>NC_134144.1:63312009-68312009 GCF_033958435.1 Carettochelys insculpta
GGATGCTCTCATGCTTGAGGCTGGGATCTGTAAAGATCTGACTTTCATTTTTCCAAGAGGAATATTCCTCACATGGGAAAATCTTGACAGCCACAGTTTCGTAGTGCCCTGAAGTGGTGTGGTTCAGCTTGGCCCTCCAGACCTCAGCAAACCGGCCTTTCCCCACAATCTCATCCAGCTCAATGGGCAGCAGCTCGGTGTTATGGTTGATGCTGTTGGCACAGGTCGAGTTCATGCTTGAGCGGTTGTCGGTTGTCATCACAGATAACTTCTCATCATCCTCCGTTGCTTTCCCCGGCTCAGGCAAAGCCTGGCACTGTGTGTGTTTCTGGCCCCAGTCCTTGGCTCTCTTTCTCCGCTTCTGAGTGCGGCAGAGGTAAAATGTTACTGTTATCATGACAGCCACGAGAACAGGAGGAAGGAGGCTTATTGCTGCTACAGGAATGACCTCTTTGCTCTGCAGCATGGAGTATCCTGCAGAAAGGAAAACAAGAAAGGGCTGAATAAGGATTTATCTGTCTCTGATTCTCAAAGGGATGGTGTTGGCTAGGTTTGGGCCTTACTTTTAGATTGTGCAGCACTATGAGGATTCCATAAATTAGTATTTTCACAGACTAGCTTCATGAGCGTACATGCACCACTTTCCTCTGTTAGACGGCATGGGAGCTGCTCAGCCACTGGCCAGCGGTCTCCTGTGCTTACAAAAGCCAAGGAACCAAACAGTAAACCCAGTGTAGAAGCCGCTGTAAGCCACGGGGTGCAGCCTCCCCCCAGTTCCAGTACCTCTTCTGCCTTAGCTCACATGGGGGAGGTTTCTTGCAAGATGTTAACATCAAGCTCTTCTATAGCACTTCTCATCAGTAGACTTCAAAGCACTTCAGAAAGGTGGGGAGCAGCGTTCCCTGTAGGCAGAGCGCTTGGGCAGCTGCCTAGGAAAGAGTCAGGTGCTGCCCAGCTGATCAGCAGAGCGCCTGCAGTGCCCACAGACAGTACCATGTTTCTCTAGGGGTGGTGCACATATGCACATGTCTTGGTGCGCATAACAAAATTTATTCTGCACAGATGGAAGAAACCAGAAGGGACACTGGTGGTGAGTATTACCATCCCCAGAGAAGGAAACGGAGGTATTGAGGAGTGAAATGACAGCCAACCAGCTGTCCAGTGGCAGCACCAGGAATAGCACTCAGGGAGCCTGTGTCTAGAGCCCTGCAAACTTGCAGATACTCACTTTACATCAGAGGGTATCTACTTCTGCAGATATGGCTGCCCTCTCAGGCATGTCTCATTTTTGCGGCTACAGATGTGGAGACAAATTTTGGGTCTAAAACCCTGCAAATTTGCAGATACGTGTGTATCATTTTTGCAGATGCCGGTATGGATACCTACTTTGTGTTCTATCTACTAGGCCACACTGTCTCAGCAAATTTCAAGGCAAGAAAATGTTCACCTTCTCAGTAACTGATAACAGGATTCCACCATGACTATTGGCACACACACAGTGCAGTGTATTTCTATTGCTCCACTAGCCAAGAGAAGGGGTTTGGTTCTATTCCAGCTTTCCCTGTGAAATTCCAGGAGGCCACGATTCGCACCATCCCCACTGAGGTCATGATCAGGAAACCTTGTTAGTTGGTTCACCTACACTGTTTATGCCATGTGCACAACTTCAACGTGTGTGAGTTCCTCAACATCTTGGAACTATTAAAACTGATTTCATGTAAACCCTGTGCACAAACCTCCCAGTGATCTGAAAGCCAGTGACGAAACAAAGCAGGCAAGTCTGGATCAGCATTTTGAACACCTTTAAAGATGGGGGTAGACTCATAAACGGAGGCTCTTTCTAGAACACAATCAAAACCAGTGCTGGAATAAACATCTGTAATTGTCAGTGGAGATAAAACTGGGGATTAAGGTGGAATGGAGAACCAGACTTCTTGTCAGAGCATTGGATGCAGTCTTCTATAAAGAGCTAAATTCTGCCACCATTGACTGAGGAGTACCTTAATCTACTGTATTGCCACTGAGTTGGGTGAATCTGCTCTTGTAGCAGGGTGCTATTCAGCATAAGCAAAGGTATCTAAGGTTATATCTGCACTACTGCAGAAGATCGACTCGCTCAGAATCTAGAACCGTATGGACACACAAAATCGACTCGTGAGATGCTAGGAGTAAGGGAGGTCAGTGGGAGAAACTCTCCCCTTGACCTTCTCAATACAGAGAGCCAACTTAGCCAGGCACAGATACTGGGATTCTCACTACACAATTGCTGTAGCTAGAAATGCATGTGTGTGGTCGACTTACTTTGTCTAGTCAATACACAGACTGAATGATAATGGGAGGGAAGGAGAAAGTTCCTGCATTACTACTAATGTGAGTGAATATAACCTGGGATTCCTGCAGCTGAGGGTCTGACTGCCCATCAAAAGCATTTGAAATATTTGGGTTTGTTTTACAGGTTTTGTCAAACCCTTTTCACCCAAGTATTGGCTAAAATTTAAAAATCATCCCTATCAGCCTTCAGCTCATTTGAAGATAACCCTCACACACCATAGAATTTGCCAATGCTTTGATATTTGCAATTGCTGGAGTAGAAATGCTGACTTCAGTACAGATACTCAAGTAAGATCTGACTCAGACATTTCTCTGCCAAGTATAATAACAGGGAAAGAAGTCTAAGGAGTATTCCATAAGCAAATCCCCTGCTGTTTGACCTCTATGTGCACAGTTTATAATTCAGGTTCTGCGAAAACAGACCACTTAGCTGTTTTACTTGGCAAATTCCAAAAACTCTACTCCAGCTAATTTCTGCAAGGCTGTGAAAGTATTTCTAAAATAGGCATTAAGTTTAAACCACAACATCAGCCCAACTGCTGTAAATCAATAACTAGTGCAGGAATATGTTTGTTCTGGCGAATACCAGGCTTGGGTATCACCTATTGCTCTAATGGATTTACCCGATGGTTATGAACACTTCTTTTAGAAGCTGAAGTTGCAAAGCAGAGAGGGTAAAGTATTTTCAGGTTTTTCCAGGAGTTACATGCATGAATCCAGCTCAAAAATAGAGGGGTGAACATAACTTTTGCCAACTACTTAATGATGATGCCCCTTCCTGCCGTAAGACCCCCAGATTTGAGTGTGGCCATTAAATACCTGGATCTTTTCTGCTTTTTCTGAAAACAATGCAGCACTTTAAAACCAAATATTGCAGTCCATTACTGGCTATTTAGTTCAATCTGGTCAGATGCACTATGCAAATTGTGTTTCTTAATTCGAGTTTATTTTGAAATAGGTTATTTTGGCATTTGGCTCTAGATGTCATAATAAAGTGCTATTTTGAAGCATCCCTTCCTCCTCCTGCAATGAGGAGTACAAGGGTGCTGAAATAGCGCACCTATTATTTTGAAAAAAAATTGAAATAATGGGCAAATTTCAAAGACACAGAGTAGCTATTTTGGGATACCAGGGTATCCTGAAATAACTCTGCCATGTAGACATAGCCTTAGAATGCCTAGAATAAGGTTGATCAGCGAAATGTTTGAGAAGCCACCTTGATATTTAACATGAAACATCATCTTCTGACTGCATCATTTCAATTTCTACCACCAATGCCTTGCTCTGTAGGCTGGGTTTCTCTAGCATAGCCTGGGGGATGGAAGGAGAGGAAATGGCACATCTGCACATGTAATAGGATCATTGAGTAGCTCCAATGGAGAGCGGTTCATTTGTGTACAGGTTGAACCACCAGTCCAGCACCCTCAGGGCTTGACCAGTGCTGGATGAGATAAGTTGCTGGACAATAGGAGGTCATATTGTCTAGCAGCTTTACCAACACTTCCACAGCTTACAGGGCTCTTTGAAGACATTTAGAAGTAAATTAGAACTAAATAACAGCAACAAACTCTGACAGCCAGGACTGTTGGCTGTAAACAAACTTTATGGGACCATGGGAAACTTGCCCACACCCATGATACTTGGTCATAGAGCTAACTAAAAACCATGCTGGATTATGGCGTTTGCTGGATGAGAGTTCTGTATTTGAGAGGTTCAACCTGTAGTTAGTCCCATTGAATTACCAGAGTAAATCAATCCAAGCCCGTGCAAATATTGTTATACACCAGGTAAAGGTCCTTAATGAAGTCTGGGGCTAACACTTTAAATAAATGAAAGATTGTTTGGAATAATGCATCTCTGCTTTAGTATTTTCCTTTGTAGCCACTTGTCTTCAATCACATCTTGTGTCTATGATAGGTTAAAAAAACAGAACAATACAAATAATATTTTAAAAACATTAGAAGATATTCATTATTTGTAAGGAGCTGCATTGTCTGGATCTTGGAAGGTTGTCATTGGCAAGGTGGTTCAGACAATAAAAGCAGAAATGTGGTGAGTTAAGGCCTGAACCCTTATTGTTTCAAATTATAATATTGCAGCACAACAACTTTTGTGAAAATATATGGGGGCAGTGTCATTTCCAAAGAGCCAGTGGCACTTAAATTATATAGGCAGATATCAACGTCTGGACTTCACCATCTCTTATCCCCTCATGTAGCGCACATACCTGTTATTTGGCTTTGGAAAGTGTAAAGGCCTGCAAATTTAGCATAATTTACATCCATTAAAAATTATTTACTTACTCTGATAATTCACTTTTTATGCAACTTGCCTTATTCTGCAGGAGAACCTATGCTGCCTGCTTGTAGGTATGTTCCCCAGCATTTTGTTACTCTGTATTTATGGATATTCGGATGGGAATCGGGAGGCTGGTTGTCAGCAAATATTCTGTCAGGGCTGTTTGTATGGTGCTCAGAACCAGGGACCAAAGTCCTCAGGCTTTTTGGTTCTTAGTTGAAGTTTATACAAACCTCTTGAGATATCAGAATTGACTTCTATTTTCATTTTTGCTGATAAGGTTTTATATCCTAAGTCAGTTCTCCATGTATTTGCATAAGCCTCAATGAACATGCCTTGTTTTCTTTGAGTGATTGTGCACGTATGTTCCCCTCTTAATGTGTGTGCTCACCCCTTGTGCATGGTTCCTGGAAATTTTTTCCCTCAGTGGTACCCATTGAGATGGCTGAAGCGATCTCTGCTGTGGTATGCCACTGACACCAATATAAAGGGCTCAGCTGCTCTTCAGTTCATGCTTACCACCTGTGGTGGTTGCTGGAACAGATGTTGCATTTGAAACTTAGCTTGGCAGACTGTGTTTTCTTGTATTGTAAATTAGTGTTGGTAGAGATTTCCTCGATTAAGTTTACTGGGCAGCTTTCCACTCTCAGGTGGATAACTGTTCTGCTTTTCTAATGCTAAGATAATTTGATTCCTTAAAGGACTGGAAAGACTGTACCCTCAACTAAGGGTACATCTACATTACAGGGAAGATCGACACCTCTGTGGTCAATTTTCCAGACTGTGATTTAGGGCACCTAGTAGGGATGCACTAAATGGAACTTGCAGGGTGCTTGCATTAGCACCTGTACTTCTGCCTCCCGTTAGGAGTAAGGGGTGTTGATGGGAGCACATGCTACAGTCAACTTCCCTTAGTGGAGACAGCTCAAAAGCCTGAATTAAGGTACATTGGCTCTGCCTACCTTATTAATGTAGTCAGAATTGCAGACCTTAATTCAACCTTCTGCTATAGTCTAGAGTTGCCCTAAGAGAACCTGTTTCCCCCTAGGACATGAGCCTCTAGCAACATGCTCCTTACCACACCTTCACTGGAAGCAGGTTTTTCTACTTGCTGTCACTTCTGCTAGCTGAGTCTCTGAACTGCATGTTCTCTTACATCTGAACCACCATATACAGGCATCTGTGAGGGTAAGAGGTACTTACACTCTCATCTAAAGTTTGTCTAAGGAAGTTTCCAATTTTCAAATCAATTTACTTACCTCTATTTTACCTGAAACCACATGTAAATAGGGAGGAGCAGCAGATATATAAATCGGGCATAAGGCCAGCTCTGGCATTCTACATAATCAGGACTAAACCATTTTGGTGGCACATGCAACTATTGGTGGTCCAAGTGGACAGCATGGAAGGTCTTTCAATCTCCACCCAGATAATTTCATTTTGGATAACTTCTGGCATCCACAGTGTTATGATCTGGCAGGTGTCTCTCCTCCAGAGAAGCTGACTGTGCACCTTGCAAGATACCAAGCATTTTGAGAGCAGATACCTATCCTTGGCATTAGCAATGCACCAGCCTGGCCAGTCGTGACATTTTCTCCTACGATTGCATCTCATTCAGTATGCAGGAGATGATGCCAAATGCAGTAGTTGTACTGCAGTTTGTGGGAACATAAACTCTGATCCCTTTGCCAGCATAGTTTCTTGCGAGTTACTAAGAGTGGAGTGCACATGTTCAATCATGTAGAAGCAAAACCAGTGGCTAACCTGTTGTAATTGTTCTGTGAAATGTGTGGCAAGTGTTTGTTCCAGTACGACCCCACCTCACCACTCTGCCCTGGAGTTTCCAGAAAGGGGTTGTCTGGGCAATTTGTAGCAACCCTACCATCTCATGGCAGCAGAAGGCATTTGAGATGCACCCACAGGTGTGACCGAGGGGGAAACAATTCCAGCAACTGTGCATGGGTCACATGCATGCCAAGTGGAATGGTTGTGCCCAATACATCTCGAAGAGCAGCGCTCTTGAAAGGTTAGTAATTTTTTCTCCTTCATTTACACCTGCACAATTCCTCTCAGCTCTTGCCCCCAAAAGGAGACCACATGTGTTAGTGATCCTGCTCTGAAGTCCTAGTGGAGACAAGGCTCTAGAATTGTACCATGAAGTAAACTGGGTGAGATGAAGCAAATAGTTGGAGGTCTGGTGTGACCTCCCTTAGTTACCTTATAGCAGTGGTCTCCGACCTTTTTATGTCAAAGATCGCCTTCCGAATTTATGGGCAACCCAGGATCTACACTGGCTCTTCTCTGAAGCCCACCTCTTTCCTTGAAGGCCCACCCAATTCACTCCATCCCTCTGCACTCACTTTCACCAGGCTGACTCAGAGGAGATTCAGAGCTGGGGAAGGGATTGGGGTGCAGGAGGCCCATGGGGTTGCAGCTGCCAAAGGGAGATGCATATTTTTAACATGCCATCATTTTACTACTCCTCCTAGTAAATACTCACCATTAGTGTGGTTTTCAAATAGAAGTTTATCATTGCATTCCTGTTCCTCCACACAGCCACAGATATAAAATATTCCTTCCTCGCTAGACTGATGGGTCATGATGCACCGTGAGGTGTTGTAATTGGGAACCATTACATTTTCTACTGGGAGCTGTGGGTTGTGGCAGAGAGTAGTGATCTTAATGCTGTCATTCTCTTGTTTCCTGAAAATATGCAAGGAAATAACAATGCATCAGGCCAGAATCTTTCATCCAAAAATACACAATATCCCTGTATAATTAAACCATTTTAAATCTGGGCTGCTTGTTAGTTTGATACCATGTTATGTACAGAGTCTACACCATACTCATTGCAAAAAGCAGTAGCTCTCAACCATTCCAGACCACCTAAATATCTTTTGAGTGGATAGGCGCATGAACACAAGCATCTAGCATTGAAGCTGTTATCGTTCACCAACAACTTAATTGGACTGGTCACGTGGTCTGGATGTCTGACCAGTACCTATCAAAACAGATTTTGTTTTCTAAGTTGGAGGACAGAGGGGTGTTGGGGGCCAGAGGAACTGATAAAAGGACATGCTGTGGGCACGTGTGAAAAAGTGCAGCTGCGGTGTCAACGTTTCCGAGAGCCTTGCCCAGGATCATCCCCAGCAGAGAGCAGTAATCTGTGAGGGGGCAGCACAGTTTGAGAGGTTCTGCCACGGTGCAGATGAGGAGAGGTGGAGAAGAAGAAAAGAGCAGCAAAAACAACCCGACATCCCTCTAACAGCTACTCACACCTGCCCTTTCTGTGATAAGATCTGCAGCTCCAGAATGGGGCTGATCACCCATCAACTGGCTCCTGAATAGGAGGGTAACACGAAGGCATTGTGCTTGTTATCAAGTGACTGCCAAGCGACCCCTTTCAAGAGTCCGATTTGTCTTTCGAACCCTCATCTCAAGTTTCACTTCACTTACAAAATCAGACATAATACAGAATTGTCACAGCACACCATCGGCGAAAAACTGCTTACTTGGATTTTTATAAAAATGAATCAATTAGAATACAAATGTTGTGTTTTATGTTTCAGTGTATAGTCTATAGAACAATATAAACAAGGCACCGGATGACATTTTAATTTGTACTGACTTAGTTTTTTTTTAGTTATCCTCTTTGCAAAATTAGACAAATATCCAAATGAGTCGATGTATCCTCTGGAAGACCTCTGCATACTCCCGGGGACATGTACACCTGATTGAGAACCATTGATGTAGAGAGTGTCAATGGGAAATTTACACGAGAGCTCAGCAGTGGGATGTGGGGCAAAGAACGCACCTGTTATCAGTAGCTTAGTCATTGGTAAATAACCACCCTTTGCACCAGAGATTGTCAGCTTTTCATAGAACTAGGGTGGTTTACATCAGGTGGAGGATCTAGTCCATTGATTCCAGAAGTTCAAGGAAGAAGCTGAACCCTTCATATATATCTACATAAGATACCACTCCTCCAGTAATCCAAGGATCCATCCTGATAGTGCAAAACTATGAGCTTTTGGATGGGGTAGGGTCTGATCCTGAGTAGTTCTGAACTTCTGCAGCTCATTGCTAGATGGTGATGTTCAGCACCCCTCTCATTAAGTTTGTATATCTATATGTGCGTGCCTGGTTCATCATGACACAACACTAAATGTCAAGTTAATGTGTCAAGTTTTTTTTTGGGGGGGGGGCTGTGATTAATAGAAGATTTTTGTAGAAAAGAAAATGTGTGTAGCATCAGTGTGTGGCCCTTTCACCAAGTTGTGACTTATGCTGCCTCCACTTCTCTTCCTGGTACTTGATATCACTGCTATTTGGAGCAGCTTCTCCCCTCCTTTCACATGGTGCAGGGCCTGCATTTGGTGCTTGGTGCCTCCACTGAAAGGGACTTCTTACTGTGCCACAGGGAAAGAGCCATCCCCTGGTCCCATCAAGGTTAATGGTTTTTTGTTTTTTTTTTTTTTGCCAAGGCTTAATCCAGTTACTGTTCCAAGGTCTAATCGGGCTTATTCTGGTACATTGTCTTCCCCTGAGAAGGAGCTTTTCAGGATTTCAACAGATAGTGTGTTATTTATTTGATATGGTCAAACAATGGAATAAATTGCCTAGGGAGGTTGTGGACTCTCCATCACTGGAGATATTTAGGAGCAGGTTAGCGAGACATCTATCGGGGATGGTCTAAATGGTGCTTGGTCCTGTCATGAAGGCAGGGAACTGGACTCAATGATCTCTGGAGGTCCCTTTCCAGTTCTAGTGTTCTGTGATTCTGTGAAATATCTACTGGTGACTGTAATGAGACCGTGACTCTTTTGTTCAATGATCCTGCTTCAAAATCAGGTCTGCTGGAATGAAATACTTGGTGCCCAACTCCTTGTAAATGCCTTGTGTGAAAAAGCTGGGAAAATGCCTCCTTTATTTCTTATGAATGTCACACGACTCTGTTTCCCGTTTCACTTTTGTACTGCAGCTAAATCAGAGGCCTCTGCTAGAGTTGAGCAGGAAAGATAAATTAATGACAGAGAAAGTCAGCTTCTCATACACAGCTTCAAAGGGGTTAAGATAACAAAGGTTGGGCCATCAGTGAGAGCAGAACACAGGCACAGTGGCATGCTGAGAAGTTTTACTTTTCCCAAGGCTAAGCCTGAGACCAAAGGGAGCTCAGATAGCTCATAGAACGGGGGTCAACAACCTCCAGCAGGCATGTCGCTCTTGGCATGTGGTGGGTCCTATAGCCCTGTGCCTCCCATGTAGAGCACGGGAGAAATGGGAGCAGGGGACCAAGCTGGAGTCAGAGCCCCGCTGTGGATGCTTGACACTGGGCTTGAGCCAGAGCCCCCAGCATGAAGGCCCCAGAGCTGGGACTGCATCCCCCTGCCCATCTGGAGCCCCCTCCTCAGTATGGGGCTGGGGGTCACACCCACCCTTCCAGATCCCCTTCTGTGGCATAGGCCCAGATCCCTCCCATCCACCCCGAGCCCCCTTCTCACTGCAGATCCAGGTCCAACCCTCGCTGCCACCTGCACCCCACTCTGCAGTGCAGGGCTGGGTGAGGAGCCCCCTGAATTAATTTGACTTCTTTGTTCTGAAGCCATAGGTATTGGGTATTTTTACAGCATAATTCATAAGAATTACAGAGCAAACTGACAAGGGTGTCACTGATGAGCTTTATTTATTAATGAAGTTGTGCATAGGCCTATTAGTGACTTTAAAAATGTATCATCGGCACTTGGACATATACGGAGGTCAAAAGGTCAAATTTTGGCACTCCACCGCCAAAAGGTTGCCGACCCCATCATAGAACCTAGAAATGGTAGAGATTGGAGGTGAGTGGTGAGCTGAGAGTTGCTGGCCGGGATGCATTAGTGAACAGACTGAGACTAATCCATCTGCGCAATAAATGTTGTGTGTGTGCCAGGGTATGTGTGAATGTACACCACTAGTAGAAACATAAAACCTAGTTGTGGGCATTCTGCTAACCAGCTGGGCAGCACTTGAATTTTTCCTGAGTGGACACACAAGCGCACAGCTTACAGAGACCACTGGCTGAGGGTACTCAGAGATGGGGAGAGCAGCAAGCAGAGAAGATTCTTTCTTCCATCTCCGAGTTGGGGAATACACCAGATCTGCCGGAGCTACAGATAGAGAGGTTAAGCTTAGGTAAGGGAATATACAAGTGGATTTCCTCACTATTTTAAATCTACTAGGTAACTGTAGCAAAACAAATCATGTCACAGGCTCCCAAAGAGAAATCTGTGCAGGGACCACAAGAGTATCTCTAGGTGCTGCCACAATACAAATATTTAATGATAATGATGTATCTGCACCTCTAGTGATGGTGGTGGTGATGATCCAAATCTCTGTTCTCCAAGATGTGCCAGTAATCCAGCTTGGTAGAAGTGTTCACTCTGAAGACACTACTTGGATAAGCATTTCTATCTTGTTCTCCCTTTTTTTTTTTTAAGGTGGAGCCAATAAATGGTGTTTTGTGGCCACTTCTTCAGTTTGGTCACCAAGATTTTGGTTTAATTGCTCAGTTTGATATGCTTTCCTTGAATGACGTCTCCATGTTTGGCTTTCATTTCTTGGTGGGGGGAGGGGCAGAACTAGTCTTCAAACAGCTCTTCACAGTTTGTAAAGATATCTTGACCTTTTGATTTGACAGATGCAGGAGGTATGGCTGTGAGCATGGCCAGCATGTGTTTTGTGGTCATGTTTGAGTAATACTGAGCAGAAACACTGAGTGATGTCCCTTCTGAGCATTATCTCTTGATATTTACCCTCCAGGTGTCCCCAAAGGGAGGCTTCAGGGTTAGACATCAGCAAGAGGCGTGCAAAGGGCAATGGCTCTGAAAAGAGCTGTGCTGCCATGAAAGATAGGAAGGCACATCTGGGGAACGCTGTGGAGGTCTTAGAGCGCAGGATATCCCTGTACACCTCAGAACAGGCATGGATTTAAAGGGGCAAACATCTGTGGTTTCCCCTATTCCAAATGGGAGCAAGTTAGAGGAAATGGAGACCTTGAAGTCTTGGAGATTCCAGGAGGACTTTCCCCCTTCGGTGGCTTCTGTGCAGAAGGCAATGACAGTGTTTGTATTTTTTTTTTTTAAAAACATGGCTGCATCCATTTAGCTGCCCCCCCCAGGTAAGGCAATGAGTCGTGCCATGAAAATGCCTCCAATAAACTTGGTCAGAGTAACACACCTGTCAATGGAACCTCTCTCCATAGTTGTACAGTCTCATACAGTCATTGCAGCTGGAACGCCTCACTGGTGCTCAGCCATTTTAAGGAGAGGAGGATAGAAGCGTGGCAGCTCCTAAGGGAGAGATCGTTCCAGCTCTAATGGATGGGGGGTGCGTGTGTACACCATACGGAGCAATGTCTATTGAACAGCTAATAGAAGCGTTTCCTGTTAGTAACTGTGAAAGGAGCATTCTAGCATTCGATGTGTTTTCCTGGTGCTGTGCAGAGAGTACTGACAATGGTCTCCTGGGGAAAGAGCTTAACCGCAAAACTGAGGGGATGTGTTTTCTTTTGGGCTCTTGAGTTTTTCTTTCAAAAACAGCTTTTATCAGCATTTCATGAACACAGCTTTGGGAGGAAATGAAAAACCAGTGCAAAGCCAGTCCCAGAGCATGACTGGGGTAACCAGGCCACAATCTCCAGGGAAAACAGGCACTTTTACTGTGGCCCACTGCACGAACTGTGAACATGCAACTCTTCCAGATGGGCCTGTGCTGTGCTCAGGAGCAAAAGTGGCAAAAAAACAAAAAAACAAAAAACCTGCAATGGGCAAGTTATCAGCTGGATGTGCTCCCCACTCTGTGGGGGTAAAGAGCTCCCCACCTCCCCAAGTCTATCCAGGCTGAGTCAAGGTAATGTGCTTCTAGGAGACCAAATGCCTGCTCCAAAGCCTATTTGCTTCAGTGGGGCTGGACTGGTACTCTGCTCTGTGGCAATCTGTGTTTACTAACAGATACCAGGTATCCAGGCATTGGAACTTAATAGGGAGACCCTGGGGGAAAAATGAGGCTAGGTCGTGTGCAGGGAGCTCCTGTGCAAAATAAACTTGAGCTATAATTACCTTTGCGTTTGTGATATTTTTCACTCACTAGCATCTCCCATGCTCAGACTACAAGTTTTGTGACTTGCTCAATGTTGTTCAGAAAGTCAGTGCTACAGCTGAGGACAGAATCTGCTCGTCTATGACCACTAAGCTATATGGAAGACTGCCCTACGTCCCTGAAGCCTGAATGCGAAAGAACACGTACCCTAGTACCTTAAGAGGCCCCCAACCTTGAGGGAAATAATTCCTAAGGGTACAATCATGATCTCCTTTCTTGGTCACTGAGAACAAGGCTGTAGTGGGGGTGGGGGTAAAACTTGTCACTTCTGCCTAAGCATGCCAGAGAAAAAAACAATTGATGTCAAGCCAAACCAAAGACAAGGAAAAGTCACTTAACTGTGCCTTTGCCAACAGAAGATGGCATCTTGAAGTCAGCAGGAGTCATTGTATTAACTTCAATGGGTTGGCCCCTGAAAGATCAATGTCTTCTGGGGGTCGTCACACAGGAAATCCAAGTTCCACAAAGCAGAAGAAGCTGCATGGCCTGTAAAAATCACAAGGAGTCCAGGGACACCCGAAGAACTAAATTTGCTTATGGCACAAGCTTTTGTGAGTTGCAGCTCCCTTCATCACATGTGTGGAGGGAAGTGTAAGTGTAGGTTCTGCGGCAGACGGCCTGCCAACAGTCTGCCAGGGAAGGATCAGATAAGATGCTAAAAACTCCTGGCAAGTAAGGGTGCTGCTGCAGGGGAGGAAGAGTGATAAGGCTGTGTGAGGAGAGGCTTTCACATCACTGACTCTTCACAGAAATGAGCCTGGCTCTCTTCTGTACTGGTGTATTCATAAGGATTAATCCTGTACTTTTGCAGGTGACTTCCTCACCAGATGAGGGGAGTGATTTATGGTTCAATTCTCTGTGTGATGTTTCATGGTATTGTCTTGGTTTCTCCAGATATGGTGGGATTCTGATGATAGAGCCAATGAAATGTCCTGACTATCCCCCAGGGAGATGTTTGATTTTCCTATCAGACTTCGACTTGTCTTCTCCTGGGAAAACAAAAATGGATTTACTTCATGTTATAGCCAACACATAGTAACTAACTCAAGGGAAAACCCAAGTGAAGATGAAGCAATTTGTAGCTTTGACACTAATTTGCAGGTTGTGAAGATTACGGGGAACCTAGAATTTATCTCAGCCTTCTAGTTAATATTCGCAGAAGTGTAGGTGTGTTAGTCTGTAGCTTCACAAATAACAAGCAGTCTTGTGATCCGATGGCAATCACTCATTACTGAGGATGATCATCTTCCATGGGTGTTTTACATCCTTACATGACTGATAAGGCCTGTCCTTGACCCACAAGTTCTATTACAGTGAGGACAGATGTTTCCAGGTACAGTAGGAGGTTGTTGACCATAGCTGAAAGCCAGTCTCTCCTTCCTCCTGTGCCTCATGTCCTCCTAAGCTTGTCGGTGGGCAAGTTCAAAATGCAGGGGACCATCATGTATGACTTCTCTCCATTTTGAGGGATCCTGGGTGGGTGTTTATCAAGTGTCAACGTCAATATCTCACTTCTTAAAGTCATCCTTCAGCAAATCCTTATAATGCTTTTGATGGCTTCCTACATTATGGTACCTGTCTTTCAGCTGTGAGAACAGGACCTTTTTTGGAGGAGATGGTCTAGCATTTGGACAACATGACCAGTCTAGTCTATCACAGCCTTGACACTGGTGGTCTTTGCCTCTTCCAGAACACTAATGTTGGTGCATCTGTCTTCCCATTTGATCTTCAAGATTTTGCATAGGCAGCGTAGATGATGCTTCTCAAGGGCTTTCAGGTGACGCCTGTGGGTTGTTCAGGTTTCAGACCTGTACAGCAATGTTGGGAGAATAATGGCTTGATAAACAAGAAACCCGGTGTCTGTTGGAATATCATCATCTTCAACAGCCCTGTGGTGTAAATGAGCAAAGGCTGCACTGGCACGGCTTAGATGGTGTTGGATTTCTTCATCAATATCTGTCTTGGGCAAGAAATTACTTCCAAGGTAGAGGAAAGGGTTGACGTTCTCCAGTACTTCTCCATTTATTTCAATAGATGGACCATGTGGTACCTCATTTGGAGAGGCCTGAGGGAACACAGGTGTAAGCACTGGCAAACATGTTCAGGATAGTTTAAAGATCTTTCTCACAGTGGGCAAAAATTCTGTTGTGATCAGCATACTGAAGTTCCCTAAGAGATGTGGTAGAATTTTACTCTCAGCTTTCAGCCTGCTAAGCCTGAACAGCTTTCCACCCATTCTTTAAAAGATTTCAATGACAGCCGGGAGCTTCACAACAGTTAGGCAAAGAATAACAGCAATATAATCCACAAACATAGTTGGGGCAAAGATGCAGCCCTGTTTGACTCATGTTTATACTTTGAAAGATTCACTCTGGGAGTCAGTACTACTCAGAACAGTTGCTTTCATGTTATCATGAAGCAACTTTAGGACATTGATATATTTATCAGGATGGCCAGTCTCAGAGAGTACAATCCAGAAGGCACAGTGATTCACTGAATCAAAGGCTTTAGTTAGATCAATGAAAGCCATAAACAGTGGTTGGTTTTGCTCCCGGCACTCTTCTGCAACATGGTTGGAAACCACTCTGTGACTCTAGTAAAATTTCTTCTGACCAGGATGGAAGGCAAATTGCAAGGATCCATGCTACAGCTTTGCCTGCAGTGGCAAGGAGAGAGAGAGAGAGAGAGAGAGAGAGAGAGAGAGATCACGATAGTTTCCACAGTCCGCTTTGCCCAAGAGGGTGACAATTAGGACAACCTTCATTTCACTAGATGGCTCTTCCTTTATCCAGATTTTAAGGATGAGCGAGTAAAGCTGCCAAATTAGCTTGGTCCACCATCTTTAAAGATATCATTTGGGATTCCATTTGAACCTGCTGCTCTGTTGTTCTTCATTTGGTTGATGACATTGTGTGCATCATGCAAATTGGGAGGGTCTCCAAGCTCACCCCTAGAAGGTCCTTGAGGGATTCACTCAAGGACTTCATCTGCAACCATAGAGTTATAGTTAAGAAACTCTTCAAAATGTTCTTTTCAGTGAAAATTGATGGCTTCGTTGTCCTTTAGAAGTGAGGTTCCTTTATTAGTGTGAAGGGGATTCATGCCAGAATAAGCTGGCCCACTGACAGCCTTAACGGCTCTGAAGAAACCCCATGTGTTGTGGGTGTCCTGTGAGCTGTTGGAGTTCTTGCGCTTTCTCAGTCCACCATTTGTACTTGAGTTCTTGGGTTTTACATTGGACTTCCATCCTCGCCTCGTCATGGGCTTCTCTTATATTACAATTTGTTGTTCTGCCAAGCTCAAAAGCCTGTCCCGTAGCGCCTTAAAGACTAATACATCTATTAGGTTGTGCGCTTTCATGGCTAAGACCCACTTAGGTTTTACCTATGAAGGCTTAGGATCTAATATATTTAGTAGTCTTTCAGCTGCTAGCTTATATGAAACTACAAGTTCCCTAGCTCAGCTAATCAAAGCATCCCTAAATTGTGAATGGGAGATTAATAGGTCCCAAGGTCAGAAGGGGACCATTGGGATCTTCTGTTCTTTTGCAGGTGACAATCTCTGCTGAGTTTTAGTGCATTGGCTCCATGCACTTTTACATTCTCTTATGTGAAGTCTGTATTTGTCCATCTGGGCATCAAACATGGAATGCCTAAAGAGGTGGTATGGCATGAAGCAGGGGTGGCTAAATTTACTGACCATCTGAGCCTCATATGACAATCTTCAGAAGTTCAAGAGCTGGGGTGCAGCTGCCAGGACTAAGGGCACCAGGCCTAGGGGGCATCAGCTCTTTCAGAAGTGCCTGACAGGCTTGGAGCATGAGCCCTGTTCCTGCTGAAGCCTGGAGCCCTGGCAGGTGTGCCCCATGGGGCTGAAGTCCTGAGATACTCCACTTCTGCTGGGTAACAATCTTTACTCCTTCCCTCACTGCAAAGCAGAGGTCCCAAGCTTCCCCTGGGTCCATTAGGTGGAGAAGGGGGTTGGGGAAAAGGGGACTTCATGAGCTGCACTTAAACTGTAAACGAGACACATAAGGTTTGCAAGCCCCAATAGGGGTTTAACAAGTGTGAGTTTGTGGTCGCGGTGTTATTCCAAGTGCTAAAGCCATGAGTGAATTATTTGGTGTCTTCTCATGTGACCACAGATTTCTCGCAGAAATAAGAGTTTGACGTCAGGCTGTGAGTCAGGATTTGAGTCCTGGCCCCGTGGAACTTGCTGGAAGGATTAAATCCGCGGGAGCTTTGCCGGAGTACAATCACAAGGTTTGGCCCATAGCAAACGTGGAGGTAGTGCAATGCCATAATGCATTTGAAAGTCTCAGATTGTATCAGGGCAAACTGCGCTTGTGAATACCATGGAATGAATCCATGGGGAAGAAGACTGAGGGACAGTGAATCCTGTGCGTGTGTAGATACTATGTGCACTTACGTAAGAAATTGCATGCTAAATGGCCATCATTTGACACTGTTCCATTTGCTCTCTACATAATTCAGATACTTTTCACCACGCTGTGGTGAGGTGCTGTGGCTTTCCCCCTATCCCAGAAACAGAGGAAGCCTCACAGAGGTGTTGGTGGGTGGAGCTAGAGAACCTGAGTCCTGGAGATTGACATGCCAAGCAGGAAGTGCCAGAGGTGGGGCACAGAATTCATTAAAAGGGTGGCTTCTAAGCCAAGCAGAGGGTCCTGGCCAGGCTCCTGAGAGCAGGAGCTGAAGAACCCATGTCAGAACGGGCAACCAGCCATCCCAACCTGACCCCTGAAACATGTCTGGGTCTGCTGCTTCCCTGACCTACCTGGGGCCCCTGACTCACTGCTAGTTCTCTACCCATGGCCTGCCTGAGCCGACAGAGCTGCCAGCTACCCAGAGGTCCTGGACCCATCTGAGACTACAGACCTGCTGTCAGCCACATAACCCAATGACATGAACAGGCTCGAGTCTCTGCACCTGCCCTCAGCCACTTACCCAGAAGATGTGGACCTGCCCGATCTCCTGGATGATCCTGAATGGGACCTTATGCTGATGGAATTTGAGGTAGGAAGCAGCCTGGGGATGGCTCCTCCAAAGCCAAGGTGTCGTGGCCTGGATCCCCACTGAGCAGCAGTTAGTATCAGCTGCATTAGGACCCCAGGTTGGTGTGCAGTAAAGTGGGTGGGCTTACACCCCCTTCCTCTGGAGAGGTAGCCCTTCACCTCTCCAACCCCATGCTGCCTGGGGTGTGCGCCTGCCACTCTGCCCAGCTCCAGGGCAAGCTGTTTATGTGCTGTTCGTTTGCTCAGACCTCTGCAGACAACTGCCATGCCCTGCATCAGGGCAAACTACTGACACTGTTTGGTTGCTCAGCCCTGCTACAAGAAGCTGAGCTTGATAATTGCCTGCTGCCCCAGGGCCAGGGCTTATGTACTGTTTGTTCACTTAGTCCTGCTACCAGGCACTGAGTCCTACATTGACTGCTGCCCCTGCCCAGGGCCAGAGGCTTACTTACTATTTGTTGATCCCCCCCTGCTGCAAGGGTTGAGCCCATGGTGATTGCTGCCGTGCCTTGCCCAGGGCTGGCTCCTTACGCACTGTTTGCCTGCTCAGCCCAGTTAAAAGGAAACTGAGCCCCGTAGACGCTGCTGCCCACTCCTAGACGTTTGTGAGGTCTTGTGACCTTCCCCACCTTGGGGGGGGGGGGCAACCCATGCCCCGCAGCAGGCACCTCAACACATGCAGAAAGCATGGGGGCAAGAGGATGGTTGCTTACCATATGGCCACGCAGATTTCATGGGGGGTCTCACAGTAGGAATTCAAATTGCAGTTGCTGTAGCACACCTTCTCCTTGCAGACTGGGGCGGTGGAGTCGCACCATTTACACAGGTTGGTCTTCAGATTCCTTCGAGCCCAGGCAGAACGTGCTGCAAACAGAAACAAAGCCTTTGAGCTGTTGATTCCCTTTGTCGCTCATGTGTCGAGTCTTAGCTGGCCCTGCGCCTATGAAAAAACCTGTGATTCACAGAACCACACGAGGAGAGAGGGAAGCCTGCACAAGCCCAAGGTGCTGCTGCTAGTTGTAGGCGTATTTATTGTTTTCCTTTGCTGAGCTCTTCAGTCGAAGGGGTTGGGCCAGAATTCGAGACAGCAGCTCTGGCTCCGTGTGCACCAAGGATGCAGGCCTTGCTGGGGAGTGCTTATTTCAAAGCTGAACGCTCTGAGCTATCACTGGGAGTGTAGGGCACTGGACTGGGAGGAGACCCGGATTCAATGCCTGGTTCTGCCACTGCTCCCAGAACCTGGTGGGGGTTCATGGGTTCAAATACACCCACAGAAAACCAAGGGTGCAAAAATACCTGTGGGAGGGAGCATGGCATTTGCTCTGCCCAGGAAGCTGCACTTGGCTCTGTAGCCCAGGCCCTGTTTCATGGTGGCATTGCTCCTGGCCACATTGCTGCACTGTGATGTTAGAGTCACCACAGAGGCCCAGTGAGCAAAACCTGCCAGCAGGAGCACCAGGGGAGGGGCAATATCCTGGTGCATCCCTGTCTCCAGGCGGCAGGGAACTGGGCTCACGGCAAGGAATATCTGAGCAGCTGCGGCCAGATGCTAAGCGGAGCCACCTCTCCCACTGGGAGTGTGTCTCCCTGCAGAGCCGAGCTGGCCCTCCCAGCAGAACACACACCCACCCAAGCACCCCCATGGTCGGACTCTTTGTCCCGATTGCTTTCATGCAGCCGTTACCCTGGATTTAGTAAAAGGCACCCATCTCATCGGCATGCTCGGCCCTCCCTGCTGCTGTGTGACCTTGACCATGTCGCCTTTGGTTCGCCAGCGGTAAAATGGAGATGAAGACAATTACTTCACAAAAGGCCTTGAGATCCATAGTGGAGATGCGCCCTACTGGTGCTAAGGAGTTGTGTTGTTTTCCTGTTGCTGGGCGCTCACAGCGCCCCGGGCCCCTTCTCCCAATTGCCTCTGAATGCAGAGATGGGCTCAGAGGTGAAAGTAGGTGGGTGTGCCCTGGTGCGCAGCTCTAGCAAGAGCTGGCTCAGCTGTGGCAAAAGCCAGCAGGGAGCTTTTTAGGGTCTGTGTGGTAATAGGACAGTACCTGTAAGAAATGTCCAGTTACTTTCACCCTTGGATGGGATGGGGCGGTTGCAAATGTTGATCTGGATCTGAAGTTAACTGGTGCCTGTGAGGCATCTTATAGACCACTGTAAACCCTCTGGTCTGAGCAGTGCTGAGCTTTGGCAGGGGAGGTGTTTTTGCATTTCACTATGGATCCACTTTGCCCTCCCCTCCTCTGCTTTAAAGCTTTTTATTAGTTGGGCTGTGCATTCTGTGGCACGGGGTACCGTTGTGTATTGGCCTGATTCTAAACACACACCATGATGAAGTATCTGCAGCACATGTTTTGTAGCTACGCTCTACGTGGCTTGGGTACAAAATCATATTTATGTTTGTACCAGAGCTCACGGATCTATTTTAGGTTCAGGGATAAATCAGCTAAATTTGAACTTCCTGCTGGAGAGCTGCTTATTTTGATTTTAAAAGGGCAAACAGAGCTGTCAAAAGTGTTTTTTGTTTTTTTGTTAAAAATGGCCAAATGTAGGCACTGAATTACCATAGCCTGATTTTTCAAAGGTGCTGAGTACCTACAATCCTCACCGAGTTCTATGAGCGCCGTCAACTCACTCCACTTCACAATAAAATTTTTCAGAACTGCCTAAGAGATTTGGACACCCAGGGCCCATTAAAACTCAGTTGTACCTGGTTTTGCAGGGACAGTGATTGGCTTTGTCTTTAGTCTGAACATTCCATTAATTCTAATGGAAATTGGGTCTCCAGATCCTACATGACCCTGAAAATCATAGCCTTTGAAAATCAGGGCACTCGAATTTGGGAGCCTAAGGCTATGTCATCACTACACATAGTAGTCGATGGCTGATATGAAATTTTAGCTATGCCAATTGCGTAGCTAAAATCGACTTTTCAGCTGTTGACTTCTGTGGTTGTTTTCACGGAAGGTCAACAGGAGCGCTCCTCCCACTGACCTTCCTTAATCCTCGTGGCTCACGAGTTGTTACAGGGTTGACGTTGCCTCCAGAAAGCGCAGTTTCATGCACGTGCGAAACGGCACCTCGGAAGATCAACCCTGAGTGGGCTGATCTGCTGCAGTAATGTAGCTGTAGTATAATTTTAGGCACCCAGATTGGAAAACTTTGGCCACGTGTTCACATATTGTTCCAACAGGTTTGTCTGAAACCAAATTTTCAAAATAAAGCCCCCTTCCTGTAAACTCTCTCTCACTTACCTACTCCCTACTCACACAAGCAGCTCCACTGAGCTCAAAGGCAACTCACAGGAGTATGGCTTTTCAGGATCCGGTCTTTGAATGCCCTGTGTCAGTGAATTAAAAACTTTGTGGCAAAACTTCAGGAACTCTTTAAGAGAAACACTGACACTACTGGCCTTACAATTTGTTAGTGGGGGGGCGGGGAGGACGGGGACACCGTAGTTGTTGTGAGAAGGATTTTATGCTTTATTTTGCTACGGAAGAGAGAGGATTTGTTCCCTTAATCATTTCACACGTGTCAAGGAAGTTAGTAGCAGATCATATAGCCACATAAGAGTTTAAAAGGCCACTCTATGTATATGAAGGACCATGGAAGGGGAATACAGGTATGGTTGGTCTGAAATTGTGGTGTTGCTCACTGTATTTGCCTGGAAACAATGTTTTGTGACTGTAAATATTGGAATGTTCTCTTCCCTACTCCTGAAAAGAAAACTGATTGAACTGTGTGTGATTGTAATAGTTGCTGAAGTGTGTGTGTGTGTGTGCGTGTGTGTGTGTGCGAGCATGTGTAACGCCAACAGGTAGAACCGAATCTGGGACCTCTGGAGCTTAGTGCACAAGTCTCCACCACATGAGCTGAAAGGCAGCAGGCTGTTAGCTCAGGCTGCAGAGGAGAATCTTTCTTTCCTTCCTTAAGCGGTCTCAGTGCCCCTGTATGGGACAGTGATGAACCACAGCAAGGGGATGTGGCAGTTACAGGTGCACATACTGCATAAGGAATGATTTGGTTTGTTGCTTGTCCCCATCCGACAAACCGCCTCATGCCATAAGAGCTCGGCACACTCATACTAATGTGCCGGCTAAGGCTGTCAGGTTGTTTAACTAGACAATATTTTACCAGTCCTTGTGGAGGAGTGAATGTTTTGGCAGTGTCAGGCATGGCCTTAGAGCAAGGCAAGCAAGGTGATTGCCTTGGGCTCTGTGCCTTCAGGGCCCTGTGCTCCCACTGGCTGGGTCCTGCTGTCACCGTGCCACCTCGGGCTCTGCAAACTCTTTGACCAGACCTGGGACATGTAATTTGTACTGCAAAATGAAGCAATCAATGTCAAGCTCTATTTTTAAAAGTGTAACATTGGTCGTGTCTACACATGCCCCTCCCTTTCAGAAGGGGCATGTTAATGACGCACTTTGGAACGGGGTTAATGAGGCACTGACATGCATATTCCATGCCTCATTAGCATAATGGCGGCCAGTCGCACTTCGAAAGTGCTGCTTTCAAAACGCAGACTGGCTGTGTAGACGCGAGCGCTTCAAAATAAGCACCGCACTTCGAAATTCCCTGGTTCCTAAAACAAATTGGGTGTAAGGGAATGTTGAAGTGTGGGGTTTATTTCAACGCACCCATGTCTATACAGCCAGTCTGCCTTTCAAAGGCAGCACTTTCAAAGCATGACTGGCTGACATTATGCTAATAAGGCACTGAATATGCATGTCATGTGGAGACTCGGCCATTATGTAAATGAGCTCCAGATATAATGTTGCAGTGAGTCAAAAATTCTGTGGAGCTGGTCATAAAGTATGTTCAACTTGAACGCCACTGTCTTCTTAGGGAGAGATTATGGCAGGAACACCTTTTTCTACAAAAATAAGTAAGAAACCCACCAAAAGTTCTTCGAGAACTTTGTGTCCCTGAGCAATTAGCTCGTAGGCACAGTTTAGCTGCCACATCACTCAGAGAAGTCCTAATTAGACCCAGATGAACACTTTCAATATTAATACTCAGCTGATTTAATAAAGCTGCACAAGCAGTAAAAGTAACAATACACTTCCATAAAGCAGTTCCAGATGTTGCTGAAGCAAATGCTAAACATCAAAATACAAACTTCAAAAAAAGCTGGATAAGCAAAACTTGGAACGAACTATAAACTAATTAAATGTGGAGTGAGTTTTCCAAAAAATAAATTAAAGCCATAAGGACGTGATGTGAGCCAATAAAATAATAGTTAGTCAAAGTTACTGTGAAACACCAATTTGGAAGGGTGGTCTGAAGTCCCTGATAGGCCTTTGTGCCTACCTCTATAGTCATTTTTTGTGTCTTCATGCGTGGCCACAGGTTAATGCTTTTTTGTGTTTGGTTGTTTTTGAATCAGGAGGTGCCCTAGAAAGGGTAAGAACTGACTCTAAGCATTCGAACACAGACATGAACCACAGAAAATTTTGGGGTAACTCTTCCTGGAACAGCAGAATAGATACCGCAGCGAAGGGGCTTTGAAATTTGCCACTCGATTGCTTAGGGTTAGTCCATGGTAGGGAAATAAGTCAATTTCAGCTGCGCAATTCTAGCTTTGGCAATTGCATAGCTAGGATTAACATATCTGAAATTGACTTACCTGACTGTCCTAACTAAGGAAGGTCAATGGGAGCATTTCTCCTGTTGACCTCCCTTACTCCACAGGGTAGCATGGAGTACCAGGGTTGACTGATGACCCCAGAGTGATCAATTTTGTGCATCTTTACCAAAAAGGTATGCAAAATCGAACTCCAGAAGATCGACCTGGTCAGGATTGATCTTCCCAGAAGTATAGATAAGCCCTTAAGGGGGCCCACGTTCTGCATGTATAGAAGACAGTTCTACCAGTAGCTACGTGGTTGCTTGTGCGCTATTGCTCAGCTCAGCTCAGCACAGCGGGGTGTGTTCTACCATTTTTGCACTTGTTTATCCAGTGACAGGGTGTGGTTAATAGCTTCAAATTGAACTGTCTGGAACTCAGCAGCCTGTTCACTTAGAACAGTGTTTCCCAAAGTGTGGTACGTGTACCACAGATGCATGCGAAAAAATTTCAAGGGCTATGTGGCAGAAAATAAATGATTATACACCAGGAGATGAGCACTGGGACGTCAGAGGGAGAGGGGATATGCCCGTAAGGCTGAAGTACGGAAAGGGATACATGAATGTTTTAAGTTTGGGAAATGCTGACTTAGAACACCCAAGGCCCTTGCTTTGGTTAATATAGAAGGGAGTATTTACACAGGTGGCAGATTGAGGGACTGAGATAATTAGCTCTCTAGCTGGACAGCCCAGGTAAGAAAGCAGGAAGTATAAAAGGCAGCAGGAGTGGGGCTCCTCATAACTGTTACTCACTGCCTAAGCCTTTAAGGCCAGAAGGGAGCATCACAGTCATCTTGTCTGAGTTCCTGCACATTGCAGGCCCCAGAGCCTTGTACACCCACTCATATAATAGGCTCCTTGTCTCTGGCTGAGTCACTGAAGTCTGCAAATCATTGTTTAAGGGCTTCAAGTTATAGAGAATCCATTATTTACACTTCCTTTAAACCTGGTAGTGCCCCAGGCCCCCATGCTCAGGGATCTGCAACCAAAATAGCGAGAAGAGCCATTTTTTCAAACTCATTTACAGAATCAGTACTTCAAGATCCACCATGCAAGTGTATACGAGACAGTCCTTAATAAATAGCGTCACACTGTACTTTTTGTAACCCGTTTTAAGAACAGTTAGAAAGGTTAAGCTATTTTCACCCTTGGATTGAAGAGCAAATGCGGACAAGGCAAACACTGTGTCTGGGGATAGGCTCTTAAGCAGGAAGGACCAAGGTTTGCAATACCCCTCCACACACCCCTGTTCCCAACCCCCCCTCAGCCACCAAACCCACCCCCCATCCCCAGGATTAATCTGCCTCAGCCCCAAACTGGCCCCCAGGACTAACCCATCCTTGATGCTGGTTGGGATCCTACGCCGAGTGGCCATGTGTGCCTAGTGGTAGGTAGGCTGGTGTGGTGTTCTGCTGGTGGGGGTGAGCTGAGTGACGCCCACTGGAAAGGTGTGGACATTTGGGTAGCAGGATGAGTAAGGGGCTTGCTGTGGCGCCCTGCCCTGCCACCACTGATATAATGGAACTGAGGCTATGTCTACATTGCATGATAAAGTCCTATTTAAGGCAGTTATCTTGATTTTACGCCATCATTGGCTTCACCGTAAATACCATTAGCTCAATTTTAGGGATCGCTAAGGTCTATAACGTTGTCGAAAGCGGGTCAAGTTCAAATTTAAAAGTTTGAATGAAGGCTAGTGTGGAAGCGCCATGGCTTTGAATCGAATTCCTTAGCCTCCAGGTGTGTCTTGTATGTATCCCACAGTCCTTTGCTGTGGCCACTTCCATCTCTGCTGCTCTCCAGGTGCACAGGAATTAGGTAACAGGAAGCCCAGGAATTTGAATACCAGAAAGCCCATGGCTGTGGGGTCATGTTTATATGGAAGGCTGAGAAGCTTCTTTCTTTCTTTGCTATCAGTGCTGTGAGTGCATCTGCCCATTACAAACAGCCCCAATGTGGAGTTCATGGGTCTGTCTCTACCTCTGCAAGCTGAGCAATGGGACTTTTTTCTGCACTGGCGCCAGCCCTTGCCCTGCCACACCACGTGGCAGTGAGGCTGTTGGGGGATCATGCTTGTATGAGAGGCCGAGAAACTTTTCTGTGGTTTACATTTGTGCAGGGTCCCCCAGTCCCTCTCCAATAGGTGCCATGCAGCTGGTGTCTTTCCCGCACTCAACCACATCATGTGGCTAGCCTCTGACCCAATAAAAGGGTGTGCCAGCTATTCAGTGTGGACCATGCTGGCAGGCAGTACCTTGTCCTGGCTTGTGCACAGTGAGGGCTCCAAGTGTTGGAAAGATTTTCAGGGTCTTGCTGCTGTGGAGAGGACCATTTCAACCGGCTCTGTGGCCAGAACCCTCACCCTCATGGCCAGCCCCCACACCATCAATCAGGGCTGCCCCACTCTGCCTGAGCAATGCTGCTTGTTGAAATTTGGTGGACCCCCCAACCCCAAAGTTGGGCAACTCTGTGTAGTGCAGTAGGAAGTCAAAAATTTTTTTCCTAACTGTTTCTCTGCTGCTCTTTCCTCCAAACTTTGGCCCCCGCTTAACACAGGGAAAAGTGGCTGGAAGGCCAGTTGAGAAGACAGAATCCTGGGTGATCCCAGGGCACAGAAGCATTCATGTGTGTGTAAATTTCATGAGCTCCATCTCCCATGTTGGGCACCTCTGTGAAATGAGCTGGCAAGCCAAAAACCCGCCTCACAAAAATCTCTTTCCCCCAACCCTTTACTATCCTACTCTTTCTTCAAGCGTTGCATTGTTCCTGTGTTATTTTCAGGGCTCATGTTTCTGTAATTAAGGAATGGGAGACAGTGGCTGGAGGGCCAGTTGAGAAGACACAGACACCTGCTGCTTTTTTATAAAATCTTTGATAATTCAGTTATAAAAAACAATGCAGTTGTAGAAGCCAGAGATTTCAGTTAATTTGGCGATCTTTGTTGATGCCCTACTTTTCCTTCTGGAAAAATGGCCGTTTGCGTTCCATGGGAGGGGAATGAGGGCAGTGCAACGTGGGAAGAGGACATCACATACCCACAACCACTTGTGGGGCATTTTTTTCCCCATGCTGCTCCAGTGAAAATACCCAGAATGCTATGGGGATGACGGAACTGTGGGATAGGGTCCCACAATCCACTGCTTCAGCAGTCGATGTTTGGCAATTGTGTGGCAGCAGTAAGTCGACTTTGTGGGGAATCTGTGGGGAGGTGAGGCTACGCAAATTCAAATTTATAAAACCCAGCATTACAATATCGATTTTAATTAAATTCGAATTTATCGCAGTGTAGACATAGCCTAAATTCAGTTGATTTAATGGCCGGATCCCTGCCAGTGCCCTGTTGGCTGTTACGCCAATTAAATTTAGTTCTACTGTTTCAGCGGTGGCAGGGAGCTGCAGAGGAGTCAGTGTCAGCAGCATCTGGAGCTGCAAATGACTCCTTAAAGAGCCGCATGCAGCTCTGGAGCCTCAGGTTGCTGACCTCTGTCCATGCTGCAAAGAAAAGTGAAACATTCCAGTGCTTCTGTCAATTTGACCCAGGGAAAATTCCTTCCTGACTCCAAATATGGCAGTCGGTTAGGCCCTGAGCTTGTGAGCAACAGCCACCAGCCAGACACCTGGGAAAGGCTTCTCCATTACTATGTGGTTGTAATGTGCCTGGCACTTACAAAGCACACAGACAAATGGACATGGTGAAGGTATCTTGGTGAGCATCTGTACTGCTTAATTCAACCAACTGGTCTTATCATCCAGGCTTTCCCTGGAGCAAAAAAGGGAACCCATTCTCAGTCCCTTTTAAGATATTTGTTTTCTACACACGGTGAACCATATTTTCTGTTTTTACAGTGCCCTAAAATTGCTTTCCCAGCAGCTCTCTGTGCCAGTTTTGTCCACTTCCATGGACTTAATTTGGTCCTGGAAACATCAGGCTCCTGGTGGCTAATCTGAATGTACTAGGAGGAGGTGCTTGGACAACCAGGGCACATTTGCAGTGGATTGCTCTATTGCGGATGCTATACGCCATTCCACTGTTTCTTACCTGGTCACAGCGTATCTCAGGCAGGTCTGTTTGCTGAAAGCTGGGAATGGGTGACAGGAGAGGAATCATTTGATGATTCCATGTTCTATTTGTGTCTCTGACACACTAGTCATTGGCCATTGTCAGAGGACAGGAAACTGGACTAGATGGACCTTTGGTCTGACCCAGTCTGGCCATTCTCAGGTCCCACGTCACAGTTTGGCCACATCTCATGTAATGTCTATGCTGGACCTTCTGCATGATTACAATACCATTGTCCCCAAGTGATTAAAAAGTGAGGGTGGCAAGGAATATGTAATATGTAGCAAAGATGCCAATGAAGCAATAGGCATGGTCCAGCCAAAACACTGACATGAGCCGTGCTGTTCTGTTCCCCTTTGTCTACTTTTGAAAACTCTGTTCTGCATACGATGGACCACATGGAGCTTTATACATCTGTGAGGAGGTGTGGGTGAGTGTGAGCCATTTACTGATGAATGGAGGCAAAATGCCTGGAGGAGTGTCCAAAAACCAAGATATCCCCAAGGGTTGGACTTCATGGCTGGGTATTTGTTTCAGCTGACAGTTCTGTCAAATGACACGTCAACAAGGCACCTCCTTACTCAATGTGCTTTGGTGGAAACTTGTGTGCATTGTTTAGTTCCCTGCATACACAGCAAGTTCCACTAGGCACGTTGTTCCTAGTAAGCCTGATGCAATAGAAAATGAATAACTGGGATGCAAAGCTGTGGACTCCTGCAGGGGTCAAACCACATCAGATTGAAGCCTAAGCAGATGCAGGTGAGGAAGACGCATGCAAGTTTAATGACACTGGGATCATACAGAGCTGCTGCTTAATGTACAGGTTTCCCTGTGCCTCTCAAAAGCACAGCCTGAGGTACTTTTTGGTGAGTAGATGAGTATGGGAGCTTAAGATTAGACTAGAATTGGATTTCATCCTGTGACTAATGACATAGCTACATTACAGCAGAGCTACTCATAAAATTATTCTGAGAATGACAAAATTCTTTCCCTGTTATACACGCTTTTTGGTTCTCAAAACTGCAAAGCAAAGCAAAGCCAAAGGGATCTGGTCTCCTTTTGTGTCATATGAAAAAGTTAGAAACTTCCCCCATGGGCAAGTTTTCCATAAGTGCTTACTGCAGGGTTCCTTTTATGATGTCCAGTGTCAGAGACAAGACACTGGACTAGATCCAGGGTGACAATGCCTATATTTCTGATCCCCCAATAGGTTTGTTCAATGACAGGTTACAAGGTCAGGAGGGACCATTGCTACCCTCTAGTCTGACATTCCTGCACACTGTAGAGCAGTGTTTCTTAAACTGTTTTGTGCGGACTATTGGTGTTGTCATGCTGATTTAATTCAGTTTGTTTTTGCGATATATGATACTGTTTGGGGTTTTTTTTTTGTTTTGCTTTTCAGTCTGACAACAATTTTTTTAAGAAAATTTTCATCGGTGTTCCTCATGAAAAATATTATTGTTTGGAGTTCCATGGTCTTAAAAAGTTTCAGAAACACTGCTGTAGATGTTAGGACTTCCCTGAATTGATTCCAGTTTGAACTAGAGCAGATCCTTTAGAAAAAACATCCAATCCCAGTTTAACAATGGCCACCGATGGGGAATCCTCCACCTTGTTGGTACATTGTTCTAATGGCCGATTATCCTCAGTGTTTACAAATTGTGCCTTTGTATCTGGTCTGAATTTGTCTAGCTTCAACTTCTATCCATCAGCCCTAGTTATTCCTTGGTCTGCTGGATTGAAGGGCCCATTGTTATCAAATTTCTGTTCCTCACATGTTTAGGCCCTATATATACACCTGGGTATCAATGGGAGGACAGACCAAATTCTTTGCAATTCAGCAGCAGTGTTTTCAGTCTCCCCCAGGATGCACAAAACACATCTGTCTGAATCTCTGTGTTTGGTCAGTGGTGCTGGTACCTCTTTCCATAGCAGGGCTGGTGAGAGCCATTGAACTACACTGTAAACCCTGTATCTAACGGCAACCACATCAAGCCAGAAGTTCTTCCCATCCTGCCTCTTTAGTTCCAGCACCTATAGTGTTGCTTGCACTTTGGCTCATGCCAGAGCTGCTGAGAGCCCCCAGGGACCTTGGGGCAAGGTGGTATGTGGCAGAGCTCCAGCTCCATGCCCCAGAAGGGGTGGGGCTGAGGGTGGAAGGGATGGGGCCGATGCATTCAGCCCTCAGCACTGCTGGGACTATGGCACTGCCCTCTGTCTTCTTCCCAGCCATGTGCACCTGGAGCTGCACTGCTGCGGCAATTCAAAGGGACCTGGACCACCAGCCACCAATGCCAAAGTAGCAGCAGTGGCAGCTGGAGCTCCAGGCCCCTTTGAAAGGTTGGGTTTGGGGGCAACTGCCCCCTTGGACCCCTCCCACCCCCATCTGTGGGCTTGGTTCATGCAATTGAATCTTACCCTCGCATTTCCCTGTACAATAAGCTACTGCACTTGTAAAGGCTGGAATGAATCCATACTGTATCCTGGTGGGAAAAAAAGGGCTCATTTTGATTGCATTAGACACTGGTGTTGCCGGATGCCAAGTCAGACATGCAATATATCCTTTGTGAGCTGGTTGGACCGTTTTCAACAGGAGGATAGTAACTGATTCTGCCACTTCCTTTGTGTTCTTGAAAGTGTCTTCCTTAGAGTGTTTTCTAAATAATGCTTAGTCCAGTTGCAAAATAAATGCTGATGTTTATGGGATATGCTGTACCAGGAAAGTTCTCAAGACTGCTGTAAAATAGGAATGAGGAGATCTGCAGAATAATCTCTCTCCTGTCTGGCTATCTTACTAATGTATTCCTAATCACTCATATCTAATGCCGCTGCACTGTAATTGTTCAGCTCTTCATGCAGCAGTTGCCTCATGACGGTTTATCATTTTCTGATGAAGTTATACACAGTAACACATGGGTACAGTGTCATGAAACGAATAATGTGCCATTTCTGTTCTCAATACCAGCTCAGTCAGTGGTATCATACGACTTAACAGAAAGCAGGAGAGCCAGACAGTGCTCCCTGTAACCTGAGAGCTTGGGCAGGTGCCCAGGAGAGCTTGAGGTGCGGTGCAGCTGATCAGCAGAGCGCCCACAGCTGGCAGGAAGCTGCTACTGGTGGTGCACATCCACACATGCCTTGGTGCACATAATAAAATGTATTCTGCCCATGGATGGAAATAATTAGAGGGAACGCGGGAGCCCAGTATGCTACGTGAGGGTTGTTTTGTTTCACTTCAATTTCTTTGGCTCATGCAGTTATTTTCCAGCTCTTGAAATCATAGGAGCATGGAAATCAAAGATTGAAAAGCTGTATTGTTTGTCTATCTGTGGTATCCTTCCATGGGCTTCTTGACATAGTACCTAGTTCTTGTTACTGCACGTCATCTAGCCAATCCCCAGGGGTACCACTCCCGCATTACATCCTACTATATTTAGTGCTTTGCCTAGTCTAATATTAAGTGAACCAAGCAATGGTGTTTCGACTTCTTCTTTTGGCAGAGTATTCCACTGATCGGAATTGACTTCTTGGTGTTGAGTATTGGTATTTTCCTTTTCTGTATTTCATCCCATTGCTCTGAGTCATGTCCCGTTGTACCACCCACAATACAGTAGAATGTCAGGGTTTCAAACACCAAAAATACAAATTGATCGGGCAACCCACAGACCTCGTTCTGAAGAGGAAGTACACAATCAGTCATCAGTAAAGACCCCCCCAAAAAAACCAGTACAGTATAAGAAATTGTCAAGGTAAAGAAGCAGTTTCTGTACTTGTATCATTTAAAGAAAGGTGTCTAAAAGCAGCATTTTTTCCTGCATTTTTCTTCTGCATAGTAAATTTTCAAAGTTTTATTGAGTCAACATTCGCTTGTAAACTTTTGAAAGAACAGCCGTAATGTTTTGTTCAGTGTCACAGACAGTTCAGAGTTACAAACAACTTTCATTCCTGAGGTGTTTGTGACTCTGAGGTTCTACTATAGTTATTCCCTCTCCTTGGAACACATGCAGACAATTATCCTGTCCCTCCTCCCTTACTTGTCACACGGCCAGTTATCCATATTTAAAAGCCTGATCTTGGAAAACTCTTGATCCCATAAATAGACCATTTGGTTCTTGCGTGCGAAAGGGCTGCAGGAGACACAAGGCTGAGTTCTTTCACTTTTTCCATTTGAGCCAGTCCCACCATCCCCCTTAATCACAGATGTTCTTTTGCTGCACTCCCCCTCGTGGGTCTCCCTCTTCCCGGCAATAAGGTGCCCAGAGCAGGATTTAGAATTCAGTCTCCCCAGAGCACCACTGCATTAGATGACAGGCTTGTTGCAGCACAGTGGTGCTGATAATTATTTTCCACATTGCGCACCCTCCCTTTTCTTTTGAAAACACCAACCCTGCTGACTGACTCATCAAGCCTACATCAGGCCTACAGCCTCTGAGTCATTTTTTTTATTTCTGGATGCCACCGTTCCACCCTTTGCAGTTCAACAAGTAGCGCAGACACACATAACATGCACACACTTTGCTTTTTCTCGGCAATCATGAAGCAATTTCCATACCATTAAAAAGAAAAGATTGTACTTGGCCCATGCTGGGTTTTATTTTCCATTGTATAAACTCTGCAAATGAAATAAGGATGGCTGTAAACTAAAACTGTTGTGGTGCTCGCTCAGCTTGATTGCAAACTAGAGTTTGGAGGCATTTGGACTGTCAGCCAGAGCTTTGGAAGTACAGGAACTGGCTCTTTCACAACAGCTGCGTTTTTTCCTATGGCTGGTTAGCAGCAGGAATCACGGCAGATGGCCACTTCCTGAGGAGGTGGGATGAGCCTTGAGATCTGTGTGAGGAAATCCTAAGTGGTTACACCTCAACCAGAGGAAGAGGTGGAATGGGAACAGAAAAGGCAGGTCGGTGGGTGTGGGGAACCGCCCCCCCCCAAGGGAAAGCTGAGAACTAAGCAGGAAACAAGGGTGTGCCGAATAGGCAGTCTAGGGAGGAGAAGTAGTAGGTGAAGACATAGCTAAGTGGGCCAGGCTGGTGGCAACTTAGCCTTGGAGGAGAGGGTTTGTATGTTGTAGGCCGGGAGAGAGCGGCCACATGGTGGCTGGCAGAGGGAGAGGACAAAGGGAGCTGGCCCTGCGAGAGCTAGAAGAAGAAATGACCAATCACCTGCCACTTGTGAAGTGCAGCCTGTGCACTGCATCCTTTGATCAGACAGCTGTTTCTGTAGGATGGAGCTTAGTGTGTTGGCTACAGATCAGAATTTTACAGGTGGCTGGGACTGAAGAGCTAAAGGTAACTGCATGCTGTGCTCTTTATAATGGTAGAGCCAGCTTCATAGCACTGTCACCTGCTCTGCTCTTGGCCTGCTGCCATCTCCTGCAGCAAGGCCTTTAGTTAAAGGGCCTTCATGGAGAGTAACCCACACAGAACAAACACAGCCAATAGGAGGCTGACGCTGGTCCCTGTCACAGTGGTATTTAAGGGCCATATGGCTGCTGCGAGGGGTCAAGGGAGAATTCTTTCAGAGCAGGCTAAAAGTAGGGCCAATGTAATCAACACTACATTGGCCCTCTTCCCCTCCTCCCTTGCAGTGACTATAGTGCTGAGAGGATGAGAGCCCATAATGCTGGTCACCGAGGGGATCCCAGGCTCCCACAGGCAGCTCCGGGGAGGCCACCATTAGCTGTATCTGGTTCTGGGGTTCCATTTTGGCCACAAAGCAGCCCCGAATCCAGACACAAAGCCACTGTTGTTTCCCCTTTGCCAGGGCTGGCCCCTGCTGTGGCACGCCCTCTTCCCTTTATGGGACCCTTGACCACCACTTCCTGCTTGTCCTCCTCAGCTTTGTGTCTAACACATCCCCATAAGGTGTAATACCAGGAGTCCAGCCAAGTTCTCCTTCCACAGAGTCTGGGGTCACGCAAACCTCAGGAGGGTTGAACCAGAAGCAGCATGCACAAGGGGCTTCCCAGCTTGGCAACCATGTCTAGTGTCTGTCACGTGTTACAGCCCTTCCAGCATCCTCTGGCCATATGGCCTGATCTGTAAAGGCATGTAGGCATCTAAAGGTGCTGATATGCATCCCTCATTGAGGAGGTAAATGCAGGCCTGTTGACGGGGGAGGGGCAAAGGGGACAGTTGCCCTAGGGCCTGGCATTTCAAAGGGAACAGGAGTTCTGGCCACCGCCAATGCTACTTTGGCAGTGGTGCCCATGCAGCTCTGAAGGAGACGGGACACAGCACTGTGATTGGAGTGGTGCTGAGGGCTGACAGCTCTAGGCCCCGCATCTTCTTGGGACACAGAGCTGGGCCCCCACCTTGTCCTGGGTCCTATAGTGCCTTTTGGCCATGCTCAGTGAATGCTCCAGCTCTTTGGAAAAATCCCACTAGATGCACCTGTTGCATGCTTTTAAAATCTGGCCCATGGCCTGTGCCTTGAGCTGAGTGAGTCCTGCAAGGCAAATAATCATCAAACTTTGCCACTTATGTGTACAGGTGGCCAGACTGCGATTTGCTAGGAAAGGGAAGAGCAAACTAGGTCATCTGAGGAGCAGCGAATTAATTGTTACACAGGCAGTCACATGTCCTTTTCTGCTTCCTGCCTTTGGTCTGGAGGAGGAGTCAGCTATTTATACAGGGCAATTTACTGCCCTGACCCAGGGCTCATCTCGTGCCTCAGCCAGTTGCTGGCAGGGAATAGCAGCTCTTGTAGTGAGAGTCCCAATATGAGCAGGAAAATAGGGAGCAGGGTGCCTTTGCTCTCCTGTGTGACTGAGAAAGGGGTGTTAGTAATAATGCAACTGCAAACTGCTTGTTCTGAATGTAGTCCACTGAACAGGATTATATGGTTTTTGTTTTTGTTTTTTTTTTCCACCCATAGAGTGACTCATTAACAAGCAGCGGATGGCAAACGCACTTTGGCGTTTGTGGTTTGTTGGCTAGTGACCTAAATCATGTTACTGGTTCTCTTCTCTGCTTCGATGATTTGTTTTATTAATATTTCTTTTGGATTTATCCGATGCTTAATATGCTGTAACTACCTTACCAGCCCCGCAGGCATTTTAAAGTTTGAATATTAGAATCTAGTAGATAATTTATTTGCTTTGGCTGAATATTCAAGTTTAAATTCATTTTCTATGACCATTCGTGTTAGCAAAACTGTGCTGATCAAATGCTTGTCGGAAGTAAATGCAAAAGGATCATGAATGGGCTGAACTGAAATCCCTTTTCAAATTCAGAAGAATAATTACAGGATGTTTTTTCCTCTTGCTCTTCATTCAGGCTCCAATTACTACCCCTTAGGAATAAAGTTATGGAAGTATTGGGCTGTATTAAATGACAAGAAATTATAAGGTAATATTCTCCATTTATTCTTTTGGCTTAGATGATTAAAGTAAAACATTTATTGTAATGGAGCAATCTTTCCTTTTTATGGATAATTTTCCATGTTCATTAAAATGTGATACCTCTGGTAGACTGATTTATGCTTTCTGGTTTACTCTGAGTATTTTTTTTTTAAAAAAAGCGTTACAATTAGAGGACAAAGAAAGACATAAAAAGAAGGAAAAATTCCTGTGCGTTTGAGATTTTTGAGATTAAGGAGGATCTGCTAGAAAGCCCATTGAAGTCAATGGAAAGACACCTATTAAATTCAGTGGCTTTGGATCAGACCCAGAAAGGATATCAATAAATGCAAACAAGAAGAGGTATAGAATTTACATACATTTTGAGGCCACCAGTCAACCCAAATCAATTTAACTTCAGCCTCAAGTTGTGTTGGGAGTGATATTTCATGAGCATGGAGTGACAGGAGTATGACAAACCTCACAGAAATCTCCAGAGTTACATTTTGAAGCAAATTTTACTATAGCCACTTATATTTCAGTTTCATACAGAGCTGACTGAAATCTTTCTTAATAAAAAGATAGGCCCATTGGAAAATGCTGATTTTTAAAATGTTGCCAGAAATTATTCACAGAATTGTCTGAAAATATTTTGTTTGTTTGTAGGGCCTGGTTAATCAAAGCACTCCAACACTTGTTCTGTTATGAATCATTGCCATTGTTTTTCAACTCAGTAAGGCCCAGATTCAGCAACCCTCTTAAGCACTTGCTTAACTTTATGCACGTGCTTAATTCCATCCCTCTTTGGCAAACAACTAAGTCAAGTCATTAAAGCAAAGATATTAAACGCATGCTTGAGCGCTTTGCTGAATTGGAGAATTAGAGTGTTGAGAAATAATACAGAAGTTGTACCTGAATGTTGTTCTGTTGTGGTGCTATAATTATAAAATGCTGGCTTATGGCTCTCTGACTGTTTCACGAATTACTTTGACTAGTCTTAAATAGCAAAAGTCATCATCTAGGGGAAGGAACAATTTAATCAGGACATCCAATAGGGCCCTACTGCAGTATATGGTACTAGACAACAGGAGATCAAGTGGGAATCGGCCATGGGTGAATTCACAGTTCAGCATGAATGTTACAACAGCATGGCCCTCTGCCTGTAATGCATCAAATGAACAAGATTGTTCTAAAACTTGGCAAGGACCCTACAAAGCATGGATGGTTGTAAGGCCTGATACGCTATTCCACCCCTGAGATCAGTAGGTGCCCCAGTTTTAAAAGTGCTGAACACCCAGTAAATCTCATTGAAAATCCCATATTTGGGTTCTATGACAGTGCAGTAGTAAAAATTACAGTAATACTTCAAATACCCCATGACACAAATATTAGATAATTGCTCTTTAATGGCATGACAGCTTAATACTGTTTTTAATACCATGTAACTGGCTCTTTTGAATTACTGTGTAATTATGTCCAAAAGCAATTATCATGCAATGTAAACTGCTGGGGAGGAGAAAAGCAATTGAGGGTTTACTCTGTGATAATTGTTCCTAACCAGATACACATGTAGCAGCTGTAATTACCATGCTATGAAATTCAAATGTGAATATTTACTATGTAAACCATGGGATCTAAACTTTGTCCAACTAGGGGGCCTAACGGGCAGCTTGCCAGTTGCTAGAGGACTATGACAAATTGCCTAATTTAGTGAAAATGGAGCAGAATGCAGTTAGTATCATCTTTAATATGGAGAGACAAACCCTGGGTCCCAAAAGCAATGGTCAATCACATTATGTATGTGTATTTCAGTTTATTAATATGTGCTCACTGAAAGTCATGTATAGACTCCTTAGAATAATACCATACCCAGCTCCAAAAGCTAGAAAAACCTACCACCCCTCCAATCTAAAACTCTCCGGTTACTCCCCCGTAGGCACTTTTGTGTCATTTGCCTCCTCTTCAGGTCGACCTGAAAAAGCCTGAAAGAACAGAAGAGTCTTGCAGGTTGAATAATGACAATATATTCATGAAATAAATCTACAGGTTGAACCTCCCTAATCCAGAACTCTCTCACCTGGCAACGTCCGTAATCCAGCACGATTTTAGTTAGCCAGACGACTACTTATGGGTATGGCCAAGTTGCCTGTGGTCCTCTAAAGTTTTACAGCCACCAGGCCTGGCTCTCAGTGTTATTTCTCAGTGTTATATCTCAGTGAAAGTGTTGGTAATGTGCTAGAGAATATTGACCTCCTGTCGTCTGGTAAATTCTCTCATTCAGCACCGGTCAGGTCCCAAGGGTGCCAGATGAGAAAGATTAAATGTATACTAGTTTGCTAAGGACTGCTACTTATCTGACTTCATAGAGTAAAGCCAACACCTCCAAATACACTGTATCATGACTAGAGGGGGAAAAAAACCTGCAATCCCACAAAGAACACATATCAAAAAGACTACCTCTAAGTGGCTAAATTGTGGGGGCATTGGAATGAGAACCCCCACGTGCAAGAAAAAATTGCAATCTACTGTCTGTACAAATGCTGTGAAATGCTTTTCTCTGTTGCTACTATTAGGGTGTTACTGAGTACAGAACTAGTATGGTGCTAGAGAGGCCTTGATTCTATTTCCTGCTCTGCCTCAGGCTTGGTAGAGTCACTTAGTCTCTCTGTTCCTCAGTACTTTATCTGTAGCACTTCCCTATATCGCAAGGATATTGTGAGGATAACTATATTAAGGAGTTGGAGGCACTCAGATGCTACAGTGATATGACCCATATAAGATTCTGAGATAAGATACAGGCTGCAAATCTGAGTGGCAAAAGGAGGAACTACCCTTAGCTTTTTTTTTTCCCCTGCTTGTCTCTGGTCCTGCCAAGAGTGCAGGGGACTGGACTTGATGACCTCCCAAGGTCCCTTCCAGTTCTATGAGATGTGTATCTCCATGTATTAAAATGATTTTGGAGGATTTTGTCTCAGTCAGCTCACCTGCATTCAAATCCCATTACCCATAAGACACTGACCAGGAAGCTGTAGTCTTTGCAGGCCATTCTTGTCCATATTGATGGTGAAAGCAGCAATAGACCAAATAGCAGAGCAAAGAGAGCTGTATTTAGCCCATGGGTTGCTGTGCCTTTGCCCACCTTGATTTTAGGAAAAATTGTTGTATATCTTTAGCCCAGGAACTTCGCATTGTGTGTATTTTCCTAGCTCTGCAGGAGCAGCTGGGAGTTAGAGAATGAAAAAGGGCAATAAAAAAAAGAAAAACTAAAGATATCCTCAGAATAGGTAAACATGACAGAAACATTATCTGGGTCACATTTGGGCAACAGAGTTTGCTTTCTTTCAAGTGCAAATGGGTGACTGATTTAGATGAATTTCCTGGGGAGTGTTTGAAAATTCCTGGCTCACGTTCTACCTGCCATCTGTTAGGAAGACTTTGATGAGCCAGCAAAGATATGTGGGAATGGAATAGCTGTTATGACTCAGTGGTCAAGTTTTGTGATCCACTAACTCAAGCATCTTTCAAGCCTTTCGATTATTTATTTGCAGTGAGGTAAATACATATAGTATATAAAATACCTTTATTAGAAGGTTGTGTAAACACTTGCAGGCAGATTTGAACCTGGGAACTTAGGACCTTCCCACAGGAGCTACTACAGTTAGCGCTAAAAGCTGGCTGATTGGTTACTAATGCTGTAGGGGAGACTCATTCTTTCTCTGTGATTGGTTGAGGCACCACTCCATGGGACAGTGAACCACATCTACTGGGTGTATGGGTTGTAACACCGACTATACCTTCAGATCTAACAAAACTGTTATATGTTCCCCCCATAACGTGGAAATAAGTCTCAACAAGCTGAAAAATGTAGAACTGTTCTTCCTAAAGATCTTCTTATGAGGTGTTATGTTTATTTGCATTGGGGTTAGTACTTTATCTTAACATTCCCCTGCAGGCCAATGTGCCCACACCTGGAAAAAAAAGTTGACATAATCTTTTTTCATATTTTCAAATTTTTATACAAAAACATTGATATCATTTTTGCAAAGCTTTTCCTCCGTTTTTCAGTCAACTAAAAGAACGGGCCTGTAAAATGTTTACCAGCTGTTTTTGCACATATTACAGCCTACGAGGTACCAAATACTTTATCCTGTTGTACCAAGAAACTTCCAGCCAAAAATGTTGTTGAAGTTGAGAGTACATGTCAATATCAGAGGGTTTTTTTTAAAAATCACCTTTATAAGGGCACTGTAATTATTAGAACCAGTCATGCTCTAAATCCCTTTCTCCCCACCTGCTCCTCTCCCCTCACTCCAATCAAACCCAAGCTAGGAAACTGAAAGTTAAGGTTGAATTTAAAAGAAACTCAAAGATTTGAAAATGCAGGTATTTGGTCAATTGATCAACATTGCACCTTAAAATGAGGGATCAAACACTTTCTTATGTTACCAAGATGACGTGAGGCTTAATTAATACTTATAAAACACTTTGATCCTCAGAAGAAAGGCACTATAAAAACCGAAACAGTTTTTATAGATATACACAAGATTGTGTTCATTGCCATTTATGACAATGCATCATTGCAAATAATTAAATCTCTGATTTACCCCTATGATACTGTGTGTGTATGTGTGTATATATATATATATATATATACACACACACATATAGATAGATAGATAGATAGATAGATAGATAAGAAAATAATATAAATTATATGTAAGTAAAACAATGAAACGTAGTTTCAAAAGCTTTGGAAATTAATGTGAAAAACTTTGTCTATATAGTGTCAACATCTTTAATAATGACCTGGAGGAGGGGACAAATTGTACCGTCAGCAAATTTGTCGATCACACTAAGGGTGCACTTACTGTGCGTTTGTCGCACCATCGATCCTCAAGAGTTCGATTTTGCTGTGTCTGTGAAGACACAGCAAAATCAGTCTGTCTGGGCTTGGCCATCAACCCTGGTATGCCATGTTATCCTGCAGAGTAAAGGACGTCGGTACAAGCCTGAAGAGCCCAGATCTACACCAGGGAGCAAAGTCGATCCTGATATGTTGATTCTAGCTACACTAATGGTGTAGCTAGAATTGTGTATCTGGGATCAACTTTGTTCTCTGGTGTAGACCAGGCTTAAGCTAGGAGGAGAGGTTGATATGCTGGAGGGTAGGAATAGGGTCCAGGGAGACCTAAACAAATTGGAGAATTGGGCCAAAAGAAATCTGATGAGGTTCAGTAAGGACAAGTGCAGAGTCTTGGATTTAGGATGGAGGAATCCCAAGCACCATTACAGGCTGGGAACAGACTGGCTAAGCAGCATTTCTGTAGAAAAGGACCTGGGGATTGCAGTGGATGATAAACTGGGTATGACTCAACAGTGTGCCCTTGTTGCCAAGAAGATCTAACAGCATACTGGGGTGCATTAGTAGGAGCACTGCCAGGAGATTAGGGAAGTGATTATTTCCCTTTATTCAGCACTGGTGAGGCCACATCTGGAGTATTGTGTCCAATTCTGGGCCCCCTGTTACAGAAAAGATGTGCACATACTGGAGAAAGTCCAGCAGAGGGCAACAAAAATGATTAGGGGGCTGGAGCATGTGACTTATGGGAAGAGGCTGAGGGATCTGGGTTTCTTTAGTCTACAGAAGAGAAGAGTGAAGGGGAGATTTGATTACAGCCTTTTATATACCTGAAGGGGGTTCCAAAGAGGATGAAGAAACGCTATTCTCAGTGGTGACAAATGACAGAATAAGGAGCAATGGTCTCAAGTTGCAGTGGAGGAGGTCTAGGTTGGATAGGAGGAAAACTATTTCATTGAAGAGTGGTGAAGCTCTGGAATGAGTTATCTAGTGAGGTGGTAGAATCTCCTTCCCTAGAGGTCTTTAAATCTGGGCTTGACAAAGTTGGGATTGTTCCAGCAGGGGTTTGGACTTGATGACTGCCTGAGGTCTCTTCCAACCTTATGGTTCTATGTCAATGTAACATCAATTTTAATGTGAAATATTCTTAGCTAACAATATACGGGGTCATTGATCAATTGATAGTTGATAGCGATAAATCACTTTCTGAGAATAGTTTCCTCTGCCAAGTATTAAGAATGACAATTACTGTAGCCTCTTCTTTTTCTTTCTGTCCTATGTTGGCTCCAGACAAACCAAATTTAAAATATAGTCCACTAATTTGGCTTTCAGTTGCTGAAGTCAGTGGGCATGAGCATATGCAGTAACAGGCCTTACATTTGTAAATTCCTAAGTATATTGGGTGAAATTTTCAGACGTGTTTAGTGATTTTTAGTGCTTCTAATTTCCAATTTCAGTTTTATTGAACTGGAGAAACCTTTAAGGGGTTTCATTTCAGAAAGTGCAAGGCACCAACACACTAAAAATAAGGTCCCCATAGGGAGACTCAGGATGGGGCACTGCCAAATTGCGGTATCAAAGCATTTTGTTAAAGTTGTAGCTCTGTTTACACAGAATCCTTGATTCAAGTACCTTCCTGATTATGACAGATGGAGCAAATCAGTGAAAAATGCCCATTAACAATAACACCGTGTGGGTGTGAATCATCATCATATGCCAAATAGGAGAAAGCACAACAAAAAGAATTTTAGCTGAATGCAGCCCAGCAAGAAAGAAACATCTGTGCAGAAATGGGCCTACTTCTTACCAGAAAAATCCTCAAAAAGTGCCTGTAAGTGTTCTGCACACAAAACTAGCCACTGAATTCAATGGCCCACCTGACACAAGGCCCAAACAGTTAAAACAGGCCAATTAAGGTCTAGGCTGTATGTGGCAGAGACAGAGAGACTGCTAAGGTCTAATGACTGATAAAGCCCCAATGGGCGATGAGCTAGGATCAGCTCATAAAGAAAGGAAGTTGGCATACGGGAAGGGCTGCAGGGAGGAACTCTGTAGTGACTCCCTGTAGAGGAGGGGCTAGGGCAAGAAGAAGTTCTAAGAGGGTGAACCACCAGGTGGACAAGATGACTAATTCATCTGATGAAGCCGGTCTTATGCCCACGAAAGCTTATGCTCCAAAATATCTGTTAGTCTAAGGTGCCACAGGACCTCTTGCTGTTCTCAAAGGTACAGAATAACACAGCTACCTCTCCGATACAGGTAGACCAGGGTGAGAATGGCTTTGACAGTGCTCCCTCACCAAAGGCTCTTGAGCAACGTAAGTAATCTTGAGATAAGGAAGGGCCTCTCACAGATAAGTAATCATTAAAAGATAGGAAACAAAGGCCAGGAATAAATGGTTTTCATAGTGGAGAGAGGGAAATGGCAGGGTCACCCCGAAATCTGCATGATGCCCTGCTACTATCTGTAAAGTATCTGAAAAAGAAGATAAGCAGTGAGGTGGGGAAGTTTGCAGATGATACAAAATAACTCAAGATTATTAAGTCCAAAGCAGACAGTGAAGAATCATAAAACTGGATGACAGCAAGAAAATGGCAGATGAAAAATAATGTTGGTAAGTGCAAAGTAATGCACATTGGAAAACATAATCTTAATTACACCAATGAAATCACAGGGTCTAAAATTCTGTTATTCAAGAAAGATATCTTGGAGTCATTGTGGATAGTCTCTGAAAACATCTGCTCATTGTGCAGCAGTGGTCTAAAGACTAGCAGCATATTAGACACCTTGCTAGAGGGCCTGGCCCCAAAGACAAACAGCCAAAGAAGAAGCACTGCTACTCCTTAGAAAGGGTTATGACAGAAGGGAAAGAGGACAGGAACAACAGCCCGGGAAGAGCTAATTCCAGGATGCAGCCACAAGGGGACGTCCCCACAAGGAGTAGAACTCCTTTGGCATGCCCTGTCTGGCACAGTTTGGTAGGCAGAGCTGGGGAAGGGGTGTGGTCAGAGAACTCCATGCTCTGGCTATTCTGGACTATGTGATTGCTACATCTGGAACTGTGAGCAGCAGCTCCTCCTCCCCATCCCCAGCCACCAGATGAGCCTGAATTGGGGAGAAAAAGTTGGCACATAGCCACTTCTGCCCTCCCCAGCACCCCAGGTTAAGTCATCAGAGGTGCAGCTCACAATCTGGTCCCTGTTCTGCAAGAGTTATTTGCTTTACTAATCCAGCTCCTGCTCAGCAAGTTATCCTTGCCACGCTCCAATAAGTCTATCACTAAACAACAGTTTTTTTTAAAAAATTCTTTCCAGGCTGAGGCCTTATGTGCCATGGGGGATAGCGCTGATAAGGGTATATGGAACAGGCGGTCTCACTTCTCCACTGAGGGTGTTTTACAAATAGGCAAGGCATAGAACAAATACACAAAAGTGGATTGAACCTGTGTTGGAGGGAATGCAACCTGAAAGCTACCTTCCTGCACATCTGGTGGGAATAGCACAGAGTATTTTCCCGCAACTCTGGAAAGATGCCTGTTGACAAATTAAAGACATAGCAGGAACTAAACTCCCAGAGGATCCATTGCTTTGGGTTTTGTGGATGTCTATTCAGTGGTCTGTGATTTGGTAAGAATCAAATTAGTCAAAATGGATTGTTAGTAGCCGGATGTATTATCACTTGCTTTTATAAGAGGAAGGTCCCTCTTATCTATCATGAAATGATTTGGCTAAATTCGAGACCTTTTAAACAAGAAAGAAATTACTGTGTCAAAATGACTATTGAATTAGTGTTGCCTTACTTGGCATGCTGACTCTTTGATTCTTTTACTATAAAAGAATTCAGCAAAGAAAGCCATAAAAAAATCTTTATTTTTCATGTCCTGATTTCATGTGCTGACTGGCTTGGACATGGGGATTTGCTCTGCATGTGCAAAGGCAGGTGCATTTTTATTTTATGAAATGATTAAAATAAAACAGAGAAGGATTTTTTAGAAATATCCATATAGAATGCTGCCCTTTGCATGTTATTATTATTGGTATTATTCATTTTATAGGGCTCAGAGGTATTGTAGGTTCTTCAAAAAAAACCACACACGATTCAAGTTTCTTCCAGGAATTTACAGTCTTAAAGTCCTGGTTCTGCAACTATTTCTTCACATGAATAATGTTGTCCAATCTCCATACAGTGTTGCAGGACTGAAGCTTACATGCTACAACTGACTGACAAGTAAGGCTACAATGAGTAATAGGGAAGAGGAGGAAATGGGTTACAGATATATGTTAACCCAGCCAAGGTTTATATTCATCTTGGTGTTACAATCTCTTTAAAGTGAGCACACACATTTTCCACCATGAATGCAGAATATAGACTAAAGCCACCTGGTTTGTGAAATACTGGTTGAAAGTGACAAAAGCACTGCATCAAAATCTCCTGACCCGTTCTGCCCCAGGAACTGTTCATTACAGCTTTTAAAACCCATGCCTCATTTATTGCCTAGAAACAATTTCTTCCAACCAACCAGTTACGATAAAGTTATTTAAATAAATGCGTTGCAGTTGTAGAAAAAAAAAGTGTGTGTGTTAAAGTTGTACAAGTATCAGAGGGGTAGCGTGTTAGTCTAGATCTGCAAAAGCAACGAGGGGTCCTGTGGCGCCTTATAGAGTGACAGAAATGTATGAGCATAATCTTTCGTGCGCAAAGACCCACTTCGTCAGATGCAGGTACAAGTACACAGCAGCAGTTGCGGAAAGTTAATGCATTAGATCGAAACTGAAATCTCATATCCACCCGCATTCACAACTCAGTCGTTACCAGTTTGGTTAAAACGAGACCTGAGGAGACTGAAGGGGAGACTTTGGAGGACACTTGATGGTTCTGTGCCTCACTTCCCCATAGTGAAATGGGGGGTATCAGCATTTCACAGGGAGTTGTGAAGATAAATACACTAAAGATTGAGAGTTGGCTCCTACGGTGAAGGAGGGCCAGATAAGCGCGTAGGAAAGGGAGAGAGGATAACTTGAAGGTGGAGGAAATGGCTGCTTTATCACGTGTGACCCTAGGTCTGGCGCTGACAGAGAGGGAGAGCATGAGTCCTCCATCATCTCTCAGGGGCACCACAAGGTGTTGCTGTCAGAACCTGACAGCCGGGTGGGGATTGACATACGTTTGAGGGTGGCTGGTGGCCCTGCATGAGATTGTGGAAAGCAAGTAGAGGTTCTCTTTGCTGCCCTGCACCAAGGGGAAAAGATCTCACCAAACGTGGATCCTTAGAGAAGGTTGCTACAAGCCTTCAGTGGAAGCCACTGGCCCCAAGAGGAAGAAACTAGGACAAAGAATGGCTGATGCAGCTACCATTGGTGGATTGCTTTTTGTGCACTCTAGGCCTACATCTTCACTAGAGAGTTTTGCCAACAAAGCTTGTGGTACGTCCGCACACAGAACACATTTTGTCGACGGTCTGTTGACAAAACGCAGCACTAACGTCGACAGCCTTCTGCCTCTCCACCACGAGGCAAAACCGGCTTTCTTGCCAGAATCTGTCAACAAAAAAGCCTTGTGGATGCTCTGTGGGGGCCTTCTGTGAACAGACAGGGCTTTCAGGTCACTGGGCAGCCCTGTCTGCTGTGCTTCCCATCAGCTGTTCTGTTGAGAGAGGGCCAGGCCGTCCAGCCACTCTCTGTCAACAGAGTGGATCGCTTTTTTGATTCCCTTTTGACAGAAGTTTTGTGGGATGATCTCTTCTGACAGTGATGTCTGTCGACAGCTCACTGTAGTGTAGACATAGCCTAGAAGAGAGTGGAGTTTTTTGTTTTGCCTGGAGGCCCAAACTACTCAGAGGAAAATTAAGTCCCCTCTGCCACAGTCAGAAGTAAAAGATTTTGCCCCACTGCTCCAAGCACAGCAGGGCAAGTGAAATTAAATAAGGTATGGCTTCTTCTAGGCTCCATGGAAAGTCCTGGCACACGTGTTTTAGCACAGGTCAAATTGCAGCATAGGTCTCTCTCTACAACATGGAGGAGAGTAGAAAAGTGAAGTAGAAAGCAGCAGCTGCCAGAACTGGCACTGTAGCTAGGATCTGTAGTTCAGTCTGTTCTTATTAAGAGATGCAAATTGTGTGCTATGTAAAACAATGAAAAGCTGGTTAAATCTGATTGTACATAATTTTGGCTTGCCAAGAATAACACTTTAGTTAAGATACATTTTAAAACTGCCAGCAGCCATGGAGGGAAGGCCTGCCAGCTTGCTGTAAAATGGAAGATTGCATTGTACAGCTGGATCAGTTAACTTCCCAAACAACAAGATGCAGTTGCTCCAGCATAAAATGGCTGTAGTATAGCTTGTGAGGCATGCTTGTGGCTTAGCGGTAAACACTACCGATGTGTCTAGTATCTAAACACTACTGATGGCTGCAGTGCAATAACAGCCTGCAGGGTCAATAGTGATGAGTGACATTGTTGGGAGCAGAGCTTGCAATGGTGCGTGCGAGATCTGTGAGTACTCACAAGTGTGATCTTCTGAAAGGCAAACAGCTAGCCACAGTCGACAGTAAGAACTGATGCTGTCTATGCTAAGTAGAAGTACCTTTTGAAGAACTTGAAGCACACCAGTGATGGGGCTTTTGGATTCTTGCTGGAGATCAGTGAGTTAATCTTCTTCTTCTTCTGTACAGAGGCAGGCAGGATTGTTGCCCCTAATAACTGCTTTTGATGCAAACAGAGGAGCGAGATGGTGACCATTTAGAGATCATTCCAAGCCATGGACACTAATTTTTATCCCAGTTCCCATCAAGCTAGCTTGCTGAGTTATACTTAAAAGTGCAGTATGGGTACGTTTTCTTTTATGAAGATATGGAATGTTGCTCATCTCCCAAAATATGGCAATCCACACTGGGGTGCATTCATTTTATTCCTGATTACAATACAAATACATAAGGACCAGACTGAAAGCAAACTACGTGACGATGAAGAACCATCGCTGCCAGGAGGGAGAAAAAATATCTTCAGAGAAACAAACTAAATAAATGGTGGAGCTTCCTGCAGCTTACTAAGATCTATGTAAGTCATGGTAGGCAATAGATGTTGGGATTACATCTGAATACAGGAATTCTTGAAATATGCTTTTTCATTCTTATTTTTCATCTGAGGATTAAACACATCTTGGACTTTCTCTTTGATAAGACACTGATAAATGTTTATGTATCATTACTAGAGTGATCTGGACATTTTTGATGAAAGAATGACCTGTATTAAGTGCATATTTGATCATTTTTAATTTTTCTTCCGTTTTTGATTATCCAAAACAAAAAAAAGGAGGAGCTTGATTTTTATTTTCATGAAAATTTGTGAAAATACATAAAATATTTTTACAAAAATGACAAACTTCATTTTTTCTTTATTTTTTCCCCACAGGAAAAAAAAATCCCAAACAACTCTAGCAGTGCCCATCCTGTGTCAGATCTAGCCTTCGGTCAAGACCCTTGTTCCCCTTTCTGATTGTGTTGCACTACTCAAGGAACACAAAATAGCTGGAAAGGCAAGGGGAATTTCTGAGTGTCATAAAGCTAACATAACTGCTTCCTGCCCACAATTAAGGGGAATTCTGCAAGCATCAGGGCGCGTGGGCAAATTGTACTTCAGCAATTGGAACAACGCTAGGGAAGCATTTCTCTTGAAGTAATTTAGAGCAGCCTAAGGCCTGCTCTTACTTATATGAAGGGCTGAAACACTCTGTATCTGGTTCCAATATGAGGAGGAGAGAAACAGAACATAAAGATGAGTTAGAACCACCTACCCATGTCCCTATTAGTTCTTGAGTCAGTCATAACCTAGTTGGATCCATGAGTCTGGTCAAGTATTTTCAGAATTTTTCTTAGTCTTCAGAAGCATTGAATAGGTTTCTATTCCTTTTCTTTGCTTACCTGAGAGCAGTTATTGTGACCTAGCTCACATACAGATGTTATGAAAAGACTGAATCAGGTTTCCTTTACAAAGAAGCAAAAGCTCCTCATAGAACTAACTGTATTTCTCCCACAAGGAGACAAAACTAATTATGGGCAGAAATCATTGATTGGACCGTTAATCCATTATCAGACTGAATCAAAACTCACTGAAAGTTTTGATGGTGCTACTTTGTTCTCGATCATTTCTGGCTATTAATGTAGTAGGAAAAAAATATATCAAATCCTAATGAGAACAACATCTCCATTTAGAAAAAAAAAATCACATGTGCCCAAAACAAAACAACCTCTAGTCTTTTACCCCTTTATTCACTGGACAGGGCACATCATATGAATGGAGGAGTCAAGAATCCCTAAGCAACTCCTCTACGATGAACTCTCCCAGGGCAAAAGGAATCAAGGTTGGCCTCACAAGAGGTATAAAGACCGCATGACGGCCAACATTGCTCATGCTGGTTTCAAACCAGATCAGCTAGAGCAGCATGCAAAAGACCGAACAGGCTGGCGTGCTCTCGTACGACACACGTATGACAACTTTGAAGAGCAGCGACGCGTACGCCTCATTGATGCTTGTGAGAGGAAGAAAGCAACAGCAGCGGCCGCACCAACATAGCCAAGACAATTCCCTTGCCCCCCCGTGAATGCCTATGCCGTTCACAGCTTGGACTCCTCAGCCACATGCGAGTCTACAACCGATGAGCTTGTGCAGGCTCAAGACATCATCGTCAGACACAACGGACTACCTATATATATAGTAAAATGTGTGCTGGTTTGTCTTTAATCTCTGACATTTAAAAAAAATCCACAAATAGCCATTTGAATCCCTCTTTTGTGCCTTAGCATGCATAGAGTACCCCTCCCCATCTACTTTGTTCAAAGTAGTGGTCAAAATGGGCCAGTACAAATGGATATATGTAGCGGTCAGTCTGAGGCAGGGGATACTACTAAATATATTAATGTATTATCATGCTAATTCTTAGAGGTAGGTCTCCTGTTTTACAAAAGTGGCTCCTCTCCGCAGCTCCACCAGTAACCTGAGGTCCACTCAGTTTCAGCATTAAAATGAGTCACTACTGGGAACAGATGAGGTTATTCTTCACAACATGATTATACCTTTCTTGTCTTGTGTGTGTTTTGGTCTGTTCACCCTCCTCATGTTCCTCTGCAGATCTGTGGGAAAGGGTTGCCATATAAACTTGCAGCAGTGAATCCAGGACAGAAATTGTTTCCAAAGCCTGACTGGAACACTGGTTTGGGCTCCAACTGCTTTAGAAACAAGACTCCCTCCTCTTCAGAAAGCAGCCTGAGAGGAGCCTGGAATAGGTCACCAGAGATCTCTGAACAAATAGTAGGGATGTTTCTGTGACAGCTTTGGAGAGGACTGGGGTAATTTATGAATACTTTATCTTCCATATATCTGGTTGCTTGTAAGAGGGTTTGCCACATGAAAATGTGGGGTTCATTCAAGAAGAGGCTGGCTGCATGTAGATAGGAAAGAGAACAATGGCTTCAGCTAATCAAACAGTTCCCAACACTGGAGGTACAGGGTAAGCACCATCGCTCTAAAATTCCATCACTGACACCGCCCTGAGATCACCAGATTGTTCTCAGTTTAACCGGCCCTTTTTATTCTACTGCTCAAAGCACTTCAGCTGGATTTTAAAAGATGGTACCTCACAAGGACAGGGGAATGAGACTCAAGGGACAGAATGAGGCATAAACCCCCAGACATTAGAGGTCTGGAGCAAGATAGACATTCTTGTAGACATTTTGTGGCTTCACAATCTTCTCCTATGCCACTTTTGACCTTGCTGTTAAGATTAAACAATACTTTGTTTTAGGAAGGCTGTTTTGGGTCTTTGTAATCCAGACTCCAGAAGGAAAGATCCTCAGGTTCCAAAGCCCAGGTGGTCTTTGGGTAAACCAAACTAATCCACAGAGCATAGAAGCTTAGGGAGAGTTTAAGAATGGGAGAATCACAAGATTATATTCCAAGAGAGGTAAAGGCCCAAGGCCTGAGGGGATGCAAGAGAGCAGAAGAGGGGTTGTAAGTTCAGCTACTCTTGTAACCATGACAGTTTCTCTAAAGGGAACAAGCAGTCTGGTAACACCTCGGAGACTAACAAATGTTGTTAGGTCATGATCTTTCATGGGTAAAACCCACCTCATTTTTGCCTCTTGCAAATGTATAGAAAGCCCTCCAGGGTGGGATGCCCACCTCCTGTAGCTTTGAGCTGATGAAGTGTGCTTAACTCTACTTTTAAACTTACGGACTGACACCGCTACCCTTTGAGACGTTTCTGAAAAGGGAGGCAGTCTGAAAGGCTGAGGCTAAATGGCAATGAAGCTGAGAGAATCAGAAGGGGGCATTGTAGGCAGAGCCAGAGCTCCTGGTTTATTCTCTGCAAGTACCAGCCCTTGCTGCTGACACAATTAACCTCAGATCCCTGTTTAGCACTTGCGAGAACTTCAGAGTCCAAGAGAGGAGAGCCTCTTCCTGCAATACACGGGCTGTCTGAGCCTGCCTTTTCCAGAATACTGAACCCTTTGTCAGATGAACAGATTCCACATGTGGATGGAGATAGCCTCCTGCTACTGTTTAGAGTAGGCTTTCTCACCTCACCCTCGCAGCGACACAGTGTGGTTGGGAGAACACTGTGCATCTAGCCTCCTGCCCCATTACTGGAGTCTTTTAGCCTCATCCACAAGCAGGCCAATTCTGAGCACTTACGACTGAATGCTTCCATGCCATTGAATAGACAGCATTCTTAGCTAATGTTTAATGTGCATTAGAGTTAGTTTTGCATAAGGGAGCTCCAGCCGGTGGGGTGACTGGGGTCAGGCTGTGTTTTGGAAGGATGTTACAATGTTAGCCTCCAATATCCCAATGCAGTAAAGGCATTCAGCCTTTTTTTACAATAATTTATGTTTAATTGCGTACTCCTTGTGAGGTTACACAAAGCTCTCCAGGGTGGGCTGCCCAGCTCCTGTAGCTTTCCCTTGTTCATGTGTGCATCTTATTCACAGATCCCATTAGTAGAAGTGGGGTACTCTGCATTTCTCTGCAAATGAGGAGGGCAGGACTAAAGGGCGCACTCAGGTGTACCAACTGCTTTGCCAACTGGTGACCTGCCACATCTTCCTAGAAACCACCTTCCCAAGGTGCCAACAGCTCCAAAACTCTTGCTAAAACCTGCTACACCCCTGACAGTGCCCTAACGTGGAGCTAAGAGAGTGGATGACCGGCGCTGGAGGTCTTATGCTTTGATCATCAGCGACGTAGTTTAAAATGTTAATGTTTGTGCTGACAGCGTTCGGTTCAGAGTTAACACCTTATTGGGATGGTTAGGAGCAATCCACCTGTCTCTCGGAGGGCCTATTTCAAGCTCTCAGCAGCTGCAGGTAGGTTTCATTGCGGTCAGTAGAGTTATGCCAGTTTTACACTAGTTTTAAGTGAGAATAGCGACGGGTCCAGGGAGTTTCCTCTCCCGTGTACGGATTATTCCTATTTAAGGGGCAATGTTGTTCTAAATTACATTAAACCCTCCATTTAATGGATTAATAGTGGGGGAAGGTGTCCGTTATGCCCAAAAGTCCATTAAATGTGAGGGTTTACTGCCCCCAGGCTCTCCCAGCCCTCATCCCCTCCAAAATCCCTCAAGAAAAAAATACAAAACCCCTGCCATGCACCAAAGCCACCACTGGATGAGCCCCCAGACCCTGCCCTGGCTCAGCTCCTGCTACACGGCTGGGACCGCCCATCACCGCACGTGGCTGGAGGTGCCCACCATGCACTGCAGGGAAATAACTAACTGGTTTAGTCACATCTGTGTGCATTCACCACCACCGCCACTGGAGCCACCATGCGTTTCTCTCACCAGGGGTGTGGCACTTATAGAGTGCAGTCTGCGGCAGTGGTAGGTCCCCTCCACCCCCTTTTTTTTTGGCAGGGGGAGGGGATTTCAGATTTTATGGACTACAGTGGACTTCAGGAACAACGGGGGGACGTCCATAGTTCCTGAAGGCCACTAAATGGGGGGTCGATAAAATTGAGGGTTTGCAGTATTAAAATTAGAGGTACACACAATTAAAATGACCAAAAAAGTGTTACATGAACGCACTGGGGTCTATACCGGTATTTAGAATCAGAAAACTGAGTTAGGGAAATTGTTATCTGTGACCCCCCCCATAGAAAGGCTACTCTACAGAAACAGGGTTAAGCAGAAGAATAAAGAATCTTGAAAGTGCCTATCAGATGAGACAACACTGAGAGTCACCAAATATAATTATGACAATAAGTCATAGAACTGCTAAGAATCAAGAATTTCGATTGGAATCCGGCCCCTTCCAATAGTGTTTATGGATGAAAATAAAGTATAAATTCTTATGCTGTTGTATGTCAAACAACTGATGTGAGTTCACTAAAAAAATGGAACTGACTCAATATTAGAAACAAGATACTTTTGGAATCTCAGGGGCAGAATTGTGAATTATGCTTGGTATTGTTCATAGCAAAGGTGTTCAAAATATTACCTTGCACTTGAATCATGGGGCTGGGGAGAGAGAGAAGGCAGAGGTACTCTTCCAAGCTCCAGACACAAAAATGAGCTCTGCCCACAAGACAACACCCATTATCTATGGTGCAGATATTCCCAGTCTGAGCACACATGCTCTTCTGGAACTCTTGGTCTCAGTTTGCCATAGGTGAGATCCAAGTACACGTTTGAGCTCAGCATGGCTTTCTTCTGCTGAAGCTCACAACCCTGCTGGACTTCTTGAGCTTGAATCCCTTCTGAAGTGCTCAGATGTCCGATTGCAAAAGCACACAGATGTCACTACACCAGTGAGTTATTTCCAAGAACATGTGCATAGATTTTTAAGACCAGAAGGAACTATTATGATAAACTATTCCCACCTCCTGAATAACACAGGCATTAGAATTTCTCCCAGTCGTTCCTCCATCAAGCCCATAACTTTTGGTTGAACTACAGTACATCTTGTAGAAAGAGATCCAGTCTTGATTTAAGTAATCAAAAGATTCCCCCACAACCCAGGTAAGTTGTTCCAATGGGTAAGTCCCCTCCCATCAAAAAAATCTGCACTTTATTTTTCTGTGAATTTGTCTACTTTCAGTTTCTAGCCGTGGATTTTATTACGGCTTCCTGCTGGGTTAAAGAGCTCTCTACTATCAGAAATTTTCTCTCCATTACAGACTGGTGAAGTCACCACTTAACTGTCTCTTGGTAAATAGATTTACTTTCTTTAGCCTCTCTATGTAAGGCAGTTCTTTAGACCTCAAATCATTCTCGTAACTCTTTTCTGAGCCCTTTCCACTCTGTCATTGTTCCTTTAAAAATCTGGATTCCAGCACTGGACACAATCTGAATTCCATGTGCAAAAGGATTCCTAGGTTTCCAGAACAATGAAGTTTAGTATCAAATTTTGCTGGCATGCCACTGAGAAGTTTCCTGTCTTCACATTCAGCTTTTAAAAATACTGCTTCTCAAAAAGCAGCCACAACAAGGAAAAGATGTTAAGGGTAATCTTGTTTTAGCAGAATCTTGTGTATCTTTGTATAACTTGCTACAGAGAATTATGGAACTCTTCTATTAAATTCTTAAAGTACATCAAATTACAGTCCTCACTTTCATCACATATAGATGAAAATATTCAGTTACTTTGAGTGACCATTCAGACATTTGACTGACACAAGTAATATGAAAAAGACTGTTAGAAGCTGATAATGCACTAAATATGGTTCTTAACAGCATCAGGGTAAATCCACAGTAATGTCTCTGAAGTGGACTACATAATCTTTTGACATCTCTTCAGGCCTCACATTTCTATTATTTTGTGATGCTAAAGACTGAAATTCATGGGATTACTCTGGTGTACCTGACGGGTAATCCAGACCATTTTCTTTATTAGATGATTAAGGATGTGCCATTTATACTGAGGAGTAACTTTTCAGCTGCCACCAAACAGATAATCCAGATACCCTTTTACAATTAATCAACGTTTTTTGGAATTTGTCATTGTAGGGTTGATTATATACACATTTTAAAGTATTTTGGTAATTTAGACTGGGAATTCCAAAGGAGCCAAATGGCTTTAGGTGCCAATTCTGATAAACAACATTGGTATTTAGGCACTAGTTTCTTTAAAACTCCTTTGAAAAATCTCAGCATTATGGTACAGCTGATCTTAACAGTATGCATCATAGAATGGATGTAGCACTTTTAAAATAGTATTGTTGAACTAATTCCAGTAAAAGGGATTCTGGCATTTTATTCACTGAGCCACTATAAATTTAAACATTCAAAATTAATTGAATAACATTCACTCTGTTGACATATCAGCCACTTAACCTTTCAGATTAATTTAGTAATGCTAATATATTTTGGTTTGACTCTTTTCAGATTAAAAAAAATTGCTCTTTAAAAAGGAAAACTATGAATTAAATAACTTTAAGATTGGGCATTTCTTTAGGATAATTAGTGGTTTCCTTTCTTACCACAAATAATCCAATGGTCTGATTAAAATAATACCTTGTTGCACTTCAGTTAGTTCTGCTAAGAACCTGATTTATTTTAGCACTCATTTTCCAGTGTATCACCCTGTCCCATATGCATTCATAGCAATAGTTAGGGTGTTATTTACCAGATTATTGTTAGTATCAAAAGTGAAATTTTGTGCAATTCTTTGAAAAATCTTACTTTAACTATATTGACTCTCTATGATTTATTAGGTTGCAATGATGTCATATTTGTCAGAATACACAAGTCTATCTATCTATCTATCTATCCCATTCCCTTTTCTGTAGACAGTAGGACCCACTGAAAGGGAATTTGGAGATAGATTCCCATGTCCACTTTACTTGGATGTGAACAAAGTGAAATGAAGATCCCAGAATTTCACTGAATTGAGCAAAGAGCAATTCCAGTAAGAATGAAACTTACACACTGAGCAAAACTAATCTGTATTTAAGATTTCACAATAAGAAAGTTCCACTGTCTCTGCAAATATGTAAATATACTCTCTATATAGATGTGTATGTATACATATGTATAGGAGCTATGTATATGGAGAGACATGTATATGTTCTTACTGGACGTATATATAACACCCATTCACATACAGCTCTATTCCTCACCATGAAACCCAACATTAAGATTTAAATAAGGAAATTTAGAGCATAAAGTGGTATACTTTTAAATCCTGGTTTAGGACGTTTATCTGCAGTATTGGGAGTGTAATAGAAACTCAACCAGCATATGTATTACAAAGAAATCTTTACGTAAGTGCTGGAATGATTTGCTGAATAGCCAGATGTTGCTACAGGAACTCCCCACCCCCTTTCTTTAATAGTTTGATTAATCCTGCACATAAAACTGGGGTTGATTAAAAAAAAAAATTTTTTTTACGCTGCAAACATCTCAGCATCTGGCCGCTGCCGAAGATAAATCTTTCAGCAGCATGCCTTGGTTGTTTTCATTCTATTCTACTAAAATAAAATCTTCCAGCAAGTAACACTGGCCTATATATATTTTTGTACTGTAAACACTGACATCTCTGAGCAGCTCAGAGACTGCATGCAGAAACTTACATTCAAGTCAAATGTTTACCATTTGTAGGAAGAGAAATACATAGCTGCTTATCAAGCCAGTGTTACTGTTAGAATATTGTACCAAAATCTCAGCTGTCTCAAACCCTCCACCTAATAGCCATTAGGGTAGAAATCAATGCTTGTCCATCTGCTAGAGGAAGGAAAAAATAAATTAACTCACGAATATACTGCTTAACATTGCCTACCAGAACCATTTTTTCTACTCACAGAAGTATAGCAGCAGTAGAGAAATCAGACCCAGCCTCTTCCAGTAACCCATTTTCTGGATTCTGCCAGCAACTGGAAAAACAGCTTCACAGTGTTGATCAATTCATCCTCCACCAGTGCAGGCAGTCTGTGATTATTTTGCTCCCACCCCAAACTCCCAGGCTTGTGAGCCTCCTAGCTAAACTTGCAGGGAAGGCGGATCCAGCTGTTTCAAATCCAGCTGTGTGTGGGGTCCGCCCAGGAACTGGAGTTTATGAACAAACTAAGCTCGACTTTCTCCTCTGACTATATACAAATATGGGAGTGGGGGAGCATGAGGGAAGAACTCTGGCTCTTGAGAGCAGAGTTTGATTGTCTGATGACAACATTCAGCTGCCTCAAACTCTGTATTGTCCAAGGATCCTTGAAGAGCACCTTACATTTATTGCAGGCACCTAATCGAAATGTTATGTTTACTACCACACACATCTTTCATTAGAATAAAACCCGACCTGCAACAGTTCAGAACACTGAGAAACTGTTAATTTACCATTTTTCTTACCTTAGCTCTACTTTTGTCAAGACATTTGTAAAATCACCCAGAATCGCAGAACCATAGGGCTGGAAGGGACCTCAGGAGGTCATCTAGTCCAGCCCCCTGCTTCAAGCAGAATCAACCCCCACTAAGTTATCCCAGCCAGAGCCTTGTCAAGCTGGGACTTAAAAACCTCAAGGGATGGAGAATCCACCACCTCTCTAGGCAACGCATTCTAATACTTCACCACCCTCCTGGGGAAGTAATTTTTCCTAATATCTAACCTATATCTCTCCCTCTTCAACTTCAGACCATTACTTCTTGTTCTGACACCTCTGAGAACAGTTTCTCACCCTTCTCTTTAGAGGTCCTCTTCAGGAAGTTGAAGGCTGCTATTAAATCACTCCTCAGTCTTCTCTTCTGTAAACTAAACAAGCCCATATCCCTCAGCCTGTCCTCATAGGTCTTGTGCTCCAGCCCCTTAATCATTTTTGTTGCCCTCTGCTGAACCTGGTCTAGCAAATCCACATCCTTTTTATACTGGGGGACCCAAAACTGGACACAATATTCCAGATGTGGCCTCCCTAGTGCAGAATAGAGGGGAATAACTACATCTCTAGATCTGCTCGAAATGCTCCTCCTAATGCACCCTAGTGTGCCATTAGCTTTCTTGGCTACAAGGATACACTGTTTACTCATATCCAGCCTTTCATCCACCATAACCCCTAGGTCCCTTTCCACTGTACTGCTGCTGAGCCAGTCGGTCTTTCAACACGCTTACTTGTAGGATTCAGGACAACATGCCTACCAAAAAACACACGTCCTAACTTTAAGCGTAAAAAAGTTCCATTGGTTCAACGGGACGTAAGTATACACTTTCATATACTTAATTATATACTTTATATGGAAGGAAATAGTGAGAGAGACATCAGACACCAAAGGGCGCTGAGCCCACGTTTATTGATGATGATGGTGATGATGATATACTTTATGAGCATATGTGCGTTCCAGAATCCAAAACAAAAATAATATTGCTTCATGTTTAAACAGCATTTTTATTTCCCAAGATCTCAAACTGTTTTTGGTGGTTTAACAGGCAATATTCTTCCCACTTTACAGATGGCAAAACTCTGGTATCTAGAAAAGAACTGGCTTGACCAATTTACTAACGCTGGCAGTCTGGGAGAAAAATGGGACTAAAACTCCAATTTCCTGATACACACAAAAAGATATTCCATACCTGAAACAAACTGCTCTTCAACTATACTAAAGGAGTGACTGGTGAAATTTACCATGGCAGAGAAGGAAGGTGGCATCCATTCTTTTACAGCCCAAAAATTACTCTAAACTGGGGCTAATGCTCTGCATCCTTTGATGGGTGATACAGCCATAAATTTAAGGATGTATATATACATAGTACTGTTTATACATGCTGTAATGTAATTATTTTACAATTACCCATTTTACAGCTCATTATACTGTGTCTCTGTATGTTGGTGTGAAGATATACATCAGCTGGAGTTTAGCTTCAATAAGCAACGAAGACTTGTGTCCTTATACCTATCTTCACATTCAAGGCCCATCACAGCCTATCCCTACCAAAACGGTACGTTTTGTGCTATGTGCAAAAGCTGGACAGTGGTTGAGCTGCGGCTGTGCAGAGATCATTAGATGTCATGATGACCAATAGTGTCTCCTTGTTTCCTTGTATTCTCCCATCTCTCTGTATCCATGTACAGTAAACCCTCGATTTACGAAGGGGTGTCCATTAATGCTGAAAGTCTGTTATATCCGACTGGTTCCACTGTATGATGATGCACTGACCTTCCCACCCAATTACTCACTCCTGCCCTCTGCCCCGCTTCTTTTCCCCTCCCAGCCTCCTGCCCCATTCTTTCCCTCAAACCTCCACTTCCTCCTGCCAATTGCCAGGAGAGGAGCTGAATGCCAGCCTGGCTCCTTCCACCTCCTGCAGCTCTCAGCTCTGCAGCGCCTCTAGGCCCCGGCTCCGAGCTGCCCTTGCAAAGGTAGAGCATGGCCACTCCCAGCCTGCCAGCAGGCAGCAGCCTCCAGCACCACGGCTGCTGCTTGGCGCCATTGCAGGCAGCCGCGGCCAGGTGCCAACATGTTCCATGCACACAGGCCTGGGGGCAGGGGAAGCTCCTACACCCCGCCACAGCCCTTCCCCCACACCGGCTTCTGCTGCAGCTGCAGCAGTGGCCCCTCCAGCCCCAGCACCCCCAGCCATTCCAGCAGCTCCTCTAGCCCCGGCGGCGGCTCTGGTGAGTCTCCGGCATGTACTGGGGGGGCAGAGGGGTCTGGCAGACAACGTCCATTATTTCCAAAGTCCATTGTATCAGGGGCCATTAAACCGAGGGTTTACTGTATTGTTAGCTCCACAGGGTGGGGACTGTTCTGTTGTTCTGTGTTTGTACACCACTGAGCTAGCACCACAGGGTCTGGGTGAATGACTGGGACTTGTAAGTGCTCTGATGATACAAATAAATAGTCTTGAACGCCATCTACATATAAACTGCACACAAAATGTTATACGGGTTCATTTATATATTCTTTACAGCTAGAGAGGTAAATAACAAATACAGTTGTCCCTCCAGTTATGTGAGGGCTGTGCTCCCACGCATTCTTGCGTAACTTGAATTTTGCTTAACTTGGGGCGGCTTTTTTCCCCAGTGGAACGCATGTTCTGCAGCCAGGGAAGCAGCAGGAGTACCTGGAGCTCCTTGCGCAAGGTAAGTCCTGGGGTTGTGGGGGGCAGCTGGGGAGAGTTAAGCCTGGGGTGGGTTAGGGCTGCAGGGGGGCAGAGAGTAGAAGTGAGCTGGGCCTGCACAGCCATGCGGGGTCGGGGTGTGTGTGAGCTGGAGCGGCATGAGAGTTTGAACCAGGCCCAGGCGTGGGGTTTGAACCAGGGCTGTGTGGGGTGGGGTGGTGGAATTGAACTGAGGCCACGTGGGGCTGGGCGGGGGTTGAGCCGGGCCTGTGGGGAGTGGGCTTTTGCAAGTTTTGTGTTAATGTGGGTTAAGCGCAACTTGAAATCGCACATTTTGAGGGATTACTGTACAACAGAAAGGAAGAGAGCTGCTAAGGGAGGAAAAATGGGAGCTCTGAAAAGAGATGGAACTCCAGTGAGGTATAACAAGGCCATTCTAGACAGCAGGAACTGCAGAGGAGAATTCTCTGGGATTGACAGTGATGAAAGTGACCAGAGGTGGAGATGAAGAAAAAAGGCCACGCTGGATAAGCAGAGAGATGTGGAAGAGACAGGGAGGCAAAGTTTATGATGCAACAGGAGTTAGCTTCTGAAGGACTGCCTAACTTAGCAGAATGTGTATTGCTTATAGTGTCTGTGGGTCTTGCTTTGAATTCTGCAGAAGCCCTGGTGACAGAAGCAAAAATTATTCTCCAGCTCTTGAAATCTTTAAACCAGGATTGGATGTCTTTCCATGAGATATGCTGCAGTAGCCCAACCAGAAGTTGTGGCTTTCATTCAGGAATTGCTGGGTGAAATTGTATGGGCTGTGTTATGCAGGAAGATAGACCAGATAACCATAATGGTCTCTTTTGGCCTTAAAATCTGTGCAATTAGGAGGGAAGTTTTGAACCAGAGGCTGAAATGTTTAGAATTCTTTGCTAGAAGTGGCATCTTAATATGTAGAGCTCTACAACAATGGAGAACTTTATCAGGAAATACAAACTAGAGAATATGATCCTTCCTAAAAGTAAACTGAGTCAGATTATCTGCAGCTATAAATTCATATCATTGTGATAATATCCAGCTATGCTAATATATGCTGATATATAATAGTTCTGCTGATTTATGCTAGCTGAGATTCTGGCCCCGTATGTCTGAGGATAAGCTAAAGGTTTAAAAAGCTTTTAAAAAAGAATTATTGTCACACAGTCTGTTTATCGAGGGAGCCTTTGAGCACCTCTCTGACTCCCTCTTCTTTCACAATTAGTACAGTTCACAAGGGGTATGACCAATTACTGTATGGTCCTTGTGTTAGAAGGCTTGAATATTGTGTGTTTTTTGAGTGTGTGTAAGTCAGAGGCAGGCTTTTCTTGGAAATGGCACTGCTTATTTATGATAGATGTTAAATCTCTTTAAAACCAGGAAGACTCTCCTGTGGAGAAGGAAAACTTGGAGAGAAACAAAGTCCCCAGCAGGAGCCCAACAGAACTTTAAACACTGGTGGACACTGACAAGACAAGGTCACTATACAGTCAGTAGCTCTTGAGTACAGTCAAATTGAAGTAATGGATTTTTTTAATGATCAGAAGCTGGAAAAACTAGTGATAGGCCTGAACAGAAGGCCTAGATCAAAGTACCCCCAAAGTACAGTAATGTTTGAAATCTGAACCTGCAAGTGAATCCAAATGATCCCTAACTTTTTATGAGACAAAACAAATCCTGCTGTGAATGCTACTATGCTTAGGAGTATTCCAAGCCAAGATCCAGATTTTACAGTTTTAGCTCATCTGAAAACTAAAAATAGGAGCTAGCTGGAACATTAAAGGGCAACAGCTCGGAATACAAGCAAATGCATAACACTATGGCCACACAGTATAATTTTAGGAAAAGATGCCTGGGTCACATTCACCCACCTGAGCTGGACACAGAGGCAAGAAGGGAGGTGATCCTGGATGAAGAGCAGCAGGTTCTCCTGTGGGATGGCATCTTTCAGATCAAGTTGGGGTTCTGTTATAACCCTGCTGATGCAGGTTGTCTGGAAGATGTGCTGACTCAAAGCACCATCCAGCTAGCTTGGTCTAGCCTCTGGGCATGTCCTTCCAGCTTTCCAATGCTGCTTTAGCCAGATCTTTTCTAGCTCTTTGTGCTATTGAGCTTCTTTATAGGCAAACTTCCCACTCCTGGGGTCCCCACCCTGCATTGCCAGTGTATGTGACCTTGATCTGTTTTCAGACTTTGTAGTGTAATACGCTTAGATGAAATCCTCTAATAACCTACATTTTACATTTGTATCTGCTGAACTGTTGCTATTTGTTGTCAATAAGGGCTTGTGTACACAGCATGATAGCGCATGGCAAGGCTGTTAGCTGCAGCCACACACATGTGAGTCGGTGCCAAGTTGGCGTACTGTAGGTTCCCACCCTGGTTTGCTGTGGCACTTGCTCACTGTGTAGACAAGCAACATTTTTTCTCTCTATTTTTCAGATGAGGAAACCAATTAGGTTACTCTCCCAAGGACATGGGGGAAATTGGTTTCAGAGCCAGGCTTATTGCTCAGTACTTTTTTTGGCTTGCTGCACAAACCACTAGATCAGGCCTCTGTCTAACCTGGCTGAGGGTTGAAATCCTCACTTAATTTTCAGAACTTAGGCAAGGACAAAAAAGCTGGCTCAGTGAGTAGCATCTTCAGGATTTGGCCCAAAGCGCTTTAATTTATATTCCATGGCTTTGTTTCTGTGATGGAACACAATGAACTTTGGAACAAATCACTGGGGAGGACGAGACTTTTTATAAATTGTTGACTTGTTTATGTCTTTTGGTGTAAACTCCCCTCTTCTTGTAGAAGAGGTCTGGACAACCTCATAACTCAGGACATACTGAAGGCTGAATTGAAAGCTTGGTCAGAACAATTGCTGCAGGATAAATTCAAATTGCATTGTGGGAGTAGTATTTTCTAAGTTCTCACTTAAAGGCTGAAACACATTTTACTGGAGAGCCAGCACTGGAATTCAGCCACTTGAAACAATGCATTGTGTGCTTAAACAAAGGGCCAGATGCAGCCCTGAGTTCCACTGGTAGAACTAAAGAAGCTGGCAATAAAAAAAAAATGCCATAGGAAGAGGTTGCGGAAAAAGAAAGTGGTTTCACTCTCCCCGCCAGCAGAGGGAAGAACCACCCCAAAGGATAGTACAGTACTTCCTGGGCAGAACAGCTGTGAGATATGGTAGCAGGAGCTCCCTGTGGTAAACCTGTGAATAGCCAGATGACAACACCACTGGCCTTTTCTTAGTGTGACTCACCCTTCCTCCCCCAGTACAGAGAAAATCACCTGGCACAGAAGGATGTAATTGGCACCTCGTTGGGTCTGCCAGAGTAAATCCAGCACCAAGTGTGTAATTTTAAAGTAGTCAAGTCCCTTCAATGGCTGATTATTCAATAATAAAGCAGAGTGGAATCTTGTCTTAGCCTCTCCTACTGAGCGTCCACTCAACAACCACCTTCTATGATGATAATTTCCTAGTGAGACAGCTAGTGTGAGCTGCAGGATCAGAAATGACAGCTGGACAAATGACAAACTGGGCTTCACACTACCTCCATTGTGCCAAGCTCATCATCAGAAGCAAGCTCCCCACAGACTAACGCACACCAACTCACAGCAGGACTGCACCCTGCCAAAACAAGCCCGCAGCCATATTGCCATGGTTACAATAATCAGTACTCTCCATAAACATCTTTCAAGCTGCATAGGTCCTGCAAGTGCCTATCGCAACATGGGGTAGCTTATCTAGGCTACGTCTACACGTGCACCCAACTTCGAAATAGCTTATTTCGATGAATAACGTCTACACGTCCTCCAGGGCTGGCAACGTCGATGTTCAACTTCGACGTTGCTCAGCCCAACATCGAAATAGGCACAGCGAGGGAACGTCTACACGCCAAAGTAGCACACATCGAAATAAGGGAGCCAGGCACAGCTGCAGACAGGGTCACGGGGCGGACTCAACAGCAAGTCGCTCCCTTAAAGGGCCCCTCCCAGACACACTTTCATTAAACAGTGCAAGATACACAGAGCCAACAACTAGTTGCAGACCCTGTATATGCAGCACGGACCCCCAGCTGCAGCAGCAGCAGCCAGAAGCCCTGGGCTAAGGGCTGCTGCCCACGGTGACCACAGAGCCCCGCAAGGGCTGGAGAGAGAGTATCTCTCAACCCCCCAGCTGATGGCCGCCATGGAGGACCCCGCTATTTCGATGTTGCGGGACGCGGATCGTCTACACGTCCCTACTTCGATGTTGAACGTCGAAGTAGGGCGCTATTCCCATCCGCTCATGGGGTTAGCGACTTCGACGTCTCGCCGCCTAACGTCGATTTCAACTTCGAAATAGCGCCCAACACGTGTAGACGTGACGGGCGCTATTTCGAAGTTACTGCCGCTACTTCGAAGTAGCGTGCACGTGTAGACGCAGCCCTAATGTGCTAAATGCCCCAAACATGGGGGTGAAACCAGACAACACTACCAGTGCCTTTTTTGAAACAAAAAAAAACCAGGAACTGGCTCCCTGTCTCCCCTCCCCTCCCCAGTGGGGTTCCATGGCTGGGGCTGCCAGCAGCCAGCAAGGTCTCTGGTCCCTGGGCTGTGCTCCTGCTGGTGGTGGGGGCTCCAGCTACAGCCCATGCTGCTGTGGGGCTGGCGAGGGCTCCAGCTGCCCCAAGGCTGGGAACCAGCTGGGGTGTAGAGCCCAGCTGGCAGCCCCAGCCACAGGAACGCTGGCTGGGGAGTATGCGGTAACCCACACCCCCTGTTGCTGGGAGCTGGCTGGGGCTCACAGCCCCGCCGGCAGCCCCAGTTGTGGGCTCCCTGGCTGTGGAAGAGCATTGATGCAGAGATGCCCGTACTCTGTACTGGCACATATCACCCCCAAAAAAGCCCTGAGCACTACACAGCAAAATTATAAATAATAAAACCACCACCATCAGTGTGAGAACACTTTTCATGGAGCAGCTGCTCCATACCTGACCTCTTAGTCATTGTTCTCATTAGAAATGGGCGCAACACCTTCCAAAGGTGACGCTGGATCTTAAATCCATAATTCTGCTAGACACCAAAAACTAGGGCCTTAGCAGAAATGTTGGTTTTATGGATCATGATGTCAATTTATAAAACACTGGTGACCTCCCTTATTGCTGAAGAAGCTCTGTGATTGTTGAACACTTGTCCCTTTCACGAAGAGAAGGTTGTCCAATAAATAATATTACTTCACCTATTTTGTGTGTCGGAAGTGGAATGAACAACATGGGGGCCGTATTCATTTCAGCAGTTCTCAGTGAGTGGGTTTGAACCCCAAAGCAGGTCATGATCCCCTTTGAATGGGTCATGAAGGCTGGTATTAGGCTTGCTAAAACTCAGATCTTCAGCCTGGGTGGTGGGGCTCCGGCTTTTGCTTTGGCAGGAGCTGGGTGGGCTCTGGATTTGGTCTCCCCTCCTGGGGGGTTGTGTAGCAATTTCTGTTTTCAGAAGGGGCTTACGATGCAGTGACGTTGGAGAACCCCCGTTCTGGTCTGTTCTAGACAGCTTCTTATACTGCACTCATCACAGCAGCAGCTCAGCACCTTCTAAGAGCGTGTAGAGTCCAGGGTGTTCGTTTATTTTTTCATCCTGTGACATCAGTGGCCTTTGTGCGTGAGGAACAGAGGTGAATGTAAGGACGTGCACCACTTTGGCAAGAGCCAGCTGGGGCGTTCCCGAGCGGGTGTATGTGGTACGCTCTCCCAGCCAGGCTCCCGCTGCAGGCTGGTGCTGGCAGCTCTGTGTGCACAGCTAGATGAGGCAAGCAGGTGTGAAAGAGGCCAGAAGGGTGTGCCCTTTAGGGAGGTGCGTCTGCTGCCAGCTGGGCTCCTGGTGCTTCTGTGCCTGGCCTGTGGCCCCTCCCTCATTGCGTAGTGCACACGCAGCCCATGGCACGCACTGCTGCCAGTGGCCCCTGGAAAGAAGCCAGGGGAAAAGAGCAGCCAGCTGGGGGCAGTCTCTTGCATTGCCACAAGTTTCTCTGCAGCTGGCCCACAGCTCCCTGGTGGCAGCACAGTGGACAGGAGGAGTGGACAGGGACCTGTGCACCAGCCAGGTAAGGTAACTGCCCCGCACCCTATTCAATACACATACACCCCAGCACTCTGCCCTGCATCTCCCCACACTCACTCCCAATCCCCTCCCCTGCAGATACATTTTTTATACGTACTGTCATCATGCAACCCCATGCCCTGAGCCGCACCACCTCCAAGGGGGGTATGCGATAGGACAGAACCTGTAAGAAAGTTGTTACTTTCTCCCTGGGGGGATTTGGCCCTAGGAATACGCTCCATGAGGTTATTCGTTATGGAGAAGTAGTTCCTAAGAATTGTCCACGCTGTCATTTTACTGTGCTGTAATTTTTCTCACTCAGGCTATGTCTACACAGCAGTATGACTTTGAAATAAGCTATACCAGAAGAGATTTTCCAGACCAGTTTATTGTGAAATAATGCTGCTGCACACAAAATGTGTTTTGAAATAGCCCTCCGCAATTTTGAAATAGAGAATCTGCACACAACTGAGCCTATTTCAAAATAGAGCCATTGGCCACACTGTGGCTTATTTCGAAATAGGCTCTGTTTCCTGTCTACACAGCCCCTATTTCAAAATACCTATTAGGCACTATTCCTTGTACAAGCAAGGATCGGTTCTAGGGCCAGTACTGTTCAACATTTCTATTAATGACCTGGATGATTGCACCCTCAGCAAATTAGCAGATGACACTAAGGTCAGGAGTGAGGTAGATACATTTGAGGCTAGGGATAGGGTCCAGAGTGACCTAGACAATTTGGAGGATTGGGCCAAAAGAAATCTGATGAGGTTCAACAAGGAGAAGTGCAGATTCCTGCACTTGGGATGGAAGAATCCCAAGCACTCTTGCAGGCTGGGAACCAACTGGCTACATAGCAGTGCACCAGAAAAGGACCTGGGGATTACAGTAGATGAGAGGTTGGATATGAGTCAACAGGGTGCCCTTGTAGCCAAGAAGGCTAACAGCATATTGGGGTGCATTAGGAGAAGCATTACCAGTAGATCTGGAGAAGTTATTATTCCCCTCTACTCAGCTTTGGTGAGGCCACACCTGGAGTATTGCATCCAGTTCTGGGTTCCCCAGTATAGAAAGGATGTGGATGCATTGGACAGGGTTCAGTGGCCGGGGGGCAGGGGAAGGTAACAAAAATTTTTAGGGGCTGGTGCACATGACCTATGAGGAGATGCTGAGGGATTTGGTCTTGTTTAGTTTGCAAATGAGAAGAGTGAGGGGCGATTTGATAGCAGTGTTCAACTTCCTGAAAGGGGGCGCTAAAGCGGATGGAGCGAGAGAGACTGTTCTCAGTGGTGACAGCTGGCAGAACAAGGAGCAATGGTCTGAAGTTAGAGGGAGAGGTATAGGTTGGATATTTGGAAAAACTGTTCCACCAGGAGGGCGGTGAAGGACTGGAATGTGTTACCTAGAGCGCTGGTGGAATCTCCATCACTAGAGGTTTTTAAGTCCTGGCTTGACGTAGTCCTGGCTGGGATGATTTAGTTGGGGGTGATCCAGCTTTAGGCAAGCAGCTGGACTAGCTGACCTCCCAAGGGCCTTTCCAGCCCTAGAATTCTATGATTCTGTGGCTGTGGCCACACTAGCCCCTCATTTCAGAGGTGCTATGGTAATGAGGCACTTTGGAATATGCTGATGAGGTGCTTCCAGGAATATGCAGCAGCTCATTAACATAATGGTGGCCATGCGTGCTTTGAAACAGCCAGTTCTAAATGCACGCCACCTGTGTAGCCGGGGGCCTTTCAAAATGGCCTCCTGATTTCGAAAGCCCCTTCTTCCCATTTGGTTTTGGGAAGAGGGGGGCTTTTGAAATCAGGTGAGTCATTTCGAAAGGCCCCCAGCTACATGGGTGGAGTGTGTTTCAAAACTGGCAGTTTCTAAGCGTGTGTGCCCACCGTTATGCTAATGAGGCACTGCATATTCCTGGAAGCACCTCATTAGCATATTCAAAAGTGCCTCATTACCATAGCGCCTCTGAAATGAGCGGCTAGTGTGGCCACAGCCTCTGAGGTTTACCTATTTCAAGATAAGTTGACGACTATTTTGAAATTGTTTGGAAATAGCAGTTGTGTTGTGTAAATGCGAGCAAAGTTATTTCAAAATAACGTCCATTATTTCAAAATAATTTTGCTGTGTAGACATACCTTCAGGAAGTGAAAACACCCACCCTCCCATGGAGCACAGCAAGTTACAGTGCTGTAAAGCACAATGGAAACAGATTGACAGCACTGGGACAGTGCTTTTAGCTACTGCCTTCATGGAGCTCTTTCCCAGTGCGGGTGCAAGACCACACTGCTGTGTTAAAGCACTGCTGTGGCTATGTTTTAAACTTAGAAATGTAGGTAAAGCCCTAAATGTAGACCTTCAGGCTGGTGGGCTGAGCAAAAGGGCTACTGGAGTCCCCCCAGGAACATGGTCCTTTTGGAAGCAATACTTCGAGTGGTGATATGTTAAAATCCTTTCTCTCCCTGATCCACCTGACGATTGTTCGAGACACTGCCTCTAAGTTCTGATTGATCTGGAAGTTAATACAAATCCCAGCATCCCTGTAGGTTGTTGATATGTTTGCATCTTACAAACAAAGATGCCAGCCCTGCTGGTGTTACTCAGGCAAACCCATGCTGATGAGAATGGACGCTTTGCCCAATTACCAATGCAGGATCAGGTCCAGCAGTCTGACCCAGCTTTTGTTCATAAGGGTATTTGTTCTGGTCTTGTGCTACATGTCCTCAATATCTGTTGAGTGCAGTGGGAGTTGGGAGCAATCAGCATCCACCAGGATAAATTTCCCTCATTTATACTCTACTTTTGTATTAACACTCATGTTGCGGTGTTCCTGGTGCCTGCCACTTTGTTACAGAACTCATGCAAATGTGAGAAGGAGCTTAGTTTTTATATGGGTTCCCTGCTATCATCTATGAGAACACTCCAACTTTTGCTGGGTTTTGTCATTTTCATTCTCTTGGTGCAGCCTATTGAGCATCTGCTGTGGTGCCATTTAAATGGTCAAATTACATATGAAGAATAGTTGTGTGCTGTTTATTCCAATGATTCCTTCTCAAGGCTAAACTTTCTAATTTTTGTATGTGATGCTGTTTTTTGCACCGCCTCACCTCTTTCCCCTTAGTTCTGAACCCACCTCACCTCACATACCTTTTGTTCTCATTGCCAAAAAGATTTATTGCATTGCTTCTTACGTACCCCTACCTGATGACTGACACCTCTCGGAGGTGCACAGCATTACATTCTCCTATGTTGCTCTGCTTATTATTTTCCTCTGTAGGATTTTCCCTGTCGTAGACCTTTGACAGTTCACTGAAGATGCACAAAGCCTAAATTAGGGCACATTTTGTGCCACTAGATTGTTTCGAATATTTTTTTTTCTGTTCACCATTTTTTCCTGTTCCTGTTTACCTTTTTCCAATAAATAGTCTCAGAGAGGCAGCCATGTTAGTTTGTAGCTTCACAAAATACAAGTAGTTCTAAAGCATCTTAAAGACTAACAAATATACTTATTAGGTAATGAGCTTTCATGGGTAAGACTCATTTCTTCTTTGGGTTTTTCTCGCTTACTCCTCTTTGCTGCTTTTTGGACAGCTTTCAGCAAAGCTTTGTTTGTGCCACTGGTGATCTCTTCTGTCTTCTTTCAAAATCCTGCATTGCTTTTGGCTCTCTAGCTGGTATTTATGGGCCCAGTTTTGCTCTTTCTGAAAACAGTGGCAAAACTCCCATTGAGTTCAAAGTGAGTGGGACAAAGTGAGTTCAAAGTGACTTGGTCCCTTCTTTTCTCTGAAAGGCTTCCAGAGCTTCTCTAGTTATTTTCTTTTTATGAGTTTCTGCTTCCCGGTCTGGGTGCTTAGCTTGAATTTTGCTTTTACTGCTATCTTTATGGCTCCTTCCCATAGTTAGTCAATTCATATACAAACGCACGCATGATGCTCTTGGGCTGATCTGTGGTGAAGGATTTCTTTTTTTGGTCTTATTAGGCTTGCTCCTTTGCTCTTTTCACTTGCATGTTTTCAGGCTAAAGGAAGCGTCAAGGATTTATTTTATTGTTTATTAAGTGGCAATTTCCCAACAGTGAGTCTTCCCACTAGTGTCTCTTAAGAACCATACATTGCTGCCTTGTTTATCATTATAACAAACATCGGTGACAAGCATACACACAACAGTCTTCAGTGGGGCTCAAACATAGTCCCTCCAGCGGCACAAGGACAAGCCACTACCACCAGGAACTAAAAAGCATCAATTTTATTAGCATGTGGCAGGGTTTATGGGGCAGGGAGCCAAGACCAATTTCACTGAGCCAATATATTGTATCATCATTATACATTATTATTATTTTTTTTGTATGGTGGTTCATGGATCAGGGCCCCATCGAATTAGGTGCTATACAAACACATATGTCTTATCTTTGGAAACAAGAATTGCCAGTTAATTATTTTTATGCTTTAGTTACTGACTGTACAAATATTATTAGGCTATGCAGAAAGCATGGCTGTTATTTTTCCTTTTCTTAATTTCTCAGCAATAGAATACTGGAATTAAAAGGCAATCTTCCTTGTTTCATTCTAAATGTGCATAAAAAGGCCCCTTAAATATGCAGTGTTTTGAAGCTTTAAATAGTGTTAACGCAAATTAGGGCTTCTGACAATCTGCAAAATATCTATATTATTTGTTATGGCTGTTGTGCATACCTCTGAGTGTTTGTCACAATGGTATGTTTGGTATGGAATTAGATCATAAGGGGTTGTTAAAGGAATCAAGAAGGAAAGGTAAAACAATGATCTAGATGCACACACAACAAGGAATCTGTTTGTCAGCCAAGCTACAAATGGTTTCTCTCTTCCCAAGGCTAAATCTTGGACCCGAGGACACTAAGCATTAGTGCAATGGTTCTCAAACTTATTTGATCACGCTCCCTTCTCTGTCTCTGTCGTAGTTTATGCCCCTCCTCCTTTTGCGTGCCTGGTCAGCTGCCACTGCTCTCCAGCCACCCAGTTCTGAAGGCAACGTGAAGAAGCAGCAGTGAAGAAGTAAGGGTGGTGTGGAATATACAGCTACATGAACACACAACTACATGAATACATGACCTCTATCATATCCCTCATCAATCTTCTCTTTCCTAAGCTGAACAGTCCCAGTCCTTTTTACCTCTCCTTACGTGGAAGCTATTCCTTACCCTTCATAATTTTTCTCACCCTTCTCTGTGTTTATAAACTTTCCAATGTATCTTTTTGGAGAAGAAAGAGTCAGAACTGCTCCCTATATACAACGTGCAGGGTACTATGGAACTATAATGTCATATTATGATATTTGCTGTCTTTTATTTATCGCTTTCCTAATGGTTCCTAACATTGTTAGCTTTTTTGACCGATGCTGCACGTTGCAAAGATGTTCGCAGAGAACTATGCGCTATGACTCCAACATCTGGTTCATGACTGGTAACAGCTAATTTGGGCCCCTTTATTTTGTATGTGTAGTTGTGATTATGTTTTCCAATGTGCATTGTTTTTCGTTTGTCAACATTGAACCCCCGTTGTTTATTCCAATCCTTTGTTTCCTATCTTTTAACCAGTCACTTATCTATGACAGGATCTTCCTTCTCATCCCAGGTCTCCCTATTTTGCTTAACAGCCTTTGGTGAGGGATCTTGACACAGGCCTTTTGAAAGTCCAAGAATACTACATCCAATGAATCACCTTTGTCCATGTTTGTTTACCTCCTCAAATGATTCTAATAGTTTTGTGAGGCATGGTTTTCCCTTGAAATATTCTGTTGATTCTTCCTCAACATTCCATGTTCATCTGTGTGTCTGATCATTTGGTTTTATATGATCTTTTCAACAATTTTTTCTAGTACTGAAGTTACACTTACTGATCTGTCATTGGCAGAACCTCAGGGACCTTTTTAAAGAATCATCCCCACAGTAACAGTCCTACAGTCATCTGGTACACAGGCTGAGTTAAATGCTCGCTCACATACCAGTTCTTTTTCAATCCTATTTGAGTTCCTTCAGAATTCTTTGGTGAATACAGTATAGTCCTGGAGACTTATTACTCTACGATTTATCAATTTGTTCCTCCACCTGCCCTACTGACATCTCAGTGAAGGACAGCCCCTCCAATCTGTCACCTAAAAAGATTGGCTCAGGCACGGGAATCTCCCTCATGTCATTTCCACTATCAATGCCCTTCATGATGTATCCCCGCTTTATCTTTTATTCTGTATCAAAAAGTCAGCTCTAACCTCTGACTGGACCATGATGTCAGTCTCCATCACCCTCCTAAATTTTCAAACAAGCACTTTGGTGCTTTCTTTCATGCTGCCCCTTCTTCTTAGGATTCCCTATAAATGTGCCCAAACCAACTAACTGTCCTCCTTCAAAAACTAATAGTCTACTTTGCTCTGAGGCTTACAAAGTTCTGACAATGGTTAGACTGCTGGTATGCTGAGAACAGCGGTGATCACACTGACAGATATTATCTCATTACTTCCCTATCATTTGTCTCTTGTCTTATATGTAAATTGTGAGGTCTTTGGGACAGCACCTAGCACAAGGGGGGTGAGGCCCACAGGGTTTATGACCATACAAATAACAAACAACAATTCTAAAATAATGCAACAAGCAGTCTACTATAACCAGAGATGGAGGTACTGTGCTAGCTGACGTATGAAAGCTTGCAAGGAAAGATTAAGCATGAGTATCAGAGGGGTAGCTGAGTTAGTTTGTATCTTCAAAAACAGCAAGAGTCCTGTGGCACCTCATAGAGTAACAGATATTTTGGACCATAAGCTTTTGTGGGTAAAGACCTGCTTTGTCAGATGCATACAGTTCATACAATTACTTGTTTATACAGCTGGGTGTTTTATACATGCAGATTTAAATACAATATTTATATTCTAATTCATTTATTTTATAATGATATTGTAAACAAGAGAAGGTAAGTAATTTGTCAGTAATAGTGTATTGTTACACTTTTGTATTTTAAGGTCTGATTTTGGAAGCAAGTAGTTTTTATAAGTGAGGTGAAACTTTGGTCTTGTGTGCTCCCATCAGATTCCTGAAAGGCTCCACCCATCAAGAAAGGTTGAGAACCACTACTCTGTAACATTCAGGCAATTATTCAGAAAATATTTTCAGAAGGCCTAGAACACTAAACATACTAGTAATACTACACTTTAGTACAACTTGCTGTAGTACAGTAGAACAAATGTGTTGCAATGGTAGAAAAAAAATTGTAAATTTGTGTGTCTGAAAATTGTAGACATGGGGTGGAACTTCTTTTTTTTTTTAAAAGGGGGAAACTTTATTAAAAAAGGTTGAGGAACACTGTCTTAAAGGGTGCACTCAAGAAGGACCAAAGAGGTCCAAAATGCCATTTGCCCTGTAACTGTGACATCATGGAAACAATTACCTAATAGCACCAAACTCCTATTTGCAAATCCAGGCCTGTGCTGCAGTCCTTAATCAGACAAACCTCCCATTACCTCTAGTGGGAATTTTGCCTAAAGAAGGTAGAAGAATAATGCCCATGTAACTGTCTTAGTAAGAAGAATACATACATATATATATATACACACACACCCCCTCATGCACTGAGAGAAGACTAGGCCCTCAAGTGCTGTTCATTTACGTCAGCATCAAAATTAGGCAGCAAGAACCACAGCATATCTGAGTACAAGCTGTAAGTGATATTTTTTCCTTTATAATTAAAGAGCAATAGCCAACCCGAATAAAATTGGCAAAATCTGGCCCTGTGCGTTCTTCTCTGCTTTATACTTAATTCACAGAGAGGCAGTGCTGTCTACTGGTCAGAGCTCAGAACTAAGACCCATGACTTTGGAATTCTGTTCCCATCTCTGCTATTGAGTAAAATCACTTGACCTCTTTCTGGGCCTCAGTTTACCTTTCTGTAAAACAGATATAATAATGTTTACTTGTTACACAAGAGTATTGAGAAAACACATTATTATAGAGCTTTTGAAATAATTAGATAAGTCGTGTGTATTATTACTTTTATACTAATAGTGTTTTATTCATAACAAAAGGTTTACATAGTATGTAAGTTTCACCAAAGAATTTAAATTATATTGCTGATATGAATCAGAAAAAATTGAGCATGTTTATCCTTTAATGCAAATGGATACAAGATATGTATCTTAATGTATATCTTGAGTAAGCATACTGACGAGCATGCCATAATGGGAAACAGATTTTTTGCTACAGTGTATAATCTAAAATGCATTTATAAAACAAATCTTAAATAAATCATATTCAAAGGACATATCAACAGTTCACATATTTGTAAAAGGCTTTCATTCCAAGAAACCCTTCAGTGAAAAAGCTTAGAAAACGCTGTTCTGCTAGAAAGAAGGGGTGAGATAACAGTTCAAATCAGCTGAAAAGAAATTTGGACAAACATTGAAGACAACAGAATAGAAACCAGATGCACAATATTCATTCACAGTTCTTTGAAGAAGGTTTTAAGGTTTATCTGAAATGCAGTTGGGCGAAAAGGATAAATTATTGATGAAGAATGTATGCAAATTCAGCTATGACTAATGCTGAAGTTGTGTCCACTGAAAAAACAATGGAACAGTTTTATTTCTCAAGATATAATGAAAACATGTTCATCTTAATTATTTATTATTATTTAATAAATAGTCCCCAGAGGCCCTGAGATCAGGGCCCTCTTGTGCCAGATATTGTACATCTACAGTAAACTCTCTCTTAACTGGCATTCTATCATCTGGAACTCTCAAATAACCAGCATTTTAAACATAAGTAAATTTTAGTGATGTTTTCCATACCCACAGTACAGTGAAAGTAAATGCAGTGGAAGTTTACAGTGCACAATACTACTGTTGTCAGTAAATAAAGTACTCTGCACACATTTTTGTTTGCTTCTTAATATCTAAACTTGTTTTACTTTCGTATTATGCATTGCTAGGTATACCCCTCTATTATCCAGAACATTTGAATATCTGGCTACCTCTCAGTCTCTGGGCTGCCAGATATGAAAGAGATTATTGTATGTTGGGAGAGATGATGTTTATAATCTAATTAAGAGAAAATGACACAAGTGGGATGCAACCATCAGAAGGCATGGAGAAGGAGGACAAATTCAGACTATACACTCATTCCCTGCTATAGGAACACAATTGGTTCCCAACTTTCTGCTCGTAGGCAAAAACATGTAAGAGGGACGCTAAATTGCCTTTAAATACAAGTTAAAGTCTCTGATTGGTTCTTAGCAATCCTAATTGGGGGAAGGAGTGACAGCATGCAGCAATGCTTTTAAAAAGTAAGTGAACCTTGTGGGGGGTTGGAAAAGGTTAAAGGCGGGGAGCAGTTTGGGGCCATGAGCGGGAGGGAGGGTTAAAACCTCATGGCAGCTCCGGTGGAGGAGGTGGCAGCTGGTTCCTGGAGCTGCGGTGGGCTGAGGTGTTCAGGACCAGGCCTGGGTGGATGTTGAGAGCAGGTGGGGCTGGGGGATGCATGGGGACTTGAGGGCCAGGGGTGTTGAGAGTGGGCTGGGCTGGGCTGGGCAGCAGGTCTCCCTGAGGCCCAGGCAGGGACCCCATGGGTGGAGCAGAGCCAGCTTTGGGTCTCCCTGCACGCAGCTCAGGGACCCTGTGGCTGGCTTGTATAAGCAAGGGAAGTTCACTCTTTCAGTGAACAAAGGTATGCACGTATGTCCCTCATTTTAGCAAGTACTCGAAAGTAAAGTACTCCTTAAACAAGGGATGAGTGCAGTAACAAGAACACCTGTTTAAAGGCCAAATAAATGAGGTAAATATCAGAAGCCTCCATGGGTCATGTGCCTAGCTGGTATCATCTGGCAGTTTTCTGTAGCTGTCATGACAGAAGTGGGTTTTGAGAGGTGTTTGAAGAAGAGGGTTTATGGATTAGATCAGGAAGAGCATGCCATATATGCAGGGTAAATCAGATGAAAGCATGAAGGTGCCTATGGGAAAAATGGACAAATGGGCAATCCAGCCAGCGTGGAGGGAAGATACAAGCTAACCTGTGAATGTTGACATCAGAAAGAAGCTTGTTTGCTCTACTGCAGAAATGGCACTTAGAAGAGAGATTCAAAAGTCAGAGGGGTGGTCCCCAGAACACCTTGTCAATATCATACAGCTCTTAAGGACTAACATTAGCACCTATTTTGTTATTTACTAGCAACAAGCCAACTAAATAATGAAGTGAGCAATAAGCCAGAAACAATGCAATGCCTAGCAATGTAATTATAAAATCCTCCATTGCTGGGGGCCAGGGCAGTTGACCAGCTCCTGGGTGGCAAAATAAAACAGCAGAAAAGTAGCACTTCAAAGACTAACAAAATGATTTATTCCGTGATGAGCTTTTGTGGGTCTGTTCCATCACCAAATAAATCATTTTGTTAGTCTTTGAAGTGCTACTTTTCTGCTAGTTTGTTTTGTTGGAGGACAGACTAACATGGTGACCTCTAGTAACAGAGAGGGAGTTGTGCTAGTCTATATACTATCAAAACAAAAAAGCAGTCAAGTAGCACTTTAAAGACTAACAAAATAATATATTATTAGGTGAGCTTTCGTGGGACAGACCCACTTCTTCAGCCCAGAGCCATACCAGAACAGACTCAATATTTAAGGCACAGAGAACCAAAAACAGTAACTCTCTGTGACTGTCTTGGGTGGCAGCAGCAGCACAACTGGATGGCCTCAGAGCAGGGATGTGTTCAACAGCAACCACCACCGTTCCAGGAATGACTAATAACTGATTTGAGAACAACAAAAAGTCTTGTGGCACCTTATAGACTAACAGAGATTTTGGAGCATAAGCTTTCATGGGCAAAGACCCACTTCATCAGATGCATGAGTGGGGACGGCGGTTTCAGAGGGGTATTTAAAGAGTGGGGTCCCAATAAGAGGGAGGGCCAGAGCTGACAAGGCCTATTCAGCAAGGTGGAAATGGCCCAGTATCAAGAGTACTTATCAAAAGAGGAACAAACAAGTCAGATCAGACAGGACTGTAAACTATCTAAACTCCTACTTTCCACATGAGGCTACAATAGTGGTACCCTTAACTCACCCACCCATATCGTCAATCTATCCAACTACACACTCAGCCCGGCAGAAGAATCTGCCCTTTCTCGAGGACTCTCTTTCTGCCCCCACATCCCCACAAACTTGATCCAGTTCCGTGGCGATCTGGAAGCCTTCCTTCGCCCTCTGGGACTCAAGGAATACTTCCAACCCCAAAGCTTATGCTCCAAAATCTCTGCTCATCTATAAGGTGCCACAAGACTTTTTGTTGTGCTCGAAGCTACAGACGAACAGGGCTCCCTCCCTGACACTAACAACTGATTGCTGCTTCGCGGCGGCTCTTGCCACGCTGTTAATTTACCCCAAGGGGGGAGTAACATGCAGCCCTGTAGCACCTTCAAGATTAGCACATGTATTCCTAAAGCAGCAGATGGCTCCTCTCCATCTGCATCCCGAATAACGAGGCTGCCCCAGGCGTTTCTTTCCTCGCCGGCCTCCTCGCTAGTCTCTTGCGGGTCCAGCCCGTTTACCGGGCTGTTGATTTCGCCCATGTGCAGGGGGTAGCCTGGGGGGAGCCCCCGTGTGCTGGAGTGACTGGGGGCTGCCCCCGCTGCTCCGAGTCCCTCCCCTCGGGCCGCAGACGGCGGGAGCCGGGGGACACTGGGGGCGGCTCTCCCCGGCCCTGCGATGAGTTTGCCCGGACGAGCCGGTCTCAGCCCCGGGAGCCGCCGCGGCTGAGCGCCTGCGCGGAGCGGGAGCCGAGTCCCCGTCCCCATGGAGAGGCCGGAGGCCGAGCAGCTCGGCGCTAGCCACGGCGGCCAGGCGGGGGCGGGCAGCGGGCCTGCGGCGGAGGAGCCCGGTGGAGGAGCAGCGGCGGTGGTCACGGTGAGGGGGCCGGCCGGGCCTGCGAGCGGGGGAGGCGCGGCTGGGGAAGAGGCGGCGGCCGGCTCCGCTCCGGCCTAGGCGCCTCTGCAGAGCACCGCTCTTTCCTGCCGGGGCGGCCGGGCGGGGAGAGGGGAGAGGGCCGCGGGTCGGGTCGGGTCGGGCCGGGCCGGGCCGGGGCGCGGAGCTGCCGAGAGAGGCCCGGTGGGCGGGAGGCCTCGGCAGAGCAGGGCTCGCGGCCTGGCTGAGGCGCGCTGGAGAGAAGCGACAGGTGGAAAGGCCCCCCTGTTACCTGCCCTGCGGGGAGCCTCTGTCCGGGCGGCCCCCGCCTGCCGCTATGCTCCAGAGGTGCCCCTGCCCACCGTGGAGCCTCCTTCGCCCCTTCCTGCCCGGCTGGGGGCCCTGGGCCGGCCTTCGCTGCTCCTCTCCCGCCCGGCCGGCACCCCTGTGTGAGTCCCCGTCCCACCCAGGCACCCACCGCGCCCGCTTCTTCCTGGGGTGCCGAGGTCCTGCCCGGCCGGGGTTGCTACTGGCCTGGCTACGCCTAGGGGTGCTGCCCTGTTCAGTGCGAGAAGCCGCTTCTGTTAGGCTTTCAGCTTCCCAGTCGTGACTTCCTCTCTGTAACATTTCATGTCTTGTTTCCCCATGGGTACAATAGGGGTGACACCTACTTCTCAGGGGGCTTTTTGAGGCTCATTTGACTAGTGCATATGAAGCAGTTTTAGACTTTGCGGGGGTTGTATGGTAGAAAGGTGTTACAACAAAGTATACTAAAATAGTATTGGACTTTTCTTTCTCAGCTCCTCCACTCACCTGTTTCTTCCCCTAACTCTGAATTTTGGCAAGCATATGTGGGCATGTTCGTAGTTTTGTTTGTTTTCTACATGAAATAACTTTGTGCAAATAAGTTGAATCTTCACAAAAAAAAAAAAAGCAGTCCTGTAGCACTTTAAAGACTGACAATAATTTACTAGGTGATGGGCTTTCATGGGACAGACCCACTTTCTCAGATCTGGAAAATTCTTATCCGTGGCGTTCTTACCTGGTAGTTTTATCTTTTTAAAAGAAACTAAAGCCACTTGTAATATATTGGAGTGCATCTTGTTGGCTCTTAATAAATGCCATGCTCCTTTTATTGAGAAGACTGTCAGGAAACAGATTCAAAAAGATGGTTTAATGACACCTTTAATCCGCTTCCATGGCTTACATTGTGTAGTCTGCTGCTGTCTTATCAGTTTTCAGTCAAGGAGGTGAGCTGGTGTTTATACCATGGACTTTCCACAACTGTCCCTGTCTACATTAGAAAAACTGTTTTAACTATAAATATAACATATAGCATATAATGAATGAAAGCCAGTGTTACATGGGAAAGTGTGTGTGTGTGTATATATATGTATATATATATATACACACACATAGATAGATAGATAGATATGGATATAAAATGTAAAAATTAAGATGTACCCATATGGTACTGTCTGTCACCCTTGTGAATACTAGTGGCCTTGAAAATTGGCTGAACCTACAGTGCATGTCATAAGCCTTGTAGTAGATGGGCCTGTACAGCATACACAAAAGAATGTTTAGTTCACTTTACATAATATAGACCTTTATTGCCTTGTCAAACTAGAATCTTAACATTCCTTGGCTCTTTCTAAATCACCTTGATTTTATGGAAACCACGAAATAATTTTGTTCAAAAGGTGGAATGAAAAAGTCCTTTGAGGAAACTTGCAAACTCTGCTCTAAAGTGTTAAAGTAAACTGTTTCATTATAGATGATGAAAAGCTTTAGGGCAGCATCTACTCAGGAATATAGGGTAGGATATTGAAAGGTGCCTATGACAGACACCTTGTGGAAAGGTCCCTTTATGAGTATTAAATATTAAAAATTCTGTTTATTCATTCTTTAGTTTATTCTTAAGTATCACTCTTTTAAGGGTGTGTGCTACTTTTAGAAATAGATTATGTAAGTATCACTTTCACTAATAATCTAGATCCTGTAATTTTAGTGATCTGATTAAAGAAGATGTGTATAAATCTGAGTGTGAAGAGAAGTGGGGAAGTAATAGGAGAGCCATTGTAATCAATAAAATTCACCTGCTCATAGGGCATGGGCACAAGGCCCAGTGTACTGAAATCTTGTGTGGGAGCTGCACATGTAGGATGCTGTAGACTGGTGGTTAAGCACCTGCGTGGAGTGCCTATACAAATCCTATGTGTTGCAGAAAATGTTTCCATGTCAATTAATACTGACCTAAAAGGACACACCGTCAGTGGTCCATGTTTACACACCTCCTTACTGGCCACAGCATTCACTGTATAAGGGATAAAATTTTGATAAAGAGCTCTCCACTCTAGCAGACAAAAGTATAACAATGTCTGAAAGCTGGAAGCAAGACAAATTCAAACTGGAAATAAGGTGCATACTTTTAACAGGAAAGTAATCATTGGAACAATTTGCCATGGATTGCGACAGATTTTTCCATCAGTGTCAATTTTTGAAATCAAAATTGGATGTTTTTCTAAAAGCTATGCTCTTGTTCAAACAGGAAGTCTGATGGCCTATATAGACAAGATGATCACAGCTGGTCCCTTCTGGCTTTATAATCAATGAAGAAGTACAGAGGGTTTGTGGCCTCTATTCCAGTCTTGCAGCCTGGTCCTCAATTTGATGATGATCCAGAGCACTTTTGGAAAACTTGTGCTGAATGTGCTTGTATAATAGGAGACTGGAAACTGCATTCTCTGCTGGAATTTTTTTTTCCCACATTCCCCCTCTTCTCTCCCAACCACCCGCCTGTCCCCCCCCCCCGCATTTCTTTTTTTCCTGGAATATTTTTGTTTGGTCTTAGACTGTAATTTACATAACCATATTCTACTGTTTCAAGCATGTATTATTGGGTAGGACAGACAGCTTGTTATATATCATTTACATTATATCTTTTTAGCAACTTAAAGAAAAGCACTACTCTGTGAGTGTGTCATCTAGGTTTGTCTCTTGGCTGAGATGAGACACCGAGGTCCCTTGTCCTTAGTCCATATAATTTCTCCCGGATTTCAATCAATTAAATTTGGGTTGGACACTGACGCTATCTCATCTAGCTCTTGAGGTGTTGGTGTCAGTGGCCCACCCAAATTCAATTTGACTAATTTCAGGAAGAGTTTACATAGGGAGAATGTAGTTTCAGACAAACGAGGCTTTGGGTTTTTTGTTTGTTTTTAGTTCATCTTAAACTATCGTGAAGAACTTTGCACTGTTCAACAAATGCCTTATTCTTCTTTTGTATGCTTGTAATTTCTTTCACCAGTTTCAGCTCCAATGGGAATACAAGTTTAGGCCAGCCGCAGTGGTTTTTATTGCTGTATTGTCATACTTTCCTTGTTGGTATTGTAGAAATTAAACTACTTTTTCCACCCTCCAAAAGTTCAGTGATACTTCTGCTAAAGGAAAATGCATTTGTACTTGTGTGTATGGTAAATCTGTTGTTTGGTGACGCCCTTTGTAATTTCCACTAGACAAAGGAGGTGTCTTTTATTAGGGATGTAAAATCATGTTTAGTTAACCAGTTAAGTAGGGACGGAGACAGGGAAAGGGAGTAGGGAAGCTCTGCTGGGGTGAGGTGTGGAGGCAGGGCTGCTGCAGACCAGGGCTGTGCTAGAGTGCTCCCCACTGTGACAGGGTCAAACCCCTGGCTGCAGCATAGCTGCTGTAGCCACTGTGGATTAACTATAACCAGTAAACCTCATCTGTTTAGGGTGAGGCATATTAGTTAACCGTTAGCATCCCTACTTTATATGTACATATGTTTCTTTCTACGTGATTGCTGCCGTTTTGTTTTTTTCTGAGGTTGTTTCTCACATGAACCTTTCTCTCGGAAAAATTAGTGGCTGCAGGATTACATTCTGGAGTACAGTAGGAGAGGTTATTTGCTGCAGAGCGACAAAAACAATCTCTCCCCACACAGATCCATTCACAGTACTGTTGTAAAAGTCACTTCCATAGCTCATGGCTTTGACTCTATCACCCCTCTCTTTGCTTCCCTCCAGTGGGCCCCCCCGTTCTGCATCACATTTCAACATAATGAGATTTCATTTTCAAGGCCCTTTACAACCCACCATGTGCTATTGAGATCGTACTGTCTCTTTGCCATTGATCCCAGCTTGCATCATTTATTTGTTTGAAAATTTAACAAGCACCCTTCTGCTTTTCATCAGGATGCCCCTCATGCTTGGGAGAACTCCCTAGAAGCATGTGCAAAGCTATCTTTATTGACCTTATTCAGATCCTTCTTTAAAACACTTCTTTGCCATAAAGCCTACAACAACTTGGCTGTGGTCAGATAGCTGATGTGCTTAGATTGCTGCCAGTCACACGGAACAATATGTTCACTGGTTTTCTTCAGACTCTCCCATCCATCTGTATCTACGTAGGTTGTTGTTTCTTTATATTGCAGTGTGTTTGGGACAGGAACTGGTTTTTTTTTTTTTTTTTTTGTTCCGTTCGTACAATGCAGGCAGAGTGAGGTGCTGGCCTACGCCTGAGGCTTCTAAGTGCTGATGTAAGATAACTAATTCTTGGAGTTATGCAGGGAAAAACTAATAGAATGGCTGTGTGTCTCTTAACTGAAGAGAAAGTGTGGGAGTTCTACATGTAAGGCATGAAAACTTAGGCTCCGGTGTTTTAAAGACTTGCACATATGCTTAACTTTACTTGTGCTGCTCACAGCATGTGAAGCATGTGAATAAAATCTCTGCAGAATTGAGGCCGTATTGCTTGAACCAGGGTGGGGAGCGTATGGCCCGCAGACTGAATCCTGCCCTTGGCTTGCTTCAGTCTGGCCTGTGAGGCTGTTTCCCTACTCTGCCCACAGCAGGATGAGTTGGTACAGGTGCTTCAGTCCTGAGGCTCCCTACTCCTGGGCAGGGGGAGCCCCAAGCCTAATGGCACAGATCAAGAAAGCTATGGTCTGCATCCAGCCCATCGGCTCTGGTGGAAGGGTTGGGGTAGGGGAGGAAAGAAGAGGCTCTACTGTGGGGAAAAAAGCAGTGTGGGAGCTTCAGTCCCTGCCTTGCTTGGGGTCACCATCCTGTCACTCCCATTGACCAGGAATCCCAGCCTATGGGAGCAGTGGGGAGAGGTGCCGCATGGTACCCACTCCTGGAACTGTTCCAGGAAGGCGTTCCCATCCACTGCCCACTTTGACCCAGACCCTCCGCCATTCCTGTTCCTTCCCACCTGCCCATCCCTGGCAGCCCCCTCCTCGACACTGAAACTCTCATTTTTGGCCCCAACCCAGTGCCTAGGGGCCCCACAAAATCTACTAGCTCTGGGCCCCCAGAAAGGTGTGTCTGGCCCTGGGGGGAAGCCCTGAAGCTTGGCACCCCTCTTCCGTGGGGCTGTAGTGAAAGGGAAATCCTGGCACTCTGAATTGCATGAGTGAGGTGAGTGTGTCTCTCTCTCTTTTACTGCTTATCAGTTGGGAACTATGTCCATGAGATGTGTGGGTTTGTTTTTTTGGTTTTTGTTCCTTACTTGCATGTGGCCCTTGACTGATATATATTTTAAATGTGGGTCAGTGGCCCTATTCCAAAAAAGGTTCCCCATCCTGGACTTAAACAGTAGCAAAATGGGGAAAAGGGGAAGAAATTGATATTTCTTTTTTATGTGACTTCTGTGATACTTGTAACTTTCCTTCTAAGATGATGGAAGATTGTTTATCAAAGAAAATAGAGATCACTGTCTCAGAAGCAGAAAAACGGACTGGGAGAAATGCCATGAACATGCAAGAAACCTACACAGCTTATCTCATTGAGACAAGGTAGGTAATAAGAACTAAAATTAAAGTAAGCTAGAAGATGAGCTATATGTTAAAAAAGATAGAATAGCATTATTTCTCTAAAACTCCCCTTTAAAGTCTGGTTCAGTTACAGTGAGAGCACGGTTTAGTTTCTGCTTTCGATTATGCAGTGTCGATTTATGTAGGAAATAGTAGTACAGCTTTTATGTAAAAATGTGGCAGGTGGCAAAGTGGTATAGAAACTGTGGCTGAGCAGCTCCAATCTGTAGTGTAGGTGACTATTTGTCCGGGGGTTTTTGGAAGGGCACCTGAAGATGTTTTGACCCTGTGTTAATGACAAATCAGCTTGACCTGTTCTTGAGTCTGTGAGGGCTTGTCTACACTACCTCCCTACTTTGAAGGGAGGATGGCAAGTAGGATGTTGGGTGTTTATTAATGAAGTGTTGTGGTGCATATGCAGCACTTCATTAAGCAAATTCCCTGCCGGGGCAACTCTGAAGTGTTAAACTTCGAGGTACCGGCTTACATATAGCCGCGGCTAACCTGCTGGTACTGCAAAGTGCCCTCAAAATTTTGAGGAGTAAAGGGACTTTGAAGTTGCCTGGGGACTGTTGGTTTTACAAGTGAATAGAGCTGATATGTTTCCTTCCTTTCTCATTTAAGACTGCTTCAGTAATTTCTCTTTGTATTACATTAAGAACTGTTTAATGGGTCATTTCAGATCATTAGTTTAAATAACAAATGAGAAGATGTTAAGTAGATGAGCTAAATTTTTCACATTGGCACTTTGAATTTAGGTAATGGAATGTGGCTTTTAGAGTAACATAATCTCTTAATCACTTATGATAACATCAGTTATGAAGGTAAAAGTTGAAGGTTTTAATTTTTGTCATTTAATTTTTTCCAGGCAGGTTGGTTCAGCCAATGAATGAAGTGTATTGTCAGAACTGTACTTTGAGGGGAAACATATGGTTTTCCTGTCTGAACATTGTACAAGCATTATATTGTATTTTTAAAACCAAAACAAATTGAAAAGTTTGATTGAATGTCAACAAGTGATTATGATCTTAATTGAAGCTGGGTCTACAATGCTTGCATTTTATGATAGAGTTCATAATACAGCCTCAAAAATTAGATGGTAATGAAGGCATTAAATGTAATGAGTACCTCTGTGAATTTCTACTTCCTTTTGGAATGAGTTCCTTGGGAGAAAGATTCTTATAATCAGTGACATTTTATGGTTTCATAATGCAGCCAGGTGGAGATGTATTTTACAAGATTAAAAATTGTTTTCTCCCGTTTTGCCTGTTTCTCCCAAATTCATCCCCACAAAATTCTAGGTTTTCAGCAATGCCTTATTGAAAAAGCCAGTTCTGGGGATGAAGGTTCACAGTCAAGGTTTTTTTTGTTTTTTGACTATTGCAGCTTTACAAAAGATCTGTTCTTACTTCCTCTTTCTTATACCTCTCAGACTCTCCAGTTCCATATGTTCTTTCCAGAATATATCCGTTTCTTCTTGTACCCCCCAAAAAAAGGGGGGGGGCGTGGGGGAGTAAAGGAAGAGGTGGTATCTTTTAACTATTCACTGCAGCAAAGAATATTTTGAGCTAAAGTGGCTGTAAATGTCAGTTAAGAAACTATGGATTAGGACCATAATTAAAGTAACTTGAATATTAGGTTTAGAAAGCATAAGTCTTGTACCATTACATTTAAAAAAAATATGAAGGGAATTTAATGCTTGTGGGAATGCCTGATGAAAGCTCTAGAAATGGAAGTCATCTCCATAAAATACTCCCATATTATTATACATTGTTCCTTAGTCTGGAGTGACTATCTGTGGGGATGAGAGCAGTCTGTTGTCCTGTGTTCAGGCCTAGGCTTTCGTGAGTGGTAGAATTCACCCTCCGTAGACATATAGGCTACTTTTAGATTATAGTGATTTGTTAGCAGAAGTTTTTGTCGGAAGATATTTGCCAACAAAACTTCTGTCAACAAATCATGGCCAAACTGCCTAGCAGATTGCAAGAGCAATCTGCTTTGTTGAGAGAGTGGCCAGACTAACTGGTTGCTCTCTTGACAAAACAGCCAAACAGAAGCACTGCAGACAAGGCTGCCCGGTATCTCGTGAGTCCTATATGTCAAGACAGAGCTCCCTGGAACGTCCAGACCGGCTTTCTGTTGACAGAGGTGTTATGCCTTGTGAGGAGTGGGGTAAGACTGTCAACGAAAGTGCTGTGTTCTGTCAATTTACTGTCTGCAGAACAGCTTGGGAATCTGGACAGTCCCAGGGCGAAACTCCCTGGTGTAGACATAGCCATAGAGGAGGGAACAAGCTCTTTTATGGTGCAGGTAGCCCCCAGAAGGATCTTGGACTTCCCCAGCTACATTTGAGAATAGCTGCTGAAGTTAGTGTTGGGGAAGTGTATTCAAGCATCCTAGTGCCTGGATGCTTGTGATATTAGCATGCAGCTTTTCACAACTTAAAAGCCGGACATTTATTTTTTGCATGGTGCTTGGCTGTCTGCCCTATTCTCCTCCCAAACCTCTCCTTTACAGTTCCTCAGCTTCCACACTTGCTCCTCCTGTCCACTCTATTCCTCTCCTCTCTTCTCCTCCTACCCCGCTTCTTCCTTGCCCCATAACAAACTAGAAGAAAAGAGAACTAACCTGATGTGTGTCTTTCATTCTAATCACTACCCTCTCTCCTTTGCCTTTCTGATTTAGTATTATGTACTTACTGTTCTAACCAGTCTCGGAAGAGCGCTTGATTGTAAGCTTTTATGGCAGAAACTTACTTGCTATATGTGTATATCGAATTTAGCACAACCAGGCCCTAACCTGCTTGGGTCTTTGGGTGATACCATATTACAAATAGTAAGACAACTTCCATAAACATAGGTCCTGTCTCTTGGTGAAAACTCCTTAATCAGTAATTTCAGAAATGTATGAAATTCCTTCTGCTTTCCATGGTCTTCGACTAAACTTGTGCTTCTGCCCTTGAGGGCTGGATAGGTAAGAAGTAAGGTCTTGATTTAGATGATTCCCCACCCTTTATTATACATCTCAAGTTAATCTCATTTAGAAGTGCACTTTTTCCTTACTATAAGAGCACTGATGAATACTAAGAACAATGTATGTTGAACTGTGATTCCTTAAGAATATTTACTAGAGCCAACCAGTCCATTTCAAAGCTGATGCAGTGGGAGTGTTGTGAGAAATGAAGAAACAACAGTTAGGTCTTTAGTCCAGATGATCCTCCTCTGTAGTTTTCTAGAATCCTAATATGGGAAGGGACTTCAAAATGACAGTTATGGTAAGACTAAATATTATTCTAGTTTACCTGCTATGTAAATTTTATGTTTCTGTTTCTAGTTCAACACACCTATGCATAGTTTATATGGATTCTCATGGGAATGACACTTAGCTTTATAACAGCATTCTCATGCCAGCCGGCTTCAGTCCTTAACATGAGAGCGTTCAGTCTTTGCTTTGTACTGTTTTGTCTATGCCTAGACCGGATATGACATGAGTAAAATAATACTGATCACACTTGAGGTCTTGAGTCTTACTTCAATATTAGTAAAGTGTATGGGTATCCTGGAAATAAGCTTTAAGGAAAATCAAAATGCTGTCTTCCTGATTAATAAGTAGTCTCAGAGGGTAGCTGTGTTAGTCTGTGTGTCCTAAGAACCAAGCATTCCTGTAGCACCTGAGAAACAAACACATTTATTTATTCTGAAAATATGAAAAGGTGGCTCTTACCCACAAAACGTAATAAATAAATTTGTTAATCTTTGCAGTGCTATAGGACTGCTTGTTTTTACTGATTAATAAGTGGAATGTGTACACTATTGCCAGCCTCAGGCACTCAAAAATCATGAAATAGTTTTTAAATGATAAGTTCTGGATACATCGTCTTTGTCTTCTTCTGATACGAGTTATTAGTTTATCACTGGGTCATATTTTCTGGCTCTTTTCTTTAACCATGGGGATGGTGACTCTTTTTAAATGAGTGTTGATACTTGACCTCATGAGCTGTGGTTTTCAGAAGAACACAAAATATTGAGACACATTATAAAACTGAGAGTTGGCAACACTGGGTGTAACAGCAGTTATTTTAGAAGGCTGACTAAGAAGGGGAAAAAACAGTGTGCTCTAGTCTAATAATTATTTAAGGGCTGATCTGGACATGGAAGACTATCTTAAGGAATGATGGAGAGCCATACTGAATTCAAGCTGCAGCCTTTATAAATGTAGTACAGCGTAATACGAAAGGCTGGATGACCTTCTATTATCTCTGTGAGGAGACATGATTTTATATTGTTTAAAAATATATTTATGGTTCATTTTGGGATGTGATTAGCAGTGTTTACGCCAAACACTAATGCTATGCAGGGTGAACTTGGAAAGGTGCAAGCTGGTGTGCAGATTTGTCATTGCTGACTCATTGATGCTTTTGATTTTGTCTCGAGAGACCTTGCTTATTGGAAAAGTGGACAATGTAAACCCAAGTCTTAAATAGCACTAAGAGTTTATTGGATGATGCACAAAAAAGTGATTTTTTTTTTTTGGTGGTGTGGAGTTTGTCAGAGTTGCAGTGAAATGGCTACTGATTAGCTTCCCAAAAGTAAAAAGCTATTAGTTTATGCTCTAAATCATCTTCAGCAATGTAAGCCTTTGGCATGATTTAGTGAGGAGTGGGAGGACAATTGCCGTCAGCAGGACCCCTTCCTAAAGGGCTAGTGTTGTCAAGGAAAATAAAACAAAATAACATTGTCTGTTTAAAAAAAAAAATTGAGATTCAGCTCAGTTCACTGAACCTCTTCCTTCCCTGCTTACACCTTAAAAACAAAAAAATCCAAACCAATTTCCTGAAGACTTTGTCTTCCAAATAGCCACCTGTGAAAGAAAGTAGGTAATGTTCTTGTCCCCTGTCATAAGCAGAAATTTACATATCAGAATGAAAGTAAGTTTTGTCTGATTTGAAACTTTCAGTCCTACTAAAAAAATGTTCTGAAATAGGTTGTGAAAATCCGTAACCATCAGTGTAAATCAGGCCATATTAATTTAAACTGCAGTCAATGTTCTCCAGGAATTCACCATCAATTACTACATTGGTACCTTTTTGTCCTTAAAAGCAACTTCATAATTTTTAAATAACTTTTGCTTTTTTAATTTATTTGTTGTAAAAGGAGTGTGGTTCTTTTTTAAACAGAGTTTTGACCTCTGGAGCCATTATGGAAGTAAATGTAAAAGAAAATTATCTGGTGCATACATGCTCTTTCCTAATGTGTTTCTCCTCAAACCCAAAGAATTAACTCCCAAAAGATTGAATAAATGTCTTCTGTTATTAGAGAAAGTATAATTTTTAAAATACCCCAATATTTCAATGAAGATCAAAAGTTTGCTTGCTTAGAAAAAATTAAACTGTAGAAGGAAGATTGAGGGGGGGGCAAAACAAGGGCTGGACCACACTCATAATGTAGCCCAACCTCTTTAACAGAGATGTCTTGGCTTATCAGATCAAGAGAGCACTTAATGCAGGAATCCGCATTCCCAAGGTAGTCAGAATCATGGCTGATCGTCTCCACTTTGTACAGACTTAAGTGTGACCTTCTGGCTCCAGGCATTTTCTCTGTATAGTTCTTCTACAAAGTGCTCTTTCCCTCTGCACAACGGATTAGAATAAAGTTGCATCCTGCTGGTGGCAGTCTTGCTTAAGTGACAGTTACAAGTATTGTGACAGTATCACTGGAAGATGCCAGTTTGTAAATGAAGTGATCTTCAACTTTAAAAGCACATAAATGAAAGGTTTTAAATACTGAAATACTTAAAATTGTTCAAATGCAGACAACCCAATCTTGACCTCCCTGCTGAGTATCATCAAAGAGGAGTTACTCTCTGAATTCCATGGGGAGTTACTGTTCCGTAAAAAGCTCAGGGAAGAATCCTGAAGTTCTTTTGTTTGAAGTCCAGTTTCTCTGTGTTGCAATAGTACTGATTGCGATGGGGTTCAGGGGTCCCCATGCACTGCACCCCGTCTGCTGGCAGGAGTGACTGTCACTCAGCAGGTACAACAGGAGGTTTATTAGGCAGTTTCTCACAGAAAGCGTCAGTACAGCAGTCGGAGACAGTCATTCCAATCCATCCTGGGGAGAGGAGCCCGAGGGGTGCCCCTCTGGGGTGTAGCTTTTGGCTGGCTGCCTTCCAGCTCCCTCTCCCCCTAGCCTCTAACTGCTGCCCCCGATTCAAAAGCAGCTTGGCTCCACCCTCCTCTTTGTTCAGGGCTGAGGTGTTACCTGCCAGCCTAGGTTATAGCCCCAGGGTCATCCTTAGCCACTGGGAGCTGCTCTGCTTGTCTCACACGTCCAGCCTGAGTCTCACACGTGCACTCCCCCCACTCCATCACACTGATCTAATTGTTTTCCTTACTGGGTTTATATACTGTCCTGTTTTTGTCACCAGCAATGCCATTGGTACTAGTTACAATTTATACTTTACCCACTCCCAAGGAAAAATTACCTTGCAGCATCCATGCAATGGAAAATGTTTGCTCTGAACTGAGTGCTGCACTACTTTCACACCTGCATTACAGGGACTGAGCTAATGCATAAATTCTTTGGGTACAACCGAGAAAGCCGCCATGCCTTAACCTAAGCTACAATATACAGTTAAGTTGTCATAAGGCAGCTTACATTGACCTAACTATGTCAGTGTACACACTACACCATTACTCCCACTGATGTAAGTGCCCTATTATACAGACATCATAACTCTAACTCCACGAGAAGTGGTGGGCTTACGTCATTGTAGTCAGAGCCAATGCAGTATCCATGTAGACCAGTGGTTGCAGGACACAAGTTTCCCACCACTGATCTACATGAGGCGTTATTGACTGTTGGCTGTCTTTTTGTCAGTTTCACAGCTCCAGTAGGGAGTTACGAAATTGACAGGAAAAGCCTGCTTGCTCCCAGCCTGGGTGCCCTCTGTACTCCTGGTTCCCTACTCCAACTGGACTGCTGCCCAGGATCCCAACTCCCTGCTGTGAGATGAGATTCCCGGTGACTGTCCCACTCTTGGAAGGAGTGAAGAGGTGAGAGCCCCAGAGGTTAGCTGGGATTCAAGCAGTGTGCATGAAACTAAGCACCCTAGAGGTTTGCTGGGCTCCCCACACTGCCTCTCTTAGAGGTGCTCCTGGTGAGGGTATGCAGGATCTCCAAGATGGCTTTCAACAGTCACTGGGAGGTTGGTGCCAATTCTTGGAGACTCTGGGCCAGTCTTGGAGGGTTGGGCAACCCTGTGTACTGCTACACCAAAGGAGGGTTGCATGGATGTGACCCACCACACAAATTACTGTGGTAGATGAAAGTCTGCTTGATTCAGGTTGACTTAAGCTTTCAGCGTGGACATGACCTTAGAGTGGAGATGGATTGTGATACTGCAGCAATGTTACTGGATAAAGCTGCGTCTGGAGTTAGATCTGTTTTCTAACACTTGGTGTCTGTTAGCAATTAGATTGTTTTCTGGCTTAGGTAGGGATCATCCAGTTTTGTTTATAATCAGCAGCAGTTTTGTGTGTCAGAATGTTTATGAATTAGTATCTTATTGTTCTTTTCTTTCCAGTAGAAGTAGTGTGTGTGATTTCAGTTATTTCTAGTAAAGCTTTAAGCACCCTGATTAAAACATGCTCTGCCCATAAAGTGAAAGAATCACAGGCTTATAGAAATGGTTCTTAGTGAGATAGTTAGTGGTTGTTAGTGGGATAGTTTATTGTTTAGGGTCCATTTGCGTAATGCACTAAAGTCATTAATATGATGCAAAGCTGAAACAACATACAGAACAAGGCTTTGGTGATTCTTTTATTTGTAGTGGAGATGTTTTTCAGGGTGTGGATGTTTGATCATATAGATTCGTTGTCTCAAAATGATCCTTTGGTAAAGTAAAATAAAGCTGTGGTAAGCTGATTGCAATTTAACCTTGTAACTTAGAATTTTTTTATTTTTTTTTTTTTAAAATCAGATAATGTTGTCTTACGTCTTCAGATGCCTTAAAAATCTTTGTCCACAGCTAGAAATAATGGATGGGAGCAGGTTCAAACTTGACATTGCATAGCTTTAAATCTGTGGAAGAAACAGTGCACTGTACTGTTGAATATCATTAAGTCTTTACAGCTGGTAATCCCATGGCAGAATTAATAGTTCTCACTGTAAGATTATACCAGCAGTTCCCAGAATGCATTTACTGCTGCTTAGAAAAATTAAATTTGGTCACTTAATAAAAAACAGGGAGATTTTTAAATCTACTGAAGGTCTGCACATTGAGAGCCCTGTTTTGTGTTTTTCTGCACATATACATCTCACTGTATGGTGTTCTGTAGGTGAGCAATGAATCAATAAAGTTTTTCCGGTTAAATTCTAACGTGCTGTTGCATTATGACAGTATTTCCTGTATGTGTTGCGGGGCAGTGGTGTGAGGGGGTAAATATAGTATACAATTATTAATACGTTGTATTTCATCCCAAAGGCTCTTAGAATGCATTAGAATTTGTAGCAATACAGAAATTCTTTAAATTCAGCACTGAAATGTAACCACATTTGGGACTGCGCAAGTCAGCTGTGTAAAAGTGCATAACAGCACAGTGTCGTAATTTTATTGCAGGAAGCGAGGAATACTTTTTCCAGTTATGTATGTAAAATACAATTACGCTGAAATTAGCAAAGTACACCAAAATATTTGAATCTGGAGTAACTACTAATAGTAAGGGTTTTAGGCTTATATTTTCTAAAAAAACTAGCATTTTAATGGCTCAATATCATCTTACTATTTTGACTCGGAGAGAATGATAATCATCAACGCTACTTCCTTCAGTGCTCAGGGTTTTTCCACATTTCAATCCCATCTGAAGATGCACTTCTTCTATGATGCATTCGGGAAATTAACTGATTAAAAATAGCAAAGCTGAGGGGCAGTTGGGGTAGGTTAGATATGTAATGAAAATACCAATACTGTATTTTTGGGGGTCAATGAAGAGAAGGGTTGTATTATTAAGATTGAACTAATTGGTCTGTCCACTTGTGTCTGATTGCCTTTCCTTTTACTGATTTTTTTTTTTTTTTTTTTTTTTTTTTTTTTGCTGTTGGGACTTTTTGGATTGTAAACTTTTAAATCATCTGTGAAAGAGACACCATCTTGAAGTCTAGGCAGCTTAAAAAAATCTTTCAAGTACTTCACTTACTTCTCTTTAAACACTTTTGTGGCTTTAGAATTGCCCTTACATATGTTTTTTATGCATGTTTTGTCCCCAGTTGCAGTGTGCCAAACAAAATTAAATTGATTTTAATTATTGTGCTGAGCCAGTGAATACTTATTTACATCAAGCATAAGCTCAATCCTGCAAGATGCTAAATGAAGTTCTGAGGGCTTTTGACTTCTCCAGAAATCAGTGGGACTTGTGGGCTATCAAATCACAGTGGTTACTACTGTGAGTAATGACTTTACCCACATGAGCACAGTTATTCTTAAGCATAGCCGTTTCGTGGATTGGCCCCTAATGGATTATCTGCAGAGCAAAGTGAAATGTCCAAAGTGAGCAAACAGGAAAATGGGGGAAAGGGGAATCTTAAAATGTTCCAGTTGCTGGTAAATTTTGAGGGATACTTATACCGATGATGGGATGAAAAGAAAGTTCTGGTAGCTTGTGAAATATCTTGGTGGCCCCTTTAAAAATCTTCAATACTGAAATGTGCAGAATGTTAAATTATTATAGTGATCGCAAGTGAGGTCCTGTGACGTTTTTTTTTAAATGTCAGTGTTTGAATTGTAACAATTGTACTGATGTTCTTTTAGAAATACAAATAATGCTCATTATAGGTATTTTACTTTCAGAGCTGTTGAGTCACAGACGGAAGGACAGTGCTCCCCACCAGACTCTCTTTGGAGGCGATACAGCGAGTTTGAGTTGCTGAGGAATTATTTGTTAGTTAATTATCCACATATTGTCGTTCCACCTTTGCCAGAAAAAAGGGTAAAAAAAAAGTTGAAACTTCAAATCACTTTGCCTTATGTTTTAGCACTGAATTTAGCTGCTCTTAACTCTGTTCTGTTCACACAGGCTGAGTTCGTTTGGCACAAGTTATCAGCAGATAATATGGATCCAGACTTTGTGGAAAGACGAAGGATTGGTTTGGAAAACTTTCTGATACGCGTGGCTTCTCATCCCATCATTTGTCAGGATAAAATTTTTTATTCTTTTTTAACACAGGTATTGTAAAAAGACATTCTTTATTTCCATATGCTTCCCTCCACTTTTGCTAGTTATTCCGATTTTAAATATTAAACACTGAACTTTTCATCACTGACTTATAAGTTGTTTCCTGGTCTACTTCTAAATTAAAGGTCGAAAAACATTACTAGATTATCTAGTCCATCTTCCATCAGTATACAGTTGTGCTTTACAGTGTGCCTTAGTTCTTTTTTTCCCTTTTCATTCTAAGGCTGTTAGGGGATAGGATTATCTCCTCTGTTAGAAATCTATTCCACAAATTAATGTAACTCAGGAAATCTTTCCCAATGCTAAATTTATACATTTATGTATTACACATTTGCTGCATTCACTGCACTGACTGCCAGTTTGTTTTTCTTGGGCAGTGAGTGTTTGGATATTAAACCTTATGTGCTTTGGACCTTATCTATTTCATGCCCTTGTCTGACATCTATAATCAGCTAGAATGCTCTGTCACTGACAGTCCTACACTGTGGCAGGAAGTACAGAGCTAGAGCTTTCTGCCATTCAGTTCATGTTTTAAAACTGTGTCTGAAATCTCTTCGTGACTCAGTTTTGAATTCTTATCGAGATGTTTTCATTTTTTCCCTCTGCTTTGTGTGTTTGTGATTTACATTTTGTACATGGGGATGAAATTAATGAGCATTTCCTGTAATTCATATTTACACACACATGCCATCTTGTACCATGCAGTATAATTCTTCAAGCCCATTTGGGTTTTTATATGGCTGAAATATTTGATTTTCACATCTCCAACTTAGTTTCTACTGCGGAAAGCTACATTGTTTTAGTTCTTTAACCTTTCTTGATAGATTACAGGTATCTGGATTTGGTGACTTCCAAGATCCCTTCCAGTTCTTCATTTTTATGATTAATCCTTTCCTTTTCTTTGCATTTATTTCAATGTGTCAAGAACTGTCTTTGTTAGTTAGTGTCCAGATATAGTCTTATAAGTGGTGCCTTTTTTTTTGGTTTTTTTTTTAAAGGCAGGGGAGGGATGGTACTCAGCTAGCTCCCCCACTCCCTCTGCCCAGCCAGTTCCATTGCTGAGGCTGATGAGGTGTCAGTACTCAGTACCAGCAAGTACTGACACACAAAAAAGCACTGCTTATAAGCATTAGTCTCCTTTATTCTGCTCAGGTAAGATTGAACTTTTTTGTTGCTATCATCCTGCAACTGAATATCTTGTGTAAGTCTAGAATCACATTTGTCATTCAAGCAAATAGTGGTCTTCGTGGGAAGGTAGGCCTCATAAAGAATAATTTAATTAAAACCTACAGGAAAGTGGCTTGTATGGTATTTACCCCTGCTTTCTTAACATTGTTAATTGTTTGTGAACGTTTACTCTATTTCAGTTCAGCTCACAACACTTAGTGGCTGCTTAGGAGGAGCATTTTGTGAACGTATTAAATGTTTATCATCTGAGTTATCTGGACAATATAAAAGAACAGTTTTAAATTTTCAGTTGGAATGTAGCCATGTTGACCACTTCTGTTTCTTAATTAAGACACTTTTTTATTAAATAACTAATATACCTTATTTTTGAGAAATGGTGTGTTCATTTGGTCTGATGGCTTAGTGGGTCAGATAATTAGCTAGAAATCCAGTGGATTGAGGTCTTCTCTCAATCCTGGAGTTGGCTGGGAGCATTAAAGAAGGGACTCTGCCATTATGCTTCTTCTTATAAAGTGTGACTTGCTTATCAGATGCAGATTCTCCTAAATATACAGGATAATGCAGACTATTGCTCTTACAGTGAAGGGTAAAGTTGCTAAGAGGGGGTGATGGGTGAACAACGAACCTGTTGTACAGAATGACCCATTGTTCCAAGTCTGGTTGTTGAAAGGAAGTTTTTCTTGATACTCGTTCAGTACTTTGTCTGGTGAGCCCGAATGAGCCCTGGTTTGGATGCTTGTGGTTCCCACATAATCCAAAGAGAAGTCTCCAATGTCCTGTTAGACATTTTTTTCTGCTTAGAAGTGGTGCTCTTATCATGTGTCACAGATTGTGCTTATCAGTGAAAATTGCTGAAGTGAAACTTTTATTTCTAGGAAGGTGGATGGAAAGAAATGGTGAATGAGACTGGATTTCAGTTAAAGGTAATTATTGCATGCATTTGGGTAGTAAATGTTGTGACCCTGTGAACTGTTCTGTCCACAATTAAAAACACATAATTCAGTGTGTCTGCAGAGTTTTGCTTGCTGTTATGTTAAAAATAACAGGGGCCCATGACAAACTGCATAATTTTGACCATATAAGGAAACAGTGTAGTACTGGTATTATGTAACATATAATTAGCAGATTTCATAAGTGAAGGAAGCTGCAGCAGGTTGGTTAATCTGCTGATGATTCATACGTGGTATAACATAGAATTAATGTTAAGAATTACGAACTCTATTTTTACACCAACCTAGACTAATAGCTTCCCAAAGCAGGACAATAAAGGCCAATTCTGAAGGCTGACAGTCTTGAAGGAGAGGATGTTTTTTTGTGGTGGTGAGTTAGTTTAATTGTTGCTGCACTTGACTGATCCATTATGCAGAATTTTATTTGCTTAATAAGACTATTTGAATTTGAATTAGTCTTGAGGCAGTTAGTAAACCTTAAAGGGAACCAACTCCTCTGTCTTCTTACAGGAGACGACTGAAAATAATATTGAACCCCTGATTAGGACAAACTCCTAACAAGAGCCACCCACACACTGACCACAGTCAGTAGTGGGAAAGGAAAAACTGGTGGAAGACAAGCAGGAATAGATGATTTAGCGTTACATTGGTACACAAGCAAAATGTGAATCCGAAGTATGAGAACTGAAAAATGAAACTTTTTTACATAGCCAGATGTGTTCTGTGAATGTAAAATATAGTGTCCATGCTTTTGTCTTACATATATAGTCTCTAGTTCCCTTGGTGGCAAAGAAAACCTTTCAAATGTGAACTAAGTGTAAATGAATAAAGTACTATTGTTCTGAATCTGATGAAAGCCTGAAAAAGTAGTCCTTGACTGTGATCTGCCTCATTAATCACAAAGTGGTTTAATGCTGGCATTTAATCGTGATCCCAGTTTAACTTTAACTGTTGATTGTATTATGGGTCACATCCTGCTAACGTCCATATCCCATAATTTCAAACTGCCTTTCTGGTGTGAACATCTGCATCTGTCCCCTAGCCACCTACCACAACTTTTAGCTTCCTTCCCTGCCAGCATGAACAGCAGATACATACCATATCTTCAGTGCCACCGTGTACGTTTAATAAAAAAATCCTGCAACCAAATGAAAATTAAAAATGTAGAGGCAGGGTAAAATAAATTGAATTTAAGATTAATTAATTAGTACACTAGTACAATGCTTTTATGTATTTTTCCTATTAAGTGAAAATAGAGCTTTTATGTATCTGAAGCTGCTGCAGAATCTAGGATTTGAGATACACAATTACAGTTTAAGTGTGTGGTGGATTTGTGGTAAACCTTTGTTTTGGGGTATCTCTTCTAGCAATGGTAAACATTAAGGACCATCAATCTAGGAGACAGTTTTGTTTTCACGGCACTGGAGTCTTAAGAATGGACTCATTTTATTTTTTTTAAGTTTGTAACAAGATCTGTACTCATTCAGTACATTAAAACATATAGGGAACTCAATCACAGAATGGAAAATGGGGTTTTCCAAGTGGTGATTAAGGGAACTGTCAATATTCAGTGGGGGAAAAAGTATGTGAAGCAAAACAACTAGTATTTCTTGCCTCTTATCAGCCAAGGAGGTAAGCTGTACGTTCAGGAAGAAGTATAAGTGGCACATGATAGTAGAGAGAAACAATGTGAAAGAGGGAGTAAAGTGGAATATTAAAAAAGGTAGAGAATTATAAATTTCAAGGATGTACATGTAGAAATAGGAGTAGCATTCACAATAGCTTTCCTTGGTATCCCTTTCACTTGCCAGAAAGATCACATTTTTATTAACTTCTTGATTATTTATGGGCTGGCATGTGGATGTAACATCTGCTTGACAGACCTTTTTGGGAAAACTTAATCCTATTCCTGCACTGCTTCTGTAAGTGTTAAAACTACAGAAGACAATTTTCTGAACCATCATTTAAAATTACTCAGAACAGATCATATTTTACAAAGCATTCAAATGTTACACAGCTCACTTGTGTTTTTGAAATGACATTATATATGTTGTACCCCAAAATCACTTGTTTAATGAAATCTTCTGTTTTAGGCTGTGTTTGAGAACAGCAGTGTGCATTCTTTGAGTTAGTTGGATTGAAAATGGTGGGGAGGATATGATAAGTTGTAATTAAAGGATCCAAAGAACAACTGTTAAATTACTGCAAAATATTCAAAATAACAATTGTCTAAGGGCAAATAGGATCTTAGGTAAAATATGAGATGGCATGATTGCTTTTCTGTTTTCTAGATACCAGACAACATGCATTTTCTCTGAGGAATCCCTGCTTCCTTAAGGAAAATTTAAATCTTTATAAAATAAAGGGGAATGGCGTCTTTCCTTAACTTTGTAATTATACGTTTTGTTTCCCTGATGAATGTAAAAATATAAAGTTTTTAGTAAGCAGATTGACTTAGTTCCTTATGATAGCATAATAGTAATATCTGAGGCAGATTTATACTTGGAGTGCATAGTTATGTAGGTCCAGAAACAGAGCATGAGCCATTTGCTGTCTTTGTTCCCTGACTCCAAAGGGTTTTCAGACTAATTAGATACCACAGTCCAGACACTGTAAAACATTAGTCAAATAGATGAAGAGCCTGTGTTTAAACTGGGGAGGTTTTATTTATTTATTTTGGATTACCTTGACTACTCCTGGCTAGAATTCTGTCATTGCCAGCTGTAATGCTTCCGTCCACCCCTTATATAATGAAATTTAGAAAGTGTCTAAATATTCTTTCAAACACAAAGCACTGTCTTCTCCACTGTCCATCTGCAGTTAAACTGGGTGTGCAATTTTTGTCTCTCTACCTTCCAATCTTTTCTGCTCCCCCACCCCCCTCAAAAAATTGTGCTGGCTGCTTCTGAGCACGAACCCTACAACTCTTTTCAAATGCTGTATTCCATATTGTCATCCAGTTTTTGCTTAAGCGTTTGAAAGCTACTTCACTCGGTGTCATCTGACAGCCAAGTCCACGTCAAGTATTAACTCCATGTAACCAGTTCTGCAAAATCTCTTTGCATGTAGTCTCAATGTAGACAAATGTCCAGAAACCTTCTTAAGATAGCCTATAGTAGGATTTTTTTGTTGTTAGAATTAAGTATGTAAAACTGGCCAAACTGATAATGCACAAGAAGTCAGGCTGTTTTTATTTCCTTCTTGTGGCTCATCAGTACTAAAGATTCTGCAGGAAGAATTGTTTCCTCAGTTACGCTTGTGTCAGGAGATAGTCGTATTAGTCTGTATCCGCAAAAACAACGAGAAGTCCTGTGGCACCTTATAGACTAACAGATATATTGGAGCATAAGGTGCCACAGTTACACTTGTAAAATTCCATTGGCCTCAAAAGACTGAGTGTGTCTGTCTGAGGGCAGAATTTGGCCTTGTGTTTGGAGCCTAATTAATCCTTTTGCTGATGCATTCACAACAGCACAATATAATTCACAACCCAACAAGTTTGATGGAAACTGATCTCATGACTAATGGTGCTGCCAGTCTTGACACCTGTCATTTGTCTGTGTTTAAAAACTATCTGATCTATTCTTAAGTAAAATAATAAACCTTCTTCCTTTGCAATCTGAGAAGTGGTGAGGGGGGGGTTGAGATATTTGCTCCCTCAGTCTGTAGAGTGCTGGGATAGTTTAGAGGAGCAGAATTACTACTGGAAAGTAACTCCTTTTTCTTCCTTGCCCATACTTTTGTATAATACTCATCAGTAGCTGTCATGCCAATTACAGTAGCAAAGTTACTCTTTAATTGAGGTCAGACATTATGCTCAGCCCTCTGCTGACATTCGATGATATCCCAGGGTTAAGGATATTACAGTGAAATGTAAACATGGTACAGCTTGCACACAATGTGAAGAGAGTTAGAACAATCTTATACTTGTGCCAATCTCATAAATAGAATTCACAGAAAAGTTTATGAAGGGAAACATTCTTCTCTGACTCCAAGGGCACTAGGATCTACAGGAATCTATATCTAAATAATTTTTTAAAACTACTCCTAAGAGTTGCTGACTTTGTTGCAATTGACACACAATGTTGTTCCTGTCATAAACAGAGGTGCTAGAAACTCTCTCTGCCAGAAGGTACAGTTGTGAATTATCACTGTTACTGAGCCTTTTGCACCAGCAGTTGTCATGAAGCACTTTCAGTTGTGTAAAAATGCACGAGAAAATAAAACTTTGAACAGAGACCACCACCACAAAAAAAAAGGCTCTTTTAAACCTACTTTTAGTTTAAAGCAAGATTCAGCTAAAGTGAACTTGGGCGGTCTCTGAAGGGAAGCATCCACACAAGGATTACATGTTCTCTGACTTACCACCTTGCATTTTTAGATACTTTATCATAATTTTCTTGAATGTCTCCATATAGACATGACCTTAAGAACCTTACTATCTGAGGTAGGGACCGACTTTTTGTTGTGCATACTGTGTCTAGCGCAGTAGGGTCCCAGTGACTGGGACATGTAGTTATTACTGTAATAACTACAACAGTAAAATAAAGTAAATGGAGGTGCATTGTGCTTTTACAGAGAAAACATAAAAACTGATTAATTCTAACTAAATTCTTTTTTAAAAAAAATCCACAAAAGCAAGAACTGTTGTTGGAATTCCATACTTCTGTTGCAGGCAGGGATAGAATAACTTTTTTTCTCTGAAACAGAGCAGAAAGTTTAACTAAGCAACTGTTTGTATTTACTGAAGAAAATCTACTGATCCAGTTTGTAATTCAACATAGCAGTTTCCTGCCTACTAAAAAGGAACAGTGCATCAAAAGCTGGTACTATTCTCATCTGTTGAGGGAGATTTACAGTATTTCTTAAAATGAGAGATTGCAATAAATTTTTGTTCAATGCCACTGGGGAACTCTTTTTGGTAATTCAGAGCTTATAAAGGTAATTTCCACTATAGGTTTTATTTGGTCTGAACAATATAGAAAATAATTTGTTCATACAGTCTTAGACCTACTTGCAGCCACTAAAAAGAAAGAATGGATATATATCTTAATTATGTGATTTGTGTAACATTTTTAAGAAAATATTTTGCTGGGATTTAGGATTATATTAGTTTAATTATATTGAACACTGTTTACTTGCTAGTTCACAGAACAGGTTAGTTTACTCTTTCAGAACAGCGTTCTTCTGTAAAAGCAGCCTGATATTAACTCCCTTACTTGTCAGATATGTTCGATGTATTTTAAATTTTTGAGGTATCAGGACAGGAAACTGCAGCTTCCTTAATGTGTTTGCCTGCAAAGAGAAATTCTTGCTTGATGTTTTAGAAATATAATTGCATTATAACACTTCTTTTCTCCAGGCAGATTCCAGGTTAAAAGCTCTTAATGCAACATTCAGAGTGAAAAACCCAGACAAGTAAGACTTTTTTTCATACTAGTTACAGTTGTAAATATGTATGCTATCTGTGTAATTTTTCATTTCAGAATAAACACAAAACATATATATCCTTGTATTTTTAAAAAAATCTCTTTTCACCCTCCCTTATTGTGTTGTTAAAGTGGCTTGAAAAAACCAGTTCGCAGGTAGAGTGAAAAACACTTAAGGGAAATACAATCAACTTATGCAGAATCTAAAACACAGAAAAAAAAAAAAAAACAACCAAAAAACAAAATCAAAAAAAAGGCCAACAACACACCTAGGCTTTTCTTGCAAATAAACCTTTCCAAATGCATACTGAATGCAAATTGGTGATGCAGTGGTACCTTCCTGAATCAGCAAGCATACAGCATCAAAATCTGTGTTGTATTCACACACAAACATGAACTTGCCAGTGCTCTGTTCATAGTTTTCTCCAAGCTGACAGTTTTCACTACTGACATTGACAGCACACATCATTTTTACTCTAATGTGTCTTGAGAAGCTTTGAGTAGTCACAGATGCAGGCACTGGAGTTATTAGTTGGATAGAGAACCCACTAGCAGGGGCTGAAGTATGGGACGTACATAGTAACAGACCCTCCTTCTTTCAGCCAGGGAGGAATAGTATAAGGCAGTGGTTTCCCAAACAGTGAGTCAAGGGATGTGTTAGATGGTTCCAGAGGCGCTGGGTTCTTCCTTTTCCCTGTGGTGCTCAACCCCTGCTCAGGCCCCTTCCCTCCTCCAGCTGCTCTCCCAAAGCCTTGCTCCACCGCCTCCTGCTTAGGTCCTTGCCATCCCCCAAGCACCCATTTCCACTTCTCCTCCTCTCATCTCCTTCTGCCTGCCACAAAATAGCTGATCGTGGCAGGTGAGAAGTTGTGGTAGGGAAGCAGGGAGCTGGCCTCCAGGAGGTGCTAAGCACCCACTACTCCCGCCCCCCGTGGCTGCTCTTGCCCTGTTGCTTGTGGACAGTTCACTGTATCCAGGGCTGGATTAACTCACTGTTGGGTCTTGGCCTAGGCAAACATACCCTTCCAGCCTGGTGTGGAAGGGAACACGCAGATAGGTTGAGAGTGGGGTGTTAGAAAGGTGGCCTGCTCTGCATTCACCCAACAACAGTGGCTCACTTCCCATTAGGCAGGGCATGTTTTCCCCACTGCAGGCATCATGGGCCACTCCAACCTGAGTCGTACTGAGACCTTGTGTGCCAGGCTGCAATATGTGAAATAGGGAACTGGGCCCTGTCCCCTGAGATGGAAGCTCTCTGCAGATGGGCTTGCTCTCCAACTCCCTCCTCCCCCTACGGGCTTCTCAGCGGCCCAGGATTAGGTTTCTGATGCCACAGTGGGATGCACTAATATAATGATTAAAAACCAACCAAAGAAAAAATAAGTTAGAGCATCTCCTCAATAGGACTTTTGGAAGCATTGATAGAGGATACTCTGTCTAGCACCTTGGAAAATGGAAGGGGGATAAAGTAGCAGGCATTCTTGCAAGTCCTAGTGTAGTCTGACTTGGGACAGAAGGAATCAAGAGACAGAATGCTGCTTCTGCTTTCTAGCACTGTGGTGCTCCTGACAATGTATCAGAAACTGGTGGACAGAATTCTGAAGCCATGTCAAGAGATGACGCCTTCCCCTTTTCCAGTGTGTGAAAGTTGAATTGTGCCCTTGTTTGGCTGTATCTTCCCCTCCTCCTCTCCCAAATGTTTTTTCATTAGTCTGTGACTAGTAGTGTTGGTCCTCTAGGATGTCATTTGCTGAGGTTAGCCATCAGAGGCTTTGTTCATCTGAGCTTCTGCAAGTAAGGATGCCCATAGCTCCAGTTGACTACAGTTTGTCATTCCTGGCCAAATGGGAGCTGCAGAAAGCAGTGTGGGCCTGGCCACCACTTCCTGTAGCTCCTATTGTTTGGGAGTGGGGAATTGCAGCCAGTGGGAGTTGCAAGTAGCCATACCTGTGGATGGTCAGCTAAATAAAGCATCTGGCTTCCTGCCAGGTGCTAACTCAGACAAGCTGCATCCAGCCTGCTTGATGGTTATTGCCCAGTCATGGTGTCGAGGAAGGCAAGGCAAAAGAGAGAAGTAGGTGGTGGTATAGGGAAGTCAGGCTCAATGATCTGATGGTCCCTTCAGTGACTGTGAGATAAGAAAATTGAAGCTGAATGCAGCTAAGGAAAAGATGCCTTATGAGCTGTTTTGGAAAGGAAGAGTAAAATACAGGCAAGAATGGACAGAAGTTGCAATAAAAGCAAGACTAACATAGAACTACACTAGTTGGATAACATTTATCACATTTGTTATATTCGATATGTTACAGATTATTTAACAGATTAATGTGCCAAATTATCATTGTGATATTGAGCTAAATGGTATTGCACACCTATATTCAAAAGATGTTGGGGAACTAATGAAGTGGACACTTTTTTGCTGCTGTTGTGGTGCCACTAGTCCAAATGGCAAATAGTTCTTTTTTTTTTTTTTAAAACAAGTATGTTAAATAATTGGTTGAAAGTTTATAATTACTGTGCACACTTTTTGATTGATTTGTACAGCAAAGAGTGGATTTGGGAACTAGGTCTGTGTCTACACTACAAAAATAACTTTGAAGTAGGGCACTACTCCATTCGTGGGAATGGAGTAAGGACTTCAAATTTAACTTCCAAGTAAGGGAAAATGTGTGTAGACTCTCTGCTGGCTACTTTGATGTAGTGCCTAACTTCAAAGTTAGTTCCTAGTGTAGATGCACCCTTGAGGATTGATTTGTCATGTAGACCAGCCCCAAATCACTAAAATATGTGTTTACTGGGGGGGGGGTTGGTGGGTAGGCTGGATATCTCAGTGGTTAGAGCATTGGTCTTGTAAACCCAGGGTTGTGAGTTCAGTCCTTGAGGGGGCTTTTCAAGGGTCTGGGGAAGGTTAAATTGAAAAAAAAAATCTGTGGGATTGTGGTAGATCCTGGTTGGAGGCAGGGGACTAGACTCAGTATCTCAAGGTGCCTTCCAGCTCTGTGAGATATGATATATATATATATAGCATTGCAGATGCAGCACAGCTGAGAGGGTGGGGAAATAGCACTGGACATTTGTACTAGTTTTTTCCATTATCAACAGGATTATTTGAACCGTGTGCTGGCTCTGCCATTTTTACTGTTGGAGTTGCAAGAGCAGGAAAACATCACTAGCTTACCATTCCAATTCCAGGTGGCATGGAGTAATAGCATTTGGGTGAATATTTTTAGTGGTGAACTGAACTGATTTAATCTAAGAATCATTAAAAACAAATAGACTTGTAATTCTGCAATGCCATTTTTAGTTACTTTTCAGAGAAGAACTGCAGTTTAAGTTTACACATCCCTGTTTGTCAAGGACTGGTGACAAACAATGTTACCTTTGTTAGTTAAGCATTGAGCTTAAATACTGAAGTTAATAGGCACGCTAGAACCTCCTAAAATAACACCTTCTTAGTAAGCAGCATATAGATTTAAGAAGAAGAATATGGTATGCCAGATTTAGTGATAGGAGAGGATTCCCATACTGTCCTGGGTTGTCCATTTTCAGTCTTCCTTTGTTTGGAATGAGCCGTATGCAACCTCTCTTGTGATTTGATTTACTTGAGACATCTTTACCATTCATGTCTGCAGCTATCTGAGACACTTTGTTGGCATATATCTTATAAAAAAGTAAGGTAAAGAGATTGGCCTCTAAATCCCACCACGTAGATCAACTGCTATATTGGTGTTTCCCACTGTAATTTCTCTGCTGATCTTCAGATGTTTTGAAAGAAACTACACTTTAACCTTAATGTGCTACACATTTTCTTTTTAGAAACAGAAGTCGTAGCACCCCTACAAATGACTTTTTCCGAGGATGCCCTGAGAAGCAGTTTCCTAAATATTAGAAACATATGGTGTAAGCAAAGATATTTTTAAATAGGTGCTGGAAACTTGGTTCTTAAATTCATAGTTAGTTATCTAAATAGGTGTCCTTTTTTTCCCCCCCCAACCTCTGTGGCCTGCTGGGTTCTAATCATTTCTGAAATCAGACCCCTTTATATATAGATGCCTGATTAAGAATTTAGAAGCCTAACTTTAGGCATTCTTCCTCCCGCTCCCACCCCACTACAGTAATTCACATTTAATAGTTAGTTCTCTAGTTTCTATTCCTTACTTTCTTTCTGGATAAAACATACATCATTGTACCATGTAAGTCTTCAAAATAGGTTTTTGTTTGATGTGGTGGTCTTATGCTGGCCCTCTGCATAGGGTTAAATAAATCCCCCCTCGAGGCTTTTTGCAAGTTCGCAAATTGTTCTGTGGTTCAGCTTGGCCATGACACGTCACCTAGATGTGTTGTGCGGCTAAATGAATGGAATCTTTTAGAGATCGTAGAGATCCTTGCATGAAAGTCACATAATAAGTACAGGTAATATTTTATCAGCTTCAAAAGAATTTAAACGGTTTTTCATTAATAAGCATAAAATCATCGAATGGGATTTTAAATGAAAAATTTTTCCTTCTCTTTTAGATCATATGAAGTAGAATGTTATTTAGGAGATAGAGAAGTGCTCTCTAAAATAAAAAAAAGATGCAGCTGCCTTTCAGGGGAAACACTCCTCCCTCCCCTATGTGGTTATATTTATTTCTTAGGTTTACGACTTATAAACTGATCTGAGCCTTTCCTGTTGTTATATAAAAATACAGTAGTTTTGTATGTATAATTATTTGCTAAAAAGGAGTTTGATTCTGTTGTCATTTTCTAGGAATCCACAGCTAATTCCACGTTAACATAAGTCAAGCTCAGGGTCTCCTGTTGTTGTGTTGTGGCTCTGTCTTACAATTTGTGAAAGTTTTGTCTTGTCATAGCTAATGATGTACTGTTTCCTGTTCCCAGGAGATTTACTGAACTAAAACACTACAGCGACGAACTGCAATCTGTCATATCTCACCTTCTGAGAGTCAGAGCTGTAAGTATTTCCCATGCGTGTCCTGATAAATGGTATATTTATAAAATAGCATTTCATCTTTAAAAAAGAGAGAACTTGTTTGTGTTCTTCACTTGAAATTGGTTTGTTCTACTGTCCAGTTTTTTTCAGTGCGGGGAGGAAAGGTTATTTTTATAACACTACACTGTGGGAGCAGTGTTCCCTGTAGGCTGAGCATTTGGGCAGCCACCCAGGAGAGATTCTGCTGGTGGTGCATATCACACATGGCTCCGCATGTAAAATTTATTTTGCACATGGATGGAGAATAGAGGAAACATTGTTTGGGGTGGAGAGGAAGGAATTCTAAATGTGCTTGGAGTTAAGCAGTGTGAAATGCTTATGTACAGTGTTGTTACCCAGGCTTAATTATTCATGTTTTGATAGTCACTGGAAAAAGACCATTTGCACACCACAGATTTCTAGCTGAGCAAATGTCTCCACAAGTATTTATTAGGCTATTGTTTGGTTCATTGCTTTATTCTGTCTTGTAAAATAGTATACATGCAATAATTTACAATCCTATGGGCAGTTTAAACCCACATCCCACATGAAAGTCACTTGAAATTGTGAGAAGGAAGGGTTGAAATTTAGTTGGGCAATAGAATCTGGGAATTCAGTTGGTGCTTCAGCGTCTCACCCAGAGTAGAAGACAAGACACCTAGTCTATGGTTACACTAGGGAATTTTGCCAACAAAACCCTGTGGGGGTTTTTTTCGATAAAACTGGTGAAACATTCACACAAAATACGTTTTGTCTATGGTAAGTTGACAAAAGTTGGCACTTCCACTGACAACCTTCTGCCTCCCCCAAATGAGGAAGAACACCCGTTGTTGACAGATTCTGTTGACAAAAAGCTATGTATATGTTAAGGGGGCCTTCTCTTGAAAGACAGCATCCAAGACAATGAGCAGCCCTGTCTGCTGTGCTTCTGGATACCTGTTTTGTTGGGAGAGCGGCCTGGCTGTCCGTTTGCTCTGTTGACAGAGTGGCGTGTTCTTCTGATTAGCTTATGTGAGTGGCTGCACTCTGGTGACAGAAGTTTTGTGAGGAAATCTCTTCCGACAGTGACTTCTGTTGACAGAGTGCTGTAGTGTAAGTGTAGCCATAGTGATCTGGAGTGTTTTCAAACCCAGATTGTTGTACATTCTGTCAAAATCTGCAATATAACATTCCACCAAATCTGCAATATAATATTCCACCAAAATAGTGCAAAGTTGACTGTTACCTAAGACACACATCTTCAGTTACCATTTAGAGGAGAGGGGGAAAAGCAGAATAGGATTACTTTTCCTTCAGAGGTATTGCCAATGGAGGAAGGAGCAGGGGGGCCAGAAGTCCACATCAACTAGAAATTGTTGAATCTACCCCATTCAGTTAGCAGGACTATAAACATATAATAGTATGTTTTGCGGCGCTTGTTGTGAATTCGCATGAGTTATACAAGTTTCCTGCAACACTTTTCATCTTGCAGATCAGTCTATAAAGAATAACGCCCTTTAGAATGATTAGAACAATCATTTCATGGAATCAGGATGTCTGTTACCTGTGGCTTGAAAACACAAGCTTAAAAATATACAAAACAGAGAAGGAAATAGGAAATTATAACCCTGTTAACAGGGAGCACGATACTAGTTTAGTGTGTTCGACAGGGGTTTATTTTTTGGCAAAAGTGTGCTGTAGTGGGGGATTGTAATGGATTGCCCTGTCGAGGGGAGGCACATCAGAGGATTAATTGCTTGTATTCCAGTAACTTGCCTTTCTGCCAGTACATATGTGTATGAGCAGTGTGACCGTGTTCAGACTTACTTTCTTTTTACCTCTTTGGCACATGAATAATTAGGGCTTTTATAAAACTTCTGTTTAACTCTCACTGACATATCAAATAGTGCTTTAATAATGGTGTAGGATGGAAATAAGTTGCACTTCAGGGTTCAATGTATAAAGCAGAGGAAAAGAGCAGCAACTGTGTAGTTACCAACAGCATGTAGAATGTGCAGGATTCTGATTCTCTAAACGTGAATTAATTTCTATCTTTAGCAGGAGGTATTGTGATGAGCTGACTCATCATTTCCCATTCTTTGTAGTATTACAAAATAAAAACAGGTTTGTGCCTTTCTGGATTCTTTATAAAGTAAGGAAAAGCTGTGGAGGTTCTTTTTTCTGAACAAACCCAGCCTTCTTTTGCAGATGTTTTTTAAGCCATTTGTTAGGACTGCATGGGGAAGTGGCCACACAGAGTGAGATGGGAAGGAGGCTTTGCCACAACTCTACACTAAAGCTTAATTTGTCTTCCTATTTCCTCTTTCCTTCCCCAAGACGTGATACGCATACACGTTCCCCGTATATGATGTCCATTTACATAGGCATTATACAGGTGAAATGAATTCTGCCTCACATTAACTTGGTTATTGGTGATATAATTAGAGTGGCTGGTGGACTCTGCGTATAGACAGTATGGCTGCATCTACACTAGCTCCTTTCTTTCAGAAGAGGAATGGTAATGAGCGAGTTGGGAAGGCACTAATGAGGCACTGCCATGAATATGCAGCATGTCAGTAGCATAATGGCGGCCACGTGCAATTCGAAAGCGCTGCTTTTGAAACTCACGTCGCCCACGTAGATGGGGCCTTTCAAAAGGAACCCCTGGACTTCGAAAGCCCCTTCTTCCTATCTGAATCGTGCGTGGCTGCCATTTTGCTAATAAGGTGCTGCATATTCATGGCAGTGCCTCATTAACCTCTTTCCAGCTCCGTCATTACCATGCTCCTCCTGAAAGGAGCGGGTGAGTGTAGACACAGCCTATGAGGGCATTCCTGTATGTTCTCAGGTGTAGAATGGTCTAGAGGTGATTTTTCTTTTCACTATAGTTTGAAACCATCGTTTTTAAAGTTTATATTAGTGATCTTAAAAGACAAGTCAGAACTAAGAGTTAGCTTTTATAAAATAACTTTTTCATCCTTTATACCTATAAGGTATTACAGCTGTAGACCTGAAAAGTTAGTCTGTAAATGTTGCTCTGTTCTTAAGATATGTATGTTTTACAGCTAACTAGTAAGCTGCATCTAAAAGAACAGCCTTGTCCAAAAACTAACTTTTACCAATATTTGTTTTAGAAAGTGGCAGACCGTCTTTATGGTGTATACAAAGTGCACGGGAATTATGGGAGAGTGTTCAGGTAAGAATTAGAATAGGTTTTAAAAATACATTAATCTAGATCCAGAAGCTCAAATAGTTTGCAAGTAATGTATTAAGCTTATTTATCCTTATTTTTGAAGTCTGAACTTTTATATGGTTTTTTTACACTACGTATTTGCACTGGAAAGGGTTACTGCTCTGGGGTAAGATGCTTACAAGTTGCTGCATTTGACATAGCTCGCTTTACCTTTGCTGAACTTTTTAGTTTCAGTTGGATGAAATTTTAGTATTTTTATGTAACTTCATGATTTTTGTGTTTTTTATATCAGGTCTAAACTATTTGTTCCTTCAGGTTGTGTCTATACTAGCAAGTTCTTCCAGAAAATCAGGCCTTTTTTCGAAAGAACACATGAAATGTCCACACACAAAATGCACTCTTTCAACCCGAAATCGAAAGAAGACAGCTCTTCTTCTGGAAGCTGTCTTCTGCTCCCGGATCAAGAACAGCACCTTTTTTCAAAAGAGCAGTCCTCATGGTGCTGGATTTTTCAATCCTGGCCTGATCTTTTGAAAGAGGTGGGCTATGTGGATGCTCTCTATCGTATGAGCAGATCAATCTTTCAGTCTGCTTTTTTGTGTGTGGACAGGCTTTTTCAGAAGAGATTGTCCAGAAGAACTTTTGGAAGATCACTGTAGTGTAGATGTAGTCTCAAAGTGCATTCTTCTAACTTATTTGATATAGTTAATCAATTGTTATGTTGTATCTGTAATGCTGAAAGGTATCCCAATCCTTTTAAGACATCAAAAATCAATAATGGCTCAAATATATTCTAGTACACTTTTATTTTTAGAAGTTGAATTAGCTGATAGTTTTTGATTTATGTGCCTCAGTTGCATGCTCAAGTTTTCCATCTCGCTGGAGAATTAAGGAATCTAACTTCTGGGTAAGGGGAACCTCCTGCTTATACAATCTGTACAAGTGCTAAATTTAATTCACCAGGTTAATGGATTGCAGATGTCTTTGTGGCTGGGGGTTTAAAATTAAATTAGGTACATTTTTGCAATAACACAAGGGTAAACAAATGTCAACATTAATGTAGCGTTTTTAAAAATTATATGTAAAGTATAGAAAAATAATTGCTAGACATAATTACACAGAGGAAGATAATTAAAAGTACATTCTGTGGGTAACAGAAGGGATTATACGTTTTTGGGGTAACTGACAGTTCTGCGTATGTTGTTCTGTTTTAAGAGATCATGAAATTAACAGAACTGTAATTTACCTGTGTGACTAAGTGCTTGCATCTCCATTATGGTTTTGGTGGTTGCATTATCCATAAATTGACTACATTTAGTCAGATTTTTTTTTTGTCTACATGAGATTGTTTGGTGTCTCTAGGCTTATTTAGCACAGTGGACATTTAGTGAATTTATCTATTCATAAAAATAGTCAATAATATACACTGATACTAAGAAAAAAATCAGTTTTGGGCAGTCTTATTTCAGAAGTGACACTCCAGTGTTTCTGTTGTGAATGCTATAAATCCATTAGTATGCCATTCTATGATGTGGCAATGCTGTCTGATGATGATTTTGTGATGTGTATTGGTTATTCTCTTAATTTAAAAAAAATCCACATAATGAGATTTGGTATAATAGCTTTACAGAAAGTGTGATACTGCAGATACAAAGGAATGAACCTTATGTTGTAATTCCATTAGTATTTCTCTTAATCTCTCTAACTATTAAAACACAGTTCTTTTCATGCCTACCTTTTGAAAATCGTGAATTGGAACTAAAAGCCAGCAACCTTTTGTGCATGTGTCTGTCTGGGGAGGGACGGAACAGAGGCAACTCCTGACAAGAATGCTTTAATGCAAGCTCACTATTAAATTGTATTCAGTGCTTCTTAGTGATGGAAGAGCAGTGTGGTTAGTAGAACTTTTGAGGCAATTTCCATTCAAGTGTCACCTGGAAAGAAATTATATATACAGGATGCAGCTTATTAACTTTCCTTAACTTCACGACTGATGTTGCTTCTCATTGGATTTGTTTTTTTTTCTCTAGTGAATGGAGTGCAATAGAAAAGGAGATGGGGGATGGGCTGCAGAGTGCTGGCCATCACATGGATGTGTAAGTACTGAGTGAATATCTGATAGTTTGATGTATGCCAGATGCACATATATTAAGGGCAGTGGCAGAGAATTTTGTAAAAAATGTACTGAGAAGACTTTGCAGAGAGAGATATATTAGTATTAGGTACAACGTTTCATTGACTTGTGGATAAGGGCTGTTTTTAGAGTCCATGTACTGTATTAAGTAGCTCAAAGAGCCCTCCGGGGAACCAGAGGGGTTACTTTTTATTATTATTTTGAAACTATAGAGGTGTTTGGAATTCTTCCAGCTTTTCTTTTAAGGTACTATGCCAGAAACTAGTGGAATTAAACTCTAATGTACTGCAGATCTGATGAGAGCCGTTTGTTTTTGGCAGGAGTGCTTTGCACCATGCAGTAGATGGTACATTAATTTGTACTTTAAAAAAAAAAGTTACTTAAACCTTGTGTTAACTGTTCAGTACCCAAGGCTTATTTGGTGAATTCCAAAATAATTTCAAGTACCATCCTGAATTAAATAGTGGTTGCAACACAAAGAATAGCTACCAAGCACTGTAAGGGTATTTCTCTGCCCTTCACCCCACACATGCAACTGCCATTGGCTTCAGTAATGGCTATGTACATGAAACAAGGAGAACAGAACCCTCACAATAAAAAAACAACATTTTAGCACTTCGCAGGGAGGGATAGCTCAGTGGCTTGAGCGTTGGCCTGCTAAACCCAGACTTGTGAGTTCAGTCCTTGAGGAGGCCATTTAGGGATTGGGGCAAATAGATGTCAGAGGTTTTGCTTGGTCCTGCCAAGAGGGTGGGGGACTGGACTAGATGACCTCCTAAGGTCCCTTCCAGTTCTAGGAGATATGTATGTGTGTAATAGATTGCTTATAATGTCTGTACTACAGGAACGTGGAATTATTTTAGTTTTGCTTGTTATGTAATAATAACACTGAATAAAAATTTCTCTCTGTTTATCTCTGGTTCTTTCAACTTGACAGAATCATAGGCACTGGTGAAAGAGTAGTTTAACTCATTTAACAAATTGTGTGGTTTTGCAAGTGGAACTATGAAACAATTTTTAATTGGAAAAGATAGTCTTATTTTAAAAGTGAATCATGAAAACTTTTAAGGTTGTTTGTAATAACATTTTACAAGGCCAGTTTACATCTGTGTTATAAATTGATGCCCTTGTCCAGGTTTAGTAAGGGATATATATTTCCAGATTCCTGCTGCCTAATAGAATTTTATGGAGAAGCTCGTTTAACAGTGAATTCTCAAAATTAACACTTGGTTTAAAAAGTGAGAGATTTATCACATCTTTAAATAGTGTGGATGTTTATGAATGAAACATAGAACTATTTATTTCCAAGTTTTAAAAACACTCATACGATTTAATGTTGTGTTTTTATTATACAGTTGAAATCGCATTACAAGAAATAATTCCAAATAAAAGGGCATAGACAGAGTAAAGGAATGGAGTGTGGTGTTAAATATTTATTTCAAAACTTGAACAGTCTCACAGAAATCAGTTTATTTTCAGTTGTATGAACGAGTAGTGCAGCACAAATGAAAACATACTTGAACCTGCTGGGCTTTTTTGGTTTTTTGGTGATACGTCAATATGTACCATATTGTGATGTCAGAATGTGGAAGATATTTTAAACAAATAAAACAAAGCAGATAGAACAAACACCTCATTTGAGGGGGATTATACCCCCTTATCTAGTTTATACCTCCTCCACTTTACCATAAAAGACTTGTGTGAGGGGGTTGTACGAATTAAAACTTGAGATTTCTGCCCTTCACATTGTCATTGCTGAACAGCCTGAGTGGTGGTCCAAAGTTCCAAGGGTAGCCTCTATCCACCCATGCTGTAATGGATGACAAATCAAAGGTGACCTCCAATGGCATAGTTTTCCTCTCCTGTTTTACCAAACTGTTGCTCCCAGAAGTGGCCCCTGTAGCTCTTTGCCCACTGGAGACAGCAATTGTGGGGTTTGCAGATGGCAGTTATGAGCTTCAGAGATGGTCTTTCCCCTGGGATGAAAGTAGGGGGAGTGTTTGAATTTACATGGGGGATTGCAGAGGGACTAAATTGGCAACACTGCAGTGTAACTAGTTGACTATGGGGGTATGGTGGGAGAAAATGGGTGTATTCACAAGTGTTCTACAGAAATCCCTCATTAGGGACCCATTGTATAATGGTCGTAGGTTTTCTCCCTCAGTCAACTCTTCTTTCTCCCCTCCAGAGCTAATGTCATGGGAGCTACTATGGAGTGCTGCTCCTAGAATATGCTTTCTGAGCAGGAAGTGTCCATTATAAATATCTAAGCCTGTTGTGCCACACATTTAAAGCTGTCCTGCACATATGTGGCTGATATCAGCTTCAGTTTTACTAGGATTTTTGATGATTAGTCAAATGTTTATCCCTTTTATTTAGCTCATTATTATTTAAGAAGCCACAAAGTTGTGTAGTACTGAGCAATGGGGGGAGGAAATGTCTGTATATGTGCCAGTTTTCATGGCGCCATCCATTTTTGTTAAATGTCTTGAGTTGTCCCATATGCAGCCAGCAGTTGCATGAATGACACACACACACACTTGATTCCTGCCTTTCTGGCACTGCTACTGCACAGTCAGCTGACAGCCTAAAATAATTTTGTTTTAAAGTACAATAAGAACATGTTAACTGCACACCTCCCTTTGACTCTGAGGAGAACCTAGTACATTGGGAAGTCTGAGCTCAGAAACACTTATTTCACTGTTTCTAGAAGCATGCTCACTGCTGTGCCTTTCCCTCTCTCTTTGGGGATTTCCATGGTTTGTTTAACCTGTTTTGGCCTAACGGGTTCAAATAGTTAGAAGTGCAGCTTCTGCTGACCTACTACTTTGTCAAATCATGATTTAAGCTTTTATAGAAATTCTGCACTAGGGTATGTTTAGGTGGGAGTTGGGCAGAACAGCTCCTAGCATTGCCATAAATCTTCCCTTGACAAACTTGGCTGCAGCTGAAGTACAGTCCATCTGCAGCTCTAACAATCCCAACTCTTATTTTAGGAACTTTTTAAAAAACTCCAACCCACTAAGCCTTAAATTCAAGCTTTGAGACAGATTCTGTGGTGTAATGCTCCTCTCTTTCAAAACTGGGTAGATGCCATTGCCCTTTTATGGATGATTATGCAGCCATGCCCCTTCAAGCTCAAAGATAGCACCCTCTCAGCATGGATGGGGTTCAAGCCCAGAGCCTCCTTTCAGCTCCTTGGCTGAATGTTATTATCTATTTAAAGTCAGGACAGGACCACAAAAGTGTGATTTGTATGGTCACATATTGTTGTCATTTGGGTGGGGTTTCTTTTATACTTTCAAGCTTTAGGCTTTGCAACAAAGACTCTAGAATCCAAACTTGGTTTTGTTGATGGTAGAGGAGGTAGAATGTAACACTGCTCATTCATCCCAGCTGTGTTGGCTCTGTGTAGCTGACAATAGCAAAAGCTTTTTTCTGTCAGTAAGCCAACCAGATGTAACTCAAAACGTACACGACAAGATACATCCAGTAACCATTTTACAGAGCTACGTCTGTCTGTAAACATGCTTAAAAATGCTAACTCTTTTCAAGCAATGCGAGTCAGTTGAAAGCTGTCAGGCAAAATTTCTTCCCTTTGTACGTGACTGTAAATTTCAGAAGTCGCTTTCAGCCACGTGCAGTAAGGGCTGAGATTTTTTTCGAAACGTCTTTGCCTCAGCCTAACTCTGCTCCATTGACATCAGTGAGAGCAATGGTAAAATACCCAGTGACTAGAGTAGGCACAACTAGGACAACGCTAAGTTGAGTACTTTGGAAAATCCCCTACTAAAAGACTTAACAATATAGCTGCTAGTTTGAATGGGGGTTCTTATTTGTGAAGCATAGATTGTTGGACTGGCTACCTAAGGAACTCTGAAAGACTTGATTCTGAAAAGTTCTGTGGACCCTCAAATTCCATTGTTTCCATGGCTAAGGATCAAGTGAAAACTGCCTCTTAAATCTTACCTTTAGCATTTTAGAAGGCATCAGGTTCTCTTCACCAAACCTTACAGATGCCATGAAACTTATTACCAATATTTCTTATTTTGCTGCTATCTGTTGAAAATCAATTTTTAAAGGAATATATTTCTTTAGTTTTTTGCTTTTCCTGTAATAAAAATGGCAGCCTCCTAGGCAGAAAAGTTTGACTATTGTAAGATTTGTCACTTCACTGCAGTGCTAACTTAAGAAACAGGTCTTCAGTAATGTTTATATTTTAGTTCTGAACAGACTAATATACCTTTTTAAATCCAAAAATGAAGACCGTTTTAAAGATAACTTGTAATTATGTGAAGAAATAGGTTCTTTTCCCTTTTGTACTATTTCTGTAATTTAAGATGCTAGATAAGGGGGTCTTGTGTTTAACCAAAAGTTGTACTCTACCAGATATGCAGCTTCTATTGACGACATATTGGAAGAGGAAGAGCATTATGCAGATCAGCTAAAGGAATATCTTTTCTATGCGGAAGCTCTACGGTAAGTATGTTAGTATATATTTCAAAGAGTAAACTTCTGTACTTTTGTTGCTTTATTTGATACATTGTCTGCTGACTTCCGTCTGTATCCTTTATAATTTTGGCTTTTGAGAAGACATTACATAGCTATGTTCTGAAGTCTGCAAATACCTTTCATTTTTTATTTGCTTTTATCACTTATTGCTTATTAAGCCAGTTAGAGTTAAGTATAGCTGAGATGGTTAGCGATTCAATGGTAGCACGTCCAGGCAAAATCCCGGTGCTTTAGGAAGTCATGTTGTATGTTGATTTAAATTGTGCTCATCCCTTTGAATTAATGTCCCAGCATGCTGCTTCAGGCCAGTCTTCTGCTGGAGGTATCATCTTCCTTTATGGGACACAAAAGAGAGGCTCTGACCACTTACAGCTGTTCAAAACTAGCCCTGGGAATGTTTTAAAAAATTTCCTAAATAACTTCCAGTTGTGACAGATACAATCTGCCTCTCTAACCTCCCACAGTATGCCTTCCTGTCTTCAAGTATTGTGTGCTGGTGTTGTGAACAGTTACAGTTGTTACAATTGCCACATTCACTAAGGAAGTGGTAACATTTGTGTTTGCAAATCCATTCATAAAGTTTGAAAAGATGTTCAGATCCTTTTGAAGGGCACTGTATGCATTTAGGCACAGTATCATTTTTACAAGCCAAAAAGATAAAAAAAAAAGGTGGGGGGGGCACACTCCAAGGAATTTTGACACACTCCAAGTTGTTACAATGAAAGACATTTTCCTAAGATCAATGTGTATCTTGTTCCTGTGTGACAGACAAATGTCCAAAATATCGTGTAAACCCTTTGCTGCAATTGGAATTTTTACCATAACTGAAGTTAAATGAAACTATTTTACAAGGATGTGCTTTATCTAAAGGATGGTTTTATGTGGTATGAGATTTTCTGAAAAGGATTTGCAGGAGAACATGCTTAAGGTCACTGAACTATAGAATCACTGATACATCAAAAGTTTTGTAATTTAGCAGGCTTGCCCCAGAGTTATGTTTAGTGTTACAGAGTCATTAGATCTAGGCTAGATACATAACTAAACATGATGCTTGGCAAAAAAGGAACATTTGTACCTTTTTGAAACTTAGAAGCTGGTAAAAAGTTAAGACAAGATATTACACAACAAATTGTTCACTGGTTGTTTTTTTAGGGCAGTTTGCAGGAAGCATGAACTAATGCAGTATGACTTGGAAATGTCTGCTCAGGACCTGGCATCTAAGAAACAGCAGTGTGAAGAACTGGCAACAGGGGTGAGTCTGTTTTTCCATTTTCTTCCTTTAGACTTAGATATTTTTTTAGGGAGCTAAATAAGTTCATGACATACAAATGACATTTGACAAATGTCATTATAACCAGTTGTCTGTATGCTAAGTATCACATGAACTGTAGCTCTTTCAGTTGTTTACCAGTCATTTATTTTCATGGTGCACAGTTTGTGCAGGGCTTTATTTAAAAAAACCTAGCAAATGCAGGGCAGCAGGTCAGGTGATGTAAAGTGTTTGCAATGGAGTGGATTAGAGAATATTACAAAGATCAAAGTTTCTGGTTAGTTACAGTTGAATAGGGAAAAATCTTTATACCTTTTTAAAAGCTTAACATCCTCATGAAATGTTAAGTTCCCACCCCCAGATAAGGGCTGACATTAGATAATATCTAAAAGCAAATTTTTGCATTTAATCCGAAAGGTGAATAAACAGAGTAAACTACTACTGCTAAAGTTATTGATACTGTAATATAGAATCATTTTACTGGTTTTGTGTAACTTGACAAGAAATATTACTTGAAGTTTAGAAATTGGTAAGTGAATGGAAATGTATTAAATATGGGTCCAATATAAAGCACGTTAAAGTCAGTGGGAGTCATTCCATTGAGTCCAGAGGTCAGTGGATCAGGCCATAAGAATCTTATCTGTCCAATTCCTTGAAGAGAGAAAGTGGATAATACTTTTCACTGGACCAAATTCTTTTGGTGAGAGAGACAAGCTTTTGAGCTTACACAGAGCTGTTCTTGAATGCATTCCCAAACCTGCAGAAAACCTTTGTAAACTTGAAAGCTCATCTCTCCAACCAGAGTTGATCCAATAAAAGATACTGAATTGCCTACGTTCTCTTTAATATCCTAATAACACGGCTACAACACTGCATATGACAATTTAGAAGGCAGTTATGGAAGAAGTTAGAGACTTAGTGAAGTTTCAGATGACAGTTTTTAATAGGAGTGTATATGGGTTTGTTTAACAATTTGGTTTTAATTTGAACATCTACAGCTCTTTCATCCACCTCGTAGCAGAACAGTTTTTCAGGTGGAAGAGCCCTTTATATCAGTGCATGAGCTCCACCAGCCAAAGATAAACTATCATTCCACTGGAATAAAACTTTTATTGTTTTTTCTGTTTGATTTTAGACTGTTAGAACATTTTCTCTAAAGGGAATGACAAGCAAACTGTTTGGTCAGGAAACTCCTGAGCAAAGAGAAGGCAAGATAAAGGTTTTAGAAGAACAGATACATGAAGGGGAAGAACAACTGAAATCTAAAAATGTGGAGGGCAGGTAAAGGTGCTGATGTGTTCCAAGAAAAGTGGGTTCATTTTTGTAAAAATCATAAGGTGTTCTTAAAGGTGTTTGTGTTTTATAGACCTTTTTGATACATCCTTGGTGTTTATGAGCTGTCTATAAAAATTCTTGTCATTTGCAAGTTGTGAAATAAAGTATAGTACACTCTGTCAGCCCGTGGTCTATGGGGGAAACTTAGTAAAAGCTGATCACTTTTCCAGTTACTGAATCCCATTTAATGGCAGACTCCTTGTTTCATGTTCAGCTGGTAATATATTTAATGGGTGGGCTGTAAGCAAACAAGGATTTAAGCTTTCTTATGGCTGCTTGAATGTAGAATTCAGATGTAACTTTAGTTTGGTCTTTACATATGGCTCTGGACATTGGCACTAATAATTACTTAGAAAGTTTTGCATAAAGGATGGTTGACTTCTGTTTATGATTAAATGTTTTAGCAAGCTATATTTGAATGACTGATTCTTAGTATTCTAACTAATAGGACCTGACATTCCAAAACCAATGTATTTGTGTCTGAACACATTCATTTTTATTGTTATGGGAAAGATGAGTGTGCTATCTGTTAGCTGTAATCCTTACATATCAAAAGATAAGAAACAGACTAGTTCATACAGAGTTCAAAACAACAAAATACTCAATAGAAATTAGGACATGGTAAATGGAATTCCTTAATCATCTTGACAGAAGTGCTGGACATCTGCTTTTATAGCTCAGGAAGCAGTTTTCAAATTAATACTTGTCTAGTTTGTGCAGTTCAGTGCAAACAATATGCTGGAGGTATTTTAGTGTATGAACTTCTTTGTTTTGACTGAGAAGAGTGAGGGGCAAATATTGCAGACAAACAAGAAAAGGGAGTATGCTATTCTGGAATGAATTTGAAAATGAGATGAGGTCAGAGGATGCTGAGGCCCAAAGCCCCTTCCTTGAGCACTGGCACAAAAAGTGTTCAACGAGCTTGGCAAGGATCTGAATATAAACTCATTATTCATTTAGTTCTGTAGCCATGTAGATGAACCTGAGTCAGATCCATCTGTGAAGGTCTCCAGTTATAAAAAATGTTGTGGTTAAACAATCTCTGAAGAACTGGGTGAATTATTCCTATATTAGAGCAATAGAAATTACTGTGAATCGACTTGTAGACTTTAAAAGTGTAGGATTTCAGATATTGACAAAGGCCCAGTCCTTCTCCCAGTTAATTCAGTAGCAGGTGGCTTGGGCCCATTGCATGTATGTATATATAAAGGTATTTTAAAAAAAAAACACATTAACCAAACTATATTGCTCTATTTTCAGAGAGTTTGTGAAAAGTGCCTGGGCGGATATTGAGCGTTTCAAAGAGCAAAAGAATCATGACTTGAAAGAGGCCCTCATAAATTATGCTGTGATGCAGATTAGCATGTGCAAAAAGGTAGGTTTTGCTTCTGATTGACAGGACAACTATGTCAAAGATAGTAGGTGACCCAGGTGTGGGTCTGTAACCAGTGGGAGAACTGCTATTGTAGAAGGCTGGAGATCAGTAGAGTAGAAACTGCAGCGTAGTCTATCCTGCACGTAGGTTGCCATATCTCTGTCTTTCTGGCGTACCCTGAGGTTGAGAGATTCTCCTGTGTTGGCACTAAACAGCGTGGGCCAAAGGCTGTACGCTTTCCCCATCCTTAGATATGTAAAGTTCCTACTAATCAGTGGGACTTTTCCTGTAGACTTCAGTCATGCGGATATGTGCACACGATATATTTATTGGTTTATTGCAAGGCTCCTTTGTTTGAAATAAGTAAAACCCCCCCTTTTTTTAAAAGGGAATTCAAGTGTGGACGAATGCAAAGGAATGCTTCAGCAAGATGTGATTATCCAGAAACAAATTTCTCCTCAACAAAGTGCCAGAGAACAGAAGCACAAGTGCATAAACACAGATGCTAAGTTGCTACATGATCTACATATAAATCATGAAATAAATGATTTGAGTAAATTCAGTTTTCTTTATGCTGATTGTAGTTGTGTTAATAGAGGACAAAAAGGAAATGTTCATAATGGTTCGTCCCTAACAGTTACTTTGTGGCATATTATACATGTAGCAAATAATTGAAGGGCAAAGGGGTTAATGAAAGCTGCAGCTCTATAATGAGGTAAAAGCTTTAGGGAAAGTCCAAACTAACCCCAAAAAGTAGTGTCATACAGTTCAGTTGTGCATCTTCTGAACCATGCCATGTTCAACATTAGATCATCTCCTAGTGCCCACCTTCAGCCCTTAGGATTTGTAATACTCTAGAGCCAGGGGGGTTTTGTTTGCTTTATAATGGTGCACACAGTTGTGTTCTTGAGGTTTACACCATAAGAAAACAAACCTGAAAATAATTGTACTGCTTAAGGTTCATAGTTCCATGCCTCTGCATCTCTATGGAGAAGTTGTTTTTTCCAAAATTCAGGATAAACACAGTCTCAAACTTTTTGAGATTTTTATTTCGTACCCTCTACAATAGAGGAATTGAAAAACAGCTCTTTATGATACTCCTCAGTTACTGTTTCCCATTAGAGTTTTAATATGGACTTTGATCTGTTGTCTAACTTTCTACTACTGATAAAGGAGATTAATGACCCCACTGAGCCAACTTCAGACCTGGTGTAATAAGGTACATTGTTACCTCATTTATGAAAACATCTTACCCCAGGTGTAAACATGCTCCTTTTTTCAAAACCACAATTGTGGCTGAGCTCTGTAGAAATGTCACCCTTAAAATGAGTCTGTCATACATTAAAATAGCAGGGTTTCTTTTGAATATTTAAGATTCAAGCTGTTTTTTAAATCTCCAATCTGAATAGGCTTTCTTGGCTCTTAAAACATGACATTTCAATATTGCACATGTATACCTGTGAATTGATATGACCAGTTCCTGTGTCAGTGTGGGTCTTTACTGTTTGGCTGTAACATTCCAAAAGGCAGATGAATAAATTTAATCTGTTACACTGAGCTCTTTGTTTTCAAGAGCCAAGCATCTTTATTTCTTGCTAGCTTTGCAAAATCTTAAATATAAGATGCTGTTTCTAATTATGCCAAAAAACAAAACAAAGAAACTCCACCACTGCTGTTTTAACATTGGGCTTTTCTACATGTATAAAATGTCCCTGGAATTTTTTGGAATCTGCCAGACCTAATGGGTAATCTAAAAGAAGACTTGCTGTAATAGTCCCTTGAATCATCGATGTTTAATTGTTAATGTTATGAATAATGCTATTTATGAGATGCATATTTAACGTATGCCAACAATCTTGAACATATAGTGTACAACAAACTTTATATATCTCTTCATTTTCCCAGTACAAGATCCTGTATTTACTGTATTTTATGTTCTAAAATCATTAAGAGCTTGAGTATGTTAAGACCTGAATTTTTTTAAAAGGTTAAACATCAGTTTATACTTTCAGCTCCTCTGACTTTGCAAGGCACAGGATAATGACCTATTTGTCATTTGCTAAAAAGTGATGAGCAGAAATTGTCTCCATTTAATATTTACAAGAATACAAAATCATTCCATTTTAATGAGTGGTAGCATTCAGGTCCTCTAACAAGTAAGGACTTGTACATTCCAAAAACCAAGAGTTGCACATTTAGAGCATCCAGTGAACATTCTAAAGTAGTGGTGCCTTAACCCAATAGGAGAAGGCATTTGGAGTAAATATTTTTCATGCACTTTGATTTTGTTTGATAGATATTTCTGGTGCCTCTTCTTCCCCCCATATTTTACATGCTGTTCAACTTACTAAATGTATTATATGCCCCACCCCCTTTTTTTTTTTTGCTAGTTGTATTAAATTTGAGACAGGAACAAGACAGTTCTTGTAAGCTTTGTGCCAAATATGCGAAATAAAACAGCTCTTTGTTATTTTGTTGTGTTAGTCTTTTGCAAAAGAATACTTTATTTTAGATTTTCTGGTTTGAACATGATTGCATTATATGTGGGGTTCATTTTGTACTGTTTGGGCCTTAAAGAAAGATTGCTGAGATTAGGCTCCATAGTTGGGTTTAATAGTTTGTTATTGAAAAGTCACTAGGCGCCTGACATACTCTTTATTCAGCAAACTAGTGGCTCACTAAGGTTGAAACTAGATTCTCATTAAAAGTTAATTTTGACCCCACCCTGTCTTTTAATTGAATTGAGCCACGTGAGTTTCTTATGTACCAGTTGCCTTACTCAGGGTAAAACTCTTTTTGGAAAGGTTTAATCAAATCTGACAAAGCTTGGAAGAGACAAAAGTGTCAAAATTAAAGTTTGCTGAACTTGTCATTTTTCATATCTTGGGTTAGAAACTCCATATTTGGTGGTCTTGGCAACTATTGGTGTCTTTGCCCATCTTTGGAGGGGAAATTATCTTTTTAACATTTGCTTTCAAAAAGGCATACCTTGTGATGGATGCTTGGTCATTATGCAGGCCACATAACCAACGAAATGCCACGTACACCTTAAGAATGGTTCTGAAACCTGAGTCCTTGTCTTACTCCTTACATTGTACATAGTTACAAAATTATTAACATAAGAGACCTAAATGCTTCCATAGAATACTAGAACGGGAAGGGATCTTAAGAGGTCATTGAGTCCAGTCCTTACACTCACATCAGGAACAAGCACCATCTCAATCATCCTTGACATATGTTTATCTGACCTGTTTTTAAATATTTCCAGTGATGGAAATTCCATAACTCCTGGGCAGTTGATTCCAGTGGTTAACTACCTGGACAGGAAGTTTTTCCTAAGGTCCTATCTAAGCCTCCCTTTGTGCAATTTAAGCCCATTGCTGCTTGTCCTATTGGGGGTTAAGGAGAGTAATTTTTCTCCCTGCTCTTTGTAACACGCTTTTAGGTACTTGAATGCTGTTATGTCCCCTCCATGATGAGTTATGTCTATATAACCTGTGGTTCTCAACTCTCTATGTGTTATGTGGGCCACATCCACACAATATATACTACTTTTATGACTATGACAATGTCACGTGACCTGCAGCTGTGTGCTGACTGGGCCACAAGCAGGCCACTGGTTGAGAACCACTGATATAGATGTGGGTTTTTTTTTGTGGCTGTTTTTGATGGGACAGTTGTTAACCCCTCTTGGCTTTGCTTTTCCAAGGATGTTTTGGCCAATTGCATGCGGGAGGAAGCATTAACCAGCATTGTCATTGCTATCTCCAGCGTTGGACGCAGGTATTGCGCCATTCGCTACTACTTCTGATCCTGCAAAATGTTCATCATGGTTAGAGGCCACAAGCTGGTATTGCCATTTCTGTAGCTGTGTATTGTTACATTCCTGAGACGTGAACCCAAGTTTGCTATTTTTAGTTCTTACAGCTTATCCATCCTACCTCTTTTTTTCATGTTCTCTCGCTTATTTGAGTATCCAGCTGATCCAGCCAAGACAGACTCAAGCTGGCAATTCTTACGGGGGCCAATTTGGCAACAAAATAGAGAATTTTGGAACCCTTGTTGGTGCTGAAAAATATGCCTCCAGCAGACTAGCCAAAGGCAAGTAAGAACAGTTTAGCCACATGTTTCCCTGAGCCAGCATGGGAAAGCCAGGGTCCCAGAGCTGGTAACTGGGACGTATGATTTGCCTGATGTCTTCCAGCAACTGAACAGCATCCCAAAAACAAGCTGCCTTCTGTGTTTGGCTGTTCTGTTTTTCTTCTTTTCCATGCATTGTGTTTTTATTACAGATTCTTATTTTTTACTTCATGCAAAAGTGCTTAAGACCTACAGTCATGTCTTGGGCTGCAATCTGGATCAGGGAGTGGTTCTCAACACCTGCCTCTAGCCGTGGGTGCCTTAAATGCTCTGCTGCTCTGGTTCAGAGCATGACACCAACAGCCAGAAGGCAAGCGTCTAAGCTTCCCTAAGCCACTATGTAACGTGCAGCCCTAGTTGAACACGTAGATCCCAACAGCTTGCTTAAAACACAATCAGCAGTACTCTGCTCTTCACCATCTTTGGCTTCTACTTGCAGGGTGACCTCACGGTACCAGACCTGAATTTCCCCCACACTGTCTGCCCTGAACTGTCAAGCCCTCCCGCAGAATGCTCCAAGAAATAATAATAAGGTTCATTGTCACTTGAGAGACAAAAGTGCAACTTATTTAACTGGAGCTGACAGTTCCTTCAATTCAAACAGAGCCCTGGATTGGTTTAGATTAAAAGTTTAAAAAAAAAAAGTGGTTTAAGCAAGAAGAGAGGTCTTGGGTGAATTCAAGTATAGGAATAAAGACAAAAATGATTACAAGCAAATTAAAAACTGCTTTCCCGTGGCTGTGGTTAGTAAACTACAATCTTGGTTCAAGGTAGATTTTACAGTTTCTTTTTTTCTTCCCAGCCATGGCTGACTTTCTCTGTCAGGACCTTCCATAGAATTACAAGATGCTGATTTCACTGGTCCTCCTAGTGAAGATCTTTGACTAAGCTGGGAACAGAATATAGGTGGGAAACCTGTGACTTCAAGCCTCTTGGTTGAAGGACTCATCTCTCAGCTGGCAAGACTCCTGACTTGCTGTGTCTGTCCAGTTATGCTTGCCGTGAAGTTGTCTTCTCTCTCATTGTGTCTTCCCAAACTCTGTTGTCCACAGACAGGATGATCTTACAATGTTCTTTCCAGGCAGCGGGTTTCCCAGCCTTCTGCTGATCCTTTTGTAAATACATCTTCCATTCATCATTTTGATTCAGGAGTGCATCAAAGGCACTTCCTGTATCCTAAATGCATCCTCCCTGGCCCCACCACAGAGCTCCCCGGAACCCTTTCTACTAACCTGAGCCCTCACCCCCTCCTTCATTCCAACACCCTATTCCAGCCCTGATCCTTCTCATGCACCCCAAGCCACAAACCCAGTCCCACAACAGAGTGCACACGGCAAGGTGGATCCCTCACTCTGCTCCCCTGCCCCAACCCAGTGAAAAGGGTAGGCAAGTGAGGGGGAGAGTGAGCAACAGCAGAAGGGGGATGGAGGGAATGGGAGAGGACTTGGGAGAAGGGATGGGATCTCAGGGAAGGGGCAGAGGTGGGCTGGGGGCAGGAACTAGTTTTCTGCAAGCTGAGAATTAAAGTTGTCAACTTTCAGATGACACTTGTTTTCTAAGCTGTTGGGGGCAAGGCTATCTCTTTGTACAGTGCTTGGCTCAGCTCTGCCCCTCAAATAATAAAACAATGCAACTGAAGAAGAAGGCCAGAATAAGGGAGATGTGGCTGAAATGGCAATTCACTTGGCATTTAGAACTGAAAAGTGCATATGTGTGCTTAAAGCCCAAAGGATTTAGGGTGTGGGGGGGCTGGCTCTGTACGCACAAACCCTATTTCTTGCAACACAACCGTCAACCCAAATTATTACTTTTGCATAGCCATTGCATTCACAGCAGCAACAAAAATAGAACGGTAGGAGCTGAGAATTTATAACCCACCTGTGGTGGTCTGTGATGGCAAAGTCTGCAGGGGCGAGGGAAGCTTCGCCCCTTTCCACCATTGCCCTTGGAAGTCAAATTTTTCCTGGGGGTTAGTTACTGGAATAAGAGGCAAGAGTGGGAGTCTTCGGATACAGACAGTTCAGATAAGAAATGTTCATGTGTGAGCTGCTGTTCTCTAGTGGATGGCTCATGGAGAGGCTACAGTGACTACTGGTGGTGCTAGCTCAGAGTGATCTTTAGCTCAGGTAGCAAAGGCTGGTGTGTTCATAGCTGAACCATCAAGTTTCTAGTCTCTGCTCCACCTGGAGCATCTTTCACTGCATCTACACAGTGAGATGAATTCAAATTTCGAGGCTTTAGCTCGATATTAAAACGTGACTGTCGTCACATGTAATACTGTTGATGTGATTTATTGAGTCATAAGGCCGATTACAGAATATCGATATTATGGGACAGATATGGGGGAGGGATAGCTCAGTGGTTTGAGCATTGGCTTGCTAAACCCAGGCTTGTGAGCTCAACCCTTGAGGAGTATCAGAGAGGTAGCCATGTTAGTCTGTACCTTCAAGAACAACAATAAGTCCTGTGGCACCTTATAGACTGACATATGTTGGAGCATAAGCTTTTGTGGGCAAAGACCTGCTTCATCAGATGCATCTGATGAAGCAGGTCTTTGCCCATGAAAGCTTATGGTCCCAAATATGTCAGTATATAAGGTGCCACAGGACTTCTTGTTCTCGAATCCTTGAGGAGGCCATTTACAGGTCTGGGGCAAACAAATTTAAAAAAAAATAAGTCGGAATGGTGCTTGGCCCTGCCAAAAGGGCAGGGGACTGGACTCAATGACTTCCCAAGGTCCCTTCCAGCTCTATGAGGTGTGTACCATTCTGTATTATCTCCAGTCAAGGCTAGTGTGGAAGGACTACATCCTTAATTCAAATTTGTGAGCCTCCACAAGTGTCCCATATGTATCCCACAACGATACGCAGCGACCCTTCAGATATGCCCTCTTTGTTGTGCACTGCTGTCAGGTGTGCAGGAAGAAGGTCAGAGTAAGCCTGTGAAGTTTGGATTGAATTTGAATTGGAGTTTAGCGGCTCAGCCCTGCAAATAGAAAGGGCGTTGATTATGAAAAAATCCCTTTGCCCATCGTGTTGCACCGTATCGGTAATCATTGCACCACATTGGTAGCAATTATTGGTAGCCCTGTCCTGCAATCGTGAGGACTCGGGTAGTGATCTGACTGTTGAGAAAGGCGTTCTTTCTCATGGGGGAGATGCAGAAAGCTGTTGACAAAACTGCTCACGCTATGTAGTGTAGACGTAGCTCAAGAGACTTGTAAAATCTTATCTACTGCATGAGCAGAAAGTTCTTGGGGTTCCTCCTCATACTGGTGGTGCAGTTGTATGAATCCCATCATCCCTGCATTGGTGATCCTGTGGGATAAGTGAATTCTTCTTAGAGGTGCTGTTTGACACCGGCTTAGAGGAAGAAAATACCTATTTTATTGGCTCAGGACCTCACTGTGCAAGGCCCTGTGGAAACAAAAAAAGACCGTGTTTGTCTCCAAGAACATGCAGACATTAGGTATCAAGCTTCATTTTGATATTGTCACAGGCTGTAACATTGTTCTCTCTTTCTAATCCATCGCCATCAAAGCCACACAGATGGTGGGCTAGTCCTTTAGGGCCAAAAAATGCCATCAGGGAAGTCCATCACCATTATAGAGTGCTTTCATCGCTTTTTTCCCTCTATTTTTTCAGTTCTGGGGTGCTAGTTCTTGGAAAGGCTGACGAGCCTAGCAGTGACATTGCTTATGGGGTTGTATTATGGCGTTGTATTATATGTTTGCATTCTGGTAGGACCCCAGGGGCCCAGTCAAAATGTGAGCACTGTACAAACACACAGTTTGAGACAGGCCCTGCTTTACATGCCCTACAAGCTAAATACATCAGACCAATAAAAGGGGCCAAGAGGCACAGAGAGGTCACGTGGTCACAGAGCAGATCAGAGGCACAGCCGGAAATACACATTAGGAATATAGGACCTTTGATTCCAAATCGGTGTTCCCTGTAACATGGGTCCTTGTGTGGCTGCTCAGGAGAGATTCAAATGCCGTCCATCTGATTAGCGGAGTGCTCGTTGCTAAGTTTTTGTTTCTAGTGGTGGTGCACATGTGCATACCTTGGTGCACATAAAATTATTCCACACATGGGAAAAATCTGCACATAGATGGAAAGGGTTAGAAGGAATGTTGTTTCTAATAATAGTGGCTTATTCGTTAGCCCATCCTGACTCGCCACCGTAGGTAGGAGTGATTGTCATAAATACTTTGGACACACGTTGGTTTAAATGTTCTTCATAATTAAGAAGGTGGTAGTGGCCTGGGGCTTATGGCACAGGATTGGGAGCAGGAACACTGACTCCCTGAGTGCTGCCCCTTCATTAGAAGCAAGAGGGATGCCAGCCAGGTGCTAAAGTGAATTATTCCGCAAAAACCTACCCTTGAATTTTTCCCAGACTCAGTATGTGTTGTGGGCTACAGCCTATCTGTGAGTGAGGCCAGGTCTACACCAGAGGACAAAATCGATTTTAGATACACAAGTCTAGCTAAGAGAAAATGTGTCGCTACAGTTGCCAAATCTAATATTGATATTCCCTGCCATCCCTACAGCAGGAGATCTCTAGGAGAAGCTCTCCTGTGGACTTTTCTTATTCCTCGCAGTTGACAGGAGTGCCAGGGTCAACAGTGGTGCCAAGACATTTTGATTTAGTGTGGCCCCCACTAGTCATGCTAAATCAAACCCCCAGAAGCTTGACCACCAGCGTGTCGATCTTCCCATAAGTGTGGATGTATCCTAGAAGTGTGTGAGGACAGTGCCTACCATCGTACGGTGGGTGGGGTGGAGGGGGGCAGCAGAATGCAGACAATGCTAGTAATGGGCCAGCTTCAGCTACAGTTGCAGCTGTGGCCTATGTGGAGATGAGCACAATGTCTTTCCAGGAATTTTGCTCACTGAGTGTTAGGGTTGGGTGGCAAACTCTACAGCAACTTGAGGGAGCGAGGGGGACGGAAAGTGGCATCTGTCCTGGTGGGCTTCAAACCTCAGGATGAAGCACAGAGGTGAAGAGCCTGCAAACATCCATGTGAGTCGTCTCATGGGTCCTGTGGGACAACTCATGAGTAATGCTAATTTGTAGCCTGGTTACCACCGCGCCACAGTAATTCAGTGAGCTGGGTGATGATTATTGTGTTTACTTAGAGTAAATGTTTTGACAGACAAATAGGTTCCTTTACATATCCTGGCACATGATGCAAACAATCAGCTTTATGCTGGAAAATAGCTGCATCTAAATGAACGTCAATATAATCTGCTGCTATTTAGCATTCCGGCAAAGTTCACTGTGCATAGTCAGAATTAACATAGCAAAAAGGAAAATACAACTTAGCTCGCCCTCTTGTGTCTCTAAGAAATACTTCAGATTGGGCTAATGTAAACTGTGCACCATAGGGAGAGAATACTGCAGCCATTCACTGCTGCCTATAGCAGTAATACTAATACTCAGTTGCCACTGTGCTACCATTCTCTAGCTAGAGTGTTGCGCGTTCTACATATAAAGAGGATCTCTATGCAACTGTAGTAAACAAATCAATATGTTACTGATTAACTCCATTGACTTCAGGTACCGTGTTTTAGTGTGATTAAAATGAGGAGTCCTCTGGCTCTTTAGAGACTCAACGAAAGTATTTATTTCATATGATTGTAAGTAACCGGCCAACCTTAACTTTCAGATGTGTGTGCAGTTTCAGTTGACACAGTGGGAACACTGTGTAGAGCTCTGAGCACAAGATTTATCCCTTACTCTTTCATTTAGTGCTAAAGTCCTCTGGCTAGATTACTTGCTGTCTGGAGTCACAGGCTTTAAAGTCAGAAACGATCATTGTGACCATTTTGCCTGCCCTACTGCATAACACAGGATATACCTGAATTAATTCCTGTTTGACCTACAATGTATCTCTTAGAAAGCCACCCAACTGGGACTGAAAAGTTTCCAGTGCCTAAAAATCCACCACACGCTTTGGTAAACTGAGCCAGTGGGTAATCACCCTCACTGTTAAAAATGTCTGCCTTGTTTCATGGCTGACTTTGCCTAGCTTCACCTTCCAGCCATTAGCCATTTGTATGTAGCCTGCCAAAACTGGGTAAAGTATCCCAACAGAGGTCTCACCCATACCAAATACGGGGGGTAATGTAACTTCCCTTCTCCTGCAGCACCTTTCCCCTGTGTTTGCAGCCAAGGATTGTCTTAGTCCTTTTCACCACAGCATCATACTAGGAACTAACGTTCAGCATTCTAGCCGGTATGATACCTTAGTCTTTTTCCGAGTCGCTGTTCCCCACGATAGTCTCCGTATTGAAATGCATAGGGTTTGCTTGCAGTTTACTATGCCATCCAGAGTACCCTATATCCATGTCCTGCCCTCTTCATCATTTACTCTTCCTCCAAATCCCTGCATCATCAGCAAATTGCAGGGATGATCTGTTTTTTTTTCTGATCATTCATAAAATACTAAATAACATTGGGCCAAGAACCACTTCCTGAGGTGCTTCATTAGAAAAAACAGCTGCTTGCTGATGATCCCCCTTTCCAATTACATTTTGAGACCTGTCCATTAATCAGTTTATTTAATGTGTGGAATCTTATTCCGATTTCTTAATCAAAAGGCTGTGTGATACCAAGTCAAAGTGCCTTACAGAAATCCAAATGTATTACATCAACACATTCACCATTATCAACCAACTTTGAAACCTCAGCAACGTGTATATATCCAGACAGTTTGCGAAGCTCTATTTGTCATAAACCAGTATTGCTTGGCATTAATTATATTGCCCCATTTAATTCTTTATTAGTCAAGTCCTGTATAATCCATTGCATTATTTCCCTTGGCATCAATACCAGGCTGACTGGCCTCTCGTTATCTGAATTGGGGGGAGCAAACTTTGTGCATGGGGACCCCACTTTTTGGCCTTGCAATTAGCAGGGTTCCCCCAATTCCCGGGCAGCCCCGGAAGTGAGCAGCAGTCTCCCAAGAGTGACGTGTCATGCTCCCTCACTGACAGTTGTGACAGAGGCCGCAGGTGTGGAGATGGAGGCATCCTCAGGTTTGCAAAAAGGACCACCACTATCTCTGCCCTCCTCTTACAATGAGCACTTGCAATTCCAAGACAGTCTTCAATACACCCCACAGTGACCACCTTACAAACACTATTTTTGCAATATGTGCCCACACCTGGAACATTCCCATTGCAAATGGAGGTGTAAATTTACTAGTGCATTACCAAGTGTCCAAAGTCCAGTGTTTGAAGCAGCCTATGCGGGGCTTGACATAGTCCTGGCTGGGATGATTCATTTGGGGTTGATCCTGCTTTAGGCAAGGGGCTGGACTAGATGACCTCCTGAGGTCCCTTCTAGCCCTAGAATTCTATGATTCTCTCTTCACTCCCCCACAGCTGAGGGAGAAGAAAACACATACAACCAGGAAACCCTTAGCCTAACCTGTGCACTGTGCCAGGCTTTTGTGCCATGGGTGACTCCATGGCATCTATAATGTGTGTACCTTAGGGTCAGGGGTACAGGAACAATTTGTATATGTGTTCAGGGGTGTCAAGAGCCTCCGAGCCAAATGGTAACCCCTGTGCATGATGGAAATCAACACAGGGCCATGCAGCCAGCACCCCTATTTCCCATACCTATGCTTGTGTTGTGTTCCTGTCACATCAAATCTATCCCCTGTGCAAAAGAATGCTCCAGTTCTGCTGCATAGGATTAGAAACCTCCCTCAGCCAGAGAAACAGGCAGTAGATTGGCCCTCATGGGGTTTTAGTCTGAGAAGTGCCTACGTAAGGATTATATTGGTCTGACAGTGATTTTTCAGACCAATTGGTCTGATTTTTCTCTTTTTAACCCTAGTTATCTGCTCTACAGCCTCAGCCTGAGATCTGCAAATCAAGCTAAGTTTCCTTCTCACTCATGTCACCTGTGGAAGGATTATACAGACCAAATAATATCTTTGGTGACACCTGTGCAGGTTCTCCTTGCCATCAGTTCCTTTGGACAGATGTAACAGATTAGCTTTCTCATTGGAATCTAGCAAACACAGAGAGGGAAAGGAGTTGTGGGCTATGCTAGCCTTCCATTGTGCCTAGAAGTGAAAAGCAGTAAAGTATCATTTTAGCTCTCGATGTCACTGGTGCAAGGATGCCTGGAACAGGGTGAGTACACTGTGGTATTTTTACAGAATAGAGCTCTATTTACTACCTGGTGGTACAAACATATACAGGAGATGATCAGATTTGGCAGACTGTAACATTTTTGCAGATATCTTGGCAGGTCTAGCATCATTTATTGCCATTTTACAATATTGATATTCATAATATTCTACCCTCCCCTGCAAATTCCATACTGTATCACACACAGTTTGGAAATTTTAGTGACAGGGCACTCAGCTAACCCCCATCACTCCCGCTCCAAATAAGGGAGAGGAATTGGAGCTGTTTAGACCACCTGGCCCTAGCTGGGGAAGCTGGGACAGCTGCCACATACCTAGCCTGGAACTGAATAAAGGGGGCAGAGGGAGAGCTGGAGCAAGGAAGAGGTGGGTAGTGAAAGCGGTGGTAGGTAGCGATTCCCTCTTATCTTGCCTGCAGGCTGTAAAATAGGCTATTTGCGTGGTGAAAGGAGGTAGGAATGCAGCCTGTAAATAAAGCACCAGCTGAGCACTGCACTTAAAGATCTCCCTGAGTGCCTTTCTCAGCCCTGCAGGGGCAGGAGCCAAGAGGGCCCTATCCGGTTACAGTCCCCGGTTTTGTGCTTTGTCTGTCAGGGTGTTGATCCTTAAGCATCCAAGTTCATTTGCTTCTGACTCATTGATGCCTTGGAAATGGGCAGTGCCGTCTTTGACGCACAGTGCCATCTCCCTCTGCCTCTTGCCGCTTAGGCCTTCCCAAACAGGTTACAGTCATAGATTTTAGCCTTCATTCATGTGAATCACCCCACCAGGTTTTAATAGCCTAGCAAGGTTGAATTTGCACTTGTTAATGAACAATTCCAATTCCTTTTGCTGTTCAGGTTCCTAACATAGGTTCATAGGGAATTGGGGGATTTCTCTTCACATCCCTTGCTGCCTTGATTCCTTCGTTCTCAACATCATAATTTATTTTTAAATGCATGCTTATTTGTTCTCCTGTTTTACTCTGTTTGCTCTATACCGTTTTGACTGCTGTAGACACTTAGTCTCCTAGAAAATTAGATGCTGGACATCCTAACTGTCCCTCTCTCCCCATGAAAAGTGGACAAATGTTCCACAAAACCAAAAACCTCTGTGCTACTTACCCATTTCATTTCCAGACTCTCTTGCCTTCTCTTTTCCATCACTCATCGGGTCAGAAGGCCCTGTTAGAAGGTCGCATGGATTTTCTTTTTATTCAGCAACCTTCAGAATTCCCTGAATTAATTTCTGAGGTATCCTGCAAAGCATTAACTTTAGTGCTGACATGCATCATCACCAGTAGTTCCTGGTCTATTGACTTCAGCCCCCAACCCATTTTGGAAGAACATCCTGCTTCTAATCCTGCATCTTATCTCCTGGAAGACAGCACACTGTCCTGTTGTCTCTAGCAGAATATTCTTTCCATTCTTCCTAGCACAGAATCATCAACAAGGATCATCACTCTTCCTTGGACAGTTGGAGATTTCACATCTGATTGCATCACATGTTGGACTGAGAAGCCATTTGCAGGTACGTCCCATGCGACTCTCCATTGTATTCATCCAGTTTGATCATCAGAGATGTCTCCTGCAGTTTCTACGTAGAGAACAGGAGACTAGCCTTGTGGAATTCTTCCTGGTCCTCTTCTCTCTGGCAGTTACCACCTGCTCCTCCACTTCTTGCCAGCTATGTAGAATGCCACCTGGTCCACTCGTCTTTGGGGGTTATGAATGGCTAAGCATCCTCTTACTTCCATTTTTTTCTGTGTCCCTGGGGATCGGTTCCCTTCTCATCTTGGAGATGGTGATGATGTCTGGACCTGATTCGGCAAGAAAGCCTCAGCCTTTTTGGTGCTTCAAGACCGTGTAAGTGTCCTTCCAGATCATGACTTTTTTCTGACAGCACAGCCACCAGTTTGCATGTCGTACAGAGGAAGTCCCTTCTGGCTTTGGACAGGAAAGAAAACATGGTTCTTCCATTGCCATGACAACCACTGTAATATTGGTGACTGTCAAAAGTATGTAACACTGTGTTTAAGGCACAGAGACTGTAACTGATCAACAGCTACTGAATCCACACCTGCACTTCACTTCATGTAAGAAAATTGTCACATTGTTGCATTTTAATTCTAAGTCTGCTCACCATAAAGTGAACACTGGAAAAAAAGACAGCAAAAAAATAACATGAGCAGGGAAACCACATTGAATAACATCTGTTCATTCCCTGCCTGCTCTGCTGCTGTTATTCCCTCTTTCAGATATTCTCCCTTCTGAATTTTACTGCACTGTCCATGGAGCCCAAGAGGTTTCTCATACTGCAGACACAGTCACCAGTCAAGCGAACTCTCAGCATTGTACATCACAGGAAACTTTTTTCCTTTTGTCTTGCAAGAGCTGCTCAAATGTACCTTAGTAGTGCAGAACAGGTCAGGAAAATCTCACCACGTATTCGTCTCCTTTCACCCTACGTGCCTGACCCTGAAAATCCCAGACCCTTCAGAGCCAGGTGGATCATGCACAGTATTGCTGAAGCTCACACAGCTGTGGGCAAACTTGTCCCAACAGGAATAAGAGTCCGTTCAACATGCATCACAATTACCTCTAGGGCAGATGTAGAATCTGCTGCTACAGGGTGAATTTCTAATCCACTTGGCAATCCATTAACACACTGAGAAAACACTGCAGGTTGAGCCTTCGTTCCCCTACAGAAGCATTCTTCACCAGGAACAGTCCCCATAAAGTCCCCTAGAAAAGCTAACTATATTACTTTTTAGGGAAACTCTTTCCATTTGTCTTGTGTATCTCCAAGTCCCTACTGTTCTCAATGTCCTACATGTCCCCAGTTCAGGTAGTGATCATGGTCCAGAATAGCACATTTGTAACCCACGTTTTCTTTCTGGTAGCCCCCTTTTGCCATCCTGAGTCCCCACCTGCCACAATTCACTGCACACAAAATCCATCCTGGAGCCTCTCCATAAGATCCACATAAGCTGTGCACATGAATTTTTAACTGGTGTTATGGTAATGTACTAATGAGAATGTAGTGTTTCAAAACAGCGCTGGAAATACTCCTCCAGAATGACCACACCTTTCTGCCCTCAAACTTTAGGGCCTCAGGAATGTGGCTGAACCTCCTTTGGTATTTAGAGGAAGAGAGGTGTACTCCAACTATCCTGGATTGAGGGAGAGGTAAATCCTACAAGGCAATCCTCAGGTGGCCCATTTTTTCAGCAACCTGAGAACAAATTGGAAGTCTGTGCAGATCACTCAGTACAGTGGATATGGCTCCATACCTAAACCCTGTGGTCATTCTAGTTACAGCAGGCCAACCTCTGTTCTGAGTCTGAAGGCTTTGTCAAGTTGTTTCTTTGCAGATGCTGATCCTGCCCTGTTCTACATAAACAACAAGAAGTCCTGTGGCACTTTATAGACTAGCAGATATTTTGGAGCATAAGCTTTCGTGGACAAAGACCTGTTTCATCAGATGCATGAGGGGGGTTCCAATGGAGGGTCTAAATTTATAGGCTCATCAAAAGGAAGGAGTCCAGGCAAGAGGGGAGCCACTACAGATATACTCACGTACAGTACAAGTAATGAAAGCTACAATGATCTAAGTTCTTTTAGAAACAACATTATAGGCCTGTTCTGCCTTTGGCTGTTGCACACGGATCTCCCATTAAAGCAGTGATGGGCAACCTAGGTTAGCAAGCAGGCCACTGGCCGTCCTTTATCTCAGTGGGTCGCAAGAATGCTGTAACCAAGACAATCTCCCGAGATAGGCTACTTGTACTAACTGCATTTGTGTACGTAGAATTTGTGGGCTGTACCAACTGAAGCAGAGGAGTGCTTTGATTGGATGCAGAGGCAGCACATGGCTTTCACCGCCCATGTTGTGTGCAATCAGTGTCCTGTGCCCTGGCTTTAAGTGTGTGCCACTCTAGCAATACCAGCAGGAAAAAACCTGCATGGATGGAAACTAGTGGAATCCAGCAACTCTGCGCAGGGGAAACAATAAACAAAATGTCTCGTGGGCCACACCTAGAAGCCTGGTGGGCCACATGTTGTTGTACTTAAAAGTGCTGCATGTGTTCTTTTCAGAGGGAAAAGGCAAAACACCACATTTATTTGTAATACACATATAGCAATCAACACTTATCATATGCATGTGATATGTTACACCCATACACACACAATCACACTCCATAATGTTGCTGTTACCAATAGTTGCTCCCCCTAAATGCACTGGCCGGATGAGTTCCGGGGGGTGGTTTCTGCCAATCCAGAGCAATGCTCCAGTGGTGATGAGATGAGACCCAGGGTCCCTCTGCAAGATGCCTTAGATGTATAGTGTCCTCCCTCTATAATGCAGGTTGACATCAGTTAGCCATCACATGCATATGCGTAATCTGTGACAGCTGCCATATACACATGCAGTTAGACATTTGCAGTGTCTTCTGGGTGGTCCTTCCTTTACCTTCAAGGAGGGTGGTGCTGGTGACTACCAAGGCATCCATAAGTCCAGTCTTCTTTCAATGAGCCCACTTCACTGGTCCCATTGTTCTTCTTATTGTGGATTTCCTCCCTTCTCCAACCCTTGCAAGTACCTGGAGGTATTTGTCTTCCAGGACTTATCCATTCACACCTCATTCACTCAACAGGGCAATCTATTAAGCAAACAAAAAAGCGGGGGTACAAAGAATTTTTTTAACCTTATTTCTGGGAACTAATCTACATGATACAACATTTCTATGGTTTATATGAAAAGATACACAATTCCCATAGGAAAGGACTTGATACAATATTTAAAAAAGCTCCAATGAGAAAATGGTTAGCACAGAGATGTATCTACAGCCTGGCCTTCAGGCCTCAAGTTGCTCACCACTGCATTACAGTCCTGAGAACTGCCTCTGCATTTGCAAGTCCGGAACTTGCTTTTCAATGCCTCCTGGGCTGCTGCACAGAAATAGATTAAGGAAATATTTTGGTCTTGCCTTTGTTTTAATGTAACACTGGTGCAGGAAAAGGAAAGTGCCATGTGACTTGCCTTTGCTGGTTGCTACATCAAGCAGTTAATGGTTAATTTGTAAAGTGAATTGTTCCCTGGCCCTTCAGAAAGGAATGCAGTTGATGCCATTGCACTGATTTCCAATGTGCTGGGATGACTTGTGCCTATAAAGGAAACGCCTGACTGGCAGTAGGCAGGCATGTGGGTGAGTGCACAGTGAACATCAGGCCTTTGTCCCTCAAACTCTTATTTAGGCTAATAAGCGAACTGACTTTCAAGGGTTAGTTATGTGAGTACAAGTCTGTGAGCAGTGTTCCCTGTAAGCTGAGCCACTTGGGCAGCTGCCCAGGAGAGATTCAGGTGCCTCCCAGCTGATTAACAGAGTGCCCATAACTGCTCCCAGCCAGCAGCATTTGTTTCCACTTAGGGTGCACATTAAAGTTTATTCTGCATGTGGATGAAAAAAATTAGGGGAACATTGCTTGCAAGGCTGGCTTGTAGGGTTGTTTACTGTGAGTAGTTCAAAGGAAGTGTGAGCAGGGACATCTCCTCCCTCCAGGAGCATAAAACAGCTGCATTTCTGTCAGTTTTGGTTTCAGGAATAAAATAAATATTAACAGTGCACCACTCTGGTCCCCCTCAGTAAGCTTGTAACCTGTGGGCTAGAGCGGCCCCTCTCACACAAATACCTGGCAGAGAAAATATCATGGGGGATTCCATGTGTAGCTTCCTGTGAGTCCCTCAGTCAGGGGGTGAGAATTTGCCCCATGGGCTCTTGGAATGACTTGCAGACCTAGAAGATCCCAGGAAGCCACGGTGAAGCCGGTACTGCAGGGCTATGTATGTATTGGTGCCAGGAGGCTACCCCCTCTTTGACTTGCTGGCTCTGTGCTACCGGAACCTTTTCTGGCTGCAGCTAGCCCCAGGATCCTGTTTTCAAAGAGGGAGTGTTCCCCAATGCAGAGGGGTGGAGGTGGTGCGGAGGACACTGGGATCACGCCCTAATTTCTGTGAGTGCCAAATTGTACTTGCAGTTTGCCACCATGAACTCCTCACCTGGGCTTTTCCCCAGGCAGCAGCCACTCAGCAAGGATCCCCTCACCCCATGTGAGAAACAGTTTCACTCTTCCTCCTCCATTCTCCACGGGACCTTGCTGTGAGGGGCCGGGACTGAGAGACGTGGAACTGTGCCCCATGAGGGAAGCATGGCAAGAGACTTGGACAGAGAGAATGCAACGATGCTGGGAAGGCACCAGGAGCAGATTCTTTCTACTCACCCCAGTTTTGGGGCATTTCCTGCACCCTCTCCCTACTCCAGTGTCCCCAAGGGGAGAAACTGTGGTGTTCTTAATCTCCTTCCCCTCACCCCCGACCCAGAAAGATGGGGCTGAAAGGTTCTTCCCATGTGGGTGGCAGATGCTCCCCCTTTATATTGTGCCTCCCACCACAGTATCAGCAGGGACAAGTCCTCTTTGCAGTGGGACCCTTTAGAAAAATGCAACAGATTGGTGCTGTTTACTGTTCACTAAAAACAAGCAATTCTGTAGCACCTTAAAGGCTAACAGATTTATTTGTTAGGTAATGAGCATTTGTGGGTAAGACCCACTTCTTCAGATTTGGTCTTACCCACAAAAGCTCATTACCTAATTAATACTTTTTGTTAATCTTCAAGGTGCTACAGAACTTCATTATTTTTGGTGACCCTACAGACTACCATGGTTTCACCTCTAAGACTATTTACCTTTCACTTTAATTTTGGTGGCCATGTGCCCTACCAACCTCCCCACCCATTCTCTTAACAGGGTTCAGTTTACAGCTATACACGGAGCCCTTTGGAAACTAGCAGCCCAGTCATTTAGAAAACCCAGGGTCCTTGGTGTGGTTAGACTAGGAGGAACTTAGGTACTTTGTGTTAAGAAGGGTTCAAAGGATCATTTGCACCTGGAGAGTCTGATGAGCTAAAGAGTCCACCAGCTGCAAACAGGACAAAAGGCTGAGCCAGGGACCCAGAAAGGGGGTTCATAAAAGTGTTGTGATGCATGTAAAGTACAAAAAAGCAATGCAGCTACTCAGGAGAGGGCCCTGTTGGATTATGTGTATTGCCTCAGTTGAAAAGAAGGCTGCCCACTTTTATTATGTTTCACAGGAGAAAAATGGGGAACTTGTTTCTAAGTGAGAGTTTGCCTGGGACTGGGAGCTACAAGCTTGAACTAGAAAGGTAGGTGGCCTGTGAGAGACCAGGCTGAACCTGGAGAAGATGGGGAGCTGAGGGGGTAACTGGCAAACTAACAGAAGGTGATGTTGAGGATATTGCAGGTATCCTAGTGGACTGCATGACCACGTCTGCTAGAGTGGTAGATGGAGTAGTAGTGCATGTTTCAGGAATTCATGAAGGAGCAGATAAAGGTACGACAGGGCTCCTGAGCCCTGCTAGGGGAATGAAAATGTTGGGGGGATATGCTGTTAAAGTAGCCCCAGTGATGATCTGATGTGTTCTGACTTTTGAAAGCACTGCTGCTAATGTGTGCTGGGATAAATGATTTATGACTGAGGAGCACTAGGGTGTGTTAAAGGCTGCTATTTTGGACTCAGTAAGCTTGTCAACCTGCATGTACCCACAGAAATTTAGGGTAGCTAGGTGGACAAAAAGCAAACAACTCAGGAGTTGAATGATTGAATCAATCCATGGTTGAAGCCTAGGGAGCAAGATGTCAAAGTGGCCGTGAAGGCTGTAATATTAGAACAGTTTATGCAAAGCCTCCTAGATACCTCTGAGATCTAGTGAGGAGACATTTCAGAGCTGAAACAGTGGTAAAACTGGCTAAAGAGTGTATGGAAGAAGAATTTCTAAGGAATGTAACTTGTTCTATATGGGCAGGGGAAGGGATAAGATCCATCAAACAGTAGGGCTAATAACTGAGAGATGGAAATGGGGGAAACCATTTTGTTGGGGGTGAGGAAGGGTATAACCTCCTGCCAGTGGTTGGGAAAAGGCTGCATTAAGTGGGAGTGTGTCTGGAATGAGGACTAGGGGAACATTGTGGCTGGACTGGGAAGGAGTAAAAATGGGCAGAAGAGCAGGGGTAGGAATTATTGATTGAGTGTTGCCAGTTGCCCATTTGTGTAGGGCAGGCTGGTTAAGCTACAGTGGGTTTGGGAGGGTACACTATAGACTGACTATATGCAGGGGAGAAAAACACTTACCTCGTGGCAGCTGTCCCATCAGAGAAACATGGGAAGGTCTTGATGGCACAGAGGTGGGGTAGTGGGAACATCGTCTCATGTCACAGTCATGGGATTGAATTTAATTGAGCCCATGAAGGGAAGCCAAGTGGAAGGAACGTTGACAGAGAGCAGAAAACAGTGTCTGTGCTGAAGCGTGGTATCTACTGCCCTCAAGGAGCAGACAAAACCCTAGACAGAGACTTAACAAGCCAAGAAAGTATATTCCAGGTAGGACATATGGAGGCAGAAGAGAAGCTGGGGAAGGGGGTGAAGATACCAGGTTCACTCATACAAGAACAACCCAAAGAAAGAGGAGAGCATATCTTAGATACTAGACCCAGAGGTTGGAAAAGTCCCTGGGCTTAAGACTTTAGGGAGTGCTGAAGCCATTAGATGGTGTGGGGCTGATGTGGAGAGTGGTATGGCTTGTCCCCGGCAAAGGTCTGTGGGTTGTCCTTGAGTGATTGGCCCCCACCTGAAAAGAGCTTATGTAACTCACTTATGGTGCTACACCTTCTCGGTGTGGTATACTGTCCCATCAGGTGGCACCAAGACCTATTACAGAGAGAGGAGTCTGTTCTACAGCCTTAGCTACTGTCCAGCTGGCTTGTAGCTTGTGCAGTAGACACTCATGCACCAAGCTCTGGAGGTCCAAGGCTTGATTCTGCCTGCAGACAAGCAGGATCTGTCTGCGTTATGCCATTCTTGTGGATGGGAAATGAGAAGCCATCCACAGCTCAAGGGAACTCTTAGAGGTGATTGCTGTTTCTATAAGGAAAGTAGACCATGACCAAGCAGAAAACCGAGCCCCAAGCGAAAAACGGGAAGGGAGGTGTAGCCAAGCTGGGAAATCTAAAGTTGGGGAGGTGCTGTGAGTAGCTACAAACTGAGCCCTTTGGGAACTAGCACCCTCTGCCATTAGAACACCTGAACATGGAGTGCTCAAAGTAGAATAGACATGGGTAGTGTGGGAATGGAAGCCTAGAAAGGGTCCCTCTTATACAGAGCCTAATGAGGAGTAAACAATATAAAAGGCTAAGCTTGGGACTAGGAGAGGGGGTATCACACCTGCTACTATGTTGTGATATATCTGGAACATAAGAAGTCCTGTGGCACCTTACAGACTAACAGATATTTTGGAGCATAAGCTTTCGTGGGCAAAGACCCGCTTTGTCTCATGCATCTGACCAAGTGGATCTTTGCCCACGAAAGCTGATGCTCCACAATATCTGTTAGTCAATAAGGTGCCACAGGACTTCTTGTTGTTTTTGAAGATATGGACGAACAGGGCTCCCTCTCTGCTATCTGGAACGTAAAGAGCCAGAGGTGTGGTGGAGGAACTCTGCTGTACTGTGTGTTCTGCTTCATTCATAGAGTGCAGACAAGTCAGAGATTTTTACCTCGCGCCAGCTCATTTCCTGCCTGGTGAGGGGCAGAAGGCAGAGGTGGAACAGCAGAAAGCCACAAACACGGTCATATCACAGTGGTGCAGTCTGGCTTGGTAATATCCTTCCTCTGATAAGCACTTTACTAACACAGGGACTTGACCATTTCACCAACCATGTTTCTTCTGGTCTATGGCCATGCATGACCCAAGAAATGCACCGAACACCCTTTTCTACATACTCATAAATTTAGTGGAGCATCAGTCTTCCCCTAAAACATTCATTACCTCAGATACTGCTTAAGGATATAAGTAAACTGACCTCTCTTATTGGCTTTGTTACAAAAGCTCACAGGAGGAGCTATGGTGGACAGCACTCATGTTCCCACATAGTAAACGAGCTGAGAGAGCTGTGATAGTTTGAAACAAAGTTCTATGTTTCAGTTGCTTCTTTTGTTGGGACTCCAACAACAGGTGCTAAACGCATTTTTCATCAGGTCTATAGAGACAGAGCAGCATGTTGTTGTTCTGCATTCCCAGACAGGAGACAATTCTAATTTAAACACACCTTCTCCCACTTGTGAAAAACAAATGCAAATCAATACTTTTAATAGTTGGAAACCCAAATTCCCCCTTTTGAAGCATCAGACATTGGCTATAGTCTAATGTAGGATATTAGACAAGCTGGATGGATGGTCTCATGGTATTTCCTGTGTCTTGCATAACACATTCTGATATTTGGCTGCAGCCTTGCAAAATATAATGGAAAAGATGAGGCTAGAGACTCCTATCTAGCATTCCAGAAGAAGCTAAGTATTGAATCACCTACCTTACACAAAGAAACTGCTAGTCTGCAAAATTTTTTTCTAATAGGAAAAAATAGTGGCAGGGTCATCTCTTTCAATGGGTACCTGCATTTAAGTCAGTTTTGATGCTGGTGTTTGAACATGGTTGTCTGTAAACACTGACATATCTAATACACTGAATACTGGTTGGGTTTGCTAGTTGTAAACTAACAAATGCACTATGTATTAATAAGAACTTAAGTAGCACTTTAAAGACTAGCAAAATAGTTTATTAGGTGAGCTTTCGTGGGACAGACCCACTTCTTCAGACCATAGCCAGACCAGAACAGACTCAATATTTAAGGCACAGAGAACCAAAAACAGTAAGCAAGGAGGACGAATCAGAAAAAGATTATCTGACTGCTTTTTGTTTTGATAGTGTGTAGACTAGCACGGCTTCCTCTCTGTTAATAAGAACTTGTGTAAGTGATGTTGGGATTTCAGGAAATTTTCAATTTAAACAGTTAATCACATCTTTAAAATTCCATGAATGCTTTTGTCAAAAGTCTGCTGCTTGTAGATCTAACCTGGTGTATGCTTGTGTGCTTAAATAAACAAACACCTTTTGTATGCAAATATTTTAGCTAATGTAAGTGCTGGGTTCAGTTCGTTATGATTCATGGAGTCTAATTTGTTGGTCTTGAGTACTCAAGCAACCATGAGGCGTTCGTGAATTTCCCAAATAGTCACAGTTTTAGTATGAATGATTATTCATGCCATAAACTGCATCATTCCATATGTGCTATTAGCTTGTCTGAAACATTGCTCAAAGAGTCAGGAAACAGAAATGTTACATTTTGATTTTTTTTTTGAGGTCACTGCTCACATAGCTGAAGCAGTCTTCAGACAGCTAACTCATGTTCTGAGCATTATTCATCCAAATATATTTGTCATTCAAAATTTTCACTGAAAAAAACTGGGATTAGCTCATGAATGATTCCTCACAAGAGAGAAGGAAGGGGCTTGTGGCCAAGGTTTTTAAAAGCTGACCAGTGGATTCCGTGTGTGTGTGTGTGTGTGTGTGTGTGTGTGTGTGTGTGTGTGTGTGTGTGTGTGCGCGCTCCAGATGAGACACTTTTACAGAGGCCCGACGTCCAGAAAGTGCATAACACCCAGTTTCAGAAAGTCTGGTGCCTTTTTTTAGCAGTCCCTGTTGGTCCCAAAATCACTCACAATGGTAATTCATAATAAACAGTTTGCCAGTTTTTACTGTGCATAATGAAATCTTTACCACAGAGTCAGTCCCTATACCAAGGACAGGAAATATATGAAGAATTTGCAGTATCTAACCTCAGCTAGTGTGGTAACTATTGGCAAATGCTGACTCTCTGGCAGTTGTTCATAATTCAGTTCTACTTGATGGGCAGCAAAATCCTGTCAATGGGCTAAAACTTTCTTTTTTGCATTTGATAAATTTCATAGTAAAATGCCAACTCTTTAGGTATGTAAAAATGGTTTCCCAATGAATTATAATTGCCAGTAGTAAAGACTTTTCAAAAAGCTGATGAGCCACAATGGTAGCGTGGCTAATACATGACAACATGGTTCACCATAAACTTTTAAAAATCACCCTCCTTGCTTGCTGTTTGGGCTGTGTGCTGTCTTTCTGTAAAGCCAATCACTAGCTGCCCCTTGGCCTCTGCCTCACACCATGTATGCCCAAGGTGGGGGCAATTTGCCTCCACAGGATGGAGCTGTATGAACTGCTTACAAAACTGCCCTCAGTTTAAGTGGACGGTGCCTTTAAGAGATCTAGAAACGGCTGCTTCCAGAAAATGAGTTTGGTTCAATAAAATAATGCAAATTGCTTTGAGTAAGGTTAACTAATGGAGTAGATAGGAGGGGACCAGGTCCAGTGCTTAATTTTTAGTGAAGGAAGTGTTCGGGCTTCAGTGACTTTTGTTGTTTATGTCCATAACTAGGGCTTTGTACCTGTCAGGAAGGTTGCAGAAGTCACAGATTCCATGACCTGCTGTGACCTCCATGACTTCTGCCGCAGTCCTGGGGTTGGCTACAACAGTTGCTGCTCAGGCAGCTGTTCCTGGGGACAGCCTGAGCAGTGGCTGGTGTTGATAACCCAGGGACCACCTGGAACAGCTGCTGGCTTCAGTGGCCCTCAGCAGGTGGTACCTCTGTCTCTTGCCCCTCCCCAGCAGTGCCTCACTAGCCCCTCAAAGCAACACCCCAACCCCTGCTAAGGATACATGAGACAAGCATGGGCTGTGAATTTGTCTGTGATCTGTCTACTACTTTTAATGCAAGTGACCATAACTGAATCCTGGCTTTATTCATAACCAAAGCAGCAAGTTCAGAGGTGCTAGAGCTATACACTGCCAAGCGTGGAGGTGCTGTGGCACAGCTTCTACAAGGCATGACATAAATGCAGCACCATCCAGGTCACAATGCTTCTGTACATACTCAGACTTGGCCAAAGTTCAGATAGAACAGTATCTCTTTCAGCCTCACATGGAGCCAGATGTGCAACTGGCTGCAGCTGGCTGAGAGCTATTTGGATCTGTGGTTTTCCTGGGGCCTGTCTCTGAGAGAGAGATGACAAATGGCATGTGAACATACATCCTGAGAAAATAGGTCAGCATATTTATGGCTGAAGTACTTTTTCTTTATGCAACACCCTTTTCTGTACCTATTTTCCTAGTCTGTTATGACAAGCTGCCCTCCCCGTTTCTCTCATTTAATGCTAATAACCTACTCCTAATTCCCCCTCTGCCACCAGAGGCTCTTTCATGATATTTGCAGAGCTTCATCTCTCTTTAATCACCGGGAAATGCACCGGACCTTATCCCTATTATTTCTGACAGGCTTGTAGTGCAATTGAATGAGCCATGGTGCTCCTGAGCGTTCCTCATGTCCTGCTGCTTACAGTAGTGGCACTGATGCTATAAATGAGCTCTATTAAACTCTGAAATTCAGACGCAACTGGTATAACAATGACAGCCACATGCTATTGGAGCTGGCTGACGCAAGTCACCGTTGAAATACTGTATCCAGCTTGGAATGCACATTAAGGACAGATGAATCAGATGCCTCTGTAGAAAGAGGCTGAAGTGCCATTTACCCACATCTGTTGTTCACTCTGGGCATTTACAGTGTAAAATGGGAAGGCTAGAGAGGGAGTTTCAATTGATAGCCAATTAGCAATCTGTAGAAGTGCTGTGGAGGCAACATGGCATTGCACAGTGTTGTATCTGTGGTTACTGGGAGCTCTTGAGATTCAGTAATGAGGTGCATAACTGAGCTGTACAGATCATGTTTGTGCTGTACTGGGATCCATACAGCATTGGCTCAGCTCCCTGAGTCCTGTCCTAACCAGCATTTTCCCCATAAGCTGAGGTCTTGGGCAGCCACCCAGGCGAGATTCATATGCTGCCCAGATGATCGGTAAAGCGCCCACAGCTGGCAGTGTGTGTTTCTACTGGTGGGGCATCTCCTTGTTGCATGTAACAAAAATACATTCTGCAGGTGAATGGAAAAAACTAAAGGGAATGTTAGTCTTAATGTACGCTGTGCTGAGTGTAAAACTTCAGATGGATTGTCCTGGGGCAGACTTCCTTGACTTTTTCAAATCCCAGTCAGGAGTGTGGAGAGAATGCCCGTTCAATACTACCACCAGCTCATCAAGATGTGCCTGTGTCCCTCAAGCAAAATGTAACTTAGTCTCTCCAGTACAAGAAGGAGCAAATATCTGAGTCAATGGCATTTGTATCACTTTATCTGAATGCTGCCTTAAAAAGGCTCAGGACAACTTGTCCTGTTTCTACTCATAATGTGAAGTGATGCAACTTTCTCATATCCATGCTGACTTTGGGACACCAATAGCTTCTGGCATAAAATCGCTGGGAGGGAAGAAGGAAAGGGTTTATAGAAAATTGGAGGATATTTAAGGTTCCTAGAGAATGGAGTAATGGGAAGGTGTCTCACAGTGATTGGCCCCTTTAAAAAGGAGAGGTGTACATTACACCTGGACTGCTTTCCTGCTGCCCTGTTGTCTTTCAGAGAAGGCACTCGGCACTTGTAAATTGGGAGACAGCTATAGGTCATTAGCAAATAGCTGCATGGAATAGTAAGAGTCCTAAAGGGTCACAAGCCATCAGGGAGATTGTGAGCCTTATCAGTCCAGACAGAACAAAAAAGCAGTCATGTAGCCCTTTAAAGACTAACAGAATAATTTATTAGGTGATGAGCTTTTGTGGGGCAGAGCCACTTTTTCAGCTCTGGGAATGGAGCTGTAGGAAGGACTCCAGAGGGCAGCAGCTGTCACAGGTGCTAGAGGAACTTCTGAGCCCCAAACCTCTGGTACTAAAGGCTGGCTATACAGCCCCTGAGCCCAAAGTGAGACTACAGGTCAAGGAGACTGAACTTACAGAATACAGGGTGCTCAAGAAGGCAGGCTGGGCAACTTCTGAGCCTGACAGGAAAGAGTATAGGCCAGGGAGATCTTGTGTCTTGAACCAGAAGAGACTTTATTTCAAGTTTATTTGTACTTAATGAGCACAATTCCAGCAGGGAAATTTTGTCATGTACCTTTTGGATATGGTGTTCTTAATGGGCCATGTGAAAGGGGAAAACTGAGGCAGGATGCTACAGAGCTGAGGCTCAAGGGGGGCTCAAGTCTACCGATTGACAGAAGGTCCAACCACATAAGAATTTAGCAGTTCCATCAACAGAGGCCTTACAAACACAATGAACTTGATACCTTAGCTGCTAGCTGCTGGAATTGCTGTTGAACTGCTAATACTGCTCTATGAGACAGAAAACTCTTTAAATTCTTCAGGAGAGAGACTTCCCAATCTATAAAGGCCAGAAGCTAATGTACATAGGGAAAGTAGGGGCATAAAGCAGCTTTTGTTTAAGGGCCACTTTCTGGGATGCCAATCTTAAAGCATGGAGAATGCATTTAAATCCTGATGGCTGCTTCACAGTGTCTGCTGATGTCCTTGTATTGAAATGGGTGACTTTTGATGTGCTTTGCATATTCTGAGTATTTTTGGTTATTAAGCAGCAGTGTGCTTCATCCTGGGCTCAGTGTTTAATGACAGTATCAGTTCTTCTAGATGATGACACAGGATGAAATTATTGATCTTTTGTCACAATATTAAATAAAAAGTATAAGAACAAGGAAGAAAATAAAATGATTCCTCACAGAGAATGCCAAAGAGCTGTTCATTCGCTCAAATACACAAATTTTCAGTTGTCACATCAATTGTTTCAGTGCTACGATTTAGTTTGACCATGGTAACAACTTTCTTCTGAGACATTAGTTTCACCATAACCTTGTCACATAAACAAGGCTATGAGAACTGCCAATAGGTTCCTACTGAGAATTCAGATTGATCAACATTTGCAGAATTAGCTCACAACAGTGTATTTTGCTCTCTTCTGCCAACACTTTCTGGGTATAGCAGGCAATCTAAGATAACATTCCTTGCACTTGCAGCTATGATAGTAAAACTCCTAGCTGGTAAAAACTTAAGTCAGACTTGTGGAGTCATATAGAATGTAGTTGCACGTCACTAAGAAATTGAGTAAATTCACAAATAGGAAGGAAAAAAGGTTATATCCCCATTCTTTAATTTTTGCGTCTTTACAGTGTAAACAATTGAGGGCCAGGATTGTGTTTTGGTTCTGTTTGTACAGCCCCCTGATCATAAATGGGCCCTTTGGGCATTACTATAACACAAATAATTGCTAAGAGATGTGACTCTATTTGGACTGCAATAATTTTCAATGGTAAATAGTTTTTAATACTCTAATACATATTTCTTTTTAAAAATGATTTCCAATGGGTAAATATTGTCTCAATATTGTGTAACTGGGAATAGATCCTATTATAATGCAGTGCTTTTAGAATACCTTTTTTTAACGACAAGAAAAATATTATACATTTGCATGTCTCCCTTTTACCCCAACATGCATCTTTGTATCTCAAGACATGTGGATTTGAAAAACATGTATTCTACTGAAGAACAAACTTTGATCCCTTAAAATTGATTTTTGTGACACTGACCATAATGCACAGAACTGAGTGTACTACACCTTTTAAAATAAACATCTGGCACAATGTAATTGTCAAAGATGTAGTAACTTGCATAACAGAAATAATTGTTTGTCTAATATCACAGGCTTTAAATGTGAGTGTTGTGGGTTTTTTAACCATGGAAGAGGAGCTATTTTACCTCTTTTTTACTTTGGGCCAGTTTATCAATTATTTTTATGTCTTTAGGTTGTTTTTGCAGGCTAGGAGAGCATTTTCTCTGGACTTTTTGCTTCTTTTTTCTGGGATTATAGTAGATTCTTTTATATATGTTAGAGTTTTGTCTTGTTCAATAACTCCTCCTAAACAGTGAGAGCTAGGACTACCAAATTCAGCATACAGCTTCCACTTAACCAAACCCTTACATTGCATTGTGTTACGATATGCCAGGAAAACAGGATGTGCCTGGAATGGGAGTTTTCTGTCTGGTTTTATGAGAATCAGATGCAGAATTGCCAAATCAAGTGTCGTTCTCAAAATTGACATAACTGACTGAGTGCTGAACCAAGGTGAACTAGAAGAGTAGGATGAACCTGGAATAGGCCCACTTCTCAATAAGTCAGGCCTGTACACAGGAATTTCTGGGTGTATGTGCACTTTTTTTGTAAATGTGAACTGGCTCTCCCACAGCAGGCCTGCCCTGCTCCTCCCACCCCCAGCTCTCCAGCTGGCTCTGCTCCCCACACATCCTCTTCCATCCAGCCTGTCCCTGCCCTTCTCCTTCACCATCCCTGCTGCAGGCAGCCATACCTGTGTGCATGGGGGTTCCTGCTGCCCTACCCCTCTTCCCCTCTCCTATCTGCCCTGCATACCAGGGTCCTGGCTGCTACACACCTGGGACTCTCCTAGTTGCCTCCAGCCTTGTGCATGCACCAGGGCTCTTCTGATGCCATAAAGGGTAGGGGAGTAGTGTTCCCTCCAAGATTTTTCCATCCTTGGGTGGGTTGAATTTTCTTTTGGGTGGGTTAAAATTTCTTATGTGTAACACCAATACTGAATCTGAAGAAGTGGATCCTACCCACAAAAGCTCATTACCTAATAAATAAATTTTAGTCTTTAAGGTGCTACAAGACTGCTTGTTTAGTATGTGACTGTGTGCCACTGGTGGGAACACAAAACCCTGATATAAATATAGATTGTAAACAGTCCATAGATGTGGAAGAAAAATCTATTAAAATAAAGGATAATTTACAAGGACCATTGCTTATGAAGTTTACTTAATATTAAATCAAATAAAAGGAAATTAACGCTACCTTTTGGAGTACCTGTATGGTCATCCCTTCTATTCACTCAAGCTAGTGAACATATCACAGTGCATATTATCTATACATAGCTCAGCTTTAAGATGCTAAACAAATCCATAAGTCAAACTAGAAATATTCCAAAAATTATGAGAGAAAGCATGGGGGTGTGGGGGTACAGGAAGCAGGTTTGGGGTGTATGAGGTGCTTAGGGCAGGGGGTTGCAATATGTGGGGGCGCAGAAGTTAGGGCAGGGTGCTGGGGCTTTCAGTGGTTCAGGAGTAAGTGGTTGGGGCACATGAGAGGCCCAGAGCAAAGCATCAGAGTTCATAAGGGGCTCGGGGCAAGGCATTAAGTGGGGGGACAAGAGGAGATACAGAAGGCAAGGCAGGGGGCTGGGAGTGGGAATTAGGCTACAGTGTTTAGGGGAGGGGGTGACCTCGGGGCTGGGTTAACTTATCTGGCCACTGATTTTAAATTAGGGTAAACTTTTGAAGAATTTACTTTAAAAAGCTGTCTGAAGAGCTAAGCATTTAAGGCTAAAACTGAATACTCAGATGACTCATGCATCTGACAAAGCGGGTCTTTGCCCACGAAAACTTATGCTCCAAAATATGTTAGTGTGTAAGGTGCCACGGGACTTCTTGTTGTTTTTGAAGATACAGACTAATTTAGCTACCCCTCTGATAATACTCAGATTGTGCATCTAAATATCTCTGAAAGGATTTTTTTAGAGATGTGGTTTTTAGAAGCTTCAGCCACAAACTGTCCAAAGCAAATTTTAAACTAAGGTACTGTAGACATAATACACAACTGCTTTTTGTCAATAAATTAATGGTTGGCACATGCCTGTTAAAGGCCTCTAATTACCCCCTTTCACAGACATTGTGCACGAGACATTATGCTAATAGGTCTGACAAGCTGAAAGGGTTTTCACTTAAGTTAACAGAGCAACTTTCAGGGAAAGAGTCATGACTGCAAGATGCTGTTGTGTGAGCCTTCAGAAACAGTCAGATTAAGGATAAAACAGCAACAAAAGGGCAATCCTGTAGCACCTTAAACACTAACAACATTTATTAGGTGATGAGCTTTTGTGGAACAGGTCCACTTCTTCAGATCTTCTTTTATGAAGACACAGACTAACGCAGCTACCTTTCTGAAATTAAGGCTAAGAAAGTAGTTGTGGCTGAGTGCTAGGACTCAGGGGAGGCATTGCCTCTTATACCTGCTGTCTATGCCTGAGGGAGGGGCTGCCTTTACACCTTTCTGCACACACACACACACCCCGCCCCTGTGGGTGGGCCTGAAAGCTTACAGCACAGAGATAAAACAGAAACATGCAAAAACGCCAAGAAGTCCCGCGGCACCTTACAGACTGACAGGTATTTGAAGTGTGAGCTTTCATGGACGAAGACCTGCCCCATCATGAAATATATGTTAGTCTATAAGGTGCCACAAGACTTCTTGGCGTTTTTGCAGATACAGACTAACACAGCTACCCCTCTGATACTAAAGCCATTTGGAGTAGTGCTCTGTTTTGGCACAGCTAAATCAATGCTTAAGGTGTGAAAACTAGAAGAAAATTTTACTGGAAACCAAATTGGCCATAGCCCTTTAAAAATATACATACATATAGCAAATGAGAGTTTCTAGGGATGAAGAAAAAATAGGATTGATGGAATGCCCGTTTTAAAAAAAAAATTAAACTCAATGAAAATTTAACAATCCCATTTTCAAGAAATTCAAAATAAAAACCAACTTAATAAAATAACACTTCTTTTGAAAATAGTCATTTAAATGAAACTGGTACCTTTTAATTTTACTTAACTATGACACTTTTTTTAAGGACATGATCTATGCCAGGTGAATCTTCTGGTTAGTTCAATAAAATATTTTGCCTCTAAAAGGGACTAATGGTTCACATTGATTGCTTTATTAATTTCCTCGCCAAAGAAGCAATCCTACATACTTTAAGGAAATCATTGCAGCCTTTTTGTTTCCATTGTTTATTTAGAAATTGCCTCCTGTAGAAAAATTTGGGTTATTGACAACTGTGCAGAACTAGTGTATGGTATTTTGTTTTGCATCCCTTTTTAACAGCTTTTTAATGACATTATCAGATCTTACAAAGATATCTGCAAGAGAGACCTCAGAGAGGTAGACATCGAGCTGGACAACTGGGAAGAACTAGCAGACGACCACAGCAGATGGAGGCAGGGGTTACACAAGGGCCTTCAGAAGGGCGAGATGAGGATCAGACAGCTAGCAGAGGAGAAGCGAGCGCACAGAAAGCACACTAAGGACTTGCCAGACACCCACCACATCTGCAAGAGATGCAGCAAGGACTGTCACACTCGTGTGGGTCTTCATAGTCACAGTAGATGCTGGAAATGAAGTCCTCAATTGGAACTATAAAGGGCACGATCCATAGTCTATGCAGACTGAAGGATGCCTACTACAGATCTTTTGTTTAATGGGAGGGGAGGAATTAACTGGGTTTGTATTTCACACAATAGCTTTTCTAAACAGGGCTGCTCTGCATAATATTGCTCCATTTGTATCCAAGTAGATTTATGGTCTCCTATTATCCATTTTTAATTAAATACACCAAATGAGCTGATGCGAAGTAGTTATGATGGCAAAATTAAAGCTGCCTTAATCTTTATTTACATACAAAGTTTTAAATGGAAGCCTCATTTAGGTTAGCACACAGCATTGATTTCAGTAGGTCTTAACATTTACCTTTGATAAGAAAGCAGGCATAGCATGGTATACTTTGTCTTTAGCTTTATTTAAAAACAAACATTTTTTCCCAGACAGGCAAAACTTTCTTCAGTCTACCTCCCGAGGCCTGCCTTTCTGTTGAATCAGTGGTTTCATATCTTTGCATGTAATATGGAACCTAAACTGCCAGATAGTTTTCTTTTCAAATTTCAAAGAACTGATAAACTTTGAGGCTACTTTATATTCCATTCCTTTGTAACTCACCAGGCGGCCTCAAGCTTGTGAAAATTAAGATAAATTTTTCATAGCAGTTGGAAGCAACAGGTTACAGGCAGCACTGCATCCCAGACGCTGTAGCACCGATGGATAGAACTTTGGGAGAAGTTTACAATGGACAAATCCGTTCGTCAGCATTGTATTAAAGAAATCACGTCTCAAGCTTGAGCAAGTTCAGGATCAAGTCAGGCCCTTTACTTCTGGGCCCAATGGCAACTTTTATGTGCAAATTATATGGAGGGGGAAAAAAAATTCTACTTTTTTTTTTTTAAATCTCAAGCCCATTTTTCTAACTGTTCCTTTATTGGTCTCCAATGGTGTCCTCCCCACACACCCACCGCAGCTAGGGCATGTTCTTTCCCTTCTTTGTCCTGAGGAAGGATGTTTAGTCTTTCTTGTGCTGTTAGGTGTGGGCCATATTCTATTAGCACACAAACCCAGGTCACTTGCAAGGATTTTAATTAACAAAACACTTTCACTGACATAGCTCACTTTAAATGATCTTGTACAAAGAACCTTACTCTTTGAGCTGAAAGGCCTAACTTGGTAAACAGTAATTATCTGAAACTTAAAAATGCAGTTCTAGCCATGTTATCAAGCATGTCCTTGTCCACAGGGTTCAATCAGATTTCCTGGGCATTCTTAGCATTTGCTAACAGGGTCCCTGGTAGTACCCTAAACAAGCTTTGTGTACTTGAGCTACCTGACCTAGATTTAGAAAGACAGCCTTGAAATCTGGGCTGGAGACAGAAATTGTCCAAGCTCAAACCACAACTGAGCAGGCACGATGTTGTCACATTGGATCTCACACTGGAGAGTGAATTGATTACTCTCCTCATGCAGGAGCATAACAGTGTTAGGTGACGGTGATTAGGACTTTACTCTATCTCTCCTGATACTCCAGAGCCTTTAATCTGAAGTTTAGGTGCAAGCAGAGAATGCCCCTAATCTCAATAGCTCTCTCTTCAGACTAGAAGGGAGCCCCTAGACAGAGATGGCTAGATGAGAGTCAAGTTTTTAATTCGTGTCATTTGAAAACCATGTAGAAACAATGAATGGCTCCATGCTGGTATCTGAAAAACATGAATTGTAGCTGTCTCTTACTTGGAGAAATTTAATGTGAGATCATCCATGGAAAAACACACACAGTATATAATAACACTATTTACCAAACTAGAATCAAGGAAAAAGCTTCTAGCATGGCCATCATTGAAGCTATAAGATAAAGATTTTGACACAGTAGCATAACAAAGGTCACTTTCAATGCACACTTGTGCTGCTTCATATGGGACCAGATCCCTTCCCTGAAATCTCTAATCTGTTGGCATCTGTGTTGTATTTTTGCTCTCTTACAGTTGAAGGCTTTAATTTCTGGCAGGCTCTGGAATCTTTCCAACATGTATCTACATAATAGTTTGCTGTTCTTCTAGAATTCTCTTTTAAATACAAGTCTTGAATTTCACAAGCTTTATACTGAAAAGAAATGTATACATAAATATTGGACCTGTGGTGGTTATTCAGTAATAAATAGCTTCTGCAATGCTTTATTTAACTTGGGATGAGACTTTGCAATGCAGACCTTTGTCCCGATTCTTACAGAGATTCAGTGTGAATGTTTTAGTCCAGGCTGGTGATTGTTAGACATTGTTACTAGATAAATGGCATATTTCCCAAAACAACTGGATATACACACTTGAAAGAATATTAGCACATGTAATTTACTTATGTGATTAGGAAAAGTGTCAAGAAGCCTTTAGGAGACTTGCACAGTGACTTTTTTTTGGGAAAGCATCAAACTTTTCGGATCAGACCAAAACACAAGTTTAAAATACCAAAACAAAAAAGCAGTCAAGTAGCACTTTAAAGACTAACAAAATAGTTTATTAGGTGAGCTTTCGTGGGACAGACCCACTTCTTCAGACCACAGCCATGCCAGAACAGACTCCATATTTAAGGCACAGAGAAACAAAAACAGTAATCAAGGAGGACAAATCAGAAAAAAAATGATAATCGGGGGAAAAAAAGGACAAATCAGTTTAAAATTTAAAATAGTGACAGAGCCAATTCTGACCTCAATTCCATTGCGGTTGCCTGGTGTTACAGAGGACCACGCTAGGGCCCCACAGATTTACATTTTAAAGCACTGATTTTGCTATGAAATATTCCTCTTCCCTGTTTCAAACCCCTTTCAATTCTACTTTCCTTTTCTTACTTAGGAATACAAATAATTAAAAATTTGTCTTTGAACTGTCTAGTTCAACATACTGCCTGGCTTATCAATATATTTGGCAGGTTGCTTTTGAACTATATGGAATGTAAATAGTCTGTCTAGCTAGAAGTAGCAAAGGATAGCGAAGAATTTGAAAGTCCAGCTGTTGATGCTCTCTTGAGACACGGGCTGTATTTATGGATTGAGTTCCTTAAGATGCTCTTTAGAAGGTTGGTTTGAGAGCTTGAAACATTTTTTTTCTGAATCCTTTCTGATTTTTTTCAACGCCTTTTCTGAAATGGACAAACTATTTCAGTAATGGTGTTACTGAACTCATCTGCAGAGATATTACCACCTTCTCACTCCTAACTGTCACGCCCTACTAAAACTTCTAAGAATTATGTTAGCTACAAGATGACCTTGAGAGCTCATGTTCAATCTCCTGTCTATTATTACTCCTAAAATGATATAAGTATAATCTGTAAATGGAATTCCTGTCACTGGAAATCTTTAAGGATAAGCTAAACAAATGCCTGTCAGGGATGGTCTAGCAAAACACAGCAGTCATGTAGCGCTTTAAAGACTAACAAAATAATTTATTAGGTGATGAGCTTTTGTAGGACGGACCCACTTCTTCAGATCTATATGGTCTAGGTTTGCCTGGTCCTTTCTCTCAAAGTTCCTTTCAGCCTTACATTTCTGAGATTCTTTGTCTCTATACGTATGGCCTTGTAACTGGCTGTACTAAAATGCACATATGACCTTATGAGCACAATGTCATGATACAGTACGTCACCTTTTGGTTAACTATCATTTGAAAACTAATAATCCACTGATTATTAATACTCTTGTCTGTGTGTACTGTTAATACATAAAGCACTTTCCAGATATGCAAGAAATATGTGACTAAAATGTGTTTATACATAGCAGAGGGAGTTGATAAACAGGTTTCCTCCAGACAAAGAGGACACCACTTCAAATCAGGTTTGGCCACATTATGTGGGCTATTCAGTTGTATTGGAGATTGCAAGAAGAGATCATTAGCACTATAAAAATCACCAGCGTGGAAGGAACCAGCACAGAGTCTACCTTTCACAGCCTGAAATCTGCATCCAGACATGAAAAAGATCCACTTCAGAGGCTTACTGGACTATAAAGGGAGGGGGAATAACCCCTTAAGTTAGCCTTCACCCAATGAGTCAAAGAAATCAAGTACTTTGAGCTCTATGTGTTTGGGTACTGGCTAAAAATCCAGCCATGCTGGGAGACCGACTATGGGGAGAAACACTTTTTTGTACAAAAGACTTCTGTTTGAATTATAGTCTTAAAAGCATGATTTTTACTTTTGTTTTTCCATACCCATATCTCCTTATTCCTTAAAGGTACATTCTTTTCATTAGTAAACTTGTTTTACTTTTAATATTAGCCAAGTCAGTACTTTGATTGAATTAGTGTTTGCTATGACAATTAAGGTGATAAGATGTGGTTGTATTTGACTCTCAAAAGGAGCACTGACTTTGACAAGACTGAGGATCCTACACTAACATAAGCTGAATACTGCAAAGAAAAACCTCAGTGAGAGACTCCTGAACTGCAATTCACTAATTGTTACCAGTTACAGAACTGGTCCAGCTGGCCAAAGCAGTGCACTGACAGCAGGGTGCTATAGTCAATTGCCACATGGGACCCTGAAGGTTGGGCCTGATCAGCTAGGCACTTTGGACTGGCAGAGCCCAGAAGCATTTGTTCAGAAGGCAGAGAAGCTGGCATGTTGGGCTCTTAGTAGCTGAGGCTGAGAGGAGTAACAGTGGTTCACAGTTCTGGGAACTCCACTAAATTTCACAGCATATCATTTCAATGAACCCACCTAACCCTGCAATGCAGGTTAACTTGTACAAATGACCTGTTTCTTTCATTAATTCCCATTATCCCAATGTTTGTGTCATCTACAAATTTTCCCAGTAATGATTTTATATCTTCCTCCATGTCACTGATAAAGATATTGAATAGCAACGGGGCAAGAACAAATCCCTAAAGACCTCACCTAAGAGCACTTGTGTTGGCTGAAGTTTCTCCATTTACAATTTCTTGCAAGTTATCAACTAACCAATTTTTAATAACTTTAATAACAGATTACACAGATTCTTTAGACTAGAACATAGGAACATAGCAATTGCCATACTAGATCAAAGCCGAGGGCTATCTAGTCCAGAAACCCAGTTCTGAGGATGGCCAAGATCAAGGCTGTGTCTATACTATAGTGATCTACCGACAAAGCTTCTGTTGAAAGACTGCAGCCACACACAAAAGCAGATTGCTCTGTTGAGAGTGGCTGGGCTGCCACTAAATGCAAAGAAATCAGTTTTGTCAAGGTGCTCTCTCGACAGAACGGCTGACCGGAATACAGCAGACAGGGCTGCCCAGTGACCCAGAAACCCTGTCTGTCAACAGAGGGACCACCTCCCCTCATCCCATCCACACAGCTTTTTTGTTAACAGATTCTGTCAAGAAAGGTGATCTGTCTCATGGCAGAGAGGAAGAAGGCTGTTGACAAAGGTGCTGAGTTTGTTGACATACTGTTTACAAAATGCATTTTGTTTGTTGACAAAACCCTCTAGTGTAGATGTGGGCCAGATGATTTAGAGAAAGGTGCAAGAAACTTACAGTAGGGGATGTGGGAAAAATCTGTTCCTCGAAAGCTTTTGTAAAGGATTGGCTTAAATCCTGAAGCACAAAGTTTAGTATCTCTTCCACAATGTATTCATAACTCTGAATATTCTTCATAGCCATAATTATCAGGGAATCCCTCTTTCACTCTTAAATTATTGGTTTCAATGAGATCTACTTTCATACCATGTAATTAAAATGAGCATTTTCTACCAGTTTTGAATTCCCCCCCCCGCCTTTAATTTCATTGAATATCCCTGTATTCTTATTTTGAGACAGTTTGGGGACTTTTGTTCTATCTTATTTATAACACTATTTTATATACTATTACCCTAATCCCTTTTATTGATCTTTACAAGAGTTAATCTTTAAACCTTTTCAATTTCTCTTCAAGAGTTGACCATTCTCATTCCACTACCTTGGAGCCTCTAGCCCCCCAAATTCTCAAATATCGTATTTGAGATGGGAGGACCAGTACTGTATTCCACAGAGCCACGCCCTTGATTCACATATATTTTCATTCTATTATTTCTCATCTTGTTCGCTTTTTAGATAGCAGCTGCACATTCAGCAAGCGTCTTCATTAAATTGTCTACAGTGATACCGGGTTCCCCTTCTTCAGATGAGTTAACTTCAAGCCCTATACTGTCAGGGACTTTATTTTTTTTTTCCAGCGTGCATTTTTTTGTCTTTATGGACACAATTTCACTTGTCACCATGGGGTCTCATATTCCTCATAGTCAGGAACACAGCTGACTAACCTAGGTAAGTTTCACATTTGCAAATCTTCCTACCATATTGTTCACTGCCCCCTCAGGATAATTAATATATATGTTTAACTTGGAACCACGTGAGAGTCCCCTTAATCTTCAGCCATGTGAAAACTGACCATTTAATCTATTTTGACTCTCATCCCATTACTACTTCAGCTTTTTTACTAGCCTCTTCAGTAGTATCTGGTCAAAGGTCTTTTGGAAGTCCAAATAAATTGCCAGTCCTCCATTCAGTATGCTGGCACATTCAAATAATTCTATTAAAGAGACACTGTTTTTCTTTGCAGAAACTGCTGAGAGGATCCTAACCTGAGTTCCATGCAGTGTTCTGCTTTGAATGATTATTTCAACCAATTTGCCACAACAGCTGTAATATTTGTAAGTTTATAATTCCCTGGACCACCATAAAGCCGCTTAAAATATATGCACAGCATTTGATACCCTTCCAGCTCCTGAATAGCAGTTATAAAGAGATTGCCTGTTCCTGTTAGCAGCTCAGCTATTTCATACTTAAATTCATTCAGAACTCTTGGATATGCCATTTGTGGTTGGGGACTTCTTCCTTTTTAAATTATCACCCTGCTCCAGAACCTGCTAGCACGTTAATCTCTGAAAGCACCCATTCTGATTACCAGAAAACAGCAGATGTGGGGAAGAAATCTAACATTCTGCATGGTGGAGACTTGATGCAACTTATGCAATTCCTCAACTATGTGTCTCTCAATTGTTCCCTTTAAACTTCAGTGATCCAGCGGACTCAACCATTCTTTTTCAAGTATCTGTTTCTTTTACATTTGCAGAATCTCTTGGCTGGCTTATTGAACAGCTTTAGTTATTTGCTCTTTGAAATCTACTTGGGAGTTTCTAATTTTCCTCTTACTCACTGGGTTTTGAAACAGGCTCCCATTTTAATTAGCTTCACTACAGATTTCCACATAATGGATTGAATAGACTGAGTTCCATTTAACCATATGGGTTCATTCCCCCTTCCTGGCTGAGTGATAGGGAGTAGTATTCTTACTGAAATGTGCATTTTGGTTGGGTTTTTGTCCCTGCCTTGCCAGCTCTAAGAACTTGACTTCAGGACCTTTTTGACTTTTAAGAGTCTTTTTGACTAATAAAAACCCCAAATAAAGAAAATTAAACCACCAATTCAATTAGGGACGTTGAAATGACAAACACGTCAATGGTTTCTCATTTACTTTCCCTCTGTAGCTATTTGCACTGATGTGTTAAACACCCTCTTATCACAAGTGAAGTATCTGAATTGAAGGGTGGATGGAAAAACATTTTCCTAATTTTGGTAGCTATCATTTTATAACTATTTCTAACTCTCTGCAAGGTATAGCATTTACCCCTCCTGCACGCAGGCCCTGCTAAGTCATTTATTTCATTCCTGAAATGCACCCCATTGCGTCACAAGCCCTAGGTACAGATCTTATGATCATCACTAGGACTCAAAACTGGACCTTAGAACCAAGGCCCTAATTCAGCAAGGTACTTGAGCACATACCTGAGCATGTAAACTGTTCCAATAGTCAATTGAACTACTGTGTTTAAAGATAATCATATGCTTAAATACTTTGCTCAACCAGGGCCCAAATGCATAAACTTACACTCATCCCTCATTAAATGACTACTTTACATACGAGTATACGCATACTTACCTTTGTTCACTAAATGAGTGAACTCCCCCCTCTAATACGAGCATCACTGCCCCTCCTCATGGCTCCAAACCGTGGAAGCCTGACCCCCCTGCCGGCCTTGCACACCCAAACCACAGCAGACTGACCCACCTCCATTGGCCTCCCTGCACCCAAACCACCACAGCCTGATCCAGCCCCACAGCCCCAACCTGCCATAGCCTGACCGCCACCCATGGCCCCAACCTGTGGCAGCCTGACCCTACCCCGCCCCACACCAGCCCCACAGACCAACATGCTGGTCTGATTCCCCTCACCCCACAGCCCCAAACCATGACAGCCTGACCCGCCCCGTGGCCCCAAACTATGGCAGCCTTACATCCTCCATCCCCACCGGCCCGCACACCCAACCTGCAGCAGCCTTAACCTGCCCTATGGTTCCAACCCACCGCAGCCCTAACGCACCCGTCTGCCCCATGGACCCAACCCATCACCAGGTGTTTACCCTCCCTGCTGCTCATGGCCCCACACTGCCCCCAACCTTTAACCCTCCCCAACCCTCTTCACAACCCAAGGTTCTCTTACCTTTCAAAAACAGCACCACAGGCTGCCACTCCTTCGTTGAGTTAGGAGCACTAGGAACCAATCAGAGTCTTTTACATGTATTTTAATGGTAATTTAGTGTCCCTCTTATGAGTTTTCACCTACAAGCAGAAAGTTGGGAACCGATTGTGCTTGTATTGCAAGGGATGAGTGTATACCATTGAGCCAATGATTGCTCCATTATTAGCTGTGTTAAGGTTTATATTTGCCAGGGCTAGTCCTATGTCCTAGGCTGATGGTGTCCAACATGCTAGCTGCATGCGACCCTTTGACTGGTTGAGGGTATGGCTTGAACAATAAATATACCTTAAGAATAATGGATAACAGTGGCCACTACAGTGACTACTGCTTCAGAAATAGCAGGATGCCACAGTCCCAAACCTATGTATTACCTACTGCTGGAACAAACCCAGAACTAACTTCTCTTATGAGAACCATGCTGTCTGTGGTTCATTATATGCATTTTCAAAACACTTCCATGAAGTCGTGTACATGTTAGGTAGCCGCAAACATGATGCCAAAGCTAACATTTGTAAAATCAGCCATAAAGTGTTTTGGTTTTTTTTTGCGTGCAGTCTACCACCACAAATACAATAATTTTTTAATCATTTTGTTATTGCATAGAATCCCTACAAGACAATAACAGCATTGTTGGCATGGTTTACCTGTACATTTCCATACTTTTACATGTATGTAATGTTTTACCTTTAATTTAACTAATATGTACTCTACCTCATAAATCAAATTGAACCTCTCTAATCTGGAACTCTCTCTTGTCCGGCAAACTCCGTAATCTAGCATGATTTTAGTTAGCCAGACAACCACTTACCATGGGTGTGGCCAATTTTCCTGTGATCCCATAAAGTTTGTTTACAGCCACCAGTCCTGGGTCTGTGTTCTTTGCTGTTATTTAGCTGTAACAAACCCCAAATTTCTTCTAAGAGCCCAGTAAGCAGTGGAAGTGTTGGTAATGTGCTACAAAATACAGACCACCCTTAACCTGGCAAATTCTCATCTGGCACTGGTCAGATCCCAAAAGTGCTAGATGACAGAGGTTCAACCTGCATTTTTGGCAAGGCTCAAATTGCTTGGTTAAGGGACAGTTAAGGTCCAGATGCCAGAGAAAATAATGCAAAATAACTATCGTAATAAAGACTTCTTGGTCAGTTCAAAAGCACCTGACCTTCTAGACCTTCCTGACTTTAAATAGCTTTTGTGCGATTTAGCACGGTTTAAAATGCTCAAATATAATGGTTTATACAGTATGTCACATTGTCAAAGATCTATACAAATATTGGCTCTGATCCTACAAACACACACTTGGCCACACTGAATACAGTGGTATTTCTCATTTGTGTGAACTTGTGTTGGGAAGACAGGCCGTTAAGCAGGACTTCAGAGTCCCCTGTAATCTCATAGAAAAGGGTGGTGGGGGAGAGAAGTTGTACACATATTTTATTGATGAAGAAGCATTGAAACAAAGAGCTTAAATAGACTGCTCTTGCCACAGAGTTAATCAGTGGAACATCTCAGAACAGCAGAAATGATGCTTCATCTAAGAAAGCTACAGCAATATTTGACATAAATGGGAGTATCAAGTAGAGGTACAGCGGTGTCATCATCTCTATATGCAGCTTTAGTGAGACCATTCCTAGAATTACGGGTACAGTGCTACCATCAACACTTGAAAAAGATGTTAAAATTGGTAAGAGTTCTGAAAGAATAAGAGATGCAGTTTGATATACATGCCTTACAGTAAGAGACTTAAGAAATTCAATCAATTTTAGTTTATCCAATAGAAGGCTAAGAAGGAATTTAATTATATGAGGAAGAGATTTCTAATAGTGGAGAGCTTTCTAATCTAGCACAGAAAGATACATTACAGGTGCCAATGACTGGAAACTGTAGACAGACAACTGTAAACTAGAAATAAGTCAGTGTGAAGGTAACAAACCACTCCGACAACAAAACTAGGGTCATGGTAGTCTGTCTTAGAGAAATTCTAACTTTCTACAATATCTACTATAGCACAAAATGTGATGGACTTGATGTAGAAATTACTAGGTAATGACCACCAGAATAGAGTTAAAAATTTACATAGACACAGTTAAATCTCATCAATATCCTCCAAAGATTCCAGTTACTGTTTTTACAATTGCTTCTGCTTCCTATCTTTGTCATTCACTTCGATAATCACTTTAAAAATAAGTTAGTGTAGTTTATTATAAGCCCCTTGGAAACATGAAACAAATGTTTCCTCCCATAGCGTGTGCAAGTTAGGTTGCTACTGTTTTAGGGCTGCCCCTGGCTGGAGAGATTCTGGTGGTATTCTTCTAGGTTTATGGTGTTTTATATTAGAGTATTACAAAAGCATATAAAGCTTTCTATGACTTGTGCAACATATCAGATACTGTATTAGATAATTCATTTTGCATCTATCTTCAAAAAGCTTTAAAAGGACACATTTGCCTTACTCTATTTTTAAGGCCTGTTTGCAATTTGTAATACCTTCCATCCAAGTATTTCAAAATATATAAACATTAATTTAAGCCTTACAACAGCCTGTGTGATTAACAGATGTGTAATTAACAATCTGATAAATTTCCTCATGAGCATAAGGCCCAATTTTTCAAGTGTCTCAATTTTTGGGTGCCTAATTGTGCATGCCTCTAGCCTCAGTTTCAGAGGAACTACACCACCGCACACCTCACTTTTGTATCTGCAGGTGCTAAGTGCTCCCACAACTGTGGTACCTGTAGTCAGTAAACATTTAAGAATCTGGTCCCAAGTATCTTGCTCAAGAGGAAAAGATTGGGCAAGAGTCAAGAACAGAACCTAGTGATGAACAATCTGATACTTGCACTATAAGATCTTTCCTCAATTATAGTACCAATTGCAAAAAACACTTTTGAAAAGCAGGATTCCATGGATGCATCTTAGGAACAAGTATTTTGTGAGTTCTGCTCAACGTCTGTAATCTTGAAATGTATTTTAAAGTCAAGTTTTCAGCACTGAGGCTCTTTACTCCTTCCTCTAATGAATCAAGACTCTTGTAAGTAAAAATGAATATAGTTATGAAATTGTCTTTGAAGAAAAAATCAATTTAAGTGTAGAGTTTTTCTTGGCTTCTACAAACCTATTTTTAGAACTTCTAGTCTTTCATTTTGTTCAGCAAACATGACAACCACAACTATTTCTTGTTGTAGTGAACAAAATGACTGCTTGCAAAGTAGTCACATTTTAACTCTTCCCTCTGTTTTTACAGATCTAGTATACTATACAATACAACTTCTGAAAGGTTTGAATAAACCTGTGTGGAAAGAGTCAGCATAACAAAACCACAAATTATGGTTTACTTCAGTGATATTTCATCCTCAGCAATGCATCACAATGTAACTAGATGGCAAGATCTATGACCCTGCAAAAAATAGCTCATCCATTGAGGCACTCTATTAATAGGAGTTAAAAACTGCACAAAGCCTATAACACCCGCTGACTTCATTGTGCAGATGCAGCTTGTTAGCTTATCAGGAAATGGGAAAAGAGGAGATCCAGTAGGATAGCCCAGTTTAGAGAGAGAACACATTCTGAAGTTATTTGAATTATCCACTTCATAGGATTTGGCTTTATGGGTAAGTATGACCAGCATGCATGGAAATGAGTGTTATCCAAAACAAACACACATTTAAGCACAAGCTTAAAGGTAAGAATGCCCTAAGTCAGGCGTCTCAAACTCAATTTACCGTAGGACCAGTGCCAGTCCTCAAATCCTCCTAGTGAGATAGCCAGGCACACCTCTCTAACTAGGCTCTGGGTGTGATCTCTGTATCTCCCAAGCTATAACTCCAACCTGAACATTTTTGAAGCTATGGACCACACTGCAACCCAAAGGCCATGTCTACACTAGCCAAAAACTTTGAAATTGCCATGCAAATAGCCATTTTGAAATTTACTAATGAAGTGCTGAAATACATATTCAGCACCTCATTAGCATGCGGGCAGCCGCGGCACTTTGAAATTGACGCGGCTCGTCCAGACGGGGCTCCTTTTCGAAAGGACCCCAGCTACTTCGAAATCCCCTTATTCCTATGAGCAGATAGGAATAAGGGGACTTCAAAGTAGCCGAGGTCCTTTGGAAAAGGAGCCCCATCTGGACGAGCCGCGTCAATTTTGAAGTGCCGCGGCTGCCCGCATGCTAATGAGACGCTGAATATGTATTTCAGCACTTCATTAGTAAACTTCGAAATGGCCATTTGCATGGGAATTTCGAAGTTTTTGGCTAGTGTAGACGTAGCCAAAGTTATGTACTGTACAGTTGTAGCCATAGAAACAAATACATTGGAACGCGCTGAAATTATTCGATTTTTTTTTAAAGCCAGAAGAGACCACTATCACTTGTCTGACTTCCTCCATTACCTAGGCCACAGTAATTCCCGCACCATGCCCATAACTTCTAGTTGAACAAGAAAGTACCTTAACCTGAAAGAGACAATTGCATCCCAACTTTAGACTGAAGTGTGGTAGCATTCAACAACTACAGCTCTTATAGGGAGATGGGTGGGAGAGAGAGATACTAATAAGCCACTTATTTTAAATAGTTTGAAATATACTTACTGATAACAGATTCCTGGATCTTCCAAGGTGACAAGTATCAGAGGGGTAGCAGTGTTAGTTTGTATCCACAAAAACAAGGAGAAGGCGACATGCATCTAAAGAAGTGGGTCTTTGCCCGGGAAAGTTTATGCTCCAACATGCATCTGACGAAGTGGGTCTTTGCCCACGAAAGCTTATGCTCCAAAATATGTGTTAGTCTGTAAGGTGCCACAGGATTTCTCCCTCTCTCTTTTTTTTTTTTAATGTTCTATGTTTTAATAATTTCTCTTGGTAAAACAATTTGGGCTTGTCTACACTACCACCTTCCTTAGAAGGACGGATGGTAATTATGGTGTTGGGAGTTTACTAATGAAGTGCTGCCGTGCACAGGCAGCACTTCATTAAGCAAATTCCCCCCTGCAGCAACTTCAAAGTTTTAAATGTCAAAGTACCAACAAGCGTCTAGCCGCGGCTCACCCACTGGTACTTCGAAGTGCCGGGGCAACTTCAAAGTCCCCTTACTCCTCAAGTGGCAAAGACCCACTTTGTCAGAAGCATGTTGGAGTATAAACTTTCCTGGGCAAAGACCCACTTCTTTAGATGCATGTTGCCTTCTCCCTGTTTTTGTGGATACAAACTAACACGGCTACCCCTCTGATACTTGTCACCTTGGAAGATCCAAGGATCTGTTATCAGTAATTATATTTCAAACTATTTGAAACTCAAAGGAGTAAGGGGACTTTGAAGTTGCCCTGGCACTTTGAAGTACTGGCGGGGGTGAGCCACGGCTAGATGCATGCCGGTACTTCGACGTTTAAAACTTTGAAGTTGCCATGGGGGGGAATTTGCTTAATGAAGTGTTGGGCAGCACTTCATTAGTAAACTCCCAACACCCTAATTACCATCATTCCTTCGAAGGAAGGTGCTAGTGTAGACAAACCCTTTAAGGTATATCATCCTTTTCAAAATTCATTTATTTTAATGTTATTCTACATTCATGTAAAACTCTTCAGTGCCTAGTAGAGGTAGAGGCAGTCTAAATACAATACATGGAAGGTTGACCAAAAAATACACAATAGGATCAATATGATGCAGAAGTTAGTTTTAGCATTCCCACCAATATGTATATTTCTTGTGTAAACTGTGATTACTACAGTCCTCCATGACACCATTTTCTTAATCAATGCCCCCAAACCTATTACCCTGGATAGCACAGAGATAGATGCTGCAGTCATTTTTTAAAAAAGTAAATCCTCAAACTAGTGAAGCTACAGGAAAACGAAAGCATAAAAATATTTTCCTGCATTGATGGGGTATCCCAATTTTCACAACTATTGTAGGAACACTGGGAATGCATTTTATGATGATTCTACATGGCTACATCTACACTACAGCAACCTGTGGACAGAAGTTACTGTCTGAAGATACTTTCTGACAAAGCTTCTGTCAAAAGACTGTGCCACACATGAAAGCGGATCGCTCGCGCAACAGAGAGCAACCCTGACTGTCTGGTCACTCTCTCAACAGAATGGCCAACCGGAAGCACAGCAGACAGGGCTGCCTAGTATCCTGGAAGCCCAGTCTGCCAATAGAGGGCCCCTGGAGCATCCACACTGGCCTTCTGCCAACAGATTATGTCAAGAAAAGCGTTCTGCCTCTTGGGAGAATGGCAGAACACTGCTGACAGACGTGCTGAGTTCTTATGACTTACTGTCCACAGAACGCATTTGTAATGTAGATACTTAGTTTCGTCAACAAAATGCCAATTTCATTAAAAAAAAAAACACTCCAGTGTAGATGTAGCCCTTAAGTCTAGACAGTTTTTGTAACTGTTATTAACTTTCTTTTCCTTTGTTCCTCTGTTAATCAGTATTTGCCTTTAGGAACAAAGGTGGAACACATCCATCTGTCAAGAGCAATCTTCAACAAAATTAAGAGCTTAAAATAAGTTTTTACTTTGCGTGACTTCCAGCTCACCTTGCAATCTCTTCTCTGTAATTTTTTTTTACATTTAATTTTTAATTACCTCTATTAAGTGGTAGCTCAAGTATATCTGGTCTATTCGCATACTGCTGCTACTTCTACAGCTGTCCTGCATTTGGTGCTGCTGTTTCTGCATCTGGCTTTGTGCTTTGCACTTCTCCAGGATTCTAGACAGCTGCTCTTGCAAGTTTGTAGCACCCCGATTGCTCAGTGCTTCTGTTCTTACACATTTTTGACAACCAGCCTCTGGGTTATTGCTAATGTAGGTTTCCAGAGGGTCTGGTTTTTGGTCCCTGCAGTAATTCTGTAGCAACAGAGTGGCTGCTTCAATGGGTCCAAAACCAAGAATCTCGTTACTAAAATCCCTACAGATTTCCTGAGTTCAAAACACTTATTGCTAGTCGAGTTATAATGGGCCTTGTCTGCTTGGTACAGGTTTTTCTGTCCTTAAAGACATCATACACTTAAACTATGGAAATATCTGCTTCCTCAGATTTCCTGCATATAGGATACACAGGCTTGCTAACTCCGCTGTCTTCCTGCCTGGAGACAGGGTGCTTGGAGTCACTTCTATTCCACAGGTTTCATATACACTCTGTTCTTGCTGAACCTGCTGCTGCAGGTGCAGGTCTACACCCCTCAGTTCCTCTGTTTTTGCAACTTTCTCCATGCCCAACAACCTTTCAGCTGCTCCTGCAGGCTTTCAGCACCTCTTGGTCTTGATGCTGCTGTTCGTTGAAGTCAGTACTTTCCCTGCATATTTCCTCTACTTCAAGCCCTGAAGTCTGGTACTCTCACAACTCCTCTCTGCACCTAGCATGCACGTTACTGCTCCTCCTGTAGTCTCATAGGTACCGTTGTTCCTATTACTCTTCTTTATTTAGTGTTTTTACACCCTGTGTACTGCTGCTTCTCCAGGACTCCCGACATCCAACACACTTACTATACCATATGGTTACCTCTAACATTGCCCCCGTGTGAATTTCCCTGTATGCATGACAGTTATCAAGCCTGAGCTGGGAGTGGCACCTGGAGGTTTACAAAGGACAGGGCCACACCCTTCTTGAAGGCTCCTGACAGTGTCTGGCTCCCAGTGCTTTGGTTCATGCCACACCATGGAGCAGATGTTGCTACGGTTCTCAGCACATATTTCCACACTGTAGGGTGTCTAATACTGCAAAGCCCACTCCATATGCAGTAGGTCCCCTGCCCTAACCCCAACCCTCTGTACGTGCTTCTCCATACAAGGCCCAATTCCCCTATCCCCAGGGGAACTGGGTCTACAGGGCCAACCCCCTCACCTTCCCCCCGGGGATGAGATTCCCAGAAATCCCCATTCCCTTGCGAGTGGGGCCTCAGAGATCCCTCTTGCCCCTCCTATGAGCAGACCCCTAGAGACCCCTCCCATCCGCCAGTGGGACCAACTCCTCACAGTACACCCCACCCCCAGTGTGACCAGAGACCCCCCGTGAGACCAGCTCTCCCGAGGACCCCTTCTCTTCCCCCCCGCCATGACCAGACCCCCACAGCGGCCTCATCCCCCTGTGAGCGGATCCCTGGGGACGACCCCCCCGCAGACCGACCGCCTCTGCTCCTCTACCCCCATTCCCCAAGGCGGCCGCTTCCCCGGGCTCCACGTCCCACCCCGCCGGCCCCGCAGGCCTCCAGCCCCCGGAGGGGTTCCCCCACCCCGGAGCGCCGAGGTTCGCGCGCGCTGCCCTCACTCGCCCCAGCAAGCAGCCGAGGCTCCTTCCCCGTCTACCCCGGGCGACTCCCAGGCTCCGGCGCCAGGGCGGCTGCGGGTCCTCCGGGCGCTTTCCCAGCTTGCACCGCGGCGCGGCGGCGCTCTGGCCGGCCCGTCGCTGTCACCGCCAGGAGGAGGCCGACGCTGCTGCGCTCCGCGAGCCGCCGAGCAGGAAGGAGCCTTCGCCGCCGCCGAACTTTCCCTCAGGACCCACCATGCCCGGGGTAGCGGCCCGGGGACTGTGAGCGCCGCGCCCGCCTTCCCTTCGCAGCGCCGCGGCCGGTAAGCCCCGGGGCGCGCGGAGGAGCTGGCTCGGCTCGGCCCGGCCGCTCCCGCACAGGGAGGAGGGCGGGAGAAGCTGGGCCTCGCCGCTCCCTGTGCGCGGCGCTGCGGGCCAAGCGGCCGAAGGCTCAGCGCAACCGCGAGCGGGGTTGGGGCAGGGGCAGGCCGAGGAGGCCGGAGACTCCGCGGGGCCGGACCCTGAGGAGGCGGAAGGGGGGGTGAGGAAGCTTCCGCCCCCCTTTGTTGCTGTGGAGGGTGAATGTGAGGGGAGCTTCCTTCCGCTCCCCCGGTGCGGGCTGCGCTCGGGGCTTTCCCTGCCGGAGTCCCCCTGAGTTCAGGGCTGGTGGGGGACTGAGAACTGGGCTGCCGCTGCGCCGCGAGCGGGGCTCGCGCTTGCGGACTGACAAAGAGGGAGGGAGATTCGGGGACACGGAGACAGCCGGACCTAGAGGCCCCCCACACTCCCCATTTGCTATTGTTCTCGGGAAGAGAAGCGGCTGATTTGGATATTTAATCTTCAGTGATGCCCCCACACTCCCCACAGGCAGCTTTGCGAGAGGTCTCTCTAGTGTCAAACGCTGCTAACAAGTGCCTGCTTGAAAGTCGTCAGACATGGGGGAGGGGAATAAGGGTGAAGGAATTGTGATGGGCATTTAATTGAGCTTTAAACTAGCCCCCACCCCACCCATGTCAAACCTCAGTCTGGATGAGCAGAATAGTGTGTCTTTCTTTAACGGTACATAGATGAGGGCCAGACATCAATGTTGCAAATATAATTAATCTGTTAAACTAGCCTTTTCCATTTCCATAATATTTTTGAGTTCTTTGGTAGAAATGTGCTGATGTAAAGTATTATTATACATACAGTTTAGTGAGCAAACTCTTAAGTTTGTTTCTCAGCCCCAACTGGAACGTGGCCATGAATCATAAAGTTAAATGTATGTGATTCTGGAAAGCTTGAAGTTAAACATGAGACTGAAAGAGATGGAGATTTCACCTCAGTGCTTTGGGAAAAAAAAGTATTGGAAAGGCTAACTGCATGAAATCAAAAATTTATATAAGGGATTTATTTGTTTTGTTTTTAGTATGCTAGATGCAAGGCAAAGTACAGACTTTAATCTTAGTTTTCTAAGTCACCAGGAATATGTGCTAGAATTTTAGCCCTCTGACCACAATGGATCATCTGTGTTCATTCAGATCTAGTCCTTTGGTTGTGGGGAGTACTGCTCCAACACTTGCCATTCTTAGGTTTAGAGAGCCTTGCTGGAGGAGGAGAAATAGGTAGAGGAATGGTATCAGCCTATCTCGCTTCTTTTAGGGAAACATGATACAGAAGGTCAGACTAAAAGATCTGATGATCTGTTCTAGCTTTAAAATACTTGAATTTAGAAAAGAATGTTTATGTCGTTTGAGGCTGTCTTAACTTTTCTATGTTTCCGCTGCACCCTGTTGTACTCATGCATACTTCCAGGGACAACTGTCATTGAGGGAATCCTGGAGAGTGCCAGGGGGCCCACAGCCCATCAGACAGAGTCTTCTGTGGATCTCGTGGAGTCTGAGGTCTCTTGAGTTGAAGTCCTGTTGATTTCACAGAATGCTGATCTCCCAGGCATAATTAGAAGAAAACTCTGCAAGATCAGTTTTAGTAAATCAGGCCTTCCCCTCATAAAAATCCTTATCATGTTTTTTCCATTAAGACTATTTATGTATTAAAATAGGGACTGTTTAATTATGATTGCATTTTTCTAGAAGTGCTTTATTTGTAGTTGTGAAGACTATACAGTCATTCAGCCATTATAACTTTAAAACAAAATAAAGAGTGTAACCTCCTGTAATTGGAGCATTCACATTTTCTGTCATCACCACTTCAAGCCTGGGATAACAGGTGCATATGTAATACATATTTCTGACATTTCTTTTCACTGCTTTATTTTCATGTATTTAATTCTTACCCAAATTTCAGTTCTGATCCTGGAAACATTTTATAAATTAATTTTAATAAAAGTCTCTAATGTAACACATAATTAAGTTTATAAGTATGTAAACAGCAGATGTGGGAGCACAAACAGGAGAAGCTCAGCTGCAGAAATACTGGAAGAAAAATGAGTTTTGTGGAAGGCCACAAGTTATATTGTGGACCCAGTTATGGGCTTAGATGGAATGAGCATTTAGCTCTAAATACTATATAAGTGTTTATATATACACATGGAAACACCCAATATATACTTGAGAAGGTATACTCATATACATGCTTGTTAGCACTTTATTCTGGTGGGTGCAGAGCAAAAATGGTATTCTAAATCTATTGAAGTTGAAATCTGCTTCTAATTTATGAATTTCTGTGACAACATTAGTGATGTTTTAAGACAATGTTATCAACATATTTTGTCTCAGTGAAATATTATGAACTCAAATATAAAATAACTGAGTTCATGGACAGGACTATGGACCACAAATTTGATTATATAAATTTGGAAATGGTGAAACTGAAGTTTTCAATTCTGTCTAGGTCAGTTTGGACTAAGTTTAAAAAACACTAAAAGGAAAGTCTGGAGGAATGAAAATGTGGTCAGTCACCATTTTTAGTGTTTTAGGAAAATCCTGGAAAGGGTTAACATTTTGCTTTCTATTGGCAATGAATTATGTCTCTGGCGGCAAGCAGTGTTTGGTCCCTCTAATTTTTTCCAAACAGATGCAGAATAATTTTTGTGTGTGCATCAAGGCATATACACCACCAGTAGAAACAAAACTTAGCTGTGGGTGCTCTGTTGATCCATTGGGTGGCTTGTGAATTTCTTCCAAACGGGAACAGTTGTGAAAAGTATCAGGGTGGTTTTAGTCACCTGCGCAGAATATTAAGTGTACTATTGTCCCATTTTAAATGTATCCAATGGAGACATTAATATATTTAAGGCACAGGAAAGTTAAAGTGAATGACTTAGAGGTGTGAATTCAGTGCACATAAATTAGTATGTTAAACACGCAACTCAGGACTAAAACAATTTTAAGTTTTAGTGAAATAAGACAACTTATTTGTGAATGAAAGTGTCCACATAGGGGATAACATGCTTTAACATAGAGGTATGTCTGCACTTCAAGTATTGCAGTTCTGAGCTATGCTGCTGTAGACACCTACTACTGTGAGGGATCTCAGAAATATGTATTAACATTGGAAAAGGCTCAGAAAAGGGAAAAAAATGATTGTGTTTGAAACGGGTACTATATGAAGAAAGATTAAAAAGGCTGGGACTTTTCAGCTTAGAAAAGAGGAGGTTAAGGGGGGAGGGATATGAGAGAGATCTGTAAAATCATGACAGGTATGGAAAAAGTGAATAAGGAAAAGTTATTTATTTGTTCCCATGTCCTATGAACTAGGGTGTCACCAAATGAAATTAATGAGTTGCAGGTTTAAAACTAACATAAGGAAGTCTTTTGTCATGCAGCGCATTCTAGGCCTGTGGAACACCTTGCTGGAGGATGTTGTGAAGACTGGGGCTTTAACGGGGTTCAAACAAAAAAGAACTAGATACATTCATGCAGGTTAGGTCCATTGATGGCTAATAGCCCAGATGTGTAGGAATGGTATGTCCCTAGCCTCTCTTTGACAGAAGCTGAAAATGGATGACAGAAGAGGCATCACTTTGATGATTACCTGTTCTCTTCACTCCCTCTGAAGGATGTGGCATTGGCCACTGTTGGAAGACTGGATATTGGGCTTTATGGACCTTTGGTCTGACCCAGTATGGCTGTTCTTATGAGGGAAATGGTTTTTCTGTGTCTGTAGTAAATTCAGACCATTTTGGGACTTTAGCTAGGTTCACAGAAGAATTCTCCATTGTCCTACCTGCATTTTACAGTGGCTGTTAGGTTGACCTAACTAGGTCTCACAGGGTGTGGCATTTTACACAGTCCTTAATGGTGTAGTTAGGTCAACCTAAGTTTTAGGTATAGATATGGGTATATGGATTTCACGTTTTTAGTTGATTCACCTTAAATTTTCTGAGTGCTTGTCTACATTGAGTGGCAGTACTCACCAGACGAGTGTAAATTGTAGAGTTCTTGTTGCATGCCAATTGTCCTTTGTAGACCTTGCTCATATATTGTAAAAGGTTTCCAGCGGGTGTTAATGTTGTGCAGTGCACATCAGATACCTTTTTAGAGCATGTCAGGAAGGTCTAGCTGAGGTAGTTGGGATGCAGGACATTAAAGGACTCTACAGTTTATAACGCTGTGATGAGCACTGCTGCACTGTGTAGGCAAGTTTGAGCGTCCCTTTGTAGAAAAGCCATTAGGCAGTGCATGCTTGGAGTAGCTTACAGGAATGGGTTCCTAATTCCAGTTAGAAATATTGTCAGATAGTTTTGTTTTTTAGAAAAATGCAACCTCCTCCCTTAACATTAAGATAAATGTTTTTGTGAAATTGGAGATGCATAAATAAATTACAAGTTTTCTCTTTGGGTTTAAACATTATCCTGCAGTGTTTGCTCGTTAGCATTGTTCAGAATAACCAGAAAGTGAAAGTGACTCGTCTATTTCTATTTTACAAACTGAGTGAAGTGCTAAAATTAAACCAGCAAATTAAATTATTTCAGTTGAAATAATCTAAATTGTTACATTTTTTTCATTTGACTAGGCTTTTTAATGAAAACTGCCTTTTCAAATCGGCACGTATTGGTTGGAAAATAAACTAAGGCTTAGCATACAGTTGGATCTGTATAGGTGGACGCGTCCACTCAAATGAAGTCCTACTGAAGCTACTCCACATGGACACAGTGAAACACAAATAAAAACTCTTGAACAAAAAGCAAATCCCTTCATTCAGATTACAGAAATTTTGCTGTTGATCGAACATGGACTGTCAGCAAAGCACAAACCATTGACCATAATATATGGTCATGTTCCAGCAATAAATTCTAGAGTGGGTACAGTTATTAGAGAGTTTTTCAGAACATTTATTTCAGTTATGCATATTCTGTCAGTTAATTTATTTTAGTACTTTTCAGTGAAGTTAAAAACACAATCCCATCTGTTTAGCTCAGTAGTACTGTATATACATTCTAAACATATAACTATTTTTAGGGTATTTTTAATCTTCATATCTATATAGCTACATCCTTTAATATATTAGCAAAAATGCTTTGAGGCACATGCAATAATTAACATACAGATTGAACATATCTTACATATAGTACACATTTACATAAAATAACATAAGACTTACAATTGGATATAAGATTAAATTTTGATCTTGAAAAAATTTCATAGTGAGACGTTCATATGTAGTGAGCAGTTCAAATATTAGGAAAACTTCAAATTATCTTCTTATTGTTTGTGTGTCTTGATTTTTAATATTTTTAAAGGTGCAGAAAGGTTTCCTTTCCCTTTGAAATGCAGTGTGAAATATCTCATGAAAGTGGTAGATATACATGTATATTCCTAATGAAAATGTTTGGTGAAATTTAATGAATTTATTATGATAACCCAGTCTAGAAAATGTCTGGCATTATTTATAAAAAATGTAGTAATTTTGCTCCAAAATTCCACATTTTTTTAGCTTCGATACATAGATATTTTTGGATTTTTCTTATATTCAGGAATATTATATAATTAAGTAGCAATTTATACTAGTGATTTTTAGTGATATTTAAGTTTCAGTATGCTTTCAACATTTTACTGAGTTTTGTAAAAACAGTGTGGAAAATTGTTGTTAAACTGTATATCCAGTATATATTGGTTGGACTTTTTAGCTAGTCTTCTGTACTGCTTTTATTGACAGATAAGAATTCTAGTATTTTCATCTTGTCATAATTTGTGCAGAAAACTTTAAGATAGTGCTGTCTCGTTCTCTTATGGTGTGGATGACATTTTTATAAGTGCAGAATTAAATAGTCTGATGATAAAATGAAATCTGCGTGGGTAGAAGATCTAACCTGCAAACAGCAGAAGGATATAATTTGTGAACAGCCTATCAAGTATAAACTGTCTAGATCTCTAGCACCGAAAAATCAAGACATGTAAAATGACTGTAAAATAAAATAATTCCTTGTAAATTTATTTTAATAATACATAAAGTTGTTGTGGTGATTGTATGAATAAGATTTAAAGTGGGAGGGTGACATACACTTTTTAAAATAAAGGACTCCAAGTGGAAGGTGCGTATTCATAGGATAAAAATATACCCATTCTTAAAAACTGCAGAGGTAATCTTAATAATCTTGTTGTATTCCATAGTATCCCTATTAGCTTTTTACTAATAATGTCTCCCAAAAGAGAATATAAAAGGAATTGTCATATGGAACAATTTGCATCAAAAGTAACACCATGATTGGCTAATGTTACATTATTGAAGGAGGTGGAGTGAAGAAGATTGTCAGCTGTTATTGTGACATAGTTGTTTTACATACTTTCACTACACGTTTAAGAAAGGGAAGACAAATATTTTTTACACTCTGGTTGTGTCTACACTAGCAAGTTTTTTTGAAAGAAGGGGCTTTTTTGAAGAGCCCGTGGAGCATCTATACACAAAAAACATTCTTTCGAAAGCAAATTGAAAGAATGTGGTGCTCCTTTCAAAATCACTCTTCCTTTCCCATTTCAGGAAGAGCTCCCCCTTTCAAAAGCTTCTTTCAAAAGAAAATGGGTGTAGACGCTCATCAGGGCCCTTCTTTTGAAAGAACAGTCTTCATTTTCAATCCCTGGCCTGTTCTTTTGAAAGAGTGGGTGCTGCATGAATGTTCTCTTTCGAAAGCAGATCACTCGTTTGATCAGCTCTGTTATGTGTGGATGCTCTCTTTTGAATGAAACTCTTTCAGAAGAGATCTTCCGGAAGAGCTTCTTTCGAAAGATCTCTGCAGTGTTGACATAGCATATCTGAATTGCAGTTTTTAACTGGCTGTTTTTATGAAATGTCAAAGGCATTTATATTTTTGAAAGAACTGAAGTTGGGGATGACAAAGTTCTGATGTTCTTCAAACAAGTGTAACTTGGTCCAGTATCTAGTATTCCTCAATTCACTTGCCCTTTCTTCTTCCACTTCATTTGCCAGTATCCACTTGTATGATCATCTGATCTGACTGACTCGTTGTTCTGTTTCTGCCAGTGTCACTAGACTGCCTCCTCTTCCTTTTCTTCATCCCAGGCTCATGAAGACCATTGGCCTAGAGTTTATTCATTGAGTGTTGCAAATATTTAAAAGTCATAGAGGAAGGGATGCTGTTATTAAGCTGCTTGGAGAAAGATTAAGATTTTTAGGTTATGTAGGAGGAACTAGAGCAGAAGAGCAGCCTTTGTGTGCCATTGTGCAGTCTTATGCAAGTTCCACAGCCATAGGATGGTAAAATGTTTGGATTTTGCTTACAACATGAAAAACAAATATGAAGTGTCATGGGGACCAAGCATTCAGTATGTTTCTTAGAGGGATCAAATGTTTATATGGGTATCAGATTGCCTAGACTTCTGATACCCTTTTTGTATCGGTTAATGTTATACTAGAAAGGGAACCTCATGTTTCAGGGTTTCAGACAACGTCTGACCATTACAGATGAGACTGAAACCTTCCCAGGGGCACATAATACACATCTACCTGCATCTACACATCTATTATGATTGCTGTCTGCTCTTCATCATTTTCGTGATGGTTCCTAACACGAGTCATCTTTCTGTCTTAAGATTCTGTGACGTGAGATGGATGGTAAAAGTCAGGCTCTTAGGTTGCACTATTTGTAGTCTTTCTACTTTAGAGCATTTCTAAAGTCACTGTGAGAAGTGTAGTGGATGTTAACAATAGTGATTTTCTTGTCTACTATTGTACCCGTAAAATTATCTGCAACAGAATTGTTCAGGGTGGTTGACAGTAGGTATGTAGTAGCTGACTCCCTTTGCAAAGAGAATCTGATGTTTTTTCTGAAGAGATTATTTATTTAGTGGACATGATTTATTATATTCAGAAGTGATTATTAATTTCTGCTGTAATCTAATTCAACAACATCTCTGAATGAATTTAAGCCATTATCACTTGCTTATTTTCTGAAAGTGTCAGGAATGTTGGCTGTCAAACTGCATGTGATCTCATTACACTTTGATATAATCTAGTGTGTGTATTGAATCAGTTTTGTTTGAGATTAGTAATGTGTTTATGTAGAACGCTGGGTTGTTACCTTTCCTGCAGGGGAGAATGGTTGTTAGGCCTTGCACAAGAAGCTGAGCCTGGCAATTTTAGTCCTGTGTGAATCTTCACTGGAGCAGCAGAGAGCTTTCAGGGGTTCCTGGGAGAAGGTGTGTGTGTGAGAATAGGGATGCTGGTGGTGTGTAGAGGCCACGAGGAAGCTAGGTAATTGTTTATTGGACCTTGTGAAAACCACATGGTATCATCTTAGAATCATAGAACACTAGGACCGGAAGGGGCCTCGAGAGGCCATCAAGTCCAGTCCCCTGCCCCGATGGCAGGACCGACCACTATCTACATCATCCCTGATAGACATCTATCTAATCTATTCTTAAATATCTCCAGCGAGGGAGATTCCACAACCTCCCCTGGCAACTTATTCCAGTACTTGACCACCCTGACAGTTAGGAACTTTTTCCTAATGTCCAACCTAAACTTCCCTTGCTGCAGCTTAAGTCCATTGCCTCTTGTTCTCTCCTCAGAGGCCAAGAAGAACAAGTTTTCTCCCTCCTCCTTATGACACCCTTTAAGATATCTGAAAACCGCTATCATGTCCCCCCTCAATCTTCTTTTTTTCCAAGCTAAACAAGCCCAATTCTTTCAGCCTTTCTTTATAAGTCATGTTCTCTAGACCTTTTATCATTCTAGTTGCTCTTCTCTGGACCTTCTCTAATTTCTCCACATCTTTCTTGAATTGGGGTGCCCAGAACTGGACACAAAATTCCAGCTGAGGCCTAACCAGCGCAGAGTAGAGCGGTAGAATGATTTTTCGTGTCTTGTTCACAACACACCTGCTAATGCATCCCAGAATCATGTTTGCTTTTTTTGCAACAGCATCACACTGTTGACTCCCATGAAAATTTCACAGTTTCTTGTAACAGCTTTAAAATGGGTTTTCTAAATGGCCTTTAATTTAGTTTAAAAAAATGCTAATGTCCCAGACCTCTTATACCAAATTTGAAGTCGAAAGGACTTTTTATGGTTCCTGTGGAGGGGAAAATAAGGAATATTTTGGAAAACAAATCTGAATTTGACTTATGTCACAGATGCCAACAACCCATCCCATAATCAGTATTGTGGGGAGGGTCTTATTTTTAGAATTAAAACATGGTGTAACAGAGTCTCTTGTGTGTCTTCCCACAGACAGTAGAACTTGACCACACCCAGTTATTTGCACTGTGCGGCTCCATTACCAGCTCTAGTTCCTTATTACTTGCAAGGGGGCCTTAAGGTCTGACCTTTGTGAGTCTTCTTAAGTCTCTTTGGATGGGGAATTGAAAGAAAAATCATAAATTCCAACACACTTGATGGTATCCCTGGAGACCCACAAAAATGAAGTGGGGAAAAGTCCACATTGTTGTCATTGATACAGCACTAACCTTGTGGATTTTGAGAAATATCTCTGGCTGGGCTTCTGAGTCAGGCATAGTTTATCTGGCTTACCATAAGAATTCTCAGCATACTTGGTAGGGTCAAGGTGAAGGTCTTCTGACTGGGAGTTCCCCCTGTGACTTAAGGAGTCACTCCTGCAGTCAGCTGCTTTGGGCGATTCTCTCTGCATCCCCACAGTAGCTGGCTGCTGTTTCCTCCCATGGGGTCCGTGAGGGGTCTGTAGTCACGACACTGCACATGGTACAATTTGACAAGTTCTCCAAAAACTAAATAAATTAAAATGTATTTCTAGCTCAAATTAGTTGACTGGCCTGAATCTTCACTGCATTTTATGGAATATGATATAATTCAAGGTCTAATTAAACAGTTAAGCACTATGTGCATTCAGTATGGGAGAAGCATGCAGGGTGCAGCGTTAGGAGATCAAGTCATAGTTTGTGGTGGGAACGATGAACTATGGTTTTTAGAGTGTCTTTTATATTCAGTCTGGCTGATAGCCAACATTGAGAATGTGACTCTCTGGCCTTTTGATAATTTGAATTTGAAACAAAATTGTTGAACAGCTCACATAAGATTTTATTTAGTACCTTTACCATTTGGAGGATTTGAGTTTAACCTAAAAGCAAATGATTTAATCTTGACAGCATACTGGCAGTGTTTTTTGGTCTTGGGGAGGGTGACAGTTGTTTGGCCAAGTAGCTAAGGTTTTGAATTCCCAGGTAGAAAGATGGCTTAAAAATGCCGCCTCCTCCTCCTCCTTCCTCAAGACAATTGAGACTGTTTCTTTCCGGTTCTTTGGATAAACACCTTTTTGTGATTCCTAGGCAACATTATTATTTTGTTACTTGTATTTTGTAAGCTGGTAGTTGAGTATACTGAACAATGTCCCCATGCTTGGTTATACTCACCAACACATCATGCACAGAGAAACAGCATGCGTCCTGAAGAGTTTGGAATCTGAAAAGACAAACAACATGCAAAGGAGAAGGGAAAGGCATATACAGGTTTTATGAATGTCTTACACATTACACAACTTATTTTAAATTAATCATTCCAGGTATAGCTATCTGCTTAGCACCTTAACCATTATTAGGTGGTTGTCTGTTGTATACAATATGGCATCAGTTTCTGGAATTATTGCATTACACACTCCGTAGGCTGTAAAAACCATACAAAAGCCATAGCATGTGCCAAATGTGACCATCTACATGTTAAGGGACATTAGTCAAAGTGTATATATTGTACCAGAATGTAGTTTCCTGGCTGTTTCGTGGTGTTGCATATTACACCAACTCTGGCTTGGTGGTAGTCACCTTGGCTGTTAGTGTTAGGTGGTTTTCAAGTCTATACAGATGATAGTGCTTTATTATTGACTGTGAGTTCATGGAACCAGTGTTTTCCATCATTTTGTCGCTGATAAGTACAGGGAGTACACACTCAAATGGAAACATACTTTGCCTTGTTTTGGATCAGTCCTATTGTCTGCTCTACTGTATTCTGACAGTTAGTGCAAGACAGAGTTCAGGGTATTAGTGTCATTGAGGTCAAGGCTAAATTTCAGTGGTCCTTCCCCGGAAAAGTGCGTTTTCCAGACAAATGTTAGTGTGTTCTGGCCTTAGTTACTACGGAGTCATTTCTGCCCTGCGTTAATGGATTAATATAATTGTATTTCCCATTGCCATCCAAGAAATGGCACCAAGATACTCTCTTTTCATATCATTCCTTTTGTTTGATTTAATAATGGGCTTGAGTAATTAAAAAGTCAAGGAGAAGACTGTAGTCCTAGTGAAGGCCAAACCACTTGGAGTTTGTGGTGGAGGCCAGCAGGTTATTCTTTTTCTTAAAGTTCTCTTAGTCTAATCTAGAGTGAGAATTTATCTAGGAAAACTTATTTGGGTTGTTGGTAGTCTGGTGAATACAATACAGTAACCCCCTGAAATGCACGATTTCGAGTTGCGCTTAATTCGTATTAATGCGAGTCAAGCACAATGCAAAATCCCATTTTCCCCAGCTCTGGCTCAAACCCTGCCCCCCAGGCCAGTGCAGCCCTGGTTCAACACTTCCAGCCCCAGTTCAAACCCTGCCCCTGTGTCCCCGGTTCAACCCTCCCCCCCCCGCCGTCCCAGTTCAAACACCTCCCCCGCCTCAGCTCACCTGCTTGCTGTGCCCAGCTGCAGCTCAGTCTCCCTGACCGTGCCCAGCTCTAGCCCCTCCTCTCCCCCCATGCCCAGCTCTGGCTCAGCCCCCCACAGGGACGCACGGCCCTGGCTCAAATCCATCCCTTGCCCCTCTGCAGCCCTAACCCAACCCAGGCTTAACCTCCCCTGCCCTCCTTCCATGGCCCCAAACCATCACCAGCCTTAACCCTCTCCAACTGCCTCCCCACCCCAGGACTTCTCTTTCAAAATGAGCTCCAGGTGCTCCTGCTGCTTCCTTGGCTGCAGAACTTGTGTTCTGCCTGGGAAAAAAGCTGCCCCCCGACTTATGCGAAATTTGAGTTACGTGAGGGTGCATGAGAACGCAACCCTTGTGTAACTTGAGGGACTACTGTATGCCAGTATTTCATAATGAATTCAGCAGTTGTGTGCTCTTTACACTTTTTCCTCATTCTTTGGACAGCAGATCAGCCAGATTAAAAAATATTCGTTTAAGACTGTGGCATCAATATATCTAAGTGGGACAGCACGTCTGTGCAGGATACCAGGTCTTTCTGGCTTAGTTGCAGACTCCAAGAGCAGAGTGGTTCTCATTGGGTTTAATTCTGACCACAGGTGTCATGTATGTCTCTCACTGCTGCTGGGTTAGCAATGAATTTGCTGCTAATAAATGTTAGTGACTGTGTTTAAGTTAATAAGGTCTTGCCCTTGCTTAGATGTATGAAGGTGTCAACGTTAACGGAAAAGAAAAAATCAGCATTGCTTTGGCAGTTTTGCCTGTTCTCTAATTTTTCATGTTTGGGAAAGATTTTTGAGACCGTCATGACTTGAGTGCTCTGTTCACACCAGTCTGCAGCTGATTAGTTACTTTTTGTCAGTGTTCAGGCTGCCTCTTACTACAGACATGTTCTGATCAACATGATGAATGCACTAGTGCTGGGTTTCCCAAAGTTTACACAGTTGGAACCCATTTTTTTCAGTACCTTTTTTTGTGGCCCCAAAATATAAACACACATTAAAAAAAATGAAAAATGAATAAATTTTCACTGTTTATTATTTATTAACAATAATAATAGTACATAATATTATAAATCTTGATGTAAAATACTCAGTGCCTAACTTATTGTTTTTACCTTAATTACAATTTAACCAGTAGAATTTAAACAGTTAAGAGGCTCGTGCATGGTAATTTGTGTATTTTCTAAGGACTGGTATTTTTTTTTTTCCAAGGTCTGGTATTGGGCCACAGACCGCACTTTGGGAAACATTGCTCTAGTGATTCGTGTTGATAATGTTAGATGCGGACAGCTGTCTTTGATACTGTTGATAGCATGGTGTTGGTGGCCAGGCAACTGTTCCTGATTGTGGTCCGCAGAATTGTTCTTCAATCACTGAACTTTGTAACTGGAAGAGAGATTCCAAAAGGTGAGGCTAGACATTTCTCGTCATAGCTCATGCTTTTCTTTACGGAGCCTTGCAAGTTTCTCTGCCTCCTTTTGTTCATTTAAAAAAAAAGTCAGAAGGAGTTTTCATAATGGAGTATTGCCTGAGCTGCTCCTGGAGGTGATACTCATTGCAGTGCCTCCTTTACTGTTTTCTCTTCTTGAGTTTTTTATGCAGCTCTCATCACCATAGATTCTTACCGCCTTCTAAAAGTGCATTAAACTGTCACCTGTTTCTCTCTTCCTCTCTCCAGGGGACCATTGTGCAGGATCTTTTAATATTTTAATGTATGTTCACTGTACTGTGTGTTTACACTGATACAAGCAAAGTCAAATAACTTTTTCTTGTGCTAGCTGTGGAAATAGTGAGTGTTTATAGTGGGTCTTAGTTGCTGTGGTAGTTTATTCCACAGCTTTGTATGAGCCCCTGGTATAGCTATTTGTCCTGCACAGGCAAGCTGTTCCTTTGCTGTAGAACAGTTCTGCTATGCCTGAGGAGTGGATCTGTCATCTATGATCTCAATGTTATTGTTTGCTGTTTCTGTTCCCACCTCCCAATCACAGCCTCCTTACTAAGACAGAAGTCACTTGAGCCATGTGCCAGATGAAATTTTTCAGAGGATTATAATTGGGTGTAATTTGGGTAGATTTTCCTGCGGTATAAGAACCTCCAGCACTAGAATTTGGGACCATGAGGTTCTGGGTTGCTGTCGCTCCATTACAATAGAAAGGCTGGATTTCTACTGGCAGACCCTTTGAAGCTAGACAATGCAGAGAGTATCACCTGACAAACTGTGACAGCCCTCCTCAGTCCACTGATTGCTGGTATATAAACGTGTATAATCAAGGAAGCAATCATGGTGAGCAGCCTGAGGAACAGTGCATACTGCTCCTTTGCTTCTGTTCCAGGCTTTGCTTTACTGTGAACTGTAGGCTCCAACTTCTGATCCTGGTTCATCCCAAGCTCTGTGGTGTTTGAATCTGACTCCCTGGTATCTTGACTTTCGCCCTACACCAAGCTGACTACTCATCTCCTGACTGGAACTTGGTAACTGATTGATGTACACAGGCCACCTGCAGATCAGCCCTGACAAAGGGGCAGCAAAAAATGACCATACCTGTTACAAAATCCATCACAGTCAAATTCCAAGCCCCTTCAAGCATCAGGGCATTAGAGCTTTTCAGAGAATAGAATTTTTTTACAATGATGTATTTTTCTGATTTACTGTCAAATTGCTGAAGCGTTTGGACTGAAATATTCAAACAAAACAAAACAAAAAACAAAAATTCAGCCCAGGACAGATACTTGGCATGGAAATTTTGAGCACAGATAGATGAAGCTTGGAAAAGATACAAGCAACTGAAAATAGAGATATGTAATGCAACCTTACATATAGGTAGTGCTACAATCCTTCCTATAGTAAAGCTAAAGTTAGAGCTAAGACTTCTTAATGGTTGTTTGACAATGTAAGGGACACAGGTACCATGTGTTCTATTCAACTGTGGAGTAGTATATAGGGTATTTACTAGCTTTGTGTACTTGTTTTCTTGGAAGCCTTTCTTACTTTTAACTTGGTCTACAACAATACCCAACAAAAGCATGGAGCTGCAATTGTAAGCAGCAGCATTATCTGAGTATTTCTGTTATGGGGGTTCTGGGAGTATTTCCAATTTGAGGCCATTTGATAACTTTAATTAAAATTTATCTTGATTTTGTTTTTGGGAAATCCTGTAGAGAGATTTACTAGCATGGCATGTTAGTTGATAAAAGGTACGATAGAATTTCCACTATACACACTATTTTTATGTTTACCCACGAATTAAATTTGGAATGCACGGTGAGAGGGGGTTAGTGTCTGCATCTGTTCATAATACACAATTTAATTAAATTCATATTGGCTGATAAATAGTACCCATAAAATTATTTTTAAAAAGATACAGATGTTCCATTTTGGAGTGACATACTTCCCCTTTTTCTCTCCTTTTTTATGTTTGCCATTTTGCCTCTGGAAATGAGTGGAGAAGATGGGGGAGGAAACAAATGATAAATCAAAACTTTTTAGTGTTTTGTTTAAAATTCAGAAAATTTAGAAAGAAATTTAAAAAATTATAAATCTTTTCATTCAGAAAAAGGGCAATTTTAAATTGTTTCCACTCAAAAAAATCCAAAACAAACAAAAAAAAACCCTTGCATTCCAAAGTAGATAGCTATGCAGGCAAATAGCTGAATAGGTTGTAAAACCTAAAGAATGAATGTTTGATATGGGATAGCAGATAGTCATTTTCCTTTCTCTTTTATATATGTTATCAGTTTTTCCAGATATTGTTTGTAGGGACTGCAGGTTCTCTTCTCACTGTCAGTCTTGAAGGATTGACACTCAATGTTCCCTCTGATCCAAGGGTGGGCAAATAACAGCCCATGGACCAGATCCAGTCCAGCAGGGTTAATCTCTCGCAGGCCCCCACCTCTATATTTAATTGCACCTCTGCAGGCATTGGACAATCACAGCACTTATTGGCTGCAGATCACTGTTTCTGGCCAATAGGAGTAGTTGGAAGCAGTGTCTCAGTCCATACAACTTCCTGCTGTTCCCATTGGCCACAGACAGTGATCCATGGTCAGTGAGAGCTGTGATCACCCAGTACCTGTAAAGGCACAGGTAAATATAGCAGCAGCAGCCTTTCAGGGACTGATCCTGGTGTGCCAACACTTTTATGCCTACCTCTGCTCTAATCTCTTCCATCCAGGTACAGATTAATTTTTTATGTGCAGCGAGGCAGGTGCAAAGGTGCACCACTATAGAAACACAAAACCTAGCTGTGGGCGCTCTGTTAATCAGCTGGGCGGCATTTGACTCCCGCCTCAGTGGCCTCACAAGCACACAACTTAAAGGGAACACAGAGCCATGCCACTTTGCTGTCACATCCTGGATCACCAGTCTGTACAAGGGGACATTAGTTGTCTCTAATCCTTTTGATATTGTCTCCCACAACATTCTTGCCCATGAGTTAAGGAAATATGGATTGGATCCTTGGACTATAAAATGGATTGAAAGCTGGCTGGATGGTGGGGCCCAATGGGTAGTGGTGAGTGGCTCAATATCTGGATGGTGGTCGGTTTCAAGCAGAGTGCTGCAAGGCTCTATTCTGGGGCCAGTGTTGTTCAACACCTTTATTAATGACCTGCTGGATTGCACCCTCAGCAAGTTTGCCGATGACACAAAACTAGGGGGAAAAGTAGATACGTTGGAGGGTAGAGATAAGATCCAGAGTGACCTGGATGAGTTGGAGGATTGGGCCAAAAGAAATCTGATGCGGTTCAACAAGGAGAAGTGTAGAGTCCTGTACCTGGGGTGGAAGAATCCCAAGCATTGTTATAGGCTGGTGACCGACTGGCTAAGCAGCAGTACAGCAGAAGGGGACCTAGGGGTTATGGTGGATGAAAGGCTGGATGGGAGTAAACAGTGTGCCCTTGTAGCCAAGAAGGCAAACAGCATATTAGGGTTCATTAGGAGGAGCATTTTGAGCAGATCTAGGAAGGTGGTTGTTCCCCTCTATTTGGCACTGGTGAGGCCACATCTGGAATATTGTGTCCAGTTTTGGGCCCCCCAGTATAAAAAGGTTGTGGATGTGTTGGGGCAGGTTTGGCGGAGAACAACAGAAATGATTAAGGGGCTGGAGCACAAGATCTATGAGGAGAGGCTGAGGGATTTGGGCTTATTTAGTTTACAGAAGAGAAGACTGAGGGGTAATTTAATAGCAGCCTTCAATTTCCCGGAGGGGAGCTCTAAAGAAGATGGTGAGAAACTGTTCTCAGTGGCATCAGAAAGCAGAACAAGGAGTTAGTGGTCTGAAGTTAAAGAGGGAGAGATGTAGGTTGGATAGTAGGAAAAACTACTTCACCACGAAGGTGGTGAAGCACTGGAATGTGTTACCTAGAGAGATGGTGGATTTTCCACCTCTCAAGGTTTTTAAGTCCTGGCTTGACGAGGTCCTGGTTGGGATGACTTAGTGGGGGTTGATCCTGCTTGAAGCAGGGGGCTGGACTAGATGACCTTCTCAGGTCCCTTCCAGCCCTATGATTCTATGAAGCAGATGACCATACTGCTGTAAGAGTGTTGGGAGACTGTATGGCAGAGGAGGACCTGTGTGGTTACTAAAGGCCACAGCATGTTTGAAATTGAAAGAATTTTGATTTTACTTCAGTTAATTTCAGGCCAATTTTGGCTGCTGAGTTTTCCTGAGATTTAAGAGCCATAACCAGAGGTGAGAAAAGTGACCCAAAAGTTACTTGAATAAAAGTGCAGATCTTTTTTTTTGGAGTAGGAGTTGTGGGGGTGGTACTTAAGTACAAGTTACTGGTGTCCCTCTGGAAAACTACTTAAGAAAAAGTACACACGTCACGTCTAGGTTGTACAATAAACTCTTTCATATCTGGCATTCTATCATCTGGAACTCTCAAATGACTGGCATTTTAACCATAAGTAAATTTTAGTTACGTTTTCCATAAATACCATATAGTGAAAGTAAATACAAATAACTACAGTTTAAGTTTACCAGGTACAATACTACTGCTGTTGGTATATGCGCTGCATACATTTTTGTTTGTTTCTTAATATCTGATCTTGTTCTTCCTTAGTATTATGCATTGCTAGGTACACCTCTCTGTTATTCAGCATATTTGAATATCTGGCAATGTCCCGATCCCAAGTCTGCTGGATATGAAAGAGAGTGCTGTACTCAAGTGTCCAGAAATGAAAGCAGCAACATTTTTCTTTAGTAACTTTTGGGGTACTTTTTCCACCTCTGGCAGTAACCAACTTATCTGTTGATTGATACCTTATGCTATATTGTTGGCAACATTGATGATAGCAAGATTCTTATAATCAAGGCATATGCATTACCTTAACTTACCTCTAGTATGTTTAAGCATGCAATCTATGACAGTACTGAGGAATTTTGACATGGTAAGGTGTCCTTGTTGAACATGCAACCTGATTTTGGAAGAATGCAGCTCTTTCCCCATTTACAAGAATGAAGTGTGAGAAGTCATCATGCAGAAGATGGAATATTTTAGAGAGCATATTAGGGTTTTTTGTGAATTTCAAGATCAGCCAAAAGGGATACCCTGCCAGCAGAGTGAAATGCCTCAGTAGCCATAAATGCAGAGTGAATAGGGCATTTGGTATCTTGTTCCTTTTAAAAGAGCTGTGAAGATTTTCTCCTTACATTGTTGAACAGCTGGGAATGACATCTGCTTTTTTTGTGGTCTTGTTTTATTGCTTAACATACCCTCTGGTGTACAGAAGAGTAATGCAGCAAAACTTACATAATTCTTGATTGCTGCCTTTATTTTTCCAAAACGGTAGAATATCACCTTTTTGCCAGCCGTATGGGACCAACCCAACTCTCCAGGTAATATTGATCAGAGTTGAAGGAAGGATTGAGGAGTGTTGGGGGACAGAGGAAGTGATATGAGGACGTACTGAAGTCACACACGAAAAAGTGCAGCATCTGTGTCTACACTTTGGAGAACCTTGCCCAAGATCATCCCCAGTGGAGAGTGGTGATCCAGGAGGGGGTTGCACAATTTGAGAGGTCCCACTGCAGTTCAGATGAGAGAGGTGGAGAAGAAGAAAAGAGTGGGAAAAACTGCCCTTGGCCCCCCAACAGCTACCAACACCGGCCCCTTCTGGGAGAAAACCTACAGCTCCAGAATCGGGCTGATCAGCTATCCACAAATTGATAATTTTTTTCTGATTTGTCAACCTTGATTACTATTTCTGGTTCTCTATGCCTTAAATATTGGGTTTGTTCTGGTATGGCTATGGTCTGAGGAAGTGGGTCTATCCCATGAAAGCTCACCTAATAAATTATTTTGTTAGTCTTTAAAGTGCTACTTTACTGCTTTTTTGTTTTGATAGTATATAGACTAGCACGGCTTTCTCTCTGTTACAAATAGGAGGGTGACATGAAGACATCCTACTCGTTATCGAGTGATCACCAAGATTGAACAGTATCTACAACCATAAAAAAAAAAGCTGGTGCAGAACATTTTAATGGTTCTGCAGTATTTCCACAGAATCCTTCAGATTTCTTCCATCTTATTTCTTTTAAGCTTCTTTACACTATTTTGTTTAAACTGAATTTGTTAGGGGCCTTTTGTGTGGAGTGGGTCAGTTTAGTGGTGGCTATCAGATTATACTATCAGGTCACATTCCTTTTCTAACTACTGTCCAACTTTGATGGTATTGGTCTTGTTCTTAAGAGGAAAAATAATTACATTTTGTTTTCAGGATTTTTTTACTTAAGTACTTTTTACATTTGAAGGGTGTGTGTGTTTGGGGTTGGGAGTGGAGGTTGGGGTGGACTTGAGAGCCCAAGATGTTGCCTGAGCTATACTGTCTACACTGCTATTTTTAACAAATCCATTCACCCAGGTGGAAGGCTTGTTCCTAGCTGTAGTATAGGTATATCCTTATAGCTCCTTAATGCACCAGCAATCTTTGGAAAAATTGATGTGAGGCACACTGAAACTAACTGTGCTGAAGTTCGTTAGTAGGGTTTGGCTAAGTAGCAGTTTTTGAAACAAAGCAACATGACTCAGTGGCTAAGCATTGTATCGGAAGAGAAAGTAACTTTAGGATAGAGCAACTTTTCTCTGGTAGCTTCTTCAGTTTCCCTCTCTCTGATCTTGCTTTTTAATGTGCATATTTGTACAATCTGTTCTTTGGAGCCCTGTATTCAAATGCCTTGCTTGAGGTGACAGGTTTGGGGAAGCTCTAACAAGCACAATGAACTCCTGATGTCTACATTTTTTTTTGCTCTAGAATATTAAGTTAGAGCTTGCATGTTACTTTTTTGTATAGAACCTTTTCCTTTATAGAGAGAGGGATTATTTTTACCATATTTTCAAAGATGGTGCTACATATCTTACTTCCAAAATTTTGAATGCCAGGTAAAATACTGCTGTGTGAATTACAATGTTTTGTGTCAGAGGATTTACTAATTTATGCTAATTGTAGTGTGTATTATTATGTCTTCTGTCAAGTATCTTATTTTGGGGGTATCTTCTTTTACAGATGTAGCTTAGTCTAGCTTACTGCTTGGCCCACTACAGGTGTAGGTGAACTATTTTAAAAACTTCAGCTTAATTTTTCTGGTCAGTCCACTATTATTCCAAGAGCATTTTTTCTTGGTTTTAATTAAAATAATATGAATTTGCTTAACTTAAGCAGCCTTTGCCTTCCCCTTGCTTCCTCCTACGCCTCAAAAAAGCATCTTGTGGTCAACTGTACTTAATTTGCTGAGGCAGTTGCAGCTGGGTCACTTCTCATTTGGACTAGTAGCCTATTTTTGTATGGCTTTTAATTTTCATATTATTTGGTACCAGAGTTAGATTAGATTGTACTTCATCAGTTGTAGTGTTATAGTGTAGATCGACTCCTCATTAATTTTCTATGAAAGGCCAGATAACTGAAAAACTGCTTTTATAATGCACCTATTGAGGTGACTCAAGATCAGAACTTGAAAAATGTACCTGAGCACTACTTGACAGGGCGAAAAGCAGCTATATATTCATATCCATCATAATTTAAATGAATAACACAGCTGACAATATATTACAAATAAATGTGACATACTATCAGTGAGTGTTCTCTGCTAGACAGCTGCTGCATATTATCAATTGTCCTTTAGCATTCTGCTGCTCCATATCACTAGTCTGCTTCAAATCACTGGTGATAGCAGCAGCAGCAGCAAACATTTGCTCTCTTTCTGAGTCCCCTTTTCATTATTCTCTGTACCTTTCTGGTAGGAAATAGGTTTAAATCTGGGAATTACTCAGTTTGGGTCTGATTTCAGAGCAGTGTGTCAGTACTCTTCATCTGGAACAAGCTGTAGTGCTGCTTTCAGCTGAGCCTTGAACAAACTGCAGCTGCAGTTTTTCACACATGAATGATTGCTTCTTAGCATCTTGCACTTCCCCATCTCTGCACCACACCAGCTGGTTCCTATGAAGTCTTCAGTACAGTGAGCTAATACTACAGCAGTCCTCAACATGTACAGAATCATAAAAATGTACAGTAGGAAGAGACCTCAAGATAACATCGAGTGATTCTAGTCCATCATCATGCACTGAGCAAGACTTGAGTATACCTGAACCAATCCTAGCATGTATATTTAACCTGTTCTTAAGAAACCGACAAGGATGGGGAGTCCACCACCTCCCTCAATAACCTGTTTTTAATTATGCTTACAGTTACAGGTTTTCCTGATAGCTAACCTAAATCTTCCTTGCTGCAAACCAAGCCGATTACTTCTGGCCTATTCTGGGTGGACTTGGAAAACCATTCATTAGTGTTGTATTTGTACCAGCATTTTACATATTTGAAGACTTATATTCCTTGTTGTCGTTTTCTTCTCTGGACCAGTGTTTCTTAAACTATGTTCTGCGGAACACTGGTGTTCCTTGAAAAACTTGCAGGTGTGCTGTGAGCATTTGGAAAAATAACTCAAAGTTTTAGAATAAATAACTATTTTGCAATGATAGCAGTAATGGAAACTACTGACATAATTTGTTTCTACATCTTCCGAAAGTGGTAGTAGTCTGGCGACACAACAAGGTTAGCTGACATTGTGTTAGCCTCCCATTTCCCCAGTCGTCTTCTCCTATCTATATGGCGGCATAGCAACTAGCGATGATGTGCGGTGTGTGCACTATGCCAGTGTGGCCGCTACGATGTCAGCCAGCTGCTTGATGTTAGCCAATGCATGTGTGTTGTGTGTGATGATTTATTGAATTTATTATTTCCATCAAGATGAGTAAACAGAGTAAGTTACCTGTCTTTTTAAAAAAGCTAGAAGTGAGTGAAAATGCTACTGATGAGGAACTAGTACCATCAATGAGCGAAGTACATTTTCATAGGTGTTCCACATAAAATATTATTGTTTGGAGTTCTGTGGTCTCAAAAAGTTTAAGAAACACTGCTCTCTAGACTAAACATGCTTAATGCTGTCAATCTTACCTCATAGGTCATGGTTTCTAAAACTCTTATAGTTTTTGTTGCTCTCTTTTGGTTTCTCTCCTGTGACAGTGACAGTAAGGGGAACAGCAAGCAGTGTCCTGGTATGACTCTCTGGGTAGGGTGGGGTCTTCAGTCCCCCCTTTTCTTCCTAGATGGTGCCCAGGAGGGTTGGGAGGAGGCTTGAGGTTGGGGCAGTCCCAACCGGTGTGGAAGTGCATCTCCAGCCAGTGCCTTTCACCTGTCTGGCTGCCTTATGCTTAGCATGGCAACCTGTGGGAGAGCCTCAGGAGCTGGACTGGGAGTGCACGCCACCTCCTCCTGCAGCTGGACACATCAGCTCACATTCATTTCTGTATTGCTCACTGGCATATTAACTGTAAATGTGTTAAGAGTCTCTCTTCCCCAGTTTCATCAAAGACCTTGTTCTTCAGCTGCTTCACAGATTAGGTTGTAGATTTGGGCAGTAGCAGTATTACTACTTTTGTCTCGAATGTGGTTCTCCATTTTCATATTTCACGTTTTTAAAAATTGTTGGTTCTTTTTATTTACTCTCTTACAAGTATCTTTAACCTTTTGTGTGCAGAAACTTGGATTCCAGTGTCTCCCAAAACATGAATGAGGTCACGTCATTAAACCTTTTAATGATATCAGTGTCCTACATGTTTAGGGTCATGAATACATCAGTAGTCAACCCATTCTGACTTCCAGCAATGGAAAGTTTATTGGAAAATTTATCTTAAATAAATACAATAAATAAAAGCTTAGTTATCTTAGCATTACTAGGGCATTATCTCCACCTTTGATATTCACAGGAATGGCACACATCTGACTTAACTTAATTTGCTTCTTCTGCTGGTTCTGTTAGTGACAGGTAATCCCCATTTTTCCTCCTCCTTTCCTCCCCACTTTCTCCCTGCTGTATATCCTGGATTCTAATTGTCTACTCCAAATATGAGGAAGTGGGTCTTACTCACAAAAGCTCAATACCTAATATATAAATGTGTTAGTCTTTATGGTGCTACAGGACTGCTTATTATTTGTGACGCTACAGACTAACAGAGCTTTACCTCTGATTCTGTTGGGCCAAGGTTTACTTGATCATAAATACCCAAAATACTTCACTCTCTTCAATTGGCTGTTGAGCACTTCAGCTTGAAAAGGGAAGGGTTATCAGGTAATGCTGCAAAGCTCAAAATCAGGCACTTCTGACATATTCAAGGAGTTCAAGATTCTTGCTCTTGAGTGGTAGGGCAGGTACAGGTCCTATCCTGTCTTTACTTCCTGTGCAGATTGATGCTGGAGAACAGTAATATTGACTAATTTTTTATTTTGTTTTAATTTGCTTCTATATTCACGATAATCAGGACCACTAATAGTACTATCTGGAATTTAGTATAGTGCAGATGAATAACGTGTAATCTTCACTACTCAGTACTGGACCAGATTTTTAACTTTAAATGCCCCTGAGCCTCACTTGAGGAGAGTTTGCCTTTCATAGCAGATTGTGTTGTAGGTTTTTGAAATGAGCAAATCTTCACTAAAAATTATGCAAAAAAAAAAAAAATCAAGGAGTCCTGTGGTACTTAAAGGCTAACAAATTTATTTGGGCATAAGCTCTCATGTATAAAAACCACTTTTTCAGATGTGTGGAGTGCATGAATATGAGTAAGTGGGTTTTTACCCAGGAAGGCTTATGTCCAAATAAATTTGTTGGTCTGTGAAGTGTCATGAGACTCGTTGGATGTGGGTTTTTTGTTTGTTTGTTTGTTTCGCTACAGACTACCCCCTGCGGCTAGAAATTAGGAGAAGGGCAGAATTCTCAGTAACTGCAAATATTTTTGAGACTTTATTTCAAACTGAAAACTGAAGTTTGTTACGTACTGATCTGTTTGATACAAAATTGTGGTAGATGGAATATACACTTTGAAAGTAGCAAGATGTTAAATTGGCTGTAGGGTAGCACAGCGCAGTTCTTAGGAGATGATGGAGAGTCCTGCTGCGCTGCTTGACAAGATGGTTTTGCTTCTTTGGCTATTTAATTGGACAGAACATTAGTGACAAAACTGACCCAGAGCCTAATTAGTTGAAAAGCCTAACTGAGGTGGATTAGAGCCTCCTGATCATCAAGCTGAACTACTGCCTGTTTCCTACTATGTTTTGCACTATTAGTAGAGGCAGTATCTAAGCCCACATATACCCTGACTCATGCTCTAGTGTCTGAGTGGGTGTGGAGGTGATCACCCCTCCATAAGTACGTTTAACTAGTCCTCTTCCTTCCTTCACATGCGGCATCATTAGCAGCAAGAAGAGTCAAAAATTCTTCTTCCTTTCCCTTGTGAAGATAAAGCTGTTCTGGCAAACTGGGGCAGTGGTTATAGGAGAGACAGCATATATAAAGCAGGGGGAGTGGAAAAGAGAGGACACAGTGAAATGAGGCAACTTTGGGAAAGGGGTCAGGGACAAAAAAGGAGGGAGGGAAGAGAGGTAGAAAAGAAAAAATAGAAGCAATTTGCTTCCTTTAAGGGTAGGAAATATATTTGTTTGTTTTGGCTATCAGTTCATATAGCTTTTACCTGGCTGTATTGGTAGTCAAAAGATGATTGACCTATTTGAGTGTGTGGGTGTGCGTGAGAGAGAGAGAGAGAGATTTTCTTTACCTTATTCCAATAAAAGATGGTGTATTGAAAGGCCTGGATAGTACTTACAAGTAAGTGGGTTGTTGATGATATTTTGTGTAACTTTTTTCCCAAGAGGTTTTAATTAAATTTTAATAGCTTTCCCATTTGTAGATATTCACCTTTTACACTTTTCTTTGTAGGCTATTGCACTTAAGCATGAATATTGAAGACAAACTTGGAGGATTATTTCTTAAATGTGGTGGCATAGAGCAAATGCAGTCATCCAGGGGCATGGTAGGGATGGGTGCTGTATCTGACCAATCTTCAGTGTCTGGGGAACGGCAAGAGGCAGTGCTTCAAGACCGGACTATGGCACATCAGGAAATTCTTACAACAGATGAAGTGTTACAAGAAAGTGAGCTTCGACAGCAAGAGATGATTTCACATGATGAACTCATGGTCCATGAGGAGACAGTGAAAAATGATGAAGAGATTGAGGCTCAAGATAGACTTCCTCAAGGGTTACAGTATGCAGTCAATGTTCCTGTAAGCATTTGCTTCATGAAATATTCCACATGCATTTAGGAAGGATGGTTTGGTAATGTTGTTAGGAGTACATTCAGAGTTGTTTGCATTTTGATTATAGAAATATTTATTAATAATAGATGCTATTTATGAAAATGTTTCATAAACTGTGGCTGAAATTCATCTCAGTTAAGGGCCTGTGCAAGATCTTATACATCATTTAAACCAAGCTTCATGTGCTTAACTGTGATTTAAAAGGTGTATTGCAACCTTTTGTAGGTCATTTGCTTTAAGTTGCACCTAGCTGTGCTTCATTTTTATAATAGTCTGTATGTAAAAATGTTGTTGACTGTTGACAACGTTGTTACAGTGGCTGTTTCTACACATGCCACTTTTTCCGAAAGTGGCATGCAAATAAACAGCCTGAAAAATGCTAATGAGGTGTGGGTGTAAATTTCTGATGCCTCATTAGCATATGGTCACGTGATTTGGAGTCCGGAATAAGCTCATCCGGACTCCAAAACAGCATTTAGAGGTGCAGCCCTGGGGGGTCTCCCAGAAGGAAATCCTCCTTCCAGAAGCCCCTTCTTCCTGAAAATTTGGAAGAAGGGGCTTCCGGAAGGAGGATTTTCTTCCGGGAAATCCCCTGGGGCCACGACTCTACACGCTGTTTTGGACTCTGGAAGAGCTTCTTCTGAACTCCAAATCATGTGACCATATGCTAATGAGGTGCCAGACATTTACATCTGTGCCTCACCAGCATTTTTCAGGCCATTTATTAGCATGCCACTTTCGGTAAAGTGGCATGTGTAGAAATGGCCTATGTGAATTGACTGGTTAACATTAAATACCAAAAATTTGCAGAATAATACATTTTAAAGAACAAATGTAAACCAGGATAAGTAACATTATTAAAAAGACCACCCTGCATTTTTCTATGAAAAGCACTTTTGGACATGTGTAGAAGTGTTTTCTCATTTGGCACCCAAAGCATTTCTGTACATGTTTTTAAAGCACATCTCATATAGAAGTTCAGCATTTGACAGCTATTGCTTGCATTCAAGCTGCGGGTTGAATATATTTCAACCTGCCATTTCCACCTTGCTGAATAGACCTTGTCAGCTCTGGCCCTCCCACTTACTGGGACCCCAGTCTTTAAATACCCCTCTGAACCTCCCTCCCCCACTCATGCATCTGATGAAGTGGGTCTTTGCCCACGAAAGCTTATGCTCCAAAATATCTGTTAGTCAAAAAGGTGCCACAAGACTTCTTGTTGTTCTCGATGCTACAGACTAACATGGCTACCTCTCTGATAGGTTGAATATATGACACTTAGTACAGGTTGAACCTCTCTAATCCAGCACCCTCAGGACCTGACTGGTGCTGGAGGAGAGAATTTGTCAGACCCACAGGAGGTCAGTATTGTCTAGCATTATTACCAACAATTTCACTGATTATTGGGCTCTTAGAAGGCATTTAGGGGTAAATTACAGCTAAATAACAGAACACTGAGAGACAGGGCTGGTGGCTGGAAACAAACTTTATGGACCCACAGGAAACTTGCCATACCCATAATAAGAAGATATCCGGCTAACAAAAACCATACCAGATTATGGATGATGTTGGATTAGATTTCCGAATTAGGGAGATTCAACCTATAGATGCCCTTGTGCACCTTTCTTAACATTTAATAGAAAGTGTCCTCCATTCACTACAGGGAAAATACAAATGGCTTCCACTTGAAAATAGGGATTGCTTTGTAATAATGCATTATTACTATAAAGTTGCATATTTTAATGGTTTGGGCATTTACTGACGCATCTGATTAAAAAACAAGTAATATGGGTGTAAATAGAAAGAATAGTCTTTCTTAACTAGAGTTTTCTCAAAACACTGAACATTGGGAGGGCTTCCTTTTAACTGGAGATCAGCAATTATTTGACAGTTCAGGAAACATATCAGAAACATTTAAGAATATGACCTTCAATAAAATTGACATTAGCTCAAGGAATATTACTGGGAAAAAGTTCATTAGCTGTATTTTTAAAGTTTTTAGCTCACAGTCATAGTAAGTTTATCTCTTTCTGTTAAATGCTAGCATTGACAATGTGGCTGTGTCTACACTGGCACAAAACTTTGAAATGGTCGTTACTAATGAGGCACTGAAATGCATATTCAGCGCCTCATTAGCGTGTCGCTGGCCACGGCTCTTTTAAATTGCTGCTTTTCGCTCCCATGCCTTGTCAAGACGGGGGTTCTTTCCGAAAGGATCCCACCAACTTTGAAATCCCCATATTCCCGTCAGCTGACATATTTATTCCCATCAGCTGACATTTTTATTCCTATCAGCTATACATATTTACTTCTTTATTCCTCCAACAAAATTTAGGTTTTTCTTTCTGACCTTCAAATATGTTCTGGTGATTCCTAGTATTAATCAGAATTTCTCATGTGTGCATGTAACTTCTCTGTTTGTTTAATGCCTGTTGTTTCTTCTGCCTCTCGTAGGGTCTGTGCTATCAGCTGGTAGGGATAAGGAGATTTCGAAGTTGACGGGGTCTCTGGACAAGCCGCATGGGAGCGAAATGTGGCAATTTTGAAGAGCTGCGGCTGGCGGCACGCTAATAAGGCGCTGAATATGCATTTCCTCACCTCATTAGTAGTCTTCAAAATGGTCATTTGCATGGCTATTTTGAAGTTTTGTGCCAGTGTAGACACGGCCTATGACAGGCAGAAGAAACAATAGGTGTTAAACAAATAGAGCAGTTATATGCACATATGAGAAATTTTGGTATATGCTAGGAATCACCAGGACACATTTAAAGGTCAGAAAGAAGAACCTAAATTTTTGTTGGAGGAATAAAGAGGTATAGCAGACTGTAAATATGTATAGAATTATGTCCTTTCTGCATTTAAGATATTGATTACTTCCTTTTTGTTAATTTTCTGAAAGAATGAAGCAATGGGACAATCCCATCAACAAAAATCTTAGCTGTTGTTTTACCAGTTTGTCATTTGAAAATGAAAAATTGCTCTTTTGTAATGAGGACCTCACTTGAAATTGGCACTTGTTATCTTAACAGATCAGTGTAAAGCAAGAAATTACCTTTACTGATGCAGCTGAACAACAGAAGAGAGACAAAAAACAAATACGAGAGCCCATAGATTTGCAGAAAAAGAAAAAAAGAAAACAGCGTTCACCAGCTAAGGTAAGACACTGATTTTGGAAAAACTAGGTTTGAAAACAACTTGTAGGTTTGCTATGACTTTGACTGATTTTATTAGAATTTGAAGTAGTTATGTCTGAAGTTGCTTGTTTGCCCCATAAAAATGAAGCTTTGGCGCTTTCCAGACTTCACAGAAAACTGTAATATAAGGCATTCATGGTGTGTTTCCTTGAACTCCTTTTAGCAACACAAACCTTTGACAAACTTTAACATCTATCTATCCAGGCAGTTCCCTTTCCAAATACTTTATTAAGTTATCAGTCAGTAGTTTTGTAGACAGGTTATAAATCATTACACTATGTTTATCTAATAATAGTTGTACCTTTCTTTAAGACTGCGCATTATTTTGTGCCTTATGCATTGACAATAGTTTAAAAACAAATCTAAAATAACAGTTTTGAAAATTTCATCCATAAATTTAATAAAATAATCTGGTGGTAGAGAGCATTTCTAAAATATATGTGTCATTGTATATAGTCTGCTCCTGGGGGAATTCTGCACTGCTACAGACATGCAGAAATATCTCTCCCCTCCCAGAATTTCTCTTTGCTTTCTTCAGAAACATGGTTTCTGTGGGGAGCTAGAGAAGCTGCACCAGTGTTCACTTACCCCTTCCCTTTATGGTTTGCTCAGGCAGCCAGGGGAGAGAGAAGTCACCGGGGGGGGTTGGGGGGGGTGTCTGGGGTGTCCTGGTCGCCGAGGGATATCACTCTGGGCTGTTGAGGGAGAGAGGAGGAGGACAATGGTTATAGAGTTCCCCCTTCCCCTGCACAGAGCAGCTGGGCATGGAAACCTCTCTAGGATTCGGGAAGCTCTGCACTGTGGGGTGGGGAGGAGGTGTGTGTGCACAGAGGGTGAGGCTCAGCAGTGGATTGGGGTGTCAGGGAGGGGTCCAGATTCATGGAGGTTGGGTGGATGGGAAGCAACTTGCCATGCAGTGACTCCTCCTCCCACCATCTTGTCCCATGCCTCCTCAGACATCAGGGAGAGGTCACTGTACAGGGAGATGTGTCCAATCCCCATGCCTCTGGACCTCCCCACACACATAACCAAAGTTCCCCTGCTGAGCCTCACCCCACTCTTCCCCTGTGCATCAGGAGTCCCTTACATCCAGATCCCTCTCCCCCAATTCCACAAACCCTGTTGAGCCTTAACCCCTGCATCAGGAGCCCCTCACACCTGGTCCCCTACCGATCCCTAAGCAGTTGCACCTGGCACCCACCACACCAAACCCACCTCCTCCAGCACCCCCACTGATCCCTAATGACCTTAGCTGGACTTCTCCAGAGTCCCATTCCCACTGCTCTCAGAATCCTATGATAAGCTTTTTGCATACAGATCTCTCCCTCATTGGGATCCCCCACCAAGCTGCTTGCACCCAGATTGTGTCACACAGAACCCTGTTACTCTAGCAGATATTCTGCACAAAAAATTAAAAACTCTGCCAAAACATTTGAAAAATTTTGAAAATTCTGCATAATTTGATTTGGCAAAATAACAGAAGACAGTAACAATGTAATGACACAATTTTCAATTAAGTTGGTAATTTATTTAAAAATACTTGTCAGCAGATCATTGAAAATAGTGTGACTATATTTTGTTATAACAAATAAAATTATGCAGATTTGCAGATTTTTTAATTTTAGGTACAGAAGTTTTAATATTTTGCTCAGAATTATTTGTTAGAAGTTCTCGTGATGACTGTTGTTTTATGTTATTTTGAGAACTTACTTTCCAAATCTACTCTCAAGAGGAATGTAACAATTTTACTCATTTGCCTGTGTCCCTGGGAAGTTTGCCCTGTCATTTCAGAGGGGCAAAGGGGTCAGGCTACTTTGCCAGACGGCATGTCTTTTTAAGGTTTGGAATGCCTACATGTGCACGCACATGCCCACTCGTGTACCAGGAGGTAGTGTTAGAGAGGAAGTGGTACCAGGAGTATGGAGTGTTTGCAAGAAAATTCCATCAGTGTTTCTTTAAGGGCCAAGAGTCTTGGAAAGAGGGTGGTTGTGTCTCGCCTCTCACCATCTGGTTGGGGGTGAGCTGGGAGATGCAGACGAGCAAAAATGCTTTCCCTTCTGTCACAGCAGGGCAGATATTGGCAAGAGAAGGCTGGCCTGCCTAGACTTTTGAACATGGAGATTAATTGAAGAAAAGAGAGTCCAGCAGAGGGAGAATCTGACTCTGGTCGTACAGTTGCCTAACTTCTAGCCTAGTTCTGTGGGGGGAAACCGGGGACTCTTGCATAAGGGGGCGGGGAGAGACGGAGAGGGGCTGAAAGGTAACCTAGAAGGGACTGTGGAGTGGGGCCCAGAGTGCAGGCTTCAGAGATTCCCCAAACATCAGATATACCTTTAGATAATTTTTGGACTCTTCTTTGGATTAATTACCCAAAGAGGGGTTGCATTTAGAGTGATCCAGCCAGAGGTATGGGACAGAAAACTCTGGGGAGGAGAAACTGAGGTAAGGAATGCCCACAATGTGACAGAGGGTACTTCAGGACAATATTGCTATGTGATAGTCTGAGAGCTTAGATTTTCCTATATCAAAGAGGCACATTTTTGTTAAGATAAAACCAGGATCAATCATGCAAGTGAGGTTTGCAGCACTGTTCTGTCCCCTCGAAGCTCAGTGTTTATTTTATTTTGATTTTCACAAAAATTAAAGGACACATGCGCTATAGCAGTTAAGTAAAATCACAGTCCCATAAAGAGGACCACGTAACTGTATAAAAATAAGTATATTTAGGAAACAGCCTCACCAGAAAATAAACTAAAACAGCAAATTTCTCTGGCCCAGGTACTCATCCACACCCCACCAAAAAAAATATGAAATATAACAAGAATTTTGTGCCCCCCCACTTTCTTATATAAATGGCTTTCATGGCATGCCTGAAGGGCTGACAGATTATAAATTTTTCAGACATAATTTGGAGCAAGTTCTGGGTTTTTGAGTCCCTGAGGGCAGCATGCTCCTCTCTTTTATAATAAGGGTGATCCAGCTTGAATGCCTCACACTTTTTCTGTAGAGATCCCATCTTTGGGAGTTTTGTTTGGTGGGAGTGGCAGGTGTCTCTCTTACAGAAAACTTCATGGACATTCATGTATGCTTCCTTCCTCTTTCTCTCCCCCTATCTTCGTGCTCCACTCTTTTGTGATGAAGTGGAATGAAAAAGGTTGAGGACAATCCTTGAGAAGATTTTTGTATCTGTCTTTTAGGTCGCATGTATGCTATCAAATTCTTTTGAAATATTTTTTGAAAGAACGGGCTCTTTCGCAATATCCAGTGAAGTGTCTACACACAAAAAGTGTTCTTTCAAAATTAAATCAAAAGAATGCAGCACTCCCTTCAAAAGCACTTTTCCACTCGTTTCAGGAGGAGCACCTTCTTCCAAAAAAAGTGTGTGTAGATGCACAGCAGGCCCTTATCTTTGAAAGAGCATTCCTCTTGGCACCTGAATTTTCAATCTCTGGCCCATTCTTTCAAAAGAGTGGGGGCTGTGTGGATGCTGTCTTTCAAAACGGCAGATCACTCTTTTGTTCTGCTTTTTTGTGTGTGGATGCACTCTTTCAAAAGAAGTTATTTTGGAAGAGATCTTCTGGAGCAACTTTTGAAAGATTGCTGTAGTGTAGTCATAGCCTTATTGGGTTATAAGAATTGGGAAGTCGGGAAGAACAAAAGGATTGGCATGGCATAAGCCAAGAGTATTGATTTTGATTTGTTCTCAGCCCAACAGCTGGGTTTTTACGTGTGGAGGTCACTCAGTACGTTGAAATATTTTCTGAACTATTTTTCTTTTGTTAATTGTCTGCTTGAAAAATCTGTTTTTGTTCATTTTTGGTCCCCCTCCCATATTTAGGATTACATTTTGCTGAAACCACATTGGCAGAACTGATTTTGTTCATTTAATGGGAGCTACAATCCAGTAAATTAAAAATTACAGAATTTAGAGGAAAAAAAATGGAGGAATATGAGGATTTTTCTCTGTTCAGCACAATTAATTTAAAATGTCAATAATATGCGTAACACGTGATGAAATTTCATTGTTTTATAAATTACAATTTTATATGTGACAGTGTCTCTTTAAGTAGTAGTATATTTTTACAGAACGTAATTTTAAGAGCATTGTGGAAGTTGCAGATCTGTAAGGCCCTTGCAGACATATGAATGTGCTTATTGAGAAACATGTGAATAATACCATTAGTTTTAGGTGGGAGTGCAAGATCAGCACCTGAAAAGTTTGAGGTCTGCTGTAGTAGAACTAGCAGGGAAAATTGGAACATTTTTCAAAGTAGGTCCTATAATAACAGTTAATATTGATGTTTTCAACAATCACAGAGCAATAGAATGGCTCTTTTGATTGCTCTGTAAAAATACCTTGTTATTTAGAGTTCCAATATGCTTTCCCCTTGGTTTTTATGGTTAGAGAGTTAATCACTATTTATTAGGTTTGTTAAGCCATTAAAATTAATCACAATTAATATTATGATTAAAACCCATCATGATCAGTCAAACAATTAATTACACTGTTAATAAAATACCATTTATAAAATTATTTATGGCTGTTTTCTATGTTTTCAAATGCAGCCCTACTGATTTCAGTTACAACACAGAATATGAAGTGTATAGGGCTCACTGTATATTTATTTTTGTTTACAAGAACTTGCACAGTAAAAAACCAAAGAAATAGTATATTTCAATTTGCCTGATACAAGTATTGTAGTCTGATCTCTTTATCATGAAAGTTGAACTTACAAATGTGGAATTATGTGTAGAATAAAAGCTGCATTCAAAAATAAAACTATGTAAAACTTTAGAGTCTAGAAGTCCGTCCTACTTCGTGTTCAGCCAATCGCTCAAGTGGGATTGGTTACAATTTGTAGAAGATAATGCTTCCTGCTTCTTGTTTGTAAGTGTTTATCTGAAAGAGAGAACAGGCGTTTGCATGGCACTGTTGTAATTGGGGTCGCAGGGTATTTATGTGCTAGAGGCACTGAAGATTCATATGCCCCTTCATGCTTTAACCCTCATTGAGGAGGACATGTGTTCATGTTGGTGATGGGTTTTCCTCAATAAGTATTCAAATCAGAGCAGACGAACACATGCTTATTTTCATTATCTGCAACTACCAGAAGGTTGATTTACATTTTTGATGGTTCAGTTCTATAGTTTCTGTATCGGGTTTTGGTCTTTTAAGTATCGGAGGGGTAGCCGTGTTAGTCTGGATCTGTAACAGCAACGAAGGGTCCTGTGGCACCTTATAGACTAACAGAGAAGTTTTGAGCATGAGCTTTCGTGAGCACAGACTCACTTCCAAGTGAGTCTGTGCTCACGAAAGCTCATGCTCAAAACTTTTCTGTTGGTCTATAAGGTGCCACAGGACCCTTCGTTGCTGTTCTTGGTCTTTTAAAACTTCTGAAAGCATGCTGCACACTGTGGCACTTCAGATTCTTACACCTTGAGCCGAGTGCTGCTGCTGTTTTTAGTAATCTGACATTGGTATCTTCTCTGTGTGTTGTCAAATCTGCAGTGAAAGTGTTCCTACTACAAACAAATGTTGGGTCTTTCTCCAAGACATCTATAACATGAAACATATGGCAGAAGGCAGGTGAAACAGACCTGGAGATATACAATTCTCCCCAAAAGAGTTCAGTCACAAATTTAATTAATGCATTTTTTGAATGAGTGTCATCAACATGGAAGCATGCCCTCTGGAATGGTGTCTGAAACATGAAGGGGCATATGAATGTTTGGCATATCTGGCATGTGAATACCTTGCAGCGCTGTCTGAAAAAGTGCCATCCAATACCTGTCCTCGCTTTTAGGTGACATAAATAAGAAGCAGGCAGCAGTATCTCTTGTAAATGTAAACGAACATGTTTGTCTAGGCCAATGTTTCCCAAATGGTATTCCATGGAATCCCGGGGTTCCACAAAGTGAAAATAAGGGTTCCATGAGAAAATTCCATTACAGTAACATTTCATGATTTAAAAATAATATTTAAGCATTTATGAATTTTATTAAAAACAATGTTCATTTGTATTTGTTATGATAAGTATCCCTATGTAATACCAGCTTAGCCAGAGAACGGAGCCGATGATGTCACTACTCAGTGCTGCGCACACAAGAGTGGTACAGTCACCTCTTATATACTACCATAAATCCCCTTACTCGCTTTCAGGGAGTGTGGATCAGGCGGGTGTATATGAATAGAATATAGTCACGTGATTTCTTTTCTTTAAAAATTTAACTATAACAAATATAAATTGACTAGGAATCAGGGGTCACCAACCTGCAGCTTCAGAGCAGCATGTGGCTCTTTAAGGAGTCATTTGCAGTTCTGAACACTGCTGCTGACTCCTCTCCTGCTGCCTGCACTGCCACTGCTACAACTCTAGGGCTGCATCTGCACTGGAAGCATCTGTCTACAGAAGTTACTGTCAGAAGAGATGTTCTGACAAAACTTCTGTCAACGGATCGTGACTACACATAAAAGCATAAAAGATCTTGTCACCTGCTCTGTCAACAAGAGGGCCCCCAGAGCATCTACATGGCATTTTTGTCTACAGTTTCTGTTGACAAATCACATTTTATGTGTAGATGCTCCGCGAGTTTTGTCGACAAAACCCCAGTTTTGCCTACAAAACTGCCTATTGTAGATGTAGTCTAGAACTAAATTTAATTGGTTTAATGGATGGCAGGGTGGTGGTGGTATCTGGCTAGTAAACCAACTGAATTTAGTTCCATTATTTCAGTGGTGGCAGGGCAGGGAACTGCAGACCGCTACTCACTTGCGAAGTAGCTGGCACACAAATTCCAACTTGTTTATTATTATCCTTACTTATTTGGGGTCTACTTTTTCGGCTCCATAAATAAGACTTATTAGGGGTTCCTCAGAATTCTTTCAAGTTTAAAAGGGTTCTGTGGCCAATTAAATTTGGGAAATACTGATCTGGGTGATTGGCTGAAAAAGAAGTATGACTGATTGGATTTGTAGGTTCTAAAGTTGTTTCAGTTTTGACTACATTTATATGACAGAAGATCTACATTTTTAAGTTACACTTTCATGATAGATTGCAAAAATAACTAAACAGTGGTGCAATGCAAATATTAGTAATAAAAATAATATGAAGTGAGCACTATACACTTTGTGTTCTTTGTTGTAATAGAAAGCAATATATTTGAAAGTATAAAAAATCCAAAGTATTTAATAAATTTGCTGTTATGTTGTTTTACAGTGAGATAATACATTTTTTATCACAGTTAATTTTTGAGCTGATTGCATATGTTAACCAATTAATTGACAGCCCTACTGTTTATTTGAGATTATTCTGTTATAACACAGCCCCCTAAAAACTTCTGTAAATTTCAGCCTGCCATTTTCCACCTGGTGTTTCCCATTGGTGTTTTTTTGGGGCAAGTTTGAGCAAAACTGTATTGTGCTGTATAAAGTGGTTCAAAGTGGAAATGAACTTTCCCTAATATTTAAAAAATTCTTGCTATTTTTAAAAAGAAACTAGTGTGGTGTCAAAATTATTGAAAGTAGAAAGCTGAATTCAGTAAAGGGATCTTCTGAAAGGATAAACTAAGTGAGGAAGGGCTCTTTAAGATATATGAGTTAGGAGGGATTCAAGGGTGGTTATTCTTTATTATCTCCATATTACAGAATATTGTGGGAGGTTGTCTTGTGGTTTATTTAGCATACAAAAGTGAAATAACAGCCTCTTGAATACTGTACTATGACATTATAGCAAAGAATTAGAAAGCCAAGCAAAGGGAATTGGGGGTGAACTACCACTGAGCATTAGGCTTACCAGAATGCTTACCAGTTAACTGGTTAACCAGACCTTTTCAATCCTTGTAGCTGGCCAGCTGCACTGAGCAGAGCAGTCCCAGCCACAGCAGACTGGCTGGCCAGTGGGATCTTGAGAATGCTGTAGGAAGGCTGAAGCAGCCCCAGTCATGGCAGGCAGGCAGGGTCCTGGCATAGCCGCAGAAGAACAGCCTAAGCCTCCACCATAACTGGCCAGTGGGATCCCACCCCCAACAGCACTGGCCCACGAGAGTGGCTGTTGTTAATGGTTAACTGGTTAAATTACATAATTTTAATCACTTAACAAGTGAACTGTTACAACTGAACATTATAATCCCTTTAGGGGTGTAAATGACAATAAGTAAACATTAAAGAGCCACTTCATTACTTCTGTACAAATATTTTATGTGTAACTGGACAGGAGTAGAGTTTTACTAGGCCAGTCTTATTTTTAGCTGTGATGTGTAGTAGTAGACTCATTATGTTGTTACTCAGGGATAAGCTTTTCTATATCTTGACAATCATACATTCTTGCTTTATTTCCACAAAGACCATTCAGATTTCACTTATTCTCTGAAACAGTGGCTTTCAAAGTACAGGTCATGATCCAGTACTGGGTTGCAGAATGTCAGGCACTGTGTCACTTTGCCGAGGGTAACCAGGTGACCAGCGAGGATGCTAAGGCAGACTTCCTGCCTGCTCTGGTACAGCAGACCACATTGCACTCTGGAAATGGCCATCAGCAGGTCTGGATCCTCAGGTGGAGGGGGAGGTGGGGGACTCTGTGCTCTGCTCCCACCCTGAGCACTGGCTCTGCACTCCTGTTGGCCAGGAGTGGTGGTGCCTGCAATCAGGAGCCACCAGAGATATGCTTGTGCTGCTACCCCTCCCACAGTCCTGAGCCCTCCTAAACCTCACTTCCTCAGCCGCACCCGAGTGTTCACTCTGTAGTACAGTGGTTCCAAAACTTTTCACTGGGGCGGACCCCAGGTCATTCCCCAAACTGTTCATGGAGCCCCCAACCACCCTCAAATTGTTTGTTGACACCCCCCCCCCCAATCAAAGCCAATTTTATTTATCTTTTATTTTTTTCATGAACCTCCTGCAATACCCTCGTAGACCCTGGTTGGGAAACTGCCCTTGTCAAAAGTAAAATTTGGTGGGTCATGGGCATCAACAGGGTTTTTTTCAAGTAGGTTTCAAGAAAAGAAGAATTTGAAAACCTCTGCTTCAAAATATGATCATCCATGGTTGAGTTCCCAAAGATGGTTTGGGTACTTTACCTCTTTCCCAGCAGGTGAAGGAAGTAAATACAGATATTTAAAGTGACTACATTCCGAACTGGGAAGCTGCAATCTGATTTTGCATCAGTTGCTTTTGTTTTCATTAGGTGATGGACAACTGATGGTATACAAGGTTGGAACAGGCAGTTGTTGCAAATGTAAAATCAAAATCCTGTTGATGTGGATTTATAGAAGTTAGCAGTTTTTATCTGCAATATTTGAATTCTCTGCATTACAGTTTAATATTATGTTTTGATTTATAGTTAATCAAACATCTTTAATGGTGAGTGTAAGAACAAATTGTACTTATTTTTAAATAGATCCTTACAATAAATGAGGATGGATCACTTGGGCTGAAAACTCCCAAATCTCATGTTTGTGAGCATTGCAATGCTGCCTTTAGAACAAACTACCATTTACAGAGACATGTCTTCATTCATACAGGTACTGCTTGACTTCACTTGTCTTTTCTACTATATAAAGATCTGTCTCTTCCACTAAAAAATATTTTCAGCTCTATGCGAATTTCAGTTCTAAGAGAATAGGTAACTTGGCATCTAAGCTTAGAGATTCCATGCACCAAAGTGTCAAAAGAACACCTGAAAAAAACTCAACATATGTTTATTAAACTGAAGATATAACCGTTTACCAGGTTTTTTGTTTTTCTTTATCAGAAAGTATTGGGTTGACTTGTAGCCTAAGTGCCAAAATTGACCCGTTTGTAAAATGTGCTCTAGATGCTTATTTGCCTGCTGAGGTGTGTCTCGTTTGGACAAATCAAAAGGGTACTTACCATTATACTGGCTTGCCAGAACCCAAAATGCAGACTTATTCCAGTATTATGATTGATCTTGTTCTTGAGGAAATTACAGCCATTTCAGCTCTAACTCCTACATCTTTGTGTTAATGTGACTCACGGGAAGTATTTTGAAGTCCATATAGTTAGCAGGGATGAAGTTTTTGGTATAAGTATATTTTGGAATTCGCTGAGATGCTGGTTTTATATAGACAACTATTTTATTCCTCAAAGTAATCATCAGAAACAACAGTTTGTAGTTATTAACTTATGGATATGGAATTATATTGTTCAAGGTGAAAAACCATTTCAGTGCAGTCAATGCGACATGCGTTTCATACAGAAGTACCTGCTACAGAGACATGAGAAGATTCATACTGGTGAGTATAGTGCCTTGAGTATCTTTACTGGCGTGCTTAAAGAACTGTTCCCCAAATCAGGCCAGGTTTCCAATAATAAGTGTGCAGCTTAATATCCTGCTGGAGTTTGTTGTGATTTTAACATATATGGTACAACACATTTAAAAGTGATTTTAGTTCTGTGCTTTAGCCTTGCTCCTCTTTTCTTTGGCTTCAAAGTGAGTGTAAATTGTAGTGAGCAAATGTGGGAATTAAGAATTCTTAAAATAATTCCAGAATAGCAAACCATGAAGTTTGTTTAACACCTAATGATTTTTTTCATTCTTCTCTTCTGTCATATAAAACTGATTTTTTCACTGGGGTCTTCATCACTTAAAATATTTTTTTATTTCTTGTTAACTTGAAGGAAAACTATCAGGACTGTAATGGCCAAAATGCCTAACCCCCAAGGTATTACCATCAACATTACTTTTCACTCTATTTTAAAAGATTCAACGCAGAATTATTCTAATATATCTATACACATTACAGATAATAGGTCAAACAAGGCCCAAATTTTAAAGCAAATTAGAGTTAGTTTATGTGTATTTGTTTATTTTTGTCTTATTGCAGTGTACAAAACCACATTCTCTCACAGGTTTGGCTTTATTGGGTTTTTGGCATTTTGGTGCATGGCCTTTCAATCCCTGTGTAAATATTTTGTGATATCGTCCTTTTGGACTGGATGCCAATTTCTCAGCCTCTTTTACAGAAAAGCAGAGCTGGTGAATGTGCACAGTGTTTCTTGGGTGTAGCATTTAAATAGATATGAATGCTACTAATGTGTAAGGGTGTGTGTGCATGTGTCTGTGAATATGACAGCTGAAAAAGTTTAAAACTCTTCAAAATGAAATTTTAAGCAGTATGCAAGGAGTTACGTGCACAAATATCCTGTTAAGGGATTTCTGTGTCTTATGTTGCTGTGAATTCAGACTTAGGAGATTTCCTTTCACCAGTGAGCCCCAGACTGTGTTCTTTTATGTGCAATGGCTTTGCTCTGTTCCATGTATTTCCTCTAGCTTTGAATTAAGTGAGCTTCATTCTGGAGAAACTGCTGCCTTCACTCTTTGTAGATATTATTCTTGTAAAGAATGGATTGCATGTGCATGCACGCACACATACACACACGCAGAGGAAAGAAAACAGGAAGGCTACGTCTACGCTATCCCAAAACTTCGAAATGGCCATGCAAATGGCCATTTCGAAGTTTACTAATGAAGTGCTGAAATACGTATTCAGTGCCTCATTAGAATGCCAGCGGCCATGGTACCTCAGAATTGCTGCAGCTCGCCACCACGTGGCTTACCCAGACGGGGGTCCTTTTTGAAAGGACCCTGGCAACTTTGAAATTCCCTTATTCCTATGTGCTATTTACCTCATTTGCATACCTCTTTCGAAAGAGGAATGCAAGTGTAGACACACCCATAATATTTGTACTTAGCAATTAATTGCATATGTAGAAATAAAGGGATTTTGAAGTTGCCAGGGTCCTTTTGAAAAGGACCCCATCTAGATGAGCCACGGCAATTTTGAAGTGCCGCAGCCGCCGGCATTCTAATGAGGCGCTGAATATGTATTTCAGGGCTTCATTAGTAAACTTCAAAATGGCCATTTGCATGGCCATTTCGAAGTTTTGGGATAGTGTAGACATGGCCAAAAAGGTTTAAATGCACATTCTTTTGTCGTGTTTTGTAGAATCATTTTTGCTGCAGATGATTCCCTGTTTGTAGCTTTGAAAATGAGACTAGACTATGTATGCAGTTAATTGCTGAGTACAAACATTATGGGTACGTCTACACTTGCATTCTTCTTTTGAAAGATGTATGCAAATGAGGCAAATTGAAAAATGCAAATGAGGCATAAATTTGCACATCTGGCACCTCATTTACATATTCTAATTTCGAAAGAGCTTCTTTCAAAAGAAGAAAGCCAGTGTAGACACTGCTCTTGCGAAAGTAAACCCATCTTCGAAAGAATCCTTCTTCCCTTTATTTAACGGGAAGGATTCTTTCGAAGATGGGGTTTACTTTCAAAAGAGCAGCGCCTACACTGGCTTTCTTCTTTTGAAAGGAGCGCTTTCAAAATTAGAATATGCAAATGAGGTGCCAAATGTTCAAATTTATACCTCATTTACATTTTAGATTTACTTCATTGCATACATCTTCAAAAGAGGAATGCAAGTAGATGCACCCTATATAAATGTCATTAATATTTTTAATATTCAGCATTTCTAACTCCAGAGAGACAGCAGCTTTGTTGCTTTTAGGGTTGGTTGGTTTGTCTATGCCAGCTCTTGATGGGTGTATTTGTCTTCTATGTATAAGAGAAAAAAACCCCAGATGGTAACAAATTAATCTTACTGTTTGCTCAACTTTAGAAAAAATGTTTTCTCCCTCTTCTCAGCCTTCTACTGGCTTCGCATAGTTTGGTAATTATTTTTCATGGAAACTGAAGTAGAGGATTTGGTTTAAACAAGAGGCTGACCCTCTCTAGTCTGGCACCCTCAGGATCTGACCAGTGCCATATCAAAGAATTTGCTGAACCACAGGAGATCAATGTTATCTAGCAGCATTAACAGCACTCCCACTGCTTACTAGGCACTTACGGGTAAATTAAAGCTAAATAACAGCACAGAACACTGAGAATCAGGACTGGTAGCTGTTAAACTTTATGGGACCATGGGAAACTTGGCCACACCCATGATAAGTGGACATCCAGCTTGCTAAAATCATGCTGGACCACAGAAGTTGCTGGACAAGAGAGAGTTAGATGAGTGCTTAGGACAATATGCAGTTGGTTAATTATCTGTTTTACTGACCATGCAGTCAAGGAGGTCTGCCTTAAGATCTTAACAAGTCCCAGTGATCTTTGACTATTACATCTGTATGACTTAGTTGGAAGAAAAGAAGAGAAATTTTTGATTGTCTTAAGACGTTCTCTGAAGATAATTTAGTAAATATACAAAAACTGTATTGATTGAACCTAAGGCTTGTGTTATACAGGAGGTCAGACAAGATGATCATAGTGGTCTTTTCTAGGTTTATGTATGGTGGACTTTGGTGTCCTAGCCCAATTATCGTTTGTTCCTTACAGTCTACATACTTAAAGATTTTTCTTTAGATATATTTTTTCGTAACAGTTGCATGGTGGGATCTTTCAGATAATTTACATTTTTAAGACTGCTTTCTATGGCTACCATCTCCATGATTTTATTGTGGGAAAAACAGTCTGTTCCTTGGACTTTAATTTCAGTACTGCCATAGATTCTTTATAGTCTATAAGGGTGAGAATCTGTGGGAATATTTTTTCCTGCTTCTCCCTTTCTTTTGTAAACAGTTGGTTTTCTTCTTTCCCAGACTTTAAATGCAGTAGGTCTGATTTACCTTTTATTCCTAATGAAATGACCCTATATTGTCTCCAACTTTAGTACGGTGTTCAAAAGACTAAAGATTAACAGAATTTTTTTTGCCTTTTAAAGATTTTTATCCATTCTCCAACTTCCTGTATTAAGACTGCTGAAGACAACACTAACAGACAGTAGTCCCATTAATATCTTTGTAAAAACAGGGAATTTAGAGGTGTGCCATGTAATAGCAATAGCTAGTGTTTCTGTTCTTAGAAGTCTTGCCTCAATGAAATACTGTTCAAAGAAGGTAGAAAGTCATCAATAATCAGTCATTATTATGAGTAGGCAATTAACAAATTGAATTAGTGCAAAATTGTGTTACCTAGAAACAGTCACACCTGGGAAGAGGGTGATAAGCATAAAAATCGGCTGCTAATTGTAATTTTTTATGATTCTGCTTGTTGCTCATGACACTGAAAATCAACACACAATTTGTTATTAGTAGGAAAAATCCTGAATAGTGATCTTAAATCGCTGAGTTCCTGATGAGAACACCACTATAGGCTTTCTTCAAATCTCTTCTGTTCTGTTTTCACAAATGAAGATTTCTGCACCAGTTCTCTACCACTGTATTCATGTCTCACCCCCTAACTCCTTCATCCAAAAAAATTAAAAAAAACAAACAAAAAAATTGGGAGTCACAAGGTACCTGCCAAATGTAATTGCTCTGTCACTTTGCTTTTATGTTGCTTGCCTTCTCTACTCTTTTGTCTAGTTTTTGTCTGTTTTGACTGTAAGCTCTTCCTAGGCATTTGTTTGCGTAACTGCTAAGTGTCTTTTTCACTACACTTTGGAGCTGCACTTTATACATGTATTTTAGAATGACTATTAACAGACTTCCAGTACAGATATAACATATCCAAAACATCTGAGATGATTTTTCCTTGATACCACTTAGATCAATAACCTGCATAATATATTGTACATTCCATTTACGTTTGCCCTTCTAATGCATTTTGTCACACTCAGTAATGCAGTGAAAGAAAATATATCCTCAACTCTTCTTCTAGTTTAAGAGAAGATTGTGTCTTGATCTTTTCAATTTACATAATTTGTCCTGGTTCGAAAGCTGGATAGAATGTTGCAAAAAAACCTCTGTCTTCAAGTTTCAACTGTGTAAAATGGTTTTCAGAAGGCATTGGATCATAAGAATAGATGAATTTTTGATAAAATGTTAATACTTTAATAACATACTCATCTCTATAGAGATTTAAACCAGAGTTAACAGTGGCATTAACTTCATGAACTCACCCTTGCAAGGCATTTCTTAATCTAATTTGGAAGAACATTGTACCACTCTGCTGAACAATCTCATCCGAGGTGAAGCAGCCCATTTGGGAACATTTCCTCAAATCAAGATTCCAGCTTTTTACAGGCAAGATCTAGATGGAAGTAGTGTTTAGGTTTGAAGGAGTACTTAGTGTATACTTGCAAAGGCCCCAAATTCACTCTTATTATGTGACCTGTTCACACTGTTCAAATGATGTGCAAGAGACAGATGTTTGGGTGTGTAATCTACCAGCTTGTTTCCCTCATCTCACCCTTATCCAGTTACAATAAAGGAGTGTAAAGGCTCTATAGCAAATCTATTCATGGAGCCCTGTGGCTTGTTTAGGTGTGAGAGGGTGTGTCAACAGACCACTCTGTGCTCCAGCCTTTATGAGCTAGCAGAATGGCTTCTACAGGGAAGTTAAAGCTAAAATAAGTTGGAGTTTTCTCTAGCTCTGTTCCCATTTGGGCTGAGGATGCTCAAAATGTGGGAGGCAAAGCCAGCTTTACATCCACCCTCAACCTGAGATAAAGAGGGATTTAAAGGAGGTGAAAAGGCACTTGGTAGACAAAAAGCAGGAAGATGTTCCAAAAGTAGGAACAGTATGAAAATAACACAAAATTAGGAATGGTATGAATCAGGAAAAGGAAGCAGAAAGGAAAGAGGATTGAAAGCAGGATAGGTAATGATGGGAGTGATATGTAGTATAAAACTAGAGCAGAAATACAAGGGGGGGCAAGATTTTTATGGCTTTGAAGGTAAAGATGAAGTTCTTGAATTTGATTCAGGTAGCAGGTGGAAGGTTAGACAAAAATGCAATAATATGGTAGTAGTGGTATAAACACCTAGATAAATAGTGTGTGAAAATACTGAACTGATTAGCAGGAAAGTGGAGAAAGAGAGAGAGAATTTTAAATTGAGTAGACTGGAGTTGTCAAGGTACAATGCTAGATAGCTAGAGAGAAGAAATATACAATGTTCAATAGAAGAGATGACTGTGGGTGGTGAAGAAAACCAGATTTTGGTGATGGTATTTAAACGGAAGACATAACTAAGGTTAACAAAGAGACTAGATATGGAAGGAGGAACAGAACTCTAAGTTGACTCTGAGTTTGGGAGCCTGGTGAGAGGGAGATATAGAAGGAGCAGCAAAGAGTGCTCAGGAAGGAAGATAAATTCAGTTTTTGAGAAAATAAATTTGAGATGGCTGCAGGCCATCCAACAGGAGGTATCTGAGAAGCAACTGGAGATGCAAGATTCAGTAGCTGGAGTTGGAAGCTGTCTGCATAAAGGTGAGAGATGAAACCATGGTAGCTGATGGGATCAGCAAGAGAGACAATATGCATATGAATGAAAAAGGTTATGTCTTTTCTAGTTTCTCTGCATCAGATTTCCATTATTTTTACTCTAGGTGTGTCTAATTATATAATTGAAAAAGATGAATGCTCAGATAATTAAAATGTAAGTTTCAATAGTAGGCAACCATATTTCAAGGCAAGGTATGCCAATTGTTATAGGATAGCTAAGAACATAAGAATGGCTTGGTCCATCTGGCTCGGTATCCTGTCTTCCAACAGTGGTCAATGCCAGATGACTCAGAAGGAGTGAACAGAACAGGTAATCATTGAGTGATCCCTCTACTATCATCCATTTCCAGTTTCTGGCAAAGAGAGGCTAGGGACACCATTCCTAACCTTCCTGCATAACAAGTATTAATGGACATAACCTCCATGAGTGCATCTAGTCCTTTATGGATCTTGATAAAGGCCTGGTCTTCACAACAATGTCTGGCAGAGTTCCACGGGTTGAGTGTGTGCTGTGTGAAGAAAAACTTCCTGTTGTTTATTTAAAATCTGCTACCTGTTCCATTTGGTGACACTTAGTTCTTATGTTACTTACAGAATTTGTTCACTACATGGCTATTGGAAGAAGGTTGCACAGAATATATAGTGTTTTTCATTTTGTTTTATTTTATTTTATTTTATTTTATTTTGCATCATCTGTTTGCAATTTTAAATAACGAATTAAAACTGCAGTACTATAAAATGGTAGTGCCTTACATGTGGCTTTAGCAGTGTCACCCTCATTTAGATTAATGCTTGGATGTGGTTAAATTCCTCTGTACTAAGTGGAAAAATGTACCTCTGAATATCCATATTCATAACTTGGTGATGATAAGAACAGGCACTACTGTGTCAAATAACGTCAGATGGAAAGAGTGGAACAATCTAAAACTTATTTCTAGAAATAACGTATGCCAGCATTGTCAGCAATAAAAAACACTGCTGTTTTCCAGGACCAAAGCGTTGACCTGTCAGCAGAATTCCCATTTTCTATCTCATTAAATCACAGGATTGCATATAAATATTCAGAAAAAAAGAAGTCACATCATCAATAAACAGGTTTGACAGTGGTGAACAAAAAGATAACCATATTCCAAATGCAGAGACTTAGATATGATTATTGACAAGTGGAAGGATTTCTATATTATTTACATTCAGATACTATAATTCCTATGCCCTGAAGGGATTTAAATATGTATGGAATCCACTCTCTATTGTAATACTCTGTTTCCAAGATGATACGGGTTTAGCTAGTTTTTTAAATTTAATTTTGTCCTGTCTTTCTTCATTATGAAAGATGGACATTTTCCCCCCTATACAAATACCATGATCTCTGTAATTTTTTCCTGTTAAGAAACTAGTTTATCTAGGAATATGTGTAATTAATTAATTCATTCATAAAGACAAATATGTTACAGATTTGCAGATTATTTTACAGTAACTAAAAAGACAAGATTTCTGCCTTTAATCTGCGGTCTTTACATCTATAATGGAAGAGATGCCTTGCTCTTTGGGTGAATTCTGTTGAAAAATAGTGAGATCCTCTAAAAGAGAGACACTCTGCAAGATAAGTGGGTTTTTTTTAGGCTTAATCAGACAAACATAGACAATTAAGATAGTAAATGACAAAAGTTGAAATAGAGATATTCTTAATTTACTTTATAATGAAAATAAATCTTTGTAAATAGGTGAGAGGAGAGAAATTGGTATCACGAGAGTAGAAGTAGCATTTAAAATATGTTGTCTGAACAAATGAGTAATATAACAGATGACAGGACTTCCATTTGCCCGAATGAATTTAATTGCAGAGAGTTGCTATTTTTAATATAATTATTAAAAAGTCAAGTGAACATGCCTTTTACTTATTATTGGAACTATTCTTGAAATCAGATCAAAATGCATATCATATTTAGGGCTGTTATTTCAGATTTTCATACTGAGGTGGAGAAAAAGACTGGACAGAACCATAGAACATAACACAGATATTTTAAACTTTTTAACCACCTACTTCTTGAAAGCTTAAATTCTTTTTTGGAAAATGGAATTAAATGGTGCAAGGAGGATGAAAGAATTTAGACCTTGTCATCAGAATGGTCTTTTCATTAACCCCTAAATATGTATTTTGGGAACAGTTCATCTTCATATATATTTTTTGATCCTCTTCAATCTTTGGTAACAGTTTGATAGATTTATTTGTACATTTATTGTACCTTGAACACAGAGATGGGCATGAAAACTGGTTACTTAAAATTTTCCCTTTTTTTGTTAGATTTTCTTGGTATAATATTCCCTTTTTGTTTCCTTCATGATATTTTTGACATTAGTGGGTACAAGGGAAATTGGGACTTATATGAATGATCACAGACTGTTTTTTCAACAGGAGCATACTAAATCATCTTTGTTACTTCCAATAAAAGCTAGTAATATTTGCCAGGGTTATTGTGTGGAATAACCATTTGTTTTTCTGTTTTTACTTTGTTTAAACTATATTTTTATATAATGACTGTTCTTAGGTGAAAAACCATTTCGTTGTGATGAATGTGGTATGAGGTTCATACAGAAATATCATATGGAAAGGCACAAAAGAACTCATAGTGGAGAGAAGCCTTACCAGTGTGAATATTGTTTGCAGGTAAGATGGTTAATTGAAATAATTCACATTATTTTAAATACTGAAATGCCAAACCTGATTGTGAACTAATACACACAAGAATTTTCTAAATTGTGAGGTCTGACAACGCTACAAATTGACGTAGAAAAAATTATACTAATGCAAACTGAATGTATGTTGTAGGCAGCTTTCAGTTGAAGTGGCTGAACTGTGTGTGAAGTAATGATTATATTATTTACAATCAAAGATGGCTTTTCTTATATATAATTTTTTTAACTTAAAAAAAATCCTCTATAGTACTTTTCCAGGACAGACCGAGTGCTGAAACATAAACGGATGTGCCATGAGAGTCGTGACAAGAAACCTAATAGAAGTGCCACCAAAGTTGGCCTTTTGGCATCTGAAGAAGATGCTGGCTTCTCTACACCAATGAAAGATAGCTCTTTGCCAAAGAAGAAAAGGCAGAAAACAGAGAAATTAAAATCTATTGACAAGGAAATTGGAGATAAATCTGATCAGAAGAAGGATAAAAATGACTTCTTGCCTTTGTATTCTGCCAGTGCTAAAGTAAAGGATGAATATATGGTGGCAGAATACGCTGTTGAAATGCCACATTCTTCTGTCGGTGGGTCACACTTAGAAGATGCAAATTCTGGAGAAATACACCCACCTAAACTGGTTCTCAAAAAAGTTAATAGTAAGAGAAGCCTAAAACAGCCACTTGAGCAAAGTCAGACCATTTCACCTTTATCTACATATGAAGAAAACAAGGTTTCTAAGTATGCCTTTGATCTTGTGGATAAACAAGGTTTATTGGACACTGATGGTAATGCTGATATTGACCAAGTTGATACTTTACAGGAAGGACCCAGTAAACCTGTACACAGCAGCACAAATTATGATGATGCAATGCAGTTTTTAAAGAAAAAGAGGTATCTTCAAGCGGCCAGTAATAATAGTAGAGAATATGCCCTGAATGTAGGTACTATAGCATCTCAACCTTCAGTAACTCAGGCAGCTGTAGCAAGCGTCATTGATGAAAGTACCACGGCATCCATATTAGATTCACAGGCACTGAATGTGGAAATTAAAAGTAACCACGACAAAAATGTCATTCCAGATGAGGTGCTTCAAACCCTACTAGATCATTATTCCCACAAGGCTAATGGACAACATGAAATATCTTTTGGTGTGACGGATGCTGAGGTGACCTCCAGTATATCAATCAATTCCTCTGAAGTATCTGAGGTTACCCAGTCTGAAACTGTTGGAACAAGCTCTCAAGCTTCTTCATCAGATAAAGCCAGTATGTTACAAGAATACTCAAAGTTTCTACAGCAAGCATTGGACAGAACTAGCCAAAATGATGCCTATTTGAACAATCCAAGCCTTAATTTTGTGACTGATAACCAGACTCTTACAAGCCAATCAGCATTCAGTTCCATAGACAAACAGGTCTATGCTTCTATCCCAGTCAATAGCTTTCGATCAGGAATGAACTCTCCATTAAGAACAACTCCAGACAAGTCTCATTTTGGACTAATGGTTGCTGAATCCCAGCATTCTTTTCCCTTTTCAGGTGATGAGGCAAATCATTCTTCCTCCTCCTCTACGCAGGACTTCTTGGATCAAGTGACTTCTCAGAAGAAAGCAGAGGCACAGCCTGTTCATCAGGCTTATCAAATGAGCTCCTTTGAGCAGCCATACAGGGCTCAATACCATGGAGCAAGAGCTGGGATATCATCTCAGTTTAGCACTGCCAACGGACAGGTGAACCTGCGAGGGCCAGGGACAAGTGCTGAATTCCCAGAATTTCCCTTGGTGAATGTAAATGATAATAGGGCTGGGATGACTGCTTCACCTGATGCCACAACAGGACAGACTTTTGGCTAAGAAAACCTTTGTAAATAATATTGGCACTTTAGAACAGATCTGTCAAGAGTGGGGTTGCTCTGTGTAAGATGGATTGCTGTACAGCTTTTAAGAACATTGCGTTATAACAAAAGTAAGCTGATATAGCAAGTTCAGTAACTTCATTTTTTGGTTAGTCACCAGTCATGGAACTGCTTTACATGTTGTCTCTCCTATAAAAGGCAGTTTGTTACTTACCTGTTTGAGATCAGAAACTTACTATTTTACATACACTTAAATTCAAAGCAAAACAAAAATAACCCCAGGTAATGTTTCCTCCCATAATAGTTTCCTATTTGGTTTCATTGTATATTCTTGGGAGAAAAGTAATTGTCTGAGATTATTCATGTTGTCACTTTCTAAATTTGTCAGTGTAGTCATTACTCTTCAGCAGGGAATATAAATATACTAAACAGAGTAAACTAAAAGTTTAAATGTCAAGAGATTATGGCTTAACAACATTGGTGTATTCTATGGAAAAACTCTTTCTTCCCCCTCTCTTAAAATGAAGTATATGCCATGTGCCCTTTATATTTGCTTTGCATTACAATGAGCTGTGTTTTTGAGGAAAAAGTAGTAATAAATTGATAGACTAACTCCATTATTTAAAAGTCTAATTAATTTAAAATACTTTAAAACCTTTTTTAGCAAAATACATCTGCTTATGCATTTACTTCAGTCCTGAAGTGTGTTGCATATTTCTTTGTACAGTTGAACCTAGACATAACTTTTTTATGATTCTTTCACATGCAAATATCAAGATTTGAAGTGTTAGTTAAAATAATCTGTAGGTTACATTCCCAATTGCATAAACGCTTGCACAAATTGTGTATTCCAAGATTTTAAAGCTTAATTGTACTTTACCTGGCATATTCACCTTGATTAACAAAGAGCACTTAGATTCTAATTGATATTTTTTTATTTCTGAAAGAATAAAAATCTGTTTTAGATTTTTTAGGTTTGTTATGGCTGCATCATTATCATCTCATAAAACACTGATTATTATCTTTTAGTATAAAGAAGATTGGAATTTCTTAGCTTCTGTAAAAACTGGTTTAATTCTTTCTGTCTAGAACTTTGACAATTCGGATAACTAAATATGTTAAAGCATCCCAGTAAGCTGAAGAAGTTGGCCTTCTAATTGCATATCTTTTTAGTGATTTCTTAATGAACAACGTTCATTATAATTTTACCAAAACTGTTGTCTAATGCCAGTAAACAAAATTTCAGTACAGATGAGTGACCTGAAGCTTTTGTTGCATTTCACAGTATAAATAAACTACAAACTTTATCTCTGTACCATGAATATGTTTTTAATAGTACTGTGGCTTGAAGTATACAGTAAGGTACGATGAACAGTTCTGTGTGCATTTTTAAAGTGGTGAGGATGGAATAACATAAATGTGTTGTGTAGTTTGTTAGCCATTTTAAAATTTTGAACTTGATATTCATTCTTTTGCACTTTTTCCTAGAGAGGACTCTGTCCAGTAATTTAAGGAAATTGGTCCCAGTTCCCTTTTTTTTCCCTCCTATGTCATCATTGTAACTGCAATAACTTCCCTGGGACCATTTCAGGAAGAAGATTCATCTGCAATCCATAGACTGCATCTCAAGTGGGCAGAGACATCATTTACAAGAGCTTTCTGCATAACTCATTTGTATACAGAGGGTTCAGTTTCTTATTGCCCCATGATGATCTTAACAATTGTAAGATTTATTAGCCCAGCGTGCAGCTGTTTTTTGATGCTGCAAATCCATACATAGCCTACCATTTACAGTAACTGGTCTGAAGATTTGGCTCTGAGTTAAGCAGAAAAATAAACATCATGAGAGAAAAGCAAAATAATTTTAGAATGCTAATGACACAAAAGGAAACATCTTTAAAAGAATATTTTAACCTGACTGTATCTCTTTAATTTGTTCTGCATTATTGTTGTTTGTCTCCTGTCCTACTTGCATAGACATACACATGTATATGGCACCTAACTCACAACCAGAAACAACCCCATCATGCATTTTCATTAAATATTACTTCCTCACATCCTCACATTCACTGTACCCATAGTGCTACATTGGCAACTTTGGTTTAATGTCCTATCATTACAAATATGTCTATTTACTTACACTGTTGAAAGAAAAATCCCGTGAGGCTAGCTTGCCACAGCACTTAGTTGGATACACAGGGGAATAAGAAGGTATAAGTCCTGCTTTTTCCTTATGAGATGGATGACTCTGGTTGTGTTGGAGATGGCAGGAGCTTACTCTCCTGATATCCTGTTGTGAGAAAATTCAGGTAGGGGAAACTGGCCTTACTCTTTCAGTTCACTAGCCAGAATAGATAGTTGGTGCATAGAGGTGAATAAACTAGTTCACACAAAGGCTGAAATAAATAACTTGCTTCTCACTAGAGTAAAATTGTGTTATGGGAAGAGCATGGGTTTTCTGAGTCACAATTCATTCTCTGGTGTGGGGCATCACAGCTTCTCTCGGTGTGGTAGGGCAGGTTGTAAAGGTCTCACCCTATCCAATGGTAATTATTTTGTAGATCTACTTCATACATGTAATTAAAGGCCATTCTGTCCTTAGAACTAGGGCTTTTCTACCTGCAGAAATTTACCAGCAGAATTCTTCCAGTATGATTGTACTGCTACAGTTATACTAGTATAGTTCTGCCAGTAAATTAAGCCCATGTTTTTTAACAAGTTCATCGCTTTAAATACTTTAAAAAGTATTTTCTCCTTCAGCATATTTCATTGTTTTACATTAACACACACAAACCCATGCTTTCCCCCTTTTGATCCAGCGGATGTTTATTCTTATCCATGCCACCTATGGGTTTGAAGTAACTAAAAACAAAAATGACTTTTTCTTTGTTACTTTTTATGGGTACCAACATTATTTAGTCAGTACACTTTGGGGAATAGCATTTACATCTCAGCAATCCAAATGTAGAAGCTCTTATTTTATAGGTTGTGAAAGCTGTAGATGCATGTGGGGTGGAATCATTTATGACTGTTCTTTTTTTCTGCGACAAAATTAGGATAAATTTAAAATATATATTCACAAACTCAATGGCACTTAGCCCTCAACTGTAATAATTTTAAATGGTTTGCATTTTGGGCCTGAATTACTTGACAGTGTCCCTTTTGGCATTAGTCTTTTGTTATATTTTACAATGATTGCAATTGTGAATGCTGGAATTGGCTTGCAATGATATATTTGTAAGCACCTACATTTCTTGATCTGGTTTGAGAGTGAGTTAACAATAAATGACAGAGTTTGCAGAGGAGCATAGCATTGTATACTACTATATGCTGTTCTTATGAAGAATTTAAATCAGGCCTTAAAATGATTTTTTCATGTGTCTCTCCTCCTTTTGCCTATGGGAAAATTATAGTGCAAGAAGAGAATACAACCACCCCTAACATGCTCATGCTTGCTTACCATTTTCATAACTTTGTGTATTGTAGGTTGACAGTGTTTTGGGGAAAGGGAGCAGTTCAGTGATAAAGGGGAAATACAGTAAAATCTTTCTAATTCTCTACTAATCAAAGCACCACCTTATTTTTACACATACAATCTTCTTTCTCCCAACTTTGCAGAGTATTAATGGTAATTTACTGATTTAAGTAAATTTAAGTAAATGAGTAAATTTACTCATTTAAGTAAGACTGGCTTGCTTCAATCAAGTATACTACAGAATATTAGCATACTTTGAAGTAGTATAATGAAAGCTAACTACAGCTGTCACGGTAAATGAACTAAGTACATTTTGTGATTAGATATCTTTGCCTTTGCTTGCTTGCTGCTCCTCAAAATTCACTGATATTTAATGGTTTTTCAAGTCATTACTGTGCACTAATGGGATTTTATTGTAGCTTTTCAAAAACATTTGGTTTCCTCTCTGAAAAATCAAGATACATACAATATATTTTGTGCTTGTTCAGAATATTGTTAAATCTGCATCATGCACAGCAAAAATTTGAAAATTATCCAAATAGTTGGATTAATCTGCTTTGAATTTAGCAGTATTGGATTATTCTGTGTGTGTAAATGTGCAAACTGAATTTTCTGTTGGATTTTTTTTTAATTAACTACATTACAAATTGCAGGGAAATTCCAAATGTTCCTGGGAATACATTTAGAAACTTTACCGGGGAGAAATATACTTAGGCTATGGATACTTGTTCCAGTACACATGTGGACTTTCAAATTATGTGGTTAGTACTGAGGCAAAATAATATTATGCTTTTATTAGTGTTAGAAGTTCTACTAAATGGAAGCCTTGTAATTTTGAAAGTTCATTCATTTTATGTTGGTGCATGTTTATGTTAAGCATGTAACACATTAAACCACAATTCACTTTTGCAAGGAACATGTACTAAGAAAGTACTACTTTTATGAAAAACATCTTTAAGTTTAAATTTGAACTTTTGTTCAGTTTTGAATTGCTTTAAGTCAGGGAAGTAAATTTTATAATTGTGTTTGCTGTACTCTGCATATAAAACCCTTACGTTTCCTTTTAAAAACTACTACTTTTCTTAGGCTACACGAATTGAGGCAAGCAAACATTTCTAAGAGTTGTTTCTTGCTTTCGTTAATCCAATGAAGGGAGAGGTAAAATTGTGTAAACAACATTATTTTATTTTTTTATGCAATATCTTGCTGTAAATATGATTTATCAAATAAGGATGTACCTATGATTGAATCTCTGGTTCTGCACACTTAGAGTTTATATATAAATATAAATGTGTCTTGACAATCAAAGACTTATGTCAGTCTTCCTTTATGATGTTTATTATTGTTATGCATTCCATTTGTTTGAATTGAGTACCAGTGTGGAAATCTGTATTGTCTGTAAGTATGTAATGTTTTATAAACATTAAAAAACACAAAAATGTCTTTAAAAACACAAAAATGATGTAAATATATACAAACTGATCACAGTACTACTTAATGTTAGAAGGCATATAATGTTGTACTGTGTGTAAGCAATAATACATGACAGTGCTAACTTTACAAGTAGCATAAAGATAGTTCCAAAAATAGTTTTGGAGGTAATAGCCTTGTTCGAGTTAATCAATATTCTTAATCATTTTTTGTAAATAAATTCAGCTGTTCTCCTGTTGGAGTATATGACATTGTTTACACAGCACAATTTGGGTCACAGAGGAGACAGTCTTTAGATTTATGACTTCATCTGTATATGCTTTCAATAAGAAATGAATGGCTTTATTGCACTTCTGCAAGATGAGGAAGACCGCAAAAGTTTAGTTTTAAAGGAAGAGATCTAATTTTCTGCTTCTGTGCTGATTCCTGACAATTCTTGTACTTTAATTCGGAGTCCGGATATTGACTTGATGTGGCTTGGGTTCCAAGATAAAGGCATAGTTCTCCTCATATTTCGTGTGCAGTTATTCAGTAAATCTACAAGTTGTGTGTTCATTTTATGACCTTATTTTTAAGTCTGAGCTATCCTCAACTGATGAGATGGGTTTATTTGTATATTAAGTTGTTGAGTGTGAACTGAGTAGGTATTGGAATGGGGAGTGTGCCATACCTATTTGAACACGGTCATCAGTGCTTTAGAAAAAACACAGATTTATAAATGTAAATGACCTACATTTTATAAGAGAAATGTTTTTAAATGCTAGTCAGTTATATAATATGTGCTTTGAAGGATTTGCTAGTCCACTTCTGTCACTTTTAGTACACTGGTATCTTTTATATGTAATGGATGCTTTCTATTATTGTAGCAAAATATTTCAGTAGAAGGAATTTTGCAACAGTATGGGGGAATTTTCATTGTCAGAAATGAATTATGCTGGATTATGTCTGTGTACCCTTATCTTTATTTGAATGGTGCCTGGAAGGGAAGTTTGTATCCGAATAAAACAGGTGATCTCCTTTTATTTCAAGGGCATACTATGTAGTGCTAAATTGAGTCTGGAACACTGTTACAGTGTATTTTCTGATATAGTGTTATTTTCCTGAAGTCCATATGCCTTCTTTGTATTTCAACAAATTAAAAAAAGACCAACACATTATAGTTAGGTCTTTGGCAGGATTATAGGTTAATTTCAGTGGTTATACAGTGTTCTTTTAACCTGCAGCATCCGTTCCGTCCATTTTACTGTCTGTGTAAAAATAAAAGCAAAACTCAAATTTCATCTGTAAAAAATATGTATATAAGTAATAGATGGTTTTGTATAAACCTGAAAAGTATGAATTTGTATATTTCCTTATGTTTCTGATAGAAATTAGAAGGTGAGTCTTAGTTCCTGTGACATCAGGAATTACATGAGAAAGGGGAGGGCGTTGGGGGGGGAGTGTATGAGAGAGAGAGAGATGGCAAACAAAAGAAGTGTAAAAGGGTTATTTCATTTCAAAGCAGTCTCGAAGTATTAGCATTTAAGAATCCACTCAGAAACGCGAAAAATATTTTGCAGGGATGTTATTTAACCTGAATTGTTACATTCTTAGTGTTTGATATTGCTCCCATTCAAGTTAATGGGAACTTTGGTTACTTAAGTGGGGATTTTAAAAATGAAATGTGCATTGTGTTACCCTTAAAAAAAATTAAAACTACTTTGTTAGCAGGTTTGGCCAAACTCATTTTTTAAAACACCAGTACATTTTAAAAGACAAATTTTCTGCCTTTATTTCTCTCCTAACTCAATTTTTAAAATACTTTGGAAGTTGCTATTACTACTCATTTGACTGTGATTGTAAATTAAATTTTGCTTGAAAAAAATGGCATATGAATGATTGGATTATTGTGCCTGTCTAATACAGTGGAAGATGGTTTTTATGCATAGTCATAGTGAATGATATTGTATTCTTAGAATTGATTTATTCATTAAGTGGCTTAATGGGTTTCATTGCTTCTGACATTACTGTTTTCTTATGGTTAACACAGCCATTTTGGGTTTATAATACCCTTTTATGTATTGTGATACTAAAGGAAGTTATGTTATTTGCTTTCATTTTTTAATTAATCTATTAGTTTAATAATTTATATTTGCAAAATGATGCATTTTAAATGTGGTCACTGGCTGTTTGAAAAATAAAAATATAGAATACTGTTTTGTGAATTAAACTGGTTAGCGGTATTTTTCATGGTAGCTGATGTAAGACAAAATTTGATTTCTTGACATGGCAGACAAAGGCATGTAGAAGTATATTATAACTATTCCAGAAATTATCTCCCTCTTCCCCTGTTGATGTGCCTGCCTCCTAAAGATGTAGAACATTATTACCACGCTTGACATTCATTTTAATTCAAATTGCATTAGTGTAGGATCACAAAAGATGAGAGACTGATTCTTATATACCTTAATGGCCCTTTACACCACCATGGCAGTGTAAAGGGACCTTACTGTAAATGAGTCAGGCTTTAATACATTTAACTGTACATGTTAGAAATACTTACTTAATATTAAGTTTTGAATATATTGGATAAAATGCATATGTGTAATATATTATTCATAGAGCAATTTTTTCCTTCATTGATGCAAACTCCTTAAAAAGAATTGCAAATCATAGCATTCTGCATTTATAAGGAAGAATATCTCTTGTGATAAAAGCATTCCCAAGTAGCCTAGTACTAATATCTAGTCACTTTGCTTATTTTTAGTGGCATTATTTTACTGACATGTTTTTAGTATTGGTGGTTTTGGTATATAGGACTATTTCCATTAAATATATTGTTTTGAGAAATGTTTAGATATGCTGATTGGAAATTAGTTGACTTTGCATAAGTAGACTTGATAGCTACGCCACATTATATGTAAGGATGACACACAAAAGCTGCGTCTACACGTGCACGCTACTTCGAAGTAGCGGCACCAACTTCGAAATAGCGCCCGTCGCGTCTACACACTTCGGGCGCTATTTCGAAGTTAACTTCGACGTTAGGTGGCGAGACGTCGAAGTCGCTAACCTCATGAGGAGATAGGAATAGCGCCCTACTTCAACGTTGAACGTCGAAGTAGGGACCGTGTAGACGATCCGCGTCCCGCAACGTCGAAATTGCTGGGTCCTCCATGGCGGCCATCAGCTGGGGGGTTGAGAGATGCTCTCTCTCCAGCCCCTGCGGGGCTCTATGGTCACCGTGGGCAGGAGCCCTTAGCCCAGGGCTTCTGGCTGCTTCTGCGGCAGCTGGGGATCTATGCTGCAGGCACAGGGTCTGCAACCAGTTGTCAGCTCTGTGGATCTTGTGTTGTTTAGTGCAACTGTGTCTGGGAGGGGCCCTTTAAGGGAGCGGCTGGCTGTTGAGTCCGCCCTGTGACCCTGTCTGCAGCTGTGCCTGGCATCCCTATTTCGATGTGTGCTACTTTGACGTGTAGACGTTCCCTCGCTGCGCCTATTTCGATGTTGGGCTGAGCAACGTCGAAGTTGAACATCGACGTTGCCGGCCCTGGAGGATGTGTAGACGTTATTCATCGAAATAGACTATTTTGATGTCGCAACATCGAAATAAGCTATTTCGATTTTGGCTGCACATGTAGACGTAGACAAAATCATGTAAACCCCAAGGCGTAAAGCTGGTGTGACTCACCTTACTCCACTCCTTTTTAGTCTTTGAACTTCTATGCCCATAGCTTTCAGTTAATATACCATAAAAAGGTGCAAGCAAAGAGAAACATCCATCCCATAAACATGGGTCGAGTACCCTATGTTTATAAATATGATGCATCACTTCTAATTTGATTTTACTCAAATATACACTTATTGCATTGTATCGAAAATAATGCATTAAGGGTCACAAAAGATACCAAACATGATTGCATTCGTAATTTAAAAAATGTACAAAACAAATCTTGACTGTGAACATACTTTGAAATGTGAGAAAGTTTCACTTCCTTTCTCAGCAGATCTGTTTTGTATATTCAATTTTATTTTTTAATACTAGTGCTACTCTTTTGGGTGGGGGCCATGAGATTTAATTATTGGAAGCAAGGCAACATTTAAATCTGAAATTGGTAACTTGAGAATGTTAGGTAACAGTCACATAGTAACGGTGACATTGTCAAACAGTAAAATAGATCTCTGATTTTTAAAATAGATACATCTGTCAATAATTTGGTGTAATATATATAGATTTGTCTACCCTAATTTTCTTTTAGAAGTAGTACTTGCTGGAAACCAAACTGGAATACAAATATCCCCTAACTCTTCATTGAGCCAATTTTATTGCAAAGAGAATAACACATTGCTATGGTTATCATACAGAAAAGTGTAATCATCTTGCTCCTAACATGAATTCCTTAACAGCCTGACTGTCAGAATTGGTGCTCCTTGCGTTTAGAGGGGTTCAATCCCTATGCAAGACTTGGAATAAACCATCCTGAAGCTCTACTCCAGTGATCCATTCATGGATGTTGGATGCTAGTTATTATCAGAGTCTGGAAAAGAGTACTGATTTCATCCGTCATCCTCACTATACCAATGGAGGATTGTTTTCTATGGTAATTAGTATGTTTTATCTAATCTGCTTCTCAAGCTATGGAATTAAACAAGTCCAAGTATTTCATGGGAAAGCAACTACTTTTTGACAGCGTCTGAAAATGGCATAAGTGTAAGTTTTCCTTTCAGAAGCTGAGGGAGACAGCAACGCTGGAATGGTCTTTCAGGTAAGTGGCCTCCTATATGCCTCCTTTCTACTTCTACCACAGGGCTTTCCTTCAAGTTCACATGCTCCATGACAGCATCCAACCCATGCTTTAAATTATTAAACCTGTCAGATGTGTGTGGATGAAAGACACCTCTCTTGATCATTAGCAGTTAATTAAACATGATGGATTGGTAAGATGTCACCTGGTATATCCAGTCTTGAGAATTATACTCATCCACTTGCCTAGTTTGAGCACAATTTTTTTGATAGGCAAGTAAAATATAATACTTTTAAATTAATGTGGTGAAGACTAGGCAAGTATAGGTTTCGTCCAAAGCCTGGTAAGTTTTCATGATAGCTTTGCAAGAGGACTGATGCTGTTCTGTTCCTTTAGCAGCTTTGCTTAGTAAATTAAAATTCTTCCACTTGCAATATTGGCATGGTGCCTCTCCCTTGCTGATGGAGGAACATCCTTATCAGCTAAGGAATCAATAAAAGGACAGATTAAATGCTGGAAAATTGGATTGTGAGTCACTCTATCCCCTCCTATGATAGTCAAGATGTAGTTATTATTTTAATGCCTGCCTCTTTTGGAGCCCTTTTCATTGGTGATCTCAAACAGCTTTACAAAGGTTGGTTTTATGATTCCACATTATACATCTAGAAATCAAGGCAAAGGGAGGGATGTGACTTGCCCAAGATCACCCAATAGGCCAGTATCTGTACTGGGAATTGAAAGCAGGTATCTCAAGTTGCACAGGCCCTTGGGTGGCTGAGGCTGCCTTTGGGGTCATTATGAAGGTTTGGACACTTTAAAAAAAATCTTCAACTATATGTTTGCCAGCCGCAGCGGTACAACAGAATCATTGCATCCTGAAGTGGCATTAAGACATTTTATGAGCTGCTTGTTTGGGTAAGTTTGAAAGATACACATCTAGGTAGGGAGTTGTGTGTGAAAGCCAGAGACCCTTTTTTGTCATGAGTTTAATACTGGTAGAGGAGGGATACTTGATATTACAGAGATGGAAGAGTTGTTATAGTTCCTATCATTTTTGAGGGGTTGGTAGTTTCAAAAGGACTTCAGGAGACAGGTTACATTTATGACAATAGGGATTAGGCACTTCATTTACTCCTTCAAAGTTAAGAAAAGGAGGAAGGAAAGTTGAGGGTGTGCCAGTAGAGAGCTGGAATTTCTGGGCCTTAAGCAATCACATACTGGCTGCGTCTACACTAGCCAGCTGCTTCGAAGTAGCCGGCATAATGTCAAAATAGCACAAGTCGCGTCTACACGCGGCGTGTGCTATTTCGACGTTCAAATCGACGTTAAGCGGCCAGGCGTCAAAATTGCTATTCCCATCAGAAGATGGGAATAGCGTCCTACTTCGACGTTGAATGTCGAAGTAGGGTGTGTGTAGACGATCCGCGTCCCGCTACTTCAAAATAGCGGGGTCTGCCATGGCAGCAATCAGCTGAGGGATTGAGACGTGCTGGCCAGCCCCTGCGGGGCTCTATGATTGCTGCGCCCAGTGGTTCTTAAAGCCGCACGGACCCAGAAACCCCATAGCAGGAAGCTGACAGCATGCATGCAGCAGCCATGCCACAAGGCGTCCCTGCACAGCCCAGAGGGACACCATGGCAGCCAGCCAGCCTCCTGAGCGCCCCCCAGAGCTCCCCCTCCGGGCTGTCACAGGGATCCCAGGCCTCCAGCTGGTGGGGTAGAAGTGGGGCCCCTCCTGGACTGACCCTGAGCTCCGTGACTTGCTGGGGCTCTGGGGGGAGGAGGAGGTGCTGCACATCATGGGGAGCAAGTGGCGGAACGTGGAGGTGTTCACCCGGCTGGCCGAGGGCCTGGCTGCCCGGGGTCACCCTGCCCGCACTCCTGACCACGTCAGGAGTAAGGTCAAGGAGTTGCGGCAGGGTTACATCCGGGCCCGGGACTCGGCCAGCCGGCCTGGGGCTGCCCCCACCACTTGCCCCTATTACCGGGAGCTCAGGGCTATCCTGGGCCCCCAGGGCACCTCCTCCCTCCCAGCCACCCTTGACGCCAGGGCTGACGAACCCCAGCCGGCCTCGGAGCCAGGGTCAGGTCCGGAGGCCAGCCCTGCCCCCCCAGGGCTAGAGCCGGGACCCTCCACCCCGGCCACCGAGTGGTCCAGCAAGGAGGGGGAGCTCGTGCTGGACATCCCATCCCGCAGCTCCAGCCGGGTGTCCACTAGATGGGCATCTCCTGATCCTGGCACTGCACCATCAGGTACGTACCCCACAGGGCACAGACCCCCTGAGCATGGGGCGGGGGCACCACTTGACCGGGAGCCCCACACATCCCCACAACACCCCAGGCTGCCATGGCCTGGGCACACCACGGCACAGGGACGGTGCCATAGCCACCAGTGCCCAGCAGCACCTCCACCCATGGGCAGTGCCGTGCGCCACCCCCGGTGGGAGGGGAGAGGGGTGGACCACTGGAAAGGGCCACCCACAGGGTCACTACACACACTAATGGGGAATGGATGGGAGGGGACACAGGCCCTTGGGGGGTTGGGGGGTGGGCCACGGGTCAAGGCTGGGTACTCATGGCCTCTCTTTCCCCCTATTTCTGCAGCCACACCATCCATGGTCCTAGATAGCCCTCTGAGACCACCGGAACACCAATGCCCGTGGTCACCGCCTGCCCCGGGATGGGGCCACCCCCACTGGGGCCACCGCCACACCACATATGACCCCGAGGTGGCTGCAGTCCTCCGGCGCCAGGTGGACCTCATGGAGCGGAGGCTCCAATTTGAGGAGCGGGAGGCCGCCTGGCGCCGGGAGGCCTGGCGGGAGTTTATGGCCACCTTCAACCGGGTGGCCGACACCTTTGAGGAGCTGGTGGCCCGCCTGCCCCCTGATTTCTTCTGTGCTGCCCTCCCCACCGCCCCATCTGCTAATGTCCTGCCTGCCGATGTCCCGCCCGCCGCCCCCCCACCCAATGTCCCGCCTGTCGCCCCACCCACCAGCTCCTCAGGACAGGAGCCACCCTGGGCCGAGGACCCCCCTTGGCCATACCTCCCTGTTCTCCCGGCCCCCAGCCAGCCTCGCCAGGGACCCCGGCTGGGAGGGGGACCGGCCAGCTGAATGTGGCGGGGCTCGTGCCCTTCCACCCCCGCCCCAGAATGATGGGTCGATGTGTGGCCTGCCCACGTCTCCCCCCGTACATAGTTGTCCCCACCTGGTATACAGTTATTTATAGTTGACCCCCCGTACATAGTTTGTTAGAGATGTCCCCACTCGCATATAGTTATTATTTTCATTGAATCTGTTTTATTTGCTAATATTATATGCCGAAAAGAGGGGACATTTTTGTTCCTGTAAATAATGATAGTTTTATTTTTCCAAAAACCTGTGTCCCATGTGCTTTTGGTGAGGGTGGGGCGTGGGTGCTGGGGCGGGGTGCAGGGATGGCTGGGGGGGTTGCTCACTGGGGCCCCTGGTCAAAGTACTCCCTTAGGGCCTCCCAGACCTGGACACCGTCTTGGTGGGCCTGGCAGCTCGGGGTGGCGGCTGGCTGGGGCTAGGCTGTTGTGGCCTCCTGTGGCCAGCTCTGCACGAAGGCCTCCCCCTGGCTTTCCACCAGGTTGTGGAGTGTGCAGCAGGCCCCCACAACCTGGGGGATGTTTGGGAGGCCCAGGTCTAGGCGTGCCAGCAGGCAATGCCAGCGGCCTTTCAGGTGCCTGAAGGCTCGCTCAACCACTTGTCAGGCATGGTTGAGTTGGGCGTTGTAGCACTTCTGGCTACCAGTGAGGTAGCCTGTATAGGGCCACATCCCCCACAAGGCAGAGGGGTACGGTGGTGGTATCCCCCAGAGGGATCTCCCTCGGGGGCATGTAGGTCCCTGCCTGCAGTCGGTGTCATAGTCCCGAATTCTGGAAAATGCGGGTGTCGTGTGTAGAGCCGGGCCAGCCCACGTAGATGTCCTGGAAGCAGCCATGGCTGTCGATCATGGCCTGCAGGACCACAGAGTGGTAGCTTTTCCTGTTGATATAGTGGCCACCACTGTGGTCTGGGGCACGGATGGGGATGTGGGTCCCATCAAGGGCTCCGAAGCAGGTGGGGAATCCCATGGCAGTGAATCCCTCGACGGCCGCGTCCAGGTCCCCAACTTGGACGACCCTCTTCAGCAGCAGGGCATTGAGTGCATGCACCACCTGTGGGGAGGGAACATGGGTGCCTGTGAGGGTTTGCGGAGTGTGACCCCCTCACTCAGGCCCCTCTCCTCAGGGGGGTTCAGCCCCAAGCCTCCTTACCTCCACGAGGACAGCCCCAACTGTGGCCTTTCCCACTCCAAACTGTTGTCCCACGGAGCAGTAGCTGTCTGGAGTGGCCAGCTTCCAGACAGCTATTGCAACTCTCTTCTCAACGGTGAGGGTGCGCCACATCCGGGTGTCCTGGTGCCTGAGTGTGGGGGTGAGCCACTGGCAGAGCTCCATGAAGGTCTGCCGGCTCATGCAGAAGTTCCACAGCTACTGGTCAACATTCCATTCCCCCATAACCAGGTGCTCCCACCACTCGGTACTGGAGGGGTAGCTCCAGAGTCGGCGGGGCACCCGGTGGGGGCAGGGAGGAGGGCCCGATCGTCGGGGGGTGTCTCCTGGTGCTCCTGGGGAGGGCTCCCATTCCAGAAGCTGCTGGGAGGCTGCCCAGGCAGCATCTAGAAGGGCACCTGCTCCGTGGGAGGTGGCTTGTAGGGCTTCCAGCTGCTGCTGGACGTCCATGTCTGTGGGCTCGAGGTCTGTGAGGATTGTATCACCAACACAGGGCTGCTCGTGCAGTGCAGGCTGAGTGTGTCTGGGAGGGGCCCTTTAAGGGAGCGGCTTGCAGCTGCCCTGGAAGGGCTAGTGTGCTCTGTGACCTGGTCCGCGAGCTTTCCTGGCCCCTTATTTCGAAAGAGGGGGCTTGTGTGCGTGGACACTTCATGTTTCCTTCCGGTGCGGCTCTTTTCGATGATCCCTGGTCCTACTTCGGGGTTAAACATTGACATTGCCAGCCCTGGAGGATGTGTAGATGATAATCGTCGAAGTAGCCTATTTCGATGTTCTTACTTCAAAATAGGCTACTTCGATGTTGTGTCCTAGTGTAGACGTAGCCACTGTGAGGTAATTCTGCATTCTGCCCCTACAGTAATGTTTAGAACAGATAGGCAAAGGTGGTTATGGTGTCCTTTCTCTGGCACAAGAAAAGGGAGGTGAAAGTTTAGATTGCTCAGGCTCTGATTGCCTCAAGTTTGAGGGTGGTTGTAGTTGTTTCTTTTTAAATACAACACTAAGGATGTTGTTGAGCAAGCAGAGTGGTTTTTCCCGTTAGAACTTTCAAAACAATTTCAATTCTGTAAAACAGTAAATAAATAAAAATAGCTTAGTACTAGAGGGAATCTTGAGAGGTCATTTGTCCAGTTGTCTGCACTCATGACAGGACCAGGCACCATATCCTGTCCCTGACATGTTTGTCTAATCTGCTCTTGAAAATCATTAATGATGGCGATCCCACAAATTCCCTATGCAATTTTTCCAGTGGTAAGCCACCCTGACAGTTAGGAATTTTTCTATAATGTGCATTGTTTCTTGTCCTGTCATGGTTGGTTAGGAGAATAGTTTTTCTCTCTTCTCGTAGCATCCTTTTAGGTACTTGAAAGCTGTTATCATGGCCCCTCTCAGTCTTCTCTTTTCCAGATTAACTAGCCTGATTCTCTGAATCTTTCCTCATAGGTTGTATTTTTTAGATCTTTCGTCTTTATTATTTTTGTCTTTTCTGGACATTTTCCAATTTGTCTACATCATTGGTGTCCAAAAGAAATTAAACAATCTGCAAGGCCCCAAGCCGGGCACCACCACCCCCAGCCAGGCACTTCTCCCACCCAGCCAGGCACCCTGCCTCTCCTCCCCCCTAGCCAACTGCTGGTGATTCACCCCAGCTGCCCAGCCATGAGCTGCCCCATGGCCCTGAACCCCAAGTAGTAGTTCGCCACATGTGGCAAATGGACAGCGTATTGGACACCATGAGTCTACATCTTTCATGAAATATGGTGCCCAGAAATGGACAATACTCTGGCATAGGCTTAGTCAGCACAGAGGAGAGCAGAAGAATTATTACTTGTGTTTTGCTTACAACGCTTCGGCTAATACATTCTAGAATGATGTGAGCTTTGTTTGCAAGTGTTATACTGTTGACTCATATTAAGCACATTGTCCACTATGACTTTTGGATCCCTTTCTACAGCACACATTCCTAGGCAGTCACTTCTCAGTTTGTGTACATGCAACTGATTGTTCCTTTCAAAGTGGAGTTTTTATCCTTATTGAATTTTATCCTATTTTCCTTACACAATTTCTCCAATATATGCCAATCATTTTGAATTATAATCCTACCCTCCAAAGAATTTGCAATCTCTCCCATCTTGGTATCATCCGCAAACTTCATAAGTGTACGCTCTATACTGTGGTGAGCAAACTTTTTATGTCATGCCGCCCTTTACATCTCTGCAATTACCAGGGCCCCCAACCCAATAGAAATTTTGGTTATGTTCATATGAAGAAAAACTCTTTTTGTGTGTATAAGAAAATAAGTAAGTAGAATGTAAAAACTTTATTAACTGGCCTGTAAATGTGAATACACAGACATAAAAACAGTAATGCATTTCAACATTTAAAGGAAACGGATGAGCCTGAGACCCTGCAGCTGATCGTGCTGCAACCGCTTTATGAAATTTCACTCCCTTCTGAGGCCCCCGCCCCACTTTGCTCAGCCCTGCTCTATACGATTATCTAAATCATTGATGAAGACATTGAACAGAACCAGACTGGAACTGACTGCTGTGGAACCCTACTCATTATGCCTTTTCAGCATGACTGTGAACCATTGATATTTACTCTCTGGGAATCATTGTCCAATCAGTTTTGCACCCACGTTACAGTAGCTCCAGATAGACTGTATTCTCTAGATTGTTAATGAGAAGGTCATGTGAGCATATCAAAAGCCTGACAAAAGTTAAAACTTTATGACACCTATTACTTTCCCCCCATTCACAAAATTTGTTACTCTATCAAAGAGTCAGGTTGGTTTGATATGATTTGTTCTTGACAAATCTATGCTATTATCACCTTATTATCTTCTAGACTTTTGCAAATGGATTCTTTAATTATTTGCTCCATTATCTTTCCTGGTACAGAACTTAGGCTGACTGGTCTGTAACTTCCTGGTTTGTCCTTATTGCTTTTTTTTAGAGGGACACACTATAGTTGTCCTTTTCCAGTCTTTTGGAACCCTTCCTGTATTTTGAGACTTTTCAAAGATAATTACTAGTGGCTCAGATATCTCCTCTATCCACTCTTTGACTATTTTAGGATGCATTTCATCATGTTGTAGTTCACTGGGGTATCTTACCTCTAACCAAGTGATACATTGCTTATCATTGTTTACAGACACACAATTAATAGTAGCCAATAACAGCCATTTTTTTAGAAGTAAAACATTGATGTTTAAGCTGCCTTTCCTGCTCTGTCATGCTAGGGATGTTGAGTAAATGAGTAATAGCTGAAAGCAGGCTCCCCTCCCTGCCAGCCTGTTGGAGCCAGGATGTAGCCTTTAAACCATGTTCCAACTCCCAACAGGCTTCTGTCCTCCCTCCCACTTGCCACAGCAGAGAGTGGGGATGGGCTGCCCACCAGCTCACTTGGGCTGGGAAGCAGAATTTCATCTGCCTCCCAGCACAAACTGGGTCCTGCAGGGTCAGCATTTCCCCTCACGATGGCTTTGCAAAGAGCCACTGTGGGAGGGAAATTGATGACCCCATGCCTGCTGGGACTCAGGCAGCCTTGCTGCTTGAGCCACAGGTGGTGTGGGGTCATCAATTTCCTCCCTATGGTGGCTCTTCAAAGAGCCACAGCTAAGGGAAATTGGAGAAATTTCATGGCACATGTAGACAGTTCTCCCCGCACACCAGTGTGCCACAGCATACTGGTTGAAAACCACTGCCCTACAAAAGGATGCTAGAACATTTCCCCACCAAACATTTATCAATGAAGATTTTCTGGTGCAAGATTGTCTTCCTTATAATTTAGCACTTCAGTTTGGAATTGTAGTGGTTATTAAATCCAAATGTCATGGAAAAATGGTGACAAGTATCAGAGGAATAGCCGAGTTAGTCTGTATTTTCAAAAACAACAAGCAGTCCTGTGGCACCTTATATCTCTTAGTCTATAAGGTGCCCCAGAACTACTTGTTATGGAAGAATGGATACTTCTCTTTCTCATGCACATATGCATACACATACACACATGCCAGCCTTTTAATTTATTACATATGTGTTGGATGGTTGGGGTAATATGCAATTTGCTGCAGGACTTAGTTTCTCCTCTTCCTCCTAAAGTCATTTACTAATTTCCTGCATTTTCTTTGCAACCTATACCACTCCAAATCTGTCAATGTAGCCATTGGTGCAGCATTGTCTACCCACCTAGCACTCAGGTCTTCCGAAGTACAAGCTTGTGTGCATGCAGAAGCTGAGGTTCTTGTGCTTTTGGATCCTAACTCCTAGCTTAAGAGTGGGTGATTTTTGTCCTACCTGCAGAGAGCCATGGCTGGTGGGGAGCAGAGTGGAACAGCTCAGTTAATCCTGATGTTGCCTCTATTCAGCACCCCTTCTAACCCTGGATGACTTTATTGAGACCTAAGCCTTGCACCCGCGATAACTATCATCTCTTCCTCCCTGGATTAACCTGTACTTGCCTGAGGTTACTTCTGGGGTCACTCTTCTCCACTCAGCACCCAATAACCCTGCATCTCTGGTCTCAAGTCCCTTCTCTGCACAATCTGCAGCCCTCTCCTAGAATCATGTGCCCCTTTATTCAAAGATAATCCACACTAGTACACAGAACAGATGATTTGCTATAAAACCAGAGCTTTGGTTGTTGCCCTTGCATCATAAATTGAGACCTACCCAAATTTCTACTCCTGATACTGATCTATGTAGGTGTCAGCCATACACTTTCTGAAAAACCCTGATAGGTCCTCTGTTGTATGCAATCAGCGGAAGTTTTGTGGGTGTTTTTCAAGGCAGCTTTTGGCCTTGTGTTCTGAATCACAGCATCACCAAACCACAACTGCTCCTTTTGCCTGGCTTGAATAGCATTTTTCCAGCTGGAGTTAATTTTGTTGGCCAGTGCTTCTGTGCATCTCATGCATGAGCCAGAGTAAGATACTGTAACAGTTACCATACAGTACTACCCACTGATTAGCAAAGCAGTTTGGCTACGGGTCTGAAAGCACGCACATCTCTCTGGATTTTTAGCGTATCTTCTATGTCCATACAGCTCTCTTACTGGCCTGCAAACATATTCATAATCCATAGACGCAAGTTATATTTATATTAATGGTAGTCCATCGATCCGATGATGACAAAAGATGTGATGATTTGCACAGGACCTGTGTGTGAAAGCTTTTTAAGTGGTAGAGCCGTTGCACAGGAGCAATCCCACTCTCTCGACCTTCGAAGCCAGGCACCAGTGGTACATAGAATCGTCACGACTGGTAACTTCTTTGGTTGCAGTGGATGGGCCTTGACATCTTTTGTGCCTTGTCAAGCCCTTCACTTTCCACAAAGTGTTGCAGAACTGCCTTCTTGGCTGTCGGATCTAAATGATCTCTTCCGCCCAGTCCGCCGGAACTGACTTCACATGCTGGGCAGGCACATCCGAAAATTCACAGAGGGTTTGAGCCCCATCGGTTACACTCACCTGGTTTGGCCGGCCTGTCAAAGCCGCTGCCCGGGGTGTGGCCGCTGCGCATGCTGCAGCTACTTGGAGCCACAAGTGAGAGCTGAATGACAGGCGGGGACCAAAGTGGACGGACTACCCCCGAATGGGTACGACAAAGTCCCTCTAACAGAGGTACTACCCCTCCTTGTACACCCCATACACCCCAATATATTATATTACACCAATATTATATTGAGTCAGGTGTTTTCTTTCAGAACAAATAATATTTCCTCTTTGGGCTACATAACCTTTTCACCGGGTGTTTGAGAGAGGTAAGCTGGCACTAGTATAGAAATGCAAGCTGTCACACAACATGTTAATTTTCACAGATGCCTCTATATGCTTTTTTTTTCCCCTGTCATGATCAGATCTGATTTAGTGCAACTTCACAAAGTCAGACGTACAAGGACTTTGTTGTTAAATCAAAAACACCAAGTTAGTCCAAATTAAATATCTGTCACATGTGGTTCATTCTCACATCCTCTGCAGGATGAAAAGTGTGTGGGTAATGGAATGTTTCCTTTTGAGGTTTTTTTTAACAGATGTATGTTCCTGTATGTGTTAGAGAAGAGTGGTCAAAGTAGTGTGTTTTGCACGTGGTGCAAAATGTAAAGATTGTGATGATCCTTATTAATAAGCAATTAAGTAAGTTTTTTGTCATTCTCCTCCACTTACATAGGGCTCTCAGTCTCTCTTTAATTAAATGATTGCTTGAGTTGGTACCCATTTTAAATGTAGCTCATTTCCTTCTTGCTGGCTAACCTGCCTGCTAATATCTTTTCTGCAGATCTGCTACACTTTCTGGACCCAGAATTTGTCCCCAGCCTGCTTGTTTGCTTTCACTGTACATCATCTTTTTATCACCTCATCATTCTGTCTATTAATTCATCTCCACATTCCAAACCTGTGACTGGTTTCAAATGGCTGGCCTAGTATAATTTTATGGAGAAAGGAAATACTTCTATTTTAAATACTGAGGAACAATTTTCAGTCCTGCTAGGATTAGCATCCAACATCTCACAGCCTGAAATGGAAACTCTCTATTATTGGAAAGGGGAGATTCCTAGCTTTCCATCAAGACCCTGAAAACACTCAAGATATCAGATTTCTAGTTCATATTGTTCTTATGTATAGTAGAGATTTTAGGACATTTTGAGAAATGTTTTAAAATATTGCTTGCATTTTACCCCTCCTACCTAAACTATCTTTACAGATGGAAAAAGAGAGAGAAAAATGTGTTTATACCAGACCACATCATCACATATTTTCTATATCTAATTTAATAGTATGTTCCATAGTATATTGCTTACTGCTTTTAATTTTCACATTTTGTTCTCTCAGAAAACTTAAATTCATTTGGAAATGACTGATTGAATAGACATAAAAATTAACTGGCATATAAAAGGTCTACACACTGCTAAAAGTAAATGAAATTTAACACTCATCAGAAACAGCTATGTTAGCACTTAAATACTAGGGTGAGATTTTAAAATATATGCAGTGTTGACCTACCTACTTCCAGAGAACATACTGTTAAAAAGCCCATTGACTTCAGTGTTAGAACATATAAACCGTTTATGAATGCTTTTGAAAGCCTATCCTTAATGTCTTACTGGAAGTACAATTGTACACACAAACCATCCTCCATTCCACACGGAGTCCTAACGCACACCAATAAGATCAGCTGTCTTGATTTTTCTAATATAACAAGCAGCCCTGTGGCACCTAGTTTACATCAGTTTTAGTCCACCAAGTTAAATTGAGTTAATCCTGATTTACATTGGTGTAAGTGGTAAAAGAATCTGTTTTCTTTGAAGGGAGGATGGTAGAAGGGTGAGCTGGCAAAGAGCTCTTTAGAGATTTACATCCTTCAGAAGTGGGTTTTTAAAAGGCATTTCTTCTAAGCAGATGTTTATTGTTCTTGATGTCAGATCTGAGTTAGACCTCCCCATCCTTCAGGGACCAGCTTTCTACCCCCCATATTTGAGTTTGTGCTCCACCTAACTGCACCATTTGACACCAGTTCACTTTCTGTCTCTGAGAAAAAAATGTTAGGGCTTGTTTACCTGGGAAGTTATTTCAGATTAAGGAAGGGCGTGACTTTAAAATGCTATGGCTATTTCAGAATACTTCCTAGGTGGCTGCTCCAATTCTCAACTGAAGTAGCCAACACATTCTTTAGTGAAGAAATCTTCTCATCCCCCTTCAAACACTTCAAATTCAATAGTCTGACCAACACTGAAGAAACCAACTTTGGATACATTGGTTCTTGCCAATTAATATCCCATTCCTGGTCAAACTTCTAGAGAAGGTAGCCAAAGGCCACCTACAATATGACCTAATTTAAACTAATATCTAAACCCAGTGCAATCCAGGTTCAGGCCAGGACGTGCAGATGAAACTGCTTTAGTGTCATTGCCAGGTGAACTACACCGGTTAATGGATAAAGAGATGACATGCATTCAAATCTTCTTGGACCTCTACAGAATTTTGCTCTATTTACAGTGAGCTATTGCTGCCTCACCTGAATGAGTGGCAGGAGTCCAGGGTAATGTGTCCTGAAGGAACACAATAAACAATGTTGGAAAACTGACCCTCAACCACATACCCCTTAGTTGGTGGAGTCCCACAAGAATCAGTTCTCCAATTCTCTTCAACATTTACATGCCATGACTAGGTGAACTAGTCAGAAAACATGGACTGAAGTATCACCAATATACAAATAACACACAGCTCTACCTATCCTTCACCATGTAAGACCATACCATTAACGCCAGTATAGCCCAGCACCTGGAAGAGATCAGCTTATGGATAATGAGCAGCTGGTTGAAGCCAAACCCAAGCAAAACAAAGGTGATGCTGGTGGGCAAATAGAAGAGCAAGGAAGAAGAGAAGAGTGATTAGTCCTACAACAAGAGGGGAAGAGACAATGGAGATAGCCAGAAAGATGGCAGATAATTTCAGAAGACTAGAAGTGAAAATAGAAGAGATTTTGCATCCAAAAAGAACAGGAGGAATATTGAAAAACTGTACCGACGTGAGGAAGAGCTGGTCTACATGGTATCATAGAAGATTAGGATTGGAAGAGACCTCAGGAGGTCATATAGTCCAACTTCCTGCTCAAAGAAGGATCAACCCCAACTATAAGTCATCCCAGCCAGGGCTTCGTCAAGCCTCACCTTAAGCACCTCCAAGGATGAAGATTTCCACACACACCCAGATAACCCACTACAGTGCTTTACCACTCTCTTAGTGAAATATTTTTTCTTAATATCCAGTTTAGATCTCCCCCCAGTGCAATCTGAAACCACTGATTCTTGTTCTGTCATCTGCCACCAATGGGGAAGGTTCCATCCTCTTTGGAACCCTCTTTCAGGTAGCTGAAGCCAGCTATCAAATCCTCTCTCCCCAGGTTCATGTCATCTGCAAATTTTCTGAAAGTACAAACCAGCCCATCATCCAGATCGTTAATGAAGACGTTGAACAAAACTGACTCCAGGACTGGTCGTTGGGGTACCCCTGCTTCATACTGGTTGTCAATAAGACATTGAGCTATTAATCACTACTTGCGGAGCCCACTAATCCAGCCAGCTTTCTGTCTACCTTATAGTCCATTCATCCAGGCCGTGCTTCTTTAACTTGCCAGTAAGAATATTATGAGAGACCATGCCAAAAGCTTTGCTAAGTCAGGTTATACAACTTCCACCACTTTTCCCATATCCACAGAGTCAGTTATAGAAGGCAATCAGGTTGTTCAGGAATGACTTGCCCTTGGTGAATCCATGTTGACAACTCCTGATCACCTTGCTCTCTTCCATGTATTTCAATACAGATTCCTTGAGCACCTGCTCCATGATTTTTCTTGGGACTGAGGTGAGACTGACTGGTCTGTAGTTCCCTGGATCCTCCTCCTCCTTTTCCCTTTTGAAGATGGGCACTGTATTTGCCTTTTTTCCAATCATCTGGGACTTCCCTGATTGCCAAGAGCTTTCAAAGAGGATGGCCATGACTGGGGATTCTCTGCTGAGAACAGCAGACAGGTCTGTCACCAGGGCTGACCTGCAGAACAGAAGGGTAAGGAAGTTGCTGAGAGCTAAGATACAGGATGTAGACCTGAGACGTAAACGGGAGCAAGAAAGAACCCATTGATTTTTACTTTATTTGAGACAAATGATATTGATAGTTCTTGCTATCGAGAAAGACTAAACCAATCTGGGGAAGCCACATAGAGAAATAAGGAGGCCCAGATGATCGTCAGTGGGATTTTACCTATCCCTAAGGAGGAGATGCCAGACAAGACAAGAGTATGATGATCAACAGATGGCTCAGACAGTAGTGCTACAAGGAGTGCTTTGGGATAGTCAACCATTGGGAAGCATTCATGGATAAAGTACAGTTTTTTTGGAAGGGACTACACCTTAACAGAGAGAAAACTAGACTTATGGGATGTAGTTTGGCACAACTAATTAAAAATATTTAAAATACTAATAGGGGAGAGAGAGCTGAGAGATGCTCTTGAATCAGGTTTGGCGATTACTAATACTGAGCAGGAGTTAAAGCAAAAGAGATTGTGGGGAAAGGAGCTACAGAGATTAGGCAAATGGACAAAAGGAAAATTAATGCCAATATCACTGACTATAATATGTAGGCAATACTAGCAGCAAAATGACTTTACCCCAGTTAGGTGAGGAATATGGGTGAAGCCCAGGAAAAATAATTAACATATGTGTAAATCAGTGCTAGACAACAGGATAACAAAATGGAGGAACTCATACTACTAGTTCAGGAAGTTTATAGGGATAACAGAAACAAGATGAAATAGTATTCATGAGTGGAATACAGTTATTGAAAGATGTGCTACTCAGGAAAAACAACAAAGCTAAAGATGGAGAAGTAGTGTTGTATAATAATAGCAAGAAAGACTGAAGAGAAATTAGAGGGGGTAGAATGGCGAAACCAGATATATTTGGATCAAAATTACTTGGGGGATGAAAGGTAAAAGAGACATCTGGTATCGTGCTTAATGTCTACAAATGAGCACCAAGATATGATTATGATAATGAATAGAAAGAGCTCTGATATTTCTTTGAAATAACTACTACTGGGAATTGTGCAATCATGGGAGACTTTAATTTCCCAGATACAGATTGGAGGACAAGTGGTGCAAATAATGGTAGGCCCCAGATATTGGGAGACACTTCAGAGAAGAGCAACAAAAATGGTTAAATATCTAGAAAACATGATCTATAAGGGAAGATTAAAAGAATTGAGTCTAGAAAAGAGACGACCGAGAGGGGACATGATAACTTTCAAGTACCTAAAAGTTTGTTAGAAGGAGGAGGGAAATTTTCTGAGGATTGGAAAAGAAGCAATGGGCTTAAATTGTAGCACGGGAAGTTTAGGTTGGACATTAGGAAAAACTTCCTAACTGTCAGGATTGTTTACCACTGGAGTAAATTGTCTAGGGAGGTCGTGGAATCTCCAACATTGGAGATTTTTAAGAGCAGCTTAGGCAAACACCTGTCAGGGATGATTTAGATGCTGCCTGGTGAGTGCAGGGAACTGAACTCAGTGACTTTTCGAGGTTCCTTCCAGTTCTAGTATCCTGTGATTCTATGAGTTTGCAGTCATGGTGCAGTCTCCTTTGATTAAATATACACACCTACAATTGGATTCCTCACTGATGTTTAGTTCTTCTATAGAAGCATCCATAAGTAATACTTTACAATTTTCTATTGCCAAGAAAACTCTGTCCCATCCTGGCAAATGAAGACCTGGCCTCAGTTATTCACGCCTTCTTTCCTTCTGTGGACTAAAGCCATACAGCGGACATTGGGATGAAAATTTCAGCACTTAAGAAATTCCAACTAATCTGGAACTCTGCACAGTGCCATCCCAGCAGCTCCACATACTGCAAACACATCAGATTTATCCACTGTTCTCTTCACTAGCTCCCCATAGACTTTGAACTTGATTTTAAATTCTGTCCTTCAAGGAGCTTTGGGGCCTGGGCCCAGTACATATAAAAGTTTGCCTAAAGGTCTCAGATGAAGCTCCTGGACAACAGCCAGGGGCCTCTGGCCCAGTATAACTCCCTAGGAACTGAGGATCATTTCAAACTGCACCATCTTTTGCTCCAACACAAGGTAAATTTATTTGACCTTGCCTTCTCCAACATCAATATACATATCAACAAATCCCGAAACCATAGAAGAATATGGCACTCCATGGTACACACTTCTCCCCTGGGAGAAGTTGAGAGAACAAACTATAGATCTCTGGTCACATTGCTTAGTGCACTACTGGAAGGTGCTCAGATATGGATGATGGGCATGATCTCAGAAACCATATAGGATAAACTGGAATGCCAGAATACAAATGCCTAAATCTGCTTTGAAAGTTTGCACTGTAGACAACTCCTTACTGTATCGCATGGGGAGCTATTTAGGAAAAGCTCTGATGGAATGGCTCTTCCCATCAATATCCTTGTGTGGACAAGTTCTTATGCCTATGGTGCTCCATCAGGCTGAATCTGGGTGTGTGAGAATTTCTTTATACAACGGCTAGGATCTTCAAAACTGTTGAAAGTCTTACTCCATTATGAAAAAAGAAATGAATTATTGGTTTCATGTTTTCGGTGAAACACAGAATGCTGCTGCCTAGCACCCTCATTTCCCTGTTTATGTGCCTCATTGTCCTCTGCCCTTAGGGGGGAAAAAGAATCATGTTTCTTGAGCGTCAATAAAGAATAAACAAATGAGCTTGCCAAGCAGGATGTTGAGCCCATTATCTCTGATAATAGGACTCATTCTCTGCTCATGTATATGACCTGTCACATTTCCTCCCCATTGGCTGCATGTGCAGGGTGACCATCTGTCCCGTTTCCTGGGACAGTCCCTTGCTTAAGCTGTCCCACAGGCATTCCGACTTCAAGAAAATGGGCAAATTGTCCCATATTTTGCGGGGCTCCTGTTCCCCCACACCTGCTATCTTGAGGTGGCAGGCCCCACTCCCAGGGAGCTCCTCCACTGGGAGGCTGCCCCATTCCCTGATACCCCAAGGAGGCAGCTCCCACCACCAATGAGCTCTGCCATGGGGTGGTTGCCTCCTTCACTGGCATCCCCCCTGCTGTGAGATTGCATCCTCCACTCCCCATCAGCAGGAGGCTGTGAAGCCCCTACCCTGGTGCCTCACTATGGAGCAGCTTCTCAGTGACGAGCCCTGACATGGAACAGCAGCCCCCCATCGCCAGAGGCTGGTGGCCAGTATTTGCCCTAGGGCAATGTGCTCACCCTATACACGTGTTGGTAACAGATAAAACTATACAAGGCTCCTGTTACCTGTGCTGCTTCTTTTGGGTACAACCAACAAGTGTGGTCTCTTTCTCAGACTAGTCAACAATGTACTGCAGAGTACAATACTGCACGGGCAGGAGCGGGGCCAGATACCACGCAGGCCTCTTCCACCTGCAGCTTCTAAACACTGTGGAGGGACTTGTGGCTCCAGTGAGGTTACTGGGAGTTGTCCCACCCTCTTTAGTGAGAGCCAGGATTTTGCTCTGTATGGATCTAATTTTGCGCTTGGCTCTGTCGCTGTATGTCCCATGCCCTTTTCATGGGGTCGCTCTGGATGTATGCGTGTGAGTCAGAGACTTACATTCTGGGAATGCCCAGGTCAGCACTGAGGAAGGCAAAGCCTTAACCCGTAGTCCCTTAGGTCAGGGGCAGGCTGAGAGCCTGGGGCCTCCAGGAAGCAGTGGCAGAACGGGGCCCTTATTTGGTAGCTGGGTGTAGGTGCCAGGTTAGTGGCTTTTATGTGGGGGGAGCCCTGTTCCTGCCCCCTACTGCCCGCCTAGCCCAGCTCTGGAGCCCGGGAGGCAGTCCCAGGCTGGGGCAGGCAGCGTTGGCCTGCAGCCAGGGCTGGAGGCGTGGATGTGCATCTGGCTGCGGCTGGCTCCCGGGGAGTGTCCCTGCCCGGCCGCCTCGCCGCAGCACCTGCAGGCCAGGCCCGGCCCGGCCCGGCCCACGTGGCACTTCCAGGAGAGCGCAGCCGGGATCCTGCGGCCAGGGCAGCGCTGGCTGGAGCCGAGCCGGAGGGCGGAGCCAGCGGGAGAAGGCAGCGAACCCGACCCGGGCCCCGGCCGAGGTGAGCGGGGCAGTGGCCGGGTGCAGGCGCGGGGCCGGCGGGCGCCAGGGTCTGTAGTGCCGGGGGACGCGTCCAGACCGCGGCTTTGGGGGTCCTGTTCACTGACCCTGTGAAAGGGCGCCCGGCTCCGACCAGCGGCCGCGCCGGCGAGGGGCCCCGGAGGCAGTGGCAGAGGCCCGCGGGGTGGTCCGGGAGCAGCGGGAGGCGGGGGCAGGCGCCTCTCTCCCGGATCCAGGAAACTGCCGGGTGCGGGTGGGCAGGGCAGGGCTGGGCTGGGCTCCTTCCTGCTGCTCCCAGGCCGGCCCGGCTCCCTGGGAATGGGGTCCGGAGCCCGGGAGCCGAGCTGTGCAGAATGGTTCTTTAAGCATCCCGTGCAGGCTGGCCGCCTGTGCGCGCCGCTGTCTGTGGCTGGCGGGGCTTGTTTTGGCCGAGAGGCTCCGCAGCTCCAGTGGTAGGCTGGTAAATCCAGGAAGGACTCGCTGTGCCCCTTGTGAGCTTCCTGGGGCATCTCCCGTTAAAGTATTTTAAAACCCCAGTGGATAAGAGATGCATTTTCTATACTTTGGCTAATAGGGTCACTGAACTCTCACGGCTTGGTTCCCTCTTTATGTATGCAGCAGTGGGTATTATAGTCATGCCTAAGGGGAGACGCCAACAAGACCCTGTTACGCTGGGCTCTGGACAGAGATAGCCCCAGCCCCAAGGACTTTACAGACTAAAGCGGAGTCAGCAACCCCTAGCATGCTTACTGCTCTTGGCAGGTGAGCCAGTTTTCATTGGCTCCTGAGATGGGACCCCAGCCTTGCACCCCTGCCGCTGGGAGCTTGCTCAAAGTTATGTCATCTGTGGATTAACAAAAGACCAGTTAATGCTGCCAACCACCACCTGAACTTAAAGCTCTGCATCTTCATTAATTTATTAGGGAAGCTGTTGTAAATAGGACTATTAGTGACTTCAAAAAGTGTCACAGGCACTCGGACTGTACATAGAGGTCTAAAGGTCAAATTTCAACACCTCAGAAAGGTAGCTGGTATATGATAGATAGAATGATAGACCAGACAGAGAGAAGGTGTAGGAGCAGGAGATAACGTACAACCAGAGTGAACAATGTGATGGAGGTGAATGCCATTTATTGATTTATTTTATTGTATGAATCCTTTCAGTGGGGTTTGGTCTTGTTTTGTCTTTATAACTGATCGTTCACAACATAAGTATAACTGTCTAGGTACAGAAGGTGAAGGGGACACTAAATATCTTAAAATTGAGGTAAAAGAAGTCAGGCTGTAAAACTGGTGTGCTATTGAAGCGAGTAAAGGTTTGTACTTAATGTTATACTCTATTACTATTAACAGAGAGGGAGCCGTGCTAGTCTATACACTATCAAAACAAAAAGCAGTCAAGTAGCACTTTAAAGACTAGCAAAATAGTTTATTAGGTGAGCTTTCGTGGGACAGACCCACTTCTTCAGACCATAGCCAGACCAGAACAGACTCAATATTTAAGGCACAGAGAACCAAAAACAGTAAGCAAGGAGGACAAATCAGAAAAAGATAATCAAGGGCTACGTCTACACGTGAAGCCAACATCGAAATAGGCTATTTCTATGAATAACGTCTACACATCCTCCAGGGCTGGCAATGTCGATGTTCAACTTCGACGTTGCGCGGCACCACATCGAAATAGGCGCTGCGAGGGTTCGGCTACACGCCAAAGTAGCACACATCGAAATAAGGGTCCCAGGCACAGCTGCAGACAGGGTTGCAGGGCGGACTCAACAGCAAGCCGCTCCCTTAAAGGGCCCCTCCCAGACACAGTTGCACTAAACAACACAAGATACACAGAGCTGACAACTGGTTGCAGACCCTGTGCCTGCAGCATGGATCCCCAGCTGCCACAGCAGCAGCCAGAAGCCCTGGGCTAAGGGCTGCTGCCCACGGTGACCATAGAGCCCCGCAGGGGCTGGAGAGAGAGCATCTCTCAACCCCCCAGCTGATGGCCGCCATGGAGGACCCGGCAATTTCGACGTTGTGGGACGCGGATCGTCTACACGGTCCCTACTTCGACGTTGAACGTCAAAGTAGGGCGCTATTCCGATCCCCTCATGAGGTTAGCGACTTCGACGTCTTGCCGCCTAACGTCGAAGTTAACTTCGAAATAGCGCCCGACGCGTGTAGCCGCGATGGGCGCTATTTCGAAGTTAGTGCCGCTACTTCGAAGTAGCGTGCACGTGTAGACACAGCTAAGGTGAGCAAATCAGAGAGTGGAGGGGTGGGGGGGAAGATCAAGAATTAGATTGAGTTAAGTATGCAGATGAGCCCCTATAGTGACTCAGAAAGTTCACATCCCGATTTAAACCATGTGTTAATGTTCCGAATTTGAACATAAATGTCAATTCATCCACTTACCTTTCTACAAAAGAGCGATAATTTCTTTTTAGTAACACACATACCTTGATGTCATTGACAGAATGGCCCATTCCATAAAAATGTTGACTAACTGGTTTGTTGATCTGGAGTGTTTTGATGTCTGTTTTGTGCCCATTGACCTTTTGTCTAAGGGAGTTAGAAGTCTGTCCAATATACAAAGCATCTGGGCATTGTTGGCACATGATGACATATATGATGTTAGTAGAGGAGCATGAGAAAGTGCCCGTGATTCTGTGAGTAACCTGGTTAGGTCCAGTGATGGTATTTCCAGAGAAGATATGTGGACAAAGCTGGCAGCGGGCTTTGTTGCAGGGAAAGGTTCCAGGACTGGTGTTGCTGGGGTATAGACTGTGGCTGTTAGTGAGGATCCTCATGAGGTTGGGAGGTTGTCTGTGGGAGAGAACAGGCATGTCACCCAGGGCCTTCTGGAGTGTAGCATCCTGATTAAGAATAGGTTGTAGGTCTTTAATAATTCGTTGCAGTGGTCTGAGTTGGGGGCTGTAAGTGATGACCAGTGGTGTTCTGTTCTTGGCTTTTTTGGGCTTATCTTGGAGTAGCTGATTTCTGGGTATGCGTCTGGCCCTGTCGATTTGTTTTTTTACTTCTCCTGGTGGGTAATTCAGGTTTATGAATATTTGGTAAAGTTCTTGTAGTTTTTGGTCTCTGTCAGTTGGATCAGAGCAAATGCGATTATACCTAAGAGCTTGACTGTAAACAATGGATCTAGTCACGCGTGCAGGACGGAAACTAGAAGGGTGTAGATAAGTATAGCGATCAGTAGGTTTTCGGTACAGTGTGGTCCAGATCCACAAACCAGTTAGTCAACATTTTAATGGAATGGGCCATTCTGTCAATGACATCAAGGTATGTGTGTTACCGAAAAGAAATTATCGCTCCTTTGTAGAAAGGGAAATGGACGAATTGACATTTATATTCAAATTCGGAACATTAACACATGGTTTAAATCGGGATGTGAACTTTCTGAGTCACTATAGGGGCTCGTCTGCATACTTAACTCAATCTAATTCTTGATCTTCTCCCCCACCCCTCCACTCTCTAATTTGCTCACCTTGATTATCTGTTTCTGATTTGTCCTCCTTGCTTACTGTTTTTGGTTCTCTGTGCCTTAAATATTGAGTCTGTTCTGGTCTGGCTGTGGTCTGAAGAAGTGGGTCTGTCCCACGAAAGCTCACCTAATAAACTATTTTGCTAGTCTTTAAAGTGCTACTTGACTGCTTTTTGTTTTCATCTGTTGAATAGTTAGAGTAGTGATTTTGGCTGCTATAATGTGATTATTAATGAAATTGTCTTAGTTTGAAAAAGTACAAAGGCATTCTGAGTTGCAGAATGCACACTACAGGCGATAATTTTCATCTTCCAGAATAAGCCTTTATAATTGAGCATGAAAGCACCGCAGCTTCCAAATTGCTTGTCACCGTAAAAACAAACAAACAAACAAACAAACAGAAAATCAATCCTACATAATTACTTTTCCTTAGCACTGCAACAGATGTATTCCCCCAAAGCTCTAGTTTTATTCTTAGCCACGAAAGCTGTGGGGAAATAGCTATATGGCCATAGTTACATTTTATGGGTTTATTTAGTGCCAGAGAAGTGCCTATCAATCAACATTTGAGTTAGCTCTTAATTTAAATTAAGGAAAAACATTATTATTGTAGAAATCTAATTTTGAACAGCCATACTGTGGCAAATGCTTGACAGGACCAGACGTCACCCAATGAAATTAGCAGGTTTAAGACAAACAAAAAGAAAGATTTCTTCTCACAATGTACACACAACCTGTGGAACCCTTTGCCAAAGGGTGTTGTGAGAGCCAATACTCTAACTAGATTAAAAAAAATTGGCTCTATTCCCCATGGACTTCCCAATCAATGGCTCTTAGTCAAGATGGACAGAGAGGCAACCCCGTGTTCTGGGTGTCTCAGAGCCTCTGACTGCTAGATGCTGAGGCCAGATGACAGGAGATGGGTCACTTGATCGTCTTGTTCTGTTCATAACCTTTGAAGCATCTGGAATTGGCCGCTGCTGGAAGACAGGATACGAGGGTAGCTGACTGTTGGTGGCCATTCTTATGCTCTAACCTCGATGGATATTTTGTGGTGGTATTATTGAGCTAGACACCTATATACACACATAACAAAAAGGTCCTTGCCCACAAAGAAGTGTTTGTTAATTTTACACACTGTGAGAAAATCTGTCAACCTCAATGGGATGACTCACATTGAACACCATAAAGCATGTGTAAGTCTTTGCAGGAGCCCAGCAAAATCTTTATTTTCCTTCTATTTATGTTTCTTGCATAGCATCCTACGTAAAGCAGTGGCCCAAATTGTTTTCCAATGCTAAATGGATGCAAATATTTCTGATATGCAGATGAAAATAAATTGTTGGATTAAATAATAGGAAAGGGAGAAAAAAGAGGGAATCTGTTCCAGGTAGCAGTAACTGCAGAATTCTCAGACAATGGGGAGAGAAAGAAGATAGTGATAGACAAGCAGAGGGGTTAGGAAGTAGAAAAGAGAGAGCAGGAATTCTCAGAGAGAGACGAAAAAGAAGCAAGGCTGTGGGAGGATTTAAATTGTAGGAAGGCCAAATATCCTGGCAAGGTTGCACCCCAATCGTGCAACCTCTATAGCACAGTCCTCCTGCAAGTTATAAATGTCAGGACTGGGACCTTACCACGTAAAATATGTTTACATTTGCAAAGGAAGATATGATAAACAATTAATTACTTCTTGATGTTCCAAACTTGCTGCCAATGTACTCTTGCAAGCGGACTTTAGCTGGTAGGAATGGTTTATTTATGTGTGCCATCAGATAATGCAATAAGCATATGTGCCTTAAAAATGAATGCTGTAAAATCAATAAGGACAGTCATGCTCAATTTTTACTTGTATGTACATCTTCCATAAATGAAATAAGTTTTGCTATCTCAGGAGGCTCTTTACTAAATAAATCTCTTTTCATTAAAGAGAGCACCCTGATGCCTTGAAAAATAATCTACAGGTTGAACCTCTCTAGTCCGGCAATCTCTCATCCAGCAACATCTATAATCTGGCATGATTTTAGTTAGCTGGACAACCACTTACCATGGGTGTGGCCAAGTTTCCTGTAGTCCCATAAAGTTTGTTTACATTCACCAGTCTTGGCTCTCAGTGTTCTGTAACAGCAACTAACCATAATGTTGTAAAGAGAGTGAAAAATGAGCAGGATGGAATCAATGAATTTGTAACTGCCTCACTGCTGCTTACCAGGACAAGCGCACTGGGTAAAAATATACCTCCTGTGTTGTCCAGCATACCAGGCACAGCAGAAGTGCAAGAGAGGAGGATCATCAGTGCAACTATTGTGGTGCACAGATGTTGTTGGCATATTAGTGTGTTCCCTATGTGATGCTTTAAGGCAAAGACAGGATGAGAAAGGAGGGCTGGTTAAGGATGATCTTGTGGATAAACCTCTGGGCTGGGACATGAACCATTTGGATTTAAGTCCCAGATTGCCACCCAATGTTCCATGTATTCTTGGGTAATTCATTTAATATCTCTCTCCCATTGTTTTTGCAAACTGAGGACAATAATCTTCTTTTGTCTGTTTAGACTGTCAGTTCCTGGGGACAGAGATTGTCCCTCTCTGTGCGTTTGTACAGCTCCTGGCACAGTGGATATCTAATCTGAGGTGGGATCTCTAAGTCAGTGGTTCCCAACCTTTTCAGAAACAATTCCATAGTACACCCACCTTTTTAGCTGAATCGATTGCTCATAACCTCACATTTACTTACATTTACTATGGTTAGTATTACTAGAGAGGTTTGCAACATAGTAGTGCCTACAACAAGCTAAACAAGGATCAAATGCATTAATGTTTCTAATCTACCATGGAATACACCTTCTTAGAGAGTGAGCACAGACACATTTTCAAAATCTGCTCAGTGCCATGCTAGAGATGTTTGAGTAAATGAGTAACAACTGAAAATTTCAGTGGCTGCTCGATTACTTGCAGGTGGGGGATGTGGCTCCAGAAAGCAGGCTCCGCTCCTGGCCAGCCCGTTGGAGCTGGGGCATGTCATTTAAACCATGTCCCAGGTTCAGCGGGCTCCTGCCCTCCTTTCCTTCCCATTTCCGTAGCAGGGAGTGGAGTGGGCTCCCCGCCAGCTTGTTTGGGCCAGAAAGCAGCATTTCAGCTGCCTTCCAGCACAAATGGGGTCCTGTGAGGTTGCCATTTCCCCTCACGGTGGCTCTGCAAAGAACTGAAGTGTGGGAAAATTGACAGATTTTCACTGCACACTTGGACAGTTCTCATGGCACACCAGTATGTCTTGGCACACTGTTTGAAATCGCTCTCTGTGTGTGTATTTGTTAACTCCATCTACTGTGAAATGCAATCAACATTGGTGTTAGGAAACCCAAAGGAACAAATAAGATCCCATCATCAATTTAAGAACTGTGAGAATACAATCTAAATATATTGTTCAATCCGTCCCTGTTATTATGTCTTATTTGTCAGCGGAGAAGGCATTTGATTGGGCTCTGTAAATATATTTGGGGTTAAACAGCAGGGTTGTGGGAAGAGCTATCAAAGATAAAGGACAATGTTGCACAAGAAGACAGGGGTATAAACTGACCCTGAATAAAGTTAGGCTGGAAATTAGGTTTCTAACTGCAAGAGGACTGAGATTCTGGAACAGTTTGCCAATTGGAGCAGTGTGAACAAGAAAACTGACTTTTTATAATGGAACTTGATATGTTTCTGAATGGGCTTACGTGGAGCGTTGCCTGTGATAAGACGTCCTGGATTGGATGATCTGTGTGCTCCCTTCCCATTCTATGCTTCTTTGCCCTTAACTTTCATTTGTATGACCTGTTGTTCTGACTGCAAGTTGTTTGGGGCAGGGGTCGGTCAGGGAAGGGATCACATAGGTCATCCAATCCAGTACGTGTTATCGCATACCTGGCATTGGCCACTGTTGGAAGACAGTATGCTGGCTAGATGGGTCTTTGGTCTGACCTAGTCTGTCCATTCTTATGTTTTTATCTATTCTGTGACACACCTGGCCTTGAGGTATGGTACAAATAATAAAACCATTTGAGACGAGGACTTTTCTTCTCTTCATGCTAATGTCATCTCAAATTAAGATGCCTTATTAGAAGTAACTTCTCTATCTCAGGTACAGGTGTGATTGCAAGGGTATGCTTTGAAAGGCTGGTGCTCTTTAAATGGCAGATTTGTGCTTCTTTGTCTTCTGCAGAATCAGAGAATTACAGTTGGTTGTTCTTTCTTTTCCTCTCCATCTCTTCTGATTAGGAGTAACAATACCATGAACCCTTATCGGGGGAGATACCAACACTACAGGGATTTGTCTGAGGGAAGTAGCTGACCTTCTGGTCTGCCCCCAAAACTTGTGGTTGGCATTATGGCTGCACATTGGACATACAGCTCTAACATGAAGGATAAAACATTTATGTGGACCAGTGCTACTGGCCTGGGAAGTGACTCTCGCGTACAAGAGCTGTTCCATGAGGAAGCACAACAGGTATGTTGAAAAAGCCCCATCTCCCCAAACCACTATTCTCTGATTTCCATCTTCAGCACCTTGCGACATCATCATGAACCTTCCGATGAATAGACTGACATAATCTGATTCACTGCAGACATTTATTGTGTCAAAGTCACTTGTGTTTCAGTAAGAGATGTTTCCATTCATTCGTTATACCTTGAGCATAATGTCTATCTTATTACCCTATGGACAGCCATCAGAGTTGCATGATGGTGACCTTTCTCTAGGTCATGGTCTGATGTCTCATCCAGCCAAAAGTAGCCTTTGCAAGATCTGGTCCGTGGGAATTCTACAAGACTTTTTTGGATGAACATCTCTGATGTCAGGCAAGGAAGGGTCTGTCTTCTGTGCTAGTTTTCAGAGAACAGTTTTGGGTGTAGTCTCCTTCATCAAGCTGTAACTCTTGGCTTCATCCGCCATGAGAGTCTAGCCAGGCTGGAACCAAAAGAGATTTAATACTTTAAAAAGCCAAAAGTGTGGATAGAGGCCCTGCTCCTAGCCACTCAGACCTGCAAGAGACCTATTACAAACTTCAGCTTGGAGCACAACTCTGTGTGCTGTCAGGTTCAAACTGCGCACACAGAAGTCTTCCTTGCGGAATTGGTCTCGGTTCTTTTCAAGGATGATGTTTGGAAGACTGCTGCTGACTGTTTTCTCTAAGCCATTTTTCAAGTTTCAACTACCACACGTGATGGGCTATAATTTCAAGGCGGATGGGCTGGTGCCTGTGGACCCTCCTGGTCCATTCCTACCATCCCTTTCCCTTGATGCATTGGTCTTCATGCATGGTGTCAGGTAAAGTGATGCTGTAGTAACCATGCACAAATCACCCAATTGTAGGTGTTTTGACAGGCCTCTGTGCTACTACAGCAGATATCAGGATGGCAGCATGGATGTTACTTAAGGTATTACTGTCTTCTAGGTATCTCAAACACAGACCAAACCCTGGTGGAAGATACAGCTCTTTGTCTGGGAGCCAGTGCTCTTTGGAACCTGGGATGGTGTCTTTACTTCTTGCATGATCAACATTTTTGGAGTGGTTCTTTTTCTGAGGACTGGCTGGCTAGTGGTAAGTGAAGGACAGACTGGGTAACATTGTGGGATAAGTGGTAGGTTATTATTCCTCCCTCTCCTACACGTTTACCTTTGATTTTGTGCTTAGTGAATTGGTTAAATCAACTTTTTTTTTTGCTCTTCTCAAAATGCAAATGATTGTGAGACCTGGGTTGTTTTTGTGACTTCTCTGTGAAGTGGAGTTCTGCAAATTCCAAAGAAACCTGACAGTTTATAGGGAAGTCCATGTGCAATAGTGTAACCAAATATAACTTTCCAGGTAAAATGTATTGCCATGGTTACACATCCTCCACTGTCCTCCTCCAAGCAGCACTGATATAGTTGTATTTCTAACATGGCAGTTTTAATTGGAGACCCTGCTGTCCTGAATGAAAGGCCCTGGGTTGCGCAAATTTCTCCTCGATATCCAGGGAATCCACTGCATGAGTCAAGTGTAGCATCTATTCCAATGTCATGGCTGTAAGAGTGAGCCTGATACTATGGCATTAAGCAGAATCCAGCCTTGCTCAATGTACTGTGCCCTTCCCAGCCACTTCCGTGTAGGAAAAGCAGAGCTTCCCCAGGGAATATTGGAGCTGTGGCCTAGACTGGGCCCAGCTGTTCTTAAAGCATCTAGCATCTTTAACAGCTACCGTTTTCTGTAACACTTTTCTTCTGAAAGGGTAGAGATCTGTGTGTTTTTACAGGAAGAGAAATTCAGGGCCATGTTCTGATCTCCAGGGATACCAGAGCATACTTGGAATAATATCACTGAAGTTACACAGTCTGAGACCAGGTCTGCACTAGACCTTAAAGTTGATCTTAGATACACAATTCCAGCTACCGCAGTTGCAAAGCTGGTATCGACCTATATATGATCGACTTGCCTGGCCATCCTCACTGAAGGAGGTCGACGGGAGAGTTTCTCCTTTCAATCTCCCTGACTCCTCTAGAGATTGAGGAGTACGGGGGTTGACTGTCAACTCCTGATAGTTCAATGTCATGCATCCCACCAGAACACGTGAACTTGAACCCCAGAAGATTAACCCTGACCAGTTGATCTGCTGGGAAGTGTGGATGTAACCTGAGACTGAAGCTATGTCTACATGTCCAGGAAGATCAACCTCCTCAGCTATTGCTATCTCCCATCGACCTCCCTCTATGTGGATGGCCAGGTAAGTTGATTGCAGATGAATTGATTCTAGCTATATAATTGCTGTGGCTAGAATCGTGTATCTGCAATCAACTTACCTGCCTAGTGGAGACCAAGCCTCAGGCCCATAACAAAGAGATAGTGAGGAATCCTGTTGCCACTATTAGGAGGAAATAAAGCAGCTGTTCTAAGGCACATAGCATTACTTCACAGGGGTTTCTAGCAGGAAGTGTAGAATACTATCATATGTAATTGGACCTGCAGAGAAACACATGTAGAACCCAGTCCTGCCAAGTTCTGAGCACCTTTAGTTCCCTTCGATAACCACTTCAGCACCCTTCCTGATTAGAGGATCTAAATTTGGCACATTGCTTCAATGGGTAGTCAGGTTTCCAGCCCTGCTTGGGACTAGTGCCAGTGTAATTACTCATATTGGCTGTTGGGAACAAGAACAGTAGTCGTGAGAATTGTTCTGGGTCTTAGAGTAACCAAAAGGTAGCAGGCCTCTCATTGACGACTGTACTCCCAGAAACCCCGTCTGCCTTAGCTCCACGTAGGGGATCAGTTCATTACTGACTCAGAAAGCTGAGTGCTGCCCACTGAGTCACCAGTCCTGCTGCTGCCGTGATTTTTCTTGGAGTCTCTCCTCCACGAATCATCCAGGCCTGGCCCTTGTCTTATGAAATCTGATAATCCATTGGGAGCACAGATGTGGCCTCACCAGAAAGATCTCATTCCTCAGGGTCAATTACTGATGACCTTTAGCCAGATTCTTTCTTTTATCATTTGCTGCCATTTCCCATGTTAATTTCAACTGGGGTGTCAAAAGGTTTTATAAGCTCCTCATTGACACAGTTGTTTTGCAATTTAATAGAGTGTTATTGGTGGCTCAGAAACTCCCATTGCAAGTGAAACACTTGTATGCACTTGAAAAAAATCCAAACGGACAGAGGATTTTTAAAAGGGAGATGGAGCGTGATTGAAAATAATGGCATTAGGCCTTGAAATGACTGGGGTTTCACAAATGTTTGCTTGCCTAGATCTGACTGCAAGATCAGGGCCTGGGATTGGAAGATTTTCTCGATAGGAGGGACACCCTGAGCCTTATTGGAGGTCTTTGGGCCACAGTGAAATATTAACTAGTAGTGCTAACGCTGCATTCACAGTGAGCCCTGGCTTCATTTTCCCCTAATCCAGTGAAACCAACATCTAATGCAGCAGGCTGTTGAACTAAAATAGGATTTCACAATGACAGCAACATCCTGGAAACTTTTCTGTTTAAAAAAAAAAAAACCCAACAACCACCTCCAACAGCAACAAAAAGATCTGGGCCTTAGACCAGCACAAAGTAGAAGCAGTAGCTGCTTATTGCTGATCAGAAACAAAATGGTGTCAGTGGCCAGTGCCTCCGCAGATACAAATGCCACTGCACTGGAGGGAGAGAGAGAGAGAGAACTTGGCAGCCGACAGGAGGGAAGAAATTATGCTGTACCTCAATTTAATAATGAGGCAGGGCAGTGCTGTGCGAGAGGCTAGGAGAGGTAGTTTCCAGTCCTCTCTGCATTGGCGTTGGGTCCTGGATGAATTTTCAGTGGAAGTGACTGTGATTGAGGGATTAACAAGTTACACTAGCTGGGAAAGTTCACCAGGAGTGTAAAGAGATGCTTTGACCCTGGGAAAGAGACTTCTGAAGCATGAAGAACAAGTAGAAGACAGAGGAAACAGGGGTCAAAAGAGAAGCACTTGAAGTTGGAACCTCCTGAAGCCACCGAACAGACTAATTCTACTTCACTTTTGGAATTCTGACTTCTTGACTTGAATAGATAGGCCAACCAAGTATGGCAAGCTTTAGACTGAAGACACTTGTGACATATTGGCCTTCAAAGCTGCAGATGGTGGGATTCCATGCCATATTTGTCTATCATGGAACACAGTCTGACTAACCGGCTGCCCCTACCACAGGCTAGATGGAACACCATGACAAGAGCATTATGCCTGCCTGGAAAATACTGGATTTCCTTGTCAGTCTGTGGGCTGTGGGCATTATGGGACTCTTCTACAGATGCTCTGCCATTCACTGTCTCATAACACAGCTACAGCAATTGAATACATGTAAAAAGGATGTAGGGTATGTTTAGCTGTCTCTTAATGCAGCCTAGCAGCTGGGAATAAGTGGAGGAGGTTGTGTCCAATGCCAAGGCAGCTGTTCATGGACCTCTGCTCCAGGTCAGGAAGTGAGGAGTCCCACATTGCACAAATCTGCTTGTGATACCACCAGGAGGAGATCCAATTTCCTTGATGCAGGGCACTGAACAGGCCTGCTTGAAAAGGCCAGGACCGTCCCTATCATCTGTGGCCAGCTGGAGGAACACACGGGAGAGGATTGAGACATTGCCTCCCCTGACACAGTGGGAAACCAGATAAATGCCAGCAAATAATTACTCATCTTAAGTTTATTTTTATCTTGTCTATTGAGTGATTACTACTGCTGTTGCAATTCATTGACTTGGGTGTTAGCAATGTAGTGGGTCTCAGCGGCTTAGATTTTTCAGAAACATTTGATCTCTGTCGGAGCTGCTGGCTGTTGAGCCCTTTTGCATGTCAGATCGTTTAGGGCTGTTTGAAAATCCAGACAGCTATTTCAGGACCTGGTGGGTGCTGAGGTTTTCTTGTTTTGTGTTTTACTGACCCAGCCTTTGTAACAATCAAGATATTTCTCTTTTATTCGCGTCCCCCCCGCCTCCATTTTACCTTGTGATGGATGATTCATGGTTGTCAGGGAGTTGTAACTGAGAAACTTCAGGTGAGTAGTGATCTGCCCCTGCTGTGTTAATCTCAGCTCAAGGGGTCAATGAGAAAATTTGACTCCCTCAGGAGCTAACACATTTATTTATTTATTAGGTAATGAGCTCTTGTGGGTAAGACCCACTGTTTCCCCAGGTTCCAAAAGTGACAGATGACCCTCCTTCCTGTCCTCCTCAGTATATAAACCCTGGATTCTAATAGTCCACTCCAAATCTGAGGAAGTGGGTCTTGCCCACGAAAGCTCATTACCTAATAAATAACAAGAAGTCCTGTGGCACCTTCTAGATCTTGCCCACAAAAGCTTATGCTCCAAAATATCTGTTAGTTTATAAGGTGCCACAGGACTACTTGTTTTTTTTCTGAAGATACAGACTAACAAGGCTACCTCTATGATACCTAATAAATACGTTTGTTACTCTTTAAGGCCCTACAAGATTGCTTGGTTTTTACGAAATAGGCTTTGGCGGAGAGACCCTCCCTGATTGGTCACAGTATCATTGCCCAGAAAGAACAGTAGGGATAAATGTTATGATATATTATTGTTATTATTATTATTATTATTATCTGCACTGTGCTAGCACCCTATGAGACATAGTTATGGACCAAAACCCCATTGTCTTCAGCATTGGACCCACACATAGAACAAACACGGCCCTGAGCCCCACAAAAACATTGAACAAGTTTCAAGACTTTTACAATTAACATGCATTTCTGTAGCTGCTAAATTTACAGGTCAGACCTGTGTGTTTTATTTATCTGGACGTGCAGTAACCAGGCAGTGGTTAGGTCTTTTTTCACTGCCCTGACTAATTTCCGTTGTGTTCTTCACTATCATTGTTTCTTCATTACAGGGAAACACCGGCATTTTATTGGGCATGTTTCTGGTGTCCTTTGTTGTGCTGGTTGCCCTGGTAACTGTCTTATCTGGAATTGGGGTTTGTGAGCGGTGCAGCGTCGGAAGCGGAGGAGTCTATTCCATGATTTCTACTGTCCTCGGGGGTCAAGTGGGAGGGACCATTGGCCTCCTTTATATTTTTGGTCAGGTAAGAATGATTGTTACTGCAAGCAGGTCCTTGGTCCTTTCCTTCCATGTGATAAAGTAAATAAGATGATGCTACTGAGAAGGAGGGTGGCAGGGACAAGCAGAGATGTAGGTGTATAATTCCATTCCTCATGCTATGATCAGTCCTAGGCCTCAATGGAGGCAGCACAAGGGCATTGGCATAGCAATTCAAAAGAGCCTGGAGCTCTCCACTGCTGCCACCACTGTCGCAGCAGTGGTGGGAGCCAGAGCCCTGGGCCCTGAGGGGCGAACTCTGAGTGGCTCTGCCACAGCTCTATGGCAGTACCTGGGAGGTACAGCTCACAAAGGAGGTTCTGTGCTGTGGTGTTTGAATAGGGGGAATACGAATGAGGAGACTAATGATTTCCTCCCCACGTACGGAGCCAGCTCTGACAAGTCTGAAAGGTCCTTGCTCTGCTGAGGTTCTGGTCCTGAGAGCAAAAGAGAATGAGGCACAAGAAATGCCATAGTGAAGAAGTTTCACCTACAAGCAAGGAAATATTTAAAGGCGAGAGGAAAAAGCCTGTGTGGCCAAAACAAACCCTGCAGACCAGCTGTGGGGTTATGTTATACATTGGCCCATTGTGTTTTAAATGTTTCCTTGGGGGGCTGTAGAAGTAGGAGCAGCACCTGGGGGAAAGAGATTGCACAGTTTGGAGACAAAGTCAAGCCTGGGCCAATAGAGAAGTGGAGATGAGCTGAAGCCCATGTGAAGGAGGAGCTACAGAGCTGATGGGAAGGAGCTCAAGGGTAGTTGATTCTGTGCATAGCTATTCAGCTCTTTGTTTTTAGAGAGATACTGGTGTGCCACTGAAGAGGTGGATTGAAACTAAAGGGCTAAGAAACACAAACAACTGTCCCTGCTAGTAGAAAACTGATTTGTTAAAGCCCAGAGTAACTGAACAAGAAAAAAAATAAAGGTATGAGGAATATCTGAAAATGTCATGCACAGAGAAGAATTGTTTTCTTCAATGCATTCACTTCCAGCTGTCTTTAAATCTTGGCTAATTCTAAAAGTCAGCATAAAATACAAATTGATTTGTTACAAGGCAGGACACAGTAAAATATAGGGAAAAGGCCTTCCCATTCACTTTGTGCTGTTTCTTTCACACTCTCCTCTTCAGTGAGTTATAGACCCCTTGTTACTCTTGCTAGCTGTCTTCCAAGCAAGTAGCTGAGTAGTGAATGTGCAACTTCTGTCATGGTTATTTGAGCTAGGACTACTTGTGCAAAGAAAGGTTTTTGGACTCCATCTCTAAAACAGCTGTGTTTAAAAGCAGAGAGACAGGTGACGTGTGTCAAGAACTGTAGATATTTAAACTAATTACATGGGTGAACCAGCTGAATTTATGATTGAGTCATTGGTCCTGGGACCAATGGACCTAAAAGCATGAGCCCCTCTAGCGCTCGAATTAAAGGACAAGGATATTAGTCAAGAGGTACAGGTAGACTCAGATTTGTGTATTGTCCTTACCATTAGAAGGGACAAAGAGCCATGTTGTGTCCACCTAGGTTACCTACTCACCCTGGGTGAGGAAGTCCACAGCAGTTAAAATGCTATATGGGTCACCACCTTGTCATGCCTACACATGCACACAATGAGTTTTTGTACACCTCCGTTTGGTATACACTGATGTCTGTATGCAACTGCCTGTGTCTGACTTTAGATACGTGACCCTTGGTGCACACCACACATTAAAAAGAATTGTCACTAAATGTCAGATGTAATAGGACAGTGGGAAGCTTTAGTTTAGAGAGTTTGAATACAAATACTGTCTCCTTCTCCCACCCCTTCATCTTTAAATCCAGTAGTGCCACTCTTAGTTTTGGGCAGAGAAAGGATTGCTTGGGTTTGTGTCTTGTCTCTAGCATGAATTGTAGCCTTAATCTGTATATGTTTCCCTGAGCTTCGGAACTTCACTCCTGCAGACACAGACCCCCCACTAAAGAATACGAGTCCTTCTCCTCATCCAGAAAAATAAATAGCTCTCCCCAGAGTGTATGGAATATGAGTTGCACAATACAGGCTTTATTGGAAGTGCAGGCTGTGTTCCAGTAAAGAGACAGGGAACCGGTGAAACAGCAAAATTTAAATCCAAACTAAATACTGAGCCTTGGAAACAATTAAGTGGGAATCATTCAGTCATTCTCTAAAGAGGTGCTTTAGGCTACGTCTACATGTGCACCCAACTTCGAAATAGCTTATTTCGATGTTGCGACATCGAAATAGGCTATTTCGATGAATAACGTCTACACGTCCTCCAGGGCCGGCAACGTCGATGTTCAACTTCGACGTTGCTCAGCCCAACATCGAAATAGGCACAGCGAGGGAACGTCTACACGCCAAAGTAGCACACATCGAAATAAGGGAGCCAGGCACAGCTGCAGACAGGGTCACGGGGCGGACTCAACAGCAAGTCGCTCCCTTAAAGGGCCCCTCCCACACACACTTTCATTAAACAGTGCAAGATACACAGAGCCAACAACTAGTTGCAGACCCTGTATATGCAGCACGGACCCCCAGCTGCAGCAGCAGCAGCCAGAAGCCCTGGGCTAAGGGCTGCTGCCCACGGTGACCACAGAGCCCCGCAAGGGCTGGAGAGAGAGTATCTCTCAACCCCCCAGCTGATGGCCGCCATGGAGGACCCCGCTATTTCGATGTTGCGGGACGCGGATCGTCTACACGTCCCTACTTCGATGTTGAACGTCGAAGTAGGGCGCTATTCCCATCCGCTCATGGGGTTAGCGACTTCGACGTCTCGCCGCCTAACGTCGATTTCAACTTCGAAATAGCGCCCAACACGTGTAGACATGACGGGCGCTATTTCGAAGTTACTGCCGCTACTTCGAAGTAGCGTGCACGTGTAGACGCAGCCTTAAAGAGCACCCTATGCTGTCCACAGAAAGAAAAGGAAGCAAGAAATTACAGAGATGTGCTTTTATTTTGTGCCTTGGTTGGGCTAATATATTTTCTATCACTGCAGAGTATATTCAGGAGATGCGCAATGTCTCTGTTGTGTCAAATCCATTGTGCCTTCACCGTTACTTGTGTATTCATTAAGTTATATCCTGTTTTCAAAAGTGCATTTTGGAGCTAGTATACAGTAGTAGATTGACAGCCTCAGAGTCCTAAGTTTCCTGTTTACCCACAGAACAAGTTCAAACTACTCACACTGCCCTACCAACAAAGCTCATTCTGGTGTGAGGAATCTAACCTGCCGCCTCACTGGGAATGTTAAGTATCAGAGGGGTAGCCGTGTTAGGCTGTATCTGCAAAACAATGAGAACTCCTGTGGCACCATATAGACTAACAGATATACCGAAGCATATGCTTTTGTGGGCAAGTGGTGATGAAGTGGGTCTTTGCCCATGAAAGCTTATGCTGCAAAAATCTGTTAGTCTACTGGCAATGTTGGCTCAGGTAATCCTTGGTCTCCTTGAAGTTACACTAAGGCTGTGGATAGGTCATTTCAGAGACAATCTTTTTCAATGTGCTGGTAGCGGACATCAAATTCTGAGCCAACTGAAGGGTCCACATGTGTTTCTTAAGACTGTAGCAATCTCTATGCAGTAAGCTGTGTCTTATACAGTGTTCGTTCAACTAGAACTCTCAAACAACTGGTACCACCCACTGCTGGCTCTGCACCTTGCCTCTTCTGGCTGGGGCAGCCCCTAGGTCCCTGGGGCTGGAGCTGCTGGTGGGGATCTACCTCCTGTCAGCTCCCAGCCCCAAGGTTAACCCTTCTGGGTCCCTGGGGCTGGAGCTGCCAACTCTCAGCCCTAGGGCTGCTGAGGTTCCCCTGGCTCTGGGGCTGCTGTTGGAGCTCTGGGCCCCAGCAGAATTCCGGGCCCTGGTACTGGGGCTGCCAGCGGAGCCCCACTCTCCTGTGGAGTTCCGCTTCCCAGCCCCAGGGTGGTCGGCAGAGTTCTGCTCCTTGAGTTTCCTGGGCTGGCTCTCCAGGGCCGAGGTAGCCAGCCGTGGGTTTGGCGGAGCCCCTGCTACCTGGCCATGGTTCCAGCTGCTGGGGCTGCCAGCACAGCTTTGTGCTCTAGTCTGCTCCCAGCTTCAGGGCTGGTGGGGTCCCTTCCCACCCCACCAGGGATCCCACTGCTGCTATTACCTTGCATACTTGAACATCCAGCAACATCCTGGTCCTGGAGTTGTCGGATATGAAAGAGTTTATTTTATATGATTAGAGGGGTGGCAAGTCCAGTGCTCAGTGTGCAATTTGTGGTGTGTCACCTGTCCTGTGGGGATCTGAGATCACTAAATTCCTCTCACATCTGTTGTGGTGCAGCCATCGGATGCTAACAACCTTCAGTCAATGCCACGCTGGCCTGGCTCGCTCTCATGGGTGGAAGGCTCTATACTTTGCCACCAATCCTCTGAGCCATCCAACACCCTCCTATTCAGGCATGTTAAATGTCCAGAACCTGCTCTGGGTGGGCATTTATATTTAAACATCATTCAGTGTGTTGCAGGTGCTATGTACATCACCGGGTTTGCAGAATCCATCTCTGACTTACTGGGTTTCAGTAGCACTTGGGCAGTTAGAGGCATTTCACTGGCAGTCCTGCTGTGTCTGTTGGGAATTAACTTGGCTGGCGTTAAATGGATAATCCGGCTTCAGCTGTTACTGCTCTTCCTGCTGGCTGTTTCTACACTGGACTTTGTCATTGGATCATTCACGCACCTAGATCCAGGTAAAACATCATGAATGCTTCATATTTACAGTTGCAACAATATTTAACATGCATTAAATTTTGTTTTCTCCTTCATTTATGTTTTTATGAATGTAAAATCCAGATAAAAATATGGATCAAAACTTCCAGATATGGATCCCTAAAGTTAACCGCCGAAGTAGAGCCCCTATCCTGCAAACATGTAGGGCATTTCTGCACTACAGCCCAACATTGGCCTATGGTAGATCAGTATTTACTGTGATAGCTGATGCCCACACTATCCTCCTCCTGTCAGAGGTGCACATCCTCACAAGGAGTGCTTTAATTGACTGCAGAGGGGTGGTGTGTTTGTGTGGGGGGGGGAGGGGCTGGCTGCACCCTACTAGCTCCCCACTGCTGGCTGGGAGGAAGGGAACAGCCACCTGGGCTTTTTTTCTCCCTGAGTGGGGAGCCTCCAATTAAAAGCCTAAGTGAGAGCGGGGAGACATTGATAGACAGGCATTAGCTGATCCTCTTTCTTGTCAGCTTCACAGCTCCTTTTTGGAGTCCTGAAATTAACAAGACAGCCAAAAGCTGATTGTCACCCTAACTCCACCAACTTCTGGAAGTGGAGTAGGGCACTTACTTTGGCGGGACAAGGCTGTAGTATGTACACTGACATAATCAGGTCAACATAAACTGCAGCTTACATTGACCTAACTATGCAGTGCGGAAAGGGCCGATGATACATCCCTAAACACTGGTACCAATGTTTGCAGGATTGGGAGCATAGGTGCCTGACTTTGATGCCTAAAATGAGGTACCTCTTTGTAAAAGTGCTGGCTATAATTTTTTTGTTAAATGCTTAGTTTCTTGAAAGCTTTCTAACTATGGAAAACTGCCTGCACTAACAGAGTTGCTGTTTCAGATTAACTAGTTTTTAGAAGAGTTGTGGCCATAAAGACTGAGGATTACAAGCATACATTAAGAAGCTTTTTTTTAAACTGTTCGATGCCTGCAAGGTCCTTTAAAAATAAAACTGTGAACCTATAATGAATTGCATGACAGAATACCAATTTAGAAAGTGCATACAATACTGTCTTATTTTTTCCCCCGTTCCTTCCTTCCCCCATTCTGTGTATCTGTGTCCACCTTCTGTCTCTTTTCTTAGACTGTAAACTCTCTGGGGCAGAAACCATCTTTTGTTCTCATTTTTATTCTACAGCACCTGGAATAAAGATCCGTGCTCCATGATGGAGGTCCTAACTGCTACCTTAAAACAAATACAGTAACATCTTGCTTCACATAGTAGTTGTGTTCCTGAAAAATGGTACTTTAAGCAAAATTATGTTAGGTGAATCCAATTTCCACGTAAGACTTAATGTAAATTGGGGGATGGGGCTGAGATGCCAGAGAAACTTTTTCACCGGACAAAAGACATATGCGTATATGGTAGAAATTTTCAAATATTTTAAACAATTTAATACTGTGCTCACCAATGATGATTGTGAAGTTTGATTGAGGCAGGGACGTAGCAGGTTTGGGGCTCCTTTTGTGGAGTGGGGGTCTGAGGCTTGCCCAGTCCCTGATTAAAATGCTGGGCAGGTGGAATAGGGGTGACTGACCAGTGCACCAAGTTGTGCAAATTTTAACTTACATGAGGTTGTGCAAGAATGCAACCCCCGCGTAATTTGGGGTCTACTGTATACATATTTGATGAATAATTTTGAATTTCGATATGCTTTGTTGTCATTGTAATAAGCATTTGCTATTGAAGCCAGTTGAAATAATGGCAAGAATATCCAAAATGCTTTACATTTGAAAACATTTGGCACCTCTTTGTGACTTTGTCAGTCCTCTTTTCGTAACTTTTTGTACCGAAATGCTCCCCTTTCAGTAAAAGTTGGTCTAACAGTCCAGCAAATATAGACCTATTTACAAACAAAGTAATTTCCAGGGTGATAGGTGGTCTAGTTAAGGAGGGGAACATTTTTAGGGAGAAGGAAAGTCTCTAAAGGCTGATTGTGGTTCAGGGTTAGAAACAGACATCTCTGCACTTAATAATAACCCCTACAGCACTGAATAACGTTAACCATGCTGTTTTCTATTATCTGGTGGGCATAGAAGTAAATGGCATAATGTGATGGATTGCAGTGAAAGATGTGCTGGAATGCTTAAGTGACAATGACCACAAAAAATTGCAATTATCCCAATCAACAGAAGGTGTCACTTTATCTCTGCTTTCACCCCAGTGCATCAGTGTTTTCTGTTTTAATGTATATGGACAGATTCCATTTTTTGTTGTCCTTAGTTTTGATTTCAACATTTAAAAAAAATGTAAGGGCGGGACCAGGGGTGGGAAGATGAATCACCTTGTAAATATTCATAGCTTGGCTGTTTGAGAGAATTTCACATCAAAATATTTTATCCAACGTTGCCATGAGCAAGCATTCTGCTGGTGTTACAGGCACAAGACTTACGCCTGTGAGAACATACTTTATGATCCTTTATAGAGAGGAGGCTCTATGAAAACAATGTATTAATTCATTGTGGTAAGCACTGCAAAATTAAACCTGCTGTTCCACTCAACTGATACTTGAAAACAAAAGTAAATTGAAGAATGCTGTGCTAGGTGCAGCAAATAGTGGTCAGGACTACACAAGGTCTGAAAGTCAATTCTAGATATGCAATTCCAGCTACAACAATTCTGTAGCTGGAATTGATGTAGCTAAGGTCAACTTACCAGGCCGTCAATCACAGAGGGAGGTTGAGGGGAGAAACCCTGACTTAGCATGGTTTGTAACAATAAAGGGAGCTGCTTTGTTGTCAAAGAAACCATTAGGAAGATTCCAAGTTGGTCACGGTTCAATTAACTTGTCTTGGCACAAGGGAACTGGGCCTAAAATTTGCAGTCTTTTTTTCAGAGAAGAGGAGAGAATAGGTGCAATGTATGAGAGAGACTATGGATATAGAAGTGCCAGAGCCCAGATCAACTGACCGGAGCTCATGCTACTAAGGCTAAAAAAATAGCCATGTATATTATGACTACACTGTAGTTGGACCTCTGGGGCTGGCCCATGCCAGCTGACTTGGGCTGGTTAATTGCCATCTAGATGTTCGGGCTTGGGTTGGAGGCTGGACTCTAGGACGGGGCGAACAAGCATTTTGCATTGGGCTCCCCTTGCAATTAGCAGGGTTCCCACAACCTGTCTAATGTAATCCAAACCAACAGAAATTTTGATTATATTCTTATGGGGAAAAAAAAAAGACCTTTCAGCATGTGTAAAAAAAATTTGTAGAATGTAAAAACTTTATTAATTCGTATAAAAATGTGCCTGCGCGCGCATAAAACCGTAACATATTTCAACGTTTTTAATGAGGTGTATGAGCCTGAGACCCAGCAGCTGCTCATGCTGCACCTCCCTTATGAAATTTCACTCACCCGCAGGGCACCCTTAGTGCCCCTTGCTCTAGGACTCTTAAAGTGGGGAGGGCCACAGAGCTTGGCCTGTAGGCTGAGCCTAAAGGTCTACATTACAATGAAACAGCTCCATGAGCCTATGTTAGCTGCAGGTTTCTAACTGCAGCAGAGACATACCCTAAAGTCTGGATGGAGCCCAGGCTCTGAGGCTCACCCCTTCACCGAGTTTCAGAGCTGAGCCTTATTTTTAGCCCTGTAGTCCAAAGCTTGAATCAGTTAACCCAGGCTGGCTCTGAGGCTTGTGGCCACTGTTTTTTGCAGCGTAGACATACTTTATGGCAGGAAGCTGAATCTGGAGCCTGGATAACTCAGTGGTTTGAGCATTGGCCTGCTTAAACCAAGGGTTGTGAGTTCAATCCTTGGGGGGGGCCATTTAGGGGTCTGGGGTGAAGAGAGGGTGCTTGGCCCTGCCAGGAGGGCAGGGGGCTAAACTTGATGACCTCTGGAGGTTCCCTTCCAGGTCTATGAGATGTGTGTCTTCATACATTTTATATTTTAAAGGAGAGAATGGAAGGAGGAATATCAGAAAGAGGGTGGAAACATGCCCAACTTTACAGCTGCAATTTTTAATTCCTTTTCCTCCCATGACTTTTTCTGATAGACAAGAGAGAGGCAGAAGGGAAGGAGGCAGCTTTGAGAGAGCCAGTTTAGCAGAATGGAATCTACACCATATCTGTGGCCTTCCTGAGGGGAAAATTTTCAGGGCCAAGGAAAGCTTCTTATATCTGATTGTGGCTCAGGGCTGGGAGCTGAGGGTCGCAGCACTTCAGTCCAAAATCTCTCCTCAAGTGTGCAGGCTGTATCTCCTCTCCACCTTCTGGCTTAATGTTTGTTTGGAGAAGTCTTCATTTGTTAGATTTACAGATAACTGCTAACTTTATATACAACAGGGCTTTTTTGGAGTTGTCTGAAAAATATATTTACCGTGAAGTCCTCCTGCATTACCAGAGAAGGCCTCTGAGTGGTATCTCAGCACTGACTGTAAGCAGCAGGGCATTGGAAAGGCTAACCTGCTCTGTCTGGATTTCCAGCACTTCCTTTAGAGTGGCATAGATAAATTAGCCTGAGTCTTATCTGTTTACATGCAGCCTTTCCGACAAGGTAACATCTAATGATTGACACGTTATAAATACAGATGTTGATAAACCCAACTGATCTTTTCCACACATTCAGTTGAGTAGCACTTTAGAGACTAACAAAATAATTTGTTAGGTGATGAGCTTTCGTGGGGCAGACCCACTTCCTCAGATCTGAGGCCCTGGGCAAGGAGAGGGCCCTGCTCCACTTCCCCAAAAGGAGCAGGAACTGCAGCAGAAGGGGCAGGGCTGGGGCTAGGCAGCCTTCAGTGCTGCCTGGACTGCGGCACACCCCACCGCCTCCCTCAGTAATGTGTGGAGCATGGCATGGGGAGCTCTGGCAGTGATTTAAGGGATCTGGGGCTCCGGCTCCCACTGTTGCTGCAGTAGTGGCAGCCAGGAGTTCTAGACCCTTTTGTATCTCTGGGACCTGGACAACTATCCCACTTTGCCCCCGTCCTCCACCTTCCAATCGGCAGACCTTGCTCAAGTGCAAGAGAGAGGCACAGTGATGCACAATGGTCTAGTAGATCAGTATGAATTGAGAGTCAGGTTGTTCTGGGTTTTAATCCTGCTTTTAACACTCTAGTTTTATGATATATGGCAAGTCACTCAGTCTCTATGGGCCACAGTTTCCTCACCTTTAGAATGAGGATGGGGAGAGGGGGCATCCCATGATGTTTTTCCATTTCACAGGCTTGCTAAAGGACTACAAGTTGAACCTTTCTTGTCTGGCACCGGTAGGACCTGGCTGGTGCTGAACAAGAGCATTTGCCAGACCATGGGAGGTCAATATTTTCTAGCAGCATTACCAGCACTTCCACTGCTTACCAGGCTCTTAGTAGACATTTAGGGGGAAATTACAGCTAAATAACAGCACAGAACACTAAGAGCCAGGACTGGTGGCTGTAAACAAACTTTATGGGACCATGGGAAACTTGGTCACACCCATGATAAGTGGTCATCCGGCTAACTAAAATCATGCCAAATTACGGATGTTGCCAGATGAGAGAGTTCCAGGTTAGAAAGGTTTAACCTGTTGTTATTGTCCATACAGCACTTTGGAAATATGTAAGTACCATGTATTTTGTCTTTGTCTTTTTAAGAGTCCACCTGAATGCTCATCCAATGGTAAGAGGTACCCAGGATGCTTATGTAAGGACAGATTAATTATTATTATTGTCAACCTTGCCAATAGTGCATCTGGTATCACTGGCTGTCCTTTATGTTCCTTTGTATCTTTATTTGGGAAAAAAGACATCAATTCTAAGAAATTCATAACTATTGTCTTTGTTTGGTTCTACTTTGGCAGAGTACTCTGGCTTACACACACACACACACACACACACACACACACACACACACACACACACACACACACACACACACACACACACACACACACACACACACACACACACACACACACACACACACACAAAAATATCAGTTATCAAATAGGATATTGTCCAAAACCTCATGTCTTTCCTGTGGTTTGCCCTTATTTTTAGAGTTTTGAGGCCGGGCTGTACTTATATAAGAGTGGATTTCTCAGCTGGACTTCCTGTCTCAGTCTCTCTCTCTCTCACTCATCCTCCAATAGCTCTCATTCCTCTCTGAAGAAACCCCATCTGGTCTGGTGGCCAGGGTGAGTCAGCAAATAGTTTGCCCATCCCCACCCCTGCTTGCACAGATGTGAACTGCAGCCCAAGAGCAAATAACTGTTCATTTTTCACCTTGTCAGGGTAAGAAATGTAGGTTGTGAATTTTCACAGTGGATAAGCATAATTACTTAGCTCATTAGTCATTAACTAGGGTACCAGGTAATAAGTAATGCTGCAAGATCCTGGGGTGAGGGGCAGCAAATGAAAGGTGCAGTGTAATATGAGATGGAAGAAAGTGTCTCTGGGGTTTTCAGGTGTAGCTGAAAGAACACGGACAACGAGAAGCAGTCCTGTGCCACCTCAGACACATTTAATAGGTTGGGAGCTTTCGTGGATTTAACCTAATAATTTGTTAGTCTCTAAGGTGCCACAGGACTGCGTGTTCTTTTTGAAGTTACAGACTAACTCAGCTACCCCTTTGAAACTAACAACCAGCATTGAGAAAGATAACGCTGTGAAGGAGAACCAGGAATAACATCTACGTCAAGCTGCTTGCCTAGATAGGAATGGCTGGGATGATAATGGTAAGAGATATATGGGTTCTTCCATGCAGCTGAGTCCTGTGCTCTGCTGAATGTTGCTAGCAATGTCACTCAACCTTTTCTTTGGTGTTTCCAAGGCTTTTTTATAGCTTTTCCAATTTACGGTCACAGGAACTTTCTAAAAATCTGGCCCCTCAAAGGCATCTCAGGTTGGGCATCCTCAATCACTACAGGTTGAACCTCTTTAATCTGGGATTCTCTCATCCAGCGTCATCTGTAATCCAGCATGATTTTAGTTAGCTGGATGACCATTTATGATGGGCGTGGCCAAGTTTCCGTCATCCCATAAAGTTTGTTTCCAGCCACCAGTCCTGGCTTTCAGTGTTCAGTGCTGTTATTTAGCTGTAATTTATGTCTAAATGTTTTCTAAGGGCCCAGTAAGCAATGGAAGTGTTGGTAATGCTATTAGACAACATTGAGCTCCAGTAGTCTGGCAAATTCTCTTGTCCAGCACCAGTAAGGTGCTGAGGGAGCCAGATTAGAGAGGTTCAACCTGTAGTTGTGACTGAAAAATGAAATCTTGTGATCCTTGTATGAACATCTGTTTCAATAAAATATGGGGCTTGCTTAAAATGGGGAGTCTGATTGTGTTAGGAAATGAAAAGTAGCCATATTGTCTTGGTAGGTGGACACTATTTATTAGTTTTACTGAGTCCAATATATGTGCCTCAGCACCAGCAAATCCAGCTGCCCTTTGATCCCTGGTGGAGGACCTGTGTGTGTTATACTATTTTTCCTTTGTTGATATTGAACATGTTCTTTTTCGCCTTTGTGCTTTAATTTAACGCTTATGTCTTTGGGATCCTAAATTTCAATATTCATCTTCATTTGCTACCCTCAAAAACTTAGCGGTAACAAAAGAGGACTGCGAGAGAGAGGGAGCCATGTCAGTCTGTATGCCAACAGACCAAAGCAGCAGAAATGTAGCACTTTAAAGACTAACAAAATGATTTATTCGGTGATGCGCTTTCGTAGGACAGATGAAGTGGGTCTGCCCCATGAAAGCTCATCACTGAATAAATCATTTTGTTAGTCTTTACAGAGCTGTTCTGCTGCTTCAAAAGAAGACTGCGTCAGTATACGTGGTCACTTCTTCAGAACAGTAGGCAAAGCCTTTTGGCCTCTATGTGTAGAACACTAGAGTCATGGAAAAAGAAGATAAGACCACTGTTAATGCCCTACTTTTATTTTCCTAGCCTGTCTCTTGTCATTTTTGTGGAGGGTTACTCCCATCCTAGTTGCTTTCAGGTATTCTCTGAAAACAGCAGTATTGAGGGAATAAAGGGGTAGGCTAGGGTTTGGGGAGGAGATCCGGAGTTTAATTTTGTCCTGCATTATTCCCTTTGTGAGAGGAAAAGAATAGCAGTGTTTGGGGAAAATGTCTGTTGCTTTGCAGTACGGCCTAGCGGTGGGGACTTCAGACTGAGAGTTTGTTCTGCTGCCAAGTTTCCTCTGTGACCTTCAGCAAGTCACTTAATCTCTCTGTGGCTAGAATCCTATATTGCTAGGGACGCTCAAGGCCTGTGGCTTTTTCCCAGCTATAAAATGAGGTTTTATTGGTGGGGCTTAAAGTGCTTTTAGGTGTGCCACTGAGGTGCTACATAAACACAATAGATTATATTGTTGTTTCCAAATATATCTCTGATAGGATAATTGTCTTTGGAGTTATTCTTCAGATAATACTCATCCCTGGTGTCCCTCACCTGGGCAAAGCATTTGCTCTTCTTTCTGAGGGTGATTTCTTCAAAGGATTTTTTATTCTTCCTTCTCCCGGGCTTCCTGTAAGAGAACAGGGAGAGCTGACATTCGTTAGTCAGTTCTGCAGCTGGCTAGCTATAAGAGGAGATCCTCTTGTAAGCCATTTTGCAGAGTGGGAACCTGCCACCGTTAAATCAAGTTCTGTTGTATAAAGATTCCATTGTTGTCAAGATCCTTAAAATGGTGTCTCAGGGGCTTTGATGGTCTGAATTTCTTTACCCTCCCCCCGATAAGTAAAAAATCAAAGCATAAATAAGCCTTTTACTCTTCATGTTTTTTTTTCTTTTGGGTATAAGGGGTGTGCCCCATTTTGAAAGAGAGGTAGAGGAAGGATGTGTGTGTCAGACGATGATGTACAGCGAATCCCACAGGCTTTATCCAGCCTGATTGCTGACTTCCTGGCTTGAAACACATCTGGAAATTGGCATGGAATTCCACATAGAAATCACTGACGAAACCGCACCAGAAAATCTGACTTTGCAACTGAGCATGGTAGACCCAAAGGTGAATAAATCAAGAGACTGCTAATTCGATCTTTGTTTATTAAAACATAAGCAATTGCTTTACCCAGGTTTTTCCAATTATATCCCATTGAATTGCTGTGACATCACTGTTGACCATAGGCCAGTTTATTCAACAGTCTGGTGAAGAAGTTTATTAACTAGTTACCTGCTAATTGTCTGGAATAGGAACTGCTATGTAGATGTGTTTTAAAAAGTGATAACATTGTTAAGATCCTTTTTTAGATACTGACAGGAAGGCTACACAGCCTGTGTAGCTGCTAAAGTAAGTATTGAAGGAGAGAGGTTTTTTTTTTTTGTTTGTTTTTTTTCAATTGATCCATAACTTTTTTGAGAACTGGTATTATCACAGTTGGCCCCTCCCACTGTCAGGTAGGTTTGGAGACTGGCTGTCTCGCTGTATTGTCCAGCTCCCTCTCCCACTGTGTACACTCACTGCTGTGATTGTATTAAGCAACACTTAGTGTTTGGTGGTGGTGATGTTTGTGGGTGAAAAAGAGAGATTTCTGACAACAGGTTGCTCAGTTTTCAAGCACCTCCTGCAAGGTGCCTCATACCATGATTTTCATTGATCTCAGAAGCTGATGTTCATCAATTTTGAGCATAGGAGTGACTAGTGGATATGTTTGAGGCACAGATAGATGAAAGAACATGGCCAAGGTCCCACAGCAGGTTAGTGGCAGGGATGGGATCAGACTTTAAGGCACTGGAATCAGATCAGAATCCTTATCTTCTGGATTATGCTGCTTTTGAGAGTGCTGAGAGGGATATTATCTGAGAAGGCTGTTGGTGAAGGACTTTCTTTTGACTTGGATTTCTGCCTTTAAAAATACCAAAAGGCCGTGTTTAGAAATAACATTCAGAGGTGGGTAAAATTGTGACTCCAAGGAAGTCCTTAGAGGTCTTGCCATTGATACGTGTGGGTCCAGGATTTCATGTGTGATGTCTGTTTATGCAGAATAAGGTAAAAGAAATGAAATTAAACGCCCCCAAGCAGCTGTGCAAAAGATAGTTATTAGTAACTAAATGCTGTTATTACAGTCGCACCAGACGCAAAGTGAGCCTCATTCTGTTATCACACTGAGCTATCAGCCCCGGCCTTTGCTTTGCCAGGGCTGCCAGCTTCAGTGCCCACCTCTCTCCTTGTCCGCAAGTGCTTCAGTGCTTTCCCCAGTGCCAGACCCAAGCCTGGGAAAAGTCCTCCACTGATGTTCCTAAGGCAACCATTGGAACCCTCCCTTACATTCTGCTTCTCTCAGCATAGATAGTTTTCTGAGGCCAGAGGGGACATCAGATCAGGTCTTCTGTTTTGACACAATCTAGAGGATTTCTTCCCGTCAGGCCTAGATTGAGCCTGAAACCTGCATTTGGCTAAAACATGCCTTCCAGAAAGGCACCTAGTCTTGATCTGAGGACTTTAGGAGGCAGAGAATCCCCCACTTCTTGGGGAAATGTTTCCCCATCGTCAGTCACCCACACTGTTTAAAAAATTAGGAACGCCCATAAATCACTCCTCCCTGGCTTTGATTAGACAAGTAGCCAGGTGTGACTTCTCTGCTTTCTTGTCACCTCATCCTTCAAATCCATCCACCCACTTTTGTCTGTTTCATCTACCTGGTGTGTCCTGCCTGACCCACACGCCAAGAGCTCTGTGGAGCTCTCTGTCTGTCTTGTTATTTGTCTGTAGAGTGCTTGACACAGCTGAGCCTGGATCCTTGATTGGGGATTGTGGGCTCTACCACAGTGGTTCCCAGTCTTTTCAGTAACACGACACATTTCAACGAGACAAACAATTCCACGGCACACCCACTTTTTTCAGCTGAATCGATTGCTCATAAATGTCGCATTTACTTACATTTACTATGGTTATGGTGTGAGAGAGGTTTGCAACAAAGCAGTGTATATGACAAGCTAAACAAGGATCAAATAGGATGTTGAGTGATTGAGTAACTGCTGAAATGTTCATTTACCACAGCATGGGGAGGTGGCTCTGGAGAGCAGACTCCCCTTCCTGCCAGCTTGTTGGAACCAGAATGTAGCATTTAAACTGTGTCCTAACTCCAACAGGCTCCTGTCCTCCCTCCCTCCTTCCAAAGCAGGGAGGATGACCAGGACCCCTGGCCACCCATTCGGCTGGGAAGCAGCATTTCAGCTGCCTCCTGGTGCAAATGGGCTCCTGCGGGGGTCAGCACTTCCCCTCACAGCGGCTCTGCGAAGAGTCACTGCAGGGGGAAATTGACCCACCTTGAGCCAGCTGGGACTCAGGCAGCCTTGCTACTTGAGCCCCAGCTGGCACGGGCTTCGTCACTTTCCCCCTGCATGGTGGCTCTGCAAAGAGCCAGGACAAGGGGAAATTGATGAAATTTTGCAGCACACTTGAACGGTTCTCACAGCACAGGCACAGTGGTAGAAAACTTCTGCTCTACAAATAGATGGGGTTAACAGTGGGAAGTGGAGCAAGGCTACATACCAGTGTATACAGGTGCGTCAGTGCTTTATATACATGCACACATTTGTTTTTTGCACACAGTCAAACTAAACATCTGTTTTTGCTGGTTGCCCCTTTGTCTGGCTGTCGGGGCTTTGTGGGAGGGTTGTGTTTTGAGAAAGGGGAGGGCAACGGATGAGTTTGCGAAGGGAATTCCGTGCTTAGGGGCAGTAGAGAAGGGAGCACCTCCCATGTCTCATTACCATCCCTCTTGCTGATCCAACCAGGGCATAGTTTCACAGGCTCTTACCCAGGTTTTAGCCCAAACCCTGCTACAGTTTATACACAAAAACCTGTGGCCTGTGTTTGGAGGTGCTCTGAATCCAGGCTAGCTGACCCAGCTGGCCATATGGGGCAAAGCTGGGCTCTGTCTTAACTTGAGCGGGGACCCGCTTACTTTGCAGTGAAGTCACAGGTAAAATCACTCAGGTGCTGGTAGCTCTCTGATGACTTCCGAAAGGCAAGCAAATTTTCCTGCAAGTTAAGTTACTGGGAAAGAATCCTAAAGAATCTCAGTACAGAGAGTGGTGGGTTATGCCCTCAGACATGTACAGATGAGCGCTGAAATATTGGGGATACGCTGGCATGTGGGTGTGGCATTGCAGTGGGAAACATATAAATCAGGGCTAGGCTAATGGGTGGATTCTGGATCAAGGCATTCCTTTTACATCAAGCAGAGAAAGCAATAATTTCGAGGCCTGCCTGAATGTTTCCTCTCATTCTCCTGAGCAGGGGCTACCTGATAGAGGACAAGCAGAGACTGGGCAAAATTTTGACTTCATCTCCTACAATATGCACAGGCCAGTACAGCTGAGAAGGAAGTTGTAAACAGGTGATAGTAATGCTTTATCCACATTTGTAAAGTGCTTTGGGGCAATAACTATTCGTCATCTACCTCAAGCCAGTCATTGTCCAGTAGCTAGCCACCAGGGAAATAACACTGGTAGCATTTGCAACTTCGGCCTTGACCCTTCTTGTCTCTGTTGGTGCTACTTGTGCCGTTAGCACTGGATATGATTTTTCCTTGTGCTTTGTTTAATAAATCTTATTGTAGTCCCCCCCTTTATAATAGCGGTATATTTAGTACTATAATCAAAAAAGGTTAAGTGGTTTAAAGAAAATGTTTACTGTCCCATAATCTCTACTTTCCTCCTCTTTTTTATGTTTAAATGGAGCAATTAAATTAAAATCACAATTTTTTGTATACTAATGATTGTTTCTAAATCAATGAGCTCTTTTATGTTGAATGATTGTATTTCTTCAGTGTTTCATCCCAGTGGTGACTCCTTCACTGAGCTGAGCCTTGACTAAGTAATTTCATTTATTTTCTTTACAAAAATAATTTCTAAATATAAAATTATTTCTCCAGCCGCCACTTTTTAAACTTGATTTCCTGTTCTACAATGGTAGAATAATACCAATGGTATTACTACTGTATTTACCAATTACAATACCAGTTTATAAAATAAAATATATACAAACAATATACCCCCTAAAATAAATAGTAGTAGTTTAAGTGGTTCAACTATTACATTGTCGTGCCACAATATAATAGTGTTATGACTGACACAAAATGACATGATTATATGATAATGTAATTATATATAACTGTAATGTATTATAACTTAGAAGTTGAGTTTACAGATAATGTTTTGACATTATCTGGAAGAAATGTCACTTTAATGTTTCCAGAGTTAAATTTCGGAATCCTACTCTGCAGGAAATTTCAACATGTCAGTTTTTGGTTCTGAGTCGAAACAATTTTTTGTGTTGCTGAAATTTCAGATTATCCCATGGAATGTGAATTTAAGGTTCCACTTCCGTTAACTACATTTGACAGGGATGTTTTGAGACTTGTTTCATTACTGCCTAGGACGTATTCAGATAGTACGGTGAGAGTGCACCACTTGATCTGCATTTCCCTCCACCTGTGGTCTAATCTCCTACCTTGTCTCTTTACTTCTCAAATCCCAGTGTTCTCCAAGAAGTCAAGACAGATGAGAACATACAGATATCAGTGTGTTAATTACCCTGGTTAATGTTTCAGTATAAACTCCCACTACTCTCAAAGCATCTGGTTAGGGCATGTCTACACTAAGAGATGAAATTGATTTTAGATGCACAAATTCAGCTACAAGAATTGTGAAGCTGTGTAAACATATCTAAAATTCATTTTTGCCACCATCCAGACAACAGGAGGTCAATGGTAGAAACTCTCCTGTTGACTTCCCTTACTCCATGTGACAGTCAGGAGTACCAGATTCAACAGCAGCGCCATGGCAGTTTGATTTAGTATGTCCCCACTGGAGGTGTTAAATCAAACCATAGAAGATTGACCACCCATCTTCCACTAAGTGTAGAGGTATCTAAGGTTGTGTCTATTTACTGGTGGAGTTTGAGGGCTAAGGAATCTGGGGCACCTGGTGTTGGCCACTGTCAGAAGACAGGATACTCGGCTAGATGGACTTTTGACCAAGTATAGCTGTTTCTGTACTCATAAGAATCCCACCTGTCCTAGTCATCATGGTTTCCAAGAGAAACAAATTGTGGGGGCTCTGTCATAGTCATAATGAACTTGCCAAACTGTCTAGGCTGATTAGCAGTGATTGATGCACTAAGTGGCAATTGTAACTCTTGGTTTTGCTCTTCATACAAGAGACAGAGAATCACAGTTTTTACCAAGGATTTTGCTCACCCAGACAACCTTCAGGGCATATCTATCCCAGACATCCTTGTATGTTGAATACTGACAACCCCAGAGTGAGCAAGTCCTCTGCTTCTGCCAGGTCTCAGGTAATACACCTCAGAACCATGGCACTATTCAATGTAAAATACCTTTAAAAGGTCTTTCTATGTGACAGCAAGTTGCTATAGGATTTTAACCTGCTTTTATTTTGAGTCATATGTTATTTCTTCATCACAATAAACAGTCCTTCCTACTGTAAATATTACTGTATTATCCTTGGAGGGGATATAATTTGAAGACCGAGTAATCACAGCAAGATGCTTGAATTTCCTGCTCAGTAATTGATCCACTGGGTGGGCTTTAGCAAGTCATTCAACTTCTTATTAGCTCCGTTTCCCCACCTATTGAACAGTAATAATGCCACTCAACTCGGAACGGTGCAGTGGGTCTGATTTAAACGTTGATCAAGCATTTAAAGATCCTCTGGTGACATACTCTAGAAATACACACAGCATCAAAAGTGCTACCGTGTATTGAAACCTATGTGGAACTGTGAAGAGGCAGCATGCTGTTTTTTTAAACTTTGCGAAGTGTGCTCTCTTTGGTCAGCATAAAACATGAAGTGAGTGGGTTTTCCTCTTAAAACACTGGCAGTCTCTGCACTCTTTAGCTTGTTGATTGTACATACACATATTTGTATGTTAGGGACTGACTCATCCTCCTGCTATAATTTCACTGGCTGCCATTAGCATGAGCCCAATCTTGCGGCATGTGCATAGTTCATCTTGACTGAAGTGTGACCTAAATATGACATTTTTCTCCTTGTTGACATTGGCAGGGGCCAAAACAACAGGTGCAGTAGTTTCCAACCTTCGGCTGCTTTTGGGAGAGGGTTAACTTTGGTATCCCTCACAGCCTGTATCTGACAGGAAGTTATATTGTGTTTTGACTTTAAACAGAAGGTTTGGGAGATCAGTTCAGAATCAGAAAACAGTGACTTGGAAGGAACAAACAGTCAATGCTTCTGAAGGGTGGTGATTTCCTTTCGGGTAAACACGTCATTAATCTAAGAGAGCACATTCTTTTCCATCAAAAGATAAGGAATCCAAATTGCCTTTCTCAGGGCTTGGTCATTTTAGATTGTTTTAACTGCAGCATTCACTGCTTCAATTACAGACTTTATATAAACTGTCGTGGGCTTGCCCTGCTTATTATGGGTGTTGAAAAAAATCTCTGATCTTTCTTTTCTTTGCTGTTCTTTCCTTCCTCTGTCTGTCTGTCTTCAGTCGTCCCCCCTCCCCTCTTCAGTTTTCTTCTTTAAAATTACAATGGTGGTGCAGGATTGCTTTTTGGTTTCTTGCTTGTAAGTGTACTACATTTGAGCTGAAGAAAATTGTTTGTCCTACTTTGTAACTCCTGTGGGAAACTGGGTTTCTAATAAACACTACCGGCTTCCCCTTTTATCGTTAGGATGCTTTGAATAGGAAAGAAAAATAGCAGTCGGAGTGTCCATCTCTCTTGTTTCTGGATTTTATCTTGAAGCATTCAGGACACTTGTCCTAGCATGATGTCTCTCATGTTGGCCAGTGGGGTGTTGTAAGGGGCCCAATGTGGGATTCATGCCTTAGTATGGGCGAAGGGAGAGGTCATCAGTGCCTTGGTGTTTTGACCTCAGTGGAGTTTTATGTGCCTGTGGCAATCGCCTGCTCAGAGCCACTTCCAGCATTGAGACCTAAAACTGCATTTCTTCAAGAACTGCAGAGTATTCCCATGTGCCCACAACCATAATTAGCTCAATAAGACAACAAAAGAATGCAAAATAAGTATTTTAATGACTCTAGTGACTTGAACTGAGAGTTAAGTACCAAATGATGTCGTAATCCTATGTTCGCTCCCTGTTGCTGCAAAGATGAAAGTGCAATTAAAGCTTCTGGCAATATGGATGCCAGAACACTGGTTAGACCCTGACCAGTGGGCTCTCCAGTCCTCCTTTAATTAGCTCCTCTCAGCTGCCACCACTGACAGGAGCAGAGAAATTGACGAGGGCAGCAGCAAGCTGCCGCTGGTCACCAGCTCAGCTCAGCTCACTGGAGCCAGGAAACGCCCTGGTCAGTTTCCTGGCTCCTCTGAGTTGTGTAGGTCTACTGTAGCTTATTCAGGAATAACACTGCTGTGTAGACATAGCCACAGGGAGTTGAGCACCGCTGTGCTGTTGGGCTGAGCTTGTGCAATTGCTGTGTAGACCTTAAATTGTGTTTCCATGGTCCTGCACCAATGTGCGAATGATGTCATGGATATATTGAGTCACTGCAAGTGCATTGATGGATCAGGACTTATTTAAAGAAAATAAAGCTCCACTGATTTCTACTCTTGCCCTCGTGCTGTGACGTCTTCGAAACGTAGGCAGCCATTTGTGTGGCAACCAGGATATCACCAGATTCTGTTTTACTGATGACCTAAAGTGAGCATTTTGAACTCAGAACTCCAGAGGTGAGTGGCAAATGGACTAGCCCAGTCCACCAACTGGCTCACTGTAACACTGTATGCTTAGCCTTTTGTGTATTATGAAGCACATGAGCTTGTATGAACTAATACACTTCTGGGTGCAGTGTTCCATTCAAAGGGTGGATAGTTTGTATGTTTGTACTGATTTTAATTCAGTTGTGTAGGATTGCTGGGCTGTGAAGCTGTGATCTAACTTAGCGCTAGTAATGGGTTGACTTTCAGAAGGTGCTGATGTAGAGTTTTGGATAAAGCTTCTGGTTGTTCTAATCCTAATGTGTCTGGCAAAGTTTGGGTTACTACACAGCTCTATTGCAAATATGGGACAATGGCCTCTGGGGATGAGGACGGGACTGCTGTCCCATGTCAGGGCTCCTTGGTGCTGGGGCTGCTGCTCCTGGGTGAGGCACCAGCAGTGGGGGCTCTGCAGCCTCCAATGGGGAGGCACCAGGGATGAAGGGGAGTGGAGGATGGGGGCTCCAGAACCCCCGGTGGGGGCTGTTTCAAAGCCTGCTGGCTGGGGGTGGGCAGGGAATGAATCAGGAGCTGCCTCCCTGAGGCATGGTAGGTTGGAGAATGAGGCACCCCAACCCATGGAGGGGCTCTCTGCCAGCAGGAGCTGCCTCCCCTAAGAATAGGGCACCAGGGAATGAAGCACCTGCCCCGTTGTGGAGTTCGATGGCAGTGGGGGCTGCCACCATAGGGTGCCAGGGAATGTGGCAGCTGCCCCGCAGAGGAGCTTCCCTGCAGCAGAAGCTGCTGTCACAAGGTGCCAGAGCTGAGGGGAACAGGGCAGCCACCCAGTGGAGGAGCTCCCTTGGGGCGCCAGGGAACAGGAGCCCCGCAAAATACGGGACAATTTGCGTGTTTTCTTAAAAAAGTCAGGATGCCTGTGAGAGACAGCTTAATAGAGGACTGTCCCAGGAAAAGTGGGACAGATGATCACCCTAAGTACAGTTGCGTTTGGAATCTCACAGGATGAGGCTTCTTAGTTAAGATTTTTGGACCTCTGGAGGCCTGGAAAGTGGCAGCAAATTGCATGCAACAAAGCTGGTTGTAACCCACCACTGGTTGCTGGTGCACACTCTGGGGAGCAGCAAACACAATGTGAGCCCCCTTTCAAACTGGAGGTCCCATCATGACCTGGGGGAAAGCCGTGGGGGCAGACAGCACCTGGGAATCACATGCGCCTAACTCAGAGACAATACGCCACGCACGCTGCTGCCTGTAGGAAGGGGTTGCCAACTTGCAGTGAATCTGGCCCCAGTGTGCTTTTAATCCCCCAGTGCCTGCCAGAAACTGTGATTTAAAAGAGATTCTTGTATTTCTACAGCAAATCAGGAAGGGCAGGAACGTCTGCTCAGCTCCGTTTGAAAAATGTTAAAAACCTGTTTGAATCTCAGTTCTGGTTTGGCAAAGGTTTTGTTTGTGCTTTATCTAGTCTGGGTTACCTGGCAACTCATCTTCCCCTTTTCAATTAGTCCCTTCTACAGCTCAGCAATAGCCAAACGCATTTCTCGTAATGTTGGAGGGCCCAAGGAGTCAAAAATAAATTTAGGCTGATGCCTCCTTGTAAAGGTTTGCTCATTCACTGGCACAGCACCTTCTGCTGGTCACGCTGGGAACTAGCTCAGACCGTCTCCTATCCGGTGTCCTGCCTGTCGTTGCTCCAGTCTCTCCACCCTCTGCATGTGGGCCCGTGTCACTCCCAGGACCACAGCACCCTCTTCAGGACACTGCCCTCTGCCAGTGCCCACTACTCTGGTCATTCGCCCCCTTCTGGGGGAGGGTGTCAGAAGTCCTCAGTCTCACACCTGCCACCGTGGCCAACTGCAGCCAAGATCTGGCCTCTCACCTCAGGGGCAAGCTGCAGTCTGTGAATGTCACACTCCAGTGTGGCTAGATGTGGTGAAAGGGGGACCCAGGTTCCACCTTCTACCCTGGGTCCTGGCCCAGGGACCCTCTAGCAGCAGCCTTGTCCTTCCCTCCGCTCTACTGCCTCCTGTTCCCTTGGATACTTTACCTTGCATCTTCTTGGCCTTCCTATCAAGCCCACAGCCTGTAAGGTAACAGGTAGGAGGCTCTCCCCAGCTCTCCTGCCTGCCCAGAACTGTTCCATCTCCACTTAGGGAACCAGCCTGTACCCTCCCTGGTCAGGACCCAACTACCCAATGCTCTGCAGAGCAGTTCCGTAGAAACGGGGTCCCCCCAGCAAGCTGCCCTTTGGTTGGCTCCTTGTAAGCCCTTTTCTGATTGGCTGGAGCTCTGCACAAGCCCTCTTGGCCAAAGTGGGGCAGTAGTCCTACACCAAGATTCAGGCCTGAATGTGGAAACTCTGACATTCAACTCTGTTCAGCGTTGCCTCTTGTCTATTCCTTCCTCCTTCCCTCCTCCCAATCCTCTTTCTGAATTCATTTCTCACTTTTGCTCCCTCATTCCTAGGTGGGGAACACTGATTTATTTTGGTGGTGGTGCCAGTACTCAGTACTGGCACGCACTGCCTGAGAAAAAGCACTGGTACATTCTGTTAACTTACTGAAATGGGCCACCCTTATATCCAGGTGGAGTCAGACCTGTGTGACTCATTAAGGAGAGAAGCTCTAGGGTGCAAGCTAAGTAGTCATGATTTGGGAGTCTGAGGAGCAGCTCAGGTTGGAAAGAAGGTTTGAGCTGGACTTTATCCAATTGTTAATTTTGCTGTTTACATAAGAACAGCCAGACTGGGTCAGACCAAAGGTCCCCTAGCCAAGTATCCTGTTTTCAGACAGAAGCCAATGTCAGATGCTCCAGAGGGTGTGAAAAGAACAGGTAGCCATTGAGTGATCCCTCTCCTGTCATCCATTTCTAGCCTCTGAAAAACAGAGGTTAGGGACTCCGTTCCTACCCATCCTGGCTAACAGCCATTGATAGACTTAACCTCCATGAATTTATCTAGTTCTTTGAACCCTGGTAAATTGCTGTAGTCAGAATTGTGTATCTGCAGCCAACTTTAATGCCTAGTCTAAACCTGGCCTAAGAGAAGAGAATGCAGCCGACTCCCCATACTCAAGCCAGTCTTTTGCCTCCCTGGTGAGTTTTCAATAGGATACTGAACCTATACTGGTTTTTTGCTGGGAATGAGACCACACCAAATTTAGTTCATATAGTTCATCCAACAGTCATCTGATAGCAAGAACAGCTGGCTACCACCAGCCTGAGTAGGTAACACGATGACTAGAGGTAGGTGCAATTTTTTGGGATGAATTATTTTTAATCCCCTGCAAAATGTAGTTTTGGTCAACCTAAAATTATTTGCAAACGTAACATGAATTTGTCAGATAACTTTGGTCATCTGGCAGGGGGGGTTGATCCACTTCCAAAATGGGAGGAACCATCCACCTTACAAGTTTTAATCCAGTGATTAGGGCACTAACCTAGGATGTGGGAGCCCCATATTCAGTTCCACCCTGTTTGATGAGGAAAAGGGATTAGAACATGGTTTGTTCATGGTGTAGGAGAGCCCCCTAACCACTGGGCTATGGGACAGGCTATTGTGGGTCTACCTCAACTCCTGTCTTGAGGCTTTTCCACTGTGAATAAAATACTTGAATAATCACTGGGCCAGAGAGAGCAAGAGTGAGTGAACACGACCACGTAGCCTGGTGGTTGTGCACTCACCTGGGAGATGGAGAGTCATATCCCTGTTCCAAAAACTATTTAGGTATTTATTTATACACGGGGCAGGAGACTCTTGAGTGCAAACCACACTATAATGTGTTTCCTGAAGGCTGAGGACTTTGCAGATGTTTTGGCAATGGTGGCGGAGAGGAATACGGAAGACTTTGGTGCGGAAACAGGCAGGACTTAGTGATGGAAGAAGGAGAGAAATAAAGAAGAGGTAATCACGCTAGCATTGTACATTTGGGTTGATGCTCCCCTAGATTTTCAAGATTCTGGATATTCACTCTCCAGGATCTTGAAAATGCTAGAGGCAGCCCCAGGAAACATTCTGCAAGAAATCCTTGTTGCCTGTTCCAGTCAGAAATATCCAGGCCAGGTGCCAGTTTGTGGTATTTGGAATGGAAATTTGGTGGTTAATTCTTTTAAAATCCCACGGACTTCTAAGTCTTCAGAATCCGTCTTTCTGCATAAAACTCTAACCACGACAGTGCAGTAAGTGACGATCATTTGGCGGAAGGTTTTTAAGGTAGTTTTCACTTGTGCTTGATTTAATTCCTCACTCAATCTTGCCTTCTTGCCAGGGTTTGCTTAACTTTTAGTTTATGAGCAGGCCTTTTCCATCTGGCCAAAACTTGACTAATCTGTAATGAGCTCCAGGTTGCATGAAACTTGGCAGGGTGGATATCCTTTATGAAATTGCATAATGGGCTGACCCCAAATAACCACTTCTTGCTGGCAGAATCTCCGAATCAGTCCTTTTCCAAGTTCTTAAAGTGCTAGGGAGAAACCTCAGACTCTGCACATTGCCAGCCCACTAAGGTGTGTCCCATATTCTCAAACTTCACATCTTAAAAGCTGACTTCTTCAAACTGAAAAAAAGCCAAGTATTAAAAGCGGCCCAGGGCGAGAAGAAACAAAGCTTCCAACATCAGCATTTAGATCTCAGCGACGCAGCTTCTCCTTGCATTTGGTGAATGAAGTATTGAGAGTTATGGAAGTTTTCTGTGTCCTTTCATACTATATCATGCAGTGTAAGTGAGGGATCTGAGTACAGTGTGAGCTAAATCTTGACTTCTCCATTTTCCTAGAGATCCAGCCAGACCCTTTTCTGGGCATGAGTCTTTCTCAAAAACTTCTCACCAAGAGACATAAATGAAGCCAAAAAAAGAGTTAGTGCTCAACCTTTAGTTGGATTGTAGCTGACAGCCCTGGTTTGTGCACAGCGTGTCTGTGATTCTGGCTGGTGCATAATAGCAGTGGGGAGGATCGTAAAACCATAGAATACTAGAACTGGAAGGGACTTTGAGAGGTTATCAAGCCCAGTCTTCCACACTCACAGCAGGATCAAGCACCCAAATGGTCAACACCTACCCCAAGATCCTGGAGCAAGGGTGCACAGTGGTTCACAAGGACATAAAACTAGATCCTCTCTTTGATTTGAGAGTGAGGATGATGCTGGTCAGAGAGAACTTTAATCAATAAACATTTTGTATTCATCTACCAAGGCAAATGGATGAACAAACAAATATTAGGACTTTTACGCAGCACACTCACGGTGCTCAAGGTACTTCATGAAACAGAGTCCCAGTCCCATCCCGAGAGAGCTTACATTGTAAGGTGAGATGTGTTGCAGCAAGTGAATTTAACTAATAAAGTGGGTGAAGAAACACAAGGATCACCAATAGTTTTATGCATTTATAAACTAATTAGATGCAGGTGACCTGCCTGTTGCCAGGTTTACCTCCATTGTGGCCAAGTTTGGACTCCTATCATACAAGGCCAATCAGGTGTCCATGCTCTTTATTTGTTAAGCAAGAATCCTCAACCAAAATGACTCTCTTGTATTGTATTTTCCTGCAAAGGAGGGTTCCCAGCAAATGCTCTTGGGCTCCTGAGTACTGAGTGCTGTCCTTTGCCTCATGCTTGGGATGGGAGAGACACACTTCTCAAAATAACTGCTTAGTTGTAAAGCCAATTTTCCATTAAACAGTAGTGTTGACAGAAAATTTTCAGCTACCCTTACTGCAATCCTAACTCAGGCTATGCTTCCATTTAAGTCAATGCACGCTTCGCAGGCAAAAAGAGCAGAATGTCAGTCTGACTGAACTATTAAGACACACAAATTCCCCCATTCATAATGTAAATATACCATCTTTGCAGCCCAGTGTTTTGTGCCAGGATTTCCATTTCAGCCTTGTTCATGGCCCGTGTAAGAATTCAGCTTGAGCAGGCTCATACGATGACATTTAACGTAGTGCCTGTCAGTGAAAATGAAGTAGGATCTGAGGAAAATATAGGGAAAGAACAAGTTTAAAAATTACTTAGACAAATGAGATGTCTTAAGTCAGCAGGGGCTGATAAAATACCTCCTAGAATACTCAAGGAGGTGGCTGAGGAGATATTTGACCCATTAGAGATTATTTTTGAAACCAAGATAGCCGAGATTCCAGAAGATTGGAGGAGGGCAAATATAGTGCTAGTCTATAAGAAGGGGAATAAGGACAACTTCAGGAATTACAGGCCGGTTATCTTAACTGCAGTACCTGGACAGATAATGGCCCAAATAACCAAGCAATCAAATTTGCAAACCCCTAGAAGGTAATAAGGGGATAAGCAGTGCTTAATTTATGCCAGGGTTTACCGGAACTGAACCTTTGCATCTCTAGACTTGGCAGTTCATAACCCTGGAAACTCTGGGCTTGCTTCATGAGCTATGAAAGTAAAAAAATTCCTTGTGCCCCAGTGTCGATTTCCTTGAGCCCCATCACCTCTTTCATCATAAATTAAGCTCTGGTGATAAGTAACAGTCAACATGGATTTGTCAAGAACAAATCACGTCAAAGCAACCCAAGAGCTTTCTTTGGGCTTGTCTCCATTAAGGGGAAGATCGACACGGCTACGGTTGATCTTCTGGGGTTTGATGTAGCGTGCCTACTAGGAACACATTAAATCAAATCCTGGGGGCACCACCATCAACTGCTGTACTCCTTCCTCTCGCGGGAGAGTTTTTCCCATTGACCTCCCCACAATGGGTCTGTGCTGAAAATTCAGCCTAAAGTAGAACGACTCCAACTATGCAATTCTTGTCCCTAGAGTTGTGTGTCTTAGGTTGAATTTATTTTCTACTGTAGACCAAGCCTTTGACAGGGAAGCAAGCCTTGTGGATAGAAGGGGAACTGATAGATTTGATATATCTTGACTTGAACAAGGTTTTTGGTACTGTGTCACACAACATTCTCCTAAACAATGTAGGGAAATTCAACCTAGATCAGTGGTAGGCAGCCTACAGGCCTCATGCGGCCCATTGGGTTCTATAAGTAGGTCATGAGACATTTTGTTTATCATTAGCAGGATTTTCAGATTCCAGTAGCTTCAGTCCATGTAGTTTTTCTTTCTTTCCAGTATTACTAAAGTGACAAGCAAGGGCCTGGGAATTGAGGTGCATACGAATTGCACACAACATTGACTGTGAGAGCTATGTGCTCCCTCTGCGTCCAATCAAAGTGCTGCTACAGTTCAATCACCACATCCCACTAATTGTACGTACGCAAGTATAGTTAGCAAAACTGCTCTATTCCGGGAGATGGTCTTGGTTATGACAGTCTTGTGGCCCATTCAGAAGAAGGAGAGCCATTCATGCGGCTCACTCGCTAGCCTAATTTGCCCATCGCTGACCTAGATGGAGCTCCTGTATGGTCAGTGTATAACTGGTTGGAAAACTGTTCCCAAAGAGTAGTTATCAGTGATTCACAGTCAAGCTGGAAGGGCGTATTGAGTAGAGTCCCTCAGAGACTGGTCCTGGGTCCATTTCTGTTCAATATCTTCAATGATTTAGATAATGGCACAGAGGGGTTGCAAGTGCTTTGGAGGAGAGGATGAAAGTTCAAAATGATCTGGACAAATAGGGAAAATGGTCTGAAGTAACTAGAGGGAAATTCAATAAGGCCAATACAAAGTACTTCACTTAGGAAGGAACAATCAACTGCACACAGAAAAAATGGGAAAAGACTGCCTAGGAAGATGTACTGCAGAAAGGGATCTGGGAGTCATCATGGATCACAAGCTGAATGTGAGTCAACAGTGCAACACTGTTGTAAAATTTAAATAAAGCTAATATGATTCTGGGATGTATTAGCAGGAGTGCTGTAAGCAAGACACAAGACACAATTCTTTCACTCTACTCTGTTTTGACAAGATTTGGGCTGGAAAGTTGTGTTCATATCTGGGCACCACATTTCAGGAAAAGATGTGGCCAAACTGGAGGAGGTCCAAAGAAGAGTGACAAAAATAATTAACTCTAGAAAATATGGCTTATGTGGGAGAATGAAAACAAATGGATTTGTTTAGTTTGGAGAAGAGAAGACTGACGGGAGTCATAATGGTTTTCAAGTACATAGAAGGTTGCTACAAGGAGGCAGGAGAAAAATTACTCTCCTTAACCTGTGATGAAAGTAAAAGGAGCTTAGAGTGCAGTAAGGGAGATTTAGGTGGGACGTTAGGGAAAAATTCCTGCCATGGTAGTTAAGCACTTGGAATGAATTTGCCTGCAGAAGTTGCAGAATCTCCATCACTGGAGATTTTTAGCTGCACATTAGGCTAAGGCTTGTCAGGAATGATCTAATTATAACTTAATCCTGCCTCCAGTGCAGGGGATTGAATGAGATGAGCTACTTAGGTTCTTTCTAGTCCTACTTTGCTGAGGTTCTGAAATTAAAAAAAAATAGTGGCAAGATATTTCTTTGTGCTTTTTGTCAGAGAGTATCCATGCATGCTAAGGCCACCCAGACGATGAGGATTCAGTAGTCGCTTTTGATTATTCAGAGAAATTTTCCATGATAGTTTGTTATTTTAACTTATTCTGTAACTTTTTAACTTACTCTGTCCCTGGTATTCTTCACATAATCAGCTTTTCACTCCAAACACTGGTTATTGCACCGAACACTCATTCCACTTGACTCTTCGTTCTTGCATTACACGAACAAGTCTCGCTGGTATAGTAACTTGCCATGAGCAAACATTTTGTAATTATGAAAACAAACAAATGCTTTGATTAATGCAGTGAACAGCTACTACAGTTCAAGTCCCCCACAAGAAGTTCCTGCAACACAAGGGCTTTGTATGGACAACCACGATGGTCCCAGTCAACTGCAACAATAGGCTCACTTTGTCTGTAGAGTCTGTTTGTCTGGAGTATTTATTTCTTACTGCATTTCCATGGGCTGAGTCATTTTTACTATGACCACCCTGTGACCTTAGCTTTAGCTTATAAATGCCAGAATGACACCACAGCTGTTAGGCTCAAATGTGTCTGGCAGATTCAGATGGTTCAATGTGCAGTATCCAAATCTGTAGCATGTGGGTGGTGGTGATGGGGAAATACATTTCATAGATACTTAAAGATTATTCTTTACACAGTGCTGATCTCTCACCCCTTGCCCCTTTTCCATACTTCATAAGGCTTCTTGTTTTTTTAAATCAAAATTCATGTGTGAGCTGGAAAAACTTAGCATAAGGTGGGTGTGGGGATCGTGAACCCTTCGGCAAAAGCAGAAGGTATGCAGTTATTGGCATTTGTTTCTCATTATGATACATGTTTACACACCAGTTTAAACATCTGCTGAAGATCTGGGAGGGAATTTTGTTGGTCACAGTGCACAGCCATGTGTTTAGCTATATTTTTTGAAACCATAGTAAAGCATCAGGAAAACAATGTAGGTGGGGATGATAATGTGGGAGTCTCTGTCTGTAATATAGCATCTTTGTTTTTCCAGTCTGTGTCTGAATCTAACCGAGAGGAGAAGACTTAATCTATAGGGCATCAAGTTTATTTCAGCTGTGAACTTATTGATAACATGTGCCTGAAGATACATAGTAGATGTTGATTTAGGGCTTCTTTACATGTGGAAATTGACAGGCAACGGTATAATTCCACATGTGCATGCTGTTCTGGACTAAAAGTGATGTTATTTCCACATAATAACTCTGCTTTAGAAGTGGAGAGTTTTATACTGGACTATCTATAGTGGTATCATTATAATACTGCTCTAGTTCTGCCCCCCAGTTTCTCCGTACAGACAAGGACTTTTGGCCTTCCCCATGAAAGCTTATTACCTAATAAATAAATGTGTTAGCCTTTGAGGTGCAACAGGACTGCTTTTTTTTTTGTGATGCTACAGACTAACCCAGCTGCCCTCTGAGGCTGGTACTGTGAGCCTTGCCTTCTGGGGGCTTAAACCCATGGGTGGAAATGTCACGGTGAGAATTTGCACCAGCTGATGATCTGACGATCCTTATTTTAGTTATATTCCAGAGGTGGATTATGGTTTTCTGGGCCGTGGGTCAGACCAAATGGGGGGGCTCTTCTCTACCCCTTCTGCCTGTAGTCCCTAACCCCGGTGCTCTTCCTGTGGAGTGAGGTTGGGGTGCGAAGGCTTCCCTCGCTTCCCAGGAGTGCCATGTGTGTGGACTGGGGCAAGATACAACGTCCCATCCTGCTCCCTGGCAGGAGTGCCAGGTGGACAGAGCAAGTCGGGCTTCAAGGATGTCCATTTCTCTGGATTCCCTTACCCCTCAGTTCACTGGGACCCCATGGGCCTGGTGTCTTATCCATCACTGTATTTCACCCTAGTTTCTCCAGAAATTTAAAATAGGATGAGAATCCAAATCCGTTTTCTCAAGGCTCACATTTAAAACCCTTGTGTTTGCAGAACACGGCTTTGTTGGCTATTCAGAAGAACTTATGTTTAACAACACGCTACCAGACTACAGTCCGGGGGAGTCCTTCTTCACCGTTTTTGGAGTGTTTTTCCCAGCTGCTACAGGTACTATATATTCTATTTCCTGATGCTGTAGTACCTAGGAGTGAGCTCCTGTAGACAGTGTGAACAAGTCTTAGCTCCTTTGAAGGGCAGCAACACAAGCAGCTCTCCTGGTCATCAGAGTCAACCGGGCCAGCCTTCCTCAGTAAGGGCATGGTGGAGCAATGATTCTGGGATGCCTCACATTCTGCACAGCCTCATTGTACTCTTCCATTTAATTTGCTTTTTTATCTCCTGGTCAGAAATTCCATGTAGTTTGTACTCTATTGGTGCTGAGCTCTAATCAGCTTCACATCCTAATTTTCTTGCCTTTTAATGAACACTCTTTTATCTTAGCTCCTTAATACAGGAAGCTGGAATTTCTCTGTATGCAGTTTACAGTTATCTATGTAACCTGTCCTGACTGCCAGACTAGAGGGTTAGGCATTAGTTTAGGTCAGTGTTATCAGGCCATAGTATTAACCTGCCGTGTTGCATTTGATAGCACTTACCTATAGCGGCAATGAACAAGATTTGTTTCCTAATTTTTGGGTAACAAATCTTAAATGTGTCTCCTGAATGAGGTGAGTGTTCCTTTTTCATTTTAGATGGAGCGGCTAAGGGTCCACCCCATGTTCTATTCCTTGGTGTGGTAAGGTGGGGTGTGTGTCTCAAGGACCCGGAGAGTTATGCCAGCAGGAGCTGCAGCTCCTGGAAGGGTCACCCAAACTGGACATGTCAAAGGGTAGAGACCAGATACATTTGGATCACTTCTCCCTGAGGTAAAAGGGGTTGGCTTAGTGTTAACAACCCTATCCGTAAAAGCCAATAGTTACAGAATCATCTACAAAGAACTAATGCACAGGTGAATTTGCCTAAGGTCATTGAGCAAATCGATAGTAAAGTTGGGAGCAAACCTAACCAGTATGTGCTGAATTCCAGCCCTTCACTCAACGAACTAGCCCACAGTTATCCTCTCTCCCTACTTGACAGATTTTTCTTTGCATTAACCTCTTGGCATAGCTACTGAGAGACTCTTCCAAATGCTTGCTGCAGTGGTGGTATGTGTAAAATGAAGGCTGATGGCCTGGTAGGTGAAGTACTGTTGCATATCGTGCCAGCTGATACATTTGTTATATTTAATTGTGGGTTTGGTTTTATGTCATGTCCCTCAATGAACAAAAAGGCCATAAAAATGAATCTGGCAATGCCAAGTGGGGATGAAATCACCATCAATTTGAGTTAGAATACCTCTTGTTGATGCTGTTTTTATGCTATAAAAAGTACCAATTGTAAGCAGTTTCCATAGTGATGAATCCTTGGATTATAGCATGAACTTTCAGAGGATTAGCTCTAAGCAACTAGCTGAAAGTCATTAGCAGAGTTGCAGAAATACAAGGTGGCATATTATAGGGTATTATGAAACAGATGAAGTAAATGAGTGCTCCAGTAGCCTAAATACTTGTTTTGTTAGAAGTCTACCTCAGTTACTTTGGAAGAGCAAGTGTTCCCATTACTTCCCTTTTGTCCCAAGATATTCATTCATCTGGATCACCAGGGTGACACGAACTTACTGTGAAAAGTGACACTAAGGAATGTTTGTTTTAATGGCTTGTGTGGCCTTTTACAGAAGAGAGTTGCTTCCCATTTCCTTAAACGCTCCTGGAGCTCTGTTCAGGTGAGGCTGATGAGAAAGGAAGTCTTTGTCAGAGCTGGAAGAGACAGGGTGATGGTGTGTCAGGCCTACCATAGTCTCAGGGCATGTTCAGCTCTCAGAAAACCTTGGCCTTTGAGCATCTCCTATTATGTGTGTTTTTGGAAGCATTTGTTGAGTAGCTGGAATAATTACCATTTTACTCACTCTTTATACAAGGACTGGAGCACTTCAAAGGTTTTTGAATCCTCTATCATTCTGCTGCCTGCCACAACCTTCCTAAGGGCTCAGTCCTCCAATGATCTGAGATTTCTTGGCTTCCTTTCATGTCTGCCAGGGGTTGAGCATGCTCAGTACTTTAACGGAGACTGAGCCCTTGTGAAAGTGGGTTATTTCCTATTTGCCTCTCCTTGAACTCCCGTGTTCTGAGCCCAAACAATTGGGCCGTGATGTGGCAGGCAGCTGCTCCTGTGTGCCCAGTGCGAGTTTGTTTTACTTTGAAACATTTCCTGTGCTGTCCCATCAGCGTGGCTAGTGGCACCATGTGCCCCCTCCTGGGAGAATTACTGTTCTGAGTCCAGTCCCAGCTGCAGCATCCCAGAAGAGGCGGTGACAGATGGAATGGTTTTTTGTTTCTCCCTTGCCTGTGATGACTGGCTGTGGAGTGCAGCTGCTCCTAACCAGCTGAATAGGGAACAAAAGAGTACAGTAGGGCTTGAGAGTTGCACACACCAGAGTTATGAACTGACTGGCAGCAGAGCTGAAAGCCTGCGTGAACCTCCGGGCAACATGGGAGGTGAAGGAACTGGATCCATCCTCCCAAAGAGGTTGGGCTGAGGGCAGAGCAGGGGGAAGGGCAGCTGGCCCTCAGTGCTGCCCAGAGTGTGGTGTTCCCCTCTCCCCTTGCAGCCTTTAGTGCTGCTTGGAGTGTGCCCTGTGGCACAGCACTTCAACAGCGATTCAAAAGGCCTGGAGCACTGGCCACTGCCACCAGAGTCCTGGGCCTCTTTGTGTCACTGGGCCCTGGGGCAACTGGCCCTCTTGCCCACCCTGACCCATCTGCAGGGAGCTGACCGGTCAACTGCATACCTCATTTGGCCTTGAAAGCATGCAGTCAGGCTGCAGAACTCCTGTAAGCAGACACTGTGGAGTACTAGCTTAAACTGCTGAAAACATAAAGGGAAATTTTAAAAAATTTGATAAGGTGAGGAAACTGTGACCATGCTTGTTTCATTTAAACAGCAATGGTTTAATGCAGCAATTTTTGTCAACCGGTAAAGTTTCAAAGCTGTACTAAGTCAGTTTTCACTTGTCAACTTTTGAAAGAACAACCCTAACGTTTTGGTCAGAGTTATGAACAACCTCCATTCCGGAGGTGTTTGTAAGCCTGAGGTTCCACTGTATTTATAACTGAGCTGCAAAGATAATTAGCCTTAGTGTAATTAAATGGTTCATCATTGCTACTAATTCACGGCAGCCAGGAAAGCTGGAGTTAATAGATATAATGTATTGAAAGCTCTGGCAGTTTATTATTTCATTGGTTAGCAGTTGTAATACGAAATAGTCCCTGAAAATACAGCTTTGTGAGGTGTACAGTATAACTAATTAGGTTGCAGCACATGACTTTTGGTTATTCAGGTGTTTGGAGGTTTAAACTCTTCCCTAGCAGTAGCAGTGTGTCGGGAGTGATTGTGTGGTCTGACTCACATTCCTGTTTGTATTAAAGCAGTGCATAGAGGCCCCAGCTGGATAACAGTGTGATATGTGCAGCACATACAGAAGAACTTGTCCGAAAGAACCTACAGTCTGTGTAGACAAGAGAAAAGATGGGAGCAAGGAAGCACAGGAAACAGGGAACTTGGCTACACATAAAATGCTGGTTCGACACAACTGCTATAGCTCTTCAGTGAAGAAACTGCCTATGCCAATGGGGGGCTTCTACTGTCAGCCTAGGTAATCCACCTCCCAGAGAGGTGGTAGCTATGTCAGCGGGAGAAGCCCTCCTCAACATAGTGCTGTCTATATTGAGAGTTAGATGGGTATAACTGCATTGCACATGAACATGGATTTTCCACAGCCCTGAGCAACACAATTATAGTGACATAAGTTGCTAATGTAGACCCAGGCCTCAGCCACAACTAGGTTTATGGTGTGTCAAGACTTTAACCACTACAGCACTGCAGTGCTTCAGTGCAGGCCCTACAGTGACCAGTGTGGTTCTCCTGTTGCTGTAGATAAGCCACTTCGCCATGAGGTAATTGACAGAAGATTGACAGAAGAATTCTATTGTGAGCCTAGCACTATCTGCATGGGGGCGGTTAGGTCAGCAGAGCTGTCTCTCTCAGGGGTTGGAGAGAGGTAGGTTGGCCAATGTGCATTTCTGGTATAGATCAGACCTATGAGACTCGCCCTATATCAGGAGTCAGCAACTCCCAGCATGGGTGCCGAGAGTGGTGTGTCAGCCGACTTGCATTGGCATGCAAGGGGGGAGCTCAACCCTGCCCCTCCTCCTGCCTGCAGCTGGGAGCATGCTCAAAGCCAGGCCACCTGTGGATTAACAAAAGACCAGCTAATGCTACCAACCACCACTGAAACAGTAAAGCTCTGCGTCTTCATTTATTTATGAATGAAACTGTTGTAAGCAGGACTATTAGTGACTGTAAAAAGTATCACCACCCCTCGGGCCACACATGGAAATCAAAAGGTCAAATGTCGGCACTCCACCTTGGAAAGGTTGCTGACCCCTGCCCTATCTCGTTCATGACCTCTGTGGTAGAGTTGAGAATAGAACTTAAGTCTCCTGAGTTCCCATTCCATTTCCTTAGCAGCAAGACTGTGCCACAAAGTTTGTGAGGCACTCAGCAATAGGGCCTATGTATGTTCTTCGACTGAAAACCTCTGTTGTGTGGTAACAACCTCCTCTTGCACATGCCTTAGACATAGTCCTACTGCAGGCTGAAAACCACTGCCCTATGACAATTGTTTCACCCTGGAACTGTTCCAACCTCCAAACACACTAGGACTATGTCTGAGGGAGTCTGTGAAAGGTACATGTTACCACAGAGCAGTAGTTTTCAACCTGTGGTCTATGGACCCCCGGGAGCCTGCAGACTATGTCTAAGATTTCCAAAGGAGTCTGCATCTCTATTCAAAATTTTGTAGCGGCTTGCAAATGAAAAAAATGTTGAAAACTGCTGTCATACTGTATTGAAGCAGAAGATGGGAGTAATGGAAAGTTCTTTCCAAACACCAGCCTGTAAGAAATGAGATATTAATACTAGACATCCACACATTAGGAACTGGAATGTATTGTGTAAGTGATAATAAGGAAACTGTGCTGCTCTGTGTAATGATGACTGAGGCTCTGATTATGTGAGTCCCTGTGTATCACACCGCCTGTGAGCAAACACTTTTCACAGAGCAATTATTCCAAAACTGACTTCAGTGGAAACCCGCACAACACTTTCAAAAGACAAGTCCAAGAGCTCACTACATACTATGGTCCTAATAAATACACTGGATTTATGACTTACAAGAACAATCTGTAGCCCACTAACCCTGCACCCACTTTTTTGTCCTATAACTGCTGAGATATTAAATGGCCACTTCACCTTGAATTGTTTCTTAGCATGTATGTTAACTTCTTATGCTAAACCATCTATTCCTCCTTGTATTTGGGGTGACATTTGAAGTTCCTTTCCTAGACCTGAAGAAGAGCTCTGTGTAGCGCAAAAGCTTAACTCTTTTCTCAGCAGAAATTGGTCCAATAAACAGCATTAGCTCACCCACCTTGTTTCTCTGAAGTGAAACTGAGTACATTGTACTTTCTGGGGATTTCATTAAAAAAAATCAAGGGCATAGTCCAAATTCTGTTCTGTTTCTCTGGATTTTCAGCAATATGTGAGTGGTGGTAGTTCAGTTGTACCATTAGACTAGAGTTGCCTTGTGCACAGCTTCTGACTGAAAAATCTGGTCAAAATAGGTTTGTAGGGTGTCCAGTCTCCTTTGGTAGCACTCTTTCTGCACAGTTGGGGAGGGAAAAATGGACAAAGGATTGCTGAATATCATCCATTCTAGCTATAGAATTCCCCAGCTGCACTGCAGTCGCCCCTCACTGCCCCGTCACTGTCCCTTTCTGGGTACCAGTCACAACAGGAGATCCTCTTCCCAGGAGGCAGAATCTCCCTTTCAGCAGGGAGCAATAGAGCAGGTACCTCTTCAGTGTTAGGGAAAAAGGTTCTATTCAAAATATATCCCAGTTCCCAAAAAGAAGGTAAGGTTGAGACCCATTCTCAAATTGCACACTTAGACATTTTTGGTCACAAATACAGTAAACTCTTCCCTATTCGGCATTCTATCATCTGGAACTGTCAAATAACTGGCATTTGAACCGTAAGTAAATTTTAGTTACGTTTTCCATAAGTACAGCATAGTGAAAGTAAATACAAATAAATAGAGCAAATATATTATAAGTTTACAGTGTACAATACTACTGTTGTTGGTATATACAGTACTTTGCATATATTTTTGTTTGTTTCTTAATATCTAATCTTGTTTTTCTTTAGAGTTATGCATTGCTAGCTATACCTCTCTGTTGTCCAGAATAGCTGAACATCTGGCAAACTCACAGTCCCAGGGCTGCTGAATACGAAGGCGGTTTGCTGTTCTAATTCTGTGTGGTTACAGTGGCATCAATGATACCATTTCTGGAAACGAGCCTGTGGTTCAGGACCCTTGATATGAGACTCAAACTTCTACATGGACATTCACGCTTCCCACAGAAGATTCCTTAGGTTTATGGTCGATCCCAACCATTGTCAAGACAGGGCACTTTCATTTGGTCTAGCAGCTCTTCTTAAGGTCTTCCTTTGACATGTAACTAGCATCAACAATGACATTTTACCTGTAGAGAATGAAACCGATAAGAAAATCACTTAATTTTTTTTTGTTACTGTACAAGAACAAATTTGTGGTCAAGTTGTATCCTCTCAGACGATCTCTGATGACTCTGTATCCTACTCCATTATCGGATAGCATATGGAGTAAGGGCTCACTCTGCAAGATAGAAACAGCTTCAGTAACATACTGTAAGAGGTCCCCTGCTTGGCATTTTAAGAGCAACTACTTGGAGCTCCAAGTTCATGAGGAATTATGGCTTGGTCCAAGACTCCTTCACTGATTCATCCATTGGACAGCAGTTCAACAGTGGATATAGCACCTGTATTCTTGCACACTGCTCCTCTCTGAGAACTACCTGTCAGGCACCCAGAGTGGAATAATAGATAAGGGCCTGTGCTCAAAGAAGAAAGATCCTTTAAGATGTGTGTGCCCTATCTCTCTTTAACTGTTCACCCTGTTTCCATCTGCTTTGGGTCTTGACATAATTTATGGTGGAGAAAGAACTGAAAATGGGGTTAATTCACCCTGCCTTGTCCCACCCTGCCACTAATACCTGCTGGACAGTAGGGATACAAATGTGGACCAACCTGCTTTGCTTTGCAAAAATTTTCCACTCTCAGGGACAGGGAACATGATTAGGGTTTCATACCTCTCAGACTTCTAGTTACAAAAAACTTACCTCTTGAGGTCATTTTAGTGTGAAACATCATTGCACTGAAACTGAATTCTAGAATAAAATGTAGCTGGTGTTTCAAAGTTCCAATAACTAGATTTAGACATCTTGGGCTAAATAATCTGCTGATGCAAAATGGCACAGCTCCACTAAGTCAGTGAAGTGGTGCCAATGAACAGGAGCAAAGAATCTGGCCCCCTTTAAAAATGATCCAGCGTTTTTCATTTCTCATGAAGGAGATGAGGAATGGAAAGGCCTTTGCTCTTTACCTGGATATACTGTAATGCACTCGGAAATGTAAACATCTTTGTTGTGTGACATTGATGGCAGTTATAAATCGTAGATGGAAGTTAAAAACTGGAGGCAGTGCAGGTTTGATTGCCTCTGACCTATGAAATAGGTAAGACTTTTCTGCTAAAAGATATCCTGTGTCCATGCTTATAGAATAGGGTTACTTTGGGCGTAGTTGTGTTGTTCAGGCTTTGTTGATACTCCCATGGTTTCCTGGCTGACTTGACTATGGTTTTATCCTGCCTTGCCCAGCAGCCTTGCCATTATCTACTTTGTGAGATAGTAGTCTGGGTGGAAAAATCCAGGCTGCTATCGGATTGAAACAGAGACGTGGGTAATTCTCTCTGTGAACAATCAGCAGATACGATTGTTCAAATTGGAGGTTTGGGGGGGATGTGAATATTTCCCTGGGAGCTGATCTGCGCTCAGAGGAGAGAAATGTCTCTGCTTCTCAAGTTAATTTTTGGCCAGTTTTTCTTGAGTGCTAGATCCTTTTGGGAGAACTCCATCCTGTACCTTGCCCATCAGACCCATTCTTCCTTGTAGGTAGCAGGGAGGGAGGGCTTTATGGTTAAATGTTGCTGCTTCATTGAAAAGAGTGGTTGTTGGACCAGCTACTTAGGAAGGTGCTTTCCGATGCTCCAGCTGTCCCCCTACCCTTTGTGGACCAGGTGATTGAGAATAAAACTGCAAGACAGCTTTGGCATCACCTAGCATTCCTGAACTTCCCTGGTTCTGTTCAGTAATCCATGTGTTATAGAGATTGTACTGGCCTGTGTGGTCAGTGATGCCCATATTAACTGGTCTGCACTATCTAATCTATCTATTAGACTTACATGGCCTCAGAATTGTACATGAGTGGCCCAAAGCCCTTTGTGTACTTAGCCCTGAACACCATTGTGAAGTAATGAAGTATTATTATCCCCATTTCACAGATGGGAAACTGAGTGGTCAAAGGACTTGTCCAACATTGCAGCAAAGTCAGCTCCAGAAAAGTCCCCTAACCGTTGAACTTCTTCCCTTCCCAGGGACGTTCAACTCATTACCATGCCGAGTGCTGGGAAGGTGTCCTTTGCAGACTGCAGTCTATGAGTCCCCTTTGCAGTGGGGTTTCTGCCAAGATGAGTTGCTCCTGCCTAGTCTTTGGTTCAGGAAGAAATGCCACCTATGGAGCCAATCATGAGAGAGCCTTAAAGAGGCACGGACCCTTGCTGAATGGGAGTCTGTCGTCACTTTGTTACCACCCAAGCTCTGACTTCATTATTCCTTCCCAGCATTAAAACAACTGATTGCTGGCTGTTTTGACAGCTGAATGGCAGACCATTGTTTGGTCATTTGCTCCCAGGTTCGGCTCAGCTATTGGTGTTTTGGAGTTGGCCTGTTTCTGCTCCTGGTTGTTCAGCCGTGATCTCCCTCCTTTTCCCACTCTCAGACCCGTAAGCAGCATTGACTGGCGTCTGATCCAGACATCCCAAGTCCAGAAGGGGCAAAGGAAATAGAATGTCAGAGATTCCCTTGCCATGCGGTCCTCCCTCAAATTGTCCAAATTCCCATTATGTTTTTAAAGTAACATGACTACTTTTCTCTTCACCAGTATCTGAATATTTCTGGGAAGTATTTTGGTCAAAAGTTATTTTGACCCAGAAGTATAATGATGTACTTATTAAGTATCAGTGAACTGAGTGAGACTTGGGCGTTGCAGGTTCAGTGTCTAATGCTGCCACAGCCTTTCCATACGACCTTGGGACAGTCACTTAATCCCTTTGTGCTTCACTTTGCCAGGCTGCAAACTGGGGGGACAGTTCTCCCTTTCTTCTGTCCTTTTGTTTGTTGCGTCTGTTTGAATTGTGAACTTTGTGGGACAGAGTATGTCACATACTATGTATTTCTATGTGTCTGTCACCTTGGGATCCCTTCTAGGGCCTCTAGGAATTATTAGTATATAAATAAGAATAGCAGTTTAGTTACATTGTACTCATTTCTGACACTGGAGGTTCTGACTCAGCCGTGTGCTTTGTGTGTGTCTTTGGGCTTACCACTTAACCTCTCAGAGCTTAGGTTTCCCTATCTGCAAGCTAGAGATAATAGCTATCTCACAAGGATGTTGTGAGCTGTAACTGACGTCTGCAAAGCAGATTCTTGCCTGGAAGATGGCATGTGCCTGTACAGCGTTGTTATCCTCCATCAGTGAAATATGCGTCGGACTGTTGTTAGACACAGACCATACAAGCCATTTTCTAATAAAGGTTGTCTCTCAGAGATGTAAGATCTATTTGGGTCTAACTGCATGTGTCAGAGTTGGGTAATATGGCCTATTGAATGAACACTGGAATGAATGGCAGTCCTTTTCTATTGACAATCGAATCACACTGTTTCCCATGATGTTTGTATTAAGATAAGACGTTTTTGTTTAAATTCGTGCTTTTTTTCTCATGTCATTGTCCAGTCTGAACAAAGGGTCCTTTGTGGCTAGGATTTTGGTAGCTTGTTACCATTGGATACAGGGCTGAATAATTACTTACAAGGCTACAGTTTGCGGGGGAGGTAGTGTTTGCAACAGTGACATGACTAGGTATGTGTCCTGTTCTGACATGATCAATAAATGCTCTAATCCCAAATTATGTTTGTCTTTGTCTACAACATGCAGGTGTGATGGCTGGGTTTAATATGAGTGGAGATCTCCAGAAGCCTGCAGCCAGCATCCCACTCGGGTCTCTGGCAGCGATTGGCATTTCGTAAGTCTCTTGAAACAAAGTGAGAAGAATTTACTTTTGGTTTGGTCGTATCCAGGGCGCACTCTAATCTAAGTCATATTCCAGGAAACCTTTTATCACTCACCCATCTGGAAAATTAAAAGCTGCATCTTATTCAAAGTATCATCTATTACGTCCTCCTCCTTCATTGGATGGTTAAGTGAAGAGATTCATTAATGCAGACATAATCAATTCTTTCCAGCCCCTCAGGCCCTCTTCCTAGTACAGCATGTGCATGTGCTCTAGAAGTCAGATTGTTGGAACTGGACTGTGCTGGGGTTCAAGAAATGAAAAATAACAAACCTTCTACGGAAACAGTATGAATCATTTATGTACATTAACTGATAAGTTGCAGCTAAATTTCTCAAGTGCTTGTTTTACGAAGAAAGACTTTTGTCCTCACAGCAGTAGGGAGGGTGCATCCCAGTGCTGGCAAATGGTGGCACTAGCTCTGCTTAAGCTAATGTGTTAGAAATAACAGAGGCACCCTGACGGGATGGAAGGCAGATCAGGCTAACTACCTGAGTGCAGACCTAGGAGGTCAGGTAGGTTAGTCTGTGATCATACTGAAACTTTTAGGCTACATCTACACTAGGCAAAGTAAGTCAACCATAGATATGTAATGCTAGCTTTGGCAATTGCGTAGCTAAAATCTACATATCTGCAATCAGCTAACTTGGCTGCCTAGACTGGGTAAGGTCAACAGGATGGTATCTCCCACTGACCTCCCTTAATCCTCGTGTTTTGCATGACCCCTGAGAGGTCGATTTTGTGTGTCCCTATCAGACGTGCTAAATGGAAATCGGAATGATTGATCATGAGTGAGGGTAGTGTAGATGTACTCTTAGGCTGCTGCCACACTACCATTGTCCTGAAGTGGTGCCATGGTAATGAGGCAATTTGAAGCAAGCTGACATGCATATTCAGTGCCTCATTAGCAAAATGGAAGCCACGCAAACAGACTTTGAATTGCAGATTGACAGTGAAGATGGAGGCAGCTTTGAAATAAGTGCCCCACTTCAACATTCCCTTACTCCGATCTAGTTCTGTGGGAGAAAGGGAATGTCGAAGCTGGGCTCTTATTTCGAAGCTGCCACTATCTTCACTGTCAATCAGCAATTCCAAGTCTGTTCGCATGACTGCCATTATGCTAATGAGGTACTGAATATGCATGTCAGCGCCTCATTACCCTGGCACCTCCAACGGGACAATAGTAGTGTAGCAGCAACCTGAGTGCACTAGTCTGAGCAGAGCTAGCACCTCTGCATACCCGAGCTGGAAAGCATGCTGCCAGCCTCACTGTAGACATGCCATCAGATTTAAGGAGGCCTTCTTGTGGCAAACCCATAGTGAACATGGTACTCTGTTCTATTTATGTAGTTTCTCATCCTGATCAGCAGATATTTGCTTGCATGCGGTGGTGCAAGAGGGTTTCTTAGTGCAGTGTGTGTGAGGGTAATATTTCCTCTCACAGCCATAAAAGATTCAGTTTTATTGGTAGGATGATTAGAACATTTTGAAGGCTTATAATTGTCACAGAATCACAGAATCATAGGGCTGGAAGGGACCTCGGGAGTTCATTTAGTCCAGCCCCCTGCTTCAAGCAGGATCAACCACTACAAAGTCATCCCAGCCAGGACCTTGTCCAACCGGGACTTAAAAACCTCAAGGGATGGAGAATCCACCACCTCTCTACGCACCGCATTCTAATGTCTGCTACATGGTCTTGGGGATTAACCTTGCATGCAGTGTGGATGGTCGTTCCTGAGGATTAAAAGAACACTAGAGTGATTTGGGCCCTGGGTATTGTACAAATTGGCCTGGGCAGGCTGAACGGCAGCGGGTTGCTCTTCTGACCCCTACGGAGACAGAGAGGCAGATAGTGTCATTGAGATTTGTTTCCTGACACAGTGCACATCATGTGGGGAACCACTGCTCGTACTCTGGCTGGTGAATTGTGGGGGAACAGAGCATAGGGTCCCTCAATTTCCTGCCCTACCTAAACAATTCCCACCTGTTGTGTGTGGTGGGATGTAGCGATTTATGGAAGACTATGCCTCTGCGCCGCTACCCTCAGATACATGCAGGAAGGACAAGGTAAAAGAGAGGCAAGCACATTTAATGGAATGTACACCGGCCTTGTCATAGCCACGTGCATTTAGGAAGAAGAGACTTTAAAGAGAGACTGATGAAAGATGTCCATTTACATTCACTCATTTCCCTTGTCCAGACATTTCTCATCTAGTCGTTCTTTCTGAGGCCATTTTTTCACGTCCAGTGGAACCAGCATTATGAACATTGGAGTTATGAACTGACCAGTCAACCACACACCTTATTTGGAACCAGAAGTACATAATTAGGCAGCAGCAGAGACTAAAACCAAAGCAAAACAAAAACCCTCACCACCAACACAGTAACAGTATTATTATCTTAAATATAAACTACTACAAAGAGGGAAAGCTGTGTTTTTCTTCTGCGTAGTAAAGTTTCAAAGCTGTATTAAATCGGTGTTCAATAACAAACTTTTGCAAGAGCAACCCTAATGTTTTGTTCAGAGTTACAAAAATGTCAGATGTAAACAACCTCTGTGTTCCTGAGGTGTTCGTAACTCTGAGATGCTACTGTCTTTCCCCAAAACAAAATGCCAGTTTTTGTACATTTCAGTCACAGTAATAACAATTCATATGGTATCTATCTGTGATATAGTGCTTGCCATCAGCAGATCTCCGCATGTTTTCTTTACAAAGCAGATAGTTTTAATCAGTGCTTTTTTCCTCAAAAAACAGGAGCCAGGATGCTCTCCCTCCCCTCTCTGCACTCCACCAGGGCTCCCATCGGCAGTCCCAGCTACAGAATCCCCAGCTAGGGTGAAGATTGGTACAGAGGTGCTGGTACACAATACTGGCACATACTGCCACAAAAACAGCCCTGGATTTAATTATCCGCATTTTCCAAATGGAGGAATGGAGTCAGATTAAATGACTTGCCCAAGAGTACTTGCTGGGTTAGTGCCAGAGCCCTGTTCTCCTGAGTGTCAGTCTAGTGTGTGATCCATTTGGTCACGCTGTCTCCCATCAATGGACTAATGGGAGTCAGACACCTTGACACTTCAGCAAATCCCACTAGGTGCCCATGTGCACATTTCAGTGCCTAAATAACTGTAAGAATCTGTCCCTTAATCATCAGTTTAACTTGCACTTCATTCCCTTTGGTGCTATTGAGATGATTTACATGAATACCTGCTTTGCTTTAAGCAAAGGGATTCCAGTTGGTATTAAAAATAATAAACCAGTGCAGTAGTTGCAGCTTATCTCTGCAGTTTTGCCTTTGCCTGTAGACAATGCTCCTGCATTAGTGCCTAAATTTAGAAGGGGGAATACCACAGGTATTGCAGCAATGTCAATTATTTGTGAGACTTTTAAATGGTGGTCATTGTAGGTAGCTGAATTTCTTCAGGTCTTAATAACAGTGAAAATGGCTGATGATCTCATTGCTTGGGGAACAAACTGTCTCTCTCTCTTATTTTCAGGTGGTTTCTGTATATAGTCTTTGTTTTCTTGCTGGGAGCCACATGTACCCGGGTGTCGCTCCGTTATGACTTTATGATTGCAGAAAAGGTAATTCGTTAAATTTAAAGTAACTCAGTCCATTGCAGAAAACCATATTTTCCAGGCCACAGGGACATTATTTGAAGTTGGGATTTTCCAGACTCTAAGGGAAAGCAGTAGTATTGGGTGCTTTAGACGCCTTTGAAAACCCCAACCTACGATTCCTGGGTAAAATTGATTTGAATAGCTTGCTTTCTCCAACCTGCCTGATAATGTTGAGTCTTGGAATCATTCCACAGCAATAACTTTAATAGCTGAAAAATGCTAATTTTGCCCAAGGATAAACACTGTACATTACTCAGCATATCCCATTTCACCAGTAGAAACTTAGGTCTAATTGAAATCTCTAAAGAAGCAGACTGCTTATCTTTGCTAAGCCAAGCAGGGCTTACATTTTCATATCCACTTTAGTGTAATTGCAATGTAAGTAATGGGATTATTAAATGCTAGGCATTCCACATTGGCATCTACCTATGAAGCAGGTTTGTAGTGTCATAGTCAGTGAATCTTATCACTAAGGCCCTCTGAAAAGAGAGGAACATTTTTCGCTGTATTTCATTGGTATCTTACATTAAGTGGAAGTAAACGTTATATGGCTAATTTTCAGGTCTTCCACATTATCCAAAATTATATGCTTGATGTGATTTGACAGAGTTTCTTTGATTAAATTAGTTTGGCCTGCTTTACTTTTGTTTATATTTAAATTCTTCTAACAGTTTAACCTATGATTCCTGCTTGAAATGCATGATTTCATTTTCCTTCTAAGTTGAGAGCAGTCCTTGATTTTGTCCTGCTCTCAAGATAAGAAAAAATAGGTTAGATTTACACTGAAATATGAACATATGTGTATCATTTATAGCCACAGAAATCATTGCTGTTTCTGGGTGAAAAGTGGAATGTTTCTAAGTTAGCCATTTTAATTAAGTGTCTTTTTTATATAAATGTTGAATGTCCTTTATGATTGTTTGTTTGTAAGTTTATATTGTCTTTGTGCCCATGAGCCCCAGTCATGGACCACTGCACTGGGGACTGAACAAACAGAACAAAAAGATGGTGGCTTTTTAGCTCCAAAAGCTTACAGTGTTAGTATAAGACAAGAAACAACTGGTAGATATAGATACTCTGATGGGGGAGTTCAAAGAAACAGAAACAAACTTTAGTGAGACTCACAGTGCATTCTAGTAATGTACTTTTTGAGTTGATGAAAATAGAAGAGAAATGATTTGTAAAATTAGATTATCTTCAGTGCCCTAAAATAAACAAGCAGAATAGTTTGATTTCCTTTTTTGGTAGGGTAACTGGGTTTGGCAGATGGGTAGACATCATATGCCTGGATTTAGTAAGGGTCTGTCTACACAGCAACCTGTTTTGTTTTGTTTTTTCTCTATGCTGCTACGAACAAGTTGCCTGTAGACAGTGCACATAGCTATTTCAAAATACAGCACCTACCATGTAAACCCTATTTTGAAACAGAGCCATTGGACACACTATGACTGGTTTTGAAATAGGCTCTATTCCCTGTTTTAACAGCACCTATTTGGAAATAGGCACTATATGTGGAGATACACATCTCATAGAGCTAGAAGGGACCTTGAAAGGTCATCAAGTCCAGTCCCCTGCCTTCTTAGCAGGACCAAGCATCAGCCCTGAAGGATTTTTTTTTTTAAATCTATTTGCTCTAGGTCCCTAAGTGGCTTCCTCAAGGATTTAGCTCAGAACCCTGGGTTTAGGAGGCCAATGTGCAAATCACTGAGCTATCCTTCCCCACCTTCCTCCCCATAGAAAGAGGTTTACCAGTAAGCTAAGCGCTATTTTGAAATAGCAGTTGCGTTGTGTAGACACTAGAGCTACATCCACACGGGTATGCTACATCGAAATAGCAACATCGAAATAAGCTGTAGCGACATCGAAATAAGCTATTTCGATGAATAACGTCAACACGTCCTCCAGGGCTGGTGCCGTCGACGTTCAATGTCGACAATGGGCAGCACTACATCGAAGTAGGCGCTGCAGGGGAGCGTCTACACGCCAAAGTGGCCCACATCGAAATAAGGGTGCCAGGAACAGCTGCAGACAGGGTCACAGGGCGGACTAGCACTTCCAGGGCAACAGCTAGCCGCTCCCTTAAGGGGCCCCTCCCAGACACACTCAGCCTGCACAGCATGCAGTCTGCAGAGCCACAGGCACGCACACCCCATCGAAGCAGTATGGACCCCCAGCAGCAGCAGCAGCAGCAGCAGCAGCAGCCAGAGGTCCACACACCCACCCCTGCAGGAGCAGTGCTTGCCCTGCTCAGTGCTATGCAGGAGGCAGCTGATCACCTTTTATTCGTGGAAGAGGAGCTGCCCCCAGGGGATGAGGAAGCAGCCCCAGACCTTGCTGCCCTCCCTCCCTGACCCCGCTGCACACGCTGCCGGCTGTGGAGCTACCCCACGAGCACAGACTGGTGGGAGCGGCTGGTGCTCGGCGAGTGGGACAACGACCACTGGCCCCAGAATTTCCACATGAGCCGGCAGACATTCCTGGAACTCTGCCAGTGGCTCACCCCTGCCTTACGGCACCAGGACACCTCCATGTGACGTGTCCTCACGGTCGAGAAACGGGTCGGCATTGCTGTCTGGAAGCTGGCCACTCCAGACAGCTACTGATCCATAGGGCAGCAGTTTGGCGTGGGCAAGGCCACCGTCGGGGCTGTCCTCATGGAGGTAAGAGGACCCTGGGGGGGGGGAGCCCAGGGGGGGAAGCCCTGGGGTGGAGAGCCAGACACACCCTGCACACCCCTCATTGGTGCTCTCCTATGTCCTTCCCCTGCAGGTCGTCCACACAATCAGTGCCCTGCTCCTCCACAGGCTTGTGCGGCTTGGGGACCTGGATGCTGCCATCGCGGGGTTTGCCAGCCTGGGCTTCCCAAATTGCTTTGGGGCTCTGGATGGGACCCATATCCCCATCCGTGCCCCAGAGCACAGCGGAGGACGCTTCCTCAATAGGAAGGGCTACCATTCGGTGGTCCTCCAGGCCTTGGTGGACAGCCGGGGCCGCTTCCTGGACATTTATGTTGGCTGGCCTGGCAGCACCCACGACGCCCGGGTATTCAGAAATTCGGGCCTGTGCCGCCGGCTGGAGGTGGGGACCTACATCCCCCAGCGGGAGGTCCCTGTGGGGGACAGCACCATGCCCCTCTGCGTCGTCGCAGACGCGGCATACCCGCTCCGGCCCTGTCTCATGCACCCTTACACGGGCCATCTCACAGCCAGCCAGGAGCGGTTCAACACGCGGTTGAACCATGCGCGCCAGGTGGTCGAGCGCACTTTCGGCTGCCTCAAAGGGCGCTGGAGGTGTCTCCTCACCCGCCTGGATGCAGGCCTCCCCAACATCCCCCACGTTGTGGGCACGTGCAGCGCACTCCACAACCTGGTGGAGAGCAAGGGAGAGGCCTTCTTCCAGGGCTGGGCTGTGGAGGCTGGCAGGGCTGACGTGCAGCCACCTGCTGCCCCCAGTCGCCAGGTCGACCCCAAGGGGATCCGGGTCCGGGAGGCCCTGCGGGCCCATTTTGACCAGGCTGTGGGGTGAACGCTGGCAGGCCACCCACTGCACCCCCGCATCCTCCACAACACTCCCTGCCCCCACGCCCACACCACAGAGCACCCAAGAGCACCCCCCCCGACTTTTCTTGCAAATAAATGGACATGTTGTTTGAAACCAAACAGTGCAATCTCTTATTAATAATATATATATATATATATATATATATATATATATATATATATAAAAAGGGGGAACTATTTACATGGGGGGGCAGGTAGCAGAACAGAACAGGGGTCCAACACAAACTATATACAAATGAGGGATATGTACAAAGGAGGCGGGGGCCACGTCCTCGGCCCCACACCCCTAATATCTGGCGCCTGGGGTTGACATCCTGATAAGTATGCTGGAGAAATGCAGGCTTGGTGGAATTACCATTAAGTGGATCCGTAACTGGTCAAACCACTCCAGAGAATGACTGTTAAGAGAACAATGTCAGATTGGTGGGAGGCCTCAAGAGGGATTCCACAGGGATCTGTTCTGGGTTCAGTGTCATTTAACATATTTATTAGTGTCCTGGATGTAGGAATAGAGACATAGCGATCAAATTTGCCGCTAGTATAAAGCTGAGAGAGGCATTGCAAGCACTTTGGAGGGCAGAGGTAAAGCTCAAAGGGATTTTGGCGAATTAGAGAACTGGGGTGTTAGACAGCAAAATGAAATTCAACAAAGGCAAATGTAAGGTGCTAAATTTAGGAGAGTAAAACAAAACGGCCCAATACAAAATAGGGGGGAAAACTGGCTTGGCAGCAGCACTGCGAGAGGGATCTGGAAGTTGTGGTGGACAGCAATCTCAATAAGAATCAGCAACGTGACGTTGTTGCAAGCAAAAAAAAAAATTCAATTTCCAGGTGCATTAACAGAGGGCTAGTAGGCAGGCTACAGGCAATGTTCCCTTTAATTTTTCCATCCATATGCAGAATAAATTTTGCTATGTGCACCCAGGCATGCATGGATGTGCACCATTAGAAATGCATGCTGCCAGCTGTGGGCGCGGTGCTAATCAGCTATGTGGCACCTGAATCTCTGCTGGGTGGTGGCCCAATACTCAGCTTACAGGAAACACTGATCACAGGAGGTGATACTGCTCCAGTTGGCACTGGTGAGGCCTCAGATGGATTACTGTGTCCAGTTTTGACCACCAATATATAGAAATGGGCTGTAGAGAAATGGGAAAGGATCCAGAAGTAAACATCAGAAATGATCAAAGGGTGTGGGGTGACCATATGTCCCTGTCCCAAATATGGGACAGGGAGATACTGAGGGGGAGTGGCTCCCCGGCTGTCTGACCAGCCTGAGCCACCCATGTGTTGATGGGGTTGGGGGGACGGGCAGGGGACTGCCACGCAGACCCCTGGAATGCAGCAGGGATGGGGCTGCGGGCAGCCGCTCCCTGGGAGCTGGGAGAAGCCAAGGGAACCCAGACAGATGAGGGGCACTCACTGTGCAGTCCAGGAGCTGGACCCTGCAGGGTGCCAGGGGTGCACAGGAGGGGTGGGGCAGGGTGAGGGGTGCCCCTGCTCCCGGGAAGCTGGTGGCAGTGCCGCTCTGCCCAGGAGAAGCGGTCTCATGGTGGGGTGTGAGCGGGGCGGGGAGGTGGTGCCGGTACCGTCACAGACCCGCCAGAGCCTGGAGAAGAGCCCCATGCACCACCCCACCCACAACAGTCCAGCCCGGAGCTCTGCAGCTTCTGTCTGTGCTGCCTGGTGCACAGCCTGCAGGCTTTGGAGGTCTGGGCACCCCCACCACCCTCTAGGAGCCTGCCAGCTCAGCAGTGCTTTGCTTACATGGGGTGCAAGCCAGGTCAGGCATGTCGCACCCTGCAGCTGCCCCCATGGGAAAGGCCCTGGCCCCAGCAGGATGCACATGCGGAGCCCTGGGTGCCCTGGGCAGTGTGTGGCTCTCACTCTGTGTTGGGCTGGACATTGGTCCTCCCAGCCCTGAGCAGCTTGCAGGGCTGCCAGGCAGCGCAGAGCCACTGAAAGCAGCTGGGGCGCCCTGTCCCCGCAGGCCAGTGCAGTGCCTGGGACTCTCTGCCTCCCCTGCCAGAGGTGCAGGGCTGGACTCCTGGCTTCCTCTCTCCTTGGGGAACCAGGAAGAAGGACGCTGCCACCACATGGTCCCCAGCATATCTCTGCCTCTGCTGGCTCACCTGCTGGCTCCCTTTGGTGTGGCTGGAGAGCACGTGAGTACCTGCTCTCCAGCCAGCAGCTGCACTTGAGCACCGTTAGGGAGCCAAATACAGGGCAATTAGCCCCTTTGTTAAAATAAGTCGGGACGCCTTTCTGGTGCCCAAAATACGGGGCGGTCCTGCCAAAAACGGGACGGATGGTCACCTTAGCCCTGTGGGTCTATGATTCTATGAAATCTGGAAAGTGTCTTACGTCATTGTGTTAGATAGCATAAAGATCCAGGAAAAAGTACAATTTTCTTTACCCTGTGCCATATGAAGGGGTGATCCAATTCCAAGGCATCCTTCAGTCTGTGTAGACTATGGATTGCGCCCTTCGTAACTCCATTTAAGATCGTCATTTGCAGCATTGACTGTGACTGTGGAGGCCCACACGAGAGTGACAGTCCTTGCTATATCTGCTGCATAGGTAGTGGGTGTCTGGCAGGTCTTTGCTGTCCGTTCTACAGGCTCGCTTCTCCTCTGCTGGCTGTCTGATCTTCATCTCGCCTTTCTGAAGGCCCTTGTGTAGTTCCTGCTTCCATCTGCTGTTGTCATCTGCCAGCTCTTCCCAACTATCTGGGTGGATGTCTACCTCCTTGAGGTCCCTCTTATTGACGTCTTTGTAGTGCAATTGGGGGCATCCGGGAGGTCTTTTGCCAGAGGCTAGCTCGCCGTACAGGATGTCTTTTGGGATCCTTCCATCGTTCATCCTGTGGGTGTGGCCAAGCCAGCGGAGGCGCCGCTGCCTGAGGAGGGTATGCATGGTTGATGCAATAAATCCAGAAAATATGGCTTCTTAATAGAATTAGTATAAGCAAATCTGTATTTTATCTGCCCTGTTTGGGGAGCAGAAATCATTACAAATCAGAAAGTGTGCAAACTGTCCATTTCTGTCAGTCATAGTTAAAGCAAGATTTGGCCACTTGTCTTCTCTAGAATGCATATTTGTAAACGTACAAAACTAGCAGATTTCCCCAGCATTGCTCAGGTCCTTAACTCAATTTTTGTTTTATGGAAAATAAAATGAAACGGTTCGTGTTTCATTTCAGTCATTGCTCTGAGGTGGGCTGGGGGTGCGGGATTCAGTACGCAGGCTGCTCTGTGGGGAGAGAACTACCCCAGCCCTCTCTCACCCCAGCAGTTTGGGACCCAGTGAGAGGCACTTCTGTGTGGCTGTAGCAGCTCCAGTGGACACAGCCTGGGAAGCCGTGAATGCCCCTTCCCCAGGTGAGACAAGTCCAGGCTAGGCAGGTGGCGGCCATGGAAGGGCCACCTGTCCCCTGACAGTGTCAGTTGTTGCACAGCTGCAGGTTGGGTGCCATGGCTGGTGGGGAGGTGCCCACTCTTCTGGCTCCAGCAAAGAGCAGACCCCAGTCTGTGTGCGTGTGTGTAGTGGGGGAGAGCACAGCCCTCCACTAGCCCAGAGCAGAGAGCCTGTGGCTTCCCTGTGCTAGGGCCAGTGGGTAGAAATGGCACGCCATGCACCTGCATGTGCACCTGGCCTCCCTGAACCCTCTTTAATCTTCCAGGGAGTATAGACAAGCCCTCAGAGATGTCAGTTTTGAGGATGTCGTTTGTTGATTCTGTCTCTTTTATTTTTGATTTTATGAGACACAGTCCCATTCCAGGCACAGCCTGTTTTCCTGGCACAACCACAACCTTACATGCCTTTAAGTTATGATAAGAGGAAGCTGTATACCGAATTTGGTGGTTCTAGTTCTTACCATTTAGGAGGAACTCTTGATCAGACAAACTCTCTAAAATATGTAGTAGAGATGGACACTCTGGAATTTCACTTCAAAGGAGACCTGATAGGCTAGGACTGCCAATGTCTGGTGAAGTATTTCTACTCTCTGAACTTTTAACACGTTATTTTACTTTTCACAATATCGTGAAGAGACATTTTCCCCCAAGCCCTGAGTGGAATGTCAAGTAGCCCATTTAAATGCAAGTGTTTTTGGTGACTACAATGATATGTAAAGCCTGACACAATCAAACGTTTCTGTCAAGTATTTTTTTTTAAATAGCACCAATATTATGGTGTATTACCACCAATATGATGGTGTATTAATATTATTTTGTATTTACAGCATTCTGAAATAAAAAGGGGCTGGTCTGTTCTCTAGTGGAAATTTACGTTCATTGATTTGTATCTGTTATTTTTCATCCATCCCTTCATAACATGCTTTGTTTTCCTGGAGCCAAATTAGTTAGTTACGGTGTGTATTCTTTCTGAGAGCAGGAGGTAGATGGGTGGGGTTTGGTTTGAGGATTTTCAAAACCCAGCATGAATGTGACATGCTGTCTCCAGGCAGCATTAATTCTATATCTTTTCATCCATCCTCCTTTGCATTGCAAGCTGCTTTCATAAATAGGAAGAAAGACCAATGTTTCCTTAGAAAATGCAAATTTATTAACTGTTTCTCATCAAGCACACACCAGCTGGCATGTAAAATCTCAGGAATACAAGGACACAGGGAATACACTCTCATTAACAGGATGAGGTACATGTTTTTTAGAATTTTTACCTGTGAGAGGAAGTGTGGTCCAGTGGTTAGGGTGCTACACAGGGGATTTTGGTGCAATTGTTTCTCCACTCACGCACTCACTCGTTTTCACCGGGCTGGGGCAGAGGATGTGGGTGTGGGGTGGAGGAACAGGGAGTAGGCGGGTAGGGACTCCATGTGAGGTGTGGGGCCAGGGATGAAGAATTTGGGGTACAGGATGGAGCTCTGGGCTGGGGAGGAGGGGTTCAGAGTGTGGGGAGATACAAGGGCTCTAGGTGGAGGCCAAGAGTGAGGGATTTGAGGTGCGGGAGGGGGTTCCAGGCAGGGTTAGAGGCGTTTGGAGGGTGGGAGGAGGATCAGGGCTGGAGAAGGGAGCTGAAATGTGTGGGGGGAGGTGAGGCTCTGGATAAGGGTGCGGGACCTGGAGTAGGACTGAAAGTTTTGGGATGCAGCGGGGTGCTCTCAGCTGAGACTGAAGGGGGTCAGGGCTGGGCAGGGGGCTGGGCTCAGGGGCGCAGGCTGCAGAAGGCTCTTAGTTCACGTAGCTGCAGGAATCAGTGGTGTGTTCCTGCTCTGGCTCCTAGCTAGGCAGCTCTGCATGCTGCCCCATCCACAGGTGCCTTCCCCCACAGTACCGCCTGGCTGCAGTTCTCAGCTAATGGGAGCTGCAGAGCTGGTGCTCAGCATGGAGGCAGGATGCGGCACCCCCTGGCTGCCCTTACGCATGAGAGCTGGAAGAGGGACATGCTGTGGCTTCTGGGAAGAACCCTGCCCTAGCACCACTGCACCATCTACTGCACTTTTAACATCCCCGTCAGCAGTGCAGACCAGAGCTGCTAGGGTCTCCTTTCGACAGCGCGCTCTGGTTGAAAACTGGACACTGGCAACCCCATTCACAGCACAGGTTTTCTTTCCGCCCCAGAGCTGATAGGGGCTCTATAGATCATAAAGGTCATTCTGAAATGTCTCTCAGGGATGGTTTAGACAGTACGTGGTCCTGCCATTGGGGTAGGGGGCTGGGCTCGATGGCCTGTCGAGGTCCCCAGTCCTAGTGTTCTATGATTCTATGAAATGCCCCTTCTTTCAGTGTGAGAAGGTGGGCTGCCTGTTTTCTGCCATTTTGATTAAAGCAAGTATGTGTAAAATGGAGCGTGTTGCTCTTTCGGCTGAGGGCCCTGGAGCGGAGTGGCTGAGTATTCTGAATAGGCCCAGAGAGGAAGACAAAAGATTTATCACTTAATCTCTCCAGCTGGTTAATGAGCAGTGATGATAAAGCAGGCAAAAATTCATTTCACAGCAGAAAAGATGGCAGCTGTGCAGTAGAGAGGTATTGGAAGTAAATAGCCCCTATCCAAAATCTTGGGTGGAGGGGAGAGACTGTTATCCAGATTTGTGGAGCTCTTTGTCTTGCATGGCCAATTTTTATCTTGTCTCATGTTTGTAAAACCTGGATTCAGCTCCTCCAAAGATTTTGCCAAGGTTCTCACAGGCTGCTTCTACACATGCCACCTGCCATCAGAGGTGGCGTGGTAATGAGGCGTTAACATGCATATTCAGCCTCTCATTAGCATAATGGCAGGCACGTGCATTTCGAAGTGCAGACTTCGAATTGCAGATTGACAGTGAAGAAGGGGGCAGCTTCAAAATAAGCGTCCCCCTTTGGCCTGACCTTACTCCGGTCTAGTGCTGTGGGAGTAAGGGAATGCTGAAGTGAGGTGCTTATTTCAAAGTGGTCCCTATCTGCACAGTTTATCTTCAATTCAAAGTCTGCACTTTGAAATTCATGCAGCTGCCATTATGCTAATGAGGTGCTGAATAAGCACGTTAGTGTCATTAGCCTGCTTCAAATTGCCTCATTACCATGCTACCTCCAATGGGAAACGGCATGCGTAAAAGCAGCCCTAACACTAGATCTACACTAGGCAAAGTAAGTTGACTGCAGATACGCAATTCTAGATACACCAAGTGAGTAGCTAGAATCGACTTGTCTGCGCTCCACTTACCTGACTGTCCTTATTGAATTAAGTCAAAGGGAGAGTGTCTCCCATCAACCTCCCTTACTCCTCAATGCTCACATCTTGCAAGGAGTACAGGAGTCAACTGCAACCCCTGAGAGGTCAATTTCCTGTGTCCCTACTAGACAAGGTTGATCTTCCAGGCTAGTGTAAACGTAGCCTAACAAAGTTAGGGAAGAGAGGATCTAACTGGTACTTCTGATATATAAAATAATGCCAAAAAGTATTTTGGAAAAAAAATATGAAAGCCGTCTTTATACATCCCAGAGGAGCAGCAAAAGACAAACTCAATTTCCTCTGCTTTCGTGGGTAAAGACCTGCTTTGTCAGATGCATCTGATGAAGTGGGTCTTTGCCCACAAAAGCTTATGCTCCAAAATATCTGTTAGCCTATAAGGTGCTACAGGTCTCTTTGTTGCTTTTGAAGATACAGATTATCTCAGCTACTGCTCTGGTACTTGTCAATTTCCTCTGTTTTGCTGTTCCTCTTGAGGGTCTATTTAAAATAATGGCACTTCTCTTCCTGAAAGAAACTCTAGAATCCAGCTCTTCCAGTTCCCTATCCCTTGTGCTAACCGCAAATGCATTTTCTCTTTTTGTTTCTGGAGAACTTCTCTTTTTCCAAGGATCCATACTTGCACAATTAACGTGGATGTTAAGAGAAGTAGCTGGTCATTAAATCATACAGTTGGCTAGAATTTTGGTGGCTCATCCACATCTTGGATGGAAGTGAGATGAACATAGGGTGCTGCAAGAAGTAGTGACAGAGCTTCAGTAGGTGTAAATCTTCCCTGTTAAAAGCTACTGAAACTATACATGGCCCACTGTACTTTTACAGGCAACTGTGTAGCCACAGGCACCTTCTTTTAGAAGAGTAGTTACTTGACCAGATTTCTGCTGACAGAAGGTCCCTTTGGAATGTCAGTCTTTTTCACTTCCTGTTGTGAATGATAGAATGTGGCTGTGTCCTGTTAAACAACAGTCTTGGTCCAGGCCAGGAGTGGAGAGCAGAGGAAGGACATGGTGAGGTTAAAGCTCTGGACGGGAACTTAGAAAATTTAGATTCAGTTCCTGGTTTTGCCACAGACTTCACCTATGAATTGGGACAAGGCATTTTATCAATCCATTTCCCATCTATAAAATGGACAATTACTCCTTTCTCCCATGTGTTGGTGTCTTGTCTATTTACATAAGTGGTTTGGGTCAGGGACCCTGATGTGTTCGTATTGCACCTACCAGATTGCTACCTTCCACCATACACAATATCAGCAGTAAAAGGTGCCAGCACTTCAGAGATTAGTCTGTATGAAAGTTGTGTGAACTTTAAATATTGGTTTAGGATCCACTAGAACCAAAGGTGTTAAATACAACGTATGACTAAAGCAGCCTACTTAGCACAATTTAAAAATTTTAAGTTTTACGTTCATTTAACTTAAGGACATTCCTCACACATTTAAGACAGGAAAATTAAGTCGTTGCATTATATCCTTTGGAACATGGCTTTGGAATCCAATTTATTTAAATGGCATCTTTAATTTGATTGCACTATGGATTTCTTCCCATCCCCCATGATCCTCCCCCCCGCCCCCCCGCACTGTTGGTTTTCCCTTATGGGACACAGGGGTTTGTCTTCCTGTTTTGGATGGTTTAGAGCCTTGTATAGCTCTTCCTGTATGATGTCCTCTGTATATAAGTGTGTGTGCCTGAAATAAACTCCCTTCAAACTCACTTCCAGTTGTTTAATGAAATCAGATGTCTGCTTCCTCGATGCATTTTCTCAACGTGGCGCACATTTCTGGACATGAACTTATCGAATGATTTCCAGTTGGTACAGAATATTCAGCACTGGGTTGCTTTCATGGAAAAGTGTTTTACAGTATTAATAGTTCACCCTCACAGTACCGAGCAGGTTAAGTTACTACTTTCACGTAGTTGGTTCAGTTAATTTTTTGCAAATGAAATCAATGGATTTGCATTTGTAAAGATGAGGGTTTAAAGAAAATGTAGTGTGTTTTAAATAGTGTCTGATAAATATTTGTTTTCTCTTTGCATTTTCTAGGTGTCGTTGGTGGGTTTCTTGTTTTTATTAGGATTGTACATTTCATCCTTAGCTTCCTGCATGGGAGGCTTGTATGGAGCACCCCGCATCCTTCAGTGCATTGCCCAGGAAAAAGTGATACCTGCTCTGGCATTTCTTGGACGTGGGGTCAGTAATCCATGTTGATATAGAATTAGCTGTGGGTTCAGTAACAAACAAATGCTAATGATACTTGGAAAAAACTAGCCCATTGTCATGGCTGATGTACAGTACCATCTCCCTATTTGATTACAGTAAATGTCTCCTTTAATCTCTGCTCTCACCAGCTCCCATGTTGCTCCCTCTCTAGTCCACGCAAAACACAGCCACTACGTTCCTCTTCACTGCCTGTAGCTCTGTTCATGTTGTTGTCTGCTCTTTGAACCCTCTCCATGGAACATCTCATCCTTGCCTTCACGGGGCCATTCCCTTCTTACTTAGCTGACCTTGTCTTTGAGTGTGTGGCCTCCCACCCATCCCTTTTCCATCATTGGCATCTGCCTCAGTTTCCCATTCCACCCCTCTCACATCAGTTTTCTGTGGCTCCTTCCAAACAGAGCCCAACTCATGGAAAATCCTCCTTGAGTGGGTCTGCAAGGCCTCTATGCTCTTGTTACTCAAGTCTCTGCATAGGACCCACTTCTTTTGTGATGCTCACAGTAAATTAGTCAGTTAATTAAAAAGATTGGCTAATTTGTGTCTTAATATCGGTAGCCCCCCCGATCACCATTGTTGCTTCATGCAGCCCTATAGATGTCACATGTGTTCTTAAGTCCTGTTTGAGTCAGTGAGGCTGAAGCACATGCCTATGTGTTTTGCTGAATCAAAGCCTGTGTACTCTGTCCTTCCTCCTTAACCTCTCCTCGCTATCTTGTCTTCTCTCTTGATTGTATCATGTTTGAAATTAGGGCTAGCTTTGCTAGTGGCAGGTTCATGGCCTTAGTATGTAAAAAGCATCAAAAGGCAAGGGTGACTTATTTATATTGTGACATGATATTGGACTTTGTGGATACATTTTCAAAAGAGTCAGTTTTGGGGGCTACAAATCTTAAATGGCCTTTTAAACTAAGGTTTGGCTGAGTACAGGCTAAGGCTTTTCTGCCGCCATTACTCTTGTACATAGTCTTATATATCTTGTATATACAATCATATATATATAAAATCCCATTCAGTTCAGTTGGGTTTGCGTGAATAAGGGTTGTTGGACTGGGTCACAAATTCAAACCAAATCTTTCTTTTCTGACTCTTTTTGCAAGATAGGGGGAAAAACTGCATGTCTCAAAGCATGTGTGTAAAAACAAACCATGCTGGAAAGCAAACAAAAATCTCCCAAAAGAAGTTTTTCAGATGTGCAATGGGTGGTAAATGAAATGAGAAAAAAATGACTTTCAAACAAGTTTTTAACATGTTAAATGTTCTGTGACTCTATTCATTTTGTGTACTCTGTTTCTTACATAGTTCTACCTGTGGGTCTCAAAAACAAGAGTAGTAATGATTCACTATTTTGAAATCTTTTTTTTTTTTTAAAGTGACTTCTGTAGAATGGGCCAAATTCTGCAGTCAGCTACTGTGGGGTCATTTATTGACTTTGACCCACTAGCTGGAAAGCTGATTCTAATATGACTTAGCACTGCAATAGACAGCTTCTGTTTTTTTTCATAAAATTTCCTCATATGAACTCCTTAGTGCTCGCCAAGTGCCAGGACAGGAAGTGCTTTGAAAAGAGGTTAGGCATTAAAGGAAAATGTCCTTCCTCTTGCTAGTATCTGCCACCTTGAGAGTCAACTGTTGATTTGGTTCACAAGTCGGTTAATAAAGTGTATTGCCCATAACAATGCATTCTGTACTGCTTCGTTCAAACAATGGCTTAATTTTTGTAGTCATCATAATCCTAGTTAATATGAAGGAGCTGAACATTGTTTTCTGTGTTGTTAACCTTAGGCCAAATGCATCCAAAGACTGTACCATCTGTTCTCTGTCTCAGTAAGTATCTCTAAGACTTAAGATGCTTTCTGAGAACGTTGTTTCTTTATGCTTGAGACACATTTCTCATAGTGTTGGGAAAATGTGTACAGCCCAGGATGTATTACCATTTTCTATTAATAAATCAGTGGGAGGGGAGGGATGGAAATAATTTCCATTTGAGCTGTGCCATTATTAAAGAAGCACTCATGGTAGAGAAGAATATAGGATGAAAAATATTTCAAGGGGGCATGTTTTGTGTCAGTGTTGGTGTAACTGAACTGTGCCTTCCAGACACTATTGGAGGAAACTTAGTGTGGTCTGTACCATGGTTTACATGGAAGATGGTGAAAGCCTTAATACTGTATATATGAAAACATTTATTTGAATGCATTTCTTGTTTATCCAATCAGAGCTGAGAGATTGTATTATAGGGACACTCGGGATTTAAACGTTTTGATTGCTGTACTAATAATGCCTTAGGAGGCAGATTGTCCAAGGCACAAATGTCATTTAGACAGCCGGCTCCAATTGAAAATCAGTGTATGTTAGGCACTTAGCTGATATTTGAAAATGTTCCCTTGGGTTGCTGGTGCCACCAGAAGCTTAGAAATCTAATTTCCTTTCCACCTTTTATCCTACTTCTTTGATTTGTGCATTTTGTTCAGCGTGGTCAGTGATATTACTCTGCATGGTTTCATAACCAGCCATCTTCCCATGCAGAGCAGGCCCGTTGATGGGCAGGGATGGGCAAAGGGGGCAACTACCCTGGCGCCAGGCAATTCTAAAGGGCCTGGGGCTCCCAGGCACGACTTCTGTAGAAGTGGCAGAGACCCAAATGCTGGGCCCTTTAAATCACTGCTGGAGCCCGGTGAGGCATGCTCTGGATGACAAAGTGGGCTGGCTGTGGAGGAGAGGGGGCACGCAGCATGGAGTAGCCTGGGTGTCTCTGAAGACTGGCTGCCCCAACCCCACCCCTTCCGTGAGCTTGGAGCCCCTTCTTCCACTCCCCTCCTTGTCCAGGGACACAGTAAGTCTGTCAGCTCCAGTGCAGAGAGTCCTATTTCCAAATACTGTAGCTGAATACAGAAATGCCTCCAAAATCGCTTTTCTTCATTTTTTAAAAAAATAACATTTCAGTTCATAATTGGCAGGAAGGTTTAGCCAGAGTTGTCCGGTTAAGTCATCTAATCCATCCCTCAGTGCTGGATAATTCTCGGCAGTGTCTCGTCCTACCCATTTTTAAATGTTGCAGGTGATGCTCTTCTCCCACTTCACAGAATCACAGAATCCCTGGGCTGGAAGGGACCTCAGGAGATCATCTAGTCCAGCCCCCTGCTTCAAGCAGGATCAACCCCCACTAAGTCATCCCAGCCAGGACCTTGTCCAGCCGGGCCTTAAAAACTTCAAGGGGTGGAGAATCCACCACCTCTCTAGGCAACGCACTGCAGTGCTTCACCACCTGCCTGGTGAAGCAGTTTTTCCTAATATCTAACCTACACCTCTCCCTCTTCAACTTCAGACGATTACTCCTTGTTCTGCCATCTGACACCACTGAGAACAGTTTCTCACCCTCCTTTTTAGCACTCCCCTTCAGGAAGTTGAAGGCTGCTATTAAATCACCTTAAGTCTTCTCTTCTGTAAACTAAACAAGCCCAAATCCCTCAGCCTATCCTCATAGGTCTTGTGCTCCAGACCCTTAATCATTTTTGTTGCTCTTCACTGAACCTGCTCCAGCAAATCCACATCCTTTTTGTACTGGGGGACCCAAAACTGGACACAATATTCCAGATGTGGCCTCACCAGTACCGAATAAAGAGGAATAACTACTTCCCTAGATCTGCTCGAAATGCTCCTCCTAATGCACCCTAGTATGCCGTTAGCCTTCTTGAGAGACTGTTCCATAATCTAACATACGTGAGCTGTGATCCTGTAAAATATTGCTTTTTGCCAGGCAGAGGCCCTCTAGGATTTTGTCTTCTACTTGGGCTGTGTTTTCCTTTCCTTAATTTCATCATCTCATTCCTCCTTTTTACAGCTTTCTGATAACACTTCTTTAGCATTGGTATTTACTCGCCACTGATCGCCATAAACTTCTGTCGTGGTGCCTCCTTGCCCTTAGTGTTGCCCTACCCCTGGTGATGCTTTAGCCACTAATGGAAGAGTTGGGATGTATAAAAGCATAAATTCCTTCAAAAGAATCTAAGTGCTGTAGGTTTACATCGGACCTCCAAGTTAATTCAAGCATTGTTCTCCATGGTAGAGTGGCTTTGTGAGTGTCTTGCCAATTTCAAGAACACAAAAAACTACCTTTGTTTTACTGGACAGCCCCGCAAACTCCCCTGAAGCTCGAAGGGCTTGTCTTCACTGCAGAGATAGCATTGAGTATCATGTGTTCTCTAAGTGAGAGTGGGGAAGTGATTCTGACCATACCAGTCAGTCTGGATATTCAGCATTGTGTCTGATAGTCACAGGTAAATTCTGATCCGAGAAGGATTTGCCCACGACTTGTCTTGGTCTGTGTTGGCCTGCCAGCGCTATATTGGCTAACTCAGCTGTTCAAAATCAGATGTAACTGATGACTTTTTCGGTGAGGACAAGGCACGAGAGTGGAGTGTGGCCCTTTTCACGTCACAGCTTCATCTGTAAGAGGTTTTGCACTCCCATGATGCCCTCATTGGTGTCCCTTGAGCCTTATGTGGCTTTGCACAGGCATCTCAGAAGTACAAAGACACTGAATGACTCGGCTAAGGCATCGGGAGGGCGTGTTAGACATGGGGTTGAAATTCAGGAGCTGCCAACACCCAAGCCTTTATTTCAGCTTGACGCACTTGAGTCTGTAGCTCCTTTCCACCCTCCCCCCCCACCTCTACCCTACCCTGAAGTAAAAGAATAAACAATACTTCTTGTGGTAGTCTGCCTTCCTGATCCTTGCCTGGCATCATTTGTTGCTCTTCCTGACACACACCCTTCAACATCCTTGACTGCTTACCCTCTCGTCTGCTCCTTTCCTCTTGGCCTTAGAGCAGTGGTAGCTTCGTTATAAAAAAGAGAAGTCAAGCTAAATGCAGAGTCCCAGAATACCATGATTACTGTTCAGCTTCCTTTAAAGGCCAAGTCAGCAGTTTCTAATGGAAAATGACACCTCTCCCCTGCCTCAAAAGACTTGCTTGGCTGTGAGTTTTCAGAGCTCATTTCCAGTATCTTACACATCACCTTTTGTTTGGCAACATGTATGTTCTTCCATGGACCTGAAATTATAAATGTGTGATTAACTGTCTCAAAAATATTCCTCTCCAGGGCACTCTCCAAACAACATAATAATACTCTCAGTTCTGTGTAAGATTTAGCGTTGCTTTAGTATCCGACTTTAGGGATAGGAAAACAGATACTGAGTGAAGTTAAGTAACTTTCCCAAGGCTGAACAACAAGGCAGTGACAGAAGTCAGATTATTGCTCAGCAGTTCCTGGCGTCTTGGCTTATTCCATTAACCTCTGGTGTGTCTTTTCATGTATGCTGTATGTTCCCTTATTTCATGATCAGTCCATCAAAATTATGCTTAGATCTTGATAGTACTCTATCGGTGTGAACAGTGTGTGTGTCGTCTTCACTTCTGGCTTGTTGGGTATGCAACTATATATTTAAATACATTTGTTTGGTTTACAAAATAGAAAGGGCCTAACAAGACCCCAGTGGCTGCGATTTGCTTAACGAGTCTCATCACCATGGCTTTCCTCTTCGTTGGTCAAGTGAACATCCTTGCTCCTATAGTCACCATAATCTTCATGCTGACATACATTGCTGTGGACTACTCTTATTTTTCAGTATCTATGAGTTATATTCTACAGCAGAAACCCAAAAGGACACAGAAGGAGACATCTAGGTCTGTCAACTCTTCTCAGCCTTTAACCTTTGAGAAAACTTCCCGTTATGGATCAGATGGGATAATTCAAAGCAGATCAGATGGTACTTTGCTAGAATTCACAAAAGACATGGACCAGCTTTTTAAACCTTTTAATAAAGATCCAGGGACTCATAAAGAGAAAGAAGAGAGAGACAAGAATTTAAACCAAAAGGTCAAACAGAGAAAGATAAAGAAGCCAGCCAAGCAAACATTACAAGACAGCTTTCTCTTGGATCTTGATCATAATGCCAGTCCTGCTCCTTGCACCAAAACCTCAGACCTCAGGGATGAAAGCCTTCCCAGTTTTGCTGATCAGACTCGTCAGGGTGAAAGAAATCTATATGCATCATTGACTGTGGCCAGTGAGCAGAGATGTGACCACGAGCTAATGGAATATGGAGAACAACTTTTTAATGAGCTGCAGAATTCCTCCAATCAGAAAGCAGAAGGTAAAGGTTATGAGAGCTGAGATAGACATCTGTGTTTTTGTGGAGGGATACTTAAGAATCTCTATCCTGCTGACACTTTCCTGTATGCAGGCTAGCGACTTGTTTTATATCATGCTGTCATTCTGTGATGCACGGCAACAATATCTTCTTTTTTAATAGGCGAGGGTAGAGTTCACCATAATTCATTACAGGAGAGGTTCCAATCTAATTTGCCTGTGGAAGATTAATTGGTGGAGAACAGGCAACGTTATGTGGGAATGTTGACTATATACAGCGTGCCACTTATTATTCTGCAAATGCATTCTTAATGCTGTGTACACTAAAAGATTTCTGAACCTTGCAAGGCATTTGTTTTCATCTTGATAGTGATGGGGAAGGCTTGTGAGTATGGAGCCCTGTTCTTCAAACTGAAATTATCCCCAACCTGTTCAAGAAGACCATGAGTAATTTGTCGCTGCACCTAAGAATTAGTTTATATTTTAGATCCGGATTCGTAACACGTTGAGTTTATTGAGTTTTTCATCTGAGATTTTTGGGGCTTATCTGTGTAGACATCAAGCTGGAGTGCAAGTCTACCCAGCTCTAGCCTGTTACAGATTAACCCTGGTGTAGACCGTACTGATAGGCATTAACAGTTTGTTAATGTGTTCTGTTCCATAGAGTGCTGGATCAGTGCTCACTAATGAATTGCTACTGTGCATCAGCAGGTTCCATATGGGTAGTTATTACCTGGCAGGCTAATGCAGAAAACAGTCACACCCCATCTTGCTGCAACCTAATTGTTCATAGGGACAAACATTGATTAATTAAGCTTCACAAAGCCCTGTGAGATTTTATTATTAATTCCTCCATATGAGGAAAATGAGGCACAGAGGGGGAGTGACTTGCCTGAGGCCCTACAGAGAGTCAGTAGCAGGTCTAGGAATAGACCCCAGATGCCCTGTCTCCTGCTCTGAACATTCGATAAGATTGCCTCTCTACCACCAGGAAAGGTTATCAGGCTAAACATTGTCATGCAAGTTAGAAACCTGGAATTATACTGTATCATGTTTTCATGTGAATTGTAGGCAGGGGAGAAAGACCCTCCCCAAGGTGTAGGTAGCTTGGCTACCTTCTAGAATGTAGCTCTACATCATCACCTGTATTGGTTTGGTAATGCTTCTGTTTTCATTTTCTTTCTACAGACTCAAATGTAAAGCAACAAAATCAAGAACTAGAAATTCAGAGAATGCCAGTTTCCTTCTACTCCAGATTCTGCAGTCATTGGGTCTCCCTTGCTGGTGTAAGTCATTTTCTTTTACTTGGAGCATTGCTGTAGGATGATTGAACAGTAAAAATAAAACGATTGACAATCGATAGATTGGGATATTGGTAAGTGGGGGTGGGGGCATGTTAACTTCCAGTGTTCCAAGTCATTCTGCAGTCAGTTCATCACAGAGCTCAGATCGTGTTGAACCAAAAACTTTAAGGCTTAGCTGTGACTGCTGTGAGCCCTGTGTATGTGGCAGTGCATTGTTTGGCTGTTGCAGGTAGGAAGTTTTGACTCAATGTCAAAGTCTGCTTCCCAGTCCCCCCTGGGAAACTTTCCTATATGGCTTGTAATATTCCCCTAAGATCCAGTGAATCTCCAGGTCTTGCACAAGATCAGAAAAATGACAGAAGATATCTTTTGGATTTAGAAGGAAATATTTGTTAGCATAACAGTGAAATACAATCATGCGCTGTGTAGTAATCCTGAACACTGCCTTTTCAACAGGCAATCGGATCGCTTGTAATCATGTTTGTCATTCAGTGGATCTACACTCTCATTAGTTTGAGTGTAGCAATTATTCTGTATTTCTACATTGGCCAAATGAGTCCTGGTCTACCCCCTGGTGAGTATCTTTAATCTGTGGCATTAACTCCATCTTAAATACCTATTACATTTTAATTGGAGTTAAGCAGAAATTAAGGCATTTTCATTTAACATGTGAGTTCCGTATTCTAAATGACAGATAATGTTTCCTTGATAGTTTATAGTAAAATTTGCTAAATAACTTTTAAGATATAGTTACATATTTGTCTCTGGCTGTGATTAGCATTACCCAGATTGTTTTGTTTCTGATTAATTTAAACATCTTGTTTAAAAGTCAATAAGCTGTATTGCCATGCTGTAAAATAAATTAGAAAGATCAATTACATTAAATAAACTCACTGATGATAAAAGTTAATGGGAATTGCAAATATTAAATGTATTACATCAGTGGCTAATCTATAAATGCACTTTAATAAATCTAATTAGTTGATACAAATCTACCTGAGAAAGCTGCTGTGAAAACTGGAATTACAATAAGTATCTCATTAGTGTTTGTAATGGCAAAACAAGTGGGCCTTCTGATTCTGAATTAGACAGATTGAAAATGTGAGGAATGTAATCTGGGCAAATACTCTTAAGCAAAAGGGCCTTGAAAAGGTCTGTGCATGTGATTAGTATATAGAGGTTCAAAACTGAAGACTAAAAGAAGTCCACAAAACAAGCTCTCATTGTCTGTGCTCCTTGGTGAACATGCAGGGTGTGGGGTCAGTGTGGTGAATGCACAAAATTTTGGAGGAGAGAAAAATCAGTGGAGCTTTGAAAGCTAATTTCCTTACATGCTTTTGAAAATATCTCCTTATGGCCGTGTCTACACTAGCCAAAAACTTCAAAATGGCCATGCAAATGGCCATTTCGAAGTTTACTAATGAAGCACTGAAATACATATTCAACACCTCAGTAGCATGCAGGCGGCCGCAGCACTTCGAAATTGACGCGGCTCGTCCACATGGGCTCCTTTTCGAAAGGACTCTGGCTACTTTGAAGTCCCCTTATTCCCATCTGCTCGTAGCCTTTGACAGTGTAGCCTTAAGGTTGCTAGATCCCATAAATACACATTGTAAAAGACAAAGCAATAAGCAGTTAAGTTGTGGAATATCCCTTCTAGCCTCTATACATCACTTCCCCATTTCTCAGCCTCAATATATCTTTGATATGGAATATTGGGACACAATTAAAGATTGTTAGGCATATATTAACTGTATCTTTCCATATTTTCAAACACATGATTTGAATTACTTTTTCAGTTTTTGTTTTGTATACAGTTTGAACATTCTTTTGAGTTTTCTTCCCCCCTTATCACTATATTTTATCATCATCTATACCAGGAAAGGAGGCAGTGTTTCCTAGTGGATAGAACACAAGCTTGATACTCAGGAAACCTGGGTTTTATACCCAACTCTGCCAGAGTGTCCTCCGGCAAATCATTTCACTTCTCTATGTCTGCTTTTCCTATCTGCAAATGGGGATAGTGAAAAACACTCCTTTTTAAAGTGCCAAGAAATCTACTGGTGAAAATATAGGCGATATTATTACAGTTTGATGAAGTTAATGTCTAGTAACAATCACGTGTTCTTTTGTAAACTTTCAGGTTACATTCTTGAGAATATGTAAACAATGTTCATGTATGGGAAGAACTGAAAAACATTCTCACAGTTATTAAACTTCTAACCTTTTGCGTAATTAGGGCTAATAACAATCTGCACACTTGTTTGACAGTTTATTCCAAGGCTAGTTCATCTAAAGCTATTACGAGAGATTTAGCAGCATGGTGACTTTTCACGTGTTTTTCCTCTGCAGGGGCAGCAGCTAACTTCAGTTTTCTCAGCTGGATTAAGTTAGGTTTGGTCAGCTCATGCAGGTTGGTACTAATCACTTGGCTCTGACAGTGACATAAGCAGTGCTCTTGTTTAAGGGTGAAGAATTGACATTGTGTGAAAAGGTGGCTGTGTGTTGCAGAAATTGTTACATGCTTCTTTGATGCATCAGAGTTCCCTGCTATGACTGAATTAATCTTAGCATGGCTACAGAGAGTGACTGTGAAACTATTTACTGCTTTAATCAATAGACTGGTCCCCTCTGTATATTCACAGTTGCATTTGCTTACTCTGTTTGCAGAAATAAATATTCACTCCTATTTAGGTAAAAGTGCACAAGGGAATCTTCAGTGCACCCCAGCTGGGGCTGTACAGACCAATTGATGTGCACTGTGTGAGTTGTCTTTAGAAATTAGAAAGCCCTGTATACGTTAGCTGGCCATACTCTTATCCAGCATTTGGATGGGAATGCTACTGAGCAGCCTGGCCAGTGTCAAATCCTGGAGGGAAGCAGAGATTGGGTTCCAGGTTCTACACAGCTTGCTGTTCAGAAGAGATGACTGTGATGGATTTGATCACAGGGATCCCCCTTGAGGCTGTCACATGGTGTGCTGAGCATGCTACTGAGCCCCCCACCTGCTCTTTGGGGCTCCTCACCACCCTGTCCTGCTGGGCCACAAGTTCTGATCTCCTCCAGCCAAAGCACAGAGTTGGAATTACTGTCCCCCAGCAGAGGAACACAGACACGGAAACAGCTCAGCTCTAAGCAGGGCCACCCACAGGAGGGGGAAAGAAGGCAACTTCACAGTGGCCAGCCAGCCTTTTAAAGGGGCTCAGAGCTCTGGCTATTGCTACTTTGGCAGCAGTGGTGGCTGGAGCTTCAGGGTGCTTTGAAATGCCACAACAGCACTGCTTCGCCTGTCTGTATGGGGTGGGGATGGGGCCTGTGGTCTGAGCAGTGCAAGGCCCTAAGCCCCACCTCTTCTGCCCTGGGCTCCACCCAGGACAGCCAGGCCTCCCTTCCACCTTGCCCAGGGTCCCATGGTGATTATTGGCCCTGGTGGCTCTAGGGCTTTGACAGCACCCAGGAACGCAGCCCCAGAGAGGACCAAAATCCCAAATAAATCTGGCTTACTCTACATAGGAGTTTTACACAGAGAAAGCTGATAAGTTCACCCTCCTTATCATTGAGAGAGAGATGCAGAGTGATTGCTCCCCTCCCCAGTAAGAATTATTTTCACTGGGTTTGATAATAAAGAAAAGGGTTTTTATTACATATAAAATATAGGATCAAAGTGATTGCACGTGAAAATGGACAAATCAAAGTAAGTTACTATGCCAAAATAAACAAAACACTCCAATTAAGCCTAATACATTAGCAGAAATTGTTTCAAATCACCTTTGCCTTTATTTCAGGTAAAATGCTTCAAGACAGAATTGATTTTTTTTCCACTGGGCTGGGTCTATAGCTGTTTGTATCTTTAGAATTCTTTGTTTTCAGATTTCTTCATGTGTAACCTCTAGGGTGTGGCAGAAATTTCAAAAGCCAGCTGAAGACAAAAGACTTAATGCTTTCCATTCCTTAAGTAAATTTTCACCAGGCTGGTATCCCTTGGTTAATTTCCGTATCCCTGCGGGAAAAAAACAGATTCAAGATGGATTCTAGTGACAGGTGGCATGGTCACATGTGTTTTTAGGAGCAGCCCCAGTTTGGGCTTACAGGAAAACAAAATCATTCACAGATCATTACCTTGAATATTGATCCTGAGTGTCAATAATGGCCCTCCTTAGCACAGTTAGAACTATAAACAGATCCACACTTCAGATTTCTAACTTCACATACGAGAGTGATAAATACACATTCATCAGATTGTAACTTTAAAAATGTTACATGATTAATTTTGCCTAAAGCATGTTCAAGTTATGCATATTCATAAGCCAATTTTCATAAAGTATGTGGGGGCAGGACAATAATGTTGACTGTTCCTTTTTGTTTTCATTTAACACTATTAGTATGCATAGTGTTTTTTTATATTATCAATTAATTATTACCTACAGGCCCCAACCAAGATTGGGGCTTCATTTTGCTAAGTATTTGCACATAATGAACAACGCTTCCTGTCCCAAAATGTTTGTAGGCTAAAAAATTGGACAAAGAGTGTGAGGGAAGAAGTAGTGAAATGACTTGCACAAGGTCCTTCAGCAGGTCTGGAGAAAAGCAAGGAATAGAACCCAGACATCCTGAGTCCCAGCTAGACAATCGGCCTCCCCCATACAAAAGAGGAGAGGGGACTTTTTTTTGAATATGGTAAATTCAAAGGTGCCATTCCTGCAAACCCATAACTGAGTGTATGACTCTACTCCTGTGGCCATTGGGACTACCCTGGGAGGAAAGTTTCATAACTTCGATAGTGATAGCAGGATCAGAAGCTGAGTTAGACAAAATACATGCAAAGGAGGGGGAATGGATTTGAATTGAGCTTTCTCCATGTCTAACTAGGACCGGGGGTTCTCTCTCTTTATTTTTTACATTGTTTGTTTGCATTATGATGCGAGTGAAAGAGAACAGTTCTGAGGTGAGGCCTGAGAACGGGGTGGATAGGTTAGGCTAGAAGGACAGCCAGAATTAGTCATTGCATAATGAGTCAGACCCAATAAGAAGATCTGTGTCCTTTACATTGTGTCCATCCAATTCTCCCTTGCTGTATGTGCAGATTCAGTACAGGATGAACCTCTCTAATCTGGAACTCTCTCATCCAGCAACATCCTAATCCAGCATGATTTTAGTTTTCTGGATGACCACTTATCACAGGTGTGGCCAAGTTTTCTGTGGTCCCATAAAGTTTGTTTACAGCACCAGTCCTGGCTGTCAGTGTTCTGTGCTGTTATTTAGCTGTAATTTACCTCTAAATGTCTTCTAAGAGCCCAGTAAGCAGCAGAAGTGTTGGTAATGTGCTAAACAATATTGACCTCCCGTGGTGCAGCAGATTCTCTCATCCAGCGCCAGTCAGGTCCTGAGGGTGCTGTACTAGAGATGTTCAACCTGCATTTACTTTATATATGCACATTGCAAAGGTAGAGGGAGATTCTACTCTTCAGGGCTACATCTACACTAGCACACTACGCTGAAGTAGCCTATTTCGAAGTAAGAACATCAAAGTAGGCTACTTCACCGCGTATCATCTACACATGCTCCAGGGCTGGTGCTGTCAACGTTCAACGTTGAAGTATTGACGGGGATCTCGAAAGGAGCTGCCCTGGAAGGAAGTGCAGAGCGTCCACACACACAAGCGCTCCCCCTCGAAATAAGAGGCCAGGAAATCCCACGGACGGGGTCACAGGCTGGACTAGCCTTTCTGGGGCAACAGCAAGCCACTCCTTTAAAGGACCCCCTCCCAGACACACACAGCCTGCACAGCACGAGGTCTGCAGAGCGCTAGCCACACTCTCTCAGACCAATGCGCAGCAGCTATGGACTCCCAGCAGCAGCAGTAGCAGCAGCTGGAAGCCTTCCAGGTAGTCACCCAGGGAGCAAGCACCCTGCTAGGTGCTGCCCAGGAGGCCGCCCAGCAGCTCCTGCCAGAGGAGCCCTCCCAGGAGCAGACGGGGATGCCCCTGACCACTGGGCTTCCCTCTTCCTCCCCCACTGGGTGCTCTGCTGCCTCTGGAGCTACCCCACCAGCTCCAAGTGGTGGGAGTAGTTGGTCATGGGGGGAGTGGGACGATGACGTGGCTGCAGAACTTCCACATGCGCTGGCAGACCTTCCTGGAGCTCTGCCAGTGGCTCACCCCAGAACTGAGGCACCAGGAAACATGGATGTGGCACACCCTCCTCGCAATAGCTGTCTGGAAGCTGCCCACTACAGACAGCTACCGCTCCATGGGACACCAGTTTGGAGTGGGAAAGGCCACGGTTGGGGCCGTTGTCATGGAGGTAAGGAGGACTGGGCATGCATCCACTGGGGGTGTGGGGGGATGGGGGCCCAGGTGTGGGGCTGGGGAGGGAGGGGTGCTGGGGAGGGGGAGGGCCTGGGTGTGGGGCTGGGGAGGGAGGGGCTGAGCAGGGAGGTATCCAGGGAAGTGGCCAGGAGGGGCGCCTGGGGGGGAGGGGCCTGGGGCACCCTGCACACCCTCATGGGTGCTTGTGTTCCCTCCCCACAGGTGGTCCATGCACTCAATGCCATGATGCTCCAGACAGTCATCCAACTTGGGGGCCTGGACACAGCCATCTCTGGATTTGCCACCATGGGGTTCCCAAACTGCTTCGGGGCCCTGAATGGGACCCACTTCGCCATCCGTACCCCGGATCACAGCTGGGGAAGATACATCAACTGCAGGGGCTACCACTCCTTGGTCTTGCAGGCCAAGGTGGACAGCTGGGGCCACTTTCAGGATGTCTACGTGGGCTGGGCCAGCTGCACACACGACGCCCATGTCTTCTGGAACTTGGGCCTGTGCCGCTGGCTGGAGGCAGGGACCTACATCCCCCAGAGGGAGATCCCTCTGCCTCGTGGCGGACGCGGCCTACCCCCTCCAGCCCTGGCTCATGCACCTATACACCAGCCACCTCAATGCCAGCCAGGAGCAGTTCAATGCCTGCCTGAACCATGCCCGCCAAGTGGTGGAGAGGACCTTCAGCCACCGGAAGGGCCGCTGGTGGTGCCTCCTTGCCCGCGTGGACGTTGGCCTCCAGAACATCCCCCAGGTGGTGGGCACGTGCTGCATGCTCCACAACATTGTCAAGAGCAAGGGGGAGGCCTTCATCCAGGGGTGGGCAGTCGACGCCGGCAAGGGCTTCCCCCAGCAGGCTGCTGCACCCAGTCGCCAGGCCCACCGTGAGGGGAGTACGGGTCCGCGAGACACTGCAGGCCCATTTTCATCAGGGAAACCCCTGAGCACCTCCCTGGCCTTCCCAGAGGGCCCTGCCCGCACTGCCCGCACATCGCCCCCACCGCCCACACACCATCCCCCCAACAAGCACACATCTCAAGTTCTTTGGAAAATAAAACTGTGAATTATTGAAAACTGGTAACTGTGTTATGTGCGCAACCAAAACTGCAACCAATATACAAAGGAGGACAACTATATACAAGGGGGAAAACTATACACAAGGGGGACAATGATATACAAATGGGGGCCCAGCGGATGGCTCGGCCTTCGGCCCATCAGTCTGGGGTGGGTGTAGAGGGGTGCGACCCCCAGCAGGTATGGGTCGCGACTTCCCCTCCTTGTCCACGCTCCACTGGCCGGTCTTCAGCCCCAGTGGGCTCTGGTCCTGGGGGGCTGGCAGATGGTATAGCAGGTGGGGCAGCAGGCAGCAAGGCAGGCAGCATGGCAGGGGGTGAGGCGGGTGGGGTGGCTGGGGGGCATTGGGTGGAGTGGTGGGGTGGGTGGCATGGGGGATAGTGGGGGGTGGGAGCTGGGTGACAGCCTCCCGGATAGTCCTGGCTATGTCCTGGAATATGCCCATGAATTCCTCCCATGCCACCCAGCGCAGGGTGGACTCCTCCCAGTCGAACCGGAGTCTCTCCTCGGCCACCTCTGTCTGCTGCTGGAGAGCTGCCAGGAGCTGGGGGTCCATAGGGCCATCACCTGGGTCCAGCGGTGGTGTGACCATCCTGCTGGCCTTGGGGGTGTCCCCAGGTGCTGGCAGTGGCTGACCTCCGGTGGGTGCCTGGCTGCCTGGGGCCTCAGGCACCCACTGGGCCTCGGATGGTGCAGCTGCAGAGAGGGAGGGGAAGCCGTGGTGTCAAGGGCGGCCGGGGGGGGAAGAGGTGTCCCGGGGGCCCAGGACGGCCCTGAGCTCCCTGTAATAGGGGCAAGCAGAGGGGGCGGCCCCAGACCGGCTGGCTGAGTCCCTGGCCTGGGCGTCACCCTGTTGCAACTCCTTCACTTTGCTCCAGACGTGATCCGGGGTGCAGGCAGGGTGACCCTGGGTGGCCAGGCCCTCAGCCAGTTGGATGAATGCATCCGCATTCCGCTGCTTGCTCCACAGCACATGGAGCACCTCCTCCTCACCCCAGAGCCCCAGCAGGTCTCGGAGCTCAGCCTCTGACCAGGAGGGGCCCTGCCTCTTTTTGGCTGCCGGGGGTGCCTGGGTCCCCTCAGGTGGGGAGCCCTGGGGGCCCTCTGGGGGCTGGCTTGATGTCATGGCACTGGGTAGTCGGGTCGGGGTCTGCAGAGTGCATGCAGGGCTAGCACATGCGTGTGCTGCTGCCTGCACACTCTCAGCTTCCTGCCACAGGAAATCCAGGTCCATGGTATTTTAAGGACTGCTGTGTGCGGGGACCATAGAGCCCTGCATGGGCTGGACAGAGCGTCGCAACCCCTCAGCTGATGGCGCCATGGAGGACCCCCTCTGTTTTGAAGCTGTGGGACATGGATTGTCTACACATGCCCTACTTTGACGTTGAATGTCGAAGTATGGCGCTATTCCCATCTTTGGGTAGGACTAGTGATTTCAATGTCTCGCTGCCTAACATTGATTTCAACGTTGAAATAGCACATGGCGCATGTAGATGCAACGCATGCTATTTCAACGTTGTGCTGCCTACTTCGAAGTAGCCAGCTAGTGTAGACACACTCCAGATGCGCCTATGTATTTCTTACTCCCACTTCAAATTTCTGAGGACCATTCCACAACTCCCGCTGAAGTTCAGGATGCAGTGGAGAGTGGCAGTGTGTAAAAAGAGAAATGTTCCTCCTGAAATGAGCAAGTTCCTCACCTTTGGGTAGATGTGTCACTATTACAGGAGGTTCTTTACACTGCAGCCTGGCAGCTTGATAGAATCCTTGGGGCCTTTTGTCAGTAGTATTGATCAGTCAGGGCACAGCTAAGGAGAATCAGTGTGAGGATGGCAAGGGTCCAAGTTAGAGGTCTAGCTTGTTTATCTCTTGTCACAAGATAAAAAATCTCTCTACTTTAGGCAGCTGGCAGGATAGTCTTATAATAATGTCTGCAGTCAACTCCCAGTGCAGCTTTGAAAACAAACACCCCTCCCCAACCCCCAAGCTGTCTTATATTACATAGAAATAAATCATGCATGGGTTTGTTTCAGATTTATTTGTACAAATGGCAAAGCAAGATGGGAAAGGGAACTTTTATGAGACTGAGGCCCAATCTCGGACAATGCTAAATGAACTTTAAAGGCAGCTGAGGGCTTTTTGCACCTCTGAAAATCAGGCAACTTATTCAGCGGTTTATATATGGATGTTGCCAACCCTCAGAATTGCATTGCAAATCGTGAGTTTTGATGTGTTTCTTAAACCTCAGCTCCTGAAATCAAGAGATGCTATGAGCACCTCAGCTGTCATTAAAAAAGTACATTTCTAGACCTCATACTTGCAGAGAAAACTCTGAAATCATGAAGAGAAACCACCCTTAGGAATCAGAAACCAGAGGCAACAATAAAGAACACAACATTTTTAAAATCTGAAGACTTGCAAGCCAATCACATGAGTTTTTCAGTCCTGATGATTTGAATAGTTGCGGTCAACGATGCGGAGTTGTCTAAATTTGGGCTCCTAAGTTTGGAAAAAAGGTCTCTTAAATACAGTAGATTATGCTCTGTAGACAGAGAGCTCATTAAAAATCTTACTGTAGAAAAAAGTTATATTGACTGACCTTTACCATTATGAGCAGGATGACTGGAAGTAGAGCATTCTCAATTCCTGCAATGACTTTGCCTGTAAACTTTGGGAAATGGTTGGTAAGATCTATGGCTAATTCTTTTTTTTTTTTTTTTTTTTTTTTAAGTAAAGGAAAATTTTCTAGGAGTTTTGTAACTCACATAGCCATCAAGGAAAGTTTTGATACCTTTTTTGCTAAGTTGCTGTGTCTCGGGGGGGTTGGGGGTGTCAATTTGTTTTGTATACATAGTTGAAAGCACAGCTGCTGATAGATTGGAAAACCATTGGACATCTGAAGGTTGTACGTATTTCTGTTTTCAGGAGAAAGCCATCTCCAGAGGAACAGATTATTGTTACACCATCCTTTGCAACAGTTGGCATGGAGACCACTCAGCTCACCGAAGAGAATGCAGATTTTGCTTCTCGAGACCGCTACCACCATTCCTCTGTGATCAGAAGAGAAGAGTTTGTCAATCAGTTTCAGTAAAATTAAAAAATCAGTCTGTTCACTCCAGCAATTGCTTGTTAACATTAATCACTGGGGTAGCACCTGGTAAAATATTTAAAGGTATTTGAACAATATGAATATATTTTCTAATGCTTCCACTGTCTAGAGTGGGAAGTCATTTTTTGTTTTGGTTTTTCTTTTTAACAAAGGACAAACTTTGCAATTGTCATTTTGATTCCATAGTCTACCCAGCTGAGGAAAAACAAGTTAAAGGATTATACTAAAGTGATCAGTAACTGAGAACAGTAGCATTATAAGTCTGAAAACTTCAAATTCTGTACACAGTAAATATTACAAAAGCACTTAAAAAAGCAATATGAAACTTCCAAGGACTAAATATGGAGGTAATGTGATCTTTTAGTTAGAGCAGCAAACGGAGAATTAGGACTCCTGGGTTGTGTTCTCAGCCCTGCCACTGAGTTGGTGCAAACTTAATTGAGTCACTTCATGCCCCAGGTTTTCTGCCTCTAAAATACTGTTTGTCTACCTCACACGGTTGATGTGAGTTTTAATTAATTGGTGCTAAAAAAAAAAGTGCCTGGAGGCATTTAGATGGAAGCTGAATTAGTGAAATCAAGAGGATTATGAAATGTACTCAAAACTGGAATTAAATCTGTTCATTAAAATTTATGAACTTGCCTCCATTGTGATGAGCTCTTCTGTATTGTTATGTTGTGAAATTATGACTTGTCAATGCTATTTCCAACCTCACTTCAGAAATGAAGGTTGGGAGAGGCAGAATCTTAAAGCTCAGGCAATAATTTGGGGACCCTCTTCCTGAAGTTATGAAGTGTAGCAACATAGGACATGTTCCAGTTACAATAATCATTTATATAAATAATGAAAAAGTACCCGCCAGCATATATGTGGCTTCACTCTTCCTTCAATAAGAAGAAATGCATCACTTATACTCGGTCCTCTTAAGTCAGAAGCAATGTAGACAAATCTGATGTGGACTGAATGAAGGAGCAGGCCTCAGGGGTAAGGGGTAAAATAGTAGTGAGCACTGCATAGTAAGCCTGCTTTGGCATGTAAATGTATGACAAAGGGTGACAGAGATCATTTCCTTTAATCTTGAGACAGTTTTTTAATCCTTGTTCAGTGAGATAATAACCAGCTGCTCCTATTTTCGCCATCTGCTACAGAAAAAGTTCTGTGAATTCCCACCAATGCTACGAAGAGGTTCTGAAGGCCCTTGACTCCCATTGAACTCAATGGGAGATGAAGGTATTCAGAGGCACCTCAGTGTCAGCCCATTTGAATGCTGTTTCTACCACGTAACACTTTCCTGCAGGTGGAAGGAAACCAGCTTTAATATCACAATCGAGAATAAAGCTATTCTAGGGTTTTATGGAAAGTTTGCTCAGTGTTTTAATTTTCCGCTTTGATCACAATTCACAATTTCTCAAATGGCCGCGCTTGTGAAAGTTAAAAAGACACTGTCAGATTTGATTTTCCACAAATATTAAGAAGAGTTGGATCTGATGTTCTGGCTTTGCTCTGTATGCTACAAAAAAAGTGTGGATGTTGATCTAGACCTCTCTTGAGTTTACTGGGTTTCTGATCCAGTATACACCTCCCCTCTTAAAACTAAGGTCTTACTGTTTTTCTTAATGTAGCACCTACTTTTAAACCCACAGATTTCAAAGCAAGTCTTGCCATTGATTAAATGGGTGCAGATCTATTAATGGACCTGTGGTGGTACAGGATGCTCAGAGATAGTGGGCTTGTATATGTTCATCTGTGAAGACACTTCAGATTCTTTTTTCCTGATATCTTGCCTTTGAAAAGATGGGAACAAAGCAGAAACCTGGTAGCAGAACCCTGCAATTGTTAAATTAACGATAGTATGACCGTGTCGACTATGTTTAATGTAGCTCTGCAATCTTCAGTATTTTCTTCATGCTGATTTAGGCTATCAAATACCCACCAGCATGCTGTATGTTTTCTTTTTACAGGTTGATTCATAGCCGTAGTTTTATAATAAGGTCCTATACTGAAAGTTTTCATAGTGCTCAAAACTTCATGGCAGCTAAATGTGCTGATGCTCGTTCCATCTCAGGATGCTCATTCTGCCACCATTTTTCTGTCGTAAGGTATTTAAAAAAGACAAAAGCACATTGCACAGCCTGATATGAGAAAAGGTTAGAAAGACATTGTTTTACATTTTCTTTCTTAGGCTTAAAACATTTCAATGCCCTCTTTGAGAGCAGAGACAGCAAACAGAAGCAAAACATCTAAGGGAAAAAATTGTCCCTTTATCTTTGATAATATGTTTATTAAAACCAGATGACTGGTTTTGGTGTGGAATATTTAAAGCTCAGACATCACCATTGATTCAGTTATCCATCAGACAACACTGTAAATGGCAGGAAATACAAACAATAGTTTCTAGCTTTGTGCTAGGAGGTTTTGACTGGGCACCATTCATGTTGTTTTATCAATTTCCGTATGTCAGAAAAAAAAAAAAACAGAACAAACACTAAACATATTCACCCTTCCCAAAAGCTCTTGTTCCACATTAATGTTCTCTGAAATGACTTTGCTCTTCTTGCCTTGTAACAACACCATCAGCTATACTGGGCTTTAATGTGGGAAATTTATTCCTGTGCAGAGGATTAGCACAAGGCCTTAAGCATCACTGGAGGACTATGGGAGTGGGGGAGGGGCTTTGAAAGTGGACTTCATCAGGGCACTTCCTCAGGGCACAGGGTTTTGATGGTCGATGCATAACTGTCAATTTCACCCTAGTATGATGTGAGAAATATGTCCGGATTGGCATGTCTACAGCAGTGCTTCTCAATACGTGGCACACATGGGTACGCGAGAGAAGTCCGGGGGTTATGTGCGCTGGAGCTGTACGCAGCTCTTTGACCAATACAATGCTCGGAGCTGTGAGAACACTGTGCACCACTCTGAGCATGCGTCCCTCCCTAGCACTTGGAAGGAGAAGCTCGTGGCAGTGGCAATGGTGGTGGCGGTGGCTCCAGTGAGTTGCCAGCATTGGATTACAGCGTGGTTGTGTGTGCCTGGCTCTGGATGAGGTGGGGATTGGGTTAAGGCGGGGGGTGGAGAGGGCTTGGGGCTGCCTGGCTCTGGAAGAGGGGAGGGGGATTGGGTTAAAGTGGGGAGCTGGTGGTGCCTGGCTCTGGAATAGTATGCCTGTTATCTGATGTAAGTGATACAATTGCTATTTATACAATTTTAGTTTAGTATTTATAATTACAACTGGAAGGGGTTAAAATTGACTGATTCCTTGTGAAAGCAAAGGATAAAACTGCAGATTTGGAAGACGGTAGTACACAGGAAACTATCAGAAACATTGATTTAATTGTGGTCCTCAGCAGTCTGAAGCCTAGGTTTGAACATTTGATTTCATGCAAACAAGTTCAAATTTCACATTAATTATGATTTTTCTTGTAATTTCATTGATCGCTGTTCACTGATATTTGCATAAAAATATACACATATGTATGAATAAAAAATTGGTCTTATTGTATGCTCATTTCATTATTTTATTCATCCTCTTTGCACAATCATAAGTATGATGGCAAGTTTATTGCATCTAGGCAATTTCTTCCAACCAACCAGTTACAATTAAGTTGTTTAAACAAATGTGTTGTAATGGTAGAAAAAATTTTCTCTCTCTGAAAATTGTGGATACTGGGGATACTTATAATTTTTTTCTTTTTTGAAAAAAAGGGGTACTTTATTTAAAAAAGTGGGTGCCTGTTCTCTCCTACAGACAACCTCCCACTCTCATGAGGATCCTCACTAACAGCCACAGTCTATACCCCAGGAACGCCAGTCCTGGAACCTTTCCCTGCAACAAAGCCCACTGCCAACTTTGTGCACATATCTTCTCTGGAAATACCATCACTGGACCTAACCAGGTTAGGGTCTGTCCCACGAAAGCTCACCTAATAAACCATTTTGCTAGTCTTTAAAGTGCTAGTTGACTGCTTTTTGTTTATTTAAAAAAAGGTTGAGAAACACTGGTCTATGGTGGTGTTCTGGCATTACAGTGAAAGTCTATTTTCACTATGTATTCCCTGACTAAGGGATAGGCTGCACCAGATCGTGGAAAGTTTAAATATTAAAGTTTAATAATTGTCTACATGACCAAAGAAGCGATTTTTATCATTGCTAAACAGAATTCATTATAGCTCTGATAGTGCAGACAGAGTTGTTTGAGTAATTGGAGAGGGGCCTAGAAAATGTTCTCTTGGTCCAGATCCACAATGGGACTCAGGCACCTAAATCCAGGACTTAAGTGCCTCAGTCCCACATTGAAAACCAGTATCAGTGGAATGCGGCCCATGGCATAATGAAATATGTTCTAGAGCAGGGCCAGTGACCTTTCCGAGGTGGAGTGCTGAAATTTGAACTTTTGACTTCTATGTATGGTCCGAGTGCCAGTGATATTTTTACAAGTTACTAATTGTCCTACTTACAACAGCTTCATTAATAAGATGCAGAGTGATACCGTTTAGGTGGTGGTTGGCAGCATTAGCAGGTCTTTTGCTAATCCACAGGTGGCATGGCTTTGAGCGAGCTCTTGGCTGCATGGGGGAGGAGGGTGAATCTGAGCTCCTGCTTCATGTGCCAGTGAAATTGGCTCACATGCCACTCTGGGCACCCGTGCCAGGGGTTGATGACCCCTCTTCTAGAGAGACAACACACTCAAAGAGCCAATTGCGTTTTGGGGCAAGATGGAGGTACATTGGCAGAGCTGGAAGGTCTAGTTCTAGGTAGTTCCCAGATGCTTTCATGAGCACCCCGTGAACAGAAGGAAGAAGCAAAAACTTTTGACATGAACTGAGCAATCCTACATGTTAACAAAAGGAATGTTGGTAAAATTAGCTTGTGCCTTGTGCTCCTCTTGCTAAAACATCTTGATTCCTCTGGTTTTAAAGAAACTTTCATGGGTGTGAAATTTTTTTCTTGCCCTTTTCGGAAAGGAAGAGGATGGGTGGGGATTTGTTACTGTTCCCCACTCTACAGCAACCTATCAGCAGGTTAGTAACGTCCTTTGAGGAGATAAATAACTCCAGACTCTCTATGGATTGCAGGAAGATACAATTTACCTTAAGGTCAGCCCACAGAATAGCTCTTGAGAGTTCTCTGTGCAGGCTACTCCCAGACAAGTACCCTTTGGTTATCACTGAGACAATTTCCTGCCACTTCTGTTTCTAAGTCTCCTTCAAAGATTTCAGCTATCAGCAGTTACTATTTTGCTAGCCATGTATTTATAGATAAGAAGCTTTTTTTAGAAGAAAGCTGTGAAATAAATGTTGCTAATAAGTCAGTCAACCTAGGAAAAAATTATTTAAACAAATGTACAAATCTCAAGAAGAATGTTGGTTTATTGATAATACTGAAATATGAATGTGGGAGCTTGTGGCTGGGCATATTTTCTACACCTCTCCTTCCAATGCAGTTGTCCTGCTAGCAAAACAGACCCAAAGTGTTGTGAAGCAGCCATTTAAATGTTTTATTATTTATTCATGTTGTAGTAGCATTTAGAGGCCCCAACTGAGATGGGGACTTCATTGTGCTAGGTGCTACGTAACCATGTAGTAAGAGACGGCCCTGCCCTGAAATGCTTGCAATTTAAGTAGTTGACTGACAGCCGGAAGGAACAGTGAGCTAGGAAAATGAGATACTATGAGATTAAGGGGTTGGTGGTGTATTACAAGAGTGCGTGGGTGACTCAGGAGGTCAGATTATAATAGACCTATAGACCTCTATAATATACCGCCTGTAATAACCCCCCTAAGTCCTTAATCTGGTAATATCTCAATTCCCCAACTACAGTATGGCTCCTGCTTGCCTTCTATTCCTGCACGGTTACACTGCTCCTGCACGGTACTTTCTGGCCTTAAAGTCTTGGTGAGTTCTTTGGTTTGTGGCAATTCTTATAGCTCCACTGAAGTCAGTGGGCCTTCCCCTGTGTGATTTGTGCAAGGTTGCATGGGGCGTCTTGTAGCTGGGCCAGAATGAAAGTCTGTAGCTCCCAGTCCAACGTCATAACTATCCTTTATCTCATCCCATGCTTGCATCTTGATCAATCCTTTCTGTGTATGTGTTAGTTGCATGCCCTGACTAAGGTGAGAGACAGCTGTTGTTTTCAGTTCTGCAGCTTGTGAAGCATGAAACCTTCCAAAGCAAGTTTTTTTGCCGCCTTTGGTCAAAACAGCAGCTGCATCTCTTGAGTGACTATGACGTTCTCTGTTGAATCCGCTACTTCTTCAAGATAAAAGAACCAGTTTTATTGTTGATCATTTCCAGCCTTGTGTTTGCTGCCCACAAGCACCTACAGCAGTTCACTGGAGGCTCTCTGCAAGGAGCTGGGTTCTTGTGATTGTTGGTCTGGTGGGAGTCAAGAACACTGTTACGAAAACAGAGAGTGGGCTAGGGAAAGGGATTGGGAGATTTCTTCCTAAAGCTTTGGGTTACGAATATTTGGAATGTGCGTTGGTGGTGTGAAAGTGGAAGGTTTCTGTTGCAAACAGACACAATTCTATATTGTAAACAGCTAGAGAGAGCACTTTGGAAAATGAAATTGTAAAGAAATGCACCTGTAGCTTCATTGGATCCAAAATCTGTCTCATAAGCTTAGGGCAAGAGCTTCTTTTTCTATTTTAACTGTGCAGCTGTTCATGCTTTTTGGTCAGCTCTGAGTGTTAGAAGTCACTAGCACTACCCAAACTAACACTGGGTGAGCACAGTTTCAAATGGAAATTCAAATGGAGGTTTGTGGACTTGTTGGCTCTGACTGCACTCATGACACTATATCAATTGATACCTGTAGTACTGGAGCACCTGGGAATGCTAGTCCTGGAACAGGCCCTTATACCAAGTTCTGTTTTCTTCTTCTTTCATATGGCTGGTGTAGACCAGCAACAACAATTTCATTTGAGGTTGATCAAGCCAAATGCTTACATCTGGAATACCAGACTGTATTGCAATAATGCCTCCTTCATGTTTAGAAATTGGGCAGCTGACAGTGATAGGTTTGGTAGTTTGTGCATGCGCGTGCACATGCGTGCACACACACACACAAGAGTCCTTGGTTTTCCATTTCTGCATTCCATGTCCACGTAATTTGGATTCCGTTTACAGATGACTACAGAAGGTCAGCCCCAGGAATCTTCTCTGGAGGATTTGGAACGAGGTGCTTATATTTAAAATCTTGTGTAGCCCAGTCAGCTTTCAGCACCTCCTTCTGATCATAGCCTGATTGCAGGAGGCTAAATGAATGTTCCCAATAGACTTGTGGGACACAGGATACTGGAGTGGAGGCATATTGTCAAAGTCTTGGTTTATATCCTGGATTTGCTGAACTTTTCAGAATGTCACAGCAGTTCAGCGTCCCGGTGAGGGAGCGGTGTTACATAGATCAGATAGGCACGGTGATGGAGATGACTTAAGGATTCCTGTGATGTTCTGCATCACTGTATTCAGCTGGATATATGCAAGTTGTGTGGCTTGTGCACAATAGCCAGCCACTGAATATACAAGTGCTAGTGCAGATGTTTGCAAAAGAAACAAAGTTCTTCCTCTCTGCACACAGGGTGAGAAGTGGGATTCAGTAAATCAGTGGATGAGAACCAGGTTTCATACAATTATATTAGACAAACAAGCTTCTTAAGGCAGTGATAACAATTCTTCCTTTCAATCTGCTACCGGAAATCGGCTACAGGTTGGACCTCCCTGGTCTGCAACCATTAGGGCCTGACTGGTCATGAACAAGAAAATTTGCCAGACCAGAAGAGGTCCCCTGCTACTGACCTCCCAAGTCCACTGCCTGCTGGCTACCACCCCAGCAGGCACCCTGCCCTGCTGCCCCCCCAAGCCTGGCTGCTTGCCCAGCTGCTGCCAGCCACCTGACCAGCCTTGAGGCTCCAGCCCCAGTCCCATGCTGTCCCCAGCTGGGGTGCTGACCCTGTTGCCTTTGGCCCAACTGACCCTCCTGCCCTTAGACTCCCCAGTTCTCTGTTTCAGGAGCACCTGTGGTCCTGTCAGACCATGAATGTTGCCAGACCAGTGTGTGTGGTTTTCAGAGGTGCAACTTTTAGTCACTCTTAATTCCATATGGTGTGTGTGTACAGAAAGCGAGAGAGAGAGCTGGAATTTTTAGGTCACAGCGTGTTCAGGATAGTAATAGATTAACATTTTGTGTCAGGATAAGTATGGGCACATTTGACACATGGTACCATTTCTTCCACTTAAATTTTTCATTGATGCTGTGGCCCTGAAAAGACAGGGAAATGCCTGGCTTTTATATCACTTGCAAATGACCGAGCACATTATTTGAATGTATTAGTGAAGGATGCAGTTCTGTAGGACTACTGCGTCAGTTCTCAACCTTCACACAGTTCAGATCAATAAAGCCAAGACACAGGGTGGGGATGCACCCCCCCCCCCGGTGTAGTTTTCATGACAACTGATCAGATAGCACTCTTATTTTTTAATTTCGATACTGAGGCTACAGGCCTCAGCATGCAGCACTTCATCTTGAGCTCAGTGTTTATTTCTCACCCTGGCCAATACTAATAGTTGTAACATGGTTTGAAATCCTTAGTTCTGTGGGGCTAGAAAGGAGCAAAGGATTATTGTGATTTAGCTACTGGCAATCCCAAGCATTCAATAATTGCAAGTCAAGCTCTGAAAATAATGTGTGGCTTTAAAATTATGAGAATTTTTACAAAATAACAATTTGGGGTTTTTCTTATTTGCCTTCTGGTTTAGAACCTTCAGACTACACTTAAATCATGTTTTCAGCCTTTTCTCTGCAGCCGTTAGGGCTACAAACTTACTTTTTTAAAAATGAAAACTGACATTTTCATGTATTCACGTGACTTCAGGAGTTGAGCTTAGAGAAAAATGCAAACTATTGCTAGGCGTACAATAAAATTGCAAGAGTAACAAATCAGGCAGTTGTAGTGGAAAAGCTTTAAACCAGGCAAGGATAGATATTGGTATTTTCATTTCAAAAACCTGCTAATACGACGCCAATGGTCACTGTACATATGGCAGAGAGAGGGCATGATTTTCCTATGTCAGATGCTCATTAAATGCATTTGTTCTGGTTAATGTGCTTTTATGTTTCAGTTAGCCACAGCTCAGCTCTGCATACTGACTGCCAATTATTGTAGGCTGTAAAAGGCAAATACAAGTATTACTCCCCAGGTGACAGTGTGGGACTTCAGGTACTTTGTTTACATCCTGTGAAGTCGTAGGAGGCCAACACACCTTCTATTTTTGTTTTTCCTGCACCTATATTAAGTTTAACCAGGATGTCTCAAGGTCAATGGCAATGTGGTACCTTAATTCAACATTTCCTTGTGTTTTGCTGTACAGTTAATTGTGAGCTATATAATGTTTTGAAACTGTTAAATAGGAATTTATCCAGCGTAACGATAGAATTCTGGAAATGTTCAGATCCTCATTTAAGTTTGAGCTCATTTCTGGTTTTAATTAATATGTTTTTAGCTCTCATTTGTCTGATTTTAAAGAAATGTCAGTTGCAAATAATGATGGCCCAGCTAAGCAATACGCACAGTGGCAGAATGTGCTATTTAATACTGACACAGTGTAATTCACAGTTATTCTCCAGGAACATGTATTTTGTATTCATTTTACTGATCTTATTCTCAACTTGCTTGTTGAACAAAATAGTCAGAATAATGTTTTGTCATTTTTAGGTATGAGTTCAATATCGTGCCTCCTGCCTGTTGGATTTACAATTTCGGAGAGGGCAGTTACGGCAGAGAACAAGGAAATGGATTAGAAATGAAGGGAGTGTTCTCTGATATATCAGTATACAGACACTGTGGTCGAGTTCAGCTCTCAAGTAAGTTTTGTGGCCACTTTGGCTATGTCTGCACTACAGTGATCTTTCGAAAGAGCATGCCCACACACAAAAAGCAGATCAAATGAGCAATCTGCTCTTTCGAAAAAGAGCATCCACACAGCCCCCACCCTTTCAAAGGAATGGTCCAGGGATTGAAAAATCCAGCACCATGAGGACCGCTCTTTCGAACAAATGGCCCCTGGAGCGTCTACACACACTTTTTTTCCCAAAAGAATCTTTTGGAGAAAGGCATTCTTCCTCATTTGGGAGAGGAAGAGGCCTCTGGAAGAAATGCCGTGTTCTTTCGAAAGGAATTTGAAAGAGCGCATGTTGCGTGTGGACACTCCACTTATTCTTTTGAAAGAAGGCCTGATTTTCCAAAAGGATTTGCTAGTGTAGACATGGACTTTGTCTGGGCTATATTCTCTCCCCAGCTATCTGAGTGTGTATATGTCAGACTTCATAAGAACATATGAATGGCCATAGTGGGTCAGACCAAAGGTCCATCCAGCCCAGTATCCTGTCTCCTGACAGTGGCCAGTGCCAGGTGCCCCAGAGGAGGTGAACCGAAGACAATGATCAAGCGATTTGTCTCCTGCCATCTGTCTCCAGCCTTTGACTAAACGCTAGGGGCCCCATACTTTACCCTTGGCTAATAGCCATTTATGGACCTAACCTCCAAAAATTTATCAAGCTCCTTTTTAAACTCTGTTAGAGTGTTGGCCTTCACAGCCTCCTCTGGCAAGGAGTTCCACAGGTTGACTGTGCGCTGTGTGAAGAAAATTTTCTTTTATTAGTTTTGAACCTACTACCCATTAATTTCATTTGGTGTCCTCTAGTTCTTATATTATGGGAACAAGTAAATAACTTATCAATATTCATTTCTGTGCCTTGTTTGTCCCACATCTGAAGTAGAAATTGGCTACCTCACAGGATGTAGTGAGACCTACCATTTGTTCTTTACAGATACTTTCATTCCAGAAACTAAAAGCAGTTTACAAAGAATTGTAATTATTAGGGACAGGAAAGAAAGTGGTAGTTAAGTGAGTATAATTAGGATGGGCACTTCAAAGGCTAACATTATTACTTTCATATTCTAGCCAAAAAATCTTAAACTACTTTATAAATTTGAACTGAGCCTTAGTACAGCCCTTAACTAAATATGAATAGCGTCCTGTAAGCTCACTTATTGGATTGTTTGAACGAGATATCCAATAAAGAATGGAGAATCTAATGAAGAATAGCTGAGAAACAAACTGATGCCTCATTTCAGGTCTTGCTTTGAAATCATTTCATATAGTTCCATGGTGCCTTGTTCACTCATGTTCAGTTTGCCATGTCTTCTATGTACAGTGTGAGATATGTACTTGTAATTTGTTTGTTTCAGTTTCTTAACACTTAAAACTAAGAATGGAGTAATTATAGTTTTTTAACAAGACGAAAATGAAAGTTGTTGTGTGCAGAGTAGAAAAAGTTAATAATTGGATGCCCTAGTCATTTTGCATTTGTTTAATTCCAATATAGTTGGGAAATTCAGGGAAGATTTTTTTTTAATTATGGTGAATTGCAAAATAGCTTTGGTAAGTCTGTGAAAAGCACAGAGCTATAAAAGACAGTCCACTTGGGGAGATTACAGAGCCCAATGGCAGAGGTAATGCATTACCTGTGGGCAGAATGGGAGTTTAAGATCATGCATGATTCTTTGTGTTCAACAAGTTGGGAGTGACTGGACTCAATAAAGATGTTTATCAGCATGCAGTAGTAGTTATAAACAAACATAACACGAGTACATTTTAAAAGGATAGCAAACAAGATCCACTGTATTGTAATGAAGTGACTAGTGTGTGTATGTACCACTGCCTCCTGCTGGATAAAATCAGAACTGATTGACTGTGTGCATCAGGCTCATAGGCCCTATATTGCCACCAGCTAGCCTTATTCTGCTGTAGCTTGACTGCTCTTCAAGAGCTGGAAAGTTGCTGTGGCCATGGTTTGTGGCATAGTGACGGCTGTGGATGTCTAGGCAGTGACAGATTTTTGTATTACTCCAGTGACAACATACTGAATAACGGAGCACCCTGCTTTGGAGCAATGTCTTCAGTTTTGACTGCTGCACCTTGAGAAAGTTAAATCTGAGATTGGAAAGTTCCTGACAAAGGCAGAGATGGAGGTTAGAGGTCTGTCAGGATTTACATATGAAGAGAAACTACCCACGCGATATTTATTTAGACTTGGAAAGAGAAAACTTAGACAGGTGTGCAAAAGAGGTATTTAAGGTTACAGAGTATAGTAAAAAGGAATCTGCTGCTCTTTTATATAGTCTCTCACATTACAAGAACAAGGGGCCACTCAATGAAGTTAATGGTAGGTAATTTTAAAACAAATAAAAGGAAATCCTGCACACAGCATGCAGCCAGCTTGTGGAATTCACTACTGCAGGCGGCTGTGGAGTCAGATGATGCCCTGGAATTTAAAACCAGGCTGGATAACTTTACGCCAATAAAAGAATGTGCAGTTCTGTTTGCTAAGGGCTTGATTTTGCAAAAGGCAATTCCCAAGCAGCTTGGGTGGGAATTAAAGGTTGGTTCATCAGCAACTAAATCTCATGCTTCATGAAATCATATGATTACCAGAAGGGGTCAGGTGGAAAACTTTTCCTTCTTGTTTACTGTTTGTTGTGCAACTGGACTGATGCTGAGCTGCTTCTAAAGCAGTATTGTTCACAGCCAAGTGACAAGATCCCACACTTGAGGGACTACTGGTTTGACACACCCTTCCACACCCTTTACTCCCTGGTAGCTCACATGCAAATGTTTTTTTGATTCAGGTTGAACCTCTCTAGTCCGGCATACTCTCAGCTGGCCACATCCGTAATCCAGCATAATTTGATGTAGCCAGAGGACCATTAGTTGTGGGTGTGGCCAACTTTCCCAGGCTCCCATAAAGTTTGTTTCCAACCAGCAGCCCTGGCCCTAGTGTTCAGTGCTGTTGTTTAGCTGTAATTTACCTCTAAATGTCTTCTCGGAGCCTAGTAAGTAGTGGAAGTGTTGGTAATGCTGCTTGACATTATTGACCTCCTGTTGCCTGGCAAATTCTTTCCTCCGACGTGGGTCAGATCCCCAGGGTGCCGGAGGAGAGAGGTTCAACCTGTATATTATGTTTATATGAAAACAGGGTGCAGGGGCAGAATTATCCCAGCACAAACCAGGCCCGGACTGTTAAGTGTTGCCCATGTATTGGAGACGGCTCAGGAGCCCCTCCCGGGCTGGCTAGGAGCCCAGAGGCAGGAATGGGGGTGTGTGTAAATAAAACTACACCCAACCCCCCCTCCCCTGGGCATCTCACCGTTCTCCCCTGTACGCATGGAGGGGGACCCGTCTGGCGGCAGCTGCTGTCTCAGCCCCCAGAACTCAATGCAAACCGAGGTGTCCCTGTCCCCTCCTTCCCGGTCAGGGGGCTGCGGAGGCGGGCTGGCCGGGGCAGCAGCGGGGCCGGGGAAGCGGCTTTGGCTGGTGATGTCAACCTCTAGGAGGAGCCTGTGCCTGTCCTTTCGCTCCCGGGCTCCCTGTAATTAGCATGAGGCGGCCACTCACTAAGCAGTGTGACCCAGGGGCTCGACCATGAGCTCCCCCCCTCCTGCCTCCCCATGGAGCCAGGGAACTTTTTAAGGCGGGGGCAGCGGCCGCTGCTTCTCCCCCCGGCTCGTCCTGCTGCTTTCGCTCCCCTTCCCCGCGCCCTCGCCCCCGGGGGCAGCTCTGCCATTTACTAGCGTTACCCGCCGGCCTCGGCGCCGGGCATGCGAAGCCCCCCGGCTGCATCATGCGGGCGACGCGCGCGGTGCTGCTCCGCCAACTTGGTCTCCTCCTGCTGCTGCTGGTGCGGGAAGCTGCGGGATCGGGCCCCCTCGCCGCCTCCAGCGACCCCCCTCCTGGGAGCCAGCTCAGCGGAGCCACCACGCCGGCCGCGGGGCTGCCGGGGTCTTCCAGCCGGGACGTTGCTGTTGCAGCGGCGGCTGCCCGGCTGCCTCCCTGGGAGAGGGAGAGCTCCGTGCCCTGGGCGCCTCCCGTGTCCAGCAGCACCTCGGAGCCGGCCGCGGCAGGACACACCAGCAGCCCGGGTGAGTGAGAGCCGGGCACTAGTGCCGCTGCTGCTCCGGGGTGGGTGGGTCCCGCTGGCGCGTGGCTCCCCCTGTGGGCCCCTGCCAGCCCTCCGGCTCCAGCAGACCCTGCCCTGCCTGCAGGGGCCGCCCCCGGGCTCTGGCCTAAGGGCTCCCCGGGGCTGGGGAAAGTCCCAGCAGAGGACTGGGAGCTGTGCTGCATAGGGGCGAGCCAGCTGCTGGCCCCTCGGCCTGGGTAGGCTCAGGGATTCTAACTGGCTGGGGTGAGCTGCAAAGGGGGAGACGTCGGGGTGCTGCGATGGGGACGCTGGGGGCTTGTCCCCAGTCTACTTCCTGGCGGCGTTGGATGCACAGGCATTGGGAAGCTGTTCCTGAGCAATGGGAGGAATCGGTTGCTTCTCCAACACAAAGGGCTGCAAAGGAAAGGAAAGTGCATGTAGGAGCTGCAGAACAACCTTCCTTCGGGTGCAGGTCTGACCCCAAAAGCCCCTTCTTGCACTTGATGCAAAGACTCTTACTGACTTCAAAGAGCGTTGAATGATGTCCTTGGGAATCTAAGGAGTTTAGGCTCTGATTGCAAAGTTTGTGAGGTAATGTAGGTTGCACGGGCAATATCTGATGAAACCCTCTCAATAGGCTGGAATTGTATCCCAGGATAGGTTAAGCCCCTGTTGAGTGAGAGCATTTATGTCATTCAGGTGACCTTGGTAGCCCATCACCTGTGATGCAAAAGGAACAAGGGAAAAGTTCGGGCTGTTTTTCCTCTTCAGATTCTACTTTTAATTTCCAATCCTTATTAGGCTGCTTTTTGTGGCAACATTTATGTTTTATTAAAATACAAAACTGGTGCGGATTTAAATGTGCTCCTGCTGGTTAATACACCTGGAATTAAAACTTGCATTCCTGGCTGCTATGTACAATCTCAGATGTAGTTTACAGTTTCAAAAGTTTAAAAGCTATATTGTTGGGGAATAATAGAATATGAAAAGAAATATCTCTGGGTTTAAGAGGTGATTAAGTTCAACGGGGTATGAGGCCTTTATATTTTAAGTACAGGCTACAGAAGCCTCAAAAAATATTAAACTGACCTTTAAAGAAAGATTTTAAGCCCAGATTCATTTTCTTGGTTCATTATAAATTATTGGGCTCCTTGGTATCACTTGAACATTGCATGGATCTATGCTAGTGCAGTAAAAGAGGGTTTAAACAGGTGAAGGCTAGTGCTAAGAATACAATAAAATTCATTCACCCACATTCATTTACATACTCAGATTGTATATTTCCAGTATATTGATAGAATCTTCTGAAGTTGATTCAGTGTCCTACTTTTTAAAAAGAAGATGGAAATGAAAATGTGAAGGCTAGGAGAACTTAAGTAGGAAATGAATAAGCTTCAGGACGGTCCTTAATTCAATAACCCGCTGTTCGAATGGCAGTTAGTTGTTGCTGCATTCCAAAGGTGCATATTTTATCAGGTATTATGCAATACTTCCAGGGCAGGAAATTAGCAGGTGCAGTGAGAGTTCGTCTGTGTAATGTTTCTTCATTCAGATATCTCCTCATCCTGCTTCGCACTGATTACTGGTCTGTCACATTCAGATATAGGGACTTTTCAGAATGTGAATCTTTCTTTCTTTCTTGGCTGTACTTCTGCTGTGTTTGAAAAGAATAGAAAGCTAGTCACAGCAGATTTTAAAATCTTCTTTTAACTCATATATCAGGTATACACTATACACAGGTATCCACTGACGATGGCCAGTGCCTAGGCTGACGCACCAGGCCCAATTTTTTGTAGAGAAAGTGGGCATAATTTTAAGCAGCATGACTTTCCTATTTTCCAGTTTGAACACACAGCTCTAAGGATGTGTCAGGAGAGCTGGCACTGAATTTCTATGTACAGCGTAAAGAAACCTAGCATGTGATAAATATAGTTTCAATGGTTTTAAAGCTAGGAGGGATCACCACTATGATTACTGACCTTGTGGTCACACCGACCACAGAATTTCACTCAGTATTTTCTGCTGGGGAGAGAAATCCCTAATGTCACATTGTGCTATTTAGAGATGTATTTTAGAGCTACAATTTCTGAACATGTGGTTAAAAACTACTTTTGAAAGAAATTCATATTCTTAACATATCCAGAAAGCACCTTTCATCAGATAAATAAAGCCCTGTAATGAATAATGCACAATAACAAGGGGGAAGAATAGCTTAGCAGCTTAGAGCACTGGCCTTGGATTTAAGAGGCCTCAGCTTTATTGCATTTCCAGCTAGAGAGATCTCTGTTCCTTGGAGGAGTCGCAACCTACTTTTTTGCATCACTTCCCTACCTGTAAAATGGGGGTAGTACTTCCCTACCTGACAGAGATAAAATCTATTAAAGATCAACAGATGCTCAGATTCAAATGATGAGGGTTGTGTAACTTCCTAGATTGATAGAAAACAAATACATACTTCAAGCTCAAGCATGAGTCCAGCATCTTTTCATGACTGTGATGACCCCTGAGTTGAGAGAGGAACACGTTTCTGTCATAAAGGTTTGAAAAACTAAAATGATCTGCCCATGAGTTCTTCAATAAAGTTGACTTATTGTGAGCAGCTGCTCAGACATTTCACTGCCAGCCATTCTCCATAGAATTTATCATGCTGTGGGCCATGAATAGTATTGATCCTCACCTGGGAGGAATTTAGAGCAATGCCATCAGGAGGGCTGAGAGCATGGTGGCTGCTGGAAACGGTGGTAAACTTCGTAATAAATTACAGTATGCCCTGACAGCTGCAATCTACCAGATGTTAGGTGAGGGTCTGTGCCTGTCAGTTCAGGTAATGATTCTGTGTAGTGGCAGTAGTCTGATGTGGCCTATTGATTCATTTGGGTTTTGAGTTATAGACACTTGGAAAGAACAGCAAGAAGTCCTGTGGCACCTGATATGCTCGTCTATAAGGTGTCACAGGACTTCTTGCTGTTCTCAAAGATACAGACTAACACAACCATCTCTCTGATACTAGACACTTGGAAAGTTATCTTTTGTCTACCCAGCCTGCCCTTCCACAAGCATTTCTTGTAAACTCACCACTCTGCCGCTACATGGAAATGGAGCCTGCATCTTGGCAGCCTGTGGTCTGACTCAGTTTGCGGTCAGAATGCAAAGGTACAGTCTCAGCAGAGTCTCAGGGAGTTTAGTAAGTAGATGGTATCAGCAGAGAGGAGCACTGCAGTGAAACTTTTAATCTAAAGCTGTGGTTCTTAACCTTTACTGCAGCCTGCACCCCTCTGCTTCTCAAAATATGTTCTCACACCCCTTAGCAACAATAAAAAATGGAGATGGAGGGGCCTAAGAAGTTTTAAATGCATATTAAATATATGTAAAATTTAATGTTATTACTCACCACTAATAATAGTACAGTAGGCATACAAAAATACCAAGTACTACCCAGAGATGTTGTGGAGTTTTGCTGTGGAAGTAAACTATGACTGACGTGCTAACAGTTAGCGGCTAACTGAATTCATACAGAGGTTTGACGAAACAAAGTAGTTGTACTTACGTGCCTGTGCTTAATTTGTGTTTTCAATGATTTACCTTGGAACAAAATCTGGGATGTCTTGCACCTCCAGGAAAGGCATCACGCACCCCCCAGGGGGTGCGTGCGCCCCAGGTTAAGAACCACTGATCTAAAGCATTAATGTCTGGGAAAGCAAGTGGTTAACGGGAATGGATTATACTATGCATAACAAAGGCAGGTCCTATCCAAGCTTCCCTGTGCAGCTCTGTCAGGCCACCTCAGTATTGACTTTCAACTTTACTTAGGCTCCTGGCAGTAGGTCAAAGCTGGACAATCGTTCTGTGATGTGAATAAGTTAGTACTAGGACAAATCCTTTTTGCTTGTTGTGTAATATGGAGACTGAATGCAGGCATGGGTGTATTCAGAAAAAGTAGTGCTGAAAACAAGACAAATGGTTCAAACAACAGCTGGAATTATGGGACCACCTAAACTCACCACTGTGCATTTCTGTTGGTAGTTATGCAGATAAGCACGAGAGGAAGCGGGTTGTCTGTTGGTAAGGCATTAAACTGGGACTTGGGAGACTGGGTTTCAGTTCCCAGCTGTGCCACAAACTTTTTTATGTCTACTGGCAAGTCATTGTTTTTCTCTGTTCCACTTCCCCATCTGTAAAATGGGCATAATGATACTTACTATAGGTGTCTGCCTTGTCTGTTGTGAGTTGTAAAATCTTTAAAGCTTTGACTGATCCTTGCTCCATGTGTTTATACAATAGGTCGTTGATCTGGCTTGTGGCCTATAGGTGCTAACTTAATTAAATGATGATAAAAGGTAGCACTGAATGTGTACAAGTGTCCTGTTCAGGCCAGGGTCCACAGTGACCCAAATATTTTCCCCTTGTCCGTATTATGGCTTTTCCTCTTTTCTTCTCTGCTGTCCCTGTTCTGTGGCTCTGGTATGTGAGGCGTTAGGCAGCACGGTGATGCTGGAAGCAGTGCAAATGCCTAAATAAGTAGATTCCTCCTTGTTACGTCTGTGTTGTCTTTCCTTCCTTCCTCTCTTCGTCATCTTTTCCATGCCAATTGTTGCCTTACATTTCTTCCGTGTTGCATGTTATGAACATTAAAAGTAACTGTGGAATATTGTGTCCTCCTTCTCCCACCCTCACCTGTCGCACCTTCCTTATAGCATCCTGTGGTAGAGCAGGAAAGTTTAGGACGGCAGATGGATTTAGGAGGGGGCTTGTGCCCTCAAGCTGGCTTCAGATCTCCTTCCTGCTCGCTAGTTAGTATTGATCCCATGATTCCCTCCAGGCCCCGCGTCTGATTCTCTGCAGCTTGTGACATGTAGAATCATTTACATCTGTGCAAAGCAGTGCAAAGCAACCGATAAAACATGGCCATTCTGATCAGACCCACTTGGCACTGGTGTGAAAGACCCTGCAAGAGGCAGAGCACCATGGCTGTGTAAAACCTGGAGGACCTGTGTGCTAACGTGCTTTGCTGTCTCACCTCCTTTCCTATTAATCTTTATGCAACATATAAATTATTTTATTTTTTTGTATTACAAATGAATAGTTGCTGAATTTATATAGATTTAGCTTTGCACCTTCTGGGGAGCAAAAGAGAAGGGGAGAGAGACTCACCCAGTTCCCAGATCCTTACAGGCATTAATGGTCTGATTGAAAGTCCACAGATGTTAATAGGCATCTTTCCATTGACTTACTGGGATTTGAATCAGGCTCCATAAGCAGTAGCCATTTGTTTTAATGGCAGATTAAGGAATGATGAAATGCAAATGTTTATAGTCCAGGCTCACCATGACTAAGAAACCTATGTGAATATGGAATAAATCTATTATGTGCTGGGTTACTGCAAGAAGCATTGTATGAATGTGAGATAAGACATTTATTGTAAGTGCTATTCTAGAAGCTTCTGACGGTTCCAGTCTTCCATTGCAAACAATTAGAGCCATCACATTCCTCACACAAGCCTAGCAGCCCTTCCTGAGATCTTCCCAGGCCATCAGTAATTACCGCTTCCACTTCAAACAGGACAGGCAATGAGCTGCCATGGTCTTGTGGCTGGAAAAACCAATAGAAAAAGGTTTATTCTTGCAGTGCATGAATTGATGGTGGATTACGAGACATGGCCATGTGATGTTCTCTTGCCACTGTAACATCTCCTTGGAGGAGTTCCTCTGTGAATGGGATTTACATGAGCATGACCAAAAAGGGGTGACTGTGATATTTTGCGCATCTGAAATAGTTTGTTTTTTTCCTCCATCTGCCAGGATCCATAGTTTAAATCTAAAACTCAGATCCTCTCTTTCCAATGCTGCTTTAGATTTCAAGTAGTTTTGCACCCTGGCACTTTCTGGTATCACCTCTCCTCTTCCTTCCTTGTCCATTTTGTTTGTAGGTATTTGTTTTGAACTCCTTCTTTTAATAACTGGACACCACAGAAACATTCCTGGGCCTTGATAAAAACATCCCTAATTAACCAGCAAGGAAGTGCAGCCCAGAGTGCTTGACTTGTGGAATTCTGTGGTCAGCTTGGACCTAAAACCCAAGTCTCCTGAATTCTATCCTTAAGAAGAGTCAGGGCCTTACCTTTCCTGTCCTTACATTTTCTTGCTGTAACACTTTTACTTTTTACCTGACATGTGTTGTTGGACAGTTTCGTGAGTGGCATCCTGTAAAACTAAATTGCACTGCAAGAAGCATGGGAGGTCACTTTTGTGTGACGGCCCAGTCTGTACCATAATGACAAGTTTCAGAGGGTAGCTGTGTTTGTCTTAGCAAAAATCAAGAAGTCCTGTGGCACCATATAGACTAACAGATTTTTGGAGTGTAAGCTTTCATGGGCAAAGACCCACTTCGTCAGATGCATCTGAACTACACTGGGCCTCATTTCCTTGCTGATTGATTAGGGATGGTTTTATCAAGGCCCGTGAATGTTTCTGTGGTGTCCAGTTATTAAAAGAAGGAGTTCAAGGCAAATAGATGTTTTTGCATCTGACGAAGCAGGTCTTTACTCACGAAAGCTTATGCTCCAAAAAAATCTGTTAGTCTATAAGTTGCCACAGGACTTCTCATTGTTTCTGTACCATACTAAGGCCTAATTTCCAATAAGATTCTCTTTGGCTGTGTGATCACCAGAGTATTTGCTACAAAGCTTTTGTGTGTGTCTGAAATGAAGCAAGTGGAAGTTTCATCTATAAGACTGACTGCTGGAAACTGATACGCTTTTCCTGGTGTTGAACAGAAAATGCTCTGTATGAGACAACTTTTAGTTTACTGTGGCTTCAGCATGCAACATGAAAAGGAGTTGTTCAGAGGTTGTGGTTCAGGCTTGCTGCTGTGGGGCGGAAGTCTTACATGTTAGACTGCTTCTTGAGTATTGTTATACTGTATTTCAAGTCATTCTTGGAAAGAGATTTCTTTATATCACTGGAAAACAACGGTAGACAGAGCAGGTCTAGCATTTTTTTGACTAAGTGTTTTTGGTCAGAAACTGCCAGTTTTTCTATACTGATTTTTTTTTTAATGAGACTATAATGGTGTCAATGCAACTTTCATTGGGAAAGCAATTCAGGGCCTAGTTGGGATTTCTGCCAGGGACACTACCCAAACAGTGGCAACAGCTGGAGCCCCAGTCGCTTTAAATCACCAGGGGTGCTGAAAGGCTGGCCGGGGAAGGCTAGAGGCCCTGCCCCTTCTGGGCCCCCAGAGCCAGGTACTGTGAATTCTGTCCTTAGCTCTGCCCCGTCTGGTAAAAAGGAGCAAGTGCGCAAAGGTGGGGGAGAGCAAGTGATGGAGGAAGGGTGGAGGGATCCGGGATGGGGTTTCAGAAAAGGAGGGGGCACTGGGAAGGGATGGGACAGGAGGTGGGACAAGGATGTTTGGCTCTATGCAGTTCGAAAGTTGGCAACCCTCCCCATTGATCATATGAGTGTGTAAAGGCAGAAGGACTGATGCTTTAACAGTACTTAGCTTGGCAATAGTAAGTTTACTTATTAAACTCTTACCGCTGCGGTGGTGGGATGTTTTCACAGTGTAGTAAAAACAGGAGTGAATTACAGTAAAAAGACAATTAAAAAGCCCAGGCTAACAAACAGAACCCACCAGTGCATCTGTCATGTGTCCGTACCCTGGAAAAGTGATTCCTGGGCTTTCCATTATTTTCCGTCTAAGAACTTTAAAATTTTGCTGTTCCCCAACTTCTCTGAAGTCCCAGCAAGAGCCCAGTTTAAAGGCCAAACCAACAGAACTGCAAGGACTCTTACCAAGTTAAGTATATCAATTTCCAAACTGAGATAAGCAAAGCAGACAGCTTGAGGGGGTGTGTAAGCCAGGAGGTTGGATGGTAAAACAGCCTCCATCTTTTCTGCCCCAGAGCGCTTCAGCTTTTTCCATTTTTTCTTTTCACACTTTGACTCGCACTGGATTTTCCAAAAGGCACAGCACTGATCTAACTCTGCTCCCATCATGCTGGAAAGAACAGTGCTAAGTCCTTTCAAAAAGCCCAGGCTTGCTCTGTCTTGATGCTCTAATCTGAGTGGGTGGCCGAAAGCTTTAAAACACTTGAGGGTTTGTGTTTCTCGAGTGAGCGTATTCATATTCTGTAGATTCCCAGGCCAGACGGGACAATTGTGGCCTTGAAGTTTGACTTTTTGTATAGCACAGACCACAGCACTTTGCCCCAAAAATTCCCTGTGTTTTCTTGAGGACCAGGGGATAAGATGGCATTTTGGAAGCTCTCAAGATCTTTTTTCTCCCTCTTCCATTTGAAGTAAGGTTGCACACACACTCAGGGTAGGTCTACAGTAGGGGACAAAAAAATGATGTAAGATGTGCAACTCCACCTACGTGAATTGTGTAGCTGGAATCGACATACTTTGCATTAGTTTTCAGCACTGTCCGCCCAGCAGGAGGTTGATGGGAGAAGCTCTCCCATCAACTTTCCTTACTCCTCAAGACTGCGAGGAGTACTGGGATCAACAACGACACCATGGCTACGTCTACACGTGCACGCTACATCGAAATAGATTATTTCGATGTAGCAACATCAAAATAGTCTATTTCGATGTGTAACGTCTACACGTCCTCCAGGGCTGGCAACATCGACGTTCAACTTCGACGTTGGGCAGCACCACATCGAAATAGGCGCTGCGAGGGAACGTCTACACGCCAAAGTAGCACACATTGAAATAAGGGTGCCAGGAACAGCTGCAGACAGGGTCACAGGGCAGACTCAACAGCAAGCCGCTCCCTTAAAGGGCCCCTCCCAGACACAGTTGCACTAAACAACACAAGACCCACAGAGCCAACAACTGGTTGCAGACCCTGTGCATGCAGCATGGATCCCCAGCTGCCACAGCAGCAGCCAGAAGCCCTGGGCTAAGGGCTGCTGCACACGATGACCATAGAGCCCCGCAGGGGCTGGAGAGAGAGCGTCTCTCAACCCCTCAGCTGATGGCCGCCATGGCGGACCCCGCTATTTCGATGTTGCGGGATGTGGATCGTCTACATGTGCCCTACTTCGACGTTCAACTTCGAAGTAGGGCGCTATTCTCATCCCCTCATGAGGTTAGCGACTTCGACGTCTCGCCGCCTAACGTCGATTTCAACTTCAAAATAGCACCCAACACGTGTAGCCGTGACGGGCGCTATTTCGAAGTTGGCGCCACTACTTTGAAGTAGCATGCACATGTAGATGCGGCCCATGAGTGTTTAATTTAGCACAGCCCGACTAGGCATACTAAATCAAACCCCAGAAGATTGACCGCCAGTGCGTTGACCCGGCAGTAAGACTAGACAAACCCTCACACACCTACTGTTGCACTGTGCTGATTCAAACTTTATTACTCCACTCATCCCATAACTCACACTGATTTTCTGGGAAAAGGTATGGGACTGGTTCATGGCACCTGCTAATATTGCTTTGTGCTCTCTAGTGGAGAAAAGAAGCTCAAAGGCAGTGTAACCTGCTCTCTAAAGATTAACCAAAGCAATGTCTTTGATCTGAACTAGTCACCAGATAACTCCTGTGAGTAATTAAAAGCCTGCTGATTGTGTTGTAAGCCTTCAGTATCCCGAATGGGGGCCCTTTTATTCACATTAGATTTGACAGGCAGATTCTATGGTCTGTTTTCTTTTACCTGATTGGTGAATGTAACAAAATAGAATTTTATTTCTTGTGGAAATTCTCACAACTGCTGACCTCCTTGGTTAAGTGCTTTAAGATCTGTCAGTGAAAAGTGCTATGTAGTAGCGAGGCATTTATTTGTTTATTTATTTATTTATTTATTTATTATCACATATTTAAATTTCTCTCTGAACATTTTGGAATTGTTGCTTTAAGTGTGCTGTTTTCATGAATGTGAGTAAACTCATTGGCAAGAGCATTCATAGAATCATAGAATACTAGAACTGGAAGGGGGAACCTCCTGAGGTCCCTTCCAGCCCTAGAATTCTATTATGCTGTGATTCTATGACCTCAGGAGGTCATTAAATCCAGTCTTCTGCCCTCACTGAAGGACCAAGCACCGTCTGTATCATCCCTGTTAGATATTTATCCAACCTGTTCTTAAATGTCTCCAATGATGGAGATTCTACAACCACTCTAGGCAATTTATTCCAGTACTTAACCACCATGACCATTAGGCAATTTCTCCTAATGTCCAATCCAAATCTCCCTTGCTACAATTTAATCCCATTGCTCCTTGTCCTATCTTCAGAGGCTAAGGAGAATAATTTTCTCCCTCCTGCTTGTAACACCCTTTCACGTACTTGAAAGCTGCTGTCATGTCACCTCTCGGCCTTTTCTTTTTCAAACTAAATAAACCCAGTTCTTTTAATCTTCTCTCATAGGTCATATTTTCTAGACCTTTAACTACGTTAGTGGCTCCTCTCTGGACCCTCTCCAGTTTTTCCACATCTTTTCTAAAATGTTGTGCCCAGAACTGGACAGAATACTCCAGTTGAGGCCTAAACGTTCATGGGGCGCAGAAGAAAGAGGGTCACAAACCCAGTCTCAGTGATTGTATTAACAGTTCAAATGCAGATTTATGGGACATTGCTCTGCAATAGCCCACCAGTTTTCCCTCTCTTTGTGTAGCTGGAAGAGGTGAATGTACAGAGGTACGTATATATTTTAATGACCCACAGGCTGTGCCATAACATGCTGCTGCTGCTATGAGAGACACTGCTTATTGTACTTCCATTATGCAGAGAGTTTACATTTATCCTTGCAGGCTGAAATCATAATTAGAGTCAGAGGATGAGGAGAGAACTTTTCCACCCCAAAGGGAAATGATGCTTTATTGCTGAGCAGCCAGCCCAAGTCATAATATAATCTTAGAAAAATGCAGCTCCCTTGAGGAAAGGAAGTTCTGCAAACTTTGGTTTCTCCCAGCTTCTTAGCATAGCCGTTGCCTGCATTTCTGGAGCTTTGCTGTCAAACCCAGACTCCTGACGTGTCAAGGACATCACTCACAAAATATTGGGGAGCAAAGAGAAAAACAGAGTCAGGGTCTGTCCTGAATAAAGCAAGAATTCTTTTAGGGCAGGTGTGTTGTTGGGTTTTTAGTGCAGTTTCTTAGGATGCCAAGTCAAATCCTCCCCTGGTTATCATTGCCTAAGTCGTTTTACATTTCTTGTGTTTGCACTAAACTGTGGCTTCAGAGATTTTAAAGGCAGAAGAGGCCATCAAAAGTTTAAAAACAATCATCGGTTTGACATCTTGCACAATACAGGCTATAGCTAATTTTCACTTCTGCCGTGAGGGCAGGCCCAGGCCTTTGACATCGCTGTCAAGAACCATACACCTAGGCCTCTAGATCAGCTGATTTATTAGTGCCTATGTCCCTTTTGTAGATTGTAACAAAGAGGCTCCATGTGTTGTTCCTTTCTTAACATTTTAAAAAAATTTTCTTAATAGTTTTAACAACTTTGTTCCTTTCGTTACGTTACGCTATATTATATAATGTATGACTTGTTCTAAGTACCATCAGTCCTGTTGTCTGTAACTATACAGTCAGCTGTGCCATGTGAACAGGTTGCTCAACTACTTTTGCCCCGGTGAAAACACACCGAACAGGTCACTGCTGGGGCTTGGGCTCCCCCGAGCCACACACTTTGGGAAGGGAGAGTACTGGCGTGTGTTGCCTTTCAGGCCAGCCCCCAAACATATCAGTTGCCAGGGGCCAGCTGAGTAACCTGTTGAGACGGTTCAATCATTTGTGTGTCTAGGTGCGGTGACAGCCCCAAAAATAACTGCTGCCCTCTGAGGGGCCAGCCCCCACAAAAATTTGCCTCCAGGGACCAGCCCCCTGGCTCTTGGTGAGCTCCACTCAGAAAATGTGCAGCAGAGAAAACTAGATGCTTTCAGGGAAGAAGTCCTCACCTCACACAGGGCAGGACATGCCGCCGCCGTCTGCTGTGCCACTGTCTGGTCCTCACAGCCAAGCTGCCACGTGGCATGGGGAAGCAGAGGCTAGTCTGCCAGCCAAAATGAGATCCTGGCTTTCCTGACAGCTCCATACTGGGGCTCTCTTTCATAGCTCGATGCGCTTCTCATGCTGGCCAGACAGAAAATGAATTCAAATTGTCAGACTTCCTGTTTCCTAGTTTCTCCACACCTGGAGAGCAGCGGAGGTGAAAGTGGCCAGAATGGACATATCTGGGCATTGTGGGATACCTCTGGAGGCCGATAAAGTCTATTTAAAGTAATGTCGTTTCCACTAGCGTTAATTGGACCCTTTAAATTTGAACTTGGCGTTACACTTCATCGGAGGGTCGAGGCGAGGAAGTTGACCTTAGTGCCTCTTGAAATTGACCAAATGGTGTTTGCACTGAAGACAGTCACATTGTAAAATCAAGCTAAGGGACTTAGAATAGACTTTATGCTGTAGTGTAGACATAGCCGCAGTCCCATGCTACTCCAGCCCCCATTATTGGGGATCAGCTTTGCCTTGGAGGGAAAGGCAGGATGAACAAACGCCACTTCCTGGTTTATCTGAATGATTTTTTTGGAGATTTCCAACATTAGCCATTGGCATTAAGCATTGACCTGCTTGGACGCTAAAATCTGAGACTCTGAAAGCTTAGGGTCGGGTGGGTGCCAAAACCACATGGAATTATGCTTACTTTTGGCAAACAGCATTGTCATATTAAAGTCATTTCTAACTGCTATGTCGTAAATGCATAAATGCATTTGCATGAAAAGGTACATCAACAAACTATCACACTGCACATTGCCTGCTTTGTGGAGAAGTCTGAATGCATGACCTTGACTGTGAGGCACAATGCAGCTCTTGTTAATTTATCACTTATCTTCTTTTTTTTTTTGATCTGGTCATAATTGCATCTGTGTCTGGAAGGACAAAGAGACGGATTTCAGCAGCTGTAATTCACAAAGACATCTTCAAAAGGATTCTTACCCTTGGCACAAGTATTTAAAAGACCTTTATAAAAATGCTCCTGGATAGCATTAGGCATCAGAGCATTCATCGTTGTTTGATTCAGAGTCAGTTACAGCACTAGGCACTAAATTGCAGTTCTCTTTAGGATATTATCCACTTGTTTATCGAATCAAGGCTAGTGAGGTAGTGTTAGACTGCCAGACAGCCAAGGAAATAATGGCTCTTTGAAATGCAGTTTCTTTGAGCAGTAACATGATCAGAGCTCAGTATAACCATGAAAACAGGAGGCCCCAGAAAAAGCAAATGTGGACATGTGAAAGGATAAAAATAAAGAAGGAAAATTCTATACTGGAACAAAAGAACCGGAATAACTATGTCAGTAGGCTATGCTGTTGACTTTTAGATACATTTAATTGGATACAGTCTGCTGGAATGGCCTGTTTTTTAATATAAAAGGTCTTCAGAATTCAGTCCTGAGGCTTCGTAATGTGGCCAGCGTTCATGTCTCCACGAGAAACCACAATGGACGAGGTCAGGTCACATGCTGGATTAAAGCCTAAACTTGTCTGTCATTTGACTTGGAGAGAATACCAGAGCGATTGCTGTGAGCTGGTGCTTGTCTGTGCACTGTAGGTGGATGTCCAAGGCTGTGGCCCGAATGGATCGCAAGCAGCTACAGGGTCTGATTCTCCAAGGTTCCTGAGGCAGCCATTCAAATCTGTGCAAAATGGGTGTAAATTTCTGATCTGACTCTCACTGCTATCAGTCAGGGTTGATCCAGAGAGAGATTTACAGTGCAGTCCTGCCAGTCTCTGCTCTCCTGGCTTGGCTGCACTGGCAGCGTGATGCAAATGTGCAGCTAAGGTGCTGGGATCTGTCCTTCACCAGGAAGAATCTCATTCCTGCAGACTTATTCCCCAGAGAGAAGTGATCAGAAACCTGGGAGAAGACAAGGAGTTTTGAGTCTCCCTGAGGCATTTTTAAAAAAAACAGCGAAATTGTAGACACAGGTACCTTATCCCCTGCCCCTTCCCTAATGCGCACAAAGGAGGCATGCGTAACGATCTGGGTATGGATCGGCTTACAGGGTAGTCTTAGTCGTGTTGGCCGCACACGAAAGCTGCTTGTTACATCAAGTGATTATTAGTCAGTGTTTCTTCCCCTGCGTGGCAGGAGGAGAGAGGAACTACCTCAGTCTTTGGAAGGGATCCTCGCCATCCCCACTGCCCCCTTGGCACTGTCATCCATCACTGCTTCCTGCGGCGGATGGTTATAGCTTCAGCTCGGAAGTGCAGTTTAGATCATCATCCTTTTTCCAGGAGCAGGGGGATGGAGGCCTTATCTGTCCTGGGGATTAATGTCTCGTCAAGCTGACTCATTTGCATTTTATTCCCATCTCCTCCCCAATCTCATTTTCTGGTGCAGGGAAGGTGGGTAGCACAGCTGCACGAGGGTCTGTGAGTCATTGCTGCTGCAACAATAGCACACCACTCATGAACAGGTCACTTCATATGCACAGCTTGTGCGGGCAGACTTAGTTAGTGGCCGTCAGGCCCACTCTGAAGGTGATTGATTTCTTTTATTCCCATGGCTGGCCAGCAAGCAAGAAGTCAGCAGGGCTTAATATGTTGCCTACCACTAGTGTTCCCTCTATTTTTTTTCCATCTGAGTGGAATAAATTTTGTTAAGTGCACCAATACATGTGCCGATGTGCACCACCAATAGAAACACACGCTGCCCACGATGGATACTCTGTCGACCAGCTCAGCGGCACCCGCATTTCTCCTGGCCTTAGCACTTAGTTTATAGGGAACACTGCCCACCAGTGAACTGCAGCCACCTCTGGGATGAAAAGGGGCAGCACACAAGGCTGCAGGACCATGAATGATTGAGTACTAAATTGGAGCAGGGCAAAAAAAAAATCAGGCTAAATGTGTTTTTGCAAACAGTCCCTTTACTGTATTGTTTGTGTTTTATTTCTGATTGTTTAAAAATGTTCCAATGCAGCCTGTGGTCTAAACGAAGCATTTGGTTGGGGTTGAACTGGTGTCACACCCTGGGCCTATCACCGGCTGCGGTGTTGACCACAAGGGATTAAGTGAGGGCCAACAACTGTGCTGCAGCACCCAGGATGCTGTCCTGGGGAGGCTTACTCAGGCCTGCCCAAAGGGGGATGGGGACGAAGGCGGCACTTGCCCCTGGGAGCAGTGTTTCAAGGGGGCCTGGAGCCTCAGCCACTTTGGAAGCAGCAGCAGCTGGAGCTGGGGCACCTTTGAAAAGCCACGGCAGCGTGTTCCACACAGCTGTGAGAGAGTGGATGGGGAGCCCAGCACCACAGTTCAGGCAGCGCTGAGGGCGGACTGAGCTTTGCCCCACCCCCCCGCTCTTGGCACCAGCCCTTCTGGGGCATGGAGCTGAGCTCCCCTCTCATTTTGTCCCGGGCTGTCGGCATCACTGGACGTCCTGCTAATGAGAGGGGAGCTCGAGCTAGGAGGGGACTCACAATGTGCGCGATGGCTGTTACAAGGCAATTAGAGACGAAGGAGCTGAAAGAGTCAGTGCTGGGGTAAAGGGGGGATATGGTGAGGATCTCAGTGGGGGAGGCAGGTGGACCCCGAAGGGCAGTTCAAGGAGGCACCACAAGGGGCATAGACCATTGTGTGGTCAGTGAGTCAGACCAGTGGAACGCCGACACAGGGAATAAGTTTACACAATGGGGAACTGATATCGCCCTCCTGGAGGGAAGCTGTCATCTCTGGGTGGATCTGCTGGAAGAGTGCGGTCACTAGTGGTGAAGCAAAGGAGCATTGCAAGCCAGAGGGAGCTGAAGGCAGGACAGCTGGGGTAAAGCTGGGCTTTGCAGCTGGGGAGAGGAGGCGTTAATTCCCTCCTGAGGTGACACAATCTGTCATTGAAAATCTTCTTTCATTGTGATGGGAATTTACAGTTCGTTATTTTCCTAAACAAGTGTTTCATGTCACTTTATATTATTTCCATTGTGTAATCATTTCTGCCAGATGGCTGGGGTTTAAAAATTAAAGTTATCTTCACAGTATTGATTTGCTTCTGTCTTTCTTCAGACTAGATATGGCCTTGCCGAGGCCTGTGTCACTGCACAGAACAAACCATTTTTTGACCTTTTGTTTCATCAAACATTTTGGCAAAGTGTGGGTTTTTCACGCCAACATTTTAATTATTCTTTCTCAGAATTGCTAGTGGAAAAAAAAAATCTCTTATTTGTCCAGGTCTGTCCTAAGCCCTTGTCAGAGAGTGGGTAGATTTTCAGAAGCAGAATGTAGTTATGCCAGTTGGCATCTGGCCAGAACCCTGGCTTTGAAACCCTTCCTCTTTTGGAAAGTGTCACAGTAACATTGACCACAATGGCGATTGACCTGAATTTTACCTCTTGTCCGTAAAGCAGCACAATCTGTCCTCTGTTAAGGTGGGGCTGGAGTATTGGTTCAGTATGTGAGAAAAGTTCCATTTGCTTAATCATCAGTGCTGCCTTCTATCCTGTAGCACCTTCCTGTGCCTTCCAAGTAATAACCTTGCCTGAACTGGCTTGGTTTGGAGACTCTGCTGGAGAATAATGGGGAGGAGCTGCAGATTCGTGAAAACAAGAGACTGAGAGTGGTGTCAAAACAAAAAGCAGCCAAGTAGCACTTTAAAGACTAGCAAAATAGTTTATTAGGTGAGCTTTCGTGGGACAGACCCACTTCTTCAGACCACAGCCAGACCAGAACAGACTCAGTATTTAAGACACAGAGAACCAAAAACAGTAAGCAAGGAGGACAAATCAGAAAAAGATAATCAAGGTGAGCAAATCAGAGAGTGGAGGGGTGGGGGGGAAGGTCAAGAATTAGATTGAGCCAAGTATGCAGACGAGCCCCTATAGTGACTCAGAAAGTTCCCATCACGATTTAAACCATGTGTTAATGTGCCGAATTTGAATATAAAAGCCAGCTGGGCTGTTTCCCTTTCCAGAACGGTGCGATGATAATTCTTCTTCAGTAACACACATACCTTGAGGTCATTGACAGAGTGCCCCATTCCATTAAAATGTTGACTAACTGCTTTGTGGATCTGGAGTGTTTTAATGTCTGTTTTGTGCCCATCGACCCTTTGTCTAAGGGAGTTAGAGGTCTGTCCAATATACAAAGGATCTGGGCATTGTTGGCACATGATGGCATATATGATGTTAGTAGAGGAGCATGAGAAAGTGCCCGTGATTCTGTGAGTAACCTGGTTAAGTCCAGTGATGGTATTTCCAGAGAAGATATGTGGACAAAGCTGGCAGTGGGCTTTGTTGAAGGGAAAGGTTCCAGGACTGGTATTCCTGGGGTATAGACTGTGGTGTGTGAGTGTCCACTACACAGTTCATCTCCCTGCTTACATTGCTGCAACTCCAAGCTGGTTTCCCCCAGACCAAGCCAGCAATTCTTGTCCAAGTGTGGCCTGTTTGTGGGGATAGAATAGTACCTTTGTAGCTTCCCATCTGACAGCCACTTTCCCTGTCTGACCTGCACTCTCACTTCTGTGCATAGAACAGGAAGTGATGAACCCTATTCAAATGAAAACAGAGTTTTGAAAGTGCTTGTTTAATTACTGCCAAACAGCCTGCAAACGAAGTGGATGATGTGTACAATCAGAATCATTCTGGCTGTTCCCAGGGGATGTAGTAATATTTTTTTGGAGCCAAGATTCATTTTTGAACATTCTAAAAAGATAAATAATTGGAAAGGGTTCAGAAAAGAGCTACAAGAATGATTCAAAGTCAGGATAAATTGCCTTAAACTCAGAGACAACTTCAATCTATTTAATTTATCTAAGAGGCATTAAAGAGTTGATTTAATCACAGTCTGCAAGTGACCTCTATGAGGAATAGATTTATGATGGTTTATTGTTTTTAATGTGGCAGAAAAATGCATAAGAGCTAATGATAGACGATGAAGCTTGAAAGAAAGTGCACATTTTTAACTGTGAGAGTATTAAACTTTGGAAAAATGTACCCAGGGATGTGGTGGATTCTCCATCACTTGAAGTATTTAAATCAAGGCTGGGTGTCTTCCTAAAAGATATGTGATAGCTCAAATACAAGTTCTCCGTAGATGGTCGTAACGGTCCCTTCTGGTCTTAATTACTATTAATTTTCTTTACAGTTAATAAATATGCATAGGAGTATATGTTGCATGTGTCTGTGTGTCGTTATATATAATAAGATTTATTTTTCTTGGCTGCTCTGTGTATCATTTTACAGCTGTAACAGAGACCAGCCATAGGAGTGAACTCATCTAATTTTAGACATGGGGGCTGTATATCCTGTTATAGTGACTCTAAGACAAGACAAAGCTGTATTTATGTGTTGGAACCTGAAAGTGAAATTCCTCTTCAGAGGCACTTATATTCTGAATAGACTTTACACAACAAAGGGTTGAAGAGAAACGCTAAGAGAACCAGGATTGTAACACTGTAAGAGGTAATGAGGTGTATTTTTTGGTTTGATTTGGATTTTAAAAAGATGCTTTGGGAGCGTGTAATAGACACTTCATAATGAAGACCTATGGGTGTATGTGGGGGTTGAGGAAGATTGGTACTGGAAGAACCTGACTGAGGCCTTGATCTTCCAAAGCACTTAAGAACAAGAGCAATTCTGGTGGGGTTATTCATATGTTTAAAGTTGAGCATGTGTTCAAGTGTTTTGTTGGGACCAAGGTCTGCAAATGGGAGGCATTTGAAGGAGGGAAGTGAGATTCTTTGGCACAAGTTGGTTTTGCAGGCCAAGTGGTAACGCATGGAAGAAGTCACCGAAGAACTTTGTTGTAGGAGCGCTGGCAGAGCACATATGGGGCGAGGGGTTGAGGTGTGGACGCTGGACTGGAGTTGTGGGGTTCAGAGTGTGGGAAGGGGCTCTTGGCTGATCCTGGGGCAAAGGTTGGGATGCCAGAGGGAGCACAGGCTCTGGGAGGGAGATTGGGTGCAGGAGGGGGCTTGGGATCGAGGTATAGGGGAATGAGTTCAATACTCTCATTAGGGTTGCCAACTCTCCCAGTTTTGCCAAGAGTCTCCTAGAATTCGGTTTAATCTCTCGGAGGCTACTGAAGCCTATCTGGGAGATTTTAGACCACTAAAAGCCCACTGGTGCAATGGGGCTAAGGCCAGGCTTGGCCTCCCATGGCTCCTGGAAGTGGCCGGCATGTCCCTGCGGCAGGACCAAAGGGTTTCCGCATGCTCCTCTACCCTGTGTTGATTCCACAGCTCCGACAGGCTGGGAACAGCAGCTAGTGGGAGCTGTGGAGAGGGTACTGCAGGGAGAGATAACATGGGTCTCTAGGGCAGTAGGGACATGCCGGACATTTCTGGGAGTCTCACAGAGCTGGGGCAAGCAGGAAGCCTGCCTTAGCCCGCTGTGCTATTGGCTAACATAAGCATTCCCCGGCCAAAGCCTATAAATCGCATTCCCCATACCTCAATCCCAGCCTCCTCCTGCACCCGAACTACGTCCCAGAGCCCGTGCTCCCTCCGGCATCCCCACCTTTGCCCCAGGCTCAGCCCAGGGCTCCTTCCCACACTCTGAACCCCACAACTCCAGCCCAGAGTCCACACCCCAACCACTTGCCCCATCCTGGTGAAAGTGAGTAAGGGTAAGAGAAGGTGAAGGAGGGAGGGAGGGAGGGAAGGGGTGTGGTGTGAGTGGGGAGGGGTCTCAGAGAAGGGGCAGGACTGGGGTTTGGCCAAAGGGGTGGGAGAGAGCAAGGGTGTTTGGATTTGTGTGATTAGACCATGGTGGGCAACCTAGGGCCCTAGGGCACATGTGACCCATCAGGGTTTTATGTGTGGCCCATGCACAGGGTTTGCCAGATTTTATTATGTATTATTTTATTTTTTCCTACCAGTGTTACCAAGCGACATGCACATGAAGTGAGGTGCATGCTGATCGCAACAGCCTTGTGAGAGCTGTGTGCAGCCTCTGCATCCAATCAAACTGCTACTATGGTTCGGTGGGCACACCCTGCAAATTCTAGGTATGCAAACACAGTTAGCAAAACTACCCTGTCCTGGGAGACCTGCTTGGTTACAACAATCATGCGACCAATTGAGATGAAGGAAGGCCTCTCATGGGGCCTTGTCACTAGCCTACGTTGCCCTTCACTGGATTAGACAGTTGGCAACACTCAGTCTCATTTGCAGTAAACTGACCTCTGTCCTCCAGCCCAACTGATTTGTGGCTTTTGTGGAGATGAACGCTGCAGATGTTAGAGCCCACAGGATCTTTAGCACACTGTAATTCAGCTCCCCTATCCTGAATCTTTGTTTTCAATTGAAACAAGGCTTTGCTGTGCTCTGATTAGCAGAGAAAGAGCTGCTCCGACATTTTGGCTTTGCATGCACCAGATGGCAGGATGGCACATTAGGGGAAAACAAATGATAGGGTGTTGAGATCAAGTGCAGGTCAGACAAAAGCTCGGCACCCTTTCCAGACCAGGCCCGTGACAGGAGAGAAGTAAGGCTAGTGGCAGTGCTGAAGTCCTGTTTCCCATGGAGCGCTGCGATGTGCAATGGGAACCCAGCTACTGACCGGAAGCAATGAAGAAAGATGCGTAGAGGCATCAGCCAAGGTGGAGGTGTATGAGGAAATCCCAGCCAACAGCTCACAGCTACAAGTTTGTCTCCACTCTGAAGTTTGCCATCTTTGTGCGCTGCACCTCCTGCCATAATTTTGGTTACACAAATATTGTTGTCACCAGGAGTTTGCTGATTTCCACTACCACCAGCTGTGCTGAATCTGAGTCCTTTAGGCCCTTTCACAAGTTTTATCTCCATTATTTTTTCTGTAGTTGGCTTTCTTCTTTTGCCATACAACCACACAATGGATCCTGCCTCCTTTAATGCTTCCGCTGCTTTGCTGTATGTCACATCACAAACATCAGCTTCATTTACTCATATATTACAATTGTATATTACAAGCTCGGTCAGCAGGGTACCACTTGCTCTGTTGCCACCTGCAAAGCGATAAACACATTTTTGAGGCTGATTAAAAGCCATTGCAGATCAGCCACGTATGATCACCAAAGAAACTGCTTACAGCGGTCGTGCGTCAGGTTAATGTTATCCCATTTATACAAAGGGATTAAAAAGCAAGGAGACCATGCTAAATATGTGGTTAGAAATTCACTCCCAAGGGTGGGTTGGGAAGTGCTGTGCTGCCCTTTCAGGTTTTGAAGACCAGTCACACTGGGGAGTGGACCAGGATAACGTGCGGAGTAGAAATGGCTTTAAAAAGCAAAGACGCATTGGAGAGAAGGTCTTGAAGTAGGCTGACCTTTTTGATGGAGAAGGAAAGAGCTAGTTGAATTCAAGGAGGTTAGGTCCATCGAAGGCTGTTAGCCAGAATGGGGAGGAATTGTGTCACTTAGCCTCTGTTTGTTAGAAGCTGGGAAATGGGTGGCAGGGGATGGGTCACCTGGTGAGCACCTTTTCTGATCAATCCCCCTGGGGCACCTGGCATTGGTCCATGTTGGCAGACAGGATACTGGGACAGATGGACTTTGGGCTGACCCAGTCTGGCCGTTCTTATGTTCTAAAGGAACGATGGGATGAGGGAAACATAGGAATGCAGGATCTGGCCCTAACCTAAACCAAACTCCCCTGGGTGTTTTGTCTGCTCAAGGCATACAACGCTGAGTTAGGAAAAGATGTTTTTGTGGTTTTAAGTCAGGGGCTTGAGGTTGTACTCTTAGTTTTCCCAGTGCGTTCCTATGTGACAGAAAGTTCCTGAGGCCTAATCGTGGCTTTGGCACTTACTTCCTTTGTGGCTTTGGTCAAGTCACTTGACCTCTTTGTGCTTTCTGTTTTGTAAACACGGGGGAAACAGCACCTTCCTGCTGGGTGGAAGGGACGTACGGACTAAATCATTCCTGTTTGTAAAGGACTGTGGATCCTTGGATGGAAGCTGCCCCAGGAATATCAAGTATTAATTATTTGAAGAGCTTGGGTTCCTTTCGCCACCTGAATATGGCTGAATATTTTTAAAACAAGTCTTGTCTGCAGAAAAGTTTGTGCCACTTTAAGGTATCATAAAAGCTGATCATGCAATTAGCCAAATAAAAATTCTTAGACAGGTGTAGTTTATTCCCTCCATATGGTTAACAAACAAACAAACCAACCAACCAACCAACCCAGCCCCTAACAGATATAATTATACTAGTACAAAATGTGTATGTGGACCAGGCCACAAAGTTTTGGGGTTATCAGTGAAAATACACTTTAGTCAGACAAATTGTTGGGCTCAGTGTAGGGGTATCTGGGTGAAGTCCAGTGGCCTATGGTTAGAGGTGGTCAAAGGGAATGGTCTAATTTTCCCTTCTGGCCATAGAATTCACTATTCTAAAGTTTAAGTTTGAAAATTTGGAACTCTGCACACCTTTACCAGCATAAGAACCTGAATCTGTGAGTACAGGTCATTCATTGCCTCTTGGGATCAGTTCCCATGTTATTACTCTCTTCTCTGTGGGAAGAGAGTTTTCCTGTGCCTTAGCATTTATTTACGGAAGTGTGTAAAGCTGCCGGGAACTGCTTAATGGAGCAACGAGGTGTGTGATACCGTGTTTAAAATTCAAAGAGTAATTGATCTTTGCATACAAGCTGCAGGCTGGCTTCTTCTGAAATCTTGTTCCAGGAAGCCTAGGGTAAGGTTTCTGATGGTTAGCAACTTTCCAAATTATTTTTTTCCTTCTTTCCTTACACTTACTAGAGCACTGCAGGAAAGTCTGTGCTGTAAATTAACTCGTATGCTTCCAAAAGTCAGCAGTGACATTGTCCTGGTGTTTCAGAGCTTAGTTCACTCCATTCAACCTGCACAGTACACACCCATGGAGCTGCTATGAGTTTTACGCCTTTTTTTTTTCAGCCAGGATGTTTTTTCTTGCTTTTTTATTGTTCCAATGACCTAGCAGCTCCACTTTGGTGGAGTCTTGCCAGTCAACTTCCTCTCCCAGCAGTCTGACAGACTCCAGCAGCACGGCCCTCAGAAGGGAGCAAACGTTAAAATGACAACAAAATAGATCTCTAAAGGGCTTTTCTCTTTCCTCAGCTGCTTTGGGCCTGAAGCATTGATGCTGCCTTTAGCTAATGAAAATGTCAAGGGAACCTTAAAAATGGGGGGGATGGGAATAGTGTGGTCGATTTTTTTTTGTTGTCCTTTGTTGTAAAAGAAGGGCCAGAAAGATTTTGAAAATAATTTGAAATCTTGCTAGTATTTACCAGTAGAAATTAGCTCTTTCTGCATGCTGTGTGTCTGCAGAATTATGAGGATCACCTAGCAGACAGTCCAGCCTGATAAACTGAGAAGGGAAGGGAATTTTTTTATGATTCTTCATTCAGTTGGAAGACTTTTTTTCCCTTTTAGTTAACAGTTATTTAACTAAACCACAGAGAGAGAGAACCTCCCTTTTGGTACCCCTGTGAAGGGGCTAAGAAAAGTCCCCAGTAAAGTATCTCTGATTTTTCTGAGATGTTCTCTAACAACAATAGGGAAGGCCAGACGTGACATTTCTGAGACTTCTAAGGTGAAAAGCCAGAAAACAAAACTCCTTTAGGCTTTTTTAATCTATCACAGACAAATGTAAAGGACAAAACCTCCCCAGCCCCTCCCACACCTCTTTTTCAAGTTATTCCTTATGTCTCCTGCAATCTTATAGCCTATTTTTATCTTGTAAGGTGTCACTGAAAGGAACAGGTTGTGAATATCAGTAATTCAATTAGTCTTCTGGAAGCGGTTTTATTTTCGAACAAAGCTTGATTGCGGCGTGGCGACTGGTACGGAGAAGAGGTTTCCTTGAGGTTTTTGTTTGGTGTGTTAAAATTTTCGGAGCAGAGGCAATGAGAGCAGTGCTTGAGTAACAAGCATAGACACCTCATTCTGTGTTTTGTGTCTGAAGTTGTCATCAGACGTGGGGTCCCACCATGAATGTAACTCCACTGCCACATATCAGTGGGAAGCGGGGAAATGGAAGGTGTTCTCAGTACCTTTGGGTGAGTGCCTCTTCTTCTTTGTTTCATTATGTACTTACTATTTGTATCGTGTTAGCATCTATGAGGCCTAGTCATAGCCCAGGAGTCTATTGTGGCAGTCTCCGAGAGTGGGCATTGCTGGGCTGGTTGTCTGCTGGGCTAATCTTAGACTCTTGTCATTATCATCTTAGGAGGAGCCTGTGCAAGATAGGCATAGACACCTCGTGCCAAATTTCCCACTTAAGAGACTGGGAATTACCTGAGTTTCCACTTGTTAATCTTTTTTAGAAGTGGGAAAAGTTATGCTTACCTCAGGGCCAGGGAAAGGTTCAGCTCCCAAATCCCTTGGGACCCCAAGATTCTTCGGAGGTCTGGGCCGTGCATGAAGAGGTCAAGTGTATAATGCCTGAAAGCTCCAGCAAGTGCCAGTGATGTCTATATACAGCCGTGCTGATGACAGAGTGGAGTGTTTATGCTGAGCCAGCTAGCATGAGCTTGTCAGAGGTGCCCAGCAGAGTCAAGCCGGGGGGTCTGTGCCATATTTTCTGTCGTGGGGAAGCCACTTCCAAGAGAGACTTCTGTGAGAGAAGATAGAGAGGGGACGTGTGTTGTGGAGGCAGTCCTGGGCAGCAGTCTGGAATTGCCATTTTGTGTCTCCTCTGCTTGTGAAGACAGAGAAGAGGGGTTGTGGGAGGGGGTGAAATAATGGGAGAAAGTAAAGTACGTTGGGAGAAAGTAAAGTACATTGTCAGCACATCTGTTCCTTGTTCTGTAACTGGTTGGAGACATGCAGTAGCTCTTTTGAGGATGGAACTTATCGAGAAGCATGGTGCACATGCTGAACAGAAACAAAAACATGTTGGGGATATTGGATACTGAGTTATGTTGAATTTAGTTTCTCTGATGGTGCTGAATTTTAAAAAAAACAGTAGCTGTGCGTGGATGGAGGAAGAGTGGCCGGTTAGAACCTGGGTTTGCTGACCTCCCAGGGCCCAGTCAAACCGGAGCTGATGAAGTGAGTCTTGCTCATGAAAGCTCATTACTTTATAAATAAAGCTGTTAATCTTTAAGGTGCTACAGGACTGCTTGTTTTCTGTGAAGCTCCAGACTAACAACAGTTATACCTCTGAGACTATAAACCCCAGCTGTTTACTTATGAAGTTACCTGAGTGGGAGTGGGATATAGAGGATATTCTCATGAAGGGGGCATCTGATGCTGTCCTCTATTGTGGCATTGTTACTGCCACTCATGGTTGTGAGAGGCTGGCGGACTTTTGGCGGACTTGCCTGTTGTGTGTGGCTATTGTTAGCAGGGTATTTCCTAGCGATTACACTCTGAGGTGCCTCGCCTAGTTACAACTATCGATAGAAACAATAAAGAGAAATGTATGTTGCAACCTACCCCTTTAAATTCTTCCCATAGCTAGTGCATGCAAAGGCCCCTTTTAAATGAACAATATCAACATGTTTATATTGAACTGACCAGTTGAAGGCATGGCAAGTTTTTTTTTTTTTGAGTGTGTGTGCTTCAGATTTTTTCTCAGTGCTGTTTCAGGGCAAGGACAAGGAAGGAAACTGAAAATCCCACAGAGCCCTGGACAGTCCAGATTTAGGGCTGTAGCTTTTGTTCATACAAACTCGCTTGGCTCCCAAATGGCCTCCACCCATAATCATTACATCCGCAGCAGTGTTTCAAAACATGACACAGAGCCATTTTCCTGGTGGCTGATAAAGACACAGCAGAAATATGTGCCACCTAGTGAGGCTGGACAGATTCAACAAGTAGATGGCTTGCTCAGTTCTTTATTAATTCTTCATAGCCTAATCTGGGTCCTGAAGCTTTTTCTGCAGCTGGCCAGGAGGTTTCTGCATTCACTTACTTTTTTCTCTGTCTCAGTCTGAGGCTGAAATTAGCTGAACAGATGTGAGCTTTACAATTACAGCTGCTATTTCTCCTGAGTTATCTACTTTCCTATGCTTATTTGAGTGTGAATAGTCACAGAGGGGTAACAGTGTTAGTCTGTGTCTTCACAAAGCGGAACAGCAGTCCTGTAGCACTTTAAAGACTAACACAATAATTTATTAGGTGATGAGCTTTCGTGGGACAGACCCACTTCTTCAGAGCTGGAAGTTCTGATGCAAGTAAACTGGCATGATGAACATATAACAGAGATCAAAAAATGAAATGAAAACTGACAAATCTGCTACATAGGTTGGCGTAGAGGTAAACTGCAGTTTGGTCTTAATAGAGATAGTAATTACCTTACGCATTACAAAGACAGCTTCCCTGTCTTTGATTATTTGTAGTGATCTCAGGTAAGTCACATAACTTAATAGACACTTGCAGTAAGTAATTTTCTTCTTCTTCCACCTCCTCCTCATGTTTTACTACCCCCCTTCTGTCCTTTGTAGCTGATTTGTCAGTTTTCACTTGTTTTTTTCTATCTCTCTGTTATATGTGTTCATGGTGCCAGTTTACTTGCATCAGATTTTCCAGCTCTGAAGAAGTGGGTCTGTCCCACAAAAGCTCATCACCTAATAAATTATTTTGTTAGTCTTTGAAGTGCTACAGGATTGCTGGTTTGGTGTATTTCAGCATGTGAGCTGAGTGCCTGTTTTGCAAACGAGGTGACGACTAGGTTTTCTTTTATCATTGTCTGCTGGTTTAATTTTGCTCCCTTGTTAGAGGGGATAATTTCTTTACTTCTAGGAAATTAGGAAATCCCTTCTTTTATAGAAGAGCAGAGAACAGTTCTCAGTTCAGTGGCCAAGACATAAATGGACAGATACATTCGTGTTGCCTGGGTTGTACAGGTGTTAGCCCTGGCACTGTGGTCAAATTTCAGCTCAGATGATCCTAGTCTGTTTGACTTCACCCACTAGCCACCCCCTCCCCATCCGCCTCCGCAGTTCTAAAGTAATACAATGATTTTCTTCTCTTCCTGCCCTAAAATGTATGTGCTGTAGGTGTTTAACAGCTCCCACCCCAAGCTGGCTGCATTTCAGTGAGGAGGCCACTCCTTTAGGGCCAGCTTCTTTTGAAATTTGCTGTTAACTTCCTTGGGATGGGGGTTGGACTGTGCATTTGACTGCCTCTGTACGCTAAACAAGACTTGGCCTCCAGGAATGAGCCTTTGGTGATTAAGGATCTGTCTGAATGAACATTGTACTAATCTCCCAGGGAATGAGGTGCTGCCTTTAATTTCATTTACAAAACCAGGAGCTGATGGAAGGTCCATGCAAGGGCAGAGGTGTGAGATCTCAACATCCAGGCCAGATTCCAATGCAGATAGTTACACGTGGCCTACTCAGCTTCCCCTCTATAGTTCAAACTGGATATTGCTGCCTTCATTTCCTGTCCTAAAACTGTTCTGTAATGTTCTGCACCAGACCTGATGGCATTTCACTGGTGAGTCAAGCAGCTTGCCTAGGAGAAGCAGCATGGCCCAAGAGAGCAGGTGCACGGCTGGGGCTGAGGAGATCTGGGTTTTGCTTCTGCCATGGGTTTACTGGGTGACCATGGGCAAGTCACTTGCCACTCTCGGTGTCTTTCTCAGGCTTGGGAAGCTGGTAAAAGTTTCACCAAATGCACATGCTTTTTTCTTGGCAGTCAGTCGATAACACGTAAGATGTCTTCATGTCACCCTCCTATCTGTGAGGCCATTGATGGCTGACCAACATAATTCAGGAGCTGCATGTCTGATCGCAGAAGGGGCAGGGGCTGGTACCTCTTGGAGGGGCGAGGGGCAATTTTTGCTGCTCCTTTCTCCTTCTTCACCTCTTTGTCTGCGCTGCAGTGGGCTCTTTCAAATTGTGCCACCCTCTCACAAATTATGGCTCTCCACTGAGGATGGTCCTGGGCAAGGTTCTCCCAAGTGTTGACACCGATGTTGTACTTACTTCAACATGTCCTTAAATTGCTATATGGGTCTCTTCTGCCCAGCCCAATCTGCGGGATAGTCCTGAATGTCCATGACAAGTCTTGCTTGCCACATGTATGCAAAAATGTCCTGCAGGGACATGGGACTTGTCATGGAAATTCCTGGACCCCACCCAGGATTTCTGTGGTTGTGGCTGCTGGTGGGGCGCCGTGCTCCAGCCAGCTCCCAGCAGCAGAGCCCCATCTCCCCAGCTGGGATTCCTGTGGCTTGGAGCTGGGTGGGGCATGGAGCCCTGCTGGCAGCACTAGCTGTGGGATCCCTGGGTGAGGGGACCCCAGGAGCCCCGTTCTCTGAGATGGCTGGAGCACAGAGCCTCACCAGCAGCAACAGCTGTAGGAACCCTGGCTGGAGGGGTGGAGAGACTCTGGCAGCCCCGTGGCTGGGAGCTGGCTAGGGTGCAGGGTTCCCCACCCCCCAGTCACAGCAGCTTCCCAGCTTTGTAGCTGCTGGGGTCCCCCATCTCCTTGGTCAGGGATCCTGTGGCTGGAGCTGCCTATCCCTCACACCCTCCCCAAAAATCTGGCAACCCTATGTTGGAAAGCCAAGCAAACTGTGTACAATGATAGAGAGAGTCTGAATAAAAGAGATTAGTTCCTCTCTCTTAATACTGGGAGTGAATAATAGTGAAGACGTGCGGAGTTAAACTGTGCTGAAGTTAGGAATGAAGCACAGCCGAAGTCTTATCCCTTCCCACTTCCAGCCTATCACAGGAAGCATCTCCCATGCTGGCCAGAGTGCACGATGGTAGACATGACACAACAGGAGGTGAAAATCTTGCTCTTTCCTACTCTCCCTTCAAGGCTTTTAGACCATAGCCCTGCCCTCCATCAGTAACCATGTGTTTTGCAAGAGCTCGAATGATGTCCATTGAAAACACTGTGACGAGCATTCAGGTTAACAACACCTTTCACAGTGGTGCACCTTGCATGTGAGATGAACCTCAAGGATGGAGAGAACTTTGGGTGTGTATGCATGGAGAGACAAGGATTGTGATGGTGTCACAAAGAAGGGCCTCATGGAGCAGGGGAGGGAATAAAGACCAGCTATGTCACATAGGCATATTTTTAATGAGCCTGTATATGTCTGAAGACTTTCACAAGCTGGATACTGAGCAAGGCTGAAAACAGTAACCCCTGGGGGCTGAAAAATCTGCTGGAATTTGATCTGTTTATATTGGATATGTTATAACTGCGCTGTGATTCAGTTGCATACTTTTTGTGCTTGTGAAGAAAAAGTAGCTCTTAAGATGAGATATGTCTGGTAAGTGTCCATTGCTGGCGCTAACTGGAAACACAAACACTGATGCTGCAGGTGGTGTGACAATTTCATGTTCCAGTTGAAATTGTTTTCTTGACGGCTGTGGCAGAATAAGAGGCTTTTGTTTTTGTTTTTTTTTTTAATCTAAGGCAACAGCATAGCAAGTGACAAAACTATACCTGAGCTATGGGGCTGCTAGAGTGTAAATCTTTTAATGGATTTGATGGGACCAGATGGTCCTGTGTTTATTTTATTTTGCAAGATGTTTGGGTCTGGGCCATTCCGCATAAGCTGACAGTCATGTTTGATGATCAATTTCTGCAAGGGAGTCAACGATTGGATTGTAATTGTCAATCATCTCTGATTGACTTGACAGCTATGTAATGAGCCCAGATCATACACATTTTTATTAGGGACTGAGCAACCATTACAGAATTTTTGTCACATTTTCTCACATTTGATCCTTTCAGCCTTGGGTATGCTTATTGCACAGTGTAGGCCAGATTTTCAAACGTAACTGAGGCCATGTCCACATTACCTAGTGACAAGTTACTCACTACAGGTTGAACCTCTCTAATTCAGAACTCTCTCATCCAGAAACATCCATAATCCGGCATGATTTTAGTTATCGGGATGACCACTTATGAGCATTGCCAAGTTTCCCGTAGTCCCATAAAATTTGTGTACAGCACCAGCCCTGGCTCTCAGTGTTCTGTGCTGTTATTTAGTTGTAATTTACCTTTAAGTGTCTCCTAAGAGCCCAGTAAGCAGTGGACATGTTGGTAATGTGCTAAACAATATTGACTTCCCGTGATCTGTCAATTCTCTTGTTCGGCACTGGTCAGGTTCCGAGGGTGCTGGATGAGAGAGGTTGTCTGGGATGTGAAATCTTTCTCTACCAGTAGCTGGCCCGAAGGAGTCTTTAAGTATTTGTTAACTTTGCATTTTTTAAATGCAGCAAAAATGGATGCCAGAGCTCATCTCAGCGTCTCACCGGTAAGGTGATATGCTGTTTCGCGTCTGAAAGCTTTTAGGGACAGATGAATATAGAGAAGAATTTGGTGCCCCATCCACAAACGCACCCACATTTTCCAGCTTCAGCCCACTGTGCGCAGATAGTCTGGCTATTGATTTGCAGATAAAACGCCAACCCTCCCCCCTGTACTTCAGAATCCCTGTCTCGGACAAGGCCTCAGCAACGAGCAGCTTGTTAAATGGGCATGGGCTGATGACTGTGCTGAGTATACAAAGTCTGTTTAGATATTGCTCTCAGGGCAGGAGGTTGCAGGTGGGGGGTGGGTGGGGGTTGTGATACAACAGTACCTATAAGATATTGAAGTGCAGGGTGGAGTGCGGGGGGGCAGCTTGAGGCAGGAGGTTGGGAAGTTTGGGGGAACTCGGGGCAGGAGGTGGAGACATGGGGGTGCAGGAGTCCAGGCGGTGGTTTGGGGGTGTGGGACTGCAGGGGTCAGGACTGGGAGAGTGAGGAGGGGCTCAAGGCAGGGTGTTGGTTTGTGGGAGGAGTGCGGGGATGTCAAGAGTCAGCATTGGGGGCGGTGAGGAAGGGCTCAGGATGGGGTTGGGATATGGAGAGGTGCAGGAGCCAGGGCATGCAGGGGTGGAGGTGTGGGGCAGGGGTGGAGTGTGCAGGGAGGCTGAAGTTACCCTCCCCCTATGATTCAGACCAGGACTCTGTTGGCTGTTCCCGTTCCTGTCCCTGTCAGGGAGTGACAGCAAAGTGCACAGCTCATCTGCCCTCTGCCCTACCTAGCCTGAGGGAACAACGTAACAAACTGTGTACTTTCCCCTTGCACCCTGACAATGATGAAGAGGAGCAGCAAGCAGTGTTCCTGTACAAACGGAGGGTAGAGGAGAGATTTAGCTGCTCTCCCTAAATAGCACCTGGGAGTTGGGGAGATGGGGCAGTCCTGGATAGGGGAAGGGCACGCCCCCAGCCAGCCCATTTCACCTGCCTGCTGCAGAGCCCCAGGAGCTGAGCGTCCCAGCCATTTGGTTCTTCCTTAATCAGGGCCACGCTCTGGCTTATTTTCTCCGCCGAGTGCACGGGACTAACAGCTGCATGGATCGACTCTCATCAGCTGATGTCAAAGTACGTGTTGGATTGTGCAAAACTCATGTTTGCTGGGCGTGCGCAGCATTATGCAAATACGTTATGATTTTTCTCAGATTCCTGTAGCACCTAGGAGCCCTCATCACAGAGTAGGCTGCCATTTGCTTGGAGCTGTCCAAACATGGAAGAAAAAGACCGTTCTCGCCCCTCAAGCGTTTACATCCTGTATAAGAAACTACATGTTGGCTACAAGGTACTTGCTATCTTAGTCAAGTACTTTCCGTCTCTCTCTTTCTCTTCTTGCCGAGCTAACACCGAAACTGTTGTATTTGAGAGAGATCATATCACCCAGGAAATGCAGCTACTTCTGTTAGGGCAGATGCATAGCAACCCTGCCTGACATTTCTGGGAAAATGATTAAGAATACATATTAAATAAACGCTAGGTTGAATGACCCCCTTAGAATTTAGCTTGGACCTGGCAATAAACTCTGAACTCTGCATTTTGACAAGTGCTAGCGAGGGGAATACAGGCCAGGTGAGCAGTGTTCCTACTTAGTAGCAAGATCTTTGGTAGGATCTGGTGATCCCACTGTTGCTTCCTCCATCGTTGTCAGTTACCTTGTTCTGAGGTGCTCAGTAGTCCCTAACTGGGAGTGAGATAATGATGGCAGCATATGCTATAGCTTTGTGAAGCCCTGTGCTGCTGGACATAGAGGTGGGGAAGCAGGTGTTGCTGTCCTGTAAGATTTTTCCTCATTGTTGGAAGGTGGCAGACATGCTCCCTCACTGCTTCCTACCGGGCTGAACGTGGTGAAACTGACTAGATCAGTTCAGTGTTTCCCACCCTGGGGTCTGTGGATGCCTGGGGGTCCACAAGGATGTTGCAGGGGGTCCATCGGTAAAAAGATAGATAATGATAATAGAAAGTTTTAAGTAAATTGTGAAGTTACAATCAATTATTTTAAAGTCAGGTAACTCCTAATAATGGTATTAATTGCAGTCCAAAAAAATCTACATTGTGGTTTCCTGTTTCATTTCATGATGTGTGCATAGCGGCTAGAAATGGCTTTGATGGGGGTCTGTGAACACTTTGGGGTGGGTGATTGTGAGTCTGCATTAGTGAAAAGTTTGGGAACCACTGGACTAGATAGTTTGCCACACTCTCCACACAGGAGCCAAAGGGGGTTTGGGACCTTCAGAATGTCTTCCCGTAGAATTGCTCGTGGTAATTGGCAAACACTGAGTGAGGCTTTTTGTGTTGGTTGGTTTGGTTTGGTTTACAATGAAGCGGGCAGTTTGAGTTTTATGTGGGTTTGGGGGGAGCTCACTTGAAACCAAAATAGCAGCAGCCACAAACTTAGATGAACTAAACTCTCTGGTTTTGGTTCATAAGATCAACATGAACTAAAGTACTCGTTTCCCACAGCTTTACATGTATGTTTGTCAGAACTGGATAGTAATTTTTGTAATGACTGATGGATAATGTAGATCTTATCAGCATCTTTTTTCAATTTTTTTGATTTTACATTTTCACAGTTGCAGGAAATAAGGGTGTAGGTCAGATAACAATTGTTTAGTAACAGGAATGCTGAGACTCAACAACAAGTGAAAGCTTTATAGTATTCGAAACACAAATTGCCAATATCAGATGTCAAAAATATAAAGTAAATATCTTAAATCAAAGTCCAGTAAGTTCTCAAGCAGCATTTTTCTTTCTTTGCTTAGCTGAAATTTCACTTGCAGGTTGTACTTCTCTGATCCGTCACCCTCAGTGTCTGACCAGTCCCAAACCAGGGACTTTACCAGACCGTGGGAGGTCAAAGCCAGCCCCTCTGCTGCCACTGGCTGTGGGGCTGTGCTCCAGCGGCAGCAGGGGAGCTGGCAGTGACTGAGTGAGCATGGAGCGGGGCTGTGCTCAGTGAAGGAGGCAGGGTGGCTGTGCAGTCCTGTGCGAGTGCCCTGAACTCCATGGCTGCTGAGCTGTGCCCCTGCCATGGGGCTGTGCTCCTGACCCTGCAGCCTCTTTCCCTGAGCATCCTCCTTCTGTGAGCTCGAGCTCTGGCACGTAGGCTATTTGTGGTGCTCTGGGAGGGTCAGGGAGGAGTGGCTGAGCATGGAGCCCAGCTTGTCCCCATGATTGCTCCATCCTCACAGCATCCCTGGGGATGCCGTGCCACAGATGTTGCTGGACTGTGGAGCTTGAACCTGTATTACAGAGCACGTCCGTGCTCCTAGAGCCACTCATGACTCACGCAGAGAAAGGTACTAGCCAAATCCTCCCCGCTTCCTCCTCCTGCTCCCAGGAATTTTCCATATTATTCAGGGGTCAGCAACCTTTCCAAGGTGGAGTGCTGAAATTTGACCTTTTGACCTCTATGTACAATCCCAGTGCTGGTGATTGTTTTTTAAGTTACTAATAGTCCTATTTACAACAGCTTCATTAATAAATAAATGAAGATGCAGAGCTTTACCATTTAGGTGGTGGTTGGTAGCATTAGCTGATCTTTCGTTAACCCACAGGGGGCATGGCTTTGAGCAAATTCCTGGCTGCATGGGGGAGAGGGCAGGGCTGAGCGCCTGTCTCATGTGCCAGTGAAAATCAGCTTGCGTGGCACTCTTGGCACGCATTCCGGGGGTTGCTGGAATTGGTTCGCCATTTCATTAATGGAAAGTGGATATACACCAGCCATTGTAAATTTGAGCTGATACCAAAAACTTCAGGCAAACTCACTGGAGAAGAACACTAAAACAAGTTTATTGACTACAGAGGACAGATTTTAAGTGATTATAAGTGACAGGCAAAAAATCAGATTTGTAATCAACAGAAAAGAAGATATCACATCACAATCTAAACTCCCACCCTATTAGACTGGTCAACACCTAAATTAAGCAGTTGTTTTTTTTTTTCTCACCCAGTGGACATTACAGTTGTTAATGTACAAATTTGTCCCATAAACCTGGGCTGGGCTCCTCTGCTCGTGTCTTCAGTCTTCTCAGTGTCTTGTTGCTTGAAGTGCAGGTGAGGACTGGAGAAGGTCAAAGCATGGACCCCCTGTGTTGGGTTTGATACCCTCGGTACAGTGTGACACTCACTACCTTGGAGGAGTGCCATGGGACACCCCTTCTTCCCCCCACTCCACGTTATTCCTCATTTGTGCACAGTTGTGATCTTATACACAAGCATGCCCTGTGAGGTATTGGGGAGAGGTTATGAAACACCCAGTTCTATTTAAATACACATCTTTAATGCACAGAAAGTGATGACATTGTGCTGTATGGTTTTCAATAAAACATGCTGTAAATTGGGGAGATCAGCCAGCTATTGTCTCCGTAGAGACAAAAGCAAGAGAGTAACCAGCCCCCGGGGCAGGGTGGTGTGGGGTGTGTGTGTGTGTGTGTGAGAGAGAGAGAGAGAGAGAGAGAGAGAAATAACCATCCACTGCCACTGTCCACAAAGGGAGCTGCAATTCAATGACTCACTGGCATTAGACCACACCAAGGGAATTGCTCAACCCTGCCTGTTGACCCAACAATGCTCATCAGACATGTCTGATCTTTTATTCACCAAGCACATTATCCAGGCAGCTAGAAGTTTCTAAACTCCAGTTTCTTAAAACCACTGAAATTCATTATAGCTCTTCCCTTACTAATACACAAAATTGTTGGCTTACAAAATCAATTGCCCTGAGGGGGGTTCCATTTCTTTTAGGGATTCCAAATTATAAACATTATATTAATAATTTCATTTTAAGGAATTCATCTGACTATTTTTAGAATAATTCCCCCAAACTGTTTCCTAGACAAAGAAAAGGAACGCAATGCATCATGGCTTTCATCACACAAACACACTGGTTTCTGAATTTGATATCATGGGTTAGATTCTGTTCTCATTTACACTGGTGTAAACCAAAGAAACTCTGAATTTCAGCTTACTGCAGATTTCCCTTTGTGTAACAGAGATCAGAATCTAGCCCTGGATGTTGTGATGACAAAGAGAGACTTAGTGTTCATGCAGATAATAATTTTAATTTTTTTCACTTCCCATATCCTTTCTTTCAGTCATTGGAAGAGGACATCAAACACTTCGAAGTTCAGATATTGCAATAAGGACTTCCACTTTTCCTGTGGACAATATGGACTCTCTGAATACGGTCTCCAGAAATGGAGAGAGGACGTTGCTGTCTATAACAAACAATGTTATGCCAACCACCGCACCAGAAAGTACCACCTCTTCTACGGAAATAATCAGTTCTGCTGATTTCACCCAGCTCTCCTCTTCTGTGGAGCAGAGCAGAAGAAATAGCTCCACAAGTGGCAGGGTTTCCACTGAGACTGGCATGGAGCCTTTGACCGTATCTTCTTCTGAGATACCAACCCATTCATCTTCACAAAGTGGTCCTCCAGGTGAGTTTTATCATCCAAAAAAGCAGTACCTCTGGTAAACTCCACCCAATACTCGGCACCAAATATAAGTCATGGTTTATAAAGGCGTTATGCCCTGTTGTTCATAACTATATTTTAGGGCAGTGGTTCCCAACATTTTCACTAGTACAGCCCCCCAATCACATCCCTAAACTGCTTTCAGACCCCACCATCAAAGCCACTTCTAGCAGCTACGTACACTTTATTAAATGAAAAAGGAAACCACAACGTAGATTATTGGACAGTAATTCATAATGTTATTGGAAGAAATTAAGTCTAAAAATAATAATTGATTGTAACTTTGCGACTCATTTAAAACTAATTTCTATTATCATTTTTATTTATCTTTTACTTTTTTCCCCCCAGACCCTGTGCAGTAACCTCTGGGGGTCCATGGAGTCCAGGTTGGGAACCACTGTTCTAGGACATTCTTGATTTCATGGGGGATATTTTTTAAGAAGGATGATCTGTAATCTCCTCTGACCATCTTATTAGTTTCATTTGTTATTCTTGGCCAACCAGTGACATGGAGGGGAAACCCATGACTGGTAATTTACATTAACCATGCAGTTGTCCCTAAGTTATTGAGCTCAGCCAGCGAACTCTGCTGAATTTCATTACAAACATTAAGGTGACTAACACCTTTGATGGCCTTCTGGGACTGACTCTTATTTACACCAAGGCATCTTTACATAACTCTGGCAATATAACAAGATGTGCCTTGAGAACTGTCCAAGTGTGCCATGAAATTTTGCAGAACCACTGTGGAGGGAAATAGAGGACCCCACACCTACTGGGGTTCAATCAGCAAGGCTGCCTGAGTCCCAGCTGGCACCAGGTTGGTCAATTTCCTTTCACAGCAGCTCTGGTGTAGCAGGGGCATTGGTGGAGTGGCAATAGGGGCAGGAGCCTATTGGAGCTGGGATGTGGTTTAAATGCCTTCTCCCGGTTCCAGTGGGCTGGCAGGGAGGGGAGACTGCTCTCTGGAGTTGCCTCCTCCCTCACCCTGTGAGTAATCGAGTAACCGCTGAAATTTTCAGCCGTCAGTCGATTATGCAACATCCCATTTGATCCTTGTTTAGTTTGTTGTGTGCATTACTATGTTGCAAACCTCTCTGATAAGACAGTAACTGTAGTAAATGTGAGGAAGTGTGATGTTTAGGAGCAATCAATTCAGCTGAAAAAGTGGGTGTGTTGTGGAATTATCAGCTTAATTGATGTGTGCTGTGTTACTGAAAAAGTTGGGAACCACTGGTGTAAATAAGAATCATTTTCTTTTTTACAGGCAAAGAGATACTGTGTGTAAAGGTTTCAGTCAGTGATTTTTTCCTGAGGCCCTTATCCTGAAAACACCTAACTTTATTCATGGACCTGGTCTCATTGACTGTGACCAGGAGCACAGCTGTGTACGTGCTTGAGTTTTTGCAAAAGCTAAGGGTTAAGTTGTTTTTTTGTTTTTTTGTTTTTTTTTATCCCTGCTGATTGAAAAAATTCCACATACGCTATGTGGATGATTACAGCATCTCACGTAAAAACACATTTAATTCCGTTGGCTAATTAGACAGTATCACATCAGTATTTGCACTGTTTTCTGTGGAGTATAGGGAAGTTTTAGGTAATAGTGCAAATACAGCAGCAACTTCAGCTACTAGTATAACCCCAAACTGGCATATCTTTAAGACTTGCCACTGTAATAGTTGTTAGTACAATAATCATTAAAATATTGTTATATTTCAGCCATTGGAAGCAACCACCAGACAGCTAGTATTCGGGATATGGAAAAAAAGATTCCTAGTTCTCGTGATGATGCTGTGCATATTTCACCTACATTCAGCAGGGGTGCAAAGAGGACACTGCAGTTGCTAACAAACCCCATCACTTCTACTAATTCACTAAAAAACGCCACTTCTCAGACAGGAATTTCCATGTCTTCAGATCTAACCCACTCCTCGCCTTCTGTGTCATGGAGTGGAGGAAGTAATCGATCATCAGCTATCACTCATCTCCCTGGGTCTTCAACAGGGCATTTACTTATTCATTCCTCTTTAAAGAATGGCTTCCCAGGTGAGTTTGGCTGTCTGTAAGCTTGTCATTTCACAGTGAAAATATTATAATGCATTACCAAATGTAGGAATAGTAATGCTAAGCACTGTTATGTTTATTGAAAAGTTAGATAGGGTTCCAAGGAGAACCACAAGAATTGTCTGATGGCTGTAAAAATACAGTATTTCACAGTAAGAATACCATAAAACATTTTCAAACATCATTTTTTTTTAAAATGTAGGAATAGTAATGCCTAGCAGCTAGCAATTTGTATTGAACAGGTAGAGATGGTCCACAGAACTGCAAGAATTATCTGATGGCTGTAAAATATGCCTTGCAGTGAGAGATTTAAAGAACTCGGTCTGTTTAGGAAACAGAACACAAAGAGGTGACCTGCTGGTAGACACCTCTTTTATATAGCAGACAAAGGAATAACAAGACCTAGTCACTGGAAATTGAAGGTAAGAAATGAAGTGCAAATTTTTATCAGTCAGGACAATTAGAACATTTATCTGAGGGATTCTCCAACACATGAAATCTTGAAATCAAGTTCAGATATGTTGCTGAAAAGTTATGTGCTCTAGTTCAGCCACAGGTCTTTAACCTTGATACGGGAATCAGTGTATAAAATTTTATGGCTGTTGTTAAGCAGGCAGTCAGGTTAGCTCACGTCTTTTCACAGAATCACACAATGACAGAATCATAGGGCTGGAAGGGACCTCAGGAGGTCATCTAGTCCAGTCCCCTGGTCCAAGCAGGATCAACCTCCACTAAGTCATCCAGCCAGGACCTTGTCCAGCTGGGACTTAAAAACCTTAAGTGATGGAGAATCTACCACCTCTCTAGGCAATGCGTTCCAATGCTTCACCACTCTCATGGTGAAGTAGTTTTTCCTAATATCTAACCTACATCTCTCCCTCTTCAACTTCAGACCATTAGTCCTTGTTCTGCCATCTGACACCACTGAGAACAGTTTCTCACCCTCCTCTTTAGAGCTTCCCCTCAGGAAGTTGAAGGCTGCTATTAAATCACCCCTAAGTCTTCTCTTCTGTAAACTAAACAAGTCCAAATCCCTCAGCCTATCCTCATAGGTCTTGTGCTCCAGACCCTTAATGATTTTTGTTGCCCTTCGCTGAACTTGCCCCAGCAAATCCACGTCCTTTTTATACTGGGGGGGCCCAAAACTGGACACAATATTCAAGATGTGGCCTCACCATTGCCGAATAGAGGGGAACAATTACTTCTCTAGATCTGATCTGCTGATAGGAATAAGGGAATTTTGAAGTTCCCGGGGCCTTTTGTGTGGACAAGCTGTGCGGCAGTGAGCCACAACAATTTCAAAGTGCCCTGGCCGGCAGCATGCTAATGAGGCACTGAATATGTATTTCAGCACCTCAGCATTAATCTTCGAAATGGCCATTTGCATGGCTATTTGGAAGATTTGGGCTAGTGTAGACACAGCCATTGTGTGAGATCCCCCTAAGAGTCTTGACTCCATTGTTTCCATTAACGACATCGGTGATGGAGTGAAGAGTGTTCTTATAAAAACTGTGAATGACACCAGGCAGGAAGGGTTTGCTAGCACTTTATTAGGACAGTCTTACAATTCAGAATTAGCTTGATAAACTGGAGAATTGATCTGAAATTAACAAGGCAAAATTCAATATAGTTCATGCAAAGTACCCCCCTTAGGAATGAAAACTCAAATGCACAGACACAAATTGGAGACTGACGGGCTGGGAGGCAGTACCACCAAAAAAAGGTCTGGAGGTTAGAGTGGATCACAAAGGGAGTATGAATTAACAATATGATGCTGCAAGGTTAAAAAAAAGAGCAAATGTGATTCGGGGATGAATCGGTGGGTGTGTTGTGTTTGGGCACCACACTTTAAGAAAGATGTGAACAAGATGGAGAGAATCCAGGGGAGAGCAATAAGCACAGTAATAGCGTTAGAAAACATGACCTCTTCTGAAAGGCTGAAAGAATTGGGCATAGTTAGTGTAGAGAAGAGAAAACTTCAGAGGAGGGGGGAGGGCTGATAAGTTTTCAACTGGTGAAAAGTTGCTGTAAAGAGAAGAATAATCAATTGTTCCCATGCCCATTGATGGCAGGATAAGAAGTAATCAGCTTACTTGTCAGTAAGGGGCATTCAGGTTTAATATTGGGAAACACTTTCTAACTATAAGGAGATGCATTGAATAGGTTCCTTAGAGAGGTTGTGAAATTCCCATCATTGAATGTTTTTCAGAACAGGTTAGACAAACAATTCTCAGGGATAGTCTAGGGAATTAGTTAATCCTGCCTCAGCAAAGGGGGAAATACTAGATGGCCTTTTTGAGGCACACTTTCCTACTTTTCTATGACTCGATGATAAGACAGCAGTCAATGCTTGCCATTTCCTCAATATAAAGGTTTTAGTCACAATTTCTTTCCATACTATCATTTATTTTCTCCATCATTTTCCTGCAACACACAAATTATGGGAATCTAAATATTATTGCAAGAAAATTTGTGTAGACTTATGAAAATGGGATTTTAATATTTCTTTATCCTGTTTCAGCCATTAAAGGTCACCATCAGCCAGTGAGCAGCTCAATTTCAGAGACAAAGTTTGCCAGTTCTCACACTGCCAGTACATACATTTCAGCTACATCCAACAGAGCTGGAGAGAGGACATTACAATCTCTAATAAACAGCAGCAGATCTTATGCAACAAGAAGCTCTACTTCTGGTACTGAAGCGTCCAATTCTTCCTATTTCACCAAGTTGTCATCTGTATCTTCTGTAGCCCTGACTGGTGGAACTAATATCTCATTGGATGTCATAGATTTCACCAAGCCTTTGACAGACCCTTTGCTTACACAGTCTCATTCTGCTTCCAAAACTGCTTCCAAAGGTGAGCATAATTAGTCTTGATTGCTGCTTTAAAGTGGCACTTAGTGTGCCTCAGAGCTGTGTGCCGGGAATGCCGTCTTCTGCTCTCCATGTGTGTAACCCACACGCCTACGTGTGGTTAATTGTCCCGTGTAGTGGTACCTAGACCACTTCAGAGAGAAAGAATAAGTGTCCTCTGCAGCCTAAGCTGAGAGTCAGGTGCTCTTTAGCTCAAGCTGTAGAGACACCTGCACTAAGCTGCAGAGGTTCCAGGGTTGAGCCTGGCTGAATGCAATTACACAGGTGCCCCACTGCTTGGTGGCAGGAGCACGTGACACCAGCTCTGATGAGTCACCAGCATCGAGTTAGAGGAGGGAGGTGGGGTGGAGAGTCTCTAGGGGAGGGAAGAGGTATTGGGTTAGTGTGGGGAGCTGGGGATGCCTGGCTCTGGAGGAGGAGGGGTGATACATATTGGGTGTGCCATGAAATTATAACCAGTGCCAAAGTGTGCCACAAAGTGGTAAAGGCTGCTGAGCACAGCTGAAGACTCTATTGCACACTAACATCTGACATAGACAAGCCCTTAGTGATTCCATGTTTTAACCCCTCCTGAATTTAATTCCAAATATTTCTGTCCTTTTATAATTTTGAAAGGCAGCAGCATAGCACGCAAAGCAATAGAACTGAATGATGGAGAGAAGCATGGCACTTGTTAGTGCCACCGTTTCTTTAATTGCATTTCTCATGGCTTTATGTTGCGTGTTCCTGACTATACAGGGTTCACATCTCTCAAAATTAGCAGTTTCTCCAGAAGGAAAGTACCCATATTTAGTATTCGTACATGCACTCTTGCAATCTGTGTGATACTGTAAGAAAAACTACCCATTTGGATTTATGCATATGGATTTAAAACCTCTGTTATCTTTTAGCCATTGGAAATAGCCACCAGCCAATTAACATCTCAGAAAAAAGGACTACAGATTTGTATACCAGCAGTACCTACACTTCAGCATCATTCACCAGTAGTGAGGAGAGGACGTTAAAGTCTCTAATGAACAGCATATCACCTGATGTAGCAGACAGCTCCTCTTCTAACTTAGGAAATACTGAATCTTCAGATTTACCCCATCCCTTGTCTCCTGTAGCACAGACTGGGGGAAATAATACCTCGTCTAGTGACTTCACTGAGCATGCCACAGATCCTTTGCTTGGACACTCTTCCAACACTCCAAGTTATTTGACTTCACTAAATGGCCCTGCAGGTGAGTTTATGATTTCAACTGGTTAGTGCTCTGTTTGTTTTTAAGAACCAGTTTCTGTTTAACTCAGATTCTTAGCTATCTAACAGATGTATATGCCCTCCCCCCACGTTATCATAGTATCTGAACACCACACAGTCTGTAATGCATATATCCTCACCACACCACAGTGAATTACGCAAGGGCTGTTATCCCCATTGTACAGATAAGGAACTGAGGCACAGACAGACTGACTAATCCACTGTCTCGTAAGTTGTTTGTGGCACACCAGGTATTTGGACTTGGTTCCTCTTATGGTCTTAAATTAGCACCCTAACAGTTTTTCTTATACACTGCTCTTAATATTTTAAGCCTTCCCCGTTTGAAATCACAATACATTTTTTTTTACTGTGCAATTGTTCGTTCTCTGTCAGATTTTGCCACCATTGTCCATGTCCACCTATGTCATATCCTTCAGGTTCTCCCATTATGTTGCATGGGACTATATGCCCTGTAAGGTGAGACACAGTGTGAAATTGGAGATTCAGGCACTTAGTGATTGTGTACTAAGTAGCTAGATTGACAAAGGTGTAAAACTCTGGGTTGCTTAGGTACTATACCTGGGGATGGTACCTTTCAATACTTTGTAGGTGAACTTCACGGAATTGCTGTACCAGCTTTGCTTCATTAACATGAATTATGGCTTTTTAAGCCTTTTTTTTTTTGATTGAGAGAGCCAGTGATTCTAAAGTGACAGTATCAGAGAGGTAGCTGAGTCAGTCTATATCTTCAAAAACAACAAGGGCTACGTCTACACGTGCACCCAACTTCGAAATAGCTTATTTCGATGTTGCGACATCGAAATAGGCTATTTCGATGAATAACGTCTACACGTCCTCCAGGGCTGGCAACGTCGATGTTCAACTTCGACGTTGCTCAGCCCAACATCGAAATAGGCACAGCGAGGGAACGTCTACACGCCAAAGTAGCACACATCGAAATAAGGGAGCCAGGCACAGCTGCAGACAGGGTCACGGGGCGGACTCAACAGCAAGTCGCTCCCTTAAAGGGCCCCTCCCAGACACACTTTCATTAAACAGTGCAAGATACACAGAGCCAACAACTAGTTGCAGACCCTGTATATGCAGCACGGACCCCCAGCTGCAGCAGCAGCAGCCAGAAGCCCTGGGCTAAGGGCTGCTGCCCACGGTGACCACAGAGCCCCGCAAGGGCTGGAGAGAGAGTATCTCTCAACCCCCCAGCTGATGGCCGCCATGGAGGACCCCGCTATTTCGATGTTGCGGGACGCGGATCGTCTACACGTCCCTACTTCGATGTTGAACGTCGAAGTAGGGCGCTATTCCCATCCGCTCATGGGGTTAGCGACTTCGACGTCTCGCCGCCTAACGTCGATTTCAACTTCGAAATAGCGCCCAACACGTGTAGACGTGACGGGCGCTATTTCGAAGTTACTGCCGCTACTTCGAAGTAGCGTGCACGTGTAGACGCAGCCAAGAAGTCCCGTGGCACCTTATAGATGAACAGATATTTTGGAGCACGAAAGCTTATGCTCCAAAATATCTGTTCATCTATAAGGTGCCACGGGACTTCTTAATGCTTCTACAGAGTCCTGAAAATAAAGGTCCCAATTTCATTCTGGGCTGGATCAGTGTAGGAGAATAGGATCTAGCCTGGAATAATTTATATCTCTTTGATTCATATGCCACATTGGCCCTAACACGTCATCATAAATTATAGCATTTGATGAACTGCTGCAACTGAACTACTTGGCTTTCACCTTATTGAACCATAAGTCTATGAAGGATTGTGCCCTGTCATACCATCCTCCCTGCCGTTCAAAGCTTGGTCTCCTCAGCCACATGCGAGTCCACAACTGATGAGCCTGGGCAAGCTCAAGACATCACCGTCGGACATGACGGACTGCCTACAACCGTCTTCCCATTCCCAACATGATTCCGGTTCTTCTCCTTCCAGAATGTGTGCGAAGGCCAGTTTGCATAGAAACCAGTTATGCCAGCTGAGAACTCCCCTCTGCCTAAGTAATCTGATGCTGTCCATTGAGGGGCAGGTTCCATCACCCTGCAAACTTTCTGCTTTAGATCATCCACAGAAATCAATCTAAGCAACAGATTTAATCATTTCTAAAGACTGAATAGATGTGAGGATTTCATGAATAGATGTGATGATTTCACATGCCCCCCCAAACACAATCCCCAAAAAATGCCAGCTAGATTGGATCATACTTATAATAATTCTAATACATTACTCCTGCTTATTAGATGCTTACTTTGGAGAGACGTGCTTATGAAAGTTACAATCTTATAAAAATATTTCTTTTTTTAATATACACTGATTAATACACAAAGAATTTTATTCTTAGCCTAATCTATATAAGCCATATTCATTGCATAGCATGATTTAAGTTGGAGTTAAACTTCTGCTTTATTTGGTTTTGTATTTCTGGACCTAATGTTTGTAAAACTTGCAAATCAATTGTTGTTTGGCCATATTGAATTTAATTTCTCTCTTTCAATCCCATTTTAGCCAAAGGAAGTAGCCACCGACCAATTAGCATCTCAGCTACAGAAAACGCAGCTTCTGATTTCCATGTCACTCATACTCAAATTTCAGTAAAATTCAGCAAAGGTGGAGACAGGACGTTAAGATCCATAACAAACAACACCACCTCGCCCGGTGTGGCAAAAAGCCCCACTACTATTTTAGAAAATATGAAGTCTTCTGATTTAACCCTGGCCTCAACTTCTGAAGCACACGCTGAAGGAAGTAATGCCTCATCAAGTGACTTCACTGACCCGTCAGTGGAAGCACTTCTTACGCGTTCTTCCAAGAGACCAAGCTATTCATCTTCACCAAAGGAACTTGCAGGTGGGTTTTATGATTCCCAGCAGGTCAGTGTGCTACTCAAAAATAAATAAAATAAGTAAGTAAAAGAGCCTCCTACCCACCGAATATTGAATCAGATTCTTTTTTAAAGGAATCAGTTGGCTTTTAACTCAGAATTATACCAATCACAGTTACTTATGTGACCCACTGTTACTGTAGTATCTAAGTGGTCCATCAACATAAGTTACAGATGTTTAGAGACTACTCTTAGCTCACACCAGTTGGCTATTTCCAAACTGAATAATAAGCTTATTGAAAATGATGTTGCAGATGTGTCTTGTTCTGCCCCCTTACCAGGCCCTGTGTGCTTCCACTCCTCCACTTTCCTTGTAGGTTGTTGGGACCAGTTGAAGGAGAAGCTATTAGTGCCAGCTGAGAGGTCTCCTCCACCAGAAGAGTTTTCAACTAGCCATTTAGGGCCAAAAGCCATCACTCTGCCTGAACTGGGTGATGTTTTTCTGGTCAATATTTTTTTCTGTGAAAAATGGAGATTTGGCAACACTGAAATTGTGTCATGATTTCATGTACGTTTCATCAAATGGTTCAGGTAAAAAAAAAATTACCAAAGAAGTCAAAATATTCCTTCTGACATTTTTGCAATGAATCATTTTAGTATTTCAGTTTTATGCGACTGGATGTAGAATCATAGAATCCTAGGGCTGGAAGGGACCTCAGGAAGTCATCTAGTCCAGTCCCCTGCCCAAAGCAGGACCAGCCCCAAATAAATCATCTCAGCCAGGACGTTGTCAAGCTGGGACTTATAAACCTCTAGGGATGGAGATTTCACCACTTCTGTAGGTAAAGCACTCTAGTGCTTCACCACTTTCCTGGGTTACGTCTACACTAGCCCCAAACTTCGAAATGGGCACGCAAATGGCCGTTTCGAAGTTTACTAATCAAGAGCTGAAATGCATATTCAGCACTTCATTAGCATGCGAGCGGCCGTGGCACTTCGAAATTGACGCGCCTCGCCACCGCGCGTCTCGTCCCGACGGGGCTCCTTTTCAAAAGGACCCCGCCTACTTCGAAGTCCCCTTATTCCCATCAGCTCAGGGGAATAAGGGGACTTCGAAGTAGGCGGGGTCCTTTCGAAAAGGAGCCCCGTCGGGACGAGCCGCGCGGCGACGAGGCGCGTCAATTTCGAAGCGCCGCGGCCGCCCGCATGCTAATGAAGCTCTGAATATGCATTTCAGCGCTTCATTAGTAAACTTCAAAATGGCCATTTGCGTGGCCATTTCGAAGTTTGGGGCTAGTGTAGACACGGCCCTGGTGAAATAGTTTTCCCTAATATCCAACCTACACCTCTCCCTCTGTAACTTCAGACCATTGCTCCTTGTTCTGCTGTCCTTCACGACTAAGAACAGCCTCTCTCCATCCTCTTTAAAACCCCCTTTCAGGAAGATGAAGTTTACTATCAAATCACCCCCCACTCTGCTCTTCTGCAAACCCCAGATCCCTCAGCCTCTCCTCATAGGTCATGTGCTCCAGCCCTTTAATCTTTTTAATTGCCCTCTCCTGAACCCACTTGAATTCATTCACCTCCTTTCTATAGTGGTGGGGTCCAGAACTGGATTTAGTACTCCAGATGTGGCCTCACCAGTGCCGAATAGAGGGGAATAAAAACTTCTGTAGATCTGCTGGAAATGCTTTTCCTAATGCGCCCCTAAATGCCATTATCCTTCTTGGCTACAAGGACACAGTGTTGATTCATATGCAGCCTCTCATCCACTGTAATCCCCAGGTCCTTTTCTGCTGCACTGCTACTTAGCCAGTCTGTCCCTACGCTGTACCAATGCCTGGGATTCTTCCGTCCCAAGGGCAGGACTCTGCACGTGTCCTTGTTGAACCTCATCAGATTTGTTTTGGCCCAATCCTCCAATTTGTCTAGGTCACTCTGGACCCTATCTCTACTCTCCAGTGCATCTACCTCTCCCTCTAGCTTAGTGTTATCTGCAAATTTGCTGAGGGAGCAATCCATCCCCCTCATCCAGATCATTAATAAAGAAGTTGAACAGTACTGGCCATAGAAGCAATCCTTGGGCCACTCCACATGAAACGGACTGCTAAGCAGACATTGAGCCATTGACCACTACCCGTTGGGCCTGCCTGTCAAGCCAGCTTTTTATCTATCTTACAGTCCATGTATCCAATCCATACTTCCTTAACTTATGGGCAAGAATGTTGTGGGAGACTGTACCAAAAGCTTTGGTAAAGTCAAGGTATATCACATCCATTGACTTGCCCATGTCCACAGAGCCAGGTACCTCATCACAGAAGCTAATCAGATTGGTCAGGCATGACTTGCCCTGGGTGAATCCATGTTGACTATTCTTGATCACTTTCCCCTCTTCCAAGTGCTTCGAAATGGATTTCTTGAGGCGTCCCTCCATGATTTTTCTGTGGACTGAGATTAGGCTGACCAGTCTATAATTCTCCTGACTGTCCTTCTTTCCTTTTTTAACAATGGGCACTACATTTGCCTTTTTCCAGTCATCTGGGACCTCTCCTGACCCTCACACATTTTCAAAGATAATAGCCAAAGACTCTGCAATGACATCTGCCAATTCCCTCAGTACACTTGGACGCATTAAATCTGGAGCCATGGATTTGTGTGCATCTAGCTTTTCCAAATTGCTCTTAACCTGTTCTTTCCCCACTGAGGGCTGCCCATCTCTTTCCCATACTTCATTGCTTAGTGCCATAGTCTGGGAGCTGACCTTGTCCATGAAGACTGAGGCAAAAAAAGCATTGAGTACTTCAGCCTTTCCCACATCATCTGTCACTAGGTCACCTCCCTCCTCCAGTAATGGCCCCACATTCTCCCTGAGAACCCTCTTAGTGTTATTATGCCTGTAGAAACCCTTCTTGTTGCCCTTCACATTCCTTGCTAGATGCAGTTCCAATTGTGCTTTCACTTTCCTGATTACTCCCTGGCATTCTCCAGCCATATATTTATACTCCTTCTTAGTTATCTGTCCAAGTTTCTACTTCTTATACACATCCTTTTGAGTTTAAGCTCACCAAAGATTTCCCTGTTAAGACAAACTGGGTGCCTACCATATTTGCTTTTCTTACTGCACATTGGGATGGTTTGTTCCTGTGCCTTCAATAAGACTTCTTTAAAATACTGCCAGTTCTCCTGAACTCCTTTCCCCTTCATATTAGTTTCCTGAGGGATCCTGCCCATCAGTTCTCTCAGGGAGTCTAAGTCTGCTCTTCTGAAATCAAGGGCCTTTATTTTACTGCTCACCTTTTTTCCTTTTGTCAGAATCTCAAAATCAACCATCTCATGGTGCTGCAGCCCAGGTTGCCACGCACTTCTATTTCTTCATGAGCTGATGGGAATAAGGGGACTTCGAAGTAGCCGGGGTCCTTTCGAAAAGGAGGCCCGTCTGGACAAGACGCGCGGCGGCAAGCCGCATCAATTTCGAAGCGCCGCTGCCGCCCGCATGCTAATGAAGTGCTGAATATGCATTTCAGTGCTTCATTAGTAAACTTCGAAACGGCCATTTGCGTGGCCATTTCGAAGTTTGGGGCACGTGTAGACCCGGCCTTTGTGAGCAGCAGGTCAAGCTGTGCATGGCCATTGGTCGGTTCCTTCAGCACTTGGACCAAGAAGTTATCCCCAACATTCTCCAAAAACTTTTTGGATTGCCTATGTGCTGCAGTACTTGTCTCCCGACAAATGTCTGGGTGATTGAAGTCTCCCATGGGAACCAGGGCCTGTGATTTGGAAGCGTCTCTTAATTATCTAAAGAAATCCTCGTCTTCCTCATCTACCTGGTCTGATAGTCTGTAGAAGACACCAACCACAACATCACCGCTGTTGCTTCTGCCTCTAAGCTTAACTCAGACACTCTCAACTGGCTTTTCTCCCTCCATATACATAGCTCTGAGCAGTCATCATGCTCTCTCACATACATCTTAACTCCTCCTCCCGTTTCTCCCCCGTCCTTCCTGAACAGTTTATACCCTTCCATGACAGTGCTCCAGTTCTGTCAGTTATTTCACTAGGCCTCCATTATTCCAATCATCTCATACTTCTTTGACTGTGCCAGGGCCTCTAATTCTTCCTGTTTGTTTCCCAGGCTTCTTGCATTGTATACAAACACCTTAGACAATTAGCTGATTGGCCTACTTTCTCCTTTCAAACCAGGGGTCTTTCTTTGTTGTTCCTTCCTCCTTCGCTATGCAGAAATATCCTTTAATTTTATTTCAAAAAGCAAAAATATTTTAGAAGTGCTTGACATCAAAATGAAACTTTTTATCTGACTGTAGTGATGGTTTTTCTGGGTTTGTTGTTGTTTTGTTTCTTGTGGGTTTTTTTTTTTTTTTTTTTTTGCTTTATGGTTCACCAAAAATTTGTTGTCTCTTCAACCCAAACTTTGATGTTGATTGGTTTGTTGTTGTGGTGCTTTGTGGTATAGAACAGCTGGAGAGCAGCAGGGTGGTGGATGAGTGGTGTATATATATCCAGGATGATCAGGGCCTTGTTCCCTGTTGAGTAGGGCAAGGGTCAGCAACCCTTCTGAGGCGGAGTGTCAAAATGTGACCTTCTGACCTCCGTGTACGGTCCGAGTGATGGTGATACTTTTAAAAGTCACTAAGAAGCCTACTTACCACTTCATTATAAATAAAGGTGCAGAGCTCTATCATTTCTGTCTTTAAATCTCCATCTGGCCAGGTTTTTTAAATATCTAAAAATGTCTGGGATTTTAATACGGTTGAACCTCTCTTATCCTGGATTCTCTGGTCCAGCAACATCCCTTGTCTGACAGGTCAATGTATGTTGCTGAACCAGAGAGCTCCAGCTGTGCTAGTGGCAGAGTGCCCTGCTGACAGCCTGCTCTGGGGAGCCCTAGAGGCATCCCAGGACTGGGAGCCAGGTAGGGGAGCCCCACTACTGGGAGTCTGGCAGGGGTTGGGGAACCCACCTCCAGACATGAGCCCTGTGGCTTGGAGCCAGCTGTAGTCGGGAGCCTCACCAGCAGCCCCACAGCTGGGGGGACTCCAAGCCGGGACACCTCGCCAGCAGCCCCAAGCCTGGGCCAAGGGGACTCCAGCTGGGGTGCCTCATCAGCAGCCCCACAGTTGGAGGATCCTAACTGGGCTGGAGGGGACCGTGGCCCAGCAGCGAGGAACTGGTCACTCACAGGCCCTGGTAGGGCTGGGAGAATCCCATGGGACTGCGGGCAGGAGCCGCCTGGAACACAGAACCCCTCCAGCACCCCCATAGATCTGGGAATCCCATCCGGGCTGGGGCCGACCTGTGGGGCTAGGGAAGACTTCTGAGGCCAGAAGCCGCCTGGGACACAGAGCCCTGCCGACAGCCCTGGGGACTGCAGCTGGGGTGGGCCAGAGCAGACCACAACCCAGGGGCAGGGAGCCCCACTGGCAGCCCCCAATAACCCCTCACCCTGCGAGCAGCCCCACAGCCACCTCCCGCAAACCTCTCCGCCCTATAGGCAGCCCCCTCTCAGTCCTCTCTTCAGTGATTTACCTGAGCTCCAAGTGGGGCAGGCAAGCAGTGTGCCCAAGCCGCAAGCTTGTGTGCGCCCCTCGCCCATCCCTCTCTGCTCCCCTGTTGCATAGGGGAAGGAGGGGCAGAGCTGAGCTCCCCAGTGTGCCTCTGAAAAGCAACTTGTGTGCCAACCATGGCACATGTGCCAGGAGTGGCCAACCCCTGGACTAGCAATGGGTTACTAGGGAAAGGTAATTAGAGCACCTGGTGCCAGTTAAGGCTTCTCCCAGACCTAATTAAAAACACTGCTTCAGTCAGACAGAGTGAGGAAGTATTGACTGGATTTGGAGGAGCAGAGCTCTTAGCCAGGGGACTAGAGAACCAGGAGAAGGGAACCACCCACCCACCCCGCACAAAGGACTGAAGGAAACCCTACCCCAGGAAAGAGAGGGTCAGCAGCCTGCAAATAAAGAGGCTGAGACTGGGAGTGAACAGCAGACCCAGGTGCCTTCCAGACTCCCCTTTTTCTCACAAGGGGGTGATAGCAGGGCCCATAATGCCCAAGAATAGAGACAAGGGGTACAACTCTCTGTAAAAACTTTCTCCAGTGCAACAGATACAAGAATTTAAGCAACAGACTTCACTCAATAATTGGAAATACTTATCATTTTCTAAGGACTGAATAATTCCAGATTGATTTTCTGGTATAATATTATTGAGTAAATGTTATTAAGCTAATAGTGTGTGAAAGCGAGTCACATCTTAATGGAAGAGTGCCTGCCAGTAGCTAGTGTGCGGCAGGCTTTATTTATAATCATTTCAATGAATCATTTCAAGTTTAATTAAATTCCCTGTGTTCAGTACCTTTCGTCCTTAGAGAACCTTTCTTATGAAGGTTTGAATCAGTAAAGAATAGGTGTGTGTATATGTATTTAATACCTTGTGATTTATATACAACTTGTATTTCTTGATTTAGTAATTTAGAAGTCAAATGCATGCCGCATTCAACTTCCTTTAAATTAATGAAATGCTGTGTGGGCCATAACTGGATCTGTATTTCAGGGCAAACATTTTGTAGAATTCAAAAATCCAGTCAGATATGGAAATATATTTAATATCCATTTTTAATCCCATTTTAGCTCTTGGAAATAGCCACCAACCAAATAGCACCTCAGCTACAGAGAAAAGGACTTCTGATATTCATCCCTTCAGCACCTACATTTCAACGACACTTACAGGAGATGCACAGAGGACCTTAACATCTATCAACACATTGCTTGATAAAGGAAAAAGCTCCACTTCTAACTTACAAAATACCACATCTTCAGATTTACTGCAGCCCTTGTCTCCTGTTGCACAGACTGGAGAAGGGAGTATCTCCTCTAGAGACTTCACTGAGCCTTCCACAGAGCCTTTGCTTCCACACTCTTCCAATACCCCAAATGACTCGTCTTCACCAAATGATCGTGGAGGTGGGTTTTGTGATTTCCCAACTGGTTAAGTGCATCATTTACAAACACTAAATAACAAAAAGAACCTCCAACCCCCAAAAACTGAGCCATATTTTTTAAAATAAAAATAGATTCAGCTGGTCTTTCACTGAGACTCACACCTGTCAAAGGTCTTCATATTGTCTTCCCACTCCTTTATCACAGTGTCTGTGCTCCTAACAATATTTAATATGTATATCCTCACAGCACCCCTGTGAGTTAGGGATTATTCTCCTCCTTGTACAGGTGGGGACTGAGGTCCAGAGAGTCTAAGTGACCTATCCATAGATCATACACGAAGCCTGTGCTAGAGAGAAGGCCAAAGTCTAGCCTCTCAGATCCCAACCTAGCACTGTAGTCCCTGAACCATACTATCCTTCGACCCTAATCTGGTCATTTTAATCACTGTTGTTCAAAAAAGTCAGCAGTCCATTTCTTTCTCTAAAATGTCAGAGTTTTTCCTCTGTCAGATACTGCCACCATTGTTCACGTCCCATAGTACCATGCCTTGCAAGTACTCCATTTATGCTGAGTGAGACTACCGGCAGAGAAAGGTTTTACTCAGTGTGAGTAAGAGGAGGAATTCAGGCCCTTAGAGATTCTTTACCTGCTAGCTAGGTTAGCAAGGCCCACAATCTTGATATTTTATTTTTACGCTATAGCTGTTGGCTATAGTTTTAATTATTTCTCTAGTTGTAGCGTTCCAATGCAGAAGTCATTGCCCAATGCAGAAGTCATTGCCTGAAGCCTTCAATAACTTCATTGCATTTAATTACAAACATGGCTGTAGTAATTGGGTGGTTTTGAGCCTAGTTTTTTCAGGTGAATGACAATAGTTCTTAAGATTTCTGAATAGAAAGGCTCAGATTTCTGGGCTGAAGTCTATGTGACACGGGAGGTATGTAACTGCCAAGGAGCAAATTACAAGTCCCCAGTTCTCTAGGTGCGTTTGTACTGGATCTGGCCTGCTTGCATAAGTTAGTGTGACCTTGGGGGTATTCTAGTTTATTTCTGCTAGTTATCTCCCAGTGGGATATCCACCTATCTAGAATTGATCTAGTGAAGCAATGCCCTGTCCTGCCCGCTGGCCGTTGGTGTTGCCTCCAAAACTCAGCCTTCCAAATTGTGAGTGGGGGCAATTGCCATTCAGGTATGGTAGCTGAAAGCTTCCCTCTGCCCAGGAAATTGTTGGCTTGCCATTTAGGGCCAAGTTTCTTCACTTCTCCTGAACAAAAAAATCGATGGGCAAAATAACAAAAAGAAAAAAAAAGTAGTCTAAAGGTTTCACACTGATATTTTTTCTAAATTAATTGTTTTCATTTTTTGGTTTACAATGACTTTAAATTTCATTTTATATTTTTAATGCAGAAATTTTAAAAAAAGTAATTGAAATCAAAATATAACACTTTTGTTTGAACTTAACTTCAATTCACCAAAAATGTCAAATGATTTTATAGTTTGGTCAACCCAAACCTTTATTTTTTTATTTTTAACTGATAGAGAGCTAAAACATCTGTTCTTCGCCAAGGTGTAATCACAACAACCTTTTGCCTCTGGGACAGCTAAAGGAATCTAACCCACAGTTTCACTCATTAGTGTTATTTAAATTCATTATAATTTTCTGAGAACTGAATAATTTTGGGATTCTTTTCCCATGAAAACAAAAAGCAGTCGAGTAGCACTTTAAAGACTAGCAAAATAGTTTATTAGGTGAGCTTTCGTGGGACAGACCCACTTCTTCAGACCATAGCCAGTTTGTTCTTTTTTGTTTTTTGTTATGAAAGTGTATAGACTAGCACGGCTTCCTCTCTGTTACTTTTCCCATGAAGTGTAGGAATGTATGTATCAATAAGTACTGTAAAGCTAAAAATGTGGGAAAGTGGATTGATCACATCTTCTTAATAGGAGAGTATCTAATACCTTGTTAGATTGTGTCATAGCTTGTTTATAATAATTTCAATGCATAATTCCAAAACGAAAGTGGTCTGTGCCTTTCATCCTAGGAGCATCCTTTTTATGAAAGTTTGAATCAATACAAAATATATTGTTTTCTAAAGACCCCATGAGTTATATACTTGATTTTCTTTATCTTTTCTTTATGAAGTACATTTATCCCATTCTTAGCTCCACTTACATTGATGAAATGATATGTGGGACATAAATGGATCTGCATTTCTGGGCAAAATCATTTTAGATCTCAGAAATCAGATTTGGGCATATCTAATAAGATCTCTGCCTTTTATTCCCACTTTAGCTATTGGAAGTCACCACCAACCAATTAACATCTCATCTGCAGAAACAAGGACTTCTGATTTGCATAGCTCCAGTACATACATTCCAACAACATCTTCCAGAGTTGAAAAGAAGACAGTAAGGTCTCTAACACATAGCAGCACCTTGAATGATGTAGAACAAAGTTCTATTTATTATTTACAGAATACGAGTTCTTCAGATTTACCCCAGACTTTGTCACATACAGCACAGCCTGGCGGGAGTAGTAGCTCATTAAGTGACTTCAATGCACTATCCTCAGAGCCTTTGCTTATGCTTTCTTCCAAGACACCAAGGAATATACACATTTCAACAGCATTCACCACAGGTGGAGAGAGGACGTTAACGTCTGTAACAAGCAGCAGCCTGTCTCCTGATGTGGCAGAAAGTTCCACTTCTCCTTCAGAAAATACGAAGCCTTTGGATTTAACGCTGGCCTCAAGTTCTGTAGCACAGGCTGGAGGAAGTAATATCGCAACAAGTGACTTCACTGACGCTTCAACAGAAGCACTTCTTACACGTTCTTCCAAGAGTCCAAGTTATTCTTCTTCACTGAATGAACTTCCAGGTGGGTTTTATGATTCCAAACTGGTGAGTGTGCCATTCAAAAATAAATAAATAAATACCCACCAAATATTGAGCCAAACTCTTGTATAAAGGAATCAGTTGGCTTTTAACTCGGAATTATGCCAATCAGAATTCATTATATGACCCACTGTTACAGTAGTATCTGAGTGGTCCATCAGCATAAGTTAGAGATGTTTAGGTGCCACTCTAAATTATACCAGCTGGCTATTTCTGAACTAATCCATAAGCTGCAAAGCATATTGTAGACATGCCTCGTTCTACCGTCTCACCAGCCCCTGTGTGCTTCCACTACTCCACTTTCCAGGTTGGTTTTTGTAGAGAGTTGAAGTAGAAGCTATCAGTGTCAGCTGAGAGGTCCCCGCCACCATTTTGGATGAAAATTCATCACCCTACCTGAACTGGGTGAAATTTTTCTGTTCAAAAGTTTTCTCTGTGAAAAAAGAAGGTTTGGTAACACTGCACTTGTGTCATAATTTTATGTAAGTTTCACAAAATTGTTCAGGTAAAAAAAAAACAAATTACCAAAAGAGTCAAAACATTCCTTTTGACACTTTCAAAATAAAACTTTTTGAAGTTTCAGTTTGGTATGATGATGTAGGAAAATCCTTTAACTTAATTTTTAAAAACAAAAATGTTTTAAAAGTAATTGACATCAAAAGGAATTTTTTTTGTCTGACTCTAACGGTCTCTTTACTTTTCAGTTCACCAAAAATATATTCAACCCAAACTTAGGTTTTTGTTTATTGTTGTGTTGGTTTGCAATACAGCAGGGCCAAAAAGCAGCAGGATGATACATGGGTGGTATATATGCCCTAGAATGGTAAGGGCTTATTTCCTATGGACTAGGTCAAGGTTACTACAGGGTTAATGGAGCGTCTGGTGCCAGTCATGGTCCCTTCCATGGCTTAATTAAAAACACTACTTCAATCAGACAGAGAGAGTGAAGAGGCTCTGACTAGAGTTTGGAGGAGAATAGCTGCTAGCCAGAAGACTAGAAAACCAGCAGAACTCTCCCAGCACAGTGGACTGAGGGAAACCCTATCCAAGGGGAGAGAGAGGAAGCAGCCAGCAGAGCTTAAGGGGCTGAGACCAGGAGCAAAATACCAGAAAGACCACACTCCCTTGCTCTATCGTGGAGGCACTAACTCAATTCAGCATGCCCAAAAAATAGAGAAAAGAGGCGATGCCATGACAAACCACAGAAAGAAAAAAATGCAGACTCATCACAGTAGCATAGGCCATTTGCCACATTGTTTTTTTTTAATTGCCAGAGACCTAAAAATGTTCTCACAGCTCTCTGTCAAAATTGTCTCCTTTGCAATACTTACGGGAATTGAAGACTCACGTTTCATTCAATAGTTAGAAGTAATTATCATTTTCTAAGGACTGAAGAATTTCCAGATTGATTTTCTGGTATAATATTATTGAATAAATGTTATTAAGCTAATAATATACAACAGAGAATCACATATTAATGGAAGAGTGTCTGCCAGTAGCTAATGTGTGGCAGGTTTTATTTATAATATTTCATTACATCATTCCAAGTCTAATTAAATTCCATGTGTTCTTTTCCTTTCATCCTTGGAGAATCTTTCTTATGAAGGTTTGAATCAATAGAAGTGTGTATATATGTATTTAATACCAGGTGATTTATATACAGCTTGTATTTCTTGATTTAGTAATTTGTAAGACAAATTCATCCCATATTTAACTTTCTTTCATTTGATATAATGATGTGTGAGCCGTAACTGGACTTGTATTTCAGGGCAAACTTACTGTAGAATTCAAAAATCTAGTCAGATATGGAAACATCAAATCTAATATCCATCTTTTAATCCCATTTTAGCTCTTGGAAGTAGCCACCAACCGATTAGCACCTCAGCTACAGAGAAAAGGACTTCTGATATTCATCCCTCTAGCACCTATATTTTAACAACACTTACTGGAGCCACACAGAGGACCTTAACATCTATCAACACATTGCTTGATGTAGCAGAAAGCTCCACTTCTAACTTACAAAATACCACATCTTCAGATTTACTGCAGCCCTCGTCTCCTGTTGTACAGACTGGAGAAGGGAGTATCTCCTCTAGAGACTTCACTGAGCCTTCCACAAAGCCTTTGCTTTCACACTCTTCCAATACCCCAAGTGACTCATCTTCACCAAATGATCGTGCAGGTGGGTTTTGTGATTTCCCAACTGGTTAGTGCACCATTTAGAAACACAAAATAACAGAAAGAACCTCCAACCCATTAAAACTGAGTCAACCTTTTGTTTATAAAAATAGAATCAGTTGCTCTCTACTAGTGTAATATATGCCATCATGTGCCAGCAATGCCCCACTACAATCTACATTGGCCAAACTGGACAGTCTCTACGTAAAAGAATAAATGGACATAAATCAGAGATCAGGAACGGTAATGTACAGACTCCTGTGGGAGAGCACTTCCATCTCCCTGGACACTCGGTAACAGATTTAAAAGTAGCAGTCCTAAAACAAAGAAATTTCAAAAATCAAATGGAGAGACAAATCTCTGAGCTGCAATTTATTTACAAATTTGACTCCATCAACCCAAGGATTAAACAAAGACTGGTAGTGGCTGGCCCCTTATAAAAGCAGTTCTGCCCTGGGTGTCAACATCTACACATTAGACTCTGACAATGGACCATTCCCCCCATCTAATCTGACTTGTTTTTCCCTCTTTTGATACATACTAATGATAATGGGCCGTTTCCAACTTGATTGAATAGACCTTGTCAGCTCTGGCCCTCCCTTTTACTGGGACCCCACTCTTTAAATACCCCTCTGAAATCTCCCACACACTCATGCATCTGATGAAGCGGGTCTTTGCCCATGAAAGCTTATGCTCCAAAATATCTGTTAGTCTATAAGGTGCCATGGGACTTCTTGTTATTCTCAATAATACCTGGTTGGTTTGTGTCATTGTTTGTTTATAGTAATTTCAATCCATCATTCCAAGACTAATGTGGTCTGTGTCTTTCAAGCTAGGTGCATCGTTTTTATGAAAGTTTGAATCTATATGAAATACATTGTTTTCTAAATATCCCATGAGCTATACACCACTTGTTTTTCTTTGTCTTTTTTATGAAATACATTTCTCTCATTCTTAGCTTCCTTAACATTGATAAAATGATATGTGGCATATAAATGTTCCTGTTTTTTCAGGCTAACTCTTGTTAGATCTCAGAAATCTAATCAGATTTGGGCATATCTAATACAATCTTTGCCTTTTATTCCCACTTTAGCTATTGGAAGTAGCCACCAACCAATTAGCATCTCAGCTGCAGAAACAAGGACTTCTGATTCGCATAGCTCCAGTACATACATTCCAACGACATCTTTCAGAGATGAAAAGAGGAGAGTAAAGTCTCTAACACATAGCAGCACCTTGCCTGATGTTGAGCAAAGTTCCACTTTTTATTTACAGAATACGAGTTCTTCAGATTTACCCCAGACATTGTCACATATAACACAGCCTGGCGGAAGTAGTAGCTCATTAAGTGACTTCACTGCACTATCCCCAGAGCCTTTGCATAGGCTTTCTTCCAAGACGCTGAGCAATACACACATTTCAACAACATTCACCAGAGGTGGAGAGAGGACGTTAAGGTCTGTAACAAGCAACAGCCTGTCTCCTGAGGTGGCAGAAAGTTCCACTTCTCCTTTAGAAAATACAAAGACTTTGGATTTAACGCTGGCCTCAAGTTCTGTAGCACAGGCTGGAGGAAGTAATATCTCATCAAGTGACTTCACTGATGCTTCAACAGAAGCACTTCTTACACGTTCTTCCAAGAGTCCAAGTTATTCTTCTTCACCAAATGAACTTGCAGGTGGGTCTTATGATTCCCAATTGGTGAGTGCACCATTCACAAATAAATAAAATAAAAAGAGCCTCTTTCCCAACACATATTGGCTACGTCTACACGTGAAGCCAACATCGAAATAGGCTATTTCGATGAATAACGTCTACACGTCCTCCAGGGCTGGCAACGTCGATGTTCAACTTCGACGTTGCGCGGCACCACATCGAAATAGGCGCTGCGAGGGTACGTCTACACGCCAAAGTAGCACACTTCGAAATAAGGGTGCCAGGCACAGCTGCAGACAGAGGTCACAGGGAGGACTCAACAGCAAGCCGCTCCCTTAAAGGGCCCCTCCCAGACACAGTTGCACTAAACAACACAAGATCCACAGAGCCGACAACTGGTTGCAGACCCTGTGCCTCCAGCATGGATCCCCAGCTGCCGCAGCAGCAGCCAGAAGCCCTGGGCTAAGGGCTGCTGCCCACGGTGACCATAGAGCCCCGCAGGGGCTGGAGAGAGAGCGTCTCTCAACCCCTCAGCTGATGGCTTCCATGGAGGACCCCGCTATTTCGATGTTGCGGGATGCGGATCGTCTACATGTGCCCTACTTCGACGTTGAGCGTCGAAGTAGGGCGCTATTCCGATCCCCTCATGGGGTTAGCGACTTCGACGTCTCGCCGCCTAACGTCGAAGTTAACTTCGAAATAGTGCCCGACGCGTGTAGCCGCGACGGGCGCTATTTCAAAGTTAGTGCCCCTACTTCGAAGTAGCGTGCACGTGTAGACACAGCTATTGAGTCATACTCTTTTATAAAGGAATCAGTTGGCTCTTAACTCAGAATTATACCAATCAGAGTTACTTATATGACCCACTATTACAGTAGTATCTGATTGGTCCATCAGCATAAGTTAGAGATGTTTAGGTGCCACTCTAAATTACACCAGCTGGCTATTTCTGAACTAAACCATAAGCTGATTGCAAAGTATATTGTAGACATGCCTTGTTCCACCACACCACCAGCCCCTGTGTGCTTCCACTACTCCACTTTTGAGGTTGGTTGTTGTGGACAGTTGAAGTAGAAGGTATCAGTGTCAGCTGAGAGGTCCCCGCCACCATTTTGGATGAAAATCCATCACTCTGTCTAAATTGGGTGAAATCTTTCTGTTCAAAATTTTTTCTCTGTGAAAAAAGATGATTTGGTAGCACTGAAATTGTGTCATGGTTTCATGTCAGTTTCACAAAATTATTAATGTAAAAAAAATCAACCGTGTTACCAAAAGAGTTAAAACATTCTTTTTGATATTTTTGAACTAAAACTCTTTAAAGTTTCAGTTTGGTATGATGACATAGAAAAATCCATTAACTTAATTTTTAGAAACAAAAATATTTTATAGGTACTTGACATCAAAAGGAATTTTTTTGTCTGACTGAAATGATTTCTTTTCTTTTCAGTTCACCAAAGATATATTGTCTCTTCAACCCAAACTTAGGTTTTATTTGTTGTTGTTGTGGTAGTTTGTGATACAGCAGGGCCAGAAAGCAGCAGGATGATATATGGGTGGTATCTATGCTCTAGAATGGTAAGGGCTTATTTCCTATCGACTTGGTCTAGGTTACTACAAGGTTAGTAGGCCTTCCACTGCCTAATTAAAACCACTGCTTCAGTCAGACAGAGAGAATGAAGAGGCTCTGACTAGAGTGTGGAAGAGAACAGCTGCTAGCGAGAGGCCCAGAATACCAGAGAAATTCTCCCAGCCCAGTGGACTGAGGGAAACTGAGAGAGTAAGCAGCCTGCAAAACTGAAGGGGCTGAGAGTGGAAGCAAAAAAGTGGCCCTACTGTGTTCCCTTCGTTTTGTTATGGAGGCACTAGCCCACTTCACAATGCCTGAGAATAGAGGAGGAGATGCCATGACAAACCATACACACAAAATAATGCATGACTCATCACAGTAGCTTCGGCCATTTGCCGCATGTTGTTGGGTTTTAATTGCTAGAGACCTAAATGTGTTTTCACAGAGCTGTCTGTCCAAGCTTTCTCCTTTGGAATAACCACGGGAGCTGAAGCCACAGGTGTCGTTCAATAAGTTGAAGTAATTAGCATTTTCTAAGGACTGAATAATTTCCAGATTAATTTTCTGATATAGTATTATTGAATAAATGTTATTAAGCTAATAGTGTATGAAAGCGAATCGCATCTTAACGGAAGAGTAACAGAGTATTTGCCAGTAGCTAGTAGCAGGCTTTATAATCATTTCACTGCATCATTCCAAGTCTAATTAAATTCCCTGTGTTCTGTACCTTTTGTCCTTGGAGAATCTTACTTATGAAGGCATGAATCCATAGAGAATAGGTATGTGTATATGTATTTAATACCTGGTGATTTATATACAACTTGTATTTCCAGTCTCCCTGGGCACTCAGTGGCAGATTTAAGGGTGACAGTCTGGAAAAAAAGAAATTTCAAAAATCAAATAGAGAGAGAAATCTCTCAGCTGCAATTTATTTGCAAATTTGACTCCATTAACCAAGGATTAAACAGAGACTGGGAGTGGCTCGCACCTTACAAAGGCAGCTTCTCTGCCCCAGGTATTAATATCTCCCCATTAGACACTGACAAAGGCTCACATCCCCCTGTCTGATCCGACTTTTTTTTTCCTCTTTTGATAAGTAATATTGATACTGGGCCATTTCCACCTTGATGAATAGACCTTGTCAGCTCCCTTTTACTGGCACCCCACTCTTTAAATACTCCTCTGAAACCACCCCCCCAATCATGCATCTGGTGAAGCGGGTCTTTGCCCACAAAAGCTTATGCTCCAAAATATCTGTTAGTTTGTAAGGTGCCACAAGACTTCTTGTTGTTCTCTATTTCTTGATTTAGTAATTTGTAAGTCTAATTCATCCCATAAATTGATGGAATGATGTGTGGGCCATAACTGGATCTGTATTTCAGGGCAAACTTTTTGTAGAATTCAAAAATCCAGTCAGATATGGAAACATCAAATTTAATATCCATTTTTTAATCCCATTTTAGCTCTTGGAAGTAGCCACCAACCAAATAGCACTTCAGCTGCAAAGAAAAGGACTTCAGATAGTCATCCCTCTAGCACCTATATTTCAACAACACTTACTGGAGCTGCACGGAGGACTTCAACATCTATCAACACATTGCTTGATGAAGCAGTAAACTTCACTTCTTACTTACAAAATACCACATCTTCAGGTTTACCTCAGCCCTCGTCTCCTGTTGCACAGACTGGAGAAGGGAGTATCTCGTCTAGAGACTTCACTGAGCCTTCCACAGAGCCTTTGCTTCCACATTCTTCCAATACTGCAAGTGACTCGTCTTCACCAAATGATCGTGCAGGTGGGTTTTATGATTTCCCAACTGGTTAAGTGCACCATTTACAAACACAAAATATAAAAAGAACCTCCAACCCCCCAAAACTGAGTCATACTTTCTTTTATAAATATATAATCATTTGTTTTTTAACTGAGACTCGTACCTATCAAAGGTCTTCATGTTGCTCTCCCACCCCTGTTATCATAGTATCTGAGCTCCTACCAATATTAAACATGCATATCCTCACAGCACCCCTGTGAGTTAGGGATTATTCCCTTCCTTGTACAGATGGGGGACTGAGATGTGAAGTGATTTACCCATAGGTCATACACAAAGTCTGTGCTAGAGGGAAAGCCGAAGTCTGGCCTCTCAAGTCCCAGCCTAGCACTGTAGTGCCTAAACCATACTATTCTTTGACCCTAATCTGGTCATTTTAATCACCGTTGTTCAAAAAAGTCAGCAGTCCATTTCTTTCTCTACAGTGTCACTGTTTTTTCTCTGCCAGATACTGCTACCATTTTTCATGTCCTGCAGTTCCATGCCTTGCAAGTACTCCCTTTATGCTGAGTGAAACTGCTTGCAGAGGAAGGTATTCCTCAGTGTGAGTGAGAGGAGGAGTTCAGGCCCTTAGGGATGCTTTACTTGTGAGCTAGATTAGCAAGGCCTACAGTCTTGATATTTTATATTTACACTGTACCTGTGGGCTGTACCTCTAAACATATCTAGATTTGTTGAGTTCCAGTTCAAAACTCATTGCCTGAAGCCTTCAATAGCTTTACTGAAATTCATTACAAACATTGCTGTAGAATTATCTTGGGTGGTTCTGAGCCTACTGTTTACAGAATGATGACAATATTTCTTAAAATTTCTGAATAGAAAGTCTCAGATTCCGAGAGGAAGGTCTGTGTGGTGCAGTGGGCAGGCAACTGCCAGGCAGCTAATTACATGTCTCTGATTTTCATGGTATATTTGCACTGGGTCTAGTCTACTGGTATAAATTGGAGTAACATTTGGGCTACTGTAATTTAGCCCTTCTGGTTATTTCTCAGTCAGCCCATCAGCCTATCCAGAATTGCCATTACCAATTGCCTTCTGAATTCTTCTTTCCAAACTGCAAGTGAAGGAAAATGTCTTAGAAGCCAGCCATGGTAGCTGAAAGCTTCTGTCTCCTCTGAAGATTCTTTGCTTGCCATTTAAGGTCATGCTCCTGAGCTTGTCAAAATTACTCAAACTACCTGAGCTTGTCAAAATTACAAAAAAACATAAAAAAAAAGGGAACTGAATTGTTTTTATTTTTTAGTTTCAGATGACTTTTCATATTGAAATTACTTTCCACTTTATCTATTTTTAATGCAAATTTATTTTAAAAATAATTGAAATAAAATATAACACTTTTGTTTTCATAAAATAATTTTTTTTAAATTTTTAATTCACCAGAAATGCCAAATGATTTTATTGTTTGGTGAGCCCAAAACTTTGTTTCTGTTGTTTTTTTAATTACTAGGGAGCTAAAAAGTCTGGTTTTTGCAGAGCTCTAATCTATATAACCTTTTACCTCTGAACAGCTCTAGGAATCTAACCAACAAGTTTCACTCAGTAATCTTCTTTAAAGCAATTATCATTTTCTAAGGACCGAATAATTTTTGAATTTATTTTTCCCATGAAGTTTACATGTGTGCCAAGAAGTGCTGTTAAGATAAAAATGTCAGAAAGTAGATCGCAGGTTGTTAATGGAGAGTGTCCGACACCTGCTTAGTTTGTGTCATCGTTTTGTTACAATTTCAAAGCGTCATTCCAAGACTAATGTGGTCTGTGCTTTCATGCTAGGTAGGTTTGAATCAATAGAAAATATATTACTTTTAATAACTCTGTTATTTATATACCACTTGTTTTTCTTTATCTAATCCTTATGAACCACATTTATTTTTTGTTTATTTCAATTTAATTGATGAAATGATACGTAGGACATAAATGGTCCTGTGTTTCAGGGCAAAATTATTTCAGAATTCACAAATCCAGTCAGATTTGGGTATATGAAATATAATCTCTGTCCTCTATTCCCGCTTTAGCTATTGGAAGTAGTCACCAACCAATTAGCATCTCAGCTGCAGAAACAAGGACTTCTGATTTGCATAACTCCAGTACATACATTCCAACATCATCCTTCAGAGGTGAAAAGAGGACAGTAAGGTCGCTAACACATAGCAGCACCTTGCATGGTGTGACAGACGGCTCTGCGTCTTATTTCGAAAATACCAGTTCTTCAGAATTACCCCAGGTCTTGTCATCTGTAGCACACCCTGGAGGAAGTAAGATCTCATCAAGTTACTTCACTGTGCCATCCACGGAGCCTTTGCTTACCCTTTCTTCAAAGAGCCCAAGCGATTTGTCTTCACCAAACGATCTTGAAGGTGGGTTTTGTGATTCCCAAATGATTATTGCACATATGGAGGTGATAAAAAGAATCTTTCACTCCCAGAAAACTCTGCTGATCTGTTTTATTAGGAATCAGTTACTCTTTAATAATTCAAATCCATCTAAGGCCCTGTAGTCACCGCTAAATCAGAAGGGCTGACCTCCCGTATGCCAGAGGCCAACAGCAGCACCAAATATCTGCCCATTTAAGCCAAAGCAGAAATGAAACCCCAGTACTACAGAAGAGACAATTATGTGCCAAAGGCAGAGGCTGGTAAGGACAGAGGTGCACAGATCCTTACATTGCCTCTATCACTTTAGTATCTGAGTACCTAAGTATCTGTGATGTATTTTTCCTCACAACAGCCCTGTGAGAATTTTCAGTTCTTGTCCTGACACTATTACTAGGGTTTTCTACTTTTTGTGCCAGTAGCATGCAATGCAAAGCAGTGTAAGTGGATGGAAAAGTTAAGCATGCAGCATGTTAGCCCCACAATTATTTTGTAATGGCACTATTCATGGCTCTTATCTTCTTTTCTGCTAGTAATCATTTCAGCTGTTACAGTATGACGTGTACATGCCTTTCCAGAACAGTATTTTCTCTAGACTGAAACTTAGCCTGTTTTAATATTCATATATACCTGTGCATTGCATCCAGTTGTGTTTCACGCCAAGTAAACTCATGCATGTGTTTGGAATTATGTAAGTGAAATCATAATTTTTCTTTATCATATTTTAGCCATGGAAAGTAGCCACCAACCAGTGAGCGTCTCAGCTACAGAGACTAGGACTACGGATCTGCGTACTGACAGTACTCACGTTTCAGTGATGTTAACTGGCACTGCAGAGAGGACTTTAACCTCTGCAACAAATAGCAGCAGTGGTGCAGCAGAAATCTCCACTGTTCACTTTGAAAATACCATGTCGTCAGATTTATCTCAGCCCCTGTCCTCTGTAACACAGACTGGAGGAAGTAATGTCTCGTCTAGTGACTTCACAGAACCTTCCACAGAGCCTTTGCTTACACACTCTTCCAAGATCCCAAGTTACTCATCTTCACCAAATGGTCTTGCAGGTGGGTTTTGTGATTCCTAACTCTTTAGTGCACGGATTATTTTTTTATGAAGCCGTTGCTCTTTAACTTAGATTCTTACATGTCTGATATGATTCTCTGCACCCCTGTTATTATAGTATCTGAGCACCACACAGTCTGTAATGCATTTATCCTCATGACACCCTGTGAGATAAGAGAGGGCTATAATCCCCATTGTACAGGTACGGAACTGAGGCAAAGAGAGAGAGGTCCAGTGTCACCGAGATAATTTGTGGCAGACCAGGTATTTGGACTTGTTTCCCCTTAAGATCCTAAACTAGCACCATAACAACCTTTCTTTTAAACTGCTCTTAATATTTTAAGCCTTTCCCCCTCTTTTTAAGCAACAATCCTTTTTTTCTTTACAATGCTCCCATTTGTTCTCTGCCAGATTTTGCCACCATTGCTCATTGTCCACCATGTCATATCCTGCAGCTTCTCTCATTACGTTGTATGGGACTGCATGCCCTGAAAGGTGTGACACTGTGTAAAATTGGAGATTCAGGCACTTAGTGACTGTGTACCAACTAGCTGGATTGACAACGGCATACAACTGTGGATTGCTTAGGTGCTATTCCCGAGGATGGTACCTTTCGGTATTTTTGTAGGTGTTCAATTTCAGTACTCAACTCTGAATTTCATTGCCAGCTTTGAATCAGTAACACATTTTACAGCTGTTTGAGCCCACTTTTTTCAAAAAGAGACAAAGTTTTTAAAGATTCCTGAAAATAAAGGTCCAAAGTCTGTCTTGTGCTAAGAACAGCACAGGAGGATGCGTTAGAGCAATTTACACCTCTCTGATCCGTATGATGCATTGGCTCTGACACAGCAACATAAATTAAAACATCTCAGGAACTGCTGTAACTGACACAACATGTCAAACCTGTATTTTGGCACTCTCTCATCTGGCAACATCCATAATCTGGCTTAATTTCAGCTACCCAGATTACCATTTATCATGGCTGTGGCGAAATTTCCCATGGGCCCATAAAGTTTGTTTACAGCCACCAGTCCTGGCTCTTAGTGTTGTGTTCTGTTATTTAGCCATATTTAACCCCGAATTGTCTTCTAATAGCCCAGTAAGCCGTGGAAGTGTTGGTAATGTGCTAGACAATATTGACTTCCCATGGTCCAGCAAATTCTCTCGTTTGGCACCAGCCAATTCCCCAAGGTGCTGGAATAGAAAGGTTCAGCCTGTACTTGAGTTTCGCCTTATTGGACCATAAGTCTATCCAGAATTATCCACTGTCATGCTATCTTCCCATTCCCAACATGACGCCAATTCTTCACTTTCCAGGATGTGCATGAGAGGCAGTTTGTGTAGAAGCCAACTACACTAGCTGAGAACACCTCTGTGCCTTGGAAATCTTATGCTGGCCATTGAGGGACAGGTTCCCATCGCTCTGCAACCTTTTTCCGCTTTCGATCATCTACAGAAATCAGTCTAAGCAACAGATTTCACATAATAACGTTCTCCTGGGTTACTTGACTAGCTTGGATCTTGTTTATAATAATTCTAAGGCATAACTCCTGCTTGTTAGATGCTTGCTGTGTCAGCATCTTTGGAGAGAACTGCTTATAAATGTTACAATCAGTAGAAAAGATTTGTTTTTTAATACACACTGGTTAATTCACAACTAATTTAATTCCTGAGCTAATGTTTGTAAGCCATATTCATTGTATATTATCATTTAAGTTAGAGTTAAACTTGTGGTTTGTTTGGTTCTGTATTTCTGAGCCTAATGTTCATAGAACTTGCAAATCAATTCTCATTTGGCCATATTGAATTTAATTTCTATCTTTTATCCCATTTTATCCAAAGGAAATAGCCACCCACCAATTAGCTTCTCAGGTACGGAAAAAATGACTTCTGATTTCTATACCACAGACACTCATATTTCAACAACATCCACTGGAGATGGAGACAGAACTTTAATGTCCGTAACAAACAGCAGTGTAATATCCATAAGAAACAGCAGTACATCACCTGAGGTAGCAGAAAGTTCCACTTCTAATTTAGAAAATACAGAGCCAGCTGATTTAACGCTGGCCTCAACCTCTGTAGCACAGGCTGGAGGAAGTAGTATCTCCTCAAGAGACTTCACTGATCCTTCAACGGAAGCATTTCTCACACAGTCTTCCAAGAGCCCAAGTTATTCGTCTTCACCAAATGACCTTGCAGGTGGGTTTCATGATTCACAGCTGGTGCGCCATTCAAATAAAAAAAAAATTAAAAAAAGAGAGAGCCTTCTACCCACGAAATATTGAATCAAACTGTTTTGTAAAGGAATTGGTTGGCTTTTAACTCAGAATTATACCAATCAGAGTTACTTACATGACTCACTGTTACCACAGTATCTGAGTGGTCCATCAACATAACTTAAAGAGGTTTAGGTGCTAGTCTGGCTTACATCAGTTAGCTATTCCCCAACTGAACTGTAAGCTTATTGAACCTTAGATTACAGACATGTATGTCGAAGGCTACCAACAGCACCAAATAGCCACCTGCTTAACCTAATGATGGAAGTGAGGCCATAGCACTACCTCCCACAGGAGAGTAGAACATTATGTGCCATGGTCTGAGGATAAAAAGGATGGAGGTGCACAGGGTCCTTATATTACCTCTATTAGTTTAGTATCTGAGCATCTAACAATCTGCAATGTATTTCCCTCACAGCAGCCCTTTGCATCAGGGAGGTGCTGTTTTCCCCATTTTACAGATGGGAAATGGAAGCACAGAGAGACTACTTAAAAGTCACACAGGAGCTGTGTCTACACGTGCACGCTACTTCGAAGTAGCGGCACTAACTTCGAAATAGCGCCCGTCGCGGCTACACGCGTCGGGCGCTATTTCGAAGTTAACTTCGACGTTAGGCGGCGAGACGTTGAAGTCGCTAACCTCATGAGGGGATCGGCATAGCGCCCTACTTCGACGTTCAATGTCGAAGTAGGGACCGTGTAGACGATCCGCGTCCCGCAACGTCGAAATTGCCGGATCCTCCATGGCGGCCATCAGCTGGGGGGTTGAGAGATGCTCTCTCTCCAGCCCCTGCGGGGCTTTATGGTCACCGTGGGCAGCAGCCCTTAGCCCAGGGCTTCTGGCTGCTGCTGCGGCAGCTGGGGATCCATGCTGCATGCACAGGGTCTGCAACCAGTTGTCGGCTCTGTGTATCTTGTGTTGTTTAGTGCAACTGTGTCTGGGAGGGGCCCTTTAAGGGATCGGCTTGCTGTTGAGTCTGCCCTGTGACCCTGTCTGCAGCTGTGCCTGGCACCCTTATTTCGAAGTGTGCTACTTTGGCGTGTAGACGTACCCTCGCAGCGCCTATTTCGATGTGGTGCCACGCAACGTCGAAGTTGAACATCGACGTTGCCAGCCCTGGAGGACGTGTAGACGTTATTCATCGAAATAGCCTATTTCGATGTTGCTACATCAAAATAAGCTATTTCAATGTTGGCTTCACGTGTAGACGTAGCCAGGGTGTGTGTAACAGAACTGGGCTTTGCTCTCAGACTTCCTGAGTCCCAGGCTAACCCTTCACCATCTGGTCCAGCCTTCCCTTTCAGCACTGAGCTTAATATTTAAATCACATGTCCCCTCACTCTCAGGCTTAACCCCTCTGAGCCCCAAACCCACCCAAATACCTCACCCAACATGGTGGACAAACCTACCTCTGCTCTTCCGACTCTTGTCCCGAGGGGATGACACAGGCCCCGTCTGACTCCCCTACTGGTGGCAGCGGGGCAGTGAGCTGCAGGGAGCCCCAGAGGAGTCAGTGGCGGCGGCAAAGTTGCAAATGACTCCTTAAGCTGCATGTGGCTCTGGAGCTACAGGTTGCTGAGTTCTGATGGCAGAACCCTTACTTTCACTTTGCAGAACCCTGGGATTCTGTAGAACTCCAGTGTGGAAACACTGCTCTAACGATACTCATTGTGTCTGTACTTTTCATCCTCTGAGAGTTCTGTTAATAAGTTTCAATGAACAGAAAAAATATTTTAAATACTCAGTGATCTATCCACAAATATTTTCTTGAGCTGTTCTTTATAAACTTAATTCATCTCATGTGTAGCTCCATTTTAATTTATTTGGTCCTGTATCTAAAGCAAAATTATTATATAATTCACAAATCTATTCTGATTTAATGTAGTTAATACCTTTGGATCCCATAGTTCCCATTGGAGATAGTTATCAGTACCTAACAGTTCAAATACAGTAAAAATGAATTGCCAGTCCTTGTACTGACATTGTGTCTATGGTTTATAGTTTTTGTGCCAGTAGTATGGAATGCAAAGCACTATAAGTGGATGGTGAAGTTAAGCATGCAGCTTGTTAGTTCCCCAGATATGTTTGTAGTGACACTATTCTTAGCTCTAGTCTTCTCTTCCAATAATCATTTCAGGTGTTACAGAATATGAGGTGTGCATGCCTTTCCAGAGCAGTATTTTCTCCACCCAGAAACCTAGCCCATTTTAATATTCATATATGCCCCTTATCTATCTGTGTGTGTTGGAAGTAAACTCATGTTTGGATTTATGCAAGTGAAATCATAATTTTTCTTTATCATATTTTAGCCATGGAAAGTAGCCACCAACCACTGACCAGCTCAGCTACAGAGACAAGGACTTCTGATTTGCATTCCAACAGCACTTACATTTCAATAACATTCACCAGTGTTGAAGAGAAGACAGTAAGGTCCCTAACAAACAGCACATTGCCTGACGCAAGACAAAGCTCCCCTTCCAACTTAGAAAATACCAAGTCGTCTGATTTATCCCAGCCCACATCTTCTGTTACACAGACTGGAGGAAGTAATATCTCATCTAGTGACTTTACTGAGCCTTCCAGAGAGCCTTCATTTACACGTACATCGAGGACCCCAACTCCTTCGTCTTCATCAAATGATCTTTCAGGTGAGTTTTGCTGTTCCCTACAGGTTATTGCACAATTTAAAAAAAACAATAAGAGAGAACCTCCTACTTCCCCAAATTAAGGGCTTGTCTATACTACAGCAAAGATTGACTCATTGAGGGTTGATCTTCCAGGGTTTGATTTCGTGTGCCTGGTAGAGATGCACGAAATCAAACTATCTGGGGTTGGCTATCGACTCCTATGCTCCTCACTGTTGCAAGGAGTAAGGGAGGTCGATGGGAGAGTTTCCCCCATCGACCTCCCTCTCCTGTAGATGACCAAGTAAGTCGATTGTAAGTAAGTCAATACTAGCCTTGCAATTGTGTGTATCAGCAATCAATTTACCTGCCAAGTATAGACCAACCCTAAGTCAACCCTTTTACTTAAAGAATAAATTTAACTCAGACTCATACCTATGATGAGGCCTCATATGACCACTGATACCACTAACAATTTTTAATGTATTTGTCCTCCCAACACCATGGTGAAGTAGGAGAGCACTGTTATCCCAGTTTGACTGCTGGGAAACTGAGGCAGCGAAAAACCAAGAGACTTGTCTGAGGTTGGACAGGAAGTTCTCAAAAGACCAGGGGACTAATCAGGAGGTTCCAAGTCCAAAGCAGGCCTCCTGACCTCAGACCAGCCTTGTCTTATTGCACTTCTCCAAATATTTTAATCACTTTTTAAAATAGCAGTCCATTTTTCCCCTTCTACAGTCATAGCTTTTTCTCTGCCAAATTCTGACACAATTGCTTCTGTTTTGCATGTTCCCTGCATGTAGTCCCATTATACTGAAAGGGGTTATGTGTGTTGTAAGATAGCAGGGTGACTAAGAGGGGAGATTCAGACGTTTAGGGCATGTTTACACTGTCATGAAAACTTGCAGCTGGCCAGTGCCAGCTGACTCAGGCTTGCAGGGCTTGGACTCAGGAGCTGTTTATTTGTGGTGTAGAGTTTGGACTTGGACGGGAGCCCAAGCTCTGGGGTGCTGCTAGGTGGGAGAGTCCCAGACTTTTGCTGAATTCTGCACTCAAACATCTACACTGCAATTAAACGGCCACTTACATTAACTCCTGGGAGCCTGTGTCACTGGTATGGGCCAGCCACATGTGTCCATTGCGCAACATCTGATTGACATAACCTTAATGATTCTCAGGGTGCATTTGCACTGGCCTTGGCCCATAGGCATAAGTTAGAGCAGTTTAGGGGCCACTCCACCTTACACTAGCTGGCTATAGCTTTATGGGATTTTAAGTCTACCAAGAATTAGTATGGTGTAGGCATGTGCTGTCCTCCTCCCTCATGTGCCCCAGCATGCTTACAATATTCCCCCTTTCGGGTTTGGTGTGATAGGCAGTTGGTATATAAGCCCGTTATGCCACTTAATACCTACCTGCACAAATGGAATTTTCTGATAGCCATCGTAGGCCAGGATCCAACACTCTGCCACCTTTCTCCTTGGGGGCAGCTAGAGGAATCTATCTTTAAAGTAATAATAATGTCCTAAAAAGTGAATGATTTCCAGATTTATTGTCAGTTTGTGCATGTGGTATTGAAGTACTGATCTGCTCAGGATGCATATATAGAAGCTTTAATTGTCAGATTTTAATTCCTTTTCAGGAGTTGGCAGTAGCCATCGATCAGTTACAATTTCAGCCAGAGAAAAAGGGATTGACAGTTCTCCTACTCATAGCATGTACGTGTCAACAGCTTTCACGAGAGGTGGGGAGAGGACATACCAGTCTCAAACTCCCAGCAGCACATCGACTGTGGCAACAGAAATCTCCACCCATAATACAGATGCAGCCAAGTCTTCAGATTCAACCCAGTTCTTATCTTCTGTATCACAGGCTGGAGGGTTCAATATCTCATCAAGTGATGCCGATTTCACGGAGCCTTCCACTGAGCCTTTGCTTACAAGCTCTTCCAAGATCTCAACGTTGTCTTTACCTAATGATGCACTCAGTGAGTTTTCTGAACTCAAAAATCTCATTGTGATAAGAAAAACTCTCTCCTGAACTTCTCCAGTGTGGGTTATACATACTGTTATCACTAACAAATTCAGAGCCGCGCATTTACCGGGCGCAGTATTTGTAAACAGTACTGAGGCTCTTCAGTGAGATCGCTTATGCAGTATTTGGTACTTAACAGTGAGCTAACAGTGTAGGAAAGTGGACCACACCTTCTTAGTATTGGAGACTGTTCACTTCCTAGATAATTCAGGTCATAGTAAGTCTAATGCATCATTTAGAGTGGTAGCTGTGTTAGTCTGTATCTTCAAAAACAACAAGAAGTCCTGTGGCAGCTTATAGATTAACAGATATTTTGGAGCATAAGCTTTCGTGGGCAAAGACCTGCTTCATCATGCATCATTCTTGTTGTTCTTAATGCATCATTTCAACTTTACCAACACATGTTGTGTCAATACTTTGCATTCTTAGAAAGCAACAAGAAGTCCTGTGGCACCTTAGGGACTAACAGATGTTTTGGAGCATAAGCTTTCATGGGTAAAGACCTGCTTCCTTACCCACGAAACCTTATGCTCCAAAATATCTGTTAATCTATAGCGTGCCACAGGACTTCTCGTTGTTCTCGAAGATACAGACTAACACGGCTACCTCTCTGCTTAAAGCAGTTTAAATTGATGGAAATCATATTGTTTTTAAATGCTCAGTGATTTATACACAACTATTATTTTTGTCTTTATAAACCAAATTAATCTTATGCCTATTTAACTTTTAGAGTTACCTGTGCGATTTATTTGGCCCCATATTTCAGTATAAAATGATTCGAGAACTCACATATTCCTTCTGATTTGTGCATATAAAATTTAATTTCCACCTTTTAATCCCATTTCAGCCTTTGGAAGTAATCATCAGTCTATTAGCAGCTCAGATACAGAAAAAAGGATTTCCAGTTCTTATACTGACAGTACGTACAGTTCAGCTACATTCACCGGAAGTGGAGAGAGGGCGTCACGATCTCTGACAAATAGCACATCTAACCACACGACAGAAAGCTCCATTTTGTACACAGAAATTGCCAATTCCTCAGAATTAATTCAGTCCTCTTCAGTGGCACAGACTAGAGGGACAAGTATCTCAGCAAATGATGCTGGTTTCACTGAGACTTTCTTTATACGTTCTTCCAAGACACCAACTTATTCCTCTTTCCAAAGTGATCCTTCAAGTGAGTGTTTTGGGTGTATGTTAAATTGAGAATGCCTGTCTTGCTTAGAAAATCTCACCAATGCATTGAATACCTTGCATGTGTGTGCAGAGAGATGGTGGTTCCATATACTCAAGCACTATCTAGAGTAACCGAATCAAAGCCAAGCTCGCACTTTCTGGGGAATCTGTACAAAGGGGTAAATGGCCAGGCAATGAGGATATTGACATTGAAACTGTGATTCTTGACTGGTCGTTATTAGCAAGAAACATGATGGAGATGCTGTTCATTTGCATTCTTACTTATTTTTTACCAGCGGTATTTTCAAAAATGCTCCTTGTTGGCCAAATTCAGTGCCTAATGAAGCCAGTGGAGGCTTTCAGTATGAGCAGAGTTAGGCCAATTCAGAAGGCTTTCGAAAACCCCATTCTGAATATGTAAGGACATTGCTAAATTCACTGTAAACACTGAAATTCATTATGCACACGCTCATCCTATGATTATCAGTGCCAGAAATGTTAATATTCTGTGTAATCCAGAGCTAAAGGGATGTGTTGTACAATTAGGGGCTCCTGATTATAAAGCCTTTGATCAAGTAACTTGATAAGACTTTTATTTTATTTTACACACACTAATGTAGAATGTGCCCTTGAAAATATTTTCTTCCCATGAGGTATTTTAAATCTTCTGTGCAAAAACAGATCAGAAAAAGACTGGTTTGACTCAATTTGAAATGGAAGGACAAATGGGCTTTTTCTGTTTGCCCTTTTACAAAACACAAGAAGAGGACATAGTACTCTATCATCTGAAAAGGCAACCTATTGAAAAAAATTAAAGAATCCCTTTTAGTGAACAAATAGTTACTCTTTGGGATTAAGTGCTGCAAGAATTTGAGGTTAACATTTCAGAATGTGTTAAAAGTTACAGTATGCTCATAGCACATAGTTACATTTGGGAAAGCATTGCACTTAAATTAGTTTTCACTGGCCTCCTTATAAACTGATGGACTGGATGGCCAACACACAGATGTCTACACTTATGGGAAGATCGATTCACTGGTGGCTAATCTTCCAGGCTTCAATTTAGTGCACCTAGTGGAGACAGACTAAATCAAACTGTAATAGTGCCCCCATTGACCCTGGTACTCGTGGCAGTTGCAAAGCGTGTAAAGAACATCGGTGAGAAAGTTTCTCCCATTGACATTCCACTGTGTAGACAGCAGCAAAAATCGATTTTAGATAATTTGACTCCAGCTAAGCAATTCTCATAACTGGATTAGTGTCTCTAAAATTGATTTTACCTCCTAGCATAGACCTGACCACAGACTAGTACATTGTATGTCTCAGACATGCACTTTCAGTAAAATGCCAAAATATTTTGATATGTTACTGTCATGTCAATTTTCTTCTTCTATTCCAGGCATTGCAAATAGCCACCAACCAATTAGCAGCATTGAGACTGAGAAAAGGACCTCTGCATCTCGTACTGATAGCATGTACATTTCAACCACCTTCAGCAGAGGCGGAGACAGGACATTACTGTCTATATCAAATAACAGCACCTCTGCTGAATCATCAGAAAGTTCGACTTTTTACGCACAAATGTCCAACTCTTCAGATTTAGCACAATCCTCATCATCCATGGGTCAGAGCAGAGGAAGTAATGTATCATCAAGTGAAGAGGATTTAATTGCTCCATCTACAGAGCCTTTGGTTGTACATTCTTCCAAAATGCCAACTTACTCTACTACAGTCACCCTACAAAACACAACCTTGTTTTTCACTGGTACTGAATCATCGCCAGTTGGCAGCTCATCATTATCCTCATCTGCGTTTCCATCCTCTTCCTCAGCATCATCATTACATCCTTTGCCTTCATCAACGCCACCACCGCCTCCCTCATTTGCATCATCAGAGTCATCTCTACCATCCTCCTCATCAGCGATACGACCATCCTCACTTCCACCACTATCTTTGTCATCTTCATCCACCTCATCATCAGTTACACCATTTCCTTTATCGTCATCCTCATTACCGTCATCATCATCACAGGCTGGTGATAGTTTTCAAACCAGTCTGTCTAAGGTTACATCAGAAGGGAGAGAAAGAGTGGAGCCATCCACTCCTGTGCTCTATGAGAGTACACCCAGCACAGACAGCAATTACAGCAGACCACACCTGTTGAAGGAGAGCACTACTTTAAAAAAAACCACAGGACCACTTCCTCTGCAGACTGAACCTATGGAACAGCTCAGCCATCATTCTTCATCTACATCAACTTCCTCACTTGTAACAGAAAGCTCTACAGGAGGAACCTTCGTTTCCAGTCTGGACCATTTTGAAAAGACAACTTTGCTTCTGACAACAGCTGCTACAAGTCTCAGCAAGGGAACCCAACACACTGAGATGACAAAAGCATCGACTAGTATCTTACCAAGTACAAAAAGTCAGAGGAAAGTGTTCCCAGCAGTGGAATTAACAACGGGGAAAACTGTTACACTGTCAGCAGGCATGACTTTTGGGCCACCACGTTCTCTGCCAACTACAGGCCACTCTAGTACTCCGAAAACGCGTGGTGTTCAAACTGCTGCTACCGCAACACTGGCCTATGTCACTGAAGTAACTACAAAAACAATGGAAACCAGCACTGCCACTAGCATTAAAATCACTGAAGAAAATATCCCAGCTACACATCCTCCCAAAATGTCTTCCTCTAGCAAAACTACTACAAGGTTTTCCACCACTTTGGCAGCAGCTACCAAACCAACTACTGTCACTCTGTTAAGTCGCACAAGTGCATTGGTAACATCTTCTCATATAACAGGTAAAACACCTAAAAGAGTGCCCAGAAACATTGGGTATGTAGAATGAAGGGAACATCAGACGTAGCTTATACAAAAACCCTTAAGGATATGTTAGTCTTAATTTTAGGTATCTTTAGGCATCTGAAGCAAAAGAAAAGAGTTTAGTAGAGTGCCCAGTTGAAAAATGTAGAAAATGTCGGTGGAAATTTTACCAAAAGTTAATTGAAATTCAAAAATTGTTGACCAGCTCTCTTTGTACATTTAGAATTAACAATATATTTCTTTCACAGTAAAAATAGATACATGTAAGTATGTGTCTTATTAACAAGGAAGGGCAGTTGGCCAGCAATCGTATTTGCTTTGGGGCTTGTCTTGTTATTGTAACCTATGATCATTTCATATATAAATCCCTTGAAAGGGTCTTTCATAAGAATGGCCAAACTGGGCCAGACCAATCATCCATCTAGCCCAGCATCCTATCTTCTGACAGTGGCTGGCGCCAGATGCTTCAGAGGGAATAAACAAAACAGAGCAATTATTGAGTGATACATCTGTTGTTCTCCAGTCCCAGCTTCTGGCAGTGAGAGGCTTAGCCTATGTCTACACTACCGCAGAAGGCTGACCGAAGGTACACAACTCCAGCTGCATGAACAATGTAGCTGGAGTCAACATATCTGAGGCTGAGATACTGCAGGGTCTATACCATGGGAGGTTGATGTGAGAAACTCCTTATGACTTCCCTTACTCTTTTCATCTGGAGTAGAGTACGGAGGTCGACTGCAGAGCAATTTGTGGCCAGTCTCAGAGCACTGATGCCTGTTGTAGTGCATATGTAGCCATAGAGACCACCTGAGCCCCTGGTTGCATCCCTGACCATCGTGGCTAATAGCCATTGATGGGGCTCTTCTCCATGCAGTCTTTTTAAAATCCAGTTATACTTTTGGCTTTCTCTCCATCCCCTGGCACCAAGTTCTGAAGACTGACTTTGTGTTGTGTGGACAAGGACTTATGTAAGTTTTAAACTTGCAGTTTATTAATTTCTTTGGCTGAGCCATGGTTCTTTGGCTCTGTGAAGGAATAAATAACTTACCTATTCACTTTCTTCACACCATTCATGGTTTCGTGAACCTCTGTTGTAGTGCTCCCCCTCCTGCATCTGTCTTCAAATTCTTTTTTTTCTCTTCAGTCTTTTTAATCTCTTCTCATGTGGAAGCTTTTCCACACCCCTCATCATTTTTGCTTCCTCTTTCTGTGGGTTTTTTTTTGAGATGGCGCAACCAGAACTACACGATATTCAAGGAACAGGCATACTCTGGATTTATATAATGCCATTTTACTGTTGGATTATCTCTGTTTCCTAATGGTTCCTAAGATTCTCCTAACCTTTTTGTTTGCTGCTGCATTCTGAATAGATGTTTTCAGAAAGCTGTATACAATGGCTCCAAGATCTCTTTCCTGAATGGTAACAGCTCTTTGAGACCCCCTTCATTGTGTGTATATAGTTAGTATTATGTTTTCCAACATGCATTGCTTTTCAGTTGCCACTTCTCTTGTTAGTTAAAGCCTAGGCCACATTCTGTGTATCTTTGCTGTGTCTATTGCTATAGCCATTGTTCTATTATTTATATTTAGAAGAAAAATATGGAAAAGCATTACGCATCAGTTCCAGTTTTGCCTTATGTCATAGCCAGTTATGTGTTGAGAACATGAACCTGAATTGATATTATATGCAGAAACTTTGGCAAAAAAACTCCACTTCATAAAATAAGAATACATAATTTGGCAGAAGCAGGGCATCTTCACGCTTGGCTAAGGGAAAACTCTTTCTACGAGTGAACTAGAATGGTGACTCATGTACTTATCCTTAAGGGAATAAGGGGGTTAAGGAAAGGTAGCCATAGCTATTTCATCAGGACATTGGGAGGAGTGTGTGAAGAACTTTATATAACAAAACTCCAAGAGCTTCAGTTAGCTTCACCTCCTTATCTTCTCCATTACATAAATTCAGCAAAGTTTTGATCAGAATGGAAATATTAAAGCCCTGGGGCTGAAAACACTTGCTACACAGAGTAGTGTTTACTGACTTTAGTTGGTCCTTTAATATCCATTGGACTGCAAAAAATAGGAAGCCTTTCAGCCAGTAATAAGGGTTTACTGGACTGGACTCTGACTGAATATTTTCATTACAGATTATATTTAAGTATAAAAGTATTATATTGGGAACAGTGACATGGGTTAATGCATTTTACATGAGACTAATTTTAATGCAGTCCTTTATTGAGTGATTCATGAGTAATTCATGTTTTGTTACATTTTTTTTTAAAGTCAGGTTTTAACATTTACTGTAAAGAGGAAATCCTTTTGGTGACCTGGACTTAATACTTTCTGCTCTGGATTTAATAATACTCTGTATTTCTGTAATGCCTTCCAAACTGCTTAGGAATGTTAAGGAATTAATTGCCCAATTCTGCTTGCCTTTCTTATGTAAGCAATCTTATTGATTTCAGCAGGAGTACTGGCATGAATATGAGTTCCAGGGTGGAGTCCCATGTCTGTCTCAACACTTTTAGAACTGCTTGAAACTTTTTAATTTTGAGATTTTTTAACTATGCCAAATCTTGACACAAAAGAGAGTGAGAGAAAATTTCCATGTTTTTTATCATTTCCACCCCCACTCCATATTTCAGAATTCTGACGATTTCATGTTTTAAAAAATAAGGTGTGAAGACTGAACAGTGTGCATGCACTTCCTCTTCCGCCCCATCCCCGCTGCGCGCACACACACACACACACACACACACACACACACACACACACACACACACACACACACACACACACACACACACACACACACACACACACCCTTTCCTTAATTTGTTTCATCCCCCTATTACAAATGGGAAACTGAAATACAAAGGAGTACCTAATTTTTGGGTGCCCTACTTGATACCCCTTTGGCCTGCTTGTCAGAAGTGCTGCCCATCACTCCAGTGATATGAAGTTACCAGGGCCTGCGCTCAGCAACTCTGACAAACCAGTTCATCTGAAGCTGGATACCTAAAATCAGTGGCCTTTTTAAAAAATATTTGACCTGTCTGAGACCACAGAAGAGCTAGAAATGGCAGAAAGAGCTAGAAATGGCACTTGGGAGTTCCTGAATCTATGCGCCACACTTTAACTATAAACCTGTCCTTCCAGCCTTTGTGCATTATGCTGTTCGATAATCATCAGAGGACAAATCTGAGTGACTTGTGCCACCTGGCTTGGCTTGTAATTGGGTGTAATCAACAAGCCCACCCTTGGTATCTTCTGTGCTTGGACATGCGTATAATTTATATTCTTCCTAATGAGAAGAACACATACATCGTGAAGACTATTTCCAAAGATGGCAGAAAAGGGAGTGACCTTAAAACGAGCGAGAATCCCATGCTCCCCCCATAAGAATTTGTATGTTGAGTTGTATGACATGCCAAGCACCTGAAAATAGACTAAACTACATTCACACCAGCCAAGCCAGGAATTAATCACCCAAATGTCTTATTTCACAGTTAATATGTGCTCCACAAACCCTTGTCTGCATGATGGAAAATGTGTTATTAATGGTGTTCTGGGCAGATATCAGTGCAAGTGCTCACCAGCCTGGCAAGGAGAAGACTGCAGTGAAGGTAAAAGATTATACAACGGCCAGTGGCTCTGTCTTATACTTGTGACGATTCAAGCAACACCAAATGAATTAATCTGCATTGCCTGAACAGGCATTGCACAAACAGGCTGTGCCCCCAGTGGCTAATGTATTAGTGTGGAACTCAAAAAAGACCTGGGTTCCAATTCTGGCTCTGCTGCTAGCCTGTTGGGTGACCTTGGGCAAGTCCCTTCACCTCTTTATGTGGTAACAGGGATAAAGGGGACCTTCTTTTTAAGGCACTTTGATATATTGACTGTTAAAAATGATGAGCTAGGTGTTATTCACAGGGATTGAAGCAAAATCGGTAAAACTACATAATGAGAATGGGAATGCTTTTGTGCATTTTTTTTCATTCAGCTCCAGTAGGATAATCAAGAACAGGGTAAATAATAGGAAGTGTTAATAATGCAGTAAATCACCCAGCAATACACAGAGGGTCCTGGGGAATGAGCCAAATTAGGTTTTCCAATTCTATTGTCAATGATTCCTGTAATTCTGGGATTCTACTGGCTATTGTGTTTTCTCCATTGTTTCAGATGTGGATGAGTGTCTTACGAACCCATGCCCAGCTTTGGCCACATGTAATAATACTCAGGGCTCCTACATCTGCAAATGTCCTCTTGGATACCGACTAGAAAAAGGAAAATGCAGTTTAGGTAAGAGAATTGCATAGAAAAAAAAGTCTAAAACCAGGGTTCCCTCTAATTTTTTCCATTCATGGGTGGAATAAATTTTGTTATGTGCACCAAGGCATATGGGGATGCACCCCCCCAATAGAAACACACGCTGCCCACTGTGGGTGGCTGTGTGCACTCTGCTAATCAGCTGGGTGGCACCTGAATCTCTCCTGGGGGGCCACCCAAACGCTCAGCTTACAGGCAACGCTGGTTAAAACTGAAAGTCTTCAAAGACAGAAATAAAATCAGTGATGACGCAAATCCTTTCCCTTCTAAAATTCCCCTACCAATAACTGGCTTCCATTAGCTAAGTGCCTTTTATTGTGTGTACCAGTATGTAGTCTAATGTATTTTGTGGTGGAACGTGTTGGGGAAATAAGTTCGGTGATAGTTAAAGACTTCCTCTGCTTTCTTAAAGCTATAGAGACAACATGTTTGATATAACGGCTACAGGCTATTTGTGCTGTAAGGGCAGAAGAGCCAGGTTTTTTAAATGTATTCTAACAACCCCAGAGAATTCCAAAAAATAGTTTAGAGTCCACTCCTACAAAGACTTCCTTACACGCATGCTGGTAGGGCCAGGGGATAATTCAACTTCAGTGGGACTAATCATGTTCAAAAATTTAAGCAACTGCGTAAGTCTCAGTAGGCTTAAGACTTTATTTTGGAGCTTTCATTTAGGATATAGCACCAGAGGTAAAAGTAAGCAGATGTACCCTGGTGAGGATCTCTGGCAGGAGATGGCTGATCTGCAGCAAAAGCCAGCAGGGAGCTCTTTAAAGAGCTGGCAGGGGCCCAGGTTACAATAGCACAGTACCTGTAATAAATTTTAAGTAACTTTCACCTCCAAAAGTGGGAAAAAAAAAAGGTAAAAAAAGAGGAGCTGATACTCAACCAGCTCCCCTGACCGCACCTGGCCAGTCCCATGGGGCCCCCACCGTGCTGGTCCTCAGGGGCAGGTACCAGCTCAGAAAAAGCACTGGTCCTACTTACAACAGCTTCATTAATAAATTAAGATGCAGAGCTTTACTGTTTAGGTGAGTGGTAGCATTAGCTGGTCTTTTGTAAACGCAAGGCAGCATGGCTTTGAGCAAGCTCCCTGATGCATGGGGGAGAAGGGGTGGGGCTGAGTTCCTGCCTTGCCTGCCAAAGAAAATCAGCTCATGTGCCACTCTTGGCACCCATGCCGGTGGTTGCCAACCCCGGTCTAGGCAGTCAAGAGTGCGCCTCTTTTTAACTCTATAAACTGTACCTCAGCTCAAAGGACAGTGTACATTTGATGTCCAAATGTACCTAAGTTCCATACCAATTTGGCATCTCTTCCCTTTATATTGTTGAAAATTAAATATTGCCAACCCCAAACATCCAACACTCATGAGTCAGCCGCCAGCCCTCCCAAATCAGTACGTTCGTTTAAAATTATTGTACCCAATGGTCCAATGACCAGCTGTCCTAGTGGTTCAGTTGTGGTTTTACAGTTTCTGCAGCCTCAGTTGGTTCTGTGTACTCAGGTTGCTCTCACAGAGGTCCATCACTACAGAAGCAGGGTAGGCAAAATAGGAGGGCATGGGAGCACCCTTTCCACTGGCTCCTGTTCCAGCACCTCATGGTTTGCCCAGCTTTTGAACTACCCTAAACTGTATTTTCCCCTGAATCGCTTCCTACCAGTCTGGTGCTATTCTGGTTGGAACATGATCGCTGGCTTCAGAGACGCTCCTCTGTCTGTTAGTTGCCTGTTGAAGCAATTTCTTTTAGGGCTTGCAGCTCCCAAAAAGGTGGGAGGACTCAATTCCTGTGCCTAGAGCAGCCTTCACAAAGCTGTTATCACTCTTGACTCTGTCCTTAGCTTCACTCTTGCTTCCTGGGGGGAGCTTGCAGCTCCTTCCCCATTGCCCTTGAATCATAGGGTTGGAAAAGACCTCAGGATGTCATCAAGTCCAGCCTCCTGCTCAAAGCAGGACCAATCCCAACTAAATCATCCCAGGCAGGGCTTTGTCGAGCCAGGACTTGAAAACCTCTAGGAAAGGAGATTCCACCACCTCTCTAGGTAACGCATTACAGTGCTTCACCACCTTCCTAGTGAAGTAGTTTTTTCTAATATTCAACCTACACCTCCCTCACTGCAACTTGAGACCATTGCTCCTTGTTCTGCCATCTGTCATTACTGAGAACAGCCTCTTTGCATCCTCTATAACCCCCCTTCTGGTAGTTGAAGGTTGCTATCAAATCCTGCCTCACTCTTCCCTCAGCTACTGGTGGCCATATACATTTTTCCTCCACTGGGATTTGCTGTGCCTCTAGATAGGACCCACCCACTAGCCCAGTATTGCTCCACTCCCAGCCCACTTTCAGTGTGGGGCCTTTAGACCCTATCACAAGCTTACAATGATCAGGGCTAGAAAATTACTTTTTATAAAACAAAAGAGAAGGGTGAGGTTCTTCCGTAGTCACCACATGCCTCCAGTAGCTGAGGCTTTAAGAAAACCACCAAAGATGGTGAAACATGAGTGTTGGCCACACTGAAGTTATTGAAAACAGAAATAAAGATTCCTGTAACTAAAGTTACAGAAAAAGTTGTTTATGCTTAAGGAATGAATGGGTCCAACAATCTTTAAAGTTTCCCGCATTGGCAATGTTTTTGTGTCCTTCCTTTGGGTTCTCTGCTCTCTCTAAACCTACAGCCATTCCACCACCACAGCTGTGTGCAATTTCGGGCACCGTGGCACAGGAAGGAGTTGGAAGAATTAAGAACAACAAAGAAAAACAGCAAGATCAAAATATATTATGCAAAGAATAGAAGATTAGACATGGAATGAGTGAAATACATGCAGTATAAAAAAGAAACTTGGTGGAGAGTGGGAAAGGCAGATGATTTTGGTTTATCATTTATCAGAACCTCCAGAGTAGCCATAAAAATGTCCCGAGATAGACAAGAATTACTGCACCTAGCACTGCAATGTCATTACTCATTGGTGGAAAGGAGAATGATGAACAGCAAGTAGTACCACGGCTCAGCGGGTGAGGATAGGAAGTGAAAAAACCCACCTCTCTTCGGTTTAAGCTACAGGAGTATTTGGATTACATATGCCTATCTGAGCCAGGCTTTAGCTTAGACACTGGGGCTGACACACCACCTCTTGTGAGGAATCCCATGGGATCTTTGCTTTATTTCATAGGTTTCTATTGTTAAAATATTTGTAAACTCTGTCTAGGTTATGAGACATGATAAGATCTCAGTTTGGGGGATCAATGCTGCACACATGGTAGCTAACAGGCTTTGTTTTTAATTTTAGTACGAACGTTTGTTGGTCAAGTTGCACTGGAATGGAATACTACTCATGGGAAGTATTCTGATCTCCGTCTCATTGAAGATGAAATAATAACAATGGTAAGTGTCCTCTCTAGAACATTAACAAATGCTGCTTTGGGCAGATTTCATCCAGTGTCGTTATAATCTGTGTGACGAGGCACAAGAAACAGAGACTATAGATCATGGGTTTGTCTATTTACCAGTAACGTTTTCTAGTTCAGGCATTTGTCATTCACTATGTCATGACCATGCCAGATCCTAAGGATTTCTCCTCAAAGACTGTAAAATATTTTATGAACAAGAAGTAACAATTAATTCTTCTACCCTACCCTACGCTGATTAGGCCTCAGCTGGAGTATTGTGTCCAGTTCTGGGTGCCACATTTCAGGAAAGATGTGAACAAGTTGTGTAAATTCAAAGAAGAGCAACCAAAATGAAGACAGGTCCAGAAACCATAACCTTTGAGGGAGGGTTGAAAAAATGTGCTTGTGTACATAAAAGGTTGCTACAAGGAGGAGACAGAAAAAATTATTCTCCTTGACCACTGAGGATAAGAAAAGAGGCAACAGACTGAAATTGCAGCAAGGATATAGACTAGCACAGCTTTCTCTCTGTTACTAAGGGCACTTTTGGTTGCACATTAGGAAAAACTTCGTAAGACTTTGGCTACACTTCCAAGTTTAAAGCTCTGGTCGAGGTGCCAGGGCTGGAGAGAGCTCTTGGTAAACCACCTCCCCAAGGGGAATAGTTAGCTGTGCTGGGAGCCTATTTACAGTGCTATAACTCACTGCACCCAGGGCGGGAGTGGGCGGGGGGTGTCACACTCTAGAGTGAGAAAGTTACAGCACAGTAACTTGCTGGTGGAGTGGAGCCCTACCTGTCAGAGTGTTAAGCACTGGAATAAATTGCCTAGGGAGCCTGTGGAATCTCCATCACTGGAGATTAAGAGCAGTGATCTAGATATGTTGGCAATTATCTAGATATTACATAGGCCTGCCATGAATGCAGGGGACAGAACTAGAAGACCCCTCGTGGTCCCTTCTGGTCCTACTACTCTATGATTCTGTTGTTGCTTCAGTGCTTCCTAACAGAATTTGTGTTTGTGTGGGAAGAGGAAAATGAGTCAACTCCTTGGGGCAAGACTTGTCTGTTTGTTCTGTTTGTATAGCCCCTGGCTCCATGGGGCCCTAGTCTGTGACTGGAGCTCCTGGTTGCTACCTCAGTTCAAATAAATGATAAAAATGCTGCATTTGCACAACAGTACACATAGTGCTAACATTAGATAGTCTGCAAATAGCTGGATAATATTGGCTGGCGTTCAGGGTGTTCCAGTCTCAGTGACCCACCTATGGGAAGGCAGAAACAGTCGTCGATTACCCACCTGGAGAGCCAAGTGCCACCCGTGAGATATGGAACTTGAATTATTAGCTCCTCTTCTTCCCCCTTGGCTGCGGGATGACTTGCCTAGTAGCCAGAATGAGCTTCCAACAGCCCTGTGTACTTCCTACAGGTCTTCTGTGTCAATGTACTGCCTCAGTCTACCTTATTCAGACTCCTTGAGTCAGGGGCTCTCCTCTGAGGTATTGATGGAATGGGGGGGGTGCTGAATTAAGTTTTTAAAAATACACAGATTTTGAATATAGATAGCAGCCCAAACACCAGTCCTTGTTTCCTGCTTGGGATGCCCATTTGTTTGTATTGAGTGGTCTCCCCTTAGCGGCTTGTTGTTGTAATGAAGTGTCCAATTTAGAGGTTATAAAGAGCTTTTTTGCTTGGTTCTGGGACCAATAATCCTGGGCTCCTCCTGTATCCGCAACAAGTCTCATAAATTCCAACCTGGTGCAGAAGTTGCTTGGAAAAGGTAACTGTATGTATGATTACATTATGATTGAGGGTTGTGATTTGCCAGCTTGAGTTCACATACTCCATGATGCTCATCAAGCTAGCATGATTATTACTAGCAGTGTAGCCGTGGTAGCATGCAGTCATATGCAGTAGCTGTGCTTTGTACATACCCACCAGTTTCAGGGCAGGGGTATACTTAGTAAAGCCTCTGTGGCTGTTACCCTGGCTACACAGCTATTGAAACTTGGGTAGCTCAATACAATCTAGTTCAAGTTTGTGTATTCAGGAAGGGGAATCCAACTCCTAGCTCAGAGGCAGGCAATCTAGGCTAGTGAGTGTGCTCCATGAGTGGCCCTCCTTCGTCTCGGTGCACTGCAAGATGCTCACAACCAAGGCAGTCTCCCAGGATAAGCTAGTTTTGCAATTGCGCTTGTGTACCTAGAATTTGCAATGTGCCCACTGAACCACTGCAGCACTTTGGCTGGATGCAGAGGGTGCACACAACTCTCATAGCCAACATTGTGTGCAACCAGAAGGCCTCTCACCTCACCTGCCCTTGTTTCACATGTGTGTTGCTTTAGTAATACCAGTGGGCAAAAAACAATGCAGACCAGCAAAAAGCAGAATCTGGTAACCCTGTGGACGGGCAACAGTAAACAAAATGTCTCGCAACCCACAGATAGAACCCCCGTGGGCCCCATGTGGCCGTAGGGCCGCAGGTTGCCCCTCCACCCCCACTCTCCTGGCTCATACTGGAGAGGTGGCCTTTGTATCGTGCATGCCAGGAGTCTTTCTCTTGCCTACAGTTTACTCATATTTATCTTTGTATGAGTTAGATCAGGCTTTTAGGAGACCTGGGTCACAGCAGTGCCCTGTGCCTGTATAGCAAGCAAGACAGCATGTCTGGTGACATAACTAAAGCAGCAGGAAGATGGAATTGCACCTACCATGATATTGACTAAACAAACTTATGAGAAATCAAAATAAATGACTGAGAAAGAGACTCATTCTTTATGTATGGAATTGGGGGGGGGAGTGCCTTTGAAGATGTGCAAGATCCAGGGTATCGTTCTGAATACTGCCTTATGCAGGCCTCTTTCCCCACTGCTTTGCTGGCTGGTGCTCACCCTTAGTACTCACTGCACAGCAGGCCCCGGACAGATGCTCATTTTTATAAACCATAGAATGTTGTTCATGGCCAAGGCTGCACAATGGTAGCTTCATCCTTCCCTTGCTGACAAAACAAAGGCTCCTCTGTCTCATTGAAATAGCAGGCTGTTGTGAAGGTCAGGGATCCCTGTCTAATCCACAAACAGTAATAGAATATCCTTTCTTTCCTTCAGCTGAACATGTCTCTTTCAACATTACCTGGCTATTACAACTCAATAGTTAAAGCTGCAAGGTAAGGAATAGAATAAATGTGTTTGCTGGGTTTAGGGGAGAATCAACCTCTTTGATCTGAACAGCCTCAAATTCTAGGGAAGTTCAGCTCTGGACCAAACTTTGCACTTGATAATAAGATAGATGCAGTGTAGCATAAGAGGGCTTGCTGTGGATTTGGTAGCAAGAAACAGCATAGTCCTCTGCCACTGACTTGCTTTGTGACCTTCACCAAGTCACTTATGGCCTGATTTTCACAAATGCTGCTCAACACCAGTTCCCAGTGAAGTCAATGACACCTGTTTTCAAAATCAGGGTTCGGATTAATCTTAGGGTTAAGGTAATATCTCTAGGTCTAACTTTGCCCCTGAAAAATATGAGTATCTCCTCTCATTGGCTTCATTATTAATTATTTATATCCCACTGGGGACAGAATTGGAACTTAAATGTATGCTTTTGTCCTTTCTGTAAAGAGCAGGCTTGTTATGGGGACTGTGCTCATGTTTGGACAGTCCATTCAATATACAGAGAGTATTGTGTGCATGCTCTTTGTTACTGGTATTAAATATAGCAATCTGCATAGGACATATTAACAATGAAATAAAATGTAAAACAATGATGCACAGTTGTTTTTTTTTTTTGTTTTGGTTTGGTTTTTGTTTTGGCAGGGAGTACAATTCTGTCCGAGTTTCAGTCCAAATCACCTTCTCTTTAGCATCCAGCGTGATGGTATTGGACATTATTAGTCGTGTACAGACCTACATTATAGCGTGCAAAACTCCTGCTGAAACCTGCCAATTCATCTCCAATTTTATGGTGCTCCACACAGGTAAATAACATCCGGATGGATGGTAATGAACGTGGGAAGCAATCATCTTTTTATTTGTTTGTTTGTTCTTAAGGGACCATGACTTTCTGAAAAGTCCTTTTCCAATGTTTGTCTTATTTAGATGGAAGTTCTCTTAAAGCTCCCTCAACATAAAAAAGAGACTGCCAATTTCAAGCTTTGTCTTACCCAAATGTGTGAGAAATTGCCTCTTTGTGCAGGCAGTACATGAGTGAAAGACTTTACAGAGCCCAGAATTAGTTATTCTGTATGATCCTTTCATCTCTGGGGTGCAGCATTGAACCCATCCCGATTAAAGAAACAGGAGACTTATTCTAACCACATGGTTTGAACTTTGTCAAAATGATCTCAGTGAGGGCTTAGTGCTGCTAGAAAGAGGGGGAGTGACAGCAGGTGAGGTTTATGGTGAGACAAGCCCTTCCAGTCCATTTGAGTATAGCATTTCTTGGCTGCTGTAGTTAATCTGTATGTGCTGAGGATTGGGTTTTTCTTGGTGCCATTTGATTCCACTGGTGCCCATGAATGGGGTTAAAATGATTTGAGGCTGAGTAATATTTTTATGTGGCACCCTTCCCTTGCCAAGGACTAAACGTGGGACACACTGTGTGACTAAGAACCAAAACGTGTTTCATGCAGGAAGTTTAAAAATGCAGTGGGATTCCTTCCTTCTGTGGACACAGGTTTCTTTAGCCTCCATTCCATGATACTGTATTTCCAGTGTTACAATACAGCTAAAGGGATTCCCAACTTATATGCAACAGAGGTGACCTACAGACTAAGATGAGTGCTATCCCATGAAATGAGGGATATTTGAGAGACCTATTTCCTTTAAAAAAAACCTGCATTTGGAGCTTTGTGACAATGCAGTAGGTGTTTTGCTTTGAGGATGAAAGGTGTCAAAATTTAGCTTTTAGCAACATTTCAAATAAAATACGTGATCTGGCCCTTTAAGCTAAATAAGCACAGAAATGAGAAATGTGGGAGTTTTTAACTCTTTCTCCTTATATATTTTAAGGCCAAACTATTTCACTCACCTTATCTGACCTTCTGTGTAACGCATGCCGAAGCTCTTCACCTGCTAATTCCGGCAGCCAGGCCAGTTAGAGGGGAGGCATTTGATTTGCTAGACCAGTTGAGACCAAGTCCAGCAGGTGGCCTTGTTGGTATTTTTATTTTGTGGGGTTTAGTGTCTCACTTCCCATTTAAGAGAAACAGAATTTTTGACAGCACAAATTCTTCTCTGTCACAAGTATTAAAAATCAAGGTGACAAATTCAGAAGGGAAAGGAATCAAGAAGAACTGGGACCGTGAAGGGTGAGAGGCTCCACTTGGAAGGTAGATTGGCCTAGAAGTTGTAGCAATGATATATATTTATGCAAGTTCACCCAATGTGATCCAGCTCTCCTCAGTATCAAAGCCCAGTAAAGACTGCAAAGCCCTCTGACTGCAGAGGGTGCTGGCTCAGGCCTCTGGTTGGGTTATGAATCCATGCAGGCAGTAATAGCTCAATTTATCTTCTTTTATTTTGGCCATCCACATTTCTGCGACTCTGCCTTAAGAGGAGGGAATCCATTTTCATGCTGCTTAAACCTGTAAATTGGATTTGGCTCCTTTATTACGACCAAATGATTGTTGGAGTTCCCTTGTTCTCCAGTCAGTGAACAACCAGAATCCATAAAGGCTCAGAGAACAGGTCTTGGGGAACACATTCCTGTACTGCAGAATTCACTCAATAATACCTTGTACTGATGTAGCTCTTCTCTTCAAAGTACTTCACAAACTTTAATTCCTCATTTCCCTGTGTTGCAGTATTAAAGAGAGTGGAAGTGTGGCAAGGTTAAGTAATTTACCCAAAGCCACATACAGTACATCTACACTGCAGTTAGATAATCTTGGGCTAAGGGGCTGTTTAAATGTGATCTAGTTCACAGCCCAAACTGTGGGACTCTGCCATCTCACAGGGTCCCAAAACCCAGGTTTTAATCTGAGCCCAAACATCTACCCCACACTTAACCAGACCCTTAGCTCAAGCCTCAGGAGCCTGAGTCATCTCTCATGGGCCAGCTGTGGGTTTTTAACTACAGTGTAGACATACCCGTAGAATTAAGATTATAGCTAGGATTCATGAGTTTCTAGCTCCTTGTTCTGTGCCAAGAGCAGTGGACCACACCCCTCTTTTTGTCTGTTCTAGTTTGGTTGTTTGTACCAGCAGCATGGGGAAAATATATCTTGGCTGAAATTATAATACTATTTGTGAATTATCAGCTGCAGTTTGCCTTACGCTATGCTTTACGTGCCAGAGGTTGGTCTGTCTGCTAGGTGGTGTGGATGTGAGGGCGTTTACAATGGAAGATCTTTACAGATTGGTGGATATTCCAGTGTTTCTCTGACAGGGATTTAATATTTGGGTCCCTTCATGTGGAAGAAATCATCTAAACTGGGAAGTACATGTGGTGCATGGCAAAAAGAGCAGAACATACAAAGTTCTTTTTTAAACTGCAGATTTCATATACATTTAGACTGAATATCATGTACAGCTATAGTGGAGAGTTCTGTGAGACTATGGGATTCTCTCAAGGGATTACTAGGTTGGTTAAAGCGTTCAAATATTGCAAGGAACAGAGCTCTTCTGGTTGACTAGATGGCCCAGTAGATCTTTTACATCTTTAATATCTGTGTTCAAACATTGACCCTCATAATAATTAAATTTTGTGTTTAGTGTAGGAATGGGCAGAAAACTCATCTGCGTTATAAACCCTCCAAAGCTGGGGCGTATTTCATTTCAGTTCATGCCCATTGTGTCATTCTTTATTATTTGTATTGTGGTACAGGTTAAACCTCACTAGTCTGGGACTCTCCCGTCCAGTAACATTTGTAATCTGGCATGATTTTAGTTGGCTGGATGACCACTTATCCTGGGAGTGGTGAAATTTCCTATGGTGCCATAGTGTTCGTTTACAACCACCAGTCCTGGCTCTCAGTGTTTTATGCTGTGTTATAGCTCTAACTCACCACTAAATGTCTTCTGAAAGGCCAGTAAGCAGTGATAGTGTTAATAATGCTGCTAGACAATCTTGACCTCCAATGGTCCAGCAAATTCTCTCGTTCTGCACCAGTCAGGTTCCAAGGGTGCTGGGCTGGAGAGGTTCAACCTAGGAACCACAATCATAGGCCAGTATCAGAGGGGTATGCCATAGGCCAGAATCCCATTGTGCTAGATAACATATAATCACATGACAAAAAGAAGTTACATGGACAGCTATGGAATTCAGATCTGGGTTTTGGTTCCCTCCCTTCCCTACATGTTTGGACCAGTCTCTGCTGTAGGGACTGCTGCATTAGGTCCTGGGCTTTAATCTCAAAAGGGAGCAAATATTACTAAACAATCAGGGAAGATGTTACCTGACCTCATTGTGCTATATGGGGAAACCTGCTGATCAGTGTGCTTAATAGTGTATTTAAAAGGATGTTCTAATATTGTTGATGTCTTTGTGGTAGAAGGTGGTTTGTGTAAACAGAAGGACCCTAAATGCGACACAGAAACTTCAGAATGCACCGACCTGGATGGCATTGCAGTCTGCCAGTGCAAGAGTGGATACTTTAAATACAACAAGATGGATCATTCCTGCAGAGGTGTGGTTCTTTTCACAGCCAGATTTGCTTTGATTCTTGTTTAATATTTTGTTTCCTGTTGAAATGATTTTCACGCATGTGGGGTGTTTTTGTATTTCTTTGCTTGCTCAGCTCAGAGTTAGGAATACATATTAACAGTGTAGATTTCCTCCATTTGGATAGGGTGCTTTCCAATAGAAGTTGAAGACAGTCTTTCTCACTACAATAATCATAATATTATCACTTTCTGGAGTGTGCTGTGCAAGTCAGAAAGACCTAGTCAAAAGATACACAGGGTTGGAATGCCTGTGGCAAGAGTTCAATGGCACAGAGTATTGATAACTTGGCGCTTTTGTGTTTCTCATCTGTCTGAACTCAGGGGAAGTAAAGATAATTGTTTTAAATTCATAAGCTGTATTTATGTATCCTTAGTCTTTTGAAATGACCGAGTAGCTGAGGGGGAGTGTAAATTTATTTTAATCTTAAAAAAAGCCATAAATAAATACAAGAGCTAATAGCTCTTAACTACTGCCTTAGACACAGAGCCATTTCACTGGCTTTTAAATAAACTGTGCTCTGTTTTGCTCCAGCAGTGGTTCAGTGGAGCCCATTGTCTGCTTTGACTAGTTGATCCTGTGGTGTGTCGTGAGAAGTCTGGCTTCCTGATACATGCTGGAATGCTGCTTAAATCACTGCTCCAAAGAGCGCACAAGCTACAAAAGATGATATGGACAGAGAGGGGAATAGGTTAGAAAGTGGCCAATTGGTGATTAGTCATGTTTTGAGAAGATCACGATTTGTAAGAGACCACATGAGCATTGGATGGGGACCCGGGAGTCCTGGCTTCCAACCCTGACTCAGCCATTCTGTGTGGTATAGGGCAGGACACTTCATCTGAGGGGATGTCTTCACTATGCGGAAGATCGATCTACCTGGGGTTGACAGTTGACCCCTGTACTCCTCAATATTGAAAGGAGTAAGAGAGGTCAGCAGGAGAGTTTCTCCCATCAACCTCCTTCTGTAAAAACAGCCAGGTAAGTCAACTGTAGACAAGTCGATTCTAGCTATGCCATTGCCATAGCATGAATTGCTTATCTACAGTTGACTTTAATGTCTAGTGTAGACCTGGCCTGAATGAGCCTTCATTTCCGTGAGCAATCTTTGTTTGTGAGCTCTCAGGAACACAGTATATCTCTTGCTATATTTGGGTACAGTATCTAGCACAAAGCCCCAGTTGCAAGTGGAATCTGCAAATGCTATTGTAGAATAAAAGAACCCTTTGCAATTATATACCTGAGTGAGTGGGTGCATGTGTGTAAAGGGGTATTTTTGTGAAGATGTGTTGATTGTCTCCAAATAGTTCTTAATGTTGCCATCCTTAGTTGACTAGGTTCTTATGGACAGCACAATAAAGTCACTGTTTCAAACAGCACTAATTCTAATCAAGTCTGCAGTGGATTTGACATAAGCTTAAAGCCGTCTAATCTGCCTTCGCTGAAAAATGTGTGATTCCGTTTCCACGCTTCATTCACATACCTGGAATGGGATCACCAGCAGCACCGGCCTCTAACAGGAACAAAGAGGAGGAGACAGGATGTGTGAAACCCACATAAAAATAACATCTCACATTTATTTCAGCAGGCTCCAGTCAGAAAGTAGAGTTCTGTTTCCTCCTCTGAGAACGGAGGAAGGTGGGTGTCAGAGGATGAAGAGATTGCTCCAGTGTAGCTTGCAAGAAGTTGTGGGGAGAGTGATGGTGGCTGAGAATAAGAATGGTTCAATGTAAACCTGGGCTTGCATGATTCCCCTTTAGTTTCTTGCTCTGTCACAGACTTTCTGTATGACCTTGGTCAAGGCACTTCATCTTTCTGTGCCTCAGCTTTCCACCTGCAAAGTGGAGGTTATAATAGCTATCTATTCCCTATCTGTGCTAAAATATTATGGTAATGGGGGCTTTGTAAGGACCTCAGAAGGGATGGGATCATTCTGTTCTCATTTGGAGAAGTGCTGAGATGCTGTCCATCTTTATTTCTCAAGCTCTGATGATTCCAGGGGTATATCTGCACTGCACTGCAAGCACCTCCTTAATCCCTGGCTTCAAGCTCACTCCCGGTTGTCTGCAATAGCCCAAGGCTCAGAGGCATGCTCTCAGGACCTTGCAGGCTGCAGGCTTCACGCTCAAGTTTAGTTGGGACCAAGGATCCAAGCCCTATTGCTTTGCAGTGGAGATGCAGACCCCAGGGAATTAGCTGGACATAAGAATGACCATGCAAGGCCAAGCCAAAATTCAATCTAGCTGAGTATCCTGCCTTCTGACAGTTGCTAATGCCAATGCTTCAGAGAGAATGAACAAAACAAGGAATGAACAAGTGGTCCAGCCCCTCTTGGCCATTTCCAGCACCTGCTAAGAGTGGTCTAGTTATGATTTTGGTCTGGGCTACACTACAAAGGACTATCGGTATAACTTTTCACTCGGGGCATGAAACACCCACATCTCTGAATCATATATTTACACTGACCTAACTCCCCTTGTAAACAGCACTTTGTTGGGAAGAGAGTTTCTACTCCTAGTGCTTCCCTGGCAGGTGGATTTAACTAAACCCACTGGCTTAGAGGATTTTCATTAAAACTCTGCAGCAGCACAATTACACCAGTGCAGTTCTGCCTATGCAGGACTTTAAATGTGGACATGCCCCTAGTCCTGCCTTGAGCAGAGGCTGGAATGGATGGCCAATTGAGGCCCCTTTCAATTCGACTGTGATCTTATGACGAGAGCATCTAGCTCCAGCCATACAAGCAGTGAATAGAAACTGACTCACAGTTTGCCACTGAGGGGTGCTCATCATCTTTCTCTTTCATTTTCTAGCTTGTGAAGATGGATATAGGCTTGAAAATGAGACTTGTGTGAGGTATAGTAATCTCTGCTTCTTAACCTAATGCCTTTTCCCCGACCCACTCCAGAACTTTCTTTGGTAACATGTTGCCACAACTAAGGCTCATAGGGCTTTCCTGTTACAGGTGCCCATTTGGCTTAGGGGGATTCAACTGTAGAAACCGTAAGTACAGAGCTTCTTGTACTTTCATGTTAGGGACGTAAGGGCACAAATGGCTGTTCTGTTTCTGTTACGGTTTCAGCCTGGACTGCAAGCGCAGTGCTTTGCTTTTCTAATAAGCGGGGCAGAATTTTCCTTAGGCCACCGTTATCAGCTGTCACTAATTAAAAATCCTTATCCTTTTTTAAAATCAGAGGCCTTACCCAATGCAAAAAAAGTCGGAGTAGTATGTTTTATTGCTGAAAAAGCTGTGGTCATTTGCTCAATGTTAGAAAAGTTTTTCTGAGAATAGAAATTTAAATATCATTTGATTTGAAAGAATTATGTAGGTTCATTTAATAATATCAAAACATTAATAATATAAATGTCTAAACAACATGAAACAAATAAGAAATTTGTAACAACATTTTACTGTTAAACATTTTGTTGGGATCTTATTTCTGCCAAAAATTTCAATTGTGATCAAACTGAATTTTCTAGTCAAAGAGTGTTCCATCAATTTTTTTGACCAGCTCCACATGATTACAAATTTAATTTCCTGGAGGCCTCTTGTGCCCATATATAGACTTGAGGATCAGAAAAAAGACCATCGTGATCATCTGGTCTGACCTCCTGTACATTGCAGGCCACAGAAACTCACCCACCTTTTCCTGTTTTAGACCCTTTACCTCTGGCTGAGTTCCTGTCACTGAAGTCCTCAAATCATGGTTTAAAGACTTCAGGATACAGAGAACTCACCATTTACACTACTTTCAACCTGCAGGGGACCCAAGCCCCAGGCTGCAGAGAAAGGTGAAAAAGTACAGCCTATCACAAGTTGATTACTGCTACTTAAAGTTGGTCTTCTGAAGTGAATTGGCAGACTTTTCATTGCATGCCTCTCATATGTTCATAAGTACAAACTGTCCCAAAGGGACCTGTTGTTCCATGTCTAATAGTTCCATTTTTCTACTCTATCCTCCAAAAGTCCCCAACTCCAGATAAATCTACTTAATTTAATGTCCTCTTCAATAATTACTAGAGAAGACAAGAACATTCTTAATCCTTTTGCATGATGGATTGATAGGTAGCTAATACCAGCATACTCCAATATTTGTGAGCATGTTACCATTTCTGGGTGAGTGAGGTCTCCTGTTTCTCTTGTGTTTAGCATATCAGCTAATAACCGTGGTGATTGCAGCTGCAGGAGGAGGACTTCTGCTTATCCTGGGGATCGCACTGATCGTCACTTGTTGCCAGTAGGTATCACAAGCCAGACACCAAATCCTGTGTTAGTGATGGTAATAGACTGTAGAGGAGGAGTTGGTGTCTGACACCAGGCCAAACATGCAGAGGACAATATCTAGTGTAAACCATAGATTTAGGGGAGATAACATTCCCTGCCCAGTAACCAGCTCTAATAACTCATCCCAGTGCTGGGAATCCCATTCATTGGGATGGGCAGATAAAGGAATCCTGCCTGCTGCAAGCCCTGGAACAGCAAAAGAGCTGCCTGGCAAAGGTAACTCCAATTTAGATGAACGAAACAATTGGAAAGACTGGAGGATTTAGTGGAGTGGGTAATGCTCTGCTCCTCTCAAGCCCCAGCCCCACTGCTCAGACCCCTGTTAGCTGCCACTTATGAAGGCTCTGCAGAACTAGATTCCGTATGCCATGTGAAGTGCAGGCCATTACACTTTTACAAGTGTTGCCCCAATTTGACAGCGCAAAATTACCCCGCCAAGAGGCCTTCTGTACCTGCAGAATGGGAGCAGCGTTTAATTTGTGCCAGGGCTGAATGCTGCACCTCTAGGCCTGGCAGTTCATCTGTGTTTGCCACATCATCCTGCAAGTAAACAAATTGGTTGAGGCCGGCCCACTAATAGCCTAGCATCAAACCCACAACACCTGTTTGAGCAAAAGTGCAACTCCTTACAAAGATGTACAGTCCTTATGTAAAGACTTCAAGGCTATGTCTGGACTACAGGGATTTGCCAGCAAAAGTTCATGCCAGAATATATCTTGCAACAAAACTTCTGTTGACAGATCGCTTCCAGACCACGAGGGAGCTCAAAAGAGTGATTTGCTCTGTTGACAGAGAGTGGCCAGACTCTCTGGCTGCTCTATCAGCAAAGCAGCCACCCAGAACCACAGCAGACAGCTCTGCGCGGTGTCTCAGAGGCATTTCCTGCTGATAGAAGGCCCCCCTGGGGCATCCAGGTTGGCGTTTTGTCAACAGATCTCTGACAGCAACATTCTTCCTCATGGCGAGCTGGGTACAGCTGTCGACAAAAGCACTGTGTTCTGTCGACGTAACTGTTGACAGAATCCTCTTGGCAATCTTGATGCTCTACAGGTTTTGTCAACAGAACAATCATTTTGTTGACAAAACCCGATGGTCTAGACATAACCTAAGTGATGAAGTATCCACCACATCACTGGGGAAGTCATGCTAGTGGTTAATTGTCCTCACTGGTAAGTCTTCCTCACAAGGTTTAGGCTTGTCTGCACTGTGCACTCCAGTGACACTTGCACTAGTGTGAACCCTGAGTACACACAAAAAAGCTGTGATTTTTACACTAGTGCAACTGATCCCGGTAATAAGCTAAACTGGAGAAAACTGGGGGTTTATTCTTCTGCATCGTGTTTCACACTACTGCCTGGAACGAGGGCAAATCTCCTTAGATCACATCACAAGAACAAGACAGCAAGGTCAGTTTTGCCTTTTTTTTTTTTTTTTTTTAAACAGGAAGAATAAAAATGACATAAGTAAACTCATCTTCAAGAGTGGGGATTTCCAAATGTCACCGTATGCCGAGTACCCCAAGAATCCTCGAACACAGGAGTGGGGCAGAGAGGCCATAGAAATGCAAGAAAATGGGAGCACTAAAAACTTGCTGCAGATGACAGATGTATATTATTCGGTATGTATTCCTGGATTCCATCTACACTTTCTCATTTGTCTGCTGGTTCACAGATATAGTCTTTACTACCGGGGATGTGGACCCATGACACATAAGACAAAAGGAAAAAGCAAATTGCTGAGGTTATGAACAGAGTTTCGTAAGTCTTGAGCCTGCAAATTATTACTTATGTAAGTCTAATATAGTCAAAGTGGTTACTCATGTAAGTAAATGCTGAGGAGTCATGCCCATATTCTGCAATAACATTGTCCACTGATAACAGGACCATGAGCATTACTTTGATTTGCATTTTCTTTGCAAGGTAAATTTCAGGTTCCCAAGAACACAGTTATTGGGCTATACCATAATGATGGAATTGACAATTGTCCCTGCAGTCAGAAACTAAAAGGGATTTCCCAAATATTTCTGAAGACCTTTTGTGATGGAGTGGGGGATACCTGTGTGTGTGTGAGTGGCTCACAGAGGGTGTGGGTCTCCTGCTGAGGGTAACCTTGATGACCAGGTAACACCTTTGTACTGCAGACAAAGGAGGAGGTGGAGCCTGAGGGGTTTGAATTGGAACTGGGAGTTGGAAACAGTTAGTCTGGGCTGAGGGAGAGAGAGACCAAGGAGGGGGCCAGGCCCCAGCTCTGGGGGCCCCTCGGGGCCTCCTCTCCCCAACATGGATTGGACTGGCTGTCTCTGCCTGCTGTACTGACTCCTCTGTACAATGCTGTGTCCTGTCAGCTAATAAACCTGCTGTTTTCCTGCTGAGTGAGAGACTCTCCTGCCTGCGGACAGGGTGCAGAGCTTGGGGGACCCCAGAACCCCATCACACCTTTATTATGGCCAAAATGGATAGTACAGAAACTGGGTAGTACAGAACCTGCACAGGTGCTTTGCACAGCAGAGAAATATCTCCCAACAGTATCAAACCATGGTTTAATACTACTTAAGGACACTAATTATTTGGAATAAGGATTCAATAGTCTAGGGTATTTGCACCTCACCCTGTGCTGATATATCAGTGCTCTTCATATGCATAGCACCTCCCTTTGCCTTCACACCAACTGGGGAGGTGTTTGCAAAACTCTGATAGTTTCCATCCAGCTCCTCCCCTCTCTTAACGGGCAGGTGCAAAGGCGAACAGTGGCTTGAGCTAACCAACCTCCTGTTTAAGCCTGTATCCTTTTGTCAGTTGAGAATTAGTCCAACTGTTGCACTTGCACAGCCATGGTTATAACAGAGATACATTTGCACAATGTATAAATAAGTTGCACAGAGTCCTGCTATTCTACTGCTCTGAGAGTGCACATCCTGGAATCAGAGATGAAGTCTTGGTGTATCTCCGTTGCTTGAGATATTTAGCCTTAGAAAATGAGACCAAACAAAAAATAAAAACCCTAAAAACAGCTGTGAAGAATCCTGGAGTAGCTGGTGGGATGGATCTGAGAGATCACCTCAATCCACTACCTTTCCTTATAGCCACTGAAATAACTACATTCAGTCATTGCTTAAAACTGTGGTCCACACCCTCAGCTGGTGTACACCAGCATTTCATTCCCTGTCAAGAAACAGGCATTTGCCACTGTCAGAAGGCAGGATACTGGTAAGATGGACCTTTGGTCTGATCCAGTCTGGGTGTTCTTATGTACATAGCTTCACTGACATCACTGAAATTACACTAATTTACATCGGCTCAGTAAATGTCTGAAAATAAAGGGAACTCAGACAAGAATTACAGAAACGAAGAAAACCAAGTGTGTGTCTGTTTCATCATGTGTGTCTGGAGAAGGAACAACATTTAAGGCTACATTTGAACTAGGACCCAGGCTTAAGAATAAGAGCCTTTTCTTTTCTTATTTTTTTGTACTATAGCCGACTGGTCTACGAAACTCTGAACTGGAAAGAAATGGACTTTATCCTCCCTACACTGGTTTGCCTGGATCCCGACATTCATGCATCTACCCTGGACAATATAACCCATCCTTTATTAGTGATGAAACCAGGCGAAGAGACTATTTTTAACACAATTACATGGGAGTGGAAGATCAACATAGATATGTGTCCTTGTTTACCAGGTACACTCTGTCACATTACAGTTCAGCTGATACCAGTCATAATCGTCACGTGCAGGAAGGACTTTGAACTCAAAAGAGCACAGAACATTGCTGCCTTGAAAACCCCTTTGTAGTTGTTGCTGAGTAGCAAAGATGGAAAGGAAGAATGCCAATATGCAGATCTGTAAAAGACCCAGATGGAAGTTTATGGAAGTTAACATGTCCGCTTTTATCTTTGCTATTGATGTCCCATAACATGCATTTGTGTACTAGATCATTACAGGCGGGTGCCCACCCTCAAAAATCAATGCCACTAGGGAGAGTTTTGTTTACGGATATTGTACAATATCGGTTGACTACTGTGTGTTTCCTCTTGGCCATCTTTTACACAAAGATACACCAGGTGCTCTTTTGGGGCAGGAGGTGTGTATTCGTTTCAGACCCTTCTCTGCCTTTCCATGTTATGATCTGCTTCCTGTGCAACAAGGGAGCTGGTCTGCCCACTAAATAATGTTTTTCCTTATTGGCATGTGTCATTCTGTCAGCTGTCTCAGGTCTTAACTAAGCATCTGGCAATGATGGCTGAATTCATAGGCTCACATTTTCAAAGGCGTAAGGGGATTTAGTCACACTTCCTTCATTTTAATGGGAAGAAGGTATAGCTAATCCCTTGCACTGCTTTGAAAGTCTCCTTTGTGTTTGGAAAGGTCTGACTGTGATAGCATATTGCCCACTCATCTGCAATGTTGTTCTAAACTTGTATTACTAAATTGTAGTCGGTCACCATAACAACCTCCAGCAGGGATTTAAAAGCTTTTTAAAAAGCAGCAAGATCAGATAAAGTTTTCATTAATGGAGGAATAAAGTGCAAGAGAGAATCGATGAGGTAGATCTCATTGCTGTGCAAGAAATGTCGGTAGCATCCTAATGAACTTCAGGGAGGAAGGAGCAGGAGTAGTAGTGTTATGGCCCTGGTGGGAATGATAGGTATCCTGAATTTGCATTGGACCCAGACAGCCACTGCTCCCATGATTTCAGTGGATGCTGCAGGAATACTCAGCATATCTGAAAATAGGTCTGGTGTGGCCAGTTGCATTTGAGTGAGGGAGAAGCCTCAGGCTTTGGATCGCAACAAAACAGTTAAGGATTTCCAGCTCTCTTCTCCCTTTCAGTCCTATTAGCCAGTAATTCTCGCTGGCTTGCCAGTTAGTCACTGCAAATGGAGCTGGTTGTGAATTTTAGAAGTTTTGATCCCCAAAATTAAAGCAATTTGCCAAAATTATTTTTACAAGCCAATTGGGCAGTCTGTGATTTTAGAAAATTTGATGATCAACACCAAATTTAGCTGCAAAGCTACAAAATATTACTTGTGAAAGTCTTTTTTTTTTTCATTTTTCATTTTCATTTTGATCAAACTTCACAGCTGCTTCATTCTTGAAGAGCTCTTTAACTTATTTCCCCCATCCTGTTTGGTGATGCAATATATTGTCTGAACACACGTATTTTGGAAGCTATATTTGGCTGATATAAAAATATCTATTGATCATTGAGGAAGATGCTCCAAATACATAATTTATTACATTCTCAACTAAGTATCGGAGGGGTAGCTGAGTTAGTCTGGATCTGTAACAGCAACGAAGGGTCCTGTGGCACCTTATAGACTAACAGAAACTTTTGTTAGTCTATAAGGTGCCACAGGATCCTTCGTTGCCATTCTCAACTAAGGCACTGACCCAAAGCTCTCTGGCTTCACTCTGTGCAGGAGTGGATGCTTCGTGAAGATCACATTAAACAAAATAGTCTTCACTGCAAATTGAACTCAAATTGTAACTCAGATTGTCCCTACCTCAACTTCCTTCCTATACACATAAACCCTTAACTTGAATGTGATGGTGTTTTTTATTGCAAGTCAGTTGGTCCAAGATGGGGTATATGCTAGCATTTGAGTCAGCTGTTAACATAATCTCTTTCCTGTGTGGACACAGACTAGCTCTGCTCCAGAGCCTCTAATCTTACGATGCCTTTCCACAGTCACCCCTGCATGCTCAGAAAAGACTATACATGGGAAAGAATTTATGGAGTGGCTTTGCTCACTGCAGTGCTTAGCAATGGAATGGGCCCTCGTATTTTGTAGTCCCTCATATGAGTGAATACAGTGTGTCGGCGTGGATGCAAGAGGCAGGAAAGGTGCTATGTACCACTATTGCTGCTCTCACTCCCACTAGCCAAACTCTGGTGCAGTAAGTTTGCAGAAAAGGTGATGTGAGTTAACTCTGTAGAGAAGACAGGCCTTCCATTAACTGCCACAGAGCCTGTGATCCGACAGACTCTTGCCCCACACTCAGCTAGTTGTTGTGCCCCATCTCAGGTGTGAACAGAAGCACAAGTACATTTCAGCATTAGGCATTCGTTCTTCTTCAAGTAGTGTCCCCGTGAGTGCTGCACTTCAGATGTGCCTCAGCCTTTGACTGGAAATTTTCGGAAGAAGGGTCTGCTTGCACCCCACACATCCTCATGGCCCACACCAAGACTAGATGGGGCTATCCAGTGAACCACTCTCAATTCTTCATCTGCTGCCTCAGCCCAAGACAGAGTCTACAATTGTGCCTGTTGTCTAGCAGGGTTTGGAATTTAGATGGTCATTATGCAGTGTGGTGGTGTTGGATGAGCCCTTTCTTTCTGTCTGTCCTTTCAAAAAAATCAAATTTTGTTATATTGCTTTGTTCTTAGATAGTTACTGCTGAGGATCTTTCCACCTTCAGTAGAGGATAGAGGGTAATTTGCTGTTAATTTGCCCAGGACTGCTAGGTTTCCTGTGATTTAAAAGGTGTTTCTCTTATCATGAGGCTGTTCCAGTCAGCAACAGGCATTCCCAATAACTATGCTGTTTGGCTGTTCCCCTTACTCCTAGTCACTAGAAGCTCCTCACTTTAAGGGGAGATTTAAAAAAAATGGGGAAATCAAGTTTAAACTCATGATGATGGAGCAGGCCATATTACCAGTTTCAGATCCTGGGACAGAAGATCTTCTTCTACCTAGACGTCTCAGTAAACTCTCCTTCTCAGCACTTTATGACAGTTGGTTTCAAACCCTTGTTCGCACCTTGCTCTTTAGAGCGCACAATAAAAGAGGTGCAACAGATGAGTGTATCTGAGGAGACTTTTGCTGGCATGTGAGATACAGTATGTAAATGGCTACGTCTACACGTGAAGCCTACATCGAAATAGCTTATTTCGATGTAGCAACATCGAAATAGGCTATTTCGATGAATAACGTCTACATGTCCTCCAGGGCTCGCAACGTCGATGTTCAACTTCGACGTTGTGCAGCACCACATCGAAATAGGCGCTGCGAGGGAACGTCTACATGCCAAAGTAGCACACATTGAAATAAGGGTGCCAGGCACAGCTGCAGACAGGGTCACAGGGCGGACTCAACAGCAAGCCGCTCCCTTAAAGGGCCCCTCCCAGACACAGTTGCACTAAACAACACAAGATCCACAGAGCCGACAACTGGTTGCAGACCCTGTGCCTGCAGCATGGATCCCCAGCTGCCGCAGCAGCAGCCAGAAGCCCTGGGCTAAGGGCTGCTGCCCACGGTGACCATAGAGCCCCGCAGGGGCTGGAGAGAGAGCGTCTCTCAACCCCTCAGCTGATGGCCGCCATGGCGGACCCCGCTATTTCGAAGTTGCGGGACGCGCATCAACTACACGGTCCCTACTTTGACATTGAACGTCGAAGTAGGGTGCTATTCCCATCCCCTCATGGGGTTAGCGACTTCGACGTCTCGCCGCCTAACGTCGAAGTTAACTTCGAAATAGCGCCCGACGTGTGTAGCTGTGACGGGCGCTATTTTGAAGTTAGTGCTGCTACTTCGAAGTAGCGTGCATGTGTAGACACGGCTAATGAGAACAAGAAGAAGTCCTGTGGCACCTTATAGACTAATAGATATTTTGGAGCATAAGCTTTCGTGGGCAAAGACCAGCTTCATCAGATGCCTCCCACTCATGCATCTGCTGAAGCGGGTCTTTGCCCACAGAAGCTTATGCTCCAAAATATCTGTTTGTCTATAAGGTGCCACAGGACCTCTTGTTGTTCTTGAAGATACAGACTAACTCGGCTACCTCTCTGATAGTGTATAAATGAAGCATTTATCTGCTCGCTCTGCTTTTTATCTGAATTGCAGCAAGCAATAGGTGGAAGTAACAATGTGATTGTGCACCAACATTCTCATGATACAGGGTCAGGATCCCCATTCTTACCTCCCTATTTACAGCTTTTGTTCTTGCCCTGAAACTCATGTATGCCTTGTGCAGGCTCATGTCCACAGAGGGTAATGTTTAACATATCTCAACTCTGAACAAATAGGCAGTGATTCTTTCACTCTGCCTAAGGAACTCCACTTAAAGGAAGACTCTAGTGATTAGCTATAACGTGCAAAATGTTTCAATAGGTAAACATCACTGGCTAGACCTTAGAACTGCAGAAAAGGAACTGATTGTTACAGTGGATCATATGAAACGTAAGTCAACAATGTGATGCAGTTGTGAAAAAATAAATAAGAAGGCAGACATTCTAGTGCTTATGAACCCCTGTTGTGCAGTAATGAGACCTCAGCTGGACCCGTGTCCTGTTCTGAGTGCCATGCTTTAGCAATGATGTGGAAGACAGTCCAGAGGAGAGCTACAAAAATGATAGCAAGGTTTTAAAAACCTGACCTTTAAGAAAAACAAGCAGTCCTGTAGCAGTTGAAATTCTGCTAGTTTCTAAGGTGCTACAGGACTGTTTGTTTTTTGTGACGCTACAGACTAACATGGCGTCACCTCTGAGATAACTGACCTTTAAGGAAAGGTTGAAAAGCTAGGTATGTTTAGTGTTGAGCAAAGAAGACTGAGACAGGCCCTGATAACAGCAATCAGATAGGGCTGTTATAAAAAGGACTGTGATCAATTGTTCCCCATGTCCACTGAAGGTGGTACAAGAACTAATAGACTTCAAGGGAAATTTGGGTTAGATAGTGGCATAACTGTCCAACTACAAGGATATTAGTGTGTCAAGGAGGGTGAGGTAATATCTTTTATGGGACCAAATTCTTCTGGTGAGAGACAAACTTTGAAATCACACAAAGCTCTTTGTGTCTGGGAGAGAAGGTCCCAGCAGCACAACAAACTTCAAGAGGAGCAGGTGAGTCAGCCTAAGTAGTTAGCACGAATTGTAAGGAACCGTTCAACAAAACAGCCCGCTAACAAAAAGCCAGGGTTAGTGGCTTACAGTCCATTGTGATAAAAGATAAATCCAGTGGCTCTCTTCAGACAGAGTGTTTTAGGGTCTAGCAGTGTAATGAAAAAACAATGAGAAGTCCTGTGGCACCTTATAGACTAACAGATTTTGGAGCATAAGCTTTGGTGGGCAAAGACCCGCTTCATCAGATGCAATGTAGTGGAGATTCCAGGAATGATTCCAGAGTAATGTTTAAGTTCTTTGGCTCCTCTTTGGAGCATTGTGCAGGTCTCCTTTGAGGATGAGGATAGATAAGTCACATGGCTTTGTGACAAGTGGTCACCCACTGAGTGTTTTTGCCTTTTATTCTTTTCCTCTGTCAGTTTGAGAGTGCAGTGGTTGTCTGGTTTCAGCCACGTTGTTACTGGAGCATTAAGCGCTCTGGGTGAGGCACAGCACGTGCTGAGATTGGCATGTGAAGGTCACATGGCTCTTGAAAGGTGTATCACTGGGGGAGGACAAGTGCTGATCACTACAGCGATGGAGGGATAGTTAAGCACTATAGGTTATAAGGGAGGCTGTGGAATCCCTGTCGCTGGGGATTTTAAGACCTGTACTTGGGGGACTTAGTGCATAGGTTGATTGTGGCTTTCTGCACAAACACGTGCCCCTGGTTCAGTCCACTTCTAGGCCAGTCTGACTAATTGCTGATCTGCAAACACAGTCGGTAGGCAGGGAATATAATTTTCCAATTTTGACAAATAGCTCCGCAGTCCTTTCTCTGCTAAACAGAGAATACTAGTTGGGTGCACCTTACAGTTTAGTGCTAGAAATGCAGCGGCTAGAATCCATCCTGATCATGACTACTTATAACATGGATACAACACATTCTTTCATTGTTTGCGTCAAGTAAAAACAAAACACTAATCCCGCCAGTCTATTTCTATCTACCGCATTTATTTCTATCTAAAAATCACCTAAGGTATGTCCGTGGAACAGTCTTACTCCACAATAAGCTATTCCAAAAGAGATGTTCCGGAATAGCTATTTTGAAATAATGCAGCAGCGGTGGTCAGTTTCCTGGCTCCCGCAAGTGGAGGGAGCCAGGAGCCAGGTGCAGCTGCTGAGAGGTGGAGTGCAAGGGCTCAGCTGCTGCATGGTTCCTGGCTCCCCCGTCACTCGCTGGTTGATTTCGGCTCACATTATTCTAAGAAACATGCAAGTCAACATCGTGTAGGTCTGGGTCTGCTGTATAATAACTTATCAGTTGCTGAACTGAGCAGCTTTTCTGGGCTATATGACCCCAGTAGACAGGTTCAGAGGGGCAGCCAACTTAAGATGAGTAACACGGCAAAATTTGACCTCGATGCTGGACCCCAGAGCTGAATGGGGGTCGGGGGGTGCTTAATTGCTTTGCTGGTGTGGTCTGCTGCTCCTGTCTGACCTATAGAGGAAAATGGCCAATGTGCTAAGAGAATTTCAAAGCTTTAAATAGGGCTGTAACCAGAACAAAGAGCAGAACTGTCAACGCAACTGGCCATGCGCACACAATCCATTAAGCGACACTGAGACAATTAATCCTGGTTCTTCTGCCACATTTCCTATGAGGTTCTAACATCCCCAATCAGATGCCATAGCACCCCACCTGTCCCACCACCAAGAGAGCTCAGCATTGCAGGTGCATTTGCCTGAGGTATCTAATACATTATGCAGGAGCAAGAGCCATTTAAATATACTGTAGAGCTGCATCTACATACAAACTTGTTCTATTATAGAATCTTACGGCTGGAACAGACCTCAGGAGGTCATTGAGTTCAGCCCCCTGCCCAAAGCAGGATCAACCCTAGCAAAATCATCCCAGCCAGGACTTTGCCAACCTGGGACTTAAAAACCTCTAGGGATGGAGATTCCGCCACCTTGCTAGGCAACTCATTTCAGTGCTTCTCCACCCTCCTGGTGAAATAGTTTTTCCTAATATCCAACCTAGACCTCTCCCTCTTTAACTTGAGACCATTGCTCCTTGTTTTGCCATCCTTCATTACTGAGAGTAGCCTCCCTCCATCTTCTTTAGAACACCCCTTCAGGAAGTTGAAGGCTCCTATCAAATCAGCTCTCTCACTCTTCTCTTATGCAAACTAATAAGCCCAAATCCCTCAGCCTCTCCCCGAAGGTCATATGCTCCAGCCCCCCAATCATGTATAGTTCTCCTGCAGCATTCCACCAGACTTTCCCCAAGTATCATGAGAGCACTGTGATCAGATGTAGTGGGTTTTTAGCTATTACCATAGAAGCTGTAGTACCTTATAGGGATTCCTTCCCAGGTTGTGTCCATTCCAGTCTCCTTTCTAAATTCGTCTGGAGCCTTCCGTCCCTCTACTCAATGTGTAATCGTCAGCTTTCTTCCTTAAAAATCAAACCAATTCATTTTACTTAAATGTTCTTTCTGTGCTATTATTTATGCTTCTTAGCAGATCCGGCACCTCATCAAACTTCTATGAAAGCAAACGTGTAGACACTCCCACTGATTTTAACGTGTGTTTGATTCAGGCTTCAGCCCATGCCAAGTTCAGGATATGTGATGCTTCACTGCATGGATTACCTCAGCTTGGGACATTTTTGTGACCATTTGCCACTTTTAATAGTGTGTTTAATTTTAAAACGTATACTCAATATTGTAGCAAACCCTGTAGTATGTGAGTTTGTATGTACAGTGTTTTTTTCAAATCTTGTGCACCTTGTTAAAGAGAGAATGAATGTGAATTTCATACTTTGTTTTAGGTGGGAAAAACGTCAATAGTTGAGCAACATTTCTCCTATACAAAAGCCTCCTGGGCTAAGGGTGTTGTTTTCTGTGCTCATATCTGAGAAACCACTGGCCAATTTACCCTTAAATGCCCTGTTGGAAATAAGAAGAAAACATGCCACTTTTGGTGGGGTGTCTAATCTACTCTGTATGTCTTTTAAATTTCACAGTGGCAAAGAAGACATATTTATTTTTCATTGCCCTGACTCCATAAAAGGCTTATATGCAGGACAAAGACCAATAATGATGTGAGAGAAAGAGTAAAACAATAAGCCAAGAAGCAGAAATAAATGTCTCCCCCACTTTTCTTATTTGGCTATGTTGTCATTAAAACCTTACTCTAAGTAGCAGTAATTATTTCATATGTGGTGTGTGGAACTTGGGTTCAACCTGAGAGCTATTCCTAATGGTGACAGAGACCTTAACAATATTGGCCAAATATTCTTTGGAAGCACTAATAAAATGGTGAGGTGCTGGAATAGGTATTCTGGCAAAACTCTAAAGCTATGTCTACACTAGCCTGAAAGATTGACCCACTCACAGTCGATCTTCTGGGGTTTGATTTTGCACTTGTAGTAGGGATGCGTGAAATTGACATCTCGTGGATCCCAGTCAACCCCTGTACCCCTCATGAGATACAAGGAGTAAGGGAGGTCAATGGGAGAAACTCTCCCATCAACCTTATTCAGTAGGGACAGCCAAGTAAGCCAAGTGCAGATAGGTCGATTCTAGCTACGCAGTTGCTGTAGCTACAATTGCGTATCTGTGGTTGACTTACTTTGCCTAGTGTAGACATAGCCTAATTGAAATCAGTGGGAGCTTTGACAAAGTAAAAAGTGAACTGTGAAGCCCACTGGTCTTCAGACTACCACAATGAGCTGTGGGAAATACCTGTGGAATGCAACAGAAAAGAATAACTATGGCATCTGATAGAGAATTGTATCAGTGCTTTACAAACACATCAGATGGTTAAAGAAGAAACATACAGAAAAGATACCTTTCCTTATTAAATGGTCCAGAGGAAATTTTATAAAACCCTATTGGTTTCCTTTCTGTTACATTCTGTGGGACAGTTTTTTAAAGACAAAGCAAACACAATATGCAAATCATTACAACTGCTAGAGTAGTCTTCAGAATTACATCAGTAAAGTTCACCTGCAGCAAAGCCGGTTTCAAACAGCAAAGATGGGACATTTGTTTGTTTCTGTTACTAAAATGAATGTACAGTCAGTAGACCTGCTTTACATTGTTCTGGATCTCCCTTCTCGTATCTCCAAATGTTAACTTCCACATAGATTGTTAATTAATTTTTCAAACCAGTGTTATTTAAAGTTATCATATTTGCACCCTCCACTAATTATACACCACTGTATTAGCAAAGTGTAATTTTTAAGGATTGGATTATTTTTATACATGCATCCAGTGTAATTAAATCTGGCGTTCTAGTCAGCATCATAAAAGAATACAATAAAATTATTAATATTATAGCTCTGGTCTTGAGTGGTTGACTGAAATGTAATGGGCATGTTGAAGGCTTTCTAGACCCAGAAGCAGCATCCAATGACAGAAGGTGTGAGCCTGAGAGCAGCTTGCAATGGGGATTATGGAAGGTCTGCGTGGCAATACTTCCCTGTATCCTGAATCTGTTCCCAGGCTACATCCTTTTTTTAACACTGGTACGAAGGGCCCCCATTAGCAGCATATTTAGGAATAAAATCCTCATGATACCGTTAAGCCCAAAATGATTGACTATGTTGCAGTATCTCTCAGTAGAGGCAATGCTCAAATATCTGTCTTTTTCTGTGTAAGAATCCTTTTCCGTCTTGTTCAGGTGATTCCTAGGAAGGAAACTTGAGTGACCATTACTTGTGCATTGATAGAGTTACATTTTACCCTGGCAACCTCGAGGAGCTGTAAGTGCTCCTCCAGGCTCGCTAAGTCATCGTTCCATCTGAGTTGCTAGACCAATGTCATCTTCTGACTGAAACAACACAGAAATGTTGGGAAAATCATGACCTCTCCTCCAGCTGGGCACAGAGTATTGTGGGAGTCTCATGATATCCCTCGATAATCCACTGGACCACCTGGAAGGTAGGTGCAACCCTCTACTGTGACATTCTGACAAGCAGTAAAGCCCAAAAGCTATCCCCTTTACTGATATCTCACAGAGCGGGAAGAAATATTCAGAGGTCATTGAGTCCAGTCACTGCCCTCTTGGCAGGACCAAGCACCATCCCTGCCAGACTTTTTTAAATCTATTTGCCCCTGATCCCTAAATGGCACCCTCAAGGATTGATTGCACAACCCTGGGTTTAGCAGGCCACTGCTCAGACTTCTGAGCTATCCCTCCCTGCAGCCTTGGGCACCCCTTAGCCTTGGGGACATGTGTCAGTACTTAAAGAGGCCCCACCACTACACAGAGCTTGTTGGAGTTATACAGAATTATAGAAATAGCAGAACTGGAAGGGACCTCAAGAGGTCATCAAGTCCAGTCCCCTGCCTTCACGGCAGGACAAAGCACCATCTATATCATCCCTGTTAGATATTTATCCAACCTGTTCTTAAATATCTCCAATGTTGGAGATTGTACAACCACCCTCGGCAGTTTACTCCAGTACTTAACCCTGGCAGTTAAGAATTTTTTCCTCATGTCCAACCTGAACCTCCCTTGCTACAAATTAAGCCCACTGCTTCTTGTCCTATCATCAGAGGCGAAGGAGACTAATTTTTCTTCTTCTTCCTTGGAGCACCATTTTAGGTACTTGAAAGCTTCGATCATGTCCCCTCTCAGGCTTTTCTTTTCCAAGCTAAACAAATCCAATTCCTTCAGTCATATCTAATTGGTCATATTTTCTAGACCTTTAATCTTTCTACTTGCTCTTCTCTGGACTCTCTCCAATTTTTCCATTTCTCTCCTAAAATGTGAAGCCCCGAACTGGACACAGGACTCCAGTTGAGGCGTAATAAGTGCAGCACAGAGCAGAAGAATTACTTCTTTTGGCTTACTCACAAGACACTGTTAATGCATCCCAGAATCAAGTTTGCTGCCTTTTTTTGGGCAACACTGTTTCACTGTTCAATATTCTAACTTCTTGACCTATGCCATTTCCACTGTCATTCATTACCGCTAACCCTCCCATGCTGCAGTTTAAGACCATTGCTGATAAAGTTTGCAGATGATACTAAGCTGGGAGGGGTTGTAAGTGCTTTAGAAAATGAAATTAAAATTCAAAATGATCTAGACAAATTGGAAAAGTGATCTGAAGCAAATAGGATAAAATTCAATAAGGACAAATGCAAGTACTCCATTTAGGAAGGAACAATCAGTTGCATGCATACAAAATGCAAAATGATTGCTTAGGAAGGACAACTATGGAAAAGGATTTGGGAGTCATAGTGGGTCACAAGCTAACTGTGTAAGCAGCATAATGCCATTGCAAAGGAAAAAAAAGTGGCCATAAGTCTGAGATGCATCAGCAGGTGTGTTGTAAAAAAGATAAGAAGTAATTCTGCTCTACTATGCTTCGGTTGGAGCTCAGTTGGAGTATTGTATCTCGTTCTGGGTGTCACATTTCAGGAAAGATCTGGGCAGATTGGAAAAAGTACAGATAAGAGCAACAAAAATGATGAAACGTCTAGAAAATGTGACATGTGGGAAGACTGGGAAAAAAAGGGGTTGTTCAGTCTGGAAAAAAGAAGACTGAGAAAGGACATTGATAATGGCTTTAAGCATGTAAAAGGTTGTTATAAAGCGGACAAAGAAAAATTGTTCTTATTAACCTTTGAGGATAGGGTAAGAAGCAATGGTCTTAAAATGCAGCATGGGAGAGCTAGTCTAGACACTAGGAAAAGCTTCCTAACTGTTAGGGCTGTTAAGCACTGGAATAAATTGCCTAGGGAGATTTGGAGATTTTTAAGAGCGGGTTAGATTAACACCTGTCAAAACTGATCTAGATGGTGCTTGGTCCTGCCCTGAGTGCAGGGAACTGGACTAGATGATCTCCTGAGGTCCCTTCCAGTCCTTTGATTCTATTATTCTAATATCCTCAGCTCCTAGAGTGTCTTGAGGGGGAGGGTGTGTACAGTCTTCTCCCCGCCTTCCGAGGGTAATTCGTTCCTGCAGAACTCCTCTTAGGGCGAATTCTCGTAAGTCGAAAATGTAATTACCATTACTTTCAATGGGAAAAAATTTTATGCATTCCTGAGTCCCAAAATTTACACCCCATTTACGCTAAAACAACACCAAATCCCACTAAAATGAACACAATTACTTCAGTAGTTAATATTAATTATCATAACACAACATAACAAGGCATTTTCCCTTGATTAGTTACTCTACAATTTGTCTGTTTACCTGCAGAGACAGGGAAACGGAAATTGAAGGGTGCCTGGGAGGGGGGCGCAAAGCCGGGTAGCTGCCTGAGGCTGCAGAAGTGGGGCCAGTGCAAGGGGGTGGGCAGGGCAGAACAGGGCATGGGGAGGCAGCCCGGCCTGAGCGCAGCTTAGGTTGAGTGGTGAGGGGGCAGTGTCAGGGGCTGGCCGTGTGGGGAGCTAGGCAGGCACAGGAGGCCCCCAGTTGGCAAGGGGCGATGTCTTGCTTGTGCGGGGCTGTGCGGTGGAGAGGACCCGCCAGCAGTGGTCGAGGCGCTAAATGCAAAGGAATGCCACAGGTGGCAAGCGGTGCCCGAGGCACAGCTGTGCAGGGCGAGCAGCAGCGGCCCCCTAGCCACCCAGGGAGTGAGCGGCAGGGGTGGGGCCAGTATGGGCTGCACACTCAGCAGCCACGTCTCACGGGAGAACCTGGGAGCCCATGGCTGCTGGCTGGGCTGGGGCACGCCACTGCTGCAGAGCCGAGCCAAAGACCCAGACCAGCCGCAGGTAAAGTCTGGGCCAGGGCCTCCAAGAAACTGCTGCCAGGAGCTGTGGAGAGACGCACCGGGCAGGATGCAGACGCGGGCAGCCGTTGCCTGGAGCCGCAGCCTTTCTCCTGCTGAAATCGGTCCTCGTAAATTCGAGGAAATGCCTCGTAAGATGAGGGAGGGGTTTTAAATCAAACTCCGTGTAAACTTGAATTCTCATAACCCGAATGGGTGTATCTTCGGGTATGACTGTAATACTGTGTTTGCCAAACACTGGCCAGTAAGGGGTTACTAGAATCCTAAAGAGGCAACAGGGGAGGGATGGCTCTGCATAGCTGGTCAGGTCCCAAAAGGCCCATATAAAGGGCAGAGCAGGGTCAGTAGCTTCCTAGAACTTGAGGGCCGAGTGCCTGGTGTAGGCTGTATCCCTTTAGCACCTTAGACAAAGCGTGAAGACTGGAACTCAGGAAGAAGAGAAGGAGTTCTAGATGAGCTCTTGAGACTGCAAAGGGGGCAGTGCTGGCCTCAGGGAAATGTGCTGGTAATAAAGACAACGGGACACAGCAGGAAGCTGCAAGCCACAAGGTCCCTGGGGTGGCATCCATAGCGGAGCCTGGACCAAGTTCCACCCATTCACCACTGGGGAAGAGGCAGACCAACTCACTGCAGTTGCCTCTGGGGAAGTGGTTGGATTAGGAGCAGAACTCCCCTTGGAAGGAGGGGAAGCACGGACAGTGACACAGATGGAGGGCTGAGCCACACAGAGGATACTGCAATTCCTGATGCTGCAGGAGTGGTTGCAGGCAGACTGTGGAGAAGGAGTGATGGGGTGCAGACAATGGATGGAGAAATCAGCCTCAAGCTAATCCCCAGAAAGACCAGGAGGAGGTGCCAGTCAGGTGGTGAGTGAGATGCGCCATGACACTTCTATAGACCAAAAGGCAGTGATCCAGACACAAATGGGTCTCTTCAAGATGCGACTGTGTTAACAGAAAATAAAGCAAAAATAAAAATTGAGCTAAATCTAAAATAATGTGGTGACTGTTTCCCAACTCCCAACCCCCGATCCAGGCCTTGACGTTCATTCACCATAGAGATAGATTTTTTAATTTACCTTCTAAAAATCTTCCGGGCTGGATACTCAGCTGATATGAATTGGAACAGCCAGCAAGGCTATGCCAATTTGTACCATTAAGATCCAAATTATACCATTATTATACCATTAAGGATCTGCCCACACTTTTTCATAATCTTGCCTCTGTGCAATCTTCTTGGTTTCATTCTTCCTGTTTCAAAGGTTGCCGTGTGTCAAGTACCGGACGTCTCATTGCAACCAATGGCATTTGTGGAATGGCTTCTAAGCTCTGAAGTACAAAGTGCCAGACGGATCCCATGCTCAGGTGGGGGCACTGACAAAAACAGTTACTTAAGATAAACCCCTGCTTCTGAATGCCCTCCAGAGCCTGGTAATCAAGATTTTTCATAAACATTCCCTGGATCAAAGGGACACTGAAGCTGCGTCTACACGTGCACGCTACTTCGAAGTAGCGGCACCAACTTCGAAATAGTGCCCGACGCGTGTGGCTATGGTCTATGGTCTGAAGAAGTGGGTGTGTCCCACGGAAGCTCACCTAATAAATTATTTTGTTAGTCTTTAAAGTGCTACTTTACTGCTCTTTTGTTTTGATAGTATATAGACTAGCACAGCTTTCTCTCTGTTACTAATTTAAAAAGGCAAATGGCTTGCTTTTCAGAGGTGTTCAACTGCACTGAGCAGTGGCTGGGGTGGGGTGGAGGACACTGCTGCTGAGAAGATGTGTGTAGGGCCATGGGGAAGACATGCAACTGAACTTCACCCTCTGAACTGAGCCTCTGAAGAGCCTTCTCCCCCTCCCCCACGCCTTCCCTTGTGGAGTCCACTGCATCAGCCACCCTGGTAGAGATGTTGGGGTGAAGGGGGAAGAGCGTGATTAGGATGTAGGTACAAAGGGAATGCTACCGGGGATGGTTGGGCTGGCCTATAAGACATCTGGACACCTATTGCCTGGAGGATGCGTAGTGAGAGACTTTCACTCTGTTACCAGCTGTCGTGGAGCTGATCTCCATGATTGACTATCAGTAAGCCACAGAGACCTGCTCCAAGCTCTGCTGATTCAGGTTCTGTGCCTCCTCAGAGCTTCCTTGACAGCCTGTCAGATGGCTCAGGTCCAGTCATTCTACAGCAGGGAAAAGGTCTCCCTAGGATTCCTGCAAGGAGGAGTACAGGGATGCTGGAATAGCCTGCCTGTTACCTTGAAAACTGTTTTGAGACAACGGGAGTGCTTTTTAGATGCAGACAGCTATTTCAGGATACCTCTGTATCTCAAAATAGCACCCACCGTGTAGACATAGTCTGGGTCACCATACTCCTCACGAACTCATTTGAGTGGTTCTGTTTCTTTTGTGTAAGTATATAGCAAGGTTTCATGAATCTGGAGACTGCTTGTTTCCTTTTTCCCATAAAAATACCATGTACCATGTTCCCCAGGAAATCTGAGTACTTCTGGACAGGGAAGTGGCATCTGCAAAGGAGACCAGGGACACTATATTTTCATTCCACAGAATAGAACTATGGTTCTGACTGAGCCTTCGAGTTTTAGCTTTATTTATTTTTAGGGAAGGTCTTCCAGACAGATCAAACTCAGCCCTGACAGCAGGGTTACAGACCAAGCAGAGCCACTTCCAAACTTTAAATGGCAGAGAAGAGCTTATAATTGACCTCATAGTTGATTATGTTGACACTTATCTTGCCAGATGATGAGGCAAAGTGTTTATCTCAGAAATCTCCTTTGTTCAGGCTCAGTTCAACTCCGTTTGTGTGGTTCCCAGCTGTCTGCAGTTACCTTTTACTTTTCTCTACTGAAGTGCATGTCTTGGCCTAGCATGTGTATCCCACTGAGCATATGGAAAAAATCATTTGCTTATATGACCAATGCAATTATGAGCAGAGGATTACATTGCCATAATTTTGCAGCAAGTTTATAGTTGGTATTAAGCAAGCTCGCATCATTGTGTCTCAAAGTCTAAAGAGGAAGCAAAAACAAATTAACATCATCCATTTGCTGCCATTTGCAATTCTGACGTCAGTTAGGGGTTGAACTCTGCACTTATTAGAACAATCTTAAATGAGCAGACATTAGAAGAGAAATCACTTCCTCACAGGATTACCGGAGAGCTACCTCAAAAAATGAAAACCTACGTGTCTCTCGCTCTTCTGCTCGGCTTTGCTTTCTCTGACAAGAGAGGTAAGAAACACTACCTTCTATTCTGGGACTTTGAAATAATAATGCAAGTGATCTGCTTCTGTGAATGGATAACATTTTCTTGGTGGCGCAATTACTAAGGTGCTTCCTGAAAGAATGAAATATTCTGTGGAAGAAGGGTTACATTTCAGTGTTTTTTTATTTCTGATTAATGAAGGGGTGGAAAAATTTCAGTGAACCCAAGTTTTACCCGTTCATGAACCCAGACAAAAACATGGTTGTTTGTGATTAATTCAATGCACAAAATTGTAATCTGTTTGCCAGACCTCTGTACTGGAGCATAGTGATTTAAGGCTTTATTAGAAAAGATAAGAAGCAGGGTTGTTTTGATCAGTAAATGAGTAACACATCTACTTCAACTCCGGAGAACAGAGTGCTGGATGTGTCCTTTGTTTTAATAAAACACTTAATCTTTTGAAAGAATAATCTTCATAAAATAAACCAGTTCAACGCCAGTTGACTCAGGCAAGGATTGAGTCCTGCCCTGTTGAAGTCACTTGAGTTTGACATTTGGGTACACAATTAATTAAAAAGGACAACGATATGTATCTGTTATTATCCATAGCACCTAGATTTAAATATAAAAAAGTATCAAATCACCAAATGCCAGGAATATTCAGAGTGAAATCTGAGAGCCAATGCTTAACCCACTTTATTTGATGTAGCATTGTTACCGGTACAAGATAATAATGAGACAGAGGATCTACCTTAGCTCCTTCCTTCCTGATTTTTTTAAGACAGGAGTGCATTCAGAAGAGGGGCAAGGGTGGGAATTAACAGGAGCTTGGAGGGCAGCTGGCTGGTGGTATGCAATGCTTTCAGGCTATGTGAGCTGAGTGGAAGATGTAAGTTCAGTAACTATGGTGACACACTCAATGCGTTATGTAAACCAGTCACTGTGCCACAATCATGTCTCCCAATACCATTGTAGATGCTTGACGATCCGCTGAAGTAAAATGCTACATAATACCACCTCGCTCTCATTATTTCCAGGAGGCACTGTACAAACACGAATAGCACAAAGTCCAATGGCTTGTACCTAAATTCGACATGGAGACGTAGGAGCTGCTGTGCTTGTTCCCAAAGCTTTAATTGTAAAAGAAACCCCTTTCTGAGTTGTTTGAGGGCAGCAATCTCTATCTTGATAGTGCGCCGGGGATTCTCGATTTCTGCTGTGCCCCAGGCCCCACTCCCAGCCCTGCCCTGCCTCCTCCTGTCTCTGCTCTACACCCATCCCATTCCACCCCCACCCCTGAGCTCACTCCACCTGCTCCTCTCTCTCCCCCTGCTTCTCCTGCATGCCACTGAGCAGCTGATCCATGGTGGGCAGAGGCGCTTGGAGGGACGGACAGGAGCAGATCAACTGGGCCACCCGTGGGTGTTGAGCACCTACTGTTGTTTTTCCATAGGTGCTCCAGGCCTGTAGTCCTCACAGTGTCAGAGCCTATGACCTTGTGAGGGAAATTTAACCCAGTGCAGAGGACATGCACAAGAGTCTCTGCATCATATTAATCCCTGCTGAATCCTGTCTCACCATGGGCTCTTTCATTGACCTAAGCAGGATTTGTTCAGGGATACTATGTCTTAAGTCCTGCTCACCCATAATGAACATGGTAAAACTTTACATGCCCCACACAACCAGGGTAAAGACACAGCTGCAAGAAGCCTTCTTTGTTCTATGGCATGTCATTTACCTGTCCTTTCTTTCTGTACTAGCAGGTCCTCAGCTTAAAACACTGTCTCCACCACTTGGCTCTTTTGTTCTCATTGTCAGCAGGTTCAGCCAGGGAGACTGGAGCATGAATATATTCTGCTCCCACCTTTGCTTGCGTCAGCTGCAACCAACTCCCAAGTGCGGTCCAACCATAGTTCATATCCACTGAGATCAGCCCGACTGCAATATTCCACTGAGACCAAAGAGCACTCACACCCAACAAGCAGGAGCAAACCATGAAATTTGTATGGCCGCCTTGTTCTAGGTTTCACATTCTTCATGGAGTTTGTAGCAAACCTCAAACCTCAAACGTTTACCACCATTTCCATAAAAAATTATGCAAGCAGGCACGGGGAAGCTGCTTGTTTTAATCCAACTCTGTGGCTGAATACACAATTTCAGTCTTCAAGGGGTGTCCCTTTGGCATTGTGCTTGACCCTTAAATTTAACTTTAAATTAGGAGAACCTTGTTTCCCTTTTTGGAGTATCAAGACGGTTTATAATGGAAACAGTGTCACACTGATTAACTGCAATAGCTGGGCCTTATCTAATAATGCAAGGGGTACGGCCTTCCTTCAGCCTGAGAGTAATACATAGCAAAGCAAGTCTTGCAGACCATGCGCCAACCATAGCAACCAACAGGACTGATGCGCCAACCATAGCACATCAATTCTCTGACGTACTAGAGCTCAACCAGGCAGGCAGGGGAGGGGAAAATAATAGGGGGATACAGCCCCTTAAAGGAGAGAGATGGAATGTCTCAGTCAGTTCTTCCAGGTGCACCTGAGAAGTCCCACAGCACCACTTCCTACCTCTCCACACTCTCTTCAGTTTGTAGCGTCGTATCACAGCCTCCTTTCTCTCCAGTGGGAGTGCCCAACTTCTTGCACCGGCTCAGTCTGTTGCCTGAGCATTCACAGCCACTTCTTCATGTCCAGGCAAAGGGAGGGGCAGCCACCTCTCCTCTCCTCCCCTCCCAGCTTGGTCTTGCCGATGGTCCAGACCCCTCTCCTCTGGGTTGCTTGTCCCCAGAAGCAGCAAACTGGTTTCAGTTCTAGCCCACAGCACCTGCTAAGAAGTGCTCAGCTTCTGAAAGAATGCCAGTCCTGGGTTTCTTTGGAGCAGGCATATTGAGGCTGGAAATTAGGAAATGCAAAACAAATTAGGTATGGGAAAATATTTTTAAATTTTGTGTTTTTATAAATTTGTTATTTTTACAGAAAACTACTAGAAAATAAAAATAGCTAACATTTGACAGGTTTTTTAATTGGAAGTGTTTTTGTATCTTTTGAGGACAAATCTGCTTAGTATTAAGAACGATACTGGTAAGTTGGCTCTTCATATGATGTGCAGCCTCACGTGAATTCTCTGAACATAACTGGTGCTGAAACAATCTGAATCAACTCCAGTTGTTTTGGCTCTAGTCACAGAATAACACCTATACTATTATGAATCCATTAAAAATATGCATATACCTACCATCTAAATGCTATTTAAATAATTTAGTATTTTTGATACATACATAATTTCCTATATAATATTTTAGAAGGAAAAATATCGCTGGCATCACATTTTTTTTCATGGAACACCTATTCACATCACGTGGAACTGTGTTCCGCAGAACACAGATGAGAAACACTGGCACAGAGAACACTTTACTTGAGATATTAGCACTGGTCAAATATGCATAACAAATGGACAAGACCCTCACACCATAATTGTGGGGAGCTAACTGGCAATAAGCTACATCCCTTTGGAATTTGTCATCTTGCTACTGCGGAATACAGTCACCAAGGCATTCCACTCTGGTGACAATCTCATTGTTTGTTCCTGCTGATGCCCCCCAGTGGTTTTAATATATCTTATTCTAACGCGTTGATTAGTAACAGAGAGAAAGCCGTGCTAGTCTATATACTACCAAAACAAAAAAGCAGTAAAGTAACACTCTAAAGGCTAACAAAATAATTTATTAGGTGAGCTTTTGTACGAAAGCTCACCTAACAAATTATTTTGTTAGTCTTTAAATTGCTACTTTACTGCTTGTTTGTTTTTATGCTAACGTGGTAACATTTAATGTATGTATACTAATATTTTAGACATTAACATAACAAATGGAAAAGCACCCCTCCCATTTTAAAGGAAATTAAAATTTGCATTTATCTGATTTAGGCTCAGAAAAGCAGGAGGAATGGAATTAACCGATTAGTAAACCTGGAGGGATTAGATTTTTATTGCTAAATGTTGGTAAATGACAATTTCACTAGACATTGACAGCAAGCCAATTTCACCAGACATTGACAACAACAAAATCCATCTGTACCATTTGAAGTTTACAGAGAGCCAAAGTAAAAAAAAAAATGCTACTTGAGAACTTTAGTATTTGATATAAGAATATTTACTTTTTAAATTTTGATGCCTGATGTTAATTATATTTTATGGTTTATAAAGTTTTTGCTTTTTTTAATCTGACCAGGTGCTGTTAATACAAGTTATTTTAACATGCCTCTGTTATTTCTCACAGCTGTGAAAACATGTATCAACCAACATTTTCAAAAAGCTTAAAATCACACACATGTATTATATCAAAATTATTTTTAAAAATTGAATGCTGTCACTCATATTGATAAATCTATGACTTAAAATCACCTGTCACAAGTATATTCCTACAGAAAAATTGTAATTGCTACTAGTGATGATATAATTGTGCAGAATCAATAGAGAAGCTGCTGATGTGAAAGAGACACTTTCAATCTGAAATTTAATTTAGAAATTTATACACACCAGTCAGTTTAACATCTGTGCCAGGAAAGATAATGGTGAAAGTAATTAAAGAATTCATCTATACACATCTGGAAGAAAATAAGGTAATAGGTAACAGCCAGCATGGATTTGTGAAGAACAAATCATGCCAGACCAATCTGATAGCTTTCTCTGACAGGATAACAAGTCTTGTGGATAACAGAGAAGTGGTGGATGTGGTACACCTAGACTTTAGTAAGGCATTTGATATAGTCTTGCATGATCTTCTTATCAATAAACCAGGCAAATGCAACTTAGATGGGGCTACTATAAGGCGGGTGCAAAACTGGCTGAATAACCGTTCTCCAAGACTAGTTATTAATGGTTCATAGTCAAGCTGGAAGGGCATAAACTAGTGGGGTTACCCTGGAGTCTGTTTTGGGATGGGTTCTATTCAATATCTTCACCAACGATTTAGATATTGACATAGAGAGTATACTTATTAAATTTGCAGATGATATCAAGTTGGCAGGGGTTGCAACTGCTTTGGAGGACAGGGTCATAATTCAAAATGATCTGGACAAACTGGAGAAATGGTCTGAGGTAAACAGAATGAAGTTTAATAAGGACAAATGCAAAGTACCCCACTTAGGAAGGAACAATCAGCTTCATACATACAAAATGGGAAGGAGTCTGTCTAGGAGGGAGTGCTGTGGAAAGGGAGTTAGGGTCATAGTGGACCACAAGCTAAATATGGGTCAACAGTGTGATGCTGTTCCGAAAAAGCAAACATGATTCGGGGATGCATTAAAAGGAGTGTTGAGAGCAAGACACAGGAAGTCATTCTTCTGCTCTACTCAGTGCTCATTAGGCCTCAATTTCAGTATTGTGTTCAGTTCTGCGCACCACATGTCGAGAAAGATGTGGAGAAATTGGAGAAGGTCCAGAGAAGAGCAACAAGAATGATTAAAGGTCTAGAGAACATGAACTCTGAGAGAAGACTGAAAGGACTGGGCCTTTTTAGTTTAGAAAAGAGGAGATTTAGAGGGGACATGATAGTTGTTTTCAAGTGCCTGAAAGAGGGTTACAAGGAGGAGGGACAAAAATTGTTCTCTTTGGCCTCTGAGGATAGGACAAGGAGCAATGGGTTTAAACTGCAGCAAGGGAGGTTTAGGTTGGACGTTATGAAAAACTTCCTGTCAGGGTGGTTAAACACTGGAATAAATTACCTAGGGAGGTTGTGGAATCTCCATCACTGGAGATACTTAAGAGCAGATTAGATAAACATCTATGGGGAATGGTCTAGATGATGCGTGGTCCTACCAGGAGGACTGGACTCAATGACCTCTCAAGGTCCCTTCCAGCTCTAGTGTTCTATGATTCTATTAAATTATGCTTCAAGGAAGCATCAGGTGTCAGAATTTCTGGAGTCCTCATCCAATCACTTCCCCAAGCATCCAGATCTTTGTCCCAGTCTTTATATCCAGACAGTCCCAATTCTGGACCTGGTCCCAGTCTCTGCCTTCCTTTCTCAAGAATTCAATCTGAGGCAGATGCCTAACCTGGAAAATTTCAGCCCAAGCAGATAGAGTTCATCAAAATTACAAGCAGCTCCAAACAAGGTCCTAAAATGGAAGTGCTTAGCAACTGTAGAAAAATAATTATTCCTCATAACTGATAGTGATTGTGATGCAACTGTGGAGATTCAACACAGACAGGGATGAATTTTACTGATGGTGTGGGTGATGCCATATTTCATTCCTGCATCAAATCTGGTAACTTAGAGCAAATATTGTTTCAATCTGTAGTTACATTTATGTTAGATGTTCATGTTTCATACATGGACATATTAAATTGGCAAGGACATCTCACTTCCCAGGGGCTGGGAAGTTTAAAACTGCCATGAGCAATTCACCTATCCACTAATCAGAGCTGATCTCCCGAGCTGTCCTGGATTTATCTCTTTTGTAGGAGATTCTGTTGCAGCTTTCACAGCTGCACCAGGCAAGCAGAAGGAATAGGAGTGGGGAGTGAAATACCTGCTGCTGAAAAGCATCAGACACAGCTGCGGTGCTGAAGACCATTCATTATTACTGTGAACCAATTACAGGTGTGAACATGATCTGAAAGGATGCTATGGCTCTTTGTGGTCTGCCAAGCTGCTGTTTGAGCACAGGGCACTGACAGTCCCACAACTTGTTCCTTCTAGTGCCCCCTAGTGCTTCTTTTTAGTATCTAATCTGACCCTGGAACTCACAACTACAGCAAGTAAGCCAGATGAATGGAACTGATTGATAAGTAGGAAGCTTAAAATCACCATCAAAAATTAATGAGAAGACCCAACAGAATAGCTGATGATATCAAAGGGGAAATGTCAATTTGACATGTTATTGGTTTATAAAAGTCGTTTAAAAGAAGTGTTGGATCCTCTCATTTTGTCACCTCTGGAAGTGGGACACCCATATAAAGAATTGCCTTGATCTGCAGAGGAAACATTGATACAGACGAGACACAAATTGTGAAACTAAAAAGGAAACAAACTGACAAATGTTTTTCCTACACTTTCTCTTTTAGTAACAGAGAGAAAGCCATGCTAGTCTATGCACTATCAAAACAAAAAAAGCAGTTCAGTAGCACTTTAAAGACCAACAAAACAATTTATTTGGTGATGAGCTTTCACCACCAAAGCTCATCACCTAATAAATTATTTTGTTAGTCTTTAAAGTGCTACTGGACTGCTTTTTTGTTTTCTCTTTTAGTGCAGATGCAGCAACTAGTACATTTCAGAGTCAGGCTGCAAGGGCATAAGAAGTGGGGTTCCACAGAGGACTGGTTTTCGAACTAGCTCTGTTCTGTGGCTTCATCGATGATTTAGAAAATACTTATAAAGTTTGTGGATGATCTCAAGCTGGCGGAGCTTGGAAGAGCTTTGCAGGATAGGATTCAAATTCAAAATCATCTGGACAAACTGGAGGAATGGTCTGACTTAGGTAGTATGAACTTCAACAAGGATAAATGCAAAGTACTCCACTTAGGAAGGCACAATTAGTTGCAGACATTTAAAATACTCCTACTCTAGGTAGGAGTACTGCAACAAGGGATTTAGGCTTCATAGAGGGTCACAATCTAAATATGAATCAACAATGTGACACTTGCAAAAAAACAAATCTCATCCTAGGATGTATTAACAGGACTCTCTTGAACGAGACACGAGATGTGATTCCTCTGTTCTACTCTGCGGTGGTTCCAAGGAGGAGTGAGAAAAATTATTCTCCTTAACCTCTGATGATAGGACAAGTAGAAATGGTCTTAAATTGCAGCAAGGGAGATTTCGATTGGACATAAGGAAAAACTTCCTAAATGTCAGGGATGTTAATCCGTGCAATAAATTGTCTAAGGAGGGTGTAGAAACTCAATCGTTGGAGGCTTTTTAAGAGCAAGTTAGACACACACCTGTCAAGGATGGTCTAAATGATGCTTGGGCCTTCCATGAGTGCAGGTGACTGGCCTTGATGACCTCTCAATGTTCCTTCCAGTCCTATATTTCTAAGATTTGCCCCCTTTCCTGCTCAGTAATTCCCAGTCTCATGCATCTCCAACTTCTTTTCCAGTCTTTCTTTATTTCTCCTCCCAGTCCTCCAGTGCTTGTCACCCCCTAACCCTTGCACACACATATACATCTATATTCCCCAGCCTTTTTGGCTTCCCTAGAGTCCCAAGGCCTCTGAGTCTTTGTCACAGTCTTTTTAATCCAGCCTGTCCTAGTTCTGGCCCAAGCCCCTGCTTCCCTCCATAAGAATGAGCCAGAGGTAAATACCCAGCATGACATTCTGCCCCAAAAGTTAAAGTTTGGCAAAGTTATAAAAAGTAACAAAAGTTAAACAAAGTTGGCAAAAAGTCCAGTTTGGCAACTGAAAACAGGATTTTATCATGGAAATACTGGGAAACGTTAATGACAGATGGTGCTATCTACCCTTACCCATGGCATGAGACTTGGAAGGAGAAACAAATGCAATGCCATTGAAAAACAATTATTGCTAATAGATAATATTCCTCTGCTGGTGATATCTATTTATTTGTGTTGAGGCAGACTTTGGAGCCTCCATGAGAGACTGTGATCCTGAAGTGCTAGAGGCTGTATGGGATAAAATGATAAGTTAAAACCCTATTGATGAAGAGTCAGCTAACAACTGGTGAAATTCACCCTTGGGGCTTCATGTGCTGGGCTTTTCTCTCTGGGGTCCAGTGAGGGGTTTTCTCAATGTTATAACAACACATAGATCCATTTAGGTAACATTAACTGAAATACGAAAAATAGCTAAGAAATCAAAGTCCCATTGCTCAGAAGTTAAAACTTCCTCTTGGAGATGTTTTCCTGAAGTGGGGATCAAATCTCGGGTCCACATACGTTATAGTTTAAGCAGACTGACAGACAAACAAAATGCAATTTGAGGTTTAGGACGATTTCATCTGGTAAAGGAAATATACTGCTGCATTTGTGCCAGCCAAGGCTGCTGACAGAAATGTCAGGCCCCCGGCCAAGAGGCGGGCAGCTCTGCACTCCTGGAAGCGGTGGCGACCGTAGGCAGAAGCAAAGTGAAGCTGGCACTGGACTGTGCTGTTCTTGGCAAGAGCTGTGATTCAAAGGGCCTGAGGTTGAACCATCTCTGAGCACTGGGCACTTTTAAATGTGCTGTCAATACCCAATTGCAATTAATTTATGTGTTTTCTTTAATAACAAATGGGCAAGAACATCACATGTATCCCAATTGCTTGGAAGTTAAACACTCCCGTGAGCTATTAGCCCAAGTAATGATCAGACCCACTGTCCATTGAAGTTCTACATTTACTAGACAGTTCTAGTGATGTGGATATTTGTTTTCTTTTGTTTTGCTCCTGCAGGTTCAACAAATACAAGTAAGTAGAAAAATGGGACTGGCAAGTGATAAGTCAGAGACTTAAAGACATCATGTCCAAATAACTGCTGTAGAAAAATAATCATAGGGCTGTTGATTAATCATACCTACTTATGCATTAAATTAAAACAATGCATTGCAATTTAAAAAATTAGTTGCAATTAGTGACTACAACAGTGCCAAGTGAATGTCTCTTCTCACTTTCAGTTGACATTCTAAACAGGAAGTGGGCTGCATTTTGTCCTGTAAATTTTAACCAAGCCTACTTGTCTGAGCAAACGGCTGAGTGAGAAGTAGAATTGAGTGTGTGTCCCCCACTCCTTCTGAAGATTTTAATGGGACCTCATACCCTGGGCTGCCACCCATCCAGTCTCCCCATCCTGCACAAGGCAGGGCTGTAGCCCTGTTCTGGCTCCCTGTGGCTTGTGTAGAAGCTGGGAGCCTCACTGGTAAGGCTGCAGCCCCATTGCCAGCTCCCTGCAACTTGGGGAGAGACTGGGAGCGGCACCAGGGAGGCCACAGCCCCATTCCCAGCACTTGGAGGCATGGGGCAGCTGGGGAGATCCCCCATGGGCCAGCAGCCCCAGTCCCAGCACCCAGAAGTATGGGCAGCTGGGAAGGTCCCCCATGGGGTGGTAGCCCTGTTCCCAAAGCCCAGAGTTGTGGGGCAGTTGGGGATGTTCCCTGCAGGGTGGCAGCCCCATTCCCAGTGCCCAGAGGCGTGCGGCCTCTCTCCTACTCCTCTGAGCCTGCCCAGCACTGCTCTGTCCAGGTGCTTCCTCTTCTGTCAGGAGTTGGTCCTGCACCTTCCTTAGTTAGGTCCCAACTGACTTTGTTCTACTGAGTAGCTCCTTATGTACAGGCCTGCTCCAGCAAGCTGCCCTCTGATTGGCTCCCCTAGGAGCCCTTTCCTCATTGGCTCAGATGCCGCACAGGCTGCCTTCAGCCTGTGTTAACCTCTTCCTTGCAGGCATGGAGCCTTCACTCCACTATATATGTTCTTTATTTATCCTAAACTACTTCCCTACCCCTGTGTTTATGGTGACTTCACTAAACATCAGGTAAGATGTTATTTTTGTGAGACTGTTGAAACAAACTAGGGTCCGACTAGCTCTGCCATTCTAACACCTTCCATTACCAGCTCACCTTCTCCAGGGAGCAGCAGCCCCACACCACCCTTGTTCTTACTTTTTTATCTGATATATTTGAAGAATTTCTTATTATTATCTCTAAAATTCCTTCCCTGCTGTGACTTATTCTTTGCCTTGGTGGGGTGAATACTCTCAGGCAGATCCAGCACAGCATTTTAACATGTCTTTAACCTGAAGTATGTGACTAGGCCTGCTAATGCCAAACACACATTTAGGGTGACCATGTGTGCAATCCACTGGTCAATTTGTGTTACCTGTCTCTGTCCCTGAGCCAGGGAGGATACGGATCTACAAAGCCTGCCTCTTAAGCACAAATTGTTGGGCCACTTGTTCTAGTTCTGGAGATCCCTGGTTGAGTTCCTGTTATGTCAGCCCAATCGGCAGCCATCAGACATGCTTCATTTCTTTGCTAAATTGGGGCTAAGAGTGCTCAGCGCCTTAGTGGGACTGAGCTTCAAATATAGAAAAAAGATATAAGCAGAGTGTAATCACAGCAAGTTCCAAGGCTTGCAGATGTACAGCTGTTATGTTGAAATACCTTTAAAAAATCTGGCTGCCTATTTGATGGTGTGGCTGTAAATAGGTTCTGGTGGGTGATGCAAAGACCCTGTGTCAGTGTCTATTTACCAGATTCATCTTTCTTGGCTAGTATAGGTGAGCAGTACTTTGTATGGTAGGGGTCACTCAGGTTGTCTGTGTCTATGGTTGGCCAAAATTTCAAAAGGGCCATGCTAATGGCCAAATTGGAGAATCCTAATGAGGTGCTGAAAAGAACATTCAGTGCCTCATTAGCATGCTGCTGGCTGCGGCCCTTCGAAAGTGCTGTGTTGGATCGCACGCAGCTCGTCTACAGCTGATCAGAATAAAGGGATTTAGAACATAAGAATGGCCATACTGGGTCAGACCAAAGGTCCATCCAGCCCAGTATCCCGTCTGCCAACAGTGGCCAGTGCCAGGTGCCCCAGAGAAGGAGAACAGAAGACAATGATCAAGTGATTTATCTCCTGCCATCCATCTCCTGCCCTTGTACTGAAGGCTAGGGCACCACACTTTACCCCTGGCTAATAGCCATTTATGGACCTAACCTGCAAAAATTTATCGAGCTCTTTTTTAAACCCTAATAGAGTCCTGGCCTTCACAGCCTCCTCCGGCAAGGAGTTCCACAGGTTGACTGTGCGCTGTGTGAAGAAAAATTTCCTTTTATTAGTTTTGAACCGACTACCCATCAATTTCATTTGGTATCCCCTAGTTCTTGTATTATGGGAAAAGGTAAATAATTTTTCTATGTTCACTTTCTCCACACCATTCATGATTTTATATACCTCTATCATATCACCCCTCAATCGCCTCTTTTCCAGACTGAAAAGTCCCAGTCTCTCTAGCCTCTCCCCATATGGGACCCATTCCAAACCCCTAATCATCTTAGTCGCCCTTTTTTTTGAAGTGTGCGAAGTTCTTTCGAAAAGGGCCACATGTAGACACTCCATGCAAGATTGAAACACAGCACTTTCGAAGCACCGCAGCCGGCAGCATGCTAATGAGGAGCTAAATATTCACGTCAGCACCTCATCAGTATTCTCCGATTTGGCCATTAGCAAGTGAAGGAGCAGAAAAGGAGGATAAATCATTTTTCCAAGGACAAGTCATAAGCCCTTTTTGGCATTGCTTGTGCAGAGGAAAGCTTCCCAGTTTAGAAATTGATTGCATATCACAATTCCTTTTTGGCGTTAGTGTTGTGCATTGGGCCAGATCCTTGCTTTTGTAACCAGGCATAGCTCCATGGGAAACAATGGAGTTACAACAGTTCACATCAGCAGCGCGTCTGTGGCATGTCAATGGAGCCTGGGGGCAACTGCTCCTTTTGCTGATCCCCCCACTGTTGGCAGAGTGAGGGTACTTATCTTAGCACCTTCCAATAGTGCATTAAGTAACATAAGAAACCTCTGTCCCATTTTAGGGGAGAAAACGTTGCTTAGGCTGTGTACAGTCCTTGAAGACCTTGCACGGAGGAGTCATGTGCTTTCAAACTTCAGCGCCAGGATGTTGAATTTGGCAGGAGGTTATTGTTAAGGACAAGGTATCTATGTGGTAGATACCTTAAACTCTTCCTAAATCTGGACCAGAGGGTTTATAGGTGCCTAGGCTACCTCCTGGTGCCCTTGGTACCGACAGTCTAGGTTTTGTTCCCACCCAACGGCCTGTCTAGAATTATACTTGTTTTCCCTGTTACCATTTCAAACACTGGTGGGTCCAGTAAACGAGCACAGCCCATCTCTGAGTTGCTAAGAAGTAAAATTGTCATGTTACCTATTTACCTTTGCAAGACGCAGACCTGAGAGCATTTGACATTTACCGTTTGGTTTGTATTCTGAGACTTTCTTTCCTCTTTTTCTGAAGCAACTGCTGCCACAACTCCCATGCCTAAAACAGGTAAGTATAGAAAAATGGAAGAGGCTGAGCACTTTTGGGATTGCAAGGGATCTGACATAAATAGGGTACTGTGGAAACATACTCAGAATTAATAAATACTGTAAACCCTTGAAATGTGCAATTTTGAGTTGCACTTAACTTGCATTAACACAAGTTAAACGCAACTCATGTGTGCAGCCTTAGTTCAACCTCCCCAGCCCTGCTCACCACCTGTGCACGGGTCCGACTCACCCCCCAACCCTGCGCCCAGCTCTAGGTCCAGCTAACCACCCCCTCACGCACAGCTCCAGCTCAGACCCGCTGGCCCAGGTACAACCCCTCTGGCCCTTGTTCAACCCCTCCTCGGCCTGGCTCACCACCCGAGCATGGCTCTGGCTCACCACCCCCATGTGCAGCTCTGGATCAGTCTTCCTCCACTGTCCCATTCCCCTCCCCCCAGTGCCCAGGTTTGAACCCCTACATGGCCCAGGTAACCACCGGAGCAGGGCTCAAGCTGACCACTCCTGAATGCGGCTCTAGCTCAACACCCTCCCCTTCGCCCTGGTTCAACCGTGCTCCCACGTATGGCTCTAGGTCATCTCCACCCCCTGCTCCCCTGCAGCCCTAACCCACCCCAAATTTAACCCCCCAAACCTACCTCCCATGAAGCCAACCCACAACCAGGCTTAACCCTCTCCCACTCTTTCCCCATCTGCAGAACATGTGTTCCCCCAGGGAAAAAAATGCTGCCCTCCAACTTAGGCAAAATTTGAGTTACACAAGGGTGCGTGGCAATGGAACACTTGCATAAATCGAGGCACTACGGTACTATAATTCTGAACAGTCAGTTCAGTCACAGCGATACTCCAGGGACACAGCAAAATGGAAAGGTACCGATTTACAAAAGAGAATCGAAAGAACATTAGTTTCAACTCCTACGCTAGACCCTTAAACTCCTCAGCCAGATTCTGGGGTTCTACAGTTTCTTTTGCCTCCCTCTTGTTTCCATGTGAGACCCACACAAGCAAGAGAGGAACCAGTGAGATTGACTATCCCCACTGTTCCTCTCCCCTTTTGCTACGTGGGGGGAAGACCTAGACAGACTATATGGGAAACGAATTAAAGCTCCAGACCTACAATGACTTATACACATGCTTATCTTTAAGTTTGTGACTAGTCCCATTGCATTTATTTGGCATTATTCACATCCCCACAGTGAAGCAATATATAAGTCTTTGCAGGATCTGGGACAGGTTGATTCCAGGGGGTAAAAAGTAACTGTTCACATAAAGACAAAAAAACAAATCATCCAAATGAATAAACTGCCACAACGTGCTCCCAGATCTTACTGGGCATATTTGACTTTACCCCCTCAAGAATATAATAGACTAAATCCATCACTGATGTGATTTGGAATCACTCTGACTATGGAGTGACACTAATTAACCTCATGGATGAATTTAGCCAAATCTGTGTATGTGCGCAGTATGATAAATGTCACTTACACGTGAGCATGCTGAATGTTTACAACATGAATATGTACTTCACAACTCACAACAAATTGAAATGGGACCAAAATTTGGTGCACAAGCACCCAGAAATTCAATCAGACGTAACTGCAGGAACAGTCCCTGTGTCTATATACCTTTACCAGAATGATGCGGGGGGGGGTGTTGCATTTTAAGAGTTGTTCATTCTTTTTCAGAATTGCCTGACTATACAACTACCACACCCACAACAGGTAAGATGGACACCCTACCAAGAGGCAGAGGATACATGTGAGGGTTGCAGGAATGCTGAAAAACTACCTCCTCTGCCCTAAGTTTAGCAAAATTCCTGTAAGCTTGTATGGGAGTTGGGCTTGTGTAGACACTGTGGGTTTGGGAGCTGAAGCTTTCATGAGCGTGTGGAAAAGAACTGTTTTCTCTGTGAGCAGAATGAACATCTTTCTAACAAATGTCTTAGGCCACCAGAAGGTATTAAGGCAATGGTGGGCAACATGCGGCCCACTATGGCTTCACCTGCAGCCTGAGAACTCCCTGGCTACCTCCCACATGGATGCACCTATTTTGCACCACGGCACTGCACTCCCAATATTACCTGCGCCTCTCCCTCCCTCCCTCCCAGCACCTTTGGAGCCTGTAAATCATCTGATTTTCACTCCATCCCCCCTCTCCCTCCTCGCTCGCAGAGCTGGAATGCTGTGAACAGCTGATTTGCTCTAGGAGGCGAGGAGCAGGGACGGATCGTGAACCAGGCTATTTGTGTCTCTGAAAGCTCTAGGAAGGAGTGGGAGGAGCCGGTAAGGGCAGGGCCCCAGTGCCTCTGTGCACAAGAGGTGTATAGGAGAGGAAGGGTCCACAGATGGAACCCCAGTGGGTCGCTGGCTTCTTCTGCGGACTGGAGTGAAGGTGGGGCACTCGGGCGGCTCACCTGCTATTTGGGTTGCCCATCCCTGCATTAAGGGCTCATTGCTACAAGTTGCTGAGCATTCTGGACCAATCCAGCAAATCCCTAACCAACATGACACACTAAAGGGCTTTGTTTAAGCTAGAAGATTTCACATCATTTCTCTAGTGCCAGTGCAGCTTCACCAGTGCTGGCAATGGTGGAAGTGTTAGCTAAAGGCAGTGGGACGACGCTAAAATGTCTGTGTCCAGTGCTGGATGCTCAGTGCAAAAAATTCTGTTCTAGGTACAGAAAAGGAGGATAAATCATTTTCCAAGGACAAGTCATGAACCCTTTTTGGCATTGCTTGTGCAGAGGAAAGCCTCCTGGTTTAGAAATTGATTGCATATCACGTTTCCTTTTTGGCATTAGTGTTGCGTGTTGGGCCAGATCGTTGCTTTTGTAACCAAGCATGGCTCCATGGGAGACAATGTAGTCACAACAGTTCACATCAGCAGCACTGCTGTGGCATGTCAAAGGAGCCTGGGGCAACTGCTCCTTTTGCTGATCCCCCCACTGTTGGCAGAGTGGCGGTACTGAACTTAGCAATTTCCAACAGAGCATTAAGTAACATAAGAAATCTCTGTCCCATTTTAGAGGGAGAAACATTGCTTAGGCTGTGGACAGTCCTTTCAGCCATTGCACTGAGCAATTAGGTTCTTCCAAACTTTTGCCTAGGATGTGGAATTTGGCAGGGGGCTATTGTTAAGGAGAGGGTATCTGTTTGGTAGATAACTTAAACTCTTTCTAAATCTGCACTGGAGGGTTTATAGGCACCTAGGCTACCTCCTGGTGCCCTGTACATCCTTGGAGCTGACAGTCTCGGTTTTGTTCCCACCCATTAACACTAATGGTTGTTAACACTGGCGGCCTGTCTAGAATTATGCTTATTTTCCCCATTACCATTTCAAACAATGTGTCCAGTAAACGAGCACAGCCCATCTCTGAGTTGCTAAGAAGTAAAATTGTCATGTTACCTATTTACCTTTGCAAGACGCAGACCTGAGAGCATTTGACATTTACCGTTTGGTTTGTATTCTGAGACTTTCTTTCCTCTTTTTCTGAAGCAACTGCTGCCACAACTCCCATGCCTAAAACAGGTAAGTATAGAAAAATGGAAGAGGCTGAGCACTTTTGGGATTGCAAGGGATCTGACATAAATAGGGTACTGTGGAAACATACTCAGAATTAATAAATACTGTAAACCCTTGAAATGTGCAATTTTGAGTTGCACTTAACTTGCATTAACACAAGTTAAACGCAACTCATGTGTGCAGCCTTAGTTCAACCTCCCCAGCCCTGCTCACCACCTGTGCACGGGTCCGACTCACCCCCCAACCCTGCGCCCAGCTCTAGGTCCAGCTAACCACCCCCTCACGCACAGCTCCAGCTCAGACCCGCTGGCCCAGGTACAACCCCTCTGGCCCTTGTTCAACCCCTCCTCGGCCTGGCTCACCACCCGAGCATGGCTCTGGCTCACCACCCCCATGTGCAGCTCTGGATCAGTCTTCCTCCACTGTCCCATTCCCCTCCCCCCAGTGCCCAGGTTTGAACCCCTACATGGCCCAGGTAACCACCGGAGCAGGGCTCAAGCTGACCACTCCTGAATGCGGCTCTAGCTCAACACCCTCCCCTTCGCCCTGGTTCAACCGTGCTCCCACGTATGGCTCTAGGTCATCTCCACCCCCTGCTCCCCTGCAGCCCTAACCCACCCCAAATTTAACCCCCCAAACCTACCTCCCATGAAGCCAACCCACAACCAGGCTTAACCCTCTCCCACTCTTTCCCCATCTGCAGAACATGTGTTCCCCCAGGGAAAAAAATGCTGCCCTCCAACTTAGGCAAAATTTGAGTTACACAAGGGTGCGTGGCAATGGAACACTTGCATAAATCGAGGCACTACGGTACTATAATTCTGAACAGTCAGTTCAGTCACAGCGATACTCCAGGGACACAGCAAAATGGAAAGGTACCGATTTACAAAAGAGAATCGAAAGAACATTAGTTTCAACTCCTACGCTAGACCCTTAAACTCCTCAGCCAGATTCTGGGGTTCTACAGTTTCTTTTGCCTCCCTCTTGTTTCCATGTGAGACCCACACAAGCAAGAGAGGAACCAGTGAGATTGACTATCCCCACTGTTCCTCTCCCCTTTTGCTACGTGGGGGGAAGACCTAGACAGACTATATGGGAAACGAATTAAAGCTCCAGACCTACAATGACTTATACACATGCTTATCTTTAAGTTTGTGACTAGTCCCATTGCATTTATTTGGCATTATTCACATCCCCACAGTGAAGCAATATATAAGTCTTTGCAGGATCTGGGACAGGTTGATTCCAGGGGGTAAAAAGTAACTGTTCACATAAAGACAAAAAAACAAATCATCCAAATGAATAAACTGCCACAACGTGCTCCCAGATCTTACTGGGCATATTTGACTTTACCCCCTCAAGAATATAATAGACTAAATCCATCACTGATGTGATTTGGAATCACTCTGACTATGGAGTGACACTAATTAACCTCATGGATGAATTTAGCCAAATCTGTGTATGTGCGCAGTATGATAAATGTCACTTACACGTGAGCATGCTGAATGTTTACAACATGAATATGTACTTCACAACTCACAACAAATTGAAATGGGACCAAAATTTGGTGCACAAGCACCCAGAAATTCAATCAGAAGTAACTGCAGGAACAGTCCCTGTGTCTATATACCTTTACCAGAATGATGCGGGGGGGGTGTTGCATTTTAAGAGTTCATTCTTTTTCAGAATTGCCTGACTATACAACTACCACACCCACAACAGGTAAGATGGACACCCTACCAAGAGGCAGAGGATACATGTGAGGGTTGCAGGAATGCTGAAAAACTACCTCCTCTGCCCTAAGTTTAGCAAAATTCCTGTAAGCTTGTATGGGAGTTGGGCTTGTGTAGACACTGTGGGTTTGGAAGCTGAAGCTTTCATGAGCGTGTGGAAAAGAACTGTTTTCTCTGTGAGCAGAATGAACATCTTTCTAACAAATGTCTTAGGCCACCAGAAGGTATTAAGGCAATGGTGGGCAACATGCGGCCCACTATGGCTTCACCTGCAGCCTGAGAACTCCCTGGCTACCTCCCACATGGATGCACCTATTTTGCACCACGGCACTGCACTCCCAATATTACCTGCGCCTCTCCCTCCCTCCCTCCCAGCACCTTTGGAGCCTGTAAATCATCTGATTTTCACTCCATCCCCCCTCTCCCTCCTCGCTCGCAGAGCTGGAATGCTGTGAACAGCTGATTTGCTCTAGGAGGCGAGGAGCAGGGACGGATCGTGAACCAGGCTATTTGTGTCTCTGAAAGCTCTAGGAAGGAGTGGGAGGAGCCGGTAAGGGCAGGGCCCCAGTGCCTCTGTGCACAAGAGGTGTATAGGAGAGGAAGGGTCCACAGATGGAACCCCAGTGGGTCGCTGGCTTCTTCTGCGGACTGGAGTGAAGGTGGGGCACTCGGGCGGCTCACCTGCTATTTGGGTTGCCCATCCCTGCATTAAGGGCTCATTGCTACAAGTTGCTGAGCATTCTGGACCAATCCAGCAAATCCCTAACCAACATGACACACTAAAGGGCTTTGTTTAAGCTAGAAGATTTCACATCATTTCTCTAGTGCCAGTGCAGCTTCACCAGTGCTGGCAATGGTGGAAGTGTTAGCTAAAGGCAGTGGGACGACGCTAAAATGTCTGTGTCCAGTGCTGGATGCTCAGTGCAAAAAATTCTGTTCTAGGTACAGAAAAGGAGGATAAATCATTTTCCAAGGACAAGTCATGAACCCTTTTTGGCATTGCTTGTGCAGAGGAAAGCCTCCTGGTTTAGAAATTGATTGCATATCACGTTTCCTTTTTGGCATTAGTGTTGCATGTTGGGCCAGATCGTTGCTTTTGTAACCAAGCATGGCTCCATGGGAGACAATGTAGTCACAACAGTTCACATCAGCAGCACTGCTGTGGCATGTCAAAGAAGCCTGGGGCAACTGCTCCTTTTGCTGATCCCCCCACTGTTGGCAGAGTGGCGGTACTGAACTTAGCAATTTCCAACAGAGCATTAAGTAACATAAGAAATCTCTGTCCCATTTTAGAGGGAGAAACATTGCTTAGGCTGTGGACAGTCCTTTCAGCCATTGCACTGAGCAATTAGGTTCTTCCAAACTTTTGCCTAGGATGTGGAATTTGGCAGGGGGCTATTGTTAAGGAGAGGGTATCTGTTTGGTAGATAACTTAAACTCTTTCTAAATCTGCACTGGAGGGTTTATAGGCACCTAGGCTACCTCCTGGTGCCCTGTACATCCTTGGAGCTGACAGTCTCGGTTTTGTTCCCACCCATTAACACTAGTGGTTGTTAACACTGGCGGCCTGTCTAGAATTATGCTTATTTTCCCCATTACCATTTCAAACAATGTGTCCGGTAAACGAGCACAGCCCATCTCTGAGTTGCTAAGAAGTTCAGATTGTCATGTCACCTTTTTACCTTTGCAAGATGCAGACCTGAGAGCATTTCACATTTACCATTTCCTATTCTGAGACTTTCTTTCCTCTTTCTCAGAAACAACTACTATCATACCTTCAAGGACTCCAGCACGTAAGTATAGAAAAATGGAAGAGTCCGAGTACTTATGAGATTGAAAGGGATCTGACACAATTAGGGTGCTATGGAAACATACTCAGAATTTATAAATACAGTAAACCTTCGAAATGTGCAATTTTGAGTTGCGTTCAACTTGCATTAACACAGGTTAAACGCAACTCAAAATCACAACCCTGTTTGGCTCTAGTTCAACCTCCCCAGCCCAGCTCACCACCTGTGCACGGGTCTGGCTCACCCCCAACGCTGCGCTCAGCTCAGGGTCCAGCTCACCACTCCTATGTGCAGCTCCGGCTCAAAACCCGCTGGCCCACGAACAAACCGCCCAGGCCCTTGTTTAACCCCTCTGCAGCTGGCTCTTGCTCACCACCCCCAGGCACAGCTCTGGTCAACCCTTCTCCGTAGTTTCAACCCCCCCCCACCATGCTCCGGTTTGAACCTCCGCACAGCCTAGCTCAGCACCCAAGCACGGCTGAAGCTCACCACTCCTGAATGTGGCTCTATCTCAAACCCTGCCCCCCACCCCAGTTCAACCATGCCCTCCCCACAACTCTGGCTCAACTCCACCCCCTGTTCCCCTGTAGCCCTAACGCACCCCACATTTAACCCCCCTGCCCACCTCCCATGGCCCCAACCCACCACCAGGGTTAACCCTCCCCAAATGCTTCCCCAGCTGCTGAAGGTGTGTTCTGCAAGGGAAAAAATGCTGCCCTCTGACTTCGGCAAAATTCGAGTTACACGAGGGTGCGTGGCAATGGAACCCTCACATAAACTGAGGCACGACCGTACTACGATTCTGAACAGCCGGTTCAGTCATGGTGATACTCAAGGGACACAGCTAAATGGAAAGTTAGCAATTTAATTTGAAAGGACATTAGTTTCAACTCCTACACTAGACCCTTAAACTCCTCAGCCAAACTCTGGGGTTTTACAGTTACTTTTGCCTGCCTCTTGTTTCCATGTGAGACCCATACAAACAAGAGGAACCAGTGAGATTGACTATCCCCACTGTTCCTCTCCCCTTTTGCTACGGGGGGAAGATCTAGACAGACTATATGGGACACTAATTAAAGCCCCAGACCTACAATGACTTATGCTCATGCTTATCTTTAAGTTTGTTACTAGTCCCATTGTATTTATTTGGCATTATTCACATCCCTAAAGTGAAGCATCGTATAAGTCTTCTCAGCATCTGGGCCTGGTTAATTGCAGGGGGTAAAAAGTAACTCTTCACATAAAGACAAAAAAAAAATCATCCAAACTAATAAACTTCCTCAAGGTTCTCTCAGATCTTACCAGGCATATTTGACTTTCCCCCCTCAAGAATATAATAGACTAAATCCATCATTGATGTGAATTGGAATCACTCTGACTATGGAGTGACACTAATTAACCTCATGGATGAATTTAGCCCAATCTGTGTATGTGCACAGTATGATAAATGTCACTTACACGTGAGCATGCTGAATGTTTATAGCATGAATATGTGCTTCACAACTCACAGCAAATTGAAATGGGGCCAAAACTTGGTGCACAAGCACCCAGGAATTCAATCAGAAGTAACTGCAGGACTAGGCCCTGTGTCTATATACCTTTACCAGAATGATGCAGGGGGGTTTGCATTTTAAGAGTTGTTCATTCTTTTTCAGAATTGCCTGACAATACAACTACCACACCTGCAACAGGTAAGATGCACACCCTACCAAGAGGCAGGGGATACATGTGAGGGTTGCAGCAATGCTGAAAAACTACCTCCTCTGCCCTAACTTTAGCAAAATTCCTGTAAGCTTGTATGGGAGTTGGGCTTGTGTAGACACTGTGGGTTAGGGAGCTGAAGCTTTCATGAGCGTGTGGAAAAGAACTGTTTTCTCTGTGAGCAGAATGAACATCTTTCTAACAAATGTCTTCGGCCACCAGGAGGTATTAAGGGAATGGTGGGCAATCCAGCAAATCCCTTCCCAACATGACACGCTAAAGGACCTTGTTTAAGGTAGAAGACTTCACATCATTTCTCTAGTGCCAGTGCAGCTCCACCAGTGCTGGCAATGGTGGAAGTGTTAGCTAAAGGCAGTGGGACAATGCTAAAATGTCTGTGTCCAGTGCTGGATGCTCAGTGCAAAAAATTCTGTTCTCGGTAGAGAAAAGGAGGATAAATCATTTTCCAAGGACAAGTCATGAGCCCTTTTGGCATTGCTTGTGCAGAGGAAAGCCTCCTGGTTTAGAAATTGATTGCATATCATGTTTCCTTTTTGGCCTTAGTGTTTCGTGTTGGGTCAGATCCTTGCTTTTGTAACCAAGCATGGCTATATGGGAGACAACGGAGTTACAACAGTTCATATCAGCAGCACTGCTGTGGCACGTCAAAGGTGCCTGGAGCAACTGCTCCTTTTGCTGCTTCCCCCACTGTTGGCAGAGTGGTGGTACTGAACTTAGCAATTTCCAATAGAGCATTAAGTAACATAAGACCATCTGTCCCATTTTAGAGGGAGAAACATTGCTTAGGCTGTGGACAGTCCTTTCAGCCATTGCACTCAGCAATTAGGTTCTTCCAAACTTTGGCACTAGGATGTGGAATATGGCAGTGGGCTATTGTTAAGGAGAGGGTATCTATTTGGTTCATACCTTAAACTCTTTCTAAGTCTGCACCGGAGGGTATATTGGTAGCTAGGCTACCTCCTGGTGCCCTGTACATCCTTGGAGCTGACAGTCTAGGTTTCGTTCCCACCCATTAACACTAGTGGTTGTTAACACTGGCAGCCTGTCTAGAATTATATTTGTTTTCCCCATTACCATTTCAAACAATGTGTCCAGTAAACGAGCACAGCCCATCTCTGAGTTGCTAAGAAGTTCAGATTGTCATGTCACCTTTTTACCTTTGCAAGATGCAGACCTGAGAGCATTTGACATTTACCATTTCCTATTCTAAGAATTTCTTTCCTCTTTCTCAGAAACAACTACTATCATAACTTCCGGGACTCCAGCACGTAAGTATAGAGAAATGGAAGAGGCCGAGTACTTATGAGATTGAAAGGGATCTGACACAATTAGGGTGCTATGGAAACATACTCAGAATTAATAAATACAGTAAACCCTCGAAATGTGCAATTTTGAGTTGCGTTCAACTCGCATTAACACAGGTTAAACGCAACTCAAAATCACAACCCTGTTTGGCTCTAGTTCAACCTCCCCAGCCCCACTCACCACCTGTGCACGGGTCTGGCTCACCCCCAACGCTGCGCTCAGCTCAGGGTCCAGCTCACCACCCCCATGTGCAGCTCCGGCTCAAACCCGCTGCCCCACTAACAAACCGCCCAGGCCCTTGTTCAACCAATCTGCAGCTGGCTCTTGCTCACCACCCCCAGGCAAAGCTCTGATCAACGCTTCTCCCTAGTTTCAACCCCCCCCACCATGCTCCGGTTTGAACCTCCGCACAGCCTAGCTCACCACCCAAGCACGGCTGAAGCTCACCACTCCTGAATGTGGCTCTATCTCAAACCCTGCCCCCACCCCAGTTCAACCATGCCCCCCCCACAACTCTGGCTCAACTCCACCCCCTGTTCCCCTGTAGCCCTAACACACCCCACATTTAACCCCCCTGCCCACCTCCCATGGCCCCAACCCACCACCAGGGTTAACCCTCCCTAAATGCTTCCCCAGCTGCTGAAGGTGTGTTCTGCAAGGGAAAAAATGCTGCCCTCCGACTTCGGCAAAATTCGAGTTACACGAGGGTGCGTGGCAATGGAACCCTCACATAAACTGAGGCACGACCGTACTGCGATTCTGAACAGCCGGTTCAGTCATGGTGATACTCAAGGGACACGGCTAAATGGAAAGTTAGCAATTTAATTTGAAAGGACATTAGTTTCAACTCCTACATTAGACCCTTAAACTCCTCAGCGAAACTCTGGGGTTTTACAGTTACTTTTGCCTGCCTCTCGTTTCCATGTGAGACCCATACAAACAAGAGGAACCAGTGAGATTGACTATCCCCACTGTTCCTCTCCCCTTTTGCTACGGGGGGAAGACCTAGACAGACTATATGGGACACTAATTAAAGCCCCAGACCTACAATGACTTATGCACATGCTTATCTTTAAGTTTGTTACTAGTCCCATTGTATTTATTTGGCATTATTCACATCCCTAAAGTGAAGCATCGTATAAGTCTTTGCAGGATCTGGGCCTGGTTGATTCCAGGGGGTAAAAAGTAACTGTTCACATAAAGACAAAAAAAAAAATCATCCAAACTAATAAACTTCCTCAAGGTGCTCCCAGATCTTACCAGGCATATTTGACTTTCCCCCCTTAAGAATATAATAGACTAAATCCATCATTGATGTGATTTGGAATCACTCTGACTATGGAGTGACACTAATTAACCTCATGGATGAATTTAGCCCAATCTGTGTATGTGCACAGTATGATAAATGTCACTTACACGTGAGCATGCTGAATGTTTATAGCATGAATATGTGCTTCACAACTCACAGCAAATTGAAATGGAGCCAAAACTTGGTGCACAAGCACCCAGGAATTCAATCAGAAGTAACTGCAGGAACAGGCCCTGTGTCTATATACCTTTACCAGAATGATGCAGGGGGGTTTGCATTTTAAGAGTTGTTCATTCTTTTTCAGAATTGCCTGACAATACAACTACCACACCTCCAACAGGTAAGACGGACACCCTACCAAGAGGCAGAGGATACATGTGAGGGTTGCAGCAATGCTGAAAAACTACCTCCTCTGCCCTAACTTTAGCAAAATTCGTGTAAGCTTGTGTGGGAGTTTGGCTTATGTAGACACTGTGGGTTTGGAAGCTGAAGCTTTCATGAGCGTGTGGAAAAGAACTGTTTTCTCTGTGAGCAGAATGAACATCTTTCTAACATATATCTTAGGCCAACAGAAGTTATTAAGGCAATGGTGGGCAACATGCGGCCCAGTTCGGCTTCACCTGCAGCCTGAGAACCCCCTGGCTACCTCCCACATGGATGCACCTATTTTGCACCATGGCACTGCACTGCCAATATTACCTGCGCCTCTCCCTCCCTCCCAGCACCTTTGGAGCCTGTAAATTATCTCATTTCCACTCCATCCCCCCTCTTCCTCCTCGCTCCCAGAGCTGGAATGCTGTGAACAGCTGATTTGCTCTAGGAGGGGAGGAGCAGGGACGGATCGTGAACCAGGCTATTTGTGTCTCTGAAAGCTCTGGGAAGGAGTGGGAGGAGCCGGTAAGGTCAGGGCCCCAGTGCGCTTGTGCACAAGAGGTGTATTGGAGAGGAAGGGTCCATAGATGGAACCCGAGTGGGTCGCTGGCTTCTTCTGCGGACTGGAGTGAAGGTGGGGCACTCGGGTGGCTCACCTGCTATTTGGGTTGCCCATCCCTGCATTAAGGGCTCATTGCTACATATTGCTGAGCATTCTGAAACAATCCAGCAAATCCCTTCCCAACATGACACGCTAAAGGGCCTTGTTAAAGCTAGAAGATTTCACATCGTTTCTCTAGTGCCAGTGCAGCTCCACCAGTGCTGGCAATGGTGGAAGTGTTAGCTAAAGGCAGTGGGACGAAGCTAAAATGTCTGTGTCCAGTGCTGGATGCTCAGTGCAAAAAATTCTGTTCTAGGTACAGAAAAGGAGGATAAATCATTTTCCAAGGACAAGTCATGAGCCGTTTTGGCATTGCTTGTGCAGAGGAAAGCCTCCTGGTTTAGAAATTGATTGCATATCATGTTTCCTTTTTGGCCTTAGTGTTTCGTGTTGGGCCAGATCCTTGCTTTTGTAACAAAGCATGGCTCCATGGGAGACAAGAGAGTTACAACAGTTCACATCAGCAGCACTGCTGTGGCATATCAAAGGTGCCTGGAGCAACTGCTCCTTTTGCTGCTTCCCCCACTGTTGGCAGAGTGGTGGTACTGAAGTTAGCAATTTCCAATAGAGCATTAAGTAATATAAGACCATCTGTCCCATTTTAGAGGGAGAAACATTGCTTAGGCTGTGGACAGTCCTTTCAGCCATTGCACTCAGCAATTAGGTTCTTCCAAACTTTGGCACTAGGATGTGGAATATGGCAGTGGGCTATTGTTAAGGAGAGGGTATCTATTTGGTTCATACCTTAAACTCTTTCTAAGTCTGCACCGGAGGGTATATTGGTACCTAGGCTACCTCCTGGTGCCCTGTACATCCTTGGAGCTGACAGTCTAGGTTTCGTTCCCACCCATTAACACTAGTGGTTGTTAACACTGGCGGCCTGTCTAGAATTATACTTGTTTTCCCCATTACCATTTCAAACAATGTGTCCAGTAAACGAGCACAGCCCATCTCTGAGTTGCTAAGAAGTTCAGATTGTCATGTCACCTTTTTACCTTTGCAAGATGCAGACCTGAGAGCATTTGACATTCACCATTTCCTATTCTGAGACTTTCTTTCCTCTTTCTCAGAAACAACTACTATCATACCTTCCAGGACTCCAGCACGTAAGTATAGAGAAATGGAAGAGTCCGAGTACTTATGAGATTGACAGGGATCTGACACAATTAGGGTGCTATGGAAACATACTCAGAATTAATAAATACAGTAAGCCCTCGAAATGTGCAATTTTGAGTTGCGTTCAACTTGCATTAACACAGGTTAAACGCAACTCAAAATCACAACCCTGTTTGGCTCTAGTTCAACCTCCCCAGCCCCACTCACCACCTGTGCACGGGTCTGGCTCATCCCCAACGCTGCGCTCAGCTCAGGGTCCAGCTCACCAACCCCATGTGCAGCTCCGGCTCAAACCCGCTGCCCCACTAACAAACCGCCCAGGCCCTTGTTCAACCAAGCTGCAGCTGGCTCTTGCTCACCACCCCCAGGCACAGCTCTGGTCAACCCTTCTCCCTAGTTTCAACCCCCGTTTGAACCTCAGCACAGCCTAGCTCACCACCCAAGCACGGCTGAAGCTCACCACTCCTGACTGTGGCTCTATCTCAAACCCTGCCCCCCACCCCACTTCAACCATGCCCCCCCCACAACTCTGGCTCAACTCCACCCCCTGTTCCCCTGTAGCCCTAATGCACCCCACATTTAACCCCCCTGCCCACCTCCCATGGCCCCAACCTACCACCAGGGTTAACCCTCCCCAAATGCTTCCCCAGCTGCTGAAGGTGTGTTCTGCAAGGGAAAAAATGCTGCCTTCCGACTTCGGCAAAATTCGAGTTCCACAAGGGTGCGTGGCAATGGAACCCTCACATAAACTGAGGCACGACCGTACTACGATTCTGAACAGCCGGTTCAGTCATGGTGATACTCAAGGGACACGGCTAAATGGAATGTTAGCAATTTAATTTGAAAGGACATTAGTTTCAACTCCTACACTAGACCCTTAAACTCCTCAGCCAAACTCTGGGGTTTTACAGTTACTTTTGCCTGCCTCTCATTTCCATGTGAGACCCATACAAACAAGAGGAACCAGTGAGATTGACTATCCCCACTGTTCCTCTCCCCTTTTGCTACGGGGGGAAGACCTAGACAGAGTATATGGGACACTAATTAAAGCCCCAGACCTACAATGACTTATGCACATGCTTATCTTTAAGTTTGTTACTAGTCCCATTGTATTTATTTGGCATTATTCACAACCCTAAAGTGAAGCATCGTATAAGTCTTTGCAGGATCTGGGCCTGGTTAATTGCAGGGGGTAAAAAGTAACTCTTCACATAAAGACAAAAAAAAAAAATCATCCAAACTAATAAACTTTCTCAAGGTACTCCCAGATCTTACCAGGCATATTTGACTTTACCCTCTCAAGAATATAATAGACTAAATCCATCATTGATGTGATTTGGAATCACTCTGACTATGGAGTGACACTAATTAACCTCATGGATGGGATTAGCCCAATCTGTGTATGTGCACAGTATGATAAATGTCACTTACACGTGAGCATGCTGAATGTTTACAACATGAATATGTGCTTCACAACCTACAGCAAATTGAAATGGGGCCAAAACTTGGTGCACAAGCACCCGGGAATTCAATCAGAAGTAACTGCAGGAACAGGCCCTGTGTCTATATACCTTTACCAGAATGATGCAGGGGGGTTTGCATTTTAAGAGTTGTTCATTCTTTTTCAGAATTGCCTGACAATACAACTACCACACCTGCAACAGGTAAGATGGACACCCTACCAAGAGGCAGGGGATATATGTGAGGGTTGCAGCAATGCTGAAAAACTACCTCCTCTGCCCTGACTTTAGCAAAACTCCCATAAGCTTGTATGCGTGTTTGGCTTGTGTAGACACTGTGGGTTTGGGAGCTGAAGCTTTCATGAGCACGTGGAAAAGAACTGTTTTCTCTGTGAGCAGAATGAACATCTTTCTAACAAATGTCTTAGGCCACCACAAGGTATTCAGGTAACGGTGGGTAACATGCGGCCCACTACGGGTTCACCTGCAGCCTGAGAACTCCCTGGCTACCTCCCACATGGATGCACCTATTTTGCACCATGGCACTGCACTCCCAATATTACCTGTTCCTCCCCCTCCCTCCCAGCAACTTTGGAGCCTGTAAATCATCTGATTTTCACTCCACCCGCCTCCCCCTCCTCGCTCGCAGAGCTGGAATGCTGTGAACAGCTGATTTGCTCTAGGAGGCGAGGAGCAGGGACGGATCGTGAACCAGGCTATTTGTGTCTCTGAAAGCTCTGGGAAGGAGTGGGAGGAGCTGGTAAGGGCAGGGCCCCAGTGCCTCTGTGCACAAGAGGCGTATAGGAGAGGAAGGGTCCACAGATGGAACCCCAGTGGGTCGCTGGCTTCTTCTGCGGACTGGAGTGAAGGTGGGGCACTCGGGCGGCTCACCTGCTATTTGGGTTGCCCATCCCTGCATTAAGGGCTCATTGCTACAAGTTGCTGAACATTCTGGAACAATCCAGCAAATCCCTTCCCAACATGACACGCTAAAGGGCCTTGTTTAAGCTAGAAGATTTACATCATTTCTTTAGTTCCAGTGCAGCTCTACCAGTGCTGGCTATGGTGGAAGTATTGGCTAAAGGCAGTGGGACGAAGCTAAAATGTCTGTGTCCAGTGCTGGAGGCTCAGTGTAAAAAATCCTGTTCTAGGTACAGAAAAGGAGGATAAATCATTTTCCAAGGACAAGTCATGAGTCCTTTTTGGCATTGCTTGTGCAGAGAAAAGCTTCCTGTTCAGAAATTGATTGCATATCATGTTTCCTTTTTGGCCTTAGTGTTGCGTGTTGGGCCAGATCCTTGCTTTTGTAACCAAGCATGGCTCCATGGGAGACAATGGAGTTACAACAGTTCACATCAGCAGCACTGCTGTGGCATGTCAAAGGAGCCTGGGGTCAAATGCTTCTTTTGCCACTCCCCCCACTGTTGGCAGAGTGGCGATACTGAACTTAGCAATTTCCAACAGAGCATTAAGTAACATAAGACCATCTGTCCCATTTTAGAGGGAGAAACATTGCTTAGGCTGTGGACAGTCCTTTCAGCCATTGCACTGAGCAATTAGGTTCTTCCAAACTTTAGCACTAGGATGTGGAATTTGGCAGGGGGCTATTGTTAAGGAGAGTGTATCTATTTGGTAGATACCTTAAACTCTTTCTAAGTCTGCACCGGAGGGTTTATAGGTACCTAGGCTACCTCCTGGTGCCCTGTACATCCTTGGAGCTGACAGTCTAGGTTTTGTTCCCACCCATTAACACTAGTGGTTGTTAACACTGGGGGCCTGTCTAGAATTATACTTGTTTTTCCCGTTACCATTTCAAACAATGTGTCCAGTAAATGAGCACAGCCCATCTCTGAGTTGCTAAGAAGTTCAAATTGTCATGTCACCTATTTACCTTTGCAAGATGCAGATCTGAGAGCATTCGATATTTACCATTTCCTATTCTGAGACTTTTTCCTCTTTCTCAGAAACAACTACTATCATACCTTCCGGGACTCCAGCACGTAAGTATAGAAAAATGGAAGAGGCCGAGTACTTATGAGATTGAAAGGGATCTGACACAATTAGGGTGCTATGGAAACATACTCAGAATTAATAAGTACAGTAAACCCTCAAAATGTGCAATTTTGAGTTGCGTTCAACTCGCATTAACGCAAGTTAAACGCAACTCAAAATTACAACCCTGTTTGGCCCTAGTTCAACCTCCCCAGCCCCGCTCACCACCTGTGCACGGGTCCGGCTCACCCCCCAACCACTGTGCTCAGCTTACCACCCACACGTGCAGTTCTGGCTCAAACCCTCTGGCCCACTAACAAACCTTCCAGGCCCTTGTTTAATCCCTCTGCAGCTGGTTCTTGCTCACCACCCCCAGGCACAGCTCTGCTCAATCCCCCTCCCCACCATTTCAAACAGTGGTGGGTCCAGTAAATGAGCACAGCCCATCTCTGAGTTGCTAAGAAGTTAAAATTGTCATGTTACCTATTTACCTTTGCAAGATGCAGATCTGAGAGCATTCGATATTTACCATTTCCTATTCTGAGACTTTTTCCTCTTTCTCAGAAACAACTACTATCATACCTTCCAGGACTCCAGCACGTAAGTATAGAAAAATGGAAGAGGCCGAGTACTTATGAGATTGAAAGGGATCTGACACAATTAGGGTGCTATGGAAACATACTCAGAATTAATAAGTACAGTAAACCCTCGAAATGTGCAATTTTGAGTTGCGTTCAACTCGCATTAACTCAAGTTAAACGCAACTCAAAATTGCAACCCTGTTTGGCCCTAGTTCAACCTCCCCAGCCCCGCTCACCACCTGTGCACGGGTCCGGCTCACCCCCCAACCACGGTGCTCAGCTTTGGGTTCAGCTCACCACCCACACGTGCAGTTCTGGCTCAAACCCTCTGGCCCACTAACAAACCCTCCAGGCCCTTGTTTAATCCCTCTGCAGCTGGTTCTTGCTCACCACCCCCAGGTACAGCTCTGCTCAATCCCCCTCCCCACCATTTCAAACAGTGGTGGGTCCAGTAAATGAGCACAGCCCATCCCTGAGTTGCTAAGAAGTTAAAATTGTCATGTTACCTATTTACCTTTACAAGATGCAGACCTGAGAGCATTCGACATTTACCATTTCTTTTGTATTCTGAGACGCTCTTTCCTCTTTCTCAGAAACAACTTCTACCACAACTCCCGGGCCTCCAACACATAAGTATAGAAAAATGGAATAGGCCGAGCACTTATGGGATTGAAAGGCATCTGACAGAAATATGGTGCTAGAGAAAAATACTTAGAATTACTAACTACTATAATTCTGAACAGTCAGTTCAGTCATGATGATACTAAAGGGACTCAGCTACCTGGAAAGTTAGCGATGTAGAAAAGGGAATTCAAAGTACTGTAGTTTCAAATCCTCCACCAAATCATAAACTTCTCAGCCAGATTTTGGGGCTTCACAATTACATTTTCCTTTCCCTTGTTGCTATGTGAGAGCCACACAAACAAGAGATGAAGCAGTGAAATTGACTATTCACAGTGTTCCTCTTCCCTTTTGCTGCCTGCGGAAGACTTACACAGACAATGTGGGAAACTAATTCAGGCCCTAGACGTACAATGATTTATGCACATGCTTAACTGGGTTATTTGTTGCTCCGAAAGTCTTGGGAGGAAGGAGCAGGTAAGGGCAGGGCAGGGCTCTGGTGCCTTGGTGTGCAAGAGGTGCATTGGGGAGGGAGGATTCACGGGTAGAATTCCAGTGAGGCTGGAGTGAAGGAGGGACACTCAGGTGGCCCACTCACTATTCAGGATTGCCCATCCTGGCATTTAGGGCTCATTGCTACAAATTGCTGAGCAACCTGGCCCCAATCCTGCAAATCCCTTCCCCATGTGCTTGAAGATGAGCCTGCAAGTGTTTTCATGGGAAGTTAGCATGTGTTTTTATGCTGTGCTGGATCAGAGCTGTGTGGGCTGCACCTTTAAGGATTGAGACGCGAGAGATTAGGATTCAGACAAATAAAGTCTTTAAGATTATCCTGTGATCTCCAGACACACCCATAGCATGTCTGAATTGGAAGATCACTGGATTATATTCTGCTACCGATCATATATGGTGTTACATGTTCCAAGAGTGAGGCAGGAATCAGGTAACTGATAGATCTGTGAGGCAGCCTTATGAAGTTGGTTCACTTATCCATCTTGTGCACAAGGTGAAACTGAGACACTAAATGACCTTGCTTAAGCTAGAAGTTTTCACATCATTTCTCTAGTGCCAGTGCAGCTCCACCAGTGCTGGCAACGGTGGAAGCGTTACCTAAAGGCAGTGAGACGATGCTAAAATGTCTGTGTCCAGTGCTGGTTGCACAGTGTAAAAAATCCTGTCCCATGCACAACCAAGGAGAGTATTGGTTTTCCCAAGTGCAAGTCATGAGTCCTTTTTGGTCTTTGCATAAAAGAAAGCTTCTGGGAGTAGAACTGTTGCATTTCACGAGTCTTCGATTGTCTCACTGGTGCATGCTGTGCCAGAACCTCAGCTGCTGCAAACAGGCATACATAGCTCCGTGGAAGTCAATGGAGTTACATCAATTCACATCAGCTATGGATCAGGCCTGTTGTCATATGGAAGTTTTAACTGTTTCAGTCTTCTAGTGGTATGACAAGTTCAATAGGAGGAAAAAAGCTTCCCTCCTCCTGTTACATATAAAATGTTGTTAAGCTGTGTCATTCTCTCTTCTCTTAGAATCACTTCTGCCCTGTACAAATACGCAGTGTCTCAGTGATGCTGTGTGTGTTAACCTATCAGAGGATTATCTATGCCAATGCAAATATGGATACTACTATACAAACTCAGGATGCCGGGAAGGTCAGTTGGCTGCGGATGACTGGTTTTCTTTATCGCTGCATAGACAATGGTGCCTTCTCTGGTCTCATTCTAATTTTCCCTGTGTAAATGTGAATGTTCAGAGCAAGTCTCTGCCACGCTGACCCATGCTAGTAGAAACTGACCCAGCAAATACTTCCCAGTGGGTTGATCTGTTTAGCTTCTGCAACATTATTGAAACAAAAGGCTTTAACACAATAGACAAAATTGCACTTCCTCAGAGCTAAAGGTGTGAATTAAAGTGCTTCGAAACCAGGCAGAAATCCAAGGGTGGTGTGGAAGCTAATGTTCATGACCAAGCTTGTAAAATGATGGTGCCCAAAATAGGTTTCTAAAAATGGCCTCAATTTCCTCCTCACCAGGTCCTTTTGAAGTGAGCTTGCATAGGACGTGCCCATGCTCAGCATTTGGGGAAATTAGGTGTCACATTAGGTGCCCAAAGGCCAGCTTTTCAAAGCTATTTCGGTGCCTACAGATTCAGATTTGCACCAAGTAGGATTCTTCAGAAGTGTCTAAGACAGTTATGCACCCAGCCCCAGGATTTTAATCAGTAGACACCTTTGGACAGAGCTGGCCAGCATGGCCTGGCCAGTGGGTGGGGCCCAAGGTGCATGTTGAAAGCGGGGCCTGGTTGGTGGATACTATATCCTATTGGAGAGTGGGGCCCTTACGGCACAGGGGCCCAGGCAACCTACCTTGCTCACTTGGCCCTACGGCTGGATGTGTCTTTGGATATCTCCATACCTTTGAAAATCCTCCCCAAAATACATCTCATAGAACTGTAGGACTGGAGGGTACCTAAGAGGTCATCCAGTCCCCTGCTTTCATGACAGCATAAAGTATTATCTCTAGACTATCCTTGACAGATATTTTTTCTCATCTGCTCTTCAATATCTTCAGTGATGGAGATTCCACAGCCTCTGTAGGCAGTTTATTCCAGAGTTGAGCCACACTGATAGTTGGGAAGTTTTTCCTAATGTCCACCCTAAACTGCTTTTACTGCAGGTGAAGACATCTGCTTCTTGTCCTGCCCTCAGAGATTAAGCTTAATTTTTCCTTCGGGCTACTTGTAACAAATTTGAAAAAGTCTTCTGTCAGTTTTCCATTCTCTAGGTTAAACAAACCCCAATTTTTCAATCTTCCCTTTTAGGCCTTATTTCTGGGCCTTTAACCATTTTTGTTGCCCTTCTCTGGACTTTCTGCAGTTTATCCCATCTTTGCTGAAATGAGGTGCCCAGAATTGGACACAATACTCCAGCTGAGGCCTAATCAATGTGAAGTAGAGCAGAAGAACTAATACTTAGAACACTTCTACTAAGGCAACCCTGAATGATGTTGCCCTGTTGGCAACAGTGTTATACTGTTCATATATGCAGGCAGTCCTCAGGCTTACAACACAGTTGATTCCTGAAAATGCTGCCATTAATTGAAACCTCGTAACTTGGATCTGCAATCCACTGCGTTGGAAGAGCGAGTCTCATAAAGTTGAAACTGGTTTTGTAAACCGAATCAGAGTGTTAATTCAGAAATGTTGTCATTGCGGTTTGTCATAAGTTGAACACTGTAAAGTCGAGGACTGCCTGTATTTAGCATTTGCTCCATGATCTAGATAGGCTTAAAATTCAAAACAATTTGCCAAAGCACTTTCAACCCTTCTCAGTATGGTGTTTTCCACAAACTGTATAAGTGTACTCTCTATGCCATTATCAAAATCAGTGTCAAACTTTTTGAAACCACAGAACATCAATATATTCTATTTTTTATGTGGAACACCTATGAAATTAAAAAAAAGAGTGTGGTCAGACCTGCCCATGCCCCCAAACAAACCCAAACAGCAACTTATATAGCAAAAACAAAATGAAATAATTTAATCACCTATCATTGGAACGAAGAAGTAACATCATCTCTGGTTTTAATAATGGAAAATGTAGACCATCAGCGTGTGATATCAAAAAGGTATCAGACGCTCGCAGCACACATGCAAGTTGCAACTATGTTCTGTGGAATATAGTTTAAGAAACACTGATCTAAATCACTAATGAAAATATTGAACAGAACCAGACCCAGAACTGATCCCTGGGGGACCCCATGTTAACACGTAGGTGCCCATTTATTTTGGCATATGTCATTAAATGCTGTAATACTTAGACATGTCCTGAGTTTGTTTGCATTGAGTCATGCTTATTGTTTAACATCATTTCAGTAGCAGTACCACACCAGTTTCTCTGCCCTGCATGCCCACTGATAGATAGCAGGGTATAACCCCTTGTTCAAAAGGGTCGGTTAAGTGAATATTTATCTGAGACTGTCTCTTGCCATAAAAGAAAATTAGCAAATATGGATCCCATATAGAGCTGCTTCCCCTCCCTAAAGGACTGAGAGCCTAACTCTGTAACCCTGTTTCTTACGAATACCTGTCATGAATTAATATCTCTTTTTCTTTTTTTTAAAGGAAAAGTATTCCCTGGACAGCTTACAGTGAGCATAGTGTATTCCGCTGATATTGCAAATCAAAACTCTCTGGATTACAGGAAATTATACCAAAATGTCACGGATTTTGTGAGTTATTTTTTAAAAAAATCTTCCATATATGTTTAATCTTGAGACCTGTTTTCTGGAAGGAGATATGGGTAGGAAAATATAGAAGTTTTGGTCAGCATAACTTACGCCTTCCTCTTTCTCTGTCCTGGGGTATGCTACATCAGTCTAGGGACTACAGTACATGAGAATCAAATATTCTACCATGAAATGCCCACATACCATTCCTGCCGAGGTCAGTGGCAGTTGCCTGTAATGTGTCAGTGATCAGAATTTGCCCCTAATTTGCTTCCCTTATGAAAAAATCCCACTGAATTTAAAACATAGAAAGCCCATGACTGTGTCCTATCCCTTTACCAGCAAGGCAGGCTGGGAACCCTCTCCAACGTATTAAATAAGAGTAAGGAGGATGCATGTAGTCTGGGGGCAGGCTGTGGTGAAAAAAGAGCCTGATAAGAAACTGCATCTGTTTGGCAGTATAAGTTGCATCTGACTTTTTTTAAGTATTGTTCTTTCCCTTTCATAGATAAGAAACCAAGCTTTGCCCTCATATACTAGAACTGGCCAGAAACTGAGATTTCCTTCACACAGGAAATTCCAAGAGTTCAAGATGCCGTTTTGTTCCAAATGGGATCAAAATATCAAACTTCAGAATTTCCTGTGAATGGGAAAGCTGTGTAGATACCCTAAGGGTGCGTCTACACTAGCTGACTACTTCCAAGTAGCTGGCACAACGTCGAAATAGCATGCATCTCATCTACACATGCTGTGTGCTATTGTGATGTTGAAATCGAAGTTAGGCAAAGAGATGTTGAAATCGCTATTCCTATCTGAAGATGGGAATAGCACCCTACTTCGACATTCAACCCTCCATCGAAGTAGAGCATGTGTAGACGATCTGCGTCCCACTACATCGAAATAGCAGGATCCTCCAAGGCGGCCATCAGCTGAGGGGTTAAGAGACACTCTGTCCAGCCCCTGCGGGGCTCTATGGTCACCGTGTGCAGCAGCCCTTAGCCCAGGGCTTCTGGCTGCTGCTGCTGCAGCTGGGGGTCTATGCTGTGTGCACGGGGTCTGCAACCAGTTGTTGGCTCTGTGGACCTCGTGCTGTGCAGGCCGTGTGTGTCTGGGAGGGGCCCTTTAAGGGAGTGGTTTGCTGTTGCCCCAGAAGGGCTAGTCCAGCCTGTGACCCCATCCACAGGCTTTGCTGGCCCCTTATTTTGACAGGGAGCACTTGTGTGTGTGGATGCTCTGAATTTCCTTCCGGGGCGGCTCCTTTCAACATTCCCCGTCGCTACTTTGAAGTTGAACGTCGATGGCACCAGTCCCGGCGGATGTGTAGAAAATACGTGTCAAAGTCGCCTATCTCAATGTTCTTACTTTGAAATAGGCTACTTTGACGCGGTGTGCTAGTGTAGACGTAGCCTAAGAGTCCTAAGTTCTGTTCCATACGTAGGTTAGTGGTATGAGTGAGGGGTTTGTTAAATATCATGTATAGTTGTATAAAGAATGAAGTCTTGGAACGTATTTCCTGGGGAAGTGGGATGTGCTGGGTGATTATCCTAAAGCTCTTTAATGGACTGTGCTGCCAGATTTGCTCCCCCTTGTCCAAGCCAGAGAGAGAATATCTGTGCTTAGCAGAATCCCTGGAAGTGTGGTACTTGAGAGGACAATGCCTCCTACAGTATCTGTGTGCAGTGGTCTTTTATTAGTACAGGTTGAAACATCCAAATCCAGAATTCTCTTGTCTGGCAACATCCATCGTCCAGAAGGATCATGGATCTTGCAGGACCAGAGAGTCCCTGGGGGGGCCTGACAGGAGGAGGGGCCAGCCAGTCCAGCAGCAGGAGCCCAGGGCAGCCACAGCTGGTCTGGTGGCAAGAAGGGAGGGGATCCAGCAGCCTCCACCAGGGAACTGCAGCAAGAGACCCTTGCCCCAGGCTGGGAGCAGTAGCCAGGGCTGGCCCAGCAGGAAGCTGGCCTGGGGAACCGTGGCAGGGGCTGGATGGACAGCCCCTGGCACGGGAGTGGCAGCTAATCCTCGGGAAGCCACAGCCGGGCCTGGGTGAGAAGCCCCAGGCTGGGGAGGGGTGTCTCATTGCTGAGGCTATGTGGGAAGCCCAAGGGAGCTGCAGCTGGGGAGGGGTGGCTGTGGCTGTGAGCTGGCAGCTGGGGAGCCTGTGTGTGGGGGGAGTCAGGGAACTGTGTATGACAGAGAGGAGGGGAGCCCCAGAGCAGGGGCTGGACCTCCAGCAGAGGGGCAGAACTGACCACCCTTGGTTTGGAAAAATCCCTGGTCCTGGGTGGCTCAGGTCCCGAGGGTACCGCACCAGAGTGGTTGAACCTGTATGATCTATGACCCCTCTCAGTCACTCTTTGCTTAGGCAGAAGTCTGTTAGGAGGCAATAGGCATTTGCCTGGACATGGAGTAGCCAACTCTGGGTCCTTAATTTCCCTGCAAGGCTCTGAGAGAGGTGATCCCCCTAAAACTTTCCCTGGGCTATTTGGATCTGTGATCTGGCAAAGATAAGAACCATACTCATTTTATTTTTCACAGTTCAAGGAAACGTTCCTGAATGAGACAAGCTATGGCCAGACGATAATTGTGGCTGTCAGGTAAATTCATCAGCATGCGTGAGTGCGTGATCTCTCCATGCACATAGCATAGACACGGAAGGTATAGCTCTCATTGCTTTCTTACTTTGCCCCCAGCTTATATTCTGTCAAGCCTTATTTAATTAAATCAGACGAAGAATTCAAAATGGACTCAGCTAAACGAGGTTTCTGATCAGTGGGAACTTTGTCATGCTTTTAGGAATGTGGGCCACTTGGAAAATACCTGTTTTTAAAGTCAGACGTTTCAGGCTCATCCTGTGGGGAGGGAGAATCAAGACAATACCCTACCTATTTCTCAATACACAGCAGAACTCCCACTAGTAACAATGGGAGTGTTGCAAAAATTCTGAGAGTAGAATACAGCACTGATGGGGATATGGAAACAGGGCCAGATTCCAAGGAGAAGACTTATGCTCAGTAACATTTTACTCCAGGGGTAATAGCCGAGGGTGTAAGACATACATGGCATAAGACCCTGTTCATCATGAATATGGGTACCCCAATCTGGCCCTTAGTAAAATTACTATTGTATTCAGCATCACTAAGAGGAGAAAATGTTCAGCAGGCCCCTGACAGGGGAGAACAGGGGCAGTTGCAAACAGGGGCCTCTTTGAACTGCCATGGCAGTGCCACTCTACACGGCTGTGCAGGGAAGGAAGGTGCCCAGTGCAGCAGGCTGGGTGTCACTAAGGGCTGGCTGCCCTGGGCCCTGCCCAGTGTTCTGTCTAATTCTTTCCATCCGTGGGCAGAATAAATGTTGTTATGTGCACCTAGGCATGTGCCCATGTGCACCACCAGTAGAAATGCAGTGCTCAGCGTGGGAGGCTGTGGGCGCTGTGCAAATCAGCTGGGTAGCCCATGAATCTTTCCTGGGCAGCCATCCAAGTACTCAGATTACAGGGAACACTGGCCCCACCCCTTTTGCCCTTGGCCACACCTCTTCTAGAGGCATACTGCCATGCCCCGTCCCCCCAACCTTGCCCTAGGTCCCACAGTGGCTATCAGCCCTGCTGAGTTTGGGGGCATATTTAGGACCACTCTTCTCAGCCTTTTACTTATTTGTTCCTGTGCAAACACAACTAACACAATGCAAAAATTATTTGGGCTTTTGTTCACCCATGTCATTTGAAAATCTGATTGTTAAAAGTGTAATGATTAGGATTTAGAATGACAACCCCATCACAAAAAGGTCTGGATGCCCCAAGGCGTTAGCAAGTAGGATAGAGCATCTTAACTTCTTGGTTACCAGCTGACATGAGATTCGTCTTGGTGCTAATAACCAGCAGTCAGTGAATTTGTGATCTCAGTGTAATTTCTAGTGAGAAAGTGACTATTTCACACAATCCTGTTGCAACTCATTTGGCATTTATTTCCTCACTTTTTTGTGGAGCAGATACCAAAGACTGAGACAGAGACTGAAATATCTTCACCTGCTCATGATGGTATCTCTGGGTGATAATCAAGAAGGTACCACACAGTGGTATATTGTGTTTGTGTGTGAACTTGCTCTCGCTAGCTATGATATGCCTGTTTGGTTACAACGATCTGTTGTTAAAGTAAATGTGATTTTTATGGTACTTTCTACAATTTCTCTATATATTCATTTTTCAGACAACCTTCAGCAACATTTAAAATACAGAGTAAAGCCAGTGGAACCATTGTAATTTTAAGCAATATGTTTGAAATCACAACAAAATTAAACTCTGGACAAATTGCTAGTTTAATAGAAAAAACAATGAATGGCCATTCTTTTTTTGTCAGCAATAGCTACCAAGGTAAGTACTGCGCTGAGTACATTGGTTGAGATTTCCCAGGCTCGTGAGGCCAAGATAGTGCTTAGAAACATTGCCCTCCATTAATTTTCATAAGTTATGTGCCTAAATCAGTTGCAAACACAGCCCTTTGTTGTAACTTTTTATCTTTTTCAGGCACAGACAATGTTATATTTGGATTTGGGAATGGAAGAGAAATGTTCTTTTCTAAAATGAATGTTTTGGTGAATGTTACAGGTTCTGTAGTTAATGGGAGTATTGGTATTCAGGGTTTGTATTATCACAGCACCTAGGAGGCCCAGTTATGGGCCCAAAACCCATCATGCCATGTATTGGACAAACACACAATAAAAATACAGACCCTGCCTTTAGATAAGACAAAAATAAAAGAACTAGGACTCCTTTGTTTTTGAGCATAACTCTCTCTCTTACTTGAAAGTGAGGAAGAAAAACCCTTATTGTTTCATTACTCTCCAATAGGGAGTGTCTTACCCTGTCTTCTGAAGTATCTATTATTGGCAACAGTGAGGCCAGCCATCCCTGTTTAGGAAAATATTTAAGTACGTACATGTGCTTGAATAGAGATGGATTAAGCGCATGCTCGAGGGTCTCCCAAACTGGGGACACAGTGACCAGGTATTGGGCTGGATGGTTTGCCAACATATCCCAGTATGGAAATTCTTATGTAACTAAGGGCAGGTCTACACTACATGTCAATCTACATGATACAGTTTGAGTTACATTAGTAGAGTTAAGTCAAATCAATGTAGCTTCGATCTCCTTATGGTGGGGTTTGCACTTGAGGAGGGGTCTGACAGAAAAACTCTCCTTTCAACTCCCCTTACTCATCTCATTCTGCTAGAGTACTGAAGGTGACAGGAGAGCAATCAGGGGTCAATTTAGTGGGTCTTTACTAGACTTGCTAAATCAACTGCCAGTGGATCAATTGTTGCAGGGTCGATTCACCCTGTAGTGGAGACAAGCTCCAAAACAACCAGAACCTGCAGAAGAGGAGCATTAATGCTTACAACTGAACATCTTCTTTAATTTTCCACTTTCCCTGCTACTTCCTGCAAAACTGTCATTAATTAAAAGCAGTGCTTTTTTATACTGGTGCTTGTCAGTACTGAGTACTGGCACCTGGGCAGACCCAGCCGCTGGAATCCCAGTGATAGGAAGGACAGGGAGCTGGCTGAGTTCCGGCTCCTCTTTTTTTCCCCAAGATTAACCCACCTCGGCCCCAAAGCCGCCCATAGTGCTGGCTGGGGACCTGACACTGGGTGGCCTGGTGTGCCCAGCAGAAGGAAGGCTGGCATGGAGGTGTTCCACTAGTGGGGGATGAGCTGAGCCACACCCACCAGAGGGGTGTGGCCACTTAGGTAGCAGGGCAAGTGAGGGGCTCTCTGTGTCTCCCTGCTCTGCCGCCACTGAAATAATGGAACTAAATTCAGTTGGTTTAATAGCTGGATCCCTCCTGCTGCCCTGCTGGCCATTAATCCAATTAAATATAAGCCGTGTCTACACGTGCACGCTACTTCGAAGTAGCGGCACTAACTTTGAAATAGCGCCCGTCACGGCTACACATGTTGGGCGCTATTTCAATGTTAACATCGACGTTAGGCGGCGAGACGTCGAAGTCGCTAACCCCATGAGGGGATGGGAATAGCTCCCTACTTTGATGTTCAACGTCGAAGTAGGGAACGTGTAGTCGTTGCGCGTCCCGCAACATCGAAGTTGCGGGGTCCTCCATTGCGGCCATCAGCTGAGGGGTTGAGAGACGCTCTCTCTCTCCAGCCCCTGCGGGGACCTATGGTCACCATGTGCAGCAGCCCTTAGCCCAGGGCTTCTGGCTGCTGCTGCTGCAGCTGGGGGTCCGTGCTGCATGCACAGGGTCTGCAACCAGTTGTCGGCTCTGTGGATCTTGTGCTGTTTAGTGCAACTGTGTCTGGGAGGGGCCCTTTAAGGGAGCGGCTTGCTGTTGAGTCCGCCCTGTGACCCTGTCTGCAGCTGTGCCTGGCACCCTTATTTCGATGTGTGCTACTTTGGCGTGTAGACGTTCCCTCGCAGGGCCTATTTCGATGTGGTGCTGCGCAACGTCGATGTTGAACATCGACGTTGCCAGCCCTGGAGGACGTGTAGACGTTATTCATCGAAATAGCCTATTTCGATGTCTCCACATCGAAATAGGCTACTTTGATGTAGGCTTCACGTGTAGACGTAGCTATAGTTCTACTGTTTCAGTGGCAGCAGGGCAGACAGCCCCAGAGGAATTTTCTCATGGAACCCTTATTTTCACTTCTCAGAACCCTGGGGTTCCATGGCACCCCATTTGGGAACACCGCTATAGGGCATTATTAGTACCATTTACTTATTTTTTGTTGCTTACAGCTTTGCAAATCAAACAAAGCCATACGTTCTGAAACCAACTTAAACAACATCCAGGTAGATTTGTTTTCCAAGTATCAGTTTGAGGGGGCTTTTCCTGAATCAATTTTAAATAATATAGGAATATAGAAATGGCGATGCTAGTTCAGACAATTGACTGAATTTAGTGTAGGATCCTGTCGCTAAGCAGATAGCACCAAATACCTCCGAAAAAAGCTAGAAGAAACTCCGTACCTGACAATTACGGAGCAACCTGTCCAAAGGTGAAATTTCTTCTAACCCCAATCAATTATAGAGCTGCTCCTCTAGTCAGAGCTTCTATCCAACTTTCATGTCATATATAAATTGAACACCATATGATATATTAAATATAAGCCTGGGTTGTGCAAACAGGACCATCCCTACCATTAGGCAAAGTATGCAGCTGCCTGGGACATCACAAAATGTGCCACAACAAATTGCCCCACATTTTGTGGTGCCCCAGGCAGCTATGTGGTATGCGTGCTGTGTCACAGACTTTGGAAGCCAGCCCCTCTCCTCAAGGCTTGCACTCAGTAGGGCTGTCCCTGGTGGGGTGTAGGACCTAACACACCCCCACGCACGCCCTTTCCTGCCCCCATTCTGCTGCTTTTCCCAGCAAAGAGGACTAGCAGGAGGGCCTGGCACTGGCAGCAGAGGTCAGACCACCCCTGTGTTCACCAGTGGTAGCAGGAAGCAGTGTGGCCTGGCCCCAGCCTGTTCCACTCCACCAGCTCCCAGTTCTGTCACTTTGCTTCCTACAGCTATTGAGTGCGGTGGGATGGTCCAACCGTCTCCTCCAATCCCCTCCCCTAAGCAACACCGCTGGGAGCTGGGAAGTGGAGCTGAGTGAGCTGGGATTGGCTAGCTCTGCTTCCCGCCACTGCCAGTAAATGTGGGGATGGGCCCCACGCCTGCTGTGTCCCTGCCCTGCTCTTCCCCTCAGAGCTTCTCTCCCCATATCCCTCAGCACAGACCCCTCTGCCTGCAAATACTTAGAGGTATGATCCGCCTCATGCCTATCAGTAGTCTCCACTAAGGTGCAGCTCCTCTTTAAAAGGCCGGAGGGAAGAAATGTTTGCAAGAGCTCTTTGTTAAAGCATTGGCCTCTGAGGATAGGACAAGGAGCAATGGGTTTAAACTGCAGCAAGGGAGGTTTAGGTTGGACAGTCAGAAAAATTTCCTCACTGTCAGGGTGGTCAGACGCTGGAATAAATTGCCTGGGGAGGTTGTGGAATCTCCATCTTTGGAGATATTTAAGAACAGGTGAGACAGACACCTATCAGGGATGGTCTAGAACTGCGGTGTCCAAAACGCTCCCCATGTGCCCATATGGGGCAGCATAGGGTGGTGAAATGCTGCTCAGTGGCTCAAGAGAATCATACCCTCAGGGTGCTCCTCCGGCCGCTCTGTGCACGTGCCCCTCCACATGGTGGGACAAGCGTATGGGGCAATGGCAGAGGTGTCTTTTCTGGTCCCGGTGGGCTCAAGCCATGGGGTGGCTTGCACAGTGCAGCATCAGCCCTGGGGCGGCTCACATGGCACGGCTTCACTAGGGTGGCTCACGCAGTGGTGGCTCCAGTGAGTAATCTCAGGGGGTGCCTGGCTATGGTTGTGGGGGTGGTAGGATGGGAAAGGCTGAGGCAATCTGGCAAATTTCTCTTGGATACCACTGGTTTAGAGATTCTGAATGGTGCGTGGTCCTGCCACGAGGGCAGGGGGCTGGACTTGATTATCTCGTGAGGTCCTTTCCAGTTGTAGTGTTCTGTGATTATACAGTATTGGCAGAACACTCTCTTTCTGTGTGACATCGGCTGCTAGAGGCAGATCAGGCCAGTGTGGGCAGGGAGAAAGGAGAGATCAACCCCTCTGATGGGAATGATACAGTTTCTGGGAAAGTTCTCAATACTGTAAGAGTTAATTCAAAGTGAGGGGTGTATCTGGATCTTAAGTAGCTGGAAACTGAGTTCCGAAATGCTAACTGTAGGTCATTGAGCACATATACTGCATCCTGGTAAGGGCTACAGCTCACTGCATATTTTCGTTTGTGGTCTTTGAAATATTTAATTGACTTTTCAGAACTTTCCACATGTGACATTTATGGCTGTGACGAGGCGACTACTACTTGCAGCAACAGTAGTGGGGTACCAGTGTGTGAATGCAAATCAGGACTTTTTAAGAAGAACACAGAAGACAAAAATTGTTCATGTGAGTGCCTTGTGACCATTATAAGCCCTTCTCAAGATCAGTGCTTTCCCCTCCCGATCGTCACCCCGGTTTGCACACTCTGTCAGCACTGCTGAAAAAAGGGACTTTCTGACATGCTGAGGATCATCAGCAGTGAAGATTGGGCATCATGGCCCTGATTAAATAGTGGTCTTACGGATGAGCGTCACTTGAATCACATGAGTAATTTCATTCCAATTTTGCGAAGTGCTTTGCACCAGAGTGATTTAAAACATATGAGTATTGTGACTGAGTATTGGGCAGACAATCTACTCTCCTTGCTAACAGTTCAGGAGTTAATCCACCATGACTGTTGGGTTTGATTAGAATCTGGACTCTAGCCATGCATACCAGCGGTTTACAAACGGTCAGGCTTTGTCATTTGACGTGACCTAGTGAATAAAATATTGTCCCTTCCTAGCATGCCTCTGGGACTATCTACTAATACTTTTGATGACACTTTACAAATTTTCCGGGGGCCTACAGTCTCCCTCAAACTCACATTTGCACATTTTCTCACCACAGTAGCTTGTGGCCTAGCTACCACTAATCCTCCTGCTAGGATCCAGCTGCCCTGCTCCATCCCACCACCGGCCAGCCCAATGGCTTTAGGTGTGGTGTATTTCCTGTCCTTGGAAACCAGCATTTCATGCTGACGTACATTGGTTTTGGCTTTGCTACAGAAGACAGCATTGTGAACCCTAAGCATACAAAAATCATGAGCGGATTTTGGAAGATAACAAGTTTGGTGCTCTTGTTTGCCTGCTTGTTTTGGAGAGTTTAACTGACCTTCAGTTCATGTTTTCAAGTCTTTCTCCATAGGCATGAGCACCAGAAACATGCATTATTTGCCGAGATCCTCTCAGAATTAATTGATTCCAAGACCTGAGACTTTAAGGACAACATCAACCACTGCAAAAGCTCATGATTAAATTGCTAGAGTTGGCAAGGGTGCAGACGGTTGGGATCCAAGCTATTTTCTTCTGCCATTTCGCCTGTATTTAAGATTAAAACAAAAGAACAGCCATACTGGGTCAGACCAAAAGTCCATCTAGCCCAGTATCATGCCTTCTGACAGTGGTCAATGCCAGGTGTCCTAAAGGAATGAATAGAACAGGGAATGATCAAGTGATCCCTCCCCTGTCACCCATTCCCAGACAAACAGAGACTAAGGACACTGTTCCTACTCATCCTGGCTAATTGCCATTGATGGATCTATCCTCCATGAATTGATCTAGCTCTCTTTTGAACTCTGTTACAGTCCTGGTCTTCACAACATCCTCTGGCGAGGAGTTCCAAATGTTGACTGTGCATTGCATGAAGAAATACTTCCTTCTATTTGTTTTATATCTGCTACCTATCTTTTCCCTGTGTATGTGTTTCCATTAAAAGATCATTCAGTGGCCCTTAAACACATAATGCAGCACAGAGGAAAACCAGAATTCTGTGAGTTCTGTAAAAACAATGTGCATTTTGCCACATTCTTCTGTATTAACTAGAAAATATAAATACTTGCATATTGAATTATTAAACCTCTTTTGCAGAATGTCCATTTTCAGACTCTCTTTAAAGCAACTCTGTTTTTTCCCTTGACAATGTAGCTTGTGAGATTGCATGTTCTGAAGAAAACCACAAGCAATGTGTTATGGGTAAAAACAGCGCCCTGGATTGCCAATGTCTTCCAGACTTCATAAAACAAGATGAACAATGTGTGAAGTGAGTACTCAGATACTTCCTTTGTTCTGTCAAGACAAGGCAACATGGCATTGGGATCAGAATAGAACTGACAATATTGCTTTAGAATCAACCCCTAAACTGTACAAATTAAAGGACATTAAGTAACGGGCAAAGACCGATCGATACCACTTCAGATTCATGGCAGAACTTCCATTGCAATCCACAGGAAGCACATGCTGACCAGTATAAGTTCTGTGATATTTCGCTGTGGTTTCCCTCTAGCTCTGCATTCTCCACGACAGGGCCCATTACTGAAGTAGTGTAGGTAAGCTGGCTGTGCGTTACCCATACTGTACCTCTGGACAAACAGAGAACTTCTTCGTTCTCTGTCAGTCCAGCTATTCCCATGACTATTATGTGCACCAGAAAAATTAATCTGACGCTAGCCAAAGCTTTGTTTCAAAATGGCAGCAGTGGGATGAAAAATTCAGGAGCTTCCAGCACTCAGGTGCCTTGGAAACACTATGACACACACTGGCCGTGTCTACACTAGCCCCAAACTTCGAAATGGCCACGCAAATGGCCATTTTGAAGTTTACTAATGAAGTGCTGAAATGCATATTCAGCACTTCATTAGCATGTGGGCGGACACGGTGCTTCGAAATTGACGTGGCCTGTCGCCGCGCGGCTCGTCCCGATGGGGCTCCTTTTCGAAAGGACCCCGCCTACTTTGAAGTCCCCTTATTCCCATGAGCAGATCGGAATAAGGGGACTTCAAAGTAGGCGGGGTTCTTTCGAAAAGGAGCCCTGTTGGGACGAGCCGCGCGGCAGCGAGCCGCGTCAATTTCAAAGTGCCGCGGCCGCCCGCATGCTAATGAAGCTCTGAATATGCATTTCAGCGCTTCATTAGTAAACTTCGAAATGGCCATTTGCGTGGCCATTTCGAAGTTTGGGGCTAGTGTAGATGTAACCACAGAGGCAAAGTCTCTCAGGAGTGGCTAGTAGTTCTGAGTACCTCCATTTTTGTGGTGCCTAGCCTGCTATGTTGTGTGTTAGGGGCTTGATTGTCATAGACAGGTGTTCAGCATGTTCTGAAAATCACCTCTGTTGGGCTGCAGCAAGTTGGGCACTTCAAAAACTGAGATATCCAAGATAACTAGTCATGTCTAGAGATCTTGGTCAAAGAAAGTTTAGTTTAAAAGGAAACTGTCATTCCCCAATGCTTTCTCCTCTTCCACATTGCCACAGAGAAATGATGTAGATTTAGTTTCTTTATGGTGCCTTGACACTATGTCTATGCTAGACTAAGACAGATGAGCATAGATACGCAATTCTAGCTATGCCAATTGTACAGCTAAAATCGACGTATCTGCGCTTGGCTAACTCGTCTGTCTCTATGGGGGAAGGTCGATGGGAGAGTTTGTCCCATCAACCTCCCTTACTCCTTGCATCTCGTGAGGAGTATAGGGATCAGCTGTGATCCCTCAGAAGCTGATTTCACACGTCCATGCTAGACACATGAAATCGAACCCCAGAAGATCTTCCCTGGCATATGTCTGAGTGGGTCAGTCTTCCGGGGTAGTTTAGACATAGGCTTGCCAGGTGAGGAAAAACTGTTGAGGAAGACACATATGAAACCTATAAATGAGGGAAGATGGTGGTGGGTGGGGAAGTGCTGCTGTTTCATGACCACCCATTGACTAACATTTTCCATTTCTTTTATTATTGTTTAGGTGTGACTTGGGCTACTCTGGGGTAAACTGTAGCAACAGTGAGTATGAGAGTTTCTGATGTTTACTTACCACGTGGAAAGATTTTCAGTGATGCTTTCTTTACCAGCAGAGCAGATCCTGCAATAGTAAACATTAGTAGCATATGGACATGCAAACGCATTATGTTAACAACAACAAAAAGTTAGGGAAGGATGAGTTAAAAAGCAAAAGCCCACTAGCCATCTGGAGGGAAGCATCACAGATTTTAAGGACAGAAGAAACTGTTAGGTGATCTAGTTTGACTTCCTCCTGGTCACAGAAAACAGGTTATAGAATATTATGCAATTATGCTTGATTGAGCCCAATATCTTATGTTTGACTAAATCACATCCTTCAGAAAAACTTCCAGCCTTCACCTGAAGGCATCATGAAATGAAGAATCCTCCATTTCCCTTAGCAGTAAATTTGTTCCAGTGGTTAATCATCATTCATGTCTTTACTTCTAGTTTGAATTTGTTTGACTGTAACTTGATCCACTGGTTCTACTTATTATACCTTTCTGTTCTACATGAAGGTGCCAGTTAGTACCCTGTATTTTCTGTCCAGGAAAGTATTTTTATGATTAAGTCACATATTGATCTTCTTTTTGATAGCTAAAAAGATAGTGCTTCTTGATTCTTGTGGGTTTATCTTCAATCCCCATTTTTGCAACAATGTACAGGACAGAAAAATGTTGTGAGGGAAGTGCCCCCTCATCCCTATCGAGGATTGTGCCTACGGTATCATCCTATGTACACAGGAGTTTGTTGAAGAACGTCACACTTAGAACTTTTTACTCTTGGTGACTGGCTGGAGACTTATTCAGTGCAGGGAGCATCTGCGTGTGAATGTTTCATCTCCTCTTACCCCACCATGTTCTTGAACAGAAGTATGTTTAACCAACGTATGAAAATTCAACTCTAAAACTTTGCTGGAAAGTTTAGCATGATGGCTATAGAGGGGCTAACAGCCACCCCAGACCCCAGGGCAGAGTTGGCATGGGGCAGGCAGGCTCAGCTTCATGCTCCCAGAAGGGGCGGGGCCCAGGACAGTCAGCCCTGACCGCCACCCAGACCGTGGCAGTGGGCTTCCCCCACAACCACATGGAGTGGTGGCATGACACTAACATGGCACTTCAGAGGGGCCCGGCACTTGGGACCACTTTGCCCCTTTTAAAAGACAAGCCCTGGAGCAACTGTCCCCTTTGCCCCCCTCTGTTGGTGGGCCTGAATGGCTAATAATAGTTTTAGCAGCACAGAGAAGGTAGCCAGGAATCATCCCTACCGGTCCAGATTTGGCTCTTTGGCTTGCATTGTAGTAGCTTTTACTTTTAGCTCTGGAGGTTCCTAGTTCAAGCCCCAGTGTATTGGCCAATATAAGATAGCAGAGGTCACATAAATGGGGGCTGATCTAGCATTCAAACTGTTATGGGCCCTGTCAGGTCTCTTCCCCACTCACGCTTGAAGTGCAGAAAGTGAGGTCCCACAAAAACTTAAAACACTTGGCCTATAACAGGCTTTGTTTAAAAAAAACCAAACTCCCCAAGGTCACAGATTCCCTGACTCTGGAGGGTAGCTGTCACCACCCAGGTAAAGATCAAAAACCCCTTAACCCAAGAAGACACACCTGGAAATGTCCCCCTGTAGGATAAACCCCAGATCCTACCCCTTCCTTGCATGAGAGCTTGGAAACAAGGGTCTCTAATTTGATAGCTGGCCTTTTAGCTTAAGGCATGCACATACACAGACCCTTCTCGGGACACAGTTACTAGATCATTTGCTTAAAAAAGTAATTGATTCTCAAAACAAGAGGAAATAAATTGTACTGGTTGCAGCACAGATAATTACTTCCCTGGGATTCAGCTTAAAAATTATAGATGAAAGAAATTAAGTCATAACCTGATTGCATTTAACTACACATTTCCCCTTGGCTTACATATTGATGGCTGATTTTGAGACAGTTAAGATATTTACAAGATTCATTTCAACTGCCTGGGAGACATCATCCTCGCTCCATCTTCCCTCTGCATCAGCCAGCAGACAAAGACCCCTCAGACTGCAGTTGTTCTTAGGTCAAAAAAGTTTCTCTTCCTCCCCTTGGCTTACCTGACCATCCCCTGCTGACAGTTCTCTGTCAGGGTTAACCCTTTCCCTGCATTCATTTATGTTGGGTCTCACATGCTTCAGATATGTTTCTTCTTAACTGAGACTGTATGCAGTCCACCGGGGATTGTGGGACATGGGTCGCCCTCTGGAGATTGGCAGCAGAGACGAGGTGTTCCAGTTCTGTCTGAGCTTGAGCTCACCTATAGCAGTTGATGCTTTTAGCTCTGGAGCAGACTGGTTCAATCCATGACAGTGGCCATCTCATGCGCTCTGCCCCAGTGGTCACAGCCTGCAAGATAGATACCTATTCATGGGACAGAACCTATTTTCCTCCCAGCCAAATTCTTACTATAGTAAAGGAGAAGTTCCCTTAGTGCTGAATTTGCTACAAATTTTTGGTCTCTCTCTTTTCAGATTTCTTGTTGATCCTTATCATTGTGGCTGTCCTATGTGGAGTTCTTATCCTGGGCTTAATGACAGGACTCATTTGCATTTCAATGAGGTATAAAGAGTTTGTTTGCCAGGCACTTGAACTCAAGGGGAATTGCTAAAGTCATCTATGGAAAAGCAGAGCCCAGTTTTTAAAGTTGCCAATGAAATCGTGTGTCTATTTGGGACATGTTATTACCAGATTTTTAGCAGGAAAGTTAGGGCTTTGTCCCTGTATTCCTCTAGCAAGCTGTGTGCTGTTGAAATGCTGGCAGATCCTGGTCATCTTCAGGCAGAATTGAACCTTGGAACCTCTGGAGCTCAGTGCAGGAGCCCTTACTCCATGAGGTGAAAGCCAGCTGCCTCTCAGCTAAGGCTGTAGAACAGACTCATTCTCTTTGTAAGTGGTCCATTGCCACTAGATGGGACAGTACACCACACTCAGAAGGTGCATGGGCTACTCTCTCATGTGACATGTGTGCTCCCATTGTTGAGACTCTAACCCGGGGTCTCTGTTTTAAAAAAATTGTACATATGGCTAAAAAGTACCACCTCCCCCATTTAAAGCCTCTGAATTCATATCTCTGTCCCAACCCACAGCCTGAAGGGACTAAGGAAGGGAAGTCAGACTCCATCCCTTTGGGGCTCAAGTTCAGCACCTCTATGCCCATCTTCAGCCATGAAGGTTGCCCCCCCATCTGTGCAGCCTTCATGGATGAATCCCTTTTGGAAGTTGTGGTCATGGGAAATCTGTAAAGCTTCTTGAGACATTAAAAGTCCCAAGTTTTGACAGAATGTTTCTCAGAGCTTGGGGTGGGAGGCTGCACCTGTACCAATGGGCAGTCAGGGCTGGCAGACAGAAAGCCAAGGGGAGTGAAATCTGGGAGATGGGTTCGGGCTGGTTGAGGGAAGAGGGTGACAATCACAAGAAGGTTGGGGTGCTGCTGTGCTGACCTGCCCCTAAGATAAGCCATGGGGGACTAACCCAGGATGTCCAGCAGTAGGGCTGAAGGCCTGGCTCAGAGCAGCACAAGGTGGGGGCATAGCCTGGGTGCTTGGGGCTGTAGGAATGAATGAGGCTGTGGCTTGGGGGCGATACAGACCCATCACCCTGGCCTGAATGGCAAGGAGAGGTGTTACCTGCTGCTACTTGCTACCTGGCCTGGCCTGACGGCAGAGTAGTTGAATCCCTGGAATGTAACTCAAAAGTATGTTGCAGTTTTTTGTGCTTCAGAGGTGGCAGTGCCATCAACCACCTCTCCAGCCCACAGGCTGGCATGGCAACAGCCATGTCTGCATCTTTTATGTGGGGTTCCCAGGCCCTAGATCTTTATAAGCTTAGACCCAATGACCCTTTTCTCAGACCAGCTCTCGTGCTCCCCTCAGCACTGGCCTATTCTGAATTGCCATGGAGTCTGTGATACTGCCAAGCTGTGGGGATGGAGGCTACTCAAGCACAGCCATTCTACCTTTGCCCTCACCCGACTCCTGGTGAGGTAAAATGGGGCATCTGCTAAGCGGAGGACTTTGCAACCCTTCCAGGAGTGGGTGGATTTCACCTTCATGGGCTAAAACACATGGGTGAATGTTTTGCAGACAATCAGCAATTCTGCATCCATAAAGAGCTACTTGGTTGTACATATGAAAGCTGCTTTTGTAAGGGAAATAAAGTAACATAACCATTTCTGGTTTGCATTCACGGGGAATGCTGCTAAGGCTGTTACCTCTTCCCAGGAAAAACAGAAAAGGGTTTCTCTCATCTCTGCTTTCCTGGTACCTTAAACCTTATTTGTAATAAGAAAGTTTGGGGCTTGCCTTATAAACTACATTATCTGACCTTTGTGGCAAGTGATGTGACAGCACACAGCAAATGCACCAACAATCGCTGTCATTGCCTAGTTCAGAAGAGGGATGTGGAAGTGTCAAAAATAAGGAGGGAGAGTGTGTATGCAGGGGAGGGTGGATGGATCTAGCTGTACCTAAAAACTTCTGCCTTCTGTAAAGCGTTTTCTTTTTTTATTCAAGAGCAAAAAAGCAAAGAAGCCCAGATAAGAGCCATTTGCTAAAAGACAACTATCCCAAAGCAAAGGAAAAATTTGCCCATCCTCCTGCCTCCAAAACTGTGGCAAACTCCAAAATCTTTCCCACAGTCCAGACTACTGATCATGCTAAAGTGAACCCCGGGTTTCAAACAAGCAACCATTATGAAATTGGACCACCAATGAAGACTCTTCCTGAGGCAGATTATGATGATGATTATGATGATGATGATGAGGTAAGTAATTCATAGGTGACTAAGAGAATGGAATATCTTAACCCTAGTAATTTATGGAAAGGGTGAGAGCTTCACCTCCACTCCATCTGTTTTACCCAGTTTGAAAGGGGTTAGAGTGGTGGATCCTTGAGTAAGCCATGGGAGCATACATTCCCATATCATAGGAGCTGAAGAAGAAAGTTGTAGGCTGCTTTCTGAAGATTCCCTTAAAAGCCTTAGTGCCTTTATGCTGTGGGGTTGGGAAGGGCTGTCAGGGGTGAGGCCAGAGCATGCAGAGCTGCTGAAACTTGCACAAGTTCCAGGCCTGTACCAGGGAATTTCTGTAGGGGGTAATTTTTTGTAAATGTTGACCACCCTCCACACATGGCGGGCCCTGGCCCTCTCTCACTCCACCCTCAGCTCTCCAGCCAACCCTCCCCCAGCTCTTCTCCCTGGGTAATACAGTAACAAACGTTTTATAGATGTTACCTTCTGGGATCTTGCTGTAATATCATAAGTGAAAAAGAATATTCCAAAATATTTTAGTTTTCATCCCCCTGCCCTGAGCTCCCTCAGACTCAGCAGCAGGAGAAGCAGCAGCAAAAGGTCAAGAAGATGAAGAATCAGACAGAAGGAGAAACACAACCTGAACTGGAAGTGGCGGAGTCACAAGTAGCAAAGGAAGCAGTTAAAAAAAAAAAGAGCAAAATCAGTGAGGAGGCTTGAAGCAGGTCTCTTACCTGGGCATCATGCTAAGTGGGGCAGCCCCTGTGCCTGAACTTCAGTCAGGTGTCAGAAGTGGCAGCCGTGCTGTGCAGCTTAAGGCTTCCTTGCCTTGGCCACACACAGCATGGGGTGGCCTGTGGTTCAGTAGCATCAGGGGGTGTGTGCATTACGCCGCTCACACATGGCCTGGTGGCCAGCCTAGGTAAGGTCATCCCATGGCCAGAGCCATCCCATCCGTAGGATGAGTGAGGCAGCTGCCCCAGCTGTCCTGTGGACGGAAACGGGATTACCTGGGGGTGGGGGTGGGCAGGCGATAGCAGCCGCTGCAGGTGATTACTCCCCTACATCCTCCCCAGCACTCACCCTGCGGTGCTCTGCTGTGCCCTTCTGTCCCACTGGGGCTGCCCCCAGAGAAGTGGAGCTCAGCAGGCTGGGAAGACCTGGCAGAGTACCACATGGTGAGTGCTGGGAAGACCACAGGGGAAGCAATCCCCTGAGGCAGCTGCTGCTGCCTGCCCACCCTCTTCTCCAGGTAATCCTCCCCCTCCTGTCCATAGCACAGCTGGGGCAGCTGCTGCGAGGCCTGGGGCAGCTGCCTCACCCATCTTATGGGTGGGACGGCTCTGACTGCATCAGCAGCCCCTCCCGTAGCGCTGCAATTGTCTACCTGCCCTCTGCCCCAGATAACCTCAGGACAGGCTGGTCGGGGAGGGGCCAGAGGGTCAGGTGGGGATGGGGCAGCTCATTGGTGGGTACAATCACACCCCTCACAACCCGCCCCCCTCACATACAGGGCTGAGTTCTCAAACCCGTCTATTTTATGCTGTCTAATTAATCATTCCCTACAACAGCCCAGACAGGGAGAGCATGGAGGGGGTTTAAAGGGCATGAAGAAGCACTGCAGAGAACCTCTCCCCTTGTTTTAACACCGCAAAGGTGGAGCCCAGCAAGAACAGATGGGTTATGCTCCAGCAGCTGGAGGGCGTTTTCTGCCACACTGGGAATCTGCACTGCCTGGGTTTTATTCAGAAGCATTTTGGCTCTTTGTATTAGTACTTGGTGCTGCAGTTTTAAGTACATTGAAAAATTGGCAATCAATGAAAGTCATGTACTGTACCCTGCGTGCAACCATAAATAACACATTGATAGGAGACTCTGGAGTAATTTTTCTGTGCTGTGTATGTCACGTCCACCGCCCCTCAAAATTCCTTTTATTAAATATTCATTTTCACAGATCGTAGATTTTTTCCACCTGTTGCCAATTCAGTTGGAGCCTTGCGATCCTTGAACTCTTCCATTCAACGCCCCCATCCCCACTACATTTTAGAAATAAACACACTCTTTTTAAAATGTTTAAGTCCCAATTATGCTGTCCTGGCTTAGGAAAAACACCCTTGTGAAACAACTGAGGCTATGTCTACTCTACAGCAATCTTTCAAAAGAAGTTCTTCTGGAATATTTCTTTCAGAAAAACTTCTTTCCAAAGATCACATCCACACACAAAGAAACAGACTGAAAGATCGATCCACTCTTTCGACAGAGAACGTCCATCCAGCCCCTGCTCTTTTGAAAGAAGAGGCCAGGAATTGAAAAATCTGGCACCATGAGGACTGCTCTTTTGAAAAAAAGGGCCCTTGGGGCATCTAAACACGCTTTTTTTTTTTTAATAAAAAAAAAGAAGCCTCTGAAAGAGCGCTCTCTTCCTGATCCAGGACTAGAACAGGGCTTCTGGAAGCAGAGCCACATTCTTTCGATTTCAGATCAAAAGAGTGCATTTTGTGTGTAGACACTCTGCATGTTCTTGCAAACAGGGGCCTGATTTTCTGAAAGAACTTGCTAGCGTAGACACAGCCTGAGAGTTTTGTCTGGATACAGAGTACAGAATCAGACACTGAATAGTCTACTCCATTTTCAAAGGTGTTTTAGATCCACCTCAATTAGGCTGTGATGCAACAAACTGTCCATATTTAGTAAAGAACTTGCATCGGGTCTTTAATTTTCAGCACATGCTTGTGCTGAACTGGGGCCTAATCCCTGAATCTGAGAAACATGGTAAGTTTTACATTGTATAAAACACAAAAATGCAGATAAAAAGTATCTAATTACTTCAGGTAACTATCACTGGGTCTGATTCATCCAAACAGTGATTTTGTCAGACTTTACTAGCTTGTCAAGAATATTACATTTTTTTTAATGAAAACTCACTTTGTAAAATAATTGCCCTAAAACTTGTTTTCCATCAAAACTAAAAATAGGTGGCAAAGGGCTACTGCAGGAGAACACGGTGTTCATCCTTGAGCTGTATTTTTTGTCACATCCACTTTTTCATATTGCTTTCTCTAGTATCCAATCCCAAGAGGTGCTGGCTTCAGGCTTGAGCCCAGATACTGAATTTAAGCAGAAGGAGAGAGTGATGGCTTGAAGAGATTTGAGAGCCATGACAACATACTGCAGCAGATGGGTTCTGCAGCTTCATCATCATCTAGGAGAGGATTTCAGTCTGGTGTAGGTTAGAACACTTAAAATTACTACAAATTCTGCAGGTGACTTTTTAAAATGAAGACAAGTCTGAAGGAGATGTCGTTATAACTAATTCACTTAAATAAGTGTAAATGAAAATGGAGAAATAGTGTTCTTAAATACATCATGGACTTGCCCATCACTGATTGTGTCTACACAAGATTTTTTCAGGAAGACTACCACTAATGCAGCTCTACCAGTGACACAGCGGTTGGGGGTGGGGAAACAGGGCACCAGCATTTTAACCCCCATGTTGTCTCCCCCTGTTCAGAGAAGGTCCCAATGACAGGTGAGAATAACCATCTGACCCTGGTCTGTTCTGGAGCTCTCACCATTGCTACCATAAGCACCTTAACATTGTGGAAAATGCCTCCTCCCCATACCCCAAGAAAGCAGCATAAGTCAAGAACAATCTCACTGACTGCATACTACTTTGGGTTCCAAACATATAGCACAGTCTAGCTCATCTGTTTGTTCCACATCTCAACTGGAATCTCCAAGTGTTACTATACCACCAATAATAAAAGAACTGGTTTCACGCTCCCACTTTTGCCTGCCACAGCCCCTTCGTGGTGGAGGGTCTTGAGTTCTGTGAGACCCAGATCCAGGCCACAGTCTGGTATCCAGAGTTAGGGCTTCCATTTGAATCCATTTACACTTCCCTCTGTATACAATAGCCAGGTGAATATCTCCCAATTCCAGCTTTTACAAAAGCTAGAGTTTCCCATCACATGTGCTTGTAACTTGGCTTTCCCCCCCCTATTATTTTTAGTTTATTGTGTGCTTTTATTGTCTCTTTACAGTCAGAACATCTTTTTTAAACTAATACCTAATCCATATTTACTGTGTAATTGATCATACCATTAATGTCTGTACTGACTAGTACTAGCACTCCTCACTCTGTACATATATTTAAACAGGTTAAGCACCTATAAAGTATCATTTAATAACTATATCATGCTTTGTGAGTTGTGTTCATGGGACATATGAACGAACTTGTGTTCAGTGAAACACAGCACCTGCTCAATAAACTGGTAGTGAAAGTGCTCAGACTGTGAGAAGTGTGGTTCCCTTGTACACACCAGACATGTCCTACACTGGCTTCCCCACAGGGAGCCAGAGTAGGACAAGTTTGTGGTCTTAGTCCTACTCTACCAGACTCCCAATGGTCTAAGGTCAGGGAGGGGACCTAAAGATTGACTAAAGCCACAGGATGAAGACCATGGAAAATCCTTAGCTCCTCTGCCATGATGGCACTCTCTACAGTGAGGGTAATGCTGGTCTATGTAGGAGACAGAGCTGCCCAGCCTGCCATATCAGCCTGAGATCCAAGAATGGAACTGGTGCATTCCTCTTGTTATTGCTTGTAACTGAGATTCTGCAGGCAAAAACATAGACCCCCACCCACGCACACACACAGTGACACCTGTAGAACCCCACGACAGAAAGAGTACACCTTTGGTGGTACCAGCTTCATTCATCCACTTTAGCAATGTGTAAGGGAGTCTGCTGTAAGTCACCTTCTGAGGCGCAACAAGGAAGAAGACATCTTTAACCGGCACCTTCTTCTGCTCCTCAGCAGGTAAGGCTGCTTCTACACATTCCACCTCCTGTTGGTGGTGGCATGGTAATGAGGCAATTCGAAGCAGGCTAATGAGGCACTAGTGTGCCTCATTAGCATAATGGCAGCCACATTTCTGTTCAATATCTTCATTAATGATTTGGATATTGGCATAGAAAGTACGCTTATTAAGTTTGCAGATGATACCAAGCTGGGAGGGGTTGCAACTACCTTGGAGGATAGGGTCATAATTCAGAATGATCTAGATAAATTGGAGAAATGGTCTGAAGTAAACAGGATGAAGTTTAATAAAGATAAATGTAAGGTGCTGCACTTAGGAAGGAATAATCTGTTTCACACATACAGAATGGGAAAAGACTGTCTAGGAAGGAGTACAGCAGAAAGGGACCTAGGGGTTCTAGTAGATCACAAGTTAAATATGAGTCAACAGTGTGATGCTGTTGCAAAAAAAGCAAACATGATTCTGGGATGCATTAGCAGGTGTGTTGTGAACAAGACACGAGAAATCATTCTTCCGCTCTACTCTGCGCTGGTTAGGCCTCAGCTGCAATATTGTGTCCAGTTCTGGGCACCCCAATTCAAGAAAGGTGTGGAGAAATTAGAGAAGGTCCAGAGAAGAGCAACTAGAATGATAAAAGGTCTGGAGAACATGACTTATGAAGAAAGGCTGAAAGAATTGGGCTTGTTTAGCTTGGAAAAGAGAAGATTGGGGGGGGACATGATAGCGGTTTTCAGATATCTTAAAGGGTGTCATAAGGAGGAGGGAGCAAACTTGTTCTTCTTGGCCTCTGAGGAGAGAACAAGAGGCAATGGACTTAAGCTGCAGCAAGGGAAGTTTAGGTTGGACATTAGGAAAAAGTTCCTAACTGTCAGGGTGGTCAAGTACTGGAATAAGTTGCCAAGGGAGGTTGTGGAATCTCCCTCGCTGGAGATATTTAAGAACAGATTAGATAGATGTCTATCAGGGATGGTGTAGATAGTGGTCGGTCCTGCCGTCGGGGCAGGGGACTGGACTCGATGGCCTCTCGAGGCCCCTTCCGGTCCTAGTGTTCTATGATTCTATGAATTTCAAAGTGCAGACTGTGAGTTGAAGATTGACAGTGAAGATGGGCCCCCCTCCCCTTTGATGTTCCCTTACTCCCACAAAACTAGATCGGAGCAAGGGAATGTGGAAGTGGGACATTTATTTTGAAGACACCCCCATCTACACTGTCAATCTGCAATTCAAAGTCTGCATGTCAAAATTTGCGTGGTTGCAATTATGCTAATGAGATTCTGAATATGCACATTAGTGCCTCATTAACCTGCTTCGAATTGCCTCATTACCATGCCACCTCTGATGGGACATGGCATGTGTAGAAGCAGCTTAAGTTATTCTAAGGTAGACTTCCTTCCACATTTGGTAAAGTCAGTATAACAACAAGGTCTAACTGAACTTATGCCTCACCTTGGTATTTGTCCCATAATGCACATGTGTATTCATATGAATCCATTGTGTTCAGGTAAGTAAAAAATAAAAATAAACACGCAGTCTTTGTTTAAAAACACTGGTCCACCATATAGTTCTGGCCTTGATCAAGCCCACAATCCCAAACGAGGGCATCAAAACACACATGCCCAGCACCCATACACACCACAGTATTGGGTGCAATATTTGTCTTAGGGAGCTTTCATTGGTGTTCAGATCAGAGTCACTGGAAATTTGAGATCCAGTCCAGGGGATATTAGAGTTTGAATTGGGCCCGTCTCTGTTATGTAGACAGTAATTGTCTCCTCTTGCAAATGGCCTTTATGTTCTCATATGTTTTAAAAAAAATCTAATGCTACTTAAAATAGAGGGATGGCACTTAAATATTTGTTATAATGTCCTTTATATTGCATTTCTATAGCTTCTTACATCTCAAAGTCCTTTGCAAACTTTATTATAGTGACTAAATGTGCACACAGATTTCACTGTATAATTTTGTTTTAATTATTTCATCCACCAGCATTTTTGGAGAGTTGGTGAAGAAAGAGATTCAAACCCTTTTTTAGAACCCTCCCTCTAATTGCCACCTGTCTCAAAGAGCAATTGCTTTATTGGATGTCATTTCTCCCATGATGTGAGACTGATTAAAAAAATACAATAATTTCTGCAGTTAATTTACCAATAAATTGTTTTTGTAGCCAGGAATTGAGTTTCATGGATGAATCTCTGGACAATATCTGACACTCATGTTAAGAAATATTTTATATAACTGGTTAACTAAACCAGCACTGTGAGACCCTTGAAGGAATTCCTTACTTTTCAGAGCCTCAGACTAAGAGTGATTTTTTTGAACGATTCATGTTATTTTGTTAAATAATAAATATGAAAAGCATGTTTTACTTAACTAACTATAAATCCAACAAAACAACAAAGCAGTCATGTAGCACTTTAAAGACTAACAAAATAATTTATTAGGTGATGAACTTTCATGGGACAGACCCACTTCTGTCCCATGAAACTTCATCACCGAATAAATTATTTTGTTAGTCCTTAAAGTGCTACATGACCACTTTTTTGTTTTGATAGAATACAGACTAACACAGCTAGCTCTCTGGCACTATAAATCCAACAATGCATGTATTCCACCTTCAGTCATTATAGTCTAGAGGACTTCACAAGAGAAGAACTTTCTTTTTAGGGTTTTCATTCCTTCTCGTTGTAAAAGATTTTAACTTTCAAAAGCAGCATCTGACGAAGCAGGTCTTTGCCCATGAAATTTATGCTCCAAATCATCTGTTAATCTATAAGGTGTCACAGGACGTCTTGCTTTTAAAAAGCTGCATATATTTCCTTAAATGTATTTCAAAGACAATTATATGTTTTGTGGTGAAAAAGGCAAAAGGAAAAATGTGTGGTGATGAGCTTGAACCAATGACCATTAACTTTTAGTGAGAATTTCTCTAGGGAGCTTTGCGAATCTTACCCTTCACGCTTTTATAGCATTTCATTTGAAATCCCTGCTCCACTGAAGTCAATGGGAGTGTTTGCCATTCACTTGTATGTAGCCAAGATTTCACAGATTATTTCTCTGTTATACCAACGCATAATAAAGCACAACCCAATGATTATTTCAACCAAGGAAACCGCTACACTGTTTCCATTCCATTTGCTCTCTTTTGATGAGCTCTAGTAAATCTGTGTAATAAATTGTCGTTATGGTTTTATGTTGCTTAAACAGTGTTGTGCAAAGTGACTTTCATTTTTTTCTACTTGGTAAAGTCTTTGTTTGGCCACAAGGTGGTACTGTCTCTTCTCAGTAGAAGGACAATGCTTTAGAAACCAAAGCCCTTAGGCTATAGTTACACTACAGCAATCTGGCTACAAAACAAAAAAGCAGTCCAGTAGCACTTTAAAGACTAACAAAATAATTTATTAGGTGATGAGCTTTCATGGGACAGACCCACTTCTTCAGATCACAGCCATACCAGAACAGACTCAATATTTTTCTGATTTGTCAACTTTGATTACTATGTTTGGTTCTCTGTGGCTTAAATATTAAGTCTATTCTGGTATGGCTATGATCTGAAGAAGTGGGTCTGTCCCATGAAAGCTCATCACCTAATAAATTATTTTGTTAGTCTTTAAAGTGCTACTGGACTGCTTTTTTGTTTTGATAGTATATAGACTAGCATGGCTTTCTCTCTGTTACTGGCTACAGAAGTTACTGGCTGAAGAGACGTTCGGACATAACTTCTGTTGACAGACCATGTCTAGACATAAAAGTGGACTGAACTTTTGATCCTCTCTGTTGACAAAAGAGCCCTCCGGAGCATCTATATGGCTTTTTGCAGACAGTTTTTCTTAACAAAACAAAACTACAGTCATGTAGCACTTTAAAGACTAACAAAATGATTTATTAGGTGATGAGCTTTCATGGGAGAGACCCACTTCTTCAGATCTATGGAATTTCCAGTCCAGACCCAGATATAGAGTACAGAAGTCCAAAAAAATTGCAACAAAAACTGACAAATCAAATACATAGAACTAAAGGAGGGGAGGTGGGGGATGTTAAGTGTCTTGCCTGAGATAATTATGGACATCAAAGGAAGGGAAGCAGTCCTTGTAATGTGTGAGATAATTGCTGTCTTTGTTCATACCAAGTGTTAATGTGTCAAATTTGAATATGAACCCCTTTTGACAAAACGCATTTTTTCCGTAGATGCTCTGGGAGTTTTGTCTAAAAAATCCCAGTTTTGCTTACAAAACTTGCTAATGTAACCATAGCCTCAATGTACTCATTCAGATTCTCAGTCAACCAATAACCAACAGATGGCAAACAGTTTCCCATTGATTAGGAGTTAATTCTTAACCTTCGGCTCCTTCTGTGTCATAATCTTATACAATCATGGGCCTAGCCCTTTTTGATTGCTTTTTAATTAATTTCACAGATTAGGGTAGTAAGGCACATTTTAGGGTTGCAAGACTTACCTTTCATTTGAGATCTACATTATCTGTCCTCATGCATTGAATAGATTACACTTGTATATGGGCATTTTAATTAACCTTGTTGCTGAAATTAATGATGTAGCCCTCCAAGTTCAGCTTTTCAGTTGTCATGATCATGGCCTATACACAGAAGCTACATCAACACTGGACAGTTTTGTAGGTAAAACTTGCAGAGCATCTACATACAAAATGGGTTTTGTCGATGGTTTAAGCCATGTAGATATGCTAGGGGGCCATTCTGTCAACAGAGTGGATCAAGAGACTGATATGCTTTTATGTGTGGACGTAATCTGTTGACCGAAGTTTTGTCAGAACATCTCTTCCAACAGTAACTTCTGTAGACAGATGCTCCTAGTGTAGATGTAGCCAGAGAGATTAGATAAAATACGTAAATACTCTTGCTGGAATATTGCAACTTAACACTACTTTATTTCTTAGAATTCAGAATGATAACATTCAAGAGTTGGAAAAGAGTCTTCCCCTCCATGCCCAAAAGACAGGCATAACCCATTCACCCTTACTATAGGCTGCTCTCTGAGGCAGTCCCTCAGGGTATGTCTATGCTCACTGTGTGTTCGACGCAACACAATTAACCTTCCAGAGATCAATTTTGATGCACATGTCAAGACGCGGCCAAATTGATCTCTCTGGGCTCGTCCACTGACCCTGGTACTCTATGCTGTTGCGTGGCATGAGGGACAGTGCCGTGAGCCTGAAGACCTCCAATCTACACCAGGGCAGAAAGTTGATTCTGATATGTTGATTCTAGCTACGCTAATGGCGTAGCTAGAATTGTGTATCTGGGATTGACTTTGTTCCCTGGTGTAGACCAGGCCTCAGGCTTGCTTTGCTTCCCCGCTCTGAACCTTATTTGTTGGTAATCTCACCTGGAAACACCCTTCATCTGCCATCTATCTCTATGCTGAGGATTCAAAGACATGCCTCGCTACTGCAGATATGTCCAAACTAAAATCTCAGCCTGTCTCTTTGCATCATCTTGTTGACGTCCAGCTATTAGCTGAAGCTAAATATGGCTTTAATAAAGCTCCTAATCTTCTTCTCCCCCAACAAGCCCTCTCTGCTACTTCCTTTTCCAAAAACTCGGAAGAATACCGTCATCCTGCTTTTCACACAAGCCGGTAAGCTGGATATCATCTTCAGCACAGAGCTTGCTCGGTCTTCACATCCAGGCTATGCCTAAATCTTGCTAATTCTTTATGCATCACATCTTGTATGCCCATGAGGCTCTAACTTCTGTCTCACCACTTCACTGCTGGAGTACTGCAACATCCTTCTCTCTGGTCTTCACAAAAGCACCGTAGCATAACCCAGAATCATTCAGAATGCTACTGTGAAGATAATTTCCCATCCTGTCAGTTCAGCCATGTCACATTTCTTTTTGAATCCCTTTGCTGGCTTCCCCTTCTTCATCACGTCAAACACAATGCCTACGGTTATACTAGAGCTCTCTGTCAACAGAAGCCACTGTTGGGAGAGTTTTCCTGACGAAACTTCTGTTGAGAGAGTGCAGTTACATACAAAGCCAATAGGGAGAGTACTTAGCTCTGTTGACAAAACAGCCAGACTGCCCAGCTGAGCTGAGTTTAAAACCATGGCCCGTTTAAATAGATCTTAAGTGCAGATGGCCTGGAGAGGTCTCCTTTGGGTAATAGTCCTGCCTTAACAGAAGCTTTACAGAATGCCAGGCAGATGAAGCAAACAAAACAGACAAGCTCCACAGAATCCTGGTGTTCTTCCTGTTTCCTTTCCACAGGAGAAACACCATGACACTGAACTACAAATCACGTTTTTGTTTGGACAGTTCAAGGGCCTTATCAAGCAAAGTGCTGAGTGTCCTCAATGGCTTCAGTGGGAGGTGAGACCTCTCTGAATTGAGCAGGACCCCAGCGCCTCGAAGGAATGAGCCACAATGTTGCATCATACAGTGAGTGTAATAATTATCACATCACCTCCAAGGAGCCCAATGCACTTTGCTATCATTAATTATCTGTCACAGAGGGGTAGCCAGATTAGGCTGTATCTTCACAAAACAAAAAAGCAGTCCTGTAGTGCTTTAAAGACTAACAAAATAATTTATTAGGTGATGAGCTTTCACGGGACAGACCCACTTCTTCAGATCTGGAAAATTCTGATACAAGTAAACTGACATGACAAGAATTTAAGAGAAAGAAAAAAATGAAATTAAAACTGCCAAATCAGCTATAAAGGGCAGAAGGAGGGTGGCAAATGGGGAGGGGGGAGAGAGAAGAAAATTACTTATTGCAAGTGTCTATTAAGTTAAGTGAGTTTCCTGAGATCACTACAAATATTAAAGCAGGGAAAACTGTTGTTATAATGCATAAGGTAATTGCTATCTTTGTTGAGCCCAAGGCGTAAGGTATCGAATGAATAAATTCCAGTTCAGATGTCTCCTTTTGGAAGCTGGTATTAAAGTCTCTTTGTTTTAGGGTGCATGTTTTTCAGGTCTTGAATGCTACGGTCTGCTCTGTGGAAATGCTCACTGACAGGCTTATGTGTGTTCAGAGTCCTGATATCTGATTTGTATGACTTCATTCTTTGGCAGAGTGATTGTCCGGTTTGTCCTATATATATAGCAAAGGGGCATTGCTGGCACATGATGGCATGTGTATCATTAGTGGAGGTACAGGAGTAGGAGCCCCTGATCCTGTAACTGACATAGTTAGGTCAAGTGATGGTGTCTCCATAGTAAATACGTGTAAGTATCTGAGTCTCTGAACAATCCTTTCCAGGGTGGTATTATCCCTATTTTGTACATAAGGCAATGGTGGCTCCAAGAGGGTTAAGGCTTGAGCGTGAATTATTTCAGTGAATGGTAAAACTTGACTTCCATGGGGCAGGACTGGCCCTTACACCACTTGTCTATCTGTGATCACAAAGTGAACATGTCAGAGCTGGGAATGGAATGCAAATCCCTAATGTTCTAGCCTCCCCTCCCCCACACTGCTTACCCAGATGCTATTTCCTCATCACTTTGCACAGATACTCTATTTCCACACATTACGTTGGCATCTGTCTGACCTTTTGTATAAGGGAATCCCAGAGAAGGGATCCCTGTGCAATGGAATGGAGCAGGTAAACTTAATTCTCTGACTTTGCCGTATGCTGGCAACTGCTTTTGCCTGAATCCTCCAGGGTATCAGCAATAGGGATGTGGTTCAGAGCTCACCAGAACAGGCAAATAGAAAGGATTAGCTGAAGAACAGTCTAGGAGCTTCAGTTCAGGCCACACTTAACCTCCTTTAATGGAGTATTTCCCAGCTCTGTAGCCAGCCTCAGGGATTCTCCATTTGCCCTCATTCTTGCAGGGTGCATTCCTCACATATAACGAAAACTATGATACAGTCCTTCTTGACTTTACTGTTGTTCCATTGATATTTAGGGCAATATCCTAAATATCCTCCCTGCGGCTTCTGCAGATGACCAGATGGGAGATCACTGACTTTGCATTACGCTCACCTTGAAGAATCCAGAGAACTTCCTCCACTTAAAGCTCTGCAGGGTTATTCTTCATGGGAACTGGAGCACCAGGCAGGAGTGGAGGAACCCCAGAGCACTCACATGCCATATCATGCACCCCTTCAGACCCCACAGATTTCCCATTGGACATATGACCCTGTGTTCATGCTGCTTAAAGCAGCTTTGATACCCTGCTGATTCCCTGTGATGCTAAGTGGAACTCTCATAGCAAAGCCTGTAAAATGAACCACACAGAGGCTCCTGGGTGAGTTACCTCACTCCTGCAGGACTCACTGAGGGAGGGAATGATGGTAGCCAAAACTTGGTTGGCTTCATATGGACACACAATTGCACTGGGACAAAGGCCATGCTTAATTTGTAATGACAGAGGGGCTTGGGCTTGATAATTTTTTACTTTCATAATTGCCATGGCAAACCCAACAGTGCCGGGGCTCAGCCCCGACCAGCCTCAGCACAAATTAAGCCCCTTTAATCAGGCCTTTTACTGGCATCTCAGTGTCACCAATTCTTGCAATTATTTCTTGGGTTACTGCACTTGGGCAGAGCTAGTCTGGCAACCAACTGACTCCAAACCAGTCCCTCCAGCATTTCTGCTGGGGCAGACAGAGATTAGCTGGTTCTCTGGTTCTGCCTGCATGGGCAAAGCAGCCGACCGGAGGGCTTACAGGAAGTGGGCACAGCTCTTTTGCCCTTCTCTCAGGAGAAGAGCCCATTCTCACAGAAGGGGATGGAGAGAGCAGGGTCAGGGAACAAGTGCCCAGCAGCTCAGGATGGCTGTCATACCATGCCTGGGAAAAATCAGAGAGGAGGATGGAGAATTCCTGGAGTCACCCCTTTCTCCCCAGTTCAGTAGGGGGAGGAAAAGAACCCTATTACAGCTCCATACAATGCAGGCTTAGGGAAAGGGGTTGCGATGTTGCACCCCTTAATCTTCATGGAGATATGCTTATGAATAGTAATATGACATAGCTCCAATATGGTTTATGCAAAGTACTCCATATACCATAATCATTTACAAATTTATAATCTGTTGAATGTGTATAGTTTATTCCTGTGTATCATTCCTGTTTGAAGTTAGAAATATGATGTATAAATCTGATTACTAATCTAGATGTGCTAAAGGAGACCCATTAATAGTACTCAAGTCACTTAATGGCCCAGTGCTTGATATAATGATCTTTGAATAGTCTTGTTCTTCCTGTAAACTTGGACAATGGGTGGTCCTGCCAAGACATGTAGACAGGTCACCTGATGCTGGAATCCACCTTGGATGTTGTACTTTTGCACTGAAGGCAAGAAAAGCTTGGAGTGAAGTGATTCTCATCTTAGGCAACATTTATATATAGGGAGGAAACCTAACAAATGGGATGGTTGCTAGATGCCATGATACCCTTGTTTACCATCTAAGCTTTTTGCTGCAAACATCTGAAACTGAACATTAAGGAGGACTGGACTCAGATAGAGAAGGCTACCCAGGCTGTGAAAGAAGCTGATTAAAAGAACTTGAGGGTGAAATTCTGCATCTAAGTTTATCTTATGTATTAAACTTAGCTGGCATATTTTTGTTTTACTTTGCTCAGCAGACAGATGAAAGAAAGTTACTGTCACATGCAACCACTTAAATCCTACTTTTTATGCTTAATAAAATTACTTTTTTTATTAATAAACCAAATGTAAATAGTTGTTACTGAGGGAGGACAACTGTTGTGCATATATCTTGCACTGGCAAAGTGGGTAAACAATTTATGAGCTTGCTCTGTATAAATTTTATATGGAATAAGATAGATTTTTCTGGGGAGTTGTGGTCCCACTGGGCTGTGCACCTGGGTGCTATGCCAAGTCCCTGAGCCTTCCCAGAGATGAGCTGATTTCAGTGTCTGTGTTGCTCTGCTGCAAGCTGTAACCCCAGCTCTCTGCCATCACTGCAGAAGATGGGAGCACCTGCCTCAGCAGAACAGGGTGTTGGGACATCACAAAGGACAGATAGGTGGGCTTGATGGTATTTCAGCACACCAAGTGACAGGCATCTCTGTGATTGAATCACCACAGTGTGAAGATCCAGGAGCCGTATCAGGAGTGGGGGTGAGGGAGTGGGGAAGAACTGCTTGGAGGCTAGGTAGGTAGAACAAATTGTGTGGAAGGAGGTTAGGCAGATGTGAGGGTAAAAGCAAAAATCACATCATACATTTGGGAGTGTTGGCAATCTAATTGTGTTTCCCGCACACACAGACTGGAGGCTGGCAGGGGAAGTATAGAAATTAAGGTAGGCCAAATATACCATATAATCTTTAAAAACAACAAACCCAACTCACCCTGATTATGGAGGGTGTGATTCATTGGTTTCTTACTTCTGGCTTGAACATAACTCACAACCAATTGTTAAAGTAAACCCAGTTCCACGACTTTTCATCCTTATGACAGCACTGAAAGAACTAACCCTATTTTTAAAAATAATTCTGAAAATTAATGAAAATAAAGCAAATGTTATAGTCAGTGGTGACTGGTGAGGAGGGGTCTGGGAGGACACTGGCCATGTATCCCCCTGCACCTGGGGGAAGGACAACACAACCACCTCCCCCAAGATCTGCCTCTGCCTTGCCCTCTCTTCCTCAGTGCCATGCCACTTCCGGTGAGTGTGGGGGTAGGGGAGGGTAGGACCCCAGAGAGGTGCAGTCCTAGAGCAGCATGAGTTGTATAAGGTGGCTATAGCTTGTACAGCACCCCCCTGAACTCACTGGAAGTGGCATGGTGCTGAGTATTTGAATAATACAAATACTCCCTTAGAAAAAGAGACATAGGTATGCAGTATCGCTTAGGCTCAAATGCTGAAGTCCTGATCCAGCAACAGGTAAAGCTTTCCAAGAGTCAAGCCTAAGCTAGTATAACTGATTACTGGAATTTTCCTTTAATGTTGCAGAACTGAATTACAATCCACTCAAAAATCGAGAAGAAACTAATACAGTAAAATAAAAGAGCAACTGAAACAGCATAAGAAATCCACAATCATCCTGTGGATCATAAATGTTCTCTATTACAATTCTATTGATCTGTTTTGCTGGTGAACGTCTTGTAATGCATTACTGGAAAAGCAATGCAAGCAAATGGATGGGCAGGTTTTAAAGAGCTAGAATTTTATCAATAAATGTTGGAAAATGTTGATTTCACAGTGTGTACATTACTGATAAAAATATTCCTGTTGAAAATAAACATTTGCAGATGGCCAAGTCAGAAAAATGTGGCTTTAAAATGTATTACAGGTTGAACCTCTGTAGTCCAGCACCCTGGGGACCTGACCAATGCTGAAAGAGAGAATTTGTCAGACCATGGGAAGTCAATATTTTCTAGCACATTACCAACACTTTCACTGCTTACTGAGCTCTTAGGAGACACTTAGGCATAAATTACAGCAGAGAAAACTAAGAGCTGGGACTGGTGGCTCTAAATAAACTTTATGGGACCACAGGAAACTTGGCCACACCCATGATAAATGGACATCCAGCTAACTGAAATAATGCTGGATTACAGATGTTGCCAGAGGAGAGAGTGCCGGACTGGAGAGGTTCAACCTGTAGTTTAAGGCATTGTATACTTTTAGTGCAACTTTGTGTATGGTTGTATTTGATGTTGCCCCTTTGCAAACTTTTAACTTTTTGAATTTCCGCGTGTCCTGTCATTATGGAAGGACTGGTCTCCTCCTTAGCTGCCCCCCTCCTCCATTTCTCGCAACGCTGAACATTTCAATGGCTAAAATGCAAAATGCTTCAGAGTGAACATTAACCATTGACACGCTGCCAAGCGAACTGGCCGAGCCTATGGGCAGGTTACCCAACTAGTCCCACTTGCAGAGGGGCAGCGTTTGCCATGTGGGACCGGATGGGGCGTGCGCGCTTGTGAGGTTAGGTGGAAGGTTTTGTGCGTGCAGTGGGGAGGGGCATGTGTGTGTCTCTCTCTCTCTGGCCGTGCTGCCTGGGGGCTCGGACTCCCCGTCGGCCAGGGAAGCGTTAAGGCCCGCGGGTGCCGGCTGGGCGGGGATCTACCTCCCAGTCGCGCCCCGCAGCAGGAAGAAGGCGGCTGAGCCCGCGGAGGGGGGGAGCCGGCCGGCCGGCCGGCCCCAGGGGGAGGGGACAGCGGGAGCCAGGCCTGGGGAGGGAGGGGACAGCCCCCGCCGGGCGCGATGCAGGGACTGAGCCCGGGGAAGGCGGCAGCGAGCAGGGCGCTGCCCCCACGCGGCTCGTGAGCCCCGAGCGCCGCCAGCGGCCCGTGCCCGGCGCCGATGGCCTGGGAGGGGCTGCCCTGAGGCGGGCAGGGCGCTGCGCGCTCCCCGGCCGCTCGGACCTGCTAGCCGGGGCAGGAATGCCCGCCCCCCGCCGGCCCGGCGGCCGCGGCTCCGGCTGCTAACCCGCCGCGGCTGGGCGGGCAGGAGGAAGGCGGAGCGCGGCGGGCAGCTCTGCCCAGCTGGGCTCGCGGACGGCCGGCCGGCGCTATGCCCCGCGGACCGGCGCTGGCGCCCCCCAGCGCCGCCGGCCTGCTGCTCCTCTCCTCGCTGCTGCACAGCCTCCGCGGTGAGCTGGGGCGGGGGCGGGGGGAGCGGGCCCGATCCCGCGGCAGGAAGGCTCCGGCGAGCCCCCCCGCGCTTGGCGGGATCGGGCTGGGGGTGCGTAGGGGGTGGGCTCCTGGCCAGGCTCCGCGGGGGGTGCGGCCTGCCCCCCCCCCGCAGCTGTGGGCCTCCAGGGCCCCCTTGATGGCCCATCTCGGGGGCAGCTAGAGTCTGATCTTCCCCCCCTTCTTAGAGGGGCCTGACCCCCCCCCGCCCGCTGCCTCTCCCAGGACAAAAGGCTCCTTGAAGCACCGTCGGGTTGGAAGGTTATAAATAACCTGTTTTCACCTCCATAACCTCCTTCCCGTGGGGTTTCTGCAGAGCCTTTGGGCTGCGAGCTCTGCCCTCTACCCCAGAGCCCGCTTCACCCGCCGGGGGGCAGCCCCCAAAGATGGGGGAGGGCACAAAAGGGGGCTCTCCCCCCCATGCCAGCCAAGGAAATGGTCCTCTTGCCAGGCGGGATTTTTAATGCCTGGGCTGGTCACGTTGGAAGTGACTCTAAAGGAGCTGAATTCGTTTCACATGCAATAGCTGGTGTCTGCCAGGAGATACAGCCCCAAGTTCCTGGATCAGGTGTGTCCCAGTACCAGGAAATGAGCAGAGCTCACAAAGTCCAGGCTGGTGCCTCATCACATTATAGTCCTGGGTTCCCCTCAGTTTCGACCAAACAAATGAAAGTGCCAATTTGTTTTATCAAAAGAAAAAGCAGTCAAGTAGCACTTTAAAGACTAGCAAAATAATTTATTAAGTGAGCTTGTGTGGGACAGACCGGTCTGTCCCACGGAAGCTCACCTAATAAATTATTTTGCTAGTCTTTATAAAGTGCTACTTGACTGCTTTTTGTTTTAATAGTATATAGACTAGCAGGGCTCCCTCTCTGTTACTCTTCAGTTTGTTTTATGTGTGCTTCAGAAAACAACGAACTCCATCACGTTTCGGGACAGGCTGTTCAATTTGTTTTTGTACGTGGTGTCCAGGTGCTGGACAGGTGGGCCATTTTACTAGCAATGCAAATAAAAGAACATCCAGGGATTATCTATAATTATTACAGCAGAAAATAAAAATGAAAGATGTTAACTGCTCTATTTATATTGGAGTTAACAAGCCTAAAGGTCCTATTTATTTTTCTTCTGGGTTTTGATTGTTTTATATTCCAAAACGTTTCCTGTTTATCATTTATTTGACAGTTTCCAAAAAAATCACTGGGAAATAAGTTGCATATGCCTTGTTACTTAATACCTCTGTATTTTTAAGTAATCACGGTTGAGGTGTGTTGTTGACAGCTAAGCCTGAAACAAAATGTGCCCAGGTTTCCATATATGCTGTTGCTTTTTGCAATTTCTTAGAAATAATCTGTGTCCAGGTGCAACAAAAATTGTAAGGATAGTACAGGAAGTAGTTGTTATCAGAACAGACTTAATGATCTTTCTGTAAGGCTACAGTTTCACTACTGAGTTTTGCTGACAAAACTGGTGGAACATCCGCACACAAAATGAGTTTTGTCAACCGTTTGTTGGCAAGACTCTGTACTTTCACTGGCCACGTTCTGTCTCAAAGCTGTGAGGCCTAACGCTGCCGTGGACAGATTCTATCAAAAAATAAGCTGTGTGAACGCTCTGGGGGAAACTTATCTCGACAGACAGGGCATCCACAACAATGGGCAGCCCTGTCTGCTGTGCTTCCGGGTGCCTGTTTTGTTGAGAAAGCAGCATCTGGACTGCCTGGCTCTGTAGACAGAGCAGAACACTCTTCTGATTGGCTTATGTGTGCGGTCGCACTCTGTCAATAGAAGTTTTGTGGGGAAATCTCTTCCGACAGAGACTGAGTGCTGTAGTGTAACTGTAGCCTAAGTACCCTGACAGGTTAATAGAGAGCTGGCCAGGAGTCATATTGGCTTGAGTAATTTGTATGAAGGGCTCAGCTTTGATTTTCAGTAGTTTCTGAAGAATTTTAGGTTTTGCTCCTTAGTACAAAGAATTTAGAAGTTCTTGTTCATAGATATTCTCTAATGTTCCTATTTCAGGGTTTTTCCTTTTCATGACGTATGTTCAGAATTGGTAGAGGCTACTACTGAATGTGGCCTAGACTACATCCCTGGGTGGACCACCTTAAACCTTTTGGATCTGGGCTTTTATAATTCAAAGGCATTCTCTACTTGGCATGAAAGGGAATAAAGTTTGATTATAATCAAGTTCAACTGAAGAAATATTCCTTCCTGGAATATTCATTTGGGTTACAGGTCTTCCGTGGTCTAGATGGAGAGTAGCAGCATTAATAACCATAAACAATAAAACATTTGTTTTATTTATGTTGCTATCTAGGCCTCCTTTCCCTATATTACTCCTGGTTTAGATTCAGGTCTAATGGGAGGGATGCACTTAATCCAGAGAGCTATCATTGTTCTTCTCAGCAGGGATGCTTTTATGGCTCCTGGGCCACTATTACAACAGCAGCACTTTGAGCTCTGCTAATACTGGAATTGGCATCCTCTCTGTTAGTTAAGTGCCATTTTCTTATAAAGAGACCCCTATCAATTGCTTTGAGTCCACTCTTTATTTATTTACCCGTGTGTTTACTTTTTTAACTAGCTACATATACAAGCATTTACAAAAGTGCTGTGGCTGGGGCGGTAAAACTCAACAGATTTTCATCATTGATTTTCTTTCTTCTATGGGATTAAGAGATGCTGAGCACTCAGAACTCCTTTCAGTGGACTACATAGATGTTTCAGCCCCTACGTGGCTAATGTGGATGAACTCATGTACCTAACTAAATGGCTACAGAGGTAACTATATGTGCCTGTTTTGGGCAAGCTGGTACATTAAAATGCATTATGTAGTAACAAGCCAGCTTTATTTGGTTTAAAATAAGCTCATGGTTATTTACATGGATCCTGTGTTTGGTGGACACTTCCTTAGCACCTCTGACAAAGTTGCTGTATGGTGCATCACTGAAATTCTGGAATTATAATACAACTTCCTGGGTGCAAAATCTCATCCTTCTCCCTTGTGGGGGCAGAGGGCCTTTTCCTGGTAGAGCCAGTGCAGTTCTGCTGTACCAAGGAAATGATGCAATCTGAGGAAGCCACTCAGAGCCTGCTGGGTGCTTGAGCACGGTGGAGCTAGGTAGAGAGCATTGCTCACTGTACAAGGGTTGAAGATCCTGCCGACTCTTGGTTGTTGGCATGCAAGCTTAGGTTATGCCAGAGGTGGCAGTAGTAGGGTGGCATGTTAACAGTTGTGGAGGTCCATGGCCTAGCTGGGGTGGATTCCTTTCCCAGCTGGGGCTGGTTTGAACATTTGGTCAAAATATGCTGTTTTGATGATGTTGAAATGTGTTATTTGGATGTGCATCAATTTTGGTAGAATTATGGAGCGCCTGAGAGTCACGCTCCGTAGCCTGGTTTTTAGGGCACTGGCCTGCGATGTAGGAAGTGTTGTGTCCCTGTCTGTGCTTCACCTGCTTTAGCATAATTGGAGTTGAAAATGTCAGTGCTGCTGAATTAAGCAGAACAGGGACTTGAATCTGCGTCTCCCAGGCCAGTGGTGATGCATACCCCCCAAATCCAAAAGCTCAGGTTTTGGTCCAAAAATGGCCAATGGGATACAATTACTCTTTTTTCCAGCAACATTTGAAAGGTTTGGTTTTACTCCAGTCAATAAGGAGAACAAATGTGGAACTTTCAAAAGCTGTCCTGAAATGGAATGGCTGCCTCTGGCCATTTCCGATCCCAGCACCTTGCCGAGTGACTTGAGTATGGTGTTTGTAGAGGAGGCATAGCCGTGGTACAGTATGGGAAAGGCTCAGTGAAGGGAACTCTTGGTTTTCATTTTAATAACATCATTAAATGAGGCGGGGTGTCCTGCTTCTTTTAGATGCCTGTAAAGAAGGTAGATAAACATTATACCATTTTCCAGACAGAGAGTCAAGTGATGAAGTGTCAGTTGGAAAGCCTGGATTAGAACTCAGCTGCCACTGGCTTCTACATACCTCTTTAACATACTACTTGGTAAACTTGAGAAAATCTCATAAGAAAGGCATTGGTTTTGCAAAACCAGCATCAGAGATTCACCATGGACATTTAGAGTAGTGGTCTGTTGTATCTGCAGCAGGAAGGATGATTTCTATAACAGTTTTCTCTGTCGCTAGTCCCTTGCTTAACCCCCTGAATTTATATACACAGAAAATAAAACATAGCAGTTTTGCTGCACTACAAAACCTGTTTTTGCAAGACTTCTTCTAAATGAGAAAAGCTTTGCCACTTTTGTGGAAACCACATCTACTACGTGGTTGGGAAATAGAGTCCAACCTGTTAATTATAGAGAGCGGCTCTGTTCTATTAATATTAATCCATATAGTCCAGAAGTTAGGCTTGGTTTAAGGAATAAAGTGCACGTATATGATAGTAATCAATTAAATATCGTTATAATGAACCCATTGGTAAATGAAAACAATATCTGTGCCCTTTAATGAAAACCATTGAAAAAGTACAATCCATAGTTCCCTTGATTTAGGGAGAGTGAGTTAAAATGAATCATCCTGTGGATTATAGAAAATTGCCAGTGAGAGGCATCAAGATCAACATTTAGGGTACAATTATGACTTAAAGATGGTGAATGAATAACTTACCATTTACTAGCTTTTAACCTAGAGCATGGGATGGCTTTATACAGTCGTCTACCATGAATCACTGCTTACTTCCTCTTTGATATATCCCTCTGACTTGAGTGACTCAGCCAGCCAAATCCAACATTTAACATTTAAAAAAAATATATATATACACACCCAGGGAAGGCAGCATTTGTGATTCATAAGCAGACGTTGTCATAAAAAGTTCTCACTAAAGAGCAAAACTTTAATCAGGACATTTCCAGCTAGCACCAAGTCCACTCAGCCTGCACGAGCTTTATACTTAGTGCAGTAGTGTCTGCAGACATAATTGTCTGCAAATAGATGAACTGTAGTATAATTATTGACATTCAGCGTGGAAAAAAAAGTGGGCTCAGAATTCAAGCCTGAGGCATTTCCTGTGCAGTATCCACATAGACTCCTCTGTTGAAATTTTGTTTAATTAATTATTGACAGTTGACGTTAATAGCTGTACATAGGAGCACAGAGACATCAGTGACATCAAATGTTATTTTCATGATAGCTTCGGATGCCATTAAAAATAAGCTGTTGCATTCCAAACTAATACCTTTGTTTAGTGCTATTTAACTGTAGTGTTGGTAGCTCATCACTAATTTAATATGATCAGAATCTGCCTTCTAGATTCTGCATATAAAACCCTGATGGTTGTATGTACTCTGTATGATGCTAACAACATAAGGGTGCAGATAACATTCCAAATTTTGTATGTCTGAACCAATGCATGTTTTGGGTTAGCATTGCACGTCAAAATCGTACAACAGGTTGGATCTCTCTAGTTTGGCATCCTTAGGAACTGACTGGTGATGAACCAGAGAATTTGCCGAACTACGGTAGGTCAGTATTGTCTAGCAGCATTACAAACACTTCCATGGCTTACTGGGCTCTTAGAAGACATTTAGGGGTAAATTAGAACTAAAGAACAGCACAGAACACTGAGATCCGGGACTCGTGACTGTAAACAAACTTTATGGGACCACAGGAAACTTGGCCACACACATGATAAGTGGACATCTGGCTAACTAAAATCATTCTGGACCACAAATGTTGCTGGACTAGAGAGGTTCAACCTGTACCATGCAGTGTAGAGCCACATGTTCCGTTCAAAGGTATGTTGGGTATTACCCAATATATACAAGCTGTCCAGCTTAACCTGGATATCCTGTGGAAATGATTCTGAATGAACTAAAGCAATCCACAGTAAGGAAGTGAGTCAATTACGTAAATTGCTCGTGGGAAAGTGGGGCTGGGAGATCATTAAAGGTGAATACAAGATACAAAAAGATGCAGTAATCTTTACCCTATTAATTAATTCAGATGAAAAGGGGTAATTCAAAAAGTGCTTATGATGTATTTTGACAGCTTTTGAAAGTCAATGTTTTCTAGAACAACAGGAAGTCCTGTGAAACCTTATAGACTAACAGATATTTTGCAGCATAAACTTCCGTGGGCAAAGACCTGCTTCATCTGACGAAGCGTGTCTTTGCTCATGAAATCTTATGTTCCAAGCTATCTGTTAGCCTATAAGGTGCCACAAGAATTCTTGTTGTTTTTGAAGATACAGACTAACTCAGCTATCCCCTGAATGTTTTCTAGGATTTGCAAGGAACAACATTAATATCAAAGGAATGACATATTTTGTAGCAGAAGTCTTGGAAATATTTAATTAGGTTGATCAATTAACTAACTCTTCAAAAATTAATTGATCTGAGTAGGGAGGGCAGGAAATCAGTAGAGTGCTAATTTGCAGAGGTTCAAGCTCTAAAGGCTGGTGAAATGTTGAATAGTACATTAATTGTTACATAATGTTGGCAGTGCTGAGCACAAAGCTGCCAATTTCAAGCTATTTCACCAGTAAGATGAGCCCATTCTCTGTTCTTTATTGCTGAAGGTCTCAATATTTGCACAAGTGGAAGTGCTACCTCCTGTGAAGAGTGCCTGCTCATTCATCCAAAATGTGCTTGGTGCTCCAAAGAGGTAGGTACTGGGTTTTGCTTTTTCTTTCTTTTTTTTTTTTTTGGTGGGCTTTTAGTGGAACACTATAAATTGTTTGTTGCAGAAACAGAGAAACAGACCGTCCTGTCCCTGGTTCCTTCTCTGTACCACTCCCTCCTAACGGAGATTGATAAAGAGGAGGGGAGGTCCTCCATGCCCCATCTGGTTATCCATAAACTCCTTGGCAAACGGAGTAGATCAGCTTTTCCATGCATCCTAATAGACTTGCACTCCAGTATTTGCTCAGTGCAGTAACCTCGTGGGGCTGGCATGTCTTGCTGAATTCATCCCATCCACACTTCAGAGTGCTCTGTGTTGTGCTATTTGAACTCCCATTAACTGAATGTTGTACGAAGCCCAGTCTCTTTTACTGGCGTCCTAACGACTCTACTAAATGGCATTTGCCTGGATGTTTTATTAGCTTCGGTTTCTGCAAAGCTCAGAAAGAAGCTGGTTGTGCACATGGCCATGCTTTTCATGTTTCTGAACACCAGTGGTGTCCAATAGGAATTCAAAGATTGTCACGCTTGTGGTTGTTATCTTTCCATATTTGCCACATGATGCAATACAAATCTTTAGAGAACCCCCAGGCTCCTCACCCTGCTCAAAATAAATACCCTCCCCCAGAGCCAGGCACCTCCAGCCCCCTCATTCTAATTCAGTGCCAGCAACTCACCAGAGCTGGGGCCTCCGCAGGGGCTGCCACTGCTGCTGCCACACGCTTCTCCCACCAAGCAGAGGGGTGCATGCATGGAGTGGACAGACAGCACTCACGGCATGTGACTTGCAGAAGGCTCCAAGAGCCATGAGTTGGCCACCCCCATATTTGCCACAATGCAGTGTCCTATTCGCCACATGTGGTTAGTCGTGGACATATTGGTCACCCCTGGTTCACACAATGCCAGGACCTGATGATCAGATCTATGATTATTCAGCTTCCAGACTTGCTGTGTGGGCAGAAATGATTACATCTCTTCCTTAAATAGGAATGGAGGAGGGTTGCAGAGTGCTCAAAGCATAAGGGCTGGGTTTGGGAAGTCTGGCAAGATTATGTCTTGCCCTATATGCGCCCTTCATCAATCCTTGCCATGTGCTGTTCTGTATAGCTAAGTCAGCATGGAGGAGGAAGTGATCTACATCAAATACAGGCTTGTCCCATCCTCCTCCCTCAGAGCAAGGGTGGAATCAGGGAAGGAATTGTCCCACTTCCCTATGTGATCCATTCTTGCAGCCACGTGCTGCCCTTTGTAAGGCCAGGTTGCAAACTGGCAGCGTATTGCTGCATTATAAGTTTATAATGCATACCTGCTACCTCATAAAACAATATCCTTAAATTATTACTTATGTAGTGTCCTAAATTGTGCGCAGTGCTTGAGAGAAAAACAGAAAGCATGATCCCTGCCTGACAGAGGTTATACAGTATGCTCAAGGTGTTCACCTCCTGGTAGGGCTTGGCCCTAAGTTAAAACCTGTCTGATGAGTTGTGCTTCTAAATGCTTGACCAGAGATGCAGGGAGAAGGGTAGGGAGTGCAGTGTACTGCAGAGATTCTATTGTCACTTTGCTTAGAGATGAAGATGTCCTCTGGATTCTGAAGAACATGGTAAAGATTTATGAACAAGTTCCCTGTTCCCCAGTATATAGCATGTCACTTAGCACAGTGGCATAAGCCTTTCTGCATTTTCTTAAACCACAGTCACAAACATTTTGCTATTACTAAATACCAAGCCTGCCAATCTCAGATAGTTTGATTCTGTGTGTGTCTTATCAGGTGTGAAAAGTCGAACGCCAGAAGATTGATCCTAAATGGGTCAATCTTCCCCCATAGTATAGAAAAGTCTAAGTGGATTCTTTAGCCACCTCCCCACTGTTTCAGGGGTCTCTTTTCCTTCCTTTGTCCCAAAGAAGCTTTTGCTACAGACTGTCCCCCTGGCTTGCTGGGAATGGGGCACATTATAAAGTACTGCTGAGCCAAACTCTCCACCCCCACAAAACAAAATTCTGCCTCCCTCCCACCCAACCTTCCTTTATGTAGACAGCCAGGTAAGTTGATTGCAGATAAGTCAATTTTAGGCATGACAGTTGTGCAGCTAGAATTGACTTATCTGCAATCGATTTACCTGCATAGACGAAACCATAGTTCTGGGATTTTCTGTCCAGACTCAGCAAGAGAGTGTGGAATAACAACAAGCTGTACACTCACACCAAAATGCAAGTCTACAGAGCCTGCATCCTCAGCACCCTCCTTTATGGCAGCGAGACTTGGACCCTGTATGCCTGCCAGGAAAACAGGCTGAACGTCTTCCACTTGCACTGCCTCAGGTGCATCCTTGGAATATCATGGAAGGACAGAGTGACCAACACCGCCGTCCTTGAGCAAGCTGGAATCCCAACCATGCACACCCTCCTCAGGCAGTGTTGACTCTGCTGGCTTGGCCATGTCCACAGGATGAATGATGGAAGGATTCCAAAAGACATCCTGTATGGTGAGCTAGCCTCTGGCAAAAGACCTCCCGGATGCCCCCAGTTGCGCTACAAAGATGTCTGCAAGAGAGACCTCAGAGAGGTAGACATCGAGCTGGACAACTGGGAAGACCTAGCAGATGACTGCAGCAGATGGAGGCAGGGGTTACACAAGGGCCTTCAGAAGGGCAAGTTGAGGATCAGACAGCTAGCAGAGGAGAAGCGAGCGCACAGAAAGCACACTAAGGGCTTGCCAGACACCCACCACATCTGCAAGAGATGCAGCAAGGACTGTCATAAGAACATAAGAACATAAGAATGGCCATACTGGGTCAGACCAAAGGTCCATCCAGCCCAGCATCCCATCTGCCGACGGTGGCCAATGCCAGGTGCCCCAGAGAAGGAGAACAGAAGACAATGATCAAGTGATTTATCTCCTGCCATCCATCTCCTGCCCTTGTTCTGAAGGCTAGGGCACCATACTTTATCCCTGGCTAATAGCCATTTATGGACCTAACCTGCAAAAATTTATCAAGCTCTTTTTTAAACCCTAATAGAGTCCTGGCCTTCACAGCCTCCTTGGGCAAGGAGTTCCACAGGTTGACTATGCTCTGTGTGAAGAAAAATTTCCTTTTATTAGTTTTGAACCTACTACCCATCAATTTCATTTGGTGTGCCCTAGTTCTTGTATTAAGGGAAAAGGTAAATAATTTTTCTATATTCACTTTCTCCACACCATTCATGATTTTATATACCTCTATCATATCGCCCCTCAATCGCCTCTTTTCCAAACTGAAAAGTCCCAGTCTCTCTAGCCTCTCCCCATATGGGACCCGTTCCAAGCCCCTAATCATCTTAGTCGCCCTTTTCTGAACCTTTTCTAATGCCAATATATCTTTTTTGAGGTGAGGAGACCACATCTGCACGCAGTACTCAAGATGTGGGCGTACCATAGTTTTATATAGGGGAAGTATGATATCTTTTGTCTTATTATCGATCCCTTTTTTAATAATTCCTAACGTCCTATTTGCTTTACTAACTGCTGCTGCACACTGCGTGGATGTCTTCAGAGAACTATCCACTATAACTCCAAGATCCAAAATGTCACTCTCGTGTGGGTCTTCATAGTCACAGTAGATGCTGTAAATGAAGCCCTCAATTGAAACTATAAAGGGCACGATCCATAGTCTATGCAGACTGAAGGATGCCTACTACTACTAGTTCTGGGATTAATGCCACTGTCCATTCTACTGGGTTGCAACAGGGGAAGCAGAGGTGCAAAACTGCCTCTTGAGGGAAATAAACCAAGTTTTGCAGGCAGAACCTTCTGTGTCCAGTCCCCTATGGGCCCTATTAATTATTTCCCTGAATTTCATGCAGTCACTTTTACCAATGTGTAGGGAGTTAAAGTATAACCAGCTCAGTGCAGTTGCCTGCATTTTATGTCTACTTTGTAGTCACTTGGAACCAGTGTAAATGAGCTCATCATTGCCATGTACTGAGTGTCTGGTCCCTATGTGAGTTCAGTGATCTGGATCCTTACACGGAAAATGAAAAAAAGTCTTAAGAAGTTCTGTTAGGAATGCCTGTAGGAGCTTGTTGAGGCAACTGAGCAGAAGTCATTGTATGAAGAACAAAGGGCAATGGTGACTTACTATAGCTGTTTTATCCATGGGCCCCAGATCTGTTAAAGGAGGTTCACTCCTTATGTGGCCATCTGTGGTTTTGCCCAGAGGTAAAATTCTTGTGTTCTTTGCTACTGATTCCTGCCCTGCTACTCTACTTCTAGTTCAATTAGGGCTTTTTGTGCTATTTTTTTTTATTTCTTTTGTCACAGTCCTGAGCTGAAAGGTAGAACCCTTGCCTAGCAGAATTGCTTAGACATTTGGTTAGCTTTCATTTATTCACAAGCACAGCTACAGCTCTTGGGGTAAACCTGTTAAGACTATTACTCTGTTCACTAAAATTGTTACCATTTACATGCCTTTGCAAAAGAATGAATACTATGTATAGGGAGAAGGAATTCAGCAAAACCTCTGCATTTGAGACATCTTGTATACAGCTGCAAGAAACTGTTTCAGCCAAGTAATCTGTGGTGGTGATTTTAGAATACAGGAATGTTGTCTATTAAGCTGTGGGTATCCAGTAGACTTTTCTTTCTTGGCACAGAAAGGGAATTTTTGGACAACTCTGCCAATGCAAATGTTTGTCTGGTAGTTGTTGTGACTGTTAATTGTAGGCCAGTTTTTTGGCACTAGAGTTGTGATGTTGCATAGCAAGCCATAGATTATTTTTTAATGATTTCTAAATGGAATATGGGGCAGAAGGGGAAATAAATCTATTTACAAGAGAAATACATTCTTAGGTCTAGGTTGGGGTAGTTTTTTAAATATTCATTTCAAACTGTTTGCAACTAGCAATCAAAAGAATGGAATAATAAACTGGCCAGTTAAGATTCATATATTTCTAAAAGACATTGTTTTTAAACTGCATTATGAATGTCACTTTGTTATTTATTCTGAAAATCTAAACACTTTTTGGGGTTGTCTAACTTTTTTCTGTCTCTCTTAAATAACAAAAACACAGTAGTCTAATCATTTTTACTTTCATATTTTCTTTAATTAGCATTTGCAACTCGTGTGGTAACATTCTGTTGCCAAGCTATTAAGCTATGAATGTTTCCATTGGCGCTTAAACTCATGGGGCTATTTCCCTCCACTAAAGTTTTGTAGATGGTGGCTTTTATAAAAGGTAAACCCTCTGGGTGTTAAATGATGTAAATATAATAGAATGTATTATGTGTTCAGTTTGTGCTCCTTGGAATTGTTTTCTGACCAGTGATCTTTACTGAGGTTTAAGCTCCTAAAAACATGAATGTATTGAGTACTGACTTAGTGAATTCCAGTACTGAAAAAGAGCCCTCAGAAATGAACAGGTTTGAGGGGGGTTAATTACTCAGTGGTATTGTGTTAGCACATCCAAACCAGGAATCACTGAGATCCAATAAATGTGGAAGCCAGTAATGCAATTTTCAGAGTCAGTTTTTGGAACAGAACTACACGTTACGGGTGTTGACACTGATGAGGGATTGAAGACGGGGCAGGTAGCCCTGCAGCCCTGGAGATCCCGTGAACCAGGTGGTCAGGGAAATTCTTGAGTCTGTTAGAAACATGGAATAAACATAGATTTGGAACAGCACCTTGAGGGGTAGGACTGAAATGAATCAATTTAAATCCTCTGTTCCCCACTGTGCGACCTTGCAGGGTGAGGGAGAGCAGCACAGAGGGACCAGCTGCAGAATCCACCTGGTAGGAGCAGCTGCAGACACAGCTGAAGCAGGGAACTTTTACCATTCAGAGAACTTTCTGCAGGTTTGACTGGACTTTTCTCCACCTCGTGTTGATTGGCTTTCTGCTCCGAAGCTCTCCCTTCCCATCCCTCAGACTCTTCTCTTCAGTTGCACTTCATATTTTTCCCTCCTACCCTCTTTTCCCCATGCCCATCCCCCCTCACCCCAGTTCCTTTCAGTACCCCATCTCTCCGACCTTTTCTTTCCATTCGTCTGATTTCTCCACTGTTACCATGTTCACTCCACTTGGGTGACCATGTGTCTGCCTGGCTTAAATTTGCAAGCTCCTCTAGACCAGCATTTCTTACATAATGTGCCATGGCATACAGGCGTTCTGTGAACAACTTGCAGGAGTGCCGCAAGCATTTGGAAAAATGCATTAGTGGTATATATTTTCTGTTGTTAAAACCAGATGCAATGTTACTTCTTCATTGCTATGATACCTTATTAAATTCCGTCATTTTGTTTTTGCTGTATATGATGCTTTTTCTTTTTTTCTCTGACAGGACTGGAGAGCTCACACTTGGGCTGAGGGGTTGGGAGGCTGTGGGGGGGTCACACTCAGGGGCTAGTAGGTGAGACAAACAAAAACTGAAAACTGAGAAATCAGCTACATAGAACAGAAGTAGGTCGAATGCAGGGGAGGGTGTGAAAATTACTGCAATAGTCTATTAAATGGCTTGCCTGGGATGGCTACGAATATCAAAGATCTCTGTAAGGCATAATTGATTCTCTTTTTATAGAGATAGCTGCTGGATGTGGTAGCATTAAGGAGCTGCAAATGGCTTCTTTAAGAGCCACATGTAGCTTCCAGCTGCTTGCCACCCATGTTTGGGTCCTGACCCATAGGTTGGGAATCCCCACACTAACCCCTCTTTTCATTTTAAGACTGCAGAGGTGTTAACGGGCAACTCTACTTTGAATGTTCCCTTGCAACATGTGCTAGCTATTTATGCTAAACAATCTTGCATTTTGCTGAGATCCTAGGACATTCCCCAGATATGAAGAAGAGCTCTGTGGGGCTTGGAAGCTTGTGTCTGTCATCAACAGAAGGTGGTGCAATAAAAGATATTACCTCAGTCCTCCCCAGTCTCTCGAATGTCCTGGAACCAACATGGCTTCAGCTACACTGCATATAACAATGGACGATGTCTTCTCTTTGTAATTTCCATCCGTTGAATGCTTGATCCCTTCATTCATATCAAAGGGCTTCTGTTTTGATGTGCTCCAAGTGTCTTTTGTTTCCTCTTTCAAAAACTTTCCTGGACCTCTCCATCTGCAGATGACCACATACGTTAAATCTGTACTGAATTTGTGTGCACGACTACGATGGATGCCATCCAGGCTAACACGTCATCTTTGAACAGGGACCTCCAGACCTAACCACATGAGTTGCTACAGCTTGAGTTGAAAAGTCAGGACTCTGAAACTGCTGTCTGCGGATTGGCAGATCTGTGACACACACACACACTTACCAGGAGGTTATTTATGCCCTCTACTCAGAGGAAGCTCCGTCCAAGCTCCGCAGCATTTGACATTCCACATGAGCCTCTACTTGAGTGATGGCTGTTGTCTTGACCCACGCACTAGGGTTTGAAGTGGAGACTTGCATACCTAAAGGCATGCTGAGCTCGAGAGCCAAACTCTACAACTGGTGGCTGTAATAACTCCTATCCTCTGGATCAGCATAGAGGGAGACTTGTTATACACACCATGGGCGTTACAGTCATGTTAGCTCTGCCTATGCTTCCATCCTTGGAGGGGGAAGATTTTCATGGTTTAGGATATTACTGTACAGATCTGTGGACATGTTGATCCTCTGAGACACCCAGCTCCTCCCATTTCAAATCTCAACTCTCCTCTTGTTTCCTCCTCCCCCAGACGCCTCCTTCCATCACTGGCCTGTTCTGGCTTGCTATCAGTGTCTCTCCACACTGTGTAACGTTTCTCTCTCACCCACACATATGCAAAGTAACTAGCATTGCCTATGTATACAAGAAACCCTATGCTGTCCTGATCTAGGACGCTTGTACTCAGAATCCCCTTGCCACGCACACCAGGTTGTCCTCCTCCTATGTGTAATTTAGACTATAGGAGTCTCCTGCCTCTTTTTTTTTTTTTAAGCATTTTACAGAATTTTGGCTGTGTGTAAACAATAGTATGCAGCCTAAACATTAGATAGCGTTATTGGGCTTTGTGGTGCCTTCTCTTCATTGTGTGTAACCTTGTCACCTGCTGCAGTGTTTCTCAACCAAGGATACGAGTACCCTTGGGGACACATGGAGGACTTCCAGGGGTACATCAACTCATGTAGATATTTGCCTAGTTTTACAATAGGCTAAGTAAATAACACTATTAAAGTCAAAACAAAGCAGCAGAAATGTAGCACTTTAAAGACTAGCAAAATGATTTATTTGGTGATGAGCTTTCGAGCTTCAGTTGATCTGAAGAAGTGGGTCTGTCCCATGAAAGCTCGTGACCGAATAAATCGTTTTGTTAGTCTTTAAAGTGCTACATTTCTGCTGCTTTGTTTTGTTGGAGTACAGACTAACACGGCTCCCTTTCTGTTACTAGTGAAGTCAGTACAGTCTAAAAGTTCATTCAGACTTGTTTCTACTGCTTCATATGCCTTACGCTGAAATGTAAGTGTAATAGTTCTGTTCCAATTCATTTATTTGATAATAAGATGATAGAAGATCAGCAAGTTTTCAGTAGTAGTCTTCTGTGATATTTTTGCGTGTTTTTGTAAGTAAGTACTTTTTGAATGAGGTATAACGTGGTGGTAAGCAAAATGAATCTGAATCCTAAAAAGCGTACAGTAATCTGGAAAAGTTGAATGGCACTTGTGTCAAAACCTCAGGTTACTTCAGGACCATGTTTCTCAGCCGGTGATGAGAGAAGTCTGGGGGTACATTTGTATATATAAAACGTTTGAACTTGTGACCCGAAGCCATCAGTTCCCATGTATATATCTGGGGTACTTAATAAAAAGAAAAAGGTGGAGAAACGCTGACCTACTGCCTCCATGAGAGAGAGAGAGATTTGCTGTTACTAATCTGGGTAACAGCTCCCTGCCCATTCCCGCGTGTCATCCAGCCAAACAAGCCCCTCAGGGCACTGCCCGTTCTCTCCTTGCCTTGCTGGCTAAAAGTAGGTGCATCCCAACTTTTGAGTCCCCTTGATGAGTGTTCCTTTGCAGTGTCCAGCCCTTGCCACTGAATAAGACTCCCATTGTGGAACTGATTTTTTTTCTCTTGTTCCTTCTCCGACTCCTAGGAATTTGGTAGCACAAAGTTCGTCACATCGAGGTGTGATTTCATAGAAAACCTGATTACAAATGGCTGTGCAGGGGAACTTGAAACTCCAAAGAGCAGCATCCACATCGTGGAGAATCTTCCTCTTAGTACCAAGGGCGCCAGCTCCCCTCTTTCAGATGTTACGCAAATAATGCCTCAGAAGATCTCATTGAATCTGCGGCCTGGTGAGTTACAACCAATACTGACGCTTGTACTTTGAGAAGGTCTTTGAGGGCCGTGTGTGTGTGTGTGTGTGTGTGTGTGTGTGTGTGAGAGAGAGAGAGAGAGAGAGAGAGAATAGATTTGTTTTGAGAAGTCAGGTCCTGATCCTGTAATGTACATCACAAAGGTGAACTGCTGAACCCACACCGTGCTATTGTAAATGACAGAACGACTTTAGTAATTCTGCTCACTCGAAAGAGCACGCCTGTCATGTGGGCCTTCAGATCAGCTAATTCTTTATAAAACCCTTTTAAGCACTAATCTTTATCCTTTGTAAAAACAAAAAGCAGTCAAGTAGCACTCTAAAGACTAGCAAAATAGTTTATTAGGTGAGCTTTCGTGGGACAGACCCACTTCTTCAGACCATAGCCAGACCAGAACAGACTCAATATTTAAGACACAGAGAACCAAAAACAGTAAGCAAGGAGGACAAATCAGAAAAAGATAATCAAGGTGAGCAAATCAGAGAGTGGAGGGGTGGGGGGGAAGGTCAAGAATTAGATTGAGCCAAGTATGCAGATGAGCCCCTATAGTGACTCAGAAAGTTCCCATCACGATTTAAACCATGTGTTAATGTGCCGAATTTGAATATAAAAGCCAGCTTGGCTGTTTCCCTTTCCAGAACAGTTTGGTAATTCTTCTTCAATAACACACATACCTTTAGGTCATTGACAGAATGCCCTATTCCATTAAAATGTTTTTGGATCTCTGTGCCTTAAATATTGAGTCTCTTCTGGTCTGGCTATGGTCTGAAGAAGTGGGTCTGTCCCACGAAAGCTCACCTAATAAACTATTTTGCTAGTCTTTAAAGTGCTACTTGACTGCTTTTTGTTTTGATAGTGTATAGACTAGCACGGCTTCCTCTCTGTTATTATCCTGTGTAAGTATTTAAAGGGACGTTCTCAACTTCAAAATTAGTCAGTTTAAAAGAGAGTTAAAAATGGCCCTAGATCCTTCAGGTAATCCTCGTTCTGATAATTTTTATGATTTGCAATCATGCTGTCTTACTAAACAAATTTTTAAATGCTTATTTGTTCCCTGTTGCTGTGCGAAAGACCCACAAAAACATAAAATGCAAAATCCAAGCCTTGGTTATTGCTGACATAGGAGGTTTGAACTTGTGACCCTAAGCCATCAGTTCCCCCTGAAATATCCAATTAAAAAGCAAAGCGTTTATAATTGAAAGAGAAGGGACTGAGTCATGGGAGCATGTTTGTTATCTACAGTTTCTTGCAAAGGAAAACAGCTTTAGCGTGGGCATAGCATTCTTGCAAAAATATTTGATGTTTGTTTAAGACAAAAAAGGTCCTATGTAGCAAATCTAAAAACAAATATGGAAGCATGATTCATAAAAAGAACGTGTGTGTAAATACAGGATTGGCGTTTTTGCCTCTGATTTTTCAAGCCTAAAGAAAAAGTTAAAATATGTATTCTTTTCCCTTGAAGAGGGAGGAAAGATTGAGCCAGTACTTAGTGGCTTCCTGAACCAGTGCTGCTGTAGCAATCCCATCAGTTTCTCTGCAATGCAAGTTTTATAACTCTATGTATATTCTAGCCCCGAAGGTTCTGAATAAAATCTACCCAATGTGAATCAATGTGGTGCTTTCTGTGGGTCACTCTCTCATGTTTAATAGTTCCTTATTCTGCAAAGTAGCTGGCTGCAAATGTTTCAAGGCCAGTACTGTTTTAAATCAACTGCCCAAAATTAGTGGCCACTCCTGAAAATGCAGCCCAAACCCCTCTCTTCCATTGCAGGACCAACCTTCTCCACTCAACCTTTGGTGTCACCGGTGGCACTCAGTGATAAAGGCTAAGTTGCCCAGGGGCTCTTCACAGAAGGGAAGCACAGTCTGCTGTTGAGAGAGAGAGAGAGAGCACATGCTGTTATTGTAGTAGAGAAATCATAGGCATGCACCAAATTGCTGCTGGCAAAGAATCACCATGCAGCTAGTTTCTGGGATTTAGTGTTGCATGTCAAAGAGGTTTGCTTCCATGAAAGCATGGTTCTCAATATGCCAAAGAGTTTCGTGAAGCAGTTGCTGCCAGAAAACACTGCTTCAGCAGAGCATTGCTATTAAACTCTGATTCCCTAAGACCGCCCTACCATAAATCTTGTAACCAGCAAATTCCAGAGCTTCCCCGGACAGTTCTGCACCGTTTGCAACACTTGGATTGATCTTTTTGTACTGGAGGTGAGCAAGAAGGTGGTAGAACTCCCCCTAGCTGAACTTTTTAGCTGCTGGTCAGTAACCTTCAGAACCAAGAGTGGTTCTCTTGTTTGATAGGTACTCTTAAGTTAAGGTAACCAAATACAAGTGTGAAAAATAGGGATGTGGGGTAAGGGTAATAGGTACCTATGTAAGACTCTCGCTATAAAATTGGGACCTCTGGTCTCACTATCTCAGATGATTGGCAAAGCTCACCGGCCTTTTTAGAATCAAGATGTAAGATCCCATGCACAGGTAAGACCTTCCTTAACTGGAGAGAGAAGAGGAAGGTTTTCAAGTGAATGAGGGGGAGACAGGAGGTAGGAATATTGCCATTTAGAGTCCACTTGGTGCTGTCTTTACTTGTACGGCTTTTAGGTGAAGGATGCCTTAGAACCCCAGTGCTAGGCAGATACACTACATATTGGGCTTGTCTGCACTAGCCCCCTCCTTTGAAGAGGGCATGTAAATGAGCCTGAGTGGAGAATAGCAATGGGGTGCTGCGCTGCATATGCAGCACCTCATTAGCCTAATTCTCGTCGCGTGGACTTCGAAGTTGCAAACGTCATAGCGCCAACAAGCCGCGTAGCTGTGGGCACTTTGAAGTACCCAAGCAACTTCGAAGTCCCCTTACTCCCAAAATGTTTTTGCTAGTGTAGACAAGTCCATTGTGTGTCTTTGGGGGTTGCTATGAACTGGCCTGTGTTTGTATACATGGCAGACCAATAGAAATCAACACTCAGTAATGCCCCAAGATACACAAGGGCTGTGTTCTGTGCAACCCTCACATACCCCAAAATTTGCGTAAGTCAGGGGCTTGGGCAGTGGTCGGGTGGGGGTTAAACCTGGGGTGGGTTAGGGCTGTGGGACAGGATGGGGGCATGGAGTTGAGCCAGGTCTGCGGGAGTTGAAGATGTGTCTGCGAGGATTGAGGCTGGGGCATGGGGGTTGGGGTTGGGGTGCGAGGCGGTGGCTGGGGCTGGGGCACATGGCAGTGGCTGGCGCCCCCCCACCCCACCCTCCACCGGTGGCACTCAGGGAAAGAGCTGGCACCTGCCAGCACCTCTATTTCCCCTTTGACAGGGGAATCTCCTCCCCACTCCACACCTGGGCGTATCTGGAGGGTTTACTGTATAAAGTATGACCTGGGGGTCAGTCGCGTAAGAGCGGGGTTGTGTACTCTGGATTTGTGTACTCTGAGACCTTACTGTACTTACACAGAGGTTTGGGGTAGCTTGTGTGCTGCATCTCCAGGAGGCACAGCCCCCAGCATAGGGGCATGGCTGGGGTGGAAGAGGTGGGAAGATATGGTTTTAGGCCCTATTAGTGTGGTTTCAGTTCTGAGCTCCCACACGTGACAAGTCCTTCGTTTGCTATTTCTATATAGATTCCCCTGCCTCTGCAACTTCCACTCCGACTCATCTGATCCAGTGGGTTTTACCCACAAAGCTTATAACCTAATAGATCATATGCATAGTAAATCTCAGGTGCCACAGGTCTCCTCATTGTTTTCATATATGCAGACTCTCATGGCTACCCCTCTGAGCTGTTTAAGGAGCACCACAGTTTGAAGCTTGTCTCTAGCACTGATTTACAACATTCTGTCGGAAGTATAAATGGAGGGGATGTAGAGATGGAATTAAAAATATAAAATAGAATTTTTAATTTTCTTGGCCATTTTGTCCTAAGCATCACAAGATAGGAATGAGAGTGCTTTTGGGAGAATAATTGCATTTCAGGTTAACTAGAAAGATTGTCATGTTCTGAGTAAGCAAGACAGATACTTTTCTTCCATATTAAAGCCCATCCCAAATCAATCTTCCTCTGCTCAGGTGTACAGCAGTGACTCAGAAAGTTATTGCTGAGCTTGCCTTCTTAAGTCGGGTAAAAGCCGTTTTTCCAGTTCTCCAATGAACTGTGTGAGATAAGGTCAGGAGAGTTCCTTAATTCAAGTTTCAGGAAAGTTTCATATTACAGGTTTTGATTGGAGATTGGAAGTGGAAAAGGTGGACCTGATTCTTCACTCACACTGGTGTACAGCAGTGGCAAATCCATTGAAATCAATAGATTTATATCACAGGGTGAGAAGAGGTTTGGACCCAGTGCCCGCAGTGCAGGTGTTTCATATATCGATTCCTAGATTTTTTCTTTTTTTTAAAGCCCGGAAGGGACCATTAAATCATCTAGTTTGACTCCGGCATAACCCAGGTCACAGAATTCCGGGTCATAGATTTTCATCTAATTACTACTGTATGCCCCACCCACTCCCCTCCCCCACCTTCTGGAGAGGAAGCGCAGTTTGCAAAGTGGTCAGAAGAATAATTGCATCGTCATGGTCAAAGGGTCAAGAAGAAATGTTGCCTCATGCACAGAGAGCATTTTTCAGGCAGCTAGATATATATACAGGGGTTTTCTCCTTCCTCAGTGATCGCCGCTGGGGACAGGACACCTGACGTAACAGATTAATCATACAGTTCCATACTGCAATTTCAGTGTTCCTTGATTTCTAACTGGTGATTTGAATAAGTTCTGTAAAACAGAGACACCAAAAAAAAACCGAAAGAACAAACAAAGAACCCAAGCAGTCCTGTAGCACCTTAAAGACTAACAAGAACACAGCTACCCCTCTGAGACTGTAACAGTGGCAGTATGATCCAATGGAGTGAGCTGGTTACTGGGAGTCAAGACTGAAATGTGGTTATACTTAGAGGTGCTTTTCCTGACTTGGGGTGAACTTGTACAAAATCCATTTTCCTGGGCCAGATTCTTCCTTCTTATTTGGATGAAATTCAGAATGTGAGCCGCTGGTGTCCCCTTACCATTGTGTTCCTATGAACTTTAAATAAAGTTGGAAAAGAGTTTTGAGGTCTTCTGATGAAAGGGGTCATATTAGTTAGTTCAAGAGGTTGTAAGTGGTGGGGTGACACTGGGTAGGAAGTGGGAGCAACCAACACTGCTAGTCCCAGCTGAGTAGATGAAAGCAATTGTGTGTGTAGGCCGTTATTAAATATTTCCACGGATCTGCTGGTTATACACATGATGCTTTAGAAATGCAGCCCCTGATCTTGCAAACAAGTACATGCATAGTTTGCAGACCATAACAGGACTCAATGGCTACGTCTACACTAGTGCCTTCCTTTCGGAAGGGGTATGGTAATGAGCGAGTTGGGAAGATGCTAATAAGGTGCTACCATGAATATGCAGCACTTCATTAGCATAATGGCAGCCATGTGTAATTCGAAAGTGCCGCTTTTGAATCAAGTGCAGTCTGTGTAGCCGGGGGCCTTTCGAAAGGACCCTCTGGACTTCAAAAGCCCCTTCTTCCTAAAACCAAATAGGAAGAAGGAGCTTTTGAAGTCTGGGGGGGTCCTTTCGAAAGGCCCCCATCTACACAGGCAGCATGTGATTCAAAAGTGGCACTTTCGAATCATACATGGTGGCCATTACGCTAATAAGGTGTTGCATGTTCCCAGCTCGCTCATTACCATGCCGCTTCCAAAAGGAAGGGGCTAGTGTAGACGTGGCCAATGACTATGCTTGTGCAGTGTAAAGTTTAAACACATGGGTAAGTGTTAGCCAGAAAGAAGATTTGTTCCCTGACTTGAGGTCTTAAATTGTGGGCTTAATCTTCAGTTATTTTGGTATAAACACCGTGGGTGAAATATTGGCCCCAAAGAAGTCAATCCTAAAACTCTGACTGATTTCAGTGGCGTCAGAATGTCATCGTATAACTGCAAAGTTCATATGCTTCTCTGGAAGAGAGAAGAACATCATGTGAAAACTGCTCTTCATTCTTGAAGGAAAATTCTTTTGCTAACTGGAAAGAAAAAAAAGTTTCCCATGGTGCCATAAAAATTTCTTTACAGTCACCAGTCCTGGCTCTCAGTGTTGTGTACTGTTATTTAGCTGTAATTTACCCCAGATAGCTCAGTGGTTCTAGCAGTGGCCCTGTTAATTCAGGGTTGTTAGTTCAATTCTTGAGGGACAATTTAGGAGTCTGAGGCAAAGGGAAAAAAAAATCTATCGGGGGTGGTGATAGGTCCTGCTGTGAATGCGGGAGACTGGATTTAATGACCTCTCAAGGTCCCTTCCAGTTCTAGGAGATAGGTAAATGTCTTCTAAGAGCCCAGTAACCATTGGAACTGTTGGTTATGCTGCTAGACAGTACTGACCTCCTGTGATCTGGTAAATTCTCTCATTCAGCACTAGTCAGGTCCCAAGGGTGCTTGACTAGAGAGATTCAACCTGTGTTTTTCAGGTGTACCTCAGTCAGTCAGCCTCAAAATGCTTTCTTTTGATATGACTGGTTTGGAATGTGTCAAGATGTGAGACTGTACATTTCGCAGCTTGTGGATCCACCTGCTGCTTAACCAAAAGCCTTAGCTTAAAAACAAGGCCTTAGATCAGGGTTCATCAACCATTGCGACGTGGAGTGCTGAAATTTGACCCTTTGATCTCTATGTATGGTCCGAGTGTTTGTGACACTTTTTAAAGTCCCTAATAATCCAACTTACAACAGCTTCATTAATAGATAAATGAAGATGCAGAGCTTTACAGTATAGGTGTTGGTTGGCAGCATTAGCTGGTCTTTGTTAATCCTATGGTGGCCTGGCTTTGAGCAAGCTCCCGGCTGAATGGGGGAAGAGGGTTGATGCTTGAGCTCCCGCCTCGCATGTCAATGAGAATGGTCTCGTGTGCTGTTTTTACACCAGTGCCAGGGGTTGCTGACCACTGCCTTAGATTATCATATACAAATAGACTTTTTTTATACCCCTGTAATAAGCAAAAGACTGTACCTAAATTCTTATAGACCTTAGCAGGCAGGCCTAAATATCGATATTTCAACACGTTTTTCCATGCACAGATCTCCTTCTTCTGCAGCAGTGAAATATGTTAGAATAGTGGGAGTTTTGTTTCTGTAAAGACTGAACATTTCAGCACTGATTCTTACTTACATGCTCCTATTTTTTTCCTGTTTAAAACTGATCCTTGCAGCCCTAAATTGAAACAGCCAAGTCTGCATTCAGAGTGTCTTGTTTTCCCACCCACCCCTTCAGTGTTAATAAGCATTACACACATTTAAACCACGGTCTCCCCTTAACCCCTCTCCCCACCAATGTATATTGTGGGGATCATGTTAGGATTAGCTGATCAAAGTAAGGTGTCCTGGCAGTTTTGTTACTTGTGGGCCCTATGCTAATTTACACCCTGTGGGTATTGGCTTTCCAGAACTACAGAGAGGAAATTGTATTTAAACAGAAACATTCATAGGTTTGGGGGAGGGGAGTCACAAATATAACATGAAGCTTCTCTGATACTTAGGGTGACCATATCTCCCCATCCCACATATGGGACAGGGAGATACGTCAGGGAGGGTCAGCTCCTCCTGGCTCCACCAAGGCGTAGGGAGCTGGGAAGGAGGCAGCAGCTGCCGGCACTCCCTGGGAGCCCCAGGGAAGCCACAGCCCCCACCGTTCCCTGGGAGCCCTGGGAAAGCGGCAGCTGTCGGCGATCCCCCAGAGCCCCAGGGAAGCGGCATCCGTCAGCGATCCCGAGGAGTCTGGGGAAGCAGCAGCCACTGGCGATCCCCAGGAGCCTGGGGAAGTGGCAGGCACCGACTCTCCCCCAGAACCCTGGGGAAACAGCTGCACATGCTCCCCCTGCTTCCCCAAGGCTCAGGGAAGTGACTCTTTGGTGTCCCAAATATGGGACCGTCCCGCCCAATACAGGATGGTCACCCTACTCATACTCTTTTTTAAAGCTCCTCTCTTGTAGCCACAATCTGTTGTGCAAGTGTTGGTTTAGAAACTGCTTTCCTTTATTAGCCACATCTTTAGCAGGAATTCTTCCTATGCAAGCCCCAGGGCAAAGCCGTTACATTTAATAAAAGGGGCCCTGCTTTGCAAGTATCTCTTGAAGCAAAGCTTTAGGGAAATAATTTAAATAGCTGAGGTTTCCAAACCAAGACGCTAAGTCTGAGTCTCCTGGTTTTACCCATTGAATTAAATGCTGTCAGTCCAGTGGAAAAGAGAAGGTAGGCTCCACGCTGCTTGTCAGTGATGCTAGATACCAAGCATAGCTATTCCATTTTGCACAGCTCCACCTGTGATTGCCCACCAGTGATAAGTCAGTGAGGATGTGTCTGTGCCGGTTTTAGCAGGTAGACAGCAGTGTTCCCTGGAAGCTGAGCGTTTGGATGGTGGCCCAAGGGAGATTCAGATGCTGCCCAGCTGAGCAGCAGAGGGCCTAGACCTGGCAGAAATTGTTTCTCTTGGTCGTGCACATCTGCCCATGGCTAGGTGCACATAACAAAGTGTATTCTGCGCATCCATGAAAAAAATTCGAGGAAACCCTGGTTGGCAGGCTTGGGCTTGCATTACTGTGCTAAAAATAAAAATGTCAGCCCAGGCTGGGAAGCTTGCTGCCATGTTCTGTGTAGGGTACTTGTAAACTGAGATCAGCATCTCAAGAGTTTCGTCATGTATGATCTCATGACTATCCTCTTAAGAGACAAAGAGCACAGAAGTCTTATTTTCCTGCACCTCCCATGTCTCCAGCAGCATCTGAATCCCATCCCCTGCTGAAAATATATGGTTGATGGGAGTCTGTGAACAGCAACCCATTAGTCATGTCACCACTACCTGATCCCTATATATCCTAGGGGGGTTGTTTATTGCTCTGTTTCCACAATTGGAGTTCCAGAACAACAGACAAATGAGTGTTAGAAATCATCCGGTCTAGCAATGCAATCAAATTTACTCCTGTACTTCCTCCAACCTCCCCATCTCTGTTCTCTGTTAGGGACTGTTCTCATGAGAGGATTTTGAAGCAGGATGTGGAATATCAGGTACCACTTCATCAAGAAAAGGGTTTTTACTCTACCTAAAAAGAAGGGAGATTGGAGACCTATCCTCTGTCTCTACTAGCTCAATCGCTTTATTCACAACCTGAGATTTCATTGGCTTCAGTAATCCCAGCTCTGGAAAAATATACCGGCTTTACAGCTCTAGATATGAAGGAAGGCTACTTCCTTGTGGGTATTCTGCCTACTCACAGATATTTTTCTCAGATCCGTGTGGGCCCTGACCACTTCCAGTACAGGATGCTCACATTCAGCCTCACCCACTGCAGTCTTTACAGCTCCTTTCAGAGAGAATACTATCACCATCTTTCCTGTCTCGATGGTTGGCTTATTGTTGCCAGGACGTGTTAGGAAGCCTACGAGTCAACCTCATTAATGCTTCAAGTTCTTTCTTCTCTAGGAGTCACTGTGAATTTGGAAAAACCCATCCTCGCTGCGATGCCAACTATAGACTTCATAGGGCCCACCACAGATTAATTTATGGTGTGAGCTTCCTTATGGAGGGACGGGTTTCACACCAGGAGCAACTTGATAGTTCAGGTTACACACAATGCTTGAGCTCCAGCCAGAACTTGTCTTTCCCTCTTGGGAACATTGTTTCATGCATTTACCTTATCTTATTTGCCAGACTTCACCCGTATTGTCTTTGGCCTGGCTCTGAACAGTGTATCCGAACACAGCAGAAATACCATGGTAACAATTTCTTCCAGAGTAATTGATGGTTTGGGGTTTCACCCAGGCCAGTAAAGGGTTCTGCCACTGTCTGCTTTGTAAACCTGGGTTTTTCTGTGTTACGCATCTTTGGCTCAGAGCCCTGACACCTGGAGCCTGCTCACAGGGCAGTGGCCTTATCTTTGCTTCCACCAACCTTAGTTACTTCATGTGGGGTGGCACCTATCCTGAGTCTCCCAGAACCCAACTCCCTGCAGCGTCTGGGTCTCTCAATGTTCCCTCACAGAAGTTACCAAGTTTTACAACCTCCAAAGAGAGAGCACATGCCAGCTTATCAATATTGGGAAGATTTTACCCTTCACTTTCATACACAGCACTGAAATGGGTTTGGGGTAAAACAGGAATGAGTTTATTAACCGAGAACAGATATTTAAGTAATGGAGAGTAAATCTGTGAGAGAGAGAGATCTAATCACAAGTAAAATAAAACACACTTCCTAGTGATAAAAACTTATTTTCAGTGCATTACAAGCTAAGCTGGTTTCTCACCTGTAGTGAGTTTCCGTTTAGTTTTGTCTCCTGGGCCAAGAGGATCCGGTTTTCATAGACGCACAGAACTGGAAGGGACTTCGGGGTCATCGAGTAAAGTCCCCAGCACTTATGGAAGGACCATTCTAAATCATGGGTGTGCAAACTGGGGGGCATGTCCCCCAAAGGGGATGCGAAACTTTGTTGGGGGGGGCAGCAGCATGATCACCCCCGCCTTCTGTTGCGTTGCCACCCCTCTACTGGCACGTGTGTGTGTGTAGGGGGATAAGGGAGCTGATCAGGGCACTCAGCTGTTCTTGATGGGCCTAATCAGAACCTTCTTGCCAGTAGGGAATCCTACACCTTAGTGGAACCTAAACCTTGTACTTACACTCAACTCACTTTGAACCATTAGCTACATGTTCTAGGTCTCACTTGTTAATGAAGGCTGCATTCCTCATGACCATGACTCTGCTGTCTTGCATCCCTGCCTCTTCCTGCTCAAGTACTCCACTCTTCTCATTCCTTCCACTCCACCAAAGAGTCTTTCTGGACCACTCCATTTGTCTCTTTCCCCCTACGCAGTGTGTACTGTCTTTGACCAGGCCAGCTGTACTTTGAGCAGTCCACCATGCAAGGTTTGCCAAGTTCCCTCTTTTTATAGCCTTCTAAAAATCTGTTCTGTTCCATGATACATCTCACTTGTGATCCATGCTGCTTGCTTTTGTTTTGGACCCATTTTAATATCTAGACTATAAGCATTTTGTTGTTTGGGACAGTATACACAGCTCCATATACTTATGTGTGACTTATACTAAAAATGAAGGATTCCTCACCATCCTTTCCAAAACTAAATGTAGGATGCTACTTGAGCAACATTTCTCAGCTCATACACATGAGGGATGAATTTACAGAAAGACGTGCTTAACCTCCTTTCCCTCTCCCCTTTCTTGCATATCCCCAGGTATTTCTGTGGGCAGTCATTGCAGTGAAGGAGTGTTACATATGTAGGAATGGGCTATAGCAAGAAAAATGCTGTCTGGATTTTGCATATATCAATTTCACAATGCAACAAGAAACTGTGAAGAACCGTTCATATTTTCAACATGAATCCTTATGTTTATTGCCATTGGTGATTACACTGGTCTACTAGAAGTAATAAAAATACAGACCTTGATTCAAAAGGTAGGTGGTGATGGGGGACTCTGTCCAGGCTGCACTACTTATCACTGTCTCCTAATTTTCTGTTCCCGCAGGTGACAAGACCTCCTTCCAAGTGCAGGTTCGTCAGGTAGAAGACTATCCTGTGGATTTGTATTACTTGATGGATCTCTCTCTCTCCATGAAGGATGACTTGGATAACATTCGGAATCTGGGAACCAAGCTGGCTGAGGAAATGCGAAAGCTCACCAGCAATTTCCGGCTGGGGTTTGGGTCATTTGTGGACAAAAATATTTCTCCTTTCTCCTACACAGCGCCCCGATATCAAAACAATCCCTGCATTGGGTAAGTGTTCTGTGGAGCCTCACTGACCAGTTGTGGTGTGTAGGCTCCAGCAGAGGAATTCAGGCTCAGGGAGGCAAAGTTTCCTAGTGGATAGATCACTGGACTACGTCTTGGGAGAGCTGGCTCTATTCCTTGCTCTGCTATTGGCCTGCTGGATGCTAGGGCAAATCATGTCCTTGCTGCATGACTCAGTTTCCCCATCTCTTAAAAAAAGGGTAATAATACATGCCTCACTTTGAGTGCTACTGATAAAAAGAGTTAAGCAAGAGCTAGATAATATTATTTACTTAGGCTGGCATAAGTCATGAACAGTAGAGATACCAGGCCATTTTCTTCATCATTGGCACATCCTTTTGTATGGTGACTTGCCTGATAGTCCACATTTTGCATGATTGCAAAACCCTGCCAGAGCTCTCTTATCTAGCTGCATGCACCGTATTAGAGTGCATACTGGGTGAAATGACCTGTCTTCTATGGGTGATTATGGGATTGCTGCAGGCAGCTGTTCAACCAGCATCTATCAGTTGCTAGCTGCATTTTCTTGCTATCTTTTCTTTGACGAAGGTTCTGTAAGACCCTTTCTTTTCCTTTGGGTTACAATGCTGAGCATTGTATAGCAACTGAGCAAGCAAGCACAGCCATTGTTTTTTTCTTGTTGGTTTATTTTATTTTTTTAAAATGATATTATATTCCAGGGTAGCCCTGGGTCCAATCAGCAAAATTCCCATCTGGATTTTAACCCTCTTCCTCTCTGCAGTCACAAAAGTTCAGTTCTGTGATCCTGTCAGGCACATCTCAAATGATGGAAAAATACAAGGTGAAGGAGCCTTCCCATTGGCTTTGCTGGAGCTTTTGTGTGAGGCCTCACTTAATTTGACAAAAAAATACCCCATGCGTTGTCAATTTATGTAACTCTCACTTCAAGTTCAGTGGGGTTGTTCTCTTGGATGATTATTGAATGCTTTAATGTGTTGTTGCTATTTTAGAGTCAACTGTATTACACACATTTATGCCCAGATTTTCAGAGGTGCTGCAAACCCACAGCTACACAATTGCAATGCTGTAGTGCTATAGAAAGCAGGACAGCTTTTTATGGCTCAGTAGCAGCAGAACATCAAGATATGCAAACCCCCCACTTTGTAACAGAATCTGTATGCAGTTGGATACTCAGAGGAAGGAGCAGACATAGACACTGTTGGAGCAAAGAGTCAGGAGGAGGGAACTTCTGAGTTACAGTTCAGCTCTGACACTGGCTAATGCTGTGGCCTTGGACACCTCACTTAATTTCTTTGCCTCAAGCTTTCTTATGTTTTAAAATGGAGACCACACTAACACTTACCTACCTTCAAATTATTGGGAGGGCTGATCTTTGGAGGACTAATGAATGCTTCTGAAGTGCTTTGAAGATAGTGGGCTGGAAACTGTTGCTGTTTATATCCATTGATCCATGCATCCATCCGTCCATCCAGTCTTCCTTCTTTAATGGTAATGCTGTGTCTGGAGTGGGTAGAGAGAGGATGTCTGGAGTGGAAAGAGAGACGATGGATGGATCCCAGAAGCTATTGCTTATCCAGCTCCGTTGTTAGCTCTGCAGTTACTGCACTCTGGTTTGTTTTGCCAGAGACTCTGAGCCTGATACCACGCTGTTTACACCAGCATAAATTAGGAGTAAATCTCTAGAGTTCCAGAGGGAAGCTGGTTTAAATAAGTAGAGAATCAGGCCCTTAGAGTCTGGCTGGGTAGAAAAGAAGAGATGTGTTAATGAATTCTCTCACAGGAGTTTTGTTTTATTTGCAGGCCATGTGAACCCCCCTTGTCCATCATTCCTCATCCCCTTTGTTTTGGGGGGCACCAGCTCCATGTGGTGTTTTGCTGTTGTGAAGGAGGCCAAAAGCTCCTGCTGTAGGAATATGGGTGAGATATTCAAAAGTGCTCAGCATTGAGCTAACCCTACTCTTCTTAAATAAAAATCCAATTTGCTTCAGTGTGGGTGGTGTTGGATCAATTCTGAGCACTTCTGAAAATCCCGTCCTGGTAATACATGACCCTTGGATCATGAAAATCCCAAGAACAGTTGTGTTCCTTGAGCCAGCAACATCTGGGATAACTTGTGGTTGGTTGATTCCGTTCATTAATAGACATGCTTTCGTGTGTGTAGCTTCCAAATTGACTCTGATGGTCTGAGGATGCATGGTTCACATCTGGATTATCTCACTCGGGGCCAGGAATCAATGCAAGCGTGTGAACGTTTCCTATGAGCTTCTGCCATCTTAGGCCAAAGACTATAAAAAAACAATGTTTCTTGTGAGATTTCGGCATTATCCCTCTCTTAACTAAAAAAAACAGACACACTGTTTTTGATCTGATTTGGAACCACAATGATAGCCCTTGCTTCTGAACCATGGGTTCGAATGTGAACAGCAGCCCTCATTCAAAGATGAGATGAGACATTCTGGCTGGTCTCTGAACGCTGAAATTTTGGTGCAAACTTTTTGTGGGGGAGTAATGTCAAGTGGCCCTTGAAGACATGTTGCATGGGCTTGTGTGAGTGGGTGCACTGATACAATAATGCTCCATTTGGCCAGACGGAGCATTACAACAGAGGTCTGGGTGTCTGTGGTGGTTCTGTTTGGACTATGGTGGGTGTTGGCCGCAGGCCTACTGAGGTTTGTGGGTTTCCCCCTTATAATTGGTGGGGTCAACAGCAGTAAGCTGTGTGCTTGATGGGCCACTCAGGAGAGATTCAAATACCATCCAGCTGGTTAGCAGAGAGCCCACGCAAAGGGTTTTTGTTTCTACTGTTGGTGCACATTCACGCATGCATTGGTGCACGTACAATTATTCCTCACAGGGATGGAAAAATCCTCACATGGATGGAAAAGATTACAGGAAATAATTGGTCGGCAGGTCGTTGTGCTCAGAGGGTCTTGAAACCTTTCAGTTCTTACATCTCCCACAGATAGGTAGGGAAACCACGCCCACCAATTCCACTGCATTCCACTTCACGGCCCTTCAACTAGGCAGGCAGAATCCAGCTTCAGCAATTCCTCATGCTGTGCCCTGAACTCCTTCTTACCTCCTGTGGTTTCTATAGGGTTCTCTGGGCCCATAGAGATGACTGTCCCTTTTCAGGATAGCTTTTTAGCAGGCTGCTGGCTGGTATTTCCTTCTCCAGCCTGCTTGCTCCTCTGGCTGTCACCTACTTCTCTCCTCCACAGGAGAGCTTTTATTCTCCCAGCGGCTGCGAGGTTACCAGTCAGGGTTGGCTGCCAGTTTGTGCATTAACCCTTGGTTTCCAGGCCAGACTAGGGTAAAAACACCCCATGACAGCTTGGTTCTCATGCCCATTTCATGTTGGTTTAACTCCACTGATGTCAATTAGACCAGATTTAAAGTTTATCTATAGGGAGACACTTTGCAGAATTAATCCAAATGAACTAAAAATGTGAATTTCAAGTGGATTATTTAAACCATGTTAAACCCGTGTGTGGAGGCACTTATTCGGAATTAAAATGGCCTTAATTTAGTTTATCTTAATTTACTTTAAGCGAAACTGAATTAAGGCCACTTTAATTCTGAATTAGAGGCTCTGCAGAGGATTTTAATGCGTTTTAACTAATCCACTTTAAAAGTTAATTCAGATTAATTTTCCTGAGTATTTCCATGTAGTCGAGGACTTTTACTAGCATGCATGAGAAAAAACAGCAAACTATTATGCTCAAAATGGAGTCAATTTGTTAATACACTGTCTTTGAAGCATGACTAATGGAGATTTTTTGGGAAGCAGAGATTAGAGGGGAGAACTGAGACAGTTGTGACCCAACAAGAAATGCCTAAAACCATCTCTTCCATTTGTGCTCCTGCTGCTTAAAGTAAACAGAGGGTTACACAGTATTTTCCATTCTGTACCCACTGTTGTGCCAACTTTGGGGTGCTGATGCAGCCAAAAGCAACCCTGGCTGGGTGAAACTGGCAAGGGATGAATGCTTGGCTCTGGGGATGCATATTTGCACTCTGAAGCCTGTCCCGTGTCACTCTGTGAGAGCCCACTCTTCTGAATGTTGTGCTCACCTGCTGCAGCTGATAGGGCATAGGGATGGCTTCTTGCCATGATGATATGGGATACCCAGTGCTTTCTACATTCCTCATGCAAATGGAGCACTGCCTTCTGTGTACCTGCTCAGTTATCTTTACTGTCATTGTCTCACATGTCTGGCAGGCAGGGGAGGGATTTAAATCAGATCTACAAAACCTTGTAGAGAAACAGATGTGACATGGTTAAATTAATTGCATGTGTTGTATCCAGTGATGGCGGAAATGAAATGGGTATAGTGGGAGAGTGAAGGGGGAAAAGGAGGAAGGCAAACTTGGTCTGTAGTTGGCTGGTAAGTTGACTGCAAATACACAGTTCTAGCTACTGCAATTGTGTAGCTAGAATCAATTTATCTGCAGTCAACTTACCTGGCTGTCCACACAGAGGGAGGTCGATGGGAGAGTTTCTCCCATCGACCTCCCTTCCTCCTTGCAACAGTGAGGAGTACAGGGGTCGACTGCAGACCGAGTTATTTCAATTTTGCATGTCTCCACCAGGCATGTGAAATCAACTCTGGAAGAACCTGGGCTGGTCAATCTTCTGGGTAGGCTGGAAGCATCGTGAGTGTGCAAGTGAGAAGTCTGAAGCTGTTGCAGTCCTTTGACTAAATCAGTCTAAAGCTGTTGCCTTCTTTCCCATTGGGCCCACATTGCTGTTAGATCAGATGATCTTCATACCATAACATTTTCCACACACAGTTGCCATCTGGGTTTAGCCAGGTGAGGGGATCTCAAGCAGCAGTGGAGTTGGAAAGAATTTTTGGAGGCATTGAGGTATCTGAGCGGCTTAGCTGGAAAGCTTGCTTCAGGGTTGTTCTGTCTCCTCTCTTCTATTCATTTGTTTTCCTCTGGGTCTACATTGTACTGGGATTGCTGCCATCAAAGTGGATTGCAGAGCTGTGTTTGCTTTGTACAGTGCAGGTCGCTTAGTAGGCACGTATGTCTTTTTCTTTGGTTGTTTTCAGACAAGTGTAAAAACTCCTGGGTGCTTTGCTGGCTTGCACCCAGCAAACTCAAGGTGGGAATTGAAGATGGAAGTGAAATCAGAAGGCAAATGTGTACCAAAGAATGGCCATACTGAGTCAGACTAAAGGCCCGTCTAGCCCAGGAACCTGTCTTTCAACAGTGGCCAATGCCAGTTTCTGCAGAGGGAATGAACAGACAAGTAATCATCAAGTGATCCATCTGTTGTTGCCCATTCCCAGATTCTGACAAACATAGGCTAGGGGCACCATACCTACCCAGGCTGGCTAATAGCCATCAATGGACCTGTCCTTATACACAATACAATCACTGCTATAAGGTGCTCTTACTTACGGATATGCACGTCACAGGGTGATAAATACCTGAAGCTCAGTTAAAAGAGCTTATCATTGTTGCCTGGAGACTGAATAGTGTACACCTGCCTGCATGTCTAGTGAGTAAGGAATTGAATTCTTGGTGGGCTGTGTTTAAAAAAAAAAAAAACCTTCGGCCTGTTAAACCCATCTGTTAAGCTGCGTTAAGCCAAATGATGCCCTGAAGTATAAAGCTGGTACCAAAGACCCTTAATTGTTCTCTTGGGCTATTTACAAATTTCTAATGAATCAGTAAACTTCCTACCCTATAGACTCACTTACTTTAAATTCATTATTTGCTCCTCCCTTTTCAAACCCCTGTGCATTCACTGTTTTTTCCACTTAATTAACCTAGCACTAAAATAAAGTCTCTCTTTAGCCTCAGATGTTAGCTAATTGGGTTTGAAGTTGTTAAGCTGTGAAAATCTCCTACCCCAGTGAAACTCGTTGAGAGCTAAAGCTGCAGTGCTGACGCATGTACATGTGATGTATGTGAGAGAGGCAGTACATTGGGCTGTTAACATTAACACCAATCAGAGGTTAGCGCTTGAGGAGAATGATACGGAAGAGTCATCAAAGGGGCAAAAGGGCGTTCGAATCACAGCTCTGACTCACACCGTGACTGGAAAATGGAGATAACTCACCTGCCTCACGTTGGTGCTTCAGGGATGAATGAGTTCGTGTCCATGTGGTGCTTTAAGTGCAATATCAATAATAAGGATATTTATCCTTTTGGAAAACTGCTTAGGTGTCATGACTGTCACGTACTGTAAACATGTTAGATATCAGGGTGGAAGTGCTCAACCAAGGTTACGTCTACATTAGCACACTGCGTCGAAGTAGCCTGTTTAGAAATAAGAACATCAAAATAGGCTCCTTCGATGCGTATTGTCTGCACATCCTCTGGGGCTGGTGCTGTTGACATTCAACGTCGAAGTAACGATGGGGAACATCAAAAGGAGCTGCCCTGGAAGAAAATGCAGAGCGTTCACGTACACAAGCACTCCCCGTCGAAATAAGGAGCCAGCAAAGCCTGTGGACAGGGTCACAGGCTGGACTAACCCTTCTCGGGCAACAGCAAGCTGCTCCCTTAAAGGGCCCCTCCCAGACACACTCAGCTTGCACAGCACGAGGTCCGCAGAGCTGGCAACCAGTCGCAGACCCCATGCACACAGCATGGGCCCCCAGCTGCAGCAGCAGGAGCAGCAGCAGCAGCACCCAGAAGCCCTAGGCTAAGGGCTGCTGCACACAGTGACCACAGAGCCCCACAGGGGCTGGAAAGAGCGTCTCTCAACTCCTCAGCTGATGGCTGCCATGGAGGACTCTGCTATTTCGAAGTAGCAGGATGCGGATTGTTTATACATGCCCTACTTCGACGTTGAATGTCGAAGTAGGGCGCTATTTCCATCTTTGGATAGGAATATTGATTTCAACGTCGATGTCAACGTTGCAATAGCGCACGGTGCGTGTAGACGCGACGCGTGCTATTTCGACGTTGTGCTGGCTACTTCGAAGTAACCGGCTAATGTAGAAGCACCCCAAGAGTCTACAGTGTTTCCTAGACATCATGCTAACCTGTGACATCAGCTGGATCCAGAGCCTTGAGACCTTTGATTTGTCATGCTCAGAGCTCTGGTTCATTGCTTGTCAGGTGGCCATTTTAGGCTTCATTTTGTCTTCTTAGTATCACTTACACGGTGCAACAGCTAGTGTTCTATAGAGTCACTCGCTCTCAAGTCAGTGTTTCTTAAACTCTATTCAGTGGAACATTGGTGTTCTGTGAACAGCTTGCAGGTGTGCCGCAAGCATCTGCCACTTTTTTGATATCATGCACTGAAGGTATATATTTTCTGTTATTAAAACCAGATACAATGTTACTTCTTCATTGCTAGGCTATCTGATTAAATGACCTCATTTCCTTTTTGCTTGTATATGTTGCTGGGTTGTTTTTTTTTTTGGGTCTGACAATTTTTTTGAAGAAAGTTTCCATAGGTGTTCTGCATAAAAATTATATTATTGTTTGGTGTTCTGTGGTCTCAAAAAATTTAAGAAACACTGGTCTAAGTGAGAAAGCAACCATCACCCTATTTTATAGGACCCCAGAACTTAGCAACTGCCAAGCCCCTGTTTTCAAAAGTGACCTCTGACTTTGTGTGCCTCATCTTCAGTCAGTCTCTGTGGGAGGATGTTTCTAATTGAGCATCCAGAATTGGAGTCTATCAAATTGAGAAGCTGTATTTGGCTTTGGGTGACTTATTCAGGAGAACTTACCCGTGTTAGATCTAGGAACACAATTCTGCAATTTTATTTCCCTATTTTGTCCCCAGGTGAGTGAAAGCAGACTCCATTTCATTTCTGTTTCTCCATTTCTACTTCCAGTTACAAGTTATTTCCAAACTGTGTCCCATCCTTTGGATTCCGCCATCTCTTATCCCTCACTGATAAAGTCGACCGTTTCAATGAAGAAGTTCAGAAACAGAGTGTTTCCCGGAACAGAGATGCTCCAGAAGGTGGCTTTGATGCAATCCTGCAGGCTGCTGTGTGCAAGGTGAGTCACGGGTTGCTTGTGCTGCTTGGGTTTTGAAGCATAACACAGAGGAGAGTGGGAGCTTTCCTCAACTCTGTCCAGGCAATAGAGTAAAGGCCTCCAGCATTTGGTGATTTCCAAAAAATTGCCACTAACTTTTTCAGAGAACATATAACAAAGATACAGTGGAAAGGGGAAGTTGTTCTGTTGTTCTTATTTTATAGATCTCTGTGTATGAAAAACACCCATTAATACCTTGTGTAGTGCAAAGGGATAAAGAATGTGATTCCTTACAGATGTGAATGCAAAGTTGTAAGAACTGATTCCATTGTCAGTTCTGTGGGTGAAAGAAAACTGCTTTCTCGATGCTTGAGGGCAGTGGTGCAATTCACAGCATCTACCTGTCCTTACCATCCTTGCCCAGTGTGTGCATCATGTCTTCTTACAATGGCTGGCACACACTCTCAGCCACGTAGGGTTACTAGCTCATGGTATAACTCCTTTATCTCAAACGCTTACAATGGTGGCCGTTTGCTTTGTGCCTGCTGTTGTCCTGTTGGAGTGGGTCATTAAATATGAAATCTTATGTCCCAAGTCACAGCTGTCAGACTAGATGTGAAATGACCATCAGATACACTAAGTGCAATGTAGTGCTGTGACATTTGGGGGTTCAGTCCAGACCCAGTAAGGGGCTGTGTCACCACCAGCCTTGCCGTAAACACCGCTTAACTGCCTTAATTACTATGGCTCACAGCACTGAGACCAACAGTGAACACCCAAGAATGCAGGTCACACTTGGCTTCCAATGCCCAGTTACTTTTTGCGGAGTGATCCCCAAACTTTCCCAGGCCTGAATTTTCTCTCCGGTGCTCAGGCCCATCACTGAACACTTATAGGAGTTACTACGGTTGTTTCTCTTTTAAGGAGATAACATTCTGCTGCTTATTAATTTTCCATTGGGGCTTGGGAAACATTCTTATTTCAGTCATGGCCTGAATTGGCTTATGGTAAAAGTAGGCAACTTTATTAAAACAAAAACAAAACCGAAAAAAACCCCAAGGTTGAAGTAATAGCAAGTGGTAAAGAGAGAAAGGGGCTTACAAGCAAAGAACATAACAATACACCGTGAAAACCTGCTTTAGCAAATCAGAGTCCCTTGTTCCCAGCATTGTTTCTCACCATGTCCCTTTTCAGTACGGATAATCAGAGCCTCTGGCCAGACCTAATGCATGGAGCATAAAGTGCTGGGCTTCAGGGGCAATGCAAGGATGAAGGGTCACACAGCTGCCTGCCCCTGACTCTCCCAGCATCATGGGAGGGAGGGGCAAGGGGCCAGCAACTGGCGAGCAGAGCCAGCCTATTGTATGGACAGTTCATCTAACAGCCCCAGGCCCAAGCTTTGGGGGCCCCGTGGGGCCTAGGGGATTAGAAGGGACCTGGTACCAGCAGTTGGCAGGAAGCAGAGCAACTCAGCCTCAACCCACTCTGCTCCCCTGACTCCCAGCCACGTCATGTGGTTTCCCACCGCGGGTGAAGGTGGTTCTACTCTTCCAACAAGCCTCATACCCGAGCGATGGCCTGGGGGATTTGCAAGGGGCCTGGTGCGGGCGGCAGGGGTTGCTTGGTGCGGGCTGCAGGGGTTGCCTGCACTCATCGGCAGCAGCAGGATGCAGAGTGACCTGTCCTTAGCTGCATCGCTGGGGGGAAGGGCTGGACCTGCCCCCTGCACTCACTGGTGGTGGGAAGCAGAGTGATGCAGCTGGGAGTCAGGGGCCGGAGTGGGCTGGGGCCGGTTCCTGCCTCCACTTCTGGTGAGTGCTGGGTGGGTGGGGGAGGCGGGAACCCATAGTGCTGGCAGTAATCCCCCTGATTGTCCCCCAAGCCACATTGCTCTGGGGGAGGAGGTGGAATGAGATGGTGAGGGGGCAGAGCAGGGATGGAAAGAGCTGGGGGGGTAGAGCAGGGGTGGGGACATGGGAGAGGTGGTGTGGTGGGGGTGAGGTGGGAAAAGATGTGGCTCTCTCCTGGGCTAGGGGTGGTGTGGGGAGGAGCTGGGGCCTCCCTGGCAGTCACTACTGCTGGGCTCCTTTGGCTCCTAAAATGAATGATAACTTGGGGGCTCACTTCCCTCTCTTTTTAGTCCAGTGAACCTGAGCAATGGGATTGGTGAAACGCATCCCCAAGTAAAATCCTTCCCCCACTGAGTGCCGCCACCAGGCTGTCTGGTATAGATTCCATATTGTTTTCTCTCCCCCGCTGGTGATTTTCACAATACAAACGATCTCTTCCTGAAACGTCTGGATACAATGAATGGCCCACTCAGTTTGGTCATACCTGGAGTGAAGTGTTGGTCTCTTTCCTTTGCTTGACAACTCACCGATCATTAATATCCCTGTGTGATGTAAGTCTGGTGAACCAGCAAAGGACTTGAGAGACCCCTTCTGGAAATTTGTGACTAAAATGTTTTTAAACCAAGCGTGCTAGGGGAGTTGATCGTTTCCCTGTGATATGTTACATCCCACCTTTTGGGCAAATGCCATGACAGCAGTGTCCTGGCACTGAGGCGCTCTCAAGGTCCCTTTCATTTTCTGTGAGAACGCTGCTGCTGCACTTCCATGTTACGCAGCGTACCTGAATCCTGCAGTGATGTGCTGCGTGCGTTCGGAATTGCACTTCAGTCCTTGACTTGCTCTTCTCCCAAAAAGACTCTTGCTGCCTGATGCCGTCTTTGCCTCTTTGCAACCTAATTCTAAAACACATGGCCTGCTCCTGTGGATGAGATAGCAGGGAACGCTCTAAACCAGATGCAGCACACTGCCTACCAGCTGCAGAGTGAATGTATAGCTGCCTGTGTCATCTGCGTGCCATAGCGACTGCTTTAGGCCAGAGAGCTTATTTCCACACAAAGAACAGCTGAACTTCCTGCCTCCACTTCTGTCATGGCAGAGGAGGGGTGTCAGAGTCTCTCAGGCCTGGTCTACACTAGGGGCAAAAAACAATTTGAGGTACGCAACTCCAGCTATGAAAATTGCGTATCTTAAGCTGTGTCTACACGTGCACGCTACTTTGAAGTAGCGGCACTAACTTCGAAATAGCGCCCGTCGCGGCTACACGCGTCAGGCGCTATTTCGAAGTTAACTTCGACGTTAGGCGGCGAGACGTCGAAGTCGCTAACCTCATGAGGGGATCGGAATAGCGCCCTACTTCGACGTTCAACGTCGAAGTAGGGACCGTGTAGACGATCCGCGTCCCGCAACGTCGAAATTGTGGGGTCCTCCATGGCAGCCATCAGCTGGGGGGTTGAGAGACGCTGTCTCTCCAGCCCGTGTGGGGCTCTATGGTCACCGTGTGCAGCAGCCCTTAGCCCAGGGCTTCTGGCTGCTGCTGCTGCAGCGGGGGATTCATGCTGCATGCACAGGGTCTGCAACTCGTTGTCGGCTCTGTGTATCTTGTGCTGTTTAGTGCAAGTGTGTCTGGGAGGGGCCCTTTAAGGGAGCAGCTGGCTGTTGAGTCCGCCCTGTGACCCTGTCTGCAGCTGTGCCTGGCACCCTTATTTCAATGTGTGCTACTGTGGCCTGTAGACGTTCCCTCGCAGCGCCTATTTCGATGTGGTGCTGCGCAACGTCGATGTTGAACATCGACGTTGCCAGCCCTGGAGGACGTGTAGACGTTATTCATCGAAATAGCCTATTTCGATGTCGCCACATCAAAATAGGCTACTTCGATGTAGGCTTCACGTGTAGACGTAGCCTTAAATTGGTTTTTGCCACCGTCTCCACAGCGGGAGGTCGATGGGAGAAACTCTCCCGTTGACTTGTGAGGAGTACCGGGGTTGATGGCGGTGCCCTGATCATTGATTAGCACGGCAACACTTATGCATGCTAAATCAAATCCCAGAAGATGGACCACCAGTGCATCAAGTCTCCGGTAAGTTTAGATGTACCCTCAGCAAGTTCTCTTCTGAAGCTGTAGACTTGCTATTTGTAGCTTTATTTCTCTGAGGAAGTCATCCATGCAGCTGCTCCTGCATCCCTTGCTGGTTTACCAGTGACCTCTCCTTTGACATAGTGACCCCATGAGTCATGTTCTTGTCTTTGCTGTTAATTTCAGGCATGCAATAAATATTTCATTTGTTACAGTTCATGACGTGGTCCTGGCGGAGTAGGTCTGAAAGAAGCTATCTATGCCCAAAATGGCAGTTTCCTGAGGTAGGCAAAGGATTGTTGTTGACTGGAGACAGGCCTTGCCTTTCAGATTATTTTTTTTTCAGTAAGGATTTGAGGCAGCCTAACTACCCTGCTTTACCTAGTTTATGGGTGGATATACACAGTTGCTGGAGCCTGCTTCATTTCATGATACAGGATCTTGGTTTGACTAAAACATGCCCCGCAAGCATTTAAACATCTGAACACTGTTTTCTTCTTGGCTTGGTTCAGGTACTGTTACTGGGAAGATCACAAGGCTGATTCCATCTGCTCTCAGTGTTAATCAAAGCTTAATGGATGTGTAACGTCCTAGGAGGGAGAGGACTTCCCTGGCTAGAGCAGAGGACTGCAAGGGCACATGGTTCTAGTTCCAAATCTGCCCCTAAGTTACTTGGCAAATGCTTCAACTTCTCTCTGCCTCACCTTCCCCATTTTGAAAAGGGGACTGTACGTCCTTATCTCACAGAATTATGACACGGCTAAGCTTGTGTCTAGTCACCACAGTGAGTTAGTGGTGTCAATTCTAGTGTCTGTGGTCGTGTGGTGCACTTACTAGTTTGCTTGGACCCTGCGGGGGCACACTAAAAGTTCCCCCATGCGCACTGGTGTAGCTCTGTTTCACAGAGGGCTACACTGATGCTTAGGGCACTTTCAGTGCTCATCAGTTGGGTCCACGTGATAGTGCGTGATGCTCTAGAATTGACACGCTACCGGGAGCGGCTGTAACGCATCATCTATATGGGCCTTAAAACAGTTTTTCTTTGAAAAATCTAAAGGCATTACTCTGGTGGATTTTTCTTTAACCCAGGACATGGGATAGAAGGGTTCCAGGCTTCTGTTGGTTTATGTTTGTGTTGAAACAAAGTTCTCAGTTGACTTAGTGGGTGTGTGACTTCATTTTTTCCTGCATAGACTCCATCCTAATGCAATGAAATCTTATTATTTGTTCTCCCCCAATATGAAATGAATAGCTCTTTGTACATCCTCCTGAATAAGGGGGGAGGAGACGCTGACTTCTTCTGGGGGTGGGACAGAAGGGGCAAGGCACTGGCAAAGCCGTTCCGTTCCAGCCAGGACCAAGTCACCCAGAGAAGACAATGCACACTGCACTGGCTTCAGTTAAGGTGGAGTGGCCAAACTTCCACTGGGTGGCTGGGATCTCTAAGACACCTCCGTTGCCCAGAGTGAAACATGTCTTAGGCATGCGTTTTGCTTGGCATCTGGTTCTTCACTTCCTGTGTTTTCCTTAATGTTGCCCATGTTACACAGGCCAGGATTTTTAAAAGTAACTAGAGATTTTTGCCTGCCTTGATTTTTGGGTGCTAAACTTGAAACACTTTAAAAGGGTCTGATTTTTTTTCTTTTTCTGAAGGGCATTTCTGATAATCAGGACCCTTTTTAGGATGTTTCAAGACTTAGGGTAACACTAGTCCCGTTGAATACCTAAATTGTCCAAACATTTCAGTGTATTCAGTGCTTGGTACAGTGCTGCTTTCCCTGAGTGAGCTGCCTGAGAAGTGCTGTGCATCTGAGTCATTATTTTGGTCTGTCTCATTTTTTTTTTTTTTTTGGCTCTTAGAGTGGGAAAATTTGTACAGTTAATAAAAATAACCGGAGCAACATTTGGCTCTTTTTCCAAAACTATTATGGTAAAAATCAACACTGATGGCTAAATGTCATACATTAGACAATGAAAAAACCAGGCACACAATGAATGTGCCTTTATATTGAGACCAAACTCACTATCCAGGGATATTAATCAATCTTCTGTAATTACATTTTCCACTTGCAGCTTTTTGGCTCCGTGCTGCATTTAAGTACAAATATTGTCAATGCCTAAGAAGTTTGTAAATTCTATGTCCTGTGAAGTGAGCTACAAGAGGAAGAGTCCCCTTTTGCTTGGTTAGAAAATATCCTTTGGAAATTTGACTTGAGCATAGAAAGTTCAGATCACTTAACCCTCCAGCTCATGGCTTTCTTGTCCTTCTCCAGTTCATGCCTATGTCTTTGGCTCCAGCATCTGAAAAGTCCCACTTTAGGTATCTACCTTTTAGGACACATTTGTAGAAGAGTCTAAGTGACTTGGGAGCACAAATCCCTTTGAAAGCCACTGGGATTTGTGTTCCTAATCATGTAGGTACTGCTAAAGTTGCCCCATCACAATAATGAAGTTTTTCTGGGTGTGTTCACTCGGGACTCAACAGTTCTCAGTGTGTTGGGAAAAAAAAAACAATTTTTCTTTTATTTAGGTTTCTAAATAGGGATTGAGACACTTCAGGAGTGTAAGTTGGAAAATTTTGGTACAAGATTTGTTGGTTTTTTGTTCTCTCACAGGGTTCAGAGAGCTTGGGGTCTGCTAAAACTGCAGTGAAGATTTGATTTATTTTTACCATTGGAAATACTGTTTTTAGTACAGAAAGCTTGAAGCTCATTGCTGCTTCATGCTTTCACTTGTTGCTTCCTTTCTAGAGGAAGCAGTAATATATATGTATAGTGATAGAGCTCATGGAACTATGGGCCCCCTACAAACCCTATGGAAACCAAAGGAAAGTCTCCTATTTGTATCACTTGGCTTGGGATCAGACCTGAGTTACTGCCAAAAGGACATGTGTCTTATGGATATACTGTTTAAAAGGGTGCATGGTGGGGAGAGCCGCATACAGATGGCTCTTCGGGTTTTTGTTTAAAGTTTTAGTGGGGTAGAAATAATCTGAAGCCTGGTGGGATGTTTTTATGTTCATGAAAGAAGCAGTGTGTTCTGCATTTCATGATGGAAAGTAACTATAGAAGGGTGACTGGCTGCATATTTCAACACTTTTATGATGTAGTTGCTTAAGTACTGGTCTCCTTGGAAATGGTTACATACTCTCGGTTGGCTGGCCCTGTGCAGGTTTCACATGTCCTCCTAGTAATTCCACTCAGTGCACTGGCAGCCCTACCGCAATTGGTTTTTCCACTCCGTCCCCCTCCTGTGCGTTCCCTGCCCTGGAAGTCACTCGACTGCTCCACACACACCCATTGCCACCTTTAACTTAGTCAAAGGTTAGTGCCAAAATAAACCTATTAAATATATATGCACTGCTTAAACTTTCCCTGACCTTTCTCTGCTTTGGGGAGTATTTGATGGCTTCCTTCCTTAAACCTTGGGTCTAGCCCTGCTTGTCTGTAGCACAAGTCATATGTTGGAAAGAGAAGCTAGTTTCATTCTGGGAATAATTGGGAAGCACAGAACTTCAAATGCTAGGTCTGTACAAGACTTGCACCTTTCCCAGATGCCTTCTCTATCCAGTGAGCGGTGAGCCAACCCATCATCATAGATTCTAGTTAATAGGAATGTTCATGAAAAACTTACAGTCCTTTGGGTGCACCTTTCCTTTTCTAACTGCCATCCTTTTTTTTGCTACGAGTAACATGCATGTCTCTGGCACTTTCCAATGGAGGATCGCCAAGTGCTTTATGAAGTACAGTGTATTACTCATCTCAACATTCCTGCAAGGTAGGGCAGTATTATTGGCCTCTCCTTGTGAATATGGAAACTGAGGCATGGAGGAGTGAGGCTCACATTTTTGGAAGTGCTTTCTAATTTTGGGTGTCCACTGTGAGATACCTAGGACCTGCTCCTCAGAGTGGGGCGACCACATCCACCTGTCCCAAATACAGGACAGGGAGATATGGGGGGAGGGGTGGCTCCACCAAGCGCCGGGGAGGTGGGAAGGAGGCGGCAGCCAATGGCCCTCTACAGGAGCCCCCGGGAAGCGGCAGCTGCCGGCCCTCCCCTAGAGCCATGGGGAACTGGCGGGGACGTGCCAGCTGCCCACACTTCCCTGCTCCCTCAAGGGTCGGGGAAGTGACTACCACCAACAGCTGTTCCTGTACAGCTGCTGGCAGAAAAGGTCATTGGGGAGGGCCCAAATACAGGACACTTAGTCCCTTTAAAAAATTAGTAGGGGCACCTTTTTGGCATCCCAAATACAGGACCGTCCCCGCTGCATCTGAGCACCATCAACTTCCACTGACATTGGTGGGAGTCAGAAGGTGCTTAATACCTCTCAGGATCTGGCTCTTCGTGGGTGTCACGCACCAAGCAGAAAATGGTGTCCTTTTGGGGAGGAGCTGTCAAAAGAAGGTGGATGAGTTGGTGTGTGAAGTGACAGGAGCAGATGGATGAGTTGGTGAGCATAGTGATAGGTGCAAGGGAAGGAAACAAAACTCCAAATTGTGGTGTTGTTTAAGGCTCTAATGTGCTTGGTCAGATCCTTGCTTTTTGCAAACACAAAAATGAGTGATCTTGAAAATTCACCCAGGCGCCTACCATTCCAGGTAATAGTTTTTTCTCCTTCGCTACCAAAGGCAACACATAAAAAGTTATATATCAGTGTTTTGGTTTTTCTCCCCAAATAAGAATTTGAGCCAGTTTTTCTCTTCTAGGACACTCTGCTTGTTATTAATTGCACAAGGAATCTCCAGTCTGATTTGCCCGGCTCTGTAAAAAAATCTCTATGTTCCTATTTTAGGAAAAGCCATTTTTGAAAGTTTCCATGTGTTTGGCTTAAACACAAGAATAAGGGAAAACACATTAAAAATATATTCAGGTTTTGATTTAAAGGTGGTCTCAATAGTTTGATGAATAGAAGCAGCATCCTTTTGAATGGCCTAATAACCACGTTTTAAATGCAGCCAGTTCTGTCCATGTGCATGCATTTCACAGCTAATGAAACTCTAGCTTAATCCTTCAAACCTCCTTGGAGTTGTTTTGGACTCAGTCCTGCAAACTATGTTGGCTTTTGACCTCCCCAAGAGAAGGAGAAGGGAGTATTGCAAAGTGCCTGCACATCCAATGGTTGCTGTGGTTTAGTGTGGGGATTTCTCTTCCTCCCCAGGATGTGAAGCGTTGCGTGTTGCTGAGAAGTTTTTTTGCCATTTGTCTGAGAGATCAGGTCTGTCAAATCTCTTCTGCGTGGCAGATCTGAAAGTACACTTTGCACAATGCCCAGGAATGTAACGTGCCTGTGCCGGGACAGTGAGGGTCGGAGGGAGAATGAGTGAGGGTGATGTGTTAGGCAAGTGTCTGGCTGGAGTTTGGTCCTACAACCATTGTGTGGCTCTTTAGTAGTGTGATTATGGAAGTCTTGAGTTAGCAGCTATGTCAAAAGTAGAACAATAAATGGCAAAATTGTTTCTTGGACAGAAAGGAAATATCTAACCACTAGAAAGATCACTATACTTAGATTGTTGTTTTCAGAAGTGCCTAAATCACTTATAAAACACTTGTCCATGACAGTCAAGGGAACTTATGCACCCAAATTCTTTAGGTGCATTTGAAAATCCCACCTTTGGACTCTGCTGGACCAAAGGGAGAAGCTGCGAGTTGAGGTCCCTATTTTGGGAATGTTCTGCCCCACCATGCATATTTAGCGTTGACTAGTGCAATTGTCTGGGCTTTGAATTGCACTGTACCTGTATCCTGAGGTCTGCACAGTCCTGGAGCACTGAGGGAAAGTGGTGTAACGTTATAGATTAACAACCAGTAACTGAATTTTGAAAATCCAATCCATGCCTGACCAGTGCCCCACACAGGGGCATATTAACCTGCATGTTAAGACCTTGATTGTACTTTCAAGAGCACAACGGTGCATTCGTGGATGGTTAAGCCACTGTCAGAGGGGAAGCAAAGGGGGCAATTGCATGGGGGTACCTTTTAAATAGAGCTGCTGTAGCAGTGTGGGAAGACTGCTGGGAGCCCTGGAGTTCAGATCTGTGGAGCTGCATGACAGGAGGGAGCCCAGAGGTTGTAACCATGTGAGTGAGTGGGGAGGGGAGAGCTGGAAGAGGAGGGAGCCTAGCTCTGGGGTACAGTCAGCATGACGCAGTGGGACGTGAAGGGCGAGGGGGGTGGAGGAACCGGGCTGGGAAGGGAAAAGAGCAGAGGGGTGGGGGGCAGAGGCGGGCAGGGATGGCTGGGAGAAAGGAGCTGAGTGGAGTGGAGGGGTAGATGACCAATGGGGGGCAAAGGTGGACTGAGGGGAGAGAGAGGGAAGGGGCCAAGCTGGCAACAGGACTGCTGGGGGTAGGAGGGAAGAGCTGTGATGGGAGTGGCAGAGATTGAAAGGAGGGTGAGAGGGGCACCTCCAGGTAGGTGGGGATCGGGGTTGCGACCAGCCAGGGGGAGCCTCTGATTGAGAGGTTTTCCAGGTTTTCCTGATGGTGGGGGGCTGTCTGAGGGAGGGAGACGGGGGCCCACTGATTGTGCTGCCCTGGGGCCCGGAATTCCTGTCAGCAGACCTGTGGGTGCTGTGGACCTGGAGTGCTTCAGGAGAGGGTTGAGAGGGTATGTCATGAAGGAAGGATGCCTCCTGGAGATTCAAAGGGTGGGAGCAGAGAGGGTGGAGCAGCTGCCTGCCTCCCTGGGCAATGCAAACAGAGCAGTCATTACAGCCTGGCCCTTACGCAGAAGGAGCAAGGGAGACTCCTGGCACTGCACCTCACCCCAGGCTGCCTGTTGTTGTATGGGCCAGTCCGCACGTGGGCATGAATGAGCGCTCTCCGGGTAGCTAGGAGGATTCTCTGTTGAAGAATGTGCCCTCACTGCAGAGTGAACGTGGGGGATTTCAGGGTCAGCCTTATGATTTCTGCTGCCCTACAGAGCCTGTTCACTGCGACCCTTCCTGCCCTGCAGGTGGGAGTAAGGCAGCTGCTCTGCAGGGAGGCAGGGGCTGTGCTCATGGCTGCGGGAGTAGAGCTCCGAGGGCCAGGGCAGGGCAGGGCAGGGCATGGGGGCTGGCTGCGGAGCAGGTAGCTGAAGCGGAGCCGGGAGCCGGGAGGCAGAGCAGGCAGAAGGGAGGAGCAGCGTGGCTGACTGGCAGGGATCCCTGTAATCTTTTCCATCGAAGTGCAATTTTTTCCCATCCAGATGTGGCACAAATTTTGTTGTGTGCACCAAGGTGTGTGTAAATGTGCTCCACCAGTAGAAACAAAAATCCTACCTCTGGATGCTCTGCTAATGACTTTGGTAGCATTCCTTAATCTAACTGCTGGTGCTGCCCACCGAACCAGACTCCTGCTCTTACTACTAGGCCAGATTGCCCATGTGGTGGTTCATAACAGTTAGTGATAAGTAAGGCTTTGATTTTAGCAGGGACATTTCTAGTAAGTTTCATAGCAGAGGTGCAGGAACCAAAGAATTGGTCATGGAAAGGTCATCAAATAATGTAATGTCCACTACATTGATGTCCACACCAGGTGAGATCTGGAATGGTTTGCCAGGGGCCTGAAGAGCAGACGTGAGCTACACTCACTCCACAATGGTGGCTCCTTCCACTCGGGGCTGCACAGGGCTCCCCGTTGTAACTTGGCGCACAGGATCGCAACCCCACTTGGACTGGGGGCTTAATTAAATGAGCTTTTACATCCCCTGGAAAGGTTTCATGCATGATGCTCAGATTCAGACTATCTCTGACCACTGTGACCTCTGTGACAAAGTTGTAGCCCTCGGATAACTCCGAGTAGGAGCCCAGATTACCTGTGAAGTGAAAATCTACCCTGTGTTTGGTGGAGTGGGATATGTGTGTGTGTGCTGCTTATCAAGCCTCACTCTCACAGGCAGAGACCTCACCTCGTGTGTTACACCTCAGAATGGCCTTTCATGACCAGTATTTAATGAAGATGCCATACGTTATGATTAGTGCTCTCACTATCGCACTGTGCTGTTTGAGTCAGTAGGGCAATTCCATGCTGGTGAGGAAACAAGGTGAGATGTAATGTGTTTGGAGGAATTTGGCAAGCTGCCTTTTGGCTATAAAAGCAGCTGAAATACTTATGCTTGGAGCAGTGAAGAGAGGCTGTGGTGGAGAGGTCACTCATGCATATCCTCCCACTCCTATGCCTTTTGAAGTAACCTTATTTGGAAAAAATATTGGAAAATGGCACCCAAAGGGGAATTTTATCCTTGGTCAGGAGTAGGAAGACAGGCCTGCAGTATGCTTTTATCAGAGGGGTAGCCGTGTTAGTCTGTATCCGCAAAGAAGTCCTGTGGCACCTTATAGACTAACAGATTTATTGGAGCATAAGCTTTCGTGGGCAAAGACCCACTTCGTTGGATGCATGTCTTCTGGTGCGTGGGTCTTTGCCCACAAAAGCTTATGCTCCAATAAATCTGTTAGTCTATAAGGTGCCACAGGACTTCTTGTTTTTGTGGATACAGACTACCATGGCTACCCCTCTGATACTTCTAGTAAGTGATAACAGAGACTCCTCTGTCACGTGGAAGTGGGGCTGGGACAGTACAGAGTCTGAGAAATCCTTGGCTCAGCACAGGAGACTGATGAATCTCTCCTCTTTTGTTTCCACCCAGGAAAAGATTGGCTGGAGGAAAGAGGCCTCTCACTTGCTGGTCTTTACCACGGACGATGTGCCACACATAGCTCTGGACGGGAAGCTGGGTGGACTGGTCCAGCCACATGATGGCCAGTGTCACCTGAACGAGGCGAACGAATACACTGCGTCAAACCAGATGGTGAGAATCAACCCCGGTGTCTTCTGTGTGCTGGGTTTCTTTTTAATTGGTCCCTTCAGAACCTTTGAGTGTCACCGACTTCCTTGCATTTATTTGGTTTCAAAATACTCCTGTTTAAAGAACTGTTCTCACAGGTTGTATGACTCTGACAGATGTCAGCATCTTTCCCTCTGTACCATTGGTGAGGTTTATTTGAGCTGGCAGTCCACAGGCAAAAGACTACCCTCTTTTTTCCTCTGGCACCCCAACATGGCTAAACAGGCTTTCAAGCCTGCAGGACCTTCTGGGTTAGTTGCGTATGGGAAAGGTTCATCTGACACCCCAAATCCTGGCAAGATTCACCCACTGAGCATAAAGAAATATAAATGTCATACTCCTTGGACTTGTCTACGCTACCACCTTCCTTCGAAGGAAGGATGGTAGTTAGGGTGTTGGGAGTTTACTAATGAAGTGCTGCCATGCACAGGCAGCACTTCATTAAGCAAATTGCTGCCCCTGTGGCAACTCCAAAGTTTAAAACTTCGGAGTTGCCGTGGGGGGAAGCAGGGAATTTGCTTAATGAAGTGCTGCGTATGCACCACAGCACGTCATTAGTAAACTCCCAACACCCTAATTACCATCCTTCCTTTGAAGGAAGGTGGTAGTGTAGGCAAGCCCCTTGTCTAATATATATGCAGTAGACTGTCATCTCTTCAGTGTGCGGACAGTGTGTGTAGTACAGGTCGAATCTCTGTAATCTAGAACAATCTTGTCTGGCAACATCCTTAATATGGCATGGTTTTAGTTAGCTGGACAACCACTTACCCTGGGGGTGGTCAAGTTTTCTGTGAGCCCAGGAAGTTTGTTTACAGCCTCCAGCCCTGGCTCTGAGTGGTCTGTGCTATTATTTAACTGTAATTTACCTCTAAGTGTCTTCTAAGAGCCCAGTAAGCAGTGGAACGGTTGGTAATGATGCCAGACAATACTGACCTCCTGTGATCTGGCAGATTCTCTTGTTCAGCACGGGTCAGGTCCCCAGGGTGCCAGATTAGATAGGTTTAACTTGTATCTAGCGCAATAGGGCCTTGTTCCTGATTGGGCCTCTAGGTCTGATAGTTATATAACTGTAAACTAACCTCTTTGGAAATTACAAGTGAGGCAGCAGAGAACACTGCAGGTTACTTCCTGGGTGAATGAGCCCCTTGTCTGCTGTGTAATTATCAAGTCATTCTGCATATCTACACACCATTCTGCTGCTTGCAAACACTAATTATTGTTATGTTCCTGAATGGACATCGAAGGTCCTCCCCTGCTGTCCCAATTATGGCAGGCTTTCCTGGCTGCCTGCCTCATGACAATAGGCTAGAGTCCTCACAGCAAGCTAAGGTTTTTTTTGTTGTTGTTGTTGTTGTTGTTTGTTTTTATTTTTACTGGTAACAAACAAAAGTACATTCACAGGGGTCACTCTGACTTTCTGTGTATCGATGAGGAGCTATATTGTGAAAATGGCAAAGGAAGACTCCTGGACTTCCAGGCTTTTCATCTCCATGGCTTCAAATTATTTCGTCAATTAGTAAAAAGATGGTTGTTGGTTTGTTCTGGCTACCAACACTGCAGACTCAGCCTTGAGCTGAAATTCCAGCCAATATCTTTTTGTCTTCATTTATCAACACAATGCAGATCCTGTGAATGGTTGTCTGATGCTATGCAGGGTGGGATAGAATCCATCTCCTTCCCCCACGTCACTGTGGGCTTTACAGTGCTAAAATGTAAACTCTTCTGTTAATCAGAATATGTTGTTGTCATTCCTCTAAGACAGGGGTGGGCAACCAAAAAGGTAAGAAGAGTCATTTCTTTCAAATTTGATAAAAACTCAATAATTCCAGAACCACGATGCTTGTGAATACGAGATGGTCCTGAATACATAAGGTCAAACCATGCTTTTTGTAACCTCTATTTTAAGAACAGTGCGCACACACGATTTATAATGTGATACATGTTTACTGCAGGACTTTCACAAACATTTTACATATTCCATATCCTTACACTTTACGTGTCTGTATTTGTACCACTGTCTTCCTGCCTTTCATTCCCTAACCTACTTTAATTAGCCCAATTTTACTTCATGTTTACTTTCAATTTTCTTTCTGAAAATGCATGTTGCCCTTCAGCAGGAATGCCTCAAGCTTCCTTTTCCTTTTCAAAATCAAGACGTTTTTAGCAACACAGTCAAAACACAGGTACAGTATCATATCCCACAATACACTGCACATATTAAAGGGGGAGTTATCCAGTATTTCAGTATCACATATCATTTGCTATTTATATGAGTTGTTCATTGTTGGGATTTTAGACATTCACCATTTATTGAAAATAATCAGGAGGGCTTTTTTTGTTTTGTTTTTTTCACTTTGCAATTATAACATTGGGAGCTACAAAGAAGTCTTTAAAGAGCTGCAGGTTGCAGACTCCTGCTCTAAGACAACATTTCTCAAACCGGGGGTCCAGGTTATTACATTGGGGGTCATGAGCTCTCAGCCCCCACCCCTAACCCCACTTTGCATTTATAATGGTGCTACTTGTGTTTAAAAGTGTTTTTAATGTCTGGGGGGTGGGTCTCATTCAAAGACGTGCTGTGTGGAAGTCCCTCTTGAGAACCACTGCTCTAAAACTCAAAGAGCAGACAATGGATATTACCCCTTTCAGGAAAAAATGTCAGATCTGTCTCTACACAGTAGATTTCCTGGGACAACAACCCTAAGTAATGGCCTTTATCTCACTTGCTTGAGGACAGCAGCTAATTTAAATCTATGCATTCACTGATGGCCAAGTGAAGAGTAGGGGAGTTCAGTGTTTCAGAGGTATTTTGCTGTAGCTAATTTTGCTGGCACTTGACGGTGATGGGTGTGTAAGAAATCCAAATCCAGAGAGAAGATGTCACTTTTCTGGCTATAACTACACAACAGGACTCTGCCATAACTATGAAACATGCTGTATTTCCATATGGAATTTTGCTACTCTCTGAATTGCTAAATTGCTCTCTGTTTTTGTGTCACAAATGAGTCTTTCTGATCTGTTATACTAGGATTATCCTTCCCTGGCACTTCTTGGGGAGAAACTGGCTGAAAACAACATCCACCTCATTTTTGCTGTGACAAAAGCTCATTATTTGCTTTACAAGGTGAGTGCTGTTGAGCCACCCAGCAGGCAGATGTTTTTTATGTGATCAAGAATCTACTGGGGGAAGGGAGGAGAAAAGAGACGTAAGTGTCACTTGGAATAGTCTTCCTTCCTACATCTGGGAGGACAGGAAGAACAACTGTGAATCAAACATGTGTGAGTGAGGTTGTGTGCGCACTGCCACTTCCTGAACAAGTAAAGTTTTAGTGCTGAGGTGTGAAAAACACACTCCTGAGCAACAAAAGTTTCAGTGCTGGAAGGCTCCAGTAGAGACAGCACTTACCTGCTGGGAGCGACGTTCCCTCTAGTTTTTAGTATCCATATGTGAAATAAATTTTGTTGTGTTCACTGAGGCATGTGTGATATGCACCAGCAGAAGCACATACTGTGGGCACTATGCTAATCAGCTGGACGGCACACAGCTCTCTCCTGGATGGCTGGCCCAAGTGCTCAGCTTACAGGCAATAAACCCACCAGCCCTCCTTTGGGTTATAATTCTTAAACACCAGAAGACTCTCCCTCTGCAATAAAAAGTGACTGCACTGCTCAGGCTGCAGCATTGCCAGGGCTGTGCTGTAACGTGGGCAGTGTAAACATACCCTGAGAAAGAGCCCCTGACATCCTGTGCTGCAACACATGTAAATTCTAGCACAACCTGAATTCGCCCAACTGTGTGTTTACCATTTTCCAGCATTGTTGTTTCAGTGAAAAGTGTGCAGGCTTCTTACAGTAAGCAGGTAAATGTTTACAATCATGTGGATACTTAAAATAGACTCTGGCCTGATCTTGTGTGTAGGAAAGTTGCCAGCTATCTGAGAGAGCAGACACCTGTTCAACCCCGCTGCTATTACTTAATCCCATTATCTAAGAACATGCTGGATTTCTGCCCAGCTGTTTTTCCTCACTAAATCCAGGGCTTTGAAGCAAAAGATATTTCTTCTGAGGGATTGCAGTTAGTGTTTAGGCTAAAACACCTGTACATTTTCTACCCTCGGTCTCAAGTATTTCTACAAACACACACACACTGGATTTGGGTCCTGCTGTCTCTGCTACTTTTCTGTCTGTCTCTCTTAGAAAACCATGCTGTCCATCATAAAGAATGAAGTGGGGTGGGAAAATGGTTGCATGGAAAGTATACACCTAAATGTTTGCATGCAGGTTTTTGTTAAAAAGAACACCCTTATCCCAGAAATTCATCATTTGCACTAAAGGAAGATAAATGTTGATGATTTCATCTTCATGCTAGCAACCCGCAGAGAGCTAAATGGCTCATTATCTCATTCTCCACACCCTTTTCAGAGAAAGTTAGCATTTTGACCAGAGTGCTCTCTGATGGAAGCCAAGGCTTACTTTCCATATTGGAGGAATTTGTGCCAGACCCTGCTCTCCTTTACAACCGTGCAAATCCATCAGATCTTGTTCCATCTAATAAGTGTGGGTTTTGCTGTGTTGAGAGTGGGATCATTATTTAGCCAATTTCAAAATATCCAACAGTGCATCTACATGCAAAAAGCGTTCCTTTGAAAGTAAATCAAAAGAATGCAGTGCTCCTTTTGAAATTACTCTTCCCTTCCCATTTCAGGAAGAGCGCCCCTTTGAAAGCTTTTTTCAAAAGAAAACGTGTGTAGATGCTCCACAGGCCCTTTTTTTTTTTCGAAAGAGCAGTCCTCGTGGGGCCTGATTTTTGATTCCCCAGTCCATTCTTTCAAAAGAGCAGCAATTGTGTGGACACTCTCTTTCGAAAGAGCAGACAGCTCTTTTTATCTGCTTTTTTGTGCGTGGATGCACTCATTCGAAAGAAGTTCTTTTGGAAGAGATCTTCTAGAAGAAGTGCTTTCAAAAGATCTCCGTAGTGTAGACATAGCCATTCCTTTCCTGTAGACGTGTTCCTATTTCCTTTATCAGGCTGCAGATTAAAATTACACTGCATCATCAACCCTAACTAATAAAGTCCATGCAAAACTGTGTCTTCCGTCCCATGTAAGCAACAAATGAGATCAGTGGCTGTGCAGGTGGAGCTGAGAGGACAATTTAACTCTATTTTGTATTTCATCGTCTGAATCTTTCTGTTTTTCTTTTTAAGAATTTTACAGCACTAATTCCTGGAACAACAGTGGAAATTTTACTTCAAGACTCAAACAATATTATCCAGCTGATAGTCAAGGCATACAATGTAAGTTTCTCTTTTACTTTTGTCCTTCAGCTGATGTGTAATAAAATGAGTTCAGTTCAGCTGTGCTTATTCCTCCCTTGGGGTCTCCACCCATATTTGTTTTTTTCTGAACCCGGTGTTCGGAGGATCAGTCTGTTACTGGAGCTGCTGCCTCCCACCCTGCAGAGATTGTGGTGTTTGTGTCAGGCTCAGGAATAGGGTTGTTTGTTCTGGTTTCATGCCCTGTCTGGCTATCTTAGATACTACAGTAAAGGGTGTTATATAAGTATCTGATCTGTTTACAGTTTTGAATGTATTTACCTTATTTAACACCCCAGTGAGACAGGGAAACACTCTTATCCATTATACAGATAGTCGTACTGTGCATCAGTTCTCCATGGGCTTGTTTACACTAACATGGCAAGCTGGACTGTCTCTCCAGCCTGGCATGCATTCACTGCCTGTAGTGACCCTGCTGATATGCATTAACTTTTTGTGAATGCACTTTGATCAATTCTAGTGTTCTTTGAAACAAGACTAATCAAGGCACATTAATGAACTGTCAGTGTGTCAGCAGGTTGCATACGGACAGCTTGTGCACAATGGCAGGCTAGTACAGGGTAGAGTCACAGCCCAGTTTGTTGTGAAATAAATAGTCATGTGGATGAGCCCTAAGTGACTTGCCTAATCTCGTACAGGAAGCCAGTAGCAGAGCAGGAAATTAAACGTGGGTCTCCCAAGTCCCAGGCTAGCACCGTAAATAAAATACATAAATAAATGAAATTAAGACCTGGTGGTATGTATTAAAAGTTATGGATATATGCTGGAATGATGACTAAACTGATTTAAGCCATACATAGTAAGGGGAGGAAAGTTGTCAAGATAATTCATGAGGAGATAGCATTGCATCTACAAGGTTGACTGATCTATGAAGTGGGGGGAGAGGTGAACCTCAAATGACAAGCAGTTGAATCACCTGCTTTTAGACAATATTTCTGTATTATAACAGTATGACAAATGATATGGTTTATGAAAGCCTGTGACACGCTGGCGATAAATGTCACTGTGAATTGTGTGTATTAACACGCAAAAAGAATTCTGGGTACTTGATATTAGGCTTGGCAGTCTGTGTCCAAACAAAGGGAGAAAGGACTGGAGGAAATATTACACCTGTCTCCTATGTAAATTAAACATCCTAGAATGAAAACTATGAAAAGCCCCACTGGCATATGGAGCTTAGGGAGAAGCCAACAGGAAGGGGAAAAACAACTTGAGGTCATCCTGTCTATTGAAACAAGGTTATTGAATTTCAGAAGATATGAGCAGAGACAGGAAGCTATTTTGACATCTATCACTAGACATACCCAGAGGAATAGAGCTCTTGAAAGCTGAGAAAGATAGGTCCTTCGGGACCAAGAGGCAGTTGGCATATCTGGGAAGTGAATATAGGTGAGAAACCTGCTTATGCAAAGTTCTTTCATGTAGAAAGACCAGGGTCACCTTGAACTTTTGTGGAAGGTCCTACTGAGGAAAAGTCAGCTTCCCGTGGCTGGGAAGAGGAAAACTTAGTGAGATTTCTCTCAATCCTTTCTCCATCTTTTCTTATTTTCCATTTTACTTACTTATGGCTTAAGCCGCAACTGGATTCCCTCCACCTCTTAGTCCACTCTTCCTCCCCTCAGTTTGGTGTCTGACATGAAATAGGTGAAATAGAACTTCACTGACTCTTCTACAGCCATATCAGCTAGGTAGAGTGGCTGATTTGAAAAGAAAAAAAAAGAAAACAAAGCATGCCTTTGTCAGTAAATTTAAGATACATCTCTGCGAAAATCCACAGTGCTAGGTTCTAGCCTTGTTTGTGTCATATGGAGATCAATAGGAATTATACACATGATAGAGTATGACCCAAAGGGAGAAATAACAAGGTGCTATTTTTAGAGTTGCTTTCCGAAAAATAGTGGTATCTCAAACAAGCTTCTGCTCTTAACCCTGCTGGTTTTCACTGGGTAATCTCCTAGAAACCTTTGACTACAATAGCTGTCCTTGCGTCCTCTTTTTGTATGTTTTATCCTCATTTATAGAGAAATGTCTTGTTCTTTGATTGCCCATTTGCTATTTTGAATGGGTTTTTTTTTTTTACCTGACTGAACAGCCTATCAGACTTCTGAACACTCCCTTTATGTTACATCAAGGTTCTCTTTTGTCCCTGAAAAGCAGCACAACAATTTTAACCTTTGCCTGTAGTAAACATGTTTAATAAGTACTTCCTCTCTGTCGACTGCACAGTGGATAAGAATCATTAAAAGCGCCTATTCAAAGATTATCCGCCATATACAATTGGGGCAGGAACTGAAGCACAGAGAGATTAAGTGATTTTCTCCAAGTGCACACAGCAAGAGGTAGAACCAAAGTCGTTTGCCCTGTCTGCCCAAACATAGCCACCTATTAAAAATGAGAATTAGCCTGGCTGCTTCTGGTTGCAGCCTCTCCCATATGACTAAGGTTTTCCTTTGAAAAAGTTCTTCAGTTCTATTCCAGGAGATTTCCCAAGTACAACAATACACAGTCAAAGGGGTGATGGATGAAGGGTACTAAAGAAACCCAGACATAAAAGAAATGACCACCTAAGTCTATGGTGTCCAACCAACTCTGAAGCAGTAGCCACTCTACAGGTTGAACCTCTCTAGTCTGGAACTGTCTTGTCTGGCACATCTATAACCCAGCATAATTTTAGTTATCTGGACAACCACTTTATCATGGGTGTGGCCAAGTTTCCCCATGGTCCCAAATAATTTGTTTACAGCCACCAGTCCTGGCTCTCTGAGTTCTGTGCTGCTGTTTAGCTGTAATTACCCCAGCTGTCTTCTAAGAGCCCAGTAAGCAATGAAAGTGATAGTAATGTTGCTAGACAATATTGACCTCCTGCGGTCTGGCAAATTCTCTTGTTCTGCACCCATAAGGTCCCGAGAGTGCCATACTAGAGAGGTTCAATGCGTAGTCACTATGGGTATAGTGACCTAGCCACATTGTTTTGAAAATATATTTATTGTTCAAGCCAGTTAGCCACACTCAATTGGCCAAAGAGGCACAAATGGCTAGTGGCTAGCATGTTGGACACCACAGGCCTAAGCCATCTTGTGAACAGTGTGGGGCCTTTCTCCTCAGTCTGCACTTCAGTGCTTTGTTCAGTCTGGTTTAAAACTAGTACACTGTTGAGAGCTTCCACCAGCTCCCAAAGCGGTGTTGCTCCGCTGCAAAGAAAAGGCGTGTTCTTAACTTGATTTAACTAAACCACATTAGCAAGGCAACTGCGCAGCTCAAGTGCAACTCCATTCTCCTTTCGCAGGTTTTAACTGGAACTGCTAACCCCACTTAAAATGTTTCTTCATATCTCCACTGCTCTTTGAACCCAGCTTAGCTATCTAAGAACAGACTCCTCCCCCGTCCTCCTACCCCTTCAATGCAGACTTATCCATATCAGTGTCTTTGAAGGCCCACTAGACAAATATGCTTCTCTTGGCTTATTGGGTAGGTGAGGTAGCACCACACAGTTAAATGACAGTTAGTGGCTGAAGTATTCCAATGCTGATAGAAAAATGCCATGAGAGCTTTTCTCCAGCTCTTTAAATAGACTCCATTCTGATCAAGTGATAACTGAGTGTATTTACGTTACTGGTAGTTAATCTCCCTTCTGGGATACAGCTGAAATTTGCCCAGATCAGCAAGAAGAGATAGCACAGTATCCTGACAGAACAAAACAGCAGAAATGTAGCACTTTAAAGACTATCAAAATGATTTATTTGGTGAAGTGAGTCTGTCCCAAGAAAGCTCATCACTGAACAAATCATTTTGTTAGTCTTTAAAGTGCTACGTTTCTGCTGTTTTGTTTTGTTAGAATACAGACTAACACGACTACCTCTCTGTTAGTATCCTGACAGGTCAATGTTAATTTCTGTGAAATTAGTTTTAGAGGAATAGGGTTATGTGTGGAGCGTGATGAACTTTATTGGAATATACTGGGTTCAGTCTCCAAGGAATAGAACCTCTGCTGGGGCCGTAATGTGAACCCATGAACAGGAGACTACAATCCAGACAGGAAATAGTTTCATATATTACAACATAGATATGGGAAGTTAGTTTTTTTTTGTTTTTTGTTTTTTTTCCTCCTGGGTTGTTTAGATTTACAGTCAACACTGATTTATTCCCTGCTGCTTTCCAGAAGCATTAGTCTTTTGCTAGTATTGTGTGTCAGTGTGAACACAGGCTACATTAGCAGACTAATTATGGTACTGAATTTGTTCTGTTTGTTGTTGTTCTCATTTCAAGGCAGGGCTGGAGTGAGGTGTACACCAGAGTGGATCGGAAAGCCTACTGAAGTGTTAGTAGAGCTGATCAAGAGAATATTGTACACCAAAATATTCCACCTTGATGATTTTTTTATTTTGATTTCTTTTTTGATCAGAAACAAACAAGAAACTTGGTTTCAAATTAGTATTTCCAACTGCAGTTCATATTTTGGTTTCAGTTTGACTTAAAATATCCCATTTTGGGGGAGGGGGAGGAGAAAAGACAGGAAGAAGAGCATAAAAAGGGAGACAGAGACGTGATGAGAAACCCCTCCCCTCAAACTCTTGGATCAGAAAATGGAAAAGAAGCACATTTCTTCCACCTAAAACAGGGATTCCCAGCCTATGGGTCAGGACCCAAACATGGGTCGCAATTAGGTTTGTTAAGGGTTGCAAGCAGCTTAGAGCTACACCTGACTCTTAATGGAGTAATTTGCTGTTCCTTAACGCTGCCATATCCAGCAGCTATCGCTATCAATAGAGAAGCAGTCATGCATAACAGAGACAGCTTCTCCACCTTTGATATTTGTAGCCATCCCAGGCAAACCACTTAATAGACTCTTGCAGTAGGTAATTTTGCCCCCTCCCTGCTTTTGTCCCCCTTCTCTTCTATGTAGCTGATTTGTCAGTTTTCATTTTTTGTTTGTATCTCCCCGCCAGCCTGGCAGTGTGACTCACCTAGCCCCTCCAGCCTCTGAATGTGAGCCTGCAGCCCCTGAGTGTGACCCTCCAGACCCCCAGCCTCTGCGTGTGACTCCCCCAGCACTCCCACCCCAATCCCCTGAGTGCGACCCCCACCCCCAGACCCTGAATGCAATCCTCCCAGCCGCTTTCCTATGAAATAACTACTATGAATATATAAACATAAGGGAGCAATTTTATATTCTTGCCTCAGGCACAAAGTTAACTAGTTACAGCATTGCTACCCCTTCCCCCCGTTATTGAATTGCTTTGGGTCACCAAGTCTTCCTGAATTGTCAGAATGGGTCCCTGTCTGAAAAAGGTTGGGAACTGCTGGTCTGAAAGAAAATGTTCCTTTCGGTTCTCAGCACAAATTCCCACAGAAAAACTGCCATCCTTCAGCATGGCTTCTCTGTTTCTTCCCCTTCTGTCCGAGAATATTTTCCTTGGAAAAGTGTTGGATTTTTGTCCACCAAGTTAATACAGTCTAATTACTGGCATAATAATTCTGCCTTGGTAAAGATTTCTACCCCCTTTCTACAGATATAAATGACATCCCAGGCACCAAACAGTGGAGAATCAGGGTCTGTATTTCCATAAGAGTAATTGTATACAGGAGAGTTATGGATGTTCAGGCTAAATGCTGGCCTTTGTTGCATAGGCAGACAACAGAGCCCATCCCAAGCCATAGTCTAGAGCAGCTTTTTTTTTGACACAGAAATATCTGTTTTATGAGCTGTTTATACATGTCTACATTCCAGTTACATTGTGAATCCTCAGGTATATTAGGCTGATGTTATTGGAATACTAAAAGACTTACCTAGTGATGCCTGGGTCAGGGCAGGAACCAGGCCAGGGACGTGGGGATGGAGAAGCAGGGTGGGAGGCTGGAGATGTGGGAGAGTGAGGGTTGGGGGTAAGGAGGAACTCGGGCAGCGGTTCAGTGTGGCCAGACTTTCTCTCCTACCCTCCCACCCAGCAGGGGCCTTCTCCCACCCCAGGCTGGTCCAGGCCTTTTTCTCTCCCCCGCCTCTCCTCCAGCTGCCAGTGGCTGCCGGGAGAGAGTTTTGGGAAGGGAAGCTACTTATCTGGTCCAGTGGCGGACAAGAAGGCAGAATCCCAATGGCCAATCTCTTGATGCTGTGGCTGCCCCCAGTGACCACGCTCAATATCGCATACCTCTTCTTTGTGCCCCTCCCTCTCTCTGCCCCCTCCCTTTCCATGCTATAGAAAACAGCCCTATTCCCAGCACTTCCTGTTTTCCGGAGTCAACCAAACCCTGACTTGGTTCAAGTTAAGGTAGGAGGAAGCTGCATGCCAAATTTCTGCATTCTTACGATTTAGGAGGAGTTCTTGAACAAAAATCTATATAGATGCAGCTTTATGGACACATGCACAGGACAGTCCATCTATCATAAAATCCCCGGCTGGTGCCTGTGGGGTAAGAAAAATGTTTTATGAGTCCTTTACTTTCCAATGGAGTGAAGTGGGTGCATGTGTGTGAATAGACAGTGACCAACAATTCTTACTTTGCTTGCCAGAAGAACATGGAGCTGATAGAATGTTATCTATACATGTGTGTTCACACCTGATTTTTTTAAAAAAGAAAATGTCTATGGATGCCCAGCTCCGCTGATCGTACTACAAGGACCTCAATAGTCTAAGAACAACAACATGCACAAGAAAGATGTGTATTGATTTTAGTAATCTCATAGGTTTCTTTTCTGTCTGCTTTCTAGAGTATTCGGTCTAAAGTGGAATTAACTGTTTGGGACAATCCTGAAGACGTCAGCCTAACTTTCACAGCTACATGTCAAGATGGCTTGCTGTATCCTGGAGTCAGGAAGTGTGCAGGTCTCCAAATAGGAGACACAGTAAGTTTTTGATGTTTGCATCTCCATTTGATGGGTTGTTGTTCCAGGTTGAACTTCTGCAATCCAGAACTCTCGGGTCTGGCAACATTTGTGGCCCAGCACAACCATGTATGTTTCTGGGCCAGAGATCCTTAGCAGCTGAGCGTGAGGACTGGCTGGGAGTCTGGCTGCAGGGGGGCCAGTGGCTAGGAGCCTGGCTGGGGCCAGGAGCAGAGCCAGGTTGGTGGCCAAGGCCAGGAGCACAGCTGGGCCAGCATCTGGGAGCCCTTCTAGGGCCAGAGGCGTCGCTGGGAAAGTGGCAGGGCTGATTGACAGCAAAGAGCCTAGCAGGGACCAGAAGTGAGGAGTCACTTCGCTCTTCTTTGCCTAATGTTCACTTCTGTTAAGAGTACAATCAGGGGTGCCAGCAGGCTTGCTGGGCGAGGTGCAGAGGCAGGGGCTCCTGGAAGGTGCCTGGCCTTGGGCAGAAGGGGCAGGTCTGAGGCAGCTAGCCTACAGCACCACCTGGAGTGGTCCCTGCCATGCCACCAAAGCCAGGCTTCCTGCAGAGCCTCACAGAGCATGCCATGGTGGTGCTCCGGCTGTGATTTAAAGAGCGTGGAGTTCTGGCCGTAACCCTGGGTCCTTCTGAATCCCGGGGTCCCAAGACAATTGGCCCCTTTTCTTCCCCATCAGTGGGCCTTAGTATAATACTCTCTTGCTTTCTCCTTTTGGGCAAAATGTTGAAGCCTAGTCATGTTGATGATCTTAATGTCTTCAGATGATGGTACCAGAAATGTGCTAAGAGCTGGTTTTATTGCAAGAAGTAAATCAGTACAAGATCACCTCTGAACTTGGCATGAGGGAAAACAGGCATAATATTTTCAGCCACATGCATGGAGTTTTCTTAAGCAATCTGGATTGTGAAAGGCAGGCATAGACTTTGATCCCAGGCATCTATTTGTTCTTGTTTCCTATATCCTCTTATTTCATCAAATCTCTCTCTCTCTCTCTCTTCCCAGTCCTGTAATTATTATACATTTTCTTGCAATGGTGCCTGAGATCCTTAGTCTTTGGTCTCTCCCAAAACACACTTACCTACCAGTATTGACTTTTCAGCGACCACCTGCAGTATTTAAAATAGCGAGAAACTTACAAAAAGCTACTCACTATTCTGTCATTTGGCAAATCTGAGCTATAACTCAACTCTACACTGTTGAGTTAAAACACAGCTTGCTCCTAAATGTTAACATCATCTCATCTTGTAATCTGATATGTTCTAATTAATAAACAACAGAGAAGTTGAACTTTGCTTGTAAAGTGTCTTGTTTTTAAGCTAAATGAGTTGATCAACTGTGTTAAGTCTGTGTTCAGGAAGTCTAGGGAAATGTTGCATTATAATAAATTACTAGAAGAGACAAAAGATGGAACTTCTGGCCCAAAATCAGGATAAGAGCAGGAAGATGTTTTTGTTTTAGCTTTCAGTTCTCCTAGGAGGATTTAGTGGTTCTTTCCTTATTTTCAATCCCCCTGTGGTGAGAAAGGCCGGAAATATGGGCATCTACTGAGCAAACAATTGTCTTCTGCTAGTCAGGGATTTTTCTTGGCTGTTTTTCAAGACTGACTTTGTACGGTTTGGTCATGATCGACTCAGAACCGTGCTGAACAAGGGATAAATAGCACTTCAACATGTGTTAGCTTGGACTAGCTACTGTATGCTAGTCTATTTCTGCCTTGCATGCAAAACTTCAGGCTTACCTTCAGATGGCCAGATTGTCAACGTGTGTATGTTATCGTGGATCCATTGAAGTCAATGGAGACAGGTCTGCTTACAGCAGCTGAGAATCTTGCCCTCAGTGATATGCTTGCTGCACTGAGGCCTGGAGTAGTTATTCTATTTTCCTTCTTTTAGAAGAATTAAAGATTTTTCCTGGGAGTTAAGAGTAAATTGGTGTTTGGAATGTTAGAAGGGTCTGAAACAGGAATGATGTTTAAACATGTTGCAAAAAATAAGAATCCTGGAAACTAGGGTTGTTGTTGAAAAGGCTGGTTTCAGCACTTCTAGCTGACTTTACCTGTTTGTAATCAATGGGCCAAGTTTACCTCTAATACAACTCCACTAATGTGAGATGAATTAAACTGGGATGGAGTCAGCCTAAGATTTGTGTAGTCAAACTTTTGCTGCCGCTGACATTTCTGGGGTACTAAGGGAGGGGCAGAGGAGGTATTGGGAAGAATATTTCTTCTTTAATTGAAAGCTGCAAATGAGACCCAACACAGGCAAAACATAGCAAAGGGCAGAAACAAAGTTATTTCATTTGTTGCAGCTGAGTTCTTTTGTTTCTGTTTTTTATATTGCTGGTCATTTTTGTGAAAAAGTCACGTCATCTTTGCACCAATCTGAAGCCATTCCTGTTTGTGTTAGCCAGTGAAAGAAGTTGGCACGATACAGCTGCAAGCTGGTTTATTCCAGCTGGCACATTATTAAGCCTGGAAAAAGCAAAAAAGGACCACTGGAAAGGCCTCTTCAGGCTCTTTAAAGATCTTGAGGCGTGAGCCTTTTCAAACCCAGTGCCTTTCTGTGGGAAACGAAGTACTGAGCGGTAGTCTTGTCTTCCTGATAGAAATCAAATCTGCTAAACTGTTTGAACTGTGGTAGTAAGAGATGGGATGGTAAAATAATCTGGCCTCTAGCAAAGACAGAGGTCATAAGGGTAGTATCATTGGATACCATGCTTGGTCACACTCAGTATGGTTTGGCACATGGTATCTCATGTCCAGCATACACCACAGAAAGCATTTTGCACTAAGGGTTATGACTTTTTGGGTGAGTGTGGGAAAATAAAGGGAAAATTAAAACACTCAAAGTACTTCAAAGTTGCCATCAGAGAGTCTACATACATTTTCCTTACTTCGAAGTTAATGTTGAAGTAGGGAGCCCAACTTTGAAGTTCTCACTCCATTCCCAGGAATGAAGTAGTGCCCTACTTTGAAGTTTAACTTTGAAGTAGGGTGTGTGTAGACACTCAACTTCAACTTTTGTAATGTAGACACAGCCTGAGTGTGCTGAGGATTAATGGGTGGCAGAAGTACAAAGTGAGAGTTTGCAATGATGTGTGGGATTCCTTTCTTTGTCATTTATAGGATTTTCTGTAATCTGCTTTTAGAGCAGTATGTTGGAATGCAACATCAGGCTTCTGTGCCAGGAGATAGATACTTTTGGGTCTGAAAGTGACATGCTTCACAGCCAGCTATATCTGGGAGGCAGGAAGGGGTCTTCTGAATCTTCTAGTTTTCTAATGTTCACCTTTCCACCTTGTTATACCTTCCAGCTCCACCCTGTGGTCTTCTGTCTTCCCATTGCTCTTCCCTCTTCCCATAAGCTCTTGTTTTACTGTCACTTTTATCTCCTGTGCCCCCTTTACCAAGGAACTCCCTCCTTGATTGTATCCACCAACTGCTCTCTGTCATCTCCTTGAAACCGTCCTTAAAGCCCACTCCTTGATGTAATCCTTCCTCATCCTCCTCAATAAATGGCAGAGCCTCGCTTTTCTTTTTTTTTTTTTTAATCCTGCCCTGGGTCTTGTTTTGGATTTGTCTTGTAAACTCTTAGAGGAGGGAGAACCCTCTGAGGTATACATGCATATGTTTGTGAGTTTGTACTCTGTCAAGGTCTGGGTTTTGGTGCCCTCTCTGAGGATGGTTTGCCTTGGCATGGGGTTACAAACACTAATGCTATGGGCAGGCTAGTTCCTACAAGGTGTCTCAATGGAATATAAGTAATGAATAACTGTCCCTTTGCAGCCAAGTGTGAATTTTTGAGGAGAAGGTCAAGGTTGCTCTGTGTCTCAGCCATGCGTTGAGAACATGGTCTGTCTTCCCTGTGGGCTGCGTGCACAGTCTCTCTGAAGAGATCCTAGTTCTTGCTGGCCCAGGAAGCAAGAGAGACTTCTTGTTGCTCTTAAAACAAAGGAGGAGAAATTATCATTTTGGGGATTAGAAGGGGGAAAGCTACAAACTGCAGGCAGCACATTGCAGCTTTTTCTTACCTCGGACAGAGAGCCAGGCAGCTGAGAAATGAGTAGAGCATGGCACATTCTGTGCTGGCGAAGGGAGGGCTGGACATGAGGTCGTAGGCTCTGCCACCTTCAATTTTCATGCTTCTCTGCTTTCCCTCAATGACCCATCAGTGCTGTAAAGTTTGCCTCTCTCTAGAACAATGGTCTTTGTACCAAGAGAATTTCCCACATTCATGTTTAGGGCTTCATCCTGCTCCACTTGAGGTCAATGGTAAAATTCCTGTCGATGTCAAAGGCAGTAGGATTTGGCTTTAAAGCTGTTAAGAACATTTCCTTAACGAAGATAATGCTGGTAGTGGGGTCATAATCTGCTGTGGTTTAAGCACTGGTGTCAAACCATGCAATCCTACTGGCTTTTCACTGATCCCCTTAGCTCAGTTTCTCTGATCTGATTTCCTCTCTAATTTAGTGTTTTTCCCCATTCTCTGCAATCATTTACAGGTCTAGGAAATCAGTCTTCCACCCCAACCCCATTTTCTGAAGAAGAGACAATATTGCTACTGTTTCCATTTCCATTAGGTGGAGCAGGGTGCTGAAATCCCATCTGCCTAACAAGAACAGAGCAGATGTATTCCAATAGCAGAGAGAACTTGAGGTGATTCTTTAGAGGAGAAGGAATTTTCTTCCCCTCTGTTTTTGTTTTGTGTCTTCAAAATAAATCCAAGTGACTGTACTGGGTAAGAGAGGGGTTTATTCAGAGGCCTGGAATGAAAATGCTTTGCACTAATGTAATGCCTTCCATGCAAAGATCTCAATGTTTTTTTTCCCTCACCTGCTTACATGTAGCTGGACTGCAAGATGTGAAGTAGCACTCCGTTGTTTCTTAGTAACCACAGGCACTCTCCAAAGCCAATCCCTCCAGCCTATAAACTGGCAAGACTTTTTCATTCTTCATAGTCCAAGTGCTTGACTGTAAGATGCTCTTGGTTCTTAAAGAGAAAATCTCTCACCTTGATTCCTGCATCACAGAATGAATGGGGATGATAAAGTGCTGCATATATAATGAGAGAAGCAAATTCTAGCAGAGATATCCGTCTAAATAACGATAAAGTTGTATGGGTGGAGAGTTTGATAAAAGGTAGGACTGATTTCTCAAAAGTTCAGGAGATTGAGCCACTTATGAAAAAGTGGCTTGTGCGGTTGCATGCTCAATTTTGCCTTTACGCCTATCCTGATTCCATGTGTAAATCAGGAATTTGTGTTCACTACTGACCTGTTGCACCTTATTTCCCTATCCAGTTGTGGACATTACACATACCAATAAATTATGCAGCTGTGCATATTTTGACCCCGACCCTGGTTTCCTGATATCATGAAAATCTGACTAAATATCTGTTAACCTTTGCCAGATTGTTACATTAATTCTTTAAATAGAATAGTGTGGCAGCTTCTGTTAGAACTCCATCCCCCATACCCAGAAACCAGAGTGAGTAATAATGAAGAAAAGTACCACTAATTGCTGATAAAGCTAATATTACTGCAGATCTTCTCTTTTGTACTTGTGGCTTCTTTTAGAAGGAGCTGCCCCCAACAATTAAACATTTTGGCTAGTGGATGACATTTATTCCATCTAAATGCAGCATAAACACGTGGAGCTAGAGCTGGTTCCAGCTTAGATTCAAAATGCTTTGTTAAAATAGTAATGCAAGCAAGATATTTAAACCACATGTTGCTTCTCAGGAACACCTGTATACCTACCAGGAGACTGAAACACTCCTCAGCTAGGATTTAGCTAACCCTTTAGGCAACGTAACATACTAACACAATGTGCTTCCCGCCCCAGGAACCAGGTGGAGCATTTTTTAAATAGAAATAGATGTTACTGTGGGGAATCTATATTTTGCAGTTTGCTAAGATTAAATGTCTGTTTTATGCTTGTGCTCCTTTCACCTGGATCATGGTATTTTTAACCTCCCTTAACAAGGTAGAATGACACTTTCAATATGCAAGAGGCCAGAGGCAATATCACAATTCTGAGTTCCAGGTGTTCTCACGAAACATTTAAAACTGAAACCTGCAATACTGTTTCAAAGGCATAATAAACTTCTTGCTACCTCCACGCAGAATAAAACCCAAAGGGCAAATCTGCCTGGCTGAGGAGCTGTGTACAAACTGCACTTGTTGCTCAATGGACCTGTCCTTGTGTGAATTCAGAACCGCTTACTTCAGGACAAAAATAAGTTGTGCTCCTATTAGCTGTGTTCACCTACAGTGACATGAGAGGTAGAGTCTATTCCAGCTCATGCTCCAGCACAAGAATTGTTAACTTGGATCTCCTTGCAGGGCTCGATTCTGCCCTGTGTTACACCTGCATGGCCACAGTGAAGGCAGTGAGATTGTATAGGTGTAAGGAAGAGCAGCATTTGGCTCGTGGGATCTTTATCATTGGTATGTTGAGGAACACGACTGTAACGGACCTCCTGGGTCATCAAGTTCAGTCTTCTGCTATAGGTAATGCTGCCATACAATCCCATTCATAAATTTGTCAAGATCCATCTTAAAACCTGTTACACAAACAAGCTAGAAAGATCGCAGCTCGACTTTGAGATCCTACTTTATGTGTCGGACCTGGAAATCAGAAAAACAAACAAATGTTCTTTGCGCACATTGGCAAGAGAATCATGCAAGACAATGAACAGGACCACTCAATGTCAGTTTTTACCCTCTGTATTTAAAGTAGAATTGTGAGACCGGGAGGGACCTTGGGGGTCATCTCTAGTTCAGTCCTCTGCACTTGTGGCAAGACTAAATATTATCCACACTGTCTCTAATATGCCTGCTCATCAATGATGGAGGTTCCAGTACTTCCCTGGGCAATTTATTCTGGTGCTTAACTAACTGGACAGGAAGTTTTTTCTAATGTCCAGCCTAAACTTCCCTTGCAGCAATTTAAGCTCATTGCTTCTTGTCCTAAACAATTTTTCTCCCTCCTCCTTATGTACTGAAGAACTGTTACCATGCCCCCTCTCAGTCTTCTCTTCTCCAGACTAAACAGTCCCAGTTTTTTCAGTCTTCTCTCATAGGTCATGATTTTTAGACGTTTTATTCTTTGTGTCACTCTTCTCTGGACTTTTCTTCAACTTGTCTTCCTATTTCCTGAAGTGTGGTGCCCAGAACTGGACACAATACTCCAGCTGAAACCTAATCATCACAGAGTAGAGCAGAATTACTTTTCGTGTCTTGCTCACAGCACTCCTGCTAATACAGCCCAAAATTATGATTTTTTTTTTGCCACAGTCTTATACTATTGACTCATGTTTAGCTTGTGATCCACTGACCTGCAGATCTCTTCCCACAGTACTCCTTCCTAGACAGTCATTTCCCATTTTGTATGTGTGCAGTTGATTGTTCTTTCCTAAGTGGAGTAATTTGCATGTATCTTTATTGAAGTTCATCCTATTTACTGTAGAGCATTTCTCTAGTTTGTCCAGATGATTTTCAGCTTTAACCATATGCTCCAAAGCACTTGCCACCCGTTCCAGCTTGGTATTTTCCCCAAAGAGCACAGCATACTGCCTATGTCATTATCTAAATAATTGATTATAATATTGAATGGGATAATGCCTCTCTCTGCAAATGGTTTTCCCACCAGTTATGCACCCACCTCAAAGTAACTCCACCTAGGATGTACGTCCCAGATTTTGCTTGGGAAGGTTTTGTGAGACTGTATTAAAAGTCTTATTAAAGCCAAGCTATATCACAGCTACTGCTTCCCCCTATATAAGGCTTGTTACCCTGTCAAAGACAGCTTTTGGGTTTGTTTGCCAAAATTTGTTCTTGAGAAATCCATGCTGACTGTAACTTGTCACCATATTATCATCTAGGTGTTTACAAATTAATTGAACCCCTTTCCTGGTACTGAAGTTAAGCTGACTGGTCTATAATGTCCTGGGTTGTCCTTATTTCAAGCTGAATCTTGCTTTTAAGTTCTGACAGTTGTTTTTGTTTTTTGTTTTGTTTTATTTTGTTTTGTTTTTTTAAATTCTAGAACCTGTGAAATTCTCAACACCTTGTTATTTGGTAATTATTTGTATTACAATAATCTCTAGAGGCCTCAACATCAGGGCCCCTATGCACTAAACAGCATGCATACACATGAGGAGAGATGATCCCTGCCCTGAAAAGGGTACAGTCTAAACCAGTGTTTCCCAATTTTATTTGGCCATGGAACCCTTTTAAACTTGAAAGAATTTTGCCAAACCCCATTCCCAGACTTGAACTCCCTCGGCTCCCAAACCTGCCCTCATCTCCAGGCTTTACCCACTTCAGCCCCCAAATCCATCCCTTATCCTCAAGCGGAAGGAAGGCTGGTGTGGAAGGCTGGTGGGGGTGAGCCGAGCCATGCCTACCAGAGAGCTGTGACTGCTTAGGTAGCAGTGTGAGTGAGGGACTCTCTGTGGCTCCCTGCCCTGCCACCAGTGAAATCATGGAATTAAATTAAGTTGGTTTAACGGCCGGATCCCTCCCGCCGCACTGCTGGCCATTAAACCAACTGAGTTTAGTTCTGTTGTTTCAGTGGAAGCAGGGCAGAGAGCTGCAGAGGAATTTTCTTGCAGACCCTTATTTTCACTTTGTGGATCCGTGGGGCTCCGCAGAACACCATTTGGGAAACACTGGTCTAAACAGACAAGAGCACCAATGAGTTAGAAAGGGAAATGAAGAGGTGATTTGCCCAAGGTCTCACGGCAGAGCTAGGTCTCCTATATCTCGGGCCCCTACCTGTCCCCCTGGACCATGCTGCTGTTTGATGTTTCAGAAACTTCAATTTAAGCTCACAACTAATTTTTTTTTTTTTTTTTAATATCTCAACATTCCTCATTAGGTTTCCTTTGAGGTGTCTGTAGAAGCTCGGAGCTGCCCTGCTGAGAACACCTCCCACACTTTCACCATAAAGCCAGCTGGGTTCCGGGACACGTTGGAGGTAGAGGTGGCTTACAACTGCGCTTGTGGATGTGCGAAGCAGACAGAACAGAACAGCAGCAAGTGCAGTGGCAATGGGACTTATGCCTGTGGATTATGTGAATGTGACTCAGGCTATTTGGGAGCCAAGTGTGAATGCGAAGAGGGAGAGAGCGGGAACATGTACCAGAATCTGTGCCGGGAGGCAGAAGGTAAACCTGTCTGCAGTGGCCGGGGGGAATGCAGCTGCAACGACTGCGTCTGTTACAAGAGTGAGTTTGGAAGGATCTATGGATTGTTCTGTGAATGTGATGACTTCTCCTGTGCCAGATACAAGGGTGTCCTCTGTTCAGGTGAGTGAGCATCCCTCTCTGCACTTTTCATTTAAAAGCTGTCACCCACTACCAGATCTCCTCTGAGTGCTTGGCTGAGAAATTATTTTAGACCACTCCACCGTGCTTCATAGGCTGGTATTTGCAAATTGCTGTGTGTTCGTTCAGTGCTGACATTTGGGCTCTTCCTTCAATACAGGGTTAGCAATTTCCCAGGAAAGACTACTTTCGGACACTGTACCAGTAAATATGGGTATTAACCCAGTTTAAACTGGAAAAAATAATTGCATCAGGGTCCAGTAAGTTTAGCAAACATAGAATGAATCTTTTCAAATTTCACCGTCTCCCCAGCTCATGCGTTCCTGTATGCTTTGGAGAGATTTTGCCCAGCCTCATGGACAAGGAGAAAAAGTTTCCAACATCCACTTTTTCCTGCCTCTCCTACACAGCTTTCTGTCTTTGAAATGCTCTATCCCCATTATAACTGCAGGCAGCAACCACTTTTGTTCTGTGCATGTCCACACAAAGTCCTGACAGACCATGAATCCCACCTGCTGTGAGAGGTTCAGCTAGATGGGGTGAGAGATCTCACTACCCTGAGAGCCTGTAGTTTGTCATCTCTCTTCCTGGCTGTGTCTACATGAGCCCCAAACTTCGAAATGGCCACGCAAATGGCCATTTCGAAGTTTACTAATGAAGCGCTGAAATGCACATTCAGCGCCTCATTAGCATGCGGGCGGCCGCCGCACTTCGAAATTGACGCGGCTCGCCGCTGTGCGGCTCGTCCCGACAGGGCTCCTTTTCGAAAGGACCCCACCTACTTCGAAGTCCCCTTATTCCCATCAGCTCATGGGACTAAGGGGACTTCGAAGTAGGTGGGGTCCTTTCGAAAAGGAGCCCCGTCGGGACGAGCCGCGCGGCGGCGAGCCGCGTCAATTTCGAAGTGCGGCGGCCGCCCGCATGCTAATGAGGCGCTGAATGTGCATTTCAGCGCTTCATTAGTAAACTTCGAAATGGCCATTTGCGTGGCCATTTCGAAGTTTGGGGCTCGTGTAGACGTAGCCCCTGTCTGTCTTTTCACTGTCCTTAGCCGAGGGGCTTGAATCACCTTGTTGATTATCTCACTCGTTGCATTAAATGAGGATTTTGCTGAATGATGAGTCAGCCTTAGGTTAGTCACACCCTGTCCTGTCACAGAACTGGTCTCCTAACAGACATTTGCTCTCATTCTGCAATTCTTTAGCTGAGAGCCTTTCCAGGGAGAAGCAGAGGCAGCTCATATGACTCTTTCTGTGTATTGTTAACTTTGTCTTTTTATGTCTAGAAGACCTGTCTCGTGATGCCCCGGGGGATGGGGATGGGGGACAGGGGCAGGCAAGGCAATGGGGGTGATTGCACAGGGAACTGACCCTTCAAAAACTCTTCATGCCATTCTGCTGACTGCTGGCTATTATATTTACAGTGACATCTTTACTCGTAAAGGATTGCCCAGGTCTTCACAAACTACATCATATACATTTGGGGGCATGGCAGCCTCCGTTGCAGTGCAGCTACATCTGAGTCAGAAGACAGTTGCTATTGAATAGAACAAAACGACACAAAGAATCATGCAATCCCATTTTTATTCTGTCCCAGGAACCCTCCCAGCTGCAACAGGGAAGATGAGCAGTGTCCAATCAAAACCGCAGTGGGAGTTTTAAATAGGAAGAATCCAATTGTCCACAGTCACAATGTTGTCAACTCTCATGATTTTGTCATAAATCTCATGAGAATTATTGTTGTCCTTAAATCATGAGTGGGCCTCCTTCATCTCAGTGAGCCACAAGATTGTGGTAACCAAGATGGTTACAACATGGCTGTACCTCTTTGCCTTATCTAAAAGATAGCCTCTTAATAATAAAAAATAATTGTGGTAATATACCTATGTCATAGAACTGGAAGGGACCTTGAGAGGTCATTGAGTCTGGTCTCCTGTGTGCAGCGCAGGGCCTATCACCATCCCTGCCACCTTTTTTTTTTTTTCAGTTTGCCCCAGTTCCCTAAATAGCCCCTTTCAGGGTTGAATTTACAAACCTGGGTTTAGCAAGCAGCTGCACAAGCCACTGAGCTATCCCTTCACTCCCCTTCATTAGTGCATGCGGTCCTCTATAGAATCATGGAGGAGCTTTTCTCCATTCATGATGTATCCAATCACCAGCGCTGCATAAGCTATAATGCAAAGTATTACCATACATGATTTATTTTTAGGCTGTGTTAATGCTACTATGGATCTTCTCCAGCACACAGAGCTTCCCTGATCTTGCTCGGTTGTAGAGCTAGGACTCCATTGCAGAACCAAACTAGCTGGCAGTAACATCTTTACCCTGCTGTTTTTCTAAAGTTTCTATTTAAAGGCTGAGAGGGAGAGTCTGTATTACTCTCTTGGGCAGCATTCTCAGATGGAAGTGTGAAAGCTGGCTTTGAGTTCTTCCATGTGGTGTCTTACTTATTCCTGTGGCAGGATCCAATACTATTGGCAGGCTAAGAATATGCAAAGCTATATTGTGGTTCTCAGATAAATCTGGTGTCTCTTGAATGGACTGTGCTCCGTATTCTGCTCAGAGTCACCTTTGGGGATCTTGTATTTTTGTTTTTGTTTTTTGTTTTTTTAACTCACATACCAATATCTTTGTATGTCTTATCCATTGTATACCTGACGTTGTGCAGCACTTTGCTCTGTTCAGACTGTCACGGTTGTGTGGCTATGTTAGGAATTTGTTGGGTTGGAAAACACATTGTAGAGTGTTAGACTCTATTTATTATAGGAAAGAAAGACCAAGACAGTGGTCCCAAGCTTTTTATTAAGGAAACTCAACATCTGTCCTTTTCTGGGGACCCACCATTGCCTGTATACTGTGTGTGTACACTTAACTACTATTTTTAATGGTTTTTAATTCAAACACCAAACTAAAGAAAAAAAAAAGCCTGGAAAATTATGTGCTGTCCACATTGCTAACGCACTGGCCCAAGTCCTCTGCTCAGCTCCACTCAGAGCCATGTTCTCACTTTTCCAACCTTTGTGGATGGGCTCCTGCTGTCTGTGTCCTGGAGAGAATTAGCTACCTCCCCGAGATCATTTCATGTCTAAAAGGCCTGGCTCTTTTCCTAGCTCCTGCTGTTCTCAGGCTGCTTACTGGAAGTGGTGCAGTGCTTCTGCAGGAAGAGGCCGGTGGGGGCGGAGCAGGGGAGGGAGCAGAGACAAAGAAAGGACGGGGCATAAGCACAGCAGAGGTGGGAGGGAGATGATCATGGATGGAGAGGGGCGGAGCGTGGGGGGGGCGGGGGCAGGGGCAGGGCAGGAGCATGTGGCAGAATCCCAGCACTCGTTGCCTCTGGCCTCACCAACACCTCTTTGGCCGTGTCTACACTACAAAAATAACTTTGAAGTTGCGTACTTTGAAGTAACAGACTTGGGAGTTGGGCGTATACACACACCCTACTTCTAAGTTAAACTTGGATGCACCGGAGGCTACTTCGAAGTAGCCTCTAACTTCAGAGTTAACTTGGAAGTTAGTTCCTAGTGTAGATGCACCCTAAGTGGTCCTGGTAGACAGGAGTACTCCCAGCGCACGCACAGTATGCAGAGTGATTTATGGTGGGGGTGGGTCAGTGACAGTTGACTTAGACATTTACTGTAACCTACAGTTGGGTTAAGACCTACTGTTTGGGAAACACTAGGTTAAATGGTGCCTCAGTTACAGTCTGTAAATAGGTACCCGAGGAAAAAATATTTAAAAATCATCTCTTTAATCTAGCAGACAAACATACAACAAGATCCAGTGGTAAGAAGTTGAAGCCAGATGAATTTCAACTGGAAATAAGGCCTATATTTTTAACAGTAGGAGGAATGAACCAAGGGAAAAATTTACCAAGGGTTGCGGTGTATTTTCTGTTACTGGCAATTCTTAAATTAAGACTGATGTTTTTCTAAAAGGCTTTTTCCACTTTAAACAGAATTATTTTGGAGACATTTTCTGCCCTGTGTCATACAGAACAGCAAATTAAATGATCACATTGGTTCCTTCTGGCCTTAGAATCTGTTAATCTGGTTTTATTAGATTTTCCTAGGTTTTTATTAGTCATTGGCATCTTCAGTCAGAAATGAAGTTTAAAAGGTAGATGAAAAGAAAAGCGGGGGAGTTGGTTTTTTTTCCCACACATGCCTGTGTTCCCGGGCTTTGTTCATATTGATTCACCCCCATCAGCAATTTAGTCCTGCCTGTGCACCCTTGTGCATCATGGGAAGTGCCCCAAGATGCAGGGGATAGGCCACAAAGTGCTTCTGGCATCTCAACCATCAGCCAAGTGGTTTTAGATTGTGGGGTTTGAAACAGTTCAGAAGATAGATTTAAACATATAAAGCACTTCAGACCTTTATCATATTTGTCTGGCTGTAACGTCTAAAGCCTTAGCTGAGGCCAAGTTCTGAGGCACTTGTTTACACATGTAATAAAAGACAACTGTTACCCTGAAAGAATTAGGGAAGACAGAGGCAAAGAGCAGTATAGAGACCTGCCCAAGGTCATACAACAGTTCTGTGACAGAGCTGGAAACAGAGCCCATGTCTGCCAAGTGCCGTTCCACTGGCCTGCCCACAGGTACGGTATCCCAGCCAGCAGCTAATCAGGGACATTTCTACATCTTTCTCGCTATCGCTGGGCCTGAGTGAAAACCCCTATTTTGGATGAGCAAGGCTGACCTTTGGGGAAGTCACAACCCAGTTTTGCGGTGGGACAATTTCTGGTATCCCTGGATCTAACATCTCCAAACTTTCTCAGGCAGGCCTGCTGACAGGGCAGGGAGGAAAGGAGACAGCTGCTTCAGAGACCACTGATTTAAAAGGGCCTGGGGCTCCCAGCTGCCCCTGCTGCTACAGCAGCAATGGCAGCAGCTGGAGGCTGGGCCTTTAAACTGCTGCTGCTGGAGCCTTGGGTGGCATGTCAGGTGGTGCTGAGGGGCTGGCTGAGGGAAGCCGCTCATCAGCCCCACCCCTCTGCACAAGGGCCCGCCTGTTCAGTTCCACCTTGCCCAGGGCTCAGCAATGTCTGTTGGCCACCATCTTTTCCAGCAGTGCGTGTCTTGATCCACACTTTGTGACTAGGGCTCACCTCTCACCCCCAGTATTACTTTAATAAAACAATGACTAGTTAATGAATCAGCAAACGTTCTAATGTGCTCTATTGGTAGGAAATAACTCCCTGACTTCTCAGTTTGAGAGCATTAGGAGCTGCACTGCACATGGCTCAACACAGCAGTCAGTGAAAGAGAGCTCTCCTTCCTGTCTTCATTTGTAAGCATCTCCCTTGAACCTGTATGCCAAAACTTTGTTCCCAATGGATAACTCCCTGTAAGAAATACCCTTAGCTTCTTCCTCAGTTATTACCAAAGAGCTAGGTTGCACTTGCTGTTCTTTTCTCCGTTCCCAGTGCAGAAACTGCTGTAGACAGCAGTATATGGAGGTTGTCTTTCCATGCACCAGAACGAGTGGATGATAGTCACTCTAAAGGGAAACAAGAATGTCAATCTAGATGTAGAACTGTATCATGCACCTAAATATGTGTCCCACACTAAATAGGATGGAACTCGTGCTTACTCAAGATAATGTTTAGTCCTGTAAAATAGCCATACTATTGAGAGGCACTCCTGTAGCATGTGTCCATGAAGAATGGCTGTGAAAAGAATATGCTAGTGTTTGGTGCACTGTAACTGTTGACTAAGATTGCTTTCAGCTGTTTACAATGCTGTGACATTTGTTCCATGGTTTCACATGTCCAAGCGTAGCTGTTGTAAACACAGTTCCTGGGCAGGAGGCAGAGAATGTTTTGTAGACATGTCATTGTCCCCCAAACATAAGAGACAAGCAAACAGAATTTCACTGCAAGTTTGGTTCCCCCCGCCACTTGAAAAATGAAGCAGTTGACTGTTGCAATGATGAATGTACCATGCCTAGGCTAAACAGGAAGTTGCTGTTTCCTAAATCCACTGACAGTCTGCTTGTGCTCTTCTCTTGAAAGAGCATCATGGCATCCTGACGGATATAGACAGACAGCTGTCACTGAATGCTGAAAATAGACAAGCTTTTTAAGTACAGCACAGTGATGCACATCATGGTGGGAAATGCACAGCTCTGAGGCCAGGTCCTAGACTGATTTTTCTGGCCATCTGCACAGCAGGTCGACAGGAGAAACTTCCCCATCGACCTCCTTTACTCCTCCCAGCAATGAGGAGTACCAGGGCTGACTGTAGATTCTGATGGTTTTGATTTAGTGCAGTGGTGTCCAAGAGAAATTTACCACATTGCCACAACACCCCCTCCCCCCAGCAGTGAGGCACTGCCCCCCCCAGCTGGACAACCCCCCCAGGTGTGCCTTCCCGAGCCAGGCCACCCCTCTTCCCCAAGATCACTCACTGGAGCCGCACAGCGCAAGCCCCTGAGCCACTGCACTTCACGAGCCGTCTGACCCACTCAATCCCTTGGGGCTGCTGCACAAGCCGCCCAAGCCCACTGGGGCTGGAGAAGCCTCCTGCACTGCTGCCATCATGCATTTGTCCCACTGTGTGGTGGGGCACGTGCACAGAGCGGCCAGAGGGGCACGCCCCTTGTGTGCAGCTCTCCTGAGCCACTGAACTGCATTTGCCACAGTCCACTTCCCCGCTCGGCACATGTGGTGAATGGGGAGTATATTGGGCACTGCGGATTTAGCATGTCCCCACTAGGTGCGTTAAATTGAACGCCAGAAGATTGACCCTAAATGAGTGGCTCCTCCGGTAAGTGTAGACATAGCCTGAGTTCTGATCTGTAATATTTGATTGCTATGTGAGGAAGGAAAAGGCATATTCCTATGTTTTTTTTTAAATTAGACACGGGTATATCTTGATAATCTGTTACATGCAGCGTCCTACTGCATTTTAACAGTAGCTTTATAGGAAGTTGGTTCAAATTCATGCTGTTGAATTAGTTCCTGGCTATTCTCCCTCCTGGTGGGTATGTTATAGCTTCCCCTTGTCTGTAACTCTTCAAGACAAGGACCAACTCTTCTGTTATGTTTGCAAAGTGCCTAATATAACAGGATGGGGCCTCTCGGTGCAGATGCAGTACAAATAAAGAATAATGTTGATGTAAATTCTAGACAACTTCTCCCACTACCTGACACAGAACTTATTCGTATGAAGATTTAGTGGGCCAGTGGGATCAGGAATTTAGTCTATGCCCTCTATTTTAAAAAGCATGAGCAGGCTCTGTGTTTTATGAAGCATGTTGCAAATATTAATTGATCCTTGTGACACCCACCTAACTTTTATGCACATTAATTATTGTAACTATTATACAAAGACTCACAGTTTTGCAGGTCAAATTTCAATGGCATATCTGGGGATTGAACCAAGAATCGTTCTTTGTGCTAAACAACTAGGCTATAGTGCCTCTCAAGAGCAGATGCTCTGGGAGAAGACAGCATATGGGTACTTGGGTGTAGAACACCATGGAATAAGTATGCAAAAGCCCTTACAGGTTCATTTTCAATAGTGACTTAGGAATCCATGTCTCATTGAAAGTCAGCAAATTACACGTGTATTTCCATTAACAGAGACTAGCTTTGCCTGTGGTGCAGCAATAGACACCTACCTAAGTACCTGATCCTTAGAGGTGCTGAGAACGAGCAAATCTTTTGCAGCCTTCCAGCTGCCAGCGGGGCCAGTGTCCAACGGGGACTTGGCACTGCAGCAGGGGTCTACCCACCCCTGTGCCCCCTGCACTCACCAGCCGTGGTGGAGAAAGTGGAGCAATGTAGTCCCAACTCGCTGTGATCTCCCAGTGTGTCGCGTGGAGGAGGGGCAGGACGGCCCCCACATTCACTGACAGGAAGTGAAGTGATGTGGTTGGGGAGCGGAGTGAGCTGGAGCCATATTGCTTAGCTGCTGTTGCCAGTGAGTGTTGTGGGGGGAAGCCCCCTGCTGGCAGCACCCGCTCCAGCCTCTGGTCCTCCGGGCTGCATCAGTTGGGGGAAAATACAGGGGGAGGAGTATCGCAATGATGGAGAAGGGGCAGAGTAAGAGCTGGGCAAGGCAAAGCCTGGGGCAGAGGGAAGTCGTCCTAGCCCTTTCCTGGGCTGGAGAATGGTGGTCGTTGTTGTCAGTGGACCCCGTGTCCTCTCTCTCCAGTCACCTCTGTGCTCTTGCATTGGAAGTGAGTGACCCAAATACCAGGTTCATTCCAGACAGGTCTGGGTGTCTAATAGCTCTGAAAATGAGGCTACTTGTGCTGAGAGAGGTAATTTTAGTTTTAAAAGTAAGTTTGGAAATTTCAGCCTAGAACTGTGGTAGGCATAACAAGGAACCCTAGCTACTGTAAACATTTTATGTAACAACTCACAGGGTGTGGGTTAATAGTTTGGGATTTTTGAGGGGAAAGCGAGAGAGCTTGTTTTTACTTTGTCTAATGACTCTGATGTCTGGGTCCTTTCCAAGGCACATTTAGTGCATGTCAGAACGGGGCACTGTGCCTAGTGAAAGAGGCATTCATATGAGAGTGAAGCCTAAACCACACTTGTAATGTTTTTGTCAAGTCAGCCTTCCCTCTCCCGCCGCCCCCGTTTTGAGTTCTTGCAAAACTGGATAAGCAAAATCCTAAGGTTAATGCAGTGCGTTGAATGGAGAATGTGGAGATAAAGGGTGTGGGAAACAAGAAGTCTATTGGAGATATTATTTGGACAAAATATCATTTAAAGGATTGTGCAATGTTATGATTGTGCAGTGGCTGCAGATGTGATGCTATAAAGATGAATCATGTAGCTGTGGGGGAAAAATGTAGTCTCTTTAGCTGCTGCTTTTGAAGTTCACATGTAGCCTATACTTTCTCAGTATGCGTAGTTCTGCAGCTGTTACAGGGGGTTGAAGATACAGTGCTGGGCAGCAGCTCCCAAATAGTCTGACATGTTTTGAAGCTCAGTTTTGGGGATTGAAGCCAAGTTGCTTTACTGTAGTCTGTCAGATTACTGAGCAGTCATTTGTACCAGCTGTTTGGTTAGAGATCACAGGCCCAACTCATTCGCAGCAGTTTGAAGGCTCTTGATGTGCCACTGCAACAGTGGTTGCTTGTGGAGGTTAGAAGGACTTAGGGGGAAGGGAGTCCGTAAGCTGAACTCAAACATGCTTCCTGGGTCACAGACCATTGTTCATCTGTTAGGAAGGTATATAGTAGAGCAGTAAACTCTGGTTTATCCTGTGTTCATATAACCAGCACAAACAAGACACTGCTTCACCCTCTGAGAGCAGAACTGAGCACACGAGCATCACCCTGCCCCTTGGCAGCCAGCTTGCTCAGTGCTTGTCCTGCCTCCCTCCAAGGTGCCAGAGGGGCTCCCAACATTTCCCGGCCCCAGCAGGGTCCCCGAGCCCGGAGTAGCCAGCGGAGCTCTGTGACCCTGCCACCTCCTAGCCCTGGGGCTGCTGGGGTTTGCTCCGCTGGCTCCCAGGGCTGGAGCTGCCAGCTCTGCACCCCATCCAGCCCCCAGCCCCAGGGCTATCAGTGGAGCTCCGTGATCCAGAGGAGCTCTCCCCAGCACCAGAGCTGCTGTCTGAGTTCCCCTGGCCCTGGGGTTGCCGGCTCCACGGGACTGGAGCTGCCAACAGAGCTGCACACCCTAGTCAGCTCCCAGCTGCAGGGCTGGCTGGGGCTGCCAATGGAGCTCCACACCCCAGCCGGCTCCCAGTCTTGGGGCTGGCATGATCCCCCACCCCGCTGACACGGATCCAGCAGCTGCTCTCTGTTAATGGGCATATTTGAACATCTGGCAACCTCCCAGTCCCAAGGTCTCTGGATAAGAAAGAGCTTGCTGTGCTGTGTGTTCTTTAGATCAGTGTTTCTCGGCCTTTTTTATAACGTACCCCTTCCCAAAACAAAAATTTCAGATACACCATGTTTTTCCTACCATTGCAACACATTTGTTCTACTGTATCAGAGCAAGTTGTACTGCAGAGTAATGTTACTAGTATGTTTAGTGTTCTAGGACTTACGAAAGCATTTTCTGAATAATTGCCTGACTATTACAGAGCAGTGGTTCTCAACCTTTCCAGATAAGTGTAACCGTTTGGGAGTCTGATGGGAGCACACAAGACCAAAGTTTATCCTACTTTTAAAAACTTTGCTTCTAAAATCAGACCTTAAAATAAAAAAGTGTTGCAACACACTATTATTGACAAATTGCTTACCTTGTCATGTTTACCATAACGTTATAAAATAAATGAATTAGAATATAACTATTGTATTTAAATCTGGGTGTGTAAAACACAGGTCTGCACAAACAAGTCATTGTATCAAATTTGTACTGACTTCAATAATGCTTTTTATATGTCTGTTATAAAACTAGTTAAATAGCTAGATGAGTTGATGTACCCCCTGGAAGAGTTCTGAGTACCCCAAAGGGTACAGGTACCCCTGATTCAGAACCACTGGTCTAGATCTCCCTTTCCTGCTCTCAACTGCTGAACCAGAGATGGCAGCAGGAAGCAATGAGACATGTGGGTTGCAAAGTGGAGATGAAGAGACAGATGCTGATTACCGTTACCGTGGTGTATGCTTGGAAGGTATTTTCCATACTAATTCCTCCACTAGCAGCATCTCTCTTTTCCCCTTCTTCACATGCAAGTCGAGTGGTTGATTTACATGGGGATGTGCTGGCTGACTATAACACGTTGGGAATTGACATTGTGGGGTGGAGTCTGGGAGGGAGTTAGAGGGTGTGACTGGGTACAGGCTGGGCCAGAGGGTTGGAGTTTGGGAAGCGGTTTGAGCTTGGGGGAGCAGAGAATGAGGGGGGTTGGATTGTAAGAGAGGGCCCTGGCCTGGGGCAAGGGGTTGGAGTGCTGTGTCGGGGCTGTTTACCTCAGGCAGCTCTTGGTGTTGCAGTGGGGCTAAGGCAGGCTCTCTATAGGCCCTTGTTCCAAGTTACTTTCGGAAGCAGTCAACATGTCCTGAGGGTGGGGCTCCATGCACCAACCCTGCAGTTCCCACTGGCCACAGTTTCTGGCCATTGGGAGCTGCCAGAGCATCACCAGCAGGTGAAGACAGCATGTAGCGCTTCCCTGACCGTCACATGCCGGCATTCGCAGCTCCAGCCCAAGGAGGGAAAAACAAGGCTCAGGGCTTCTGGCCTGCAGCACAGACATTTGCCATGGACTGGATGAAATTAAGCATGTTACTGGAAACATGCTAGAGGTTCCCCACACCCTTTCTGTGGTCTGCAATGAGCAGCAGATCAGACTAGACCTGGCCTCAAATCCATAAGTCTGTGAATTTGTACTAACCTTAATTCAGCTACACAGTTTCGTCCTAACTTAATAAAATCAATAACCAAAATACTAATTCAAAGCATTTCATATGTCAAAACAAATAAAAAAGTTCAGCTGAACTAGGATAACATATCAATTAGGAAACAAATTAAGTTAAACAAAACCGCATTAAGACTTACTGTGTCCTAATTACAGCTCACGTAGTTCATGTGAGTTCTGAATTAAGGAATGAGGGGCTGCGTCCTTTTTAATGTGATCATTTAAAAAGCTAACCCTGATCATCAGCTTTTACAGGTATTACTTCTTTGCATATTTAAACTGTGTTTTTCTTCCTGCCTGTTTTGGCGCCTGTAAGGGTTCACATGGACTCTGCATACATATTGTATGAGATAGTGAGCCTAATATGGGACCTTCTCTCCATGACTTGTTTCCTTTCTGGCTGAATTAGAACCATTAGGCCGAGCTTGTGCCACTTTCTGTTGTCAAATGGATTAGTGCAAGGAAACATAAGGTTGAGTTGAGCAGACTGGAATTGCCAGTGTAACGAGGACTGACTTGGACAGCGATAAGCAGCAGCAGTTTCACTCACAGGTTGCTCTTGCTCTTTGTAGCACATTTAAATGTGGATTCTGTCTGGCCATGCATCTAGTCTAGCTGCTCTTCAAATTCTCTTGTTTGGCCTGCCCAATTATACTTTTAACCTCATTTGCCAGAGTGTATGTTCTTTTTTATTTTCCTTGGTAGTATTGACTTCCAGTTTTTAAGAGGATGCCTCTTTGTCTCTATCCACTTTTGCTTCATAGTTTAGCTACAGAGGCGTATTGTTGATCCTCCTCTTTTTTTTTTTTTAATTTGGAGAATATATTTAATCTGAGCTTCTATTGCAGTGTTCTTTAAAAGTTTCCGTACAAGTTGCAGGCTTTTCACCTGGATCTTTTAATTTCCTTTTAACTAGATTCCTCTTTTTTGTACGATTTCCCTTTCTGAAGTTAAATGCTACTTTAATGGCCTTCTTTAGAATTGTCAACAAACAAGGGTGTTAAGGTTAAATGTATAACAGGTCTTGCTCTTACAACAGCAAACTCTTATTTCTGTTTCATACATGGATTTCTTTTCACCATTCTTTCGAAAGAGCGGGGGCTGTGTGGACACTCACTTTTGAAAGAGCAGATCACTCTTTTGATCTGCTTTTTTGTGTGTGGATGCACTCCTTCAAAAGAAGTTGTTTTGGAAGAGATCTTCTGGAAGGGATTCTTTCAAAAGATCTTTGTAGTGTAGACACAGCCTAAATGATGTATCTAGGCAAAGCCCAAAATAAAACAGAGGGAGCCCATCCTTTGTCCCCAGTTTAGCCATTGACGGTTCATGTGAACAGGAATGGCAGTAATGAAGCATCTTATTCAGAGATACCAGTGGAATGCGTATAATTGTCCATTTATTTCTTGTATCTTATTGAAGTAGATTCTAAAGTATGTGCTGGGTGGGGTGGGGTAGGATGAAGACTGCTAAGTGTTAAGCATTTCTTTTACCTCCCATCCAGACTTTGATAATTTTGGATTTAGATCCTCTCTTTACCACTGGAATAAATCCTTGGTTTATCCTATTGCAAAAGTAGATTTGGAACATCCATAGCTACCTATGTTTGCTTTCCTTCCACTCATTTCACCTTCACAAGAAAAATGAGATATCAAAGTGCAAGTTTGTTTAGTCCTAAGATACATGCCATTGGGCGGGGAAGAAACCCCAGAAAGCAAAGCTTAAGAAAAAAATCAAAATTGAGATTGATCCAAACGAAAGATCTGAATCAACATCCCAGTTCCAAACAGCTCCAACTTTTTAGACAAGTAAGTATTGATATTAATGGTTTGACCCCATCTCTGCTTTTACAATTTGTATACACGTTTAAATATAGGGGAAAACTAGAGTCACATGTTAGTAGGGAAATATGCTTAATTCTTTTCTACTTTTCTGAAACAAATTATTGCAAAGATCACCCAAAATGCAACAAGTCTACAAACGCCTCCTTGGATTCAGGAAAATAGCAGTCCTCATTGATGCAGAAAAAGGCAATATGAGATTCAGATGGGGAAAAAAACTCTTCCTCTTACACAGAAAAAGATCAGGAGGTTGTTCCCCATCACTCAAAACAAAAAGCAACAACTAGAAGTCCTGTGGCACCTTATAGACTAACAGCTATTTTGGAGCATAAGCTTTCATGGGCAAAGACCCGCTTCATCAGATGCAATGTAGTGGAGAGTCCAGAGGCAGGTTTAATTATACAAGCTCTTAAAAAGAAGGGAGTCCCAATCAAGAGGAAGGCCAGAGTTGACGAGATCAGTTCAGTCAGGGAGGATGTGGCCCACTTCCAGCAGCTAATGTGGAGGTTGTGAACACCAGTAGAGGAGAAACTGCTTTCTTCAAAAGCATCTGTTGTTGTCCAGAATAAGAGAGGTACTGGACTAGTTGGACTACAGCTCTTATGTTCCTAAGTCCTCTGGCTTTTATATGTGCCTCTTGTACCTTCTTGGAAAGTCATTAGCCATCGACCCTTAAAATAAAGCTTGTTTTATTAAAAGAGTATATAAAGAGTCTAGACAATGACACGTCTTGTCTTCCCACTAAATTTAGTTGGTATTGAATGTTTGGTTTACAAATACCACATGTTTGGAATTGTCTTCAGTGATTGTCTGTAGCAAAAGCCAAGAGGAAGCTGAAACAGCCCACTGGGAGACATGTTCAAATTACAGCTTTGGGAACAACAAAACAGCAGTCATGCAGCGCTTTAAAGACTAACAAAATAATTTATTAAGTGATGAGCTTTCATGGGGCAGACCCACATCTTCCATTTGTTGCGTTTTCTTACTCACTTTTTGGAACTGCTGTAGATCAGTGCAAGAATGACTTGCACTTCACCATAACCCTCTTTGCAGCAGACTTAGTCTGTAAGATGTTAGGATTTATCAACTGCACAAGACTTTGGTCATGATATAATTGTGTACTGGTGAGTGTTGATCTGTTGTTTGTTATTGTCATTCCCCAATACATGGCTAGGCAATAAGAGTCCTGTGGTCTAGACACAGTTTGCCAAGGTTAGCCCCTGGCAGGCCGTCTTGACGTTTTATTTACCTGATAGTCGCTGAGATGTCAATTGCTGCAGCTCCCATTGGCCGGGAACGTTGACCCACAGCCAACACAAACTGTGAGCAGCTGTGCTTGCAGACACACGGGCACATAAAGCATCCAGCAGCCTGTTAGGGGTTAGCCCTGGCGAACTGTGTCTGGCCTGCCATTGTCCACTCCTGCCTGAGCAGCACCTACTGTAGTTAAGGTTGCAGAGCAAACTGTTGCAATTCCCATTTTACATGCTCATAACTTTCCAAAACATTCCTTTTTGTTTGAAGTGTTCCAAAGTTCAATGACAGGGAGGTTTGGACTTGTATGCACGGTTAACATGTAATTGTGATGGTAGATGAGCTACTGTGGAGATGCAATCAGCTGTGATTGGTGTATTTGAATCAGATGAGTATGTTACAACAGAATGGTGGTGGTTGCAATGTAGGTGGAACCTCAACCTGTTTTAGAGCTGTTGCTGTTTTCTTACTCTTCCACTGAGAGCCTTTCTGGTGGCACTGATCACTCTCCCTTTCGTTGTGTATACAGTGTAGACCTCTTGAGGTGTAATGCATGCTGTGGCATCAGCTTAATGTGATAAAATGGCCATTCAGCTGTAGTGTGGAATATATTCGTAATGTAATCAGGACAATGATGGTTTAGGATGCTGCTGTGTTTTTTGGGTTGAAGAAAAGACTGAAGGACAATGGGTCTGGGGTCAACTTCCTAATGATATGTATTTTTCTGAATCTCTAAATAGGGAATTTAGGGTAAAGGTCTTTACTGCTGGGGCGCAAAAACACCCTTCAGAAAAAAACCGTCCATCAAATCTGTCTGTATCTAATTCAGGCATTTTTACTGCATTCATCACTATGGCAGCTGAGCATATCTTTTCTTAATCTTCCACTTTTTGTTTTATACTAGTGTTAGGCAGAATTTTTTGCTGGTGCTCTTTTTGCCACCAAAGGCAGTGTCAGGTTAATTGAAATGTTTTGTGAATTTGTACTGATTTGACCAAAATATTTGGGGCGGGGAGGGAATTTGAAAAAAAATCAGAACTTTTTGATCCAAAGTAGCTTTCCATTTTTCATTTATTTCAAGTGTATACATTTTTTAAAAAGCTGAAAATGGAAACATTTTGCTTAGGATTAAACAAAATGTTTTTGTTGATCCAAAATGATTTTGTTTGAATGGCCAATGAACTGAAAAATCAGTTTCTGCACAGCTCTGCTTTATGACCTTTTGCAGATTGAAAGTCCTATAGGCCATGGGGATCCCTGTGGCTGAGCTGAGATCCTGCATGAGGAGGGCTAGCAGCAAAGGGCATGCTGCCTGATCATGCTGGGCATGTGCTCTGTGGGGGCTATGAAACTTCATAGAGTTTGTAGTTTCAGACAGGAAAGAAACTAAAGGAATATTACATGCCAGAATTCCCACTTCAGGGAATGATAACGTGTAGATCTTGCACCACATGGCTAACAGAGACCAGTTTGAATAAGACACAGTAAAAATCCAGCAGCATTTTCTTGGCTCACCATGTCTTCTCCCTATTTATATTTTGATTTTTTCAATTTACCTCTGAACCTTTTCTTCTCTGCGCCTGCCTCTGTAAACTTGTTCCCTCTCTTTTGTGCTTGACAGTACTATGTGTTCCTGTGGGCTGCACGTACTCTGGCTTTGTGGAACAACAATGTAAGGTTTTCTCTCCCTTGGTCTCTCTCCTCAGTTTTGCTTCCTCAGTCTGTTGTTTGTAAGTAAGTGCGAAGGGACGACTGGAATTAATTTAGTTGCCCAGGGATGTGCAGTGCAGTGCGGCGCAAATCAGACACCGCCCTTTCTTTAGCCCTAGCCTTTGTGTTAAATAGAACAAATATGGACCTCTGGGTTTGGCAGCGGTTTGCTGCCAGTGGCTCCTCCCCTCCTATTCACAGCAAAGTGGCTCCAGAAATCGAAAGGACGATGGATGTTGTTTGGTTTTGTGAGCGAGTCTCATACTGGAGCTGCATGCAGAAAGAAGATGAATCACATTTAGCTCTCAGTTAGCATCAGCTTGTCGACAAACAGCTTTGCTGACTGGAGAAGCCTCTCTTGGGTACACAGCTGCAGAAGCCCTGATGTTCTCATCAAAGTGTGAACAATAAGTTTCTCCACTTGTGGCTGTTCAGGGTGCATTCACCACAGCAACCCACATGCTAGGCAGAGCATGGACTCCTGACTCCTGTTCACCTTTCAGTAACAAGACTGGGAAAGGGGACTGGATGTACCTGGTTGTATACCCGGCCGTTAGCTTGACTGCATCCAGGCATCACAAAGGCTCAGACTTGTGAGTCTCTGCCTCAGGCTTCTGAAAAAACTAAAATGTTCCGATGAGTGTGGCCTGTGTCAGACCTGGACATTGTACCACTAGAGGCCTTTCCTGTAGATTTTTCTGCTGGAAACAGAAGCTCTCCAGGAGCTAGGTTAAGTGCCAGCTTCTGCTGGAAGGCCACATGCAGCCCTGGGAATCTCATCAAGCTGCCCTCCAGAAATTAATGGGGATTGAATTAAATGAACAGGGAAGCACTAATATTAACTATGCAGAAATGCTTAAGTTGATGAGAGTGATAAACATTTGCAGCCTGACTTTGCAAAACTCAGAAGCTTGGGCAGCTAAACAAACTGAACCCAGAGAGGCCCTTCTGTTATGTTGTATCCTTTGCCAGTACACCTTGCTCCTCTCTCTGCCTTGCTTCCTGCAACTTTATGCTGCAATGACAGCTCTGGGGATTTTTCTCCACTATCCCTCAGCCATCTAGTAAGTTTCCAGCTTTTCATCCTGTGTTCTAAGGGCCTCTTTGCGTATCTGGAATACCAGCTAGCAATCCCTAGCTGCTTTTCCCCAGCAGTAGCTTGGCAGTCTGTCCAGCAGTAAAGGGGACGAGGTCAGCTTTATCTGATTTCTAACAAAAATGGTTGACAGTCCAGCCAGCAACTTGGCTGAGGGCTGGCCCTGAAAACAGTTGAAATTACTCAAGCATTGCTTTAGCAGCACACGATCCTATTTTTCTGAGCTTCATGTGTAGAATTCTATGGGACTAACACAAAATTATCACAGTATGGCTGTGACCACTCTTGGCCAAAATTTCAAAAGGGCCATAATAATGGCCAAATCAGAGACTACTAATGAGGTGCTGAAATGAATATTCAGCACTTCATTAGCATGCTGCCGGCCATGGCCCATCGAAAGTGCCACATTTTGATCGCACGTGGCTCAGCTACAGGGGGCCCTTTTCGAAAGGACCCCCCCAGACTTCAAAATCCCCTTATTCGTGTCGGCTGCAGGGTCCTTTCGAAAAGGGCCCCACATAGCCGAGCTGTGCACGATCAAAATGCGGCACTGTCGAAGTGCTGCAACCGGCAGCATGCTAATGAGGCACAAAATATTCATTGCAGCACCTCGTTAGTATTCTCTGATTTGGCCATTAGCATGGCCCTTTCAAAATTTTGGCCAAGTGTGACCACAGCCTCCATGTTTTGCTTCTATCACATTAAATCTCCTTGAACATACTATAAATGTGACATTGTTGCTGGATTTGACAAAGTTGTCTTCTTTCTAATGAAATGTAAACCTTTCATTCCTAGGCACCACCTGTGGTCATTAAAGAACCTTTGTTGCTTTTGGTAAGAAGTAAAGTATTTCAACTCCTCTGGTGATTGCATTTTGCTTACATAAACTCCCTGCAGTTTCAGATGGGTCCAGGCATTTTCACTTTTAGACCAGATAGATGGTGTATAGGTTGAACCTCTTTCTCGTCCAGCACCTTTGGGACCTGACTGGTGCTAGATGAGGAAATTTGCTGGACAATGGGAGGGCAATATTGTCTAGCACATTACTGACACTTTCACTGCTTACTAGGCTCTTTGAAGACATTTAGGGGTAAATTACACATTGAGAGCCAGGACTGGTGGCTATAAACAAACTTTATGGGACTAGGGGAGGCTTTCCCACACCCATGATAAGTGGTCATCTGGCTAACTAAAATCATGCTGTATTATGGAGTTTGCTGGACAAGAGAGTTCCAGATTAGAGAGGTTCAACCTGTAGTTGCATGGTTGAATAGATGCCATGTTTTACTCCAGAAGTGGCTGTCGTATAGTGGTGGGAAAAATTAACCTTGGATATCGTCTTCTATGTTGGATAATAAAGTGCTTAGGTCACCTGTCATGTTAAATGTACTACGTCATAATTGTCGTATTTATCATTGCTTTTGCATGAGATCTCCATTTGGAAAGCTAATCATACTTCTGCCCTTGTTTCAGTTCATCATTCTTTTTTTAAACAACTCTCCTCCGTTGTTTTCTGAACTGGCATGATCTTGCTGTGAGCAGCTCAAAGCAGAACACTAATCAGCTGCTTGTGCTTTTCCAAATGGACCAAAGCTAACTTGGCAGAGTTTCCACATGGAATGGAAACTCTCCCATTGATCCTTTGTTTTCCCCACACAGAAGACCCTTATCTCTATAGATGCCACTTGTAAGAAACCCAACTGCAGAAAATGGAGTCCTAGCTACCTGTGTTAGGTGTCCCCTTCTTGCCCTTTATTAGACCTTTTGCTCTTGCCAAGGCATGCTAATGAGGAATTAAATGCCATCACAGAATTACAGGGAAAAGGACTGAAATTCTCAGCCGCAGTAGAAATGGATTCATTCTGTCAGTTGGTCTCTGGTTTTTAAAATGGTGCAGCCCACACTGGGGAGTGTCTCTTGTTTTTTGATTGAAAGCCTAACGCCTTCCAAGACCCATACAAAACCTTGTGCACCTTTTGCAAACTTGGCCCAGATTCTTGTATTTCTGTGAAAATATGGGACCAGGTGAATTTCCTGTGGTTTGGGATTTCACCCAGAAAGAATCTCTTTGCTTTAGACATGATTCCCTCATAACAAGGTCCAGCCAAGGGACATCATATGCCTGTGCCTTAGAAGTGGGGGCTTCTCCTGACTTCCTTTTAAATGGGTTTGAACCATGAAGTTTAGGTGGACCTCCCTTCCAGATTCAGAGATGTTGAGATCAGGAACATTGTTTTGGAATTGCATCTTCTTTTGACTCAAGAACAGGGCCTAGAATTGCCCCTTTCTTCACGTGGTCAAGTAAACCCATATAACAGCATCACTGATAGCCCTGCATCGCTGCATCTGTGCTGAGCCAGTTTTCCATGGCTGTTCCATGATGTTTCGTTGCTACCCCGTCAAACATTGAACAAAGGTGGAGGTGCATTTCCTTTGAACAGGCTGGGCACGAATAAGTGGTATGAAAGGGTTAAAACTTTGTAGTCTCTCCAAGCTCTGAGGTCTGTCTTTCATCTGAGTGAGTGTTCACCATATGTCCCAGAATCCTGACTGCATAAATGTAGATCATTCTTGATCATGATATCCAATGTGAAGGTTAAATTTACTGCCAGCCTAACTGGAGCTAGGTATGGTGGGGAAGGGAGTAAGAAGAGGACAGACAACTTGTAATTGCCCCATAGAAGTTTCACTCTGGAAAGCTCTGTAGGAGCCAGGTGTAAAAGTCTCTTTGGCAAACAATCCTTCTTGTCATGTTGACTGGAGTACAAGAAAAAATGGGGTGAGCTTCACTGGCTGAATGGGGAGACCAAATTTCTTTTGGATCCTGTTCATTCAGTGTTTGCAGGTGGTGGTTAGCTTTTGTCAACACTTAAAAATGAAGAGTAACAGAGAGGAAGCCGTGCTAGTCTATACACTATCAAAACAAAAAGCAGTCAAGTAGCACTTTAAAGACTAGGAAAATAGTTTATTACGTGAGCTTTCGTGGGACAGACCCACGTCTTCAGAAGAAGTGGGTCTGTCCCGTGAAAGCTCACCTAATAAACTATTTTGCTAGTCTTTAAAGTGCTACTTGACTGCTTTTTACTTAAAAATGAAGTGTGCAAGAGACTGGTGTTTTTCATATAGGTAATCCTCTCTGCCTTCTTTATAGATGGTCCCCTCGACACACATATTGAAGTAACCAGCCTTAGATATGTTTCCTCATGTCTTATGCACATACTGCCCAAGAATTTTTGCATACATGTTGTCTTTTTGTGTCTAATCATTTCCAAATTAGGGTCACAAAACAGGTTACCAGAGTAGCATGAGATTGAAGTAAGAGGTCTATCCCCGTAATTTTGAAGGGTGGGTCACCTTCAGTTGTAAAATATTCTTCAGTGTGGATTCCCCTTCTGAACTGCGGATGAGGAAATATTATGGGGGAAGAACTGGAGAGCTGCAAGGGGAATATATTTGATATTTTCCCACCTAATGGCCTGAGCTCTAAGAAGCACTGATGCTGAGTCTGAGACTCTGTGATACCATAATGTTGGGAGACATTAGAAAAACCTCCAGGGACTTTGGTATGAAGGACTGATGCCAGAGCTGTTTTCAGTGGAGGAGGAATTGAAGGATAAGTAAGTGAGGGAAGGAAGTTGAAGGATCCTCTCCTTCTCCAAGAAGAGATTATGACATCTCAAAGGGTTAATACTAAATTATTAGTGCTCAGGAGCCAGTGTTTTCACACGTTAATGATTAAGTCCCAAGCGGGTGGGTAAAGTGAAGCAGACAGACATAGAGTGATTTGTCCAAGGGCACTCACTGAGTCAGTAGCAAAGCCGAGAATAGTTCTAGCTCCCAGGCCTCTCCACTAAACCTGTCACCAAAAGACCATTTGTGACTCAGATCAAGGCTAGGCTGAGACACCACTTATGTAGCATAGAATGTCCAGTAATGCTGGCAAAATTAGGAGAACTGTTGGGTCATAAAAGTCTATTAAACAATGGATTTTATTTTAAGGAATTGAACTTAGTGCTCTGTTTTGGCCTTCTGCTTATTAGGTGTTTCATGTTAGGATGAACATATATGGTGTATAGTGTAATTTCAGTTGTGTGTGAGCACAGAGAAATAAAATGAGAGAGCTGGTTGTAGTGTTGCAGGGACTATGGAAATCTGCATTGCCCTAAGATAAGGCAGACAGCAGTTTCTGAAGCCAAATGCTTTGGGTAAAGTCTCCATTTCCCCTGAAAATATCCAAACAAGTGAGCAAATGGGGTAAGTATGTCACTGTCATAACCACAGATGTCTAAAAGGCGAAATCTTGGAAGCAAGGCCCAGATAAATGCATCTCTCTCTGTCTCTGTCTCTGTCTCTGTCTCTGTCTCTCTCAATACCCAGGTGTGGGACACGGTGAAATAAAGACCCAAAAGGTGGGGACCACACAAAGCATTCATGCTGGAAATTTAGAAGGCAGTAAGATTAACTTCTTTGTTGTAGATGATGCTTTAACTAATGTCAGTTGCATGGCTCTGCATTTGTGATGTAAATAATTTTTAGCCATAAAAATGAGAGGACATATTTATGTAGAATGCAGTTAACTTTGGGAAGGAAGCGAGTCACTTGCTTGCAAATGGCAATCACTGAGGGCTCGTCTCTTCTTTGTGCTGCCTCTTTAGATAGACTAATCCAGGGGTCTGCAACCAGAATAGTGAGAAGAGCCATTTTTTCAAATTCAGTTACAAAGTTAATACTTCAAGAGCTGCAGTGCACGTGAATATGAGACAGTTCTTAGTAAGTAAAGTCAAAATGTACTTTGTGTAATCACTGTTTTAAGGACAGTGCGCACACAATGATTTGTACCAGTTAGAAATGTTAAGTTACTTTCGCCCCTGCATTGGAGAGCACATGTGGATGAGGAAAACGCTGTGCTTGGGGATAGGCTCTTAAGCAAGGAGGAGCAATGTTCGCATCGAACCTCCACACAGCAGGACCTGGTCAGTGAGTTCCCTGCAGGTAATACTCAGTGTCACACTTGCTCTTCTGGACAGAGCTGAAGTGCTGGCCCCGCTTGGCATCCCAGGAACTGACACTGCTGCTGGTTTGAGGCAGCTTGAGTTCCCACGTTCCCAGGTGACCTGGCACCAGGTCCCTGCCCTGTGCACTGCTAGCAAAGTAGGGAGCCAGCCTGAGGTGAGCTCTGTGGATAGGCCTTGCCTGGGGGGGCGCTTGTTGCCCATGGCAGGGGACGGGAGAGAGGATGTAGAAACACCCCTTCTAGATCCCCCCTCTGGGGCTAGGCTGCTCTCTCCCAGGGCCTGAATGGAGTTGTTGTGGCTCCGGACCTGCCGCCACTGAAATAATGGAACTAAATTCAGTTGGTTTAACAGCCGAATCCTTCCCGCCACCCTGCTGTCTTTTTAAACCAACTAAATTTAGTTCTGTTGTTTCTGTGGTGGCAGGGCAGGGAGATGCAGAGGAGTCCACAGCTGCAAATGACTCCTTGAAGAGCCACAGGTTGTCGACCCCTGGCCTAAGCCGTTGGAATCAATGCCAAGGCAAGATGCCTGGAAGGTGTGTCTGCTGAAAGTTATAACATACCTGGGGACTCTAATTAATTTCAGTGCCATGTTATTGTGTCACCCTTGCAGAGGGGATGTTCCAGTAATTTAGTGCCTTGTTTTTTCAGTGCTGTCTGGTAGATGAGCAAAGCTTAGTCAAATTTGCTCCAGCTGTAAATGGGAGAAAATTCACTGAAGTCAGGGATCTGTACCATTTAGGCCAGCAGGAATTTTGACCTCAGAATTCCTAAGTTGCTGGTTACATAGTAACCATTAAACATGGGAGCTACTGTTGCCATTAGCATCCTGAAACCAGTCAGGATGTCCCTCCTTGCCTTCCTTGCATGTTCCCTTTGCCAGGCCATTGTGGAGCAGCAACAGTGTTGCGTGCTCATGGAAGTGAACACTAATACCCTCCTCCATTTGAAAATTTCCTCTGCTTCTCAGCTCGCTGTGACTAGCGTGAAACATCTGGCAGAGCGACCACTGTTACCCAAAGGAGAGTGCATGCTAATTGACTTGAGTTGCATAAGACTCAGTTATTTGCACCCTGGGAATGTAGACAAAGGCTAAAGCTTATGGCTCATCTGAGTCATGGAAGTTGTTCAGAAGGAAATGGTTTCATTTATTTGCCTAAGCAGACACAGTTTCTAACCACAAGTCTTTTCAAAGCAGAGAAGTCTATATTTTCCTAGTGTTCAAAGCTTCTTCTACCACCCTCCATCCTTCCCCTTTTAAATACTCATTTCCTGGAGCCCCTGTGAGATATTTATTTATACCTCATAGTCATAAGGATCTAGTGTCAGTCTGCGTATCAGCTCCTTGTTACTGAAACAGTGGAGTATTAGGCCAGTGAGGTACAAAGGTAGATAGACGTTAAATAAAGACAAGTGCAAAGTACTACACTTGGAATGATCGACTGGCTGAATAAATAAATAAATAAATAAATGTCCATATAGAAAATGGGGAGTAACTGGGTTGGCAGAAGTACTGCCAGAAATGGTATAGTGGACCACAAATTGAGTTCACATGGTGTGCTGCTGTGATTGCCATTCAAGGATGTGTTAACAGGATGGGATGTAAGAGAGTAGGTAATTCTGCTCCACTTGCTACTGGTGAGGCCCCAGTTTTGGACACCACACTTTAAGAGAGATGGAAGCAAACTGGAGAGAGCCCAGAGGCAAAAACGACCGAGGTTTAGAAAACCTGACCAGGATATGGCAATGTAAAAAAAAACTGGGGATGTTTAGTCATGAGAAAAGAAGACTCGGGGGGGGGGGGCGGGGGCGCAGAAAGAGATGGGGAGGAACTGACACCAGTCTTCAAATAATGTACAAGGTTTTTATAAAGAGGTTGGTGATCTATTCTAGGACAAGGGGGTTTAGTTAGTTTCAGCAGGGGCAAACATTTTAAGTATAAGAATAGTTGAGCAGTAGAAGTAGTTACTTAGTGAAGTTGAAATCTCCATTCTAGCGGGTTTTTCAGAACAGGTTGAACAAACATCTGTCGGGGATGGCGTAGGTATATTTAATTCTTCCTCTGAATGGGGTGGGATGTTGTAGATGAGCTCTGGAAGGTCCCTTCCAGGCCTACACATCTGTAATTCTGTGACCAACAAAGTAGTATGATAGCACAGGAGCAAACACTTGGGGATTTGTCAGGAATGAAATTGAGGACCTCCTTTAAAAACAAAAACACCCTCTCTCTTTAATCGACAGTAATGCCAATGCCAGGCACAAGCATTCAAAAGGAATAAATCAGCCCCCCCTCCCCCCCAAAATCTTGAATTTGGCTTAAAATATGAGCTCTTTTAAAAAGCAGATATATTCTGGGTTAATTTTATTTCCTTTTTGGCATGAGAGCCTTTAGGCTTTGAGTATTGAAGATTTTCTCCACAACTAAGAAGACTAGGTGCTTGCTCTTAGTTTATGATAAGGGAAGGCTGAGTTCTCCTATAATTGTGTGACTCACAGATTGGCAATGGGGGTCGAAGAAATGAACTTAATATCAAAAGACTTGTGACAAAATCTGGACAGTTATCAACATTAATTTGTTGTAGCTGCCTGAAGCGTAGCTTTTATGGGGAAAACAAAGCTGAGAACTGATTGGTATGATAGATGGACAATGTTTCTGGTTAATGATGGAAACCTGAAATCTCTGAAATCTGACATTGTCATATCCCGCCATTCTTTACTGTGATGTTAGGACCTGCACTGCTTACGAACTCCCACAGCCCAGGATTTTCTTCTGGAGCTTCTCTAGAGAAGCTCTGTAGTATAAGTACTCTGGGAGCAGCCATCCTCTGCTATCAAGGCAACTATAGGACAGGTCAAAAAACCCAAGCAGTCCTATAGCACTTTAAAGACTAACAATCTTATTATATAGTGAGATTTCATGGGAGAGCTCATTACCTAATAAATAAAATTGTTAGTCTTTAAGGTGCTGCAGGACTGTTTTTTGTGTAAAGCTCCAGACTAACACGACCATCCCTCTGACACTATAGGTCTGGTCTGGTCAGAGCACCTTTTTGGCAGAGCTTGTTTGGAGGTGATGGGCCTGCCAGTGACCAAGCCTCCCAGATGCTTACCTGGACCCTAAACCTTTTGAGGCCATTAAAAAGAACCTTCTGGAAGGTGTGTACCGTATTATGTACAACAGGTGAAACCTCGCCTGGAACGCTGTGTGAAATTCTGTCCTCTCTTATTTAAGAAATATTAGTTCAAACTGTAATGGGTGCAGAGAACTGCTAGTAGAACCTGGGAACAAGTGTTGTGATGGATCACTTGATTACTACCTATTCTGTTCCTTCCCTCTGGGGCACCTGGCATAGGCCACTGTCAGAAGACAGGATAGTGGGCTACAAAGCCATTTGGTCTGACCCAGACTGGTTGTTCTTCTTTTCTTATGCGGAGGAGGGGAATTGTAAACTTACCTTAGAAGAGGAGGCTCGAAGAGCTTGGCTTGTTTAGTGTTACCAGAAGAATGCAGAGAGGAATTGTGATTGTTCTTAACTATATCAGAGGGATAAATATCAGCAAGAAAGAGGGGTTAAGATAAGCACTACTGTTGATGCAAAACCAAATGGATATAAACTGGCCATCAACAAGTTTAGGCTTGAAATTAGATGAAGGGGTCTAACCTGCAGAACCGTGACATTCTGGAACAGCTTCCCAAGAGCACCCAGAGCGGTAAAAAAGTTAACTGGCTTCAAGACTGAGCTCGTTAAGTTTATGGAGGGGATGTGTGATGAGGTGCGCGTGCTCCACGCTGGGACGGCAGGGGTTAATTCCTGTCTTTGCACTGAGAAGCCCACGCCTCTTGACACTGCAGGTCATGCTCTGGCTGGAGGTCAGGCATAAAACCGAATAGTTCATTTGGGACTGCCCACCAAAGAGGAAGAAGATGCTCTGCTGGCTCGCCAGTACCACAGAGGGAAGAAAGACAGGCAGAGGAGTGGGTAGAAAATAACTCATGGGCTGGGTCTACACATGCCCCTTCCTTTCGAAAGGGGCATATTAATGAGCAGGTTTGAAAGATGCTAATGAGGCGCTGCAATCAATATGCAGCACCTCATTAGCATAATGGCAGCTGCAGCGATTCGAAAGTGTGGCTTTCGGAATCGCGCGCTGCCCGTGGTGACAGGATCTTCCGAAAGGACCCCCCTAGTTTTTGAAAGCCCTTCTTCCTATCTGTGATCAGAAGAAGGGCTTTCGAAAGCTGGGGGGGGCCCTTTCGGAAGGGCTCATCTCCACGGGCGGCACGTGATTCGAAAAGCCGCACTTTCGAATCGTCGCGGCCGCCATTATGCTAATGAGGCGCTGCATATTCATTGCAGCACCTCATTAGCATCTCTCGAACCTGCTCATTAACATGCCCCTTTCGAAAGGAAGGGGCACGTGTAGACCCAGCCGTGGTGTCTTTGAGGGGAGGTGGTTGGAGAACCAGGGAATAGTTTGGCATATTTCAGCCATATCCCCATGGAACTGGTGGGCAGCTGGAACGCAGTGGAGAGGGAGAGCCCTGGTCCCACTCTCCTGGCTGCTGCCCAGCCTGGGTCGGTGTCCTGCCTCACCAGCCCTATTTACTCTATTGCCCTGTTTACATGTTGCCCTGGTAGCAAGGACAACACCATCGACTCCAACTACTAGGCCGTGCAGCCCTGATAGGGAAGGCATGTTGACTGATTCAGCTGTTAGGCCACATTACTCTGAGTCCCAGAGGGCTCTCACAAACTTGACCATGAACCTGTAGCGACCGGTCCCCACCTCCTGAAAGGAGATGGGCTGCATGACCTGTAACAGGATGGTATGATGAGACCGCGCCCCATGGCATGTAGCCGATCTGTAACTGCCAGTTGCAAGAATCCCCAAAGGCCGCTGATGGGATGCTAGATGGGAAGGGCACTGAGCTACTACAGAGAATACTTTCCCAGGGGTCTGGCTGTGAGGTCTTGCTGGAAGGCTCAGTGTCAACCTGAATGCTATGTTTGGGGTGAGGAGGAATTCTTACCCCCACCCAGTCTGATTGGCAGAATCCATGGTTTCCTCTCCAGTGTGTGACGGGTCACTTGCAGGCTTCAGCTAGCGTAAATGGTAGATTCTTCTTCGAGTGTCCCCGTGGGTGCTCCACATTAGGTGTCGGGCTCGCCCGGCGCCGCAGATCGGATCTTCCAAGCAGTTTCTGCCGGACCGCGCATGCGCCGGTGCGCGCCGCTCCCCCGCGCGCTCCCGGCCATGTGCGCGATCCGGTCCCCGCCAGTTCCTCTTAACCGCCGTTGGCTGCAGACGGAATCCAACTAGGCTAAGGCCAAGTAGTGTATTCAACAACTTTATCTGTTTTTCTTTAAGTTTTTTTCAGGCACTTAGGCTACTATAAGCTAGCCGGTTGTTATTTTGTAAAAAAAAAAAAAAAAAAACAACAACGAACAAGCTAGGAGAGGGACAGCTCAGCCAGTCCCAGTAACAAGCGCCAGAGGCCAGGAGCTAGGGCTATCAGCCCTCCTGCTAAGGCAGGCCATCGGACGGGGAAAACGGCACAAAGAAGGTGCTAAGTACCCACTTAAAAACTCAAAGACTCATCAACAATGTCCTCTTCAGGCTTTAAAAAAAAAAAAAAAAAAAAATGCTGCTTCTTGATAAGGCCCTCCAGCCAGAAGCGCCGGAGCGGCCGCAGCAGGAGGGACCCTCCGGGGCCCTTAAAAGGAAAGCTGCCTCCCTCACTCCATCAGCGCAGAAACGGAGGAAAGTATCTCCAGCCCGATCCCTGCCAGCAGCAACAGCGAACGGGACGGGAAGAGCAAGCAGCCCCCAGCCGCAGCAACAGCTGATCGGCGGCTGCACGGAGAGCCACGTGGAAGCGGCTCAGCCTCCGATACTCAGCCAGCCACCCCGCACCCCAGGCAGGGCGGCGGCTAAGCAAACGCCGGTACCGGCGGCACCGCAGGCAGCGACACCGACCCCCGGGGGAACCGGCGGTGCAGAGCGCGCAGGCACGTAGCCTGCCGGCACCGGAGGACACCGCACATGCGGCATCGCCCTCAAGCGTGCCTAGCACGGTGCGGACGGGGCCGGAATCCCCTGTATGCTCCCCAGTCCGATCCCTGCCGGCAGCAACGGCGAGCGGGATGGGAGGAGCGAGCAGCCCCCAGCCGCAGCAACAGCTGATCGGCGGCGGCACGGAGAGCCACGTGCAAGCGGCTCAGCCTCCGATAATCAGCCAGCCACCCCGCATCGCAGGCAGGGCAGCGGCTAAACAAGCGCCGGTACCGGCGGCACCGCGGGCAGCGGCACTGACCCCCGGGGAACCGGCGGTGCAGAGCGCGCAGGCACGTAGCCTGCCGGCACTGGAGGACACCGCACATGCGGCACCGCCCTTGAGCGTGCCGAGCTCGGTGCGGACGCCGGAATGCCCTGTATGCTCCCCAGCCCGATCCCTGCCGGCAGCAACAGCGAGCGGGACGGGAGGAGCGAGCAGCCCCCAGCCGCAGCAACAGCTGATCGGCGGCGGCACGGAGAGCCACGTGCAAGCGGCTCACCCTTCGATAATCAGCCAGCCGCCCTGCACCGCAGGCAGGGCGGCGGCTAAACAAGCGCCGGTACCACCGACCCCCGGAAAAACCGGCGGTGCAGAGCGCGCAGGCACGCAGCCTGCCGGCACCGAAGGACACCGCACGTGCGGCACCGACTTCGAGTGTGCCGAGCTTGGTGCGGACGGGGCCGGGATCCCCTGTATGTCAGGGGCGGAGTTACCTCCTCAAGGGAGGGGGAAGACTGCACACAAGAGGAGGCATTGCAGCCCCTCTCCGCACAGGGCTGTGGAGTTGCTTTCTCACAGCCCTCCGCTATGTTGCAGACTCCAACTAGAAGGCAGGGGTCCCCCCTCCCCTTGGCCTACCCGGAGCCCCCTTCTCCATTTCTGCAACCAGCCTCACCCTGGCTGGGACCACCTCCACCCTTCCTGGGATTTGAACCGCTGCACTATTAGGCAAAGTCGCTCTCTCCGGGGTCTCCACGGTCTCCCTCCCCCAGACGCACAGGGTATGCACCAAGGGAGTGGTCTAGGTCACCTTCCCAAGACCAGTGCTTATACTGCCATGGTTGCCCCTACCACGCAGGGCATAGACACCATCGGCAATCTACTAGGGAAAGATCCCTACGAACGATCTCGTACCCCCGAGGGCAATTGCGACCGGGGACAGAGACTTAAGCATCTCAGGGGGGACTGGTTATGGAACCCCGAGATTTTCCTCGCACACCTCTAGTGAGAGGGTGTACCATCATCAGCAGGAACCGGAAGGGTCCAGAGAGACGTACCCCAGCGGTTCCTCGCTTTCCTCCCCGGATGAGGCTACGGCCCCGGGGGGCGTCCATCCTCCGGACGATCTCAAACAGTTCCAAGAGCTGTTTTACGAGGGTGGCCTTCACGCAAGGCTTCCAGACAGCAAAGGTGCAAGAGCAACACCATAAGCTCCTCAAAAATCTGAGACCTCCGGCCTCCTCCAAAATAGCAATACCGCTGATGACGCAATCTTGGAGTCTGCCACTATGATATGGCAGACTCCTGCGACTATTCCGCCTGTCCACAAAAGAGCGGAAAAAAAAAAAAAAAAAAAAATACTTCGTGCCCACGAAGGGCATGGAGTTCCTGTTCAGCCACCCACAACCAAATTCTTTGGTGGTGGAGTCGTTGCAACGTGGGGGAATAGACAAACATGCCAAAAAGCTAGAGCTGTTGGGCAGAAAGGTCTACTCCTCCTCCACGCTACTGTTGCCAATGGCAAATTACGCAGCGCATCTAGCGAACCATAATTTCGACAACCACATTAGGTGACCTCCCTCATGGACTCGCTTCCAGAGGGCACGAAACCAGTGCTCAAGGCCATCATCCGACCATTTTATAACCAGTGGCAAAGGATCACCACAGACAAATGGGTGCTGGAGATCATAGCCACGGGGTACGCCATCCCCTCCCAGTTGCTCCCACCGCCATGACCTCCACCCGGGGCCCCACCTCCAGGAGACCTCCCATGTAGCGAGGCTCAAGCAGGAGGTAGACCATCTCATGCTCGTAGGGGCAGTGGAAAGAGTGCCGGAGCAACTGCAAGGGAGAGGGTTCTACTCGAGGTACTTCCTCACGGGGAGGCCCATCTTAGATTTTCGAGGCCTCACCGGTACCTGCGCAAGCAACGTTTTCGGATGATCACAAACGCCTCCATCCTTACGGCACTAGACGATGGAGATTGGTTCGCAGCCCTCGACTTACAAGGTCCTACCGTTTGGGCTCTCCTCAGCCCCCAGAGTCTTCACCAAGACCTTGGCAGTGGTGTCAGCCTACCTGCACAGACAGGGGGTATTTATATTCCAGTATCTGAATGACTGCCTACTCAAAGGGGCCTCGAAGGAGGAGGTACTACGCATAATATGTGTCACAGCAGGCACGTTCTCTTCGCTCGGCCTGCTTATCAATCTGACAAAATCAAAGACAGACCCCACACAGGACATAGAGTTCGTAGGGGCACGCATAAATTCTATTACAGCGAGGGCGTATCTACCAGAGACTCGCTTTTGGGCCATCGGCTCCCTCGCGCAAGGCTTCACCTTCAGCCCTATGGTGCCGGTTCTGACGTGCTTACAGCCGCTGGGCCACATGGCAGCAGCGATGTTTCGTAGAACAGAACGCCAGGTTACACATGCGCAGCATGCAGCATTGGCTGGCGAGCGTATACAAACCGGCAGCACACAGTTCACAGGATGGCGTCGCCCACAACGGAGGTGCGCAAATCCCTGCAATGGTGGGTAAACCCCGAGAACCTGCTAACAAGGGTACCCTTCCACCAACCACACGTATTGGTTTTTCTTACTACAGACACCTCCCTCATAGGGTGGGGAGCACACATGGGTGAAGAGGTGACGCAAGGGCTGTGGTCCTCTATGGAGCAGTCACTGCACACAAATATACTGGAGCTCAAAGCAGTGTTCCACGCCTGCAGACACTTTCGAGACCAACTGAAAGGCAAGGTAGTCGGGATCAGTACAGACGATACCTCCACCATGTTTTATATAAATCGGCAAGGAGGAGCTCGGTCCCGTGCCTTATGTGTAGAAGCAGTCCGGTTGTGGAACTGCTGCATCGCCAACAATGTAACCTTGAAAGCCTCGTACTTACCAGGCGCTCGCAATGTGAAGGCAGACCAGCTGAGCAGGCGTTTCGCACTCACGCACGAGTGGCAGATCCGTCCCGATCTGCTGCAACTGATTTTTCCACGCATGGGGTTTTTCCCCAGATAGACCCTGTTTGCTACTCAGCACAACAAGAAGTGCCCACGATTCTGCCCCAGGGCAGGACTGGGACGGGGGTCCCTGAGGGATGCCTTCGCGATCTCATGGGGGGGCCCCCTGCTTTACGCTTTCCCTCCCACAGTGCTCATCCACAAAGTGTTGCAGAAAGCCAGGAGGGAAGGAACCTGAATGATCCCGATAGTCCCAACGTGGGATCGACAGCAATGGTTCCCCCTATTCCTGCGCATGTCGGACCGGCCACCGATGTCCCCTCCGGTGGCGCGGGATCTGCTCACGCAAGCCCAGGGGTCCATAGTGCATCCGCACCCCCAAAGCCTGCGACTACAAACGTGGTTAATCCATGGCTCAGCTCCCTAGAGAGCACATGTACGGAGGAAGTGCAGCAAGTCCTAGAAAGTAGCAGGAGGACTTCCACCAGGAAGACCTTCAAGCAGAAATGGACTCACTTTACGGCATGGTGTTCTACCAAACAGCTAGCCCCCTTTCGGTGCCTATGGCTGTGATATTACAGTATTTACTGGACCTCAAGAGAGGAGGACTCTCGCTATCCTCGTTTCAGGTCCACCTGGCCGCCATTTTGGTGTTCAGACACGAAGAGGAAGGGCACACGGTGTTCGCCCATCCCATGGTTACCAGGTTCTTCAAAGGGCTGGTAAGCCTATACCCCCCTCAGAAACCGCTTCCACCTCTGTGGAACTCGGACCTGGTGCTTAATGCGAAAGGGGACCACCGTTTGAGCCTTTGGCCACGGTTTCCCTCCGCCTCCTTATGATGAAGACGACCTTTCTTCTCGCAATCACGTCAGCTCGCAGGGTGAGCGAGCTTGAGGCAGTTATGGCAACGCCGCCCTGCGCTGTTTTTCCAAGGAGGCGGTAACCATACGGCTGCATCCAGCCTTTGTTCCTAAAGTTTTTTTCTGAGTTTCATACTAACGAACCTATTGTTTACCCTTGTTTATCCAAAGCCTCATAACTCTAACAAAGAGGCGCGCCTACACCTCCTGGACGTGAGCAGGCGCTAGCCTTCTATATGGACAGGACCAAGTCCTTCCAGAGAACGGATAGGCTCCTAGTCTCTATCGCTCCCAAATCAAAAGGAGAATGTCTCTCTTCGCAGAGAATCTCTAAGCACATCGTATCTTGCATAAAAATGTGCTACAAACTCAAAAAGACTCCTTTACTGGCCACGCCCAGGGCTCATTCCACTAGGGCGGTGGCAGCATCAATAGCCTTTTTTTCAAGGGCGTTGCGCTAAAAGACATTTGCAGAGTGGCGACCTGGTCATCCTGTGACACCTTCGCCAAACATTACGCCCTTCACAGGGTATTCCAAGAGGATACCCGTCTCTCGGCAGCGGTCCTCTCGGGGACAAGCTGCACATAATCCGATTACCCACCTCCTATCTTGGGTTACTGCTGGGTAGTCACCTAATGTGGAGCACCCACGGGGACACTCGAAGAAGAAAGAAAGGTTACTCACCGTAGTAACGGTGGTTCTTCGAGATGTGTCCCCGTGGGTGCTCCGCTACCCGCCCATCCTCCCCGCTCCGGATCTCTGTTTAGTGTTTTGCAGGAGCATCCGAGGCGGTTGGTCAAGGAACTGGCGGGGACCGGATCGCGCACATGGCCGGGAGCGCGCGGGGGAGCGGCGCGCACTGGCGCATGCGCGGTCCGGTAGAAACTGCTTGGAAGATCCGATCTGCGGCACCGGGCGAGCCCGACACCTAATGTGGAGCACCCACGGGGACACATCTCGAAGAACCACCGTTACTACGGTGAGTAACCTTTCTTTCTGTGTAACTTGATGTCATGCTTAGAGGATGTCAGTAACTCAGTCGGAGGTTGAGAAGCTGTTACAAGAGTGGATGGGAAAGTTTGTGGCCTGTAATATGCAGGAGTCAGACTAGATGATCATGATAGATGTAATGGCTCAAAGGGACCATCAGTCCCCATTGCCTTTTGAAGAATTGTACATGGCAGCCACTAGATGATGATGGGAAATGTTACTAGGAATCATGCTTGGAGCACCCACAGAAAAAAATTAGTGGGTGCTTAGCACACAGGGGGAATCATCTCTCCTCTCCCCAGCTCACCCATCCACTGGTCGCCCCACTGATCAGCTCCTCTTCCACCTGCCCTTATCAACTATTCTGCGCTGTGCAGGAGGTGCTGGGGGAGGGGGAAACATGGGGTGCAGAAGGAAGAAACCAGGCAGGGAGAAGGATGGGAGGGGGCCTGGGGCAGAGGAATATGGAATAGCTTAGGAAAGGGGCTCGGTAAGGGCAGGGCCAGGGCAGAGGGTGGGGGTTGAACGTTCCTGGAGGCAGCAGCACCTGTAAGAAAACATGGGATGGACTTGGGACAAAAGTTACTGCAGAAGCACTTCTACTGTTAAAATGAACAAAGTACAGGGAAATCTGATGCAGGGAACAATCCTGCATTGGCCTCCATCTTCAGGCATGTGTGTATATCCAAATGGCCCAGGAGGTCTTTTTGCTATCCAGTATCTGTTAATCTAATTGCTACAATGCCCTTAGGGATACCCAGAGCTTCCCCAAGGAAGCACAGCTTGTGTTCCTGTGAACAAGTTACTTTGTAGTCCAAAGCAGCAGCCGCAGCAGCACAGAACTGAGCTGAGCCTCACCCTTCCAGTTCTCCTAATTTGTTTTGTGTTCTTGCCACCAGTGTGAAAAGGAAAAGCTGGGGAGAGGGAGGGGGAGTTTTCTGGCTGCCCCTTGTTTACTGATCAAGAATAGTGGGGAAGCGGGCTGGAGGGGTGAAATGAGGACAAATAGATGTTCTGCCAAATGTTTAAGTAGCAGCAGGGGCTGACTGCAGCTCTGATCTGTGCAGGGCAGCATGCGCAAAGCAGGAATGGATCACTTTCAGAAGTGCAAAACACGGGCAGCTTAGACTTCCCTGGGATCTGTGGGTGCACAGAATCTTTATAGACCAGGCTGTACAACTGTATTAAGTGGAGCATGTAGGGGTCCCCAAACAGCACTGTGCATCCCAACTCCTATCTAACAAACTGCCTACGCTCTTCTCTTCTTAGTCTGATAACATGGTTCAGCTTTATGGAAGTGGGGCTAAATCCCACAGATGTAGAATAGGGACATTTTGACAGGTTGACAGATTTTATTTGGCCAGATTACTCTTTTGATTGCGGTGGGGTTTGACAAGCACACAGATCACCTCGACAGGCACATTCAATGAAGGTTTCTAGTTAGTAATCTGGAGTCTTTAAAGACAAATTCAGAGAGAACATTTCATTTCCTAGCCTTATGTGGCGATTTAGCGGGTGTGAGGTAATTTAATGTCAGGGATGGAACAGAAGAAAATGTCTCTTTTTATGGCTGGAAATGCCAGTTAATCTCTTTGCTTATACAGACTTAATTGAAAACCAAACCAAACATTTTTTTAATCCACATTAGTGCTTTGCACCAGGACATTTAATTTTCTTGGCGGGATATTAAAATACACCTTTCTCACTTAGTCTCAGATGACAGTCAGTTTGGAAGTGAAACCCCTTCCCAATGAGCGGTAACATTCCTAGGTTTATTTTCAGAGCCGGAGTCCTGGAGAACTTCCCCATGGATATTTTCTTGTGTACAGTAATAACTCCTGAGCCACTTTACATATGTCAGTGAGGCAGTTGCGGCTGGAAGCGTATGAACCATTTTGCAATAAAATAAAAAACACCGTGTAGTATTCTTTCTCAAGGTTTGCTGCAAACCTGAAATCAGGCTCAGGTTCATTGAAAAATTCAGATCCAGGGCTCCCTTTGAGCACTTTCTTGAGAGATGGTGGTGGTTTAATCTGGAATCTTAGCATTTGAAGTGGGTTGCTTTACCTGTCATATTTGGGTGAGGCTTCGGGACCTGGACAGTCTGGTTTTGGGCTTCTGTGTCTGAATGCCATTTAAGGTTGTCAAGTGGCTGAAAAAGGGGATCTGACAATCAGTGTTTCTTCTAATTTTTTCCTTCCAGGTGCAGAATAATTTTTTGTGCATACCAAGGCATGTCTGACTGTGCACCACCAGTAGAAACAAAAATCTAGCTGTGAGCACTTTGCTAGTCAGCTGGCAGCATTTGAATCTCTCCTGAGTGGCCACACAAACACACAGCTTACAGGGACATTGCTGGCAACCCTAAATGGTTACCATGGGGTAGCGGGAGGCATTTCCTCCATGCAGGCGGGTGCCTTGAAATGATTGAGTGAGGAACAGGGAGAGTGGGGAGAGTAAGCAACAGGGGAGGCCCCCTGGGGAGGCGGGAGAGAAGCACTGCAGGGGGGTGGTCCATTTGGTGGAAGAGGAGGGAAAAGGGAGGACAGTGAGAATAAGATTAAAATCCCTGTGGACAGCTAGCACAGGCTTCCCTGTGAGACCTTCTGTTCCAGAACTATAGACCTTTCCCTCCTCCTCTATAGCAGTGATCCCCAGCCTTTCTATGCCCAATGTCACGTGCTGAATTTACCTTCCCCTCCCCTTCCCTGAAGTCCTGCCCCCTCCTCCCCCGCCCCACCCTCACTCACTTTTACTGGGTTGGAGGAGGTGCTTGGGCTGCACATGAATGAGCTTGGGTATAGAAGGGGTGTGTGTGTGTGTGCTGGGAGGGGATGAATGTGTGAGAGGGTCGGGGGAGGTGTGTGAGGGGCAGGAGGAGGTTCAGAGGAATGTGGGTCCTGGAGCCAGTGCTTAGGTACAGCAGGGGATTTGGGCTGCAGGAGGGGATGGGGTGCGGTCACTGGGTAGGGGGTCAGAGCTTCATCAGCTGTTTGGGGTACAGGAGGGGATTCGGGATGCAGGAGGGACATGGGATGCTGTCACTGGTCAGGGGGTCAGAGCTCCGTTAGGGGATTTGGGCTGCAGGAGGGACATGGGATGCTGTCACTGGCCGGGGGTCAGAGCTTCGTCAGCTGTTTGGGGTGCAGGAGGGGATTCGGGATGCAGGAGGGACATGGGATGCAGGCTCTGAGAAGGGGAGTCAGTGTCTAAGCTTCTGCTGAGTGGCATGGCCATGCAGCTTTCCATTCAGCCACACAGGAACTCAGGGCTGCAGCAGGAAGAGGTGCTTCTCCCAAAGCTGCCCCGGCTGGCTTTTGGCCCCTGTTGGCCCCAGCAGAGAACTGCCCCAGGTGAGGGAGAGGAACCCGTCCCTGCATTTCCTAGGAGGGAGCTGACCCATGGTGGGGCCCACATGAAAGAACCCCTGTCCTCTGGTTGGGGCAGTGCTGTGTTAAGTCCAGCACAGGAGTGACCAGCCGAGGCGGTCCAGCTCCTAGGTTGGGAGAACAATGGAGCTCCGAGTGCCATGGTACCTTCCCCTGGCCCCCACATGAAGCTGCAGATGTCGGCCACTTCCAGAGCACAGAGCAGTGGCCCAGGCCAGGCAGCACCACTGACCAAGAGCTACCCAGGCAGCCCCAGACCCTCTTTCTTGAGCCCCTACCAACCTGGAGCCAGTTGTGGACCCCATACTTCTCATTCTTGGCTCCATCCCAGAGCGTGTACCCCCTACTGTACCCTGCCCCAGTCCAGAGCCGATACCCCTACCCCCAGCCCTGAGCTCCTCCCCAAACCTGGAGCCTCCATTTTCATCCCAAACCCCTCATCCCTGGGCCCACCCCAGAGCCCTCACCCCCTTCTGCACCCCAGTGTCTCACTTCAGCCTGAAGCCCCTTCCTTTATTCTGTATCCCTTGGCCCCAGCTAGGAGTTTCCTCCTCTACCTCAGCCCTAGAGCCCCTATACCCCAGCCCTCTGTCCCAGCCCTGAGCCCCTCATCGTGGGCCCCACTCTCAGATCCCTGCACCTCAACCCTCTCCCCCAGGCCTGAACCCCCCTCCCACACTCAGAGCACCTTAGCCCCACTCCTGCCATAGGACTTTTGTTATGTGCCCCATTGGGAAAGTGATGTATTGCACAGCACCTCCATATTAATGCACAACCAAATTCATTCTGCTCAGGGAAAGGAGAAATTAGAGGGAACACTGGTCGGGCTTCAGCTTTACTTATCAATAGGTACAAGAGAGGAAGAAAGTTGCTTTTGGAGATAACATTCTCGTGCAAATACCCTATGGCTAGTAATATGGAGGTATGCCTGTCTCATGGAGCTGGAAGGGAAGGGACCTTGAGAAGTCAGAGTGCAGTCACCTGCACTCTCAGCTGGACCTATATCACCCTCCCTAGTAGGGGGTGTTTTTTTCCTCTTTGTGCCAGCCTCCTAAAGGGCCCTCTCAGGGACTGAGCTCACAACCCTGAGTTTAATGAAGCCTGTGTTTGAACTACTGAGCTATCCCACCTCCTTAAAATTTTGAAGCCATGAATTTAGCCCCAAACAAAGGATGGGGCTGTGTGAATGCTCCATACAAAGCTTTGGGCAAATGAGATGGCTAGTGAAATAAAGATGTTCCTGTTCTGCAGAGCCTGTATTTGAGATATGTTGATACTGCTGCTAACTCAGGAGTCATGGACAGTCGGAGAAATCAGAATGTTTGTGAGGAAAAGAAAAAGCTATTTATTTAGCAGTTATGTCTGGGAAATGTGAGATGTTTCCAGTGTGGAAACTGAAGCTGTAATTAATTTGCTGATGATCATTTGTCCAAACTGTTTGGCTTTATAAAATATGCCTTTGAAAGCGGCTTCCTTCTGGGGGGTAAGCACTTAGGTATCCCATCAGTATTTCCAGGAAGCTGACTCATGACTTTCAGAAACCGCACACTTGACAGTGTGCTGCCCCACATACAAGAAGGAAAAGCCCTTGAGACAGTTGACTTTTCAGGCTGTCTCCTTAGCCCCAGAGCTGCAGTGGGAGTCTTTGCTGGAGGAGCACCACTGGCTTGCAGTTTCGATTGAGCTATTCTATAGCTAGTTGAGCTCTTGCCTACAAACCTCCGGCACTGGGGCCAGACCTCCTGCACTGTGTGGTGAGCAAGCTACTTTGAATCTGTTGAGAGGTATTTTTCAGTGGCAGGTGCAGCTCCTCCTCCTTTGAGTCGACAAAAGACTTTTAATGACAGTGTCTGAGAAACAAGAATGTCATCAGATCTGAAGCAGTGGGTCTGCCCCACAAAGGCACATTAGCTGATAAATTAGTTTGTTAGTCCTTAAAGTGCTGCAGGACTGCTTTTTGAGTTTTTTGAAGATACAGACTAACATAGTTACCCCTCTGTGACTTATAACGAGGTGGATAATTATTTGGCAAATTGATCTGACGTACTGGATTTGTTATGGGGGAAGGAAGCAAGGCTTACTTTAGGGCATTTCCTCCCTCTGTGTAAGGGGAAAAACTCCCTCAAAGGCCATAGGTATTTCCAGCTGTTAAAGGAGAGGAAGTGAAGCTGAGTGCCCTTATGACAGGGTCAGTCTGGTTACGTCTATTGCTAAGTTCTATGTTTGACACCAGGCCCTGTCCTCTGGAAGATTACAGCCTCAACATTTGAATTTTTCCATAAAGCCACCACTGAGATTGGTGGGTTAGATGTGGAGAGGGACTGCACAGCAGCTGCGCACTCTGCACCTAGCTTGGACCAATGCTATTCCTTACTAATGTTCAACAAGCCTAAATTCACCCCAAAGTTAGGCTAAAACCTGTGCCATGTCAGTCTGATCCCTGTCACCTGGCTGGCTGAGACCTGGCCATCTGGCATTAGTCCTCCCAATATCCTTGTGAGGTGGGAGAACCCATCTGAATCCATCTAGGGCTCTGCCTAGAAAGGTAGCAGAAGAAGTGAATGTCCAGTAATTCATCGGAGAGTCTGTTCATTAAAGAGGGAAGTGCTGGAAAGAGCACTTTTTCTAATAGCCTTTGATCGCTCTGCAGTAAAGTGGAGTCCTACAACTGAGGAACAGAAGGGGCTTGGGGAAGGAGGGAGAGAGCAAGCTCCTCTTATTGAGACACAGACCAGAGGAGACCAGGCACAAAACCTAACTAGGGCTGTTCTGTTGGTTGCCACGCTGGGTACGTTAGGAAAATCTGATTCTATACTAAGATGACAGTGGAAAATTGACCACAAACTCTGTGTTTTCTGCATCTGCTTCAACTTCCACTGTCTTACTGCAAAAACAGTGAGGAGTCCTGTGGCAGCTTGTACAACAGATTTATTGGAGCATATGCTTTTGTGAGCAAAGATCCACTTTGTCAGAGGTGTCTGTGCAGGAGGGGAATAGCTCAGCACCTAAAGCGTTGGCCTGGTAAACCTGGAGTTGTGAGCTCAGTCCTTGAGGGATTCTTTCAAGGTTCTGGGGTAGGTTAAATTCATTTTTTTTTCTTAAGAAAAATAAAAAGGATGGTAATAGATTCTGCTGTGAGTGCAGGGGACTGGACTCCATGACCTCTTGAGTTCCCTTCCAGCTCTGTGAGATATAAAGTAGGTTTTGCCCACTTAAACTTATACTCCAATAAATCTGTTAGTCTGTAAAGTGCCACAGGATTCTGATACTTGTCACTCTGATACTTGTCGCCATGCCTGGCTCACTGCAGTCAGTATCGAGATTCTGTCGATTGTACTGTAATTCTCCAGCACCCAGGGATATGTATCTGTGAAACACTGTCTCCTCTGAGCTGAGATATAGTCACGTCTGGGTTAAAAAACAATATTCCTGAAAAGTAACAGAGAGGAAGCCGTGCTAGTTTATATGCTATCAAAACAAAAAGCAGTCAAGTAGCACTTTAAAGACTAGCAAAATAGTTTAGCTCACCTAATAAACTATTTTGCTAGTCTTTAAAGTGCTGCTTGACTGCTTTTTGTTTTAATATTCCTGAAGGTGGTGTTTCAGAACCTTTCCCAGCTTTCAGCAAGGAGGGCGGGTGTTGGAGAATCAAAGGCTCAGCTTCTCTTTTGCTACTTTTCTGGCCCTTCTGCTTTAAATCACTGTATTCTTTACTTCCTTCTGTGGTAAAAGTGGAGCTGAATGTCCATTGAAATTCTCTGGTCACTTAGAAAAACCTCTGCAGATAAGTAAACACAGTCTTTTTTGGGATGTTTCTTTTACCAGACTGGAACAATGAACAACTCTGGATGCTGAAAGAACTTCACATCTAGCTGTCCTCAGCCTTAAATTAGCTAAGGGTTAGTCCCTCCTCTCCTTTTAAAACTGATCCAATAACTGCAGAAATCCTAATGCTAAGCCAGGGGGGCTAAGAGTATTGCATTTTGCTTAGCTGGACTTTTCATGTTGACATGGCAACAAATTTCAGCAACTACTGACATTTTTCTTATAACAGTGGAAGCAGAAAGAGGAAGAAAGGAAATCTGCTTGGCACACTTTGCACGGCATCTACAGCCTAGAATCCTGAATGTCTGAAACATATAGTAATGGACACAGTGAAGTACATAGCAGCCCCCATTGTGGCCATAGAGAATATTTTATTCCTGCAATGAGTCATTGCTGAAAGGTGCCATTAGCGCCTCAAACCTTTGCACTTGAGTGTCAATGGCTGTATTAGTGGGTAGTAGAATAGGAGGAGTAACACTTTGGAAAAAAGAAGCCTCTAGGAATCTGAGACGTTACGCCACTGCACAGAGAAAACAGCTGAAGGCAACCACAGTTCAGTCAGATTCTGGTTATTTTGGGTGCAACTACTTTGGAGGATAGGGTCATAATTCAAAATGATCTGGATAAATTGGAGAAATGGGCTGAGGTAAACAGGATGAAGTTTAATAAGGACAAATGCAAAGTGCTCCACTTATGAAGGAACAATCAGTGTCACACAAACAGAATGGGGTGAGACTGTCTAGGAACGACTACAACAGAAAGGATCTAGGGATTATAGTGCCACAAGCTAAATATGAGTCAACAGTGTGATGCTGTTGCAAAAAAAAGAAAACATGATTCTGGGATGCATTAGCAGGTGTGTTGTGAACAAGACACGAGAAGTCATTCTTCCGCTCTGCTCTGCGCTGGTTAGGCCTCAGCTGGAGTATTGTGTCCAGTTCTGGGCACCGCAGTTCAAAAATGATGTGGAGAAACTAGAGAGGGTCCAGAGAAGAGTGACAAGAATGATTAAAGGTCTAGAGAATGTGACCTATGAAGAAAGGTTGAAAGAATTGGGCTTGTTTAGTTTGGAAAAGAGAAGATTGAGGGGAGACATGATAGCGGTTTTCAGGTATCTAAAAGGGAGTCATAAGGAGGAAGGAGAAAACTTGTTGTTCTTGGCCTCTGAAGATAGAACAAGAGGCAACGGGCTTAAACTGCAGCAAGGGAGGTTTAGGCTGGACATTAGGAAAAAGTTCCTAACTGTCAGGGCGGTCAAACAGTGGAATAAATTGCCAAGGGAGGTTGTGGAATCTCCATCGCTGGAGATATTTAAGGACAGGTTAGATAGATGTCTATCGGGGATGGTTTAAATAGTACTTGGTCCTGCCATTGGGTCAGGGGGCTGGACTCAATGGCCTCTCAAGGTCCCTTCCAGTCCTAGAGTTCTATGATTCTATGATATGCAGTCACACTGCTGGTTGAAGAGGAAGTTTCTAATGAATATCTGTTGTTTTTCAGACAAATTTCCCTGCTGCAGGCCATTGTGTCACAATAGGACTAACAAGGGGAAGTCCTGCACCACCTTAGAGACTAACAAATCTTTTAGTTCATGAGCTTTCGTGAGTAAAACTACAGCTCACAAGCCCTGAAAGCTCATGACCTAATAAATTTGTGAGTTTCTCAGGTGCCACAGGACTGCTTGTTGTGTTTGAAGTCCGGGACTAACACAAGTACCCCTGAGACTTTTTTACAATCATAATAACTAGACACTAAGAACTTGCTAAGGCCCCAGTACCTTGATACTTAAGCACTTGCATTCATCCTTTTATCTCCCCATCTCCCCTGCCCTGTGACCTCCCTCCCATCATCTTGGGAACGCCAGGAATGTTCCTGATGCTCCTCTGTCCCTTTCTACGTCCCACCTCCTGCACAGTGTGTTTGCCTGCCAGTCTCAGTCCCCAGGCTTTTCCCTAGTAGCACATCTGTTCACTTGCACTGAAGTCTGATGTTTGTGCCTGTTACTGACTTTCTTTAGGCCATGGAGAGTGTCACTGTGGAGAGTGTAAGTGCCATGCTGGTTACATTGGGGATAACTGCAACTGCTCGACAGCGACTATCGGGTGCATGTCAAATGACAGTCAGATGTGCAGTGGCAGAGGCAACTGTGTGTGTGGGAAATGCCAGTGCACCGAGCCTGGAGCCTTTGGAGAGACGTGTGAGAAATGTCCTACCTGCCCCGGAGTCTGCAGTACAAAAAGGTACCTCACTAACTCATTAATGACTCACCTGTGTGCAAGGGGCCTCTATCACTCCTACAGGGTGGACCGGCTGGCTAAGGGTGTGTCATTCACTGCAAAGATAGCCTGGGGGATTGGCACCTGGGTTATCCTAGCCCTGGTGTGAACACTATCTTCCCTGCGGTCCCCCATACGTGTGGCTCTGGGAATCTGGGAGCATAGCTCTGTGCTGTGGTACGTGGCATCATGCTGATTCTTTTCCAGTGAATTGTGGGAGAGTGTACCTATCCTTTTGGTGACATACAGGGAATTGTGGGAAGGGCCTTGGAGGATTGTTAGCATGTGACTGGGGATGTCCAGATGCCTCTCTGGGACGTTTTCTTGCCAACCAGTCTGAGCCTAGCAGAAAGTGACAAATAAAGGTCATTTCATCCCTCCTTCTAGTGCAGGTTGTACTGTGTAAGTACTGGCAGCCAGATCTGCTTCCCCTGTCTGGAACAAAGGTTTCATTTGACTGGACCATGCTATGTGGTACAGAGAGAACACTAGGGTGCAAGGGGATGGTTATGGTTTAAGAGATTGAAAATACACGAGGAAAAAAAAACACTTTGATCATTTAAATTCTTGTAGCCCCACCACAAATATTTGTGGTGTCTGCCTTTTCAGCTTGCAGCCACTCAGATCCCCAAACGCCTGAAACTTGAGAACATTCAGGGCTGGATCCAAATATAACAGCTGACACTCATCTGTATAGTGGCATAGAGATATCTATAGTGGGTTAAACTAAAGCTCCATATACAAACACACTTAGATACCCAGGAAGTTGGCATTTGAGCCCCACCTCCAAGGTTAATCTGCCCTTAATTTGGAGGCACTTGGCCTAAAGGTTTCTACTTCTTTTCATATGCAGATATGTGACTGTGGGTTCCCTTTGGCAAACACTTTGGGTGGCATGTCTGAATGTCCCTGTGGTTTCAAAGCTATTTAGTCTTTCTCTTTGTGTCTCCCTCCTGAAGGGACTGCATTGAGTGTATGTTATATAGCTCAGGAAGACTGGCTGACAACCAAACCTGCCAAAAGCACTGCAAGGATGAGATCATTACACGTGTGGACGTCCTCAGTAAGTAACGTACAGGAGAATCTTATGGCAACTTGATGCATGAGAATGTTGCAACTGGGTGCTAGGAGTAACCAGTCTTTGCAAAGAACTGTATTTACCCAATGGGATTCCAGGTTTTCAACCAAAGAATGTCTCCAATAAAATACCTGGATTTAGAAAGGTTACTCCATTAGCCAATCTTCAGGTTATAATCACTTTGCGGTTACAATATATACCCGAGTCCAAGTACTTACCATATGCTAGGTTTGTTCTCTTGTCCATATCAGCTACACCCGGGGTGGCCAGTCTTTTTTCATCGGGGGCCACATGGCAATTTTTTACATGTTCCAGGGGCTGAACACAAAGTAGCCCCAAACCTGGCCCCCATCCCCAGGCTTGACCCCTCACAGCCTCAGACAGCCCTCCCCTCCTCCACCAAGCTTAACCCTCACAGCCCCAAACTCAGGATTAGTTTACCTGACACAGGAGTTCTGCCTGCTGCCACCCCCACAACTGAACCTTTGCCAGGCCACCATCTCCTCGTCACCGTGGCTGCGCAGCTCCCCCATCCTCTTACTCCAACTGTCTGAAAAATATGAGGAAGAAGGTTGCTTTCGAAAGCGGAGTTTCCTTTCGAATGAACCCTGTCTACACCGCTTGTTCCTTTTCTGAAAACAGCACTTCCAGAGCAGTGAGTGGCCATTGTTATGCAAATGAGGTGCATTATATGTAAATCAGTGCCTCTTTTGCATTTCCAATTGGCCGCATTTGCATGCCCTTTCCATAAGGGGAATGTAGTGGAGACGCAGTCCTTGTGTCTGTAACATGGTGGGATGTTTTCTAGTCCCTTTGTAAGGGAGAGCCTTAGTGTAGAAAGATGAGAGCCTTGGGATGGGATGGAAGGTAAATTAAGTCCTCTCTAACCTTTATGTTTTGTAATTTGTTCACTGTTCTTCCTTCTTCCCCCTCCCCTTCTGTTCCCATAGAATCAGAGCAATTTGTGTGAACATGTGATAGGTCAGCTTGTGTGCTTCCAACTTCCTCCCAGTCTGCTGTCTGGGGGCTGTTCATCTCCCCCCCCCATGCATTGCATCTGGCAGCGGGTTGAGGAAAGGGATAGAATTGGTGGCAGAGGACTGAGGAAGAGGACGAATGGGGCGGAGCAGAGCCAGGAAGAGGGAGCATGGGATAGAGATTTGGGGAAAGGGGTGGACTGGGGGCAGGGCCTCAGTTAGGAGTGGGGGTTATACACACTCCAGCTAAAAGGGAAGTTGCACACGTGCAGCTAGCTCAGCATCCTGTCTTTGGACAGTGGACAGTGCTGGGTGCCTAAGAGGGAACGAACAGAACATGCAATCATCCACTGATCCATCCCTGTGTCTCATGCTTAATTCTTGCACCACACCATGGCCAGATTTTTGTGCTGACTCACACCCTGGGAGATTGTGCTAGATGGAAGCAGAGACTTGTGCTTGCAGCTTGCAAACTCCCCTCCTGTTTTGGAAGGTGGAGCAGGGCAACTAACAGCCAAGGTTTAGTTTTAAACTTTCCTGTTTTAACTGGGAGCTGTTTCTCTCTCTCTCTCTCTCTCTCGCAGATACCCGAGGATCTGAAACCTCTTGGCCGTGTCTACACGAGCTCCAAACTTCGAAATGGCCACGCAAATGGCCATTTCGAAGTTTACTAATGAAACACTGAAATGAACATTCAGTGCTTCATTAGCATGCGGGCGGCCGCCACACTTTGAAATTGACGCGCCTCGCCGCCGCGCGGCTCATCCCGACAGGGCTCCTTTTCAAAAGAACCCCGCCTACTTCGAAGTCCCCTTATTCCCATGAGCTGATAGGAATAAGGGGACTTAGAAGTAGGCGGGGTCCTTTCAAAAAGGAGCCCCGTTGGGACGAGATGCGCGGCAGCAAGACATGTCAATTTCGAAGTGCTGCAGCCGCCTGCATGCTAATGAAGCGCTGAATATGTATTTCAGCGCTTCATTAGTAAACTTCGAAATGGCCATTTGCATGGCCATTTCCAAGTTTGGGGCTCGTGTAGACGTAGCCCTTAAGACTGAGACCAAAAACCTAGCTGACAGTACATTTACACTATCTAGTACACCTTACATATGCTAGGGAAAGCCTAGCATGTTGATATTTATTTGCACAAGAGTTAACATAGATGCAGCATGACTGGCTGTTGTAACAGAGGGGTAACCATTTCTGTAGTGAGGCTAGGTCAGAATCAAAAGAGAAAAGAGAGGCAGAGGAAACGCAGAAAGAAGAGAAATCATAGGGTAAGGTAGCAGGCTCATAAATGTGATCATTTTTCTTTTGACGCTGAATAGGACTAGAGTAAGGTACTCTGCAGCTACCACTAACAATCCTTGGACTTTCAAGGTGCCTAAGCAAGTTAGCTGTCTCACTCTGATTTCAATTTAATGTGATGTAGATGTCCAACTACCATAGGCTCATTTGCAAATCATAGTCTGCAAGCTCAGTTGGTACACAGTGATCATATTTACCCTTGATCATGATGCAAACCTTCTACCAACCCCAGTGAAAATGGAGGGGAAACTGTGAGCACAGGCTGAATCCCTCTAATACAGCACCCTTGGCAACTGACCAGTGCCAGACAAGAGAATTTTCTGAACCACAAAAGGTCAATGTTGTCCAGCAGCTTCACCAACACTTCCACTGCTTACTGGGCTCTTAGAAGACACTTACGGGGAAATTAGCACTAAGTAACATCACAGAACACTGAGAGCCAGGACTGGTGGCTGTAAACAAACTTTATGGAATCACAGGAAACTTGGCCACATGCAAGATAAGTGGTCATGCAGCTAACTTAAATCATGTTGGATTATGGATTTTGGCTGACAAGTGAGTTCCGGACTAGAGAGGTTCAACCTGTACTCTAAATTTTGTACCCTATCACTCAGACCTTAATTATACATGAAATTCAGCCCTTTAAATATGAAACCTCTGCCTTAAACACTAAAAAGGATCTGGAACTGAGATGGTCCAGGGCAACAAATATGAAATCAATCTTCTTCTGTGGTACATTAAAAAAAAATTTCCTCCCTAAAAACAAAGCTTCCCATTTCCTGCCACTCCTGCACTTTCACCTTCTCTCCCTCCACTTATTCCTTCCCATCTCTTCTATCTTGGTTTTAAAAAAATAAACCTCCTGATAATTTCCAGAGTAAAAACAATTCAGCACGTTTGGAATGCAAGTCAAGTGCTGGATAGTGGGCTTGCTAACATTCTCCTTTGTGTCAGCAGTTCACTGCTTTCCTCATAAACTGGGCCTATATCCATCGCTTCAGCTCCAGCTTTCCAAATGTGAGAGCAAGAAAGAAAAACGAAAATGGTGTCTGCCTTTTGAACTGCATAGGATCATACTGTCAAAACGAAAGATCATCTCAGCTTTTATATTTGCCTTGAATATCTTACTGTTACATGCACCACTGAATGTAAATTTTACCTCTTTAAAATGGTTGTGTGCAGGATTATGCATTAGTCCTCATATTTACACTGGTGCCTAGAAAGCCCAGCCCAGGCTACGGCACTGTTTATGCAAAGCACTGTAGAAACAGATAGGGTATGTCTACCATCAGTCAAAGGTGGGCCTTCTGACAGCGGTCAGTGTTGGGTGCCAAAGAGGAAACGAACAGAACATGCAGTTATCCACTGATCCATCCCCAAATCTCATGCGTAATTCTTGCACCACTCCGTGGCCAGATTTTTGTGCTGACTCGCAGCCTGGGAGATTATGCTGGATGGAAGCACAGAGTCATGCTCGCAAGCTCTCCTCCTGTTATGGAGGATGGAGCAGGGCAACTAACAGCCAAGCGTGAGCCATGTGCCCTCCCTTTAATCTAGCTAACGTGGTTAAAAAGAGGGAACAGCAGTACCTACATCAGCACAGTAGTAGAAGCCCTCCTGGAACCCTGGCTGAGAATGTCCATAGGTTCCTACCCATGCTGGGCTCTGTGCCCACTGTACCTTCACTGCTGTTTTTTGAGCCTCTTTAGGTAGATTGAAGCTACTAGGGGCATGCCCACCTGCGCTGCAGTTGCCTCTCTGATTTTCAGGTGAACATACCTGTAGTGAGAGGTGGTCCTTGCCCTGAGATCTTTATAGCCTTAAAAGACCAGCAGCTTGGATGGGAAGTTCCTTGCCAAAAGTCATTCACTAGGCAGGGGATGAGAACATCTGGTCAACACCCTAGCTGGTGCCCAGTGTGGTTACCTGGATATCTGTAGAGTGCCCGTCGCTGAAGAATGTCAGTACAAGTGGAACCTCTCTAGCCCAGCAGCCTTGGGACGTGACCAATGCTGAACGAGAGAATTTGCTGGACCACAGGAGGTCGATATTGTCTAGCACCTTACCAACATTTCCCCTGCTTACTGGGCTCATCTAAGACATTTAGGGATAAATAACAACTAAACAACAGCACAGAACACTGAGAGCCAGAACTGGTGGCTGTAAACAAACTTTATGGGACCATGGGAAACTTGTCCCTGGCCATGATAAATAGTCATCCAGCTAACTAAAATCCTGCCAGATTATGGATGTTGCTGGACGAGAGAGTTCCAGATTAGAAATGTTCAGCCGGCATTGAGTATTTTCATCATATTTCCAGATCTTCCGTTTCTCAAGTGTTTGATGTTGTTCTGCTTATCCCCACAAATCACAATCAGAATGTGCTTGTTCCTATGCTATTGTTTGTCATGTCTGTTTCTTTTTCCCCCCAACTCCTCTGATATCTGGACGGAAGAAAAGAGCTGCTGAACTTGTAAAGGGTTTTTGCAAAGGTTCTGATTTGCTTGACCTTCTTCCGGAGACCCGTATTAATTTCTGTTTGTGTGAGGCAGGCTAACTACTCCCTCCCCCACAGGCATTTCCTTCTCAGCCATTTACTTGTATTCATAGAAGACTATCCGGATGATAGGTACAAGCCTAAGGTTCAGTGGCTGGGTTGTGGGTTTTTTTTTTTGTTTTCTTCCCTCTAGTGTTAATGGTTTCTTCTATTTCAGCTGTTTGAATTGTTCTGTAATGTGCACCATATGTACCAACAGGAAGCTCCTCGTATTTAAAGGAATTCAAAGTCCCCAGAGCTATAGAGTTCCAGAAAATACATCCAGCGCTGAGGCCAAGTCTTTGGATGGTAGAGGTATTTCTTCCTGCAGACAGCCAAACAACAAATGTGTGAATGTTAGGTCACCATGTAGAGATGCCCTACCACCAAATGTTCTAGCTTGTATTTTACATGCACTGGGCTGCTGTGTCAGTAGCTGTTAGCCCTTGCACTGCTAACAGAGCCTCAGGAATGTTCTTCATTTCATTCCAGAAACAGATGACCAGCACTCGGTCCTGTGCGTCTACCCCATGAATGACTGTGTGATGAAGTTTACCTATTTGGAACTGCCCAGCGGAAAGTCCAATCTCACTGTCCTCAAAGAGCCAGGTTGTTCTGTGTCTGATTTTTGTTTTGCTATAAGATCCCAGTTCATATGCGGTACTAGATAACTGAGGAATGTGCCCAGCTGTCAGAATGGCTAAGTGTTCCTTGTTAATTGTGGCCCTAGCAGATTCTGGGTAAGGAGAAAGCTTGGAGTCCTCCTCCAAAGTAGGCTGTTCAGGACATTAAGATAGAAGTTTGGGGAAACTGAGTCACGTCTGACCTTACAATTCATGCAACTCTAAGCAGGTTTAGATGGGAAAGGGAAAATCAGGATGTTCATGCAGCTACCTTTGATTATACATCCATATATCTCAACTGTCCCACATGAGGCTGTTTTCCAAGTCCTGCTGTTACGTTCTCCCGCAATAGGTAGTCCAGCAAGATCGGGGTAGAGAATGGACCTGTTATGACAAGTGAGCGCATGCTGGTGTTGTTTCTGCCTGTCCCTAGACACGTTGTTGGCCTTCTTGTGAAGAGATGGGGGTGTGTTTTTGAACTAGAGTAGCAAGGGTACTCTGAAGATGTGACACCCAAAGGAGGACCAGAGATGGGTTCTGGGAAAAAACACCACTGAGGAGAGCGAGGAGTCTGAGAGAGTACACATGACAGATTTCCCTGCCAAATGTTGAACAGAGTATGAGACAGCAGAGGGAAGGAAGGAAACATGGTAGTGGGGGAGAAATGAAGGGTCACAGTCATTCTGGGTACCAGAATGGAGGTCAGCTGAATTACTTTAGCCTCTGATTCCACAGCTCCGTGTGTGGAGAGGTAGGGAGGGAGAATCCTTGCACCCTCTCAGCTGAGCTGGCACAAAGTCCCTAACTCTGTGGGGCCCCATATAGTTGCTGGAACTATTTGGGCTGAAGGCGATCCCTAGAGAGAGCGCAAAGGAATCTGGATGCATTGGCTAGAGAACCAGTGCCCCTGATCCCATGCTGCATTTCACGGCCCAGACTCTTCCCTGACACTGGCCTAGGATAACTGCAGAACTCTTCTCGCAAAACTGAATGAAGACATCAGAAACATCTATTGTCAGCATAGCTAAAAACTTCCAGAGCTTTGTTTCCGAATACAACCTCTATATGGTCATCTGGCAAGTGACCTAACTGTGAAATTCTCAGTGTGCCTGTTCACAAACCACAGCGACTATAGATTTTTTTTTTCTTATTTGCAAACACTGATCCTGGCCCAAGCAGTGTCTAATGTGTGTTCACCAATATGTCACCTGCTGGTCTCTCAAACCACGGCTGAAGGCAGCTATGTTTCTGGTTGATCAGTGCTGTGAAGTGAACCAATCACCATGGCGCAGTAGCTGCTAGCAGTCTGCACGTCCCCTGAGGCAAAGCCACTACGGGCCTAGTCTCAAAAGACTGCAAATTCTGCACTTGCAACATTTGGTGCATAATTGAAATAGCAGAGACATTAGTTAATAGACCTTCTTACTGATTCTAATGACCTCCTGTCTTCCTGCTCAGAGGTGTGCAGGAGCTGAAATAGCCACTTGCCCCAGACACTTTGTCAGTTGCATTAAGCCCTTAACCCTCTGTGCTTGCACAAACACAGCTGATATTTCTGGCAGCATTGCAATAGGTAAGTGGACATCCTAAACAAATGTTGGGTAAAATTCTCACCCCTTTGAAGTCAATAGGAATGTTGCAATTTATGCCAATGAGGCAAGATTTCCCCTATTGGTGTTACAGAAAAAAATCTTTTTAAAACTTCAGTTAGAAAAAACACCACCATGATAAACTGCTTGTGACAGAAGTGTAGAGGAGGAGTGATTCCATTAGAGTCAGTGGAGTTACCCTGGTCTCCAGCCGTTGACCTATGCGCAACTGTGTACTGTCTCTGTGCTCCCTGCACCTAATGTTACCCAATGCACAACTCAAGTTAGGGCATTCACCTGCATTGAAGTTAATTTTGTTTTCCTCACTAGAGTGTGGCTCTGCACCCAATGCCCTGACCATTTTGCTGGCCGTGGTGGGCAGCATCTTGCTGATTGGAATTGTCCTGCTTGCTGTCTGGAAGCTACTTGTCACCATTCATGACAGACGGGAGTTTGCCAAATTCCAAAGTGAACGCTCCCGGGCGAGATATGAAATGGTGAGGGGCATTCCTGGGGCTAGGGAAAGGGAGATGGTTGAAGAAAGCTCATGGGTTAAGAATGAGGGGGCCTATGGCACATGCAGACTCATGATGTCAGACTTAAAGTAAGGCTTGTCTGACTTTCATATGAAGATGCAATTGGCAAAATTGGGCTGGTACAGGTGTTTTTGCATTATCAGACCGAATACACACATATTAGAAGACTGAAGTTGCAGTCTGGATTGTAACTACCCAGTGCAGACTAAACATACTAATTTTGAGCAGGCCCATTATTATTGCATTGAAGCTCGTCCTGCTGCTTGAAACTTGCATTGTCTTAATGAAACGAGCTGGTTTTGGGGTGACTCTGTCCTATCCTGGTTAGCCTTGCCAACTGGAGGTGCCCAAAGAAAACTGCTGCTTCAGGATTTCCTGGGTGAGCTGCTTTGCACTACCTTTGAGCCTTATCAGCTCTCAGTTTTAGGAGAGTCTCCTGGAATAAGAATTAGATGGAACCCTGCTGCACTCTGCTACCATGTTTCCTGCAAAGACACAACAGCAACCCAATATGTTTGCAGTTAAAAGATAATGTTTCAGTGGAAACCAAATAGCGATTTAGCTTTGAGCAAAAGTGTTTTCTTATCTGTGTTGCTGTCATTCATACTTTCTATTTTTTTTCCTCAGGCCTCCAATCCTCTTTACCGAAAGCCTATATCTACGCATAGTTTAGATTTCACATTCAACAAGCTAAGCAAGTCCTATAATGGTACAGTTGATTGATCGCATATTAGAAATCTGATGCAACCAGAACTGATGTGTTGTGGTCAGTTGCTTGACTTTGTTATTGATTCTTGAATTGAAGCTGGAATCCTTTTCAGTGAAGACTACCTTCTAAAGCAAGCCTGACCATGGATGGAAGGCTGTTATTTGCACGGTAATGATGTGGCACAGCAGGGCAGGTACTATATGATTCCTGGACACGAAGACACACTCCTGGGCTCACGGACCCTGAGGAGTGTGGAACTCTACATAACCCAGCTTTCTGGATAACTTCAACCTGCCAGCACCGCGAAACAAATGCCATATTGCCGCTTCAGACATATACTGGTATAAGGGTTGGTGGCTAGGCTGAATTCAGGGTGCCACTGCAAGTCTTTAGGGGAGAAATTAGCTTAAAAGAGGGGAGTTGGAAGCAGTTGTGTAAAAAAAAAAAAAACAAAAAAAAAAAACAAAAAAAAAACCAACCTAGGCTCCAGGTGTTCTGCGGTCTTTAGAACCTTTTTTATATTAAAAAATAAAACTGTTGTGCATATATGATTTTATCAGTAGTGTCCGGTGTCTCCCTGCCATTCTCTTTGGCAAATGCATTTCTGGCAGGCTGCTGTGTTTACCTCTTGCAAGCATGACTGGATCAGTTTTAGACCCTTGGAAGCAGAGCTCTACATTTAAGTGACAGCAAAAACGCAATTGCAGCCATGTGGACTGAGACTCCTAACAGTGTCTCATGGCAGCTTATTGCAGGGGCGCCTCAGAGAGGTGGGTGGGACGCAAACTATTGTCAGGGGTTTCAGCCAGTTTGGCATTCCCATACTGGGGCATCCTGGGGAACTCCAGTGGAAAAACGGGGTCTGTGTAGTCTTTGCCCTGTATTATGTCCGTCAGGAGCATAATGGACCCATCTGGGCTTAAAACCTATAGTAGCTGGCATCTGAGATGAGCATCAGCGCCTTCCTGAGGGGGAGGAGGTGGAACCCAGGGCAAACCCCTCCCCCCTCAGTACCCCAGGTTCTGCCCCTCCCCTGCTCCGCTCCCTCACCTCCTTCCCCAGCAATGGGGCCGGGGGTTGCGTGCCATGGCAAGAGCAGCAGCAGGTTGCCTCCCCACCCCCCACTCATCCCACAGGCAGCAGGAGCAGCAGCCTGCTATGCTCCACCATGCCTTCCACTGCTGCAGAGAAGCTCGGCTCAGCAGGATGGGCGGGCAGCAAATCAGAGTGGAACAGACTGCAGCTCCCACTGCCCACATGGTAATTTCCAGAGGGGAGGCAACTCCCCAACCAACCCCCATTGCTGCTGCTGCCGCCACCGCCACCTACCCACCCACTCACCCACACCTTGCCCCAGGTAATCCTCCACCTCCCATCCATAAGACAGCTGGGATGGCCACAGCGGGAATCCCCCTAAGCTTGAGGCCTAGACTCATCCTAGGGACAGGATGGCTCTGACAGGAATAGCCTGGTAATTACAAGTGCGGTCGTCTTCTGTGAGCAGCTGTGTGTGGCCTGTGCTTCTGGTGCCGAATGGCTGATGGTTTTTAGAGACTGACTCGTCCCGTCCATGTCCACGTCCCAGCTCTTCAGGATGCTTGCGGCATCCTTGGCTCAGTATGAATGTTGCAGAAGGCTTTTGGCAGGGGAAGAGCCATACAAAACAGTCCATCTGCCACTGTTCCTACATGGGTTGCTGACTTTGTCACTTTGCCCTGAGTGGATCATTGCAAGCTAGGCCAGGGCAGGAAATTTGCCAGGAAAAAGCAAAAGCAAATGATTTTCATTGTTTTGATTTGCTCCTTGCCATGGAAGTGGGTCATGGGCCCAAACATCCTGCTCTGATTTTTTTTTTCTTGCCTATATAAACAGCACGCCCTCAGGATGTTTACATGTCCCCTGCAACCACCTGCTAATAGAAAGGCTGAACCACCCTAAGCGACACTACTACAAATAAGTGAGCAGAGGACTGGGGATTGCTTGCGCTCTGCAACCTGCAGTCTGTTGTTAACAGTGGGAAGCTGTGGCTGCAAGGACCTCCCTGAACATGAATCATTTTGAGCCCCATGCCTTGGGGAGTCAGGAGAAAATCTGGGGCCATGCTTGGGGTTGGGGGAAGGTGGGGTCAAAGTGGGGGCGCACTGTGCAGGGAGCTGCCTGTCTGACTTGTGCAACTGTTACAGAGTTTCACCTATGAAAATTACTGTATCATGAATGTCCCTGTGTCACACCAGTGGGAAAGCAGGTCCTCCCTGGGCAGTGGGAAGGAATTGTTCTTTGACCACTGACTGTTGTCCTGCTAAAGCGTCCCTGCATCCGAAGGAACACCAGGGGCTAGTACCTCCTGGCAGGAGGCCCTGGGGGGAAGATGGGGAGTGGCTAGTACAAGATTTGGCACAATGGAGATTTAGCCAAATGGGGCTAACTAAGGCACCTCGGTGGTCAGGTGAGGCAAGTGACTCCCCTGGGAGTTATGGGCAGGAAGAAGATAATCCCAGGCGCTATGGGGCAGTAACACCATGCCTCAGGGCACAAGCATGCACTGGAGAAGAAGGTATCTGAGCAACCCCCAGGCACCCTAATCCCAGCCCAAAGCAATTTTTGCCTGCCTATGTAAACAGCAGCATTTATTTGCTCACCATAAACAACTCTCCTTCAGACTGCTTGGGAGTGGGGTGGCCATGGAGGCAGGGTAATGCAGGTGGGGGGTGTGCTTCCAGGCAAGCTGGGCTTTCGTGCTTTAGTCTGCTAAACAGGAATAAAAACCAACCAACCCATGTGCTCCTCTGGGCCATGGTGCTCGTGTGTGTGTGTGTGCGCCTCCTCAGTATGTGCCTTACCCAAACCCACCCCCCCAGAACCCAGCCCCACACTGTGAGCCTGCTGGGATACAGTGCATGTCTACTGGGTGCGTTCGGGCGGGGGGGGCAAGTACACCCTGAGCTAGTATCCAAAACTAGCATGGTAGTATTGGCAACATGAGCTAGCTTTAAGAGTAAGGCTGGCTGTTTTCCCGCCCCCCCCCCCCCCCCCCGCCTGCCCGTCCCAGGGTATGTACCTGGGCAGCCTGCCCACGTGACCACCCAGACACCCCCCCTCTGTGGCCAGGACGTCCTACACCAAGCCACTGTGTAACTATATGCAAAGTGCGGGGGGTGGGGGAGGGTGGGCTGAGGCATGCACACGTCTTCCAGGGGGCTTGGGAGCCAGAAATCTCTCAGCCAGGCAGAGGGCCAGGAACCCCAAGCCTGGGGCAGTGATGCACTACTCTTCACACTCCAAGAGGCCGAAACCACCACTGATGCAGAGGCTGGGCTTCTGCTCATTGCACGCTAGTGAGTGGATGGGGTTGGGGGCGGGGGGGAGACACACTGAACTAGGCTGCGACCAGTTCTCATGGTGGACCATCAGTGTTGTGGCTCAGTGTCCACAGTGCAATAAGACCAACAAGCCTCAGTGATGACCCTAAAGGCAAGCATGCTAACTGCATCTTACTGGAAAGCCAGGCTCTTGGTAGTTTGCGAACAGCTAGGCTGTAGCACAATCACACGTCATGCAGAAATTACTGATTGTTGTCAGGCAAAATGAGCCCAGTGGCTCCAACGGGCTTTTAACACTGCTTGCACTGTGGCTAACGAGCCCTGTAACATGGGGCTGGTTCATACTGGGAAAAGCACCACTAGAAATGGTGTCTCTTTTCAGCATGTGGTGGGGGGCAGGGGTTGGCATAGCAGAAGACAAAGGATGCAAAGAGATGGGCTGGCTCATTCCCCGCACACATGCCACGATGCTGAGCTGCTTCATGGGACACTCGGCGTAGACCCGCCCCCCACAACCATGGACCCAAAACTGTCCATGGTTTTTTCAGGCAACAGCAGGGAGGCCCTGGGTTATGTGGCAGAGGAGGCGAATCATCAGCAGGTGACCGGTGCAGCTGAACACCAGACCTTGTTTTTAGCTTTGGCGCCAGCCCCTCCTCCCAAGCCGTATTGCTGCTTGAGCTTGATGGTGGGGAGAGTAATTCTGGTGAGGTCACATTAGTTAGCAGCACATTATCATTATTATTATTAATTATTAACCAATGGGTTCAGGCACTTGGGTATGTTCTGTGGCTGCCTCTCTGGCTGCACTGCAGGGGCTCCTCAGCACAGTTTGTTACTGTGGCTGGAGACAACAGGGGCCACCTCCCTGCCAGTTGCCAGCAAGCTCACTGTGCACCTCTGCTAATGTCTGCTCTTCAAGGGTGGTTTTTTTTTGTTTTGTTTTTTGGTTACAGCAGGTGAAACAATGAGCTTGGGTTCCCAATGCCTTCCACTGGTCGGCTAGCGCACATAAAGGCCAGGAAAAAAAAAAAGGCTGGAGGGGGATTTGAGCTGGCACTGACATTTTGTGAGTAAATGCAATCCAGGCACAATTAGCTGCATGGCAGAGGCCAATGCTGCAGGAGATGTGAATGGCGTGTGAGGAGCTAAGGGTAGTGGGACGGGGAGAAGATTCAGGCGCTATTGCAGGTTACAGGACAACAAGCGGAACTGGCAAAATGCCTGATAGAGGCACAGGCGAAACATCCCACCTCTCCAGCCTATACAGAACACATCCTCCGCACCGTGTTCCATAGAAACCATTCCCACCTCCCCAGCGCCTCTCCTTGGTCATGTGCCACTTGTGGTCATGTCATTGGAATTGTGAGGTGGGGGGGGAGGTCCCCTAGCGTCTTCTAGGAACTACAGCCTGGAGGAGACCAGACGTTGTACTGTGCAGGTTTCAGGGGCATGGACATGCTGCCTTGCTCTTTTGCATTCCTCATAAAGAAAACACTACACCACCATAAACCCATTTCTTTCACTTTGCAGGTCATGGGTCAGCTCACTGTTCATGTGTGAGTCAATTGGCACTGGAGCACAAGATATTAAACAAAACACTGCCAGGAAGCTATGGGTTTAACACTCAGTAGTCTGGCACTAGGGTGACCACGCAGGCTGAAGTTGCAGCTCCCTGCCTGGTTTACAAGCTGACTGTAGCCTAGGCGCAAGGCAGGACCCTGCCTGCCGCGGTTACAAAGGAATGTTACCTACTCCTGAGGCGTTCAATGGTAGGGTGCCCTCTGCTGGGGCTCTCCTAACACTGAGATCCGTCCATGAGGTATTTGGGAGCTCATTGGCGGCATACACCTGTTGGCTTAGAGTAGACACTGTAAGCCAATCTGTTAGCCCTGATTCACCACTTCAGTATAATTAGGCTATGTTTTGTGCAATGTATACTTTGTAGGGTAGCCAGCTAAACGTCTTGATTTGCTCAACAGTCACAGCTCATTCGCGTGTATGTGTTATCATGGTAGGTGCCATTGGGATGTATGTGTTACTGACCCATGTTGTGAGGTGAGGGCACCCCTTCAGTTACCACACCAAAGGCTGGAATTGGCTTAGTGAGGAACTGTACCCATGTGCAAGGATTACCCCAGGAATAGAAACCCAAGCTGAAAAAAAAAAAAAAGGCACTTGTGCCTTTACCCTCTGCCAGCCTTTTTCCACTCTGTAACTTCTCATTCTACCTGCCTAGTGTGTTTCAGTTGCTTAGGTCGGTTCCTAGCTTCTCAGGGGGTCACAAGCTTCCTGTCTTAAAGAGGTAGCTTTGAGAACACAAGAAGTCTTGTGGCACCTTATAGACTAACAGATATTTTGGAGCATAAGCTTTCGTGGGCAAAGACCCGCTTCATCAGATGCATGAGTGGGGAGTGGGGGTGGTTTCAAAGTGGTATTTAAAGAATGGGGGGTCCTCCCTTTTACTGGGACCCCACTCTTTAAATACCCCTCTGAAACCACCCCCCCCCACCTGCCCTACCATGCATCTGATGAAGCGGGTCTTTGCCCAAGAAAGCTTATGCTCCAAAATATCTGTTGGTCTATAAGGTGCCACAAAATGACTTCTTGTTGTTCTTGAAGTTTTCTGTAGTGAATAAAACTTACCTAATGTTTTAATCCAAACCAGTGAATTTTGCCTAAGCTAGCTGGGAAAAAAAAATCTCAGTTTGCTTACCACCAGTGTGCATGGTTCTCTTCACACTGAGGGTGAGGCAAACCAGGTGTTAAATCCACTTAGTGGCCAGTACTGCTTTAGGATCCTAGGCTGGGAGGCTGATGGTTAGCGTGAGCTGGGGCGGCCCTACCTGTGGGATGTGCATTAATATGCAAGACTGGAGAGTGTGGCAGCTTGTTAGAGCAGCACAGTGTGAGAAGCTGGGCGGGTAAGAGGGCACAAAAGTACCCCAGTTCCAAGGGTCTCAAGTTGCCACAGCAGCCACCTTGGCTGTGAAACCATTCCTGTACTCACTCTGGCTCAGTTCTTCAAAGGCTGCACACTTGGGTATTGTCATGCAGCACAGACCTCAACCCGTGTGGCCTACCAAGGAACTTCCCAGCAGCCAGCCCATTTAGCCAGCTACCAGGCCAGCTGCTGAGCAGTGACATGCTCAAGAGGGGCTGAAGTAACAAGCAACAGCTATTGCGCCTATCTGATGCTCTAGCCCTACTCAGCCTCCAGCCTCTCACTAGGCATCAGACTCATAAGCCTGGAAGAAACCTTGAGCAGACATCAAATCCAGCCCCTTTCTTGCCTGGCAGGCCCATGCATCTCATAGAACAGCCTGAGAGATGTTTTCCTACCTACGCTTAAAAGACTGCATAAGGGAGATTACAATTTCCCCATCCTCCCTAGGCAATTCATTCACGAGCATAACCACTCGGACAGAAAAAAATTCCAAATGTCCTGCTGCAATTTAAAGCTGTTGCTTCATGTCCCATCATCACAGGTTAAGGAGACTAATTTTTCTCCCACCTCCTTATAACACTCTTTTAGATAGTTGTAAACTATGTGCCCTCTTTCCCGGCTTAGCATTCTCATTTCCAAATTAAGCGAATCCAGTTCTTGCTATCCTCCCTCGGAGCGCGTTTTTCTAACCTTGTCATCAGTTTTGTTGCTCTGCACTGAAATTTGGCCACCACTTTCCTCACTGTTTGTGTAGGTCACTATACAGCAATAGCAACTGAGGCAGCAACAAGCATGCTCCGTATTGTATCTCCAAGTGGAAAGGGAGCCCAAGTAACCTGCGTAACATTACAGCTGAACAGGCAGGTAAGCATTAAACCAAGCTGACCTGCTCTTTGCTAGTGCAGTGGCAAACTCTGGGACTGGTACAGTGGTAAAACCTGTTTGGCTACCACAGCCTAACCGTGGCACATGTGCAAACTAAGGAGCAAAACAACAGCACAAGCTCGTGGGATGGAAAGCCATCAGGACAAGCATGGGCAGTGGATGAAGGCTGGACTTGGGGAGGCAAGCACCCATCCTGTTCCATCCATGCTTACCAGGGCTCTTACCCACCTTCCTGCCAAGCACTCGGCAGCCCGAGGCCCCCTCTCCCCACCTTGGGCCCCAGAGGAGGGCAGCCATAGCTTCCCCGCTATCCTGGCTCTGAACCTGGGAGGAGCCAGGCAGCCAAGATGCTGCCCTGCAGCCCCAGCTTTTCCAGGTGGAGCATTGGTTGGCAGGACCTCTCCTGAAGCAGGTACTTCAGTCTTCCCAGCCAGCCGGAAGGTGGGAAGTAGGGCCATCCCAGTCTTTTGGGGAAGGTAGTGCCATCCCTTGCTTCCATTACCCACCACCTCTGAGTACAAGTCCTGTCAGAGTGGAGCCAACATGACATTACTACAGCTGCTTTGTGTGCTTGTAACCAAGGGCTTGATTTGTGGGGTGGGGGATACAGGGTGAGGGAAGTTGAGGTTACCAGAGATCCAGAAGACATGCTCAACCTATACAAAAGCTTTGTGAGATGCTCCTGTAGCCACCACAGGGTCGTAGGCTGTGGGGAATGTGCATTTGATTGACCGTGGCTGCTACTTGCTCTGCACTTTGCTCTCCAGCCTGACAGTTGTAACTACACTGGCTCACGTCCCCCTTAACATTTAATCATTGCGCATGCAGCTGTGGTCTGGGAACTAGGCTGTGACCTTTGCGTCTGCTGTGATTGTTGTAAACACTTTCAGCCACACATTAGCTTTGCCCTGTAAACCAAACCACAGGTCAACCATCATGATATTTTCCCACCAGCCGACGTGGGGGGTAAAGACTGCTTCCTGGGAAATTTGGCCACAGTGCATCAGACAGCACTTGAATAGATGATGGCACAGAGCTGAACTACAAATTGCTGGGCCAAACTAAGCTGGAATGAAGCTAAACCACTTTTACACTGAGGCCCTTCTGCAAGGACGCCAGTAAAGTGTAGGTGTGTAGGTAGTCTGTTGTGTCCGACGATGACGTCTTGAGCTTGCACTGGCTCATCGCTTGTGGACTCGCATGTGGCTGAGGAGTCCAAGCTTTGAACGGCATGGGCGTTCACAGTGGGGGCAAGGGAATTGTCCTGGCTCTGTTGGTGTGGCTGCTACTGTCACTTTCTTCCTCTCACAAGCATCAATGAGGCATACGTGTTGCTGCTCTTCAAAGTTGTCATATGCGTGTGGTATGAGAGCACGCCAGCCTGTTCGGTCTTTTGCATGCTGCTCTAGCTGATCTGGTTTTAAACCAGCATGAGCAATGTTGGCCTTCATGCAGTCTTTATACCTCTTGTGAGGCCCACCTTGATTCCTTTCGCCCTGGGAGAGTTCACTGTAGAGGAGTTGCTTAGGGATTCTTGACTCCTCCAGTCGTATGACGTGCCCTGTCCAGAACCATGATTTCGATGCTCATGGTTCCTGCTCCTTCCAGGTTTGTAACTCTGTCCTGCCATCAAATGTGCAGTATTGACCTCAAGCTGTGTGTGTGGAAGCGCTCCAGCAGTTTTATATGTTTTCTGTACAAGGTCCAGGTTTCATAGCCATACAGGAGACTGGTCAGGACTACAGCCTTGTACACTTTCAGTTTAGTGGACTGTCGGAGATTGTGCTGAGTCAACACTCATGCTGTCAGATGTCCTAGTGCCCGGCTGGCCTGGCAGATTCTGGCACTGATTTCTTTGTCAGGGAGCCATCATTGGCTATCACACTGCCAAGGTACTTGAACTCCTCTACTGTTTTTAACTCTGTTCCTTCAATAAAGAGTGAAGCAGGCTGAAACAGCACCTTGGTCTTTCCTAGGCTGATGGTCAAACCAAAGTGGCGAGTGGCATCAGCAAACTTGTTGCAATGAGCTGGAGATCAGATTCCTTGTGTGCCATAAGTGCCCAGTCGTCAGCAAAAAGGGCTTCAAGGATGAGCCTCTCAAGTGTCTTGGTTTTAGCATTCAGATGACGAAGGTCGAAAAGTGACCCATCGAGTCTGTATTTTATGTAGACTCCATGGTCCAGGTCCCTAACTGCGTGGCTGAGGATGCACGTGAAAAAGAGGCTGAATAACACTGGGGCCACTATGCACCCTTGCTTCACACCATTGGATATCTCAAATGGATCTGAGGACTCACCGTTTGAAAGAACAAAGCCAGTCATGTCATCGTGGAACAGGCATATGAGGTTAACGAATCTTCTCAGGAAGCTAAGTTTTGACAGGATAATCTACAGGGCTTCTCTGTTGACGGTGTCAAATGCCTTTGTCAGGTCTATAAAGATAACGTACAGATCCAAATTCTGCTCTTTGCACTTTTCCTGGACCTGATGAACAGCAAAGATCATGTCAATGGTGTTGCGGCCTGGGCGAAAACTACAGTGTGCCTCTGGTAGGTTCTCCTCTGAGATGCTGGTGATCAGATAGTTGAGGATGACTCGAGCCAACATCTTCCCAGCAGTATAGAGAAAGGAGATGTCCTGGTAATTTCCACAGTCAGCTTTGTTGCCCTTGTTCTTGAAGAGCGAGATGATTGTGGCATCCTTAACGTCTTTGGGCATGTCTTCTTCTTCCCAGATGCTGATCAAGATGTTGTGAAAGGCTTCAAGTGACACTGGTCCGGCCACTTTGAAAATTTCAGCAGGGATACTGTCCATCCCAGGAGCTTTGCCAGAGCTGGTCTGGCTGATTGCCTTTTTGACCTCACCCATTGTAGGGGACAGGTCAAGACTGTCTATTGTGGGTTTTCTGAGGGATCTGGTCTAGGGCTACAGGGTCAACAATGGGGGAGTCTGTTGAGAAGGTTGCTGAAGTGCTATCTCCACCTATTGTTGATACTGTTCTTCTCCCTCAGAAGGGTCATGCCATCTGCAGACTGGAGAGTTGTAGTACTCGGCTTTGAAGGTCCATATATAGCTTTCATAGCACTGAAGAACATTTTAGCGTTCTGGATGTCAGCATAGTACTGGACTTTATCAACTTTACTCTCCCACCACTCAGCTTGCATTTTGTGAAGTGCCGTTTGTGCCTGGCTCTGAGGGTGTTTGAAACTATCACGTCTGGAGATTGTTTTGCCATAGCAGAAATGCATTCTGTTTTTCTTCTAAGATCTTCATGGTGGCTTTGTCATTTTCCTCAAACCAGTCTTGGTGAACTCTCTTTTTCAGTCCTGGTGTTGACTTGGCTGACTCTGTCACCAGGGTTTTGGACTGGTCCCACTTTTGTGTTGGGTCTCCAGTCAGAGGTCCATGGGATGTCAGCACTTCATCAAGGCAGTCTGAGAATTTCTCACAATGACCAGTATGTTGCAGCTTCCTCATGTTGAAGGAGGGTCTGACAACCTTGAGCTTCTTGCGGTGCAATGGCATGATGTGCAGCATAAGGACTGATCTGACGAGTCCACGATCAGTCCAGCACTCAGCTCCCCGCATGGCCCTGGTGATCTTAACATCTCGAACGTCCCGCCTGTGACTGATGACATAGTCAATCAGGTGCCACTGTTTTGTTCTCGGGTGCGTCCATGTGGTCTTGTATTTATTGGCTTGCTTGAAGAGAGTGTTGGTAATCATCAGGTCATTTTCTGCACACAAGCTCAGCAGAAGGTGACCATTGGCATTCATGTTACCAACACCATGATGCTCCAGCACCCCATTCCAGGTCCTACAGTCCTTGCCAGCCCTGGTGTTGAAGTCACCCAACAGGAGAAGCTTGTCACTAGGAGGAGTTGCTTTCACAAGATGGTCAAGGTCTTCATAGAAACTTTCTTTTGCTTTGTTGCTGCTAGTCAGCATGGGGGCGTAAATGCTAATGACTAACATGGCGAGAGGAGTTCAGGGGAAGTGGAGCTTGATCAGACGCTCACTGATGCTAGTTGGTAGGTCAGGAAGCTGGTGCAGAAGTGATGGCTTGATGGCTAGTCCCACTCCGTGGATTCTGTCTTCATTTTCTGGCTGGCCTTCCCAGAAGAAGTCGTAACCTCCTTTCGGTTCACAGATGGATCCTTCCTCTGCCAGTCTGGTCTCGCTCAGGACGGCTATGTCAATGCTATAACGTGCCAGTTCTCTTGCTACGAAGGCCGTTCTGCTCTCAGGCCTCATAGCATTCACCCTGTCCAAGAGGGTGCAGACATTCCATGTGGCAAATATCTTTCTTTTCACTGTTTTTCGACAGCTGTGAGGGTAAAACTGCGGACTGCAGTTTGCTGGCCATTTTGGTTGGGACAAGCAATTTTTGGGCCACCTTTTCTAGTCCCCTCCCTCATTTTGAGGGTGAGCAGTGCTGTTCCTGAAAAGGCCTGCTCAGTCACCTGGGATGCTGCTGAAGTCCTCTGTCGTCCCAGGGTCAGAGTCAAGAGACCAGAGTGCATAGGCTGCCTATGTGCAGGTTTGCAGCTACGACTTCCAGCGGTCACCTCCACCTGTGCTTTGCCTCTCCACCATCACCGTAGGACTTTGAGGTAGATAGAAGTGATGAGAATGTGCAAAGAACCTGTGTGGGAGAATGTTTAAAGTGGAAAAGCCGTTGCACAGGGGCAGTTCAATCTCTCAACCTCAGAAGCCTGGTTCCAGTGGTACGAAAAGACGTCATGGCTGGGATGTCCTAGGCTGCAGTGGATGGCCATGCAGTCTTTGGTGCCTTGTCATGCCCTTCTCCGTCCACAGAGCATTGCAGAACCGTCTTCCTGGTCATTGGATCTTGCTGTTGACCCCATCTGCCCAGGCTGTCAGGGCTAACTTTGCATACTGGGATAGGAAATTCCATATCTCCCTGCAGGTTTCAGACCTGCTGGTTACCCTCACCTGGTTTAGCCCGCCTATCGAAGCTGTTTATCAGGGTATGGCCACTGCATGCTACAGCTTCTTGGAGCCACAGGTGAGAGCTGGGTGCCAGGTGGGGACTAAAAGTGCACGAACTGACCCAAAGAGGCACAACAAATCCCCACACCAGAGGTGCTACCCTCCCTGGACTCCCCATATACCCCAGTAAAGTGTACCAAACCCATTACAGCTGCCACCTTGGCTGCTTTCAAGGATAAAACACTCTCAGTTATCCTTGGTACTGAGAAAGCATCATCACCATTGGCTGCAGCTCAACAAAGAACAACAGTCCACTGGCTCTCAAAAACTGGTTCCAGGCTAGCCAGGTCCTCCTTCAGGCAGAGTCCTTCCCAACTGGAATCCACTTCCCACAAGCTACTGGCCTCCCACAACAGAATTCCAGCCAAGCCTGCCACCAGCCTTTGGCCCAAACGCTCACCTGAATCAAGTGATGCTTCCTGTAGGACTTGTGCTAATGAGCATTTCAAACTTAATTATATTGAAAGATCCACAACATTGTGTGTTGTACTTGGCTCATTTCCTGGGACTAGATCCAGAGTGCCCTCTAACTATGTAGGCCATTTAACAAGCAGTGTAAATCAGCCCTTGTTGACTATTAGGGGAGTGGGTAGTCTATGAGGTAAAACACACTAGGAATTATCCAGTGCCTTATTCATAATGTAATACCCTGATTAAGCAGCTGGGACTGCAGTAAGACTGATCCCATGTGTATCTGAGCAATTGTCAACTCTGTACACTGCTATTGGTAGGAGTTAAATAGCTCAGTGCCTCAAAGAATGGTTTCCCACACCCATGTGAAGATGCCAATTAAAAACAAAGCCATTGGGATTTCAGCTCAAAGCACAGTCAGATGCCTTTTCAGTAAGCAAGCCAAGCCCAAATGCTCCCATATTTTCATCACTCACCTTCTAGGTACTTGTCAATTATCAACCCCATGAACTCATTCAGGCTAAGTCTGTCCCTGGTCAGAAGTCCTTAATACTCATTTTATTATGCTGGACAGGTTGTCGAGTGTTGTATCAATTAATTATACACACTAGCAGTGGCATACACTGTCTAGCAATTTCTTAAAGCTCTTCAACTTTATAGTCCTGGATGTTAAGGTGATCAGTACCTTATACTCACCATAAATAACTAGATTCTGTATGGATTCAATTCTTTCATGATGCCAGCTGAAATGAAGTGGAGGGGCTTTACATTAAGTTTTTACTCAAATTTCTATTCACCCCCTGCAATGGAGAAATGAAGGTGTGTGCCGCTTCACTATGTATGAGTTGGCGAAGTGCCACGATTTACGATGCAAATTGTCCTTTTCCTACAAACAATAGTGTGACACAGCTTAGAGGCTTTTTAAGATGCTGCCTTCTGCTTTCTATATGTCTGAGGGTCTCCTCCTATTGTACACACAAAATTGTTCAAAGGCCTTCCAGATGCACTGAAAACTGTATTTCCATTCATTGATGTACTCTAGTGTGCGCGTGAAATACAAATCTTTTGCGCATAAGACTACAAATCAGAGGGTTTCTTATCCACATGATAAAATTTTACTCTACCTGAACATTTGTCAGCTGACGTGATTGTCATGGTCCAAGGATCTTGTCAGTTAACATGATTGCTCACAAATCCTCAGCCATGGTAGTGGTTTGTAGCACACCCAAGGCCTAAAAGACCCAGTGTGAGCTAGGACATGCACCACAGTTCAATTTATAATCCTCACTGGCTACATCTACCCCAGCAGACTACGTCGAAGGAGCCTATTTCAAAGTAAGAACAGCAAAATAGGCTACTTTGACGCATATCAGCTACGCATCCTCCAGGGCTGGTGCCATAGACGTTCGACATCGAAGGGGGCGACGGAACCTTGAAAGGAGGCTCCCTGGAAGGAAATGCAGAGTGTCCACACGCACAAGCACCCTCTTTCAAAATAAGGGGCCAGGAAAGCCTGTGGACGGGGTCACAGAGCAGACTAGCCCTTCTGGGGCAGCTGCAAGCCGCTCCCTTAAAGGGCTCCTCCCAGACACACCCGGCCTGCACTGCACGAGCCCTGCGTTGGTGATATAAGCCTCGCAGACCTCGAGCCCACAGACATGGACGTCCAGCAGCAGCTGGAAGCCCTACAATCCACCTCCCGCGGAGCAGGCGCCCTGCTTGACACTGCACAGGCAGCCACCCAGCAGCTTCGGGAATGGGAGCCCTCCCCAGGGGCACAAGGAGACTCCCCAGACCATTGGGCCCTCCCTCCCCGCTCCCGGGGTGCTCCGCCAACTCTGGAGCTACCCCTCGAGCACCGAGTGGTGGGAGCACCTGGTTATGGGGGATTGGAATGATGACCAATGGCTGCGGCACTTCCGCATGAGCCGGCAGACCTTCATGGAGCTCTGCCAGTGGCTCACCCCTGCACTCAGGCACCACGACACCCAGATGCGGCGCACCCTCCCCATCGAGAAGAGGGTTGCAGTAGCTGTCTGGAAGCTGGCCACTTCAGACAGCTACCGCTCCGTGGGACAGCAGTTTGGCATTGGCAAGGCCACAGTCAGGGCTGTCGTGATGGTGGTAAGGAGGCTTGGGTCTGAACCCACTGTTGTGGGGGGGGCAGGTGAGGTTCCTGAGGAGGGGGAACTGGGGAGTGGGGGGGGGGGTCACACTCTGCAAACCCTCACAGGCACCCATGTCCCCTCCCTACAGGTGGTGCATGCATTCTATGCCCTGCCGCTGAAGAGGGTCATCCGAGTTGGGGACCTGGACGCGGCCATCATGGGCTTCACCACCATGGGATTGCCCAACTGCTTCGGAGCCCTCAATGGGACCCACATCCCCATCCGTGCCCCAGACCACAGTGGTGGGCGCTATATCAACAGGAAGGGCTAGCACGCCATGGTCCTGCAGGCCATGATGGACAGCCGTGGCCGCTTCCAGGATGTATACATCGGCTGGTCCGGCTATACCCATGACGCTTGCGTTTTCTGGAATTCAGGACTATGCCGCCAACTGGAGGCAGGGACCCACATCTCCCAGAGGGAGACCCCCCTCTGGGAGATACCACCGTACCCCTCTGCATCGTGGATGATGCGGCCTGCCCCCCCCCCCCCCCCCCCCCCCCCCCCAAGCCACCCCACCTACCCACCCCCAAGCCCTGGCTTATGCAGCCCTATGCAGGCCACCTCAGTGCTAGCCAGGAGTGCTACAATGCCCAAGTCAACCATGCCTGCCAAGTGGTCGAGCGGGTCTTCAGGCGCCTGAAGGGCCAGTGGCTTTGCCGCCTGGCATGCCTAGACCTGGGCCTCCCAAACATCCCCCAGGTTGTGGGTGCCTGCTGCATGCTCCACAACCTGGTGGAAAGCAAGGGGGAGGCCTTTGTGCAGGGCTGGGCACTTGAGGCTGGAACAGGCTACCCCCAGCCAGTCGCTGCCCCTGGCCGCCAGGCCCACCGGGACGGGATCTGGGGCCGGGAGGCCCTGCGGGAGTACTTCGCCCAGGGGGGCCTAGTGAGCATCACGCAGGCCATCCCTGCACCCCGCCCCAGCACCCACACCCCACCCTCACCAAAAACACATTGGACGCGGGTTTTTTTTTTTTTTTTTTTTTTTGAAAAATAAAACTGTCGTTATTTAAATAACCAAAAATTTCACCTCATTTGTGCATATAAAACAAATACAGACAGCATCATTGAAAATATCTATACACAGGTGGGGACATCTATAAAAAACTATATACTGGGGGGGGGCGGGCGTTAACTATATACAGGGAGGCGACAACTATATACCCGGGGGGAGACGTGGGCAGGCCAGACCGGCCCATCATTCTGGGGCGGGGGTGGAAGGGCGCGACCCCCACCATGTTTGGGTGGCTGATCCTCCCCCTCAGCCAGGGTCCCTGGTGAGGCCAGCTGGGGGCTGGGAGGATGGGGAGGCATGACTGAGGCGGGTCCTTGGCCCACTCATCGGCCCCAGTGGGCTCCTGCCGTGCGGAGCTGGTGGGTGGGGTGGCAGGCAGGACATGAGATGGGGCAGCAGGCCGGACATCAGGCGGGGTGGCAAAGAGGGCAGCATGGATGACATTGGGATGGGGGGGGCGGGGAGCTGGGCCACCAGCTCCTCAAATGTGGCGGCCACCTGGTTAAAGGTGGCCATAAAATCCTGCCAGGCCTCCCGGTGCCAGGTGAACTCCCGCTCCTCGAATTGGAGTCTCCACTCCATGATGTCCACCTGGTGCTGGAGGACAGCAGCCACCTCTGGGTCATGCGTAGTGCGCCTCTGGCCCCAGCGGGGGTGGGCCCATCTTGGTGCAGGCGGTGACCTTGGGCATTGGTGGGCCGGGGGTCTCAGGGGGCTGTTGGAGACCACAGATGGGGCGGCTGCAGAAATAGGGGGAAAGGGGGGAGGAAGGCCATGAGTACCCAGCCCTGACCCGTGGCCCCACCCAGCCCCCCCAAGGGCCTCTGGTCCCCACCCCACATCCCCCATTGGTGCGTGCAGTGATCCTGTGGGTGGCCCCTTCCAGTGGTCTGCCCCTCCCACCAGGGGTGGGGCATGGCCCTGGCCAGGGGTGGAGGTTCTGATGGGCACTGGTGGCTGTGGCACCGTCCCTGGGCCATGGTCTGCCCGTGCCATGGCAGGCTGAGGTCTTCTGGGGATGTGGGGGCCCCCGGTCAAGTGGTGCCCCCGCCCCATGCTCTGGGGGTCTGTGCCCTGTGGAGTACATATCTGACGGTCCACTGCCAGGGTCAAAAGAGGCCCATCTGGAACTGCAGGATAGGATGTCCACCACGAGCTCCCTCTCCTCACTGGACTACTCTGGGGCTGGGGTGGAGGGTCCCGGCTTTAGCCCTGGGGTGCAGGGCTGGCCTCTGGATCCGACCCTGGCTCTGAGGCCTGCTGCAGCTCGTTGGCCATGGTGTCAAGGGTGGCTGTGGGGGAGGTGGTGCCCTGGCAGTCCAGGATAGCCCTGAGCTCCTGGTAATAGCGGCAGGGGCAGCCCCAGACCTGCTGGCCAAGTCCCGGGCCCGGACGTAACCCTGCTGCAACTCCTTGACCTTACTTCTGACGTGGTCAGGAGTGTGGGCAGGGTGACCCCAGGCAGCCAGGCCCTCGGCCAGCTGGGTGAACACCTTTGTGTTCCGCCACTTGCTCCCCATTATGTGCAGCACCTCCTCCTCAACCCAGAGCCCCAGCCGATCACGGAGCTTAGAGTCGGTCCAGGAGGGGCCCTGCTTCCTAGCCCGCTGGCTGGAGGCCTGGGAGCCCTGGGATGGCCCAGAGGGGGAGCTCTGGGGATGCTCAGGGGGGCTGGCTTGGTGCCATGGTCTCCCTCTGCGCTGTGCAGGGGCACCTCGTGGCATGGCTGCTGCGTGCACAGTGTCAGCTTCCTGCTTTGGGGTTTCCGGGTCCGTGCAGCTTTAAGAACTGCTGGGCGTAGAGATCATAGAGCCGGCAGGGGCTGGATGGCATGTCTCTGCCTAACAGCTGATGGCCACCATGGCAGACCCTGCTATTTCAAAGTAGCGGGACGCGAATCGTCCACACGTGCCCCATTTTGACGTTCAATGTCGAAGTAGGGCGCTATTCCCATCTTCACATAGAAATAGCGATTTTGATGTCTCACCGCCTAATGTCAATTTCAACATTGAAATAGCTCACAGAGCGTGTAGACATGACGTGTACTATTTCAATGTTGTGCCAGCTACTTCGAAGCTGCCTGCTACTGTAGACGCACCCATCATGTTTCTAATGGAGGAAATAAGTCAGTTTAGGCAAATCTCTTTCTGTGCATTATTTTCTACAATTATTAGGAAAGTATCATCTCTGAATGATCTGTAGGTGGTCACGTGAGAGTTACCATCTTTAATGCTTACATACTGATGTACAATAAATGATGAACTAAGAACAATTATTCACTCATAATTCACAATGAACTAGATGGAACAATCCTATTTCACTATAAAAAGAGTTTCACTGTATCTTAAGTTTCATAAAGAGATTTTAATTTATCTGTCAGCCAATGAACTAAATAAGTATTAGTCATCTGCTGCCATCCCTGATGCTGACAGTCTTGAAATTCATTCTCTGGCTTAAACAGCTTCATACATTATGATGCAAATGAGTTTTTCAAATTGTGACCTAGTTCCCATGTTACAAATGCAGTTGTGACCAACTGCAGGAACTACATGTCATGGAATGTAAACAGCAGAGGCACGCAGAAGAAATCAGCATTATGCCCAACTGAAATGAATTTTATCCCTTTCAGGTATCTTAAACAAAAGTATTAGTCTCTCAGATTAGAGCTGCACCTATTTGCTTTAACAGTCTTGAATATAAAACATGTGGGTGGGCACGGAGGGGGCATAAGAGGGTTGATATAGCCTTATTTGTTAACTGAAATGTTTTGGACATTATAAACACCAAAGTATAAATTGTACAGTAGAAATGAATGCTGTTCATAAGCAAAGGACTATGAATAATTCCAAATAAAAAACCCCAATAACTCACCATCGTTCATAAAAAAAAGAAATAATCACCATAATCTTATTCGAGACATGTCACCTTTTGATAGACCCAATTAACTTGTTGTAAACATAGGTATTAGTGTTTTAGTTGCTAGTTCAAGGTTTTTACAGTAAGGCATGTGGTTTAGGAAACATGGGACTTCACAAAATTCATTAATCTCCCTGCACTTCAACAGCAGAGACTGAGCCTGTTTATTAGTTAGGACAATTTGTAAGACAAATATTATACTCAGGATAATTCATATAAATCCCTGCAGCTCTCAGGCATGGGAGCAGCTTCAATGCAGAGCAGGTATTACCCGTTTGTTGAAAAATACATGGCTTCTGAGAACAGCTACAATGCCTGCCTAGGATGAATTCTACCAGCTAAAGCAGTACAGTGGCTTCAAAATGTGCACAAGGGAACATCACAGCGCCCTCTAGTGGAAGAAGGAGAAAAAATTTCTAGCAGAACAAAAACAAAAAGCAGACAAGTAGCACTTTAAAGACGAGCAAAATAGTTTATTAGGTGAGCTTTCGTGGGACAGACCCACTTCTTCAGACCATATGGTCTGAAGAAGTGGGTCTGTCCCACGAAAGCTCACCTAATAAACTATTTTGCTCGTCTTTAAAGTACTACTTGACTGCTTTTCGTTTTGATAGTGTATAGACTAGCACGGCTTACTCTGTTACTATTCTAGCAGAAGAAGGGCATCTTGATCATGCATCTGACAAAGTGGGTCTTTGCCCACAAAACTTATGCCCCATTAAATCCGTCAGGCTATGTCTACACTAGCCCCAACCTTCGAAATGGCCATTTGAATGGCCATTTCGAAGTTTACTAATGAAGAGCTGAAATGCATATTCAGTGCTTCGTTAGCATGCGGGCAGCTGCGGTGCTTCGAAATTGACGCGGCTCATCCCAATGGGGCTCCTTTTTGAAAGGACACCGCCTACTTCGAAGTCCCCTTATTCCCATCAGTGCTTCATTAGTAAACTTCGAAATGGCCATTTGCGTGGCCATTTCGAAGTTTGGGGCTAGTGTAGACATGGCCTTAGTGTATAAGGTGCCACAGGACTTCTCATTGTTTTGTCAAGGTAGACATAGTAATTCTGCATCATTCTACTAAATGGATAGCAAAGTTTACTTAAAGACTGAAGAGCACATTGGATTCTCTCTAATCTTTCTGGTACTAGCGTCAAGCTAGAATACCATAATCCTGTTCAAACCTGCTTTCCTTGTTCATAAAACTTCTGCATAAATTAGTTCAATTTATACGCAGCAAAGGGTCTGCTTCAAGAGCCAACCACAAGTCAAAATTTTGGTATAAGCAGGAAAATGATGCTTCTGAATGGCATTTTAAAATTAAAGTTACTATTCCATATTGAGCCAGAACTGTATTTAAAGAGACTCATGTCTTAAGGTACTTACTTACGTTATGCACAGTATATGCTATAATTCTTATTGTGCTTTAGCTTATAAAACTAACTGACTGATTTCCACAGAGTATGAATAATCTTGCTTTTCATGATCTGAGCAATGAAAACCCAATTCAGTTCAACTCGGTAGCAAATTGTGGGGCAAATTTAAGGTGATTCCATCTTTTTAAAAAAGAACATTTTTACATCCTTTCTTTAATTCAAATAGTGAAAAAGTATCATGAAAAGTACTGAAGATGTTCCATTAAAAAAAAAAAAAAAACCACACCAGAATGTCAGGACTTTGTACTTTTGCCTTGGACTAGCAACCCTCCCGCACCCCGCCCCACTCCAAGTCATTTTCCAAGTGGGTTAAGCTAATAGCTACAACAGTAGCTTTGTCACAGGTAATTTGGAGCAGAACCCCAGTACCAATAATTCTATCAATCACAACAGTAATTACAAACATACCAGGGAGAGATAGCTAAAACTTAGAGGCCTAGTTTTATAATACCTTTAACTTTTTAGTCCAACATACTTACAAGACAGAAGAAAAAATACTTTTAATATATAAACTCATTGCTGAAGAAGAGTCAATTAAAATGTTTATTAAGTAGCAAATTACTATATTACACAGTGGGATTCAGACACATTTTTGCTCCTTAAACACTGAGACAAGTTGTGTTGTGCCATTCAACATAGTGAATGGTCAGCTTTGTTGTACAGTATTGAAAAAGCTCCATTTTCACTGTTTCCATGACTAAAGGAAATAACAAATGGTACTAATAAACCAGCAAGTACCATTTGGAGAGTTTTCATCTCTTGTTTTCTGAAGTACAGACCAGTTAGAAGAGCAAAGTTGGGTGGTGATTTTTGGTTTCACAGCCCCAAATGGTCACAATGATTTTGCTATTCACATTACTAAGCACTGAGTCACTGGAAGATTTTATCCAAAGCTAAATGTTCAGTTGTGTTCAAAGTAGGTGTCAAGCTAACCACCAGGGAGAAATACCCTCCAAATTACTCAAGTTTCCTCTAGATTGCATTGGGTTAGTTTGTTCACCAGAACGTTGGCTGAAATTAGTCTTGCGCACAAACACCAAGTCTGCTTAAATAGCTTTCCCAAGCTGTCTTCCTGTACATCTCTGCTGCCTCTAGACGATTTGATGCAGACAAGATGCCACGTCCCACAATAATGATATCTGAACCTCTTTTGTTAACAACTTCCTCTGGGCTTAAATACTTTTGTCCAAGGTTATCACCTGAAATACACAATACATAAGCTACATCATTCTTCTGATTTGGAATAAGTAATGCCCTGTCCTAGGAGTTCTGAAACAGACATAAGAAGGGCCACAAGCTTCAGTTCTTAGCACCACAGATTTGATACATTTTATATGAGATTGCACACTGAATTCAATATCCAGGGGTCTCGTTATTCATGCTTTACAACTGAATTCTATGGAGTAGTTAGCCAAAAAGTTCCTGGCAGGATTATTGGGACTTGGTGTTTGCATATAATTTGATTGTTGATTACATGGCTCAAACAGCATGTCTGATTTATAAGACACAATAGAACTTGACTGACAAGAAGTATCGTAATTAAACATAATTTTCAGCATTCAAATGAAGATAAGTAGTTTTGGTTTTGGTTACATGAAGCAGCTACTGATAACAAGAAAGCATCTCACTGAAACAGGCCTGGGAAATGCCCTCCCTACTCAATGTAAGACTTCAAATTCTTTTGTAATCAATTCTACTAAATAAAAATACTAATGTTGTGCATAAGATTTTGCATTGTTTGCACTCAATTACGCTTTTTGATCCTTTGCTGTTATATATTTGAACAAGAGCTCTAATGACAGTACATTTAACACATCTTTCACATACTCAGGAGCTGTACATTTATACTCCACTGCACCCAAAACTTGAGGTATAAAACTCTCAGTAAAAAAAAAAAAAAGATGTGTAGCCTACATTTCTCCTTCCGCAAGTTTCCCAAGATCTGCAGGAGAAAGTACTGAGGCTCAAGGCCTGTTGTTTGCGAGCATATACGGTCTCATATCCAAGGATCTGCACCTACTGGGTAAGATTCACTGCACAGCCACATCTGGTTGGTATCTATTCTCATGGGATATCAACCACTCAAAATAGATTGTTACATTAGAGATAGCTTCAAAAACTTATCTAAGAACTATAAATATTCTCTCATTTAAAAGTCAATTCTGAAATGACCATGAGAATTTTCATTGAGAATGCGATCTCCCCAGGAATATTTACCTCCAGCTTCCATCTGGACCCCTGGGGTCAAGTGAAGAAATTCTGGCTTCCTACTAACTCTCGATCCAGAAATGAATCCAAAAACAAAATCTGAGTTTTCTTCAGCCATTTGCACCTGAATATAACAAAATCCAAAAAACCAAGTTACAAATTCCCATTTTTGATACTAAACATAACCCATGAGATGTCCCAAGTGCTATGAGTTTGGCCAATAGTGTAAGGCACTAGAGAGAAATCAGTTTTTTATGGTCTTGTAAGCCATGTCCTATCTTTAGTACTTGAAACATAAACACAAAATACTCAGAACTGACAGCTCCTTATCTGGATCTAAAGATAACTAGAAGCTGTATAGCAGAAGACTGGACATTTGCTTGGGAATGGAGGATAAAAACTAATTGGATGTGATTGCTAAGGAAAGTAATAAAGAGCAAATATAATTTTGCTGTGGTGACCATGACAATTCACAACCAATCAGGAATACACTAGTGATATAAATTTGCAGTTGTGGGCAAACTCTTAAAATACAAAAGTCTACAAGTTTATGGTCTTTAAAGTACTACAGAGAAATCTGTAAGTAGTCATTGTATGTTAAAAGCTCTTTGTAACAGCAGGCTCTAATGTTATGAATGCATGCAACTATCTCCGCTGCCAGAGCAGTCTGCAACTCTTGCAAGACAAACCAAAGTTCCTACTTACTGCAGCTGTTGTGTAGTCACCAGTGGCAAGTGATCCGTGGGAACTCATCTCAGCAATCAACAGACAGCCTCGCTGTGAAGGAAGCCCTACTTCTTTCAGTCCTTTCACAACTCCAGAACCTGGAACTACATGGGCATTAACTATATCCGACCAGGAAGATATTTTGAATACCCCACCTGAAAAGAAAGAAAGAGAGGTGTATCTTTTCAGCTAAGTACCATTATAAATTTATCCTCAAGCAGGAAGCGTGTTTTAACTAAGCAGCGTACGTGTTTAAGACAACATTTTAACTACCTCAGCTTCTGGCAGCTGCCTGCTCAATCTGATTTAACAAGCTGTTACCTGCCTAACCACAACAGGCCACCATCTCTAAAGCTATGTCTACACTAGACTAAGAAAGTTGACCGCAGATATGCAATTCTAGCTGTGCCAACTACATAGCTAAAATCAATGTATCTTGTCTGTCTATAAGGGGAAGGTCAATGGAGTATTTCACCCATCGACCTCTCTTACACCTTGCCTCTTGCGAGGAAGTACAGGGGTCGACTGCGACCCCTGAGATGTCTATTTCATGCATCCATACTAGATATGTGAAATTGAACCCCAGAAGATCTACTTGAACGGGTCAATCTTCCAGGGTAGCGCAGATGTAGTCTAAATCACACTTCTCATGAACAATGGTACACTATGCTCTTCATTACTTGGAAAGACGTTTATATGGACCTACAGCCTACTGTCACTAGTATTACTTTTCAGGGCAATGTAGAATGAAGTGATGAAAAAGGAACATAAAAAAGCAGATTCAGGTGATGAAGGCCCCTGTCATAGCTTAAAGGAGGAGGTTCAGATCAGCAAAATGACACATGCACAAGTAAAGTGTTTTAAAAGTAATCATTATAGCTGTCTTCACCATAATCTCTTTGCGCTAAAGGGAATCACAGGTAAAGGTACGGGGAAGAAGTCAGAATAAAACAAGGTTGCAATAATCACCTTCATACTGATGTCTCACAGTATTTCCAATGTCTGCAAACTTGCGGTCTTCGAATATCAGGTACTCATGCTGGTCTGCAAGTGCTCTCAACTCCTTTGTTACCTCTTGTGTGAAATCATTCAGGATATCTATGTGAGTTTTTAAGATACAAATGCTGGGGCCTAAAGTAGCAGCCAGCTGTAAAAGTTCTTGGGAGTCTGTGACATCAGCAGAGAGGCATAAGTTAGTTTGTTTCTTCTCCATGAGCTTGAGAAGTCGCGCTGCAACAGAATGGATTCCAGGCAGCTGAGCACGAGCGCTAAAGCTCATTTCTTTGCATGTTTGTTTGATAGGAGAAGAACCATTTTGCTCTACTGGTTTGAAGATGTTCTGAAGGATGAATTTCTTTACCTTTCCAACCATCCCAGCATCAACTTTTTGCTGCTGCTGGAGAATCTCTAGCATCATGGACAGGGTGCACACAGAGTGTAAGCAAATCCCTCGTTCTTTTAACCTGTGCTTTCCTCCCTGCTCTCTATCCAGCAGCACAATGGCATCAGTAATTTTTAATCCTTCTTTCTGAAGGACCTCTGCAGTTTCCAAGATACTAGAACCACTTGTGACTACATCTTCAATGATTAAACAGGTTTCTCCTGGATTAATGGCACCTTCCACCAAGCGCTTGGTACCTTTGAAGCAATAAAGATACAATCCATTGAATATTTAAAAATATTTAACATAAAATCGCTACCTTAAGACTTACCGTTGTTAAAGCTAAATGTACTGTATCATTACAGCTCTGTTCACAGCTCTAGCACTGATTTATTTTGTAACTCCATGTGAGTCACCTGACCTTCCTGAATAGATAAAACTCTCCTATGCAGCCCAGGAAGTTGTGAGGCTTATTCGTATAAAACAATCAGATATTTGATTTGTTTGCTCTTACAGGCACCAACATACACATTACTAATCCTCATGCAACAGGCACTATAAGACGACCACATTATTTGGTTAATGAAACCATTACCAAGCCACAACATGAATCTCTTATGTACATATTTGCCACAGAATGAAAAAGTTAAGTAGATTATTTGCACTATCGAGATGTTCAACTTAATATACAGCCAATATCCTAGTTTTGAACTTAAGAAGCAATTTAACATCCCTATTACAGACATTATGTAAGCTCTTGAGTCCCTGGAACCTTTCCTCATGACCAGTAAATAGGTACGAGGTAAAACTAAAGTACTTTCACAAGCAAATCTTTCAACCAGAGAGACAATTTAACCTTCATGATGTTGAATAATTTTACCATAGTCTTTTGCTTCCTTCCGCCGTATAAGCATTGGGATCTGGTTAGTTGAGCAGATAATTGTAGCCAATGGCAATGCTGTGTATGGAACACCACACACGGAGTCATACTTGATCCCTGCATTTTTTGCCGTTTGCAACAGGAGATCTGCAATCTAAAGACACATGTTTAAGATGTGGTAATCTGAACCATAAATACATATTACCCACAGAAGAAATTTCAGATATTCCTGACTGATTGGTATATGGCCCGAGAAGCTACACTCAGATATTTTTAAGCAATAGTTGGTCAGTATTATTTGCACCCAGGTATTATCCAGACTGTGTCAGCAGCTAAGCTGTCAAAACAGAAGACGACTAAACTCTTTTGGGGGAAAACGATTATTTCAGAAAAACGTTTAGTAACTTCATTCACAGAATTAGCGGTCAGTGACCAATTATTCAAGAAGCCATGCAAAGTATGTCCTCCACTGGATTTTTTTTTTTTGGTACTGTTTCCATTTCTTCAGCCAACCAGTCATCACTTCCTTTAAATTTATCCTGATCTTGTCTTTCTCACTGTGAAACACTGACAGTCACCACTAAGGATGCTACCTAAAAATAAAAAGCAGAACGTGGGGCTATATTCTACTGGCTTTTATATAATGGAGCTTTTCAATATATTATAATAGTTCCAAAATGACAGTATTCACAGAGTTAGAACAGTAGCCAAAAACAGAAGAAAAAAGTAAAATATACTGTTTATCCTATATTACAGATCCATGCTTATAGTACTATTTTTGGAGAGATGGGGAGAGAGAAAGAAAGTCAGCATATTTTCCAGTCTTCTACTTGTCACAATGAATACAAGTTGCACGTCTCTCATCCAGCACCTTCTGGACCTGACAAGACGACAATGTTGTCTAGCACAGTGTTTCCCAAACTGTGTTTCGTGGAACACTGGTGTTACATGTGATGTGACTAGGTGGTCTGTGAAAAATTTTTGATGCTAGTGATTTTTTTTCCTTCCAAAATATTAAATAAGACATTATGTGTGTATCAAAAATACTAAGTTACTTGAACAATATTTAGATTGTAGGTATATTAATATTTACAATGTATTAATAATAGTATAGTTATTGTTATGAAACTCGTGCCTAAACAGAGATGCAAAAAAACACTCTTCCCATTTAAAAAAAAACTGTCAACTCTTATTTTTATTTTTCAGCAGTCTTCTGTAAAAATAACATTCATAAAAACACAAAATTTAAAAATATTTTTCCATATCTAATTTGGTTTTTTAAGCTTTAAGGAAGGACTGTCCTTTTTGGACAGCATTGTATTTTCTATTTCTGTACAAAAGAAAAAGGATAACCATCCTTCTCTGGGCTGCTATATTGATATTTGGTTTTGAGTTTGTACTTAATTATAGGATTGCTAACTATCCCCCATCAGAAGGGCATTAGCTGTTCATTCAGACGATTTTCTCTTGTTTTTTTTCTTTGTAAAATAAACATATAAAACTCTTAAATCAACTTTTGAACATTACATGTGGCAATTTTTCAGTATGAACCCCCATCCCCAGGGATCAGCATGCATGCCTTCCATCAATATATTCCAAGCCCAAAAGCGTTTTGTGGCCAAATTAGTTTAAGAAACAGTGGTCTAGGAGCATTACCAACACTTCCACTGCCTTCTGGGCTTTTAGAAGACATGGAGGGTAAATCAGAGTTACAAAACAGCACAGAACACTGTCAGCTGGGACTGTGGCTGTAAATAAACTTTATGGGACCACGAGAAACCTGACCACACCCTTGATAAGTGATTGTCCAGCTAACTGAAATCATACTGGATTACAGATGTTGCCAAATGAGAGAATGCTGGATTAGAGAGGTTCAACCAGTGCTACATTATTTTTTTAAATAAAACAAGGTCTCAGTTACACAGAACACATGACTAGATAAATTCCTGGTTATCTTAAAGTCAGATATTCACCATCATTCACTGCATGACAGAATAAAAGGAGAGTTATAAATTAACTGAGCCACTGGCCATCCCAAGGTCAGCTAGCTGAAGGTCAGCTAGAATGTTCACATAAATACTTAAGTACCAGAAACAAGCACATCTTGATCCTGCTTCATTCCCCCATAAAGATTTCCACCCTCTACAGTCTGGATAAAAGACATTAACGAGAAGAGATTCTTCTGCACCTCTGTACTAATACATTTGCTTTGTGTCTGTAAAATTCCTCAGAAGCACTTACTGGTGCAGAGTGCTAATTAGGGCTGCTATTCCTCCTGGACTGCCAAAAGTCTCCTGCAATCCATCTCAATCTCCTGGAGGCTACTGAAGCCAATACAGGAGATTCTTGGCTGCTAAAAATCTGGCAGCACAACAGGGCTAACAAAGACACCCTGCAGCTCCAGGAAACTAAGGCCATGCCTGGCTCCTATGTGCAGGAGCAGCCAGGGGATCTCTAAATGCTGTCCTTCCTCCCCATTGACAAGCACTGGCTCCATAGTTCCCATTGGCAGGGCACCATGATCAACAGGAATTGCAGTGTTGGTGGCTACAGGCAAAGGCACTGCAAGACCACCCTGATTGCTCCTAAGCAGGGCAGTTGCCAGTGGCATGTGCCACAGCTGTGGGAAGTGGCCTCTGCTGCTACTGCACTGGGAGCTAGGGGCACAAAGGAAAGGCCCGTGCCATCCTGGTTCTGATCTAGTTCTGGGCAATGCAGCCCTGAGGCTTTAGTAGAGGCACATATAGGACAGTGCTGAGACCACGTAGTTCCCCTGATAAGGATGAGCCCTTGGGCTGCCTATGGTCTAGTCCGACAAACACAAAATCTCCCCCTCCCTCACTTGCTCGTTCTCCAACCCTCACGTGCTTTTACCAATCTAGCACTCATAAGAACAGTCATACTTAGTCAGACCAAAGGTCCATCCAGCCCAGTATCCTGTCTGCTGACAGTGGCCAGTGCCAGGTGCCCCAGAGGAGGTGAACCGAAGACAATGATCAAGCGATTTGTCTCCTGCCATCTGTCTCCAGCCTTTGACTAAAGGCTAGGGGCACCATACTTTACCCTTGGCTAATAGTCATTTATGGACCTAACCTCCAAACATTTATCAAGCTCTTTTTTAAACTCTGTTAGAGTGCTGGCCTTCACAGCCTCCTCTGGCAAGCAGTTCCACAGGTTGACTGTGCGCTGTGTGAAGAAAAATTTTCTTTTATTAGTTTTGAACCTATTACCCATTAATTTCATTTGGTGTCCTCTAATTCTTATATTATGGGAACAAGTAAATAACTTTTCAATATTCACTTTCTCCACACCATTCATGATTTTATATACCTCTATCATATCACCCCTCAATCTCCTCTTTTCCAGACTGAAAAGTCCCAGTCTCTCTAACCTCTCCTCATATGGGACCCTTTCCAAACCCTTAATCATTTTAGTTACCCTTTTCTGAACTTTTTCTAATGCCAGTATATCTTTTTTGCGGAGAGGAGACCACATCTGCACGCAGTACTCAAGATGGGGGCGTATCATAGTTTTATATAGGGGAAGTATGATATTCTTCGTCTTATTCTCTATCCTTTTTTTAAGAATTCCTAACAACCTATTTGCTTTACTGACTGCCGCTGCACACTGCGTGGATGTTTTCAGAGAACTATCCACTATAATTCCAAGGTCGCTTTCCTGATCTGTTGTATCTGAATTTGCCCCCCAGGGTGAGGGCTTGGGAGTATGGAAGGTCAAGCTCGGGTGCAGGAGTCTGGGACAGTTTGACTGTGTGAGGCAATTCCATGCTGAGCCTAGGGCACGGAGTTTGGGTGCAGGATCGCTCAGGGCCAGGGCAGGGGCTTGTGGTGCAGGAGTGGGCTCACGGCTGGGGGTCTGAGACAGTTCGGGTGTGGGAGGTAATGCCGTACTGGGCCTAGAGTAGGGAGTTTGGGTACGGAGGAGCCCAGGGCTGAGAAATGGGTGCGGGTGCAGGAGGGGGCTCAGGACTGGGGTGCAGGCACTTACCTCAGGCACCTCCTGGGAAGTGGCTGGCCTGTCTGGCTCCAAGCAGCAGGGATGGCCACGTGGTCTGTGCGCTCCCCGCCTGCCGGCACTAACTCTTAGCGTCTCCCTGCCAAAGGGAGCTGTGGAGCCCGCGATGGGGTGGGGGGGAGCATCGTGCAGACACCCCCTGACCACCAGCCCTCCCCCAGCAGCAGCAGCAGCAGCAGCAGCAGCAGCAGCAGCAGCAGCAGCAGCAGGCCCCACCCTACCCCCGACTGCCCGCGGCGCGGTACCTGGTTGAGGAGGGGCGGGTGGGAGACGATGACTCGGAGGTCGATGTAGACAGGGGAGACGAGACCGCTCTTGAGCACGAACTCCCCGAAGCGCAGGGCCTGGGCCCGGTGCAGCCCGGCCACCAGCCGCTCCACGGAGCTCGACTCCACCATGCTCACTCCAGCACCGCCAGCCCGCGCACACGTCGCGTCACCCTTCCCCCTTCCTGCCAGCGCCTGTTGATGACGTAGTAGAAAACACAGTTGCTCCACCATGGCAAAAAAAAGGGATTTGCTCGTCCGCTGTGTCCGCATGCGCAGTGTCAATCTATGATTGGGCACGTGGGAGTGTAGCGGCAGGAACGGTTCCATTCCGGCTTCCGTAGTCGGCCGGCGTTTAGGCTGAGAGGTGCTGTCACCACCCTCGCCTGGCTGCGAGCTGGGGCCGGGACGGGGTCACCACCCGCCTTTCGCGGCCGCCAGCGCTAAGAGGGCCGTCGCCGCTGGCTTCTGCCGCCGCAAGCGGAGCTGGGCGCAGCGCCCCTGGGCTGAAGGCGGGCGCGGACAGCGCCGCGGCTGGGAGGAGCGTCCGCGGGGAGAGCCCGGAGTCGTGCGCTGGGAGGAGCGAGCTGCGCACAGGCCTGGCCCGAGCCCCCCGCTCAACGCCTCGGCCCCAGCAGTGCCAGCCGCTCTTCTACCCGCGCGGGGCACGATCCCGGGGAGAGGCGCTCGAAGCGGATCATTTACTGAAACCCGCGGTTCTGGCTGTGACAGACGCACAGGGGAAGATGTGAACAAATACTCAGACGGGGAAAAATAAGTCCGGCCATGGCAGCAATTTGGCTCCTTTAACCTTGGTCTCAGACGAGATCTTCACTGTCTCACGTGCTACAAGAACAACTTCCCCACCTTTGAGATCAACAGGCATGAGACTCAACCGACTTAATTTGCTGCTTTTACTGCTCCCAGTGACAGGTTACCATTTCCCCTTACCCCTTCTTATATAAACACTGGATTCTGGGTTTCCTCTCAGTTTTTCATCCGAAGAAGTGGATTTTACCCTCAAAAACTCACAACCTAATACAGTTATTAGTCTTGGGTTATGGCTACACTGCAGCCTTATTTTGAACTAGCTATTTTGAACTAACACATTTACTTACAAAAATATATTTAGAAATAATGTATGTGTAGTGAAGACACTTGCAAAGTTTATTTCAAAATAACAGCTGTTATTTCAAATTAACTGTGCAGTGTAGACATAGCTGGAGGTGCCACAGGACTGCTTGTTATTTGTGAAGCTGCAGACTAAGGTAGCTAGTCTTCTGAAATACATAAACAGCTTGGAAACAAGATCTTCTTATTTTTTAAACATTTATGAAATGTGACGGGGTTAAAAAATGAAGCAACTCACAAATTATTTTTCATCAAAACATTTTGTTTGACCCAACCTATGTATATTTTTGTTTACCAATGGTACCTCTCCAAGTTCCATGTTGGTTTGATCCAAAACAAACTTTTTTTGGGAACTTTTTCCAATATTACCACCGATCTACAAAATCCATGGTTTTCTTAGCTCCAAGACCTAGCAGCTTGAATGGTTTGTTTTCCCTTGGCCCACCGGTATAAAGGGGTGTATTGAGTAAAGAAGCTGACCTGCAATAGTGTCTTAAAAGTTTTCAAAATCCAGAGTTTGTGAAATAAAACCGACTCTTTCTCTGAACAATTGTCTTTAATCAAAAAAGCCAGAAGTTGCATTTTTAATATACTGCATTTATAGGAACACAATGAAATAAGATGTACAGTTTGAAGCTTCTGTAGATAACATACTGTAGCATAGTAATATTAACAAGTGGCAGCAGCTAAGCACTTTACAATGTTACACAAGTGATTGGATTTTCAAACAAAATATTTACAAACTTACCTTTACAAAACCACATTGAGTGTATACAAAATGAAATTTTCAATAAAACAGAAGATACATTTAAGGCAGACCAGCAGGACACTGAAATTAAGGCTGTGGAATTAGTTTGCACCTTGAAAATGCTGAGCTTGTAGCAAATTTTTGCTCCTCTTTCAGTTGATTGTTGAAAAGATTGAAACACTTCAGTGGATTTAATCTCACTGTGAAATTTCCTTTTTTTTTTTTTTTTTTAAAAAAAAAACCAGTCTGTGCATTTGCCTTCTTTATGGTATTAGTAGAAGGCATATCTGGTGTTATTGGCCTCAGTGGCAGAGCAGTTTTGAAGAGTTTGGTAGAAAGAGAAGTAAAAGCACCAGCATCAGAAGTTGAACATGGAGGTGAAATATGGCTTGTGACTAGAGAAGATGTTTGTTTTCACTAGCTTCCTATTAAAAGACCACAATTACAGCAAATATTCAGAGTCCTGACATTATGGTAACATTCACCAATATACAGATTCCAGAATAGGAATTCATCAATTGATGGCAGTTTGCAATCTGCTTTGTAAAATAGAATTTTGTTTCTCTCAGGAAAGCCCCATCTGATGGAAAAGAATGAACTAGATAATCTGAGCCCTGTGTGAGAGAATAATCTGCTTCTACAAGGAATGGACTGGAAACAGAACCAACTGTATCACGATCAGTCAGATCTCTGCATGTGCCCTGGTCTCTGAAGATTGTACTCTCTTAGATAATTTGCTTTTTATCTTTAGAAGTATGGTTTAACTCCCTAAGCATCCATATAAATAACATTGTGGGGTTTCATATTTAACTTCTCTTGCAGTTTGCACATCAAAGGCTAAAATTATGCCTTCAGTTGTATCTGTAAAACCATCTGATGCCACAGGAAACTAAGGGCAGAATTTGGCCTCAAATTTACTTCCTTGAAAAATGAAATTAGCTTCAACTTCTAGAACTTCAAAACAGACCTTTCCCAAACCCAAAGAGCCCTTTGTAAGCTTGTCTCTTTCACCAATAGAAGTTGGTCCAGTAACAGATATCACCCACTTTGTCCCTTAGTACTTCAAAATAACAATCCTCCAAAAAGAAAAGAAAAAGAGCAAGTCATGGAGGTGACAGAGTGGGAGCTGAGAGGTGGAAAGCTTTGCTTATTCTACATAAATAGCGCTTAGTATCCTGTCTTCTCTGGCTGATGTTGGATGCTTTCAGGCAGAGAACAAGAACAGGGCAATTTATCAAGTGATCCCTCTCCCTGTCATTCACTCCCAGCTTCTAACAAGAGGCTTAGTGACACGCAGAGCATAGGGTTGTGTCCCTGATCATCTTGGCAAATAGCCATTCGTGGATGTAATTGCTATGAGTTTATCCAATTTTTTTAACCAAGTTTTTCTTTTGGCCTTCAAAACTTTTGACAACAAGTCCCCCAGGTTGACGGAGCATTGTGCAAAGAAGTTTGTCCTTTTTATTCACTCTAAACATGCTGCCTATTGGCTGACCCCTGGTTCATGCAGTAAGTGAAGAGAGCAATAACACTTGCTTATTCACTTTGTCCATGCCATTATTTTATAGACATCTATCATATACTACCTTGAGTAATTTTTGCATTGTCTACAAACTTTGATGCCTCAGTTTACCCCATTTGCAGATCGTTTAAGAATATGTCAAACACTATTAGTTCCAGTACAGATCTTTGGGCAACCATGTTACTTACCTTTCTGTACTGTGAAAAGTGACCACTTTTCTGCTACACTTTGTGTCCTGTCATTTAGCTAGTTATTGATCAATGAGAGGACCTTCCCTCTTGTTCCAGGACTGCTTACATGGCATAAGAGCTTTTGGTGAGGAATCTTTTGAGAAAGGCCTTCTGAAAGTTCAGGTACACTATATCCACTAGATCACCTCATCCACGTTTGTTGGCCCCATAAAAGAATTCTAATAAAGTGGTGAGGTGTGATTCTTTTACAAAAGCAGTGTTGACTCTTCCCCAAGATACTGTGTTCAGCTGTGTGTCTGATAATTCTATAGTTACTATAGTTTCAATCAGTTTACCTGGTACTGAAGTTAGGCTTACTGGCCTATAATTGCCAAGATCATGTCCGGATCTTTGTTTAGAAACTGGCATTATATTAACTATTCACCAGGCATCTGTAGAGAGGTTGAGTCATTAATTACATACCAAAGTTAAGATTCTGCACTTTTATATTTGAGGTTTGTCGAACTCTTGGGTGACTACCATCTCAACCTGGAGACTTATTACTGTTTGATATATCACTTTGCTCCAAAACCTTCTCTACTGACAACTCAATCTGGGACAGTTCAACAGATATTTGGCACCTTACAAAAATGGCTGAGATGTAGGAATCTCCCACATGTCCACTGCAATGAAGACCAATTTAAGGAAGTCATTTAGCTTCTCCACAATGTCCTCACATTCCCTGAGTGCTCCATTGGCACCTTGATTGTCCACAGACCCCACAGTGTTTTTAGCAGGTTTTCTGCTTCTGACATATTTAAAAACAATTTTGCTATTAGTTTTTTGTGTATTTTTCCTATTACAGTTTTATAAGTAACAAGCAGCCTGTAGCTCATTAGAGATGAACAAATGTATTAGGTGATAAGCTTTCATGACCTATACAAGCACTTATAAAATGTCAGTATTCAGTTGTCTGCCTTCATGTGATGTAACTAAATGGGGCTTTTTCATTTGACTGTTTCTCGTCAGTTCCTACCTGTACTTCAGCATCACCTATCCTCTTCTCTTTACTAGCAAATAGCATATCCTTTTTCTTAGTTTCCCTAAGGGATGTGTATGTCCAAATCATGTGCTCCTCCACACCTGTCAGCCTTCCTCCAGCCCTTAGTTTAAAACACCTCTGTAATCTGTTGAATTTGACTTGCCAGCAATCTGGTTCCCTTTCAGTTTATGTGGAGCCCAGCCTTCCTGTATAGGCTCCTCCTTCCCCAAATGATTCATACTAAATATGAATCCCTCCTCTCAGCTTTATTGTCTCATCCATGCACTGTGACCCTGAAGGTCTGCCTGTCTGAGTGGCCCTACAGATGAATTGGTAGCATTTGAGAGAATGCTACCATGGAGGTCGTGGATTGTAATCTCTTTTCTAATAGTTTAGTTTGGCCTCTGGGAAATATCTCTTACATTTCCCTATGCCCTTGGTATCTACATGTATTGTATCAACCATGTACCATATGATACTGGTTCGTTCCCAACACTGCACATAAATCTGTTCAGATGTCTTGAGAGGGCCACATCCTTTGCATCTGTTCAACAATTCACCATGTATTTCTCCCAGTCATTTGTATCTCTAATAAAAAATCCCCTATTACTATTATGTATCTCTTCCTAATATCTGTGATTCTGTCCCACAGAGGGATAACTTCAGTGCAAGAGGACACCAACCCATAATCTGGAAAGAGGTTTCCAACTACAGAATCATTTTCCTCGACTCCATCGATGTTTTCCTTCTCTCAGACTTTCATCATCATCAATAGCACAGAATCCGTCAGATGGGGTGGCACTGTTTTAGTGAATGTTTTAGGAAGTCCTGTCTACCTACCTCTTTCTGAAGCTGGTGCACTCCTTCTGAGGGCCATGAGTTCCTGTTTAAATTACCAATGTCAAAAAACTTTCTCTGGGTGGGCACCTATCTTCCTCCCTGTGTGTTCACTGCTTCCTGGTAAGCAGAATAGCAGTCCTCCTCACAAGAACCGAAAGGCAGCTAGATTGATCCACACATACTCCTGTACTCTGATCTTTCAATTAATGAAGCTTCTTGAGTTTGCTTTTGGGGGTCACTATCTAAGCAGAAACCCTTCCTTTAGCTTTTTCAATATTGTGCAGACAAGTAAAGAATTAGTAAGGGATTACGAAGCACATGTGATCTGACCATTGCAAGCACAGCCACGAGGCCTCTGTGCAATTAGAAGTTCAACTTTCTCCACTTAATAGCCACTTGTTGTGGATTTTTACAAATCTATTGTCAAAATACATAAAATATGGTATCCCATGCATTGGTTTTTTGGGGTGTGATCTGCATTGCTACCTTTCATTATGCTGCAGTGATGGTTAAAATTTCACAGTACAGCTTCATCTCCTCGGCTATGTCTACACTAGCCAAAAACTTCGAAATTGCCATGAGCAGATAGGAATAAGAGGACTTTGAAGTAGCCGGGGTCCTTTCGAAAAGGAGCCCCGTCTGGACGAGCCGCGTGGCGGCGAGCCACATCAATTTCCAAGTGCCGCGGCCGCCTGCATGCTAATGAGACACTGAATATGTATTTCAGCGCTTCATTAGTAAACTTCAAAATGGTCATTTGCATGGCAATTTCGAAGTTTTTGGCTAGTGTAGACACGGCCCTGGTTTCAAATCTAACAGCCTATCTGTATCTCTTGAAAAACAATGAGCTTTTTCATGGTTTCTTGGAGGAAAACTTAATATGCAAGATATCCAGCATCATTGAACAGCAGATATTGCAGTCCTGGAACCACTGGCCCACTTTGCAGATCAGCTGTTCCTATCTGCTGAAGTTCAAGGACCTCTGGTGGCAGAATTACACTTTTCAGGTTCCTCTGTACCTAAAGTGGTGGAGTCAAAATCTGGCCATAAATTATTTCAGTAGGAACAAGATCTGGCATAATTCCATAGTATTTAATGTAAAACAAACAAAATACAATTTCTCCCTTTGCTTTGTGAAATCCCAACCCCATGAATGAAAGTTTTATTATTACCTGGTTTAGTAATATACCTACTCTGGGTACCCAACTGTTAGCGCTCACAGAACCTACCCATGTGCCTGCAAAGAGTATACTCCCTTTCTGATTATGAGGTCTACCCTGAAATACTGGACCAGGCAGTGGGGAATCATCTGGCAGTGAGTTGCCTCTTCTTTTGGCCCTGTGGCTAAAAAGAAGAAGACCTGGCCAAGCCATGAATTGCATGAAACCTCTTGTGTTGCTTATATCTAAGACTAGCCCTGTCATAACAACCATATGACAATGTTACAACTTGGCTTAAGGGAAATATTTTAATTGTGAATATTTATTTTGTTATTTCAAACTAGGCCTAGAACATAAAAATGGATGCTTTTGTATTGGAGGCCTTGAAGTACCTGGTGACAGATTTATGAAATCTGGAAGTATAATAAGCAGCTAATTTTAAATACTGAAAAACTGTTCTGAAACTGTAAGCACAAAAAACCACCCACTAATTCACAGCACTTTGACCAGCTTTGGGTGGACTTTGGGCTGAGCAATTTCAGAACTAGAAATGCAACAGGATCCTTCTCATATATACACACAGCATATGTAAATTGAACAATCTGATAGAAAAAATCATCTAATTTACAGATACTGCAAAAAGCAGACATAGCCTTTTCTCAGTGCACAGGTTTTGGAAAAACATTTATGTACAGTGTTTATAAAATGTTTTAAAAAACCATCAGCATCTCTTTGTGCTTGTTAAAACAGCTCTCTGACACGGTGAACTCACTGCCTTAAACAGAGTTCTAAAAGTCACTGCATGTTGATTTAATAAACTTGAAAGCTCTGGAATCCCATCATCATCATCATCATCATCATCAATAACCGTGGGCTCAGCGCCCACTGGTGTCTGATGCCTCTCTCACTATTTCCTTCCATCCTTCCCCATCCAGTGCAGAGTGGATTAGCTTCTGTAGACTAGCTCCGCACCAATCTACTACATCATCTATTCATTCTCTGTGGGGTGTGCCTCTCCTATTCAAACCATCTATTATGCTGAATACTAGGGTCTTGATTTTTCGTTCATCGTTCATTCTGGAATCCCACTGGTATTCTAATCTGAAGAGGTACACTTAAGCAATATCATGTAATGAGAACCTGTCTGAAATCACATTGTATTTAAATTTGTTAACCACAAAAACTGATATTACAATGAATAGGGCCTGATCCTGAATACTCTCTACAGACTGAGTCCCCATTGATTTCAATGGGAATCATGTGTATTAAGGGTTTGGAAAGTCCTGCCTTTAACTGGCACTTGGCTGGCAATGATTTCAGAAAAATCTGAATCCAACACAGTTTTGCAGTAAATGCCGACAGCCTAAGGTCAGCCTGGTTTCACTTGACCAAATCACCACTCTTTTCCAAACCAGTCTGGCAAGACCATGATGCTCTCTCATAAGGATGCCATTCAACAAACTAAGGCATCAGTATTTTGGTTCCCATTTTAAACATCCTCTTTATAATATGAACATCTCTATTACCAGGAGATTCCTTGATCAACAAGAAAAACCTTATCAAGAGACTGTGCGTGCCCACTTAACTGCACCTACGCTAACTTTGGCTCTGAGTAACTGGACGGATATTGCAACCACTAGCATGAGTTTCATCCCTTAGTTTGGGAAACCATGTAAAATGCATGTAATACTTAATACTGAATTATATACAGACAGATTCCACCTTGTGTCTGTTCACACCATGCCTGGCCTCAGGCCCAGCAGTGTCATATCACAGGGTTACATGGCATCACGTTCCTGGGTTCATCCGGTTCATTATGAAGCTCTTGACGTTGGGAACAGGATGCACATCAAACTGGTGTCTGCGGCGCTCAATGAAGCAAGCCAGACGGGAGGTATCCAGTGGGATTTTGGAATAGCTGCCATTGTGAGGCTGCAGCCAAGGATGCTGTAAACAAGTGGCTGCCGTAGGCCTCCTCCTGAAATCTTCCTGGAGGATCACATTGATGAAGTCTCTGGCTGCATGACTCACATCACAGAAATACTCATGAGGGAAGCTGAAATCCACTCTGCACACGTTTATACAGGTCTCCTCTTTGCTTTCATCCAGGAATGGAGAGACGCCACTTAACATGACGTAGGTGAGAACCCCAATGCTCCAGATGTCTGTGCCCAGTGAGACAGGGGCACCTTGAATAACTTCAGGAGCTGCAAATTCAGGGTTTCCAAGCAGCTGATGAATATGGTAATGTCCAGTGATCTGAACGGCATCTTCCAAGTCTATAAGCTTGACTCGAGGCACTGGGATCCTTAAGTCAATCAGCAGATTTTCTGGCTGAAATTTAAAACAGATTAAATTGTACAGTTGTTTTGTAAATGAAATGTTTAGAGATGTCCACACCATTGCAGTATTTAGCTTTGCTTTACCCATGTACTAGCACATCATGACTTACACTCAATCAGAGATGTGAAACACCAGTCAGAACACTGAATGCCTGGACACAAATTCAGCTCCCATTTCCACAGCCGTAAAGGCAGATCTACACCTTTAGCGTCAATGGAGTTATTCTCATTTCTTGCCAGTGCAATGGAGCAGGACTCGAGATGAAATACATTTATTTGCCCAGACTGATCTTCCTAAAGCAATTGTATACAGATTTGTCTTCCAAACGAGAGTGTAGGTATTCTTGGTCCTAAGCTCTCCTGGTTTGCACCTATTCACAGCTATTTCAGCATTTCTTATTGTCCTCTCCTACACCTGGTGCAGACTTTCAGGGCTCTGTCTGTCTCCCTCCCTATGGAACTTCTCCAAGGAATTCTCATACGAATCATGAATTCAGCTCTCATCTGGCATGTGATAAACTTTATTTCTTCACCATCAGTGACCTACCTGCTTGTTTTGCCTTCGTCTCCTCATCCTCATGCATTTTCTACTGCTATCTCAAGCTCAACTTGTCTAAAGTTAAACTAACTATAGAGCTTTCCAAGCACTCTTCTGTCTCTTCTCAAATCATTGTTGACAATACCACCATCTCTTTTCTCATTTAGTTTTATGCAGACTCATGACTCAGGCTCCTGACCACTGTGAACTCTGCCTCTCTTGCTTCTGATTTAGCAGCTCAGTTTTGTTCTCTCTATTGCATCTCTAAAGACTCAAGTGATGGGACTAACACAACCTGCTTTGGGAAACTGTCCCATGGTCTAGGAAAGTTCCTCCTTTAGGATCCAGTGTAATTTGTAAGAAATTTGCAGGAACACCTACATGCTTCGCTTCCTGAAAGCTCCTACAGGTCCAGCAAAGTATACACAAATACATATTGAAAGGCATTTGGGATAGCTTAATCAGCTGGGGCTGAAGATTTTTATGTTACTTTGGAAAAAAGATTAGGTCACGGGCGAAGGAGGAACCGAAATACCACCTGAAATGACATTTCTGGATGTTCCAAGAGACTGAACTGTGTCCACTACTAGGGATGGAGTCACTAAATGGAAAAACAATAGGTGTAAGAGGACAGTTTTGCCTTTAGTATCTATTTTTGATTGCCGTTTCAATCTGCACAAGTAATTTATATTAAAAAATCTTAACTGGTACCCAGGACAACTGGAGCCAAGACTAATGTCAGTCCTCAGTGAAATTCTAGTTATAATTAGTTACAAGTTTTAGAATGCCAGTAAGTAAAATATTACAATAACGAATTCGGGGCATGATCTGTCAGATTGACAGCACAGCTGCCTCCTGCCATGTGTGGTAACAAAACAAGGGTCGATTCATGTTAATGATGCTACAGTAGAGGCTTCTTGAGCCATCCCAATCCTCCAAAATGCAGCTGGAAAAATCTTGTTTCACTCTGGCCAAGCCACTCCCCTCCTTGATTCTCTCCTCTGGGCCCCTCTCCCAGTTTAAGCTCCTTGGCTCATCTTCAAGGCTTTGCACCATTATGCTCTTGTCTGCACCTCTTGCTCTTTTATTTTCATACTTTGCTCCTCCTGCTTAACTGTTCCCTTTTCATCCTTCTACTTTTTTCTTTTTGCAAGAACAACTTTACTCTTCCCATGTGCCAGGCATCCACTTTCCTTATCACATCCCTCCTTAAAACACGGCTTTTCCACAAAGCCAGAAACATAAACCCATCAAATAAGAAAGCTATGTCTTATGTAGTGCTGACTGGTAAGAGAACTCTGGGGAGCACACTGGCCGCATGCCCCCTCAACCCCTCTCTAACCCAAGACTCTTGCCTTCCCTCCCTGCTCCACCTCTGCACCACCCTTGCCCACCTCCTCTGGATGCACTGTACTGCTTCTGGTGAGCATGGGGGTGTTCCATTCCCAGCCTTGGAGCAGCACAGCAGGACCAACCGTGAGTATGGGCACTGGTGTGTGCGCGGGGGGTGCATGTGACCCCTTGTGCACCCTCCACACATCATCCCTGGTCTTATGTATCAAAAGGAAGAAAAGCCCTGCACCAAAATGTGACCAGACTTCCTTCTGGCCACCTGGTCAGATTTGAACTGTACTGCCCAGGGCCATCCCAAGGCGGGGTGCAGGGCCTGGGGCAATACTCTCCCTCCTGCTGCAGGCCTCACCCCATGTCTGCTTCCACCCCACCCTGACCCACCCTCTTGCCCACTCCCGCCAACATGACCCAGGGGGCCTAGTGCAACGGCAGCAAGGGCCTCCTCCCTGTGCCCCACTGCACTCATCACACAGGCCGTGGGAGCTGGAGCAACCTGGTAGCCTGCTCCACCCCACTGATATGGAGAAGCTGAGCACAGTGGGCTGGGAGGGCAGGGCGGAGCAGGCTGCTGGACTGCTCCAGATCCCACCACATGTGTAGTGATAAGCTTTGGGCAGCGACCCTTGCTACTGCCATGCACCAAGCCTCCATCATCTCTGGGGTCCCTCTCATCTGTAGGACAGTTGGGGTGGCTGCCACAGAGCATCCAAAAGCGTGGTGCCTGGAGCAGACATCCTGGTTTGTGCTATGGACAGGATGACTCTGGTAGGGACTGTTTGTTTAGATTGTAAACTCATTAGACCATGTCTGCTAAGCGTTCTATGATCTGTGTTTGACCAGTGAAGAGCTTCACCCTCTCTTCCTCCTACCTTTATATCTAAATGAGCCACTCTGCAATTGTGCAGATATTGTAAGGCTTCCATTGTGTCTCTTATGTAGAAGGCTACTTTTTCCTCCATCAGCTCATCATGGTTCATAAGATAATCCAAGAGACGGCCATCCTCCATCCTACAAACAAATGAAAAAACCCAGCTTGAAAGAGAAATCATGTGAAACATGCAGGAGTGTCTGATATTGGAAAATAAAACCACTGTAATTCAAACATGGAGGAAGCTAAATGTAAGGTTCAGCACACAGCTAGTGATATCTAAGGACACTGGCAGGCCATGAAAATGTTACCATGATTATCCCTCAGCCATTAACTTATCAATAGTCTCTGCAAAATCTAGAGTAGCCTCGAGGTATTGTAATTTACTTCAAGACTGATGCAACATAGGGATCCAACATATGGTGCCAGTTTCTCTGAAAATAGTTACACTTATTGGGTTGGTCTGTTGTTTGTAGAGCTGATGGATAATTAGGTAAACAGTTCTGAAGTTTTCACATTACAATATTTTCCTTTTGAAAATGATCCGCTGAAAAATGTCCACCCACGTCTATTTATCTTTGTAGATAAATATGGAAATAGCCCATGCACTCTCATGGGACATTTCCCACCTAACTAGCATTTTCATTTAATAATAACGTCAAGGTCTTCTAATATTAGATTTCAAAGCAGAGCAATATTATTATCCCCATTTGGCAGGCTGGAAATCTGAGGCGCAGGGAGGATGGTGACTTGCCAATGATCACCCAGCGGGCTAATGGCAGAGCCAGGACTAGAGCTCATGTCTCTGGAGTCAAACCAGAGCTCTGTCTACTAAGCAATACTGTCTCCAGAAGCCACTTTTTCTTCACACGGCCAGGGCATTTGCTATACTGTATTTGCCACTTTAAAAAAGGCATTTGAGTGAGATTTGATAGATAGATATTTGAATACAACTTTCAAAATGGACACACTGGGCCACATTAATCTCCCATGTAATCTCACTGCCCTCAGTGGAATAACATGAAACATGAACTTGTCCCAGTGATTCCAAGGCTATGTCTATACTAGCTTGGAAAACTGACATGCTCAGTGTCTATCTTCCAGGGTTTGATTTTGTGCATCTAGCATGGATGTGCAAAATCAACCTCCCAGGGGTTGCAATTGACCCTGTATTCCTCACAAGACATGAGGAGTAAGGGAGGCTGATGGGAGAAACTCTGCTGTTGATCTTCTTCAGTGAGAACGGCTAAGTAAGTTGAGCACAGATACGTCTATTCTATCTACACAACTGACATAGCTAAACTTGCGTCCCTGTAGTCAACTTACTTTGCCTAGACTAGACATAGCCTTAGTTTCCTTTAATCCATGGACAAGAGACAATGGAAGTCCAGCATGTGAGGGGTGCTCTACATGGTGCTATAATCTAAAAAAGGGCAGTGAGCGAAACCCTAGGCTTTTGAAGTCAATGTGACTTTTGTCATGAATTTCAAGGGTCAGGATTTCACCCAGAGCCTCACTTAAATCCTGACCCTTCAGGTACTTACAGCTCTAAAACTAAGATATAAGACGTGGGCGACTCGTAAGTATCGTGGATAGTTATGTACTGAGGATGCTGCAAGTGCTGTAACAAAGCTGCTTCATGTGCAGCCTGCTCCTTCTTCTTCATTTTTTTACTAATGAATTTCACAGCAACGTCTTTCCTGGTGGCTTTGTGAATACATTTCTTTACTATGGAAAATCGACCCCTGGAAGACATGATAATAAAGATATCCATGAATAAATTATGTCTGTTTTTCAGTGCCATAAAATTGATTTTCAAAGTGTTATTTGATTCAGCACATTAATATTTTACAAAGAACCAGATGTGTCTAGTTATTCAGAACTTTCCTCTGTAAAGAACCTGCGTTCCCTGTCTTGGGAGTTTAGATTCACAGGGGATGAGGAAAAAGAGATAACAAATCGTGTCATTTCTCTTTGTACAGTCATTGTGCTGTTGTCCAATGATTTCCCAAGAGTTCAGTTTGCAGCTGCCACCTTTTCTTTTAAATAAGCCCAGAAATATTTTCTCAATAAAAAACAATAACCATTCTTAGGAAACCCAAAGATCCCCCACCACTAATTAAAAATATTTAATTATTTCACCTAATCATTTTGGCTGTATGATACATTGACAAGCAATAATGATTCACTTATACAGAGCAGTTGAGATTTGTCTAAATCCATGCAGAATTGTTCCACAGTGGAAGAACAAAGTGAAATACCGTACTGTTGTCTTGTAACAAAAGAAGAAATTACAGGTAGGAGATGAATTGCACATTGGTCTACAGAGCAAGGTAAAATCCTAACCCATTAATCCCAGAAATGCTGGTCTCTACCACTTAGCCTAAAGAAAATCTCTTAGACCATGTCTACACAGTGTTGTACTCCCAGCAGCTCCACACTAATGAGCAGTCTCACAATTGCAGATGGCTTCTCATTAGCATATTCATACCACTAATTAGCATAGCTGCACAAGATTTCACTCCCAGCAGAAGGGGCTGCTGTCAGTAAAGAGGCCATGTGGACATGGGCAACTGGCAACAGAGAGAGGGTTTAGCCAGCAGAGGCATGTCCACATGGCTTTACTGCTGGAAGCCACTTCTGCTGAGAGCGAAATCTCCCATGGCTATGCTAACTAGCCATGCAATTATGCTAATGAGCAACCATTGCAATTGCGAGACTACTCATTAGCATAGAGCTACTGCGAGTACAGCGCCATGTAGACGTGGCCTTAGATTATACTAGTTGTAGATCCTTTATCTTTCTATATTGGCCAACCCCAAGAGGGTGACCTCACCCTGAGTACTTTACATTACCCTTTTGGATTCAGTTCAACAACTCATCTCTATTCACCAAAGCATTCAATTGCATGATCACCTTTAAGTAATATATTTAAACACTTTGTTGGCTAGTGATGGACTTAAGCACATGCTTAATAGCTTTGTTGAACTAGGGCACTGCAAGTTAAGTCTATCAAGATTAACCTGCATTATTGATGTCATGATAATCCAGCCAAACTAGAGAAGTTAGAGCAGATGCCAGCTAAAACTCCCCATGACAGATACAGCTTTTCATACCTAATAGGTTAGACATTGACAGACAGCCATTCATTTCTGAATTACGCTCCTCAGATGATATTCCAATATTGATCTTGAAAGTGACATATTTACAACTGAAATTATATGCATAACTTCATGAAAGAAATGGCATTTTTGAAAAGGTAAGAAGGAAATGCTGCATTTACTTAGTTGATATAAAAATAACTCTGAACATTCTCCTGATGAGAAAGCTTCACGTTATTATTGTGTTTTATTACAATGCTGATATTACCTCCCAATTTCATGCAATTCCACATAAGCAAAGTCAAAGTTTTCTTTCCATGAAACAGTGGCACCATCAGCAGCAGCATCTTTGGGTGAAAAACATATTCAAGAAAGATCAAGGTTAAGGGAAGTTTCTTCAGTAACATAAAACAGGTCCTAATCATCATATTGCATTTAAAAAATTAAGTGTGTTAAATGCAGAATTAACAATTAAGAGTCTATTTTAATATCTCTTCTCCAGACAAAACTCCCAGGACGAGATTCTGTGCTATGTCCCTAAAAGAAGCAGCCCAGGAGAAGAGGCAGTTAAGTTGAAAGACAGTTACCTGTTTGTAACAGGTATTGTTCAAGATGTGCTGCTTATGTCCATTCTGCAATGGGTGTGAGTGTTTGCCATACGCATCGGTACCTGAAGATTTTCCTTCAGCAGTACCCATAGGGTAGCAGCCCTAGCAACACCTGGAATGTCACCTCCGTGGTGGGACATGAAGTGCTGCACGCTGCCCCCATTCTCAGTTCCTTCTTTCTGGAAGCTCTGAGAGTGGAGAAGGAGGGTTAGATTGCAATGGACATGAGCAACACATCTGGGAGAATGCCAGTTATGAACAGGTAACTGCCCTTTCATCTTTGAGTGCTTGCTCACGTCCATCCTACAATAGGTGGCTCCAAGCAGTATCTGTGGCATAGAGGAGGAATTCAAGGCTGTGTTGACCGTAGCACAGCTCTGCCAAACCCAGCATCATCTTTGGCCTGCTGGGTGCTGACACAGTAAGATGTGAACATGTGGACTGAAGACCATGTTGCAGCCATGCAGATTTCATGGATTGTCGAATGAGCTCGGATGATGGGTGGCAGGGGGACCCTTGTGAGCTTATAACCAAGTCCAGATACGGGAGGTGAGCCAGTTGGAAAGCTGTTGAGCAGACACCGGCAGACCTTTCATTCTATTGGTGGTGGCTATAAAGAGATTTGTCTATCTGCAGAAAGGCTTAGTGTACTCCAAGTAGAATGCAGAAGTCCTTCTGATGTCCACAGCATGGAGCCGCCACCCTTCTGCCAATCTGTGAGATAGAAGACTGGTAGGAACATGTCCTGATTAATGTGAAAAGCAGGGATGACCTTTCGTTAAAAGGCTGGGTGTGGATGCAGCTGGACCTTGTCCTTGTAAAAGACTACATGCAGGGGTCCTGAGGTCAGGGTTCTGATCTCTGAAACATCTTGCTGAAGTGACTGCCAAGAACACCACCACCTTCAGAACAGGAGGGACGGGAAACAGGAGCCCAGAGGCTCAAAGTCTGGTCCAAGTGAACTGGAAGAAGGCTAGGTTGAGGTCCCATTGTGGGCTGGGATCCTGAGCCTGGGGACAGAATCTCTCAAGGCTCCCTAGGAATCTCCCTGTCATGTCATGGGAGAAGACCATCTGTCCTTGGATCCACTTGTGAAAAGTGGAGATGGAGGACAGGTCCACTCGGATGGAGGAGCATGCCAGCCAGCCCTTGGCTACTAAGCTGCAGCAGGAGTCAAGGACAGCCTCCGAAGCCCAAAAGGAGAACCTTGTGCATTTCACCCTGATATGTTAGGCATGTAGATGGCTTCTTGTTGCCAAGGAGGACTTAATGGATCTCCTCCGATGAGGTGCATTCTTCCTCATTTAACCATGAAGTATCCATGCTGAAATGTGCAGTGACACGAGATTGGGATGCAGAAGTTGTCCTTGATCCTGCAGTTAGGAAGGGGCCTACGCAGGTTGAACACCATTCTCATGAGCATGCTGAACCAGTGCAGGCAGGGTCATGCCAAAGTGATCAGGGTCACTTGATCCTTGTCTTGTTTGCTCTGATACAAGACTGAACTGGTGAGAGAAAACGGTGGGAATGGGTACAGGAGATCTTTGGACCACATCAGGAGAAATGCATCTGAAAGGAAACACTTTTCCAGCTCTGCTGCCCACTCCAAGAGCAAAACTGCTGGCATTTTTTGTTTTGCTTGGTGGCAAATAGGTCCACAAGGGGAAGACCCCACATTCAGAGTGGGTAGAGTGACCACTCACATTAAAGTCCCTGTTGAGGTGCTCTGCCAGATCACTGTTGACACCCAGGAGACAGAAGGCCTCTGGATGGATGTCGTGGCTGATGCAGAAGTCCCACAGGTGGACTGCTTCTTGGCAAAAAGCCAATAAGCGTGTCCTTCTTTGTCTGCTGATGTTGAGGCCATATGGTCTGTGAGAACTCTCACCACCTTGCCCAACACATGAGGCAGGAAGACCTTGCAAACTAGACAATCCACTCTTAATTCCTTGACATTTATGTGGAGCCTCACCTCCTCCGGGATCCACATTCTCTCAGTTTCGAGATTGCCGAGATAGGCTCTCCAACCAAGATCCAAGGCATCCAACCTTAGCTCTAGGGAGGGAGCAGAGGCCTTGAATGGGACTCCCTCCAGAGCACTGTCCAGAATTGTCTGACTCTGGAGGGTGAAAAGCAATTGTGGGGGAATCATGATCACCTTGTCCAAGTGGTCCAAGACTGGGACTAAGCCAAGACAAGCTACTGCCGGAATGTCCATGTGGTAAACCATATATATATACATGCTGCCATGTGGCCTAGCAGATACAGGCAGACTCTTGACTGTGGTTCTGGGAAACTTGGACGTCTCTTCTATGAGATTTGTCACGGGTTGGAATCTGTCTAGGGGCAGGGAGACCATTATACAAGTCAAGCACTGCCCTGATGAAGTCCATCTTCTGAACTGCATTGATGTACCAAGCAATGGCCGTCCCAGGAACGGTCCCAAGATCTCTCGTAAATGGGGACTGACTATGGTATGATCCGGGGCGAGCAAACTTTTTACGTCAAGCTCAACTTTCATCCCTGCAATTAGCAGGGCCCCCTCCTCAGCCTGTTTAATATAATCCAAATCAATGGACGTTTCAGTTACGTTCATATGAAAAAACACCCTTTCAGCATGTGTAAGAAAATAAGTCCGTACAATGTAAAAACTTTATTAATTGGTATATAAATGTGACTACACAGGCATAAACACAGTAATATATTTCAACATTTTAATGAGATGGATGAGCCAGAGACAGCAGCCAATCATGCTGTGCCCCTTTTTGATATTTCACACACCCCTGAGGGGGCTCCGCCCCCCATTTTGCTCACCCCGGTATGATCTATAGGCAGCCTGGGAATTGTTCATATCTCTGGGGAGCCAATGAGTGTTGCCCCAAGTCTTACCACCTATGCCTAGAATCGAGGGGAGGAAAGGACACATGCAAAGTCTTTCTCCCGTTGTCTGATGCTTGAATGTAGGGCATTGGGGAATGCTAGGGTGATGGTACCTTGAGTGGACTGTGGCCACTGGGAAGGTGAGGCCCATATCAGGCCCAACATAGGCTTGCCCCTGGACCGTGACACAACCTGGGCTGGTGTGGCAAAATCAGGACATCTTGCACTGCTGCAAAGGCATCCAATCCAGTTGGGTCCACCACATGCCGGAGACTTTTATCGCTACTCCTTGTCACTGGAGCAAGATGGGAAGGGCTTGGCCATGCTGCATGAGCCAGCCCCCAGTTCCCTGCCATGGATCTGGGCTCTCTCCCCATCTTCCCCTTGTGCCTGTCGGATGTTAGGGAGTGCCTCCTTGCTGCCATCTTTGCCTTCCCACTTGCTGACCATGGCGTGGAACAGAGCCTGCCTGACGAAGACACCGATGAAGTGCCCCACACTGAGGTTATATGACTTGAGCCAAAGTCAGACCTGGTCTCCAGTGCTGCAGCTAGTGCCCCCTGCTTACAAGGGCCATGAAGTGAATGTCTTTCTGCCTGAGCCCTGACCAACTTGCGAGTGAGGCACTTACTCCTAACATGCCGTTTTCTCAAGCACCTCAGGCAGCTGTTATGTGGGTCACTAACCAGCCTAGGATGCTTGCATTCCAAACATGGCTTAAAACCTGGGAACTGTGGCATGCCTCATCTCTAAGTTAGTCCCATCTGGGACACAAGCTCAGCTAACACTAACATTACTGAGAGAACAATCTCCGCAAAGTTAATGGCCTTTGCAGCAAGAAATAAAGCTGTCTGGAGCACAGCTGTTCCAATGCACCATCACTGGTGGCAAGAAGGAACTGACGGAGATGGAGCCCACAGTGCCCCTTATTCCACTCCTTTGTGGTGCCACTCCAGCACTCACTATGGTTGAAGCCCTAGGGGTATTGCTGAGGGAAAAATCTTCTGGCGCCATGAATGTGGTGAGCACCCACACTCATTACAGAATGGACAAGAGCAAGCACTCAAGGAAGAACCTGAAGTCACCTTTGTGCCCTCCTAGTTCTGGGCTGCTCCAGCAGCTTAAGGAGTCTTCACTATAACAAAAGCAGCCTGAGGCGGAGCCAAGATACAGCAGCCATTGTATATCTACAATGGATCTAGGGAGTGAGCCACTCAGCCTAGGCAGACAGATTTACTCTAGTGAGGATGGAGTTAGTGCATTGAAATAGCAGATGTTACAGCTTGGCTGGAGAGAGCCATACTGGGTCAGACCAAATGTCCATCTAGCCCAGTATCTTGTCTTCCAATAGTGGCCAATGCCAGGTACCTCAGAGGGAAAGAACAAAATAGGAAATCATCAAGTGACCTATTCCCAATTCTGGCAAACAGGCTAGGAACACCCTTCCTTCCCATCATGGCTAATAGCCATTGATGAACAGCAGCGTGCGAACACTGAGCAGTGGGAGTGCTGAAAACCAGCTTCCTACCGCATCTGCCTCCCTGCACAAGCTAGGTGCAGGTATAGTGCCAGGAACAGAGCCCCAGGGCCAGCAGCTGAGACAAGGACTTGGAACCAGCAGTAGGGACTTTGGCAACCTGGATATCAGTGTGTGTGGAGGGCAGCTGCCTGGGACTCCAGTCATGGGGCAACAGGAGGCCAGACATTGGGTCAGTAGCACAACCTCGGTTAAAATCCGGGGGTGTTCAGTTCTGTGCCTGTGTTGGTGAACCTATTCTTCATGAACTTACCTAATTCTTTTTGGACCCTGTTAGAATCTTAGCTTTCACAACGTCCTCTGGCCAGAGTTCCACAAGTTGACTTTGCATTGCACAAAAAAATACTTCCTTCGTGTTATTGCCTGCTGCCTATTAATTTCATTTGGTGACTCCTAGTTCTTGTGTCATGAGGAGGAGTAAATAACACGTCCTTATTTAATTTCTCTATTCCTGTCATGATTTTATAGACCTCTGTCTTCTCCCCCTTTGTCTTTTTTCCAAGCTGAACAGCCCTAGTCCTTCTCATCTCTCCTCATATGGAAGCTGTTGCATACCCCTAATAATTTTTGCTGCCCTCTTCAATACCCTTTCTAGTTCTAATTTTTTTTTGAGATGGAGCAACCACATCTCCATGCAGTATCCAAGATGTGCGCATGCCTTATATTATACAGCAGCAACATGCTGTTTCTGTCTTATTATCTGTCTCATTCCTAAGGATTCCCAACATCCTGTTCACTCTTTTGGCTGCTGCTCACTGTGTGGATGTTTTCAGGCCTGAGAGCCCAAGTTCCAACCTGAGCTGCAAAGCCCACACTGCTATTTCTAGTGTGCTCAACCTAGCCACCTTAATGCAAATCTGTGTCGCCAAGCTAGACCAACTCACAGCTACAGTGTAGACATACACTTAAAACAACATGTGAAGCTGCCCATAACCTTCCTGTACAGCCCTGTACCCGACATACTGTTCCACTTCCATCCCTCCCCCTATGCTGGGGCATGTGAGGGGTCCGTGAAAGACAGACATGAAGATATTTTCCACAGTGCCTGCACTGAAAGTCTCCCTATTGCCAGATTATTTCCCCACCCTGGACTCTGGCCCTTTAACTCAACTTTGGCCTTTTAACCAAGTGGGGTAAGGCTCTGATCCCCACAGAGTGCAGGATCAACCTCTGACACCAAGCTGTCATATTGACTGGCTCAGGGGGCAGAGGAGGAGTCAAATAATACAGCTTCCATGTAAGGGCATGGAAAAGCAAACACTTCTAATGTCACTGTGAGAATGTTTGTAAGATGTGATAGAACCTTTTATATTGCTGTTAACGTCTAGATCCACCAACAAAGACCTCAGTTCTCTGGTGTGAAACATTGTACGTAGCAAGAGTCAGATCTTGTCCAAAAAACTTACAATCTGAACAGGCAAGGCAGAGTGTGGAAAGACAGAAAGTATTACAGGTTGGACTCTCTAATTTGGGATTCTTTGGTCCGGCAATACTTGTTATCTGGTAGGACCATGAATGTTCCTAGGCCACAGAGTCCTAGTGGCTGGGAGTCCAGTATCAGAAAGGCCAGTGGCTGGGACCCCTTCTTATTGATGGTAGGGGTGCCAGATGCTAGGAGCCTTGATAGAAGAGAGTGCAGCTGGACCGGTGGCAGGGGTTGGGTAGTGGCCAGGAGTCTTGCCAGGCTGGTGGTTGGGGGAACTGATGACAGCGGGGCTGCTGCTATGAGGGGAGTGGGGGCCAGTGGCCAGCAGGGAAGCCAAGTAGCTTGGGGAGAGCCTGGAGGCCAGCCACAGGAGGACTGGCATTGACATTCCCTGGTCTGGCAAACTCCCTGCTATGGGACTGGTCAGGTCCCAATGGGGCTGGACGAGGGAAGTCCAACCTGTATTATCGCTGTTTTACCGATGGGAACTGATGCACCAAGAATCAAGGGACCTTGACCACAGGTCTACCCTCTCTCTCCATTTAAAAGTATATTATTACCTGAGGAAATACATTCATATGTTTTAAACTGAGAGAATCTCAGTATACTTTTCTGTAAAAAGAAGTTAGTAATCCTGCCATTTCCACATCTCTGGGGCTTGGGGAGGATCAATATTTGCAATATTTATTTGAAAGCTTCAGACAAGAATGCCTTACAGACATGTAGAGGATTAGTGGCTGGGTCTGCAAAACCCTACATTCAATTAATATTTTTTTAATGATCCACTTTCCAGACAAAGTCAGTGGCATGGGAAGCGGGAGGGGGGTATACATCCCCTGGCCTGCAGGAAGGTATGAGGAATACTTTTATGGAGGGGTGGAGGAATGAAGAGTTTTCTGGGATCCATCCAATACCATTTCCTTTTGGAGAGAAAGGGGTTGTGCTGCTGCTAGGGCTTGGTGAAGGATTACTCAGAGGGAGTTTCTAGCAGTCTCTGGTATTCATTACCTGAATCTCAGCTCTGGAATGGAAATCGGAGAACAATTTTTGTTACAAGCCCAACATTCCCCTGCTCATCCATCAGCTGGCCTCTGTCTTTGCACAAAGTACTCACCATCCTCAGGGAGGCTCACAAACTCTGAGGGCTCACTAGGTAAGCTAATTCCCCAGGGATTGCTGGCGCTGACTCGGAACTGATACCGACAGCCTGGGGTGAGATCTTCAATGACGAGATAGGTATCCAAAGTGGAGGCTACGGACTGCTGCCAGACCTGGGATCCTGCATTTGAGAGAGAGAAAGAGCTAGCTAAAGAAAATGCAGTTCGATTTAGCTCAGAAGTAGAATACCAGTTTTTAATAGCTACCCAACCCTATTAGCCACTACCCTTTACAGGCTAAACAGCAGCATAAGGCCAGTTCATAAAGAAATCAATGTGTGAATGAAGCATAGCCAACAAGAGAAGCATGTGTGAATTCTCTTACTAACTATGTTTCATTCAGAACGTACATGTATTATATGTATATTGTACATGTACTGTATTACATGTACCTAGGTGTATATACAGTGCTTTCTTGTTTAAAAAAAAAAAAGAGAGCGCTGGTACTCAGCTGGCTCACCACCCCTCTCTCCCCGCCAGGGTTCCCACAGCTTGGGCTGCTGGTGAGGCTCTGGTTCCCTGATCATTCTCCTGGGCTCTGGCTCCAGACTGCTGTGTGGTCGGTGGGGCTCCGGCTCCTGGCCCCATGCTGCCATGGATGGCAGGGGTTCTGGCTCCCAGCTCTGTAGCAGCATCCCAACCCCACGCTGCTGCAGGGCCAGCGGGGGCTCTTGCAGCCCCCCAGGCTCAGCTGTGGGAACCTCAACCGGGGACTGGAGGGGAACCCCACAGCCCTGTGGCTGGGATCCCCTCCGGCATCCCTGGCTGCGGGATCCCTGGCTGGAGGGAACACTGTTGCAGAGATGCCAGAACTCAGTACCTCCACCTTCTCCACGCACGCACGCACGCACGCACACACGCACGCACACACACACACAGAGTCACCAAAGTCTGTCTATATTGCAGCAGGTAAAATCCATGTGCTCTTCTAAAAAGGTACAAATGAAAAAGCCTCTATTATTTGTAGTTAGTTTTGACCATTGACCTAGAAATACGCAGGATGTTTGCAATGGCTGGTTCTTGAGTGATTTGCTCAAGACAAGTTTCAATGGGCCTAATTCTCCACTCCATTACATCGGTTTTGAGATGGTCAACTCCATTGTTTAGGGCTGTCCATAGGGTTCTAACTTGCATTAGGCATGTGACTTTTGGTGGTGGTGTAATGGAGAGAAGAATCAGCCCCCCCTTCTGATGGGGCTACCACCACTTCCCACAGCCCATTGGCAGCACATGACAGTTTCCTCATAGCACATCCTAAACTTTGCTTTTCACAATTCCATCCTATTATCTTTTGCAAATATCACCTTGGACCACCCTTTGTCAATTTGTCTCCCTCCCAAACGCTCTGCCCTAGTTATTAACGAAGCTCCACTTATGTAATACTTTTATTCTTTCTTTTAAGTTAATAGTTCTGAAACTGGGGGTAGTGACCCCCAAAGGGTTCATTTGACCCCATTTTAATAGGGTCACCAGTGCTGGCTTAGACTTGCTGGGGCCCAGGACTGAAGCCTGAGCTTTACTGCCTGGGACCAAACAGAAGCCAAAGAGCTTCAGCCCTGACCAGTGGAGCTCAGGTTACATGTCCCTGGCACTGACCCCATTTTAATAGGGTCACCAGTGCTGGCTTAGACTTGCTGGGCCCAGGACTGAAGCCTGAGCTCTACTGTCTGGGACCAAACAGAAGCCAAAGAGATTCAGCCCTGGCCAGTGGAGATCAGGTTACATGTCCCTGGCACATGGCTTCAGTCCTTGTGTGGTAATTTTTGTTTTCAGAAAAGAGTGATGTTGCAGTGAAATTTGAGAACCCCTGATCTAATTCAGTTACTGCAACCCCTGTCACTTTTTTCCTTTTTTTTTTTTTTTTGGTCTCTGAACTCCCCTCAGGTTGCCAATATCCATCTGGCAGTGAGGGTCCCAGAAATGCACAAGCCTTGGAGGTTGTGCCTCACCAGGATTACACTGACTTGGACCAACCTTTGTACAAGGTTTCTTTCCTTCCTTCCTTAAGTGCCAACTGGCATAGGTGATCATGGCCCTCCACCCCTGTCTATTCTGAGTGCCTTCTAGCATTTTTATAGAGCTTCCGCACCATAACCAGGATGTAATACTATCCCATAATTTCTCTCGCTGCCTACCCCTACCCTGTTTACCATCTAATTTCCCCATCGTTACTAGGTGTTCAAGTCCTAATTTCTTCATTACATGTCCTATAAATTTTGCTTGTCTTGTCCTTGTTCTCACTAGCAACGATCTCCTTCCCTGTGCTTCAATCAAAATAGACTCATTCATCCTCTTAGCTGTCCATGGAATACGCAACATTCTCCTTAAAAACCATATTTCTGTGGCTTCAATGGACTTCTCAGTTTGCTTGCTGATTGTCCACGCTTCAGACCCATATAATAATATTGGCTCAATATAACATCGCAAAACTCTTTTCCTAACTTCTACTGAGGTGCAAGGTTTCAGTGAGCATGAAATCTGGTAAAGAAACGTGATGTTGGCTTGATGAGCTTCTCCCTTCGATTACAGAATGAAACGCAGGGGGAGAAATTTTATGACGTATTATTTCCAATGGGAAGAGGGATCTGGGCCTTAGATAGGGTTCTTTGAAGGACCTAGATGAAGAATAAGTTGTCAGGATTCTCAAACCATGTCTGTGGCATACTGGGACCAGCTAAATATGGACCTCTCCAGGAATAAAATTCATGGAAAACAAAACCAAAATATATCCCACAAAACTATGTGGCTGCATCTGGAAATGAGAGTGGTCAACCTGGGTGAAATACAAAAGAAATCAGACAAAAAGGAGTTTCTGTTCTTAAGAGTTTTCGGGTTATCACTCATTTGCAACTGGGTCATCTACAAATGCCCACAAACCCAGGGCAACCATTCCTATAGCCTTTCCTGTGAAGAGCCAGGGACATTGGTGTCTTGTTTGAAAAACAATGGGAACCAGCACAAAGGGTTCTGGGATGCATTGGCACACAGAAAACGCTTCAGGGTGCATATGGGGCTGCACACATCCCCCAGAATCTGCCCCCCACACACATTGTCAGGGCCATGCCACTTCTTCTGAATGCCTGGGTGGGGCAGTTCCACCCCTCCTCCAGAGTGGTGCAGCCCGAGAGCAGCAACTCATGCTTCTCTCAGGCCATGCCACTTCAGAGGAGGGGGGCGCGATTACCTTGCACTCACCAGAAGCAGCGCAGAGCTTCTGCAGGAACAGTTGGGGCATGGGTGGAGCAGATGTGGGAATGGGAGGGGCAGGGACATGTGGCCTGCATGTCCCCTGGAATCCCTACACCGGGCACCTCTGCACTGGAGGAAGACCTGTTTGTAAATGCACTGAATGTGATGTGGAAAGAATGAAGAAAACTGGACCAGCAGTAGCAATCACATGTGGGAAGGAGGCACCGGCAGCCATGTTACCGTTCAGATTCACTGAAGATGGCATGATTCCATATCATCAATAAACAATGTTTAGGCCTGGAGTACAGCATGGGGTGTGTTTTGACTGAGGATGTGGGAGTTGTAGAACATTACTGGTGAATCACTGTAGTATTGGGCATTCACATGGCAAGAGAAGAACAAGATGGAATCATTTTATATAGCTTTAGAGTAAAGAGGCTGAACAGGATTATCTGTGAGGTCCCACTCCAGGCAGAGACAAGGCTTGGCTGCATTGCACCTGAGTCCCCCGCCTTCTCTTTTCAACATCTCCAACCCCTGCCAGAAGGATTCCTGTTTTACAGGCAATTACCAGCCCTTTCTTAATCACCTTACTTTTGTTTCTAATAAAATACTGACTTTGTCCCACAGACACCGCTCCTTTGCAGAACTTGCACTCTGTGCTGAGATCCAAGGGGCAGTTAAGAGCTCTGTGTGGAATCAGGCCTTCTGTATGAAACGCAGCAGTGGTGGGATCAGGTCCCCAAAACGGTGCCCTGCCGTAAAGGCTAATGTTTCCCTACCTTCTTCTCGGTACTCGACGGTGTAGCCCGAAATGGTGCAATTGCCTGTACTGGATGGGGGCAGCCAGCGAAGGATCACAGAAGTGCAGCTTCTTTCCTGAGCGATGGGACGGTTTGGAGCTGCTGGTACACCTTGAAAGCAAAAACCAGAATCCCATCACCTATTGTTGATACCAGGGCCATGGCAAGGAGAGTGGGGACCCTCCTTCTGCCTCAGGCCCAACCCCACCCCACCCCACTCCCACTCCATTTCTTCCCTTAAACCCCTGTCCCTGACCTCCACCTTCCACTCTTTCCTTCAGGGCCTCTAAGTGATGCAGCCAAGGGAATTAGCAGGGGCCTGGAGCTGGCAGCGGGGTTGGGGGGTCAGCTATGCTCCCGTGCTCACCAGTCATGTGGGGAAGCAGAGTTATGTGGCTCCCAGCTGCACTGCTTGAGGGAGGGGCCTTGTTGACAGGGGCGGAACTGGTCCTCACACTCACCAGCAGTCGGCAATGGAGTGATGTGGCTGGGAATCGGGAGCAGAGCGGGATGGGGCTGGATTGCTCTGCTTCCTGCCACCAGAGTCAGTGAGGCAGGGGTAGGTCTGGTCCCTGCCGTCAGCACTAGGCACCCTGCTGATCACCCCGGCTGTGTTGTTAGGGAGAGGCAGGCTGGGGTCACTCCTCTGGCTCCCAGTTACTTCACTCTGCTTCCTGCCACTGATGAGTGTGGGGGGGTTTCCACCTCTTCCCAGAGTTCCTGCCCTGAAATGATGCACTGGGGAGCCAGGGGGCAGAGCCAGGTGCCAGGCTGCTTCACTTCCTGATGCCGCTGATAAGTGCATGGCAGGCCTGACCCCGGCTGCCAGTGCCAGGTCCCTCCAGGCCACCCTGGGATACACAGGGCTCCCAAAGCATGCAACCCAGGGCAGTTGTCCCAAACCATCCTGTGGAGGTGATGGCTCTGGTGGGTACCTTACTGCTTAGAGCATAGACAAGAAACGGCCACACAATGCTGACACAGGAGTTGTCTGGGCAGTGACTGGAGACATCAAGGAACTGTTGTATCAGAAGGGGTCCATACAGTCAGTGATCCTGCTTCTGACACAGATCTACACCAAAGATTTTTGAGGATGGCCAATGTCCTCCTGACCAGAGGTTCTCAGACTTCATCCCACTGCAACGCCCTTGTGACAGCACAAGTTCCTACACAACCCCAGGAGGTGGGGAATGAAAGGCTGAGCCTGTATTGGGAACCACACTGTTCTGGGCTGAAGCTGAAGCTAAAGCTGGAGCATCCTATCCTAGGCCGGGGGGGGGCAGTGGGACCCCATTAAAATGGGGCACAACCCACAGTTTGAGAACCACTGATCTAGATCACAATGTGCTTTGACAGTAGTGCAACGCTATAGCACAGTGGGTGTTTCTTCTTGCTCTCCGCTGGTGCTCAGTTTTGCTCTGGGTATATCTATAACTATGCAGAAGATTGACTTGAGCAGGTTCAATCTTCTGGGCTTCATTTTCCATGAACTTGGTAGGAACGCATGAAAATCATACTCTCTGGGGTTGGCAATTGACCGCTGTGCTCCTCAATATTGTGAGAAGTTTCTTCCATACACCTCCCTCTCTGAGGATGGCCAGGTCATCGATTATAGGTAAGTCAGGTCCAACTAGGAAATTGCCATAGTAGAATTGCATCTCTACAATCAACATTAATGTCTAGTGTAGACCTGGCCTCTGATACCTTAGCTCTCGCTCTCTCTCCCTAGTGATATTTGAGGAACAAAGGAAGGCAAGTGCAGCCATGGTATATTTCAGCATCACTGAGGTTGGCCTGTCAGTATCATCACCTTTCTAACCCTGGAGAACAGCAAGGGGTGAATTTTCACCCAGATACATGGTGATATGTATTTATTCTAACTTTGGTAAATGCTTTGGCGTGCTTAGTCCCTTCCTAGTAGTTTCCACTGCGGTCTCAGGGTCTGATCCAAAGCCCACAGACATTAAAAGATATCCAAGGATTTCACCTCGTTGGATTGGGCCTGGGGTGTGGTGAGTCCACGGAATAGTGGCCTTCGACCAGCCGACATTACAAAAGGTGACGAACAAGGCACATGAGGTGGAATTATTTAAGTATTGTCCAGAATATAGTAGCAGCTCATCACCCACTTACTTTTTTGGTAAATCGGACACATTCAACCAACAGGGCCCATTGTGAGAACAAAAATTGACTTCCTCAATGTTCATGACAATCCTCTTGGGAAGACAGTGCTCTCCCCTGCCTACCTGCCACCCACGGGGAAGGGTTTGCAATGCTGCATGGGACAGTCAGTGTCACATGATGTAAGTTTCCCAATCCCATTGCTCCCTGGCCAGGTTACTGCATCGACAGCTGCTCTTTGATTGATGTCCAGGGGAGGGGAGACTGGGTGAAGAGGTGTGGGGAAGAAACTGTGTTTTGGGCTTTGTCAGCATGGCTGTCTTAAGTTCAGACAGTGGTATCAGGAAACAAGCTGTCCTGAGGCTGGGGGAGGCCAAAATCCAAAATCACCCCTCCCCTTCTCCCCCCCACCTAACCTCCCTTCCCAGCCCTTTGCACAGCACTCTCTCTCTTTCACACCTCCACACCCATCTGCCTCTCTGTGCTCACCCGACTGGTTTGCTGCGTGGCCCAGAGCAGACCTGCACAGCATGCCAGCTGGCCAAAAGGTGCTCTGAAAGCAGGGTATACGTGGGCCTGCAGAGCAGACAGCTGTGTTCAGAACAATGAGCAGAGTGGCCACGGCAGGGATTGTGTGACATTTCCGGAGGCCAAGCACAACCCAGCAAATAACTGAAGTGTCCACATAGTACCCTAGTGTTCTCACCACTGTCAATGTGGTTTACTTGGAGTGCAGCAACTGCAAAGTTAGTGAGCACTAAGGGCCTTGCCAGTGTGGACACCCTGGGCGTTACAGCGCTGGGAGCTGATTTACTGAGCTGTAACTTGCCCGTGTAGACAGAGCCTTTGAAGCAGTTAAAAATGAAGGTGAAAACCTGTACCTTGCACTTTGACTGTAGCCGAGGTTGAAGCTGTTCCATGTTCGTTGGTTGCCACACAGGTGTAAATACCACTATCCTGAGGCATCAGGTTACAGATCTTCAGGGTGATTTCCCCAGAATCACTGCGGGTGTCAGAAACGTCACAATTTAAAATGCTGCTTTTCTAGCTCATATGTGCATTGACTTCTCTTGCAGCTTCCTGGAACAATGATGATGTCTTGGAGCGTACAATGGGCACAGATAAAGGATGTCAATGCAAAACATTAGCGAGACATACATACTAAGGGTATTCTTCATTCTGCTGGGCCAGATTCAGGCCTGTGACATTGCTCCACTGAGTCCAATGAATTTGCACCGGGTTACACTATGTCTGAAGTTGCTGGACAAGATTACATGCAATGGACATGTCATGTATTTGGCAGCCAGGGGCTTGTTGCGGAGAAAGAAGCAACAAGACAAGACAGATCTCCAGTTCTGAAGAAAAAAGCTAATATGAAGGAGAAGGCATCAATGTAAACATATCACAGCACCTGTAAAGGAATGTCACCCAAAGTACCCGAGGGAACCGATCTGCTAAGTATGTACAAGCAGGGCAAGTCAGAGCACAGGAAGGACAACCTTGAAAAACTGGGGGGCTCCAGGGGATCTCTTGGTGGGTCAGCAGGTTTTGATGAATGACCATAACATCTGATTTCTTAGTTTTTCATTTTTCCCTGACTGAGCATTCCTGGTTTCCAGCAGCACCAGAACCAGAAGTACTGGAAAATCTTTTGCAAAAGCTGGTTCCCCTGAGATTTCCACTTCAGTGTTGCTGCCCTGAGGGGGATCAGCTATGTTGGGGATGGGCATTTGAACTCAGACTGAACAGCCAAACTGCACTCAAACTCCAGACCCTGTAAGGTTTGCCCAAAGCTGACTGCAAAGCCTTTCAGAAAATGTATTTTCCTCCCCACACGGTGCTACTGGGATTGAGCCAGCAACATGACCACCTGTGTCTGTCCAAGAACAGAGAACGTTGACTCCCCTTGGAGATCATCAATGCTCTTCTTGGAGCTGGTGGAAGAGATCCTTAGAAAGCCACACCAGACATTGCCTCCTACCGGAGGCTAAGCACATATCCAGCCCATGTCAGGCTGGGGAAATGCAGCCTGCACTTCAGTCTCAAATTTTGATCTCCCAGACTTGGCATACATAATGTGCTACTACAGCAGCCTAGCAAGCTGGCTTAGATAATCAAATCTTTAACGTGTCTTGCAGTCTAGTTGATACAATCACCTCATTTGATGGGACAGAAACCACCCAACACAAGCCAGCATACTTTGGGAATCCAATGCATGAACGTACCAGGATGAAACCGTGTAAGTGCCTGTACTGTTGTCACTATCGAGAATATTTTGATCCGGTCCCTTCCAGGTTATGTTGGGCTTTGGCCGCCCACACACCTTGCACTGCAGCATTACTGTGTCACCAAGCAAACAGGTGATGTCCACTAATGGCACAAGAAATTCTGGAGCCACTGCAGCAAAAGACACACAAAAAGCCTTTTAGCCAAGCAGAAGACATGCTCCCACATCCAGGTCCCATGCTGGAATACAAGCATTCCATCATAGTGGCGTTTTATACAGCCTCATGCACCTGAATGATGTCTTTACAACTTTCGTACCAAATGCAGAGGCTATAAGAGGCTCGGGCTATAGCTACACTAGTGAGTTTTTGTTTTTTTTTTGACAAAACTGGAGTTTTGTTGACAAAACTCGACCCACATCCATACGCAAAATGTGTTTTGCCGACACTCTCTCAACAAAACTCGGCACTTCTGCCGACAACCTTCTGCCTCCCCCAGATGAGGAAGAGCGCCTTTGTGGACAGATTCTGTCGACAAAAAAGCTGTGTGGATGCTCTGGGGGGGCATTCTCTCGACAGACAGGGCTTCCAGGACACTAGGCAGCCCTGTCTACTATGCTTCTGGTTTGCTGGTTTGTCGAGGGAGCAGCTGGGCAGCCTGGCCACCCTGTCAACAGAGCAGAGTGCTTGTTCAATCCACTTTAGTGCATGGCCACACCCTGTCGACAGACGTTTTGTCAGAAAATCTCTTCCAACAGAAACGTCTGTCGACAGATTCTTCTAGTGTAGCTGCAGCCTGGGGGGAAAACTGCTGAAACTGTGACTTCACTAACAGCCAGATCGTGCGGGCCCTATCACTGCTGTGCAGAAGTGGCAGCCCTACAAGAGGCTCTATGGGTGAGGGCCTTCCACAACAGCAGGTTTTCACTTGGCTCCTGGGAAGCAAATCACTGAAAAATGGAGGTGGGGAGGGGGAGAAGCAAGCTGTGTTCCCTGCAGCCTGCTGAAGAGTGCTGGTGCCCAGGGTGAAATGGCATTTTGTACTGTAACAACAGATGGAGCTTCTTGTTCACTCTGGGCAGCTGTGGGGAAGATCGCATTGCTCTGAGAAACAACAAGAAGTCCTGCAGCACTATGGAAACTAACAGATATTTTGGAGCATAAGGTTTTGTGGGCAAAGACCTGCTTCATCAGATGCAAGATTCAAAGTGGTTCTTTGCCCACGAAAGCTTATGCTCCAAAACAGCCATTAGTCTATAAGGGTGTGTCTACACTTGCACTGCTCTTTCGAAAGAGGTATGCAAATCAGGTAAATGGAAAAATGCAAACGAGGTATAAATTTGCATATTTGGCACCTCATGTGCATATGCTAATTTCAAAAGAGCTGCTTTTGAAAGAAGAAAGCCAGTGTAAACAGTGCTCTTTTGAAAGTAAACCCCATCTTCGAAAGAATCCTTCTTCCCATTAAATAAAGGGAAGAAGGATTCTTTCGAAGATGGGGTTTACTTTCAAAAGAGCACTGTCTACACTGGCTTTCTTCTTTCAAAAGCAGCTTTCGAAATTAGAATATGCACATGAGGTGCCAAATATGCAAATTATGCCTCATTTGCATTTTGTTTTACCTCATTTGCATACCTCTTTCGAAAGAGGAATGCAAGTGTAGACGCACCCTAAGGTGCCACAGGACTTCTTGTTTTTGAAGATACAAACTAACTTGGATACCCCACGGATAATTGCTCTGAGACACAATTTTCCTGGGTCAATACATCTCCACCCTGTGTTTTTGGCAGGGCTGTACCACCCAAGCTAATGCTCAGACATTGGGTATTTCACTGGAAGCCAGACTTGTATTTTGAAAATGGCATGTAGTAGAGAAATGCAGGCCTGGAAATTTCAGCACTCTGTGGATCCTTGGGTTATTGGCAGGAGGCTCTAAAGCCATGAACAATCCTCCTTTTGCCGGTTACCCTGGAACCTAGCCAAGATTGCTCAGGCCGTGAGACAAAGTGGGACCTGCCCATGTGCATCTCACTATGATCAAACTCAATTCAAATTTTCTGGTACACATGAATAGCTCTTGGCAGCTGGTACAGCAGGAAAACACTGCAGTGCACAGCAGTCTTCCACTCACCTTCTTGGATGAAATTTGGGTTCATTATCTGCAAAGATAAAAAGAATATGAACATTTTATTTTTCTGGACAATAGAAAAGAGCGTCTTCTGCATGGGCAAGTGAAGCAACGGGTGTGAAAGTCAGAGAGAGACTGAGTAGAGAGCACAAGTGGAATCTCGAACGACCATTGTACACTGCAAGCTGCTATAAAAGTGAGTTCTAAATGGCTAGTGCAAAGTTAGAAAGGCCCATTAAAACAACAGCTCTTCATATTTGAATAAAGCATAGTCATTCTGAGTGTTAATTGCAGCACAGGCAACAGGCACTAATCTAACTCTATGAAGGCTGCAGACTGTGGTCAGTTTAGTTTTATTACATTTGTGGTGATGATACTCATGCTATTCTTTCCTTTTTCTGCACGTGATCAATTGCTCCACCATGTGATAAATTGCATACCCACATGATCAAATGCATTTATCAGGTACCTTTGACCAGCTCACCTGCACTCTGCCTACTAACCCATCTCTTCTGAGACGCCTTTTAACTTCTGAAATGCTTTGGTAAAAAGAAGTAGGGGGGGGGAAAACACATCACACAAATGCTTTTTTGCCCTCCCTCTCTATTACCATGTTTCAAGCCCATGGGCTCACAGACTGCAGTTCAGTGAGCAGAGTTAAAGTCTAACCTCATGACCTGTCACTGCTATGAAATCTTGTCTTCCCTTTGGATCTCTGGGAACTGCTACTGTCTAAGATACATTCACCTAGGCACGGTCATTTGAGGGCACTTTTATGTAATGGTATAACACAAAACGAGACAGGATTTAGCATTCAATGGCCCACATATAGAAATTAAGGCAAGCTGATCTTACATTTTAAAAGGTGGAAGAATTGAAAACCACCACCAATAACTTTTGCAATGCTACATCTGTAACAACTTCTAAGTTTCAGTGTTCCATTTTGGTCCGTTTCAGCAAAAACACTGAGGAATCTTGTGGCACCTTAAAGGCTAGCAAATTTATTTGGGCATAAATAATTTGTGGGCTGGAACCCACTTTGTCAGATGCATGAAATGGAAAATGTCAGTTTGGCAGATATATATATATATATATATATTTATGTAAAGATAAGTGTGATACATTAGTGTGCAAAGGCCCAGTGCTTCCCCCACAGATCTGCTCCCTGGCTATATCAAGAGGCAGAGCTGCTGACTTGAGTGCCCAAATTATAGGGTTTTTTTCCTTCCCCACTTGGCCCATGTTTCCTGTAAGCTGAGTGCCTGGGTGGCCTCCCAAGAGACATTTAGGTGCCCATAGACAGAAAAAATTCAGCGGAACCCTGCTCCTGGCCCTGGTGTGGGAGCCAGGACTCTGCTCCTTCTTGCATATCAACCGCATTGTTAGCTGAGGGCTAGTCTTCGGTGCCCCTGCAATTGATGCAGCGGCATTGATTTAGCAGGTCTGGTGAAACTGTGTGTCAATTGCACAGCACATTTAGGACACTTGCTGAGGCTCATTTAAGTGAGAAATGAATATTTATCAAATAAGCAACATTCGGGGCATTAGCTCATTTGCAATAGAGTTGCAACAGTTCTTCTGTGGCGTGAAATGTTTTCTTCAAGACATCCAACATTGTTCTGGAAGTCTTAGCTTAACCAATATACACAACCTTTAAACTGAAGTTAGAATCCCAGGCCGTGGCTACACTAGTAGCCCCCTTTCGAGGATGCTAACGATGCACTTTGGCAGATGCTAATTGGGCGCTGCCATGCATATGCAGTGCCTCATTAGCATAAAGGCAGGCACGCCCGTTTCAAAAGTGCCACTTTCAAAATGCATGCTATCAGTGTAGATGGGGGCCTTTCGAAAGCCCCTTCTTCCCAAAACCAAATGGGAAGAAGGGGCTTTCAAAGTCCGCAGGTCCTTTCGAAAGGCCCCAGTCTACACTGGAGGTGTGCATTACCAAAGCAGCACTTTCGAAACATGTGCGGCTCCCATTATGCTAATGAGGTGCTACATATGCACAGCAGCACCGCATTAGCATCTGCCAAAGGGGCTCATTAGCATCTCCCTTTCAAAAGGCGGGGGTGCTAGTGTAGCCACGGCCACAGCGTGAGTGAGTTCCATATCCAGCCAGCTCCAGATCATTCAATCTGCATATCCTCCTCCCACACACCCATCAGTGTGCCTTTTATATTAAAAGGATTTCTGGCTTTATAGGATTGGGAGCAAGATACTGAAATGCTATTAACACATTACTGCAAGTTCCTATACATAAACGTTTTATTAATCAATACAGCTGTGACGTCTTCAGTATAACAGCAAAGAGTGCAACAAAAGCCATCTGTGAACGTTCCTTCTCTAATAACCTGTGAGACATGACACATTTGCAATAATGACTTTTCAGGATATTTCATATTTTAATATTCAGGAAGAAAATTACTGCAGCTTGGTAGTGCTGATTGAGTCTAAGGTTAAAATTTCCATTGTCTTTTCAGTAAGACTAATTAAGGCTCCTAAAATCTTTTGAAAAATGGGCCTTTTGACATTTGTATTCTAAGTTTTTACAGGGGTGCAATTTGAAAAAGTGTGATACTATTGGAAAAATCAAGTGAACACCCTTGAAATTAAATCCTCAATTCAAGAAGTATTACCCTTAGGGTTCAGCTATTCATTTCAGTACATCAGTTAACATGTCCCAATATGGCTATGTCTACATTAGCCAAAAACTTCAAAATGGCCATTTCGAAGTTTACTAATGAAGCACTGAAATACATATTCAGCGCCTCGTTAGCATGTGGGCAGCTGCGGCACTTCGAAATTGACGCGGCTCACCGCCGCGCGGCTCGTCCAGACAGGGCTCCTTTTTGAAAGGACCCTGCCTACTTCGAAGTCCCCTTATTCCTATGAGCAGATGGGAATAAGGGGACTTTGAAGTAGGCAGGGTCCTTTTGAAAAGGAGCCCCGTCTGGACGAGCCGCACGGCAGCAAGCCGCATCAATTTCGAAGTGCCGCAGCCGCCCACATGCTAACGAGGCGCTGAATATGTATTTCAGCACTTCATTAGTAAACTTCGAAATGGCCATGTTTTTGGCTAGTGTAGACACGGCCTATATGTAGCATTCTAATGCTCTAAAGAGGAGGGGCACTTTAGTCCTTTTTGTACAAACAAGGGAAATGGAGTCACAGGAAGGTTAAACTACTTGCCTAAACGCAAAGCGACTCAGTGACAAAAACCTGACAGCAAAGCTGCACCCCTCACCCCACCTCGCCCTGCAAGAGTGGATCACTGCTGAAGTCCAGCTGGCTGTGGCAGCATTTCTTCAGCATCTGAGCTGTGCGCAAGAGTGGCAGTCAGAGCCCCTGACTGCAGTGTAGACGCACCCTAAGGGCAGGTCTACGCTACAGGGGAAGGTTGAATTAAGGTACACAATTCCAGCTATGTTAATTATGTAGCTAGAGTCTACCTTGAGTCAGGCTTCCACACCGTTTCCACTGTGGGAGGTGGATGGGAGCCTCCCCTTTCTCCAAATGTTTACTTGGAGCCAAAACAGGCTTGAACCCTTTTGCCATTAGAGGTATGGAAGACATCTGGGCCGCAGCCTCAGCAGACATAAACAAGCATTGAACTATTGAATTATTTCTGCTGCGCCACTCAAACACCCCTGCTAGCTTTGAAAAGATTCACGTCAGTTTGCCTAACGTGTTTTATCCCCGAATGTTGGGGATTCAGCCTTATCATGGGCAGCTAATCAGGTTTCTTGGAAACAATGGCTTGCATAAAAGCCAGGAGAGCTCTTGAAACACACATGTACAAAACTGTTGTAATTCGCTTCTACAATCTTTACAACCATTCCCCAGTAGTGAAAATACAGTCTGCTTTATTTTAAAGGGTTTAAAATTTCCTGCCTCTCTCCAGCCTTCATGAACTCTCTGACCCATATTCATCCCCCCTCCCCGATCCTTAGCCAGCTCCACTCTTCCTCAAGTTTTCTGATTTTAGATTTAACAGGGCCACAGTTCATCTGTGGAAGATACTTCAACTTTGAAGTCATGTGACAAACCTAAAAGAATTGTTGTGCTTTAGGACTCAGTCAATCCCTCCTGGCTTCTTTTACTCAGCCTATCAAATGACCTGTTTATTTCCAGCTCTTGCTGAGCGAGTCAAGAAATGAGAGCTGCTGCCATTGTGGAGTACAGGCCCTCAGCTGATAACTGGAAGATGATGTCAAAACACAAACTGACACACACAACCTCTCTGGGAAGCAGTTCTCATGAATTCTGCACTCTGAGAGGAGTAAAATCAGAAGCTGAGAGCTGGCACATGGGCTACCAAAACGGCAGCACGCAGCTGGTCTAGCCTAAGCCAGAAATTTCAAACAAGCCTGAAAGCCGAATTCTAGGTTAAAACACCTGTGACTGCCACGTTCATGGAGTGCAAATCCATCAGTGTAACAAACATACATAGAACCACCAACAGGTTCAGGGTGTGGCAAAGCCACATCTTTTAAGGGTTCTCTTGTTGAGATCCCAGCTGTCTGTCATCCTCTCAGGGTCAGGAGGAGGATTCTCCCCTCCCCACTGCCATTTGGATGTTAGAGGCCAGCCATATGAAGATCTCTGCCTCTGTAGCAAGTCCCTGTTCCTGGCAGTACAGTTGCTAACTCCAGAGGGAAGACAGGGGTTCAAGCACCCACAGAAGTAGTATAAGGTGTCTTCAACACCCACCAGCCACAGCTGTTGGATGGGGCCCTGGAGCTGGCTGCTGATCAGCTGTTTGTTGGTAGGCAGAAGATGTAGGTGGGTGGGAGAAGGCAGAGAGGAGTGAGCAAAGGGTGGGGAAGGCCTGCAGAGGAGGTGGAATGGGCACAGGCAGAATAAAGTACCCTCCTCCCCCAGGTAAAATGGAAGTCAGGGCCTATATCTGGCAGCATAACTCAACCACCAGGACTGGACTGTCCCTGGGCCCAGAAGCTATGTGTATTGAGGTATCAGCATCAAGAGCTAATATGGATTGATAGGTCATCTTGACACAAACTGAGGGGTATGAGGACATGCAGTCTCTGCAACACCCCTGCCAAGTCTATCCCTGCCTCCAGGCTAGTTTCTCTCTGCTCCCTTGCAGCATGCAGCCTCCTCCCCCCGACCCCTCAAAAGCATGAGGCGGGGAATAGCAGGGCAGAGGCAATTGGCTATATTCCCCTTTTGCACGAACAATGGGGAGACAGGAAGACAGGTCACCTCCGTGTACAGCGCTAGAGGCACGATGTTATTATCCCTTTAGCCACAAGGCAACAGAAGACACTGAAAGGCAGCGGCGAGCCCTACACAGTTACAGTCTGTCCTGTCTGTCAGAAGCACAGGCTCCTCCCAGAGCCAAGCCCATGCAAATGAACAGCAGGGCGCTGGAGTTCAGATGATTTATGGAGGTATGGACAGGACTCCTCTACCCAGCTTCCTTTTGGCAAAGCTGTGGGACCATACTTGCAGGACTTTAAGCACTGCCACTATTATTTTCTACTTTATCCCATCACTCCCTTCCAAAGGGGATGGCTGGGGTTATCTCCACTAGGACTATGGCTATACTAAAGGGTTTTGTTAACAAAACTGCTGTTTTGTTCACAAACCCCCTGGAGCATCCACATCCCCAAGGCGTTCTATTGATAATAAATTGACAGAAGACAGCACTTCTGTTGACAGTGTTCTGCTATTCCCCCATGAGGCAGAATCTCTCTCTTTCCAGAGCACTGTTGCTGGAAAACCAGTCTGGATGTTCTGGGGGACCATCTGTTGATCGACAGGGCTTCCAGGATGCCAGGTAGCCCTGTCTGCTGATTAGCCCTTCTGCCAAGAGAGGGGCCTGGCAGTCTGCTCCCTGTCCACAGAGGGGATCACTTTTTCAGCCTGCTTTGTGGTCTAGCCCCCATCAGTCAACAGATCACTCTAGTGTAGACAGAGGCCAGGAGCCCAACTTTTGTGGAGTCTAAATGACTGAAGCAGGAAACTAAGCCAGGACAGGAGTAATGTAAGGAGGCAAATGCCCCATAAAGATGTAAATTGCTTCCATTTTAAGTGTGATCTACCATGCAGTTTCAGCAGGGGTTCCAAAAGTGAGACTGAATATGAAATTGAGATAACCAGAACATTTATCTAGTAATGGGTTTTGCTAAACCTGGCAACAGCTGATTAGCGCTTGTGCTTATAAGTTAGCAGCTAGAGGATTGTCTGAAACTAGAACTGCGTGAACACTTTAGAAGGTTATTGAACAGCATTACTGGGGCAGAAGCATCACTCAACAACTGGGTTTCTCTTCTGTTTCAGTTCAATTATATAAAATAATCACATATCCACTGCCAAGTGCCCCACAACTAAGGAGGCAAAGCAGAAATTGCAGTAGGATGCAGTTGGTGCAGTAAAATACAAAAAGTGATAGATGGGCAGACTTCTTTTCTTTTATTTAAAACTATGCAGGTGCCCATAAATAGAAAAGAAAACAATCTGACAAGTGTGTATTAGGATAATGAGACAGACAGTGAAGTGCATGCTAATCACTGTTAAAAAAATCATCATAGATCACTAGGACTGGAAGGGACCTCGAGAGGCCATCGAGTCCAGCCCCCTGCCCCAATGGCAGGACCAAGTACTGGCTAAACCATCCCTGACAGACATCTATCTATCTAACCTGTTCTTAAATATCTCCAGTGATGGAGATTCCACAACCTCCCTTGGCACTTTATTCCACTGCTTGACCACCCTGACAGTTAGGAACTTTTTCCTAATGTCCAACCTAAACCTCCCTTGCTGCAGTTTAAGTCCTTTGCCTCTTGTTCTGTCCTCAGAGGCCAATAAGAACAAGTTTTCTCCCTCTTCCTTATGACACCCTTTTTGGTACCTGAAAACTGCTATCGTCTCCCCTCAATCTTCTCTTTTCCAAACTGAACAAGCCCAATTCTTTCAGCCTTTCTTCATAGGTCACATTCTCTAGACCTTTAATCATTCTTGTTGCTCTTTTCTGAGCCTTCTCTAATTTCTCCACATCTTTCCTGAAAGGGCGGTGCCCAGAACTGGACACAATACTCCAGCTGAGACCTAGCCAGCGCAGAGTAGAGCGGAAGAATGACTTCTCGTGTCTTGTTCACAACATACACCCTCCTCAGGCAGCGTCGACTCCGTTGGCTTGGCCATGTCCACAGGATGAATGATGGAAGGATTCCAAAACACATCCTGTATGGTGAGCTAGCCTCTGGCAAAAGACCTCCTGGACACCCCCAATTGCGCTACAAAGATGTCTGCAAAAGAGACCTGAGAGAGGTAGACATCGAGCTGGACAACTGGGAAGAACTAGCAGACGACCACAGCAGATGGAGGCAGGGGTTACACAAGGGCCTTCAGAAGGGCGAGATGAGGATCAGACAGCTAGCAGAGGAGAAGCGAGCGCACAGAAAGCACACTAAGGACTTGCCAGACACCCACCACATCTGCAAGAGATGCAGCAAGGACTGTCACTCTTGTGTGGGTCTTCATAGTCACAATAGACGCTGTAAATGAAGTCCTCAATTGAAACTATAAAGGGCGTGATCCATAGTTATGCAGACTGAAGGATGCCTTCTGCTACTACCTGTTAATGCATCCCAGAATCATGTTTGCTTTTTTTCGCAACAGCGTCACACTGTTGACTCATATTTAGCTTGTGGTCTACTATAACCCCTAGATCCCTTCCGTAACACTTGACTGCAATTGATTCTGTGAATATCATGACCTGGAATGGAGAAGGCAACTGAAGGGTCTAATGACCCTAAAGACTGACAGAAGCTGCACCTGCTGCCCTTAGGTGTTCCCCCACTCTACTCTGAGTTCTCACTGGAATGTCTAAACTGAACAAAATGAAGGTGTAGATGGAGGTGTAGTCAACCTCCCATTTTTCACCAGCAACTCTGATAATCATCATAGAGCCAGACACCCAGTGCCTAGCCAGCACAATTCTTTGGATAATGGTAGTGAGGTGTGGTTAAGAAGGTTCCTCCTTTGCACCACACAAGATCAAATGCTGTGGGCATACACTTAACTTTACAGCAACGTTGTTTCTTTATGCAGGAAATGCTGTGGCTGTAGAGAATTAGTAATAATTTACAGTTTAGTCTTCTGACAACCACCACCAAAGCCTATGACAGCACCCAGTGTTAACATGTTAAACAACAGTTATTTACCTTTCTGGAAACTAAAATCAGGTTAAGGTACAAGGCTTCTTGTATTATGAATGCTTTGCACAGCAGGTGGTCTATTTACAGTGTTAGGGAGTCAGATCCCTGTAATGTGCCTCTGAATTGCTTGAGAATTTATCAGGTGCTTACACTTATTTGCACAAGCCTTGTTCTCTGTGTAGTTTGTTAATGTGAAGGAAAGGTCAGAAAGCCTGATTTCTATTCTAGCAGGCTCCAACAGCTTTCAGGTAGCTCATCCCTTTAATAAAGGATTTGATTGATTCCCCCTTATGAAAAACACTTCATTATGACCTACGAACTGTACAGCTCTGCTAGGAGAATGGAGAATGTACTCATGCAGCATTCACAAGCTATCATGCAGAAGGGTCAGTCAGAAACCCAACCTTTCAGTACTGTAACAATGAACTCTAGTAATTAACTTTCACATTCATCATTTACAAAGTGGCTACAAAGTCAAAATGTAAAAACCTTCCTGGTAGGATAGTAACAGAGAGGTAGCTGAGTTAGTCTTTAAAATGCTACATTTCATCTACATTTCTGGTGTATTTTGTTTTGTTGGAGTACAGACTAACAAAATGATTTATTTGGTGATGAGCTTTCAAGTGCCAGATCCACTTCATCAGATCAATTTCATTTCCAATACAAACTGACATAAGTAGAGAGTTGGATTCATTCTTCCGTTTAACAGTAGAGGGCAGGTTTACTCAACAGGCAGTCTGGTTTTTGCAAGCTATTCACTGTTCTCTTCCTTGCCTACCAGATTAGGAAAAGATTTCACCAGGAGAATAGTGAAGCACTGAAATGCATTACAGAGAGAGGTGGTGGAATCTCCATCCCTAGAGGTTTTTAAGTCCCAGCTTGACACAGTCATGGCTGGCGGGATTTAGTTGGGATCGATGTTGCTTTAAGCAAGCAGCTGGACTAGATGACAGCCTGGGGTTCCTTCCAGCCCAAGAGTTCTACGATTAAAAACAAGACACCAAAAAACCAAAAACAAAAACAGAATTTGCACGTAAGGGCTGAAGAATTCAGTGTGAACCTCTCTTCTTCCTCTATTTTTAAAATTAAGAAAACTGTATTAATGATCACCAGAAGACAAACATACAACAAAAAAAACAAAACAAAAAACATTTCCCCAAAACTTCAGTATGGTTCCTCCATAATCATTACTAGCTTTCCGGGGATGGAGGGTGTGTGTGTGGTGGGGGACAGGGGGAGGACACAAACAGAATTTCACTGATCAAAGAAAAAGTGAGAAGTCCTGTGGCACCTTATAGGCTAACCAATTTTTTTTGAAGCATAAGCTTTCATGAGCAAAGGCCCACTTCATTAGATGCATGTGACATTTTTGAAAGTGTAAGGAAACATTAGCTGTTTGATGTGACACGCATCTGATGAAGTGGGCCTTTGTTGAAAGCACACGCTCCAAAAATCTGTTATCTATAAGCTGCCAAAGCACTTTGTTGTTTTTGCAGATACAAACTAACACAGCTACCCTCTGCTACTGACTAAACAGCTAATGTTTTATTATACTTTCAAAAATCTCACATTATCCCAAAAAGCACAAAATTTGTTACAAAAAATGTGCTGGCAGAGTATTAAGTCCGAACACACTCAGAGGGAAACTGATTTCAAAAGAAAAGGCTGACCTGTGAATTGCTTGGGCTGCTTAGCAGAGTTTCCATACATTGTTCTCTTAGCAAGGAAAGACCTGGAAGCATGAATTCTAAAGATACTCAAGCAGCCCCAGGAAATCCTTGGCCTTTTCCTCTACCACATCCATTATTGCATGCCCTACCTATCACTTTCACAGCTTGATGGTCTCACTGCCAGGAACCAACAAGCCCAGCTTTAGATCAGGCCCCTTCATTCGAGAAAGTACACTAGTTTGACAGTGGGAGTAGCCCATTTGCTTTATTCCTAATGGTAGGTTACGGTCTCTCATCACAGGGTTAACACACGAACATGCACAGCTCTGGTTTGAGAAAGCAATACCACCAAGTTTTCCACAATGGAAGAGTCTAGAGCACCCATCTCACTTCACCTAGTTGATGGGAACAAAGAGTGGTACCTCACCTCCACAGAACAACATTGCTCATTTAACACCACTTCTTATTCCAAGTGTAATGACTATGGATAAGGAGTTCTGTAGCATCAAAGTATCATTGTTTAGACAAAATGGAGCACAATAAAGCTATAGATATTTAAATGTCGCAGAGGGCAGACGTGTTTGTTTTGGTAGAAGCAGCCCAGGAGGCAACTTGGGCACCTGAAAGGCTAACGGATTTGTTTACTTATTCATGGGTTCCATGAAAGCTATTGCCCAAACAAATCCGTTAGCCTTTCAGGGTCCCCAAGCTTCCTCATTGTTTTTGCAAATACTTATAAAGGGTTAGGCTGAAAGCTTTTGTGCCCTAAATGTGCTTTCCTATTAGTTACTAAGTCCATGGAAATTTTCACAGCAACCAACACAAAAGCAAATGTTTCCAATGCTCCAGTTTGTTTTTTAAATTAACAGAAGCAAAGTTAGACTTGAAAATTAAAAGCCACAAGTAATCTGGCTGGCACTGCTAAAGTGGCTGAACAGATGTGAATGACTCCTCCTGCTCTGGCAGTCAAAAGTAAACCATATTTCACCCATATTTCAAGGGTGTTACATATTGCTTTCCATACACCAAGCATGACACAGCAATTATACTAATTCATAATCCATACAGAAGGTCTGAAATGTAGATCACTATTATTACAGTGGTAGAGACACAAAGTGATGTGCCCAAGGCTATAATAGTAGGCAATGGCCCTTTTCTTTCAGTGATATATCATGACAGTGTAACCCCAGCTGTAGTCAAAAGGACTGGAGCCATGCTATAAAGATCTGCTTCTTAACAGCACACCTGTGTATTGTATTTTTATGTGAAAGGCAACACAGCCAGCTGAGCCAGGTTAGGAATCAGGAAGACACATTTTAAACTGTGTTCATTTCTGGTAATCTTCTCCCTTGAGAAACTGTCTGCTGACAGTGAGGCATACAATAAATACCTGAACAAAAGCAAAGATGCTAAGGCAAGATATTACTCTTAGTTACGCAAATACTTTGAGGTGTCTAGACCATGTCTCAATATTTTCCAACTTCTAGAAATGGTAACAATAGAAGCTTTAGAAGGTCTGGATGCATTTCTGCTACATCCAGATGAGAACCAATCAGGGAGCCCATTCTCCTCCAACCAGTCTCTCAGAGGGTTTGTGCTGAGGTACAAGAGGCTCTCCTAGCCAGCTGCACTTGATTTCACCTCAACAGCAAGAAGCAGAGCACCCCAGCCCCAGGTCACTCCACTTGCTACCAGACTCAGTGAGGGCAATGGAGTGGACCAGGCTGCTGGGTCACTCAGGCTCTCACTGCATAGGGAGGGAGAGGAGCAGATTTTTACTGCTGCTCCTTGCGAGGCTCGCCCCTACCCCACCCCCCCAGCCCCAGGCACACTGGGATCAGTCCATAGGATGGTTGAGATATCCTCCATAGCACTGCCAAGGCCTGAGGCAGCTGCCCTGGACCTTCCTATGGACGGGACAGCTCTAACCTTTAGTAACATCTGAGAACTCAATGTGAATGAGCACAGAGGAGTCGTCACTTTGCCCCCCCGAGACAGTCATGCCATGTTCGGGTTCAGCAGCCAGGGTGGTGGAGAAAGATTGGTTTGATTCTTGTGTAGCTATCCTGTGGACAAGAGACAGTGGGAATCAATGCTCTACAGGTGTGTAAATGCACCCCTTTTGCCATGTCCCCCCACCACACCTAAGACCTAGCAATTAATCTCAGAGGAAGATTAGCAGATTTAAAAAAACAAAACCACTATATATTCAGACTGTGTTAAATGCTGCTGTATGGAAAGTTACTGGCAGCTAGGATTACCAATTCTGGTTGGATATACTTTTGGATTTATCATGGCAAAAGATTACTTTTTAAATTCCTGGAGACTCAGCAACCCTGTGGTGGCACAGAGCATGGTGTCCTGGTTCTTCTTCTCTTAGTTTTTTGTTTGTGTTGTTTTCACTGCAGTTTGGGAAGGTATTTTAAGGGCCTGACTCAGTACCAAACAATTTTGCTCTTGCTCTGATTCAAAGTTATCACAGGCTAACAAGGCCTGTGTGAATTAAGTATTAAATATAATGAAAATACCATGGAGATACAGTGGATTAGGCCCCAGGTACAACCAAGTCACATGTTGCAGACAGACATTCACTACATGAGCTACCACACCAGGAGTGGAAATAGAATCTTCAACTCTTTCCTCAAGGCAACCACCCCTCTATTATTTAAACTAAAGGGAAAACTCCTTTGGATTACCAGTAGAGTATGGTCCTTATGACAAGGCAAACAAATCCCATCTAGCCCCCACCATTGGGACCTGAATTTGACTATGGGAGAGAGAGGGAGAGCTCATATTCCCTAGAAGCCGCAGTTACCTACACTGAATTCTGGATTAGAATCTACCAGAGAGGGTGGGGATATGTTCCTCTAGCTCAGGGGTAGCCAACCCACAGCTCTTTGATCAGTGAAATGTGGCTTCTGCTCAGAGCTGCTTGGACTGACAGCTTACCACCACTCTGTGCATATGTCCCAGCGCCTGGAGGAGGAAGTTCGTGGCATCCGCTCTGTTGAGTCCCAGACATTGGGTCGGGGGCTAGGGAAGAGCTAGGAGTGCCTGGCTCTGGCAGAGTGAAAGGGGAAACTAGGTTAGAGCAGAAAAACTGCGGAGGGGGTTCTGGCTCTGGAGGAGGAGAAAGTATTGAGCCATGTATACAGACATGACATAATCCACAGCTATTTTGGCTCCTAGCCTCTAACTGGTTGCCCACCACTGCTCCAACTCCTCAGGGGTTCTCTTCTGCTTATGGAGGTACTCATATGGAAAGTCTCAGGGAAAGAAGGCATTAGAACCTGAATGAGAAGATCTGAGACCTCAACCCAGATGCAAAATCAGAGGGCTATGCCTGGTGGTAGGGTTTATCTAGTCAAAAACAGGAGGACACAAAATGCTGAGACCCTGATGGAAGGCTGTCACACAGAAGGGTCAAATCACCATGGGATGTGAAGAGCCGTGAGACAGGGAAGCCAGAGAGAAGAGGATTTGCCATGCCCCACCTTGACACTAGGTAGCACTAGGGTGCATGAGTCTTATCACCTTTCTGTCCTCTCTCCGTAACAGAGAAGAGCTTCATCCTCACAAAGTATATTACTATATCAAACAACTATTTTATGGAAATGGTCTAATTCAGCTGAAGTTCTGATGAAACACAGGCAGGATTAGTGCTAAAGCCCACTTAACTGCCTGCCAACCTGTTTGCCTACCCACCACCTCAGGAGCTTGGGATGCAGCCTGCCTGAAGGTAGCAGGCCCAGGGTTTTCCAGGCCAGCTGTGCCACATGTACTGTTTTGGAGCCAAGAGTCCAAAACTGTCTCCAGGAAAGGTTTTGGCTTTTCCTTAGTGGAATGAAAACCAAGTTTTGTAATACAAAAGCTACCTTTCCCTGCTGTAAACTACAAACCGCACCCCTCATTTCAACCCGAGCCACCTGACTAGCTCCCAACTACAAGGCTTGCATATTTTTGAATGCAAGGAGTACATAAAACAAACATTCAAAAGCAACAAAAAAAAAAAGTCTTAGGGCACCTTACAGACTAACAGATGTTTTGGAGCATAAGTTTTCATGGGCAAAGACCCACTTCATCAGATGCGGCTGATGAAGCGGGTCTTTGCACACGAAAGCTTATGCTCCAAAATATCTGTCAGTCTACAAAGGTGTCACAAAACCTTTTTGTTGTTCTCAAAGCTACAGACTAACACGGCTACCTCTCTGATACTTGTCAACATTCAAAAGGTGGTTTTTTGTTGGTCCCCTAAACCAGTGGAGCACAACCTGTGGGTTGTGGCTCTGGAGCTATATGCAGCTTTAAAGAATTAAATTGCCACTCCAAGGGCTGCCACCGCTGACTCCTCTTGGGGCTCTGGAGGCTGCTGCCGTCACTGCTGCTGCTTAAATGGAATTTTTTGTTTAAGCGGTGGCAGCCTCCAGAGCCACTGAGCAGTCAGCTGCAGGAGGGAGCCCTGCAGAAATCAGCTGGTAGGGCAGGGGACCCTGGAGGAGAAAGCTGATCAAGCAGGGAGCCGCAGCAGAGGAAGCCAGCAGGGCAGGGAGCCATCTACCTGCAGGTGGAGGATGCCTGCCAGAGAGCTGCAGACAGGAGGCAGCAGTAGGGGAAGCAGCAGAGGAGAGGCAGCAGCTGTGGAGACAAGCTATGCTCACGGTCTGAGGAAGATGGAGATGGGGGTGGGGGGTAGGGCTTTGGGGCTGAGAGGGCTTATGAGGCTTCAACCTGGGGGTTGAGACAAGTGTGGGTCATGGTTGAAAAAATAGTTGCACACCTCTGCCCTAAACTAACTCTCGTGACATCTGTAAAGAATGTACTATTAAATGTGTAATTAAACCTGAATGATAACTTTATAGCCTGAATTGGTACAGTCTTAAAAAGTAGCTTAAGATTTCCTTTAGGCTACATTTCTCCATATTGATTCTGACTGAAGCCCCTAGTTAAGATGTTTGAGAATGCTTGGGCAGGTGAAATGACAGATGTGACCAGACATGTGTCTATTTCCTGACATGCTGAGAAACAGACTTGAGACTCATCCTTGTTGGTTTGGACTGCAAAGGCTTTCAGCAAGAGATTGTCTCAGAAGATTTATATAGTGCTTGTTATATTGGGATTGTTAGTTTAATGTCTACAGTTCTTAAGGTCCAGTTTGATTCTCCTCTGACCTGGCTGAGAGTCAGGAATAGCTCCACTGAACTCACTCACATTGGAATAAAACATGAAATCAGGTCTACCCCCCCACCCCCCCGTGAGCCTTCTCTGAACTAAAGGCCAGTTTAGTGCTGCTGTTAGATGGCTGTGCAACATTTAGATGCGCATACAACTGGCGCTTGCTATTATTAACAAGCAAATAAGCCTGCTTGACGTAAGAAAGACCACATTTAATCTTGACTTTTGTTGCCCCAGAACTTTAAAAAATTTATCTAGTCCATCAGCACAATAGCATTGGCTATAATTATTTATACCACTAGCCTACCTGGAGAAGTTCTATATAAACCTCACCATCCTACAACTGTTAGAGGCCTTGGCTGAGGATATCCAGTAAATGGAGACTCCTTAAAGAGAGAATTCTCAGACCTCTTAATAGATGCCTTATCTGCCTTCCCCTAACACTAGCCCAAGCTCCATCCAGGTTCTCAGAGTTGGCTGTCTGTATGTTCTACTTAAGTTCAGTATACCCAATAAAAACCAATTAGAAATATGGTGCATATTCCCTGGAAAAGATATCACAATGGCTCTCTCTACCTCCATGCTCGTATTGGGGTCAAGGTCATCACACTCTGATTCCTCGGAGCTGTTCGTCTCCTTGTTTGGCAGCATGAAGAGGAAGAAAGTATAAAAAGTTAGAAGAGATTGGCGAAGCTGTGTGAGTAGCAGAAGACTTGCAAGCAGCACGGGAATGTGCACTGGTAAAGGAAATGCTTTAAAACTCAAAAGCCAACAAAGGCAGCAACATGCTTTTGCAAAAGGAGCGGTAACAATCTTGCCACAGTTGTTCAAGTAATAAAAGATAGCAAAGTAAGCAACAGAAAGAAGAGCTTGTCTGCCAAGCTAGACCAAGTACTTCTTTGGGTCTGGTTCTTTGCTACCTTAGGTCTTCTGTAGCCCTCCCACGTGCAGTGAGTGTAAGATGCAGTCAACTCAGAGTAATAGCATTCCCCCTCATCCCCCATATGCATCTCACACATCTCTCACTTGCATAAATATTTTGCTATAAGAATTTCCTCGTCTTTGTGGGGTGAATGAGCCCCAGGTAGGTGCTGGGGAGGCTCCTTTAGTAGCTTTTATAGGTATTTGTGCTATGAATTGGGAAGTACAGGTTGAACCTCTAATTCGGCACTGTCTGGACCTAACTGGTACCAAAGGAGAGAAGTTGCCAGACCATGGGAGGTCAATATTATCTAGCAGCATTACCAAGTCCTCCACTATTTACTGGGCTCTTCAAAGACATTTGGGGTAAATTAGAGCTCAATAACCTCACATAATACTGAGAGCCAGGACTTGTAGCTGTAAGCAAATTTTTGGGACCACAGGAATCTTGGCCACTCCCTTGCTAAATGGACATCTGGTTAATTAAAATAATGCTGGACCACAGATGTTTTTGGATGAGAGAGTGTGCTGAACTAGAGAGGTTCAACCTTTAAGCATTCAACTATAGTAGAAGTTGAATTTTAAATCATCTTTTCTACAAGGATACATCTTGGTATGGAAAAGCTTCCCCTTTGTCCTCCGCCACATCAGGATCTAGGCTAGTTTCTACACCCCCACTTTTTAATAGGGGAAAAGGGGGGTGGCTGAGGATGCCTCTCCCTCTACACTTAGCTTTGACTTGAACTTTGAAAACCCTGAATAGCGTAAGATAAAAGGTGAAATCCTGGCCCTCTTGACGTAAGCAGCAACACTCTCAATGGACTTCAGTGGTGCCAGATTTCACTCAATAGCTTTCATACAGGCCTGTTGCTTCACCTTGACTAGCAAAGGTAAAACGAGCAAAAGAATTACTTAGGTCCACATTTTGCATTTCATCCATTGTGCATAGATTATTTTTAAAATATGCCACATAAATAAGAAATACTTACTTGCAGTTTGGATGCTGGGGGCAGGGGGGGAAATGCACACACACAAAGGCTGCATTTTATTTTGCATGCAAAATCCTGTTATGGGAACTACCAAAAATGATATAAAGAAAAAAAAAAAAAAAAAAAAAGCATCATCCCCACCTCTCCAGAGGGGGTGAGGAAGATGGGAAGCAGGAGAGTGGCCTACAGCTTTAGATGGCCTTACTCACTTCAGAGACTTTGGTGCCCAGAATATCCTTGGATTTACGTGGCCCATTGGCTTCATTTTTGCCACTGGTCTCCTTTTCCGCCCGCTTTCTCATGCGCAGGGTATGCCATGAACATGACTTCCTGTTGTACCAAAAAATGCACCAATCAAATGGCAGATCATGGCAGGGAAGGAAGGATGTGGAAATGGGACCAGCAGCTACACTTGTGAGTACTGCAATTCCCTAGAAAGTGAAGGTCAGCAGCAATGCATCTATTTCAGGTTCAGCAATAACGTTATTTAAGACAATCTCAACAGTTCTACCAGCAGATGTCGTGCCATGCTTGCTATTTATCTAGTGAACTGGCTTTCTACTAAACAGAAAACTGAGTTGGATCAACTTTAGATTATCCAATCTTCAGGCTTCAAGGACTTCAGCAAAGGTTTGCGACAAATACAAGTGCCAATCCAATTCTAAATTTCATCAATACATCAGTTTCACTGCTTGAAAATATGATCAGAGTGGGTCTCAATCATCTGAGTTGATACAGCAAGCACAAGCGTTCACAAGTTCAAGCTGGATCCCTGAGTGTTGCTAAGAACGTGAAAAGCTTTAACCCCCTCCCCTCCAACACACAAAAACAGTAACTAGATGATTAACTTTCCAAGAGATGTTTTCCAGAACTACAAACTTTGCTATACTTCTTGTGGCCAAGCATTTCCTGTTAAACATAGTTGCACGTGGTCATTCCTATTTTCCAACATTATCCAATCAAAATTTTTTGACCAAACTGAGCATGGAATTAGTGATTTCCATGTCCAGCTTCTATTTACTGTCTCCACGACCTTATCCTTAGTAAAAAGGTCATATCACCCTTACAAAAAAAGTGCTGCAAAGACCAGAGAAAAAACAGATCAGACCAGACAAATTATGACAGACATTAAAATATATACGTTTGTTTAGCAGGATGTTTACCATTTTATATGGGGTTCCCCCCCCCCCCCGTGTTCATCTAAAGTACAAAGTTCTCAAAACCAGCAGTGGAACGAGGTAGGATGCAGAATACAAGCATTGTGTTACATCTGCCCACCTTTACAGCATGCAAACTTGATTTAAGAACATAACAACCATATTGGGTCAGATCATAGGTCTATCAAGCCCAGCATCCTGTCTTCTGACAGTTGCTTGTTTGCAGTCCAGTGTTTGGCTGATATCGCATCTACAGTGCCTTGATATTTTACAGAAGTTGCATGTACTCCAATGATGACCTGTGATGCCAATAAAATTGGACATTACAATCTTATACCCCAGAAACAGTAGACATTGCGTATTCCAATTCTACAGCGTGTATTCATTGTGTTTTGGCTTCAGATTAGTACAGTAAGTCATGGTAAGATTGAAACTTTAGACCTCCAACAGCTATACACAGCAGCACAAGTCTAAGCTGGTTTGTTTGGCTGTGGACATTGCTTCAGTTTTTATTGTCCACACTACAGCAACACAAAGTCATGTGCAGTGTGTGTCTTTGACAACTAGTCATGGGCATTCCCATTCAGTGAAGATCAGCACCAGAAAGCAGCATTATATAAACCTCTCATCTGTAAAGTCTGGCATTTAGCCTGACATTGATATAGGACAGTCAAATTGGATATGCAAAGAAGGTGGGAGCTATCCAAGCACTGCAAAGCTGCCACCAGTTTGTTTTTTTTTTTTTTGGAAGATATGTAGCAAGTCAGTGGTGATCTGATGTGCTTCTTCTCTTATCCTCATCTGGCTGACCCATCACCAGAAAGATCAAGCAGAACAGGATGCGAAGAGTGTACTGTAAATGCTTTGACATGGTGTTTCGATAAGGTGACCATGCATCCCATATTAGGCGGGACAGTCCCATGTTTGGGAGGCCAAATTTAAAAAGGTACTAATTGTCCTGTATTGGGGCAGTCACTCCGGCTGACCTTTTCCACCAGAAGCTGCACAGGTGCAGATGCTGGTGGGACTCATTTCCCTGAGCCTCAGGGAAGCAGGGGGGAGAGTGTGGGTGGCTGCCATGTCACTGCCACTTCCCTGGAGCTCCAGGGGAGGGCTGGTGACTGCCACCTCCTTACCAACCCCCCCCCCCCAAAGCTTGGTGGAGCCAAGAGGAGCTGCCTCAACCCCCGTATCTCCCTGTCCCTTATTTGGGACAGGGAGATGACTAGTCTGTCTATACATATGGTTGCCCTAAGTTATCTCACTGTTGTTTTTAAACCATTATTTGTAGTTGCACGGACAAAGTTGTAGACCATGCATAAGTTAGCCATTGCTCATGTGCATGCTTTAAATAATACATTAGTTCAGTCAAGCAACTATTTTTTTTCCTAAAGCATGTAGAGAATATTAGATTTAAAGCTCAAAGGGGAGAAGTGCAAATGCTTCATTCACTGGGGCTGCAGTTACACTTACCCAAACTGTCAGCAGCAGTTTGCAAATAGGTGGTCTCAAAAATGCAAATGGCTGCTCATTTGTGTATTCTCCTCAGCAGAGGCTGCTGCCAGCAGGAGAAAAGCAGTGTAGAAGTGGTTCTGCCAGTGAAACTCCCCTCCCCCAACTTTGTTGCCAGATTGTTACTAGGAATAAGAAGCTGCCAACAAAGGTGGTGGTGGTGGGGGCACGATGCAGTTCACCAACAGAACCATGTTTACACAGCTCTCCCCCCCCCCCCCCCCCCACTGGCAGCAGCCTCTCCTGGTGACCAAATATGCAAATGATCATTCATTTGCATACTGCTGCCAGTACAGGTCAATGTAACAATAGCCTAGAAGTTTGTTCAGTTCTCTTCGTAGAATCACTGACACATATGACTGTACAGGAAGTTTCAATTTGGCATTAGTTATTGGGCAATCTAATGCTGTTGACAAAATATAATGGCACACACTTTCACTTCAATGTTAGAGAAGAATGCTATCAAGTCTCTCTGGGAAACTCACTAAATAATGCCTTTAGTTTTAGTAAACCATCTTATACCTGTTTTGAGAAGGAGCAATGACTTGTTACACAAGATCAGATGTGCCAACTTTTTGCAGAAATCAATTGTCTGAAATATTGGTAATTAAGACCCCCCCCCCCTTTTCAAATCTACACCTTGAGACACTCATGTGCGACAAGATTTTTTAGTATCCATCATGCTAATACTTTTAGATGTTAAAAAAACAGGTATTACTGAAGAGGGTTGTACCTTCTGTATTTAAATACCAAAAAGACAGTTTCTTGCATTTAGTCATTTCAGGTTGACAAATTTCTAAAAATCAGAAAAGAAAAAGAGTATCCACACATTTGTTAAATAAGCAACAAAAAACATAAAACCAAAACGGGTCAAACTAGTCCTTTTTTACCTCATTAAAACATGCTCATGGTGAAAATTTATTTTACATATTTAAAATAGTACATTTAAAATTAGATACATTACAGGTACAATGATGAACATTGCGACTATCCATTATATTGCACAACCTGACTTCATCAACGTGGGTTTCTTTAAATAGTGCAAAATACTTTATACAGGAATGTATTTAGAAGGGAGTCTTGCCAACAAAAAATATATTTTACAAAAAAGTTACTGTGAACAGAAGAAGTCAAAATAATTAGAAAAGATACAAGCTGTACAAAGCAATTGCCATAGACAACAAAATCTCTCCTCCTTGAGAAGTAGGCCTCAGTCCAACACAAGGCCTGATTTTCTGCTAAATGCTGTTATAACCAATATATATATTAGTAACTTATGTAACATAAATAAGTCCAGTCCAATCAGGTCCATGTTGATGTAAAATGGGTCAAAATAAATTGTCTAGGATTTTAAATTCTTTACAAAGTATAAACCAAAAACCCCCCAAAATAACCAAAACCCAGCTATCCAACATGGTCGCCCCATGCTGTGGATTGAGTATTCATAGTTTGTTCCAATGGCACTGTAGATAAAAAAAATCAGCAGGGATCCCTACCATTTTTTTTTTGTTTGTTTTTCCTCAAAAATCCACATACTGCTCCCAGGGAAGCCAACATGGCACTTACTTGATGCTTCCGTCGTTATTATCTGTAGTAGATTTAGTGAGGGGAGCCAAGATATTGCCTGGAATCCATCCTTCAGCAGCTGGGGAGTGATCAGTCGCAGGCTGGTACACCAGGAACATGTTTTGCTGGTTGACGGCAAGGATCTGAACCACCTCACCCTGATTCACGCAGATCTCATTCTCTTTCAGTGCATAGTAATCTTTGATTACCACCATGGAAGAGGCCCCATTGCACTCTCCCAAGTCACTCTGTGGAGTGGACATCACAAAAATTCACACTAAGCATCTGTTGCTGAGGCACAGGAAAGAGACCAGCCAGAACTTAAGTTTTCTATAAGCTGTACAGTGACTAGTTAGCACTCCAGACACACTCAAGAAGCCCACCCAACATGTGGACCTGCTAGATAGAGGACAGTCACACACCGCCCCCCCGCCCCCCCAAATTAGCCTGGCTCCAGAGGCCCTCTCCCTGCCACAGCCAGAGAAGCCTAGCCCAGGCCCTAGCTGGAATGCGAGCCCCCAGAGCTGCTATGGCAGGAGAAGCATCTCTCTTCTCTCCTCCTTCCCACCCCCCGATCCAGGTGCTGCTGGGGCGGGGGGGGGAATTTTCACTCCCCAAAGCAGTCCTGGAGCACCCTTCCTGATCCCGAACCTCTCAATCTGGCCACACGCCAGAGCCTGCACCCCAGCTAGTGTCCTTGAACCCCCATCCCAGCCCTAAATTGCTCACCCCCAGCCCCACCCCAGAACCCCCCTCCCCCAGCTGGAGCTCTCACTCTCCTGAATCCCAACCCTGTGCCACACTCAGGACCCCCTGGCCTCATCCCTGCCATATGAATTGTATTATGTGCATGCTACAAAGATTGTATGTCACATATCACTTCCATATTGGACGGACATCAAATTCATTCTTCCCAGGGGTAGGAAAAGTCAGGGGGAATGCTGCCCAGGACACAGTTTTCAGATGTGTTATACTAGTGAAGAAAGGATTGTGTTCAGATGTAAATTTAAAATAATTTGGGGATTTTAAAACAAAATACCAGAAGAAAAAAAGTCTCTACTTAAGATTTAAAAGTTGCCTAGTAAACCAAATACCCTACAAATTAAACCCAGAGTCCTGGTTCATATCATAATTCACATTTGGTCCAATAGTAATTTTGCCCCAGAGTGCTAACACAAGACTGCTTTGCATTTTAAATGTAGCAAAACCAATCTATAGTCAGAATGTGGAGGAAAAAAATGCTGTGAAAGCTGATGTACGAATTTCACATTCAGACAAGACCTATAAAGAGGCAAATTCAGTCACCAGGGTTATGAACCCCACATTTTTCATGAGCTTCAAGTGTTTAAGTCGACACACCTTTGAGCTGTAGACACCTAGTTTGTTGTGCACTGGGTCAGCAGGCTGGTTTCTGCTGACCTGATTAGTTCAGTTTCATGGATATCCCATGTTAAAGAAAAACAGGCCTGGCCATAATCATGACCAGATGTACAATACCTTGCTTTGTTCATATTTGTCCCCAGGCTGGTGGTGTTCATACCCCGCGCTGCCATTGGAGGTAGACATCTTCAGGGGTGGCAGAGATGGGTTGCGGCTTGTAGCCTTTGAAGGCTTCTCAGGCCCTACTGGACCAGAAGAATAGGGTCTGCTGTTTGGCTGAGACACTCTAACTTGTGGCCTCATTACTGCTGAGGTACTTTCTTTGCGCTGATACTCTATGGGAGACTGTAGTGCTGTAGGAGAGGAAGAACGTCAGATATACCACTGCTTGCAACAGTAAGCCAACATGCAGTATGCAACTTGTTTTCACAGTAAATCCAAGGGATACTCAACTGCATCACACAGGGAAGAGCACCTTTACATTTAAAAAAATTTTGAGCCCTCCTTGCAGCAATGTACAGGAGTAAACCCAAGACGCCTCTTACTAATGTAATGAAAAGTTGCTTGTTGAACCCTAGCATACTAAACACACCCTAGCCCTTCAATGTAAACAAACAAGTTCATGTTTTATGTCAAACAGCCCACATCAGCATGATTCAACATGTTACTGTTAGTACCAGTGACAAAACCCCTATGTTAAGCAGTGTGTATTCATCTAAGTTCTTGCCATCTAGGCTGCAAAGAGTTACTGAAAATATGGAGGGGTCAGAAAACCTACTCCTGTCAGATTTCACAAGTTTTAGACTAGAAACTTCGCCTACTAAATTATCACCAAACATGTGTTTACTCAGAACTGGTTAGGTCTTTGTATAGAATCGAAGAAGAAGGGACCAGAATAGTCTTTTAGTCTACCCCACTGACAAAATGGAGGATTTATACATGATTGTAACAACATTGGTGCCGGGCAGTGTCAGCAAAAAGACGACCAACTGGGCAATTGGTATGGATGACATCAGAATGTTAACCTCAGCTGTTCATTCATTCCAGCAGATGCCCTGTACATCGGTTATAAGAAAGCCTGTTGGCAGGCCATAAGCCAAGTCAAAGGATTTTGCACAACCAAAGACAGTGAGCCAGGGATCAACAGAAGGCGTTCAGCTGTGGAGAGACTGGTAAAGAAAAATGAAGGGTAGGAAATAGGTGTGTATGTTTGAGCTGGTGGAGAGCGGAGAAGATTTGGATGGGTGGAAGTGGTAGGGGAGAAGGGCTGGATTTGCAGGCTTGAGGAGAGGAGTCAATCATAAATCATGAGTTAGATGTAGTTTGAAGTGGGGAACTAGAGAGAAATGTGAAGTGATTAAAGAGGCTGAGAAATGGCAAAATACCCCAATTTATCATTCTGAAGGGAGAAGGAGAATGAAAAAGAGCACCACTTCTGGATATATTTGTACAAACACTTGAGCTGAGACTATTCTAGCTCTTGTTTCAGAGGCAGCCAGCCTCACAGTATTAGGGATGCACGCTCAAGGCCATTCTGGAAGGAGTGGATTCTAAGAATGGCCTGTGGGTGCTACTATATTTACGATGTAGAGTGCAGTTAACAGTCATCAGTAGACATGACCTTGAAAAAGTGAGGAAGTTGTGCAAGGCTTTCACCACAGGTATCATCTCAGTAGCATGCTGTTGGGGAAGAGGGATTTGGCTCCCTGGGCTATAACCTGTGGGACCAGTCTCTGAATAGACTGAACCAACCACATACTTGGCAGCAATCATGACTCCAATGTAAAGTGAGACCCCCACTTGTTCCTGGGCCAGCCAAGAATTCCACGGAACCATTAACACAGCATGGAGCTGCACAGTCTTCCCCCACCTTACGAGGTTAATTCGTTCCTGAAAAACCCCTCTTAGGGTGAATTCTCCTAAGTTGAAAACGTAATTACCATTAATTCCGATGTGAAAAAATTTTATGCCCCAAAATTTACACCCATTTATGCTAAAGTGACACTAAACTTCATTAAAATGAACACAATTACTTCAACAGTTAAAACCAGTTATAAACACAACCTAACAATGCATTTTCCCTTCATTACTCTCTCTATAACATGGCTGTTTACCTGCTTTTGGGGGGCTGTCCCTGGTGCAGAGACAGGGCTGCGAAGGGGAATGGATATCAGAGTGCTTGGGAGGGGGGCGCAAAGCTGGGTAGCTGCCCACGGCTGCAGAAGCGGGGCCAGTGCAAGGGAGTGGGCAGGGCAGGGCAGGGCATGGGAAGACAGGCCGTCTTGAGTGCAGCCTAGGTTAAGCAGGGCAGGGGCAGTGCCAGTGGCTGGCCGCGTGGAGAGCTAGGCAGGCACAGGGGGCCCCTGACTGGCGAGGGGCGATGCCATGCTCATATGGGGCTCCCCTGCAGAGAGGCCCTGCCAGTGGCAGCTGAGGCGGCAGCGGGAGGCAAGCCAGGTGCTAAACGGGACAGAACGCCGCAAGCAGCGCCCATGGCACAGCTGCGCAGGGCGGGCGACGGTGGCCTCCTAGCTGCCTGGGGAGGTAAGCGGCAGTGGTGGGGCTGGGATGGGCTGTACGCCCAGCATCCACATCTCGCAGAGCAGCATGATCTACTGTCGGGACTCAAACGAATTTACCTCTCCCCACTGTACCGCCGCCCCCCTGCACAGCCTCTTCGTCAAGACAGACGTGGCCAACTCCATCCCCTCGGTGCTCGCCTACCAGAGCTGCCAGCCTCTGCCCAGCCCTGGCCCACGCCACCAGGAGCGCAGGGAGCCCGCGTCCACTGGCTGGGCTGGGCTGGGGTGCTGCTGCTGCAGCACTGAGGCGGAGACCCAGACCAGCCACAACAGTGTCAAGGTAAAGGTGGGTCAAGGTGCCCGGGGCGGCAGCTCTGCAGATGGGTGCTGCCCCTCCTCTCCCAGCTCAGGAGGTGGGCTCCTGCACTGCAGAAAGATGCACCGGGTGGGCAGCAGCTGCACGAAGCTGTTGCCTGGAGCCGCGGCCTCTCCCCCACTGCAGGGCAGCTGCATCCCACTGAGGCACGCAAAGTCCAAATCAGTCCTCGTAAATGCAAAGAAATGCCTCGTTAGCTGAAGTAGGGGTATTAAATGAAACTCCTTGTAAAGTCGAATTCTCGTAACGCAAATGGGCGTATCTCGGGGTATGACTGTATGGCATTTGTGGGACACTTTAAAGATCTGAGGATAATGGTGTCATTATATACCTCTCTCCCATCCCCATGTATGGGCTATCTAGCCTCTCTCCACCACCACCACACAGAAAGATTGCTGCATGGAGTAGGGCTGTACAAGACACCTCAGCCTTTCTTCTGCAAGATAAAGGGAAGATCCATGTAGAGTAGTCCTCTATGAGACTCTGGGATGTGGCCTAGCCCTGTGTCAAATGCTACTTAAAAATGGGCTGCCTGGATTAAGTTTTCTGCTCAAAGTATTTCCTTATGAACCTGATGGTGGTGTTTTTCCATCAGAAAGTAACATCTGAATGTTGTAGATTCCTGTTAATGCAGGAGACATGGTGCAAAGATAGACTACATACCATTTAGGAAGTCCCTCTGTGTATCCAGGACCTGACTGATGTCCTGTACCCAAGCCTGCTGAATTTCAGGATTGGCAGCCTGCAAAATGACTCGTTCTGAAGTTTCCCGGCTCATCAGAGCAAATTTACAGGGATCATCATCCACAATTTCTTCAAGGATTAGGTAGCTCATCTGCAATAAAGTCCATTGAAACGTTACATTGGAGAAGGCTCAGCAGCATTCAAATATAAAAAATTACCACCCTTCTTCCAGAACGTAGACTAGAATTTGATTACAATCAATCAGGAGAACAAAATGCCATTGTGCCTGAAGTTCCTAACAGTGTCTAATGAAGGTCTAGCCATTCTACAGGCAAAATAAATCTCATTCCTTAATAGTTATCCCAGACCTCTCAACATCCTAGATCTGCATTTTCTGTTGGTTTTTTTTTTTGTTTTTTTTTTAAATCCAGCAGTATTTTCCCTCTAAGTCACTTTCTATGCAACGACTATTAGGGGTAATGTCAAACTTAAAAGTACCCAAGCAACTCCAGCTATGTGACTAGCATAGCTGGAGTCCATGTTGTTAGACTGAGTTACTGCAGGGAATCCGAGACTCTGCTTATGCTTTTGTTTGGGTGGGGTAACAAGTGATAGAAGTGCAATCAGCAGTTGCTTTAGTGCATTTTTACTAGACCTGCTAAAAAAAAAAATCAAACGGGGGTGGGGGGGAAAAATGATTTCTGCAGCACCTTCTCTTAAATGTAGAGAAGGCCTTAGGCCTTCTATGATCATGCAAACATTTGGGCTGTGGCCACACTAGCCCCTCCTTTCAGAGGAGGCATGGTAATGACAGATTTTAGCAGATGCTAATAGGCACCACCATGAATATGCAGCAGCTCATTAGCATAATGGCTGCCACGCACACTTCAAAAATGCTGCTTTCAAAACAAGCCACCTGTGTAGCTGGGGGCCTTTTCAAAAGACCTCCTGATTTCAAAAGGCCATTCTTCCCGAAGCCAAATGGGAAGAAGGGGCTTTTGAAATCAGGGGTTCATTTCAAAAGCCCTCAGCTACATGGGTAGCCTGCATTTGGAGAGTGGCATTTTTGAGGTGCGCTTGTCCTCCATTATGCTCATGAGTTGCATATTCATGGCAGCTCCTCATTAGCATCTGGCAAAATCCCTCATTACCATGTTCCCTCTGAAAGTAGAGGGCAAGCTCAAGTGATGACTGCTCTACACTGGGAACTTCCATTCACTAGCTCCATGTCAGAGGAATAGATTTCTCACACCTCAGAGATGCAGCTATGCCAGTCTAATCCCCAGCACAGACACCATTTGGTGGATAGAAGCAATCTATTGACCCAGCTACTGCAGCTTGGGGAGAAGGGGGTGGATGTAGACCAATGATGTCCAGTAAATTCACCTCTCACCACATGTGGTGAATAGGACACTATGTTGTGGCAAATATGGGGATGGCCAACCCGCAGCTCTTGGAGCCTTTAAACGTGGCTCCTCTTAAGGACCACATGTGTGGAGTGCGGTCTGCCCACTCTTCACACATGCCCCACAACTTGAATTCAAGTGGGGTCTAGGGGTGCCTGCCTCTGGAGTTAGGGCAAGGGCATTTATTTAGACAATTCAATATTTAATATAATGTGGCAAATATGGAAAGAGGACAAAAACAGAAGTGTGGCAATCTATGAATTCCTATTAGACACTGCTGATGTAGACTCTATGTAGATGGGAGAACCCCAGGCAGTCTCTATGGTGTTGCCAGCTGGAGAATTTAAGCACAGACAATCCACAAGTAACAGAGGTAGCTGGGTTAGTCTGCATTCTATCGCATAAGAACAGTCACGTAGCACTTTAAAGACTAACAAAATAATTAGGTGATGAGCTTTTGTGGGACAGACCCACTTCAGATCATAGCTTTATCAGAACAGACTCAATATATAAAGCACCGAGGTTAAAAACTGTTAGCAAAGTTGGCAGATCAGAACAGCAGAGGGATGGCGGCGGGAGGTGGGTGAGGAAGTTAAGAGTTAGATAAAACAAAGTATGTAAAAGAGCCCTAACTCTGAACTCCCCCACCCCACATCCCTTCCCCTCTGCTCTTCTGATTTGCCAACCTTGATAACAAATTTTTCTTTCTGTGCTTTATATATTGAGTCTGTTCTGATATGGCTATGGTCTGAAGAAGTGGGTCTGTCTCACGAAAGCTCATCACCTAATAAATTATTTTGTTGCTCTTTAAAGTGCTACATGACTGCTTTTTTGTTTTGATAGAATCCACAAGTGGTGATCAAACCACGAAAATCATCAAGTGATTGAATTAGCAGACTACTACAACTCACCAGCATAAAAATAATAAATAGCTATATCCTGTCTTAAGCATGAGGAGCACTCAAGTTTCAGTTTACTACCTGAGGAGCTGGCTAGTTCAAGCTTGAAGCACCACCTAAGTCAAAGCAAAAAAAAAAATTGCAAGTCACATCGCACTTTAAAGACTAACAGGAATAATTAGTTAGCCTTTAAAGTGCTGCGAGACTGCTTTTTTTGTTTTGACAGAATACAGACTAACACGGCTACCTTTCTGTCACAAACCAAATTAGAGACCAGTGTATACACAGAGTTGAGTTAGGGGCAAAAACTGGAGTTACAGCTGAAGATAATGTAGCAAAGGCATGCCCTGAAGTGCATATTAACTTGAAGCTATCATGTTGAATAGTAACAGAGGTAGCCATGTTAGTCTGTATTTTAACAAAAACCAGCAGTCACGTAACACTTTAAAGATTAACAAAATAATTTATTGGGTGATGAACTTTCACGGGACAGACCCACTTCTTCAGATCAAGAAGTGGGTCAGTCCCACAAAAGCTCATTTAATACATTGTTTTAGTGTTTAAATTGCTACATGACTCATGGTTTGTTTTGTTTCACACTATCAGCTAGTCCTAGCCAACATTTGCTTGTTTTGGCATTGGTGGATAGAGATACCACTGATTTCTTTTTTTTTTTGGTGGCAAGAACCTGTTTTTTGTACACTTTCTAGTACAATCACCTATGGAGAAGTCAACTTCTCCCATCTAGATTTAAAAACAAAAACATGTTAGGATTCATTCTTGTCATGATGTCTTTCTCCAGAATGGAAGGGGGAAGTTATTTTAAGATTAAAGGACCTTACAGACATCAGGATTTACAATTTCTCTGGATGTTATTAGTTTGTGTTGGCAAATCAAATATTTCCATCTTGAATATTCTCTTGCAACACAAAAATAGGCAAGCAACACAAAAGTAGTCTAACAATAGCAAAGAGTGAAGATTACATGTTCCCTATTTAGGGCACATTCTTATTCCAGCAACTCATGCCTCAGCTCTGAACAGGGATCATTTTGGTACTATTTCCCCTCCTCCACTGCTAGTTAAGAGAAAATTGGCAAGCCCTTTCTTCTGCTATCATTAGATGATCTTTAGTCCATACTCATGCAGCGCTACAGGCAAGATGTTAGCTATTCAGACCGTCCCTTTGCTGCATACCTTGTGGAGTCACCTACTGACCTGTGTGGGGGCAGATTTACCGGCATTGTTGGCTTTATCTATTTTTGATTCACACATTACTGAAAATTAATGGGAACACTCTGCAGCCTTAAACATACCAGTCACTCCAGAGCACAGGAAAGTCATGGTTAAGTAGCAAACTCTAACCAAATATGACTTTTCTATTTCTTACCTTTATGCTTCTCTTAAACATGTAGCCTGGTGTCAAAGAGCCTTTCCTAAGAAGTTCACTAAAGATGACTATTTGCTCAAAAAGGAAAACCCTGCGCTCCTTTGGCCGAGACAGCCCTCCAGAGTCTTGCTCAGTTACGTAGAACGTATCCTGCTGCAACAGCTTGCCCTGAGCAGTCAGCTTGCCCTGAGAAATAAAAAAGTTGCTAACTTAAACACACACCTGGGTAACAAAAAACCCCCAAAACAAAAACAAAAGCCACACATAGTCCAAGGGTTGATCTGCTAGAATGCACACACACACACTGGAGTCTCCAAGGAGAAGTGAATTCTCAGAAAGGCAGAATCCCCCCAGCTTGACAGTATTTGCCTTCCTTGACAAGAGTTCAGAGTACTAACACAGCTGCTCTTTATTCTCATCACCACTAACTGCAATTCCCAAGAGAAAATGCCAAGTCTCCAATAGAATGTTTTTATACCTGGTTTCCAACAACATTCCCATTATAATCTGAGCTATGGTTTAAGGCATGCCAAACAATCTCTGAGATGAGGCATTTTACCAGGCTAGACAATTCCTGCACTGGATAAGTCAGCTTGGCAGATCATTTCAGAACTACCTCTGAAGCCTCAAAACTTTGAGCACAGGTGCTCGCTCATGTTGAGCTACTTCACTCAAGCTTTTGGGATACCATGCTAAGCAGCAAAGGAGTCTGGACGGGAGGCTGTTCATTCTGGCAGGAAGAGAGAATAAGTAGTCTGCAATTCAAGCTTTGGGAAGCAATAACAGGCCTCAGATTTTACACCTGTACAGGACTGTTCCATTTTTTAGAGCTACAGGTGTACGTCCATTCTCCCCACCCCTCTTCCCAAAGTCTCAGAGGAATGTAGTTCAGAGTTAAAAGCAGGACACTAGCTACAGAGGCTTGAAGGACAAATCTGTGGAGATAATTATTGGAAAAAACAACAGCCTCTCATAGTCCTTTGAGCACTGCTCTTTTAGCCTCTACACACAACAGATGCATACCTCAAAGCCTTGAAGGCGGCCCAGGTTCATCATATCATTGCAACGTTTTGGTACAAGGCACATTAATTCAACCGCTTTCTGTTAAATTAAAAAAAAAAAAAAAGACAACAGTACATGAATTATGGGAAACCAGAGTTCTCCTTAAGATTAAGGAGTATAGCCCACTAAACAGTCAAATGATAAATTACTGAGGCACACATTTTTAGAAGTTAAAGGCATGATTCTTGTATCTAGGTGTTTCACAAGTGTCAGTGGGAGATCTGTCATGCACAGACCAGCTGCCCCCACTCCCCAGCTACCTGTAGCTTCAATATTTTTTATTCTAGTTTAAGAAACCCCACGGAATAAAGGGATGGCTTTTGCTCATCTCAATAGTCTATTGAGAAGTTACTTTCTCTACAAAATCCCACTAGTCAGCAATAAACCAGATAAAGCAGTAGAATCTAAGACATAAAAGTATACCTCTATATCAGAGCACTCCAGCCCAGCTTTCTCACTGTATCTCAGGAAGTCCTAAAGAAAGCAAGACAGTCCTAATGAAGATGTTTTAGGAAACATCTATTTCCCAATTTAAAAAGAAAATCACCGGTGAGTGATAAGATGCAACTTCACAGAAAATGAAATCTGTACTTAACATTGAGAATCTGAGAGCTTAATATAAATTAGCCTTCAAAAGCTTGCTTGTGAGGTAAGGAAAACGTTCTACTCATTTTATAGGGGGAGAAAACAAGCACAACTGCTTTAATGAGTTGCTGAAAGTAAAAGACTGGACTGAACTAAAATTAGTTTGGGAATGCTGACTCAGTTCCCTCTTAAGCCACAAGACCACATGCTTGAAGATAGTTTTCTGTGAGATTTCAAAAGGGAGGGAAAAACCCAAATGCAATTTCCTCTTGGTAACTGTACAAAAAGCACAGGCTGATGGCAGTCAGTTTGATGTACTAAGTAGTTTTTTTTTTTTTTTTTTTTTTTAAAAAACACAATCAGTATCTTTGTAGATTATGGGTCAAATTTCAGAAGTCATTCAAGTTGGCAACTAAAATTAGGCATCTGAGGTTAGATGTTCAGAGATGAGCAGCTTGAGTTGGGGAAGAACTATGGTACCTCAGAATCCTTGAAAAATCACGTAGTGTCTAGTTGGACTCCCAAAGCAGACACTAAAAATTTGGATGGGTTTCTCATTCTGGAGCAAACAATACTGACATACAGAAGCTCCATACACAACTGTTAAAAGCACTGGTCTTCATTCATTATCCATCTGTGCTAGTGATATTTCTAGACTGGTTTATTCCAGTTAGAACTGACCAGAAAATGGGAAAGATTTTGGTGGGTATCATCTTGCAAAGAACATTCCTGTTCATCTGAAATCCTCCTGTTTGAGCCCCACAGGAATATTTGAAAAAATTAAGGAAGTGAGCGGAGGGGTAGCAGGGAAAACTATTTTCTTCAGTGGAAGTTTTCTACCTTTTGCTAATTTAATTTTCCAGGGCTGGAAGAAAGTGGGCATCTTCCAGTTTTTGTTTTTTTAAACTTCATTAAAATAAGCTCTTTAAAAACCCTCATTTTCTATCATTATTTCCTCAAAAATGAGAAGCTCCGAAGTTTGTCAGCTCCAATTTTTGTATGGCGCATGCAGCACATTGCTAAACATCAATAGTTTAGAAAGAGTCAAAGCAACAAAAGCACGTGAAAGACAACCGGCATAACATATTTAGTCATCAGCAACCAAACTGTTCTCAGACACAAGCTAGGGGAGGCCCTACTGGCTAGATGTTTATCTACAGGAGAAATATTGTAGGGGATATGATATAAACAGAGCTTCTCTCTTCCATTCACTTTTCTCTTAATGAGTTAAAAGATTTGTTACAAATTTTAAATTATCTTATGGGGTATATTGTATCAATTTTACAGACAAACACCATCAATTCTAAACCTAATGCAAGATGTCTGATCCATAGCTTAACCTGATTTGCCTCTTTCCACTCACCTTGAGCAGAAGCTGGTACTTGGTTATTCTTTGAATAGGTTTGATTAAAAAGTCACTGAGGGTTAACCGCTGGTTTATTTCTTGTTGTACCTCCTGAAAATAATCACCACCACAAATATTACAAAATCATTATGAAACCACATGAGGACATGAATAGCTATTCTATTAGTGAATACAGTAAACGTGACAAGCCAAGTGACACAAATCAATTGAAGACTGTCATTTTTAAAGTCTTAACTGTCCCTTTTTGGCATTTGGCAAAAACACTTTGAAGGAAATCTAAACACCTGGGATTCTTTTTCAGTCTGAGCAGGAATTACAAACCTAGAGAGACTGCTCTTCCCATCACAGATGGGTGGTGGCCATAAAGAAGTCCTGAACAGCATGAAAGGTTGCAGTGATGCTCCCTTTAATGAAAGGGAAGGCCTTCCCCTCATTACTCAACTTTTCTGCATAGACCCAAACACTTCTTGGATTGAATCCAAAAAGTCTTAAGGAAATTTAGTATTCTGCTGGGTAATGTAGAATTCTTAACTTCTACCCACCACAATGGCAGTCAGCCAATTAGATAAAAACCTACATAAATATGCACATCCACCAGCTAACACCCCCCAGCCCCCAACTACTCTCTGTAAAGATCAGAAGTGGCAAAGGCCATGTCTCCCCATCCTCTTGGTCTGAAGTAAAGTTTTTGCATTGGAAACACAATAGCCTACCTCGGTGTGAGCAAACTTTTTACTTTGGGCCCCTCTTTTCATCCTTGCAATTAGCAAGGCCTCCTCAACTAGACTAACATAATCCAAACTAACAAATTTCAATTATGTTCATGTAAAAAAGACCTTTTGGCATGTGTAAGAAAGTACGTAGAATATAAGAACTTTAGTAAGCGGTATATACATGTGAACACATTAAAAAACTAACATTTCAACATTTTTAATTAGATGGATGCCTAACACCGCCTCCCTCCCCCTTACGAAATTTCACACCTCTCCAAGGGGACCCACCGACCCCACTGTGTGCCCCTAGGCTAGCCATTAGCTGCAAACTGGAATTTGTGATTAATGCATCAGGATTTGCTGGAAAAAAAAAGATACTGTAAGCAGAATATACTTATGCACGAACAAATCCCATCACAAAATGCTTTATTTTAGCCAAAAGGAGCCAAACCCAATTGGTTTTGGGGTAATTCTCCTTTAACTTTATGTCACCAGTGCAGGCAGCAGTAGTATTCAGTGCACACGGGCTACCTTACCTCAAAATAGGCATCATATTCAGCTACTACGTATTCCGATCGTGGTTTGTTTTGGCAGTACACCACATACATGTGTAATCTTCTCTCCTGGGAAGAAAAGATGCACAGGAGTCTAGTAAGGTATTAACTATTATACTTTATTTAAAAACAACAGATTGGCAGGAAAATGCTAGAACTGTTCTGTTTCATGTTGCTCATGCACACAAAAGGTGCAAAGCAATAGAATCAGATTGGTTCTGGGTGACCTGAATCTGCCTCAATTGCTTTTCATCAAGGAGAATGTTGCTTCCCCATTATGAAATATTTAACACAATGCAGCCCTGATCCTCCCAACATTCAGGCCTTTGAATAGCTTTGCTTTGGCAAGTAGTCCAATTGAGAAAACTGTACTAGTCAGGTGCTCATGTATTTGCAACATGGAAACTTTACAAGTAGTCAGATTTTTCACTGCATTGAATTCACCATAGCAGATTTATGCTAGCCAAAAGGTATGGTCCAGTATCTATGCTCCTTTTAAAATTAACTGAACACCAACAAGTTGTTCTGCAGTCTCTAAGTTAAAAGCATAGAAATTTTCTAATATTTAAAAACATTAGTGCTATAAAAACTACTCTTAAATACACCTTCAGAGAACACAGACACCTGGCATGCAGTCTTGTATTATGCAAAGGATTCCCAGCCCCCAAAAAGAAAATAGCCAACTCAACAGCCAAATGAGAATTACTAGGAAATGCATTTTTGCTTTGTCAACTTCAGTAAAACAAACATCAAGATGTGCAAGCACACCATTTTATGCTTTTAAGAAGCTAAACGCTTCTCACCAGGGAATAAGTAAATTTCTTATGTATATGTTCGGCTTGTTGTTTCCAAGATACCAGAGACTGAGAAGGAAGGTGATGCGTATCTTTTATTAGTTCATTTGCAATGGTAGAAGGAACACAGTCTTCCAAACTCTACAGAAGTGTTCCCTCAGGTCTGGAGGAAGTAGCCAGAGTATCTGGAGTTACACATATGACTAGTCTGTGTGAGCATGCTACTTGGACAGGACCAAGCAAATGCAGGAATATGTTCACACAATGTCCGTTGGTTTTATTATTAGGGAAACCCAGTCATTCAGTAGCTAAGTATAAACATTTTTAATCCTGATATAAATTTCCTATGTTCACATGGTTTTTAACAAGGCCAAACTGAAATTCTGAGAGAAAGTTACAATGAGACCAGAGCGCACACACTCACATGTTTGATAAAAAGCTGTGCTAAACGGTCATGCTCCTGGAGACATTTTTCTAGTTCAGCCAGGAAAAAACTGGAAATAAAGAGAAGATCAGCAATTCAGAATTGTTTCTTCCTCTTAAACACCCACATTACCCCACTCCTCTTTCCCACATACCTTCATCTTCTCATTATCTAATCTCAGCTAGAGAATTTCACAACGACTGCACAAGAGTGGAAAACTTGGCCTTCCTTTAGGTGCACACTGCACCGATCAGAGCACTGTTCGGATTGGAAGGGGTTCAGGGAGAAAGTCAGTTCTCAAATTTAAAAAAAAAAATTAACCAAATGACTGGGGTGAAAACCCAACATTTTACGCGCCCCCCCCCCAAAAAAAAAGTAGCTTTTGAAAATAAATAGCAAAAAAAAAAAAAAAAGTGTTCAGTTGAACAAAACCCATGCAGAATTTTGCCTAAATATGTTGATTACAAACTTTTGACCAGCTCTAGTTTATCTTTGCATAACAATATGATGAACAAAATATTTACATTGATCAACACTGTTAGAGACCTCCAGCTTGAATCCCTTCTATGAAGGGATTTTATTTAGATGCAGAAAAATGAGCTTTGTTGAAGGCGCTTTGTTTCTAGATGCCGTTTTTAACAGCGCCAAAGGAGAGAGCTTCTGAAAAAGCAGAGGGTACTGAAAAAAACAGGTTCTCTTTTAGACTGAGCAATTCCCAGCTTAAGTCTCTTCATGGATCTTCACCGCAGATGCCTGGCATGGGGCGAAACATTGCCTCGAGTAAACAAGTCCTGGCAAGGTCCAGTTTCAACAGAGACTTGTTTCATATACAGCTTTTTGAAGGGAGATGCTTTAAGTCTTGGGGTCATGAATTTCATCATTAACTCTTCCTTGCTCTGACCCTCACTAAAGATGAACCAACTACTGGGAAGTGGGTCTTGTCCATGAAAGCCTATTACCTAATAAATATGTTAGGCTAAGATGTAAAGGACTGCTTGTTATTTCTACATTTGCTCAATACTCATAGAACAGAACTGGAAGGAAACTTGAGACGTCGAATCCAATCCTCAGTGCTCATGGCAGGACCAAGAGCCATCTAGACCATCCCTGACTGCTGTTTACCTAAGGAAGTTGTGGAATCTCCATTATTGGAGATTTAAGAGCAGGTTAGACAATTTATTCCAGTGCTTAACCACCTGGACATGATTTTTCCCCCCTAATGTCCAGCCTAAACTGCCTTTGCTGCTTCAACTTCAGCCCCTTGTTTCCTATCATATCACAGGAGATTGTCAATATTATCGTGGAATCTAAGGATCTTAGACCAGGACCTCGTTCTTCTAGGTCTTCATGCTCCTATTTTTAAACTGTTTAACCACTTAACTAACTAAAAAGGTTGAGATTTTTTTTTCTCCTTCCATTTAAACATTCACAACAGGAGAACTGGCAAGGAGCAAAGATACTGCACGTTCTCAGCTAGACAGATGTCTGGAGCCATTTATATTTTGCTTTTACTTGAGTTTACACATACTTTCTCCAACTCTACAGTAAGATTACTGCTGTTAAAAGATGTAGCTAGCATTAAACTTCCTCTTGATACCAGTCTAACAGGTCAGCTATATGCATTTCAAGAATTCCATTGCAACAAAATCAACAGAACTAATAAACTAGAAATAATTGACATCCAAAGTCCATTTGATTATATATGGGACTTTCATTAATCAAATACAGATGATCTCCAGGAAATCTGACCTTATTTAAAAATCCTGGTTAACACTTTGGAATAATGACTTCAGACATTTATTTCTCATCATCAGGAACCTTTCAACAAGTAAGACAAGCTCTGCAGTAGTGAGCTGTAGCAGCTGAATGTTTATGAGTGCCAGAATTGAAATGCACTGCAGAGTCAATGACTGCTATTGTTCTCAAAGGTTTCAAGAAGCAAACAATGGCTGTCACGTTCAAGGTAAAACCAAGACGTTGTTCACTGACACATTTTAAATAATCAATTTCTACCACAATGGTTTTCAAACTTTTTGGCCCATGTCCCACCATGCTCAATGAAAAGCCTTCCGCGGACCCCCAACCAGTCACCCATAATGACAAAATCCATTTCACTTATCTCTAAACACTAAATAATTGACATAGGCTACTGGAACAAAAACAAATTCACAGCTGTAATATATTGCTAGTTATGCCCCCAGTAGTACAATAGGCATCCTTCAGTCTACGTGGACTATGGATCAAAATGCTGTTAAGCGATGCTGGAGTACCTCTCCAGGCGTGAGCCGGGGCAATTTTTTTTTTTTTGGGACCCTGGGCTGCCCAGATGCCAGCGTCCCCCTCTCAGCTTTACTGATATAGTCTGAAGGAGAGGATAACTTCTACGTCTGGTACCAGCTCAGCTGCAGGAGTTTCCGGGTCAATGCCAGAAGTTGACACAGAACCGCCCCAGGACTCCCCTCTGGATTTTCTGTCAGGGTTTACTCCCTTAGCCTTGCTCCTTCCCAGAATAACCCACAAGGCAGTGGGGCATGCCCCCATCTTATTACCTATATTGCGTTTACCAAAGTAAAATATTAATTTAGGTTAAAAAGGTTTCAACATTATGGTGGGGAACTTTTGGGTCAGACCCTCAAAAATTCATCCGGGCCACACAAAAAGGTGAGGGGAATGCCCTCCCCGCCCCCGAGACGTTGCCCAACTGAGACACCTCAATCCCCTTGTGCTCCAGTTCTACAGCTGCATGTGGGGAGTGAAACAGAGCTCTAAGCACACAGTCCACCTGGAAGGTGTTTGTGGATCACACAGATTCCACCGTTTTAGGACTTGAAATGAGCAGACTACTGGAGGGCTAGTGTCCAGAAATACACCACCCTAAGGGATTCCACAGCTATCTTATGTTTGATTTTCTACATCCAACTACAAATCATGGACTGATGCAGCTTTCCATATACTGTTTCCTTTTCCCATGTATTTGCTCCATTTCCTCCATGCCCATATCCATGCTAGCCCTTTGCCACCATTCCAGTTCTATTGGGAAACAATGCATAGGTGGTTTTCAGAGTTACTGAGCACCCACCAATCCCAATATCAAAAGCTTGAGGTAAGTTAAGGTCCATCAGAGTGAGTGGAAGTTACTTTGAATTCATTTTATAGACCTACTATCTCAATAATAAAGTGCCGATTTATGGAAATTTTCAATCACACACACACCTCTCTCCTAGAATTGGAAGGGACCTCTGGAGGTCATCTAGTCCCGTCCCCTGCCCTCTCAGCAAAGCCAAGCACCATCCCCGATATCTATTTGCACCAATCCCTAAGTGGTCGTCTCAAGGATTGACCTTACAACCCTGGGTTTAGCAGGCCAGTGCTCAAGGCACTGAGCTATCCCTCCCCTCACAAAGACCATGTTTCAGACTGAACTTAAACCCTTGTACTCAGAGTGGGGCACAGGTCATCTACAAGCCTCCTGCATTTCACTCTGTCTTGAGACAAAACTTTTAGCTGACTCCAGGAGTATCCCAGTTGCTGTCCTTTAATCTCAGGATATCTTCCTCTTTTGCATTTTCCTTGTGGCTCCATTTGAGAGAGTGATGGACTATGCTGGATGTTGTTTTGAGTGTGGAGCCTAGCCATCCCCACTTTCTTCTTGATTTGAATGTCAAGTGGTTCTTGTCCTGCTCTGGTTCTAAAGCTGCTCATTTATGACAAAGTCTTGCCACTTGATGAGAAGGATGTGCCCTACGCATCTGTTTGAGTGTCTGTAGCTTGTGATCTGAAGACTTTAGTATGACAGGTATCACAACCATACAAGTGCACACACTTCACATTTGTGTTCAAGACCCACAGTTTTGTCATTGCAAAATTATGTGAGGTCCTGAACAAAAATATCTATTTTCTGAAGTGCTAGTGCCCACTGAAGCCCAAATGAGTAAAGATGACTCAGCAGCACCTGTAAAAAGTTATATTATTTTAACTCTTCCCTAGGGGGTCAAAGTTTGCAAGACCTTGTGCAAGGTCCATTTGAAGTAAATTTGGTGGTAGAGACAGGGTCAGAACCCAGGCAACTAACTCCTTGAAAGTACAGTTGTCAAAGATCCTTTTAAAAAAATCCAACTTACTCCTTGTGCCAGTCATAAATCTGGTGGATATTACCAAATACAATCTTGTCTTTTCCTTTCATATCTTCAGGGACTCCCTTTTCTTCTATACTCTTCATGAAGCCCTAAGACGTAGAAGATCAGTGATTAATCAGTGGCCTAGATGAAGAATAATTAATGTTCATTTTTCAGCAAAAGCACAAAATCCATGCCATCATAATAGCTAGGATCTTTTTCCTTTAGAAAGCCAAAGTATTTAAAATGCATGTTATGCAGTTTAAAATTAGATAGCCATCTTACATTTTGAATTCTAAACTTGAGAGAAAAAAAGGTACAAAAAAGGATCTATTCTGTAACTTTACAATAAATGTGTACAACCTTTATAGGAGGTCATTAAACATACAAATGCAAATTAAAGTTATATAAGAGTGGTTTGTCAAAAATTCCTGCATTCCCTAATAAGCGTAAGAAGCCAAACATGGCACAGAATTTTCTTATCAAAAAGAAAAAAAAAGTACATCTTAGGTGCATAAGACTGTCATGAATTTATGGACAGATAGGATTTCTCATGCCATCTGAGCATTCCACTTGCGTCTTTACAGCATGACAAATGACAGTTTACCTTTGCCTACACTTCACTATTTGAGTAAGCGAACACCAGTTCTTAAATTTTGGAAACCTTTGAAAGCCACTATTATATTAGTTCAGTGAATGCTTCCAGCCATTGCATTTACAAAAAGCAAAGGAAAGATTCCCAGAGAAGTCACTAGTTTTCAGTGCCCTTGTGTTTTGGACAACGAGTGGTGTTCTGTGCACTGAATAACCTCTCACAGTATCCAGGTATCAGTTTTTGGGTTCCCCACTGAAGCAGACAAGATTAATGGACACCTTTGAAAGTGTAGAACAAAGAACAACTTTGATACAGTTCCTCTCATCCCAAAGTGGGTTGCAAAGAAATAACTTAGCGGCTTCATATGGGTTTGAAACAGGCTGTTTAGCTCCTGGTGCCACTATTTAGAAGTATTCATATCTGGAATTTTGATTTGGGTCTCTCTCATGGAAGCTTATGCCATTATTAAAAATCAGTTCCAGGTTCAGATAGGACCTCTGTCTCTCAGCAATGGGCATATATATATAAGAAGTGCAAGGAAGGAAGGAATTAAAAAATCTATTCCGTCACCTGAAAGCCTACTACAGCTGAAAAGGTCTTACCACAACCCAAGACAAACAAGTCAGAGAGGTAGCCATGGTAGTCTGTATCTTCACAAAAACAAAAAAGCAGTCCTGTAGCTTTTTGGAGACAAATATAATAATAGGTGATGAGCTTTCGTGGGACAGACCCACTTCTTCAGATCTGGTCAGAATTTTCCACCACCTATTATATTATTTTGTTAGTCTTCAAAGTGCTATAGGACTGCTTCTTGTTGCTCCTGACAAAACAAGTCAGCCAGTTCAGAACCTTGCATACTTCATTGTATGTTCTGAATTTTGTACGTGAGCTTCATTTACTTTAGGTACTTTTTAGCACAGCATCCAGTCAATGGGACATCTTTTTCCTGAACTGAACCAAGTTTAAAGATATTAAATGGACTTTTTTTTTTTTTAAAAAAAAAAAAAAAAAAAAAAGAAAACAAAAACAAACAAAAACCACTCACCTCCACCACGATTCCCAAGTCTTTGACGTAATCCTTCTCAGTCTGCACCAGCTCGTTCAAGACAAACCTAGATTAAAAATAACTGCATCATTTCTCAATATATCCATTATTTCTTCTCTCTACCACAGTAGATTTCTAACTAACTAGAAAACAATATCCTTATACCAGATCACATGACCTAATTCCCAGCTCACTGGTTACTATCTGATGAAAAACGTAAGCCTGTCAGTTCAGGAATATTCATTTGTGTCAGAGGTAACAATCCTCCTCACCAGCACTATCATCCTCCTGGAGCAGCGAGCCAATTGGCAGGATTAGATGGGGGGAAAAAAGTGTGCAACTTCCCCTTAAACTACATTCTACTGAGACTGATCCCCCCCCCCCATTTTACTGATACTTTGTCACCTATGTAAAGGTAAGCCAGTATATTTTCCAGTGGTGACAAATGCCCTGCGAGTTCAATTTAACGTATCCCTACCAGGCCTGCTAAAATTGAACTCCGGACAATGGACTGTGGCAGTGGCAATCTTCCCAGAAAAGTGAAGCTGTTGCATGTGGTACTCCAGAATGTCCTGAATTTGCACCTCTGTGCTTGTATTCCATAGAGACCACCACACAAAAACTTACCCCCCCCCCACACACTGTGGCCACATGAGTGGGTCTATGCTTCCTATAAGCAATATTTCCTGAACTGCCACTTAGCAGTTCATTTGCACTTCACCTAATCACTCAACATCCACATGGCAAAGTGCACATTGTTGGGTTTAGGTTGCAACATCTGCCCCTGACGCTTGGATAGCAGTTTGAGGAATGGAGATAAAGCACATGGAGTTAGAGTTGAGAGGCTGTGAAGAGCACAGAACTAACACTACCTTAACCAAGCAGACATGGTAAGAATCTTGGCATGATCCTTCTTCACCCTGGTGAGCATGGTGGCAGGGAAATCAAAATAAAAAAACACTTTTGCAGTTCCAGCATGCTGGCTGTACTCCTAAGTAGAAGACACAGGCAACCCCCTCAAAGAGCTATACCCATGCTCAGACAACCCCAATTCCATGTATGACACTGCACAGAGAAGAAAGAGTACCACAGCAGTAGCTCTGAAATTTCTCAAGTACATTATACCTCACTGCAAGTATTCTGTTCCCCTGGCTGCCAGAGAGTCCCCATCACTATAAACAAGTTTCATTCAACTGTGTCCTTCCATAAGCTACAAGGAGTTAGTCTTCCATTTCACTTGTGATTTAGTGCTAAGAGACTGACCCTATCTCCTTTCCAAAGGACTGAGCTATTATGGTAAATAATCTGGGTACGGCTGTCAAAGGCTTTGTTTATTTCAATTGTGTTCAATCTCCCTCTCAAAGAAACTTATTTAGCACTATGTGAGCTAAATTCCATCCAGCTCAAGTTCAAAGGCACACTGATAAAATTTAACAAGATAGGGGAATGCCCTCATGCCTGTATACATCAATCAGCTATGACTCACTTGAAATGACAGCAGTGTTCCTACAGAGCCAATATGGAAGCTGTGGTAACTCATACAGAAAAAAAATTCTAGTCACAGGCATTTGAAAGAAGAAAGGTGGATCACATGGGCTAGTGAGATTCTACAGCTAGGATATATTTGGTGACTTGTAAACCTCCCCTCACAATATAATTTGATAATACTGGGCACTAATGAAGTGATAATTTTGAACCAGATGTAGCAGGTGAAAGATTCTATTCTAAGCTGATGCTGCATAACAAAATGGTGACAAGTATCAGAGAGGCAGCTGAGTTTGTCTGTATCTTCAAAAAACAAGTAGTCCTATGGCACCTTATAGACTAACATTTTGGAGTGTAAGCTTTCGTGGGCAAAGACCCCCTTCATTAGATGCAGTTGCTCCAAAGTATGTTAGTCTACAAGGTGCCACTGGACCTCTTGTCGTCTAACAAAATGGTGGTTGGTATCCTGTCCGATGCAACATGTTACAGATATACAAACTGCTTAGCTGAGACAGCAGTGAGGTCACAACCTGTGTTCCCTGTAAGCTGAGTGCTCAGATGGACACAGCGATTCAGGTACCACCCAGCTGATTTGCAGAAAGCGCACAGCATGTTTCTACTGGTGGTGTACGTCTGCACGTGCCTAGGTGCTTATTCCACACATGGAGGTGAAAAATTAGGGGAGCATTCATCACAATGTGCCATTTTGCCTGGAATAATTTTTCTGCCAAATCATGAAAACCTGAGACATGAAGACAAGAGTATAGTGATGCAAGGTACAGAAAACCTGAGACACATGGAGTATGATGGCAGTGTTGGTAGCACCCATTTATGCCCTGTTTAGGCAAAGCAGAGAAGAAGATTTTTCCACAGATCCTCTGCACAAAGAGGGCATGTTGCTTCTTGTTCAAGCAGCAAAATCCAGCCTCTTGGGCAAGAGTCAGGAGTGTAAGCAGAAATGCCAGCTAGCTGCGTATTCTAAGAACCACTTTGCCAACTTCCATACATGTGTAATACATGCTGGGCAAACAGCTGCTCCTTTAAAAAGCAGCAGTGTAGGTCTGTAGGCAAGCATATGCCTAGACCTGTCCTATTTATGGAACAAATGGGCCAAGGCAGCCACCCCACTCATCCTATGGGCAGCAGGAGGAGGATTACCTGGACCAGGGTTGGGTGGTGGGGGAGACTGCAGCAGCAGCAGGGGATTGCCTCCCCCACCTCCCCAGCACTCACCACAGAGCGACTACTCTGTCAGCCCAGTAGGCTAGGAGGGCATGGCGAGTGTGAAATCCTGTGGATGCCCCAGCTGCCCACCACCCATCCCCTACCCCAGGTAATCCCCAGCCAGGGCAGTGCAGCACATGGCTGTTGCCCCTTCCCACCCCACAGAACAGCCCTGCAGCACAGGGGTGGCTCCCCAGGCCCAGCCACAGCCCTGCATACACCCTGTGCAGCTGCTCCCTGGCTGACTTACCATGTGCTGCTAAGAAATATTCCAGCCAAGGAGATACAACATATGTCAGTGCCAGATTTACTGAACAGAGGGGAACGTGGCCCTTAGCACTAGATGGGACCCCTGGATGTTGAAGAAACACTTCCTCCCCTCTTATGCCAGAAGCAGGCACTAATTTTTGATGGGGGACCACCCCAAGATTTTGGAAAGTGTTCAAAGGCTGCACTTTTCTGTGGAGGTGTGGGTGTTTGGGACAGAGGTTGGGTGTAGAAGAGAGCTTGGGGTAGGGGATTCTGACATGGTGGAGGCGTGTAGGAAAGGGTACAGAGTCTGGTAGGGAGTTGTCACCTGAGCAAGGAGAGGAGGTGCAGAGGGTTTGGGTAGTGACCTGGGGCAGGAAATTGGGGGTACCAGATGCATGCTTTGGCTGGGAGGCACTTACCTAGGCAGCTCCCAGCCAGCAGCCCACTGGGACACTCAGGCAGGCTCCCTGCCTCCTGCAGTCCCAGGGAGAAGCACGTGGAGGCAGCCAGCTGGGCTGCAGCAGGAAGCCTACCTGAGGGTGTTGATGGAATAGGGCCCCCTTGCCCACTGCTGTTCTACACTTAAATTATTCAGGAGGCAGAATTTGGCCTTAAGTGTCTATGCAAAGAAAATTACAATATAAACAATGCCAGCACTACAGTGTTTATAGGTCTGAGGCAAAGAATTTAAGCACCCTTCAAGACTAACCATTGTAACTTCTGATGAGCAAAAGGTGTCAGTTTGGCCAATACTTCAGGAGATTTAAAGCAAAGTGGTACATTTTTCTTACTTTGGGAGCTTAGTTCAGCACCTACATAGCTTAAAATTGCATCCACTCACTACTCTAAAGATGACGTAGCGGAAACTGCATGATTTGAAACAATTCTGTTGAATGTCACTTGGTAGTTTTTATCTATTGCTCGGCCACGTATGACAAACTCCTCCATAACTTGGTAGTAGTAATTACAGACTTTTTAGGAAAGGGACATCCGAGAACAAGCTTCCTTAACCTAGAATATCTGAAACAGGTAACAAAAATGAATCATTTACAAATACAAAACTGTGGGGAATACAGGTCTATTACATGCCTTTTTCTGTTGTTACCGAAGTATTTTTCCTTCCACCTGGGAATGTGGGGGGACTGGTAAGCAGAAGTGGACCCTTCCCTACTCTTTTAAATAAAAATTAGTATATCTTGACAACACCCCCAAGTTCTCTCTTGAGGGTATGACAGGATTAAGAAAACACCCCTTTAACTTGGCATGCATATATTTCAGCAATATCTGCTGGAATAGGGGCTCTGAACGGAGATGAAAGGTGAAAGGACACATGCATGTACGAGATTACCACCTACAAATATGACTTCACAAGTAATCTACTATTTGCTGAGAAAGAGGTCATAAAGAGGTCAAATCCAAATCAACAGGTTATTAAAACAAGAAGCCATGTAGTACCAGATAAAGACCAGAGAAAGTAGTGTACCAGAGAGGCCTTATGCTGAAAGCCACTTACATCTAAACATCCTGGAGTAAAAGGCATTTATTTGGACTGAAACCAAACACAGAGAGATACATAGTACATACCTGCCAGAGCACTTGCATTTCAAAGAGCATCACATATCTATGCATACAAAATGGCATGTTTCTCTAAATGGAGAATGCAAAGAATACAGCTTGCAATGGTAAACTGTGATTCATTAATCAGACAGATACTGAAACCAGCTACTTGCAACATTGGGACAATCTTACGAGAACAATCAATCAGTTTACACATCAAAGGTGTTCTCTCCAGGTAAAGCAGAGCATGCATCTCCTCTAACCTGCTCTAATCCATTCAAAAAGTCATCCAAAAAAGCGTACTTTGTTTGCTAGGACTACATCAAGCTGCTCACCGATTATTTCTCTGTCTTCTGCATCAAATTCAAGAGAGACTCACATGGCCTTTCAAAGCTCTACTGGCCTGTCTTCCCCCTACCACAGTTCCCTTTCCATACCCTTAACCTTTCTCTAGCCCATCTGCTATTCTTCTGCTCATTAAACACTTCCATGAGATCTACATATCCTAGCATTCTCCCTCAAATGAAGTCTAAAGTGCTGTATTAATAGTGCTCACACTGCAAGACTCCATATCAAAACCAGACCAGACAAGTTGTTATTTTTATAACCCCTGACTTCCCTCTACCAACCCTCACTGTCCTCTCATCTGTGTGTCATGATAAACATACGGTAAGACATGCCTCAGTTTAGATAAGCATGATCAAGATAAGAGCGCTCTCTCAGCTGTAAATTTCAAGCACATTTCTGGTAGTGTATAAATAGATAAGCCTTAGTTTTTAAAACCAGCCACCACACCCCTCAGCATGTATTATGTAGCTTTACAGGAGAAGGCTCTCACATCTCTGCTAAAGGCATTCCTCTTCTCAATCCCCCACTCCCCAAGCTAAACCACCACACAACAGCTCTGACTGTAAAATCCTAGCTGAGACAAAGGCCCCTAAAGTTGCCCCCCAAAGTGGCTGAGTGTGAAGTTAGTACTTTATCATCCTGCCTGGGGTTTCACCCTGGTCTCCACTAGGATAGATAAGGATACTCATTGTTAACTTCAGTTATTCCATGATAAAGACAGATACATTTTTCCCCTCTTCCCACTAGTGAAGAAAAAAAATCCATTTTTTTTAAAAAGAAAGCTGAATGAGCACAGAATGGAATTCAAACCTTCACAGTACCAGTCCTGTGCGTCCATCACCCAAGCACGTCTCCCTGCTTTAATCGCTGTGCACATTTTTGTAGTGTGTATTTGAAAAACTGAAAAAGCAGCAAGATAACTTACATCCTGCCTCTCATTGCTTTGGCTTTTTGTTCCTCTTCAAGGTTTCTTGGGGGAGCAGAAGGCGTCATCCCTTCATTTAAACACCCAGTGCCATCTTTTAAGCTTCCTCGATAAGTTCCTCCTTCTAGGGTCTAAAGAACAAAGCATTATCCTTGATGAGCAAAGCTAGAACATTATCTTCTGCTGCAATAGTTGCCTCTGCACTCATGAGTAGGGAAAACTAAAAACAGATTAATGTTCAGTTACTTCCCCTTGGAGATTGAGTTACAACCAAACTGGTTTTATTTGAGGTTGATATTAAAAAAACTGCAACTTAAAACCTCAAGTGACTCATTGCAGAGCAGAAAGCGTACATCACTAAGCACAGTATGAAAATGCTGGTATTGCTAGAATGAGTATCAAAATTATTCAGAGCAAAATCGCAAAAGGGCATGGGTATGAAGAAATCACACTGCCTTTCAAAATGTGATAGAATTAGGCTACAAGCATTTGAAATATTCTTCTGTGGAAGATTACATACAAAACCAGGTATGACTAGTCATTTCCAGGAAGTTTATTTAATGGATTTCAGACAAAAAAAAAAAGTTTACTACCTGGGGTTAGTGCACTAAATAGCTATCCTCCTATGAAAACTTGAGACTTAATATGCACTGTTAATTCACTGTAGTTTAAACCCCTGGTGGCGCTTCTAGAATTTCCCCTTTTCTAGTGCCCTGCTTCTCTAGTCACAAGCCCATCTAATTCTGAAATACCTATTTCCTCCAAATCCCCAATTTAACAGTCATCCAAGTGCACAGAATGAGGGCAAGCTTTCCCCAACCAGATACCACCTGTGTGCCGAAAACTCAGACTGAGGAAGTAGTAAACCCCAATTACTACAGTACTTCTATTGTGGAATCACTGTCAGACAAAACCAGTTCCACAGACTCAAGAATTCCAGTACCTTTTATTATTCTCTTCACCTTTAACATGAGTGCAAGAAAACAAGCCTTCAGAGTCACAGCATAGGTCTGCCTCAACTCTGACTTCTTCACTGAAGAAACACAACCTTAAGCTACAGTATTTGCCTGAGTTTATTGATCAAGGAATATTTTACTCTGTAGATTAAAGGAAGCCAAAATGCAAAGAAAAACCATCCCTTTTGTAACGCACAGATCTACGTGTGGTTCACCTGTTCCATGTTGTGGTACCTAGACCGCATCACAGAGAAAGAATAAAGTGTCCTATACAGCTTAAGCTAAAAGCCAGCTGGCCTTACCTCAAGCTGTAGAGGGGCCTGCACTAAGTGCCTGAGATCCTAGGCTTGAGTCTGCTAAGGGCACCTACACTTTCACACTGATTATAAATTATAAGTACAATACAGTAAAAACTGGACTAGAATAAACTAAAACCAGAGTGCTCGATAGTGCTTTCACCCTGGTAGAGCATACAGGCTACATCTACACTAACACACATCTTCAGCAGTTCCTGGGGACCTTTCGAAAAGGACCTCCGTCTGGACGAGCCGCGCAGGAGTGAAATGCAGCAATTTCGAAGAGGCGTGGCTAGCAGCATGCTAATGCAGTGCTGAATATGCATGTCAGCACCTCATTAGTAGCCTTCAAAATGGCCATTTGCATGGCTATTTCAAAGATTTGTGCTAGTGTGGACATGGCCCCAGAGTTTATTAGCAGAAAAGCACAGTGACACAGGTAGTGCTTGAATTTCAATAGGGTTCAATCACAGCTATCACACATTAATAGGTTAAACAATTTTGCTATTAAAATTTTCAGAAATACTTAAGTAAAAAAATAAACTGATTGTCTTCATAGCTAAATTCCCATATTTAAAAAGTTATATTATGAATACAGTCTTGCCTTTAATACAATCCACAATGTTAGCCTCAAAGAGTCATTCCTCAGAAGAGGTGTTACATGAAATTCACTGGTATCACAGCTCAAAGGCTATCAAGTGCTTTGGTAGAACATCTACACAGAAGCTTGCAACTGCATTTAAACTTTAGCAACTATTAGAACTTCCATGCTGAGAACTGGTACACCTAAGGGTTAATAAAAATGAAGCAATGCAAACTCACACCCATGCTACAGAGAAAAAAAATTATGCCTGTTCTGTACATAGTTTCCAAGACACTACACTTACCAGCTTACTTTTGACCAATTTTTCTATTGCACTGACAAGATCCGCAGCAGTTGGGACATCAGAGGAGCTTTGACGAGCAGCTAGCAAAGAGGAGGACTGCAAGACACCAGTTTGCAAAGGAAAAGCAGGTTAGAGGGATGAGAAGGGTTAGGAAAAAGTGACAAAGCCAGCAATTGAAGAGGTAATGTTTGGGACTCAAGCAGGAAGAACATGTGTGCAGGAAAGGGTTTGAGGAAGACATGCAGTGTCAGGAGGCCAACTATCAGACTAGCGCAGCACAGAATTAGCAGTAGAATTCTGGGTGGCGTCTCCGTGTAGGATTGAAAAGCTAGCTGCTAAAAAGAACATGTTAAACAGGTGACCATATTTCCCAAAAGGCAAAGAGGACACAGAATAGAGCTGTTCTGGCCTGCTTGCCTAAGCTTCCTTGCTCTCCCCAGGACTAGCTTGAGTCATTTGCCCAGCACTCCCCCCCCAACCCCCATACAGAACTGGAGCTGGCAGTGGGTGTTGCTGCTCACAAGAGTCCTGCTTGCTCTCCCCTCCACCCCAGCTTCCTGACTGCTTACCCTCACCCCACACGTTCCTCCGTGTGCATGCACACACACGTACACACATGGATAACCCCCCACACCCACACATGCTAAAGTTGGTCCAGTTTGCTCGTCAATTTGATCAGGGACAAATACCCACTTTTTTGAGGTGGGGGCGGGAGGGTAGAATAAAAAGGGACAGCCCCTGCCAAAACAGGACATATGGTCACCCTAAATAGTAGTGGAAAGGTAGCTGTGTTACTGTGTACTTAAAAAAAAAAAAAAAAAAAAAAAAAGCAAAGCACATATGGTCACCCCGTAAATTAAAGTTCTCTTTACTCATGTTGCAAGTGACAGGTAGAATTATAATTAATAAATTGAAAATTCTGAATTTTAAAGTAAGGAATTAGTAGCTTTACACACACAGTCTACCACTGAGTACAGATCAGTTTTGTAGTCTTCATTTCACAAATGGGGAAGCAAAGGCACACAGCGCTAACATACAAATGTTTTCAAGACGCAAATAAGAGCTGTGGGTGATCAGTACGCTCATGCAAAATTTGACTTGGGCTTTAGGGGTCCAAAACCTGAGGCAAAGTCAACAACTTGGGTAAGAAATTTAGTCTGTTCCACTTGCTGGTTCACAGGTTAGCACCAATTCAGGTTGCAGAGACTGTTTAGTTTAAAACAATCGCCACCCAGGCCTACACGACAGGTTCTGCAGGCAGAGCAGTTGAGAATGTGCACAAACATGACTCCTGACCAACACAGCTATGCCAGCAAACTACGGTGACGTGTAGGGGCATGTACCTATCCAGTCTAATTTCTGCCAGGTTGCCTGCACTCAGGCCTCCTCACCACTCCCCAGCGTTGCCACGCACCCCAGTGCAAAAACCTTTGGTTCAGACCAGAAGTAATATGGGAGGCAGTTGTGCCCTCGTAAGCCTTTAAGCCCCCCACCACCACCACACACAATTGCGTATTGCCTCTGCCAGCAAAGCCCCCCCCCCCACTATAGACTTAGCTACACTGGCATAGTTCAGGTCTGGAGAGTGAGGGTGTGGAGATTAGTGGCAGGAGTAGATTTTTCCAGAACAAGCTAGATCCATAATAGGAGTGCTTTTCTAAGAGGCTCCTCGCCTGGACCAGGCCTATGAAAGAAAAGGGTTTTCAGACAAAGAAACATCTCTACAGATATTAGTGTTGGGTCTCACCAAAAAATGCTGTAACACAAACACTAAGCCAGAATTTTTGCATGTGGGTTTCCAAATTCAGCACACAAGTCTATAATTTAGCATCTACTTTTTAACAATGCTCTGTCAAGAGACCTATATAGACTTTTTTCTATATGAGCTATCCTCTACTGAAGAGAAAGTAGTGACTGTATCTCTATGTCCCTGATAATACAGGCTGAATATATCTACTCTAATCTAGCATCCTCTCATCCAGCAACACACATTTCATGATTTTAGTTAGCCAGATGACCACTTATGGTTATGGCCAAATTCCTATGGTCCCATACAGTTTGTTTAAAGCCACGTGTCCTGGCTCTCAGCGTTCAGTGCTGTTTAGCTGTAATTTACCCCTAATTGTCTTCTAAGAGCCCAGTAAGCAGTGGAAGTGTTGGTAATGCTGCTCAATAATAGTGCCAAACCATGGAAGGTCAAATTCTCTTATTCTGCATGGGTCAGAGAGATTCAACTTACAGGTGCCTTACATGGTTTAACAGCAGCCAGCGAAGATTCATCTGCCTTTACTGTTTATTCCTTTAGAATTACAAAAGACTTATTCATCTCCTCAGACAGTTAATGAAGGTTTGCAGCTTCAAGGGGGGAGGCAGAATAGAGAGAAAAGGTTATAGCTTTTATTAAATCACTATCCAAGCTTTAATGAAATATTAAGACAGGATGGTAACGAGAGCCAGAAGGAGTGACAGCAGAGATTAGTCCATTTAGGCATGTGGCCACCACACTATTGTGGGAAATCAAACACTGATAGGGCAGCAGGGGTCTTGCTACTATAGTACAGCATTGGGAAAAGGGGCAGACTAATCCACTTAAAGCAGTTCAGAAAATGTCAACACTGTCATTATTTGTGATTTAGCGTTCACCCAACTGACACATCTAATCAACAGCTCTAATTAAACAAAGTTACAGATAATCAGCTCGTTAATTTAACAGAGGAATTAGCTTCAAATTCATACTGAAATAACCTTTAAATTCTTACTAAAGATTACATGCAGATCTTCAAAACAGGAATGGCACCTAGAAAAAAAAAAGATATATGACTGAGGAGCAGGGTTCTGAAAAGAGAAGATAGCTGGATGTTTACACCACTGTCCAATGTAGGTGCCTAATTAATTGGGTCAAATTTTCAGAGGTAGTCAATGCCTGTAGCTCCTATCTTTCAATTAGCATTGAGCCTTCTTAATGTTTGTGAAAAGACAGGGGGTACATCGATGGGGACTGAGATGCTTAATATTGAGCACCTTTTTTTGCATTTGTATGGTTTTACATTTTCAGTCCACTGTACACCCCTTGGCAGTAGGGCTGGGGAGAAGTATTATAGTGCCCAATAACTTGCATACAGTTTAATGTAACTTTCATTTCTTCTGCATCTCAAAAGGGCGCTGTTACAAGGAATACAATAGCCATCGATTTCTTCTGACAGCAGAAAGGGGTCCACTCCTGTTCCAAACCTACCCACTACGGTGGGCTAATGCTTTGGTTTTCACCAAGGAGGTTGATGGCAATGAAAAGGTATAACATGGTGAATATCAGTGGAATATGGGATAGGGACAGAAGCTAAAATGCAAAAAGAACGTATAAGGAATTTTTAACTCAAGTTAGATGTCTTCAAATCATTAGGGTCCAACGAAACGTATCCTAGAATAATCAAGGAGCTGACTGAAGATCTCAACCATTACCTATAGTCTTTGAAGAGTCACGATTACACTAGTGTGTCCAATTCTGGGAAACACACTTCAGGAAGGACGGGAATAAACTGGAAAGCGTCCAGAGAAGAGCTACAAAAAACAACCAACCAAAAAATGATCTAGAAGACATGACCTAATGTGGGCAGATTGAAAGAACTGGGTTTGTTCAGTCTAGCAAACAAAGACTGAAAGTATCTAAAAGGTTGTTCCAAGGAGAAGAGAAAAATTATTCTCCTTAACTGCTGAGTAGTGAACAAATAGCAATGGGCTTAAATTGCAGCAAGGAAGGTTTAGGAAGTTTCCTAATGGCCAACCTAGTTGCTTGAGCAGTTAAAACACTGCAATATATAGTTCAAGGAAGGTATGAGATATCCATCATGGGAGATTTTTCAGAACAGCTTACATAAAACACCTGTTGGGGTGGTCAATAGTGCTTGCCCCTGTCATGAATGCAGGGGGACTGAACTTTATGACCTCTCAAGGATCCTTTCAGTCCCATGATACTGCAGTGGGTGCACATGTGCCCACACCACAAATTTTAAATGGTTTCACAAGGCTAACTTGCTATGGAATTAAAATACAAAAAGCTTTCTAGTTTCAATTTGAAGCTAAACTAGCTTCTCACCAGCCACAGTAGCTTTTATAGGGAAAACTGAAGCAGTGCATATGGAGAAATTCTATCAAGCTGTGCTCCCATTGCTGTAGTCAAGGGAATTAGAATCAACATGTGTAAACTTGTGCTATTCAAGTCAGAAAGCAAACCAGAATGGAGGTAACCGACTTTCTTCATCCTAACCAAAATGTTTAAAAACCCCACAATTCTGCACTCCAATAAAACAGCAGCAGAAATGTAGCACTTTAAAGACCAACAAAAAAAGATTTATTCGGTGATGAGCTTTCCTGGGACAGACCCAGTTCAGATCAATCTCATTTCCAAAACAGACTGACATTTAAGAGTACAAAAGGATCAAAAAAAGTTGCAATAAAAAAACTGAATTCAAGTACATAGGACTGAAGAAGGGGGCAGATGGGTGGGGGATGATGTGTCCTGCCCGAGATAATTACAAGCATCAAAAAGAAGGGAAGCAGTGCTTGTAATGCCTGAGGTAATTGAGGCCTCTGTTCATACCATGTGATGTGTCAAATTTGACTATGAATTCCAATTCAAAATTTCTTGCTGTAATCTTTTTAAATTCTCTGTGCTCTAGGACACAAATTCTCAGGTCTTTATCAGAACAGCCCACTCCATTCACTGCACAGCTCACAGGTATTAAGTTTCTTGATGTCTGCTCTGCGTCCATTTATTCTCTGGTAAAGATTTTGCCCAGTCTGTCCAATGTACATAGTGGCAGGGCACTGAGGTACGTAATGGCATATATAATGTTGCTGGAGGTGAAAGAGACTGTGCGTTTGATCTTTTAACTAACTTGGCTAGGTTCAGTGATGGCATGCCCACATTTATTCTGGGGAAAGTTGGCAGCAGGGTTTGTTCCAAGGAAAAGCTCCAGAATTAGCATTGGAGTGGTGCAGCCTGTGACTGTTGGTGAGATACTCTCTCTCAGGTTAGGAGGTTGTCTATAGGAAAGGACAGGCCTGTCACCTAGAGCCTTCTGGAGCCTAGCATCATGATCTAGAATAGGTTTGAGTTGTGGGCTATATTTGATGACAAGTGGTATCTGTTATTGATCTTCTGGGGCCTGTCTTGAAGTAGCTAGTTTTTGGGTATTTATCTGGCCCTGTCTTTTTTTTTTTTTTTTTTTTTTTTTTTTTTAAAAAAAAACAAAAAAACACACACCTTCTCCTGGTGTGTAATTAAGTTTTATAAATGCTTGATAGAGGTCTTGAAGTTTCTGCTCTCTCAGTAGGCTCAGAGCAGATGTGATTGTATCAAAGGGCTTGACTATAAACAATGGACTGTGTGGTGCGTGCTGGATGGAAGCTGGAAGCATATAAGTAAGTGTAGCAGTCAGGGGATTTCTGGTAGAGTGGTGTTTATGTGGCCATCAGTGATTTGTACTGCAGTATCCAGGCAATGTATTTCTCATGTGGAATAGTCAAGGCTGAGATTGATGGCAGGATGCAGGTTAACATATTTTTGGAATTCTTCTAGAGTCTCTTTACCATGGGTCCAAATGATAAAGATGTCATTGATGCAGCATAAGTAAAGTAGGGGTAAACAGGGGATGAGAGCTGAGGAATCGTTCTAAGTTGGCCATAAGAACATTAGCGTACTATAGGGCCATGCAAGTGCCCATAGCAGTGCTGCTAGTCTGGAGGTATAAATTGTTCCCAAATTGGAAATAATTGCAGGTGACAAGAGTTATAGGTCAGATTTGCTGTAGTGACATCAAGGATGAATGATATTCCTGATAGCTTACAGTCCATCTTCATATGGCATATTGGTGTAGAGAGCCTCTACATCCATGGTGGCAAGGATGGTGTTGTCAGGAAGTTCTCTGATGTTTTTCTAAATTTCCTCAGGAAGTCAGTGGTATCTTGGAGATAGCTAGGAGTGCTGGTGGCGTACAGTTTGAGGGAGTCTACATAGCTGGACAGCCTGGTAGTATGAGTACTAATACTTGAAATGATAGGGCATCCTGGGTTTCCAAGTTTGTGGATTTTAGGCAGTAAATAGAATAATCCAAGCTGGGACTCAGATGGTGTGAGTGAATTTGGTCTCAGGTAGACAAGAAGTAGATGGTGCAGTTTCTTTTGGAATTCCTAAGTGGGATCTGAGGAAAGGGGTCTGTAAAATGTGGTGTTGGAGAGGTGTCTAGCTGCCACCTGTTCATAGACTGACTTATTCATCATGATGATGATGATGATAGCAGCACCACATTTGTCAGCCAGCTTGATTACAATGTCTAAGTTACTTTTGAGACTTTGTACAGCATAGCGTTCACAGTTGAGATTATATTTCATTTGGTGTTTTTTGCATATAATTTCAGTCTGTGCACAGTGGTAGAAGCATTGTGGATAGAAATCTACACTGCCATTACACCCTCAGAGGGAGTCCAAATGGTGTTAATTTGAAGAGGCTTCTGAAGCTGTTTTGTTTTGAGGTGTTTGAAGTGTGTCCCTCCACCCACCCACTTTCATTTTTGTTTTGGATGGAGCTATTCACCGAATTCTCAACTTGTTTGGATGCCTTGAGCAAGTGTGGTTTTCAGCAAGCTTGCCATTAGCTACAGAGTTTGGCCAGCTCTAAATAGGGAAGTGCCAACATTCCCATTTTACAGATAGGCCATTGAGCCAGGAGACTAAGCAATTTGCTCAGTAAGTCTGAAGGTGAAAGGAACTGAACCCAGGTCTCTCAAGCTTCACATCTGTGTTCCAGCCATCAGACAATACCACCTTTCATAAACAGATAGGGCCTCAGTGCAGAGTAAGTCTTCTTTGCCAGGCCTCTATTTTGGTCAATGTTCACGGGGTTTGGGTTTAAGAATGCATTGACTCACATCCCACCCTGCATTTTTGAATACCTAACTTTGGATCCATGCTCAAGTTAGAATACAAGCCAAGGCTGCCAGTGAGCCTCCTGTTCTCGCTAGTCTCTTTTAGAATGGGGGAAGTTATCAGGACACAAAGAGGCTCTGTAAAGTTCATCTACCTGGCAAAGAAAATTGAAGATGTTGATTAACTGAAGTGTTATAGGATCATGCATGTACCAGAGACACTAAAACCTCCCGGAGTGGAAACCAGAGTCACGAGATTAGACAAAATCTAATCTAATCCTGCAGGCAACTAGCCAGAAGCAGATCATCATCATACCAGGCATGCATCCAAAGCTTTACACCACCCTCCCCTTTTCACAACAGTCAGCAGTATATGCACCACTTTAGGTCAAGAGTCCATGACTCCCAGCTGCTTTCTGCCTATCTTGCTACCATCACAAAATGTCATAACAGGATTTACGAGATGAGAGCAGTGCCCTTGAATCCATCAGCTCAAGCACTAGCTAGCTGACAGACTTGCTCACTCCTAACACACCATAATCCTTTTATGAGCCAGCTTCTTTGGATGTAGACTTACTAATCTCTCCCTTTTTACCTGTCTGCACACAGTAACTGGAGCAGGAGAGGAAGGAAGGTAGGGTGTTAAACCAGATGCCACAAGGAAAGAAAGGAAGCAGCTAATAAAATTGATTTTTACAAGTTGATAGTCCAAGAAAAGGAGGGAAAAGAAAGGCAATTAGCTGGACACAAAGCAGATCCACAGATCAAATTCATAAACTGAAGTATCCCCTCACTCCAAAGTGAATTGAAATAGTCCAAGGATTCGCTTCATATACCACTAAGCCATTAATCACAGTAGCCATCCAGCATCTTCTCCATCACATGCAACTAACGTGGCACTATCAGTAAAAGCCTCCACACCCTGCAAAAAAGAGCCATAGAACTCCCTTTCCATGCACAGGTCCCTTACTATCTGCATTGGGTGATTAAGACACTCAGGCACTTCAGACCTAGTAATCTGGGTGTCCGAGAGTCCAGATGGCTAGTCTAGTCCAGGCCTGTGGTAGCAGAAATGAAGATAGCACACTAGGCTCTCTCTTCTACTGACAAATAGCTTACCAGCATAATGCGCAGGAACGGGGAAGAACTGAAGATTCCCACAGGGCCCTGAGCACCTGAATTGTTGCTACAGTACATAAGAGCCATTGGCTTTTTGTCAATAGCAAAAACACCTCCCCCCTGCTGCCTCTGGAGAGGCTCAAGAAATACTACTTCCAACATATACAGCACTTTTCACTTTTAGGTTCCAGAGCAGTTTAGAATGGTACATAAGGACTTTCTCCCCATTTCACTGGCAGAAAAGCTGAAGCACAGAGGAGAAGTGACTTACCTCTAGTTACACAGGAAGACACTGGCAGGACTGGGATTTGTTCCCAGGCCTCCTGACTCCCAGTCAGTCCATTTCTGGTGGCTATTACAATGCTTGTCCTATTCACCAGGCCTTAAACATTCACCAGCCAACACATGCATTGCTATTGCTAGATAGCAGGGGCACTTGTGAGACATGAACATATTAGAAAGGACAGAGTGGAATTTTGTTGTTCAATACATAAGTGAAGTTACAGAATTTCTGAAAAAAGAAGTGCCCTTATGCACCAAAGCAGAGGCTACAAGGTTGAATTGCTCAACAGACACCATTTTCTTAAAGCTATTCGGTGAAGGGGTTCTGACAGCGACTCAAGAAAATGTCCACTGTAACCTTACTAGCCCATGGATACTGGACAAAATTATTCATGGTTAATAATGAAGTCATATGAATAAAGCGCACAGTCATTTGTGGAACACAGCTAGCCAGCAAACCAGTTAGCAGCAGAGCCCTACCATCTCATCCTGCGTAGGGTCATTGTCAAAAATCTTCATGGGAGGAGGAAGTGGCGTGTGGGATTCTTCATCTGGCTCATCTTCGCCCCAACCCTTCTTGCTCTTCTGAAAGCAAGATTACCATTAGGCACAAAGAAAGGCTGCTTTTTTGAAAGCACCACTTCAGAGCCTACCTTTATGCTTATTTCTAATACAATTTCTGTAACACACATAGGGTCGGGAGGAGGAATCTGGATGCCATAATACAAAGGGAAGTCAAACATTACTAGAGTGACACTTTAAAGACTAGCAAAATAGTTTATTAGGTGAGCTTAATAACTATTTTGCTAGTCTTTAAAGTGCTACTTGACTGCTTTTTGTTTTGATAGCGTATAGACTAGCACGGCTTACTCTCCGTTACTATTACTAGAGTGATCTGCCCAGGGACAAATGAGAAGAATGAAGTGAATATACTCTTTCAAAGAAAGTTGTTGAAAGCCATTAAGAAGTTAACAGGAGACTAAAAAAAACCACCTATTTACACTATGGCCCAACAGAAGCCATATCTCATTTACATTTTGTTAAAACAGCTTTGAGGTTTCTTATCTCCCCATGTTTTCAACTACTGTGACCTTCATCTTCTGTTCAACTTTCAAGCTAGAGCTGCTGACAGGATGGATGAAGTGGTAAATTCTAGGCAGACAAACATGAAAATGGTGGCTACTACTGCTACACAAATGTATTTAAAGCAAAAAAGTGGTATGGGCTTACAAAAGTTAGTGTTTTAATAGAAAAATCTCAGTTTGAAACTAAACACACCAGCATAAATTGGTAATCACTGGTAAAAACAGAATACTGTACATCTTCATCTGGAATGCTTTAGTAATTCAGTTGAAAACAAAGCCACCACACATACTGATGTATGGCAATTTTGAATGTCTTAGCCCTAATGCGTGTTTGGTATTTGAGATGGCTGTGGGGGGGGGGGGGGGGGGAGATAAATAAGGAATTGTAAAATTGCAAATGGAGGTATGCTACCAGAAGTGAGAGCAGACACAACTACAGCAACAGCAGTGTAAAAGATCTGTCAGCCACTCCTCCCCTCCCACCACTGTCCTAGCTTAACCCACTTGCACAGTGAATGTAAACTAGAACAAAGCCCTATTATTACAGAATAAAAAAGCACACACACAGTTGGTCTGCATGTGGTCAGGAATAGCTGTTCCTGACCACATGCAGACAAGACAAACCCTTATTCTGTATTCAGACAGATATCACTCAATGCTCTGCCCACGATAACAGTAATGGAGAGGAGACTAAAACATACCTCATCTGCACTGTCCCCTTGAGGTGTGGTCTCATCTCCAGGCTTTGGTGAACCCAAGTCAAAGCTCTTCCTGCCATCCCGCACTTTCTTCTGCTTTTTGATGTTACTCTCAGCCTTCCCACTGTTCAGTCGACGTACAGGACTTGTCAGCCACTTTTTCAGGGTGTTGGTTGAACGCTTTGGGCCAGGGGAACTATGGATTGAGTTGAGGGATGACTGAGGCTGCAAGTTGGCCACCGATTCTGACTTGCCTCCATTTTCACTAGAGGAGACTGAATACACATCTGAAGGAAACGAAAACAACAGATGATTACTGGTAATGTCAGATGGCTCTCTGGGACTACCGCAGGATTAGGATGTTGTAGTGCATGGGGATGTGTGAGAAGCGGAACAAAATAAAAAGGTTTTGAAAAACAAGTTGTCAAGTGTTGAACAAGTCAGTTTGTTTTCTCCAAGTAATTGTACAGCACATCTCTTTACTGAATACCTGATTTAACCATTTTCCAGATTCCTCTCTAAATCTTACACCTTCTAATTTCCTTCCATATTACCCATGCTTGAGAAACACCAGCCAAAGGTCACTACAGTCCAGTTTGAAGTGAGAGCAGACACAAGATAGCTCTGTATTATGCCACTTTTCCTATAGCTCTGCCAGCCACCAGCACCTAATGGTCAAGTGGACAAAATACAAGTTATGAGCTGGAGTCAGCCTACCAAAGTTTCTGATCCAGCCCACCATGATCCTGTGAACTATCAATGTCCTGCACCCCAGAAGGACTGCAGGCAGCATTCCTGCCTGCGTACACCACATTCTGCTCAAAGCAGCCCATTGCTGGGGTCACATGTTCCATGGGGAGGGAAAATAGCTCTGCACACTGCCTCCATCCCCAGCACAATCCTTGCAGCTCCCATTGGCTAGTGGGAGCTGCTTCCGCCATGCTTACAGTGTACGCAGTGCATGAACACCCCCATCCCAGGTATCGCTTACACCTAGTACCCCACTCTCTGCCCTGGTCATAACCCAGACCATCTGCACCCACTTCTATACCCCTCCTCCACATCAGAATCCTCTCCTACATTCATACCCCTCCTAGACCCTGCACCAGGTCACCATCCCCTCTCTCCTCTGAAGCCCATCCCAGACTGCACACCCCTTCTTGAACCTCAACTTCCTTCTTAACTCAAGCTAAACCCCAGATCTTGTACCTCCATTATTATACAAGAGTGCAGCCCTTGACCAGTTAGTTACTTAATTGCCCACACCAATCAATAATTGTTCCCCAGCTCTAAGAGCCAATATGTTCCATTTTAGCTACTGCTTGGAAATCTCATGAACAGACTTGAGGGCTGTGTCTTTGGATAGCTGCAAACTGATGGGTTTTTAGACCTCATCCCTTAGCTTCCTTTCAAGAAATGGAAAAGTGAAGCACAGCTTAGAGCAGGGATCAGGAACCTTTCCGAGGTGGAGTGCCGAAATTTGACCTTTTCACCTCCATGTGTGGTCCAAGCACTGGTGATACCTTTAAAAGTTATCAATAATCCTACTTACAACAGGATTCATTAATAAATGAAGATGCAGAGCTTTATCTTTTAGGTGGTTGGTTGGTAGCCTTAGCTGATCTTTTGTTAATCCACAGGCAGCATGGCTTTGAGTAAGCACCCGGCTAATGGCTGTGGGGGGGGGGGCGCGCCACGGGAAATCAGCTCACGTCACTCGACACCTGTGCTATGGGTTGCTGATGCATAGAGAATTTCTACCAGTCATTGCTGACTGGCTCCTGCTTCTGCAGTTGCCTGCCCTCTGTCCAGTAAGCCTCCGGCTCAAACTTGGTTTGAGCCAATGCATTGCACTTTTGATGTCAACCAATAGTGAGTGAATGAATCATGCAGAGAAAAAAAATGACACTCCCATTATTTAAATATGAAATTTATTTTGGAAAGAGACAGGATTGGAACTTTAGTACATATTCCACTTGGGTAGCTGGACTGTGTTTTCAGGACAGGAGGTTATATGTAATGCATTGTTTAAAGTTTTGCAAGGAGCCAGGCAGTAGGCAGACAGGGAAGGTGCTTAGTGTGGCAGAAGCTCTATGGTAGAAAGAAAGAAAAAAAAAAAAGACTGAAGGCTTGGGGATAACACCCATGTTTCTCAGAGAGAGAGAGAGACATACTTTGCCACTACCTGATGAAATCTGTTAAGACATTATGTGAAATCGAATTGAAAGCATAGCCCTCACCCATATGAGGTCTGCTACCTCCAGTGCAGATTTAGAAAACTGGTTATGAGGAACAGCTCTCGGCACATGGAGATCCTTGGGTGGCATAAAGCCATTGTAGAAGATATAGGATTTTGTCTCTTGCCCCCAAAACACTGCAGAGTAAACAAGCAGGGACAAAAAAAAGCATATGAGTGGGTTGATTTAAGTGTGTGGGCGCTGGAATGCACCGAAGTGCAGACAAGAGGACCTCATGGTCTTCTCTAGCCTTAAAACTTTGATTCTCTCACTACTTCCTGTAATTTCTGGAGTCTGTCAACGTCAGTAATAGCAAAGTCCTAGCTTGTACCAAGTGACTGGTGCTGTACTTGCTGGTTCTATAATCAAATGAACTCAAAACTGGCTTAAGGTACTGATTCACAGAGCCATTACTACCACCTCCTAGGCTGCCAATTCAAATCCAGCCCAGGCCAGTAAAGATTAAGTCCACCTCTTGACCATTCAACAGATTGCATAAAAAGGTGGTTGGACTGGTACTCAGTAAATGGTTTTGCACTTCATTAAAAAACCACAATGAGCTCTCATCTGGAACATGCAACTGAAAGCAAGAAAACCTACATAGCAGGCATAGCAGCAGTGATGAATTATGCACCCCCAGAATTGTGAAAAACTACTCTTGCTTCTGATTCTACAAGAGGGAAAATCAGTACAGTGGGGAAGATTGATCAAAGTACTGATTAGGTTATGAAAGGGGTTGAATCCCCCCAGTGGAAGATCATTGCACAGCACAGCTTGCTAATAGAGTTCTTCCGATTTCCATTTCACGAGTTCCACTGTGCTGGAGATGTAAGGCAAGGAGAAATCTTACATGACCTTCTTGCTTAGTGTGAATTTTTTAAACACAAGACTTCCCTTCACCCCCTGCACGTCTGGCTTCAGGACAATTACTACTTCTGCTATTGGGCTTTCCTAATGTCAGTCTTGTTCTGACAAATGATACTGCAGTCAATTCAAATGGGTAGCAATCCCTGGATCTCAGTAGGTGGATTCAAGATGGCCAACCTTCCAGTGGCTTTTCAGATCATGCTCTCATATTCAAACTAAAGTTGCACTTCTTTTCATATTTGCCTATGCATGCTAAACAGCATACACCTGCTTCTTGAAACTCCCCACCCACAAGCGTAGTACCCTACAGCCTTGAATGCCTTACAAATGGGGCCAGCCCAATACAAATGTGTTTAAATTAAGAAATAGAAAAATCTACTCTTTGGGGCTGCCAAAGTGGAACTTTCCATGAATGAGTTTTGTACATTTCAGTAACTTTTGGAGCTATTTTAACTGCTATAGTAGCTAGTCTGTGCAAAGACAGTTTTCTGGAAACAGACGGCTGTTCTGTTTCAAAGTGGAACATTTCAGCAGTAGAACTTTGCTAAGTGAAGACGTGAGAAGTGTGCATTCCACCATGAATATGCAGGGAGTTTAAATTGGAGCAGGAACATGCATCTTCTTCCAGGCTACTCAAAAGTGCAAAGTTTTCATACTGAACCCTTGAATTTTGCTGACAGAGCATGCTGATAAAGCTTAGCTTCCAAAAGGAACAAGTGAATCCTATATATGGAACGTGCCTATCAGGCAGCAGATAAGCTAGTCACTGAAAACGGCTCTGTAAGCCTTTCCAGTACGTGTTTAACATTACTCAAGGAAAAAAAAAAAGAGGGTAAAAGTAAAATCGTAACCTCACCCAAGGTGGACATTTTCACTGATCAGGGTTTCCTCCCCGCCCCTGCCCCTTGAAAGGCGAGTCACAACTGGTGAGCAAAAACTCAACCTCCACCCCTCCCCCTACAAACCTTCCTGTGGAGCAATACATTCTAGAAGGTCTGCTTATCAATTGGCCATTTCCAAATTAAGTCTTTTTAGCATCAGAGAAATGACGATCCCAGCAGTCAACGTTTAGGAGCCAAACTCAAGCTTCTCTCAGCCTATTGCAAACTAAGTTCCTCATAAAAATTAACTAAAAATGCACTCAAATGCTCTGGTTTGTGACCTGAAATTATAAAATTGTAACCTCCTCTGGATGAGAAGCCATATGTTTGTTGGTTCATTACATACTACTTTTAATAGTACTGATGTACAATTCCACTAGATACCACCTGATCCCACATACATACTAGATTTACTCCACATTAAAAAAAGTCATGTTCTGAAAATGCTTTCGCAGCTAAGTACCATTCTGTTGTGGCCTGCATCTGCCCCTATGATGCAATGAGTTCACTCTGACTAGGTTATCTAGGAGAAACCAAAACCCTATGGCAGTACACCTCCCTTTAAAAGCAACCGTCTGAAAGAAGTGCCAGTACAATTTTTTAAAAGGCTCTTTCCTCATAGCCTAAAGAGGCACAGCTCCTTCTGCTTTGAGACCTCAGGGAAACCTGCAGAGTTCTGCAGACTCTTTCCTGCTTATTCAAGGTCTCTCCCAAGCCTCACTGGCTACAGTGCTTTTGCTTAGTTCAGGCTTCCTTTCTCACCAGGGACCTCTGTCCAGAGGTTGGGGGGTGGGGTGGGTGGGAAAAGAGTTACTTGAGTAAAAGCACAGCTGCTTGGGGGCAGGGGCATACTTGGAGTACAAGTCACTGGTGTCCATGTGGGGGAAAAAAAAACAAAAAAACAAAAACTACTGAGTTGAAGTGCACACTTGCAGGTCACATCAATTGTGCTCAAGTATCCAGAAGTGAAAGCAGCAGTACTTTTACTCAAGCAACTTTTGGGAGTACTTTTCCTGTCTCTGGTTCTGTCCGAGTGCCTTAGCACCACGGTGTCCAATATGCGGGCCATTTGCAACATGGGGTCAACTGGACAGCATGGGGTGGCGAAGCAGCTCATTAGAACCACGTATGTGGAGTGCCCCCCTCCATGCACATGCCCCACCACTTGGGACAAGTGCTTGGCAGCAGCAACGGAGGCAGCTCCCTCTGCAGCTCACTTGGACTGCAGGACAACTTGGGGCTCAGGCAGCAGAGTGCGGCATGGCTCAGGCGAGTCAGTGGCAGTTTGTCGGGGGCGGGACGATAGGGTGCCTGGGAGGCCAGAGGGGAGGGGCATGTCGCAATCCATTCAATTGCTTTTGGACACCACTGCCTCAGTCTTTTGTCATGGCCAGGTGTTTGTCTAATTAACTGCCTCCTACTTGAATGAAGTAACCGCTCCCAGGTGAACCTCAGTTACCTAACCGCTCCTGACCACCCCCTTAAGGAGCATGTCAGATATAAGCTGGGATCTGACTTTTTTTTTGGTGCCTTTAGTGGGCATGGGAAGTAGCTTTGCCAATCCTCCAGGATTAATTCTTGGAAACTCCATGCTAAAGATTAGTCTTCCATTAAAACCGCTATGCAATGAAACAGAACATACATTCAAGAAAAATTGGAAGCCTCAAACGGAAGGAGATCTGAAAAGTTACTTTGGGCACCTTCTTAGCTTCCAGTGCTGTTAGCAACTCCTCTCTGGGAGGCAGCTTAGCTAGAGCACAGCAGAGCTCCTTTCAAGCTTTCCTGCTGTGGCCACACTTCTAATTAAAACTTCAGAAGTGTAGACAGAGCCCCAACCTAGAGACTTGAGATACAGTCATGAAAAATCTGCTCTGAAAAGTTAGACCCTTTGAAAGTGTCAAACTGAGCATCACCTCACTAGTCACTCAAAGTCTTCAGGCCAGACATGATGGAGAAATTCTCTCACAGACAAATTATCAGTGGATTTCTTCAGTCTGAAATCGATTGAAACTCAAACAAGAGGCAATCATGTGCCACAAGTACATCAAACTCAAACCTACTGAAAAGCTGCACAAAACCAACAATGGATAACTTTCAGGTCTGAAGAAGTGTACTTCTACCGGAAACCTGCAATTATAGATTATTTTTTCAAGGCTTGTTTCACTAGAATACAATAATTTTTAGTTGAGAATTTAATGATTTTATTTTGAAATTTGATTGAGCCACACATTTGACATACTTGTGCTATAGCAAGCACCTCTGGTGATCTTCAGTCACAGGAGTTTGTTGCTAGGGTATGTACTCAGACTAACAAGTTTGGGTGAGAGGATCGAGGGCATAGCGTGGAACGAAAAGTCATGTTTCCCGTTACCCATGAAGACAGACTTGTACATTATATTGGCAAAATTTTTTTGTCTATACCTCAAGGACAGATTGCAGACCACCACATCCTTCAAGAACAGCTACGGATGCAGCAAAGGAGCATATCTACCTGTATCAGTGTTGCCACCATGCAAGGACATTTTAAATGTTCATCCAATAAACCAAAAAATGTCTACGTTGGGCTTAGCAAATGAACATGAATGGAAAAAAGTTCCTACCCAAATCACTCAGAAGAGAATGAGATGAGAATCCGAGGGCTTTACTACAGGAGCATGGGTTATGCCAATTACATTAGATCGAAGAACATTAAAAGATTGGTTACTCTTTGAAAGAGGGCCAGAGTGGACTTTGTTTAAACATCAGCAAGGTAGCCGAGTTAGTCTGTATCTTCAAAACCAACAAGAACTCCTGTGGCACCTTATAGACTAAGATAGTCTGGAGCATAAGCTTTTGTGTTGCATCCGACAAAGCAGGTCTTTGCCCATGAACACTTAGGCTCCAAAATATTTGCCTCTTTTTTTTTTTTCCTGGTCTGAAATTTTTTAAGTGTTCCACATAAAAATTGTTTGGTGTTTCATGATCTCAAAAAAACCTCCATTTACGAGTCTTGCAAATGTTGCACAAGTGGGCCCTGCTTTCCATTGCCACTACTTTAAAACATCATGCATTCATTAAAAAGAGTCACCTCAGCCAGTGAGATATTCAATTTTATTCTTGCAAATTGTGGTGTTGTCTTTCCAAAGTACATTAGGAATGGGATGTACCTGTGTAATGGTCTCATGTCCATAATTTAAGGACTGATTTAGGTTCCTTTGTTCACACTAAATACCTTACTTTTCACGTCATGCCATTTGAAGTCAGAAGGTCTAGTCAGAGTGAAATCCTAATCAGCGCATTTAAGGGTGGCTGATAAAGGCCCCTTTCAAGGTTTTGGTGTTTTTAGGTGAAGTATTTTTAGATACACTAGTTGGAGGCCAACATACATGGGTCCAAATCAGATTTTTAAAACACAAAAAAGTTATGTCCTGGGCCAATTCTAAATCACTACTATGACTATGCAGCAGTTAAGAGTTCAGGGGACAATATAATATGTAGTTTGGATTCCTGGCCAACAACTTGCAGCACTATTTAAAGTCAGGTTTGTCAGTGAACAAAGAAATCCTCTGATTACTTACACACAAAAAACCACCAAACTAGCCATTTACAAAAAACAAGCAGCCACCCTGAGGCACCTTACAGACTAGCATTTTGGAGCACAAGCTTTCATGGGCAAAGACCCGTTTCGTCAGGTGCAACATTGTCAGCCATTTACAGTAAACTTTCATATCCAGTAGCCCCAGGAGTGGGAGGTTGCCAGGTATTTAAATATGCTAGATAATAAGCATACAAGGACTTTGGGATTACCATCAGCCTAAAGAAGACAAACGTACTCGGTCAGGATGTTGCTGAATCCCCACCAATCAGCAGTGACAGCTATACGTTAGAGGTCGTCCACGAGTTCATTTGCCTCGGGTCAACCATCACTGACACCCGTCTCGTTGGACACTGAGCTAAATAGGAGGATCGGAAAAGCGGCCACAACTCTGTCCAGACTCAGCAAGAGAGTGTGGAACAACAAACAAGCTACACACACACACACACACACACACACACACCAAAATGCAAGTCTACAGAGCCTGCATCCTCAGCACCCTCCTTTATGGCAGTGAGACTTGGACCCTGTATGCCCACCAGGAAGAGAGGCTGAACGTCTTCCACTTGCGCTGCCTCAGGCACATCCTTGGAATATCAAGGAAAGAGAGTGACCAACACCGCCGTCCTCAAGCAAGCTGGAATGCCAACTATGCACACCCTCCTCAGGCAGCGTCAGCTCCGCTGGCTTGGCCACGTCCACAGGATGAGTGATGGAAGGATTCCAAAAGACATCCTGTCTAGTGAGCTAGCCTCTGGCAAAAGACCTCCCAGACGCCCCCAGTTGCGCTACAAAGATGTCTGCAAGAGAGACCTCAGAGAGGCAGACATCAAGCTGGACAACTGGGAAGAACTAGCAGATGACCACAGCAGATGGAGGCAGGGGTTACACAAGGGCCTTCAAAAGGGCGAGATGAAGGATCAGGCAGCTAGCAGAGGAGAAGTGAGCGCACAGAAAGCACACTAAGGACTTGCCAGACACCCACTACATCTGCAAGAGATGCAGCAAGGACTGTCACTCTCGTGTGGGTCTTCATAGTCACAATAGACGCTGTAAATGAAGTCCTCAATTGAAACTATAAAGGGCACGATCCAGTCTATGCAGACTGAAAGATGCCTACTACTGGATAATAGAGAGGTAGATCCGCAGATGCTTCCCCCCCACCCCCCAAGTATGTTACTTTCTGTATCTCGCTTGGCAGAATTACACAAATAACTTTAGATCTTGCAATGCTAACATTAAAGGAAAAAAATACCAAGACTAGATATTAAAATGTATGCAAAGTAGTATTTGTACCCTCAATTTATATTGTATTTGTATTTACTTCCAACATACTTATGAACAAACAACTAAAAATTACACATGGTTAAAATGCAAGTTATTTGAGAGTTCTTGATGATAGAATACTGGCTAAGAAGAGTTTACTTTGCCAGCTGACTCAAAGCAATCTGTTTTCTTGCCCATTCCAAGTAATGGGTTCTTTATTGTAAAGCTGGTATTTAAGTTCTAAATGTCAAGTATAACTTGGAGTTTATTCTTTTAACTTTTGGATGTCTGCTTTGTTGCGCGTCCATCACTGAAGTCAGACTTCAAAAGTACACTGGACTGGAAGTCCGCAAATGATGCTGCTTTTTTTTTTTTTTTTTTTTTTTTTTAAAATGTATGTTGCTTTCTGTATCTCGCATTGCTAGGTATACCTCTCTTATCCAGAATATTTGAAAATCTGGCAACCTTCTGGTCCCAGAGCTGCCAGACATGAAAGTTTACTGTACAGTGCCTACATGAAAGGGTTGTTTTTTTTTTTAAATAAAGTTATTAGAGGCATTGACAGAAAGCATAATGAATGCTACTTGGAGCTTCTAATGTCTTGGGGTAATGCTCATAGCTCTCCTGTGGTAAAGGAATGGCATTTTTCAGACATCCTAGTAAGCCAAAAGCAAAAACAAAGACAAATTTAAGTACTTGGCTTACTTCATATCAGGTGCATCTCCCAGCAGGAAAATGATTAGTTGAGGTTAAGCATAAACAGTTTATTCTAAGGAGCAGTGAATCCCCAAAAGGCAACCTACCATTACATTTCAGCTGAATAGGTTTATTTTTAGCTCAGTTCTTCAGCCATGGATTTCCACAAAAGGCTTGGGAAAGCTGACTAATCACACTAGCCTTCAGGCTTGGGTTTATGAAATGCCACCTTATTGCCTGACACTTGTCCCTAACCTCCAGTTTTTGATAAGTTATTGTGACTCTGGAAAACTTTCAAAGACTGGGATAACAAAGGCCTGACAAAGTAGTTTTGAAGTGAAGTGTGCAGTCTTAGATTTAAAAACTACTGAAACCAGACAGCAATTTGAATAAGTGAGTCCAGAAGAGGAACAGCAGCATAAGGGTAAGAAAATCAGTAGAGCTCAGACAGTGCGTCTTTGTTACTGTTCTAATAGAACTACTGTTGAAATCAATTTGGCAAGAGAAGTAACGAACATTTCGCCTTGGGGTAACAGGCAGAATTAAAGCTGTCATAGGTGACCTTTTTGGGAAAGGATTCATGTTGCACAGTATCTGCAGGATGAGAGTTCCCATTCTCTAGGGATAAGAATTTAAAGCTAAGAGCTTCCGTACTTTAGGTAATTACTTACAAGCTATGAGAGCAGACAGCCAGAGCAGCTATGACCTGACCTGCAGTTAGATGTAGCAGTACAGACACATTCTGTCAGGTTATACTGTTACCGTCAAAGAACAGCACAGACCTATACTACCACCCCACTGACACTGCTTGTATCTTATACATTAGCCACACTGGAGTTTGTGGGGAAGGGGAACAAGGAGGAGGAAAAAAAACCACAACCACCAGGTGGACCTAACAGGTAGGAGGGAATTTATTAAGCAGTCCAATGTGAGGTACAGTAAACCCTTGAGATAACCCACAACTTGGTTGCATGTAACAACTGCCACCCCTACAGGAACAGGGACAGCAGCCTGATTGTTGGAAACTGCTCCTGTCAGGGTGGCAGTCAAGTCCCAGGGAGGGGTGGGGAGTTGGAAACCAGGTGGCAGCCTGGGTCCCAGCACTCCTCCCCTCGAAGAGCTGAGAAACTGAGCAGGCCAGCAACCCTGGTCAGTTTTCTGGCTCCAAGGGCTGCCACTGGCTGCCCTCCACTCCTTGGAGCCAGAAAACTGAGCAGGCCAGCAGCCCTGCTCAGTTTCTTAGCTCTGCAAGAGGGAGGAGAGCCAGGCTGCTGCCTGGTTCCCAGTTCCCCACTCCTTGCTGGACCCAGGAAACTGACCAGCCATGAGCTGCCCAGTTTCTAGGATACTGCAAGAGGTGAGGAGAAACTAGGCTGCCCCCTGGATCCTAGCTCCCCACTGCTTAGGGGGACACAGGAAACTGACCAGTCCTGGAGCTAGCTAGCTCCTGCAAGCCCAGGAGAGCAGGAATGCAACTGCCATGTAAACTCGAAGGCTTACTATGATCTAAGGATAAAATGCAATGTGAGTGAGGTTCAACTCCAAAGAAGGGAAACCTTAGCTCCCTACCGAGGTAGGCACTTTGTTATTTGTAGAGCAAAGCTGTTCACTGCCCCCATTCTATCCACAAAGGACAAACCAACATCTGCTTACTAGAGAAATCATTCTGAAGGGTGAAATGTCAAGATACCATGGGTAACTTAAAAAATACATTGTCTTAAACTCTCAGGCACTCTTGTTAAGTTTTCAGAATCCTGCTCTCTTCTCGCACCCACCCTCCCCTCCACCAGCCAGAGAAGACATTGCAAACCAGAGCACAGCTGCAACAAGTACAGGTCAACTGGCAAAGACGTGGAGAGGAGTCTTCTCAGTACTTATTACAAATTAAGAGGCGCAGGGCACAAGCAACTCAGATGTCAGGCTTAGGACTGCCAAGCCTAGGTAGTGCTGGGACTCAGAACTGGCAGAAAGAACGGAACAGTTGTCCCACAAGATGCTGGGTAGCAGGTTTCCGCAAAAAATGTAGCACCTTTGAATGCTATTTTGGAAGTCAGTGGTTTGTTCAGGAAGGGATTCTGGTTTTTGTACAAACCAAGGTTAAAGAAAATCCCTCCCAGGTGTGCAAGCAAACTTGTTTCATTTTGAATTCAAAGAGTTTCAGTTTCATGACAAGCATGAACGATTCTGGGAAAATAGGGCCACTCATAGCAACAAAACCCTTGGAATTTGTATGTCTGAAATCCTATTTGCAAGAGGTTTTTTGCATGCTCAAAAGCATTGGCTATGTTAGGAAGTCTTCTGGGAAGCTTTAAGTTGTGAATTTGGAGTTTTAAGGGCCCTCATGGCCCCACCCACTCAGTAAGGCTACGTCTATATGTGCACGCTACATCGAAATAGATTATTTTGATGTCGCTACATCGAAATAAGCTATTTCGATGAATAACGTCTACACATCCTCCAGGGCTGGCAATGTCGACGTTCAACTTCGACGTTGGGCAGCACCACATCGAAATAGGTACTGCGAGGGAACATCTACACGCCAAAGTAGCGCACATCGAAATAAGGGTGCCAGGAACAGCTGCAGACAGGGTCACAGGGCGGCCTCAACAGTAAGCCGCTCCCTTAAAGGGCCCCTCCCAGACACAGTTGCACTATACAACACAAGATCCACAGAGCAGACAACTGGTTGCAGATCCTGCGCATGCAGCATGGATCCCCAGCTGCTACAGTAGCAGCCAGAAGCCCTGGGCTAAGGGCTGCTGCACACGGTGACCATAGAGCACCGCAGGGGCTGGAGAGAGAGCGTCTCTCAACCCCTCAGCTGACAGCCGCCATGGCAGACCCCACTATTTCGATGTTGCGGGCCGTGGATCGTCTACACGTGCCCTACTTAGACGTTGAACATCAAAGTAGGGCGCTATTCCCATCCCCTCATGGGGTTAGCGGCTTCGACGTCTTGCCGCCTAACGTCTATTTCAACTTCGAAATAGCGCTCGCCACTTGTAGCCGTGACAGGCACTATTTCGAAGTTAGTGCCGCTACTTCGAAGTAGCGTGCACGTGTAGACACGGCTTAGGTGTGAAGCTGCAATGCAATAAGCAATGCATTTTTGCCTAGCACTAGCTAAACCATTCACTAAAAAGATAAAGATGCTAAAAGAACAAAGGGTGCACAAGTTACCACAAATACATGCGAACATCCATATGGAATCAGATTGGTCTCTTAAATTTGGATCCATTTTATTTCTTTACTCTGTATGACAGGGTAGTCTGTGGATACCATCTCTTAGCCAAGTGGTAGGTCTGCCCCCTCCCCCCCAAAATTGCTACACATACTTTCTGAACAGCTGTTAATAAAACACAGGGCCTATTCTCTTGCAGGGTGCCAAGGGTCAGCTTCAGTCAGCAGCTTCAAAAATTGAGCTACAGCAAGAATTTTTCCATTTAATGAAGCGATTCCTCAGTGACATCTCTGCTGAGTCTATGGGTTCCCTAGGCTCAGAACAGGCATTTTCCATGGTAAAAAGAACCACCTGTCTCCCCCACCCAAAGCAAGTTCTGAGAAAAAGGGGCAGCATGAAACATGACTAACTTGTTTATGGGAGTGCCCATACCCTTCCCTTGAAGGAAACAGCAGACATGTACCCTGCCCAATTTCTAGTGGAAACAGTAGACACCATAATCACATCATTACTAAGAAAGCAATGTGGGGGGCAAGGGAGGCCATTTTGCATGTGTTGGGAGAGAAGGTCTGTACTTGGAATGATGTCTAATAGAGCACACACGTTTATGAAGCCCGTTCAATGATGAATTCTCCTTTGACACGGAGGCTGTGAAGAACTGAAATCAGAGACAAGTATGAGAGAGGTAGCTGTGTTAGTCTGTAGCTTACAAAACAAGTTGTTGTCTTGTGGCACCTTATAGACTAACAGATATTTTGAAGCATAAGCTTTTGTAGGCAAAGACCCGCTTCATCAGATGCATGAGTGTGGGGGTGGTTTCAGAGGGGTATTTAAAAAGTGGGGTCCCAGTAGAGGAAGGGCCAGAGCTGACAAGGTCTATTCAGCAAGGTGGAAGTGGCCCAGGATCAACAGGACTTAATCGAGAGGAAAAAACAACAGGACTTGTTTTTCCAAGTCCTGTTGTTTTTTCCTCTCGATTAAGTCCTGTTGATCCTGGGCCACTTCCACCTTGCTGAATAGACCTTGTCAGCTCTGGCCCTTCCTCTTACTGGGACCCCACTTTTTAAATACCCCTCTGAAACCACCCCCACACTCATGCATCTGATGAAGCGGGTCTTTGCCCACAAAAGCTTATGCTCCAAAATATCTGTTAGTCTATAAGGTGCCACAAGACTTCTTGTTCTCAAAGCAGAGACCAATTCTTCCTTTCCATACTGACCACTGCAGAATATACTGATTTGTGTCCCTCTTTCCCTTTATTCAGATAAGGCTTCCCATGACACCCTGTGTTAAAGACAACTGTCATAGCTAGGATAGAAATCCAGTATGATCTACATGTGTCTCATTGTGACTAGGATTAGGCAGACACATAGGAAACTGTACAATTAAATGCCCATGCTAGCCTTTTGCTTGCTCATTCTTAATATTCAGTGGTGGAGGTCTCCAACACCGAAGGATGGAACACACACAAGTTGTGTATGGTCCTGGGGCTAGTGTGGGCACCATATGACTAACCACGGAAATGAACTGTTTGATGGTAGACATGCCCAAAGCCCCACTGTACTTCTGTGCCAGAACTCTCCATGTCAGTTCCCAAAAGCTACTTCCTCTACCCTCTTTGAATCTGAGGTTAGTTTAGAGAAAAATAAAGGCTTGTAACAACACACAATGAAGATGATTAAAAGGAGATGAGTAACTGGCAGACACCAATTAAAACAGGAAGATTAAATGTAACACACACCAGTAATTCCAATGTTCAAAAATTAAAGTGAGAACAGGCAACCAGCTTAGAGACACCCATATAAAGTTGTTTTATTTTATTTGCATAGTGAAATTTGTTAGTCTTTCAAGTCCTACATACCAGTTTTGTTTTATTTGCAAGAGATTGCAATACAGTAGACCCAACTTACACATTTCTTGCCATAGCACCTGTCAAAATCATGAGTAGCAGGGAGTGGGAACCAGAAGGTAAACTGACCTGCACTGTTGTGCCTGGCTCTCCCAGGAGTCAGGAAACTGACCAGCACTGCTGCGCCTGGCTGGGGGCTCCCCGCAACTCTTGGGAACAGCGAGCCAGGCACAGCCAGGACCGGGGAACCCGAAGGCAGCGGGGCCCCTCCCGCACCTGGTCCCGACTTATGCAAAATTTGATTTACACATGGTTGCTCAGGAATACAACCTATGCAAAAGTCAGGGTCTACTGTACACCTTTCAGAAACTCGAAATACTGTCTGATGCCCTAAAATACAAGCAAAACTTCTCGTTTGGCACCCTCAGGGCCTGACTGATGCCAGATGGAAGAATTTACTGGATGACAAGAGGTCATATTTTCTAGCACACCAACACTTCCACTGCTTACTGGGCTCTAAGACATTTTGGGGTAAATTATAGCTAAACAGCAGCACAGAACACTGAGAAGCAGGACTGATGAATGTAAAACTTTATGGGACTATTGGAAATTTGGCCACATTCATAAGCAATATGCTGGATTACAGAGTTTGCTGGACCTGTAGTGACAAGAGGAATACAGAATGTCTATTCTGTCCTTTGGTTTATTTAACAATTCTTAATTAGGAAGTAGCATTGTCAAAACCAGATAACTGGAATGAGCAAGACAAGCCCACAGGAGAGGTTATTTTTCACGTGAAGTATTAATGCGGGATTAGCTAAAGATCAGCAAGAATAAAAGACTCAGGCCCTCGCAAAAGGGATATCCTGGGACTACGAAAAGCTTCAGCAGAACGTACTGAACTCTCAACCTTCTGAAGCAGTCTTCACATACTGATCTAATCACAGGCCTTGCAAGAGTTTGACCCCAGATGATCTTAGTCTCAACTGCATGATTTTAATTTCCAAGGTTAGAACAATGTCTACCCAGACCTTAGTACTCTAACTCTCCCCTTTTCCTATCCTTATTGTGACCTATTAGCATAACAAACCTGGTGAAAGAGAGACATTACATGGCAATTAAAAGTATTTAAACAGGCATGCAGTGAATTTAGTGTCAAAACAGTTGTATACTATGTCCACAGGACCTTAGTTTAAACATTTGCTTTAAATATTTCATTAATTTATGGCTGAAGCTTGTTAAAAAAAGTCCTTTCATAGATACTTTGATGAATGATCTGAGTACAGTAGAACCCTGAGACACATGCACTCAAGTTGCATGAATTTTGGGTTCCTATGACTGAGCGGCAGGGAGGTGGTGCCTGGCTCCGGGCTGCCCACCACTCAGGGGAGTGGGGAAACTGACCAGTGCTGTTGTGCTGCTCAGTTCCCCACTACTGTCAGTGGCAGCAGTCTGAGAGCCTGATGCTTGGCTGCTGCCACTGACCGCAGGAAAAGGAGGAATTGAGAAGGAGTGGTAGGAGACAAGGAGAGGGGATAGGACAGCAGGGGCCCCCCCCAGGCACGTGGGCTTGACCACCAGCAGCAGGGATGCTCGGGGAGAGAGGCAAGGCTAGCTGGAGGGGAAATGGAAGGGGTTGTCCACTCAGAAATTACTGCATATGGGCCTGTTAGGGCTACATATTATGTGGTTCACTAAGTTGCATGCTGCGCTCCCTTTGGAATGGGGTAGCCACCAGCCAAGCTCTCCAATGGAGAGTGTGTTCTGTCACTAAGTTGCACTCATTCAAAGCAAGTTTCCAAACAACTCAGAGGTAAGTTAGAGCACTGAGTGCATGAATGCTCTGTATCCTGATGGTTAAGGCACAGCGAGAGTTTCATACATGCACCCACTCAAAAAATATTCCAAGTCAGCATTCCCCCATCAGCTGTGCACTCCTGTGGCTTCTCAGGAGAGAGATTCAAATACTGCCCAGCTGATTAACCGAGTGGTCACAGCTAGGTTTGTTTCTACTGGTGGTGCACATTTGCACATGCCTCAGTGCGCATAAGAGATGTATTCCCTACATGAATGAAGAAAAGACTAGCAGGAACATTGTTCCAAGGTACTTCTGACTTATTTTGGAACTGGCTTTGAAGGAGTGTAACTTCTAATGCGTCTAGGATATAGTAAACCTAGGTTCAAGTCCCAGCTTTGCTCAAGTCAGCTCAGTTTTATTATCCTAGACTGCTTTGCATCCGGCCCCTCAAACCATGTCTGTGCCCCAACCACCAGGTTATTGCCTCCAGAATATCCAGTATCACCTGATGTTTCAGTCCAAGAACGAGATATTTCAACAGATCTATTTTCATGAGTGTAAAAACTGCAAAAGCCACTCTGTCTGACAGTCCTAATAAACGCTAAGTGAAGTACAATAAGTGATGGGCTGTGTGATATCCTGACACCTGGGTCTTCACCACTGTTCTATAATCAGCAGTTTGTACAAAATATGCCTTGAGCAATTCTACAAGGCTTGCTCCGCTAAACACTGTACAACAGGAAGAAGGCCCAAAAATGCCAAGAGCTTATTGAGGAAATGCACACTAGCATCAAGATTGCCCCATGAACAGTGTTCAACAGATACCTCTCTGAGATAGAACTACACACTTGGAGATGGTCTGACCCCAGTCACACCCAAAAGAACTTTCCAACAAGCCAGAAGATGATGTAAAATGGGGATGATGACATCATTCCCCCTAGAATACCACAGCTGGAAACACCTGAGGGACAGAGACTGAACTGTGGGAAGTAATGGTCCCAAGCTGGAAGGAGTTTTAGCCTGTGTATGAAAACCTGGGAAAGCCAAGCGAATTTGTGCCTTAATCTGCCAGCTTTGCTGTCACTCAGGATGAGAATCTGCTAATGTATATAACCTACCGAGTAGGGTACACTCAGTTTCTGGGTGTTGTTTGCCAAGGGAATCTGTTTTGATCAGTTTGCCAATCACTGAAAAGTTTACCTTTTTTAGTCAGTATCGGGGGGGCGGGGGGCGGCGCAGGGGAGGAAGGGAGTGCAGGAAAAATCCTCACACCTCTCTCCTCATTGAGAAAGAGGATAAATTCTTACAGGCTTGTGCTATGCAGCTTCCTTACTGTGGAAGGTGGTGTTTTGAGTTTGTCCCACTAAAGGGGTGTGCAGAGTGCTGTCTGAATCCTCTTGCCACAGCTAAGTTGGGCCAGACCTCTGTGTGCATGTGATAGAAGAGGGCAGAGAGCCTAGTTCAGTAAGAGAGGCTCAGTTAAAAAAATAAAACCTCAATACATCAGGTGGTATACAGCTAACTGGACAACCTAATACAGTAGATAGGTGTGCCAGTCTGTTCCTGTACAGTAGGGGGGAGAAGGGTGATAGATTCTTAAAGCAAAGTTTTAAATATCTTTCTACTCAGAACACTTGAACCATGTTAAAAGCACTGAGAAGAGAGGTAAAACTGAGAAGCAAGTGTAAACAGGACGAGGTGAATTTCCTATGCTCCTATCACCATCAAAGATGTTTTAGTCATTAGACTGATTAAACCCTTTCCTGTGCATTTCCTTTTCATGTTCAGATAACATCATGGTAAGCAAGGTAAGAACTGCATTGCTGCCATTTTAAATGCATGGTGTAAGTCACAGAACAAAAGCTTGTCGGGCATTTTTGTGAAGAACACTCATGTTCTGCCTTTTTCTCTTTGTAAACAATGAGCAGCTTAGTGGGTAATGAGAATCTATCAGAGGGCTTGTCTACACCTAAATGGGGAGAGGGATTTAGTGGGGTCAGTTTAGCAGATCCTTATTAGACCCAATACTCTATGGAGTCACAAGGAAAGAGGGAAGATGGAAGAGTTTTTTGGCTTTATTTTACATCAACTTCAGCTGTGTTCATGTAACTGGAGGAGTTGCGTATCAAGTGTAGACCTGCCCAGAATGATTGAAATCTTTTCTTGCATCTTTCCAGTAAGGAAATTTAACTTACATTTACACTTGAAACTAACATCTGCCTGTCATTTGTCCCTGTAGACCACCTTGTGACCCTTATTCTGTGTTTTAATTTATGCTAGTTAGTTGAACCTAACAGGCATCTCAAACCATCATTAATCTGAGGTACATGCCTCTCCACTCGCTTGTGAATGTCCCTCTCTTTACAGCAGTCAAACTGGACAAAACTTACTTTCACTCCTGGCTGGGTGGTAACTTGTCCTTTCACAATTTACCCTATGGATGCCTTGGGGCAGGTGGTTGGGGGTGTGTTTGACTGTCAAGGAGCAAGAGGAAAGTGCACAATGGATCATTGACGCCTCTGCTCCTGCATTTGTACTCCTGGAGTGCAGCATGCTGCTTTTCAATGACTGGAATCATCTCATCTGAGTTAGCTTCGAACCAGTCGTTCATGTTTTCTAGCTCTTCTTCCAAACACCAGCAAGGCCGTGTTGTAAACTGTATCCCTTGGATGTCACATTTGGCCTCCCCGAGGCCACTGCGCAGATTTTCCTGGAGGGTGTGTCTGAACTTTTCAGCTTTCTCAGAGTTTGCCGTCTTTCTGGTGTCAACACGGGGCCTTCCAGCAGGTTTAGAGCAGTACAGCTTCTTGGGTCTCAGCTTGAGCTTGGAGAAAACTAGCGAGTGATCTGTATCACAGTCAGCACTATGATAGCTGCGTGTCAGAAGGACGTTTTTGAGGTTGTTGTGCCTAGTGATAACCACATCTAGTTGATGCCAGTGCTTCGAGTGTGGGTGTCTCCACGACACTCTGTGCTGTGGCTTCATTTGGAAGAATGTGTTTGTGACGCACAGATTGCGGTACGTGCACAGTTGAAGGAGATGCTGTCCATTGTCATTCATTTCCCCCCCCCCCCCACCAAAATTGTCCTAAGCAGGACAGCCATGAGTCCCAATCAGCTCCAACTCTTGTATTGAAGTCACCCAAGATGTACAGTCATTCACGAGCAGGTATTTGCGCTACAACAGCACTAAGCACATCATAGAACTTGTCTTTTACTTCTGGTGTGGCATACAGGGTTGGAGCATAAGCGCTGATCAGGCGGACAGGACGGGCGCAAGTCTTTCTGATCTGCCCATGACTAATGCCACCATTTGTAGAAGGGTGTTTCTGACAGCAAAGCCAACACCATGCTGTCTGGGTTCTTCTTGGGCTTTACCCTGCTAGAAAAAGGTGTAGTCCTTTTCCTTTAGAGATCCCGAATCTGCGAGTCGCGTCTCTTGCACTGCAGCGATATCAACTCAGAGCCTCTTCAGTTCCTTGTTGATGACAGCGGTCTTTTGGGTGTCACTGATGGCCTGAAGATCTTCAGTCAAGCCGGTCAGCATGGTCCGCACATTCCAGCAAGCAAGCGTAAGTTGTTGATGTTTCTCATTTCTTGTTGGTTTGCCTGGTGCCCAAATTTCAGTCACTTGTCAGGTTCAGGAACCTTAAGCCTCACACACCTAGCGAGGCAGGTGAGCTGTGGTGGGACAGTACCCTATTGGCTGGGGGCTGCCCAGCTTGAGGCGGGCGGTGACTGTCCAGTGAGATGTGAGGATCTCTCCCCCACTGTCCACTGGGTTGGCCACATCCACAGGATGAATGATGGAAGGATTCCAAAAGACATCCTGTATGATGAGCTAGCCTCTGGCTAAAGACCTCCCGGACGCCCCCAGTTGCGCTACAAAGATGTCTGCAAGAGAGACCTCAGAGAGGTAGACATCGAGCTGGACAACTGGGAAGAACTAGCAGACAACCACAGCAGATGGAGGCAGGGGTTACACAAGGGCCAGCTAGCAAAGGAGAAGCAAACACACAGAAAGCACACTAAGGACTTGCCAGACACCCACCACATCTGCAAGAGATGCAGCAAGGACTGTCACTCTTGTGTGGGTCTTCATACTCACAATAGACGCTGTAAATGAAGTCCTCAATTGAAACTATAAAGGGCGCGATCCATAGTCTATGCAGACTGAAGGATTCCTACTACTATGAGAACTGAAAACAATACAGTAGATGAGAAGTAAGATCAGCACCACTAGTTTAGTTTGATTGCACAGCATTAGGTTGATCTGTGTACAAGCTTCATTACCTCTCACTTCTACAATGTGAAACCTGAAAGTCTATGTTCTATACAGCTCCTTTGCTTCACCCCAAATGCAACTGCCTCAAAAGGAAGAAGCTGCCAGGTTGTTCTTGAGAGACAGATTGCATATCCAGACACACTTGCTATGAACTTTGGTGATCAAAGGAATACCAAGTGTGGCCTTATTACTAATATAAATCTACCCAGCAGAAAGTTTGTTTCAAGCCCCCTACAGTTTGAGAAGTGTCTTGTTTATGAAAACTAGACAACCTTACCAGAGGAAAGTGGGCAGAAGGCACCATTCTTCAGTGAAGACTGACCAAGAATCACTGGAGATGCCAGTTTGAGTATTTGAGCAATGCTGGTCTGTGGATATTTTAATAGAAGTTAAATCAACATGAACCCTGCCCCAGAAATCTTGGTCAAATTTTTCATGCTTCAATTAAAAAAAACACACACCAAAACCACACACACACAAACTTAAAAAGCATAATCTTAATGCTTAAAACCAAATAATTCCATAAAGATCTTACAGATACTGATTAGAGCAACTTTAATGCCAAAACAAAATCCAAGAAGCTATGCATCTGATTGAAGTGTTCATATTCTAAGATTGTCCACATACCAGGCACTTCTAATTGAGAGTTAAGGATACCTAGAGAGTTCAAATGAGAAAGTTTCATATAGTAAACTGTTTCAACCAGCATTCCATCATCTGGAATTCTCAAATAACCAGCACTGTGGTTGAGTTTAACTTAAACATAACTTTATTTCACCACTTTAAGTTAAGTACATTTTAGCTGAGTTTCATACAAGCACAGTACATGTATATGAAAGTTGAAAGATCAAGTAAATTAGTTTTCCATTAGTACAGTATAGTGAAAGGAAATAGAACAATTACTACTGTTGGTAAATAAAGTACTCTGCATACATTTGTTTTAGTATCAAGTCTAGTTTTTTCCTTTAGTGTTATGGATTGGTAGGTATACCTATTGTCCAGAATATCCAAACATCCATCAGCTTCCCAGTCCCAGAGCTGACAGATGAAAATTTGCTGTAAATTTATGTATAAATCCAAGGTGAAACACTGCTAGTTAAGAAAAGGAATTCATGACCCTACCTCCCATATGACTATCCATATAAGCAGCATTTAAAAAAAAAAAATCACACTTGGAGGTTATCGACTACTACTCAATGTACCACATTAAAGAGATGTAGTAAAGAGATCAGAAGAAACTTTAACCAACAGTATTTACTTTATTATGAAGTAAGAGTTCTGAGCTCACAGGTTCACTCTATTTTGATAACATTGTTTCTTGCCAAATAGCCTCTCTGCTGTAACCTGCCTCAACTTAAAAGTTAAATCCTTATGAGTGTGAGGGTGCAGTGACTTCAATGGAACTTTGTCCTTTCTGAAATGTAGAAGTTTCCCCTGGTGTCACATTTTTCAACCTGGGACTCCTTTAGACAGTCTGTGTAAGTATCATTACCTTAGTGGTGTCATCATCCCAGCAGTTTTCAGCCCATGGTTTCTGGATGCCTGTAGCCCTCAGACTACATGTAAGATTTCAAAAAAGGTCTGCTTCTCCATTTGAAATATTTCAGGGGTCCACAAACAAAAGAGGTTAACTCCTATAGCGAAATTGGGCCAAAGCTTAAAAGGCTGCTTTTGCATAAGAGCACCAAGCACCCTTTAACTCAAACAAAAGTAACTGCAGAGACAGATGGCTAGTATTGTTGAGAGTCTATAGACAGACATTCTCAAGTCATAACCAGTAAGCAAGTCAAGGGCCTATCCCAGAAAGCCTATTGAAGACTTTAGTTGTTTCCGTGTACAAGTATCTTAGTGCTTCCTGAATGTCAAATTTGTCAGACCTTCTTAAACCTACACAATTGTTTTTTCTGACATGTTGATTTCAGAGCTGTTTTGGACACACATTCAAGCATGCTTTACATTGTGTAACCATGGTTGTTTTAAAACAAAATAAAGTCCATAACATTTGCTAATATGAATGTTATTGCAGACCATGCCCTTGCTATCATGCAGCAGAAAGCTACTATTCCCTTAACAATGTTCTATAGTTGATTTTACAATGCCTTTAACCCTCACACTTTCCAAAAATGCTTTCCTAAGGAAAACTCGCTTTTTAACCTAACAAATAACTTGTATTGATGAGCTGACAGCTGTTGTAGTTACTCCAATTTCTCTAACTTCCAGTAAGGCATGAGGATTCTGATAGCTCATTAAGTATTTGAGGAGGTGGCTTGCTGATTGCTCTTAAGCAAGCTGTCATGTAGCACCTTAAAAGAGTAACAACTTTATTAGTTAATGAACTTTCATGAGCAAGATCCACTTCCTCAGCTTACACCAAGGTTAGCCCACACTCTGACATGGAGTGCAGAAGGTGGGGGGTCCCCCACAAGAGACCTTAAAATTAACTTGCCTCAATGGGTTGCTGCTTAAAAGCTTCCCAAGGTCAGATTCCCTGACCTTGGGTAGTGGTAGTTACCACTTAAGTGAGAAAACTCCTCTTTAGAGTACAGGAAGACACCTAGTTCTTAACCCTCCCTTAGGAGGGCACCTGTAAACAAAGAGGAAGGAACTACTGCAATAGCCCACCTTTCACTCTAAGGCACAGAGACCTCTCCCAAGGTCAAAGGAGCCAAATCAATGCCTCAAAAGTGATTAGCAAAAACAGAAAGATAGACGGAACATACTTGATTGGTAGGAGTTACAGAACCAAAGAAAAAAAAAAAAGTAAAAGCAGAGGATTAAAAGGTAGATTAAAGCACAAAGTCTTTACCACATAGATCAGTCTTCACCATACATCAGTCACTTCCATGTTGACTAGTAACAGAGGAAGCCATGCTAGTCTATATACTATCCAAAAAAAAAAAAGGCAGTCCAGTAGCACTTTAAAGACTAACAAAATGTATTAGGCGATGAGCTTTTGTGGGACAGACCCACTTCTTCAGATCATAGCCATATCAGAACAGACTCAATATTTATGGCACAGAACCAAAAATAGCAATCAAGGTTGACAAAATGAGAAAAATATTATCAATGTTAGCAAATCAGAGAGTAGAGAGGAGGGGGGAAGTCATGAATTAGATTAAGCTAAGTATGCAAGAGCCCCTCTATAATGCCAAAAAGAAGTCACCATTCTGGTTCAAACCACATGTTAATGTATCAAATCTGAATATAAGTTCAGCAGCTTCTTTCCCTCTTCAGTAAAACACAGACTTTCATGTCACTAACAGAATGCCCCACTCCATTAAAGTGCTGGCTGACGGTTTGTGAATCAGGAGTGTTTTTGTGTCTGTTTTATGCCCATTAATCCTTCATCTAAGTGAGTTTGAAGTCTGTCCAATATACAAAGCATCTGGGCATTGTTGGCACTTGATGGCATATATGATGTTAGTTGAGGAACATGAGAACTTGCCCATAATTCTGTGAATAACCTGGTTAAGTCCAGCGATGGTATCTCCAGAACAGATGTGTGGACAAAGTTGGAAATAGGCTTTGTTGCATGGAAAAGTTCCAGGACTGGTGTTCCTGCGGTATAGACTACAGTTGTAGGTGAAAATCTTCATGAAGTTGGGAGGTTGTCTGTAGGAGAGAACAGGCCTGTCACCTAGGGCCTTTTGGAGAATAGCATCCTGATAAAGAACTACAACCTATCCTTAAATAATGCATTGCAGGGGTTTGAGTCGGGGGCTGTAGGTAACGACCAGTTGTGTTCTGTTCTTGGCTTTGTGGGCCTATCTTGGAGTAGCTGGTCTTGGGGTATTTGTCTGCTCCTGTCTTTTTTTTTTTTTTAAATTATTTCTTCTGGTGGGTAGTTCAGGTTTATGAGTATTTGATAAAGATCTTGTAGTTTTTGGTTTCTGTCAGTAGGATCTGAGCAAATGTGATTATACCTAAGGGCTTGACTGTAATTTTCACAGCACTTTGGAAAGAGGCTGCTGAACTCTTATATTTCAATTTGACACATTAATACATGGTTTGAACCGGGATGAGAATTTTCTAGTTCATTATAGGGTCTCTTTTGCATACTTGGCTTAATCTAATTCTTGACTCCTCCCCACCCCCTCTTCTGCCCCTCTACTCTCTGATTTGTCAACCTTGATTATTATTTTTGGTTCTCTGTGCCTTAAACATTGAGTCTGTTCTGGTATGGCTGTCATCTGAAGTGGGTGTGCCCCACGAAAGCTCATCACCTAATAAATTTTGTTAGCCTTTGAAGTGCTACTGGACTGCTTTTCTGTTCTTACCAGAATCACTATAACCAAAGCCAAGGATAGTCTACTTAGTCTTATGCTACACATCTTCATTACACTGAACTCAATGAATTTGAGATTAGTGAAGGGAGAGTGAGAAAAGTGGACAAAGGGAGATGCAAGAAAGGGAGAGAGGATAACAGAGACAAGAGGACAGGATTTTTAAAATAAGAGTGAATCCTAGAAGTCCGTGGTAGAGAGGCTCACTCAGCTTTCATTATAACAAAACAAGTGGGAAGGTTTAACATTTACCTAAGCTTATTTTATGAAGCAAAAAGTTTAGAGCACTCACACAAAGTACATGACTACTCATTCACAGGATGACTGCTTAGAAGAGGAAGGGGCAAACTCTTCATTTCAGATTGTTTCCCCTGCTGTTCAAAGCATCCATTTCTGGCTCTAGGTCACCTTCCAGTCTAGGTAAGTGTGCAAACTATCCTAGTCATCTGTAAGCCATCCAGGCAGTACAATTATGGCTGACAGGAGTGCATTAGTGCAGGGTGTCAGCTTTAAAAGTTATTTAATAGCCGATAGTGAGCTGTTTTTGTCCCATAGACTAGTTAACAGTGTGGGGCAGTATACATAATTCCACATGAAAGCAGTCACGTAGGGATTTAAAAAGACTAACAAAATAATTTGTTCGGCAATGAGCTTTTGTGGGACACACTCATCACTTAATAAATTATTTTGTTAGTTTTTAAAGTGCTACATGACTGCTTTTTTTGTTCTGATTGAATACAGACTAACACTGCTATCTTTCTGTCATAATTCCACATGCAAATAGACTCCTGGTGTCCAACTTCGAAAGTCTGTGGCCATAAATACCTCTCCCAACAAAAAACTCCCCCTCTGGGCAGCCAAGGGAAGGCAGGCATGTTCTTTCGGCGATATAGACATTGCTACAGTCATGAATCTTTATGGCTTCTTAAGATAATTAGAGCTCAATACAAAACAAAAAAGAGCAGTAAAGTAGCACTTTGAAGACTAACAAAATTTATAAGGTGATGAGCTTTCGTGGGACAGACCCACGAAAAGTATGCAAAAGAGCCCCTATAATGACTCAGAAAACTCGCATCCCAGTTCAAACCACATGTTAATGTGTTGAATTTGAACATAAAAGAAAGTTCAGCAGCCTCTTTCCAAAGCAGAGTGAAAATTCTTCGGAAAGACGCAAGCTCTTAAGTCATTAACAGAAGGGCCCATTCCATTAAAGTGTCAGCTGACTGGTTTGTGGATCAAGAGTGTTTTTGTGTCTGTTTTGTGCCCATTTACTGCTTTTTGTTTTGATAGTACATAGACTAGCACAGCTTTCTTTCTGTTACTAGAGCTCAGTACAGTTTACCTGGGGGCTAACATAGGACACATCTTTAAAAAAAAAAAAGCCTCTTATTGACTAGTTTATCTCCAGGCAAAACTCAAGGTGTTACTTGCTCTATACAAAACTCAAAAACTTAAGCCAAGACACAGCCTCTTCCCCTCAGACCCACCACATGACAAACAAACTTCACACAAGAGCATTTCAACTCTCACTAGACAATCTCAAATGGAGTCAAAAGTCTGGCCATCCTTAGCGATGAGGCTTCGCTGCTGAAATGTGCTTTTAAAGGAAAGCAATTAAACCCTGACTTGACACATTCAGAACATACTAGAAGACTCCTCTTTGAACCAGGACTTTCCACTAATTAAAAACATTTTCCAGGATTTTAAGACAGCTCTGGTGGTGCCAGTGCATATAATCATAGTCAGGAAATGACTGCTTCTCATCACCTGAGCTGGAAAATGCAAGGGATGAGTTTTATATACACGTTAGTTAAATAAAGGAGGTTCCTTCCGCATAGTATCTGAACTCTCAGTAAGAAATCAGTATTCTCTTCTACTTACAAGATCATATTCTGAATTCAAACCTCTATTACATTGATTTCTACAGAGTAATATGGCACTTCCTCACCTTGTGTGCAAATTGCACACTTTGCAAAAAATGTGTCAAATCTTGCCTTAAGTCAGTTGTTCAAAGGAATTGCATGTGTCTACTGCACTTTATCATCATTTTCATGCATGAAAGGATGTTAGAGACTGGTTTCATGGCAGATACATGTATGTCCCTGTACGTGAGCATAGAAACAATCCTTATCTAGTTCACCATGATTTGGATTAGAGCACAATTTAAAATGGAACCCATCGCTATAAGTCTGACTGTATCTCCCTAGTTCTGTACCTGTGGACATAGCTGACAAGATCAGGAGCCCACCTGATAGAACCCACACCAAACAGAAACCATGAATACAAGTGTTTTGAAAGAGAACATGAGACTGAGGTTCAAGTATTTTTAGGCCCCCGTCAAATGAGATGAGAAGTCCTCCCCAGAACCACCCCATTATGCAAAAGGACATGCTTTTCCAAAAGAAAGGCTACATATATTTTAAGCAGTGGAATATATTTAGGAATTAAGATTCAGACCTTGTCACACTATTATTCTCCTCCTGCCAATCAATTATGCACACAAACTATGTTTCACAGCACAAAACCCTTTTGCTTACCCTGGACGAGTGACCTGTGATAAACAGGCTGCAAACTATTCTTGTCAGTTTCTATAAATCATATTCAGTTCAGGAGACACTTTACTGGTATGACAAACTACATAAGGGTTGCCAAAGCACAAGATAATCAGGCATCAGTAAAAAGGGCCACTGTCTGAAATGGGAGAGGTCATTTACAGGGCAGCAGCCATGAGTCCAAGTCAGGCTTCCCTATATGCAAACTATAGATGAGCCCCCTTTCTAGTTACACACACTTTTCACCTTGCACCAGTCTGACTGTGAAGAGCAGAGGAAAAGGCATTAGAAATAAAACCTGTCTCTGGCAATGACGACCAAATGACATTAGATGGTCAAAGGTTAAAATTGCAGCACTAAGGAATAGTCTGCAAGCTCATGCACGTGACACTAACATTAACAGTATGTGGTAGTCTGGATTACCCACAGCATCAACAAGAGCATGCAAAAAGGATATAAAACACATTTCCACGATCTGATCAGCTTTGTTTCCCCAGCCTCTGAAAAGGCAGCATGACTATTATTAATCTCTCCCTTTTCTGCCCAGTCTCCCCTCACTATTAGGAATAAAGCAAGACGAAAATAAACCAGCCATTGAATACACTGCACTTTTTTAAAAAAACCTATGCCAGCAAACAAGAATTGCCAGCACAAATCAGCCAACATTCCAGAAAAGCTGTTCCCTTCTCCCAATGGCATTTCAAGGACAACAAGTAGCAGGAAGATAAATTCCAAATCCACATCAGCTAGTGCTAACCAGTGCTGAACCTGCAGCATATGCTAGTGTGGGAGTGCCAACATTACTTTGAGTAGACTTTCAAGATTTTGCCCTATAGCTTATTACTACAGCCAAATTGACCAAGCAATCCCACTATCTCTGCTCAGTAGGTCACAACTTCCAAAATTTTTAATTTACTCCTCATTTGGTACCAAAAGGCCAGTCTTCCTGTGTTGTGGAAGATCAACATCTCTTAAAATTGTCAACACGTCAAGGCAAACTGAACATACTGCTTGCTCTGGTTGGTTGTCCTTGCAGAATTTTGAGCCTAGCTCAATAGCAGCTGAGCAAAGCACATACTACATTCATGTTACATGAACTGGCAATGTAGGCCAGCCTGTCCTTGAGCCCTCTTCATCTACATTTCCCAATTAAAATATAAATGAGAGACAGTCAATTTGTATTTTATCAAGAAAGAATCATTCCCACCTTCACCAAATTGTTGCATTGAACTAAACTCTTCAAAAAGGATCTGCCTTAAAGGGTTTTCCTATCTTGTTTTTATTTTACTCATCCATCACCAACCTGTGTTGAATAGGAAGCATGGAAGTACTGTACAGCTTCACACAAATTAACTCTTGCCCTTGGTTTGGGTGAGGAGATGGCAGGCCAGTAGACTCCAGTGCATTGGAAGCCTTAGTCATATTGTTCCTTGGGAAAGCCAGTAGCACCTACATACCTGAGGCTTTTCCTACACACCTCTGATACAAACTCTCACCCCAAACATAGAGGGTTTGATGTACCCAACTGAGGAGCAGCTGTTTTCAGTGTATTCCAATCATATCCAAACTCAGGAAATGCTATGAGTCTTATAAGAACACCTTGCTACCTCATTTCAATGAAACAGGATCTCTCTGCCTACAGTCCTGGAGCATTTCCTGGCAGTTATGATAAAATGGATCCTTTCCATTTAGGCTTATTTCCTCCTTGGTGACCATGAATGATGGGTTATTTGCCTTCAGAGACTGAGGCTATGCCTACATGAGGCTAAAAGTTGACTGCAGATAAGCAATTCTAGCTATGCCAATTGCACAGCTAAGAGATGTATCTGTGCTTGGCTGTTTATACAGGGAAAGGTTAACAGGAGAGCACTGGGGTCAGTTGTGACCCTTGCGAGGTTGATTTTCTGCATCTCTACTAGATGCATGAAATCAAACCCCAGAAGACTGACCCTGAGCCAGCAACAGGTTGATCTTCCAGGATAGCATAGACCTGCCCTGACACAAAAAAACCACTAACCTTATTTTCCTCTGCAGAAAGTAGCTGTGGGAATCAACCTCTCCTGAATCTTTGGGACAAAATGAGGATGACCCACACTGGTGAACCAACCAAGAGAACAGCAAAAGCACTCATTGCTTCTCACTAAATCAACTCAATCAACCATTGCTCCTACTGAAAGGCCCATTGTACAAGCTGCCAAACCATTCCACTGAACTCTGCCCATTTAAACCATCTCATAGACATTGATTAAGGCTGCTGATATCTCTGCTTTTAAGTCAGTTTTCCAGGACTGAGTTTCTTCTAACAATGAGTGCTCACACTGGGCTTCAGCCTAGCAAGTGACTTCCTAGGGTATCCCCTCCCTTTGTACTTCTGAAGAGCCACAGAAGTGAATGCCTCCTCTATGCAAAAAGGAGGGAAAGTAAAGAGCAAGCTATAAAAATAACTTTCAGTAAAAGGCATTTCTGGCAATACTATATTTTTTGGCACAGACAAGCTAGGGGAATGTTTCCCTTATAGACAAACAAGGAGTATTTGACTAACATGCTGATTAGCAAGGTCTCTTTCCAAATAGTGAACTGCTTACTCCTTTAACACAAATAACCGAGATCTCTGGATAGGTTTAAAAAAAAAAAAGCTACAGCAGACTGTGCCATTTGCACTAGACCCTCACTTTGCATGGACTCAATGTGTGTTTTTATATTAATGTGAGCTGAATTGGGTTGATGGAGGACACACCCTACTTTCTTGTACCCCACCTCTCTGCTTACCCCTGCGCTGCTGGCTGACTCAGGGGTGCCTTTGGAGGCAGCTCCTGCCTTGCAGCTTCGCAGCACTGCAACAGTGGGGCAGGCACAGTTGGAGCTGCCTGGGTCCAAGTCACACTGCTGCTGGAGCTCCCCAAGGCTTCAATGCTGTGGCTGGAGCTGCTGCCGCCACCTGAGCAACCCTGGGGCCAAGCTGTGCCACAGCTAGGGGGCAGCAGGGGTGCCATGGCCACTCTGCATTGCTGGCAGCTGGAACAGGAGGCTCCCCACCATTAGCCCAGCCCCCCGCTCCCATCTGCCCACCTGGGAAGCCGGAGCTGCTGACTGGAGCCTCCTCCAGCCAGGGGAATTCTGGAGATCTCCCCAAACAACATTTGATTTATGTGGTGGTTGCCCAGGATGCAACCTCTGCATAAATCAAGGGTTTATTGTATACATTTATTCAGAGCCTTCTGCCCTGCAGAAGATATCCCCAAACCAATAACATTAAAAAAAAAAGACACAATAGCTATTCTACACTTGAGCAACCCATTGACAGCAGTTACAGGTCACACGAGGTCTTCCAATAAGTCTTCTGTCAGAATGCATCCACACACCAAAGCAGATCAAAAAACCAAACAGCTCTACAGACAGAGTAGCCATACCGCCCGGCCATCTCAACAGAATGGCAGACCCAGAAGCCCTGTCCCTTGACAGAGGGCCCCTCAGAGCACTCACACAGCTTTTGTATCAACACATTCTGCTGAGAAAGGCATTTTTCCTTGTGGGGCATATGCAGAAGGCTATTGACAACATGTCAACAGACTGCATTTTTTCCAGTGTGGACACTCCACAGGTTGTCAACAAATCTACTGTTTTGCCAAAAAACACTAGTGTAGACAGAGCAAGTGTGTTTACAGATTCTGTATGAAATAGCCCATTCTTATGGCTTAAGGACTATACATCCTTGTCACAAGCCGTTCTGATGCAGGGCTGAGACAGGAAAGGACTAACACCAGGGAGGCAGAGAACAGTCTGGGTGGGGAAGAAACAAGGAAACTCCAATGAATTAGATTTTGTTTTTAATCAAAACTGACTAGGGTGCAGTTATTCCTCATGCTCACTCATATTTAGAATTAAAAATAAAGTGTATGACTAAGTCCAGTACTGCAAAAACAAAGAATTATTCTTAAGGGTTACTAGCATTTTAATGTTACAGAATTATTTTGCACTAATCCTACAGAACTGGGTGTATGTAATGTCAACAAGGCATCTACCCAAGATTACATAGTTTTGGGAGAAACTTCAGTAATGTATTTTAACTGCTAAATAGCCACCCTAATACATGCTGAGAGAATAACCTTTCCTATAGATTTCTGAGACAGCTTTTAGAAGGAATAAAATTTGTGTATTAAATGGATTATACAAGAATTAGTGGAAAAAAGTTACTGTTTCTACAGAACTTTTAGCATAAAACCACAGTGGTATTCCACCCCTCCTCCCACAACTTAAACAGAGATAACAGCAAGTACTACCTTAGTTTTTACAGCACTAATGGAAGGATTTATCAGAACAGCTAACATTCAATGCAGTGTTTTATATACTTATAAATGCCTCCTAGAAGAGTAATTTGTTTTATCAGAGGCAAATGCTTAGTCAAAAGCAAGTTGCACAAACAAAAAACCACCACACCCCCCACAACCACCCTACACTCCACTAAATAGCTTTTATTGTGCAAAAGAAGGTCATTTATTTAACTGTCTGGTTTAAGAGGAACTAAACCCCTAACAGTACAAAGCATGGAGCATTTCATTAAAAGGCACAGTCACTTTGTAAAAATCACTCCCATTTTATGAGCAAACTAACTAGGAATTATACAGTGTTGTGACACAAGAACAGTTAATCAGACATATTAGAGCCATACACAAGTTGGAAGATAAACTACTGCTAAAGTAGTAATGTTTTACATCTGTTATACAGAACACTTTTCCTCAAGTTTTAGTAATTACAATAGGTACTTGAAAGAGTTACTACATGACTACCCATTTTAGTCTAAAGATAGTTAATGCTTAATTAATTTGAAGTACTTACTTCTATGAAAAATAATGAGAAGCCTTACTCAGAAAGCTACCCATCCCCCAAGCCCCTTTTGCAGCTTTACTACTACTCTCAGACCTATTTCAGAAGAATACAGTTCACAGCTACTGACCTTTGCACGAGAAACAGCAGCAACACTTTGAAAAGAGCCATCCTAAACACGACCTGCTTGAATAACTGTGTCTCCCACCTTTCATTCTGCCTCTATGCCGTTCATAGCAAGTAGTTACTAGACCCCCAACAAAAGCAATCCACCAGCAAAGCGTAATTCTACCTAAAGTATGCACCACACAACATGAGTGTTCTACTCTAACTTACAAACAAACCACCTTAGAAACAGGAGGAGCTCTTCCACTTGAGGGGGCGGGGAGTGTAGGAGGGTGGAGTTACACTCACACCCGCAGCTGTTGGCTGAATTCCCATCCCAGAAAACTAGTCGTGTCATATTATCCAATAATAAGTCACTGTGGGGTGAAAATCCTCCTTTGGACTCTCCTACCATCCTGCGTGCTGCTTTATAACCAAAATATTGTGCAAAGAATCTTTCTTCGACCAAGAAAGCAAATTATATCCACGCCAACAAAGAAACAGAATAAGTTTAATGCCTACAGTTCAGCTTTGCAGACTCTTTGAGTAGCAGCTGGATATACTAAAAAAACTACAAACATCCTTCTACATCAGTGTAGTTTTCAAGGAGGTGGTTTTGGCTACAGTTACAAAACGCTGTTTAATGATCAACATTATTCTTAGCAGTCCACACATTGCTGTGAGAATCTCTGGCATAAGACTCATAATTGGGTTAATTATGCAATCAGTATTTCTAGTAGATTATATCTGTCAGCAGTAAAAAGTTTTCTGATGCCAGGGCTTCTGGTGATGCTGATTCTTAAATTCAAGGCTGTCAGTTCTCCAGCTTTTAATTGTGACATTTCCTGAATCTGTAACTCATGTTTTGTTCATGCTCTGAAGTACTACTCTATTTATTTTTAAGGGCAGGCTTACATTTAGTAGGGCTACATCCACAGAGCTATTTGGAGATACCTCAGTATCCCAGAATACCTACTCCACGTCTGTGAGGTGCATTAGTTCTTTTGAAATATTTTTCAAAATAACAGGTGCACTATTTCGGCATCCCTGTAGTCTTTGTTGCAAGAGGAGAAAGGGATGCTCTGAAACAGCACATTAGTTTGACATTTGGTGCTGTTTAGACAGTGACAAATACTGAAATAGCCTATTTTCAAATAATCTAGAAATTAAGATGTGCAATTTGCATAGCGCAAATTGAGTATCTTATTATGAGTTTAGGGTGCTGCTTAGATGTAGCCTAGGTGTTTTGGTTTGTGATTGTAACACAGTATGGGACATGCTCCACAGAAGACTGTTTTAAAGAAGTAGATTGCATTGGAATTCTAACAGGGCATTTCATATTGCTTTTGCAATACTCGATGGCTGTGTCTACACTTGCATTCCTCTTTTGAAATAGGAATGCAAATAACAGAAATCGAAAATGAGGCACTGATTTCCATATCTCATGCTTCATTTGCCTAATCTCTTTTCAGAAGAGATTCTTTTGAAAAAAAAAAGGCAATGCAGACAGGGCTATTTCGAAAATAATCCCCAGCTTCGAAAGAACCTTTCTTCCTATTTTGGAAGAAGGGTTCTTTTGAATATGGGGTTTATTTTCAAAAGAGCCCCCATCTACACTGCCTTTTCAATTTCCCTCATTTGCATTCCTCTTTCAAAAGAGGAATGCAAGTGTAGACACAGCCAATAACTGTTGCCAAATCCATTATTTCTGAGATTAGATCTTATAATGGTGGATCTGGCTGGTATGGGGTGAAAACATGTTTCTAATATAGCAAAACTGTTAGGATTGCTGTGTAATAAAAGCACCAGACTATCTAGTTGCCTGTGATCTATTAACAAGCACTGGTGAAAAAGATCTTCATTGGACATGTGAAGTATTGGTTGAATCTCTCTAGTCCAGCGTTCTCTCGTCTTGCAATATCTGTAATCCAGCATGATTTTAGTTAACCAGATGACCATTTAGCATGGGTGTGGCCAAGTTTCCTGGGATCCCATAAAATTTGTTTACAGCCACCAGTTCTGATTCTCAGTGTTGTGTGCTGTTACTTAGCTGTAATTTGCCCCTAAATGTCTTAGAAGAGCGCAGATGGTATGTTGGAAGTATTCTCTGAGCTGGAGATAAGCTCCTTCTAAGAGCTCAGTAAGCAGTGAAAGTGTTGGTAAAGTGCTAGAAAATATTGACCTCTTGTGGTCTACTAAATTCTGTCATTTGACACCAGTCGGGTCCTGAGGGTGCCACACTAGGGAGGTTCAACCTGTTGTACATGAAGAAACAGATAGTCACAACCCACCAAGAAAAAGTTTAATTCCACTTGGAAGCTATATCTGCTGCTAAACTAAACAAGCTTAACAGGAAAAAAAAACTGTACAGCGTTAGAAAAATAAACCCTAAGGTAAAAAAGAATGAGGATAGATTAGGTTTTAGTTGACACAATGTTGATCTGAGTTCTGAGTCTGTCCTTCCCAGTGTTCAGAGGCAAAATATTTTGTGAATGATCTGCACTCGGGAATTTCATTTTTATAACAATACACACAATTCATATAGTATGTAGATGGGAACAGGATGTCTGACCACCAGTCCCATGGTTGGTGTGATCTTTAAGTAGTCTATAATTCTTACAATTGCTTTCTGTGTTCTTGATATGGAACAGGCAGAACCTGTTAACATCTCTCAGAGGTAATATACATCAGAAAACAGTAAACAATTAGTGGAGAATGAACAGGAACTGCATTTTACTTTCTCCTGTTGGCCTACTATGGCTTCCCTTTTCCTTCATGCTGCACGCTTGCATCATGGCTAAGGCCTGCTATTCCTTCAGTGATTTGGACTAAGAGACAGATGTCTGTTTTGTTATCTGGCAGCTGTCAATAAGTCATGTTTTGCCAATGTCTGAAGGCCCCATCTGATGCTTTGGTTTAAGGCCAGAACACCAGCAAAGTGTTCCCAAACCCTGATGTTGTAACAGGGAATGTGCAGCTAATTAATCCCACTCCTGATTGAGTGAGCAAAGCTGGCAAAGGAGAGGGCTGATTTAGTGCACCAGCTAGATTAAAGCCTATGCCCATGAGAGCTCCCCTGGCAAAGAACCCCCTGGGTGAAATGCCCCAGCTGATGTTTAGGGGTAGAATTTGCATTAACACTCGTCCACTTGAACCCAATAAAGCAGCAAGGAGGGCTGAGCAGGACCCACAGTGAAATTCCTATCTTGGACCTTAACCTGATGAAAATATCCACCCTTATCCCTTTATCTTTAAAAAGAATGGGCAAGACCCTTGCTATGCTGCGGTCTTATTTGGAACATGGGCAACTTATTACCTGATTCACAGTGCAAAACTTCCTGCAATGTGCTCCGCTACTCTTTGACATGCAAAAATAAAGAGCAGTCAAGTAGCACTTTAAAGACTAGCAAAATAGTTTATTAGGTGAGCTTTTGAGGGACAGACCCACTTCTTCAGAGGGTCTGTCCCACGAAAGCTCACTTAATAAACTATTTTGCTAGTCTTTAAAGTGCTACTTGACTGCTTTTTGTTTTGATAGTGTATAGACCGGCACGGCTTCCTCTTTGTTACTATGCAAAAATAAAGGTGTGTCTTAACCCTCTACTACGGAGTGACAATTTGTCCCATATTGGGTGGGACCGTCTTTTATTCAGGATGCCAAAAAGGTGTCCCTACTTATCTTTTCAAATGGATGAATTGTCCTGTATTTAGGCTGCTGGGGGTGGGGGCAGGAGCATCTTTGACTGCTGGCTACCCCAGGGCTCTGTGGAGCTGGGAGGAGCCACCCCTCTCCCTTATATCTCCCTGTCTGTATTTGGGACCAGGAGATATAGTCACCCCACTCTGCTACCACTTCTCTATGTGATGTGTCTATTCCCAGGCTGAAGAAATGCACCATCTACCTAGATCAGTGGTGTGGTACCCCTGGCCTGTGGTCTGGATCTGGACTGCTATTTGCTTCGGTCTGGCTCCTAAGACAGGGGCTCCCCTCTCCAGCATCCAGTCCATGGCAAAGTGGAGAATGTGGTGCCCTGAGTCTCATAGACTGGAGTCAGACCACCTGGGGTGGGCCTGCCCTATGCGCTCTACTGGGGAGGCAGGGAGGCAAGAAGCAGCTCTGCGCAGTGCCTAGAAGCGGGGTGGGTGGGTAGGTAGAGCAAAGCCATGTGCATTGCTGGGGTGCTGAACAAGTAAGTGGCATTTATTGTCCAGACCATGCCCCTAAACTGCTTCTGTACCCTCCTGTCTCCCCAGATCCCCCCCACCCCTTTCCAGCACCCTTAGTGACCCCTGACTTCCCAGCCCACTCCTACATCCTCCTTCCCAGCCTTTCCATCTGTCTCCTGAATCCTGCCTATTCCTGACACTACTCCTGCCCACACCCCACACTCAATTACCAGCCTTCCCCTGCACCCTCCCTCCTGCCCAGACCCACACATCCTAAGCCCCCTTCCTGGCAGCCTCCTCCCACACTAAACCCTTCATTTTTTGGCCCCACCCCAGAGCCAAAAGGGGTCCACAGAATGTACTAGCCCTGGTGCCCCTTTGGCCTGGGGCTGGTGTGTGAGGGTATGAGGGCAGTGTCTCCTCTGTGTGTGTGTGTGTCTTCTCACGTGTGCTCCCCTCCCCTCCTGAGTGATGTTTTTTTCCCCCTGTGAGTCAGTGGCCCTGGATCCAAAAAAAGTGCTTTTTTTGATATGCAAAAATAAAGGTGAGTCTTAATCCTCTGCTACCACTTCCTTGTGTGATGCATCTATTCAGGCAGAAGAAGTGCACTGTGTACCTACATCAGCGGTGTAGTACCCCTGGTCTGTGGCCTAGATCTAGATGGCAAATATGTAATAATTAACCCTTTGATCTAGATAACAAATATGTAGTAACGTCTTCCTGAAGCATTCAGTACTCTCCTGCAAATGCCCTATGACATGTCTCAAAAGCAGAGGCGATCTTAATGCTTGCTCACAGAGAGGTAGCTCTGTTAGCCTGTATCTCCACAAAAGCAGTCCTGTAGCACTTTAAGACAAACAAAATAATTTATTAACTTTCATGGGAAGTGGGTCTGTCCCATGAAAGCTCATCACCTATAAATTATTTTGTTAGTCTTTAAAATGCTACAGGGCTGCTTTTCTGCTTTTGTCTTAATGTTGCTTAATGTCTTTAAGAAAACGCTAGTAAAGATGTTGGAACTAACAGTCTATATTTAAACTGCTGCAAACCATTGGTGTAGCTAACCGCTGTGAGGGCCACTGCTGTAGTAACATAGATGAGCAGCTTGTTTGCTGCCTAATACAGTAATGCTACAGTATCCCTTGTGCATCTGAACTTTTTCTATTTCTGTTAGTGTTACACTATATGATGACAAAACAGAAAGTCTCTGTTTTGGTGAGTTCACAGAGCCACCTAGTGTCGGTTTTTATATCATAGGGAATAAATCTGTTATTCTAAAGTTTCTCTGAGCCTGGCTGGAAGCAACCTGCTGAAATGAGGACAGGATTTGATCCATTAACTGGAAAAATGGACCCTTAGAAATGTGTATTAATGATAAATTGGTGTGACTGAGCAAGTATTGCCAGCTGTTGTGACTTTGTTTTTGGAAACTGGCAATATTTGAGGGGTTATATGTGACTCCAGGAACGGAGACGTTGGACACATGGGGAATCTCAGCCTTCGTTTAAAAAAAAACCCAGAGCAGTCTGTCACCAGCTTTCAGGGTTGCTGAGAAAAATCTGGAAAGCCTGATCCAAATGTACAAAAGTTCAAAACACAGAAGGCAAATCAAAAGAAAACAAATTTGTCTATTTTAAATCTTGTTAGTTGGGGGCCAGCCACTGCCTTTTGGCTTCTGAGTATATGGATCAGCAATACTGTTAAGATTAAAGCTAAACCTAAGTCCTTTTAAAAATCTGCAGGGCAATTCATAACATTCTATGACATGTAGAAAAACATATAGTACATAAGAAAGCATGCTTAAATACAAATTCACATCATGCCCTTTCCAGGTGAAAGAAGAGAACAGCCCTTTGGAATCATGACTAAATGGGCACAGCTGTCGTTAACTGTAATTGGAACTTGTACTAGTGATTGAATTTGGTCCTATAACATCAAAGAGGAATTTCTCAAAGTTTAAGTCTCCAGGGGATGGAAGCACATGTTCTAATTTGAAGCCTCCATAAGCTACAGAGGCAAAACAAAAATGAGCTTCATTTCCATGATTCCTGTAAAGCCCAGTGTTTACTGGCCAGGGCAGCCAACAGACTTGCTGGGCCTAGGGGCAAAATGGGGGAAGGGGTAGTCTTTCAGAGTCATTTGGACTGTCATCTAGTCCAATCCCCAGTACTCATGGCAGGAGTAGGTAATAACTAGACCATACCTAATAGGTGTTTGTTTAACCTGCTCTTAAAAACTTCCTATGGTGGAGATTCCACAACCCCTCTAAGCATTGGAACAAACTCTTGCTAATGGCCAATCTAAACCACCCTTGCTGCAATATAAGCCTATTGCTTTTTGTGCTATCTTCTGAGGTTAACAAAAACAATCCATTTACCTTCCCTATCATAACCTTTTATATACTTGAACTTTTTGTCCCCATTCAGTCTTCTCTTCTTCAGACTAAATAAACTCAATTTTTTAAAATCTTTCCTCTTAGGTCATGGTTTCTAGACTTTCAATAACTTTTGTTGCTCTGCTCTGGAATTCCTGCAGTTTGTACGTGTCTCTTCTCAAATATGGCATACAGGACTGACCATAGTACTCTTATTTGCATCCTTATCAGTGTGGAGTATGTTGAAAGAACTGCTTTTCATGTCTTGCTTCCAACACTCCTACTAGTACATTCCACAATAATTATTTTTGTTTGCAAATGGTACTATGCTGTTGACTTGCATTGAGTTTGTGAGCCATGCCCTGGAAGGATTTCCCTTGCAATAGTTTCAAGTTCTCTGGCTAAAATCACTGGTAAAAGGAACATATACCAGATGTCAGGTACAAGTATTTCTTTCTGTCTTTTGAATACTTCAAGGGGCTGTTTAATCTTCCTGAAGAAAAGAATTAAGCTGAAAACTGAGCCCTTTCTCTGAAGGAGACAAAGGGCGAGAGAGTCAGTTGATGTACAGTGGCATAGTTCCAGTGAGGCCAACAAGTCTATGGCACTTAAACTAGCTGAGGATCTGGCCCACTTTGTCTGAGTGGCATAAGCCAAAGTTCAAACAGCAAAAGGTAAAGCTCTTTCCCTAGTTAGAAGTGTTATCCCTTTACATGTGATAAGGGAGCTGAGTAGTGTAATTGCAATTGATATAATTTGATTTGAGCAATTTCTGTTGGGGAGAGAGTGAGGCTTTCAAGCTATCCAGAACTCTGAGCTCAGCAGCTTGTTTTTTCTCCTCAATAAAAGGTGATCCAATAAAATGTCTCCCTAATATCCTAGGACTGACATGCCTAGGATTTGAAGTTGTATGATTCAGGTAAGAAGTGCTTTTTGTCTGCATTGGCACATTGTGTACACATTCTTTTGCTCTCTCTGTCACTTTTCCTTAAGAACTCCAGAAAATGCTGCCCTGTGGAATTCACAAGCTTGAAGCTCTGGAGTGGCAGCTGAGCATCACAAACTTTGGGGTGCCAAGTTACCTCAAATTTAACAGTGCCCAGGTGGCAGCCTCTATCTCCCTGCCTTGTGGGTTGACCCCAGCCCCACTCACAGGATGGTGGTCAAGCAGTGCGAGGGTGGGCTGGAGGGTTCCAGAGGAGCAGAGGCAGCAGCACAATTTGTGGTGGGTGAGAAACAGCGGTTTCAAAGTGCTGCGCAGCTCCTGCTGGTGATAGGGCTACCTGCTCCTCAAGTCCTCTGGCCTTCGCTCACATCTCCCACTAGTACCCTGAGGCTGCAGGTGAGCCTCCCTCCTGAACTTATGGTTGCCAACTCCGCTAGAGCGGACATGACTGCAGCAAATGGTGTTCAGTTTGGGAGAATTGGCAGCTCTAGCTCCTGCCCTCTCCCCACTGCTAGGGTGTATGCACAGGTGTTGGGCTGCATAGGGCATCAACAGTGGTAGGGATGGCCCTGCACTGGACATCATCATACCCATTATTAGGACACTGGGAGTCAAGTAAATTACGTTCCATTCCCAGCTCTGCCACAGACTTACTCTGTGACCACAAGGGAGTGACCTTCTCCTTTAGCATTTCCATTGCTCCATCTGTAAAGTGGTGATGATGCTACTGTTCCTCCTAATAGGCTCTGAGGCCTAGGGATGAAACCACCATATGAAAGTAACAAATTATTATTGTTTTGTTATGTCTGAAGGTCAGGAGCAAAATATGAATTAAGCATTGTCAGTCTTATTTCTACTAAATATATATAATACAAATACTGCTCAGTAAGTGTTTGCTTACTGCCAAACTTAGCTCCAAACGCAGTGATGCTGAACTATCTTAAGGAAGGTGACTTGGCAGAGCTGTGTGATGGTTGCTTACATAGCAAATTCCTGTACATTATTTGTGGCTCTGGCTACTGCTAGTGAACTATACTAACCACTCATTAGATGAAATAACGTTAACCACAGTTGTATAAATAACTGATGTTTAGTCATGCCCTTTGGTCCAAACATTTTATTTTTTTTTAAAAACAGATCAAAGTGTAAAAAGGATAAAAATAGAGTCAGATTCCCTACTGGCACTACTCCAAAGAAAGATTTTTGTCTCGTCTACTTAAGCATGGTGATGGGAGAAGGATGAAAAACAGATTCAATTAGTCAAAACAAACAAATGAAAAAGAAATATATGTTGAGTGCATTCTCCCAACTGTGATACATGTGGTCAGGCAGATCAGTCATGCCCCTTTTAGAGATTACTGCAATTTATGACTGGACTAATGTAATGTTAAATTATGGCACAGTCCCTATTTGGAGTGGCAAGAAAAGAACGGTTCCCCTTATGGAACCTCTTAAGGGGGAAAGGAATGGGATGCCATCTGGCTGCTGTGTCCCCCATTGAGATCCACAGGAGGGCATCTGTCACTCCGGGAGCAGCCAGGGTCTGCTCTTCTGCTGGAGAGTCACTGGGGCAACAAACAGGCCTTCTAAATTTCCTCAATCTTCTATATGGATATGTTGGCTGGGCCCATTGCAGTGCATTCCTTGTGGCACACATGCTCTCCTGTTCTGGGGCAGGGAGGGAAGGGTGGGATCCCACAATACTGAATCTTGGTATTAACACTTCACTGAGATACAGATGTCAGTTCACACTTCTCAGAGCTAGTCTTTCAGGCTCCCAACAAACTCAGGCAGACATCACTGCATCAATCACATTCAAGTCACACTTTGGAGTTTCTATTGGGAACCACGAGTGCTATAATATGTTTTAAAATAAAAACTTAAAATATGATGAAATGGCAGACCGGAGAAGCTAACCCTCAATGCATGGGCCTATGTTGCTTAGGCTTTAAGCCAGGCCTATATCCACCCCTTGCTTTAATTATTTTTTCCTTGAGAGCACTTAACACACATCCACTGTACTTGAACTGGAATCCCTGTGCAGAGGGACCTGATCTCAAACCTAGTGAGCTGAGAATCTTTCCTTTGAGTTCTATGCAGTCTGGATCAGACCTACGGTAAACACAGGCAATTTTTATTTTATAATGGTTTTGTATCATTCACACCTTCAGAATGCAAATCCAACCATGAAGAACCTGCTATCTCTGATCAGTTTGCCTGACTTCCTGGTCACAATGGTTGCTAACCTGTACATAATGGCACTACATAATCATGTTGGTCAGTTTCACCTTGTAACCAGCTTAGGCTGAAGAGTAAAAATCCACAGAGCTATAGAAGCATGCTATATAGGTCTGTTTAAGTATTTGCAGTGGTCACTTGAAGCCCTTTTCTTATTCTATAGGTGCAGCAGGGAAGTAAACTGTTCTTCAGGTAACAGGACTACACGCAGTGATGCCTCTTCCTCTTTCTCAAACAAACTAGATCTTTACTGACTGCCATGCAGAGTTTCCTGGCTAACATTTTATTCAGATGGTTTCTGCTTCAGTGAGATAGCAATATCTTCCGACAAATGTTGAAGCTAAATCTGACCACTCGTGCATTGCCAGAGAAAATGTCTCTACTTAGCCATCAACAGCTTCAGATGAACCACAAGGGAATGTGACTGCAGCAATAATTCCTCTCTGGTGTCCCCTTACGCATAAATCAGTATGTAATACTGCAGTATCCTAAAGATATAGCTAGCATTATCTTATGGCCTGCATGACCTGGCTGCAAGCAAGCCATTCCATCAATGTGATGGATACCACTTGAAATACAGTCACAATAAAAGGTAACACTGACTTGAGTTTTAAAAAAAGAAAATCAGATATTTTGTTCCCAGAAATTTTCTATCAATTAGAGCAAAATCAGATCTGTGGGACTGACTGTCCACTGGCAATGCAAAATCACAGAAACGTAGGACTGTAAGGGACCTCAAGAAGTTGTTTAGAACATCCCCTTGCACGAAGTCAAGCTCAAGCTCAAGCCCTGACAGATGGTTGTCTAATTGTTCTTAAAACCTTGAAAAATGTGGATTTCACAAGTGCCCTTGGAACCCTATTGCAGAGCTTACCTGTCCTTATGGTTGGAAATAGCCCTTTAAATAATCTTTTCCCCATAGATTGTTTTCTAAATCTTTTTTTTTCTTTTTTGTTGCTCTCAACTGAATTTGGCTCCAGTTAGTTCACCTTGTTCCTAAAATGTAACCTAATCCTTAAGGTGACCATCCATCATGTTTTGGCCAGGTCAGTCCCGATTTAAGGCAACTGTCCTGAGGTTTTTTGTTTTGTTTTTAAAAAGCCAATTATCCCATATTTTCAGCTCCAGCGCTTCCCATGCTGGTCACCTGTGGTCAGTGCAGCTGCAGCAGTCTCCTGTTGTGGCTGGCAGGAGACTGCTGGGAAGGCAGTGGCCAGCAGGTGGTGCTGTCAGGCAGCGCTCAGACACAGACACAGGAGGCCAGTGGGAGGACAGCCTGTGTGTGTGTGACTGAGGGTGTGGGGTTGTGTCACCCCTCCCCACGTGCACCCTAAAGCAGCATTTCTCAATGGGAGGGATGGGGTGAGGGTGGGGCCTGCCAGCCCTTTCAGGCTGTGGGGCTGAAGCCCCGAGCCTGGCACCCCTCTGCCCCCCACTGAAGCTGGGAGCTGCAGAGCTGAATGCCCAAGTTGGTGACCCCACGGGGCCAAGGACAGGACCTGAGGGCTGAAGCCCCAAACCCCGGCATGCCCTTCCCACCGTCTGAAGCCTTGCTCCCCAGTGCACCCTTCCTCCCCACCCCCCAGCTGGACCCCCAGCCCCAGCAATCTCCTCCCACTAGGCTGAAGCCCTGATTCCTGCTGTTTCCCCTCTCTCCTGCCAGTGGAGCTGCAGGATGGAATGTCTCAGCCCTGGTGACCCCGGTGTATCCCCCTTATCCACCCCCCAAAAAATTAAGTACAAGTGCAGGACAGTCCCAGAGACCCCTCTCTCCCTGCCTCTGGCCAGCTCCCAGCCCCCTTTTCTCACATAGCCGGTAAGAGCTACAGGTGTGGGGATCTAGCTCTACAGCTGGTAAAGCTGTCAGAGAGCAGGGGCTGCAGGGGAGCCCTCCTGGCACACAGACTCTAGTTACCCTGTCCCTGCCCCCTGAGCTCTTCCCAACTTACACACAGTCTCTCGCTCGGCCTGTCTGCCCATAGCCCCTAGCTACTCCCTGCCTGCACCCTGAGCTACTCCCGGCCTGCACACAGCCCCTAGCTACCCCTTCCCTGCACTCGCAGCTACAACCTGCCTGCCTGCACAGCTACCCCTTCCCTGCATCATGGGCTAACCCCTGCTCGCCACCACAGCCCCTAGTTCCCCCCTCCCTAGACTCTAAGCTACCCCTGGATGCATATAGCCCCAAGCTACCCTCTGCCTATCCCCTGAGCTATCTCCTGCCTGCACCCTAAGCAGCCCCTGCCTGCAGCCTGAGCTAGCTGCCCATACACACCCAGCCCCTAGCTATCCTTCCCTGAACACTGAGCTGCCTGCACAGGTCCCCTAGCTAGCTCCTGCCTGCACAACCACCGCTGGCCACTCCTCCTTCCACACCTGAGCTACTCCTGAGCTGTTTTCAAACTTTTTGAGGTGAGCCTCCCGCATCACCACAGCCAAGCCAGGCTGGGGGGCTGCTGGCGTGAATGGGGTGGAGGTGGCAGTGCCTCCTGGTCCTGCCGTATGGAGGTGGCTTGAGCCGGCTGGGCCCTGCCCCAAAGCAGAAGTCACACTACACATATACCTGAGACTCCCTTCAGCCCAGCCCCTCCCCTGCTGGAGCCTGGAGCTTTTAAAGCATGCTGACAGCAGGGCCTCTCACAGGTCCAAAGATGTCCAGGCCATGCCCAGACTTTGAGGACCCTCATCATAGTGCAAGTGAAAAAAGAGATGATATACGAAAACAAAATAAGGTTCCATAAAACAATGAGACAGCATTGGAATACTCTTTTTTTTTTTTATTTAACAAATGCTTTTCTGGCTTATCAAATGCCAAAAAATTAACAAGTGTCTCAACCTGAGCCCCTCTTGGAGCTTGAGGTCAAGGTCAAACGGCTCTTCGCCCATACACCCCCTCCCCCAAATGGCCAGGTGTTCCATATTAATCATGGGGAAATACGGTCATCCTACTGATTCTTTTTGGCAGTATTTATGCTTGCCCAGTTATCATTAAATCAGGGAGGACAAAAAGTATGCACATAACCTGCCTTTTGGACAGATTTTGGGGCCCTCTGCTTGAGCGTTCATGTGTGGAGAGAAATTATGACTTTGTTATTAGTCCTTTACAAATTCTTTTCCATAGGAAATGGGCTATTCCAACCATGTCAGATGTGTGGTGACTGTCCTGAATTCTGGCAACCATAACAGCATAGTGTAATTTACGGAGTTTGCTCTTGCAATGATGAATGAATGGTATACACAAAATGGGATTACATCAAAAGGAGCAGCAGATAAATACATCAGCTATATACACACAATGGCACAGGTTGAACCTTTCTAGTCCAGCACCCTTGGGCACAAACTGGTGCTGAATGAGAGGATTTGCTTGACCACAGGAGATCAATATTGTCCAACAACATTACCAAAACTTCCACTGCTTACTGGGCTCTTAAAATACATTTATTGAGTGGTAAGTTACAGCTAAATAACAGCACAGAACACTGAGAGCCAGAACTGATAGCTATAGACAAACTTTATGGGACCACAGGAAACTTTGCCATGCCCGTGATAAGTGGACAGCCAGCTAATTAAAATCATAACAGATGATGCATGTTGCCAGATGAATGTGTGCTGGACTAGAGAGGTTCAACCTGTAGTCTCTCTGTCTCTGAGTTAGTTCCACTTTCATAACAAAATTCAAGATGAATTTCTCTTCTGGTACCACTGCTCCCTAACAGGCAATTTGCTTCCTTGCTTCTTTTTGGGAAACTACTGTACTGGTCACATAAGTGCTTTGGAGAAAGTGGCAAATGCTGTTTGGTGTCTTTTTTTTTTTTTTCTGTAGGACTTTCCAACACATTTGGGCTTCTAGACATTAAAAAAAAGTGTAATTAGGATACACTGTGCTAGCTAGACTTGAAAACCTGGGTGTGTATAGGGGAGAAGTTACTAGAAAGGAGCCTGACTGAAATTAAAATATTATATACATGGTCAATGCTGTAAATCCTGTCACCTTGTGGTCCAAATCACTATAACCAGTAGGATATGGCCCTTTGTCCATTTTCTTTTTTGCTAGAAAATGGAGAAGAATTCTTAACGGGAGACATTTAACAGTGTAAAGCTTTCTGATTTGCTGTGTCTGGTTTAAGGCTCGTGTAAAAGAAAATGTAAAGACATTATTGAAATGTATGGTGGAAATAAAAAGCAAAGCCAAAAGTGACAGGAGGCCTTCTGTGGAAGAAAATAAAACAAGTTGCATTTCTAGATGGTAGATAGGCATTCACCACTGCAGTTCCGCTTGTACTAAAGTCAGTGAAAGCTTTATTAGGTCAGATATTTCACACATCCCACCCATATAGCCTCTGTTATCTGGATCTGAAATTTCGCACACTAAACTTGCAGCTACTATTAGGTAATCAAACTTGCAGTCCCCCCTGTTGGAGGTACAGCACACTATGATCTGGGGCATTTCTGGTTCCTCCCACAGTCAACGGATTTCTTTGTAAAAACAAAACAACATATACTTTTCACATCTTCTGTGTTCATATTATATTAAATATTCATAATCAAGGTATGTAAGTTAATCATCACTGGTAGCATAATAGCTTGTATGGGCCCCACTCAGTGATCAAGGCCTTATTGGAGTAGGTAATGCCCATGAACACCTTACAATAAAAATCATGGTCCCTGCACACCAATGGTGAAAGTAAGCAGGTGTGTCCCGCTGGTGCAAGCTGGCTGAATGGTAGCAAAACTCAGCAGGGAGCTATTTAAAGAGCTGGCAGGCACCCGAGTTGCAATAACACAGTACCTGTAAGAAATGTTGAGTTACTTTCTTCCCTGCTACCCCCACAGTTTACAATTAAATACATAAAATACAATTATGACCTTATAATACTAAGAACTAACTTGTGTTTGCACCCTCCCTATATTTCAGGAAAAGGGAAAGGCAACACGACGAATTGAAGTTGCAACTGCAAGAACAGATACTTCTGTATCTTCAAATCCCACAAGCCAAATCTCTAGACAAGTAAAGAGCGCAGAAGACTCTCAACGCAGTAGAATGTGGATAAATTCATGGTAAGGGCAAGGTGCAGAAAGGTTACCCCGCCTATCTTATGATGACTGTAACAATTTGGCTCTTCGAGGCTCTAATTATCTGTGCTGGTGATACACAGTGGCCAAAGAGGCTATTGCAACCCAGAGGCTGTAAGTGGAAAAAGAGGATATACTTTTGCCCAAAATTTTTCTATTTTTCACCTTGGCTTTGCAAAGACTGCAATGAGGGAAGATTTGTCCTCAGTGGGGCAAAGGAAGAATTTATAAAGTGCAAAGGCAGAATTTATAAAGTGGATTAAAACCGATTAGAATCTCACATGTACAATATGGAGGGCCAGGTACCTTGTGAAGTAATAAAACTGAAATTTACAGCAGCCTAAGTCCTGTAAGGTTAAAGTACTATGATCTAAATAAATCAATATTTTGAGCTAAAAGATTTCAGTTCCTTAATCTATAGAAAAGTGCCCTACAGTTATAAACACTGGGTGCTGCTGCTTAATTATAAATCTCTTGTGCTTAGAAAAGTGTCTTAATAAGAACGTGTGATTTGGGATCATGCAGCTTAATGTTATTGGAAAGAGAAATGGAGTGTTAGATTCCCTGTATACAAACCATAAACATCAACAGATGCGACTTTTGAATCTTATTATTAAAGGCAAAAGTCAGCATGGTCTTTATTAAGTGAAATATTGAGCAGTGCACTATTGCTTATGTTTGATAACACACTTTTTAGCAGACTGGAAACTAAGCCAGCTTTCACTGTGATACTTATGAAATCATTCATTGATTTCTCTCAACTTTATGATATTTAAGAAGTACTGTACATACTGTAGATTGTTATTTTACTGGGTAACAGTTCTGCAGAATTACTAAATGATTCCACACTAAGAACTTCCAAATAATACTATGAAAGACTGATTAGGAAATACAGAGACAAGTGCATGTCTTTAAATTGGACCATTTTAGGAGGAGTTTGATCTGTTTCCCTACTGATTATTGGAAGCAGGAGGGAGGGCATTGTGTTCCTGCTTGCTTCCATCTTCTGCATGCCCCTGAAGAAATATACTCAAATGTAACTTTGAATATCCTCTACAGCAGACCACAGCCAAATATGCCTTAAGCCATCCAAATGTGAAAGTGAACTGCATTTTACACTATGTTGTTCAAGAAAACAAATACAGAGGAATGCATTTTTGGACTCTGGGACTAATCTGCCCTTGATGAAATTGATATTAGGTTTGACTCTCATCATTACTCTGAAAGATGTAAATCAGGAACTACTCCACTAAAGTTGATAGAATGGTATAAATGAGAAGAGAATCTGGTTTGTTGTATTATCATAAGTATGGCAAATCTGTGACACATTTGCTGTAGCCAATTTACAGAAAGACATCCAAGGAACTGCAATCAGTTCCTTAATCCTTATGTGCTAGCCACTTCGGTCCGCTGGATCTGTGGCTCTGTCTGTCATATAAAATTAGACTTTCATCACAATGAGGGCACTTGAAGTCTGATTTATAAACTATTTGTTTAAAAATAAAAAGGAGGTGTTGTGATTCTGGTCCTGGGTTTGTTTCCCTGGCTTTCTGGTAGAGCTAGAAAGGCAACACATTTTGGTAGCATTTTTATCACTGTGCACACCCATAATCCATACATCAGGTTAGTAACGAAACAGGCATAAACTCAGGATCTGTTCTGTTTTGGTGCTTCTTCACTTTTAAATCTCACAGGTTTAAGGGAAAGAAGACTGGTAAAACACCCATGTTCAACAGGCAAAGAATATTATAATGACTGGTGGTCCACTGAATTTGGTTACACGCAAGGCCAGTGGGCCAGATTCCAATTTTCCTACCATAATCTCAGATGGATTACACTGAGACATTAGCATGTTTCTCTGGTAAATTTAGTTCAGCCTTAACTGACGATTAACAGCGAGACCCAAGCCATTCACAAGCTCCAGTAGCTTTCTTTTGCTAAAGAACATTGGCTCACTTTCGGCTAGCTGGCTGGGCAAAATGCTAGTACACAACCCTCCCACCCATCTGAGTTAGTGCAAGAAGCAGGAGTATATAGAGATAAAGTAGCATATACACTCTAATCAAACCCAGACAAGTTATTTTTACACCCTTCCTCCTGCAGCATGTTTTTATTTGTGGGGGAAGGAAGAGGGGTTGCAATTGATGGCGTCTGGCCAGGGCTAATAAAAACCCTGTCCTATAACCTGACAAACAACAGCAGTACTTAATGTGGAATCCCTTTAGATACAGGCATTCACGGCAAGTTGTATTTCTTGTTTTCTTCATGTGCCAGGAGTTATTCACAGCTAAAACAGTCCCAACAAGGCAGTCTTGCTTAAAATGTAATAAGAAGAATTGTTTACCTAATGGAGCATTCATTGCCATTGCCATAAAGTTTCTGTGTAGTACCCTAAAAGTCAAGTCAAAACACCAGAACTTCCATTACCAGTTAAAAATAAGGACAATGTCTATCTTGTAGTTGTGAAGAACAATTTGGAAACACAACCTATTTAGCCAGGGTAGCAGTATTGCTTAAGGTTTGTCTACACAGTAAAGATATTTTGAACTAATTGCTGCTATTCTGAAATAACTTTGTGACCATGTACACAATGCAACCGCTATTTCAAAATAATTTTGAATTAGCAGGTGGCTTATTTTGAATTTGCTAACCCTCATTCAGGCTATGTCTACACTAGCACACTATGTCAAAGTAGCCTATTTTGAAGTAAGAACATCAAAATAGGCTACTTCGACACGTATCATCTACATATCCTCCGGGGCTGGTGCTGTCGACGTTCAATGTCGAAGTAGCGATGGGGAATGTCGAAAGGAGCCACCCTGGAAGGAAATGCAGAGCATCTACACACACAAGCACTCCCTGTCAAAATAAGTGGCCAGCAAAGCCTGTGGATGGGGTCACAGGCTGGACTAGCCCTTCTGGAGCAACAGCAAGCCGCTCCCTTAAAGGGCCCATCTCACACACACTCGGCCTGCACAGCACAAGGTCCACAGAGCCGACACCTGGTTGCAGACCCCATGCACACAGCATGGATCCCCAGCTGCAGCAGTAGCAGCAGCAGCAGCAGCAGCAGCCAGAAGTCCTGGGCTAAAGGCTGCTGCACGCAGCGACCTTAGAGCCCCGCAGGGGCTGGACAGAGTGTCTCTCAACCCCTCAGCTGATGGCCGCCATGGAGGACCCCACTATTTCGATGTAGTGGGACGTGGATCATCTACACACGCCCTACTTTGACATTGAACGTCGAAGCAAGGCGCTATTCTCATCTTTGGATAGGAATAGCAATTTCGACGTCTTGCCGCCTAATGTCAATTTCAACGTCGAAATAGCGCATGGCACATGTAGACGTGACGCGTGCTATTTCGATATTGTTCCAGCTACTTCAAAGAAGCTGGCTAGTGTAGACGCACCCTCAATGAGGAATAGCACCTATTTCAAAATAGTATTGTAAACAGGGAATAGGGGCTATTTTGAAACAAGATATTTCAGAATAGTTTATTCTGAAATAACTTTGCTTGTGCAGACATAGTATTTTAGATTAGAACCCCTTCAGGCATTGAAGTAGGCTCTATTATGTATAGACACACTATTTTGGAATAAGTTTTGCTTATTTGGGGGCTTCCCTGTAGTGTAAATGTATTATTTTGGAACATTTTATATTGGATAATAACTCTGGAATATGCTATTCCTGAATAACTCTGCAGTACAGACATACCCTGAGTGTGCAGGTAGCCTGAAATAATAGCTCCGGCAGGACAGAACTGTGTGAAACCAGGAGAGATGTGCATGGTAGAGCTGTAACTTCACAGATTCACCCATTGGTTTCCCCAAAACTGGGGGAACTCACTGACCTCAAAGGTACTGCAGCTTTGAGACTTCAGTCACAACTTTGGATGACTGCTGTCACCTGCATTACGTTTTTCCTTTGGAGAGCTCCAAAAGATCTTGGCATGAAAGGCTTTACAGCCAATCTGCAACAGGACACAGGCTGTCATCAGAAGACAACAAATGTTGGAAAGCAAAGAAGGGAATTTATAGTAAGTGACATGGTAACTTGGGAAAGCACATGCATTCATAGATTGTTCTGCTGCTTATTTGCTTCTCTGCCTTGGCTCTCCTTGTTAAACCACATAACCCACTTCACCTTTTGAAGCTACCATCGCAGAAGCCAGTTGAATGAGATGAGTATCTGGATGAACAGGTCTGGGGAGGTCCAAAGACCCTTACTGCTTTTCCCCCATAATCCCCTGGGGTGATGTCTGTTCTGCAGCCTAACTAATCCACTTGCCAAGGATCATCTCATTATAAAACAAAATAGCTACAATTGGAGAAGATATACAACTGGAGAAGATAAACTACTTTCAAAAAAAAAAAAAAGGAAAAAGAGAGAGTGAGAGAGAGACAGTAAAAAAGCCACATGAACAAAGCCACAAGCCTATCGGAAGGAAACAAATAACCACTTACCCTGAGTCAGAAGATTTTTTCCATACAGATAGGCATTTCAGCAGCACAACTAAGAGTGGTGTTGACAGAAGTCTACATATTGGCGATACACCCTATTTCCTTCTCCAGATACTTTTGTTTTTAACACTTTTGAAGCATTAATTTCCTGTTTTCAGGGAGTTCACTGGAAGCTGGTTTAACATCGTCCTATGCAACAACACCATTTTTTTCTCTCTGACACTTGTTTTAAGTCTTACTCTTTCCCATTTTTCCACTTTGAGGTGTCTGCAATGTATGCTCAATTTTCTAGGCTACTGACGCCTTGTTTGAGCATCCATCCTGCAAACACACCAACAAGTGATTTGCTGATCTCCATAGGCAGCAAATTCAGTCCCAACTGGAGGAAATAATGCCGGTATTTCAACAAAAAAAGTCATGCAGACCAACTGTCAGGAAATGAGGTTGCGTGACAAACTTCAGGCCAAATTAGCTGTGAACTAAATGGTGCTGCAGGTTACACATTAGAATGTAAATGTTAGAGGTCAAACAATAAATTTTTTTGTAGAAGTTATGGCCAGAAGGGATCATCAAACCATCTAATCTCCTGGGTAAAATCTACCATAGAATTTAACCTGGCTACGGTTTCATCCAATTTTACCATGTGCTTCCCATATTTATTGCATCCATCTGTTACCTCTCGCTTTAGTCCACACATTGTTGCAACAAGGACTTTTCATTGTGTGCATACAGTGCTTGGCACGGGCAGGCCCTAATTCTTGATTAGGGGCTAATACCCCTCATCACCAAACAAACAGCATTGCATTCAAGCATTATGTAAAGTGAGTGTAATTTACATTCTAAAAAGATTGAAGGGGATGTAGCTAGAAAAGCCACCATGAAGAGGCCTATTTTATGTTTCATCCTGCACTAGATTTCTTTTCCTGCCATCTGTTCCCTTCTGTTCCCTTGATGTGCAAATTACATATATGTGGCCTTATTCTCTTCTCACATATAGTTGTGTAACTCCATTGATGACAGTAGTGATACTCCCTGGCTGTGTCTACACTACAAAAATAACTTCACAGTTGAGTATCTACATACACTCTACTTTGAAGTTAAACTTCAAAGTAGGGCACTAGTCCATTCCCAGGAATGTAGTCAGGACTTCGAAGTTGGGCTCCGAACTTTGAATTAAGGGAAAATGTGTGTAGACCCTCTGCTGGCTACTTTGAAGTAGTGCCTAAGTTTGAAGTTACTTCGAAGTTAGTTTCTACTGTATATGCATCCCCTATTTATGTTCGTGTAAGAGAGGAGAATGAGCCCCAAGAAATGTGAAATCAGTGGAAGTCATACCATTGCCTTCCAGTTTTCCTTGACACTGATATGTAAGATATACCACCATTTATGAGACTGTCTAATTTGGCCCACTTTCTGGACAAGGACAAGATATGGCACCTCTCCATTGCGCTTGGTAATCTCACTTGTTCATCACATTGAAAACCAGGCTTTTGTCTGTTATAATGAAAGCCCAGCATGACCTATGTCATTGTTGAATTTTAGGTTAAAGTGACGAGATCAGATGGGTGAAGTTTCACCTAACAATTCAGGGGAAGTGACGACAAAATAAATATGAAAGTTCACAGGTCTTGTCTCTTTAAACAAAGCCTTTTTTGTTTGAAATAATAAAAAATCAGTGAAACAATAGCAGAATTGCTTCCCCAAAATAGTCCTTCCTGTTTTATCACAGCATTCATCAGAAAAGTCGGTCATTCTTAGCAAAAATAAGGATTCAGATGGAGGTCATCATGACCTTTTGCTTTGAATACGTGCTATTCCAGCTGAAGCAGCAAGTACAATTGTCTTTACTGACATCGTTACTTCCCAAATTACTATACATGGTTAACATCTCAGGGTGTTTTATGAGTTATATGTAAACTCCAGGTGACATTCCTTACACTCAGGCCATGTTTTCAAGGTATTCACAGTTATAATAGCAAAAGATGTAGAGTAATCTTTGCCATCAATGAAGCTGAAATCTTCAAAAGTATTTAGGGTTCTAATTTCCACTGATTTGCAGTCAAATAAGAGTGAAATTGAGACTCCTTTGAAGTAAACGACAAAATCCTCAGAAAGGAATCAATGAAAGATAGGAGCCTAAACAACTTTAAGGATCTTAGCCTGAGAAGTGTGTCACTGACTTCAAAAGGGTCTGAATTTCACTCTTACTTTATTTGCCTGTAAAGTGACACTTTAGAGAAGAACTGAAAGACCTGTCCATGCCCTTGACCTTTGTGCTCCACCTCAGGGCCATCCCACACTTGGGGAAATACTAGTTTGGAAAGATTAAGCTGAAATAGCTTCACTTTCCTTTCAGAGTACTTTCAACTTTGATGTCTCTTTAGCTTCAGTTGCACTACTCAAAGGAGTAAGGGTGCAAGTCTGGGCTGTGAGCAGAAGGCAAAAATTCAGTAAATAACAAAAAGCAAGTTGTGTTAAAGAATGTCTAATGCCATCAAGTTCAGATTTGAACTTTTCTAAGGCTTAAGGGTGGTTTAGTCCAGGGCACCCTCTCTAAATTAACTTTTAAAGGGTGACTATTTTAATAGCAAAAATCAGTTGTTCCCAAAGAATGGTGTTTAGACAAACGGTTGTGTGAATAGCACTTGGCAGTGGTCCACGAACAGGTGGTGGTTGGTCATTTACTGATGTTTAGCCACTCTGTTTCTGGTTATTCTATCACATTAAAAAATGTATGAAAGTGCAACGAATCTTCTCCCAGTTACATTTTGCCATAAATTAATCCTGTGCTTATTACAAGGATACTAGATGATTGCAAGTGGCCAGGGGAAGTAACCTAGAGATCATCTCTTTATTAAGAGATAACCAATGAACGAGTTCACATCCTGCTGCTGAAGTGTGTTTTGGAACACAAGTTAAATGGTTGTTTTTTTTATTAAAATACTGGCTATATACTGGCTTGACAGATACTGGCTTGATAGCAGTGCTCAAGTATGGGTTGTTTAAGAGAACCACTGTGCTTGCCTGTTTATGTGCCAATTATATTGATTGTGCTAACCAACAAAACATTTCCGTCAGATCATACAACCTAAACTTTTTAACTGAATGCTCTTAATTACAATTCCTTGAACCTCTAACAATGTCCCAGCCTTCACAAGGCTAACTGAAAGTTTCATGTAATATGCTAAACTTTCTGAATCCTCCTCTCAGAGCTCCCCTGGGAAATCAGGAGTCATTACCATTAAACAGATTTTCCAAAAGGGATTATTTAAGCCAAAGCAGAGAAATCAAGCAAGCCAATGTGGATTGAAAATTTAATACTCAAGCATAATCAGAGCTGAACAGGAGCAGAATACAGCAGTCTGCTCCTGAAACTTTCATAAAATTTAAGATACACAAACTTAACAGAATGTGGGAAGAAGCTGTAATGCCTATTATTATTAGAATATTTATTTGCATCCTGGAGGGACGGTGGGGCTGGAGGGCACAAAAGCCAGGATAGCCAACCAGAAGCTGTTCTGTTCCACAACAGATTTTTGCACCCATATTTAAGATGCGAATGTCTGTACTTGGTGAGATCAGTGCTTTTTTGGGGCCATTTTTTGCCAATACTGAGTACCAGCACCTTGGCAGCCCCAGCTGTGGGACTGGCTGGGGACTGGGGTCAGTATGGGAAGCCGGCTGAGTACCAGCTCCTCTTTCTTTTTATTTCTTTTTATTTTTTTTACAAAAAAGGAACTGGGTAAGACCAATGGTCCACCTTGGCCACTATCCTGTCTTCCAACAGAGGCTGGTGCCAGATGTTACAGAGACAATGAACAGAACAGGAAACATATTGAATGAGTTATCCTGTCCTCCAGTGTCAGCTTCTGGCAGTCAGAGGTTTAGGGACACCCAGGGCATGAGGTTTCATCCCTGATCATTGTAGTAAATAGCCACAGATGGAACTACCCTCCAGGAATTTACCTAATTCTTTTTGTAACCCTGTTCATATTTTTGGCCTTCACAAAATCATCTGGCAACAGTTCCACAGGTTGACTGTACATTGTGTGAAGAAGTACTTCCTTTTGTTTGTTTTACACCCACTGCCTATTAATTTAATTGGGAGAACTCTGCTTCTTGTGTCAAGTGAAGGGGTAAATAACACTCTAGAAATGATGTGGAAAAAGTGAACAATGATTTTATAGATCACTCCTTATCTGTCTTTTGTCTAAGGTGAACAGTTCCTGTCTTTATAATCTCTTCCCAAATGAAGACTGGTCCACATCCCTAATAATTTTTAGTGTCCTTCTCCCTACTTTTTCCAATTCAAATATATCTTTTTTTGAGATGGGACAGCCAGAAATGCAATATTCAAGGTGTTGGGATTTCACTGATTTATCTATTTACATAATATTTTCTAATATTATCTATCCCCTTCCATTCTGTTAGGTATTTTGACAGCACTGAGCAGATATTTTCAGAGAACTATCCACAACGATACTAGAACTCTGATTTTTGAATGCTAACAGCTAATTTAGAATTCATGATTTTGTCTGTATATTTGGAATTATGTTTTCCAGTGTGCACTGCTTTACATTTTTCAAAAGTGAATTTCATCTCCCATTTTGTTGCCCAATCAGCTACTTTTGTGAGATCCCTTTGTATCTCTTCACTGTCTGCTTTGGACTATCTTGAGTAATTTTCTCTAGCCTACCACCTCACTCTTTGCCTCTTTTTCCTGATAATTTATGAGTGTATAAAACGTCACTGGCCACAGTAGAGAACTATGGGAGATGCTACTACTTATCTCTCTCCCTTGTGGAAACCAACCATTTACTTCTTAATCTCTGTTTCCTATCTTTTACTAATCTATGGTAGAAACTTCCCTCTTACCCCACGACTGGTTACTCCGCTTTAGAGTTTTTGGTGAGGGCAGAGAAGCTGACAGCTCCCACAGGCCCCAGGGCAGAATGGGGGAGACAGCTCTGTGCTCCCGGAAGAGGTGAGACTGAGGGCAAAAAGGGTGGGGGCAAAGGCAGCTAGCTTTCACTGCCAGCTGGAGTGGGCTGCACCTCCCCAACCCTTAGCACCGCTCGGAATGCATGGCAGTGATTTAAAGGGCCTGGGCTCTGGCTGCCACTGCTAATACTATACCCTTGTACCGCCCCCCCCCCCCCGCCCCCTCCCCGCTCCTCTCCACCAGCAGGCCTGAGTGGGGAATGTCAAAGGCTTTCTGAAAATATGGATAACCCTCGTCCACATGCTTTTTGACTACCTCAAAATTTTTAAAGGATTGGGAAGGCATGAATTCCCCTTTCAACTTCCATGTTGACTCTTCCCAGCATATTGTGCTCATTTATGTGTCTGATCATTCTCTTCTTTAATGGTGTTGACCAATTAGTCTGGTACTGAAACTTACCAACCTGAAACTTGCCAGGATCACCTCTGGAGCATTTTATCTCATTACTTTAACTATCCTACAGTCATCTCGTACAAAGGATGATTTAAGCAATAGGTTATATACCAAAGTTCAAGGTTTTGTAATTTCATATTTGAGTTTTTCAAAACTTTTGGGTGATCCTGCTGATATATTACTGTTTAATTCATCAATTTCTTCCGAAACACGTGTTAAAGAAATTTTCATTTCCCCACGTGGTGGCTACAGAAGAAATAAATGTGTATATCTGGGGGAGGGAAGGAGGAAGTCTTCTGTTGACCCCTTTGTTCACTGAGATCATCCTTTTTGGATCTCCCCCACCCCCAACTCAAAAAATGTTATCTATTTCCTTCCATCTACTTCACATCTTTTTACTAAGGAAAGGCAGCCTCCTTTTATACCCCACTAGGCAGCCACAGGACATGTCCGTGTTCTGGTCACATAGTCCACCAGGGACTATAATTCCCAGAGTCTACGACTTTAAAGGGGCCAAGACCCATAATAGAGAGTCTGGCAGCATCCTTCCCTGTTACCTTTTTAAAATGACAATCAGATCAAGAGTCAGGAAATTAAAAAAAAATCACAATTGAATTAATTTACCCATGTTAGATACATGGATTTTATTTTATTTTATTTTATTTTATTTTTCACTAACTATGCTGGTCAAGGTAACGTAAAACTGCACCTTTTAACTATGCAAGCACAAATCCCATTATTTTTTATTGAAGTTTTATGGATTTTTCTCTCTCACACCCCACTCCCACAACAACTGCTTCAGAATATTTACAGTTGTTTTAATATTTTTCTTTCTGTGCAATGTGGGTCTTTAAAATTGATTGTGAGAACCTTAATTTGGTACTCTAGAATTTTTAACTAATCTATCATTTTGATGTTACATTGCAGTATAGGACAATATGATAAATTCTAAGTTCAAGCCAAATTGTTAATTGTACCTCTTCCAAGGGCTCTGTGGTCCAAACTCAGTCTCAGAATCACCACACAGAAAATGCTGTACATGGGTTAGCTTACCTGAGCTAGTACAAATCCAACCAGCAGAGGTAACAGTAGCAAGAGCTTCAGCACATCTTAGGAGTACACACTCAGGCTGTATCTACACTAGGGAAAGGAAGTTGATTGCAGATATGCAATTTAGCTACAGCAATTGCTCAGCTAAAACCAACATATCTGCAGTTGATTTACTTGACCATCCACCCTGAAGAAAGTCGATTGGAGAGTTTCTCCTGTTGACTTCCCTTACTCCTTGCCTCTCATGAGGAGTCCAACGATTGACTGCGACTCCTGAGATGTTGATTTCATGTGCATCTCCCAGATGCATGAAATCAAACCCCAGAAGATCAATTGATTGCTCAGGGTCAATCTTCCAGGCTACTATAGAAATAGCCTCAGGCTCCGTACCACTGGGAATGTATTACTTGTGCTGAAGCTAGGGTTGCCAATTTTGGCTGGACAAATTCTTGGAGATTTCAACGACATTATTTTTAATTAACAATTAATCTTTAATTAGCAATGCTAGCTGAAGCCTATACAGTGCTGTCTTTAGAGTATAATTATTTGCAATACTTGGATTCAAGCTAGCTTGAGTAGGCTAGTCCATTCACAGATTTAGGTTAAATTATCTGAGTGACACCAAGAGTAAATATGCCTCAATTTATTTCATGTACATTTGCTAGGTTATTAGGTTCCTTTCCATACATATACATTTCATTTCCCTCTTTGTGATTTACTCTGTAATACCCTAGAGTACAACTGTGCAGACGCATAGACAAGAATAAAAGTCACTGTTTTCTGTGATGTGCCATATGGGACAGTTCAGACAGAATTTCAGTCTTCCTGGGTCATAACTCTTTCTTCATTCCTCCCTGGGAATGCCAGTTGGAAAAAAAAAAAACCCATGAATTCCCAAGTACAATGCCTGAAGCTTCAAGACAATTTCTTTTACTCAACTAGCAGACATTAGCTGGGGATGGTTAACTTCAGAAAACCCTATGCCTAGTTAAAAAGGTATAACTTCAAATGCTGTTGGACTGTTAGAAATAAAGAACATTCAAGGCCTGTGCTGTTACTGAGCTGTAATCTAGTCACGAGAAAAACTTTAGTGTACTCTCAAAGGCATAGCTGAGATTAGCAGCAAATGCAAAGGAAGAATGTGATACTAGCATGTTAAAGTCCTAGTTTTATTGTCTACCAACAATACAAATCAGTTAAAACCCATGGGGGTTCTTACTGGTTTTTAGTCTATTCGACTTGGCACTCTTTATAATTTTGCAATTTTTTTATATTACTGTTGTTATTATTTAAAAAAACAGCAAAGAACATTAATAGTACATTTAGAATTAGTCAATCCACAGCAGCAGAGAGTGTCTGAATGCATCTTTACGTGACAGTTTTGCCTTCACACCTTCACGGGCTGTTAAATAGGAGAGTTATTAAAAACATAGATTGCTTGACATTTTTAGGTGACAGCTTATATGGATGTTAGATAAAATGTTGGTGCAAACCCATTGAATCATACAAATTTTTTTTGGTTTTAAGTTGATGGACAATATAACCTACATTTTAAGATCCCACATACTTACCTAAACCATTCAAGAGTTAAAGATCATTCCAAAATTCTTTGCCATCTCCCACTAAGCAGATGAAATTACTTTTTAATATTGTGACAGAAATCTGCTAATTGATGTCACAGATGGCCCACTGATAGAGACACTGGATTTTAAGTGAAGAGACTTTGCATTTTTGCAATTATATCATTTGTAAAGACAATTATACATAACGCCAACTCCACGTCTTCAGAGCTAACCCACTGCTCCTTTTGTACAGCTGTGCACACTTCCATATCTGAAACAGATGGGTGAAATCTGCTTGTTATATTTTTCCATATAAACAGCTGCAAAAGTAGCCACAGGGATGTTCTGCTATTGTGAATTGGCCCATGGAATAAAAATGCTAGAGCACCTCTGAGCTCATAAAGCAACACTGAGGAATTAGAGGTAGGCTAATAAATTGCTCTTGGTTTATAATTAAGTATAAGTAGGGTATGGAGTGTCAGTTTGAATACAGCTGCAGTGCCCACAGAATTCAAATGTAGGCATTTTTAATAATCATAGCAGAAAGATATTTTAATGAAACACTGTTCCACTTCTTTGACCAGGTCAAAGACACAAAACTACAGGTACTATTGAGCACAGATTCAACACACTGAAATCCTGCAAAGTTGTCTGTTGAGATTTTAACTGAAAATTGCAGAAATCTCATTAGATCAACTTACCTCCTGCAATGTTAGTGGCATCTCTACCAACAATGGAAAACAGATGTTTTTTCCTGGTTTCAAACATAACTTAGGACAAGAACTACAGGGGCAGGTTCTGACCCAGGATTTCAAAGCTTAGTGTGCTGGGCATCTGAATGAGTTATGACTTGAGTTTACAGTTCAGCTCAGCTCTGTGAAACACCTGAGCATGAGTGCCTTGTCACAACATTGCTACCCACCACAACACTCTTGCATCATGTAAACGATTTCAGAGTTCAGCTCTTCATACAGAAGCCTGACTTGACATTTACCATTATTAAAGTTTCCAGATGCACCCTAGAATAACCTCAGTACAATTCCAACAACTCAACTCAGTAGCACAGTCTAGTGAATGGAGGACAAACACCTGCTGCAGCATAACCAAAAGTTGTTACAGTTCACCATGATTCCAGTGATGTGACAGATAGGAAAAGCAGGACTGAGGAAAAAACAGGTGAAACTCAGATCAGGTTTGGGGATTCCTGGGCTATACGCTCCCCCACCACAACTAGCAGCAGTCACAGCAGGATGTTTTTCTCATTTCCTGACGCAATATCAGGCAATGGGAAAGGGCCATATTTGAGACAGAATATCAGGGAATAGCAAACCTGAATGTGAACTCCCTTCCCCTTCAGTTCTGTGGTTATCTTATCTGGTCTTTTGTTTCAGCCCCACCTCCAATTAAAACTGTGACTCCAAATCTTTATTTTGAAGCATAAGCTTTTGTAGGCAAAGACTCACATTGTCATGCATCTGATGAAGCAGGTCTTTGCCCATGAAAGCTTATCCTCCAAAATATCTGTTAGTCTATAAGGTGCCACAGGACTTCTTGTTGTTTTTGAAGATACAGACTAACTTATCTACCCCCAATACCTGTCAAAATCTTTAGTACCAGATGTACACAGGAATCCGCCCTTATCATTTTTCTATTTTCTTTCATCTTTGTGAAAAGTGTCTATCTGTGGTGATGGAGGTTTCATGAGTAGAACAAGGACAGACTATAGCCTATTTTTATGCTTTTTGTAAAACCTGCAAACTTCTCTTGTTTAATAAGAAAGAGTTAAATTCTGTTTCCTATGCTGTAATGGGAAAATTCACAAAGAGAAAGGCCAGACCTTTCTTGGTGGGCCAGGAATACTATATGAGGAGCCTTTTCACCCTCTTTAGAGCATTTGCTTGGCATAATTCTCACCCAACTGAACAGTACACTGACTGAGGACCTGGACAATGTGTACAGCAGGCACTATAAATACAACAGATTGTGGTCTGCTAGTGTTCAGACTGATCAAACGTCCAGCATGTACGTATGTTGTGTGTAACGAGTCAGAGCAGCATACTAGTTCTTTTGTAGGAGCTTTATGTGCTGACCATTGACAGCTTGAAGCTATTCTATTATGTGACTGCAGGGTGGCTGTAGTGAGCAGTCTACAGAAAGCACTGTGTCATCTATCCCTCAAACCGTTGGTTTTAGAACAATATATATTCTTTATCCAGGTTTGAAATTCTTTTCAATCAGGTTTGCTACATTAATCACACTTTTGACTAATAATATTTCACCTTTTAAGTGTAACATTAATATGAAAATTATTTTCATTTTGTGGTAACAAACTATGCATAAAATTTGCAGGATAGTATCAACCCTCTTGTTTCCCTGCAAAAGTGGTTGTGGAGGAATCTCTCTCACCATGATGTACCATTGTACCCAGGTCATTCCACTTTACTCTGAAGATACAAGCATATGTCACTTCCAGAGACAAGACTAATTGATCTAATCTAACATGGCAACTGCTAGAAGTCCTGTGGCACCTGATAGACTAACAGACATTTTGGAGCCCAAGCTTTGGTGGGCAAAGACCCGCTTCATCAGATGCATGAGTGGAGGGTGGCGGGGGGTTTCACTCATGCATCTGATGAAGCGGGTCATTGCCCATGAAAGCTTATGCTCCAAAATACCTGTCAGTCTAAAAGGTGCCACAGGACTTCTTGTTGTTTTTGAAGATACAGATTAACACGGCGACCTCTCTGATACATGGCAATTGCTGTATCTCTACTCAAGAAACTGAATTTTATTCAATATTATGCCTTTATCACTGTCAAGTTACAAATCTACTCAGCTAATGCAAAAGTTAAAACAGATACAATCAGATATTTCTAGAAGAAAACTTGGCATCACCCGGGCTCGCCTGCAGTTGTGTACTCTTGTGCCAGTGATCTTGTGTGCAGTGATCAATAAAGAGACAAGCATGTGTGAAATTAAAAAAAAATCGGCCTTAATGTACACTGCAGTACCCATACAACATCTGATATATAATCTGGGCATTCTGAAAAACACACACAGTTGAACTATGTCTTGTCCTAGACCATTAATGTGGTCCCATAAGACATTCAAAAGATGTTTTCTCCTAGACGTATATTAAAGTTTATGATTATACGATGATCTATGTATGACTCCAGTGTTGTCTCCATGCTGGTAACAGAGACACACTCTTGGGGAGATTTCCTAGAAATGTATAGATTTTCAAGGAGGTATTAGCAGAATGTATTAATAACTAACTTTAAATTATTTACATCTGTTCCTTGGCGAGGGGGGCGGTGCTAGAAATCACACAGTTGTGTTTTCCAAAGGGGGAAACCTGAAATGGTCTTTGCTATTATGGCTCTTGGGGGAACCCAGCTAGACTTCTGCCTACCTTTTCCTGAAGGGAAGAAGCAGTCCATCTCCACACTGCTGCGGGAATGGGAGATACAGAGAGTGCTGCTGGGGACTAGGCCCTCCTGAGGGGGGCTCCGCTCTGTCGTCCGTACCAAACACCAACCGGGCCTTTCGCTGGGCCGCTCCAGTAACTCCACTGTCTGTCCCACCTGGATGCTTAGCTCGCTGCTGTGGCTGGCTGTGAAGTCTTGTAGCACCACGGTTAGTTCACACCCTCCAGACAACTGCCCAGGGAGAAAGAAACATATCACGTTAAAGTGCCCTGAATGCAATTGACTTGTATACTGTATTTATACTGGCCATCCTAGATCTTGGGTTGAAAGAATCTCTATTGCATTTCCTTAGCAGCTGTATTAGTCATTTCCTGTGTCAAAGTTCAACTAGCTGTGCCTCTGATTTCCTTGATTTCTCTTGACTTTGCCAGCCTTAGGTAACAAATTAAAAACCACCCCACAGTTAACCCTTTCATTTGCTGACATTTCTAGCTTTGGGAGATTTTCATTACAACACTTGTTTTGCTTCCTTTTCCCTTCTCTTCTATCTTTGTAGGAGAATAATGATTGGGGTTCAGGATCCCCAAGTATTCTGATCAATCTCAGAGTAAGCTCTCACTCTCCTGTCCAAAGAGTGGGTCACACTCACGTTCTTAATTTCCTCCACACAGCATCAACAGAGGTTTCAATGAGGGAATGAATACAGAATATAAAAGAAATTGGTCCTCATTTCATGGAAGAATGATTATTCCTTGCTGTGTGCTCTTTATTTTGATGTGATGAGGCCTTCACAGCGCCTCTTGAGAGACAATCATACCTCTCCTCAACTTTTTAAGAGAAAAGTAAACAACTGAAGGAACAGCTTCTGGCGTACCTATTTGCTTTCCAAACAGCTGCTCAGTTTTAAAAGCTATGTGCTATGTACTAAACTGCCACTAGATGTCTATGTTTGCCCTTACACAGACAGCAAATAGGGACTGAATGGTAGTTTTTTCTAAATATGGGGGTGGCTTGGAGGGATGTACTGAACAGCACATTAACAAACAACTGCCTCAAATGAGCTGGGCTTAAATCCAAGAAAATAAATGGCTGCATGTTCCCCTGGATACTCCTTAAATGACAGCCAGGGACTGATCATTTCCAGTAATGAGGGCAGCAGGTGTTACAAACAAGGCAAAGGCTTTCTTCAGGTGGCTGGTTTGATTTTTGGAAACATATATCCATTTTTATTGTTTAAGTAAAATGGAGAAATAGGCCTAACATCTCCTAGGCAAAGAGTGGTCACCTTGGGGTGCCACGGCTTCAGAAAGTCAAAGCACAGTAAAGCATGTTATCGAGAACATCAGCTGAACAAACTGCACTGAGTACCTGACGTGTCCATATCAATTATTTGTGACGATGCACCTCATGCAACAGACACAGGAGAGGAGCTACACTACAAATGAACAGCTGTGTAAATATTCTGTTAATTTTCAAATGTTCTGCGATAAAGGGTCCTTCTGGCAGGACAGCACTTCTAGCCACTACCACCTAGGAAGCACCTGCAGTTGTGAACCTCAGATATTGTCATTAAATAGTGACTTCTACTCCCTTATTGTTTTTCTCTCATTTGTTAAAAATAGTCACTTGAGGCAATGGGCCAAATTCTGTCCAGTTACCCTGGAATCTAGAACACTTCCACTCTAGTTAATAAAGCCATTAAGCTAAAAATGCTGGATTTATTGTGGTATAACTAATAGTAGAAAGGTCTGAAACTGTACAAGCAGAAAGGTAATAGAAAAATTCAGTTTCACCAAAGGGCTAGGGCCACCTCTAACGTATCCACAATGTTCCATCTGCTTCATACATTCCTATGTATCTGGCAGATGACAAGGCCTGAGAACTAACATCTGAAGTTCAGCTATAGCTGTGGAGAGGAGAAATGAACTCTGGTTATCTTTCTCTAGTTGTGATGGGAAATCAATTCATGTTCTTCTCAGCTACATCCACAAAGGGAGTTAGCAAGTAGTTTCACCTTGTAGGTACCTGAGCTTTGACTATTTAGCAGTAACAGCAAGCTTTGGAAAAATATCTGTGAATCCTGTAAGTGAAATGCAGATGGATCAGCCTGGTGATGGGAGACATCCTTTCAACTATGAAGTACTTCCTTAGTTTATTACTTGTTTAATACACTTTTAAAAAGAGAATACCTTTTTCAGCCACAAAGTGATATTATCCTATCTATAGCCAGTCATGCAGAAGTGCATTTGATATGAAATAAAAAGAAAATGCATAATGCTGTAGAGGCTGTATTTCATATGAAAATGGTTTAGTACTGTTTTCTAGGACATGCTCCCTTACTCTTTTAGAAATGTCCCCCACCCCTTACACTTGATTCATTTAATAAATCAACAGGCCGTGTGTTTGCCTCTAAGCACTGAACAATGGGAAGAGTACAAAATACTAATATAAAAATAAAGATCCAAACACCCTGATCATACAATAAAGTAGAACAAGAAGACTGGACACAAGGACAAACCCAATAGTCTCTGGACACAGAGAATCCCCAAGCAAACCAAATTAGTACTAGAATCAGAAAGAAAAAATGATACCAAATACAGATAATAAAATGTTAGCACTTAAGAAAGGGGCCCAAATCAATTTCAAGGCATCATGACCTAAAGAAGCTAGTGAGTAATTCTGCTCTAGGTGGAACTGCCACAAACAGGAATTTTGGACCAAAAGAACTCTATCCTGGGCCAGTTGTGCCCTGATCTCCTATGTAGCAAAAACAATAGCCACAACTGGTCAGGCATCTTCTGTGTTTTGTTTTCATTGGTGCCTGAGGTATGGAACATTACTGATGAAGTTAGTATGTCATTACAGGGTGAGATGTGTCTGTAACAACTCACATAGTTCCAGCTGATTGGTTCTCAAAAATATTCCCTTTGCACGACCAACTCTATTCAATGAGGCAGTGAGCAGAAACATAGAAACTACCTGTATGAGCTGCAGAGAGCCAGGCACACTTCATAGGCTAGCCATTAGTCCCTGCTTGTCCCCCAGTGCAGCTAGCCAGCCAAAGGAGAGTGGTAGAGAGATGAAAGAGCTAAGTAAGCACAGAGAAGTGTATCCATCACATCTGTGTGAAATGTTGGCAGGGTTGCAACTGCAGAACATTTAGCTGAGTCCCTCCACATCACAAAAAAACCTGGGTTACAGCTAAAAAGCTACACTATGGCCCCTACGCACTGAATATGTTGCTAGCTATACAAGACAAATAATTAGAGATGGGCACAGCTGCAGTGTCCCAATCCAGCTCTGGAATATCACAGTTTGGATTCATGGTCATTTCTATTCTGCTTTTTACTATCCAAGATAGTTCAGGATTAACCCTGTTACAAGTTATTTTACATATTTCACCATGCTAGGTGCCTCAGGCAGAACACATATATCTAGTGCTTCCACGCTCCCCAGTTATATGGGTACAATGGAAGTAAATTTCAGAGGAATACTGGAGCTAGAAAACAAGACCATCCTATGCCAGCACAATCTGCAGTGGCTGAGCCACTGAGGAACCAGCCATTCATTGTTACTGCAGGAGTCACTCCTGGGGAAAAAACTCACAAAACTATGGGCAGTGATGTGATCAATTCACTTTGTGTGGAGTCTATTGATCCAACTACACACCATCTCCAGGCTCCTAAAGGAACTTTCATGTGGAAGGACCCTGTCAATTCCCACCAGCCAGAGCTGTCCCTAGAGGAGTGCATGACATGGGACAATCTCCCCCCCCGCCCACCACAGGCCCAGTCCTCAAGCCGCTTATTCCCGCCCCTGTTGTACCCCATCCCCATTCCACTCCTTCCTCCAAGCCCCCACCCTGCCTCTTTCTGCCATGCTCTGTCCCCTCCCTGCCCCCATCCCACCACTTCCCAGCACTGCCCGGGGGACAGGCTCTGGGGAGCTAGCAGAGTCGAGCAACCTGGGGCTGGGTTGCTCCTCTGTTTCCCACCATCACCAGCAATTGGAGGGATGGGCCCTACCCCTGCTGTGTCCCCTACTTCCCAATACCCCTGAAATGTGGGGTCCCCAAAGCACAGGAACTAGGGGGACTGTCCTGAACCATCCTATGGATGGGACGGCTCTTCCACCCACCTGGGGAGGATGACTATCTCAGTCATGGAAACATCCTGCTGTCAGGCAATCCAGGCTATTCCCAGCCCAGGAGCCAGAAAAGCTTTTTGAGCTATATGGTAAAGCTTAGTGTAGGATTAATGTGTTAGAATTTTTTCTTAATCATAGTGTAGTCCAGGCACCTGGGCATCAGCATACCTGTGTGGACTCAAGCAGCAGAGTGCCCATGAGAGAAAGCGAAGGGGAGCATAGACTGAGCCCCAAAGCCTATTTATCAGAAATATTAAGAATGTAGGGTCTGAGCAGGTCACATCCAGTCCATGTCCCTGCCAGTAAAGAACTGCTTATTACAGTACACTGGCTTGTGCTTTAGCAATTAAGTGTGAAAGGTGGGTAGAAAAAGTCCTTTGGCAGAGAGCGCTGGGGTGTGGGCCAGATGTGTCTCCAGGGACAAAACGCTAAATATTTCTAAAATGGGGACAAGTTAGGTTCAGGTAAAATAAGATCCGGGTAGCTAGGCACTAAGGGAAGGTTTACCTGGGATTTGTATTATCTTTTATTAATGAGCCAAGCCTCAGCAGAGATGACTAATAATACTCTATGGCTGTGTCTAGACTAGCCCCCAACTTCGAAGGGGGCATGGTAATTAGGGTGTTGTGAGATTACTAATGAAGTGCTGTGGTGCTTATGCAGCACTTTATTAGGCTAAATCTCCCCTGCAGCAACTTTGAAGTGTGAAACTTCGAAGTGCCGGCTTGTGGGTAGCTGCACTTTGAAGTTGTCGGGGAGGAGATTTAACCTAACAAAGTGCTGCATATGCACTGCAGCACTTCATTAGTAATCTCCCGACACCCTAATTACTATGCCCTCTTCGAAGTTGGGGGCTAGTCTAGACACAGCCTATGAGAGTGTAGTTTTGTTTGCCCTAGGGCAGGAATGTCACTTTTTCACAAATATAGGGGAAATTCCCCGAAGGCTCAAATGTTCATCTCACATGCTGCAATTGATCTTACATACTCTGCTTCTGAAAGAGCCAACCAAGCTCTGTTTGAGAGGTGGAAATCTGCTTCTAACAACCTGTGTTGGTGGTTACTAGGTAAATGAATAAATACTGTTCTGAGAAACCTTTAACACTCTGAGGAACACCATATAGGGCCAATTGTACAGATGTAGGGGGTTAATTACAGGTCAGACAATCTCACTGCCAGCATGAAGATAGGTAAATAACCTAATCACACATGGGACTGACGCCACACCCTGTTCCTGAATAGCCAGTACTCTGGCAGTGTTCAAATGTTCATGCAAGTTTTGCAACTAATTAATTTCTGCAGAAAAATTAATTTCACAGGAAAATTGTTTCTAGCCCCTGTAATGCTGAATAGCTTTATGAATGTGAATTGAATGCAGAATGATGCAATGTTGTCTTTGTGTCTGCTTACAAACTTATCAAGCAGAACAAGAGTGAAATTAATAGATTTCTGGGAAACTGGGAGGTAGTAGCTGGGGACTGTTGCCATCGTGTCCTGTCTCCTAGAGGTCAAAAGGACACTGAGAGCGAGGTCAAGAACCGGCTACAGGTTGCACCCATCAGTACTCTATCCACCTGAGGTCTGCAGCTACCCTTTGCCTCCTAGGTGTTATTTCATGGAGGAGAGGTCCATCAGTGGTTATTAGCTAAGATGGGCAGGAATTGCAGCTCTAGCTTCTGTTTGCCAGAAGCTTACAATGGACAACAGGGACAGATCACTTGATGATTACCCGTTCGGTTTCTTCCCACTGGGCAACCTGGCAGTGGCCACTGGCTGAAGACAGGATACTGAGCTAGTGGGCCTTTGGTCTGACCCACTATGGCCATTCTTATGTTCATAAACTGAGATTCATCTCTAAACTGAATAGCGAATGGAAACTTAGTAGACAGGGAGCTGGAAGGACAGATTGAAGGATATTCTCTGCACTATAATCATTCTCACTATTTTTCACACCATTCTTTGTGAATTTCACTCCAAATGCTGTGCACTGATGTTGCTTGTCTGGCATGCTTTTTCCAAGGTCTAAAACTGAACCATCCTGCCAACTCTCCATTTAGACTCCTGTCCCTTTGGCTAATGCCCATTTCAGAACTAGCCAATGTCCAAAGTGTCACTGGCAAGCAACACGCTGGGCATCTTCTAATGTGATATTAATTTACTTGGGGGTTGGACCTGGAACAGGTCTGCCAACGAGGGTATGGTTGGGATAAAGGAAGCAGTTGCTTTGGGGCTCAGCATTTTAGTGTTCTAAAATATGCAAATATCATTCCACATACCCATGGTACTTGTTTACATATATTCAATAAGATGCAATCTTGTGCTGGTTTAAACAAAGTGTTTCTGCATGCGACTGTATTGTGCACTCACATAAATTGCTAGTTTTCCATTGCTTATAGGATTTCTGCCTGTCTGATTTTGGATGACAGCAAGTTTTGGACAGAACAGTTTAATCACCCTAAACAGACTATTTTGAAAGAGTAAAAGAGGTAAAGGGAAAATAATGGTATTTGCATTCATATCAGGGGATAAACAGAAAAATGGATTAGATTCTTAAAGGTTGATTTGGTTTGTACTGAAAAATCTCAGAGCTGTCACTACAGCCAAGATGGGGACTACAAATTAGGCTTTCCTCTTCTTATTCCTATCTGCTCATATGAATAAGGGGACTTCGAAGTAGCCGGGGTCCTTTCGAAAAGGAGCCCCGTCTGGATGAGCCACACGGCGGCGAGCCGCGTCAATTTCAAAGTGCTGCGGCCGCCCGCATGCTAATGAGGCGCTGAATATGTATTTCAGCACTTCATTAGTAAACTTCGAAATGGCCATTTGCATGGCCATTTCAAAGTTTTGGGCTAGTGTAGACACAACCCTGGATTTCATCGACAGTTTTCACTATGGAGTCTGGGGCGGAGGAAAGCAGGTAAGAAATGTTCTTTGTGTAAATATGTGTAATTCCATAGGAAATTTGAAAAAGGGGAGGTTAGAAAAGATAAAACACAGCAGAAATTGTAGATGGTGTTGAAGCATGAGAGAACTGCTTAGGTTTATCCTACTGTGACTGGCTCTGTCAAAGATTACAGGCATTGTGCTACACAGTTTCTTCCATCTACAGCCTGCTCAGCTTTGAAATGCCTGACTGAGAGCACTGGAAATTCTAGTTAACATTTTGCTGCATCTCTGAATATGTTTCAGTGGGGGCCAGACTGTGACTCCAGGCACAGATGGGCTAAATGGGGAGTCATGTGGCGAATGGAGTTACTCCAGAATTAAAAAAGAATTAAACCCTTTCTTCAGGGAGTCTTTAGCTCATTGCTTAAATCCTTTTCCAGGTAAAATTCCTTTGGCTTCAGGATTTGGGCCTGTTACGTTCAATTTGGATTTTCATTAAGCTGGGCATGACATTTTCCTCTGATTTTTTTCTCTGATAAAATTAACACAATGAGACAATGACACCACCCCGCAGTTCCTTGGGAAGACTTAATTTCTATGTGACCTTGCACATCTGGTTGGAATCACTGTGATAGCTGTCCAGTCCAAATTCACAGTTTATGATGCTGTGAGTACGGTGATAACACCAGAGACATTAAGAGATGCAGCAATCTATGACTCAAGACATATTAGCTGTGTCTACACGTGCATGCTACTTCGAAGTAGCGGCACTAACTTCGAAATAGCGCCCATCGCGGCTACACGCGTCGGGCGCTATTTCGAAGTTAACTTCGACGTTAGGCGGCGAGATGTCGAAGTCGCTAACCTCATGAGGAGATAGGAATAGCGCCCTACTTCGACGTTCAACGTCGAAGTAGGGACCGTGTAGACGATCCGCGTCCCGCAACGTCGAAATTGCTGGGTCCTCCATGGCGGCCATCAGCTGGGGGGTTGAGAGATGCTCTCTCTCCAGCCCCTTCGGGGCTCTATGGTCACCGTGGGCAGCAGCCCTTAGCCCAGGGCTTCTGGCTGCTTCTGCGGCAGCTGGGGATCCATGCTGCAGGCACAGGGTCTGCAACCAGTTGTAGGCTCTGTGTATCTTGTGTTGTTTAGTGCAACTGTGTCTGGGAGAGGCCCTTTAAGGGAGCGGCTTGCTGTTGAGTCCGCCCTGTGACCCTGTCTGCAGCTGTGCCTGGCACCCTTATTTCGATGTGTGCTACTTTGGCGTGTAGACGTACCCTCGCAGCGCCTATTTCGATGTGGTGCCGCGCAACGTCGAAGTTGAACATCGACGTTGCCAGCCCTGGAGGATGTGTAGACGTTATTCATCGAAATAGCCTATTTCGATGTTGGCTTCACGTGTAGACGTAGCCATTATGTGATTATATGTCAAGATAAAAAAGGCAGTGATAGCAAGTGGAAAGGTATAAATATCTGAACAGAAAGGAAATCTGTTTTATGAACTCAAATAACATATCCTCTTAAATTCTTGTATTCCAAGCTGAGCACTTCACTTCTCTTTACTCTGTTTCAGGACAAAACTTCAAGCTGAATCCAGGAGTACCCCAGTTGTTGTCCTCATACCTTTTATAAATAACAAGCAGTCCTGTAACACCTTAAAGACAAACAAATTCATTAGTTTATGAGCTTTCATGGGTAAGACTCACTTCCTCAGATTGTACCTTTCATGTTAAACATCTCATTGCCAGGTTGCACCCATACTATAAACCCTACCAGAGAACCACAACAGAGTTTTGGACTGATGTGCCTTCTCACACATCCTCAGTACAGCTTGAATGACACTCTCTGAAGAATTTTAGAGGCATTTTCCAGGGGCAAAAAATGGCTTCACTATAGCCCTAAGAGCACATTAAATGTTGAACTGAATGTTTTCAAGAGCAAGGGTGATCAGATGTCAAGCTTACTATGTTTGTTAAGCAACAGAGTGAAACTGTCAGTATGGGCTTACCATCACTGATAGAAGTGCAGGTCAGTTTCCCCTCTCCTGTGAGCAGCAGGCAGCTCAAAGCCAGGCTTTTGGCTGCTTGCTTTTCACAGGAGCAGGGAAACTGACCAGCTGCTGTGCTAGTCAGTTTCCTGGCTCCCCAAGTTATGCAAATTTGATTTACACAGGGTTGCACAAGCAAGCAACCTCATGTAAGTCAGGGAGCTACTGCACTCTGACCAAAAACCCCTATGGTAAACAGCTCAAGGTACTGTACAGATAGCAAAGGCACAGCTCAAGAATGTGATAAATGTTAACTAACCAGGGAACTCTGAAAAGGTGAGTCTCAGATGGTCCTTAGATGGAGAATATACAGATGTCCATCTGATATCAACAACATAACTACATGCTGGAGAGAGTTCTAGTCTCTCAAAAGTTTTGGTAAGAAACTGTCTTTATCCAGATAAACATTAATGAACGCCACACTCATTGGTTGACAAGGCTCTTATCTAGATACAGTACTTTGTGCTTATATAAGTGGCTGTTAGCTGAGGCTCTCAGCTCTTAAAGAACTTTCCGAAGTTTTATACATCAGTGTAACACCAGTGAGTATAACGAATCAACAGTTCCACCCTACCGTCAGTCTCAGCCTGGATCATTCCACACAAGAGATCCATTTCCTGGATAGTACAGTACAAATCAACAAAGGTCACATTAATATTACTTTATACTAGAAACCCAGTGACTGCTATTCTTACTTACATGCCTCCAGCTTCCATCCAAGACACATCACATGATCCGTTGCCTTCAGCCAAGCCTTAAGATACAACCATATCTGTTCCAATCTCACCGACAAACAAAAACCTACCAGACCTTTATCAAGTACTCATAAAACTTAATTACCCACCTGGGGAAGTAAAGAAACAGATTGACAGATCCAGACGAGTACCCAGAAGTCACTTACTTCATGATAGGCCCAACAAGAAAAATAACAGAACACCACTTATCACTGAGGGCCTTCAATTTAAAACCCTCCAGTGCATCATGGACAACCTACAACCTATTCTGGAACACAATCCCACGCTTTCACAGGCCTTGGGTGACAGGCCAGTCCTCTCCTATAGACAGCCACCCAAACTCAAGAAAATACTCACCCGTAGCCACACGCCAAACTGCAGAAACACTAACCCAGGAATCTAACTCTGTAACAAACGCTGTTGCCAATTCTGTCCACATATCTATACTAGCAATACCATCACCAGATCTAACCACATCAGCCACACCATCAGGGGCTCATACACCTGAACATCCACTAATGTGATATATGTCATTGTACCAGCAATACCCCTCTCCTACATACATTGGACAAACCTGACAGTCTCTGCACCAAATGATAAATGGACATAAATCCGACATCAGGAACTGGAATACACATAAACTATAGGGGAACACTTTAATCTCCCTGGACATTCAATAATGGATTCAAAAGCAGCCATTCTTCTACAAATGGTTTTTGCCACAAGATTACAGAGGGAGACATCTGAATTGGAATTCATTTGCAAATCTGACACATTTAAATTAGACCTTAAGATCTCAATTATCTTAAGCATTACAAGAGCAATTTCCCCATCTCTGATATTCACAGGAACAACACACATACTACTTAATTTGCTTCATCTACTGGTCCCTCCTAGTGACAAGTAACCCTCTTTTTTTCCCTCCTGAATTCTAATTGTCTTCTTTAGTAATCTAAAGAAGTGGGTCATACTCGTGAAAGCTCGTTACCTAACAAATGTGTTAGTCTTAAAGGTGCTATAGGACTGTTTGTTCTTTGTCACCCAGTAAGAGAGAAGCAAATTATGAATGCCCAAAGCCCTGGCTGATAGTCTCCTGCATAAATAACAGACACATTAGCTTCCATATAACCTATTACCTTATTTTTATACAGACACAGGACTACCTCTGCCTTCTGCTGTGCTGTATGGGCAACCTCTTCCCTGAAGCATATAGCAGGGCAGAATCCTCCACAGTTTGAAAGATAGTACTGGGATCAACATTAGCTCCTATCCCAGACAACTCAGACCACAGTGGAGGCCTAGAGTCTGTGGGGTACAATATCTGCTTATACACTTCTATGTATAATGTAATATACAGCATGAATTCCTTTTCTAAGCAGTAGTGTGCACCTCTTCCTGCCCTTTCCTGAGTATTTGGAGGAGAAGGGAACTGTCCTGCAGTACCTAGCTCTTTTCAGAAAGCACTGGCCACCGCAATATTGGGTGCAAGGTGTTAGCCATTCAGCAGAATGCTACAGACCTCCAATACACTGTCTCTGCTTTTAAATTATATTGAACTGGAAGTTTCTTGAGAGGAGGCAGCTAGTGATGTCAAGTGGTAAATAGGATGTAGTTGCCAAGGAATATTTTATTAGAGCTGAGGTAATCTCAACTTGGAGTTGGAAGTTAGTGATCTAGACATTAAATATGTTTTTGCCTATCACTGTCAAACAGAGATAAAGCCAGAAGAGATTAATATCACTAGGATTAAGTTTACGTTAATGCAATGCAGTATTTAGTCTGGATAATTATGTTTTTGTCTGTACATAGTTGCTTCATTGCAAAAATTTCTGCCCGTTAGCCTGTATAAGGTCAGATATTCCAGCTTCCAGAGAATTCATAAAATGAACTGATCCATTTGAAACCAAGGCAGCATACCTGGCCTGCTTAACGTAAAAAGGAATGAAAAAGGATGTCTTGTAAAAGTAAACAGAACGGTCTGCAATCATCCTGGCAGCTTCATGTCAAGCAACCCATGATGCCTCTGCGAGAGTGCTAGCTTCTCACAAAGGGCCAGAAAATACATGAGTGTTGTTTGGTGTGGGGCATGAGAACTTCTCAAAACAGGTAAAATCTGAATGCAGAAAATGAAAATGTTTTTTTTTTTGTCTCAAATGTTGAAATCAGAGAACAGATGTTTTTTATACAATGGGTTTTATTTTTAATTGGAGGAGATTATGCAAACTATGTCTAAACCATATGGTCCTGTAAAACAGAGTCCCTTTGGCCATTTCTGGAGAGGGCATCTTTCTCCTTTTCCAAGTTGTTTCCCTTTTGTAAACGTAATAGCTGCTATTTTTCATTTTTATAGAGGCTCCTTAGGCTCAGTTACTGTAAATCAGGGCCTTAGGTCCAGCATTAACTCAAGGGCAGATTTAGATAAATTGCCCTTAATGATATTCAGTGGGTTGTCTAATAGAACATAAAAGTCAGATTCATACTTGAGATTGCTAATTCCTTGAAATACATTCTTCCACAAACTAAGTAGCATTCTCCTCCTAGCCAGAGGAGCTGCAGTATTTTGCATTTACAAAAGGTTATTAAGGACTGGCACAACCTCCTTTACCTTTACAGGTACTGGGCTATAAAATGGAATTTTTCAAAGGAAACATTATATGGATGAACGTTAAAAAACACATTTTCACTGTGATTGTTCAGAAAATACTGGATGCCAGGTGCAGGCCTCGGACTGAGCATATATATGTATATAGGAGGGGAAACGAAGGCAGACTTGGTGAAGTTCTCCTCAGGGATTTGTAGAATTCACACTTTCACAGATCTTGCACAGCTGGAACTGCAGTGGGGGCATTCTGGGCTCCAGCTGTCTCATGCATAATCCAGGAATTTTGCACATATCTCCTTTTCTGCCAACCTTTCTTGTGCACTTTCCTCCACTGACTTTAATAATGCTCCTGGCTGTGGATGGCTGTGAAGGAGGTACTGTGGCCATTCCTAAGCAAGCCGTAAGACATGCCCTGGCTTTTGCAGGATTACTGTGTGCCCAGGCCTACAAACAAACAATGACTAAACAATCAACCAGCCCGCAATTGGCTCTGCAGCTACAGCTGGTAGAAGATTTTAGACATATGCTTTGACAGGGACTTGACAGTTCCCCAGGCTTGCCTCTTGCACTTGGCAAGGAATGTTGGCCATATCAAGTCTTTTCAGCAGTTTGCACCACTGCTGTCCTACCTGTACTGGGTGCACTTTTCACTAGTAGGGAATGCAGTTCAGGTTCCATTAGTTGATCCTTTGGTGATCAATTCTCTACTGCATTTATACCAGTATTTCATTGATGTGATGCTACGTACCAACTAGAGCAACAGAGTAGACAGTCAGGCCTGATGTTTCTACAGCAAAGGTCTAATGGCACACAAAACATTACTAAATAAGGATACTGCTTAAACTACAACAGCATGAGAGATTATAACGATCCTTGTACAGAGCACCAGATTTCAAATAGGGAGAGAAAAGACTCTGGCTGCAGTAATATGTTTCTCTTTTTAAAATGTTGCTTGTGCTACTGAACTGTGGGTCTCAAATTAACCAACAGCTGCAGTTTTAAAAATTTTATAGTCCTTGGTCTGGTCTTTGGATAGAACTAATCTGAACATGCCCAGAGGACAGTGCTGCCATAAAATCTGTTCTTCTGTTATTAAAATCTCAGAAAAATTATTGCAGTTTTTATATTACATGGGCAATAAATTCTATTGCAAACAAGAAGGCAATTCCAGATTTTGAGTGTAGATCTAACTTGCTTTATGAGACTGTTCTAGTGAAAATGAAATGCTCATTGACATTGCACGTTATATTTCCCATCATGTCACATTATAAAAGAGTTAAAAATTGATCAGTGAAGTCTAATGCAAAAAAGAAAAGAATCAAATTGTCCTAAAAGAACTAGCTATGCTCATTTGACCAGAGGGTGATTTGAAAAATTATATCTTTTGATAAGTAAATTGAATGATTCTACTTCAGTTCTTCCCCTAAACACATCACAAATCAAACTCTGCGCCCTATGCAATTGGTATCATATGCAAATAAATCTGATCCCTTCTTTCTTCACTTCAACTTGATCAATACAGGAAGCCCCATTTTCAAAGTCTGTCTAAGTTATAACCACTACATTTGTGCACACACCTGCTTTGCTCACACACTCTGTATTTTTACTTGCTGCACAACACAGTATGGAGTGGGAAATGTTCCCTGAGGTTAAAATGCTCCTTAGGCTTTCTGCAAATGTTAAATGCAACAATGTCCTGCATAAACAGGAGGTTCCAGTATCTAAGTATAAAGTTGGTAGTGTGACATCTAAGTAAATTTAATGTTTTACATTAACATATCCAATGTGCCTTTCACATACATATGAATCTGTCAAAGATACTTTTCTGGGCTCATCACTGTAGCATGTGGATGCCTATAATGTTTAAGATATTTATTCTCACAACACGCTTTTGAGGAGGGACATGCTGCTATACCCATTTTACAGATGGGGAACTGAGGCACAGAAGAGGCTACAGGCCAGATTTTTAGAGATAGTTAGGTGTCCCTATACCAGAGGTGGGGAACCTCTGGTGCGATGGCTGTATGCAGGTTGTCAGACTTAGCTGCTGGCAGGCTGCCTGAAGCTTTGTTTACCTGAGTGTCTGCAGCTAGAGTTCGCTATTCCTGGCCAATGGAGCTGCAAGGAGCTATGCCTGTGGATGCTCAGGTAAACAAAGCATGTGGCAGCCCACCAGAAACTAAGTTTGACAAACCACATGCAGCCATGGGACAGAGGTTCCCCACCCTTGCTATATAACTTTAAAAAATCTGGGTCCAGGCACCTTGGCCAAATTCACCCAGCAAGTCTGTGACAGAGCAAAAAACTGAAGTCAGATCTCCCAAGTGCTAGGGTGGTACTTTATTTATTGAACCATTCTTTCTCTTTATATGGCAGTTCATGCTAACTGAGCACTCATTTCCCAAGCCTTTCTTTGAAAATCCCAGCGTAACTTCTGTTGTACTTAAATCTATAAACTGAAGTTATCTAATGTGCTTGTACAATGAACTTCTGTTAGTTTCACCAGTGCAGATTAATGACTAAACTAAGCCTTTTTGAAAAGATGGAGGGATTGCTAGAGATTCCATAGGTAAGGCTAGACAGAGATTTTCATTTGATACAAAATTAAAAACTTTTATGATTTATAAGTTAATGACTGAATTCCAATTCCATGTATGGTACAGTAACTTTTCATAGGGCAATTGAAATTTTTATTTTCATAAATATTAGTATCTGAAGAGGACACTTGAAAACATGTTTGCTACACTTCCACACATTCTTTTGAGTTCTTCTAGGAATGGCAATCAGCACCAATCACACATACAAACACCCCGTTTTGACCACAGGCCACTTTTGAAATTCTAGAATTCAACACATACTTATCTCCCTATATCCCTTCTGCAGAGCCTAAAATCCCTTGTATTCCACACTACAGAGCAGATGACTCACCTTGTCCATGTACAACTCGCAACATTTCTATGATCCCATATGTCCCATAAACTCTGCTCCCTGCTGGTGCTCATAAAGAGCGCGTCTTCACAGCAAAGTTATTTCAGTATAACCGCCACTATTTCCAAATGACTGTGCAAACACCTACACAATGCAACTGCTATTTGGAAATATTTTCAAAATAGCAGGCATCTTATTTTAAAATTGGTAAACCTCTTTGTACATGGAATAGTGTCTATTCAAAATAGGTATTTTGAAACAAGGGGGCTGTGGCTACACTACCCCTCCCTTTCGGCAGGGGCATGTAATTTATGGCTGTTTGAAAATGCAAATGAGGTGCTGATATAAATATTCAATGCTTCATTAGCATAATAGTGGCCACCTGGCCCGTTGAAAGTGCTGCTGATCTTTTTGAGGAAGAACGGGGCTTTCAAAATTGGGGCACACTTTTGAAGGAACCCCGGCTACATGGCTATTTTTAGTTTGAAATCAGCACTTTCAGGCTACGTCTACACGTGCACCCAACTTCGAAATAGCTTATTTCGATGTTGCGACATCGAAATAGGCTATTTCGATGAATAACGTCTACACGTCCTCCAGGGCTGGCAACGTCGATGTTCAACTTCGACGTTGCTCAGCCCAACATCGAAATAGGCACAGCGAGGGAACGTCTACACGGCAAAGTAGCACACATCAAAATAAGGGAGCCAGGCACAGCTGCAGACAGGGTCACGGGGCGGACTCAACAGCAAGTCGCTCCCTTAAAGGGCCCCTCCCAGACACACTTTCATTAAACAGTGCAAGATACACAGAGCCAACAACTAGTTGCAGACCCTGTATATGCAGCACGGACCCCCAGCTGCAGCAGCAGCAGCCAGAAGCCCTGGGCTAAGGGCTGCTGCCCACGGTGACCACAGAGCCCCGCAAGGGCTGGAGAGAGAGTATCTCTCAACCCCCCAGCTGATGGCCGCCATGGAGGACCCCGCTATTTCGATGTTGCGGGACGCGGATCGTCTACACGTCCCTACTTCGATGTTGAACGTCGAAGTAGGGCTCTATTCCCATCCGCTCATGGGGTTAGCGACTTCGACGTCTCGCCGCCTAACGTCGATTTCAACTTCGAAATAGCGCCCAACACGTGTAGACGTGACGGGCGGTATTTCGAAGTTACTGCCGCTACTTCGAAGTAGCGTGCACGTGTAGACGCAGCCTCATAGGGCCAGGTGCCTGCCATTACGCAAAAGAGGTGCTGAATGTTTATGTCAGCACGTCAGTTGCATTTTCAAATGGCTGTCATTTACATGCCCCTTCTGAAAGGGAGGGGTAGAGTAGCCACGGGTGGGCTGTTTAGACAGGGAATAGAGACTATTTTGAAATAAGCCATAGTGCATTCAATAGACTAAAAGATTTTTTCGGAGCATAAGCTTTTGTGGGCAGAGACACACTTTGTCCGATGCAGGTCTATATCTGTGCAAGTTTTTTTATGGGGTTGATGAATTTTCACTGCATTTGGCTAAATACAGTGCCTTGCATGGTGACAAGTATCAGAGGGATAGTCATGTTAGTCTGTATCCACAAAAACAATCAGAAATTCTGTGGCATCTTATAGACTGACAGATTTTTTTGGAGTGGGTTTTGCCCATGAAAACTTATGTTCCAAAAAAAAAAAAATCTGTTAGTCTATAAGGTGTCACAGGACTTCTTGTTGTTTTGGCAGAGACAGACTCACACGGCTACCCCTCTGCATTCAATGGCTGTATTTTGAAATAATCTTCATTGTGTATAGATGCTGCATCTTTGAGATGTTTTATATGTAAGGTTATATTGACTGGCACAGCCCCATATTTTGGGTGCCAGGAAAGTGTCCCAGTTGATTTCTAAAAAGGGGCTAATTGCCCCGTATTTGCTGGCTCCTGGCTCCCTGAGCCGTGGGGAGCTGGAGCCTGACCAGCACGGCTTCTGTCTGGTTCCCAGCCCCCCAGCCACGGCTGGCCCTGATCCTGCGCCCTGTGGCTTGGGGAAGCCAGAGCCAGACCAGCATGCCTGGCTTCCAGCTGCTCAGGGGAGCCATAGCCTGACTGGCGCAGTTACTGTCTGGCTCAAGGCTCCCCAGTAGCTCCACACTGTCTGGGGGAGCCCAAGTGGTGTTGCTGCTGCCTGGCTCCCCACTGCTCAGGGGGAGGTGGATCCCAAGTGGTCCAGCTGCTGCCTGGCTCACGGCTGCTGAGCTGCGGGGACCCAGGAGTGCACTGGCATCACTGGCCTGTGGCTCAGGGAAGCTGGAGCTGGACTAGCGCGGCTACCACCTGGCTCCTGACTCCCCACTGCTTGGGGGAGCTGGGACCTGCTGGTGCCCCCCGCAGCCAGGGAGAACCCCTCCCCAGCAATGTAGCAGCCCCCACATGATTGATAGGGTGACCATCTGTCTTGTTTTGGCTGGGACACTAGGTCATCCCCCTATCCCATATTTGGCCTGGGGAGGTCTGGTCACCCTATTTATATGGCATGAAAAAAATGGGAAGAGAACTTGAAAAAAGCAGTCCAGAAAATGGGGCAAAGCAGGAAAATAATATGATGGTATTTAGACAATATGGTTAAATGCTGACAACTTTCATCTAGATTTTTCTTATTTTTGGTGAAACAAACCAAACAAAAATTTGGAGCACAACGTTTTGACTAGCTCTGCTACAAAAAATAGTATAACACTGCTATCCCTTTGTCAGATAAATGGGTCCCAAGTACAGCAGCTCAGGAATTTTTATTTCTGTGAAAAGGCTAGATAATTTTTCCCAGACCTTGTTAAAATTTCTTAAAATTGTTCAATTTTATAGGGAAAAAGTTTAAACTGCTATATTTCCAGATTTTGTTTTAGACAATGAAAATCTGAAAATCCTCATTGAAAATTGCCATTTCCTACAGAAATATTCATTTATACACAAAATCCTAATTCTGTCAGTTTTTACTGGCTCTGTTTTGAACCCAATGAACATGGTATGGCAGCTATCCAAAGCATGGCCTCGCTTCAGAAAAGCACTCAGGCAGACATACAAGTCCCCTAAGAGCTAACAGGATTTAAGAATGTGCTTAAAAGTACTTTTCTGACTCAGTGCTTGTATGATAGAATCATAGAACCACAGGTTTTGGAGGGACCGAAAGGACCATGTTGTCTAACCCACTGCCAAAGATAAAAAGATTTGTTGTGTTTAAACTATCCAAAACAGAAGGCTATTCAGTCTCCTGTGGAAAACCTCCAGTAAAGAAGTTTCCAGAACCTCCCAAGACAGGCTGTTCCATTGCCCTACTGTACTTAGAAAGTTTTCCTTGAGATTAATCTGAATCTGTTGTACTGAGTTTGAAACCATTGTCTCTTGTCCTGCCTTCTGTGGCAAAAGAGAACAACTTTTCTCCATTATAATAGCAGCCTTTTAAGTATCTGAAGACTGCTACCATATCCCCTCATCTGCTCCTTCCCATACTAAACATACCCACTTCCTTCAGCTTTTGATCATATGGCTGGCACTCCACCCTTTTGGTCATCCTTGCTGCTTGCCTCTGAAGCCTTCCTAGTTTCTCTACATCCTCCTTTCCACACACTGGTGACCAACACTGGGCACAATACTCCAGTTGAGGCCTAACCAGTGCTGAGCAGATCAGCCCGTTTCTTGTTTCCTACTTTTATGTATAAAACCAACACCTTAGCATTGTGTCTTATTCTTCCAACCCATTGGAATTTGACAATCATCTAGCATCATCCATCTCCATTAGGATTATGTTGTTTTAGCAACTGATGCTTGTCAACATTCATCTTAATTCATCAGTTATTTGGGAATGATAATCTGGCATAGTTCTTTGTCTCAGAGTCAGATGAACTCCACTGTTATTATTTAGTATCACACATCTTTTTGTTGACTTACATTTGTATAGTAAATCTCAACGAATATTGGTTGACCCCATTTTCCTCTGATTTTTACCCAGCATCATTTTATATTGCTCCTTTTCTCAGCCTTACATCCGTTCAACAAGCCAGCATAATTTTCATTGTCTTCATTCATGTGATCAGACCATGTGCCTTTCTCCTTTGCATGCTAGGAATTTGTCGATTACATGCATACAGTTTAGCAATGATAATTGTGCAGTTTAGTTTATTAAAATTATCATGTGCTGCCATGACCAAGATGTGTAATTGCTGTAAATTACTGTTTTAGCTGTGATAAGAGAAAATGTATCAAGAACTGGCAAGGTAAAATTCCTCTGCTGATTCAAAATCTATTACAAATGCCACACTTTGTTTTCCTTGTACACCTAATTTTGATACCTCACATGCAGCCCAGCAGAAATAGTTTGCTTTCTCCACTAATGTATTTTCAGTATAAAAACAACAAAGCTTGTTTTCAATACTTTTTAAAGGCCCCTGTTCCTGTTATTTTTAATTAACAAAAGCGATGGGGTAGTCATACATGTGTGTGGATTGCAACTATGAAAAGAAGAAAGACAACTCTACTCTGTTGTCATCAAAGAAAAATTAACTGATAATCAACGTTACATGATGATCAATCAAAAAGCAAGAAACAAGCAGGAAAAATATCCTTTGTAGACTGCAGCTTTTACAGGAGGTATATTAAAAAGAAAGGCAGCATCCTCTCCCCCTTTACATATGCTTTACCTAATGTTACTTTGATGAGGGTCATTATAAGTATTTTCATCCATGCAAATAGAGTAAAATAAACTGATGGGAGTTACCACTCCCTCTCATGACACAAGTTGGATATCATTAATACCTAATGTTATACACAGAAAAGAAGATACTCTGGAGGTCATACTCTATTAAAGGTTTCAAAAACCTGTGGTTACAAGTTTCACTTAGTAAATGCTTTAGTCAACCTTAGAAAAGTTGCCCTAAAAATTGAACTTTTTCCAAACGCTCTTCAAAGTCCAAATTGTTTTGTACAATGGATGGAAAATGTAAGAACCTACGTACCTTGTACTCTTGCTGTTGAACAGGTGTGTTGCAAACAGACTAATACCGTCTGTTTGGCACTGTCACCTTGACGTCATTGTTACTGGGTTGACAGAAGGTTTCCATGACAAATTAGAAAGCTGAGCCATTATCACTCGTTCAGAGGAAAATGAAGTGGCCCTTTTTCACACACTTCACAGGAACCACACAGTTTTTTTTTTAACTTTTTTCTTTCTCTGTTTTTGGCAGGATGCACAGAGGGTGCATTAATGTGATTCAATTTCAAACCCCCATGCACTGTGGAAAAGTGAAATCAAGTTGCTTGTTGTTTCTTTCCTAACTTAAAATACAGGCTGTTATCCTCATCCCACTGTGATTACACCTATGTGACCCATAACACAATGTTCTTTCAAAACCTGCTGACTACTTCCAGACTAACACAGAGAACAGATAATACTGGATGAGAACAACCTTTGAAAGCAATGAACACAAATACTATTAGGTCATCTGACTCTGTCCTTGGCTAAATTTATTACCTCCAGCAGGCAGAGCCCATAATAGCTAACAGATGTCTGAAGCATCTCATTTTAAACTTTGCCTATGATTAAAAATAGAATTCACGCTGTTTAAATAGCAGCTGCAGAAGGAAACAACGTTACCCTCCTAATGTGACAGAAACATACATCCTTTTCAAAGGAAGATTATTTATGTTCTGTAGACACACACGGCAACTACATATATGTCACATATGCCTTGTTTTTCTTTTATTTGCAACAACTGACAGAAAGCAATGGTGGGACGGTTGGGGAGGAGAAGAGACTGGACAACTGCCTGAATTTTTCACCATGATTTTTTTTTTAAATATTAAATCCAGGACTACAGATTATGCCAAATAAGGGAAGGTTAGAATATTAAGCAGGTGGCCATGGAGAGAAGATGGGACATGCGTTGTTTTACACAAGACAAAATTCTATTATAGTACTTATTAATTACAGTAAGGTAGCATCCAGACCCCGCCCCCGCAGGATTCTAGGCCAGAGACAAAAACATGGAGACAAAACTGCTGTGTCAAGAGTTTGCTGTTTAAGAGGCTCAGGTACATCAGCACTGAGGATTTACTGTTAGACTGTTTGGCTTTACTGTTATAACTAAGAGCAGTATTTGGCCCACAGTAGGGATTTTACTAGTCAAAGCATTGCACAGTCTCCCTTGTATTTAAAAGTCAGTGCCAGACCTTAAACTTGTGTAAATTGGCACACCCTAATCCTCTGTGCTCCTGTGGTAAGGGACTCCACCCTATGGCAAACTAAAATATAGATGGGTCAGGTTTTGTGTGGGAGGTTAACACAAACTAAAACAGTACACATCTCAACACACATTAATGTCCCCTTTCTTATTGCCTCCTCACTGGAAAGCAACTTTCTGATTTTCTTAATGAATTCCTCCTGGTTATATCTCTCCTGATAGGCACAAGCAGAAATCTTTTTTTTTTTTTTAAAATGTGGCAGGTCAGGTTAATTGGAAACAGATTTCCAGGCTATATTGGTACTGAAGAGTATGTAATCTTTGTGCATCTGATTTAAATGTATTTTTCTATCACCTTTGAACATACAATGCTTTTTAATAAGCCAGGTCTTTCCTAGTACACGTGTTTCTTTTGCTTTTGGTAACATGAGGTTACCATGCTCCTCTTTGGAACACACATACTGACTGCTCATTCTGTTATTTAATCAGCAAAGTTCTGAAGGTATTTGTTCCTCAGTGCTCACTGAGACATTTATTATATTTCATATGCCGGAAATTAATTAATCTGTGGTAATCCATTTGAATAACAATGCAGAAATTCAATGCTTCAATAGTTTCACCTCTGACAAGTTAGAAATGTTTTTTTAATCAGTGGCCATATTATCTGAGTGCTAGAGTATATGTGACACATTCGTTATGGTAACTTGCAGGGAGTAGAGAAAAACAGTAAATGAGCATAAAGGACTTACAAGCACCCATAAAATTCACAAATTAATTCCATACAGGAAACATTGATCATAAAAGTTGCAGGTTTTAAGGCTTTGCAAGAATAAATATTATTATGTGCTCTCATGGGGATGGCTATTTTCCAGTAATGTATTATCACTGATCTGTACCTATTACAATCTGTTCATTTCAGTGAAAATGGTACATTTGTGAGACAGTGACAAGGACCAATTGTATACCTATGCTCTCCAGACAAAGGAAAAAGAGAGAGGGCAGAAAGAATATAATCACAACTATATTTCAACAGCATTCCTGCCAGCTGTAAAACCAATAATAGTATTGGCTAGCTGTTTGTTATAAAATAATAAACTTTCTATATCTGCTATATATCTGAGAGAGTTTGTGCATCTGTCTGTGTGCCTGTTCATTCATCTGCATGTCCATTCGTCAAGAACTCCTCCTAAACGATTAGAGCCAGGACCACCAAATTTGGTATGCAGCTTCCTCTTATTGTGAATTAAAGCAAAGTCCTGGTTTGGTTGTGCCAGGACAATGAGAGGTGAGTGGAATGCCCTTGTCTCTCACTAAACAGAAAGGGAGGGGGATCTCATAGCGGTTACAGTTATACGCCAGAATGACCACAGGGGGAAGAAAGCACAGGCATGGCAGACAGTTGTACTCTAGAACGAGCATGGGGCAGCAAGCTAGAGCACCCCTGACAGTCCTGGAGACTGGCACAGCAGCTGCCAGATCGGCAGCAAAGCCGCGCCACTCCAGGCCAGCCCAAGTAATGCTGGTGACTGGCCAGAATGGCCCCCACCAACCCGGGCTGGTCCCAGAAGAAAAACTGGCTGCCAGCCAACGTGGCCCCCGCTGCTCTGGGGAGCAATGCTGGCTGCTTCCACCCTCTGCCCTGAGCCCCCCTCTGCCTTCCAATCCACTGTCTTCACACCTGCACCCTCATCCATGCTCTGACTCCTGCATCAGCCACACCTCCAGCCTCAGGGACCCAAGAAATACTGGGTAAATCTTCTAGTGCTTATAATATTAATGTAGCCCCAGTATGGAGTACCCTAATAAAAACAAAACAGATGGCTAACTAAAAGCAAAAGAGCCCGCTGCACTGTTTTACAAATCAATAATCCAGTTTCTTTATGGATAAACCATAAACACGGAAGAGAAGACAAAGAGTTTATCCACAGGAGAGAGCTAGAGCATTGCTGCGAAGAACAGAACACAACTTTATTATAAATATCTTGTTGTTCTTGTTGTATACATCTGTCCAGATGTGTTTTCACGATAATTAAATCTGTAAGAATAACAGGAGGGCCAGAGCAAGAAGTCCTGGCAGATCCTGTCAGCCATAGAGCCCTTGAAACTCCCACTGACTTCAATAAGAGAATATTTTTTTAAATATATATTGAAGAATTTGCTGCTTAAAGATGAGAACATTACTAGTACCTGCATGGAGCTAGAAGTAAAACAGGGAGCCTGAGTGGATAGGTACTGACGTAGGATTCAGGTGCTGTGGGTTCTATTTCCAACTCTGGCCTCCTCTGTGACCTTGGCCTCCCTTTTGTTAAATAGTTAACAATAGTTAAATTGTTAAATCAGTTAAATACTGATATTTACCTCCTTTGCAAAGCATTGTGAGAATGGCAGATGACACACCTTATGCAAGGGCTAGGTACTCTTATTTCATAAAATGAAACATAGCACAGTTTAGAGGATCACAGTCTTTTCATCTGGCCATAGCAGCAACAAATTGCTGTGCAGCTTTACAGCACTTACTAACTGTTTGGTTTTAATGAATCCAATTTCAGGGATCGCTCTGGCTTCTTCAGGGTCTTTTAACATTTGCATAGCTTCTGAAGCAATGGCCACAGGCGCTCCCCACCTGGAGCCCTGTGAAAGTGGCAGCCGTGGGCGCTCCCCACCCCCACCCCCAGCCCCCGAGGGCCTAAATATAGGACAATTCATCCCTTTAAAAAAACAAATAGTGACGCCTTTTTGCTGTCCCTAATACGGGACGGATGGTCACCCTACTACTTTGGAATTTTGTTTTTCAACCAGTGGTACATGTACCCTTGGGGTAAAGAAGAGAAGTCTGGGGGTACTTATTTTTGAAAAGGGGGTACTTTATAAAAAAAGGTTGAGAAACACTGCTCCAAGTTATGACCAAAAGTTTTGATAACGCACAAGATACTGCAGTATATTTGTGAAACACAATAGTTTAGGTTCTAGTGAGAAGGTGTCTATACTGCATGGGCTCCTTTGTCGCTGGTGTTATGAGAAAGGAGGACTGTGGAGGCCTGATAACTGAACTATAAATTTAGGCCTGAACCCTCCAAGTCAGGCTGACACATTAAGGTGACAGTTTGGGAATGTTTCTCAAGACTGTTCTGGGTATTCAAATTGCATTTACTAGGAAAGCTAAATTGCAAATTCAAATTGCTGCAGCAATGCTGCTGCTTGTGGCTTTGAGGTGGGCTCAGTGCCATACTGAGGGCCAAATGCCCTAGATGGTGCCCCTTCCAGGGCACGGAGCCGGGCACCACTCCCAGCTTGCATCGGAGTTTTCAGTGCCACTAGATGTCGCACTTTCTGCAGCTGTGCAGAGAGAGAGCAAGTTTTGTGCCTCCCAAGCTGTTTAAGACTCTCAGCAAGAAACCTCCACCTGGGGTACTTCCAGCAGCATTGGGAAGATCAGACCCACTTCTACCTCTTGAACCCTCCTACTGTTGCAGGCAGCCCAGTGGATTTAGCTTTCCTGCATAGTCTTTCAGGCATTTTTCACCAGCCGTCATGATGTGACACAGCACATGGATCAGTTACATAGGCATGTGGTGGTAATTGCTGAAAAGCATGTTTCATTGTCTTTTGATAGAAGGCTGCTGTTTGCTGCTATAAAATGTCAGCCACCCGAATATCAAAATATTTTTCATTTGAAATTTTAATGAGAAAAGAATGAAATAAAAAAAGCCTCCACAGAAACCCATGTTTCATGAAGTCTGAGACAGGGTCATTTTGACGTGAAATTGTTGTCCAAAATTGTTCCAGCCAGCAATAAATTCCCATTATATTGCAGGAGGCCTTAACACTCCAATGCTTTAACAACCTCACCAGGCATTACATGATGGTTCAGTACTCTAGTACTTTTACAGTATACTGTTCTGCCAAATATATTAATGTGTCTGTAATCTGCTTTAACATATTGCATACATCTTTAACACACCAGGATTTAGTGCTGTAATAATTTCCTGTCTGATATAAATATTGAATGGCCTTGCTTTAACTTCTGCATGTGACAATGTATGTGTATCCATACAAGTTTCCACATGATTATTCACTATGTAGAATTTCTAATAAAAGAAAATGGATTAGACTCTGGATTCTTATAATATAACCTATTATAAAAAAGGCTGCAGGATGCTTGACCATCAGGTTATGCTATAAGTGAGATGTCAGATGCAGATAAATAGCACCCTACCAAATTCACAATGCATTATGGCCATTTCATGTCCATAGGATCTAAATTTTAGTAAATTTCATGTTTTCTGCTGTTTACACTTGAAATTTCATGATATTGTAACTGTGGGCTCTTGACCTAAAGGTGACTTGGGAGAGAGGGTGAAGACTCCCCACCCCAACTTCTGTACTGCCTTCAGAGCTGTACTCTGAAGGCACCAACTGCTGGGCTGCCTGCAACAGTAGGACGGTCCAAGAGGTAGAAGTGGGTCTGATCTTCCCAGTGCTGCTGGAAGTACCCCAGGTGGAGGTTTCTTGCTGAGAGTCTTAAACAGCTTGGGAGGGACAAAACTTGCTCTCTCTCTGCACAGCTGCAGAAAGTGCTACATCTAGTGGCACTGAAAACTCCGATGCAAGCTGGGAGCGGTGCCCAGCTCCGTGCCCTGGAAGGGGCGTCATCTAGGGCATTTGGCCCTCAGTGTGGCACTGGCCCCTCCTCAAAGCCACATGAAGCAGCACTGCTGCAGCAATTCAAAGGGCTTGGAACTCTGGCTGCTGCCACACAGGCAGCACTGGCGATCCCTAGAACTCTGGGCCCCTTTGAAATGCCAAGCCGGGGGCAATTCCCCTTTTCCCCTGTTTTTTGGCAGGCGTGGCTGCACTTCCTACCACACGCTCAGCTGCTGGAACCTCAGGTTGCTGCCCAGTCCCAGACAGCATCCTGCAGCAGGAGGGGGCTCTCTGAGGTGGATCTGGGCTGGTACCCCAACTCCTGTCACCAGAGCAGTTTATAGGGGAGGGACAAACCAAGAAATTGGTAGAGTCCTTAAGCTAAAGTTAGGAGTGATACCTCAGCTCCAATCTATTTCTCCTGCAATTCACTTCAGAACCTGGATCTGATTTCACTAATATTAAATGGTAATTATTATTCAAAAGAGATTCTTTATGTATTTATTATCTTTCAGATATGTGCTTTAATAATACAAGTTTCAGAATATTTTCAGCATAATTTTGTTAATGCTAAAACCGAACACTCATACAAGGTGTGACTGTGTAATTTAAGAACGACTCATGGTAAGACATTATGCACAGCTTCATTATCTCAGATTTCAACAGCCTTTACAACATGAATCAAGGAATCATCACTACACCATTAGTTCCCCATACCACACACAGAGAATCTCATGAAAACAATTCAAGTGACTGGTGTAAGGTTAAAGATAGAATGAGTATTAAAGACACAATTATCCCTCCAAATTCCATTGCTCTCAGTGCTTTGCTCACATCGTATCTGTCTCTCCAATTAAAGGAGAGAGATTCTTGGATTACAGCTTCACATAATATTTTCTCTTCCCTTGCTAGTTACCTCCTGCTGTCTTTCATAAATATGTTCCCAGTTTCCCCAAGGTTGGGTTCCTTGTTACTGATCTACCTTACAACCCGAGAGGCATGATGAGCATCCAGACTTAATTTAACAAAATTCCTGCAATATATGAACTTTTCAAAGTAAAATAAAGTGGGGACAGCTGATTCTGTCGGTCATATAATCCATAGCAACATACATATTAGAACTAAACCATATCAGCATGATATAGCTATTGCTGCTTGTAGCACCAATTTATAGAACTATGGGCACACTAAAAACACAAATTTAACCATACCCAGAGCTGAAATCTTTAGAAGTGTGGATAAAAATATTTAAGTATTATATAACATCAAGATGCAGCAATGCATGCTGGGAAGAGAGTTCTGAGAAGGCTACACTGAGGTATGAGAGAGGGGGTAGCTGAAATGTACTCATTTTCATGTAGTCTTTGTTTTTCTGGGAAGTTAAGGCACAGACTTTAGGCCCATTTCACTGTTGGTGTACTTGGAAAGGTTCAGGGTGAGGGGTGGGGCCATGGGAGTGTTACTATTGACTTCATTCTGTTACATATGCATATACCAGGTCTGAATTCATCCCTTAGAACCAAAGTTTGCTCTCAAGAGTCATTCCACTGAAGTCAATGGGATTACAACCAAATCTGTTCTGAAAGGAAGCAGAATCAGGATCATTTCTGAATATTTACAATTATGAAAAGCTCATTGGGAAAATTATCATAGCTGATGAGGTTAAAGTGCAGATTCCTGAAATTCTGTACGGTCCTCTAGGGATTTGTAATTCTTTTCATCACACACTCAGAACAACTCCAGATCTCACTTCTGGAAATAATTTTTTTGTTGGTGCTACTCAAGATCCTGTATTCATAAAGTCTTCTCTAGGCTGCTGCATATGCAAATCCTGCCAGCAAATATGAGGAGTAGAGAACCAACAATATAGTCTAAAGTATTCCTCCCCAGAATTGAGAGGACATATTCAGATTTGCAGGGGTGATAGGTTGGAAAACTACTAAATTTTCAACACTGCATGTAACTAATTGACCACTGGGAGAGGAAGGAGGATGTTGGGGGGATGGGAGGGGGAAAAGAGGGACCGGAAGGAAAATGCAACAATATATTATAGTGACCAAATACCTAACTTATGCTATATAAAATGTGAAGAAGACAGATGAGATAGACTCACAGAACCACAGGAACTGGAAGGAACATCAATAGGTCATCAAGTCCAATATCCTCCACTCATGGCAGGACCAAGCACCGTTTAGATCATCCCTGACAGGTGCTTGTCTAACCTGCTCTTAAATGTCTCCAAAAGATGATTTCATAACTTCCCTGGGGAATTTATTTCAGTGTTTAAACACCCTGACATTTAAGAAGTTTTTCCTAATGTCTAACCTAAACCTCCCTTACCTGCTATTTAAACTCATTGCTTCATGTCCTATCATCAGATATGAAGTAGAACATATTTTCTTCCTCTTCCTTATTACAACCTTTTAGGTACTTGAAAATGGTTAACATGTTCCATCTCTGTCTTCTCTTTTCCAGACTAAACAAACCCATTTCTTTCTATCTTCCCTCACAGATCATGTTTTTCTAGATTGTTGATCATTTTTGCTCTTCTCTGGACCTCCTCCAATTTGTCCATATCTTTCCTGAAATGTGGTGCCCAGAACTGGACACAATACTCCAGTTGAGGCCTCATGAGTACAGACCAGAGCAGAAGAATTACTTCCTGTGTCTTGCTTATAACACTCCTATTAATTCCCTTTCTGCAGTACTCCTTCATAGGCATTCATTTCCCATTTTGTATGTGTGCAATTGATTGTTCTCCAAAGTGGAATATTTTTATTAATGGACCACACATTAATCAAGTAAAAAGAACATGTTTTCACTGGGCTTCAAGAACAGCATATAGATAATTACTTTGATATCAATCATATTTTCAGATATAAATGACTATGGGAATTCTTTATGTAACATGACACCTTTAGTATCTTGTCAGCAGTGACAATTAAAAGCCAAATCTCTGAACCTAAAAGCATGAGCCTCTGTTACCTGAGGTATAAAAGACCTGGCACTATTAGTTTAAAATCAGTAGCAAACTCAAAGAGCTGTGTGTCTAAAAAGAGGGAACTTGCATCATACTGTGTAAGTGTGCATTACTCTAACATGAGGGAAAATCTTAACCCCACTGAAGTCAAAACTGCCCTTGGCTTCAATGGTGGCAGGATTTAGTCCATGTACATAGTTGAACTTGTTGCCAAATGTGCAGGTGGGAAAAGGAGTTTTTGTGATGGACTTACTGACTCAGAGCTTAGACAGAATGCTTGACTTCCACCGAAGCAGCAAACAGGCACCCTTGGTTAAGCTCCTACAGACATATATCATATGGTCAATTTCCTGTGATTGAGGAGGTTGGGGGACACAGACAGAGCTTGATCCTTCCCATCTTCTGTTTCTATCTAGCAAGTGAAGACATTAAATACACAACCTTTGCTTAGCTTTTTTCAAGTATTTCACTCAAGGGCCTCTTCTTATCTACAGTTTAAATCAACAGTTCCTTCCTGATTGTTTTATTGTCTATGCCAGCAGCCAAAAAGAGGGAAAAATGTCAATTTCCTATTGCAGGAGGCAGACACAACCAGTTTCATTTTGAAGCTGTTGAGTCTAAGCAACTCCAGGAAAAGGCATGTCCGTGTTCACTCTTAATTGTGAGCATTACACTTTGCATTGCCCACACTACCAGCTTAGTTGCTCTGCTTGAAACCAAGAAATAAATCTGATTCAACAAAGCACATCCTCAGTTCATCCCCATTCAGTGAAAAGCTGAAGCACATACTGATTTCAGAGGGCCCTAAGCACATGTTTAACATTGAGCATATGCTTTGCTGAACTGGGGCCACAGTTATTATTCCTACTTGTCAGTCCTGAATCAAGTAGAGCGCTAAATAGATCAACCACTTAAGCTAAATGAGATACGCAGGGTGTGCAGCTTCAGATGCCATATAGGAAAACCCATCATAATACACATTCCATTGATACTTACGGCTTCTCCTTTCCTCCTGCTGCCTGCCATTTGAAACAATTCCTGTAGCTCACAGCAAAGCAGTGCAATGGGAACGGTTCCAGCTGGATAATCTAACTGTCTTAAACCTTTCAAGACCAACAATTTAAAGAGACATACATTATATTTTTATGTACCCAGCAAACCAATCCACCTGTAGGAGTGCATAGCCAAGGGAAGTAACATTATAGTTAAGTAAAATGTACTGCAATAAATTCTCAGGTCCAGTAATGAGTTTTTGTCTTTTTTGTTTGTTTTTGAAGTACTATAAATCTCCATTGCTGTTTAGTGTAACAGTGTGGCATATTACTTCTCAAAGTTTTTCAGGGTCCAAAAGTTTTTGAGGCATCTACATTTCGAAAGAAAAAGAAAGAGAAAAAGAAAAAAGAGGATATTATGCAGCCTTTTTTCAGAGGACTGCTTCCTCCTTTGCATTCTCTGAATCTGCAAGTATGTAGATTCTTTATCTAATTTTTACATGCAGAATCTTTCTCAAGAACACAGCAAAAGCCTCATTGCTCAAAGCAAACAGCAGCTGGTCAGAAACTGCAAGAAGAGACCATATCATGTTTCCTTATCAACTACATTACTACTACTATTTAACCTAGGAGGGACCAGGGAGGTATACCAGTGATTTCCTCATGATATGATATTGTGTGAGAGCCGGAGCTCTTTAGTGATCCAAAGTGAGGGTAAGAGAATTTCTGCATATTCTGGAAAATACAGGCAAGGAAGTCTAATGGAAAGCAGTTAAAACTTACAACGCAGGGTCCTTTAATCAAACGAATACTTTTTATAAACCATGTCTACACTGACTAATAAGTCCTTTCAATCGGCTACTACATTAGACTCTGTCCTCTGATTAACAATACCTTGCCTGTAAAAAAACTGAGTTATAAATCTACTTCTAATTGTTTGTCTAGACCACACCACTAATTTTTGTCTTCTTTGTGGAGTTCTGCACCTCTCTGTAGAGATGTTAGTGACCATTGAAATATAGCCCTCATTCTACGGGATGGATGATGGCAGACTTTAAGGAGCTCACAAGAGAACACAAGGATCATGACACAAAATGAAGTACACCCTATCTTGATCTGAGAGTTGATTTGAGCTATAGAACCCAATTCTTCTCTCATACCAGTTTTATACTGTGATACCAAGGAGATATTCCTGATTTATAAAGAGGTAAATGACAGGAGGACAAGGCCCACTGCCATTATAATGCATAGGATGAAAACGTAATAGATGCCCATCTTTAAATGAGAGTACGCATCTGACCCACATAAAGAGGAGTGAAAACCAAGGAGGTGAGGACAGCTGCCATGGCCCTTACATTTCATAAAGCTAATCCTTCCGGTCAAGAATGCTTCTCTACCTTCTTGCAATGAGCTCCTTCAGATATGCTACTGCACTTGAATTCTCAAGCATTCATGAAGACACATCCCTAATATTGAAACCCTTTAGGTTCAAGGTGCCCGTGCAACAAATAAGTCAGCAAATTCATTTGTTGTAGAGTAGCAGCTGTTGAATGTTCCACTCTACAGTTAGATAAAGAGCTCTCCTATAATTATATTTGCCTTTTGTTCCCACTTGCCTCCCCTCTTCCCTCCTCTCTCCCAGCAAGCCCCCAAGCCCAGCTAGAAAACACTGAATCACTCTTTAATAAAATCAGAGTTTCAACTAAATTCACAGCTAGTTTCTCTGTCAGGAGCCTGATCAAAAATTCCTAAACTAAAATCACAGCCTGGAAGAATAAAGACTTTTGGCAAAACTTGAACTTGAATCTGGATCCCAATCCAGATCCAACTCTGCTGCTGACCCTTAACAACAAAATGAGCTGAGCCAAAACACTGGGCCCTAATACCCTTGAAGTTGGAGAAAATATCAGTTATTCTCCAGATAATAATGTTCGTAACTGACCCCTTCTACAAGGTAACTAACTAACTAAATAGCCTGTGTGGTTGTATATTTCATTTAACTTTGACCGCTGCCAATTTCAGTGTTCTAACAGCTGGTTTGGGTCTATGTGGTTTAACAAGTAAGATTCTAACTGAACATTTAGGGCTGAGAAAAGGTTTTCTTTGCCCCATAATTCAAACGGGAACTTCCCCTTGAATTTTAGAGACTTCACACTACAGTATGAACATTTTAACAGTAATGAGGCAAACTGAAGCCCCAGTTCTACAAAGCGTAACATTTGCAGTGTCAATTTCCTCTGAAGTATAGCAGAGTTGAACCATAAAAGTTGCCCTAATAGATCAGAACATGGCCCATCTTGTTCAATATTGTGTCTCTGACATCAGCCCAGACCAAAGCTTTCCATTTGTTTTCTTCTTTCCATTTGTTTTCTTCTCACATGCTCAGGTATGTGCTTTTTATCAAGATGATGCTATACCTGGGAGATGCTTTCAAGATGTGCCAAATTTTGTCCTGCTCCTTCTTCATGCCCACCTTTGGTTTGCCTTCCAATATTTATCTTCTTTGTAACACAGATCTTTGATCACTGCTGATAATTGATCTCTTCCAATTTCTCTGGTAACTCAACTCTTATCCACGTATGTTCAATGTTCAATCTCTTCTGATCACTGATCTCTGATTACAGTTGACCCTGATTTTTTTTCCTTTATAATAGAGCTGTCTGAGTTATAGTACAAGCTCTTCATGAAATGGTTGCAGAGCTCCTTGTACAACTCTGGCACTTAATGGCATGGTGCTGCAAATATTGAACTGGATCTGCAGGGCTGCCAGTTGACTGCTGCTGCTTTGTTTCCAATCAGCAGCTATTAACCAAATAACCAGGAGAGACCACAAAACCCAACGTTACATCAAGGAGGGTTTCTCAGGTCATTATTAGAAGAACACTGTGAACTCTGCTTGGTCAGGGCTTCCTATTTAAACCCAAGGAGAGGCACAGGAAGTTATCTGCACCACTTGCATCTACCTGGCTACTAGATTGGACCTCACCTTTACGCCTTCCTAAACTCTGCTTCTGTGCCTTGCTCTTTAGTCCAACTTTCTTGACCTGTTCCTGGTTCCTACATTGTTCTGGTCTCTCAGTCTGGCTCTGATCTTTGGCTTGACTCCCAATTCTAATTCCTGCTCCAACTCCTTGTATCTTTCCCTGAAACTTTATAAAGAACACAATATGAAAACCACTGAAAACACACCTGATGAAAAATTAAAAGTAAAAATATTCCCTCTCGCAAATAACAACTTGTTCCAGGCATTGCTCAAGAGATGAGCATTCTGTGTTCCACTGTGCATTTGAGATGACTATATAAAACAAACATCTCGAATCAACAGAATGAAAACTTAACAGAGGCTCACCCTGACTGTTAACTGTGATAAATAAATGTGAACTCCAGTTCTTGGAAGAACAATTGGATAACCACCATATTTGGATGAAAAACAGCTTTTTGTTTAGTAAGAATACAGGAGGTGAAATTTCAAGTAAAAAATCCAGATATTAACTGTACTATATATGAATTCTGAATGCAGTTTGCTTATGCCCTTAAACAGCTTAGTATTTTATAGACTATATGGGTCTGCCCCACTATGCTTCAGAGTTCAGTAACACTCAAAGAAAGGAGGCAGGCAACTAGCTCCTCTGTCCTGTAAACCCTCACCTCTGGAGATGCATATGATCTACCCTGCCCCACCTCTTCTTCAAAATCTATGCTTGGAGAATGAGAGCTGCTCCAGACTCTATTATTAGCAATATCTGTCTCATTTTTCACAAATCCCATCCATTAACACCATCATAATCGTGACCTATAGCCCTCAGTGATTAGTAAAGAGTCTGAAAATAGACCAGCTTCTATGAAAGTTTTTGGAAGATTTGAGAAATAGATTAGCAATTCACAAAAAAATCAGCAACAAGAAAATCTATAGCAATTATTTGCTTTATAGATTATCCAACATTGACTCCTTGCCATTATCAATCATACCAGCTCTGAAACTGAGTACCTAGAGGTATAACAGCATCTATCTCTTTACTTGAACAATCTGGTTTAAATTACCTATGTAATATTTACATTAATATTCATACAAAGATATCACACTCAACATCTCCAAAGCACTGTGCAAATAAAAAGCAGTCACCTGAGCCGTTCTGGACTTCATGAATCATTCCAGAAAAAATGCCTACTGAGAGGAACACTGATAAAGTTACTTTCCATTTTCAGTTTGCTCTTTTTGTGGACCACTCAGACCCATGGGGATTGCTGCAAAGACAGATGGTCATTGGGGTGGGGATATCTATTTCACCATTTCTTGTGCCTGCTCCCAAAGTGACACTTGGACACTATCATAATAACCACGTTACAAATGCCATAGATTAGATACACAAAATAGTGTTTTTCTATGCCCAGGTTTTCACTGTTTGCACTGCCCCTGTAGCCCGTCCCAGCTACAAAGATGGTACACGCACATGTACATCAGTAGCAGGATCTGTGCACTACAGCGCTCTGTACACCCAGTTTTTTATTGGATTCTTCATACTACTTTAGTAGATGACAGTTTTGCACATTCAAGTGACAGATGCTGTGGGACTAGCTGCTTAGCAACGATGAGGTCTGCATACTAATAAGTATGAGAACATCAGGTAAGTAGCACTGTCGTTATGAAACTTCAGTAATTTGCTAAAGGCTCTATGTGCTTTGTATATTTAGTTTTCTATTGTTGTGAATTTGTAGTTACTCAACAGTTCCAACAAACTCATTTCATTCCATTTTTCTCCACATCTTACTCCTATTGGTTCTTTGGTTCTGTGCATATATACATACAAACCATACATACCATACACAATATTGTGCACAATATTATGTATGGTATGTATGGTTTGTATGTATACATGCACAGAACCAAAGAACAATAGGAGTAGATATGGAGAAAAATGGAGTGAAGGGAGTTTGTTGAAACTGCTGAGTTACTACAAATTCACAACAATAGAAAACTAAATATACAAGGCACATAGAGCCTTTAGCAAATTACTGACGTTTCATAACTACAGTGCTACTTACCTGATGTTCTCATACTCATTAGTATGCAGACCTCATCGTTGCTAAGCAGCTATGTACCATCTATATTGTGTATGGCTTGTGTGTATATATCATTATATATTAAAAGAGACTCCTGGAAACAGTCTGACTTATAATTTTTCTGCATGTCATAAACATGAAACATGAGTTTGTCATAACTATTCAACAACCGGGAGATAATGAACAAACAAAGTTTGCACAGAGGAGCAGTGAAATATTAAACCTTCATTTCAGGCTTGAGATACTTGTGTCACGCCAGGAAGAAGAGTTGATAGGGTCTGTGAAGTTACTTTTATACTTTGTAAATAATGCCCATTTTCTCATGGGCTCTAGAATAATCTTCAGTAAACTAGGAAGTCTGACTAATGAAGGGATGAGTTGATGCAAAGCTGAGCTTGTTTCTGCTACAATGCTCCACACTCAGGCCAGCACTACACTATAGTTATATTCATAAAATGTTCCGCCATTGCTGGCAAAGCAGCTCCACTGGCAACAGCACACATTTGCCTTATCATGAAGGTTACAAAAATTAAACGTTCAAAGAGTACCAAAAGTTATGGCTGCACTTGACTTTTTCTCAATAATACATGACAAGGGAAATACATTATATAGCCAAATAAAGAGCATTACCAAATGTAGATAATTATACATGATCATCTGGACTTGTCCTGCCATAGATGCCAAAGGATGGAAATAATTTTTCCCACTGTCCTCTGCTGGGGTGCAATTATGCAGTTAACTCTTTGGGTGGATCGAGCAATTATCTAATTGTAGGGCAACCATATCTCCCTGTCCCAAATACGGAACAGGGAGATGGGGGGTGGGGGGAGGGAGAGGGGCTGCTCCTCCCCACTCCACCAAGCTTCACGGAGTCAGGAAGGAGGTGGCAGCTGCCAGCACTCCCCCCGCAGGTCAGGGGAAGTGGCAGTCTCTCTTGCTCCCTCCTCCCAGCCCCAGGGAAGCAGCAACTGCTGGTGCTCCCCTCCCCCACAGCCCCAGGGAAGAGGCAGCCACCCACCCTCCCCTTGAAGCCCTTGGGAAGTGGCAGCTGCCAGCACTACCCCTCCCACAGTCCCAGGGATGCAGCAGCCATCCTCCCTCCCCTCCAGAGTCCTGGGGAACTGGCAGCCGCCAGCACTCTCTTCCCCAACCCTAGGGAAGTGGCAGCCACCTGTCCTCCCTCCTGAGAGCCTCAGGGAAGTAGCAAGGATGAGGCAGCTGAGTGTTCTCCAGCTACAAAAAGCTCAGCAGGTGAGGAGGGGGCACAAATACAGGACAATTAGGCCCTTTTAAAAAATAGGTAAGGATGCCTTTTTGGCATCCCAAATATGGGACCGTCCCATCCAATATGGGATGGATGGTCCCCCTATTTAATCAATCCATTCCCAAATCCTAAAATTCTCACAACAGACAGGGAAGGGCTAACAATGGATTAGAGTTCAACTGGAAGCAGTGGGTTGAGGAATTAGTTCACAGGTCCACCCACAAATGCAGAGGCTGGTTCTGATAAGTGGTAACAGCAGCCTTTAACCTCCACTCCCATTTCCAAACATTTTTGGACCCTCTTGGTCTCTGAATGTATGTATTTTTGCCTTCCCATTCCAGACAGAAGCTTGCTGGTGACTTTGTGATTCTGACCTAACACATCAGCTTTTTAGCTCTTCCAAGTTCAAGGTTAGAGTAGCTGCCAACTCTAAAACCTCCTCTCCCATGCAGAGTCACTCTCACTTTCTGAGTTATTAGGAGAAACAGCAAAAAGTACTTGACTTCGTAATTCTGTGCGAATCACGGCACATTTATGCAGTGAAACTGAACCTAGAGTATCCTTATCTGAGAACCTGAACACCCTTCTTCCTTCCTGTAAAACAATGACTGATTTTAATCAATCTATTGTACAACATATTATTATTCCTTTGTATCCACCCTGTCTCACAATGGGAGGTAGGGGTCCGAGCATACTCACTCTCTTGTTCTCTTTTGATTGCTTCAAATTGAACCACTTTAACATCCTGACTGCTCACTTGCTGAAGTCTTTCTTTCCAGTGGAAAGCAAATCTGAAAGTGTTTTCCTGTGTTTGAGTTGCTTAAGAAGCTTTACTGGTTTAGCATAACGTATTTCCTGCAATTTATCAGCATGTTGTCATGCAGAGCAGAGACTTTGAACTGTTTTTGCAACTTGTAGGTGCAGTTAAATTCTACACTTGTAACCAAGTTAGCCTTATGCCTCATAAGATTCAGCCATTCTGCCTGGAGCAAGAACACATGTACATCAGGAGCATCTTGTGATTTACAGATGCTGTGTTTGCAATCAGGCTGAGATTTTTATTATTAAAGTTAACTTGACCTTTAGCTGTGTTTCCATGTGTCTGTACAAAGGATACATTTATCAGTGTATTGATCTGCAATCTGATTTTCACACTATCTGTGCTGTTAGACAGGATATATCAAATGGCCTGCCATGGACTTGAGGTGTATGTACTTATGATATTGCAAAAACCCAAAGGCTATATTACGTTACTTTTGTGTACTGACCCTATACATTTAAATCTTCCTGTGTACGCAATTCAGCAGCCACCTTGCTCTCAGAGTCAGTACAGCCTTAAGGAGTCTCATTATCCGTGTTAATGTAGGGAGGATTTACTTATTTTTATTCATGTCATCATGCTTCTTATCTGACATCAAAAGTTATGCTAAGCCAAAATGATAAAAAATAAGGCCACAGAGTTAGGTGCCTAACTTCGATATTCCAAATTGAAAAATGAGTTCCTATATACAAGTTTAAAAATCAATAACAACCTTTCTCTATTAAATGGACAGTACTAGAATTAAAAAGGAAACTACGTATTGTTATAGCAGCACTTTAAGCAGTACCCTATGTTTTATGTCTTGAGTAAGTTTAACAATTATTGCCAGAAAAATAACTTAAGTATTGAAAAATGTCTTCTAAGAACAGATACTTGCCTGACCATGTTTTTAAAAGGGGCTTCAACCTGACCTCCTGCTTGCATCTAATTACCTGATTGGGGCTGGGTTTGTGTCTGTATTTACTTGTGGGTGCAAAATAGCTCCCATAAAACTAGGAGCAGCATTAAGAAACTTCATCCAAGAAATCTCTACTACTATTAGTGTTCTATATTTTAATAAGTGTGATATGGTTGTGTGAATGTATCATTCACTTTTTCTCAGGCACCACTGTAGTGTAATGCCTTAAGGGATAGGATTTTAAAAAGTGATTTAGGAGCACAAGTTCCTCTGAAACTCAATAACACTTGTGAAAATCTCACATAAGATTTTTAAGATACAGTCTTGGTAAATCTGACTGATGCCTTTCATGAAGCTCTCTAAAGAGAGTATTACCCAGTTTTAAGTATGATCTCCTTTAGCACTGACATGGCAGCTGTTCCAAGCTTCCAGATGTTTTGTTCTCTTATGATGCTCAAATGCAACCACAGATTGTGCGACAGCAAGTAAAGCCTGCCAGTGTAAATGAACAAGCTGTCTGCAGCTAGAAATAAGTTCAGCATCTTTGTCACTCAGAATGAATTTGGCACCCTTTAGGAATAATTGCATTAGGACCCACAACATCAAAACTTGTTATGCATTATACCAGTGGTGGCCAAAATCAGAGACATTCAATCTGTATTTTCCAAAAATGCCCTGTGGCAGATTTGCCAAGCTACCCTTACAACATGTACTCGTATGCACTGTAAACACCAGGCTTTACCATCTTTGTAGTCAGTGGAACAAAGTATAACATGTTCAGCAGCCAATGTGTGAAATATATTTGATTGCTATTAGTGTTGCCTCCACCTAGGAGTGGGAGACAGCATTATCCACACATGTGAGAAAGCAAAAGAATAAGTCCTCCTGTCTTTCTACTTATGGGAAGGGACATTTGCTAATATAACATCTTAGCTGTAGGACATTGTGCATCACCTCTGGAATGAGAAAAAGAGTTGTTCACTCTTTTCTTGATCACCATTATGTTTACAAAAGGGTGAAGAAAATGCTTGAGAATTCAGAATCCAAAGGCCAATTAGCCCTTGGAGTACTAGACCCAACTCCATATCAACTGCAGATTATGGTAAGGGTTCCCCTTGAACTAACAGTGAACATTTTAGAATGTTCTTCCTATGTGAAATCCAAAAGAGCTCCCTGAGTTGAGCTTCTTATGAGTGATAAAAAAGATAAGCAGAAATTACCATACAGCAGAAATCCCCAAAGTCATGGATATACCCACATCAACACAGTGGCTGTGTCTACACTAGCAAGTTCTTTTGAAAGATTTTTTCAAAAGAATAGGGCTCTTTTGAAAGAGCCCATGGAGCATCTACACACAAAAAGCATTCTTTTGAAAGTAAATCTGTCGACAGAGCATTATGCTTCAAATTTTTGAAGGATAACACTGTCAAGGCAAATGCAGAGTTCTGTTGAGACACTGTCAACAGAACACTTTATGTTTGTAGATGCTCCCTGAGTTATGTCGACATAAAGTCCCGTCTGTCAACAAAACTCTCTAGCGTAGACATAGCTCTAATGTTTTAGCAGAACAATAACATCTTCTGAATAATTATGAATTCACAGTGTTTACAGATTGACTAGACTATCGCAGATGCTGGGAGGGAAAAACTGGCCTAGTTTTTCCACATCTCACAGTAGCCAGTTTTCAGAAAACCTTGGCAGGATTTCAGTACAGTACAAAAAGACTACAAAGTCATCAGCCAGAAGGATGTTGCACCAGTGGGAAAAATAGAATTAAATCTTTTTAAAAAATGTTGGAGCTCTCTTGCATTTCCTCTGCTCAGTAGCAGCAGCATAAATCACTTTAAAAGATGAAGACCATCTGACAGCCTCAAACAACATGTCTGTGCCTTGCAACAATGTAAACGTTTTACCAGAAGTATTATTGTGAGAATGTCCCAAGGGTTCACTTGAGGGACAGCCTCAAGCCAAAGTAGTTACAAGTAATGAGAAGATTTATAAGAAAATCCTCACAAAGAAACCTTTCTGAAAAAAGAACAGAAAGACATGCCTTCAATTTGCTACTCTAGATACTGACCTTCATAATTGAATATAATTTTCTGATAACCACCACACATTGCCACACATCCATTTCATTCTCACCCCTAAAATTTTGACATTCAACAACACGTTGTCCAAGCCATGGGAGCAGCCATAGGTACCATATTGGCTTCCTAATATACCAACCTCTTCATGGCTCAATCTTGAGGAACAAGTTCTGGCCAGATGCATCACAAAATAAGTTTCAACTTTGGGGAATAGCTCTTGAAGCAGATCTGAAGGTTATGCTTCAGATTTCTCTCACTGCATCACCAATATGTTGTATGCCTTTCACATTAAGTACTTACCTTTTCAGAAATCAATATTTTTCATTGGATGATCTTGTGCTGTATATTACTGTCTCCAAACCTACAGTATGTTCTCTGAGACAATCTGTTTAGTCTGTGGCCAACCGTCCCCATCCTATTAGTATAATTGGGCACAGTTTCCCATTCTGTAGCTGTTGTTGTGGCCTTTTACGTTTCTCCCTGCCTGCAAGTTAATCTCTATTGACTCATGTTGACTTCCTGCACAAAAGACAGGATGAATTTTAAAGGCTGAGAACTATAGAATGTCTCTGATCTACCGGAAACCCACTGATCGCTATACTTACCTACATGCTTCTAGCTTCCATCCTGCACACATAACAAGGTCCATGGTTTACAGTCAAGCCCTTAGGTACAATTGCATTTGCTCTGATCCTACTGACAGAGACCAAAAACTGCAAGATCTTTACCAAATATTCATAAACCTGAATTATTTGCCAGGAGAAATAAGAAAACCAATTGACAAGGCCAGATGAATACCCAGAGATCAGCTACTCCAAGATAGGCCCAAAAAAGCCAATAACAGAACACCACTGGTCATTAACTACAGCCCCCAACTCAAACCACTGCAATGCATTATTAAAGACCTACAACCTATCCTTAATCAGGATGCCACACTTCAGAAGGCCCTAGGTGACAGGCCTGTTCTCTCCTACAGACAACCTCCCAGCCTTATGAGGATTCTCAACAATAGCCACAGTGTATACCACAGGAACACCAGTCCTGGGACTTTTCCTTGCAACAAAGCCCGCTGCCAGCTTTGTCCACATATCTATTCTGGGGATACCGTCACTGGACCTAACCAGGTTAGTCACAGAATCACGGGCACATTCTTCTGTTCCTCAACTATCATCATATATATCATCATGTGTCAACAATGCTCACATGCTTTGTATATTGGACAGACTTCAAACTCTCTTAGACAAACAGTTAATGGGCACAATACAGACATAAAAACACTCCTGATCCACAAACCAGTCAGCTGACACTTTAATGGGGTGGGCCATTATGTTAATGACTTAAGAGTTTGCGTCTTACTGAAGAGGAATTTTTACACTACTTTGGAAAGAGAGGCTGCTGAACTCTCTTTTATATTCAAATTCGACACATTAAACACGTGGTTTGAACTGGGATGCGAATTTTCTGGATCATTATAGGGGCTCTTTTGCAAACTTGGCTTAATCTAATTCTTGACTCTGCCCTCCCCCTACTCTCTGATTTGCTCACCTTGATAATTTTGTTTTCTGACTTGTCAACTTTGATTACTGTTTTTGGTTCTCTGTGCCTTAAATATTGAGTCTGTTCTGGTATGGCTATGGTCTGAAGAATCATAGAATCATAGAACACTAGGACTGGAAGGGGCCTCGAGAGGCCATCGAGTCCAGTCCCCTGCCCCGACGGCAGGACCGACCACTATCTACACCATCCCTGATAGACATCTATCTAATCTGTTCTTAAATATCTCCAGCGAGGGAGATTCCACAACCTCCCTTGGCAACTTATTCCAGTACTTGACCACCCTGACAGTTGGGAACTTTTTCCTAATGTCCAACCTAAACTTCCCTTGCTGCAGCTTAAGTCCATTGCCTCTTGTTCTCTCCTCAGAGGCCAAGAAGAACAAGTTTGCTCCCTCCTCCTTATGACACCCTTTAAGATATCTGAAAATCGCTATCATGTCCCCCCTCAATCTTCTCTTTTCCAAGCTAAACAAGCCCAATTCTTTCAGCCTTTCTTCATAAGTCATGTTCTCCGACCTTTTATCATTCTAGTTGCTCTTCTCTGGACTTTCTCTAATTTCTCCACATCTTTCTTTAATTGGGGTGCCCAGAACTGGACACAATATTCCAGCTGAGGCCTAACCAGCGCAGAGTAGAGCGGTAGAATGATTTATCGTGTCTTGTTCACAACACACCTGCTAATGCATCCCAGAATCATGTTTGCTTTTTTTGCAACAGCATCACACTGTTGACTCATATTTAACTTGTGATCTACTAGAACCCCTAGATCCCTTTCTGCTGCACTCCTTCCTAGACAGTCTTTTCCCATTCTGTATGTGTGAAACAGATTATTCCTTCCTAAGTGCAACACCTTACATTTATCTTTATTAAACTTCATCCTGTTTACTTCAGACCATTTCTCCAATTTATCTAGATCATTCTGAATTATGACCCTATCCTCCAAGGTAGTTGCAACCTCTCCCAGCTTGGCATCATCTGCAAACTTAATAAGCATACTTTCTATGCCAATATCCAAATCATTAATGAAGATATTGAACAGAACTGGTCCCAAAACAGACCCCTGCGGAACCCCACTTGTTATACTTTTCCAACAGGATTGAGCACCATTAACAACTACTCTCTGCGTACGATTAGCCAGCCAGTTATGCACCAACCTTATTGCAGCCAAATTTAAGTTGGACTTGCCTAGTTTGTCGATAAGAATATTATGCGAGACCGTATCAAATGCTTTACTAAAGTCTAGGTATACCACATCCACTGCTTCTCCCTTATCTACGAGTCTCGTTATTGTGTCAAAAAAAGCTGTCAGGTTGGTTTGACATGATTTGTTTTTTACAAAACCATGCTGGCTGTTCCCTAGAAGTGGGTCTATCCCATGAAAGCTCACCTAATTAATTATTTTGTTAGTCTTTAAAGTGCTACTTTACTGCCTTTTTCTCTCTGATGTGTTTGAGTGTGTGTGGGTTTACAATGTGTATTTCATTTCTGCTGAGACTTCACATAAGATTCATCCAGTATTCAAGCAATGAGTCTGAAATTCCTGAAGGCACAAACACTTCTTTACAGAGGACAGTCACTCTGTTAAATAGAGAGACCCAGTATGGTGTTATTTTTTTCAGCTTCAGGTTGAACTGTCTGCTAAATTCTAGTCAGAGCACTGCAGTGATCGGAGCACAAGTCTGGGAGCCAGGAAGCTTGATTTTCAAATCTGAACATTGTCACTGCCTTATTGTGTTGAGCTTCTTTTCTCTGTGCATCAATTTCTTCCTTTATAAATGTACATAGTGCTCATTAGAGCTGGATGTGAATCTTCCGTCAGAATGATTATGTGGCAGAAAATGTTCACTTCACAAAACAACAATTTTCATAGGAAAATCTCAGGTTTGCTGATTTTTTAAATTTTTCCAGTGTCAGCTCCATGGCTGTCTGTTAACGGCTCTTGTGGCTAGAATGCTATCCTGCTCTATGTGTTCTTGATTGAGCTTATGAATTCAATGGGTAAGAGATAACTACAGTAGTTTAGTAACAGCAACGAAGGGTCCTGTGGCACCTTATAGACTAACAGAAAAGTTTTGAGCATGAGCTTTTGTGAGCACAGACTCACTTCATCTCCAGCATCTGATGAAGTGAGTCTGTGCTCACGAAAGCTCACGCTCAAAACTATTCTGTTAGTCTATAAGGTGCCACAGGACCCTTCGTTGCTGTTACAGATCCAGACTAACACGGCTACCCCTCCGATAGAGTAGTTTAGAGCAGCCCTGAGGCTGGTCCAAACTATGTTTGTTCTAAGACCACAACAGAATGAGCTCCAGTACCTAACAGCCTCATCTAGCTTTTCTGCAGCCTTCCCTCCCTAGAAGCAGCAAATGAGCACTGAACACAGATCAGAAGCTCATTAAACAACTTCTCAGAAGTACTGTGAGGACTAATTCACATATGTCACACAATATAGTTTGAAGATGCAAAGGGCCAGATAAGTGCTAATTATTATTTGATGGTGAACTTCTTGAGCACTAGAAACTCCTACTAGCCATTAAAAAGAGAAGCTAATCACCAATGGGAAAAGAAAGCACATTCAAAGCATTCTGAAGAGTAACAGAGAGGAAGCCGTGCTAGTCTATACACTATCAAAACAAAAAGCAGTCAAGTAGCACTTTAAAGACTAGCAAAATAGTTTATTAGGTGAGCTTTCGTGGGACAGACCCACTTCTTCAGACCATATCCAGACCAGAACAGACTCAATATTTAAGACACAGAGAACCAAAAACAGTAAGCAAGGAGGACAAATCAGAAAAAGATAATCAAGGTGAGCAAATCAGAGAGTGGAGGGGTGGGGGGGAAGATCAAGAATTAGACTGAGTCAAGTATGCAGACGAGCCCCTGTAGTGACTCAGAAAGTTCCCATCACGATTTAAACCATGTGTTAATGTTCCGAATTTGAATATAAATGTCAGTTCGTCCACTTCTCTTTCTAAAATGGAGCGATGATCTCTCTTCAGTAACACACATACCTTGAGGTCATTGACAGAATGTCCCATTCCATTAAAATGTTGACTAACTAGTTTGTGGATCTGGAGTGTTTTGATGTCTGTTTTGTGCCCGTAAAGCATTCTGTGTAGGAAACACACACAAATCCTTGTTCTCTCAGCTAATTTATACAGGCACATTTCCACACAGGCACTGATTTAAAGTTTTACCCTTTGTGACAATGGAAACTCACTTGGCCAATGTCATATTTGTGGGCTACAGAAAAGTCAATATCATCAATATCCACTTCTCACTGTGGAAAAAGCAACCCATATTCTGTTCCAAAGTGGAAGGAGTTATTCCAGATTTACCTGACTGCAAGAGAATAGACCTTGAAGTCAGGAACACCATCTCTCTGAGTTGCTTCTATTCAGGTTTCCAAAGTCCTTCACTGAAAGTGAGTCACTGACCTTCATCCATCTGGTAAGATTAATAGTGAAGAGAGGTGCCTTCTAGTTGTGCACATATACTTCACACTACTGGTAGTTTGCCACTTCTGGCCTTTTCATAAACTGCCTGCTTAGAATAGGTCTTTGGCTTTTTAACTGTGTTCTCAGACATTTTAATTTAGATTAGTACATATATCATCCACCAACAATAACATCCATGCTACTTTCATGTTGGGAAGCAGCTACTGGCCATGTAATATTGTATATCTTGATTTAGCGAAGGTAATATGTAATAAATGTAATTATTTTACCTAGCAGATATAAATGTAAAGTTGTGGCTACTAATCTACTAAATAACCTACTAACTGAAGAACAGTCAATACTACTACTATTGCTACTACTACTACTACGACTATTATTATTATTTTATCTATTTGTAGCAGCTGCCATCCCAGGATCTCAAAGCACTTTGCAAAAACTAATTAGTTGAGCTTTACAGTTCTCTTGTGAGACATGTACCAGGTCATGGATCAGTGAAATACTCAGACCCTAAAGATGGATAGTTCTGGCCATAGAAAGCATATGTGGAGTTTATCTGAGGGAGACTTGTGTGGCTGCTTCAGATTCATGAAGGGGCCATTCACTGACAGAGAAAATACTATGTCTATAGTGGGAAGTTATGTAAGCAAAACATAGTTACGTGAATAAGAATTTGGCAGAAAAAACAAGGATAACACATCTAATCCAACAAAATGGATCAAGGGACTCCTCGTACTTATGGATTCATATATGATATAGTAAGAAAACATTATGATCCTCTAAGGCTTGTCTATATGGTGGTGACAAAGCACACCAGAGGGGTCAGATTTGCAAAGTACTCTAACAGTAAACACTGTTGGCTTGCTCTGAAAAGTAATTAGTTCACATTAATGTGAACTAGTTACCTTTCAGAGCATACCAACAAGGGCTATCAGGAGCAGTTTGTGCGCAGTATGTTAGAACATTTTACAAATCTCACACCTCTAGTGCAGTTTGCTGGTATCATGTAGGCAAGCTGTTGGTGTAATCTGTGTAACATGGGCCATATAACTTCACTTAGTAATTCCTGCACCAAGCCACAACTTCTATTTGAGCAACAGCATTTCTTTGAGAAGGATATTCAGTCTTAATTTAAAGACTTCAAGTTTTGGAAAACGAGAAGCCATCATGTCCCGAGGTAAGTTGTGTGGTGGTCCTGCCCCACCATGCTTTATGAAAATTGGCTTGTGAATATGAATGTGCATAACAGGAAGAGTCTTTAAACAAAATGCCTCATATAACCTATGAATTTTAAAGCTACAATCTGCTGAATCTGTATATCCCATTTTTGTGCTTGTGTCTTTCATGGAGGTGACATTAGAAATATGAAGTCTGAATCTGTTTATAATTCTAAATGTGCTCATGAGAGTCATTACTGGTGCCCTGGAAGCCTGATGGCTTGGTAGTCAGTTCAATTATTTGTAAACAGCCTTGTTTGTCCTGTAAGCCCAAGTGGTCATTGGTGCTAGAAAGAGGTGTGACCATACCAGCGGTACTGAAATCCATTTTGAACCTGATATTTTTCCACGGAAGAAGGGATATAAAATAATCGATTCCTGCCCTGCAGAAAAGCCTATTTAAGCAATAGGATGCAATCCCCTTTTGTCTTCAGCCAGTTTTTGAAACTGTGTGGCACACCCTGAGCGGATACCAAAGAGCTTTGATGAGCTTGAGAGCCAAGTGAGACTAAAAGATCCACTCTGATTTGAAGTTTATATCTGAAATAAGAGCAGCTGTTTAGGGTAAGAAATTGCATGTAACAAGTTTCTTAGTGAATTAGAAGTAGCTATGTGATTTTCGTTCATTTTAATTTAGCAACTTTGATTTGTTTTCACTTGCAGCTACTAAAATCTTACCCTTTATGCCTAAAAAAACCCTCTTTTGTTTGTGCCCAAGCCCAGTGTAACTAATTGTTGCCTGAGGGAAGCCACCACTCTGTATCTCTCTCTTTTACTGATAAAGGGAGCTTACCTTATGAGCTCTCCTGGTGTCAAGTTTTTATATAAAGTGGGATCTGTTGGGAGTTTTGAGCACCTTTTGGGGGTTGTCTTCCTGAGTGCTGAGCCCTAGAACTGCATCCTCCCAAAGCTGAAGTGTAGAGGGCGGTAAGCTCAACTCTGTGCCTTGTCTGAGGGACAGCAGAAGATGTGGCCCAGCAGCACACGGAGGTGGGGAGCCCCAGAGAGCAAGAAGGTGAGTGTCAGTGACCTGATCAGCACATTAAGGAACAATGCCAAGGGGACTTCTGTGATTGCAATGGTCACAAGCTGTTTCAATGATTAATCATCATTATTAAAAATGTGCATTTTATAATAATCAACTGCAATTAGAATAGTTATTGTTACTTTGATTATTATTTATATAATCCTATAGGTGCAGATGTCTGAGGTCAAGACCTCAGTATTATGATTCCTCTGAAATGAGAATTAAGGCCATTTTCTACATGAAGACATACAGTGTTTGTTGAATATTTTTACAACACATAAACTTTCCAGTTCACATTTCAGAGCTTTAGTTCAGATCCAAAAACAACATGTATGGAAGGAGGACTACATCTCCAAAGGAAAACAGGAGATAAATCAGTAGGAGTTAAACCAACATCTTTAAAAATAGCCAGCTCTCAAAGCCAATAGATGTCAGCATGTCAGAATGGTTTTCATATTAACATCTTTGTGTAGGTCCCTCAAGCCGTGCATCTATCCGGAGGACGGGATTTTGTCACTGACTTAAATGGGCCAAGGATTTCATCCCAAGTGAGGCTTTTGTATAGGATGTTGAAGAAGACTTGGGTGGCATTTACACTAGCAAGTTCTTTCAAAAGAGTTTTCGAAAGAAGAGGGCTCTTTCAAAAGATCCTGCGGAGTGTTCCTTCAAAAATAAATTGAAAGAATGAAGTGCTCCTTTCAAAAGCTCTTTTCCACTCCTGCTGCAGGAAACACGCCTTCAAAAGTTTCTTTTGAAAGAAAATGTATGTAGACGCTCCTCGGGGCTAAGGGAACCTGGGCAGCCCCAGCCATAGCAATCTGGCCAGGGCTGGGGGGAACCCCGGCAGCCCTGGGCTGGGAGCTGGCAGGGATGTGGAGCTCCATTGGCAGCTCCAGCCCCAGGGATAAGATTGGGGCTGGGGAATCCCAGCAGCCCCAGGGACCTGGCTGGGTCAGGGGAACCCCAGTGGCCTTGGGGCTGGGAGCTGGCTGGAGTGCAGAGTTCTGCCGGCTGCTTCTGCCCCAGCAACCCAGCTGGGGTGAGACAGGCAGATAGATTGGTGGATGGATGGACAGACAGATGCCTCTCCTTTTATAATAATACAGGCATTATATTTTTATTTAAAATATTTCGACAGTGCTGCTTAAAGTCTCCAGCTGAGATCCAGGCCCCAAGTGTTAGACAAACACATAGGCTGTGTCTACACTTGCATTCCTCTTTCGAAAGAGGCATGCAAATGAGGGAAATCAAAATGCAAATGAGATGCAGATTTACATATCTGGCACCTCATTTGCATATTCTTATTTTGAAATAGCTTCTTTCGAAAGAAGAAAACCAGTGTAGACACTGTTCTTTCAAAAGTAAACCCCATCTTTGAAAGAATCCTTCTTCCCATAAAATTGTCGAGAAGGATTACCACTTCCGTTGCTTAATGGTCTCCGAGAAAACATTTAATGGTAAACTAGAGCTCACGAAGAGCACAGAATACTGAGAGAGCCAGGACTGGTGGTTGTAAACAAACTTTACATGATCATTAGAAACTTGGCCACACCCATGTTAAATGAGTATATGTCTAATGTTGGCCACACCCAGGTTAAGTTAGTTTACACAGGTTTTTCTGCTGGCAGCAGCATCTGCCAGTGAGCAAATATGCAAACGAGCAGCCATTTGCATGTCTGAGACTGTCCATTTGCATATTGCTGCTGGCAGTTCGTGTCAGTGTAACCGTAGTCTATGTAGTTGTAAGAGAGGTTTCTATAAAGATATAGTATATTGTCTTTAAAAGAGGGAGTGGCTCTCCCTGATTTCTTCTGCATTGAATCCCAGGAGGGCATCTGCAGAGAGGCTTCACAGAGGTCACAGAATAGAGGGTTTCATCTGGGACAAATCTCAGAACCTGAATCTGATTTGACTCACACTAGGGCAATTACATGGATTTCAGTGGAGTTGTGTAGTGATTAAATATTATTTACAGCTCACTCTTTCATTACATATTGGTGCCTGAGCAGTGGTGATATCTGAACACATCAATTCATTATGCAGCATATGTTATGGAATATTCAAGTGCCATCAGCTTTGTCAAGGAACCTGAGCTTTTGGCACACTGGATTGTAACTGCAGCTCTCTAATCATTTATGGTTGGTCTGTCTGAGAAGAGAAACCACTGACTTTATTGCACCCCACAAGAGGCTCACTCTAATTCTGGAAGATAAGCACCATACATGAGGAGCTGATATCTCTTAAAGGCCCAATCTGAAATCCCCTCAATAGCCAGAAAATTGTTCTGTGTTTAGAAGAGGCTAGCATAAGTAGTACTATACTATATGGTTGTGGGATCTGCTAGAATAGAGGTCCCTCGTGACAGATCCAGATGCAGGATCAGGACCTCAGTCTTTAAACCGTTAGGCTGTGACCACACTTGGTCAAAACTTCGAAATGGCCATGCTAACGGCCAAATCAGAGGATACTAACAAGGTGCTCAAATGAATATTCAGCACCTCATTAGCATGCTGCCAGCCGTGGCACTTTGCAAGTTCCGCATTTCGCTCGTGCGCCACTCATCTACAAGGGGGTCCTTTTCGAAAGGACCCTGGAAACATCAAAATCCCCTTATTCCTATCAGTTGATCGGAATAAGGGGATTTCAAAGTCTGCGGGGTCCTTTCGAAAAGGACCCCCATGTAGATGAGCCACGTGTAAGTGAAATGTGGCACTTTCAAAGTGCCACAGCTGGCAGAATACTAATGAGGCACTGAGTATTCATTTCAGGACCTCATTAGTATCCTCTGATTTGGCCATTAGCATGGCCATTTCGAAGTTTTGGCCAAGTGTGGCCACCGCCTTAGCATACGGAAACATGAAGAGATGATTCCGAGGTGAAATGGTGAATTATACTCTATTCCTCAGTAGAGAGGTGGTTACTTTGAAGGCTAAATTCTCAACACCCTATTCCCACAGATTAGTGTCACTGATGTCAAGGGCCCTATTTCAGCAGGATTTGGCTTTGGATCTATAGCTGTGATTCATCAAAACACTTGAGTAGCCATTTAGCTTTAAGGACATACTTATGTCTATTCCTATTCAGCAAAGCACTTGCCCAATGCCTTTAAGTATAAGCATAAGAGTAAGCCATAGTGAAAGCAACAGAACCTAGGTGAATGATTCAAGTTAAGCATGTGTGTTAAGAGCCTGGAATGTTTATCAGGAATAACAGAAGTAAATAATACAGAAAAGCAGAATAAGTCAGCATAAATGAAAGAAGTGAAAATGTATTTTCTAGCATCCAACAAGGTATTTACCTAGTTTCTATGGCTTTTGAAATACACAGAGATCATACCAACATGTTGTTTAGGTTACTGGTGGAACAAGAGTAACATGCTTCCCTTAAAGGCACACTCCAGTGGCATATCACCCCCTTTTATTATGCATTTATAATTTATTTCTATTTTAGAGTTTTGCTCTCCAAGAAATCTATATTAGAGCTCATGGGCCGTGTCTACACTAGCCCCAAACTTCGAAATGGCCATGCAAATGGCCATTTCGAAGTCTACTAATGAAGCGCTGAAATACATATTCAGCACCTCATTAGCATGCTGGCGGCCGCAGCACTTTAAAATTGACGTGGCTCGCTGCCGCGCAGCTCGTCCCAATGGGGCTCCTTTTCAAAAGGACCCCGCCTACTTCAAAGACCCCTTATTCCCATCTGTTCACAGGAATAAGGGGACTTTGAAGTAGGCGGGGTCCTTTCGAAAAGGAGCCCTGTCGGGATGAGCTGCGCGGCGGCGAGCCGCGTCAATTTCGAAGTGCCGCGGCCACCCGCATGCTAATGAGGCATTGAATATGTATTTCAGCGCTTCATTAGTAAACTTCAAAATGGCCATTTACATGGCCATTTCGAAGTTTGGGGCTAGTGTAGACATAGCCATGGTGAGCTTGATAATCACAGATACAAGTCTTGTAATTGCAAGAACACATTCTACTCAGTGCCACTGACAGCATGGTAAAAACACAGAAAAGTATATATACCCTAGGTGATCCTGAAAAGTTCATTATTTTGCAATTTTATATCAGTTTCAAAATCAAACACATGCAAAGGTATAAATACTCTTGTGCTGGATATGAAAAAACAACAATGTTAAAATGAGTAAGCTATTATTATTATTATTAATTATTATTATTAACAGAACATCACTGTTGGATCAGTGTTCCTGCACAAAGACCTCTAGGCAACTGGAAATATGGCTAAAGGTAACAGTTGGAGAAATTAGGGAAATCTTCCCAAGTCAATCCTCACAGCATCAATGGAATACCCAGACAGGTAAATCCTCTGCTCAAGAAATAGAACAATCAGACACACACAGTGCAACATACAAGATTAAAATATAATCTAATGAGTCTTAAGGGTGCCACAGATGTGTTCTATCATATATCAAGATGGAATGGATTTCAGAATCACAATATCTGTAAGAGGAAAGCCTCTCACCCTCTCATGACTGCAGACTTGGAAGCAGGAGAAGCTTGCATTTTAGCGTTGTCCTATTAATCGCTGTGTGTTCCCCTATGGACTCTCCAATAGACTAGTTTTTGGCACTACTATGACAATTATGGAAGATAACCAACTCTCTGGTAATTCACAATTTGGCTCACTTTGGGACAGTGCGAATAAGAAACAAGTTGCTCTGAGCTGTAATACTTCATAGACTACTCAAAATCTCACTTTTAACACACAGGACACTTGCTGCAGCTCAGAGCCAGCAACCAGAGGGGCAAACTATGTACCACTGCAATACTGAGGAGAAGCACAGGAATAGCCAGATTTTCAGTACCTCAGCAAAGAGGATCCCAAGTGTAATATAGCTAAAGAACCTCCATAAAGAATTCTCTGCAGAGGAGTTATTTACAGTGCATATTCAAGAGGAGATCCTACCTTGTCACTGTCCACTGTGTTCTGTGAGGTCCTAGATGCAATAGAAATGGTATCAGGCTGACTGCTCCCATCTCCTTGGCTGTCTGCATCATCTACTCCATCTCTGCAAGGAGACAATGAGAAAAGAACCCTGTTTACTTGGAAAACTAGCCCTGGGAAGTGTAAACATTGACAGGTGGATTTGAAAACTGCCAACTCAGCATTTTAGGGCAGGATTTGTGCTAAGATTACCCAACTGATGAAGCTCATCATATTACACACTGTGTAATTTAAAATGTCACATCTGCTGTAGGGTTAGAATTCTGTATGTAATCACCACGTTTCTTGCTGGAATAGGAATGGCCTTTGTTGTCCATATTTACAGCCACGAGGGCCCTTGCTCCTTGAAATAGCTCTCTAATGAGGGTGGCAGGCAGATATTCCACTCTGGTTAGATTTCTCACTTAACCAAAACCAGCCGTCCAAATTATAGCACTGCTGTTCATGACACTGAAATGAAGGAGTCTCACTGTAATCCACATTTTTGGGAGTCTAAAACTATGATAAAAAGACAGGACTGTGAAACTAAAACAGTAAATAAAAAAGGAAAAGAAAATACATAACCACATCAGTCAGCTGGCATAAAGTATTTTCTTCCTTCCTGAATTCCTCTCTTTTCAACCTCTCTCCCCTCTTTTGAAGAATTATTTTACTGACGTTTGTATAGAAGGAACACTGGCAGGGCTTTGATATTGCAGACAAAAGTCTCACACTTCCATTGAGATCAATGAGAGAAAAACCATCCAGAAGCCAACGAAAAACCACCAGGGCTAGGATGCTGCACTGTTTAGGATGGTAGTCTATGGTGCTTTTTCCTGCTCTGCTACAGATTTCCTGTGAAATTGTATGCAAGTCATTTGGGTCCTGGTTTTTAAAGGTCTGAGTGTGTTGCTCCCCTCAGCAATGCAGAAGTGACTTAAACACTAAGTAGCCTCACACCAGGTCTACACTACGAAATAAAAATCCATTTTAATAAATTTGACATTTTAACCTCGATTTTATAAACTCGAAGTTAAAAGTCCACAAATGATTCAGAGACCTGACTTACCATTTCTACATGTCGACTTACCGTATCTCCATTGCCTTATCCAAGTTTGACTGCGTGAGCAATGCATTGTGGGTACCTATCCCACAGTGCCTTAGCCCTGCTGCATTCTGAGGGTTTGCACCACTGACTTTCAATGACTCTTATGTTCCTAAGTGCCTAACTCACTTTTGAAAATGATGCTTAGTCTCCTAAATCAGTATAATGTTTTCATGTTAAGTGGCACAACATCTGATCATTTTTAAATACCTGGATCTTAGCCTCTTTGTGCTTTAGTTTCCCATAAGTAAAATGGGGAACAAAGCACGATGTACTTCTACAGAGTGTTATGAAAACAAACAAATTAAAGATTGAGAAGAGCTCAAATGGGGGACAATATAATATTTCAATTAGGCTGATTCTCTGTGAGTACATGGAGTTTATTCTAATGGATCCCAATGCAGAATTGGAGCCTTAGCTAACACAGTGAAAAGAACAATGTATTTTGTGTAATTCTTAGTCAAGACATTGCTGACACAAAATCTGGTTATTGTTTCTTATTGTTTGTCACTGATAGTGACACTGAATTTTTGGAGTCTGCTCATACAAATAGGCTACATCTATACTTGCATACCTCTTTCAAAGGAGGAATGAAAATGAAGGAACTGAAAAATGCAAATGATGCACTGATTTACATATCTCGTGCTTCCTTTGCATAATATCTTTTCTGAAGAGATTCTTTTGACAGGAAAAAAAGCAGTGCAGAGGGGGATTTTTTGAAAATAAACTCCGTCTTTCTTTCTCTTTCTTAAGAATCTCTTCGGAAAAGAGATTATACAAATTAAGCACAAGATATGTAAATCAGTGCCTCATTTACATTTTTGATTTCCCTCCTTTGCTTTCCTCTTTCAAAAGAGGGATGAACATGTAGACACAGCCATTATGTATTACTTTTATTGTCACATGGGTTACACAATTAATCAAGAAAAAAGAACATGGAGATGCATATTTGTGAGACGTAGACATCTTCAGGTTAGATCAGCAAGAGAAACATCCTTGGAGCCAATGGATAATGTTCATTCTGGTCCAGCAGTTAATTCACTATGGGTGCATCTACACTAGGAACAAACTGTGAAGTTAACTTAGGCTCTACTTCGAAGTAGCCAGCAGAGAGTCTACACACCTTTTCCCTTACTTCGAAGTAGGAAGCCCAACTTTAAAGTCCTTACTCCATTCCTGGGAATGGAGTCGCGCCGTACTGTGAAGTTTAACTTCTAAGTAGGGGATATGTAGACATTCAACTTCAAAATTGCTTACTTTGAAGTCGTACTTCGAAGTAAGCAACTTAGAAGTTATTTTTGTAGTATAGATCCAGTTTACGGCTGGGTCTACACATCGCGGCTTTCCCGGCAGGTCCATGCTAATGAGCAGCCTCACAATTGCAAATAGCTGCTCATGAGCATAGCTGCGTGAGAGCTCAGTCTCAGCAGAGTGGGGTGCCAGGAGTAAAGACACTGTGTAGATGTGCCCCTGCCAGCAAAAAGCCCCTATGTCACCAGATCCTTATACCTGAATTTTCATTTCATAGTTGACAAAAGCAAAGTTTGTCCATGAAAATTGTGGTTGGCTGCTGTAAAAATGCTATGTGAATCTACAGGTTTCTCTTCTCTCGTTGGCATCCACAGGACCTGAGCAGACTCGGACGAGGGTTTTTGCCAGAGGAGGAGGAGTCAATGCCCTCAGGGCTCCCCTCCTGTCCCTCAGCCATTTTCAAGACTCTCTGCTGGCTCCCTAGCCCTGTCGTTCCCTGGCCACTCACAGATCTGTGGCTGCCCAGCTGACTCCCTGGAAGCTCCCCGATCCACAGCTTCTCAGCCCTGTAGCTCTCTGGCTGGCTCCCGGACCACAGTTATCTAGATGGCTTCCAGCTGGCTTTCAGCTCTGCTGCTCCCTGATCAACCCCAGCCAAAGGGGTCCTGGTGCTCACTGCTGGCTTTGCAGTCACCGGGGCCCACTGGCTTCTGCTCCACAGCTTCCCTCTTCCTTCTCCTGCGGAGCTCTGCTGGGGTTCTGACCTTAGCCCTGTGCTCCAGCAGGGACACTTGCCCTCCATCCTCACCTCTTGTGCTGCAGCAGGGCTGGCGGGGGTTCCAGCTCTGGCTTGGGCCAGGCTGCTAGCCCCAGCCCCAGTGATGTAGGTCCTGCCGCAGCCCTCAGACTCTCTGGTCCTGCAACACGCATGGTCATGCCAGACAACAGATGTTGTTGGACAAGAGAATTCCAGATTTAAGAGGTTGAACCTGTACTAAAAAGCTAACAAACACTTTCCATGTTTGATGCAACAAAGCTCCACTGATCTTATGAATTTAAACTATGTGTGGATTTTTCAAAGACAGCTTAACCAAATACATTATTTTTCTAAAACAGTTGATTTTTTTAAAAAAATGTTACATTCAATTAACTAATCTGAGCAAACCTGCACTGCTAAAGAAATCAGCTCCATCAGAGAGTCAAGTTCCAAACAGAAGGGTTGCGTATGGAATCACTGAGGTTACCTTTTACTGTTATTTCTCTGCTTTGCTGGTGTCTTGGGCAGCTGGATTGGCTCCTTCAAAGCTCCTTTCAAATGGATAATCCTTTCCTGAATGACTTCCCGGATATTTTTGATCCATTCCTGTTTTGTTTCAATACTAGATGCCTGAAGTTCCAAAAGACAAAATGATGGGCACATTATAATGTTCTTGGCATATCTCCTATGCAGAAGAGTCATGATTTGTTGATATTAACACATCATTGAATGTTTCATTGTTGGTTCTCAGCTCCATTGTCCCAGCCACTGGAATACATGGTAAACCTAGCAGAATTGGAAATGTGTGTGTTTCATAGCTACCTGGCAGTTCAACAGGCAACAAGACAGCAGTTTATCTCTGGGTGCTTTATTTAATAAAAGAAATACAAAATGCTCTATGCTGAGGAAATGGGTTATCAGTGCACAGATGGTATGTTTCAAACAAAATATGTAGTGTGACTACTTTAAGAATTCAATCAGTGAAATGATTGTCAGCTCTGTGGCTTTGAAGAAACGCACTATTGCCAACGAATCAGGGGCAATCGTCTGAAGCAATTACAGTCCCCAATGTAAATAGCAATCCAGACTCAGAAGCACGCTGAGTTAGATTTTGCAGCAGCTCACCACAAACTGTAATAGGAAGTGGACTGCAGTGAATTGACCAGCAGCATAATTGAACCCTCTTGATCCAGCTTATAAATTAGAGCCAAATTCTGTCTCAAAATGCAGGCAAAATTGAACCCAAGTACAATGGGAACCACATGAATACTTCCAGGTCAAAAATCTGACCTTTCATCTAGCACTCCTAGTCCCCGGTGGGAATGTGATGTTTTCCAGGCAAAGAAAATAAGCCCAAAATACTCACTTTCAGCACTGTTTTGTTGTCTGAGGATGGTGTCCGTCCAGACCACAAGGCAAATTTACAGGGATCTCCTTCTACATGCTCTGTCACACCCAGTTCTGAGGTCTAGTGAGAAGGAGACATGACTGTAGACCATACTTTATCAATGGAGCCTCCTTGTTTCAAACGAGTTTTATACTGGAGGTGGGAGCTCAGCTCCTCAGTTACGTGCACTGATTATATAAACTGAAAACAAAGCTGTAGCAAGGGATGGTAATGGAGATGTGTTTGATTATTTCAGGTGAACCCCCCTGCCACCATCCCAACCACCAGGCACACCGTCATCTTTAGTCTCTTCAGACACACATTGAGGCACAGCAGGGCTTAGTGAACCCTGATGAGGTCTGAGCATATGTTTCCAGAATGCATAAGTATTCCAAACTCAATGCAGAGACAAACAAGCCTTCCCCTTCCAGATGTACCCACAAAAAATCCCAACCCCAGAATATTTCATTCGGGAAGACCTACCAGTAGTTTGTTCTTGTAAACATATTTAGTGTGTCCTGAAGAATCTTTAATCTCTTTACTAAAAACCAAAGAGATTTCAAAGAGAAACAAGTGTCTCTCACGGCCTTTTCGAATGAGAGACTTGGGATCCCATACTTGGAAGGAATCCTGAAGAATGAGCTCTCCCTGAACATCCAGGTTTTCATCAAAGCCTAAATAAAACACAACAGAATATTTTATCTAGTTTTGTTCCCAGAACCAATATGCCTGATGATTCACAAAGCAGGGTTTTCACTGCTCAGAGGATTAGTGTTAGGAAAGAATAAGAACATAGAATCACATGCTTTTATGCAACTAATTCTTGAATGGATATGAAAGAAAGGCACCATCTCAGTCAGAACATTTATTCACTTTATTCTCTGTTGCTCTGTATTTGTTTCTGTGATACCTAGTATGTTATATATATTGGGCTAAAAGTACATATATTGCTGTTCTATATGTACCTTTAGTGTTCTCCTCTGTACCTGTGCTTGATAACATTAATTAGGCAAGAGGAAATGCTGTGAAGATTTTAATGGTGAATCTGTATATAGGGTAGGAATGTATGGAATGCTGTGCATGCCACCACAATCTTAATTACTTGTAAATGGCATAGTAAAGCCTTTAATAAAAACATTGTACCATGTGGCAATTCAGAGCACTTAGCTTAGCTTAACATAATATGGCCATTGTACCCAGATGTAGGGAAACACTGTTGGGGGCGGGGGTGGCTTTCTGATCTCACACCAGTGTGATTTAAGAGAAATTCCACAGGAGACAATGGAGCTATATCAATGCAAAACAGGCAAGACATCAGATTTAGGCTCTATAAGTTTAGAGAATTTTGGTTCAATTCATAAAAAACTTCAGATACTTGTGTAATGCTTAGGCAAACTGTTCATAGCTTTTGATTTTCAGAGGAACTGATTTTCATGTAGTATTTCACCATTTCTGCTTTTATTGTAGACTAGAGTGAAAAAAACACACTCAGATATTAGATTTCCTGAAATGGATTGGCTCATTTTGATGCACATGTAGGTAGGATTTTTCAGGAGGAGTATGGGATTCTTAATATTCATAACCTAAGTTGCCCATTGGCAATTCTGCATCCCCTGAGGTGTTGCTCAGATGGATGTAATGCAGAACTTTTATCACTTGCTTGAACACTCCTCTCCTTTACCAGGTGTGATAAGCTTTTTTCAGAGATCTCACAAGGAGCTAGGAAGCATCTGAAAGCAATGGAGTCAGCAGTCACAAAGCTGTCACTGCAGACTCCAGGCAACAAGTCATCCCAGGACCTACTCTTGCATAGATTCCCCCATCATAATTTTGAGAATTTGCTACCTTCCAACATGCTGACATGCATGGCATCATTGGCTTTCTTGGGGACACTGAGCATCACCTCCAAACCATCTTTGAGTTCTCCTTTACCTTCTTCGCAACAGGTTAAAAGTTCCTATGAAGAAATGCGGGCCATATATAATTAACTTCTTTACAGACAGAATAACATACGATCATTAAATTCTGATCACATTTCCCCATCTGAAGCCTGGTCTCCATGCAATGCTGCAACAGGTAATTAAATATGAGATTTACAATGGATAAAGTTCAGTTGCATCAAAGCCCATGTTGATACTCATATGTTGTAAACCTGGCTTAAGGTCATTGAGATCTAATTTGAGGTTCAACAAAATAAATCACCTAGATGTTGGGTAGTGGTCACTGTCCAAACCCAGGAAAGCATCTAGATGTTTGGTATTGTTAGAAACAGCTGAACAATATCTGATTGAGTGTTCCAGAAAGCAAATTTATTGTGTAAGAAAGCACATCTCTCCCTCTTGGATTTTCCCCTTCTTTCTTTTTCCTCCTTTTAGGTCTAAATTGGATGTTCAGAGCTTAGTTTCTATGGAGAATCAGTCTCTCTGTGCCTACATTTACTCTTCGTGTATCTCTTCCTCTGTCATTTGTAATGTACAACATGACTTCCCCTCAGCAGTTCTTCATCTTTTGCATTTTTTCACTTCGCATCTCACTTTCTCAAAGATATTTCTTGTTCTCAATTCAGTCCTTTTATCCTATCTACTTTTACAATTCACAATTTCATTTTTCCCTTTCCTCTTTCTGTCAGTTATTCTTGACCAGTATCTCTCTCCTTATTTCTGTAACTACCTATTGCTGATCACACTGCTATCAAAAGAAGCTTTCCACTGATTTCAGTAAGAATTGAACCAGTCCCACTTTCTTTGCCCCCTTGCATCCTCTTGGAATGGGGACCACACTCAAATGCAAGTTGATGGTACAAATGTTTCAGAAAATGAGTTGGCAATGGACTTATTTTGTAGGTCTTACCACCCTCCATACTGAAGATTAATTGAGAGCTCTTCACCACACCACAGGAAACCTGAATGCTGTAGCACTGCCTAGCATATAACACTTAGTAAATGAAAGTGACTATAAGCACAAGACAAACTGACTGGCTTATTTGCACCGTCTCAGCTGGATGAAATGCAGACAGTAAGTAAACAGCATTAATGCTGGAAAGTAAATTGGAATGTTGCAATTTTTACTAGTTTATTTGCTTAAGTTATTAACACAGAGAGAAAGATATTCTTTAACAAATGATACTTAACCCCCAGTGCGTATTTATAAAAACTTGGTAATTTCAACGTATTGGTTAAAGAATATCTTGGGCAGAAACATGGCTAAGAAATTGGCCTGAATTTGCTAGAGGCAATATCCCATTAACTTATGATTTCCATAAAGACACGTTCTGGGTGAGCCACCTTCTCTCCACTGACTTCATTTGTTGTGTAGTCATTTATACCACCTCAAAAGTCTGTAAACCACCAGACCAGAGTGGCAGTGTTCACAGACATTTTGCAATATGTTGTAGGCACTCTTTTGGCCTCTCATTACCAGACGATCTGCGTGCCTCACAATCCGTACTGTATTTGTGACCACAACACCCCTGTGAGGTAGGAAATGGAACTGATATGTAGACTAATTACCATAAGTAATAAATTTTTAAAAGTATTTTTGATGCTCAACTCCCATTGTCCAAGGTTACACAAGACCAACATTGGAGCAAGGACATTAACTTAGATCTCCCTAGCCACGCCTCTTCTTATGGAGTCAGATTCTAATTTACAGCTCTTTTCCTGGCCCAATTTATTTTCTCCTTAGCGTCAGATCAGATGCATTGTTTGTTGTGTTAGCAAGTGAAGGTTGAGAGCAGGGTCTATCCACTACTGGCTCCACCTCTCTATTCCCAGTCATATGTGTGGAAGGGAAGCCTAGCAGGCTTACATCTAGCCCCCCACAATCGTGTGGCTCCAGGCCACAGTGCCTGCCAGTTAAGTTACTGACTCTGTGTTTGTACCCCATCTGAACAATATGGGTAATCAAACTAGATCATTACTGTACCTTCAGTAACAGCTGGTATTTGGTGATCCGCTGAACAGGCTTGATTAAGTAGGAGGAGATAGAGTTGGCCAGACCATGCCTTTGTTGAATTTCCTATAGGAGGCGAAAAAAGATGCTGTTAAATACAGGCATAAAAAAAAAAAACCCTCTACCCAATACCAGATGAACCACCCATAACTAATTTTAGCCCTGGAGTTCTTACTTTAACTAGTTTTTAGTTTACATACAAAAAATAATGTGGTTTCAGAAAGGACAGCCATATACCACAGAGTTATTTAGTGTTCTCTTCTAGTTTGTAAATAGGGAGAGCTCTGTTCAGTCATTCCAGCTATTGAGCAAACAAAGAAGGTTTTACTTTAGAATGTATTTTTTATTATGATAAACTGTTCTTCCTTAGTTGTGAGGGCTGAAATAAGACCTTTAACATTAAATCCTGCATTAATGTCATATGCATCTTTATCATAATTCACATTTGGGAGCATTAGTAATTTAATAACCTCTAGGATGCCCTGATTCTATGTGTCAGCATAATGGAGGAATGGGAGGGGCCATCACAGATCCAGATACAGCCTCCCTTATTCTCTTCTTGGTGCCTTGCCATGGGCAAGGTAAGAGCTGACAGGATGCTGCACCAGCTTGCTTCAGCTGGTAATAGCCCCCCAGAAGCATTCTGCCAGCTGACAACATAGTGAAAGTACAATGTACTCTAACCCCTCAACTTCCACACCCATGATGATTACCCACAATACAAACTGTGTATTACCTGGCACAATTCTCTTCCTGGAAACAGTTCACACACCTTTTTTTTTTTTTTGCATTGTAACTCACTTTTTCATCCCTTTCTGCTCTGTGTGCAGTCAAATACTCCATTGCCTCATGTGCTGCAGGCTAATATCCACTAGGCATACTAGCCCCTCCTGATGCACTATCGGATTGCTTCTCGCACATGGTGAAATGTCCACATCTGCCCAGCTCATTTACACTGAATAAACCAGGGGTGAACCAGAGGGCTCCTAAAAAACTAAGTTGCTGCCAGAGAGGATTACCCCAGCATTGACATGAAAGCAGACAGATACAAAGCAGCCTCCAGAGGACTCCATCACACAGCCTGGCACAGGGGACATATGGGGCATGGGGATGAGGACAGAAAGGGTATACTAGCAGTGGGATCACAGAACTTGGTACAATAGAGATTCTGGTCAGTGTTGCCATGCAGGCTGTCTAAGACAGTTACACGTATGATCATGGAGAGCCCAGGACTGGGCTTAAAGTTACCTTCTTTCCCTGCCTCTGGGCTGCAAGTTCTTACTACATTTGTAATAGGTGAAGACAGAATCTCACCCCACATCTGATGTGGATGCCAAAACACATAAACAGGCGAGGTGTGAATGTGCAAACATAACAATGAGGACAGAAAAAATGCTGGATGGACACAGGCTGAATGGTGGTGAACTGTCCAAGTCTCTAACTGGTTATATAGGGAGACAGGAGCTTTAACCAGGACAGAGCTTTAGAGCACACAAAATTGCCATACACACACTGACAAAAGTGCAGAGCTACGTCCTGAGCAGTTTCTGCAGTGTGATAATGTCTATTTCAGCTACATCTGTGAAGTGGGATCTTTTGTAAAGCAAAGATGCTTGAAAGCATTACATGATCAGGCAATATTATAATCTCTTGAAGAATTAACTAAAGAGAGACAGGGATCCTGTCTGCCTCCTGAGGAAGAAAAACTTGCCTCTGGTTCATTGGAGATATTGTTCAAGAACACTCCATTCAGGCAGAAATACGAATCCTGTAATAGTGCCAAGGTCAGTGACCCTTTCTGTGTTTTGCTGTGTACATGCTGGTCATGTAAGTCAAAGGTGCCTGGAGGCAGCACTAAACTAACACACTGAGCTTCTTCTAAGATTGAAAGAAAAAAAGTTCAAGTAAGGGGAAGACAGAGGCAACCGTTTGAGCCAGATCCTCCCTGTTTTGTACTTTTTCTTGTCCTCTTGACCACCCACGCCCACCTATGCTCTGGCCAAATTTTCCTTGACATGCTCCAACACTCCCAGCAGGAAAACTCACTCATGATAGTTTAAATAAGAAAGCAGTATTCAGGTCTGTTAGTATTTAAATTGCTTCAGATTCAGAGAAACAGTCCCTGAGGCAAATGGAAGAGAGAAACAGGGATCAAATGTTTCTTTTCCATATCCCAGATCCTCAGCTGTTGTGAACTGGCATAACTCTACTGACTTCAAAACCATGCTGATTTTATACTAGCTCAGGAACTGCCCATATGACCAGTCACAATTATATCCGGTGATTCTGATGCGTATAATTCATTAAGGTGCCATAAAAAATTCACGTCTCCATTAGACTTCAGTGATCTCTGAAGCTATTTGATGAAGAGAATATACACAATTTTAATGCTGTGACCTATGCAGTTAGGTATTACAGTAGAACAGGTATAGTAGGTATAAGAGCTTGGTGAATCAAGGAAGTTGTGGCAGCTAAAATTCAAAGCTACTTTCAAAAGGAAAAAGGAGCATGTTTCAGTGCCCCAGACAAATTCCAATTCGGCTAACTGTATCCCAAGTTTCTAAATTCTTCTTGTAGTTTCAGCGTTGATAGATAAGGCAGTTCCCCTTGCTGCCCGTCCGAAAATGGGACTAACCATGCCATGTGCAGTTAGGAAAAGACCTCTGAAACTGAAAGATTCCCATTGACTTGAATGGATGTTCAATGAGGTCCTTTACTATATTGCTAGTGTCCTCCCATTGGTGGCTCTATTTCTGTGGTGGATGGAGTGATTCCAGTGTTTGCAAATGTTGTGCAGTGCTTTGGAATCCTCAGAGACATTATGTACATGGAAGATTATTATTGCAGAGAGGATTGTTTTAACAAGATATGCAGGATATGGTCCAAAACTCATTAAGAATTGGAATGATGAATATAATTTCCTTTATATTACACTAAGGCTTCGTCTATATTATGCAGGTAAGCCATTTCTGGATGCATCATTCTAGCTACTGCAATTGTGTAGTTAGAACCGACTTATCTGCAATCAACTTACCTGGCCATCCACACAGAGGGAGGTCATTGGGAGAGTTTCTGCCACTGACCTCCCTTACTCCTTGGGATAGCGAGGAGTACAGGGAGTCAGCTGTCAACCACAGCTAGTTCAATTTCACACATCTCTACCAGACATACGAAATTGAATTCTGGAAGATCAACCCTGAACTGATTGATCTTCCCCATATATAGACAAGCCCTGAGAGTCTAATTTTCCTCTGTCCGGCAACTCGTGCAGTTATTTATACCACTGCAAAGTAAACATGAACCACATCGAAATGAGAATGTTTTGCAACCACTTTCCACTGCTGCAAATAACTTCATAAGATATGGAGAATATTTACCCTTCAGTGTTTCTGACATGTCCTTTTTCTTCCTTTGCATACTGAGTTGTTTTTCAGCATAGCAGAACCCCTACTTTTACAGCATAAAAACCTAACTTGCTATTGTCCAACATCAATATGCTGAAACTTTAACTTGCAGCATTAAACACTATCAAAAGGTTTCCAGACAATATACACAGCAGTGATGGAAAAAGCTGAGCGGAGTAAATACTTTTTAATCTGTGTGAACACACTGATAAACATGTAAATCTGCTAAAATGTCCCATGTCCCAGGGAAGCCACTCCTATACTATTAAATAGGCTCAAGTGCCACCTGCTGGCAAAACTATTCAATTACCAAATATACTTTTAGCAAGAGAATGTAGCTAATGCACAAAGAACACTATGTGGTCCAGAACAAATTATTTTTAAAAAGGAATATTATGCTCTCCATTTTTGGTTCACTTAAGAGCTCTAAATGCTGAGTTTAACCGAAACAATTTAATCAATGGCCTATAATGAGTTCGAGTTGATTCATAGCGTTATTACCACGGTATAAGCTGCCTGAGTAGGAACCCTGCAGACTTATTATATTTGTAACTGACTATGTTTAGTGTTTAGAAAGGGAGATGTATGTAAAACAGCAAAGACAACCCACAGTGCTCCCTAAAGGACTGGAACACCAGAGTGTTCATATGGCTGAGAGATGGAGCACACTGCAGAGGTTCACTACATGCATTTAGTTCAAATAAAGAATCCAGAAAGATGTTTGTTTTATCTGAGCCATCTCTGTGAGCAAAGCTGGGGCTGGATCTTACAAACACTTATTACCAGGCTTAGCAGTTTACTACTGGGCATAGTTCAGTTGAAGTCAACGTGGTCACTTATTGTCATGCTTAAGCAGGTGTTTAGTAAGTTTCTGCAGGAAATGTTGGGAGAAGAGATCCTCTTATTTGATTTTGGCACCTCATGGTCTAAATATAATGAGCTCAGACACTCTTGTTTGATTTTGTTATAACAAAACCCTCTGAACCACCCAGAAACTTAAAACGATTTGATTGTAAAACCGGATGAAGGTTCCCATAAGGACTGCCCAATCCTACTAGGACCAAGTTTCCCCAGTGATGAAGACTGCACAATGCACATATGTGTCATCCAGCAGGAAACCAGACATGACATTTGCAATGGGAGGAAAGAATCAAATACCAAAGGAGGAAAAAACACAAAGAAGTTAACAAGTTCTTTCTCAGAAACAGCATGTGCTCTGATGGAGAACATCAAGAGTTGCTTACATCAAAGAAAGTCCCTGCATGCTCCAGGATGAGCTGGCTGGAATCAGGCTTGTTTTTGCAGTAGGTGACATAGATCTGAAATTTATCTGCCTGCGAAAACAAATATCAAGGGAAAAGTGAGATAAGCTATTGCTCTGCTCTCATAGTCACCCATTAAGGCTCAGAAGAATAAATACATAAAGTTAATCTGTTTCTGTTGCTCTAATGAGAGTATTGAAGGTTAAACGGAACAATTAAAGGCAAACTGTGATCTTCCAGTATAAGACTTGGAAGGAATATGAGGTACACCAAATATTAAACCTGTTTGCTTTTCTCTAACAAATCTACAGGTAACATCAGAGCGAAGGCTCATGCAAATGTTTGCAGCTTTATTCTGGGACACTGAGTAAGCATAAGACTCTGCCAGAGTACTCCTTTAAAGAAGATGCACCATTTAATAAAAACTTCTTGGTAAAGCATGAACAACATCTGAGAATGTTTGCTTCTGCCTCAAAGCATCTGTTACAAAGCTAAGGGCTAGATTTTTGTCACAAAGATACTGCACGTTACTATCGTGCCATGGAAACATCCTCCAGAAGGAATTCTGGCTGAGGTATTAGTTACACAAATTCCTATTCTGGACACCTGAGTGCTGCATGGGGCTACATTGTCTATCTATTATTACTTTGCTCCTAGGGAAGGTTGTAGTTTATTGTTGGCCTATAGCAGTTGTCACCCAGGCTGGCTCAGCTGTGTTACCCAAAGACTGCAGGAAAGCTGGAGGGACATGGGGGGGTGAAGAGGTGAGCAAGGCTTTAGTTTCCATTGCTTCCAGGAAGAAGCAAACAGAAAGTCAGCATATATCTGTGTCCAGTTTACTCCTCTGTGAGGATGTACACTCCAAGTCACAACATAGCCCTAAATGCCCTGTATTCATTGAGAGACAAATATCACTTGCACCAATCTCTAGCTTGCTCTGGTTTGGATTTGAGGATATAATAAATGGTGAAGCAGGAAGCCTCATTACCCAGGTGACAAAGCAGTGACCCACGTCTTCAGGCAGTTGTTCATATTTCTCTAGTTCTTTCAGGAAAATGCTGAAAATGTGAGAGCAAGAGAGAGAGAAAGAGAGAGAGAGATGGGGTTAGTTACTCCATATGGCTAAATATTTATGCCCCGCTAAGATTACTGTTAAAAGTATCTTCACTTCAAAACTAATGAACTGAGTTTTCTGGCCCAGCCATTGGAAAAAAAGTGTCTCTGTCAATGGATGCTTTTTTATTTATTCACAACTTCTCCATCTGAAATGTTTGTTCCATACCTCAACAATAGATAAATAGATGATGATCCTTAACACTGGGATAGTGCTGTAGGGGCAACACAGTGCTGTGCAAGCATAAATTAAGTCATCTTCACAGCAACCTTGTCAGAGAGATAATTATTAGAAAGCGGTGGGAAACAGCTTCTCTACATGTAAAAACTTCTGAGATTTTAGAAATGTTCCCATTCTACACCAGGACAAAAAAGCAATCCCTTGAAATATTTGAGATAGAGAGAATCAGAGAGAGAGAGGGATTACACTGTTACAGCCAATAGCCCAATGGCTGGAGCGCTCAATTCCAATCCTTGCTCCAACTGAGACAGAGCATTATCTTTATTTAACATGAGACAATGAAACAGAGAAGTTAACTGATTTATCCAATGCTACATAGTGTACCAATAGCAGAGCAAGACTAGGAACTGACAAGTTTATGGTTTCCAGTCCACCACACTGCTACCCCCTTATATTAATTTAGGCTCAATTAGACAATGCCAGCAATTTACAGAGCTAAGAGTGAGGATACACCTATACTACACCCAGAAGTTGACTGCCGATATGTAATTTTAGCTACACCAATTGCGTCGCTAAAATCGATTTATCTGTGGTCGACTTTCATGTCTGTCCAGATGGCAGAAGAGCGACAGGAGCATTTCGCCCATTGACCTTCTTTATGCCTCCCCTCTCGCAAGGAGTACAGGGGCCAATGTCAACCCTGGGAGCCTCATTTCGTGCATGTGCAAAATGAAACCACAGAAGATCGACCCTCAGCAGGTTGATCTTCCACTGGAGTGTGGCTCTAGCTTGAGTCTCAGGTTACCATAGGACTTTGGGATGAAACTCACTCTGTGTGTTATCAGTACAAGGGATGTTCATCTTCTGCTGAAATATGGAAAGTGTTAAAACAAAAAAGCAGTTCAGTAGCACTTTAAAGACTAACAAAACAATTTATTAGGTGAGCTTTAGTGGGACAGAGCCACTTCTTCAGATCATAGCTGAACCAGAACAGACTCAATATTTAAGGCACAGAGGACCAAAAATAGTAATCAAGGTTGACAAATCAGAAAAATATTATCAAGGTGAGCAAATCAGAGCGCAGAGGGGCAGAAGGAGGGGCAAGAATTGGATTAAGCAAACTATGTAAAAGAGCCCCTATAATGAGCTAGAAAATTGCTGTCCTGGTTCAAACCATGTGTAAATGTATTGAATTTAAATATAAAAGAGAGTTCAGCAGACTCTCCTTCCAAACTGCTGTGAAAAGTCCTCTTCAGTAAAACACAGACTTTCAGGTCCAGTGATGGTATCTCCAGAATAGATACATGGACAAAGTTGGCAATGGGCCTTGTTGCAAGGAAAAGTTCCAGGATTGGTGTTCCTGCAGTATAGACTATGGTTGTTGGTTAGAATCCTCATGAGGTTGGGAGGTTGTCTGTAGGAGATAACAGGTCTGTCACCTTGGACCTTCTGGAGTTTGGCATCCTGATTAAGGATAGGTTGTAGGTCTTTAACAATATGTTGCAGTGGTTTGAGTTGGGGGCTGTAGGTAATGACCAGTGGTGTTCTGTTATTGGCTTTTTTGGGCCTATCTTGGAGTAGCTGGTCTCTGGGTATTCGTCTGGCCCTGTCGATTTGTTTTTTTTTTTTATTTCTCTTGGTGGGTAATTCAGGTTTCTGAATATTTGGTAGAGATCCTGCAGTTTTCGGTCTCTGTCAGTGGGATCAGCGCAAATGCGATTGTACCTAAGGGCTTGACTGTAAACAATGGATCTAGCTGTGTGTGCAGGATGGAAGCTAGAAGCATGTAGGTAAGTATAGCGATCAGTGGGTTTCCAGTGGAGTGTGGTACTGATCAGGCCATCCTTGATTTGTACAGTAGTGTCCAGGAAATGCATCTCTCACGTGGCGTAGTTGAGGCATAAGATAATGGTGGGGTGCAGATTGTTAAAGTCTCTGTGGAATTCTTCTAGAGCCTCTATACCATGGGTCCAAATCATAAACAAGTCATCGATGTATCATAAGCAGAGGAGGGCTAATAGGGGATGAAAGGTGAGGAATCATTGTTCCAGGTCAGCCACATGAGGATTCTCACCAACAACCACAGTCAATACTGCAGGAACACCAATCCTGGAACTTTTCCTTGCAACAAGGCCAGTTGCCAACTTCGTCTACATATCTATTCTGGAGATACCATCACTGGACATAACCAGGTTATTCACAGAATCACAGGCACATTCTCATGTTCCTAAACTAACATCATATATGCCATCATGTGCCAACAATGCCCAGATGCTTTGTATATTGGACAGACTTCAAACTCTCTTAGACAATGATTAATGGGCATAAAACAGACATAAAAACACTGCTGATTCACAAACCTGTCAACCAGCACTTTAATGGAGTGGGCCATTTTGTTAATGACCTGAAAGTCTGTGTTTTACTGAAGAGGACTTTTCATAGCAGTTTGGAAAGAGAGGCTGCTGGACTCTTATATTCAAATTTGACACATGAACACGTGGTTTGGACCGGGACAGCAATTTTCTAGCTCATTATAGGAGCTCTTTTACATACTTTGCTTTATCTAATTCTTCACTCCCCCACCCCACTTCTGCCCCTCTGTGCTCTGATTTGCTCACCTTGATAATATTTTTCTGATTTGTCAACCTTGATTACTATTTTTGGTCCTCTGTGCCTTAAATATTGAGTCTGTTTTGGTACGGCTATGGTCTGAAGAAGTGGGTCTGTCCCATGAAAGCTCATCACCTAATAAATGATTTTGCTAGTCTTTAAAGTGCTACTGGACTGCTTTTTTGTTTTCATAGTATATAGACTAGCACAGCTATCTCTCTGCTACTATGGAAAATGTTATGTCACTCAGGTCATCCTCTGGCTCTGGAAAGAGTTTGAAAAGAGTTGTATGTGCTGTGTCCTACTATTTCTACAATAGTAAATCCTACAGGATCCCCAGGATACAAACATCAGTTGCTGCAAAACAAGTACAGGAGGTGGGAGGAATACCATAATGGGAGAAAGGTGAATTAGAGTAAAAATCAGACAATCTCATTGCTCAATTAAATAGCAAATGGAAGAAGTGGAGAGGGTGGAATCTACCAATAAAAAATGTGGACACTTCAAATGGGCTAGCAGTTTAGATACCCACAAGGTATAAGTCATTTTTCTCATAGCTGAAATAGTTTGAATCTAGCTTTCTGGTTCATTTTAAAGCTGATTGTATAATCTTTGAGTGATATGGTCCCTTTTGGACCATTTCTATTTATGTACTGTCTTAAGTTATCACAAGTTTCACTTTATCTGACTGAAGCACAGATAGTTCTTTAAATCAACAAAGTGTTGTTTTGTTATGCTTGCTTCTAAGACTGCCTCACTTTTTGATGTATAATTTGAAGGCTTGATTTGAATTGCAATTACGTGTCCCTTGGATGTTGTAAATGTTGCACATACATATAAACTAAGGACAGAATAGCTCTGAATGTAAATCGGGTTAATGTAAAGGATATAGTCCCAACCTGATGTAAGCAAGCTACAGGTTAGGTGTCAATACCAGCTAAATGTGGCTGTAGAAGTGGCTATTGCTTTCTCCCATTGACCATTCCTTCTATTTCTAGCCTTTTTCAAGAGATAATCATAGAATCATAGATCACTAGGACTGGAAGGGACCTCAAGAGGCCATCGAGTACAGCCCCCTGCCCCAATGGCAGGACCAAGTACTGTCTAAACCATCCCTGATAGACATCTATCTAACCTGTTCTTAAATATCTCCAGTGATGGAGATTGCACAACCTCCCTTGGCAACTTATTCCATGGTTTGACCACCCCGACAGTTAGGAACTTTTTGCTAATGTCCAACCTAAACCTCCTGTGCTGCAGTTTAAGTCCATTGCCTCTTGTTCTATCCTCAGAGGCCAAAAAGAACAAGTTTTCTCCCTTCTCCTTATGACACCCTTTTAGATACCTGAAAACCACTTTCATGTCGCCCCTCAATCTTCTCTTTTCCAAGCTAAACTAGAACAATTCTTTCAGTCTTTCTTCATAGGTCACATTCTCTAGACCTTTAATCATTCTTGTCACTCTCTTCTGGACCCTCTCTAATTTCTCCACATCTTTCTTGAACTGTGGTGCTCAGAACTGGACACAATACTCCAGCTGAGGCCTAACCAGTGCAGAGTAGAGTGGAAGAATGACTTCTCATGTCTTGTTCACAACACACCTGTTAGTGCATCCCAGAATCATGTTTGCTTTTTTTGCAACAGCATCACACTGTTGACTCATATTTAGCTTGTGGTCCACTACAAGCCCAAGATCCCTTTCTGCTGTAGTCATTCCTCAACAGTCTCTCCCCATTCTGCATGTGTGGAACTGATTGTTTCTTCCCAAGTGGAGCACTTTGCATTTGTCCTTATTAAACTTCATCCTGTTTACCTCAGACCATTTCTCCATTTTATCCAGATCATTTTGAATTATGACCCCATCCTCCAAAGTAGTTGCAACCCCTCCTAGCTTGGTATCATCTGCAAACTTAATAAGTGTACTTTTTATGCCAATATCTAAATCATTGATGAAGATATTGAACAGAACTCGTCCTAAAACAGACCACTGTGGAACCCCACTTACTGCACTTTTCCAGCAGGATTGAGAACCAATAAGAACTACTCTATATATACTACTATATATGGTTCACAGGCAAGCTTCCAAACTGCTACTTAAAAGGTTGAATTTACTGACTTCATCTCAACACAGTAAAATTGTTAGGATTTACAGTTCAAGCTGTCTGTTGCTCCAATCCAACTTGGCTAGATCAAGTCCTTGAATCACACAGGGTTTGATTTTGTGCCCATCACATCAATGGCAAAGATCCCATTGACTTCAATGATATAGGACCAGATTGCTGATGCTCTGTTTGACTCATGTAATACAAGATCTTTATCAATCTAGATACATTTGTCAGGAGTGATTAAATCTGGCAGACCTGCACTGGGCTTCAGGTGGGCTAAGAGTACATAAGAGTCTCAGACGTTTACCAATAAATAAGTCTAATAATTCAGAAGTGATAATGATTGTTTTGCTTCCTGCGAGTAGCTGGCTAGAGAATCTCTCTCGCTCTTTAATTCTGATTAACTTCATTTCGTGACAAGGGCCCTATTAATTTATATCAATCAGTTTATAACCTGAGCTATGCTTTGCGTGCTAACCAGGGATCAGGGCCCAACTTCTAAATAGGGAACATATTATGATGATACATATATGTACTGGTACATATGCTCTGTAACTAGGCTTCATTTTTCCCATCTCCAAAATTGAGGGAATACTACCTAACCTCTTGATGCCTGACTTTTCCTCAAATGGGCCTAATGATACCTGCATTACAGTGGCATACAGCTTAATTCATTAATGTCTGTAGAGTGCTCTGAGATACTTAGATGGAGAGAACTTATAGGACTGCAAAAAATTATTATTACAATAGCATTACTAGCCTGGCTTGCCTGGCTTTAATTAGCTATAAAGCAAAATTTGAAAAAAGTTTAATTATTTCTAAAAAGACATAAACCAGGAAAGAGTCAGTATTCCCCAGGTTTGGATCAATAACTCCAGGCCTTTTTGTAAATATTACCATACCTTTTTGCAGAACACATTGTGCAAAACATGCAGAATAGTTTGGAGCTTTCATTCTGTTTTTTAATCAGTGAACCTTCTTGTATGCATTAGGAAAACCTACTTGTTATGAAAATCATAAATCTCCTGAATGTTGCCAAAAATGATATGTTCTTTGTTAAGAATCCCAGGAGGTATCTCCTCCACTCCACTTGTCATTTCCCAAAGGTAGGTCTGAAAGACAGAAGAAATTCTTAGCATCAAGAAGTGAAAAGCAAACAAACAGAACTTCTTGTTTTCCTACCAAAGGCACAGATTGGTCAGGGGAATGAGCACTTGGAGACGAAAAAAAACCCACAACTGAAAAGAAATAAAATACAAGTGCTCCAATTATGTGAAAAATGTCTCAAGAAATTCGAAGTGCAGCCACAGTGTAGAATGCCTGAGGAGGAAGTGAAATCATGCTGTCAAAGCCAGATCTCGCTGTCTCTCTTAATGTTCTCTGCTGATAACCAAATAGAACTACAGACAGAAAACAGTTCAAAGGTAAGGTAAGTTCACAACTTCAAGAGTGAGGCATTTATCATTCAATGCATAAAGCCACATTGTAGATGTAGGAACTTGAATGCTAACCTCCTGCCCTAAAGTTTACCTTGTTTACTGTCTTCACCAACACAGACCTACTCAGAAGACATTGTAGGCCACAGAACCTAACCTGCACACTCCTGCAATAGACTCATATCCTTTGGTTGAACTACAGAAGTCCTCCAATTGTGATTTAAGGCCTTCAAATTACAGAAAATCTGCTATTCAGGCTAGTTTGAACCTGCAAGTAACCAGAGTACCACAGTCACAGGGAAGTGTTTCTACTTTCTGACTGGATGAATGAAACTTTTAAAAATAGAGGAGAGCTCAGACTGTCACTTTGAGGTGCAAAAGGTGCACTGACACATGTTTATACACTGACATATAAGAGTATCTGCCTTACTTTCTCTTTCTAACAATGTAAAGAAGAGCTTATTCTCTTGCTTTTCCAGCTGCCACCCATAGGTGCTGACTCTGGGTGCTCTGGAGCACCCTCAGAAATATTAGGTGCTTAGCACCTACCAACAGTCCCCCAGATCAGCTCATCCTTCTCTCCTGCCAGTGGCTTCCACTCGCTGGTGGGCCTGGACAATTAGCTCCTTCCCCTCCTTCCCAGGAGCTCCTGCCCACTGGTGATCAGTGGTGTTCAGGCGGTGCTGTGGGTGGGGGGGAGGGGAGGGAGAGGAGTAGGGTAGGAAGGGGTAGGAGAGGTAGCAGAATGAGGCAAGCAGAGGCATGACAGAGGTTGGAGTTTTGGGGGAAGGGACAGAGTGGGGGCAGGGCCTGGGGTGGAGCAGGGACAACAGGAGGTGGGGCAGGGGTGGAGGCTTGAGGGGAAGGAGTGCAGAGCTGGTGGGGCTGTGGGTTGAACACAGGTTGAGTAACCCCTGGAAACTGAGGAAATCAGTGCCTATAGTCTCCCCAGTGGAACCTGATTGTACTTTCCAGCCCTGCTTCTCTATCTTGCCCTAAGCACCACTACAGGGGGGCAAAGAAGCTGAAATGACAGTAACTTCCCAGTGCCTGAAACTCAGGCTTTACTTACAGCCTAGTACAGCACAAATATATGCGAGGAAGCTGTACTTTGACCTTCAAGGACAAAGAACTTACCTCTAAACATTCATGCAAATCCCTGACGTAAGCTTTTTCAGTCTGAAGCAGTTCAGCCATAATGAATCTGGAAGGAGGAAGGTCTTTCAGTCAACTTGTACATAAGACACATTTATGGCATTACTAAAATGAAAAACTCTCTTCTACATTTGTCATAAACCAGTGCGCTGCCATTCTAATTTTCACCTAACTAGTATTACCTAGGCTCTATGGGAATAAAAATCATCATCATGATCATCATCATCATCACACCTTCCAAATCTATGAATAAAGTATCACTTATTTTCTAGTCACTTGGGACTAGTCGTATATACATATTATTATTAACCCACCTTTGTTTAAAAAAGAGCCTTCAGGAATAAAATCCAATGTGTTTGTCAAATCATTTGGTGTGTCTCATCTACGGGCCAGTCTTCCAGTCCTTAGTCAGTGCGTCTCCCATCTATCATACTGGAGTTCTGCATCAGTGAGGATACTGAAATTGGCCCACACCACCTACATTTTTAAAAGTTTTCACTATTTATGGCCAACCTTGTTTCACCTTTACTCATATTGAGTAGTACTCTGATTTCAGGAGGACGATTTCAGGAGTAAACATCTCAGTGTCAGGTTGGCCTTTAGGCGGCTAAGTTATTAGGTACCCAATCTAACACAAGTAGATGTTGATTTTTTGAATTTCTGAGCAACCACTGCTCCAGCTGAAGTCAGTCTGAACTTGGGTTACTCAGTGCCTCTGAAAAAAGCAAGCCCTAGCTTTCTCAAGCTGTACACACAAAATTTTGAAAATTTGGACCTACATCTTGTATAACCACAAATAGAACAAGCCCTCAAATCCAAACCATTTTTATGCCGTCCCTTTATTGCACTTCATATTTCACAGGCTTGAGAAGAACTGCCTGTGTAAATTATTACATTCAAAACCTTAGCACACACAAACTAAGCCAAATATGTGCTGAGAAATTACTGCTTTTCTATATTTTAGCCTGACCTATAAGAGCCTTAGTCCTGAGATTTTTAAACATATCTAAACTACACCCTGAGAATTTTAAATCCCATGAATGAAACCCTGGCCTTAATTATGTCAATGTCACAAATCCCCCTGATTTCAGTGGAGTCAGAATTTCACTTCATCTGATCATAAATTGTTAATTCGGAATAGTGTTTGATTGCACATACGCATATTATTTTCACTTTCTCTTCTCCCTTTTATCCAGACAGAAAGACCCTGGTGATAATGAGCCTCTCAGTGTTATAACCAGGATGTACTAATCCATTTCTCTGAGTCACTCCTTAAACTTTGTGGAAATAATTAATCACAAATAAATTAAAAATAAATCTTTTGAAATCACTCCAAGCTACAACCACAATGCCTACTCAAGCCCCTATAGATATATCTCTGTAACCCCAAAACTAGCTGGATTTATGGAGCTGTGTCCATGGGGAAAGGTCATTTCATGTGTGGTGTTGCTGCAGCATGTGTTTGGGCACATACTCTTTCTTTCTGGCTGACTTCCTTTTTTCTTCATTAACCTCATGATTTGCATCTCGCAACTTCACCTCCCGGTCTGAAAGACTTGCTGGAATGATGTCTAGTTCCAGGTCCTTGTTATCCTATAAAACAGTAATCACACAGATTGCCAGGTGGGTCTAATCCCAGGGTTTGTATATTAAGAGGCAACACATTCACAAGACTAAGCAGACAAAAAGGAATACAAATAGGACAAAAATGCCAAAGATCATATGAAGGAAATTCAGAGAAGTCCTAAGGAGACAGCCATGTCAATGGCACCCTTTATATAAGCTTCACCTGGGAAGAATTTACTTAAATGGAAAGACTGTGTTCAGGTTGAACCTCACTAGTCCAGCAACCTCAGGACGTGAGCAGTGCTGAACCAGGGAATTTGCTGAACCTTGAAAGGTCAATATTGTCTAGCAGCATTACCAACACTTCCACTGCTTACTGGTCCCTTAGAAGACTTTTAGAGGTAAAATACAGCTAAACAACAGCACAGAACACTGAGAGCCAGGACTGGTGGCTAGAAACAAACTTTATGGGACCACAGGAAACTTGGCCACATCCTTGATAATTGTACGTCTGGCTAACTAAAACCAAGCCAGATTAGAAAGGGTCATTTGTATTAATAAAGATGCCTACTTGTACTTTTGTCTGGGAACTAAAGTGTAGCTAAAGAACTAAATCTGCTTATCTTACACTGTGGCTGGGTCTACACTTGCCCCCAACTTTGAAGGGTGAATAGGCAGCACTTCGTTAGGCTAATTCTCCCTTGTGGCAACTGCAAGGCATCAAACTGAGAAGTGCTGGCATGTACTCCTTTTTGAAGCATAAAGGGACTTTGAAGTAGCACGGGCACTTCAAAGTGTTCGCGGCTACACGCATGCTGGCACTTCGAAGTTTGTTGCTTCAAAGTTGCCGCAGGGGAGAATTAGCCTAATGAAGTGCTGCATATTCACTGCTGCACTTCATTAATAATCTCCCACAGCCCTGATTAATATGACCCCTTCAAAGTTGGAGGCAAGTGCAGACAAGCCCTGTGAAGGCTAAGTTAGGTGAGTAGTATCTTACTCCACAAATGATGCAATAATGAGAAATGTGGCTTTACTCAGTGTAAAGGTATTTCAAACTAGTTTAAGATTAGACCAATTTGTTTCAAAAGGACTATTCACCTGATCACCTCAGGAGAGCAGAATTTGATCCCCAATTTAAGTTAATAAGTATTCATCCTACAGTATTTTCAGGAAAAAATACAGCTTACTAATTCCTACTGTGACAGGTTCTGTAGATGCTTCCAGTAATCTTCTGCCCCTGGAATTCCAATCTAGAGAGTCATTAGTAGAGGTACATAAATGAGAGACCTCTGTAAGATAGGGGCCATTAAACATGCCTCTTAATTGTGGGTTTGGTGAGGATGACTGTGTACTGTCTTTGGTTCTTTACAGTGCTGTAGAATGACTGCCTGAAAGGGTTTAAAAGGTTTTTTATCCACAGTATGAAATACCAGCTGTATGAGTTTTTGTTTTCTGTGCTTCACTGGATAGCTCCCAAAGAGAACCCAGAGATAAGATGGGGAGCTTTCAGACCTTGGCTGTCAGGGCTGGGATGTGGAAATCCAGATCAAGGGTTACCATAGCTTGTTTAATCTTTTTGATATGTTGCTCACTCCCCGTCTCACTGGAACTAGAGCAAACATTTGTGTAGAATGCTTTTCCTTCCTCCTCGTTTATGTTAGCCTATTGATTTCCAATGAGTAGCTTTCTCTCTGTAGGTGGAGCTATTTCAGAACTGCTTGGTATAACATCACACTAGGACATTGACTTACAGTACCTCTGTATTGATTCCAAGGGCTTTTTCAAGTGAGTAGCGGTATTTCCCCATCCTCAGAGAGAAGTCCCGATAGCGTTTGTCAACAGTGGTGACCCATTTCCTGATTTCCGTGGCATGTATATGTCCTTTTTCTACAAAGCTGTCAGCCAGCTGTATGAGAAGTTTCACTTTCTCCTTGGTTTGCTGCCCAAAACATGGGACATGGTTATGACAGGTTTATTATTATTCTTTGGTTTTAATTCACACAGCAGCCAGATGCAATTAATAATTTTACACAAACTAAAGGTGTTATTTCATAATAGCTGTGTCTACACGTGCACGCTACTTTGAAGTAGCAGCACCAACTTCGACGTTAGGCGGCGAGACGTCGAAGTCGCTAACCTCATGAGGAGATAGGAATAGCGCCCTACTTCGACGTTAAATGTCGAAGTAGGGACCGTGTAGACGATCCGCGTCCCGCAACGTCGAAATTGCTGGGTCCTCCATGGCGGCCATCAGCTGGGGGGTTGAGAGATGCTCTCTCTCCAGCCCCGGCGGGGCTCTATGGTCACCGTGGGCAGCAGCCCTTAGCCCAGGGCTTCTGGCTGCTTCTGCGGCAGCTGGGGATCTATGCTGCAGGCACAGGGTCTGCAACCAGTTGTCAGCTCTGTGTATCTTGTGTTGTTTAGTGCAACTGTGTCTGGGAGGGGCCCTTTAAGGGAGCGGCTTGCTGTTGAGTCCGCCCTGTGACCCTGTCTGCAGCTGTGCCTGGCATCCCTATTTCGATGTGTGCTACTTTGACGTGTAGACGTTCCCTCACTGCGCCTATTTCGATGTTGGGCTGAGCAACGTCGAAGATGAACATCGACGTTGCTGGCCCTGGAGGACGTGTAGACGTTATTCATCGAAATAGACTATTTCGATGTCGCAACATCGAAATAAGCTATTTCGATGTTGGCTGCACGTGTAGACGTAGCCAATATGTACAGCCTAGAACCTTTAACTCCCGCCTGTCTTGCAGAAAGGCAGGATTCAGAATTAATCAATGGAATTCATCTTGCTTGGTGGGAAATCCCTGGCATGAAATATAGAAGAGTAAGGCTTCACAACTGTACTCACAAATGCATAAAGGAAAAATATTCTGAACGGTAAAGAATATCTTTTTCTTTCTTACCTGTTACTTCTTGTTTTAATGCCATAAATCCTAGCAAAATATCAAACCATTGTTTGTAATAGCTGTGATCTTGGATCTTGGATAATATTTCAAGTCTCCCATCACAATACACACACAATTATTTTGAATCCATGCCTAGGTAATTCTTTTAAACGTTTCATCATCAGTACTTCAAAACATCTGCCACTGAGGTGGGCATGAATAATTGATTTCTGCTTTTGATTGGAATATGAATTAATTTTTTGGGATGTCTGAATATGATTTAATTGATTACTGAGGCTGCAGCACCCTATCCAAGTACTGAATTCAGAAGTAAAACAATGCTATTGTTCTAATCAGACTAACAACTAAGAGTGGCCTGAAATATAAAATTCATACCCAGACTTCCAAACTCCAAAAATTTTATTCTAGTCAGGTTCTTACACTACCTCAATCCCCATAGGATCTGATGTTTGCAACTGTTTCAGATCTGGGGTTTGGCTCAGTCCATTACAGAAAAATGGAACAACATTTATGTTCACAGCTGGATTTTAAGTATGTATTCCCGACTCTCCCCCACCCGAGAAGTTAAAGATGTCTGTATGTCGGATTTGGACCTGGTCTATCTGTGATGAAAAAATGCTTATAAAAACAAATGTTTAATATAAATGAAACAAATTGAGTTCCAATGTTGATCTCCCCAGTGTGACTCAACCATTAAACTAAAAAAGCAGAATGATACTCAATCACATTCCCAAAGTATCTTTGCCTTCAGTCCTGATGAATATTGCCTGGCCTACTTTTCAAAGGTGAAGAGCAGCTCAGCTCCTTCTATAATCAAAAGCACTTCAGATGTTTGGCACCTTGGAAAATCTACCCAGAAGTGTACAAATATTTGTTTCACCCCACAAAATCTTCCAAGAGATTTCAAAACTTGAAGGCAGTTCTTTGTAGTTCTAGCAAAACATATGAATGGGAGAGTCAGTGACCACCTCAGTAGCACTAGAAAATTAAACTTGTTTCATGAAATTCAATTTCACCCCATGAAAGGGGTATGTAATTCACAAAACTATTGGGTCCTTTGACTTTAGATCTTTTTGGACAAGAAAATACTGGCGGTAAGAAAACTGCTCATTGGCATCTGATTGTGATGGTGACAGTGGTCTGGGAGAGGCATACATTTTCCAGTTTCTTAAGACATGGAAAACCTCCTATAGCTATTGTTTTAAAAGAACCTGCATTATACCTACTTTGATCATTTGTCATATTTAATCCCCATTTTCAAATATATATTCTCTCACTAACTTTTATAAGAAAAAGAAGGGGAGGAGGATGAACATGAAGTCTGTGATACAAGACTACACAAACATTGAGAGTCACATGAAGAATTAAGGAATATAAATTTATATACCTAGTAGACAGAGGCTGCATAACACTGAGGCTGGTGCCCTGCTGCAGTCAGATTTAGCAATTTATATCCTTATTTGTGAATACCCTTGTGGATTCAGTGTATTTTCTGTCTGTAAATTAACTTTAGTTTGGATTAGTTTGCCTGAAGCAGTTCCAACCCCATCATCAATCTATGACAACCCAAGATTCCACAGCAATTTCCATAGAAATTAAGAGTTCTTTCCAATGGAGCTCAGGAAACAACAAAACTAATCCTGGGAATTTACCAACCCATTCATTAGAAGTACTTCATTGGGATCAATAGAGCATTCCTAATGAATAGTATGGTCATAAGTAGTCAGTCCAAAGAGAATCAGTTAAAGAAATTGCAGTAGTAATTACAGAAGGAACATCCATTGAGGCCAAGGTGACCTCAAATATGTTAGGCTAAATTAACTACCTTTTGCGTACAAATTTGTTTGGGGCTAGAGTTTTACTATGTCTAAATTAGGAACTTAATACCTGTGAATTATTCCTTGTACGAATCAGCTCTCCCTGCCTTACAGTAGAGCAAAACTATGCCATCTCCAGAAACAGATAGTATAAAAATCCCATTTTTGTGCTTAGAACTGGTTAAAAAAATGGTGTGTCACAGTTCTCAAAAGAGAAAGTTCTGTCCTGGACCGAGAATGTCAAAAGCAGATTCCCGAATCCAAAGAATGTTTATTGCACTGTTCTAAGCCCCTGACAAAAGAAGTGTGAAATAGAAACCATAAACACAGGCTCAGGAAAGGCAGATGCCATAATTAGAATGTTGTTACTGTTTACCTTGGCGGGTACTCTGAACTCCCCATATTCTTTCAGGAGTTCCTGAGTTTCTTCTGCTGATTCCCCTGTGGAGTTGTGAGTAGAGAGGTAATATTCTCCTGTTTCTTGGATCCAGTCTAAAGCCTGGGAGTAGCAAAAGCAACCAAAGAAAATTAAAAAAAAAAGTAGGTTTGTGTATTTCAAAAAAATGAATCCTCTTATGGTAATTCTTACAAATGGAGGATCTCAATTCCAGTGAGACCTTGTGTATGAAAATGCACTTTAAGGACACATCAAGAGAGCCCTCAGTTAAAGCAGCTGGCCAGATTCAGAGGTGATATATAAAGTTGCATAGGTTACCTCCTGTGAGTGAGTTAAGGGATTTTAAATAAGAGTAACTTACATGGGCTGGAACAGATTCTGTGGTGTAGCCACACTACATTCAGTGGCTAAACACAACCTGAAAATCCCTTTGACACAGGAAGAATTTTCAGAAGGCCAAAACAACAGTGCTTCCAGAGGATTTGTCTTGGCAGGATGGCACAGTGCAACAAGAGTGGACCCAGAAAAGAGGCTTGTACTAAGAAAACCGACTACCAGGAGAATGAGTGAGAGTCCTCCCCACCCCAACTCTTATACCTATTAACCAGAATTTTCTCATATTTTCCAGCCTCCTCCCTCATAAGTTGTACAAATATCAGGCCTGATTCCCCATTGCTTTGCCTGCTGCTTCGTGTTTTATGTCTATGGAAGGGGGAGAAGGGAGGAAGGATGAGAAGAAGGTATCTCCAGGGATTAGGGAGTTAACCTGATTTGGGTGACCAAGATTTAATTCCCTATTTTGCCACAGAATTCCTGAATGGCCTTGGCCAAGTTAATTGGGCAGGACCACCCTGCAATTAAACACTTCCAGCTGGCTCATGGCACGGAGCTCTGATCAAATGGCTGTTTCATTGTGGTGTAGATATTTGGGCTCAGACTAGACCCCAGTCTCTAGGACCCTCCTAAATGGGAAGATCCCAGAACTCCATATGCAACCTGAGCCAGAACAGCTACTCTGCCCCTCAGCCCAAGCCTAGAGTAGATGAGTCAGCTGACACAGGACAACCATGAGTGTCTAACTGCAGTGTAAAAATACCCCACTTCTCTCTGTGCCTCAGTTCTCCATCAGTAAATCAAGGATGAGTGAACTTCCCTATCTTATATGGGTTGTAAGAATAACAAAATGTGTACCCCCATATTGTCTGGGACTCAGATACTAACAAAAATGTATTGTTTGGGAACCAGTTACTAAAGAAACGGATGCCAAATATATGCAGAATATAAGCAGATAGTGTAAAATACGGCCTGATCATAATTCTCCTGTCACACACACAGTACACACTTTCAGTACTATAAAATAACTACACTTGGGGAAGGCTGTGTAAACTTTCCCTTTAATATCGCCATCTACTTATTTAGACTCCTTTTCACCTACTTGCCAACACATAGCTTATACCACTGTTCTCCCTCTTTGCTAGATTTGACCCTGGAACTAGAAGAAGGAGCAAAAGATGATAATTACAGTGGTACAAATGTCTGCCTGTTAGATTCTTTTCTGGCTATACCCTTCTGTTTCAGATACTCTCAGTCAAATTCTTCAGTTCTTAATTCAGCAAAACTCAAGTTATATTTACATAAGACTTTCCTGGGTTCTGTCAGACTCCCTCAACTACCCCTAACATGGGTAAATTCATACCACTTTATAGCTTCCCTTTGAATCTAGCCCAAAGTTTTGTCTGCTCTGTCAGTGTATGCTGTATGACAGAGAAAGTTGTATTTGGAAGCTCTCTTCCTTGCTGGGCTTAAGCATGGATTTTATTTTTTCTTTCTGCTTGCTTTCAAACTGATGAGCAAAACTCAACACAAATTTGTATTAATAAAACTATTATTCTTGTTTTGTTCTGTTTTGTTTTTTAAAAAAGTGCCTCCAAAGGGTTTTCCCTTCCATTTCTAATTGTCCAGGCTGCAGATAGGATTCTGAGATGCAATGGAAGCTCAGCGTGAAAGCATGACATAGATACAATGGTGATCTATAAAGGCCCCAGACAGGACTGGGTCATTACAGTACCTGCTTGGCACTGCGCTCAAAGACCACATACTGTTGGCACTGATCTAATCTCCGTTTCTTCAAAGTCCAGAAATGAAGAACTCGGTTCTCTCTCTGCAGCAGCTCGCTCAGAATGGCTGTGGGTTCAAGCAGAAAGGTTCTATAGTAAAGGCAGACATAAACCAACAAAGTGAGTTCATTTGCCTGTCACGAGAATGAACTCACAGGAGTGGAGCCCTTCAGACCATCCTTCTTAAATAAGACATTGAGTTTAAAAAGGCTGCTACAAAAACACAAAACAAATTTTGGAGAGTTTGTAGTTGAAAAATCAAAATGAGTAATATTGTAACAGTTGCAACATTACCAGCCATTAGTGATGATTTATAGGAGGAATGGGGAAAATGCCAAAATAAAGTTGAGTTAGATTTAGTTCCAACATAACTTGATGCACAATATTGTTGCAACTTCACTGCCTGTTCTACCCTGCTGCTTCTCTCAGGGCCAGGAGTGATGGAGACAGAGGAAATGTTGCACTTCTACTCTTTTGTGCCTGGTGAAGGGCTTTGAGACAGTCCAGCATCTTGGGTCAAGTAGAGAAAATGGCATTTTAGAAACAGCAAGTACTTCTGCAGAATTTAGGGAATGATTCCCCTCCTCTGTAGCTGTAACAAACTGGTAAAGTTCCACTAGCCGAGGGACATAAGGTTTTGGGAGCTTGTGAAGAGGGTGGAGACTCCTGAGACCAAGGTGCAGCCCTTTACAGTGAACTTAGTTTACAGGAGGGATGAGACCTGTGGACTACACATTGATTCGTTCATCTTTGCTGCCTAGGAAAAGGAGATAGTACAAGGGCATTATGGAAATAACTGCTCTGCTGCTGCTTGACGGCCTAAGGAGATACGTGTTTTCTGACCACTTGTGCCAAGTCAAGCTATGCAGACTTTACGCTGGGGACTAGAACTCGCTACCCATGAGACAATGGAAGTTTTGGTGCCCAAGCCTGTTAACATCCAGAAACCGGCCAGAATACCTATTGCGGTATAAGCTAATATAGATCCCCCATAGCCATTTTCTATTTCAAAATAAAGGTGATTTTTATTCCGGAATAATTACTCGGCTTTGGAAGGTAACTGTTTATTCTGTAAGAAAGTGATTTTTATTTCAGAACAGAGTTTCCACATGGGGAGTTATTGTGGACTATCCTATTTGGCAATAGCTAGCCCTGTCTAGCACTACTTGAGGTCTAAAGCCCATATTCAAAAAGACACTTGTCTACATGAGTAGTCTCATCAAAGTCAGTAGAGCTTTGTGACAATTTTGGATGCAATTTTTTTCACCAAAAATTCCAAATTAAGTCAACCAAAACACTTAACAAATTTGTGCTGAATTTACTAAATTGCCTGGGTTGAATAATCTCCACCTTTCTTCCAGACCCAACACCCCTCCAAAAGAATTAAAACATTTCATTTTAATATTTTCCAAATGAAATGGTTCAACATTTTAATCCAAAACCACTTATTGCTTTGAATCTTACTTTCATATTATTAATTTTAAAGGTAATAAAACCTCAAAAATAAACTGAAATGAAACATTTTGTTCAGCTTGTAACAAATTCTTAACGTTTTTTTCAGCTAGCTAATTTTTAAAAAAAAAATCTTTTCAGGTTAACATAATATGATTTCTCCAACTCTTTTTTCGTTTGACCACTGAACTGAAACTCTGGTTAGCTGCATTCTTGCACCGGAACTACTCACTAGCAAATGTTAGGCATGTGTTTATGTACCTTGCTAAATGAGGACCTAACCAATATAGCCTAACCTTTTTAATAGATGCAGAAATCACAGAGTGACAAAATTCAACCAGTTTGTCAAATTCAATAGCAACTTTAACTAAATGTAAGATTAAATCTGGCATCAAAAGAAAAACTAACACCAACAGAGAAAAAAAATGGTTTTGTAATGATCACAGGCATTTTTATTGTCTTACGGAGTGCAAATAATGTAGGTTCCTGCACCCTTGCTGTAATCTATATAATATCTGCATTGCCATTAACCTGCTCCTTTCTACAGCTTCACAAGTAACTCAGCAATAAAAAAATGACTTCGTTCGGCAGCTTTACTAGTATTTAGCAGCACCTCAGATGACTACTGGGGACAGATTAGCAACTGTTTAATTACGAGTGGGGGAGTAGGAGTGGAAACAAAGCCTAAAACTTCAAATATATCGTCATGTTGAAACAGTGTTCTTTTGACCAAGGGAAAGAGTCTAGTGATGGACAGTTGGTTAGTGTGTGACCTGGCATACAAAAGACGAAATGATCGGAGTTGCTTTCTGATGCAAACAGATTTTGATTTTCTGCTTGTCTTGGCAGGAGAGGTGTGTATCATGATCTGTGTGTGTGTGTGTGTGTGTGTGTGTGTGTGTGTGTGTGTGTGTGTTCCTGCTTTCATAGGTTTTAACACCAAAAGTGTGTGTGTGTGTGTGTGTGTGTGTGTGTGTGTGTGTTCCTACTTTCATAGGTTTTAACACCAAAAGTGTCTTATGGTTATGCTGTCTGACTTGCTGTTTCAAAAGAACCATGGAACTGCACCCTGTCATTTCCTGGTGCTCCCATCCAAATGAAAGGAGCCATAGGACTAGGGTTTGGAGGTTCTTTCTGTTTTCCATTTAACATTCACCTGAGTTAATGTTTTGTATGAGAAACTCAGTCTAATGGAGAAAGAAACTCCTTCATAAAGGTCCCACATTGTTGTTGTTAAAGTTATTGACAATAAATGTTGTCTTAGTTATAGTAGGTGGACGTTTCTGGGCTCCTTTATGATATGCCTCTAGAAGTCTCACGATGATGAGAATCTGATGTTGAGGTTGGTGATAGAAAAAGCCTTATGGTGTTGTTGCCTCAATGTACTAACCTTTCACTTGCTGCTCAGGCCCCCTGGTATGGCTTGCTACTCCAGGCATGCTGACGTTGTTCCTGTGTATGTACTTGAGGAATACTTCAGCATTCCTTCGTGCTAATGTGCAGGCCTATGGAAAACCACACCCCCAGAGAAGAGTTAGCATTGCAAAAGTCCTCTCCCTTCCTCCTAAATCTCCCCCCAGAACAACCAAGAGGAACTTTATTGAATGTTGAGTTTTCTTTCGACCTCCAGAAGCAGGGCCTCATGCATGAAAGAATTCTGGAGAGCGACTGGCATGCAACAGGTGAACAGTCACAAGTATTACACGTCACCCACTAAACCAACAATCTCATGGATGATACATTGAACAGTATTAAAATACGTGGCTGTAGAGAAACAGTGGCTGATCATTTTCTGAAGCCAATTAATGATGCTGATAAAGTAATTGTGCAAAGATCTGGTACAGATTTTCAATCAAGCAGAAATCGACTGATAAATTTATGAGTGTGATTAACTAACAGGGTTGCCTGCAATAGCATAGATTGAACTTGCTGACACAGGAGGCCCTTCCCAGTGCTATGTGCCAATTAAAGCCTCATGAAATTTGGCCACTGCAAAATGCAGTGAGTGATCTATATATTTCACTTTTTAATAATGGACTATGTGAGTAGTTTCATAGGAGTATAAGCATTTATACTGGGGGACAGTCTGCAGGCTAGTTGACATTCAAGCCAGCCAGTTCAGCATCTCACATAGCATAACATCTGGATTGCAGTCAGAAAGCCCAGAATTAACCAGGGTGCTGTCGGTGGAGGTGAAATCTACTTTGCTCATCTCTAATTCATTAGTTACATGGAATTCTAAAAATTGTAAATCTGAAATAAGCAAACATGAAATGCCTGTGCTATCTGATATTGTAAATTTTCAAAATAAATTACTTTGAGAATAATATTTAGAAAGTGTATATCAATTACTGTGCTCCAATGGAAATGCAAACATTCTCTAATTAATTCTTATAATGCCTCTCTGAGGTAAGTATTATTATCCCATTTTTACAGGTGGAAAACTTGCTCAGAGGGTACATTAGAATTTGGAACCTTCCACCCTTCTTTTACTTTAAACTGTTCCACCTCTTAGAAAATAAATTAGTATAATAATACTTATGAACCCTGTTCCTCCAAGCCCGAATGAGTGTCTGAGCAACGAAGGGTGGTCAGACCTTGAGAAAAGCCTCCTTCTGTTCTAGATGTTTGCTGATAAGGGGGATGACATGGTCTATCTCCGCTGCTGGCCCAAGCTTATCCCGACCTCCACACCAATCTTCATCCCTTCTGTACTCCTGTTCCAGACTCTCCAGCACACTGCACACCTGAAGAATGGCCCCAAAACACAGAAGCTCAGTTATCCAGAGTCATAATCAGCAACACAACAATCAATTAAAAGCTGGTTCACTCACTATTAGACCAGTCAAAAGCACTTCCCAGAGAAGTACTTGGGATCCCAGTCCACAGGAGATGTGCCATCAGGGAATGCTGGATATGTGAGTGCAAAGGGCTCCATCATAGACAGCCAGATCACTCATTCTTCACAATAGGGATTCCTTGAGTTCCGTACTGTGGTCTGTAACTCTTCCTGGTTAAAGGGGATAAACCTCACTTTTCCTCCAAGAAATGTGAGAAATCCCCACCAGGTTGGAAAACCTGAGGTTTATACTGGGGGAGGGTTCCTTCCAGCACTGAAAGATCGTTCAGGAAATGATCCCTACTCAGGAAAGGTGCTTTGACATGTGCTCAATCCCACTGAAGTCAGCAAGATTTAGCACATGCTTGAAGTTAAACATATGCTTAAATACTTTACTGAAACAGAACCCAAATCTGGAATTGATTTTCTTCAGCTGTGTGTTAGGGCTTGACTTTGCCCAGTTTCTGTAATTGTTGGTTAGAAAAGGTTAGAGTTTAAATGGTTGTAACCTCCTAGTGTTGATGTGGTTATACCGGAATAGAGGTGTTTAGCTACATGGGTTGAACCTCTCTAGTCCTGCACCCTGGGGACCTGACCAGTGCCGAACAAGAGAATTTGTTGGACTATGGGAGGTCAGTATTGTCTAGCAGCATTACCAACACTTCCACTGCTTACTGGGCTCTTAGTAGACATTTAGGAGTAAACTAGAGCTAAATTACAGCACAGAACACTGAGAGTTAGGACAGGTAGCTGTAAATAAACTTTATGGGACCACAGGAAACTTGGCCACACGCTTGATAAGTGGATATCCAGCTAACTCAATCATACCGGACTACAGCTGTTGCTGGATGAGAGACTTCTGGATTAGAGAGGTTCAACCTGTAGCTTACTCTGGTAAATTTACATAAGGGAGCCAACTAAACCCCTATAGTTAATCAGTGTGAAAATGGTGAACAGCCCTAAAGAGCAACAATGCTTTTGCTACTGTGAGAAGACTGATTTCTGATAGTGTGTGACTGGGATTCTAAGCATCCTGCTGCCCAAGTGGTAGGTCCCACTGACTTCAAAAATATGTCCTAAGTTTTCCATGAATTTCACACTTTCTTACACATTTCCCACCAATATCCATATGAACAAGGCTAATGTTCAGAACAAGTTTGTATTTGCACAAGAAGCGTGCCACGTGCTGTACACAGAATAAGCCTTGTGTTCACCTGCTCTTTATTTTGGGGATTTTGAGGGCATCAAAATAGTTTCGAGCACTAGCTCTGAGGCAATTAATCAAATGAGATGAAAAGCATTATGTGTGTGTCTTTTACAAATAGGACTGCCTCATTTGTGCAAATGACATTACTCATTGTTACCATGATGAGGAAAATTAGCATAAATCTGTTGTAAACGCAGTCAGGAAGGAAGTAGGACAACCTTTAGTCAGGGGACCATGGGGTGACCAGAACAGCTGCTGTGGAAAAGAGTCATGGAGAAATTCAAATAGTTCTTGCAATACTCCAGCTTCTCTCCCACAGTTGCTTTCTGCAGGGCTCTCCCTTTGTGAGAGTATAAAACCCCCATTACTTATTACAGCTATCCTCCTGCGTATAAAAATGACTGTCATCTAGTCAGGGAACAGAAACAACATGTAACCTAGGTGACTGATCAAATAGCCTGACTGTTGACGAACGATTACTTGCTGAGAACACTTTGTGAGGTGAACTATCTTTACACCAAGCATTCCCTGAATAATAGCAACTAATGAACAAAATTGTTGGACATAGCAAAATGCTCATCAACAACTTCAAGTGGAAAAAGGGGCTAGATTTCATAAATAAATCACATATATTTTGTCCAGCACTTTTCACTGCATAAGGCACCAGTGTACCCTTCAGTGGTTTTTTTTCCCCTCTTAGATTTGTTTAGAAGCCATTGTTCTTTTCAACATTATCTGTACTCAGGATTGTAACTGTGTTCAAAACTCTTGCCTTTCAAAGACATGTAAAAAGGCTTGCATTTATATTGAACTTGGTTACAAACGCCTTAAACAAGCCATGTTGGAAGCTAGCCCATGGATAGTTTGTAACATGGGGTATTAGACAAATTTCTGTCCACAAGAAACTGTGCTACCATCAAAACAACTACACCCAATGCGGGCATGTTACTGTTCCTAATGTGGCAGGTGCATTCTAGCACTCTCAACTGCATGAACTGCATGTAAATAATACAGCAGGATTCAATCTAAATCACTATTTCTTTTTGTACAAACAACTCAAAGACATGTCATGTCCTCACAAGTACAGCTTCAAGCAACGCCAAGCAACACCATCTGAGCAGCCGCATGAGAAGCCTGGAGTAAATAGACATCATTCCCATTGGCCTCACTTGGAGTTGCACTTTTTTATGCAGGATGAATTAATCCAATCATATCAAAAGCCAGTTCAAATGTGCTTTGCAAATATATAGGCACCTGGAATAAGGCAAGATAGTGGATACGTGATTGTTAGCCTGGACTACACTGCAAGGAGTAGCCATCAATAATTTACTGTCTTTTTTGGCATCAGGCTATCCACTCAATATGGATACTTCTGGCTGGGGCTGGTCAAATACGGCAAATGTTAAGCAGGAGGAATTTCAAAGGAAATAAACAAACAAAAGCCCATTTAAAAGTGTTTGAAATGAAACAAACATTAACATAAATTCTAAACAAAAATATTGTGGTTTCATGCTCATTTCCCACTTTCCTATTCATTCTCTTTCCCTTTTCTTCTCAGGCAGAAGGGGAGAGAAAAACTCTGAACGCATTATTTTTCATTATATTTTAGCAAGAAAATAAAGTTTCGAGGAGGGGGAGTAGACAAATTTGCATACAGCTCAAAGTGGCTTTTATCAAAAACATTTCAGATGCAACAATTTTATCAGCATCACTTCAAGTTTCATGCCTAGTATTCAAGGATCTCCCTCTGTACCTCAGGACCCCTCAGGATAAGGTAAAAGAACCCTAAAGGTGGAGCTATGCTCCAGAAAGCTACCATGGCCTGTAACTGTGCAATGGGATATAGAGTAAAGTGACTGTTAGATAAGGTGACCAACCATCCCATATTGCGGGACAGTCCTGTATATGGGATGCGAAAAAGGCATCCCGACTTATTTTTAAAAAGGGACAAATTATCCCATATTTAGGCCCTTTGGGGCTGGGGGTTGGGGCAGGAGCTCCTGAGGCTGCTGCTTCCCTGGGGGCCAGGTTGGGGAGCTCCTGCAGCTGCCATGTCCCCGGGGTTCCGGGTGGGTAGCTCCCATGGCTGCCACTTCCCCAGGGCTCCGGCTGGGGAGCGGCTGTGACTGCTGCTTCCCTGGGGCTCCACGCAGGCAGTACCAGCTCCCTGGGGCTTGGTGCAGCTGGGAGGAGCCACCTCTCGCTGCCATAGCTCCCTGTCCTGTGTTTGAGACAAGGAGATACAGGAGCCCTAAGGTTAGAGAGTAAACAAGTGAATAGCAGTCCTGGGATAACTGTGTTATTTTACTATGGTGCTAAATGCAACAACTGCAGAAACCCCCCAAGGGTAGAATAGGAGGCTGTTGGCATGAGCTGATAAAGCTGTAAGGCTGTCAGAACTAGGTTGTCAGCAGGAGGGTTTGAACCTGCAACTACAGGGGCTAAAGCCCTGGGCTCTAGCACATGAACTAAAGGACAGCTGGCTCTCAGCCAAAGCTGTAGAGCGGAGACTTCACTCTCCCCAATACAGGGTCTCAGTGCCTTTGGGATTACACATTTCCCTCCACTGAGGAAGTACATCCCAAACTTCAGAGACCTTCCAGCAGTTTATTCCAAATGAGCAACCCCTTGTAAGGCTGGTGCACCTGGGTAATTGGTAGGAGGAAATGAACCTGTGGCCTTAGGGGCTGAAGCTTGGTGCACTACTGTATGAGCTAAAAGCCACCTTCCTTTCAGCCAAGGCTGCAGAGGAGAGACTTCACTCTCCCTTGCCCTTGATCTGAGTGCCTCTGAAGTTGCCCAATCAAGATATTTCCCATTTATGCCAGGGACCAAGTATTTTCAAGTATATGCAAGGATAACATTATTCAGCTCACCTGCTCAGAGGTTTTATAGAAAGCAACTGATGCATTGACCAGCTTAAGCCTGTCTTCCATCTTCAACATCAGCTGCTGCCAGTGTAATGCCACCTTTTCAGCGCATTCCCGAATGGCATCAGCATCATAATGCCCAGCCTGTAGCAATACTTCAGCTTTCTGCTGTACCTGCAGAGCACTCTGGTGTGTCTTCTGTAAGGAAGTCGCATGAAAGAGGGACTATGTATAAGGGGAGGAAAAAGAGGTTTGTACAGATGTGCAAGGCATATGGTAAAGAGGTGAAACAAGGTGTGAACATGGAGATGTGAGAGAGTGAAACATTTTCAGATCATTTTCTAGAATTAACAGTTTTTTTTTAATAAAGCACTTTGGTGCACCTTATAGATACAAGCATACAACCCATTGTTAGAGCTGGAGAGCAGCAAGCACTGGTGGATATGGGTAAAAATTATCCACTATGGCAGTATCCTTGGAATCCTGAAGGAATTACAGCATATTTGGTACCCAAAAATCAGATAATACCAATCAGGAGCCATACTTGGCCTCCCTCCCCCCCCGCCCCCCCGAAATGCCTAAAGCTCCCAGCTATGGATAAAAGTAATCAACAGATCTATAACCCTTAGCAAACTAAAGACCCAATCCTGAAACATTTAAACATCATTTTACTCACATGAATATTTCCATTAATTTAAGTGGGACTGTTCACGTGAGTAAAGATAATCACTTCCACAGGTGTCTGTGTAATCTGGCCTGAACAGTCCAACCCATCAATTCCAGAAAACATGAAGATGACTTCAAGGGACCATTATTCCTTTTAATTTATGTTAATGGCCATGTGAAATTATGGTGTTAAATACATTATTATTATTATTACTAATAGTTTTATTTTCTAATCAGGGGTTATTAATTTCATTTTTCTAATTATTTTCTTTTAGGTGTTATGAATTTATTTTTTCAGGGTTTATTTTAGCAATATTTAATTTTTATGTAGCTGTCTAACAATTAGGGTTTTGAGTGGCTTTTTGCACATGCTGCAATGAGTTAAAATTTCTATACATTACTCTTTACCGTAGTTTACACTCCAATGTTTGTCTTTGTAATGTTTCTTAGTGCACTTTAGCATAATATGGTTTCAAACAGCAATTTGTGAAGGAGCACTAGGGAACCTTTAGCATACTCCAAACCAATTCATGAGCAACATATTAGTGTGCTTTAGAAATCACATGCCCATAATCAGCATTACTGCTCTGTGCAGAGAAACCCATAGATACAAGGAACCTTTTCCAATCTTTATTGGATAAGCAGGTTTCATTTGTTGTTGGGAAGTCCTAATCATAATTCATAATAGAATTTGAGCCATCTGGATGAAAAAAAAGTTGTATTAGTCTTTGAAGAGCTCAGTGATCTTGACTGCCCATGCCTTGTACCATCTAAAATGTTTTAAACAATATTTCATATATGGTATGTTACTATCAGGGGAGCTGCAGTTACACCACCCTCAGGGAGTGACAAGAGACACGGATACCTCCTGCAGTCTGCTGGTTGTGCTAACTGAGGGAGTAATTTACTACAGTAATTTAAGGTTTTTAGGGATGTATCACAGCTGCTCAGCTATGAAGGCCAGCAGGGTGTAGGAGACAGAACAATGAATTAACACACGCCTCATCCTTTTCCATAGCTATTAATGCCAGCAGGAGCAATGGAGCAGCAGATCCTGTACACCTCTGACTGCAAGGGCAGCTTTTATGCAGGCTGCTAAGATGAAGAAAACCCTTCAGTGCTTCCCTTCTCATCATGTGTAAGCCGCACTGTGGGAGCACGATTTAGCCCAACATTATGATGTTATTTTTAATCTTCTATAAGGAAGCCCAAAAGTCGCCTAAAGACACACCTAGTCTGTTCAGTTTTTAATTGTTAATGACAAATTCACATGTGATACATTTATGATCTAACTCCTGAGTCAGGAAAGGAGTTGGGAAATGTCTGGTATACACTGTTGAATAACGCAGCGTAGAGAAAACTATTTGCAAAAAGCATTAATAGGTGGCAAAAACATTTAGGAAGATGTTCAAGTACACTGCTTTATGGCTCTATGGGTGGTAATGATTATTTTAAACAGAGGTTAAATAATTTTAAATGAAAACGAATTCAACACATTGAAATCTTTGGAGGCCTGTCTTGGACAGTTAGTCCCATCTATACTGTTTAACTGGGAAAGACAAGCGAATGTTCCCACTGGTGTTACCTCTATGGCCAATTGGAATTGCTCATGCTCTCGCTGGAGTTGCTCAGCTTCTGAAAGGGAGCTTGCGTTGACTAAACTGGCATTGAGCATTGATTCCCCATTCCGAATCCAGCCGAGCACCTGTACAGAAAGGATACTCAATGTGATTGTCTATACTGTCAAATAACCTCCTAATTCAGCCCGCCTGAAGAAATATACTTTACTTAACACGATCTGAGTGTGAGTCAATCAGCAGAATATAAATCATTGGATAAGGACTCACTTCTTTAAACAAATAATATGCATTGTCAAACAGACAACAGGTCACACTATACAAGTAATTGCGTGAAAAATTAGAAGACACTGCAGGAGTATTTTGATATCAAGGAAGTCCCCAGTGTCACCAGAAGCTTTGATTATAAAGTGAATATTCCTCTTTGTAAATGCCACAGGTCAGGAATGCAATGGGTAAGAAGGCAGGGTTCAAATTAGACATGATTTTCTGCCCCTTTTGCAAATTTCTGTCCATATTTGTTTGAAAAGTCACATTTTTCACCTTAAAAGCTGCTTTCTTGTTCTTACAGCTCATTAGAAAATGTAACAAAGTTCTTAGCAAAGTGTCATAGAAACTGTGGGCATGATTCCAATCTTACTCTTAAATGAAATCAGGCCCAGGTCTGTTGACTTGAGGAGCCCACAGTAGCTAGCAATGTGAACTCTCCTTCTCTGAATAATATTTTTCCAAGTACAAAGCCTTTGGCCACAGGATTAAGAGGATTAAGTGGAAGGGCTGCACTGTCAGATCTCATGAAGACTCTTGGCTTGGGTATTTTTTAGAAACCACCTACGTATTTGCTAAAATAGGAAGTGGGTCCATTTCTACATTTGAATTTCAATAGTTTTAATCAAACATCCCTTTCCTTTCAATGGAAGCACCCAGGAATTTGGAGGAATGTCTGATCTGGATCAGTCCAAGCTCTAGAACTCAGACTTACCTCTACTTTTCTGCTCGATTTCAGCCTGCATTGTTTCTTCTTACAATGGGTGACCATCTGGCCCATATTGGGTGGGACAGTCCCGTATCTGGGACCAAAAGGGCACCCTGACCTATTTTCTAAAAGGAACTGATTGTCCCATATTTGGGCCCTCTCCCCAGCTGACCTTTTCTGCCAGTAGGTGCGGAGTTTTCTCAGAGTTCTCAACTGTGGCTTCCCCAGGGCTTGGGGTTGGGGGGAGGAGAGGGGGCCATCGGTGGCTGCAGCTTCAAAGGGGTTCCCAGTTCCCGGGGGATGTGTGGATCAGGGGGAATGTGGTAGGTGCAGCAGCAGCTTCCCCAGGGCTGGAAGTGGGGACAGCTGCTGCTGCTTTCCTAGGCTCAGGGAGCAATGGCAACTGCGGCTTCCCAGGAGATCCGGGTGGCTGCAGCTTCTAGTTCCCTGGGGCTGGGAGTGGGGCTCGGGGTTGGCAGCTGCTGCTTTCCCAGGGCTCGGATGGGGGGTGAGATGTGCAGCTGCCACTTCTGCAGGGCTCCCAGGGAGTGCTGGCAGCTACCACCTCCTTCCTGGCTCCCTGGGGTTTGATGGAGCCGCCTCTCCCCCCCCATATCTTCCTCTCCCATATTTGGGACAGGGAGATATGGTCGCCTTACTCTTACATGTTTGCACAGAGAGCAATTTCCATCTTCATTTTCTAATCTTACTATGCAATTCTCATTCTGCACCTGTACAGTTTAGTGCCCTCCCCCCATTCTAAAACTGACTTACTCATTCCACTATGTAGCTCTGCATGCTCATTAAGAGTAATGCCAACAAGCTTGATCGACCCCTGGATATCACTTTTTAAAAAAATGTAAATGAACAATTTCCCTCTCCCTCAGGTCATGGGGCCCATTTCTGTTACCTTTACCAATGTTGAATAGTATCCTATTCTGCAAGTAGTCCCACGGATTTCAGTAAGGGCTTGATTCAAATCACACTGAAGTCAGGAGGTTTTTACATTGGCTTTAGTGGCTTTGGATGAAGTTCTTGGACTACTTTTGGAGGAAGGCTAAATGCCAGGGTGGCAGATTTGGACTGTATAATAGGTGTGAATGATATACCGGACATTTTTTTTAAAAACAGTGGGACACATTCTGCTATTTTAAAACACTCTGTCCAAAAATAATCACTCAAACAGCACATGTAAATTCATGGATAAATTTGCCAACTGATTGTAGTCCTATTTTCTGTCAATATAGCTATCAAATTATTGCAAGAAATCCAGGTTGTTTTTTTTTTAAATTATAACATCCTGTTCACAAATGCACAGGAAATCCTTACTACCTAATCACCTTCACAAACGTAGCTTATGATGTATAAGCTTTGAAATCCAATAACTTTGGTTTACCATTCTAGATATCAATTTATCTTTGGTTCCCCATTCCCTCCAGGTGATTCATTGAAGTGCCTTACAGAAACCATTTTTTCTCCCTACATCATACATCACCTTCCTCACAGCCATTTCCCTCCCTCTGGGATAAGGAAATTAGTTGTCCCTAGGAGGAAAAAAAGGAGCCAGTCTGCACATGTAGCTGACCCTAATTTGTAGAAAATAGCATTCTGCTCAAGTCAGCAGTAGAGCAGTCTTCATCTATCAGCAGGTGTTACTGTTGCTGTGGGAAACACAATAGCAGATCCGAGAAAAAGGAATAGGATTTTCACACAACAATCATTTTGTCTATAATTTTGTTTAATTCTCCAGACCAAGAAACCCACGTATTACAAACTACACTGTAGCAAGTGTTGAAGTTCTGCCTTTTTTCGGAAGGAATTAACCAAAGGATCCCCATGGCTAGACAAGCTATGAAGTGACAAGAGCATACACCAGGAAACACTTTTACATTATGCTGAGCTCCTCGCTGACTTGGGCCTCTGTGAATTAAATAAAAAAAAAAAAAGGAGTATTTCTTCTGGAAAAGACATAGCTGACCATAATCATTCTTTTTAAAAAGGGATCAGAATGTCATTGGGAATTTTAGGAAGCAGCTTTCATTTTTCAAACCTATAAGCTGACATTTTCAAAACCACTAGATTTAAATGCTGAATTGTTTTTTGCAATTTGTTTCTCTAAATCCCCTGTGCAGTTTCAAAAGCTTCAGCCTAAAAAGTCAGCTTGGCTTTAAACACTAGGAAGGGACTGGATGACGTAACGACTTGTTTCCTAGCACCTGTAGTAATGAGATATTTTCTGTGTACTTGATCGCTCTATGTAACAGCTACCTTCACACAATGAAATCAGTAATTCAGATCTTAAAGCAGAGTTCTGGTCTTCCCAATTGTCAGTTATGTTTATATTTACACAATGGCTCTGAAAAAACTTACTAAACAACGTTAAATATTTGAGGTAGCCCAATAAAAACTGGAAACTGTCTGAAACCAGGTGCACACACAGCTACCTTTACACTACAGCAATATTTTGAAAGAAGTTCTTCTGGAAGATCTATTCTGAAAAAATGTCTTTCGACAGAGCACAACCACACACAAAAAGCTGATTGTAAAATATAAATTTACTCTTTTGACAGAGAGTGGCCACACAGCCCCCATCTCTTAACGGCCCAGGAAACACCATGGATTGAAAAATCTGGTGCCATGGAGGACGGCTCTTTTGAAAAAAAGAGCCCCCATGACATATACACACATTTTTTTCTGAAAGAATCTTTCAGAAAAAGGCACTCTTCTTCATCCAAGAAAAAGTGACACATTCTTCTGATTTAATATCAAAAGAATGCATTTCATGTACGGATGCTCTGCAGCACCTTTCGAAAGAGCCCCAGCTTTTCGAAAAAACTCACTAGCATGGATGTAGCCACCAAGTATATGAGCTGCAACTAAAAAATGTTTAATGGGGTTACACATGGCATTTCAGCCTTAATTTTCCATTTCCTGGAATCTGTTGCCTTCAGTAAGAGCTCTCTCTCATGCATCACTGTCATCTCAACTTTTGGTTAAAGTTTCCCCTCATGAAAATGAGGTACTAACAATATTGATGAAAGCCAGGTATAGTTTCTGCATGACTTAAGGCAGACTCTTTTGCTCTGCTATTTTGTGAATCTGAGTCTGTTTTGATTGGTCAGGTAAGGCAAAAGACATAATTGCTGCTCCCTCATGAGAAGATACAATATTTTTAACAGGAAAAGTTTTACAACTGTAAATCAGTAAAAACTCAATCAGCGTTAAAACCATTTGCATGAGCAAAATAGATCTGTTTAAAATTGCAAATGAGTATTCTGAAATCTTTTGCATGTAATAGCAACATTAGTCTTCACTTCACTTTCCACTAATATCTGCATAAGGAAGACTTGGGAAGCAACAGCTGGGCTGTGTCTACACTAGCCCCCTTCTTCAAAGGGGTCATGGTAATCAGCCTGAGCAGAGAATGCTAACTAAGTGCTGCAATGAATATACAGCACCTCAATAGGCTAATGCTCTCCGCAGCAACTTCAAAGTTGCAAACTTTGAAGCGCCTGCATGCCACATAGCCATAGGCACTTTGAAGTGCCCGCACTACTTCGAAGTGCCCTTACTCCCAAATTTGTCGCAGCACTTCATGAGTATTCTCCACTCAGGCTGATTTCCATGCCCCCTTTGAAGAAGGTGCCTAGTGTAGACACAGCCCTGGAGACAGAAAAGTCAGCTGTATATGGCACATTCTAATTATCCTTATACCTGTGAATCCTGACTCTCCTTAATTCCAGTGGAAACGAAAACGTCATGCAGCTCTTGAAAATGTAATATCTAGTGTTCAGAGATACAAAGCTGGATGCTAAACCCGAAAATGTTTATAAATCGTGTTATTAAACATAAGCATGTATATAAAGGTCTGCAGAATCAAAACACTAATGCTATAATTCAACGCCTCATTGATCCTTCATGCTTCCATCCTGTTGAAAGTATTTCAACATACCTTTTTGCTGTGTCCATATGTTTAAAGAAATAAGAGCAAATACCTTCATGATCTTGAGTGTCTACATTTCACAAACTGATCAATACCAATGAAATTAATTGCCAACTACTTCAAATCAGGATCTTTTTTTGTTGTTTCTCACAACTTCTCACGGATACAATTGTCTTTTATGTTGCTCATGTTAACCAAACAACTGAAATAAACAACTTGGAAATGATGATTACAACACGTTATTCTAAAAGAGTCTAAATCAGATGATAAAAACACAGCTTGTGGGACATTTCTCAGCAATGTAAAAAGCTTCCTGGCCTTCATTTTTCCATTCAGAATTCTGTATCCTTATATTTTCAGCTGTAAAACAATGTATGAGTTTTTAAGTACAGTAAACACTCAAAATGCACGACTTCGAGCTCACACGAGTTAAGCACAACTCAAAGTTGCTCTGCAGCTGTCTGCCCATGAGGCTCCCACAGCTGGGGTAAGCCAGGCAGGCAGACAGCCTTCGCCACTGTGGGAAACCAGGGAGCAGCAACACCTGGGTCCCATAAGCCCAGGGGAGCTGGAAACCACGCAGCAGCCTGGGCTTGCTGGAGCCAGGAAAATGACCATCCTACCAGGGTTTGGTTCCCAGCTCCCACCCCCTCTGCTTGTGGGACCTGGAAAACTGACCAGCCATGGGCCATGTTCCTACTCCCTGCCACTCTGGGAGCCATGTAATTAGAGTTTGATGAAAGCTCTGATGGCACAAACATGTTCAAAATGTTCCACATTGTATATAGAAATGTACAGTTCTCAGCTTAAATGGTCTACACTTTTTTACAAGTAATTTTTCCACCACAAGTGTTTATTTTTTGTGTACACATAGTAAGCATAGCTTTTATTTGAATAGCTAAAGCTTCTTTGAGTACCCAAACAACTTGGGGGAAAAAACAGCCACAAAGAGGAGAGTTGGAATTAGAACTGAGAAATATTTGGAGGTGAACATTTACATATTTTATCTGGTTTACAAGACCTGCTTGCAAATTGACTCCAACTTAAATGACACTTAATATTCTTTTAATTACAACTTTGTATAGATGCTTCTAATATAGCCCCAAGATAATTCTCTGATCACTCTCCTATATTCACAGACTTGCTATTATCTGGGAATGTGCTAACAGCCTAGCACTAAATGATGGGCTTTAAACAGACGTTTCCTACAAATTACAGATTTTATCAGTTTTGTTGAAGTGGAAATAAAATATTTATGGATTTAAATAACCCCCAAGTCTCTACAAAGAGGCCCAATGATTTTGCTTATGACTGAAAAGCAGTAACAGTAGAATCCAGTTGGAGCAAAGCCTGCACAATGATTTCACTGTAAGCAGAAGTTTCACTATCATCGTAATTACAATGCACTGAAACAGTTACAGACTTCTGTTCCAATTTGCTATAAGCAGTTTCCCACTATTATCAAACACAGAGCCCAAATTCTCCTCAGACTTCCAACTTGAAACTCCACTGACTTCAATCAGTACTGAAATTAATGTACAAGAACCTCTATTTTGCAGGTGATCTGTGGAGTTTCTTGTAGTATAGCAGGAAAGCATCTGCCTGTCTTCAAGCAAGGATGCCTCATCACAGTTAGAGCCTCGTATAAGACTCTTCTCAGGTTTCCAAAGGCCTTTTCTCCTATTAAACTGAAAAAAGTGAAGAGTGGGCCTTTCATGTAGTACCTGGGATTACATTCAGCTATAATCAAACCTGAAGTGGACACTAGGCACGCAGAAGGGAAGAACTAAACTATATAATGAGCTTGAGACACAGGAACAGTGGGACAGCAAGGTGAGATTGGTTAAATTGGGTATTAAGAAAACTAACATATTATAACTAGGGAAAGGAAATAAAAGGACTAACATAAAACAGGGGAACAGGAATTTAAAACCATAGGCCGCCAATGTTAAGGGGAATTTATTTTAATCTAAACAGCAATTGTCCTGCTATTATTTCTGCATAAGCTTTTCAAGTTCTATAGTTACAACAGAAAAGAAGGGTGAGGCATGAGGATATGTCCTTGAGAAGCTCTATGCCTTAATATGAAAGATTTTGTGAACCAGTGATCTATATTATTTCCACTCTGTCTCAGGTCACAGAGCATCACACTTGGAGATTTTTCACTTAAATGGCCACAAACAGCTATCCTCTTCGCATTCAAACCCATGAAGCATATGATTTAAAACAGAAACCTTTCCTAAAAGAGACTTTAATAGATACAGACAGGAAAAAGACTTTGGATTTACATAAGCCATCATGTTAAAACACAAACATATGTATGTCTCCCAGAACTCAACCTAGTTTGCTGTGTCAGCACAATGTTACCAAAGCTACAATAGGTGTCTGTAGCAACTAAATCTCCATTGACTCTCAAGAGCAAGTGCAATTTGGGAATGAGGGTGAGACAATTCATTCTTAAAAATGAAGGAAATTTGGCCCTGACCAGAGATGAACAAGCCAAAATCAATGTATTTTCCAATTTCACTAAGTGGTTGTGAATATGACTCATTCCCCAAGGAAACTAAATACAGCTACTTCAGGATATATTTTATTTTGCTCTTTTCTGGGAAATTAGCTCAAGTATCTGATAGGTTAATAAGGAATAGATTTTTTAATATTCATCTGAACATACAAAATGATTCTTAGCCATCAGCTTGCTGAATGGTCACAGGGTAATGAAGGCTTTGATACTTCAAATACTGAAACACTAATTCAGGACAGCTCGTGTTCCTCTTGCAGGAGATAGATAATTGAATGCTATCTTTTCGATCAGGGTGGGGAATCACTGACCTGGCCCCCAAATGAAAATCAGGAAGGCTCCGGGTTTACTCCCAGGGCCAGATTAACTCTTCTGGGAGCCCAGGGCTAGTAGATTTTGTGGGATCCTTAAGTTCTGAGGTAGGACCAAACTGAGGGGTTCAGTGTGTGGGAGGGGGCTTCTGGGGAGCAGGGTTGTGGTGTGGGGTCTGGGTGGGAGGTAGAGTGCAGGAGCAGGCTGGGGGTTAGTGCAGTCTCAGAAGGAGGAAGGATGAAAGAGTGCTTTGGGGTTGGGGTGTGAGGTCTGGTCAGGAGGTAGGGTGGAGAGGACTGTGGGTGGGGGTGTGAGGGCTGGGAGGGTGCAGGAGTGGAGTGGGATGATGGGGGTCTGGGCAGAAGGGGGCAGATGAAGAGGACACATATGACCCAACTCCCAAGGCAGGGGGAACACTGGTGGCTCTGCACAGTTCTGCGCTGCAGGAAAGTGCTCATTGCAGGCACCGCTCCCTGCCTTTCCCATTGGCCTTCAGTCAGTGGGAACAAGCCTAATGGGAGTGCTTCTCTGCAGTGTGCAAGGCCACTCCCCACCCTCACCCTCACCAGGCAGGACCCACAGGCCAGGTCTGGCCAGCAGCTTGCCTTGATCAGGCCTGAAAAGCTCAGGGTTCAACCCCCATTTCCACAGTGGAGAGCCAATGCTGGCGCTCCAGCCAGGGTGCCCCTGCATGGCTGGAATGCCAGTGATGGCTCATGCTACTGTGTGTGTGTGCGGGGGGGTCACACCTCACGGGGATCAAGCAAGCTGTGGGATGAGTATGGCCAGCAGACCATAGATTCCCCACACATCAGTTAGGTTTTTAGTTGTTTGTTTTGTGGAATATTCTAAGGCACAAACCTGTGAATTAAACTTCCCCATACATGCTCTCGGTCCTGCAGCTTTAGTTATCCAGAAAGCAGTAATCACTGTATTTCTCAAAAACAACGGTGACATAATGGATTAGGCCCAACTATAACAACATGTATTTCTAGAATTTATATTGCATCTGGCCCTCTATGCTCTAACACAGAACCACTGTGTACTCTTAAATAACCACCGTGTTTCGTTTCAGAATTGGCTACACTGCAGAGAGTAAAGTACTTGTTCCAAATACAGTGTGTAACATATTTTGTGTCCCTAGAGAAAGACAGCCCCTTTATAAATAATAATAATAATAATAATAATATACAGCCTTCCATTCAGAAGGATTCCAAAGCACTTTATAAATTCCACACACTTCATACTTGACACTGAAATGCCAGGTGACCATATTTTCAAAATTGAATACGAGGAGACTTTTGTGTTAGCATTTGTTGAGGTTGTAAACTATTCAAACCAAAGTGCACTTTTAAAACAAGCACTAATGGCACAATTGACAGCTTTTCACTCAGCAGCCCCAGGAACATATTTCTCAGCATGGAGGATTTTTGCCAACTGTACAATTACACATAGGAGGGACCCTGAGGGGTCATCTAGTTCAGCCCTCTGCACTCATGACAGAACTAAGTATTATTATTTTAGACCATTCCTGACACATATTTGTCTAACTTGCTCTTAAAAATTTCCAATAATGGAGATCCCACAATCTCCCTAGCCACTTTACTCTAGTACTTAGCCACCCTGACAGGAAATTTTCTTAACATCCATCGAAAACCACTCTTGCTGCAGTTTAAGCTCACTGCTAATTGTCCTACCCTCGGGTGTTAAGAAGAATAATGTTTTCTCCTTCCACCTTGTTACAACATTTTACAACTTGCAAATGGTTAACATGTCCCCTTTCAGTTTTCTCTTTTCCAGACTAAACAATCCCATTCTTTTCCACCTTGCTTCATAGGTCATGTTTTCTAAACTTTAATTTTGTCACTTTTCTTTAGACTTTCTCCAATTTGTCCCCATCTTTCTTGAAATGTGGTCCCCAGAACTATAGACAACTCTCCTAATCAATGCAGAGTGGGGTGGAAGAATTACTTCTTGTGCCTTGCTTACCACATTCCTGTTAATACACCCCATTTTTTTTTTACCAGCAGTGTCACATTGTTGACTAATATTTAGTTTGTGGTCCTTTATGACTCCCAGATCCCTTTCTGCAGAACTCCTTCCTAGGCAGTTGTTCCCACTTCTGTACGTGTGAAACTGATTGCCCTTTCCTAAGTGGAGTACTTTGCACTTGGCCTTACAAAAGTTCAAGCCCACACCTCTTCCACGCCCACTCTCATTCTTACCACCCCTGTTCTGCCCTTCCCCACATCGCACCACTTCCCTCATGCCCTCTCCCCTACGGGGCATGCCAAGGAGTGGCAGCAGGAGCCAGGCCTCCCCTCACTCACTGCAGCAGCGGGACATGAAGGGAAGTAGAGTGAGGCAGCAGATTGTGGTGGTGGGAAGTGGAACAAGTGGTCTGGTTTGGGAGACGGTGGGAATGCAGAGGCTGCTGCAGCACTCTGCTTCCCTGAGGCTCCTGTCACCATGGTGAGTGGGAGGGGGGCCCAACTGCTGCTATTGGGCCCACCCAAGGCCCTACAGGCTGACCTGGAGTAGGGGGGGACCATCTTGTCCATAGGATGGTTAGGGCAATTGCTGCAGGGCCCCCAAAACCACAAGGCCTGAGGCGCTGCCCCAGGCCATCGTAGGGGTGGGACAGCTCTGCACACACCTCCCCTGGGCCACAGGGATTTGCTGGCAGAGGTGTGGAGCTAGCAGCCAGAAAGCGCTCCAACCCCACTTTGCTGCTGGAGGTGGTGGCAGAGCTTCCAGGAGAGTTTAATGTCCCCCAGGGGCAGCAGAACCAAACCCAAACTGATCTCTGCATGAACCCACTCGTTATGCCCTTCCAGCATGACTGTGAACCATTGATAATTACTTTCCAGGAATGGTTTTCCAACCAGATTTGCACCTCTTCTCTAGTAGCTCCATCTGGGTTGCATTTCCCTACTTTGTTTATGAGAAGGTCATGTGGGAAAATATCAGAAGAATATGTAATGTAATGCTAAGTCAGTTTCTCATGAAACATTGAGCAGTTATAATTAATGTTCACTTTGTGCAAAGAACAGCATTGATTGAGTCTATGATCATTTGACTTTTCTGTGCACTCTAAACATTGAACATTTATTCTACTGAATTCCATTTTTCTTGGTGAACACAGAACATCTTTTGCTCCCTAGAGTAATGTAATTTGTAATTTTTAAAAAAAAATACCAACATTTTAATTGATGAAATGGAAAAGTTGGATATTTCAAGTGATCAAACAGATACTCTCAGGGCATCCTATGAAAACCAAGACTGACCCATTAAACCAAGACACAGTCATTTCACCGAAATGCAGCCACCTCTGGAGTGGAAAAATGTAGCTCTGTGGCAGTATGCAATCAGACAGGACAGGAAGAGAAGCAATATAACATATCTAAATGAAGCTACTGGGAAATTCAGGCATGAAAAACATAAATGACTGAGCTTTAATGTTATTGGAGCTAGAAGACTAATGCTAAAATTGTGAGATCCACAGTTGAAGATTAAAAATACTCAGGGTTCTACATCTTAACCAAAGATGACAAACTTTGCTGAGCTCCCCCAAGGTCAGTGAATAATGCAAAAAATGAAGTAAGGAGGGCAAAATAGCGTTGTGTACACTTTAAACTTGGACATTGAGATATGCACCAATGAAGCCAATGCTCCACAGTGCTTTCAAGTTTGTACCCAAATCCTCATATTCCCAGATCACATTTTGTTCTGAAGCACACTCCAAAGTAAAAGCTAAGGGGTTAATTCTGCATGAATGGTGTATGTAACTCCCATAAATATTTATGGGGTTTTGCCCATGCGCAGAAAATGGAAACGACTCCTCAAGAACTTGTAACAGCTCATTTTGAAGCCTGTGAACAGATGAAATACTGCTACACAAAAGGATTAACACTCCATAAACCTAGAGGGAAGCAATTTGGCAGAAACAGTTTTAACAACCCGCCTGTACTGTAATTGCTTTCAAGACATGTTTGAGCCACCACAAAATGGTTTAATGGCCATGGAAGAAAGCCTGACCTGCTTGACCTCAGCCTGTAGGTGCCGGAGCTGCAGACACTGCTCTAACCGTTTGTGAGTCTGATCAGCGTTAAGCTCTAGCTCATGCTGTTTCTCGTGTAGGAACTCCAGCAGCTCTTGCACTTGAGTCGCAAGATCAATGTCCTTTTCGCAGATGAGTTCAATGCCTACAACAAAATGACATGCATAGAGAGAGACAATTTCATTTATTTGCAATTCCAATTGCAGCACATTTCTGCAACCTGTCACATTGATTTGACTCTATCGTGATTCTTGGTAAACCCTTTCACAAACAGCATATGGTTTACCCTGGTGCACATGTTTGTTGAATCCTATGTCAGTACTGTCCTGTCTATCACTGTGTGTATCGATAAAATGAGATTTCTATGTTGATTGCTCCTCGTTTTGCTCATCTGCAACTTTCCATACGGCAATGATTTGACTGCAGCTTTGGTGATGTGGAACTGGGAATTTAAAAGGAAGGAAGGAAGGAAGGAAGGATTCCTGTCCTCCTTCTGGGATGGTGGAAGAGCAGAGGGCCCACAATGTCGAGTGTGCCTAAAGTCTGTGCAGGTTCCTAGGGGACCGTTAACACTCTTGTAATTTATTCAGTCATTTTAGGTTGTTCTCATTTATGCCATGTGTCAAATCATTCCTAAACCAGCTCTAGAACTGGAGGTGTGAAAAGGTGACTTAGCATACCCGTCCCCAATCCCTCCAAACCCAGTACTGAATATGCTTCATTGGCCGAGTAGATTTGGCCCACTGTGTTAAAATCCCAAGAAAAACAATGCAAAACAATAGCTCATCTTCTCTGATATGCAATTTCACCAGTGTAACTGACAGACTGGCCCAAGTCTTTATTTGACATTTCACACTACTGTCATCTATGCAATCGTAAATCAGTAAGAGCCTGAAATTTTTAATTGCTTCAACAGATGCAGGATCCAAATAATTATAATAATAAGATTCACCTAAGTGTGAGGAGACAATGCATTGTTCTTCAAAGCCATTGATTATGCAAAATTAAAAAAGGACCCACCCCCACGCCACAACTGAAAGTAGTTACACAGAAAGCAGAGAAATTATTTTTAGAGATATTTAATGTGAAGTCTTTTCTGTGTCCCAGAATTCCATGACTTTCATCCTCTGTCACAGTGATATCTGCAGGCAACAGAATTAGAACCTATATTAACCCTGTGTCAGCCCTACCTTGTGTTATCCATTTTCTGACTCTCTCAAGAAAGGCACATGGGAGTGAAACTCATTGGCTGATTCTCTTTCCCAGCCAAAACAAAACAGCTTCCTCAATACCAAATAAGATGAAATGGCCCCACGCTTCAGATTTAGGGTTTGGAAATTTAACTTATGCTCCCATTCTTGGGAATGAAGCTCCTTCTAACTGTCAGGCACCGTGCATATTTGTTATAATTAGCCTGCATATGGTACTGCATCCTTAGGACAAAACACTGGTGTTTTACATGCTTGACTTCACCACTCCTATTTGATATTAAACTCATGGTTTTCCATCATGCACACTTGACTGATGTAGTTTTGACTGTGCTAACTCATCAGCAGTAACCACTAAACAGCCTAGGAAACTATCCAAGGGAAACCCACTCTCCCAGTGATCAATGATTTGCCCTTTCTTGCTTGCCACATGTCACACAGATTTATGCCACTTTGCCAGCATATGCAACGAAAGAGCTCATTTTCCTCAAAGGTGGATTTGCAAAACAGAAAGCATTTTCATACTGTATTTTTAATAATGTCACTCCCCCCAAAGCCCTCACCCACACGTTTGTCATATGCAAGCAGAACTACTTTTTCAATAAACTGAATGCAATTTCAAATTTTTTAGTCATCTCTTTACTGAAGGGGATTTCAGTATGGAGTGGAGCATGCTCTTAAGCAGATTTATTAAAATGAGTAGCCTCAAGTACAACAACATAAACACACCAGAGCTCTCAGTGATGCCCCCCTATATCAAGTGAAACAACACCAAGATGACGGTATTTACTCTGGATTGATGCTGGTGTAATTGGTGTAACTGAGGTACAATCTACCTAGCTACCTATATATATTTTCTTCAACCCTTCAGATAACTACAGACTATTCAAATTATACACGTTCAAGTAATGCTTGATCCAAAGCACAGTAAATTCGATGAAAACACTACCGAGATTTGGATCAGGCCTGTATTATGCATCACATGTTGCTTATGTTTCAGCCAATTAGGATTTTATAAAAAACCTAATTTGCCAAAATAAATGAAATCTGAGAAAAATCCACCCAAAAAGCCAGCTGATGATTTTAAGAAAAGGCCATTCTGTTTGCACGGATGCCAGAAGTCAAATTTCTGACTTCCAACCTTTAAATAAGTTTTATTTATTAATTTTCTTAGTGGTAGCAACACAATGAGGTCTTAATTAAATCAGTGAATAACCTTAAATGTATTAAAATATGTTACAGATAAAATATATGTATGGAAATTGAAAATAGCTTTCATTAAACACTAAAATAAAGGAAAAAATACATTTTGATGACATAATTGACAAAAATGTATTCTGTGTAATACGGAGTTGTAGATTATAGTGAATGATACTGGGAAACTTCAATTTCAAAATCTTTTAAGCTTGACTTTGCCACATGATGACAGACTTCACTGACCAAATGGAAATTGCTTTGCATAATATGAAGCTCTTCTAATCTCAGAGGCATTTATTCCTGTGCTGATTTAGGACCCATTTCAAGAATGCATCCTAGTTCAGGAGAGACACTTAAGTACATACTTAACTGTAATTAAAATACAGTAGTTCCTCGTGTTATGTGAGGGTTGCACTCCCACACACCCTCGCATAACTTAAATTATGTGTAACTCGGGAGCAGCTTTATTCCCCAGCAGAATGCACGTTCTGCAGCCAGGGAAGCAGCAGGAGCACCTTTTGATAGGTAAGCCCTGGTTGGAGGGGGCAGCTGGGGAGGGTTGAGCCTGGTAGTGGGTTAAGGCTGTAGGAGAGGAAGTCAGGGGGTTAAGCCTGGGGTGGGTTAGGGCTGCAGAGGGGGCGGTGGGTGGAGTTGAGCCAGGGCTGTGCGGCCCTGTGGAGGTGAGCTGGAGTCACAGGGTGGGGGGTGAGCAGGAACCAGAGCTGAGCCCAGGGGGTGAGGGGTGAGCCGGAGTTGGGCGCGGAGGGTGAGGTGAGCTGCAGCCACGCACAGGAGGTGATCCGGAGCTGGGTGTAGCGGGGGAGAGGGGAAGAGCCAAGGCCGTGCAGGGGATGGTGAGCCAGAGTTGCACGGGGTGGGGGTGAACTGGGGCTCTGGGGGGTTTGAACCCAGGCTGCATAGCGGAGGGGCTGAGGGAGTTGAGCCAGGGCAGGAGGGGGATTTTGAGTTGTGCTTAACTCCATTAATGAGAGTTAAGCGCAACTCAAAATTGCTCATTTTGCGGGATTACTGCATTTGTTTAAATGCTTTAGGAAGAGACTGAAGCATGTGCTTTGCTGGCATTAAACCAAGATTATTGCATCTTGAGCTCTTTCACTGGAGTAGATCCTTAGCTGGTGTCATGGGTGATGTGTGAACCATGGGCACAGGGAGGTTAGACCCTGACCTGTCCCAACCCATCCCTTCCACCTAAGCCACTACTCCACTAGCTCCCCTTCTCCTGAGGCAGCCCAGGCATCCCTCTGATCATAGGCACCTGCCCCCACCGCTCATAGGCAGAACATGGGTGCAGTCATATGGGGCTGTCTGGGGAGGCACAAGCTGCCACACACCACTCTTGGCTGGTGTACATTGTCATGGGCTCTATTGCAGGGCAGGGAACCTTTTTTTCTATCATTGGCCATTGACTTGCAGAAAAAAATCAATCGTGGGCCACACACAAATAAAAAGCAACTTAATGTAGGTCTTTTGTAAGGAAGGGAAATGTAAAACATTTAATTCACTCGCAGCTTTAATGCGATGGCTGAGGTTGCAAATTAAGTCAGATAGCGATTTTTCACACTAGAATCCCTGCAACCTGAACCCCACCGTAGGCACATGGCTTGGAGATGCTACAGGCTGCCCCGCACAAGAGTGCCAGAAGCGCACACTGCCTGGCTTGTGCGCCTGCCGATGTGAAGTCAAAGCTCAGTAGAGCGTCGGGGGCTCTGCCGTGCCCCAGCACTGAACTAGGAGTGATGGGGTGTTGCAGCACACCCCCATGTTTTACCCGAGGTCCTGGTTGCTGGCCCTGCACCTAGGCCCTGATTTCTGGTCCCATGCCAGAGTCCCAGCAGCTGCTCTATCCTCTCACATGCCCTGGGTCCCAGATGCCACACTGCCTCTGCATACCTGGGGTCCTGACTTCCAGCCCTGCACCAGTGTTCTCTGTAAGCTGAGTGCTTGTGCAGCCATCCAGCAGAGATTTAAATGCCACCCACCTGATTAACAAAGCACCCACAGCACCCACAGCCAGCAGCATATATTTCCACTGATGGAGCACATCTCCATATGACTTGGTGCACATAAAATTTATTCCGATCATGGATGGAGAAACATAGAGGGAACCCTGCCCTGCATTCAGGGTCACAGATGCCATGCTGCTTCCTGTCCCCAGGGTCTGCTTTACCCCTGTATGTCAGAATAGAGGTCTCATCATCATCATCAATAACCATGGGCTCAGCACCTGTTGGTGTCTGATGCCCCTTTCACTATTTCCTTCCATCTTTCCCTATCCAGTGCAGAGTGGCTTAGTTTCTGTAGACTAGCTCCACGCCAATCTACTACATCATCTATCCATTCTCTGTGGGGTCTTCTTCTCCTGTACGAACCGTCCATTAAGCCGAATACTAGAGTCTTGATTTTTCATTCGTTGTTCATTCTGCAAACATGTCCAAATAGTTATAGCTTCCATTTTATAACCTTCTACAGCAGGTTCTCTTTCGGCTGTATCTTCCTATATAATTCCTCATTGGTGACCTTCTGCATCCATCCTATTCTCAGAATCTTTCTACAACAACTCCTTTTGAATGCTAATATTCTTCTTTTTGAATCTTTCATTATCACCCACGTCTCACATCCGTACAACATGCTGCTGAATACACACATTTTCAAGATGCCCAGCTTCGTTCTTAAGCTAATTGCTTCGCTTTTCCAGATCTTATCTATCGTCTTCAAACTCGCTCTTGCTTTCACTATTCTAGTTGCTATTTCCTTCTTACAGTCTAGATCATATGTTATGTTGCTCCCCAGATATGTGAACTTCTCTACTTTTCTAGTTCAATACCATTGACACTGATTTTCCTTCCTATTTCCTTACCTCCAAAAACCATTGTTTTTGTTTTATTGATGTTCATAATCAGTCCGTACCGCTTCCCTTTTTAACACCCGCATTGTTTTCACTAGCTTCTCCTTATCTTTCTCAATGATAACTATATCATCCGCGAGCCTCAAGATGTTAGGCAAGAAGTAAGTTGCTAAGGCATCTACCATGGAGCACCTACAGGGACACTCCTTGAAGAAGAAGAAGTTTGTGGCTTCATCATCTAAACTTTCAGCGAACCACTCACTGCAGCACTAGCAATCATGTTTGAAAAGTGGCAGAAATAGGAATTGATTTTCAAAGCCTCATACTGAGTTACCAGCTCTGTTAGTAAGAGCAAGCAGCTTTTGACTTGTAAACTGAACAAACCTGATGTAGAGTTCAGTGAGAGGAAAGAAAATTCAGTGTAATTTTTATAACCTAAAATTGTCCTCAACTGAAATCAGAAACAGTAGGCTCCAAAGAGCAATTGCTGTCCCTTACATTGCTATCCTTCAAATATTCTGCATTCCCTGCAAACCGGTTATGAAAAGAACCTTCAAGTAACCCTGTTATACTCAGTCCTCAGGATGGCTTTTGTTTGCTCCACATGGGCTTCACACAGGGAGGCTGAGGTAATCTTTTGAAATATTTTTTAAGAAATAATCAATGTAATCTCTGTTCTACTGTTTAGAATCCAGAAAATTATTTCTATTCTCCAGCAGTTTTAGAGTTCCAAACAAACACAATGAGTTTTTCCTCAGAGACCAATCAACTAACCTCTTGTTTGTGCTCTGGCATAGATCACATCTTGTACCTCCCCATGTCTTCTACTCCCACCTGCATCTGCTCTGGATCACATCCTGTACCTGCCATGCCATACTGCTCTGATATTTCCAGGAAGAAAAGTGCAACTTACTGATTTATTCTGGGCAATTTCACCAAACAACAAAGCCAGGAACTAACAGGCAAAGCAGAGAGCTGGACATATTGTGAGTCTATGCTGTGCCAGCTTCCACATACTATTTACTCTGTGCACCTGCTTTCCTATCATACAACTTTCCCTTTTAGCTGCTGCTCAGCTCCTGTTACCCAGAGCTTGCCAAATTATGCTGAATATTGAAAAAAATGTATTTTGGGATTAAATGTTTGCAAAAGACTAGGATGAGATCAAGAAAATCAGTGTTATTTGTATCCTGAGAGTAGTCTCCTCTTGTCCTACTTTAAGGGTGTGGAGAAACTGTTCTGTGCACCTTTCAAGACATGTGGGAAGATTTAAGCAGCTCACAAATAATTATAGCTTCTAGGACAGTAAGTAGAGATTTATCTGAATTATTATTTTTTCCCAGGTGAGAATGCAAACATACTGGAAACACGAACCTTTTGCAGAGAAGCAGGGTATAAGACACAAAGCAACTTCTCTGCAAATATGTTCAAGACTGCCATTTAGGAGCGCATGATAGGCAGGTTTTTATATCCTGTGTTTATCTTCACTGCCAAATAGACTTTGCACATAAAATTCCAACACCATATGGCACATTCATACTGAAAACAATGTACATTTTCAATACTTCTTTGAAGGGAGAACATTCAATTATCCAGCTAGGGGTCTGTTAACAGATTATGTGATTTCTTTTGTATTTTTTTAAATGGACAACCATTAAGCAAACTGTCTTGCTCACCAGAAGCCTGGACTTCCATAATGTACTGGTGTAAATCTTGTCCTTGCTGGATAACCTCAAAGGTCATGTTGTTCATGGCCAGTTTCCGCTCAGTGTGACGCTGCAAGCGTTGCTCAGCCAGAGTTAGGTCCTCGGTATTGAAATCATTCATTTGTCTCAATAAATCTTCATTCCAGGCATCTAACTCTGCTGTTACCTTCAAAACAAAGAAAAAGCCACATATTGTATGCACTGGAAGCCAACAAAAGCTTATTCCAAAACAGTAGTTAGATCATCATAATACTCCTCCAGCAGGATCCGATCCTAAGCCACTTGAAATCAAGGGGAGTCTGTTTATTTCCATGAGTTTTGGAAGAGGCACTTGCATAGCACTTTTTTATGTGGATCTCAGTGCTTTGACAAAGGTGTGTGAGTGCTATTATGCTATTTACAAGCTGGGAAAATGTAGCATAGAAGTGACTTGATCAACGACACAGCAAGCAGTAGCAGAATTAAGTACAAAATTACAATTCCCAGCTCTAAACTCTACACAGATCTCCAGCAATCATTTGCAATGATTGTCTAACTTTGCTTCCTTTGTTCTTGTTCTTTGTTCTGTGTCCTGTTTCTTCATTGAAACAATTCTCTTGTTTAATCTAACAGTCCAATCACTATTTCTACTGTATTATCACCTTGTAGTACCCAGATAGTAAATGAGTCCAACTGCATTAGCTTCTACAGAATCACACTTGAAATTAGAAAGAAGTAAATAAGGATAAAAAGCCATAGGAGGAAATGAAGAACAGGGGACAAAGGTAATGGTAATCAAATCTTGATGTTAAGTTAAATATCTAATCTGTATTGGCACCAACATGAAAGATGTCCAATTTTCAGAGGTGTTAAGCCCCATTTCTCACTGAAGTCAATGAAATTTGTGGTTGCCCCAATGCATACTTAGGTGTTTAACTTCTGAAACCCACTTTGGAAAATTTTGGCATTTTATCCCACACTTACAAAGCAAACCAAGAGCACCGAACCAAGAATTTCTGGCCCCAAGCCCTCTGCATGTTGTTTTGGATTTGGGTTTAAAAGACATAAATTCAAAATGAGAACCCAAGTCCAGCTCCCTGTTTAGACTCTTCTTTGAATGAAGTGGAAACACAGATTTGTTCACCCCAGGCAATCTATGATCATTTTACAAACCCAGGACTGAAGTTCCAGGGTGAAGGGAAGAGCACAAGTGCTCCTGAGGGCTTTCCATTTTTATTCAAATTATTCCTTTGTCCATTGCATCCAAATAACTTGAAATAATAACTCTCTTGGTTTACAGTCCCATTGGTACCCTTCCGGATTGCAGTGGCCTATGATTTTACTCACACTTCCCATTTAATTGGAGTCTCTGGAACGCAGTGGCTTATTGGCAGATTTTCTTTTCTATTACCAAGCCCTGCAGAAACAGTCATGGTGGAAAAGAGAGAAGGAGGTTGGTAGACAGTTAGAAAGGGTTTTAAAGCGAGATCCTCTGCTGATAGTGGGCAGGCCTTGACCTCATTTTAAGCGATGGAAAACATAACGAATAGCTACAGTTTAAAATGAGAATAGATTTCCACTCTGAATGGTATGGTACTTGAGGTTCCATACAAAGCCAGTTTTGCTCACATAGGCTGTTAGAATGGCATATAATTTTACTGGATCAGAAGGAGGTTTTATTTTTATTGGTTATTAAGAATATTGCCTTTCATAGTTCATTGCATTGATTGTCAAGCTGGTAAAACATAGTCATCCGAAAATGTATAATAGAATTAATCAAAATTTCCTGTAGATGTGAATCAATTCTTGTGTACCTGCACTGGGGAAGCTGACTAAAGGTACTTAAGAATCACAGTTACAGAGAGGAATCAGAAATGCAATCATATGTCACATCTGATTTCTCTTACAAACTACATATTAGGATAGTGGAGATTCTGTTCTACTGTGGAGAATGTCTCCATCCTGCAGATGTTAATACACAGTTTCATACGCAGTGTTGTTGTAGCTTTGTTGATCCCAGGACATTAGAGGGGGACAGTGTCCCTGTGTCTACAAGAGCCCCTTCCTTTTGAAAGGGACATGTTAATGAGTGGGTTCGAAAGATGCTAATGAGGCGGTGCAACGAATACGCAGTACCTGATTAGCATAATAGCAGCTGCGGCAATTCAAAAGTGCGGCTTTTCAAATCGCGAGCCACTTGTGGAGACAGGACCTTCCGAAAGGACCCCCCAGTTTTCAAAAGCCCTTCTTCCTAACACCAGATAGGAAGAAGGGTTTTTGAAAACTGAGGGGGTCCTTTCGGAAGGTCCCATCTCCACGGGCAGCACGTGATTTGAAAAGCTGCACTTTCGAATTGCCACGGCTGCCATTATGCTAATCAGGTACTGCGTATTCGTTGCACCGCCTCATTAGCATCTTTCGAACCCACTCATTAACATGTCCCTTTCAAAAGGAAGGGGCTTGTGTAGACATAGCCTGTGAGAGAAAATGTCTTATTGTGGTGGAGTTCTTGGGATGCAATGTGAACTGTGGGACTACTGAGCCTTCAGTCCACCCATCTGGAGCATCCCTCGCACTCTGTGATATTGTTGCCAAGCCACAAACCTTTGATGGCTCCTGTACTTACACAGCCATCCACAGGCAGAGACATCTAGAGCTACCCATCCTTGTACCCCAGGACTGAACCATCTTGACCTGGTCAGAAGACTCTACTGTGTCAATGTACTTGAGCCTTTCCTGAAGGAACCACTTTCTACAGATGGTTCAGTTTTCAGCCCACTCAATCTTTGGCCTCTCTGCAGATGGTGCAAAAGATCACAGGAGCATCTGTCATATGGACACTGACTCAAGTCACAGACCACCAAACACACACCAAAAGTGAAAGTTAGGGAGACCATATCACCCTGTCCCAAATAAAGGACATGGAGATATTTTTTGGCAGGGGGAAGGGACATCTCCTCCCAGCTCCACCAAGCCCGAGGAAGCTGGGAAGAAGGCAGAAGCCACTGGCGCTCCCTCCTTCTCCCCCTCTCTCCCCAAGCTTAAGGGAAGTGGCAGCTGCCAGCATGTCCTCCCCTGAGCCCTGGGGAAGCGGCAGCCACTGGCCTCTCTTCCCCAGCCCCTGGGAAGCAGCAGCCAATGTCCCTCCCCCCGCGTCAAAGAAGTGGCAGCCATTGGCCCTCCCCTATGGGGAAGCGGCAGCCACCTGCACTCCCCACAACCCTGCAGCCCTGGGGAAGCAGCAGCTTCCAGCACTCCCCCCTCGCCAGACCTAGGAAAGTGGCACTGATGTGACAGCCAAGTGCTCTATGGCCAGCAGCTGCTGGCAGAAAAAGTCAGCGGGTTGTGGGGGGTGCCCAAATTCAGGACATTTATGCCCCCTTGAAAATAAGTAGGGACACCTTTTTAGCATCCCAAATATGGGACGGATTTTCACCCTAGTGAAAGTGAAATGTTTTAACAATATTTTATCCTAAATTGCAATCTAGGAATCTCAAACACTTTGCAAATGCTGGCTGATTTTCCCTCACTGGGCCCTGCTAAAGCAGGACTAATGTTAGATTCCCTTTCTAATTTGGCCAAACTGAAGCACAAAGTGGTTAAGTGTCTTACTAAATGTCGCACTAGAAAATGTGTGACCTAGCAATGAAGAAACCCAGGACTCCTGATTCCAAGGCCTGTACTTTACCCACCAACATTAATATGTGTGAGGATCTCATGATTGGAATCCATGTTAACTGAAGGACTATAAATCTCATTCATAGAATCATAGAATCATAGAACACTAGGACCGGAAGGGGTCTCGAGAGGCCATCGAGTCCAGTCCCCTGCCCCGATGGCAGGACTGACCACTATCTACACCATCCCTGATAGACATCTATCTAATCTGTTCTTAAATATATCCAGCGAGGGAGATTCCACAACCTCCCTTGGCAACTTATTCCAGTACTTGACCACCCTGACAGTTAGGAACTTTTTCCTAATGTCCAACCTAAACTTCCCTTGCTGCAGCTTAAGTCCATTGCCTCTTGTTCTCTCCTCAGAGGCCAAGAAGAACAAGTTTGCTCCCTCCTCCTTATGACACCCTTTAAGATATCTGAAAACCGCTATCATGTCCCCCCTCAATCTTCTTTTTTCCAAGCTAAACAAGCCCAATTCTTTCAGCCTTTCTTTATAAGTCATGTTCTCCAGACCTTTTATCATTCTAGTTGCTCTTCTCTGGACCTTCTCTAATTTCTCCACATCTTTCTTGAATTGGGGTGCCCAGAACCGGACACAATATTCCAGCTGAGGCCTAACCAGCGCAGAGTAGAGCGGTAGAATGATTTATCGTGTCTTGTTCACAACACACCTGCTAATGCATCCCAGAATCATGTTTGCTTTTTTTGCAACAGCATCACACTGTTGACTCATATTTAACTTGTGATCTGCTAGAACCCCTAGATCCCTTTCTGCTGTACTCCTTCCTAAACAGTCTTTTCCCATTCTGTATGTGTGAAACAGAGTATTCCTTCCTAAGTGCAGCACCTTACATTTATCTTTATTAAACTTCATCCTGTTTACTTCAGACCATTTCTCCAATTTGTCTAGATCATTCTGAATTTTGACCCTATCCTCCAAGGTAGTTGCAACCCCTCCCAGCTTGGTATCATCTGCAAACTTAATAAGCGTACTTTCTATGCCAATATCCAAATCATTAATGAAGATATTGAACAGAACTGGTCCCAAAACAGACCCCTGCGGAACCCCACTTGTTATGCTTTTCCAGCAGGATTGAGCACCATTAACAACTACTCTCTGAGTACGATTAGCCAGCCAGTTATGCACCCACCTTATTGCAGCCCCATTTAAGTTGGACTTGCCTAGTTTGTCGATAAGAATATTATGCGAGACCGTATCAAATGCTTTACTAAAGTCTAGGTATACCACATCCACTGCTTCTCCCTTATCTACGAGTCTCGTTATCGTGTCAAAAAAAGCTATCAGGTTGGTTTGACATGATTTGTTTTTTACAAAACCATGCTGGCTGTTCCCTATCACTTTACTACCTTCCAAGTGCTTGCAGATGATTTCCTTAACTACCTGCTCCATTACCTTTCCTGGCACAGAAGTTAAGCTGACTGGCCTGTAATTTCCTGGGTTGTTCTTATTCCCCTTTTTGTAGATGGGCACTATATTTGCCCTCTTCCAGTCTTCTGGAATCTCTCCTGTCTCCCGTGACGTTCCAAAAATGAGAGCTAACGGCTCAGCTACCTCTTCTATCAGCTCCTTGAGGATTCTAGGATGCATTTCATCAGGCCCTGGTGACTTGCAGACATCTAATTTTTCCAAATGGTTTTTAACTTGTTCTGTTTTTATTTCAAAAACTATCTCTACCCCTTTTCTACCAGCATTCACTATGGCTACGTCTACACGTGCAGCCAACATCGAAATAGGCTATTTCGATGAATAACGTCTACACGTCCTCCAGGGCCGGCAACGTCGATGTTCAACTTCGACGTTGCTCAGCCCAACATCGAAATAGGCGCAGCGAGGGAACGTCTACACGTCAAAGTAGCACACATCGAAATAGGGATGCCAGGCACAGCTGCAGACAGGGTCACAGGGCGGACTCAACAGCCAGCCGCTCCCTTAAAGGGCCCCTCCCAGACACAGTTGCACTTAACAACACAAGATACACAGAGCTGACAACTGGTTGCAGACCCTGTGCCTGCAGCATAGATCCCCAGCTGCCGCAGAAGCAGCCAGAAGCCCTGGGCTAAGGGCTGCTGCCCACGGTGACCATAGAGCCCCGCAGGGGCTGGAGAGAGAGCATCTCTCAACCCCGCAGCTGATGGCCGCCATGGAGGACCCAGCAATTTCGACGTTGGGGGACGCGGATCGTCTACACGGTCCCTACTTCGACGTTGAACGTTGAAGTAGGGCGCTATTCCTATCTCCTCCTGAGGTTAGCGACTTCGACGTCTCGCCGCCTAACGTCGAAGTTAACTTCGAAATAGCGCCCGACACGTGTAGACGCGACGGGCGCTATTTCGAAGTTGGTGCCGCTACTTCGAAGTAGCGTGCACGTGTAGACGCAGCTTCTGTCAGGCATTCCTTCAGACTTCTCTGTGAAGACTGAAACAAAGAAGTCATTAAGCATCTCTGCCATTTCCAAGTTCCCCATTACTGTTTCTCCCTCCTCACTGAGCAATGGCCCTACCCTGTCCTTGGTCTTCCTCTTGTTTCTAACATATTTGTAAAAGGCCTTCTTGTTACCCTTTATGCCTGTAGCTAGTTGGAGCTCATTTTGTGCCTTAGCCTTTCTAATTTTACTCCTGCATTCCTGTGTTCATTCTTTGTAATTTGTCCTAGTTTCCATTTTTATAAGATTCCTTTTTTAGTTTGAGATCATGCAGGATCTCCTTGTTAAGCCAAGGCGGTCTTTGCCCATATTTACTATCTTTCCTACATAGGGGAATAGCTTGTTTTTGGGCCCTTAATAATGTCTCTTTGAAAAACTGCCAACTCTCCTCAGTTGTTTTTCCCCTCAGTTTTTCCTCCCATGGGATCTTACCTACCAGCTCTCTGAGTTTACCAAAATCTGCCTTCCTGAAATCCATCATCTGTATTTTGCTATTTTCCCTCCTACCAGTCCTTAGAATTGTGAATTCTATGATTTCATTATCACTTTCACCCAAGCAGCCTCCCACATTCAAATTCTCGACCAAGTCCTCCTTATTTGTTAAAATCAGATCCAGAACAGTTTCTCCCCTGGTGACTTTTTCAACTTTTTGGAATAAAAAATTGTCTCCAATGCAGTCTAAGAACTTATTGGATAGTCTATACCCCACTGTATTAGTGTCCCAGCATATATCCGGATAGTGAAAGTCCCCTATCACCACCAAATCCTGGGCTCTGGATGATTTTGTTAGTTGTTTAAAAAAAGCATCATCCACCTCTTCCACCTGGTTAGGTGGCCTGTAGTAGACTCCTACATTGTTAATGTTATTCCAGTTTACAGCTCCCTGAATATCTAACCAGTCTCAAGGCACCATTGTGCTATGGCACTGTGCGTTAACTCAAGAGGAAACAATCCCTGCCCCAAACACCATACAGTTTAAATAAACCAGAAAGGAGGTTGAAGTGGAAACACAGGCAGAGAGAAGTGAAGTAATAAGCAGAACCTCAGATCAGAGCTGGGACTAGAATCCAGGTTTCCAGAATTCCACATGATCCCACTGCTCCATGTTGCCTTGGATCGGACAGCTGCTTCCCCATTTGTTTAAGTATCCATTAGAATCCCAACACCTGTTATATTAATCGTACATTTGAAGAAAGTCCACTGGGTCCTGTCTCTCAAACAAGGAGATGGGCTTCAGTTGTGGGGTGGCTCTCTGGATATCACAATACATTCCTCCTGGTTTTTTGATAGTACACAGAACTGTCACAGTGGATTGGTTGAAAGGGGTCACTGAGTTATAAAAGGATGTCATTGAAATGATAGTGCTCTGATGCTTTTGGATTCTGAATCCCAACAATATCCACATAACCAACTGAATATACCTTGAAAAGACATTGTATGACAAAGAGCTTGGAAGCCTGAGGGCTTCAGCCCTCCCTGGGTGGCAGGGTTCAGAGCACAGGTTCTCTGGCCAGTGGGGTTCAGACAAGCTCAGGATTTGATCCTCCCTTCTGGGTTTGGGTAGAAATTTTTGTTGTCAGACAGGAATTGGGGCGTGTTGAAAGATGAAAACACCTGGGAAAGATAATCCTAACAGTCCCTTTCTTTACAAACATGATAAGTAATGGTGGGACATCAGGCACCTAATAAGAGAAGTCCCTTAAATAAAAGATGGGTTTTCAACCAAGAGTAATTAGGAAAAGTTTACAGGCAAGCTTCAACTCCAACAGAAATCCAGAGAGTGGACATTTAAGACAATATTTAGAGAAAGTTTATGCGGAACTGCAAAAGAAAGCAGCTTGTAGTATAGATTTCACCATTGAGGGCAGTGTAGAGAAAAGGGGTTAGATTGTTTCAAAAGCACAAATGGCAGAAAGGTACCAGATTCTCACTGAAAGTCAAAGTTGAAGACACTCAGCTGCCATTTGTATCTTTGAAAATACCCCTCACATTTTAGCTTAAGACGTGAGCTAGACAAACAAAGTATATGGAAAACAGTAAGCAGAGATGTCTGACCAAATACAATACAGAGTGTGACTAAGTCTCCAGGCAGGAGGAGGATTGGAGTACATAATGTTCATGGGAATTTAGCAAAAAAAGGTATTTGCCCCAGGAATGACTAAGTGACTCTTCTGCAGATGCCACTTCCGGAGTTCCGTCGCTGCAGTAACTGCAGCTCCGAAGGCAGGACGCTTGTAGTGGAGAAATGCCAGGAGAAACAATAGTGGGAGTAACTTGAGCCACTGTGATTGGAAAGGAATTTCAGTAAGATTTTCAACTCTTTGGTTTTTGCCTGTTTCTGCTAACACTTATATAAGTTCAGCTGCCAGGGTAATCTGTTGGTGATGCTGACTGTCCACAGGCACAGCCCCTAGAACTCCCGGTGGTTGTAGTTTGCTGTTCCCAGACAACGGGAGCCACAGGAAGTGGTGGCCAGCAGGTCCCTGCAGCCCACGCCATTTTCTGCAGCTCCCATTGCCTGGGAATGATGAACTGCAACCATTGGGAGCTACAGGGGGCCATGCCTGTGGAAGGTCAACATCAGCAAAATGTCTGGTGGCCCACCAATGAATTACTCTGATAGGGTGAGAGCCAAAGGTTCATCCGCACCACCACTTTTATCAAGGTGTGAGCACCAGCAATCTACATCTGCAGAAACTTCCAGATGAATCTGTCACACAGCCAGATATTCCTGTTAGTTCTAACATTAAAAAATAAGCAAGTGGGGTGAGACATTTAAAAAATATTCAGGCAAAATCTTCCAGAAGTTAAAAGGACACAAGCCCAAATGCAAGAAAAAAATCCTCATCCAGATCATTCTTAAAAGCTTTCTTAATTTAGCCCATTTTGCAGATTTATTTCAGGGCACACTAAAAAGAGAGTGACTTTAGTAAGTTATCTGCAGGGAACAATGGAGAAAGCTAAGAATGGAATTTTAGTTTTAACCATGATTTTTGCTACTTTGTTGCATTTTATTCTCTTTTAGATTTAATATAACCCTAATATATTATTACAGAAATTATATGCTATGACTCATATAAGAGCACTAGAACTAATTAGTGACTTTGATTAAATATCACATTAAATTAACAAATGGAAATAGAAATTTAAAATGCCATGGCTCTGACTTCCTCATTCTTCTTCTTTCTTCTTCTTCTTCTTCATTAATTTATTTATTTACAGCAACACCCAACATGTTCTAGATCAGGGGTGGGCAACAGTTTTTGAAGGGGAGGGCACTTCAACAATTTGGTAAGTGATGAGGGACTACATTTTCCTATGATATTAATGGAGGGGATGTGTGGTCTGGGACAGAGGTTGGGTGCAGGAGGGGGCATGGGGTCTGGCAGGGTGTTTGGAGTGCAGGAGATGACTCTGACTTGGGTGAGGGACATAACAGGGAATGCAGTGGGCTTGCATTGTGACCTGCAGTTGGGGTTGTTACCTGGGCCAGGGGGTAGGGGGTGGGAAGGGGTAGGGTGCCAGGTGCAGGCTCTGGCCAGGAGGCACTGTCCTTAGGTGACTCCCAGACAGCAGTCCAGTGGGACCCTTGGGCATGCTCCCTGGTCAACACAGCCCCATACATCAACCAAAGCAGCCAGCTGCTGGGGCCAGTGAATGTGTCGTAGTGTGGTGCACCCCTTGTGGGGAAGGAGAATGAGGGGTTTCTGCATATTATATGTTCTCACAAGTACAGTCCAGGCAGCTCTCTTTGCCAGTTTTCAGACAATGGGAGCTGTGAGGATTGTGCTGGGGGTCAGTTTAACTGATTAACTAATTGTAGGTGGGATAGCCTGGGAGGGGCCCCCACCTGCAGTGCATCAGGGACCTGGGCTGCTCTTGTCAGACTGTAGTGCTCCTGCCTGAGGTGTACGTCCCCCGCACCTCCAGCCATCTCCATTCCCTGGCCACTGTGGATGGGCACTGCTCCAGCCAGGCTAGAGTGCCCCACCACACAGTGGCCCCTTAGGGCTAGAGCAAACCTCTGCTCATAGTGGGTAGAGGGCTGCTCCAGACTCTACTGGATAACTGTAACCAGCAAATCATTAACTTCCCTAGTAGAGACAGGGTATGGAGACCCTCCCCAAGAGCCATGGGATATAGAGAGACAGTGTGTGAAGCCACAGCCTCCAGGGAATCTGCCCAAGGTTCCCCTGGGCCACAGGACATTGGCAGCTCAGAGTACAATAGTTGGCTGGATGTGAATGTGTGGGGTGTGGATCTGGCCCACAGGCTGTATTTTGCCCATCCCTGTGCTAAGTATTTTTCAAATACTTTATCTGGGACAGTCCTTGCTCCAAAGACTTCATAGCCTAAGGATAGGCAGATAAACTCACAGAGATTAGTGGGAGGAGCAGCTACAGACAATTTACCTACAAAGCAATGCTCTATGTACACTGGCAGTTGAGCAACAAAACTTTTTCAGACCATAGCCAGACCAGAACAGGTCTGTTCTGTTGCTGTTCTGGTCTGGCTATGGTCTGAAGAAGTGAGTCTGTCCCACAAAAGCTCACCTAATAAACCATTTTGCTAGTCTTTAAAGTGCTACTTGACTGCTTTTTGTTTTGATAGTGTATAGACTAGCACGGCTTCCTCTTTGTTACTATTCAACAAAACTTTTGCCTTTCAGAGGTGTCTACCACCTCTTACATGAAAGACAAAAGTTTTGATGCTAGAAGTGCCAGTGTGAACAAAGACTACATTATGCAACTTTTAAGCTGTGTCTACACGTGCATGCTACTTCGAAGTAGCGGCACTAACTTCAAAATAGCGCCCGTCGTGGCTACACGCGTCGGGTGCTATTTCGAAGTTAACTTCGACGTTAGGCGGCGAGACATCGAAGTCGCTAACCTCATGAGGGGATCGGAATAGCGCCCTACTTCGACGTTCAACGTCGAAGTAGGGACCGTGTAGACGATCCACGTCCCGCAACGTCGAAATTGTGGGGTCCTCCATGGCAGCCATCAGCTGGGGGGTTGAGAGACGCTGTCTCTCCAGCCCGTGTGGGGCTCTATGGTCACCGTGTGCAGCAGCCCTTAGCCCAGGGCTTCTGGCTGCTGCTGCTGCAGCAGGGGATTCATGCTGCAGGCACAGGGTCTGCAACCAGTTGTAGGCTCTGTGTATCTTGTGTTGTTAAGTGCAACTGTGTCTGGGAGGGGCCCTTTAAGGGAGCGGCTTGCTGTTGAGTCCGCCCTGTGACCCTGTCTGCAGCTGTGCCTGGCACCCTTATTTCGATGTGTGCTACTTTGGCATGTAGACATTCCCTCGCAGCGCCTATTTCGATGTGGTGCCGCGCAACGTCGAAGTTGAACATCGACATTGCCAGCCCTGGAGGACGTGTAGACGTTATTCATCGAAATAGCCTATTTCGATGTTGCTACATCGAAATAAGCTATTTCGATGTAGGCTTCACGTGTAGACGTAGCCTTAGTGACACAGCAGTAGTGACACAGCCCTGTCGTTAAAAACTGCGAAGTATAAACAAACTCTATGTGAGTAGCTCTGTAGAAGAGGAACTTCAAGAGCAAGTTAAATGTGGAAGGGCAAGGACTTTGTGAATGAGCTCTAGGTGCTTGCAGAATGCATAGGGAACCATTGTGAATAAGGCATGAAGATTTGAGAAGCTGAAAAGCACATGGACAAACCTGGGAACACTGGTGGAGAGGAAATGAGGGTAGGTAACATGGAGCATGACAAGGCAAGTGGAGCACGGAACCAGATGCATCTATCAGATTAAAAGCTATAGCACAGTTTCTAGGAAAGCCACTGGAATCTTATGCATGTCCATCAAATGTCTTGGTTTTAAAAGCACAACACAGACTTCAAGATCCATTCACAGACACGCTTCTGCCATTCATCTTTTCTCATGGCTCTTTATTTCACTTCCCACTTTTCTACCCCTGTGTCTTAAAGGACAAGGTTTGCTCAATCAGGCAGAATAATGACAGTGCTTTCCAGCATGACAGCATGGAGGGGGATGTAATTGCAGATGATGAAAGAGATAACTGCTTTCTGGACAGACAGAAGGGGACTTGAACTTGAATAGAAGGAGGACATATTGATCTGAGAATCACAGTGGTGTTCACCATCTAGACATGCTTTATTTACGCAACACAGGCTCTGTTGCTGTATTCAATTTACACACACACCTGAGAATCTGGACCATCATAGAAAACAATGAAAACATAAATATCTAATTTCCATACCTCAAGCCAGCCATTATTAATAAAACATATTTTGTTGAAGTTATAATTTGTTGCTCTGAGTCTTCCAGGCTCTGTTGTCATCTCTGCCACGTTGACAACAAACAAAGATCAAAAGCATCACAGGTTTTTTTTTGAATTATGATGATGGGAAGACCATGTCGACGGCAGACCTCTTTCCACGGAATCCGCACTGTGATTAGGGGTACACCCTCTCAGCAATCTTCTGGAGTCTGCCAAGGATGACGCGAGCGAACAGTTTACCAGTGAAGCTTAGGAGGGAGATTCCATGGTAGTTGTTGCAGTCGCTTCTGTCTCCTTTGTTCTTATACAACGTTACAATGTTAGTGTCGCGCATATCCTGTGGAACCTCACCCTCTTTCCAGCACAGGCACAGTAGTTCATGTAGGGGTTCAAGGAGTGTGTCCGCAGCACACTTGATTACCTCTGGTGGTACACCATCCTGGCCAGGGGCCTTTCCTGCTGCAATGCTGTCGATGGCTCTCTTCAGTTCAGTTCAGCTAGCAGCTCTCTCTATAAGAAGGGAGCTTTCAGCGAACTCTGTGAGCAGCAAACAGGGGCAGCAGGTAACAGGGAAGGGAGTTTGCCTCTGGGAGTTCGCCGAGGGAGGAGCCCCGTGTTTGTTGTCCTTTTCAGGTATGGTGTTCCACCTGTGCCCTGCAAGGGAGCACTATCAGGAAAAGGAGTCTCTGAAGAGAAGAGCCTGAAGAGCGATGGGGGAAGGTGGATCTGGGGGCACTGAGAGCAGCTGGGGGGAGAGGGGCCAGTCCAATGAGGAGGGCAGACATGGGAGCAGATGGGGGTAGTGGGTTTGAGAGGGTCCTACGGTGATTGTAGCTGGGGGGGGGAGCGAAAGGTGGGGAGGAGGGTCCCGGGGATATGAGGTCATTGCTCCACAGGGAGCTATGGTGACTCGTGGTGACAGGGAGGTATGAAGTAGTGGGATCCTTAACCATATTCTCCACACCCCACTGCCTTGTGGGTTATCCTGGGAAGGAGAAAGGCTAAGGGAGTAAACCCTGACAGAAAATCTGGAGTGGAGTCCAAAGGCGGTTCAGTGTCAACTTCTGGCACTGTCCCGGCAACTCCTGCAGCTGAGCTGGTACCAGATGTGGAGGTTATGCTCTCCTTTGGACTATATCAGTAAAGCCAAGAGGGGGACTCTGGTGTCTGGGCAGCCCAGAGTCTCCATAATAAATGCACAGGCTCGCGCCCGGAGAGGTACTCCAGCATCGCTGAACAGTGTTGCATCAACACGGGAGGCAACAGATACCGGTTATAAGCTCTTGCTCGATTGGCGTAGAGAACGAGCGCCAGTGGTTGCCTTCGATGGTGGGAGAGATCCTTGCATCTCACTGGACAGTCACCGCCCACCTCAAGCTGGGCAGCCCCCAGCCAATAGGGTACTGTCCTGCCACAGTTCACCTGCCTTGCTGGGTGAGTGAGGCTTAAGGTTCCTGAACCTGACAAGTGACTGAAATTTGGGCACCAGGCAAACCAATATGAAAATCAACAAGAAATGAGAAACATCAACAATTTAAGCTTGCTTGCTGGAATGTGTGGACCATGCTGACTGGCTTGACTGAAGATCTTCAGGCCATCAGTGACACCCGAAAGACCGCTGTCATCAACGAGGAACTGAAGAGGCTCCTAGTTGATATCGCTGCACTGCAAGAGACGCGGCTTGCAGATTTGGGATCTCTAAAGGAAAAGGACTACACCTTTTTCTGGCAGGGTAAAGCCCAAGAAGAACCCAGAGAGCATGGTGTTGGCTTTGCTGTCAGAAACACCCTTCTACAAATGGTGGAATTAGTCATGGGCAGATCAGAAAGATTTCTTCGGATCACGCTTCAAACTTGTGCCGGTCCCGTCCACCTGATCAGCGCTTATGCTCCAACCCTGTACGCCACACCAGAAGTAAAAGACAAGTTCTATGACGTGCTTAGTGCTGCTGTAGCGCAAATACCTGCTCGTGAACAACTATACATCTTGGGTGACTTCAATGCAAGAGTTGGAGCTGATTGAGCCTCATGGCCTTCCTGCTTAGGACACCTCGGTGTGGGAAAAATGAATGACAATGGACAGCGTCTCCTTGAACTGTGCACGTACCATGATCTGTGCATCACAAACACATTTGTCCAAACGAAGCCACAGCACAGAGTGTCGTGGAGACACCCATGCTCGAAGCACTGGCATCAACTAGACGTGGTCATCACTAGGCGTAATAACCTCAAAAACGTCCTTCTGACACGCAGCTTTCATAGTGCTGACTGTGATACAGATCACTCACTAGTTTGCTCCAAGCTCAAGCTGAGACCCAAGAAGCTGGACTGCTCTAAACCTGCTGGAAGGCCCCGCATTCACGCTAGAAAGACGGCAAACTCGGAGAAAGCTGAAAAGTTCAGAGAGACCCTCCAGGAAAATCTGCGCAGCAGCCGCGGGGGCGCCAATGTGACATCCAAATGGCAACATCTGAGGGATACAGTTTACAATACGGCCTTGTTGGTGTTTGGAAGAACTAGAAACATGAATGACTGGTTCGAAGCTAACTCCGATGAGATGATTCCAGTCATTGAAAAGAAGCATGCTGCACTCCTGGAGTACAAATGCTCACCGAGCCAGAGTACCCAGCAAGCACTTAAAGTGGCCAGAAGAACAGTAAAGCAGACAGCCAGGCACTCTGCCAACAACCACTGGCTTCAGTTGACATGGTCTTCTCTCTAAGGCAGCTGCAGGAGAAGTACAGGGAGCAGAGGAAGCCACTCTACATAGCCTTCATCGACTTGACCAAGGCCTTTGACTTGGTCAGCAGGGATGGTCTGTTCAAACTGCTCCACAAGATAGGTTGTCCTCCACAGTTACTCAAGATGATCCAGTCGTTCCACGAAGACATGAGAGGAACCATCCAATATGACGGCGCATTATCGGATGCTTTCAGAATCAGGAGCGGCATCAAACAAGGATGCGTGCTTGCTCCGACGTTGTTCGGGATCTTCTTCGCACTCCTCCTGAAGCATGCCTTTGGATCTTCAACAGAGGGTATCTTGCTGCACACAAGATCTGATGGGAAACTGTTTAACCTTGCAAGGCTGAAAGCTAAGTCTAAGGTGCGGGAAGTCCTCATCAGAGATATGCTGTTCGCAGACGATGCTGCTGTAGTGCCTCACACAGAAGACCAGCTTCAAAAACTGCTGGATCAGTTCTCCAAAGTGTGCAAGGACTTTGGGCTTACCATCAGCCTAAAGAAGACAAACATACTCGGTCAGGATGTTGCTGAATCCCCATCAATCAGCATTGACAACTATACGTTAGAGGTCGTCCACGAGTTCGTGTACCTCGGGTCCACCATCACTGACACCCTGTCGTTGGACACTGAGCTAAATAGGAGGATCGGAAAAGTGGCCACAACTCTGTCCAGACTCAGCAAGAGAGTGTGGAATAACAACAAGCTGTACACTCACACCAAAATGCAAGTCTACAGAGCCTGCATCCTCAGCACCCTCCTTTATGGCAGCGAGACTTGGACCCTGTATGCCCGCCAGGAAAAGAGGCTGAACGTTTTCCACTTGCGCTGCCTCAGGTGCATCCTTGGAATATCATGGAAGGACAGAGTGACCAACACCGCCGTCCTCGAGCAAGCTGGAATCCCAACCATGCACACCCTCCTCAGGCAGCGTCGACTCCGCTGGCTTGGCCACGTCCACACGATGAATGATGGAAGGATTCCAAAAGACATCCTGTATGGTGAGCTAGCCTCTGGCAAAAGACCTCCTGGACGCCCCCAGTTGCGTTACAAAGATGTCTGCAAGAGAGACCTCAGAGAGGTAGACATTGAGCTGGACAACCGGGAAGAACTAGCAGATGACTGCAGCAGATGGAGGCAGGGGTTACACAAGGGCCTTCAGAAGGGCGAGATGAGGATCAGACAGCTAGCAGAGGAGAAGCGAGCACACAGAAAGCACACTAAGGACTTGCCAGACACCCACCACATCTGCAAGAGATGCAGCAAGGACTGTCACTCTCGTGTGGGTCTTCATAGTCACAGTAGACGCTGTAAATGAAGTCCTCAATTGCAACTATAAAGGGTGCGATCCATAGTCTATGCAGACTGAAGGATGCCTACTTTTTGATGATGGGAACATCTTTTTGGGTGCCCAAATTAAAAATAGAATAATATAGCTATAATATAGCCTGTTAGTGGTTCCACTATTAACTTACTTTGTATTCTTTTGTCAGCATGAACAAAATCAGCAATTGCTTGAGACGTATAATATAAAGGTGACATTTAACATGCATTTCAAATTGCTTCTCATTTTATTGTCCTTTAAGTTGTTTTCCTTGCTCGAAGACTAATCTTGGCAGCTATCATTATTCATAAGTTCCTGATATTGATCTAGATATAAATTTTTTGGCTACAGTTACACTAGCGAGTTTTGCCAACAAACCCAGTGGAACATCCACACACAAAATGCGTTTGGTCAACAGTTTGTTAACAAAACTCAGCACTTTTGCCGGCAGTGTTTTGCCTCTCAGCCATGAGCCATAACACTGTTGTCAACAGATTCTGTTGACAAAAAGGTTGTGTGGCTGCTCATGGGGGGGAGCTTCTCTAAGTAGACAGGGCATTCAGGATAGCTCAGTGTTTTGATCACTAGCCTGCTAAACCCAGGGTTGTGAGCTCAATCCTCTAGGAAGCCATTTCAGGGTCTGGGGCAAATGGACTTTTAAAAAAAATATATCTGCCAGGGATGGTGCTTGGTCCTGCCAAGAGGGCAGTGACTGGACTTGATGACCTTCCAAGATCCCTTCCAGGTCTCTGAGATGTGACAATAAGCAGCCACATCCATTGCACTCCTAGATGCCTGTTTTGTCAAGAAAGCAGCCAGGCAGACTGGCTGCTCTGTCAACAGAGTGGGGCACTCTTGCAATTGGCTTTTGTGCGTTGCCACACTCTGTCGACAGAAGTTTTGTTGGGAAATCTCTTCGGAGAGCAACGAGAAGTCCTGTGGCACCTTACAGACTAATAGATATTTTGGAGCATAAGCTTTCGTAGGCAAAGACCCGCTTCGTCAGACAGAGCGCTGTAGTGTACCCGTAGCCTTTGTGTTTTCTATTGGTTATTTGCCAAGTGCCATAATTATTCTAAAATGACAAATACAGTTCAGTTAAAGACAGAGCTCTCTAACTAAAAGACTCTGCCCATCAGGTGCTCTATGCAAATAAAAAACATGCCACCTGACTCGTGTAGTGTGAGCTCAGGCATTCTCATAACAAACAGCAAATAACACATTAATAAACAGCATATCAACAGTGACAGCACTGACTTGGTTTCAAGCTCCTATTAGTCACTATAGCTCTGATTCAGCAAGGTCAATTACATGACAAAATTCAAGCACCTTGATGAATCAGGGCCCACTAGGTGCATCTGCGTACTTCAAAGCAAATACGCATACAGGGATAAAGTAGACTTGGTGGACCTGGTCTCCACTCCCAGCTGAATTACCTTGGGCGTAGTACCGCACTGTGCTTACCAGTAAAACACAGATAAAGGTACCTGTCCACCCTGGAAAAGCATTTTGAGATCCTTGATTAAAAAGCACTGTAAGAAGGCAAAGATTTACAATGGGAATGAATTCTGAAGTTATCCCTCAAACCTAGATCGTGGTGTTAGTCACTTCTTGAGGATGGAGGCTTGATGAAGTCATACTGCAGCATGGAACACCTTTGATCTCCATGGCTATGTCTACATTAGCCTCAGAACTTCGAAAGGGGCATGATAATGAACCTAATCCACACATGTTAATGAGGTGCTGCCATGAATATGCAGTGCCTCATTAGCATAATGGGAGATGCGGCACTTCAAAAGTCCTGTTTTCGATCGCAAGCAGCCCACCTACACCGGGTCCTTTTTGAAAGGACCCTGCACACTTCAAAATCCCCTTATTCCTATAACCAAAAAAGAATAAGGGGATTTTGAAGTGTGCGATGAGCCACGTGTGATTGAAAGCAGCTGCCATTATGCTAATGAGGCGCTGCATGTTGCTCTATACAGTGAAGCATCTAGGAATCTGCATTCACAGCTTTTCCAATTTAATGCTGTTTCGTGTCATTAGCATGTGCCGATTAGGTTCATTATTATGCCCCTTTCAAAGTCCTGGGGCTAGTGTCGACATAGCCCATGTTGTGTACATAACCCAGGCTTGGGCTCTGCAATGAAATTCACAAAGCTTCATGTGGTTTGGAATTCTTAAATGAAAGGCTCATACAGCTCCATTATGAACATCCAGTGTATGTTGCATTCAGACATGCCTATATAGTTTGAATTTATTTTGATTTCAGTTTAAAAAAAGTATGCTGCATTTACATGCTCATGAAGAGTATGAGTCAGCAAATACTCAGCACTTGCCACTCTGCAATACCCTAATATTTTTATTTTCTATTATATGCATATGATGATACTGTACATAGATATTTCATTTTTTAGCAACCACTTGTCTTGTGCAAACATACCTCATGTGAAGATATGTAGAAGAGTATTAGGATATCCAACTGTTTGCATTTGAATGGCACACAAGTAACTATTTTAACAAGACTGCTCTATTTACATTGATAGCTAGCACCGTGGAATAGGTTTCCCTACAAAATTTGACTGTACAGCAGTAACTGGAGATTTGGGTCTATGATGGATCTGTTGCATGTTGCTCTATACAGTGAAGCATCTAGGAATCTGCATTCACAGCTTTTCCAATTTAATGCTGTTTTGTGTCATAATTTAAATAAACTGTCACCTATGAAGTGTTATGTAGCAGTCTAAAGTTTCCATTAACTATCAAAATATTCCATCAGAACACCTATTGCATTACATGTAACAGCTCTGGAAATTTATCATCATCAAATGCTTCAAATAAAAGTGCCACATTAACAGATTTATCCACTCCCAAAGGTGTCTTTGAACAACACAAGAAAGATACAGTAGCACGTTGATACCTCATATAAGTCAGGTACAACACACTCTGTTTCAACATACATGAGACCCAAATAACTTAACATTCCATGCCTTTAGTATCACATTTAATCTGATTTACAGGTAAATATTCAGATTTGTTAAAAACCTCTTCAAATGACTCAGTCCAAGAAAACCTCATTTATGTAATGTACTGATAATGGTTTTTCCACCAAGAGCACTTGATTTCAAAAAGATGTACAAGGTAGAAAATAAGACATCATTTTCAGTATTCTTATAGGCACATAAAATTACCTGATGAGCACCTTAGGGCTTCTTGTACAGTATTTCTCCTTTCCCCCTTTATGCAAAACAAGTGCTATGCCTGCAACCCTTTTTCTAAGAGAACCCTTCATTTGATGCTTAATATTTTGTTGCTCGAGGGATTTGAAGCCATAAAATAGAGAAAAATCTCACCTGCAAAAGATCATGAAATTTCAGAGTACCAAAGATAGATGTACATGAGGGGCATATGCAAACCACTGTATGGTACATGCCATAAAACTGGTCATCAAAGCATTCAGACACTCTGAATACAGACAGTGTGGCAGACATGAATCTGTCTCATATTCTATCAGTATGTCACAAAGGCATATTACTGGTTTCTAAATGTTCCATTGAACAGGTGATTTCTATTCCCCTCCTAGTCTCACTAGCCATCTGCATGTAATCAAAATCTTCTGTGATTCCCTGGAACTCTGTGTATCCTGTCAGAATGTTAGTCAGCGACATTGTCACCAACACTAAAGCTCTATTTTTCCCAGGTCAGCCAGACAGCTCTTACCTCAATGGTGTACTGTTCAAAAATCCGGAGCTGAAGGAAGATGTCTAGCTTAATTTTCCGCTCATGGAAGAGTTCTTCCATCTGTACCTGAGCCTCATCAAGCTGCTGAAGGACAGATTCGATGTGGCTGATGGAGCTATTGTGTGGAGTCTTATTGTTGGACACTGCTGAGTCCCTGTGGCAAGGAAGGCAGAGTGGTTAAAGCTTAGCATTTATGCAAGCGAAGGACAAGAACAAAATACTCTTGATTTTGTGCATAGCCAAGAAGGCAGCCAAGCACAAAGAGCAGAAGGAAGATGTATGCAATGCTCATGTCTTCTGCTTGTTCAGATCCCATGTTTCCTGAACTCAACACAAAGTTAAAACAATGGGCACATCCTTTCATATGTTGTGACACTTTGACCCTGATACATTAACAAGGAGTTGGAGGAGAGCAGAATGAAGCCAAATGGCACATATAACTGAACTGATCTCCTGAGGAATTTGACTGGCAATCCCATTTAATTTGAGTCCAAATGACCCATTTCTTCTTACAATCAGCCTGCCTCAGAGGCATCATCCTCTTAGCTGCTACAAACATGTGGTAGGTTTGTACAAGTTAAATTACCGCACAATGCGTGCTATTTCTTGTGAATTAAGAGAGTCAGAATTGCCAGTGTTTTAGCCTAACAAGGCTGGGATTCTTTTGATTCCCCTTGATTACTTATTCAGAATGCAACAAAACCGGAATAAAATTCCAATGCTGTATTTTAAACTGAGAGGATTTTAAAACACTAACAGACTGTGACTTGACCTTGTGTAGATGCCTAGGGTGATGGGTAGGCTCCAAGGAATCTTTCCTTCACTGTACACTCCATGTCCTCAGGGGAGATCAGGAACTGCTTCTACTATGCGCCCCCAGGCATACATCATCCCACAGTGAGCAGACAGGAGAACGGGCCATGGCACTACCCCTTTGTCTCCAGCTCAGCCAATCAGGAGGAGCAGGATGCACAATCGTAATGGCAGGGTTCTGCCTTAATGTTACAATCTGATCCTGAGATAGCTGTGTGTTATAAATACAGCAAAGAAACTATTTCCGTTATTGTCAGTTTCTGTTTTGCAGGCTGTCTCACATTTAACACTAGAGATTTGGAGACTGAAACTTAGATTGGGTTCTTTAAGATATTTTTGTTTTGCAGGGTTTTATGGATAAATGAGCTTTTGCGGGGCATTAAAGGGCTAAATTCTCTCCTTGGATAATTCCAGTGTAGCTTTCCCTAACTTCAGCAAGACCTATGCAGGCAGATATGAGTGTCAAAGTTTCTGTGCATAAGCTAAAATAAGTAAAATTCAGTATGAAATTATGTTTTCTTTTCCCCATGAAGTATAAAGTAGCAGCTGCCTTGCTTGAGATACTTAAAATAAGGTCATTTGAAGCACTGTATAATACACTGTAAGAAAAAGCCTTGAACTGGCAGGGCAATAAATAGGATGAAGAGGGTGAACCAGCAGTCCCTGTTAGTCTGTACTTCTGTCTTGATAAACAAATGCTGAAGCATCAGTTCATGGGCTGCAGCAGTAACCTGCCACTCCTGTGCAAGCCCTGCACCCTCACCATGACCAAGAGTTTACTCCCAACCCTGTATAATGGAGGTTGTAGAGCTGCACTACCCCTGAAGGAACTCCATAAAGAAACTGTGACTTAGAAACTAGAATCACAGTTACTCCTGTTTTTCATAGTTGCATGGGGAGGCACACTGCTGCAGCTCATTAACAAGCACAGTACATTTCCCACCCACTTCTTCCCCAGCTAGCTTGTAGTTGGTGGAAGTCTGCCTACATCTGTCCTTACTTACCCAACAGCTCACAGAAAGAAATATCCAACAAGGAATCCCTGCTCTTCCCTCTGAGCTCAAAAGGCTCATCTGTGATCCAGGTGAGCTTTGTCCAGCTCTACAACAAGGGAGAGCAATTTATATTCCCCTCCCCACTCCCCATCTAGCTGCATAAGGCTGAATTACATTCAAGCTCTATATAGCTACATTATATATAACAAAAGGTTTTGCACTGGAATGTATGTAGCTGCACATGGAGGAAGGGAGGGTGGTAGACCTTGTATGGAAGATGCGAGAAGTGTACCACTCTGAATGTCAAAAACCTTATTTAGTCAATTCTTGCTAAGCAAGTTACAATTTATCTTCTACTTTACTGATGATCATGTGGTTACATTCCTGGCAGGTAGTGGAAGATTTTCCACACTAGATTAACCCTTACAACACAAAAATATATGGCTTGATTCTAATCTCAGTCACGTCTGGAAAAATCAGTAAAACTCCACCCAGAGCATAACTAAACTTTGATAGAAAACCAGTAGAAATGAGAGCAGAGTGAAGGCCTTAGAATGACATTTCTTGATAAGATTTCTTCATGTAGGATAGAAAAAATGTTTAAGATACTCATATTTACAGAGTGGACAGAAGCATTTCTTAAAATCAGTCAACTAGTGCATTCTAAAATGAAACAAAACAGTAGTCATGTAGCACTTTGAAGACTAACAAAATTATTTATTAGGTGATGAGCTTTTGTGGGACAGGCACACTTCTTCAGATCTTCTTCTTGGGATCAGAGGAAGTGGATCCCTTCCACGAAAGCTCATCACTTAATACATCATTTTATTAGTCATTGAAGTGTTACATGACTGTTGTTTTTTTGTTCTTTTTTGATAGAATACAGACTAACATGGCTACTTCTCTGTTACTATTCTAAAATGGGTAAAAGAGGAACTTAAATTTATAATACAAATGCCAAAGCAAGAGCAATCTGACAGCACAAATAAACTTCCCATGGACACATGTACTTCACACAATGAAATAGCATGGCCTGATAAACAATTATGTACGTTTTATTTACAGGCATACAGCTTCCACAAGAGTAATCACATAGCTTACTAATTCTTTGCTCACAACCATTTAACAATCATCTGTAAATATTCACTCAAAATATTCACCTGTAAAACACTTAATCTATAAATCTGCCAGTCAGTTAGATAGGGGTCTTCTTCTTAGTCTCTACAAATCACTCCTTGCATTTCAATAAAATACTATAAAAGCTAATGAGTAAATCATCTTGTTAAATTTTGAATTACACTTTCCTCATTAAACTGCACTTAATGTACAATGCTTCACTGGATTTCTTTACATCTTTCCACTGGTAGGAAACATACCTGAGCTGTTGGATTAGATCTTCTCCTTCTTTAATGACATTCAGGGTAGCATCCAGTGTGGCTGTTTGCTGCTGCTGAAACTGTTTGATAAGCTCCTGAACCGCGTCCACAGAGTCAGCACAGACATCCTCTAAGAGCTCCTTCTGCAGATCTTCCATCCATGTCCACAGCTACGAAAGAGAGGAAGGAAATACAAATCAGAAAAAGTCAGAGATTCAGATTTAACCCTTTTATCCTCTAATCCCATTTAAGGAAGCGTTAATCAAAATTCTACGCACAAATTGTTTCAGATACTCAATTATACCTAAACTTATGATTTCAAACCAAAAGGTTGTATTGATTTCTAGATTCTGGTAGATGGAATTTACAGTAAACATTTTCATATCCATAATTCTATCATCCATCTCTCCCAAATAACTGGCAGTTGAGCCATAAGTAAATTTTAATTACATTTTCCTTCAGTACAGTACAGTGAAAGAAAATAAAAATAAATCCAGCAAATACAGTATAGCTGTGTCTACACTTGCATTCCTCTTTCAAAAGAGGCATGTAATGAAGGAAATAAAAAATGCAAATGAGGCACCGATTTACATATCTGGCACCTCGTTTGCATATTCCCCTTTTGAAAGAAAGCAAGCAGTGTAGATGGGACTCTTTTGGGAAAAAACCCATCTTTGAAAGAACCCTTTTTCCTATTTTGTTTCAGGAAGAAGGGTTCTTTCAAAGATGGGGTTTATTTTTGGAAGAGCCCCATCTACACTGCTTTCTTTCGTTCGAAAGAAGCTCTTTTGAAAGGAGAATATGCAAATGAGGTGCCAGATATGTAAATCAGTACATCATTTGCATTTATTTCCTTCATTTACAGTGTACAATACTACTGTTTTTAAATAAAGTACTCTGCATACATTTTTGTTAGTTTCTTACTATCTAATCTTGTTTTTCTTTAGCGCTATGCATTGATAGGTATACCTCTCACAGTGTGCCCTGGTAACCAAGAAGTCTAACAGCATATTAGGGTGCATTAGGAACAGCATTGTGAGCAGATCTAGAGTGGTTGTCATTCCCCTCTATTCAGCACTGGTGAGGCCACATCTGGAATAGTGTATCCGATTTTGGGCCCCCATGGTATAAAATGGATGTGGATGTGCTGGAGCAGGTTCAGCAGAGGGAAACAAAAATTATTAAAGGGCTGGAGCACATGCCCTATGAGGAGAGGCTGAGGGATTTCAGCTTATTTAGTTTACAGAAGAGAAGACTGAGGGGTCATTTAATAACAGCCTTCAACTTCCTGAAGGGGTGCTCAAAAGAGAGAAATTGTTCTCAGTGGTGACAGATAGCAGAACAAGGAGCAATGGTCTGAAGTTACAGAATGACAGGAGTAGGGTGGATATTACAAAAAACTACTTCCCCAGGAGAGTGGTGAAGTACTGGAATGTGTTGCCTAGAAAGGTGGTGGATTCTCCTTCCCTAGAGGTTTTTATGTCCCGGCTTGACAAGGTCCTGGCTGGGATGACTTAGACGGGGATGATCCTGCCTGAAGCAGGGAGTTGGACTAGATGACTTCCTGAGGTCCCTTCCAGCCCTATGATTCTCTGATTCTCTGATTCTACCTCTCTATTATCCAGAATATTTGAATATCTGACAGCCTACTGGTCCTGGGACTGCTGGATATGAAAGAATTTACTGTAATTGTAAACTTCAAACATATATCTCAAACATACACCTATAGAAATATTAAGCACTCTATTTCCCAATTAAATTGGCATCTCGGTCTAGTATATATTACTAAAGCCTTACTGCTTCAACAAATTCTACATACAACAGATAAATTTGCAAGGACCCAGTCCTGTTGGTAGCTGTGTGTCCTCATCTCCCACTGACTTCATTTGAGCTGTGGCCACACTAGCCCCTCCTTTCAGAAGGGGCATAGTAATAAGGCACTTCAGCAGATGCCAATGAGGTGCTTTCATGAATATGTAACACCTCATTAGCATAATGGTGGCCACACACTTCAAAAGTGGCATTTTCCAAATGCACTCCACCCATGTAGTGGGAGTCCTTTTGAAACGACCCCCTGATTTCGAAAGCCCCTTCTTCCCAAAACCAAATGGAAAGAAGGGGCTTTTGAAATCAGGTGGTTGTTTTGAAAGGCCTTTGGCTACATGGGCGGTGTGTGTTTCAAAAGCAGCACTTTCAAAGAGCATGTGGTGGCCATTATGCTAATGACGTGCTGCATATTCATGGCAGAGCTTCATTAGCATCTGCCAAAGTGCCTCATTACCATGCCCCCTCCAAAAGGAGGGGACTAGGGCGGCCACAGCCATGGAGTTGAACACGTTCAGCACTTTGTAGGATGAGGCCCTAAGAAAATATATCTAGTGCGTGATACTTGTTGACCATCGATTGTGCACAGTCAACCATACTTGACATAGACTATATTTGCAATGTGCCCCCTGCACGTGAGATTGTGACTTTAGGATGAAGATGAAATCTAGACATAAGAAGGTGTCTTTTTTTTTTTTTACTAGATAATAGTGACCCAAATTAATTCTATGCTGATCCATTCATATTAAATGGTCCTGACTCTTTAAACATCATTTTACTAGGCATTTAAATTAGAATTTCCAGCCAGCTGTTCACTCACTAAGATCTGAAAGCAAACAAGGCCAGGCTCTAGATAGTTTACCAAGTCCCCTACTAAGTAATAAGCTTCCCCTTTAAGCTTACCATGAAGAGTAAAATTCCACCAAGTGCACTGGCGATCTGCCTGCAAATCCTTATGCCTCTATGAGAGAATATTTTCCACTTGATGTGTCCCATTAACCTATTCTCTATTGCTTTCTGCTGCATCATGTGCAAGGTGACAGGAAAAGTCACTGTACTGAGAAGTATCATCATTTCAACTGTGGGAATTTTTAAAAGGACAGAACTAGTGCATTGAGCAGCAGTGAAACTGAACTTGGTCTGTTGTTCCAGGCAGCGACAAAAGCATTTTACTCTTCAGAATAAGGCCCAATGGACCATAATCTTGCTGATTTGTTGTGGGAATCAGGCTTTCTATGTTTTACTCCTAACTCTGTTACTAGTTGTGTAACCATGGGCAAGTCATTTAGAAAAGCATTTTCTAAAATGTCTACATTTGCTTGAGATAGCACCTGAGCATCTGAGTTCATTAGCCTCAGTTCCTTCCAGTGGATGATCTCTGATTGTGAGGATTTGCATAACAAAAGCTATCAGAATTTAGGTCATCTTTGACTCAGAAGGTTTTAAATCTTTAGACGCTACCAATCCCAGGGAAATCCTAACACAAAGGATCAGTCAGTATTAATAAGATTATGAAGATATTTAGGAAACAATTTGAAAAAAGAATCTGACTCAAGTTTACCTTCATTTCACACCTCCCAAGTCTCCTCCTACTAGTAATTGCAAATAGTATGATTCCCTACAAGATCTTTTTATTTTATGAGCACAGCAAAAGTAGAAAAAAGGAATCCACTACATCATCACTTGGATATCAACCTGGTTGCTAAGGGAAACTAAGATGGCACACTCTTATTCTGGCTTGGTACAAGTCAGTAATGAATTCTGTGTTTTGGGGGATTGTTAACTATAATGCAGCTGTTGAATTAATTTAAAAAATCCACATGGCTTAGGAATCCTATCAGAGACAGTTTATAATGCATTTCACTGTAGCCCTGCTATAGATTCAGTAATGCTTTTCCACTCCTGTTTTTAAAAAGCTAAGGGCCCATAGTGTGAAGGGGAATGATCACTGAATCATGTCAGAGGTTGTTATTCTGCATGTCAAGTCATACTTCTATGCTGCATTGTGCAGAGTGTTAATGAGTATTGATATTTCTCATCAATTATTTAAGAGTTGCTCTTCTCAGCTCTTAGTAATTGAAAGGTTCAAATTCAACCTTTGTTTCCACTAAAAATGGAATTTTAATGAGGCAAACAAAAAATTTCACTTGGTAAACGCCATTTGTGCCAAATAAGGAAATTCAAAACCAAATGAGCTGCACAAATTAAACAAACCACCATCAAGGTAAAAAATATGCACAAGCTATTGTTCATACCCCTGGGTCACTAAATGATCTTCAGAGGTGCTGAGCATTCTCAATAACCACAGACGCCAGTGAAAGTGGAAACCATTCAGCTTATCTTAAAAATCTGCCCATTCCAACAACTGATTTTAAAAACCAATTAGCTTTTCATTCAGGTTATTTTTCAGTAGTTATCCAGACTGAAAAGAATATGACTGTGAAGGTCCGAGGTGACCAGATGTGTGGTACGTGGCCCATAGACTTCTCTAGTCAATGTAATATATGTTTTGTAATTAATTATATTTTGTAATAAAGATTTTGGCATACATTTGCAGGAATCTTTCCTCCTGCACTTTAGCACTAAATTTGCAGTCACATATTTTCCATGTATAATTACCATTTTTATTATAAGTACCAACAATGCACATAGCTCAAGAAATAAAATAAAAAAAGAAAACAGTTGCTACTCCATCTCATTTAGCAGCTGATAAAAACAAAGAGGATAGAAAGACTGGAAAACCTACAGCAATAATACAGAGGTATTTTTTGTTCACTTGCTTATTCACATTACTGAATTTTGATTTACTGCAATAAACCCGGATGCATATATTAATAATTAATTTTAATGACTAACAACTTGATATGCACCTGCAAAAAAATACCCACCCACAAACTTTACAGGTGTGAAATACATTCAGGTGAAAATTTTGTAGCTGCAAACTGCAAGTACAAGAAAGGTCACAATGAATATTTAGCTCTTATTGTCCATGAACTACCTGTACTTAGGTAGGGTTTTGTTTTTTTTTTAAATAAGACAGCCATAGTTTCAAATAAAAAAAAGTATTTCATTCACAGACCACTAGAGTATTGATCTATGGGAAAAAAACAAAAAACAAAACAAAAACCCTCAAGGCCCTATTTTACACCATCTACTGCTTTTCTTATATCACCTTTCTTTGTTCCTCTCAGCTACAGGCCTGCTGACTTGGGGTGGGTTTAGCGGCAGAGTAAAGGGGAAGTTGCGCCAGGGTCCAGCAGTTCAAAGGGCTCCACACTCTGGCGACTGCTGAAGTAGTAGCTCCAGACCCCGGAACACAAGTGGCTCTAAAGGAGTATGGGGGAAGGCCAGAGCTGACTGCTCTGAGACCCACCCAACGCCTCGCCCTTTCTGTCCTTTACCTTTTGGGGGTGAGAAGTCACACCCCCATCCTTGGGCACACAGTAGCTGTTGGCCTCACTACTCAACTACACTACATATTTCACTTCGTACATACACTTCACTCGATGGAAGAACAAGACACCTCTTCCCTTTTAGCTCTTTCATCTAATGCAGCACCCGTCAGCTTAATTAAGTAGTTAATGAGAACATTTACTGGAGGTTTGAAGGACACCTCTGTGTGTTACCTATGTCAGGGCTACACTAGGGGCAATGTCGAACTAAAGTAGGGAATTCCAGCTATGTGACTAACATAGCCCGAAATGAGACATCTTCAATGGAGTTACCACCGTGTCTCCACTGTGGGGGTTGACAGGAGAAACTCTCCTGTCAATTCCCCTTAAGCTTCTCATTTTTGTGGAGTACTACAGTTGACGAGAGTACAATCAGTGGCTGATTTAATGCATCTATACAAGACCTGCTAAATCGACTACTGGAGGATTGATCCCTGCAGTGCTGATCTTCCAGTAGTGTAGACAAGGCCCTAGAAATTATTTCCTTTGACTTAAAGATTTTTAGAGTTGAACTATTCATTTAAAAAGGGAATAATAAAGGAAACAGGCAATTAGTACAAACTCAGGGAGTACACAAACTGCTATGAACTATATAAAGTATGATATAATTGTTTACTCAGTATGCCCCAAAAATTTGTTTATAGCAATTCAGTAGGTTAACAGTCATTAGAACAACAAGAGCTAAGCAGTATCACCAATGAAATAAAGTAACCACATAGGTTTGTGCACATAGACAGTGAAAAGGTAGAGATAATGCTTCACAGGATATTTGTGAGGATTAATTAGCTCATGTTTATAAAGCACATTCAAATGTTATCTGAATGCAAGTTTTTGTTGTTTCTTTGAGTATTTCAACATCATTTTCATATGTCACAAAGGTCCTGTGCCTTACATTTAATAATGGAAGACCAAAGTATCAGTGGAAACATACTAACAATACATCAGCAGTTGTCAAAGTGTGGGTTGGGACCCCAAAGTGGGTCTCTGTAAGCTGTGCGTGTGGCAGCAACTGAGGAGAGCTTCAAAGGCTGCCCAAAGGATTAGCAAAGTGTCCACAGCTAGGATTTTTGTTTCTACTGGTGGTCCGCTTTTGCATATGCCTCGGTGTATATAAAAATTTATTCCACATATGGATGCAAGAGATAAGACAGAACATTGGTCATGGCCCCTTTTCAGTGGGATTGCCTGGGCTGGCATTAGATATGCTGGGAGCCAGGGTTGAAACTGACGCCTGGGAATGGATTAGTGACTTTGAACTTAGCCTCCCTTACTTGGAAGTTAACTTCAAAGTAAGGAAAAGTGTGCAGGCTACTTCAAAGTAGCTCCTTACTTTGAAATTAACTTTGAAGTTATTTTGTGGTGTAGACACAGCCCTATTCAGGCAAATGTGCTAGTGGCAGCTATGCTTGCTTCAAGAAGCATGTAGACCCTCTTGTCAGGACATATACTATGTAATGCAGGCCTAAGCACTCCATAAGACAAAAGATGGCTTTGACAACCCATACTATTGGCAGTGCATAGTACTTATAGGCCATGTCTACACTAGCCAAAAACTTCGAAATGGCCATTCAAATGGCCATTTTGAAGTTTACTAATGAAGCACTGAAATACATATTCAGCACCTCATCAGCATGTGGGCGACCGCGGCACTTCAAAATTGATGTGGCTCGTCGCCACGTGGCTTGTCCAGACGGGGCTCCTTTTCAAAAGGACCCCACCTACTTTGAAGTCCCCTTATTCCCATCTGCTCATAGGAATAAGGGGACTTTGAAATAGGCGGGGTCTTTTCAAAAAGGAGCCCCATCTGGATGAGCCGCGTGGTGGTGAGCCGCGTCAATTTCGAAGTGCCGTGGCTGCCCGAATGCTAATGGAGCGCTGAATATATATTTCAGCGCTTCATTAGTAAATTTCGAAATGGCCATTTGAATGGCCATTTCGAAGTTTTTGGCTAGTATAGATGTAGCCATAGAGTTGAATATTCTGGCATAGATTCCAAGGCCTTTGTGATCATCTATTGTGATCTTCTGTATAACATAGGGAAGAGAATTTACCCAAAAAATAATTCCTAGATCAGAACTTTTAGAAAAATATCCAGTTTTGATTTAAAAAAGGGGTCAATGATGGAGAATCCTCTACAACCCTTGTTTCAATGGATAATTACCATCGCTGTCAAAATGAATGCTGTAATTCCAGTCTAAATAGCATCAACTTCCAGCCACGGGGCCAAGTTACACTTTTCTACTCAACTGAGGAACACATCATGAAATATTTGTTCCCCATGTAGATACTTACTGACTGCATGACCTTTTCTTTGTTAAGTTAAATAGATTGAGCTCTTTGAGTCTATCACAGTATGGTATCCTTCCTAATTCTCTGATCATTATTGTGGCTCTTCTCTGAATCCTCTGCAATTCAGCAACTTCCAATGGTAAAACGATCTCTCTGCTTCTCACTGAGATTCACCTGTTCATGTACCCTGGAATTATGCTAGCTCTTTTGGCCACGTATCACACGGGCAGTTCATGTTCAGCTGGTTATCCACTATGACACACAAATCATCTTCAGAGTTACCTCTTCTCGGGATAAAATTCCCACTTGGTAAGTATTGCCTATATTCTTGTTCCTAGTTAATATGCTGTATGGTATGGGTTCAGGGGAACTGGTAAAAGTTCTGTCCTCCTTAACGTTGAGGGTACCAACAGAATGTACTATTTACACTCATTAGTAAGAGGATTTTCGGTAGAATCTGCTGACTTCACAATGACTGCGTAAAAACACCTTTTGCCTGCAGCGTGAACCTGTGACAAGCTTGGCATATGAAGGGTTAATATAGAGGCTATAATATGTCAACTTGGTGTAGATGCAATGAGTTTCTGAAATTAATAGTGAACGTAGTCAAAGCAAAGGAAACAAAACAAAACAGATGAAAAGGAGGACTATGCAGTGCGCTTTGAGAACGTGTTGTATTCCATAGGAATCCCTTGGCAAATTCATGGCAAATGAATAGACAAGTTCTTTTTCATTTACATGGCTCTCTACATGTTAGATTTATTGAAATTTGGCCTGTATGTTTGTGTTTACAGTCATTTGTTTCTAAGGGACTATTTTTTAATAGATCACAGATGGCAGAGTTTTTATCCTACAGGGCTCTTGCCATGTTTCAGATTCTGATTGGGTGTAAGATGTGCTGCCAGGACACAACAGGTCTCCCTTGTCAGCTCCTTAATCCTTTGTAAAAGACCTCAGCACAGTCCTTGTTCTCCTGCTTCCACAGTTTTGGAGCTCTGCTAACACTGCTAAGATATGTGAGAGATTTAAGCCTGGCAGGGACCTACCAACACACAGGACTAATGAGCTTCTGTTAAAATCATGGGCCAAACTCCGAGTGGGAGTAGCAAGCACATATCTAAGAGCAGGATTTGTCTCCATGCATGGTGGTTTATGATAATTGGTTGATGATGTCAGAGGCTGATCTCTTAAGCATTTAGCTCACATTAAACTACATGCATGTAAATATTTATTATTTGTATTGTGTTAGTAGTGTACTCACACTTGCGTTATAGGGGTAGCGATGTCAGTCTGTAGCTTCACAAGAGCACCTGAAAGGCTAACAAATTTATTAGACCCACTTCTTCAGATTTTCTGATTGAAGTAGATAATAAGAATCCAGATTTATATAGCAGGAAGTGGGGGGAGGAAGGAGGGAATTAAAAAAAAAAGAGGGGACAGTGTCACCTGTCATTAATAGGATCAGTGGAAGATGTAAATTAAAAGTGGGATGTGTGTCATTCCTGCGAATATCAACCGTGCAGAAAATGCCATTGTAATGTGTTAGATAACTGAGATCTCTGACTCCAGTAGGGTTACAAACCCAAACACCCTTGATCTGCCCCTGATCCAATCCTTCCCCAATGGCCTGCCCTGTCCTGTTCCTACCTGAGGTCCTGCTCGCTCCATCCCACCTCCCTCCATCACCTGATCCCCACATCTTCACTTACTTTCACCAGGCTGGGATGGGGGTTTGGAGTGCAGGAGGGGACACTGGGTCTGGGGAGAGGGTTGGGGGTATGGGATGCAAGCTCTGTGAGGGAGATGGGGTGGTGGAGGGGGGTCAGGGCTGGGGCAGGTGTGGGGGAATGGGTGCAGGCTCTGGAAGAGGGCTTGGGGCAGAGGCAGGGGATTGGAATGTGGGGGCAGGGGTGAGGGGTTCAGGTTCTGGAAGGGAGTTTGGGTGCTGGAGGGAGCTCCAGGTTGGGAGCTAGAGTGTGGGAGGAGGTCAGGAGTTGGGGTGTGGGGAGGATGAAGGGTTTGGGCTCCAGCCAGGAAGTGCTTACCTCAGGTGGTTCCCAATCAATGGTGCAGTGGAGCTAAAGCAGGCTTCCTGCCTGCTCTGACCCTGTAGCACAGCCCCCAGAAGCGGCTAGCACATCCCTGAGGGACCAAGGAGGCTCTGTGTGCTGCTTGTGCCCACAGCCAGTTCCCAGCCAATGGGAGCTGCAGAATCAATGCCCAGAGCAGGGCAGGGTGCAGAGACCCCCAACCCCTCTCCTTCGCAGGGCTGCAGGGATATACCGGCTCCTTCTGGGAGCAGGGTGGAGCCAGGGCAGGGAAGAAGCCTGTCCCAGCCCTGCTGCACTACCAGATATTTAGTGGCCTAAAATCTCCTGATTTGGCTTCAGTTGCCTTAGTGAAATAGAGCCCAACTCCAAGTGACTCCCAGCAAGACCGGGGGGCTGACAACCACTACCCACACAGGTCCCAGCTACCCAATCAGGAATGCTATCTAATTCTCCTAGGCACTGTGGAAATGTATTTGTGTGTGTGTGTGTGTGTGTGTGCACGCACGCATGCACGCACACACCTGTGTATCTCTGGTGACAATATCCAGCTGATAAATGTATTTACTCTGCACCTTTGACAGCTTCGCCTGCTCTCTCCCCAGAAATCCATCTTACCAGGACTACTTCTAACATTCCAAACATCTGGGCACCTTTACACTACAGCCTTTTTTAAATCTCAACCTCTCCTAAAGAAGTTTCCTTTCCCCCCTCAAATGCAGAGTCTTCTTACCAAACAAATTTCACTGTTCAAAGGCCCTTACTATTCAGTACTGGACCAGGAGTTTATGTGTAAGAAAGATATAATATTTCACAACCCTGCACAAAGGGCTAATATTTTAAATCATATCTCCTAGGCAGCCTTGAAAATCTGAGCTTGGAGTTTTATGCCATTTCAAAAGGAAGATTCATAGCTTTGCAACAAGACTTGCAGTACCTGATTCTATTCTAGAAAGGTCCCAAGCTGTAAAGATATTGAAACAGTGAAATGTTTATGCATAAAAAGCTAATTTTGGTCATTCTTAGAGTGCTTTAATTTTGTTTCAATTATTTTAAAATGTATCTATATAGTGAATTGGAATGGGGGGAGGGCTCCAATGCCTAATAGACCAGTGGATCAAAAATTAGATGAGGCTTTTGGGGTGTATAGGTGAATCGATATGCATATTCAGAAGGTGAGACCTTTCTTGAGCTCTTAAAAGTTGTTAGACACAGGAGTCCTTTTGTTGATTATCCTCAACATCACAGTATTCTATTGTGTGATGGGCAGATTCTTAAAAATGACAATAGCAACAGCCAAATGTAAGAAATATATTATAATGCATAGAAAAATAAAATGTGAAGTGGGTCAGTTTAAGATGACTGATAGAACTAAACAATGCCCTGGAAACAAAGTCTTGTTTGCTTTGCGATTAGCATTGATTCGTTATATAATCTGTTCTGTTAGAATGAACAGCAACAGTCCATAAACAAGCCAGAGTTTAATTTAAAGACTCCCAATGTTTGCACCACAGTTTGCAAGCCAAATTCTGTTAAAATTAAAGACATAAAAGAACCGGAGCCACTAATTATGGCATTTGCCTGAAACATAGTGAATTTAATTTCAAAACCCAAGTGGGAGGAGTGGGATAGAGAATGGAAGTGTATGAGTATAAAATGGTACAGATTGCCTTTGTGGTAAAGACCAAGTTTTCTGTTTGTGGTAAAAGACCCTGTTTCCAGTTGCTTATAACTTTGTCAAACTTAATATGCTACGGCTGACTATCTTCATAACAGGTGTTTGCTTAAGGAAGTTTCTGCTGACACTGATCTGCAGTTTCTGAGAACAAGAGTAGGAGAAAAAGACGATTATCATCTAGCTGGTATTTGACTGGCCAAATAGGGTTTTCTATGGATTTGCCAGGTGCTAGAAAAACAATTTAACCTGCCACTTTTATGTGCATCTAAAGGTCTGCATTATGATCACACTTCACAGGGGTTTCTAATGTTAAATGTTGCTGTGTCCAGTTAGATGCTGCAGCATTCCCACTTCCACAGTCTTAGGCCACGTATACACTTATGAAAATCTTGGAAACGGCCATGCTAATGGTCAAATTGAAGAATACTAATGAGGCGCTGAAATGAATATTCAGCACCTCATTAGCGTGCCACCATCTGCAGCACTTTGAAAGTGCCACGTTTCACTTGCCCACGGCTCATCTATGTGGGGGTTCTTTTTGAAAGGACCCCACAAACATCGAAATCCCCTTATTCCATGGCAATTTCAAAGTTTTTTGTAACTGTAGATAGAGCCTAAGTGATAACAGATCAAAACTATCGAAAATATAGCAGCTGTCTGCCCACCAACACACAGATACGCCAGAGGTGTGTGAAAGAGGGTTTGAGTCATGAGAGAGTGAGGAGATGCACAAGGAATATTAAACAAGGGAAGATCAGGGAGACAATATGAGTGGATCCCACCATGCCCCTTAAAAATAGCTTGTATCAGAACCTGCCCTTTCAATAACAACTGGCTAAAGGAAACAGGCTACAAAGCCTGGCTGGCAAAATGTACTGATAAAACAAATGCCAGTTTGTTTCCAATCATGTTATCAATGTTATCTTTATGTGTCACCTCTCCAGATACATGGTGGGAGTAGGGTTGTAGAGTTGCCATTTGGCTGAGGTTTGGAGTCCCAAACAGGCTAGCCTTGTGGGGAGGATGCATTTCAAAGGTGGGAATCCTGGGGGGGAGGGAGATTGTTTTGCATATATTAATACTTGTTTACAATTGTTTCCTTGAGAATTGCAAGCACCTCTTTGCTTTGGAGCAGGGATGTGATATTTGCAAAACTGTTCCCCTATGCCAGAGAAGTGCCTGTATCCATCCCGATGAAAATGTTTCCAGATTTGGTCAGGCATATGCTCAGCAGAGACATGTTACAGTTTGCAAGGTATATTTTCTCAAGCTTCCATCTGTACTGAGCATGCGCTACCCCATTAGCTCCCAACCTTTTAATTAGTGCGGACCCCAATCATCCCCCAAACCATTGGTGGACCCCCCTCAAAGTCAACACTAACTGCTATACACACTTCCTTAAATGAAAAAGGAAACTACCACATGGCTTTTCAGACAGCAGTTCAAAACATTATTGCAAGATACTTAATTTAAAAATAATAAATTGAAACTTTGCAATGTGTTTAAAAGTTATTTTCTATTATCATTTTTTAACTCCTCCCTCACCCTGCTCCCACACACAGACCCCCAGCAACACACTCTCGGAGCCCAGGTTGGGAATCACTGCTCTGTACTATCCCAGTCCCCAAGAAATGATCAGACTGTGCAAACCCATTCATATAAACCAACCAAGTGTGCTGCATCCTGGGGATGTCAAGGCTGAGTAAGATTGTTCCTACATCAGTCAGGCAGGGTGCCATAATGGTGCTGGACACAGAACCGGCGAGCAGCAGGACAGCCTCTCCTATGTTCTCAATGCTTCCCTGCTGTGCCAAGGCAGTACGTAAAATGAGGCAGAGTTCTAACTGGGATGCACAGGGGGTAAGAAAGTTGGGGGGTAAGGGAAGAGAGACTTGGTGGGGGGACTGGGGAAAAAGCTGGGGAGGGATAGGAACCCAGTGGGAGGAGGGACTGGGTTAGGAATAAAGGTTGGCAGAAGATGGAAGAGGAATAAGAGGGACAGGATCAGAAGGAAGGGTGGAGAGGGCAGGAGCTGTGGAAAGCAGGAGGAGCATGGGGCAAGAACTGTGGGGATGAGGCAGAAACAGAGAGAAGGTGGGGTGGCAATATGACCAGGAGGGAAGGAAGGGGCAGGAGTCAGGTGGAGAGGGGACAGGCACAATCCGGCACATGGACCAGGAAGATGAGGCATAACTTGGGAGGGTCAGAACTCAGAGCTAGGTCCAAGGACCAAGAGCAGAAAGTCGGGGTCATGGAAGGGATAGGAGCAGAAGAGGCAAGGGAAGGATGGGGGGCAGGTGAAGAAAACCAGGGCTCACCCTTCCACCCTTTAAAATGACAGCTTTCTAAGAAATACATTGAAACTCAGCAAGCCCCACTGCATAATAAATAAAATAAATGGCTTATACAAGCAAAAGACAGGCTCGAAGCCAGATCCATGACTGCCAGTTTAGAGTCGGATACTGAAATGACTGCAGGCGGCATGTGTCTAATCCCCAGAGAACTAGGGAGCTGCATATGTAACCTTCCTTCCTTACCAAACTGTCACATTTAATGGAGTACCCATCTAGCTTAAATATGGCCTTATGAGATGGGGATTCCTTTGGGGTTTTACATCTGTCACTCCACTGCCAATCAATATAAAGATCACCAAGGCTGTACCCAAACTTATTCGTTAACACACTGTGGAACGTACGCTCACCTTCATATGCACATTTTTAGAGAAGCACATTAATGCTAACAGCTTACAGCATGTCTGCACTGCATCAGTGAGCAAGTCTCAAGCCCGGGTCCACATGTGTTCTGGTCAGTCTTATGTTAGTTCTCTCAAAACTGGTGTGTGGTTGGTGCTTCAACATTGCAATTTGAATGGGAGCTTGAGGTTTTAAAGAGCATCCCCCAGCCTTCAATCCGAGACCCAATCCACGAGCAGCCCTAGCTCCAACCCAAACTGCAACAGCTACACAATCATTTTTAGAGCACTAACACAAACCCCACTAGCATAAGCTTGTGGATACAGGCTGGGTGGCTTGCCCCAAGATATGTTCTTAAAGCCCTGTCCATAAAGCCAAGAATGTAGTCAAGTGTGCGCCTGTGCCCCCCCTCTTCTGATCAACTTCAACAATTAATGAAAAAAGCAATTCCCACATTCATTTCTATTTGGCCTGAAGATATCAGTGCTTTGCCACATGAGTTCCTGCAGCCCTAAATAAGGGGAGAAAACACTGAGTGCTAAACCGAAAACAAAATTGGTAAAGAAAGATACAGCATTTCCAAGTTTCCAAATTAGTATTTACTTATAAAAGGCTGTGAGAAACGTTACTACAGGTTGGAACTGGGTAATCTGCATGTCAGGGTGTGCGAGGGAGGCCAGGCAGGGCAGGGGTTAAACAGGGCTTGTTAGCCTAATCAGCCCCACTCCGGTTTACCTGCAGCAAGTGTCAGGCCTGGAGGAGTATAAAGGGAGGGCAGCCAGGCCAGTCGGAAGCTGACCAGCCAAGAAGCAGGAGGTGGCTCTGAGGCAGCAGGGCCTGAGCCACAGCTGCCACCCGGTCAGCCACTGGAGGGCATGGCCTCAGGACCCTCCCCCATGCACAGAGGGGAGTGGGGAGCCCTTCACAAGGAACACCTCTCCCACCAAAGGGGGAACTAGGTTCTTGGGGTCACACCCCAAACTTATCCCATAGACTCTTGGATGGGGCTAAAGACCCACACCCCAGGCCCTGGCCAGGGGGCCTAGCCACTAGACCACCCTGTCCCAGGTGGGAACTGCTCACACTGCACTTCCCTTGTCCAGCAACACCTGTGGTCTGGTATCCCCAGGGATGCCTCTGGGCTGGAACACTCACGGGGAAAATCTGAGGGCCCCACACTCAGCAACTTGTCCTGCCCCCCCCCCCCCAGAGCACCACACATAGCTCATGTGCAGCCTTCAGGCTCAAGGAGGCAGGGAGAGAAGCAGGGATGGAACGCTCAGGGGAAGAGGCAGAGTAGCTGCATAGCCCCAGGGCTGGGGACCAAGAGCACAGTCATGCAGCTGGTGGTGGGGCCAGGAGTTCAGTTCTCGTGGGGCTGCACTCCTGGCCTTCAACCACAGAACTTTGCAGCCAACCTGCCTCTTCCCCTTAGGCCCCACTCAGTCAATGATAGCCCTCTGGGGACCTAGAGTGGAGCCCCACAGATGGCAACAGCAGAGGGGCTGGCATTGACCTTATTGGATCCAGCAAATTCTCTGGTTTGGGACTGGTCAGGTTCCAAGGGTGCTGGACCAGGGAAGTAAAACCTGTAATTATATGATACTCTTGACAATTCCCCTTTATCTTTACATTTCTAATACAAGATATTGCCAACCCCAGGGATTTCAAAAGCTTGAACTTGGCCTTAAAAACATGAAGTTACCTTTAAAATTATGTGATTTAAAAATATTACAACTTATTTTCTTTTTATTTTCCTCTGGTTTATGAGTCTTTAGGGTGCCCTTGCATTGCATTTGCAACCTTTTCTCCAAAAGAATGAGCTCTAGAAACATATTTATTTTTTTAAATGAAAGCTGAAATTCTAATGAAATCACTTGACTCCAGGACCTGGAGCTTTAAGAAAAACAGCAAATATCATAGCCATGAAATACAATCATAAAATTTGGAATTCATAGCAAATGACAATGAAATCTACAGATAGACTTGATGCAAAAAAAACATACTAAAACAACTTCAAAGCTTTGGAAATGACTCATGTACAAGTCTGCAGAATTCTTCTTTTCTGAAAGCTCACTGGCAATAATTTCTAATTCTGTCTTGGCATATGGATAATTGGATTTGATTCCTAAGTGGGCACTTTCAGGCCTTGGGATAAAGAATGGCTAGTAGTCTTTGGCCTAGCAGGCTTTGAAAAATGTGTATTATGATCTTTAGATGATAATTAATGTATTACAAAAGCAAGGCACACAGTGTAAAGTTTTTATGTGACTGGGAATAGGATAAGATAGATAGCTACAGTACTCATGAATGATCAAGTAACTATTGCCATGTAGTTTTATGGGATATAGCAATGATTTTTGAGAGTTTTAAATGATTTATTGGTACTATTATTCATTGCCCTTCATTTGTAAGGAAACCATCATTAGTACCATTAAGATCCCTCCCATTTCTGGCACCTGTAGAGAAGGAAGAAACTGTGGACCAGGAGGGTGATGCAGTACAGAAGGACAGAGCATGCTACTGCTCCTGTTGCCTGCATGGTGAGTGGCAGGGACAGCCCTGCCAAGCTATCTCAAGTTATGAGGGTAGCCCATTACAAGATATGGTCTATTTCTCTTGTGGCGTGTCCTTGTTTGGTGAAGGCAATTTTAAGTATGTTAAGGTGTATGTCATGGACTTTCTCCTCAGAGCATTTTCTGTGGTATGTCAGTGTCTGACTGATAGGGCAGATAGAGTATTTGCATTGTGAAATATGGCGTTTTTTTGTGGGAGTTCATTTAAGAGTATAGTGATTGCCTGGTTTCACCCACATACTTGTTCCTGGGGCATTTAATGCACTCTGTGCCACTCCACAAAGGAACCTGGATGGGGTTTCATCAAACAACTTCAACCCATATAACTTCATGAGGACACCATCCTGAACCTCTATTTCTGGCCTTCAAACAACTGGGCACCTCCCAACTCTTTGTGGCTGCAAAGAACTGCAATACCACCTGCATTCTTCTGAGCTATCAAAACCATTGGTTTCCCATAAATGTGGATCTATGACTCTTCCCTGGTCTGCTGTCAGTCAGTCCCACATGGATGGGTACACCCGCGTCTGCTGTGAAGACTGCTCATTCTGCATTCTGCTCATACAGCCCCCCCGCCCCTGCGGGGAAACCAGGTAGAGTTTATGTGATACAGAGGTCTTAGCAGCATCCTCTTTGCAGCAGGGTGAATTTTATCTTGAGATAGATTCTGGGCGAGCTCACTACAAATAGTAATTTTTCCTCTTTTAGTATTCACACCTTCTCATCAACTATTGGAAATGGGCCACATCTATCCTGACTGAATATCAATGGTCCTCTGCACAGTAATGCATATATAGTGTATATATAACTGCTAAACTAAACTCTCAATTTCATGCATCTGAAGAAGTGTTCCAGCTCGCAAAAACTCATGCCTAAATAAATTTGTCAATCTTTGAGGTGCCATAGGACTGCTCATTGTTTGGGCTAATTATGGATCTCACCAGGTGACTGACAGCCACCGTCGGACTCACGGTAAGGTGTAGGGAGGGCTCCAGCTCCGTGACCCAGAAGGGGATGGGCCTCAGGCAGATGGGGTAGAGCTCAGGGCAGTCAGTCCTTTGTTCTGCACAGACCATGGTGCACTGTCCCCCTCTGCCCCCTCACCCAATCCACCAGCCCTTAAAGCTTCATGGAGTGGCACCGGAGCATCAATTCAAATGGGACTTGGTTCTCTGTCAGCCAAGGGCTGCAGTAGCACAGCTCTAGGCCACTTTAACTCACTGGGCCATGGAGCAATTGCCCCTTTGCACCCCCACCAGCGGGCCTGGATCTCAAACAACTAGTTCAGAGTCATCTACTGCTTCCTCAACTTATGGACCAGATTCTGATCTCAAATACATCATTGTAAACCTGAAACTATTACACTGAAATCAATAGCTTTTCTATATTAGGTGTTGGAATAGTGGGTATTCTAGCATAGAAAATGCCAGTGATCATCTGAACAAGTGCAGTTCATACACTGATTAAAATGTCAAAGAATTCGAAGTCCTGTCTCCATGGCTTTGGTGGCTCTCATCCATGGAGCTGAACCAGTGCTAGGAACAATGGGATATTCTTATAATCACTTCTAATGGAGACATAACTAATGAAGTTACACCAATTATACACCAGTGTAACTGAGATGAGACTATGACCCTAATTTGGACACTAGAGCAATATCTTGGTTTGAGAATTACGGCCCCCTATTCAGCAAGGTACCTGACGCACATAAATGCTGATGTTAATAGGACTTATGTGCTTAAACTTGGGCTATGTCTAGAATTGCACTTGATTAACAAAACTTTTGTCATTCACATGGATGCTTAAACGCCCCTCCCCCATGACCATCAAAGTCTGGCTGTGGCAAATGGAAGTGTGAACCATGCTTTGCTGGCAGGAGCACTCTGTTGCCAGCAAAGTGAAACCCCCTCATTGGGGGTGGAAATATTTTCCTGACAGAATAGCTGACAATCAAGTTCATGTGCTGAATTTTAACACCAGGGTTATGTTGAAACAGCATTGTCGCAAAAAGCTATGTAGTGTAGAAATGTCCTTAGACTTTGTTTTAAAAGTACATTGCAGAATCAGGAGCTTTAGGTGCAAATGAGTGTATCCTGCACTTCCAACAGCTGAAGGTTCATTACTTTACCTCCAAAAATGACGCATAAACTGCAAATCATTAATAGTTTCTGGGAGGCAATGTTTTGTCGTCATAAAACTTTTGTTTACAAATGTTCCCCACTTAGTTCCAGCTTCTTATAAATAATTTTGTAGAATGTGTGCATACAACTAATAGGGGCAAACTTTCAGCTTATAAGAACATCTTTATGGATCAAGTGTGCTGTTGCAAACTGATACAACAAGGCATAAAAACAAATGATTCTGACTAATTCCTGAAAGGAAGCCTATCTTTCAAAGTTACTCATTGCTGAATGGCCTTTGGCCTACAGAAAAATGTGAGGTATGCTTTAATTACATCCTCTGGGGCCTCCTGGTTGACGTCTGGTAAACTGTATCTGTGTTGAGACAGCCTTATCTCTGAATGCTTTTCACTTATTCTAAGCAGCATGTATTCAGATTCTCAATGGGACATCAAAACTTTATGTGTATGTGTACTTGTAACCCCTTACTATTAATTTGGAAAACAAAAATCAGCTTCATTAACCAGATACATTTTTCTGGTAACACTTAGCAACAATAGCGTTGCTAATTTTTTCTAGGAACAGTAATGCATTAATTGATTACGTTAATTCATGCTACATTTAAACAGAATTCCTGAGGGAGAACATATTGCACTGCAGGCACACTTATGCCTATTGGGTTCCTACCTGATGCTCTTAAAAAAAGATCTCAAACATAGTATGACTGGCCAACTTATTTTATAGTGTCACCTTTTAATTGTGAATTAACCACTTTTTGGTTTGTTTTTGACAGAATGTGGCACTATGTTAATGTTCTCTTAATAAAAATAATTCAAGCATATTTTTTCCACATTTACCACAGTACGGGCCCAAGGATCCAGATCAAACAAAGCAGGAATTTGGCATTTGCCCTGTGCAGTAAATACATCCTCTTTGTGTACTCTGAGTTTTCACTTTGTACATTCTCCGTCTTGGATTATTGCAAAACATAGAGAAATTCCATCACGTGCATCTTACCTCTTTAGTATGAGTGTGGAAAGAGACAGACATGTCCAAGAGAAGTTTCCTCTGTTCCACTCTCCGGACAAAATCCTGAATCCGCACTTCCAGATGCCGGGCTGCTTTGTAGATCTCTTCAGGGTCACATTCTCCAGTCTGAGCCAACTGCTCTGCAGCCTCTAAAAGCTTGTCTGCATTGGTGTATGTATTCTACCAGTAAAAAAAGGAAAAGAGTATGAGTAATATAACTGTGGCAAGTAAGCTACTGAAACAAGTTGCTTGCATTTTCAAAGGCATGAAAGTGAGCGATTATCAGAGTTGTAAAACAATGGTAATAATTCCTATTGGTGCTGCCATCTGTGAGAGGAGCAAGTATTAACCCACACAGACTAATCCCTAAATATGCATGAAATAGTTTTGTTTGAAACGCACACACCACAACAGTGCTAGCCTGCCTGACAGATAAAAATGACCGTGTACTTGCTATTTACCAGGATTCTGGAATTTCTCAAAGATACGGTAATGAAGTAAGTGGAGTTAACCACTTTAGAGGCAGAAGTTGTCTCACGCGACACTTGGCAGCACACTGGTGACAAATGATTCCTAATAGCTGTCATATGGTACGTAATCTTTTTAACCTGAAACATCTCATCCACAAGAAATGTTTGCCTTTCAGTAACCTTCGTGTGGTAATTTGGGAGAAATCCGAGTGTGAAATTTTTTCTTCAAAGTGTTTCTTTGTTAGCTCTTATCTACTGTATGCTAGATTTGTAAGACGGTGCCAACCATTTGTACTGTGAGCTGGCTAATCAATGTGAAATGCTGAGATTGCTTATGAATGACATTGTCACCCATATATCTTATATACCTCCCTGTCCCACATCACTGCCATAGTGGATCACCTCACAATTCTCTATTGTAATTGTTCTCACAACACCTCTTTGAGACAGGTAAGTGTTATTATCTCTTTTTAACAGATGGGAAACTGAGGCATGCTGTTCAACCTCTCCGAGAATCTGCAAATGCTCAATTTAATAAAATTTATCTTTGGGGGGCAAATTTGTCTTAAAAGTGTCCCTTTAACATGGAAGGCAAACTGGAAATGACGTTACTACGAAGAGCCTATTCCACTCAGAAAATTTTATCACCGTTGTTTCAGCAAGAGAGGAATAAATAACATTAAGGCATTTTTGTGTGAGTTTTCCATTTCCTTGCCTTTATTTATAGCTTAAGTAACACACTCCGCCACTTTTCTCTGGTGACAGCCCTTACAATACTCTCTTTGAGGTAAAGTCTAACATTAGTATGTTTGTCATCAATATGCCAATCTTCAGCTCTGGCGTAAACCAGCACAACTCCCAGGGATGTTAAGGGGAGTCATGCTTTATTATGCCTGGTCTGAATATGGTTAATTGAGATGATCATCAGATATAAATGAACTGTAGTGTAAGGAGAATTTAACCATTCTAAGGGCTAGATAGTGGGGTACAAAGTGCAAAATCTGGCCCCCGCTGGAGTCCCTTTTAGCAACATCAGGGGCTCCAGCCACCCCATAAAGGGACAAGAAAAGATGATGCCACAGATGAGCCTCCCCTGTGTAAGAATGCAGCTGAGGGACATGCATGGGAGTGCAAGCTGCATTCTCCTAAGGGACAGGCAATGAGTGCATGCTGTGCAAGGGAACTTGAGGAGGCAATGCCTCCCTCTGAAGCACAGGATGCTTTGGTGCTCCCATTCGGAAGGTGCAGCTGTGTACCATGTCTATCAGCATGAGTGAACAAGCCTGGATAAAATACTTCTTGAATTCTAGAGATTTTTCCCCCTTTTCATGAATTTCTGCCCTTCCCAGTCCCAGCCAGGACTTGGAACAGGTATAAAGTACCAAAGGAGAAGCTGTTCTTGGGAATTTCCTTCCCCACTGGAATCACAAAGCCTGTTCTTTAGCGATTTCCAGCTCAGCTTTGCGGACAAGTGATTCAGATAAACTCTAGATAAGCAAAACAAAAAAGCAGTCCTGTTGCACTTTGAAGACCAAAAAATTAATTTATTTGGTGATGGGCTTTCATGGGACAGATCCACTTCTTCAGACAGAAGAGGGTCTGTCCCATGAAAGCTCATTACCTAACAAATTATTATGTTAGTGTTTAAAGTGCTACAGGTCTCCTTTTTGTTTTGTGAAGACACAGACTAACACAGCTACCTCTGTGTCTAGATAAGCAAGTTACTTTTGAGAATTATCTGAACCAAACTTGAACTCCAAACCTTGATGCACACACAAAGGGACTACCATTCTTTGATCAAAAGAAAATAAGTACTGCAACTATCTAACAAGGGAGCGTTGAATCTCTTCCCCCACCAAGCAATTACTCATAAAAATACCAGCATTTCATATTTCACTGTAGATTAAGCTTTGCCTCTATGTTCTTCTTTAAAACACACATTTCCCACAAAATTAGCTCTCTCTATCCCACTAGCAAATGGGTGCCAATCAAAAATCCATTTAAGGGGAAACTAACAATCAGTATTTCATTACTGCTTCACTTGCTTTCACATGACATTCCAGATCTCTCATCAATTCCTTAATTAGTTAGATTGTCTGATGGGGTAATCAATTATATTTTTACTAAGGTCCAGATTTCTTGGTCAAGCTATTGTCATGATCCAAACTTTGGGGACAGATAGTTCAGTGGGTTGAGCACTGTCCTACTAAACCAAGGATTGTGAGCTCAATCCTTGAGGGGGTCATTTAGGGATCTGGGGCAAAATACATTATTTAAAAAAAAAATCTGTCAAGGATGGTGCTTGGTCCTGCCAAGAGGGCAGGGGCTGGACTCAATATCCTCTGAAGGTTACTTCCCATTTGATGATATAGGCATATCTCCATATTCTCTATTCTCTTTTTTCTAGAGAAAATAATTACAAAAAACAATAAAGTTAAAAAGTTTGCAGGGTCCACTCAAAAGCGGATGGGGATCCAGATCTGGCCTACAATCTGCTTATTGATTAACTCTGATGTAAAAGCTTCAGGGCAGAGACCTTGTTTCATTTGTTTGAAGCGTCTCCTGCTCTTTTGGTTCTACGTGAATAACAATGAACCAGATTAGAATAATAGAATCATATGGTTGGAAGAGACTTCAGGGTGTCAAGTCCAACCTCCTTCTAAAAAGCAGGATCAATCCCAACTAAATCATCCCAGACAGAACTTTGTCAAGTTGGGATTTAGAAACCTCTAGGGATGGAGATTCCATCACCTCCCAAGGTAACCCATTCCATTGCTTTACCACCTTCCTAGTGAAATTGCCCTTCACATAGGAAAACCAAAAAGATGAACTTTTGTAGGATGAAAAAAATAAAAGAGATGCTGTTCAGGCCCTTCGTGTTCTCTCACCAACTGAAACTCTTGCCCTACAATCATGCTCTTGAAGGATTTATCAGAAATATAAGAGCAGAGATGGGAAACCATACAAGAGTTAGGAGCTCATGGGTGAAATTACTGCAGATGGGAAAGGAAAGACAACGTATAGCCTTCTGCCTGCTGCTGCACATGTATGGCTCCCCAAACCTATGGAAGCTGAAAATAATGCTAATGAGGCAGTTAATTTCTTTTTTTACAGCCAGATCCACATGGATTATATGGATCTGGTTTATATGAGGATCTGGTGAGACAGTTGCCTGTTAAATAACAGTAACAGTTTCATTGGTTAATAACTTCCTGCTAGATTATTTGTATTCAATCCTTGAAGGTTGGTTTATTTATTTATTTATTTTTGAGGTAAGATTCTGCCCACCCCACATACACAATGCATTAACCCTCTCAAAAACAGACTGTAATGAGGAAATCGTTAAAATTCTACACTACTGATCTTCTAAATGGCAATATGTAGTTCTCAGGTGCTATTTCAAGAATAAAACCAATTTTCATCTCAAATCTCTAAATAACCTTTCTGTACTAACCTTGCGACCTACAAAACCTGCAATCACAAGAAAATGAAAACCACTTTAGGACTGAGGCTTCAGAATGGAAATCTCTATAAATTTGTGCTCCTGGAATTCATTTCAGAAAGAATTATCAAAGTTTTAGTTTTATTTTCAATCGGCAAGAAACAGCAAATATGATTACAGCTAAAATCATCTTGCCGTTTTTAATCAGACATGTTTGTTAGCTGATATTGCTATGAGGTCAGATATTGATAGTCACTATTATTTGTTTAATCAATTCTTAAGGGTTTCATAAACAAAAAAGAAAAGGCAGGCTGACATTTCACAGCCTGTCAGCACATTGTATACCTCCTTGTGCATATATTTGAGCATAAAAGTAAAAATCTCAAAACTCTGTTTTTACTCTCTGATCTGCATGGTGGAGTTTAGCTCTGAGGTAGTCCTGTCTCTCTTACTTTGCATGCATAGAGACAACACTGTAATGAATACAGAACATCCAAACTGAGACCTTCGAAAAGATCAGAGAGAAGACATTTTCATTTTGAAACATTGAAAGAAGCCTTAACTCGCCCCTCCCACCCTCGTACCCAACAGCAGCACTGAGCTAGTTAAGTATTTGTAGAACACTGATCAGTCTGGTCCTGTTCTGTTTCATTTAGCCTAGGAATCAGGAAGATTCTGGGCAGTGAAATTAGATAGCAGAACATTTGTACCATTGGCACTTGAACTCCAACACCATCATAGTGGCATTGTGGCATTGGTCCTTCAGTTAACACAGCTGGTTTGAGGACCCAATGATTCTATTTTGTGAAAAATTTTGAGATTTTAAAATCTGTTTTTGTTTAGAATCAGAACAAAACCTGAACGTTTCAAAATTATTCATGAAAGAAAATTCTGAAATGTTTTTCCTTTCAGATTAAGCAAAATGTGTCATTCTGAATTCAACGTTCCCATTTTACAATGTAAAAATTTAAAAACAAAAAAATTAAAATATCTGAAAATATCAAAATGGGGTGTTTCATCATTGCCTGAATTATTTTTGGTGATTTTCCTCCAAAATGAAATTTCAGCCAAATTAACATAATTTTGCAAAGCATTTTGCTTTTGACCAAACAGATGGAAATGATTTCTAAGTTTTTTTGACTAGCTCTAATATTTAAGGCTGAGCCTAGATTATTATGTAACAACTAATTTTTGAAGTGCTCTAAAAGCCACAGACATACTGTAATTGTGTTGAAAATTGCTCTGACTCACAGGGTCCAAGGCAGGATTATTGGTTCAAACGTGAATACTTGAGCATGGGGTTGCTGAAATACAGTCCTCCTGATTCAGTCACGTAACATATATTTTATATTTGTTTGCACACAGTTGGGGCTCAAACTATAGTTCTGATACTTCCCAAACAGGCATCCATCTGTGTAGGGCTGTGCTAAGCTAGTGACTAGCATCTACTGTCCATTTGGAGAAGCAATATTAAGAAAGTTACTAACCTGGAGGAACTCATTTACTTGTATGCATTAGTACAGGGGCTCTTGCAAAGCTGAGTGTTTGCAGGCAGCCTGATGTCAAAGTAAATGTTTAGGCACTGAACCAAATCTGTGTATCCTCACTCTGTACTTCTGGATTTCCAGAAGTTTAAAGTCCAGGTGCACTTGACATTCTGGAAGGGCATGAGGCACTTAACCTGAAGCAACCTTAACTCTGTGTTAGCTAAAGTTTGGGGCAGTGAACTGAAGAAAATGGCAAAGGCTCCTAGTGATTTCAAAGTGTTTTAGATTAAACTGTAAATCTGAAAGTTAGAGTCACAGAGGTCCTGCAGCACCTCTATCAACTCTCTTCCTTTACATTCATTGTAATTGTGTCTTGACTTTTCTCTTCCACAGGGGATATTCCAGTATTATTATTCCTACTTTAAAGATGGGAAAACATAGGCGGTAAGGTTTGAGCCTAAGCCTGTTTTCATTCAAGTCAATGGAAAGGGGCCTACTGACTACAATAAACCCTTTCATATCTGGCAGCCCCCAAACTGGGAGATTGCCAGATATTCTGGATAGTAGAGAGGTATACTTAGCAATGCATAACACTAAAGAAAACAAGATTAGATATTAAGAAACAAACAAAAATGTATGCAGAGTAATTTATATACCAACAACAGTGGTATTGTACACTGTAAACTTATACTGTATTTGCTGTATTTATTTGTATTTACTTGCTCTATATTGTACTTATGGAAAATGTAACTAAAATTTACTAATGGTTAAAAATGCCAGTTATCTGAGAGTTCCAGATAATAGAATGCTGGATATGAAATAGTTTACTGTACTGGGAATTGGATAACATTCCTAACTCATCTGCCTAAGAATACAGAGTGAGTCAGATCTTGGGCAAGAGGCAGGTCTAGAACTCAGAGGCTCTTAATCCTGTGCATAGATTACTAGACAATATTTCTCCCCCAGGAATCTAGCTTTCCAGCTTCTATCCAGTCAGAGATTTCAGGTTGCCCCAAGCGTAGGGCAGTATCCCTGACAATCTTGCCTAATAGTCATTGATGGACTTGTCCTACTTCTTTTTTGAAGCCAGTTATACTTTTGGTCATCACAACATCCAATGGAAGTGACTTCCAAAGGGATTAATTGTGTACTGTGTAAAAAAGTACTTCCTCTTGTTTGCATTAACCTGCAGACAATTGATTTCATAAAGTGACTTCTGGATTTTGTATTGTGAGAAGGTGAAAACATGACTCTTTCCAAACCATTCCTGATTTTATAGCCCTCTATCATATGGGCTTCTTAGTTGTCTCTTCTTTAAGATAAGCATCCCTAATCTCTTTAGATGTTCCAGATCCCTCCAATCATCTTTGTTACCCTTCTCTGAACCTTTTCCAGATCCACTGTATCCTTTCTTCAGATGGGACAACCAGAACTGGGCAGAGTATTCCATGGAGTTGCATAGTGACATTTCGCGGACATTTTCAAAGAACTACAGACAGTGACTAAGATCTCTTTCTTGAGTAGCAAAGCTAAATCAGAACTCATCATTAGATATGTGTAGTTTGGATTATTTTTTCCAGTGTGCATTATTTAGCACTTACCAATGTTGAATTTCATTCACAATTTTGTTGCTCAGTTTCCCAGTTTTGTGAAGTCAATTTGTAAATTTTGCCTTAGATTTAAGACAATTTTGCATTTCCCAGATTGGCTATGTCTACACTAGCCCCCCTCTTTCGAAAGGGCCCTGCTAATAAAACACATTGGGATATGCTAATGAGCACCTCATTAGCATGACAGCCACAGCACTTCGAAAGTACCACTTTGAATCACAAGCGGCTCGTCTAAATGGGGTCCTTTTTGAAAGGACCCCACACACTTTGAAATCTCCTTATTCTTATAACCAAATAGGAATAAGAGGATTTTGAAGCGTGCACGGTCCTTTCGAAAAGGACCCCGTGTAAACGAGCCGTGCGCAATCAAAAGTGGCACTTACAAAGTGCTGCAGCTGCGATTGTACTAATGAGGCACTGCATATTTATTGCAGCACCTTATTAGCATATCCCAATGTGTCTCATTAGCACCCCCCTTTCGAAAACAGGGGGATAGTGTAGACATAGCCATAGTGTTATAAATTGCTCTCATCCTTACCTCTTAACTATTCAGTCCAATTAACATTATCCAACTCTTTCTGTTAAATACCTTTCATAAAATAGCTCCAGTGGTTTTCGTTTCTCTTGCTTTTTTCTAAAGCTTAGGTTCTGAAAGGAACTTGGATCTCACACTCAATCTTTTGTTGGAGAACTATATAGTAAATTAATATTTTACAATTTAAAAGAGTGATCACAATGAAGTGTTTCTGTGATAAATGAATTAGGCATTTAAAGCTGCACCTCTTTTTGTAAAAATCCTCCCTTTACCAAGAAGGTCAGAGGAAAAGTGCATGATTATGATATAATCTGTGATTTTATTTGATTTGAATTTCACATAATTGAATCAAGGTCTGTATTTCACTAATGTTTTATTGCTCTAATTCAAACCAGACTTAGAAAGAATTACGGTCACAGAAGTTAATGGCAGAGAGGATCTCCTAGCTTGTGCAGTCATTCTCCATGCCAGGGCAGTATTATTCCTTACTGTACCTTGGATTAGAGTCTTCTTCAGACTCATTTTAAATGTCCAGAGCAGTAGGATGTCCATCATCTTCCTCAGGTGGCAAAAAATGTTGCTCAGGATATTTTTACTTATATGCACCTTATATCTTCCTTTTCAAATTTCCCTCCCATTAGTCCTATTAGTGGCATTCTTGATATTTATACCCATTAAATATTTGGAATTTCTGGTGTCCATTTCTTCCACCCACTTGGTCCTGATTTAGGAAGTTGTTCAAGAACTTGCTTACCTTTTGCTTTAAACATGTGAGCTGTGTCTACACGTGCACGCTACTTCGAAGTAGCGGCACTAACTTTGAAATAGCGCCCGTCACGGCTACACGTGTTGGGCGCTATTTCGATGTTAACATCGACATTAAGCGGCGAGACGTCAAAGCCGCTAACCCCATGAGGGGATAGGAATAGCGCCCTACTTCGACGTTGAACGTCGAAGTAGGGAACGTGTAGTCGGTGCGCATCCCGCAACATCGAAATTGCGGGGTCCTCCATGGTGGCCATCAGCTGAGGGGTTGAGAGACGCTCTCTCTCCAGCCCTGGCAGGGCTCTATGGTCACCGTGGGCAGCAGCCCTTAGCCCAGGGCTTCTGGCTGCTGCTGCTGCAGCTGGGGATCCATGCTGCATGCACAAGGTCTGCAACCAGTTGTTGGCTCTGTGGATCTTGTGTTGTTTAGTGCAACTGTGTCTGGGAGGGGCCCTTTAAGGGAGCGGCTTGCTGTTGAGTCCGCCCTGTGACCCTGTCTGCAGCTGTGCCTGGCACCCTTATTTCGATGTGTGCTACTGTGGCATGTAGACGTTCCCTCGCAGCGTCTATTTCGATGTGGTGCTGTGCAACGTTGATGTTGAACATCGACGTTGCCAGCCCTGGAGGACGTGTAGACGTTATTCATCGAAATAGCCTATTTCGATGTCACTACATCGAAATAAGCTATTTCGATGTAGCGTTCACGTGTAGACGTAGCCGTGAACTACTTAAATAACTTGCTGCATCCATACCTTACTCAGGACATCTGACACTTTTATCAGTCCCATAACCCTCCACAAATGCATTACTGTTTTCTGAACACCTTTCAATTTGTCAATATGTTTCAGGAAATCATATGCAACATTCCAGATGCAGTGAGATCAGAGATTTATCAAGTGCGACTATTGTCTCATCAGCCTATGACAAGATAGATGTATTTGCCTATACAGCCCAAGTCTGCACTGGCCTTTTCTACTATCACACCCAATTGCAAATTCATGCATATTTTGTTGTTTCCTGTCACCACAAGTTTTACTTACAATCACCACTCCCCAGATTTTAACTTGCCATTTAGTACTATGCTTTGGATTATATTTCTACAGCTATATTAAGCTGCATTACTCAAGTTGGGCCCTGTTGTATTATTTTCTGCCCAGGTTTCTATTGTCTTAATAACTTTTGATCAATGTGTGTTATTTCTCTTTTCTCACAGAAGTTAGCAACCCATTTCCAGTTAGTAACATCTGTGAATTTCAGGAACATGACATTTACACCATTTCCTAGATAATTAAGGTCCCAATTCTGTAATCATTCTTAGCTTGATTTGTGCTTTGCTTTTTGATTAGGTATATGAATTCAAGGGTGCTTCTCAAGGAGTAAGGTGTATAGTAAGATGGAAGGCCTAAGCCTATGCAGCACAGGCTTGGTTTGAGGTCTGAGGCCAAGCAACAATTACAAAGCATGGCTCAAAGCAAAGCTAAGCTGTCAGCAAGAGGTAGACCTCTGCTAACAGAAGTTGGCACAGATAAGGCTGAGAGTACAAGACACTAATTGATAATTGGCCCAAGTGCAGAATGGTAATTGGTAAGCTTCATCAGTTGAAATCACAAGGTACCACCAGCTTGTTAAAAAGACCTTGATACTTACTCTTCATGGATACAGACCTAAGTTCAGGAAGGGGTCTAAAATGACAGCTTCATAGATAAGAAATGATCTGGTCGAGCAGTTCCCAACCTTTACCAGATGGAGACCCATTTTGACAATTCAGGAAGACTTGGTGACCCAAGGCAATTCAAAAATGGGGGTGGAGGGAAGCAATGCCATAACCACCTAATTTTGCACCTGAGGCAAGAATATAAAATTGCTCCCCCTCGTGTCTATATATTCATAGTAGTTACTTCATATTAAAATGGAAAACACATTAATAATAATAAAATAATACCACTGTGTTTATTATAGTCAATTAATATTTTAATATTATAGTTGATCTGAGTTGTGGTGGGGGAAAGACCCTTATCCCCGACTGCTGCCCCCCATTCCCCCACCTTAAATCCCACACTCAGAGACTGTAGGGGCTGAGGGGGTCACACTCAGGGGCTGGGGGAGTTGGGGGCTAGGGGAAGTCACACTCAAGGACTGGGAGGTCACACGAGGGCTGTTGGTAGTCACACTCAGGGGTTGGTGGTCACATTCAGAGCCTGGGGGGTCACACTCAGAGCCTGGGGGGGTCACACTCAGGCTGGAGGTCTGGGAGGATCACACAAAGAGTCTGGAGGGGCTGGGTGAGTCACACTCAGGAGCTGGGAGGTCACACTTAGGGGCTGGGGTGTTAGGGGTCACAATAAGGGACTGGGAGGTCTGGGGGCACAATCAGAGGCTGGGGGAGTCACAGTTGGGGGCTGGGGGTCACACTCAGAGGCTGGGGGAGTCACACTAAGGGACAGGGGGCTGGTGGGCTGGGGGAGTCACACTCAGGGGCTGGTGGTCACAATCAGAGGCTGGGGAAGTCACAGTCAGGGGCTGGAGGGGATGGGGAGTCACACTCAGAGGCTGGAGGGAGATGCAAATAAAAATGAAAATTGACAAATTGGCTACAAAGAACAGAAGGGGAGCAAAAGAGGGGAGGGGTGAAAATTACTTACTGCAAGAATCTATTGTTGCTTGCCTGGGATGGCTACAAATAGCGAAGGTGGAGAAGCTGTCCTCATAATGTATAATTGCTTCTCTCTTGATAGAACATAAGAACGGCCATACTGAGTCAGACCAAAGGTCATCCAGCCCAGTATCCTGTCTGCCTACAGTGGCCAGTGCCAGGTGCCCCAGAGGAGGTGAACCGAAGACAATGATCAAGCGATTTGCCTCCTGCCATCTGTCTCCAGCTTTTGACTAAAGGCTAGGGGCACCATACTTTACCCTTGGCTAATAGCCATTTATGGACCTAACCTCCAAACATTTATCAAGCTCTTTTTTAAACTCTGTTAGAGTGCTCGTCTTCACAGCCTCCTCCGGCAAGGAGTTCCACAGGTTGACTGTGCGCTGTGTGAAGAAAAATTTTCTTTTATTAGTTTTGAACCTACTACCCATTAATTTCCTTTGGTGTCCTTTAGTTCTTATATTATGGGAACAAGTAAATAACTTTTCAATATTCACTTTCTCCACACCATTCATGATTTTATATACCTCTATCAAATCGCCCCTCAATCTCCTCTTTTCTAGACTGAAAAGTCCCAGTTTCTCTAGCCTCTCCTCATATGGGACCCTTTCCAAACCTTTAATCATTTTAGTTGCCCTTTTCTGAACTTTTTCTAATGCCAGTATATCTTTTTTGAGGTGAGGAGACCACATCTGCATGCAGTACTCAAGATGTGGGCGCACCATAATTTTATATAGGGGAAGTATGATATTCTTTGTCTTATTCTCTACCCCTTTTTTAATAATTCCTAACATCCTATTTGCTTTACTGACTGCCGCTGCACACTGCGTGGATGTTTTCAGAGAACTATCCACCATAATTCCAAGATCCCTTTCCTGGGCTGTTGTATCTAAATTTGCCCCCATCACATTGTATGTAAAATTGGGGTTATTTTTCCCAATGTGCATTACCTTACACTTACCCACATTAAATTTCATTTGCCATTTTGCTGCCCAATCACTCAGTTTGCTGAGATCTTTTTGAAGTTTTTCACAATCTACTTTGGTTTTGACTATCCTGAACAGCTTCGTATCATCTGCAAACTTTGCCACCCCACTGCTTACCCCTTTCTCTAGATCACTGATGAACAAGTTGAACAGGATTGGTCCCAGGACTGACCCTTGGGGAACACCACTAGTTACCCCCCTCCATTGTGAAAATTTACCATTTATTCCAATCCTTTGTTTCCTGTCTTTTAACCAATTCCCGATCCATGAAAGGATCTTTCCTCCTATCCCATGACCACCTAATTTACATAAGAGCCTTTGGTGAGGGACCTTGTCAAAGGCTTTCTGGAAATCTAAGTATATTATGTCCACTGGATCCCCCCGTCTGCATGTTTGTTAACCCCTTCAAAGAACTCTAACAGATTAGTAAGACACGACTTCCCTCTACAGAAACCATGCTGACTTTTGCCCAACAAATCATGTTCTTCTACATGTCTGACAATTTTATTCTTTACTATTGTTTCTACTGATTTGCCCGGTATTGACGTTAGACTTACCAGTCTGTAATTGCCAGGGTCTGCTCTAGAGCCCTTTTTAAATATTGGCGTTATATTAGCTGTCTTCCAGTCATTGGGTACCGAAGCTGATTTAAAGGATAGGTTACAAACCACCATTAATAGCTCTGCAATTTCACATTTGAGTTCTTTCAGAACCTTGGGCGAATGCCATCTGGTCCTGGAGACTTGTTACTGTTTAGTGTATCAATTAGTTCCAAAACTGCTTCTACTGACACTTCAGTCTGGGACAGTTCCTCAGATTTGTCACCTACAAAGGATGGCTCACATTTGGGAACCTCTGTAATATCCTCAGCCGTGAAGACTGAAGCAAAGAAATCATTTAGTTTCTCTGCAATGGCATTATCTTCCTTGATTGCCCCTTTTATATCTCTATCGTCCAGGGGTCCCACTGCCTTTTTAGTGGGCTTCCTGCTCCTAATGTACTTTAAAAACATTTTACTATTGTTTTTTGAATTTATGGCTAACTGTTCCTCAAAATCTTTTTTGGCTTTTCTTATTACATTTTTACACTTAATTTGGCAGTGTTTATGTTCCTTTCTATTTTCCTCACTAGGATTTGACTTCCACTTTTTAAAAGGATGCCTTTTTATCTCTCACTGCCTCTTTTACATGGTTGTTAAGCCATGGTGGCTCTTTTTTAGGTCTCTTACTGTGTTTTTTAATTTGGGGTATACATTTAAGTTGGGCCTCTAATATGGTGTCCTTGAAAAGTTTCCATGCAGCCTGAAGGGATTTTACTTTAGTTACTCCACCTTTTAATTTCTGTTTAACTAACCTCCTCATTTTTGTATAATTCCCCTTTTTGAAATTAAATGCCAGAGTGTTGGACTGCTGCGGTGTTCTTCCCAACACAGGAATATTAAACATTATTATATTATGGTCACTATTTCCAAGCGGTCCTGTAATAGTTACTTCTTGGACCAGATCCTGCATTCCAGTCCGTACTAGATCGAGAATTGACTCTTCCCTTGTGGGTTCCTGTACCAGCTGCTCCAAGAAGCAGTCATTTAAGGCATCGAGAAATTTTATCTCTGAATCCCGTCCTGAGGTGACATGTACCCAGTCAATATGGGGATAATTGAAATCCCCTATTATTACTGATTTTTTTATTTTGATAGCCTCTCTAATCTCCCTTAACATCGCAGCATCACTATCACTGTCCTAGTTAGGTGGTCGATAATATATTCCTAGTGCCATAGTCCTATTAGAGGAAGGAACTGCTATCCACAATGATTCTATGGAACAATTTGATTCATTTAGGATTTTTTCTTCATTTGAGTCTATATTATCTTTCACATATAGTACCACTCCACCACCCACACGACCCGTTCTGTCTTTCCGATATATTTTATATCCCAGTATGATTGTGTCCCACTGATTGTCCTCATTCCACCAGGTTTCTGTGATGCCTATTATGTCAATCTCCTCCTTTGATATGAGGTACTCTAGTTCACCCATCTTATTAGACAGACTTCTAGCATTTGTGTAAAAGCACTTTAAAAAACTACCACTATCTCTATGTGTGCCCTTCACTGATTTATTGTATTTTTTTTTATATGTGACTGTTTCTCATCTGATCTGGCCCATACGTTACCATCTTCCATCTTCTCTTTCTGACTGAGTTCTAGGGAATCTCTATCAATGGAGTCTCATCTAAGAGAAGTCTCCGTCCGATCCACGTGCTCCCCTGCACCAATCAGCTTTCCCCCATATCTTGGTTTAAAAACTGCTCTACGGCCTTTATAATGTTTAATACCAGCAGTCTGGATCCACCTTGTTTTAGGTGGAGCCCATCATTCCTGTATAGGCTACCCTACCCCAAAAGTGTCCCCAGTTCCTAATAAATCTAAACCTCTCCTCCCTGCACCATCGTCTTATCCACGCATTGAAACTCTGAAGCTCTGCCTGTCTACCTGGCCCTGTGCGTGGAACTGGAAGCATTTCTGAGAATGCCACCATAGAGGTCCTGGATTTCAGTCTCCTTCCTAGCAACCTGAATTTGGGTTCCAGGACATCTCTCCTACCCTTCCCTATGTCATTGGTACCTACATGTACCACGACCACCGGCTGCTCCCCAGCACCGCATATCTATCTAGATGCCTCGAAAGATCCGCAACCTTCGCACCAGGCAGGCAAGTCACCATACGGTTCTCCCGGTCATCACAAACCCAACTATCTATACTTCTAATGACTGAATCCCCCACTGTTAACACCTGCCTCTTCCTAACGACTGGAGTTTCCTCCCCCGGAGAGGTATCCTCGGCCCGAGAGGATAACGTAGCTCCCTCTGGAAGGAGGGTCCCAACTATGGGATGGTTTCTCTCTGCTCCCATTGACTGCTCTCCTTTCCCGAGCCTTTCATCCTCCTTAACAGCATCAGGGCTGTCAGACTGGACATGGGACAGCCCTACTATGTCCTGGAAAGCCTCATCAACATAGTTCTCTGCCTCCCTTAACTTCTCCAGTTCAGCCACCCTGGTCTCCAAAGCCCGCACTTGGTCTCTGAGGGTCAGGAGCTCCTTGCATCGAGTGCACACATACGCCACCTGCCCACAGGGCAAGCAGTCATACATATTACACTCAACACAATGAACAGGATAGCCCCTGCTGTGCTGCTGGGCTTCTGCCTCCATTGTCTGCTCTGATTTAATGTAATTTAATTATATATGGGGATTTTAAGTAAATGCTTCAGATGGGGATTATTATAAAGATTTATGTTTAAGGGCAATAGAATAACTAGCTCCCTCTAAAATCCCCTCTCAAATCTCCCTCCTGTTAGCAATCACCCTGTTCTCAGGCTCCCTGGTCGCCTGCCAGCAGGGTTTATATGCTCTGGCCTTCCTGATAGCCCCTCCCTCTGATAGCCCCTCCCTCTGACTACAGCTCAGCCAATCAGCACACAGTGTTCTGATTCAAACCTAATCAAGGCTAACAGCTTCCAACTGCCACCCTGAGCACACAGCCTTTCAAACAAACAGACAGCTCAGCACTCCAAACTCCAAACAAACAGACAGACACAAGCCCAGAACCCCCAAACACAAAGAGCCACACACAACAGAGAGCCACTTACCACAAGCTGCTGTGGTTTGCCTCCTCCTTCTCCAGGAGAGCCCTCTCAAAACTCTCTCCTGTTAGCAATCACCCTGTTCGCAAGCACCAGGTCGCAGAGATAGCTGCTGGATGTGGCAGCATTGAGGAGTTGCAAATGGCTTCTTTAAGAGCCACATGCAGCTCCAACCTGCTGGCAACCCTTAATAAATCTAATCACAACCCATGTTTGGGTCCCAACTCATAGGCTGAGAATCCCTGATCTCAAACCAGGAGGTACAGAGTGATGGGTGGTATCTAAATAACGTCAGAGGGTGGTAACCTGATACGTCAACAGCGAGGCATGCTTTGTTTGAAACTGTATATAATATGGTGTCTTGGGGACCATCTTTGTTTGACATGGGGGGCAATGGAATTCCCACTGACTGCATCAGTCCACTGCTGCACTTGCATCTGTACTGTGTATCTGCACAGTATACTATACTTGACATCTGTTATTGTACGTTGCTTGACAATAAACCCTGGCTGAGCGCCTTTGATCCTTATCTGGTCTGTGGTCTTTGAGGAACCTCACAGGGTCCACTGCAATCATTGGACCCATATAATTGAACATGCATGCAAGCAGCCTTCTGATTATCATCAATAGAGCCTGAGATCAATGAGGGCACAACCGCAGTAAATCTGCCAGACTACAAGGTACTTCTCAATGTGAGCAAGGGTGACAGAATCAGTCACTAGGAAGCTATGAAGTAAGATGGAACAAAGACTGATCCCTCTGGTGCTTCATTAAACACGTCCTAGAACTTAATATTTTGCCATGTACTTTTACAATTGTATTTAGGATCTTCCCAACAGGATAATTTGAATTTATCTGATGAATTTTAAAAGTAAGATATTGTGAGACATTATATAAAATGCTTTATAAAAATCCAGATATGATATTTATCTAAACACTTAATTCCAAAAAGGTAATCAAAATTACATATTAATAGACGGATATATACTACACAATAGGAAGCTTTTCACTATTACCTTAATCTTCTGTGAATTGATTCTTCTCTATTTTAGCCTTGGCAGAGAAATGGTACTATAGTTGTACCCTTTAACTAAGTACCCACTTTAAAGAAGAAATCTCACAATGTATCTTTGATTACATCAGCCAGTGAATCTCAGTGAAGAGTGCAGTCACTCCACATCAAGTAGAGAATACTCTATTATCACATTCATATTAATTACAGTAATTTAAACATGGTCCTCAATAGCCATTATTCCACAAACACCGAATGAAACCTTTTAATGAAAGAATTAAACAAAAATCCCATCAAATATCCCATAACTAACACACACACACAAAATAGGGCAGGTTCTCAACTGGTATAGTTCCACTGAAATCAATTCCAAACACTATAACTAGTTTCAACAATATCTCATTAGACAAAAATATGTGTTGCTTGCATGGTGAAAAACACAAGCCAGAACATGCCAAAAATAATTTAAGAGTAGAACTTTTGCACATGTATTTTGATACATTATTGCAATGGCTGTGCTCAGTATGCTCAAGGAATTAGCAGCAACAGATAGCATGAAAATACAGAGAAAAATCAAGATTTCAAAAGGTACTACCTCAACAGGATGAAACTAACCTCAGTGCTGAATACTGCCACAAGGATCTTGTGTCTCTGAAGTCCTGTTTTGGAGGTTTAAGTAGCACAAGGGGAGGCACGACATCAGCACAGAAAGTATTTCACATGACTACGGCTACGTCTACACGTGCACCCAACTTCGAAATAGCTTATTTCGATGTTGCGACATCGAAATAGGCTATTTCGATGAATAACGTCTACACTTCCTCCAGGGCTGGCAACGTCGATGTTCAACTTCGACGTTGCTCAGCCCAACATCGAAATAGGCACAGCGAGGGAACGTCTACACGCCAAAGTAGCACACATCGAAATAAGGGAGCCAGGCACAGCTGCAGACAGGGTCACGGGGCGGACTCAACAGCAAGTCGCTCCCTTAAAGGGCCCCTCCCAGACACACTTTCATTAAACAGTGCAAGATACACAGAGCCAACAACTAGTTGCAGACCCTGTATATGCAGCACGGACCCCCAGCTGCAGCAGCAGCAGCCAGAAGCCCTGGGCTAAGGGCTGCTGCCCACGGTGACCACAGAGCCCCGCAAGGGCTGGAGAGAGAGTATCTCTCAACCCCCCAGCTGATGGCCGCCATGGAGGACCCCGCTATTTCGATGTTGCGGGACGCGGATCGTCTACACATCCCTACTTCGATGTTGAACGTCGAAGTAGGGCGCTATTCCCATCCGCTCATGGGGTTAGCGACTTCGACGTCTCGCCGCCTAACGTCGATTTCAACTTCGAAATAGCGCCCAACACGTGTAGACGTGACGGGCGCTATTTCGAAGTTACTGCCGCTACTTCGAAGTAGCGTGCACGTGTAGACGCAGCCTACATGTTTCAAGTGATGTGCATGGTCATTACACAGCTAAATCATCTGTGCATGCAAGTCAACAGTCTACCAAGCAGTCCTTAAAATGCACAGATATTGCTAAAAATGCTCGATGCATACATGAAGGGCTATTTTCAAACACTACTAGCTAGATTAAATTAAAAGTAATTTTTAACAAAATATTCAAACACGCTTATTTTAGTAAAGGACCATTCCCCTACTAAATTTAAACCTTCTACTATAGAGATGCTTTTTTAAAAAGTAGAATTCATCTCTTTAAGTAAGGAGATAATATTTTTAAACTCTCTCTCTCTCTCTGTCAAATAAAGGCAGAGCTGTGGCTGCTCAAAATTTTTACCTAAAATATGTTTTTGAAGATTCTACGCTAGCCGACCTTAAGCTCTACTTGGCAAAGATTTACACATGTGCTTACCTTTGAGTATATATTTAGTTCCACTAAACTCAATAAGACCACACGTCTGCTTAAAGCTCAGCACATCTAAGTCTTTGCAGAACTGCAGCACTACATATCTGCAAACAAGACATGAGTTTGAATACAATTCAATATAATTTCCTCACTTCTCCTGACGGTTGTCTGAGGACCTCTGAGGTGCAAGGACCTTCTGTGATGTGCAGTGTGATATTGAATGCCTTCCTTTTTGGAGAAGAAGGGTTAGTTCTGTTCCCATGGCCTACTGACTCTTGGGTCTCTCTCCTGAGACAGAGACAAAGTTGGCCACTGAGAGAGTAGTTTTGTTGTATGAACACTGGTCCAGTAGGCCTGGTATGTCAACACCAACTCATTTCCCATTTCACAGGAAATAATATTCAGATCGAAGAATTTGGCAGTTTCAATTTAAAAAATCTCAGTGCTTAGAATTAAAACTTCAGCCCACTCTAGAACCTTGGGTGGAGAGTCTCTATTTAATGGGTAGGCTCGGGTAGGTGGGAAAAGATACTAGAATACCCAGGAACTGTGTGGTAAAGACCTATGGACATTGTTAAGAATATAGTCCAAAAAAGTCATGGAATCCTAATGGAAGGGGTAAAGGAAAATGATAAAATATAAAATAGTGTAATGAAAGTATTCCAGCACAAAGTTTGTTGTCCCAACGTTTTCCAGAACTGGCCATGTGTCGAAAGAAGAAAAGATCACTAAAGTTGATGATCATTTGCAACATTTATTCCTATCATTTCATCATTGATAACATATATTATGGCTGCTTGTTCTCTTCTTCCTTTGAAAATAGCTTTATCAGATAAAGTCAAATGGAAGTGAGCAACAGTGATAACAAAACAGTGAACAAAACCTCTCAGCTATAATGGCACTATAAATTAGTACTGGAGTTGAACCTGAAACTGAATTGTTTTTACTTAAGGCAGAAAGAGCTTACAATGTTTGGTATTGTTTGGTGCTGTAGTGCAGCAAATGTACTGTAAATCTGAAATGCCATCCCTGGAACTGACTGATAATTGGGTGATCAGTGGACTGAATAAATGGGACTTGCTCAAGTGACTGCTAGATAACAGTACAACTAGAAAAGGTTTGTCAGAGCTGAAAAAAAGCCTTTTCTTTTTTGGGGGAATGAGACTGTGATGAGCCAAACTGACAGGAGAGAAGCATAGCAGTATGACAGCATCTCAAATGATAAATACCACCAGCATGCAGAGCTAGTTCATGCAAGGCCCCAGCGCTTCTTTAGAGAGGCAGGAAAAAGCCTGGCAGCTCAAGAGGGGAGCAGCAATCTGGGAGGGCAAGGTATTATTTTTTCTGCCAAAAGCTCAGCTCACATCTTTTCTGAGCCCTGCAGACATGAGCAGAATCATTACAGCTTTATCAAGTACTGCCAGCCTCTTGAATTGGAATAACTTTAGACATTCTGTGTCTAATACTGTGCTCAGCATTTGGATATTTCAAAGACAGTGACAGTAATATTGAGAGGCTTGGGTCAGGCAGCAATTCTAAGAAAAGTGAGCACCAAATACAAAAGGCAGCTGTGCAGTCATTAAAGAAATATAAAACGAAGGTGGATTTTGTAAAATGGCTGGTTTTATCACTAACCTGTCCAGTCTTCTGAGGACTGTTTAATATGGAAAGACAGGACACAAAGGCATTTCTATACAGCCCATCCTGCCCATTTCTGTGTGTGTCATACACTTCTCTTTCCCCATCCCTATGGTCTCAGCATCCTTTAAACCTCTACACCTTATGACCAGATTCTGCCACCATCATGTTAAAGAGTACTGCGACTTCAGCAGGGCTACTGAGGCACAACTCAGCATGAGCAAAGGTGGCAAAATTTTGTTCTTATTGTCCCTAAAGTTTTTAGCCATTTTTATGCATCCCCTATAGCATAAAGAAATTAATAATTCTGTAAAAATACAAAGCAACACTGTATATTACACACCACAGTCAAGTTTTCTATTTACATGCTGAAAGATGACAAACATACTGGAAGATGCAACTAAAGACATCTCTAATGGACAACTCTCTCTGAAGTGACCTCTGTAAAAGTAACCTCGAGATTTCAAGCGCATTTCATTTTACCTTAAATTAAAGGCCACATCTATGAGGCAACTGATGTTAGAGGGCCCATTGGATACTAATTCAAAACCAGAAGCCAGTATAAGCCACAGCCCCACATGGAGGCAAGTTCAGAGCTACACTGCCTCAAGAGGAGTACTGAGAGATTATGTTTCTGGCGGGCACAATCTGTTCCAAGGCTGTTCCTCAATGCAGATCACTCCCCCCAGCACACCCACTTTAGCTTCAGTGAATACACTGGAATGGAAGGTCTGGCTGAAATGGGACCATAGCTCTGCCTTCCTAACATCCCAGTGCATTCCATAAGAACAGGGAGCACGAATTCTGCTATTGTGAAAAACCCTTGCATAGCATTATCAGGTGAAAGCAGGCTCTTGGCACAACAGCCCATAGCCATGCACAACCTCTCATGTTCTGGCTCTGACAGTAGTAAAACTGCATGTTCAGGATCTGAGTCTTTTCCCACTTACACCAGTGGGGCAGGATCATGCTCATACTGAATTAAAATCTCCATATGCTTCAGTTCATTTCACTGGGCCTCCTCTTCTTTTATAAGCTACGTCTACACAGGCATGCTACATCGAAATAGCTTATTTCGATGAACAGCGTCTACACGTCCTCCAGGGCTGGTGCCGTCGACATTGAGCAGCACTACATCGAAGTAGGCGCTGCAAGGGAGCGTCTACACACCAAAGCGGCCCACATCGAAATATGGGTGCCAGGAACAGCTGCAGACAGGGTCACAGGGCGGACTAGCACTTCCGGGGCAACAGCTAGCCGTTCCCTTAAAGGGCCCCTCCCAGACACACTTGCACTAAACAGCACAAGATCCACAGAGCCGACAACTGGTTGCAGACCCTGTGCATGCAGCATGGATCCCCAGCTGCAGCAGCAGCAGCCAGAAGCTCTGGGCTAAGGGCTGCTGCACACGGTGACCATAGAGCCCCGCAGGGGCTGGAGAGAGTGTCTCTCAACACTTCAGCTGATGGCCGCCATGGCGGACCCCGCTATTTCGATGTTGCGGGACGCAGATTGTCTACACGTGCCCTACTTTGACGTTCAACATCGAAGTAGGGCGCTATTCCCATCTCCTGTTGGGAATAGCAACTTCGACGTCTTGCTGCCTTACGTCGATGTCAACTTTGAAATAGCGCTCGCCACATGTAGATGTGGTGGGCACTATTTCGAAGTTGGCACAGCTACTTCGAAGTTGCCGGCTCGTGTAGACGCGGCTATAGTGATGCTCCAAATCACGTTCCAGTGAAGCTGAACTTGCCATAGTCTCGTACCACCTCCTGGGAAGGTGATAAAGCAAGGTATTCCAAGGGGGCTAGTTAATCACAGGAAGGTGAAAGAGAAGAGGAACCAATAAGAGTTTCAATAAGAATTTTACCACTGACTTAAATGAAAACAGATTTCTACAGGTTCTGCTGTGAGAGACAGGACTTGCTGAATGTCTTTCCAGCAGGTGAAGGCACAAGAAGTCAGGATGCAGGGAGTGCTGCAGCACCCCCAAGTTTTGTGTCCAGCCAATGGCCCAGTGCCCCTGCTGCCTGGATCTCAACTGACACCTACCCTGCTGCCTGGTGGCTCCACTGGTCCTGCTGGGCTGCTGTCTTCACACCTGTGAACATGGTTGCTGGCCCCACATACCATTCAGCTGCTAAACCTGGGGGTTCTCTTATGGATCTTGGGGACCTGCTGGCCCAGTCAGCAGCCTGAACTTCCACTCAGATGCTGCTCCCGCTCCTGGCAGCTCCATTGTCAGCCCAGGATTCTGCCAAGGTGCTGGTCTCAGGGGCTCTGCTGCAAGACCCTGGGTGCCATCTGGCCACCAGCCCCTCATCTGAGGCTCCACTACTGGCCCCATGGTCCAGGCTGTCAGCCCTGCATAAAGGGTTGTGGCCACCGGCCCGAGATCCAACATGATAGCCAACCTGGGTCCCACTTGGTTGCTGGCCCCATGCTCAGTGTCTCCATCAGTAGTCCTGGGGTTCCACTTGCCTCATGGTCTGATGCCCAGCAGCTCTGCTGCCAGCTCTAGGTCCCACTTGGCTACCAATCCCAGGAGCTCCATTATTGGCCCAGGGTCACACACACCATCCTGGGATCTCACACACCTGCCAGCTCTGAGGTCCCAGCTGCCAGCCCTGCATACAGGATCCCAGTTGCTGGACCCATGTCTCAAACTCCACACCTACCTCTACCTGCGGCCCCAGAGTCTGCCACCTTACTATTGTCTTCTCTCCTCATAGAGCCACAGCCCTGCTCCCAGTCCCAACTCCCAGAGGCAGGGAGGGGCATGGACAGCAGTAGAGGAGATGCAGCTCAGCACCCACACCCCCAAAACTGTTCCACTGCCCCTACCAGAAGGGAAAGAGTTATCGCCTCCTGAAGGACTACAGCTATTGATTCCCCCCACCCCAACAGTGAACAATGCCAGCTTTCCCAAGAGGAAAATTATTGCAATCCTCAGCTGCACCCTGCACCCAGAAGGATACACTATTCTACCCAATATATATACTTTTTTTACCTTTTTTTGATTTGGGGTCATCTCCTGTAGCCTTTCATCAATTGCTAATATTAGCTGAGACCCTAGGTGGAGGAGCTGAGGTGAAAGAACAGATATTCATACCCCTGGGACAGGACATAATATTTGCATTTGGTCCTTTCAGAGGTAGGGGGAGGGGACAAAAAAGTCTACTCGAGTACATTACCAAGGTCCGTGATTGCTTGATTAAAAGTCAAGGTCATTCTGGAAGGACTTGCTGTGATCAAAATTTCTAAAAGATGCTATGTGGAGTCTTTCACCTCCTTTGCCTGGATCTCCAGGCTTAAGGCCACCCTCTTTAATGGCTCTTGGAGGGGCCTTGTAGTCTTCTGGGGGATGCAAAATGCTTCCTGATGAGACTGCCTCTTCAGGAGAAAATGCAGTAGAGGTCAGCACAGGTTGTTGGAGCTGCTTTTACTCCCACCACTCCTTCAGCAGCATCATCCTGAATCGCCTCTTGTTGCTCAGTATTGTGCTCAGAAACTGATGGTGCCTAGTAGGTAGGTACCACTTGCCTCTGTGAGGATACAGAATAGGAATGCTTTGCATATGATCTAGAAACTGTGGAGAAACTCCACAGATTCCTAAAAGGCCAGTGGACAGGCAGTGGCATCCAGTTACATCGTGGTCACCCAATCAGTGGTACTATTGCTGAAGGATCCCTAGCAGGATAGTAGCGCTTTAATGGGGAGTAGTAAGAACAGCTCTAATGCTAGGAAATGTAGGACCCAATCTCCAGTTCAGAAGAAGATGACTCTTCCTTGCTGACCAAGATGGGGCTGTGGCTCCTAGTGGTGCCAGTCACCAGTGCTGATCCAGAGAAGGATTCGGGGTTGCCCACATGCAGGCTTCCCCTTCAGTAGTACTGATAGGCATGCTGTCTGAGAAAACTGGGGTTGACCTGGCATCCAGAAAAATCCTGATGGTGCCAGCAACCACTCTCTGTTGATAATGAAAACAAACTCCTGTCCCATGTGGTTGGTACTAAGGCAATCTTGGAGTAGTGTAATGACACAGATATAGAAGGTGCTCCTCAGACTCTGGATCCAGCAGTACCTGCCTCAGTGCCAGAGTCAACAATGCCAGCTTTTGCAGTGCCAGAGAAGAGAGCTTAGACTTTAGGTGCACTCTACTCTCAAACCCATGCCTAGCAGACTTAGTGCTGGAGCTCTTTCACTCTCTGCTTAAAGTGGGAGGATGAGCACGGTCAGGACTCAGACAATCGAGGAGGTGAACTCCTAACTGGTCCTGAGGAACTCAGTGCTGAGTGTGACTCACTTGGCGCAAGTTGCAATGTTAAGGATGCCCCATAAGTAAGAGCATCAGCCTGGCCTCTGTCTTTCTTGGTGCGAACCTTCAAGTCTCTGCAGATCTGGCAGCAGCTCCAAATATGAATCCCTGAACACTTTGAGCAGCAGGAGTGGTGTCACTTACAGGCATCAGTTACTGAGATATTCCCTTGTGCTGGGTAACAGACAAAACCCTCACGTGGGGTAAAACTTAAACTATCTACACTAATAACTATTAAAAAACCATACAACAAGTATCGACAATAAAAATACAAAAACACCAAGAGCCCTTGTTAATGTGAGTTGAGTAATTCCAATGACCATCTGGTCAGTAAGAAGGAACTGAGGGGTCTTGGGGCCCTCTGGACTCTTTATATGGGCATGCAGTGGCATGTGGCAGCAGAATGTGCTAAAGCCACCCTGATGGTTATCACAGCAGGAAAATTTAATGGCAGCTGTGTACAGAGCACACGCACACACCGCAAATGGAATCCTACATACCAGCACCTGATGAAGAACAAAATGTGTCAGGGAAAAAAATGGCACAGCTCATTTATCACCTGGAGTAAGGGGAAAGCAGGAACTGAACTGTAACTCTCGGAGTGTGCCATTTACATAGGTTGACACACAAGATACCAATAAAACTCACTGCAAAGATCCACTTAATATTTTTTTCACCCCATGCTTTCAATTACAGCTAAAAACACTTCTGAGGCCCCATTCCAGTTCAGTGCCCTTAGAAACAGGTCAGTGAGAAGAGTGTCTTTTGATTCAGAGTCCCCTATCTATCAATATAATTTCCAATATGTAAACCATGACGGAAAACTGAATTAGTTTCGAATGACTAGAAACCATTCTCTCAATCTTACTAGATTTATAAACCAGTTATTCACTACTGTTATTTCCATGACATGTGAATTATCCTGACGGCTCAGCCATCACATCCGTTTCATCATAGGTGCCTTCTTGAAGGCAAAAAAGGTGAGGTATTTTTTTTTAACCTTAAATACAACAAAATTAAAATCTCCCACACAAGGTAGTAAGGCATATTGGCTACACCTACACTAGCCAAAAACTTGCAAATGGCCATTTCGAAGTTTACTAATGAAGCACTGAAATACATATTCAGCGCCTCATTAGCATGTGGGAGGCCACAGCACTTCCAAATTGACGTGGCTCGTCTAGACGGGCCTCCTTTTCGAAAGGACCCTGGCTACTTCGAAGTCCATAGGAATAAGGGGACTTCGAAGTAGCCAGGGTCCTTTCGAAAAAGAGCCCCGTCTGGATGAGCTGCGCGGCGGCGAGCCGCATCAATTTCAAAGTGCCGCGGCCGCCCACATGCTAATGAGGCACTGAATATGTATTTCAGCACTTCATTAGTAAACTTCGAATGGCCATTTGCATGGCCAATTCTAAGTTTTTGGCTAATGTAGACACGGCCATTCATAAGAAAGAAACAATAGGAAATACATTTGAATTTTTACTCCTCCATAAACACAAACTGTATTTCACATTCAGTTCTTGTTTTCACTCAATCACTTTGTGATTAATATCATGTACAGTACTTAGACAGGATTTAGATGGAATACATTTTAAAAATAATCCACAGAGTGAAATTCAGTTGAAATTATACATAACTGCAACTGAAGATTTAGGAATAGAACATTTATTGATTTCTGGCTCATATTAAAAGGTCATCCATGATCTGAGCTAAATATATTTTAGCAATGATTTATGCTGGGAAATTTGATGCTGAACTGTAACTATTGCCAGAAGCCCTGAAGTTAAAAATGTATTGATTTTTGACAGGCCCACCAACAGAGATGGGGGTAAAGGGGTAGCTTCCCCAAGGCCTGGTGATTTAAAAGAGCCTGGGACTCCCAATTAGTTCTACCACTACAGCAGCAATGGAAACAGCTGGAGCCCCAGGCCCTTTAAACTGCCACCAGACCCCTGGACAGCTCTGAAGATCTAGATAGGGAGGCTAGACTTTGGCCCCACTCCTTTTCCTTGAGGCCCCATCCCTTCCAGGGAGCTGGAGCCTGCTCATGTGTTGGAAGTTGTCCACCAGTAATAACAGTTCAGTTCTTTTGCACAGTGCTTACTCAGAGCTGTCTGCAGTATGGTTAGATGTAAATGTTTCCTGAAAACAGAACCTTTTTATACTGTGTCTACTCCATTTTATAGATCAGATTCTGTTGTGTTGTATGTATGCATAAAATGCCCAGTGGACTCAGTGTTTCATTTCGCCCCATATGTAGGTATCACAGCAAGGATATTCAATTTGCTATTGTTGAAATGACCTAGAGACCCAATTACCTATCTCTGCAAAGCACATGCTTTAGTGACTAGGCTGTATTTCAGCTGTTGGATCACAGCTTTACAGAAGTCGCTGTAATGTAACACTTTCTGTCCCATGAATTGTGAACCTATGATAAGAGAAGTGGCACTTAAATGCAGCCAGTATCTTCACATACGTTAAATAATTTTGCCTCAGGACAGAATGAGAATTATTGTCATAGATGTTTCAATATCTTTCTTACACAAATGACCATAGGACAGCTTGTCATACTGTGAAATGAGTCACTGATTTTTACTTCCTATAGCACAGAAACAGACTGAGCTTACATAACGTATGCTGTCCTGCATTGCTTTAAGCTAGGAACACGATGCTTGCATGCTGGGTTCTTAGTTCTAAAAGGGTCTCAATCAGCCTACTTTGTGTGGGCATAAATTAACTGTGCCTGGGAAAAAAAACAAAAACCACCCTGTGCTGTGCAGAACCTATCTCCCCCTTTGTAATTTCTATGTAAATTGTAAGCTTTCTGGCGCATGGTGCCTAGTACATTTTGAGCCCTATATAAACACTATTTAGATGCTTAATTACTGATTTGTGGACAGTTACATATCTAAATTATAGGCTACGAAGTGATAATGAAATATTGGTAAAAAGGAGCTGTCACTGAAAATCTAATTCTGTACAGCCAACACATCTTTCGACTCTAGATAGAAACTCTTTGTTTCAATGAATATCTGTATTCTGTTCATTGCAGCCCTGGAGCTGACATGTTTAAGGTGAGGGTTGCAGTTTTAATTTTATCCAGTTGTGATGATGATGAATTAATCAATCAACACAAAGATCCTTTAGTGTGTGAGTGATGCGTGAGATTATTTTTGACTGTTTTCTGTTCAGTGGGGTCTGTATAGTAAGACGTGGGGGTTCATCCTCCCCTAGATGTTTCTCCGTGACTCCCACTAAAGTCAGTGTGAGTCAAGCACACATACTGAGGGGAAAAAACAACCTCTGTGCTTTGAATGAAATGAACTAATAATGAGCAGGCATTGTGTGACTGTTTGGCGTGTGTGTGGGCTGCCATTATATTTGTGGAATCAATATAGGTAGCCATGACAGAAAAAAAATTGTGCAAATATTCAGTGACAATTCAGAAATAACTCCCAGATTTAGGACTCTGACTTTTTCCAAATTATGTAATTTTGCCTCCATAATTATTGTCATTGCATTAAAAATGAAGTTCAAATGTTGCTTTCTTTTCTTATGCAAATCTTCCATTTCCTTCAAAGGATAAGAGGGAGGGAGTAAAGGGAGCTCTGTGCAAGATGTCATGTGTGATAATGCTCTTGAGCAGCCATTAATTAAAGATTACTAAATTTTTCAAATACCACAGCAACATAAAATGGTGGATTCTAGGGACTGGACTATGAATAATTCCAGAATACATCCTCTGAATACATCCACTACATCTTAACAGCTGTAAATAAGATCAGAAGCTGATCCATGACAACAGGTTTTTTTAATCGGTTGATAGAGTTTATTGAAAATATTATAGTGCAGCATGTGTAATGGTCATGAAAAAAGCATGTAAATTAGGTAATTCAAATGCCAGTTTTCATGTAATGTACAATGAAAAAATGACACATGAACCAGGAAACAGCATCCTGGGAGAACTAGTGGTCAGTGCAGAAGTGTGGCTTAGTGGTCAGAGTCTAAATGCTATAAACCAATGCTGAAGCAGAATTAGAGCCAGGGATCAGAGCCAGAGTCCAGACTCCAGAGCTGACAGAGAGAGAGAGAGAGAGAGAGAGAGAGAGAGAGAGAGAGAGAGAGAGAGAGAGAGAGAGAGAGAGAGCGCCAGGAATCAGAGCCAAGGGTCAGAACCAGGTTGCCTACAGTTGGGGAAAGCAGGAGCATGACTGGTTCCAATGAAAGATCAAAGCTGGGATTGGACTGGAGAATGGTTCAGTACCAGGGGTGTCATTTCAGGTTGCAGTGGGGAGGGGCAGGGGGGCTGAGAGTCATGCCAGGCCCCAGGGCAAGGTGGGGTGAGACCCAGCTTCATGCCCCTGGAAGGGGCAGGACTGGTGGCAGAAGGCACAGGGCTGAAAGCAGGCAGCCTTCAGGCCCTCTCCCAAGCTGACAGAGTGGATGAAAGGCACAACACTACTCCACACCCTGCAAACTTCTCCGCACAGTAGTTCAAAGGGGCCAGGAGATGCCAGCCACCTTCAAAGGGCTGGTGTGTGTGTGTGTGTGTGTGTGCGGGAGGTGCCCATGCCTATTTTAAAAATGCCTCCTTTAGTAAGTAACTGATGAGTGCGGTGCCATGGTGACACACATCTGAACAGATGCATAGGACCTCAGTATCGGCACACAAGACAAAACTCACTCTGCTCATGGATGAAAAATATTAGAGGGAACAGTGCCTCACATCTTAACCCTCTGCCTCCTGACCCTCCCCTCACACCCCATCCCTCTGCCCTGAACCCCCTGCACTCCACCTTACACTTGAATTTCTTACAGGCACTGTTTTATCATAGTGCCCCCACCCCACCCAGAAGGTGGGAGCGTTAGGTTGTGATAGTACACTACCTGTAAGAAATCTGGTACTTTCACCTCTGGTTATGAATAAATACAAAGGATTGGAAGGCAGTCCAATCCTAGGGTTTCTCTAAAGATCTGAGAGTATAAACATCATCTCCACGGCTTTCACTGAAGGTGCTCAGATTTGGTACTCTGCTACCCTCAGAAATAATAAAAAGTAAGCTGGAGCTAAAACTACTTACCAGTTGGAAGAGGTGGATAGTACAGGAGACACTCAGCTATGAAATGGCTGGCTGCTTAGGCAAGGATTTGTTATTTTCTGTTCAGTAACCAGTAGCAAAGGTGTGATGAGAAAAAATCCTTAGAATTCAAAGGTGCATGTGCTGTCCTGCTGAGGAATCAACACTTGTGCGTAACTGTCTGGACCCTACCTGGTAATCTGACCCCACACATTGTAAAGGAAATCATCTCTCACACAAGTGCAAAGTGGAACTAAATGGAAGAATAGATGTCCCACTCTGGGGCACCATCAGTGCTCCCAAAATTAGAGAGTTGGAAAAACCAGGAAAGGCTTAAGGGTAATTTAAGCAACGTTTGTGGTGTGACAGCATGTTTTTTTCCTTGAAAGCAGGGAAAGATCCAAGCAGGTCATTCTTTAGTTCTGCTGTTCTGACAGTGAAGCATTCCTACGTGACAGAGTAAAGAATAGCCAGCCTGGGGGGAGCGGGAGGAGAGAGAAGAGTGAACCAGCTTTTCAATCAGTGTGGCTGAGGGCAGGTGTGTGGGTCAGGGCCGGGGGGGAGATGGCTCAGAAAAACAGCAGAGCCAGAGATGCACAAATAAACTGTCCTATGTTCCTTGCACTCCTGGGCAGAGAGGAGGCAGGAGCCAATGTCCTGCAGTGGAAGGGTTCTTGGGGGGCTGATGCCTTCCTCAAATGTTGACCCCCTGGATATAGAGCAAGAGAAGCAAAGCAGGAGCAGGATTTGAAGTGAGGCAAGCACAAGGAGGCATAGAATCTGTGGGTTTATGTGTTCAACAGCAAGTGAGCTGCTGCTGTTGCTGGATTTAAGAACTGGCCTGCTGACATGTCAGGCTGCAAGGAGATTGAGCAGGCACAGCTCCAGGGCCTTATTCTTGGTACTGCACTACTATATGTCTAAGGACTCAGCACAGAGGATTCTCAAGCCAACTAGTTTGTAGTATTGAAACTCCTTTGAAATCAGCAATTTAATGCTGGTGCAAAACTGGTGTGACAGAAAAACAAACAAACAAACAAACAAACCGGGCCCCTGGTCTTTTCCGAACGACGTGCACAACCTTCATTAACAATAAAAATCTGTCTTTTTAAAAAAGATAATCTAGACATTTGACCACTGTATTGAGCATAAGCTCTTTGATACTTATAGAATCAGAACATAATGTTCCCACTATCGTCAATAAAACACCAATGCAACAATACATTTCAAATTTGGACTATTTACAGTATTGCCTTATGAACTGCTCCTGACTACTATCTTAGCTGTTCTGATAGACACTATCAGAGCTCCAAACAAAGGAATAAGATCTTAGGGTATTGACTGTAATTGGCATCAGCATGACAAAAGCAAAAGATGAAAGCTCAAATCAAATTCAAGGTAGGTGAGGTAATATCTTTTCTTAAATCAACTGCTGAACTACACAGAGCTCTTCTTCAGGTCAGGCTACCTTTTCCAGAAAAGCTTTATGCAACTCAAACTTTTGTCTCTTTCAACAATAAAAGATATTACTTAATTCATGTTGTCATGGGTGGCGAGTGACACGCCCAACTGATGAGGCTAGCCCTTGGCCACACCCCTTGTGCTGAAGGCCCCACTCACTTCTCTCCCGTTCTACTCATCTTTTCCCACAGAAGCTCAAAGCATCACATCTGTAGCCACCAATCCCAGCCCCAGACCACTGGGGACAAGGCCAGTGTCAGTATCCACATCCAGTGCTCCCTATAACTTTGCCCACTCCTGAGATGAATTAATTTTCTTATGTTCACCAATATGGAGGTGATGTGTAACAAGTCACATAACAAAATTCATGTGCTAAGGGTGGGGCCAAGGGGTTCTGATGGTGGGATGGGGCTCAGGCTTTGAGTAGAGGGTTGGTGAATGAGTGGGGGGGGCTCTGGCTGGAAGTGTGAGCTCTGGGGTGGGGTTGGGACAGAGGGTAGGGAACAGGTTTGTGAGGGGTACACTGGCACTGGGTTAGAAAACAGAGGATCTGGAGCCAGGCCAGGTCCACTTTAGCAGGGGGGGAATCCAGGGATGGTCCGCCCAGGGCATGGTGGTGGGTGGTCCAAGGGTGGTGTCCGAGACAGGCCACCTGGGCTGCTCCAACTACAGCAAGGGAGGGTCTGGGGACAGGCTACCCTGGCTGCGGTTGCTGTGGGAGAAACACCTGGATCAGGCTCTCTCTCCCCTGGCCACCAGATGGGAGGCAGGTTGGAGGTGGGACAGCCCTCCTCCCCACTTTGCATGGGTGCCTTGAGCACCTGCGTGGAATTAACTAGGCAGCTGTGCAGCTTATATGGAACTTAGCCTGCTGACCCTGGGGGGCACAGCCACAGTGCCTCCAGCCTTGGTACTGTGGGTGGCTGGGCAATGCTGTCACCACACCCCAACTTCAGTGATTGGGCAGCTGGTCAGTATTGCTCCGCACCTACATACCCCAGGCCCCAGCTAGCCCCAAGTCTTTGTATTTGGGCAGCCAGGCCCAGTGTGCCAGGCAGCCTGGCCCAACACCACCCCCTCTGGTGGCCCCAAATGCCTATGAGGAGGCCTGTTGGTGGAAGCTGCTTGGGGGAGTCAGTTTCCCACTGCTTATGATACCTGCTGCCCATGTACCTTGTTTCTCTAACATCCTGGGACCAACACTGCTACAACACTGCAAATCAAGCTGTCAGATTTTTTTTTTTTCTTTTCATGTACCAAATGTCTTTATTATCAACAGCCACAAGAAGCAATGGGGAGGAGAGATAACTTGGTGGTTTGAGCATTAGCCTACTAAATGCAGGTTTGTGAGCTTAATCCTGGAGGGGGCCATTTAGGGATCTGGGGAAAAGAAATTAAAAATAAATATGCCAAGGATGGTGCTAAGTGAGGGTAGAGGAACAAACTTGATGACCTCTTAAGACCCCTTCCAACTCTATGAGGTGTGTGTATACACATATGTCAAAATAACTTTGTTGCCGTGAGGTAAAAATATAGCTTCAACTTTGTAATTTTAACTCATTTTGATTAGATGATTACATTCAAATAATATATATGTGATATTTGAAAACAATAACATTTCAGCTTTATCAAATTGAAATGTTTTGGTGGTTCCAAATCAACACTTTTAGTTTCCTTGTTCTTTGCTGCAGGAAATTTTGCCTTTCATACTGATTCTGTCTGAAACAAATTTCAAAATGGCAGTTACCTCTGCCACTACAGTTTATTTTTCTGACTAGCTCTGTAACTGACTAAGAACATATCACTATTGTATAGTTGTAGGTTCATACTAGCCTACTATGGGAAGACTGATTTGAATTTATAGGTACATTAAAATATATCTTAAAGACAAAGAAATACACCATTGTAATCAACCCTGTTTGGCTGATGCCTTGTGATTGCTGAGAATGTATTTTGTTGGCCATTTCACGATTTTATTGCAAGCAATGTGATTGGCTCCTACTTCTGGCAGTTTCACAAAAAGATTCAACCATCATGAGATTTTGGGGTAAACAGAAGCACAGACAGAAAAAGATCACCTGTTCTGTAAGAGAAGGTGCACTACATTGCAAATGGGGATTATGTGTTCTAGTCACAGCTCTTCCACTCATTGCTATTAATATGTCTGCATTTCATAATGCTTATTACGAGCCAAGATCTTAAATTACACCAGTGGGGGATAACAATCATTCAACCAATTCATGGGCATGATAATTCAGAGTTTTCACCAGGTCACAAGAGCTGAGAATAAAATCCAGTTCCCTAATATAACAGAGAAGTCGCATCCACTTTTGCCTATGGCCTTTGAGAAGAAGTTTGGCAAACTAGGTGTTTTGGTAACACACACTAAGGCTGCATCTACATTTACCTGGAAGGTCAACTGCTACTACACAATTTTTGGTACTCTAATTGCGTATCAAAAATCAACTTTGCAGCTGTCGACTTCCATGGCTGGCTTCACAGCAGAAGGTCAACAGGAGCACTCCTCCCATCAACCTTCCTTAATACCATGCTGCTCAAAAGACATTCTGGAATTGACATTGATGCTGGAACACGCCATTTTGCACATGTGCAAAACGACACCCTGGAAGATCGAACGTAAGCATTCAATCTTCCATGGTGAGTGTAGACCCAGCCTTAGATTTAATTCACTCTAGAAAATTAGGTCTGTTTACTTATGTCACTCAGGGATGCAAAAAATCCACAACCCTAACTGATGAAGTTAAGCCAACCTAAAACCCCAAGAAAACAGTGTTAGGCCAACAGAAGAATTCTTCCTTCCACCTAGCCACTGCCATGCAGGGAGGTGAATTAAATATGCTAACAAAAGAACCTCTCCCACCATTTTAGGTAGTGTCTACTCTGAAGTAGTACAGAAGTGCAGTGAAGTGGCAGAGCTCTGTAACATTTCAAGTGTACAAAAGCCCTAGCATAGTACAGCTCTGTGCTACCCACCTTTTAGTAGTGAGACCTTACATAGAAGTTTCTGCTCTGCTACGATTCCCATGCTATGAGAACTGGTTCTTTAGATAAGGTAGTACATTCATGTTTATATTCAGAAATCCCAGTTTCAGACCCCACAGGCAAGCCAAATGTGGGCACAGTTTCATTTGTTTATCCTGCTGTAAGTAACACACCATGCAGGAAGAAAAACCATGAATTTTGATGCCCCCACTTCCAGTGCAGCCTCACAAACATTTATGTAACTTTTAGGTAATGTATTTTGTTTAACTTCTTGTAAAATTGTTCCAGATAAAAAATACCATGCTTTCTCTCTTCACCAGTTATTTATCTACTTGAAGTGAAATAAGTGTGTCCCATAGATGCAGGTCAAGACCTTTTCAATTAGCCACATGGCGGGCGGCAGTGTGAGGCAAAGAAATAAATAAATTACGATATAATAAGAGAGACATACAACTTTGTATAAGAATTCTGGAATAATTTCATGCTGTGGGGACTAATTGGTATTTTTTGAATTTTTGGAGTTGGCAGTATTGAAAGTTTAGTTACTTTTCTATTAACTTCAAATTAATTTTTTACTTACTATGCCTTTAATCCTCTACTTCCCTCACTCAGGCTAAATCTGTCACTCCACACGTGCAGTCATAGCACAACTAAAAGAGGAGAATTCCAGAAGTCCTGGTAAGTTATTCCTATCAACTCTTGATGTACAGGTAGGTCAAAAACCAATACCACAGCACTTTCAAAAATTACCCTGGGACAACACTCACTAACCAATTAATATGAGTGCCTAAAGTATGCCTGTTTTAAATCAGTACTGGGTTTCATGCCAAACTTAACAATTCTGACATCCAACGAGAGTTGGAATCTGTAAGACTGGATTTTGTTTTCCAAGGCCAAACAAGTAGCTGTTTGCAATTCAGCTTTGGCTTGACTATCCCAGAACTTCATTTAGTTTGGTTGAACTAGTTCAAAAATATTTCAGAACTAAAAGGTCATAGGGGTTCACTTTGACCAGCAATGGTATTAGTTTTCATCACATTTGGTAGTTCCTATGACAAAAAACCACCAAATATTGTGAAATATAATAACACTTATATACCTTTTTAATACCAAAGTACTTTGGAAAATATATGCATAGAGTACCCTGAGAATGTAGTCCACTCCAGAACAGGAAGACAGGCAGATGGATAAACAATGTACTGGACACTACAATGGAGGGAGGGAAAATTTTAGCCAGGAAATCCAGAGCAAACAGTGAAGAATGAAGAATACCACATGAAGAATACCACATGATCTTGGATCCAAAACAGAACGGAAGTATCTTGGTTTTCCAGGTCTCATTTGAATGCCCCCAAACAATAAACTATGGAAGTCTAATTATCTGCCCAAGAAGAACGAAGGATAAATTTGACTCTATGGGGATTTGAATTTGGAGGCACAAGAAAACTTAGACCAGTGATTCTCAAACTGTGGGTTGGAACCCCGAAATTGGTCATGACTCCCTTTGAATGGGATCACCAGGGCTGACTTCGACTTGCTGGAGTCTGGGGCCAAAGCCCAAGACCCACTTCCTGGGGCTCAAGCAGAAGTTCTGGGCAGTGAAGATCAGGTGACAAGCCTGTGCCTGAGCCCTTGGGGTTTGGGCATACTCAGGCTTTGGTCCCCCCTCTTGGGGGGTTGTGTAATATTTTTGATGTCAGACAGGGACAGCAGTACAATGAAGTTTGAGAACCCCTGGTCTAGACATCTGAAAACTGATGTTTAGACCTCCAGCCAGCCCTTCTGAAATGGTCTCATAGAAGTAAATAGAACAGTTGATATAATATGGGCCATTTATATATCTTACATTGATGATGTTTTACTCCCAAAGAAGAAAAATAATCCTGCCACATTTTGATGCAGATGTTCTAGGAGCCACATCTCTGGCCCACCCCTTACTCACAGGATACATTTGATGAGGATAAAATAATGATTCTGCAAGTTTTGAATCAATAGCTTTCAGCATGTGTGCACTTGTTATCCATTATACAGGTATTTTACATTGTAATCTTAGAGTATCTAAACCTAAAAGTCAATAACAGCCAAGAAACTGATGCAAGTCAAAAGGGCAATGAAGTAGCTCAACAAAGCTAGAACAATTTCTCAGCAAAAGGACAAGTGGTGAGCATTGTATTATAGTTATGTATTAAATGCCCAACTATGCATTTACAAGCGCTTGTATGTCACAAAAGCATAGGGTTGAAGGTCAGAAGGGACCTCCAGATCATCTAGTCTGACCTCTCGCATAGGTTGACTGTGGGTCCCAGCCATCAAAATGAATATATGGAGATAAAAAATCTCACAGAACTGGAAGGGACCTTGGGAGGTCATTGCGTCCAGTCCCCTGCCTCCTTGACAGGATCAAGCACTGTCCCTGAGAGATATTTTTTTATCTATTTGCCCCAGGCCCCTAAATGGTCTCCTCAAGGATTGCGCTTACAACTCTGGGTTTAGCAGGCCAGTGCTCAAACCACTGAGCTACCCCTCTCTCCAGCCACACGTTAAGTACAACAAGTGCAATTGGACCCAAGTATTACAGCTTCTCAGGCATCTAAATTATTGTGAGCCACTAGAAGAGAACAGGAAGGATCGGGGTTCACCAGTACCCAAATCCCCTGGAATGGCTAGGACTGATTGAGACATACCCAGACAATCCTAGCAAATGACAAGCATGCCATACTCCAGAAGACGTTAAACCAAACCAAACCAAAACCAAACCCATCTAAAGTGTGTTGCTTTCTCTGGTGATTCTGAGCCTCAAAGCATTTTGTGGGCTACAGAGGGGGCCTAAAGGGGATATTGCCACTCTCCAGGATACAACTGGCAATTCAGTTAAAGATATTCAATTAATTTGGAATACTATCAGCACTTGAATGAATCAGCTTGCATATTTACTGCAAAGTAGGCAGGTTCCAGCATGAGTAAAAGAGCAGCTTGGGTTCTAACCCCAGACAGCTAAGCTAGCCAGGATACTGAGTGCTTCCAAACTTGGGTAAACGTTTTTTGCCCAGTGGTCCAAACCAGAACATTGGCTCAGCCCCTTATAGACCTCACCGTCTTTTTAAAATGTGCAGGGAGTGCCATCTACAGGCCAAAAGACTTAGTGTGACGAATTCGCTCCAAGCAATATGGGATCAGACTGCCTACACAAGCGAAAGCCTACTCAGAGAAGTTTCTCTTAAAAAAAAAATTAGCTTCAAATCGTTCTGGGACCTGGATCACAAAACCTGCATCCCCTGAGGCCGAGGAGATTTTTGGAGGGTAGGGGTGGAGAATCTTTAATAGAGGTAATTCACCTCCTTACAGTCTGCCAGCCCCCTCCCCTAATTAACAATCATGATGAATCCAGACAAGCTGAACAGAACTAGTAGCAGCCCATAGTACCCTATGAGAATGAGTATTTCACAGCATGAAGAGGGCTCAGCACAGAAGTGATTAAACCCAAGACACTTATAAACTCCTAAGCAGATTTTCTGGAGTGTTGGCTGGAGGGACAGTGCACTACACTCTTCCTTCTCCTGTTTGGAGAGTAGGGAGGTTTTTTGTAGAGGACAGTTAAAAACAGACATGACTGCATAGTGGCTGATCCTGTCCTTCCCCACAGCCATGTTCAGGTCTAGGAGGCATGTTCCAGTCCATAGTATTTTCTGATTCAGTTCTGGAATAAAAATACTGTAGGTTATTCTTGGATGTGAAGAGCCTGGTGGGGAAAGATAGGCTTGTTGATTCTAAACCTGAAACTTAGTTGTATTTACATGTGTAACATTCAAGATATTGGCTAAAACGTGGTTATCATAAGAACCCATAAAAGACACTCTAGGCCCACAAAGAGGCTACTGTGCTTATTTGTCATTCCAGGAAGTACTGCATCTTCTGCATTTCTTCAGATGGTACCTTGACATCAACTAATCATGAGAGTGTGATCCTTTCATTTTCTTGTTGGCTGGTGCTCTGAAGACAGCTTTTCCAGAAATGACAAGCCAGAGACAAGTGTTAGCTGGCTGAGAAATAGCTAAAGACCCTCAGGTTTGTGTGAGGTTAAAAAAGGCCTATAAAATGCACAGGAAAAGCCTGGGTTCTGAATGGCTTATAGAGACCACTCAGAACTCCAGCTCTTTTGTCCAAACTTCTTTTTCTAGGCCATACTTATATCTCATGAAGAATAATTACAACATTGAAAATGTCCAAATATTACAACAGACAGGTATCATCACACAATGCACTGTCAATATATGGAACTTATTGTCATGGGATGTCATGAAGACCAAAACTATAACTGAGTTAAAAATGGAATTAGATAGTTCACGGAGGTTAGGTCCCTACAAAGGCTGTCAACCAAGTTGGCCAGTGATGCAACCCTTTGCTCTGGGTGTCCCTAAGCCTTCAACTGCCAGAAGCTGGGACTGGATAATGGGATGGATCACTTGAAACTGCCTTATTCTGTTCATTTTCTCTGAAGCATGTGGCACACGACAGGATTCAGGATTAGATGGGCCATTGGTCTGACCCATTATTGTAGTTCTTACTTTCTTACATGTCTATGAAAAATGTTGTCCAAACAGTACCTACATGAGAAGAGGTCCACAGATTAGCTCAGTCACACCCATAATGCTTTATTCTTTAAATCATTGGTATTTTGAAAGTATACCTGTGTTCAGCAAACTTCTTAGTCAGATGCATGCACATTAGAAGAATCCCCACGTTGCCAGGATAATATGTTCCATGTCTTATTGTAGTACCCTGGCAGATAACCAGGTTACAGGGTCTCTCTCTAACAGTATGCTTACACTGAACAATTTACCCATTGTTTTTACACAAATTTTAACCTTAAACCTCCGGTGACAGGGTGTGTATACCCCGCACTGGGCTGGAAGGGGTGGTCAGAGACAATCTTGGCCCCCATTCCAGCCATACTGGGCAAGCTCCAAGTTCTGGGTTAGTATAAAAGGGAGCAACTTACCTCAGTCTGGGTTGGGTCCCAGAGAGGGAGGACCTGTGCCAGGAGCTCCAGAGATGGGCCAGCCACAGATCCTGACAGCAGAAGCTGGAGGCCCTGGAGACTGAAATGAATATCCAGAACCTGCAAAGCCCTAGGGAGCGACTTGTGCTGTAGAGCCTGAGGACCCCAAGCTTCAAGGATTTTCCTGCTGCCAATGGAGTAGGGGTCGGGGGGAGGCAAAGAGGGCACTTGCCCCAGCCCTGTTGCTTCAAAGGGCACTGGAACGCTGGTCCCCACCACTGCTACATTGGCACTGGTGCCAGCTGGAGCTTCAGGCCCCTTTGAAGTGTGCAACAATGCTACTCTCCTGCTTTGCATGGCTCTGAGGGATGGGGGAAGGGGCCCAGCATCTCAGTCTGGGTGGCACTATGGGCTCACTGCTCTAGGCAACTCCCCTTCAACAATTGGCCCAGCTCTTGCCATGGAAGCAGAGTTGGGCCCCCCTCCCACTTTGTCCTAGTGGCTGCGGTGACTGTCAGGAGTGGTAGAAAATGATCCAGGAAGGGTGAGTGAGTGAGTGGTATCTCTCACCCAAATGCGCTTGGTGTGTTTCAGTAGGATTCCCTGCTGAGCCCGCAGTGAGCCACAGCACTCCTGTCGGGGCCTTGTGGAATCAGGTGGGCACACGCCCTTCTACAGGGGCTGCTGCTCTCAGTTTTGTTGACAGCTCCCTCAGCGCAGACCATTAGGCCAGGCTGCATTGCAAACAGGGGCTGCTCCACTGATGCTCTCTGCCTTGCAAGCAAGAGCCACGGGGCCCTGACATAGGTCACAGACTGTCAGAGAGTGGTATCCACATACCCCCAAAACCCTCCTTTTGGGACAGGGTGTGCATACACCACTACACCCCCATTTACTGCCTTCACAGAAAAAACTCCCACTTGAAGACCTGCCTAGCTTACCTAGCTGGGGATTACAATCCAGGTTGCTCTTTAACTTGCCCTGGTACCCTCCATCTTTGCCATGAAGATGCAGGCTAAATCATTTAAGTGTGATAATTCTCCAGTGGCTTCCACAATTCCTCTCTGTCCCTCACTTCCCAAAGGCAGACAACTGACAACTCATTGGGAAAGGCTCCTAGAACATTGCAGCACAAAGAACCATGGAATATGGCCACAGACACAAAGGGTGAGTGCAGAATCAGTGAGGACAAGGAACTTAGGTACCATTTAGCAGATTTGCTTACCCCTGAGGGAGACTACTCAGAGTGAATCAGGCCCTGGTGCCAATCACCCAGGCAAAATATGCAGTTCAGACATAGTATACACAACATTGTAACCTTAATCACTAAACATTAATATTCTTTACATGTAGTTTAGTAGCATACAAAAGTGTGCATTAACTATCTACCACTGAAATCACCAAGAAAACGCAGAGAATTTCCCAGTGCCTACTATCTGTATGAGCCAAAGGCAAACACATCAGTGCCGTCCAAAAACAGATTTTGGAGAGTAAATTTTTATCCATAAGAAAGAATGAATGCTTGGGAATCACTAAACCAAATACCACTGCATGTTTCTTCAGACTTTTGGGGAAGGCAACATTGCATTTTTTATTTTTTCACCCTGAGTAACTCGATTGCCAATTAACTCAATCCTGCAAAGGACTAATATGGATATTTCTCAAGCCTTCATCCCAGGACACAACCATGTTGGCTTCAACCTAGGGCACAACCTGGAACAAATCATAGGGGATGGTCCATCACCCTTTACAAAGAAATTAACTATTTTGTGTTAACTAGTAATGATAGTAATTCACTCCAGGTTAAAAAACACCCCATGAAGAAAAGCTCTAAAGGGTTAAGTCCAAAATTCAGAAAGGAAGGGTTTGGAGAATAAATCATGAATACAGGGAAAAGAGGGAAGATTGACTCCCAAACCACAAAATCTACCTCATGAGACATTTCTTCCGAAGAATCCCAGGTGTGAAAAATTTATGGTTTTTCCTCTTTACTCCTGCTATTACTCTTTCCAAAATAGACACTATTATGTTTTAAACTCTTTGACCTTGTATAAAGCAAGGGATTCCTTTTATTTCCCCCCTCAACATACAGTTCCATGCTCCATTTGCCAACACTACATTCCAATGTCATAGTTCAGACAGACCTCATAAATTAGCAACAATATGTTCATGTAAATCTACCAGAAGAAGGGCTTAGATCCTATTCCCATTGAAGTTAATGGTAATTTTACCAGGCCAGCCCTTTCTAACTGGGAGGCAACACAGCTTGGTATGTAAACCTCAAGACTGAAAGTCATTAGTGTTCAGAGTTAGCCAAGCTGTGCAACCTGCTGCCATTGAGATGAGCTACCAATTGAGTAGAATTTTGGTCATGCCGCCTAAGACAATATAAATGGTGGTTGCAAAAGCAGAGGCTACTTCTCATGGGAAAAGGAGGTGCCATTGTAGCCCTTCACCATACAGTTCTGGTGTAATCACTTCTGGAATACTACATTCATATTTGAGCATCTGATTACCAGAAAGATATTGACAAACTGGAGAGTGTTCAGAGAAAGACTTTAATAAAAGATTATGGAGCTGAAGGGACTGACTAATAAGAAAAGCTTAGCAGAATTAAATATGTATGACGTGGTTAAAAGACAATTAAGAGGAGACATGATATCAGTTTACAAATATGTGTAGTCTACAAATGCCAAGGAAGGAGGTGAATTAATTATGACAGTAAGAGAGGCAGAAACAAAAGTAATGGAAAGAACTTAAGAAAGGGAAATTATAAACTGTATGCAAACCTTCCAAGAAAGTAAAGAGAGAAAACCTTGAAGACAGAAACCTCCACCAGGCTGAGAAACAGTCTTCAAATGGATTAGTATAAGCCATATGGCTTGGAACATCTAAAATTGAACCAGGAAAACATCTGACAAAGATGGCCAGAGGGTGCATGGGATGATCTAGTAAGCCATTCCCATCTCATACCTCCACGACAGACCAGGGACCATCTGAGATGAAATTAGTCTTATGTCCATCATGTGAGCAAAGCACATGTTCTATGTAAAACCTAATTTACTGAGCACCTTTCCATCCATAATGCCCTGAAATTGGAGCACCCGACTCAAAGACCATCAGCAACCAAGGCTGAGACAAGCTTTCTTTACAAAAGCCTATGTTAATCTGTTTATAAGGAACTAGAGCAAAACATGATTAATGATAAAATATAGACCAGAATGCACACCTTTTAAGAGTTTCTAACAAAGGAAGGCCATACATCATCATCCCCAAAATCTAGGCAATTTATCTAAGAAAAGACTAAGAACACACTGGATCAGATTTCTGATAGACATTCTATGTTGGGAAGATGAGGCTACATAAATTCAGACTGGGCACAAGGTAAGTTTTTTTTAAGCTATAGTACTTAACCATTGGAAGAACTTACCAAGAAATATGGCCAATTCCCCATACTTAATCTTTGAAATAAGACTTGATGCCTTTCCAAAATATATACTATACTGCCTTATAGAAGTTATAGGCTCGATGCAGAAATTACTGGGTGAGATTTTATGGTCTATGTTAGACAGAAGGTCAGACTAGATGAACATTGGTCTCTTCAGGCCTTAAAATCTATTCATCTACCCACAATAAGTGGCATAATTTTAATCATTGCCACCACATCATCTTCACTTCTGTTTCTTCATTGGCTACCTCTCCAATTCTACTTCACATTCATTGTTAACTTCAAAGCCTGCTTTACTCTTTCCCCATCTACAGTTCTTGTCTCTTGCATCTGTTCTGTTTTCCATGATCTGTTCTCCTGATTTCACCCTTTTCTCACTTAGAATTGCTTCCTTTATGTCTCCCATTTCATGTGTATCTGGAATCCTACTCCATCAAATCCACTGCTGTGAAGAAATCTTCCAGTTTTGCTCTGAAGACAAACTTTCATTCTGAATTGATAATTTGTAGCTGATAGATTTTAAATGTTGCAGGGTAGGATCCTTGTCCATTTCATGCATTTGAGAAGAGTTAGAGGTCTATAAATAACAACATGCGTTCGTAGGATTCTGCGAAAGGAAAGCAAAATCAGCATGAAGGCACAAGCTGTGCAAACAACTTGCAGATTTGGGACTCTTACCTGTGCTACTTCTTCAAAATCATCATGTCTTTTCTGAAGGGCTCGTGCCCTGTGCAGAGACTTTCCCACTCCAGTATGTTTACTAAGAAAGGCTTCCCCATGGTTTTCGATCCAGTCCAATACCTGAGCACAGAAGAATATCAAGTTATGTATTATGTTTCGTTATCACACAGAATTCCTCAGTAAATGGTCAAAATAGCTGAAAAAATTATTTGTATGTTTGCTGTGACAAAACACACTGACATATAGCAGAGCCTAATCCAATCAGACATAAGATAGTGTTTTTAAATGTTAGTGATAATTTATCACTATTGAAATGCCATTACATGTATATGGCATACACACAACATCTGAGAGAAGGTAAGTGTTTGCTTTTCAATATTTTAATTTGATTCTGTCTGAATTACATGGGAGAAGTGAAATGGGAAGTCTTAAATCATACATCTTCCACTTGTAAACTGAAACCTAGTTTAGGTTGCTAGTTGTCCAATGATTGATTTCACACAGACAACAGACTATAACATTCAAAATCTAAAACATTTCGAAACTCATGGAGGGATAAATTTAAATGGCTGAGAAGGGGAGGGAGGGTTATCAGGGCATGTAAAAGGGAAAGGCTAAGGGTCCTTAGTTAAAAGTTGTAAAACACTGATGGGTATCAACTTCTCAAATACTTTCAGATTCCAATGTACCCAATGTAACCAAACCCTACCTAAAAGAGTCATAAGTCTGATGCTCTGAGGGGATTTTCTTTCCAAAACAATTGCACTGTCTCATTGCTATCAGTCTAGAACTGTTCCTGACAATAATGCCAGTTTTGTTTTATTTTTTATGCTGCTGTCCATTAAACCACCATCATTTACCACTCGTCACCACTCAAGATTTTGGATGTCTCATATAGGTGCCCCACATGTAGGCTCAGGTCGTGCTTCTCAGGGACCACATAGAACTGGTTCATGCTGATTGTAGCACATGTCTGCAAAGTGTAAGATATACTGTGTGGCCTTCTCCCTATAGCTGCCTTCAAGCTCCTATGTCATGAAAGCAGTAGGAGGCAGGGATTGTTCAGATCCACTGGAGGTAAGAAACGGAGAAAGTAAATAAGAAATGTGTCCAGCACTGGTGATCCTGTATCACTTTGTGTGTAGGATCTCATACTGCAAGGTGATCAGTACAATTTGCAGGTGGGGTTTTCCTTCATTTCCTACTGAAGTCAATAGAGAACTAAATAATAGTTAGAGCCTTTCAGCTACACAAGAGAGGTTTGAGCCTGCATTATGCTAAAGGGTGAGACATCCTGATTCCCCTCAAGTTAAAATTATCATCACCATAGGTCTCTGCCAGCACCAAGTGGCTCTTACTTTCATTTTTCACACGATGTGACACTGGAGCATAAGCAGAAAACAACACATTTGCAGAGTCCTGTCATGTAGATGGGGTTGGGGGTGAGGTTAAGGGAGATTGCAACTGAAGGCAAATGTGGAGCATATAGGACACCACGGGTCTAAACCAACATGGCTCTGCAAGACCACTTCATGCCTTAGCAGGGATGGCTAGAGACAAAGACAGAAGATACTGGCTGTGTGTAGGAGCCATTTGGCAAGTGTAGCTCTGATGAAAACAGCTGTTACCGAGCTAAACCAAGTGAAGGCATGGCTCTTATTTAGTCAAATGGAGCAATTTTATGATTAGCAGCATAGAATCTAAACCACATGAACGTTCAGATTTTTCCTTCCATTGTATCTTCTAAAAGCCTCTTTATAATGAGATTGTCTATAGTTGCAGTTTTATATACATTGTCATCTTTCTTCTCTTCTTCCATTGAAGCCAAGAACTTTGTAATAATAACATTTAGCATTTACATAATAGTTTTAATTGACAAGAGTTTAAAGCACTTCAGAACAGTGGGCAGTGAAGCACCCTACCCCCTGCCAAGACAATGTATAGTTGTCACAAATGTCACACTGTGGATTAACTAGTAAGATGCGGCATTTGGAAACAAAATTTCTATCCCTGCTTTTGCGATCTACTCTGTTCCCCATTTGCATATGTAACAGAACCTAACGCGTTCCTTTAATGATATGACAGCAACATAACACCTGGCTTGCTAAGAGCTTTTCTATGATATGCCTTGTTTGCGAATAACTTGTAATAATAGTAATTATTGGAGGCTGCATGCTAGCATGGCTGTCACTGTGACTCTATTAATACTTCCATTAATATCCTCTTCCCATTTGTCAGGGGTTTTCAGCTTGCTATTAAAATTGCATTCTGGCTAAAACATAATTTAGAACATCTCAACCCAAGAGGTCATTTTCTCTTTTTTTTTTTAATAGAATATTGTAGTTCTAAAAATGTGATTTCCGATAAACTCACAAATGGCTTTATTTTCTTTTGACAATTCTTTCATATTTACAGCATTAAAAGTAATGTGAAATTATATATAAAGCATTTTTCCTATGGAAGCATTTACACATTGAATTCAGAAGAGCTGCTTTAATCTCAATTGAAATGTTTCTATTCCTGATGTGGGATACTTTTTTTAAAGCAACTCACACCAATGGTGTACAACAATTTAAAAGAGGAAATAACCTCTTCAAATTGTAAGGCAATTTATGTTTACCCAGACCTACTGACAAGGAGTGGGGTAGAGGGTAACTGCCCCAGGGCCTGGAGATTCAAAAGGGTCTGGGATTCTCTGGGAGGCACTGAGGGCTTCCTGCAGAAGGCAACCGCAGTCCTTCTTCCACCCAAGTCCCTGCCTCTTCTCTGGGTGCAGAGCTATCCCTCCACATTGCCCAGGGGTCCAGCGCTTCTGCGATCTAACTATGTATACCTAATAGGGCCAGGGCACCAGTATAAATTATGATAACCCTGCAAAAAGGAACATAAGATATTTAACCCATAAGTAGTAAAGGCTTTGGTTTTGCATCTCATCCACACAACACAGAGCTCCTTTATGCTTTGTTGTGGCACTGGTTCAATACTAACTTACAGGGGAGGGTGCCATTTGTTGAATGGCACACCATTTCCTGAAGCACTGCAAGGTTTCCTTTGAAATCCCTTCTCTAACTGATGACCTGGGCCAGCACTACTTAGCTCATGAGACCAGATAAAATCACACCTCAGGATAATGAGATTGTATACCTACTTCATAAATCAAAAAAGGTGAGTAGTTCAGCTAAAATCTATTAATTATGAACTTAGTGCTGTATTCGTCTGCTTCCTCATATCGGTCTCTATACTTTTTTCTATCCTGCTTCTATACCTTGAATGCTCCTCCTAATCAGATTCACTAGGCCACTTTCATTTCATGAAGCATCTGTTACAATTTCTTCCTTAAGATCTACAGTAAACACCTTGAGTTACATGGGGGTTGTGCTCCTTTAACCCCTGCATAACTCAAATTTTTGTGCAAGTGGGGGGAGAAGAGAACCAGGTCTCAGCTTGCAGGAGCTGGGAAACTGACAAGCCCCAACTGGCTCCCAGAGTGCCACTTTTCTGGGTCCTGCAAGCAGTGAGGAGATGGGAACCTGCTTGCAGGACCTGGGAAACTGACCAGCTCATGGCTGGTCAGTTTCCCGGTTACTGCCAGCACAGGGCAGCTGGGAACCAGGATGCCGCTTGGTTCCCAGCTCCCCACAAGCAGCAGCCTGGCTCCTTGCTCCCCTCTGCTGCCCCGCTCAGTTTCGCTGCCCTGCAAGCAGAGTGGAGAAGGAGCTAGGCTGCTGCTTGGTTCCCAGCTCCCCACAACTTGCAGGATCAGCCCACCAGGCTGGTCAGTTTCCTGGTTGCTTCTCCCTGCCTTCCCACAGCCTGACAGCAGCACTACTGGGGGAAGCCAGGGAGAAGGGGCTCTTAGCCTGTCTATCTGCCCACAGCTGAACACAGCTAGGCAGGCTGACAGTCTCAGAGCAGCTTCAAGTTGTGCTTTGCGTTAAAGCGAGTTACGCACAATTTGAAGCCGCATATTTTGAGAGTTTACTGTATTTCTGCCATAATGCCCACAAGAATTGTATCAAGTAAGATTTATATTTATAACTTAGTAACTTGCTAAGACATGTTATGTACACACTTCTAAGGACTTATTCTGAACAAACTGAAGTCCATCTATTTAAGGTACTCCTCTAGCCCCATCACAATTGTAACAAAATGCCTTGCAATCTTTAACATATTCATCCCCAATCGCCTTTTGAAGTAGTAAATGCTATTACCCCCATTTTACAGATGGAGCACTGATGTACAGAAGGGCTAAGACCTGATCCTCAAAGGTATTTAGGCCCCTAACTCTCCCTGAAAAGTTAGGCCTGCACAAGTACATAAGAAGATATGGGTCATAGGGAAGGCATGCAAGGGTGTGCAGGCTGAGTCATAATTTTCTAAAAGGACAAAGTATTGTTTATACATATTGAGGGATGACAGGTTGATTTCAGTAGGATCTTGGGACCTAAATATTTTTGAAGATCTGGGCCTCAGTGGCTTGTCCAAAGTCATCAAAAAACAAACAAACAAAATCTGTGGCAGAGGAGGAAATTGATTTAGGTCTCCTGAGTTTTAGGCTAGTATCCTAATTACTGGGCCATCTCATTATTATAATCCCCTGTGTCTCGTTCTGTGTTCGTTTGGAGCATGAGTGCTCATCACTGCTGGAAATTAGGCCTCTGATACATAAAATAAGGCCTACTACTACTACTACTACTAAATAATTTACCCTTATATATAAAATGCCTTCCACCTGATAAGCTCACAGAAGTTTACAAGCATTAAAAGATTAAACCTACCACCAAAAACGGACAGGAAATATTATGCCCATTTCACAAAATGGGCAAGGGAGGTATGGGGTAGGTGAGTGGTGGCCTTTTTTTATATATCAGAGGCCTAATTTCCAGCAGTGCTGAGCACTCATACACCAAACGAGAACAGAAGGAGGTACAAATGCTCAGATTTCTGAATATCTTGCCTCATGTCTGCAGCAGAGCCAATCCCATGACTTAACCACAAAAACATAATAAAACAAAATCTTGAAAGGTCATCATTAAAATAAAAACATAAGCAACTGTAAATATTTATCTGCCTATGATTTGTGAATACCACAATTTCTTCTATTCTGAGAAAAGGAAATGACTACAGAATCACCAACAGTGCTATATGTGAAAACTGCTGGGGAACACTGACATTTTTTTAGGTTGAAATCATTGTACTTGACTGATTCTGTTACTGAAAATTAATCCCCAGATCTACAGCTAAGCAGCAAAATTACAATGATTTATTTCAAATAATTAAATTACTCTTTAGATATATACACCTGCTTTTGTATTCTTGAGGATGCTGTCAGAAAGTACATAGTTCAACGTTTGTTCTGATTTTTTTATTTCATAATTGTCCTTCATACTCCAATATTTTTAAATCACCTAGAAAAATATTACATGCCATGAAGCCTAATAGTGACAGTCACCTCAAAGAGGTTGTCAGAGCCATTATTTGAAACATGAAGTAACTGTTTAATCCCAAAATGCTTCTTTAATTATCTCCTTCCAGTGATGAGTACTATGATATTTGATCTACACTGCAAGCTCATCAGGACAGGAATGCTCACTGCCTAGGTGTTTGTGCAGCACCTAGCACAATGGTGCCTGACCCAGACGTGGATACTATTGCAATACGAGTACTAAAGAATATGAAGCCACAACAGTCTCCAATGTGACTGCTGAGTTATCCTGAGGGCTCAACTCAAGACTTCATAATGCTAGTTAGAAAACATTGTGCTATGTTAGTGAAAGTCTAGTTGGAGTCTTGCTTTACACACAGGCTAGAGCAGAGGGTAGAGTGTAAGGGCACTTGCCCATGAGCAGCCTAGGAAGCTTTGTGACTTATACACATATCCGGGAGTCAGAATAATGCCTCCCATTTTCTTGCTGCTCACGGTATAGTACATTAGGATACTAATTTCCCCGCAGCCTTTCCCAGTAGCAAATTACAACACTCCCTTCACCTCCCGATGTTAGCACAGATACTCTAATTAAAAAGTAAAGTGGTAGAGTCAAAGTTCCTTTTCTCCCACTTCTTTCCTAAGCACCTGCACAATAGAAGGAACTAAAGAGGGTCTCCCTGTTTGCCCCTGCATGCCCCAGGTCCAGCTGGCCTGCATAAGTGAGGTGTGACAAGTGCTTAGTATTCTTGCATGGGTGCATCCTCTGAGTCACAGTCTAATCTCTATGCATTTAATATTCATATTTAAAAGGCCCAGCAACACTGTTTGTTAGTAATCAGTGTTAGGCTGTTACCAGCAGGAAAACAGGAACCACATAAAAGCGTCACTTCTGAGGACAGCTGTGCCCTTTGTCAGAAATGATGCAGTGGAACACATCCCACTCACACACACTCACAACCACCCCCATCCAAAGACACTACTCTAATAGATAATTTTTTACATTTCCCTTATTTTAAAGGAGAAAAAAGGAGTACAACTTTCATTTACAATAATCACACTCTTTTTTTCTCCTTGGAAGCACTGAATATGCACCGAACAGAACATAATGCCTTTGATGGGACAGTAAACTCAGGTCATCAAGGAAATGAAACAGAACTGCACCAAATGAATGTATGACAACATTCTTTGGACCGGATTCCTCCTTCAGAGACTATAGTGTAAAAACACTGGTATCAGAGGATCACTCCTTATTTACACTAAGGCATAAAATATTTGCCAATATTTTTGCTAGTCATAGTATAAAACACATAAAATACCTATGAATGTGGTGTATGCTAAGACTAACATAAATGTACTGCTGCATGATACTGTGCACGGTAACAATATAATATATATACATGATATTGGGAAGATATGTTAACTCAATGTATTACGCTCTTTCCACAATTCCGTTCACCCATGTCAAGTATCCCATAATATTTTGCATAGCTAAAATCAGCTTTGGCATTAGAAAACAGGAAGTCTATTAAACTAAGATACAGGCCTACAGAGTCCTTGCACAGAACTTGATGCACCTCTGTGTCAGCTGGTTTGGCATGTCATATCCAAACCAGACATAAACGTACAGAACAAAACAATAATTTAAGGAAGAGTTACAAATTGGTGAGAGTTTTGTAATTTGTAAAATCATACCATAAATATAACTAGCTGAAATGCATATCTCTGAAGCACACTTTCTGTGTGAGGTGAATACACTATGACCATTTCCTGGAATGAAGATTATGTGTATCTCATTTTTACAGAGTAGTGCTTTGTCTTTAGACAATAAATTTGGCTATGTTCAGTTATTTGGTCTCTTGTGCATTTTTAGGAACAAACTACAAATGTGGTCAAACTGGCTATTGTCAGTAATACAATGGTAAAAGAAACAGCTCTATTGCATTTGTCCTTGCTATTACAGTCAAACTGAGTCCTTTGGTAAGCAAACACAACTCTGAATCAGACTCTGAGCCTTAGACGCAAATAGGAGAAGCTAAAAGGAAAAATACTTGAGAAGGGCATAGAAGCCACTCCCAAACAATCACCATTACAGTGACGTGAAGACATTCTACTCGCTATCGAGTGACTGCCAAGAAGGATCAGTGACTGCCAAGAAGGATCATTCTAGATAAAGCAGAAGAGACAGGTAATCTGTTGATCTTTAAAAGCAGAAATTAGATGCACAGTATTTTGCCAATAAAGATTGGGCAATCTGACTTCTGCATTTGATAATGACCAGTGTATAACAATGCTTAGTTGCTCCTAAACGTAATGACCCCCTGAGGAAATTAGTTGACTGTGACAATCACCTAGTTAGGGACTTCATCATTAATCCTTGTTAACTACAAGACACACTATTGTTGCCACAATGATTCAAAAGCCAAATCTTGGAACTCAGTTTCAATGGAGCAAATTTGGAGTAATTCCACTGGAGCTGAATTAATCCAGTAGTAACCCCATTTGGGATGCTATAATCCCAGAACAACTTCAGTGACATATGCAGGATTCTAACACGTTTTGAGTGAAGACCCAATTCAATCAGGTATTTAAGTACATGCCTAACTTCAAGCACAATCACTAACTTCATTGGCTTCAGTGAGGCAACTCATATGTTTAAGTTAGACATGTGATTAAATACGCTGCTGACTTAGGTCCAAAGAGAATAATTTGGCCTATCACATAGACTTTAATGCTTGCCCAACAAAATTTTTAGGTTGGCTACTGATCTGGTGTAACTCCAAAAGTTTCAGAGATGAATCCACATATACGCTAAACAAAATCTCTTTTGGTAAATATATTTTTCCTAATATTTGAGTAATTCCAAGACCTTGTATATTTAAAATACTGCCTTCAAAAATCCATCATTTGTTAACTGAGCTCCTTGTAAATTTGATGCATAATAAGCTAGTTTTATGGGTCTTGTTCCAGAATACAGTAATCGCTCGACATGTGCAATTTTGCGAGTTAAGTGCAACTCAAAATCCCACTCCCTCTGACCCTGGCTCAACTCCCCCCTCCCGCCTGAGGCAGCCCAGTTCAACCCTCCCATGGCCCAGCTCACCACCTATGCATGACTTCAGCTCTGGCCCCAGTTGAACCACCCACCCCTGCAGCCTGGCTCACCACCAGCACACGGCTCCACCTCACCACCCCTGTGCGTGGCTCTGGCTCGACCCCGCCGCCGCAGTTCAATCTCCCCCATGTATGGCTCCAGATCAACTCCACCCTGGCCTTCCTTGAAGCCCTAACCCTCCCCACAGGCTTAACCCCTCTGCCCTCCTCCCATGGCCCCAACCCACCACCAGGCTTTACCCTCCCCAGCTGCCTCCCCCCTGCAACCCCAGGACTTATCTTTTAATAGGAGCTCCAGGTGCTCCTGCTGCTTCCCTGGCTGCAGAATGTGCATTCTGCTGGGGAAAAAGCTGCCCCCCCAACTTAGGCGAAATTCCAGTTATGTGAGGGTGCGGGGGAACGCAATGCTGGCATAACTCAAGGGACTACTGTATATTTTCCTGGGTATTTTGCATTCAACATTTTTTCAAATGTTATATTCTGCTTACCAGTGGCAAAAATTGACCTGATCTATCAGAGACTTTAAAAATGTGTGCAACCCAAGACAACAATATTTACCGTTTGGGTTGAATTTTATAGATGCAGCAAATAGAGAAATCCAAAAGACAGGATAAATACTTCATCATTTTAAAGTACAAGGGATAGGGAACTACAAAAACGTGTTTGTATGTAGCATAAGGCTTAAAGTTTGTGTGTTTTGTGGGGCACTCATAGAAGCCATTGTCCTCCTGGGGAGGTAGAAAAAGAAAGGGAGGGTCTTTAATGTAATCTGACTCTGAATAAGTTGGCACAGGCAGCTAGGTCTATGGCCAGACATCAGGCCCTGTGGAGGATATATCATCACGGATAATACTAAGACAGAAAAATATTAAGAAAAAGAACAAAAAATCAAGGAGGTTTAATAAATCCTAATCCTATTTAATGAGTAATAATGCAATCAAAATCCAATTTAATTAAATAAAGTTCCTTTTGTTGTATTAAAAAAATTCCTTTTCTGGAAATGGATTTCATCTCCTACCTATCACTGGCTTTGTCACAGCAAGGTAATGTCAAGGAAAGGTCTAGCTGAGAAAATACATCTAAATACAAAGGAATTTATCCTGTTTTTTCCTGCCATTAATAATGACTTAGACTAGAACCAAAAACAACACTAACCAAATCTCACTGATAGTCTTTATCAAAGGATAATAACAAAAAGCATTTTTATTTGGTTTCAAACCTTTTGTTTTATTTTAAAGAGGCAGTGAAAAAAATCAGAACTAATTTACAATAGTGTAAACCAAGAATTTCTTCACTTACTTCTTGCAGATTTACACCAGGATAAATGAGGTCAGCATCTGGTCCAATGAATACAGATCCTGAGTCATCTCATCTCCCATTAAAATCAATAGCAAAACCTCAAATGACCTCTATCCAAGAGACTGGGGTAACACAGGCTGTAGTATTGCAATTATCCACTCCACCACACCATTTTTTCCAGTTGCTAACTTGTGAGCAAATTTAGTGCTCATAAAAATGAGTTACAAACAGCACAAGCTAATACAGACAAGTGAATCATTAATGCACAGACTATTGGCTTCAGTAGGGATTTCTCATTTTCTGTTGTGACCAGAAATCAACAGTATTTAAGTACCTGAATGCCTTTGAGGAGCTGTCCTTGGTCCATAAGTAAAGGGTTAATATTCTAAATAGGCATTTTCCCTACTCCTGCCCTATTTATTTGTGGGCAGTTCCATGTCACTCACCCTCAATGCATTGTAATGCCTCACAAAAATTAACTGATTGATTCCTTAATATCCCATACAGAATTTTAATCAGCCACCTACATTTAAATTAGCCATCTTTGGAATATGATTGTTCTTTGTTCATCACTCTGTCCACCCACTTGTGACACCAGAGCTGTGGATTTTTGGAAGGGGCTGATATACTTCAAAGAAAACAATTATGTCAAAATGGTTGTAAAACATCAATTTATCCCTTTAAAAAGAGCTATACTCTCCTTAAAAATAAACACTGAAACTAAGAAAAAAACCTCTGTATTAAAGAGCACAAAATATAGCCACTCAGAGGCTGTTGCAAGCAATTACCCAGCAATCCACACAGTTCCTGCCTATTTAATTAGAAAATAATAGCTAGCCAATGTTGGAACCAGTATTGTTAAAGCTCACTTCTTAATTCCATCTCAAAGAAAATGTCAGCCAACCATGCTTTTCTATATTTAACTTCACAGGGCCAAATCACTGAAGTCAAGGGACGTACTTGATTTATACCAGCTGGAGCTCCAGCCTGGTGTACTTTAGTATAACAAAGCTCACCAGCTGACAATTTTTGGAGGTGGAACTAAGTCAGTGGGTCTTTGCTAACTAAACACCACCTAAAATGATTAGACCCAGGATTATGATCTTTGATAGTTCTCCAGCCTTCTCTAAACCTTACTGGTTGACTTGTTCTTTCTAGTTATTTATTTAAAATAAGTTTTATTGCCATAAATTAGCTTCCATAAAACATAAAACTATAGTATATCCTCAGCCGTCATTCATAGGACACAGTATTTATACATGTTCTATTGAGACTATGAGTATCTCCTTCATTGAGAAGTACGTAAGGGAGAAAAGGAAAGCAAGCATCAGACAAAGAGATGTAGCTACAGGTTGAAACTCTCTCTAATCCAGCATTCTCTCATCCATAGTCCACCGTGATTTTAGTTTGCCAGGTGACCACTTATCATGAGTGTGGCCAAGTTTTCTGTGGTCTCAAAGTTTGTTTGCAGCCACCAGTCCTGGCTCAGAGTGTTCTGTGCTGTTATTTAGCTCTAATTTACCCATAAATGTCTTCTAAGAGACCAGTATGCACTGGAACTATTGTTAATGCTGTTAAACAATATTAGTTTGCAGCATTCAGCAAATTCTCTCATTTGGAACCAGTCAGGTCCCAAGGGTGCTGGACTAGAGAAGTTTTACTGTAGTGAGATTGAATATGGGGAAGCAGAGCCCATGAGGCCACATCCCCTTCATCCTGAGATGGCACTTCTCCATGCCTATGGCTACACTAGAAGCATCCATCAACAGATGTTTCTGTTGGAAGAGATTTTCTGACAAAACATCTATCAATAGACCATGGTTATGCACTAAAGCAGATCAAAAGAGTGATCCACTCTGTTGACAGAGAGGCTGGACTGCCCATCCACTCTCTCAACCAAACAGCCAACCAGAACCACAGCAGACAGGGCTGCCCAGTGTCCTGGAAGCCCTGTTAACAAAAGGCTCCCCAGAGCATCCACACAGCTTTTTTGTCAACAGAATTTGTCAACAGAGGCGCTCTTCCTCATCTGGGAGAGGCAGAAGGTTGTTGGCAGAAGTTCCAAGTTTTGTCAACAGACTGTCGACAAAATGCATTTTGTGTGTGGATATGCAGCAAGTTTTGTTGACAAAACTCTGCTTTTGTCAAAAAAAAAAAGAAAACTCAGTGTGGTCATAGCCCACATGAATAGAAAACTTTGTCTTTGGGAGAACAGTGGCTGGCTACAGTAGGAGAAACCCAGAGGTGTCTGCTTTACATGATGTTACTCCCCTTAGGCAGAACTTTTTAATAATCCACCTGCAGTTAACACCACTCTATACCCTCTTACACATGAAGTGCTGCACAATCTATGGAAGCAATGCTTCTGAGCTGTCCATAATCACAGAAGGAAAAGTCAAGGAGCAGCGTGAAGGGAGGGCTATGTCCATTACTGATCCAATCCCTTGAAGTGGATGCTGTCAGAAACCATGATGGAGGTAGTCAGACTTATTGCTTGGATCCAGGGAAGTCAGTCCTAGTGCTTGGAGCCATGGCAGTCAGATCTAGTGTTCAAAGCTGGGGTGTGGAGAGTGACAGTTGGAATCAGGAGTCCAGAGCAGGGATGGAACAAGGGTGGAGTAAGGGCAAGACTGCAGTGTGACTAGGGAAAGATGTCAGGCAACAATGTGGCTGGAACAGGCCTAGGAATAAGACTGGAGCAGGCTAAGATTTGCAGAATCTGTTACCGCTATCAGGCTGTGATGGAGTGGGGGATACCTGTGTGTATGTGAGTGGCTCACAGAGGGTGTGGGGCTCCTGCTGAGGGTAACCTTGATGACCAGGTGACACCTTTGTACTGCAGACAAAGGAGGAGGTGGAGCCTGAGGGGTTTGAATTGGAACTGGGAGTTGGGAAGCAGTTAGTCTGGGCTGAGGGAGAGAGAGACAAAGGAGGGGGCAAGGCCCCGGCTCTGGGGGCCCCTCGGGGCCTCCTCTCCCCAACATGGATTGGACTGGCTGTCTTTGCCTGCTGTACTGACTCCTCTGTACAATGCTGTGTCCTGTCGGCTAATAAACCTGCTGTTTTCCTGCTGAGTGAGAGACTCTCCTGCCTGCAGACAGGGTGCAGAGCTTGGGGGACCCCAGAACCCCAACACACTGGTGTCAGGAGTGGGATGTTCTGCACCCTGAGGATGGAGCATCCAGCAGTAAGTGACCGGGGCCCCGGAAGAAGTGGGGCCTGCGAGACCCTGGTGTGCTGAAGGGCAGTGAGGTGCAGCTCCCCAAGGCGAAGGGGCCTGCAGCCGAACCCAAGCAACTGCGGTCGTGGTTCTCGAGAGGGGGTGCCACACCCGAGCAGGGGTTACTCCTGGGAATCTGTTGGAGTCGGTCCCAGAAGGTGGAGAGGCCGAGGGCCCAACCCCCAGAAACAAGTGACCCACAAAGAGGCTGACGCTGAATGAGTCTTCCCAAGACAGTGTGCTCATGGTCCTTGAGAGCGGGTGTCACACTGAAGAAGGGGTTCCTCTGAGAGTCTGTTGGAGTCGGTCCCAGAGGGCAGAGGGGCCTACGGCCTAACCCCGGGGAGCTTGTGACCCGCAAGGAGCCTGGCACACTGAAGGGATTCTTCCAGGAATCGTGGGGTGCAGAGGGCATCAGCCTGAGAGCCTGCAACCACGCTGAGCAACTCCGCTGTGAAGTGGCAGCACCTGGAAACCCAATCGAGATTAAAGAAGCTGGACAAGGCAGCGTGGATGTGCAGTGGCAGAGGTGAGGGTTTAGGAAAATCCTGCAGAGGTGAGCCCGGATCGGGGCAGGGAACCCTGGACTGCATGGAGCTCTGAACCGAGTGGCCTGCCACAGCTCAAGGAGGGAAGGAGCGATTCCAACCCATCATCTACTAGTGGCCAAGACAGACCTGCGAAGAGTTTTCCAGGCCTGGGCCAAGGAAGGTGCCTGTGTGTCTGTGCAGGAAAGCAGCTTGTCCACTGGGAATGGCAAGTTGTCTGTGAGAGAAGCTGCTTCACCTTCTGTGTGTGTGTGGAGACCAGCTGGGGGGCTGGGACAAAGGAGAGAGTGTCTCCCATTGTCTGTCTGTGTTGAACAGCAGCAGCAGCCTGGGGAGAGAGCAGAGCCTACGTTTGGAAAAGGTGCCAATGAGGAAACTAGCCCATTGTCTGAGGAAGACTTCCCCAGCCTGGGGTGGCTGGAGAAGGATCCACCAGAAAAGAGCATTCCAGTCTTGCAACCTCTGACATGAGAAGGAACATTCCAAACCTATTGTGTGGCATGGAAGGGGAAACTGAGGCACACAGCCATTGTGGTGGTCTGGCTAAATGCCAAGGATGGAAGCATTTGTACCTTCCGTTACTGGACTGTAACTGAATTCCAGATATTGGCTGGAGCAGCTGTATGGACTGGTGGTCAGATGGGGCAGGACCCAGACCACAAAAGACCTGTTTGATCTGTTGGTGCTGCAGCATCTGTATGGGCTCTGCCTGCCCGACTTGAGAACGTGGCTGACGGACCGGGGCCGAAGCAGGGAGACCGACCAACCCAAGGAAACTAAAGGAACTTGCCCGGCTGCATCACATGAAAAGGGCCAAGACCAAGCTCCTGACTTGGAGCCTCCCCCAGCAGGACTATGATGTGGAGGTGGTGCACATCGAGGGGAGAACAGAGGGTACAGCCGATGCCCTGTCACAAGGGGAGAGCCCCGAACTTCCCCAGGTCACCAGTTGAGTGACCCCACTCAGTTCGGTCTGGAAGTGGGGAGAGATGTGATGGAGTGGGGGATACCTGTGTGTATGTGAGTGGCTCACAGAGGGTGTGGGGCTCCTGCTGAGGGTAACCTTGATGACCAGGTGACACCTTTGTACTGCAGACAAAGGAGGAGGTGGAGCCTGAGGGGTTTGAATTGGAACTGGGAGTTGGGAAGCAGTTAGTCTGGGCTGAGGGAGAGAGAGACAAAGGAGGGGGCAAGGCCCCAGCTCTGGGGGCCCCTCAGGGCCTCCTCTCCCCAACATGGATTGGACTGGCTGTCTTTGCCTGCTGTACTGACTCCTCTGTACAATGCTGTGTCCTGTCGGCTAATAAACCTGCTGTTTTCCTGCTGAGTGAGAGACTCTCCTGCCTGCAGACAGGGTGCAGAGCTTGGGGGACCCCAGAACCCCATCACACAGGCACAGGAGAGTTTCAAGTGATGTCAAACAGACTGAGGTGTTGTTCCTCTTGAGAGGCTTACATACCTGCTAGAGTCACCTGACCAGCTCTTGACCTGTGGATTGGCTGGGGCCCAGCACAGACATTACTCATCAGTGCATGTTTGTTAATCAGGCTATAGTTCGAGGATGACTCATCATCACCTTACATGAACCCTATCCACCACCTATGATAATGATTTCTCAGCACCCTTGGACACAGCTTTTTAGGGTTCAATTGAGTTTGGGGACATATTACCAGCTAGTTCCCATGATCTGATGGACCCAACCCTGTCCCCATGCATGAAGTACATTAACTGTTCTTAGAAGAATGTAGAATCCAGGACCTGTCACACTACATATCCTTCCTGCTCCAAACCATGATGGGCGTGGATATGCTCATGTTGTCCAGAAAAGACATTGTCCACACATTTATTTAACACAGAAACAAGGAACACTGGATGTATCTTCATGGTACAGATAGCTAGAACTTAAATACCCCCGGCTTAATCTGTTTGTAATGCCAACAGACCCGGGTTGCTAGCACCAGGGATAGAACCTACAAACATAGGGTCTAAAGCCCTGCACTCTACCACATAAGCTAAAGGCCAGCTGGCTCTCAGCTGAAGCTGTAGAGCAGAGACTTTACTCGCCATAGTATGAGGTTTCAGTTCCTCTGGGTGCTACACATTGCATGATCCAAAACAGGCCAAAGCATTTGTGGTCTAGTTTCCTTGAAGTCTGATAGGTATCCAAGCATTCAGTTGAGAGCTATACCTGTTATTTAATTCCTTTTGCATGTGGTGGAGGTGTTGAATCAAATATAGGAGGTTGGTGAAATTGGTGGCGTAAGCCATATCTACAATAGATGAGACTGGTGGATTGACACGTCATCTGAGTTATTGTAATCAAATTTGCCAAAACATTAAAAGTCAGAACACCAGTCATATTAAGTGTAGTTGATGAAACAGTAGAGATACCATTTTAGAATTTGGTCTAACTATTCTGATTGTCCATCCATCTGAATGAGTAGGGTGACTTCCAGGACTTGGGAGGAGACAAATTATGGTCCATGATGAAATGTAAGGTCATCTGATAATCCATGAATCTTACAGATGCAGTAAAAAATAAATGAGCCACACAATCCATGTAACTCAAAACTTTTGCAATCTAGCACCTCATCTGCAGCTTTTGGGGGTATTTGCTACTAGCAGTCACAGATGGGCCACGTGCCAGACAGTGTCATCATACTATCCCCTCTAAAAATTTATCAAGCACAGTATTGAAGCAAATTAGGTTTTTTCTTCCACTGTTCCACTGAGAAGTCCACTCCAGAATTTCACTCCTCTGATGATTAGAAACCATTATTTAATTTCTAGCCTAAATTTGCTGATGGTCAAATTATAGTAATTTTTTCCTTAATGTCAACAGTGGCTTTTAACTTAAATAACTCCTCTCCCTGGATAACATTTACACCTCGGATGTATTTATAAATAGCAATTTTATCTCCCCTCAGCCCTTATTTGGTTAGGTTAAAAAAAGAAGCCACATTCTTTGAGTTTCCTCTCATAAGTAGGTTTTCCACTTCTCTGATCACCTTTAATCTGACTGTTCAAGCATAGATAGAAATGGTAAAACGGTGCTGCTTTGTTTCCGGCCATGACCACAAAAGAGGATGGAAATTAGTGACATGGGCCATGATGGGACAGGGCCTTGTCTGAGTAATTGCAGGGCAACTTTGGTGGAGCAACCATAATTTGGTTAATCAAACATGAGCAAAAAGACACAAACAAATTCATCAAAGTAACTGAGAAACAAGGATTCCTGCTCCAGGAGTAGCATGCTTAATCCAGAGCTTCACATGTTAATGAGATGGTGACGGCTCCTACCTTGGTTTGGCGATTCTGGTGCACTGCAGACTTCAACAGGTACAGTAGGCAACACTGGTTAAGAAATCTCTGAAATTTCCAATGATTCCCACCAAATCTCCATCTGTTATAGTGGGCTCATCAGGCCTAGATCTTGAACTGTCATTGCTGGTGATACAAGAAGATCCTGGACTGTTGGGGACCTGTGAGTGTAGGAAGGCATTTTTGCACTCTAGCTGGGCAACATGATTCTCCAAACCTTAAATTGGTTCCACTTATCTCAGTGGTGGGTGTTTCTGGAGATTTCAGTTGTAAAGGGCACCTGTGGACATTGGAGATCCACCTGAGCCACTGAAGCTGACAAGGCTTAGGCCACTCAAACTGTCAAGATCAAACTGTGAGAAGGATGGTCATATCTAAAGGCTGCAGCCAATGTAGTCAGACCTAGCGTTTGAAGCAAGGGAGTTGGAAATGAAGTTAGGAATCCAGAGTGGAGTTAGAACAAGAGGAGCAACAGCAAGGCCAGAGCAAGACTAGGAACAGGGCTGGAGCAAAAGAAAGGCTGCAGCAGGACTAGGAACATGGTTGGAACAAATCCAAGGCAGAAGCAGACTACAGCTTGCAGAGTCCAAGCACAGGAGAATTCCAAGCCATGAGGTGACATTGAGCAGACTGAGCTGCTATTTCTCCTGTGACAAGACTGAGCTGCTATTTCTCCTGTTAGGTTTACATATCTGCCTTGAGAGTCATCACACTAGCTCCTGGCTTAGATGCTGGAACAACAGGTGCAGTGGGTGCCGCATCCCCTGTCTTGAAGTGGTTTCCATTTTATACAAGGTTTCCAGTTGTGAGCTCTTCCACTTTAAAATTGTTCCAACAACCCTGGTTTATGGATTGTCTGGTTTCTAGAAGTGGAATGACTAACGTGTAGATTAATCAGAGATGACTCATCAGTTTACAAATGCACTGGCAGCGCTTTATGTACTTTGCCATCTTCACACTGCTTTTTTCTTTCCACGTTATTTTCTCCATGGGGTTCCCATGCATTAAACCACGCATATGCATATTTTAAAATCTTGGGAGTTAATCCAGATGGCATTTATGTATGATTTTTCTAGTCAGTCCCCGCATTGTCCCCTCAAACTGTCTTTAGTCCATCTACCACTACATATAATCACAGAGGCCTGCTAAAAAGAAAAGACACACCATGCGTTCTGCCCTTAAAGACAAAAGCAACTTTACAGACTTACCACTATTATTTTACTCAGAGTAACTAAATTAATAGGAAGAATTAAATACAGAGCCACTTATGACTCTTAAATCTTCCTTTATTCTCTTGCCTACATTAAATCCCAAAGCCCCTGTGAAATCAGATTGTAGGTGTATTTTATGAGCTTCCTGGGCAGTTTGTAAAGGTTTCACCTTTTTATAAATTGTCTTTTTACAATAAAACAAAAACACTAGTTTGCCAGGAGTACAATGACTACATTTTGTTCTACAAACATCTGAAACTATTATATAGCACTACTGATTTGACTGTGTGGGTTTATGAGATGTGTAACCCTCTGCAGAGGAAAGGAAAAAGAAGCAGTAAAGTCCAAAACCTACACAGATGCTTCTACATTCTCCCCCTTACTTCCAGAGACCATAGATGTCCGAGAATTGTACACCCTGGAGCTGGGACTCTAGGGCTTTGGGGGAGATACAGCTGGTCTTTACAGTTTTCCTTGTGGAAATCAACTCAGTACTTACTGCAGCTTGCACAAGCTCTAACACCCTGTCAGCAGCCTGTAACTCCATAGTAGTATGCAGATGCAGGGATTTAATTATTTGCAACATAGCTGCAAAGGGAATTATGATACTGAGAGAAAAGGTCCAAGACAGCATCCTGAAAGGCAGACCTTCCCTAACAATAGCCTGGGACTCTCAGGGTTGTTCTCTGCTCCCTACACTCAGAACTCTGTGATTGCCTTTATACGAAGTCTTAGCATGGAATAGGGGTATTTCTGCTGTGAGGGTTCATGGGTCCTGAACCAAGGCCCCCATGTTTTCAGGCTGCATCCACACCACCACCCAAGAGCTCTATGCAGAAGGCCTTACACTCCAGTAAAAGTACTGTCCAAAGGAACCTGACTGAAGGAGCTCCAGTGTCCCTGATTGGGCCAGGTACAATTTCGAGTCAGAAAGAGATACAGGAAGTTGTCTGTGCAAGAAAATAGATCTGGCCAGCTGATTTGGCAGACCCTGCTGTCCTCTACAGGATTCCCAGATTTGTTCCTGGATCCTGTCTTTGAGCCTATTCTGGTTCCAGCTTTTGCCCTAAGCAGACTCATTCCAATTCCTGAACCCTATCACCCTGTTTTTTGATTGACTCCTAGATTTGGCTCCTGTTACTTATCCAACCCCAATTCCAATCCTAGGCTACCCGTCTGTGGTTCTGACTCACCACTGATTTTCAGCTTTATTTCCTGTCTGCTTTGGCTTTGACTTTTGGCTTTACCACCTGCGTTCTGATTTTAGACCTATTCATTGACCTCTACATTCCTGAACACCAAGACAAACCAGGTTGCTGGTACCAGTCTTTCACCCTGATATCTGTGCCACTCCTATAGTCAGAGAACTCTTTCCTGCTCCCAAATCTCTTCTATGTCCCATCCTCCTCAGGACAGCATGGCCCCCCACTTGATGATGGGACTGCAGTGGATGTAGTGGATTCCATGTACGGATACTTCTGCTATAGCTCCCAATTCTTGTGGCAAGCTTGTATGGTGAGGGAGGCCTTCTAACAACTCTCCACAAATGTCTACTGCTACTATTAATTATTAATTGTGTTATTATTGGTGCAGGTACCTAAGTTCCCAGCCTGAGGAGATTGCAGACTTGTGCAGTGCATGTGAACATTTCAGAGGCACAATCAACCCAAAGGAAATAGGTCTCTGATTTAGCTGGAAGGCAGGTAGCTGGCCGTGGTATCCTAAAACGTCCTCACTGCACTGTTCAACTCAGAAGTCAACAACCTTTCCAAGGCAGAGTGCTGAATTTTGACCTTTTGACATCTATGTATGGTCCAAATGCCAGTAATCCTTTTTTAAGTCACTAAAGCCGTGTCTACACGTGCACACTACTTCGAAGTAGCGGCACTAACTTCGAAATAGCACCCGTCACGGCTACACGTGTCGGGCGCTATTTCGAAGTTAACATCGACGTTAGGCGGTGAGACGTCGAAGCCGCTAACCCCATGAGGGGATGGGAATAGCGCCCTATTTCGATGTTCAACGTCGAAGTAGGGACCGTATAGTCGTTGTGCGTCCCGCAACATCGAAATTGCGGGGTCCGCCATGGCTGCCATCAGCTGAGGGGTTGAGAGACGCTCTCTCTCCAGCCCCGGCGGGGCTCTATGGTCATCGTGTGCAGCAGCCCTTAGCCCAGGGCTTCTGGCTGCAGCTGGGGAATGCATGCTGCATGCCCGGGGTCTGCAACCAGTTGTCGGCTCTGTGGATCTTGTGTTGTTTAGTGCAACTGTGTCTGGGAGGGGCCCTTTAAGGGAGCGGCTTGCTTTTGAGTCCGCCCTGTGACCCTGTCTGCAGCTGTGCCTGGCACCCTTATTTCGATGTGTGCTACTTTGGCGTGTAGACGTTCCCTCGCTGCACCTATTTCGATGTGGTGCTGCGTAACATCGAAGTTGAACATCGACGTTGCCAGCCCTGGAGGACGTGTAGACGTTATTCATCGAAATAGCCTATTTCGATGTTGCTACATCGAAATAAGCTACTTCGAAGTAGGCTTCACGTGTAGACGTAGCCTAATAGTTCTACTTACAATAGCTTCATTAATAAATAAATGAAGATGCAGAGCTTTACCGTTTAGGTGGTAGTTGGTAGCATTAGCTGGTCTTTTGTTAATCCATGGACAGCATGGCTTTGAGCAAGCTCCTGGCTGAATGGGGTAGGAGAGGCAGGGCTGAGATTCCACCTTGCATGCCAATAAAAATTGGATAGCATGCCACTCTTGGAACCCATGCTGGGGGGTTGCTGACCATTGCTTCACCCACTGCTGTTTACCCACTGCTAAATGCTACAATGTAGTTGAGAACCTTCTATGAAGGAATTGGATTTTGCACGCTCCTTAATATTGCCTGCCATCATCTGCCCCATTGAAACATTCTAGGAGAACAATAAGCAGGCAGGAGAATCAAAAGTGAATGTTTTTTTTTCCCTTTACTGCCTTCAACCACTACCAATATTCCCAGAATGTATTTGTAAGGGAAAAAAAATCATACTCAAAAACCATCCTAGCTTCTTAAGTTGAACATGCTTCTCATAGGGCAAAATTTACAAAGCTGCGTGTGGGTGGAGAAGCTACAAATAACTGAATTTGCGCATGTTCCTTCCATGTAAGAGAAAAAATGTGCTCTAAACAGCATATAATGATACTGTTACACATTGCATGGGGCTTCAAATCATCTACAGCTGAACTTCTGTAATGGATTTACAGTGCTGAGTTGGCAATCAAAGGCTTCTGCCCAGCCTTTAGGATTCTTTGCTCTAGAGATTTATCACTATCTGGCATCTCTACCTTCCTACCGGTCAGACATTGCAGCCAATTATATCTGCCTGTCACTCTTTGGGGATGGTTCATAATCAGAAGGTCAGGACTGCTTTTTGAATTGGGACCAGAATCCCCAATAGGTCATGTAGTCTGACCTCCCAAAGCCCACTCATGTTGAATGGAGCTATGTGCATCATCACTGGCTCATGTTTCAGTGAATAACTAATTAGCATTCAAAGCCTATTGAACATCACAGCTAACGCCATGCACAAGACACCATGATCTACTTGAAATTATGCCTTTTTGGACACCATAATTAGTTAGCTGGTGCCATACATTCAATTTCAACACTCATAACCTCATATCCCACTGATCTGACACCAGTCCAACAGGAATATAGCATTTGCAGCTTTAATAATACAGAGAGACACCTGAAGTACCAGGGTGATTTGGGATTCATCGAAAATCCTAATTTAAAGCCAGAAGATGTTTGAAATGCTTAGCAACATCATCTATCATTGCCAATAAATGTGCAGAGCTATTTATCTCTTCTGTGAAGGATGACATCTGCTGCCCTAGAGACATCTGTGTATATGAAAATTTGGCCCTTTCTGTCTTGCAAAGAAGATTTGTCACATCACATTATTTCATGTTTTTGGTGGGTTAAGTTCTTCCTAACTGGCACATAAAAGCACACCTGAAGCATGAGAAACACAACAATTGCAAGTGAGGAAGCAAAGCAAATTTTTAAATATTTGGTGTTCAAGAAACAACATTGATTTAATAAACATAGATTGTTGTTAGTTTCAAAGACTTTCTCAATGAAGGATGTGCCTTCTGGACTTAGGGGGACAACTGTAGCCTACTACATAGAGCACTGGACTGGAACTTAAGATACCTGGCACTGGCACTGGCTTGCTGGGTTCTCTTGGGGCAAGTTACTCAACCTTCTGTCTATTTTTCTCCATCTATAAAATGAGAATAGCGACACTGACTTCCTTTGTAAAGTGCTTTGACATCTATAAATAAAAGTGACATGTAAATGCTACATATTGTTAAACATTCAACCAAAATATTAAACTCTATTTACTGTATATTTGCACAGCACCTAGTACAGAGTCCATTAACTCAATGAACTATTGGTATTATTGAATTATAAGGGTTAAATCAGGGGTGGGACACCTCCTGTTCCCAGGCTGCACATGGTTCATCAGGGTTAGCCACTAGCAGGCTGCTAGATACTTTGTTTACCTGAGTGTCCATAGGCATGGCTGCCTGCAGCTCCCAGTGGTCATACTCTGCTCTTCACAGACATTGAGAGCTGCAGGAAATGTTGTTGGATGGGCCACAGCTTCCACTGTCTGGGAACAGTAAACTGTAGACACCCAGAGCTTCAGGGCTCCATGCCTGCATATGCTCATATAAACAAATCATCTGGTGGCCTGCCAGCAGCTAACCCTGACAAACCACATCCCTCTTCCTATCTTCTGGCATTGTCCAGGTTTACATGGGGAAAAACTGGTTGACTGGATGTAACATTAAATGAAATACACCTGTTAATTACTGGTAGTATAGGTTGGGGATTACAGAATTTTGTCATAAGTGCAAACAATGAGGTTAAGACTCAAAATAACAACACAGTTGCTAAAATGGGTTAGTGATTTATGAAATAAAGCCTGAATCAGAGCAACGGCTGCAGAAGCTCATTCTCATACAAGTTATGGACAACTAGAGAAAATTATTTGTACTGGAGGAGCACCCACAGTTCTCAATCCAGGTCAGGTCTCCATTGCAATAGGTGTGAAAACACGTGGAAAGATACGATCCTTTCCCCAAGAATTTACAATCTAATCTGGAACAAGAGACAAGGCAAAAAGAGAAGACAGAGACAACAATAATATGTTCACAGTTACAGAAAGATATTGCAGTTTCCAGATTCAAATAATTTGAAAGAAGATTTTTTTCAATAAATCTATCAATACAGCTATCTTGTGACCCAGTCATGACTGGTTGATTTCTTGTAGGCATCAGAAGAGAAATGAAGTTTGAGGTGAGATGTGGAGAAGGATTAGGTAGCGGCCTTACAGATTGCTTTAGGGATGGTATTATGTGCAAAAGGGACAGCACAGAAGAAAATGTGCAGAGTTTTGTGGCGGAAGCAGACAAATGGGCATTTCAAGAGCTGTATATTTGGCAAAGCAAAGACAGTGGAAGATGACACAATGATAGACAAGACCCCATAAGTACATGCAGGGAAAGAGTAGTGAAGAGTCATATTAGAAGGACAAAGACTTTGAAGTTAAATAGTAACAGAGAGGAAGCCGTGCTAGTCTATACACTATCAAAACAAAAAGCAGTCAAGTAGCACTTTAAAGACCAGCAAAATCGTTTATTAGGTGAGCTTTCGTGGGACAGACCCACTTCTTCAGACCATCGTCTAATAAACTATTTTGCTAGTCTTTAAAGTGCTACTTGACTGCTTTTTACCTTGAAGTGAGTGAGACAGAAATGGTGAGACAGAAAAAGAAGAGACAGTAGAGGGTGCAAGAGGGAATGATACAGTTAGGGTGATGAGTGGAAATGGTTGGAAATTTTTCTTAAGAAAGATTTTTCCAACAGCAAATGCAGTCTGCAAACTTTTCTATAGACAAAATGCATATTTTGCCAGAAAAGAAAGAAAGAAAGAAAGAAAAAGAAAGGTACAAAAGTTTCCAAGCACCCTGAATCAACTTCAGCCCACCTGGTGGGCTGCCAGGACTTTCTGAACAGCCAGCACCAGACTGCCTCATCTCTACTGAGTTGCTTGGTTACCAGCTTCATGTGCTATTAGTTTCACAGGCTGCCCTACCACGTCTCCAGGTGGCCAGCATATCAGTCTGCCTGACACTCAGGGCAGCTGCCTTCAGGGGCAGTCAGGCAGCCAAGGAAGCAAGCCAAAAAATCCATTTCAGTTCTTCTGAAATGGAATTCGTTGAGACTTCTCCTGAGAAAAAGTTCATTTTTTTTAATTGTGAAGATTTCTCTTTCTAAAAATTTGAAATTTGTTCCAAAAGGGAAAAATTTTTTAGCCAGCTCTAGCGACAAGCATTGAAAATCATGACAGGAGCTGCATTTTGAAATCGAGCAGAGGGGCAATTTTGCTGTCAAGAATGAAATAGATGAGGATGAGGAAAAGGATGCAATTAAGACTGGAGATCATCAGAGTTTTAGCTGTGTGGACAGACACAGAAGGACAGATTTGGGAAAAAGACAATCAATGTTCAGATGTTCAGAACATGGGACAGGGAGGAGTCAAAGATGATTCTTTCCTTATATAATTGAGAGTTACAGGAAGATCTTGAAGATGGCAACAAAGACAAAATGTGGGAGAGGAGAGGAAAGATCAAGAAAACATAACGTAGTAAAACACATCTGTACAAACATAATTAGGAGTCCTGTGGCACCTTACAGACTAATAAATATTTTGGAGCATAAGCTTTCTTGGGCAAAGACCCACTTCATCAGATGCATGAGTGGGGGTTCAAGAGGAGGATCTAAATTTACAGGCTTATGAAAAGGAGAGCACCCCAGTCAAGAGGAGGGCCAGAGTTGACAAAGTCAATTCAGTCACGGAGGATGTGGCCCATTATCTGAAGCTAATGAGTTGTTGTGAACATCAAGAGAGGAGAAACTGCTTTTGGCCAGCTACGTCTGTACAGAATTCCTCAATCAACCTATATACATAAATTCTCTTCTTTTTAGGGTAACTGATCTTTATACAGAAATGAAATAACTTCTTAATCCTTTAAGACCTTTCTACAGAGAATAATGTTTGAAAAGCAGTGAAGACTATTAATTAGAGTAGGGAACTGTGAATCAAGAGTCCTAAGTTATATTCCTGAGACTTCTTTACTAATATGGATCTATACTGACTTCTGGCAAGTCACTTAAATATATTTATGAGTGGTTACTTTTGAAAAACACTATGGCTGTATCTATACTAGCAAGTTTTTTTCAGAAAAGCTGGGCCTTTTTTGAAAAAACTCATGAAACGTTTACACACAAAATGTGTTCTTTCAATCTGATATCAAAAGAATGTGGCCCTTTTTCCTGGAGTTCCTCTTCCTCTCCCAGATGAGGAAGAGCGCCTTTTCCTGAAAGATTCTTTCAAAAAAAAGCATGTGCAGGTGCTTCGTAGGAAAGAGGAGTCCTCATGGTGCTGGAGTTTTCAATCCCTGGCCCATTCTTTTGAAAGAGCAGGGGCTATGTGGATGCTCTCTCTCAAAAGAGCAGATGGATCTTTCAAAATACTTTTTGCGTGTGGACGCGATCTTTCAAAATAAGTTTTTTTGGAAGATCTTTTCCAGAAGTTCTTTCGAAGGACCACTGTAGTGCAGATGCAGCCTATGAGATCCTTGGATAAAGGGGACTACAATAGGTATGAAATATTTTCAAAAATTTCATTGTATTATATTTTACATTTATTCAGGGGACTATTTTCTCCTACTCTGTGACGACAAACTGTTACTCCAAAAACTGCTTTGAAAAAAAAAAATATTTGAGGAAAACTCTTCTCCTTCATGTCTCTTGCTTCACCATTTTTTCAGTCCTTATCATGCATGAATGGCCCTGCTCCTTTTTCCTCACCTTTCACCACCACAGTTTACAGACCCAATGGTGCCTTGAAACACAGAAACAATTATGTTGATACGTCATATTTCAGGGATATTTTCATGCACATCCCACCAGCACAGTAACGTTAACAGAAGTATAGCATATGCTCTATGAGGACAGTTTTGCCTAAATTTAATGATTATAACACTTGTTCAATGTGCCTCAGAATGTCTTTCGGAGTTTTCCACAAAGCATATGCAAATCCTGAGGTACTGAGCCCATCGGGTCCTCTGTGATCACAACTTCCCTCTGATGGTGGAGGGTTCTCAGAACTTTGCTGGAACAAACCGTCATAGTACAGCTCTTGCTTACATTACGGAGAACTTCTATATTTAAATCACCTTTTCTGATTCTTCATAAAACAAAAGACTTGCCACCCTCCATTATGAGCCTGATCCAAAAGCCAATAGAATTTCTGCAAGCTCTGAACTAGGCCTGCTAAGAAAAGCCTTGAATTACGATCCAAATGGTCTTAGTTCAGCACACAGACCACCTCTCTGACATAACTAAATCTTTAAGGACAGACAGCCCAAAACAAGCAAGACTTTTTACTGGTCTCTAAGGAACTACTTTTTAGTTCCTGTTTTGGCTTCATTAGATTCAGAGATCAAGCCAGCTGGTTCTAATTTCTTTAGATCCTATTCTCTGAGACAGCTGTGGGTATCATCAAAGCACTGTGCCCTAGTCTTACATCAAGGCTAAGTAAACTTAGTTTGAAACTAAACCCTAGCCCTGAAGCATGATATTCCTTAATGCTATTGCTCCAGGTGGAAATAGAAAGTTATCATCATTATTTTTATTTTTAAGCAGAGCTTTTTTTTAAAGCACGAAGAAGAACAGTTGCTTTGATTTATAACTATAGCACAGAAGAAAGTATGGTTGGTGCTAACTAATTTCAAATTAAACTTTAAATTAAATTACACACAGGATAAAGCATTGTTAATCAATGAGCCGTAAAGAATTTCCTTAGCAAATATCATTAAAAGAAAATGTTATCATTTAAAACCAGTTTTCATAAATATTTTTGGCTCAGAAATGCCAGGTAACTTTACATTGTATATAAGGAGCATTGTTACAAATTCAGAACATTCCTTTCCATTTTTCTTAGAGGAGTAAAGTATTTAAAGCATTTAATTGCTCAGGCTGACAGCTCTACACATCTCTAAGGTATTTTTATATCACATGTTCATCGGAAGCTAGTAGGGTAAGTCCAAGCTTTAAGGTGGAAAATGAAAGTCAGTCACATCAAAACAGCTTTTCAGTAACATGTTCAAATGCCAGCATGCCAAAAATGTAAATTTCTCAATTGGATAGGTGCACTGCAGCCTTCCAAGGGACCAAATAATTTTCCAGCTTTCAATCATCTCTAACATAAAAGACCTATTTTGATTCCTTAAGTTGTGTTTCTAGAGTCAGTAACACAGTTCCTTGGGGGTTCTTCAGCACTGAGCATGGTATCAGTGTCTAATGTAGAAAGTTGCTGCAATCTTTCAGATTGAAAGGAAACACTCACTATTTCTGAAAAAGCAGCAGCTGAGAAAAACTGGGACAAGATTCTTCCGTGCAGTGTCGTTGCTTTGTGTTGGGGTGCCAGTGCAATCTTGTCCTGAAACCCAGTTCAAGGGGGATTGTTTGGTTGTATAGTGCCAGCATAAGTGCACTCACGTCACTCCTCTCTTTACTCCCAGTACAACAGGGAAAAGGAAGTGTTGGTGATCAGAGGAAACTGAACACGACTTGCACATTCCTCACAGCACCAGTTCCCGAGAATGAGTTTGGCCCCCTCTGGCCATTTGCAATAGATGAAAGTTAATGCTAAAGAAGCTCTACACCAGCTCAGTGGGACTGGCCTTGCACACGAAAGCAGCAGAACTGGGAAGACAGCTTTACAGTAGACCCCCTGACTTATGCAGGGGTTGTTTTCTCACAACCTCCACATAAGTCAAATTTTCCTCGCAACTTGGGGGAGGGAAGCCATGAAACTGACCAGGACACCAGCCCTGGTCCGTTTCCTGGCTCCAGCTAGTGGAGGGGAGCTGGGAACCTGGCAGCAGCCTGCCTCCCCGCAACTCTCCACTTGCAGAGCTGGGAAACTGACCAGGGCTGATGCCTTCATCAGTTTTGCCGCTCCTGTCAGTGGTGGCAACTGAGAGCCTGATTCTCAGCTGCTGTCACTGACATGAGGGGGGAAACCCTCCTGTCAGTGGCGGCAGCGCAGTCACTGCCACCCCTGACGGGAATCAGGAAACTGACCAGCACAGCAGCATTGGTCAGTTTCCCCAGCACTCAGAGTTGCATTAACTGGAGATACAGGCTACTAGAGCGCACATATCTCTCAGGGGCCTCCTGTACACCTTGTTCCTCCACGGTTAGTATGCTGCACAGCCAAGGATCTGGCTCCTTATCTTTAAATTAAGACTATCTGAACTGCACCGTGCAGCATGGTGATTTTTACATCACAGAGGCAATGGCCTTGCCAAAGACAGACAGCGCTGTGGTGAGAAAGGTTGGCAACTCGAAGCCAGTCATCTTGGCACAAGAACAAGGAGCACTGGCAGCAGCCATGGTGTGAGCAATGCTGGAAATGGTCTCTATCATAAGTGCTGAAGAGCAGTGTGGCCTTCATGTATGGCACCAATTGGCCTGGAGATCATCTTGAGGATGAATTTTTCTGAGGAAACAAAACCATTCTGGGGGGGGGTTTGTTTGTTGTTGTTTTTCGTCCTTGCTGGCATGAGGTGTGAAGTGACCAGTAAAGGATTCCAGATCTCGGTCTGAGGTAGGACAAACAGATTTCTCCATGAGAATGTGTTTGATCTCAGGTCTCTGTCTTTTCACACCTTCTCTTTAATTTTGTTACAGTGGCACATTTCTGGGGAATGTGGGATTTGTCCAAAAAAGAGACACATTGAAAGTAACCATCAGAAATAGGACTGACATTTCTGGATGAAGTGCATCTTTTAAATCCTGGTGACCCAGGCATAACTAAAACTGATCTGACTAACTTCAGGGATGGTGTGAGGAAAAAAATTGGAAGATGGGATGCAAAAAGGGGTTATGAAAACTCATGAGAATGAACAGGAAAAAACCCTAACTATTTAAGAACTAAGGTAATTGTTGGAGAGGTAATGAAAAAATTGAGCAACATTTCTGGGCTCCGCCTCAGGTTGGGGATAGTAGAGAAGGAATATAGGAGACAGAACATGCACATGTGACTTTATGACACTGTCAGCATGCGAGGCAGATACCACACACATACAGCCTACAAGCACACTGCTGTGCAAACCTCAGTCATGGCACAGGGCACACCAACACCTGGAGCACCCACACGAATATCTTTCAAAGAAGGTCCAGTTTCAATTAAATGGTCTAGCTTATACCCACAAGGAATTCAAGAGCTGATTAGGCTTGCACAGGACAGACTAAGAGCAGACTGTGTTATGAAAGTGGTTTTAAGATTATCTTCCTATGGTAGCAGCAACGAAGGGTCCTGTGGCACCTTATAGTCTAACAGAAAAGTTTTGAGCATGAGCTTTGGTGAGGACAGACTCACTTCATCAGATGCTTGGTGATTTCTGAGACCAGCATCTGATGAAGTGAGTCTGTCCTCACGAAAGCTCATGCTCAAAACTTTTCTGTTAGTTTATAAGGTGCCACAGGACCCTTCGTTGATGTTACAGATCCAGACTAACACGGCTACCCCTCCAATACTTCCTACGGTATAATTTCAAGACTGTGAAATGCCAATAAAATTCTGTTGGGTTCAATGTTAGATGGATCCAATTAAAGATGATGAAGTTTCCATGAAGCAGTTTAATTGACAGATCATGGTACTGTCCATCTATCTGCTCCATGCTCATCACTATCATAACTGAGATCTACACTATGAGCTTAGGTTGGCATATTCAACATAAGGTCAAATTTATAATGAGATTGTTTACACTGCTGAGTCCTTCCCATCAATCTAAAAGGCTTTTAAAATCTACTCCTATACTCCACATGAATGAGTGCAGTAAAGCCAGAGTCAACATTCATGCTTCATATTAAGAGCAGTGTAAATATTGTGTATTGTAAATTGGAGTTACTGTTCTCCATGAGGTAGCCCAGAGTGCTCCAGTGTGACTGCTCTGGTGAGTCCAGTGCTCGTCAGCCAGGTGAGCAGAAAAAGCCCTGTGGAATTTTTCAAATTTATTTCCCATTGGAGCAACACGAATAGTTCACCAGCACAACTGAGCATTCATGTCCAAAAGCACAAACTTGCTCCACGCCGTCTCTCTTAAAATATCTGGGCCTAAATTTAGGACAACTGATATCTATAAAGTCAGAAAACTCCGAGGGAGCCTGTGCTATATCCTGCATGTCACTCTCAGAAACAGTCCTCAAAAAATGAGAACTGAGACAGACTGCCATTGTTAAGTCACTACCACTTACTGATTTGCTTCCTAGCCAGAGAAAACTTGTTTTAATTGGTTGACATCCTGCCTATCTCCCACTTAGCCTTCAGCAGTCGTGAGGGGCATGGCTCCCTCCAGACTAGCTTCCCAAGCTGACTCAGGGCTTCTGTAACATGAAAGGAAACTGTCTGCAAATACAGCGTATATTCCTCATTGTTGGCTGATGTGTTCCCTGAGGAGCAGCCAAACTAATCAAATTTCAACCAAAGGAGCATCAGTGGGAAAGAGCTCAGAGATCAAACGTATCACTCTCACTGCTGGACAGGTGCATGAGTGTTTCCTATAGGAAGGATTGAGAGGCTTCGTGAGAAGGGAAGAATGGCTTCAAAATAAAGAATGCCAGTAGGCCACATTTAGACATCTAGCAAGGCAACCTGCCACCAAAGTGTCTGAAATTATTAAGCTACAAGATTGAGGAATCATGCATAGACCATTTAGACTACTCATCTGATGTGCTCTGACATAACCTCTACCTTAACTGGTATATTTCAATCTCCAAATACATATTTTAATTAACCTGTGTACTGATTATTTTGTTAGTGACAGAATTCAGGCCTGAACTATTCCTGCCTATTCATGAAAAGTGGGAGGAGGACAGCTTTATAGGCTCGCTATTGTGAATTTAAAATAATAATTGTAGCAGGGTGTGCCTGGGCCATCCAGGTCTATAGGAATGATCCCGAAAATACTGACCCATTTTACAAGACATAAACCTAAATCTTTTTTGCCTGTGTAAATGTTTATCTCACATTTCTGAGTCTGTTTTCATGATATTTCATTTATTGAGTTATGATGCATTTATCTCAAACACTACAGCTGTTTAAAGTACAAAATGATTAATCTCTTCCTCCCCATTTGATAAGCATAGTAAAAAGATGTCTCTAGGAGTGTGTGCCAAGACAGAAATTCATCTGTCATTAAGTTGCTGCTTCCTAGATAATAACCACCCATTATACAAAAAATTTGGAAAGTCTGCTGTCAATGGAACACTAAAAAGCTTTCCAGCAATGCATTCAAAATTATTCTTCCTCCTGTGAAATTTACTTTTCACTAATGTAGCAGTTATAAAACACACTCAGGACCTAGACCTGTGTTCACTGAAGACAATGACAAAATTCCCCATTGACTGGAAAAGAAAGAGACCAGAGGACTGACTGTCTTCACTAATAGGCCAAAGCTGCTTGCTTTAACCTACACAAGTATTCCTATGGAGGTCAACCACATTGCTCAAAAAAGTAAGGGAAGCAGGGACCCAAAATACTCAAAGAAGGTGTCTCTTACTCCAATTTAGACTATTCTTCCTTAGGCTACTCACAAATACACTTTGGAATGTAGCATAATCAGTGAAATATGGGTGAATAACAGCTAGTATACAAACTATATTTACTCAGTTTTTGCTTGTTGAACTGATGCCATATCAGAGTGCATTTTTGGATTTCTGGCATTTTCCAGTATATGCTAAAATGGAAACTCAGTGCTCACTCTGTCATACATGTGTAATGCCAACAGACCTGGGTTGCCAGTACCAGCGGTAGAACCTGCAAGCATAGGGTCTAAAGCCCTGTACTCTGCTCCGTGAGCTAAAGGCCAGCTGGCTCCCAGCTGAGGCTGTAGAGCAGAGACTTCACTCACCCCAGATGAGGTCTCAGTACCTCTAAGTATTACATGCTCCCCAGGGCTGAAGGAGCACGTCCCAAGCTTCTGAGACCTTCCAGCAGCTCTTCCCAGCCAATGCAGCAGTTGTAACGCCAACAGATCCGGGTTGCCAGCACCAGGGATAAAATCTGCAAGCATGGGGTCTAAACCCCTGCACTCTACCACGTGAGCTAAAGGTCAGCTGGCTCTCAGCTGAGGCTGCAGAGCAGAGACTTCGCTCACCCTTGAGGTCTCAGTACCTCTGGGTACTATATATGGATACTTAAATATGCAGTTTACAGATTCATTATCATGCAACATACATATTTTGAGATAGAATGCAAGAGAAATTCTTTATATAACATTATGGCCCTAACGCTGCTGGAAATTATTTTGAGCTTAAATAAAAGCTGAATAAGTATAATGTTTTTCACCTTAGAAGGTTAAAATGCTGGACACAAAAAGTGTAAACCTATTAAGAAGTGGATTATCCATTTGCAAGGGAGCGCTATGCTAGCAATTCTCTCTGCTTTTAATGCAGAACAGCGCACACATCAGAACAGCACATCAGCTGCTAGCATGTCCCTATGGTTCTCAGTTTCTGCCTCCCTCATATGCTTATGAGAACTTTCTAGCTCAAACTCCTCTGTGTGTTTTACTGTAAAGGAGTGACTTAAAAACAACCAACCAAAAATGAGGTTAATAGGTGCTTACCAGGCTTAGAACACACAGCCCTTTCACTCACAGCAAGCATCATATTAGCAGCACACAACAGTATTGACCATTAGTCTTCCCATAACATACCATGCAGCTGGAAGTGACCAGATTCCAGCAATGTTTGTTCTTTATGCTTACGTACAGGACAGAAGCTATTATTATTATCTTTTGATTATTGTTAGTTTACTTCTTATAGTTACTTCCCTAAGAAAATGAAAATTACCCAAGTAACTGGAATACTTCAGAACAAACCTCTGCATATACGAAGGTTACTGGCCTGTAACTGAAGGTCTTTTACATTAATTCTGCACATTTACACTTATGGGATGTGCTGCTGATGCAGTTCAGCTCAACTAGCTGTCTCTGCAGGCACTTGGATCCCACAAGTGGAAATACACAGTAATCACTCAAAGAAGATTGTGCTCCAATGTGAAGGACCCAAAATCTGTCAAACATTGTAGTATTGTTTCCACAAGGGAAGCTAGAAAATGGGTCCATTCAAGACTACGCCACCTAAACCATCTTTTTAACATTGTCACATACCTTTTTTATTACCCATCTTTTCCCTAAGAATATGCTGTAGCTATGATAACCATCACTCTCAGAAGCCATTAACTTTCTAAACGTATTACCAAAGATCTCTTTTTCTAAGCTACATTATAAATGGTGGCATCTGACATGTAGAACTTTAAGAAAGTTAGTTGAAAAATTGTAAATAGTAAAATAGGTTGGTACTGTGTATGTGGCATATGCAATATAGGTAGTAACAAATAACCCCCAAATAAGCAACCATACAAATTGAACAACGGGAAAAAGATTTAGCCATAATGGCCGTTTCAACACTAGCCAAAAGCTTCCAAATAGCCATGCACATGGCCATTTCGAAGTATATTAATGAAGCGCTGAAATACATATTCAGCGCCTCATTAGCACACGGGCAGCCATGGCACTTCAAAATTGATGCGGCTCGCTGCCGCACGGCTCATCCAGACAGGGTTCCTTTTCAAAAGGACCCCAGCTACTTCGAAGTCCCCTTATTCCTATGAGCAGATAGGAATAAGGGGACTTTGAAGTAGCCAGGGTCCTTTCAAAAAGGAGCTCTGTCTGGATGATCTGCGCGGCGGCAAGTTGTGTCAATTTCAAAGTGCCGCGGCTGCCCGCATGCTAATGAGGCGCTGAATATGTATTTCAGCGCTTCATTAGTAAACTTTGGAATGGCCATTTGCATGGCCATTTCGAAGTTTTTGGCTAGTGCAGATGCAGCCTATATGTATTATTCATTTTGATCTTCATTTCACAGCTCTATAGATGAGATTACCTGCTGAACATCCTGCTGGAAAACACAGAGTTGCAGCCTTTGATGCAATCGAACTTTTCTGTGCTGCCAGATGCTCTCTAGGCGCCGCTGGTGATGCAAGACTTCATGTACCACATCCAACACTTGGTGGACAGCCTTGGAATAATTAGCAGTAGCAGTGAGGGATTCAGCATTTCCAGGGCTCAGGGGACGCTGCAGGACATCCAGCAAAGCCTTCCCATCCTGGCTTACCTGAGAAAAATAAAAGAAAAAGATTAAATTTGGAGGACAACTTCATTACTGCTGAGAACATTTCTTTTTAAACATCTGATTGCTTATAGCAGGAATAGTCTCATCCTCCCAGTTCTTCCCCTCCCTCTATGCCACCTATAAAGGGCTTGTGGTTCCGTTAGAGGGAAAAGACAGGAAACCATGAACAATTTACTTATGTATTTATCACCTGCCTCAGTTTCACAGCAGACCTACTGTGCCGCTCAGTGGGACCGTAAGCACTGAGGTGACAGGTCTATAAAAGGTCTCAGATACCTAGACAGATATTGAACTCTGCATGTTCAATGACACTTGGGCATGGAAAATTAATTGAGAAATAATGGGTGTGTTATGAGTGGTGTTTGGAGGAAGGAGACATATAGATATATTCTAGTGAGGAGGTGGCATTTTTAGAAATACACGGGTGACTAAAACATTTACAATTGGTATGGTAACAGTCATTTCTCTGTGAGCTTATGATGTGTGAATACAAATTCTGAAAGGCGAAATTTATGTTTTCCTTCATTCACTGTGAGAAAATAAATTAGTAAATGTTAGTACAAAACTTCTCCAAAGTTAAAAAAGAAAAAAGCAGTCCTGTAGCCCTTAAAGACCTACAATATTATTTATTAGGTGATGCACTTTCGTGGGACAGACCCACTTCTTCAGATCTGAAGTGGGTCTTTCTCATGAAAGCTCATCACCTAATAAATAGTATTGTTAGTCTTTAAGGTGCTTCAGTACTGCTTGTTTGTTTTGTGAAAATACACATTAACACAGCTCCCACCCTGAGACTCTTGTCCAAAGTATCTTTTAGTCACCAGGAATACTTCAGAGAAAAACAGGCCTAGTTTTCAATGGGCCTGAGAAACATGCATGCAAATGTGGCAAGTGAAATATTTTACATATGAAATCCTGCATTTACACAGGCAAAGGGATTCTGTACATGCAAAAAATGCGCACAAAATATGTTTCTTGTACACATTTCATGGGATCCAGTAAAAATTTCAGCAATAAAATACAAAATGTAAATGAACTATTACTAATGTAACAATTGAGTGCATTCCTGTCTTTTAACGGGGACTTGAAATGTACATGGATAGCCAGTATGGCAGTCTCTGACATCAGCTGATAATACAAAACCACTATACAGGTACTAAGTAAAGATGTGTATAGAATACAATTCAGTTTTACAGAGGTTTGAGATTGCAAAATACATTTCATTTCAACGAAGAATAAAACCTGAACATTTCAAAAGTCTCAGTCTTGGCATATGCAATCCTCTGAGATGTCAGGCCACTTGCTTTCAACTCATCAATGATTCTTACTCTCTTTAAATTGGATTCCAGGGACAGTATCCTATGTACTAGCCATGAGATCTCAGACAGTCCCATTGAGATTCAACTGCCCTACAGGATTTCCCTGCAGTTGTGGTGATCAATGTGGATATATGGTATGTCAAATAAAGTCAAATCCCAATAACAGCAAAGATGCTGGAACAAAATTTGTATAGTGTGTGTGCTGAGAGACATTAAACTAAACAGTAAACCATGTATCTGATGGAAACCATTTCAAGCCAGGGGGTACTGCAGCACCCCCACACCATTAATTCCACCACCTACAAGAGCAGGAACGCAGTGTAACAAGAAAAAAGGATTTTTTACAAAACAATCAAATTGCATCTATCTTATCTAAAGGTAAAGTAGATCTAACTTACCCCAGTACCCAATCCTCTGAGACTGAAGGGACAGCCTGCTCAGCAATAGACCCCCAACCTCCTTCTCTCCCTCCCTGGTACATCAAGTTTGTATCAGATTCAAAGGCCTTTGTTTCAGCTTCCCACCTGAAGGTCCCTGAAGTTGCAAAGCTGGCCCTTTGCCCAGAGGGATCAGCCAGATATCTATCTCCCATAAGGCTAGAGCTAAGCTTCAGAGGGAATGATGCCTGCATTATTCCATGAAGTATCAGCCTTTGTCTGTTTTCTGGCCTACCTTCCTGTCTGCTCCTTCTGAAATTAACCTATGGTAATTCTATAATACATAAGCGATGATAGACAAACAGAGGTACGCATAATATTCATAAAATGTTACTGGAGTCTTTCCAAGTCATTCACACCTTCTATGACTCAGTGGCCTTTATTTGGCTCAAAAATTCTTGTTCCAAGAGCATTTCTTTTATCTTTTCCCCTCCCCCAACCAATGGAGATGAAAGATCTTTGTAATGAAAAGTTTGCTAATTAATGGATCTGAAAGATAAATGAATAGTTTCACCAGTCTGGGGAGCTAGTTACAGTGCTTTTTCAATCACTTTCACTATTCTCCTTACAACTGAAAAATAAGTCATTGGATTTCCTTTCATGTGAGTGCTTTGCATTTTTCAAGGATTGTTCAAGGACAGAAGCATTAACATTCCTGCTTAGTAGATCACCTCACAATTTTTAAAAAAGCCAGTCTATGGGAAACAGTTGAGCACCGCTGGTAAATCTCAAAAGTGCAGAAAAACAGCAAAGGACCCATGCACTGTTTGCATTCAACTTATACCCTATTTTGAAGGCTTAAATGTGCATTGGCCTTATGATGTACCTATGCCCAGGAAGAATCTCACCTCTGTGAATTATACATGAGAAATATCTATATCTATATAGATATAGATATATAAACAAGTTAGCCTGATTCATGCTTCCTTCTTGTTTGCATTGAAAATTAGTGTTTGGCTCCAAGATTCGCCAGCTAGGTGTTACTGTGAACTTTTTAATACAGCTAGAAATTATTTTTAAATCCCAAATATCCTTCTGGTTGGGTCTGCAGCATGCTGAGAGCCTGGCAAGTGATTAGAGTAAGGTCCCCTCAGATTAACAGATTTAGCTGCGTTAAATAAGAGATTGGTCTTCCCTGCAGATACACTATGCCTCTTAAAACAAAGAATGAACAAGACCTGGTGCAATCTCGTTTAGCAAGATGTTGTACTCATCAACACAGGTTAGGCTTGAATCTAGAATCCTGAATTCGCCTCATCTTTTTCCTCTCCCCAACATTCACTAGCCTGTATTACTGAAGAGATGAGCTGGGCTCATGGGAAAAAGAAGTATCTTTCAACAAATCTATAGTACCAAATCCTGTTCTCTTGTACCACACTGTAAATGCCTAGAGCGCAGCAGGATGAATGTGGGGCTGAGCTTTAGCCTTTGTTTCTAAGTCTTCACTTGAAAGTTAATTTATTTATCTTAACAAAGATTTGTGGGACTGAGTATCAAAGAAGGAAATAACAGAAACATATAATGTAAGATGTAACAGAAGCCTTTTCTAAAAGAAACTGTTAAGCATATATTATGCAAAGAGATTGATCTTGCTGATATTTACTTGAATATTCTTTGTCAGATACAGGAAAGGAAAGGAATCTCTTTCTAAATATCTAAAGGAGTTCAGGCCTTCACAATTTATATGATAGAAAAAGTAAGGAGTTCCACTCCCTACTGGTATATAGTGGAGCAGATTCCACCTGCTTGTTCCAGTGAAGGGCACTGCACAGTGCAAGGTCCTTCTGTGGAGTGGGTAAGCAGCTTTTCTCCTATCATCCTCTCCTGGGAGATCTGGCATGGAAAGGCAGTTTTAAGTTCTTTTGGGAGTTGTATAACTGCAGAGGCTAGAGAAGAATTGGATCAGTGCATTATCCAGCTGCCTTGGCCTCACAGGGTCACATTTAACCTACATTTTTCAATGGCGGAGAAGTGCTTGGCTCCAGACAGATATCCTGTTCTGGTATCTTGACTAGTCCAGTAAATATTATTGCAATTACTGTACATGTTTCTATTAGCCAGTTTGGAAGAGGCATTTGCAAACTTTGGAGGGAACCAGGTCCAGCCCTCTTTGGCCAGAAAAGCTATCGTGGACAAAACAATGCCTTCTGAGTGTGGGGGGATGGAGAACAAGAAATGAGAAACACTGATGAGAAAAAGGAAGCAATAAACAGATCATAACATGTGTAGATTATTTCTCAACATGCACTATACCCGATTACATAAAAAGAAGGCAGCTGCCTCAAGAGTGGAATTTGCAAAAGCAGACTGGCCCCACACCCACAAAAGATTTGCAGGCCACCCTAGACCTAGCAACAATATTCCCAGGCCTCTGAGTAAGAGCTCACACTGCATTCCTAGGCAAGAGCACACAGATCCTGGGACTAGCCTGCAGAATGCTAAGCAGACTGAGTATGCAGTGAATTGCACAGAATGTCAGCTGTTTGTGGAGGGTTATTTCCTGTTGCAGCCTGGATCAATTCAGGAGGAAAAGCATAATGAAAATCTTTATAGGATTTTTGCCAAAGTGACATAAGGCTGTTTTTAGTCTTAGCAACTTTGACATCATCCTTTTTACAAAAGCTTTTTAGAGCCGAGACAGCCATTTTCCCTACAGCTTATGCAAATAGATCTAACTTTAAGACACAGTCATTTACATCCTCTGCTGTGATAAGGACCCGGCATCTCTGTGGCTTCCTGTCTTGGGACTTTAATGTTACTGAAAAGAGCTGATGGGGTGCAAAATAAATCGAATCACTCCCACCCCAGCCCCAGCTCCATCAAAATAAGTTCACTGGAGCAGAGATTCACTCCTAAGGAAAAGCAATTTTGTTAGGGCTGCATAGCAACTTCACTTCTTCAGGATGCCTATGAAAGGTAAAGAAGCAGCCTCTCTCAGCCACCCTGTGAGCTGCTCTGGCTTGCTGGCCACAGGTCCTCCAAAGGTGTGGTGTATGGTTGCAGTTTATACTGGTGCTCTAGGTTGACTTACTGCATGGGGGTGTTGGGGGGACAGTGTCTGGGAGCAAATTTGACCTCCTGCATGAAGTCATGAGTAGAGATCACATATCTCTTGGGAACCATTTTAAAGGTTTATTAGTTTTATTATTAACCTATGATTTAGTCAATTAAAATAGCTCTAAAATGCACATTATATATCCATATCTATCTATCTGTCTGTAGTTAAACAATCTTTTAGCAGCTGTTAACCTTTTTCCTCCTGGAAACACTTACCTCTGTGTAGGCCTGGGTCACCTGCTCATACAGAGACTGATGATGATGGATGGCCAGCTCCAGGTCCTGCATTTCTGATGGGAGGCCTCCTTCACTACACATTTTACACCAGGCATCCACACCTGAAAGGAACTGAAACAATTCCAAAAGCAATCAGCATGGTTTTTCAAACTCACAGGCAAGGAGGTAACTTCTTATGCTATTGCTGTGACCCATTTACAGACTGCCATAGATGAATACAGCACTGAATAGAAGGGGGCCTGTGCCAAACAATCAGCACAAAGCCAAAATGGCACAGACTACACAGGTAATTGTAATCCTTATACACTCAACCACCTGGGCCTAAGGGATGCTTGAAGGAGGAGGATTTTATTTCTTCTGCTTTACAAGTCAAGTGCTCACTTTCAGAACAACTTAAGGAACACCTACAGGATTAACCTTTGAGTAAAAACATGAGAAATTCAATCCTGCTCCTAAAATTAACATGAACGTATGATGTGAGAGGAAGCAGTCAGTGGTCTAATTGCATTTAGTGTTGTCAGAACTCCTCAGTTATTTATACCTGAGGTCCACACCAGGGAGATTTTCTGATCACCTGGTCAGCTCAGCTGTTCACCTGGCCCTAACAGCACACACGTGAATAAGAAAACTTAAATCATTGCTGACATTCGTTTCAGTGAAAGACAGATTTTCTAAGTATTAAAACAGTTCTCAATCCAAGGCTGGCTCAGGGGACTTGGTACCGAGACTTTCACATCTAAGTCACCAATCTGAATTTGGCCTACGTCAGTAGTGATTAGCCATCAATACCACCAGATAGTGTCAACTGGCCTATTAGGGCATATCTACACAGCAGCCTTATTTCAAAATAAGCTATTCCGGAAGAGAAATTCTGAATAGCCCTCAGCTATTTCAAAATAAAGCGTCTACACACAACAGAGCTTATTTCCAAATAGAGCCACTGGACTCACTATGGCTTATTTAGAAATAGGGGCTATTCCTAGTGGAATGAGGTTTACAAAATAAGCATTGCATTGTGTGGACGCTAGCAAAGTTATTTTGAAACAAGGGTGTTATTTTGAAATAACTTTGCTGTGTAGACATACCCCTAGAAATTCGCTGCTAGCATCATTCCAGTTGCTAGTGACTACATTTATACATTAAAAGAACAAGCAATCCTGTAGCACATTAAGGGGTCTGACACATTACAAGAAAAGCAGAAATTCTCACTGCAATTAATATGAATTAGCGCCTTTGATGGCAGCCTCAGGAGAGAGGCAAGGGATTGAATAGGTAAAGAGGGTGAGACATTCTTTCACTCCTACAGGTCTCCAGCTTCAGGCTAATGCAGGATGGCAGAACAAGCTCATGTTTCCGTAAGGGCTTTGCTCTTCAGGGCTCCCATCACTTTTTATAATGGAGTCTGATCTACTGATGTACCTTCAAATGTGTTTGTGTGTTGCACACACCCAACCACCTAATCACACTGTATTACTGCTTGTTAACTACATCCTCTTCCTCCAGCTTCTTGTTTAACTATCCCCCCATACTTACATATCTTTAAAGCCATCAATTAAAAACCAGCTAATAATACAACAGATGTAGTGCACCACAGACTGAAAGTACAATGGCTACAAAACCAACTTTATGATCACAGCTTTGTCTACTCATGAGGTGCTCACCTGTGGCTTGTTAGCAAAGCACTCACTTAAAGAATAGAACACAGAGCTTCAAAGCACGGACTTTTTATCTCAATCTTGTCTGAAATCAGGTGTTATCTTTATTATCAAGGTAGTTATAGTCATAGTAGTGCTTATGAGCAAGGTCTGAAAATGCCTGTATTATAAATCCATATTGTCAAGACACCATGATTCAGTGATAAAGTGAATTCTGGGCCACAACTACCAGCTACACGACTGGTGGACAACCTCTGGCCTATTGAGGATATATGTGCACCCTCTCTTCCCCGCCCCACCCCCGCACTTCTCAGGCACGGGGGTCTCACACTTATCTACTACTACACGCTACTCCTCTTCCACTCCCAGCACTTCTAGTGCACCGTGAACCAGCTGATTCACAACTCCTTCCTACTCCTCCCCCTCCCTCCCAGACCTTGAATGCCCAAATTAGCTGATTTGCAGTGTTCAATCTCTAAAAAATGAGGGGGAGGAGCAGAGCCAGGACACAAATCAGCTGAGTGATGGTGCTGTGGAAGCGCTAGGAGTGAGGGGAAGACACAGGATGGGGCACACTAAGAAGGCGGCAGGGAAGAGGCCTGGCAGGGGTTTGAGGGTGTGGGTGGAATGGGGAGAAGCTTGAGGGGAGGAGAAGAAAGGGGAGGGGAAGGCTGAGCAGCCCCTGGCAAAATGAGAAGTGACACATATTTCAAGCTAGGGCTTACGTGAGATGCATGCTGATTGCATATACCACTGGGAGAGCCCTGCACTCTCCCCACTTCTTTAAGTTACTTGTGCTGGTAATTTAATTTGCCCCCAATAATGGATGCTTTTGGGTTGCAAAGGCACAATAAGAAAGTGCAGTATGTTTAATCTTATTCCTGCCTTGGTAAATGTCTATGTCTGTGTCTCAGTTTATCCCTGTATTGAATGGGGATAATAATCCTTACTTGACGCACAAGGACATTGTGAAGATTCCTAATGTCTGTAAATGGCTTTGAAGGTTGCATGTAATATACTGGCTTAGTGCATTAAATCATTTCTACAGTGGTGTCCCCCTGACTGTAAAAACATGCTCTTGAACTCGTGACGGAGCCTGAGTTTTATGTTGTTGAAAAGTCCTGTGTGTGATCCCCCAAAATACCATTGGTTTGCCTGAGCCCATCAGTCCTGACTCTTTGATAAAAGGTGCTATAGACGTGCCAAGTTATTATATAAGCACAACCACAATGCCAAAAAGCACAGCAGCGCTCAGGTTTAGAATGCCTGTTAGTGCAATGTATGGGCTGGAATTCTACAGCAGCAGAGAACAGACCACTGCCACCTGACCTAAGGGAGTAACTTTATTTGTGCTGTTATCCTCTAGATCAGTGGTTCCCAAACTTTTTGGCATTATGCCCCCACTTCTGATTTTTGAGGAACCCTCACCCCCCCATCCTCTTCTTTACCATAATCAAATTCCCCCTTTCAATAAAAAATTAATTCATAATTTTAAATAAACACAAAAAACTTGATATAAAAATGTTGTTTAAAATTAAAAATAATTACAAAGGGTTTTTCTTGCCCCTTGAAGGTGCCTAGTGCAGTGCCAGGTGCCTGAGCCCTGTGCCAGCTGCCAGAGCTGTCCACACCAGCTGCCCACCTGCCTGAGCTCTGTGCTGCCAGAGCCTCCCATCCGAGCCAACTGAGTCTTGTGCTTCCGGGGCCAGTCACTCACTGAGCCACGCACACACCAGCTGCCAGGGCCCTGCACTGCTGGGGCCAGCCTTCCGGCTGAGCCCCACGCTGCCAGGGCCAGCTGCCTGCCTGCCAGCTTGAGCCTCCCAAGCCCCATGATGCTGGGACCAGCCACCCAAGCCCCATGAGCCCCAGAAGCCAGATGCCCAAGCCCCGTGAGTCCCCTCCCATCCCCCAAAGCCAGGCACCACCAGGGCCCCACTCTTACCTCATCCCCCTCCCCCAAGCCAGGCACCCCAACCCCCATCTAACCCCATCCTCCTCTGCCTTCTCTCCCCAACCCACTCACTCCCCTTTGCAGGAGGCAGCTAGCTCCACATGGGTCTTCTCTGGTTGCCTGCTTTTTTTTTGTGGCTGCACTGGGTCACCCATGTAAAATGGAAGGGGCTGAGAGCTGGAAACAAAGGCCAGCTCTTTCTTCAGGTGGGAGGCATCACAGTAGGGCTGGGTCACCTTGCACCCCCCTGGAATTTCTTCACACTAGAAGAACAACCATTATGAGGGAGGGTGACACAAACTTTAACACTGTGCATGGATAGGAGGGAAAGGTCCAATTTTTAAAGAAAATGAACTTTGGCAAAGTATTAGTCATCTTATAGAGCCATAGATTTAGGCACTCTGGAAAATGGCAGAGATAGTAAAGTTTACCTTGGTATGAAAAACTGCAAGAACACAAGTGCTTTTACTAAATGTACATGTATTTTCATGCTAAATATATATCTACGCAATAAGATAGTGGTTTGAGGTGTTAAAAAGATGCCTTTAAAATGTAAAAAACTAATTAACTGTTAGGTCAGAATGGCAGTTCTGTAAGCTGTTACTGTCTACTAGACATGCAGAACCATTTAAATTAATTGCTTAAATACCTGCTTATCCTATAGACTGGAACAGCTCCTGTTGGGAATGTAAAAAGCTGCTTAAATGTGATTTGAAATTATAGAACAAAATGGCTCTTGTAGATAACAGTACATGTTTTACAAGCTTCCATAAAAGATTGAAAAAAAAAACCCTTCCCCAAGATGTTAAAAAAATGAACACAAAGCCTCAGTTCAAATGCGTGTGTGCTTCTGCCTTAATCCAGATAGGTCCTACGAAGTCATAATAAGCCAAAGTCATCTCTGATCTCAGGGCTTACTCATTCAGGCTGCAGGCCCTGCTATAGACACATGGGGATGGAGCCCCCAAAAGAAGACAGTGCTACAGCACACACCTCTACTTACTCTTCCTTCAGAACATATGTGTGAGTGAGCAAGATCAACCTCTAATTCCTATGTTTCAAGGTCTGAGGCCCCAGTTACCTCTCAGGCCAAGCTCAGACATTGTGGAGTTCCCTATAAGTTGTAATTCCTTGTTGAGTTCTTCGAGCAAGAAGTCACTCGTGGGGCAGGTTTTTCTTTTCTCTAGCTGCTTTACTTGCTGGCTCCTTTTGCTTCAGGGACTCAGCTAAAATATCCTGGATGTGCCTATCTCTGGACCCCTTGCTTCTTCCCACTTTCTGAACACTGCCAGTTTCCTCTGCCTGTGCATCCCATCTCACACTTTAATACAGTACAGAGGTATAGGTTAGTGGAGATGAGGAGTCTCAGAGTCATAGAGCATCATACCATTTAAATGCAGAGGGTACCACTAGGTCATCTAATCTGACCTATATATCACGAGTCACCAACACCAGCCAAGATGCACCCACTGGACCCAGCAACCAAAATTAGACCAAAGTGTTACAGGCCACAACAGAATATTCATGTAAAATCCACTAGTTCTTGAGGACCCTAAAACAGTAGGGAAATGTGGCCCTGCCTGGTGTTGATCCTGGCAGAGAACTCCTGAGAGAGAATGGTCTGTCTTGGTTGGAGCATGGTGATACAAAATGAATGGTCCATTGACTTTTCAGAGAATCAACATAAGCATCCAAATCTTGGTTACAGATGTTGAATGCTTGCAACACCCATTACTTTTAATCGAAGTTGTGCATGTTCATTTCTGAGGACAGAACTGGGTCCAAATTAATGATTCAGATCTCTGGCCAACCAAAGAGGTTAATTTGTTCAATCTGAGAGGGTTTTCAAAGTGACCACTCCAGGAATATTTTAAATCTTTTTAGGAACCACTGCCAAGTACAAAAAGAACCTGGTACTTTCATTGCTGCCTTGCTTCACAGTCTCTGGGACAGAATCCCAGCTTGTGAAAACCAGCACAGCTCCACTCAAATCACATAGGAGTAAGGCACAGTTTCTTATGTCTCCCTGGAACAGATGCACATCAATGCATCCTCCTGCCACAGCATGGTATCATGCATACTTAAAAATATAGGACCAGATTCCTCTTTCACTCTGGTTTTACACCAATGCACCTTCATTTATGTGCGTAGAAATACTCATAATTTATACTTCTGACAGGGGAAAATCAGGTCTCGCATAGTTTGAAGCAGGAGACCTTGGGAAAACCCGCTGTTGAATGCCCTCAAAGTCAGGCCCTGACCTGGGTGATGTAGCAGCAAGTCTAGTGCTAATTATTTTGACCTTTGATCAAAAACATGTACTATAGCAGAGGTGGGTAATAATTTTTGATGGGGGGAGGCACGCCAAGATTTTGAAAAGTGGTCAAGGGCCATGATCTTCTATGGAGGGGGTGCAGGGTTGGAGGCAAAGGTTAAGTGCAGAAGAAAGCACAGGATGGGGATTGGGAAGCAGGAGAGGTACAGGGTCTAGGATGGGGCATGGGAGAAGAAAAGGAGTGAGGACTGGAGGAAGGGTCTAGGAGATGGTTGCTGAGAATGGGGAGAGTTGTGACCCTGGGCAGGAGTGCAGAAGGGTACAAAGGGTTTGGGTCATGACTGAGGGCAAGGGAGTTGGGGTACCAGAGGGTGTGGGGTGCCAGTTTTGACCAGGACGTGCTTACCTAGGAGACTCCCAGCCAGCAGCCCGCCAGGACTCTAAGGTAGGCTCCCTGCCTGCTGCCACTCCAGGCTGATCAAAGTGGCCAGCTGATGGGGCCATGTGCATCTCTGCACCACTCCCTGCTCACAGGATGGGAGAAGAGGAAGACCTCCCCACGCCCAGTACAATCTGTCCAGCTAATGGGAATGGCGAGGATTGTGCTAGGGGCAGGGGCCAGCACATGATCGTTCCCTTCCCCCTCCCACACAAGTGGCACACGGAGCAGAGAGACACATGCCCCCCAGCAGCCATCTGCTTTGAGTGGCCTGGGCTACGTCTACATGTGCCCCAAACTTCAAAATGGCCACGCAAATGGCCATTTCGAAGTTTACTAATGAAGTGCTGAAATGCATATTCAGCGCTTCATTAGCATGCAGGCGGCCGCAGCACTTCGAAATTGACGCGCCTCGCCGCTGCGCGTCTCGTCCAGACGGGGCTCCTTTTCGAAAGGACGCCACCTACTTTGAAGCCCCCTTATTCCCATCAGCTGGATCCATTGCCTGTTTCTCTGCTATAGGGGCATTGTTTGACTTGCTAAGGGTTTTTTCAACCTGTCTTTATTCAGAGGTTTTTCTTTGGGATTTATGTAGGTTTTTCTATCTTCCTTAAAAAAAAACAACCCAAAACTAAGTTTTGATCCTAGAGCTCCTTCAGCTAAGTTCAGCTTCAGCTGTATGCATTGGACAGGTGTACAGTCAAGACCCAGGAAACACCTGTGATTGTGAGGATTGAAAACACAGAAGTGAAGTTCAGCTCCCAGCAAGGTTGACTCAGCCTTTCACCCTTTCAAGCTAGACAAAATGCATTCCATATAGTTTCCTGTTTGGAATTTTTAAGATGAAACCTTCAAAACAAAGACCTGCACGCTCTGAGTAGATGTTACACATACCCTCGTTCTTTTGTAAAAAAAGTGTTTGCCTTTTTGCCATGACTGAGGGGCAGCATGCTCTGTGCCAAAAGTTTGATGGCAAATATTCTCTTAGACTCACTTCTGGTTGGCAGCACAGAAGGAAGGAGTTGTTCAAAGGAACTGAACAAGCAGAAGCTAATACTCTGACAGACTGGATTAGAGTGGTTTGACCCACATCATTCCCCCAGGGAGTCTCTGCCAGGTAGCAGACTCCTTCAGATCGCTGGTAGCAAATCTCACTAAACATCTCACCTCAGGACTGTCTTGCTTCAAGGAGGTGCTGACAGGCAGCAGTCCTAAAGATTATTACAGGTGGGGCATCAACTTGAGTCCTGTGTCATCTTACCTCCCTTCAAGCCAGGGTTAACAAGCAGCACTCTCTCAAGCAGTTCCTGACCCCAGCCTGGTTTCTCTCACAGACACAACTGGATGTCTGTTCTTCATGTTGTTTTCCTCACCTGAGCTGTGCTTTCCCATTCTAATAAATTCAGCCGAGGTTGGCTCCAAATGCAGGTATCGTAGGGAGGGCTAATAGAGCCCACAGCAGCTTATTACCCTCCTCTTGAGCAGTGGAGGGTTTGTTGTCCCATTACCAACAGAGAATTCATGCATGGGGTGTAGGGTGACCATATCTCCCTCTCCCAAATACAGGACAGGGAGATATGGAGGGGGGAGGGGTGGCACCTCATGGCTGCACCAAGCCCTGGGGAGCTGGCGCCCCTGCCTCCAGGCCCAGGGAAGTCGCAGCTGCAGGCATTCCTGGCCTGGAGACCCAGGGAAGCAGCGGCTGAGGGCAGTCCCTACCCAGAGCTCCAGGAAAGCAGCGGCCATGGGCGTTCCCGCCCCCGCCCCCGCCCCCGCCCCCGCCCCCCGCCCCCGCCCCCGCCCCCAGACCCCAGACAAAATAGGGGACAATTCATCCTTTTTAAAAAATAAGTCGGGACATCTTTTTGGCATCCCAAATACAGGACTGTCCCACCTAATACAGGATGGATGGTCACCTCAATGGGGTGGCAAGGAGCCAGAGTAACTCTGTAGGTTAAATATGGCATCATTTGAAGAGGGAAGGGTGCAATCAGAGACATGATCTGAGCTGCAAGCCAAGGCAGAATTATTTAGATTTATGTTCGTGTGGCTCAGAAATCTAAACCTTCTTTTCTGTATACAGGTTGTTCAACATAATCCATACCAGTAGGAATGTGTGATGGGCATGAGGCTGAGTCTCATACAAAATTCCTGGTACCTTATGTTTTGTAAGGTACCAGAAAGGTTGAATTACTAAATCCTCAGTGTGAAAGTCATCATTTAGCCCTCTAGAGCTACTAAAGCTACTGAAGCAAGCCAAATATTTCAGTTCCAGCTGATGGATCTGTGAGCAGGACATGCTGACTCCCACATCATTTTCTTCCAGCAACCTGAGTTTATTGGCTTCATATCAATGCTCCCCTCTCCCGAACTGTCTCTTATTCCAACTGAGGAGCAACAGCCATGCAGTGTTAACAAAATCTCTTGTGTTTTCAAGGCCAAGACGACTCTGGTCACTGTTAGACAGCACAAACTTTTGTTCCTTTAAAGTGCTGCCAAGAGAAGACTGTATTTTTAGACCTTTTTTCAATTTTAAAGAAAAAAAGACGAGTTATAGAAAGTGAAGTCATTATGCATCTGTTTTAAAAGCTGAGATTGGGATGAGTATCTATTCTGGTGGTGCTCACAGGACAAGAAGACAACAAATTCATGCCAACTAACAATCAGTTCAATCCAGCTACATTGCTACATCGCCCTTCATTTTATAAACTTTCTTAGCAACACTTCCTAAATGGGAAACAAGACTAAAAGTTCAGAAAAACAGGTCACTCTGAAGAAAATCACAGAATTATTTTAATTATATCTTTAAATAATTCTCATTTTGATTTGATTTTGGATTGTAAATACTTCTCCTTTCCATTTTTCCACGTGGATGTATATCTGGTAGAAGATTAACAGCCCTGCAGAGAGACTTATGGTTAAACACTCTGATGCTGCTCAGTGTATCTGAAACATGACAGTATGATGAAACGGGGTTACTGCATGCAATCCTTACTCACACAGATGAGCACTTCCCCCGTTGAAGCCAAGGATGTCTTTTCACATGAGTAAGTGCATGGTAGGATGACTAATGGCTCTATATTCTGACCCAGTGTAAGCAGAAAATACAAAATCAAGAGAAATCTGTCATAATTCTATGGCAGAAGTAGTAAATATCCTATCTTCTGTTTGTGCTGGACTTTACCTTGACACTACTAGCTGCCTTCTGAGGTAAAAATTATTTTTTAGTTATTATTCTCTGAGACCAACATTATTAGCTAATAAAAGCTCAAATGCACACCTTTATCTGCATGAACACCTGCAATTTTAAGGTACTCATGAATTTATTTAAAAAAATTATTTCACTTATCATAAAAGACCAAAATATGGCTCTTATTGTACAAATGGATCTGTATGGCTGGGTCCATATAGACCCCACCAATTTGGAGATGTGTATACATGCACGAACCCATTGGCATGGATCCATCTGCTGGATGTGTTCCTTTCCAGGCTACAATAGAGTGCCTAACGAAAAGAGGATTCAGTTGTATCTTTGTCAGCACACCAATAGAAGTAAGCTAGGAAAGCCTCCGTGCTCTTCTCTCCTACCCAGCCCCACTGCCACAAAGGCAATACTATTTTACGAGTGGATTGGAACCACCAACATCTGTCATAATATGTAATGCACATTCTATACCGCTTTCTGGGTATACACTCATATGTCTTCCTTTATTTTATTAATTTCTGAAAATCAGAAAACATAATGATGCCACAAACTTGGAGGTTTAAATTGTTCCCATATCGAAAATAGTTGTGGGTGAAAACAAAGTCACATAGCTCAGCTACCAGATGTGCCATGGCATCTTTGGGGATCATGTTCCTTATCATTAGTAGTCCTCCCTCATGAGGAATATTCATGTGGAGAGCTTCTACATCCATGGTGGCAAGGATGGTTTTTCCAGGAAGATTACAGATATTCTGTAGTTTCCTCAGGAAGTCAGTAGTGTCTCAGAGAGTGCTGACAACATAGAGTGTGAGAAATGCAACATTGCAGGCTAGTCCTGCTGTAAAGTGCCAATACCTGAGATGATGGGGCATCTGGGATTTCCAGGTTTATGAATCTTGGTAGTGCTCCTGGCCCCAGAGCCCCAGGGGAGCGGAGGCCACCGGCATTCCCCACCTGCAGCCCTGGGGAAGTGGTGGCTGCTTGTGAATAATTGAATTTGCGAATGTCGCACTTGCGAATGTTGCTACCTTGCTGTATTTCTTAGTGGGATCAGAGAAAAGAGGCACGTAGAATGTGACATTGGTGAGTTACCTGGCCTCCTCCTGTTCATAGGCTGACCTATTCATGATGACCACAACACCCCATTTGTCAGTCTCTTTGATTATAATATCAGAATTGTTTTTGAGGCCGCAGATAGCATTGCATTCCGCATGACTGAGGTTATGTGTCACATGCTGTAGTTTGTTCATAACGGCAGCCTGTTCAGGTTTGTGGAAGCATTCAATATACAAGTCCAGACTGTCACTGTGACCATCAGGGTGAGTCCATGTAGAATTCTTCTTTTTGTGGTGTTGGTGGGAGGGGGGAATCTAATGGATTAGTGCAATGTTCATTGGTTCATATTAGTAGGCTGCAGTAGTAGGAACACTGCCAGCAGATCAAGGGAAGTGATTATTCCCTTCTACATGGCACTTGTGAGGTCACTTCTGGAGTACTTCATACAATTTTGGATCCTACACCATTAAAGAAAGGATGTGGACGTATTGGAAATAATCCAGCAGAGGGCAAAAAAAATAATTAGGGGGCTGGGGCACATGACTTAAAGGAGAGGCTGAAGGAACTGTGCTTATTTAGTCTGAAGAAGAGAAGAATGAGAAGGGGGTTCAAAAGCAGCCTTTAATTACCTAAAGGGGGGTTCCAAAGAGAATGAAACTAGGCAGTGATGGCATATAAGAACAAGAAGCCATGGTCTCATGTTGCAGTGGGAGGAGAATAATAGAAAAAATTATTTCACTAGATGGTGGTGAAGCGCTGGAAGGGGTTGTCTGTGGGGATGGTTGAATCTCGACCATTAGAGATTTTTAAGTTCAGGTTTGACAAAGCCCTGGCTGGAATGATTTACTTGGGATTGGTCCTGCTTTGAACAGTAGGTTGGACTAGAAATATCTAGAGGTCTCTTCCAACCCTAACCTTCTAAGATTCCTCCACAATCTACTATATCTTTTAGAGTGAGTTTGTCTGCTCTACATTTGTTCAACAGCTCCTTTTAAACCATAAGAGCTATGACCATGAAATTTGGAATGCAGCTTCCTCTTATTGTAACTTAAATCAAGGTCCAGGTTAGGAAGTGCTTAGAAAGTGAGAAATGCCAGGAATTCCAGGATTTACTAGAACATGGAAAGGGAGGGACACCAACAGGAGAACTGGAATACATCAAACTCACCACTGGAGGCAGCAAGCGCAGGGAACCATGATGCAGCAGAGTAACAGTTTATCTTAGTGGTTACCAACCTGGTTGTAGATAATTTGCCAATACCTTGTAACTCACCTGCTCAGCCTTCTGGTGGAATACAGCAGACATAGCTAGGATGGTACTGCGCTCATCCAGAGCTGCAGCAAAGCTCTTCCATTCTTGATCCAGCTGGGTAGAGATTTGTTTAATTTGCTGGGAAGCATAATGACCTGCCTCTGAAAGCCTGGATGCAACTGACATGATCCGATTGATGTTGACATAGGCATTCTGAAAATTAGGGGAAAAAAAAACCCATGAATAAACAGAAGGGAGAAACATGGCCATCCTGCATGTTCATTACCAATTCAAAACACCATCAGCTGGAAGGATGAAGAGGAGTTGGGTGAGAACAATCAAACAGCTTTTTAAATATGCGTGAGTTGTAGTTTGTAGACATACTATGTCTCCTTCTAAAAATAAATCCTTCAGGAATATTTTAGCACATGTTTTCCATCTTCTATTCTTCCTACACACATATTTTATTTATTTAAGGAAAATTATTTGCCATATCGAAAGAACTCTGTTACCCTATTAATTTCTTCTCATTTCCTTATTCTTGGTATTCCAAGAATATTCACTCACAATGTTTGGTGTGAATTATAGCTGCAGAAATGTTTATATTCTATCCCATCTAGAGATCATTGAGAGTCATTTAAAAAAGGGTGCATTGTCAGGAGATAGGCTAACACAATCCTTATGGAACAATCCTACAGAATTTTATAGGGGTTATACAACGTGTCATAGAAATTTAAGAAGCTATATGGAAATTGCTGTAACAGTTACACAGTTTGATAAAAACTATTGCTTCTACGGATTTTTAAACCATCCCATATCAGTAATAACATTTTATATTACATTATAAATGAAGAAGAGCTTAAAAAACTACTAAAAACTTAGCATTTTCTGTTCCTTTGATGGGAATTTTCTATGAGCCTTGAAGCTTTGTGGAGACACTTTGTTATCAAACGGTGTTTCAGAAAGCTATTGCACTGCAGCATTGATACCCCAATGTTTCACTGCAATGTAACCCTCATAAAAGAACCATTGCAACAATATAATATATTGATGCACTATCAAAATGCCAGTGTCAGGATACTGGACAACAATAACATTGTGGCTTCCTCAAACTTCATTTGATCTCTTCATCTCTGCCTCTTGCTACTCCTCATTGACGGCTGAGACAGTCCCGGCAACGTACAACTCTACCACTACTCAGTATTCTCTAGCTTTCTTAAAAGAAATGGGTTATGTGACTAGTTTAATCAGCAATCTGAAAGTGCATTGGGAATTTTAATCAGACCTGAAGAATCTATGAGAACCATGGTATGAGCATCACTGGTCTAACAATTCCGCAACTGGGAGAAATGCAATTTGAATTTATGGATCACAAAATTGTGACTGTGTGATACAAGAGTTTAATATGTACATAAAGTTGCCTTAGACCCTGATTCTGCAAATATTTGACCTCATGCATGACTCTGTGTATGTAAGTAGCCCCATTGACTTTAATGGGACTATTTGCATAACCGAAATTAAACACATATGTGCTGCAGGATCAGGACTTCAGTGTGGTACATATGCACAACTTCAATTGAATACACAGCACGCGTAGGCATTAGACAATCTAAATGCAAATCTGCTATTAATATCGTTTGCGCTCAGTCAGATATAGTTATGCAGCATAATGTAATATGGAGCCTTGACAGTATCAAGCTTCCATTATAAGCTTTGTTTTTGGCCCCTCTCTTGCTGCTCCAACAGCCTTGGCTCATAAATTTTGCTCCACTTGAAAATATCAGAGTAATTGTAAAGGCAAAAAGAGGTTGATTCATGTAGTGGTGCGGCTGGAAGAAAATTGGTAAAATTGGTGTTAGAATTAGAATTAAAATTTAAAAATTGCCATGATTGGAAATCCTAAATTTTGCTAACTATGGAATGCGTCTTTGGGGCCTTCTAGCTCAGAAATTGCAATTAGACTGAGCAGTGACTCTTGGGGCAAAAAGACTTCTAAATATCCAGCGTTTCTTCCCGAAAATCTTCATGGCTTTGCTCCAGTGAAGATCAGCTTTCAGATTTTTTTAGGTCAAACCTAAAATAACGATGTAAATAAGAATAGAACCATTATAACTAATAGGGCTTTGCCATTTGCTCCAGCTGAAGATCTGGAACGTTGATTTTTGTTTGTATGTTTTTGTTTTTTGAAGACTAGAAAGTCAGCACAGCAGTTTGGATTTCATGTGAAGAATGAACCTTTCCTACTGAACTTGGTTTTATTTCCCTGTAGAATTATATCAGTGCTTGTAATGAGCTTGACTCAATGAAAGGAAAACAACGTTGAATGCTTTGGTTCCCACTAATTACAGTATAGCAGAAGGCAGAAAGGTAAGATTGATTGAAACAGAGCAGATGTTCCTAATATCTGGTTCATCAGTTAGGGGAGATTTATATATTGTTGCATCTACCTATTTAGATGTGGATTTTCATTCACAAAACTTGAAGAGTACCAACATGTTCCACAGCTAACTTGGTATCTGTCATAGCTCTCCCTGCTCCAGCTGGGACCACACACTGACTTTTGGACACCTCAGTCCCTTACTCCCCAGTGGACTCTGAGAGCTGCCAAGAGATAATGGGTCTCAGCAGCTTCCCCTGTCATTCCCCACATGGTAAGCACCAGGTCGGCAGAGCTCCAGGTTATTCTGTAATTGTTAATCAGGCAGACCCCACAAGCCCAGCAGAAAAGGACGGAGAGAGAGGCAGACCCACTCACATGGGCTGGGGGGGAAGTTGGAACAAGGAAGGCAGTTGCACTAGGGCTCAGTGCTTCGCCCTAGCTCCTGGCTGCTGCTGCTGCTACTGCAGCAGTGGCCAGAGCCCCAGGCCATTTTGAATTGCTGCCTGAATGCCATGACATGGCTCTGAGGGTGGGGGTGGGGGCGCAATGCTGCAGTCTGGGAAGCGCAAAGGGCTGAATGCCTTTGGCTCCACCCCTTCTGCCCAAGGCTCCACCCCTTCCTGAGGCACAGAGCTGCCCTCCCATGCCCCCCCCCTCACCCATGGCTTGCCCCGGGGCCTGCAGTGGCTGTCCGCTCCACTGCAGAGAGGGAGAAAGGAAAAGAAAGAAATTGAAACTAAGAGGTTTATAATACCTTTATAATGCTTCAATGGCATTATAAATGTCAACAAAGTTTATAATACTTCAATGGCATTTCTATCGATAGCGCTGTCATGTTGTTAAAATCTTATATATCAGCTGCTTCCAGAGTGAATTGAAGTGCTGAATATCAAATTTGTATGTGTGTCCCCTTTCCCAATGTTATAAAGCTCCCATTTCTAGCACAGCAGAAGCACAATCATAGAATCTTGGAATCACAGAATGCTAGAACTGGAAGGGACCTTGAGAGGTCATCAAGTCCAGCCCCCTGCCCTCATGGCAGGACCAAGTACTGTCTAGACCATCCCTGATAGACATTTATCTAGCCTGTCCTTAAATGTCTCCAAATATGGAGATTCCACAACTCCCTAGGCAATTTATTCCAGTTTGACCACCCTGGCAGTTAGGAACTTGTTCCTAATGTCCAACCTGTACCTCCCTTACTGCAGTTTAAGCCCATTGCTTCTTGTTCTATCCTCAGATGCCAAGAAGAATAAGTTTTCTCACTCCTCCTTATGACACCCTTTTAGATACCTGAAAACCGCTATCATGTCCCTGCCTCAATCTTCTTTTTTCCAAACTAAACAAGCCCAATTCTTTCAGCCTTTCTTCATAGATCATGTTCTCTAGTCCTTTGATCATTCTTGTTGCTCTTTTCTGGACCCTTCCAATTTCTCCACATCTTTCTTGAAACGCGGTGCACAGAACTGGACACAATACTCCAGCTGAGGCCTAACCAGTGCAGAGTAGAGTGGAAGAATGACTTCTTGTGTCTTACTCACAACACACCTGTTAACGCATCCTAGAATCATGTTTGCTTTTTTTGCAACAGCATCACACTGTTGACTCATTTAGCTTGTGGTCTACTATAACCCCTAGATCCCTTTCTACCATACTCCTTCCTAGGCCGTCGCTTCCCGTTCTGTATGTGTGAAACTGATTGTTCCTTCCTAAGTGGCGCACTTTGCATTTGTCTTTATTAAACTTAATCCTGTTTACCTTGGATCATTTCTCCAATTTGTCCAGATTATTTTGAATGTTGACCCTACCCTCCAAAACAGTTGCAACCCCTCCCAGCTTGGTATCATCTGCAAACTTAATAAGTGTACTTTCTATGAATGATATTTATATAGCCAGAAGAGAATAAGTGCCATGCCCAAGGCAACACAGGAAGTCTTTGGCATAGCAGGAAATTAAATTAATGTCTTCTGAGTCTCAGGCTAGCACCTTAAGTACTGGCCCATTCTTCATCATGTCAGATGCTTAGTACTGCTTCAACCTCTCTGGTCTGGCACTATCTGGTCCGGCAATACCTGTGGTCCAGCAGGACCATGGATGTTGCCGGATCAGAGAGCCCCACCACCTGGGAGTCTGGCAGCTGGAGGTGACCAGAGGTCAGGGGCATGGAGCACAGGGGCCGGCAGCTGGCAGCAAAGCCCTGCCAGAGGTGCAGAGCCTCTCAGCTGGGACCAGACCAGCAGCTGCCAGCATATCCCTCTGGCTTCTAGATGCAGGTGTGGCCATGCGGGCTCCACATTCTGCTGCTGCCCTGCGCACCAGCTCTGCAGCTTCCATTGGTTGGGAAGCATGGATAATGGCAACTGTTGGGGCAGCCAACTGGATGCCCCTCCACCTATGAGACAGAGGGACATGTTGCTGTTTCTAGGAGACACCCGAGTTAAGCACTGCCTGGAGCCTGCACTATATATATCCTCCCAAACCCTAACCTGCTGCTCCAGACCTGAGCCCCCTCCTATACTCCAAGCAATTTGATCCCAGCCCAGAGACGCCTTCTCATCCCCAGCCCCATGTCAGAGCATACACCTGTAGCCCAGAGCATACGCCCCACGCCTCACCTTGAGGTCCCCTTCCACATTGCAACCCTTAGCCCCAGCCCTGAACCCCTTGATCCCAGCCCCAAGCCCCCTCTAACACCCCAACCTCTCATCTGCAGCCATACCCCAGAGCCCAAAACTCTGGCTGAAACCCTCTTGCACCCAAAATATCTGTCCCAGATGAGTAAAATTGAGCAAGTCAGTGAGGGTGGGGCAAAGCAAGCAATCGGCGGTGGGGGTGCAGGAGGATGGAATGGGCAGGGCCTTGGGAAAGGGATGTGGTAGGGACCAGGCAATAGTGTTTTTTGTTTTGTTTTGTTTTTGCAAATAGAATCCAGACGGTTCTATGAGACTGCACTGTGGAATGAGTTGCACTGTGGAATGGGAAATAAGAACTAAGCTAGTTTGTTCATCTTTAGGACATGAAAAACAATCTCCCTTCACCATAAATTTAAAGATACTATTTGACAAAAATACAGGTTGTACCTCCCTTATTCAGCACCTTCAGGACCTGAGTGGTGCCAGACAAGGGGGTTTTCCAGTGGAGGGGCAGTCAGGCCGGCTGCCAGGAGGGGGGCCCTACTCCTGCCGGCTCCCCTGCAGGGCTGCTGGGCTCCCCCATTCCCTCCATCTGGCAGGCCTCCCAGCTGTGGGGCTGCAGGGGTTCCCCTGCCTTTGGCTGGGATTCCTGTGGCTGGAGCTACCAGCATGGCTCTGCCCCCCAGCTAGCTCCCAGCCACATGGCTGCTGGAGGAACCCTGACTTCTGGCCAGGGTTTCCACAGCTGATGTGCTGGTGGGGTCCCTGCAGCTGGTGCTGCCATCAGGGCTCCATACCCCAGCCAGCTCCCAGTTGCAGGATTCATGGCTGTGTCTGCTCTCTGGTCCGGCAACATCCATTGTCCTGCTGGACAAGAGATGTTGCCAGGTGAGAGTGTGCCGGACAAGGGAATTTGAACCTGTATCCACATCATGGAATTATTGCAGTTAATAAACACAGAGCCTCCTATAACCAGGAAAAGGAGACAAGCAGAAGACAGAAGCGAATCTACTAGGAACTTGATCATGCCAGTCTAATTTACTGACAAAGTGGTTTAGACTCTATGGAGATATACCCCACAGATAGATATAAAGAATAGGTTCCAGCAGAGCTAAATGAGGGTGAAATTTGACAGTTAAGTACTTTCTCTATTAACCTAACTCATACCATGTTCCTCAGAGATTTCAGTATAAATTCAGTATAAAAGCAGTATAAATTCCCAGAAAGAGTGTTTCTTGTGGAACATCTTTAAGGTCTGGGTTTCCAGTGTAGTCTCTATAACAAAGCCAGTGGCTTGGTGCAGATTTATTTTGGATGGCATTTTATCTCACCCTAATACAGAAGGGTATAGTTCATGAAAACGACAAGTGGTAGGAATTTCCAGAAGATGCCATTAGCCTTTACCAGATAATTGTGATGCATTTAAGATGTATTGTGACTCCCTAAGGACTACATGCATCTCAGCCTAGTTTCAGATAATTAACTCCTTGGCAACAGAAGAGCTGATGATTCCACCACTGAACACAGCTCTGTCAGCGTGTGTTTATCAGAAAGCAATGACTCACCATTTCATGAGGTAATGAATATAGGCATAAAATAATCTTGGTGAAGTAGATATGAATAACTTCAATCAGAATCAACAGCAAGCCTATTAGGTAATGCAAGTGCAAAACTATAATCAATCAGATTTGTGCACATTTGATTAGAACATTGTGGCTTAGGCTAGCAAATTAACTAGGTTAATGAGATCACTAAATATATGGCCTAGCTCAGTGTTTTATTTTATCGAACCATGTTATTATATTGGTATAAATATCGTACAACTGTAATAAAGACAAACATAATTCATATTTCAGAACTGAAGAAACAAAATAGTGGCATGATTCACTGTAAAAAAATCTATGTTCACAGTTGACTTTTTAAGAGAAAAATACTGAGCTGCACTACAGTACCTGAAATGTATGGCTCTTTTAAGAGGTAAGAGTAGTGTAGTAAGAATAAACAGCGTTACGAATCGTGTTTCTGTGAAAGGAAGTTGCCTCATATCAACTATATAAAAATATATAGGGGAAAGCATGTGTGAAAATGTTTGGCCTGAGAAAACGATCCTCTGACTGTATTTTTCAGATGAATTAGAAGATTATTAGAACTATTATTATTGAACATGGGCCTAAAATGTGCTAGGAACTTCACAAACAATGTGCAATTACAGGTCCAGGACCCAGTTCAACTTCCCTTGAAATCAACTGGATTCTTGCCGCAAAATTTAGAGCATCTCTCACGCTGCTCCCTCCTTCACAACCTTCCTTAAAGCCCATTTTAGTGTATTGCCTATAAGAACTCAACCAATTACACTGCTGTCAACTCTCATGATTCTATCACCAATCTCTTGATTGGTGTTTCTAAAGCCCCACACGCTAGAATCAACAGATTATGGGAAAATCTCAGCTTTCATTTTAAAATACAGTAAGATAAGCTTCTAGGCCTCATAATTGTGGAGAAAAGCTTGAAAACGTGACCTGTGTTTATATTAAAAGCTCAGAAACTTGGAGGGAAAGGAAAATAACCCAATTATTATTTTCTTAATGATTTTAAGACAACCTCAGGATTTCTGGGGAGCTAACTCTTGATTAGGACTGGGAATGTTATAATTAGTGGGAAGCAACACTGACGAGAGAGCATGCTGACAAGGGAGCCATACATTCAGCTCGCCACCCCGCATTCATGACTGAAGGCAGACACACTGGGTCCACTTTTCCTGTGTTTCCTCTTCCGTCCCTATGTGACTCTTCACCTGCATGAGTGCAGGAGGGTGTGAGTGTGTATGAGTGTGCGCTTGAAAGCTAGTTCCCCTTTTTTCTTTAATCAAACAGCAGCATTTAATAAAATATATGAATTTAACTCTGACATGGTCTGGAGTGGAAATAAGATAATGCATGCTACCACTTCAGTCAATCTAACTTACGTCACTCAGGGTAAAAGACACCTCCCTACGCAACACAAGTTATAGTGATCCACAAACTGTTCCTATCAGTGCTCTGTTGGCAGGAGACACTCTCTCACTAACACAGCGTCTGCCCCCATGGAGGTGGGACACATTTTCCTGTTGACATAGGGCATCTTCACCAGATGCACAAAAGAAGTACACCAGTATAGCATTTCTAGCGTAGACCTGCCCTATGTAATTGTGCAACCCATGACCACTCTCAAACAAGCTCATAAAGCTGCTGCCCTCTTGCACTGCTTTGTCAACCTGATACAGAAATAGTGCTAAGGGATCACCACTGTCACTTATGCAGCTGCAGTGCTCTGAAACTCCTCCAAGGACAAAAAATACAAGGCTCCTAGGGTAATGAAGGTCTTGCACAAGCTATCTGACCTTTGTAAGTTTCAACCATTGTTAATTCTAATACTTCTGCGAAATGCAAATGAGGCCTTCAGTATGGGCAGTCCTGAGTTCTCTCTAAAATCATTCTACAGTTTTTGCCATTTGGTTACAATCTTTTTATTCTCCCATCATCTTTTTATTACCACCTAATGCACTGATGATTGTGAGATATCTGTCTACAGCTGTCACAGTTTGTAGATCATCTGTTTGTAAACATGCTTAGACCATTGAAAGTATTATATGTGCAAAAGTACAATTAAAACATTCTCCTCCATTAGCTGTTTGTTTATCCAGTGACGAGGCTTGTGGGAAAGCAGTATTCAGAATATACTATAAAGGACTTTGGAGTATTACACACTGTATTTTCACCCACTTAATTACTTTTTAGTTTTGGTACAGTAAAGGGAAAGTAATTCAAAAGTTATTTTCATACATTAAGCTGTATTAATTTTCGTCAGAGACCCTTTCACACAGTGGAAAACTCTTCTTGAGGGTAGGACCCAGGGCATTAAAGAGAAAGTACATTCATTTTTCTATTGTATTGTTCTGGATGATATTTTATTATTGCAAATTTAGCAACAGTCAGGACTCTTAGAGCCTATGTTTTTACATATTTTGAATTAAAAATCACAATAAATATATAACATTCATCACTCTTCTTATCCATCGGTGAGCTGCAGTGTTCTAATGAGCACACAGCATGATGGCTTAATTAAAAAAAAATAGCGTGTGGAAAAGGCAGGGGGAATTTAGGTCAGTGGAATATAATTACCTGAGTTGGAATATGTCCAGGACACCAGAGTTATCCTCCTAATTTTATGAAACGTGCCATGCGGTCTTTAATGACCACAAGTGGTCAGGATCTCTGTTTTACATTTCATCAGAAAGGCATCCCCTTCAGCAGCACAGAGCCTGCTAGCAGTGTGCAGGGCCATGGCTCACTACAGACTTATGCCACAAGCTGAAAAAATGACAAATTGCTTGGAGGTCTTGCATCTCAGTGTCAATCTTGATTGACCCTGCCTCACTTTACAGAGATCTGACAGAAATCCAGCATGAAGTGGTTAGTTGACTCCGGTCATTTTTTCTGTAGCTGACAGTCAACGTTCAGAGAGTGAGGGGACAGGACTACTTCCTTCCTATGTTATTTTGATGGGGTATGTGCATGCATTATTCTAAATCAATATAATGATTGAAATTAAATTGAAATATATTCTACCCCAATTTCTGCACTGAAAGCATTGCAGCTTCCACACACACAACTGTATACAACAGCAAAAACCAAGTCAAGAAAACAAGGCATTTTCAAATGGATAATGATTAATTTTTTTATGTAATTTAATCATGAGTTGTATCCAAAGGATCTGATCAATCAGCTAAGAAAAAAGAAAATCTGGTTCCGGCTACAACTGGCAGTTTGATCAAATTCCTCTATTTGGATATCAGAGGAGCAGCCACTTGGGAAAAATAAAATATAAATTATTAATGCACTAAGCCAGAGTTCTACTGAGTCTCATTAATTGCATGTCAAGAAAATGCCAAACCCTTAAAAATACTCGATTTGTTTTCCAACATGCAAACAACTCCACAGGATTGAACTGGTTTTAAATAAAGGAAATAATCATATATCAGCATCAGGGTGGATAAAGTAACTCCCCAGAACAAAGTGTTGCTTGCAGTCACCCAGCCTGACCTTCTTTAGTTCCTCACATCTCATGGGTTTACAGTTCTCTTTGAAGTGGAAGTGTGCTGCTGTCCCTTCCCCTCCCACACACACTCAGACAGAATCCATATTTACAGTCCATCTCTGAACTCACCATGGAATTCATAGCAAAGTGATTATGCTGTGTCTGTAAGTCAAGGGCATGTTGGTAGCTCACTCCAATCTCTGTATGACTCTGCAGGAACAATTCTTTGTTGTGGCTGATCCAGTCGAACATCTATAGAAAGTTCACACAAGACACAGAGTCAGGGATAAAAGAGCAAGATCAACTATAAAATACAAAGATCAAGTTTCTGACAGTTTACACTAATGACAAAAAAAATGATTTAGTACTAACACAAAAAGTCCCTTTTCTGAATATAGTGTAGACAAAGAGCAAAATTTAAATTATTGCCATCTTCTCTCTGAACAGAATGTTAAGTTAGGAAACACACATGGTAAACCAATCCCTCTGCCAAAGTAATCCCATTGTCCTTGCCTATGCTTTGTTACACGTTCCATAGGTAGAAAGACCACAGTGACAGGGATATATAAGAAGTTACTGCACTGACTTATTCTTTAGTGGTTCATGTTAGCAGAAACAGGAATTTTTCACACAATAATGATTTGGTTTTCCTCATTTTCTTTCTTTATAGTGTACGGGTAAGCTCCCCAAATGTTTCAGCTGAAAATCAAATTCAGGTTTTACACTGAATTTTATTAGTCCTTGTTCCTTCCAAAAGCAAGGAGCAATCTTGCTTCCAAATGGTAGTTTACAGTGAAACACACATGAACATTTTATTTAATTCTGAGGTCCACATTCCTGTCAGCTTCTCATAGCTCTTAGCCCCATTTCAAAGCAAAATGGATGTCTTAAGTATTTTGGCATGTTGGATCTGACTAACAAAAGCCTGTAATACCTGACATCCAACAAGCTCATTTGTGAATTAAATATTACAGGTTAGATATGAGGTAGGTAAGGATTATAATCACTGTTCCCTCTACTTTTTCCATCCATGGGCAGAATAAATTCTGTTTGTGTACCAAGGCATAGGGGGATGCGCAGGACCAGTAGAAACATTTGTGTCTGGCTATGGGCACTCTGCTAACCAGCCAGGTGGCATCTGAATCTCTCCTGGGCAGCTGCCCAAGTGCTCAGCTTACAGGGAACACTACTATTCAGATAAGTAAATTGAAGAATTGAGACTATAACCAACTTGCCCAATGTTACACAGTCTTTCTGTGGGTATACCAGAACTAAATCTTAGTATTCCAACCCAATGTCCTGAGCTCTCATACATACATACCTACATTGCACCATTGCAAGGTATCTATTAACTCAATTTTTACAGATTGAGGAAATGAGTATGCAAAGGTTAAGTCATTGGCTTAAGGTGTAAGCTTGTTAGTTGAACACTTACAGCGGGGACGTATACTTTAATAAAAATAAGAAACCAGAAGACAGCTTCTGGTTGTAAGTTATTCCCTTGCTTTGATGTTGGTATTTATCGGAGGTCACATCAATAACATAACAAAGGTTTGTAGCAATCGCTTGAGCATAGGGTTATTATAGCTAAGCTCTTCATTTGCCTCCCTGCCACCCACAACAGTACAAAACCATATGCCTCTTCAGCACCACCAAACAACCGCACTGAGACTGCACTCCAGTAAAGCAGATCATGTGATATTATTCATGTATTTATTATTTGTATTACGGTACAAAACGTTTGACTGGTGATGCCTTTAGAACAGATTCTAGCATGCATGCATTATACAGTACTATTATTTCCCAAGGTCTGTTCTCCTCTGCTTGTGTAGTTATAGGTCCCATTGGCATGAAGAGTTATGCAGACATTTAGGTTGAAAATAGGCTCTGTATATACATCTCAAACTCCTCTCTGGAGAAGTCGAATTTTGTTCTAAGTGCTCATTTCAACATTAGAATCTGTTCTAGTCTCACTGTGTAGAGTATTTACACAGGTAACCTTCAATACCCTTTACATCAGAAAGAAGAATAAATCTTATCAAAGCTCCAGTAATACCAGTGTGTGTGTGTGTATCCCTATCTCTGTATTTCCACTCCAATGCATCTGATGAAATGGGTTTTACAAAAGCTTATGCCCAATTATATTTGTTAGCCTTTAAGGTATCTCAGGACTCTGTTCTTTTTGTAGCTGCAATCTAACATGGTGATGCTTTGAGACTAGATCTAGAACTGTAACAGAGAGGGAGCCATGCTAGTCTATACACTATCAAAACAAAAAGCAGTCAAGTAGCACTTTAAACACTAGCAAAATAGTTTATTAGGTGAGCTTTCGTGGGATAGACCCACTTCTTCAGACCAGAACTTCAGATCTAGAACTGTTACACTGAACCCTACTACAAAGACAAGACCCTTATAGATGAAAGCTATCAGCCTGTTTGAATCAGCTTGTCCCCTCCAGGTGTTATTCTACATTCATTTATTTGCAGGAAGAGATTTTGTACTTAATCTTGTATTTTACATTTTTTGATGGAAGTTACTTAGTACAGATTCACAGCTCAGTCATAGCAGGGCAAATCCAGACTAACATTATTGCTCTCAGTACAATCACACCAGATTTAAACCATTATAACAGATCAGAATCTGGCCTCTCATGCATTATTTCTAACTGTGAAGCTGACTAGGTTCATTCCGGGCTACAGCCACTGTTTTCAAAACATCTTTAGTGATTAAACTGAAGAAAACGACCAAGTGTAATTCAACCTACAGCTATCTCAGTACCTCATTAAGAGTTAATACAATTGGAATAGAAAATAATTTAATACAGCAGTGGACTGAGGAAAAGTAATACCATAAAAGTGTATATAGTATTATATTATAAATGGTATATACATATACAGTTTCAAAGTTCATGTCCATACAACAGAGTTTTATCTCCATGTGTAAGAAACCAAAACAGATTTATCTCATGTAGATACATGTTAAATGTGAACATTTTAAAACCAAGCTAGAACCACTTAAGAAAAGAAAAAAGCTGGCTGAAATCCATTGAAAATAAATAAATCTAGTATTTTATGCACAGCGATCCTAAATGGAATCAACTTGAATTTAAATTATTAATAAAACAAAACAAGAAGTAACAGATTATTTCTGGGGATGAAAGAGAGCTTTCTTCATGTTAGCCACAATGTGTATTATGAAACAAGGATCTGGGTTAAATTAAACTATATTTATGAACTTTGAGGTAGAATAACTGACTAGGAGAAAAATTAAAATTTCAAATGAATAAAAGATGTATTATTTTGTCTCATTTAATAAATCATAACAAACTATAGTAATTGAAAAGGTACCTCAGGAGCTTTGAACAACACACAATCATTTTCTGTACTGCTTTCCAAAAATTTCTCTTCATTCATATTCATGGAATATAGATGAATGGCAGCAGCAGAATTCTCAATTGTGTTTCAGATTTTGACTATAATTAGTTTTATTACTCCAAATTATTTCCAGAACAGTTCAAGCTAGAGATGGGTCTCTGGCAAATTATCTCATACTGGTAAGATCCAAGATTCAGTGTGTAACCTTCAACCACCACCTAACATAAATTTCCATAATACAGAAGGTCAGGGAGGCAAAAGGTGTGTGAGCTCTTGGCTCTCTATCACAGGCCTGAGTTCCCAAACACCCATCACATCTGGCCACCATCTGATGTCTGCTGAAATCTGCCTGGCTAGGAAGCTAATATGACTACAGCCACTACCAAGACACCATCCAACGGACCTCTGAATGAAGGATCATTAGGCTCCACTGACTAGTCCAGCCATGCTAGTTAAGCCAGAAGATGGGTAAGGAAGTTGTCAGAGCAACTATGTGATACCCTGCTGCTGCACTGGATCCTGCTTGTGTCTGCTTTCTCCAAACTGTACCCAGACACGTTTCCAATTCTAGCTTCAGGCTCCTCACTTGCTCCTGACCGTGATCTCAGTTCTGTGCTCCTTCTCTCTGCCTGTTCCTTGCCCTTCTGCTGGTTCCTGCATGAACACCTCACCTCTGACTATCTAATCCAGGTTACTAATTCTGTCTCTGACCCTCAACTTTGATGTCTGACTCCAGCTCTTGCTTTACCTGGGACTCTGGCATTTGGTATCTGACTGCAACTTTATATTTGTTTATCTCCCGGCTGAGCTAATCAGCAGTTAAATCATGGTGCTAATCTTCTGTTCTATTCCTCGAAATGGATATCTTCTCCACCCACCAGACACCACCACCTAGTTCCTGGTCCATAGCAAGATGCTGAGTTCCATGGAACCAAAGTGCATGTATGACAATCACCAAGAAAAACATATATTCAGCAAAGCAATGAACCATTATTTATGTGCTTTGATGAAGAGATGTGTTTAGTTTAATCAGAGCCTTAGTAGGTACTGGTAGGCAGGTTCTCATTACTCAGGAAAACTGGGAACCCACATTCCGCCTGAGCCAGAGCTATGATAAAGGTGAAGCTAGCTGGATTTCCTGGGAGGGAGGGGGAAAGAGGAACATTCACCCTGTTATGACCATATAACTCTGCCAGCATTGAGTGATTAATACGTTCATGTTCCTCATCATTTGGCACTGGAACATGAATACTAAACATCAGAGAAGCACTGGTGAAACCCAATGACGTGGTGGTAGGGAAACTAGTTTTCAAAATTCATAAGCCACCCCACCAAGAACAAAAAATCATAAGATTGGCTAAGTTGAGCTTTTCAAAATAACAAATTGGGAGTTCTCTTTATTTGCCTTCTGATTTTGAATTCGTATGATTCATATTTCTAAGGTTTTTTCTTCTTTTTTTTCCAACCATAAAGGCTAGAAATTTACTGTTTTTTTCAAATTGTAAATTCATGTAATAAGGTGACTTCAGGAGTTGGAGCTTTTAGAAAAAATACAAAATGTTACTAGATTCATGATAAAATCTTGAGAGCTGTCAACAGTGGAAAAGATAGGTGATGAACCTAGGTTTGACAGCATTGTCTGTCCTGGGCCTGATTATTGATGTAAGAAGAGTTCCTGAGTTTTCAAGTCAAATTTCTCTCCTACTTGAACACTCTGGTGTTTCCTGTGTCACTGCTGTAGAGGAAATAAGCATCTTTCGTGGCTTGATTCATAGATATGTTCCACTACAGATTTCAACAAACCAGAGACTGATTGCTACTTCAGAGAACCAGCAGGGGGCGATCACACTGAAGGGCTTTCTTGTGAGTCCTGTAGAAATGTTAAATATTGTTTGTTTGAGTGTTTGAATTCATGATCACAGGTAATTTTATACTAGACCAGATATTAGGATTCAGCTAGCTAACTGATTGTTTTCCTATTATTAAAATACACTGAATCAATGGCAGAGAATCAGTGGTTTCCAGCCAATTTGTGAAAAATATCACCCCAATAGTCCAGCCATCACCATTATATTAATGGTTCTTTAATTACTGCTACAGTTAACACTCCAGCTTATTTTATTTAGAGTGACTTTGACTGCCAATGACTTTTAGTACGCAAATCAGTCTTACAGTTATGGAACTCGCGCTCAGTTAAATGAAAGAACTCTACAATTGGACACTAGATGGGTTAAATTACATGAGCCAAGATTTCTCAGTATCTCCCACACTGACACTTCTCCACACAGCTCCCAATAATCTGGAGACCAATTAAGCATAAAGAATTTCTAAGTGACTGATCATTTTCTTATTTTTTAGACACAATTAACTTGCAGATAAATTCCAAGGTGATTATCATTGCAGTCTGTGTCTCTTGTGCTACCTGAATGAAAAATGAAGGCACACACTGAACAGTGCTAAGTGGTACCAAAATTGTATTTAATGAAGGAAATTAGATCATCATGAAAGAATCAAAAGAGCTAAGCATAGTGCAAAGAGCATTCTCATAAAACCTTATTAAAGCATTCACCCTACATTCAGCACCACTCTGTTTAAATGTCCCCTACTAAGATCCAGACACAAGCCACTAAGTTTATTTCCATTTGTGGGTTAGGCCATAAAACTAGATTTCCACTGCCCTATCCATACCCTGGCAAATATTAGCTCCAATTAGCTCAGTTTAAGATGTACAAAGAAGACTCTAAAAGTAGGGATATTTTTTTCCAAGGAAGTCCATTGATGACTCAGAGATCCAAGTTAAGCAGCAGACAAAAAGATAAGTCCCAAACTGATCACAAATGAATGACAGTTTTAAGTCTTATTGAGAATGGAGGAGGACCCTGCCTTGTTGCTTCAGATCTTAGTAGCTGACCATGTTACTGTAGCTCATTAGGAGTAATCCAACAAAACAATTTGTAGAAATATACTGGTTTTAATGAAACTCTAATTAACCATTGGCCTGGATTCCAATAAGGTTGTCTGCCAGCTAGACTGGCAGACAACTAGAGAGCATAAGCTTTCAAGATCCACAGCTCTAGAGCAGCTTCACATATGGACTGCCCTGGGGCTGAAGATACCAGGGCCTCCATTGTCTGGAATTCTCAAAGGTTCCTCAACATGGATTGCCTCAGGACTTGAAAGCTCCTACAGACTGAACCAGGAGATGAGCTCCAGCTAGAACCAGCAGGGAAATGCAGAGTACTGAGACCTTCCTGTCACAGCCTGAAAACTGTTGCTCTCAAGCTCTGATGCTCCTTGATCAGTCATGACTCCTAGTACTTCTACACTCCTGGCTCTCTCAGTCTGCTAGGTCTTATGCAGAGGGAGCAGGTATCTAGAAGCTCTGAGAACCATGCCTGAGCCAGGAGCTTCAGAGCTTGGGCTCCCAGGGAAGGTTACCTAGAAGTTTTTCCATGCATGTACAGAATAAATGTTGTTAAGTGCACCAAGTAATGTGCAGAGGTACATCACCAGTAGAAATATATGCTGCTGGCTGTGGACACTCAGCTGCTAATCAACAGGGTGGCCCCTGAATATCTTCTCAGCAGCCACCCAATCTCTCAGCTTACAGAAAACACTGTCCCAGGGTCAATTTTCTTTTAGAAAATTTTGAAGCAAAATGTTTCTATTATTTCAGAACAAACTTTCACAAATTTCCCTTCTGCAGTAAATTTTGAAATTATTTTTACTCTGTAGTGGAGCAATTTTTAAAGAATTCCATTGTTTCTGTTCCTCAGGGAATTCCGGCTTTTGACCAGCTCTTAACTGTAAAATTTGCCATTTTGATAAGCATATTGCAATAATGACTGCTTGTTTAAGAATGGAGAAGACACAAAAGGACAGTAAATAATTTTGTACCCAGTCTAATGATAATTAAGATCATTAGGATTTATAACATCATTCCAAATGATAAGAAGAGGTGATGAAACCTGGGCAGTAACCGCGATTCCCTGAGATGTGCTGCTCACATGCACTTCACTTCAGGTGTACATGTATTAGTAGCCTTACTTCTCAAATCAGTCTCCACCCTCAGTTTTTGTTTGGTATGAGAGAATATCTCTTTCCTTTCAAGTAGTTTGTATTGTTCAGGGACAGCCTCAATCACTGCTAATCAAATAAGGGAGTTTATTTCCTATCTCAGGGAGAACTTGAGAGAAGTTCCTCAAAGAGGGATGAGGAAGTGGGAAGTCACTGCAAGTCAATGGAAGGGAGAAGGTAGGTAAAATACTACAGACAAATTACTCTTGGGAGAAAGCAGTTCCAATGTATACTGAAAATGGGGATGTTGGTCTCCAAATGTGGGGTGGGGTGGGGTGAGGTGGGTAGGTAAATTATTGCCATAGACATTGACTTCCCTTCTAGTCAGGAGGTACTCAACACCTCTTCCTTGGCCCAGATCCTTCCCCCCTCACTGATTTACAGACATAGAGGCACTACTGAAAGAAGAATTTATGATTTTGTTTCCTAATTTATGCTTTTATATGGTGCTCATTAGCATAACACCCTTTTTTAAAATGTTCAACAATAACAACTCTCCAAATTTTTTAAAAAATTGTACAATACCCACTAACATGAGAAATGTGCTTGAACCCAAATCCTGGTTATCAGTACCCTCAAACTCTGGAGAAGTTAGGACCCAAACTTTTCAATTCTTTCCTCTCTGGATAGCAAAAAGTGATCTCAGTAAAACACACTAGCTAATTGCCTGGGATGTATCCCCTCTCACAGTGCATGGCCAACACGGTGTTAAGTCTGCTACTATCACCAGCGAATAGCACTGCTATTAGTTTTATCGTCAGTGGTAGAGACTTGTAGTATGGTGTTGAAGATCTCTATTTCTATGCCTATGGATGATCATTGATAGATTGTTACATCACCATCACAGGCTCTCAACCACTGTTACAAAAATACCCTCAAATTCTGCTGACGTTTGGGTTCAGATCCATGTTTGAATTTCCCAGCTCAGTCCAATCTTTAATTATTATTTCACTCTGAACATTAAACGAACAAAACTTGTCCATGGCATGCAAATTTGAGAGATAGCATTCCTGCTGTAAGAAAACAGAACATGTCTGCTAATGAAATAGTTCATTAGCATTCAGAGAAAAAAATTATTTCTCCTCCTCCCAAAAGTTGTGTCTGAACAATTCAGGAATCCTCAGTTTAAGCCATAAGAAATACAATAAGACTGGTAAGTGGGGCAGAATAGAATCCTGGCAAATATTACCATGATGATAGCAAAGAGAAACAATTAACTTGAAAGAGTAACTAATTCATACATATATGTCTTGGACTTCTGGACTCAGCTAGAAAAGAACCACTTTTTAATCAACAGCTCTACTTCTTCCATCACTTTAGTTTTTCTTGGCAGTCTCTCATCCAAGTATTGATCATGCCCAATGGTGCTTAGTTGATTTAGTCTGACAAGATTACAACCAAAGATATGTTTCAAATACTAAAATCAGTCTCAAGAGTGATTGGAAAAGGCCCAACTAAAATACAAGATAAGGTTTCACAATGAGCTTTGCTCAACATAATACTGCACATGAATATTTAGTCTCCACTGTCTCCTTATGAGTGGGGACACACTTAAGAAATGTTATTCTAACAGAATCTTTGGGTCTTTATTTGAATGAAGGAGAGGTAACCAATTATGTGTGCAATGAAATGCAAAGAAATCCAGGCATCTGAAGGAATGATGAGGCTAGCAGAATCATTATGGGGCCCCAAGAAATTCCTTACCAATTAAAGCAAAGCAATCCATCACTTACAGTGGATGTGGCACACATGTTGGCTTACCGGTGCCACCTGTCCAGTTTCAAATTGACTCAAATACACTGACGTCTGAAAGGTTCCACATGGAGGACATTTGAAACTAAACAAATATTTGAAACTTCCTTTTCACAAAATAATAGTGTTTGTACAAGAGAAACAGTCAAAGTTACTTCCTTGAGGTTTATAAAGCTTCTAAATGTAAGGTCTTGATCATCATCCATTAAAGTCAGTGTAAAGGTGCCCAATGAATTTAATGAGGGGTTGATCAGGTCAATAATCTTTGCAATGCACCTACAGTAAACCCTCAATTTAATGGACTCCAATTTAATGGACTTCAGAAATAATGGATTTTCTCTACCAGCCCCTCCCTCTCAAATAAATTATGGAGACTCACGGAGCCACTGCTGGAGCCACTGGGGCTGGGGCCACTGGGGCTACGCATCAGCTGGGGCTGCCAGGGCCTGAGGAGCTCCCTAGTGCACCTTGCAAGGTGCCTCCAGTTCGACAGATTCAGATTTAATGGACTTTTGACTGAACAGACAACCATCCCCCCATCAGTCCATTAAATTGAGGGTTTACTGTATATGAATTCCCCAGTACTTCCACAAGAAGTTACTGAATAAACTGTTAATGATTGATATGATGTTCTAAATTAGGGTTTCCCAAACTTTATATAGTTGGGACGCAGTATTTTTCAGTACCTTTTTTGCAGCCCGAAGATATGAACGCATATAAAAAAGAATAAAAAATGAATATTTTTCACTGTTGATTATTTATTCACAATAATAGTACATAGTGATAATTTTTATATTTTCTAAACAACTTCAAAGTGTTAAACTTTGAAGTGCCGGCTCGCGTCTAGCCACAGCTAACCCGCCGGTACTTTGAAGTCCCTTTACTCCTCAAAATTTTGAGGAGTAAAGGGACTTCGAAGTTGCCCAGGGACTTCGAAGTGCCAGCGGGTTAGCCGCGGCTAGACACAAGCCAGCACTTTGAAGTTTAACACTTCAGAGTTGCTGCGTGGGGGCGGGGGGAGGAGGAAGTTGCTTAATGAAGTGCTGCATCTGCATTTAGCACTTTTTTAATAAACTCCCAACACCCTACTTACCTTACCATCCTCCCTTCGAAGTAGAGAGGTAGTGTAGACACGGCCTAAATGACCTTGAAGGTCCTTATCCTGCAAAGACTTACATCCATTCTTAACTTTATCACCTGGACTTCTAAAGAACTTCTCACTTGCATAAGTTTATGTGTGTATATAAGCATTTACAAGATTATGCACTAAAACCCTGGCCCTAGAGCCATATGCCCTTTCTATCACTGTTTACAGATTAAGGCCCCAATTAAGCACAATAGCTAAGTGCATGCTAGACTTTGTACACATGCTTAAGGGTACATCTACATAGCCACTAGACACATTTGGCTGGCCTGTGCCAGCTGACTCAAGCTCCCAGGGTGTGGCTTAGGGGCTGTTTCATTGCTATGCAGAATTCTAGGCTCAGGCTGGAGCCTGGGCTCTAGATCCCTGCAAAATGGGAGGGTAACAGAGCTCCAGCCAGAGCCCAGAATTCTGAACAGCAATAGAATAGATCCACAGCCAAGCCCCTACAAGGCCAAGTTGGCTGGCACAGGCCAGTGGCAGGGGTCTAGTTTCTCTGTAGATATAGCCTAAGCTGATCCCCATCAAACAAAACTTTAAGCAAATGCTTACCTTTACTCCTTAAGTGCTTAGCTTAATCAGGACATGGAAATATGCCTGTCTCATAGAACTTGAAGGACCCTTGAGAGGTCATTGAGTCCAGTCTCCTGCACTCACAGCATGTCACCATTTCTGACAGTTTTTTTTAAATCTATTTGCCCTAGACCCCAAAAGGTCCCTTCAAGGACTGAATTCACAACCCTGGGTTTAGCATGCCACTGCTTGAACCACTGAGCTATCCGTCCCTGCCCCAAATTACCTAGATGACCCTAAAGGTCCTAAATGAGTAGCTTCGTATTTTTAGGCCTTAAGGCATTTTTCTTAAAGCATGCAAGCTGTGCCAATATGCATGTCAAGGTTTCTGCTAGATCATTCCCTTTTAAGTTTCCTGATCCAAGTATGTAACTGGTGTAAGTTGTGTGATGTAGGGTCCTGCCCACATGCCTCACAGCAACTCACTGAACTGGCTTGTGGCTTAGCGCAGGGTTTCTGGGCCTTCTCCTTGGTCACCTCCATCATGGTTATCTTTAGCACAGCCCTCCAGCCAAATCACTTCAAAAGTTCAACCCCCTTCTGCAATGTCTAAGGTGAGCTGTAACTGGATTGACCTTGAGATAGCTTCTCCCAGCTGGACTCTGCAAAGTCCCTTCAACGGTCTCCTTCTGGGACATCAGACAGTCTTTACAAACCATCACAGAGCGCAGTAAAAATTTCACTCTTCTCTCCAGAGTAGCATATGTCAGGGCAATTGTTTGAAGTTCCTCTTTAGAATGCAGATCTACAAACAAAACATCACTGCAATACCTCTAGCTCCATTCAGGGCTTGAGCTTCTTGAGCTCCACTTCAACTCCCAGTTCCTCTTGCAATTTACGATCCCCAAGACTGCCTTTTTGAAGTCTGACCCATAGTTCCAGAGGCCTGTCACTGGTGTTAGAACCGCTCTTGTGGTTTAGCTTCCCCTGCTCAGCTAAGCTCAACTACTCTCTGCCATAGACAATCCCCAAAGCTGGAGGCTTCCTGCTTTAAGTCTCATACCTAACACAACACAGTTATTGAGGTGCAGAACTAAATAAACAAGCCTCTTGGTCCTTTAAGGTGCGGGTTTGCCTCTTACTGTGTGGCTCCACTGAAGCCAGTTCATACTACCAGATGATTTGGTCCTTTAGCTCTACTTCTATCAGCTCAGTATGACATTACTACATAGTTTCCATTACATATGTCTACGCATATGATTCATATGGCGCATTATGCTTAGGCTACAGCAAATTAAGCTTATTTGAGACAATAGACTCAACTGTCAACCCACTAGAAAATTAACTAGACGTTTGATAAGCCAAATGGCATTTATGTCATAGCACTGCTTCTAAAACAGTTATCAAGCCAGAAGTAGGTGGGAAGTAAGGCATGAGTTTCCAGTAATGCACAGTAAAGCAGCAATAACTTTATTATTGCAGATGGGAATAAATACCTTTTTGCAATATTGGTGGTGAACATATAAATATGGCCTAATGACATTCAGATATATTGGATGTCTCTACCTTTCAGCTTAACTTTGACAAACCATTGTGTGTTCACATGGCTCCTGACATTAACTACTCCTGCATACTTGGAAAAGATTATTTTCTGCTCCTTACAGCAGAAACTGGCCTTACCTGAGCACATATTGTCAACAGAAGAGAATCTGCTTGCTACTGAAGTGCAAATTAATTAATTGGTTAGACAGAGCATATAATATTAAAAGGACAGTGAAAATGTCTCAATAGAAAAATTCTGTTGTAAATAACAGCATAAATATTTCAGAGGACAAACTGTAATTGCACCCTCAAAATGAGCAACTCCCCCTCAACTTTCATAAACAGACAAAAAAAACTTAAAAACTTGTAAGAGTTTGGTGACTACAGTCCCGGTTTTGAGTTCCAGCTCAATCTGTGACCGTCAAGCCACTTTAAACAGCTCTCACTATAAATGAAACAGGCAGACAAATGTTTATTGTTTTATATCTCATGTGATGAATGGCCTCACCAACACTGTGCTGACTGGAGAACCAGAGATATAGTCTTGGAATAATCACAGGTTTAAACTCTGCCATCTCATAACACTTTATACTGGGTATTTTAAACCAGAAGTACTAATTTTCTGCTGAATTTGTTTCTAGCTCTGATGGATCCCAAAACAGTGGACAAAAATTATGTGGAAGGTCTACTCTGAAAAGTGATTTCTTATAGATCATAATATGTATTCTCAAGTTCATTCTGGCTTAATGATTTTTACATCAGATGAGCTCCGTCTGGAAGTAAAAATATGTTTTCTAGCTGTTAGACTAGCAAATGCAACCTGGCCCCTGAATCTCAAGAACAATTTTCCCTGTCATGCATCATTACAAGTGATAAATGTTCTGCAGGGCAAATTAGACCCTCACAGACACCTGTGCAATCCCCTTGCCATCAGGTGTAACTGATTACGCCTTAGCAAACAGTTCTGCCAATGAAAATACAAAATCCTTTATGAGCCCTTCCAGTTCTTCAGTGCTAAAGGCACTTTAACGTAATGAGAGCATAATGTATGACAAAGCTATTTCAGGCCACTATAGTGGTTACAAGGAGTTTTCATTTTTGGTCTTGTTACACTTTCCCTTTTTCTGGGGAAGAAAACCCTGGTGGTGTGGTTTAACGGTATTCAGTTGGGATGATTTACACAACTGCTGGCCTTGCCTTTTTGAGTACCACAGGAATCCCAAACCCTTGCTGATGACATCTTTACACCATGTCATATCATAGCACATTCCTTATCTGTAGGCGAGAATATTAATTTAAAATATACTCCTAAAAATCCAGTTCCTGCCAGATATGAGCCTCTTAGGATACAGGTACACATAGCTGGGAAATAAAGTTCCCAGTTCAAGTAGAAATACACACATTAGCTCCGCTTGCATTGGCCCCTAAAAATTGTAGTATGGCCATTATAGCCTAGGCAGAGCGTATACGCAGGAGCTTGGTGGGCAGGAGGGTTGTACTTGGGCAGCTTGCTTGAGCTAGCACCTGTGCCACCACAGCCATACTACTACTTTTAAGTGCTCACTCAAGCAGAGTTAATGCATGTATGCCTATCCAAGCTGGCAAGTACATGTCCCAAATGCTGTGTGGCTGCAGCCTCAGAAAGTTTCATCCAGGGAGGCAGACAATTCATTGGTTTATTAGACTTTGTGCACCACTTCACTGTATGAATTTCTGACAACCAAGTATTTACTCATCTGAGATTTCTTAAGGGTTGAAGCAATAAGTACATAAAAATTGAAAACCTTCTCACCATAGTTCAAGGGTTTGAGCATTGACCTGCTAAACCTAATCCTTGAGGGGGCCATTTAGTGATCTGGGGCAAATAGATTAAAAAAGGGGTGGTACATGGTCCTGACCAGAGGGCAGGGGACTGGACTCAATGACCTCCCAAGGTCCCTTCCAGCTCTATGAAATGTGTATCTCAATAAATAAATATGCACCATCATCTCTCTCTGATGGATTCCTGTTGTTAACCTGTATTTATGGGGTAGATCTTATGGCTTGCCACTGGCCAAATTTGACCAGAAGATATTTAGGTTCTTGTCTCAGTTCAGCATACAGAGTGAAAGAGATCCTGGGAGAAAAGGATTCTGGAGGTGCATGGCAAGGGTACTTAAATTGAGGACAATACCAGTTTTTTTAAAACCTTTATTAAAACACATGAAAGAACACCAAACATTAGGAAACATGGGGCCAAAAGAACATAATACAATTCTATGACTCCCCTGGTACCATTTCTTCAAATAAAGTCTAGCATATTTACACCTTTCCCTGATTATCTCACTCCACAAACCATTACCTTTGGCCTTCTTTGCAACTTCTTTGCTTTACAGTTACCAACCAGTTCTGGGCACCAGACGAAATGATTCAGCTCTAGATTCAGTTCCAGATTCAGTTCCTTCATTTAGTTCCCCAAACTTGAGAAGTAACCAAGCGGTCATTTTATCTAGGCCAAAGGTTGCAAGTAGTTATATTAACTCATTTTCCTATCTTGCTTTATTTTTTCATACAGCCCTGTAGATTTCTTGCAATTCAGCTTAATATTATGGATGACTAAGAACACCTATGGGCCGTGTCTACACTGGTACAAATGTTCAAAATAGCCATGCTAATGGCCATTTTGAAGATTAGTAACGAGGCGCTGAATTGAATATTCAGCACCTCATCAGCATTCACATGGTTCCGGCCACAGCGCTTCGAATGCCCGCAGCTAGACGGGGTTCCTTTTCGAAAGAACCCCACACATTTCAAAATCCCATTATTCCCTTCAGCTGAGAGGAATAAGGGGATTTTGAAATGTGTGAGGGCCTTTCAAAAGGGAACCCTGTGTAGCCACGCCAAGCTGTGGGTGTTCGAAAGCAGTTCTGTCGAAACGCCGCAGCTGGAAGAGGAATGCTAATGAGGCACTGAATATTCAGTTCAGTGCCTCATTAGTAATCTTCAAAATGGCCATTAGCATAGCTATTTCAAAGATATGTACCAGTGTAGACACGGCCATAATGAATACAGTAAGACCCCGGAAATACTGTTCAGCAACAGCTGAATATAATAACAAATTTGTATAATCAACCAAAAAAAAGCATGTTATTCTGGAATAGCAGGCAAGCATCATAATCTTGTGGGCCACACTGCTATTTTAGATAATTTAACCCTTGACATACTCAGTAATTACAACTAAAAGTGCTGGTTGTTACTTGCTGTAATCTCTGTTAAATCATGGTTGAAATACTCCCTACTCAGACAGTCAAAACAGTTGCTTTTGCAATGCTGGTTGGGGAGCATTCTTATGTGGTGCCAAGACCATGAAGTTGACGCATTCTTGAAATGCTCTATGTCAAAATTGGCTATAAAAAGTGAACTTGTGCAAATGCAAATGCAAAAATACTCAATCAGAACATTCTGACTGTAATTATTTTTGGATCAGTTCAGTTCTGATGTTCATGGCGGAGGTATGAGGATTGGTAATGAAGTATCCAAAGCTGGCAGCAGGAAGCTGGAAATAGGACAGTACACCGTGTTCGTTCCAGTTTCAGTAGAAGCGGAACATGGAGCTGTTTCCCCCTCAGAAGTGAACAGACTTCGAAGTGATAACTGCTGAATTTGGGAACCATTTTTACACAGCAAGAAGTACACAATCATTTGCTTAATGACCTGGCCTCATGCACCAAAAGGTGACAAGTGTGGTGAATGCTTCTTTTCATATATGATAAATAACCAAATTGTACAACAACATTTTGGGACACGATAAATTAAGCCAGTGCAAGTCTAGCAAAAACTTGTCTTATCTCTAAATGTAATCAGAGGACCAGCAATGCTTATAGTTAGTACTTTGTATTCCCATGCACAAGACATGGTTCACTTCTGAATACTATAGAAATGGCATGCTCAGACCCATCATGGAAAGCATGCCTGGCATTGCCCTCTCAGTAGCCTAATTAGCTGATTTAAGATGCTAGAAGGCATTGAAGCAAGGGCAGTCTTCTGTTAAAGGTAACAAACTAGGATTCAGGAGACTTGAGTTAAATATCTACCTCTACATAAACTTCTATGTGAAATGAGGTCAAGTTATTTGACCTCTGTGAGTCTCATTTCCCAACCTCCTACTTGTTTGTTGCATCCCTCATTGCTTCTATGACACACCCCTTGTATGTTCTGCTGCTCTGTTGCTGGTCCTAATTGAATCTGGATCAACAGTGGTCAAACACTCATGGATGTCTGGCTTTCTTAGTGGCCAACTGTCCATACAATTAAAATGAACACGACAATTTGTACCAATTCCAACCTTGTCAATAATCTCAGTACAGTTAAAATGGTGACTTGCTCATGGAAACTGAACTCCTATCACAACCACAATGGTGTGATGGTAAAGTAGTGCAGAAAGAAGGTTGCACCATCATCAGTGTCCATCATGCAGCTAGTCTGGACATAAACAGAGGAAGTTGATCACTAGGACTGTAATGCCCACACTACATTTACTTAGCAATCGAAGTAAAGGCATTGAGAGGTGTCAAAGGAGGCCTGGTCCCATTTTTCTCATCTTAAGAAATGATGGCTGCATGGAGAGATGGTCCAGGAAAGCCTCCAGATTAAAATAAGTAAGGGATGCGTGTGTGAAGATTTTGGGACACATTTGCCACTGCCTTCCACCACTTTGCAGCACACACAAGACAGCCATAAAACTAGTTTAACTAGATGACTAATTAGAGTTTGCATTTGCTTTACATTGTTGGAGCAGCATAACCCAGGAAGAATGTTATGGTGAATTTGTCCAACTGTTTTATATTCATCCCTCAAGTTCTTACCAGTAGATGGGATGCAACTGTACGCAATGTTAATGATACGCATGGATCCATAGATTGCAAGGTCACAAGTGAGTACTGTAATCATCTAATCTGAATGTTTAGATGAAGCAGGAAGGAGAACTTCTCCAAAATAACTTCTAGAACAGATCTTTCGGAAAAATATCCAGTGTTGATTTAAAAATTGTCAGTGATGGAAAAACTACCATGACACTTGGTAAATTATTCCATTGGCTAATTACTCTCACTATCAGTATTTCATACCTTATCTCCCATCTAAATTTGTCTAGCTTCAACTTTAATAACAAACAAACAGCAACAAAAATTATTAAAGGTCTAGAAAACAGGACCTCTGCATGAAGTCTGAAAAATATTAGGTTTGTTTATTCAGAAAAGAAGACTTAGGGGGCATGATAACAGTATTCAAGTACATAAAAGATTGTTACCAGGAGAAGGGAGGAAAAAATTCTCCTTAACCTCTGATATGACAAGAAGCAAGGAGGTTAAATTTCAGCATGGGCAGTTTAGGTAGAACATTCGGAAAAACTTCCTGTCAGGATGATTAAGCATTGGAATAAATTGCCTATGGAGGCTGTGAAATCTCCATCATTGGAGATTTTTTTGGAACAGGACAGACAAAAACTTGTCAAGGATGGTTTAGATAATATTTAGTACTGCCATGAGTGTAGTGGATTGGACTAGATGATTCTTGAGGTCCCTTCAAGTTGTACAATTCCAGCCATTGAGTTTTTCTCTGTTAAACAGAAGAACTCATTGTTAAAAACTTGTTTATTATGGAGTTACTTCTAGACTGTAATCTAGTGACTCCATAGCCTTTTCTTTGTTAAATTGAATAGATTGAGCTCCTTGAATCTGCCACTACAAGACATGTCTGATAATCCTTTAATCATTCTCACAGCTCTTCTCTGAATTCTCTCCAACGTATCAACATCTTTCTTGAATTCCAGGTATGATGAATTGAGTCACAGAAGTCCCTTCAGTTGTCCCCTGGTGAGCTGCTCATGCCCCTGACACCTGTCTTCCTGTTCTCTGGGAAACCCCACCACCCTGCCCAGCCAGGACAGATCCTCTGGTCTCCCCTAGCCAAGGCACAGAAGTGGGGTTACTGCCCCCCCAAGAGCAATACAGATGCTGAATCAGTGCAGCTCCAGAAGACCTCAGCTACCAGGCTTCAGCACCCAGGAAACCAACCTGCAAATGGGAGCAAACCCCAAACAAATCCATTTTACTCTGTGTATAAGTTTTGCACAGAGAAAGGTCTGCCCATTTTATCAATGAAGGAGAGATACATCATGGTTGTTGCTTCCATCCCCAGTACCAGATATTTTTACACTGGAGCTGATAATAAACAAAGTGTTTGTAATAAGTACAAAACATACAAAAACAAAATCACAGGCTAGGAACAACTATAATGACTCCCTGATCTAGCAAAAACCCACTCTTATCTAGAGATATTGTAGCATTTAAAGTCTAGATCTCATTAACCTTGAATACTGGGGATCAAAGTAATGAAAAGTCCCTAGAAAGCCCCACGATTGCTTCCTCTTCTGAAAACTCTTTCCACTACACTGGGGGCACCCAAATTGAAGATTGCACAAGAAAGCTGCTGGGAACCTACTCCCACCTACTTTGTATAAAATTGAACAGGGGATAGTTGCTCTGTATCTTTAATTCAGAGGTGTAGCTTGCAAAGATTTCAGAGTTCAGGATATAGTATCCTGATTTAAGGCCTACATTCCACATGGGATTCGCTTTTATATTAGAGATGAGGATGATATGCAGGTCACATCTGCTTATTGTGTATCAGTTAATCTAAAGTAGATTACATGGTAAACACCTTCAAATGGTATTTAACACCTATCTCTTCACACACAGTAACTCTCAGCACTTTGTGATTCCATGGGGAAGCTTAGATCATACATGATTTAGCTGCCACTTTCAGCAGGGTGCAATTCTCTGACTCATGATGTCACTCATTCAATGTCCATGGCATCATCTCAGACAATCAGCTTGTTAGATTGTCCCCGCATTATAAGTAACTTTTGCTCTTTGTAAGCAAACACAATTTCTTTAAAGCAAAACAAGCTTGTCTGAAGCTTTGAGACCCGCAACACTTTAGAAAAAAATCCCTGATGTGCTCTGAACCATAAGGCATTGTTTAATTGTTGCCAGTTCACACACCAGGGGCTCCCTTCACAAGGGAAAACACCATCAAATTTCAGGCAAAAGTGCACTTATCAGAGAGTATTCAAATTATTTTAAAATCCAAAAATACAGAGAAAAAGCATACATTTGAAGAAACACTGAAAACTAATGAAAAATTGGGCTGTCTCAAAAGAGAAAGCCACAAGCCACTGTTACATTAATTCAATTCTCAGCTGCCTTATTAGATACTTTACTACTCCAAAACACGTGAAGTAATTAGGTAAAAGTGATTTGGTATTGGTAGAGCTTGCATTCTCGTTTACAATGGCAAATATACAGCTTTCTGAAACTGGATGTACAGTTTCCCTTCCTGTAGCAAAGTTTAAATCTTGCACTACTTTGTTATTATGGGACCATACAGAGGTCCCGGTTAGGATCAGGACACCATTGTAACAGAGGCTGAACACATAACTTCATGCAGACCAGGCCCTTCATCATTTGTTATAATCAGGGATGATTCAGACTGTCCTGCCAAACATGCAGCAATTAAGTGAATCCAGGTCAGAAGGACCCAGCCAAAACCAGCGTGATCCTAAACTGATTATGCTCCAGTGTGTGAGAAACAGTTGATTTGTGCTGACAAAACGTTGTGTTGATAACTTGAGCCCTAGGGAAATCCTGGACAACTCTGTGATTGTAAATGAGATATAACACTATTGTTTACCTGGAAGTCTTGATCCAAGGTTCTTACAATGCCCTACAAACATGCATACGTATGCACATAGACAGCAGTTCTCCACTTCTTCACTTCTGAATTCTGTATACAATATTTTACTTTATTGGTCTCCCACCTGTCATCACACAGGAATATTGGCAAAAGTAAAAGTTACATACTGAATCCTGGGTCTTTCAATCAGAAACTTCAGTGAAGTGACTGTGAGGAGACTTGCATTCACTAAACTGAACCTAGTTACAATAACATTTTGACTACGTCTACATTAGCCCCTTCCTTTCAGAAGGTACATGGTAATGAGCAAGTTGAGAAGATGCTAATGAGGAGCTTCCATGAATATGCAGCACTTCATTAGCATAATGGCAGCTGTGCGCAATTTGAAAGTGCCACTTTTGGATCGCATGCCACCCATGTAGCCGGTGGCCTTTCAAAAGGACCCCCCAGACTTCAAAAGCCCCTTCTTCCTAAAACCAAATTGGAGGAAGAGGTTTTTGAAGTCTGGGGAGGGGTCCTTTCAAAAGGCCCCTGTCTACACGGGCAGCACGTGATTCAAAAGTGGCACTTTCAAATCACATGTGGCTGCCATTATGCTAATGAAGTGCTGCATATTCATGGCAGCGCCTTATTAGCATCTTCCCAACTTGCTCATTACCATGCCCCTTCCAAAAGGAAGGGGCTAGTGCAGACATAGCCTTTACGTGTTCACAGCGTTTTGAAATACCTCACTGTGGTGCTCACCTATAGCACTATGATGACAGGGTGCCAAATCTGTGAAAAATAGACACTGAGCACCAGAATCTCCCCTGCCCTCTGCTGTACCACTTCACCTGATGCCCTACACTTTGCTCTCTTTCTTTTTGAGGCCCCTTTCTCTCCACCACTCTCCTCTTGCCAGCTGAGCAGGACTCTGAGGGAAAGGGGTGGCTGGTGCAGGACATTGGAGAGAGAGCCAGGCTCTGAGGGTGAATACCTAAGGCAAGACGGGGAGGGGCAGCTGGGCTCCTGTGTGGGGGAATGAGTGGGGCAGGCTAGGGAAGAGAGAGCTGTTACTATTATCACTGTAATTACTTTTAACAACTTAACATAAAAGTTCATAAAAATTCCTGCAATGGAGCCTAGCACTGTACTAGTAAAATAAAATGTTAACACTCCCAGCAGGCATGTATATTTCTTCTCAGCAAACAGCAGCTTTGATGAAAGCTTGCAGCACTCCTCAAAAGTCCCTCACTCCTCCCTACCTCTTCTAATATACATAGAATCATAGGACTGGAAGGGACTTCAAGAGGTCATCTAGTCCAGCCCCCTGCTTCAAGCAGGATCAACCTCCACTAAGTCATCTCTGCCAGGACCTTCTCTATCTGGGATTTAAAAACCTCGAGGGATGGAGAATCCACCACCTCTCTAGGCAATGCATTCCAGTGCTTCACCACCCTCCTGGTGAAGTAGTTTTTCATAATATCCAACCTACACCTCTCCCTCTTTAACTTCATACCACTGCTTCTTGTTCTGCTATCTGACACCACTGAGAACAGTCTCTCACCATCCTCTTTAGAGCTCCCCTTCAGGAAGCTGTAGGGTGCTATTAAATCACCCCTAAGTCTTCTCTTCTGTAAACTAAACAAGCCCAAATCCCTTTGAGGAGAGGCGGAATCCCATTAAGACGGCTAATCAGGGCTACGTCTACATTTACTAAAAATTTCAAAATGGCCACACTAATGGCCAAATTGAAGAATACTAATGAGGCGCTGAAATGAATATTCAGCACCTCATTAGCATGTTGCTGGCTGCGGCACTTTGTGAGTGTCACAGTTCACTCCCCCGCAGCTCGTTCACACAGGGGTCCTTTTCTAAAGGACCCTGCAAACATAGGAATAAAGGGATTTTGATGTTGCCAGGGTCCTTTTGAAAAGGACCCCTGTGTGGACGAGCTGCGGGTGAGCGAACTTCGGCACTTTCAAAGTGCCACAGCCAGAGGCATGCTAATAAGGTGCTGAATATTCATTTCAGCACCTCATTAGTATTCTTCGATTTGGCCAATAGCATAGGCATTTCAAAATTTTTAGTAGGTATAGACGTGGCCCAGGCCTCCCTCCAACTTCTGCTTCCTAACCTAACCCTTCCAAGGAGCTATTCACATCTTTCCTGCTCACTTTGCCTCTATGACAACCCATCTTCTTGGTCATCTCCAAATGTCTTTCTCACGGGCATGCCAAAAGTGTTCCCAAATGGTTCACCACCATCTGCTGGTATCTACCTCAACATTTCAATAAAAGCCTGACAGCAAGCAGGCGTAGTATAGGTAGAACAGGCATGGATAGGTGAAAGCTTGCAATACCAGGGTGGTGAAACAGGCTAGGCCTCTCCAGGGGTGCTTGTGCCATCATACGCTTGTTCCTCATTATGAGAAAACTTCCCCATGAGCTGTAATGTACAAAACAATTGCCCATCTCCTGGTATCCCTTAGGATCTAGACTGTTCATTAAAGATTAATAAGTAATCATGAAAAATTACTGATAAATAAAGAGCACTCTGTCATTTTATATAAACCTACTGTAACACTTTTCAGAAATCTATTGTTATGCACCTGAGAGAAGAAAAATATAAATGTGACTTTGGGAAAGGAAGATGCCACATGTGATCTTATCATTGCCATAAGTGCTGGAACTTGGGTTTCTAGGGATGCTGCTGCATTCCCTACCTTGAAGTGGATTCCTTTATATACAAGTTTGATTCAATGGCGCTCAGCACCCCCAATATGAAATTGTTCCTGCACTGCTGACTGTTGCTCATCTTTTTAATCCTTTTCAGGCTGTTATTCCAGAGAGCCAGAGAACACTCATTTCTAGGATATGCCTCTCTGAACAAAAGCACTGACTGCAGTTTTCCAAGGGACATTTACTATTGCTCTTCTTAATGTACTGTAATAAAATAAACTGCTTCCTATTAGTAAGAAAGCTCATGTCATCAGCTCTATAAGGTCATTTTATTAGAGCACATACAGCTTCAGAATTCTTAAGTGACGTATAAAAGGAAGTAATACTTGAAACAGCTAATGTAGAAATGTATGATACTCCTGGTTATGAATGCACAAATAGGGTTCTCTCACTCCAGTGAAAAAGGCAGCACAGCTGTACTACCTACTTTTGCACTGCAATGGAGTTAGCATCCTTTTTCCTAATGTACAGTGTACATTGCAGCCAGGCTTGCTGCTATTCATCAGATGTTCAAAATTGGAAAAACAGAGCAGAGCCCCTACACATTCTTCTCTTTAGAGGGGAATGATCCTTTCACATGCTGCCATACTTAAAGACAATGGTGATAAGCATGGTATAAATACGTTCAGCTTTGATAACTACTGAACAAGCACAACACCCATGGACTCTGGTGGGAAATGAAGGCTCTCAGAATCTCTGGTGTCACTCAGCATCGCATTAGGTCAGACCATATATCAGGAAATATGAAGCTTCACTTGCAGCTTCTAAATAACTCCACAGATAGGGCTTTCCTGTTTTCTTTGAATTCAATAAGAGTTGTTTTTACTGACTTCCATGGAAGCAGGAGCAGGGCCATTCATGACTGACCTTTAACCTCAAGTATCCTTCCAAATGGGATGACTTTTAAGGAATAAAAATACAGCCAGATTTTCAAAAGAGTTCTCCTTGTTCTTTTCACAATCTGTTGCTGTATTTAGGTGAATAAACAGTTCTCCTCCAGTACAACCTTGTGGATATAGGGGAAGCGATGGATGTGGTATACCCGAACTTTACTAAAGCGTTTGCTACAGTACAGTAAACCCTCGATTTAATGGACCCTGATATAACAGACTTTGAAAATAACAGACACTGTCTGCCAGCCCTCCATCTCCCCCCAATAAATGCCAGAGACTCACTGGAGCCACTGCCAGGGCTGGAGGAGCTGCTAGAGTGGCTGGGGCTGCTGGGGGCACTGGGGCCAGAGGAGCTGGGAGGGGGCTGTGGTGGGTCATAGAAGCTCTCCTCCCCCAGGTCCATGTGTGTGGAGCATGTCGGCACCCCGCTGCCACTGCCTGCAATGGCGCTGAGCAGCAGTCATGGTGTCGGAGGCTGCTGCCCACTGGCAGGCTGGGGGCAGCCATGCTCTATCTTCGTGCAGGTGGCTCAGAGCTGGGGGCTGGAGGAGCTGCAGAGCTGCAGGAGGTAGAAGGAGCCAGACTGTCATTCAGCTCCTCTCCTGGCAATTGGGAGAGGGAAATGGAAGTGTGAGGGGAAGAATGGGGCAGGAGGGGGGAAGGGAAGGGGGCGGAGGACAGCAGTGAGTGATGGGCTGGGAAGGTCAGTGCATCATCATACAGTAAAACCATTCTGATATAATGGGCTTTTGGAATTAACGGACACCTTTCCCCACCCCCGTTAGTCAGTTAAATCGAAGGTTTACTGTACAAGGTGACCATCCATCCCATTTTCACCAGGACAGTTCCATATTTTAGGCAGGCATCCTGCCTTTTTTTTTTTTTAAATAAAAAGCTGATTGTCTGGTATATTCACTCCCTCTGCTGAACTGTCTTTACCCCAAGTTAGTGGAGCTGCAGGTAAAATCAATCAGGAGGTAGCTGAACAGCATGTGCAGCAAGTACCGACCAGCTAGTACAGGCAGCAGCAGGAGAGAGAACCAGGGGCCCTGCCATAGAGATCAGGCAGAGTATGTAGTGGGGTAGGTTAATATTTTGTCATCACCCCCATAAAGTTTTAAGAGGGACCTGGTGCCCCAGCAGTGCTGGGCAGCTCCTCTGTGGGGCAGCTGCCCCTGCAGCTGGGAAGACCACTATGTGGAGGCGGCCCAATTCCTGCGGCAGGTCACCCTCCTGTGTAGCCACCTTCCCCACACCCCTATGCACGGTGCAGCTGCCTCTGCAATTAGGGAGCCCCTACAGCTGGGGAGCTCACCTGTGGGGTGGCAGCACCATTGCCAGTGCCCTGAGGCATGGTACAGCCACACACTGCAGATGGGGAGGGCCCCCCCCAGCAGGCAAGCAGCCCCATTGCCAGCTCCCCAAGGCCTGGGGTAGCCAGGGAGCTCCTCTGCAGGGCAGCAGCCCCATTCCTGGTGCTCGGGGGGGGCAGCCACAGCTGCCCCCTGCATCTAGAGAGCACCCCCCACCCAGACAGTGGCAACCCCCAAAGGGCAGCCACTGCTGGAGCCAAGGAACATCCCTGCAGCATTTCTGGATCCCGGCAGTGTGGGACAGCCACTGAACCACCCTCCTTGTGCAGGCAACTGCCCTTGCAATCGGGGAGCTCCCCCATGGGGTGGCAGCCATGTTCCAATGCCCCATGGCATGGGGAAGCCAGGGAGCTGCACTTTCTTGGCAGCCACAGTCAGGGAGCCGCCTGTCCCCCAGGATGTCCCGTATTTGGCTTAGGGAAATATGGTCATCCTAAAACAATATCACATGACTTTCTCATCAGTAAATTAGAGAAACACAATCTAGATAGGGCTACTATCAGGTGGGTGTGTAACTGGTGGACTATCCATTCACAGAGAGTAGCTGTTAATTGACCACTGTCATGACAGAAGAGAATAACAAGAGGGATTCCACGGGGGTCAGTTTTGGGGCTAGTTCTGTTCAATATCCTCATCAGTGATTTAGGTAATCGCATATAAATTAGGCTTATCAAGTTTGCAAATGGTACCAAGATGGGAAGGGCGGCAAGTGCTTTGGGGGATGGGGTCAGAATTCAAAATGATCTGGACAAACTGGAGAAATGGTCTGAGGAAAATAGGATGAAGTTCAATACGGACAACTGACTCCACTTAGGCTATGGCTATGTAGCTAATATCAATGTATCTGCGCTCAGCTAACTTGGCTGTCTGTACTGCGGAAGGTCAAAGGGAGAGTACAAGTGTCGACTACGACCCCTGAGAGGTTGATTTAGCATGTCCATACTAGCGGGTTGATCTCCCAGGCTAGTGTAGATGTAGCCTTAAGGAGGAACAATCAGTTTCACGCATACGTACTCAGTCACATCTCATGTCTTGTTTCCCAGTGCTGACTGATCCCTGTGATTATAACCGCATGCTATTTATCAGAAAGGGAGTTCTTTCTCATTCCAAGTGATACAAACATGTGGTACTGGGTTCAATTCAACCTGATGACTATATTTTCTATATGTTTATGGCAAATATTTATTGCATCATAATAATGGATTTCCCATTTGGATATATGGAGGCAGTAAAGATTATATGGGACCACCACATAATAAGCAGGAAATTCCGACAAAAGTTGGGACGAAAGCCAGCTCAAAAGTATTTCCAGAAGTGTTGGCAAGTACACAACCTGATAAAGACACTACTTTTTTGTCTTTTCTGGTATTTTTTTCAAGTAGAAGACGTGTATGCTTGCCTGATTTTTTTCTCCTCCATGTCCAAAAATCAACCATCCAATTAACATTTCTCAGATGTTTCTAATAGCTGGATCTGTGTGGACTGCGGTTTTTGTTTTAAAAAATATTCCACTTAGACGCAAACTGCATTTTTCATATGTTACTGATGATTAAAAATATTTGTCCAGTAAAAACACAGCTAGCTAGTTTTGGTTCAAAGATGTGAATATATAGATGGTAAGGAATTAATTTGTTGGACAATGAGTGCCAGTGACTGGAGGTTGCAATATGTTATTTATCAGCAGATCATTTCAGTCAAGATTGCACAGTATGTGAATTTCCTCACATTGCTCTGCCAATGCTCCCCACATAGTTGACCTGACTGAATCACTGTCTGGTGACTTGAGCCGCAAGAAGATTTTAGTCACCATCTGCAGATTCAATCTTGGTTCACTGCTTTGCTCCATGTGATTTCCTAATTGGTGTCCTCCCTCTGCCCCGGCACGGAAAAAACAATAATTGATTTGAGAACTAAGTTTCTCCATAGACAGCTGTGCTCTTTTTCCAAGCTATTCCAGTGACAGAAGCCTTGAGTGGGACTGCCACCCCCTCCCTTTCTTTCACCAAATGTGCAAGCTACACAGCAGATGACGACTTTAGAAACCACCTGGTTCCAGTCTGGAGCCTCTAATCACTGAGTAGAAAAAATAGTCATATTTCTTGGTGGTATCTATTAAAATATTGCAGACACTGAAAGGGGCTCAAGTGGGCTTACCCAGACATCACAGGACTAGTAACCCCATCCCCAAGGCAACGCAATTGGTTTCCTCATACGGAAAATACTACTGCTGAAAGGTAGACCAGCACAGGAGCAATACTACTGCTGAAAGGTAGACTAGCAAAGGAGAGGTAGAGAAGCACAGAATTTGCTTTGAACACCCTTACAAATATCCTTACAAATGGTGACAAGAGTGAATTACCTTGCTTTGAAGGGAACATGAATGGCATTAAAATACTAAGAGACTCAAAAGGTAACCTACTCTAAAAATGAAGTACCTTCTCTCTCCCTGACATGTTCTTGTTTCTCACACCCCATCCAATCTTAATAAAAACACCTGTCAAGCAAATGAGGGCACTCTCTTAGCCCTGTTAGTCAGAGATGTGTGTGAAGAATGGAAAGCTGGTCTCCATCCTCTACTGTATTTCTAAAATACCACCCAAGCAACATACAGAACTATTAAAGTCTTTGTTTATATTCAGTTTCTTACACAAAAGGCTGGGCTTGCACAGTGTGTCAGACTCATTATTGAGTGATGACCAAATGAATGACAGATCCAGGTTACAAGGAAAAAGTGAAGTATCTCCCCTGGAAGTAAGCAGAACCCAGTTCCTGCTGCAGAACCTTCTTGCCTACTGCTACTACAAGTATCAGGAACGGACAGAATTCACTAGACTAACTGAAAAACCAGGACCCTTTCCATTTAAATGTAAACACACTCAAAGGATGTTAGCAGCAGTGGCTATTTATATGATGGACTATGAACACCTAGGATGGAGTTTAAGCATCTGCACACTATGGCTGTGCCCTGAACTCTGAGAAAGAGGTAGTGCCTACCTTCTCCAGAAGGAGGTGCTGTAGAGGCACAGCCTACTACAGGGCTTAGAAAAGCGGAGTACATCTCCAAGTCCCTATTTAATGTATACTAATACAGACCCCTAAAGGAATGATCTGACAGCAAGGCTTACCGTCAGTATAAACACTGACAATCCCCACACATGTTAAAATACAGACCAGTGGCTATATAGGGAGAGTTTCTAGCTTACTCCTTGTCAGAATCTCTGTGGGGTCCCTTCCCCCACCACCACACTGAAAGATCACATGGCTACCAGTGAGCCCAGAGAAAATTTGGCAAACACTACAAACCTGAAAGGCATGCTCGCATCTGCTTACAGGGCTTTCCTATGTCACTATTCTGACATGAGGATGTTAGTGACATGGTAATGAGGTAATGAGTACAGTAGAGCTGACTTGATCATGACTAATAGTAACAGAAAGGTAGCCGTGTCAGTCTGTATTCTAACAAAACAAACCAGCAGTCATGTAGTAATTTAAAGACTAACAAAATAATTCTTTAGGTGATGAGCTTTCATGTTTGCATGAGCTTTTGTCCCACGAAAGCACATCAACTAATAAATTATTTTGTTAGTCTTTAAAGTGCTACATGACTGCTGGTTTGTTTGGTCATGACTAGTTAATAGGGCCCCAGATAGGCAATGCAGGTTCTCAGCTTGGCATCTGCCAGTAATATATGCATAGAACCTACTCTGTCAGAGACAAATATGTTTGTATTGTAAGCTTGCCAACTTTCTATTCACACGAACCTGAAAACCCAAGGCCTGTCCCAAGGCCCTAATCCACATTGTTTCTGAAACATGGCCTAATCAGCAGGAAGTAGAATGGAGGAATGACTTCTCATGTCTCGCTTATAACCTCCTGTTAATACAATCCAGAATGATGTTTGCTTTTGTTTTTTGCCAGTGTTATACCATTGACTCATATTTACTTTTTGATCTGCTATGACCCAGCCCAGCCCCTCGATTCCTTTCCACAGTACTCCTTCCTAGGCTGTCATTTCCCACTTTGTATGTGCATAATTGATTGTTCCTTCCTAAGTAGAGTATTTTTCATTTGTCCTTATTGAATTTCACCCTATTTACTTCTGACCATTACTCCACTTTGTCCAGATCATTTTGAATTTTAATCCTACCCTCCAAAGCACTGGCAACCCCCCTCTGCTTCATAACATCTACAAATTTTATAAGTGTACTCTCCATGGTATTATCTAAGTAATTGATGATGATATTGAACAGAACCATACCTAGAATTGATCCCAGGAAGCCCCTACACAATATGCACTTCCAACTTGACTATGAACCTTTGATAACAACTCTCTATGAAAGCTTTAGCAACCCATTATGCACCCACCTTATAGCAGTTCCATCTAGACTGTATTTCCCTAGCTTGTTCGAGAGTTCATAAGCCATACTATACTCAGACATATGATACCAAAAGTCATTCTAAAGTCAAGATATCCCACAAATGTTGCTTCCCCTATCCACAAGGCTTGTTATTCTGTGAAGGAAAGCTACCACTATGTGGGGCCAGGTCCCTGGAACCTGAGTAGTCTAGTGGCTAGATTGCTGTATAGGTGGGCAGAAAAGGGGATAAGGTTGTCCCTCTTTACCTCCTGTGTTCTTAGTCAAGGAACTCTTAGCTACTCCCTATCCATATCCTTCACTTTGGGACATGGCCCCAAGAGTCCCAAGAGATTGCCCCTTTTTGTCCAGAGGGGTAGGAGTGGGTGCTTGCTTACTACCATGACTGCTAGGCAGGAAGGTTCTAGTTCATGCCCTCAGATCGCCACACCAAGCTCCTGCCTCCTTGCTCGTCAGTATGAAACTGAGCCATGCTCCTTCTTGTTCTCTTCTCCCGCTTCACACCTGGCATCGGTTGCAGGTTAAGTGGGGTAGGGCTAACTGGGCCCAGAGGCTTTGTTTAAACACGGTGGTGCTGGATCCTCCCTTCCTCACTCTCTCAAAGTTTGCTTTGACACAATTTATTCTTGACATGTGCATGCTGTTACCTAATACGTTATTTTCTGTGTGTCTGCAAACTGCTTACAGAGAGGAAACTGGGATTATAGCTCAACTTGAATTGTATCAATTTCAACCTGTTATGCAACTAACTACTGGTATAGCCACATTACTTACATGTGTAGATTTCTTTATATACTGTGTAAGACCGCTATGTGTTCTTTGGATTGTTGTGCAGTACTAAAAATGTTAAAAGAAAATTTAAGTTGCCAAAATGATTGCACTGTACAACTTAAAGTTTACATAAATCTTTAGACACGATCCCATGGTGGAGAACAGGATGAGTCTTGGACACTGATTCATCAGTTAGATATCTATCCAAATACCATCCTTATGTGCTGTTTAATGCAAACCAAATACACTGGGGTAGTTTGGAGCACTTTTTTTTCGGTCTAATTATGTGTTTAGCTAAGCCTAACCCACAATTCCCAATCTCATACTAGTGAAACTAAATTTCCATTTTCTTGTTACTCCATTCCATTAATTAAAAAGCCTACCAATTGTAAATCCTGCCACTCTTTTCTAGGACAGGCAGACTGAAAACGTGGCTTGGAATAACAATCAAGAATAATACATCTACAGTTACATATTTTTCATGGTCTGGATAGAAGTAAAAACAATAACCAGAATGAATTAAATTCTGTCATTCTCCTTTACATTGAGAGTTACACTGATGTATTCATAAACTTGAACAGTAACTGAATGAAGCCCAATTTTTAATGTTAACACCTACCAACTGTACCCACAGTGAGCAGAAAAAGCAGATTAATTTTTGTCAGAACTGACACAGGCAGGTTATTCTTGGATCTCATTATGCCTGCTATTTCAAACAATTAGTTTAGTGATTTTGTTTTACGAATCACATAAACCACATCTTCTGGTAACTTGAGATTTATATTCTCCCAGTAATTCCTCATTTTGCTAAGTGCAGAAAAATTGCTATAGTATCCATGCGTAAATAGCTAAATAAAAGTATTGAAACGACAGGTTATTTCTTACCTTCTCAGCATCTTGCTCAAAGAGTCGGAGTTGAAAGCACTGGTCCAGTTTCAGTTTGCGTACATGCCACATCTGATGCAAGTGTTGCCGGGTTGAATGCAGCTTGTCCAAGAGACTGGTGATCTTTGGCACAAGGCTTTGGAAGTCTGCACTCCCAGGAATGCAGTTCCTGCCAGAAAAACCATCACTGCATCTTATGCATTGTAGTAACCTTTGGCCCTCACGGTCTAGTTCCTCCACTGGAGCTTTGATCACTTTCTTCTTAAGCTGTGTGTGCTCATCAATCAGCCTTCTTGACCCTTCTACATCAACTGGAAATTCTTTCCTAGCCAACATTTCCTGGAGGTCCTCTAGCCTTGATAATAAATGGATGGCACTGTTGAAAAACTCTTCCAAGGAGACCCGTAGCTCTATCCATTCATCATGGTTGTAATCCAATGAGCCTTCAAACTCATCAGTCAACTGGGAAGGATCCACAAGTTTTGCTAGGCCTTCCACAGAGACCATATTTGTCTAAAGGGAAAAATTACACACAATCTGAATCAGTTTTCATTGACCAACCACAAATAATCTTGGAATCTGTAAATGTCATAAATTGATCATTTTCCTCATCACTGAACATTTTTAGAGAAGACTCGAGACTATATTTAATTTTAATTAATTTAACCAGTCATTAACCCCTTATTTTTATATAAGTGTGCATATTAACCTTTTTTTGGAGAACTTTTCTAAAAATCAATTTTTTTAAATCATTTTAAGCTACACTGACCATCTCAGAATGCTTCTGCAGAGATTACTTTAACCAATATCGCACAGCTCCAACTGAGCATCAAAGCATGGTTACTCAAGACTGGCTATGCTGCCTTATTAAGTGAATACATGATTACACTGACTTGTTTAATCTGCATTATATGCAGCTCAGTGACTATATGGCTACACAAGCTTTGGGCACGTGAAGGCATTTAGTCTATTTTGACAAAATACATAGCGTACCGCTTCTTATTTTCTTTCAGATTATTCCAGTTGTTTTATGCCACAGTAAGAATTCTCACACTACTTTTTACTGTGATTAAGCCAAAATCATTGTAAAAATAAAATTTCTTTGAAGTATCAACAAAAAGAATAAAAGAATAAAAAGTTCCACCCATGAATCATGCAAAAATTAGCAAGACACTGGTCTAGTTTAGTTAGAGTTTAACAAAATCAATGCCAAAGAAAGAGATATGATGTACAGAAAATAACTCAGAATTTGGATTTAGTAAGGCATAATAGCCTAATGGTGGATGGCTGTTCACATTCTTTCTACATACGTTATTTTACTGAAATACAGGCCTACTTTTACAGAACTAGTGATTTTGATTGCCTCTGTTTTTGGATGCTCAACTTGAGACCCTTAAAGGTGTGTGGTTTTCAGAAAGGGCTGAAACTGACCCTTGAAAATCAGGCCCTGGGATATGTCGTGATTTGGGCACAAAATGATTTGGACACCCAAAAAACACAGGCATCCAGAACCATATCAATATGGAAAAGCTAGGCCATTTTTTAAAATCTCTGGTCTGGACAGCTATGTCTACACGAGCAAGTTCTTTCAAAATATTTTTTGCGAGAAGGGGGCTCTTTTGCAAGATCCCCTGGAGTGGCTACACACACACAAAGTGTTCTTTCGAAAGTAAATTGAAAGAATGTGGCACTCCTTTCAAAAATCACTCTTCCTTTCCCATTTCAGGATGAGCGCTCCCTTCGTGCATAGATGCTCCACAGGCTTCCCCTCCCTTTTTTTCCCCTGAAAGAGCAATCCTCATGAGGCCTGACTTTTTGATTCCTGGCCTGTTCTGTTGAAAGAGCAGGGACTGCATGGACACACTCTTTCAAAAGAAGTTCTTTTGGAAGAGATCTTCTGGAAGGGCTTATTTCAAAAGATCTCTGTAGTGTAGATGTAGCTGTCAAGTCCACCTACCGTTGAAGTCAGCAAAAGAATTTAAGGCTATTGGTTTGAATTTGGTCCAACAATACATGTTGCCCACCAGTAAATCGAGATTGTAAGCTGGATTGTAACAGTCTGTTATTCCAATTTCCTATGCATCTTAAAAATATTTCAGACAACACCACAAAATGATCTTTGTACTGAAAATATGGTCAGATAATTATACAAGGAAACTGGTCACTGGGGGGGACCCGTAAAATTCTGTTGTAATGTCATTTCACAGACAGGGTCACTTCAGGGAGATCAGGATGACAATGTGAATGTAAATATGCATCTTTAAAAGGCAGTTAATTTGATAGAACCTGTCAACCTGCACACTGACCCTGGAAAGGAGTAATATGATAATTCAGACTATGACTACTTGTAAAAAAACTCTCTCCAGATTGCTTATATGCCATTTGCCAAGACACTGCAATACATTCTCTCCTTTATCAGCATTTTGACATGATGATGTGGCAGGAGAACTTTTCATTTAAAGAATTCTGCAGGCAAATTTGTTATTCAAATTTGTCCCCTTGAGAACTGTTTGAGGGGAATACATTACCTAAGTTCAGTGGGTAGGGATGGGGTAGGACAAGGTAACAGTCTATCTGCTCTCATTTCTCTTTCTTTAAAAATGCAACCAATACAAATCATTGCCCACTTATTCACCCTGTTCAGGACAAAAGGAAAATAATCATCAAAATCTCTTCTGAATGAATGATGATGAGGCTTCCTGAATCATTCCTCACAGTGACTGGAAGTTCCTTGAGTCTGAATTAGTCAATCAAGTGTCTGTCTTGCTCTTTTTTGCTTGGCAACAGCTTATAGCTTCTTCAACTTTTCTGGGAAAATGAAGTTTGTAAAGCAATACTGGCTACAGCAAAGATTCCAATGAGTCCAAATGCAAGAATCAGTGGGGTTCTCAACTGTTCAATACACAAACCCAAAAACCTTTGTCCTACACCCACCCACCCTCTTCTCCAAGCCCCTGCCCACTCCACCCCCGCCTCCGTCACTTGCTCTCTTGGTGAGGCAAGGAGTTGCAGTGTGAGATCTGGAGAGGGGCCATGGATTTCCAAATGTGGGAGGGGGCTCTGGGCTGGTTCTGGGGCACAGGGTTGGGGGTGCAGAAGGGGATGTAAGGTGCAGATGCTGGGAAAGAGTTTCAGTACAGGAGGAGCTCAGGTGTGGGTAGGATGTTGGGGTGCAGGTGGATATTTGGGGGTGAGGAGTGAGCTGCCTGTCCTGGGAGTGGGCTAAGAGCTGGGATAGAGATTTGAAGGTGTAGGCTCCAGCCAGGCAATGCTAAACCTGGGCAGCTCCCAGCTGTGGGCACAGCAGCTAGGGTGGACTCCGGCTTGTCCTAGCCCTGTATCACTTCCAGAAGTGGCTGACACCTCCCTGCACTCCCTAGAAGCATGGGCCAGGTGGCTTCATGTGTTGGTACCTGCCCACATTTGCCACTCCCACAGATCCAGCAGCCTCCAGGAGATTAAAACCATTTCCAGGAGACTCCTGGCAACACTAGCAATCAGCACTCACCAAGGGACAAATTCTGCCTTGGGGTGCATGCCCTACTTTCCGAACCTCAAAGGCAGAAACTGGCATTAAAATGGATACTAGCCTCGGTCTCATCCTCTGCTCAGACCGATCATTTACATCTACTGATTTCAGGGGAGCTATACTACTTTACTTCAATGGGGGAGCTACCCTATTGTGATTTGCTTTGGCTGTGTAAAATCAACCGTGGCAGATTTGTCCTGGGGACACAAAGGCACAGCCCCAAACTCGCAAAAGAAACAAAAAGTTGGGGGAGGGAGGAGAAGTAAAATCAAAGTTCAATAAATATCTCTTCAAACCGCAGCTGTAGCTTTAATAATGTAACTCTTTTGAATGAGGAATCTAGGAGTCCAAGTTTACAAAACCTTTTCCAAAGTAGCAGTCAGGGCACCCACATGTCAGTGAACAGCATGGCAGTCAGAGTAAAGGCCTGAGGGGCACTTTCAAAACAAAAGTCCTTTTAATTTATGACAGACAACAGATGCCATAAGAGAACACAGAGGAGTGCTCCTACTATCTGGAACCATGACTGACAATCAGAATGGCACAACAGTTTATATTAAGCATATTCTGAATTTTAAGCACATGTTAAAGTCCCACTAACTTCAACAGGTCTTAAAAATGTTGAGCTAGTTAGTTGAAAAGGCAATTCGAAATCCAGTGTTTGCCAAATTCTGCTCTGAGTTACACTTCCATAAATTCACAGAATCTCCCTGAAATCAGTGGATTTACATTAGAGTAAATAAAACAGTGTCCTATTTTAGAAATGGGGAAGAAAAGAAAAGCTAACTAATTTCATAGCATATTGCAATTGAAAAATGAACCTTTTGCATGCCAGAATTTTGCTTCAGCCTGAGTAAGAAGCTCAAGTTTCTTAGAAAGACAAAAACGCCCTACCTGAATGTTCACCTTCAGCAAAATAGAATTTAGGAACCTAAACCCCTTGTGAAAATATTTGTTTCAGAAATCAGTTAAGCATTGCAGAATTGAGCATAGCAAGTCCTAAGTACCTTTAACAATCTAGACCTAAATGCCTTTTAAGAGGGCCATTAGTGAAATTCTGTAGAAGATTGGCTAAAAGAAATGACTACAAAATTGTGGGTCATTAGTTTTCTTTGTATTTTAGAACAGAACCATAAAAACAGCAAAACCATGAGAAAAAAATCCACTAAGTATCCGTTAGCTAAAAGGAAAGAATGAAAGCAACAGTACCACACAAAAAGCCAAACATAAATATTCTGGGGAAATTCAGCCCTGTGAAGGCCAACCAAGGGCCAAAATACAACTGCAAATGCTGAAAATTTAGAGAACATCAGTGACACATAAGCCTTCTGAATAGGATTGGCCTTTAACCTAAAAAGAAAAAAACCTTAAGGGGCAAAATGCACCCCGGAAAACTTCTGAGTCAGGCTCTTACCTCAAAGATGAATTTGGAGCTGCCAAAATTAGTTTTCTGCTTCTGCCAGAAATTGTCAGGCTTGATAATCAGGGCAACGTGGATCTCAGCAGGGAATGCTTCCTGAAGAGTCTTCAGAAGAGGCTTGATCAAGTCCCACTTCGATCCTCTCATATCGATAATAACAGTGAATCCTCTTTTACAGACATCTTCACTGTAGAGATAAAAGTATGGCAGGATTATTAATACTGTCTACAGACACATGAGATATGACACGTTAAGTCTCAGCCTCCTGTTATTATCTTTCAACATTTTAATGCAAACCATGGAATAATATTCTTGGAAATATGAAGCAGAGGATGATATAATATAATGGCTGTAGGGAATCTGATGAGTTCTATTATGACCTAATTCTAATTTATTTCAGTAGTTAACATACACACTACAGCCTTGTCTCCTGTTTCCTAAATATATAGAATTCAATTTTGCACTGCAAACATATATACTTGGGTTTCCGGATTGCTACAAAATTGAATATATATTAAGGATTGTCTTCAGCACTTTTATTGGATTCTGTAAAGCAAAGTCAAGGTTTTCAAAAGCGATGAGTGACTTTGCATGCTTCTAGTTGTGTAGTTCCAACCTGAGAGCCCCCTACAGAGGCTTGAATTTTGGACAGTGCTGTGCACCCACCCTCTGAAAATCAGCCTCATGTATTACTTCTCTCTCTACTGACTTCAGCAGCCTTTGTGTCAGGTCCAAAGAAAATACAGATAAACAGAAGAGACATTTTCAAAAGTACAAAGTCAGTTATACATCTAATTCTCATTAATACCTGCTGCCAGTTGTGCCTTTGATAAATCTCCCTTGGCCATCAATCAATAGATAGAACAGACAGCAGGCATGTTAGTAAGAGAAGTAATGCATATTATTTTTTGTTTTGTTTTCTTTTCTGCTGTATCATTAGTCCAAAGTTCAAACAAAAACACCGCTTAAGTGTTCAAGTTGGGAATCTGTTGTTTTTATAGAGGTATTTTTGGGCCAGAATATTTCATCTTAACAGGTAGCAGCATCTTCATATCAATGTCATATAGGAATTTCCCAGGTGCAAAGAAGCAGACTGATACTGCCTGAAAGAGATATGTATCAAGGAAATAACTCTGAGAAGGTAGACAAGTCCTTCACATTTATAGGCTGATGTACTGAAGAATGGCATTGCTCACTTTGAATAAAGGTGAACATAGTTTCAAGACTTTTGCTAGCAGTTTCTGAGAGCTGACTATCCTTACAATTATTACTGTAATTAGATTACTAGCATTCATCCAATAATATTAGCCTGTGGCACTTTGTCTCATCACTGAATTGAACTTTCTGCCACAGTTATAATTCCACAACACCCTTCAGTGATTTCATATACAAATGTACCACCCAATTTCTAAACCTACTTCTCAAATGCTATTAGTTAACAGTATTTAAGATGCCATGAGCCAAAAAATCTTCCGTTACTTAATTTTACTTTTAGATGACAGAATATGTTGTTAAGAGTGGCACAGATGCTCGTAGCATAAGCGGACATACAGGTACTGATCAGCGAGATGAGAGGAGAGAATTAGGAATTTAGACTACTAACTGATCAGTGGCAGGACTATATGTGTCTGTACAGTGCCTAGCTCCATGGAATTGGCTGCTGCCTACCAGCCCCTGCTGTCTTCAGCTGCTAGTAAGTTAATACTGAAGATGTCCTTCATTCAGCTATACATGCAAATTTAAATAATATTTTAAAATTAATTAAAAACATTCTCAAAAACAAAATTAAGCAGAAAAATTGAGAAAATAATACAGGCTTCAACAGCATCTCGGTGAGATTAGCGTGTTTGAAAATTTCACATATACTATGACTTTAAGGACAGAAGTGTAATGCTTGTCAGTAGAAGGGATTGAACCCACAACCACTGGGGAATAAAGTCCTGTGCTTTATGATATGACCTAAAGGCCAGGCAGCACTTAACTACTGCTGTAGAGCAGAGACTTCACTCTCTTTAGTGCATGGTCTCAGTGCTTCCAGAATTACATGAGACAAAAATAAAATTTTGGCTTTCTAAAGGTAAGCTCCCAGATCCATCCTGAGGCATCTGCCCAGATTTCCAGACATACGGAGCATCCCCAATTCCTACTAAAGCCCATGGAAGCTGTAAGTATTCAACCATATTTGAAAAATCAGATCACTTTTCTCTAGGTGCCTAAATATGGATTGAGGATGCTAACTTTAGGTTACAAAAGTTTGGATATTTGGCCCTACTTATTAAATTCTGTGTGAGAAGGAAAAGAGTAGAATTGTGTCCTCTGAAACATCTGGCATCGGCCATTGTACAGGATACTGGGCGAAATGGACCCAGTATGGCTCTTCTCATGTTGTTAATTTATACACAGATCAGGAAAACCATGAGCAGAAGCAATTAGTTTCCTGCACAATGTCCCAACAACGTGTCTTACTGCAGGCCTGGACTGCTACCTGGAGGGTGTTTTGTTAGTTGGTGGGATGGAAGCCTGAGGTTACTACACTGTACCTACAGGTTACAGGAAGGTATGGAATGTTGATTTTCTAAATGAAAAGGAAGTATGTAAAATCTTTGTGTGTTGTGTCTTCTGAACCTCTTCTAGAGGGGGATGTTTTGGCTCTGGTCCATTCTCCTAAATAGCTCCTAGAAATATTTGACATCATCTGATATGAGTGCTTCATCTAGGAAAGATGAGTTGTGTTCTGGTGACTCCTTATGATGAGAGCTGTCTTCCCTCTATTCTTCCCATTCCTTAATGATCTCAGAGGGCTCAGGTACTAATGTTGAAAACTGTTGGGGTTTCTTGTGTGCAGACTCAGCTCTCTGGAATTGGGCCATATAAGCTGTTGATGGGTCCCATTGTGGCCATTACATAGGGAAAGACACACGTAGGCTTATCAGTGGGCTTGCAAGCCACAGCTGTAGATCTCTCCTTGTCTTTCTTTTGCAATTGTATTGGCGGGTAGTGTCCATTTGGGAAGAATATCTTGAGGAAAAAAAAAGCTGTCTTTTCTTTTTCTTCCCTCTCATTGCTTGAGAATAGCAGAGGAAATGAGGCTGGTCTGGTGCTGTTGGTATCAGGGAGTCTATAGTGCCATACAATCGGGAGCTGGGTGCTGATGTAGTCAGTATCTCAGTGTAATGAGTGAAGAAGACAATGTCGTCATATGCAGTGCTGTTTCCTTTGGTGTTGATCATTTATGAGTAGTTTCATTTGCACTGTCATATGTTTTGATTGTTCCAAGCTCAGCACTATTGCACTCATTGCAGGTGGGGGAGCCATGATCTGTAGTGCAGTTTGAGATACTGAATCCTTTCCAGGGGTAGATGCTATCGTGCAGGAGGAAGCTATATGGTGCCTACAACTTGACTCTTCCCTTATTGGCAGAGGTCAGTGGGCAGATAGTCAAAGAGATGCCTGGTGTATCAAAGGCATTTGATGAGCTTACCACCAATGCCAGGGATCTTGTGGAGACCCTTTGTTTTTTAATGGTCCATGGTTTGGTGACGACAAAGCCCTTGATTTCTTCAAAGACGAAGCACTCACCCTGTCAATGGAGGGAGCACCAGCAGAGCTATTTGTTGACTCTGCTGCAGAGAAAAGGCATTTTTCCAACAAGATTAGTTACAGACAGCAAGCCCTAGCTCGCTGACTCTTGCCTGTAGGCTGTTGCAGTGAGTACACTTCTGAGGAATGTGCAATTCCCTGAGGAAGTGGGCAGAAAATGAGTGTCCATCTAAGACTGGTGTGGTGTCAAAACAAAACAGCAGTCATGTAGCACTTCAAAGACTAACAATTGATTTATTAGGTTATGAGCTTTCGTGGGACAGACCCACTTCTTCAGATCTATAGAATTTCCAGTCCAGACCCAGATATATAGCACAGAGGTCCGAAATAATGCATTGAAAACTGACAAATCAAACATATGCACTGAAGGAGGGGGGAGTGGAATGGGGGATGTAAAGTGTCTTGCCTGAGATCATTACAAACGTCAAAGGAAGGAAGCAGTCCTTGTAATGCGTGAGATAATTGTTGTCTTTGTTCATACCAAGTGTTACTATGTCAAATTTGAATATGACGCCCAGTTCACAAATCTCTCTATATAATCTGTTTTAAAAGTCTCTTTGTTGTAGGATGCATATTCTCAGGTCTTTAACAGAATGGCCCACGCCATTGAAATGTTCACTGATCAGCTTATGCGTATTGGGGTTCCTGATGTCTCTTCTGTGTCAATTCATTCTTTTGCGAAGTGTTTGCCCGGTTTGTCCAATGTACATTTTAGAGGGGCATTGCTGGCACCTAATTGCATATATAATATTGGTCGAGACACATGAGAATGAACCCCTGATCTTGTAATTAATGTGATTAGGTCCAGTAATGGTGTGGTGTCATTAAAAGACTTTGTAAAATGTGGGGATCCAGGCTTTCTTAAAGCATCCTTCTTCGGGATTTGGAGATAAAGATTTTTTTAAAATTAATACTACGATGGTACTACGGTGTTAATCTAAAATTAATTATAATTAAACTAAGAAACAATCTAAAAACTATAGTTTTCTAAAGTTGTAGGGACAGCACTAATGGACTCCATCTCAAGCAGAGTATACTTGAGAAGGAATGGAGGGGTTCAGGGCATATGTATGCCAGGTGAGGTGCCAGTGGAGCCACAAAACTGATACTGTATATGGGTGCATCAACCTGATAGCAGAAATCACCAATCAACAGCACCAGGACACACTGCCACCTGAAGTGGAGCACCTACATGGACACCAATCAAAAAGGATATACTTTGTTCAATTCATCTGTGACTTATTTACTTTTTGTTCAGCATTGTTGTTATGGTAGCATCAGTCAGAAAGGATTAAACTTGTCTGGAGGTCTTTCTAAGCAAAATATACCCAATTCCGCCATCTGACCATTCACCACCCCTGTTCGTAGGCAGGCTGTTCAACCACAGTGTTGTTCTTCTAAGGCAACTACAACATTCCATAGATTTAACTAATAGCTCCTGCCATTCTAGAGTCCCTTTGTGGGGTGCTAAGGGCAGTAGAAACACTCAGTTATGGGTCTTACAATGTCTTTCTTCTGTCCAGTCCCCATCTCCTCCTTTTTGTATAAGCATATACAAAGGGTTCAGCACAGAACACTTATTGATCCACACCCAATGTGTGAGAGAAAGGGCACCTGTGCACTCAGGTATCTAGTTTCTAGTTTTCCAACATGGATAAGCAATGTTCTTGCTTTTAGAAAAGAAACCAAAGCCAGTCTCACATTGGGATCAGACATAAAGCAGTAATGGAGAGAATTTCCAGTGACATTCTGTAAAAAGATTTGCAGCCTGAGGGGTCCATGAGAGCCAAACTCTTCGTCTCTCATTACCACGATCAGCAGAGCCACTACGTTTATGGGGACATGAAGTATGACTGGTAATGGCACAAGACTGCAGATGTGTGACTGCACAATACCCACATTCAACCTGAGATTGTGGGCAAATATCAATAAATTACAATACAAAGACATAAAAAGCAACTTTGGAAGCAGAAGCCGGATAGTGGAGTGCATGTGCCAGCCAAGCAAGGCACCAAGTAAATCAAGTGCCTTAGTAACACTTTTTTTCCCCTTTATAAATAATGGGCCTGAAGTCAATGGAGTTTTATCAAAATCTGCTGTAAGTCAAAAAAGAATGAGGCTCAGTGTTCCAGTCAATCATGCTTACAAGAAAATAATCCCTTAACATAGGCTCTGATCCTGCAAAATACTGAGAGCTTCCTGAACGGGGCACAGTGCTCTAAGAGCCTACTAAACTCAAGAGAATTTGAGAGAACTTAGTATAAGTCATATTCTGCTCTTGATTTCCACTGCATAAATCCAGATAAAAACCACTCCAATTTATATCACTGTAATAGAGAGGAGAACCAGGCCCACATGTCTGAAGTTACTCAGCACTCCATTTGATTAGACCCATAAAGAATATTTGAGAAGTTTAATGTCTTTATTCAAATGACAAGGATATAAAACACAGCTGGGTCCAAGAATACATGATGACAGCAGTTAAAGACAAAACCAAAGGGTGACTGTTACAATTTTCCAGACTCTTGATAAAACTCTGCTGCCAGATGACATCTTGATACAACCCCATTTGCCCTATTCTGCTGATGTTGCCTTACATTTACTATAATCATATCAACGTCTGGCAGGTTCTCTTGAAACAGCCGTGAAGAGAAATATGAAATTAATCAGAGGGTTGTTTAGCCAAGGCTATGTTTGAGAGTTTGTTACAACAACAGAAACATATTTGAGAAAAACTATCTCCTTACTATGGACTGTCCTACATTTTGGGTCATTTGGCAAAAACAAACAAAAAGTTGAATGAAAATCCACACCTTATTGCTACTGGCTGTAAAAATGAACTGTTAGATCTGTATTCTGATATACACACACTTAATGGGAATAGTTTGGAAGAGCATGAGATGCTTTGAAATATTACTGGGACTGTAACGCTGCTGGAATTCTCTGCTTGGTGTAGCAAACAATAATTAACATGAGAAACATTTCCAGTCCTTGGCCGTTTCTACACAGGCCACTTTCTCCAAAAGTGGCATGGTAATACACGGCCTGAAATATGCTAATGAGGCACGGATGCAAATTCCCCGCACCTCATTAGCATACGGTCATGTGATTTGGAGTCTGGAAGACCGTTCTTCCGGACTTCAAAACGCCGTTTAGAAGTGCGGCCCTGGGGGAGGTTCCAGAAGGAAGTCCTTCTTCCGGACGCCCCTTCTTCCCAAAAATTTTTGGGAAGAGGGGGCCTCCGGAAGAAGGACTTCCTTCCGGAAGATGCCCAGGGGCCACGCTTCTAAACGGCATTTTGGAGTCCAGAAGAACAGTCTTCCAGACTCCAAATCACATGTCCGTATGCTAATGAGGCATGGGGAATTTGCATCCACGCCTCATTAGCATATTTTGGGCCGTGTATTCCCATGCCACTTTCAGAGAAAGTGGCCTGTGTAGAAACGGCCCTTGTGTGTGTGTTCTGAATGTACAGCATTTTTTGGTGACTAATTCAGAGACGAAGAATCAGCTGCAATAAGATTTATGCTGTATCTACACTACAAGATAAAACTGAACTTAAAAGAGTTAGCTTGATATTAAGGCTACATCTACACGAGCTCCTTCCTTGAAGAAGGGGCATGGTAATGAGTGAGCTGGGAAGATGGTAATGAGGCTCTGTCATGAATATGCAGCACCTCATTAGCATAATGGTGACCGCAAGCAATTCAAAAGTGCTGCTTTTGAATTGTGTGCCACTAATGTAGATGGGGGCCTTTTGAGAGGACCCCCCAGGACTTCGAAAGCTGCTTCTTCATAAAACCAAATAGGAAGAAGAGGCCTTCAAAATCCGGAGGGTCCTTTTGAAAGGCTCCTGTCTACACAGGCGGCACGTGCTTCGAAAGCAGCATTTTGCATCACGTGCGTCCATCATTATGCTAATGAGGCACTGAATATTCATGGCAGCACCTCATTAGCAGCTTCCTAACTCTCTCGTTACTATGCCCCTTCCAAAAGGGTCTAGTGTAGATGCAGCCCAAAACATCACTGTCTTCACTGTAAATGTTATTAGCTTGATTTAGTCTGCCCTAATATCCATAACAAAATGTTGATAATAATGGATGGGTATAGCATCATTCTCAAGTTTAAAATGTCGAATAAAGGCTTGTGTGGAAGTGCCACGTCTTTCATTCAAATTCATTAGCCTCCACAAGCGTCCCATATGTATCCCACAAAGCTATGTGCTACAACTGGCTCTCAGCTCCCCGCTACTAGCAGGATTGGGAAACTGACCGGGGCTGCTGTGCTGTCAGTTTCCTGGGTCCCCCAAGCTGCAGGGACCCGGGAAACTGACAGCACTGCTGCACTTGGCTCCCAGTTCTTTGCTACTAGCAGGAAACAGGAAGCTGACCATGGCTGCTGCACCTGCCTCCCGGCTCAGAATGCGGTGCTGGGAGAACTGTGGGTTAGGTTGCCACAATGCCCTGCTGCTACAGTCTATGTTTGGTGATTTCAGCGTGGAAGCAGTATGTCGAATTTGTTGGGAGCCTGTGGGAAGTGAGGATTTTTTTTAAAAAAAGGCATTATAAAATCAATTTTAATAAATTCAAACTTATCTTGTGGTGTAGACATAGCCTTTGTCTAAATCTATCAATGCCAAATTCTCACCAAGGGAAAAGAATATCTTCCTGGGCAGTGATTGATCTCCTAGATAATGGATTCTAGACATTTGTACATGTTGGTGATGAGTTCCATGGACTCTCCAGGTACCCTGAGTGAAGAAGAATTTTCCCTGAAGATAAGTCATATTCTGCACTTGATTTCCCCTACATAAATCCAGCAATTGTTCTCGCTTTTAGAGAGAGAGAGAGAGAGAGAGTTTTCAAGGTATGATTAATAGAGGATTAAGCATTTGGCAAGGACGGATACTGAAGCCCAAATGGTATCCACAGACATTGCGACAAACTCAGCCCTGATGTAAGAAAATACAGCCTCTCTCGTCTTGTGGACTTAGGCCTGTTCAATCAGGGCTGAACAAGACACACTGCATGGAATACTCAATGTTATTGCCTAGAGATGTTTAGATTGGTCTCTCAAAGTAGGATCCACATTTTTCCCTTAATAAAGATAGTGGAAGTTGGAACACTTATCAAGAGTTATGCACCCATGTTGCGTGGAAAATAATTCTTCTAAGGCTGTGTGGGTGGAGGAGCGAGGAAAATGCTTCCACATGTACGTCAGCCTATATTGGAAGTTAGAAGACTACCACTCAACTCAAGTTAGTGTGAAAAAAAACCACTAGTATAAGTGCAGCAGCACAAGTGATGTCTCGGGGTAGCCTCCCAAGTACATACCCAGAGGATCAGGCAGATTTTTACTCAACCATCTGCCACCCATGTTGCTGTGACCATACTGTACTTTTTAGGGTAGTGCACTAGCTGATGCAGAATTAGCATGAGTATGTCCTGCTGCAGGAGAAAGTAAGGTCACATCTCTGTAGCCGTAATTTAAAGGTCCTGAGTAGAGCAGCTCAGAAAATTTCCAGTAGAATGTTTTTTTCCAGTTTGCCAAAAGCAATAAATTTTTAAAAAAACACATTGATTTTGATGAACATTTGTTTAAAAAGAAAAAGATTGTATAAGGTCAAAATATAAACATCTTGTTTTAACTTTCTTTTGATTTTCCATTTAGAAATCACTTTTGATAGCTGTTATTTTTATTGTGTATAATATAAAATGGAAAAAGTCAAAATTTGAACAAAATGTTTTGATAGACACATACAGATTTTTTTCTTTGGAATTTTGTTCCATGGGAATTTGTTTTTTAATCCATTTTGGAACAGGGAAAAATTTGACATCATGGATTCTCCCATGGAATGAAAAAGCATGTTCTAGCTCTGCTCCAGCCTTGAGTGTTTCAACATTCAAGTTGTTTTCCCATGTTAGCTTCTCAGTAGAAATTATACAGCCATTGTATTAGGCAGCTCACCAGACTTTGGCAAAAGTCCACACATTCAGTTTTACTCAATGTTGCTCGCTGCCTCAGAGTGCAGCCCAAAAAAGAGAAAAATTGAACATTATACTCAAGTAACATTTCCCACTCCCCACATATACTTTTATTAACATCGTATGTTTGAATTTGGAATTCTTTTTGGAGATTTAATAATTTAAGCCAACTCCTCCATTTTCTCCACCTCCCTGACTAAGTTCAATGTGACTAACATTTCTTATTCTTTCTGAGCCCCACCTCAGAGAAAACAAAGTAAGTATTTGCAGTTACACGGATTTACCCAAAATAGTTTGCTTATCAGATGTACATTTCCTGCCCATACCAGACTAGAGAGGAGAACCTTGAGCAGTCTGTCTACAGTGTTACATCCAGAAGCATTTTCTCTTCAGCTACAAAATCAACCTATTTGTTAAAATATATTTTTAGGTGGAAACTAACACAACTTTTTAAAATAGCTAACATACAAACACAAACACCAGGAATGCACTGACAAGGCAAACAATTGAGTTTTATTTATTATGTCTTTCTAAACCCAACCTACATCTGCTCTCATGTGCATTTCACAGCTCAGTTCAAAGCAGTCCCCTCTCACAATGGGGCGATACTTTTCTCCTTATAAAGAAATGTTAGAAGAGGTGGATGAGTCACTCTACCTCCTTGGAGGAGCTGAGTCCTGCTGATAAAGCAGGTACAATTTAGGTGATGTACTGACACTCACCAAGTTACAAACATCTAATCTACAAACATCTGCAAATACAAACAAAAGCTCACCTACAGCCTCAGACAGGTGGGGCAGTTGCATGGGGGGCGGGCATGGTGATGATTTTTCAGAGATGTGATTCTATAATTTCAGCAACACAATAATAAAAAAATGTAAAGCAAATTTTAAACTAAGGTCCTGTAGACTAACACAGTAAATTCAAAAACTGACCGTTTATATCTGGGTTTGGCAAATACTTCTTAGATGCCTTCATTCACAATGCTGTAATTGGTCTGGCAGGTTTTCTCTTTTAAGTTAACTAAATCCTCTCTGAAAGAAGCAGAGTCACAGAACAGGGACAGGAAGAGGTGGGTGGACATTAATACCAGTGATGCCCCAAATTTCTGGATGCTCTACCCAGCTGCATATTCTGTGTATCGATAAGGATGGCCCTGGCATCAGAGGAATAGGTAAGGGGCCAGGTGGTGATGAGATGTGAAAGTGCTGGCTGGAGGACTCTCAAGAGTCATGTAGTGGCACATTGAAGGGGAAGCTGATGCTTCTCTTTACCTGCCAGTTGCATAGGCCACGCTTCCTCCCTGGAGGGGATTTTTGTGTGTCTGAAAATTGGGGGTACTTAAAATTTTTAAAGGGGTTCTTTATAAAAAAAAAAAAGATTAGGAAACCCTGGATTAGAACTTAATTTAATTGGTTTAATCACCAGCAGGAGTGGCAGGGTGGTGGGAGCTGCTGTGGTGTTCATGGCAGGAATAGGAGGGCTGGGGAGAGCCACACAGCTGTGGTGAAGAAAGAAGCAGCGGGGGATGGTGACAGGCAGAGCTCCTGCGCAAGTTAATCCTGGGTTTGGGAGAGCAGTTTGGGACTATTTTGTGTTTGGCCCCCAGAACATGAAAAAAGGTTGGACACCCCTGAGCAAGGTCATTGGAGATGGAGACAGCAGAATGAAAGCACCAAAACCCACATCTTCACCCAGAGCTTCTGAACAAACACATGTACATGCCAAAAAAGAGGGGTTGAAAAAACAGAACTATGGGTCATTTCGCAGCAGAGACACCTCAGAACAAAAGACAGGACTTTAGTCCTGTCCAGGCCGTTATGCTACCATGGAGGAAGAAAGTTCAGTCTGCATCCAAGCAACCTTACCACTGAGTAACACAAAAGATCTTCCAAACAAGAAACACACGATTACGTCTTTGGATGGAGATATTCTAGATGTGACAACCTTTTCACCACATGAAACTGTTCACCATTTGGGAGGGGAAAGGTGCTATAGTTGAATTAAAAAAACAAAAATCTCTACTCATTATTGCTGCCTGTGGCATAAAAATTATTTCTATGACTCAATTTTCTCTGGTGGCTGGAGGAAGAACTCAAGCATGAGAGCATTTAGGACCCAGCAGCAGCAGTCAAGGTGAAAATCAGGTCAAGAGAGTCATCAATTACATTCTCTTCATGCTACCAGGAAAGACACTGTTCCCATCTACTTTGATAGTTTACTAGCATAGGATGAAGTGGCTGCTGGGAAGAATGGTGGAGGCTCAGCCTAGCACTAAGTATAGGAGATATTTTGAAGATATGTTTGGCAACACCAGTTAAACAGGAGAGCTTCACTCTCTCCTATGCAATAAGAAGTTATTGTTTAAATCAGAAAAAAAAAACCCACACTCACTCAAAATATGTCACCAGTGTCAAGAGAAAATATCATATTGAAACCTTGAGTGGGCAGCTAAGGCCTTGATACATGCACAGAAATGACAAAATAAAATCAAGTGAAATAAATATACCTTCTTATTACTCCTGCGATGCACTGCACACAACTGTTAGGCTCCTGTAGGGACAAGTAACCAAACTGGACAGTGCCTGTTTGCAAAAGTCTAGGAGAGGGATCCAAAGCAAAAGACATTGCTAAGGCTATGATTTAGTCAGGGCAGTCACAAATTCCATGACGTTATTGGAACTCTGTGATGTCTCCCAATTCAGTGGTCAACAGCCAATGCTGGAGGCAAGATTGTGCACCCCACCCTGCTGCAACTGCAGCTGGATGACAGGAACCAGACCTCTTCAGCCCCTGCCCTGTGGTTTATGGGGATGGGACGGCCAGTTCCAGAGTGGGAGCTGTGTGCCCCCACAGCTCTGCCTCTCCACAGTGGCAGGGATCTCAGCCTGTTGGTCACCAACCTCCCCCGGCCCCCCCCCCACATTCATGGGATTCCATTCCTCCCAATACTTAGCCCTGCCCCTGGTTACTTTACTAAAGACACAGACAGGTCACAGGCTCTGTGAATTTTTGTTTATTGCCTGTGACCTGTCTGTAACTTTTGCTAAACACAGCCATGACAAAATTTTAGCTTTATTTATTTATTTTTTTTGAACTTGCTGAAAGAGGTCATGTGCCCAAATCCCAATGAAATGACAGTAGTTAACAGAACAAGTGGCTCCATTGTCAATGTGAATTATAATGTGTTAGGGTTATTTACCACCTGTGTTGTATACTGGAGTGTGCTTCAATTTCATGCAGGTTACGTAGGGTCCAGTATATTTTGTTTCTCCTCCCAGATTTCCCTTTCATAACTTTTAGGAACTCCACAATAATACTCATCATTTAGTTAGGCAGTATGGTCCAGTGAATAAGGCACTGGGCTAGGAATCAGGAGACCTGATGCCTAATCTTGGCTCCCCTGCTGCCCTATTATGTGAGTAGGCTAACGGAGTCACTTCATCTTTCAGTGCCTCGGTTACTCCCTGTGTAAAATAAGGCACGCTCTATTTTTCTTTCTTTTTAAAGCACTTTGAGACCCACATATAAAGATGCTATTTAAGAGCTAGGTATTTTGATGTTATCACATTTTTGGAAAACATTTACTTATGCTGTCAACAGAATTATAAATCGCATGCAACCCTCATTTCATGCTTAATGCCCCAAAACTTTAGAAAGGCTACTTTAAAATCTAAACACATGCCGACTTATCCAAGCTTCAGATATTCAGAGCATTGTCCATGTGTTGATTTTATACAGAGAACATTTATTGCTATATACATATGCTTATCTAATGGCGCTGAATACACATGGTTTATTAAACTCATAAATGAACACATTTATGCACTTCTGTGAAAATGGAGCCCTTCATATTTTATTTATAAACTGGGACAATAGAACAGCATAGACACAGAGCATCCATTTAATTCAAAGGATTTAGGGTCGTCCTACAGATTTTGTTCCCCTCCCTTTTTTATTTTTGCCAGAATCAAAGCTTATGGGTGTTTTAATTAGATTTCCACCCCATCTGCTTGCAAAGATAGCCTTGACTATGGAAACTACTGTGCTTTGTCTTGCTGAGTCTGCAGCCAGTGGTGAGAAACAATGGCATGAGGAAGAGGATGAACTTATACGCTGGGTCTTTATTTTAGTGAGGTGTTTAACTTGAAAGCAAAATGAGACTGCCTAAATGCCAACATTCTTAACCCTTTCACTGCTGCTCCTTTTAGCACCCAGCCTGCAGACTTCTTTGTTCTGAGCAAAGCGGTAGCTCCATCATGCCACAGCACTGGATTCATATTAATGGCCGTTTTGTACAACTAAGGCTACAGTTACACTACAGCACTCTGTTGACAGAAGTCACTGTTGGAAGAGATTTCCTGACAAAATTTCTGTCAACAGAATGCAGCCACACACAAAAGCCAAATGGAAGAGCCCCCACTGTCGACAGAGCAGTTGGACTGCCCAGCTGCTCTCTCAACAAAACAGGCACCCAGAAGCACAGCATACAGGGCTGCCCATTGTTCTGGACACCCTGTCTGTCGAGAGAAGGCCCCCAGAGAATCCACACAGCTTTTTTTCGACACAATCTGCCAATGGCGGCATTAACTGCCAGTGAAAGTGCTGGGTTTTGTCGCCAAACTGTCAACAGAAAACGCATTTTATGTGTGGACATTCCATCAGTTTTGTCGGCAAAACTTGCTAATGTAATCGTAGCCTAAGGCTGAGCATTTGGACTAAGCCTATAGATGAGCAAAATATTCATTAGATAAGCCAGATGTTTGCTGCTTTCCTTCCAATGCAGTGTAAAAGTGAAGATTTCAGCACAGTCACAACTATTGGAATTCCCTGGTGTAGCAGAGGATGTAAAATAATAATTAATTGGGATAAAAGCTGGCAACAGAGCTGAGCAAAAACATTGGAGTGTAGCAACCAGTGAAAGTTTGGCACCTATATATCTCTGAGGATCTGCAACCTAATGAATAATATTTGATTATTGGCATCAATATATTAATGTCAAGTGTTCAAATATAAGACTATATATAGCCCATCAGGATAGAGCCTCTGTTGCGCCAGTGAGGGCATATTTTATTAACAGCATACAAATCAAAGCACAAATGTAACATGCAAGTTTGTCCCTAACAGTTAAAAATAGTAAGGGTATCATATTCCCCCTGTAAAAGACTTACATTGTACAGACAATGTGGGTAAGGTAATATTATTTATTAGAACAAGTTCTGATGACCTTTGATCCACAAAATTTGATCTTATACTATATATTGTTTCACCCACCTCGTCTCTGTAATATCCTGAAATCAACATGGCTCCCGCTGTACTGTGTACGGATTGAAACTATGGCAGTTTGTCATCTTTTTATATATATATTTTAAACTAGTGCCGACAGATATTCATATATATATTTATATTTATATATAAAATATATATATTTTAAACTAGTGCCGACAGAACAACTGGCCTAAGGAAAAATGTAATCACATTGACTGCATTCACAATTCTCATACCCACCACATTCTAAAATTAAATAACTACTTCACCTTTATCAGACATGAACTCCATTCTGCCTGCATTTCTGATAATCACACAAAGCAGTGGAATCTACTAGCATCAGAAAGTGGGGAGGTGAAAATGACAGTACCAATTTACAACAGGTAAATATAAATACCTAATTAAATGTGAGGCCTAAATTTGCCATTAAAACACGCAGATTATAAAAAAATGAACTATCAATCTGACACACATCAGTTTAGTACAGCTGGTACATTTGTACCATCTGATACATCTACTATTGTTACTTTTGTGTGTCTCTTTTTAATGGAAGTTAAGAACCTAGGCACTGCCACTGTTAGGTCTCTGTTAACTCAGTAGATGCATATGGTTCTTCTCTGAATGCTCTCCAATTATTCATGAAGATACTTATTTAATTGCAGACACTGGAACTGGTCAAAATTCTTCAGTAGTGGTCGCAGCGTTGCCAAATACAGAGTTATTATAACCACTCTATGCCTATTTCAGTTCCAGTGTATTTTGTTTTTCTCTATTTCAGACACTGTTTGTGGAACTTCATCTGCAGCTCAGACTGGTTGAAAAGAAGCTGAGGGCGATTGGGACAAACAAGTGCTAACAGTACCATATGGCAGCTATGGTGCACAAGTCATCCTGACCAGACACTGCTACCAAAAGTCTACGATCAATGGCACCAGAACCCACTCACACCTATAGTGGAGCTCCCAAAGGGATGGCACTCAAAGAATTACCAGCAGTTTCTTGACTATCAGTTTTAGAAACCTGCACATCATCCTTCATCCGCCTGTCTCTTCTTTCCATTATTCTTAGTACAGAAGCATCAAGAAGAGTCACCAGTCATCCCTAGATGGTTGAAGATGTCTTTCTGGCCACACTTAATTTCCTGACAGGTTAAACCAAACAGCCCTGCGCAGGAGCATTACACACGCATCTCAGTTCCATTCACACAGTTGGATTTTCAGAGATGATTTAAGCAGTTTGTTTACTGAGAACTTAGTATTCATTGATATTTCTAGTTGTATGTGGAATTTCTCCTGAATAGATCCTTCAGCGACAGATACATACATACATATAAACCTATAAATAAAGGATAGCAGCATTCAACAGCACTGCATTTTCCATCCAACTGCCTGATAAAAAACAGCTTCTCCATCTGGCTCTTGTTTGCACAGTTCTGCCTTACAATTAGAGATGGCTGGAGAAATTTCAATGGAACCATATTCCATCAGAATATATGGCTTCAATGAAATCAAAATGCTTTGTGAATTCACATTAATTTTGCTGGAACTTAATTTTGGAAGAAAGGTGGGAGAAGGTTCATGCAATTAAAATGATTTGTTTCAACATTTCTGGAACCAAAATTATCATTTTGAAATCACATTTGCTGCTTTTTTAGTTTTATGTTATTGTGACAGAGTGTATTCAATGGAGAAGCCAGCTCCCTTTCTACCTTGTAACTAGTTGCCTGGCTAGCGACAACTGGGATATAAGGCTGCATCTGACACAGAAGGTAGCAGCTGTCAGAGAAGCTGGGGACTATTCTGAAAAAGCTTATCAGCAGTGGTGGACAAGAAGCCAGCTAAGGCATAGACCCTGCAGCTCCTCAGGGAGCAGGGTGAAATTTCCAGGAACAGCTCAGTGGATTTCTACCCATCCAATCCATGAGGTTAGGGAACAAAATTTTACAACAGGAAGTTGAAAAGCAGCTGGCACAGACTAGAAAACCAGGAGACCAAGATGCAAAAGGTCCAGTGTGCCATCAATGATCCCATATGTACAGATGAGGAGACTGTGCCCAGGATTGTTTAAAGGTCCAGTGTAACTTTGATGATCCTATGTGTAGCGAGAAGGAGATTGTGCCCATTCGCAATTGTATATTACAGTATAATACAAAATAAAAATAAGTCAAAATCAAACACTTTTTTCCAGAATTTTCTTTTGCGGAGAATTTCAAAATTTTCACTTTTTGTTCTGATTCCAGAACAAGTCAAATGTAAAAATCTCAAAATACTCTATTCAGCTCTACTTATACTGTATAGGCAGGCATTTAAAGCACATACTTATGTGCTCTGCTGAAGAAGGATGGACTTAAGCATGTACTTAATTTCTGTGCTGAATTGGGGTCACAAGTCCTATACAAAACATAGGAAAGATTATTTAAACAGTAATTGAAGACTCCTAGTAAAAGAGTTAGGTCCTCTGCTGTTCCCCAACAACCTCTTACATAATTTTTCAAGTTAATTTCAAATAATTAATAGGTTAGTCTAACAAGAGAAAAATGTTTCTCCTTGCCTTCTTTTGTAATTAATAGCATGTGGGGGAAATGCACATTTCCAACATGATGATTTCCTTCTCATGATCCCAGTGCTTTACATATTACTTAACAAGCCTTTGTTCTATAAATGAAACACTCTTTGAAGTTTGGTGACAGGGAAAAGTGCCAGAGCTGGTCAATGGTTGAGTACACAGGCCTTGAATCTTAACTGTTTTTTTCAGATGGTGCTAGCCTATATAATAATGTTCTAGGTTGTATGAATTTTCACAGATTAAGGCAACATTTGTTCTCAGGCAACTAACATCACATTGGTGCATGTTCAAAAATCAGTCTGAATATTCTGAGCTGGCAAGAAATGAAACCCCTGATTTCAGTCACTATTACAAATCATATTATAAAATGTTATACACACATGGCAAAGCATTTCTATAATGTCTGGTATAATAACGGCTGTGCTCTCCAATGCTGGGGCCTGCTATTGAGTCTCGAACCCATTCAACTGTAACCATCTGTTGTTTCTTGTCTAAAACTTAGATTGTTATCTGATCCTGCTTTCAAATCAAATAATGCTGTAAATGTACTATGTGACACTACTAAATCATCAGAGAAGCAGTTGTGATACATATATCATGAAAGTTAGCTTTCCACTAAGTCTATAAGAAATGGAATAGCAAATAACTAACATAGGTCTCTGGTTGGAAGCCCAATCTAAATTAATTTTTGATCTCTCTGGTGTTCAACAAGTCACATTCCTGGTTCTAGAGAGAGTAATAAGAAATGTTATAGGAAAAAGTCCAGATTATCTATGCATTTAATTCCTAAACTAATAGTTCATTACCAAAGCATTGACTCTGGAGCATCTGTTGTCATATGGGTAAGTGCGTCAACTAGTTTCCCATCTGCACTTTTAAAAATTGCATTAGAGACTGGCAACAATTCTTCACTCTTTAATACCACAAAATCAAATCAGCCTGTCTGTAATGAGGGCTCTCAAATGTAGCTATGGTCCAGTCCATTTCCTAGTGTCAGGGGATGGTGCAGAATAAGAACTACTGACATAGATAGTGAAGTACGATTCCTAAACGTAATGGAAAGCGCTACATTAAAGATGCTTGCCATTTAGGGCATGCCAATTATATGATCCATATCCTCTCTCTCAGAACAGGTCTACAACAAATATGCATAGTTCTTTCCATATTCAGGGTGTTTTTAAAACTGCAATAGAAAAAGAAAGCTTGAAATATGAGGCCTGGTGTAAGTCTTAAAGACAAATTATAGTCAGGTCCCACTAACACAAAACAACACTGGCAAGAGACAGGCTATGAGCAATAATCAGGGCCTGTTACAAAGCAGATGCCAGCTTGGTGGTTCACTATCCAGTACATGAACTGGGCAAGAACAAGGCTGGCACTGAAAAAATACAAACAATCCTAGGTCCTTACTATTCACATAAACACGTCACAGAAGGATCATGCCAGAACACTCCAACATGGATTTGAAGGGTAAAGACACCTCCAGAAGATGATTCGGGGCAGAGTGATACTGCCTAAGGATGTGGTAAGGGTGACAGGCTGATGGATAACACACTTTGATTAAACCAACATGTACAAGATAAAGGGTGATGACAAACCAAGTCAGAGCAGCAATGCGTAATTTGTTTGCATCAAGATAGAAAAGAGGGATCAGAGAAGGAATGTCTGTCTTTGTCTAGCCAAGGTGGGAGCAGAGAGTCCTGCCACTCACTGAGCCAAGTCCATTGTTAGGACATTAAACAGCAATGAAGGGTCCTGTGGCACCTTATAGACTAACAGAAAAGTTTTGAGCATGAGCTTTCATGAGCACGGACTCACTTCATCAGATGCTGGTCTTGGAAATCTGCAGGGCCAGGTATAAATAAGCCAGAGCAAGGGTGCGGATAACAAGCTTAGCTCAGTCAGCAAGGGTGAGGCTTACTACCAGCAGTTGATCTGGAGGTGTGAACACCAAGGGAGGGGAAGCTGCTTTTGTATTTAGCCAGCCATTCACAGTCTTTGTTTAAGCCTGAGCTGAGGGCGTCGAATTTGCAGATGAATTGTAGCTCAGAAATTTCTCTTTGGAGTCTGGTCCTTTAATTTTTTTGCTGTAGGATAGCTACTTTTAAGTTTCTTACTGCATGGCCTGGGAGATTGAAGTGCTCTCCTATGGGTTTTTGTATATTGCCATTTCTGATATCTGATTTGTGTGCGTTTATTCTTTTACGTAGAGACTGTCCAGTTTGTCCGATGTATATAGCAGAGGGGCATTGCTGGCACATGATGGCATAAATTATATTGGTAGATGTGCAGCTGAATGAACCCACAATGGTGTGGCTGATCTGGTTAGCTCCTGTAATGGTGTTGCTGGGGTAGATATGTGGGCAGAGTTGGCAACAAGGTTTGTTGCATGGATGGGTCCCTGAGTTAGAGTGACTGTGGTGCGGTGTATAGTTGCTGGTTAGGATTTGCTTCAGGTTGGCAGGTTGTCTGTGGGCAAGGACTGGTCTGCCTCCCAAGGCCTGTGAAAGTGGGGGATCATTGTCCAGGATGGGTTGTAAATCCCTGATGATGCACTGTAGAGGTTTTAGCTGAGGACTGTAGGTGATGGCTAGTGGTGTTCTATTGGTTTCTCTCTTGGGCTTGTCCTGTAGTAAGAGGCTTCGTGGCACACGTCTGGCTCTGTTGATCTGTTTTTTCACTTCCTCAGGTGGGTATTGCAGTTTCAAGAATGCTTGGTAGAGATCCTGTAGGTGTTCGTCTCTGTCAGAGGGGTTGGAGCAAATGCAGTTATATCTTAGTGCTTGGCTGTAGACAATGGATCGTGTTAGGACATTGTTAGGTTATGCGCTTTGTCAGCAATAAACCTCACTCGGCACCTTTGCTACTTACCTGAATCTGTGGTATTCTTGGGCAGTTCAATGGAAATCTGCCATGTCAGTGCCTTTCCCCCCCCCACCTTTTGCAAAACAAGAGGTGCTGGTATTCAGCTGGCTCCCTGCCCTCAACCCACAGACAATCCCATGGGTGGGGCTGCCAAGGTGCAGTATTGGCAAGTACCAGCACAAAAAAAGTACCAGCAAGTAATGGCACGAAACAAGCACTGCAACACAATCAACAACTGACAGCACTAGTGTGTCTGCACAATACTTCTGGGATGTCTGTATTAGGCCTCTTTTATACAAAGGAAAATGAAGTGCGCAGGGGTGAGGTGACATGATCACAGTGCTGAAGCCAGGATTAAAATGCAAAAGCATCTTAGACCTTCTCCCCATGCCCATTTCATGTCTGGGTTGACCAGAGACCTCGCATGGACCTATGAGCATGTAACCTACAATGAGGCTGAAGTTCAATTTGGAGGTCTCACCCCAGTTACTACCAAAGACATACTCACATCACAAAAGAGTAAGACACCATCAGAGCTGACAGGAAACGGAATTCTTACTGGTCATATGAGTAGAGAGGCCAAGGGCTAAACAGGCCATGGACACTGATCTATTCTTTCACCACTTGACCAGGACTGAAGCAAGGAGTAAAATAATGGGGGGCAGATATTTAAAAGACCAACATGGAAAAGACATAGTAAGTTCACCCAGGCCTAGTACTGTTTGTTCTTAGCGCTTACAAACAAGGAATACTAATGAGATCATCATCCAGTCAATCTTCCATTTACTCCAGAGCCCAAACTATTCACAGCATTACATTCACACACAAATAAAAGGGAATTTCCCAATTTCATGGAACAATATAGAATTAATGGGAATCTACATTTTATACCATGTAATTTAAAAAATACTTTAGCATACACAATGCAGAGTGTTCTATCAGCTATTGTTGATGTGCAACTGGATGAATTTTGTATGTCTTCCAAATTTCACATCTATAGTATATGAGAATTGCATTTGAGTATTGTTTGGAAAACAGGGAATGTCAAAGTAGAATGTTAAAGTTTCATCTAGAGTTTCATTTGATCATGAAATACAAACTTGATAAACATCTACTCTAAAGCAGGTCAGACTAATACCTTGAAGATCCTTCCAGATAACAAATTTCACCCTGCTTTGTAGGGTTGAAACTCCCAGTGGGGTACTTACACTTACAGAAGTTCCCAAATCATTGCAGCATGAAAAGCAGCATTGTACCACAATTACAGAAATTTTAAATATCTTCCTTGCCACAATATCTATTGTACTTTTGGCTACGAAAATGTGTACAGGATTGTCTGCTGGATATGGAATTATGGGCTGAATTCAACCCTGGTTTAAGTCCACTGAATTCACTGAAATTGTTCTGCGAGTAATTTGACCAAGTATTTTAAAATGCAGTGATGGACCATCCCCAGATGCTTATGCCACTTTGATATTCGTGTTGGTTTCTTACTCAGGAACAACATGAATGGACAATGAATATACCTGCAAAGATCAAACGGCTGCACATTTGGTATAATTTTCTATTACTTACATGGACACATTCTGTGACTGCTTTCAGAGTTAACGTTGATTTATAAGGGTAAGGGAGACAGGTTAAATTTCAACAAGTGCTGGGTTTTGCAAACAGATAATTCATTCAAATTAGATTTCAAAACATAGAATCTATTCGATCTTCAATGACAGCATCAACTGCATAAACATCTAGCAAGCCTGATGGCCATATAAATTTTAAAAAAAAAATTAAAAATGTCAAGCCTAACTCATCCTTCTATTAAAACGCTAAGTGCCAGTGCCATCACATAAATGTTTGCTTCCTCTTCTATATTGCCGAGGAATGGATGACAGAAAAGAACCTCCACTGCAGATGAACATCACAAATACATCACTTCACTTGTGTGTAGGAGCAAAATAAAGAAGCATCCTGAATTTGGCTAGAAGTGCCAGCCACTACTGCCAGAATGACTCAGATGGGCCTTCTGTTTTCAGTGCCCTGTGGGAGATAACCTTACAGACTCAACACAGATAACCAAGCTCCTAACTTAGAAATTTTAACCAGGCAGAATGGTGAAGCTAAGGTATCCTTTGCACCAGTAACCCACACACCCATGTGTGGTTAACTATTCCAGGTAGTGGTACCTAGGTAGTCCATCGACCAGATGATGACAAATCTGTGCAGATCATCTGTTATTGGTCTCATGGTGTGCCCTCTGCCAGAGATGTTGCATGGGAAGTTCGCAATCAGTGGGCTATGCATTGCTGATGTTCTGTGACGTCATTTGCATGCCTCTTGTAGACGCCAGCAGCGGTCTTCCTCAAAGGCAATGCAGATGTTTATTTTTAGCTCAAACTGTAGAAGCACCTGCACTAAGCTCCAGAGGTCCCAGGTTTGAGTCTACCTGTGAGCAGTCATACACCCACTCTGCAAAACAAATTTTTACTGGATCTTGTTTTCAAAAAAAAGATTTTTTTTTAAACTTCTGGTTATTAGGATGACTGCAACTCCTCCTAGGGAGGGAAGCATCTTTGTCTGACCTGCAGGTGGTTTGATTTTCTGGTTACATATCACACCAGAATCTAAGGTATTACAAGATTTTCTCGATATTACAAATGAGATAAAGTCTTATGTGGTCATGCAGGGAAACCAACCTGTTATCATTTACAGTTTAAAAGCATAGTGTAGCAAATATGTGCAAGCCAGACTATATACTAGGTGAGCCAAGAACAGTTTAGGTTACATTTTCTCACACTTTTTTTTAAAGAAAGAGTTCCGTAGTTATTTTGGTCAATAACATTTTATATTAGTATAGGTTATTTCATCATTTTTTTTCTTCTTTTATGTTTAAGTAACCATTTCACCACACTCCAGGCAGGCACATATGTTCTTGATGAGTGGATGGTTAGAGAATCCACCAGAAGCACCATGTTTATGACGGTGTCAAAAGGGAAAACATTGCACATGGACTTCATTAAGAGCACCATGTGGAAAATGGGGAAAAACAAGACAGGCAGGATTTGCAAAGTTGTTCTAATGCATCTGAATACCGATTCCATTGGAAATTGATAGGAACTGGCACCCAAATCTCTAGGTACTTTTGAAAATCTCACCCTATATTTTTGATAATACAGATATAGTTGAGCTTATTGTGCTACACTAATGTGATATTGATTGCTATTAGTTAGAATATTATCTGATTACAATAAAGTGAAGGAAAAATACTCTCCCCTAGACCACAGCCTGAATAGGCAGGCTGTGTGCTGGAGCAGAAGTCTAAGGTTTAGATTAGCTTCAATGACATCTGCCTCATCTTATACAGAGGATCTGCACTTTGGTGGATCTTCTGCATCGCCCACAGGTATTTGCTGTATACTGGTCCCCAATACAGGCCTAATTCAACACCTGTTAAGGTTAATAGGAGATTTTCCCATTGATTTGAACGTGTTTTGGATAAGGGGATAGCACTTGCCATCTGATGCACATTGGAAACACCACAGTGCAAGCTACAGAGTAACATGCTGGTTCTACTTAACTGGGAGAGGGAGGTAATTCATACCTATGCAGACAGAGACCAAAATTACAACAAATGATTATTAGGAATAATGATGATAACACTTAGTACAGTGGATTAGTGGATGGAAAACCATCAGCTCCAGTGCCAAAATTTCCAAGACCATTTTATGGCCATTATAAACTTCTCAAGGTAAAATCTTTTTCTACATTGCAGCTAGAATAACATTAGACTTGCTGATCTATCTGTAAATTCTACTGATGGACACTGACAGAGCTTAAAAAGCAAACTCCGCATTTAAATTGCCTGTTGCCATTGTGCCATTCCACTAAGGCTAAAGCCTGCTAATTTTAGCTCACTTAAAATGCTGTTCATGCTGTGTCAGGCAATTAACCTGCACTTCTTATTTAATCCTCTATACTGCTGGTATATTATGAAGACACATTTGAATGTAAAAGAACACACAAGGTGTACAAGGAACATCCTTAAATCAAAACCATTAGAGAGAAAGCACGTAGAGGACTGTACTGAAAACTAAACTGCAGACATTCACACACCATTTGTTCAAGATCCATTGAGGAAGGGGAAAACTGATATACTAAGTAATTCTTGTAACTTGTAGTGGTATTGTATTGTATTGACAACTGATCCACCTGCTGCTAAAATTGGTCAATGACAGCAGGAAATTCACAGTTTTTGTTTTCTATGATACAAGCATCTGATTTATTGTTTTCCTCTCCCTTCCCCCACACTTCCTTTTCCCAAACAGCAACTGTCAGTACAATTGACAGGAAAAAGCATTTAGCACAAAGGAGAAAATGCTGATCCAATCAAAGGATCAGGCATTGAGGTTCAAAAAAAAAAAGTGCCATGCAGCACTTAGTCAGACAGCTCACAGGGCATGATCACATTTGGCTCTTTCCCCTAGACCTCCCAGATGCTTCAGGCTATAACTGCTCCTTTCCTCTTCCAGTATTTGACAATGACTTATTGTCAGTGCCTGTTTCATTCAATCACAGCAGCTGCATTAAATGGTCTTACAAGTGCATGTGAGAGTTAGAAGACTGGATGCCTCCAACAAAGAGAAGACAATGCCAGCTACAACTAAGGATGTGAAAAACTGTCAATGTATGATTTGCACTCAGAAAATTAAGATAAAAAAATCCTACAAATTTGCTACTTTCAGCAGCTTTTCAAGTCACTCGTCTCTATAGCTGAAAACATAGTTCACATTGTCATTTTGTTGGTTCCTTCATCTTTTCAGACTTCTAAGGTGACTGTTCAACTCTATACCACGAGTTACACAATGCCAGGAGTGGCTACTCGTTATTACCCTCCAAAAGGAGGTTATATAGCATTAAGTGAAATTAATTTGTAGTCTCATTCTCTAATCACTATTTATTACAATCAGTTGTTCTTTTAGAATGGTTTTGCTTAGACTAGAGACTTGTCTTGCAAGGGACTGTGCAAATGCAGGGTAACAGAGAATTCCTGTTCTGAAAAGCTTATGACCTAAACAGCTAAGTATAGGAGACAGGCAGCAATTAATCCCATGGGGGATGGGGAACTCAGATACAAAGAAATTATGTGAAATGCCAACAATCACAAAGGAGCCAAAACTGAACTCAGATCTCACGAAATACCAGGCAAGTACTTAACCACTAGGCCATTCTTCCTTGGAACATTTATTGCTACTGGCATCTTCTGTTAGATTCAAGATAGAACCCAAGGCCTAGAGAGAAGTAGAAAAAGAATAACTCCATCACTCCTGGAGGTGTAAGTCTAGCTATTGTTTCTATTGATATTTCACAGGTCACAGCAGCATTAAAGGGCTGAATAGAGTATCACAGGAAACTATTTCATATCTGGCATTCTATCATCCAGAACTCGCAAATAACCGACATTTTAACCATATGTAAATTTGAGTTATGATTTCCATAAGTACAATATAGTGAAAGTAAATACAATTAAATACAGCAAATACAGTATACGTTCACAGTGTACAATACTACTACTGTTGGTAAATAAAGTACTCTGCATACATTTTTGTTTGTTTGTTAATAGTCAATCTTGTTCTTTAGTGTTATGCATTGCTAGGTATAACTCTCTATTATCCAGAGCACAATATTTGAATTTTTGGCAACCTCCTGATCCAGGGGCTGCCAGATATGAAAGAGTTTAGTGTAGAATATATTTTTTAAGAAGTGGCCTCTGCACTCTCCTTTCCTGGGCAGGTAACTTCTCTTTGTTTCTCTGTTCTTGAAGGTTGTAAAGAAGCTAGTGTTGACAGCATGCAGACTGTACGGGCCCCACGGATGAACAGATGCCATCAGCTTTCAGACTCTCAGTCTATCATAAAGCAAGACTACATGCACAAAAATGGACATATTCACATAACAAGGAAACTGAATTAGCCCCATTTACTTTGAAAGAAGCTGCACCTATGGAGGATTGGGCCTAAAAATGTAAAAAGAAAATAAGAATCAGATATTGGGTTAGTAAATCACTCAGTGAATCTGTACAGAACCCAAGAAAGCAACAGACCATTGAACAGTCAGAGAACAGCCATTTTTTTAAAAAAAAGACTGTTTACTGTCAAGTGCACTCACAACTCTGTAAGAAATGGCTGTTAAACAAAATACTACACACAGAAGCCATGTCTACACGTGCACGCTACTTCGAAGTAGCGGCGCCAACTTCGAAATAGCACCTGTCACGGCTACACGTGTTGGGCACTATTTCGATGTTAACATCGACGTTAAGCGGCGAGACGTCGAAGCCGCTAACCCCATGAGGGGATAGGAATAGGGCCCTACTTCGACATTCAACGTCGAAGTAGGGAATGTGTAGTCGTTGCGCATCCCGCATCATCGAAATTGCGGGGTCCTCCATGGCAGCCATCAGCTGAGGGGTTGAGAGACGCTCTCTCTCCAGCCCCTGCGGGGTTCTATGGTCACCGTGTGCAGCAGCCCTTAGCCCAAGGCTTCTGGCTGCTGCTGCTGCAGCTGGGGATCCATGCTGCATGCACAGGGTCTGCAACCAGTTGTCGACTCTGTGGATCTTGTGTTGTTTAGTGCAACTGTGTCTGGGAGGGGCCCTTTAAGGGAGCGGCTTGCTGTTGAGTCCGCCCTGTGACCCTGTCTGCAGCTGTGCCTGGCACCCTTATTTCGATGTGTGCTACTGTGGCGTGTAGACGTTCCCTCGCAGCGCCTATTTCGATGTGGTGCTGCGCAACGTCGATGTTGAACGTCGATGTTGCCAGCCCTGGAGGACGTGTAGACGTTATTCATCGAAATAGACTATTTTGATGTCGCTACATCGAAATAAGCTATTTCGATGTAGCGTGCATGTGTAGACGTAGCTAGAGAGAGCTATATTAGATGAGAGTCTCTAGAGTGGTATATACATCTTCCAGGCTACAACCTAAAAGATGTCTGTTCCAAGCCCCATATCAAAATTGTAAGTGGCTTGTATATTCTCATTTACATGGGTGCAATTGCAAACTGATCCCCTGTAAATCAGGGCAAAACTGAGCCCAAAATTATATTGCTCTTCACAATATGGTTCCGGCTATCAGTATAGCACTTGTTCTGCAGAATATTTTCAGGTATTTCTGCCAATATCTCTCCCTTCTATAATGCTGAAAAATACTAAAATGCACAGATGAAAAGAGAGTATGCGGCTCCTGCTAGGTGAGCTGGCAACAGCCTCAGATTTTTAGTGGTACCTTCTATGAGGGATTTAATTTTTTTAAACAGCTGAGATTTTAAAATTGATTTTTTTCATGACGGGAGAGAAGAAGTCCCATGATTCTAAAGGGAAGCAACATATCAGTGCTGTAAGGTGAAAATATTCAATGGCTGTGTAGAGCAGGACCATGCACTGTACTTAATGTGGACCTATTTGAGTTTCAGCTCATTTGTCAGGAAGATCTGTGTTTATGAAATGGAGTTCTGGCAGGCTGCCGCTCGTGTTTCCGAGCAAGTACGAGAGCAGTTGACTCTAGCTCTACAGCCTAAATGCACCTGCCATTAATGATCCAAACATCACAGGGCAGACCTGAGACTAAAAAAGGGCAAAACAATAAAACCAAAAGATACGAGGACCAGGTTATGGTGTCTTCTTTTTTGCTCCAAAAAGTGACTACATAAAAAGGCCGCCTCCTTATTCAGCAGCTTTTTTTACTGGCTGTATATAGTCACATTCATTGACAGTAGATGAAGCAAGATTCAACTCTTTTGCAGCCCTGGAAAAAGAGGCACAGCTCTAAGGTTAGATGAATACTGGCTAGAGAATTCCTATTGGTAAAGAAATTCCACTTGCAGGGCCACTAGTGTAGCCGCAATCTTAAATTATACATCTGTTTACAACTGTGCAACCAGTTGGATGATAAGGGAGTTCCATAAGTATCACTACAGAAAAAATTTAGCCTCCAGAATCTTTCTTGCTGGAGATGTTCCACAAGGGAGAAAGAACCCAGTATGACTTTAAAATACATATCTGCATGGCTGGCAGAAAAACAGCCGCCTTAGAAAATAAGAAAAACTGCTGTGGAAATCAATGGGACACAATAAACATGGGATGCCATAAAAATATTTTTCACCAAGTTGCTTTTTGAGACTACAGCCAGTTATGATGTGGATTTGAAGTAAATGAGGCTTCACAAAGCTACAGGGCTCTGGGTACATGGATCTGACTGCAGGGTCAGGGTTTACATTCGACTAGATGTTGAATTTGTATAGGATGTTGAAAAGTATGTAGGAAACCTGGGGCCATATATGGATAGTATGAAAAAGTATGGTGAAAGACCCAAAAAATTCAATTCTCTAATGGCAAAAAAATAAATAAACTGTTGTCAGCAAAATGGTAATGCTGGAAAATCAGGTATGTGAAATTAACTGCAGAACTTCAGGCCTTATAAACTGTTATTAACACTATTTTTCAACATAAAAAGAAATACTTTATGCTGACTGCATGGGTGAAATATTTCCTTGGTATTCTTAGAAAGCTGATTTAAATAAATTATCAATTCTTGAAATAACCAAAACTCTTTTTTCTGAATCCTTGATCATACATTGCCGGCTGCAGAAAATGAATTCGGAAGATTAACTGATTATGAAATAAAATAGCAAGTTTGCATGTCTTTATCTGATTTTAATATTATTTACCTTATTTCCCCTTCCACACAACACATCCACCAAATAGAAGTTCCTGCTAGATCAAACACAGTGCATTTTCTACCCACTTGCAGAAGAGTGCTGCTGCACATCGCCCCAAATTATCATGCCATTTATCAGTCCTTGGTAGGAATAGGCTAGCTGAAGCATGCAATTCATAGTACATTACCCATGAAGCACGATTTGTGTTATTCATTACAACACTAATATGAGAACACTTGCATTGTAATCCAACTAAAAGCTGAAGCAGAACAGACTCTTCAGCAAACAGATCTCAGACCAAATCCTTCTAGGACCTTCTACAGCCTCAAATCTCATTGAGGTCAATGGACGCAGAGGACATTCAGGACTCTGCAGTAGGCATTCAGCAATGTATAGAATCAGGCCCCTAAATTGTTCAGCTTAACAACAGTCAAACTGGAAGCAATCTTGAAATGTATATAAAATGTCCTGCATTGCAATTAGGTTTGGACTGATTCTTAAAGGTTTCTGTGCACTGAAAATGATTTTAGTGCTGATGAAAATGCCAAATTCTCAGCCTTGGAACCCTGCTGTATGCTGTTTATGTACAGTATCAGTATTAATTGAGACAACACAAGTGGTTCCCTGTACAACCCCCTTGATATGCTACTACACTGTTCCGAAATGATCATCTTTGTAGCTAGAGATACCATGCTTACAAGGGGGGGGGGGTCAACAGGCCCTGCAACCCTCTCTGCAGTCAGATATGACTCTCATTCAAGAAGGTAGAACAGAAGATTTATTAGTCAACAGTGATGCAGCATAGAATAGACTTTTCAGCCCAGAAATAGAAGCAGTCATTGCAATCCATTTTGGGGAGAAGAGGCTCAGAGGTGGGTCCCTGAGCCAGGGCCTGGCCCTCCTTCTGCAGCCAGATGAGAGTCTCACCCAACAGTCCAGTTCCAGTTCAAACCAGCCAGGCCCTTTCTCCCTCCTTTGTCTCTTTCCCAGAGAAGAAAGGTGTTACCTGGCTGCCTAGGTTATAAGAAGCATGGAGGACCATTATCTATGTGTGAGAAGTCATCACACTGAACCTCCCATTACCATTATGCACTGATGCTGTGCCAAGGGAAAGTGAGGCACCAACCTTGGGTTACTTCCAGGCACCAGAAAACACATGTAACCTAACCAGGGGAACAAAATCCTCACATGTCCCTAAGTGGAAAGCTTGCTCTTCGTGGCTGTTTAGTCAATGGCTTCTAACTGAGACCGCCAGCAAAGGTGCCACTTAATACAAAATGACACGGTCAGTCTCTTAGTCTGTGAACCCTAGGAACTGAAATGAGCCCCACAACTCATTTCAGAGGGACCACCAAATGGACATGAGCTGGCAAAAATAAATCCTAATAACTGTGCCAACCTAGGGTAGGTCTGAAAGGGCTATTGGGGGGCATAAAGGACTCTTTAAAATATTACCAATCCCCTCAGTTATTCACTCCCAATAAGCTTTCTGCATGTGAAATACATATACAACTTTAAAAAAAACACTATATTTAAAGAAAATACCAAAGCTCCATTGGCTTCATTAGTCTCATTTATTAATATGTTCTTTTTATGCAAATCTATTGCAGAGTATATATCCGATAAATAGCAACAGATATTTATTTATTAAAACTACAGGACACCCTCACCATTTGCAGAGGATATGTTCTTGCCACTGCAAATGGCAAAATCTGTGAATACAGGGGATATTCCCGAAACAAAATAACCACATTTTTCCATATAAACCGATGTAATAATGCAATAGATTAATATTTACATGTAGTAATGCAATAAACACATGTAATATCCAAATTAAACAAAATAGCCTTTTGGTACTGGACTTACATTTAATGATGGCAATGACGATGAGGAAGAAAATGATGATAATGAAGCTGATGATGATGAAGGAGTGGTGGGAATAAGTACAGGCTGGAGACAGTAAGTCTAATAAAATGCTAAGTAGTGTTTTATTCCCTGCTCTTTCACAGTGTGCATTTCAAAATAACAAATCTCCAACTAAACTCTAACATAAAAATAATAAAAACCTTAACTGAATGCTAATCTCCCTAAACAGTTCCTTGAACTCACTGCTCCCTACATATCTAACTGTTGTTTCATCAGCAGAGCTGGGGGCCAAAGCAGTAGGGGAATGTCAGGTTAACAGCCGTTTGCTGAAGAGCATTGTGATGGGAATCTATTTACACTTTTTCTTTAACTCCTTAAAAATTCCACCATAAGGCATCATTGCAGCTTCAATATCCCTTTTCACACATCATTTCATCAAGGGATCATATTCAAAGAGTTTTGTCATGAGTTGTTTTCTGCGTCTGAAGAGTTTGGCCACTGTTTCTAAATTTAAATCTTTTTTTTTTTCTATCTCATATTCTTTCCTCTTTGTCTTCGCTATTTGTCATCAGTTTTGCTAGGTCCTCATCAGTCAATTCTTCTGAATGTGAGTCAGTCAGTTTTTTAACCTTCTATTTTGCCATATTCTCAAAGTCCTCCCCTCCAATGTCACCAGCCATTCGCAGAATCCTTTAGGGTCTCTTCATTGACATAGGGTGGGAGCAGGGGGGAGCCAGCAGGGGAGAACATCAGTGAAATCATTGACAGTTTCCTCCCACAGCTTTCTCAAACAAGCACTGATGATTGATAACTTTACTTTCTCAATTGACTCCTTTATGTTATTGATGCACTTAATAATGTTGTAGTCCTTCCAGCATTTCCTGACATCAAGCATTTCATCTGTTTCCAGTGTATTCTTAATATGAGTGAAGGTGTGCCTGGTGTAATAGGCTTTAAAAGTATCAGTCACACCCTGATTCAGAGGCTGAATGAGGGAAGTTGTTTTAGGTGGTGGGAAAACCACTTCCCTGTCAGGAGGGGCAAATTGCAGACTAGCTTGTGGGGTGGCCTGGCACGTTGTCCAAGATGCATAGCAGTTTGAAGGACAACCCTTTGGACTTTATAACAGCAACAAAGGGTCTTGTGGCACCTTATAGACTAACAGAAAAGTTTTGAGCATGAGCTTTCGTGAGCACAGACTCACTTCATCAGATGCTGGTCTTGGAAATCTGCAGGGCCAGGTATAAATAAGCCAGAGCAAGGGTGGGGATAACAAGGTTATCTGGCTCTGGCTTATTTATACCTGGCCCTGCAGATTTCCGAGACCAGTATCTGATGAAGTGAGTCTGTGCTCACGAAAGCTCATGCTCAAAACTTTTCTGTTAGTCTATAAGGTGCCACAGGACCCTTCGTTGCTGTTACAGATCCAGACTAACACGGCTACCCCTCCAGTACTTTGGACTCTAGGTATTTTTCTACCTCTTGGATGAAACAGTTGTGGAAGCAGTCCAAAAATAAATCATTCATGGCTCAGGTCCTTCTGATCTCCAAAAAAATGGCAGGCTGTATGTATTCTTTCCCCTTAATGCCTTGGGGGTTCTATGTGCAGTAGAGCATTATAGGTCACCATTCAGTCTCCTGCCTCATTGGTACAGAGGAAAAGGCTTAGCCTGTCTTTTGCTTTACCAAAACAGACACCCAAAACTGTCTTTTACTTCTTGGAAAGGTAGGTTCTTGCCAGCAGCCCTTCCCAAATCAAGGGCATGTAATTTTCTTCAATAATTTTAAGCTCTTCGGGATAATCCCATGCTGCTTTATGGTCTGCTGACACCAATTCCCCTGTTAACTTCACAATGTGTAAACTATGCCTTTGTTTAAATTTCTTGATCCACTGGGTACTTATGGTGAAAGAACAGCACTGTCAAATCTATCCCCGTCCCCACCTTATGCTTGCACTAAATACTTCCACAAATGCAAACCCTTTCCTTAAATCACAGGGCCGTTCATGGATGCTCCTTTCTGTGCCATGTCTTCTACCCAAATGTAGGGCAACCGCATCTCCCTGTCCCAAATACAGGACAGAGAGATGTGGCAGGGGTGAGGAGCGCCTCCTCCCAGCTCCACCAAGCCCCAGGAGCAGGAAAGGCAGTGGCAGCTAATGGTGCTCCCCAGGAGCCCAGGGAAGCAGCAGTTGCCAGCCCATCCCGGGAGCCCCGGAGAAGTAGCAGCCTTCAGCACGTCCCAGGAGCAAAGGGAAGCAGTACCTGCCAGCCCTTGCTGGGAGTCCGGGGAAGCAGCAGGAACACAGCAGCCGCTCATGCTCCCGCAGCTTCCCCGAGGCTCAGAGCCTGCACAGCTGCTGGCAGAAAAGGTCAACGGGGGAGGGTGCATACAGAGGACAATTAGTCTCTTTTAAAAAATAAGTAGGGATGCCCTTTTGGCATCCCAAATATAGGAGTGTGTCACTTAATACAGGACGGACGGTCACTCTAGCCAAATGTTTACCGCCTTTTCCATTTTCTCCATTATGAGATCAAGATTCAAAGATGACACTTTTGCACAAGCTGGTGCACTCTAAACAGCACTGTTCCTTATGTTTTAATCCTTTTTCTTAACATAACACACAGTCAACTCATTAACATCATATATCCTAGCTACTGGGGCTACCCTAACTCTGCTAGCAAGCTTTTTCAGTAATTCAACTTTCTAGCTTAAAGGCACGACCTTTTCCCCTTTTTAGCCTCTTTTCTACTCTCTGCATCACTCGCTTTTCTTCCCAGTGTCATCATTCAGGGTGTGTGTTAGTACTGAAATGCAGTACTACTGCAATTTAGCAATTTTTTTTTTTTTTAAACTAGAGAACCTTGAAAAAGCATCAACACACTGCATCATGTTCCTGGCCTGATACAGCCACTGTGAATATGCAAAATTGTGAATGGCAAATCCACAAATAGCAAGGGCTTCCTGAAGTATGAAATGCCCAGTGTTATTTTTAAAATATGTATTTTTGTAGCTCCCATAAACAACTTTAAAGCTTCTTTTGTGTTAGGATCATGTAACAGAAAATAGAGCCCCAGCATTTAATTCCCATCAGTCAACAAAATGAGTTACATACTAGTCCTGGCTAGAAAAGCTAATGTACAGAATACCTTAAGTCATGTTGGTGCACATTGCTACATTTTGCCAGTCCCTGTGCCATACTTTTAATTATTTTAAAATCCCCCAAGCTTGAAACAATCCTTAAAAGGCAGTTAAACAGTTGCATTGATTCTAGGGCCTGTAAAATGGCCCAGAAAAGCCTCTCTCACAAGCTCTTCAGACACAGAGACCTGTCCCTTGAAAATGTTGAGCTACTTCTATGAGTCCCAGATATCCCCCAGAATGAGCATGTTTTATAAAGAGGACAAATAAAATAAGATGTTTTTAAAACACAGGTCTCCAAGCGGTTTTGGGTATCCCCTACCACAGAGACCCAGAGAGTCTGCAGATTTTGGCTGCAAGACAGGTTGATATATTCAGCAGAAAGGTCAGCTATATAGCTGAGAAAGAGTATTTCCTTCATCATCTCAGATTATGATACAGAGCTATGTGAGCAGTCAGAAAGCTCAGGTTAATAATATGCTGTCTCCTTTTTGATCCTCCAATAGCTGACACAAAACTTATTTCATTGCTAAATGACCTGCAGTAGTAAAGACTGGCGTACTGATGATTTCATTTATACATGTGTAAATCAAGACTAGCATCACTGAAATCAATGGAGCTCTACTAGAGTAAAACCCATACAAGTGAGATCAGAATAATGCTGCATAGGGTGAACCATTTACAGCATAGCTGAACACCTCTGATCCTAGGTCTTTTGTCCTCAGAGTTAAGATCATACTTCTCAAGTTTAAGATATCATGGCCCAGGAGCAGATTAATAGTGGATAGATACTCACCATAAATAATGGTAATACCTTACTCCATTAATAGTCCTCCTGATTTCAGTGGAACTACTTGGGAAGTAAGGTGGTGCTTGGTATGCGTAGAGAGTAAGAATCTGGCACCAAATTTCTAAAACATTGTTATTTTTCCTCCCTCCCTCCTACTTGTACTCACCACCACAGGATCAGGCCAAAGGGGAACACATCATCTTCTACGAATGTGCCTGGTAACCTCATATGCCATCTAAGAAGCTAAGCACTTCTAACTGGAATTTTATAATTTTTTGACATAAAGTTTGGTTCCAGTTCTGCAGTTTTTACTTCCACAAAACAGTGCTTACTGTGCCCACAGCCCCCCTGACTTCAAATACTTCAATGAGAGACTTCTAGACATTATCAGATGTTAGCCGTTGAATAGTATTTCTTTTTCTGCTACCTGTCCAAGAGATATTGCCATCCATTCTATTAAAACAAATGGAATTAGAGAAAACTATACCAGGATACAGTAGGGTGGAGATTCACTTTCACCCCAACTCAGGCCTGCCAAGAGGGTGAGGGGTGAAAAAGGGGCAATTGCCCCATGGCCCAGTTATTCAAAGGGGTCTCCTGCCCACTGCTACTGGATGGTAACAGTGGTGGCTGGAGCCCACACACCACTTTAAATTGCTTTTGGATCACCACATCAGGTGATTTGCATGGCACTGGGGGCGGGGCCCAGCATCATATTCTGAGCAGCACTGAGGACTGGCTGCCCCCAGCCCCACCCTTTCCACTCAAGGCCCCATGTCTGCCACGGGCCTGGCCCTCCCACACCATGCCTTGGACTCATGGAAACTGTTGGTGCCCCTGTCCTGACTTGTCATATTTCATCACTGATGTTACCCCTGCACACATCTCATGCTAACATACCATCACAGCCCTCTCCATTAATGACATGAAAACAGTGACAGCATCAGTGTGGATGGTAATCTATCTCAAGAGCTCTAAGAAGTTGGACTAAAGAGAGGATTGTTATTCTGATGTCACGATGATAAATTACAGTCCCTTTTGCTGAGGAGGATTTTCTATTTTTCCCGCCAAAGCTGACTTGCCCCTAATTCCTCAACAATAGCAATATTAGTATTTCTTCTCCTGACATCCTGCCCAGAATCTATACTAATGCAATTTGGTTTCTTTGGATAGGTCACTTACACCTTGGTTAATTATAGCCAGGGTTAAGTTAAATAATAGTCTAAGAGTGACTATGGGCTGGGAACTGATTATGTGCATTCAAACTGTTATTTTGAGAGAGCCATCAAAATGTAAACACCTTTGAGTGATTTCTGGCTTTAGCAAAAATGATTGTTGATAAAATATTAGGAAATAATTAGACTGTAATGCAAATTGAAAGATAGAACTTCACATAGCCCCTGTTACTACAGTCCATAAGCAGTAACAGCCCTAACTGTTCAAAGAACAAATGATAAAGATCACTCCCTTTCTTTGACCCCACTTCACAATCTGTCATTTTCATACCTTATTTTGGGAAAGAGAGAAAGGGATGAGATTTGCATTTTGCTTTGAATGTGATGAAGCTCATGGTCATTTTCAACTCTTTATGGAGTAAATTTCATAATCTAGGACCATCATCTATAAATCTTTTGTTTCTTACTCTTAGAAATGTCCTCCTGCTGTCCATTTTCACTCTAAGCAATCACATTACACAGGCAGAGACTCTTCTATAAATATGGCCAACCTCAGGGAGGGCTTTGAAGATCAGAACAGACACCCTGAACTGGATTCTATTCAATAGGGAGCCGCTACACAAGAGCGTTGGAGTAGGTAGCATGTTCACAATAATTCATGTTGCTTAGCAGCCAAGCTGCTGTGTTTTGTGCTAGCTGGAGCTTTTTCAGCTTCTTCATTCCTAGTTAACATGCTAGGCAATACTAACCTCAAAGAGTGCACATAGCTGAAACAACTAAGGCAAACTGAGCAAGCATCCAGTTATTACTCTATTGATTTGCTTGTATATGAGGGCAAACCCAGGGCACGTATCCTGGGTGCTTCTGCTACAAGGGAAAAGCTACAGACAAAGACTGAGCATGCTAAAAGACTATTTTAACTGTGCAGTTATTGGTAGCACTGATCTTGAGGAAAGGAGACAATGCCATATCTTCATATCCATGATTCATGCAAAAAATAACATCTAAGACAGCAACTTTATTACTACAGTATCAGGAAGGCAATTGCAAAGCAATCTGACATTCATTTGCACTGATTGACCTACTGCTCTCTCAACCCCGAGCATATTCATAATATTTCATGCAATATAGACACAAAGGCCGTGTCTACACTAGCCCCAAACTTTGAAATGGCCATGCAAATGGCCATTTCGAAGTTTACTAATGAAGCGCTGAAATGCATATTCAGCGCTTCATTAGCATGTGGGCAGACGCGGCACTTCGAAATTGACGCGCCTCGCCACAGCGCGTCTCATCCTGACGGGGTTCCTTTTCGAAAGGACCCCGCCTACTTCGAAGTCCTCTTATTCCCATCTGCTCATGGGAATAAGGGGACTTTGAAGTAGGCGGGGTCCTTTCGAAAAGGAGCCCCGTCGGGACGAGCCGCGCGGCAGCAAGCCGCATCAATTTCAAAGTGCCGCGGCCGCCCACATGCTAATGAACTGCTGAATATGCATTTCAGCGCTTCATTAGTAAACTTCGAAATGGCCATTTGCGTGGCCATTTCGAAGTTTGGGGCTAGTGTAGACATAGTCAAATTGAGCAGGCTAGAGAGAACTCAAGCAGAGTGCAAATAAAAAGCTTGATGAGTAAAAAACAAACAAAAAAAGAAGCCCTGCCAGATGCCACATGACATTACATCATCAGGCAGGAAATTAAAGTTGCATGCTGCAGTGTATTTGGCATACAGAGGCATGTTTACCCCTGCAACTATCTGCACCTGACAGAGATGGTCTCAAAAAGATCCCAAAACACTTATGGACTTGGAGCAAGAATGTGGTCTTGTAATGATTAGAATAATGAGTAAATCATTATTTGTTATTCAAATACTTTCATCTCTTGATTGTCATGGAAATCATACTTCTTCCCTCCTCACATTATTTTTGCAGTTTTTGCAATTATAAAAAATCATATTCTCTGAGCATGAACCTGACCTTGAGAAAGGGAGCATTCCTAGATGGCACAGAGTAGCTCTGATGGCTCCAAGTCAACCTCTCTCTAACCATGGGTTTGTCTAAGTGTTCCAGGTACAGGAGTGGCAAGGGCACTCTGTCATCCAGTAATCCTGGACTGATGTAATGGCTCGTATCCGATAATTATCAGATGGCACACCTGAGAGTAGGCCTGCTGAATGGTGTGAAGAAAACAGCAGGTTGCACCACTTCTGAGGGATGTGGGCATGCCTTTATCATTTCTAAGGAGTAGGTCCTATAAATGAGCGGTACCATCACTTCAAGATTGTTAAGGGAAGCACTGAAGGTCAGCAGTTACTTTTTCCAAAATGTTCCCCTGTAGATATAATCTGTGGGACAGGCTATGTCTAGATTGTCAAGAACTGCTGACAAAAGATATGCGAATTGTGCAACGTATTTGCATTATCTCCCACTGACAGTTCTGTTGGGAGAGGCTTTCCCGACAGCTGGCCCATCCACAGGGGGTCAAATGTCAGGAAACCCCCCTCTTCTGTCAAGACATCCCTTCTTCCCTGTGAAATGCGGATGACTGAGATGTCAGCAGAATGCTCCAAAAGTGGCAAACTTCTGTCAGGAGACCTCCAGGCTCCCAACACAAGCCTACAGTTTAGATATAGCCTCACTGAAGTGCACTAGGGGTGGCAATCTGGGGTCTGTGAGAGAAACCCAAAATGCTAACCCTGCTTATAGCCCCAAGACAGAGCCCCACGAGTAAGGTAGGCTGAAACACCACCCTCTCTTCAGTGTTGATGGATTACAAGTAACTGTCATTCCCTAACAGCCAGTGGAAGCTTGGAATTGAGATAAATCACAGGGGGAGAGAGAAGTAGCTTCATTCTCTGAGATGAGAAGGATACCTGGGTGGTCTTGCCTAAAAGGAGGGCCAGACAACCCAGATAATGGACTTTTTACTTTGAAAAAAGGATAGCGAAGCAGAGCATCTATTCTAGAAGAAGCTAGTTTTTGAGAAAGGACAGGGAATTGAGATCCTTGGGGAGAGACTGTTTTACGATTAAATGGGGAAAAGCAAGAGCCTTATCACTCTTAGTAGATTTGCTTCCATCTTCAGAGGTAACTGTGTCTTTGGGAGTAGGAGGCAGTATGGATTCTTATTTTAATCAACTTCCTGAGAAAATAAACTAAGCCCTCCTCCAAATATGCAGATATGTGTTTCTAACTTCTGCCGACCCCCGCAAAACTCCTCCCAAAAAACAAACAAACACAAAAGCAAGACTAGACTCAGTGCACGTTTTATACCTGCCTATATTCGAAACACTCATTGAGGGACACGGCTCCAAAGGCAATACGCAGATGTAGACTCCCCCTATTCTGGATGGAATGTAGTGGATATAAGGAGTCAGCACACCTAGAAAAGTCAGCTGGCCAAAGAGGTCAATATCTGAGAACTGACAGAGGTTCAGTATCTTTCCTCAGCAGATCAGAGATTAGTCAGAGATTAGGCTTGCAAACTGCCTAACAGAAAGTCAAGGGTGTGGTACAGCTGAAATACAGTCTACGCTGAACTGAGTGATCCCTTTCTCTCTTGCATACGGAATTATGTCTCCCTGGACCAGCTTTCCTGAAGCCGGCAATGAGGGTATAAAAAGGCAATGCTAGATAATCTCTCCCTCAACCCTGATAAAGAACTCCACACAAACCTCCAAGCATTTGAATCAAAGTATTCTCCCCACCCCCACCCTGCTTTTAATTCCTCTAGAACAGACTAGAAGAAATGGTGGAACGTGGAAATGTTGTCAGTTCAGTGCAAGCAAGACTCCAAAGGCTCCTGCATCACACTGCACTGGCTGAAAGCAATTTGAACACACATTTTCCCCATTCCGAGCACTAAAAGGGACTAAAAGGTTAATACTTGGAAATCAGCAACTGCCAAGAACAAATTCCCCCACCCACTCATCCACCCCCAGCTTTGAAGTGTTTTCTGTTTAGCTTTACCTTGGCACACTGGCCAAATATGTCACAAGTTTCCGAAGGTCTTCCTGCCTTATTCTATCATGATTGCTGCGTGCTGGAAAGGTCAGGATGGGACCACCTCGTTTATCACGGCCACCTGCAGAAAATAAAGGATTGTTAGAAAATCAGGCAGGAAGCACATGTCAAAAAAAAGTATGTGCAGTGAGTTGATAAACTTAAATTACTACAAGTTTAAGACCCTTGTTCATTTGTAGATTTCAGATTCATTTTATCGGGCAAGACATTCTCACATTCGCTGCAGCACCAAGGAAAGGAAACTTGTAACTGACATTTCTTTTTACTTCAGCTTAATCCCAACAAACCTTCTAATACAACAATCAACACACGCAGCCAACGCTAAGGAAATGCTATCATTAGGGAGTTTTAAATGTCACAAAACGAGGAGAACTGAAACCTTTTTCAGTGTTACCCAATCTGTATTACTCCTTTGGCCTTTAAATGAAATGTATGCAGGAGGACATTTTAGTGTTTCCAGCAATTGCTTACAAATGCAATGTTTAATTAAAATCTGATGTCTAGCTTTTTAAGGCTTCTTGTTTGTGGGATGCATTTCATTTGTAGGATGCATTTAACAATTGGCATGAGAATATCAAGAGTTTTTATGTAGTTTCACTGCCACTTCAAAAAAAACAAAAATAAAAAAAACAGAGAGAAGACCATGCTAGTCTATATACTATCAAACCAAAAAAGCAGTAAAGTAGCACTTTAAAACCTAACAAAATCATTTATAAGGTGAGCTTTCGTGGGACAGACCCACTTCTTCAGACCATGTTAGTCTTTAAAGTGCTACTTTACTGCTTTTTTGTTAAAAAAACAAACAAAAGAACTGTGGATGTCTGGTAACCAATATCTCATGGAAATTCTTAAAAATGACTCTAGCCTGAATTACAGAACCATACACATTAGAGATGAATACAAACTGTTGGAACATCTTTTATTCTTTGTTACTAAACCTCTTACCCAATATTTTGCTTACTCAGTAAGTTTTGAACCATTGCATTTATGTTTAGGGGATAAGTAGAATAAAGCTTCAATTTAAAATAATAAAGAGCTGAAAGGACCTTGCAGACTGCTAAATTTTATATATCAGTTATATTTTTAAATGTTGAGTTCCCCAAAGGAAATAGTGACCTTGTAATAGGAAAATAACTTCTGAGAATGAAACACAAATTTCTATGAACTAGATCATCTGAGTGAGAGCAAGAGACATTCAAGGATAATGCACAAGCCCTTCTGAATAAATACAATCTTGTTCTCTAAGGGCATGATCCTGACAGGGCTGAGCACCTTCAGCTTCCACAGGGTGTTGGAAGCATTCCCAACCTTGTCAGTATCATGCCTTAATTGTATAAACACTGGGCCATGCTTCCATTGAAGTAAACAGCAATTTCAAAGAAAAACAGAACATGTTCACTCTATCCATTTGTACCTTATTCTTCAAGGATCATGTACAAAATGTTTCAATAAGAAGAGACAGGATTCAGTAGGAGTATGTCAGGGTAAGCTGCTGGTGGGCCAACAGCCAGGTTGTTTACCTTGCATCCACAGGTACAACCAGCCAATGGGAGGTGTGGACAGCTGTACCTGTGGACTCAAGATAAATAATCTGATTTGTGGCCCACCAGCCGCTTATGCTGATAAACTGTGTGGCCCACTGGTTGCCCAACACTGCTTGAGGTTCTCTCAGAAGGAGATGGAGATTTCCAGGGGATTCTGTTGTTGGGAGGGGGATAGTATGAGGGAAGAACTGGATATGGGAAATGTGAGAAAAGGTTCATGTGGCATTTGCAGGTTTGCATGAATCTCAGACAAGTACGATGAGTCTAAAACCCCTTGAACACCTGAGATCTGAAGGGGTAGTTGCAGGCGTAGCATAACAGTGCAGAGCCACCTTTGCATGTTTTACTTGGCTCTGCAGTTCCATCTGTTGGGTTTGATGGAGATTTGATGAGGAGACTGATGCCAGCCAGCCCTGCAGAAGTGGGAGTTGCAGCTGGCTGTATTGAACCATATAGATGACCCACATTACCCAGAAGTTTTGAACAGTTTTGAGCTGTTGTGATTGGGTAAGCCATCAAACCTGGATTGCCTAGAATCTGGAGTTCAGAAGAACGGCACTCTCTCAAGATACGTCCAATACAGACTCTGTAAAGTCTATCCTCTGATCAGGAGAGGAGAGATTTTCTTCTGTTGATTAACAATTGCAGATAAGTGAATGTTGATTAGATAACAGGAATACTGTTCTGTAGTTACAGTTTGGACAAGTTTCTGATCAGCCAGTCATCCAGACAGTAATACACCTGAATTCCTGATTTCCAGAGGAATGCAGCTGTACTGTCATGACTTTTATAAGACCCTGGAACTGCTGACAGGCTAACAGTGAGAATGGTGAGCTGGTAATGATATTGACTTATCAGAAATCTGAGGTACTTCCTGTGAACTTGACTGACTGACACACTGAATAGGCATTTTTATGTCACGAACAGCATGCCAGTCCCTAGGAAGGAACAAGAAGATAAAGTTTCACATGAGTAGCCTTTTTAAGGAATTTGTTGAGTTGACAAAAGTCTAAAATTGGACTGAGACATCCCCCACCCCACCCACCACACATACTTTTGCTTTTAGAATGAGGAAATATTAGAAATAAAACCTTTTCCTTCTAAGACGACATGGAAGCTTCTCTATGTCAGTGACACTCAACCTTTCCAGACTACTGTACCCGTTGCTGGAATCTGATTTGTCTTGCATATCTCAAATTTCATCTTACTTTAAAAACTACTTGCCTATAAAAATCAGATAAAAATACAGAAGTGTAACAACATACTATTAATGAGAAAATGCTTACTTTTTCACTTTTACCATATAATTATAAAAAATTTGGAAAATAAATATTGCACTTACATTTCAGAATATAGTATATGGAGCAGTATAAACAAATCACTATCTCTATGGCATAGTAGTTTGTATTGAGTTCCCTAGTGTTTTTTTATGTAGCCTGTTGTAAAACCAGGCAAATATCTCAATGAGTTCCTGTATCCCGGAATACCTCTGTGTACCCCCAGGGGATACATACCCCTGAATGAAAACCATTGCTCTGTGGCTCCCAACCAAATAAGTGATTGCACTGACTAAAAAAGCATTTTCTTGTGAGTGGTCCCTTAAGAGGGACAGGCAGAAAGCATGGGAGGGAAGGGTTGAGACAAACTGGAGAGTACATGTCAGTTCCACAATGCTCAAGACCCACTGGTCTGATGAAATTCAGGACCAAACACTGTCGAAATGAGATAGATAGTTTGAGGCAGTGAAGGAGTTAGGGTGTGGAGAGATGGGGGCTGGTAAGTTGACTTTAACCAGCCCATCAAAGTGACTGCTTTGCACTTCCCTGGTGTCTTGAAGGGCTCAGAGCTGAAACCATAGCGGAGGGCAGGTGAGGTCTATGCCTGTAACACATGGGCCTCTTTTTTGACAAGTTCTACTGAGGAGCAGCAGAATATTGGTGAATCCACTAGGCCCTATATTGCCTCCTGATTGGGACAGGTTGTAGAGACAATGCCTTTAAGGTGGCTCTAGCATCCTTATGTTCATAGAAATTGCTGACTATCTGGTCAAATTCAAAAGAGTCCTTAAACAGCAATTCCTGGATACTATTCTGGGCTTCATAGCAAAGATCAGGATACTGCAATCGGGGTGATATACATACAGCAGTTTCAGATGTCATGGTTCTAGCTGCCAAGTCTGCTGCATGCAGCCATGAATGTAGTGAAGTTCTCATGACTAGTCTGCTCTCATACACTAGAGACGAGAACGCCTGTCTATCATTTTCTAGAAGTAGCTCTCTGAACATTTCCATGTGTTCACACAAATCAATGTATTGTTAATCCAGCAAATCCTGTTGGTTAGTGACATGCAACTGCAAATGCACAGCTTTTTAGCTTTGTATGATTTGGGGTTGGCAGTCTGGTGCCTCTGTTGTGCTCTCTAATTAACTGTTCTGAATACTAATCAACCCACAGGTGAGCGAGTATAAAGGTATTCAAAGCCTTGGAAAGGTAAACAGTACTTTTCTTCTGTCTTTCTAGAGGTGGAAGGCAAAAACATGGAATCTGCCATGAAGGCTTTACTAACTTTACTATTGCCTTGTTAATTGGCAGCACTGCTCTGGAGGGACACTATAATGAGGATGCACTCACCTCTAACAAGTGCCCTCGGGCTGAGTGCATGTGCTTGCACTCTCTCACTACCTGGTTGTGGTAGGTCTTTACTGACTCAGCCTACTGCCCCAGTCATAGGCGGTCTGTCTGTAAGATAAAAGCAAAGCAGACACCTATTGGTGCACAAGTCCAATAGAGGCCTTTCTCAATGCCCTCTTTGTTATCTCTCTGTTTGCTCCTGCTTGAGAATAAGTGAAGGACACCTTCCCTGGAAACAATGTATTCACTCTCTCAAGGCCCCACCAGCACTGTAGTTCAGTCCTCCTTCTGGGGTGCCTCAAATTCCAGGCCACTTTTCCAGTGGCTGATGTGGGAAGACACAGGCCCATCTCCTACTCTGGGTTCCAGCTCAGTAACTCTGTAGATAGCTGCCATCCACAGTATCCCTCTAAATCAGATAAACTCCTCTGATAATTCCCCAGGCCATACCCCACAAGCTCCTGAACATTCTTTACCCTTACTTCAGGCCTTGTTCTGGTGGCAGGCAAACAGCCAGCCCAGACCACTGCCCACACTCCATCAGCTCTAGCAAGGATTGTCCCTAATTTCATTCTGGCCCTGCAGCTTTTTGTATACTAGCCTGCTAGGCCATGAATATCAGCTTTCCACACAGCTGGGGTAGGTAGCTTGCAGGATCTCTCTACTGCCCTCTGCTATGGCAGGGTGTGACAGGGCCACAAGGCCTCAAGGTCTAGTCCACCGTTTGCAGACAATAAAATGCTTGTCAGGTGAAGTGAAGACTCCCTGACTTCATCCACCTGTATACTCAGCCATTCTCTTTAACAACTCCTGATACATTTTAAAATCATCAGGAGGGAGTAAAGTTGCCTTAGACAAAATGCTCTTATTGGGAGATATGGAAGAAGATACCAGGATTGAAGAGGGAAGTCTGCTACCGGGACATAAATTGGGACTGTGAATAGAAACATCCCTTTCCCCTAAACAGGGACAATAACAAATCCAAAAAGATTTTTTTTAATACAACTAAATCTTACTATCCTAAGTTGAAGTCTAGATTAACCAAACACACACAACAATCATTACAGACAGTAAGAAGGAAATTAAATGAGCTGAGGTGCCTCTACCCTATATACCTCCATGTTGTGGTGCACAGCAGCAGGGGAAGCCCAAGCTGCCCAATGGGTACCAGTGTGGCCAAATGTTTCCAATGGCTATGCACTGGGTATGCTAATGGCAACAGAGAATGCACCCATGCAATCACTCAAAGCAGGAAGTGTCTGGCTCTCCAGGGGCATGTAAGAGGAGAAGAAAGCTCCCTTCTCTTGAACCCCCAATCAACAATGGGCCATACAAGTGCAGGTCCTAAGTAAACTGGCCACACAGAAGGGACAATGCTGCAGTCCCTGACAGGGTGCATCAGAGGTATGCTTCCCAAGAACAAACAGGATGTTCTAAGCAGAATTCTGCACCTCTCTCCATCCTAGGGATGAGGTGGCTGTGAACCAGTCGGGACAAACATAGGGATGATCTATGATTAATACTGCCCAGGCTGAACTGTTTAGTGATTTAGGCCCAGCTCAGCTTTCATATAAAAAAATCAAAAATTTTATATTTGAGCATATTCACTCTTCACTTGTGATTATTTCACATACCATAACAATACCAAAACCATTATGTAATCACTGAAGTGTCAGGCAGGAAGGAAAGCTGGCATGAAAGAAAGCCTACATAGTAACATAAGGATCTTCAGCTTCAGCAATGGAAATACAGGACAAGTACATTTCTGGCCAATCTCTGAGCCAGCCTGAAAGTCCTTTTTAACAGTTGGTCTAATTGTACTTCAGGGAACAGAGCAGATAATGCTAGATCATACAATCTGACGTCACAAGGACAGGTTGGAGAAAATGAGCTAATTCTCTGTGGAGAAGCAGAGATTCTCTGGTGACCTAATTGAAGTTTTTTCAGGTGACGGAAGGGTATATAGAACCTGAACCAATTCTTTTCATTTCTGCAGCATCCAGGTTGCAAGGGCAAGGAGACAGGTAGTTTAAGAAAGCTGAGCTCAAAAAAAGCCCAGAAAATAAACAAAAACCCATGTGTTTCTCAGCTGTTTCTTATGCAAGGTAAGAAATGTAGCAGCCAGATTTGTGCAACTTGGTGAAATGGTCTTTGAAAATAATGCACCACACAAACATAATCATTTTGTCTGCTTGTCAAAAAACTGTAAAGTAATGCACAAATTCATAAATATATCGCAATCTGGGGGTAACTGGCAAAGAGTTTATGGGAACAAATTTTATTCTAGAATTTCTTCCTAAACTACTCTCTATAGATTCCTGTTCCATTTTAGAATTTGGGGAATCAGTGCAAACTGTTATAATAATCAGCTCTTCTGCAGCATTTTACATCCATGGATCTCAGAGTGCTTCACAAGGAACCTAAGTGTTACCAGCCCCATTGTACTTAAGAAAGTGAGGAACAGAGAAGTTAAACTGGTTGCCAAAGATCACCCCTCATGGAATAACCAGGACTAGAAACAAGATCTCCTATCAGTTCAGTGCTACGGTGTGTGCTCATTACTAGTTCCACAGGTGGCTAAATGTATTTTTCAGCTTCAGTTGAGAATACAGTAGACCCCTGACTTTCATGGAGGTTGCATTCTTGGCAACCCCATGTAAGTTGAATTTTTGGGTAACTCAGGGAGTTATCCTTGAGCAGCAGGTCAGTTTCCTGGGTCCTGCCAGCAGAGGGGAGCCAGGCTGCCACCTGGTTCCCAGCCCCCCGCCACTCTCAGGGACTAGGAAACCACTCCTGTCAGGGGCAGCAGCCAAGAGTCAAGCTGCTGCCCCTGATAGAAGCAGTTTTTACACTCCTGTCAGGGATGGCAGCCTGTCTCTTGGCGGCCCCCACTGACAGGAGCAGCCACCTCCCATAACAATAGCAGTTTTTCCACTCCTGTCGGGGCAGCAGTTATGTTAACTCGAGACATGCTCAACTCGGCTGTGCATATTTCAGGGGTTTACTCTGTCCTTGCACAGAAGTTATCCACCTACAGGAACAATCCTGTCCCAAGCTGATTTTTAGTTAAATGCTGTTGCCTATACACAATGGATTTTCCCACATCCATGTAGGATGTTGTTTAAAGTAAAAAAACACAATGGGTGAGTAGAGAGTCTGGATTTCTTTTGGGGATATGCCCCCTCTCCTGCCTCCCACTGTGCCTGAAGGCATGAGCGGCAGTAATCAAACATGTCATTAAGTGTGTTAACTACATTTATTAAATAAACACAAGGAGTCCGGTGGCACTTTAAAGATTATAAAATGTATTAGGGTATTATGGCATAATACATTCGATAGTCCTTAAAACGCCACCAGACTCCTTGTTGTTTTTGCTGAAACTACGCCCCTGAGATTTATTAAATACTAAAACAAAGGTTTAATATTTAAATTATTTTAAGGTAAATTTAACAGGGTTTGTATGATTTATGAAAGCAAACAGACACTTCAGGATTATTAGTAGTGTGTAAAAAAGAAGGTTGCAGGCACAAAATGCATTGAAAATAAATATAACACCCTGTAACGGTATACTGGTTTAGTCATCGCTTCCCTTAGCAACTGCAACCTCCTCTTCTCTGGCCTTTCCCTGGCTACATAAAAAGCCACTGGTGAAATCAGTTTCTATCTTCTGCTGCTGTGACCATACCATGGCACTCCCCTATAGTAATCTCTGTGCTTCTGCATCAAATTCAAACTCATGTAATGAATGTTTACCTGCAATGCAAATTTCAGCCACTAGATGACTCTATGCATTACACTGAGTTTTGAGCAAGGCAATAGTCAAACGAAGGAATAGTAAGTAGGGGTACACTCTCAAGCTGTACTCACCACCACAGCTCTGCCCACCAACATGTTCAGATACTACAATGTAGGGCAGATGTCACCATGATGGGAACCACCTCAATATGTAGAGATTATAAAATGGAGAGAATATAAACCAGCAAAAGTATACAGAATAAGGCATCACTTCCTGGCAGGAATCTTCAGTAGATGGTAATGGTAGAATACAGCCTGCCTTCCATCAAATAGTAAATGCTTTGACTGGGATCTCAGGTCCCCATGATAGCAGTCTTCAATGAAAGCACTGGTTACAGTGGAGCTTTCTGGTCCCTTACAGGATGTGAGAACTGTCTCAGGTCGCGTGTACTAGGAGTCTGTTCATGTGGGGAAATGTGGTAGGTCTTGGATTCCCTATACTTACGTGAACTCTTCACAATTTGGCACTTTTGGGGATTGTGTTGATCCTGGTCTGTGAGAAAAATCTCCCTCACATCATCTCAAGAAAAGTGAAGAAAGTCAGGAAGTCACAACTTTATGGTAGCCACTGCCAAGCTGATAACCTGCCTTGGCTCAGCCTCCCTTCTGACTTGATATCAACACAAATAATTATTAGAGGAACCTGGATTCTGATGTTAATTGGTGAAAATTAACAATGAATTCAACTGATTTTAATTTGACTGGCTGAATGGATTTATACCCCCACAGCACATAAATGATACCCAATTACAGACAAGTAGAGAATATCACAAATAAATAAAACACCCAGTGAGCCCATGTTGCACTTATGTCCTGATTTCAGGTGCTTTCACTGCTAGCACACCTGAATATTTACCATTACATCTTTTACTTCCTTGACTAACAGAGTACTGTGCAGAAACAGACTGGCACTAAACGGTCAGGGCTTTGTCTGGAGCATCTCTTCAAATGCTGTGAAAATGAGTTTGATTAAAATGTACAAATTTTGGGATAAATATTTTTAAAATAGAGTCTCAGGGTTTGCTTCCCAATCAGCAATCATGGGCAGGTTTCACAACCCCCTGTATGAGCAACATGTTTTTCACTGGTGTAGCCTGCCAGCCTAGTGCTGTGGAATGGACAGCATATTCAGTTGTGCGCCTTGGCACTGGTTAATCAGCCTTGGGAAAATGCCATGTTTCTGCCTGCATGAATTTTATGGAGGGCACACCTTTTCAGAGATCAGAAAGCCCACTAAGAGACAGCAAAGGCAACCAAAATCATTCTCATGAAAACATACAGCTGAAATCCATAGGACAGTGTCAATTTGCAAACACATCACCCCTTGAGTCCTCACACTCTGGGACTAGCCTCTCCCTCTCTCTGATAATAAATAAGGCTGGATTTAAATATGAATGAAAAATCATTCCAATGACATGTCTGAGTGCATTCCCATTAGGATGGTTGTATGAGACCTGGAATATGCTTCAGGAACAAGGAGTGGATATACAATGACAACTGCCATAACTGGACACTAGCTAATGTAACTGGAAAGCCTGTCAACATATCTCTGTGGCTGAGCGCACAACGCTTCACGAAGAAACCCTCTTGGCCCAGAAACAACCTGCCTTGATTCTCCCAGCTAGACCAGGGGTCTGCAACCTGTAGCTCCACAGCCATATGTGTATGTCCCATACTGGGTGGGACAGCCCTGTGTTTCAAGTGCCAGAAAGGCTTCCCAACTTATTTTTAAAAAGCGGCTAATTGCCCCGTACTTGCCCTACTCCACACCCCCATGGCTGACCTTTTCTCTCACCATGCTCTCTGGACACAGGAAAAGGGATCGAGCAGGGGATCCTGCAAAGTTAATGGTAGGTTGGGGCTTAGGGGTGGCTGTCACTCACTTCCTGGCTCCCCGTGCCTCAGGGAAGCCAGGGGAGTTCCAATGGCTGCCACCTCCTTCCCAGCTCGCTGATGCTTGGGGAAGCCAGGGGAGCACTGGCTGCTGCCTCCTTCTCAGCTCTCTGAAGCTTGGGGAAGCCATGGGAGCACCAGCAACTGCTGCCTCCTTCCCAGCTCCCAGTGGCTGCCACTGGGTTCCTGGCTCCCAATGTCTCAGTGATGCCAGAAGAAGCTGCCCCTCCCCTCCATATCTCCATGCCCCATATTTGGGATAGGGAGATATGGTCACCCCATGCATGTGGCTCTTTAAGTAGGGTGACCACATTGCCCTATGGCAAATACAGGACACTCGCCTCTGGAAATGCTCTCCTATATTAGGGCTCCTTGGCTATGGAGGCTGCTGCCCCACAGTGAGGCATTGGGGATGGGGGCTCCACAGACTCCCAATGAGGGGGAGCAGAGGACTGGAGCTTGGCAACCTCTTGGCAGGGTACATTCAATGAGAACAGGGGCTTAAGGGCTTCACAGCCTCTCAGCTGGAGGTGGGACAGGGAACAGGGCAGCTGCCCATGGAAGAGCTTTCCTGCAGCAGGAGCTGCCACACCAAGGCATGGGGTGCCAGGGAATGAGGCAGCTGGCCCAGGGCAAAACTCGCTGGCAAGCAGGGGCTGACACCATGGGGTGCCAGGGAATGGGGCAGCTTGCCCCTGGAGGAGCTCCCCTGCAGCAGAAGCTGTTGCCCCGAGGCACAGGGCACCAGGTAACAGGGCAGCCTGCCCACAGAGGAGCTCCCCAGCAGTGGAGGTGCTGCCCCAAGGCACAGGGTGCCAGGGAACTGAGCAGCTGCTCTTCAGTGGGGCTCCCTGGCAGCAGAGGCTGCCACCCTGAGACACTGGGTGCCGGGAAACAGAGTCCCACAGAATATGGCACAATTTGCCAATTTTCTTTAAAATGTCTGTGGAACAGCTTAAATAAGGGACTGACCTGGGAAAAATGGGACAGATGGTCACTGGCCATTGCAGTTCCCAATGCTACAATTGCAAAGTAAAAAACCCCTCCAGATTATTTTTGATAACTCGTGAATGTCTAAAAGTCCAACAATGAACAACTCATTTAAACAGCAAACAATATGTGATCTCACGTAGGATAACTCTCCTTTCAATATGTGCAGTGCATTCTGGGATACAACACTGTATCAGTGTTTTGATTGTGTTGCTAATAAAGTCTTGATTTTGAAAAGGAAAAGGGAAGCTTGCGACATTCCTGCTGTGAAGGGCAACATGCATTTTAAGAAATAAAACTGGAATTAAACACGAAGTAAAACTGGCATAATTAAAGTAGGTTCAGGAGTGAAAGTGAGGACGATAGTGCTATAAACACACACTTGTAAAGTGTGAGGAAAAAGCATATGTAAAATTTTGTAAACATCCTGCAGTAAACAGGTATCGCATAACAAATCGTTGTGTGTGTGCTGTTCTTAAAGCAGAGGTTACAAAAAGTGTGATTTGACATTATTTATTAAGGACTGTCTCATTTTCATATGCATTGCAGCTCTTGAATTATGGAGGTTTTTTACTGAATTAAATAAAAGGCTCTTCTTGATACTTTAGTTGCCAACCCCTGACCTAGACAAACTCCACAGTTTTCATCAAGACATAGGATGTCTACCGACCCATGAAGACCTTTCAGCACTTCGGGGAATCTGTGTGTGGATACTGTATCTTTAAGGTCTAGAAAACTGTGACCGAAGTCAAAAGAGTAGTACCATTAGGTTCTGGAAAGTGGAATGGCCTCAGTTGCTGGGGAGCATCTAGTGAGCCTAGGAAACCAAATGAATACTTGAGACAAATAAAAGGAAAAACAGGGGCAGCTGTGATGATCAAACAGTCAAAAGAAGGGAACCTGAAGGGGACACTGAGCAGAGTCCCAGACAGCACCTACTGCTCCTTAAAAGCATTGAAGGAGCCAGCAGACACCACAGAGAGGAACTCTGCCCAGAGAACAGAGAAAAGAACAAAAACAGGCCTCACAATTGCAGGCCCTTCCATCAGTCAACCTCTGCTCCCTGGTGTTATGAATGACACTTTGACCATAGCCACGAAGAGGCTAACAACTGATCCCCCTGGTGAAACATGGGACTAAGGCTGAATACAAACTGGCCCACTGGCCAAAAGACTGGTCAATTGGTAGCCATTTTGCAAGGAGAGCAGAGTTTGAGAAACCAAATGTAGCTTGTACATAAGGACTCTACATACAGAGAAAATTAAGAGTTTTTGCCGTTATTTTAGTTTGCTGTTGCTATTCTGATCCAATTAAAGTAACTGTGGTCAATTAAAAAGGCATATTTGGCTGATTGGATTTCAGAACACACAAACACTTAAAAGCCTATGTAGGTTGTCCTAGAAACCAGTGCTGAGAGCCACAGGTCTATATCGAGGCCTGCTTCTAATTTGGAGTCTAGCAAGGTCTCATGAGCCCTTGGGAACAAAAATTGAAAGTGTGAGACTTTTGCCCTTTCCAATTTGTCTAGGGCTGAAAGCACTTGAGCCTCACTGGTGACTCAGCCATTCAGCACAGGTGGCCTCATTAACCTTAAACAAGCCAATTAAGGGAGCACATAAAGGAGATCTCTTCCTACTCAGGAGGGAGACAGGTGGATAGCTTTTGGCAGGCTGTTAGTGTCTGCAGCCAGTACAGGGAGTGCTGGCAGGTATTAACTAATCTCTGCTAAAATGGTTTGATTTAGACTGTGGCTATTGTTAAAACATATGGAGAGAAATATGGCCACTGACTGTATTCTGCTGTTTTATCTGTACCTACGGCTACATTCAGCCCTATTTTGAGATAAGATATTTTAAAACAGTTACTTCAAAATAGTAACAGAGAGTAAGCGGTACTAGTCTATACACTATCAAAACAAAAAGCAGTCAAGTAGCACTTTAAAGACTAGCAAAATAGTTTATTAGGTGAGCTTTCGTGGGACAGACCCACTTCTTCAGACCATAGCCGTACCAAAACAGACTCAATATTTAAGGCACAGAGAACCAAAAACAGTAAGCAAGGAGGACAAATCAGAAAAAGATAATCAAGGTGAGCAAATCAGAGAGTGGAGGGGTGGGGGAGAAGATCAAGAATTAGATTGAGTTAAGTATGCAGACGAGCCCCTATAGTGACAGAAAGTTCACATCACGATTTAAACCATGTGTTAATGTGCCGAATTTGAATATAAATGTCAATTCGTCCACTTCCCTTTCTACAAAGGAGCGATAATTTCTTTTCAGTAACACACATACCTTGAGGTCATTGACAGAATGGCCCATTCCATTAAAATGTTGACCAACTGGTTTGTGGATCTGGAGTGTTTTGATGTCTGTTTTGTGCCCGTTGACCCTTTGTCTAAGAGAGTTAGAAGTCTGTCCAATATACAAAGCATCTGGGCATTGTTGGCACATGATGACATATATGATGTTAGTAGAGGAGCATGAGAAAGTGCCCGTGATTCTGTGAGTAACCTGGTTAGGTCCAGTGATGGTAGTTCCAGAGAAGATATGTGGACAAAGCTGGCAGCGGGCTTTGTTGCAAGGAAAGGTTCCAGGACTGGTGTTCCTGGGGTATAGACTGTGGCTGTTAGTAAGGATCCTCATGAGGTTGGGAGGTTGTCTGTAGGAGAGAACAGGCATGTCACCCAGGGCCTTCTGGAGTGTAGCATCCTGATTAAGAATAGGTTGTAGGTCTTTAATAATTCGTTGCAGTGGTCTGTGTTGGGAGCTGTAAGTGATGACCAGTGGTGTTCTGTTCTTGGCTTTTTGGGGCTGATCTTGGAGTAGCTGGTTTCTGGGTATGTGTCTGGCCCTGTCGATTTGTTTTTTTTTACTTCTCCTGGTGGGTAACTCAGGTTTATGAATATTTGGTAAAGTTCTTGTAGTTTTTGGTCTCTGTCAGTTGGATCAGAGCAAATGCGATAATACCTAAGAGCTTGACTGTAAACAATGGATCTAGTCACGTGTGCAGGATGGAAACTAGAAGGGTGTAGATAAGTATAGCGATCAGTAGGTTTTCAGTACAGTGTAGTACTGATCAGGCCATCCTTGATTAGTACTGTAGTGTCCAGGAAATGTATCTCTTGCATGTTGTAATCGAGGCATAAGTTGATGGTGGGGTGTAGATTGTTAAAGTCTCTGTGGAATTCTTCTCGAGCCTCTGTACCATGGGTCCAAATCATAAAGATGTCATCAATGTATCTTAAGTAAAGGAGTGGTAATAGGGTCACACAACTACATGCAAAGGCTGTGTCTACACTTGCATTCCTCTTTTGAAAGAAGAATGCAAATGAGGGAAATCGAAAATGGAAATGAGGCACTGATTTACACATCTCGTGCTTCATTTCCATAATCTCTTTTCGGATGAGACTCTTTTGAAAGAAAAAAAAGCCGTGTAGACGGGGCTCTTTTGAAAATAAACCACATCTTCAAAAGAACCCTGCTTCCTGGAACAAGATAGGAAGACAGGATGGCACACAACATTTTTATTTGAATCAAAACTAATTCTGGTGAAAAATATTTGATAGAAATATTTTTGTATTATTTTAAAGCTTTTTTTTTAACTTAAAAATTTAGTCCATCCGCTAGTCCACAACTAGTCCAACACTATTTCAGAAATGTGTATCTTAAGTCCATGCTCCCACTCCTGGCCAAGCTGAAATAGTAATAGTTGGACTCTGATGCCGACGACCAGGGCAGTGCCATGGGGCCCATGGTTTGCGCCCCCTCGTGTTGCCCTTGCGCTGTGTGAAAAGGCACACTGAACAGAGTCATCACAGCTGGTCTGCCTTGTGAAGGCTGGTCCAGTTCCATAAAGGATGACTCCTGCCTGGTGGATTGCCTTGGCGCACGTGTCTGGTGGTGGCGATGGAGACTCACAGCATGGTGTCGGTCCTGGCACCATGATCTGTAACAGGCCCTGTGCCGCAATGAATGCCTCCGGCATTGAGGGCAGCCTCGGAGAGCACGGGCTCCCACCTCGTGCTGGTGTCAATGCACACACTTCATGACCCAACTCATGGTGCACTCTGGCAGATGGCTTAGAGGGCACTTGTCTCTTTACCCTCTCTGGGGACCAGCCCCATTCATGCCTCTTTCTCTTACAAGGCACTGGGAACTGACTTCTGTGTCATCTTGTAGCGCTAGGCACTAACACCTGGTCCCAGTGTTGGGAGCTTTCTGATGGCACCGATGATGCCGGAGTGCTCTGCACACATGATGCATCACTCTGAGCTCCTGCAGGGGAGGTATCCAGGTGCAAGACACTTCCCATCAGTAGGGCTTTTAAATGTTGCACTCTGTCCTTTAGAGTCCTAGGCTTGAAGGCCTGACAGATGGAGCAACATTCACGAAGGTGTGCCTCACCGAGGCAACTCAAACAAGGCTTAGGTGGATCACTCTTGGGCATCCATTTGCCATATTTTGAGCAGGTTTTGAAACCTGGAGAGCCAGTCAGCCCCTGGCACCGAAGTGCTGAGAGGGGTTAAAGTCCTGCCTCGGCTCTCTGACAACTAAGTGAAGCTATTTACAAGTGATAAGAACCATCTACTTACAACTATTTACACTAACAATTACTAACTAATTTACAGGTGATGGCTACCAGCTGAACTACAAGACAGGGGAGAGCTCCAGTAACTGACAGCACAGCACAGAAAAAAGGAACTGAGCCCAGGGAGTGGGGGACGGGGGCGGGACGATAGGTCAGGCAGTGAGTATATTGGTCGCCATACAGGCATCACTCCAGGGGGTGCTGCACCAACCCTATGGCTACTGGGCATGCACCAGCGCACACCCAACTTGGAATGCACCTGAGCAATCACTCAAAGATGCATTTGAGATTGTGAAATTCATTGGGGATCATCAGCAGTACCAGACTGGGTCCCCTGGATAACACTGGGGTTTTCTGAAGAAGTCAACCCTGCCTAGCTTACCATCAGAGCCACTAGGAAAGAATCACACATGCAGAACTTCTGTTATTTTAAAATCTAACTTTTAGGTGGGACAATCTAACTGGTTTTAGCTGCACCTCAGCCCTGTAATTAGGGTTCCCTACTTTCTAATCATAGACGAACAAACATCCTTGCCCCACCCTTTACCCTACCCATTCCCTGAGGCCCTGCCCCTTCTTCCTCCATCTCTTGCACTCTCCCACCCTCAATGTGGGGCAGGTGGTTGGGATTCAGGAAAATGATGAGGGCTCCGGCTTGGTACACAGGGTCTGAGGTGGGATAAGGGGCTTATCCTAGGCTGCAGGAGGGGACTCAGGGCGTTAGGGTGTGGGGAATGAGTAAAGGCTCTATCTGGAGATGCAAGCTCTGGTGTGGGCTGGGGCTGCGGGGAGGTGCATGCTGTGAAAGATGTTTACCTCAGGTGGTTCCCAGGAAGACTGATATGTCTCTTCTTCTCCCTATGCTGCTACTGCCACCTGCAGGCATTGTCCCCTCAGCTGCCAGCCACCTGAAGGCTGTGGACCCAGTATTTAGGGCAGGGACAGCACACAAAGCCCCTATGGTCATCTTTATGCCTAGGAGCTGGAGGGGCATGTCACCACTCATGGAGGCCAGGTGGAGCCAGGTAGAGGGCCTTCCTGTGCCACCAATCAGACTTTTAACAGCCTGGTCACCACTGCTGACCAGAGCCACCAGGGGCTCTTTTCAGCCTGGTCGCTCCAACTGAAAACTGGTCACCTGGCAACCCTATCTGTAATCAAGGGCACTCTGAAAATCTCAGTACTCTTCTGACACTACTGGACTGCAACAAGTTCCTGATGAGTCTGTTTTTGACCCTCCCTGCTTCATTGCATCCAATTTGGTTACACCCTTGGTTCATCCCACTCATTTGAACAAATGTTTAACAGACTCAGAACAATGACATTGGATCATAAAACAGCAGCCTTCAGAATGTGCAAAGGTCTGTACAAGTAAAAGAAGTATGGCCTTTGCCTTGAGGAGTGTGTTTATACACTATGGGATCCAATCTTGCAACAGGGAGAACTCAGTGTAGGAACATGACCTAAAAAGGAAAGAGCCACAGAGTAAGGGAAAGGGAAACAGACAATTAAATTATCAGATGAGAATTGTCTGTGTACTGGTACATTCTTTTTAATATAAAGATTTGGAGACCATCCCAACATACTCTACAATTTTGGCATATGCGTCTAGTTGGAATTAATTACAACACAGTTTGGACCTCCTTGGTCCAACACTCTCAGGATGTGACTAGTCCTGAGCAAGGGAGTTTGCTGGACCAGGGGAGATCAATGCCAGATCCTCTGCTGACAGTCTCCATGATCTCCCCAGGGACTGGCAGCCCCACCACCCACACTCTCAGCCCAGGCCATCAATGCCACTCCTAGGCATGGCCAATAGCAACCTGTTGCTGGTCCCTCCTCCACCTGCAGCCCAGTGCCTGGTTGCTGGTCCTGCCGCCCCTGAACTCCCAGCTCCTGGCCGCCCACCCCTGCACCCATCCCTGTTGTCACATTGCCAGATTCTCTGTCCTGCATCTGGCAGCCACCACTGACCCCATACCAAGCCACTGGTCCTGTGCCTCTGCTGGCCCCCCCCCATACCTTATACTAGCTACTTAACTGTGTCAGGAACTATCACATTTTTATTTTGAACTACCTTTGGAGACCAGTGAGGCTTTCAGGGAAAAGCTTTCCCAAATATATCTTTCTGCAGGGAAATATTAAAGAGCAATATATAGACATTCAGTGGCCACTCTTTAGATTTCACAAGCCAAGCAGGTTTGCACCAGGTCAATGCTTAAGGGGTTAGTGTTAGTGGGTCATTCCAGGAGTTTCCATATGATGCCATGGTCATTTCCAAGTGAACAGAACTGTTAGCAGAAGGGGCCTGACACAATTCCAGCTTAATCCATGTATGAATCCCCGTCCACTGAACATGCTGTTCGATTTCACTTCAAGTCCGAAAGAGTTCTGCAATTGCTATGCACCATTAATTGTCATGTTCCACCTTCCAAAGAGACTGATGTTGAGATACTCAGAATGAGATACCAGTGGAAGACAAAGGGACTGTGTGTCCCAGTTCTACCAAGATAATTTTGGTTTTTCATTTAGCATCTTGAGAACTTCTTTCAGGGACATCTGGAATCTCCCAGTTTAACTGTGAGGTTTTATTTGTTCAAGTCATAGTGGTCTCATATAAAATACTTTCTACACCAGTTTCACTGTCAGCACACAGTATGTTTAGCACTGATTATTTTTCCAAGGTCAAAGCTTGTTATGACTTGTCCAGTAATAACACTGGAATATGAGTCTAATGAGTCAATCAGAAGACAGAAGGCTGCTGAAGGAAATCTAATTGACAGTCCCTCTGTGTGTTGCTTCCCTTAACATGGTTACTACTCTCCAATAGTCTACTAAATCACAGAGAGTAGGGAACCAATAAGTAGAGGCTATGTCTACACTACAGTGGTCTTTTAAAAGAAGGTCTTTCAGAAGATCTCTTCCAAAAAGCTTCTTTCAAAAGATTGTGACCACACACAAAAAAGTGGATTGAAAAAAAATTGATCCTCTCTTTCAAAGAGAGTGGCCTTACCTCAGCCACTCTTAAATTTAACTGATTGAAAAATTCAGTGCCATGGAGGACTGTTCTTTAAAAAAATGGCCTCTGGGCATATACATACCTTTTTCCCAAAAGAATCTTTTGGAAAAAAGCACTCTTCCTCAGCCAGGATTGGAAGAGGGCTGCTGGAAAAATTGACATATTCTTCCAATTTCATATTGAAAGAACACATTTTGTGTGTAGATGTTCAGCAGGATTTTTCGAAAGAACCCTGGCTTTTTTGGGAAAAAAAAAACTCGCTAGTGTAGACATAGCCAGAGGGTGCAAAGGGAAGAAACAGAGCTGTTCTGGTGGAACTTCTCATATCCAGGAACAGAAGGTCAAAGAAAGAAGACAGAATGCAAAGCACTGGGACTGTTTCACAACTTTATAACTGTTTCCATTAAAATAGCCATAAGTTATCTTGGAATTATGATCATTTTAACAATCACTCCACACTTCCTCATCCCTCTTACCTCCAACAAGTCCTGTAAGACTCTGACACAGCCTTAACCCAACCCACTCTGAGAGCATTCCAGCTGAACCTCCTCTTGCTAGCCCATCTGCCCCAGTCGTCTGCAAACCTGATGTGCTGCAACTGTTCTTCAGAATGTAGTTTATAACCTAATGTGTAGTATCCTCTGGGATACTTGAGGGGGAAAGGTGTTACATTAATATATAATCTTTACCCTTTATTGGGTTTTGTAAAAGTTGCAGGGTAGAATTAGAAGCTGAATATGTGGCAGGGCATATAGCATGGCGCTTTCTGTAAAGGCGCATAATGCTGCTTACTGACAAGAGGCCCACAGCAGGATGACATATCTGAACCTCCCAGAACATTAGGGTAATGTAAACTTAAGCCCTCAGAGGCAAAGTCACAATTTATCTTCAGAGTGAGTCCAAATTAGAAGCGTTAATTCAAAGTTCCCTGAAACTGGGAAATATTTGGGTCACATCTTAATGGCAATCATGACTTCATGCCAAGAGCCCATTGGTACTGCCTATCTCCCAGGATATGAGGAACAGTCATAAAGGGCCAGACTCCAGTGCCCTCGTACATGTTGAATAGGATCTTGCTCCACAAGCAGTCTCACTGAAATCATTGCCACTATTCATGGATCAGAGCATTAATCAGTGCCAATAGTGATATCAGAAACCAGCCCTTAAATGTCTGTGCAGTGATATAAGGAATTGCTATAATTGTTACTACTGAGTTCCATATCTTTTCATTGGCATGTGGCTCTACATCCTCAGAGGAGAAAACAAATGAAGGATGAACCCACCTGATACAAAGGCCACTTTCTCCTTTAGTATTGGAAGTACATCAGCAGCTTTTAAGCCATCATTTCGAAAAGACCCTGCAAAACAGAGGAAATAACAATGCAAATTAGGATGTTGGTCCCTGAATGCAGTTACCTACATACTCCACCACTTTGCTCAAATCAAACAATAGGAAGTGCTTTTCTGCGATGTATAGGTTATAAAACAGATTGCAGTAGATGAGACACAAATAGCATTAGCTTCACCCCAATTAGTTATATGGTGAAAGTCAAAGAATCCAACCATACTATCTCACTCATCAGTGTTCTGTAGGGTTAATAAACTTTCAAATCAGGGAACAAAACTCCCCGCTTCCTTCCCACATATAGACTAGACTGTGGCTAGCCTTTTGCAGGTGCACAGGAATGGAAGCATGCATGGCTGTCCCCCTACATGTTCCTAAGCAAAGCCCAGGTATGACTATGGGACATTGCAGTGCCTGCACTAATTTAGCATCAACCCTGGTGGATTCATCAAAAGGTTTTGGTTTATGTGGGGGCTAGCCTTTCCTCCTTCAGTGCTGCATAGTATCAGAGGTAGCTGTATTAGTCTGTATCGTAACACAACAAAAAGCAGTCATGAAGCACTTAAAGACAAACAAAATAATTTCCAGTACAGCACTATCTCCAGATCTGAAGAAGTGGGTCTGCCCCATAAAAGCTCATCACCTAATAAATTAGTTTGTTACTCTTTAAAGTGCTACATGACTGCAGTGTTATATAGTTAGGTTGACTTAGGGGAAAGGGGTAGTTGCACCATTCCAAAGGGAAGAGGTCTTGTATGAATGCTGCTGTATGCATGAATTTTTGCTGTATATACTATGATGTGATGTTTATCTTCCCCTGCAGTTTCAGTGGCTTCACCCCCTCAAGGAATTTCACCAATTAATCACTGGTTTCTTTCAGTCCTTTGGAAGCCCTGGGAGATACACATTTCCTAGTCTTTCAAAAGAAAAGCACATATTGCTTATATATCATGGGCCAACATTAAATAGTCCCATTCAAGCCAGATGCTGCTACTTGATCAGCTGATGTTGAAAAATGAGCATTTGAAGGACATCTTTGAAGTTGCCAGGACCTACAGAGCAACTGTCACTGCACAGCAAATGCCCCTCATAAAAACAGAGCTGCAATACAACTTTAAATTCATCTCTGTCACAGGGACACAAAAGATTACAGCATACACTGAAACACTTCATATTTACTTTTAGCCTCAGACTGACAACATCCACCATTCATCGGAGAGAAAGGCAGAGCGTGGAATAAACCACTTGCTTGGAAGCAGCTCTGTTGACTGGACTGAAATGAGGTGTTTCACTCCAGCCACAACACCCAAATGCCTCCTGTTGTTCAAACACTGCATTTTGTCTTGTCACAGCTGCTGAATGCAGCACCACTAGTGGAGGATTTTTGATTGAGATTGAATGTGGATGGCAAAAATGCCTCTCAGAGCATTTTGTCATATTCCATACATTATGTACAGAGCAAAGACACGGGATCTTAATCTCCGCAAGTCTGTGCAATCAGCAGGCAATGAACTAGTCCTAGCACGTACAATCACACACACATATTTTGCAAGGGGGCAGTCCATACTGCCAATTTTCAAACAGACAGCCAAACTGTACCTAATCTGTACATATACTATTATTAATAGCATTATTAATTTACTATTAAAAGATAGGATTATGTAGCATTGTAAATGTACACTGTCTGTATTCGCTTGCATAATAACCAGCTTTGCATATGTGATCATGTCACCCTCTGGTGGCTGATCACATAAGTACAAAAGGCTGCCATTTTCAGCTGAAGGTGTTCTTTAAGGAGTGCCACTGATGGGGGGGAGAGGCAAAAGTGGTACTTGCACCAGGCCCTTTAAATCTCCATCAGAGATCCACACAGCATGATCTGTGTGGTGCTGAGGGCTGGCTGGCCTAGGCACAGTGCTCTCTGGGCAGTGCTGAGGGCTGGCTTCCCTAGCCCCAGCCCTTCTGCCTGAGGTCTTACCCCTTCCAGGAGCCTAGAGCCAAGCTCCCCATATATTGCCCAGGGACCAACAAAGCCTTTGGCCAGTCCTGCCTTTAAGTCAGATATACAAAAGAGACCAGCCTGCATTAGCGGTATTATATGGCTCACAGCTGAAGTGTGTGTATACCCTAATAAAACAAATCTCTGTATATGGCCAGGGCTCATTATTCTGGTTCTTGTATTTTTCTTGTGGCTTGAGTTTACCAGAAGAACACAGCATGAGTTGATTTGATTTGATCTGATTTGTACTCACAGGAACAGGGTTTCCATAAGCTACATCACAGTCCCCATGCAAGGTTGTTCTTGAATCTTGCCCTGCACTTTCAGAACCCTGGTTTGTGGAATCCTCTCGTGTTCATCCATTTGGTACTCACTTCTGATAGTTTCAAAAGCAAATATGTTGCATTTGTTTATGAAAATGGAGATAAAAAGGAAAGAAGTGATTTACCACAGCTTGGATAACAGTAGTTTAGCCTCTGATAAAATTTTAGGATGAATTGTGCTTTTATTTAGCTAACTCTCTTCTTCAACTATAAAACAAATAAAAAAGCCAGACCAGGGCAACTGATACATTAGCTGCACATGAGACTTCTTAGCTACACAAACCGAGGACTGGGCCACCTTTATCTCTGACACACCATTGACATCACTGCAGGGAGAACCGTATCAGGTTCTGCATCACTGAAATCAACAGGAATTTTGCTACTTGTATTAATTGGTGCCACTTGTGTGAGTAAGGTCTGTAGAATGGGCCATATATATTAAATGAATAGGGTCTTAGCCTGATACACCAGAAGCAAAGCTCTGTGTATTCCAGAACTACTTTGAGTAACCTCCACTGGACCAGCACAGCAGCAAGACACCTGGCTACCATGGTGATGGTATTTACACCTGCACTTGCCTTAACACAGAACCTGTGGTTTATTCAGAACTTCTCAGTGTAGCAGTCTGTACTGAGAGAGCATAAGTACAAAAGAAGGTATGAATGGGCACAGAAATGAGGTTTATAGATGCACTTATAAACTTTTTTTGTAAAAAAAGAAAAAAAGAGGAGCTGGTACTCAGCCAGCTCCCTGCCCCGTTCCCCATCCAGTCCCATGGCTCAGGCGGCTGAAGTGCTGGTACTCAGTACTGGAAAGTACTGGCACCAAAAAAAAAAAAAAAAAAAAGGTCGGGGGGGGTGGGCACTGCTAATAAAACATACTACAGTACTCTTTTGTAGTGGTCAAAAACGCCAAAGAAACATCAAACCAATGAGCCAATTCATCAGCCAGGCCATCAAGTTAATTTCCCAAGAATGTCAAATTTTCAGCCCCTTTCTTCCATATAGTGGGTTTGGTCTCAAACAAAAAAGTCACACATAAACACAGAGGTAAAGCCTCTCCTTTCTCTTGATCTAGGGTCTTCTGTAGGAGCTCACCCATTTCTTGCAGTTCTCTCTCCCAACAAAGCTGTTTTTTTGGCCTTTTACTTAAGAACCAGGAACCAGAGGATCAAATAAGGTAAAAGGCAGCACAAAAAGCAACAGCAATCCATCTTCAGGCAGAAAACAGCCTGGCAAATATGCTTTCTCTACTTTATAATTTATAAACATACCCATTCTTATTATTTTTAGATTAGAACATTTTCATACCAACTACCAGCTGTTTCTAATACACTGGATTCCAACGTATTTGTTTCAGTTGCCAAATACTATGCCATGTGTGCATGACACTGTATAACTTTTCTTATGGAATCCTGTGTATACAAACCCTAGGTCTGATTAATATATAAAATATGGTACCAATAATACTTGCATCCAACTATACACTCAGCTTTCTCAGACTAGATCTTTTCATTGGTAAATAATAGCAACGAAGGACAGGCCTATAGTAAAAGTACTGCTCTGAATAAAAGGCTGTTAAAAGGCCAGTAGATCTGCTAACTTTATGTGCAAAATACAAATTCTCCCTGCTCTTTTCTCTTGTTATCTCTTCAGAGACAAAGCAGAATAAAACTGAGCTGCACTCCTGTGTTCCTTTTGGGTACTCAGTGAAACTGTTCATTTCCAGTCACTTGCTCACCTATTGAAGGAAATGAGATTACTCAACGATCTCACCTATCACACTCTTTTGACCATCTCAAAGCACATTACAAAGAAAGGCTGTGTCTACACGAGCACAAATCTTCGCAATAGCCCTATTTCAAAGATTACTAATGAGGCGCTGAATTGACTCTTCAGCACCTCATTAGCATTAGGATGCTTCCGACCGCGGTGCTTCAAAAGCACCGCTTTCGAAAGCGCGCGGCTCAGCGTGGCTACACGGGCTCCTTTTTGAAAGGACCCCATACCTTTCAAAATCCCCTTAACCTGATCACTGATCGGAATAAGGGGATTTCGAAAGGTGAGGGTCCTTTCGAAAAGGAGCCCCGTGTAGCTGCGTGCTTTCAAAAGCGGCGCTTTCAAAGCGTCCTAATGCTAATGAGGTGCTGAATATTCAATTCAGCGCCTCATTAGTAATCTTCGAAATATGGCTATTGCGAAGATTTGTGCCCGTGTAGACACAGCCAAGGTTAAATAGCGTTAACCCAGTTTTACACAAGGGAAAGCTGAGGCACACAAATTCAATGGCATGTCCATGGGCACCCACACCAGGACAGAGCAGATTCAGACAGATTCCAAGTTTCCTGTGTTTCAGTATAGCACTCCATTGGACTACAATAGTCTGAAGCAAAACCCTTTATTGCCAGCGGTGAGAGGGACAGGCTTACAGGGTTGGCAGTTAGAAAATTTCTTGCTGTAAACTGAGCTCAGAGTTATTGAAAGATGATCTGATCCCATAATAGTATTTTTACATAGTCATTTTTCACAGCAGAACAACACTTCAAAGCACAGTGATTTACACACCTCAAATTCTAGTTTTAGGTGGGGCACTGTAATCAAGAAACCACATGCTTGAGGAGGGGATCTTGACAAATGGTTCCACAAAAGAACAGCCAGTGAAACATAGCCAATTCAAACAACTAAAATGAAATACTTTTCCACACAAAGCATAACTTAGCCTGTGGAACTCATTGCCACATGATATTGAAGTCAGCAGCTCAGCTGGATTCCAAAGGTTTGAACATTTATATGAATAACAAGAATATCCAGTCATGGTAGAAAACATTAATAATATAGACAAGAGCTTTGGAAGGAACATAACCCTCAAGCTTGGGGTGTAAGCCAAACTAATAGTTAGTGTTAGTTCAGTAAACTATCCCTGGAGACAGGTTACCCCATAAATGCCTACTCCAGAATTACTTTCTCTGAAGCACATAGCTTTGGTCACTGTTGGAAACAGGATACTGGACTGACAGACTAGTGGTCTGATCCAGTTTGACTGTTCCTAGAAATGATTTAACTCTAATCTGGAAAATGCGATGTACTCTCAATTTCAAATAAAGATCAGTTGTTCAAAAACCCATGGAAATAGTTTATATATAGAAAGAGTATGTGTCTGCGAAAAGAGGGCATATTGTCAAAGCACAGCATGGGGTGTGACTTCGATGGGAGACACTCATCTAAAACCCTATTCAATGTTTAAGGAAAGTAATTCTGCCTTTTTAAGAGTTTTCAGAACAGATTTTACCATTTAAGAAACTTTGGCAATAAGTTTTCTTTAAAAATAACCTGAACTCAGTGGACCAAATCCATCACTTGCGTAAGTCCACTGAAGTCCCTGAATTATGCTAGATTGAATCTGGCTCACACTGACATTGTTCCTCTTTCTCTAAGGCCCCTCCTAGAATCTTTTCTGGAGTTTTTGTTTTGTTTTTGTATATTTTTTTCTTCTGAATCTATTTCCCTTCATCCTTCTTTTGGTCCCAGTTCTTGACTGATCCTAAGTGGAGAGGTTCTCAGGGGGCTCCACGTACTGCCCCCACCTGCAAGCACTGCCCTTGCAATTCCCACTGGTCACAGTTCTTGGTTAATAGGAGCTAAGGAGCTGGTACTCAGGAAGGAGGTTCCAACTTCTTGGGAGCCATGCAGACTTGGTAGGCACCCTGCCTGCCTGTCTGCCAACCAGACTTTTAATGGCTAGGTCAAGTGATGCTGACTAGAGCCACCAGGGTCTCTTTTTGACCAGGTTTTCCAGTTGACAGCTAGACACCTGGACACCTTACTCATGAGTTCTCTTGCACACTGTGGCCATTCCTGGTTCCACATAATATACTCCATTTTCTCCTTTAGTTCATATGACCACATTCACTCTTATCTTAACCCCAGTGGCAATTAAGGTATTAAAGTTTGTAAAGGGCTTTGAGATCCTTGGATGGAAGGCCAGTATCATTATTATGCATGATATTAATTGTTCAAACCATGCAGAATAAAAGCAAATCCTGCTCTAGCAGGGGCAGTGAAGCAGAGCTGAGGCACTGCTTGGTGGGGGCTCTGCCATTAGAAATATGCTGGTTTTAGAAGAGATTTGTTCAGAACCCCAGAAGGGAGTGTGTGGTGGAGCACATATTGCTGAAAAAATGCAATCTGTGCCCCCAACCAGCACTTTCAGGCACCATCTGGGTGAGACAAGTGGCTGTCTGTTGATCACACCTCTTGTAAACATATTTCAGTGGAGTACATTACTCTCTTGCTGCTTACTCAGGAGCAAAAGGGTTTTTCCACCTCTTCACCTGGGATTCAGAGGGTAGGATTTTAACCAAACCAAAGCCATTACTGCCCTAACAGAATCCCATTTTTCATTTGAAAAGAAAAGAAATCTGGAAAAAAATCATAATTGAGTATTACTGAAGCTTAACACCAGGATCTATATATCAGCAACAGCAGAGATTATTATGCTGCTAATTAATAACCAGTGTAAAGTAAAATAACATCTGTGGAGCTCACAATAATCAGTAACCATCACAGATTTTCAGGTTAGAGGGCAGTGGGGTCAGGGCAAAAGGCAGAGTAAATTAAGTCAAAGCAACAAGAATAGAGAAGAGCTGTCTTTTACCTTCCATTGTTTGCCTTCTCAATCAATAGGATCTAATTTAGTGTTCCTGCCATATGTCGCCTTTTTCCTAAATGCATTTGTGTTCAGTGAATGGACTGTTTGAATTCAACACACCCTGCACAAGAGATGTGACCAAAGTGAGCAGTGCTTATATGGGAGCACCAACATCAACGTTACAGGTATTTTCCATGGAACTGTAGTTTGCTCAGACAGTACTACTTACACTTCCTAGAGCAGGAGCTAGAATCTGCTTTCAGTTACAACAGTGCAAATGCAAATAACTCCTTTGTCCTCCCTGTACTTAGACTGGCATTACAGCAGTGCAGTTGAGCCCCTTATTCAGCAAAGTATTCAAACGTGATTAAATCCCATTGGCTTCAAAGTGCACACGTCCTTTGCTGAATAAAATGTTCTTTAGTATATGTTTGAAGTTAAGCATAAGCCTGAGTGTAGCACAGAATTGGGACCTGACAGTGGACTCTAGCTCTCAGTGTCTTATGAATTGGAATTGTAACTTTTCCCCCAATACTATACTCAATAAATCACTGTATGCTATTACATATAGTGTATATGTACAAATTCCATACAGGCTAAACTGTGTCCTAGTGAACTGTTTAAAGAGTTCAGTCACAAGAACCATGGAAACCAAACAGTCAGTATGCACTATAGACTAATACCACTAGTCCATATGCCAAACAATTTATTCCAGCCAAGACAAAGGTTATATTCATTTTACACTTGAATTTATTCTAAAGTGAAAAGATGAATGTCCTTTTACATGTATTACTTAGACTCAATCCAAAACTAATATTATTTTTTCATGTTTCCCCATTCTGTCCTTCCTTCTATTAATTATATGGCACGATTACTTGCCACAACATCCCTCCCTTGGAACTATTTGATAACAATACTCAGCCCTTCAAAACTCTGCCAATACTTGTCAGAGATCCAGTAGCTCCTGTAGTGAAGTCTGTCTCTCAAATTTCCTGTCACTTAAAGCCTCAGACAGGGGCAACCACTGTGAGCTAAAACACAACCTCATTGCTTTGTCTGTAACATGAAAATCTGGCTGGTTTTGTCAAGTTTTTTGTTTTTTAAGTGGCAGGGAGTTGCTAATTGTTAAGATTGTTATTCCCTTCACGTGGTGGTTGGCAGCACCCAGTCTCTCAGCACACACTCTGAATATACAGACATCTAAATTGTGGCCCCACTACTTGAGAGCAAGCCAAATAATAGGCAAGGTTGTGATAAAAAGACATTCACTTGTGTCAAAAATGCAAATTAATCAGCTTCAGGGCACATGTGGCCTCTTACAAACAGCATTCAGCATCTGAAGTCAAAAAACATGTTCGCACATCAGCCAACAGCCAGACTTTTGTCTTTTCGTACAAGGGCCCAAAACTACTCAAAGCACTAGAAGAACTCTGAATTATTGTGTGATCTGTGGGGCATTTTGTATTTTATCTCCATCAACAGGGGATTACTTTTTATTTCAGTTTAAAATAACACTAACAATACTATGAAGATGTAATTAATGCAAGTCAACCTTTAGTGACATTCTTTTTCATTTTCATCTGGATCTGGGGATCAGTCTGAGAAATTTCATTTCTTACCCTCAATAAAAACAAAAATTCTTGGCACCACCATAAAGCCTTTAGTCACCATAACCCTGTGGCTAAAACACCTGCCTCGCAGTCTGAAGACATGTGTTCTAATCCTAGCTCTTCTGCTATATTGCTCTGTGACCTTAAACTATGATAACCTCTCTGTATTTTAGTTTTCCAACCATACAAGTGAAATAATGGTTAGCCACCTTTGTAAAATACTTTGAGAACTGTAAATGAAAAGTGTTGAATGCTGTTGCCTTAAGACATTCAAGTGCTTTATAAACAATTAATTTAGCCTCACACAGCCCCTTTGAGGTAGCAGATCACATCATTTCCCTTTCCAGATGGGGGAAACTGAGGCAAAGAAAGGTGAAAGACTTTCTCAAGATCACAAAGAAAGTTTGTGGGACAGCTGAACACAAAATGTACATCACATGACAACCAGTTTTGTGCTTTTAGGGTTCAAAGTTGCAAGTAGCTGTACCCTCAACTGCAAAGGAAGCTAAAAATAGTCAGAAATTGCAGGACTAAGACTTTAGCTACAAAACCATCCTATTCTTCTTATAATGGTTGTGTCTACACTAACCAAAAACTTCAAAATGGCCATGCTAATGGCCAAATCGAAGAATACTAATAAGGCACTGAAATGCATATTCAGCACCTTATTAGCATGCTGCCGGCCGCCGCACTTCAAAATCGCCGTGTTTCACTCCCACATGGCTTGTCTACACGGGGGTCCTGTATGAAATGACCCCACCAACATCAAAATCCCCTTATTCCTATGAGCTCCTAGCCATTTCAAAGTTTTTGGTAAGTGTAGACGTAACCATAGACTTTGGCACTCCAGAGCAGAGGTAGTCAAAAGAAAGACTGCAGGCCAAATCTAGACAGCCAGACTTTTTTGAACAACGGCAAAATCTTTTTATTTACTTCTTATTCTTATTGTGGTGTGAAAAATGTTTCTCTGAAGTCTGGACTTTGACTATACTTCAACCAAGAAATTTGAACCTTGACAAAAACTGACTACTCCTGCTCTACAATAACTGTCAAAAAGACTGCCAACTGTAATATTGTTAGTACAGGTCTAGGAACCATTTCTACTCCAGGCTAATGTCAATTGATGTAAGATTTTTTTTCCCCTGACAAATCTAAGGTGTTTGAACATTTCCTTTTCATTTCACTCTCCTTTCAGTTACAACTGATTCCCTTAGGAAACCGTTCTATAGAATTTAATAATGCTACAAACTGTTTTCAATCTGCCTATGGGTTTCTAAAAGAAAGATGTAATTCACTATTATACTCTACAGGTTGATCCAGAAGGATCTCATTCCGTACAGTATTAAATTCTATAGGTTAGAATATTTTCTATAAACAGCATTGATTTCATGCTTGGTATAGTCTATAGGCTTTTTCCACAAATGTTGTGCAAGACATCAGTCTGCACCCGTAACTCACCAAGTGACATCATTAGCACACCCACTTGTCTTCCAGAAAACAAAGTTCTCAGATTCTGGAGGTCCCCAGTCACTTCTCCAGGATGAACAAATGAAATATCTAATTATGTACAACATTCAGGAAGTGTTTTTCTGAAACCCTGGCCTTACAAAAGAACCATATGCCAGTGCCCGAAGTGGGCTTTCTAAACATCTGCTTCCCAAGGGGATTTAATGCCAGACAGTAAGAAAGCAACTTTAATTAGAGGCCAGGTCAGATCCTAGTCTCGGAGCCTGTGATTTTCCTAAAAACCTTAACAAAATCCCAAACAAAGAGAACAACGGCATTTTCCCCCAAATTGAAAAAAAAATCTGTTAATTTCTTCTTTTAAGATAGCAACACTTTTTCATTATCCTTTCCTTTATAGCATGTAGAGGCCCAATCCTAACACACACAGATACATCAGCAGAGTTCCCATTGACTTGGATGGGAGCAAGATTAGATTTTGTCTGAATGGCACTATGGTTTTTCAATTACAAATAATAATCCATGTTTGGCTTTAGCTCATGTTATGCTCAGACCATACATATCTAATTTTTAATTACTTCTACTTAATCTTTTCATTCCTGTGTCTCTGTCTAACTAACTCTCCACATCTGAAGAGAAATTTTTTCTGCTTTGCTTATGCCTCTTGGTCCAATTCTCATTCCATCATGCTTAGGATTTAACTCAGTAACTATATTTGAATTCTGCAGTGCGTTTTCAAATCCACCTAGTTCAAAAGACACTCAACAAAGTGAGGGCTAGATCCTGTAACTGACCTGCATTAGTCCTTATTGAAGTGGCTTTTCCCTATTTGGTAAGGAGACTCACTGACTTCAGCATGACTTCTTGAATGAGTTAGGATTTGCCATTTAGAGCCAAACTATGACCAATGGCATAAGTGCACACAGAAAAGTAAGGAGGCCCACAGCATCCCCTATGCAAGTTACATGCATCTGAAAGAGCTGCCTCCAAGGGGCTGCTACTCTCCTACACTGAAGGGCAGGAAGTTGTAGGAGTGGGCTAGGCAGTTCACAGAAACATGATCCATGCCTCTGCCAGCATAGAAAGAACAGAAAATGAAGTAAACTCTGCCAAATTAAAAAGCTGACATGTCTTACTCCCATTCTGGAACAAGGTAGAATTAGGAACCAAATTGTGATTTAGGTCACAAATCAGCATCATACTCAAAGACCGTAACAATTATTCATATAAGTACAGGTAGCAGAACAGACCCCAGGGTTGTACTAGGTTTCATTATTGTTTCAGTTATTCAATGGCTCACTCCTCTGGAAATCAACCCCAAGCAGCTAGAACCTACTTTACCAGATCTTACATAACACAGTTGTCACTCACTCCAGATCCCTCAGATTTCCCTATGAAACATTGGGCCACAAAGTAGCATTCTTTCTCTTCAAGAGATCAGCAGTGAAATGTTCTAAGTGTAAAGGTGATCAGTTTAATTTCTCAGAGAGCATCAGCTATATAAACAAGTCAGGAACTAATACTTTTCATTTATCAGTGTGGAAGGGAGGTAAACAAAATCACAAAACTAAATAATGTATGTTTCTCCTACTCATTCTGACATTTCTGACATGCATTAAACATTAATAAAAATCATTTTCTGGACAGCTGAGTCATGCCTGTCAGCACATAATCCCCTGCCTTTCCAACTGCCTCCTTCACCTTTGTCTAACTCCTATTACGGAGAGTAGTCACTTGGAACTCTCAGTGCTCCACAGGTCTGATCCTGAATGGTGCTGGGGGCCTACGTATATGAAGCAGCAAAGCCAGTTTCTCAAGATATTTGAATACAGGATTAGAAATACATTATTAGGTGGCATTTATAGTTATATCCACTGAGTCCTAACCTTGCTTCTGTTAAGATCACAAACCTGCTGTTTTGTTAATTAGGTAAGCTGAGATGCTGTGAATCATTTTGGAAAGCAAATTACTTCCTTGATTTCTAAAGACTTCCTCACACACTTTTTTAAGCTTTACATATTTTCTTCCAGACCATATATGTATAATAATTAATTACTGCCTGTCTCTATTTAATTTAGTGTCAGCCTACTCATCTTTTCAATTATTTTCTAGAGCCAATATAGCTCTTAATATCCAAGTCTTTTAAATGGACCAATGGGGATGTTCATAGTCCTAGGATACGTTGCTCTAGGAATCTTTGTTACAAGAAAATTAAACATTTCTGTACAGTTGAAAAGACATGGGTCATCAGTGAATTGAAACTGCAGCTTCCTTCAAATGTGACTTTTGGGGAATACAGGACAAAAAAGTCTGTGATAAAACATCACCAACTATTCAGATCCTTTCCTGGACAAGTCATCACTTAACTTTACTGAGATGGTGCATCATGAGATATAGTTACAAACCTACCAGACAGCCCTCTTGATGTACAAGACAGAAGGATAAGCATTTAATCTCACCTCCCATATCCTATTACACTGTGCACAACTGAATACCAGTTACCAGAAACATGTTCTTCATCTCAAACATGCTTCATTTTAGGAAAGAGAGAAAAAATATCTCCAGCTACTGCCTAAAATCAACAAATTAGCTTCTCTTTGCTAAAGAGAGCTTAGAGTTCTACAAAGAACTGGCTACAGGTTAATGAAATCTGACTGATCTCTAGGGGGTGCAAGCTGTTACCATATAGATCCCTGACAGCTGGAGTCAAATGACCATCTAACTTGTCTATAAAGCAAAGGCCACTAATTTGGAGCACCTCCTTTTAGCCTAGTATTCTAATCAGTATTGTCAGGTTGCCAAGACAGAGGGTATAGAGGTGATGTTTTCTGTGGCAGGGCTGAAAAGTGTACTTTATATTTGGTATATTTTTTAATCTTTCCTCAGGCTATTTTATAGAAGTATTTTCCATACATCTCCTCCCCTCTTATAAAGGGAGTTTGTTGATTGCTATTTCCTTTGATTTGGGTTTTAATGATCACCATGCTCTGCAAAAATTAGCAAAGGCAGACGAGAAGAAACATTTTTTTTTAAAATCCTAGTCTTGTTATTAATCCATGGGGTAAGGCTAAAAATCTCCCATAACGAAAATAAAGTGGTAATCATAACGTAGACTTATTTTAACACATGGTTCCTGATTCAAATCCAACTGAAATAAATGGAAATAATTCCATTGACTTCAGTGGATTTCATGTCATTGGCAAAAAAAGGGGATACGCAATTCCCCTCTGCCAATTTTGCTACTGTTAAGTGATAATTCACTCCTCCACTGGTGAATTTTTTCTGCTGCCACTTATGATTTTTCCCATTGGAAATATATTTTTAATTTAAACAATATCTACTGTTCTGTTATCTTGTTTTTTCCCTCCTGTCCCCTGGAATACACTGTTTTAAATCACTGGGCCTACTCATATGTTAACAAAGGAATATTTGGTTGGGTCTGTGGATGTTTTTATTTTATGATTCAAAATGAAGGTTTCCTATGTCCATTTTCAGCAAACTCCAGTGCTGCTGCAGAAATGATTTGCCCATTATGTCAATCAGTCAAGAGCACTTAGGAAGTGCCATGCTAATACCCTTTGAAGTAAAGACTTAAATTAAAGTTCCCAGTCAATAAAATGTTAGGTTTAATTAGAAACAATAACAAATTAAATGGAAGCAGTAAAAAAAACCTGACTAATATTTTCTTACTTGCTTCTAAAGGAAAGGATAAACTAAAGATAAACCACAGAGACTTGATTGTATATACTTTGCCTTAATTAATATCAACATTGGCCTCAACAGAACCCCAAGCCCCATTGTTAGTGCTGGCTAGAATATTTGGGATGAAATTAAATTTACTCTAAACAGAAATTCACTGAAACATTTTGGTTTTCAGGATTTTTTCTTCCTAAAACATATTGAGAGAGCCAGACAGAAGACACATCTACACTGCACCTGATGATGTAATTTCCAGCCTGGGCAAACACACACTCACACTGATAAAGCCAGGGCACTCAAAATAACAGCATAGCTGCTGCAACAAAGGCAGCAGCTATACAAACCAGGCATCTGATTACTTACAAGGCAGCAACACTTCTATCTTTAGACCACTAGCTCCATCAAAGCTAGCACATGTACAGCTGTCTAAGCTGGAAACTAGTTGGCTATAGTGTGGAGGTAGAAGTAAGAGCTCACACTTTATAGTCTGCTGGTTGGGACACGAAGTGAGATTTGGAAGACTGATGTTCAAATCCCTGATTCACAGAGATCAAGGATAAGCTTTGTTAGATCTCTCTGAATCAGGCAGAGAAGGGCCTTGAATATGACTTCCCTGCAGAATGGACAAGCTCAGGTCTTGTTCTGAAAATAGACACTTTGGCACAATTCTGGTTTTTAAAAAAATGTGAGACATTTGGTACAAAAAGCAGACTTCAAAACTTCAAAAACTGCTGCAAAACACATTGTCATCTTCCAGTCAGGTCCATCCACTGTGCATGGTGCTGTACAAATACAGTCGAGATGACAGTTCCTGCCCTGTAGTATTTAGAATAAACAACTGAGTGGGAGAGAAGATGGGCAAAACCACTTCACCCTAACTTCACACAGACAGCTGGGATCTCTTCTCTAACCTTCAATTATTAAGGGCTAATTGTCACTGACAAAAGGGGTAGGAGTGTAAGGAGTCTCTTCCTTTCCAATTCTTGGCCACACACACAAGATCACTTATAATCACAGTCCTTCCAGTCCACCAGAATGCTCTCTCTGGGGGATGCAAGCCACCTCAAGGAGAGCAAGGAAGTAGTAAACAGGATGGCCCTTTCCCTCGGATGCTTGCGTACACAGCTGGCCAGCAACAGAGAGGGCAACTGTCTCAACTACTCAAAGAAACCACGCAGCCTGTTCACTTCCTCTGGGCTTATAAGCTCTGGGAAGAAATTCCCCCCTCAGTGTTCCCCCAGATACAGTGCAGTTCTGTTCCACTCTTTATTCAGGACTTTGGTTTACTGCCCCCTTCCAACATAGTTGTCAGCTCCCAGGACAGGAAAATTCCCCAGCCCAAGCTGGCCAAAGAGCAATCCAAATTCACCAGCGTTAATTGAGCAAGAGGCACTAATGTTAAATGAAATAAGCCTCTGTGACACCCTCTTTCTCTTCTCTCCAGCTCCACCACAGCCAGAGCTAAGGACCCTGCATTCTGGGTCCACAATGCCCCCAGTCTCAGGCTATGTCTAGGCTAGAGGGATCCATCAGAAAACTGGCTGTTTGTCGACAAAGTCCAGAGAATGTCCAGATTCCCAAGGGCATTGTCTCAGCAGTAAGTCAACAATGTGGCACTTTTGTTGACAGCCATACCCCGGGTGCAATGAGGAAGAACACCGCCATCTACAGAGATCTATTGACAAAATGCCATTCTGGATGCTCCAAGGGCCTTCTGTCAACAGACAAGGCTTCTGGGACACCACACAACCCTGTCTGCTGTTCTTCTGGGGGGCCATTTTGACAATAGAGAGGCTGGGCAGTCTGGCTGCTCTCTGTCAATAGAGCAGATCGCTCTGTCAATCCACTTGTGCCATCTGCCCATGATCTGTCAACAGAAGTTTTGCCGCAAGATATCTTCCGATGCAAACTTTTGCCAACAAATCCCTATAATCCAGATATAGCCTCAGGCAGCAGAGGGCAATTGGGTGCAGGAATCAAACAATGGTTAGAATAATAACCATGTCATGTTTATACAGCAAGTTACAGTAGTTCCCCGAGTTATGCAAGGGTTACATTGCCACACATCCTCACACAACTCGAATTTCACTTAAGTCCAGAGGGGGGCGGGGGACTTTCTTCCCTGGTGGAATGCATGTTCTGCAGCTAAGGAAGCAGCAGGAGCACCTGGAGCTCCTTTTGAAAAGTAAGTCCTGGGGTTGGGGTTGGGGGCAGTTCGGGAGGGTTAAGCCTAGCAGTGGGTTGTGGCCATGGGAGTGGGGCAGGGGGGTTAAGCCTGGGTGGATTAGGGCTGCGGGGGAGGGGAGGGGGGGAGTTGAGCCGGGGCCCCGCAGCTGCGCTCGGGTTCAGCCACACCTGCGTGCAGGGGGTGGTGACCCGGGCTGCGTGGGGTGTGGTGGGGGGGTTGAACTAGGGCTCCACGAGGCTGGCGGTTGAGCCAGAGCAGGGAGGAGCAGGATTTTGAGCGCATTTCGGGGGATTACTACACATCAAAGAATCCCACAAAAGTATACATACTAGAATCATTCCTTCTCACACGTGTAATTTAGTCACTTGAAGGGCAGAAAGCATCAGGTATTTAACAGCACAAACAGGATAAAAATAACTTATTCAGCTGATAACTGCAGAGGGGAATTATAGGTAAAAAGAATTTCAGACCAAAACTTTTAATCTTAGAGAAAGTGCTATGAAACTTGTAAGGATCAGAAGAGTCAGGAATATCAGATTTACATCTCATCCAAAAGACCTCACCTCCAGTATCTGTAAAAACCATACCAGCACCATACTGTAGCATTGGTATGGAATTGATTTGGCTGGAAGAGCGCCCCCTACCAAGTCTCCAATGATATTTTCTCTATCACCTGTATTTTCCTTGGAAAAATCACTGACAAAGGTTACTTCGTGTGTGATCACATGAGATCACAGGCCATGAAAATTTGTCTACGCAATCTGATCTCTTCACCAAATCTCTGCAGGATGAAGCCATATCAAATGCTGCAATATTACTTTATATTAAGGCACAAATAACCTGCACAATGTCAGAGATCTCTAAGGATGACTACTAATGAAAGCTACAGATAGAGCAATCTGTGAATTTGAATAAATAATGCACATTAAAATATTATGGATGGTAATTTACATTGTCATATCATATGGGGGAATAGGACAGATAACTGGTCTCACAATGTCCAATGTTGTTAGATGTACTGTGAAATGGACAACAATTCCATACCCAGAAAATGTTTCAAATTGCTTTGCAAAAAAAAAAAAGAGATCAGGAAAAGTTTTATTCTTCATGCCATTAAAAAGCCACAGTACTAAGCACACTTCTGTAAGCTTACTCATAAGTACAGATGTGGTCCCCAAGTGCCACAAGAGACCCACACATAAAGCACCAAGATTGTGGGAATAAATGTTGATGGGAGGCAAAGTGGTGAATCAAATGATTCCATAAATTGCCCAGATAATACCACATAAAAGAAATTATTTTCTTTTCACATGCACTTTAAAACTCTTCTTTAATAGTTTTCTAAGACAGTGATAAACAACCCAAGCCCACGCTGATATCTAATACATTGAAATGAGCCTTTGTTTTTGTCAAAATATTCAGAGGTCTGTACTCTGGTACTGTTAGAAAAATCCATTCTCTTGAATTTAACATGAAGGCATTCTTAATATACCTTTACAATGAAACATTCCATAAACCATAGGAGTTATGGCTTTGAAAACCTGAGGTCCAGTTCCCAATAGCCAGGTGTTCACATAATAAAAAAGCACTAGTATACTCAGCATTAATTGGCAACACAAGTGAGAATTTGCACACAGACCAAATAGGCAATAAAAACTAAACTACTTTTTCCAACCCAAAGTTTCTGAAACTGTGGTTCTTATTTTCTAGCAATGGTACAGCTACAAACATTCCAGGACAGGGTGTACTGTTCTACAGAAATATGCTCCAAAGTATGTCCACACTGCATCTTCCATCATTGCTAACTCCAGTGCACCTTGAACCATTTATGAAAAATAAGTACCAAATGTACTAAGATAGACAAGGCCCTAATGGCAGTCCATCCCTTTGATCAGTGATTAATCTGTGCCAGGGCTGAGTCCCATCACCTCTGGGTTTGGCAGTTCATTGCCTCTGCATGTCTAGGTTTGCTTCTTCGCTTATGAAAATAAAAAAATTACTTGAGTCATGCCACCTAACTGATGAGCCCTTTGAACCTTTCATTACAAATTAAACACTGCCTTTGGTGTAGGTTGTCTAAGGAGCCGCCTGTTGTAAATTTATGCTACGACTGTCACTGCACTTCCCTGATTAAACAGAAGGCTTATGTCATCTATGCTTTCAATCCAGCATTTTCACAAACCCTACTATTCAATTATAATTATTGTTTTGTTAAGTGTGATTCTACTCTGAAAAGTGACTCCATAAAAACGGGATTGTAGAGTTCCATGTTTATTGCATCTCAGTGACTTCCAGATCAAATGTGCTCAGTTTACAAGTAAAAGATGTTGGATTGTTTTTCTAACTGCCAGGCCTATAAACCCACACTGGAATCTGAGAGTTAAATTGTTATCTTTCTAGCTTGTACAAGGCCTACCTGAGCCTGAACGGGCTCTCTATATCCTGTCAGGCATGCGCTTGAGCAGCCACTCTATGTTCCAGAGCTGAACTAGCTCTCCAGGTCTTATGGGAATGAAAAGGTATAAAAATTAAGGCTAATATTTTCAAAGCTTACCTAAACTCATATTTGGGCACCTAGATTTTCACAAGCTGCTCCCATTAACTTCTGTGAAATGACATGGCCTCAGTATCTCTGAACAGCTGACTGTTTATTCCAGTATCTAAATGTATACTTGGAGGATCTAACTTCAGGTACGCACGTATGGTAACTGCTGATTATTCCATGAGACCTGTACACATATACATTATTGTTTTTATATTATAGTAATGCCTACAGGACCATATAAAGGTATTAATTGCTATATACACTATATAACCATGTAGCAAAAAGATTGCTCCTTATTTAAAAGAAGCTATAATCTTTTGGAAACAAATTCTGGACTAAACTGGTACAGCTCCATTGATTTTAACGTAACTATGTAGATGGATAGCCACTGAGAAAATGGCCCTAAAATTAACGACAAAGTGCAACAATCAGACCAACACATGATTTGAGATGGAAGAGAGGGAGGATGAAATTAACAAATTATCATGGATATAATCTACAAATAAAATGTAAATCTCAATTGCCTAGCCATGATCTACTTGTAGCATTCTGTAGGCTGGTGTTCCCAATCTTTCCAATACTAGAGACTGGCTTGCTGCTTCCTTAAACCTTGTCAGGGAAATCTCAGGGATCAGCACTGGTCCACAGGTCACTCAATGAGAAATACTACTCTAGGCATTGCCTTCACAGCTGCAACAGTTCTAATAGAGGGATTTGAAGGACCATTATGTAGTGGGGTTTTTTAAAAATATTTTCAAGGGAGTTTGTGCCAAGTATACAGTTCCTTTTTTGTTTAAAAAAATATAGAAGTGCCGTCACTCCACCAACTCCCTCCACCCCAGCCAGTCCCATGGCTGGGGCTGCTGAGGTGCAGGTACTCAGAACCTGCAAGTACCTCACAGAAAAAAAGGCACTGCCATGTAGAAGAGCAACATAGGAGACAACGGGAGTATGGACTATTAGATACTGAAGGTATTTAAGGATACAATAAGTCAACAGGTTTAAAGTTATCTTTTAACAGGTTATCAGATTTTTGCATGCCCAATATATCCTCTTCCATGCTGTTTTTATAAACCATAGTTCCTGCCTGCATCTTACAAGCACATGCAGCCCTGTCAAACTAAGAACAGCAGAACTCAAACAACCTTTTCTCCCAGTAAGGGGAAATGAGGGTGTGTAAGTGAAAATGTCATACATTCTAATTAAGTGTTTTGTTGTTGGCTTGGAAAGCACACTTCTGGTATCTATCATTAAGAAAAGTTGTTAATTTATCATCAGACAAATTACAGTTGTAATTGAGGTGAAAAATGTACTGTTATTCTCCAGTGCTGCTCACATGTTCAGGTGTAAAGCAGAAGAAAGAGCACAAACTACTGTTAATTATACAGCTTACAACAAACACATTCCTTGACTAGAAGCGCCTTCCAAATCACCCTCAATCACAGAGCTTTTTACTGTGAGACAACTGTCCATAATATTCTAAACTCCACCCCCAATCAAGGTCGCACCAATGACAATGAGATCTCAAAAGGGGATTTCATGAGCTTGAAGTCAGAAAAGACAGTATCACCATTCAATCAAATCAAACAGTGCTGCTGGCTTGTCTTCATCTACTTTTCCTAGAAACTATAACACTGAACAGCAAGGCAGATGCAAAGATTTCTGGATAATTTTGTATTACAGCTAATATGTTATATGGTCGTACAATCATAAAATCATAGAAGATTAAAGTTAGAAGAGATCTCAGGAGGTCATCTTGTCCAACACCTGCTCCAAACACGACCAACCCCAACTATCTCATTCTAGCCAGGATTTTGTCAAGCCTCACCTTAAAATCTCTAAGGGTAGAGATTCCACCATCTCCCTAGGCAATCCATTCCAGTGCTTCACTACCCTCCTAGTGAGGTAGCTTTTCCTAATATCCAATCTAGACCTCCCCCACTGCAACTTGAGATCATTGCTCCTCATTCTGCCATCTGTCACAAATGAGAATACCCCACATCCTTCCTTTTTGGACCCCCCACCCCACCTTCAGGTAGCTGAAGGCTGCTATCAGATCATTGTTCTCTGCTGCATACTAACTAAGACCAGTCCCCTCAGCCTGTCCTTATAAGTCATGCTCCCCAGACTTGTACAGTCTTCCCCCGCCTTACGAGGGTAATTCGCTCCTGAAAAACCCCTCTTAGGGCAAATTCTCGTAAGTCGAAAATGTAATTACCATTAATTTCAATGGGAAAAATTTTATGCATTCCTGAGCCCCAAAATTTACACCCATTTATGCTAAAACAACACCAAATTCCATTAGATCCAGTACAAGGGAGCGGACAGGGCAGAGCAGGGCACGTGGAGGCAGCCCGGTCTGAGCGCAGCTTAGGTTAAGTGGGGAGGGGGCGCTGCCAGGGGCTGGCCACGTGGGGAGGTAGGTAGGCACAGGGGCCCCTGGCTGTCAAGAGGTGATGCCTCACTTTTGTGGGGCTGCGTGGCAGAGGGGCCCCCCTGGCAGCGGGCGAGCCAGGAGCTAAATGGGAGGGAGTGCCGCAGATGGAGAGTGGCGCCCGAGGCACAGCTGCGCATGGCGGGCAGTGGCAGCCCCCTAGCCGCCCGGGGGGGTGAGCGGCAGCAGCGGGGCCGGGATGGTCTGCGTGCTGAGCATCCATGTCTCGCAGAGCGGCATCATCTACTGCCGGGACTTGAACGAGTCTACCTCCCCGCATCAGACTGCCACGCTCTCACACGGCATTGCTGCCCCCCTGCACGGCCTCTTCGTCAAGACCAACACGGCCAACTCCATCCCTTCAGTGCTTGCCTACCAGAGCCGCCAGCCTCCAAATCGGTCCTCATAAATGTGAAGAAATGCCTTGTAAGCTGAAGTAGGGGTATTAAATGAAACTCCTTGTAAAGTCAAATTCTCATAACTTGAATGGGTGTATCTTGGGGTACGACTGTAATCATTTATGTTGCACTGTACTGGACTCTCTCCACTCATCCTTTTCTGTATCGGGGGCCAAAAATTGGACACAATACTCCAGATATGGTCTCTCCAGTGCTGAATAAACACTTCCCTTTATCTACTGGCAATACTTCTATTAATGTAGCCCAATGAACTGTTAGTCTTTTTGGCAATAAGGGCGCACTATTGACTCATATCCAGCTTCTCATAAACTGTAATCCTCAGGTTCTTCTCTGCACATCTGGTGCTTAACCAGTCAGTCCCCAGACTGTAGAAGTGTATGGCATTCTTCCATCCTAAGCGCAGGACTCTGCACTTGTCCTTCTTGAACCTTGCCAGATTTCTTTTTAATCCAATCCTCCAAATCGTCTAAGTCACTCTTGCCCCTATTCCTACTCTCCAGCATACCTACCTCTCCACCCACCTTAATGTCATCTGCAAACTTGCTGAGGGTGCAATCCATCCTATCATCCAGAGGATTAATAAAGATGTAGAACAAAACTGACCCTGGATCACTCCACTTGATACTGGCTGCCAACTAGACATCAGGTCATTGATCACTATGTATTGAGCCCAAGCACGTAACCAGAATTATCTTTTAGTCCATTCATACAAGCCATACTTCTTTATTTTGTTGGCAAGAAAGCTGGGGAAGACCATATCAAAAGCTTTGCTAAAATCAAGGTACACCTTTCACCATTTTTCCCATATCCACAGAGCCACTTATCTCAACAGAGAAGGCAATTTGGCTGGTCAGGCATGCCTTGACCTTGGTGAATCTTGGTGTTCCTCATCACCTTCCTCTCCTCTAAGTATTTCAAAATTGACTCCTTGAAGACTTGCTTCATGATTTTTCTAACGACTGAGGTGAGGCTGACTGGTCTGTAGTTTCCTGGATCCCCTTCCTTCCTTTTTTAAAATATTCACACTACATTTGCCTTTCCAGCTTATCCTGAACCTTCTCAATCACCAGAGGTTTTCAAAGCTAATGACCAATGTCTCTGCAATTACATCACCAACTCTTTCAGCACCCTCTGCTGCACTGGATCCAGCCTCACAGATCTGTACATGTCTAGCTTTTCTAAACAGTCCTTAACCTGTTCTTTCACTACAGTGGGCAGTTTACCTCATCCCCATAATGTACTGTCTAGTCCAGCAGTCTGGGAGTTCACCCTGTCTATGAAGATCAAAGCAACAAAGGCATGGAGTACTTTAGCTTTTTCTACATCATCTATCACCAGATTGCCTTACCCATTCAGTAAGGGTCCCACACTTTCTATGAGCTTCTTCTTGGTGCTAATATACCTGTGCTGTCTTCACAGTTCTAATATGAGAATAGGTCATGCAAATGGTTTACAACCATTAACTCAGTATTTACATAAACGCAGATTTCTCATTTTGCATTATATTTATTAGCAAAGAATCAACCTTCCTCTGGCCCAATCTTGTCTGTTGCTGAGCAACTCTTGTAAAGTGTTCAATGCCTTAGAGTCACATCTAAGTCAACAAAATCTGCACGTGGCCCATAGTTTAGCAACTCCATCAATGTGCTGAGAGGTCCTGATTCAGCCATTTCTGGTGTCTTGGAAGCTCATGTTTTGACATCTTATTATGTGAGTGTGACAGGTCAGAATTCTCTTTGATGCTGCCACCCAATGTGCTGAGACCCCACCGAGCCTATTTTCCCTGCCAGCTTGGGTCCCCCATACCCTTTCTTGTTGAGTCAGACAATCTAGCCTGCTGTAACACAGAGATAGGGTTTGGGCCATGCCCCCAAAGGTGCAGACCAGAAAAACAGTACATAATACCTGTTTCTAGCCTTCAGATATTCAGCCCCTCTGGGAGCTGAACCATAGATAAATCAGTCCTGTGTTATACAGAGATCTCCACAGTATAAATTCATTAATTTCACCCTTTTTCTCAATGTAATGAGAGCAATGCACAGACTCCTTGCCCGTACATTGGGTTTATTAATAAATAAAAGTGATTTATAAACTATAAAAAGGTAGGACAAGTGATCATAAGAGCATGCAGAACAATGTAGGTTACTAAACAAAACAAAACAATCCAACACATATGCTAAGCTTAAAACACTGAAAAATTGATTACATGTAGTATCTCACCCTCAAATTTCTTCTAATAAGCTTTTTTCACTTCCAGTCTGGGCCCAGTATTTCCCTCAGTTAAATCTTGGATATTTCCAGCATTCATCTGTGGTGGGAGAGCCCAGGAGAACTGACAACCTAGATTCCCTCACTCCCCACCCTTAAGTAGGTTTTACGTAAGGTGGAAGTACTTTGTGCTCAGTCCTAACTTCCACTCCGCTCTTGTGGAACACTACACAACATGCCAAGATGGATCCGAGTATCAGGTGGCATGGTCATATGTCTGTGCAAGGCCCTTGTCTCCATACTTTTTAGGAAGGTTGAGTTCTATCCTCTCTTGCTAATGGACTGTGTCAAGCTTCTTCATTGTGTCCAGCTTCACTGTGTCAAGCTTCTTCATTGTTGTGAACGATGAGCTGGTAATAGGCTTTTCCTAATATGAACACACTGATAATGACAAAACAAAAAAAAGAGCAGTCATGTAGCACTTTAAAGATCTACTTCTTCATATCTGGAAGTAGTGCTGATATTCCAGATCTGAAGAAGTGGGTCTGCCCCATGAAAGCTCATAATATAATAAATTAATTTTAGTTTTTAAAGTGCTACATGGCTGCTTTTGTGTTTTGTGAAGATACAGACTAATACAGCTACCTCTGGAAACATTGATAATAAATCTACAATCAATATTCCCAGCTTCAGACACAGAAATTATACATGCACGCACACAGGATAATCATATTCCATAGACTGCAACCTTTAAAATATCTTACATGAAGTAACTTGCAAAAATATAATCCTGTTATGTCATATTCATATTCATAAGCATATTCCCATAAAGATTAAGGACTGCCCATTACATTGGGAACCAGCAAGAGGAAGGGTAACGGTTATGGTGTTAGCCTGGAACACAGGAAACCCAATTTCAGTTCCCTATTCTACCAGTCTGTGTCTACACTTGCATTCCTCTTTTGAAAGAGGAATGCAAATGAGGGAAAACAAAAATGCAAATGAGGTGCTGATTTACATATCTCATGCTTCATTTGCATAATCTCTTTTCAGAAGAGATTCTTTTGAAAGAAAAAAAGCAGTGTAGATGGGGCTCTTTTGAAAATAAATCCTGCCTTCGAACGAGCCCTTCTTCCTATTTACTACATTCTTTCTTTAGTTCCACAGGAAACAGTATGCTTTGTGCTGTCCTGACCTGAGGCAAAAGCTCCTGTGAGGACTCAGAAAATAGTTCCCTTCAAATTAAAAAGAAAGACATTATCCTCTTTTGGGGCACAATATTATTTGTATTCATGCAGTGCATCAAGGCCATGCCTATTTGTCCCCAGGACAAATGTTCCCTTAATTTTTTCCACCTATGTGCAGAATAAATTTTGTTATCTGCATCCAGGCATAAGCAGCTGTGCACCACCACTAGAAATGCATGTTTCTGGCTGTGGACACTCTGCTAATTAGTTCGGCAGCATTTGAATCTCTCCTGAGTGGCCGCTTAAGCGCTCAGCTTCTAGGAAACATAGCCCATGAGTCTGATTGATGCATAAAAGCCATGAGCAAGAGTGGGGCTTTTTCATGGTAGACATTGTACACATACACAGAGAAAGACAGCTCCTGTTCCATAAAGTATACAGTAGACCCCCAAGTTATGCAAGGGTTGCATTCCTGTGCACTCTCACTTAAATCAAATTTTGCACAAGTTGGAGGGGAGCTGGCAACCAGGCAGCAACCTGGCTCCCAGCTCCCCTCCGCTGGTGGGAGCTAAGAAACTGAGCAGTGCATGAGCACTAGTCAGATTCCTGGCTCCTGCAAGCCCAGGGGAGCCAGGAGCCAGGCTGCGCTTGGTTCCCAGCTCTATTGGGCTTGCAGGACCCAGGAAAATTACCACTGCACCAGCTCTGGTCAGTTTCCTGGCTCCCAGAGCAGCAGGGAGCCAGGAACCCTCTGGGAGCCAGGCACAGCTTCTCCCCACCTTCCTCCATCTGGGGGAAGCCAGGTGGGCAAATAGTAGCCCCACCGTGGCTGTCTATCTGCCCTGCTTCCCCCAACTGGGGGGAGCTGGGTAGGCAGACAGCCAGGGCAGAGTGGCTTCTCACTGGCTTCCCCCAGCTGGGGGAGCTGAGGGCTGCAGCAGGGAGTTGGCGGAGGAGATGCACTCCCACCAGCACCCAGTCCCTGGAAATCAAAGGATTTCAACTTGCACGTAAATCGCGCCTATTGGGGGTTTACTGTACACTGTTCATAAGGATAAAGGAAACAGACATGCACTTCTCCAAGGTCACGCTGGCCTAGAACTAGGTCTACTGGACCACAGTCAGTGCCCTATCCAGGAGATCACACTGCCTCCTCAGCAAATTGGGAACAGAGCCATATATGTGCTCACCCTTCATGTCCAAGCTATTTACTTGGATTTTTATTTAACACTTTAACAATACCTCTGTCTCAAGAGCCATTTATACATTGTGAAATAGTTCAAAGCAGGCCTTACACAAGTTCCAGAACCACACAATATTAACCACTAACTTCCTGAAAGGTGAGAAAGAATACCTAGCTCCTTCATTCCTAAAGAGCAGTAGCAGTGACATTGCAAGAATGGGTTTTACAGTGGTTCTCCCTTCTTCCACAATCATCTGCTTACTCCTGACAATAATTTCACCACATTTCAAAGTGAAGGTTGCTCTAAAAATTGGTAGAGTTGAATATAAAATGTGATATCATACACTAAATAATCCAGTTACTGAAAGGTGTAATTTCTCCAGCTATAACATGTAAGAGTTGCTAAAGCTGGCGCTCAAATCTGAGATGTGGGAGCGACACCACACCTTGTAAAATATGTTTTCTTTCTTTAAGAGGAGATGGATTGCTTGGTTAACAAAACCCCTCACCTTTCACTTGTATGACATCAGCCCAAATATACCTTGAGTCCTCAATGAAATGAGTTTGGTGGCACTGTCCTGGGTAAGAAAAAGCTATATATTTTGAAATCTGGTACAACTGCACAGAGTTGTCAGTCTTTGCTCAGGTGAGGTTCAGGACTGAATTAGTACCAAAATTGAATTAACTCTCACTTTTAAAATGCTGTGGCCACAAAGTGTGAGTTGGGGAGTTAAGCATGAGAATGAGAGGAAGCTGGCAGCCAATTTGTGTTTGAACTATAGCTAGCAAACAAAGAGAGATTCAGTTCCCACTGTTGCTAATCCTTCAGACTCAAAGGAACAAGCGTATTTTTACAGGAGTCATTTTTTCATTATGATTTCCTAATTTGGAAATACTATCTTGATGGGCTTCCATGTTTGCAAGTTAGCACAAGTAATTAACACGAAGTTCTTGGTGATCCAGGAGAAGTTCCCCTGTCAATGTAAAATTACAATAGGTAACAGCCAGAGAAACAGCACCTTGAGAAATCAATAGTTAGATGATCTCCATCTTCCATATTTTTTTCCTGTAGAGGAAATTGGGCCTCACAGAGGACTTGCTTTATTAGCCATCCAAATATATTCCTACAGACACAAGCAGCCAAGATTTCAAGAGTATCTCCACCACAATGGATCTTGGCTACATGCACTTTTGGCGCAGATGATTACATTCCAAACCCTGTTTTAAGCCAAGACCTAGACTGTATTGTGAGAGGGCTTATGATGAAAGCTAGTCATTAAGTCATAAAGAGATATTCTTTTCTGTGAACAGTCCAATCCCGAGAAATATCTGTTTGCAAGAGGCTTCTCATACAGAATTTCCAGTCTTTGGTTAGATAGTGTTTGTCATTTATTCAGACTCTATACATTTTTTATCACAAGTCAAAGACACACGCAAATGTTTGAAAACAGAGCAGTATTTTCATTCTAAAGTCTTCCGTTCAAGCACCTATTTTCTCTTAAACATATCAGAGTTTCCATCAGAAGAAATTTACACACTAACTTAGAACTCCCAAAACATAATGGCTGTATTTAACAGTTCAATAGAAGACAATGAATTAATCAATGTAAATGAGGACAATGAATCAAGCAAGTGTAAATGAGAAAAGAAACACATGTATGTTTTTTAATAAAAATGTTACTATGATAAATCAAAAGATTGAAAGTCAAAAGAAGCAATTTTAAACTTGATCCCAATTCAAGAGAACTATATTTTTATACCATATTTATCCATCCCATCCTCTAAAAAGTCAGTAATCTGTTGCCCGTAAAACTGCAGGATGGTAATTGAAAACAGGGTCTGGTCCCATGACGGGAAACAAACTCTTATCAATGGCTTTTGCAGATCTCAGGCAAACACTTGGTAAACTGGTAGCCATGAAAACTAATACACAAGATCATGATCTTAGGGAAGGACACACTGAATGAGCTTATCTCTAATGTTTCCATATTAAATAGTTCTTACAATAAAGCTAACTCTTGACTAAGAAATTCAGCCACTTCCTGAGTCTGGATTTTGCTAGGCTGTCTGGTAACACTGGTTAATGAAAAAAATCCATATAAGTTGCTTGACAGATTAAAATACATATTAGTTTCCAAGCAAATGAAAATGTTGGTCTTCGTAGAATCACACTAGCTGAGATATATGGAGTCAAGAGAATAAAATACAAATTGACACAAAGCTACCTTCACCAAAATCCACATCTAGAATGAATCATTTGATTCTACAGTCCTCTCAAACTACTACAACAAATGACCATTCAGCATTAATTGGGACAAATTGCAGTATAGTTTGTGATCCCGTTCCTAGGTAACTGCCTATACAAAGAATTATGGGGAATCTAACAACAAAAATGATGGGAGAATACTGCAGTTTTCAAACTCTTAATAACCTTTCTTTCCCTTTCCCTTGTTTGTGAAAAGAATGCCCCCTATCAATTATTTATTTTGTCTGGTCATCCTCTTAGAGCTACACAATGCTCTCTCAAAGTCAAAAGGAACAGGAACTTCAGAGCACATTACCTCAGCCGATGTAGTTCAAGGCTCAGAGCACTGTGGTTATCTTTTCTCTAGCTACTTGAAAAGAATGCAGATTGTTATCTGCTTTGGAGATGTCCAATGAGCCAATACACCTTAAGAGGATGATCTTGCTTTCCTTAATAGGAAGCATTTCCAGAAAATAAAAAGAGAAAGAAGAGACAGGAACAAGACCTATGCATTATCTCAGTCTCAGAAGCTTGGGTGGGATGTAAATGGTGCAGAGACATTCTGTTGACTCTGCACAGGGGTGAATTTTACCCAGAATGAACATGCCTCTGGATTCCAGGAAATCAATTAACCTGTTCAAACAAAAGCAATAATTGCTGTTCATTTTCTATGCACAAAAGATAAAATCTGAGTCTTAAAATCAATTAAAATAGATCTCTATTACTATCTGCATATAAACAACCATTTATCTAGTAAATACTGTTTTTTCAATTAAATACCCATTTATTTTAAAAACTATAAATCAGTGCCAGCTCGCATAGACATTGTTACATTATGCAGATCAGAAAGCCTTATCCCAACGAAAAGTCTCTGTTTCCAGACTCATCTGTACAAGATGACATGCTCCTTTTTTTTTTTTTGACATGAAACACCTCTGATTGAGCAATTCTTATATGGTAATGAGTTCATAAGGACTTGGAGATACATGGCCATGTAATCAACAGCCTTCTCCAGCCCTTCCAGCCAAGAATACCTAGGAGTATGTATTTGCAGCTGAAGTTGAAACTCTTAGGCCCACATCTTGCCCCATATCAGGGTCTGACAAGATACAGGGTATCACTTGTCATTGTTAAACAGGAGACATTTATTAAAGAATGAGCTACAAGCTACAAACAAACAAGTTAAAGTTCCAGCTTTGTCTTCCTTGTTTACCAGAGAACACACCCCATCTGCAATGCTATACAGAACAGAGACATCTGAAGGCTAAATAATATACTGCAAGTAAACATCACTACAGGGCCCAAGTCTGTACACATTCTGTAAGCAGAACCAGAGCTGGACAGGAAACAATATGACAGCGACGTCCACTCCTACCTTCGCCGCGGCCCCTGGGGTTCATGCTGTGATAGGGTGAACTCCTACTTGGATAAGGAATCTGGAAGTTCTGGTTCTGGTTTTGTTATTGTACCCTGTAACGGGATGAGGCTTGGTGGGATTTGAGTCCCTGACAACCTTGTCATCCCGGGTGCTGGGAGGGTGGAACTGAATGTCTTGCTTGTAATTCCTCGGAGTGGAAGCCAACGCGTGCGAGGAAGCTCCAAGGTTAGGCTGGGCCCTTTTGTCCCATCCTCCCAGCCAAGCTGGTGGGGGTAGAAGTAACTGGTTTGAACTTTCTGGATTAGACCATAATTCCCATCTGCCTTCCTGTCTAATTGTTCTCTGTCTGAGTGCCAGCAAGGGATGGGTGGGTCTCAAAGTATGTAGTCCTGGCCCAACAAGGAAGAGTTTGTGCTGTAATTAACCAATCTTACTGCTTTTAGGTAAACGCTCAGAACAGATTAAACAGGATGTATCTGCCATCAAAGATGCAGTTAAAATCTTACATGCTGTAACTATCTCATGGTTAAAATGGTTAGCTCAACAATTAGAATTTTCTCTCACTCCATTCCTGCATTCTATTGTAACCACTATTTTGATTGTTCTTATCATAGTAGTTGTGTCTTGTATAACACTGTGCATCGTTGGGAGACTAATTGATGTGGCTATCTCCTCCACGCAAATCCGATACATGGAGCTGACAAGTGATCCTAGCCAGTTCCGCGATAGCCCACATACTGATCGGATCATTGGGCACTTTTAGACTTCCCCCAAGGAGGGCAAAAGGTGCTGGCATCACCACCACCTTGCGCTCTGGGATGTAGTGTGGTGCATCAGGGGGTGGAATGTAGCCAGACAAAGTCTCCCCCTTACAAGCCAGCTTGCTCGTTGCCCCCCCCACCGAGGAGCACACAGGGCACGGAAATGGCTGCTGACAGCACAGTCTTTGATGCCCTCATTGAGGCCCAGATATGCTAGCTTATCATGACCCTGAGAAGCAGAAAGTACAGCTAGAAGGCTAACAGGCCAGACTGTCAACGTGAGAGGGGGGGGGACCCTCAGAAATCACCCCAGCTGGCATTGATCAATATGATGCACACACACAATCACCCAGAAGGGGATGTGCCTCGCCCACACAAAAGAATGTCCTGTACTCCTAAATTGCTTATCTCTTGTCTTACAAGTGCAAACTAAGTAGAAATGCCCTTGTAACAAACTGGCGTCACAAAGACAGACCAGTATGATCTGGCACCATAGATAAGAAAGAGAATACGTAACCCAAAAGGGGTATAAAAGATGGGTCCAGCAGAACTCTAACTTTGAGTGCATTCCACCAACTACCTGCTGGTCGGGTCAGGTGATTGCCTCCCGAGGTCCACAGCTGGGGACGCCCAACCTCGTATTCATCTTTCTGCAGAATTGAGTGACCGATCCAGCTTGGCTACGCTGGTATCGAGAGACGCAGAGAGGGTAAGATACACCCATGCTAGGTCTCTGATTTTTTCGTGCACAGCTAAAGAATTAGAGCTCTGTAACTAGTGTCAAGATATCATTGTGTTAGATGATAACAGATATCTTTGTATTGGATTGTAACGTAACTTGTTAACACCTGTACTTTGCTACCATATAAGAAGTAAACAATAGCCTTTTGTAACCGCCCGCTTATAACTGTAGCTTAAATAAACTTGTAACTAGTTAAGCTCTGAGCCTAACCATTTTGTTAACCCTTTTGTTACTGCAACACAGCCGGCACAACAAAAAGAACTTTAACCGTTTGGTTACTACAGCCTGGCCGTGGGTGAGAGTGCTAGGAGCTGTCTGCTCTAACAGTAAAAAAACTGGGTTGTTTAGGACCCAGGGGAGTACCTCACCGCACATTACCTGGCCACCGGCTAACAACATGCCTTGGTCAACCAAGACTAGATTAAGTAAATTTTTCAGAGACACTGTACTGCAGAGTTGAAATATGCACCTGAATTCCTACAGATGCAGAACAGGAGACGGGGAGCAAGATTTCAGGAATAACTCACAGGAGCCCCACTATATAAGCCAGATCTAAGCTCTGTGGAACTTCCCCAAACACAGAAGAGTTGCGTTAAATAGGGGAATTAATTATATGCAGTTTAACCTCCATAAGGAGAAGAGGAAAGCACTTTGCATAGAAGATTAGAAGTTAGGAACTTGGACCAAAACAGCCTGGTATAAATGAGTGAAACTCCTGCTCCCACCAGGCTGATGTTAGCTTCCTGTGCCCAGCAATAATAGATTCAGTCTTTATGCTATTAAACCTTCCTTTGAAGTCAATGGCTGTTTGCCTGAGTAAGAGCAGAGCAACGAAGGGAGGGTTTGGCACAATTTGTAAAACAGGACCAAAAATAATGAACAAATCTGATTTAATACAGTGGATCAAAGTTGGTTTAATATACATGGACACATCTGAATATAGGCCAAGACTTTCATGTGCTTTGTGTGCCCAGCATGAGACACTATAATGAGGCCTGATTTTCAGAAGGTGAGTGCTGAGCATTTTCAGAAAACCAGGCCTTCATAAGGGCACTCAAGGGTATACCAAGAACTGAGGCACTAAAAAATCACTAGTCATTTTTTTTCTAAATCTTGGCTCCAGTAGTATGAGGCATGACCTTTCAGATCTTGGTACTCTTACATCTAATTCCTTTCACATTGAAGTCAATAAGAGGTTTGTCGTTGCCTCCATCAGGGATCTGCTACTGTTAAACTCCGTCTTGCCAATGCATTAGAAAGGCAGGGCCAGCTTTTGGCTACAAATCTGTAAGCTTCATATAATCAGTGATGCCAGCAGCTTACAAGGGACAATAAGAGAGCTACATAGTGACCCAGCACTTCTTCTAAACAGATGTTTTATCCGACTTCTTGTGTCAATCCTGAAAGTGATGCTGAACTGTAATGTTCATTGTTATTAAACTGGAACATCTACAATATGTTTGTTTTGTTTTGCTGCAAGACATTCCCAAGTACTTGAACACTCTGCTGGAGAAACAGATGAAATTGAATCGGACAGATTGGATTATCAAATGACAACCTCTTTCAGCCCATAATCCTGAAAGTATAACACCGTTGCATTCCTGTTTCACACCATAGCAACCAGAATATCAAATAGATCAATGACTTATAGCATCTACAGTTAGCAGGCTGCAGAGTCACAGGCCAGGTCTACAATAATGTTGAAAAGTTGATTAAAGATGCACAATTCTAGCTACAACAATTGCATAGCTGGAGTCAATATATCATAGATTAATTTTACTGGCTGTCCTAACAGCGCGGAGGTCAACAGGAGAAATTATTCTGTCAACTCCCATACTCCTTGTGACAGTGAGGAGCATCAGGGTCAACGGTAAAGCCCCAATGGTTCGATTTAGCATGTCCCCTGATCAAACCCCAGAAAATGAACAGTGATCGAGTGACTGTTTCAGTAAGTATAGATATACCTTTACAGTGTGATTTGAATTTTCTGTACCCACCAGATACTGGCTCTTCTATTACTATCTGAAACAATCTATAAAACAGAAAACACTACATTTGCACCCTTTTCAGCTTCACAGAATGGATTTCTGGTGTTCATTGGCTCCATGTATGAAGTGTACTAAAGTCCTGGTTCAGGCTGAACAAACACTCCATTTACCAGAAATGTAGTCTCCATTGATTTACAGAAATGACCACTTTAAGAGATGGGTACAAACAGCGTGTTTGTTCTTACCATTGTAGATGGTGCACAACTTAAAAAAAATGGGAAACCCCACTAACCTTTCTGTTCTACATTTCCTCTTACTCTCTCCACATTTCTGCATTCACTCCTTCCAGCTATGGGGCTGCTGTGATATTCTCCCTCCCTCAGACCTTGTTTTGCCCAACCTCACCAACTTTGTATAGCTCTCACTATTGGGCACTGCTGTGTCTCCCCTAGGTCTGTGGGGTCACTGTGGGTTGGGTGGGAACTGTCCAGGGCTCCTAATCACTGTGTTTTCAGCAACATACCCCAGCCTGCCCTGACAGCCAGGCAGGAAGCAGGAGTGTTAGCTGGGGGAAAGCTAGGTCCCAACCCTGGAAGGGCCATCAGTGAGACACCAACCCAGCCTAATTTGCTCCCCCTATTTCCTGGAATAGGACTGGTATGCCACTTTCCTTTGCCATTCTGGGATGGGTCCAGCCCGCTAACCTTCATAAGCAGCAACTGCCTAAGCAGAGTGATGAAAAAATGATGCTGATACAACTTTGCGCATCCCAAAATTTTTTTGAAATGACATCCCAGCATGTGACATTTATGTTGCAGACTGGGTAATTTCAAGGCATTTCAAGTCCGATAGCAGAGATGACCTGCATTCTCATTTTTGGGATAATACCTTTAATAGGACATACTTTTTATTTATTAATGCTTCCACCTTCTTGGATCTTTACCATGAGTTCTCAATTTACTGCTCTGATCCACTGTGTATGCCCCTTCATCTGTCTTCAAATGCTCCATGAAATCTGCAAGTGCTTAGCACCATGAAGGAAGCAATGTGAACAGACAAAGCTTGTTTAATTACCAGCAGCCAGTAGGTATTGTTCATAACAGTGAGTATCCTGCACAGAGCCTCGGCACGTTACACACAAGTCCCAAGATGACAAATAACTGGGATAGTGCTATTTATGCCAAACACGTATCAGGACTAATGGCGATAATCTGAATCTTGCAGATAGCTCAAGTGCGAACAAAGTGTTTACAGTGGCTCATAAACATTGCAGCATATTAATTAAGACAGGCTTTAAGTGTCACTGAGTACAGTAATAATGCATTGCTGAGTACAACAATAATGCATTACTGAGTGATAGGGTACATTCAGAGGTCACTGAGAAATCAAAGATCAGTGAAATCAAATTATACTGAAATCCTTCCCCATTTCAGATATGGAAGTTAACGATCTATTTATTCCCTTCAATCCCTTTCCCTCCTTCCAGAATTACTGCCAGTTACAAAACACTAAAAATATATCTACACTGAAATGTACGATGGTTCCTGAGCTCAGACTAAAACCTAATCCTCATGTGTCCACACTGCAGTTATGCTGATCCAGGTCTCAGGACCCTGCAAACCTCGAGGGTCACATCAAGTTAAGGTCAGGACCCACAGTCCAAACACTTTTGCTTTTCAGGGTAGACACAGGTCCATTTGACTTGGACCTGTGAGCTAGCCAGAAGTGTCCCACAGTTTCATGAGACAACTTGCTTAGTACTTATTGGCCCAACAATCTGCAATCTATGCTATTGAACATGGAAGCTATTTGGCTCCCTTTTGCAAACAGCTACAGCACAGGTCAGGATTAATCCAGTTTCTTCTGATCACTGAACTGCAACCATACTAACTATCAAAGAACTTGCTGGGTTTGCAGTGGTGAGATAACCAGTCAAGCCCTTTCCAAAGACAGCTGCTTCATGGGTAATTTCCAGGACATGCTGTTAAGTTTCCCACAGAGCACCACAGCCCCAGAGCTACAGCAGACACATTTGAGAGTGGGGTGCCAAAGGCAGTAGGTACTTTGACTTGGATCGGCGCATGGCAGTGTGGATGTCAGTTCCCTAGGTTCAAGCAGGGTTAGAGAAGTCTTAACACAGGGTTAAAATACAATGTAGACATTCCTTAACATGTCAGTTGGTTTAAGTCCCACCAACTCTGGGCTTACGCTGCAGTGCAGACATACCCTGTGCAGAGAAGAAACTGAGAGGGATGATTCTATGGGCATCACCCTGGCTCCAGCACAGTCCTGTGGACATATGTGAAGCTTCCTTAATCAGCTTCTCTTCCTTAAAACAAAATGTAGGTTTCTTATTCCCACGCCACCCCCCGTGCACATGTGCATGCACATATAGACCTACCATTTAGACTTACAGCCATGGACCACCAGCATAAGCACAGGTATAGGAACTTTGGTCATGGAAAGCACACTAGGGGAGAGCATTGTGAAAGCAGCCATTGAGAGCATATACTAAGTAGGCTGGAGAATATTTTGATGCACCATGCTCCTTGAGCAGCCTCTAACGATGAGGTTCATAGCCAAGTTAACTCAGCTACTATGCTTGGCAGAGGAAGAGGTACCATTACTGGACCCTCCCTTAGGTGAATATCTAAGCGCAGGCAGAGATTCAAAATGGCCCTGGCAAGTATAATGTACACTTCCCTAAAAACCTCATCCTTCATGGTGCTGACCGCTTTCATTTCTCATTGAAATCAGGTAATCAGTGCCATCCAGATTCAGGCCTTTATTGGCAAGAATAGATTTGGCCCCTGCCCTGCATGCCATAGTTGTCAGATTAAGATAGAAAAAGTTTATAAATAATCAAAAGAATTAGGGCTCTGTCAACACTAGCCCCCGTCTTCAAAGGGGGTATGGTAATCAGCCTGAATTTTGGGGAGTAAGGGCACTTCAAAGTGCATGGATAATTCAATGTGCCTGCAGGTACATAGCATGTCGGCGCTTTGAAGTTTACAACTTTGAAATTGCTGTGGGGAGAATTAGCCTAATGAAGTGCTGCATATTCATTGCAGTGCTTTCTTAGTATTCTCCGTTCATGCTGATTACTATGCCCCCTTTGAAGAAGGGGGCTAGTGTAGACAAAGCCTAAGAGTCCCATTATACTGAAGATGGCTGTTACCCTGGTTTGCTCTATAGATATTAGAACAATTACTAATTCCCTTTAATTAAGAAAATAAATTTTATAGCTGGATATCATCAGCTACAAATAATTGAGATAGCATTAAACCATCAAAATGGCTTTAAATCCCCTTTTACCACTTTGGAATGTGAGTTTTGTAACCATTTCTACAAATCTGATGTATTTATGACCACAGAACATTTTCATGATGTGATCGCAGAGTCTAAGAGACAGAATCTCAAGTAATTTAGGATAAACCCACTCTGCTTCTATATACCTTCTTGTTTTTGGAGCATAAAAACAGTACATGTTAACCAACTGATCAGCTGTATGTCCTCACAAGAACTAGCCAACAATGACTGATATGTGTTGGAGTTCCAGTTATGAAGGCTTTTAGCACCTCAGCAGGTTTAAATTAATAATCTATATGCCATTAACAAAGGTTACATATACTCGCAAGCACGCACACACAGACACATACATGCACAGAAAAGAACATCAAGCAACCATGGGCTGCATTAACCAATGGTGTTAGCAAACCACTGAAAAATGTGAAATTACTTGAACTTTTGTTGGTAAGGTCCTGTGTGCTCATTGAACAATTAACGACATACTGCTGAAAACAATTTGTGCTCTTCACAGACAGGCACTAAATGGATTTTACAATCTGAGGCCAGACTTTATATTTAAAAAATACGTACAGAGTTCTTATAATCTGCATATCACAAAACTGCAAGGCCATCCTTGAAATCCCAATTTATTTTTCACACTCACATTTCAGAAAGGTATGGTATGTTGTATGCTAATGATGCAGTAATACACTTCATTTTTGTACTAAAAGAAAACTGAGAACACTGGCCCTTTAAAGAGAGAAAGAGAGAGACTTGGTCCTTTGAGGCTTCTGTTGTCTGGACATATCCTCCATAAAGGTGCTTTTAGTGGCTGCTTAACTGGCACTCTAGCTGGAATCATTCTGTTTTGAAATTTCTGTACTGTCCCCATCTGTCACATCTCTAAACAGAAATGGTTCTACAGAATTCAACACTGCAGGGCAGGAGAGCGGCTCCTGCTGGTGACTGTAGTAGAATGTGACAAAATGATAATGAAACATGGTCACAGACAAAAGAGCCCTATGTAAATAAAATTCTTGTCTCTTATGCACTCTCCAAGGTAGGTAAAATCTTTGTCCCTTAGGAGATAATGGGAGTTGAACCACTGATACAATTGGGACCATTGTCAGCACCCTGACATTTTTCAAATATGGTGCATGGAATGGGGCTTCATTCTTATTGTAACATGCCCAGTCAGGCTTGCTGATGGTGGGACGGGAGGTCAAAGGGGCAGTTGCCCCTTGAGCCCAGTATTTCAAAGGGGCCTGGAGCTCCAGCCACTGCTGCTGCAACTCTGGCAGCAGTAGCAGCCAGAGCTTCAGGCCCCTTTGAAATGCTGTGGAATGCTGTGCCACCCCTCCACATGAGTCTCTCGGGGAATGTGGGGGAGGCCCCAAGACTGGCTGCCTAAGCCACGCCCCTTCCATTCTAGTCCCCACCCCTTCTGGGGCTTGGAGCCAGGACCCACGCCCACTTTGCCCCAGGGGCCACAGCAGCTGTTGCTATAGAATTTCTCACCAACTTGCCAATAATTACACAACAGTTTCTCAGGGCCATTTGTAGCATTAAGGTGAAATGAGAAAGAGCAGCTTACCTTGATGAATTATTTAGTCCATGCCCTTTGCCAATGGGGCATCATTCTTTAATGTACATTTTTTAGCTTTCAGTCCAATCCAGTCTTAAGGGACCCAACTGATGGACATTATCCATCTTTAATGACTATTTTGTGGTCACCTTCTGCAGCTGCAATATTCACTGCACAGAGAAGTAGGAAAAAACCCCAGCCTGGCAAATTTCATTGTTTGCCCCTGAGCACGAATACAGCTGTTGGAACATACATCCTGCTTCTTCAAAAGTACAGTGTTCCAACTGTGCGGATAACTTATCCCTGTGAGAATCAATGCTCTCCCTGAAAAGATGGGTATGTTGCAGGCAATCCTTAAACAAATGTGCCATAGGCAACTGGAACCTCACCTAAAACTATTCTTCCAAATTACACCATACACTATTTACACAGACTATATGATCCAGATGAGCACCCACCTTTTTTTCATTCCAGGACACACTTTTCTTGCAATAAATCACCCTGAGAGCTGTAAGGACCAAGAGAGACAAAGAGCTCTGGTTTACTTCTAATTTGAAAGACCAGCACAGTGTTCCCTAATACTTAGCTCACGTTAGTAACTTCAGAGAGAAGAAAGGTGTCTGCTAAATGCCACTATCTCCTTCTACAGAATCATCATTAATCCTGGGGAAATCTCCCACTTAAAACTGGACCAATGCAACCAGACACTTGAGTTAAGGGAGAGGGTCTCCTTTAAATAAAATGATAGTGACCTATGATTCAGGATATGAAAGACCACATTTGTGTGTCTGGCTCCTTTAGTTCTTTATGTAATTTATATAGTAATTATATATGCAGCACATGGATTTTTATGGTATGTCTACACAAATAAAATGGACTGTGTTTATATACAACACAATTACTAATAAAACAAGTACCCTACCTGCCTGTAACAAATATTTTATATTATTAACTATTAGATATTTGAAGTACAGTAATATTATCTATCTTGCTAAATCACTAGATGATCAAGTAAGTGCAGCTTGTATTATATTCTTAGCAAGTCATTTTAACGAGCCCTCATTTTCACTTACTCAACATGATCTTTATTTTTAAACTGAAATAGTGTCCTCCTGGTGTTTTAATAGGCATTTGAAAGAGCAAATCAGAAACAGGCAAAGTACCTGGAAAAATTAAATAGTGACTGTTAAATTAAGAAAGATTAAACTAGTACGATACTTTTCATTAGATTCTGAATTAAAATGAACACACCAAGCAAATTTCGACAAGCCATTCTGGTTTGTATCCTTCTGGCTAGCACTCTGTAATGAAAGAAGCCAAGTGACTGTATTTTAATAACACTGTTATGGACTATAGATAGGCCTTCCTCTGACTTATATGCAATTTAAAAGTTATTATTTTGTAAACAGGATCCTTTTTTCTTCCACAATCACAGAATACATGCCAACAAGATATAAAGCCTAGGAGAATAATTCATTCTGTACTGGAGTGACTGTTTAAAACTTTCCACTAACTTCATACCACAAATCTTGCAATTATTGTTATTTATCTATAGACAACAGAAGCAGCTTTTTACAAAAGATGGTCACAATTCAGGAAAGTGTGTGCATTCAGTAAGGATGCTTAAGCATGTGCGTAACATCCTCCATGTGCTTAACTTTCACTAAAGTGAACAGACTTTCAGCACAAGCTAAAAACCTACGTAAGGAGACATATTCCCAGCCTTGAGGAGTTTAGAAAAGAGTATCTTAGAAAAAGTATAGTGACTGAGAAAAAATACGATACACTGAACCATAGTACAAAGAACGGGGAGCACAAAGGAATTTGTTGTCCAAGCCTGAAATATACACTCACCCTGTTTCTAGGAGTGAATTGTATGCTTTGTCTGGCAAGTGCCAGCAGTAACAGAACAAAATTGACAAGCTCAGTGTCTGCTCTGTTTCACGGATACCTCTGGCGCAGCAGAGAAAATGATCAAGTACCAAACTGTGCTTGGAAGTTTATTTGAACTTCTTGGAGGGCAGGAGCAAAAGCAGGGGCTGATTCCAAGTCTATTACATGTATGGAGATGTGGGTGGCAGGGAAGGCAATATTGACAGATAGGAGAAAGAGACAGTTCCTTTCTCTTTACCTGCCTCTGCTACTCATCCCACACTTCATGCAGCTGAAGACTGAGTACTGAAAACATCCATTAACTGTGCAGCAGCAGTCAAAAAAGAATACAGAACGTTGAGGATCATTAGAAAAGGGACAGATAATAAGACAGAAAATAGCATATTGCAATTCTATAAATCCATGGTACAAACGGAACTTTTCAGCTTGGGAAAGAGACGACTAAGGGGTGAGATGATATAAATCTATAAAATCATGACTGAAGTGGAGAACATAAATAAGGAAGTGTTATTTAGTCCTCAAAACACAAGAACTAGGAGTCACTAAATGAAATTAGCAGGCAGCAGGCAACAAACAAAATGAAGAATTTCTTCATGCAACATAAGGTCAACCTGTCAGTGGGGTAGCCATGTTAGTATGTATCCGCCAAAACAATGTGAAGTCCTGTGGCACCTGATAGACTAACTGATATTTTGGAGTGTAAGCTTTCATGGGCAAAGATCTGCTATTTCAGATCACCCTATGGAAGTCTGAAGAGGATGTTTTGAAGGCCAAGCAACGAATAGGGTTCATAAAAGCACCAGATAAATTCACTGAGGATTAATCCATCAATGGCTATTAATGCCAGGGGAGTGGCAGCTGTGGTCGTACCCAGCCCTGTAGCACTGGGGAAGCAGCAGCCGCAGGGACTCCTGGCCCCGGGCCCTAGCCCTCTAGGGTCTAAATACAGAACAATTGGTCCCTTTTAAAAAAAAGTCAGGACCATTCCACCCAATATGGGACAGATGGTCACCCCTCTGAAACACCAGTGCCAGGTGCTTCAGAGAGAAGACCGAATACAGGGCTATATGGACCTTCAGTTTAATTCAGTATGATCGTTCCTATGAATCCCCTTTTTTGTTTGTACTTTCTGAGTAATTTAGTTTCATTTATAAATATAAGTATCATTATCCCCACTTTACTGATGGGAAAACAGATTTAGAATAACACCAGGCAGCAAACCATTGGCAAAACCAGCATCAGAACACAGGTCTCCTGAATTCTTCGCCTATCTACAAAGTCATTCTAACATATTGAACACCTTACAACAATTACACACTTTTTGAACCCTGCCTTAAAAAGCAGGGCAGGGGGTACAGTGGGAAGTTATTGGAACCTCAAGAGTGAACTTTCAAAACAATCACAGAGCCAGAAAAAAAATTCCATGCAATGTTTTGTTGAATTTACTTTTTCTTATCATGTCCAATAGGCTTTAAATCCACTGTCTTGTATAGGGTATGCCTCTGAATTTAGGAACGCAGCAGACACCTTGCAAAGGTCTGTCTTTTTTCCCTTTCCTGTTAGGTGCTTGCTCCTGAGAGTATTTACTTTGAAAACTATACCAAGAAAGAATTTGTTACATCCCTGAGGCTGCACAGACATCAGGGTTTTTCCACAGTACCATTCAGCAAGATTATGTCCAACCAGTGCTTTTTTTGTTAAAAAAAAATGGATCCAGTATTCAGACGGCTCCTCACCCTCCACCCCCTGCCATGGCTGGGGCTGGCAAGAAGCCAGTAGTCAGCACCATCAAGTACCAGCACAGAAAAAAAAAAAAACTGCATCCAACAACTATTTGAGGTGGGCAAGTTATTCTGATTATCTTTAATGAAATCTCTTGATACGAATTCTGGATAACTTGCAATTTTTTTTCTGTTCAGCTTTACTAACCTGTTATTACTGTACTCACCTGCCACATAACTGTAAATTAATTTTCAATGATTAAAGATCTTCAGCTGATATTCAGTTAAGGCGTATATTGAACAGAAAAATTATCTTTTCCATTTCTCAAAAGTAATGGACTGCACATGTGAATTTTTTTTAAATAATTTTCTGCCTGAGATCATCTGACCCTGTGAGATTTGTTCAATTTAGGACCAAAAGTTTCAAGAAAATAGCTTAAAAATTAGCATCATAGAACCTGTATCCAAAGAGTAATTCTAGTTGGACCTTACACTTGAACTAAAAAATGTAGCTTTAATCCTACTCCAGGCCCAGCTCCCAACGCAATCTCCACAGACCACTGATGACAGCCTTCATGGATTACTTATGTTGATGCTCAGAAAAAAAAAAAAACCTAAAAAACTGGCAGTTGAAATGTAATAGAAAGTTAAACTTGCCGTGCAAGGTCAGGCAGTATTGTACCAGAAAATATGGTGCCTCTGTCTATTCACAATGTTGCTAATAGCACAGAAACTGGTCATATAATTGTATTTCAGGACTAGATTCTGCTCTTAAACCCACAGCAGTAAATCACAGGAAACGCCACTGAGATCCCTGGGTTTGTGCCTGTGTAAGAGTGAACAGAATTTGGTCTTCAGCATTCTAATCTTACCCAATCTCCTTCTGAATTTCACTCATTAAAACATAGCATTCTTAGGTGTAACAGGTTGTTCCCTGACAATCCAAAAGGGAAGACTTATAGAAGACTTTGGATTTTCTACACTGCTTTTTCACCAGTTTTATATCAATGTAAATCCCTGGGTATTTAGAGGAATTACCACAAATTTACACAAGAATATATGAGATCAGAGTTACAGGCCCTAAACCTTATTTTTCATTTTTGCACACTGAGTAGAAGGTGCTACCACATCAAAATGTTTTACTGCCATTTTTTACACTACAAAGGGCAATATGTGATTCAAGGTAGTAAGATACAAAGACATTTCCCTCAGTTCTTTTTTTTTCCAGTTGGAATCATTTGTTATTGGTTTTGTTTATTATTTGTATTTAGTCTGCCGCCACTGAACTGTAAGGACTACCCACACACCCGAGGAGGCACAATCCTGTTCATGTCTGCTCACATGTATCCTAGTGTAATACTGACTGACCCAGGTCATCAGCAGGAGGGATTGAACCTCAAACTATAAGGGTAAAGACCTGTACTCTAGCACATGAGCTAAATACCTGCTGACTCTCAACCAAGGCTGTAGAGCAGAGCCTTCACTCTCCCCAGTACAGGGTCTCACTGCCTGTGGGCTTATGTAATTCCCTCAGTTGAGAAAGTGCATCCCAAGCTTCTGGCAGTTCACCCCAGATGAGCCCCCACATTTATAATGGTGACAAACCTGGGTTGTAAGCAGGAGGAAATGAACCTGTGACCTGAGGGGCTAAAGCCTGCTACTCTACCACTTAAGCTAAAGATCAGCTGTCTCCTAGCCAAGGCTGTAGAGAAGAGACTTCACTCTCCCTACTATGTGGTCTCAGTACCTCTGGGGTTACACTAGTAAAACATCCAACAATAGAAACTGCAATGTTTCCCTTTAAATGATGGTTCTCCTATACTTTGTGCTCAGGTAAACTCTCTGGTTGCCCGAGGAGCACCAAAGTTAAGATCTAGGGGGTTCTACATCCAATTCTTCTCAGCCAGGAAGATAGGTCAGCCAAGTGTAAGTTTCATTAACAAAGAGAGTGTGGTAGAAAGGCAAATAGCAAGATACAAGAGCAATACACAAATACGCATACACATTCTCACATACAATCAATATCATAATGTGGAGACAAAAAATTAGCAGTTGTAGAAGTCCATTTTTAAAATCTGTTGTTCAACGTTTTAGTAATTTTATTTCTTGATGACAAATCAGGCAGATATTGCGAGGAAACTAAACAATTTGTCTGACTCTGCAGAGAGTGACTTAAATGTGTTAGGAATGAGAGAAGTTTCCCAGGGGCTAAAAATGAAAAATTAATGAAACTCGGGGCAACATCAGAACATGTTACAAAATAAATAAAAAAATAAAAAGAAAGGAGAGCAACTATAACAAGACAGGCTCCGGGACAGCCCAGACAGTCAGAATCTCAGGGCTGATGGACTGAACAAAACTTCATAGGCACATGGTTTTTAACTTCTTACTCTAACCAAGAGAGATAATAGACCTATGAGCTGGTCAGTTTCCTGGCTCCTGCAAACCCAGCGGAGTCGGGAACCAGTCAGCAGCCTGGTTCTCATCTCCCCACAACTTGCATGAAAATCTGAATTATGTGGGGGTTGCAAGAATGCAATCCCTGCACACCTTGAGGGTTTACTGTATGATTCTCTGGAGTATGTAGATCTTAATCAGGATCCCTCAAGCTTCCTTTTAAAATGTATTTCCAGCTTTAATTTTCAGAGAGTGGTGGTGTCTAGACAGTTTATCTATGCTTTAGCCTTTAGTTGTTAGTACAGGTTGAACCTCTCAAAGTCAGCACTCTCTCGTCCAGCACCACCTGTCATCCAACAGGACCAGGGATGTTGCTCAATGAGAAAGTAGCAGGCAGATACAGGAGCCCCAGCATGGTTGAGAACCAGAGCTCTCTGCAGCAGTGGCGGTTGGGAGGCTGCCACACGGCCAATGCCTAGAGCCCTCGCCTGCTGCATGGGCTGGGACCCAGATCCCCTGCTTGCCCCATAATCGCAGGGGCAGGATGCTGTGGCTAGGTCAGGATCCAGAGCCCCTGCCTGCCCCACAACAGCGGGGACTGGGAGGCTGCTGCATGGCCAGGAGTTGGACCCCCGCCCCAGCCTGCACCATGGCAGCAGGGGCTGAGAGGCTGCCGCAGACATGTGCTGGAGCTCCTGCCTCCCCTGCAGCAGCAATGGCTGGGAAGCTGCTTCAGGGCTAGGAGCTGGAGCCTCGCTCCTGCCCACAGGGCTGGGAATCCGAGTCTCTGCATGCTCTGCAGCAGTAGGGGTGGAACACTGCCACAGGGTCAGGAGACGGAGCCCCTCTTTGCCTCCCAGCAGCCTCCCAGCCATGGTTGCTGCATGGCCAGGACCTGGAGCCCCTGCCTAACCTGGGGGGCTGAGACCTGGAGTCTCCTGCCTGTCCCACAGCAGCAGGAGCTGGGATGCTGCCATGAACTTGCCCAGTAGCATGGGGTGTGTGTATATGTGTGTGTGCACGTGCACATGCTGGGGTTTCTCTTCCATGCCGGATAAGGAAGGTGCAACCTGTAGAAAAAGTCTATAACATCAGTAAGCAGCACTCTCACCTCAGGAAAAAAAAACTAGTGTTTTCACTTTAAGAAGCGGGGGGCATGGGGAATTGACAGGGAAGAGAAAAGCCAAGACTTTTGAGTCACAAGGTGACAGTCAGGCTTTACACTTGTATACCAGCAGGTCTCCAGTTGTTTCAAAGTTTAATTTTCAGTCACTTTTAATCATTTCTCTTCAATCCAAAATAAATGTGGACAGATGACATGATACCTAGACAAAACCTGAGACTCCCAGTGGGAAGTGGGAAGTTCCTGAAGCTAGCATGAGCTTAACATTAAAGCCAAAGAAAGTGCACTTCTCTGTCCACAGCCATTGCATTTCCTTTTGGTGCATCTCCTCCTTTCTGAGAAAGAAAAACACTGACAGCTCAGCAAGGTCTTTTATTAAAAAACTACAGTCCTTAAAGAATCTTGGTGCCAGAAACACTGAATGCCTTGGGAGTATGGCCAGGCTTAAATCAATTGAAGTAATTGTTCCCTGATTCAAAAGGCATTTTCTTAGCACTGAGATATACTGCACTGTGGAACTTCTCCAAGAAGATTAGAGCACTCAGGCCTAGTCTACACTAGGGAATAAAGTTGATCCCAGATATGCAATTTTGCATAGCTAGAATCGACATATCAGAATCGACATTCTGCCCTTGCGTAGAGCGGGGCTCTTCAGGCTCACACCAACATTCCTTAAACCACACGTACCAGGCTTGACAGCCGAGCCCAGGGAGATCAATTTAGCCTTGTTTGCACACATGTGGCCAAATCAAACTCTGAAAGATCGATCATGGCGTGGCAATCTTTCCATATTTACAGACATACCCTAAAAGAAATCACAGCACAAAAATCTACTAAAAATCTCACAGCACAGGAAACAGTCAGATGTCTGGTTGGGCATTTAACAAAGCAGACAAATATAAGTAAGTGTATAGTACCTGGTCATCCATCTATGGAACATGGATGAAATGCTAATGAAGGAATAGACTGAATAAATTGCAAGTGAGTATAATAACAAGGTCAAACAATGGGGCACATTCGTCCTTCTTCTCTACTCCCTTCAGAGTGCTGTAGATCCCACAGGAATAGGATGGTAACAGGGATTATGCTCCTTAGAACTTTGTGTCCTGAAAACTCCCTGGTCTTTATACATGTTGCCCAATGAAAGGGGCAGCTCCTTACTCTTTCTGTTCTCTTTGTTCACCCACATAAAAGTCCAGCAGAATTCAAGACCACATTTGGATTTTGGTACATTATTTTCTCCTAGTTATTTTTGACAGAGACCTTGGTCAGCTTCCTGTCTATATCCAGACAACTGAGCAAGAATCAGGAATGTATATCCCGTGTAATCCATATCCTGTAGTCACAGGAACTGAGGAGTCCTTCTGTCCTCCTCAGTCTCCTTCTGCAGTATTACATATCCAAGGCTGTAAGTGAACTGATCAGATCATTTTAATATTGAATGATCTGCAGACAACAAAAGGGCTAAATCAAATGCTTGAACCAAATTCTGCCCTCCATTACACCTCCAACAACTTGTAAGAGAGCGAGATAGCAGATGCATAGCTGAAGGCACAATTAGGACATTGCATCTACAACAAAATCATATTTTAAAGAAGTGGTAATAGGATGAATGGTAATAAAATAAAAGCAAGTCTGCCCTTGGATCTGCAGCTGCTTATGTGGTTTTGTTGATAGTCATTTGCACAAGCAAAGGCTTAAATTGATCTGTTCACATGATGCAAGTCATTTTCCCAGCTGATGTAACACAATTTCACTGGAAATCAATGGCACTATGGTAATATACACCAGCTGACAATTGGGCCCACTGTTTGTGAGAGGTCACATCGTTTTGCAAATTGTTTCATAGCAGTATATGAAGCCATCAATTTACAAGCTAGTCAGACAGCCAATGACTGACACCTTAGAGGAAGCTGTGGAAGAGAAAAATGCATCATGCTGCTAACTTGTTTGACACTAATGCACCTAATTTTGGGGAGAGATACTCCTTTCATCCTGAAGCCTGAGATCTAATCCTTCTTCTCTTAGGACAATTCCATACATTGTCCAGCTTACATAATGCAGCTCAATACAAGTAGCATCACTGAGGCTTTCCTACTCACTCATCAACATTGGTGAAAGCTAGGAGTGCTCAGCAGCATACAAGTTCCATTGCATAAAAAGCTAAACTGTTTCTATTTTGTTTCTGGTATCTGCATGAAATCCAGCAGCTAAGAACATAAAAATCAGACCAGACTCAGATATAAAGCAACTAATAGCCCAGGAAAAGATGAACTTCATGGGACACTCGAGTTTCTGTACTCAGGGTGTCCCATGGTAAGGACCCTGGCAGACGGAGGAGGAAGTGGATCTGTATGCTTCTGCTACCCTTCCCCTCCGGCTGGGGGAATAGCAGTGCAGCAACATGCTTCCCCTCAGGCTTTTCTCTGCTGTTCCCATAGTGGCTGGAAGCAGTGGCTGGGAGTGGAACCAGCAGCAGGGACCCAGATAAGCACCCCACCCACCATCATCCTCACCCCAAATCGTCCAAGGCCCTCCCTGGCTCAGCAAATTCCTTAATCTGTGTTACTGGATTAAAGAGGTTCAAGTGCAATTTGGGCAAAACAAGATTTGCACACACATATCATTCATTAAATGTTTCAAAACATGGGAGTTCATGGTCACAAACCATAGCATCTTTTGTCTCTTGCTCACTTGCATGTCTGAACTGTATCATGGAGGTACCATTAAAACATGTGCTATTAGCTCTCTGCAAACACCATCTCATCTGTACCAAGGGCAGGGCATGTCACACCAGCAACATGTGACTATTAACATGAAAAGATTTAGGGCTCACTGTGGTGTACTTTCTGTCCTGTCTCATCTGCAATACAATCTCCTGGATGCTTAAGGGCACAACAGTACATCTGGTGTTATTCTGTCCTCTACAATGGGAAACTGTGACTGGTTGGATCACAGAAATCCCCTTGAGGTTGTCACCTGGCATGCTGATCAAGCCACTGATACTTGCAGTCCTGCCCTTTGGGGCTCCCTACTACCCTGTCCTGCTGAACCAGGAGCTTTATCTCCCCCAGCCAAGACACAGAGTTTGGGTTACTGCACCCCAGCAGAGCAACACCAACACTGAATCAAACCAGCTGTGGGAAGTTTCACTGACAGCACTCAAGAACCCAACCTCCAAAAGGGACCAAACCTCCAAATAAATCCATTTTATTCTGTATAGGAGTTATACACAGAGAAACTTACAAATTTGCCTTCTTTATCAATAAGAAATATACACAGTGGTTGCTCCTCACCCCAACACTCACTCCCAGGTAACAACACTGGATTTGATAATAAATAAAAGTGTTTTCATTGAGTATAAGACTTAAGTGACTGCAAGTGAAATAGACAAAGTAAGTTAATAAATTTAAAAAAACTCTCCATCTAAGCTTAATACAGTAATACACTAAGGCTGTGTCTACACTAGCCCCCTTCTTCAAAGGGGGCCTGGTAATCAGCCCTTGGGGAGAATAGCAATGAGGTGCTGCAACGAATATGCAGCATCTCATTAGGCTAATTCTTGCCACAGCAACTTCGAAGTTGCAAATTTAAAGTGCTGGCAGGCCATGTAGCTGTGGGCACTTTGAAGTACCTGCGCAACTTCCACGTGCCCTTTCTCCCAAAAATAGAGCTTCCAACAGCTCTAAGAGGCCCATGTAACTGATTGTCAAGCTACACCAGGGAATGGGACTAGGACCAGTCCAATCCAAAATTGCAGGAGTGGAAAGCCCTTTTCATCACAACTCCTCCCTGAGCTCTTGTGCTTTGCTTGGCTGTAGACAATGATTGTGGGCCTCTGTGTGGGTCTGTGTTTGTGCACTAACACGTGCACATTTGTGTGCACTTAAAGAAACTGATATAAAGATGTTTCAGAACTATGACATATGCTACTAATCCCTTGTCTTTAATTAAAACACACTGTTATCTTAAAGGTCAGGGAATTTTAGACTAAAATCCTTCCCACACACTGAAGTTAAATTGAACTATATTCTCTGACAAGCTGAGTAAATAGATAGTGAATATACAGAGCAACAGCAAGATATGTCAGACGGCAAGATATGTCCATTTCTACAGGATCTTGTTTCCTCCATTGTCACAATGAATAACATCAGTATAATATAGGATAGCAGTTAGAATGGCATATTAGTAGCACCTCTTGGAAGGTTTTACGAATTACCAAAAACTTACTTCATGTGGGAAAAACAGCACTTGACCCGTTACTCTAAAGATATTGGTATAGAAATTAGCCTATAACATGGTATAGCTCAGGCTGTATTAAAATGAGGACAGCTTCATTCTGGCTATGTCTGCCCTTGCCCTATACTTCGAAGGGGGCATGGTAATCAGGCTGATGGGAGATTACTAATAAAGTGCTGTGATGAATATGCAGCATTTCATTAGGCTAATTCTCCCTTGTGGCAACTTCGAAGTATCAAACTTCGAAATGACAGCATGCCATGCTGTCACGGACATTTCAAAGTGCCTACGCTACTTCGAAGTACGTTTACTCCCCAAAATATCCAACTATCCCAAAACTGTAGGGAGTAAAGGCACTTTGAAGAAACACGGGCACTTCAAAGTACCTGCAGCTACACAGCATGCTGGCACTTTGAACTTGTCACAGGGGAGAATTAGCCTAAAGAAGTGCTGCATATTCATAGCAGCAATTCATTAGTAATCTCCCAACAGCCTGATTACCATGCCCCCTTCGAAGTATGGGGCAAGTGTAGACAGAGCCTCTCTGAAATAAATCCATAACTTCAGAAATGTGTGCTGATTGTCCATATGGGCTGAACATCAAGAGCAAGTGTGGTATTTAGCATATAACAGACTTGGGATTTTATCTTTATTTCCTCTATTTAGACAGCAAGGCTTCCTGGCTCCTGCTTGGTAGCATGGTCTTTTCAGTATGCCTGAGAACACAGACCAATCATTGTGGAACAGATAAATGATTCACTTAGTATCCAGCAATGAGCACATGGTTCAGGGGAAGGTATCACCATGAGGCTTCACTGAAGGCTGAAATCAGCATACACAGGGGTCAGAAAAACTGGACTTGCTTTTTTAAAATACACAGTGTGCATAGTTCTGCTTCCATTGACGTTAAAGGCAAAGTCACCATCGACTTCACTGAGCTCAGGTTTGAACTCTTGCTTTGATAAAGTGGCACTTCCAGCATATACTGCAACTTGTGGAGCAGGATGCATTTGGGAACCTAGATATCAGGCCAGGGAGAAAACAAAAATGGAATTTGAGGCCACTGAGGTGATGAATCTCCCTCATCTCCTTGCTATTTGGAGCATATGACACAATATTCTACAACTCTTTTCTCTGCAGAGTTTACAAGCCACCCTTTAGGTAAACTAGTTTCTATTCAAACTTTTAATGAAAAATGATGGAATTTCCCAATCCCAGAGCACAAAAACCACTCAGGGCCTCAGCCCCTTTGATATGTGCTGTTGAAGGTGAGCTTGCTGGGATGAAGTGAGTCTGTGCTCACGAAGGCTCATGCTCAAAACTTTTCTGTTAGTTTATAATGTGCCACAGGACCCTTTGTTGCTGTTACAGATCCAGACTAACACGGCTACCCCTCCGATACTTACTGGGACGGGTAGCCTAGATCTCACTACAGCTGTAAGCACTTTGCTGGGCAGCACAGCTGAGATTTCAGACTTTGTACATCCAGTCACTAAGCACCAAAGATGAGAAATGGGAAAAAGAATTAGGTCCCCTAACCCAACCTGGGAGGATCTGTTCTCAACAGTATGTTATTATCTAAACAGTACCATTGGGGTCATTGGTACTTTACAGATAAAATAAAACATGACAGATCTCTGCTCTGAGGAACCTTATAGTTTACAGGTCAGACCCTACAGGATGCTAAGTGCATCCTTGAGGTGCTAAGTGCTCTCAGTTCCCACTGACTTCACCAGATAAAAGGAATGCTTAACACCTTGCAGGCAGTGCCCCAGATTTATCTAATCAGCAGTGATGTTTATAAATTATGTTATTAGTCTTTAAAGTGCTACATGACTGTTAGTTTTGCCATGGTAAACTAGCTGAGAATACATATAGGTTTCATCTATGCTACATTCCCATTTTTGGAAGGGGAATGCAAATGCAGCTGATCAGAAATGTAAATGAGGTGCTAATTTACATATTATATGCCTCATTTGCATATTGGCACCCATTCACTGTTCTGGAAGTACTGTTTTTGAGGAAAAAAATAAGCAATATAGACAGGGTTCATTCCAAACGAAACCCTGCTTTCAAAAGCACCCTTCTTCCTTGCCCATCAAGCCTTATAAAATCTTATTTCATTTCCTTCCAAAAATCTATACAGTAGACCCCCAACTTACATGGAGGTTGCATTCTCACAACCCCCGTGTAAGTCAAATTTCCCACACAATGCGGGAGAGCGAGGAAACTGACGAGGGCACCAGCCCTGGTCAGTTTCCTGGCTCCAGTGCACGGAGGGAAGCTGGGGAACAGGTAGCAGCCTGGCTCCTGGCTCCTCTCTGCTGGTATGAGCCAGGAAACCGACCGGCACAAGTGCTGGTCAGTTTCCTGGCTCCTCCCCGTGACTCTGCGAGCCTGGCGTGGATGCCCACCTGGCTTCCCCCAGCTGGGGGACCTGGGCGGGCAGACAGCCATAGAGTGGCTTCAAGTTGCACTTAGCTTGCATTAACACAAGTTAAGCACTACTTGAACATGCACATTTCAAGGGTTTGCTGTATTTTGAGCCTAAGATTAGTGGCAGTACCAAATGAAAGAAAGATATTTTTTGGCTGTTTTGTTGGCTTTCAGGTCACTGACAGAAAAAAAAACACTATTACTTTCAAATTGTAAAAATACTACAAATACTTTGAACTTCTGTGTAGCTGTAATATGAAGATCTCAGGGCAGTTTACAAACGTCATTAAGGATATGACTCAATGTCCATCAGTGTTTAAGGGAGATATTCCAATTACTTCAGAGGGTGTTAGATTGGGGAATAATTTCCACCACACTACAATAAGGTAGGGAGGTATTATCACTATCTTTTTAAACCAGTAGCTAACGCTAAGGCATAAAAATATAAAGGTCAATTTTCATGTTGCGGTCCTCTTCTTTTTAGTGAACAATTTGCATCTGCAAAATCTATGCTTGCAGCCAGACTATCTGTACTGGAAGCTAAGAAAAGAATAAGAAATAATTTGAGGTATGCATCTTCTAGAACTGGAAGAGACCTTGGAAGGTCACTTGGTCCAGTCCCCTGTCTTTTTGGTAGGACTAAGCAGCATCCCTGACATCTGTTTGCCTGACTCCCTAAATGGCCTCTTTAAGGATTGAACTTACAACCCTAGGTTCAGCAGGTGCATGCTCAAGCCACTGAAGGACCTGTTTCTGATAACTAGCAGAGGATGGTTTTAACCCATCAACCTACAGACCCAGCACACTTCCACTGCACCACTCTCCTTGGTTGTAAACTTTTTTTTTTTTTTTAAATCTGTTTGCCCCACTCCCCTAAATGGCTTTGTCAACGATTGAGCTCACAACCCTAGCTTTAGTAGGCCAGTGCTCAAAACACTGAGCTATCCCTCCCTCCTACTCAATTTGTTTATCTTAATAAAGCAAAGATTAAGGCAGCAGTGCACAAGTGTGTGTGGGGGGGTGTCCCCTTGGCGGTATGTGAAAATTATTTAAAGGGGGGCACAGCAAGATCAGGCTGCCCCTTCCCCTCCCCCACAGCCACTCTGTTCCCATTTTGCTGAGGTCTGCCGAGAGCTGTCTCCTGGATCAGGCCTACACAAGAGTCTTTTCCTGGCAAAACTCAGCTTTTATCAGGAAAAAAAATGCAGAGCATCTATGTACAAAATGCACTTTGTCGACAGTTTGTCAACAAAACCTGGCACATCCATCAGAACATCCTCTCCCCATTCTGGTATAATGCCTGTCTCGACAATATTCTGTTGAAAAAACAGCCATGTAGAAATTTTGGGATCCTTTTGTCAACAACAGGACTCCCAGTTCACCGGGCAGCCCCGTTTGCAGAGCTTGCGGTTGGCCATTCTATCAAGAGGGCTGGGCAGTCTGCCAGCTCTCTGTTGACAAAGAGGATTGCTCTTTCAATCTGCTCTTATGTGTAGGTGCAATCTGTCAACAGAAGTTTTAACAGCAAACAACAGTCCAACAGTTACTTCTGTCGACAGAGGCTTCTCACGTAGACGCAGCCCTGGTCTTCCCACCACTCAACTCCCTGAGGCAGCAGCTTGTGCAGGGAGTCTCTCCCAGAAGGAAGGTGTGGCTTTGCCACTGGAGAGCAGCTTGATTAATGACCCTCCCATGGGGAAGCGAGCGCAGCTGAGCATTCAGAGGAGCTTGGGCTGAGCTTCCCACTGCACACAGCATGCCCCATATCTTACAAAAGGCTTCAAAAGTCATCTTCAGACTTAATTCCTTGAGGCACCCTCGGATGAGCTTGCTTCAAAGCTTCTGAGAGTCTGATATAAAGAGAGAGGAACATATTTTGTTTAAAGTTTCATTGCTGCTGAGAATCCCTTGCAGTAAGAAGCAGTGTAAGTTACAAAACTAGCACAGTTACAATCAACCTCTTTCTGTTTAGTGCCATGGTCAGAGAAATGATCCCATGGGTCCAACTGGTAAAAAAGGAGATTTATAACATTTTTGATGGTCTCTCTTCCTGAATGAACTCAAAATAAAAGCCAGGCTTTTAAAAAGAAAACATGGCATTCAGAAAGCTGATTTCTCCACTGCCTCCCTATTTGCCCCTAAGGCCTCTGCTGCCACTGTTGCTGAAGGCACACAGTGTGTCACTGCTAGGAGACCACAGCTTGCTTCCAGGTCCAACTGGCGTGGAGCCCCTGCTAATTTCAGGGACAGAAAGTGGGGCCTGATGTAAAACGTTTGCTCACCCCTGGATTAAGGCATATCTTGATCACAGCCTGTCAGTCTCTATATGAGGAACAAATATTTCATAATTGGCTCTTCAATTTAATAAATAACAAGCAGTCCTGTAGCACCTTAAAAACGTAACAGATTTATTAGGTCATGAGCTTTCATGGGTAAGACTCACTTCATCATATTAGAACAAAAGTATATATATATACACATATATATACATATACACACACACACACCATATATATGATTATATATTTTAGAAAATGTATAAACTAACAAAGGTATACAAGATCCAGTGGCTGGAATTGAAGTTAGACAAATTCAGACTGAAAATAAGATGTTAATTTTTAACAGGATGGGCAAATAACCATTGGAACAATTTCTCCAGGCTCATGATGGATTCTCCATCACTGGCAACTTTTAAATCAAGACTGGAATTTATTTTTTTAAGATATATTCCATTTCCAAAAGAATTATTCAGGGGATTTTCTCTGGCCTGTGTTATACTGGAGGTTGGACTAGATCAACATGGACTCTTCTTGCCTTGGAATCAATACATACCTGATGGTGGATGCAGAATAAGCAGATGGATGTATGCAGATTTGTACCTAAATTCTTTTCATTCATTTCAAATTTTGTGTGCACATGATGGGAGACCAGGCCTGTAGATGATTTAGAATATATTGCTGTTACTTGTCCAAAATCACACAGGAAGTCTACAGTAGAGTAAGGAATATAATCTAGGTTTCACACCTTCTTGTCCTCTGCCTTAACCATATATTCTTCCTCCTATTTGATGGGACTTAGCCCATTGCTGTATTCCGTTAGCACTGGGAAATGTGAGTAATGTAACTATCACACCTACGTAATGCTAAATATGGACAGGGCCAATCTAATTTGCATCCATCAGTTACAGAAACAGGTCTTGTAAGCAAAATAGCTATTTTAGCTCCAAGAACAACAACATAAATATAGATAGGTAGGTTTCCTAAGAATAAGTGTCTTCACAGATGGGTGTGTATGCTAACAGCCAGCAGACGGATCTGACCTTATTTATAGATCAACAAGAAACACCAGAAGGTATCCTAGTCACATCCTCCTCTCTCTCTCAGGGGACGCCTTAAATATGTTATTGTTTTCATTCCTAAGGGGGGAAATAATCCATCAAAGACGAGCACTCACTCAACTCTGCAAGATTAGGTGGCTTTATGAGCTAATAATAAACACATTCATATTAAACCTTGGCACTGTCAGGAAATAATAGCAGAAGCAAATACCAGAACAATAGCTTTGACTTAAGAATTGATCCTTATCTTCCCTGCTAATCAGAAGACCATAAAAATTTTAGTCCTATACATTATGCGGCATACCAAAGGACACCTATTTTCCAGAGGGTAGCCTCCTTTTGCAGATGCATTTCCCCATATATAACTGGCATCTGAATGCTTGCAACAGAAATTTAGTAGAGACTCCAATCTGAATATTTCCCCTTTTTACTGCCTTACTCTGGGTGCATATCAGAGAGCTAGTACTTGCTAGTCCAAATTCCCTCCAAATTATTTTGAGATGCAAAAATGCAAGGGCAGCTGGGCCCCAGCTCATTTAAAACTTTACCCTGTAATATTCAGTATTGTGTGTTTTCCATTCACTAATTTCATGAAGCCTTACTTGTCATGAGCTGAGTTCAGGCTTCTAGCTAGCTGATAGTGCAGCCAATTCCATGAACACTGACCCATCCAAGATAAAGAGCAAATGGACAGCAGCAGTGAGAAACCTCAGGACCTTTGCTCCTCTCAGACAATAAGAAAATAGAACAAAATCAATTTACCTTTATTCTGATTGTACTTTTTGTGCATTTTCAAATGTGAAGAAATAATGGTGAAAAACCTAGACACAGCCAGAAGAGTTTTGCATGTGTATATCAAGCTGTAGATCCATTCAAAATAGGTGACAGCTAGCAGAGATGCTGCTTTATCTCAAGTGGAAAAGGCCCAGATCTTTGGAGCTAAACAACAAGGGTTGTCATCCTGACCTGCTGATACAGTGGGTATGCCTGCACTTCAGGCTGAGGGAGAGTGTCTCACCTCCAGGACATGTGCTAGATATCAGATAGTTAGCATGCTAAACACAATGTTGCTGCAGCAGCATGAGCTGTTGGAAGGGATGGGTGCCCCAAGTGCAGAGCTGTCCAAAACCCTAGGCATATACTCATGTCTCCTAGCCCATCCCTGTGATACCTACCTGGGAGCTAGTTAGTATGAGTACCTCTTCCCAAGTTGGGAACCACACTCCAAATTCAAAGAATAGACATACTCTGTGTGAGAGATGCATAAGAACAGCCATACTAGGTCAGAGCAATGGTCCATCTAGCCCAGGATCTTGTCTCTGACAACGGCTAGTGTCAGATACTAAAACTGGAATTTAGGGACCTCTGGAGCATGGGGTTGCATTCCTAACTACCCTGCCTAATAGTTACTGATGGAACCATATGTGATGGACCTATATGTGAACTCACATAATTAGTTTTAAGAACCCCTTCCCCTTTTTTGAGGGGGGTCTTCATAACATCCCACACTAAAAAGTTCCACAGGTTGACTGTGAGTTGTGTGAAGAACTTCCTTATGTTTGTTTCAAAACTGCTCCCTAGTTCCTTGTGTGACCCCTCATTCTTGTGCTATCCTTTTCTGCACAGATTCATTGCAAGTTGCTCCTATGCCCCAGATACTATACTCGGTAAGTCTACTTCCTATAGGGAGCTCCAAAACACCAGATGGAGATATCTCAGGGCACCCCCTGCAGAATATTGACAGGCGCATTCAACAGTGTCCATAAACAGAGACTGATACTTTCTCCCTCATTCAGGCTGACTAGAAACTCATGATCCTCATGACTGTGGTATCTGAGCCTCACTATCTTTAATATATGCATCCTTAAAACACATAAGGAACAATGGATATATTTATCCCCATTGTATGGATAAGGTGAACTAAATGACTCGCCAAGGGTCCCCCAGGAACTCTGTAGATAAGCTGCTAATGGAGCTGCTCTGTGTTTTGAACACAAACTCAGTGTCTTATTCCCTAGACTACCTTTCCTCACTATGCTGGTAGGCAGGAAGGTGGCAAAGAAACCACTATAGCAGCTATCCATCCTCCAATTTTTCTTCTAGTCAGGGAGAGCTTTGAAATGTCCAAGTCCAACAATCCTTGGACTGCTTTGCAGAGCTCTGGGGACTCAAGGTCATGAAGTTTATATTGGTAAGCATTTGAATTTATTTCTAGTAGGTACTGCAATAATTTTTCATAATACAAGGAACAGGCTGTACACTTTGCTTCTTTAAATAATCTGTTTCAAACACCACAGAATCATAAGATTGAAAGGGACCATGAGAAGTCTTCTAGTGCTGTCCGCTGCCCCGAGATGAGACCAAGTAAACTATCCTGACAGGTGTTTGTCTAAACTGTTCTCGAAAACCTCCATGATGGGGATTCTACAACCCACCTTAGAAGCCTATTCTAGAACTTAAATCTACCTTTATGATCAGAAGCTTTTCCTAATGCCCAGTGGCTACCTCCCTTGATCTAGAGTAAGCCTATCATTTCTTGTGCTACCTTCTGAGGACATGGAGAGCAATTGATCATTTTCTTTTTTATAACCTCCCTTAATATATTGGAAGACTGTTATCAGATCCTCCGTCAGTCTTTTCTCATGATTGTTTTCAAACTTTTTTTCTATTCTGTTTTCTAAACTTTTCATCCTTTATTTATTTATTGTTTTCTTTTTTCTCTCTTACTCAGGCTGAGTCAAAAAAAGCAGTCCTGTAGCACCTTAAATACTGATATAGATAGTCATGTTCCTCACCACTGTAGTATCAGAGAATCTCACAGTTTTAATATATTTATCTCCAAACACATAAGGAACAATGGATGTATTTATCCCCATTTTATGGATAAGGTGGACAAAGTGACTCTCCACTCTCTCCATATCTTTTCTAAAAGTAAGGTGTCCAAAACTTAATGCAGTAACCTATGTAATGTCTCCTAGACAATTTTCCCCCCATTTTGTAGCTGTGCATTTCATTTTTTCTTCCTAAGTGTAGTGCTTGACATTTGTTTTTATTGAACTGTCTTTGTTGATTTCATATTAATTCTCTAATTTGTCAAGGTCATTTTGAATTCTGCCCTCCACAGTATTTGCAGCCCTTCCTAGCTTGGTATCATCTGCAGATTTTATAAACATATTCTCCACTCCATGGTCCACATCGTTCAGTAGAATACATTACTAAATAGTGCCATATTCAGGACTGACACCTGCAGTAATCCACTAGCCATAACCTCCAAATTTGACAGCATACCCTTAATAACTACACTTTTGGTCTTTTATCCAATTATGCACTCACTTTATAGTAACTTCATTTGGAGCACATTTTCCAAATTACTTAGGAGAATGTCACAAGAGACTCTGACAAAAGCCTTATTAAAATCAGTTTTTCTATTCTCCGCCCCCATCCAATTTCTTTTCCCTCTTAAAAGTGCCATATTTGCCCTTCTTCAGCCCTGTGGGACTGATCCCATTCTCCATGGCTATGTCTACACTAGAAGCTTCTGTCTACAGAAGTACTGTCAGAAGAGATGTTCTGACAAAACTTCTGTTAACAGACTGCATCTACCCGTAAAAGTAGATCGATCTTTTGATATTCTCTGTCCACAAAAGAGACCCCCGGAGCATCCACACAGTATTTTTGTCAACAATTTCTGTTGACAACATACATTTAGGCTATGTCTACACTAGAGAGTTTTGTAGACCAAAATGGGGTTTTGTAGACAAAACTCGCAGAGCATCTATACACAAAATGCATTTTGTCAACAGAAAATGTCGGCAAAAAAGCCATGTAGATGCTCTGGGAGCCATTTGGTTGGCAGAGCAGATCAAAAGATCTATCTGCTTTTATGTGTAGATGTAATCTTCTGACAGAAGTTTTGTCAGAACAGCTCTTCCAACAGTAACTTCTGTAGACAGATGCTTCTAGTTTAGACATAGCCCAACTGTTCAGATGCTTCATGATTTTTGTTTTCAAAACCCCAGTTTTGTCTGTAAAACTCTCTAGTGTAGATGTAGCACATGAGTTCTTAAAGATAACTGCTAACAATAACATGATTATTTTAGCTACTTCCTTAGGATAAAAAAACCCCTAAATAAATTTATTGAGGATTGCTTCCCCAATAGCTCTGGGGCCGAATGAATTGTTGGGCCCCAGGGCAATATGGGGGTTGGGGGCAGCTCCAGGCCCCAGAAAGAGTGGGACTTCAGGCAGAAGGGGTGGAGTTAGCCTTCCCCAGGCACCCTCAACACTGCTCAGAGAACTCCAGTGACCAGTTATGGGACCCAGATGCTGATGCTGTAGTAGGACAAAGCACCATCCCCCACCCCCCTCCCTTTCTTTTTAATTCTATTTCCCCCAGACTCCTGAATGGCCCCTTCAGGGATTGAGCTCATAACCCTGGGTTTATCAGGCCCACGCTCAAACCACTGAGCTATCCTGATGGAAATGGGGGTGCAACTCCATGCCCCCAGGAGGCATGGGGTAATCACCCATAGAACCACCAGGACCACAGCACTGGGTCCTGACAGCTGTGTGGAGCCAGGGCAACCGCCCCTTTTACCCCTCTCCAGCCCCTCATCATGGCTCCTGCAACAGCTTATATAACTACCCCACACTGTCTGGCCAATTGGTAGTAACTATGACGTAGTATCTTCAAACACAATATGTAATACATCAAACCAGTTCATTATGTTTGTCCATTAAGAGAAAAATCTTAGACTACCACTTAAAATTTCTGTCTCCTTTTCTGATCCTTCTCCACAGTTAGTCTTGGTTGGGTTGATTTGTTCTTCTCAAGGAAATCATAATTTCCATTCTAATGATAATCAAGGAATTGTAAAGAAAAATTTCCAAAGCAAAACTTCTGCTCTCTCGTGAGGTGCTGAGTGCTATTTGCTCTCTTTGGCTTCACTGAGAATGCTCAGTACCCTTGCAGGATTGGTCCCTACTCCAAAACTCTTAAAGACCATTGAAAAACCTGAGGGCCAAACTGTGGCTCATCCTGCAATGACATAGGGAGAAATAAAACACCATGCCCATGGGTTTCCTCCTTGGTCCACAGCTCTGGGTGCATATTGGTAACCAAGTATTTTATGCCCATTAACTTCCCACAATCTGCTGGGCACAGAGAGGGGAAAGGAATTCAGTGCTGGTAGAAGGGTAAGCACAAGAGGCAGAGTAATATATTATTATGGCCCTAAAGTAAGGGAAAAGCAGAGAAGGAATAGAGCTTCTCTGAGGCATGATACAGTCTTTCTGCTACTCCTGAGTTGGTGCACAGGGAGAGCATTTCTGAAATTCCCTATGTCAGTGCCTAAGGCAGCAATGAAAAATCCCAACTTTTAGACTATATGCAGAAATATATTGGGTCTGCTTATGAATACAAGGGAGAGCTGTGCGTGTAAACACCCATGCATCTATGGCAGAACAGACATTTCTGTGCACAAAATCACAGGGAAAACAAAGATTTTAAATATTCTCCTGGAAAGATTGCCCCCAATTGCCCTTAATAAGACTCATTTATTTGTTTAAAAAACTATAATGTAAAGACCTTATTCTAGCTTTTGATCTCCAATCATCAGTACAACAAACATTCACAGTGCAGATTAAACTTAATTAGCTTGCTCCTTTTTTATACATGACCTCAGTCACACTCTAATTAATCCATTTATAGTTAAAAATCTATCAGTCAAATCCCATAGTTCATTCTCAATGCAACTTCAGAAATGACTACAACTCCTCCTACTTGATTACAACGCTGGCAGTGTTCAACCTTCAGACATTTTGTCCCCTACAAGAAGAGAAAAATAATAGGCACACCTTCTGTGGAAGTGAAAATGCTCCAATCATCTGAAAATTGGACTTCATCCTGTATAATACATAAAAGAGAACTGGGACCTCATATTGTGAAAAAGTAAGCTGTGAAAAGCTTTTCTAAACCCCAGTACTGTGTGCTGTATGGAGCTGCTGCTGCTGCTGCTGCATATAATGTATAGAGCTGTCAGAGAGATTTAATTAGGGTACAAAATTCAACAATTTAAGAATTCTCTCTTTCTAACATTTTAAGGATTTGCTAAGAATAAGAGGATGGTTTAAACATTTTTTCATATAAGCCTCTTTTTGGGGGGCCTTAATGAGATCTGCTGCATACTGGAAAATGAGACTTCATTTTTCTAAATATCATACAAATTCAATGATTTCATAACGTCTCAGATAAATCCAGAGCAGTATTACACTGGATTTTCTTCTGTTGTAAAAAAAAATCTTATTTTCTCTTTCACTTCCACTATACAAACAATTCTGGTACCCCTTCAAGGCATACAATTAGAATTGTACTTAAAAGTATTTTCCAGTATGTACTTAGACATTATCCTTACAAATCATAAAAGCGCTTTCAGTTAAAACTTGTATGTAACACTGAAGACCTACTAAGGTTATAGACTAGATTTATACATTGAATATATGGCTGTGTCAAATAAGTCTTTTTTAAAAATAGACTTCTGTCTCTTGAAAGAACGCTTCAAAAACATTTCAAACGAATTCTTGTCAGTTTCATACTGGGAATCAAATTATGTACATGACAATGCCAAGGAAGGCAGAATAAATATATTTATATTATAAGGTATCAATGCAGGCTGATCATTAAAGTACAAGTGAGGCCTGAACAATTTAAGTTCTCAGTTAAACATACAGTACTGAAAAAAAATCTCCTGTGCATTTTTCAGCAAGTAAACATTGCATATGAGCTTCTATAATATAAATAGATTTACTTTGGTTTGCTTGGCATTTCCATGTACATAATTTGATTCTGCTATCCTTACTCATATATTGTCCATTTGGCTCCTCATTGATACTGCTAATAACAAAGAGCTGTCAGCACTGGGAGGTAGTGTGCAAATAATACATCGTATTTAGTACCAGTGAAGTCAATGGAAAGAATATTGTTGATTTTCATGGAAATTAGGACAGGTTCTTAAAGGTCAAGAACTTTTTTTTTCTTTTCTTTCTTTCTTTTTTTAAATGGGCAGCTAAATAAGTAGTCTGATTTCCTGTCCACTGCAGCTTCCCCTGAAGTCAACTGGAGAGGAAGTCCACAGCATCTTGGAAAATCAGGCCACTTTTATTTATCTGACTATATACCAATTTAGATGAATCCAGTCAAGCACCCAAATTCAACAACTGACTTTTCCAAGGACACACAGCAAAGAGCCTGGGTGACAGTAATTAACCCTTAATTATTCGATTAGATTATCTTTGTACAGACAGGAGCCAATGTACAACCTGGTTTACTGGAGGCCTCTATGAAAAGGTAGCAATATACTAACATCACTCCTCTCCAGCCACATTAAGAGTAAATGTCTACATCTAGGGGAGTTCTGTGACAGCAGCTCTGGATTCCATGGAACTTGGCAGATGAACACCAAATGGGTCATGACATTAGGCCACCTATTCAATTATGACTGGCACTCATGGTATGATGGCTAGACCCACCATCTAACCCTACATGCACTGTTGGAATCTGCCTGGTCATCTATGCACAGACCTTACAAAGGGATAGGCAAAACAATCAAGAATCCTGAAAGGACACTTTGTCACAATCCTCTGGTGAAGTTTTGTCAGATTATTCAGTGACAGTTTTATGAAAAGCTGAGTAGGCACCTTCCAAGCTCTCATGCCCATTCCCTACATAACTGCAACCAGTTGTGGGAATGGTGTGAGCCCTCGTATCTACCTCTAATATTCTTGCTTGCATCTACCTTTAAGACTCCCTTGCCAGCATAACAGACCTCAAAGGGATGTTACAAGCTTGTGTGTCCTAGACAAAACCTGAAGACTGTTCAAAGGCTAGGTCTAAACAAAGTTGCACTAGCTGAATGAAAGGTATAATTTTTAAACCATTTCAGTGAAGCCAAGGTGAGTTCATTTCATTTCTGGATAGTCAGTTCTGGCTGATAGTCGTTTTGCTTGTGACAGTAATGTACAGATGCAAGCTGAATCCATAGAACCAGTTTGAAGCAGATGTAAGTGTGTCTATACTGTGGTTTGCCCCATTACACATTTGGGGAAAAGAAGACATACACAAAGACCAGGTTTTTAAGGGCTAATTATCTGTTCAGAGGTGGGGAGAGCTAATTTGAGCTGAGGTGTGCTGGTCCATGCATGGGACACCTAGGTGCTACAGTTATACAAATACTAATTAAATAATAATAATTTGAAAACCAACTCAGTTTTAAAGTTGTTAGGCCTGGAACAGAGTTAGGTTACAACATTCTGCAATTCTGGAAGGGTTTGCAATGAGATTCAGACTTATAGCATTTACTCATTGCTTTTTTCAGTGGGGGTGAGGAGGAGGAAAGTGGGATAAAGAAATTGACAACTGAGAATCCAGCTTCATGTGACCAGCAAAACTGATGTCATGACAGACCTTTGTCATTCAAGGCATTTACAAAATGGCTAATCCATATGGTTTCTGAAGCCAGGAATAACCAAGTATGAAAATAAGCTTCAAAAGATATCACAATGGGCCAAATGCATTCGGGTGTAACTTCATGATTGCAGTGGACTTATACTGGGGATGACTTTAACCCAATACTTTTTTCTTCATGTAGTCCTTAGTGGAAGCTAAATAGATCATTTCCTCTAGGCCAGTGGTTTGAGCATTAGCCTGCTAAACTGAAGGTTCAGAGCTCAGTACTTGAGGAGGCCATTTAGGGACTAGAGCAAATTGAAGTCAGGGAGGGTGCTTGGTCCTACCAAGAGGGCAGGGGATTGGACTAGATGACCTCTAAAGGTCCCATCCAGTCCAAAGAGATGTGTGTCACTGGTAGGTGCCTGGTTTGAATACACTTCAAAGGATACCCAAGATCACAACAAAAGGAAAAAATTAATTCTTGCACAGCTACAAGAGCGTATTGTTTCTTCACCATTCTCTCGTTACTTGTGGGAAAGCACATCAGCATTAATATTTATGAAGACAATCTAATGGCATCAGCTTATTTGTGCTTCCACTTCAACCCCTAGTTGCCTCACAAACACTTGGCATGAAATAAATCAGCTCCCCATTTGCAGCGTCTGCTTCACTGATGGCAATATGTTCCTGTGTACTGTGGTGAAATACGTGTGATCACTTGCTTCTATCACAAATAAGTGTTTTTCCATTACAAAGAGAATCTATGTTAAAAATACAGTGTTTGAATATGTATCATTGTTGCCTATAATTTACTTCCTTCCAGATGTGAGGCCTTTCATATCAGAGATGTCCCCAGAAAAAAAATAATATGAGAGGAAAACCTACTCGGTTTAAAACATTCATTGTACAGAAAGCATTAAAGCCCAAGGGATCTTTCTATGGCCTTTGGAATTAGTTCAGTTGTGGTTAATAATCACTATGATTTCTAATTACCACTAATACGCAGATGTTTCCTTAACCCTTGATTTGCCGTAACCCTCTGTGGCTATCACAAGCCTTCTCGATGTCAGCAATGACTGGACAGGAAATATAGAAAACAACCATAAATGCATTTGCTGAAAGCAAAGACTAAGCATATTGAAAGATATTAATATGTGCATAAAGATGAACTGGATGAGAGAGCACAATGACTTCTACATTGCAATTAACCCTCTGAGGCTGGCCTATGTCAGCTGATTCAGGCTTGGAGGGATAGGCTAGGGAGCTGTTTAATTACAGTGTAGCTATTTGGGTTCAGGCTGGAGCTCAGACTCTGGAACCCCGTGATGGGGGAATGTCTGAGACTGGACTTCACCCCAAGCCCAAATGTCTACACCACAATTAAACAGTCCCTTAGCCTGATACTTGCAAGCCCAAGTTTTCTGACATATGCTCAGTATGGGTTTTTAACTGCAGAGTAAACACACCTGTGAATTTTCTCCTTCTTCCGTTGAAATCAATGGAAATTTTACCATTGCCGTCAAAGAGTGCAGGACTGGGTCCTTAAAACAACATTATTAAACAAGAGTTCCTGAAACTGGAAAGTTAAGAAACATGGTTAGCCACTTAACTAGAAGTAGCTCACTCCTCAGACATTGTGAAGACCTCATCAAACCTATCGGAGCCATTGGGAGTGGAAGTTGCTGAAAAGCACCCCGAAAAGCAGACCACTTATATTTAAGAGCCTAAGTACAGTGTGGGGGGAGATTTTTCAAAGACACAAGAGACAGCTGCATGCTTTAGAAAACTTCCTGCAGGTGGCTAACCTTGGGCACTGACGTTTGAAAATGTTGTCCATAACAAATGTTAAAAGTGCTTTTTGCTCTGGTATGAAAGCCTCTCTCACATATTCAAACTCATTTCTTAAACCAGGACTGAAATCTAATATCAAATCAACTTGAGGGTGTTAAGACTTACAATGTGTGTGTAAATGTGAAATCATACAAATGGATGAGTGAAAAATGTATGGCTTCATTCACAATTATCTGTATTACTGTCAGACCCACCAGGAGGGAAGGCGCCGGGGTGGGGAGGAGGAAAGAAGGAGGGAGTGGCAGAGGGGACAAAAGAGGCAACTCCCTGAGGTTCCCAGCTGCCGCTGCTGGTACTGCTACTGCAGCAGCAGCCAAAGCCCCAGGGCCTTTAAATCACAGCTGGTGCGCTGTGCCATGCACTCCGGAAGGGTCTGAGAGCTATGGGGGCAGCACAGTGCTGAGGGCTGGCTACTCTAGTCCCACCCCTTCCAGAAGTGTGGAGCCAGCCCCCTTTATCTTGCCCAGGGGCCTGGCAATTCTGTGGGCCACCCCAATTACAGTAGCATCTAAAGATCCCACAAAGATTGTGCTAGGTGCTGTAAACAGAGATGGCAAAGACAGGCCATGTTGCAGTGAATAGCTGTCATTTCCTGAGATTAATTCAGTACAGTCTTAGGCCAGGGTTACACTGAAGAATGAAACCATTATGCTTTCCTATCAATTGTGTACTCGCAGCCCAATTCTGATTTTCATGAACACACATTTACACACTGGTGTAGTAGAAAGGGGCCTACCTGCAAATGAGGATCAAGTCCTCCATTTCAAAAGATATGTGATTTTTTTCTTGCAACGAGCTAAATTTTCCTGCAGACACTTATGCATCTCAACAGTCCTATTTTACAGATGAGCTCAGGGAGGACATTTTCTATACCTGACATTACATGTGTTTGCAGGATTGAAGCAATGATCACCCCCAAAGTTTCAGGGTTTTAAATAGACTCTCATTATTATAATTGTAATGGGAGAGCAAAAGAAAACTTTCTCAGTAATAATTACACAAGTAAATGTGATGCCAAGACTTTCACTGATCAGGAAGCATGGTTCAGAAAGCGGGTGGTTCCTTTTGGGAACTAAGCATGGAGAACAATATATTTGGAATTTCCCTTGAAGGCTGGATCCAGTTGATGCATGCAGCTGACACTCAGGAAAGTCTAACAGCCATTCATGCTCTGATATCCCATTGGGATGCTTACAGGAACAGCCCCACAAATCAGATTTCCCAAATTTCCTTGAAATGCATGTGCCTTGGATGCTCTCAGCAGTTGCTTTTCTGAGAGCCATTATGTCTTATCTGCTGAAGCCCCTCATTTTTTCAGACAAGTGTGGAGACAGTCTGGCCCTTGCTGTAATATATTCCATATCTGATATTTATTTTTTAGCCACATCCTGATCAAAGGGCTTTCTCCCATAAGCTGTAGTGTGGTAATGCATTTTCTCACTGCTACTGTCAATAAATATCTCCCTTTGTTCTCTAAAGTGAGGATGCCGTATCCCCAGAGTATGCAATACTGGATTTTTATCAAACCATGTGTCAAAGACATTTTGTATGCTTCCACCAAGGCAGGAACAGAATGATTGACAGTTCAGCAGCCTTAGACCATGCAAGACCATGTTGCACCAGTTGGCAATATCCTCTCCTGAAAAGGTAAAGTCTGTCAATTTGGGGACTATTTTCTTCTAATCTGCATGGAGAGTGCATGCTATGTATACATTTTGGGGCTGATTTTCAAAAGCACTTAAGGGTATGGGTACACAGGACTAAAAGGCCTGTGGCACAGCTGCAGAATGCCTGTGTCAGCTGATTCAGGTTTACAGGGATCAGGCTACAGAGCTAAAATATTGCTGTGTAGATGCTCAGGCTCAAACTGGAGCCTGGACTCTGAAACCTTTCCCTGAATGTCTACACAGCAATTTTACAGACACTTAGCCTGAGCCTTGCGAACCCAATTCAGCTGATTGGGACCAGCCTCTGTGTATAATTGCCATGTAGACATACCCTAAATGGATTAGGGATACAAGTCCCATTAAACTGAACCACTACATACAACATATGAAAAGACAGACAAATATATACATTTTAAATAAATCAGTGGTTAGTGGCTAAGGGAAATGCTACGCTTTACTTGAGGTTAGCTAGGAATATTCCTTAAAACTCTGAATAAACTAAAATTAAACGTTTACTTAATTTGACTGCTGCCTAGTGACTAGAACAATAATCTATAAGTCACAAGTCTTGACTTCTTTGTCCAGATTCTGCAAACTCTCAAGTACCCCTAGTTCACATTGACTCAGTGGGAGCTCAGGGTGCTTGGAACCTTGTAGGATCAGGCCTTTAAAAATGCACCACAACTGTAGAATGGCAATAATACATCTCCAGCTCCCTAAAACATCTGGAGAGCCTCATATAGTAAACTTGGTAGACATGCAAAATCCTGTCCGTTTTTACTTGTATTGTATGTTTCTCAAAAAAACCTTGAAGTGAAATTAATTCATTCCCTCTGATCATGTAGAATTAGCAATAGTAAACAAATAGAACAATTGTAATATTATGTGGAATAACAGTTCTCTTTGTAGGTTTGCACCCAGATTTGTACTCTTTCCTACATGGACATTACTCCCAGTTGGGGACGTGGATTTCATACCATGTTGCTAAAACCAGTGACAATCTCTTCAGGACAATTATTGGCCTGCTGTGAGGCCAAAGTAATCCCAGTTTTAAGTCAGTGTAGATTTGTGTGTTACTAAATAGACAACAATTTGGCCTTATATTTAGCATTTGTTTTTATAAATCAATGATATTAAATCAGGCCAAATATTGCTTTCAGCTCCACACACAGGGTTTTCACTGACTACAATGTGTATTGAAGAAGAAACTCTAACAACAATACTGTATAGAATTTATACTTTTCAAAGAACTGCACACATAGGTCTTAATCCTGTCTCTAAAGAAGTTAATGGGAATTTTCCCACTGAATAATAAGAGCAGGCCTCTGACCAACCAATAATTAATTTAACTCTGTGATGCAACTAAAAGCTGTAAATTTCTTTCAAAAATATATACCAAGACTAATCAAATCTCATGATTATGCATTTATACTTCATACATATAGACCCCTTTACTGTCTGGCTGAGTGCCTGACAAATGTGAATACATTTGTCCTCCCAATACCCCTGTGAGCTGGGGAAAATCCCCTTTTTACAGATGATGAAACAGACACAAGCAACAGGATTTAGATCTGTTGTGGAGCTGGGATTCGTTTACATCAAGATCTATGGAGACTCAATCCAATGACCTTTACCTCCAGACCACCATTAATTATGTGCTTGGGATAGGAATTATATTGCCTTTTACTCACCCTGCACCCAGATATAGCATTGCACAAGTGGCTAGCAGTACATCTGGTTTTTACCTTCCCTTTCCGCCCACAGAGTTAGATTTAGAGACAAACCAGACCAAATACCATGCAGATGTGAAGAAATCAGGAGATTGATCTAAGCTGTGTATATGTGGTTGATGTCTAAGTAAACGGAATGATCTTTTGGTATGAAAGTGAAAGCTCTTATCCCCTCTGATCATCACATACATCATAATTAGGGCAACTATATCTCTTTGTCCCAAATAAGGACAGCCGGGAAGCTGGTGGCAGCCACAGCTGCTCCTCCAGCTTCCCTGAGCCTTGGGGAGCAGTGAAGTTGGTGGCAGCTGCTGCTGTGTTCCCCCAGCTTCCCAAAGGCGCAGGGAGTCAGGAAGTGCAGCACCAACCTACCTTATCTTTGCAGGGCCCTCTGCTGGCGTATAAGCTCTCCATGTGCTCTCTGGCCAGCAGCTACGTCTGCGTATGCTGCTGAGGGAAAAGGTCAGCTGATGGGGATCCAAATACGGGGCAATTAGCCCCTTTAAAAAATAAGTCGGGACACCTCTCTGGTGCCCAAAATATGGGGCTGTCCCTCCCAATACAGGACGAATGGTCATCTTAACCACAATGGTCAACTACAATGCAACCCTCTACTATGTACAGCTACCTACAACTACAATGCAACCCTCAGTGTAGAGTCAATGGGTTGGGGGAGGGCTAGAGTGAGGGAGAAGGGAAATGGAAGAGTTTTCAGGCATCAGCTCATCAGAATGTATAGGTCTAAGGTTTCTGTTCACAGAGTGACTCCCTCGACCTGCATTTTCAAGTGGTGATGTGTGTATATCAGTAAGTGCTATGCAAACAGTGACTCAGACTGAGGTTACTACATGGCCAAGAACGAAAGATCAATCTGCTAGAGCCAAGCACTTCTAAGCCTGCTATTATCACTTTGGGATTCATAACAGTTGCGCTTTGGGAACCAAAACAAACAGTACAGTGCCACAGAACTCACCAGTTTAAGCAGCAAATATATCAAGCCATGTGAGAAAGGACTGTTTGAAGTAGAGGATTTAATTAGAATCCTTAACTGTCTAAAGGTTTTAGACTTTTATTCATATTAACTTAAAACTTTTCTGCTTTCATTTGGAAGGAAAATTCAGTCTCAGATATCTAGAGTTTATGTTCTGTTTCCTTCTGGTATTTTGACCAATATCCAGGGCTGCCATGGATATGTTAAAGGGTAACCATATTGCCATTCAGGAAGAGGGTCACTTCCTTCTTGGGGTAGCCCCACTTCAGTTCCAGGCATAGGAGATGCTTATATACGCTCATCTGGATGGAGGAGGAGATTGTGAAATTCAGACCTGGCACCAGAGATCCTGCTGAATTTAATTCACTAAGTTCATGGCAGCTACCCTGTAAACACTAAATAGTAGGGTGTATTGGAAGGTTTTTCATTGTACTCTTTCATTCCAGTACACTCTTTAGCCTGCACATTGCCCCTTTTTGTGAAATGATGGTTTTGCAACAACATAAATGCAATTTTGTGGTGTAACATGTTTCAGTAAGAAAAGTGCTTTTCCGCCAATTGAAATTTCAAAAAGTTAGTATGCCAGGTGAAAATTTCTAAAGCTTAGGGTCCTAAATGTCATTGACATGCAACTTAGTACTTAACTGCTGTTGAAAACATTACCCCGTCAGCCCAAAAGAGAGTTCATTTAAATTTTTAAATGGTCTAATTTCTCAGCAAAAAATTGTGAAACTTATTTTAATATTTATTTTTGCAAAACTGGAACTAGTCAAAACAAATCAAAACAAATTGTGAAAACCTCATCTCAGGGTTCTTCTTCACTTACCAGGAGATTGCCGCAGTCAGAATTGATCGTCTGGAGTTAGATTTTGCACACCTAGTGGGGATGCATGAAATTGAACTATTAGGGTTCAACAGTCAACCCTGTACTCATTATCAAGAGGCATAAGGGAGGTTGATTGGAAAATTCCCTCAGTGAGGATGGCCAGATAAGCTGATACTAGAGAAGTCAATTCCCACTATGCCAGTGGTGTCCAAAAGCAATTGACCAGATTGCCACATGTCCCCTGCCTGCCTCCAAGGCAGGTGCTGCCTCCCCACTCTGACCTAGGCACCCTACCCTCTCACCCCCTCGCAAACTACTGGTGACTCACCAGAGCCACATGGCCCCGAGCTGTGCATGATCTTCTGCCCAAGCCCTGAGCCCTGCATGCTCTGCTACCCAAGCCCCAAGCCACGCAAGCCACCCAGCCATGAGGCGCCCCATGCAAGATGTCCTGTGGCCCAAGCAAGCTGCAGCAGGAGCTACTTCTGCACTGCTGCCACACTTGTCCCACCAAGTGATGGGGTGCACAAGTGGAAGGGCAGAGGACAGTCCATGTGTGTGGTTCTAAGGAGCCGCTTGCCACATCGCACTGTCCAGTTCGCCACAAGTGGCAAACAGACAGCATATTGGACACCACGGCACTACACAATTGTCATATCTGGAATTGCATATCTAGAACTGACTTTCAGGTCCAGTGTAGACCTAGCCTCAGTTCAGTTGTGAATTGCAATGGGATCTGCAAATTCCACAGTTGAAAGCAAAGCTCTTGGTCTCAAATATCCCTGCCCAGTCATTCCTGGAAAGCTGGCACAATCAAAGGCAGGGTCTGAAAAGGTAGCAGACTAGCTCAGAGACAGGAAGGCTGTGGAAGGAGCAGATGACTGAGGAGAAAGTGCTGCTCAGGAGTTTATTGCATCAAACTCAACAACACTGACCTGTACAAATCTACCAAGGATAAGCAGGTGATTGAGCAGGTGAGGGACTAAACTGAAGCATCTTTTATTTACTCTGTGAAACTACAGGAGATTTAGGTATGAAGTGGTCCAGGGACAGCTGCATAGAACCCCAAGACACAAAGTGTAGATGCTGAATATTGGTTTTTGGACAGGAGCCCATGGTGAGATTGGGCCTGGGTCCCCCTGTCCACTGCAAGAGAACATTACAACAAGAACATCCACCTCAGAGGACTGCCCAGCTGGAAATGGCCTTGACCTTTCAAGGTCCCAGGCCCCAAAGTCCACAAGCTAAATGTAGTACCCAGAGGTACTGAGACCTTATCTGGGGTGAGTGAAGTCTCTGCTCTACAGCCTTGACTGAGAGGCAGCTGGCCTTTAGCTCATGTGGTAGAGTGCAGGGCTTTAGACGCTATGCTTACAGGTTCTATCCCTGCTGTCAGCCACCCAGATCTGTCAGTGTTACATAAAGAAGAGGGCTGAAAATACTTGGTGGTATAGAGGAGGGCATAGTGAAGGAAGGACAGTTTTCCCAACAGGGAGATGATCTGCCATCCCCACCCTGACCTTTAGGAAGCACTGCTGGAGGTGGTTCATTTTCTACATGAGATCAGACAGCCACAGTAATGGCCAATGATCAAGGGGAAGAGACTTCAGTTGTACTAAGGCCATTATTTACTTAGGCCATTGCACAGATAAAGAAATACACAGCATTTCAGCCTCTTGTTGCTGTTTCAAATGCAGCCCACATTAGCAGCTTCCAAAAGTTGTATTACCAACCTCTGATTGTTGGCCTACAGGAAATTAGCAGTTTGTCTCAACGTGGTTCATAGCGGAATGGAGTACACACCACAGTTGTTCTTTTTATGTCAGAGTTGCAGACCGAAAGAGCAGTGATGTGGGGAGACTTGCTTATGTTTTGTCTGTCCTCTGGCTACAGAAAGAACTTCAGGCTCCAGATCTGTCATGTCAGCCTGTTTTACCAGCAGTCCCCAAATTCATTCAAACTTCCAAAAAATACACGCCTCTCTTTCAAGCACTTTAGAAAGGATTTCTCACCATGCATCACCATATATTTCTTTTTCTATTTGTTCATGCTCACTTCTCACATTCTTCCACTTACATAGACACAGTTTGTTCCAAGGCACCTAAAGCTGCCAACACAGAGCTAAAAGTCATCTTCTTTTGATGAAAAAGTCCATCCCCTCTGCTGGTTTACAATAAAAAGGAAGTGGAACTGAATCAGTGGCATTGATTAGTGTTCTTTTTCACTTACTGTAAGAGATCAATGAGGCATAAGAGTGGAAGAAAGATGTAGACCTTTATTGGTTCTGCAAGTCTCGACCCACCACTACAGCCAGCGTGCATATTTCAGTGCAATGTTCACACATGAGAGTAAAACACCATAGATACTTGTGCCTGGGAATAAATTAAGACAAGAACAATCTCTTAAATTTTATCATCATATAAGGCTGTGCTTGCTCATTATAATGAAGGATGGAAAATATCGCCTGCATCACACAGTGTAATTCACAACTGATTTCCTATGGTGACACATTTCTACAGAGCATTGGTTGTTTGGTGTAGTGACTTTGCCACATTTTAAGGCTGAACTGTTCTTTGGCTTTCAGTTCTCTTTCCCTTTCATTTTCCCCTACCGTCTCTCTTCACAAAGCATTGCAGGGCAATACCTTCATTTTTCTTGCACATCAAAAGCTAAGCAAATGAAATGGACTACTCCGGTGCTGACAGCCACCCGGTCACATTTTGAAACTCTTCCTTGAACCAAAAAGTAGTATTACTCCTTTTTTATTTTGTTGCTCATCAAAGGAAAGTTGATAGCTAATGGCAAAATGAGTTAATGTGAATCCCACCAAATGCTGGATCTGATTCTGCAAGGGTCTCAGCACCCTAAACATCCACAGACCTGAAGGAGAGTCAAGGGTGCTCTACATCCTATAGAAGTATCATGAACCACACAGGATTGACCTCTACGAAGGATTAAATGGCTCTAGAATTTAGTCTCCACAACAAATGCTTTACAGAGATCATGCCACGCATCCCCCTATTTCTCAGTTAAGACTTTTAAGTTTGTTTAATTTTTTATATCTTCCACCACTTCAGAATTTAAACCCACTTTTTCAGTTGCCAATAAAGATATGTCTACCTACCACAGCCCACCACACTATTCACACTAATTGGAAGTATTGCCCAGGAACATGGAACAATTTGTTTAGGTGGGTTGCTAAGAGCCACTGACTCAAACTGTAATGTATATGATTAAAGCCACTGCATGCCAGGGGCGCAGCAACACCCCTCAATCCAGCACCTCTGTTTTTGACTGTATCCTCAGCAGAGATGCCACTGAAGGATTAAGTATGGAAACTGATCTTTCTACCTCTCAACTTCACACACCCAGAGCTTAGGGGAAGGTACAGAGGCAGGACAGTGTAAAAGACCAAAGTGACACTACTTATGCTTGATCTGATCTGCACAGAGAGGACTTCATTTTATAAAGCCAGCTGAATTCTCTCTCTCTCTCTCTCTCACACACACACAAATATTTAATTCTTGCCCATGTTCAAAACAAAGCAAACCTCAGTGCAAGTGGAGATAAAATATGCTCAATGCTATTTTTGTTACATAATAACAGCCAGCACAATAAGAGTGAAATTCTCAGGCTGAGGAGTATGAGAATACTCCTGACCCTGGACTGCTCCAGCAGCTAAAAAGACATCTGCATAATGCAGAAAGCCAGGAGGGTCTCTGTGAATTACAGAGTCTGCCAAGGCAGGCCTGGGAAGGCAGTCTTACTTCCCGAATATGGGAATTCCTCCCTAACCTGAAAATAGGGCTTCCAGAGCATCTTGACACCTCTCCATCTTTATACCAACCTTATAAGTGGGTGAAACTCTCATCCAAAGGAGTTTATTGTGTATATTACTTATTCAATAAGGGAGAAGTTAATGTTTAACCAGATAAGTGGTAATAGGTGAGAGTCACCCTAAACAGATGAGGCTTATCAGTTGCAGTTAACCAGTAGGAGTTGCAGTTAACTGGGAGGAGCTGGAGCATCCTTGTCCAGGGCACATGCAGGACTGCCATGGACAGAGGATGTTCTGGTGCTGCATTGTTCCCTGCTCGTGGCAATGCCGCAGGCAGGGTTGCTCCAGCCAGACTCAAACAGCCCAGGTCCCCAGTGCAACAAGGGTGGGGCACTCCAGCCAGCTGCTCCCCCTCCCCCTGCAGTTGGTTAATCAGTTTAACCTACTATTTAACCAGTCAACCAATTAAATGGGATTTTACATCCCTATTCAATATGCCTAAGAATTTCCAGTTGCTTACTGTCATAAATATTCAAAAGATAATACTGGTTGAACTTCTCTAGTCTACCTCTTGTCTGGCAACATCCGTAATCCAGCATGATGTCAGTTACCTGGACAACCACTTACCATAGGTGTGGCCAAGTTTCCCGTGGTCCCATAAAGTTTGTTTACAACCAGCAGTCCGAGCTCTCAGTGTTCTAATATATTAATTAGCTGTAATTTGGCCCGGAATATCTTCTGAGAACCCAGTAAGCAGTGGAAGTATTGGAAATGCTGCTAGATAGTATCAGCTTCCCAGGTTCCAGCAAATTCTCTCATTTGACACCGGTCAGGTCTCAAGGATGCTGGATTAGAGAGGTTCAGCCTGTGTTTAAAAACCCCAAAGTCCAATAATTTATTTTCTGCAGCCTACTTGGCCTTTCTAGTGGAGGCTCTCAAAGTGTTTTACAAATATTTGTTATATGTTCACACCAGCTCCATAGGAATGAACATTATGACATTCACTCTAGAGATGGGGAAATAGAGGTAAGTGAAGGATAGTCCATTTGTTCAAGATTACACAGAAATCCCCCAGCAGAAATAAGAATGGAGTCCTGGATGCCTGAATCTGTGTTTTGTACCTTTTCCACAACGCCAATCCTGCTTCCGTTAGTGTTTCCAAAAGTTTTAGCTATATGTAGAACAGCTGTAAAACATACAACTTTCCCTTTATAAGCAAATATTATTTAAATTGGGTTAATACAGAGGAATATTTCAGAGTTTTAAATTGTAATGGAAGGCACCAGCACCATCCTGGGGTCTAGCTGGCACGCTTCAGGAGAGATGGTAATAAAAGTGGGACTCTAATTTAAATTATTTCTGTTTCTTTCTACAACTCTGTGTTATTTTAATCACTGATCTACAAACAGTAAAGGCCCGTTTCATTATACAAATTCTGTAGGTTTATTCATAATGAATTCTTGCACATTATCTTCATTAGGTTACACAAAAATAATAATGAAGTTTTACCATATATTTAAAACATGCATAGGTTTTTTCCGTAATTTAAATTTATTTAGTAATGGTGTTTACTCATATCTGAAATTAAATTATACATATTCTAATCAGATGGTAAGAGGTCTGTGATGCTTTTGCATGAATAATGCTATACACAATAATTATAAACCTTACATCTGATAACATCTTTTATCTTAACAGGTTTCAAAGTCCATTAATAATTATAGATCAATAAATATATTTTATTTTTCTACAGCACCTCCTTTAGAAGACTTTAAACTACTTAACCAACATTAATTATGTCTAACCACTTCCATCTGAGATCCTCCAGTTGTTAATACTGCCATTATACCGATGATGAAAGTGAGGCACAGTGAAAGGAAATTACTTAGCCAAGTTTATTCAGGGGAGCTGACACAGAGGGTGAAATGCTACCAAATAAGACATCTCTAGTCACTTTGCAGAGATGGCCCAGATTCTGTAGACCTTCCCTATTCAGCAAATCATTTAAGTAAAGTGAAAAGTGGACTTCAGAATAGCTAAGACCTAAATGAAAATGAACTACACATGGTGCATGGCATGGCAACTCAGAATCAACGTATATGGGACAGAGCCAGAAAGAGAACGCAAAAAGGCCCACCAGCTGTGTAGCTTAACTAAAAGACCAGTCTTCTTTCCTTACCTACACACATATTCACACCCCACGTCCAATGCAACTCAAATGCACACACTTCTACATAAGCTATACTATGTGGTTCTTCGGCATTATTTCCAGAAAATGGGGGAGAGTTCACAGCATCTCAGTAATCTCATATAATTCCCTGCTGTAATGTGTTTATTATACAATATCTCTGACCAAAAATGAAGCCACCACATGTAATAAAGTATGACTCCTGGAAAGAAAAAAACATCTCCCCACACATGACTTGAAAGCAGATGTGTTATCCTATCACAGTTTGAATTGTGTAAAAACAGAAATTGCTCAACAATTGAATATACTAAACAACTGGTACACAATACTTGTGCATGTGGGTATGTAATTTTCCAGTAAAGATAAATACTTCCACTCACCTCTTTAACAGAACTTCCTCGCATTAGATCTAAGATAAAGTTAATAAATAACATTGTAAGGATGTTACACAATGATTCATGTGAAAACCAGTTAAGATTCTTGAGTACTATGAATCCCTTAACTACAATTCTACTTCCTTAATCCTTGGGAAAAAAAATGTTTTACCACTGGGCCTTCATAATTTGCAAATTCCTCCAATTTCAAAATTTCCCAGTTACACTTTTCCAAGCTCTAACACGTTTTACAGTGTATGCATCTAAAAATACTACATTCTGCCACCTGTACTGACTAGCATACTGTTTAAAAGGCTGCTGTGCAGTGCAAAGACAGCATTCTAACTTCCAATCGCCTTTGTAGCACTCGGTAAGGAGTGCAACATGTTTTTACCACACTGAGCTAAACCAGATTCTAAATACTGTACACTATTAAAGTGATGTGCTTTTGTAATGTCAGCTGCTCTTTGCTGGGCACTAGGGTAAATTTATTAAATGCACTTCACTTTTAGAGTATGAGAATCTCCCACATCCATTGCAATAATAGGGTTTTAAATAAACACATTATTGCAATCGTGCAAGAAAACACACACCCAAACTCAAACTCATTACAACAACACATGGAATATTGTTCCAGGAGCAAGGACTGTTAAGAAGAGATGGGATTGCCACCTAATGAAGAGAGGGAAGAGCATTTTCACAGGCAGGCTTGCTAACCTAGTGAGGAGGGCTTTAAAATACGTTCTCTGAGAGATAGTGACTGAGGTAAGTGGGGAAGTGGGATACAGATAGGAAACAGAAGAAGAAAGGTGAAACGGGAAGCCTCCTCATTCACACTGAGAAAGTAGAGCAATTGGCTAGTTAGTTTAAATACCTGTACACAAATGCAAGAAGTCTGAGAAACAAACAGGAAGAATTAGAAATCCTGGCTCAGCTAAGATACTATGTGATTGGAACAGAGATTTGGTGGGGTAACTCACATGACTGGAGCACTGTCATGAATGGGTATAAACTGTTCAGGAAGAACAGGCAGGGGAGAAAAGGTGGAGGAGTTGCACTGAATGTAAGAGAGCAGTATGATTGTAAAGTGGTCCAAAGCGAAACTGGTGAAAAGCGTGTTGAGCATCTTTAGAAAGCAACAAGAGTGATGGCATGGTGGGTGTCTGCTATAAACCACCACACTGGGAGAATGAGGTATATGAGGCTTTGTTCAGACAACTCACAGAAGTCTGCAGATCATAAGCTCTATCTCTCATGAAGGATTTCAATCACCCCGACATCCGCTGGAAGAGCAATATAGCTGTGCACAGAAAATCCAGAATGCCTTTGGAGAGTGTTGAGAGCAACTTCCTGGTGCAAGTGCTGGAGGAAAAAATTAGGTTGTTGACCTGCTCACAAACAGGGAAAAAATTGTAGGGAAAATAGAAGTAGGTGGCAACCTGAGCAGCAGTGACCATGACATGGCTGACTTTAGGATTCTGAAAGAAGGTGAGAAAGGAAAGCAGCAGAATATGGATCATGAATTTCTGAAAGAAGAATTTGATTCCCTCAGGGAACAGATGAGCAGTATCCCATAGGCAGCCAATATGAGGGGGAAAGGAATCCAGGAGAGTTGGCTGTTTCTTAAAAAAGCCTTATTGAGGGTATAGGAACAAAGCATCCCAACTCACTTTAGCTACTGATTTTCTCTTTATGAGGCATTAAAGTAATGATGAATCGTCTTTTCACTGCACAATGCTCCAGAGAGCAAAGAGGATTTTACATAAAGCTTTAACTGGCATACATGTTCTTCTCTGTTCTTAGTACCAGATGATCATTTTCAAAGGTCTGGGATATTGTAGTGGACTGAAAAAGTATTATCTTTGTCTTTAAAGAAAATATGAGCAGGGGGCATAGAAAGAAATGCCTGATAAAACTCCATAAATGTCCATCCTGGCTGTAAGCTGAGGGTTGTAAAATCTTCCTTCTCTCTCAGCTGCATACTGACAGCCAGCCATGCTAGAACATAATGATTATTTCAGCTTAAAGGTTTATTTAAAAAAAACACTGTAGGAGGAGAACAGTAGGATGAAAATGGGAGATTAGGCTACTTGAACACTAGCCCAAATTGAATCCTTAGGAGGAGGGTAGGCAATCCAATGGGGTTCTACATTTATACCAACTATTATTAAGTGCTGCTTTTCAGTTTTGCTTAAAGGCCAATTATCAGGATTCAATTTACCTCCTCCTTGGACAATGTTTGGAATCATTCTGAGTATAATAACTACAATATATTTTGTTAATTAAGCTCTAATAAACAAGGCTTTTGCTTCCAAAGAAGGAATGGAAATGTTGCCCTTTATGGGATTTTTTTATGGAGGGGGGGATGGTTTTGTTTAGCTGTCTAGTAATCACTTGTCTATACAAATCTCACAGATGTAGGGAACAGTAGTGATTTGATAGGAAAACACCGAGAGCATTAAGAGAACCCAATAAACGTAACATTTTCTACCGTATTCCAGTGTAAATGCTGAAAATCCACATGGGAAACAAAACCCCAGGTTAAAACTGTACTTCATGGAGAATAGCCTGCACTGACATGCAGGCTACTCACAATAACAGTTCAACATGTGATGAACTTCAAGCCTGTTGAGCCGTACAAACACCAGTCTTAAAGATTAGGAGCTTCCAGCAGTGAGATTCTCTCGTGCAATTCTCCACAGAATTTTATTTCATACAATTAATGTCAGATGCTGCTTGTGCATTTTGATGATCTCATTTATTTGCAACACACAAAACAGTTATTACCACAAAGACACTGCCTAGAGATATCTCCCACTTATAACAGAAACTGTGCCATTGAGCTTCTAGAATACAAAGGACTTCAAAGGGGCTTGAAGTGAATGATAGATACTGTAGGAGAATACATTGGCCACCCTAATTATTATTCTGTTCTATTATGTGTTAAGGGCTGAAATTGCATCTGAAGATAAACCCCTAAGAGGAACTCTCCTTTCTATCCTAACACAAATAAACACTGACACTCATTATTAATGACCATATATACTTTTATCACAGCAGCACCTACAGCCCTGAGATCACAACATTACTGAGCTAGGTGCTGTACATTCTCATATTAAAAGACAGTCCCTGTCCTGAAGAAATTACAGATTAAATAGGCAAGATAAAATGTGGAAGAAATGAAATATTATTACCCCCATTTTACAAATGGGGAAACTGAGATACAGAGAAGGGACGTGTCCAAGGCCACACAGAGGTCTGTTACTGAGCCCAAATTGAATTCAGATCACTGAAGTGCCTGAACCACAAGACTTTCCTTGCATCTTTGATACATTTTGTGTCTTGGAGAGTGTTTATTTTCCCTTAAAGTAAACAGTAGCTGGGCCACCTATTGGCAAGCTGCTTAGTACATCCCCGATGTAGTAATCAGCACTGTCCCAGGAAGATACGCAAAACTTGGTGAATGATTTGGACGAATCCCACTGGGTGCTTGTTACCTTAGGATCCTGAGGCAAACCCGCTCCTATCTGACAATACAGTGGACAGAACTACTTGTAGCTTAAAAGAGGTGCACAGAGATTTCCCTGTAAGCATATTATATTCAAAGAACAACATGTTTTAGGAACAGGAAAATCCACTTGCCAACTCTTGGTAGATCTAAACCCTGCCATACCTCCTCCTGCTTTTTTCACTAAATCCCATAATCTTCTTTCCAAAGAGAGAGATTGAGGTGTTTGCTCCGTTCATCTACTGTAGTAACTAATCCCATGCATTTATTATCTTCATGTGGTACAGTTTGGACTGATTTTTTCCGGGTTTAGTTCTAATTTTTTAATTACTAGATTAATTGGTAGATTAATTAGTGTTCATTAATCTGTCATTGATTCTGTGTAATCCTAAAAACATTTGGATATTTCTTTACATATTATTGCAGGCTCTCTTTCCCTCAAAAGAGAGTAAGTCTAATTCCCTTAGCCTTTCCTCTCAACAAAGAAGCGATAGCAGACTTATTTCTTCACACAGTACCTTCTCCAAAACATAAATAGCTTTTATGACCAGTAATGGAATTTCTGGGTGGAGATAAGCAATTATTCATTAAATCGACCCCACTCATATCCGGCAGACCAAACAGTGAGCCTGGCTGTGTCCCCGTGTTCTACATGTTTAAAACTTTACATATTAGATCACATCCCTTCAGAATGAAAAGCTGAAGTTACTATGTTATTTTTGTGGCAAAACCTTCTGACCTCCTGGGCCCTTGTGTCTGTGAAGGAGAAGAGAGCAAAGAGGGAGAAAACCAGGACAGGAATGAGTAAGCCATGTGTTGTCCGTCCCCACCCCCCCGCACCCCCACACTAGCCATGTAGAGATCAGGGTGCAAAAATAACACAATCCTCTGAAGTACTTGCGACTTCTTTTGCTGATTACTTTAGTTCTTTGTACCACATGAGTTAGTGGGATAGTAACAGAGAGGAAGCCGTGCTAGTCTATACACTATCAAAACAAAAAGCTGTCAAGTAGCACTTTAAAGACTAGCAAAATAGTTTATTAGGTGAGCTTTTGTGGGACAGACCCACTTCTTCAGACCACAGCCAGACCAGAACAGACTCAATATTTAAGGCACAGAGAACCAAAAACAGTAAGCAAGGAGGACAAATCAGAAAAAGATAATCAAGGTGAGCAAATCAGAGAGTGGAGTGCCCCCCGCCCTCCACTCTCTGATTTGCTCACCTTGATTATCTTTTTCTGATTTGTCCTCCTTGCTTACTGTTTTTGGTTCTCTGTGCCTTAAATATTGAGTCTGTTCTGATCTGACTATGGTCTGAAGAAGTGGGTCTGTCCCACGAAAGCTCACCTAATAAACTATTTTACTAGTCTTTAAAGTGCTACTTGACTGCTTTTTGTTTTGATGAGTTAGTGGGAAACAAGAAATCTGAACTGCAGCTGCCAGAGTTTTATTCATTCTACAACTGAAGTTAGGACTTCCACCAAAAGGCGTATCATTAGATCCACTTTAATGAGAAGTCTGCCTGTTTCCCTAAAGATCTATCCAGAGAGTGTGGGGAACCATAATCCAGCTCACTGTCTGCAGAAGAGAAAAAAAACATCAGTTTGCCCCAAAAAGATGTCCAAAGGGGATGTGGAGTTGACATCCACTACCCTATCTCCCCACAGCTGATATTAGGTGAGGGATAAGTTCTGAGTTCTTGTAGTACGTACCATTTGAGCATCTGGGGATGGTCAGGCATGAGCAGAGGCCCCTCTGAAGGTCCCTATCCTCAGCTTAAGGGGAGGAGCTACTGGACCCAGACATCAAGTAATTTTGTGTGGCAACAAATGCTAAAAGAGAGAGTCACACACTCAAAGCCAGGGAGTCAGAAGGGGACAATGAGCAGAGAACCCCAGACAGCATCAACTTCTCCTTGAAGGTGTTTAAGGAAGCAGAGGACAGGAGCTAGAAGAACTTTGCCCAGATACATGCCCAAAGGGATAGGAGAAGGAATAAGGTCCCATAGTCACAGAGCATCTCCCTGTCCAACATTCTCCTTCTGGTATGATGGATAGCCATATTAGCTAGAACAAGAAGGAGGTTGACAAGGAGATCTCATGACTTCATGGGGCTAAAGATGGAGTGTGCTGTTTCCCCAAGAGTTGTGGGGAAAAGTGAAATCAGAACTGAGAAGGTTCTGGAGGATCCAGAGGAAGGTTGGCCACCTAGTGCATATGAGATACGGCTGCAGCAGGATCTCCCTCATTCCCAGAAGTGGCATGTGTTGGGGAGCATGGTGAACCATGCCAAGTTACACACCTATGCTCATGTCTCCATGAAGGAGCCAGAAATGAATTTCTATAATGCTGAGGGACCAGGACAGAATATAGACTGGCCTATCAGGGCTCCTCAAGAGTCCTTGTGGTAGGTACTAATGGAGGATGAATGGGTAAGAAGAGAAGGTGGGAAAACTTCAACCTGAGTACGCTGTCCAGAGTTTGTTCCCAATTCATTTCAGAATTCTTGAACTTATGTGAACCCTCAACACCAAGTTCTAAGCAAACATCCCTGTTTTGCCTTGTGGACGCTATGTAAAGAGACTTTTGGGTCCCTCACAGTCCTACTCACAGCCTCTTTCCAACTTTGGTAGTTTCCCTCTCTGGAAATCTTTTATCTCCGGTGTCAAGCCAGTTCACATCACACACATCCTTAACCTCTCTTCCACTACTGTTCACTCAGGTTATTTGTTTCTGACATAGATCCTTGACAAAAGATTTGTGAGAGTGTGTGTGTGTTTGTGTAAACTACTCATAGAACATCCTTCCATGTCATGACACTAACCTAGTAAAACTCCATCAGATTAGCTAAGCATGACCTCGCCTTCCTGAATCCATGCTAGCTGTCCTTGGTGAAACTGCATTTTTCCAGGTGCACTCCCTCCACATCCCTTAAAATAGCTTCCAAGTGTTTCTCATCCCAACAACAGATGTTAAAAACACTGGCCTAGTGTTTCCTGATTTGTCTCTGGACCCGTTTAAAAATTGTAGGTGTTTTGTCCGTCACTTCACAGTCTTCAGGAATCACTCCTGAAAGAGCTTTAGAAAAGTTGTAAAGGTTCTTCAAATCCCTTGCTCATTCCCTTTAAATATTTCTGGATGTGTTACCATTTCCAGACCTGGTTGATGTAATTCAAAACAGGTAAAGTTCTCCTTTTTTAAACAAGTATTCATTTTAACAACTTGTCTAAACACTCTACAGTCTCCATGGAGATGATGGGTCAAATTTTGTACTGGTGCAAACTAGTTCATTTCTATTAACTTTAATGGTGCTGCACCAGCAGAAAACTTGGCACGTTTGTCTTTATTTTTTAAAAAAGAAAAAAATGGAAGAAATGCTTATGCAATAATTGATGGTAAAATAACACTAGAGCTCTGGCTTAGAGCCACAAACCACCAGCAACTAAAATAGATGTTAAATCTGATAGTCTCTTTAAGTGAAACTCAGAACAGCGAGTGCTCTTTTGTAACTTGTGAATGGTAATATCAGCACAACAGGGGGTGAGCAAAGGCCTGAGCATCACTTATACTGGCTTTTAAGGTCTGATGTACACTGTGAACCTGATTCACTCTCACAAATGCATACTTCATGTTAGTGTAACTAATGACTTGGCATGAACTTACTCCTAATTTACAGTGGTGCATAAAAATGGAGACAGAGGACTTATATACTCATGTTTCTTCCTTTGTGGATTTCTAATATTTGTTAGATAACATGAAGGGTTTTCAAGTTGGTTTCTTTTCATCTGCATGACAGCTAGAGTGACAGTATCTGACCTGACTTGTTTTTTGCTCTTTTGATAAGTACTGTTGATACTGGGCCATTTCCATCTTGCTGAATAGACCTTGTCAGCTCTGGCCCTCCCTCTTACTGGGACCCCACTCTTTACACACCCCCTCTGAAACCACTCCCCCCCACTCATGCATCTGATGAAGTGGCTCTTTGCCCATGAAAGCTTATGCTCCAAAATATCTGTTAGTCTATAAGGTGCCACAAGACTTCTTCTTGTTGTTCTCAAAGCCACAGACTAACATGGCTACCTCTCTGATAGAGTGACAATATGTGATTCTAATTAATGTCATCCCAAGAACAGAAAGAAATTTCTTTAGCATGTTTGCATCCAGTTGATGGACCTACTGCCAAGTCATACCTCTTCTCTGACAAATAGACCTACTCTTCTTTTCCAAGTAGTAATATAGATATTACATAGGACTGGCCCAAGCAGTGAGCTCTTAGGGATTCTACTTCTTATTCCCCTCCATTGGACTTGCTGCAATGCACTTAAAGCTTAAATGTGGAGGTTCCAGTCTAATCCTTGCATTAGCCAAAACTGTGACCACACATACGTACTTAAGTACTCCCATTGACTTCAAACCTAAAATAAAATGTATGGTTAAATGCTTTGCTGAACTGAACCAGAATGAGTCTCAGAAGGATAGCCATGTTAGTCTGTAGCTTCACAAAAAAACCAAGCAATCCTGTAGCACCTGAAACACTAACAATTTCATTTATTAGGTAATGAGCTTTTGTGGATAAGACCCATTTCATCAGATTCTAGAGCAAAAATAAGAAAACAAGGTGTAATATATAACAGGAGACGGGAGGGGAGAAACAGGAAGAATGGAAAAAAAGAAAAGAAAAGAAAAAAGGGCAAAAGGGGAGAAGTCACCTATCATATGTATGGCCCCTTTTTGTCTCGAGAGAAGGTGGTTAGCAGCGGCGGTGAGGATCTATGGGCATTGTTTGACTCCGCAGCTTCTCTCATGGCTTATCCATCCAATATTGGATTTGCACGGTCAATTGCAACAACCGCATGTCAGTCTATTTCCAAATTCTTGAGTCTGAGAATTTTTCCTTCTAAGACGAAGTTCCTTTGTGTGGCTTGCACATATATTATCAAAGGATGATGTGCCCTGTCATAGCAATCATCGCCAGGTATTTCAGTCTGATGATGTAGATTCCCAGGATTTTGGATCAATGCTGAATGTTTTCATGGTGTTTTTGCATGTATCCTGGAATCTTAGCTTTGGTCTTCCTCTTGTTCTCAACTCACATGACAGTTCACTGAAGAGGATTGCTTTGGGAAGACATTCGTCACCCATTCTTCTCACATGACTGAGCCATCATAGTCTTCTACTGTTGAGGATCGCCATTAGGCTGGGTATGCCAGATTTTGACAGGACATCTACATTTGAAACTTTATCGTGCCAATTGATATTGGCCAAGTTGATGCCAGTGACCAGATCTGGGGTGGCATATATATCTGGTGTGTGTGTATGTATATATATACAGAGAGAGGGCCGCTTCTGCTGCATGCATATCTATCTATATCTATCTATATATATGCACACAGTACACACACACAGACACACACTTTGTTTTCTCATTTTTGTTCTAGAATCTGACAAAGTGGGTCTTATTCATGAAAGCCCATTACCTAATAAATGAAAATAGTCTTTTTACCTAATAAACAAAAAGGTGCTACAGGACTGCTTGGGTTTTTTCGGTCCAGAATTAGTAACTAGTTTGACTTAATCTCACTTCCTTTTTTGTTTAGCCACATTCACATATACTGCGGCTCATAAATAAAACATGAGCAAATCCATTGCACTGCGTTATGCCCTTAATTGCTACCACAAACGACTTGCTCAATTGTGATCAGAACCCTGCATGCTTTCTCATGCAACATACATTCTTTCCAGGATGAATGGACATAACCGGCACTTTTAGTGTAAAATCGTACTGGGCACTGAGATGATTGGGCTTTTCAAGCGCATGGGCTGAAGGTGGCTTGTAAGTCAAGATAAGCCAAAATTAACACCCTTTGCTTAGTAGTCCCATATTTCCTATGCAAACAGCAAAGTAAAACAGTCTAATTTATTACAAGCGGCCCTCATTCTGAAGTGACCATTGATTTAAAAACCACAGGGGGAAGTAATTAAATGTAATAGGTAGTGTGGCTTCCAAATGATATAGAGTTATCTTTGCCACTCTACCTGTAAAGGAAGTTACAGCAAAATTTAAAAAAGAAGTTTCTCTTTCCCATCAGGCACATAATAAATAAAATACTAAACTGACATCAAAACAAAGAAAGCAGTAAAGTAGCACTTTAAAGACTAACAAAATAATTTATTAGGTGAGCTTTCGTGCGACAGACGCACTTCTTCAGACCATAGCCATACCAGAACAGACTCAATATTTAAGGCACAGAGAACCAAAAACAGTAATCAAGGTTGACAAATCAGAAAAAAAATTATCAAGGTGAGCAAATCAGAGAGCAGAGGGGCAGGGGAGGGGGAGAGTCAAGAATTAGATGAAGCCCAGTATGGAAGAGAGCCCCTACAGTGTCCAAGAAAATTTGCATCCCGGTTCAAACCACATGTTAATGTGTCGAATTTGAATATGAAAGAGAGTTCAGCAGTCTCTCTCTCTCCAAAGCAGTGTGAAAATTCTTCTTCAGTAAGATGCAAACTCTGAAGTCATTAACATAATGGCCCACTCCATTAAAATGTAGACTAACTGGTTTGTGGATCAGGAGTGTTTTGATGTCTGTTTCGTGCCCATTAACTCTTTGTCTGAGAGAGTTTGAAGTCTGTCTAATATGCAAAGCATCTGGGCATTGTTGGCACATGATGGCATATATGATGTTAGTTGAGGAACATAAGAGTGTGTCCATGATACTGTGACTAACCTGGTTAGGTCTAGTAATGGTATCTCCTGAATAGATAAGTGGACAAAGCTGTCAGCGAGCTTTGTGGCAAGGAAAAGTCCCAGGACTGGTGTTCCTGCGGTATAGACTGTTGCTGTTACTAAACTGACATCAATGTTTCCCCACACACATGGTATTTTATATGACTATATTTATAGCCTATGCTTTTACAGTCTTATTCAGGAAAGCAATTCAGCACATGCTGCACTTTACTTAGTCACATGAGACTTCAGCACATGCTTAATTTTAAGCATGTGCTTTGCTGAATAATTATTTGGGACCTTTGCATCTGAATCTGCATGGTACTGAACAATCCGGAATTGGCTGAACACCTTCATGTTCCGCAGAGAATGTTGGTAGCTGCATCCCCCTCACTATTCAGCACCTTTCCTTCTTGATACCTTAATACTTGTTTGTTGCTGAATCCATACACCATTGCGAGTGCCACCTTTGGTAAGTAACGTCTAACACTGTTTTATGGACATCTCTCTCTCTGTTAGGCAGACATCAGCCATTCTTCCTGTCTCACAATAATTATTCTCCCCTTTAAATCGGTTTGACTAATGTACATAAATCCTCCTTTCTTATTCAGGTTTGAGGACAGGTTAGCAGATGCTGTTGATGTCCAGGTTGAAACTATAAACAACGAGATGGATTAAACTTGGAACTCTTTAGAAACATAGGAGCCATGGCATTTGAAAAGAGCTGTCTTGTTGTGCTCTTGCACTAATACAGTCCCAATTTAGATAATTAAATTGGTTGACAGGAGACCAGCTTAAACTGAGAAATACAGAAAATGGAGGAAGGTAGCTGCTGGAATTTCATGAATGTGAAGAACCATAAAGATTTTTTTTTAACTTCCTGGCTTGTCTCTTTGAAAATTAATGATTAAATTAAAAACAGCTATTAAACACTGTGCCAGTCTAACTAATGTGTGTGTACATGGGGGGTGGGGCAATGAGTTTTCAAATTCCAGTATCTTTCTCTTAGAGCTAGCCACATCACAATTAAACAATGAGCCCTTCCATTATCTTCTATTTTTAAAAATGATAACCAGTGTAAGTGAAAAAGGTGACCCCCTTCTGACTGATGATTCTCTGAAGAAGGCTGTGTTTGTCCTGTGCCTGGGTGACTACTGCTGATTTGAAATCAGATCATTAGCTTTCTGCAGATAAGTTCATACGAATCTCCTGATTATGATGCTCCCTTTTACTCACAGCTGTTCAATACTCTCAATTTGTAGGAAGATTATCACAAAACTTTAATTGTTTGATGCAGTTGGTAGAAGCAATGAGAGGAATACAGTGCAATTATTATTTGTATTATCATAGAACATAGAGGCCCCTAAAGAAACAAGTGGTATGGTGCTGCATTAGTACATAGTAAAATACAGCCCACCCCAGAGAATTTACATTCCAAGATAAAATAGATAAAGGGTGAGCAGGGAAAGAGGTACATAGTAATGAAGTATTTTGTCCTGTGTCACAGAGAAGATCAGTGGCAGAATCAAGACTTAGAGCTCATGTCTCCCAAATCCTCATCCAGTATGTCAATACTAGACACTTCCAACAAATAAAATAACATTTTCTGTTTCAGGCTAATCCTTGTAAGTGAATTAACGGTGTTGGGTGGGCAGCCCTGGAGAATGAAATCACAGGTTGAGTGCAGTGTAGAATAACAGCAGGTTAATTTTCCTTATGCTTTCCTGCTACTTTGCACTGACCATAGTAAGGACTACAGGAGGATAGTCTCCAGAGGTGACGACTCTGTGTGTGCTCCAGGGCTGGATCACACACAGAAATAGATCAGCAGGTGGGTCCGCTGATGAATTTCTACCCCTCCTGTCCACCATCATCATCTGTTCTACAGCATGCAGGAAATGCTAGGAGACGAGGAGAGAATGGGGCACGTTCACACCAGGGCGGAACAGGGCGAGAAGAGATGGAGTGGAAGTAGGGCCGGGGGCTGAGCAGAGATTGAACATCCCTGGGAAAGAGAGGAAACCGGTGCCTGTGGCAGTCTCAGCAATAAAGTGAAGAATGGACTGAATCGGGAGAACTAGTGCTGATTTTGGCAGCAGTTTTTGTTTGTGAATTAACAAGCATACAGTGACAACCAACTCATTTCACATGCAGCACTGGACGGCTCTTGAATGACAGCAACATTCAGTCACTCCTGAGCTGTAGTGGATGTATGTCAATCACTTTTTTGCCATTATTTCTGGCTGAATCCCACTAAAATGGGATACCACACTTTCAAATGGCTGTAATTTTCAGTGTTACAAATTGTAGGCTAAGAATGGAACTTAAACAAATGACAATAGCCCTCCACATCACCTTCTACCACTTTTAGCTCACAAGTGTCTTTAATTCCAAATGAAAACAAAGAAAAAAAAATTAATGAAGAAAATCCTGAAACATTTTCCTCTGTGTCTAGTTAATTTGGTATGTTTGACCCATTTTTCTTACCTGGAAGATATCTGATTAGCTCAGAACGGCTACGTCTACACGTGCAGCCAACATTGAAATAGCTTATTTCGATGTTGCGACATTGAAATAGTCTATTTCGATGAATAACGTCTACACGTCCTCCAGGGCCGGCAACGTCGATGTTCAACTTCGACGTTGCTCAGCCCAACATCGAAATAGGCGCAGCGAGGGAACGTCTACACGTCAAAGTAGCACGCATCGAAATAGGGATGCCAGGCACAGCTGCAGACAGGGTCACAGGGCGGACTCAACAGCCAGCTGCTCCCTTAAAGGGCCCCTCCCAGACACAGTTGCACTAAACAACACAAGATACACAGAGCTGACAACTGGTTGCAGACCCTGTGCCTGCAGCATAGATCCCCAGCTGCCGCAGAAGCAGCCAGAAGCCCTGGGCTAAGGGCTGCTGCCCACGGTGACCATAGAGCCCCGCAGGGGCTGGAGAGAGAGCATCTCTCAACCCCCCAGCTGATGGCCGCCATGGAGGACCCAGCAATTTCGACGTTGCGGGACGCGGATTGTCTACACGGTCCCTACTTCGACGTTGAACGTCGAAGTAGGGCGCTATTCCTATCTCCTCATGAGGTTAGCGACTTCGACGTCTCGCCGCCTAACGTCGAAGTTAACTTCGAAATAGCGCCCGACGCGTGTAGACGCGACGGGCGCTATTTCGAAGTTGGTGCCGCTACTTCGAAGTAGCGTGCACGTGTAGACGCAGCTAACAAGTTGAATTTTGTGGAAGGTGAAATTGTTGTCATCTTCCTACAATTTCAATAACTTACTAATATTTTGTAAAACATACCAAAAGCTGTATTTAAGCAATACCTTGCAAATGTTTACTGGAAGAATGTGTTTTGTACACTTCATATCACAGCATATGGGTCTTTCATTTTCATTTAAACCAAAAGTGTTCTAGGTAATTGTGAGAGGTTACAAATATAAACAGTGGATAGAATTTTATATCCAGAGATTTCTGGGATGTCTATTGCAGTGTTCTTTAAAATCAAATATGACACAACAGTTAAGTGGCCAAATTATTTCCTTTTTGGTATGTATGTTTTGCTTAAATCATGAATGCTCCAAATGGAAAGCAAAAAAAAAAAATGAATAGCTAAAAATCTTGCAAACTTCACAGATTAAAGTTAGAAAAGGATAAAGGGGCACTAAAATAGTAATGAAGTAGAAAGAGAAGTTTTGGGATTTTCAGATTATAAGTTTTTTTTCTCCTTCATTACTTTTTAATGCTCCTTTATCCTCTTTTTTCTTTTAATATTAAGTTGATCATGGTCACAAACAGCTGATCTTTTCCAATGGAGAAAACTGTAAGCCACGTTCACAAGTGTGAAAGAGTTCCTTTCATTTCAACATTCCCAAACTTTAATGACACGTTAAATAACTTGCGTTCTGTTCCTCTCAAAATTAGTGCATAATTTCAGTTAATAAAATCATTATCAATCTATGTTTCTAGGAAGCTCTGCAAGGACTACTACAGTATACATTAAATCTATGGCTACACTTGAGCTGCTATTTTGGGATACATTTGTACATAGTGGCGCTATTATTTCAAGCTCAGTATTCTGGTTCTGTTACCCCTTGTTGTACAAGGAGTAGCAGAAACTTCAAAATAGCCCCTTATTTCAAGCTTCGGTACCATGTGGACAGCAACAAGTTTGAAATAAATTAACTTGAAATTAATTATGCAATTTGGGTTGCGCAAATTGTGTAATCTATTTCAAGTTACAGCTACAGTGTAACCGTAGCCTCAGTGTTTGGCACAACATTGTGAAAAGAAAGCTTTTGAGTTTAATATTTTATAGCCTTTTGACCATGTAAATTATGGCTACTCTGATGTCCCTATTACAGCTTCCAAATGAAATTAATTCAAATATAAAACACAGATGTTTCAATGATAATCCATCTCAGTCTTATTTTTTGTACTGAGATAGCACCTTGAAGCCCCACTTTTGGCTCAGGTGCCCATTGTGTTAGGTGCTGTAAAAATGCAGAACAAAAATGGTCCCTGTCACAAAAAGCTTTCTACTCCCAATGCATTAACAAATCAACATTCACAAGACCCCAGTGGGGCAGTTACACATTGTTACTCCCCTTCTCCAGATTTCGGAGCTCAGGCAGAGAAAGGCCATTTTTTGAGATGGCTTTATTTTGAATGCCCAGCTTTAGACACAGTGTTTGATTTTTATGGTGCTGAGTATCCACAATACCCTTTGATTTTAGTTAGAGTTATTTCGTCTTATCCAGGTAATATGGGGAAAATGTACCAGGAAGCTACAAACTGCATTCATGTAGAATTGGCTATGTAGCAATGAATCTTGTTCCCATTGAAATTTCTCAGTTCTTAACCAGACTAAAAGGGGCTTAAAAAATCCTCAGAAGAAACCAAAGTTTTCCACAAAATCTCTCTGAATGGCAGGAGTGATTTACCTGTATCTGTGCTATTGATTTTAAACTGTTCAATGAACTGTTGTCTAACGTTATAATGAGAGATACTAGGATGCACATTATTTATTTCTAGACCTTTAATGCAAATCAGCTTAATTTAACTAGCACATTTATTTTTAAAGTGAGTTCAGGTCTCAGGAAGCAGTGGAATTGACATCACTAACAGATGAAGTACCTATTGTCTCTGGAAAATTGGACAGCGTATGTGTAACTGCCTATAGGCAGACCTCAACCTGTGACCTCTGGAGCTTAGTGCAGGCATCTCTACAGCTTGAGCTAAAGGCTAGTTGGTGCTCAGTTTTGGACGTAGAGGACACATTCTTTCTCTGTGAAGTGGTCTAGCTACTGCTACACGAGACAGTTAACTACACATAGGTGTGTGGTTTATATATGCACATGGCAGGTCTCCCTGCACCACCCTGAAAGTGAGCTACAGAGTAGGTTTCTAGGTCTGAGAGAAAAGTTCAGTTTCCTAGACACAAACACTTCTTTGGCCCTCTCTGGCAAGATTTCCCATTAGGATCAGTTCCAGTAGTGGATTTGGAGATTCCCAACTCATTACATACATGCCTCATACAGTTAAAATATTTCAGCCACTAAGTCAGAGTGAAATTTGAACTAGCATTGACCTAGTGCTGAAATGCTCCATTGCCCATAATCCTTTTCTTTGAGTCAGGCAGAGATGGATAGGGAAAGAAACAAAGTCTGATGCCTTATCAACTAGTGTGAAAGTACGACTAGTCAAACCCACAAAGTGTCCTTTCCTGGAAAAGCCCATGCAGAGGGCAGGAACCTCTTCAAAGGAAACTGCATTCAATGCCTGAGAGTTTACAAGTAATTGGTATTCCAATTCATGGGTCAACTGGTTAGATGAAAGAATTCTGCTGACTAAGTGCAGCCAGGCATCCAAAAATCTTTCCTGTATCAAGAGCTTAAGCAGTAAAGCAACAAATACAAACTTCTTTCCTTTACTAAGTGGGAACTGAATCTTTCACTTGGGTACGGAAAGATGTCCACATCTAGGCTATGTCTACACGTGAAGCCTACATCGAAATAGCTTATCAGCTATTGCTATGTAGCAACATCAAAATAGGCTATTTCGATGAATAACGTCTACACGTCCTCCAGGGCTGGCAATGTTGATGTTCAACTTCGACATTGTGTGGCACCACATCGAAATAGGCGCTGCGAGGGAACGTCTACACGCCAAAGTAGCACACATCGAAATAAGGGTGCCAGGCACAGCTGCACACAGGGTCACAGGGCGGACTCAACAGCAAGCCGCTCCCTTAAAGGGCCCCTCCCAGACACAGTTGCACTAAACAACATAAGATCCACAGAGCCGACAGCTGGTTGCAGACCCTGTGCCTGCAGCATGGATCCCCAGCTGCCGCAGCAGCAGCCAGAAGCCCTGGGCTAAGGGCTGCTGCCCACGGTGACCATAGAGCCCCGCAGGGGCTGGAGAGAGAGCATCTCTCAACCCCCCAGCTGATGGCCGCCATGGAGGACCCGGCAATTTCGACGTTGCGGGACGCGGATCGTCTACACGGTCCCTACTTCGACGTTGAACATCGAAGTAGGGCGCTATTCCGATCCCCTCATGAGGTTAGCGACTTCGACGTCTCGCCGCCTAACGTCGAAGTTAACTTCGAAATAGCGCCTGACGCGTGTAGCCGCGACGGGCGCTATTTCGAAGTTAGTGCCGCTACTTCGAAGTAGCGTGCACGTGTAGACACAGCTCTAGAGTAACTAACAAGCAACATGGATATTATAACTCAACACAATCTTTCTGACATACTCATGAAATGAGAATAATTGGATAATCCCAATTTATTTACTGCCTTACTAGTGATGACAAGTACAATGTTTTGGTGTTGTAGACCACCAAATAGACAACTGGCACAGGAGCTAACATCTGTATTTTTTTGTTTTCTTTATTCCCAGTTATGAGGTTAAACTCAGATTTAGTGGCAAGAGTTCTAAAAGAATTCCCTTTTGGTATTACTTAAAAAGGAGGTGAAGGCAGTGTATCTTGCCATGATTCAACACTGGATACAATGGGCCCACAATCTAAAACAGGGTCACCGAACACCACCATAGTACAAATAATGTAAAAACTACAGAAAAATATTTATTAGCTATTACACATATTGTCCTGTTTTTTCAATCTCTTCCTTGCAAGAGAATAACATTGGCTACAAATTATTCTCAAAACAGATCTGCCAAACAGGCAGAACATCTGCTTGTGCAATTGCAGATTATCCCCTTGCCAACACAAACACACGTGCACAGCAGGAAGACAGTCAAAGACAAGAGCTGCATGTGATGAGAGTGAGAGTTATATTTTTACTGATTTATCAGGCACTATCTGCTTGCAAACCAGTAAGGACTTCCCAAGGAGGTCACCTCATATACTGTTCATCAATCTACTTTGAATGAACACCATTAATAATACGTTGCTGCAATATTTAGTGAGAAAGATGCATTAAACATTATAGAATCCTAACAGTCCAACTTCAATTCCACTTGATGGCTTGCAAAAAAAAAGAAATTTAAAAAAATGAGGCAGGTTTTCACAGGAGTAAAATATTGACTTCATAATGTATGGAGAGAGATCCATGGATATATCAGAATAGTTTGTGAGCTCTGCATTTGCTTGAATTATTACATGAATGGTGTGGAGAAACTGAATACAGAAACATTACTTACTTGTTCCCATAATATAAGAACTAGAGGACACCAAATGAAATTAATGGGTAGCAGGTTCAAAACTAATAAAAGCAAGTTTTTCTTCACACAGCGCACAGTCAACCTGTGGAACTCCTTACCAGAGGACACTGTGAAGGCCAGGACTCTAACAGAGTTTAAAAAAGAGCTTGATAAATATTTGGAGGTTAGGTCCATAGACGGCTATTAGCAAGGGGTAAGGTATGGTGCCTAGCCTTTTGTCGAAGGCAGGAGATGGATGGCAGGAGACAAATAGCTTGATCATTGTCTTCAGTTCACCTCTTCTGGGGCACCAGGCATTGGCTACTGTCGGCAGACAGGATACTATGGCCATTCTTATGTTCTTATGTACATGTCCACCTTCTAGGCTTATTCCTCTTTGCATACATAGAGTGATCTCCAAGTCCACCTTTCAGTCTTCTCTCTCTCTTTGTCCATCTACCATACAGGAAAGAATTACAGTATATCACAAACACTGAACCTGTGAAAAAGGAGTTGCTATAGTAACCCAGTATTTCTATTTTGTATAAACACAAAGTGAAGATGCAGTGTGAACTGCAGGGTGAGCATGTCAAGTCAACTTCAAAGTTGCCCTCCATTCTTATTAAGATGTTTTATCAAAATTCCACACTACCACTGGGCAAATACATGCCATGTGATTTTTTAAGAACTAAATAACCCTGCCGGTGGATCGTTAGGAAGTGCCATAAGCCAAGTGCAGAAATACAGATTGATACTAGTTTGATCTCTATCATTCAAGAATAACTTTCTTGAGATATTGCCCCATCTCACACCCTTGTAGAAAAGAAAACAGACATCAGGTCATTGCTCACAGGGTGCAAAAACTAATTTTTACAGTTAGAGAGCCTCTATGGTTATGTTTGTGTACACATCTATTAATTAGTAACATCTAGTCATTTGCAAAACATCTATCATATAGTCTCATCCCCAAAGATTAGATGGCCAAGACATTTTCTTTTTCAGTGCTCATGTTTTTCTATAAAATAATAGACGTTGAAGGGTTGAGCTGTTTAATATGTTTTGTCAAGGGGACAATATCATGAGCTTGACCGAACAGCCTCTTCTTGCACCACAGGCTTGACACTGCTTTTATCTTTAACCATTATAATGTACTTTCCATGTACTTGAAACTCTTATGGATGGCCATCACTGCCTAGTTCATACGTGGAATGCAAGAATGGCTCCTTCAACTTTCTCGACTTGTCTTGAACTCCCTTCCAAATGAAAACTCTAAGCCATTTACTATTATTATTATTATTATTATTATTATTATTATTATTATTATTGAATGGTGAATTTCCTGTGGAGCTTGTAGTGTAGAAACACAATTTTTTTCACAATATTAAAAACATACCTTCCAGTCAGAATTGGGTAGTCAGGAGGGAAGGGACTTGGAAATATGTGCTGCCTAGTGAAGACAGCTAAGCTTCAGAACTTCAAAGTGGAGGAAATAAGACAATTCAGACAGTTCTGGGGGCCTGGCAGTTTAGGGAGAAGGCCCAGCAAGAAATGCCACAGGTTGCTGGGTAGACAATTGTCTTAGAGACCTGGTTTTGTTCCCAGCTTTGTAGTTGCTCATGGAATCATAGCCAATTCACTTAATCTAATCTTTGGTTTTACCACCTACAATATGAGCACTTTGAAGACTAACAAAACGATATATTTGGTGATGAGCTTTCATGGAACAGACCCACTTCATCAGATTACTCTAATTACCAATACAGACTGACCTTTATTAAGTACAGAGGACGACAAGCTCATCACCAAATAAATCATTCTGGCTACGTCTACACTAGCCCCAAACTTTGAAATGGCCACGCAAATGGCCATTTCGAAGTTTACTAATGAAGAGCTGAAATGCATATTCAGCACTTCATTAGCATGCGGGTGGCTGCGGCACTTCGAAATTGACACACCTCGCCGCCGTGCGTCTCGTCCAGACAACTTTGAAGTCCCCTCATTCCTATCAGCTCATGGGAATAAGGGGACTTCGAAGTAGGCGGGATACTTTCGAAAAGGAGCCCCATCGGGACGAGATGCGCAGCAGCGAGGCGCGTCAATTTTGAAGTGCCACGGCCACCCGCATGCTAATGAAGCGCTGAATATGCAATTCAGCGCTTCGTTCGTAAACTTCGAAATGGCCATTTGCGTGGCCATTTCGAAGTTTGGGGCTAGTGTAGACACGGCCTCTGTTAGTCTTTTAAAGTGTTACATTTCTGCTGTTTTGTTTTGTTGGAGTACAGGTTACTGCAGCTACCTCTCTGTTACTATCCACCTACAATATTGTGAAATACAGGTTGAACATCTTTAGTCTAGCACACTCTGGTCTGGCAACATACATGGTCTGGAATGATTTTAGTTAGCCATATGTCCACTTATCATAAGTGTGGCCATTTCCCATGGTCCCATACATTTTATTTACAGTCACCAGCTCTCAGTGTTCTTGTGCAGGCATTTAGCTTTAATTTACCCCTAAATGTCTTCTAAGGCCCTAGTAAGCAGTAGAACTGTTGGTAGTGCTGCTAGACAAAACTGACTCCTGCATTTTGGCAAATTCTTTGGTTCGGTACTGGTCAGGTCCAAGCCAGAAGAGAGAGGTTCAACCTGTATTACCTGTATTTGCAATGCATTTTGAGATCCATGCCTAAAAAGTCCTATTATAAATGCAAAAATATTGCTAATAAAGGGTATGATTGTTTGTGGGGCCTTTTTTACAAAGTAAAAATGGCTATAAATCATCCTCTAAAATCAAGGAATTTGCTGTGTTGTAAAACTAGTCCCAGACTTATTCCAGTTTGCTCTGGAGTTATTTGAAGCAGCAATTGACCCAATAAAATGCAAATCATAATTACTAGTGTAAGAGACATGTCCTAAGAAGATTTAGTGTGTGAATGATATAATAAAGCAGATTAAGACTGAAAAGATACAGTACTGTAAATCTTTAAAAGTGTGTTAATGCTAATTTAGTTGACATCATACTGATTTTTTCCCCTCTCTCTTTCTACTCCATTTTACTCAGGATGTATTCCAACTCTTGCTGTTCAGCCTAAGCTCAAAACAGCTGTCTCCTGGCCTCATAATCGCTCCATTTCCTTCCCTTGCTAAATTCATGCTGTGTGCAAAATTGTAGATCTACCAAGTGTCACTCCTTTAAAGTAAGATTTACTCTTTTTGGCTTGCAGCCCACCTATCCTAGAGCAGGGAGATTTAGAATGTATTTCATAAAATATTTCAGTGCTGAGTTCATGTTTTAGCTCATTCCTTAGAATTTCTTATACATCGTGGAACTGGCACCTTTGTGCTGAAACCAGCTGACTCAACATGCTAACCCACCTTGCTCAGTTCTATACACACAAACAATAAATATCCTTCAGGTTTGTTCTTTGTTAACTTGAACAACATGGAAAAGCTAAACTTTGTTTTAATGGGCATTGCTGACCCCCTCAGTATCCAGATTTTGTTCTGATCCTCACAGTAGCGTCATAAATTCTGATATGACCTATTATTATTACACATATATGCACACTGCCCATTACTAGAGTACCACGATATTCTGAATATCCGATACAAGATGAAAGCTAAACATACTTTTGCATCAGCCTTAACAGATCCTAAATATTTTGGCAAAGCCTATTAAACCAAATGTCTAAAGTAAAGGACAAGAAAGGAAACTAATTTTTAAAAAATAAGCTGGTATTGCAAAATAGTTCACATGACACGAAACAAAGTAATACAAAAGAAATCTTAGAAAAAAGCTCCTCATGAGAATACGAAATTGAAATGGGAGGGCTTCTACCTTAGATACATATATATAGATAATTACTTAATATCTGTAAAGTATGCTAAACACATAAAGGCTGTGTCTACACTAGCCCAAATCTTCGAAATAGCCGTGCAAATGGCCATTTTGAATGTTACTAATGAGGCGCTGAAATGTAAATTCAGCGCCTTATTAGCATGCTGCCAGCCATGGCTCTTTGAAATTGCTGCTTTTCTCTGCCGCAGGGCTCATCCAGACAGGGGTCCTTTTTGAAAGGACCCCGCCAACTTCGAAATCCCCTTATTCCCATCAGCAGAATCCCCTTATTCCGATAGAAGTTGGCAGGGTCCTTTCAAAAAGGACCCCTGCCTGGAGGAGCCACGCGGCAGCAAAAAGCGGCATAGGAATAAGGGGATTTCGAAGTTGGTGGGGTCCTTTCAAAAGATTTGGGCTAGTGTAGACGTAACCAAAGTGTTATATACATTCTGAGTACTGCAAAAGAATGATTATCTGGCATCCCAGGGGAATGGGGACTTCTGGACAATCAAATCTGGTTATTTGAGTGACAGCCCCACGGCGGCCGGACGGGCAGCCTTCCTGCAGCCACTGGCCAAGTAGCCCCATGGGCCACCATGCCAGATAAGAGAACTTGCTGGTAATCCAAGTGCTGGAGGAAGTGGCTTTACTGTATTATTATTATAATTACTATTATAGTTATGAAAGGCAAATGTTATAGCAACTCACTAATTTGGATGAATGATTGGAAGATCCACTGGAAATGACTAGATGTTACTAATTAATAGGTGTACACACAAACATAACAAAAGATGCCAGGGAAATGAAGCCCAAAAGAGACTTTTTCATTCCTTTCAACAATTTCAGTCTAATTATTTGCACTAAAACTTTATCACATGCCAGTGAGCTTCAGAAACTTTTGCATAACTAAAGGAGTCTCAATAATATGAGGCCTCAGTACATATAAGAAGTGGGTTTAGCCCAGTGAGAGGTAGGGGGATGAAGATTACAGCATCAATGGATTGGCCCAATTCTGTGGTATATTTCACTTAAATGCAGTTACCCCAAAGTGAGCATTCTTTGCTTTTCTAAGGAACGGGGTGAAAATAAAATCACACATACAACAGCAGTTTCCATTTGCAACAACTGCACACTGGACTTGACGGATGCAAGAGATTTTCAGTTAAATAGCTGGGTTTAGCACAGTTTCTACTGCCTGGGCCAGTATGAAATGCATTAATACCTACTGCCAGTAGGACACCAGGTCCCCATTCCAGAATCCAGCATGTGTGTCACCTTAACAACCAGCCCAAGCATGGAAGTTAGGAATTTAAAATCCTCTTATCAAGCAGAGTTGATGGCTTTTCCATATTGGGCAGCAAATTCCTGTCTTTCAGCTGGAAAAAAATTAGATCCTACTTTTATGATGGTTGAGGGACAATGGGCATAAAGGGTGGGGGGAAGCTTCAAAGGAAGAGTTGGCATTGGCTAAGCCTAAAATCAAGACTCATCAGAGGTCCATTGAATTTTTTGCCACCATAAAACCCTAGATCAGATTTATGATTTCACATTGAAACTCAGAGCTCACAGTTTAAATGCAGGAGGTTGAACTTAAAGATGCATAGCCACACAACTGGAAACCAAGGAAGCAATAACCCAAAGGTGGCCAAGCTCTTTCACAGCTATATGATCCATACAGAAAACTATCCACCTGAAATCCATAGCCATTATGAATCTCCATTCTGATTTTATTTTACATCCAGTTCTTACTTCATTTCCTTTCAGTGGTGTATTTCCCCTTTAAATCAATCAGGTTTAGCCTCCTTTCTCAATTACCTCTTTGTATTCTACTTCCCACTCATCCGCTTTTTAAAACATTAGGGCAACAAGCTTTCATAGAATTATAGGGCTGGAAGAGATATGTTTAAGTACCTAGTGATTGTTGTGATATATGTCTACACTTGCCCTTTAAAGTGGAAGAAAGTCCCTTCTTTTGCAAAACCTATGGGAGCAGCTATGCTTACCTTTTCACCCCAAAAAGAAAACAAACTAAATGAAAGGCAAACAGTTCTTACCAGAGATGCTTTTCTGGTGATATGCAAGTGAAGTTGTTTTAGAGCTTTTAGCCTCTACAGGATATCGCACAGTGCCTGCCAAGGTAACAACTCTTGGCAAATGCTCACTTACCATCTGGCCAGGTGACAAAACCTGCTTCACAGAGCAAATGATTCCCTACTTGCACCAATACTGAGATACTGGAGCTGATAAATGTCTGCAGAAGAGGGGAGGAAGGTGGAGGGTGTCTGCAACTGCAGGCATGTCCTAATTCTGGATCATGGTTTCCTTCATATATCATTCAAAGGGTGTGGAATGCAGGAAAGAGACAAGCCACAGTTTTGGGGGTTTTTTGAGGGTGGACCTAAGATTTGGGGGACCAATCTCAAAAGAGATCACAATCAAATCACATATGGCTTATAAATAAAATTCAGTTGTAAAGAAAACCTAAAACCAATAGCAGTGTTTCAAATCACAATCCTACTGTGCTATCAGGAAGAGGAGCTTCTCCTTTACTTCAAATGATAGGTGCCCATGGCTTTATAACTAAGCACAATGAGTGCTAGTCCCACTGCTGTGATGAATAGTGTTTCCTATAAGCTGAGCACTTTTCCAGCCACCCAGGAAGAGTAAAGTGCCATCCAGCCGCTTAGCAGAGCACCCACAGTCACTCATCACCAGCAGCATGTGATTCTATTGGTGATTCACACCCACATGTGCCTCGGTACACACAAAAAATTTATTCTGCACATGGATGGAAAAAAACTAGAGGGAACATTGGCCATGAAGTGTTTATAGCTATGGTGTCTATCTGTTAGCCCCATATGGCTATCTGGCCAGTTGAGGATGGCTCGTTGGCTTAAACAATACAAATATTTTCAGAATAAGGCAGCTGGTTAGAACTGGTTGAACACCATGAGTCTGTGGTTTGTATAGTAATGACAGGCTATCTCCAGATCTGAAGAAGTGGGTCTGCTCCACAAAAGCTCATCACTGAATAAATTATTTTATTAGTCTTTAAAGTGCTACATGACTGTCTGTTTATTTTGTTAGGATGCAGACTAACATGGCTACTTCTTTGTGGCTGTGTCTAGAGTAGCCCCCAACTTTGAAGGGGCCATGGTAATCGGGGTGTTGGGAGATTACTAATGAAGTGCTGTGGTGCATATGCAGCACTTCGTTAGGCTAAATCTCCTTCGCAGCAACTTCCAAGTGTGAAACTTCTATGTGTGGACTTGCATGTAGCCGCACGTCACACTTGGAAGTTGCCGCAGGGGAGATTTAGCCTAATGAAATCCTGCATATGCACCGCAGCACTTCATTAGTCATCTCCCAACACCCCAATTACCATGCCCCCATCGAAGTTGGGGGCTGGTCTAGACACAGCCTTTTACTATTCAGCTATGAAGCTGGTAGTGTTATATGGCCATGTCAGGCAGATTATTCTACTCTGGATTTAAACAACTAGATCTACACCCTTGAAAATCAGACATATTTGCACATATATTAAAATCCAAAATATTTTTAAAAGTGATTGCTTGTGAGTGTTCATGATGTTTATTTTGGTTTAATCACTTCTGAATCATGCCTAGAATATTACACACATAATAAATACTTAAATATTATGCAATAAGAATATGGGTTGAGCACTTTTACATCTCTACCATGGCAGCAGAAATGAAACCATAAGCAAATGAATGAACTGAACAGCTATGGCTGATCATTACTGCCCATGAACCAAATGAAAGGGTGAAGCTATTAAAGAAATAAACCTACAATGCAAGAAGGTAAAGGGATCTTAATGTATTTGTTAATGGAAAATGGGCTGTGTGAGTTATGCAGGTTTCCTCCTGTCTATTAGGAAAGGGATGGACAATTGCTTTCATCCACTTCCATCTTCTGGAACACAGGCTGGGGCTTTCTATGGTTCCAAGGGCACACAAATGGGTCAGAGGGGATAATGGGAATAGGAGACATACATACATTCACCTCACACTCACCCTGAAGGAAAGTTATTCAGCCAGGTGCTGTAGTATACAGGGAGGTATAAGATCTCTGAGTAACCTTGCAGCTAAGCTTAATTGTTAATAGACTATCAGGAAGCTGAAGGAAAGTGATAGGGAATGCTCCCAGACCTTCGGCAGATATTTAGGATCTGTAAGGTTCGGCAGGCACAGCCATCTGCTTTCTCTACATGAGGTAAATCCTGCCCTCTATAGGAAGGACTTGAAGAAAAATGCTCTCAGGGTAACAATATGCAAATTTCTTTCCTCCTGGCACCCTCTCCTGGGAGCTCAGCACCTATATTACTGATTTATTATAAATCCATTATCAGTATTCCACTGGTGTATAGAGTTGGGTTTTTTTTCCAATCTTTCTCGCCTTGTAACCATAGTAGCAAGCCTCTCATTTCTCCTCCATCTCCCTTCAGTTTGGAAAGTCATAGCTGTGTTCGTGGGTTATTTTCCATCATTGTAAATTTTCAGATTATCCAACTGCATTCAACAGAGCCAGAAAAGAGAAAATAATAGCATGGTACTTAGAACTGCTAACTGCAGATTGTCCTTAAATAATGCATCAGCCCTCTCTTAATTACAGCATCCTTTGCTCTCCTTGGTAATGTAAAGCATCAGCTAATGTATTTTTTACAGTTATTAACATCAGGTCCAAGGAAAGAGATAGAGTTGGGCCATCTGGAACCCTAGCCTTCCCCCGTATATCCACAGACCTTTCTTCCTCGCCACTTTAAATCATGTCTTGCACTAGGGCTTCCTGTTTTAATCATCTCACCCCTGACATCTCCTTCTGATGAAACTAATGCCCTGTGTATCCTGTTTGCCTGAATAAGGGTCCAAATTCAGAATTCCATGTGGAATTGCAGCTCCCATTAACTTCTAAAGGCACTGAGGTCAGGATATTAGCCTTTCTCTCTGTTTAATTAAATGTCATTTGTACCTACTGCGCTCTACAGATAATTCAGCATGTTCTCATAATAATTAGCACTTATGTAACAAGCTACCAGTCACTGAAGAATAACTCCCAGCACACTTGGTATATTTTAAGCCTGAGTCTGCAGCTGAAGATGGTTTTAAGGTCAAAGTTTTCAAAAGTGATCAATGAGTTCAGAGGATTTAAATTTCAGCCTCTGGGAGGGTGGCATAGTGAAATTAACAGTGGAGTGGGAGACTGGAGATTTGGGGTCTATTTCTGGTTCTGCCATTGGGTGTCATTGGACATATCACTTCAGCTTTCTGTGCCCCAGTTTTCCCACCTGTAAAATGGAGATAATGATTCTGACCTCTTCTGTAAAGTGCTTTGAGATCTGCTGAAGGAAAGCACTATATAACAGGTATTATTAACTTGAAATAAAAAACCTCAAACCATACTCTCAGCAAAGCTGAGCCTAGCAGCTCCCACTGATACCTTTGGGCTTCCTGGTGGTTCAGCCATTTTGAAAATGAGACTCAAGCCTTCGCACACTGGAACACCCAGAAAAAAATGGGCACATTTGAAAAATTTAGCATGGCTTTACTAGGGCTACACCTTAAATCAGTTGCAGAATCAAAGGTTGAACTTAACCCTCCCCAGCTTAATCCACTGGATAATAATGCCTCGATGCTTCTTTAATCTTTACATTCTCACACTTGTAGATAGAGTTTTTTAACAGCTCAGAAATGGGGAAAGATATCTGCACATGGGCTTTACATCATTGTCTAGTTTTTTCCATCAGGGCCCACATAAATCATGCTTATCCCATGGACTGACACACAGCTACAAATATGCATCTCTTAGACCTACCCTCACTAGGAGCAACAGTCCTGCTGTAGTCCTCAGTATTTTGATGTACTTAGGAAGTCATCTACCTCACCTATCGGCCGTGCTAATGAGAAACATGAATACCGTTCCAGCTCTGACTGATAAATCCCATATCTCTATGTGACACGCTTGGGATTACTGCTTTGAGGGCCCAATTTTCCTCACCTCAGAAGAAGATACCAACAGATAATCAAAAAGAAAACAACTTTGGTATAAATTAGCATGGGTCTTTCACAAGCATGTTCAGTCTGTATGTCAGTGTGCATGCACTTTGGACTGAAGACAACAGATCTGGAATTTTCAATTCCCATTCACAAACCATTCCTAGGCCAGCAGGGTTAATAGCTGAAAGTATATTTTAAGACAGGCCAGAGAACAATAATTCTATTTCATTTTCATTTCACTTTGGAATCAAAAAGCTTTCAGAGAAGGAATTGGGTTGAAATGTCCAGTTTTTGTGATGAAAAAGGTCAGGTTTCTGAGTCAGGTCTCATTTTCACACTCCCTTGGCAGAGGTGACCAGACAGAGTCCACCCTTCCTATTGAAAATTTCATTAAAAGAGTCTTGTTCATTCATCATTTTGCCTTTGACAAACCAATATATTTTAACAAATATACATTGGTTGAAAATGTTCTGACCAGCTCAAATATATTTTCACTACCATCTTCCTACACGCTCAGATAATCATCATCCAGCTTAGTCTGTCAAGCTCTCAAATGGAACCCTCAAGGGAAACGCAAAAGAGGAAGACCTCACAAAACGTGGAGAAGATCTACTGAGACTGAAGGACAACAATTGGGATACTCCTGAAGTTAACTAGAACTCTTGTCCTGAGACAGAGTGAAGTGGAGGAGACTTGTAGATGACCTACTCAGAATACAAAGGTTTAAGACAAGTCATCATCTTCTTAATTATTCCTGAGTGCATATGCCCTTGTGAAGGGAGCCGATGTGAATGCTTCTTCAAGTATTTAAAATGCTAAATCAGCCCAACAGTGCAAACATCATAGAAAACTAAACAAAAATAAAATTTCCAAAGCTTTGCTGCCTACTTCTAATACAACTGTTTTTTTTCAGGGCACTATAAGAGGGGTAATTAAAGCAATGGAACCTACTTGAAGAAATCTGCCTGAAGTTCAGTCATCCTGGAGCTAGACTATGGTTACAGACAGATGTGGTTTGTGTAATCAAAGAGATACTTGTGATAAAGCATTAGTGCCCTGCTCACCTAGGACCTCTTAGTCACAACTGAAAAAAGCACTTCTTGTCCCATCTCACCACTATCCCCTGGTACCCAAAGGAAATATCAATGCCACTTCCTGCAGCATCCAGCATACTCCTTCTGGGTCTCTCATTCACATGGTATCTTGGACCAATCTGCTTATTTTCTACACTGGAGCCCCACAGCCCTAGTATGAGCCCTTCTAAGTAGATTGGCAGCAACCCGGTTTTAGGTAGCTGCATTCCATTGCAAATTTTGCAGTTTCTTCAGAAGTTCAGCTTGCCTTGTGCAGGATTTTTCTCTTATCCCTGGCCAGATCTAGTGTGGGGTTCATTCACCCCATCCTTACTTGGAGGGTAAAAATTAATAAGTCTGCTCTCCTTCTACTGGCATGGAGATCTAAAGTATTAAGAGCCTATTGGGGGCAATGCTCTTTTTAATAGCATTGGTACAATTATGCTTTATTAACACAGCTGTTATTTTACAGCTTCATTTGCTTCTGCGAGTTTTCTGAGCTGAAGGCAGGAAAAGGCATGAAGAATAACCATGTGAGTGGAATTCAGCAGAGGGAGAACAAGCACTTCATATTATCATCACTATAGAAAATAAGATTCCCATGTGACAGCAATTCTTCGAAGAAAGCAGGCGTCACTGTAGTTAGGAGAATTCACGTTGACTCTTGTAACAGTTTACAAGTTCCCCTTTGTGACCCGGGGTGACTCTGCAGCAGTGCTGCCTCAGTTTCTTCTCATGGGACTCTGTAAAAACTCCACACACACTTCAAAGAATCCCTAGCAATAGTTCCATCCTGCATGAGAGCCTAAGTTATTTAATCTTTCACACATTTTCCAGGGAACACTCTAGGCTGAAACTCTCCCCTCTGGACTTAGAAGGAGAGCTGTGGAATTCCCTAGGTCTTATGCTGGGCTTTTCTCTGTTCCCTTTGACATCCCCTCCACCCATTCTACCACAACTGGCAACTTTTTTCATTTGAGGAAGTGGGTTTTACCCCTAAAAGCTCACAACCTAATAAATCTGTTAATCTCTAAGGTGCCACAGGACTGCTTGTTATTTGTGAAGCTATAGAATTTGATGGTGTCCTTCCCAGAGTAATCCGAAACAAAACACTAAACAGTTTTCACTCTATTCTCCAGCCACATCTTCCTTCCTACTCTGTTTAACTGCTGCTCCTGGAGCTTCTTGCCTTGAATGTACCTACCTCACAAGATCCCAAGGTCCCCTGCAGGAGTCTTCTTATAATCTACAGCCTGTTGGACTCTTCTAAATCCTCTAGCTCATCCACAGCCACTTCTCTTTCCCAGAGGGCCTGATTGACTCTCATGGCTATCTCCCTCATCCACACCTGGGGAGGCACACTAATTGTGTCACAGGTGCAACTGGGTCCATCTCTGCTCACGGTTGACAACACTTGTTCAATTCTATAAACTGCCAAACTGTGAAATTACATATTTTTCATTATCAAATGTTTGCTTGGACTTATATATTGCCTGCTATGTTTGCAACCCAAACATTCCTGGATTGTGTTATTGCATGACAGCTGGAAAGTGAAACAGACAAATTGGGTTGCACTAGCCAAATGCTAATATGGAGTATTAACCAGAAGGCAAAAAGTGTGTAAAACAAATGAGATTCTAAAGAAAACCACACACTTGGCTTCTGAGGTGGTTGTAAGATTAGAAATGTTACTGCCATTAGTTGGACATAGCCTTGTTCTGCAACTGAAAAGTTAGATTCTCATCTGGTCTAAACTAGCTCTGTTGAAGTTATTTAAATTATGCCAGCTGAGATGAACTGAGATTTTGGCTTGAAATGTCTACAACTGGAAATTCGTGAAACACATTTTGGGCACATGAAAAAATCACACACAATAATACAGATAAATCATAATCATGCTAGCTTCATCCCCTTTCAAGACATAGAAAGCAGAAGGCAAACTCTGCATACTCTTCCACACAAACAAGAAATGAGCACAACACAGTGCAACCTCAATTTTTTTACACTCCTCTCCCCACTGCACAAAGTGCTTACATACCACAATAAAGAGCACGATCTAGAAATACCTAAAGTGGCAGATTAGATTAGGGACAGCCAAAGTAGAATGCCACAGCTAAAGGGATAAACAAAAGAGCCCACTCCTAGTTGGAAAGAATAATTGTACACTTCCCTAGTTGTCAGATTTGGGTCTTATACAATTAAAAATGAAGGGCCAGATTCATGCTTTCTGGTCTGTGGTGGTTAAATTGCATCCCCTTGTGCCAGCTAAGCCCCCTTCAGACCAGGTGGGTGAGGGAATTCACTCCCTGAGGGCAAGAATTATTTTAGCAAGCCTTCACTTAAATTCCTCCCCCAAGCAACAGTCTTAGATTACGACTGGAACTACATAGGAGTTGTTATATATAATGTCTTCCATCCACAATTACCCATTGAAGAGTGGTGCTATCTTCCATATTTAGTGGCCAATTTCTGCCAACAGAGCTGTCTCCCCTGGAAGATGGACTTCCCACTACAGTTTCTATCAGCTTCAGACAGCACGGAGCCTGAAATTATTTTAGTTCAAAGATAATGCTACTACAGCTTAAAAATTCACCCAAGACCTCATCACAAGGGTAAGTGCATAATTTTATTTAGCTGTCCCTGCTCCCAAACTCTTTTTATCTGAGGCCCGAGGGTTTAAAAAAAAACAAAACATTGTTTTATTTCCCCTCAACCAAAATGTAGCAGGTACATTTTATTCTATCCATGTAAGAGGACAAGAAAATCAATGTTACAGCTAATACATCCTTTCACAGAACCAGAGTAATCACCAGTAAATGTCTAAACTGCAAAATAATACTCAGAAAGCCCACAGTGATTCAGGGCCAGTGCAGAGATTTCATTCCTTCCTACATAAAATCATTAACACTGACGCCATGGATCTGCTACTAGTAATGCCAGGTAAAAACCCCAGAAAGATTAATAATATTTTCACTGAGCTCTCTATTTAAAAGGATGAGGGGAGCAGGATTTTATCCCTAAACTGATAATATGCTCCACGTGTGAAAACAGTAAGATAATAAAAGCAACATGAATGAGCTTTCAATGGAAAAAGTCTGTATTTGAGGGAAAATTTTGACATCAGAGCAGGCAGATAATCTGACATTATTTTCTTCCATAATACTGGATAAAGTTCCTTAATGATTTAAACAAGGTAGAATATTTTATTTTTTTAATAGTCCTTACAGAGCCATAACTAAGTTGCAGGGGGAAATGACTTTCCTTATCTCAGTACAAAATCTAAGAGAGTTTATATGTGTCTGCTTTATAAGACCATTACAAAAATACTTGATTTTCAAAAAGTACAGCTGCAAACATTAGTAGGTTTCTTGTGAATTAACATAAAAAAGACAATAGACCAGACTGCGCTACCTTTCCTCACACAGAGCTGTGACTTACCACGAGTAATATCACTGAACTGAATAAGACTACTTGGCTGTGTCTAGACTAGCCCGAACTTTGAAGGAGGCATGGTAATTAGGGTGTCGGGAGTTTACTAATGAAGTGCCACAGTGCATATGCAGCACTTCGTTCATCAAAATGGCCCCGGCGGCAACTTCGAAGCGTGGAACTACGAAGTGCCCACTTGCGAGAAGTGTGAAACTTTGAAGGGAATTTTGAGGAGTAAAGGGACTTGGAGGGAGTGCAGGCACTCCAAAGTACCCACGGCTAAACTGCGGCTACACGCAAGCCGGCACTTCAAAGTTTCACACTTCGAACTTGCCCCAGGGGAGTTTTTGACTAATGAAGTGCTGCACGGGCACTGCAATACTTCATTAGCAAAGTCCCAACACCCTAATTACCATGCCCCCTATGAGGTTCAGGGCTAATCTAGACACAGCCCTCGTGAAGTAAGGTTCTATTCCATGTGTTTGAGTGGCAGAATCTGGTCCAGTGAAGTCAGCATGGAAAAGGTGTCATCAACTACATCCCTAACAAGAAAAGATGAAAACTGTTTCTGTGCTCCCATCATTAACCCCACTACCGGCTAATTGAATTCCTCTGTTCTAGGAAACTGTGAACCAAATGTATTCACTTCCATCAAGTTGCTAAGAGTAACACAAGCAATGTGTTTTGCCTTTTACGGACATTATCTAGAGTAAAATACTCAATAAGCCACAAAATTATCAAACAAAAAATAAAAAAATAAAAAAATTCAGCCAAGTCTAAGTAGTGAGGAGTTACTCCATCACCTGTGACTCTTATATGTCAACAGCATATGTATTATAAATGTTGTCACTTCAATAATATTGACATCTCTGTTAATTTGATTGCAAATGAAGAACCCAGCTGCAAAACAAATCCCAATGTTTCTCCCAACCCCAGTGAAGTTTCCATGTTTAAAATCTCTCCTCTCATTCACTGCTGTAAAGACGGGATCACAGTCAACAATTTTTGCCAGAAGGATAGCTGTGTGCATGTATCAAAGGGCAGAAACTAGCCTTTAGATTTATTCTTGTTCTTTAACTCCCTGGTCACTCAGGTTCTTAGGTAAGCAAGGTAAGGCAAATTCCCTTTAAACTCAATGGCTACGTCTACACGTGCACCCAACTTCGAAATAGCTTATTTCGATGTTGCGACATCGAAATAGGCTATTTCGATGAATAACGTCTACACGTCCTCCAGGGCTGGCAACGTCGATGTTCAACTTCGACGTTGCTCAGCCCAACATCGAAATAGGCACAGCGAGGGAACGTCTACACGCCAAAGTAGCACACATCGAAATAAGGGAGCCAGGCACAGCTGCAGACAGGGTCACGGGGCGGACTCAACAGCAAGTCGCTCCCTTAAAGGGCCCCTCCCAGACACACTTTCATTAAACAGTGCAAGATACACAGAGCCAACAACTAGTTGCAGACCCTGTATATGCAGCACGGACCCCCAGCTGCAGCAGCAGCAGCCAGAAGCCCTGGGCTAAGGGCTGCTGCCCACGGTGACCACAGAGCCCCGCAAGGGCTGGAGAGAGAGTATCTCTCAACCCCCCAGCTGATGGCCGCCATGGAGGACCCCGCTATTTCGATGTTGCGGGACGTGGATCGTCTACACGTCCCTACTTCGATGTTGAACGTCGAAGTAGGGCGCTATTCCCATCCCCTCATGGGGTTAGCGACTTCGACGTCTCGCCGCCTAACGTCGATTTCAACTTCGAAATAGCGCCCAACACGTGTAGACGTGACGGGCGCTATTTCGAAGTTACTGCCGCTACTTCGAAGTAGCGTGCACGTGTAGACGCAGCTAATGGCTACAGCCACACTAGAAGCATCTGTTGACAGATGTTTCTGACGGAAGAGATTTTCCAACAAAATGTCTGTTGACAGAGTGCAGCCATACACTAAAGCAGCTCAAAAGAGCAATCCGCTCTGTCAACAGAGCGGCTGGACTGCCCGGCCACTTTCTTGACAAAACAGCCAACCAGAAGCACAGCAGACAGGGCCACCCAGTGTCCTGGAAACCCTGTCTGTCAACAGAAGCTCCTACACACACACACACACACACCTCCCCGGCTCCCCCAGAGTATCCACACAGTTATTTTGTTCACAGAAACTGTTGACAAAGCCACTCTTCCTCATCTGGGAGAGGCAAAAGGTTGCTGGCAGAAGTGTCGAGTTTTGTTGACAAAACACATTTTGTGTGTGGACGTGTGGCGAGTTTTTTTGACGAAACTCCAGTTTTGTCGAAAAAACTTGTTAATGTAGCCATAGCCAATAGGTCCAAGGATAAGCTTGTAGAAAAGAGCAGGTCAAAAACAAATGAAAAAACCTGTGTGTATTACTTCTGTCCCTTGGCATGCTATATATGTGTAAGCCTGGTTACAATAACATACACATGTTGGCCACCATGTATAATATGATTTAATGAAAAGAAGTAGATTACATTTTTGGCTGGTGACTGCTGAGAAGTATTGCTTCCACTTTACAAAATAAAGATGTCTTGAGCCTGGCAAAATCCAGGGTCTGAAACCCCCCCATCTTTAACTTTTCAAAAAACCCTTCAGACATTCACCATTCAGATTTCCTTCTCTCTGCTTCTTTTCTGTTTTCTGGTGGGTCACCCTCTCAATTCTATTACTATGCTTATCCATGAAGTATCTGAATACCTGTGGTGTCAGATACAAATCACAAGAAGTCAAACAACTTGACTGCAGAATTTAAACATGCATAGAAAACCATAACATTTGGAGACCATCCACACCAGCTCAGTTTCTCAGGGCCACAGCTGACAAGGTCTATTCAGGTAGGGTGAATGTGGCCCTCCCCTTTACTGAGACTCCCTCTTTAAATCCTCTTCTGAAACCCCCCCACTCATGCATCTGACAAAGGGGGTCTTTGCCCACAAAAGCTTATGCTCCAAAATATCTGTTAGTCTGTAAGGTGCAACAGGACTTCTTGTTTTTGAATTTTGTGTGGATTGTAAAAGGGCAACTAACTTGAGGCATGCTTATCTTCAGACTGCAGTATAAACTGGAAACAGAGTGCACATTACTTTGCAAATTAGCTTAGAAATTTAGCCAGGCAAACCAAAATTATTTTACTTCATCTCCCTCAATAAAAACTGCATTTATATTCAGAACAGGAAAAAAAGTTTATTCATAAGATTTATGTTTAACTCTCTTATTCACACCATGAGTGGTCTGATTAAATATTTATTGTAATTAATATTCACTCAGGTTAAAAAGTATATCAGTTCACCAAACATGTCTATGTATTGCCTCATGGAAAACCTTATTAATATACCAGAAATATATTACTAGCCTCTAGCTACATTTTAAAGTTGTAGTTTCTGTTTTCCAGCTAAGAACTGCTAATATCATGGGTATTGATATTAGCAGGTGTTGCTAAAGTACAGATTTTGATGGTTTTCTAAAACTTTTGAAATAACTTCCAAAGCTTCACTAGAGGGAATGCTAACGGACAACTTTCAGAAAGTTACAAGTAATTAAAATGTTCTCTAATGAAAAATAGGAAGACTCTAATGCTTAGAATGCATTTTCTAACAATCGGAAATTCATCCTTCAAACACAGCACATGCTAAAAGCTCAGTTTTTCTCTAGCTGAAGTCAACGGCAAAACTTCAATGAGAATAGGAGCATATCCAAAATCATCTAAAGAAAACAGATCTAAATATCTCTAAGTAATTAATGATTTTGGGTGTCCAAAGCATAATAACTTAAAAAGGATCAATATTTAGAAATGCTGATTGCTCACCCTCTGAAAATCAACCCCCTTTCATGGGTGTCAGCTGTTATTCCAAAATAACTATGCTAGCGTCTATACAACGCAACTGCTGTTTTGCAATAATTTTGAAATAGCAGTTGGCTGATTTTGAAATAGGTAAACCTCATTCTGACTGCATCTACACCACCCCTCCCTTTTAAAACGGGCATGCAAACACAGTCTATCAAAAATGCAAATGATGTGCTGATTTGCATATTCAGTACCTCATTGGCTTAATGGCCGCCACATGCCATTCTAGAAGTGCTCAAAGGAACCCCGTCTACACTGCTTTTTTTCTTTCGAAAGACTCTCTTTCAAAAATGTGATTATGGAAATGAAGCATGAGATATGTAAATTGTCGCTTCATTTGAATTTCTGATTTGCCTAATTTATATTCCCTTTTTGAAAGTGGACTGTAGTGTAGACACAGCCTCTGTGATGAATAGTACCTGTTTCAAAATAGTTATTTCAAAATAGGTGCTGTTAAGTTAGGGAATAGATACTATTTCAAAATAAGGCACAGTGTATTTTTGTGCATAGCAGCGTTATTTCAAAATAAACTATTCCAGAATAGCTCTTCCCAAATAGCTTATTTGAAATCAGGTTGCTGTATAGATGTACCTTCTGACATCCACCCCCTGGCCTCTTCTGAGTATAGCTGTAACCCACACATCTACCCATGTAGCCATAACCCACACATGGTTCACTGTCCCATATAGAGGCACCTAGACCACTTACAGAGAGAAAGAAATTGTCTCATCTACAGCCTTAGCTGAGCAGCAAACAGCATTTAGCTCAAACTCTAGAGGCTTATGCACTAAGCTCCCCAGATCTCAGGTTCAAGTCTACCTGCTGTGGTTACAGAATTTAAACAGCACAAGACTTTCTTAAGGGAGAAAATCACTTCCTGAAAAGGCTTCCATGCTAATGGAGAAAAGACCTTTAAAAGGGTTATCCAGCAACCTGTTTGGCAAGGAAACCAAGTTGAATTTTCTTTTTAAACAATCTTTTAAGAGCAATATGTTCATTTATCTTCTATAGTAGTATTCTTAGTGGAAGAGAATTCACCTACTTTTATTGTACCGCTGGACCCAATGTGGCTTGCTAGTGGCTTAAAAACATAAGGCCCAAATTCTGACCTGGTTTAAATAACTGTAACTCCACTGGAGTTAGTAGAGCTCCATTGATTATCTTCACTGAGACTCTAGCCACATTTCTTTCTCTCTCTAAAGGGAGATGCTTGGAGGCAGGACAGGGTGCTTCCCCCACCACACACAAGCCCACCTGAATTCGTTGATTTGTTGATTCGTTGAATTCGGCTTGTACTGAGAATACTCATGTGGACTGAACATGGTAGTTAACACTGCTGAAGCCTGCTGTCCCCACTCTGAACCCCATTTGCAGGCACAGGTTGCATTTCAGAACAACAGTCTCAACTAGGTACTAGGTGCTTCAAAAGGGATAGTATCCTGAAGCTGAGGAAAAGTCTGAGTGAAATGACTTGGGAGGAAAAAGTTAGACTCGAAATGTAAATGAACATTAGGAATTTTAAAAGAAGTGTTTATTAGAGGGCCCTGACAATAAGTGATTCTACAATTAAGACATCTTTTGTTCCTTAGCAGAGGGAAGGCAACAATTAGGAATTCAAAAAGAAAAATAAAACAACTGGAAAAAGGGGTAATAGATAACAATCAGTGTAAATTAGGAGTTATAAAGTGCAGAAAATTGATTAAGTGAAAATCTATTTGTGATGAGGCAGAAGACAAAAACAAGGAGTTTTTAGTATATTAGGAACAAAAGAAATCCTATCAGCGGTAAAGGCTAATTACTAGATGGAGATGAAGTTGTTAATAATGATTCAGGAGACAGACATTCGATAAATATTTCTTTTCTGTATTTGGAAAGTATGACATACTCATAGGACAGGATGATGATGAAGTACTTTGCATTCCATTAACAGTCTAGGGGGATGTTAGCATCTATAAAGGACATTTTTTAAAAATCAGTAAGCCTGTATAACCTGTAGCCAGAAGTCCTAAAAGTGTTGACTAATGAAATTTCCAGCCCAATATTATTTTTAATGGATGTCGGACTGCCAGGAAAATTTCAGAAGACTGGAAGAGTATGAATGATATACCTGTAACCAAAAAGGACAAGAAGAATGGTTAGGACAACCGGAGTTAATCCTGGGAAAAGTGTTGGAGGTCATCAATCAGCATGTCCAATTCAGCATATGTCTAAGTGTAAGGGTGTTCCCAGTTAGAAGGGAGGGAGACTTCAGGGTAGTTCTGGAGGGGGAAAGGGATTCTGATATGGAAGGGACTGAGGTCCACACCTTTGGATTAAATCTCCCAGCATGCCTGTGTGTAGGTCTGACAACACTTTATGCCACATTTTACTGATAGAGAAACTGAGTCTCAGTGGGATTAAGGGATTTATCCAAGGTCACACAGCAAGTCAGCATCAGAGCCAGGACCAAAATGCAGGTCTGCAGATTCCAAGTCCTGTACTGTAATAAAAAGCATCCAATCACTTCCTGTAGCTACTAACCAACACATTTTGTGCAGGTTCTCCCAAATCTTCCTCTATTCCACAGATAACCGGGATGTCCCAGTGTCCATCTTTAAAATCCTCTGTAAGACTATTAATGATTATATGAACTGTATTCAAATGACAGACTACACAGGCTACTGAAAATTTAGACTTCAAATATCCATCTGCCTTGCTATTTATATCTCATCCATCAGTATGAGCAATCACATTAATATGCTTGACAGTATTCAGTAGCCTAAGAACAATGCAATAATTAAATAATCTTCTCTGGTATTCAGTCAGGACTATGAACACTGTTTGTTTTGTAAAGGGATTTATTTTTACTTTAATAAAACTCATTTTTAAACATTTAAATCCATTGCATTGTAGAAAAGATTTATGATGCAAATGACTAAGGCAAAGAGACTGGTAAGGAGAAGGCAGAAAATTAATTACAAAAGCTTAGTGGCTTTCACATAATTCTATCATCGCTATTTTCATATGTTAAAACTGGAAACTGATTGTAATTATTGTGGCAGTCTATGCTTACTGATTTTGATAGACCTCTGACAATTGCTCTTTTACAGGTTAATGAAAGGCGCAGATTACTTAAATCTCACATTATACATAAAAGCTTATTACTTAAAAGAGTGGTGGGTAAAATGGACCCTTTGTTACTGAGCAAACTTCACTCCTAGGGCACCAACAGAAAATATATCCACATTTACTGAGTCATTTTTTGGCTCTATTCTTATGATGCAATCGCCTACATTAAGCAACTGATTTTTATCAATCTCTTGTACGATTAGTTAAGATGGGCTTCAAAGTCACTATATTTATGGGTACTATCAGAATTCTAGCTGTCCTTTACCTTTATTTTTTAGAACCACAGACAAAGACTCCAATATAAGTTGGAGATGAAGTAAATCCTAAAAGGAAGAGCAAGTTAACTGTTATGCAAATAAACTTAATTAGCATGACAAATTTCACAAATTACAGGAGACTGTATAAAAGGGGAAATTTATGGATTAGCAGTGTAAACAATACTCAGAAAGTTAGAGGCAAAATAAAGTGCTTTCTCTTTAAAGCATCTCTGAAAATCTGCTTCTACCCACCCACAAGGTAAGGTCATTCTAAAATGCATAATGCTTAAAACGTTTTCACAGAACCTAGAGTACATTTTAAACAAAGGCAGCAAATTCAGAACTGTTGTGAGCAGATGCTGGGTCTCAGTTTTGTCCAGAGACAATAGAATTGTCCAAAACACAATCAATTCAAAAGACATAGTCAAAATTATCTTCCTCATCCAAATCAGAATTACTCCACTCTGCTAGTCATACCACTGGCTTCCACTTACCTATCCTCACAACATCAAGTTTTTCACATATACTTGCAAGGTTCTGCTCATCTGTGCTATGTCCTACACCTGAAGTCTTAGATCTTATTACGCACTCCATCACCATTCTTGCTTGAATAGCTAAACCCACTTCAATGCCTTGTTCATTTTCTCTTCCCACTTTGATCCTTATATCTGCTATGTCTACACTAGCTGGCTACTTCGAAGTAGCCAGCACAACATCAAAATAGCACTTACATGGCTACCCCTCTGATATTTATAGCCTCTGTGTATTTCCATAAGCTATTTTGCAGGGGCTCTCTGATGGCACCAGACAATTTTAAATTAATACAAAATGAGCTGAAAACTATTCCACACTGAAATAGCATGTGTATCATGTTAAGAGATCGTATTCTAACAGTGTTGAGATTATCAATCACTGCTACATCTAAAACTACCTTTTTGCAATGACAACATTGTAAATTCCACTAGAAAAGATTGAAAGCATGAATACAGAAGTTGTATTCCAAACTTCCAATTCACCCCTATGATTTCAAGAAAGACTACTCCAAGATCGTTTTTATATACGTTAGAGGAAGCAACACATCCATGCTGCCAAGAGGTTTACATAAACACATGGGCTACGGTTGCACTAGAAGTTTTGCCAGCAAAACCCCAGTTTTCTCTACAAACCTCATGGAGTGTGACTACACAAAATGCATTTTGTCAACAGTATCTAGACAAAAACACACCACTTTTGCCGGCAGCATTCTGCCTCAAAGATTTGAGGCATAATGCTGCTGTTGACAGATTCTATCGACAAAAAAGCTGTGTAAACACCCAGGCTGGGTCTACACAGAGCCACTCTCCTGGCAGCTCCATGCTAATGAGTAGACTGAAAATTACCAGTGGCTGCTCATTAGCATGGTCCCACAGCTCATTAGCATAATCGTGCGAGAACTCGCTCTCTGCAGAGGGAGGTGCTGGCAGTAAAGAGTCCACGTGCACCTGCCTCTGCCAACAAAAAGCCCCTCTGTCTCCAGCCCCTTATGACTGAAATTTGCAATTTTGAGACTGCTTTTAGCATGGAGCTGCTGGGAGAGTGGCTCCGAGTAGACCCAGCCCCAGAGGGGGCCTCTCTCGACAAACAAGGCATCCACAACAATGGACAGCCCTGTCTGCTGGGCTTCTGGGTGCCCGTTTCATCAAGAGAGCCAGACTCTGTCGACAGAGCAGAGCTCTCTCTTGATTGGCTTTTGTGTCTGACTGCACTCTGTAAACAGAAGTTTTGTCAGGAAACTTCTTCTGACAGTGACTTCTGTTGACAGATCACTGCAGTGTTTACCATAGCCATTCAGAATTGATTTGCTGCACAGCACTGGTGTTGAACCTGAAAGCAATACTCAGAGAAAGAATCCAATTCTTGTGCTAGACACAGTAAGAACCACCATCCACCCACTTTATTATCAATAGCAGTATTTTTTAACAAGATGACATTTAACCAAAATGGCTGGATCTTTGGGCAGGGCAATATCATAATTCAGAAAGACACTTCCATGAAGCACCCTCTAAAATAGGATTTAAAAGGGGCCTCTTAATACTACTTCACTGCTGTCATAAATTCAGTTTTTGTTTTCATTTCCTCCATTTGGAGCTGCCACCAAAAATCCTGAGTAATGAATCCAAACATACTTTCAGTTGGCAGAATTGCATTTTTCATTCAGGTCTATATTCCATTGCATTGCAGTGAAGCCAATGTTATCTTCAACTCAAATCTGATGCCTGGATTGTAAACAAAGCCTAAGTTAGTTGCCTAGTTCCCAGAACTGAGTGTTTAAGACCCTTACATTTCTTTAAAAACCCACAATCTCAAGAGCAGTGCTTTCTTCACAGTGTCAGTCTTAAATCATTCCCGCTTCATTTTCTCACCAGGTGTCAAAATCTGAGATTTATTCAGCACAAAACAAGACAAGGTATTTGTGAAAAAAGGCAGATAGGATAGTCTCTGCAGTTTTTCCTATAGTTATTACATAAGGAAATACCATTTATATCTCTTAAATAAGGATAGAAATATTTCCCCGTGCTGTGTGGAATTCATATAATACGACACTACAAATGTGAACTATGGTGACTGCATTGGGCACACCGATGGCCACCAATAGTACTGTAAGGAATAACTTGGTATAGCCAATTGTTGTAATAATAAGGAAGCCTTTACTTTTTCTTCAAAGACAAGCACAAGCCCTAGGAATTAACCCCTTGTCATTCCACCTCTCCACAATTCATTGGTTCTCTCACCTTAAAAGCTTGCAACAGGTTCTCCTTTAACTGGAGACTGCTTCCCATTCTTTGGTACTATTCACTTCCTATTTTCTTACTTCCCTGTAAGAGAGTGTATATGGAAGATAGCTCTCCAGACTCTTCTGATGTGTTGAAGTTCCATGTGGCAGTAATCTAGATCACCTGTGTCTAAAGTAAGGTCTGCCGCAGCAACTCACTGAGATTACTGAGAGAACAGAAGCACTCCAGCATATAGGACTTCAAAGGCCGTTAGGATTTTATCCATAAACTGTAACTACTAAGAAAAAAGCCACTCGGTGAACAAGTTAATGAGGACATCTGGTCATTGAATATGACTCAAAGAAACAAGATGTTAGGCTATATTAAGAAAGAGACTGAGAATAATACTGCAAATGTTAATTAATTTATATAAATAAATATTGCAGACAGTACTCCCTTACCTTGCATATATGGTGAATCACATCTAAAAAGTATAGAAGAAACACAAAAGATCCAGAGAACCGCAACAGAAAATTGGAAGCATGGAATAATTTCCACATGAAGAGAGATTTACAAGATATCTCTAAACTAACTTTTGCAGAGAAAAATAAGAGCATATGTGATAGAGGTATACAATATTAAAAGAAATTGCTCTCCTTTGTCCTTTCACAGAATACAGAAAAAAGGAGAACTTCACTGAAATTAAAAATGATAAATAATTGTAACAAAATGGATATTTAATCTATGGAACACTGTCATGGGATATGCTGGAGGCAAAAACTAAAAAGGATTAAACATTTATATAAATAATAACTTCTGCAGTTACATTGCAAACACTAGGGCAGGAGAAAAATTTGTAAGAGATAGCAGCCCTCTTGCTTCAGGACATAAACTAATCAATCACTAAACTATGTCAGCTAAGAAGAAACTGCTCTTAGCATATTGATGCAAAAATGTCCATTACGTGGGTCTACTGCTTCTTTCAAAGCATGTAGTACAGGCCACTCCGAAGACAGGATGTTGGACTAGATGAATTAATGGTCTGATATGATACAGGAGTTCCAGGGTTCCTACATCGCCCTACACTATCTAAGTTGTAACACTTGAGAAACAAGAAATTCCCCTTTAACATTCTGTCCCTTCTAAAGTTGATTGTGCTTAGAGAAGTGACATTTCATAGATACCACAATAAAAAAATGTGAAGATTTATGGTGAGCCTGCTGATAGCTCCTCGGCAAACTGCCATTAATGCAACTAGTGGCTATCAGTGGCCCCTTCTGTCACTGTCAGAATGCACTTCTCCCCCGGGCCTTAGCAAAAAGAAAAGATTCTGCTGGTGAAACAGACAGTGATATCGGCTCATTATCAGTCCTGTGTACTGTACTGTTCTTGGATAACTGCAGTGGTTTAATGTACTTCAATAAATTAAAGGGGACAAGCAGACACAAGCTCTTATCAAGGATTGGATGAATTTTAAGGGTCTAGGGGACCAAATAATTCTAATATCTAAAAATGACTGCTGCAGCTGTTTTCCTTTTCTGTTATCGCTTGGGAGGCAAATAAATATATTTTATGGATAGCTTGTAGACTTACAGCCATCAGGAACTACTTGTTTTGACTGTATTCATTCACACGTATTAGCTCAGTGCCACTGACTTAGTGCTATCTAATCTCTGATTACACAATACAAAGAACCCTATTCCTTGTTCAAACAGAAGGCAAAGTTATTATAACATTTGTTCTAAACAAACAGATATAGAGATGTAAATTGGCAATGAACAAAGAGACTCCATATTGGCTCAACAATCTCCTTAACTATACTGCTTTTTATACCCCAATCAACATTCCTTGTTGGCGTCTGTCACTTAAGTTTGAACCAATGGGCTATTCACATTTTACTTTCTATGGTAATACTCATAGAACTCCATTTAAAAAAGCAATTTCTTTTAGATGACACACAACAGAATTTTGAAATTTACTGTACACAATAAAAATTCTGGTTCAACAAGATGACTAACAATAGACTCACCTATGCTCTTCATTTATTATTACATACTGTAGCTCAGATTTACTGAGTGATTACTGCTCTGACAAGCTACTCTAGCTTGCTTTGGTTTCCCTTCTGGTTGCTTCTAGTCACTTTAAACTTGGGGACCCTGCAATCTTTTAAAGAGACTACAGTAAGTGGGTTCTTATCAGGGTTTTTCAAATTTCTCCACAAAATATCTGCAGCCAGATCCTCAGGTGGTGTAAACGAGCACAGCTCTCTTGACTATAACCACACTAATTTACACCAGGTGAATAGCTCATCCTTTATCCCAATCACTCCTAGTGTCAAGTGTTGTGACTATATGAAACAAAGACAAGACTTGGTAGCAGAACACGAATTTTTATCATCAATAAAGTCTAATTTGCTTTGCTCATTTCAGTTCTCACCACCCACTCACCCCAGGCAGGGGTGTTTCCAGTACAAGACAGAAGATAAAAAATATGACACTGAAGAATGGACAAATTAAGATTGTTCAATCACTGAAATTATAAGAATCATCTGTGGAGCAGCAGTTCATTAAGATGAGTCAGACAGAGGCCATACTAGGGTTACCATATTTGACCTTTCAAAAAAGAGGACACGCCTGAGAGGGAGTGTATCTGTATCAGTATCTACCAACTCATGTTGTATTAATGTATGAGATCTACTATAATATATTAATACAATGTGAGTTGGTAGATGCTAATACAGATACACTCCCTCTCAGGGGTGTCCTGTCTTTTATATGGTACTCCTAGGCCATAGATAACAGAAAGCATCAATGATACTGGTAATACCATCAAAACAGGTATAAAAAGACAAAATCTAAATGACTATCACTGATACTATAATTCCATAGATTCACAACTATCAGTCTCCATTCTTCTTTCTCCTACATCCTGCACTACCTCAACGTTCCCCTGGGGTTTCTCCGTGGGCTAGGAGCAAGTAGGATCTTCAGTCCCTGCTCCTCCTCCACTGGTGGGAGGAAGTTCAGGAGTCTCAGCTGGCAGCAGTTCAGAGCACAGCCCCCTCACCTGCTGTACACTGCTCAAGAGACCATACTTGCATGGTTACAGAAAATCTCTGTTATGTCAACATGTACTTCTAGGGACCTTTACTCCACAGGTTACTAACAAGAGACTATAAATGATTTTAAAGAGCCGTTCCATGGCTGTTGTAACAACATGAGCCTCCTCAAGTTCACATAGATAATGGGGCACATTCTTTTTCACATTATTCATGTGTCACATTTCACAATTATTTCATATTATTTTGTTAATTCATATTATTATTTATTAGTTCCACTCCAGCCCATGTGGGCCTTGATTTATTACTGTTTTGCTCATGTGAGGACACTTGTTTTTTTTCATAGGGTTGAGATGCAAGCTCTTGCTCTTTGTTAAGTTTTTTCTCTCAAACTTTAAAATGTCTGATTTTTAAATTTCAGACCATCAGAAGTGCATTTGTCAGATTGACTGATCTAGAATTAAATATTTTAAATGAGGGTATTATTGCTTCTTATCCCACCACCTTACACAGACTGATTGTTTAAAAATATAATTATTTTTGGGCATCAAAAAGAGTGATGTCACACTTTAAATACAGAGAAAGCTTAGAGGTCTTTATTTGAAAGGAATTAATGCAGACATGCACTCTGTGAATGGATTTAATTACTAAAGCACATGAGAGTTTGAGTATACCAATACTGGCCAGTCCCAACATCGGACAAGTACCTGAGCCAAAACTCAGTGGAATGAATATAAATGCTTCAGTGGGTTTCAGTAAGCTTTGACTCTAATAGACTTACACAGGCCCACTGACAGCAATTCTGGGCTCCAGAACAGAACAGTTTATGTGCCCCCATGCATGCCACAAGCTCATGGCTGGTCAGTTTCCTAGTTCCCACCAGTGCAGGGCAGCTGGGAACCAGGCTGCCACATGGTTCCCTGCTCCCCACAAGTGGTGGGAGAAGCAGAGAGGAAACTGACCAGCTGGTGGGCTGGACAATTTTCAGGATCCTGCAAGTGGCAGGGAGCTGGGGACCAACCCAGCTCCCCTCCACTTGCAGAGCCAGGAAACTGATCGGGGAGCAGCCTAGGTCAGTTTCCTGGCTTCAGACCAATGAGGGGAGCAGGGAACCAGAGGCAGCCTGGGTCCCCTCCACTCCTGCTGCTATCCTGGTTAGTTTCCTGGCTCTGCAAGCAGAGGGATACAGGAGCCGGCTGCCACTTGCAAGACCCAGGAAACTGACCAGCCCTTAGTTCCTGGCTGTTTCTCCTTGCCTTCCCCCAGTGGTGCAGCCTTCAGGCTGACAGCCACATGGCTGGGGGAAGGCAGGGAGAAGGGACTCTGACAGCCACAGAGCAGCTTCAAGTTGTGCTTAGCTCAGCAACGCACAAGTTCAAGCTGCGTATTTTGAGGGTTTACTGTGCAGGCAAACTGGGACTAATGCTCTTCTGCTCCAAAGCCATGTTTGCCAATTTGCTGTTTTAAAATGGGTAGAGACTACATTCAGGGACAATTTCCACAGAAAGAAACTGCCAAGATGGAAGAGTCACCCATGTCAGGTTCTATCCAGGATTTGCAGGAGGGTCAGACTGGCACTGCATTCCGGCTGTTCTCTGCTTCACACATGCATAGGAAGCCATGGGAAGCTGAGAACTAAAGCTTTTATGCCAGGATACCTGTCAAGCTCTTTGCTGTCCCTCTTCCCTCCATGCCTATCCTGAATACTGCTGCACAAAGCATCAGCAAGCAGAGTCACAGAAGTAACTGTGCTAAAGGTAGATGCACTGCATGCACAAGATAACTAACTCTTGGGTTTGAGCCATTACCCCTACATATGGACTGCAAAGAGACAACTCTGGCACCACAATTTAAGTGAAATATTGCAGCCCCAATCTCAAATAAAGCAGAGGTGAACACAACATTCCAAAGGAAAATAATCAATGAGCTAAATTTCAGCAGCTATTCCTCAGGAGCTTTCACTTCTTCAATGCTTAAAGACTTTAATTCTTCACAATTAATGCATTAATTGTATTGGCATACAGCCACCTACATTAAACAACTTTTGGATCCAGTCCTTCCAGGCCATTGTGCATACAATTTCTGCTGATTGCATAGGCACTCAAAGCACACAGTGCTTACAAGATCAGACCCATAATGTAAGTGATTCCAGTAAATGGGAAAGCAGACCTTATTGACCCATCCACTCCACCTTAGCCAACACGGACAATTCTGCTTTCAGCCTTGAAAACAGCTCTATTTAAACCATCATGGCAACTCACAGGCTGAGCAAGGGAATGTTTATATTCTGATGGTACAAATTAAATCTTACACAACAGTTTATGCTGTCATAGTAAACATGATCATTGTGGCATATATGTTAAGATTAGTAAAATATCAATTAATGCCAAAAATGTACTTTTACACTGAGCTGCTCGGATTAGATTGTGACTGAATAAAGGATAAGAACCAGTCTTTGTTTATCCTAATCACATTTCAAAACCCAGGCCTTTCTATTATCCTACCACTCAGCAGTCATTTCAAGCAACAGAAGAAACTTTCCAGTGGCCTCAGATATCTTTTTCTGCCAAGGAGTTCTCTCTTCAGTTTTGACCCCTGCTTTTACAACAATTAGATGGATATCACAAAACCCAGAAAAAAAAACAAAGCAAAAACGGGATGGGATCAAAAACCTAAATTACAAAACTAGAACACAGACCAAACACCCATTCGCCTTCCTTGGAGTTCAGTGGGGCACAGTGGTGGAAAATATTTGTGACTATGGGTTGGAAAGATATAGTTGAGGCAGCTGTGTGGTCTTGTAATGATGAACTTGCTCCAATAGGCACAGGAGATCTCGCAAGACAGGGAAAACATTTAAGATCCCTTAGGTTATTGTATTATTTCAATGAATTGAAATAAAATGACTGAACTTGAGCATAATGTTTCATTTTTGCTTCAGATTATTTCTCTCAATTTTAATTTTTGGGAGCCTCATACACTATTTTTGAAAGTCTGTGGTTGGCAATACCACACTGGATTTGCAGCTACCAAACCCTAACTGGATGATTCATGCCCAGTGTTGCAGAAAAAGATTAAATCCTGGCCACTCGAACAACCTTTCCATATATTATGCATGAGCATTCTCTCCTGATCTTAAATTTGAAAATCAGTTTCTCAGTTCAGAACTTAAGATAATTAGTATGTTTCAAAATCTTAGACAATAATGTTAATGAGATGGTCTTCAAGCACCCAAACATGTTTATCCGCAAAGATAATGTTGATGTCCAGAGAATTATCTAATTTCTTTTCACCTTCCTATTTTATTTGTGGTCAAGGATGCATAAATGCTCAACCAAAGGTCTTGATGGTTGTAGCCCTCTTGAGATACTTCACTGTAAAAAGGAATTTCATCAGTAAGGGGACCAAACTGCAAAATTAAGATTTGGTTTTTGATGCTCTTTAAAGTTCTAAATATTGTTTCAACCTATTATAAATATAATCATAAGCGCAAAATAGTATTTTGGTTGGAAATCTAAACAACTTCATGTATCCAAGTGTGAATCCATGATTTCAGTTCAGGTCACCTCTACTCTCTTGAAACTGGCCAAGAGAAATTGTAAATTCCTTTCGCTTGCTATACAAAGATTAAACTTTTAGGTATGATATGTAGTAAAAAGTTTGGTAGGCCAGAGTTGCAAAAACCTAGTAGAAGAGAGATCTTAAGGATTAAGAGATGGATCTTAAGGATTAAGTGCATCTGCCAGTATATTACTGTAGGAAACTAATGACATTGAGTCATATGTTCCATAAACAAAGTGCTACTAATACAGAGACTATTGAATACATGTCAGATGCTATGCATAACAGTATGCGTCAGCCAGAAGATCCATGAACACATAGAAAAATATAGAGTGAATTTTTCCATCTGCTTCTGGCTTCCTCCAAAAAAATCAAACCTCAGCACCAGGTACCAGGAAAGAGAATTCAGGGCTGGGACCACGGAAGTAGGGTGCACGGTTCTCATACATTGTAGCACATAGAACCTACAAGTAGTTTCTAACACTTTACAGAAGTGATCTGTCTAAAGGGTTGCATGCTGCTGCAGCTGGCCAAAACATGGCCATCAGGCTGTAATTACACCAACGACTTGTGGTGTCAGTCTGTGAATATTACATACATTGCTGTGGTTTTCTCATCACCTGGAAAAAGAAAACAGAATCCTACAGCCTCAGAATTCCACTATCTAGTCTGCAAGAATTTTGTGCCCTACAGGATAAATGCCGTGATGTCATGTTTTAAAATAAAAAGTCACTTCTTTTCTGCAGGTTAGGTGGGCTTTTAAAGCTCTAGGACATTAACAAGAACTAATAATATAAAAAGATGCATGCATCTGATGAAGTGGGTCTTTGCTCACGAAAGCTTATGCTCCAAAAATCTGTTAGTCTATAAGGTGCCACAGGACTTCTTGTTGTTTATGTGGCTACCCCTCTGATACTAATATGAAAAGGTTACATTTCCTTCATTTCCTGCTCCGCTTTCTTCCCACTCCAGAAACATGGTAAAATGTGGCAGATATGGATCTGAGGGAGGGCAGTTTAACTACTAAGTATGTGACCAGGCCATGTATGGGCAAAAATGGGGAGCACTTCCTCCCACTCACCCATATTAGATTACAAGCCATACATCTGCACTCACTTAAACCTGGCCCACAGTGGTATGTTCCCTCCTCAAACCAACGTTTCCCTTGAACTAGAATCTTTGCACATGCCATACGTCCACAACTTCTTGGAAGAAAAGAAGTACAAGCCAACCACCATTTATTTCTTGACTGGCTAGACCTTTATGTGCTGAACCAACTACAATAGAGAGAGCAGGACAGTGTCATACACAGCGCTTAACTTCTAAACATCTTTTCTAGCACAGATATTGCCTAGAATCTCAATGTATCCTATTGGCTTATACTGTACTTGCTGGCTTAATTATATCTTGCAGCAACTGGCACTCTTTGTCCTAAACATCAGCACAAAATATGGTTTACATTACAGTATTAGAGTGTTTTTTTTAAACTTTGTGATTATTAAAGTTAAAAGTCTGATGAGTAATGCTTTTCTGTCTAAAGTATGTCTTTTATTTTATCCTTCTTGCTTTATTCTGAGACAGATCTACTTAAAATAGCTTTAAAATATGGAGATTATTATATGATCTAAAATATTTAATTCAGCATTTATATGGTTTTAAACCCATGCCAGCACTCTTCCTTCATTTCAGTATCTGGCGAGTGTTCACTATTCATTGCAAGTATTGGATTCCAAAGGCTGCAAACCCATGTCTGATCATTTTAGGATATTTACAGTGGTAGCCAATAGAGGATACGCTGATTTTAATTAAACTTTTAATTGCTCTCTGAGACAACAACCACCCATGGTCACATGCAACTGTGCTTGGCTCCTTTAAATAAGAGCAGGCCTGGATTGCCAGCAGAACCATCATCCTGCCTTAGATAGCAGGCTGGTTATAAATAAATGTTAAATCATCAGCGCTGTTAATGTCAGCGTTAGTTTAGCAATCCTGCTCAAGCATAAACAACTCTGTTTTAAATAAATGAGTCTGTGGTGTTACAGCACTGAAATGAGAAATGGAACACAGAATGGATGAAAAAAGAAATTACCTAACTTTTCATTTGTATTCACCCAACCCATTCTTGTCCTAGTCAGCTGAATTGCAGAGCTGTAACTACAGCAAATATTACCCTGCCCAAAACAGCACCTCCAGGAGACCAAAATTTTCAAAGGATTAGCACCAATAGATAGTCTTTCACATCTAGATCACTAATTCAAATTCAACTCAAGTCTGTTGTGATACATAGTCCTTTACTATTTTAAAGGTTATTCAGTAGTCTGCCATGACTTCTCAGGCTTCAACATTTTCTTATGAAACAAGTTCCTTCGCACTGACAACTGGGAAAGCTGCTTCCCTTCCCAGTCGCACTTGTATCTGTGTGAATCACAGAATCATAGAATTGTAGGGCTAGAAGGGACCTCAGGAGGTCATTGAGTCCAGCCCCCAACTGCATACGTGGGAAACAAAGAAGTTAAGTATCTTTAGTTACATCATAATATATTTTAGCAGTTGGAAACAAAGCAATGAGTCAGCACTGTGTGAGCAGATGGCTTTCTGGGGACCACCAGCAAGTGTTCCACAAAGCATAGTTTGGGAAGTGGAGATCAATGTTAGGGCCTCAATCCAATTTCTACTGAGCTGGTTTCCATATCATAAAGCTACCAATACATTTAGCACTGAATGGCTCCCTGGCAGGCTAAAGCAACAAGGCCTGAGGGAGTGTAGAAACATAAGAGTTCTCTCTCATCTGTCCAAGTGTATATTACAGGGGTTGGAGCCTACAGCCCACAGGCTGGATCCAGCCTGCAACTTTCCTTGATCTAGCCCCTGAGGCATCTGGCCCGATGCAGGGGGGGATTGCGTGGAACCCTGAGCCCTGCAAGCTGGAGTCAGGCAAGTCGGGGCCGGATATGTCCCACAGGCTTTGCAAGGTGGGGCAGGAAAGAAGCGACTATGCACCCTCCCTGTTGCCCATGCCCCAAGCCTGCTTCCTGGCAAGCCCCTAGCACACAGAAACCCTCATTTATGGTTGCACCCCAGATCTTAAGGGGGCCCACAAAATCTATTAGCTCTGGCCTTCGTAGGCTCTGGGCTTGGTATGCAAATAGAATGAGGGGAGTATCTTCTTTTTCTGCTTTTCAGTTGCAGACTACGTCAATGAGGGGTGTTGTGTTTTGTTTTTTGCTCCTCATTTTGTGGCCCCAACTGATTTTTCTGTGGGTCAGTGCCCCCTCCCCAATAAAGATGCCCCACCCCTACCTAGGGCTAAGCTCTATAGTGATATTTGCAGTATTGCAATATTTGCTGTTTGACTTCAGTCTTCCAGGATTTCATGAACTTTAAACTCACCTGCCAAACAATGGTGTACCCTCTTAGTCAGTAAACCATGAGTGTTCAGGTACAAACAGCTGACTCCTACACTCAACCAGAAATACTTTTCCTTTCCCCCTTTTGCAGAGGCAGCACATCTGGAGCACTGAGCATAGAACTGAAAGGTCTAAATTCTAATCCCATATTTGCTGGTGATTTACTGTGTGCCAGTGAACAAGTCAAATAACCTCTTTGCCTCCATTTTACCTTCTGTAAAATGGGGAAAGTAAAGCATTATTTATTTACCTACTTCACAGAAGCTACTTGAGAATGATTTTGTTAATACCTATATTGTACTTTGAACATGTAAAATATTAAGTTCTATTAATATTAAAGGAGGAAACCAACTAGTTTTTTTTTAAACAGACCTTCCTTCATATCACATCAGCTGCTCATAGAGATAGTTGTAAAAGATTTTGTATTTCTATTGTACTAGTTCTTTTTCTAAAGTTCTCAGGAGAATTGGTTCCTTATTAACTATCATTACTATATTTCCCCTAACAATAGCAAATCCAGTATACCACTGATATTATAGTATGATGTTCAGAGAAAGTGTTTTAAACACAGTCTATGTTGTAGAATATTTTCAGTTTCATTAAACATAACTGTGTAGGCCATGTCATGAAACAGCTTTGTAATGGAGTTTTTATATCATGTGAGCTACTGACTCTACACATAAATACATTGTACTAAAGTATCACTATTTAATCTGCTTATTTTCTGAAATGTAAATACATTATATCTATATTCAGAACATATACACTGTAGTACAAGATATAAGTTTGCAGCTACCAGTTCATAACAATGTTTGACTGGCAACTGGGCAAGTGGCTGGGATCCTAGGATGCAATCATTTTCCAAATTATTTGTGCAATTATAATTAAAAGTAGCTTTGCAAAGGGGCCTGTTGAATCTGAGTCTTTCCGGTGGCTGAGCTTCTAGGGATCATTTAATTCCTGCTTCATCCAGTGGGAGTTTTGGCTGAGTAAGGGCTGCAAGACTGGGTTCTTTAGGACCACTTACGAGTGGTGATGTCAACCCTCTCCACATTTCTAACTGCTTAAAACTTTCTAAATGTCCGAGTTGCTACAACCCTCCTTCATTCCCCTCATGTATCATTACTCTGTGGAGGGGCCTACCCCCTAGTCAGATGCATTAACCAGCATTCAGAAGTCTACCTCAATTATCAAATCTCTTCCACAACATAGAGCCTTTCAAAACTTGATACCTGCCTTGTACTTCAGGAGCATTTACACGCATGCTGGAAGGAAGCAAGACTCTTCATTTGTAGTGGGCTATGACTTTTCATATCATTTAATCCACCCCCCGCCTGGCTCTGCTCCCAGCTGCTGATACCCTGGCTGCCCCACTCAGACTGCCAGCCCCAGCCGGCTTTTAGCCACCAGCCCTAGTTGGGCTGGCCACCGAACCCTAGCCAGGCTGCCAGCCCTGTGTTCACTGACCCTGCTCAGGCTTCCCACTCTGGCAGGACTCCCATCCACTGTCCCCAGCTGGGCTGCTGTCCCTCCTCTCACCCTTCCCAGCCAGGGTCCTGGCCCCAGCAGGGCTCCCAGCTACTGGCCCTCCTACTGCCCATATGCATAGCAGCACTTCATTAGTAATCTTCCATCATCCTGATTATCATGCCCCCTTCAAAGAAGGGGGCAAGTACAGATGTAGCCTTATTGACTTGAATAGGAGAAGAATTAGGCCAATACTGAGCTCTTCAGAAAATCCCACCTGTAAAGATAAGAAGTGTGTTTTATTGCTAACTGGAAAGCAATCCAAGATGCATTGTGGATGCCCATCTTTCCTCCCATTAATACGTAATGCTGACAGACCTGGGTTGCTAGCATCAGGGACAGAACCTGCAAGCATAGGGTCTAATGCCCTGCACTCTACCACATGAGCTAAAGGCCAGCTGGCTCCCAGCCATAGCTGTAGAACAGAGACTTCACTCACTCCAGATGAGGTCTCAGTGCCTCTGGATACTACATGCTTCCCTGGTCTGAGAAAGCACCTCCTGAGCTTCTGAGACCTTCTAGCAGTTCTTCCCAGCCAATGCACCAATTGCAATGCTGACAGACCCAGCTCACTAGCACTAGGGATAGAAACTGTGAGCAGAGGGTCTAAAGCCCTGCATGCTACTGCATGAGCTAAAGGCCAACTGGCTCTCAGCTGAGGCTTTAAAGCAGAGACTTCACTCACTCCAGATGAGGTCTCAGGGCCTCTGGGTACTACAAACAGATTTCTGAAATAGCTTGAATTACCATTGTTTGTGAATATCTTGACTGCAAAAGCTCTTCAACACAGGAAAAAGTAATGTCCACTTAAAATGCTTTTTGGCTACCTTACTGTCTACAAATGAAGATGACAGTTGTTTTACTGACACAAGCTGCTTTTCTCTTCAGACCTTAAATGAATCCATTGTACTTAATTCCCTCAGCTCCTCCTCACTACATTCTGGTCATGCTATACAGCTGTGTCAAAATGCAAATAACTCTGACAGATCCTAAAATGTCACTTAACTCTACCATAAAGAATTGTAGGGTGACATGGAGATTACAATGAGTTACACAAAGTTTTCCACTGCATTTCAAGTTAAAGAATGAATTCTTCACTTTATGTAATATTTTCTAAAGTGCCTAACTGACTTAGGAACCTGTCTTATTGAAATTGAAACCCTATATGATAACAATGGATGTTTAAGTACAACCTCTTGTTTTCAGCATTAATATAAAATATTATGTCAGCAGAATTGCCAAGCAAACAAACCTAATTATACAATTGCATTAGAAACATCTATGACTGGTGAAAAGATGGCATTTCTTTTTACCATTATTTTTGGCGTTATGCCTTAAAAGTGAGGGGAAATTTTCAATTTGCTAGTTGAACAGAGGCTCTCTGAACTGCTCTAAGCGACTGATTTGATGGGGAAAAAAGCAGATGGGTTATTTGAAATGTAATACACAAATCATGGAGGGCTGAGTTTTAATTCCCACTCCACGGCAGGACCAAATTACAGCAGAGCTGAGACCATTCGACCGTTCAGAGATAGCGAGAGAATAGGTGAGAAGTAAAAATATTCCACAGCAAGTCAAACGGAGTTGCATATGTTCACTAGAGAATAATTTCACCTCCTCTAACTATGTTTTTTTCAGACTCCAAGAGTGAAATAATGCTGTGTCCATCAAAATAGCTTATTTTAAATAAAAGAAAAAAATGAGATAATCTCAAGGCTCCATGAGAGAAAGCACACTGTTGAGGTCCCCTCTGCTACAGGTTGCAGTGATTTTGAGAACAAAATAGCTTCCCAGTTGTTTTTACTAGGAGGGATCATAGAAATTCAAAGGTGTATTATATAAAAAAAGCCAAAAGCATCTGAGGTTCACAGCTCCACACACCATAATAGCTACTTGCACAGCAACTTTCTGAAGTGGTTTTAACTTGAAGCACACAATGAAAATATCAGGAGTTAATGTTTTTTGAAAAACTCCATACAGTATCCAAAACAAAAAGGCATATTTATCATATCATATACAGTACATCAAAACAAACATTGATGGATTGATTCAAAATTAGGCCCACAGTTTTCTGGAGAAGAACTGAAAGCTAATCTACGAGTCTCAGCATGGAGGTTAACAGAGTATCTGAATAGTGGGAATGTCCTTAGTGCAAGACTGGGCAATAATTTTTGATGGGAGGCGGCACTCCAAATTTGGTAAGTGGTCAAGGGCCACAGTTTTTTTACAGAGTGGTTGTGGAGTCTGGGATGGAGTTCTGGCACAGAAGGGAGCTCAGAGTAGGTGACTGGGGTTCAGGTGACAATGGGAAGGTCTGAGAGGGAGTTTCGATAAAGGAGGGAGTTGTGACCTGGAATGCAGTGTCCAGGAGGTGGTATGGGTGCAGGAAAGGATTTTGGCCTGGGGGAGGGATAGAAGATGGGGTGCAGAGTCTGGGATGCAGGTGGGGTGTGGTGCCAGAAGGTACTTACCTAAGTAGCTCCTGGACAGCAGCACTCTCAGGCAGGCTGCCCCACCTGCCAGCAGACCCAGCCCAAAGGCTGTTCAATGTGGTTCTCTGCACTAAGGGAGAGGGGTTCCTGCTCCCACCCCCAGCAAAATGTCTTGCTTCTCTTCTTCAGAAACAGCCAGTAGGAGCTGAAAAATTGTGCTGCACTGTTCCTACCCTTAGCAAAATCTCTCAGTTTCCATTGGTCAGTTTTGTGTGTCCAGCCAACAGGAGCTGAGAGAGTTTGCTGAGGAGGCAGGGATAGCACTTGAAGCTCCGGCCCCACTGCAGCCCTAGGTGCCTGCCACAGGCTGGATTAAAAGGTTGTGGGTGTGAGGGGGATCCAATCCCCAGGGCCTATCTTGCCTGCCCCTGCCTTAGTTGTAACAGGCAGGGATGGAAAGAATATCAGGGACTTTCCTAGCAGGAGGGAAAGAAGCTTTAGTGGAATTAAAGAAGACACTGGAGTTTACAAATAAAGAGTCCTGGAGCACTTTAAAGATTAACAAATGTATTAGGTTATGAGCTTTCGTGGATAAGACCCACTTCATCTGAATATGATAAAAATAATAAATGTGTTAGTCTTTAATATGCTACTGGACTGCTTTTTATTTGGGAAGCTACAGACTAACCTGGCTACCCCTCTGAGACTGGCCTTTACAGGAAGGAGAGGTGATCTCCCAGGCATGAGCAGAGTGGCCTTGTCAATTTCAAAGGGAAGGAACCACCTGAGAGAGAGCAAGAGTATTGTGGTTTATCCCATTTTCTGAGCTGATCATTCTGAGTTAAACATTATAATAATATGTATTGCAGAAGTAACTATAAGGCCCCAACTGAGATCAAATGCATACCATGTTAGGCAGTGTGCACAAATATAGAAAGAGGCAACCCTGCTCAGAAAAGCTTTGGGATGCAGCTTACAAGGAGAAAATGGGGAACTCAGGCACACACTGATTAAGTGACTTTTCCAATGTCAGACTGGAAATCTGTGTCAGGCAAAAACTGAATGCAGCTTTCCTGATTCCTATTCTAACCGTAAGATCACTCTTCCTCCAGAATCTTCTAATTTTTATAGAATATACATTATTAGATGTCCTTCATACTGCTGTCAGGAGTTTCTATTTCCAGTTTCTGTGAATACATAACAAGGGGAACTTCTCACTTTAACTGAAAAGCACAAATAAACTAAAATTTGTCAAGAAGCTGTGACACATGAGAAAATAAATAAATAAACTTGTGCATATAGATCCAGTCAGTCCCTAGCTACTGCAAGGGTTATGTGTCATCAGCCTGACATGAATCCATGGTTTATTTTGCAATATGTTAAAACTCTGCTTGTTTATTCTTTCTGACCCTTGGCATGTTTGAGATTGTGCATGGGGGTTGGTTTCAGTTCTTTAACATTATTTGTGTTTCGTAGTGCATATTCAAACAGTATTTTCAGTTAACACACAATTTGGATTAGCCTAGCCCTTCCAGATCTAACATTTATCATCTCTATTTTAAGCCAACTACACCCACTGGCTCTAGAACACACGCACTCGAAAACTGTATTGGACACAACATGATATAGAACTGGCTGATTAACTAACGAGTTTCAAAGACTTTATTTAGGCCTCAATTTAGTAAAGCACTTGAGCAAATTCAAAATATTAAGCATACACTTAAGTATCTCGCTGAAGTCTTGCTCACTTTCATTCCTATGCAATTTATCTAACATGCTACATTTTCCTCTTCTACCTCCACCACCCCACTCCCCCAAGAAAGACTGATGTTCTGAGGGTGGGGCTATATAGCGTGTAGAGCAACCTCACCACCTAAGTTGCTTCCACCACAAAGCCAGAGACACGGAAAAACCAAGGACTCTGACTGAGAGAGAAAAGCCAGGGGAAAGTGTGCATGTGAATCCACATGGGGCCAAATGTCAGGAAAAGCCCCTCTGCCAGGACCTCCTTTCTACCTTGTGGCACCAGGTGTACAGGGATGTTGGCAGAACTGCTTCTGCTTTTCCAACAGTTTGGATGCTGCAAACCTCTTCCAAAAGACCTCCAGTCTCCCAGAAAAAGTCTGCAGTCTAGAAGTAGCCATAGAATATAACAAATTACTTTTCTCCTTTTTCCTACACATCTTCCCAGATCTTCTGTTAATTATTATGTAATTATAACTTGAGGGATCACACTAAATCAAATGGGGAAACAGAGGTCACTCATGGGTGATAAGTATCAATATCTTCACTTCTCAACTGCTTTACCCATTCACGTAGGATTGCAGGGGCTCATGATTCTTCACCACTCTTTCTGGTCCATGGCATGGGTTCATACTTCTTGGACTTCCAGTCCTTTTCTCATCACACTTCTATTAACAGAAACTTCCCTTTGTATCTTTGGTCTTCCATTTCCCTTTTCTTGCTATACTCTTCCTCCCTTTTCTTGTTGTCCTTTTCCCATTCTTACCACAACTCCCTTCTACTTCAGACAATTGCTCTCCAACCTTTCACTGAGAATGCCAAATTAATTTTACCCCTAATTTTCCATGCACATTCACTTTACCTCCATTTGCCTGCCACTCTTATCAATATCTTCTTTTCTTCCATCTCTGTAACACAAACTATTTCCAAACCATGCCACATATATGTTTCCTCAGAATTTGTTACTTAACTGCAGGTCTTGACAGATATACATACTGAGTTCTTTTTTTCAAGTCTCCAGACCTCTCTCTGATGGCATTAAGTGTACTTCCTAAGGGCACAAATTGCTTCTTCTGCTGCAGTTTTTCTCCAAATACTTCAATTAACAGCACGTATTTCACCATCCCTAAATACATAACTTCAGTTTTCTGTGTATTTAACTTCAAACACATATGCCCATCCTGAATCATATTTACCAATTCCTCTTTACCCTCAGCCAAAAGGTCCAGATTGCCAGTGGGCATTAGTTTTTTCTGCATCTCCAAAGGTTCAGTTCCCCAATTTACTAACTCCATAAATAGGATGATGAGAAGTGGAATCAGCACAGAACAATCCCACTGTTGTGTCAATCCCACCATTTCCTGAAAACTCTCTGAAATTCCCAGCTTTGTTACCACCTTAACTCTTAACCCTCCAGGCAGCTTTTCTATGATGTCCACTTTTTTAAGTCCTTCTCCTGTTATGTCAATACACAAAAGATCATTCCTATAGAAATGAGTCACATGCTTTCTCAAGATCAATGCATACTCATAGGACTTACACCTTCCATTTATCATTCTTGCAAACGTCTGTCTCATTGCAAACACTTTATCTGTAGTACTCCTTCCTTTCCTAAAGTCATGCAGGTCCTCTCCTTTATTTTTCTTCACCTTGGCTGGGTCTACACTTGCCCCCAACTTTGAAGGGGGCAAGGTAATCACGGTGATGGGAGATTACTAATGAAGCGCTGCGGTGAATATGCAGCACTCCATTAGGCTAATTCTCCCCACAGCAACTTCAAAGTGTCAAACTTAGAAGTACCAGCATGCATATAGTCACAGACTCTTCAAAGTGCCCGCGCTACTCTGAAGTGCCTTTACTCCCCAAAAGTTTGACACTTTGAAGTTGCCATGGGGGAGAATTAGCCTAATGAAGTGATGCCTATTCACCGCAGCACTTCATTAGTAATCCTGATTACCATGCTCCATTCAAAGTTGGGGGCAAGTGTAGACCCAGCCAAGGTGAATTAAAATAGAGGAGAGGAACTGCACGACTTTAGGAAAGGATGCAGTACTACAGATTTGCAATGAGACAATGGAATGCCTGTGCCTTCTTTGAAGGATCAGGATGATGCAAATGATCAAACACAAAAACAAAACAGCAGTCATGTAGCACTTAAAAGATTTATTATGTGATGAGCTTTCATGGGACAGACCCACTTCTAGGAGAGTTTTGGAGGCAAGGTTGATATTCAAGGGGCTTGTCTATACTTGCCCCCAACTTCGAAGGGGGCATGGTAATCAGGGTGATGTGAGATTACTAATGAAGTGCTGAGGTGAATATGTAGCAATTCATTAGGCCAATTATCCACCGACCAACACTGAAGTGTCCAACTTCAAAGTGCCAGCATGCGTGTAGCTGTGGGTACTTTGAAATTTTGGCGAGTAAAGGCACTTCAAAGTTTGACACTTGGAAGTTGCCGCTGGGGAGAATTAGCCTAATGAAGTGCTGAATATGCATCACAGCACTTCATTAGTAATCTCCCATCACCTTTATTACCCTGCCCCCTTTGAAGTTGAGGACAAATGTAGACAAGCCTCTTGAATGTCAACCTTGCCTCCAAAACTCTCTCAGAAGTGAGTCTGTCCCGTGAAAGCTCAACACCTAATAAATCATTTTATTAGTCTTTAAAGGGCTACATGACTGTTGTTTTGTTTTGTAAGGACTTTGAGAGGCTGACTTAACAAGGTGATGCCCACATAGGTGTTTGTATCATTTGCATCATCCTTATCCTTCAAAGAAGGCACAGTCACTTCCATTCTCCCGTCATCTGAAGATTGCTTAAAACACATTGCTCAATTCCAGCAAACACACAGTAATTTATGAAGCCACTTTACTCCAGTATCTATAACTGTATTAATTACATCAGTAGTATCTCATCTTCACGAATTGCTTTACCATTCTTTCATCTTATTCACTGCTTCTGCTCCTCTACAGACATCTCTATACTTTTGACACTTCTCTCTAATTGCTAGTGGTGTTTGCACTTGCAACTCTTTTATCATTTAACAGCCTTTGAACATATTTCTTCCACTCCTCTACCACCTTCTTAAGATTAGTCACCACACAGTTCTCATCCTTCAGACATAAAATTTCTTCATGCCTTGTGCTTCATTGTTCCTCTTTGCAGTCAGCCCAACCCCCCAACTGTTTTCCCACTATTGTATTCTTCCAGCTTCCCATAGAATTCCTCTTCAGCCTCCATTCTTGCCTTTGCAATTGCCTTTATAGCCTCCCTTTTTGACTATTTGCATGCCTCATATCATGATCTGTTTGCTCAAACTCTGAATAATTCTCTTTTTAACTTTTCTTGTACATTAGAGTTCTACCACCAGCTTCTTCTCTGAACTGCCGCTCCCCGTTTTACCATTCATTCTGCCACCTCCACCATCTTTATGAAAAATTCTTTAAACATCTTCCATTCTTCTTCCACTGACTTCACTGTCATTGCCAAAGTATGAAAGCCTCCATTTACTTTTTGGCAGAATTCTTCCATCTTCCCTCCTTCCACCTGACTAAACTCATTTTTTTTCTTCAGTTTCCTCTTCTTTCCTATTTTCTCTAATCCAGAAAGAAACATGGGGAAAAGCTTTTCAGTTACGTGCTTGGGATATACTTTCAAAAGACTCAATACAGAAACACTTTGAAGCACATATTTCAGACAAATAAATTTATTTGCATACATCTTAATTTGCCCCTGGGGTTTATTAACGTACACACACTCATATATGCATGAGCACATGGACACCCAGCCTGGCTTCCCCGGTGGCACGGCTTGGAGGTTCACTTGCATTTATTTTGAATTCTAATATCTATATGCACCCTGTCTCACTGTTGCCCACAGGGAGCACAGACATGTGTGAGCTCCTCTATGTGAAGTCAGTAGGGTGAATATATTTTGCCTGATTGCCATATTTAGGGTTCTGTTACAGTCCCTAAACAAGCTACAACTTGATTCATGACTGAAGAAAGCAGGTAGAATCTGGCAAACATGAGCAGCCACCTAATGACTGCATCTGTTTTTATTTTTTAGTGGCTTGTCAAATATTGATTATTATTAAAATAGAGTGTATTTTGTCATGAGAGCTTGTAACAAAAACTAATTGGCTGCACAATTATAGAATACTGGCTGAACATATACACACTGATGCATAAGCACAATAGTCAAGGATCTGGATCTGCAAACCTGTCGATTAAGTCAATCAGTTATTATTTCTCAGAAACATAGCTCCTGTTGAGATAGGCTGGAGGCGATCCTAGGGCCATGATGAGGCCTCTTGTTTAACAAAAAAAGATCATACATCAGAAAAAGCCGAAGTGGGCATTAGCAGCACGCTATTGAGAGGTCTGAAAGAAAATCTAGCCTTGATTGCTCATTTTTGGGGTTAGCTGTTAAGCTTCAGATTCACAACCAAAGAAACTCTCAAAGCTTATTATAAGTTTCACGAGCAAGGCTGAGGCACAAAGAAGCCTACCTTCTAATACAACACCATTTTCAGCACTATAAATCAACTGAACATCTTGGATACAACACCTGAAGCTCTCGCTGAAGGTAAGTCAGCAGCTCATCCTATACAACAGAGTGAAAGAGAGTAAAATTTCCCCTCTCTGTTCCCCTGAGCAGGCTACATATGCTACAGATTACAGCCTGGGAGGGAGGGGGCATAGTCTATAAGGAGCACTATTCACCCCCTTTCCTGCAGCTGAGCCTGCTTAAAGGGGGATGTAACCTGGACCAGATACAGGTTGGCACAGCTTCTTTCCCCTCAAGAGCAATGGGGACACAGTGACCCAGAGTTACAGTTTGATTTATGGTCTGCTTCTTGGGCAGTGCAAATACACGCTATCCATTACTCAGGACCAGTGGTAGCTCCACACCTGAGCCCTCAGTTTTACTCACACAAAACTACTTTGGCTTTAATGAGAATTCTGCTGCAGTAGGGACACCAGGTTCTCATTCAGAATTACAGGCCTGGTTCTGAGAGGCCTCAACACCAAGGGAAAAGATGCAACAAATATTTCTTAAACCAACAGCTCACACTGCTGTTGCACAGCTCTGCAAAGAATCATGCCTTAATACAGTATCTTTTGGAGAAATGTTCAGGAATTTTAAAATAAACTTTTCCACATTTTAATTCAACGTAGTTTGTCCTCCTTTTTAGGTTTTGGATTTATTTCTGTAAGATATTAATAGCTCATTTAGAATATGTCACTGGAAGCATTTCATTAAATGGTAAAATTCCCACAAGCCTTCCTACCCTCAGGGTGGAAATGACTGGATTGACATCTCCGTATTTTTAGCTAGTGAATTAAATGTGTATGGGCTGGAGCTCAGGTCCCTTGCGGCAGGCACCCCAGAAGACAAGATGACACAGCAAACATCAGAAACAAAAGAGAGGAAAAGAAGGAAGCAGGGTAGAGAAAGGAAGAAACTAGAGTTCAAGTTGCTCAGTTAGAATCATGTGGACAAGGACAGAAGTAGAACCATGTCAGAGTCTGTGCTGGTAAGGAAGAGAGACCATCTGGTATGCCTGATGGAATTTTTAGCAATTTATGGCAATATATGTAATCAGATAAGTTGAAATGCATTTTAAAAACAGACTTCTGGAAGAAGAGTTGAGGCAATTGGGCTGATGTGTCCAGCATTTAAATGAGAGTGTGCAGGAAATAGTTTATTGAAAAATCATTATCACACATTGCCATAGTTGCTACAGGGTTCTAATAAGTGATCACATGTTTATCATAAAGGTACCTGATATCTAGCAATTTTGATGCCTTCTATTTTTGTTTCTGTGTTGGATTTCCCTTACCACATTCTATTGTTTCACATATAAATATGTGAGTATGCAACAGCTCCACTTTAATCCAGCACTAATGCCACATATTTTTACTGGGATTACCCAGCATCAAAATGATATGCTCATCGGTGGTGCATCCCTCTCAGAAATTATCATGTGAATGCATAACATGGCAGCATGGGGAGTTGTATTCCCAGGAATGGCTGCTGTCAAGCATCAGTCATTATTCTGAGATGGATTCGACATATTGGTGCATAGGGAGGAACATACAGTATTCGTGGATGATAATGAGCAAATTATCAGCTTCTCAGTGCCTTCACAAAGAAAGGAGTTCTCCTTGGGAGGCTTTTGTTTGGTACATTGTGGCTCAGTTGTGACTTTTAGCATTGGCTAACTTTGAGGGTGATGCAAAGCTGCCCCATAGAGGGAAAGCATCAGACTTGATTGTGCCTCAGAAGTACATGATCTCCTCCAGATGTCACAGGCACACAGAAAGCACATCCAGGAATCATTTCTTCATGTGGTGCAGCATGCACCTCTGTCTGCACTGGCCGACTCTGCTGGTAATTGTAGACAGAGGAATAGAGATCAGACACAATATCCTCCCCACTCCTTTTGAAGTCAGTAATATCATAAGAGGGCTTGCAAGGTAGAGTGACCGTATTTCCCTAGCCCAAATACGGGACACGCTATGGGGGACAACTCCCTGGCTGCCCCATGGCTTGAAGTGCCAGGAACAGGGCTGCCACCCCTGTCCCAGATCTCCCCAGCTGCCCCATGCCTCAGGGCACCAGGAATGGAGCTGCTGCCCCTGCGCCGTACTTCCTCAGCTGTCCCACACCTCAGGGCACCCGGCATGCCACTGCTCCTCCCAGCTCTCCCAGGACATGGGTGGCTGGGAACCAGGCAGCAGCCACACCCCAAGGACAGGGCCCCATGCTGGCTCCCTCTCACATGTGGCTAGCGAGCATGTGAGTACATTCCCTCTGGCCAGCAGCTGTGTCTGCCCTGTTGTTGGAGAAAAGTGTCAGCTTTGTAGGGGGCCTGAATATGGGACAGTTAGTCCCTTTGTTAAAATAAATCGGGACACCTTTCTGTCACCTGAAATACAGGGCTGTTCCCGCCAAAACGGGACAGATGCTCACCCTATTGCAAGGGAAGTCTGTATCTGAGGAAGCACATGGACTGCAGCTTTGGCTGGCCTTTGTGAGAAGTAGAAATGGAAGGAATGCTATGGGAAGAAGCTCTGTATGTCCCCTTCCTCTGGTTCTTTGGCAAACACAACACAGTCCTCTTTTGAGAGGTTCTTAGCCTATATAATAATGAAAAGCGTTACAGGTTAACCCAACATAAATGCATTAAACCTAGAAAAGAGAATGTGAGGAAAGATGAAATTGCAACTATATATTCATCTCAGAGTAACAAAACACATTAGGTTACAAGCACTGATGAGAGAAATTGAGGTGTTCAGTAATTCACAAATTGGGCAGTCAGAAATGGGAGGTAAATGGCAAAATGCACTAGACTGTACTAGATTTAAATTCATCAGCATTCACAAGTGCCCATATATTCAGAAGCAAAAGTGGCCTGCAGCTCCCATTGACTTCAGTTGATGCTGTGTGCATTTCTGAAAAGTCCGCCCAATGGAATCCAATATCATTAATCATTCACAAAATACAAGAGGGTGGGAATAACTGGAAAAGGAGGATATGTAACTGGTGAAAAACAGGGTTATTTTTCTGCCCTGTCAAGTAGCAAGTTATACTGAGGCAGTTCAGAGGTAGTGTGTCTGGAACAGAGGGCTGTGAAGTAGGAGAGAATAAAGAAATTCTCCATATTCCCAGCCCCAATTTAATTTACAGCCACACCAGTGTAGACACATCAAACATTCTTATAACACCACACAGATGCCACCCAGTACTGTGAGAAAGCTGGTGTTAAACTAGCCCACCAAACATAAGAGGCTGAGAAATAAATTTATTCTGGAACTGGTCTCTTTTTACAATGCATGTGTAACCCTAGAGGCACTGAGACCACTGACAAGGGAACGTGAAATCTGCACTACAGCCGTAGTTGGGATCTAATTGGCTTTTATCTCATGTGGTAGAGGCACATGGCTTTAGTGTCTGTTGCCACAGATTCAATCCCTCCTGCTGATGACCAGGGTCCATCGGCCTTACACATGCATGTTGTAGTAAATATGGAAAATATAGGAGGATCTCACTTTAATAAACCTATGACATCACTATTATCACTACATTGCACATCATGGCCACTTGAAACTTTACAATGGAGAGGATTCTTTCTGCTACAATGAATAAACCCCTTCCTCTTGAGCTAAAGAAGAAATGTCATCAGCTATGAGCAATATAGGGCTTATAATTCAGAGATGTACAACTCTGATTCCACCCAGTGAAGGACAGTGGAGGATACATATCTATTATCCATTTTTCATAGAAGATTCATAGATATAAGATTTTGCAAAAACTGTTGGTAATGCTATTCATATAGATACTTGCCTGAACTATACAATATTTGATTTTATAGAATGCCTCAGATACTGTGCTATTGCTGGATTATCTGTGTAAACCTCAGTGAAGCTGCTGTGTACATTGCCTATGTAACTGTAAGTCTTTCTTTGATTCCTCTGGGTTTGGCTGTCTACTCATCACAAAGTGCTGTCAGTGAGCTGCTTTTCTAATGATCTCTGTAAATCAAGCTAGGCAACACCCATCTTTTCAGATGATTTCACCCTCACTGAACCTCTTATTTCTGCCCAGTTTCGAGGTTGATTCTCCTCCCATGGATTTCAATGAGGCAAGATCTGAGGCTTATTTTGCACTTTATGTCCAAAAGAAACTCAAATTGGAGCCATACCCTCCTTGAAATCACTAATTTATACACAAGGGCCTAATTTACAGTCTTTGTGCAACTCTGCTTCTGAATTTGGCTCACTCATTTAGTAGGAAGGACCAAGAGTATTATTACACATAACCACATCTCTCAAATCAGCACAGACAATGACCAGTTAAGTAGAAAACCATGTTCACAGTCATGAACCCAAACACAGAGCTTGTTACACTTGTAAGAACATTGGCAAATTACTGATGGCAAATATCCTTTGGCAGATGCTTTATTTGTAATACTTTTAAATAATAATTTTAAAAACATAGTTCATACCAGCAATTAAAAGAGCCTGCTAAAAGCTCAAATTGTATTTTGAACTGTTAGGGCTAGCTTCTGCTCTCAGTTAACCTGATGTCTCTAGTACACACTTACTCTTCCTCTATACCAGTAAAAGTGAGAATCTGTTCCCTGAAGTCCCTCTGATCTGTGAAGGTGAATTTTTCAGTCTTGGGCACAGAACCAGATTCATCATGTATCCACATGAGAATCTTGAGAGAGCACAAGGAGAATAACTTTTTGTCCCAGATTTCTGCATCACTACCAAGGCTGCAAGTGAGAAAAGCAGAATAGGTACAGGAAACAGCTCTCCAAGAAGCTAGTGTAACTGCCTACAGACAGGCTTGACCTTGAAACCTCTAGAGCATAATGCATGTGTTGCTATAGCTTGAGCTAAAGCTTCTCAGCTGAAGCAGTGGAGAACACTTATTCCTTCCCTGTGAAGTGGTCTAGGTACCACTAAATGGGACACTGAACCATGCATAGATGTGTGGGTTACACTACTGGATGAAGAAACTTTTCCTTTCAGTATTTTTGCTCTTCATATGATTTGGATTCTGATCTTCTGATTGAGAGTCTGCTTTCCTTCCAGTACTTCCAGGAACTGATAGTAAAAGAAGGAAGTGGATGGAAGCATCTGACTCAACAGATTTGTGCAAGAGCATTAATGTACAGCAGGACAGATACTATGCTAAATATGATGGCAGCTTGTAGAAGACTATGGTTAATAGGTCATCATCTACATTAGCTTCATAGAACAGAAAATCCAATACTTAATTTCCAGCCTCTGACAACTGCATAGTTTCTCTTTGTTCCATTCTTGGCTACTCAACAATGCTACTTGAAAAAAAAAGCAACATGTGAGCTTTGCAGATTAGAACAGAAAAGAATAAATACAAGAAGAGAGCTCTGCGAAACACACAGAGCAATCACAGTCCTCAGGCAAAATGCTCAGTTCAATGCAAGGAAAATAAAACCATCCCAAAGCTTCTACCACATGAACTTCATTATATTGGCCATATGCTCACATCATACAAATCAGCACTGCTTCATCAAAATCAGTGAAGCAACTGATGATCTGGCCCCATGAATTACAGACACTGGAGTAAGTACATTAGAGGAAAGTTGGAACTTCCTTCAAGCTGGCTAAATAAATCTGACTGGTGCTAAAGGAGAGAATTTGCCGTGCACAGGATGTCAATATTGTCCAGCATGTTATCAACACTTGCACTGCTCACTGCTTAGTGGGCTCTTAAAAGACATTTAGGGTGTAAATTAGAGCCAAATAACAGGACAGAACACTGAGAGCTAGCCTAGTGGCTGTAAACAAACTTTATGGAACCACAGGAAACTTGACCACACCCGTGAAAGTCCTGCTAACTAAAATCATGCTGAATTACAGATGTTGCCAGACAAGAGAGTGCTGAACTAGAGAGGTTCAACCTGTAATTCATTTATTCAAATAGTTTGCCCTCTTTGATCATGATCACCATTTTCCCAAGCAGTGGCAGATTAACAACAGCGCAAAAAGGGGCAGTTGGTCCCAGGGCCCCAGTTGTGAGGGGCCCCAAGACTCCATACCTCCATTTTGTTTAAACAATTTGCTTTAATGAAATAAAAGAAATATGTTGTCATTCTTATTTTAAAATTGTGTAACTTTATTATACATCATGACTGTGTCTGCACTACAAAAATAACTTTGAAGTTGCTTACTTCAAAGTACAGCTTCAAAGTAAGCAACTTCGAAGCAGAGTGTCTACACACACCCTACTTTGAAATAGGGCACTACTCCAATTCCTGGGAATGGAGTAAGGACTTCGAAGTTGGGCTCCCTACTTTGAAGATAACGTCAAAGAAAGGGAAAATGTGTGTGGATTCTCTGCTGGCTACTTCAATGTAGTGCCTAACTTCAAAGTTAACTTCCAAGTTAGTTCCTTGTGTAGACGCACCCCCTGAGTAATAATAAGCATGAATAGATTTTTAAAGCATAAATAATGATGTTACATCAACATTTTAATATATTGTGGGTCCCTCTTAATCCGCCCCTGTTCCCCCATGCATTCATTAATTGAACAATCTGCTAAATAACTTCTCTGGTAAGTAGCTTCTTCACAAACTATTTATTAATGTAGCTTGTTATTAAAATAACTAATATTCCAACTGGATTGGCTCGACTCATACCATAGATAACATCATACATTAGTTCTCTTTGATTGGATGAGCACAGCTCTTAAAATTAAGTTTCTTTTGCAAATATGAATTTGAAATCTTCTGCCTTTTACCTCTGGATGCCACAGGATAGGACTAGCACTTTGTGCTACATTATGCAACATTCATAAAATTTCAATACCTGGCAGACTATACAGAGCACCAACAGTGATGTAAATGTGTCTGGGCCAGATTTTAAGTACCCCAAACGTCTTCTAGTCAATGCATACTTTTGTTTGAGCGCATCCCTATCACAGTGGAACTAACAGATGAGATAGAGAGAAGGAGAATCATTTTAGGAAACTCTCCAAAGGGTAATCTCTATTATCTTCATGACTAAGAAATATCCATTACAGATAGTCTTTGAATTTAGTAATGAACCATATTTAATAGTTTCTTCTTTATAACTTAAATTTAAAACATATTCTCTAAGTAATGAAACAGAGTTGCCTGGCTAGAATTTCAATATGTGGCTAGGTGCTGACATCACAAATATGTGGGTGTGGTTTCATCCATCTATTTCAGCCCATGCTACTTGGCAAGAATGTGGATATTTTATGTTCTCAGTATCACATAATGTTTTCATATTTATAATGTGTTCCTGCACATCTCCTTACTATCTTCTGGGGTTCTATGGGAACTGAGAGACACAGATTTTCCAAAGTGATTTTACTTGCCTTACTGTTTGGATGCCCAAGCTGACGCATCATTTAAAGGGACCTGATTTTCAGAGATAGATGCTTAGCAGTTTGGGAATACTGCACCTTTAATGAGTCTAAGGTTGGGCATCAGACTCACTTTCATACCTGAAAATCTTGGTCTGACTATGACTTTCGGCAGAAATGGAGCCCTAGCTGTAACGTTTCCCTTCTAAAAGGGCATTTTCTGCAGAGCATGGAGGGAAGGGTATTTAGGTGGCAATGCTTTCTGGGTATTCAAACATTTGAGAAGGAGAAAACTTGATACACTTCATTCAGGCCAGGAGGGCTCTGAGACTATGAATGCTCTATAATACTTAGAGGTAGGTGGGGCCAGAGAAGAGGAGGTAGCCAATGAGGAGTTAGTTGGGAAGAGAAAGAGAAGAGGCATTGTTAACAAATGAAGCAGTATTTTACTGAATTTTCACAATGCAGATTATTGTGTGCAATTGATCCTGTATTGCCAACTCCAAATGAGGATACCTGTATATGTTGGCTGTATAGGGTTTGTGCTTTTGGAGCTCAAGTACACTTGTTCCATCTCTGCAGCAGTCATGGAGTTCGAAGCGCCCATGGCGTGCAGTTTAGTTACAAGGATGAGCTGATAGCTGGTCATAAATCTATTGCAATGTGTAATTATTATTACACAATGATCATCCAGTTATGTTTTAAACGTTTGCACTGGAACGGAGAAAAGGCACATGCAGCTTTAAAGCAATATTTCAACATATTTGTCACTACAAGGGCAGGTAGCTTCCTTCTGAAAGGGACAAGACTCTGTGGTGTGGCTGGATGACCCAGACAAATAAAAATACACAAGAAAGATGGCTATCATCAATCTAAAAAGAATCTTGATAGTCTGCCTGAAAGCCATATGGTACGACATTTTTCAAATGCCCACTAGTTTGTAATTCAGGTTGCACGGCAGAAATATACATAGAAACTTACACTATTTTCCCATCGGTGAGATTTTCCTTCAGCAAGCCCTCCGACAGTAAGAGCGAGCAGGCGGGTTCAATAAAAGAGAATGTTAAGTTGACACAAATTTTTGTTTATGCAAGGAAGCATTTTGATGAGAATATTGCACCAGCCAGTACTAAAGATAAAGCAAAGGAAGTCACATGGCAGCCACACAATAAATGGCAGCACTATTAACACTGGGTCATAACCCTGATGGAGCTGATCTTTTGTGCGCTTAGAGTCTGGCAGTCTCAGAGTTATCAACAGCAGTTCCAAGGCAACACAAGGATTACAAGTGCAAACCAGGGATATTAAGAGATTAAAAACTACTTTAATTCTGGCCAGCAGGGCTGACAGCTTCTGCAGGCCCCAGGGCAATTTGGGAAGAAAAGACGAGCTCTATGTCCCCTGGAAGGGGCAGGATCAAAGGCGGGGTCTACAGAAGTCAGTCCTTAGGGCCGCCTGGATGGCAGGGCGGGACCTCATCCTTCAGTTTCACATACAGCAGCAGAGCAGTGCAGCCACAGCACTTTAAAAGGGCCCAGAGCTTTGGGACCCTTTGAAACGCTGAGCCCCAGGGCAACTGCCCCCTTGTTTCCCCGCTGTTGGTAGGCTTGATTTCTGCTGCAGAAGCAATGCCTCCTGAACATGTTACTGTCCTCCTGTGATCATCTCTGAACCTCTCTGAAAACACAAAAGGAAAGATGCTAGGCAGGAAAAATATAGCAAATGTGTTTACACCTATTCCAGTTCAGCATAAAGTAATAGGCCTTTATTTCTCTGGTTTTTTTTAATGGTTGCCAGATGATCTATGGGAAACAGAGCATCCACTTCCTCTAGGACTGCAGGTCCACTATCAACCTAGCAGACACACAACTTGCATCTGCAGCGTCTTCTGATCTCTTAAGAATTTATGTATTAATTAAAATGTATTTTTAAAACAGAGACATTTGAATTTCCTCATCTGAAAAACAAGAGATCCTCCACATTATTTTACGGCCAGATAGTAAATGTATCTAAGGCATCAGATAGTATCATAAAATACTATTCTCATTTTCTTTTCAACCAATAATATTAACATACTTAGGTCTTACAGCTTTTCTCAAGGCATTGGTAATTTATTATTTCCAAATATACATTACTCCTGAAGTCCAAACATTCCATACATTAAAAGATGCAGCTTTTTGGGCCACCTTTTGGCTCACAGTCAAAAAGCACATAAAATATTATAGCTTCCCAACAAGAGTACATAACTAGTCCTACTTAAGAAGGAACATGTGCTTCAAGATGGAGCTGATAAATGAAAAGGAAATAGCTTTTTTAGTATGAATGGGAAAGTGCCCAACCACTTAATAATGTCAGGAACATACACACAAGGCACAAGGAAATATTTTGTTGAAAATTAATTTTTCAGTATCCCATGTTAACATTATATGGGCTAAACTGGCTTACTCCATCTTGTTTTTCACTTCTTACTGGGGGCTGGACTCGATGGCTTTTTTAGGTCTCTTCCAGCTCTATTGTTCTATGATTCTATGATTCTATGATTCGATGCACTACAGGTGGGTCTACAGACAATTAAGCACATGCTGAACTTTAAGCATGCAAGTAATGCCAGCCCTATGAAGAAAAGATTTAACCACACAAACTTTATGCGCTCATGTATTACTGAATAAAATGGACTTAAGCGTATGCTGAAAGTTGAGAATGCACTTACATATCTTACTGAATAGGCATGGGATGACTCACATTTTGCTCAATCAGGGCCTTGAAACTGGTACAAAGAGCATACCTCAAAAGTTTTCTCAAGCCACAAAAAGTCAGGTCTACACAACAAGTTTATATATATATTAGAGCTCATTGGAAAACAGATTTTCCATCCTGAATTGGACACAACATCAAAATGTTTAGTCTTTTCACAAAACAAAATTGTTGGAAAAATTAATTTTGATTCAATCAAAATGTTTTATTTTGAAAAAACAAATTATTTTCTTTTCATTTTGACCCTTTTAAATTTTTATATAAAGTACATTGTTTTTAAAAAATGAAAATGTCCAGTGGTAAAAATGTTGAAGCCATGCATTTTCCCCCCAAAATTCCAATTTTTTTCTAAAAACTTTTTGTCAAAGTGTGTTTGATTTAAAATAAATCTGGTTCCATCAATAACTGCTGTGACATAAAATTTTCCACCTATGCCTGACTGGTTTAACTATGTTGGTTCACTGTGAATTTTTGGTTTTGGTTTTGGTTTTGGTTTTGTTTGTTTTTTGTTTTTACCAATATAGTTATACTGATATAAAGATACCTTATACTAGTATCACTTATTTCCCTTCTTATACAGGAGCAAGCTATGTCAGCATACTTCACCTTTAACCCCACATAGGAGATATTTACTTTCTAGTTATTATCTAGTGTAGACAACCTCTCAGTAAATTAAGAGAGGTGTCTGGCAGACTCAGGAAACCATGTGCACACCTCCGTTAAGCTGAGTTTTTAAAAGTAGCTCACTGTTTGAATGCTATTGACTGAGATCCCTGTGGCACTACAGAGCACAACATTGACAATAAATATGACCTGCAAAGTCATTTCTGATGCTTTGAGACAAAACATAGACTTAACCCCCCTCCCCAAAAAAACAACCTCATGCTCAACAGACAATAAAAATTCACCTTGATTAAGCATTTGTCTTTACTGTAAAAATAAGAACTCCTTATTTTATAGAACAATCCCAACAGTAGTCTCACTACACACAAGCTCATACAGGATCAGATTCAAGACCTCAAACCTTCAGTCACTCACAATTATCCAAATAAGATTGTCATTAATTCTTCCATTCTCTCCCTCGAGTCATACAAAAAAGCTACACACCCATTAGTATCTATTAACTGAACTTAATCAAATACTCTAGTTGAGTTTGAATGTTGCTATTCAGTCTGGGATGTTTAAATGTAATTGTAGGCAGCAAGAGTTTTTGACATGATAAATATTTTTAATAACATTACCAGAATTGTTAATTCTGTTTTTACTGTGAAAGCAAACAGAGCAATTCCAGCTGGAAAGTTAGCGTTTATTCTTCCAGTAGGCTAAAAAAGACAGACTCTGGCAGACACACAGAAAAGGAAACTGCTGCCACTAACTACAGAGTGGTTCTGCGTCCAGGGAGAACTATCTGGAGCCAACTTTTCTGCAGTTTAGAATAGCAAAACATCAGAAAACTTCATGTCCTAATAACTCATTCTCCCCTTTGGTTGTTTTTCTGGTTCTTCCACAATATTTTTCTTTCTACACACACCCTTTGACTCCACTGAAATGTTACAACCCCTTACATTAATTACATTGAGCCTTTGTGGGACTTATTAATTCTTGAAAATAGCAAGTTACCTGAAAAGGCATTATCATCAGTAACAATATGATAGCTTAATGCAGAGTGGAAGCAAAAAGGTGTACACTAAGAACGTTTACCATCAAAGCTGGCAATAAGAGATGTTTTGTTTGCTTAGAGTTATTGTTTAAATTGTGTTCTAATGCAAGGAGTCTGGGCGCCTTTCAAATGTAAATATTTTACAAGAGAATACCATATGGGAGACACAGCTGTTTGTTTTTATTAGCAAAATATGAATCCCTTCATTCTGCAAAGAGTTTTTAAAAGGCCTAATGCAGAGCTCTATCCCAGCATTTGAATTACCTTCACTTAAATTAACCTCTAAATAGTTGCAGGAAGTGTTTGAATTTAAACTCTTGCTGTCATAAAGGAAATCAAGATTACAAGATGTTTACATATCAACAAATTCCCAGGTTTGGGAAAAACAATAAAGACTCAGGGCTAATTATTCCATGTAGAATGTTTAGAAGCTTAATAAGTTGTGATTACACTTAATATTTGCATAAGAAAAGCTGTATCAGCTACTTTAATTAAAAATACCTGTGTTAAAATCAGAGATGAGTAAAGATTGAAGCAGCTCAGTCATTCTATAAATTGAGCCTGTTTCTGGCAATGCATTACCTACCCCACTCCCCGCTCCAGTTGTTGGGTTTTCTTAAACTTCCTTATTACTCACTATTAATTGCTGAATAAAATCATGGAATAATTTGGGGCCAGCAGATTTTTGAAGGCCCATTGTGAGCACTAACTTTAGTGGAAGAATTTCAGAGCCCAGTTATTATAATTGTATAGAAGCACCACAAAAAGGCAGTGCAATATCCAAATACAGCCCAGCATAAAAAGCAAGTGTAGATTTTGCTTACAAAAATTGTTTTAACTTTCCAAGATACTCCTTCTCTCGGAGCCATTTTCTCTATGCCAGGGAAAATAGACATATGTATTTGTCCGAGTATAGATGCACAGGCATCTCACTGATATGCACACATGCATATCCCATTATTCATGTTCCTTTGGCCATTCTACTTCATCCAGCAGAGCAAGCAAAGGTAATTTTAAAATCTCAAAGTAATGAGACAGCATGTACAGCCCACAAAGTTCATTCCTCCATCCTTGTTTCAAAACCAGGCAAATCTCTAACACTCTTGTAAACTATCTTAAGGACCACACAGGCCACTGCCAACAGCGCAGAAACCACTTCTTGCTTTCAGGGAATGTGAAGCCTTCAGAATGAATCCCTGGAACAGAAAGCCTGAGGAGTACTAGGAATTTCAATTCCTCTCATTTGTCTGTGGCACAGAGAAGGTACTTGGGCCTCATTACTATCTGCAGATATGCAAAAAGAGGGGAAAACACATTTTTCACTCATTTTTGTCAACTGTATTGAACCTTGAATTCAACCAAGCCACCTGTTGCTGTTTCCAACTGAGCCACCTTGCAGTCAGCGCCTTCAAGAACTCCTTGCCAACTCGAGGCAGCAGGCAGTCTCTTGCCCACTATGTGCCAGTCACCTGTTTGGGTCACTGCTCCTGCCCAATTCTTCCTGCTCCCTTGTCATCTCCTCTGCTGCTCCCATATACTCTACTACTAAACTAGAAAAAAGCAAGAACATCCCAAGTGCCCCTCTTTTGTTTTATCAGCAGTGCAAACTGGAAGTGCTAGACACTGAGCATGGATCTCAAAGGGATTTTAATATTAGGATAAGTTGCACTGTTTAGGACTGACCTCCAGACACCAGAAGAATCCTCCTCTCCCCTGTAAGAAAAACATTTTGGCCAAGATCCTGAAAGGTGTTTAGGCTTCTAACTTCCATTGATTTAAATGGACTTTAGGAGCCTAAATAACTTCCAGGATCAGATCCTTTATCCACATATTACATAGTTAGGGACCACCTTGATCTAAATCTGACACTATTTATTTCATCAGCATTCAGACTGAAGAGGGAGAGATCAACCATTTCTCTGACTGCCACAAAACGCTTCAGCCAAAACGTGTACAGTCATACCCCAAGATAAGCCCATTCAAGTTATGAGAATTCGACTTTACAAGGAGTTTCATTTAATACCCCTACTTCAGCTTACAAGGCATTTCTTCACATTTACGAGGACTGATTTGGAGGCTGGCAGCTCTGGTACGCAAGCACTGAGGGGATGGAGTCAGCCGCATTGGTCTTGACGAAGAGGCAGTGCAGGGGGGTGGCAGCGCTCTGTGAGAGGGCAGCAGTCTGGTGTGGGGAGGTAGACTCATTCAAGTCCCGGCAGTAGATCATGCCACTCTGCGAGACGTGGATGCTGGGCGTGCAGCCCATCCTGGCCCCGCTGCTGCTGCTCACCCCCTGGGCACCTAGGGAGCCGCCACTGCCCACCCTACGCAGCTGTGCCTTGGGCGCCACTCACCATCTGTGGCGCTCCCTCCCATTTAGCGCCTGACTCGCCCATGGCTGCCACCTCGGCTGCCACCGGCAGGGCCTCTCCGCGGCGCAGCCCCACACAAGTGAGGCATTGCCCCTCGCCAACTGGGGGCCCCCTGTGCCTGCCTAGCTCCCCACGCAGCCAGCCCCTGGCAGCACCCCCTCCGCGCTTAACCTAAGCTGCACTCAGGCCAGGCTGCCTCCACGTGCCCTGCCCACCCCCTTGCACCGGATTTAATGGGATTTGGTGTTGTTTTAGCATAAATGGGTGTAAATTTTGGGGCTCAGGAACGCATAAAATTTTTTCCCATTGAAATTAATGGTAATTACATTTTCGACTTACGAGAATTCGCCCTAAGACAGGTTTTTCAGGAACGAATTACCCTTGTAAGGCAGGGGAAGACTGTATTAAGTTGCAGAGGTCATGGTCCTTTGATTGGCTTCTGTTTTAATTTGTATCCTAGTTTGTATTAGTTGCAGCCAATGCCCACAACTAAGATGGAGATAAACGCTATCCATATGCCCAGTCACAGCCCCAAAGAGCTTACTCTCATAAATAGACAAGACAAGCAAAGGGTGGAAGAAGAAAATTACACAAACCCAAAGAAATAAAGCAACCAGTCTGAGTTCACACAGAAATTCAGTGGTGAAGCTGGGATTTGTACACAAGACTTCCTGAATCCCAGGCTCATGCTTCCTGACTTTAACTAGAACACATGGCACCCAAAGTACTATATTTCCAAATATTAAACTCTATCTAGTATGTTATTATCCTCTCCTTCTTATATTGCTAGCAGCTCCAAGCAAGAGACCTCTATGCAAGTGAAGGACTCTGTAGCCAACCAGGCTCGGGTTCCCCAGAAATGAGGCTGCATGCAGAAGGCGAGTGCTATATTTGGTTTATTGAAAGCGCATGACACCCGCGACAGGAGCCCCAGAGACACCGCAGTCACCAGTGGGGGAAAACCTGACACGTCGGAGCTTCGCTCAGGGAGAGGCTCTGTAACAGGCCTCCTAACACTAGCTGATAAAGCTGAACTCATTAACATAAGATTGCCTAAAATTGCCTATGCATTTCTTATCACTATCTCTTGTGGCCTACTGCCAGCATAGCCTTGAAGTCTTGGCAAGCGCACCTTGTTCTGCAATAGTTCCCATGGCAGTTATTTTGCAGCTTTTCACCTTGCACAGACTGGTCTGTTTAGATTCTCCTGAGGATTCACAGAGGGGTCGGACTGCACTCTCGACCATTACAAAGTCTTCTCACACCCTACACTCCTCCCCGCGACCCCTTTGTGAATTCCGAGGCTAGTAGGAATCAAGTGAGGTGGTTGATGCTCTTCTGGCAACACAGCGTGCACCTGTGGAACAGACTTGATAACAGCATATGAGAGCAATGAAAGCAAAGTTACACAAAAGGGTATAGTTTTGCAAGAGAGCAGGAGTAGCACTGACACCTATAAAGCATGTGTCCATGAGCTGTCCCACGGCCATGCTGTGGGGCAGACAAAAGGCAGATGCGTTGATGACAGTCTGTGCCAACGTTACCCATACGTTGGAGCTGTCACTGCTACATGGGCCCCACTCTGAGGCCGTTGCTACAGCAGTCCAGAGGTACCCGTGACCCACCCCATTAAGGGGATCGGGGTCCGTACAGTAACAGGGGCAACGCCCGTGACCTGCTCAATGTTCTGCAAAGCCCACACCACTGGTATGATCTGCTTTTGCAGGGGGGTGTACCCACCTTTGGCTCCGCGAAGGGTTCGTGACCAGAAGCCGATGGGTTCTTTTCGCTGGGTTCCTACCTGCTGCCACAGACCCCAGGATGCCACGTTGCCAACTGTTGTTACCTCCAGTTCAAACGGTTGGCCCTGCAGCGGTGCAGTGAGGTGGGCATGTGCCACCACCGCCTCTTTGCAGAGATCAAAGGCTCGTTGGTGCTTCTCTGTCCAGTTCCACTGGGTGGCTTTGCGCTCAAGCTCCTGTTATGATGGTGTCTAGGGCAGCCTGAACAGTCGGTTCATCTGGTCCCGAGATCATAACGGCATCGATGCAGTGGTAGCAGGCTGTCTGGTCAGGAAGGTCCAGACACTCCAGATCGGCCTGCACTAGCTGATAGCAGATCGTCGGGGAATGCTTAAAGCTCTGTGGTAACACGGTAAACGTGTACTGCTTTGTTAGCCATGTGAAGGCAAACTGCTCTTGACTCTCGGGATGAATGTCAATAGAGAAAAACGCATTGGCCAGGTCTATGACGGCATGCCATGGCAAAGCCGCCATGGTGATGCGCTCCAGGATGGCAACCATGTCCGGAACTACAGCCGTTAGCTCCGGGGTTACCTTATTGAGTTCCCGATAGTCCACTGTCATGAGCCACGATCCATCCGGCTTCTTCAATGGCCAGATGGGGCTGTTGAAGGCGCTCAGCGTAGGGCGAATAAACTCCGCCTGTACCAATGCAGCAATAGTGTCGCTGATCTCATGCTCTCCACCAGGAATGCAGTACTGCTTGACTGACACCGGGGTCTGGGGAACCGGCAGGCACACTGGGTCCCATTTGGGATGTCCCCGCAGTAGGGGCTCCACAGTTCTGATTGCCCCAATGTAGCGGGGGTGCCCAAAAGCAAACAGACCATATTGTGTATCCACACACCAGCCACGCAAGATGTCCATTCCAATGATGTCTTCACCTAAAGGTGCAGCCAGCACTGTCGCCCGAAAGGCAGGGGCTTTCCCCAGCGTGAGGGTGACCTCCACCGAATAAGCGGTGGTCTCCTCTCCTCTGAGGCCCTGCACGACCACCGTGTGACCCGCAGTCTGGGTAGAATGCAGAATGGTCACCTCAGCTACAGTGTCTAACAGAGCTAGCACATGCTGCTCCCCTCCCTGGGGCCACCTGATGGTTACTGGGACGAATGGGCGCCGGTCCCCTGCTACCTGTTGCACCACCACAGCCCGTACCACAGGGGACCTGCCTCCCCATCACTTCCTAGGGGGAAGGGTCCAGTTGACTGGGACGCTGGGCTCGGTCCTCCCCCCAGCTCCTGTACCTTTCTGTGGTGCCTGAGTCTCGCCTGCCCTCTTGGAGGCACCCACATCCTCACTCTGCTGAGTAGGCGGCAGTTGTAACCAATGCTTGTACAAGTCTGGTGTTGACAAACCATTGATCTCCTCATGGGGCACTCCTGCCTTCAGCAAGTCTATCCACATGGTTCTCCAGGTCACCCTAACGTGCCCTTTCTCCTGTCCAGGGGCTCCCGCCCAACCACCTTTTCCTTTTGTGGCACGGACCGCTTTCACGCCTATGACAGCCTCTATCTGCATCAACGTTCCAACCAAGTCACCTACATTCCCACCCACTGCCATGACCATGGCCATAAGTGAGGCCTTCAGCTCGAGGGGGGCAAGGTGTAACAGAGTGGCCTTGATGGATTTATGGACTCCTATATCGTCCGGTCCCATGTCGATGAAAGCCACAGCCCACGCCATGCCCAGCTGCCGCAGCGCACCCACCCCTTCTGGGATCGTATGCCAGGGCCTCACCAGTGCTTCCAGTTCCCCCGGGGAGGGGTAGACCGGGTCCACTGCCACGGTCAAGCAGCAGTACAGGGACGGCGCTTCCATGGCGTTTCCCTGTGCATCAGTAATACCTTGCATAGTCTGCAGCGCCTGTCTGACCTGTGAATCCTGGAACAACATTCCCTTCTGGTGGAGTTCCGCAAGCAGCAGCAACACAGTGTTGCCTGCGTTGTCCCATACATGCACTAGCCAGGCCAACAGGCCTTCCTCTGGCTCCTGCTTAAAACTCTTCACCATCTCCTGCAACTCACTTGTATTAAACATCCGCCAGACCTCATTGCAGCGACCTCCTTCTGCCCTCAATTCCTGAATGGGGCACGCCTGTCTCGGGTCGGTTTGCACAGCCTCCCCGTTCACCTCCTCCTCCTCCTCAGACGAGGAAGAGCTCCAAATGTTACCATCCCAGGTCTCAGGGTCCCAAGTGGCTAGCACAAGGACCTCACACACTTGGGCTGTTGACGCCGGTTCTTTCCCTAATTTCACGTGCCGCCAATTCACAACTCTTGCCGCCAACACCTCACAACGATGGGTTAACTCTTGCGTCCTTTCAGACTGCGAGGTAACCACCTCCTGCGCTATTGCCCACGCATCCGCTAAATCGCGACATTCCTGCTCCTTCCCTGCCAGCGCCTTCTGCAGGCGGAGAAGCTCATCATCCAGGGCCCAGAGGGCAGTTAGGAAAAGCCATGCTACCTCTCCCACCTCCCTTTTTTCCGTCCCTGGCCGGCGGCTCAGCCGCAGCCAACGCAACTCTCCTTCTACCTGTACTGGCATCACGCTTGCCACCTCCTGCAACTCCGGCCAGTCTGCCGGGGCTGCCCAACAGGCCACCATCCGTGCTACCGGCCCCCATCACTCCATCGAGGGCCATCCTGGTATGCGTTGCAGGGACAGCGCTGGCTTCCCTGCCTCCCCAGCTTTCGACTAAAAAGGCATCATACCTGGAAAACCCTGCTCGCTGTGCCAACTGTAGCCAACCAGGCTCGAGTTCCCCAGAAACGAGGCTGCACCCAGAAGGCGAGTGTTATATTTGGTTTATTGAAAGCGTGTGACACCCGCGATGGGAGCCCCAGAGACGCCGCAGTCACCAGTGGGGGAAAACCCGACGTGTCGGAGCTTCGCTCGGGGAGAGGCTCTGTAACAGCCCTCCTAACACTAGCTGATAAAGCTGAACTCATTAACATAAGATTGCCTAAAATTGCCTACGCATTTCTTATCACTATCTCTTGTGGCCTACTGCCAGCGTAGCCTTGAAATCTTGGCAAGCACGCCTTGTTCTGCAGTAGTTCCCATGGCAGTTATTTTGCAGCTTTTCACCTTGCACAGACTGGTCTGTTTAGATTCTCCTGAGGATTCACAGAGGGGTTGGACTGCACTCTCGACTGTTACAAAGTCTTTTCACACCCTACAGAGTCAATGGCTATGTCTACACTAGCAGCCCCCTTTCGAAAGAGGGATGCTAACGAGACACTTTGAGGTATCCTAATGAGGCACTGCAATGAATATATGCAGCCCCTCGTTAGCATAATGGTGGCTGCAGCCCTTCGAAAGTGCTGCTTTCAATCACACACAGCTCATCTACATGGGGTCCTTTTCAAAAGAACCCCGCACATTTCGAAATCCCTTTATTCCTGTTTGGTTATAACTATAAGCAACCCATAAGCAGTGGACCCGCAGTGGAACGACCCACATGTTGAAAGTCATTTATATATCTAAGTATCTTGCTCATCCTTGGCCTAAGGACCTGATCCAAAGTTCATTAACATCAATAGAACTCTTTTCCATTGTTTTATGGGTTTGGATCAAGCCCTGTACCACTACACAAATTGAAGAGCAATGTTCAACTTGCCCCATATGTTTACTTTAGGAAAATCTTAGTTAACGCTATTTTGTCATGTAAACCCTTTTACAATTATAGGAGTTGCATATTGCTCTATTGACATCTCTACCCAGTCTAGGGAAATGAAGTCTCTTCTCGGTGTGAATGAACAAGAGCATAACATAGATCCCTCTAAAGTAAAACCTCTGCTATAGTAAAGGTTGAAACATCACGCGAAGCATTTTTATTCTGTAATAATCCTGCACACTTCCAGGTTCACAGCATCACAAAAATCTTCATTACATCACACATGGTTCAAAACAAAAGAAACATAGATCTGGCCAACATAAGTACCTTTTTCCTGAGCTTCTGTATTTTTTCCAGGCAAAAATCTCTTGTATAAAACTGGAATTTATACCAGCACTCACATGATTTTCAGTCAAGCGGTTTGTAAGATCTGGCACCACAAAAATGTTGGTACCTGCTATTAATTTAAACTAATAGGAAGCAATCCACATATGCTATGATGTATTCAGCAACACCACTGAAGCAGCAGCCCATATGAGGCTATTTCCAGTTTAAGTGACCTTGTATTTTAAATTCAGTAGTACACTTCAGCAAAGAAAAGGCAGACTTTAAAAGGAGGAGGCACAAGAATTACTCTAGGCTGTTTGTTAATGAGAGTTTACTTACGTTCACTTGCACACTACAGGCAACAGCTGGCTTTCTGACACAGTGACCTTAAACCAAGTTATATCATAATAAAAGCACTCAGCCAACAGTTGTGGAGAGAAAGCTTACTGAAGTAACCCTCCCAACACAACACTTTGATCTTTGCATCATTTACTGGTAGGCATCTGAAAATAATAATGGCTTACTTAATACAACAGTAGCTGCTATCCATGCCTAAGAATATTGCTGTTCCTCCTTTAACCCAACCTCTTCTACCCATAAAATCAAAGTAACTACTTTTTAGATGACAAGTCTTAACAAAATTACAAAATTCACTTTCTATTGAGTATCTAATAGGGGAACTATTGCTTTGGACCAAACTGTGGACTCCTTACTCACGCTGATGAGCACTTATTTATCAGGACCACATATATCAGAAATATCAACAGACAATAGGAAACTTACTAAGGTTTGTTGCCTAGGTTTGGACGCAAGCCCACAATCCAATACTAAATATCAGATCCATGAGGAAGACACAAGAGAGTGAACATAGTTCCATCCATCCTTTGTCTTGTTAATGGTGATCAGGAGAACTATCAACTGAGGTTCTCAAATGAGGCTAGGGAGACAGTGATAGCCCTTAGATATAATTGAAAATCATTGGGAGCTGTGTATCTAACTTATTTAAGCTCTTCGAAAAGCCCATCCCATAATGAGTCCTGTTACACACATTATGGTGCCTTTATGGTAGGGAGCCAGCATGGGTCAGTTGGTTGGCACGCTACTTTCCTGTCAGTTAGATCAGGGGTCTGCAACCTATAGCTCTGGAGCCGTACATGGCTCTTTCATAATTTCTTTGTGATTCCGAAAGCTATAATTGCAAACTTAAAAAAATAATTAAAAAAACCTCTCCTGATTATTTTCAATAAGGACTGAATGTCTAAAAGCACTGCAACAAACAACTGATATCTAAATAGCAAACGATATGTGATCTCCAAACATTGGATAGCTCCCCATTTAATATGTGCAGTGCATTGTGAGATATGATACTGTATCTGTGTTTTGATTGTGTTGCTAATAAAGTCGTATTCACATGCGTTGAATAAGATCTTGAATTAGTGAGTTAATGAATTAATCAAATTTTAAAAAATGGCTCTTCTTGCTATTTTGGTTGCTCACCCCTGAGTTAGAGAACGAAATCTTGTGTTCTGTGGAATCTTTGATCAGGGAAAATCAGGACTAGAAGCACCAAGATCATGACTAATGTCAAAGAATAGATTAAAACAACATCATAGGGAAACAATGTGGTGCTTCACTTAAATAAAAACATCTGAGAAGTACCATGCAGATGTATAGTACAGTAAGTATTTTACTCTCCAAGTTCTGCTCTTTCAAAGGTTAGCCTATAATCAAAATCCCCTGATCACTCCCCGGATTCATCACCAAAATGGTAATCCAAAATGCTTGAGAAAAGCAGGAATATTTTCTGTTAGTTTCTAGAGATCATAGAGTGTAATACTGCTAAAACAATATGTGCATATGGGAATTAAAGAGAATGGCCCTCTTAGCAATAAGAAAATATCAGGTTAGCTGCACTGCCATATACAAACCCTATGTATGCACACTGGTAATCAAAGAGGGTCACATGCACACTAACATACGTAGCATCTCTAGGATTGGCCTTGACTTTGGCTCAATTTTCTAGTGCTCCTGATGCACACGACATGCACAGCATTCATTCTGTGGTTGTTATGTTTGCCTCTCTTTCCTTTTCATGTGTGTGAACTTAGCCCTAAAAGACATGATTTCTATCCACTTGTGCTGCTGATCTGTTGAGTGATGTTGGCGATTCTGGGGGCAAATTCTCCTCTAAGGGACACTATAAATCATGAATAACTTCACTAATATCTGTGGTGAACACCAACAGAAATTAGAGCAACATTTGGTCCTTTGATTTGCTTATGTGTACTGATCCTGTACCTCTGTACCAAGGTTTGACATTGGTTCCAATGAGACAGGAAACAGGCTTTTAGCACTGTGTCCATAAATATGACATCCTACAACATTTATTTGCGACCTACAGTAGATTATATAATTATTGAATGAGGATTTTCCTGGTATCCTATTAAAATCTACATGGAGATATTTTTTTCTTCAGTGAAGTGTCCTTTGACATCTACCATTTCCTTTAAGTTCTACTTTTCACATCCTAATTGACATTTTGTCTTTACACATTGTGCTGCCGACACATTGGGTTTAAAAAAAAATACTAAATGTAACACAGATCTGACATCTAACTCATGAAATCATACAACTGTTCAAGAATAAAATGGGAGACTCTACCACTATGTCAATAAATCTAACCCCTTATACTACGGAAGCAAGTACTTGCAATTCCCAATAGATTTACCATCAATTTATAACAGTAAAAATAAAATCTTAGAAGTGGAATTCCCAGTGATAGGGGCAGGCCCACCAACCGGGGGCTGTTGCCCTGGGGCCTGGAGATTCAAAACAGCCAGAGGCTCCCAGCTGCCACTGCCACTACTGCAAGAGTGGCAATGGCTGGAGAACTCGGCCCTTTCAATCAATGCCAGAGCAGCACAATATGTGCACCAGGCAAGTCTAGAAAGTCATCACAAAAAAAAAAAAAAACAAGACACTATGAAAATAATGGCAGAGCCTTGATCAGGAAGGTAAACTTAGAAGGTGGCACAAGACAACAAAGATCATTTATTATAACTGGAGAATCATTAAATGGATGAGAATTGGTCTGGTGCTTCCCTAATAGAAATAAAAGCTTTGTATTAATCCCTCATAGTTATCCATGATTTTTTAAAAAAGCTTTTGAAGTGTGATATTATGCACTAGATTATACTGTTGGTTTTTTTAAATGGCTCAAATATCACTAAGCCTTTTATGGGAATTCAATAAAATCCAGACTTATTCGGATTACATGGCAGTTTGAGAAATCCAGTAGTAAAGGATCATTTTCCTTCCAATCAAGAGAAAAAGAGCCAGGAGGTTTCTCCTTCCCCTTAGTACAACAGAGAAAAATCATTATTCTGGCCTTGTATAAAGCTGTTCAACTGAACCTAGCTGCAGCAGTCTGGAAGCCTTGTGAATGAGCTCTGTGCTGCCAAGCCAAGTTAGAATAATAGTCCCTGTCTCCAACTGTGGGGGCTGGAAGTATTAAAAAGGCCAAGCAAGTGACTTCCCTCGAAGGAGGGAGTGCCTCACATGGTTCAACATTAGAGGCCTGATCCAATAGGACCTGCGTGATAGGGAGAGACTGTGAGGGAGTCTGAAGGAAGCATCATTTGCTCTCCTTAGCTTTCAAGGATGGTGATTGTGCTGGCAGTCTTTGAAGCAAATGCAATGTATACATCAAAAGGAAAAAAACTTAGGGAAGTAGTGTTGTTTGGGTTCAGATCTGACAGACACCATAAACAAACAAGCAACTACCTTAGTAACTTAGATGAGAGGTTACTTGCAGCATAATAGGTGGTACAGTCTTTGCATGCTCTGTGCACACAAGAAAGTTCAGAGCCCTCACAGACAAAGCCCTCCTCCAGTACCCCAGCACTGGTAGCAGAACTTTACACAACATGCCTCACTCAGCCACTGCTTGCAAGACACAATTTGGCCCTTATTTTAGTGGAAGAAAACAATGCCATTTATTCCCACTGTACATACCCTCAAAGCTATCTTCTAACATGAACAGAACTGATGTGCATCTAAATACAATGGACCAGTCACACAGATGAAGTAAATCAACACAGTTCCAATTGACTTCAGTGGACTTGCATTTATTTATCACAGCTGAACATTTTCCTCAGAGTATTGACCCTCCATGCCTTAACCTAAGTGTGGTTTCAGGGCGCTAGCTGTGTTAGTCTGTTGCAGCAAAAACAAAGAGACATCCTGGGCACCCCTAAGATTAGAGCATAAGCTTTCATGGGCTGCAGCTCACTTGATCAGATGCATGAAGTGGAATCTTCAGTTTGGCAGGGATTTATACAGAAATGGAGTGTAACATCAGTGCTAATGAGGTTAACTCAATCAGGGTGGATGTGATCCGCTTCCAACAGTTGATAAGGTGAGAATACCCCTAAAGGGGAAAAATTTTGTAATGAGCTAGCCATTTAATAAACTCTTTCTTGTTTTAACCTATGTCCAAAGTGCGTGTAAAACACAACCTGGGTGCAGATAAGGTGATGCAGGCCTACAGACAGTGGTGGGGGGGAATCAATTGCCCAAGGGTCTGGAGATTCAAATGGGCCCAGGACCTGCTGCAGCTGCTACAGTGACAGCAGCTGTTGCCCTGGGCCCTTTAAACTGTAGCCAGAGCAGCACCCTGGGCACTTTGTGCAACTCTGAGGACTCCAGGGGGGAGGGCTGGCTGCCCCTGTCCCACCCATTCCACCTAGATCCCCACCCCATCTGGGGTGCAAAGCTGGGCCCCCACACACCTTGCCCCAAGATGTGCAGTGGCTGTTGGCCCCACTGAGGTGATGTTTCTCCAGCTTCCACTGAAGTCAACACCCAGTATTTCTGAGAATCCACCTCTGACTGAATGCCTAAAAATGGATGTAAGCATCTAACATTTAGACTCCAAAGGTAGTAATATGGGCCTTTCATCCTTAGGATTGCCAGTGTTGAATAACTTTTTAGATTTAAGGATCTGATTTTGCCCTCCTTTACATCACTTTTATGACAATGTAATGCCATTGACTTCAATGGAATTGCACTGGCATAAAACAAGTGTAACAACAACACTCAAGTAAACAAAGTGAAGGCCACAACTGTAAGAGTAATTGAACTAGCATTGCCTACTTTTTCTTTGGGACTACAGAAGGAAATTTGTGACTGTGGTGACACACATCCTGAACTCTTTAGTTTTTCAAAACACGGACATAGCCTGGCTGTAAATCTGAAAGTATTAAAAAACAATATGAAAAAAATTCCTGACTTTCAGATTCACATCAGCTACTCTGGTTACAAAAAATCTTTCATTGTATTTTGATGGTAAGAAAAATGTATTGTTTTCTTCCTCTGACCACTTGTATGTGTGCTGGAGAATTTTGGTTCTTTAAACCTTTAGTAGCTGCTACTTAAAAAGTGTGGTTCTATTCTGAGATGTGACTCAGTATAAAAGACAACATGGAGTTACGCCACCAATTTCAATAGGAAGTTGGTCAGGTTATAAGTAAAAACTATGTTTAAAACAATAATAACTCCTTCAAACTTCACCCTGGATCTGAAAGTCAAGCTGAATGTTTCCTAGCTCTCATCACCAGTAATGCCAATTCCAAGTGCAGTATAATGCCTCTGTCCTTACAGTATGCTTTCAGTTATAGCTGAGCAACTCTATTGTCTTCTGTGGTGTTCAACAGGTGTCACTGATGCCATACTTTGAAGACAGGTAGTCCTGCAAATGGAGTTTAGTTAACAATACTCTTGATGATGCATAAACCAGAAAAGAATTCAAATCATTGTCAGATCTATATTGGTTCTGCAGGTCTGACAGTAATGAACACGTTTTATCATCCAAGTACAAAACTCTGAATTTCCTTACATTCAGAGAGCAGATATACTAAATATGAAGATGCCATTTTTACATAAGAGTTTTTTTCCAGTAAAAGTCCGCTATACTGAATGTGAATTTCATGGTCTACTTAAAAATAAGCATACCTTTGTTTGCAATTGTAAAAAAGGAAGCAGGGGGCTGAGGGCTAAAAGCAGCATAAGGCACATATCTAAATCTAGTTGTACACTACACATTTTTGCCAAACTAGCAATGCTCATTGCGGGTGTATGAGGTATGATCTCTGATAGACAGCTGTGCCAACAAAACTGCTTGGGATAGTCAAAATTATACTGGAGAAACCTCACTTATTTTCCTTGGGGAGGCTGGAATGACTTTTACTGGCAAAAGAACAGTTTTGGCAGCATAACTGCATCTTCAACTTAACGCTTTTGCCAGCATAGCTATGGGAGTCAAAGATCACACCTCATCATGTCCCTGACCAACATAGCTGTGCCATAGGTTAGAGTGTAAACCTGGCATAGGACAAACCACATGAGCTCCATTATTTTACAGTCATCCACATCTTCATGGTCATTTTATAGAGGTAAACTAAATATTCAGTTTACACTAACTGGACTGCAAGCTAAACTTGGTTTGGAGAATATTTTAAAATAGCTCTTTCAAGAATACAGATATCAACCCACTGGTTTTCTTCAGCAATAAGATGGCATCTCTGGGAGCAGCTACACTTGTCAGACTCTTCAAGAAAAAAATAGTGGTGCCAGAAGTACGTATTAAGGGCCCAAATCTGCCCTGTCTTATTTCAGTAAAAGCAGGATCAGGCACTAAGTGGAAGATGGTATTACCTGCTCTTATTATGGAGGCACTGATCACAAGTCAATAGTTAAGGCTGAATATTTTGCAATTAAATCAGGATTTCAACTTCTTTGATTTTCAGAAAATATACTCTGCCACGTAGAATGCTACAAGGTGAAAAAACTAATGTAGCTTTAGAATAAATTTAATCTAATCTGGGAACACAAATATTAAAATGCCTTAATTGTGATCACATGGTTATTGCAAGACATTACTACAATATAGACTTCAGACTGCTTGGTTGCCTTCATTGTGCATTTCTTACTTTAACATACTGGCTTTCTTTTAAATGTAACTTTATGTCTTAATTTCCTGGGTTTATGACACTTGCTTTTGAAATAGTTACAATATCCATACAGGTTTTTCATTTTGTTTTGTTTTTTTTAAACAGATACATACAATGAACCTTTCTTAATTAAGGTTTTTGTTTCCCAATATAAAGCTTCAGTGGAGTTTTTCGTTTCACTCATGCAGAGAATTTGGCCCAGATATAGTGAGAAGGATGGAAAAACAGAAAGGAATGGGACACTTCAGCCTAGAAAACAGGCCAGAGGAACTTTCATCCTTAACTCATACAGAGGCTAAATCAGCTGATTGTGGGAGTATCTTCAGCACTGATAATTTCACTAAACACTCTGGCTAGGTATACACTACAGAGTTTTGTCAACAGAAGGGGCCTTCTGTTGACATAACTCAGTGAGCATCTACACACTTAAAGCACTCAACAAAGTCTCGACAGAATGCTGCATTTTCCTTGACAGTGTTGTGTCTCAAAAATGTGAGGCATAACAATCTCTGGAAAGAGTACGGTTGACAAAAGTGTAGTGTAGACACTTCTGTCGACAGAAAGGGCTTCAGGTTCACAGGCAGCCCTCTTTGCAGAGCTGCCTTTCCGCTTTCTGGCACCAGAGGGCAGTTCAGTCTGGGAGTTCTCTGTCCACAGAGCAAGTTGTGTGTAGATGCAATCTGTTGACAGAGGTTCCATTGAGATTACCCTGTTGACCGTAACTTCTGTCGACAGAAGCTGCTTCTGAAAATTTTTGAGTAAGAAGGGACCTCCGGAAGAAGGACTTCCTTCTGGAAGACCCCCTGGGGAGCGCACTTCTAAACGGCATTTTGGAGTCTGGAAGAACGTCTTCCGGACTTCAAATCATGTGACCTTATGCTAATGAAGTGTGAGGGATTTGCATCTGTGCCTCATTAGCATATTTCGGACCATATATTAGCATGACACTTTCAAAGAAAGTGGCAGGTGTAAAAATGGCCTAGTGTAGGCATAGCCTCTAGAAAAGAGTAGATCCTAATTACAATATAGACTCACTTTATGAAAAAAAGATTTTGAGAAAGAGATGTAGTCTCATGGCTTAAAACTGTGCAGATATTGAGGAACATGCATTCTAAGGTTGCACCAATATTGCCTCATGGTGTGGCATTAGGAAAGTCACTTGTACTTTCTGCTGCTGGTTGCGCATGAGTAAAATAAGGCTAATAACATTTACTCCTATTTGGAGGTGGAAAGGATTAATTTATTAATAAACCAAATTCTGCCCACAATCGTAGCCTAGGTCTGACTTGACTAGAGTTCCACAAGACATGGCTGCAGACAGCATTTGTCCCATCATTTAGTTAGTCTGATAACAAGAAATCAGAATATTTCTCAACATCAGAAGGAAAACTGAAATAAGATAGTAACTTCTAAAAAGCATTATTTGCCACTGATTTAGAACTAAACAGTCACACAGTCCCCTTTCCCCTCATCACTAAAATTCATTTTATCACTTTTAGTGCCTCATATGTCATGGATCACACAGTATTCCTCACTTCTTGGGATTGATTTTCCAAAACATCCTATTGAATGCTTTTTTTTTCAGATGATCCAATGGACTTTGCTGTTCTGAGCTTACGAGAAATTGCTGAGTGTTAACATAATTTTTGCTATAAAAAGCACAGCCAAAAAAAGAGACCATTTTACTCTGGAGGAAATCCATTTGGATGCACTCACATTTCTGCTGGAACTCCTAAACAGCTTGATCCAAGACACTCACTAAAAAAGAAACATAATTTCTACTTACAGCAAATTGAAGCAACTTTTTTCCCTTGGCGATTACATCACTTTCACTTAATTTTATGTTTTCCATCCTGATCTCTCTAGTAAAGTGAAACTGTAGCAGAAACATATTTAATTGTTCATTAAAAAACCTATATCCAGTATTATTGCAAAACAGGGGGAGAGATACAGAGGAAAGTTAAAAAAGCACATAAGGTTGACATGAGTATTTTTATCAGTCTAAATTTGCCACTGTGTGTATTATACACAACACACACACAAGGTAATGGGATCTCCAGCATGAAAAATAAAGATGAATGATAAATTGAAATTCAACTCTACAATTATTATAGAACATCTGTCTTAGTCTCTTGTATATACACATACATCTATTGACTATAGCACACACACACACACACACAAAAACTACAATGAAGGAATGGAAATGTTGCACAATTAAGCATTCCTGTGCCAAGAAACGGCCCCTGGTGTTTATACATTACAACACAGTCTCAGATTACATGATTACATACTATTTCTCAAAGAACATCAAATACAAAGTAAGCTTCCAAGAGCTATACCAACTCATCATGTTGTATTTACTAAAGACTTCTTTCTGCAATGGAAAATGTGTATTGGGTTTTAGTATTTTATATGTCAAAAATAGTTTATGGAGTTTTGCTCAAACATTATAAAAAATTCTCCTTCAATCCAAAAGATGAGTTTCCAGAAAAGTTATAAATATTTGGAAACAGGAAGTTATAACAGAAAGTGTTTTTCACTGTTAATTATAATGTATGAGACCAACATCTGCTATAAATAAAATATATTTGGGTCTCCAATGTATTCTTTGCTTTCTGTTCTAAATTGTTGCACACTATTATTCTGTTATGTTAAACATTTCCATGTTTCACCCCAGAGCTGGAATAAGTATAGAGTTATTTACCCAAAATAGATTAAATTAGCTAAAGCAGACAGAGAGTCTTGTAAATTCATTTCTACTGCAGGTGATTTCATATTTAGAAGAGCAGTGAGTTCCTGTGAAACAACAACAACATAAGACTCTGTTGCATGGAGGATATTTAAGACTCCCAGAATGTAGATAAGTGAATATAGGAACTCAAGCTACAGACTTTGCATTTAGCAGTTACTTGATACAGGCTGAATTTCTCTAATCCAGAACTCTCTAGTCCAGCAAACTCCATAATCCATCGTGATTTTAGTTAGCAAGATGACCACTGAGAGTGGGCGTGGGCAAGTTTTCTGTGGTCCTGTAAAGTTTGTTTACAGCTACTAGTCCTGGCTCTCAGTGTTCTGTGATGTTATTTAGCTGTAATTTATCTCTATAAGTCTTCTAAGAGCCCAGTAAGATGTGGAAGTGTTGGTAATGTGCTAGAAAATATTGACCACCCGCCACTTCACAAATTCTCTTGTCTGGCACTAGTTGGGTCCCAAGGGTGCCGGATAAAAGAGGTTCAACCTCTAAGGAGCTTTCATTAACCATGAATCACATCAAAATGTATATATTCTCCTCTCCAATACAAGATGATAAATAAAGGAAGCTGAATGATAACAGCCTTAAACACAGTCAAAGAATAACCATAATGACACATTGTGCTTTCAAGAGCTTTACTTAACTCTTAGTTGAACACAAGTCAGGCCTGTTCTGCAAAGACAAGACAAAGTATTCCAGTTATTTGCCTTTATCACAGTGGCAATGTATCATGAAATACAGACCTGATGTGCATCAAAAGAGACCTGCTGAAAGAGCACCCCATTCCTAGAAGGAAAAAACGTAAGTCAAAGATGGATGGCCTAACCAATATCTATTCACTGAAATAACACATCTTAGCTTTGTTCAGGAATATTGCCCTTCTGCCACTGCCCAGGGCAAATTAGGAGCAGATGCTGCTCCCACTGACATCCACTGCAAAAATCCCATTGATTTAGCAGGAACAGGCCTTCCATCAGTATAATGCAGAAAAAGGACAGTCTGGGCCAGAGCACTGAACTTGGAAGGAAGAGCAAGTCACTTCCCCTTTCTGTGTCTCTGTTCCCCTGCCTATCTTTCTGTGTGTTTGTTTATTGCATTGATAAGCTCTAAGAGGCAGAGACTATGCCCTATTATATGTCTATATGTTGCCCACCACCAAGAGGTTCAGATCTTGGGTAAGGCATTCAGGCACTACTGTAATACAAATAATAAAAAGAAAAATAGTGACTAATGTAAAGATTATGATTTACAATATTACAGGCCTTGGACATGTTTTTTTCCCCCTGATTCTTTCCTGCTCCAGTTAAAGTAAATGGCAAAGCTCCAGTTAGTCTCAGTGGAAGCCGACTGGCCCTAACCTGTGCATTCCTGACATTTTTAAAAGGCAAAAAATGTCTAGTTTGTATGAGATACAGCATTTTATTTCCCATGGAAGTTTCAGTTTCCCAGAAACGTGTAATGCAGTCAATCCCATGCCATGATTTACACAAGTTTCACAGAATAATTCCTCTTCAGGGACATAGGCACCTGAAACACTTTGCATGCTGCATTAGCAACTCAAGTTATCTGGCCCATAACAGTTACATCAAAATAGTATTTTCCATTCTCATACATTGTGCAGGAGTAAACAATTCCTTTGATACATGGACATGGAGATTTTTATGACAAACATATGTAAAATCCCAGCATGCATGCTTTGTTTATACTGTTATATAAAATAACTACTGAAAGGACCGATTTCCAGGAGATGCCTATAGGGATATGTCAAACATATGGTATACCAAAGACATCTTCAAGCCCTGTACTTTGAATGCTATTCTGTTTTCTTTGTGATGTATTTTGGCTAACAATCCTCTTTTTGCTCCTTTCCCCAGGTAGACATCACTCTGGTTGCTATGTCTTGAGTACCATCAATAACTTGATAAAAGCGTACAAAGTCCACGCAGTTAAAAAGGTTTTTCCTATTCTAGAGAATTCCTCACAATAACACTCATTTTGAATTATTATTTCATTAATACCTCCATATTGAAATTCATTAGTTGCCAAGAAGATGTCCATAACCTCAATTCTGAAGAAGAGGAGAAGAATGCAGGCATATTATAAATAGTTCTATGCTTTCATATCAGTCAGGATATTATGTCATATTATTTTTTTGGATATTGTATGGCATTTTTATTCTCACCTGCATCTTCACATTTAACTACTTTTATCTCCAGCCTTAAATGATTCTATCTTCAATAAGCATTTTCCCACTTCCTCATCACCATCATCAACAACCATGGGCTCAGCTCCCCTTGGTGTCTGATACCACTTTCATTTTTAACTTCCATCTTTCCCTGTCCAGTATAGAGTGGCTTAGTTTATGTAAACTAGCTCCACACCAATCTACTATATCATCGACTCATTCTCTGTGAGGTCTGCCTCTCCTATTCGAACGGTCCATTATGCCAAATACCATGATCTTGATTTTTTGTTCGTCATTCATTCTGCAAATATGCCCAAATAGTTGTAACTTGTGTTGTATAACCTTCTGTAGTAGGTTTTCTTTTGGCTGTATCTTCCTATATAATTACTCATTGGTGACCTTCTGCATCTATCCTATTCTCAGGATCTTTCTATAATGACTCTTCTTGAATGCCAATATTCTTCTCTTTGAATCTTTCGTTATCACCCATTTCTCACATCCACACAATATGCTGCTGAATACATGTTTTCAAGACTCTCAGCTTCGTTCCTAAGCTAATTGCTTTGCTTTGCTTTGCTTTTTCCCCACTCACCTGCTTCAATCTCATACGCCATGGAAGAGTCCTATTCGCATTGCTCTCGCCGCTTCTTTCTACCTTGGAAACATTGTCAGGGGCATGAGAGAGGGAACCACTTTCAATTAGGGTTTTTTGTTTTGTTTTGTTTTGTTTTGTTTTGTGTTTTGTCTCTCTATCTTATCTCTGTGTCACTTTATGCCAGCTTTGGGGAAATCTGATGCTGGTATCTTCTACTGCTAAGCACACAGGAAACTTCCTATTGCTTTTAATGTTACCACAATAACATCAAATTCCACTTTGGTACTCTTTGGCCAGACCAAACAGCAGTGTCCTTTCTATATACCCATATTTACATAAAACATACACTATGTATTTGTGGCTATACATAGTCCTTGAGTCTACACCATTTTGGAGTTTGAATTCCTATTGTACAAAGAGATAACAGCAATAGAAAATGCTAACACCCAGATTCTGCCCTGTTACACCACAACAAATATTTAATTTCACTGATGACAATGGAATCAATCTAGATTTACACTGAAATAAAAGTAAAATTTAGCACCATTCATAAACCAAGGAGTACCCAGCAACTAGACTCCACCTTTTACCTTTCAACAAAACACATCCCTTCATCTAAAATTAGACCAGAATTTAGTATTTAACATTTACCTTTCTATTCTTTGTTTCAATTTTAATTCTAGATACAGCCCACTCTCAAATGTACCTCACAAACAAATGCAACTGTTTAAAGAAATGCTATAAAAAGGAAAATGCTGAGTAGCTCAGCAGTCTGCACGCAGTAAAATTATAATAGGAAGAGTAGCTTTGTTTCTGTGCCATTTTAGAAGTATGGCACAACCACCATTTATTCTTATATACCATATGGTATTGTCATCTATCGCATGCATGAGTTTGTATGGCATTTATTTTATATTTAAAATAAAACTTTATATTTCCAGTCCATTTGATACATACAGTTTGTAAATGAGCAGGTAGGAAATATCCTATGGAAGCAACTTCATTCTTCTAGAAATGCAACAAAAATGTCCAACAAATAGCAGTATACTTTTGCAGTGAAAACAGCAGCCTTGTGCTTTTGCTAAATTTAGGATATAATTTAGGGATTACCATTGGCAAAAAACTGTTGGTGAATATTCTCTAGAGGTGTCAGAGGCCCCTTTTTATTAGAAACTCCGTTTTGATCCTCCAACACACACGCCAGCACACAAATGGGTTGCTGAACAACTGCATTTAATACTAGATTTCTAAACTGATGGGAGAAGGGCATGGCTTGAAAAAAAATTGTGAACAGGGAATTTGAAAATAGAAAGAGGCCGGTACTTGTTGAGCCACGCTCTTGAAATTGTGCACGAGGGAATGGTGGAAAACAAAAATCTCATCATGGCCGCTGAGCTAATGGAGCCCTATTATGATACTCTTTGGCTACGTCTACACATGAAGCCTACATCCCAGAAGTTTATAGATTAAAAAAGGGAAGCAGACAATTTCTGTGACAATTTTTGACCAGCCTTGCTCCTCAAACCTTTTGAGGTTTGAGGAGCACACATCGAAATAAGGGTGCCAGGCACAGCTGCACACAGGGTCACACGGCGGACTCAACAGCCAGCTGCTCCCTTAAAGGGCCCCTCCCAGACACACTTGCACTAAACACCACAAGATCCACAGAGCCGACAACGAGTTGCAGACCCTGTGCATGCAGCATGAATTCCCCGCTGCAGCAGCAGCAGCCAGAAGCCCTGGGCTAAGGGCTGCTGCACACGGTGACCATAGAGCCCCGCACGGGCTGGAGAGACAGCGTCTCTCAACCCCCCAGCTGATGGCTGCCATGGAGGACCCCACAATTTCGATGTTGCGGGACGCGGATCGTCTACACGGTCCCTACTTCGACGTTGAACGTCGAAGTAGGGCGCTATTCCGATCCCCTCATGAGGTTAGCGACTTCGACATCTCGCCGCCTAACGTCGAAGTTAACTTCGAAATAGCGCCCGACGCGTGTAGCCACGACGGGCGCTATTTCGAAGTTAGTGCCGCTACTTCGAAGTAGCATGCACGTGTAGACACAGCTTTTCTTTTCTTTAGGCCAGTACTAACTAGGGCCATGCAAAGACAGGCAATTCCATTTCACAATGGATTTTGATATTTCAAAATTTGCTTTCCTTCCAATTAGGAAAAATAACCAAAAATTCTCCGTGAAGCATAGTCTCACTGGCTGTCCTAGATCTTTGGATCCTGGAAGCCCTCAAGTCCCCAGGCCCAGTTCAATCCACATGACAGGCTGTTCAAAGCTGAAGTCTCCAGCATTGGAAGTCCTGGAAGGCATCAATTAACCATCAAAACTTTGGCAAAATCATGTCTGTGAAATGTCCCAATCTTTCAGAATTAGCAAAATCAGGTTTATCTAAATTTTCTGATCAGGTCTAGCACTATCCCAATAGCTCAGCATCTGTCGTGCGGCACAGTGCTGTCTGAAATGCTATAGTTCTAGCTTGCACATAAAATAGAGTTCACAACAACTTCAGGTAATAAAAGCTTCCATGCTACTTTTACCAAAACACCTTCAGCAATCTAATTTGGGTGTGCTTTCTTTCCTTGTCAGTTCCTGAACAGAATAAGACTTAATGTCCAATTCAATCAAATCTTTAAGACTGAGGACTCCCAATCCAACAGTACTGCAGTAGAAGCAGTTTTTAAATGCACAATTAGAATTTGGTATATTAATTCACGTGATTCAACAAAAATAATTAAAAAATATTAAGAACAAGAGTGGGAAGTAAACAGCATCCATCACTGCATAGTGCAAGTATTCTTTATTGTTTGGAGCTGGTACTTGATTACTGTAGTGATGAAGGCATTGCCGATATGCTAGTGGACAGGAAGGCAGATGAATAGATAGATGTTTCACGTGTGCACCAAGAAGAGGAATTATCTCTTAAACTTCAATCCTGTCTCTTGCTTTTTGGTTGTGTAGTACCCAGAGGCACTGAGACCTCATCTGGGGTGAGTGAAGTCTCTGCTCTACAGCTAGCTTCAGCTGAGCATCAGCTGGCCTTTAGCTCATGTGGCAGAGGGCAGGGCTTTAGACCCTATATTTGCAGGTTCTATCCCTGAGGCCAGCAACCCAGGTCTGGCAGCATCACAGTTGGTTTGAACAGCATGATATGTGTTTTCAGCAGCTCCCTCAAATGAAAGAGCAACTTTCTCCTGCAAGAGATCAGCATGATCATGCACCTCTCTACCTTCAGATCAACATGCAAACCATTCCTCTTTCCTCAGCCTACCCACAAACTGTCCCCAACAAACATCCAGGCCAGCGTGGGCTTGGGGAGAAAAGAGAGTAATCATTTTGTATTGGTACAATTTACAATTTTGGGAGCTTTCAGATATCAGGTTGGTGGATCATAAAAAAGATTAGATAGACAGACAATGGATGTGCAAGTAAACAAGCCCCCCAGTTCTTCCTCTGCAGTGTTCTGCTACAGGAACTCATGGGAGGAGTGAGGAGAGAGAACATAGCAAGTACAGGAAAGGAAAACTAGGTAGGTAGCTGGGACGGACTTGGCAGGTTCTTACTAATCCAATCAGTGTTCTTATTGTCATATATTTCTATCAGCAATACTATGACCTAATTGTGCTCCCACTGTACTCAGTGGCAAATCTTCTGCTGACTTCAATTGGAGCAGGATCATCCCCTTTCTGAACCAGTACTTTCTGCACACTAGAGGTATCAAAACCCCTCTAAATCCCAATTAAGATTTCTATAATCTACAAAAGGTTTGTCTTTAAAACCACAGGATCCCTACTGTACCAACCTGCTCTAACATCTGAAATCTACATGAATTCACTCCCTGAAGGAAAACCCAGAAAAGAAAAGAGTCTAAACAGCATTTCATACTCGCCGGTCTTGTGTTTGTCTTTCTAGGGTTCCAATGATCTGATTTTAAAAATCTCATTTCTCCCACTGTTAAAAATACTACCAGTGCAGTGCTGTTTGTGCTGGACAGCTGAACTGATTTGCACTAACACAACACCTGAACACCAAATTAAGCAATAATAGGAATCATGTATTGCAAAAACCACACAAAATTGATCTTTTGTGGTGCTACAACCTTATTTGGTATGAAGCTTTGACTTGCCTTCTATATTGAATCAGACCATGAGCATTTTTGCCTCAGAGTAAGAGAAAAACTATTGTACCACTTATTCTGCATGAGCACATGACAATATGCAGTACAACATTTTACTGTTTTATTCTAGCGTCCCATGGGCATGTTAAATTCTCATGGCTGTAACAGATGATTTAGGTCTGGTCACCAATTCACTAGAACGGATTATCATGTACATTGTACACCCTAGGTTAAGGCAAAAATGTTTAAACAGGGGTGCCTAAATTTAGTCATTTAAATCGAAATTTTAAACACCTTAATAAGGGTGGCTTGAGTTTTCAGAAACCAATGACAGTTAGAAGTGTTCAGTGCCTCCAAACAGCTACCCGCTTTTATAGAGGTGTCTAAATATGAACTTACATGTTTAACATTAAAAATCCAAAAGTGAATATTTTGACCTAAGTGCCTTTAAAGCTATTGGTATCCAAACTTCATTCCAACACAATGCAGCAGAAAAGCTGCCTTTCACTTAGTTTTGCTTAGAGATCACAAAGGATAGATATTTACAGCTGTGATATTACTTTGAGCACTAACAGTTGTTTTATGAACTGCTCCCATCAGCAGGAAATATTTGACATACACACAAGTTACCAGCATGTGCACCTTTAAGCAGCACAACCACTCAGTGAAATAAACAAAGTACTTTCTTATTTTAATAAAACACTTTTGTCTGTCAACAATTCTTGTTGTTCTAAAGCAGCGGTTCCCAAACTTTTTCTGGTCATAGAACACTTGAACATCACGGTGCTCTCTGCAGAACACAATCTTTTTTATATCATCTTACTAACTATGAGGAACATTACTAATGGAAAATATTTCATAATAATATTAATTAAATTACTGTATGGTAAACACAACTCAACAAATAATAATGAAACCACATGAGGCCCTCAAAGCTTCAGAATGTAGCCTGAATAATAAGTACAAAGATGAAACTTTGTGCAAAAAAATAAAAATGTATAGCTCATCAAGCATTCAAAAATTAGGCTACTTTTATGAATTGTTATTTTTTTCAATTAAATTATTTAACTGTCCTATGTTTTCAACATTTAAATTAGTTTTATTTTTTTTAAAATTGTTTTATTAAAATTATTTTCATGTTACTGTAGCCCACAAGGACTTTTGGATAGTATCAATAGTTTAAATTGGCCCTGTATCAAAAAATTTACTCACCACTGATCTAAGGCTTCTAAGGTATTAACAGACACAAATGATGACTTAACAAAGTAAACACTTTAGCCTGCTAACAAGCAGCAATGTTAAGAAAAATTGATAACTGTATAGTCATGTCAAGAAAACTGTAAAATGGAGAAAATTCTATCCCAAAATTTATTTTTTTCCATGCGAATGGGAAAAGTGGTGGAACACTTTGCCATAGCTTGCAGAACACTAGTGTTCCGCCAGAACATAGTTTGGGAACTGATGGTCTAAAGAAAAAGGATGAATAGCACTAAACTGTTGGGGTAGCTGTGGGAATACGCCAAGCAAAGAGGAAATTAACCTTCAAAGAGATCAGAACAAAATGCTTTACACCTTAGGCAGTATAAGAGGCTTATCCAGTGAGATACAGAGCAATCAATGGGAATAGACAGTGTGCAGCAACTTGAAGGATCAGTTCTTAAATGCTCCAAATATGAAGCAGCACAGCTTCAAAGATAAACAGAGAAAATCTCCCACTTACAGACCTTAGGGTTTTCCCTCAATACAGAAATGTTCATTAATGAGTATCCTGAATTATAAAAAGTTTAAATACTATACACAGGGAATACCTGTCTCTGTTATAGACATGGGTGTCTGCAGTGGAGTCCCCCTTCACAAATAAGAGGGGATAGAAGTCTAGATTTTGAAAAATGAATAGTGGTTTTCAATACTTCAGTTATTGTATGCTTAAACTGAGACATCACATAGGGGCCTGATTTTAAGGAAGTGCAGAGCATGTCTCAGAAAGTAGTAGAATGAATTAAGGCACATCATAACATTTTCTATGCTGACAAAATGTCAGCCATTGGGGATGAACAGAGATGCCTATGAGAAAGTTAAAGAACTAATATGTGCTAGGAAATGTTTGTGCAATTAAGTAAGCATTCTATATTTGCGCTGGCTGGTGTGATTCCACACTAACATGGTACCAGTGCTAACTCTGCTTGATCAAAAAGAGGAGTATGTCCAGTTGCCTGGGCTTCCTCTAGCTACTCTGCGTACAACACCACCTAGGCTCTGGGGTACTTATTCAGGAAGCTAGCAGACACTACTGCCTGTTCCACCATGCACACACACTGCTTTCTTTTGGTACTAACTCAAGTAAAAATAGCACGGCTATGTTTAAGCAAGCTGGGAATTATACCTCCCAGCACAAATGAAGGCATATCCTAAAGTCAGCAAAGGATCTGAAGCAGCTATAAAAGCTGTCATTCATATGTCAATTCACATTACAGATATGTATTAAGCAAAAAGCCCTTATTCTTTATATGGATAACCCCCCTCCCCATTTAGTGTTTCCTTGCTAAAAGACCCTGGGATCAGGTTCAAAGGAGACATAAAATAGAGCAAAATTTTCCAGAGTGTTTCTTATAGGGTTGATCATCAAAAGACAGAGAGTACTTACACAGCTTCTTCAATGGATGAGCAACATAGGATTCCCGCTTTAATTACGTTTGCTATTGAAGTCAATATAGTTGGACTTATTCAGCATATCTCACTGCACAGCACAGGATTGGACCCCAAACATATATGAACAGGTCTGTTTATAGCCAGGCATTTATGAAAGAACATTTTGGTCAAAGGTACAGACTGAAAAAGAACCTATCTCCTTACTTGAGGCTGTGCTGTGCTCGTTACCTAAGCTGTTAGTAAGTCTATAGGACCCCACATAGCTTTAGCCAATGACAGCCCCCACTGTGGTTGTTAATTGTAGTGTGTGTCTGTAACAAACAACGTCTCTTAACAGTTCTGAGAAAACTACTCCAACCAGAAGGCTGAAGTACATTTTTTCTAATGCATTCAAGCTATGACCAGCTCAAAAGCCTTCCTATACCATGTGATTGGGCCAATGCTACAAGAGAAGAAAGAAAATAGATTAAAACATTAAATACATAAACTAAAAATTTTGGAAGAAGTAAGATTCATATGCAACTCTCATTGTTCCCCTGCATGCTGTAAAACTGTAATTCTATAATGGGGTGTACAGAAATTCATAGCAACCACCGGAAAAGTTTTTTTTTTTCTGCTGGGGAAGAATATTTGGTATGGCCTGTTTGACAAGATAATTAAGGTGAACACAGTGGATCACTATAGATGATATTTTTAGAGGAAATATAATCCAGGGAAGAAGAAATCGCTCTTCTGGAATGAACAGACTTTTTATTTATTCTTCAGTTTACTCCAGAGAAAAATTTTTCCCTGAAATTTGCACTTCAGGATTCAGTTTAAATACCCCACTTTTCCTGTTTCTCCTCAGTGGCATGCACAGAGCAGATTATGGGAGTAGAAATCTGCTATGCAAGAGGGATAACAACATGAGAGGACTTCACCACTAACAATTAAGAAGTTCTTGATTTTAGGAAATATTTTCTTCTTGACCAAAGTCAGCTCTCATTAAAGTCAATATGAATCTTTTCATTTGCTTTTAATGAGTAAATTATGGGATTGGACCACAAGAAAACATTATATAATCTTTCCATCTATATGAATTCTACAGTCTGTATTTTCATACATGACTTCTGAGTTTGGGTGCTTCAGAAATTGGGTGTCCACATGAAGACAACCTTAAGGGAGCCTAATTTTCAGAACATGAATGTTCAGCACTTCCTGCAAATCAGGGCCCTATTAAGATGTCTCCAACTGAGCACTCAGAAATCAAGTCATCCAAAATTAATAGTAACTTTTCAAAATCTTGGATTACTTCTAAATTTCTCTTTCCTTCAGATTTTTCTTTGATTGTTGACTTTTAATTAGTTTGAGTGCATTTTCCCTATGTTCAAGTACATGTAGCAAAAGTCACATAAAGCCAGACTCCCCATAACCTCAATGGATTGAGATCAGACTGTTTTGACACGTTAGCCAATACATAATTTTGACAGCTGCTGCTAAAAATACAGTGAATTCACATGTGAAAGCTATTTAAATAAATTTGAGACAAACCCATTGCAGAGATTTGTCTCTAGAACTTCAGCATGCTGTGTGGTATGTATCACAGTCTCTGGTAGCGGAACAGTACACCATCCTTGGTTGTAACAATGCTTCAGATGTTAAGGTGATAGGGCCATAACATTTAGTGGATCATAATGTGTACTTTAACAATATTGCCTTTTGACAGTATACAGGGTGTACAGTTTTGTTCAACGGCTTTCAGCACCACCACTATAAAAATTGTTCCAGCACCACTTCCTATTGGTGACCTAATCCCTTCCTCAGCACAAGAAAAACAGCAGAACACACTCACTTTTGACAATGCCCTCTACTCCTTTGTTAGTGCTCAGCCAATTAATCACACCATGAACTAATGCTCTAATAAAACAGATAAGAGTTCATGTCTTTCAATAACTGCGCATAAATAGTAGGTCTTGAAGGGGCAGCAGACTGTTTGACAGTATGCGTTATATTTGTTACTATCTTCTACAAGGTCACCTTTCTCCAGGTACATAAGTGGGAGCTTTAATTTTTTTTTTAAATAAAATTAGTTAAGTAGAGCACCTTCAGATTTACAATGGAAGGAGAATCAGTCTCCATTTGTATGTTAACAGTAATTTAATTCTGCATAAATTTCAACTTTGGCCTTTGCACTCTACGCAGAGTGAAAAATAAAAACCTACTTAATCTTACACAAACTGCAATGAAATATGACAGCAAATCCGTCAGCCTCATAACCTAACACCACATGTATCTGTCTTTCTTAACCATAAATTTCTGCTCAAGCATCAGGAATATGACAGCTATACCATGCACTGGCATACACACAACACTGAAAACTCTCCAGAGTTGTTTGATTAGGAGATGAGAGATACGCCAAGCGCTTGGAGGTGGGAGAAAAGGTGTAATTTAAAATTAAAAAGAGCAATCAATGGATGCAAATCCTAAACAAGCCTTTTCTCGGCAACAAATTCATGTTCAACAACATCTCAGATAAAAACCAACAAGACAAAAGCAACATAGGTGGCAGATTTGATCATCTATTGCTCCTCTGGTATTGTGCAACTGTATGACTTACAGGTTGACCACAGGCATAACTATGCTATAATTTACTTCTGTTTTTCCATTATATACTTGTTGTACCTAGTGATATTTTTAAACTCATTCCGTACAATATCCAGGCATTTGTGGGAGGAGAGCAAAAATACAAAGAAAAAAAATTCAGTATTTTTAATAGATGATGGATTCAGAGACATCTCCAGGGCTGGCCCTATGCATTAATAATTGTATTTGTACCATAGTAATATGCCCAGAGACCCCATTTTGCTACATGTATAACATGTTTGAAGGCACAATACTTGCCCTGAAGAGCAGTGTACCAGGGTGCACAGGGCTGTCCACCAGGCCATCACATGCTTCTACCTTGAATCAAGGACCTCAACCACCCACCCAAGCCTCCCACATCTTGAAAAACAAACTGTGGGGAAATCAACTCCATTTTAGCTTGGGTGACCTCTCATATCTATTTCTACCACTTCTCTACCAAAACAGTTCTGTGCTTCATCCCACCAAGTAATCACAAACTATACTGTATCCTTTTGATGACAAGTGTTTCAGTATCAGAGTGGTAGCCATGTTAATCTGTAGCTTCGAGAACAACAAGAAGTCCTGTGGCACCTTAGAGACTAACAGTGATTTTGGAGCATAAGCTTTCATGGGCAAAGACCCACTTCATCAGATGCATGAGTGGGGGGGGCGGTTTCAGAGGGGTGTTTAAAGAGTGGGGTCCCAGTAAAGGGGGAGGGCCAGAGCTGACAAGGTCTATTCAGCAAGGTGGAAATGGCCCAGTATCAACAGTACTTATCAAAAGAGGAAAAAACAAGTCAGATCAGACAGGGGGATGTGAGCCATTGTCAGCGTCTAATGGGGAGCTATCAACACCCAGAACAGAGAAACTGTCTTTATAACCTGCGAGCCACTCCCAGTCTCTGCTTAATCCATGGTTAATGAAGTCAAATTTGCAGATTTTTCCTTTCCCCAGCCCTGTAGGATGCAGATCCCATCCTTTTCATGTGTGCTAAACAGAGCATGAGTTTTCCCCATGCCTTAATTTCCCCCACAGGGCTCTTCTCACCTTAAAAATTATCAATATCTCAGCGTATTTGCAGACAGTAGCATGTTGATTTGGCCTCATTGCATAACAGCAGTGTATAGGAAAGAATGAGGTAGAAGAATAGGATGCATACAGGGCATCATAGTGACCTAATTCCAAGGAACAACCTTTCCATATTATTTTCTAGAGCTTCAAGGAATCTGCTCTTTTTGAGCTACTGAGTAAAGATTTATTCGTCATGAGTGTTTTCAGTGCACATGGGTATGGTCCATGAGCCAAGCTTACCCAAATAGAGCAAGCCTATAAAAGCCCATTGATTTCAATGAAGTGGTGCCCTCTTCTGCCATTGGTGTATGGGCTTCCAGAGATTTTTAATTCTTCCTAATTTTCTTTATTATTTTCAGCAATCCAAAGCATGTCAGATGCCACATAGAATCAAAGACATGGCCCCTCCCTGTAAAGCCTTGCAATCTAAAGTCAGACAAACATATTGTAACAAAGACATTAGGTAATATATGCAGATAACTAAGATGACACACACAAAACAGATTAAAAACTGGCTAACTGATAAGTCTCAAAATGTAGTTTTAGATTGGGAATCACTGAGTGTGTTTACAGTGGGGGTCCACAGGGACTGGTTCTTGGCACTACATTAGTTAATTTTTTTACTAGTGACTTGAAAGAAAAAAACAACATCAGAACTGAAAAAGTTTGCAGAACATACAAAAATTGAGGGAAAGGTAAATAATGAAGAGAACAGGTCACACTGATTCTGGATCAGTAGATAAACTCGTCACAAGCAAACAAACATTTTAATGTGTCTAACTATAATATGTAGGAACAATGAACGTCAGCCATTTGTACAGGATGGGGAACTGTACACTAGGAAGAAGGGACTGTGAAAAAGATTTGGGAGTCATGATGGAGAGTCAGCTGAACATGAGCTCTCAGTGTGACGGCATGGTCTAAAGATCTAATGTGATCCTGAGCTTCATAAACAGGGAAACCATGAATAGACAGGTTATATAACCTCTGCATTTGGCACTGATGTTCCTGCTCTTGGAACACTGTGTCCAATGCTGGTGCCACAGTTCAACTAGAGAGGGTCCAGAGAAGAACCACAAGCATGATTCAATTATTAGAAAATGTGTATTTATAGCATGGTGGGGAACCTAAAGACAGTGGGCTGGATCTGGCCCTTGACTTACTCTGATTTGGTCTGTGGCAGGACTCAGGACTTCCCACTGTAGCAAGTATCCAAGCTTCTAAGTGAGGGCTTTTTCTTTGGTTGGTTGCTTTAGTTTTGGGGTATTTTGTTTCTCACTTATGGATGGCCTTCAACTGATTTTTCTGTGAGTCAGTGGCCGACAATCAAAAAAAGTTCTCTACTTCTCCCTTTCAGCAATAGACTCAAACAGCTCAATCTATTCAGCGAAACAAAGAAAGATTGTGGGGGTAATTTGTCTACAGACTATAAGTATCTACATGGGAAGAAATATTTAATAATGGGCTCTTTAGGTTTACAGAGCAAGGTATAACATGATCCAATGGCTGGAAGCCAAAGCCACACAAAAATGTACAACTTATTATCAGTCCAAATTTAATGTTGAGTGCAAATAACTATTGGAACAATTTATCCAGGGTCATGATGAATTCTCCATTGCAGACAATTTTTAAACCAAGATTGGATGCTTTTCCAAAAGATATGGTCTAGGAATGATTTTGTGTTATGCAGGGAGTCGGACGAGATGATCACTATGGCTCCTTCTGGCCCTAAAATCAAACGATCTTTGAAAAAAGACAGGGAATGGAAAGCAATGTGACAAGGATATCAATAATAAGACCTCATTGTGATTCGCCAAAGCATGAAGACATCTGATAGTTCCATTAAATTATGTTTTGTCAAGGTTTGGAGTTTGTTAGCGATAGATCTAGATGTAGCTACGTCTAGCTAGATGTAGATAGCTCGCTTGTGATGTAGCAAAATGAGAAGATGCGCTTAAAAGGTTTGAGGAGCAAGGCTGGTCAAAAATTGTCACAGAAATTGTCTGCTTCCCTTTTTTAATCTATAAACTTAACATTTTTCACTTTTTTGTATTTGGCATTTTCAGATGCAAAGTTTAGTTATTTTTGGCTAAAAATATCTAGTTATCTGGTTTTCAGAGGCAAAGTAAAATGTTCGACTAAAAATGTCAATAAAAATGTGGGGGGAAAGGAAGTCAGCAGTGGAAGATATTTTCTTATCAGCTGAATTGAGTTGTTTTATGTATAAAGAGAGCATATATAAGAATCGATCAAAGAAACATTCACGCTGGTATTTTTTGGCAGACGGCTCTGGGTTGGTGATTGTGAATGGAAAGAAAGGAAATTAAAATCATAGTTCACACCTGGAGGATTATGAGTCTTGACAGTGAGTATGAGCACTTGAACATGATGGGCAGTGTAATGAAGACTAAGTGAGTGGTTTGAAGAGAGAGAGTGGCCAGTTAACAGATAAGAAAGATGATTTTCTTGCAAGCATTTGAGACATCTGAACAGGGCAAGGTCAGAAGACCAGAAAAGGGGAGGCTGCAGTTGCAGAATCAGGGAAAATTAGGATGTGGACAACCAATTTAGCCATTAGGATGGAAAAGGAGGAAGCTATTTAAATCTCCTGGGAGAAGAAGAAACTTTGTCTCACCAACTGGTGTGGAAAGAAAGGAGAAGCCAAAGACTCTGAGCTGAATTCTACTCAGATTCTGTGTAAAAAAAGACTCTTCTTTCCTGCAGGGATATAATGTGAAGGTTCTGGGATTGTGCGTGTATTCATCTCCCTCTTAGCACACTGCACACACACACACACCACTCAGGCAGCAGCTTCTGGGCTGAGAAGACACACGCCACTTCTGACATTTCCTTTAATTTCATCTTGTTTCCATGTTATTGTTAATTCTTACAGCTAGTGAAACTTGATTTTCCTCTGCCCTTCCCCTTTAGTCATCACTTACACCTGACCAGAGTGGTGGTATTTCACATCCACATTGCACAGGTGTACATTACCACACAAGTTGCAGAGCAATGGAAAAGCAGGCCTTTGTTTACAGCAGGTTGTCACCATGTGATTATAGAATTTTTTGTGTGTATTTTATTTGTTCATTGATTTCCCCCTTGTATGAATAATGCTTATGGACAATCTCACTCAGTTTAAATGATTTTTAAAGGGCAAAAAAAAAAACAGGCTGATGGTTTGAAAAATGAAAGCCATTGCATTTTGTGTGGGAAGGACAAGCATATAATGTATTTGATGATCCAGAAAAATATATGACAGCTCCCAGGTCTGTCCATTACAAGTATATGTCAAGAGAACAAACAAAAAGTGAGCGGAGGCGCTTTTGCTACCACTAGCTAGAACCAGGGAAGCACAAAAGTCATATTCTGAACGCATTTAGAAATACACATTGGCCATGTCTACACGAGCCAAAAACTTCGAAATGGCCATGCAAATGGCCATTTCGAAGTTTACTAATGAAGCACTGAAATACATATTCAGTGCCTCATTAGCATGTGGGTGGCCGCGGCACTTCAAAATTGACGCAGCTCGCCGCCGCGCGGCTCATCCAGACAGGGCTCCTTTTCGAAAGGAACCCAGCTACTTCGAAGTCCCCTTATTCCTATCTGCTCATGGGAATAAGGGGACTTCGAAGTAGGTGGGATCCTTTCGAAAAGGAGCCCTGTCTGGACGAGCCGCGTGGTGGCGAGCCGCGTCATTTTCGAAGTGCCGCAACCACCCGCATGCTAATGAGGCGCTGAATATGTATTTCAGCGCTTCATTAGTAAACTTCGAAATGGCCATTTGCATGGCCATTTCACAGCTTTTGGCTAGTGTAGACATGGCCATTCACAAGAGAAAGTAATTTTTAGTCAGGTATCATCAATATGGGGGCTAGACAGCATAAAGCTATCAAATAGTGTTACAAATGTACCTGTGCCTTGCATTAGATCAGATTGCTAAGTGAGGAAAGATTGGCCCAACCATTCCTGCTGCACCCCAGTTCAGTTGTTCCCTGCTTCCTTTTCCTCACCAGCACACCCAGCTTAGCATTCCACTAAATTTTCTGTGCCATTCCTTCCTCTCAGCAGGTATCTTTGTTGATCTTCAGTTGTTTGCAGTGAGAGCCTCTACATCTCCCAAGCATGCTGCACTGCATGGCAACCACAGTCGTGACTTAAAAGAAGTGACTTGTTAACCAGAACAAAGGCTTCTGGGATGGAGCTGAGTCACAAAGGTGTCCTTGGAAGATAATGGAGCAGAAACAAGGATACCTTATGCCCTTGAGAAGGGAAACCAGGTGAGAAACACTGCAGCTGCAGAAAAGAAGCTTGGTCCAGAATTTGTTAGGCCTGTGTGAGAGCACAAAAAAAGCGAGAGGCCTTGCAACCGCCCTCTAAGAGATAGCCACAAATACAATTCCTGTGTATGGAGGAGCACAGGGATTGCTGATTTCTTGGGCACAGTATAGTCCAAGAGTGCTAGTAGGTGGCAGGTCCTTCCTGCAGGCTCAGTTGGGAAGACTAGGAGAGCAAGCTACACTATCTTGTCATATGATTTACTTTGACCACTATCCATCTACAATGGTGAATTTTGGAAGGGACTGCACCTCTCAGAGGTTTTCTTAAGTGTAGTTCTTCTCCAGGCTCCCCATGATGCAGATATGCCCACATAGCCCCCTACCCACATTATTGGTATTAGTGACTATCTGGCCCTTCCGTTTCATTTTGCTCTTCCTTCAACGAAGTCTAATTAAAGAGTCCCCCTGATTTATCTAAGCAAGAAAAGGTAGATTCTACACTCACTCACAGGAGCGTGCATATGTGAAACAATTCCACTGGCCGTGATTTTGTATAAGTGTAGCTAAGGGCAGGATTGGCCTGGAACATGTAAGAGCCTCCATTTTCACCCATTAATTTTGTGATATATCATGCTGAGGTGAACTGTTCCAGCAGCGTAAAGCAACTGGAAAGCCATTGAATCAAGCCAAATGGAACTCTCCCACTGTGAAGGAAACCCTTGATGGTTTGAGCTGGCGTATCTGGCCCTAAATCAACCCCCTTTCTTAGTCCAATAGGGAGTTTACTGGGAGTGCAACACAGCAGTCCTGACTGTGGAATTGCTCTTTGATAGCCAGTGCAGCTGGGTACATTTAAAGCCTTTGGCTGTGGCCACACTTGGCCAAAACTTCGAAATGGCCATGCTAATGACCAAATTGAAGAATACTAGTGAATATTCAATTCAGCACCTCATTAGCATTTGCATGCTGCCAGCTGCGGCACTTCGACAGCGCCGCTTTCAAAAGCACGTGGCTCAGTGCAGCTACAAGGGGGTCCTTTTTGAAAGGGCCCCACCCATTTCAAAATCGGCTGAGAGGAATAAAGGGATTTTGAAATGTGCTGGGTCCTTTCGAAAAGGACCCCCATGTAACTGTGCCGAGTGGCACATGTTCAAAAGCGGCGCTTTTGAAGCGCTGCAGCTGGCAGAATGTGAATGCTAATAAAGCACTGAATATTCAATTCAGCACCACATTAGTATTCTTCGATTTGGCCATTAGCACGGCCATTTTGAAGTTTTGGCCAAGTGTGGCCACAGCCATTGTGTCCAACCCGTTCTGTAGCAAACTAGCCACATTATTCTGAAACTATATTTATTGTTCAAGCCAACCAGACACACTCAACCAGTCAAATACCCACATGTGGCTAGTGGCTAGTGTGTTGAATGCCATGGGTTTAAACAAACCCCTCTACATTATCCCAGGGACAAAACCAGCCTCCATCTTTTATTACGTCTGCGCCTTCAGGTACATTTGAGTGATCAGCCTATGAGAAAACATTCCACACAAAGCAACATTTAAACTTCAATTATCAAACACTTTTAGGACCTTCTTATTTATCAGATGGGAGAAGTGTCCAAGCCAAGTGTCAGGTAAGCTCTCTAAACTCATCCACAAGGAATGTTTTTTTTTTAAAAAAAAGTTAGTAACACAATGTTACAATTTACTGGGCCACTTGAACATGACAAAAGTGTGTTACACATTGCAGGCCAAAAATATGTCAACTCACATTCAGTTTCAGGTCACAGATGTCAACTGAAAGTTCTATCGAATATCAGAGCATCATTTAAAAGGGACATTATCAGGCTTCAAACGCTATAAAACTTTCATACCAGTGTCTCCTGACTGTATTAACATGTTTTGTTTCCAAATCAAGCTCTCCAGCTGTGGATAGGTAGGGAAGCCTCTTTAGTATCACTCCCACACATATAGAGAATCATACACATTCATGCAGATAGCCCAGGGGACTGGTGCTCAGCTTTGTTTATCTTTAGGACCTGAACTAATAGCAGTATGTTTGTTTCAATTAACTTAGAGCCAGAAAAATGAATTTGAAAACAGAAACATACTAAATGAGCCAGAATGATAGATGGATAAATAAAATGCCTTTTTAAAATAGTAACAAGTTGGGACAGCTTGTCAGTTGCACCAGGGCACTGCTCAGCACAGCCTAGGTGGTGGAAAGGGGCAAAGGTGGTTTAATAACATCCTTTTGCCCACACCCCTAGACAAGTCTACAGACTTGGGGGACAATTACCCTGGGGCGTGGTGATTCTAAAGAATCCTAGCCTCCTAGCTGCCACCACTGCTAGTGCAGCAGCAGTGGCAGCAGGGGCCCCAGTCCCTTTGAACTGCTGCCAGAACCCTAGCAGTACACTCCGTGTGACACTAAGGACTAGTTGTGGGAGGGGCATGGCAACTTGCACCCCTTCCATATGAGGCCCTGACATTTGATGCGTGTGGATCTGCACATCCGCACCCCTGCTCAGGGGCTTAGCAATTCTGTCATCCCCCCACCCCTAATTCATGAGGTCTAGTGGAGGCTGATTCCACTTCTGGAGAAATTTACAAGCTCTCAAGAAGCCATTCCATTTGGAAGTGCAGCAGGGCTCTCTCCACATCCCTGATGCTCCCTTACCATGGCTGGGAAGCTGACAGATTAGGCAGGTGACATAGATTGAAGCCAGCCTGATCTCCTGGCTTTCCAGCTGCTTTGCACTTATAGGACTTAATTTTCTTTTCCTTATTTTGGTTTTGTACCAAACTAACTCCATTGACTTCAATGGAATTATTCATGATTTATACCAGTGTTAGGGATAGAACAATAAGACAGTGAATACTTCATCTAAATGCCTCCAAGCCTTCATTCTCTCAACACAGTTTGGCTATTAACATAGTCAGTTTACAGCTGAGTAAATAAAATATATAAAGAGCAAGACATAAATTGTTTCAGTACAAAGAAAACCAGCTGTACATAGCAGGGCAAACTGCAGAATCAACTCAACCCAGGAACTTGGGAGGCAGGGTGCCCCTATGACCAGTTGATAGAATAATTGTGTTCCCTCTCTCAGGCTGAGTGCAGCATGATTTCCATCTGAAGGCATAGCTAAGTCCCATCCTGCCCCCTTTGGGAGCTATGGCTTGTAGTATTTAGATTCACAAAGTATTTAAATTCACAAAGATTACAGCCCAGCCTTCTTGTTCACCCTCAATTGTCAATTACAATTTTGCCCCAGTCACATTGTGAGTCAGTGCAGAGCTAGTAAAAGAACCTCAGTGTTGCCACTCTCCTTTAACATACCTTAACACCACTTTGTAACATACATACATTCCAAGGCCAGAAAGGAGTGTTGGTATCCTCTAGCCTGACCAACTGTATAACACAGGCAGTGTTACCTCTAATTTTTTCCGTCCATGGGCAGCATAAATTTTTTCATGTGTACCAAGGCATGCACGTTGTGCATCACCATTAGAAGCATGTGATACTGACTGTGGGGTGGTTGTGGGCACTCTGCTAATCAGCTGGGCAGCACCTGAATCTCCACTGGATAGCTGCCCAAGCACTCATCTTACAGGGAGCAATGAACACAGGATATATTCTGCTGCCGCCTGGATATGTGATCTTGGGCATGTGTTTCTGCCAGTTAACCTATCCGTAAGGGTATGTGATTAGGGTTAATACATTCAGCTTGATACTACACAGTGAGCTCCACAGATTAAATACACACTAAATACACATTTATCAACTAATTATTTTATCTTTTGTGCACAAGATTCAGCAGCACAGAATTTGTTCTGGGACATTTTGCAGTACTAATCTAAGCAGCTTCATTCAAAAGACTAAGCAGAGCAAAGTAGCTGCACAGATACCTCATCATAAAAGTATTTCTCTGACTCTCAGCCAAAGCCATTTTATCTCTGTAAGCAATCCTTACACATTGCAGAACACATTCAGTGCTTTCATTACAAAATTACTCTTTAAGAGTTCACCAGGTAATTGAAGTTCCAAATGTCTTAGACTGGTTTGGCAACATTGAGTTTTCTAAACGGAATTGCTATCCAAGAACTCTAGAGGAAATAAAAGTCAACTGGATACCAAATATATATTTTACAATAAAATGGATTCAAATTATATTAAGAATTTGTCTTAATCCCACAAAAAAGTAAAAAAATTAGAATCAGAAGTAAAGTCATGCTTGAATAGAGGCTTCCTTGCAGTTGTAGATTCAGTTAAAACTCATGGACAAAAAGGCATAAGAAAGATTTTCAAAAGACCTCAGTCATGGTCTAAACCTGGTACCCTTGAACACAATGGGCATCTTACCATTAACTTGAATGGAAATTTAATTAGGCCAGCACTGAACACTCCTGAGATCCTATGTATTTCTATATTTATTTCAAATGTAGACCCTAATGCCTTTTTATTAGTTATATATTTCTGTATTTTTGCACCCTTTTCATCTTGAACAATGAAAACAAAACAGCTAATTCTACTACCATGGACATCATAATTAATTGACTTCAGTGGACTTGCTCCTGATTTACACCACTCGATTAAATCAGATGACATTTTTCATTTCATTTTTGAGTACGGTAAGCCTCTAGTTGATTTCATTTTCATATTGACCCAAACTAGCAAGATGCTGCTATTGGGCTTGCATCACAGTGGCATGTGTATGTTTGTTTGGTTTTTTTCTTAAATCACATGAACTTTGTTGATTTTTAGGTTTTAAAAAGATCATTAAAAAAAACAAGTCATATCTGACCTGGTAATGTCCCTTATACTGAGGTTTGATTTTGATGCTTAATAAACACAATATGCAAAGTAACTTGAATTTAAACAAAATTTCTTTTACTCAAAGAATATATTGCCGGGGTACTTAACCATGTTGACAGTTAGGACATTTTTCCTAATGTCCAACGTAAACCCCTGTTGCTGCAACTAAAGCCTATTCTGGCTAATCAGAGCAGCAGAGAGCAGTGCTTGGGAACAGAGGGAGAATGAGCAGAGGTGCATCCAGAGGTGAGCAGGTAAGCTGAATCACTGTTGTCCAGACTCCATGCTCTTCCACCTCTCCTGTACCCACTCCCTTCCAGATCCCCTTACTTATTGCTGCACCCTCCTTCCCACCCTGACCCTTCCCTCCCAGACCCCTCAACCCAAACCCTCCATTCCTCTCCCACACAGATCTCACACCCCTCTCCAACACTCCCCTCCCACCCAGACTCTCCACCTGTACCCTGCTCCTGCTCTCTCCCTCCCAGACCCCTTGTCTCCACCCTGACCCCTCTCTTCTAGACCCCACACCCCAAAACCTCCTGCACCCTTCCTCCCATCTAGACCCATACCCCAAGCCTGCTCCTACATCCCCCTCCCACCCAGAACTCCACCCCACTCATACACTCCCCTCCTGCCCAGACTTCCCCACCCTCAGCCTACTTGTGCACCTCCCTCCCACCCAGACCCCCCAATTCCCAGCCTTTTTCTATACCTCTGTCCCATACCCCTGGCCTCCATACACTCATCAATGAAGGCTGGGATTTTTGTTTTTTTGTTTCTCACTGTGTGGCCCTCAGTTGTTTATGGATCAGTGGCCCCCCTACCCACTACATCTAGGGTGCATCTACACTAGCTGGCTACTTGGAAGTAGCCAGCACAACGTCGAAATAGCAAGCTTCGCATCTACTCAACGTTGTGCGCTATTTCAATGTTGAAATTGACATTAGATGACGAAATGTCAAAATCACTATTCCTATCCAAAGGTGGGAATAGCGCCCTACTTTGACATTCAACATCGAAGATGGGCGTGTGTAGACAATCCACATCCTGCTACATTGAAATAGCTGGGTCCTCCATGGCGGACATCAGCTGAGGGGTTGAGAGACACTCTGTTCAGCTTCTGCAGAGCTCTGTGGTCACCACGTGCAGCAGCCCTTAGCCCAGGGCTTCTGGCTGCTGCTGCTGCTGCTGCTGCTGCTGCAGCTGGGGGTCCATACTGTGTGCACGGGGTCTGCAACTTGTTGTCGGCTCCGTGGACCTCATGGATCTCATGCTGTGCAGGCCGAGTGTGTCTGGGAGGGGCCCTTTAAGGGAGTGGCTTGCTGTTGCCCCAGAAGGGCTAGTCCAGCTTGTGGCCCTCAGTTGTTTATGGATCAGTGGCCCCCCTACCCACTACATCTAGGGTGCATCTACACTAGCTGGCTACTTGGAAGTAGCCAGCACAACGTCGAAATAGCAAGCTTCGCGTCTACTCAACATTGTGCGCTATTTCAATGTTGAAATTGACATTAGATGACGAAATGTCAAAATCACTATTCCTATCCAAAGGTGGGAATAGCGCCCTACTTTGACATTCAACATCGAAGATGGGCGTGTGTAGACAATCCACATCCTGCTACATTGAAATAGCTGGGTCCTCCATGGCGGACATCAGCTGAGGGGTTGAGAGACACTCTGTTCAGCTTCTGCAGAGCTCTGTGGTCACCACGTGCAGCAGCCCTTAGCCCAGGGCTTCTGGCTGCTGCTGCTGCTGCTGCTGCTGCTGCTGCTGCAGCTGGGGGTCCATACTGTGTGCACGGGGTCTGCAACTTGTTGTCGGCTCCGTGGACCTCATGGATCTCATGCTGTGCAGGCCGAGTGTGTCTGGGAGGGGCCCTTTAAGGGAGTGGCTTGCTGTTGCCCCAGAAGGGCTAGTCCAGCTTGTGACCCTGTCTGCATGCTTTGCTGGCCCCTTATTTCAATGGGGAGCACTTGTGTGTGTGGACCATCCGCGTTTCCTTCCGGGGTGGTTCCAGAGGATGTGTAGACAATACACGTCGAAGTAGCTTATTTCGATGTTCTTACTTTGAAATAGGCTACTTCGACGTAGTGTGCTAGTGTAGACATAGCCTTAGTGTCCCATTTCCAGCTGTGGACATCTCCGGTGCTTCTAAGGGAAAGAGATTTTTAAAACCTACCAGAATACACTGTGTGGGCTAGGGGGAGGGGAGCCTTTCTGATCCCTGCAGATGGCTGGCTAAAACCCTGACATGTTTCCTGTGAAGACGCCCCTACCATCAGAAGTATTCCATCACACAATTACACACACAAATTTGTTCAGCTCTGTCAAAGCTAAGAAAGTCACTTCCTCCTACAGCACCCAGAGCAAAGCTGTTGTGGAACTTCTCCCATCTAATGGGTAGAAACCCTTTTCTAGTTGCCAGTCTGAATTTGTTCATGACCAATGTATACCCACTGGGTTATTGTGCCATCACTGTCCTTTAGAATGGTTCCTTGCCCTCTGGGATATTTCCCGAAGTATTCATAGAGAGCAGTCATATCCCCTCTCAGCACTTCTATTTGTTGGACAAAACAGCCAAGTTCCCCTCTCCAGGCCCTTTCTCATCCTAGTAGCATTTCTCTGCATATGTTCCAGTTTGAAATTCATCATTCTTGAACATGGGTGTCAAAATATATACAGAATTATAAATGTGGTCTTATGTGCCCTTTCCAATGGCTTTAATTCTTCTCTAGTGCTATTAAAATGTCTTGCCTAAAACATCTTAGGATTGCATTTGCCTTTTTCACAGCCACACCACGCTGATGGCACATAGGCATGCAACTGACCCACATGCCAAGGCCTTCTCCTCCTCCGTTCCTTCCAGCTAATAAGTACCCAGTATGTAGAAGAAATGTTTATTATTAGACCAAAAGTGCATCACCTTGTACTTTTGCATCACATTTCATTTCATTTCTGTTACTCCAGTTTTCAATGGCATCCCAATCTTACTGTATAATATTCCAATCTCCTTGTTATTGATGACGCATCCAACTTTTGTACCATCAGCAAATTTCATTAGTTCACTCCTAGATTCTGTGCTGTGGTGTTTAATAAAAACATTCAATATGACTGATCCCAAGACTGATCCTAAAGAAACTGCACTAATAACCTTTATCCAAGATGAAAATTCAATTTTCAGCAGAAGCCATTGTTTTCTTTCTTTTAATCAGTTCCTTAGCCACCTTACAATGCTTGAAAATGAAGCACAAAAAGAAGTGACTTTTCAAGTCCACCAACAGGCCAGCAGGAAACAGAACTCTGACCTCCAGCTCCTTGCACTAGCAACTAGACCACACTGCCTCTTTTATAATGTGAAATTTAGTTTGATGCTTGTAAAGAGCTTTGGAGCAGCAGAGTACTGATTAATATCATTATTCAGTGCCCATTTTCTCCTTTTTGTTCAAACAGAGAAGCCACAATGTCAGATTTGAAAAAACACAATCTGTTTTTGAAAAGGCAAATGCTAGTAAATGTGGAATTACTGCTTCATGATTGGGGTTCCACAGACATCAGTTTTGGGCCCACTTCTGTTCAGTATCTTCATCAGTGATTTAGACAATGGCATTGAGAGCACACTTCTAAAGTATGCAGATTACACAAAGCTGGGAGGGGTTGCAAGTGCTTTCACAGATGGGATTATAATTGAAAATGATCTGGACGAACTAGAGAAATGGTCTGGGTAAATAGGATGAAGTTCAATATGGACAAATATGAATTACTCCACTTAGGAAGAAACAGTTTCACAGATACAAAACGGGAAATGACTGTCCAGGAAGGAGTACTGTGGAAAGGGATTGAGGGGTCCATGTAGACCACAAGCTAAATGTAAGTCACTAGTGTGACAGTGTTGCAAAAAACAAACAAAAAAAAACACCCCACACATCATTTTGGGACATATTAGCAGTAGCAGGCCCACCAACATGGGGGTGGAGGAACCAGTTGCCCAGGGGTCTGGCAATTCAAATTGGTCCACAGCTCCTAGCCACTGCTACTGCTTCTGTGGCAGCAGTGATTGCCAGGGCCCTGAGCCCCTTTTGAGTTGGTGCCAGACCACTGGAGCAGCATTCTGCACATCTCTGAGGGTGGTGCTTGGTCCTGCCATCAGACTAAGGAGGAGTGTAACACAGAAAAAAGAATTATATCCACAGAGGAAATTTTGGGTTGTCGAATATAATCACTTAAACTGTATTCTAACCAGGACACTGGGGTTCCAAGAATGCTAAGGGACCTAGTTGCACCCCAGAATTAGGACACTACTTTTACCTGTCCTACAAAAATCTGCACTTAGACTAACTGTATCTCCTAAATTTGCACTTTAGTTCATTACTGACTCAGAGGAAAGACTGACACTCACAGAATCACCAGCATCATTTCCAAAACTATGGAGATGTGTCTGGAGATCTTCCATAGAAACAAAGACCGAGATCAAACACGTTTAGGTTCAGTGTTCTGACAGTATCACAGAATTGATTACATTATTCATCTCAAGTTGTAAACTTAAGCATTAGCCTGTTCTTTTACTGAAGGATGCCAAATTCACTGCAGTGGGAGCTGGATCAGAACCTTTAATACCCTTATCTCCTGTGAACTTACAGTACTGAAACTGGGAACACTCAGCACCTTGCAGGAGTAGGCTCTTGGAAAAGAGATGCTTTTTCATCTTGAGAAGGATGGGAGTTTCCATGTTCCAGATCTTTAGTTCACCTCAGATTCAATGCAGTTCATTTTGCTTTTAGATAATGACAGGCTCCTTCATTCATAGCAGTTTTAAGCCATATTTATAGAAAGTCAAAATAAAAAGATTAAAATACCAGGATAAGGCACTGAAAAATAATTCTTACAAACAAGCTAACAGAGATTCCAGATTTTTTTTTTCCTAGGGGAAAATGGTGCAGCCAAGAAGCCCTTTTGGGATCTTACAAACACATTTTCACTTTTTCAGCCAAACCTCTGTTACTAACAATAACTAATGGACAGGATGAACAAGATCTTTGATGGCACTGGGGAAAATAATTTGGCAGTGTCCAATATGTGGCTGGAATGGTTTTCATGCAATTCCAGGTGAAGTTGTATGCTTCCACAGACCATCTGGAATTGCAATGATGAAAAAATGACATTCCCGTGGACTCAGTCTGCAACAAAAAGTTCAGCATGCACTCAAGTCCAGTTCAAATCAGGTCGTAAAATCTTAATTCCTGAAAATAATGTTTTAAAAATAGATTACTACAATTGGCTTTCTCTGAAATGTAACTGATTCGGGCTCCTGAATGTTCAGAATACATTGATTCGCATTTCTCTAACTAAAAAGAAAAATAATTAATTGGGAAGTTTTAATTCAGTTCCTGATATGACTGTCATCTCAGAAATGCAAACATATACATATGTCTCAAACTGAAAAAGGACAGATTGTTGGAGATACTGTTAGAAGTCATGAGCTCCAGTTTTTAACATAGCTGCATATTAGATGAAAGAGGAACTTGATCTTCTTTATTACTACACTGAAGTTTCCAGACCTCCACGATAGTTCTGGATTCCCCAGGAATCAATGATTAATGTTTATTGAAATATTATGTCATATGATGAAACCTCCAGGAATATAAACATTCAAAATTGTCCGTTGTAAACTGCACCTCCACCACTACCATAACTCCTACTTAAGCACAGCTAGATTGTACCTTTCCATAAGACCTATCACTCTCAGGCTGTGGCCACAGTAGTCACCTCCTTTTGGAAGGCACATGTTCATGAGGGATTTTGGAAGCTGCTAATGAGGCTTTCACATGAATATGCAACATCTCATTAGCATAACAGTAGCCACGTGCAATTCAACATTGCTGCTTTCTAAACACACACCATCCGTGTAGCTGGGAGCTTTTCAAAAGGACCCCCTGATTTCGAAAGCCCCTTCTTCCTATTTGGTTTTAGGAAGAAGGGGCTTTCAAAATCGGGGGTCCTTTCAAAAAGCCCCCGGCTACATGGGCGGTGTGGGTTTTGAAAGTGACAATTTTGAATTGTGCATGGCCACCATTATGCTAATGAGACACTACATATTCATGTCAGCACATCATTAGCATCTTCCGAAATCCCTCATTAGCATGCCCCTTCCAAAAGGGAGGGGTAGTGTAGCCACAGCCTTGGTGTTTTTATCTTAGTGTGAATAAAAGTTCCATGTTTTGTCCATTTAATGGTATTTTCTGTGATCTGAGTAGTGCATGAATGAGAACTAGACTGGGTGCATTGTGGACAGAAAGAAAAGGACCTGCAAGGCATGCTGGAACCCCCACAGAAGCCACTCTGATGAGTTCTCCAGAAAAAGGCTCCAGCAGAAAATAGAGATAGGGAGCTGCTGCTCCCTGTATGCTCCCCTCCAAACCTTGCAAGTACTTAAATATATATGGAACTGAAAATTCATTCTGATTCAAACACTAAATCCCCTCTACGTCTGTAACTATGCTGTTGTGAGGAAAGCAACCATTGTTCCCTCTAATTTTATCATCCATGGGTGGAATAAATTTTGTTATGTGCTGTGGATGGCTACGGACACTCTGTAAATCAGCTAGCCAGCACCTGAATCTCTCCTGGATGGCTGCCCAAGTACACAGGTTACAGAGAACACTGAAAGTAACCTATGAAAACCAGGCTGTTATGGAGCAACAGCAACAAGGCTAGAGGGAGGGGCTGTGGAGCCAACACAGAGCTTTTTCAAGTCTTGGGTCCACAGGTTAGCAGATCCATTCCCACTACAGCCTTCAAGACTCCTTTAACAGAAAAGAGTATGAAAAGGAAGCTTTGCTTGTATATTTCTTGTATGCAGGCTGTCTGTTCTTCTGATGTAGTGTTTAAATATGGGTATAAATAAATCTCCCATTTGTACTTTAACCATGGAGTGGTGCTGGTAAATAAAGGAGAGAACTAGAAGAGTTCGAATTGCTTCCAGGACCCACACATTAAAACACATAATGGAAATCCACTCTCCCTTGAAAAATAACTAAGTGATTCCATCAGGAAGAGAGATGCACAATTATTATATTTATTAGTTTATACCATGAGAATAATGGACCAGTAAAGAATAGACTAAGGAAAGAAAGCTATGTACTATATCTGAAGTTCTGTTAAAGCTGATTGCAAGGAATTGACCAGCAATCCAACACTTTTGTTATTAACAGACTCAATATTTGTATGAGGCATCTATGGTAAAGTCTGATACTAAAATGGAGAGAACCCAGGCAAAAGGTATCTGGCAAATGTAAAAGGTGAAAAGCAAAAACAGGGCTGTAAGTGGATTCTGACAACATCCCATTCAGGAAGAGATCTATGCAAAATAAGGAACAAATTGTGAAACCTGGCTTAGAAAGCAAATTCGAGATGGAACTTTTTCACAGCGTATAATTAAACCTCTCCTATATTTAGTATTCAGAATAGATGCAACTTCTCCAGCATGCTTTGTACAAAAAGGTAACATAGGACTATGTCTAGTAGTGCATGCAGAAACCTGGGAGTCTAACCGCCTAGGTTCTAAACCAGGGTAGCTGACGGGAAAGGAGAGACAAAGGGAACTGTTGCCCTAGGGCAGATGATTTAAAAGGGCCCAGGGATCCCAGTCACCACTGCCATTACCTCCGCAGCCACAGCATCTGGAGCCCTAGGCCCTTTCAATCACTGCTGGAGCCCCTGGTAGCACTGAAGAGCTGGCTGTGGGAGGCTAGCTCCCAACCATGCCCCTTCCACCTGAGACCCCATCCCTTCTAGGGGACCCAGAGCCAGTTTCCCCCAGGAGCTAGCCAAGTCTCTCATCAACCCTGTTCTAAACACTACGGGCCATGTTTTAAAAAAATCTTTTGGTACTGCAGCACTCAGCATTGCAATACCTAACTGACTCAAGAGCCTAATATTTTAAAAGGAATTTAGGCGCCCAGATGAGGCCAAGAGCTGCTATGACAATAAACACAGTATAAATGCCTATATATAAATTAGAGATATTTCTAGTCAACCATTGATTCATTTAGGTCCCATCTATACTGCATTATGTTAGCTGAACATAGCCCAGATCACTAGTCTGTATAAATTGGCATAGTTCCACTGATCTCACTAGCATTAGGCCACTTTTTAAACCAACTGTAGCCCTGACCCCTATGTGTTCAAAAACAGGTTCATCGGCCTAACACAGTTTTAAGATACTGTGACTGGTTAGTATGGACAAGAGAATGGTATGTTAATCCCATTTTCACGATTAAGGCCAAAATTTGCAAACCTGTGTACCTGAAGTAGGTCACCTATATAAAAATGGCTTGATTTTCAGAAGCACTAAGTGCTCTCAGCTCCCTTTGATTTTCAATGCCTTTGCATGGTTTTCAATGCTGCAATTTTCAAACTTCAGAGCCTAAATAGTTTTACAAAAAGAAACTGATGGTCCCAAAGGATGATAGAACTATGTTAGTATTTATAAAATATTTAGTTAACCCAGGTATTTTTTACATAATATAGATGCATAAACATAGACAACAGAACAGAACAGAACAGAATTGTGCCTCACTTATACCTATCTTATAGATATGTATGATTCTTCCCTAATACATTTAATATTTATAAAGAAATAAAATAATAATTAAACTAGCTCTAATATAGTGGTTTTCATATATAGATCTCAAAGGCTGGATCTACACTTGCCCCCAGCTTTGAAGTGGGCATGTTAATCAGGGTGACAGGAGATTACTAATGAAGTGCTGCAGTGAGTACGCAGGACTTCATCAGGCTAATTCTCCCCCACAGCAACTACCAAGTGTCAAGTTTCAAAGTGCTGTCATGCATGTAGCCATGGTCACTTTGATGTGCTCGTGCTACTTCAAAGTGCCTTTACTCCCCAAAATTTTGAGGGGAGTAAAGGCACTTCCAAGTGCCCACAGCTACACACAGGCCGGCACTTCGAAGTTTGACACTTCAAAGTTGCCGAAGTGCTTCATATTCACCGCAGCAGTTCATTAGTAATCTCCCATCACCCTGATTAACATGCCCCCCTTCGAAGTTGGGGAAAAGTATGGACAAGCCCAAAGCGCTTTACAAAGGGAGATCAGTATCATCCCCATTTTATCAATAGGGTCACTAATGCTTTGCGATCCCGAGACACAATATACGTATAAAGCATTATCAACTAATTGCCATCATCTTTATTACCATTCAATACTTCAGAGAGCTGACAAAACAATTATTGCTTATTCTGCACATATCCACTTTCTACGTCACTAAATCTCAAAGTATGTGCTATAGAAATTTATTGTTTGACTGCTACTCAGAGTGAGGCTCTACTGTCTATTGTCTTTGGATCACTGCACATGACCAACACCACTGAATGTCTCCCAGGCAAAGAAAGCACTGTGATGGAACTGCAGCTGTACCAAAATTTTAAATTAATTCCAATCACAGCAACCAGTTCAGAGCTTCTGGTTATGCCCTGCTGCGTAATTCAGTGGTGTAGACAAATGGTATTTTGACCCTTCACTGTGGTAAGGTTTAAATATAAAAAGGACTGTTTTTACAAAATATTATAAAGACAAAACTGGTTTTAATTAATGTAAAATGATCCAACTACCCTGTTTTTCTCCATATCTGGTGTTAGTGTCAGAGTATTTTTAAGGGGACCAATTTTATCAGCATCCGGCAAACCAAAACAAATACAAAAAGAAAAAAAAGATTTCCTTAGCAGGCTGTCCCATTATGAAATTCGTAAACAGCCTGAAGAAGTGGATAGATTACAGCCCAACAGGATCCTATAATAGGTGGCTCAGCTATTTAATGCCCCAGCTAACTTTTGAATAGAACTGAGTTGAACTGAAGCAAGCTGTTAGCTGGAGATTTGCACACAGTCTGTCCAGGCCCTTGACGTTCACGAGATCACTACTTTTCACCCCCTAGGCTTGACTTGCTCCTTCAGGCTGAATTTATCTGAATGCTTCAGACTGATTCTATTAGCATCATCCTCTGGTCTGCTTTTTCTGTGCTGAAGCAGACAATTTAAATTGCTGTGAAGACAGCAACCTTTGGCTCCAAAGAGACTAGTTCTTTATAACATATTTCTGTGAACAGAAGGTAGTAAGTGTGAATCAGAATGAACAAGGAGTTGGCTTTTTCTAGTGCCTTTGGTTCACCAAGCACCTGATTCCTGCAGCAACAGTGCTATAGTGGCCATGTTTGATGTAACAAGGAGACTCTCTAGTTGGTTTACAACATAGAAATAACATAAACCTTATATGGACTGTATCTATGGGATTCATGCATGATACAGTCACCATTAAAATGCTAACAGTTATCACGCTGCAGTATCTTCTTAGTGTAAGCGAAATATGCCTTGAGTGGCATGTGAACAGGATTATCAGACACATTACATTGTCTCTCTACACTGGTATAGGTTGAACCTCTCTAGTCCAGTGTTCTCTTGTCCAGCAACATCCCTAATCCAGCATGATTTTAGTTAGCCAGACAACCACTTACCAGGGGTGCAGCCAAGTTTTTTGTGGTTCCATAGTTTGTTTACAGACGCTAGTCCCAGATTTCAGTGTTCTATACTGTTATTTAGCTGTAATTTACCCTAGCTGTCTTCTAAAAGCCCAGTAAGTAGTGCTGCTAGACAATATTGATCTCCCATGGTCTGGCAAATACTCTCATTCAGTACTGGTCAGCTCCTGAAGGCTCCAGACTAAAGAGGTTCAACCTGTGTAACTACACTTAAGAGGAAGAGTTTGCTGTGCCTGCAGTAGCCTTCCATGGTAACTTATGCTGTTGATTTTATAAAGTTGACCACTCTGTGTATACATTGTCTCATTCTCCTTCACCATACATATCAAGGCAGTGTCCAAATCTGGCAACATTTTCCTCCTATTTCTAAAATATAACCTTTATCCTTCCATCCAACAGCTAGAACTCTCAAGACCCTTGTCCTCTTGCTTCTTAACTACTGTGATTTCTTCCTATGTGACCTAACACTCACATGTCCATTCCAAACATATGGATACTTAAGACTCTCTTCTTTGCCCATTGTTCTGACAACAGAATTCTCCTTTGAATCCATCCACTGGATCGCCCTTTTCTAGCATATTAAATTCAAGCTTCTTCTTCTCAAATTTCAAGGCCCAAGATAAGTCTGTGCACCTCATCTTTTATTTGCCCTTCCACATTCCCTCCAGATGGCTAACAATGTTAGTCTTGCCATCCATTTATCCATTTCTCCCACAGCTGTCATTACACTTTCTTCCATTTGGGAGAGTTTCTCCGAACTAGTTCATAAGGTCACCAAGTTCTTCTTCAAACCACTTTTGCAGGAATGCGTGAAGGAAGTCACAGTTCATTTTAGATCACAGACACAATAACAATGACAAGGCAGCATGGCAAGTAAGGGTGCATTAGAATCCTTCTGCTGCTCCCAGTTGCCTTCTTCTGCACCCCTAGTCCTGGTAAACAATAATCCCAAAACCTAACTGGCTAAGTAGAATTTAGCAGAAGCTAGTTGAAGTTTTTGAGCAAGAATTTCTATTAAAGTGGTGTGAGGATATTCAACAGTGAACAGTGGAAGGAGGATACCACTCCACAAGCAGACTAGATATTTCTACGGAGAGCAGATCATGTCCATTGTTTCATAGAGTATTGCATATTTCTTATTTTTCATTTATTGCAGGCACATTTTACTACAATGTAAATGTATTTATTAAATATCATAAACCTGTTGTTTTAGTTCTTTTTACAACCAAGCACCCAACGCACCGCTTACCATTTTTTAAAAAGAGCAAACTAAGATACTGACAGCGTGGTAGCTGTGTATGTGAAAGTAGCTGCAGCCATTGTATATTCAACAATTATGCACAGCATTAGGTATTAAACATGTTTTAAGAGAGGACAAAAGGTGAGCAGAACACCACAGTTACTTCCTGCTTTAAAAAAATACTGTATGCTATTCATCTGTCACCTAAATGGCTGCTATGGATGAGCATAAAGGAACAGGTTACTATTTTAGGCATTTCTGATTAGTGCCACCATATAGTGTCGATAAATATCAGCTGCATCTCCTGGCATAGGAGTTGAACATATTGCCTAGAGCCAAGAATTCCAGTAATTAAACTTTATAGGTTTAGTAATTCAGGTGTGTTTACTATTAAAATAAATAGTAGCGACTCAGATCTTGAGCTCATCATTTCAATTTTACTGAGTTGGCCTAATTCAGTGCCTGAATACAAACCAGTGGCCTTAGGATGTGGCCCCACAATACATGTTTTGCAAACTCTTAAAACCCAACAAAAGCAAATTTTGAAGAAATGAAGTCAATACAAAGCAACTCTTATTTTTCAGTGACTGTATCACTGTTGTCCTTAGAGACATAGGTCCAAACTTTGGCACAGTTTGTTTCCTTTCCTATTGTAATAGCACTGTAATAATACTCTTGTTTCTAGCATAGATTCTGTTTGGTATAACACTTTGATATTGTCTTACAGGACTAGTTACTGTACAAGACTAATTACGCTCTGATAATTTTACTAAGTGCCATGCCAGCATCTCTAGGGACTGTGTGTTTTCCTACCATTCTATACAGTAATATGATTTACTCACAGCTAATGAAATATGCTTTACATTAGCTGGAGCATGGAGTTTCATTAGGATGTCCCTCTACCCCTTTTCTGGCTGACATGGTTAAGCAGCAAAAAGTTAAAACTCAGACGTTTTGATAGAGAACATCTTCCTTTTTCTTTAATATTTGCCACAGTCGATCATGAGTTGATAATCCCTCCAATCTCCTTTTGCTTTCCCCATTGCCCCAGTGGTTTATCATGTCCAATTAGCCATCTGCCATGCCTGTACCGCCATACAAAAGGAACACACTCCCCTCTACCACAACCTATCAGCAGGCCCATTGTCCTAGCTGACAAACAAGAATCAGACACCATTGTTTTCAACTGATGCTGCTGCTCCGAATATAGGCTGCCAGTTGTGATTAAAACAGTAGGAGTGCCAGAGAACACTCCAGGAACCAGGAACTATGCCAGGAACTACAATATTAGTAAAGAACATCTATCAAGTTCCTTTTACTAGGCATATACTAATTTCAGATAACAAACGTACTGGGTCAAATTTTGTTCTTACATAGTGGAGCTGACATGAGAGTGAGACAGAGTCTGGCCCTTTCACTGTGCTGTTTTACTAAGGATTCGTACAATATACCTTGACAAGAAGTTCCTGCAATATCAGGAGAGGCAAAGTTCTTTGATTCACAAACATTCTTCTTGAGGATTTCTTAAAAGAATGAGGAAGGCCATTTTATGCTATTTGTGTACAATCTACCACAAGGAAGTGATCAAACCCCCAAAAACAGCTGAGTTAACACATAGAGCTACTATTACAGATTATATGATAAGTTAATTGAATTTCTTCTGGAACTACCACTCACTTTTTTTCCAAGGCCCCTTTAATAACATAAATGGCCAGAGCAGCTGGTCCACCAGTCCCTGATGTTAAACTGAAGATATTTTCTTTTTATTTATTCTCAGAAAGGCATGATGTGACCTTCTACTAAACTGTATAGATAGCCTACTTACAGTTCTTTGTTCTATTGGTGAAATAAAAATGGTGTCTTAGGTAATTAAGGCTGCAGGAAAGGAATTTCATTTTTAGCTTTAAAGACAATTTTTTGCCTTTAAGGGAGGATTTTCTAATTTGTCATTATATCTACATGGCCTATTCACCCTATTATCTGAGCAACTCCCATGAACTAGGAGGTGTTTATATACATTATTTTAGGTATTGATTAATTAAAATAAATGCAATACTTTTAAATGTAAAAATGGAAATTGGGCTCTGATGCGACACAGCTTTAGAGCACTTGCTTAATTTGAAGCGTAAGAGTAGTCCTATTGACTACAATGGCACTGCTCATGTCTTGAAGCCCAAATTGCATAAATATGATCCCAATCTTCTACAGCTCATCCAGGCCTATTTCTGATCTTCTTTTTGGCCTGCTGGATCAGGAAATAGGAATTATTTAAACAGCAATGATTTTTTTCTCTGTACTCATTCACTCTCCAGCACTGGATATGTGCAACTTTTAAATTACTGATGGTCTCTACTAAACTGCTGTCACATTTAACTATAATAAGACACAAAAAGACACAGTAAAGGAGACATATATGCAATCACGTGAGATAGTCATGCAGATACGAGTCTATCCTTTCTAGAGCTATATAATGGGAGAGAGATGTGCCTTGTATTTAAATACACCAACTTCAGTCTAAACTACTACTGAATTGACATTCAAACTGCAAATATCCCCATCAAATGACTCCTTTCTTGTGAAAAACTGATAATAACTTGGTACTGCAATCCATGTAATGTGAAGGTGACTTGACTAAAAGTGCGTTTATGATGTCGTCATGATATCTGGGTCAAAATCTAATTTCAGTTCTGTTAGTGAAAATTCCAGCATTATTTCACTGAAGTAAATTGAGTTATTCCAGATTTACACCAGAATAATTGAGGTCATAATTTGCCTTAGAATTTCTAATTAAACTTTTTTTTTAAAATGCAAACCAGCCACGACTTTTCTTCTACGGCCACCTGTGTTCCAGAGTTTTCTGGTAAGACAATCACATTTTATTTCTACAATTACTTCCTCTTTCTTTCCTGTACTGAGATTTCTTTGGAAACATGTATTACAAGCCTCCCAGCTATACTTTCAAGGATCTTTGGGTAAAGTTCCCTCAGTGGTAGAAGTGGTTTAATACAGACTGTGGGCAAACAAGCCAATTTTAAAAAAGAGTTGTTTATTCACCAAAATATTAAAAGCAGGAACCAATCTAAATCAAATAATATCATAAATATTTCAGCTTGCTCATGACTAACTTTAAGTTCAAGGTATAAAATGTATAGTTATTTGTCTTTATAAGGTCTAACACTCTGTAAGTATTTTCTTTGATATAGTTATGAAGTACAGTATTTACAAATACCAGTAGGTACTATATTGTACATGTCACAGTGGAGTAATAAAGCTGCTTCTACACGTCCATAATCAAACTTCCTTGGGACTATAAAGTCACAGCAGCTGAAACAACAGACTACATCATACCAGCCTTGCCTGCATGAAAGAGGCCTGACACACCTGTACAACGGGAGAATTCCACACAGGGGCCTTAGCATAGAAGGTGCATGTTCCTTTACATCTCTGAAGTACAATCTTCTATTTAAAATTCTTCTGCTCCCTACCACTCTGGTTAGGCCTTGATACAGGTATGGAAAAAACAGTAATACTTTCTTAGCCAAAGCTGATGCTTAGTTAGACATCCTTCATATGGATGACAGACAACTGAGGCCACATCTACACTTACCCGGAAGGTTAATGACTGCTATGCAATTTTTGGTACGCAAATTGCATACCAAAAATCAACTTGGAGCCATCAGCTTCTATGGATGTCTTCACAGCAGAAGGTCAATGGGAACACTCCTCCTGTTGACCTGCCTCAATCCTTGTGGTAAAAGACACTTCGTTGTAGTGGCCAGACACAAATCTAGCTGCTGAAAAGGAATTTCCTTTACCCATAGATGGTACAGCCATTTGTATACCTCTACAGGGTTTTCTTTCGTAGTAATACTGTTCTTCCCTATGGACTTGGTTTAAAACTCAAATGAAGGAAAAGGCAGTTTTCCCACTGACTTCTGCAGGCACGGGATCAGATCCTATAGCAACACCTTTTAATGCAGCTAGTGCCCATGGTGTGTTTATGTTTCCTTTACGTCTACACCCCTTGTTTTGCGAATCAAGGATTGTTAACCTGGCAGTTAAGAATTATCTCTGAGCAGAAATTAGGGGTACAAGACCTCATCCTGTGAGTTTGCTATTCAAATTAAAACACAATATTATACATTGTTATTATAATTTAACATGAAATAATTATTAATAGATGTTACTGTGCAATGCTATAATATGAACTCATCCAGCAAAAATGCATTGTAAATAACCACTAAATATCACTCACATTATATGGTGGAGGAAGTTTTGGGGGTAAACTGAATGTCTTCTGGGATTGCTAATCGGATATAGAATTTTTCTCCGCTTTAGTTACCAAATATAATCTAAGACATGGGATAGATTATATACGCATATTTTTCCATCCACAAACTAATAGGATGAAATACCTATTCTGGGAATTTTTAGAAGGACTGAAGGGGGAAAATGATGCTGTCCCTACTAATAGTCCCTGACACAGGCAGCTACACCTAGTTTCAGGTGCCTTTGCCTTCAGCTCTCATACTGGTAGAGCATTATCTACAAGGTCTGGGGAGGAGGACAAAAAGTACCATGGAAATTCCCCTTCTGCGTGGAATGGGGGAGATCTTCTCATGGAGGCCCACTCCACGCTCATATGTTGGGGAGCACACGACAGTCTGGTTTTAGGTGAGTAGAGGCTAAAATCTAATGCAGCAGACTCTCTGAACTATAAGGGAAAATAATTCATTCTAGAGATTCAGCAAAGGATAAAATGAAAATCCACGTTCCTGATAAAACCATAGGGCAAAATCTCCAAGGAGAAGTGTGATCTCTACTCTGTCACTACCAATTTCACAACCAGGTCCTTTCCAAAGTGAACACAAAACATGACAGTCTTTTCCATACCACAGCCTCCTCTGTTAGTGTACATTATCAGAACAGACCTTATAAATTATAAAGTCTCAAGGTAAGGAAGTCAGACACTATGAGCACACCTTACCACCAGAGACAAGTAGATTGATTCAATTTATCTGTCACAGTAGGAGCCACTTGATTCCATCAGCCTCAAGGAGCACTCTACTGCAGGCTTATTTTCAAGAACATCTATTGATCAAATAGCCTGTCCACTGCCAATCATTTTAAAATTATTTAGTAGCAGAACTGCCAGTCACTTGTACACAAATGAACAATGTTGAAAAGTCTAACATGCTGGTGGAAGGCAAAAGGCAAAGAGAATTCACTGAACTCAGAAAAGATAGAACAATATCAATTTTCAATTCAACTACAGGAATCAACCACAGATTCTGCATTTTCATATCAGAAATGATATTATAGTTAAATGTTGCCAAAAAAAATTAGGAAATAAAATCCCTATCCACTATGTACAGGAAGTACTAATATTGCTTTTTCCAAAAATCACTAGTTTGCTGGATTCTTTTATTGGTTTATCTCTATAAATACTTAAGGTTTGAGAAATGTTTCTTGTCTGTTTCACCCCAGCTTCCAAAGCGTAACAGAAACTTTTAGAACACAGGTACAAAAGCAAAGCTTTTCTTAGATGTCTTCATACAGCCAGGGAAAGTTCTGATATTCCGTCCCTGGCTCTACAACATAATGTCTTTACTACATCCATTCTCCAAGCAACAAAGTCATTTGTATTCTGTCCCATTCAACATAAAAGCTGGAAAACTCAGTACAAATTTAACTTACTGATACAAAATAAGTCACTGGCACTTTTTCCTTAAGAACTTATGCACAATTTTATTTTTTTCAATCTTTGTCACCAAACAGAAATCAAAACTTCACAATGAAATACTGTATATAAAGGCATAGGGCCAGATTCTTTCACAAAAATTTCTATAGCTCATATATAAGTTCTGGGTCTGATGTGGAAATTATTGCTTCTGGTTCTATGAACTGAACGAAGTCGGGGGTCAAAATAAATTATTATAATGATCCCTTCTCACTGTAAAGTCTATGAAATCATGAATTCTAATTTCAGTTACACAACTATAATCCTACTGAAGACAAGACATAGGGTGCCAGAGAACAGGAGTTGCACAAAATACAGGACAATTTGCTCATTTTCTTTAGAAAGACAGGACACCTGTAAGACAGCAAATAAAGGACTGTCCCAAGAAAAACAGGACAGATGATCCCCTACATTTGATGGGATGCTGATCTGTTATACTGGTGTATGTCCATTGACTTCAAACAAGTTATCCCTGTTTCACACCAGTATGAGATCAAAATCAGGCCTATCATTTATTACTTTGGATTGATTGATTCCTTTAATTTTGTTTTCCATTTATAGTTTGCAGATATGTTCTCTTCACGGGATATCACACCTTACATTTGAATTCCTGTGTGCTCTTGCTAAAACATCCATATGTTAAGGGCCTTCGCCTCTAGCATATTCTTTTTCTATTGGTCTAACAGAGTTGAATCTATTGATCTTTGATGTTTGGAATTAAGCTTATCTGTTTACAAAAGCTTTTGACTAGGATACATTGATGGAAAAGGACCCTGATTTTTCTCTGGGGATGCTGCCTTCTGAGTTGTTGCTTTTTCCTGTGATAGCTGCAATTTGGTGAGTGCCCTTTTTATATAGCAGTTCTTCTGGATGGTAGTCTTGTACATGGAGGGTAAGGACTTGCATACCTGGGATACCTAACATTAAAAAAGTGTTGTTTTAGTTATTGCAAATGCACTAAAAGACAAAGAAATTGTATTTTACAACCTCTACATAAGTACCAGTTATTTATATACATACATTAACACTTAATCAAAGACCACAAAAAGAAGTCAGACAAGGGTCTAATCTCCTGGTCCTGTCCCAGGCAGTACTGCCATTGACCTCTTTGGGAACTCTGCCTGCGATTGGACTGGAAGGTCAGGTTCTCAGTTTGTTCACAAGTGTTCTGTCTAGACTCTCTCCCTGAATACACCCCACCAGCTGTTTTCCCTAGCATCCACTAAGACTAACATCAACAGCAATTTTAGGCAGTCACAACATCAACACACAAAGCAAAGAACCAAATAGGACAAGCAAGCATCTGTAGAAGTAGGTTATTCCAACAAAAATAACAAATTTTACTAAAGTCAGGCCTACAATGCCTTGATTTTGGTTTATCATTGTTGTTTGTATTAATTTTAAAACATGTCCAATACTCTATAACTATGATGCTTGCTCATGTCTGTGAATTAATAAACAATTTCTCTTTCAACAGTGTCAGCGTTTTGTGTCTGAGAGGAAATATAATGGAATAGAAGCCTTCAGATACACACTATTTACTTACTTGAGTAAACTGGCATGCCAAAAACCTCACAGGAACCCTCTAAATTAAATGCAGAGGACACCTAACAAGAATATAATCATGATTCCTTGGGCACAGACTTTTTGGACAAGGACACAGAATAGGAAAATGTTTGATCATGGAATTCTTTGAATGTTTTTTTCTTATTTAACATGTTTTCTTTTACAAGCTGTACACAAACGTGAACAGTTTCTTTGACTTTAACTTTGTAATCTTTTCTTATGTTGGGAATAAAGTGCCGTGAGAGAGTAGTTTAAGCTTTTAATGGGGAAATTGCTGGAACAACATATATATTTTAACAAGAAAAAATGCTTGTTTTTTTAAAGTGCATTCCACATATCTTCAATACCCCAAGAACATTTATGCCATGGGGGTATGGGAAATCTATAAACGTTCTGCTTGTAGCCAGGCAGGATATCAAGAGGCAAATATCCATTGGCTTAATGGGTTGTAGATCACAAGATATGCACAGTCAGACCTTATTATTTTTATCCTCTAGATCAAAGCATTTTCACATAAATAGGGTTTAGTCCACTCTAGTTGTAGTAGATCTGCAGGAATGAACTTCTTTAAAGTTTTGGTGATTACATGATTGTTTTGTTGTAACTGGAGCCTGAAGCTGTCTGCATAACTGATGATCAGGTAGAAGGAAGAAGGCAGCTGAAAAGCAAAGCCTTGACAAACAGCTGTGGCAGTAAGTGTCAAATCCTGACTACCAAGGTCAATCCCGTTATGAAGTGAGCATTTAATCCTTTGCAATTTTTAATTAAAAAATCCACCAAGTAGCATGCAATACTTTCTTAAGGTTTGGCCTCTAGAATTAAAAGGAATAACATAAATTGTTGCATCTGGGCTTTCATCACACATATAATCACGGTTCAAAGATAAGGGCCATCAAAATCATAATACCTTATTGCGGGTATTTAGTACATGCATATTTCTTAAGAGTCTTTGGCCCAAAGCAGAGTCACATTTAATCTGATACTATGTAATAGTATTGTCCTCTAAACCAGGAGGTCATTTATTTCTCACGCTACTCACTGAAATACAATTGGATTTGTTCTTGATCCTGACCTTCTGAATCCTGCTAACAAAGTCCACCTCCAGAGGGATGAGATACCCATGCAAATATGCTCACCCATTTTCCCACCAGTAAATGACCTGTGTTCACTTTCTAATGCCCATAAAGCCTAGTGCCACTGCCAGCGTATCTACGACTGATGGCACTGGGCTAGCGAAGCCTTTTTAAGGGACGGAAAGAGTTGTTTGAGATGGAGGGGGCTAAGGGGTCTGGTTCCTTTAATATATTTAGAGTTTTCAACTGAAAGTGCAAATTCAGTAGAGGGAAGGAAGAAAGAAAGCGAACTCCTCTTCATAATAATTAACTGTAATTATTCACTATCCCCCACCCCACATCCTGCTAACCCTAATTCTTCATGCTGATCAGAGGCATTACACGCTGTGGACAACATAGCCAAGGGGTGGTTAAAATCTGAACTCTGGCTCCATCCCTATCTATAACCCCAACTGAAGGCGTGTTTAGAGACCAAATGCCAGGTCTTTGTTGTCTGAATAGTTCTCACAAGCCACCAAGGAGCGTCTTAGAGAGCCTTTTGTGCGTGTCCAGCCTCAGAAGAGGAAGGGAGAGGGTAACGCTACATTTCCTGCAATGTGAAGGTCTTGAACCATGCGAGAACTGGGACGAGATGTAATCCCTCCCCTCTTGCATTTAAAAAGTGATCTGAGATCGCCCCATTCCTGTGTAACAAGCGAAGAGCAGCATCATTTCCCAGCAAGCCGGAGAACAAATGGAAACGAAACCAGACCAGGGGGCTAAATCTGGGCTCTCCTCTGAAACTGACACTCAACAGTTTCCAATCCTCCGGCGATGTGCTCGCGCCCAAAGCCCCCCACGACGCGCCTGTGCCCGGAGAAGGGGCTTCCCCTGAACCTACAGCCTGGCGGAGGGGAAGGAGACAATGAACAGAATCCAAACAGGAAGAGGAGGGGATCAGCGGGGTTCCCCCTTCACCCCGCAGTCCCCGACCCCGGCCATGCCCCCAAACAAAGCACGGCAGCCGGCTGCCCACCCGGGCTGGGGCTAAGGCAAAACAAGCCCGTTCGCGCCCAGCCCCTTCCCTCTCCGCCTCGCCCGCCCCGCTCCTGCCTTACCTGTTCGGAAAAAAGCATCCACCTCGGAATCGGGCACAGCGCCTTCCTCCGCTGCCCCTTCGGCCGGGTTCATGACTGGGGGAGACGAGGCGAGCCCGGCTGCTGCTAATATCCAGTGAGTTAGGGAGGAGGAGAAGCAACGGGCGAGAGGGAGGGAGGGATGGAGGCGCTTTCAGCAGCTAGCCCAGGCGCGCACCACCACGCTCATCCCTTCCATGGTGTCGCGGGAGCTCTGCTGGGGCTGAGCAGCAGCTGCTCCTGCCGCCTGCCAGTCGTGTAGGGTTTGGCGCCCCCCCGCTCGCCCCCCACACACCTCCAGCAAGCGCCGGCTCTGTGCCAGCCCCCCTCCTCCTTCTATTGTTCAGACCTGCTCTGCGCTCTTCCCCCTCCTCGCCTCCTCCTCGCCTCTTTGCCAACAATGCCCCTTGCTGCACATGTGACTCCAGCCGAGCTGTATTTACATAGATGACAGTTCAGTTCCTTCCAGCAGCGGCAGCCGCTTGAGCCGCTATCACACCGGCTATTGTTGTTTTCCTGCAGATCATTTCAACCCGCCGGCAGTCGGGACTTCCTGAGGGAGGCAGGGGAACTGGGAGGTGGATAGTATCAAGCAAAGAGGAAGGGGCGTTGTGCGTTTCGTGGGAGCTGTATCTCTGCACGATCGAGGGACTTTCTGCTCCCGCAGTCTGTCCATCGCTATTAAACCACCTACCCACCTCTCCCAACCAGTACAGGGGCGTGTCTTGGAATATATTCCCCTGCCGAGGTCTTATGGCTCGAGGTGTGCGTAAAAGCCACACACCGACATCCTACTCCTGCTTGTTCTTGTCCCTACTCTGTGGAGCATTCATCCCAGCGTTCTCCCTAGACACAGATCCCAGTGAACATTCCTTCCCTCCAGGCAGACTCGAAGCAAGACAAAAACCCACTGGGTGCCAAGGAAAATACAGTTGGGCCAATGAGGTCCCTCCCAGAATGGCTAGCTCCTGGTAAATTTCAGTTCAAAGAAACATGCAGGGTTGTATTAGAGGTAGCCCTGTTAGCCTGTTTCTTCAAGAACAACAAGAAGTCACGTGGCACCTCATAGACTAACAGATATTTTGGAGCATAAGCTTTCGTGGGCAAAGACCCGCTTGGTCAGATGCAGGGTTGGTAATCAATGTAGCAGCAGTTGGTTTTTAAACAATATTTTTGCTTACAATAGGGTAGTGTTTAAGAGTAGGCAGAGTGGTGCTTCGAGTTCCACCCCTAAGTGCGTCCTGCTCCTAAATAGGTATATGTGTTCATGACTGAATATGGGCACTTAAACTTCTGAGTGGATTTCAGGGATTTGTCCCTGTGCACTTTGCTGTCCTCTACATTTGTGTCATGAATTTGCATTGTTCTTGTATCAAATTTAATGCAACGAGGCCCATTGCAGTGGTTGGCATCTATACAATGTGCAGACAATCAGGTAAGAAAACTGGATTTTTAAATATAATGTTACATAACATGCCATTCAAACGTCAAGTTTCTGAACAGATGTTTGAAACTGTGTTTGTTCTTGCAGGTGCTTTCACATTCCGCTTTCTGCAGCTGTAAGAAGTCGTTGGATTTGATGGGGAATGTGGATTAGTAGTCTGTGAATGGGACAGGAAACCAGGATATATTAATTTCTAGTTCCCAGTCTGGCATTGGTTCTGTTAGTGGCTTTGTCAAGTGATTTAATTTCTCTACCACAGTTTCTCTGTGACATGGGAATAACATTTATGCACTTATCTGAAATGGGTGTTCTGAGAAATAACTATTTAATCTTTACAAAGTGCTTGAAGATGAAAGGCACATGTCTTACAGTCATTCCATGCTATCCAGGCAATTTTTCTTAACAGTAAATTCAACTAGCGAATACAACCAATTTGTACAGGGAAAGGCACTGTAATCACAATAACTTAGGCCAGGTCTGCACTAAAGGGGAAGGTCGAATTATGATACACAACTCCAGCTATGTCATTTATGTAGCTATAGTGAAGGTACCTTAATTTTAGCTTCTGCTCCATCCACTAATGCAGGAGATTGACAGGAGCAAAAGCTGTCACTCACTTCTTTTACTCCCAGCAAGGGGCAAAAGTACCAGCACTGACAAGGGTGCCCTGTGAGTTTGATTTAGAGTATCCCTTACCTGGGGTGCTAAATCAAACTCTTGAAGATTGACCATGGCAAAGTCACTGACAGAGGTTCCACAAAATTTCTAGCCAATTTAGTCCCATGCTTAACCACACTGATAGGAAGTTTATTCTAATCTTCAACATAAACCTCCTTTGCTGCAATTCATGCCCGTACAATAGAGATGAAGACATGCAAGACTTAGCCCACTTCTGACAAAATGTGCATGCTCTTCTAACATCTAAGCCACGTCTACACATGCCGGCTACTTCGAAGTAGCTGCGCCAACTTCGAAATAGTGCCCACCACGTCTACACATGGCGAGCGCTATTTCGAAGTTGAAATCGACATAAGGCGGCGAGACGTGGAAGTCGCTATCCCCATCAGGAGATGGGAATAGCGCCCTACTTTGACATTCACATCGAAGTAGGGCACGTGTAGCCGATCCGCGTCCCGCAACATTGAAATAGCAGGGTCCGCCATGGCGGCCATCAGCTGAGGGGTTGAGAGACGCTCTCTCCAGCCCCTGAGCTCTAAGGTCGCCATGTGCAGCAGCCCCTTAAAGCTCCCCACCCCCTGCGTTCCTGTGCAGGAAGTTCAGAGTGCGTGCAGGCGGCAGCACTGACACACGGCCTGCCTGCACGCCTCCCTGCAGCCCCAAGCCACCCCCCCCCCGCTGTGATGGCCGCCCGCCAGCCCCCCAAGCGCCCCCAGGGCACCCCCCCAAGAGGAGCCAGGGCTCCCAGCCTGGCAGCCAGCCTGGCATAAGGCAGCGGGGCCCCTCCTGGACAGAGGCCGAGGTCCGGGACCTGCTGGGGCTCTGGAGCGAGGAGGAGGTGCTCCAGGTAATGGGGAGCAATAGGCGGAACACAGATGCGTTCGCTCGGCTTGCCAAGGGCCTGGCTGCCTGGGGTCACCCTGCCTGCACTCCTGACCATGTCAGGAGTAAGGTGAAGGAGCTGTGGCAGGGTTACACCTGGGCCCGGGATGCAGCCAGCCGATCTGGGGCCGCCCCCGCCACTCGCCCCTTTTACAGGGAGCTCAGGTCCATCCTGGGCCCCCGGTACACCTCCTCCCCGCTGGCCACTCTTGACATCTTGGCCGATGAGCCCCAGCAGGCCCTGGAGACGAAGTCCACCCTGGAGGTAAGCCCCGCACCCCAGGGCCCCCCCCCAGGACCCCACCCCTGGGATGCTGGAGGAAGAGGAGGGGGAATCCTCCTCCAGCAATGGGGGGCTGCGGATCGTCTTGCCGTCCCGGAGCTCCAGCAGGGCGTCTGCCCAGAGGGTGTCCCCCGACCGTGGGAGCGGACTGTCAGGTATGTATCCCCCCAGTGCACACCCCCGGGGTTAAGGGGCGGGGACAAGAGACATGACCAGGGCCCTCCACATGCCCAGATGACCATGGCCCCAAGGCCAGCAGTGGCATGTCCCTCAGAAGAGTGCATCAGCCCCTGCCCCCGCAGCAGGACAGCACCATGCCCCATCCCTGGGGATGGGGGGAGTGGAACCTAGGGTCCCCCGGGGGGGAGGGGGTGGGACACCCCTCAGCAGCAGCAGCATCTCCCAGGGACGGGGATGGGGAACCAGCAGCAGAGGGGTGGGGGGACAAGGGCCACGGCTCGGGGGCCACACTAACGGCTGTCTCCAGTCTTCTTCCCCCCCTGTGTTGCACAGCTGCACCATCGGAGGGCCCGGAGAGCGCCGGCGAGGTCTCAGTGGTCCCGGAGAGCCCACCGGGGCCATCACAGCAGGCCAGCCCCTCGGTGGAGCACCAACCAGCCCCAGGACGGGGTCGACGGCGGAGCCACCACCACCCGAGGACGGCCACGGACCCCCAGCTGCTTGTGACCCTCCGGCGTCAGCTGGAGGTGTCGAAGCGGTGCCTGCGGTGGACGAGCGGCGGCTGTAGCTCCAGGAGCGAGCGCTGGCCTGGTGCCAGGAGGCATGGAGGGCCTTTATGCGCACATTTGAGCACATAGCGGAATATCTGGCCCCCCATGCCGCGCCGCCCGCTGCTCTGTCCGCCCTGCCCACCGTTCCACCCACTGCTCTGACCGCCGTCCCACCGCCATCCGCCACCCTGGGGCCTGCTGACACCCGCCGGCCACATCTGCCGGTTCGCCCGGCCCCCAGCCAGCCTCAGCCAGGGCTCAGGCCGAGGGGAGGGTCGCGCCCGCCAACCCTGGGCCCCGGACAGTAGAGGGGTGCGGGGCCCAGGACGTGGCCCCCCGCCTTCCCCTTTGTACATATCCCCCCATATATATTTGTATATAGTGTGTGTTACAACCCTGTTCTGTTATATGGTACCTGCCCCCCCATGTAAATAGTTCCCCCCTTTTGTTCTGCTCTCTCTCTCTCTCTCTATATATATATATATATATATTTGTTGTTTGAATAATAAGAGAAATCACCGGTTTTTGATTTCAAAAACAACAGCTCTATTTTTATTTGCAAGAAAAGAGGGGGGTGCTCTTGGGTGCTCTGTGGTGTGGGCGTGGGGGCAGGGAGTGTTGTGGAGGATGGGGGAGTGCAGTTGGGGGCCTGCCAGCATTCACCCCGCAGCCTGGTTGAAATGGGCCCGCAGGGCCTCCCGGACCCGGATCCCCTCGGGGTCCACCTGGCAATTGGGGGCAGCGGGTGGCTGCACGTCAGCCCTGCCAGCCTCCACAGCCCAGCCTTGGAAGAATGTCTCCCCCTTGCTCTCGACCAGGTTGTGGAGTGCACTGCATGCACCCACAACCTGGGGGATATTGGTGGGGCCTGCATCAAGGCGGGTGAGGAGACACCTCCAGCACCCTTTGAGGAGGCCAAAAGTGCACTCAACCACCTGGTGCGCATGGTTCAAGCACGTGTTGAAGCGCTCCTGGCTGGCTAAGAGATGGCCCATGTAAGGGTGCATCAGCCAGGGCCGGAGGGGGTATGCCGCTTCTGCAACGACGCAGAGGGGCATGGTGGTGTCCCCCACAGGGATCTCCCGCTGGCGGATGTAGGTCCCCACCTCCAGCCGGCGGCACAGGCCCGAATTCCTGAACACCTGGGCATTGTGGGTGCTGCCAGGCCACCCAACATAAATTTCCAGGAAGTGGCCCCGGCTGTCCACCAAGACCTGGAGGACCACAGAATGGTAGCCCTTCCTGTTCAGGACGCGTCCTCCACTGTGCTCTGGGGCACAGATGGGGATATGGGTCCCATCCAGAGCCCCAAAGCAATTTGGGAAGCCCAGGCTGGCAAACCCCACTATGGCGGCATCCGGGTCCCCAAGCCACACGAGCCTGTGGAGGAGCAGGGCATTGATGGCGCAGACGACCTGCAGGGGAAGGACATGGGAGAGCACCAATGAGGAGGGGTGTGCAGGGTGTGTCTGGCCCTCCCCCCCAGAGCTGCCCTCCCCCCCAGGGCTGCCCTCCGCCGGGTCCTCTTACCTCCATGAGGACAGCCCCGATGGTGGCCTTGCTCACACCAAACTGCTGCCCCACGGATCGGTAGCTCCCCTGCAGCACCTACTTCAATGTGGTGCTGCCCAACGTTGACGTTGAACATCGACGGCACCAGCCCTGGAGGCCATGTAGACACTATTCATCAAAATAGCTTATTTCGATGTTGCTACATCAAAATAAGCTATTTCAATGTAGCATACACGTGTAGACATAGCTCTAGAGTGTGCAGTGGCTCCTTTCCTATATTAGAATGAGGCTTTGGGAAGAAGGCTGGTAAATAAACTGTCTGGTTGTTATGAAAAAGAGGAGACATCTTTCAAAAGGGACCTTGAATGGGGAAAAAGTAGACTTAACTACACTTAAAAAAAAACATTAAGAATGTGATGTTAACATCATCTCCCCTAATTTTCTAGCCAATATAATGGCTACTAAAAATTCTACTTTCACTGAAGTACATACCAGAGATCAAGTTGCTAGGGATTCAAAGGAACAAATCATCAGCTTTGGTCAGACTAAATTTAGGCTCCATGCTAGAATAGGGATTTGTGTGTGGAAACATCCTGTCCAAGCTCTCTAAAAAATATCTTACAACCATAGGGCTGGAAAATAGGGAATGGTTGCCCACAGAAAGGGAAAATGCTGATTTTGCTGCTAGGTAGGTGTACCCTAAAGCTAAGGCTACACTACAGCAGTCCTTCAAAAGAAGTTATTTTGGAAGATCTCTTCTGAAAAAACTTCTTTTGAAAGATGACGGCCACATATGATAAGTGGATAGAAAAATCAATACACTCTTTCCACAGAGAGCGGTCATGCAGCCCCAGACACTCTTTTGAAAGAATGGGCCAGGAAATGCTGCAGATGGGGTCTCTTGGCCAGCAAGCCCTTCCTGGAGCTCCAGTCAGGTGCTCCCCTAAAGGGCCCCTCCCAAACACCACCTCCCTGCACATGCTGAGGCCTGCCATGCTGCACCCAGTACAGCAGAGCCTGTGCAGGGACCAGAAGCTGGTAGCTTACAGCTCTGGACCCACAGTAGCTCCCAGGCCAGCACTGCATCCATGCCCTAGTTGGGCTGCTGGCCACCATAGCTGTGTCTACACGTGCATGCTACTTCGAAGTAGCGGCACTAACTTCGAAATAGCGCCCGTCGCGGCTACAAGCGTCGGGCGCTATTTCGAAGTTAACTTCGACGTTAGGCAGCGAGACGTCGAAGTCACTAACCTCATGAGGGGATCGGAATAGCACCCTACTTCGACGTTCAACGTCGAAGTAGGGACCGTGTAGACGATCCGCGTCCCGCAACGTCGAAATTGCCGGGTCCTCCATGGCGGCCATCAGCTGGGGGGTTGAGAGATGCTCTCTCTCCAGCCCCTGCGGGGCTCTATGGTCACCGTGGGCAGCAGCCCTTAGCCCAGGGCTTCTGGCTGCTGCTGCGGCAGCTGGGGATCCATGCTGCAGGCACAGGGTCTGCAACCAGTTGTCAGCTCTGTGTATCTTGTGTTGTTTAGTGCAACTGTGTCTGGGAGGGGCCCTTTAAGGGAGCGGCTGGCTGTTGAGTCCGCCCTGTGACCCTGTCTGCAGCTGTGCCTGGCACCCTTATTTCGATGTGCGCTACTTTGGCGTGTAGACGTACCCTCGCAGCGCCTATTTCGACGTGGTGCCGCGCAACGTCGAAGTTGAACATCGACGTTGCCAGCCCTGGAGGACGTGTAGATGTTATTCATCGAAATAGTCTATTTCGATGTTGCTACATCGAAATAAGCTATTTCGATGTTGGCTTCACGTGTAGACGTAGCCCATGACTGCAGCCACCTCCAGCTCCTCTGGTAGCAAAGACCACCTGCAGGGGCTGAGGATCCCAACCCCCCAGGGCCCTGGCTACCTTCCTCCCCACACCCTAAGGTGATTGGGTTCATCTGGAGCTACTCTACCAGCTCAGACTGGTGGGACCAGCTGGTGATGGGTGAGTGGGATGACATGCAGTGGCTCCAGAACTTCTGCATGAGGAAAGAGACCTTTCTGGAGCTCTGCAGCTGGCTTGCCCCCACCCTCTAAAACCAAGACACCCACATGTGGCCAGCCCTACCCTTCAAGAAGCACATACCCATTGCCATCTGGATGATGGCCACCCTGAACAGCTACTTCTCTGTGGGACAGCAGTTTGGGGTGGGTAAGTCAACCTTCAGGGCTGTCCTCATGGAAGTAAGGCATGCTTGGCTTGCAGATCCTCTTGTCTTGCAGGACCCAGCATGGGGAGGGGGAAGAGGGCTCCCGGGCAAGGGAAACCCTTGGGGACTGGGGTCAGGGGTGTGAGGTGTCATATTGTCAGAGTGGGAAGGCCTATACCTAGGAGACTGTGTCACCCCACCCAACTCAGGCCCACTGCCAGAGGGGCAGCTTGTGGGGGAGGTCCCTGGAGGGCTGGACATGGGTTCAATGGCTGCCTTGGCCAGGCATGCTACCCTGTGGAGCGTGCCTTTGGCCACCTGAAGATGTCATTCAGGTGTCTCCTCATGCACGTGGAGATTGGGGTGCACAATGTCTCCTGGATTGTGGGGGCATGCTGTGTTCTCCACAACATTATGGAGGACAAGGAGGAGGCATTCCTCCTGGGGTGGATGGCAGAGGCCAGCCCCAACAATGAACAGCCAGGCACAGCCCCGAGAAGCCCACCATGATGGAGTGTGGATCCGGGAGGCCCTCTGGGAGAGCTTTTCCTGTGGGCCCCAGTGACCTTCATCAGGGCACCCCCTGCTGGGTCCTCCAGCCCACAGCCACACCCATCCCCACCACAACCCCTCCCACCCAGCCACCTCTCACTGACCCCTCCCCAGTAATGAGGGACACGGGGTGGTAAAAAAGATAAACCATTTACTGAAACATAGAACTTTTTGCAAAAGGAAATGTGTGCTAATAACTATTTACAGTGGTGAACGGGGAGGGAACTATATACATTGGGTGGGCTTGGGACAGGGGTTGGGGGGCATCTAAATGTGGAGGCAAGTGAGGAGCCTTAGTCCTGAGGGGATGGGGGGGAAATCCCCTGCCACCATGGGTTTGGGGTCCCCATTGGGGCTGGGATAGGGTCAGGATCACAGGGAGGTACAGCTGTGGGGGGGTGCAGTGGGCTGAGGCTTGGCATGGGGGAGAAGAGAGGGACTGGGGGGCAGGGAGAGATGGAGTAGGAAGGCTGGCACAGTGATGCCCACCATGGCCATCAGCCACTGGGCAGGAGGGGTAGTGGGGGAGTAACAGGGGCAGCGGAGACAAGGGGGACAGTGGGAGGGGCAGCAGGAGGGTGGGCTGACTGCTCTCTCAGGATCCCAGTGATTGTCCGAAGGTGGGTCCCAAGACTAACCTTAACCCTAAAATTAACCGAAGCCTCCTGCAGCCACGCCAGGACCACCTCCTCCACCCACAGTCACCATTCCTCCAGGTTATTCTAGCAGCGGAGGCCAGCCATGTAGGCAGAGGCATCATCCACAGGGTGCCGACATGCCCTTTGGGTGCAAGCCCGCCCAGGCAACAGTGGTGGAGGTGCCCTGGCCCCCTTTGCTGCTGCTCCCAGACTTCCCAGACTGAAGATATGGACAGGGCTAGCCAATCCTGGTGGTGTGCTGAGGTTCACCCAGACCTTGGATGGCACAGCTGTAAGGATGGAAAGGGAGAGAAAGATGGTACGTTAGTCCTGCACCATAATCCCAAGGACTGTGTGTCCCCCGCCCCATGGGCAGCAGCTTCCCCGACTCATGGTCCAGCAGCCCTCAGGGATCCTGGGCACTGAGAGATTCCCACATGGGTGGGGCATGCACTGGGCACAGTCCAGGCCTCCCTTCCCCTAACCCCCTCCCCATGTATAAGGCTCATGGAGCAATCTGTGGAAGCACATGCTGACTGTCATCTGCAGGCATGTCCATGAGCTGGGAGCTGTGGCTTTCTGGGGTGTGTCTGGGCTGCGGCTGGTAGCCATGTGGCTGACCCACTTCTAGTCATGGCAGGGGCAGGCAGCTCCCGCCCCCACAATGCCCTGGAGTGTGCAACACACAGAGTGCTTACTGGAGGGACCCTTGAACAGGTCCAGGGATGCCATGCTCAACGTGGTCTGGCTGGAGGATGCCGATGCCACAGCAATGACAGGGGTCCAATTGCTCAAGTCCTGGTCCAAACGCGGCTCTGGCTCCATCTGGGTGATCCAGCTCAACAGGCCTGGCTGTTCATCCTCCAAATTGGTGCCTGATTCCATTGCCACAGGGGGCTCCTCCACCATGGTGTCTAGGACAGGGTAGGGTGGCAGAGCAGTCCTCGCCCCGAGGACAGTGTGCCTGTGTCCCTATCCCTGGCATATCCCTGATGAAGTTTCTTGACTTTGGAGCACTCCTGGCTCCAGTGTCTGGGCAGGGTGTCACGGTCTGCCAAGCCAGTGGCAAGCCAGGCATAGGCTGGGGCATTCTGCCTCTTGCTGGTGGTCTTCTGGAGTGCATTGTCATCATGCAAGAGGCCCAGGAGGTCCCAGAACTTGGGCTTGCTCCATGAAGGGGCCCAATACTTTCTGGGCTGGCAGGCTCCTGGGACCCCGTGGCCAGCTCCCTGGGGACCCCTTGGATGTCTCCAGGGTTCTGGATGTTGGCCATTGTTTCAATGTCCACTACAGAGGCTTGCTGCAAGGGTCTGATGGTGAGAAGCTCAGCTCTTTGCTGCCTCCACACTCTCAGCTTCCTGCCACAGGGTTTCCAGGGCTCCCTGCACCTTTAAAAGCAGCCAGACACAGGGAGTATAGAGCTCTGATAGCACTGGCCAGGGTGTCCCCTAGCTCCAAATGGCAGGTGCAGTGGACTCCTCTTTTGAAAAAGCACATTTCAGAAAAAGGCACACTACCTCACCCAGGAGCAGAAGAGGATGCCGGAAAAAGTCTTGCCTTCTTTTGATTTAATATTGAAAGAACACATTTTGTGCATAGATGAGCCATATGTTTTTTTCAAAAAAGGCCCAGGCTTTTTTTTTAAAAAAAAAAAACAAAAAAACCCACTGGCCTTCGTCCATAAACACAGCCTACCTGAACAAGGGCAACAGCAAAGAGGTCAGCAGACAGAACTGAGAACACAGGAATTTTAGTAGTTCTCTGTTGGAGGAGAAGGGAGGCAAGCCCCTGTTACTTAGGGGCAATCAGTGAATTCTTAGGATTATTTGCTTGAATGTTTGATTGATTGATTTTACATTGCTTGTTTTTCTGTCTGTAAGGGCTGGCAAGGGTCAGGATGTTGTGAAAGATAAGCAGATCTTTTGATCACAGCAGAGTTTGTATTACGTGGCAGGGCTTCCCTGATTGGGGGCCCATAAAGGCATCCAAGCCGACAGACAGGAACAGCAAACAGAGCTGAAAACTAGAGTTTGAGTGAGAGTTTGGAGGAAGATGCTTGGTTCCCCTTTCTCTTCCTAACAGAAGCACCCCAAGGAAAACATTTTGAATTTACATACCGTTGGGTGCAAACTGGTGCTTTCTAAAGGTAAAAAGATGTATCTATCAGTACCATCTTCATGAGACAGGCGTAAGCGGTCCCTAACAGCAATGATTGTGTGTTATCCAGAAAAGGAAATGAGTGCCACCAAAGGCACAGGACACCTTATGCCCCCATCATTATGCTGCCTTCTCCTACCACTTCAACAGGTGAGACCTATAACCTGTATAGAATAAGCTTGTGTGTACAGACATCAAACAATGCTGATATTAGGACAAAGGTAAGAGCGAGTATCTCAGTGGTTAGAGCATTAGCTTTGTAAACCCAGGGCTGTGAGCTCAATCTGTGAGGGGGCCTTTCAAAGTTCTAGGGCAGGTTAGATTTAAAAAAAAAATCTGTCAGGGTTAGGGCTAGATCCTCTTGTGAGTGCAAGGGACTGGACTTGATGACCTCTCGAGGTTCCTTCCAGTGCGGAGAGATATGTGTATCTTTCACTATGACCAGAAATCCTTTCTGCCCATGTTAATGCATTCAAACTATTAAGGACTTTTTGTCTATCATTTTTGAGTACATCAGTCTGTCTGTGAGTCCATCTGTCTGTGCAGCTGTGAGTCCATTCGCCCAAGAACTCCTCCTAACCGATAAGAGCTAGGGCGACCAAATTTGATATGAAGCTTCCTCTTGTCCTAACTTAAACCAGGGTCGAGTTCTGGTTTTGTCCAGAAAATGAGAAATGTTGGGAATGAGACGATTTCCCATAACACAGAAAGGGAAGGGGAAGAGAGGGGAGGAATGCAAAGGGAAGAGACAAAGAGCAATGTGATACGGAGCATGGCCACTGGGGACAGCTGCAGCACCAAGACAGTGCCCAGCAGGGCTAGAGTTCTACCATATTGTCTGCCAACAGGTCAGGTAAGTAGCCCTCCCTGCCCCAAACCCAGAGCCTCCCCATATCCCTGGAAAGCCTGCACAGAGGGTGTAGGCTGGAAGAGGGAGCAGCTCCCAGAACTTGTCCCATCCAATAACCTGCAGGTCCCGGGGGGTGAGGTAGCACTGCAGGCCAGGAGCAGCTCCTGGAACCTCCTCTCCCCCAGACAGCCTTCGGGTCGGGTGGAGATGTCTCTGCAGACCAGGGGCATCCTCCAGGGCCTCACACATACACCTGACCCTGCCAGCCTGAAAGCTGCAGGGGAGTTGCTGGATTGGGGCAGCTGGAGGGGGTGGCAGCCCACAGAGCCTGGCCCTCCCTGATAGCCTGGAGGCTGTGAGGCGGGGAGCCACTGGAGGGCAGGAACACCCCCTGGAGCCTGGGCTCCCCCCAACAGCCTGCAAGGTGGAAGGGGGTGCAATTGGGGAGCAGCTAGAGGGGGCAGAAGCAGGCTGGGATCTGCCCCCAGAGCACTGTCACCCCAGGCAACTGGAGGATGGGGTCTGCCCACAGAGCCCCAGCCCCCACCCAACAAGCACCAGATGCTGCCCCAGATCCCCCGACATCCAAGGAGCAGCTGCAGTCCAGGGACAGCAGCCTCAGATCCTTGGGAGGAGGCATTGCCAGAGCAGTGCCACCCTCCCCACCACAGATAGCCCCAGTAACTCTCCCCATCCCCAGACCCCAGTTCCGAGCCCCCACCATAGTTTTGCACCTCCCTCCTGCCTTGACTTCTGCACCTCCACCCCTGCTGTGAGCCCCCCACCCTTTAGTTGAGACCCCACATACCTACCAACCCTCTGCCCTAAGCCACACACTTCCAGGCCTTCCTCACTCCCAGATCTTCACTCCAGCTTTCATTTTCCTTCATATATGAAAAATACAATGATCAAAATAAAGCATGTACATTTTTCTTTTATTTAAAAAATATTACTTCAGTTAAAGACCTGAGAAACCCCAGGTACATCTGCTAGTTTCAATATAAAGAGTTTCACTGTGTCTGAGTTTACTACAAAGCACCCCAACATACAGCCATGTCAATGAGTTCATCATTGTTGTTTTGTCTCTGCTGTGGTTTCATGCACAGCAGATTTATACTTCTATCATGATAATTAATTTGTCTGGTAAAACCTCACGTGAGGTATACCTCATTTTCATTACCGGCACAGCAGCAGTCATAAAATACTATACCAGCCTCTCCAATGCAATACAAACATGATAATGCAGGACACTCAAGACCATATTTTGATTTCAGTATGTCCAGTGCAAGCCAACAACAATAGTGGAGTTATTCTTGTTTTTCATTGGCATTACTGAAATGAAAATCTGGCCACAATTCTAAAAGTATATATAACGACACTGAACTGTCACAACTTCAGTTCATTTCACACAGACAAGTTTGTGGTTGTTACTGTTGATAAAAGAGCAGTAAATATGGAATTAAATTTCAAATGCAACATATAAAAACATGTAATTTATATAATTGTTACAAGTGTCTGCAGTTTTCGTGAAATAGAAAACAGCATAAAATTTAGAAGAATGTCTCAGTCAAAACATACAGTCTTATTGACTACACTGTTTTTAATCATTTTGGGCTTTTCTAAGCAAAAATATTCCACGGACCATCCACACACTAAAACAACCCATTTAACTAGACTAGAGAATGGCCCAAAGTTCAGACCTCAACTTCCTCAAAGTTTGGAGTGCTCAGAAATAGCATTTTGATTCAAGGTCTTTACTACTTTTAAACACTTCTACAGACATGTGGGCCAGCTACGCAAACCCATTTTTGAACCCGGTCTGCTAAGACCACTTACAGTTCTGGAGCCTTACAGTTCTGCTTCTTTCATAGGATGGGATTGTCTTTTTATTAGGAACCTAGTGAAATTTTCCTTTGTGGGCAGCAAATCTCCTGCAAGATAGGTATATTTTAAGGTCGTGGGACTGTATACTACTGTAAATGGATACAGCACATTCAGAGAACACATTGGCTGTATCTATACTAGCCGCCTTCTTTGAAGGGGGCATGGTAATTAGCCTGAGCAGGGAAAAATAATGAAGTGCTGCAATGAATATGCAGCACCTCATTAGGCTAATTCTCCCCGTGGCAACTTTGACATTGCAAACTTCAAAGTGCCGGCATGCTGTGAAGCCGCAGGCATTTTGAAGTGCCCATGCAACTTCTAAGTGTCTTTACTCCCAAATTAGTCTAAAAAGGTGCTGCATATTCATCGCAGCACTTCATTATAACTCCCCACTCAGGCTGATTACCATGCCCCCTTTGAAGAAGGGGGCTAGTGTAGACACAGCCATAGTGTAAGAGATGGGTCTCCTGCACAGACAACCTTATTTAAAGCCTAACTTTTTTTAAAAAAGGGGAGAATAACCATTTTGGTTGAAGAAACTATAGAAACACTCTCACATACACAAGGAGAAAACCTGTACAGGTTGCACCTCCAAAAACCAGCACTCTCTGATCTGGCAACATCCATGGTCCAGTAGGACCACAAATGATCCTGGACTAGAGAGCCTGGGAGCCTCTGGGCAAGAGGGCCAGCCACAACAGGGTCACAAAGCGGCATTGTAGCAGGACCTAACGGGCCAAAGACATGGTTTATATGTCATATAAAACAGCATTTATGCATACACCTCACCCCACCACACATCTATCCATACACAATGCAGATTATACCAACTATATTTTTAGTATATAGATTGTAGAAAAAGTACCTGCATAGGACTGTTCTCACCATGAATATGGCTGCACATTAACGATACCATTGCAATGCATATGGACATGGTCATTTAGATGAATTAACCTTATTTCCAGAACTTGACCACTGATTCTAGCCAGCACTATTAGTTTCTCATCTCCAAAAACTCTAATGAACCCAAATAAAACTATGTTACCACTTGCAAAGATTTCTCTAAACTATATTATAGTTTACATTAGCTGTAGTGACAAGCAAGAGGTGTGATTGTATGAAACACTATATCCCTAGGAAGCCTACAACTGTGCTGCTCCAGTTAAATGTCCTGATTACTAATCTTGTCACAAAAATTGGGATGGGGTAGCAGGGAAAAGAATGATTGAAGCCTTTCTCATTTATGTTACCAGTTCTTATTTGAAAGTAGTAAATGACTGAAAATCTTTATCACTTGACAGCTGTTGGTGGCCTATGTAAAATAACTTGTTGATTTTAGTTTAGGTCCTGGTTGTTAAGTGTCATTATCAGAAAAACAGTCATCCCAGTGCAAATCCTTGCTGATAGTTCCATTTTGCATATCTCTACCAGGCACATGAAATTGCACTCTGGATCTTCCATGTAGTCTACATGTACCCTGAAACTATCTGCGGTAGGCAGTTGACCCCTGTACTCCTCAATATCACGAGGAGTAAGAGAGGTCATTGTGAGAGTTTCTCACATTGACCTCCCTCTTTGAAGACAGGCAAGTGGATTACAGGTAAGTTGATTCTAGCTACACAACTGCCGCAGCTAGAACTGCCTATCTACAGTTGACTTACCTGCCTAGTGTAGTCCAAGTCCCAGAAGAGAGGCCAAGAAATCATAGAATCATAGAATCCTAGGGCTGGAAGAGTCTTCAGGAAGTCATCAAGTCCTGCCCCCTGCCCAAAGCAGGATCAACTTAACTAAATCATCCCCGACAGGACTTTGTCAAGATGGGACTTAAAAACCCCTGGGGATGGAGATTCCACCACCTCCCTAGGTAACCCATTCCCATGCTTCACCACCCTCTTTATGAAATAGTTTTTCCTAATAGCCAACTTACACCTCCTGCTCTGTAACTTGAGACTATTGCTCCCTGTTCTGTCATCCATCACTACCGTGAACAGCCTCTCTCCATCCTCTTTATAGGCCCCCCTTCAGGAAGTTGAAGGCTGTTATCAAATCACCCCTCCCTCTTCTCTTCTGCAAACTAAATAAGCCAAAATCTCTCAGCCTCTCCTGTAGCTTATGTGCTCCAGCCGCCTGTTGCCAGAGGGGAGAAAGGGGGTAAGGGAGCAGGGCAGGACAGATGCAGGGATGGAGTGGAGCCTGCAGCATGGGGGAGGTTAATTTGGGCCCGGTGGTTGGAGGGGAGGTGTTGCCCCAGATCCCTCCCAAGGATGGCACTGCCCCATATCCATGTGTGATGGAGTGGGGGATGGGTGTGAGAGAGTCAGGCTGGATGTGTGTGTGACTGGCAGAACAGCTCTCAGTGGCTTAGGATTACCCCCTGGGGCTGTAACCTAAGGTGGCAGGTAACAGCTCCATCCTGAACAAAGAGCAGGGAGGAGCCAAGCTGGGTTTTGAATCAGAGGTAGCAGTTGGAAGCTGGTGAGAAAGCAGCTAGCCTGTGCTGAGGGGAAGCTAGACCCCAGATGAGGCCCCTCTTGGGCTCCTCTCCCCAAGATGTTTTAGAATGACTGTCTATGCCTGCTGTATTGACTTGTGCCTCTGTTCACTAATAAACTTCCCATTCTACCTGCCTGTGGACGGGGTGCAGTGCTTGGGGACCCCTGAACCTCATTACACCATGTTGTACCTTTTTGTGCATGAGGGTATTCAGTCTTAAGTGCTGTCAATCTAGAACCTTTCAGTACCACCAAATTCAATTCAAAGGTTTCAGCCTCCTTCTACAAATCCCAGTCACTTGAAGCAGCATTTACCCAGATAAGGAGTCCCATTAAAATCTATGGAACTACACTCATTGAAAAGGGTCTACTCAATGGCTATGTCTACACTAGCCCCAGAGCTTCGAAAGGGGAATGATAATGAACCTAAATGAAATATGCTAATGATGCACTCCATGAATATTCAGTGCCTCATTAGCATAATGGCAGCCGCAGCATTTCGAAAGTGGTGCTTTCGATTGCGCGCAGCTCATCTACACAGGGTCCTTCTCGAAAGAACCCCACACACTTCAAAATCCCCTTATTCCTATTTGGTAAGAGTTGCAGATCTGGGTGAAAACCAAAACCCCAAAGCAGTGCATACTGAAATGTTATTTAAGAAAACACAGAATACATTTTTAGCATTTATACTAGCTATTCAAAAGCCCATTTTAAGATGAAGTATGCATTAAAATTAAACACTCACTACCATTTTATTCCCACATGCATTCATTTCAGTGCACTTGTAGGATATTAATTTCACACATGATTGGGCATAAATACAAACCTGTTTTCCATTTTACCACTACAAACTGTGTGCCAAAAATAAAAAGTTCGTGTCCCAAGTAAAAGAAAAATATTCTTTTTTAAAACTAAAAAGTGAATTCAATTTATTCTGCTGATTGTATATTTAAAATATTCTGTGATTAAACCTTGAATGAAAAGCATACTTTAATAAAATAGATTTGTGGAAGAAAACCTGAGAAATCAAAAAATTATTTGCTAAAACTATTACCATTATCTTAGAAGAGCACATAAAAATAGGGTGAACACATTGCCCTATGGCAAATGTGGGACACCAGCCTCCAGGGGTGGAGGCAAGGCTGTTGTCCCATGTCAGGGCTCCTTGGCAGTGGGGGCTGCTGCTCCAGGGTGAGGCACCAGGGATGGGGACTCTGCAGCCTCCAATGGGGAGGCACCAGGGATGAAGGGGAATGGTGTTCCAAAGCCTCCCGGTGGGAGAGAGCCGGGGACCAGGGGCAGGGAATGAAACAGAAGCTGCCTTCCTGAGGCGTGGGAGACTGAGGAACGAGGCAGCCGCTGGGGAGGGGCTCCCTGGCAGTGGGAGCCACCTCCCCTAAGTGTAGGGAATAAGGCAGCTGACCCATTGCGGAGTTCACCAGCAGCAGGGGCTGCTACCATGGGGTACCAGGGAATGGGGCAGCTGCCCCACAGAGGAGCTCCCCTGCAGCAGGAGCTGCTGCCACAAGGTGCAGAGCTTGGGGGAACAGGGGATCCACCCTGTACAGGAGCTCCCAGGCAGGAAAGGCTGCCACCTGAAGACAGGGTGCCAGAGAACAGGAGCCCCACCAAATATGGGACAATGTGCCCATTTTCTTAAAAAAGCTGGGATGCCTGTGAGACATTTAAACAAGGACTGTCCCAGTAAAAATGGGACAGTCACCCTACATAAAAAGGTTAATTCATTCTCCCTCAGATCAGCTTGAGGATTCTTTCATATCCTCTTAATATCTAGCACACTACACCCTAAAGTCTTTATAAATCCAGAAAGTAACCTGTGTAGAGCCTATAATCAGAAGAATATTTCATCTGCTCCGTGGTTTGCAATACCTTTACCATTGAAAATGCACATGTTTATGTCACTAGACTCAGTCTAGTAATTGGAATGTATTTCCTTGAATTTACCAAATTAATGAGTCTGACCAAATGAGTTTCCAGCTCTATTAATATCAAAAGAACACCTATTCAAACCACATGTAAGAGATCTGAATGAGCCTTATATGGAGAGTCTCCTGTTGGGAATTATTGCAAGGTGTCATATCAGTTTTCCCTTTTTCAAAACAGAACTAGTAAGTGCTACTGAAGATTGTTATTGGTAGGTTACTAGGGAAGGAAATGTTCAGTAACTGTTTCCAGCACCCTAGCCACTTTTCTTACTGGTGCCAGAGATGTAGTTGTAGTTATTGAATAGCTCCACAATTTTCTCTTATACTCTATACTACTGTTGTTCCTCTCAATGAAGCTTATGGGTAGAAGATGTTGAGCAGGTTTTTAACCACCTCTCCCCACCGCCTACCTCCCATACCATTTTCCAGATTGGCTTAGAACTGAGACCAGAGTCATTTCTTCAGTGGTTGTCCCACTCTATGGCTGTCCTCCCATTGTGTTTTGCGTTGCTTGGCTTGCTGGACTTTTAAGATTTTTAGAAGGGTCCATATCTTCTTCAGTGCCCTATATAGGTACATCACCAAGACAGACAGAAAGAAAATCTGACCAACGTTCTCAAAAAATGTGGGTCTTTATCCTCTTTTGGAGTCTGGTCTACATGATAGTCTGCAACTTCTTTCAGCTGTGAAACTTAGGGTGAAATCCTGGCCTCATTAAAGTCAATGGCAAAACTCCATCAACTTCAGTGGGGCAAAAATTCACCCTTAGTCTTTTAGATCAATCAGTAGAACATCAAGCATTTAGTGCTGAAGTTAAAATGCCAATGTCATCTGAAGTGAAGTAAGTCATAGATGGCATTATGTTTTTAGAAAATGCCACTTGGACCAATCCTAAATTCTCAATCAGTCAGAATTCATATTGACTTCAATGGGAGATTTCCCTTTAAAACGAATGGTCAGGATTTGTCTCATTCTAAATTCTAAATATTCATATAATAATCTACACCCCTTCTTAAGGAAGCCCAGCATCTTCTCCACTCTTTTTCTCTGCTGCCATTTGATCAAGATTATACATTAAAGTGCCCATTGAGACACTCAAAAAGTTGGAGCTAGTTCACCATATACAGGCAACTTACCTTATTTCCCCCCCCAATGTGCATTATATTGCATTTATCTGCATTGAATGTCATGTACCATTACAGTGTACCATCTTCTGGATTGTTTCCCAATCCAACATAATCTTTAATTTCACCAGATCATTATATACCTCACCTTCTAGATCATTAACAACTCTATTGAAATGACAGTTCCTTCACATTACAAAGCAATTACAGTTAAGACTGAACTGGCTTTTTTCTGCTACACACTTTACAGTCTAGGAATACAACTCTGAAGGGGTCAGTAGAACTTAATTGTTCCAACATACACGTGTAATAGCAAAGAAAGAGAAAGAAAAGGAAACTTTTGAAGGTATCATTCTATCAGTGATACAATGGACTATTATATTAAGGCCAACGCCACTCTGTAGTTTATGGTCTGTTTTAAACAAATTGCAAACATATTTAAAATACAGCCTGACCCTAGTAGCCCTTCCTGAAGAGTGCATCCATGCACCTCTCAGGCCAGTGGGATTTGAACAAGCCTGCAAGACTGTACCTTCTCTATTAGCATCAATACTCATTTCACTTGGTACGAGCACTACGTATCTGGCACTGTGTGCTTACAGATATGCTTGAAGTTGTATCCTTGTATTTGTAAGTTTTTAAATACTGTATTGACTAAATAGTAAAAATGACTATGGCAAACTGAATGGGCATCTCCCAGGCTCTCCCAAACACATCTCACTTCCCTTGAAGTCAGTCTTCTCATCTTTGCTCTTTCTGAAGAAAGTTAATGGCATCTATGATTATTGCTGGAGCATGATTTAGAACTGCAGTGTTAGAACATGTTCACTAACATCTTCTAAAACCCATATGTAAGAAAGACAAGCTAGGCTATAATATGAGCTGGGCTGGTTGAGTTAATATCATTATATGCATGAATGCTCTGTGTCTTATCTAAATGAGATTTTTCAAAAAAATGTTAGGTAACACATTCTAACACCCCATTCTAAATCGGGCAGGCAAGATAAGGCCCATGTGCTGGATACAGCCTGCCAAGTTGCTTAATCTGGTCAGCAGCTGGCCTCTACTGCAGAGGTAGGGAGAGCTTGGGCACTGCTCCTGACCTCAACAAAATCTCTCAGCTCCCATTGGCTGGTTTAATGCACTGCCTCCACCCTGAGCAAACTCTCTCAGCTTCTACTATCTGGAAAGCTGAGAGATTTTGCTGCGGGTGGACTATTGCAGCACAATTTCTCACCTCCCATTGGCTGGTTTCATAGCAATAGGAGCTGAGAGATTTTGCTGGGGGTGAAGGCAGAATGGGAAGCCCTCTCCTCCCACCCTCCACAGTGTGGAGAGCCACATGGAACAGTCAGTGTTCTGGGGCTGCTAGAAGGCTGGGAAGCCTCCCTGAGAGTGCTGCCAGCCAGAAGCTGCTTAAGTGTCTTCTGGCCAAACACTGCTTCTGACACCACACCCCAACTCCCTCCAAGACCTTCAATCCACTTCTAAATCCCTACCCCAGTTCTGAATCCTCTCCTGCACCTTTACCCCTGCCCAGACCCTGCACCCTTATCCCTTGTCCAAGGTCACCATCCAAACCCTCTGCACCATCTTCTCCCCTGCTTCAGGTTACAACTCCCTCTCAGATCTTGCACCTGCACCTACATCCCTCCTCTAGGTTAGAATCCTCTCCTGAACCCAGACCTCCTCCCTGACTCTTGCACCCCAATACCCTGCTCCAGATCACAAACCCTTCCTTCACCTAAACTCCCTCTTTTACCCTATTCCAGACCACACACCTCCTCCACAGAAAAGTACAGCCCTTGATCACTTAACAAAAATCTTGGTGTGATCCCCACATTGAAAATTATTGCCCACCCCTGCTCTAAATGGTAGTCCAGACAATATTTGTTTGTCAGAACAAGAAATATCATCTGAAGTCATGAGTTCTTTTAATGGCTTTGGTATGGATTTGCAGTATAGATTTCAGCAAGTCATTTTACTGATCTATGCCTCACTTTTATGTTTCTATAAAATGGTTATAACAATACTTACCTGCCTCGTAGGAAAGCTGTCAAAGGTGAAATGGGCTTAAGAAATGTTTAAATTTAATTGGTATTGCTCTAAACACTTCTGCTTTTTAAATTACGAAATAGCTTAGCTTCAATAGGTTGAAATGTTTTCCATCACAAACAACAGACAATTCCTTCTGACTTGATAAAAAAGTGCATTTTTTTTCCAAAACCATATACAAAAAAAGGCTGCTTGTGTAAAAAGGCTTAACATTGATTGGAGCCTACTAGAAACCTGAAAATATTTTTTTAAATGACAGTTAAACCAGAAAACTTATTACTAAGCATGCACCAAACATACTTTCCATAACACTGTATCCACTTATAATACTAATTGTTTCAAGATTTTATGATGTAATTATAATACTACAATAGAAGCAAAACAATGTCTGGTTCTGTCAAGATGATGTTATGATACTAGAAAGGAGCAATGTCAATGCAAGCGTATGGAGGCAATATTGTTGTCATCAACATGAAATGAAAGAATGTATCTGCAGCTCTTTATAGAGCAACCTTCAAGTGAAATTACAAAGAAAATGAAAATGATACCAATGTAAATCTACAAAGATGACATTAAGTCCAAATTAAATAAAACAATGTCAACAAAATTCCATTTAAATCATGTTATGAATGGGAATAGTTCTTTTGTGATTCTTTCAGTAAGCTAGTCACAATATACGACTATATTTTTACAGTATAATACTGAACCACAAGGTGATCATTTGAGTCATAGTTTTTTTTTGTTTTGTTTTGTTTTAAAATCACCTTTCAAAGGGATCTTATGGTATTGCTGTAAAAATCAAAATTTTCCTAGGAAAATTTTCAATTTTTCCCCTCAATATTTCAATTTTCTGTCAGGAAAATTGAAACAAAAATATTTTGTTTCAGGGTGAGTCAGCATTAATCGGTCTACCTGCTCTGGGACAGTGCCGCAAAGGAGCTGGAGATCAGATAAGAGGATAAGGCTACCAGTCTGGACTGTCTTCCAAGACTCACAAATTTCCCTTCTCCCATGGTGCACAACGCAAAAAATAATCTAATTGGGGATGCTTGTTCATAGAGGGAATTTATCCTTTTTGCAACCACGACAAAGTTAAGAAGATTACAATGGAGTGTAAAACAGACTACCATTTAAGCAAAATCTACATTCAATTACATCTTTTAGCCCTATGCTAATATCAAAGGCCTTGCATCAAATTCTTTGCCAATCAGTGCCTCTTTATAACCTTAAGAACAACAAGAAGTCTTGTGGCACCTTACAGGAGTCTATAAGGTGCCACAAGACTTCTTGTTGTTCTCGAAGCTACAGACTAACACAGCTACGTCTCTGATATTTATAACTTTAGTCAGGCTGAATAGCTTGTAAGTAACCACCAAAGTCATCCTCTCTTTCAGGAAACACAGGAACACAGTCAACTGTAGTGAAATCTCTCATAAGAAATCTCCGTAAGGACGAATGAAAATGGATTGCCTAGTAAGTATGGTGGCCTTTAACTACAAGACAAATAAAATCAGACAGGAAAAGAGGCTGACTTTTACAAATGGCATTAAGGCAGGTTTTACTATATATGAGACTTTGCCATCTCCACTTAATCAGTCCAACAGTACCATATGTCCCAATTGCAAGTATAATTACAGTTAAAAAAGTGATCCACAGGCCACCTCATTTACTTTACCCTGCCATGAAGACATCATGCACAAGTTATATCATAATTTTTACACCAACCTAAAAATGGTTTTGTTCAATGGGTATTGTGAAATTTAATGTATTATGTTTCAAATCATTTTGAGACATTGAGTGCAAGGTGAAAAATATGATGACTTTAAACAAGGAATTCTAAGGTGTCAGCTGAAAGAAGAAATGCCATATAAAAAGACTAATTCTTCTGTATAGGTTATCCATCAGTATTTTCAGGCACAGCTCCCTACACTGTATTTTCAGCTTCCTATAAAATAAAGCTCTGTTTTAGCAGTTAATGTGAGTCATTAGGGGAACTTTACTTCCTAAATAACCAAATAATTTAATTTACTTATTGCTCTTTTTTACATATATATGAAAAGCTTTTTAGAGTAAAGCCAATCAGTAGCCTGACAGAAATAGGCCAGCTGTGGTGCTATTGCTCCCTCTAGTGTAAATATTCATTATTTATTACAAGTGATATAATCAGAGTCAATAAACCTCTAACTCAGCCAGTAAAAGAAAATCCATCATGTTGTCAAAAAGATATAACAAAAGGATCTGGTCCACAGTGATGCTGTGGAAACAGGATCTAATGTAACTGGATTTTGAAAAGCAAATTCAAGCCAGCTGTAAGTTTAAACAGAAACTGTGATCTTAGATGATTGTTAAATGGGCCTCCATTCCTTTTCAGAAAGGGACTGGGCTAGCCTGATAGTGATCTCATGACTGCTTGAAATCACTGAAATTGGCAGCACACAGTAACCAAAGGGACGGGAGCCAGACCTGCGGTGCTCCTTACCTATATGGCTACTGTTGGGGCACTCCAGGAATGAGGCAGATGAAGGAGAGTGTAAGCAAGTAGGGTACTTTACCAAATGGGCCAGAAAAGTAAAAATAAAATAGAAAACCAAACCAAAATCCTAACATCTTTTTTGTGGTCTCTTTCCTTCAATAAGCTTTTATTCCTTGCTGACACTCAGAGGACATTTCCAGAATTCAGAACCACAATAACCCCGGTCTGTATTATCACCTTAGGCCTATAGTAAGCTAGCAGAGAGTCCGTCTTATCCCCTCTATCTTATCAGCAACTACTCTTATCCTGCAAGAGAACCTCATTGGCTTTCAGCATCCAGCCTGGCCTCATTAGCTTATCTTGATCTGAGACCTGTGCCAAGAAGAGCGGAGAAACTGGGTTGCAAACAACTTCCTCATTGTCAGTTTCAAAATCATGTCCTTGCATCCTTTCACAGTAGGGCCAGGCTGAGTTCAGTGAGAACTCCTTTAAGATGAAACATTGTATCTATCTGTGGCAGACCAGAGCATGCACACAGCAAAAGCCTGATAGATGGCAGTGATACTGGAAGCTGGGTCAATGCCTTCTTATTCCCCAACTAGGCTCACAGGAAGTGAAGTCCAGCAACCAGGACAGGCTGCTGGGGCCCCATAAGAAGTCAGCCTGTAACAAGGGCTAATCATGCACTTGTTGCCAGATGAGGTCTCCTGACTCCCTACCAAAGGTTTCCCCAGGCAGAAGAAGGGAGAGAGTTGAGTGACACACAAGGAGGAGAGGCCAGAGCCCAGACTAATGGGCAGGCCTGGGATCCCCTTAACCATTCCACTGGAGAGCCACTTTACTAGGAGCACAGGAGAAGTCAAACCTGCTGAAGGGGGCTTGCTCCCCTCCCACTTGGAACTTGCCTGTGATGAGAATGGCTCAGTAGGCAGAAATCCTTGCCTTTGGTATGACCCAAGCCAGTGAAAAGGGACACTGTGAGTCTCTGAGACACACTAGAATACACCAGAAAATGCAGTATCAAAACAAAAAGCAGTCAAGTAGGACACTGAGGGGGGCTGACAAGGGACTTGTCACACTACCATATACATGTACAACCTCTCTAAGCTTCAATTTGTAAGGTGCTGAAAGGTGACAAGCTCTCTCAACTATTGTTGCATGGAAAAATACCATAGTGAGCCAGATGTTTTTACAGATGCTTTATTTCTCAACTAATGCTATTTATCAAATACAAATTCAGAGAATTCATTCGTCATTGCTGACTGTCCACCTGATAGGTTTGACCTTTACATCCAAGCTACTTTTGAGTTATAAAGTTCAAAATAAAAAGGCTATGTAAAAAGCCTTGAAAAAACCTCTGGCACCAGGACAAATCCCCAAAAGGCCAAACTTAATGTTATCCATACTGTCTAAAAATACTTTGCCCTTCTGCAAAGGACATAGATGAGAAGTTTCATCACCAAGAGGACTTATTTTTTCCAAGAGCTCTAACCCCTTTAAGAGTGAACTCATAATTAAAACATCTTCTCAGTCACCTCTGTAGCATCATACAAATGCTGAGTAAGAATATATATGCAGAATTTTCATGCAAAAATCTGTCAGGGAGGTAACAGAATGCTACATGAATTCCTCCTGGGTCCCTTAAGCAGCAGCAGCAGCAAGACAGACGAGGCAGCTCCAATAATAAAGCCATGCTGTCACAGCAATGGATGCCACTAAAGCAAGTTCATGTTCATGCAGGCAGGTCTAGCATCATGGAGCTGGCAGTGCCCTTTTCCATGATCTCCCAAGATACACTGTCCTACAAACTGACCGTAAATCTCTACCCCTAGGTAGAAAAGTCTGATAAATTAATTTCATAGTGTTAATAGCCTTTTTCCCCTCCCAGATGCATCTTCACCAAAGGATGTAATATGATCCTTGGTTACTATTTTTGACTAGATTTAAAGAGTATCTCAGAGGGCAAATCTCTTCACCTGATTCCTTCTACTACACCTTTTGAGTCTCACACCAATTGACTATAGCTTTCAGGCTTGATTCAGTGCCTATTAGGCCAATGAAAAGATCATTTTGGATTTAGCAGGCTTTGTATTACCCTCTGTACTACTACCTTTATGGATTCGAAGTTGTTATGGTATCTCAGCATATAGGTATTTTTACCACATGCAGGCAGGCATATGTCAGGTATTTTTAATCATCTTTTTCAGTCCCTTGCCCTACTGCACAAGGAACCATATGGGCCATTGTCTTTAAAGTGTCATGAATCAGCATTAGTTTAAAATATCTGTACTCCTAAGGGTCTGAATGTAACAAAAGAACTCACAAGTTCAAGATCCTTTCTGTGCTCTTCTGAATTTGACATTATGATGATTCAGAACAGATTGCAGCATGGTTGTACATTTAAAATGTATCATTCACAGCTTTTAAGGCAGACTTCTCTGTGAATAAAGAGCTTTTCTGAAGTTTCAGTGCATTTGTTATCTTTTTTTCTTATGAAGCTTCATGGACAAATAGCTTATGAAGATTAGGTTACCCAAAATAGCAGCACCATCACTTGAATCTAATTAAAACCATTTGTCAGAAACATATTTTAAAATTCAATGAGACCTGTAAAACCAGCCAGGAGTTCAAACTACAATTATCTTGCCTTGGGTATAATTAGAATCAGAGGGATTAATGAGCATATGCAATTTACACCACCCCCACCACCATCACAAACACGCCGGTCTTGCACTTTAGTGAAGGAATAAAAAATGTGATTGTGAGAAGGGAAGAGTGTGGATGTCAGACCACCACAAAATGATAAGAACAGTAACATTTGGAAGATAAAACAGAAGAGTGAGGTTGCTCTGAATAAAACATTTGGCAAAATTTTGGTTTATGAAATGCTCCTAAATCTGGTACATTTAAGTTAACTTGATAGAGCTGGTTCTTTTTAAAGTAAAGAACTATGAGCATTTTAGATGTTTTCCCATTAACTAAATTGATAGCTGCCATTCAGCTGAAACAAAGAGAAAGTATACAATAAAATGTTGCAATCATGCTGAATCACAGAAAATAGAGGTGGAAAAAACTGAGCAAACTGCCTTTCTCAGTTAGTCAAGTTCCTGTGAAAGAGAGAGTGAGGAATGGAGGAGGAGGGGTGAGAGGCAACAGTGGCTTTACTCATTAGTTCGAGGAGCCTTAGGCTTACTGCAACTTAAATTCTGCTATACCCCAGGAAGCAGTGAATATCCAGAGGGCAATATATTCTATCCACACCCTTTCCATACTTACATCTCACCATCTCCCACCCTCTGCAAGTTCCCAGCCTGCCACCCCAACATTGCTCCTACAGTGGGGATTGAGAATAGTCAGGCAATGAACTGCTCCTGCAGTTCTACACCAGAACAGTAGGCTTCTTATACCAGAGTATACCCTGGCAGACTATTTCCTCCTAAATTACAGTTCCATTATACCACTAGTATGGTGCACAGGGACCTAGCAGAATGACGACTCAGCTCATTATATCCATCCCTCTCCCAACAGAGGACTGTTCTCTACAGATTTCTAGTGTTTCATCCAGTTTTGTTTAAAAGGTCTCAGGCAATAGACGAGACAGAACTGTTTGCATTTTATTGTGCTGGGTCAAGTTCAAAATTGAGGTGACACACTCTCACAAAAGAAACCTACTGGAATGTTAGCAGATTCTATAGAAAAGGAAACAGTTGCACTTACATTTCTGTAGCAAAGGGGCTTTTTCTGCAGTCTGATTTCCAGTTCATTTATTCCATCAAAAGTGCAATATTTTGGACGTAAAGTTAATTCCAACAATTCCTTTTGCCCCAGAGGAGAAATATTTAAAAACACAAAGAAATGGAGGTCTGCTGTCATTCATGTTAATACCAGCAAAGCCACATATTTTAAAACTTATTCAGTTCATTGAAAGCAGGCTGTCCCTCAACAGTAATTATGATTTAGTGAACAAAGCCTGTTCTCTAAAACAATAAGCTTTTTCACTTGGCACTCTCCTTTTTTCTCCAGGGAGCCTTCTATGTCCCTGCCAAAGCTTTGTGGATTTGTTCTTTTCCTTATGTTAATCACCGAAATTAGAGATGGGAATGACCTATTAAGTTCTTTAATGCATTAGGTTCAAACTTGATCTAAAATAAGCAAAATAAACCTTGACAGTCTGTTGATATCTCCAGGGGAAAATTCCCAGTTAAACATCTCGGCCCTGACTTTTCTTTCCCAAAGATGTAATTCAGGAGTAACTTAATGGAAGTTAATGGAGCCACACCAACATAAAACTGGTATAAGTGAAAGAAAAAGCTCTGTTTTGGAAATATTATTTTCATGCCATGAAGAATATTGATATTTCAGTTTCACATACTACAGCACCAAACTTATATAAAGGAAAATTATACCAGTCAATCTATGAACTCAAATGTTTGATCCAAAGGGTCAGTACCCATGCTTGTAAATCAAAATAACCCAGCTACACTGGGAGATAAAATAGCAGACCTGAAACAGGTAATTCAGCCCGACTCATTAGCCATTTTCTTCAATCCTTTCAGACCCTTACCATGGGTAGGTCAACACAGCAAAGTTATTTTGAAATAACAGCCATTATTTCAATAAAATGATCCTAGCATCTATACATCAAACTAATTTCAAAATGGAAGCCATCTTATTTTGAAATTGGTAAACCTAATTCTACAAGGAATAGCACCTATTTTGAAATAGCTATTTGGACATAGGTGCTATTACGACAGGGGATACCGACTAGTTTGAAATAAACCACAGTGCATGCAATGCAGTGCAATGGCTCTATTTTGAAACAGGCTCTATATCTGTGTCTAGACTTACATTCCTCTTTTGAAAGAGGAATGCAAATGAGGGAATTCAAAAAGACAAATGAGGCACTGATTTACATATATCATGCTTCCTTTGCATAATCTCTTTTTGGAGGAGATTCTTTCTAAAGAAAAAAAGCAGTGTAGATGGGGCTCTTTCAAAAATAAATCCCATCTTTGAAAGAACCCTTGTTCCGGAAACAAAATAGGAAGAAGGGTTCTTTCAAGGATGGGGGTTTGTTTTTGAAAGAGCTCTGTCTACACTGCTTTTTGTCTTTAGAAAGAATCTCTTCCGAAAAGAGATTATGCAAATGAAGCATGAGATATGTAAATCAGTGCCTTTTGCATTTTCAATTTGGGAATTGGGAGGAAGGGAACTTCGAAGTTGGGCACGTATTTTGACGTGCCCGTGTCTAGGCTTCCTGTCAGCACTTCCAAGTTAGCAGCTTTGAAATTCACGCGGCTGCCATTACGCTCATGAAGCTCTGCATGTGCATGGCAGCACCTCATTGATACTCCCCAGGCTGTGTCATTTCCATACCCACTTCAAAGACATGGTCAGTGTGTGTAGCTGTGTTATTTTGAAATAAACTATTTCAGAATAGCCCTTTTGAAATATCTTATTTTGAAATAAGGTTGCTGTGTAGACATACCCATGGGCTGTGTCTACACTTGCATTCCTCTTGCGAAAGAAGCATGCAAATGAGGAAATAAAAAATGCAAATGAGGTGCAGATTTATCTTTTCGAAAGGTCTCCAGCTACATGGGCGGGGTGCATTTCGAAAGCAGCACTTTCGAAGCATGCGCAGTTGCCATTAACCGATTGAAGAGCTGCATATTCATGGCAGCACCTCATTAGCATCTGCCCAAAGTGCCTCATCACCATGCCCCTTCCAAAAGGAGGGGCTAGTGTGGCCACAGCCTTTGTGCTTTCTCAAAGCATTTTCAAATACCTACCAAAGACCAGCTGAAGCCAAAACTATTTTTATATTTTCACTATACACAGTTCCTTGGTCTAAATTGCAAAGAACTCTCCCATTTAACTGTATCTCTTTATATTGCCCTTGTCTGCTGTTTCTCCCACTCGTTCTATTTCTCTCTCTCATTTTTTGTTCAGTTCCTTTCAGTCTCTCTTTCCGACTGTGCACCATTATTACCTCTCTATTTCAGTCTTCTCCCCAGCTATGGAAAATTATTATCCTTGCAACTAGTACTTGGCTTCCTACCTTTTGATCCCTTGCCATACTAGTAAGCCACCTGACCCTTTCATACCTCATCCATGCACTTTTCATTCATTCATTTCCTCTCTTCTATTCTCCACCGCTTTCATCTTTTCTAATCTTTGTACACTGGCTCCCCAGTTACTCTCCTCTTCAGCTAAAAATGTTGAATTTTTCCCCACTGCCTGAAAAAAACCCAGAGGCCAAAAAATGTAATCTTTACACTTATTTTCTATTTTCAGACATGTTTTCTATTAATATATATTTTTTCCAGAATATAATGACATAGCACTTTTTGGGCACATAGTAAAGAATTCAAGGAATTAAAAGCAAAATGTATTATATATTAGATTTTTCTGCAGTGGGAATATTTCATATTAGTCTGTGTCACGATTATTTTAAATCACATGAAGTGTGTATGTGTGTCTTTCAGCTAAACAACAAGGAGTGTCTGGGGACAGTGACACAAGCCCTGAGGTTAGTGGGGAAAGAGGAAGGAACAATAAAGAAGGATGCCTGATTTGAAAGGAGAAAGTAGGCCAATCAGCCAGTTATCTGAGGTGTTTGTACACAAATGCAAGAATCCTGGGAAACAAACAGGAAGAATTAAGAGGCCCTGGCACAGTCAAAGGAGTATGAGGTGATTGGAATAATGGAGACCTGGTGGGATGACTCGTATAATTGGAGGATGGTCATGGAAGAGAATAAACTGTTCAGAAAGGCCAGGCAGGGGAGAAAAGAAGAGGAGGAACACTGTATGTAGGAAAGTAGTATGATTGCTCAGAGCTCCAGTATACGGCAACTTTTAAGTCTGTAACTGTGCACCCAGAGATGTTAAAATGTTCTCCCATTTGGTTTTTGTATGTTACCATCCTTCATGTCTGATTTGGAAGTTACCATCCTCAACCAAAAAAGCTTCAAAAACAAGCTGCAACATGAAACCGCTGACCTGGAATTCATATGCAAATTTGACCCCATCAGAACAGTTCTGAATAGGAACTGATAATGGTTCTTTTCTTACAATCAGAGAGATGCAACTGTGTTAGTCTGTATCTTCACAAAACAAAAAAAGCATTCTTGTAGCATTTTGAAGACTAACAAAATGGTATACTAGGTGATGAGCTTTCGTGGGACAGACCCTCTTCTTCAACTCAGGGAAGAGGGACACTGAGGAGCAGACTCTGTCAATGCACAGAGATAATCCTGACTGGTGTGAAGGGCTCCAGAATATGCTTGCTTAGAAACACATCCTCCCACTAGTCACATTGCCTGCACTTTGGTCTGCAGGTCTGTTCTCTGTCCATCTGACGAGAAGCAGAGTAGAGGGTGCATGGAAAGGCCCCTAACTGCTGCCACAAAAAAAAATAACTAATCAAATTGTGTGAGAGGACTTGGCAGGGGGAGGTGGATGAAGGCCAGGGAAGAAATGTGTCAGCAATGGCTCCTTGTTCCCAGGTGGGCCCATAGTTAGTTCTTGGGCTTGTTCACAGGGGGTAGGGCAGTTGTGGCCTACCTGTTATAATTATCAGCCTGTCCTGGACTTTCTGTCGTACCAGGGAAATGGGCCTCATCCTGCACAGCCCAAGATTCCACCTCAGATGCACCATGGCTCAGGCAAGCCCCTTTGGGTCTTCAGTGACTATGGCTCTGTGGGGTGAGGGGGAGGTCACCGATATGAAACACTCCCCCCATGCCCCCAGCTGCCTTCAACACCTCACTCCTCTTAGGCCCCAGAGCTCCTGTGCAGTGACCAACCCCCCCAACCGCCCTCCTAACTGCCACGGAAACTTCCCCAGCCAGCAACTTAACCCCACCGATGCCAGAGGGAAAAAGCAGCACCTGTGCTGACGTGTGGCTGCTCAGTGGCTTCATCAAAGCCCCATCCTCCTCATATCACGTAGAGCTCACTAGGGGATCCCTGACAACAGGGCTGCCTGTGACATTCAGAGCACAGCTTGGATCTACACATCACACCCCACCTACTGCAATTCTTCCAAGTGCCCCAATCACTTCACAAGGGTCCCTGATAGAACTGGATTTGCTTCACCTCAACAGACTTGTGCCAGCCTGGCCCTTTGGAGTGGCTCATAACTGCTTTAGCATGTTCCCTGTGGTCTCTGGTTGTGGTACTACACAGTGACCCACAAACCTCAGGCCAGTGCCTGTGGACTATAGGAGACTTTTCTGTGAGTGGAATAGCCCATGTTCCAATGTGTCAGTGGTCCCCAAATTTTTACCTCACCCCACCCACTCCTGTCCACCACTGCCTCCTGGAGCCAGTGCCACAAGTGGGGTGTGGGGCTGCAGGCTCCAGGAGGGGACATGAACAGGGGTAAGGGAGCCGAGGCTGCACTTCAGATGGGGGCAGGTCTGGGAGCAGAGACAAGGCCAAGGCCATGACCACAGACCTCTTAGAACCCAGAAGAATATTTTGGGTGGGGGAAAGAGCAGAAAGGGCCTAGCAGCTCCCTTTTCCCTGCCTGTGAAAAAAGGATCAGTATGCTCTGCACCAGTCCCCTTTCCCTCCCTATAATGCCATGCCTGGGCAGAGAGAGGAGAAAATGAACAATCCCTAAAGTTACCAGAAGGGCAGAGGTGCACTGAGGGGCAAGGGAGAGATGTGGTCCTAGAGCTGGTGTGGGAGGGTGGGTGTGCATCATTCATTGTGGAGCAGGGGATAGGGTCAGACTGGGAGAAGCTGGAAACTCAAATCCATCAGGCAGAATTTTATATAAATCTTTATCATTTGATCTCAGCTCACTCATAGCAAGAGCACATAATGGCCACTTCCACTGGAGTTGGGCCAGGAGTGCTCAACCATCAAAAGACAGACCAAAAATCAGAAGAATTTATTGTTTTTAAACCTTGTATGGTGACAAGTTTCAGAGGGGTAACCATGTTAGTCTGTTTCAGCAAAAACAAAGAGGAGTCCTGTGGCACCTTAAAGAGTAACAAACTTGTTTGGGCATAACCTTTGGTGGGCTGGAATCTACTTTGTCAGATCCAGCCCACAAAAACTTATTCCCAAATAAATCTCTTAGTCTTTAAAGTGCTGCAGGATTTTGTTGTTGCTGTTGTTCTTGTTTAAATATTTGACTTTCTGAGTTTGGCAATATTGCTGTTGCTGATAGCCTTCATTGACCTGACCAAGGCCTTTGACTTGGTCAGCAGGGATGGTCTGTTCAAACTGCTCCACAAGATAGGCTGTCCTCCACGGTTACTCAAGATGATCCAGTCGTTCCACGAAAACATGAGAGGAACCATCCAATATGACGGCACATTGTTGGATGCTTTCAGAATCAGGAGCGGCATCAAACAAGGATGCGTGCTTGCTCCGACATTGTTTGGGATCGTCTTCGCACTCCTCCTGAAGCATGCCTTTGGATCTTCAACAGAGGGCATCTTGCTGCACACAAGATCTGATGGGAAACTGTTTAACCTTGCAAGGCTGAAAGCTAAGTCCTCATCAGAGACATGCGGGAAGTCCTCATCAGAGACATGCTGTTCGCAGACAATGCTGCTGTAGTGTCTCACACAGAAGACCAGCTTCAAAAACTGCTGGATCAGTTCTCCAAAGCGTGCAAGGACTTTGGGCTTACCATCAGCCTAAAGAAGACAAACGTACTCGGTCAGGATGTTGCTGAATCCCCATCAATCGGCATTGACAACTATACATTAGAGGTCATCCACGAGTTCGTTTACCTTGGGTCCACCATCACTGACACCCTGTCATTGGACACTGAGCTAAATAGGAGGATTGGAAAAGCGGCCACAGCTCTGTCCAGACTCAGCAAGAGAGTGTGGAATAACAACAAGCTGTACACTCACACCAAAATGCAAGTCTACAGAGCCTGCATCCTCAGCACCCTCCTTTATGGCAGCGAGACTTGGACCCTGTATGCCCGCCAGGAAAAGAGGCTGAACGTCTTCCACTTGCGCTGCCTCAGGCGCATCCTTGGAATATCATGGAAGGACAGAGTGACCAACACTGCTGTCCTCGAGCAAGCTGGAATCCCAACCATGCATACCCTCCTCAGGCAGCGTCAGCTCCGCTGGCTTGGCCACGTCCGCAGGATGAATGATGGAAGGATTCCAAAAGACATCCTGTATGGTGAGCTAGCCTCTGGCAAAAGACCTCCTGGACGCCCCCAGTTGCGCTACAAAGATGTCTGCAAGAGAGACCTCAGAGAGGTAGACATCGAGCTGGACAACTGGGAAGAACTAGCAGACGACCGCAGCAGATGGAGACAGGGGTTACACAAGGGCCTTCAGAAGGGCGAGATGAGGATCAGACAGCTAGCAGAGGAGAAGCGAGCGCACAGAAAGCACACTAAGGACTTGCCAGACACCCACCATATCTGCAAGAGATGCAGCAAGGACTGTCACTCTCGTGTGGGTCTTCATAGTCACAGTAGACGCTGTAAATGAAGTCCTCAATTGAAACTATAAAGGGCGCAATCCGTAGTCTATGCAGACTGAAGGATGCCTACTATCTCAAGGTCTTGCTTGGCCTCTGCTCAGAAGTTCAAAGAAAGAAACCTATTGAATCCATTATCTGGGATTTCCTTATGATTTCTTCTTTCTGATCCTTTGCCTGGACATCAAGCAGTCCCATAGCCAGCCAACAGCAAACAGCTGGTCTTGTGTGGGAGAGCACATGTGCACCGTATGTGGAACTGTGTGGTGCAGTGATGTCCTGGGGTCTGCCGGTGGCTTGTAAGGTTGTAATTTTGAACCTAATGGAAGGACATCATAAGAAAATGTGTACTACCTCTCTGATTGGGTCCCAGGCTTTCTCCCTTCCCTGGCCCAGTTTGAGAGTATCTTTGATGTAAGCCTGTAACATTCTGAGCAGGTGCTGTCCCTACCCTCCTGCAGCTGCTCAAGAGTAATCCAACTGTTTGCCAACTGCATAACAAGTAAGGGAAAGAGAGGAGGGATAAGAAAGAAAGCAGCTACTCTATTGCCTATTCTTTTGCTGGGCTGTGAGAGACCCCAAGGCATCTTAGCCTTTTAGACTTCAGGGGAGCAAGCCTCCCAGCCTCGGTCAACACATTTGGTCTAGCAGGGCTCAGGCTATCACTCTAAAAATATCTGTATAGACCACTTTGAAGTTGCAGCCCAGATTGGAGCCCAGGCTATAAAGCCCACCCCATTCCCCAGACTTCAGCTTCTGAGCCACAATGTAAAAGCTCTCTCTGCAAAGGTATTTTAAGACAACTCTGGTGACCCAGTATGGGAGGCTCATTCATGCTCTGTCCAAAATGCTGTGTAGGCATACCTCAGGAGAGCATGGCAAGGGGTTTTCTGACTTAGCAAAGGATGTCTCTCCTCCTCCCATCCAAGGCATCCCAGAGAGGGGAAAAGAGAAGAAGCTGAGAATCAATAACCAGTTATGTGGTTTTGTGTCCCAAGCAAAGTATCAAAACAGCCTAGCTTGCACTATCTGGCTGTGGTTCCAAAGAACCCTTGGTCATTTCAAGATAGTCAAAATATTCTCTCAGTCCTGCCCCAGCCCCCTACTTTATTCCCCTACCCCGCGCCACACCCCAACATTCCCATGTGCCAGGGGCTGAGGAGATGAATACATAGTAGCTTTACAAATGTAGGTCCTAGACCAATGCTCTGTCTGCTGTGGAAGCTGCAACAGTGGAGTCTGCTCCCTTTGCACCTTCAGGGAATGTCAAAAAAGCAGAATACAATAAAAAGTCTACTCTAAATCAGGAATTGTAGCTTCCTGAACCTACTGAAGTAATATGTTCAGCCCTCAGGCTAAGAGGATGAATGCCACTCATGTTTGGAGTCATGCCTTGTGCTCTGCACCCCTTTCCTTTACATACCACCCATCATAGGTGCTGAAACTAAGGGTGCCACTACACACCACAACCCATATATATGGCTTCTACCATCAGCACCCCTACTATAAAAATTGTTCCAGCACCATTGCAGCCCCTGGTCATTCTGTTTCCTTGGACTCTAGTTAGAAATGAAGAAGCCAGCACTGGGATCTACCTTTTCAACTGGAGGAGAAGGGAAACAATAGGTGGGCAAATCTTCATGTGCAAGAAAGAAGGCAGATGAAAGAAATAACCTGTGCAACTGGGCATCCGTTGTCAAGCACGGCTGCTTGCTCCACTTGGTTGAGTATTCATTGAGTGCTGAGCCCCTCTTGGTGCTCACTTCTTTCTTTTCTTTCACAAGTACACAGGATTAAAAAAGATGCCAGGTGCTAGCAGTTAATGAATGGAGCTCTGGGCTTATGTTTAGTCCTTAAGCGAATAATAACCCATTGTACCTGCTACAAGTAACATGATAGCCATACAACTGCACTCTCGTTGACAGAAAAGTAGTCCCTGTCTTGCTCATCATTTTTACCATATGTTTGTATTTATAACATTTAACAGTTGTGTTGTGCAACATCAAGCTTTCATGCTGCTCTACAAGCCAACCAAACATGAACAGTTCTGTAAGTTTATAGACTATACTGTACAGTTAGCAATTATCACAGAGAATTAAACAATAGGAATACACAGAATTAAACAAGATGCCTTAATCCATATACATTATTTGATCGAACAGAAATAAAATGAAAGTAACAGAATACTGTCCAAAGATGAGTCTCTTGCTTTGACAACAAACATTTCAAGTCACTATTTTATTCTCCATAAATGCCTGGCTTTTGTCTCTGCATTTCTGACAAGCAAGAGAAAATTAACTTGTACCCACAATGAATTGCATTTGTATCCTCTCAGCAGTGATATTAAGTGTTATTAGCCCCCTGTGATTGTTTGCCCAATACTTACAGGTTATTATAATCATTTTTATGCAGACGCACATCTTGTATAATGAGATGTTTTAAAGGGGAAAAAGCACACACCAAGCACAGACAGAATGAAGTTCTGTCATGAAATCCTGCTTTATTGGGGCACACAACATTGTTTCTGAACCTGCTAAGACAGGTTGCAATAATTCGCTGTGTGCATGCAGCAGGAGTGGTATTCCCAGGTCCTGAGATGGGAGAAGGGGCAAGAAGAGGATGGCAAAGGAACTGTAAAACGTATTCTATATCCCATGGGAAGTATACACAAAAGATAAAATACTCCAGTTTATACTTCCTTTTATTCAGAGCCTCTAAGGCCCATTCATTTGAGCTATGCTGCAAGGAGCCTAAAGAAACGAAGGGTCTTCCTCATGGATAGCCTGGAGTCTCCTGTGCCTGCCATTTATGTATATAAGATTTAGAGGCTGGACTCTGTTTCCCCTGCAACAGGAGGGAGGAGAAGAGACAATCCAGAAGAAATTCAGTTGAATGGCAAATCTTCAGACTTTGCCTTCCTCCAGGGTTACTCCCATAAATTCCCCACGAGACAGGACAATCTGGACCTTAGTAATTAAGGCCAAATACTCTAATCAGATTCAATGTCCAGGTTCCACACTGACAGCAGGACATGGACTATTTATTTTTCCGGTGGAAAAATACACTCATAGTATTCCAAAGAGCTGATGGGAATCATTGACCAAGAAATCTCACTGGTACACATGCATCCCAATTGACACGTGAACTACTTTGTACTTTGCTGTACTCTGTATCTGAGAATACAGCACCTACCAAAAAATCTCTGTGCACTTATTCAGCTACAAGTAATATTGGCCTCATATGGTATTCATGTATTTGCAAAACAGGAGAATCTGGGAGAGGAGCAGTACATTTATGTCATTACATATGCAGTGTATTGTGTCCCAGGTATTCTCGCCAACTCAAGGAACTAGCATTGGGGTTTAACATTTGAGAGGAAGTAGGCCAGGAGGAGAGAGAAACTTCATTTTTATTAATACAATAAACATTTGTGTTTCTTTTGCAGTATAAAAACCATAATAAGAAGCACTGCCAACTTCCTCTGGCAGTATTCCGTGGCATTCTTTTGAACAAACTTCACTGCAAGATATAAGAAAACATCTTTCTTATCACTTGACACAATGGCACAGACCCCCATTGAATATAAAGGACAGTTACTGAAATGATAAGATTCCGACATCCTCACAATGCTAAAAAAGAAAAAAATTATTACCTCTTTTAGGTATTAGATGTAATTTCAGCAGGCATGCATTACTAAATTGATCCCCTCCGCATAACCATAACCATAGTCACTACTATCAGTAGCAGTTTTGCTTACGCTATTTCACAGTCACTTTTCCTTTCATTTGGTGGTTATTGGCTGAAGCATCCAAAACAATTTTCAAAAGAGATACACAGTATGATATGGAAAATATTTATAGCATCTTTGCATGGTAACTTTTGGGCTAAAAGTCAGGTGCAGCACCAAAGCTCAGTTCATGCAATTTGAGGCCCCAGACATAACTAACATACAGATTTGTGCTATGAGCTTGGAATAACAATAGACAGTTTAAATCTCCTAGATCTGCTGTTTTAGATTGTCTGCACATTCATATGGGCATCATTCACCCTTGAATCATGTTTTCAAACTTTCCTTTTCATCCATAAATGTTAAAAAAATAATTTAATGAAAAATGAAAGCTGAGATTCTGATCTCACCTGACTTCAGAAGCCAGGGCCTTCATCATCCCCCTCATACTACACTTTGTTTTAGAGCCATCATTCACACAGACTATTCTGAGATCCCTTGTCCCAGGGGGAGCTATACTGAGAGTCCTCATTCCCATGGAGCACACCTCCCTGGATAAAGGCAGCTGTTTTCTGTCCTGTTTTGCACCATTCAGTTGCAGGACTCCTGGTAGATTGCTCTCATTGCACCTGCCTCCTCCTTCCACACACAGCAGTTGCTAAGTTTGGTCAACTCTTGCTGTAGCCAGCACCTGCACATGCCATGTACCTCTTCCCCAGGCAGCACCTTCCCTCAGGAATTTGGCTCTTCCTCTTCTTCACATACCTGTCTGATTCTTGATTACCTGACACAAATTTCAAGTCACAGACCCTCAAAAAAAATCCTTCATTGTCTGCCAAAAAAATATAGAGAATTTCAAGATTGTTATGCTGTAAGGTTTCAAGCATTTCCTTCTCTGGTAGACTCCAGATCTCTTGTAAGTAACTCCTTACTGCAAATCCTACGACCATTTCAAGCCTCCCACCTTCTCTTGGCAGCAAGGGCAGCTGACAGAGTCAGAACCTTTGTGAGGTTGGCATTGGTTGCTAGGACACTCAGGGATTCAGGGAAACAAAAGGCCTAGTCCTGAGTCAACATAACCCCCACCTTGAATGTCAGCTGCACAGAGTCACACGTTAATCCAGGCCTGACTGTCCACAAACCAGGGACTGGTGGAGCTCCACAGAGAGGCTGAGATTCCTCAGCCTCCGGTAATGGTGAAAAATGGGAAATGAAGGGGATAGTTGGGGTGATGGCAATTGTTATGAGGGTGGGGAACAATGATGGGATACAGAGTAGCTGAGGCAATTAATAAAGGAGGGAGTCAATTGTGTGTAAGCTGGCCAGGAAAAAGAATGAGAAGAAAATTGTCCAGTGTTAGAGGGGGCAGGTGTGCGGGCAGTTGTCGAACCGTAGGGCAGCTGTGTGGTGGAGCATCTGTTAAGATCTGAGTCAATGGGTAGAGTGTAATTGTCAAGGAATGCAGAGTTAAACCTAACTAGTTTGGGGAAAAAATTGTCAAAAGAAAGTGGCTAATTATCAAAGGGCCAGGGTGGGTAAGTGGCAAAAGAGAGTGAATCTGCCAGAAAGTTAGGATGAAATTGTCAGATAATGAAGATATGGGTCTTACCCAGGAAAACTCAATTACTTAGTAAATTTGTTAGTCTTTTACAGGACTACTTGTTAATTTTCAAAGAGTAAGGCTGAAGGTGTCAAATGGCTTGGTGGGGTATTGTCATAGAAACTCTTAGCAAGAGTAACAGAGAGGAAGCTGTGATAGTCTATACACTATCAAAACAAAAAGCAGCCAAGTAGCACTTTAAAGACTAGCAAAATAGTTTATTAGGTGAGCTTTCATGGGACAGACCACTTCTTCAGACCATAGCCAGACCAGAACAGACTCAATATTTAAGGCACAGAGAACCAAAAACAGTAAACAAGGAGGACAAATCAGAAAAAGATAATCAAGGTGAGCAAATCAGAGAGTGGAGGGGTGCGGGGGGAGGTCAAGAATTAGATTAAGCCAAGTATGCAGATGAGCCCCTATAGTGACTAAGAAAGTTCCCGTCCCAGTTTAAACCACATGTTAATGTGCCGAATTTGAATATAAAAGCCAGCTCGGCTGTTTCTCTTTGAAGAACAGTGCGAAAGTTCTTTTTCAGTAGTACACAATACACATCTTTTTTCTGATTTGTCCTCCTTGCTTACTGTTTTTGGTTCTCTGTGCCTTAAATATTGAGTCTGTTCTGGTCTGGCTATGGTCTGAAGAAGTGGGTCTGTCCCACAAAAGCTCACCTAATAAACTATTTTGCTAGTCTTTAAAGTGCTACTTGACTGCTTTTTCTTAGCAAGTGCTGTGGAAACTTGCATTACTGCCATGAAAGCAGAGGATTTTCTTTAAGAGCCCTTTTTATTATTTGACTTTTCCAGTTTGGCTCACAGATCTTTGGCAAGTTGAAGTCACTTTGTCAGCCTTCTTCATTGTCCCCAGATTAGAATAGCATACTGTGTATTGGATACCAAATTATAGCCATATAGGGAAGTGATACCAGCAGTGGTAATGTTTTAATGGTTTTAGAGGGGACAGTTTTAAAGTTCCTCTCTTCATCTACTAATCACATCATCATTTATTATAACTAAAGGAATTGTTTCAACTAACTTTGACCAATGATGGTCTTCAATTATTTTTTGCTTTTGCTTAACCTGAACAACAAAAATAGATTGTAATTTTCAAGATTTTTCTATAGTCAGTTTCAGTTAATTCATGGGTTTTCATGCAGGGGCTCAGTGCTATGTTAAAGTTCCAAACACCAAAGAAAACATTTAAGACTAACAACTACTCTTACTGATATCCCAAAAATGTGAAAAAATTAAGTACATTTTAGGATTTCTGGAACTCTTAGAAAAATTAAAAAAAACAAATTAAGCTTAATATACATAATAATGTCCATTCAAATGAAGTTCATGTGGACGAAAGAAGCCAGCTTATGTCAGTGCAAGGATTGTGGAAGAAAGACATCAAAACAATGTAAGACCCACATCCACAAATGAAGGAGGAGCTACAGAACCCAAAATGTATGTAATTACATCAGGCAAAAAATTAAAACCAGGGAAGGGTGTGGAGGTCACAGTTTCAAAGTGAGGAGTGGTGAGGCAGACACTGAGTAGATAACAACCCCATTTGAAATCCTGGAAGGATAGGTGGAGCCCAACAAACTGCCCAGCTTCTCAAATATTGGAAAAGCCCCAGAGCTACGAAACAACTAAACATAGCGGGCAGCAAATATTAAACAGGTACGAAGGTACTGGGCACAGGCTCAAAATGAAGGATCCAGAAAGGGTCACCAAACAGAGAATCAGCCTACTGAATTCTGGGACAATAAGCCTAAGCCCACCTAGGACAAAAATTCTGTCTCCTCATTTGAGGAAAGAGGTCACAGAGCTCAGAACAAAACTGCTTGTATTCGACAACAAAACAGGAACAGAATGGGGGTGGCAAAGATCAAAATAAGATGGGGAACTTGAGCAAAGGACCAGACTGACATCCATTAAGACTGAGGTCCACATATATGCACAGAAAAAAGATTCAGCATGGACAACAAACTGGTAATTTAAATTCAGCTTTGGTAAGTACAGAGCAATGCACATAAAGTAATCCCAGTTGAACAGACAAAATGATGGGATCTACCTAGCTGTTCCCACTCCAGAAAGAGATTCTGATGTTATTGAGGTAATTTCTCTGCAAACATCCATTCAACATGTAGCAGCAGTCAAAAAAGCTAACAGAATATTAGAAACCCTTAGGGAAGGGATAGATAATGTCAGAACATACCATAATGCCACTATATAAATCCATGGTACGCCCACACCTAAATTGCATGTAGTTCTGGTTGCCTCATCTCAAAAGAGATATATTAGAATTGGGAAAGCCTCTGCAAAAGGGCAACAAATACAATTAAGTGTACAGAAGAGCTTCCATATGGTGAGAGATGAAAAAAGACTGTGATTGTTCAGCTTAGAAAAGAAGTCTGTTGAATCATTAATGGTGTGGAGAAAGTGAGTAGGACACCATGTTGTTTGTGAAGAGACAGACTAACTCGGCTACCCCTACTATACTTATATTGGAAAGTGTTATTTACTCCTTCACATAACAGAAGACAGGAATCACCCAATGAATTAATAGGCAACAAGTTTAAAACTGTGAAAAGGAAGTACTTCTTTACACAATATAGCCAATATGTAGCAGTTGTTGCCAGGGGATGCTGTGAAGGCCAAAAGCATTACAGGATTCAAGAAAGAATGAGATAAATTCAGAGCTGATAGGTCCACTAATGGCTATTAGTCAAAATGGTCAGGGATGCAACCCCACAGTCTGGGTGTCCCAGACATCTGAATGCCAGGGGATGGGATGGGACAACAGAGGGTGTATAACTTGATAACTGCTCTGTTCTTTTCATTCCTTCTGAAGCCTGCAGCACCAACCAATGGTCTGACTCCATATGGCCATTCTTATGTTTTTATTGATATAAGAATTCAGTCTTTCACATTCAACACCAACAATGCGTCTCACTCCTTGCCTGGAGAGACCTGTTTCAAGGCTTGCGTATATCTTGTCTTCTCTGTTGAGCAGGTCACAAAAGGTACCAATTAGTACAATTTGGACACATCTTCAGTTGAAAGAGAAACGAGATTGTGAAATTCATTTCGCATCAGAAACCAGACAGCCTTCAGATGGTAAAAGCTCTCTCACAGTTGTGCTGGGCAGGACTGTAGCCACTGATTTGGACAGGGGTAGGTTGGTAGTAGGGTACCCAAGATTTTAGGGAAAGTTGATAAGGAGCAAACTACCACATTCTCTAAATGCCTGTCCCACAAGTGGGAGTGAGAAAAATTACATGAATTTTTACTCAAGAATTATTATAGAGGATATAGACAGAAGAAAGGAGGTGTGTAGAAAACATGGTGTGAAGACTAGTAAATAAAAATATAGAGCTCTTCCCCAGTATTTAGGACCCAGGTTGGAAAGTACTTCATTGTAGAGAAAAAATTGTGTTAATTCTTTTTGCAAAGAATTTATTAAATTTCTTTCCTCAAATGATAAAAAAATAATAGGTGAGCAGACTGCTGGTTTGATGCTCTTTACTTCTTCAACTAATAATTTAGGATCAGGGCAGCATTTTATCTCCATATTGCTAATTACAATATCTCTTGGTGTAGTGTCAGTCCTAGAGAGTGATATGTCTGGGTCCTGCCTGTTTTCCAGTCACTTAAAACTGTATAATTTCACTGGAGTTGCCATAGACCGTTGTATGTATGCTATGTTATTACTCCGCAAAAGCCTTATCAAAAGCCTGTTGAAGTCAATAGAAAGACTTCCAATAACTTCAGTTGGAAAAAATACTCTTGAACCTTGTTAAGGCCTGATCCCACAGTCCCAACTCAGGTGGAACTCCCACTCACCACATTAGGCCCACAGAGCCAGTTTCTCAGCATAGCTCTACTGAAGATAAAAAGGAGTTATGCCTATTTGCACCAGCTGAGAAGCTACCCTTAAGGGTGTGTTCTTAAGAAACGACTGCAGGATCAGACCCCTTTTTTCATACTTCAGGGAAAATGGAAGATGGGCAATGAAATGATGCTCTCAGATTTCACAGATAAGAGACACTAAAAAATTGTTAAATTTTTGGGGAATTTTTCAAGTTTTGTATTTCTGCAGAAATGTTGGCAAAGCAGAGAGAATATACTAGATATACAGAACAGCCATTAAGTGCCTTCCATGCCACATACTTGGTACCTTTGTTAGCAAGGATGATGGAGTTAAACATTCAAGAATTATAGCATATATCATTTAGTTAAAAGGCTCAATGAGATTCTGTCTCTCCTCTCCCCCACTGTCAGAATCTAAGCTAGAGAAAAACAAAAGTAAGGGCCTAATTCATTTTTATATTACCTGGCTTATTCTGGAAACTTACATCATAGCTCTGTCTCTCAGGGCATGAAAAACCCTCAATACGGACAAACAAAATTATACTGACCTAATCCCCCCTGTGTTAACAGAGCTAGGTTGACTGAAGAATTCTTCCACTGACCTATTTACCTCTCTCAGGGAGGAATATTGCCTATGCTATAGGTAGCATCTATGCTGAATCAGAGTACTACAAATGTAGACATACCTTTACATCAGAATAAATCTCGAGTACTGGAATCAAGCACTAGATAGTCAGACTTCATTTTTTATGAAGAAAATCTTGCAGTGTACTTAGTAGGAAATATCAAGTCTGCACTCAGCCTTTAATATCTTTCAGAGGTGTGAATTCATAGCAATGAGATGTTAACTCTGAATCATAATGATGACAACTGAATAGTCAATATTGTTAACCCTTGCACTGCTGATGAAAGCAGACAAGAAAGAAAGGTGAGGACTCACTTTGACACGTAAGTGGATAGTTGTAGGTTTGTGGATGAAGCCTGAAAGATAATTATCTCTTTTTTCAGGCAAAGCCCTGGATGTGTACAAGGTAAATACATTGCATTTGGCTGCAGTGCCTCTCAGTGGAGGCGCAACATTTAGCTCCACTACACCCTGCCAAAGAAAACCACTAATATAAATGAATTTGTGGGTAGAGGGTTAGGATCTTTCGTGCCCGACCTCTTGGCTCTTTCTAGCCTTTTCTGACTATTTCAGAAGGCTCCCATTGCAAGCTGTTTCAGCCTGGTGAGTTGTCCTCTGGAGGGGATCTGGAAACTCAAAAGTGAAAAGTTCAGCTTGCCAGACCTATTAGCATAACAGTAAAACTGTTCAGAAAGCCATTAAGGGGCAGTGAAGCCATTTAACAAGCATTTGCCAACCTGGAGGTATATATGATCAGCTTCTGAATTTACTGACTAAAATAGTTTGTGCATTACTGCAATATTTACTCAGAACCTGTGAGTCTACAGGCCCCAATTTCAAAATTGCTTTAAATATTTCATTAGTTTGTTGCCATAGATTATAAAAATCACATATCTAAAAAATCCTTCCACAGATTTTTAGATGTACAGTCTGAGTATTCATCCTTAGCCTTAGATGCTTGGGTCATAAGACATACAGTTTTTTAAAATAAATTCTTCAAAAATCACCCTTAGTTAAAATACACATTTAAACTTTAATTACTATAGTACAAAAATCTTGCTTCCAAAGTCTTCCTGCTCTTTTTGTCCATTCCTGCAGTAATCTTTCTCACTTCAAGGGGACAACCAGTCCTGCCGACAGGAGGATGGGCAAAGAGGCAAGTGGCTCAAGGTCTGACAATTTAAAAAGGCCTAGGGCTCTGAGCTGCTCCTACTGCAGTGGCAGCCAAACACTGGGGCGCTGTAAATCAGCACTGGAGCCATGGGAGGTACCGAAGGGTTGTGCTGAAGGGCTGGCTGGGGAGGCTACCCCTCATCCCCACAACTTCCACCTAAGTCCTGCCTATACCTGAGTGCAGGTCATAGAAGAGTGTGTTTTTTAAAATGTCATTTGCTACATTTGGGGGGTAGGATTTGGCTGGAAGGGGTGAGCAGAAAGGGGGAAGGAAAAGAGGAAGGAAGCGAGTGGGACCTGAACAGAGTGGGGGTAGAATTTGGGACAAAGCAAGGGTGAAGTGTGGGTGGGGCCACAGTCTGGGGAGCTCATGATTTCCCTGTCTGTTTTCTTCTCCTCCTTTTTCTTGATTCTTTCTGACACTTCGCACAGCTCTCTCCTTAAACTAAACAAGGACTGGAATGTAAATCTCCACCACTGAAATCTGCAAGTGGAATCTGTTGCCTGCAGCCTGCCATTCTTTAAACGGGTCACATAAAAAACAGAATGCTTGTCCTTATATGCTGTCATAATAAACATTATTGCTCTGCCAAATCCTCTAAGCTTTTTATAGTCATGCAATGTGACCTAAGTTATCCAGGTCACTTTCTTGTTTTTGTTCCTCAGCTCTCTGCTTCTTCTACTCTTCTTAGCGCTAGAAGCTACTTTAGCAATAACAACTGAGTTACCCACCCTACCTATTCTCCTCTAACCTGCTGGTCCTAGATTGGGCATAAGGGAATTTCGAAGTCTGGGGTTTATTTCAAAGCACCCATATCTACACAGCCAGTCTGCATTTTGAAAGCAGCACTTTTGAAGTGCAACTGGCCATCATTATGCTAATGAGATGCTGAACAGTCATATCAGCACCTCATTAACCAGCTCCGATCCATGTCTTTTGCATGCCCCTTCCGAAAGGGAGGGGCATGTGTAGACACAGCCTCAGTGTTCTATGGTGTTATTTAGCTGTTGTTTATCCTAAATGTCCAGTAAGTAGTGGAAGTGCTGATAATGCTGCTGAACAATGTTGACTTCCGGTGGCACAACAAATTCTCTCATTCAACACCAATCAGGTTCCAAGGGTGCTGGATGAGAGAGGTTCAACCTGTAGTACATAGAATATTTACTGTAAATAATATACTGTACTTCCTTAGATATGACTATAAACCAAAATTGGCAGAAATTATCAGAGAAGAAAAGTCAATAGTAATGTTTTCACCTACAGAAATCTATTTTCTTTTTGTTTGGTTTTATAACATGTAGAGTACAGTGCCTTATTTTTTCTGAAACTGTTCACAGAGTCTACAGATATACATCTAACAAATTGAGACACCAAAACATTTCACAAATTAAAACAGACCTGTCCAAATGTGTCAGTTGCTGTCTTAATATGACTTTATTGCTTATTTTAAACACATTTCCAGCATAGACAGCATATATTACAAATCTATTATTTTCCCCCATAGGTGCAGTAATTATGCCGTATACAGATAAACAAATATGCATCCCTCCAGAACTGCCAGAACTTCTGAAACAGTTTACAAAAGCCGCTATTCGAACCCAGCCTCCAGATCTGCTTCAATGGGCATCTGAGTATGTTCATTTTTCCTAATAAATACTTTAAAAATCAACCAACAGCTATAAAAGATTTATGCATGTCACTAAGGGATCTATCCACTGAAGTCAACCTCAGTGGGTGTAGCATTTGGAGCTACACATATTTAAAGAACTAACCACTGCAGCACAAAAGCTTTTGAGATCTACTAAGTACCCACAAGACTGCAAAGTCAGTGAGAATTGCAGATGTTATTTCCATTCAAGATTTGGCTTGTATTGTGCTCCAGAGTTAATATTTGTAAGAGACACATCCTTATCTTCCCCTTACTATGGCTGGAGATCTGGTTATTTCAAATGTCTTTACAGCTAGCACACTATTAATTTAACCTAGCCAAAGATTAAGATGCTGATGATTACTGTACATTTCCAGATGTACAGTTGCCACCTTGAATTGAGAGTTTTAAAATGAAATTTCTCTAAAGAGTGAGGCCCTGGCCAAATTCAGCAATTTAATAAATTATAGGTATTTTAGAAACATTGATCTGTACCACTCAAAACTCTTTCCTATCCAAGTGCACTGTGAGTAAAGTATATATCTAAAATTATTACAAGATTTATCATCATTTATCTATGGTGCTAGTTCTTTTATTATTATTATTATTATTATTATTATTATTATTATTATTAAATGGATTATATGCCAATCTGGTATAAATCATCTGAGCTCCATTTAAATTGATGCAGCTATGCTGATTTACACCAGGTCAGGCTATGGCCTCGTATCTTTGAAATCCCTCCTCCCATTTTTTAGTGTGGGACAACTCTCTTATGATCATTAACTTAGTGAGTGTCCTGATTTGAAGTACCCCCTTCCCCCAGAACAGCAGAGGGATTACTCAATGGTTTGAGCATTGGCCTGCTAAACCCAGGGTTGTCAGTTTAATCCTTGAGGAGACCATTTAGGGATTGGGGCAAATAGATATCACAGATGATGCTTGGTCCTGCTAAGAGGGTGGGAATGGCCTCCCAAGGTCCCTTCCAGTTCTAAGAGATGCATGCCTCCAATTGTATGTTTTTAAAAAAACAGATATCATACATTGTTCGTAAATCCCATAGATTACAAGGTGTAGCGTTTTTTGTTTATGCTGTTTAATCTTATTTTCCTGTTTCAAGTTTAAATGCTATGGCAGGGGTTCTTAACCTTTTTGCCCTCACGCCTCCCTTGAAAGTGAACTTAATGTTTACACCTCCTGTCCTTCCCCAAATTAATCAATGAACCAATCAATACATAATTAAGATGATAAAGGGATTTTATTTCTAGCCAATTCCTCACGTACACAAAAAAATATAAAAATAAATAAAGTAAAAAGTTCTTCAGGACCACTTTAATGTGATGGCTGTTGCTGCTTTTGGTCAGTAAGGACAGAAGTTCGAAGGACAGTCTTGGACAGTGCTAGGAGCATATAATGCCTGGCATCCAACCAATTCCTAGCCTTTGTCTTCACACTGACCAAAGTTGAAAATCCAGATTTGCAGAGATAGGTTATTGCAAATGGGATCAAGGCTGAAAGAGCTTTCTTTGCCAAAACTGGGTCAGCAGCTCTTTAAGAGCACCAAAATTGATCAGGATTTTGATTGGAGAATCCTTGCTTCAGCAAAGCTTTGCTCTGCAAATTGATGAGGTCGTCCTTCTGCATGTCAGCACCATCCATCGAGTCCAAATTAAAGGTGAAAGGATTTTGAATCCACTCATCCTTTTTCAATTCATCTTTAACAAAGTAATTATCAAAAAGAGTCCATGAGATTTTCCAGATGCCTCAAAATATGGCCTTGAATCCAATCTGGGACTGTCTCTAACAAACCCTCTCCAGAGAGAAGAACATTTTCCAGAGTAGGAAAATGTGCATAATTGTTCTTCACCAGGCGTCTCTTCCAAACAGCCAGTTTTTGCTGGAAGGCAGCAATCTTCTCGTTTGCATCCAGAACAGTCACTTGTGACCCTTGAAGTGAAATGTTGAGGTCATTCAATTGCGAGAATATATCTGCAAGACAGGCCAATGACACAATGAAACCTTGGGTTTCAAACTCTTCACAGTTTGTTTTCCTTTTCTCAAAGAAATATGACTATCTCAGTTCTAATTTCCATAACATGGGTGACGACTCTTCCATGTGAAAGCCAGTGTACTTCTGTGTGATATAACAATACTTCATGAGCAGCTCCAACTTCTTCGCAGAATATTTTGAAGAGTCTGTGGTTCAAAGATCAAGACCAGATGAAGTTTACTGCTTGAACAGTAGTATCCATGGCTGATTTCAGTCTTGGAGAAAGATTTTTTGACACCAATGCATGACGATGTAGAAAACAGTGGATGATCTCCATCTGTGGGGCCTCCACCTGCACCAAAGCTCCAAAGCCAGATTTCTTTCCCAGCATGGAAGCTGCATGATCAGTACAAATGAAGCCCAATTTCCCCTTCCAGTCCAGTCCATTTTTTGAAAAGAACTCGTCGATTAGCTCATACACATAAGCAGCTTTTGGGGTAGCCAACAGGCGTTCACAGAACAAAAACTCTTCTTTGATTCACATTTCAGTGGCATGTCTCACAAAAGCCAAGAGTTGACTGCATTAAGCCTCATCAGTACTTTCATCCAATTGAAGTCCAAAGGGCAGAGTCACTTTCTTGAGTTCCTCCATGAGTGATCCAAAACATCAGATGACATATCCAAAATTTGACAGCTGATGATGTCGTTTGACAGAGGTATTTCAGCAATCTGTTTCTTCTGTTGCTTTCCAAGAACAACTTCAACCATTTGAAGGGCACAAGTCTTCATCAGAGTCTCACTGATTGTGTGAGGCTTTTTGTTCTTTGCAATGAGATATGCCACTTTGTAGGAGGCCTCAAGGAGTGGTGTCAGGGATTTTTACCATCCCTGGGCATAATCGTCCCTGTGGGCCAGGGAATACAAGCCTTTGGCTATGTAAAATCAGTGCAGGCACATGAAAAATCCAAAGTGTCACAGGTTGCCATTTAGCAGCAGCACCAACGGTCACTTTTTGTCAGTTAGCTCCCCCGGTAACCTGAACTCATGAATAATTCATGAATCAGGTATTTGAAATCCAGGCCTCCAACTGGGCGAAGGGGAAAACTTCCAGGCCTTTCCATGCCCAGGAGGACCTAATTGAAAACCTCACCTGAGGGACAATTCCATCATGAATATTCAAATCACTTTATGAATTATGTACGGACCTTGTGTATATAAGTCGGGCTGGACCCGGCATTCTCGGGCCCTTGGGTGTTACAGGCAAGGATTCTGTACCCCTGCATAGGGAAGTGTTGGCTGCCCCGGGCAGCGTCCACTGTCCCCTCAGGCCTGCTCTAAGGAGTGAAGCGCCGGCGCTCCCCAGCACTGCTCCCCAGCAGCGCCCCCAAGTGGCTCCACCCGAATCATGTTAGAATACTAAGTGAAATCACTGAGCGCGCTTTCCTTGCTGAAATCACTTGCGTGTCTCACCATGACAGAGCTGCCTTGTCATTGCAGCCGCGTCACCTAGCAGCCCAAGCCTGCCGTTGCAACAGCGTCGCCAGCAGGGAGCAGCAAGCGGCCTCAGCGGGGAAGTGACCGGGTGGCGAACTGGCCCACCTCACTGTGGGTACTGTGTACCCGGTCATGGAACTCTGAGGTCGCCATCTTTAACATCTCTGCCACTGCTGCATCCATGGTTCCGCCATCTTGTCACCCATCTACACCACTACTTATTAATGACAACCCACAAGACATGACTACTGGACTGGACGCCACCGGACTGACACTGGACTAACACGTAACTTCTTGGCTAGGCCTGCGGGTTTACCCGCAGCCTTTTAATCTTGCCACCGCTGACTTTGCATACATTTAAAGGGCCACTTACCTGGGGCATCGGAACCCAGCACATTTAATTGTTAATTGTCATTGATAATTAGGATTGTTATTAAGTACATGTAACATTGGAGAGTTAGTAATTGTTGATTAATGATTAGAAGTGCTACTAGTATATTTAATATTAGTACAATAAGTAAAACTTGCAACTATTGACTTTATAGTTGGCTATATTTAGTTAGTATTGGAGTTAAATTAATATTACAATAGTAGTGTTAAGATAGTAGTGTTAAGTTAAGTTAAGAACTTCCCTTGTCCCTTTTTCTCTCCTCCTCTGGTGAGCGGTGGCTACCCGGGGGGGGAAGGTTACTTGGTCCAACGATGGAGGGTATTCTACCTCAGTGAGCAAACGCCACCAGGGAGCGTAAGTGTATTCCCCCGTCGATGGACCCAGGGGGAATCAATAGCTTGATCCTCTTCGGGGTCAGGGGTGGCATGCTGTCCCTTGGTATCCAGCTGGGGGTTGGGAGTGGCGCCCCTTCCTCAAGAAAGCCCAGGACACCGCTAATCTTCTGGCCCCTCTCCGGAGGCAGTCCGGGGAATAGCGTCCTGCATAGTTAGTCGTTATTAATATAGCATAGTTAGTTAGTATTAGTTATTAGTATAGCATAGTTAGCTAGTGTTAGAATTAATATAGCATAGTAATTAGTGTTAGGCATATTATTGCTTGTTGCGTTAACAATTGGCTCTTAATAAAATACAACTACTTTGTTTCACTGTTATTCCTTGCCCTGGTCTCGTCTCCTCTGCCAGCCTCTTCCCCCTGGGTGGCTTGGGTGGTTCTGTGCGTACCGGGATGGCACTCTCCCACCTGGGAATCGTAGCAGGGTTCTGTCTGTGTCCTGGGGCCTGTGAACAGGAGGTTTACACCCTCCTTGCACGCGACTCATTTAAATATCTATCTCAGCTACCTGTTCGTCCAAAAGTTGCGACAAGTGGCTTCTGAGTAGCTCCAAAACCCAACTTGGGTAAAGTGCCTGATCGACGGAACCGAGCTTTCTTCTGCTTCAGCCACTCCAGTGAGTCTCCAAAATTTCCTGGGTGCACATTTGCTAAATGCTGTCGGAGTTTGGCAGGCCTTATGTTATCATTGCAGAGAACTTTTGCACATAAAAAGTACTGAGGTTTTTCAGTTCCATCGCAGTCAAGACAGTACTTGAACCCAAATTTCACATAATCCTCACTGTATTTCCTTTTCTTTGACATTTTTCGTCTTCTTGAGGGGACACAAAAATGTAAACTAAACTATTGATCGTGGTAGAGTTAAATGCAAAAACAACTACTTGCACCAAAGACAGACTGCTAACTGAACCAGTGCATGCGGGCAAAGTATACAATATGGCACAATGCAAGATAAAGCGGTATGCCTGACCTTGAACAGGTGTAATCAAGGCGTGGGATGTGTGTGAAGATTGCAGTAACTCTACAAAGGCTCAATATTGTGTCTGATCTAATTTTTTAAAAGTGTCAACCTTGAGTTAAAAAATATCACCTCTTGTTGCATCAGCCAATCAAAATATAACACTGTTAGCAAGATGTTAGTTTCTGTCATACCAGTTTAAAGCAGTGTGGTGGAATATGGTCAAATAGCTCTAACGGTGAAAGCAGACATTATTCTCTTAAGTAGCCGATCTCACCCCAAGTTCCCCTATATTTAATTAATAAGCAATTAATGTTAATAATTTTAATTCATAATATTAATTATAAAGAATTCTAAACTTTAGAATTGTATACAATGAGAAAGCAATTGCGATAAATTTTCTGGGAGGCACCTCACACCTCCCCTGGGGAGGCACACTCCACAGGTTAAGAACCCCTGTGCTATGGGGACTGAATTACTCCACAAGGAGTTTTTCCCAGGCTAACTTAGTGCAAGGAGTGACAGAAGCATTTAAATCAATTTGATGTGTATTTTATCTAATGAACATGCCTATTCTGAACTGTCAACTCCCTCAGCTGATATTGACATATGTGGATGATAGATAAAGTGTTTACCTTACCTAAGTAAAAAAAACTAATTACTTTTGATAAATAGACTGAACCACAAGATTTTATTTTTTTAAGAATATAATAGCCCTGTTGCCTTGCACCTCTCTCAATATAATACAGGATAGGCATGTATTATTCTGTTCATAGAACCAATGTAAGTACCTACAAAACGTGCAGAACTTAAAATATAAATCAATACAGGTGACTTTAAATCTCATTGAAATATATAGGTTGTCCTTAGTGTATGTGTCCCTCCTGTGTAATAATGCTGGACACCACTGTATTATAGCTTAAGCCAATTTGTATTGTTTCCAGAATACTGTTTACTTTGGTGCAACAATAAAGCAGCTTGAATATCGTGCTGATCACTATTAAAGAGAAAAAAGATTTATATTGTACACCCATTAATATTTTATAAGGAGGAAAGTTCTTTTTTATTGTAACACATTTGCTTCTGTTTGGTAATATCACAGACTTGTCCTAAAACTCATGAGGAAAATGTATGGGTTCTCTAAGTGATGATTTTCATGTAAAGGCTCTGATTCAGAAAAGCACCCTTATTCATGAAATGCTCTTGAAGATATGCTAAAGTACTTCCCTAACTAGGGATGGAATTAAGCGGGTGCTTTAATGCTTTCCTGAATCAGGGCCAAAAATTTGACATGCAAAGAAAGAAGCGCTGACTACAATGGGAGACCCTCAAAATACCACCTATGTGCAAGAATGAAAAGGAAAGTTGTTGGATAGCATAGCATTTATCTGATTAAAAGCAGTGCTGCTTAAACAGAAGCCTCTTCACCAAATAGTTGAAATCCAATTGTCTTCTATTTACTAAGCATAAATGACATGAACCATTATGTTTAATATATGCATCAGTTAAAAGCATTTAGAAAGCAAGAGTTTAACTGTCTTTCTCTGTCTAGTTACTTTAGTGCTGTGGCCCGTGGTGATATACCTCCTGTAAGAGAACGATCGGAAAGGGTACCTTTGTCAAACTGGGCAGAACTCACACCAGAACTCTTAAAGGTCTTACACCAACGAGTAAGAAACATCTCATTTACTTGCTAGAGCAAATATATAGAGATAGAACATTTACATGCAGGGCCATCCCTAGGCAGATGTGAAATATGCACCTGTGTAGGGCACCCAAAAATTTGGGGCATCAAATTTTTGGGTGCCCCTATGCAGCCACATGCACTTGTATGCCTAAGGATGGCCCTTTGTCATTTCCACTGCCTAGTTCATGTCTGGCCCCTTTCCCTAGTTGCTTTCTCCTGACAGCACCAGGGCTCCTCCCTGCACCCATCAAGATGCTCCTTTTGGCCAGCAGCTGGCTGTTAACTGAGGGCTCCTTCCTGCCAGAGTGAGAGAAGAGAGGAGCTCTCAGCTTCTGTGGCTCCACTCCATCCCTGGAGAAGCCCCAGCGGAGGCCACACCAGGACTGTCCAGATTTCATAGCCAATATGGGTTTGGGCTAATGAGATTTCCATGTAAAGAATTGCAAAAATGGAAATGAAAGGAAAAGATATTTCTGATGCATATTGCTATGTATTTATTTGCAGGTGGCTGGCAGATTGATAATCCATGCAGATGAACTGGCCCACATGTGGAAGGTGCTGAATCTCCCAACAGACTTATTTGAGAGTGTTATGAATGTTGGTCGTTTTACCGAAGAAATTGAATGGCTTAAGTTTTTAGCCCTGGCATGCAGTTCTCTTGGAGTTGTAAGTTTACCTATACTTTTTCATTCTTTTTTTTACTCTCTTCACATAGCTAATCTTGATTTTGTGTTTTGGATTGAAATTGAAGGTTGAGCAACTGGATATTTAACCCATGTCACGGAGCAAACACATCTCTTGTCTTTAGGTTCTAGACACACCTTCCCTTTTGTACTGAGGGACTTATTTTGACCATCTGCCCTCAAACATCAAGGAACCAGATCATTCACAGTAGGCTCTGCAAAAGACTATCATCACTCCTCCAGCTGACCAATCAATGCCTTATTAGGCTTTTATAACTGGATTTATTTTCCCTGCCACTGGCTCCTCTTTTCGAACCTCATTATAAATGTTTGTGTTGGTTTCAGATGATTTCCAACAATAGGGAAATAGCTAGATGACAGCGGCAGAGTTATAGAATTTATCTGATTGTGTCATAAAGATTTGTCTAGGTATGTAGGCCATAATTATGAGGTTGGCAAAAAGGCATTTTCTCCACCATAGGATGCACAATATTTCAGTCAGTAGATTTGCTTTAGGTAATGGATAACCTGGTTAATTCTCGCTCTCTCCACTCTCAGTATAAATTCCTCCCAGTGTGTAAAATTATATAATTCTTTTAGGAGAATTCATGCACATGTGGATCACATTCTCTGCTTCCTTGGATGTAGAACATCTTCTTATCACTCCTTATAAATTGCAACTAGTTCTGTGACTAAGATTCTAAAAGTATTGGAAGGAACCTGACACCACATTCTATCCTCTAGAATCACAGTCTCCTATCTGGTGAAGGCCAGAGCGGAGATATAAGGTCAAATGCTGATGGAGATTAGCAATCCCTGCTTTATGGAGGGCAAGCGGCCATCTTCTGTAATAGACTCAGGAAGCTATCATTTAGTTCTGAAAATCTAATCTTCCTGTTATGGTTAAGCCTAATCAAAACACTGTGGAGACAACCTGTCAGCTGAGACGAATAAGGGGATTTTGATGTTTGCAGGGTCCTTTTGAAAAGGACCCCCGTATAGATGAGCCACAGACGACTGAACCATGACACTTTCGAAGTGCTGTGGCCAGTGGCATGCTAATGAGGTGCTGAATATTCATTTCAGTGCCTCCTTAGTATTTTTCAATTTGGCCATAGCCGGGCCATTTCAAAGTTTTTCATAAGTGTAGACGTAGCCTAGGAGAGATGCCCTTTTAGATTCTTATAATTTGAAATAAGCATTAATAAATGTACATTTTTATTCACATGCATTTCTATTCTTAATATTGTGTATATTCTTAATATTGTGAATGTATTCTCTAGGAAAAGCCTCCTTTTTATCAGCAAGCATAGTAAGCCTTAGAACAATACACTTATGCACATGGTGGATTCTCCATCATTTGAAGTCTTTAAGTCAAGATCAGATAAGTTTCTAAAAGATATAGACATGGGCTACGTCTACACTAGCACACTATGTCAAAGTAGCCTATTTTGACATAAGAACATCGAAATAGGCTACTTCAACGAGTATCGTCTACACATCCTCCAGGGCTGGTGCAATTGACATTCAACGTCAAAGTAGTGACAGAGAATGTTGAAAGGAGCCACCCCGGAAGGAAATGCAGAGCGTCCACATACACAAGCGCTCCCTGTCGAAATAAGGGGCCAGCAAAGCCCCAAGCTGCTCACTTAAAGGGCCCCTCCCAGACGCACTTGGCCTGCACAGCACGAGATCCACAGAGCTGACAGCTGGTTGCAGACCCTGTGAATGCATCATGGACCCCCAGCTGCAGCAGCAGCAGCAGCAGCAGCAGCAGCCAGAAGCCCTGGGCTAAGGGCTGCTGCATGCAGTGACCATAGAGCCCCACAGGGGCTGAACAGAGCGTCTCTCAACCTCTCAGCTGATGGCCGCCATGGAGGACCCCGCTATTTCGAAGTAGCGGGACGCAGATCATCTACACATGCCCTACTTCGACATTCAACATCGAAGTAGGGCGCTATTCCCATCTTCGGATGGGAATAGTGATTTCGATGTCTAACCACCTAACGTCAATTTCAACGTCGAAATAGCACACAGCGCATGTAGACGTGACACGTGCTATTTCATCGTTGTGTCAGCTACTTCGAAGTAGCCAGCTAATGTAGACACACCCATGAAGTAGAAGTTATAGAATGATCGTCTATGGCTTGTAGTTAGCAGTCAGACTAGATGATCATAATGGTCCCTTATGGCTATAAATGTGTGAATCATGAAACAATGAATTTAAAAGAAAAAGCAGTCAAGTAGCACTGCTTTTTGTTTTGATAGTGTATAGACTAGTACAGCTTACTCTCTGAATTTAAAAGAGTGCTTATACTGAGCTGACTGAAACCTTGACAAGTTATACATCCATAGCATTTCTGTTCAATATGATTGTCAGTCTCGCAAACAAAATCTGCCTCATAGCAAATTTTGAAAATAATTCCATTTAGAAATAATTCTCTTTAGAAATTGTGTTTTCTCTAATTTACTTGTCTTCTTTTGTTTCATTATGGACATTTGTATGAAAATGGGATGTGTTCTTAGGCATTCCTCTGTTCCCTCAGTTTTTTCTTCTGATAAAGAAATAAATATCTTAATTATAGCATTAGATTTCAGTTATGTACAGATAATTTTGATGCCACAGAAAATTTTTACTTTAGGTGAGCAACAAACAATTGGAGTCAATGAAATCCCTGTTTTCATGCCAGTGCCCCTACCAGTGAGAAACATTCACATCAGCAGAGCTGTCTCTAAATAAAGTTTTCCCTGGGATGCCAGTGGTGTTTCCAACAATTCAGTAAAACAGAATAAATGTGCATTAATTTATTTTAAAGAAATAATGAGGAACCTTATGCCAGTCTTAGAATAAGTCTAGGTCTGGTCATTATACAATCAACTGGCTCCATCCTGTGGGATTCAAAAGACTTGCAACCTTCTATGCACTGTATAATGTTAAATCACTGACAAATAAGCTAGAGCGTTAAAATTGTCAGCAGTTCATAAAGTTCAAAACATCGTGGGCATTAATCATGCTGTCTCGTACATATTATGTAATTATACAAGATCAATGAACCCTAACCTGCTCATATAAGTCCTAATGTACTCTACTGTTAGCAGAAGTGGGAACTAAAGGTGGAATTTTATTGACTTTAATGAGATCAGAATTAGGCCACACTTAAAAACGCTACTGTATTTGGATATCAGGATCAATGATGTGCATAATTCCATATTCAGCAAAAGGCTTTATGACTTAATGATTCTAACCATTAACTGCCTTCTGAGCACCCCCTTGTGCTTCTTTGGTCATTCCACATCTATTTTCCCTTTTTGTAGGTCCTGTAAGAACTTAGTTTCCACTAATCCTCTAAGATCAAGCCTTTTCATTCACTTTCCTACAGTTTTCTCCAGATTTATGGTAGAGTTTGTAACATATTTCAAAAGTCCAAAACCAAACAATATTTTTTGCTCAGTAACTTCCCTTGTTAAACTCTCGCTCAGAGGCTTTATCTGGCTAGAGCTCTACAGGAACCACAGTTGTTCTTCACAGCTGCTCTTTCCACCAGTTCCACATAACCTCCTCTTTTCAGAATTTACTGCCAGAGCTCAAATAGTCTCAGCTACTCCCTCTTGGCCACACCCAGAGCTGTCCTGTCTTTGGGGGACCCATAACAGAAGCCTGGGAGATTACCAGGGAAGTGGGAGAGAGCTGGCGTGGGGCAGCAGCAGTTGTCCTCCACCACTCACCATGGCAGTGGGAGCCAAAGCAACATGGCAGCCTGCTCCACTGCTTTCTGCCCTGCCACCCACTCCCAGTCTATTGCACAGTGTTCTGCTTCCTGCTGCCACTGTGAAATGAAGTGCAGTGGGCCAGGAGAGGGAGGAAGGAAGGATGAAGAGGTACAGACTACTGGGTTGCTCCAGCTTCCACTGACATGGTGAGTTGGGGGGGCCGCCCCTTCTGCTGCCCCATACCAGACCACCTGGTAATCCCTTGGCTCACATTCTTGGTGGAGGGAGCAAAGCAGGGGCACAGCTTGGAGGAATGAGTGGAACAGGGGTGGGGTCTACAGCAGGGGGTTGGCCCTGGCCCTGTACCCACCTAGGGATGGACCTGGCTACATACCTCCCTGAGTTTTCTGGTTGACCTTATATTTGACTCACTAGATTCTTCACAGGTGGGGCTCATCTTGTAATCAGGATAGCTTAGTACCAGGCACTTCAGCCCTTGGGCAGACTATCCTGTTACAGTGATAAATGCCCACCTATTTAAGGTTCATAACCATCCCAGCTTCACCAGAGCTCTTAGGAACTCAAGGATGTTTTATGTCCCTTCATGATTACAGCTAATAATTTTACAGCATTCAAAAATAAGTTCAATTCAGTTCAGAAATACTTTTTAAACTTCAGGATTCACGGCCAGGAGAGTTGAAATATAGATTTATATATAAGACTTTAAATATTCAAGATGAGTTTTTACAAAAGATCAATTCTAGAAGATTAGGGCTAGTGTCTGGCACACAGTGGAAAATATTGATGCATCAGTCCATCACAGGGCTGCAGCCATGGGATGGCCTGAGTGGGCTGTGGCCCACTGACTTTGCATCCAAGCATCCCTGCAGCTCCCCTTGGTTCTCCTGTCCAAGCACCTGTCCTGCTCTGCCAGTCCACCCAGTGCTCCAGCTAGGGAGCCCGGTTGGAGTGCCCGTGCCAACCCTGCTCCACCAACTGTTTTAGCCCAGGAGCAGGGTTCAGCTGCCAGGGCTTACTCCCTACCCACCCACTCAAAGCCAGAGCCCACTTCTCCATCATCCATTGTGCAATACAACTTTCCTTCATTGGACATTTAGGTGCCAAAGAATGCAGGGCGGTCACTGTGAAAACAGTACCAACCAACCATCCACTGTATGACTGTCATGATCAAATATCTATTGGGAGGAAAAATCCACCACAGTCCTCAGCAAATTATGTGAATTGTTAGTTTCCCTCATTATTAAATTTACATTTTATTGCCAGTCAGAATTTGTCTAATTCCAACTTTCAGCCACTGGATCTTGGTATACTTTTGTCTGCTAAACTGAAGAGTCCTCTCTCATCAGATTTCCATTCTCCATGTAGGTACTTATAGGCTGTGATCAAGTCAACCCTTAGTCTTCTCTTTGTTAAGCTAAATGGATTGATCTCCTTCAATCTTTCTGTAAAAGACATATCTGAGTACACATAAACTGGTGAGCATATCAACTTGGCAGGACACACTATTAACGTTAACTTAATGGTGTGTGTTTTAAAACAAAGAGATTTTAACATCAGACTACAGAAGGAGACATCTGAATTGGAATTGATTTTCTAGTTTGATACCTATCATCATGGACTGAACAATGATCTCAATTGTCTTATGCACTACAAGGACAATTTCCCCACCTTTGATATTCACAGTGACCGCACATATCCCACTGAACTTCATAGACATTTGCAGAGTTTTTTTTCCTCTTCCCCACATCTTCATTCCCTCCTATTTAGCTGATTCATCCAGTTTTTTTCTTTCATTTTTTTCTCTCAGTTTTTTTCCACCAGTTCTTTTTCTCTCAGTTATCAGTTATTCTCCAGATCTGAAAAAGTGGGTTTGTCCCATGACAGCTCATCAGCTAATAAATAATATTGTTAATCTTTAAGGTGCTACAGGACTGTTGTCTAAAAGACATGCTTTCCAGTCCTTTAATCCAGTGGTTCCCCATTGATGTTCCATGGAGCCCCAGGGTTCCACAAAGTGACAGTAGGGATTCCATGGCCACAGCTCTCCACCGCTCCCTGCCCTGCCACCCCTGTGGCTCCCTGCCCTGCAGCTTCCTCCCTCCACCACCGCACTGCAGCTCCATACCCCTCATGGCTCCCTGTCGCCACCGCACCGTGGCTCTCTGCCACTCACAGCTCCCTGCCACTGTCACTTCTCTGCAGCTCCCTGCTGGTCAGTGCCTTGCGGCCATTGGTAGGGGTGGGTCAGATGGGTCCTGCATCATCTTGCATCAGGCCCTTGGGACTCTAGAGTTGGAGGAGCAGAGGTAGATTCATCTGCCATGTCGGGTAAGGTATTTGGGTGGATTTGGGGCTGACAAGGGTTAAGCCTGGAACTGGATTTGGGGTTAAGCCTGGGGGTGGGTTTGGGGCTGAGAGAGGCTAAGTCTGGGGATATGGAGGGGTGTGGAGGGTTGATGCAAATATTGTTCCTTCGTGTTTAAGAACCTATCTCCAGGCACCGTGTTTTTCTTGCCCTCGTTTGATCGCCAATCCAGGGATGAAAGCAGTTTAAACTTCCCAACTGGTACAAATCATTGTGCATGCACTGTTCTTAAAATAGGGGGTTACAAAAAGCATGGTTTGACATTATTAATTAAGGACTGTCTTGTATTCACATGCATTGAGGCTCTTAAAGTATGGATTTTGTAACCGATTTGTACACATTTATTTTTGTACACATTAAATATGATTTTATGTTTAAAAATGTGCAATTAAAACTAAAAGTTGATCTCATGACCTTGTTTAGCATTTGTTTTTTATTATTATCCTTATTTGTGGTCTACTTTTGCAGCTCCATATATAAGACTGTTATTAGGGGTTTTGCAAAATTCTTTCAGGTTTTAAAGGGTTCCATGGCCAAATAAAATTGGGAAACACTGCTCTAATCATTCTCAGAAGTCTTCTCTGAGCCTTTTCTAATTTTTCATCATCCTTCTTGCAGTGTGGACACCAGTGCCAAACTATACCCAATCTCCTTGGCCCTGTTTATACACCCAAGAATCATTTGCCTTTTTAGAAACTCAGCTAAGTGTCCATCCACACCACAAAATCTTTTTCAGTCACTGCTTCCCACAGTTTTCCATCCTGTAACTATTTGGTCACATTGAAACACATTGTTTGCTGGCACCAGCTTACCCAGTGATCCAGGTAACTCTGTGTCAATGAACTGCCCTCTTCATTATTTACCACGCATGGGAGTAAGAGGGATTTGAAAACCTCTTACATTAACTAAACCAAAGGTTGAAGTGCACAGGTGCATAACCTATGATCATTTACTCTTCACTAAGACAGAGTTGCATGGGAGGGGAATTGGCAAAGCCTTAAGTCCATTCCCTACTGCACCAGCCAGCACAGAGAGTGTCAAAATTTGCTACTGGTACAAGTCAGAAACAAAGTGCTGACCAGCCTGAATAACAAGAAAAAAGAGAGTGAGATGAACCTTAAATGTTCAATGCCTTGTAGGGCTACTCCTGAAATGCAACCACTCAATAATCAGTCTTTGCACAAGGCTTGGGATAACAACAGAATCTAGCCTGCACTGTCACCAGCAAAATAATTGTACTGTTTTATCATATGAATAATGTCACTTTGATAAAAGTACTATTCATCAAACAATCTCCAGGTACTTATCTCGTCTTCCCCTTAATAAAAATGTTAAATAAAATAAAGCCTTCATCCAGCTCCTAGAGATCTCAGTATACCTCTCCATTTATTCATTATATTGTTGTTTTTCATTCAATTCTTTATGGCTTTTTCAGACAGATTTATTGTAGCTATATGACAGTTTTCTTTCTGTAGCAAGAGAAGCAGGCCTCTAGTCTTTCCATGGATAGTGCCAAAAATGAGGCTTACTTCTTTTATTTTCTTTTCCCTACAGACTATTGCGAAAACACTGAAGATTATATGTGAGGTTTTATCCAGCGATTATGACGGTGGACCCCCACGTATTCCTTTTAGCACTTTCCAATTTCTCTACACATACATTGCTGAAATAGATGGAGAGATTTCAGCATCCCATGTCAGCCGAATGCTGAATTACATTGAACAGGAAGTGTAAGTAAATCTCTGTTAATTGTCAGTAACTAAAATTCCTTCCTTCAGGGCATGTGTTTATGCCATAGCTGTTTCACTGCAGCAAGGATGGAGAAACAAACTGGGAAAGGAGATAGTAGAAAAGGGAAGCAGAAGATAGAGAGATAGAATCAGACGAGGAAAAAGTGAAAATAGTAGAGGTCATAGAGAAAGAATTGTTAAATGAGGGACTGAATGGTAATTATGGAGAGCTTTAAAAGCCAACGATAATGGGAAGTAAAGAGGCAGGAAAAAGAAGGACTCATTAGCTGTGTCTACACTTGCATTCCTCTTTCAAAAGAGGCATGGAAACAAAAGAAATTGAAAATGCAAATGAGGCACTGATTTACATATCGGGTGCCTCATTTGCGTAATCTCTTTTCAAAAGAGCTTCTTTCAGAAGAAAGAAAGCAGTGTAGATAGGGCTCTTTCAAAAATAAACCCCATCTTCAAAAGAACCCTTCTTCCTGAAACAAAATAGGAAGTATTGTTTTGAAGATGTGGTATACTTTCAAAAGAACCCTATCTACACTGCATTCTGAAACTCTTTCAAAAAGAGATTATGCAAATGAGGCACCCGATATGTAAATCAGTATTTATTTTGCATTTTCAATTTCCTTCATTTGCATGCCTCTTTTGAAAGAGGAATGCAAGTGTAGACACAGCTATTATGTATTGTATAGTACCAAAAGATGTGCTAAATGCTTTAAAGGAGACAAAGAAAGATGTCATTGCAACCTCAAATTCTTTCAGTCCAAAGAAAAGCAGAAAGTCCAAGTGGCAGAGTCCTAAGGATTATTACTATTTCTTATTTATATAGCACTAAACAAGTAACAAGCCCCTGCCCCTGGCAGCTTACTCTGTAAGGCAGTGGTGGCCAATAAGGTTAGCCCCTGCCAGTCCGCCAGATGCTTTATTTATCTGCATGCCCACAAATACAGCTGCTTGCAGCTCCCATTGGCCACGGTTCATTGTTCCCAGCCACTGGGATCTGTGGGAAGTGGCATGGGCTGAGCTACCTCTTCCCACAGCTTCCAGTATGTGTGAACAAGATACTGCAGCCAACGGGAGCTGCAAGCATCCATACCTGCAGAGATATAAATAAAGCATCTGGCGTCCACTACTGGCTAACCCTGGCAAACCACATCCAGCCCACAGGCCACTTATTGCCCACTCCTGCTCTAAGGGGGTGACCCTTAGCTAGCAAAACTGTCATATCTCCACTGACTTCACAGAAACTTTGATAATTTATACAAAGTGAAACTTTGCCCCTAAAGTACAATGGTGCAATATAGCTTATTAGAATAAACAAATATGCCCAGAACGTTGAATGGTCATTATAGCAAATGCTTCATGGATTGTTAGGTGTATTTTTGATCCTACATGTGGCCAAGTTTCCTGTGGTCCTATAAAGTTTGTTTAAAACCACCAGTCCTGGCTCTCAGTGTTGTCTGTAACTTAGCTCATGGCGTATATGAAATAAAAATCTTGTTCCAAGTGTACATAATGACATGGGAAAATTCATAATCTGGGATGGATGAAAGAGACAAAAAGTCTGATTCAGCTTTCACTAAAGTCCATGCCAGTGTTTTTATTGACTTCAACTGGAGTTGGAGCAGGGCCGAAGAGCACAAATTTAGAGAGGTTTGACAACAGTGCAGGGAGCTGAGATTGGGTGGAAGATGGGGATGTTTATCATTAGTACTATGTTATCTGTTACACATATACTGAAAATATGAGCCTCAATGAATTTAATATGTATTTCATTCTTTATGCAGCATTGGACCTGATGGTTTAATCAAGGTGAATGATTTTACCCAAAATCCACGGGTCAGACTGGAATAGTGGCACATCTTATCACGTACTTTGATAGGAAGATGAAGAAACTTGCTTCAAAATAATGGTTACTATTAGGCCTTTCATTGTCCTTTTCTTGTGTCTACCAATAAACAATTTGGCCAAGCAGTCAATCAGAAATGTAAGAGTGTGAATTAAGAGAAAGTCAGTGGAATGGAACATTGTCACAGGTTAATGATTTCAGCTGGTCAGTTTTGCACTTTATTTATTGTGATGAAAGATTTGTCTTGAAAAATATAGTTTTGCTGAAACAGATTTTTCATCAGCATATACCAATTAAAACAAAAAATTTACAGAAATGTTCTTTAAAAAATTCTCATTTTGAATTGATTTCATATGAAAAATGTTAATTTTTTTCAATGTAAAATGCCATTTGCATTCAGTTTTTGGCTTAAAAAACAAACATATAATCTTAATCAAATTCACAATGTCTCATGTCATTCATTTTTACCAAAAATTAAAAGATTTTTACTCAAATTTTCTTGCAGGAAAAAATTCAGTTTTCCAACCAGTGATTAGACACTAAAGATTTTCTTCTGACAGATGAAACCAATGAGGACCTTGTGGAAAATTATCCTATGACAGGGATATGTAACCTCTCTAGTCTGCTACTCTCTTGTCTGGCAACATCTGTGGTCTGGCATGATTTCAGTTAGCTGGCTGTCCCCTGATCCTGCATGTGGACAATTTTCTCGGGGTCCCATAAAGTTTGTTTACAGTCACCAGTCCTGGCTCTTAGTGTTGTCTGTTATTTAGTGCTAATTTACCCTTAAATGTCTTCTAGGAGCCCAGTAAGCAATGGAAGTTTTGGTAATGTTGACCTCCCATGGTTCAGCAAATTCTCTGGTTTGGCACCGGTCAAATCCCAAGGATGCTGGACTAGAGAGGTTGAACCTGTACCAGTTATGTAATATTGAAGATTATGACAGAGAGCATGTCAGTAAAAAGAGATGAAACCTGAAAAAGGAAGCAGTACCACCACAGTGCAAACACAACATTCTGTCTTTTTTGCACTCCCCAGAAATACATCCACTAATATGCCCTTTCTGGATACAGCTTACTGCATCCTATGAGACTAGCCCTACTCTGTGGACTGGGGCAAAGTGGAGAACAGAGACAAGCTCCACTTCTTCACCTTAGCTATTCCTTGCCTATAGGAAACTGTGTGCTCCTGGTGCACTAAAGAAACCAATCATTATAGGAAGGATAGTAATTTTGTTTGCCTTTTATGCAAGGCCATGAAAAGGGAGTGAGGAAGTCTTCTTCCATCCTAGCCCTTTTGTGTATAATGACCAGGCAGAATCTGCCTCTGTTCATCTGGTCTGGCCCATTAAGTTTAGTGAAGTCTTGCCATTGGAGCAGGAACATGGTCTTAACTATTACTGAATTTAGGTATCCAGATTGATGTATAGAACAAAACTACTGTGCATTCAGAAAGCAACTTAGATACTGAAGGACAGCTTATTTAAAGATCTTATTAAAGTTGGTTTGATTGCTTGAATATTTTGCTTGTGTTAATTTTCCCACTGAAGAATTACCAGCTACCCACATGTCATTTTGACTAGGATAGTCAATAAAAATATTTTAAACTGGAAATATACATATATTTTATTTCTAGTACCACCAACCTTTAGAGTCTCATGCTCCCACCTAATCCTTTTGGCCAAAGAGGACTGGACGGGGCCTTCTTATACATCTTTCAGGATTATCCCTTACTTTGTCATAGAGACACATTTCCTCCCCCACTCTGGAGTGATTATACTGACTTAATACTCCTTTTCCACCAACCCTGGGGAAAAAGAAAGTGCAGTTGAGGCTCATCCAGGACATAGGCTGTGTCTACACGTGCCCCAAACTTCGAAATGGCCATGCAAATGGCCATTTCGAAGTTTACTAATGAAGCGCTGAAATGCATATTCAGCGCTTCATTAGCATGCGGGCGGCAGCGGCGCTTCGAAATTGATGAGCCTTGCAGTCGCGCGGCGCGTCCAGACGGGGCTCTTTTTCGAAAGGGCCCCGCCTACTTCGAAGTCCCCTTATTCCCATGAGCTCATGCGGGGCTCTATGGTCACTGTGTGCAGCAGCCCTTAGCCCAGGGCTTCTGGCTGCTGCTGCTGCAGCTGGGGATCCATGCTGCATGCACAGGGTCTGCAACTAGTTGTCGGCTCTGTGGATCTTGTGTTGTTTAGTGCAAGTGTGTCTGGGAGGGGCCCTTTAAGGGAGCGGCTTGCTGTTGAGTCCGCCCTGTGACCCTGTCTGCACCTGTGCCTGGCACCCTTATTTCGATGTGTGCTACTTTGGCGTGTAGACGTTCCCTCGCAGCGCCTATTTCGATGTGGTGCTGCGCAACGTCGATGTTGAACATCGACGTTGCCAGCCCTGGAGGACGTGTAGACGTTATTCATCGAAATAGCCTATTTCGATGTCGCTACATCGAAATAAGCTACTTCGATGTAGGCTTCACGTGTAGACGTAGCTATAGAGTCCACTAACTGTCACACACAAAAAAATCTCAATTTGTTCACACTCAATAGAGACATGTTAGAATTTGGCTACCAAATTCTCCAAAGATTCAGTCTGTGCTGAGCATTCTTCCTCCAGCCCCTATTGGGCACCAGCAGGGCTGTCCTCAGGCAGTTAAGCTCTGTAACAGGCTTCACAATACCCCTTGAAAGTCCCATCACAGGAGGTTGTCCAAATCATGGGAACAGTTATGGTCACTAGGATGGCTTCCCAATATACCAACATTTTCAAGGGCTATCCTAGAAAACTGCATCACAAAACCAGTGATATATCTGAGATATATTGATGATATACATCCACTGGAGAGATGAACTAACAGATTTCCACCACAACATCAACAATCACCACTTACCCCTTAAACTGTGTGTAGAACACTCCCCACCCCCACACTAGTATAAACTTCCTGGATGGCACTATCAGTTTCAAAAATGGAGCCTACAGACAATTATATACAAGAAGCTCTGATACCATCATACCTATCTTCACAGATCCAATAAGCACCCCACACACCAAAAAATCTATTATTTAACCCCATGCATTCAAACAAAAAGAAAATTCTCAGAGTAGAAGTTCCAGGATGTATGCCTTAACAACCATCCTTACCTAACAAGGACACTCCACCAGAGAAGTAAAGCACATCATGGACCTGGCCACCTCAATAACTCAGACAGTCTGCTTCAATACAGAAATAAAATTTCCTCAGACCATCCCTATTTGTCAACTACCACCCTACACTGAAACCCATAGTGCACATCATTAAACAATTATAAGCCATATTCACTGGGGAGCACATCCTGAAAAATCTTTCCTGAACCCCTTTTCTGGTCTTCAGACACTCCAAACTCATCACCAGAAGCAAGCTGTCCACAGCCCAGGATGCACCAACTTGAAGTGGCACCAGGCCCTGCCTGAACAATGGGTGAAAAATCTGCAGATATATTTCCATAGCTACAATACCCACCACCACAACACAACTTTCATGGTCCTACACAAGTCTATTACAACATGTGATGTAACTCATCCTGTGAACTAAGTGTCGCAACAACAACCATGTAGGAGAAACAAGACAATCACTAGGCTCTCGAATTAACTCACATGAAAAAATTATAAAAACAAAAACACCACATTACCTGTGAGGGAACACTTTTCACAAAGCAGTCACTCTGCATCTGACCTCTAATTCCTCAGCCTCAAAAGAAACTAGCAGAAAAGAAATTAAAAGCCTGGCATCTTCAGTTCATAACTTGGCAAGATACCTCTCTAGTCCGGCTTGCTGTAATCCAGCAACATCTGTGATCGAGAATGGTTTTAGTTAGCTGGATATCCACTTATCATGGTTGTGGACAAGTCTCCCACAGTTCCATAAGATTTTTTACAGCCACCAGTCATGCCCCTTAGTTGTCTGTGCTGTTATTTAGCTGTAATTTGCCCCTAAATGTCTTCCAAGGGCCCAGTAAGCAGGGAAAGTGTTGGTAATGATGCTAGATAATACTGACCTCCCATGGTCTGGCAAATTCTCTGATTCAGAGCTTGTCAGTTTCCAAGACTGCCAGATGGCAGAGGTTCAACCTATATTAAAAATAATGGACTGAATAGAGACACTGGATTTACTTCTTATTACAACAGTCTAGACCCAACCCCCTCTTTCTTTCCCCTTTACCCTCTCTGACTGACAATGTATGAACAGGTCCTGGAAAGGTCCCTTGAAATATGAGTTACATATGTAAGCAAAACTATCTGTTCTACCTTGTATTTTTGTGGCACTCACAGTACATTTCCCAGACCTGAAGAAAAGCACTGTGTAAGCTTGAAAGCTTGTCTCTCTCACCAAAGAACTTGACTTAATAAAAGTTATCATCTCATTCACCTTGTATCTAATATTCAGTTTGTGATCCGCTATAACCCCCAAATCCTTTTCAGAAGTACTATCGTCCAGACATGTTGTAGTTGTGCACTTGGTTTCTTCCTTTCTATTTGGAGTACTTCGTACTTAACTTTAATGAATTGCATCTTGTTGATTTCAAAGGAATTTTCCAGTTTGTCAAGGTCATTTTAAATTTAAAGTCTGTCCTCCAATGCGTGCAACTGCTCCCAGCTGATTTCATCTGCAAATTTTATCAGCTTTCTCTCAACTACATTATACTAGCTATTAATGAAAATATTGAATCCTCTTGGAGCTAGGATTGACCCTTGGGGATCTTACCAGAGCCATCCTTCCAGTTTAACAATAAACCTTTGGTAACTACTCTTCGACCAATATCTTTGACTCATTTCTGCACCCACCTATAGTAATTTCATGTACACTGCATTTCCCCACTTTGCTTATAAGACAGTCACATGGCACTGTGTCAAAAGACTTACTAAAATCAAGACATACCATCTCTATTGCTTCCCCCCATCCACTAGGCCAATAGCTCTATCCAGGAAGGAAAATGGATTGGTTTGGCATGGTTTGTCTTCAACAAATCCATGCTGACTATTTTTTATAACTCTACTACAAAATTTACCTTATTTTGCTCATGTCCTTTACAGCAGGGGATGGCAGAGTGTGGAGTACAGGAGTCAGGGTTGGGAGGTGAGGAGGGACTCAGAGAAGCGGGTGGTGGGTGTGTGAAGGTGCGGGAGTCAGGGTTAGAGGACGTCTGGGGCTCAAGGCAGGAAGCTAGTGGTATCAGGGGTTCAGTAGTCAGGGTTTGTGGGAAGGAGGGGCTCAGGGCAGGAGACTGAGGTGTCTGAGGGATGTAGGAGTCAGGGTTCGGGGTGAGGAGGGGTTCAGGAAGGAAGGTTAGAGGTGGGGGGTGCAGGATTCAGTGTTGGGGGTAAAGAGGGGCTCATGACAGGGAGTTTGGGGGGATGCAGGAGCTGGCGGTGGCCAGCTGGTGGCTCCCCAGGGTTGGTTGCAGTGAGGAGGTGGTGGTTGTGCTGGCCAGGGCCAGCTCCCCAGGGCTGACTAGCGGAGACCTTGCTAAACTTACCTCTACCCCACCTCCTGTTGGCCCAAAGGGGTTATAGGTGTCCCAGACCTCATATCTGACCCCTGGGTGCCTCCCTGTGGTCCAACACAGTGTAACTGTCCTTGCTAGATGCCCCCTCCCTTTCTGTGTTATGAAAAACAATCACACTCAAAAAAACCCAGCATCTGATGAAGTGAGTCTGTGCTCATGAAAGCTCATGCTCAAAACTTTTCTGTTAGCCTATAAGGTGCCACAGGACCCTTGGTTGCAATCACACTCCAGGCTCATCCCATTGTCCTGGCACAACCAAACCTTCACTTGCAGTAAGTTATGATAAGACGAAGCTGCATACCAACTTTAGCAATCCTAGCTCTTACCGTTTAAGACAGGAGTGGGCAAGATCCAGCCCACGGGCCACAGCTGGGCCTCCAAGCCTTTTAATCCAGCCTACAGCGGGCCCATGTAGCTGCAGAGCTGGGGGGAGCTTTTGGTGCTGTCCCCACCCTCAGCAAAATCTCCCAGCTCCTGTTGGCTGTAAATCAATTAATGGGAGCTGAGAGATTTTGTTGGGGATGGGGCAGTGCAGCACAATTTCACAGTTCCCATTGGCTGGTTTCTGGGCAATAGGATCTGAGAGACATTGCTCAGGGAGCGGGGGCAGCACATGAAGACTCCCCTGCAGCACAGAGAGCCACATGGAGTAATCTAGAGCTGCTGTCAAGCCTGGAAGCTTACCTGAGAGTAATGCTGGCCAGGACCTGCTTAGGTAAGCATGTCCTGGCCATAGCCTGACTATTCCTCTCCCACTGCACCCTAACTCCCTCCTAGACCCTGCACCCACTGCTTCTTCCCTCCAGAATCCTCTCCTGTTCCCATACCTCTGTCTGACCCTACACTCCAGTACCCTGCTCCAGGTCACCATCCCTCCTTTCAACCAAACTTCCTTTCAGACCCCCAGCTCTTTTTTCCACCCCAGTCCCCTCCCTGAGCTCTCTCTGTACCCAAACTCCACCACAGACCCTGCACCACCTCCATAGAAAACTGCAGACCTTGACCACTTAACAAAATCTTGAAGTGGTAACACATCAAAAATTATTGCCTGCCCCTGATTTAGGAGTTATTTAACAAACAGATGGACAGGCTCACTTGATCACAGATAAAGTCTTTCAGATATATAGTAGGTTAGCTTCTCTGTGGTTACAAATTGATTTTTTAATAATTAATTCTAGTGTCTTTATCAGATAGGGAAGTTCGGCTGACTGTTCTATAATTTCCTAAAAACAGCAAGAAGTCCTGTGGCACCTTACAGACTAACTGGTATGTTGGAGCATAAGCTTTCGTGGGCAAAGACCTGCTTCATCAGATGCAATTTAGTGGAGAATCCAGAGGTCTACTTATACAGGCTCATGAAAAAGAGGGAGTCCCACTCAAGAGGAAGGCCAGAGTTGACGAGCAGCTGAAGAACACCAAAAGCAGAAAAACTGCTTTTGTAGTTGGCCACTAATAATTTCCTAGATCCTCTTGTTCCTCCTTTATAGGAAAGGTGTTATGTTTTCCCTTCTCCATTCCTCTGAGACTTCACCCATCCTCCATGACTTTTCAAAGATAATTGCTAATGGTTCTGAAATTGTTTCAACTAATTCTTTGCGTACCCTTAATTCCCTGAAGTCACAATACCTTGGAGCTGTCTTTTTATTCTTTTTCTATATACTGTGTTTATCACCACAGTAGTCGAGTGTCTATCAGTAGTGCATTAAGCAATGTGAGTACAGAGCTGTCGGGTATTATTTGTTCTATCATCTTCTCTCCACAGTTAAAAAGCATAAGTGGCAAAGTGTCTTGTTTTGAAAGAGTTTGAGTATTTTTAAATATAGCTATTGTTATCCATTTATGTAGAGGTCAAGGTCCAATGAAGAAATCTTTCACTTGGAGACATACTTTAGTTCCTGGAAGAATTTGTTCCACAGTCCCAGACCTGCATAAATGTTTTGTCTGGTAGAGACAAGGATTATGTTGTCCCATTAACAGCTGTGAATGGAACATAGAAATGGCACAAATATGTATTTGTTTTACTATCATTTTATTTTTTTTGCGGGACAGCATATTAATTATAGAACCATCAGAGCCATGCCCAGCTTACAAGGCCATCAGTGCCATTCTCTAAAAGGATCCTCCTTCATCCTGATAAAGCAATGCCCCCTCCTCCCTTTTCCATTCCCCACTACCACTTTAAAGCTATGTCTACATGTGAAGCCTACATCGAAGTAGCTTATTTCGATGTAGCGACATCGAAATAGGCTATTTCGATGAATAACGTCTACACGTCCTCCAGGGCTGGCAACATCGACGTTCAACATCGACATTGCGCAGCACCACATCGAAATAGGCGCTGCGAGGGAACGTCTACACGCCAAAGTAGCACACATCGAAATAAGGGTGCCAGGCACAGGTGCAGACAGGGTCACAGGGCGGACTCAACAGCAAGCCGCTCCCCTAAAGGGCCCCTCCCAGACACACTTGCACTAAACAACACAAGATCCACAGAGCCGACAACTGGTTGCAGACCCTGTGCATGCAGCATGGATCCCCAGCTGCCGCAGCAGCAGCCAGAAGCCCTGGGCTAAGGGCTGCTGCACACGGTGACCATAGAGCCCCGCAGGGGCTGGAGAGAGCGTCTCTCAACCCCTCAGCTGACGGCCACCATGGCGGACCCCGCTATTTCGATGTTGCGGGACACGGATCGTCTACACGTGCCCTACTTCGACGTTCAACTTCGAAGTCGGGCGCTATTCCCATCCCCTCATGGGGTTAGCGGCTTCGACGTCTCGCCGCCTAACGTCGATGTTAACATCGAAATAGTGCCCAACACGTGTAGCCGTGATGGGCGCTATTTCAAAGTTAGTGCCGCTACTTCGAAGTAGCGTGCACGTGTAGACACGGCTTAAATGTGTTTACTGATCTTACAGTTTTAGTAAAATTATTTGATTGCAATTTCACAGTAACCTCTTTACCACTAGGTGGCACTTGTTGTCTACAAAATCAGCCTGTGTCCTTAGTTTATGGTATTGTTCACCTAAATTAGCTGTTCAGTGGAAATACCTGCTCAGATGTCATCAGTTATTTTTATTTATTGCATGAGATTTTTCTTTGCTTTAGACTATAATAAAATTTGGAGGGCTCTCAATTAATTGCTGTTAACTCAAGTGACTAACTCAAAACATATTAACTTGCTTAAAAATTAACTGGGATTAATCCCAGTTTTAATTGCACTAGTACACAAAAATAGGATTTCAATTTAAATGGATTACAAATATTTTGGATATTTCTAAATTTTCAAACATTGATTTGAATACAGAATGCAGAATACAAAGGTACAGTGCTCACTTTAGATTATATTTACTACAAATATTTACACTGTAAAAAGATGCACAAAATAAATATAATTTTTCAACTCACATTATGCAAGTACAGTTTTGCAATCTCTTTACCATGAAAGGGCAAATTACAAATGTAAAATTATGTAAAAACTGCAGTAAAAATAAAACTACAATTTAGAGCCAACTAGTCCACTCAGTCCTACTTTTGTTTGGCTGATCATTAAGACAAACGAGTATGTTTACATTTGCAGGAGATAAAGCTGCCTGCTACTTATTTACAAGGTCACCTGAAAATGAGAAAAGGTGTTCACTTAGCACAGTTGAGGCCAGTATTGCAAAGTATTTGTGTTCCAGGTATGCTAAAAAAATCATATGCCCGTTCTTGCTTCAGTGTGTAAGCTGCACACAAGCATGAATATTTGTACTCTACACTTTTGTATTTGGTGTTATAATTGAAATCAATATATTTGAAAATGTAGAAAAAATAATTATAATAAATTTAAAGTGGCATTCTATTATTGTTTAAATGTGTGATTAAAACTGTGATGACTTGTGATTAATTATTTTAATCTCACGATTAATTTTTTATTGTTTTGACAGCCCAAATCTTCCTGATTGCCTTTGAAGACACCCCACCCCTAGTAGCTTGCAAGTCCCCAGTTGAGAAACACTGATAGCACATTATTCACTGATATGTCACATACGTCACAGGGTAAAACAGCTGCCTAACAACGTGGGGGATTTTGTTAGTGTTTTACCTGAACACTGTCTGGCTACGTCTACACGTGAAGCCTACATCGAAGTAGCTTATTTCGATGTAGCGACATCGAAATAGGTTATTTCGATGAATAACGTCTACATGTCCTCCAGGGCTGGCAACGTCAATGTTCAACTTTGACGTTGCACAGCACCACATCGGAATAGGCGCTGCGAGGGAACGTCTACACGCCAAAGTAGCACACATCGAAATAAGGGTGCCAGGCACAGCTGCAGACAGGGTCACAGGGCAGACTCAACAGCAAGCCGCTCCCTCAAAGGGCCCCTCCCAGACACACTTACAGTAAACAACACAAGATCCACAGAGCCGACAACTGGTTGCAGACCCTGTGCATGCAGCATGGATCCCCAGCTGCAGCAGCAGCAGCCAGAAGCCCTGGGCTAAGGGCTGCTGCACATGGTGACCATAGAGCCCTGCAGGGGCTGGAGAGAGAGCGTCTTTCAACCCCTCAGCTGATGGCAGCCATGGCGGACCCCGCTATTTCAAAGTTGTGGGACACGCAATGACTACACAGTCCCTACTTCGACGTTGAGCGTCGAAGTAGGGCGCTATCCCCATCTCCTGATGAGGATAGCGACTTCGACGTCTCGCCACCTAAAGTCGAAGTTAACTTCGAAATAGCGCCCGACGCGTGTAGCCGTGACGGGCGCTATTTTGAAGTTAGTGCCGCTACTTTGAAGTAGCGTGCACATGTAGACACGGCTTCTGGGTCTCAGTTTCCCTGTCTGTTGTGTGTTTAGTGAGGTTGTGGGAGAGGTAGTTATTATAAAGGACCATGTGTGACCTCACTTAGCAGGCATGCCAGAATCCAAGACAACTCCCTGGAATGCGGGACCCTAGCAACCCGTTACCTGGATGGAGAGAAACTGTTCTTAGTGGTGACAGATGACAGAACAAGGAGCAATGAAGTTACAGAAAAAGAGAAGTAGATTGGATATTAGGAAAAACTACTTCACCGGGAGGGTGGTGAAGCACTGGAATGTGTTACCTGGGCTATGTTTACATTAGCACCACCCTTTCAAAGAGGGATGCTAATGAGACACTTCAGGATATGCTAATGATGTGGTGCAATGAATATGCAGCATCTCATTAGCATAATAGCAGCTGCAGCACTTCGAAAGTGCTGCTTTCGATTGCGCGTGGCTTGTCTGCACGAGGTCCTTTTCAAAAGGACCCCCCACACTTTGAAATCCCCTCATTCCTATAACCAAATAGGAATAAGGGGATTTCAAAGACTACGTCTACATGAGCCCCAAACTTTGAAATGGCCACGCAAATGGCCATTTCGAAGTTTACTAATGAAGCGCTGAAATGCATATTCAGCGCTTCATTAGCATGCGGGCGGCCGCGGCACTTCGAAATTGACGTGGCTTGCCGCCGCGCGTCTCGTCCAGACGGGGCTCCTTTTCGAAAGGACCCCGCCTACTTCGAAGTCCCCTTAAACTCATGGGAATAAGGGGACTTCGAAGTAGGCGGGGTCCTTTCGAAAAGGAGCCCCGTCTGGACGAGACGCGCGGCGGCAAGCCACGTCAATTTCGAAGTGCCGCGGCCGCCCGCATGCTAATGAAGCGCTGAATATGCATTTCAGCGCTTCATTAGTAAACTTCGAAATGGCCATTTGCGTGGCCATTTCAAAGTTTGGGGCTCATGCAGACACGGCCAAAGTGTGCAGGGGTCCTTTTGAAAAGAACCTCCTGTAGATGAGCCACGTGGGATTGAAAGGGGCACTTTCGAAGTGCCATGGCTGCTATTATGCTAATGAGGCACTGCATATTCATTGCAACACCTCATTAGCATACCCCAAGTGTCTCATTAAAATCCCCCTTTCGAAAGGGGGGTGCTAGTGTAGACATAGCCATGATGTCATGTCAGCAGCTGTTGGAGCTATGCCAATGAGCTGCACAGCACCTGAAACTCTCCTGGGCATCTGCCCTACGGCTCAGCTTTTAGGAAACTCTGGGCCCCACCCTCCCGAACTGAGAACCCGCACTCCCATCCCGCTCATTCACTCACAGACTAGAGGTGGATTTGGTTTCAAAATAATAAAACTAATAAAATTAATATTTGTGCCAGGCCAACAGACCTGGTTCATCGGAACAAAGAATTAAACTTGAAACCTTATACACTAAAGCCCTGTGCTCTACCACGAGTTCAGAGCCAACTGGCTCTCAGCCAAGCTTATAGAGCCGACTTCACTCTACTTTCTATGTGGGCTCAGTGCCTCTGGGGTAACATTTGTAGAGGAGCAGAACTCCCTTTAAAAGGAGGGGGTGCAGTGCAGTGCAGTGAATGACGGGGAAAGCTCAGACAATGAGAACTGATAAGAACTGCTAAGAGATTTTTGAGCCTAGGCGAGGACTAGTAACAGGCTTGAGCGCAGCTCCTGGCGCCGACGAAGGCTGGGGCTTGCTGGGTGGGACAAGGCTTTGGTTTAGCGGTAGCTTTAAGAGCGAACAGGCAGCTGCACAAGAAAGACCCGTGTAGAACGGAGAAGGGAAATAACTCCCCTTGTCTCCCCCACCCGGGCTGTGCACACCCAGCGGGGCCTCACCGCCCGGGGGACTGTCACCCCTTTGAGCTCTTTGTGGGGTGGGGGAACTGCAAAAAAGCCTACCCCCCCAAGCGTCTGCCTGCGTCTTCCCTCAGCTCCTGTCACCCCCGCCACCCATTTTTCCCTTCCAGCCCCCGCTCGGCTGTACCCTGCAGGTCACCGACCCCCCCCCCCCCCCAGTTTGGTTCGTTTCTCCCCCCGGGTAACAATTCGCCCCTCGCCCCGCTGCGCCGTGCCCCTGGAACACTTTGTCATGTATCTAAAGATAGGTCTGCAAGAGCTGAAGCTCGGTAAGAGCAGAGTAAGGGCAGCGGCTACAGCCGCGTTTACTGAGCATGCCCAGTTCAACTGTACATGCTCCGTACAGCCGTTACAAATTCCGAGGGACGGCCTTCCTCAGCATCAGCGCGTGAGAGCTGCTGCCAAACTAACTTGTCTCGCCCGGCTCCTCTTCTATTGGTTCACAGGACCATGCTTCCACCAATCCCGGCCCTTTACTGCCGGCTCCGCCCTATTCCACAGCCCGCCGTGGCTGCCGCCGGCGCCTCACAAGGGGGGGAGGGAGGCAGGCAAGTGGCAGAGGCGGGGCTATCGCAGCCGTTGGGCCTGTCAGCCAAGTCGGGCTGGGATTGGCCGCGCGCTTCCGCTCTGAGGGACGGAGGGTTAGCTCCTCCCCCAGCCTGGAGTCGGAGGGAGCAATGGCGAAGCCGGGGGCCCTACGGCATCACAAGGTACCAGCGGGGGCTCTGGTCTTCTCTGGAGGTGGGGGGTTGGGCGTGGCGTAGTCGCGCTCCGGGATGCTGAGGGGGTGGAGGGAGGCTCCTCTCTGTGTTTTGGGGGGGTTGGGCGGCGGTATAGGGGTCTCTGTGGGAGGGGGACCTGGGTGTCCGGGAGAGGGGCTTTGTCCTGGGTCTGGGTCAGATGCGACGTTCTCCTGGGGGCCACTAGGGGTGGGGTGGGGTGGGGTGGTGAATGGGCTCAGGGGCCGGGGGATGGGGGGTTCCTCTGTATTTGTGGGGGAGGGATGGAGAAGTCATTGGGCTCCCTGGTCAAGGGATGGGCTCTCTGGGTGGGACAGAGGAGGGGACTGGGGGCACAGGCCCTCAGCTCTTTTCTGGAGAGGTTGCAGGTGACTCAACTGGGAACCTAAATGTGGGACGCAAAGGACCTCCCCTTGGGAGTGCATGGGAAACTGAACCTCTCCAAGAATAGGTCAGACTCTTAGGGACTCCCTTGTCTGGTGGGGTGCATGGGACTCTTCCCTGCCCCACAAATGCAGAGAAACCTAGGATTTAGTCAGTGTTTTTTGTTTTTAAAAAAACAAAAACAAGGCAGAAAGCAGTCAAGTAGCACTTTAAAGACTAGCAAAATAGTTTATTAGGTGAGCTTTCGTGGGACAGACCCACTTCTTCAGACCATATCCAGACCAGACCAGACTCAATATTTAAGACACAGAGAACCAAAAACAGTAAGCAAGGAGGACAAATCAGAAAAAGATAATCAAGGTGAGCAAATCAGAGAGTGGAGGGGTGGGGGGGAAGATCAAGAATTAGACTGAGTCAAGTATGCAGACGAGCCCCTATAGTGACTCAGAAAGTTCACGTCACGATTTAAACCATGTGTTAATGTGCCAAAGTTGAATATAAATGTCAATTCGTCCGCTTCCCTTTCGACAAAAGAGTGATAATTTCTTTTCAGTAACACACATACCTTGAGGTCATTGACAGAATGGCCCATTCCATTAAATGTTGACTAACTGGTTTGTGGATTGGAGTGTTTTGACGTCTGTTTTGTGCCTGTTGACCTTTTGTCTAAGGGAGTTAGAAGTCTGTCCAATATACAAAGCATCTGGGCATTGTTGGCACATGATGGCATATATGATGTTAGTAGAGGAGCATGAGAAAGTGCCCGTGATTCTGTGAGTAACCTGGTTAGGTCCAGTGATGGTATTTCCAGAGAAGATATGTGGACAAAGCTGGCAGCGGGCTTTGTTGCAGGGAAAGGTTCCAGGACTGGTGTTCCTGGGGTATAGACTGTGGCTGTTAGTAAGGATCCTCATGAGGTTGGGAGGTTGTCTGTAGGAGAGAACAGGTATGTCACCCAGGGCCTTCTGGAGTGTAGCATCCTGATTAAGAATAGGTTGTAGGTCTTTAATAATTCGTTGCAGTGGTCTGAGTTGGGGGCTGTAAGTGATGACCAGTGGTGTTCTGTTCTTGGCTTTTTTGGGCTGATCTTGGAGTAGTTGGTTTCTGGGTATGCGTCTGGCCCTGTCGATTTGTTTTTTTACTTCTCCTGGTGGGTAATTCAGGTTTATGAATATTTGGTAAAGCTCTTGTAGTTTTTGGTCTCTGTCAGTTGGATCAGAGCAAATGCGATTGTACCTAAGAGCTTGACTATAAACAATGAATCTGGTCACGTGTGCAGGATGGAAACCAGAAGGGTGTAGATAAGTATAGCGATCAGTAGGTTTTCGGTACAGTGTGGTACTGATCAGGCCATCCTTGATTAGTACGGTAGTGTCCAGGAAATGTATCTCTTGCATGTTGTAATCGAGGCATAAGTTGATGGTGGGGTGTAGATTGTTAAAGTCTCTGTGGAATTCTTCTAGTCAACATTTTAATGGAATGGGCCATTCTGTCAATGACCTCAAGGTATGTGTGTTACTGAAAAGAAATTATCACTCTTTTGTCGAAAGGGAAGCGGACGAATTGACATTTATATTCAACTTTGGCACATTAACACATGGTTTAAATCGTGACGTGAACTTTCTGAGTCACTATAGGGGCTCGTCTGCATACTTGACTCAGTCTAATTCTTGATCTTCCCCCCCACCCCTCCACTCTCTGATTTGCTCACCTTGATTATCTTTTTCTGATTTGTCCTCCTTGCTTACTGTTTTTGGTTCTCTGTGTCTTAAATATTGAGTCTGGTCTGGTCTGGATATGGTCTGAAGAAGTGGGTCTGTCCCACGAAAGCTCACCTAATAAACTATTTTGCTAGTCTTTAAAGTGCTACTTGGCTGCTTTTTGTTTTGATAGTGTATAGAGTAGCACGGCTTACTCTCTGTTACTAAAAACAAGACAGGTGTCAGTATTCAGCCAGGTTTCCCACAGCTGGAGCTAATGAAGAGATTACTGTATTATAAAGTTCTGTAATTCTTCACAGTCATAGTATATCACACCTTAAGCCTGTGGTCTGGGTCTGAACTCTTACGAAAAGTTTGTGGGATCTTTAACAAATGCAAGCAGTCAGGCCCTCAGTTTTACAATATCCACTAGCACCATCTTAAGGTATTGGTTCAGTACTGATTTGTAGAAAACTGATTTTAGGAACTACCAGCACTGCTTTTTGTACCTTTCTGGGTTTTTCATTGATGTCTCCCATTCAGGAATGTCCTGATGTAGCTTATCTAGTGTAATTTGACTATAGACAGTGTTACTGGAGGAAAGTGGAAGGACGGTACTGAAATAACCTCAGTGGATAAAACAGATTGCTGTGGTCTACAAAAAGAGCCTGATCAGGTAGTTTTTTTGTGGATGGGCTGCTGCATCTACATGTAGTGTCACTGAGTTCAGTGGAGCTCCTTGTATTCCTGTGCATTGTAAATTGCAGGAGTGAGGCCATGATGCTCTTTTGTGTGTTCTCCCTCATTCATTAAAAATTGTCTCACTTTTAGTAATCCAGTGCTCTTTGGTATACTTCTATTATATCATAAAATAGTTAATAGAAATAACAATAATTATTGGTGTATATGTGTGTAACAATTCAACAGGTACTGTCTTCTGGAAGGCTAACAGGAGCAGCTAAGTTAGCAAGTGGAAAAAAACAGTAAGAATTTAATCATGAATACTGTCTAATGGTGTACCTGTAAAGCATTCTAAACAGCCATACAAATCAAAAGCCACCAGTTTGTCAACAACTTTGCATTTGTTAAATATTAAGTCTCAACTGAAAAGTGCTATAAGTCACAGATTCTCCAGTCCTTCGACAGACAAATCTTCCATTGAATTTGGTTGTAGTTTGGCCTGAACAAGGGCTAGAGGGAAGATTAATCCCTTTAGTAGATAACATTCCTGAGATTTCTGTGTTGCATTTGTGAAATATTAAATTTCCCTTCCTAGATTATTGAATGAGTATGGTCACTAGTTACACATAAATTTGCTTCGTAAAGGCCCAGTCATACCCTAACATATGCTAGTGATTTCTGCAGCAGTTACTTGCTTATCTCATTGCAGCATTTGGCCCTGTTGTAAGGGCAGCATATGGGATATCCTTTTTTTATTTTGGTTTGTTTTGTTTTTTAATAGTTGTAGATATCAAAGTACAAAAACAAATATATTTTGTAAGAGGGAGAAAATGGGGAATGTCTTTTTCAGGACTGGCTTAAAAAAAGCAGGCCATTCTGATGTGGAATCTGGCTACTCCCTCTATTCCACGGACTCTGAGGATCAGGTAATTTGAGATAATTTGACTCTGTTATGCATGCAATCATAAATTAAATAAAATTACTGAAACTTAAAATCCATCTGCTACAATTCCGCAATTATAAATCTAACACATTATTAATGGGAAATGTAAAAAGTGTTCATCGGTGATTCAAACCCAGTCCAGAAATAACTGTGGCTCAAATTTGTAAAAACATCTAAAAATCTTCCAAATAGGACTGTCTTGACTGTTACTTCATTGTCCGTATTTGTTTTGTTTTTACAATAAGTCAATGCCAGTATTCTGACTGCAACGTTCTTTCTGCAGGTTGCAACCATACATAATGGGCTTGATCGCTGTGCAGCTTTACTTCAGGATATTTTGCAAAATGAGGCCACAGGTTGTACCCTATTAAATTTTAAATTAAATTTTAGTTCCTGTAGGTCTTTATTTATTTTGTTGAATGGCTTTGTTTCAAATAACATTAGGAATGGAGAAAATACATCGAAAAGCTGAAAAAGTATCTTCTGTTAAGGCTACTACCAGGCCTATGCTAACCAAAGGAAATAATTCCAAAAAGAAAAGACCGAAGAGAAATGTTCTTGCTGCCCATATCCATAAAGAAATTGGTAAGCAGTTGTCCTTGGTTTGGCATTTACTTAAACAGTGTTTTCATCCATAACTGTTTTATTTACTCAATAAATATGCATTTATTGCCATTTCATTTGCAGAATTAATAATGTGGTTATAATACTGTGTAATTCATCTTGGTTTGAAACTTTAGTTTAATAAAATAAACTTAGGATGGCTTGATTGCTTTTGTTGATTTTTGCCCAAATCAAGCCAGATAGGTTCATGGTACTATACAGTAAAGACTACTTTCAGGCAAAGATTGGTTGTTGTTATCCAGAACAGGGGTCAGCATCTTTCCAAGGCATAGTGCCAAAATTTGATCTTTAGACCTCTATGTGCATGCTGAGTGCTGGTGATACTTTTTAAACTCACTAATAGTCCTATTTACAACATCATCATTCATAAATAAATAAAGATGCAGAGTTTTTCTGTTTTAGGTGGTGGTTAGTAGCATTAACTGGTCTTTTGTTAATCCACAGGTGGAATAGCTTTGAGCAAGCTCCTGGCTCCCCCCGGGAGAGGGGCAGGGCTGGGCTGGGCTGGGCTGAGCTCCTGCCTGGCATGCTGTGAAAGCCTGCTCGCGTGCTGCTCTTCACACAGTGCTGGGAGTTGCTGGCTCCTGATCTAGAGCTTGCCTGCACCATGGCTTTGTTAAGCACAGAAATCTGTCAGGGAGTGCCTGACAAGATCCTTAATCAAAAGTCCAATAGGATTAGAGTTCAGGGTATATACATTGTATTGTTCTTTCTTAAGTGGTATTCTTCTTTCTCAGTGACATATGCAGGTTCATGGTAAAGTACATGTTTGATCCCAAAACTCTTTCTGTAAACATTTGTGTATGAGTAGTGCTAAAAGAAAATTAACTTCAACTTTATTTTCCGTAGTACCAGCATCAAATAGGAAACTGTCTTCTTGTAATGCACCTGCTGTTGACAAAGAGGGAGAACTTTCCAGTGCAGTACAAATTCCACCAATTAAACCAGTTCATGTGCCTTTCAATCAACACTCTCCTGTGATGCATCAAAAACTGTGTGAGCATGTGCAAACGCAAATGTCTCTGATAACTGGCCAAGTTGCACCAAGCTATAATGCAACTCCCACTATAACTGCTTACCCCGTTTTAGATCCTGGTTAGTATAAATATCATTGTATAGTTAGATACTATTTAGGGGGTTGTTTTTAATTTTTTGGGAAGAAAAAGAATCTTAATTTAACAGAGTTAGTTTTTGTCTATTTGTTTCAGAATATCAAAGTGCTACAGCATTTAATTATCGTTTACCTACCTCCACACCAACTCTGTCCCCGCAGCATTCAGCTAATCCTTCAGTCATTCAGTCTGTAAGTAGACTTGATTTAAACTATAAATAAATAATTTAATGTTGTCATATGTTTAGCTTTTATATGTGGTGGGTAATAAAATGATGGCCATTAGCCCCTGGTGGGCCACCAACATAGTATTTATTTGTGCCTCCATAGTTAGGGGGGATTGCAGCTCCCATTGGCTGTGGATGACGACTGTTCCCAGGCAATGCAAGCTGCAAGAAGTGGCATGGGACTCCACTTTGTGCAGCTCCCATTGACTGGGGATGGCCGTCCACAGCCAATAGGAGCTGTAATGGCCCATACTTGCAGAGTCGCGGGTAAATACACTCGCAGCAGCCCACCAGGGGCTAACCCTGGGGAAATGGATCTGGCCCATGGACCAGTATTTGCCCACACCTGCATTACTACGAAATTTTCCCAAAGGAAAAAAAACTCAGTGCATTTTAATGTCTCATAAAATATGTGAACGTTTACGTATGGTGGTGCTTGTAATAAAATATTATGTGATTCTAAGGTGATTTACAAATATATTAGTAGCAAGCATTGCTACTTGTATTTTATTGTGTTTGCGTTAGACTCCAAAAACAAGATAAATGACAAAGGTATGGGGCCTGTTCATTCCTGTTTGTTTTGGTCATTGTTTTCCTATGTTGAATTTGGTGAAGTATCTATTTCCCACCCCTTCCTGACAGCGACTGATATGTACTGATTAGAGTAACATCCCAGTCTGAGCTGATGGTTGTGTCATTAACCTAACCTTGAATATTTTCATCTGTAACAACCACACTTGACTAAAAATGCTAACTTTTGTCAGTGGAAGAAGCACAAAATCCATCATTCTCAAATATGATTTGATGTGTTAAAGCTGCAGTTGAATATCCTTATGTGTTTCAACAAGGAGTCTGCTGGCACTTTTAAAGACTAATAAATTTATTAGGCTCTTGGAGCATGTGCTTTCACGAGATACTCCTCACTTCCTAGATCCTGAAGAGAAAACAGAAAAGGTATGGATACAGAGAGGGAGGTGTGACATCAGTGCTAATAAAATCAGTGTGGATGTGGCTCATCTCCAACAGAGATGAGAAGCAAAAAATTTCCTGTAGTACTTCAAAGACTAACAGTATTTTTTATTAGGTGATGAGCTTTCATGGCGTAGACTCGCTTTTTCAAATACTGCGTACACTGATAACTGAGACAAAGAGAATTTAAAAGAAAGATAGAAAAAAAATTAAATAAAAACTAATGACTCCACTAGATAGAGCAGAAGGAGTGGGATGTCATTAAATGGAGTGGCCACCACCATTAAGTGTTAGGTGCATTCTATAACAAAGAGACTTTGGTACCAGATTACAAAGGGAGACATGTGACTTGGAATTTATTTTCAAGTTTAATACCTATCACGTTGGACTCAATAAAGGTATCCATTACCTTACATGTTACAAGGACAGTTTTCCCACCTTTGATATTCCAGTGACTGCATGCATCCCACTTCACTTAATAGACACTTGCAGAGGCTTTTTTCTTCCCTCTTCTGCCCTATCTAGCTGATTCGTCAGCATTTACTTTTTTTCTATCTTTTAAATTCTCTTTGTCTCAGTTATCAGTATACTACAGATCTGAAAAAGTGGCTCTGTTTCACAAAAGCTAATTAATAATACTGTTTAGTCTTTAAGGTGATACAGGATTGCTTTTCTTGTTTTGTGAAGACACAAACTAACATGGTTACCTCTCTGACAGATGGGAAGGTGGGAGACCCTGAATGGGAAATAATCTATTGTAATGTGAATACCACTCCAGTCCTTGGTTCAAGGTGGCAGATTTGCACGTGATTTCCAGCTCAGCATTTTCTTGTTGCCGTCTGTTTTTGAAATGCATCTCATGAAAGCTTGTGCCCCAAGCTTATGCCCTTAAATTTGGTAGTCTTTCAAGTACCACCAGACTCTTTGTTTTAACTGAAACAGACTTAACACAGCTACCCCTCTGAAACTTTTCTATTTCAACATACAACATTAAAAAACAAATACAGAGCAAACTCCCTACTGCAGTTTGGGGAAGAGTGGATGTAGGATTTACATTGGTGGCACCTGGAATCTTACTGTAGGGTTCCATAGCTAAAGGGATCTTCTCTTCGTACACTATGGGATATCATCTCATTAGCTAGAAGTTTAGGACTGTGGGAACGTTGTGCTTCACAGAGCTAAAAAACCACTAAGTAATATCTTGCATTGTTTGTAGCACTCAGTGCATACATGTATAGTATATGTATTTATAGACATTACTGAGATTAGTCAAAATGCCAAAATGCAGAAAAAATACTTGTGTATAATGTGTTTGTTCCTCTGTGTCTTTGGGTACCAGCAATGAATGCTAGTTACAAAAACAGGGAAAATAAAGTAATATCTCAGGAAGATTCTTTTAAGCATACTGAAACTGAATTCCGCCCCCCCCCCACCCCCCACAAGAAAACGGAATCCTTTTGTTCCTCCTCAATATAAACAGCAATTTAGCTTTATGGCTGAATTACAGATAACATTTAAGGTAATACGAACTACTCTTATTGGTTATCCTAACTGTTTGCCTTTTAATTACTCCTTTGCATAGTGGAAAGTCATACACTGCAGCCTGAATGTATTTATGAATATTATTTTAACTCTTTTTTTAATTACAAACACTGCACAAGACCACATTAAATAAGATTGCCTTCTAAATTTTGAAGGAATCCTAACTGCTGTGTTTAGGTTTAATGAAAATACAAATAATTTGTTTAATATATATATATATGTTCTCTGTTTAGGGTGTTCCTGCTCACAGTTACAACCCGTGTGCACCACAAGCAGGAGGCGCTGTCTTTTTCCCAGTAGTTTCTGCTGCTACTGCTATTTCTTCACAGTCACAATCTGTCACCTCTGGTCCTCATATGACACCCTGTCCACCACTAGCTGTGCCAAATAATTCTACAGTATCTGCATTTGTTCCAGCAGCTTATGGCAGAGAGGTGATTTCAAACCAAAGAAATCATGAGCAGCGAGTACAGGAAGCAGACTTGATAAGATGTATACAAGCTCATCTGGCTCTGTTAGAACCACATGAAGCAGAGAATGAAAGGGCTGATCAGCAGTTTGATTCAGCACAGCCTAAGGTCTCAGATACCAAAGAAGAGGAAGCTGCTGAGGAACATAGTGAGGGTACTTCCAGTGAGGAAGAGGACCTGAATGCTGTTGACATAGCACCAGTGAGGGACACAAGTTGTCAGACAAGCTTTGACAAAAAAATTCTAAAGCCTAAAAAAGCAAGCCCAGAAAAGACAGCCCAAAAAGTTAAAACATTAAGATATCTTTTGGGAGAGCTAAAGGCACTGACAGACCAAGGTAAAAATGTTTTTATCAGTACAGTAGAAGTGTGCTACGTGGATGAACATTCTTAAAAATCCATAATATATTATTAGTGTGATTAATTGTTGTATTTCAGCTTTTACAAATTTATAATACTTTTTAATAGAGCTGTTTGTTTTGATCTGAAGGAGGATGAAGTGAGTGTTTCAATGTTTATCTGAGATCTTTACATTATTGTAGCTATTAGTAAAAGTAGTATTTTCATTTTGCGTACAGTCTTTGGGAAGGCTCTTCTCTTGGGCTAAGGCTACGCTCTGGTTTCTATTTCAGAGTACATTTTTATCCTGAAATAGAAACCCGGCTGCCAAAGGCCTCGCTCAACATAGCAGGGCTATTTTGAGTGCAGTATTTCATTCCCACTACCCCTCATCATATAAAAGGTAATTGGAAGATTGAAACAGGTGTTTATTTTGAACTCTGGTGCAGTGTAGCTGGCACTCAGTTCGAAATAAGTTCCCTCGAAATAACTTATGTAATTTGCACAACTCAAATTGCTTAAGTTATTTTGAGATAGGGATAAGTGTAACCCTAACCTTAGATTTCCCAGAGGAAGTGACCAGGGAGTGTTATGGAAAGGTTCACAAGGATTTCCCTTCAGGGATCAGTTTGAAAGATGGTGGGTGCGCTTTAGTGGGAATCCATTTAGTGGCTCTCAGCTTTTCTTGATGAACTGTGCCACTTCCAGGAGTCTGATTTGTCTTGCACACCCCCACATTACACCTCATGTAAACTACTTGCTTCCAAAAATAAAAATACAAAAAAGTTTCACCAGATAATTACTGAAGGATTGTTTACTTTCTCATTTTTACCATATAATTATAAAATAAACTTGGGCTGTAAATATTATATTTGCATTCCAGTGTATATTATAAAGAGCAGTATAAACCAATTATTGTCGATATGATATTTTAGTTTTTACTGACTTTGCTAGTACTTTTTATTTAGCTTGTAAAACTAGGCAATATATATAAATGAGTTGATGAACCCCCAGATCACCACTGAATATTGCCAAGAGTACATGTGCACATGGTTAAGAACCACTGAGTTAGACCATACTTCACATCGTCAAATATAGGGCAGGTCTACACTAGACCTTGAAGCCAATCATAGATAGGCAATTCCAGCTATGGCAGTTGTGTACCTGGAATCGACATATATACGACCGACTTATTTGCCTGTCCTCAGTGAAGGAGGTTGATGAGAGAAACTCCCCCATCAACCTCCCTTACTCTTTGTGAGAATGAGGAGCACAGGGGTCAGCTGTCAACCCCTGATAGTTCAATTTTTTGTGTCCCCACTAGGCAAGTGAAATCCAACCCTAGAATATCTACCTGACGGGGTGCATCTCCTTTCTAGTGTAGATGTCCCTATGGTAATTTAAATTACCTCTCTTTATTTGCACTTCTTAAACATTAAATGCCCTGCATGTAGCATAAAAGGTGGTAGAATTTATGTTCAGTCATCTCATAAATTGCTTCATTATGTGTCTATATAGGCATCTGTTTTTAATTTTTTGTAGATGATTCTGAAATATTGAGGCTAATACATGAGGTAGAAGACTGTGTTTCAGTGCTGCCAGCAGTAGTTGGAAGTACTAATGTGCAAGCTGAAATAGCACTTGCTATCCAACCTCTCAGAAGTGAAAATGCCCAGTTGCGTAGGTCAGTAAACATTCAAAAAGTAAGCAACCTATTTCAAAAATATGTATGGTGCTAGCTAACTTCATTATAACTATACTACAATATGCACTGTGTAACAATGTGTAATTCTTAAAGCATATTCTTGTTTTGGTGTTTTATATTGTGTTCAGATGCAGGGGTTTTGTATATATTATGTTTTGTATATTGTATTGTTTCTTAAAAATATCTTTAAGGTAAGGTATTCATATTGAGTGCACATATATTTGAACAAGCTTCCTGTTACTGAAGAACAGGAATGTATTTACTTCTTCCATCAGTTTTCCAACATGAAATAATAATCTCTTAGTTAAAACATGGAACAGAGTCAGGTGGTCTGTCTCTACCATGGACTTGCTCTATGACTTTAGGTAAATCACTTAACCTAACTGTGTTGTGGGTTTATCATTGTATTAATCTGCCCCAGAGGAGTGTAAATTTAACACGCAGAGGAAAGCATGCACTAAGTGGGTCATGTGGATCCAAATGGCATTCAGTTAAAGTTTTCTAGTGCATGTTAATGTAGGGCTGTTTGAAACAGCAGTTTTACATATTTGTGAAATAAAAATATTAGCCAAGAGAAGAATTATAAAGTTTAATCCACTGTTCATGAAGTGTTTTGCATTTTTCAGCTGAGGAGTATAAGTGAAAAATTGAATGAAAAGTTGATATTTCAAATTAGAACTCAAATAAAACATTTTGACTGCAGATGATAGACTTCACAACCTTTAATATAGGTAGGATAGATATTCTTAGTGTTATCTTTGAAATGATTGTGCTTTAGAGCTCCAGTAGAAGGGATGGAATTTTGGAATAGGATGGTTAAATGTGAAGTGGAAAAATTAATTATATGAGAAGTCTTTTGGAAAAAGTAAGCATGACCCTAGCTAGTTCCTGTATCTGTAATGTGTCAGTTAATGTTGATTTCAGCTGACATGCTAAAATTGACACACATGCAAATTGATCAGAAATAGTGCAGGTCACATTACCGCCTCTCCCTCCCCCCATTTTGTGCTTGCAGAGATTGGGTATCACAGCCCTGTAAAAGGATAGAGAACCCTATGCAGCCCTACTATTATAGCCATGCTTCCTCACTCCGTGACAGCAAAGCTGCATAGAAATCCCTGTGCTGTTGCAAAGCAGGTGACCTACAATTTCTGAACATGTAAGATGCAGGGACAGCTGTGGTCCTGGTAGGTCAGAGCAAAGACTTCTTCCCAGGACTGCAAGAAACAGGAAGAGGGATGAGAACCCAACAGCAGCGGAGGCCACTTGTTGCTGAATGGCTTGTGCTCCTCGGGGTTCTGACTGGGGGTCCTTGCTCTGTCCAGCTGAGACAGCAAACCTCTGTTCATTTGTGCCTGCCATGGATTAGGGGTCATGAACCATGCACAGAGCCGTCTGCAGTTGTGCTGTCAAGGACACATTGATCAGCTAGGAGTGTTGAAGATCTGATACTGGGGTTGCACAGGGTTTTCTGCACAGCCATAGGGCCAATTGCTGCTCACCTGCTGCAGCCATGAGATGCAAAGAAGAATGCATATTGCCAAGGCAAACCAGAGACCCTTGGCCAGTGCTGCGAAAAGGAGGAGTTCCCAGCTGCAGGGGTGACTTCCCTGCTGGGAAATGGCATCTGGCTGGGGACAGAGTCATTCAGTAGCAGGGTTGTCTGCTCCTGGCAGGCTTAGCAAAGGTTCTCTGTGCTGTTGGACCAGGAGCGCAGTCTCCTGCGCATCTTGCATCCACTTGTCTTGTACTGCTCAGCTGTGCAGCGAGGTCTCTGCAGCTTTTCTGTCAGTACTGCCCCAGCATCACCCTTACGTCATCTTAATGTCTAATAAAAATAAATTTAAAAATGGATATTAACTGTCAAAAGAAAAAACTAAAAACTTAGTTTTAACCAGTCTAACTGGAAAATTTCTCCTACATGTTTTTGTCTATGTGTGAAAGGATAGTGACTGTAATTTAGCCTCTGTCCATGAGGGATCTAACTTTTAATTATTATTTTTTGTTGAACGATGGTTATTTGTTCTTGACATTAGCGTATGACTTGCCTTATCTTGCAGTTTATTTTATTAACTGATCTCTAGTCAGTCAGTGCTCAAATGCAGAAAGAATCTCTTTCTAGTGTACACTTTCATGTAAAAGTAGACATCCTTCTTTTGAGCCAAAATGGAGTGAAGATACCATGATTCTTCAAGAGATCTCATTCAGTTAAAGAAAGATGGAAATGCAGACTTTGATGAAAGTATATTAAAACTATAATTTCCAAAACTAAAAACATTTTAATGAGAACAAACAAAGCAGCACAAAAATTAGCAAACTTTTTAATATATAAGCTAATTTTCCTGTTCAGCTTTTTGAATTTACTCTGTTCGAACTTTCTCCATTTATGCTTTATCATTCACATTTAGGAGATTAAGAATATTGAACCAGCAACTCCGGGAGCGAGAGAGAGCAGAAAAGGAGTACAGTCCGGATTGCAACTTTGAATGCAAGTACTTGTAGCTTGCAAGTGACTGTGTAGGAAATGGGGATGAAGAAGAGAGGCAGTTTTCCTCTATCTTCCTTTGAAAGAACTCAGCAAAAAATGCACAGCATATCATTACATGACAAGCACAACTTATCTGCTGCGAATTAATGTGACAGTGGGTAATGCTACCATGATACCAACCTAAAAATATTTTACCAAGCTGGGGGGGAAAAGGGAAGAAAATGCCATTTCGCAAAATCATGTGTGGAAGTTCAGAACTGTACTCACGGTAGGGGTACAGAATTAAATAACTAATCTAATTGCACATTTAAAATATATAAAACTACACTCCACGTTGTCACTATGATAATGGGGACTATTATTTCCACAGGTTTGAAGTTTTTGGCCCGCCAAGTCATGTAGTGAGCTGTGTGTAAATGTACTGAAGTCCTTGAAGCTTTATGGATGTTCTCTTGTTCATGTCACTGCAAGATCAGGGACTTAGATATCATTGTAAGCAATACCAAGTCTTGTGGTTACTTTTTAGAAAGAAAATTAATCCTTAAATATTTTATTGTGGGTAGTTTCTCACAGAATGAGACTTTTTTTTTTAAAGTCAAAATAGAATTGGACCTAAAGATTTAGAGCTTAATAGAAATCTTTCCAAATACCTCTTAAAAACATGTACTGATAATGAAAGAAAATTCTCTTTCTACACTTCTGATTTATGCTAATATTCACACACAACTTTTGACTTTAACATAATAGTTATTGTGATCTGTTAATTAAAATTCTTAGAAATTAAGAGTATGGTTTACAGTTAATAGTTACAAATTCTGTTTCTTTTGGGCATAGAAATTAAACATTTAAAAAACTTTTGCTATATTTCTGTTCCTGTAGTAGTTTCTCTACAGTCCCTGAATATGACACTCCAGAATCAACTCAAGGAATCTTTAAAGGGCCTTGAATCTCTGCACAATAAAAATGAAGAACTGCTTAAAATAATAGAAAACCAGAAAGAAGAAAATAAACAGTTTGCAAGAGTTATCCAGGAGAAAGATAGAGCACTACTTGAAAACAAACAGCATTATGACATTGAAACTACAAAGCTAAAAATTGGTATGTGTTTTGAATTGATGATTTTTCCCACTTGAAGTTTTTTATATTTTTAAAAAGGCTAAATAAAATTGTGCTTGTTTTAGAAGTGGATGAGGTATTGGCAAATGCAAAGAGCTTCCAGTTTAAGTTAGAAGCCTCAGAAAAAGAAAATCAGATCTTGGGCATAACATTACGTCAACGTGATGCAGAAGTAAACAGACTGCGTGAATTGACTCGGTAATATTAATTACAGTTGTTTTCTTTGCATTTCTTATTTTGAATTACTGAAACAATGCTAAAATAATAGTGCAGCCTCTCCTTACATTCTCTTTGTGTAAACCTTGCGTTAGATTGTAAGACAATTAGATCTGGATCCAGGGTGGGTAAGCTCTAGAAAGGGCAATCGGGGATCAGGGCTATGTTGACACTGTACAATGAAATAGCAGGCAGACTGTATCTCCCCCAAACAGCTTACACTACAGTGGTCAGAAATTAATGACTAGACAAGATTGGAGATTGGCTGTGTCTGGATGGTGGAACAATAAAACTAAAATTTGGTATTAAAGGAGAAATTTTGGCTTCCCTTTTTTTGACTCAAGCAATAGTTATTTCTATTCTTTATGTCAGGCAAGTGAAATGCTGCATGCTGTATGCATGGCTGCTTAGTGGTGGGGAGGAAATTACCTTGTTTATTTCACTAGCCTTGGCTACCCAGGTAATCCTTCCCTTTGGGGTTGGGAACTAGTTCTGCAGCCTTTTGAAATGGAGGGGGGTTTTTTTTTCCGTTTGTTTGGGGGTTTTTTTGTCCATGAAAAGATCAGAAATACATCTTTGAGAAGAACCTTGCACAGACTCCTTTTAAGACCCATAATTGGTTTTCCTGTGGTAAGAAGTGATCTGTCAGTTCAGGGTACATTTTTAAAAGAAATTTGACTAGATTTCTCTCATTTTTGAGAGTCTTAGAGCCTGAGTGATGTCACCTAAATCACATGTATTTGTGAACATATTTTATGTTTTGGGTTTTTTTTCCTGAGTTCATGGTGGGACTTCTGTGAATATGTGTGGTTCTGATAATAGATCTGTCTAGGTACTTGATTTGTTTGGGTTATTTACAACCAGTTTTAACCCGTTTTGCCCAAAATTCAGAATCCCTCCCTTAATAGTGTGCAATATGATTCTTACAGTGTGTATACACCTTATGCATTTTCCTGTACTGTAACTTCTGACCACCAGATGGGGATAGCCATATTTATACGTAATGAGCTGGGCCTTAATTTGTCTTGGCATAGAAAGCAGAAAATGAGTAACTGAGATTGTCCTTGTGTATTTCTGTATTTAAATATTTACTTAAGCATAGTATACAATTTAAAGGAAGCAATTTTTGCAAATTGCTGTCAAAGGCCGGCCCTCATATTTTAACACAAACATGGAAAATCATATAATTGTAGACCTGGAAGGGACCTCAAGAACTCATCTAGCTTAGTCCTCAGCACTTATGGTAGCACTAAGTGTTATCTAGTCCAAAATCAACTAGTCCACATCTTCAAGATACTTTTAAAGTTCTTGTCAATGTCATTTAAACTTCTCTTAGGGCAGGCAGGTAAGAGAACATTACTGCTTGCAATTCTTTTTATTATTCATTTCGAAGGTACATTTCATCTGAATTGAAGAATGACACTTGAGAGCTTGAGTAGTTTAAAATTTGTATTGATATTTGTCCCCTCTTGTGGAATATGAATTCGGCTTTTAAGTTATTATTGCAATCTTAAATTGATAAAGTGTATCTAAATATTAAATAACTGGTTTTCACAAGTCATTATACATAACATGACATAATGAATTGCTCTTAACAGAACTTTGCAGAGCAGCATGGCCAAGCTTCTCTCTGACCTCACTGCAGACAATGTTAGACAAAGACCTGAAAAAGGTCTTACAAAATCTCTTCTGGAAGACTATGAGAAACAGCTGAAACCTGACCCTTTTCCAGCAAGTACTTCCATACTGAGTTACCTTAAAAAACTAGAAAGTGATCAAATTTTGACAAATTCACAGCTTCCAGTTTCAAATAAAACTGGAGAATTGGAAATGCTCGGTCTACCATGTGAAAAGTTTGTTGAAACAGCTCATAAAAAAAGTACTCTCTTAGAAGAGGAAATGACAGCTCAAAGAATTCTTCCTACCCTGTCAAAGCAAGATGCCGAAACGGTTAGTGATTCTGGGACTTTAATAGAGGAAGAACACAAACTGGATCAGACTGTTTATATTCCCTTAACAAGCAATGCCTCTAAGAAACAGCCATCAGCAGCTGAAAGAAATGTGTGTGCACAACACCATGTCAGTGTGGCTTCCAAAAAGTTGGACTGCAGCTGTGGGCTTTCTGACTCTCTGAAGCAGAATGGATTTGGGATGTTGGCAGATGAAAAGACTTTTGACAAATTCAGTGGTGGCTACAATTTGAGAAATCCAGTAGAAAATACATCTGAAACCGCAGGGAAGACAAGTGAGCTGGAAGAAGAGAGGTTCCCAGTGAGGCCAAAAGTAATCAATGGAACTGCTAAAGATTTTATAGACAAATCAGAGAGACCTCAGTCTGATAAATATCTTTGCACTTGCAGGCCACATCAGAATGAGAACATACAGAAAAAAGGCATTGAAACAGCTGATTCTAGTTTCTCAACTTTTGACTGTATGTCAGGAAAATCTGAGTGGAGCATGTCTTCCTTCTCAACATTCACTTCACGAGATGAAGAGGACTTTAAAAATGGTCTAGCAGCATTGGATGCCAACATAGCTAGACTACAAAGGACTTTGCAGACTGGCATTATGAAACAATGAATGAGGGAAATGTTTTGTTCAGATAATTGCTAGGGGTGTTATATTTTAATTGATGTATAATATTGACATTAGAAAAACTTGTTTTCTGGTTTTTGTATGAAATGGCTGGTTCCTAATAGGTAAATTATGACTGGAACTTATTTTCTTGGATAATTAATTACTGTGCTGTTTTCCTTGTGAAAACTATACATTTTGTGCAAGAAAGTTTATTTGAAGTTCTGCATTTAATTATTTTAAAGGAATAAAAAGTTTTATACTATAGGCAATAAAACCTATTACATGAGGGATGATATTTATTTGGGTTCAATATAGTTTAAGTAGAAAGATTTTTATCTCAGACTGTCTCACCAAGTCATTTAGATGACATAACACAAAGTGACCCCCCTTGCTTTTGTTCAAAGTAGTCAAACTTTAACTTTTTTTTTTTAAATGAATAGTATATACAGTAAACCCTCCAGTTATTCGGGTGTTATGTTCCTGCAACCCCTGGATAACTCAGATTTTTGCGCAAGTTAGCGGGGAGATGGGAACCAGGCTGCTGCTTTGTTCCCATCTCTCCTCTGCTTGCGGACCCAGGAAACTGAACAATCCACCATGGCTGTTAAGTTTCCTGGCTGCTTCTACCCGCCTTCCCTCAGCGGTGCAGCTGTCAGGGTGACACCTGCACCACTGGGGGAAGGCAGTTGCAGACAGCTAGGCGAGCGAAAAGGTTTCCCCCACCTTTTCCCAGCAGTGCAGCTGTCAGGTTAACAGCCATGTGTCTGGGAGAAGAGGCTGCGGAGCAGCATGAAGTTGTGCTTAATTTGTGTTAAAGTGAGTTACGTGCAACTTGAAGCCACATATGTCGAGAATTTACTGTACAGTGTTACCTGCTAGTCACCAAATCTAACCAAGTGGAAAGTCGGTAGGAAGAACATCCCATCTCAATCAGTACAGAATGTACTTTGCTATTCTCTTCATTCAATAGAGTTTTGAAATTCTGCCCTTTTTGTAGCAGCATGAACTCTAGAATAACTTAGAGCAGAATTTGTTCCAGACTCCTGATTAGCTAACTGCAGATGCTTGCTGAAAGCCTACCTGTTGATTCTGTGGAAGTCACCTCATTCTGAAAGCATGAATGCAATGAGCGTTTTAAAAGTAATCTGCGACACACCAAGTTCTAGACTAGAAATATACTTTCAGCCTGTATAGTGTCTGGAGTGCATTCTTGTGTTACTTAGTTTGCTTGGTCACATTTGTGGGTTACAGACATGCAAGACATGTTGGGGGAAGTGTATGGAAACAAGTTAATTCTATTGATATGAAAAATAGCAGGTTAATTATTGTGCCTCACAATCATTAAATCACATATCTTCACCAATCGCTCTAACAGGTGAAATAGTGGCTGATCAGTTATAGGCAAAACATACTGCAGAGAGCCTGGTGTATTCACTGATAGGACTGTAATGTCAAATTGCTGGTGAAACTGAGATAAACACTAACAAAGCCAAGGAAAATGAGTAATTTTGCAGAAGTATGGGGACAATCAGTTCCTCATTGAAGAAAGTAATGATTAAGTATTGAAATTTATAGCAAAATATAAAAAGTTCATAAGAATAAAAAAAATTGTAACATGCATTGCAACTACTTGGCTTCTTAGGCAGCAGCGTGTTGCTAAAAGCAGGACATAAAGTTTAGAAGTGAAGTGGAAGAAAGTTGAGCTGAAAACTGATGTGCTCCAGGCATCAACTAAGGATGCCTTAATGTACAGTTAGTGCACATAGCTTACCCAAGATGTTTCTTAAGAGTACTACAACAATAGCCTTGTTTGATATTAGTAAGCTACAATGGTGCAAATACTGCTTCCCTGCCTTTTTTTCTACCCATTAAGAAATGGACTCATTCACAACCTGTTGAAAGTTAGAAGTGGTGCAACTGTAAGTCTCAGAGAGGTAGCTATGTTAGTTTGCAGTTTCACAAAAAACAAGCAGTTGTGTAGCACAAGAAAGACTAACCATTTTATTTTTTAGGTTTATTATTACCTAATAAATAAAATGGTTAGTCTTTAAGATGCTACAGGACTGTTTGTATTTTGCTGAAAGAATATATTCCACAGGATACCAGAAACCAACTGTGGATATGAATTGCTCATTTCACAGCAAGTAATATGTTCAGAATGCTTTTAAAACTTCTCTGGCTTAATACATGGTGACTTAATTCAGCATGTTTACTATAGTTACTGTTATAAGTAGAATTACTGGTTAGCATACAGTACAGCTGTGATGAATAGCCAGCACCACTTTGAGGATTTGAGAAAGTTACTGCCTTTGGTTAAATTCCTACTACCTCCATACAGCTCTGACTTCTCAAAAGTAAGTCAATGGTACAGTAAGTTTGTTGACTAAAGCCTCTTATTAGGCAACTTCAACCACCATTGCTGGGTTATAATAGTTGGAGTTCTTTAAGTATCTCCTTGACTATTTCTAGGGAGATCCTGAGGTGGCATGTGGGGCATCAGTCATGGCAATATTGAAATTTAGAACCATGAGCTGGGTTAATGAACAAGTCTGACAACAGCTTCACAAATTGAATGGCAGACAGCAATCTGCATTAACTCCTGAAAATGGTCATGGTGGCTTGTGTGTCCACAGGGAATAGTGAGGTGGGGGCAGAAATCAAGCTCTATGTTTGATCACTTACATTGTGTATCACTCACTATCCACACTCAGTATTCTACATAAATTCTGCATAGCATGAGTGATTTGACATTGACTTAATGGTCTTTTTACTCAGGACAGCGGCATTGGTCAAGACATAAAGTCGTCAGTGAAGCATCAGGTCATGTATATTGGAAATACAGGGCCTGGTTTACAGCAGAAGTTAAATCTAAGACTTGTACCTTGCTCAGAGATGGGAATGGAGCGATGTGCTTTGTTTACATACCACAGCTGGATCATTTAACCCTCATCTTTACAAGTATCAGAGGGAAGCCATGTTAGTCTGCATGTGCAAAAACAAGAAGCCTGGTAGACCTTTATAGTCTAACATTTTTTGGAGCATAAGCTTTCATAGGCATGCATCTGATGAAGTGGGTCTTTGCCCACAAAAGTTTACGCTCCAAAAAAATCTGTTAGTCTATAAGGTACCACAGGACTTCTCCCTCATCTTTAGATTGCATATGGGGGGCGGGAGGGGGGGGAAATAGCAATGTTGATGGGATTAAGATGAGGGCTCACTAATCATTGAGTGTCCCTTTGACATTATAGCATGAAAATTAAAGTTTACATAAAGAGTACAGTATTGATCAGCTTGGTACTTGTGGTTAGAGGTACAGCCTCATGGCATATTAAAATTCATTGCCCTGGTTTTATTTAGATATCCCTGTAACTACACTGTGCTGCTGCAGAGGCAGCATGGAATAGTCTTTCATACAGTGTATCTGCCTGCATAGGTGATGAATAGGCTTTCTAATCACAAAAGAAGGTGGTTTGTGCCCCTTTCCACAAAACACTTGCATAGTCACATGACTTCCATGTAGAAGGAGTTTGCCTATTTTGCCTTCTCCTCCACTTGAGAACATGGAGTGGGGTAAGTGCTTCCTGAGAAGCATCTGAATTAACAGTAGAGGACCTGCTGCAAGGCAGATTAAGATTCTTCTGAGAAAGAGTTCAGCGCTTCCTGGCACCTGTACAGCACAATTGCTTACCACTGGCTATTGCTTATATTAAGAAATGGCACAGGCATTATTTATTTGAGCTCCTTACTTTAAGTCAGATATGCTATGTTTGGTCTACAGAATGCAGATAGATTAGAAGGCTGAGTTCTTTGCAAATGTTGTACTAATACCAAATGACTGTGTATGACGACTCTGTGTATATCTCCCTGCCTTGTCTTGACTGTTTAAGTTGTAAACTCTTCACACCAAAGTGTCAAATAGGTGGCATAGAAGGCTTAATCTGATCAGGTAAAAAGGGAGTCCAGTAGCACTTTAAAGACTAACTAAATAATTTATTAGGTAGTGACCTGTAGTAGGGTTTAAGACATTAACATAGTATATTTTTTTAAAAAGCTGTATCTAGGGGTTTTTGGTTTTTCTGGGCGGGGGTGGGGGTTAAAAAAGGACCTACTATGTGTCTTTGCTGCTGCTCACTCAGCTGACTACAGCCAAATAGTTTTGGAAGGCATTCATTTCTGGGTACAATTTAGATGAAGGAAACAATAGTTTGACATGGTCTATATTTTGGGAAGAATTGTCAAAGAGGAGGTTAGTAGTCAAATTGGCACCACTTTCAAAATTCGGTTATTCTAAAAAGCACATTCCACAGTTGAGACATTTATGTTATGCTACACTGCAGTTTTGAGATCTGATTATTTAAATTATTGCAACAAATTGGTAATTAAAGCATGAGATGGTGTAAAGGAACTGCCATTCCTACTTCCCCCCTCCCCCCCCAAAAAATATATAGACTAAATAGTGACTTCAGTGATTCAGAATGCTTTTAAGACTTGGCTTGGCTTCTTTTTCCAGATTTCAGAGTATGGCTGATGGCAGAATCACAAGCTACATTCCTTATAAATAGAATTTAATTGTGCACTTCATAAGCAAAGCGACATTGGAAGTTAAGCTGTTGAGGATATAAAATGAAAGTTTAGCGCTTTCCTCCTGCTAACTTACTAGAATACACATAAATGTTCATACTAGAAGTCAGAATTCTCCAGTATAAAACCTGGAATAAAGGTGGAATGGGTCAAAAGGTTTTAGTAGTAATAGAGTTGGAATATGAACTTCAACATGCCTTAACGCTTTACAAATGGCTGATCAAAAGTATGCTGTGATTCACTGACTGGGGATGTCTGTCATAATTTTAGGTAGAATACTGCAGGCTGGACCTCTCTGGTCTGGCACCCTCAGGACCTTACTGGTCCTGAACCAGGCAGTTTGTCAGACAAGAGAAGATCAAGTCCTGCCCCTCTGCTTCCAGCCAGCCTCCCACCATTGCTGGGCTCCTAGCCTCCACCCCCAGGACTCCAGTGGTCAGGAGCCCTAGGCAGCCTGTGCTTCCTGCCGCAAAGGCTATGATCTAGCAACATCCCTGGCCCTTCTGCACTGATTTTCCCCCTGACTGCTCCAACCCCAGAGCACTCCCTCATGATGCCAGCCCATGGATGTTGCTACACCAGAAAGTCCCAGAATAGAGAGGTTCCACCAGTATAAGAACTTGTTAGTCTGCCTTCTCTGATCAAAACAATTTTATATCCTAATTTTAAAGATTTTCCCCAATTCAGATGGTGGCTTCTCTGACATCCACTTCTATGACTGCTGAATTGTCAAAGGAGGTCTCCCATACTTTGGAGGATACCACTGTTTACCTTATAGACTAAACAGATTTTATTGGAGCATAAGCTGTTGTGGGCAAAGACCCACTTCATCAGATGCATGACTAGTACAAGCACATACTGGTAAAAGACCTACATGTATCTGATGAAGTGGCTCTTTGCCCACAACAGCTTATGCTCCAAAAACAAACAAACAGTCTATGAGGTGCCACAGGACTTCTCGTTTTTGCAGATGCAGACTAAACAAGGCTATCCCTCTGGCACACTGTTCCCTGTAATTTCGAGAGACAGAGAGTAGACTGTGGTGTAGTAAGATTAGACAAGTCATGTGTTAAATTTAGTCTCCTCCTTCATATGTATTACTGCATAATACCAGGGAAAGGTTTTGTTTTGTGCTTGTGTGTAATTAGCACAGACTTTTTGTAACCAAATCCATCTGTCCTCAATTGGTTTTGGTCTACTTTATTTTATAGTAAGTTGCAGACCGATAGTATAACCTACCAGAAAATGAACTCTCTCAGAGCTTGGCATGTTTTTTTTTTTTTTAAACCAGTATGTGCTAGTACTAGAGTCTCAGTAAGTTTTTTTTCTGACCAAGACAGTTAATTTCCCACCCTTTCATTCTAATTTTGTCAAGTCAATTGAACTTGAGTTCTACAGTGGATAACTGCCATGAAACACTGTAACAGATCCAGAAGATCCCATGAAGACAGGTAATTATTTTACTTGTTCGCTTTTAAATGTACGCAATAAATCTTTTAAGCATAGCAGAACCGAAACCAATCAGATAAGGAAAAATCATGAAATTTGTACAAGATTGCACACTCATTCTGAAGGCTCACAAATTCACATAATCTTCCTTCAGTATTCTCAGTAGCATGTAGCTAAATAAGATCCCAAGTAACTGAGGGGGAGAAAAAGGTAGAGATAAGAGATTAAGCTTGATGCTGCTAGAGTTTAAGAGTTGCTTTTAAAACAACCTTTACTCCTATATATTTAGGAGGAAAAGACCCTCAGAGCTGACAGGATTCATGAGTATTACCGGAACTAGAAATCCTTTTTTGCCACAGCACTGATGCTTTAAACATTTGTGCACCTTTAACATATGTCATGACATGTTAGGCAAAATGTGACTTGTGCTTTCTTGGGCTATAGCTTAGTCTCACACAGCAGGGTGAAGTGAACCAAGGTTAAGAGACTTGATTCTTTCATAGGGTTAAACAGCTTACTATTCAGTAATTTATATGCTAATTTAAGTCAGTTTAGTTTATTCCACATCAGTATTTTAGATGTTGACCCTTGTGCTTCTATTTTATTGCATGATCACCACCACCTGGAGTTTGAATACAAGACAGGCAGCTACACAATCAATATTTACCTGTGCAAATCCAACACTTATGCCAACTCCTCCAATAAGAGCAATGTGTTCTTCAGCCCATTTCCTCAGCTTTTGAATGCATCCCTAGGAAAAAACAATAGCATGCTAAGCACAACATTTGGCATATCCAGATTCCAATACCTATAAGAATAGGAAGTGAACTACATCTAATAGGGTACTCCTTTCCAAAAGATTCAGCACAATGGGTACAGCAGCCAAATTGTACCATTCATAGGAGATAATCCAATCTTTGTTGCAGTTGTAGCTGATCAAGTTTTGCTAAAAATACCTGCCAAAGAACAGATGGCTTGCAAGAGACAACACTAAGACTATGGTTACACGAAGGCTGTCTCCACACTAGCTCCCAACTTCAAAGGGAGCATGGTAAGTAGGGTGTTGGGAGATAGCTTAATGAAGTGCTGCATATGCACCTCAGCACTTCATTAGTAAATTCTCCCCTGGTGGCAACTTCAAAGTGGCAAACTTTGAAGTGCCAGCTTGCATGTAGCTGAGGCTAATCCACAGGTACTTGGAAGTGCCCAGGCTACTTCAAAGTCTCTGTACTCCTCAAAATTTGCTTCAGAAAATTTTGAGTAAAGAGACTTCAAATTAGCCCAGGCACTTTGAAGGACCTGCAGGTTAGCCACAGCTACATGCAAGCTGGCAAGTCAAAGTTTGCGGCTTCGAAGTTGCCGCAGAAGGAGAATTAACTTAATGAAGTGCTGCACATGCTCCGCAGCACTTCATTAGTAATCCCCCACCATCCTACTTACCATAGCTCCCAACTTCAAAGGGAGCAGTGTAGACACATCCTAAGAGTTCTGGCAATAAAACAGGTCACGTATTTGCACGCCAAGTGCCTTTTGTCAACAGCGTATAGACAAAACCCAGCACTTTCCCCAATTGGGTCCTGCCTCTCTACTATGAGGCATAATGCCTTTGTCAACAGATTTCTGTCTACAAAACAGCTGTGTAAATGCCTCCAGAGGGCCTCTCTCAACAGTCAGGGCATCCACAACAGTAGACAGCCCTGGCTGCTGTGCTTCAGGTGCCTGTTTTGTCAAGAGAGCAGCCAGGCAGTCCAGCTGCTCTGTTGACAGAGCAGAGTGCTCTCTCAATTTGCCTTAGTGTGTGTCCACACTCTGTCAACAGAAGTTTTGTAAGGAAATCTTCTGACAGTGACGTCTATTGACGGAGCGCTGTAGTTTAACTGTAGCCTAAGGGTATGTCTACACAGAAAAGTTATTTTGAAACAGCCATTTCCTAGTGGCTAGCTTAATGAACTATGTAAACCTCATTCCATGAGGAATAGCGCCTATTTCGAAATAGCTATTTCAAAATAAGGGCTGTTTAGACAGGCTATGTCTGCACATGTTCATCCCTTTTGCAAAGGGGATGTAAATGAAGTGTGTTGAAAATGCTAATGAGGCACCAATATGAATATTCAGCACCTCATTTGCATAATGGCCGCCACCCAGTGCCTCAAAAGTGCTGCTTTCAAATTGCAAAACTAGCTGTGTAGATGGAGTTTCTTTGAAAGGAAAGTAGTAGAGACAGAGCGATGCCAAATTAGGAAAGATCCCACTGACTCAGCTAAGGCTAGCTTTAATGATAGCTAGGTCACCCCTATATTCAAGCATTACCGAAGTCAGAATGCCAGTGCAATACAGTAAAGCTTTCCAAACCCACTGCACAAGAGTGGTTTTATTGCTTGTTCTCTTAGCTGCCTCAAATTGCATCAGGCGTATTTTAACCTCCAGGTTGAGACTAGTTTTGGAAAAATGAGGGATATTTGAAGTGAAGCATTTCTTTGGTCTATAGAAGATATTGTGTATAAGAACCATTGCCTGGATTTAGGAAGTCTGACGTCAGTTTAGTTCTGAAGTAAGATATTACCCCTTCCCTATAAAAAAAGTCTGAATGAAGGGGGCAAATGAGCATCAGCCATTTTACTAATAACATGGATCCTAAAACCTCTAATAAGGTTAATTCAGCAATTCTGTCCAAGGTTAACAGGGACAGAAATCATGTTATTTTTATTCTACTTTTCTCATTATCTTGATTCTAAGAGAATACATATTACTTTACCTTTCTAGACAGGTTCACCTTCTGAACTTTCAGCCATGGATATATATTTCTGAACATTTCCCTTTAAGGAAGAGGAAGAGCTGTTCCATGGTTAGGGTACTAGCCTAGGACATGGGCAACCTGGGTTCAGTTCCCTGGCCCCTCCTACAGGCTTCCTGTGTGGTCTTGAGCAAGATACTTTTTTTTTTTTGGGCCATAGTCTCTCCTAGAGTTGTTAGTTTTAGGCAATTAGAAAGCTAAGCACCTTTTCCCTGTCCTCTACCCCACCTCTTTTTCCAAGGCCCTACCTATCCTGCCCCTTCTGAGAGGCTGCTCTCCAGTTGTCACTTGCTCTCCCCCACCCCCCATGTTCACATTGTCATCAGGCTGGTGCAGGAGGAGATGAAGGCCTTGGCTGGGAATGTGGTCCTGGAATTTAGGGATTCAGTGCATTCGAGGGGGCTCAGGGTAGGGGTCTGGGAACTGAACCCAGGTTGCCCAAGTTCTAGACACCTTCAGGAGCTCTTCAGAAGTTGCAATATAATCAACTCCTAGGCATATGGACAGCCTGGCAATTCTTTGAAGTGTATGCTGCCCCCACCTGTGCAGTTCCCATTGGCTGGGAACCATAGTCCATGGGAGATGCAGACTTGATACAGGATGAGCCTGTAGAGCCTACCCAGCCATCCTTCCACCTAGGAGCCAGTGGGACATTCCACTGTTCCTCAGAGCCTTGTGGAGACAGGTAGGGAACCTTTCAGCTCTAACAACCAGATTTTTTAATGGCCCAGTCAGCAGTGCTGATTGGAGCCTCTTGGGTTCCTTTTTGACTCTGCGTTTCAATCAAAAACCAGGCATGTAGCAATAGCTTCACTTCCCTCCAATTGTAATATGGCAACAGCGGTTATTCCCTACTTTTCAGAAGTGAAGAGATAACTATATTAAGATTGAGAGGCGCTACAGTAATGAGAGTACACAGATGCCTTAGGCAGATTTGTTAAGGAAAGCTTACATATTCCTCTGAAACAGTGAGTAGCAGAGGCTGTCGGCCACATTTTTAGTCACTTTCCATCTCCTCTACAAAGCCTACAGGAGCACACTGACGGGATAGCATCATGTACTGCCTGGTAAGAAAATTGGCTTCTAGAGCCTAGGGTACCTCTTGATTGATGTTAGCAGTATCGTTGCTTAGGTTCATTCCACAACTTTTTGTTTTCTTCTTGCAGCAGCTATTTGGAACAGCTGAACTGAGCGATCCAAACGTAGTATTGAACCAGTCGGTATAGTTCTGAGCCCCACAGCACTGCAACTAGAATCAACGTTTTTTAAAAAACTGCAATTTTAAGCAAAAAAAATCTGCTAAAGTGATTTTATGCAGCACCCTCAGTCAAGGCAGAGTTCTTAGGAAGGTTTTCAAAGCTGTTCAGAACACAATAGCAATAGACAGTCAAAGGATGCCAGTCCACATAAGCAGCGTACTTCCCATTAAGATTGCCAGTTCTAACTCAGACAGGCCTGCGCACGCTGTTGAGATTAGTCAGAGAGTTTTGTCCAAAGCCAGTGTTCCCTCTAACTTTTTTCCATCCCTGGGTAGAATAAATTCTGTTCTGTGCACTGAAGCATGTGCAGTTGTGCACCATAGACAGAGACATGCTGCCCACCGTGGGCACTCTGCTCATCAGCTGGGCAGCACTTGAATCTCTTGTGGGCAGCCACCCAAGCACTCAACTTACAGGAAACGCTGTCTGAAGCCATCACTTGCCTCCCCTTTGGAATGTTAGCTCTGTGGAATGTCCTTTTGAGGCCTCATTGCTTTGTAACAAATAATTCAACCTCACAAATTTTAGCACATTTCTTTGGCGAAATCTTCATTTAGACAGCTCCATAGGTTGTTGAAGCTTCACCATTAACTACACGAGAGTTTTCAGACTGACCAACATGAGGCAAAGCTGTTAGATTTTGTATGCTATTGGTTTGAAGACATCGGTTAGGTTTCATTTGTTAAACCTTAAGCCTTGACTTGTTTTCTAACCTTTCTGGAGGAAGCAAGGTGAGAATGCCACTAGCCTGGAAGTCTGGTCAGATTTTGGTTCGAAAAAGACGTGCCATACATGAAGAGAAGCTCTTAAAACAGTATTAAGTGATCTATGGGGAAAAAAGAACTCTTCCACCTCATTCTTTTACTATAACTTGGTTATATGTTTCTAGTGTGAAGTCCTGTGGCACCTTATAAACTAACAGATATTTTGGAGCATAAGCTTTCATGGGCAAAGACGTTGGTGTTCTCGAAGATACAGACTAACACTGCTACCTCTCTCACATATCTCACAGATACTGCTAATGTGGTTGTTCTGGCCCCAAAAAGCTGAACTGGACAACTAGGACCACTTCCTAGTTTGAGCAGAAGAAAATTCTATACTTAAATTTCACTAAGACTGTGTCTACACAGGCACAAATCTTCAAAATAACCATGCTAATGGCCATTTTGAAGATTACTAATGAGGTGCTGAACTGAATATTCAGTGCCTCATTAGGACGCTTCTGGCTGTGGCGCGTCGAAAGCGTTGCTTTCGAAAGCGTGCAGCTTGGCGTGGCTACACGGGGGTCCTTCCCATGTAGCCACACCAAGCCACACGCTTTCGAAGCGCCACGGCCGGAAGCATCCTAATGCTAATGAGGCACTGAATATTCAGTTCAGCACCTCATTAGTAGTCTTCAAAATGGCCATTAGCATGGCTATTTTGAAAATTTGTGCCTGTGTAGACACAGCTTAACAGAAGGAAGGAGAACTCTTATAAAGGGGGCCGGCAGAGCAAATTCTTAGATTACAGAGAAGTAGCTGTCTGAGTCTGAGTCTGAGTCTGAGTCTGTCAGTCTCTCTCTCTCACACACACAAGCACTTTAAAGAATAAAAATAATTACGTGATGAGCTTTGATTTTCTGCCCTCCCCCCCTCCCAAAGATACAGACCCCATTTTTAAATTTATCCTCAAAAGCAGTGCTTTTTTGGTGCTGGTACTTGCCAGTGCCAAGTACATACCCACACCTCATCAGCCCCAGCCCTGGGATTACCTGGGAAGGGGCAGGGGGTGCCATGAAGGCTCACTTACATTCTTCTGCAAGTTGTCTACTCCTTTGGTAACTTGGGATTCTTGGTTATATTTGTCAAGAGTCTTCAAGAAGCTCCCCAGTAGGTTGTTATGCAGCTGTAAGGAAAATAGGGTTTGTTATGTGCATACAGAAGCTATCTAACTGTGGACAAATCCCTGCACACTGCATTCTCCTGCAGAGAATCATGGAGATACTGAACCCAGAGAGGGTACCATTTTTGCCGATGTGTTTCTACCACAAAAAATGGCAACATTATACTCCCTTTAGTTAAAGAATAAGTAATATTAGAGAACTCATTAGGAGACCTTGCATCAAACCCAATATTTACATTTTGAACCTTTCACATTCCAGATCAGACAAATTTAATTATTAGCCAGACATCCCTGTCTCTGCAGTGTAGGTTACATATAAGTGCCAATGCCAAGTCAAAACTTTTCTGTAAGTCTCTCCATTTTCTATCCACACCCCCGCCCAAATGCTTGTAATTGCTGGAAATGAGATACTCATGGCACATATCATAAAATGCATTTTAGATCATTTTGCAATACTGATGGTGTACCAGTTTAGTGTCTGTGATAAGTGAGAGGCCTGCAGTGGACTAGACTCTTTGCACCCCATTCCCAGCAGTAGCTGGTTCACCGAGTACCTCTAAGCACTGGGTCACAGATGCTATCGAACACTCATTTCACTAACTGGAAGGGCAATTTTTAAGCTACTGGATGAGTAGTGGCCATCAGCATTACAGTCAACGTTATGTGACTTATGCAATTTCCAGCCAGAAATAGACATGGGAGCATTGCTCCTTTTAAGGCTTCTGGTTTTGCTCGAGCCCATAATGAGTTCTGGCTACTTGAGTGCGACAGTAATATAGCCAAAACATATTTTCCTCATACTATCCTATTATGCATTTGGAAATTGGAATGATGATTTTGGACTTACAATTATGAAGGTATTTTTCTTGGCAGAAGATGCAAGTTAAGCATATTTACCATTAGTTTCATGTTATCCTTAGAACTCCAGGGAATACCGGTTCTAGTTAATAGGGGAGATCAGATTTTAAGATCACCTTCACCTCCTTCCACACACAAAGACAACCTAGTGGAGTACTTAGGGAAGAATTAGAATCAGCCAATATAAAGCCATTGCTTTGTATGCAAATGTGCAGAAACAGATGTATATCTCCCTCTGCGCCACCCCATAGGGCACCAATTGCATGCTGTAGTGTCTGGTTACCCCGAGTACTAGTGCTTTCTTTGCCCTCCCTTTTGGAGAGGTTTCTCTCTGCACTGTTTTTACAGCTTCCATTATCTTGAGGTTCTAGGTCTACTCATCTCCCACTTGCAACCTATACTAAACACCAGTCACTGGCAGTCTAACATGCTGCCACTCAACACACCTAGGTTTTCAGACCCATTTTAACAATGAAGCTTTGTCAAAAGACACACGTGTAGCTGTCTTGCAAGTCACCATTGTAATACTTTGAGTCTCCACTTCCCTGGTAGCAAAGGTGACTACTGGTTCAGGGGAGCTTTGAATGAGGTTCATATTTCAGCCTGTGGTTAAACTTAAAAGTTATTTTAGGGCTCCATGGCTATGTCTACAACTTTCAAAAGGGGGGTGCCAATGAGGCAGATATGCTAATGAGACACTGCATATTAATTGCAGTGCCTCATTACCATAATGGTGGCCATGGCACTTTGAAAGTGCTACCTTCAATCATGTATGGCTCGTCTACGCAGGGTCCTTTTGAAAAGGACCCCACAGACATTGAAATCCCCTTATTTCAAAAAAGGCCCCATGTAGATGAGATGCGCATGATCAAAAGCATTACTTTTGAAGTGCTGCAACTGTCGTTATGCTAATAAGGCACTGCATATTCATTGTAGTCTCATTAGCATATCCCAATGTGTCTCATTAGTATCCCCCTTTTGAAAGTGGGGGGGTGCTAGTGTTGACATAGCCCATAAGTTGTCCATCATCAATTGACCAACTAAGCAAATTTGACATTCCAGCTGCCCTACTAAAAGTCAAGCTAGGATTCTGAATTGCAGCTGTGATTTCATGGCTCTCCGGTTACAGATATTTTATGTTTGGAATTAAAGTACAGTATAGTAACATTACTCTATGGTATAGAATTAAGTGTAAACTAGTACACCATCAGTCACTCAACTCAAGAAGCTAGTCTTAGAGTTGTGTTGTCAATTAGTGTGGCTTTTTGTATAATTTTTTTTAATGATAAGCATACTTTAAGCAAAGAAATCTGTGATACCAGTTAGGGTTCCTGGAGAGTACCCTTTACTTGAAACCTCTCACATTAAGAAAGTGTGCCATTTAACAACACTATGCATACGCTAAGTTTTCACATACCTACCTTCCCTCTGTAAGCATAGGCAGAGATACCAACTATGATTTCAATCAGGAAGATAATCAGCAGCATGCCTGTGAACTAACAACAGTAATTTCAGGTCACATTCATCATCTCCCAGTGCACAGTTAGTGCACTTGTTTTAGAGTAATCCAGCCAAACACGTCACTAGTCCATGTTACATATAGCTTTATGCATCTTTTTTTCCCCCAATTAGTTGAGGTTTGACAAGGGCTGAAGAGGGGGAAATATCATACCTATCTTTGGAAAAAAAGGAAAGAGAATTTAGGGAATTATAATTTAATCAGCCTAACTTCCAAACCTTAAAAGATATTGGAAAAAAAAAGTTACATTTGTAAGCACCTAGAGAATAGTAGAATTTTAAGGGGAAAGGAGTGGGGGGGGACAAAAAACCAACATGCCAAACCAGCTTAATTTCCTTCTTTGACATAGTTACTGGCATAATGAATAGGGGAAGATATGGGAAACTTGTATATGTGAGTTTTCTGGATTTTTATAAAGGTTTTGACAATCCCACATGACACTCAAGAAAACTGTGGAACTATAGTCCAGATGAAATTACTATAAAGGAGAGAATGCAACTGGGTGGAGAAAAAAAAACAAACAAAAAAAAAAAAAACCTCAGTAATTATCCATTTTCTTTCAGATGATGCAGACAAATCAAGTAGAGTCCCATTCTAGGTGCAGTACTATTCAATATTTTCATTAATCACTTTGATAATGGAATGGAGAGCATGCTAAAGATTTGCAAATGACGTGAAGCCTGAGGTAGTGGAAAGCACTTTGGAGGACAGGATTAGATTGCAAAGTGACTTGGCAATTTGGAGAACAAATAATGAAAAGTCAGCAGGTGGAAATTCAATACATAGTCAAGTTAATACATAGGAAAGAAAAAACAAACAACAAACAACAACTGCCCCACTACAAAGTGGAGAATGACTAGCTAGGCAAAGTAGTGCAGAAAAGGAGTCAAGTGCATAGCATAGGGAATACAACTGCATAGGCGATACCCAATTGCAAAACAGGCTAATATTCTGGGCCACATTAACTGGAGAGTCATCATAAAGCAGATGTTGGAGGTTATTGGACTTCTGTACTTGGCACTGGTAAAGCCTTAACTGGAATACACTGTCTAGTTTTTGACCCCCTACTTTAAGTAAGATGTGAACAAATTGGAGAGTCCAAATGAGAGCAACTAAAATGATAAAAGGTTCTGAAAACCTGACCTATGAGGAGAGATTAAATAAAACTGAAGGTTTTGTCTTGAGGAAAGATGACTCAGCATGATCCTTTAGCAACCCTTAACATATCTGAAGACATCTAGAGACGTATTTCTTAAACTCTTTAGCTACGTCTACATGGTCCCTCCCTTTCAGAATGGGCATGCAAATGATGCACAGATTTAAATATCATGCCTTATTTGCATATTCCCACATCTGGTTTCCAGAAGAGCCTTTTCTGGAAGCCAAAGCAGCCAACTGGACAGGGTTCCTTTGAAAGGAAACATTCTTCCGGAAACAAAATTTGCATGCCCCATCCAAAAGAAAGGGGTCATGTAGACACAGCTTTTGAGACCACAGAACACCAAACAGTAATTTTTTTTTAAAATGTGGAACACTTGTGAAAATTTTCTTAAAAAAATTGTCAGACCAAAAACAAAAACCCAAACAGCAACATATACAGAAAAACAAAATTAAATTACTTCATCGGGTATCAGAAATGAAGTAATAACATTGTATCTGGTTTTAATAACAGAAAATATATACCATCAGCATCTGATATCAAAAGTGTCAGAGGCCTGCAGCACACCTGTGGGTTGTTCACACAACACCAGTGTTCCATGGAACATTGTTTAAGAAAACCCTGCTCTAGAGGACTGTGTTCAGTTGTTCTCCATGTCCACCGAAGTAGGACAAATAATAATGGGGATAATCTGTGGAAAGAGATTTACCTCACATATTAGGGAAAAAACCTTTCCCTTTACAGGGGAGGTTGTGGAATGCCCATCATGGGAGGTTAATTACAACAGGTTAGGCAAACATCTGGCAGGGACTGTCTAGGTATGCTTGTTCCTGCCTAGGGGAATACCACAAGGAAGGAAAGATCAGTTGACCTCAGTTTCTCTTCCAGTGTTACAATTCTATTGTTTCATGGAAACTTTCACCTTCAAAAGGATCCTAAACAACAGATTAGAAGGTGAACTATTCCGAAGGTAAATTTGCTCAAATGAAGGCCTTAATATTGGTCCCTATATCACAATCTACTGTACTGAGATGCAGTCTTTTGAAGACAAGGATATCTACATGTCATTAAAACACTACAGATAACATTTCAGCAGCTGTCAGTGCTGTACTAATTCTGGTCACTTTTGAAAGTGCCACTTTATATGGTTCTAGGTGAGGGCTATTGCAGCCAAGTGCAGTAAAAATGTAGACAGAATGCAGTTGCTGTTGAGATTGGCCACATTTTCTGAGAACTGTTACCCATGTTCACCTGAAAGCAGACACAGATGTGGAGATGTCACATTAAATCAACTAGGAGACATTATTTCACTCTTTCAGCAGGCATTTATCAATTAATCCAATTATTCTCACAACCACTCGCATTGTTGGGAGCTGTTGTGGCCTAGAGAAAAGCAACAAGTTTACCCACCTATGAAGTGGGGACAGAATTAGATCTAATTCAGAGGTGCTGAAAGAGTCAAGCTTTTGCAGGGACTAAAGAGATGGCCTCATCAAATCATTCACTGCTGTAGTGATTGGCATATGAAGCAGTTGCATTAATAGAGTGTAAGGAAGTAAGTTTCTTGAGTCAGGATAAATCACACTCAGGTTAAGACATACTAGCATGAGCAGCTGCCATACATGTATGAATTACATATTTTTAATTTTTAAGCTTAGTTACGCCAATAGGTCACTGAAGATTTTAGCTGTTCCCATGCATTTCTGTTAAATGGCAATTTAATCATAATGAATGCCTTCCTCAACTCTGTCATGGCTGATCAAATCTGGTAAAACTTGAAGAACGGCATAACTTGCCATAATAGCAGATTCAGCCAAAAAAATACCTGGTATTTTAGATGTAGTTATACAAGTCTAAGCTTGATTCTTGTGGTTTTATGAATGTGAATATTACAACCTCTCCCTTTCCTTCCTGCCTTACAAATATCCCCTTTAGGAAGGGGTTCTGTTTCCTGCTTAATTCCAAAGTCTCTTTTACAGTCAGCTAATTCAATTCTTATTGGAGTAATTGGTTACCCATTGCAGTGGTCAGAAATTTAGACCATACTAGTTTGTTTAAAAAAGAAATAGCCACAGGCACCTGGATGCCATTGCTTGCTTTAGAGTCCAGAGGGCCCTATATTTCCAAGCCACATTTCCATGAGAAAGCTCATTTTTAAGAAGAAAAACATAACACACTAATTTCCTTCATCTTAAGTGAAGTTTGAGTATTTACAGCCCATACCCACAAAGATTTTCTGCATCTCTCCTCCTGGAAGCAGAGCCTGTATTTGCTGATGGGATCATCCAGTGCTTAGACACACTGTTCAAGAGACATTTAGGCCGTGTCTGCATATTCAGCACAAAACTTCGAAATGGGCATGCAAATAGCCATTTCAAAGATTACTAATGAGGCGCTGAAATGCACATTCCTGATAGGAATAAGGGCATTTCAAAGTTGGCAGGGTCCTTTCGAAAAGGACCCCCATCTGGACAAGCTGTGCAGCAGCGAAAAGCAGCAATTTTGAAGAGCTGTGGCTGGTGGCATGCTAATGAGGTGCTGACTATGCATTTCAGCTCCTCATTAGTAATCTTCGAAATGGCTGTCTGCATGGCCATTTCGAAGTTTTGTGCTAGTGTAGACATAGCCTTAAGGTACAGAATTATTTAACAAATATTTCAATGTTTCAGCTATAAGTTCAATACCTAACAATTGGCTCATTCTTCCCAGTACAAGCAGGTTTATGTGAGAAGTTGATTTGCCTACAGCAGTATGTCAATTGGTACTATTGATCTGGGGGACTTAGGAGGTCCAGTCTTCTAACAGATGTCCTTTCCCACTAACGCTATAAGGAGAACAGGAGACCTTATAATACCCAGGAAAAGAACTGTGAGCTGAGGGTGAGGAAGGGGAGGAAAGCGATGACTGAGCACTTTCCACATTAGTTATGGACAACAGGATTTAACTACAAGAATAGCCCTTCAAATCAATGGGCAACATCAACATCTGTACAGACCACCATGTGGTGTACTATTGTTTTGAACATCAGAATTTCACAGTGATTTTAGTGGAAAGTTGTGCTACAAGGACAATGGCAAAAAATATATATGCCTGCAGCAGCTGAAACAACACTTGGACTATGTCTAGACTCAATGAGGTTTTGTTAGAAAAATGGCCATTTTGTCAACAAAACCTGCAGAGCATCCACATTTCCAATGGCGTTCTGTCGACACGCAGCATTTTTGTTGACAGACGTACCCCGCTGGCCAGGAGGAAAAAATGCCTGTGTTGACAAAACATGGGTCTGGATGTTCCGGGGGCCTTCTGTCAACAAATAAGGCCTCCAGGGTGCGGTGCAGGTGCCCCAGTGGGCAGCATGTCTACAACAATCACTGCTCTATTGTTCATGCCTCTGGCCCTTCTTAAAGCTGCAGGGAGCCTGGGAAACCCTGCGGCTGGAAGTTGAGTGTGCAAACAGCAGGGCAACACACAGCTGTATCCCATACCCTTGCAGCCTACTTCTTAGCAGCCAGTGGTCCCCATGGCAGATCAACAGGGAACCTATGTCCCCCCCTAGACCCTTCAGGGACCAGCCTGAAAGATCCCCAGAGCAACCCTTGGGCAGCAAGAGGCACGCCCTCTTCTGGGCCAGGGCTGAGGTCAAGGCCCTGTTGGGGGAGGAGACCCTAGAAGACCCCAAAGCAAAGCACCCCAACATCCCCATATATACCCAGATGGCCACTGCCCTTGCCAAATAGGGCCACCCCACAGAGCATGGAGCAAGTCCAGCCAAAGGTGAAAGCACTGCACCAGGGCTATGTCCAGGCCTGAGATCTTGCCCAGTGCTCTGGGGCAGGACTTGCCACCACTACAGGGAGCTGCATGGCAGTCGCCCTCTGGAAGCTCATGACCTTGATAGCTACTGCTTGGTGGGCAACCAGTTTGGAATGGGGAAGCCCACCCTCAGGGCCTTGTGGCTAGCTTTGTGGCACATCCCCACTGCACCACACCATAGACACAGCACCTAAAGGCCCCCCACACCACCTCAGCAGGAGATATTGGAGGAGGCCTCCGAGCCCCAACCTCTCCAGAGCCAGAGATAGAGTTGGATACCAGCAGCAGCCTCTATGTTGTCCTCAAACTGGTCCCCGGTAGCCAGACCACTTCTAGGGCACCATTGGAGCTAGACAAGGGTCCCTCTGGCGAGTACCCCACACATCACACTCCAGGGCATGGGAGGCAGGCATAAATGTGGCATGCTATGAGCATCACCTGGCCGACTCGGGTGGGACCTTGCCCTGCGGTTCTGGCACATGGAGCCATGTGCAAGGTAGCATGTGCCACCTGGACCCAGCACACAGCCCCCAGGTGACATCCCACCACCAACTTCAGGGGAGGCCAGACAAGCCCCAGGGGAGGGGAGGCGTCTCTTCCCAGCACCAGCCATGGCTCAAAGCAGGCTAGCCACAAGCAGACTTGCCTGACCCCAGATGCACCGAGGAGTGCAGAGCCTGGAACGCAGGCTTGCCTGCAGATGAGAAGCACAGCCTGCTCCCGTGGACAGTACCAGAAACCACAGGGGTGTGAGTGAGCCTCAAGGAGAGCCAGGCTGCTCCCAGCTCACCCAGCACCCAGGAAGGGACCCCTCTGTGGGCAGACAGCCCCCTTGGCCACGAGGTCCTGGAGGCACTGCAAAGTCCTCATGCAGCAGGGCCCGCAGTGTGGGCCACATGTGGCTCTGCTCCCAGGACATCCCTGTTCCTTGGTTCATGGTGGGGAGCACAACCTTAGGGGCTGTATTGCATGAATGACTCACAGTCCCTCCTCCTTATCTTCCTTACAGCTGGATCCACATTGACTGAGGGCCAAACCACCCCCACCTCATCACCAGGGTGAGCCCACAGCTTCCCCATCCAGGGACTGCAGCCTGAGAGGGTCTTACTTCCAAGAAGTAGACCCCAACACTGGACTTCCCCATTCCAAACTTGTTGCCCACCGACCAGCAGCTGTTGGGATGGGGAGCTTCCAGGGGGCAACTGCAACCCACTTCTCCATGGGATGACAGGCCATAGCTGGGTGTCCCATCTCTGGAGGGCAGGAGCAAGCCAGGCACAAGCTCCAGAACCACCGCTGGTCTTCTCACTACCCCATGACCAGCTGATCCCACCAGTTGGAACTGGAGTGGTGCCTTCACATCTGCCTGCGCTCCTGGTGGGTGCAGGGGTGACTGTTCTGCAGCCACAGCAAGGTCCTTGCAGATGGCATCAGGCTCACCCTCCATGAGAGATAGGACAACTGTTAGAAGGTTCAGCAGCGCTGAAGCACTTCTGCGTGGGGCCAGTGCAACCCAGGGGCCTACTTTGGCACCATGGCTCCCTGGAATAAGCTGTGTCTCCCAGAAAGACGCAAAGCCCTGTTCTAGCTATGCTGTCCCTCCAGGAAGTAAGCAAGCCTGTAGCATAGGCAGGGAATGGATGTCTGGGCGATTCCTTTAAGGGTACCCCTTGCCGGGACTCCCAGAAGGAATTGGTGACTTGCAACCCTGTATACTGTTATTTTAGGTGGCAGTTTTGCCAGTAGAGTAGCCGGGCCGTCTGACCACACCCTGTCAGAGAGGATCTCTCTTTCGATCAGCCCTGCAGTCTGCACATGCACAATTGACAAAAGTTTTGTAGCAAGGTATCTTCCAATAAACACTTCTAATCTAGACATAAAACTAGTTCCAGAGAAAAAAAGCTTCCCCACATAAGACTATTAACTCAGGTAGGTTGAAGCTTTGCCTAAATATGAATGTTGGTGTTGAGTGCCTGGTAGACAGATCCCACTGCAGTCAATAGGAGTTGTACACACTCAGCAATTTTGAGAATAATTTTTTTTTCCATTTAATGCCAGAAAATGACTTGAGCATTCCCCTTCAAAATGTTTGGCTACAGCTTTTTACCATTATCCCCATCCTCCTGAAGTAACTGCACTCAGCCCAGAGACTGGAATCTTGAGTAGCCCTGCAGTTGAAACCAGGGATATACACGTTTTCCAATAATTAGGTCTTTCACATTGGCAAGTCAGTTCCCAGACATGTGAAACAAAAGCTTTCCTCTCAAATGTAGCTTCACCCCATTGTACAATATTACCCTACAAACCAATAGATGCATCAGTCTTAGAAGGCAGATGTGAACAATGCAGAAGAAAGTATCTGAGGTTCAGCAAGGCACCTGCAACATATAGCTCATGCTTCCACCCTATTGCTTAACCTCTGAAATTTACACTTTAGAGCTTGCATAGACAAGACATGAAGCTAGAGATACTTTACCACTTTGATCAATGTGTGACTGGATTTCAAAATAGTAATTGCACCAAAGGCTGAGATGGAGATGATTATACCACCAACAATGGTGATAATCACAGGGACACCAGTGGAGGCTTCATTCATCACCATGAAAGTATCATGGAGTGTCATCTGGACAGAGACTCCTATGCACAGGAGGATAACTCCAGAAACCTGGAATAGTCAAGTGAGAGAGAACAGATAGCATTAGAGTCTGTCACATATGACTAGTCTGAATTATTGAATATCCTTTATGAAGTTGTAGTTTCCAACAGCCATCAGCCTGCTGAAGAAATTATAAAAATACAAATCCCCTTTGAAGAAGATTTGTATGCTGCCTTCTCATGTTTAGAGCAAATTACTGTGACAATTGCCTTGTTTCCTGCTCTACAATGAGGCCTATTTCCAAGCATACCACAGTAGTAAGCTGTGTCTGTCACAGACTTTGGTAGAGGGTTGAGAAACAGTGAGACAAGGCATTCAAGTCTACTTTTTGTTAGTTCTATCTACATCTTCAGTGTAGAATCAACTCGTCTTGAGTGAGAGCCACTAAACTGAGCTGCATTGTGATTGTGTTAGTAGCTGATGAGTTGATACAACTCCAGATGTAGCCTGTACTGCTTCTGCCAATTCAATTCAAGCCACCATCACACTCAAGTTTAAGATTCTTGTGTGGGGATGGGCTCACATTAAGGCAACATTCAAATTTAACTCTGCAGTGAAGACATTCCATTGCCTCCCTTAGGCAAAACTGGTGGAGTTCACAGCAGACACTAGTAAACAACTAGAATTGGGACTTTAGACATCAGTTGTTTTCAAACAGCAAGCAACTGCCATCTTCCTCATTCTAGTTAAAGGTTGGGGTGAAGATAACTTACGAAAGAGCTAAGGAAATGCCTCCTGTCATATAACAAGGAGCCCTTCAAAAACAAGAAAGGGGCACCTTTAACTAGATCTGGGAGGAAATATCTATGTTTGGAAACACAAAATAGCTGAGTAGATCCTTTTTCTCAGCACGCAATCAGACTTGTATCTAATGAAGATCTCTATAAAATTAGGTTGATAGACAAGGATATGGTAATATAGGATCTTTCTATACACTTTCTGGAACACCTCCTCCAATATGTGGTTTAACATTTCTGTCTAATTAACTGCTTTCAGCATGGACAGATTAGTTTTTCACATTAACAACTAGCTAGCTATACAAACCAAAACAAGAGAGAGACTTTCAAGTACTCTTTGCCTATTAAGCTCAACTCTTGGGGAAATAAGCAGGTCAAGCTTTAGTACATATAGTAGTTCAAAATAAGTCAGCTTCAGTTTATACCATGCCCCATAAAGAGCATTTATGGTGTGCAGGGTAGAGAGAGTACTTTCTCTATACTCTTGACTCAACTTTAAAGTAGGTTAAGGATTGATACAATTTGTGGAAGCTACCCATTTACCATTGAGCTACTGGAAGATAAGAGCTAGAAGAGTTCTCTTAGACAAGTAATTAATTGTATACTTAATAATAAATAAAAGCTCCACACAGCTTGCAACAGATACTACCTTTAAAAAAAAATCTTTGTTACATAAATCACCCAAATGCTGTAGGGTCAGTCTTATATAGTACTTTGTATCATTACTATATGCACACTCCTAAGAAGAGAGAGAGACAAATACATATATCTACAAACCCATACTTACACAGTACTCATACTTACCCATACAATGAAAACAAGTTGAAACAAAAAGAAAAAAAAACAAATAAAAACTCAGTAACTACCTATATAAGATAACAGCCATTAAGATATGATTAGCATTTTCCTTCATGCATTTCAAAATGAATCTCTAAATGAGCTATATTTATTATCAAATTAAAAGGCCTACTGTTATATTTTTTCATTGAATTCATTAGTATGATAAAAGCAGCTTTTCAGATTAACATGGTTTTTTGTCTATTTCATTAAGCTCCAAACAGGATTAAACAAAAGATAGCTCAAAAGATAGTAAAAGCTCACCCAGTAAAACAAATCAATAAGATATAAGCAAAATTTAATTATTATTAGCTTATTGCTAGAATCTATGTTACTCATTTTGCTAGCTAGGCTATTCTTACTATAAACAGCACCAGAGACAAAAATAATGTATCTAACAGAGAGTTGAAATTATCACACTTCTCAGCAATTTAAGTCTAGTTCTGCTCTTATTGGCAAATTTCAATTACACTAAAGACACACAGGTGTAATTGACAAGGACCACATTCTGACATGCTTATTCACCTGCTGATTAGTACCTGATTACTTCAGTGCTCCTGTTGATTCTTGGGAGAGCCCCTGAATAAGCAGGGGGGGGACAAACAGAAGGTCTTTGGAAGGGGAAAAGAGGGATAGGGTATTGCAGAGTGACGTGTGGGGGACAGTTAGGAGGTAGCTGATCCATTTTGTGGTAGCCAAATGCCTGGAGCGAGATAGCAATGCAAGCATACTTACAGGCAGAAACATAGATGTATACAAAGCTTTTACCTTGGAAACTTAAAGTGCCAAGTAAATTTAGGTTTTTTGAGGATTTTTGTGGATCACAGGTGTGCCTAAACCTGGTACTTTGCAACAAACCTGAAACTTAAGTATGTAAGTACCTTTTTTGAAGCAGGGCCTAGAAGTTCAAAGATATAGATAAGATCCTAGTGGGATTTTCAGAATTGCCAAGTTGCCTCCATTAACCTTCCCTATATGCCTGCCTGCATCTTCAGACACCTAAGTAACTTTAAAAATCTGAGCCCAAATGCTCAATTCACATCTGAAAATGGAACTAAAGCACTTTTGAAACTTTTACTCTAACTTTTCACTGTTCTAGGCTCTAATGAGAATGGGCTCTATTATTATGAGGAAATGAGGCTAAACTGAGAAAAAGAAAAAAACCAAAAACCCTGGGCTGACTATCAAGACAATTTTCCTTCAGTTAGGTATGTTTGAACTATGGCTAGTCTCCCATGAAAGCACTACTCACATGCATGAAGGTAAGTGCCTAACTACACTTTTACAGGGTCAGAGCTTGCTCGTATAGCTTCTTTGGTTGTCTCTGAGGCCTTCCCTGTAAAGAGGGGATAATCAGAATGATGTACAAGGAGTCGCATGTACTCTCCAGCATTGACTCTTCCTCCCACGCTCACCAGATGTGCCCCTTCCAGGGAGTGTGGGGATGGTCCCAACCCTTTCTTAGAGCAATGCAGCCCGCAAGTAGCACAAGCCTGTGCTCGAGCAATGCGGGGCTGGAAGGAGAAGGGGCATGTGGCCCAGAGCCTCCCTTGTCAGTTGCCATTACAGATAATGCTTATACACACTTCTGTACAATTCTTTGAGATCTGCTCTAAGGTTGCTCAGTCAGAAAGGTACCCCCGCCACTCCAGTCATCGCTGAAAGTCTGCTTTGCCCCAGCAATGGTGCTGTGCAGCTCCATGGATGCAGCCAGTATGTTCCATTGGCTTGTAGGCACAAGAACATCTAGGAGTGAGGAGGTCCCTTCACACTGCCGCTGTCTGCAGACACCACCCTGTGGCTCCCATTGATTCTGGCCAATGTGACAAGCTTGGGATGGTGCCTGTGCCACAGGTGTGGTAGTATATGGAGGTCCCAGATCATTCCCTGCACCTAGGAGCAGAAGAATATACTGGCTGCTTCCAGGAGCTACCTGACAAGCTGTGACTGGAGCCTGCACCCCCACCCCAAGCTCCCTCCAGACCCCAAACTCCCACTCAGATTGTACACCCCAATACCCTGCCCCAGCATGGTGAAAATGAATGAATGAGTGAGTAAGGCTGTGGCCAAGTAGGCAAAGGAGGGGAGATGGAGTAAGTAGGGGCAGGGCCTCTGAGAAGGGGCTGGGCAGGGGTATTTGGTTTTCTGCAATCATGGAGTTGGCAACCCTAGCTTCTGCCTGAAGGGCAGGATTCTCAAACCTGTTTCTCAGTGGTTTCACTCCATTCCCATCTAAATAAACAGTAAAATTTCCCTCCATGTCATTAGGTGCACACTTAGGCCAATGCTGAGCAGGTCTGAAGCTGTCTCTTCCTTCTGCTCCCCAGGGAAGTATTAAGTACATGATGCTTAGACTGTGCCATTAGTCACCATTTAGCACAGCTATTGCACAAAGAGCTCTTTTAATCTTTCTTCATATGTCCCTTCTGCAACCCCTCTGAGCATTTTTGTCGAGCTCTTTCTCTGCTCGGCCTCCAAAATGTCAGTATCTTTGTGGTTAATGAGGTGCCTAGTACTGAACATAGTGTTCCAGATGTAGCCAGCCCGCCAGCCCACAGCTCTAGAGAGGAGTATTCACTATATTGTGATATGTTTCATGCAAATAGCCCAAAAATTATTCATGTTTCTATGCAAATAGCCCAAAAATTACACTGGTGGTTTTTGTTTATATTGCCATATCACATTGCAAAGTCAGTCCATTATGCTGCCCACTACTGCTGTTGGTCTGCTTTACCCTCATTACTTCTCAAGTTTCTTCTTCCTACTGACTCTTTATATTTCAGGTTATTTTTCTCTAGGGCTACATCTACACTACAACGATCTGTCAACAAAAGTTACTCTTGGAAGAGATCTTCCAGCAAAACTTGTCGACAAATCGCATCCACACACAAAAGCAGATTGAAGGAGCAATCTGCTCCGTCCACAGAGAGTGGCCAAATTGCCCAGTCATTCTCTTAACAGAATGGCCAACTGGAAGCTCAGCACGCAGAGCTGCCTGGTGAACCAGAAGCCCTGTCCCTCAACAGAGGACCCCCCAAGAACATCTACACGGCTTCTTTGTCAACAGGAAACTGTCAACAAAGATGTTGCTCTTCAATGCAGAGAGGCGCAATGCTGCTGGAGGATGTGCTGGGTTTTGTCAACAGTGTGTGGACGAAGTGCATTTTGCATGTCGACACCGTGGATTTTTCTTGACAAAAGCCTAGTTTTGCTGGAAGAACACTCTTGCATACACATAGCCTAGATGTATCTGTCAGGCTATCTGGAGTGGCTCATGAACATAGGTACCAGACTCAGTGCAGACTATTACAAACCAGGGCACACATCCCCAACCTTGTTGAGTGTTCTACAAATAGATTTCACCAACCAAGTATTAACTTAAGTCCTATAACAGCCTTTGGCATGCCAGGCTGTCATACCACCCATGCAAGTTTGCCTTTGTAGCAGATGGTCCCTTACCCCCAAAATCACAATATTCAGGTTACTTCCAGTCCCAAAGGATCAATAACTTATGCTACATCAGTTGTACCTTAGATCTCTTGCCAATGGCAATGCTTCTAGCTAATCCTGTAAAAAGGCTAAGTAAAAATGCATTCATTAGCAGAAAGGTTAAAGCAGGCGTGCGCGCGCACACATATGCACGCATGAGCTACAGTCTTAAGTTTCAAAAGGTAAGAGACACCGCTCTAATAAGCAAGCTCTTCATGTCCATTAGGGCAAAACAGCTTGGGGATCCCTTGCTTAGAAATATTGCCATCTCCAAATTAGAAGCATCATAGTGACAGTTCCTTCTGGTCGGGAGTTTTTGAGTTCAAACTGTGATAGGACAAAGGGTTTTTGCTCATTCCCTTTTCATGGGTGTTGGGGAGTAATCAACAAAATGTTTCATCTTCTGACATTCCACAAGGGTCTATCTGATGACTGTGGGCTTCTTTTCATGTGCGAGAGATGACGTGTCTTGCAGTAAACTAGTATTTCACACTTGATCGTGCTTCTCTCTTGACAAAGGAAAAGGGACTTTCCAGTTTCATAGCAAACACATGTATAGTTACAAAGCAAACACTTACATATTACCTTATAATGTGGAATACAGATGTTATAAGACATTGATGCATGCAATAACTCTCAGGCATTTTATGACGTCCAAATACTAAACATAGTCTTATAAACTTAACCTCTGTTTTAACCATGGTGGTAAACAGGTGACCCTGACTGATTTCCAGCAATTTTTTTGTCAGTGAGGTCTTGGGACTTTGGCAGGAGCTGGTATCTGGTCTGCCAGTGACAGAGTACTGTATTAACTTGTGTTTTTTCTAGCTGAATTTTTTTTTTACTTACTCCTTATCACTGTGCATTATATCTGTCATCCCTATATTTTTTGCAACTCCTTCAAATTTAGCATCATTTTAGGATTTAATTAACCATTTTATTTCCTTTCCAGATCATTAATGGAAATATTAAATAACATTGGGCTGAATTATTAATTCTTTAGTACTCCACTAGAGGCCTCTCCTCCATATGGTCTGAAGAAGTGGGTCTGTCCCACAAAAGCTCACCTAATAAACTATTTTGCTAGTCTTTAAAGTGCTACTTGACTGCTTTTTGTTTTCTTCTCCATATTGTTACTCCTTGTCCAATTAGCTTGTTTCAGTTCTTATCACAATGTTCCTATCCAGTTAGCGTCTGGTCCTGAACAATCAATTTATATCTTATGTACATTTTGTGCTGTCTATTGTAGTTGAGGATATTATTTTTATCCATATAAATGATTAATCCTTATTTGAATCTCACGAAGCTTTTGGCAATCATGATATATTGTGGTAGTAAGTTTCACTGGTTAATTATGTGCTGGGTATTTCCTTATTTCTATTCTAAATGTGTTGCCCTTTATCATCTGAAGTCCCCTTATTCCCATGTTAGGAAACAGGATAAATAGTAAAGCTGGATTTGCCATTTCTATGCCATTCATTTCTTTGTCCTGCCCCATCTTGTCTTTTCTTTAAAGACACACACATTTTAATAGCCATGTTAATGCAATGGATTTTTGTCATTCAGCTATACTGAAGCCCACTGAGCTGCTAGACAAAGCTGGTTCCTGAAATGACAGATTGTGTTTTGAGAAGAGAGACTCTTCAACAGCTGTGGAAAAACTTACAGCATCAAGGTATGCAAATAACAGTAAAGTCATTAATATTTTACCAGTTCTCAAAATTTAATAAGAACAGACAAACTTTATATCTAGTGTGGTTTTTAAAACACCAATGATTAATCACTGTTTTTAGCTCACTGTTAAATTTGCTTGCAAGTTAATTTATTAGAGTAATTCACATGAGTTATTTCATTCATGGGATATTCTGTAGTCATTGGGCAACATGCATTGAATTGTCTTCATCAGAAAGATGGGGCCCTGTATAGACAGATGTTTGGGAAGATGTTTTCAGAAATATATTGCAATTCTTTCAAGAAATGAACTGATTCCCATTTACTTCAGTAGGATTTGATAAGGTTCTTTGTTGCTGGATAATTTTATTTTACTAATTGAGCCCCTCATAAAAACAATCTTTGATTATAATTACTCATATTTTCTGTAAAGCCCTTAGGGCCCCATCTAATACCAAGGGCCCAATCTAGTATATACTGTACAAAAAGAGAGAAGACGGTCCCTACACTGACGAGCTTACAATCTACATAAACTAAGACAAAAAGTATATGTAAGGAAATATTATCTTCCCCATTTTACAGACAGGGAAATGAAGCATAGAGAGTTTAAGTGCCTTGCCCAAAGTCACACAAGTAGTCTCTGGAAGAGTTGAGGTTTTAATCAGTATTTTCTGAGTGCCAGTCTGGTGTTAGAACTACAGAAACATCCTTACCTTTTTAATTTCAAGCATGCTGATTTGACTTGGTTACTTCTAATGTCCACATGGTCATGCTTTTCACGCTTAGTCTTCATATGGGATACAAGCAATATTTCCAACCAATAAAGATGTTAAACAACTCCAATTTTGAAATGGCAGCAAAATGTATAGACTGCATTGTTTTTCAGGGCAATACCAGTTTTTCAGAAGATTCTGGACTACAATGGCTACAATGTTTGAGTTGATATTTAAAAACAGGCAGATGATGCAAGGTATGTGGTGTTTACAGAAGACAAGGAGAATAGACTTTTAGTGCTTATGGAAAGTTTGGAATTGACACCTGGAACCTGCTGTTTTAAATTTACTCACAGAAAAGCTGAATGATGGGTAGTTGGAGCTGAGTTTCTCCACACAACCTCTTGTTTGTTGCTCAGCCCTGATCTATATGATCCATATTTAATGGGGGGAGGAGGTGACATTCACTCTGCCTAGTAGAATATGGGCCTTTTGGATGAGGCTTCCACTAGTGTGCTAAACTGACTTCATTAGTGAAAGTCAGATTGTAACTTTTGATTTTAATGTCATTAAGAAACAACCACAATACCTCCAAGCTAAAGAAAACTCACATAAATATACTGGTCTCCCTTCCAAGAACCAGGGAATGGAACCCAAGTCTCGCTGAGCAAAAGTGTGTGTCTGAGCATGGGAGGGCCATGGGATCTCATTGATTCTTCTGTAAATTGACATAAACAATCACATAGTAAAATGTTAATCTAAATTCAAAACCTTTGGATGCGTTCTGGTGTACTGTATGCATTTTTGCTATCTTGGTAGTGTTTTGCCACATTGCAATGAAACATCATCCCATACTGGTGCTGTGCCATCATGTAATCTGAAGCAGAAACGGTAGGATTTAGTACCTGTTTACATCTCTTGGTGCTTAAATAGGGTATTCATTTTCTGGGACCTACTAGGAAGATATTTATATTTAGTTCTTACTACTAAATTTGAATATAGCCCTTTGAGCACCAGAAGCCTGATAGCCCAGATACTCCAGGATTATTGAGAAAATTGCCCTAGGTAACAATTTCCAGATGTTGACACTGGGTTGCTATGGCATATCCATTCCTTTTGGTGGGAAGAGAATCAGCCTGAATCCTTTTGCCAGATGAAGTGACAGAGCTCTAGCTATTTGCCTGGTGGGCAGAAGTACCTAACTTGCATTAGTGTCAACTGTAGTTTTATTTATACACCCCGACCAAAAGTCAAATAAACCCCAGAGCCTCACTTTTCTTAAGACATTTTTGTAGTGTGTCTTGTTAATCTTGTGGCAAATGATGAAGTATTAGCAGCAGTTTTCAGTATCAGGAGCTTTGCCAGGGAACAAATCTACTAAAGGAAAACTTTTTACCAGAGTCAAATTCCAGCTTCTCCAGATGGGATCTATACCAAATGTTCTGATGAATACCAGGTCCAAAATATCTACCCATGGCTGCCTTCCTTCCTCTGCTAACAGCTTGTGTTGGAGCTGCATGAAAGCTGACTGAAAGCATACTAGTACATGCACCTGCATAGCATAATTACTGTGGCTAGTTCCAGTGTGTATTAGCTTTAGTGCTCTTGTGCAAAAGTATGGATTAACTCATCATATTTGTATGTAGTACAGCTGTCTCAGTGCACATCCAGACCTCACAGACATGTGTAAAGCAATAACCATCCTCTCTAACTGCTCCTTTTTTATTTCTGTTGGAGGAGTCATCTTTCCCTCATCCCTTCCACTATGTAATGCTGCAAGGCCACATCCTTAGCCAGCTTCTCCTGTGGGTTCTTTCATTGCTATCTTCAGTAGCGGCCCACAATTCTCTGCTGATGACCTACCTTTCTACATCACCCTCTATGTTTTTTCTGATTTGTTTGCATCCAGGCTGCCTGCTTGTCAGCTCTTTACTATTCTCCCATGTTCTACTCCTCAACGTCTGAGTGCAGGCCCTTCCTTACCATCTGATAAATGAGCCTCACACCTGACCAGAAATGATCGTGAGAAGATGGCTCTATGAAACCTATGGGAGTTAGGCACCAAAATACATTTGACTTCAGCCTCAGTCCTCCTGGAGCATTCAGAATTTGGCCTCTGTGTCGCAACTTATAGCAGGATTGCCAAGTAGGCTCTGATTGCGGTGGCAGTGGATGAGGTAGATGAGGATTTCTTCAGACAATTAAGAAAAATTTTCAAATCAGAGGCCCCAGTTCTCATGGGAGACTTTAATCACCCAGACATTTGTTGGGACACCAATATAGCAGCGCATAGACAATCCAGGAAGTTTGTGGAGAATGTCGGGGATAACTTCCTGGTACAAGCACTGAAGAACGAACTAGGGGCCATGCACAGCTTGACCTGCTGCTCACAAACTGGGAAGAACTAGTAAAAGAAATAGAAGTGGGTGCCAATCTGGGCTGAAGCGGCCATAAGATGGTACATTTCAGGATCCTGACAAAAGGAAGAAAGGTCATACATAAAATACAGACCCTTGATTTCAGAAGAGACATTGACTCCCTGAGAGAACTTATGGGCAGGATACATTTGGGAAACAGATATGAAGGGGAAAGGAGTTCAGGAGCCCTGGCAATATTTTAAAGTCTTACTGAAGGCACAGTAACAAACCATCCCAATGTGCAGTGAGAAAAGCAAACATGGTAGGCAACCAGCTTGGCTTAACAGGGAAATCCTTGGAGAGTCAAAGTCAAAAATCATGCATATAAGAAATGGAAACTTGGACAGATAACTAAGGATGAGTATAAACAGATTGCTGGGGAATGCTGGTGAGTAATCAGGGAAGCAAAAGCGCAGGTGGAACTGCAGCTAGCAAGGAATGTGAAGGGTAACAAGAAGGGTTTCTACCGGCATGTTAACAATAGAAGGGTGATCAAAGAGGGTGTGGGGCTGTTACTGGATGAGGGAGGTAACCCAGTGACAGAGGATGAAGGAAAAGCTGAAATATTCAACACTTTTTTTGCCTCAGTCTTCACAGACAAGATCAGTTCCCAAACCATGGCACTAGGCAATGCAGTATGGGAAGGAGGTGGCCAGCCCACGTTGGGGGAAAATAAAAGGTTAAGAGCTATTTTAAAAAGCTAAAAGTACACACATCCATGGGTCCAGATTAAATTCATCCAAGGGTACTGAAGGAATTGGCAGATGTCATTGCAGGGACTTTGTTCATTATTTTTGAAAACTTGTGCAGATCAGGAGAGATCCTGGAAGACTAGAAAAAAGGCAAATGTAGTGCTCATCTTTAAAAAAGGAAATAAGTGCAATCCAGGGAACTATAGGCCAGTCAGCCTTACCTTGGTCCCTGGAAAAATCATGGAGTGGATCTTCAAGGAGTCCATTTTGGAGCACTTGGAAGAGGGGAAAGTGATCAAGAGTAGTCAACATGGATTCATCAAGGACAAGTTGTGCCTGACCAATTTGATCAGCTTCTGTGATGATGTAACTGGCTCTGTGAACATGGGAAACTCAATGGGTGTGATATCTTGACGTTAGCAAAAGTTTTGAAACAGTCTCCCACAACATTCTTGCCCGTACGTTAAGGAAGTATGCACTTGGGACAGAAGAATCCCAAGCATTGTTACAGGTTGGGGACCAACTGACTAAGTAGCAGTGCAGCAGAAAAGGACCTGGGAATTACTGTGAATGAGAAGCTGGATATGAGTCAACAGTATGTCCTTGTAGCCAAGAAGGCTAAGAGCACATCGGGGTGCATTAAGAGAAGCATTTCCAGCAGATCTAGAGAAGTTGTTGTTCCCCTCTACTCAGCACTAGTGAGGCCACATCTGGAGTATTGTGTCCAGTTCTGGGCCCCCCAGTATAAAAAGGATGTGGATGCAGTGAAGTGGGTTCAGCAGAGGGCGAAGAAAATGATTAAGGGGCTGGATCACATGAGCTAAGAAGAGAAGCTGAGAGATTTGGGCTTATTTAGCTTGCAGAAAAGAAGACTGAGGGATGATTCAATAACAGCCTTCAACTTGCAGGAGTGCAAAGCTGGGCCTGCCATCCTGTGCCAGGGGGCCCATAAATGCTGTTGGCCCTGCTGAGTGTCCTTCACCACTTTCATGTGTTATTCCATTGTTCCAACCTGGATACTATTTGCATATAGTTACAGTCCCTAGGCTAACTACTCCACTTACTTCCAGGAAAAGCAGTCAGTTAAGCAGTTTCTCCCCGCTGAGCACTTCTTCTGGCATATGTAAGAAAAGAAGTGTGCAGAATGTAAAAACTTTTTAATCATTATATAAGTGTGAATATACATACATAAAAAGAGTAGCATTTCAACATTTTTAATTAGATGAATGAGCCTGAGACCCAGCAGCCAAAGCATGCTGCACCCCCACTTATGAAATTTCACACCCTCTCGACGGGGCCTGCCCCCCAACTTTGCACAACCTTGCTCTAGGGTACAAGTTTTCACACTCAGTCTCTCCCCCAACCCCTGGCATTAGCTTGCAAGTGCAGGGGCACTCCGAAGTCATTTTTGATGTTGCAGAGAGTTGATCATTTGGAAAAATTAGCCACTTCCAATCCTCTCCTTTCCTTTATCCTTGCGGTCTGGTGGAATGCGGGTCAGGATAGAGACACAGTTCTCAGGTCTGTGAGCTAGAATTCAGCTGCACATTTATTGATAGCCAGGCTGGCAGTCATACAGAAATTCATAGCTCATTATCCCAGAGAAAGAGATTTCCCATGTGTAACATTCAATATGGCAGCTGTCTCCCCTGCAACCGCTAAAACTATAACAATAATTGATAAAGACGTATCATGATTTTAGTGCTATAGTTTCTGCTGGATGGAAATGATCATGCCTTTTTCCTCAGCTCTCTTGTGCTGCAGTTTCATAGGAAACCATCTATGCAACACCTATTTTCTACCTATAATAAAATTTCATACTTACATACACAGATACCACTTTTCATCTTCCAAGTGCTTTCCAGATGTAAAGTAATGAAATTTCCTAAGAGGTCATGTGGGACATAGACCTGTATTGTTATGGCAGGAGTCATCAGCTGGCATTGTTTCACATCGTTTTAGTAGTTCTTTTCCTTATTATCAAGCAGTGTACAGTCTTTGAATAAATGCTGTATTGCCGCAGTGTCCAATATGCTCCCTGTTTGCAGCATAGTACAGCAAAATGCAGCGCAGGAGAGCCACTCATGTGGGGCAACCCCTGCTCATGCACCCCACCATATGGTGGACAAGCATGTGGCAGCAGCAGCAGAGGTGGCTCCTCCGGCCTCAGTGGGCTTCAGCCCAAGGTGACTTGTGTGGCATGGCATCAAGTGAATAATCTCATGGGGAGGCCTAACTGGGGCAGGGTGCCTGGGTGGCAGGGAAGGGCGGTGGTGTCTCCTCCACCTTTTAGGGTGTGATTCCTCATCTCATTGCATGGACAGCGTAACTGTTCTCCATCACTCTGGTGGGTTGGTTGGCTGCAGGGGTGGAGCACTGTCTGTTGTCAGAAGTAACCAGCTGCCACTGTCCTCCCTGTGATGAAGCCATTTCCTCCTCCACTATTTGTGTGCCAGCAGTCTTCCGTAGCTGGATAGACTTCTCAGGCTTGGGTGTCTCCACCTGAATACTATTAAGGAATTCCTCACGGGCATAGATACTCCTCAGCGCAGCCACATCCTCCTCCCATCTGCTTCCTGAAGCTTTTCACCAGCACCTTTCACGTTTCATGGTCCCTTCCTCCCGCAAATCCCCTCTGCCTGGTTTTTGTGAGTGGGAAATGCAGGCCACAGTCTCCTCAAAACCACACCAGGATCTGAGTAGAGGCATCCATGGCCAGGTTGTCTGTCTGGATACAGAAACAGGTGAAGGAGACGAGCAGTGCTGGTACTGGCAACATACACTGTTCCTAACCATAGAGCCTATATTAGGGGTTCCTTCTACAAATTCCCCACAAACTCATCTGTTTGTGGTCCACATGAAAGCTTGTGTCCCTCACCAACAGACATTGGTCCAATAACAGGTATTACCTCGTGCACCTTGTCTATGTTATAGGGTGTCCTGCAGTAGTACCAATGAGGAATAGAAATCCCCAGCATGCAGCAGAAGATGTCTTTTATTAAATATCAAGGTAATTGAATTCTTAGTTTCTTGAAAACACGTTGTTCTTGGGCTCCTAATAAGTTGTTGATGTGACTGCCCATTGATCTAAATAAAATGCCAGTTCAACAAAGCAGAACACCACTGCTTCACTTCAGTCTTGTCCCCAAAACCAAAGAATTCAGGCAAATGTGCTTAGGAAGCAGTTTGATTTGTGTTTCTTCCTTTTCATTCCTCATTGTGAAGAACTGAGCCATCACTTACATCATTATCCAAGCACCTTAGTTCTTAAGACTTATTTGAAGCTTTTCCCATGAGCCAACCGAATGCCAAAAACTTTGTTGTAAAAGAGACTTTGCAGTTCTTCAATTCCAATGGGTTATGACTTGAATGAATCAAAATATGCTAGAGTATGAAATTAAAGTTTTGCAAGGTTATGTTTTACCCAATGAATGACTGGACTTTAGGTTACTGATTATTATTTTGCATTGTAGTAGTACCTTGAGACGATGTTGTACTAGGCACAACTATAACTAAAAGATGTTTTCTATCATTTAATGAGTTGGGGGAAATATGTAGTATGGTTTACAATTACTGTATCTTTTTTCAGTTGCGGCTATTGAAATAGGACAAGTATTTCACAGGAACTGCTTCATTTAATAGTAACAGAGAGGAAGCCGTGCTAGTCTATACGCTATCAAAACAAAAAGCAGTCAAGTAGCACTTTAAAGACTAGCAAAATGGTTTATTAGGTGAGCTTTCGTGGGACAGACCCACTTCTTCAAACCATAGTCTGGTCTGGCTATGGTCTGAAGAAGTGGGTCTGTCCCACGAAAGCTCACCTAATAAACCATTTTGCTAGTCTTTAAAGTGCTACTTGACTGCTTTTTGCTTCATTTAACTTTCACACCTTTCCTCTACTTTTTGCCCTGAATGAATTGCTCAACAGATGAGACAATATGTGTGACTTATATGAACCTCTTGCGCTGGTGATCAGATGTTCACACAAACAGATGCACTTACTTCAGTGAGACTCTTTCTGAGCCACATCTTGAGGTCCTGACCCAGAAAGATCAGCTCCTTGCCCCATGAGGGATCCTGCTGACTTTAGTGGGACGGATTAGCGAAGTATGGAACTGTTCAGAAAATGAGTCTGGGTATCTGAGACTGGTCCTGGGTGATCATAAGCTGGCAGCCCTTGAGCACTTAAACAAGTTGCATTAAAACAAACGTAGTTTCCTTTGTTGGGAATAGGAGAACTAGGATATGTTTAAAGTACTATTATTTGATGTTGAAGGAGCTAAGGACCTGATCCAGCAAGTATGTGTTTTTCATGCAGAGCTCTCTTGAGGTTAAATACATAATAAGAAGCCAATGGGAGTTTTATTGGTGGACTTTTAGGACAGTGGTTTTCAACTAGTGTGCCGTGGAAACGTCATCAATTTCTCCTCCTCCCAGCTCTTTGCAGAGCTAAGGTTGGCGGTGGGGGGAGGGGGGACTGATGAAATTTCACAGCACACTTAGATGACCCTGTACCAGCTGGGGGCTCAAGCATCAACTCCCCCACCCGCAAAGAGCAGGGAGGAGGAGGGAGGGGAAATTGACCAACCCTGGGCCAGCTGGGGGCTCAAATAGCAAAGCTGCCTGATTACCAGCTGGTGCAGGGCTGGTCAGTTTCCCCTCACAAAGGCATTGCAAAGCAGCTCCAGGAGGGAAATTGACAGCCCCATGCTACCTTGGACTCAGGCAGCCTTGCTACTTGAGCACCCTACCTGCCAGCTGTTGCTGGGTGGTCAGTTTGGCCCTCTCCCCAAAACTCTGTAAAGAGAGGGGAGCGGAAATTGCCAACATTTCTAGTAAGTCTGCAACTATAGTAAACAAAAGTCAATGTGACATTTATGGCCAATCAATTCAGCTGAAAAAAAGTGGGCGTGCCATGGAATTTGTCTCTCTGAAGTGTGCTGTGTTACAGAAAAGGTTGGGAACTACTGTTCTAGGATATGGCATAAAATTTCCAGCACAGGTTTGAACTCGTGTGTATTATCAATAATTGCTGATGTACTCTATGCTCTGCAGCTACCTCTTAAACACAGTCCTGGCTAATTAATCTGTTAAACAATCTGTTGAAGTAAACATATGAGACCTCCATGGTCTTGTGTAGTTCCTAATACATTGATAGAGAAGTAAAGTCAGCTGCAACAGCGTTTCATAATGGCATATGGAGAGGGCAGTGGGATTTAAGAAATGGGGGGTCAGTTGCCATCTGACTGAGGGCAAGTAATTTATACTCTATACCTCAGTTTCCCTGTTCTAAAACAATGGTGATATCTCCTATGGTTGACTTGTCTATTGAAATGACATAGTCTTTAGAGCAGGGATTGTATATTACTAAGAGTTTGTACAGCACCTGGCACAACGGAGTTGTGCTGTTTTAGTGCTACCAGAATTCTTCTAGTATAGGGGTGTCCAATACGTTCATCGTTCGCCACATGCGATGAATAGGACACCGCATTGTGGTGAATATGGTGCACATGCAGCTCTTGGAGCCTTTAAATGTGTCTTCTCCTGAGAGCCACACAGAGGGAGTATCATCTGCCTGCTCCATACACACACACCCCCACTTGGTGGGAGAAGCACTTGGCAGCCCCTGCAGCGGCTCCAGCAGCAGCACTTGTGGCTCTTAGTCGCCAGCGTTGAATTAGAACAGATGGGGCTGGGAGTGCCTGGCCTTGGGAGAGGGCATTCAGTTAGAGTGGGGTCAGGGAGCTGCAGGTGCCTGGCTCCGGGGGCCAAGGGAGGGCATTTATTTAGGCAGGGGCAGGGCTAGGAGCGCCTGGCTCTGGGGGAGCAGGAGGGCATTGATTAGAGCAGTGGGAGGAATGTGGCAAATATGGAAAGATGACATCCAAAAGTGTGGTGATCTTTGAATTCCTATTGGACACAGCTGTTCTCGCACTAACCAAATGCTTAGCTATTTTGCTCATTCACTAAATCTGATCTATTTTATTTCAACCCAACACATGCAAATTCAGAAATGTCCACAATTCATTGACAAATTCCCACATCAGGCAACTTAAATATAACGCTTTCTTTTGATGTTAGAGTTCCATAATAAACAAATAGATTTAAGTACTACTGAAGAGTCTTTGTGCTGTGGATTCCGCCAACCCATTTGTAAAGAAAGTAAAACTTTTTAATTCCACAAGAATGAAATGCATTTAGAGTCGAATTTGAGGTTTGCAATTGCCATTGTTTATTATCTGTATTACTGGAGTACCTAGGGGCTCTAGTTATAGACCAGGAACCCACTGTGCTAAGAACTCTACAACCAAGAAATGTTCAAATAGCATCACAGAAGAACTTTTTTTGGTTCAGAAGCTCTGGGAGCTGACTTAAAAATGTATGCCCAGATAACGGGGGAAAAACTAATAGTCACTGGAAATATTTTCAGTACAGCGTTTGAGATATTTAACTAGACCTCATGACTGAAAGTTCTTATTATGGTCATCAAAAGACCAGCATTCCAACACATTCCTGGTTGTGTTCCATTTATTAAATGTTCCCTTTTTGGGGCCTAAGTGTGTGTGTTTGGAACAAAGCTACAGTTCAAACAACCCACTTGTCTTCTCTAATGTATTTTTTAAAAAAAAGAAAAAAAAAGGAAAAAATGTGGATGCCACTGAAAATTATAGGTTTCTTGCTTGGGAGAGAAACAGAATTCCAGCCCTCAGTATAGCTTAGCTACAACTATAAAGGAACAAGACTCTAACTAAAGAATCCTTTATATAGAGGAAGAAAAAGAATACTTTGAAAAGAAGAACTGAGCCTTGTTTGTTTTTTAAGTGTGTAAAACACATTTATTTTGCAGAAGTCCAGCTATCTCTTAAACACAGTCCTGGCTTGTTAATCTGTTCAGTTTCATTTTTACATTAAACTCAGAAAAATGTGAGTAATACATCACAGGGGCTCATACTTCATAACACTTCTTAGCTGAGGTGGAATTTGCTGACGTTGATTGTTTTGTCTCCTCTTCAGTAATTTGGCAGCATAAAGAATGTTTGTTTCTCCCATGTTTTGATGCTATCTCCTAATTTTATTAACAATTATATCTACTCTTATGTAGTATCTTAAATCGCAGTGTTGCCAGAAGATGTATGGAATCTGGATATATAGTCAAAGGATGATGTGAAGCATGGTGGCAAGCTACACAGTGTGTGCCTGGTAGAAGCCCCAGTAGTTCCCACTCTGTGCAGGGGGGAGAGGGTCGGGTGAGCACCTGTGAATTTATATTAGCAACCAAATGCGACATTTAGGCTATGTCTACACTAGCCCCGCCCCCTTTTGAAAGGGGGATGCTAATGAGACACTTTGGGATATGCTAATGAGGTGCCACAATGAATATGCGGCACCTAATTAGCATAATGGCAGCTTCAGCACTTTGAAAGTGCCATTTTTGATTGCACGTGGATCATCTACCTGGGGTCCTTTTTGAAAGGCCCCTGCACACTTTGAAATCCTCTTATTCCTATTTGCTCTCTTACCCATTCCCAAACCTCCTGGTTGCTGTAAGCAGGGGAGCCTCAGCTCCAGTACCCTCTTCCAGAGCCTCTAGCTACTACAGGGAATGGAAAGAAATATCTCTGATACTATTGCTACTCCTCCCTCTGTTTCTTGGGTCCTCTTCCCTCACTCCTTGTAGGAATCTCCAGTGTGGCACAACAGCGAGAAACTGATACTATTCTTGACAGTTTTGCAGCTGCTTGGGAAAGCTGAGAGTGGCACAGGAAGCAGTAGTGTAGGCTCAAAAAGACATCGCCACATGTGTTTGTATTCAGAAGATTATCTCCACAATCACGAAGGCTTGAAACTGCTTTATATTTTTCAGCAAGAGTTCATATTCTGCAGAAAGATAAGACTTAGGCCCTCACACTCGTTAGGGAGAGAGACTTACTTGACACTAGTGAATGGTCAAATGTGCCTTTTTCAAGGCCTGAACAGGCAGGGGGCCCAAATCTCTATGTCTACACTAGAGCGACTGTCCAACAAACTTCTGTTGACGTATCTTCCAGCAAAACTTCTATCGACAGATTATGGTCAGACAGCCAAGTGTATCGAAATGGTGATCCACTCTGTTAACAGAGAGTGGCTGGATTGCCTGACCACTCTCTTGACAAAACAGCCACTTGGAAGCACAGCAGACAGAGGGACCCCCATAATGTTCAGACTGGCTTTCTCCCAACAGAGGCATTCTGCCTCACGGGGGAGTAGCAGAATGCTGTCAATATAAGTGCCATGTTCTGCCAATTTACTGTCAACAGAACGCTCGGAGAATCTGGACACTCCCCCAGTTTTGTTGACAAAAGGCCAGTTCTGTCCACAAAACCCTCTAGTGTAGACATAAGCTACGTTGTTGGACTTTATAGACATGGTTTGGGTTTTTATTTTTTTTCCTGGTGGGTTTTTCTGTAGCTTTGCAGGTCCAATTATGAGTGAGGCCAATTATTGATCATAGTCTGTTACTATCTGGGGAACTATCAGAGGGGTAGTCAAGTTAGTCTATAAGCTGCCACGGGACTTCTTGTTGTTTTTGAAGATACAGACTAACATATTTTGGACCATAAGCTTTGATAGGCAAAGACCCGCTTTGTCAGATGCATGAGTGGGGGTTCCAGAGTAGGGTCTAAATTTACAGGCTTCTGAAAAAGTGGGAGTCCCCGTCAAGAGGAGGGCCAGAGTTCACAAGGTCTGTTCAGTCGCAAACGATTTGGCCCATCAGCAGCAGCTAATGTGGAGGAGTGAACATCAAGAGCGGAGAAAATGCTTTTGTAATTGGCCAGGCACTCCCAGTCTCTGTTCAGTCCTTGACTGATGGTGTCAAATTTGCAAATGAATTGCAGCCCTGCAGTTTCTCTTTTGGAAGCTCTTTTTAAAGGTTTTGTTGTTGATTGTTGTTGCAGGATGGCTACTTTTAAGTCTGTTACTGAGCGTCCAGGGAGACTGAAGTGTTCTACAGCTTTTTGCATGTTACCATTCCTGATATCTGATTAGTGTCCATTTATTCTTTTTACATAGAGACTGCCCAGTTTGGCTAAGGTATATTGCAGTGGGGCATTGCTGGCACATGATGGCATATATTATATTAGTAGATGTGCAGGTGAATGAGCCACTGATGGGGTGGTTGATGTGGTTAGGTCCTGTGACAATGTTGCTGGTGTAGATAGGTGAGCAGAATTGGCACTGAGGTTTGTTGCAGGGATTGGTTCCAGGTTTAGAGTTACTGTGGTGTGGTCTATAGTTGCCGTTGAGAATTTATTTAAGGTTGGAGGGCTGTCTGTCAGTGAGAACTGGCCTACCTCCCAAGGTCTGTGAGAGTGAAGGGTCATTGTCCAGCATGGATTGTAGATCACTGACAATGAGCTGAAAAGGTTTTAACTGGGGGCTGTATGTGACAGCCAATGGTGTTCTGTTGTTTTCCTTGTTGGGCCTGTCTTGTAGCAGGTGGCTTCTGGGTACATGTCTGGCTCTGTCAGTCTGTTTTCTCACTTCCTTACGAGGGTACTGTAGTTTTAGAAAAGCTTGGTAAAGGTCTTGTAGGTCTCTGTCTCTGTCTGAGAGATTGGAGCAAATGTGGCTGTACCTTAGTGCTTGGCTGTATCCAGTGGATCGTGTGGTGTGCCCTGAATGGAAGTTGGAGGCATATAGGTAAGCATAGCAATCCGTGCATTTCTGGTATAGGGTGGTGTTTTATGTGACTATCGCTTATTTGTACAGTAGTGTCCAGGAAGTGGATCTCTTTTGTGGATTGGTCCAGGCTGAGGTTGATGGTGGGGTGGAAACTGTTGAAATGATGGTGGAACTCTTTAAGAGTCTCCTTCCCAAGGGTTCAGATGATGATGTCATCACTGTAGCGCAGGCAGAGGAGGAGCGCGAGGGGATGAGAGCTGAAGAAGTGTTGTTTCAGGTCAGCCATAAAAATGTTGGCATACTGCAGGGCCATGTGGATGTTCATAACAGTGCCACTGATTTGAAGATAAAATTGTCCTCAGATCTAAACTAGCTGTGGGTGAGGACAAAGTGACAAAGATCCACCACCCATTTGTGCCTTGGCCTCATCAGAGATAATGTTCCTAACAGCTTGAAGTCTATCTTCATGTGGGATATTGATATAAAGGGACTCTAAATCCATGGTAGCCAGGATGGTGTTTTCAGGAAGGTCACCAATGAATTGCAGTTTCTTAAGGAAGTTGGTGGTATCTTGAAGAAAGCTGGGAGTACTGGTGGCATAGGGGTCTGAGTAGAGAGTCCATGTAGCCAGACAATCCTGTAGTGAGAGTGCCAAGGGCTGAGATGATGGGGCACCCAGGATTCCCAGCTATCTGGGGAAGAAGTTTCAGTGAAAAGAAGTATATTAAATGCTGTTGGCCCTGAATGGATGGGTCATGGCATCCACTGAAGCTTGTCTCAACAAAGAAGCCTAAAAGTTTCTACAGAAGTATTTCCCACTAGTAATTGAAGAATACCCTCCCTCCCCCTTGCTGTGATTCCTTTGATCCAGCTCTGCTCCTAATTACCTGATAATCATCTGAACTGCAGCCTTTACAGTTCAACCTCAATCCCTTACTTTTCCTAAACATTTCCAGTGGGTAACTTCATCCCTCATTGGTTTCCTGAGAAGTGACCCACAGAAGCCGTGTAAGCTCTTGGAGGGCTTTGTTGGTTACAATCCATAGCATGCACATTGCAGAAATATAAATGTTAGGTCAAGATGCTTTGACAAGTTTTAAATCCATCCAGCTGCTGCTTCCTAAAAGTGTCCCTGGAGCAGCTGCATGCAAGATGTTTACAATTAAAAAACCGAAACAGCCGCTTAACAGCCATAGAGAACTACTCTCCCCGACATAATCTATTAAGTATATTTGAAAACTCATTGTCAAGAGCATGATCTCATTTAGTATCAATGCCAAAGGAGAAGCAATATTTACTTTCAGCTTATCCTGTGGCTCCTGGGCGTGTCTTTGAAAAGCACAAGCCCACCCTGGGAGATGCATAGCTCCTGCAGGCAGTCTGGGAGGCAACGTGACTGGAACACAGGAGCATGGGGTGATTGTGCCCAGGTTTGCGAGATGCAGCAGTCGCACACTTCTGCCATTAGCCCCTTCCAAAGGCCAACAGAAGGAACAAGAGGGTGATACCTCTCTCTTTTCCCCTCCCAATTTGACCTGTGGAGCCAAAAGCTAAGAGAGAAATGGAACATCTCAGATCTTCTAAGGAGGAACCAGTGCTCTAATCCCAGCAGGGGCCAGGCCTGCTGCAGTGCTGGTTGCGTAGCTAGATGGCTTTAGTAGTTGGCCACAGCTCCTACTTTGCTGAAGGCAAACATCACTTCCTTGGTGACCAATAAGGTCATGATTGTAGCCTTCCCAAAGACAACATCTTTTTAAATCAGAGTGAGATCAAGTTATTGTAGGATTGAGAGTGGAGGTGCAAGATGTGTCTTTTCTACGTATGCCAGTGGTGGGCCACCCTCGGGCTGCAAGCAGTCCATGGGAGTTCTATGTGTGGCCTGAGAGACATTTTGTTTTCTGTTGCCCATGTACAGGGTTGCCAGTTTTCTCCTGATTTTTCATCTGCATGTTTTTTTTCCCCTCATGGTATGACCAGAGTGACATGCCTGGAAAGCAAGACACATGAAGTGAGGTGTGTTTTGAGCGTGAGAGCCATATGCTCCCTCTACAGCTAATCAAAGGCAGCTATGGTTCAATCAGCACACCCGCCAAACTGCAGGTACACAAGCACAGTTGGCAACTTACCCTATGCCGGGAGAGTGTCTTATGACTTGTCTTATGACAGTGAGCTCTGGCCCTCTCTTTTACTGGGACCCCACTCTTTAAATACCCCTCTGAAACCACTACCCCCAACTCATGCATCTGATGAAGGGGGTCTTTGCCCACGAAAGCTTATGCTCCAAAATATGTTAGTATATAAGGTGCCACAAGACATTTTGTTGTTTCTGACATTCTTGTGGCCCACTGAGATGAAGGATAAGAGAGGCATTGTGGCCCACTCACTAGCCTAGGTTGCCCCCCCAGTGGTCTATGCCCTAATCCATCCTTGCGCTTGCTTGTATCCCTAACACAGTGAAGCTAAGCCAGGACAAAGTGGCTTAGCAGAGCCTTTGTGCAGATATCAAAAGATGGTCATAATCTTTTGTGAGGATGGCTTTGTTTTGGCATCTCAAGTGGCTGGAGCTTTGGAGAGTACCATCTCATTTTGGTGTCTCCTGTGGAGCCAGCTTTGGAGAGTACAATCTATTCAAACAATCTATGAAAATTTGAACAACAGGAAGGAAAATGTTTCATTTCCTCCCTGTGCCTTTGGAGCAGAGAATGAGCAGAGCCATGCTCCCTAAGCAAAGTGAAAATCTGCGTTCAGAGAAGCATGAATGGAGAGAGAGTGGTATCTGCCATGGAAAAACGTGCTGGCTGGATGAGACCTCCATCCCAAAGGTGCTGCATAGAAAAAGTCTAAGCCCAGCTCTGTGTGGCTGAGTGGGTGTATGAAAGCACCCTTTCTTATGCCAAACTCTTGTATGTGTGTATAATAGGAGGGGCACCATTCCCTCTCACTGCAGCCATGTGAATGCTTCTCCCTTTAAACAGCCATTGTAGTCATGCATATTATGGAAGCTGGGCTCCATTTGTTCGATTTTTTTGTTTCTATACAATGAAGATTCAAAACAGCAGAAGAAGGGGCCTTAGCCCTGCACTCTAAGCTCAGCACCACAAGAGAACTAAAAAAAACTATTTCTTAGAGGAGCAGGTTACACAACTAATCTAACCTATTGTTGGCTAATGCTTACTCAGACAGATGCCATACCAGCAAAAGTGGTATTGAATGCTGTTCCCAGGGCCGTCCTTAGAGTTTATGGGGCCCTACACAGTTCCAGTAACTCATGCTGCTATGTCCAATAGCAGCTGCAGGGAGGGAATGGAAGGAAAGATATTTTAGAGATGTGATTTTATAATCTTCACCAACACACCTATGATTTTAAACTAAGGTGGCACAGACTAACACAATAAATTCAAGTATCAGAGAGGTAGCCATGTTAGTCTGTATCTTTGAGAACAACAAGAAATCCTGTAGCACCTTATAGACAAACAGATATTTTGGAGCATAAGCTTTCGTGGGCAAAGACCCCAAACAGGTCTTTGCCCCCAGAAGCTTATGCTCCAAAATATCTGTTCATCTATAAGGTGCCACAGGACAACAATAAATTCAGAAACTGACCAGTATATACCTGGGGTTTAGCAAATGCCATTGAAATGGCTTTGTTGCCATTGAAATGGCTCTTTCACAGGTTCAATGTTCTGCTAATAGATCTGGCAAACTTCATTTTTAAGTTAATTAGATCCTTTCTTGAAGAAGCAGAGCCACACAACAGGGACATGAAGATGGGTGGACATTAATTCCCAGTGGTGCCCTAAAGTTTTGGATGGCCTACCTACCCAACTGCCCTACACATGTAATATTGTTTGCACCTCTTGAAAGTATGCACAGAATTGGTGCTTGTTTTTGCCCTAGACCTTTTTGTATGTGCAACCATGTTTCAGCAGGGAGACATTTAAGGAACATGGGTGGGGGGGAGGAGGTTTATAGCCTGAATTGCATTCTGTGATACAGCGCAAATGCACTTCAAAATAGTCACGGGAGACAATCCTTCTACCCCCCACCCCACCCTTTAACAAAGGTACAAACCACACTGCAGAGCCACATATCAAAGGCCTTGCTGCTGACGGGAGCCATACATGCACCCGCGTGGACTAAGCCAAAGGCTGGCACTTCTGTGCCTCGGCCCACTGCCTGTTTGCAGTTTCAGATCTTTAAGCTACCAAAATGGTCAATAAGAAATGAGTTTCTTAAAATTTCAAAGTCTTATTTAGTGGTACACATGTACCTACTCCTGCAGTGGGCTGTGACCCTGTGAGAGTCCTTGCCAAAGGCGATAAGTCCAGGTTTTAAAACAAGGATGGCAGCTCCTTTTCTGAACATGACTTAGGTTGTCCAGGTTCTCCAGTACATTTCCCTCCAGGGGTCTGGGTTTAAAACTTAAACCATTTACACTTCAAAATCAGCTCCATCCAAATCCAGGTTTCAGAGACGTCGTCCTGTTAGTCTGTATCTGCAACAACAAGGAGAACTCCAGTGGCACCTTATAGACTAATATTTATATATTCATCAGGTGCATCTGCCAAAGTGAGTCTTTGCCCAGGAAAGCGTATGCGCCAATACATCTGTTCGTCTCTGAGGTGCCCCGGGACTTCTCAGGTGCTTGACTTGACAGGGCTTTTACACCCATCAGGTGCCCGACCGCGGGGATTAGCCCCTTCCCACGCACTGCTCCAGGGAGGGCTCTGCCGCTTTGATCTCTGCGGGCTGTCTGCTCCAGGGAGGGATTCCCCGCCAATCAGACTCCGCTCTGTGTGCTGCCTGGTTCCGGCCTGAGCGCCCCTTTGATCTCTGGGGTAGCGCGGCGAGCCCCCAGCCGCAGGGAGCTCGGAGCTGCGGCCGGGCAGCTGCTTTCGGCCCCGCTGCACACGCAGCTCTGTCTCCCCCTTCCCCCCGCCCCGGAGGTCACCAGCGTCTGTTGGCAAAGCGCAGCAGCCTTTGCAGCGGGCTGTCTCCGAAACCTCCCCGGCGCCTGCACGAACCCGCCTCCCCCAGCCCAAACCCAGGCGCGCGCTTCCTAATAAGGCCGCTGCGGAGGCATCAAGTAGCCCCACGATTCTTGCAGAGGGGCTGGGAGGCGAACTCCTCCCCCCCACTTGCATGGTGCATTTGAGGAACTTTGCAGCAGGCGGAGGAAGGGCCCTGGCCCAAGTTGCCTCCCTGTCTCTCTCCCGGCGCAGCCGAGGCGGACCGCAGTGAGTAACTCACTCCCTCTTTGCTCATTCATTGCCCCGGCTCGGGTGGGAGCCGGCCCTCCGCACTGCAGAGAGCCCGGCGCAGGCGGCGAGCCAGGGAGCAGGTTGTGGCTGCGCAGCCATCCCCCGGGGTGCTGCTCCCCTGCCCGCAGGCTGGGCGCTGGGAGGCGCTTCTGCAAACAGGGTCGGTGCACGGAGAACAGCGGCGCTCCCTGGCGAGCCGAGCCGAGCCTGAGCTCGCTGTTAGATCTTGGAAAGCGCGGGGCAGGGGTCTGCCCGCGCGGGGGCTCTGCAGGGTCGCATTGCCCGACCCGTGCAAACCACTTTGCCCCGTGTTTTATACAGGGATGTGGGAGAGGGCTCCAGAGCAGCATGTTCACGTGCTGAGCACTGCTGGGAATGGGGGGGCGTAACTAAGCCGCCCCGGCCCGGTTGCGTGAGCCCCCGCTTGCGAGCCAGTCCCGGGGTGCCGGTGAGGGGCAGAGACCCAGGAAGCAGCATTGCAGCGGTTTGGATCGCTTTGCATCGCTCGGGGCTTTGCAACCCCCCTGAGCGGAGGTCAGAATTCCTCCCTGGCCGGCGCACATTGCAGTGCCTGTCGGTTTTGTGTCCTTATTCTTCGGACAAAGCGTCTCCTCCCCCACTAGAGCCCCAGTCGGATTTTGTGAATAGCTTCTTTCATACCAGCTGTAGCCCCAAAGGCTGTCCAGAGCTGAGGTCTCTCTCTCTCTGCTATTGTGTGGTGTAAGAGGCGCAATCAAGCGGGAATAGAGAGACGTGGTCGGCTGAGGAAGAAAGGTGTGTGGGATGGGAAGAGTCTCATATGCTATGTGGGGGAGGGAGGAAGGAAACAGGGCCAAGCCCCAGTTGGTGTAAATCACCCTAGTTCCATTGGAATAAAAATGCATTGGGATAAATAGAGCTAGGGTGATTTGCCCCTGTCTTGGATTTGCACCCTTGTGCCAAAGTGGCAGTGTTAGAAAAATACAGTTCATGCTCCAGACCCTAATGCTGATATGCCATTGATGCACAAGAATTGGACACTTGGGTAGCCCTGAAGTTAACAGGGTCTTCTTGTAGAATTATGTACTTAAGCACTTGGAAAAGCAGAGTCTTGGTTTCCTACAAAATTATCTCTACAGCAATGGTGTAATTACCTGAAGCCCCTTTCTCTTGCAAAAGTCTCATTGGAGTTGTGGACAGTTTGCTCAAGATAGATCTCAGAAACTAATACATAGCTTTTTATTGGTGGTGGCCCTGTAGATTTGTAGAGGGATGTTTTTTATTTTCCTACAATGAAATTTGGGGCGTCCCCTGAAATCCTGCAGGAAGGGGAACTGAGCCCAGATTACCAGGAATTAATTATTTTGGGGAAAAAACAGTAATGCAGCATATTCTCTTATCAATGGTTAATTTTAAAATTACTTTTGTATGCTAGCAGCAAAGGCTTGTGTAGAGCAGATTTCAGTGGGTTAGATTTTACTTACCACCTCAGCTACTTTCTCTCAAACATCTTTTGCATATTAAAAGTATAAAGAAGTGTGTGCATTCAGATACATAGAGATGTTTCTTCCAGTGTATGCTTAGGTACTTTGAATTTGTAAGAAGACTTTTTATTGTAATATTGTGTACTGATCTTATGTTGCATAAAGCCTCGAGTATCTCAAACCACGGGTTAAATTCTATTAACCTCATTCAGATACAATGCATAAGTAGTGGTAGGCGGGAGTGGGATACTTAAAATTATTAACTTGCTGGGGGGTGAAATTCTCAGCACTCTAACTGTATGCTATAGAGTAGCATACTTGGAAATCTTTTCCCCTTAATCCTCATATCTCCTGTCCATGCCATTAGCTTGGCAGAACATCCTGGGTGGAAGTGGGGATGGAACGGCATGAAATTGGCTAGCAGAGTCTAGAGATCCCTGACAGTTTAGTGGGGAGAATTTCCTCATCTTTCTATCTGCTCCTTATCTGTAAAGTGTGTATCAGGTCCTCCCCAGACTAAATATTCTGGCTGAGTGCCAAGAGATGCATGGGGAGAAATATTCTTTCCAAGGCTGAGGAGTGGTGGCAGAGTTGCTCAAAATCATCAAATGTCTTCTACAAGGGAAATGGCTGAAAGAGAAATGTTATACTGAGTTCCCCCATACCCGGACTCTAGATGCTTCCAGGTGAGGAGCCCCTGATGAGCTGGGCAAGTGACTTGCAAGGAGGTATGTTCCTCCTGCAGAGGCTTGCCATATTTGATGGTCATTGAACCAAGCTTGGTGGTTGAAGTGCAACCCAGGTGGCCTTGGATATGGAGACAGACTTTGCATCTAAACGTTCAGTAAATTCCCAGTCTACAGATGCTTTTTCCTCACTGCTTAGATTATTCCTGTATTTGGTGAACATGCATTGGTTTGTAGGCTTGAGATTTTTTTTTTCCCCTTCCCACAGGCAGGAGGCTTACAGATAACCACTGGAGTCCAGGAATGTCATGAATTGAGAAGATATTTTCCTTTTAATGTGTAGTAGGGGTTCTCAAACTGTTGGTGAGGACCCCAGAGTGGGTTGCAATCCCATTTTAATGGGGTTGCCAGGAGTGATGTTAGACTTGCTGTGGCCCAGAGGCAAAGTCCAAGCCTAGGGGATTCATCCTGGGGGTCAGTGTGAGTGTTACAGTCCCTTGCATGGGACTGAAGCCCTTGCGCTTGAACTTTGGCCCACCAAGCTAGGGTGGTAGAGCTCAACATAAGAACGGCCTTGTAGCCCAGTATCTTGTCTTCTGACAATGGCCAATACCAGATGCCCCAGAGGAAATGAAAAGAAAAGGCAATCAGAAAGCAGTTCATCCTGTCACCCAGTCATAGCTCTGACAACCAGGGGCTGGGGATGCCATGCCTGCTGATCCTAACAACTGTTGATGGACCCATCATTCTCAATTTTATCTAGTTCTTTTTTGATCTCTGTTAAAATCCTGCCCTTCGCAATATCCTCCTGCTGGGAGTTCCACAGGGTGACTGTGTTGTGTGAAGAAATACTTCCCTTTGTTTTTTAGCTTTCTGTCTATTTCTTTTGGTGACCCCCTAGTTCTTGTGTTATGGGAAGAAGTAAATAGTTTTTTCTTATTTACTTTCTCCACTCCCGTCATGATTTTACAGACCTCTATTATATCTGCCTCAGATAGGAGGCCTGGAACCTGAGGCAGGGGAGAGAGATGCTTTTGAGTTTACACAGCTGATCTGAAGAAGATTTTAGTGTAAGCTGTAAAGTTCATCTCACTAACAAATTTGGTCCAGTAAAAGATACTACCTCACCCGGCTTGTCTTCCTAATATCCTGGGACCAACATATCTAAGAGAACATGGCATGTGCCATAGCAGAGAAGAAGTAATCTGTAATGAGTATATAGGCCAAAGCCACTATAGTTAAACTCTGTGTCACTGTAGTGCTTCACACTATAGCCACTTGCTACTGAGACAGGAGAGTAACTACAGCGAAGGGAGAAAAATCTCCTCCTCTTCCACACACACCCATCCCCCCGCCCGCAAGGTGGTAATTGGACTGATAGAAGAATTCTTCCAACAACGAACAGCTGTCCACACTGGGGAGTTAGATTGGCTTAATTTAAATTGATTAGGGATGTGCAAATGTTCACTTTTCTGATCAATCTAGCTGGCTTGACAAAAAATGTTTAGCATAGGCTTAGGTGCTTTTGATACCTTACCTCCTAGGCAAATTAAACACAACCTATAGTGTGCAGCTGTGGTCACATTATGAGATCTTCTTGAAACCTGCACTGTCCGTAATAATCATCTGCACATAAACACTTTTGGGAATAGAATAAGATACTGTGAAACCATAGCAAAGAAGAGACTAAAGATGTCAATTGGCTGATAAGTGAGATGAGAAGCAAGTAGAACATTAATTTGTGAGTGCAACCTTGAAAGGCTAAATGGTAACTTCGTTCATAAAACAGGCCAGAAGGTGTTAATTGAGCTCAATCCAGCAATTTTGGTGCAGGCAGAACTCCCATTTAAATTAGTGGAAACTCTGGCTGAGTAAGTTTTGTATTTTCATAATTATGTATCTGACTGTTTCAGCCTCTGGAGATTCTCAGGGACTGCTACTTCTCATTTTCATTGTGATGAAAATGTGAAAACAATGGAGTTGAACTAGAATCAAGTCCTTAATAAAAAATTGAGGGACTGATTCTGAGAGATTAGACATCAATTGGAGATACAGCTGCATCCCTGAAAATTGAATCTTGAAATTCTGGAATAAATTTAGCTTGCATTTCTGCAGAGGGGGAGTTTCTGTGAGAAACTTTCTCTTAGTGATTTATTAACCAAGGCTTTTCAGGTTTACTGGAATTTAACATGTGAGCTTAATCTATCTTTTGTTCATCCAGCTCACAGGATTTAAGGTTTTAAGAAGGTCTACAGAAGCTTCTCCCCCAGACCGCTTATTTAATTAAAGCGTCTTTGTGCATTATTTACATCTGAATCCCCCAGGTATCAAAGAATCTGCCAGCTTTTGGAATACTGATTTAGGATAAGCATCTTGAAACGTGTCTTGTCAATGTTCTGTTGTGAACAGAATCATGGAAAAGAAATAAAAATTTGGGCTATAATTTTGAAGCTTAAATGCCCATGGATTGGCACCTGTCTATATTTAGACAACCCTATGTAGCAGTTGCTTGAATTTCTGAGATGCTGAAGTGACTTAAAGGAGACTTGAGGGTCCTTTTCACCTTTGAAAATTATGCAGGTGCCTAACTATGGAGGCAAGTTAATGTGCTTAGACCCAAACTGGAGGAGCTTTGACCTTAAATCCAGCTGTCACTGGGTTCTGTATGAATTCTTCAGAATAAGCACACCTGGGATCAGATGCCATATATGCTTTAATACTTACAGAAAATAGAGGCTAGAGGCTGCGGTCTTCTACCTCCCAACCCCCACCACCACTACACACACTTGCAGTTGATAATCAAAACAAAAAGCAGTCAAGTTGCAGTTGACAGTTTGAAGGATCAAGTTGTCTTCTGAATGGAAGCAATGAGATGCTCATCTTTCCAAATGCACTTAGGTGCTTGGTATTAACACAGCACATTAGTGTACAGTGTCTCGCTGAATGGCTTTCTCCTTGAATTTGCTGCCAGGTAATGACCCCGATATAGCTAAATTTCATTGCAGTCTGTCTGCTCTTTCAGAACTCTATAGGTACTGCTGTTCTTGCACTAATAAAGATGGGCTTCTACCAGTTTTATGTGGGATGAATCACAATGAGGGACAGTTGAGAAGAATGAGCAGGACAGTGACTTTTTTTGGTGAACTCTGGCTTGATGTTGGGACAAATTGTGGAGATGTCACTCAATTTTGCCTCAGTCCACAACTTGCTTGGGTAAAACTCTCATTGGAGTCATTGTGAGATTTGCCTGCATAGTGCATTGGGAAAAGCTGAAGGTAGGTATCAGAATTTGGTTACCCTAGAATGAATTAAGCACATCACACAGAGATTGACTCGGCAAATATTACTACTGAGGAAGTCTGTGTACAAAGGTCCTTGATCAACTCTAAATTTAGCCAGTGACAGTGTTATTATTTCTCTTTGTCATAATAATCCATGAAATATGATTAATATCCTGTGTTGTACGTGGCTAGATTTAAAGATTTGGGGAGGGGGATTAGGAGAAGGCCCTAATTGCAATAGTAGTAGGCATCCTTCAGTCTGCATAGACTATGGATCGCGCCCTTTAAAGTCTCAATTGAGGACTTCATTTACAGCGTCTATTGTGACTATAAAGACCCACACAAGAGTGACAGTCCTTGCTGCATGTCTTGCAGATGTAGTGGGTGTCTGGCAAGTCCTTAGTGTGCTTTCTGTGTGCTCGCTTCTCCTCTGCTAGCTGTCTGATCTTCAACTCACCCTTCTGAAGGCCCTTGTGTAACCCCTGCCTCCATCTGCTGCGGTCGTCTGCTAGTTCTTCCCAGTTGTCCAGGTCGATGTCTACCTCTCTGAGGTCTCTCTTGCAGACATCTTTGTAACGCAGCTGGGGGCGTCCGGGAGGTCTTTTGCCAGAGGCTAGCTCACCAGACAGGATGTCTTTTGGAATCCTTCCATCGTTCATCCTGTGGACGTGGCCAAGCCAGCGGAGCCGACGCTGCCTGAGGAGGGTGTGCATGGTTGGGATTCCAGCTTGCTTGAGGACGGCGGTGTTGGTAACTCTGTCCTTCCATGATATTCCAAGGATGCGCCTGAGGCAGCGCAAGTGGAAGACGTTCAGCCTCTTTTCCTGGTGGGCATACAGGGTCCGAGTCTCGCTGCCATAAAGGAGGGTGCTGAGGATGCAGGCTCTGTAGACTTGCATTTTGGTGTGAGTGTACAGCTTGTTGTTATTCCACACACTCTTGCTGAGTCTGGACAGAGTTGTGGCCGCTTTTCCGATCATCCTATTTAGCTCAGTGTCCAACGACTGGGTGTCAGTGATGGTGGACCCGAGGTAAACGAACTCGTGGATGACCTCTAACGTATAGTTGTCAGTGCTGATTGATGGGGATTCAGCAACATCCTGACCGAGTACGTTTGTCTTCTTTAGGCTGATGGTAAGCCCAAAGTCCTTGCACGCTTTGGAGAACCGATCCAGCAGTTTTTGAAGCTGGTCTTCTGTGTGAGACACTACAGCAGCATCGTCTGCGAACAGCATGTCTCTGATGAGGACTTCTCGCACCTTAGACTTCGCTTTCAGCCTCGCAAGGTTAAACAGTTTCCCATCAGATCTTGTGTGCAGCAAGATGCCCTCTGTTGAAGATCCAAAGGCATGCTTCAGGAGGAGTGGGAAGAAGATCCCGAACAATGTCAGAGCAAGCACGCATCCTTGTTTGACGCCGCTCCTGATTCTGAAAGCATCCGATAATGCGCCGTCATATTGGATGGTTCCTCTCATGTCTTCGTGGAACGACTGGATCATCTTGAGTAACCGTGGAGGACAGCCTATCTTGTGGAGCAGTTTGAACAGACCATCCCTGCTGACCAAGTCAAAAGCCTTGGTCAAGTCGATGAAGACTACGTAGGGTGACTTTCTCTGCTCCCTGCACTTCTCCTGCAGCTGCCTTAGAGAGAAGACCATGTCGACGGTAGACCTCTCTGCATGGAATCCGCACTGCGATTCGGGGTACACCCTCTCAGCAATCTTCTGGAGTCTGCCAAGGATGACGCGAGCGAACAGTTTACCAGTGACGCTTAGGAGGGAGATTCCACGGTAGTTGTTGTAGTCGCTTCTGTCTCCTTTGTTCTTATACAATGTTACAATGTTAGTGTCACGCATGTCCTGTGGAACCTCACCCTCTTTCCAGCACAGGCACAGTAGCTCATGTAGGGGTTCCAGGAGTGTGTCCGCGGCACATTTGGTTACCTCTGGTGGTATACCATCCTGACCAGGGGCCTTTCCTGCTGCAGTGCCGTCGATGGCTCTCTTCAGTTCATCCACAGTCGGTTCTTGATCCAGTTTGTCCATTACTGGTAGGAGCTCGACAGCATCGAGGGCTGCGTCAACCACAACGTTCTCGCGTGAGTACAGCTCGGAGTAGTGCTCAACCCAGTGCTCCATCTGTTTGGCTCTGTCAGCAATGACTTCACCAGATTTGGATTTCAGAGGTGCCGTCTTGTTCTGGGTGGGTCCTAATGCCTTCTTCATACCCTCGTACATTCCTCTGAGATTACCAAAGTCGGCACAGGCCTGGATGCTGCTGCATAGCTGGAGCCAGTGGTTGTTGGCACAGCGCTTGGCTGTCTGCTGTACTGTTCTTCTGGCCTCTCTAAGTGCTTGCTGGGTACTCTGGCTCGGTGAGCGTTTGTACTCCAGGAGTGCAGCGCGCTTCTTTTCAATGACTGGAATCATCTCATCGGAGTTAGCTTCGAACCAGTCATTTGTGTTTCTAGCTCTTTTTCCAAACACCGACAAGGCCGTGTTGTAAACTGTATCCCTCAGAGGTTGCCATTTGGATGTCGCATCGACGCCCCCAGTGCCGCTGCGCAGATTTTCCTGGAGCGTGTCTCTGAATTTTTCAGCTTTCTCCAAGTTTGCCGTCTTTCTGGTGTCAATGCGGGGCCTTCCAGCAGGTTTAGAGCGGTACAGCTTCTTGGGTCTCAGCTTGAGCTTGGAGCAAACTAGCAAGTGATCTGTATCACAGTCAGCACTATGATAGCTGCGTGTCAGAAGGACGTTTTTGAGGTTATTACGCCAAGTGATGACCACATCTAGTTGATGCCAGGGCTTCGAGCGTGGGTGTCTCCACAACACTCTGTGCTGTGGCTTCGTTCGGAAGAATGTGTTTGTGATGCACAGATTGTGGTAGTGCAGTGTTTCTCAATAGGGCAGCCTTCAATGGAGTACATCAACTCATCTAGATGTTTGCCCAGTTTTACAGCAAGCTACATAAAAAAGCACTAGCAAAGTCAGTCCAAACTAAAATTTCATACAGACAGGGATTTATTTTTACAGCTCTATAGACTGTGCACTGAAAATTAAGTACAATATTTATATTACATTTGATTTATTTTATAACTTTAGGATTAAAAATGAGAACATAAGCAATCTTTCAGTAAGTGTGCTGTCACACTTTATATTTTTAAGTAAGGTGAAACTGGAGTTACACAAGACAAATCAGCCTCTAGGAAGCAATAGTCTGGCAAGGTTGAGAGTCACTGCTATCGTGCTTTTCATCTGAAAGCACTTCGCAAAGGAGAATTAACATCACATATTCCTGTTTTACAGATGTGGAAACTAAGGCATACACAAGGAAAATAGCTTGTCCAAGATCACACAACAGATTAGTAACTGCAGAGCTGCCAGATGTCCTGATCCTCTGATCATTACACTATCCATTGGACCACAGTGTTTTCCACTGTACACAGGCTACTTAATCCATCTTGAGAGTCTAGAACACAAACAAATTGGAAAGTAGAAAACATTTTAAAAAAGAGAACAGTGCGATATTTAGGTTAACTTTTCCTTTTTCTTCTCTCTCATCAAGCTCTCAGTTCTACAGTTCCTGTATCGTGACACTATTTAGTATAATATTGGAGGTGCAGTATAATCATAACATGTTTGTCTCGTAAAGGAGTAAAATGTTTGACATACCAGTTTTAGTCCATTCTCTATTCAGTGACAAACAAAACTAATTATGTAGCTTTTCAGTGCTTTTAACATGTTGATTAGTTCTATGACACGGAAAACACTTGTATAAAGTTTGGAGGGGGAACTACAGATTTTAATAGTTGATATATTAAGGATCTTTGTCAAACACTTCTCTGTATTATAGATTGGGCAAAAAAAAGTAGGGTTTGCAACAAACCAAGAAGCCAAATAACACACTTCCTTCCAAGGCTGCAAAAGTTGTTACTTTGAAGCTAAATACAAGCCCAGGACAAAGATTTCATCTTAAAGAGTGGCTCACTATAAATGGGGCTTTTGTGTGCTATCTTTTCCTGCCAGGTTATGGTTTATCCCACGAGACCGGAAATAGAATTTTGCTGATTTTTAATGAGGCATGTAACTTCCTGCCCTCCAAGAGTGTTTCAGCTACATTTGACCACAATGAAGTGGTTCGAGATGATTGAGTTGACTGAAAATTCCTGTTTTCCTATCATGTTAGGATTTCTGGGTGTCTTTATTGATGTCTGTAGTTTATTCATCTTTTTCCTTTAAAATAGGAATTGAAGTTCTTTCACCAATATGGAACCATTCAGTGTTTTTTTTTTCTTCTCTCCAAGTAACTAGTTTGCTCAAAACTATTGTATTTTCTTTCTTTGTCTTCTCCCCTCCCCCCACCCCGCCTTCTCTTTCCCTCACGTTTGCCTTCCATAAACTCGCTCACTTTCTTAGTCTATAATAAAATTTAGTTAAATAAAAATTGAATGTAAAAGCTGTATGTTGTGTGGGGGGTGGTGGTGGAATGCAATACATTTTTGACAATGGTTGGATATACATGTTATCCTTAGATTTGCTGAGACAGTGTCCAGAGTGGTAAATTACCCTGTCTGTAGAAGAGCGTTAATTTGCATACTCTTCTGGTAAATCATACAGCCAGCGTCAGAGTTGTTGGCGAGCCAGCAGGCGATCTCTCTAAGAAACCTTGAAGGATTTTGTCAAAAGCTTGGTATCTTGAAGACCTGCCATTGCATGTAGAAATATGAATTGAGCTTGATAGAGAAATATAACAACAGAGAGGTAGCTGTGTTAGTCTGTACTCCAACAAAACAAAGCAGCAGAAATGTAGCCCTTTAAAGACTAACAAAATGATTTATTTGGTGATGAGCTTTCATGGGACAGGATCTGAAGAAGTGGGTCTGTCCCAAGAAAGCTCATTGCCGAATACATTATTTTGTTAGTCTTTAAAGTGCTACATTTCTGCTGCTTTTTTTAGAGAAATATAAGGTGACCTGTAGCATCTTGTGCTGCAGTCTGGATCACCTACCTACCAGTGCTGTAATATAGATAACCAATAGCTTTCAGAATTTGATTTCAGTCTACATTTAGTAATAGTCCTCTCATTGTATAATTACTACAAGGAATTCTCCAGATCCAGACTGTTTCCCCACCCCCGCCCCACACAGGAAAGCAGGTGTAGATGAAAAGAGTATTTCTCGTAGTGTCATGTATTTTTACTGTATAGCAGTCATTGGTTAGTATTGTAATACTGTGTAAGAGCCATGGATTCATACTGCAAAGCACCATCTCCATATAATGCTGTTTAGGAAAGCTCCTAATATTGCATGTACTCCTCTGCACACACAAAATATACAATAAAGACTTCACATTCATGGGGCACACATTCCTTACCAGGATCTCTTATGACTTTACTCATTAGTGCGGTACCACTCTGAGAGGCAGGTGAGCCTTGTTGTTCCAATTTCACAGATGTGAAAATAGAGCCAGAAAACATTTTCACTATGATCACATGAGAAGTCTCTGGATACAGCTACAAATGAACCCTGGTGTTCCTGATAAACATTCCTGTGCAGTAACCACAAGTCCATCCTTCCTCCATAAAGAAATGTGCTTATTTCAAACAGGAAACCAGTGTTATCGGAGCCTTATAGAATCATTTATCCTAGACAGACACATAAGGAAGATGTACTTATGTTGCGTGAAGACATTCAAAATGAATTGGGGGTCCAAGTTATTTGTTAAATGAAATAAGACTAAATATATTGTTTAGATAATTCCAGTTATTGTTAACCAACAATAATGCGCTAATCCAGTAGCGTATCTTCCTTGCATTTTGTAATCTTCCTCGGAAACACTCCTTGGCTGTCATTGCTCTGCTCTCTGATCACTTTCTCTCTCTAATCTTGTTTTCCAGACTATTTTTATGTCTTAGAATTGATGTTAGTAGGGTTCAGATCAGTGTTCGTAAACTTCTCTCATGCTTTTGGCAGCTTTTCACATCCATGAATTCTTCATGATTCTGCAGTTCAGACTCTTAAACAAGTGGTTGAAAAGAATGGGCAGAGGAAGACTTAGTACAATAATAAGCACTTATTTTGTGGTGCCGGACAAACTGTTATCTACCCCCACTGGAATACCAGGAAATGAAGGTATTGTGTACATCGGTTTCACCTTGTCTATTAAGTTGCAAGCTCTTTCGCCTTGGGATGGTCAGGTAATTTGTATTTTCACAGTGCCTACCTCAATGGGGCATCATTTTCAGCTGTTCCTTCCTGAGGAACTGGCATAATAAACATAATTAATAATATCTTGGTGCACCTGGGGATAGCACCTGAGGCAATCCTAGCCTGTAAATGAGGAATTGCTGATGGAGAAACTGAGGTAGGGACAAGTAAAGGTGAGTCAATGACAGAACTTGGAACCAGAGAATCCTGTATCACAGGCCTACAGTTAAGCATTAGACAGGACTCCCTCAGTAGACGCAGTGGATACGAAGTGGGAAGAAGAGTTAGGGATCCAGAAATCTGGATCCAAGATAGTAGCAAACAGGCTGCATAGTGAGAAATACTGGCTATATTTCTGTCATGGAGAGGTCTAATATATAATGATGATTCAGTATCTTTCAGTGCAGTATTGGGTAGCAAGATCTCATTTTCACAAGGATAAAAACAAGCACTAAATAAAAAATATTCCTGGCCCATGAGGATGTAGCCCAGCAGGCAAAAAGTCCCTATATTTTTCTCCAATAGACAGTTTGTGGTGTGGGGTGAGTGTAGTTGCCATGTATAATTTACACAGTATTTTCCCTCCCACATCAGTAAATCTATTTCAACCAAGGGAACTGCACTTTGCCTTTTAAGGCCAGAAGGGACTATTATGTTCATATCATCTGACCTCTGGAATAGCATGTGTTATAGAATCTCACTTAGTCATTCTGGCATCTTCTCTAACTATTTGCACACTAATTCAACCACTACTGTCAAGTCCAGCCTTGATTTAAAAGCTCCACGTGATGGAAAATCTATTTCAACCCTTTACTCGTAATCACTTATCTGCATCTCTAGATATCTATGCACCCTTGTAAATGTGGCTTAAGTGTCTTGTCAAAAATGTCATGGGAAACCAGTGGAGAAGGCACATTCTCTAGACTCATCGGACCGTCCTTCATTAGCTCTGGCTCGAAAGATCAGTGCTGTATTGCTGAATGTTTCAATACAATGTTTCACATGTACTGGTTTCAGACCCAGCTGCCAATCCATGTGTACTATGGGGTTTTCACAGTTGGACGTGTTCTCTCTCTGTAGTTAGAACTTCAGCAGCTCAAATTGAAGGAATCTGTGTGGACAGAATTCTGACAGTCATCAGAATACTACCTGAATTTCTAAGTAATAAAGTGGAGCTGTACCGCATCATAAAAATGAAATTATCCAGAATGGTTTCATCATCCAAGCTGATCTGAAATACATTGATTGTGAGAGACTAGATCTTTAAAAGAAAGCTTCAGTTGTCCCATGCTGGAGAGAACTTGGGAGCAGGGCTGGGAAATCATTTCTCTCCTGAAGTAAAACTCATGCAGGGGTTGGGGGTGGGGGTGGAGAGATGGAATAACATAGAATTTCTTACTGAACTCTTTCATCAGCTGGTGAGACCCACTGCTGTGAACCCTTCAAAAGCCTTCAAGTTCTTGGGGATTCCCCAGCGACTGTCTCCCGCTTCTAGATCTGGGGCTGCTTGGATTGTTGAGGTAGAGCTACAGAATTCCTTAGAGGAAGCTGTCACTCTAAGGCAGGATTTAGAGCACTCAAAGCAGAAAGGATTGTTTCAAGGAGTGTAACTTCTTGTGCAGGTTACTCACGGGATTTTGGGGCGCTTTTCTCTTGTCATGTAGTAACTTGTCATGATCATGAGGGTTAGCCAGCAGCCTGGGAGTAAAAGGGTTAATCTCCTTAGCCAGGCGGGGTTGGCCTATAGGAATGTAGGTAAGAATTTCAAACTGGGACAAAGGAATTTTTTGGCTGCTCCCTTTTCTGTCCTCTGGTCTCTCTTCTTCTTTCCACCCATGAGGGAGACAGACACAGAATATGTCCCTCCAAGAACAGGCCCTCCAATCTTCTGTAAGCAGGGTAAAGTTTAGATAAATCCGTTAGGCTTTATTGTTTTATGGCTTGGGAAGTGGGATCTGATGTCTGTTCACTTTTTAGAAATGTTCTTTTACTCTCCTTGTAACTAAGTTCTAGGCCCATGGTGGAGACTCCCCATGTGTTTTACTTTGTGACTCTTCCATCTAGCCATGAGGCTTGCAGCACGAATATTGTTGTAATAATAACAGTTCTCTCTCTCTCTTTTTATTAACCTGGTATTGGTTAATGTTTGTGTCCTGGTTTTTTACTTTTGGGGCTGAGATTTCCCAAGTCGTCTCTCCCTGGTTTCCTTATTATTACTTGGGTGGTGGCAGCAAATTTTATCTCCAAAATCTAAGGTTTTTTTTTTTTGTTTTTTTTTAAGGATTTTGGGGGCGAAGTTTATACCAAAACCTGGTATGTAAGGTTTTTGAGGTACTTTTGCTGGCCCCCACTCCTGCATTTGTCTTGCTAGAGTGGGGAAGGAGCCATGACATAGCTCCACGAAGATCAAGGTCCGGTTGTGCTGAGTACTGTATTATGGTCCCTGTACCACATATCTGACTATCTTTGTGTATAGCTGGAGGCAGACAGGGATGAAGGAGAAGTTGTTTTGTAAGTGGAACTTGGGATGCAGTCATCTAATAAGCAGCAGTAAGAGGTGAACTGGCTCTGGCCTTGCTCCAGCAGTCTCTCTCTCCTACTCATCATCCTCGAATGTGCAGACCTAGGAACTTGCTGAGAGCTCTCCACATGGTTCCAGGAATGGGTCAGGCATCCTGAGCCTTCCTGTTATGTGAGTAGCCTTCCACAGGTGGCTCTGAGGGAAAGATTAGGTCATCTAGGCATCTCTGTAATAGTAAGGATAAGGAAACTAAGGCAGAGGGAGGTAAGTGATACACCCAGGTTACATAGCCATTAGTTGCAGAGCTGGGACAGGACTCAAGGCTTCCGTGCTCCTGAATGAAAACCAGTGGCCTAATCCTGGAAATCTTACTGTGCTCATTGGCTTCTATGGGACAGCTTGAGTGACAAAGTGCTTGTGAAGGGGTCAGGCTGTAAAGGGATTTTGTCTACTTTCCATATGTCTGAATGGCTGTACCAAAAATGTGTACAGCCTGGCTGGTCAGCCTTCAGGCACCTGATCTCTTGGTTTTGGTTGTCTGTGCTCTTGGTGACATACTAACTCTTTTTAGTGTAAACCGTGAGGTGTGGTTTTTTTTTTTTGTTTTTTGTTTTTGTTTAATTGGAATGGTTTTGCTGAGTTCCCATTGGAATATTTTTAGCACTGAAGTCTAATAGATCTGATATTACATAACATTTATATATTCCACTCTTGTATGCAGAGTTGTAGCCATGTCAGTCCCAAGGTATAAAAGACACAAGATAAGTGAGGTAATATTTTTTTAAACCAGTTTGACTCTCAGCAACAGAAGTTACTGCGATAAAAAGATACTGCTTTACTCACTTTGTGTCTCTGGTGATGCAATGTGTTATGTAAGTTATTTCTCTAGAAAGCATTTTTTCAGTGAAAGTCAGTATCATTATCGATTTACACGTGGGGAAACTGAGGCAAAGAGGGCAGCATGACTTGCCCATAATTACCAAGCAGGTCAGTGAAAGAGTAAGGTATAGAAGAACCCAGATGATATAAACAGCACCAAACCAGTGTACTACCCACTAGACCACAGTGCTTCCAATAGCAATCTCAATTATTGCTTGACTGGAGGATGTCCTTTGTTTTCTTTTGCTATAACTTTGCTTGTTCTGGGAGGAAACATGCCTTGTAAGTATGAAATACTAATTCCTGCTGACGGTCCCTTTTGACTTTCAGTGCTGCATTGTCTGTTGTAACAAATTAGGCAAGGTCACTGTTTAATATGTTGCCATTCTGATTCTATTACAGTAACCTCATGATGAGTTTGCAAGTCACTTTTGCTTTCTGCCAGATTCTCATAGGTGTGGGTATGAAAGTGCTGTGTGTTCTGGAGGTTGCTAAGGTAATATTGTAGCAAAACCCTGTATCACTATTTAACATGCAAATAGAACCTGTGATAGAATGGCTACCTTTCTGGGAGCGTGGCAAAGAATATAATAATATAGAAATAGGAACAAGGGAAAGAGGAAGGTGGTCGGCAGGCAAAGAATGTGCAGGAACTGGGCTTTCTTTGAAGGAAACCATAGTTAGATCTTATTTTTGTGGCATTTCCATTGTCGAGAAATCCTAGGATGTAGGGGAGAAAACAGGGGGAAACATGATTCTTAAAGTGTCTAAATGTAACAAAAAATAATTGGCCTAACTACAAACTGTTGTAGTTGAAACAGTATAACTCTCCTGAGTGGACAGACTTAAATTACATACAGGGCAGGCTCATATCACTGTAGTCTAAGCTGACTCCTTACTGAATTCAGGTAAGTGGATGTGAGTAACTTTTTTAAAGCAATTGAACACTGTCCATACAGGGGCATGCAGAGGTTTAACTAAAAACACATCTTTATTTTAATGAGCGCAACTGTTAGAGTAACAGCACTGCCGTAAACCCCTTTGCCCAGCCACCTCCAAGTCATCTTTTGCTTCCTACTTAATTCAAGTGTTCTCCTTTCCTCCCCACTTCCTCCAAAATACATGTTTCTAATTTTGTGGTGTGTGGGCTCATTGGAGAATACATTTTATATGTGGGACATGCGATGTGAACTATTTTGTTTAGGAATAAATGTACCTGCTTGCTTCTCTCTTGCTGCAGACTTACAGGGATGTAATTCCATTGGTTCATTTGGATTAATAGCCTAGAGCAGGGATTGGCAACCAAAATAGCAAGAAGACCCTTTTTTTTTTTTTTTCAAATTTGGTTAAAAAAAAAACTCAATAATTCAAGAGCTGCAATGCATGTGAATACAAGACAGTCCTTAATAATAATATCAAAACATACTTTTTGTAACCCCTATTTTAAGAACAGCGCGCACACAATGATTTGTCATGTGTTACATGTTTACTTCAGTATGCTCACAAACTTCTTACATATTCTATTTGCTCGCATTTTACATGTTTTTTTATACCACTGTCTTCCTGAGTTTCATTCATGAACCTTCTCTCTCATTTGATTTTGGGAAGAAGGGGCTTTTGAAATCTGGGAGTTCCTTTTGAAAGGGCCCCTGTCTACGCCGGTGGCGCGTGTTCGAAAGCAGCACTTTCGAAATCCATGTGGTTGCCATTATGCTAATGAGGTGCTTCATATTCACTTAGTTAGTTAGCATCTGCCTAAGCAGCTCATTGGTATTCTTCCCCCCCGCCCCCCCGCCCAGTGTAGCCACAGCCTTAGATTTCCTGTGGACTTGGCTGCAGGGCAGTGTTCCCTCTAATCTTTTCCATCCATTGGCAGAATACATCTTATTTGCAGCGAGTTGTACAGAAGAGCATCACCAGTTAGAAACACATCCTGCTGGCTGTGGATGCTGTGCTAATCTGCAAGGTGGCACCTGAATCTCTCCTGGGTGGCTGTCCAGGTACTCATCTTACAGGGAACACTGCTCCAGGGTGGAGCCAAATATGGGGGTTCAGTGTGCGGGAGGGGGCTGTGGGTTGAGAGAGAAGGGTGAGTATGGGAGGGAGATGAGGGCTTTGACCGGGGGTGCAGGTCCTTGAGCAGGGCTGGGAATGAGGTGTGTGGGGGGGTAAGGGGTTTGAAAAGTGGGAGGGAGCTCAGCAGAAGGTTGGGGTGAGGGTTGGAGGTACAAGGCTTGTGAGGGAATCGTGGGCTCAGGGTTGGGGTGTAAGATCTAGGAGGGAATTAGGGACCTACTGTGCAGGAGTGGGGGTCAGGCCAGGTGGCTACAGTGTGGGGTGTTTACCTGGGGCAGCTACCAGTCATTGCCAGAAGGGGGAAGCAGGTAGCACAGCATGGCCCACGCTTACCGACAAACATTGTTCTCTGCAGCTCCTATTGGCTGGGATTCCTGGCCAATGGGACCTGTGGGGGTGGAACCTGTAGGTGAGGGCAGCATAGGGGCAGAGCTTTCCCTGGCACTTGCAGCCCTGTGGCTCCAGTCTAGATGGGCAGATGGCAGCATGTGGTGGTGCTGTCCCTTCCCTTCCCGTTCCCCATGCAGGACTGGATAATGTGCAGGGGCTTTAGTGTCCTCAGCCCAGGGCCTCCATCTGAGGGGCCTTTGAACAAGACATGGGATTTTGGTGGCCCAAAAATCTTTTTTTCAGGGGGCTCCCTTTAGCCTGGGGCCCTGCGCTGTAGCCCCTATGTTAATCCAACCCTGTCTGTGGTGGGAGCAGACTTTGGGTGCCGGTGCTTGTGCTCCTGCCCCTTGGGTGTGTCAAGGCTTAGAGGTCTGGCCTGAGGCATGGAGACTTGCCACAAGCTGGTTCAAATTACACCAGGGTCGGGATCCATTCTGTTGACGAGAGGTCCCGCACCCTGATCTAGTCTTACTTGACCTACAGTGTGACAGAAGCCATGAACATTTCACTCAGGCTTTGTTGCATGTCTGGTGAAGGCATGCTACAACAGTGCGGGGGTGCTCTCCCCTCAGCATATTTAGCCCATCTCGACAGGACACAGAAGCTGTGCTGGTGGGTGGGAAACCCACTCCCACATAATACACACCACTTTTAGTCCATGTAATTTATGTTGCCACATGGGAGGTAGTTTCTTTACACCTCTAAGAAACATAAATTACATTGACTTTAGTGGTAATGTAGACAGGCTCCCCAGTCAGCCTCATATTCATTTCAATAACCAGTATTTGACTAAAAATAATCCTCCAGAAAGAAAGCAGCCAGTCTTGAAGATGTGGAACACTGAGAAGCAGCCATTTCCCTGTGTAGTTTGGTCCAAATCCTCAATTGTTTGTTTTTATTTATTTTTTTAAAAAAACATCTTTTCTATTTTGATTTTTTGTGGACTTTAATCTCCAGCCATTGGTTCTTGTCCTTACTTTCTGTTTTGGATGAAAGAATCCTTCAGAATCAGGTATTTTCTTCCTGTGAAGGTATACACTGTAATCAAGTTACCTCACAGTCTTTTTGATAGTCTCAGTAGACTGACCTCTTACATATTTCCCTTCAAGATGTTTCCCCACTCAGCCTTGTGATCATTTTTGTGGCTCTTCTTTGCACCCTCTCCAACTTTTCAGCATCCCATAGAGGGATTAAATGAATTTCTCCAGTCAAGCTCGAAGTTCACTTATTTCCTGACTCTTGTCTGGTAGCATGACATTTGCTGAGCGGATGCAGTAAATAGGGCTGTAATGTCAAATGTAATGCTTGTTATACTACTTGGTTCTCTGAAATGGTGAATTAAACACAAAAGCTGGAAGAAAAATGTTGATGCTGGATGTTTTCTGTGGTTTTTTAAAAAAAAAAAAAAAGTATGATGTAAGTATGTTATTTCCACATCCTGTCCTCTTCCAGTCTCTGAAGATGCTTGCAGTCTTTGACTTCTGATGACAGTCTGGTTAAAATGTTGGGGTTGTAGGGAGATTCTTTCCAGCTGGCTTCTTGGGATGCAGGCTGGCAATGAGACAGTCTTTGTGGTGACAGGACCAGATTTATATGGAGCCTGTCTCAGCAAATCAGTACCAGTCACAGTCACCCTTGCAGAAAAAGTGTCATCTTGTAGTAAACTCGGTCACGTAGGTTTGCATTATAGAGTGTAATATGGTAAAATAATAGAATGACTGTATTGTTAATGGACACAGTCTGATTTTTCTTTAAAACCAAAGTATAATGTCTGCTTATCTTCAGGAGACATGGGTTTGTGTCTTCCCACATGCAACGCATTCTGTCTGTGCCTGTGGTAATCCCAGAACAGTCCATGTGGATAATACAGTACTTCATTGAACCATAAATGAGTGCATGTAATTCAGCTGGCACCTTTGGCGGCAACTCTGATGAGAGATCCTTGGGAGACTACATGTCTATTTCTGTAGGCTTTCCTGGGATTATGGTTTGTTACACTAAGTGGCGCTCAAACTCGAATAATTGGGGAAGACAGTGTGATATTTAATGGCCTGTGATGTAAGGGTCAGACTTGATGATCTAAAGGTCCCTTCTGGCCATAAATGCTCTGAGTAAGTGACACCAAGTCCTGGTGCCCTCTCCACTGCGCAACACGGTCCAGGAATTGTTCCTTAGCGCCAGCTGTGCATAGCTTGCATGAGTGGTTGTGTGTGTTTATCTGTTCCATTTCACCCCAAGAAATATGTAGCGAGATGGTCAGGGAAACAGCCCCATGCCCCTTTCCATTTTAAAAGCAAGGGGAGCTTTCTCCCTCCTTGTCTTCTCCCTGGCCTAGTGAATGTTGCTGCTTCTCTTCTGTGTCTGAAGTGGGGACTGTGAGCTTGCCTGGAGACATAGGATCTGCCATTCCTAGAGTTCACAGCACCCATGGTAGAGACATCCTCTCTGGGGGCGGGAAGGGGAAGGAGCTGAACTCAAGGAATGTGGAGGGGGGCAGGAGCAGGGCAGGATGGCTGCAGTGGTCAGGCCTGCCCCCAGCACTCACCAGCAATGGTGGGAAGCAGAGTGATCTGGTCCCAGCCTGCTCTATTCCCCCTAGCTCCATTGCTTGAGGGAAGGGAACTGAGGGTAATGGGTAGAACAACCCTTGAACTTGCCAGCAGCAGGAAGTGGATTGACATGGCTGGGAGCCACCAGAGGGGAGCAGGCTGGGTCTGGGTCAGTCTGCTTCCTCTTGCTGCTGCTGGTGAATGCAGAGGAGGGGGCGGGCGGGGGAGAGGGGTGGACCTAGCAGCAGCAGGTGCCAGGCTTCTCTTTAATCCCCTGGATGTCTGGCTCTGGGGAGGAGCCTTGGGAAGGGGTGGAGTGGGGCAGAGAGAGGGCAAAATGGGGAAGTTGTCCCAGGCCCTGAACGCCCTAGGGACAGTCTTGCTTGGGTGCAGCCCACAGGGGTGGGGGCTGCTAGGGGATGGAGCTGCCTGCCAGAGATGGCACTGCTGCATATATGCATGCAGCTGCTTAGTGCACTGTGAAATTTGGGGCAGTTTGGTGCCCCAAACTTCATTGTACCCTGTGCAGCTGTGTATTTTGTGTTGGTAGGGATGGCCTTGCTGGAAGGAGCTCTCTTTCTCTGAGGGACAAGATGGGCAAGCTCCTTCGTTGGGCCAGTTTCTGTTGGTGAAAAGGATGAGAGCTTGTCTGTCTCACCAACAGAAGTTGGTCCAATAAAAGATTTCCTGACCCACTTTGTTTAATAACCTGAGACCAACATGGCTGCAAAAAAAAACAAAGAAACAAAAAAAACTCTTCTTCTGTTGTCTGCCTTCAGAATCTTCCCTTGCTGCATTCTCTCACCATAGGATAATGTGGCACTGATTTCAAGGCTCATCATGACACCGGTAGAATTATGTGACCTGTCTCTGACAGGGCAGCCTACCCCCCAGTAACGCGCGGAAGGTCTGGGGTGAGGCAGGCGAGCCCCATCCAGTTAGTCCAGTGGTGGGCAATCTTTGGGCATAGGTCAGCTGTCAGCATAGGAAGCATCTTCACTGAAGCACTACAGTGGCCCTGCGGCATCCTTTTAAGTGTATACAAGTTCTTAGCCAGAGGTGTCAGAAAATGAAGCATACCAGGAGGCATTTGCTGCTGGGCGGTCACAGAAGACTTAGGGAAAACAGAGGGAAAGCTGCTGAAATGCCTCACTCTGTCTTAATGGGCTGTGGGACAATAAGATTTCATACATTCCCTTGAATAGGTTGATCTAACTAAATCCCTAAAGGGACAATCCCTGAAGAGGGAGGATATAAAATCCCATGCCTCCTAGGAAATCGCTAACAGGTGTTGACCTTTAAATGAACTATTTATCTTCCTAAAACTGCTTCCTCTGCTTCTGTCAAATGTTGATGTCTCCTCTGGCATTAATTCATCACAGACCACTGGAGAGTAGGGATTTTGGAAAGGGAGGGTGAGGTAAAGGGGTCCTCTGTCATTCAGAGGTGTCATATTTACTTTTAGTGGTGGTACTTTTAGTGGTGGTAAGAGAGACGAAGAATGGCTGTACAAAGAAATGCTTTTGTCATAACTTGAATCTCTAATAGCAGGTTTTGCTGTAAGGAAGCTCTTAGGCTGTGGTGGTTTCTAGCCAGCTAGTGCCATAAATCTGTTTTTGTTGTTGGTTTGTTTTTTTTGGGGGGGAGAGGTGGGTTAAAGAGGGCACAATAATAATGTTGTCTGAGGTTGGGATGCCATACAACAAATGTGGTTCTTGCTGCAATCTCTCGCATCTATCCAAGGGCCTGGCACTGTATTTCTCTATTGCACTTGCCAGCTCAGCTCTCATCCTGAAAACTGTTGCTTCCTGAAGACCATTTTCAGGAAGAAAATCAGGGCCTCTGAAAAAACATAATTCTTGGTGCAACTCTATTGACTTCAGTGGAATTGCAGCAGAAGTGCATCTGGCCCAGTTGCCATTAATTCTTGCATTAATTAATGGCAACTCTTGAGCCAGGAAAGGGAAGTGAGAAGGCTCTTGAGGAGACATTTATCCCAAATCCATCTGGCTCATTGAAATGTGTTTTGAGGACCCAAAGCAGTAAATATAACACAAGAGACCATGAACGTTTACAGTGGGGAGGTAGCCTAGATCATTAGATGGAACTGTCACCCCGATATGTGGGAAAATCTTGTGATCTTGTTAGAGGATTGTATCCTCCAGAGGAGGATAAAGGATAGCACTGAATATTACCTAGTTAAAGCGATAGCTATTGGAGGGGAAAAACCAAGGAATTTCAGATTGCTCTATGTAAGGCTAGGAAATCCAAGTGAAAGCTAACATTCCACATTTAATTCTTACAGTAGTGGGCAAGAAAGGGAAAAGGAAGCAAGCTCAGTGGTATGAGGATCAAGGCAGAGGGCCCAAATCTGCCCTCAGAAATGTAAGCACAACCTTTAATTTCAGCAGAAACTGCACAGCTCAATTTCAGGGCTAACCAGAGCCACGGAAATATTTGCTTTCAGTTGGAATCTCCAGTGTTGTGATGGCTTAGCCCAGCCCTTTATTGTTTGGAGTAGTTTCTTTGCATGAATTTACCTTAGTAAGGGATAGGAAATAAATAAGGCTGCAGTTGGCAGGATCTCTTTCTTGATGGATGTTTGTAACAAGAAATAAAATTGGCCAACAGATTGAGTGTAAACAGGAACCTCCCACAGTTGGACTTCAATCCAGTCCTTACACCCCAAGGTGCAAACCTGGCCTTCCCAAAGGCATTCTCCAAAGCAGTCATTTATACAGCTCTGCCCATGAGACACCTGTACATAGCAAGGGAGAAGCTGAGCTGGAATTAAGCCTCTGTACACTTGGCAATTCTCCTCCTGTTCATGCTCTCTCACACTGAGCTGTGTGCAAGAAACCACAGAGGAGCTGTGCTAGCTGGCTCTGGGTAGCTGTAATTATGCAACAATCCTTCAATCCCTGGAAATGGATGTGGTATTTTCACTGTTGAGAAGCCTGGTGGGCAGAGCAGTACAGGCTGAACCTGTCTAATCCGGAAGTGTCTCTTCTGGCAAACTCCATAATCTGCCATGATTTTAGTTAGCTGGAGGATCACTTATCATGGTGTTGCCAAGTTTCCCATGGTTCCATAAAGTTTGTTTACAGCCACCAGACCTGGCTCTCAGAGTTCTGTGCTGCTGTTTAGCTGTAATTTACTCCTAAATGTCTTCTGAGAGCCCACTAAGCAGTGGAAGTGTTGGTAATGCTGCTAGACAATATTGACCTCCTGGTGCCAACGAATTCTCTCATCCAGCATCAGTCAGGTCTTGAGAGAGCCAGACGAGAGGTTCAACCTGTAGTTTATGGAAATGACCAAGTGTGATGGATGAGCTCTTCATTAGACAAACTGGGGGTGAAAAGATATTGTCTGCAGTTCCTTTTCAAAGCTCTAACAAACTCTAAATTCCCCCCTTAATGTGTCAGAGAAGAAACTGGGAAGGAGATGTTGGTTCTTTGGTACTTGATCTCTTTGTGATTTTTTTTCCCCCCAGAAGTGCATAAGTCCTGCTCAGTGGGTCTTGGGCAACTCAACCACTTCTGAAAAATTTCCCATGTGTTGGGTCTGAGCTAGCCTGTTTGTATACTGCTTCCCAGAGGAGTGCTGTGTTAGGAGCTCCTAATTCAGCAGCCTCTTAGGTATGTGTTTATTTTTAGTGAGACAAGGATGGTAAGGTAGTATATTTTATTGGACCTGTGCTGTGGGCAGAAGACACAAGTTTATGAGCGCTTGTTAGTTCAAAAGCTTGTGTCTTTCACCAGCAGAAGTTGGTCCAATAAAAGATATTACCTTACCCTGTTTTTGTCTCATATCCTCAGACCATCCTGGTTACAGCCACACTGCATCTCTTTGTGTGCATTGCCTTTGAAACCAATAGGGCTACTGCTGTGTATGATTTACTGCTGTGCATGATGTGTTGAGGCTCTTAGTGGTTTAGGCCAGGGGGACTGGAAGGCAAGACTCCTTTCTGATTTTGCATCCGTCACTGTCTCATTGCATGAGTTTAGACAAGTCACTTAACCACTCTGTTCCTTGGTAAGACAGTATAATTTGTTAAATGGGCATAAGATATATATCTGCCCCTGAGAATGTGAGTGTTTATATATAAAAGTTTACAGCAGTGGTTGAAAGGCCCTATATATGTGCAGTCGCCCCCCCACCCCCGGAAGTTAAATTTAAACAGCATCAGGAAAAGAAACTAGTTTGCTTGATAGTTGTTAAAGCCTGTCCTGTTTCCTTGTGAAAAATACATTGAACTTGTGTGAAAACTTACTTCCTTTTGAGAGCTACGCCTTGGGTTCTTTCACAGTCGGTTTAACCAAAGCCCAGAAAGAATGTAACACTCAAAAATGGAGGATATTTCTCTCCCTTTCCCCTTCACTCCCCACCTCACAGCATTACTTTTTTCGCAGCCAGATTGAAACTGGTATGGATGTTCTAATAATGGCTGAGGTGGGGAAGGAGCATTTGATGATCGAATCATTATCATCCCTGTGGTGTCCACATCCCTCCGTCTGTGCTCTAACTGTCTCAATATGACAAACCTTAGACTGCACAAAATCTTAACCAGCCAACCTCACCCCCGAACTCTGAAACAAATCTATCTCCAAAGTAAGTTAATAAAACCTATCCTGGAAAAGTGCCAGAGGCTCCATGAGATCAGCTAGGCACTTGGCTGTTTACATGGAAGGTGTTCAGATTCTATGGCCCTGGCCAGCCAAATAAAACCCTTAGATAACTCCATAATAAATTTTGGCTCATCTACAGATAAATATGGCGGTTGTGGGGTTCCCCCCCCCACTTCAGTTGGCAATAAGTGCTGTGGTGTCCATAGGTAACCCTTGCTGATCTGATAAATTTGGCAGGGCAGAGCTGCCCTCTTCTACTTATAAACAAATCCCTAAGGAAGAAAAAATGATGGGAACTCTGATACTCAGACCTGTAAGCACAAAATAGTGTGTGCCCCTAGAGTTGACAGTCAACTGGCTTACAAAGAAGCCTCTGCAATGCTCCATACCGCTAACCAAGGAATCCTCTGAGAGAGGTATGAGCACATCTGATGTACACAGGGGAAGATAGTTTTTTGCAGTTGGAGGAAAAAGAAAGACAATCTGTTGAATGAGTGGAATTTGCATTTAAAACAATGTATTTTGTACTTTACATAGTCTGCTTGTTAATACATACTGTCTTAAAGATTGCTAGCTAAGAACTGAAGGGACGTGAAACCAGCTGTTTTGTGTCAGGCATTGGTAGTGAGCAAGAGACTTTTTGAAAAGTGGGGTGGGGAGTTGAAAAAGACTAACTCCAACAGAATTGTAGATTAGTTCAGGTTCAGTGAATGGCTTTGTTGAAAATGCAAGGTGGGAATTTAAATAGAGAAGAGCTGGTAAGGTGCAAGGAATCGCAGATCTGTTTCCATAGTGACATTGTTCAAACAAAGGCTTAAATGAACATCAGTAGCATCCCTGTTGAATTCTGTATGGGATACCAATCTTCCAATGGGGATACCAGTCACTTCCTCTCTGGATGGGGGAAGGGGAATTGAAGTAGACAAATTGTTGGCTTGAATGGCTGCACTCTTTCGCTCAAGCCACTAGGTTTGTTCGTTTCTCTCTCTCTTTTTTTTTTTTTGATTGGTATTGGATTCTTAAGAAATATTCATTTATCTAATAGTTTTACCATCCTTTTTCTCTCCACACAGAGAGTTGTTGCCTGTGATGGTTTATACACACAGACACACACACACACTCTCTCTCTCTCTCTCTCTTGGACTATAATACAGAAAGGGGTCCTTATTTTGCTTCTTAGCAATTGTCCATATTAATTTAATCTTTTCATCAAGTGAAAGGTAAAACTTGTTGTAAAGTAGCCTGGGTGTCACTGTAGCTTTTTCACCTTTCCACTCCACCTGCCTACAAATCCCCAAATGCAGCAGAGCTGATGGAAAATCCACCAGTAGCTTCCTTTTCATCATGTGAAGGGCCTGGTGCTTTCCCATTCATTTACCTGGGACTAGGCCCATAATTAGCACACAGCTGTTTCAGGTTACAAACATATTTTTCCTTGTCAAAAACTGTACCGCTGCAGATTTCCTTTCTACCAAAAATAGACGCTGCAAATCATAAAACCATAAGTTATAATTTACATCTTTCATATTTTGAGATGAAAAGCATACCAGTCATATGTCTGCCTAAATTATATCCTTTATAAATTATTGAAAAGACTATAGCTGTTTAGGGATACACTTGCAATTTTCATAACAGGCTGAATGAGCAAACTAGCATGAAGGTTCAGTTTAGTCATGGGGGACCCATCGTGTAAAATCACTGTCCATTTCTTCTTTAACAAACTGACTTAAAACGGTAGTGCTTAAAAAGATGGGGAGCATTCAGAGCTATTTGGGGTTCATCAGGGCTGGACGCTCCATTCTGTAATACAGGCCTGAGTTGTTAATCTGCTTGACTCCATTCCTGCTTAACTTGTGTTTTCATGACCTTTCTGACCAGATTATTAGGGGCAGCTTGAAGTCATTGATGTTACACTTGATACGAATTTGATTGCTATCCCCTTTGTCATCCAAGATCAAAAATAGTTAATGGCAGAAAAATCTGTATTAGATCATTGAAGCTATCCTCCTGCAGGACAGAGTCAGTGAACTGAAAATACCCACTTTATTGAAGCTAGTAGAAGTTTTGCTGTGAAGTGCTACATTATCTCTAAATTCTCCCTGCTGCACAGTGCTTTTTTGGTTTTGTTTGGTTTTGTTTTGTTTTGTTTTGTTTTGTTTTGTTTTTTTTAAAAAAAAAAAAAAAAAGAGAGAGAGGATCTGGTATGCAGCCAGCTCCCTGCCCCTGCCCACCCCCAGGGTTGCCATGGCTGTGGCTGCTGGAGGGGGCTCCGTGCCCCAACTGGCTCCCCACCATGGTTGCCAGGACCTCTACCACTCAGATGGCTCCCCATAGCTCAAGTTACTGGCGGAGCTCCATGCCCCATGGACTTCCAGTCCTAGGGCTGCTGGGGTTCCTGCAGCCCCTGGTCCAATCACCAAGGATGGAGCTGCTAGCAGAGTTCCCAGCCCCCAGGCTACTGGGGTTCCCCCAGTTCTACTCAGGTCCCCACAGCTGGAGCTACCGGTGGAGCTCTGTGCCCTAGCCATGGGGCTGGTGGGGTCCCCCTGCCATCTGGCCGGGGATTTGGGATGGCATACCTTGCTGTACCGTTGCAAAAAAACCACTTCTGCTCCATGTTATCAAACAACTAAAAAGCAGCACATTCACACAACAGCTGTTGTCAGAGGAGAAATATCCTGTAAAGGAGTTACAACGCAGAGAGAAGACAAAAGTTTTATATTTTTAGAAGTACAATGTCTTGGTATGAATACCTTTTAAAGGAACAGGTGAGACTATCTCACCTTTATTTCTGTTTATACAGTTTTAGGCATATGTCTTTTAAAACAGGCTTGAAAGAAGGGTTGTCCTGAACAGACACATTCTTTTAGTTTCTCCTTTACAATGCTGACACCAACAGCTCTGGCTGAAATTTTTTTTGAAATAAAATGGTTTTCAAAAATGTTTAATATTTCCATTTTTAAAAGTGAAAATTAGGGCTTCCTCCTCCACCACTTTTTAGTTGCAGAAATGAAGTGATCACTTTAATCCCTTCCTCCATTATGAAATCACAATTTTTCAATATTAATTTTAAAAAAATCAAGTAGATGAAAAATGTTCTTTTTGAAAGTAGTGAAAGAGAAATGGCTGAAATTCTTTGTGCAACTTTGAAAATTTAAAAAATAGGTACTTCTCAGAACAGCTTTCTCTAGGTGACTGGGTAAGTAGAACTCAGTACCTTTGCCCCATTCCTGTCTGTGACACCTCTTTGTGAAGACAGGAGTCCCCTTTTGCTTCTCCTATAAAGGATGATCTGTCAGTTTATCTGTCTCCCCTCTGACAAAGATTGGGTGATCTCTTTGCCACTGGGTACCTTGTCCAATCTTAAGGGGTAAATCAGATAAATCTGTGGGTGAATTTATGCAAAATCATTCTTCTAAGCTATCCCAAAAATCTCTTGTAATGCATGGAAATGTGTTGAGTAGAAGAGGATCTGCATTTTTATCTGATGTTTCTTCTATGCAGTTCTCTATCCCAGGAAAGTCCAAATTTTATGCCCATTGATAAGAACAGGAATAGGGAACAGCTTAGAGTTGTACTTTACCAAGCTCCTTCTCACTTTGTCTAAAAATACATATGCTGGATGGCTGGCAAGTATTTTGCTGAGGGACATGTACTCCTTAAAGATACATTTGTTCATCCTGTTGCTTCCTGTCACCACAGCATGCCATCTTGTAGCTATGTAGAACATCAAGATCTGTGATAACAGCTACCAACATTGGTACAGTGCTCCTTCTGTCTTAGGTCCTGAGGCATAGACAGAGGTCTTGTCACCCAGGCTGGCTGAAACTTTTTGATGGCATGTTAGATTTTTTGACCGAATGAAATTTTTGGCTGAACGAGTACTTTGTCGCTTGTGGGTGGGTTTTTTTTTTTTTTTCAGTGAAATATTTCTGTCAAAACATTTTGAAAAATTTTGAAGAAGACTTGAACAAAATAAAACAAAACAACCTCTAAAGTGTTTTTAATTCTTCAAGGTGATGGGAGGGATTCAGGCCAGGTCTACTTGGGTGGAGCATCACTAACTCTTCTGGGCTTCTGAGCCTGCAAAAGTATGTGAAATAATATCAGAGAACACCACATAAAATGACTGTCTACCACACCATCACTTTGTCATCAATTAGTAGGGCCACAAAAGGCTGTTACAACTTAACTCAGGCCATGTAGTTTCACACTCTAGCCCAACAGGTTGTGGTTGAACTAGATGTAGGGGTGTGCACACTCCTGTGGGGAACTCAGAGGTCTTCTAGGAGGCATATCAACTCATCTAGATATTTGCCTATGTAAAAATCGGTCCAAACTAAAATGTCATAGAGATAGTGACTTATTTATGTTGCTTGATATATTATACACTGAAATGTTAAGTGCAATATTTATATTCAAATTGATTTACTTTATAATTATATGGCAAAAATGAGAAAGTAAGCATTTTTTCAGTAATAGTGTGCTGTGACTTTGGTGTTTTTCTGTCTGATTTTTGCAAGCAAGAAGTTTTTTTCAATGAGTTGAAACTCATACGAAAGGCATTTCAGGCGTCAGCAAGGGGTACAGTAGTCTGGAAAGGCTGAGAGCCTCTGAACTAGAGCATATCACCTAAGAAGTCTGTGATGTTGCCCCTCCATAGTCTTTATGGAAACATGCTTATGAATCTGACAACTCAAACATGCTTTGAACAAAATACTTCATGTATAATTTAAAAAGTGATAATTTGCTGAATGTATATTCTATTTGTATGCATTCCTGTATTTGAGAAGTATGAAACACACTGAGGGACATTACCCCAAGGAACTTACGGCTTGCTACCTGGCACAATGATTTACGAATAGTCGTGTTTTTCCTGGGTATGTCTACACTCGCATTCCTCTTTTGAAAGAAGTATGCAAATGAGGGAAATTAAACATACAAATGAGGTGCATATTTGGCACCTCATTTGCATGCTATTTCAAAAGAGCTTCTTTCGAAAGAAGACAACCAGTGTAGACGCTGCTCTTTCGAAAGTAACCCCATCTTCGAAAGAATCCTCCTTCCCCTTACTTGCAGTTGCGCATATCTCTGTCATTGATAAAGGGCTGTGTGTCTGAACATTTTGTGAACTGCTATGCATATCCCTTCATGCAGAGTAAGATGAATTTGTCTGAAGTTCTGATCCCACTGGGGCTGTGCACTGTGCATCTGAGTGCTGTATTGAGTCCTATTGACTGAGGCCTCCCACACTTGAGCTGATCTTGGTGTTTTACTCTGCTGTGTGCTGTGACCCGAACTTTGTGCCAGTGCTGGAGGGAACATGAGGTTCAGAGGACAGGGTGATGCGGGTTCCCAAGGGGCAGGTATGGATGCTCAGTTGTATTTTCAGCATATCAAGTGCCAGTCCCCAGGGAACCTCTGTGACTGAACCTGTCACAAAGGTTATCCAGGCTGGGGCTCTCTGGGAGCTTAATTTTCAGTGTGTAAGGAGACTTTGTGTGATTTTGGGCACTGAAGTACCTCTGGGTCTCCTGGAATTGTCTGACAGACTAATATCTAGAGACCCCTAACTGAAGCACAGTACAAATACATAGTAAGAGTGATGTTACCTGCCCCTAAAAATGTATGCGTGAAACAGACAAAGGGTTGGCAAAGGAAATTTTTCTGCTGATTTTGATAATTGGAGACCTGAGTCACATTAGACATGGGGGCAGAGGTGGTGATTAAATTCACAACTCCTGAACCTAAGTCCAGTGCCTAAATCACAAGACCACCCGAATCTGTTACTTGATATTTTTAAAATCTTCTTTTGTAGATTAAAATCTCTGTCCCAAAGAACCATAAGGATACTTTTTGTGACCTTGGAATTTTAACCTGTAAAGGTACAATGTGCTTCTTGGCCATAAACCATCAAAAAGCCTTCAGGGGTAATAATTTTCAGTTTCTACCCATCCAGACAGGATTTGATTTGTTGACTTTGTGTCCTACTATCAAACCCGAGGCATCTATTTCTGATTTTTGTGCTGAACACCAAAAGCCTGGATGCTGTCACTGTATGTTCATTAGAAATAAGTTGATGCTGGTCAGTATTTTTTCAGGACAGCACTGAAGATCTAAAAAGTAGAGAACTTCCTGCGTTTCTTCTGTCCCTTCCAAGAGAGTGTGCATTGGCATCACCCATTACAGTTAGCTGAAATAACATCACACTGCGAAGAACAGTCACGTTGTTGTTGTTCTTTCACGTAGTCATTAAACGCAATGAATAATTTTGGGAAGGAAACAGTCCTGAGAAATCTGACACTTGGATTTCTGAGGGGGTGGTAGTTTTTTTTTTTTTTTCTGCTTGCTTTTAAGTGGTGTGGAAAATGTTGATGCCAAAAAATAACAGATGAAATACTGATAAATGTGGGAATGATTTTATTTAAAACAGAGGAGAATAGGAAGGCAGCTGGTTTTCATCTTGTTTTGCTAACTTTTAAGGAGTAAAAGAATTGACTGTATTGATTTATATCCCCACTGTTATGCCCTTGAAGAAGGAATATAGATGAGTGCTATGCGGAAGAAGCATGCAGTGTTTCTCTGGGCTTATTTCTTCATAGGTTGTCTCACCAGAAATGCAGTAGACTCTTCTTACAGGGCCCCATCCTGATCCATCAAAGAAAATGGCAAAGCATCCATTAGCTGCACGATCGATGATCCATAATAAAAATACTTCATTCACAGAACAACTTCACATTAAATGGTGGCTTCGCTAGAAGTGGGATTGGAGCTGTTACTTTGTGAGTCTCAAGTAGAATTCAGTGGTTCCCTTCCTAAGGAAAGTTACTGTGCTCATCTTGATCCTTTAGGTCAGTGGTGTCCAAACCAAAGTGTAACAGTCACCACAGTGTTTCCTGCCACTGCAGTCTGGCACCCTATTCTCCCCCTCCCCCCCGTAGCCAGGCACACACCACCCCCTGTGCAAAGTGCCAGCAACTCACTGGAGCTGCCCTGCCCCAAGCCATCCCACGGCCCTGAGTGAGCCCCGTCTCCACTGCTGACAGGTGGTGGGGCGTGCGCGCAGAGGGGCGGTGGGTACTCCATATGTGCAGCTCTAACGAGCTGCTTCTCCACACCACCCTGTCTGGTTTGCCACATTGGACAGCGCTGCCACAGACAGCGCATTGGACACACCGGCTTTAGGTCATTGTGTGTTGCCTATTAAAGCTGCTCAGGCTGGTGTAGGGTGGCCTTTCACTTTCTGGGCTAGGTTTTTGTGCTGTTCAGCACCAGCTGTCTTCCAAAGCTCGATGTATGTGTTGGAAGAAAGTGACCCCTGTTCAGTATCCTAACCTACTTGGGAAGTTCTGAGGCTTAACGAATAGGCATGAGGAAGATAGAAGTGAAAAGGACCATCTGGTCTATTTCTCTGTAAGTGCACAACTGTTCTCTGAAACTCATTTTGTCTGTGGTTTATTTGATCTGGTCTTAAAATCTCCAGTTCCCCCTTCTTAGCGAGCTGTTTCTCCATTTCCTTCAACCTAATTCTTTCTTTTTCTTTTTGTTTCATTTTTATTTCTACTTCCCACAATTCACTGTATATCAACCCAACTTATATCAATCCTTCTGATATTTGAAGGCTATTATGCAAATCAAGTAGGGGGCCTTGAAATAAGATTATTGAAAGGAAGGATAGTCAAGCGGTCTGGCTGTCGGCCTGAGTCTTCAGAGGCCATGCGTCAATTGCATGCGCTGACACAGACTTCCTGTTGACCTTGGCTAAGTCACTTAATCTTTGGGCACAGTAGCACTTCCCTACTTCATAAAGCTGTTGTAAAAATGAGACTAATAAAGGTTATAGGCCACATCATGCATGATATTATATAATAGGGTAACTTACTTATTACTTTCCTTACTGCTTCAACTAAGGTTGCCAACTTTCTAATTGCACAAAGATGAACACCTTTGCCACACCCATGTGCTGAGGCCTAGCGTCCTGCTTGCTTCATCCTCCCTCTTTCTGTTGCTTGCTCTCCCCACTCTGGGCAGGGAGATGATTGTGGGAGAGGATGAGAGCATTGGCTGGGGGTGCGAGCTCTGGGGTGCAACTGGGATGAGAGGTTTGGAGTGCAAAAGGGGGCTCTAGGCTGGAGTGTGAGGTGGAGGGGTTCAGAGTGGGAAAGGGCTCTAGCTGAAGCATGGGGTTGGGGGTGTGGGAGGACATACAGGCTCTGGGTTGGGAATGAGTGAGTGGTTCAGGGTGCGGGAGGGGGTCTAGGCTGGGGCTCAGAGGATCAGAGTGTGGGCTTCAGGTTGAGGCAGAGGTTTGGTTTTGGAGGGGAGGAGAGGGGAGGTCTGGGCTGGGGTTGTGGACTCTGGCATGGGGCCAGAAATGAAGGGCAGGAAATCGGGATGCAGGTGCATGATAGCTCTGGTTGCAGATTGGGGCTCTGGGATAAGGGCTGGAGATGAGTATTTTGGGGCAAGGGGGGCTCCAGAGTGGGGCCTAGGGCTTTGGCAAGCAGGAGGGCATTCTGAGCTGAGGAAGGGCGTTTGGGCACAGAAAGAGGGTTTGGGTTCCAGGAGGGTGTTTGGGTGCAGGAGGGTGTTTGGGACAGGGAGTGTGGTACAGGAAGAGTTTCAGGGTGCAGGCTCCAGGCAGCTCTCACCTCAGGTGGCTCTGCACAAGGAGTGTTGTGTCCCTTTGGCTCCTAGGCGGTGTGCAGAGCCCCCAAGGCAATCCCTTTGCCTAGGTGTTGAGGGACATGTTGCTGTTCAGAGAAGCTGCGCAGAGCCAGGTAGGGAGCTTGCCAACCCTGCCAATGGGACCTTTAAGCAGTGCTTCCTGGAGCTGCTAGGTCCCTTTTTAACAGGGTGTTCCGGTCAAATGGGACAGCTGGCAGTCCTGGGTACAGTACATGTTAGGATGTTAATGGAATGGATGAGGCTTACTGATTATGGTTAATTGGTAGGGCCTGCCATGGGTTAGGAGGCGCTGCAACCCGGCTGCAGTAGCTCTGGTTCACAGTGGTGTCCAGACTAGCTGCTCCAGTGTCCCCCACACGCACACCCCTGTTTAATCAGTCAACCATTTAATTAATTACATGGGATTTTATGCCTCTGGGTACGTCGTCAGTAACTTGATTTGGGGGTGGGTTCTATTTCCAGGAGCTGGTATTGGTTTAGTAGACTGTTTTTAACACTTATTCAACACACACGTAAAACAAACATTAAAAATATTTTAAAACTCAGCCTTGCTCCAAACAAACATTTTCTCTGTCTGTCTTCTGTTCAGTCTTGCGTAAATTTCTTAAATGGCCCCAGATGTCACTGTTTGGGGAGATTTGACTTCAGTGAGCAGCTCTTGAGTTATGATGTTTTTTAAGTCTGACAAAACAAGATGACTTTCTAGTGTAGGCCAAGCAAAACTTGCCCATGTAAACATTGTTTATCATTTGTCAACTCCATGTCTTAAGTAGCTCAGGTTTTTTTGGACTCTTCTGCAACCGTGTCACATTTAGAAACATTAATTGTAATTGATGTTGCTTTACCCACAAAGTCATCTTCATTGTTCCTGCTCCCAGCCATTGTGTATGTACATTTCATACAACCTTCACTTCACTCAAATATTGTAATACGCAGATTTTTTTTTCTGCTCTCTCTAGGATACCGTGTTTCCTTGTCATGGTCACTTTAAATGAATTTGTGGTTATTTTCAATGAATCATAAAGCACTGTTTCCTTATGCTGTTTCACCACTATCTTCATTTCTTGCTTTCAAAAATCTTACCGCAAACCTGTCCGCCTGGAAATGCCCTCTGAAGACAGCATCATGTCATGTAGGCAAATGAAAGCTTTTGTTTATGAAATACTATTGCTTAATCCTGATTAGATTCCAGGGCAATACCACCGTTGCATTAGTGGAGTGCCAACCAATGCAATGAAAGCTGCTGGGGCGTAGCAGTTCATCAACACCTCTGCTCTTGCACTTTCTGAAAGTGTAGATACATTAGCTGCTTCCCAGAGGCTAACAGGAAGAACTTTTGTGATTCCCACTGTAATCAGTAGGAAACTGACAAGTGCTTTAGGATGGGAAATATTCTCTTCTTCATGGTCTGTCCATATGCCTATAACTGTATAGCAAAAATAATGCAAGCACTGCAGGCACATCCAAAGATGAAGAGGTCAGGAAGTCGGAGACCCAGAGGGTCTTTCATGTGGTTTTTTTTTTTTTTCTCTTGTTTCTTTAAAATACAGGAAGTCTCTCATCATGCCCACCTCTGAGAACAGAGCAGGCTCCACCTTCTTAAAGGGGGGTTCCTAACAGAGTCACTGTCCCTCCCAGAGCTCCCCTCAGGGTGATGTTGTTCTGTGGTCCAACTGAAGCTCTGTGCCTTCAAGGTAGTTTTCTAAATTATGGGGATGGTGCCCTGAGAGGACTAGCTGGGCATGTGGGATATGGATAAGCATCACAACTGTGCTGTAGAATCTCAGTGTGAGCAGAGTGTAACCAATGCAGCAATGTGAGTTTGCAGAGAACCTCAAACAAGAAACAGAGGCAGAGCCACTGGCTTCCTCCAGGCATGCTCAACCTTCAGGTTGCCATTGTCCAGTTTAGAACAAGAACATCCAGTCAAAAAGGGACCCTGGCATATCTAGTCAGCAGCACAGCATGGGCCGAGGCTAAGACAGGTTCCCTACTTATGTTGGCTCCTTGCAACCTTAGATGAAGAGAGGCTCCCTCTGCATGCCGTCCTCTCACCTGCATGTGCTGTTCTCACAGCTTCCATTGGTTGTGGTTTCTGGCCAATGCGAGTTGTGGAGCCGTCCCTTGGGATGGGCAGCACACTGCTTGCTGGTTGCACAGATTCTATTGGCCAGGAACCACAACCAATGGGAACAGCAGGGGCGGTGCCTGCGGTTGTGAGGGCAGCACATAAATGGAGCCTCGCTGCAGAAACCTGGGAGCTGCAGTAAGCGCTGTCAGGAACCATTCCCCAGTCCCTTCATTCCCCAGCTCCACCCTGGAGCCCACAACCAGAGCCCTACACCCATCCCCTTTCCCTAGCTCAGAGCCCTCTGTTCCACTTTAACCCCTCATTCCTAGCCCGGAGCCAGCCCCCCCCCCCCCCCCCGCCAACACCACTGCACCCCAGCCTCCTGCCCCACCTTGGAGCCCTCTCCTTCACCCAAAGCCAATTATTCCCTGCCTGGTGAAAGTGAGTGCAGGTGGTGGGAGAGCAAGCTATGGGGGAAGGGTGGATAGAGTGAGTGGGAGGCAGGGCCTTAGCGCAGGAGCTGCACAAGGGTGTTTGATTTGTGGCAATTAGAAAGCTGGCAAGCCTAGGCAGCACCCCTCCCCCGCTCTGCCCCAGGATCTACCCCCAGCTGACCCCTTCTCCCAATCTCCCACCCCTGCTCCTGCCCATCCTTTCCCCCCAAGCCCCCACCCACCTCTGAACTACCCCCATCTTGTCTCTTTCCACCCAGGGGTGAAAGTAACTTACATTTTTTGCAGGTACTGATCTACCATGACCTGCCCCACCTTGCTGGAGGGACGGGCGGTGGGGAGGAGCTGAGAGAGGGTTGGTGGTACAATGGTACCTGTAAGAAATTTAAATGTGCAGTGGGGGGTTGCAGAGTTAGGGCAGGGGGCTGGGCACGGAGCTGCAGGGGGTATGAGGAAGGACTCAGGGCCACTGATTTTCTTGTGTGGGTGCTCCAGCTCTGGAGCACCTACTGAGTCAGTACTATGCTGAGTTGTGATCTGCCCCATCCGTTTCAATTTGATGGCTAATTCAGATGCCTGAAAGTGTTTCAGTGTTACTATTAACTGATCCATTGCTCGTACATGTATGTAGACAAAAGGTCACATTATAAGGACTTACAGCTTGTTTTACCAATGTATAGGTTGGTGGCACTAGGGTTGCCAACTTTCTAACTATAGAAAACTGAGCAGTCTTCTCCTACCCCCAGACCCATCGTTAATCATATGCAGAATATGCAGTTGTGTGGGACCATGCTTTTTAAACTATGTTCCGTGGAACACTGGTGTGCCACCAGTATTTGGAAAAAATATTATTAAAACTGGCTATGTTACTTCTCCACTGCTATGATACCTGATTAAATTACTTCATTTTGTTTGTTTCTGGTTTTTGTTTTGTTTTGTTTTGTTTGTTTGGTTTGTTTTGACAACAATTATTTTTGAAGAAAATTTCCCTAGGTGTTCCACGTGAAAATGTTGTTTGGTGTTCCGTGGTGTCAAAAAGTTTAAGAAACTCTGTTGCAGGGCACAGAAAAGTAGAGACTCCTGCTGTGTCTTAAATGTCCACCCAGCTGCCTCTTTCAATCCCTGTTCTGTGGCTTTGCTTCCTCCAGAGAGGATCTAGCTAACTTACAAATGAAAAACTTTGCTGGAGCTATTGGCAGAACCTGTGGAAGAGACATTCAAGTGGTAACAAAGCCATTTAACATGCATTTGTAAACCCCTGTCTGTTTCTGAATTTACTGTAGTTGTGTTAGTGTGTGTCTTAACAAAACAAAAAAGCAGTCATGTAGCACTTTAAAGACTAACAAAATAATTTATTAGGTGATGAGCTTCCAAGGGGCAGACCCACTTCAGGTCTGGAGATAGTGCTGTATTGAAAAATAGTGCTGAGAGTGAATTGACATGATTATATAACATACAAAAAATAGAAATGAAAATTGACAAATAAGTTACATAGGACAGAAGGGAGGGTAAAGGGGAGGAGGAGAGGGGAAAAATCCTAAGCCCCTGCCTGAGGAAAATGGGACTTTGAGTGATGGTAGAAGGGAAGGCTGGGGTGAACATGGATGGAAAATACCCTCCTCCCCACCCTTGTACCCCCATTTCTGTCCTATTTACCTGATTTGTCAGTTTTCATTTCAGTTTTGTTGTTCGTATCTCTGTTATATAAAAGACTACTTTTTTGTTTTGTTGAATTTACAGTTAGTTGAGGGGACCTGAGTTTAAAATGCGTTCTAAAAATATTTCATTAATGTGTTACAGAAGACTATAAAATCACATCTCTCAAAAAATCACCCCCTCCCCAGCTGCCATGGGGCATAGTGGCACCTTACCTGAGGACAGCCCTGCCCACCCCTGTTGTGCCTCTTCTCTGAGATACCATGCATGTTCACTCCAACCCTCCTCCTGTCTGTCATTCACTCACTCATTTTCATCAGGCAGGGGTCTGGGGGAGGGCTCCAGCTGGGGGTGTGGACTCTGGGTTGGGGCCAGGAATGAGGAGTTTGGGGTACAGTAGACCCCCAACTTACATGGCGGTTGCGTTCTTGCACAGTCCCGCATAAGTCAAATTTTGCATAACTCAGGAAAGCCAGGAAACTGCCTGTCTCCTGTGAGTGACAGTGAGAGTCGGGCTGCCACCCCTGACAGCAGCGGGGAAACTGACCAGCACAGCAGTGCTGGTCGATTTCCCTGCTCCTCTGAGTGGCAGGGAGCTGGCTCTGGCTGCTGACTGCCTGCCTTGTGTGAGAGCCAGGGAACTGACGGATGCTGCTGCACTGGTTAGTTTCCCAGCTCCCCTGAGTGGTGGACAGCCAGGTGTCAGCTCCCCGCTGCTCAGTCGCATTAACCCTTGGGGCTCTACTGTACAGGAGGTGGCTCTGGGCAGGGCAGGTGGTTGGGGTGTGGGTTTCCAGGGGTGGTTCTAAGCTGGGCAGGAGGCTGGGGCACAAGAGGGGGATTGGGATGTGTGTTCTGAGTGGCACTGCTGATATTAGCTGGCTTCTGGGAAATGGCTGGCACACTTCTCCCCGCACGCACTGCCCCTGCCTGCAGGTGCCACCCCTGCAGCTCCCATTGGCAAAGGTGTCTAGCCAGTGGAAGCTACAGGGCCAGTTCTCGGGGCAGCAGCAGCGTGCAGATCCCCCATGCCTAAGAGCTGGAGAGACGTGCCAGCCACTTCCCAGGAGAAACATGAAGCTGGACAAGGAGGCTACCTTAGTCCTGCTCCACTGCCAACAGGACTTCTAATGGCCCAGTCAGCAGTGATAACCACAGCCGCCAAGGGGCCCTTTCAACTGCATGTTCCGTTCAAAAACTGAATACTGAATAACAACCCTAGGAGGGAGGCTTCACTTTCTTGAAATGGGGGGGGGGTAGTTTTGAAAACACTGCCTTAAAGGCACAATTCCATCCCACATGTTTGCTAGTGACATATTTACGTGCAGGCTGGAGGGTCAAGGCCCAAGGCCACAGTTAATGAGGTGAAACATGCAATGATCACAGAGAAAAACGATGTGTAGAATATTTTTATAAAATACTTTCACTGGAGTCAGTGATGCATTTCTCTACTAGTCCATTTCACGCTCTCTGAACTTTTGGACGCTGCATGTGAGGTATTCATTCTGGTATATATTTAAAGTTGTGTCTGGGTGCCAGACTGGGTGTTGGTGAGGTAGCCTACAGGAGGAAGAGATACAGTTACTTTCTATTTGAGAGAGCGCAGCAGTATTCATCTTAATTTTATTTGTCACCAAAAGAAGTTTAAATCAAGTTGACTTGAGAGAATGGTGCTGCTTTGCAGTCAGACTTGGAGGAGTTTGGAGTGACTTGCCCTTTTAAAAGACGAAAAAGAAGTGGCTTTGTGCTCATCTAGAATATAGCGCATAGAAGAAGTTCATGTTTCAAGGAAGCTCCAGCTGCTCAATTACCATCTCAAAAGGCTGAATTGAATCTAATTCTCTTTCTCCATATCAAACAAGTCCCTGTCCTAAATTGCTCTAATTACAGGTTGTTTTTAATAATTCCAAATTGCTTTATAGTTAAAGGACTTCCACGTTCCAATTCAGAGAACTTTTGTTGCTTAGATTGTGTTTAATATGAAATTAAATCAAGCCGCGGTGTAGTAAAGTTGTTCAAAACACGCAATCTGGGAATATTTAAAATTCCTACAAAAATAGCTATTTGACTCGAGCTAAAACAAATTGTGTGCAAAAGCAAGAGGGGCCCTAGGGGACTGCAGAGAACACAAGATAATAAGTCTACTGAAGTTAGTGATGGCAAAGTCCCATTAGGTTCAGTCATCCCTTTGGATAGTCCATGTTGGATATTAATCTGATACACTTATTGATGTCAGCCAAAAAGCTTTAGGAGCTCTTAAGCCAGCTCTTGCTGTGCCTGATCCCATTGAAGTGAATGGAAAGATTGCTGTTGACCTTGATGGACTTTGGTTTGGGCCCATGAATAGGCTTCTAGTCCTGAGTCTTACCCCCTAAGTGTTCTTGTTAATTCTATCTTAATGTTTTAATGCGCACTCATTGCTACTACATCTGAATACCTTATGCCTAAAATTGTTCTGCAAGGGGGAGGTGAGGATGTTTCCCTTTCATTTCTTTGCAGGCTCTTGCTTGCCTTCCATCGTGGTCTATGAAACTGTGTTGCACAACCTCGTTTTATAAAATATGTAATGGAACCCTGGAAAATCAATGCAGTTGGCTTCTGTTTGTCACAGATCTGCGGTTAACACAATTGACACCCTTCCCACCCTGTTCCTCCTGGAGAGAACCCACTTAAGGTTCAGGTCTCAGTCATCACCTCTTTCAGGCAGAAACCTATATCTTCCTCCCTGCAGACTATGGTTTAGGTTTGCAGTTCCTCTGCATTGGACCCCAATCAGGAAACCACAGTGCAACGCCTGTGGGTAGCATTTTTGCAGGACCTGCAATAGTGTACCCGAGTTCATTGCAAAACAGTCTTCACAAAACAAAGTACATTTATTCTTGGAGTAAAAGCATTACAGAGAAAGCATCAGAAACAATAAGAAAACCAAGAGCTTACTAAAGGACAGGGTATCCAGCAGTCTTATTCCCTAGTATGTCCAAGTCTTCCACCAAAGGTGGGCCCTCTCCTTTCGGCAGAAGGAGAAGTCTGGTATGTTTTCTGAATGAAAAGAAGGTTCCGTGTTTACATTGAGCTCAGACTTTTGACAGGAGATGCTCTTTGTCTGCCTGATCTCTGGGAAACCAAGTTTGAACCTATAAAAGCAAGCTTACCCATGTCATAGTAGCTTTCTGGATGTGTTTACTACCAGAGAGAGTCACCTTAATTCTTCTTCACACCTCTCTCTTATATACACTCTCTCTCTCATTTTTCTTGGAGGAAGTAAGGTAACACTCTCTCCTCCCACCAAGATGCATACAATTCCTGGCCTCCAAGATGAGTCCCATAAATACTGCATAGACTTGCAAGATCTGTTACACCACCTATACAGCACAACTTTGCAGTTGTGTTCTGAAATGTGGTGTGTTCAGATCTCATTTTGATTTGACATAGGTCATTGTCCCATCTTGCACATTTGTTACGGAGGAATCAGATGGGAAGAGACTGACATGAATGGTGGACATGTGGAAGGTCTTACATCTAACCTCTGTTTTGTCCTGTTTATCCACTGTATGTCCCAATCTCTTTATTGCCTCCTAATTCCTGTCACAAGTTCCATTTCATTGTTCCCAGACTTCCCCTACCACTGGATCCTTCCCTTCCATCCAAGACCTCATGCAATGAGTGTCACCTTCATAGTTGTTGGACATTCTTCCTCCATAGGCACCTGAGCTAATACTTTCCTCCAAGCCATATGCTGTTATGGCCTTTTGTGTGAGGGTCGGGGCCTTGAAGTTTTCAGGCCATATTCTACACTGGTAACCAAGCTCTAAATTGAGAACCTACCTGGTTTTGTGTTTGGCTGTAGTATATCACCATGTGCTCTAAACAGTTCTGGTGATTTGTTGTATGCCACTAAATCTGCCACACCGCATCCAAAAAGTGGCTGCATTTCAGTGAGAGGTGTAATGATTCACATATGGAAACAGTAACACTCATAGAGTGCTCTGCTCTGTGCGTTTCAGAGATTTGTTAATTTGACTACAGTAAACCCTCAACTTAACAGGGGAAGGGGTGTCCGTTAATGCCGAAAGTCTGTTAAAGCTGAATGGTTACACTGTGTGATGATGAACTGACCTTCCCAGCCCGTCACGCACCCCTATCCTCCTGCCCCATTTTTTCCCCTCACACCTCCATCCCTCTCCCAGTTACCGGGAGAGGAGCTGCACACTAGCCTGGCTCCTTTCACGACTCTCCTCGCTGCAGCTCTTCCAGCCCCCCAACTCCGAACCAACCGTGTGAAAGCACAGCACAGCAGCTCAGCACCATTGCAGGCAGTGGTGGCCGGGCGCCAACGTGCTCTGCGCACACGGGATTTGGAGAGGAGAGCTCCCATGCCACACGGCAGCCTTTCCCCTCCCCTCCATTTGGCTCTTCCAGCCCTGGTGGCCCCAGCTGCAGTGGGAGCTCCAATGGTGGCAGCCACTGCGGCAGCTCTGGTGAGTCACCGTCATTCATTTGGGGGTAAGGTGCTGGCGGACAGCGTCCGTTATTTCTAGTCAGTTAAATAGGGGTCCGTTAAATTGAGGGCTTACTGTATCCTAGAAGCCATAGTATCTTCCTGGCAGCGCATAACCAAAGATCAGCTTTGTTTTCCTGACACTGAATCCAGCCAAGACTGTTTATATCCAACTTGCCAAGAGATTGAAAACCACTGAAATGGATTGCTTTCAACTCTAATAAGTAATCCCCTATTACCATGAAAGATGCAGTCATTTCCAGCATTGTCTGGGTTCTGAAAGTGGATGACATTAGCTCTTTGTTTGAAATCAAATGTTTACAACCCCACTTCAGAGTCTTTGCAGCTGTAGAACAGAGCCAGCAGAAACTGTTTAACAAGTCAGTGCTTCTGCTGTTCTATCTTTAGCATCCTGTAAAGAAGGAGCAATTGTCTTTTCTTGTGCTTTCAGTTCACCCCAGGAAAATGACATCAAGCATGAAAGAGCCGATTCAGTTTTGCCTTCCAACAGGTAGATACCATTCGTCCAAGTGCACGTGTATCTATACATAAGAGTGGTACCTTCTTCATAATGCTCCAAGTCTTGTTTCTCTTTTTTTAATCTTTCTCTGATAGCTTTATCTGAATGAACCAGGATTTGCAACAGCTCTTTCTAAGAGGCAGGTTTTTTTTAACATAGTCTTCTTCATAGTACAGTAGGCCATCACTGAAAGTACATTGTATTTAATTTCGTATTGTTGCCTTTCTATGGTAGAAGAACCTCCCCAGCCAAGGATCCCAGGAAAGAGACGTCATTGATTTTAAGGCTGTTTGGTGTATCTTTAGACTGGCTGTGTGGTCACCAAAACCAAAAATACCCAATTCTGTTACTGAAACTAACAGAAAGCTGTGCTAGTCTAATCAGGATGCCACACTCCAGAAGGCCCTAGGTGACAGGCCTGTTCTCTCCTACAGACAACCTCCCACCCTTATGAGGATTCTCGCCAACAATCACAGTCTGTACTGCAGGAACACCAGTCCTGGAACCTTTCCTTGCAACAAAGCCTGTTGCCAACTTTGTCCACATATCTATTCTGGAGATACCATCACTGGCCCTAACCAGGTTATTCACAGAATCACAGGCACATTCTCATATTCCTTAGCTAACATCATATATGCCATCATGTGCCAACAATGCCCAGATGCTTTGTATATTGGACAGACTTGAAACTGTCTTAGACAAAGAATTAATGGGCACAAAACAGACATAAAAACACTCCTGATCCACAAACCGGTCAGTCAGCATTTTAATGGAGTGGGCCATTCTGTTAATGAGCTGAAGGTTTGCGTCTTACTGAAGAGGAATTTTCACAACAGATTGGAAAGAGAGGCTGCTGAACACTCGTTTATATTCAAATATAACACATTAACGTGGTTTGAACCAGGATGTGAATTCTCTAGGTCATTATAGGGGCTCTTTTGCATTCTTGGCTAAATCTAATTCTTGACTCCCCCGCCCCTTCTGCCCCCTAGTCTCTGATTTGCTCACCTTGATAATATTTTTCTGATTTGTCAATCTTAATTACTATTTTTGATTCTCTGTGCCTTAACTATTGAGTCTGTTCTGGTATGGCTATGATCTGAAGAAGTGGGTCTGTCCCACAAAAGCTCATCATCTAATAAATTATTTTGTTAGTCTTTAAAGTGCTACTGGACTGCCTTTTTTGTTACTGAAACTGTGAGTGACAAATTCTCAACCTCCTGGTCAGTCCATTAGTGCTGTGCTTTTCTTGAATGTTGCCTTAAGAACATAAGAATGGCCTACTGGGTCAGATCAAAGGTCCGTCTAGCCCAGTATCCTGTCTGCCAACAGTAGCCAATGCCAGGTGCCCCAGAGGAGGTGAACTGAAGACAATGATCAAGCCATTTGTCTCCTGCCATCCATCTCCCACCTTCAACAAAAGGCTAGGCACCATACCTTACCCCTTGCTAATAGCCATCTATGGACCTAACCTCCAAATATTTATCAAGTGCTTTTTTTAAACTCTGTTAGAGTCCTGGCCTTTACAGCCTCCTCTGGTAAGGAGTTCCACAGGTTGACTGTGCACTTTGTGAAGAAAAACTTTCTTTTATTAGTTTTGAACCTGCTACCCATTAATTTCATTTGGTGTCCTCTAGTTCTTATATTATGGGAACAAGTAAATAACTTTTCTGTATTCACTTTCTCCACACCAGTCATGATTTTATATACCTCTGTCATATCGCCCCTCAGTCTCCTCTTTTCCAGACTGAAAAGTTCCAGTCTCTCTAGCCTCTCCTCATATGGGACCCATTCCAAACCCTTAATCATTTTAGTTGCCCTTTTCTGAACCTTTTCTAATGCCAATATCTCTTTTTTGGGGTGAAGAGACCACATCTGCACGCAGTACCTCAAGATGTGGGCATACCATAGTTTTATATGGGGGAAGTAAGATATTCTTTGTCTTATTTTGTATCCCTTTCTTAATTATTCCTAACATCCTATTTGCTCTACTGACTGCCACTGCACACTGCGTGGATGTTTTCAGAGAACTATCCACTATAATTCCAAGATCCCTTTCCTGATCTGTTGTAGCTAAGTTTGCCCCCATCATATTGTGTATATATAATTGGGTTTATTTTTCCCAATGTACATTATCTTACACTTACCTACATTAAATTTCATTTGCCATTTTGTTGCCCAATTACTCAGTTTGCTGAGATCTTTTTGAAGTTCTTCACAGTCTGCTTTGGTTTTGACTATCCTGAACAGTTTGGTGTCATCTACAAACTTTGCCACCTCACTGCTTAACCCTTTCTCTAGATCATTGATGAATAAGTTGAACAAGATTGGTCCCAGGACTGACCCTTGGGGAACGCCACTAGTTACCCCCTTCCATTGTGAAAATTTACCATTTATTCCTACCCTTTGTTTCCTGTCTTTTAACCAGTTCCCAATCCATGAAAGGATCTTTCCTCCTATCCCATGACCACCTAATTTACATAAGAGCCTTTGGCGAGGGCCTGCGTCAAAGGCTTTCTGGAAATCTAAGTATACTATGTCTACTGCATCCCCCCTGTCCGCATGCTTGTTCACCCCTTCAAAGAACTCTAATAGATTAGTAAGACACGACTTCTCTTTACAGAAACCATGTTGACTTTTTGCTCAACAAAATGTTCTTCTACATGTCTGACAATTTTATTCTTTACTACTGTTTCTACTAATTTGCCCGGTACTGACGTTAGACTTACTGGTCTATAATTGCTACGGTCTCCTTTAGAACCCTTTTTAAATATTGGTGTTATATTAGCTGTCTTCCAATCATTGGGTACCGAAGCTGATTTAAAGGATAGGTTACAAACCACCGTTAATAGTTCCGCAATTTCACATTTGAGTTCTTTCAGAACATTGCTTCTATTGAAATCAGCACCAGAAAGTCTTAGCTTCAACGTCAGAGGAAATCAGCTGGAAAAAAATAAGACCTGAGATGTTTCCTATAAACTGTAGGGTATTTTTAAACCAATGAATGTTAGGAAGAGGGCTGTGCCCAACATGAGATGCCAGAAGGGGAACCAGAGGGGTGGATGGATACATACCATTATTTCACTGAATGTTTGTGTCTTGGTTTTCTTGTGTGGTGATGATTCATGGATGGAGGAAAATGCAATAATAAAATACCAGCTCTGCCTTTAGAAATGGGATGCCTCTTGCCAATAACATTGTAACTAGCCTATCTCCAGTTGGTGTAGTCAGTGTATATCTCTTCTTAGTAGGTCAGGAATAGAAGGAGAAGCACTTCAGAGTTCCCCTTTCACAGGCTAGTTAGTGATTTGGCAATGGGCAAAGAGAGAAACTGGCTCTGTGGAAAGGCAAATCATAACTGCGCCATATTTACGACTGAGAGATGGAGGTTCAGTCCTTGGATATGCTCAAAGGGAACAGTAGGCATAGTGATAGAAGTATCAGGACACTGCCAGTGAGAAAAACAAGCATAGGGAGCAAGAAATTCTTGACTTTCTAAAATTTTCCCCTCAAAGTTCCTGCCCAGCTAAAATCAACTTAGGGCCTCTATTCTAGTCAAACTCTTCAACCATAGCTATCACCATGGTGTTTCAGTGCCTTCATCTTGTCTCTTGGTTTGTACAGGCAATTTTGTTTGTGTAATTTACCTTAGGTATTGGTCTACCTCCAATGGGTGCAGGTTCCCAAGCAGTCATTATACACGAGTGAATCAAAGTACTGTACCTACCAAAGCTGGGGCATTAAAAGAGATCTGTGGTTTAAAAAATCTGCCCCGAAGCCATTTTCACTTGGAGTGCCTGGTGGCAATGGGATAAACCCGGGTGGTACTTGATGTGAAAACATGAGCTTCCTACTGCTTGAGCTAAAACATCTGCCCTTTTAGCTTAAAGGCTGTGGCTGACTCATTGATCTCCAGCTGGTCCAACCACAAGAGGAGGATATGGCTCCAAATTGTGTAAGTGTGCATCACACACTAGGCCAGATTTTATAATAAATTTAAGTATTAGTTTAGACAAAAATACAAGATGCTTTTATGCTTTAAGTTTACATGCTAAGCAGGGAAGATCTGTCTTTACCATTAACTCCTTTTCATGTGCTTTTCTTAAGAGTCTGCTCTAAAAACTGGCGCCTGCAACAATTAAGGCCAGGTGTACATCAGCCCTGAAGATGGATTTCAGATACGCAACTGTAGCTATGGCAATTGCGTAGCTAGAATTGACATACCAGAAATTGATTTATTTCACTGTCTTCGTTAAGGAAGGTCAAAGGGAATGCTTCTCCTTTTGACCTCCGTTATTCCCCATGGTAATGGGGAATACAAGGGTTGACTGCCAACCCCCGACAGATTGATTTCCTGTGGCTTCACCAGATGTGTAAAATCGAACTCTGGAAGATCAACCCTAAGTGCTTTGATCTTCCCGAAAGTATAGATAAGCCCAAAGAGTTCCCTCATATCATATTGGACCACTGGAGATGTCAAGGAAAGAGAATCACCTGCTGTAGGCCCCAGTATCCCTTCCCTAAGATCTACTATCCAAATATGGGCACAGCTCATCCCTGCTATTCATGTGATTTGGCTTCAGACAGTTTGCCTTCTGGGAAAGATTTTCTCAGAGTTGGTTTTGGACAAATCTTCTTAGCTATCAATGCTGTGTCAGCTGACATTTAAATGTAGGAAGTTTCCAGTTTCACTAATAAGAGTTGAGGAGATTTTCTTGTAAATATTTCAGGGTAATTGTACTTGGCTGACTCAGTGTCTTGTGGTTAATTTGATGTTGTGTTTTCTTTGAAGTACATTGTGTCAGACGCTGAACAGCATGACAGAGGAGGTATTGTAGTGAGAACTTTGAATGTTTCAGCAGCAGTTAATTAAGTTACACACTCCAGATGAGAAACTTCTCACTCTGCATGAGGTATGTATGCATGCATCATTCGGTGAAGATTCAGATGAAATTCATGTGAAATTTAACCGTTGCACTTGGACACTCTCTTGATAATCATCTGAGCAGCTTAATACAGAAGTATTGGCTAGTACTTTGGCATTTGTAATAATTTATCAACGTACTGTCATACCGAGTACAAAATTAAGAATCGGGAATGTAGCTGTAAAGAACATTTATTAACTACCATTACAATGGGCGAGTGTGTAGTGCTTGTCTGTGTTAAATTGACTACCCACTCAGGAGGCTTGTTTGAATAGCTACTTGTTTTGCATCTGGCAATTAAAGTAAGGTTCCCCTTCCTAGCCTCGACACAACCTCATTCTGTGCCATACACAAGTATGGTAATGGTTTGTACTGTCCTTGTGCAGGGGCTTGCCAGGCTCAGATAACATGAGGTTAAGGTGTCAAGTTATACAGCAAAATAGTATTTTCCTTTAAATGTGGTGGAGAGACAATGGTATTGAAATCCATCAGCAGGGTTGTACTGGTAAGATACATGCCTTTTTGCTCTCCATCACTTTCCAGTAACAGAAAAGGAAATCGTAACTAGAGTTGCCACTTTTTAATTGCTAGTAACTGGAACCCCCAATGTATTGTCCCCTGCTCTGTCTCTTCCCACCACATGGCCCTTCCCCTTCTCTACCTCTTCCCCTGCCTCCAAAAGCTCTGCCCCCATTGCTTTCTCTTCTACCCCCTCCCTCTGTCGCACACTGGATTGTCTCACTTGCAGGTAGGCAGTATTGGAGGCTGAGGAGGGGCTGGCACAGGTTGATGCATCTGGCTGCCCTGTGGTAACCAGTCTTTTTGTTTGGGTGCCTTTTAGAATTCCCAAATTCCTGAAAACTGAGCACCTGACAACTTTAAAAGGCACCCACAGAGAAGCCAAAAGCTGTACTAACCAGGTAACACACAAATGGGTAGCTACCCTAATCATAACATGAAGGGAAACAGGATGTGAAATTTTCCATTCTGAGTACCATAATTTCTGGGTACAATATCTCCATCTCTTCCATGTGTATGGGGTGAAACCTAGGCTGTAGGTTGTGAGCACAGAGGTACTTATTTTGGCCATCTACTAAATCTGTGTAAAGATACATTCCTGTGCTTAACCTAGGGTTATTTGCTGGATGGTACCATGTTCCGTGTTATGGGTTGAGATAAAAATCCCACCTAAGACAAGTGTGTGACCTGGGAGCTGTTTTTTCTGAATACTGTTTTGGGAAGGTGTATGTGTGGCAAAAATCAGAACAGAAAAACTGGCAGACAGAGAGACAGCCAAAAAGAGCACCTGCTGTTTGTGTCCTCCCTTGTTCAAAGACACAGGCTCTTGCACAATCTTTGTAAGTAATCAAAACTGCATGAAAGACCGTTAATTTCTATCTCCAACTGGAACATCTCCAGAAACCTGAAAGTTTGACTGGCTGCTGAGATCAAAAGGAGGCAACACTAGAATAAACCCTTGGTGCTACAAAACTTGTGTTGAATGGATATTGAGAGATCTACAGCTGGGTGCTAAGGTCTTCTCTGTTATGCATTGAGATTTATTTTTTAAATCAAGCTCTTCTGTTTGCAAGTGTTTGGGTCCTGAGTTCAGGACAGTAAACCTGTAAATGGATTGTGTCAGGGAGCACTTTTCATAAGGGAGAAAAAGGTTTAGTGCTATTTGTTCAACTCAGCCGGATATCTACTGTTTGTAGTCTGAAATATCCTTAAATGTGTTCTCAATTACCTTGTGCATATTTTAAAAGAATTAAATTTCCATCAAAGGGTTTTGTGAACTGTTTGATCTTGCTGTGTCTAAAGAGCTCAATCTGACTGGAGATAATTTTGTCTGAGCACATATGGCACCATTGTAATGAATTGTGCACATTGTGGGGGTGTGACTTTAAGGGAAACCAGTCTGTCTATTTGCCTACTGAGTGCTGACGTTTAATGATGAGCCAAAGTCCTGGACCTGCAGCAAGACTGCAGTTCTCTGTGTTGTTTGGTGATTTAACCTTTTTGTTTCCTATGTGATTTGTAACCCGGAGGGAGTGTTCAGTTATTTTGTCATTGTCAAACAGGAGCAGGAGAGTTACATGGCCCATGATCAATTGAGGAACCCTATCTTGTGGTAAGAAGCTGAAATAAAAGGGAGTTTGGTGGTGGAGGTAGCATTGTTTCCTCCCATAAGCCTCTACTGATATTGGGGCCTCCTTGTGTTTAGATGCTGTTCAAACACTACATCTACACTGCATTCCGCTTTTGGAAGCGGAATGCAAACGAGTGAGATCAAAAATGCAAATGAAGTATGGATTTACATATCTTGCCCCTCATTTGCATATCTCGTGTGATCACACTTCCAGGTTGTTTCGAAAATGAGGTCTGTTTTTGAAGGAGCCCAGTCTACATGGCTTTTTTTGCTTCCACAAAAGCCTCTTCCGGAAGCATGATCATGTGAGAATATGAAAATGAGGTGCAAGATCTGTAAATCCATGTTTGTTTGCATTTTTGATCTCACTCATTGCTGTCACCTATATCCTGTTCTCTAGAAGAGACAGGCTAAGTGTTAAATTCTTCCATGTCTGTTTAGCGTTTGGGAAGTTGAATGTGGTACAGATTTCACAGTCCCTTACATTTTTGAGAAGAACAGTCAAGAAGTAGCTGTCAGTGGAGCCCTTCAGTAGTTAGACACGTGTATCTTTTCTCAGTAGAATGTTTTCAGGGTCGTAAGTGAGTTTAAGGAATTAGGTGGGGTGCTTGTCCTCACAGACCTGTAATAGCCCCTTATAAAAGGAGTTTTGGTCTGGTGTCATCTCTGCTTTCTTGCAATTCAACAGTACAGGAGTGTCTCAGAGATGCATTACGGAATAGCCTTCCCAGCTCTCCAGAAACAGGAGAAAATTCTTTCATCCACGTCTGTGTCTCTGGTACAGATCCATTGTGATACTGTAGGAAGTTCCACCAAAACATGATCTGAAACACCACCTGCTTGCGAGAGAGTTCTTGGGGTTCTCCTCTCCTCGACCACCAGTGTGGAGAGAGGAGAACCCCACTATTGCTGTTTTTCAAAGAAAGAAAAAGTTAGAAAATATTGTGTTCTGTGATCTTGAGATGGCTGTGTTGGGAACCTGCACAGAGACTGACTTGACTATAGCTAACATTCTCCATCATTGTGATATACAGGGAAATGCTTCATAGGTAGGATCTGAGTACGAGTAATTCATTCCACAGCTCCCTGCCTATAAAGACAGGATTTAAATTATACACACATGCCATTGTTCCACATGTAGCTGAAGGAGCCCATGCTTATGAACCTGGTCACTGGTATTTTATCCCTTTCCCTTTTTAGGCTGTATCTGCTTTAGAACTGACACGGTGGCATCATCTGTGTTTGGAAAGCACATTCTAGGAGCGTCAGCAGTGTAGACAGTAACACTCAAAGTTTGGAAGGAGTTGCAGTTTAACAGAGATGGATGATCATACTTAAATCTCTGCAACAGAACAACCTTAGGACACAATTTGTCTCCCACAGTATTTAAAAAAAAAAAAAAAAAAAGGGGGTGGGGGTGGGGGGAGGAACATGAAGAAGAAGGCGATCACTTTTTTTAATTGATGAACCAGTTATCTGAAACCCCATTTAGTTTTCTGGTTTAGTAAGCATGTACTCAATACCATAAAGGCCTGTACAACTTCTGACATGAAAAACTTACATTCTGATACTGCATCTGTCCCTTGCATGGGCATGCAAGAAGCAGAGAGGGCTCACCACCATGGAAGTGGCAGAAAAAGTGCAACTGTGGCTTTCTTATCCCTGCTGAGGCCTGCTGAGCAGGAGTGCCCTCTACACTAGGGTTGCCAACATTTTAATTTCAGAAAATCATATGTCTTTGTCCTGCCCACTGCCTGTTCCTTGCCCGAGGTCCTGACCCTGCCAGGTGGGAGCAGCTGTGAGCTTTTATCACAGTACTCCAGAGCCTGCCAGGGTGAAAGTTTCCTGCCCCCCTTCAGCAGTGATGCACTTTAAATCTTCCCTCTGCAGCCCAGTCCCTTCAGTGCAGTGTGTGGTGGGGAGGACGGTAGCTGGGACTCTTCAGTGCTCCCTCCCTCAGTGGCTGCTCCTGTTCCCTCACTTCCCTAACTGCTACTCAGAATGCAGCCAGGCAAACCCCTGGAGGACAGTGGGGTGACTGTGGAGGGACAGAATAGGACTGCCAGCTTTCTAATTCCAGAGAACCATACACCCCTACTCCCCCACCACCACCACACACTGGATGTCTCTTCTCTGAGGCTCTGCCCTGCCCCTCTTGAAGCTCCACCCTCTCTCACTTCCCCACCCACCCTCCACTGCTGGCTGTCCCCTGCCCTTGCTCATGTGCTCATTTTCACTGCATGGCCTGAACAGGCATATTTATTGTTTGGACAGATGTATCACACTAGTTCTACGTTTATATCTTATAGGACACTAGAGCTGGCAGCAAACTACTCAGAAAAAAAAACAATTTCATAAAGACTTTTAAAACAAAAAAGCGGTCAAGTAGCACTTTACAGACTTACAAAATAATTTATTAGTTGACCTTTTGTGGGACAGACCCACTTCTTCAGACCATAGACATACCAGAACAGACTCAATATTTAAGACACAGAGAACCAAAAACAGTAATCAAGGTGGACAAATCAGAAAAAAAATTATCAAGGTGAGCAAATCAGAGTAGAGGGGCAGAAGTGGGCTGGGGGGTGGCGGGGAGAGAGTCAAGAATTAGATTAAGCCAAGTATGTAAACGAGACCCTATAGTGACCCAGAAAATTCCCATCCCTGTTCAAATCACGTGTTAACATGAACCGGGATGGGAATTTTCTGGGTCGCTATAGGGGCTTGTTTGCATACTTGGCTTAATCTAATTCTTGACTCCCCTCTGCTTCTGCCCCTCTACTCTCTGATTTGCTCACCTTGATAATTTTTTTTCTGATTTGTCCACCTTGATTACTATTTTTGTTCTCTGTGCCTTAAATATTGAGTCTGTTCTGGTCTGGCTACGGTCTGAAGAAGTGGGTCTGTCCCACGAAAGCTCACCTAATAAATTATTTTGTAAGTCTGTAAAGTGCTACTTGACTGCTTTTTTTGTTTTGATAGTATATAGACTAGCACAGCTTTCTCTCTGTTACTGTAAAGGCTGTTGTTATTCTTTCCTTCCCTTCTTCCCAGTTTTTGGTTACCAGCTCCATGTGAGTTTTAGCCACTAATATTATTGTAATCTTGTGTATGGAATTATAAGCAAACATTACCAGAGCTGCACTGGGCACATTAAAGGCTCACTCCTGAAGCCCAAATAGAAATCCATAGAGTGCAACCACAGAAATGCACCTGTCCAGGTACCTGTAGAAACTATCTCCCACACTTACATGCAGAAATACATGTGTATTGAAGTGTACATATCTAGCATGCACTGAAACATATAGTTCCACATTATTTATTAGTACAGTTGTTTAGTGTCCAGAGACCCCAACCAGGGTTAGGGCTCCAGGGTTATAGGTGCAGGACATACAGATGAAAAAACAGAATCTGTAACAAAGAGTTTATAATACAGCTGGGCCAGAGAGGGGTGCAGAGACGGGTATGGAGTGTGGATGGGTTGTGAGTTGGGACAGGAAAGAATTCAGTGAAGAGATGGGGGCTATGGACGAGTTGGGCTCAGGGAGGGATGCAGCGAGGGAGATCGGTGGGATGGGGGAATGTACTGGAGAGAGTGGAGGTGCAGGGGGTTGGTTGAGGGAGAATGGGGGTTGGAGGAATGTAATGAGAGGTTTTGGGGGTACAGGGGGATGTGGGGGTGCAGTCCCATTTGAAGCACTCTGAGACAGGGATACACATACCTTGAAGTTCTGAGTGCTGGTGATAGGCTAGGCTGACACATTGTGTCATTGCTCTAGCTCCACCGGAGGGGGAACATGAAAAGAGGGTCACTGTCAAACAGGAGCAGGAGAGCTACATGCCACCTCCACCATGGGATTCCTCATGGTCAAGTAGTGCTCCTGCGCTACCCTGACCCAACCAGTGGGAGGTGGGACAGCTCACAAACCTCCCCTTCCCAGCAGCCCCTAAGTCCAGGAGCTGGACGTGCTGACTCAGCTACTAGCTTGTAAGGTATGCATTGGCTAGCAGGAAACCTGCTAGCCCCTCTGTGGCCATGAATTGGACGTTCAACAGCCCAGTCCAAGCCTCCAAGATTCCTTTTTGAGCAGATGTTCCCATCTAAAACAGGACACTTGGTCACCCTACTCTACGTTTTCTCAAGAGGTGCAGAACCAGACGTGTAAAATCAGGTGCAGGCAAACTGAGCCCACACATGTAAAAGTCTTACCTGAAGTTTCTGAAAAAGTTACACACAAGCCACTTGGGTGGGGGAGAGGGGAGTTGAAAGGGAGGTTGCTATGGTTGCCAGTTGGGACTTGACCTTAAGCTGTATCATGAATAATTTGTACAAGCTGCAGTGTAATACATGAGCCAGATATATTGGAATTTATGAACAATGGAAAGGGAGAAAAGATTCTCCTGCTGACAGAAGTTCTTGCTGCAAATGGAAACCTAATTGTGCTGTGCTCATAAAGCAAGGGAAACAGAATATTCCTTTGGCAAGAGGGCAAGAGAGGAAAATAACTTTACATTGGTCCAGGTTTATTTGGGGATGTCTATATTTTGCATGGCATAACCCAGCTCTAATCACCTGTAGCTGGATTATCTCATCCCTGCCATGAGTCCCCGTCCCCACAGCGCAGCAAAGGCTACCTTTAAGGGCCCATGCTATACCAAACGTAGACCCCTATAAAAGCCGATGTGCTATCGTTTGCAATCCTTCCAGGCAGCTCTCCAGAATGGCTCTTTCTATAGAGGTTTCAGGTGTCCCCCAAGACATTCAAATAGGAGCATTCTGTACAGTCCGCAAAAGCAAGAAGTTTGGGACTAAACACTCCCCTTCAAATTATAGACCTATCAATCTTTAAATTACTTTAACATCTTGTGTCTCATGGAAGACAGACAAGTTTAATCTGGCACAGCCCTGTTCTAAATAAAGGCCTTTCAACAATTGCATTTTCCAGCAATTGTGTGTCTGTCCCAATTGGACCTCCTAATAAAGCCAATAAAGCATGTAAAGGCAGTAGCCCCATTGCTACAGTTTTGTTAATTCAGTACCTTTGGTTTGCATCAGTTTGCCCCAGAAGGATTTTGGATTAAAACCTGCGGTAGATTTCCATTTTCACCATTACCATGTCATTATGAGCGCAAGGAGAGAATATGGATGTAGTTGATGTAGTAGAGGCTCGGTAAAGATCTGGATGTTGATTGAAGGATAATTCCAAAGAACTTGGTAAAATTTTCCAGTGTCCAAAACTAGTTAGTTTTCTTTTTCGGTGTGTGCTTTGGAGTTAGTGGAAAGCCATGGGATTGACAGCAGATGACCATGCACACAGACAGTCAGGTTCTCTTTAATGTTTTGTTTTTGGCTGCGCTGTCATTTCACTCTTGATCTTCAGTGCTCTCACTGCAGAATCATTCCTTTTAAAAAGCCCATGGCCTTACGTTATGATATGCAGGCATCCTACAGTCTTCTGGGAGTTGCAAAATCCCAGCTGCTGTTTTGGGTTCACTTCTCTCTGACAGTCAGGTCCTCTCCCTCCCTCCTTGGGAAACTAACATTGCTTTGCCTGGCATTGAACAAATCCAGTTTGTTTTACCCGGGGACAATAGTTGCTGTTTTGAAGTGAAATAAAATAGTACCATTGGACTAAGTGAATCCAAAATGGCGGGTTGCAGTACTTCGTGTGGTGGTGTCATTCACTGGCTGGTTTACAGCACCCCCTACTGCCCACTCCTCAAGGATATAAATCTTTACAGCTTCTATTAGCTTGTCTGCTTCTTCAGCAGACACTGTTACAATTCATGCATGCTTTAAACTCTGGAGGTCTCTAGTCCACAACCTGATAGCAACCATCATGCTGGGATTTTTCTGTTCAAGTGATATGGGGGCCAGTGGGACTTGACTGTATTTATTGTTACTTATTATTTATATTATAATAGTAACTAGCAGCTGCAACCAAGATCAATGGAGAACTGTTGTTCTCAGAGCTGTATGTACACACAATAACAAACGTTTCCCACCCTGCCGATTTTATAGCCTAATAAACAAGATACTGGGTCAGAGAGATGATTCCCCCCTCCCGCTGCATTTTGCAGGTTGGGAGCAGACAGACACAAGTTACATCTACTCTGCCCCTCCCTTTCGGAAGGGGCATGCTAATGCAGCTGATTGAAAATGAGGCATGGATTTAAATATCTCACATCTTATTTGCATACTTCCACAGGATCTCGCTTCCAAAAGAGCTGTTTTCGAAAGCTGGAACAGCCGTGTAGACAGGGTTCATTCAAAAGGAAACCCTGCTTTGGAAAGCACCCTTTTTCCTCATTTTTTTTCAGGAAGAATGGTGCTCTCAAAAGTGGGGTTTCCTTTCGAGTGAATACCGTCTACTTCTGCCAGTTACAGATTTTCCTATCGCTTAGTCAACATATGCCTCGGTATGCAAATAGGCCTACACTGTGTGAGACACAAAACACAATGACTAGACAGGGAGATGCATGTCTGTTATTCCTACCTGAAAGCAACTTGTCTGAGACATATCTAGAGCGACCATATCTCCCTTTCCCGAATATGGGACAGGGAGATATAGAGGGAGGGGTGGCTCCTCCCAGCTCCATCAAGCCCTGGAGAGCCGGGAAGGAGGTGGCAGCCACCAGCCCTCCCCTAGAGTCCCAGGGGAGTGACAGGGACATGGCAGCCACCCACGCTCCCCTGTGGCTTAGGGAAGTGACTCCAGCCAGCAGCTGCTGGTGGAAAAGGTCAGCGGCGGTGGACCCAAATGTGGGACAATTAATACGTTTTGAAAAATAAGTAGGGACACCTTTTTGGCATTCCAAATATGGGACTGTCCTGCCTCATACAGAGCGGATGGTCACCCTAGGCGTATCACCTCTTGGTTACCTGCCTTAACGTAATTTCCAGTGCAGTAATCTCTCAAGATATGTGCAATCAAGTTGCATGGGTCTCGGGTTGATGTGTCTGCTGCCCTGCTCGGTTTCCCTTCTCTGCAAAGGGAGAGGAACCAGGAGCCAGGCTGCTGGTCAGTTTCCTGGGTATCAGAAGCAGCAGAAATGCAACCCTGGTGTAACTTAAGGGTGTACTATGTAGATAGAACTCCCTTAAATATTATTCCTTCCTACATTTTACACAGATTTTGATGAGCAGAGGCTACTGTCTTTTGGTAGAGACCTCATATGCCTGCCTTAGTGAATTTTTATGCAGCTTGTTCTGTTGACGTCTGGGAAATAAATCATATCAATTTAAAACTCCTGATTTTCGTGTTTGGTCTAGGTTGAATGTATGGCATATATACTTTTCTAGCTAGAGTTAAGCCATTTCTAATAAATGATAGAATGATGCTACTTCTGTGTGTTATTTACTAAAAGTAAATGTGGCAAAAATACTGTGTAGCGTTTGTTTCACTTTAAGTGGAATCTATAATGGCATGCTTCCCCCTCCCCACCTTTAAATGTGGCAGTAATACACTAAGGAAAAGAGAGAGTGCTAAGGAGATGTATTAACAGGAAAATTGTCTGCCCTGCTAGGAGTTTGCAGCTGTGATCTACCTCATGTTTTAAATCTCTTATTAAGGCTCCTAGAGGCTCAGTAAGTTGGGCATTAAAAATTGAGACAATGCTTCTCCAGAGTCCTTACTGTAAGTTGCATGTTTTTATTATAGATTCATAAATTTTGCCAAGGAAATATTTTTAAAGGAGCAAGAACTTACCAGTCAGTTAAATTTTTGATTCCGGAAACCTCAATGTACTGGCAAACATGTGTCCAAAATTATGCTCTTGTCTGTTGCTAGGATACTGCCCTCTATATAGAACATATTTTTGAAATGACCTGGGGTGTAAGGAGAGAGAAAAGCAAACCCAAACAATATGCAAGGAAACCTTTAAATATTCAAGTTAACAGATGTATTTCTACTTGAGACACTGTTTTTCTGTCTCTCTTTTTTTTTTTTTTTTTTAACAAGCACAAAAATATTTTCATTCTGTGGAGGAATTGTGTAACTTCAAGCAGATGCTTCATTGTTTATCTGCTTAGGTTTTATCAGACCTCCGTTCCTGGGCCTAAATCTTAGCATCAGTGCTTCTGGACTTGTTGATTCTCATGCCTCTGTAAATCAAGATCTGTCAGTAGTTCCACTGATGCATTTATGTTCTGAGAAGTTTAGCTAAATGTAAAATCTAAGAGTTAATCCTGCCAGATGTCAAGCACCCCAAAATACTCAGCACTTTACATGCTTCAACCTGAAGAACCCAGTCTGCTCTGCTTTGATTTTTAGTATTCCCTCCCTGTAGTCTTCATTTGCTGTCTGATAGGCCTGGTCTTCCAAACACACATGCTTAACTTTGAGTTCAATTAGATAACTTCTGTGTAAAGATGATGATGTGCCTAATTGTTTTTGGGATCAGAGAGCTGGATTGTAAAGTTTGACAGGGATCATGACCTGAGTTTTTAAAACTTGAGGGCAAGCACCCTTCGGCGTGCATGTAAGTCTATGGGGTGTTGCAAGTGTGCAGTACCCACAGATCCCAATTGCTTCAGTAGAATTTTTTTAATTTTTTAAAATTGTCCTGTTTATTTTTGCAAAAGACTTTGCCCATCTCTGTTTATATAGGGATGAGGGAGAGGGCGAATAACAGTTTGTTTAAATTATTTTTATAAAAAAAGAGACGAGAAAATCAGTGAAAAATGTGGTTATTTTGTGCAATTCACTTGAGCCCCAAAGCAGAGGAACTGCTTAACTGCTGTTAAATGTACTCTGCAAAGTGCATCCAGCCATTGACGGTCTTGCTGGAGTAATGATAGTTGTTTATATAACAACAGACAAGCTGTTGCGGGGGTCTTTGGTCACTGGTTTGAGCACTGCCCTTGTAAATCCAGAGTTATAAATTCAATGCTTGGGAAGGCCATTTAGGGATCTGGTGCAAATAAATTAAAAAAAAAAAAAAATCAGTCAGGGATGGTGATTGGTCCTGCTGAGAGTGCAGGGGACGAGACTCAATGACTTCTTGAGGTTCCTCTTAGTTCTATGAGATATGTAGTTTTCTATTTATTTTTTAATTTACTTTTATGCACAAGGTATAGGAGGTCCAGCACCACAGGAGTTAAAAATGCATTCCAAATTAAGAAAAAAAGTTGTTTACTCAGTGTGGGGGGTAAAAAAGGCAATAAAAAGTAAAATCCACAAAAATTCTCTGCTAGCTTCTGGAACCCTTGTAAGACACCACAGAATTGTTCTCTAAGCAAGGTTTCAAAGCGGTTTTGAAAAATGCATCAAGGCACCAGAAAATTTATTAATAGAGCTGATTTGAAATGGGTGATGGAGAGAGGGAGGGTTCACAAAACTTTTTTTTTAACTTTCAGAGACTATTTCCAACTATCTCTAGTTACTGTAATAATATTTTTCCAATGCTGTGGGTAAATGCTTTGCACCTGAGAATCTAAAAGTGTCAACTGATGAAGCCTGCAAAAGAGGCTGACCTAAGCTCCCCGAAGTCCATGGGAGTTTCTCCAAAGTGTTTGGATTAGGCCCTGTGTCCTTGGTAGGTAACCAGGAATACCATCCCTGCTTTACCCAGGGGCAGACTGAACCGTATTGATGCTAAGTGTGGATTTACTCCACTATAACATTAATTTTGATTTTATACCACCTGTTTTAGACTCATGGCCTTGTCTACACTACCTCCCTACGTCGAAGGGAGGATGGTAAGCAGGGTGTCAGGAGATTATTAATGAAGTGCTGCGCTGGATATGCATCACTTCATTAAGCTAATTCTCCCTTGCGGCAGGTTTGAAGTGCCTGGGCAACTTCGAAGTACCTTTACTCCTCAAAATTGCCCACTTCTTATTTACAATGTTAATGGAAGTGAGAATAAGAGTTTACATGTCACTGTTGGAGCCAGCGATACTTCCGTGCCAGGTAAAGCAGGGGTGGTATTCCTGGTTACCTAGCAAGGACACAGGGCCTAATCCAAACACTTTGGATAAACTCTCTTGGACTTCAGGGGGCTTAGGTCAGCCTATTTTGCAGACTTCATCAGTTAACATTCTTTTAGATTCTCAGGTGTGAAGCAAAAATTTTGAGGGGTAAAGGGACTTCGAAGTTGCCCAGGCACTTCAAAGTACCAGCAGGTTAGCCGCAGCTACACATGAGCCTGCACTTCGAAGTTTAACACTTCAAAATTACCGTGGGGGAGAGCTAGCTTAATGAAGTGCTGCATATGCACCGCAGCATTCATTAATAATCTCCTGACGCCCCGCTTACCATCCTCCCTTGAAGTAGGGAGGTAGTATAGATAAGCCCTATGTATCTAACAAAATCTTTCTGTGCAAATTTGAAACTAGATGATCAAAAATCTCATTATGAATTAATCACTTGAGCATCATTTCAGTTAAATAAGAAGGCATTGTTTGGAATGTCTCTGGAACTGTGAAAAATCAAAGCTATAACACCCTTCTATATATTAGAAAATATAATAAAATCAAAATATTTAACAAATTTCAACTGGTGTTCTATAGTTTAACAGTATAATTAAAGCCACAATTAACTGCAATTAATTTTAATCATATTTTAATTAATGTGTTAATTGTGATTAATAACCCTAATGATTTTGAATGTGCATGTAGATTTTCTAATATATTGATTTCACATTGTACAATGCTCACTTTAGATTTAATTTGATTACAAATTTCTGCACAGTATAAAAGAAAGAAAGAAAAACAATAATGTTTTTCAGTTACCCTAATATAAGTACTGTAGAATAATCTCTTTACATTTGTAGATTCAACTTTTATGATAAAATGATGTACAAAAATACTTCACTCAAAAATAAAATAATATAAAACTTTAAGGCCAAAAAATCCACTGAGTCCTACTTCTTGTTTAGCCAATCACAAAGACAAACAAGTTTGTTTACATTTGCAGGGGATAATGCTGCCCACTTCTTATTTATAATGTTAATGAAAGTGAGAATAAGTGTTCACATGTCGCTGTTGGAGCCAGCGATACTTCTGTGCCAGGTATGCTAAACACTTGTGTCCTCCTTCATGCTTTGGCCATCGTTCCAGAGGACATGCTTCCATGCTGATGATTTTCATTTTTAAAAAGGTGCCATTAACTAAAAGTGTGACTGAACTCCATGGTAAGGAATTGCATATCTCCTGCTGTGTTTTACCCACTTACTGTTGTGTATTTTGCATGATAGCAGACTATGGATGATGACCCAGCAGATGTTCATTTTAAGAACAGTTGTGCCAGATTCGACAAAACACAAAGGTCTCGATGTGAGATTTCTATGATAGCTGTAGCAGTTGACCCACAGGTTAAATTTCTGATGTGTCTTCCAAAATCTGAGTGTGAGGAGCTGTGGCATGCTTTCAGAGAACAACACTTTGATGGGGAAACTACAGACCGCGAACACCAAATTAAAAAAAAAAACAAAACAACCTTCTGTTGATAACATCTGACTCAGATGATGAAAATGACTGTGCATTGGTCTATACTGCTTTGGCTTGTTACCAAACAGGAGATGTCATCAGCATGGAAATGTCCTCTGGAGTGATGATTGAAGCATGAAGGAACATATGAAGAGTTAGCACATCTGACACACAAATGTCTTGTGATGCTGTCTATTTAATGACTGTGTACATTTTTAGATGACATGGTAAACATTAAGTAAGCAGAACTATCTCCCGTAAATATAAACAGACTTTTATTTTTCTCAGTGATCAGCTGAGTAGAACTAAGTGGACTTGTAGGCACTTATATTTTATTTACATTGTTTAATTTTTGAATGCAGTTACTACTAAATAGTCTCAGAGGGGTAGCTGTGTTAGCCCGTAGCTTCATAAAAAACAAACCGTCCTGTAGCAACTTAAAGACTAACAAATTTATGTATTAGGTAACAAGCTTTTGTGGGTAAGACCCACTTCTTCAGCTTTTCAGACTGGAGTAGATAATTAGAATCCAGGACTGGGTTCGGAGGGAGGAAGGAGGAGAGGGAAAAAAAGGAGGAGTCACCTATCACTAATAGGACCACTAACTGAAGTAAATTAAGGGGGATGTGTACCATTCCTACACATATCAAGGTGTCTTTGGTTCACCTCCTCTGGGGCACCTGGCATTGGCTACTGTCAGCAGACAAGATACTGGGCTAGATGGACCTTTGGTCTGACCCAGTATGGCCGTTCTTGTGTTCTATGTTCCTATGTTATGTAAGGTGAGGAAAGCGCCCTTGTAACGCATAAGATAATTGAAATGTCTATTAACTCCGAGGTTAAATGTGTCAAACTTACAAATGAATTCCAGTTCAGATGCTAATTTTTTGGTAAGTAATTCTCCTTTTGTAAGTTCAACTTTCATGAGAAAGAGAGAGCTGCTCTGTGAATGTAGTGCAATCATCAGATTGTTGCTTATGTGGCGCATAGGGAAGTTGGAACCGGAGCACCCGGTGGCTGATAGCTTTTCCATGCTTAATATTTGCTTGGGAGGTGGTGGTGTTTGGAATGTCTCTGGAACTGTGAAGAATCAAAGCTGTAACACCCTTGAACTGCAAACGTCTCTTCCTTGCTGCACCAGTAAATAATAAAAATGGTTTAGCACTAAGGTTTCTTGCCCAGTTTAACACAACGTTATTTTATTGACAAACCCAGAAGTCAAAGATCTTCTCATTAGGCAGTGAATGAAGCTGCTGTGTAATGTATCCCTTTCCATCGTCCCAGGATCTTAAATACAGATTCAGTTGATCATTCCATTTTCCATCTGAAGATTGCAAATCTTATGTGCTGGCTGTGCTACTGCTTCAGTTGAACTGCAGCTCTGCTTTTAAAAGGCACTAAAAGGGCTCATCCTTTCTTGTTCAACAGATCTGCTTCCTGTCCTCTCAGTCCTATTTGTGGTCTTCAATGATTAAAATAAAGCTGTGGTGCTTTGACTCCTGTTAGCACTGCAGAGCCAGTCCAACCAAGGGGAAGGCTTTTGCAGTCACCTGTGATACTTTACCAGCAAAACCTAAGTATCATAACATCCGTGGAAGTACCCTTATCCCTACTTTACAATGGGGGAGGGGGAAAAGGGACTGAGGCACAGAACAGTCAAGTTGCTTTGAGCTCCCATTTTCTTTGGATACAAGATGATAAAAATAGCAATGCTGATCTTCTGACATGTGTTACCCTTCAGGGCTCTGTAATATCACTGAGTGTTGATACTTCTATTTCCAAGTTAATGTGACTAAGCTATTTTTCTTTCTTACAGCTGAATCCTTTTGATCATTAGAGTCACATGGTTGAATGCAAGTGGAATTAAGATCACTCAGGGCCTTCCAGGCTCCTTCAATTTAGTGTCTCTTTTACCCTCATATGTATTCAATATAGGAGCCTCCTGTTGAACTGAAAACAAATACCGTGCATTTGTCTGCTTAATTCACTCTACAAACCCCTAAGATTCCATGCTGCCGTTCTCCAGCTAACATATTATTAGATTGATTTTTTTTTTTTTTCCTGTGGCTTTGTGCGGCTCAGGAGCAGAAAAATCATTTGCTGATTTGGGCCAATAATTTTTTTATCTCAGAAGTAACTGTTGTGACAAAAGGAGCAAGAATTTCAATGGTTTCTCTTTTCACAGGCTCTGCTTGGATCTGTCTTATCCCACTTTTGCTTGATGTGGGTTTGTGCTCATCTTGGGTTTCAAGTTCAGACAAAATCCAAAGCTGGAGGCAAAACTTGCTGTGGTTTGGGGTGGGAATGGTAACTGAAGTGTTTGAAAATGTTTGCTAACCTCCGCAAAATTGGCCCATGGTTTGGATTTATAATGCACCCTCTGAAATGGACAATTATCTCATTTGTTCTGATTTTGATATGAGTTTCTAATTGTGGTATCTAAAGCTTAAAGAGTTTGTCTTGCTATTTTTAGAATTTCTCTCAGTTCTGTGTGGTGATCTTTGTCCATGCACAGCTGTGATAGATCCAACATAGCATCATTTTCTGAGGGCTGATCCTAGCAGAGAAGCAGCAAGCTCTTTCAAGGAAACAGCTCATAGTTATTTTAATCAATGGATTGGATTGGGGTTCTCAAACTTCATTGCGCTGCAGCTCTCTTTGGACAACAAAAATAACCACACAACCACAGGAAGATGGACCAGATTCTGAGCCCCACTGCCCAAGTGTAGACAGGAGCCAAAGCATGAGGACTTCAGCCCTGGGTGTGGGTGCTGTAAGCTAAGCCCCGCCGCCCAGGGCTGAACCAGAAGCCTGACCGCTGTAGTCCAAGGATGAAGCGTTCAGGCTTCAGCCCTGGGTGGTGGGGCTCAGACATTGCCAGTTTTGCCAGGGCTGACATTAGACTTGCTGCAGCCCGAGCTGAAGCCAACTAAAACAGGGTCACAATCACCTTTGGGGTCCTGACCCACAGTTTAAAAACCACTAAATTAGGTAAGGATGCTGGGAAAAAGCTAAGGTTGTCTATTGATCTAAAAAGCCAGTTCTCAACTAGTGATGTAGGATGACCTAATGTGTTTTATCTTCACTGCTGCTGTCCCATCAAGGACTTGAACTGGTAGGATGATGGCAGTGAGTCTTCAGGGGGTTAATTTTCCTGAAAAATTCTGCAAGTGTTGTCAGTAAATAAATTGGAAGGCTCCAGCATGGTACTAGGGAGCACAGGCCACTGGCTGCACAGAGGTGGAAGATCTTCTTGTAGCCCTCCCACCCCGCCACTGGACTTGGACTTGAAGGGAGGGTGTACCCAATCCTAGCACAGTAGAGAGGCCAGGCCTGCCCTTCTGCAGCAGGCACACAAGGTGTGGGTATACAGGCCAGATCCAAATGTGGAGGAGGAATCTAGGTGTGGGGTGGAGCAAACTGGGTATAGAAGTCTCAGTGGGGGGGTCCATTAGCAGAGGGGCATCTAGATGCATAGGGGGTCCTAAGGAAGGTTAGGGGCAGGGGCAATCAGATTCTGCAGGGGAATCCAGATGAAGGTGGTTGGGGTTCATCATGGGATCTCTGGATGTACCTGAGTGGAGCTGGATGGGGTGAGGGTCCAAGTGTATGCGGGAGGACTTATCTGGGTGTCCTGGTGAAGGGGCAATAGGGCTTGTTGGGGTGGTCTTTCAAGTGTGGAGGGGGCTCAGCGGGAAGTGGTCCTGATGCAAGGATGAGGGTCCAGGTGCCAGGGTGGGGTCTTGGTTTCAGGGAGATCCAGATGCCCAGGTTTTATAAGACAGCGAAGAAGAGCATGAATATGGTGCTTCCTGTAGCTGTGGGAGGTTTCTGGGAGTGGCCTTGGCCCTGACCCTGTCAGCTCTGTGCTGGAGAGGAGGAAGTCCCATCCTCAGTCCAGCCGGGACTAGCTGTGGTGTCCCCACACTGAGGCTGTGTCTACACGTGCCCCAAACTTCGAAATGGCCATGCAAATGGCCATTTCGAAGTTTACTAATGAAGCGCTGAAATGCATATTCAGCGCTTCATTAGCATGCGGGCGGCAGCCGCGCTTCGAAATTGACGCTCCTTGCCGCCGCGCGGCGCAGCCAGACGGGGCTCCTTTTCGAAAGGACCCCGCCTACTTCGAAGTCCCCTTATTCCCATGAGCTCATGGGAATAAGGGGACTTCGAAGTAGGCGGGGCCCTTTCGAAAAGGAGCCCCGTCTGGACGCGCCGCGCAGCGGCAAGGCTCGTCAATTTCGAAGCGCCGCTGCCGCCCGCATGCTAATGAAGTGCTGAATATGCATTTCAGCGCTTCATTAGTAAACTTCGAAATGGCCATTTGCATGGCCATTTCGAAGTTTGGGGCACGTGTAGACACAGCCTGATTCACTTCTCCACTGGCGGCTCTAGGCACCTTTAAACAACATGCCCGTGTTGTTGGGGAGGGCTGCATGACCACTCTTGCAGCTTCCCTTTAGTTCTTCATGTGAGTCCTTTTTCTATGGGGAAGCAAAGAAACCTGTGGGGACATGAATTCTGTGTGTACACAGTGACACGGAATTCCTCCAAGAGTAAAAGCAGCAGTAATATCTTTGTAAGATGCACCTTAGTTCTGCAGCCCCATCCTACTTCAGCTGAATTGTTTTCTTAAACGTCAAAACACCTGCTTACCTCTGGGCTTAGCCGGTCCGTTAATCTTGCTTATGTCAGGATTTACATTATGACTAATGGCAGCTCTCATATGACTTATGTCTCTTATGAATGTTATTAAAAGTGGCAGATTCAGGCCCCTCATACAACTTGCATGGAACGTATTTGATTGGGCAGCTTAATGAAAAAATAATGAATGTCTGAGATGAATGTGTTGTTGCCCCCATTTTTCACATGGGAGCTCTGATGCACAGAGAGGGTAAGTTATGTTTCAAAGATCACCATTTGAATCAGAACTAGAAATAAAACCCAGAAATCCTGATGTATCTCCAGCTGTAATTAGTAGACCCTATGTGGAATTTGTCTGTTTAGTGGTTATCTATTAAGCAGCGGGGAAAAATGCTTTGCAGTATCTCTGCTTTTGAAAACCGGGCCCATGACATTCAATCCAGTGAAAAACCTCAGTGGCATCTCTATCTCTGGTTTCAGATAACTTGGCAATTCAGAATATATGACTGTTACTCTAGAGGCAGAAATTGTCTGTTGTCCAGTACCTGTCTGAGCAGGTTCTGCATTTTCTGCCTGATAAGATATGAAATAAATAGTGCTAGGTCACTGTGATTCAGATACTCCACAGAATTGTGGAACAATGGTTCATGATTAATGGTTTTGTACTGAGCTGCCACAACAGACCCACTAGCTGAGGGTCTGGTTTAATAAATCAGAGTAGCCCCATTGATATCAGTGGAGCTGAGAGTTTAACACATTAGTTTTTTGGCAACCCCCTATTAATCCATGCAATATTTTGGCTGTAGAAGTGTCATTCATCTGCAGTTGGCCTGGCTCCTGTGTCTTACATTTTTTTATTTAACGACAACTAAATGTGCAGCACTTTAACCCACCCTTAACAGACATCTGTTTGATTATAATTTAAAGACTGCCCATGAGGAGCACCAGATACACCAAAAAAAAAATCACTCTGCCGCTGCCCAACTTGCTAGGTACATCTTTCAAAATCCACCTCAAATGTGGCATGGTAGACCAAGATGTCGCAAAGCTCTACTGGACTCCTCAAAATGCTGGAATTTGCTCAGCAGTGATGCAAATGGTGGAGAGCACAAAAATGTCTAAATAAGCCAAAAAGCAACAGTTAAGCACTGCTGGAAGTCATAATGGAGTTAACACTAGGATCAGGGAAAGGGTGACAGCAAAAATGATAGGGTAAAGCTGGTAACATGGAACTTCTCCATTTACCGTTTTACAGTTCAGAAAATTCAGGTTTGGCATTCCAAAAAATTATGGAAAGTTGGATCTGTTCTTAGCAAACTGTCTTCAGATATGTGTGAGCTTTGGAACACACACCATTAGGACTCCCACGAAAGCTCACCTAATAAATTATTTTGTTAGTCTTTAAAGTGCTATTTGACTGCTTTTTTGTTTCAATAGGACTCAGGAGATTTAGGTTCAATTCTCAACACTCAGGGCAGGTCTTCACTAAAGAGCTATAGCAGCTCAGGGCACCAGTGCAGAGGGACCACAGTAGCATGTCAGCAAAGACACTACTGTGCTAATGGGAGTTTTTTTCCCATCAGCATGATTAACCCATTTGTGCAAGAGACAGTAGCTGTGTTGACAGGAGAAGCTCTCCCATTGACATAGTGCTGTCCACCCTGGGGAGGTTAGGTTGGCATAACAGCATCACTCGGGGTGCAGATTTTTCACTTCCCTGAAAGGTGTAGTTATAGAATCATGGGACTGGAAGAGACCTGAAGAGATGGTAGAGTCCAGCCCCCAGCTAAAAACAGGACCAATCCCAGCCAAGGCTTTGTTAAGCTGGGACTTAAAAACCTCTAGAGATGGGGATTCCACCACCTCCTTAGGTAATGCTTTCTAGAGCTTCATCACCCTCCAGTGAAATACAGTAAACTCTTTCATCCGGTATTCATTCAGCCGGAACTCTCAGATAGTTGGCACAAACATTCTGCTTTCCATTCTGAGAGCAAAACTGATAGTGTAGGTAACTCCCAGCCCCAGGGCTGCTGGTGTTCCCCCCAGCCCCCACTGGCTTCCCAGCCCCAGAGCAGCTGGCGTTCTCCTGGCCCCGGAGCAGCTGATGTTCTCCTGGCCCCGGAGCGGACAGCTTTCCTCTGGCCCCAGAGCAGCAGCTTTCTCCCAGCAGAGACAAGGTCTCAGTTATTCTCTGTTAACCGGAATATTTGCATATCTGGCAACCTCCCAGTGCTGGGGTTGCTGGATAGGAGAGTTTACTGCAGTGTTTCCAGATATCCAACCTAGACCTCCCCCACTGCAACTTGAGACTTTTGCTCCTCATTCTATCATCTGCCACCACTGAGAACAGCCTCTCTCCATCCTCTTTAGACCCTGCCCCCCTTCAGGTAGTTGAACACTGCTATCAAATCCTCCCTCACTCTTCTGTTCTGCAGGCTATATGAACTCAAGTCCCTCAGCCTCTCCTTATATGTCATGTGCTCCAGCCCCCTAATTGCTGTTGCCCTTTGCTGGGCTCTCTCCAGTGTGTCTGTATCCTTTCTGCAATGGGGGGGCTCAGAATTGGATGCTATGCTCTAGGAGTGGCCTTGTCAGTGTGGAATAAAGGGAAATAATCATTTTCCTAGGTCTGCTGGCAGTTTTCCCAATATACCATTAGCCTTCTTGCTTAAAAAAAAGCACACGTACCCTTGTGGCCGTGTATGTATGTAGCCTGGGCCTCAGATAAGGCCTCCACCTAGTAACAGAGTGTTGTGAGGAGTCCACTGAGCCATGATAGGACAGCATGGTGCTGTTTTCCTCTGGCTGAGGAGGTGATTGAGTTGCTAGCAGGGAAGGATTCTGTTGACAGTTGGGAGAACTGGGTCACCAAGCAGGGCCTTGTGGCTCTGAGTTGAAGGTATTGGAGTCCATAGAGCCTTAGTTGCTGAAGTTCCAACAGTGCTTTCATGAGTTGTGGGGCAGCTGGTGTGCTACCAGGGTCTGCGGTAGACAAGGGCTGATAACATGACATACTCAGAGACTCAATGAGAGACTGAGATTTACAGTGAGAACAAGATCCTGCCTGCTTTTACCCTCATTTTGCCTTATCCTGTGCTGAGCAGGGCTGGGAGACATGGTGCTGAAAGCACCACAGGTTTGTCAACAGTACAATCTCCATCATTTCTGCCAGTGGGCCTGCATCAATGTACAATAGAGATAGTGACTTAGTATTTTGGCTTTCAGAGGTAAGTAGCAGGCCAATAGGGAACCCTTGAGAGAGAAACATTTGCTGATATTTGGCTAATTATTCCTAGACTGATTTAGTGCCATAAGGCAACACAACCACATATTACATTATCTTTGCTACCCTCTCTCTTTGCTTTCACCCTTTGTGCCCGAAGTCTGAAGAGAGAGGACTTGATTTTGAAAATGACCTGAACCAGGTTCATTTGATACAAAGTAGCCACCTGATTTGTGGGCATAACATTATTCTTAGGCATTTGGTTTCTACTTACAAGTATTTGTGCCCACAACATTCTGCCAACAATTACTCTGCACATGTAAAATTGGAAGCACCTTCTAAAAGTTGGGTCTAAGCATTCTAAGGTCATCAGACTTAGATGTTAACCACACAAGGTAGAAATATCCTAGGAATTTCCTCAGCAAAACTAGAGTACATTTTTGTAGAAACCTCTTTAGTCTTCAGTGTATTCATTTTATTTCTTCCTTACTGGTTCTGGATATTGGTTAACCTACTGTGTGCCTTTCATTATACCTTGAAGCAAATGTTAGTCTTCTAGAAATCTCCCCACAAAGAAATGAGCTCTTGTGCAAACCTGAGCCAACTCATCTTTTCCAAATGCTTTATATTTTCTGCAACTCTTTTGAGAAATGAATCCAGTATCCTACTCTTAGGTTTTGTCCCGCCTCCTCCCCCCTTCCAAAATTCCTGGTGCTGATTTCCAGATTTACTTTGTGGCAATTTTGTCTCAGGTCAGATTTTTGTTTTGCACACTTCTTGTTCCAGTTTGAAATTAATGATTTTTTTTTTTTGGGTCTCATCATCATAAACAACCATGGGTTCAGGGCCTATTGGTGTCCGATGGCACCCTCGCTATTTCCGTCCATCTTTCCCTCTCCAGTATAGTATGGCTCAGTTTCTGTTGACTAGCTCCACACCAATCTGCTATATTATCTACCCATTCTCCATGGAGTCTTCATCTCCTGTTCGAGCCATCCATTAAGAATACCACGGTCTTGACTTTTCTTTCATCATTCCTTCTGCAGATATGCCTGAATAGCTGTAACTTCCATTGTATAACCTTCTGCAGTAGGTTCTCTTGAAGCTGTTTCTTCCTATATAATTTCTCATTGGTGACCTTCTGTATCTATCCTATTCTCAGGATCTTTCTATAACAACTTCTGTCAAATGCCAATATCCTTCTCTTTGACTCTTTCGTTATCATCCATGTCTCACATCCGTATAACATGCTGCTGAATACAAACATTTAAGACACTCGGCTTCATTCCTAAGCTAATCACTTTGCTTTTCCATATATTATCCATCACCTTCAAACTGGATCTTGCTTTCGCTAGTTTCTGTTTCCTTCTTACAGTCTAGATCATACATCATGTTGCTCCCCAGATACATTCAGGTTTTTCCTGTCACCAGAGATCAAATTCTTTTTGGAGCTACAGAGGAATAGATATGCATTTGATGGCCTTCCCAAACCTTACAGTGTTACTGCAACTTTTCTAATCACATTAGTAGAAAGTTATTGATAATACCTTAACATTTCTACATTTCCTTGTGACATATTCAGGTTAATTACAGGCCTTGTGCTCATTGTGTTCTTTTAGGTTTGGGCTTTATGCAGTTATTCAGTTAAAAATAGAAGGCCAAAACTTTCATATGCAGATTTTGGGTGTCTTCATTCTTGGATGCCCAAATGGAGACCTTTTAGAAGGGCTTGAATTTCAGAGTGTGCTGATCACCCACTCTGAAAATCAGGCTTCTTTAAAGTGTCTGAAGCTGGATCCCCAAAATCATTAGCCACTTTTGAAAGTCTGGTGTGATACATATAGACACTTGTTCCCTGTATCTTGCCTTTTTTGGCTATAGCACCTTGAAAAAGAGGGGAGGAACATCAATCCAGTCATATCAGTGCAAACCCCTGATAATCATAACACACAAACTGATTTACTGAGTGCTTTTATCTGTTTAGCCTAATGCAGTATAAGAACACGTCTAAGGTGCCATGAGTTAGCACTAGGAGGTTATCCCCACTATAGCTAGATTAATCTTTAAATGATCTGAGCTACACTGATGCACTGCTGATGTAGGCATCCCTCAGTTTATTCAGATATGCCGAAGGAAAGGAGAGAGTTGGGAGCATGGACGGTACACAAATTAATAGCCTGTTGTGACATTTTTTCACCTGCTGTTGTTATATGGCACACTCAAAATTGCTGTCCCTGAGTTTAGAGCATATAAGATGCATGAATGAGTCTAACAGCAGTTTGAATATCGTCGTTTCCTTGATGGAGTCACTTTCCATTGTTGTTGTTTTCATGGGTCTTTCCTACAGCAACAGATTTTTAAATTTAAGAGGAAAAAAAAGCTGTAAAACAGAAACTTGGGTATTTTGGAGGCAGGTGTAGAATCTGAAACAACTTTTACCTTCTTGTTTGGGAAACTGACTTAATTTCAAGTTGACAGGTGTCCCTGTCAGGGACCTAGTCTGTAGATATAAAGCAGAATTAAAGGCGACAGCTGTAAGGCTTTAATTGAGATGTTCTCGGATTCCAGACACGTTTGTACAGACTGATTGTCATTGGCTGGGGAACCATAATGTTTAATGAGTATAATTATACTGGGAGGCTCTTGTAAACAAAGAGCATATGTGGGATATAGATCCCAATTCATTTTCATTGAAGTTAGTAGGTTGTTTTTTTTTCCACTGACTGGATTGGACTGAGCCAACAGTAGAATAATGTCCAACTGAAAGAGCAGATTGCTTATATTCAAGTTAATTCGTGTTCTCCCTTCATCCCAAACTGGTTAATGGAATAAATTGGGTAGGGTGATGCTAAATTTTAGCACAAAAAAACTCAGACAAATGCATTGTTCCACTAGGGGAAATTTAAGCAGTTACATTTACAAAAGTTATTTTAAAGACTTCAAAAACAAGAAGCAGTCATGCTTGCAGCATTCCCTGTAAGCTGAGAGCTTGGGTGGATGCCCTGGAGACATTCAGGAGCCACACTGCTAATTAGCAGAGTGTTCACAGCCACCCACAGTGGGCAACGTATATTTCTATTGTTGGTGCACCTCTGCATATGCCTTCGTAGAAATAACAAAATTTATTCCAGTCATGGATGGAAGAAATTAGAGGGCACATTGCCTGCTTATTATTTTTAAAGTTACAGATGAACACAGCTACCCCTCTGAGATGGAGGCTGCATCTACACTACAGTTCTGTTTCGAAAGAACATCCTCCGAAGTGGAGCGTCCACACGCGCACCATTGGGGACCAAAGGTTCGGTCTGTTCTTTCAAAAGGCCTCCAGCACAATTTCGAAAGAGAGTGTCCACACATACCAGGACGATCTTTCGAAAGAGCAGGAGCAGGAAGCACCACAGGCAGGGTCGCGTGGCAGCTGAGCCCTTCCGGGGCCGCTGCCTGCTGTCCCCTTAAAGGCTCCCCACCATATGCCTCAGCCTGAAAATGCTGAGGGTCAGCAACCCTGTCTCCAGGCAGAGAGCGAGAGAGAGAGACAGACCAGAGGAGGCATACCAGGCCCCCATGCACCCCAAGCAGCACCCCCCTCCATCGCAGCTGTGGCCAGTGCACTAGCCGAGCTCCAGGTGGCCACCACAATGGTCATCCTCCTGGATGCCATCCTTAGAGCGCAGTGTCCCCAGCCGGTCCTCTGGGGCATCTGCTGGCCGTGGAGATTCCCCTCAAGCAGCGACTGCTGGAACCAGCTCGTTCTGGAGGACTGGGGCGACGACTGGTGGCTACAGAACTTCAGGATGACCAAGGGGACGTTCATGGAGCTGTGCCACTGGCTTGCTGCCCCAGCCCTCCAGCACCGGGGGACGCACCTGAGGCCAGCGCTCCACCTGCAGAAAAGAGTGGCCATCGCCCTGTGGAAGTTGGCCACCCTGGACACTTACCGATCAGTCAGCCACCAGTTCGGGTATGCACAGTACATACCTGGGGTTCCCTCCAGGAACTCGGGCGAGGAGTGATCCGAGGGGGCCAGGCTGGATGGGCCCGAGGGAACTTTGCTGACAAGGGCCCCCTCGCTCAAGCCCTTATCATCACTGGTATCCGGGATCTGTGGTGGGTGCCTGGGGGTGACCAGTGGTCTGGGGTGGTCCTCTCCCTTGGTCCCTGTCCCCTCCAGCTCCCTCTCCATTGGAGGGTCCACTGCATCAAAGAACATGGCCAGGAGTGCCACCTCCTTGGACCCAAGGAGGCGGTCCAGTTGTTTAAAGTAGGTGCAGCCGGTGGGTGCTGCCCCTGACTGCCCGGCCGTGTCCCGAGCCTGACAGCAGCCCTGCTGGAGCTCCTTCACTTTGGACCTCACCTGGTCTGGGGTCCAGGTGTGGTGACCCTGGCCGGTGAGGCCCTTGATGAGGCACTCAAACACAGCCGTGTGTCAGCGCCAGATCCCCGTCTGCTGCAGGACCACCTCATCTGCCCAGAGGGTGAGGAGGTCCTGCAGCTTGGTGTCAGTCCAGGAGGGGGCCCAGCACTTCAGGGGCTGGCTTCCCTCCTGGGAGGGCTCCCTGGTGTCCTGGGGCGGGGGGGGGACTGGGGTGGGCGGGGGTCAGGGACGCTGGCCATGGTGCTGGGGAGGCTGGTAGGCGGACTGGAGCGTCGCCCTTGCTGGATAGCTGGGCAGCAGTGTGGGCTGCCTGCACACTCTCAGCTTCCTGCCTGAGGGTTTCTGGGAGCCTGCATCCTGAAATGCTTACGGTCATGGGAGCATAGAGCTCTGCTTGTGTTGGGAGTGGCGCCGCCACTTGCCAGCTGATCACGGCCATGGAGGACCCGCTCTTTCGAAGGAGCGGGCTATGGAGTGCCCACGCTTGCTCTCTTTCAAAAGAGGGCACTTTTCCCATCCCGGGAGCGGAGGATCCACTTCGAAAGAACAGGTGAGTTCTTTCAAAGTTAATTTCGAAAGAGTTCCATGTTGGTGTAGATGCTCCGCGGGTTCTTTCAAAAGAACTTGGTCTTCTGACCTGAATTTCGAATGTACTTGCTAGAGTAGACGCACCTTTACAGACTTTCTTTCCTGTTGAAACCAGGCACTGTGTTGGGGAGTCAAGCAGGAGGTAGGGGGAAGTTTAAAGGGGCACTTTTCAGATGTAGACTTTCAAAGGTTCAAAATGTTGCAAGGTACCTAATTGCCACTGACGATTAATAGGGTTTGAACACACAACTCAGATATGTGGCTGTGAAAATCTCTCCCAGATGTTTTATAATCTGAGATGCCAACAATCACAGTTTTAATTTTCTTCTGATGTTATATATTTGATTCACATCTGTACAAACAAATGGGCAATTTGGCTTTCCTTCTGACCTGCCCACTTTCAGTATTGGCATCTGGAATGGTTTGTCGGCATCATGTGTTAAGGGGAAGCCAATCCATGCTGGCAGGTTGACCAACAGACAGCTGGTGAATCACTTTGCTGAGGAAAAATTAAAAGAATGTTGTACAAAAATGAAGCCAGAAAGAATCAAACACTTTCTCAACTATGCCTGGCACGGAGTAGGGAGCACCGGGCCACCAGCTGCTGAAGGAGTTTCTGTTAATGCTGGCTAAATCTTGGTTATTTTTTCTTAGACGAGAGAGGTAAAGAACATAACCCAAAATCCAATGATTTTAAAAGGCCCATGAAATTCTCCAGAGGAACCTAGATGCCCACATATTTTAAAAACTAGTTGCCCCTCATCTGTCTTAACCATATGCCCCCATTGTCTTATCCACAACCATTTCCCCCTGTCTACCCTGGTATATTGTTCCTGTGAGACTAAAGTTGCTAATTTCTGTACCCTGCTGTGGTCCCCATTCACATCCTGTGGTGGTTCCTCCTACTCCTACTGCATTTCTCCTACACATTAATACCCCACCCTCTTACATACATCTGTGCCCTCTTCTCACCATAGGTTCTCTTTGTGTGGTAATGGCTTGAAACTGTAATTGGTCCTCATGTGTTGCCAGCCAGGAGAGCAGGGTTGAGAGCTGCTGATGGAAAAGATAGGGAAGCTCTGACGATACCTCTCTTGAGGTCTAGAGGCAGAATCTCCATCACTGGAGATTTTTAAGACTAGGTTAGATAAACATCTGTCAGGTGTTATTACTTACTTAGTTATTAGTTAGTCCTGCTTGAGTGCAGGGTAGTGGACTAGATGACCCCTCAAGGTTTCTCCCAGTCTTACATATCTGTGATTTTTCTATTTATCTATCTCTTCTCTCCAGCAGCTCTGTCTTATCAGGCTCTGTTCCCTCAATGACCTGCCCAGATGCCCTCTTTTAAGCCCAAATAGGATGAGCTGGTTTCTTCTCTCTCAAAGGAACAGTTACCCAGTGATACATGGGTGCACCAAAATAACTAGAGTGGAGATGTTCTGAGAGGGGGAATATGGATTTTACTTTGTATAGGAGCTCAGCCTGTGAGGTTTAGGCTGAATCAAAGCTAAAGATCAGGTTAAGATTTGGTGGTGCTTAGAATCTTACAATCAATTTCTCTCTCAAACTTTCAACACCGCAGGCTCAAAGCTCCTGGGAACAGCTGCGAGATTGCAGCATCATCCAAACCTGGAACAAGAAAATAGGTCTCTCTCAGAGTTGCAGTACAGCAGTAAGAGCAAACTTGGACCTACAAGGAACAGAAGTGGAAGGGAGTCAGTCAGTGTTCCAGCTCTGGCTCTCTTTTTGAAATAGACCTGATAGAAAATAAATAATAAGTGATTTTGACATCTGCATGTATAAAACATTGTTGAGTAAGTCTGATAGGCCCATAGTCGCGGAGGGGGTAGCCATGTTCGTCTCTTGCTTTGCAAAACCAAACCAAAACACCAAGCAGTCCTATAGCACCTTAAACACTAACAGTTTTTTTTATTAGGTAGTGAACTTTCATGGGTAGGACCTACTTCATCAGATTCTGGAGCAGAACATGTGAGTTGCTGCAAACCACTAGTTTAAAAACATAATGGTGAGTTATGTAAACCAACTCTTTAATGCAGTAAAATATTTGAGTGAAACAGGATGTGAAATAGCAAATTTATTGAAGGCATGTTTTGAGTGAGTGCGTCCCATCTCTTTCCTCCAGCCTGAAATGCAACCTGTGTTAAACTGCTTATGGAAGTGAATGCTTTGTGAGCTTGGATCTAAACAGGATTAGAAGAAATTCCTCTAGTCTCCCTCATTATGGCAAAGCACTGATGCTGTTAATGTCCTGTGTGGTTTTTCATATGATAAATAATACATTTCAGGGTTGCTGCTGCCTTTCCATAGTTAAGTTTGTGTGCTGTACAGGGTAATGTGCTTCTGCATGAGCTATACCTGGTGTGCTTTGTCTGGTGGAGTCTATACTCCGAATTTAATATATGGTATTGTGAGAAGTCTGATGACAAGAGAGAAGGTAAATCCAGGCAGCAAAGGAATTAAGTAAATCTTCTTCTCCAGGCAAGAGTAGGTAAATAATTACAAGTTTATGTTCAACAGTTTGATAATTGGTTGAAATGGTACTATTTGTAACGCCAACGGGTGGAACTGAATCTGGAACCTCTGGAGCTTGCATTTGCCTCATCTCAAGCAGGGGCGGGGTGGGGCGGAAATAGACCAGAAAGGAAGTGCCTTGCTGCCTGAGACACATTCAGGATTACAGACAGCATTGAGCCAAATCAATCAGAGACCAGTTTGCCCTCCTAACAATGTCTTAGGGCATGAGAGTTTATATCCTTAGTAAATGTTTCCTGGCTAAAATAGCTGTGGATGTTCTTATCATGTCTATATGAATCCTACTAACTGCTTGGTCTCAATGGCATCTTGAGTTCTGCAAATTACTTCTTCTCTCTGTTTAAAAGCAAAATTATGTGACTGTTTTAAAGAGCTGATCTTTAAAAAAACAAAAACAAAAACAAAAAAAACCTACATAAACACCTGCCAGCTTAGAAGACATTATAGATCTGGCTTGTAAACTCTTCAGCCAGGATCTGTTTCTGTTTATTTTATAGCTTGCCACCGTCAGGGTTTGAGAAAGAAGAAATTATCACTGTTTGCTCTGGAATAGGGAATGCGTATTTGGTTTGCATGTGTGAGCACAATTGTGCCCAGAAAATATACACTGGCAAGAGGAGCTTATGGGCTTACTCTTATGGAGACAGATAAAATCTCACATTGAATGCAAGTCTGTGCTAAATTCCTCCTTGTACAAAACAGCTATTCACAGAATAGCAGTGACTCTCTTTAAATCAAGAGCATGGTTTCTTTTCTCTTAAATACAACAGGGTCTCAATTTTCACGAACCCAAGGTTTGCAAATTCAACTATTCGCAAGCGGCTGATTCCCCAGGACTCCAGGGCACGGAGTGCTGGCAGATGCCGCTTCCCCAGGGGCCATGGGCAGGAGCACCAGCAGCTGGGGGCTGCCATATTCGTGAAATTCAACATTCACGAGGGTTCTCAACGCAGAACCCTTGCGAATGTTGAGGCCCTACTGTATTCACAGTATAACCTCATACCTCGTGACATTTACTCAGGGCCCAGTCCATATCACATGGAAAACAAGGGGGTCTTTCCCATGATTTGCTGGCATTCACAGACCTGAGCCCCTTTTATGTGTTGACTATGAACTGTGCAAAACTTGGGGGTCTCTCCCCCAAAATGGAAGAAATTTGGCAGACTTGACTCTGTTTCTCTTTGCATCCCTTGGCTGTCTTTGAAACCAAAACTTAAACTGGATGCAAGTCCCAGGCCTATTTTAACCAAAGAAAATATTTCCATGACCCACCCTTTGTAAAGGTCTGTAGTCCAAGCACTATGGAAGTGGGCAATAGGAACTGATCGTTTGAGTGGGACCAAGGAAAAACATTGCTGGTTTTTGATGACTTTGTGAAACATAGAAACTGAAATTAATCTGTATCCAGAGTTTGAAGACAAAATCTGTTTGGCTGTTCAGATAAGAAGCTGCAAATGACATATATTCAACATTCCAGAATCCTGTATCCCTAAGTCCTTTATCACCCTCACGTATCTAAATCCATGAGTTCATCAGAAGAAAAGGAGGCAGTTCGGTAGTGTAGCTTGTCTTCCCCTTGATAAAATGCATCTTTTCACATTAGTAGTCAGAATTCAAAGACGTTCAGGAGGCCTTATGATAACGGTATCTGTGAGCCACAATGCTGTCTGCTATCCTAAACCCAATTTATGGCTTTACTGGAAACATCTGGAATAGACTTCATTTTGTTTAGAGTATAATTCTCTCTCTCTTAGCATTTTGACCTTCTGCCTCAAAGGATATAGCTGTATCCTGGATCAGCAAGCAATGCTTGCTTTGGGGCTTCTTGCTGGGACAACTTGTACTGTTTGGGGGGTGGGGAAAGGGGGGTTAAAAGATAAATGACCTTCTGAGGATGTTAGCTAGCACTAATCTTAGTTCATTTGTGCTAATCTTTTTTGCCATAAACAGCCTGAAATCTGGTAACCTAGATTTAGTTGCAGCAAAAGATTTGTGGATCAGATAAGGGTGCTTCTAGGTACATTCCTCCTCTGATTTTTTTTCTTCTCGCCATTCCTTCTTACAGTGTAGCAGAAGGGAAATTTTGCAACATAAACTCAGGAAAGGCAGCCTTCCTAAAAATGATTTAGCAAAGAAAACTGCGTAACATAGGAGGCAGTGATCAGCATCAGATTTGGTGTCGGTTTGTTTTCCTGCCTTGCAAATTGGATGTCTTGTTGGCTCAGCTTGTTAAAACTGAAGCAAGTCGAGGCAATCAGAACAGCTATTGTATGTGTTCACAAGAGTTAGAAAATCCTCAGGCAGCTTCTTTTCTAAAGTTGCCTTTTTAAGCTTAACATTTAGTTTGTTCGTAAAGTAATGCAGAAGAGGGGTAATGTTTGCATAAGAAACTTTTATAGATTGCTTACATCAAAAGGAAAAACAAGACATTTTGGGGCTGAAGGAAGTCTAGCATATATGACTTCCCAGGTCCTTTCCAGTTCTGTGAGATGTGTGTGTATCTCCATATTTCTCAGCAGCATTCCAAAATGACTATCTAAGTGCTATGGAGAGGCAGCATACTCTAATAAGGTGTGAAACTGGGCTCAGGCACCCAAGATCCAGTATTCTGTCTTGCTGGGCAACATTGGGCAAGTCATTAACTCTCTATCTGTCTTCCCCAGGTGTAAATGAGAAAATAGATAGGCCTTGGAAAAATTGTTTCACAGCTACTTGCTGCAGGATTAAATCTAGTTGTCAGGGTGGAAAAATACATTAGCTGTTACACAGCCCTGCAGTTTGAAGGATAGTACCTTCAACAGAAAGTGGTGGGAACTGACAGGGGAAAGACTCCTATTTGCCCTGTGGGTGTGAGTGGAATTTTTTAAAGCCCTGCTGACTTAATCCCTTTAGAGAGTTGATGTGGTTAGTACACGCCTAAAGAACATCTGAAGTTAAAAACCCTGCTGTAACAAAGAATTTAGGATGTATGTGTGCTATGTCCTTCTAAGGATAGAATAAGATCCTCTTATCTCTTAGGCTGGCTCTATATGGCTACTACAGTCAGGGGAGATTCTTCTTTGGCTGAAATGGTGGGCCAAGTGTTTATAGAACAGGAGGATCCTCATTCTCTCCTCACTGCCACTGTGATGCTCTGACTGGCCATGATGTGCAGCATAGTGACAGCAAAAAAAGTTTCTAGAAGACTGTAAATTAAAATATTTCTTAGCTTGTAATCACTGAGTCGAAACAAACATCTTGCATCCCCTAATAAATGTAAATTGTACACAGTCAGTAGCCCCTGACCCGAAAAAAGATTCCCCACCCCTGCCCTAAACCCTTGACTAGCCTTCCTCTGTGAGTCGTAGGCCATTAATGTGTGTGATAAGTCTTTAAGACACTCAGGTGGAAGGTGCTATTTAAATGCTAAGTACTGCTATTATTAAAGCAGTTTATGGGGCTTAGGTCAGGTGAGCTTTACAGCTTGAAGCCAGAGCCCTGGCTGCAAATCTCACTTTGTGTGTGCAGGACTTGTATCATGCTCTTATCTGCTTTTATTGAATTACCCTAGCCCTATACACATTACAAGGCTGTGAGTGGGACTTTTAGCCATCCTATAGAATCCTGAGCCACAGACTTCCAAAGGTTTCAGAAAGGTTCCTGACTCTCCCCATGCAACTGAGATTTCTAACTATAGATGTGATCTGTTGTGAACAGGCTGATGGCAAATGAACAGGAGATGAGCAAAACAAACATTCTGAATAGTCTCAACAGCTGTGCAAGATTGACCTGAACATCCTGTATATAACCTAATATATCCATAGTGTTCTTCAGGGTTTCTACGTCATGGTCCTCGTTTGTAGTAGCTGACCAAATGACCAGCACCAGCAAATTGTTTACTTAGATGCAGAGGCTGGTTAGAAGAGTGTGTCATACTCCTCTGTATCAGCATCAGGTAATTGCCTAGATTTTGAGGAAGTCTGACCCCAGATCTGATTTTTGTGGCTTGTTTATGTTTCTGTAAGAGATTCAATTTCAAGCAGCCTCCTGCATCCAAATGTCCTGTGTGTGTTTGTAACACAAAGCCTTCAGATGTAAAGTGCAAATTCAGTCCAAAGGCTTGTTAGTGAGATGCAAAATTTGAAGAATGGGAGAACACACCAGTCACCCTCATGGCTTTGTGTATTACAAGATTCTTCTGGTTACTATTTAAAGACTGAAAATGAAATTAGTAGAGGTTTGGGCCTGAAGTTTGGCTGATCATAGAATTAGCTGTCAGTAGAGAAATTGAGACTCATATCTAGGTTGTAATTCAAACATTTCAACATATTGAGAGGTGTGGATTGAGCTCTAGAGATTATACCTTCCTTTGCTGGAATTCTGTTGTGTCAGTAGGGTGAATCCTGGTTTCTTGTACATTGTGTATGAACTGGAACTATAATACATACTTGTGATGAGAGCATGCTGGAATCTTAAAGAAAAGCTCACCTGGTATTCTGCTTGCCCACTGAGCTTCCCTCCGTCTTCAATTTGCTGCTATAAAATAACTCTTAGGAACAGACACCACATAGAACCAGCAAAGGGCACATCACATTCACTTGCTCATTTTCCTTCTGAAGTAACAGCTGCAGAGAAGATGGATTTACTGCTTCCTCATCTGATGTTTCAGATTAAACACTCAAGGATGTCCTGAATCCTCAGATGTTGCTGCATTCTTTTAAAATACAAGTTCAGCCTTTTCTTTTTGGTCATATAAATTTAAACTTGCATTTTTTTTCCAGAAGTTGGGTTTTTGCAATGATAAAAAAAAATGTAATATGTAGAATGGTTGTATGATGAAATAGTATGCATGCAAATGTCTCTATATGTGTACTTATTTTGTATGTCTTCCTTTCCACTGAAACCCTATGTGGTTATTATAGCAATAAATAATTAAAGCATGGCTTCCCAAACTGGGGGGGGCATGTCCCCTGAGGGGGCCTGAAGAAATTCCGGGGGGGTGTGAGGCGACCCAGCCCCTCCCTGCCTTCATTCTCTGCACCCAAAGAAAGAGCCAGCCTTTGCTTCTGGCTCTCAGCCCCTGCTATTTTATGTGGATGACCCGGTGCAGCTACTATAAGAACCAGGCAGCTGGTGAAGACCCACGTGGACCTAGCTGCCTCCTGCAATGGTGATTTGATTGTGGGGTGAACCGGGAGGGGGAGGAGGAGGAGGATGGGGTTAGATGAGGGGCTGGGGATGGGGTAAGATCAGGGACCAGTGGTGCCTGGCTTTGTGAGAGGGGAAGGGTCAGGCAAGTGGCTTGCAGGGCTTGTAGGGCTTGGGCTGGCAGGTGGGCGGCAGGCCCCGCCAGCATGGGGTGGTTTGGGCTGGTAGGCAAGCAGCTGGCCCCAGCAGCGTGGGGCTCGGGCGGCTGGCACATGGCTGGGGTAGGTGGCTGGTGGGCGGGCAGCTAGTCCCAGGAGTGCAGGGCTCGGGCAGGGAGCAGGCAGGCAAGTGGCTCTGGCAGTGCAGATCTCAGGTGGGTGGCTTGCACCGGCAGCTCTGATGGCTGGCTTGGGGCTCAGGCACCCACAAGGGGTCAAGCAAAACTATTTGTGCTTATTTTTAATTTTAAATAACATTTTATATCAAGCTTTTGTGTTTATTTTAAATTACAAATTGAATTTTTTGTTAAAAGAGGGGGTTGGATGATTGGTAAAAAAGAGGTGGGAGGCATGAGGGTTTCTCAAAAATCAAAAGGCGGGGCATGATACCGAAAAGTTCGGGAACCACTGACTTAAAGCTTCAGTCAGGTAGAGTCTTGTGCCAGCGGCTAAATTACAAGCTGCCTGTAGTCCCAGTGAAGTCATCCGGGCTATTTGCCTCAAGTACCGAAGTTAAGTTTGTGCTTAAACCTTTGTACGAGTGTAGCCCAAGAGTGTCCTAAGAAAGCAGTAGTGTTAACGAATTGAGGGAGGTTGCAGGAGGTTGCTGATGGTGGCTGAAAGTGAAAAACCCATGAAAAATGCACATCCTCAATAGTTGTTAATGTTGAGAGGGACAAATGGAGGGATTGGTCCACAGGGAATGACTTTCTTTGCGGTAGTATTTATTATGAAGTATGTTTACTGATTAACTCATCACAACACTACTTTAAGTAAATGTGCATTAAGTCTTTTACAACTGTCAATATACTGTGTTGTAATAAACCTGTCTCAGAACTTAATGTAGAGTAGTTTGCATCTTTTGATTCCTATTACTGCAGTTTGTCATTATGAAATTCCTCACCCAGCCATGTGGTGGCAGCATAGAGAGTTGTTAATGTCTCCAGATAAAACCTTACATTACAATATTAATTCAACTTTAACTTGCAGGTTTTATTGAAGGGGTTGGATTTCCATCCCTGCCACTGACTTGTTGTCTGAAGATGAGGACTTCACTTCACTTCAGTGCTGTGCCTGTACAGTCAGGATAATACTTATCTGCTCTTGTAGAATGCTGTGCAGTCTGTAGGTGAAGAGCTATACCTAAGAGTTGAGCGCCGCTCTTTAGCGTTTAGTTGTATTTTGTTTATGGACATTTCTATAGTGGTCAGCCCTTGATTTGGAATGCTTCACAAAAATAAAATAATTGTCTCACAGCTTAAGTAGGTAAAAAGCAGTTTAAGTAGATCACTATTTAATAGCTGCTCACTTGGAAGTGACTTACCAAAGGTCACATAGTTCCTATGTGGTGAAGCCAAGAATCAAACAGAAATCTGTTTTGAGAGGTAGGTTACATGGAAGAGGTGCATCAAGAAAGAATTTGGTAAAAGAAAGCATGGATGTTTAGCTCACCAGGGGAGGAATGGAGTAATCTTTCATCCTCCAGAAGCTCCTAATTACTGTCACCATAATGTTCTTGGCGTTTGAGATGAAAACTTCCATGCTTCTCCATAGATATTTTTGAAGTGGCACATTTCAATGGAATGATGGCACTTAGTTGTTGCCTTCTAATTCCAGTTAGAGATTGTAGTGGTATTATCTTAAAATGAGAAACCAAAGCAGTTTATAACATTTCTAATGTCCCTCTGATGCACCAGCTGGGTGAAAAGCTGTGGGACACTTGTTGCTTGTAGACTCCAAACTAAAGATTCATTGGCTTCTAGGAAGGGACATAATTCTGAGAAGAGATGGTCCTTTTCAGAAAAGCATTTGGATTGGGACTCATTTTGTAATCTACATTGAGTTTCACTTTCTGCTCACCCATTTGTGTGAGGAGGACACAAGCTATATGTGCACGTTGGTGTGGGGCAGTTAGGCAAGTAGAGTTGGTGGGACCTCATCCTGGGTTTTGAACACAGAGGATTGTCAAAAATTGTTTGCAAAACCTTTGTATCAAGGCTTGAACATACAAAGGTGTCGTCTCATTTTGTTCTCCCTGGAGTGAATGGCAGTACTATAGCACTGTAGTGGGGAAAAGGCTCAGACCCTTGGGAGTCGCTGATGATGTGATGGAAATTTGATCCTTAAAATCCTGGATTATTGGATAGGGCAGTGGTTCTCAACCAGGGATACTTGTATCCCGGGCAATACATCAACTCATTTAGATCAGTGTTTCTCGTCCTGGGGTTGGAGGATGAATTGGTGGGCAGAGAGGGGGATGGTGCATGTGCAGAAATGGCATTAAGGTGTGGCAAGTAGGGTACTTACCAGAGGTTCCATGTCACAGGGGACCCAGCAAAGCTAAGTTACATGCTTGAGTCCCATGCTGTGGGTTTCAGGCAAAGTTCACGAGTGAAATTTAAATACAATATTTATGTTCCAATTGATTTCAGAAGTAATTTCAGAGGAAAAATTAGAAAGTCAGCTTCTTTCAGTATAATGTGCTGTGACACATGTATTTTTATGTCTGATTTTGTGAGAAGTACTTTTTAAGTGAGATTGAAACTGGGAGTTACGTAAAACAAATCAGATTCCTGAAAGGGGTTTAGCAGTCTGAAAAGATTGAGAACCACTGCTGTACACTGAAATAAAAGTACAATATGTATATTCCAATTGAGAATGTAAGCAATTTTTCAGCAATAGTATGCAGTAGCACTTATGTATTTTTAAGTCTGATGTTTAAATAGTTTTTAAGAAGCATGAACGGTGGGAGTACTCAAGCCATATTGTAACCTTACCTTCATGAAAAGGATTCTATACAATATAAATCCAGAAGTATGTACAGGTTGAATCTCTCTCACCTGGCACCATTGGGACATGATCAGTGCTGGATGAAAGAATTTGTCGGGCCACAGGTGATCAATTTTGTCTAGCATATTACCCACACTTCCACTGCTTACTGGGCTCTTAGAAGACATTTAGGGTAAACTACAACTACATTACAGCACAAAACACTGAGAGCCAGGACTGGTGATTGTAAACGAACTTTACGGGACCATAGAAAATTTGGCCACACCCATGATAAGTGGTCATCCAGCTAACTAAAATCATGCCAGATTATGGATGCTGCCAGATGAGAGTTCTGGATTAGAGAAGTTCAACCTTTACTACATCATAAGGCTTGGCTAAGTACAAACAGTTTGTTCTCAAATTTTAGGTCCTGAATTGTACCTGTAAAATATCCATACTTATCTGCACTGATATGTACTTATAGTAACAGAGAGAGAGCCATGCTAGTCTATATACTATCAAAACAAAAAAGCAGTCCAGTAGCACTTTAAAGACTAACAAAATAATTTGTGAGGTGATGAGCTTTCGGGGGACAGACCCACTGCTTCAGATCACACACTTTGGTCCGAAGAAGTGGATCTGTCCCCTGAATGCTCATCACGTCATAAATTATTTTGTTAGTCTTTAAAGTGCTGCTGGACTGCTTTTTTGTTTCAATAGGTACTTATGTGTGCAAACAGCTTGTCATGGGCAAAAATACCACTTTACATTCTGCTCTGAGCAAACAGTAGCTGTGCTGCTGTAAGAACTAAATCTGACTCAAACTTCCAGTTGGCCTTCCCATGCTCTCCATTTCTCCAGGGTGAAAGGACGCATTATTGGACCCTTACCCAGAGCAGCACACTTCTCCCACTGTACTGGCACAGGTAGTATTCCATAGTGTGTGGTGCGGGGCATGGGGGCATGAACCAAGGCTCTGCCTTGTTCCTTCATCCTCCACCCATCTCATCACAAAAAGAAAATTCTGGCTCCGTGGTGGCTACTTCCTCTAGTGCTGCTACTAAGAGCCAAAATAAGAGACTAAAGGAATCCCTCATGCTCCTTTACACCTGTAGGGATTGCATAGGACTACACCAGCAGTCTGCAATCAAAATAGCAAAAAGAGACATTTTCTTTAATTTGGTAAAAAACTCAATAATTGAAGAGCTGCAATGCTTGTGAATAAAACTTTATTAGCAACACAATCAAAACACAGATACAGTATCATATCCCACAGTGCGCTGCACATGTTAAAGGGGGAGTTATCCCAAGTTTCAAGATCACATTGTTTGCTATTTAGGTATGAATTGTTAATTGTTGGGCTTTTAGCTGTTCACTGTTTATCAATTAATAATCAGGAGAGAGGGGTTTTTTTATTTTTAAACTTGTAATTATAGCATTTGGAGCCACAAAGAGGTCTTTAAAGAGCCACATGCAGCTCTGGAGCTGCAGGTTGCACTCCCCCCGGACTAGACTATGGCATATGGGTGTAAATACTTGTACAGAGCTGTTGGTTTTGTGTGTGTGTGTGTATATATATATATATATATATATATATATATATATATATATAGTACATTTGTGTGCATAGAGCAGTTGTAGGAGCATCTTACCCAACAGGTAGGGTGACCATCTGGCCCAGGCTGGGTGAAGGAGTCCTGTATTTCAGGCACTAAAAAGGCCCTACTTATTTTTAAAAGGGGGCTAAGTGTCTAGTATTTGCACCCCACTCACCCCCCCCAGCTGACCTTTTACCCTACCAGGTGCACAGGCAGAGCTGTTGGCCAGAGAGCATGTACTGTACGCAAGTATGTGCTCTCCAGCCACAGGAAGAGGGAGCCAGAAGGAAGCCCTGAAAAGACTGGAGCTTTTTCCTGTCTCCCCGAGGCTCAGGGAAGCTGGTTGGAGCCCGGGAGCCACTGCCACCTCCTTCCCCGCTCCATGAGGCGTGGGAAGCAGGGAGCCCACTGGCATGGCTGATGCCCAGTTTCTGGCTCCCCTCATGTTGGGGGAGCTGGGAGGAGCACAAGCACCACTGCTGCTTCCTTCCTGGCTCCCCGAGGCATGGGGCAGCCCTTGGCAGCCGCATCTGGGGAACCCCACTCCATATCTCCCTGTCTCACATATGGGATAGGGAGAGATGGTCACCCTCAAACAAAAAGGTGTGCTAAACTTGGTTTTGTTGGGTAAGGGATCCTTGTAGTCTGTAAAGCCGCCCCTTACAGATCAAGTAGAACTCCACCGAACTGAGTTAAGATAAAGGATGAATTTATTTTGACAAAATACCTTCATGTTTTTTAAAAGTCTTAAATTAAAAGTACCTTACTGTGAACCTTATGCTCATCCGTGCACTTTTCACTCAGTGTATGGGTCTTACGCAGCCCCTCTCCCCTTAGCATAGCATCTGAGTGCCTTACAGTCTATAATGTAGTTATCCTTGCAGCATCCTTATGTGGTAGGGAATTATCCTCCCCATTTTACAGTTAAGGCACTGAGGCACAGAAGGTGACTTATCTAAGTCTTTCCTGCAGCAGAGAAGTGATCTAGGTCTCAAGCAAATGTTCTAACCACTGAACTAATCCTCTCACTTCGTTTCCTCAGGGACTCGACAAAAATGCTCTGCAGATTAGAGCATCAGTGGTTCAAAGGTTTCTGAGGGCACCCAGGTTAAAATAACAGAAGGCTGAACACAGTAAATGTCCTGCCTTCGTGCTGAGTTGCAACATCAGTGACTGAAGTCAATTGCAGGCTTTGATTTCCTCTCTCTCATGCACACACCCTCCCTTTCTCATTTCACTTCTGAGTCGGAGAACGGACTTGGGAAAAGGGAGATAGCATAATTGTACGGCTATGTAGAAAGCTGTTGGTAAGTATTTACTTATATAAAATATGTAGACGAGAGAGACTACTAAGTGGCTATTTTAGCATTTGTTTTTCTTGGTTTATTTTTATAACCAGACTGTTGAGTGACAGATTTGTTCCCAGGAGAAAATGTTTGAAACACATTTGTCTGCCTGGGTATTAAAGAGATTAGAGTTCACACTGTGAGAATTTGTCAGGATTTATGTACTTTGTAGACAGGATTAAGAATAAAGAAAATCTAGAATAGAAATGTTGCTTAGCTGCATCTCCTGCTACGTACCAAAGTTTCCATGCTGTGTATTTTTTTTATTATATAGTTCCTATTGCAGCTTTTAGTTACAGCAAGTTTTGTTTTAAAGACTGCAGTCTAGCTGTAAAAACCAGGTGAAATGAAATGATCACCGTCCATCTAGAATTCCTGGAATCCTATTTAGTGGTAAGTTTTTTCTCCATAGTTTAAGAATGGGGTTTGGGGGATAATCTGCCATTCTAGACAGCTGCTAAAATAAGAGGATTTTTAAAATACTCATATCATAACATTCAGTGATCTCCATTGCATTTGTCCTGATTTGTTCTGCCTGCCAAATTCTAACTAATACTGGATGAGCTGAGTTGATCTCTGAATTATGTTTGTCTAAAAGCAGCGCAGAGATGATATTTTGACAGAAATTCCAAGAATGCCTATAATGTGAAATTATTTATTTGGGGGAACATTATTATTATTTGCTAGGCAAAATATTTCCTAATGAGCCACTAGAAAAGGCTTTAAATTGAAGAGCGCATTAAACTCAAACTGCTAAATGTGGCTGATGAGTAGCTGCTATAAGATTGCCTGTACTAGTTTATAAGTTCATAATCTTTGGTGAACATAATGTTCGTCCCCTTTAAACACTATATTAAGAAAAACTTCAATCCACTTTTTATTTTTAAACCAGATGTGTCATAAAGCAGAAAAATACTCTTATTTGACTCAGTGGTTCACACTAATGCCATGGTATTTGGCATGAACCTGTTGATTGCATTTGGCACTATGCCAAGATACACAAAGTAGGTAGCAGTGAGGATAAAATGGTTCTTATTAGGTTTTTTCGGTTTTTATTAATGTCTTAAAAACATTTCCAGGGCTTGACACAAAAGTCACTGATACCAGCTGTAAGATATCTGGGGGAAGTCTGATCAGTCCCATTCAGAGCCTTTGATTTGAGTATCAAGTATAGGGCCTTACCAAATTCATGGTCCATGTTGGTCAATGTCATGGTCACAGGATCTTTAAAATTGTAAATTTCGTTGTTAGAGCTATTTAAATTACTACCTTTACTTCTGGGCTGGTGGTGTTGGTGGTGCTGCCTTCAGAGCTTATCAGCTAGATAGTGGCAGGTGGTGGCCAGAAGCCTGCTTTGAAGGAGGCTGTCACCAACAGTTTGACAGAAGTAAGAGTGGCATGATGTGGTCTTGCCACATTTACTTTTGTGATGCTGCTGGCAAGATGCTTCAGATCTGAAAAAGTGGGTGTGTCCCACGAAAGCTCATCATCTAATAAGTAATTTTGTTAGTCTTTATAGTGCTACAGGACTGCTGTTTTGTTTTGTTAGATTTCATGGGTGGCATACCAGATTTCATGATCTGCTATGTGCTTTTCCTGGTTGTGAATTAGGTGGGACTCTAACCATCCATGTGCGGAGTGGTTTTAATTAATTTCCTTCTGTGATTTGCACACAGCAGTGTGTTATACCCATGTGGAAACAATTGCTTCTGAAACATTTTGTTCCCATAAAGTAGTCTGAGGGTCACTCAAAATATTTAAATACCATACAGTACGTGCGTGATCGTTTGAAGCTTGGTGCGGACAGAGAAGGAGAGGCTGCTGCTGGTGTTTAGGGCATTCATTTGGAATGTGGGAGACCCAAGTCCAAAACTGGGACAGTTTCAAGGGGAGGGAGTTGAGAGAGAGAGAGAGAGAGACACCAGAATATTATATAGTACAGTGATTTGGGCATTTGTATGGGTAGGGACAGATATGAATCGAGATCCTTACTCCACAGGGAGAATTTAAACACATCGCATGATACAAGTATGCAACTACTGGTTCAGCTTCATTTCACCCAAAATGATTTTTTGGATTTTTCCATTAGCAGAAAATTCCCCAAAAATTCATTGTCAGTTTGACTAGCTCCAATTTCCCTCCCCCACCCCTTTTTTTTCCCCTGCAGATCTACCGGGAAATCAAAAAATCAATTGTTCATCCAGCTCTACTTTGGGTTTATACTAGTGTATGTTGAGAGGAAGTGGATCCAATTCCAATTTTTAAATATTGTGAGGCTGAGATTCTTGCTTTATAATATAGCTGTGCGGGCAAATGAACAGCAATATCTTCAAGACCAAGACTTTTTTTTTTCAGTGTGAAAATACTAGAACACTGGTGCTATGAAAATGGTGTCTTGTGTTCCTGGCCTGGGCTGATGCTCAATAGCCAGCTGATTGGTTGATCAACTCTGCAGCATACATCTGTTACACTGTTTGGTTAAGCATGGGTTTTAGGCTTGGTCTTTCAGAAGGGCTTGGCAATCAGGAAGATGTGTGTATGCTGAGACATGAAGACCATCCGGAGAAAAGAGAGATTCAAAAAAACAATACTAGGAAAGAGGATGATGGGGAGGAAAATGAAGGTGATCAACATAAAACAGGATTTGGGCCACTTATGAAAATGAAATGAGGAATAACTGATACAAAGTAGCACCTAACTGAATATTACATGCTGCATCAACAAAGCACTCTACATATGGATGGTACAATATGGTGTTGTTTTTCTTTGCTTTTTAAAATGATTTCATTTATATGTGTGTAACCAGTATCGGCCAGATTCTGCATTCATTTATAATTGTGTAAATGTGGTGAAGTTCCATTGTCATCCTGCATGTTGGTCTGGAATTCTATAGGTGAGACAAAGTAGATTTTGGACCTGCATATATTTCATTAATGTGAAGCAAGTTTTTAAAAAAGAAAGTTCTCTCTTGCCATTCAGACAATGTATAGGTCTTTAAAATTATGCTAGTGATGACTATATTTTCATGCTTGCTTGCTTGCTTTCTGTTTGGCATGTTTTCTTGCTCTGTGGGCCTAACATAGAACTCAGTACCTTTCAAGACTGGGCTCTTATGGTACAACAAAAAGTCAACTGGCATTTTAAACAGGACAGGACAGAGCAGTGGAGAATACAACATTATGAATAATAGTGTGATGAAGGAATGGAGTGGACCTCATGAGCTAAGTATCAGAGAGGTAGCTGTGTTAGTCTGTCTTCGAGAACGACAAGTCCTGTGGCACCTTTATAGACTAACAAACGAAATGCATCTGATGAAGTGGGTCTTTGCCCACGGAAGCTTATGCTCCAGAATATCTGTTAGTCTATGAGGTGCCATAGGACGACTTGTTGTTCTCATGAGCTAAGGTCATACATGAGGTAACTCCGTTATCTTTAGTCGAGTTACAGGAGGAATGAATTTGGCCTGTTAAGGTTTTTTTGGGGTGGTAGTGGGGGGTTTGCCCCTATTCCTTTGATATAGAAGACATTCCAGTAATGGATCTTAATCTTTGCCCAAACAATGGCCCACTGCAAAAAGTCTACAGTTCCTCTGGTCTGTTTTTGTATCCTTCTCAGGAATGAGAAGCTATTGTCAAAGAAACAATTTTGTGAAAGAAAATCACTTCACCAAAAGAAACAGTACTAAAACTTGGTCTTCAGAGTGTTCTGATTGATTACTCTGTCCTGCTAATTTATTCAGGATGAGCACAAGCCATAGTCCAATAAATCTGACTGTCTACTTATGGAATAAGGACCTACTTCTGAGTAAGGGTGGTTTGAATCTGGCACTTTATGTATAATTTGTTTTCCCGGACAAGTCTTCGAGTTTTTTCTTTTGTGGCTCTGCAGACACTAGTTGTTTACATGAAACTGGATGGTTGTAAGTAAAATCTAATGAGCTGGAGTGACCTCGGTTGTGGCTCATCTTATTACTGTGGAATAATAATGATCAAAACCTTCAGTACGTATAAGCTATTCTGACACCTTTACATTTCCTACTTGATCTCCTAAGGATTTCTCCATCCCTAAGGCCTGTTAATAAGCTCAACATCTGTTCATTGCTTTTAGCACAATCCTTTATTGGTTTAGAACCAGTTATATCATTAGGGAGTGGTTACTGGCAGATTTCCCTTTGTAAAACTGGTCCAGTGGTTTAGTGTTGTTTTATTCTTAAAGTGGGTACTTAATCATGCATTTTACAGAATTGCTTCTATTGAAAGTATAGATCCATATTCCGTTCTCATTTGAATTGGCGAAAATTCTGAATAAGTCAACTGCAATCAAAGGATTTACTTTAGAATTTATTCTGGTATAAATGAGGGCTGAAGTTGTAGCATAATTGATTTTTCAGCATGATTAAAGTTGAAATATTCCTCTTTATATGTAGATCTGAAGTATTACAGTGTTAGAAATCATAGGATTTTCTTTTACAGTATCTTCAGATATGTATACACAGGTTGAACCTCTCTTGTCTGGCATCCTTGGGACCTGACCCATGCTGGTTGGGAGGTCAATATTGTCTAGCACACTACCAACACTTCCACTGCTCACTGAGCTCTTAGAAGACATTTAGGAGTAAATTGCTGCTACATAACCGCACAGAACACTGGGAGCCAGAACTGGTGACTATAAATAAACTTTATGGGACCATGGGAAACTTGGCCACACCCATGATAAGAGGTCATCCAGCAAACTAAATCATGCCAGATGATGGAGTTTTGCCAGATGAAAGAGTTCCAGATTGGAGATGTTCAAGCTGTACGACCATAAGAACTGCCACAACAGAGTGTATCAATCATCTATGCTGTGCGGTTTCTTAGACTTGCCAAAACCAAGGGAGATTTAGGTATAACTCCCTTTTTCTGACATGCGCAGGCACCCAATCTGATAGTTGGACAGAGGTTTCTTCTTAACCACAACTGCTGATTTTTAAAGCACTGTGATTTGGTTATTAGTGGTACTTGAATTACTGTGTTCATGAAATCACAAATGTGGTTTATGAGTTAATCACTCTTTGTTTTAATTATTATGTTTACCAGCTACCACTAAGCAGAACTGAGCACTTTCATGTGACTAGGAATCTCACCTCCCTAGTTTTAGAGATAGCAACATTGCCTTAATATAGCAATAGAGGGATCTTTACTCATTCACTAGGGCTATGTCTACATTAGCCCAAAACTTCAAAATGGCTATGCAAATAGTTACATTCTAATGAGGTGCTGAATATGCATTTCAGTGCTTCATTAGTAAACTTCGAAATGGCCATTTGCATAGCCATTTCGAAGTTTTGGGCTAGTGGTGACACAGCCTTGATCTGACAAACAGTTGCAAAGGGTTCATCACAGAGATCCCCTTGAGACTGTCATATGATGGACTGATCCTACTATTGAGCCTGCCTACCTATCCTCTGGGGGGGCCACACTACCTTGTCCTGCTCAGTCACACCCTCCATTGTCCCAAAACAAAGGCACAGATTTGAAGTCCCACAGCAGAGCAACACAGACACCAAGAGTAGCTCAGCTCTGGGAAAGCTTAGTCACAGGGACTTGACAGCCCCTGTAGGACCAAAACCCCAGATAAATCCATTACACTATGCATAAAGCTTATGCAGGGTGAGTTCATAAGTTGCTTGCCCTCCTTATCAATGTGATTTTTATTAAGTAAAAATATAGGATTTAAGAGGTTGCAAGTGATAGCAGACAGATCAAAGTAAGTTACTAAGTGAAACAAAACATGCCAGCTAAGCTTAGTATGCTAAGAAACTTGTTACATGCAATTTCTTACCCTAACAGAGGACTAATCACCATTTTCTCACAGGTTAGACAGTCCCCTAGCTTGGGCATTATTTTTCCCCTTGTTTACTCTTAGATGTTTCGAGTATTCATCTAGGGGGTAAGCAGGGGTTGTCTTGGTGTCTGGCCACTGCCAATTCCCAGTGTTTGGTTCCCTACCTATAAATAGATTTTGCCCAAGGCAGGAATCCTTTGTGTTCAGTTTCAACCCTTATGCACCAGCATGGAAAAGTACCACATCCAAAATGGGTTCCATCAAGTGACCTGGCCGCATGCCTTGGCAGGACCCACCATAGTCAAGGCTTACAGGAAAATCAAGACTAGTCACAGATCACTGTCATGAGTACCAGCCCATTAAGTTCCTTGTGTACGACTAATGGCCTTCATTAGCACATCTAGATATCATATTTTTAACTTCAAATACAGGAATGAGACGTGCACAAATAGAATATGCATATTCAGTGCTTTACAAGCTCTCCAGTGATAAGTTACATGCCACATTTTGCATGAAGAGTATTTGAGTTAGGCATATTCTTATTCTAAAACATATTTCCATACAGAATATGGAAGTGCAGTATCACAGCAGCAATTTCCAGTGCTGTAGGAAAAGCATGAGCTTCTAGGCCAAACACCTTGTGGTCTGTGTTATAGGCTTGTGAAGGCGCTAAACGTTTAGCATGTTGTTGAAGTATTTAAATGAATGTTTGTTTTGATAAGATATTATACATAATAATAAGGGCAGGATTTTTAATAGTCCTGAGCATTAGACCTGGGTGCGAAACAGTTTTCCTGCCTCAAATTAGCCCCAAAAAGAAAAGTAAATGCAAAAAAAAAAAAAATCAAGTCAATTGAAATGCTTCATTTTGGTCATTTTTAAAATTTTGATAGGATTTCAAGCTTTTTAAAGCTTAATTTTTTACTTTTTGCTATAAACTAACTTTCATTTAGAGACAAAAATCTCTTTGAACCAAAGACAACCCCCTTTCATTTGGAAAATGTTAAAATAGTTTTGCTCAACAGTTCTAAGACAAGCTTACAAGCTTCCTCAGAGCTCTTCTTTATCTGCGATAAGTACCTTGCCCAAACCTGAAGAAGAGAAGCGTGACTTTTACCAACCAAAGTCATTCTAATGACTGAACTTACCTCGCCCAGCTTGCCTCAATGAAGAGCCTGCCATTTGTGCATACCTGAGAGGCCTTTTCCATGAGGCAAAAGATAGGGTTGTTGTTGATGATCTGGAATGGGATTCCGTAAAGATGGGCTCAATTCCCAGCTCTGTCCCAGGCTTCCTGGATGACCTTGCATGTGTCAGTCTTCCCCAGTTCCACATCTCTGAGGTGGGTGTAATGGTATGTACTTTATCTCTCTTGTTTGTTTAGCTTGTTAATCTGTTGGAGCAAGGACTTTGACTTGGTGTGGCTTTGTACAGTGCCCCACTGACTGGGACTTCAAGCTGAGTGAGCTCGAAGTGCTGCTTTAACACAAATGTAAATAACAATGGGAAATGGAATGAAGTCCGAGATGCTTTTCACATACATGTGCCATAAAGACAAGGAGTAAGTTGAACTAGGATGTTCAACTCTGACTCAGAAGGGACTGCTCCTTCTGCGACCCAGGACTTTTTATTTTATATTTTAGAAATATATCGTGTGCTAGGTAGCATAGGGAGCACTTAACAAAAAGGTCAGTGCTTGATTGGTGCCTTTACATGCCAAACTTGCGAGAAGATCACTTTGATGTGACTCCTTTTGTTTCTCCCCAAACTCCAGCTCTGCTTCAGCTGGTTGTGTGCGTGCTTCACTTATGCCTTTGTCTTCCTTTCATGTTGGATAGTAACAGAGAGGGAGCCGTGCTAGTCTATATACTATCAAAACAAAAAGCAGTCAAGTAGCACTTTAAAGACTAGCAAAATAATTTATTAGGTGAGCTTTCGTGGGACAGACCCACTTCTTCAGACCATAGCCAGACCAGAACAGACTCAATATTTAAGGCACAGAGAACCAAAAACAGTAATCAAGGAGGACAAATCAGAAAAAAATGATCAAGGTGAGCAAATCAGAGAGTGGAGGGGTGTGGGGGTGGGGGAGGTCAAGAATTAGATTAAGCCAAGTATGCAGACGAGCCCCGATAGTAACTCAGAAAATTCCCATCCTGGTTCAAACCACGTGTTAATGTGCCGAATTTGAGTATAAAAGCCAGCTCGGCTGTTTCTCTTTGAATAGCGGTGCGACAATTTTTTTTCAGTAACACACATACTCTTAAGTCATTAACAGAATGGCCCATTCCATTAAAATGTTGACTAACTGGTTTGTGGATCTGGAGTGTTTTGATGTCTGTTTTGTGCCCGTTGACCCTTTGTCTAAGGGAGTTAAAAATCTGTCCAATATACAAAGCCATCTGGGCATTGTTGGCACATGATGGCATATATGATGTTAGTAGAGGAGCATGAGAAAGTGCCCATGATTCTGTGAGTAACCTGGTTAGGTCCAGTGATGGTATTTCCAGAGAAGATATGTGCACATAGTATTGGAGGGGTAGCTGTGTTAGTCTGGATCTGTAACAGCAACGAAGGGTCCTGTGGCATCTTATAGACTAACAGAAAAGTTTACATAGGTTACTCCCAGACTTCAGAGCCCAGCAAATGCAGTGTTCACTGCAAGAAGAAACATAATGCTCACAGAGGCAATGAAACAGTTACTAGAAAAAAAAATCTCCCTTTGGCTTGGTACGTGAATAGAAATGTAAATGACACTCTACCCAGAATTCACAAGGGGAGAAAGCCGGTGAAATAACACCCTGGGGAGGGAGACATTTGTACCGAAGAAGAGGGTGGCCCATTATTAACAGCTCCTTCCCTGAACCAAAGAGCTGGTGCTGTAGGTTGTCTACTGTATGTAGCCAAAATGGCCATTGTACTGCTTTGACAGTCATGCCTGAGGAAGCTTCACGCATCTTTGGAGGCCTCCACCAAACCCCCTTCCCTCTCCCATGATGACTGGGTACTCGGTTTTGGACAGAAAGGCGTCAAAAAGGAATCCTGACTGCTAATTGGGCCACTGAATGTCTGTATGGTTTTTGGCTGTAGCAGGACTGTCAGGCTCCTTGTTATCCACTCCATGGCCTGTGAGGAAGCAGCTGAGCAGCCTGTCCATCTCCTAGCTCTAGGGAGGCTGGGGCAGAAGTATATGTGTGTCTGTGTGCAGTCCTAACCCCTGCCTGCATGTGCAGCTCCCATTGGCTAGGGCAGGTAAGAGCGCCACTTGAACAGGCAACACTCATCTCGTGCATCCCTCCCTGTCTCGACTTCCAACCTTCCCAGCATCCCCTGCATCACTGCATACATCCCTCCCTCATCCCATCCTGTTCTGCACCACACGCCTACCCATCCCAATCCTGAACCCCCTTACAGCTGCATCCCGCCCATCCTCTCTACTCACCATCCCCATGTGTCTCACCTCCACACCCTTCCACTACATCCACTGTCATACACTGCTGCATTTCCACTATGTTCTTATACACCCCCATACCCCCCCACCTGAAGCTTTCAGCCTCCCCCTGCATCCCCATCTGCTCCACATACCTCCACGTTCCCTCCTCTTTCCTTCACTGTCCCCTCTTGCTCAAATGCTTGGCCTATTTTACTCCCCATCTGTTTTCCTCCAGTCCATCCTCCTCCTGGCTGAGCGATTTAGGCAGTGCTTGGAAAAGTGTATGAAAAAAATGTCTCCATGCAAGCAAGTGTATGTATGTATGTCTCATATGTGTCTGCATGGATTGCTGCATGTGTATATCTGTGTGTGAGTAGAATTGGCAGCCTTACTCTTTCACTTGTGTTCCTCTTGGTGGTTTGTGCACACAGAAAAAAAGGCCTATGTTTGTCTTAATTTCATTACAAGATTTTAAAAGAGAAGGAAACTCTAAAAGATATACTATTTCGCTAAAAGTGCATGATGTTGACAAGCAGTTGCAGAAGAGCAAGTGTGTTATGCATTTCTCACGGCCTTTTATTTAGCGATACTATAAACTCTTCGTTGCAAATGCTTTCATGTGTATCTCCGGCACTTACTAACCTGGAGCCCTGATTTTAGTTGGGGTCTTTAGGAACTAAACGATGACAGTAATAATGTCGAACTGCGTGTGTTAGTGCGTGCTAAATGTGTACACATGAATACATGTGTATCTGCATGTGGGTGTGGGAGTCATTTTCTACAGATTTAATTACGTAGGTATATATACAAGGTACATTTCTATTATTGTGCTCTGTGGATTTGTATTTGGGCTTCGGGAGTGGGCCTTTAATGAACTCATTGCAGCTCTGATAATTGCACACAAAAATTACAATAACTTTAGTGAACAATAAACATGGAGCTGGGTATGAAAAATGGGAGGAAGGGAGGGAAAGAGTAATGAAAACTTTTGTGAAATTTCTTTAATTACTCTTTTTGGCTATTTTTTCTGCCAGCTTTTGTGTTCTGTAACAAATAAAACCTGAATTTAGCACAATACATCAATCCAAACAATACATATGCCTCTTTCAGCCTTGCAGTGAAAATGAGCATGTGAGAAAAACCCAGCAATGAAGAGGGTAGAGATGGAGTGTGTGAGGATGGGACCTCGGGAGGAGGAGGGACGGGGGTAAGGTCTCAAGGAAGGACAGGCAGTGGATGGATCAAGGGTGTTTGGTTTCTGAAATTAGCAAGTCGTCAATGCCACCACCTCACACCCCATCCCCCAGGAATTTGCCTGGCTGCACTGGCATTTAAGGATGTGAGGGAGCAGAAGTGCCCAGCTGGGGAGGGAGCCCCTAGAATGCCAGCTACTCTCTTCTCCCACCATGCACTGAGGGGACTGGGCTGCAGTGGGCAGATCCAGTGTGTATCACTACTGGGGAGGGGGCAGATGGCTCCGGAGCGCAGCAATAGAAGCTCCCAGGGCTGCCTTCTTTCCTTCCCTTTTCTCAGCAAACGGTTCCAGTCATCTCCCGCAGCAAAGTGACTGTGGTAGCTGCAGCCCAAGTGTGGGAAGGGTTCTATGTGGACCGTACAAATCACCTGCAACCTGTGCAGTTTAGGAGGCAGTGCTTCTGCATGCCTCTCCCAATCTCTGCCTACATACAAAAACTGTGGCATTAACAATATTGGTATCAATCACACCCTCTTGGCCAGCTGGGTGCTCCTGTTCCCTCACGTCTTTCAGTCTGTTTTAGGCAAATTTCAGTGATTATCTCCCTAGGGCAGGGGCCTTGTCCCTTTACAGAGTACCTTCCATGCCAACTCCGCTATATAAAATCTAATTCTCTAGGATGGTATGTGCAGAAACACTTAAATGAATTAGAAGCGTAAAACCCCTTCAAAGACAGTGAAATTTTGTTCCTGTATCACTGAAGTGCTTTTGAAAATACCATGCTTCATCCATTTGTTTAGACGAAAGTTGGAGATGTGGTAGGGGGAGAGTTCAGGGGATATCGGAGGGATGCTATGGGTCGGGTGTTCAGCTTCACTCTTAGCGTAGCTCCCAAACAAATGTAAAGTCCTCGAGTTCTGGGAGAATGTTCTTCAAAGGCCAGTTAATTTTTTTTTTTTTTGTGATGGGGCATGAGGGGAGTTCCTGTTCTTTTTGCTTTGGTTTGGCTTTGTTAAAAATAATGCCCAGTGCTTGTTTGTTTCTGGCTTTGTCTAATCATCAGTCATCTTTTATCAGCTCCACTATAAAATGGCATGAAATTAATGATTAACTTTACATTGACAATTTCAGCTTTAAAAATTGCAGAGATAATTTTCTCCAGATTATTTCTTGTAAATTCCTGGGACAGTTGATTAACCAACACAAAGGTACTGATCAATGACCCAGCTTCTCCATTGAACATTATAAGGCACTAACCTGTCAGGCTTGTTGTAGGATTGCCCAATTGCAGCATACATTTACTTGAACAAAAATGCCAGGAAGCTTTTTCCTGTAAATAGCTGTATAGTTTTGTCCCAAGCATTGCTCCATCCTCCCTTTCCACACGCACCCTGTGAATGTCAGTCCCATCTTGTTCCGCACCCTGCTAGGAAGCTAGTTCCGCACCCTGCTAGGAAGCTAGGATCAATGGGGGAGGAGGGTGGACAAGGAGTAGGAGCTTGATGTATCTATTTGGGTAGTAGAGAGAAAACAACTAAGGTTATAGGCCCCCCTCCGAATGCATTTGTGTTAAGTCATGTTTAAATTTTGTTCTTGCTAATGGTAATTGGTGTCAACACATTTTCACTAAAGAATGTATGCTGGGTTGCAAGTAGTCTTAGCAAATGATACTCTAGATTCTTCCTCTTTCTTGCTCCCATCTTGAAGCTTGCTATCGCAAAACTGTTTATAGTACAGTTAATGACTGTCTGCACTGGACAGGAAAACCATATGAAGTGCAGACAGGCATCGTCCAACTCTCTCTTCTGTTTGGATGATTTTTACCTCTTATCGCTGCAAGTAATTCTTAAGATATTGTAGCTGAAAGAGTCTAGAGGTAAATACATTTTCTTTTTCCCAGCTGACTTATTTAGTGCATTAAACAGCATTTTGTGACACATTCTTTTCTTCTCTCCCTATATAATTTAGTCACTTTCCCATGTGTTATGGCTCTGTAAGGCTATGCCAGCACAACGCCCTAACCTCAAAATAAGTTAGGCAATTGGTGCTATGCAAATTGCATGGCTTAGTTCAAGTAGATTTTGAAATAGGATATTTTGGCATGTGATGCTGTTTAAATGGCACCACATACTGAAATAAAGCACTATTTTGAGGCATCTGTGTACTCCTTCTGCAATGAGGTGTATAGGGATGTCAGAATGGCACACTGTTAGTTCCAGAACTGTTTTGAGACAATGGGTGTGTTTCATAGACAGGGCAGCTATTTCAGGATACCGCCATATCCCGAGATAGTGCATGCCGTGTAGCCATAGCCTAAGAGAGCAACAGGGGACTGAAAATATTAATTAAAATTATAAGAGGAAAATGTGCTTCTAACCCCACAAAAACTGGCAGAGTTAGACACAGGACCTGCAATGACACTTTTGTTTGAACTTGCCCAGCTTTCTTGTTGATGTCCCTGTAACACTTGGCCAATACTTTAGACATGCAACTGAACATGGTGCTTGTGCTACGCCTTCCCAGGGAGAGCTTTGAAAGGCTCCCTAATGTGTTGCACGAGTGTGCAACCTGGAGAGTGCAGACTCCTCCCAACGGCATGCCTGAAGTGGAAGAGCCAGGACCTCCCTAGGACCTTTTGAAGTGGCATGCACTCAGTATCTGTGGGAGGCTCAGGAACAATTCATCTCTAAATCTGCACAATTCCCTTAGTTAAATCTTTACAACCTAGTTATGTATTCTCCTCTAAGTGATATCAGAAACGAAGGTAGCATGGGTTAATGGATAGGGCACCGAACTGTGGGGACTTATGAGACCTGAGTTCTGTTCAGGCACAACTCTGCTACTGATCTGCAGTGGGACTCGGCCATCTTTTCTATGTATATGTGTTTTTGGGGCAGGGACTGTGTTTTCTTGTGGATAGGTACAGTGTCAGCGGGGGCTCATACATGTTGGGACAGCTAGGTGCTGCTGCTGTAATACAAATAATGATAATTGATCAGTTTGACCAGGGAATGTTTCTGATCACAGTTTGGCAATTAGATGTATGTAAACAGCAAACAGGAAGCTGTCCCCAAAGCCGTTATCTATAACGGGACTTCTGAAACTGCCATTCGAATTGCAGTCTGCCTTGCTAACTTTGATCTTGCTTTTCCTCATAATAGTAAAAAGCCTTTTCCTTTTGGAAATTAGGGCTTTGGAATGTTTACAACTTAACCACTCCCTTTGTATCTGCAGTGTTTTTCTTTGGAGGGAGATTTGCAGATATTTCTTAAGATGTTGAAAGCATGATATGAAATATCTGACTTTCAGCATTCACATTTGTAACTCAAATCCACTGGAAATAGAGCTCTTTTTATGTCTCATAAGGGGTGCGTCTACACTAGGAACTAACTTCGAAGTTAACTTTGATGTTAGGTACTACGTTGAAGTAGCCAGCAGCGTCTACACGCATTTCTCCAACTTCAAAATCCTTACTCCATTCCTGGGAATGGAGTGGTTCCTACTTCAAAGCTTAACTTTGAAGTAAGGTGTGTAGATGCTCAACTTTGAAGTTATTTTTGTAGTGTAGACACAGCCATATATTTGTTCAACATTGATTCTGCGTTTACAATGTATTGATTTGCAGCATATTTTAGGTCAGGAAAACCTAGCGTCATATTGTTAAAAACAACTTTAAGTGCACTATTACAGCACAGCTGAGGAGACACTGGGTTGGAATTTCAGAGATTTATGCATGTCAAGACCCTCTAGTGGTGCAAGTAGATTTCAACTCTGACCAGTATGGTACTGACACCCCTCTCCCCCAGGTCCTGCTCACAAAAATATGACTAGAGCCCTGCATGGATAGAAATTCGTACCCGCACTGGTGAATATCCACAGACAGAAATCTGTGTCCACTGAATGGCTTGGTTTTCCCAGGAACTGCAGCAGCGAGAGGAGCAGAATGTGGGCCTCTGATCCCAGGAGTCAGCATCCCATGCTGGCAGTGCCTCTGGCATTGCTGTACTGACCTCAACCTTGTCCTCCAGTGGGGCTGTACAGACCCCAGACAGGAGATATAGCTGCCTGGAAGGGCTGATGGCAAGGCTGGTGGCAGCATCGTCATGCTGCTGGTGTGGGGCACTGGCTTCTGGGAGTGACAGCCCTATGTTCTGCTTCTTTTGAGGCTGTAGTCACAAAAGACCCCTGCAGTACAGCAGATCCTGATTTCTAGCTGCACATATCCGCATTTGTGGGTTAAAATTTGTGTCTGTGAAGGGGTCTATTTATTCTTGAAAATATGTCTTTCCATTATGGCCTACCAGCAATAAATGTCTTAATGGTGCAACCTACCTGACCTTACTGGCTTTCTTGCACTACCGATTTACTGTGTGGTCTTGGCAAGTCACTTAAACTCTTAGAGCCTCCTTTCCCATCTATAAAATGACAACAATACGTGTCACTTTAGACAGAAGGCCCTTTGGGGGCCTTAATCTGCGTACATACAGCACAACCAAACCCTGATTTTAGTGGGCCCCAGTTGCAACTATTGTATAAATAATAGTAACAAGTCAACATTCGGCATTTTGTTTCTCTTTTTTTTGAAGGGCTGACCATGGGGGATGTGAAACTGGTGTCGTCGACTCGTATTTCCAAAACCTCAGTGACGCTGGAGCACTCAGCTCTCAGCTCTTCCGTTCCAACAGAAGCACCAGCATTCACTCTTCCTCCTAGGAATATCCGAGCACTGCTGGGAGGCACAGCCAGATTTGAGGGGAAGGTAAGAAATGCTTTGCCTTTGGGTATGTTTAGTTGGCAAGTCACTTACTTTTTTTTTTTTTTTTTGTACTTCCATTTCCTCATTTTAAAATGGGAATGATAATGGTTAGTCAATGTGTGCTGGATGGGTGCATTAGCCCTTCAGAGATGGGAAAGTGGTTTATGATTAAGGATTACGAAGACCAGTGCTTTCATTCCTCAAACCACTAGTATAGTTTGTGTTCAAATTCATGAACAGTTGAGGTGCTTATATTAGACCCTGCTGTGTGACAGATTAAGTTCACAAATTTGCAGTCATGATCAATGACAGTTAAACTGGTCACCATGCATTAAAAACCCAGTGGTTCCATGGCTTCTGCTCACTTGTATTTGGAGAGTTGCCGATTGCGGTTGGATCTATTCTTGTGAGGTTTTATCACATGGCATCTTTATTTCCTGGGGACTTCAGAACAAACCTGGAGGGCGGGCAACCCAAGCTACTCCTTGCCTTGGGAAATCTTATTTCCTCCCTTCCAGGTCACACAGTGGGAGGTAGTATGAACTATACCTGTAGTGCAACTAGTAGTAATTATCAATGTGCATCAGTTCCAAATTTCCAGGAATCCAAACTAGGCAGAGGCTGAGGTATGAAATTGCATACTTTTTTGATCTACATATAATAATGGGGAGTTGGAAATAATGGAGCACATCATGTGTTCATTATTACCTTGTGCAAAGAAGCTGAGCTTCCTGTAATTTTTAGTCAATTAAATTGTTGTTTGAGTCACCATGTTCCTGTCTGCACGATCTATTGTTTATAACCTAATGTGGTCAGTGGCCATTATGTATGATTCAATTATATTATTGTTTATAGAGTAGTGAGGTCATAGTGGTGTCTTGCTTGTCGTTCTAATTCGATGCTGTTGGAACACTACAGCTGTCTGCAGTGCTGCTAGAGTGCTGCTTAATAGCCATAGTCTTTGCGATAGCAATCTGAAAGCTTCATGCCATATGTGCACATCTTCAATTGGTTAGTGCAGTGTTGCTCTTTCTGTTTCTCTGACATTCCAGGGGTTCCCAAGGACAGTATTTGTTACTATATAGCCAAAATGGCAACTTCTGAACATACTGTACTTCGGTTTTCCTACCTTAGGAAAAATAAACATTATGAGGGATCATTACTGATACTGTTTTTCATCACACAATACAAATGTTAAACTAGACATACATCTTAAAAAATTAAGAATGGCTAGACAGATGATTTACTTTAAAGAGTTCTTTTGCAATGGAATTTATCTTATCAGAAAAGAGCAAACATGTTGGGATTCCAAGACAGGATGTCAGTTTCATACTTTGGTGATCTTATATATTCATTGGGAGTTTGAGAGATCCCAAGAGTGAAACTCATTGTTTTTCCCTCCCCCACAAGTTTTTAGATGTGGCAATGTGTAAAATAACTTACACAAAATGAAGGAGTGGAGAAGGTGAAAAAAGAAAGTAGCTCACAAGTCTAGGAATCAAGAAGTCAGAAAGGAACAAATGTTCTTTAAGGGTGGGGTGACCATCTGTCCTGTATTGGGCAGGACAGTCCCATATTTGGGACACCAGAGAGGTGTCCTGACTTATATTTTAAAAGGGTCTCGTTGTCACGTATTTAGGTCCTCCCCTCCCCCTGACCTTTTCCGCTGCTGGTGGAAGTCACTTCCCCAAGACTCAGGGAAGCAGTGGGGGTGGGGAGCATGGGCAGCTGCCACATCCCTGCCACTTCCCCAGGCCTCTGGTGGAGGGCTGATGGCTGCCGCTTCCCCAAGGCAGGGAGCACTGGCAGCCGTTGCTTCCCTGGGCTCCCGGGAAGGGGTGGTGTCTGCTGCTTTCCCAGTGCAGACCTGCGGCTGCCACTTCCCCAGGCTCCTGGGGAGTGCCAGCAGCTGGGTGCTTTCTTCTTGGCTCCCTGGGGCTTGAAGGAGCTGCCCCTCACCTCCATATCTCTGTCTTGTATTTGGGACAGGGAGGTATGGTCACCCTATTTAAGGGACAGTGGGGTTGTTTGAGTATTTTTCCTTTAGAATATTTGTAGTATTATGAATAATTGATATGTATCTGAGTATTCATCTCAAGTTTCCATGTGAGAAGTGCATGCATGAGGTAGTATATGAATGGTGCACCTCTACAGAGCTTTTCTCCAGGTTATATAACAGAGAGAGAAAGTGTGTGTGTGTGTGTGTGTGTGTGCGCGCGTGCGTGCGTGCATGTGTCTGGATTATTTTTAAAAAGATCTAGGCCAAAATATTTCAATGGACTGATTTTTATGTCCGTATATTTAATCTGATAATTATTGGAACAGTTTACTAAGGGAAGTAGGATTCCATTACTATTTAATAGCGTTAAATTGAAGTAATAAGTCTTTCTGAAAGATCTGCTGAAGTTCAGTTAAGTGTTATTTTGTTTGATAATGTTCACTTGCATAACAGTGATGAATAATTCTCTTCACTGTAGGAATTACTACAGGTTGGACCTTCCCTGGTCCTGAATGAAGGAATTTGCCAGAGCAGGTGGTGACCTCTTCCACCAACCTCCTTGATGCCAGCTCTACTTCTAACTGTGACCAGCCCCCCTACCTCTGGCTCAACTGGGCTGCCAGACACTGGCTTCCCTGGTGCTGGCTCTGGCCATGCTGCCATCAGCCCCAACCCCAGCCAGGCTGCCAGATGCTGAACCTGCTGCTATTAGCTATAGCTTCAGCCAGGCTGCCAGTCACTGGCCCCCCTGCCACTAGGGTCCTGGCCCGGCAGAGCTCCAAGGTGCTGGCCCTAGGGCTCTCTCCTCCAGGAACATCCATTGTCCTGCTGGACCACAGATTTTGTTGGACCAGGGAGTCACAGTTTAGGGAGGTGCTATCTGTAGTTGGATTGCTGCATCTTGTATTACATAGGAGATTAGACAAGTTTACCATAGAAGTCCTTTTTCACTTAAAATTGAAATACCACTCTAAACCACCAGTCAGTGATATCGAGGTGTGGCTTATTAAAATCTGTTAAATTCAGGGTCCAAACAGGAACAAATACTAGTTACTTTCAGAAGACAGCAACCTGTTCCATCAGCTTTCCAACCTGCTTTCCATCAGCCTAAAGAAGACAAATGTACTTGCTCAGGACGTTGCTGACCCTCCATCAATCAGCATTGACAACTATTCGTTAGTGGTCATCCATGAGTTCGTTTACGTCAGGTCCACCATCACTGACACGCTGTCATTGGAGTCTGAGCTAAATAGGAGGATCGGAAAAGCAGCCACAACTCTGTCTAGACTCGGCGAGAGAGTGTGGAATAACATCAAGTTGTACACCCACACCAAAATGCAAGTCTACAGAGCCTGCATCCTCAGCACCCTCCTTTACGGCAGCGAGTCTTGGACCCTGTATTCCTGCCAGGAAAAGAGGCTGAACGTCTTCCACTTGCTCTGCCTCAGGCGCATCCTTGGAATATCATGGGAGGACAGAGTGTCCATCACCGCCATCCTTGAGCAAGCTGGAATCCCAACCATGCACACTCTCCTCAGGCAGCGTCGGCTCCGCTGGCTTGGCCACGTCCGCAGGATGAATGATGGAAGGATCCCAAAAGACATCCTGTATGGCGAGCTAGCCTCTGGCAAAAGAGCTCCCGAACGCCCCCAGTTGCGCTACAAAGATGTTTGCAAGAGGGACCTCAGGGAGGTAGACATCGAGCCGGACAGTTGGGAGGAGCTGGCAGATGATCGCAGCAGATGGAGGCAGGAACTACACAAGGGCCTTCAGAAGGGTGAGATGAGGATCAGACAGCTAGCAGAGGGGAAGTGAGCCCACAGAAAGCACAGTAAGGACCTTCCAGACCCCCATTACACATGCAACAGATGCAGCAAGGACGGTCACTCTTGTATGGGCCTTCACAGTCACAGTTGACGCTGAAAATGATGATCCCAAATGGAACTACAATGGGCGCGATCCATAGTCTACGTAGACTGAAGGATGCTACTAACCTGTTCCACTACTGGACCTGAAGCCAAAGGCCCTATGTTTCACTTTAAGCAGTTGTGCAGACCAGTTTCATTACAAAATTGAGTTAAACTTTTTAATAGCCTAGCAATGATGACACATCACCCAAAAGTTGATGATCTTTGCCTCTGTTCCTATTAGATTGAAAACCTTTATACTGAAAACCAAACAAACTGAGATATTCTATAGTAATGGCCCAAAACACTGTGCTGTAACAATATTGTAATGCAACCCTAGTGTCTTCCATCAATACAGTTCAGCTCTAGAAAATATTTATGAATTAACTCATGCTATGCTCACATTTGATGACTACGTGTGTATTAGTATTGGAACCGCTTAGAAATATTCTGATTTAGACATATTTCTTCAGCATTTGGTGGTTTTCCAGCAGTGAAATATTTCAGGGGGAAACCCATGGAATGCCTGCCTGAGCTCCTGCCAGCTCATCTGAGTGGCTGCTTGGCAGCCCACCTGGGTGGCTGCTGGGAAACACAGGACTTTTCTGGGCTCTTCAGCTCCAGGATAGCTCCACTAGATAGACAGCCGCAGAGTTGGGGTGCACCATTCCTTTTTGAGGAGAATTTCCATTTGTTTTTCTCTGTGAATAATTGGAACAAAACCAATTTTGAAATCTCCAAGTCGTCTTAGAAATGAATTGCCTTTCTCCACTTATCTCTTGGAAGTGAGGGTGTAGGCAAAAATCACTCAAGGGCTGACAGCCTATTAATGGCTTTTCACAATTCCCTTAGAGTCTGAAGGACAGTCACGTTCTCCCACAATTCACTGGGAAAGAACCACTGAGCAGCTCAACTTAATGCATCAAAAATAACCATGAGACGTGGCCCCCAGAAGTCAAAGTAACAGATGTGTGAGCACAGGACCAGTGAGGCACAGTTACTTGACCAGGGATTCGTGGAGGGGCTACTCATAGAATCATAGAATACTAGAACCGGAAGGGGTCTCAAGAGGTCATGAAGTCCAGACTTCTGCCCTCGGAGCAGGAACAGGCACCATGTAGGTCATGCTGGATCCCTGATAGATGTTTATATAACCTGCTCTTACATATCTGAAATGACAGAGGTTCTGTAACCTCCCAAGGCAAGTTATTCCAGTGTTTAACCACTCTAAGAGGAAGCTTTTCCTAATGTCTAACCTAAATCCCACTTGCTGCAGTTTAAGTTCATTGCTTCCTCAATGGTCAAAGAGAACAATTTTTCTCTTTCCTCTTCGTAACACCCTTTTGATGTTCTCTCTGTCATGCCCCAACCAGGTTAAAACCTGGGCCCCAATCATCCGAGTTAACTCAACAATGAAGACATACTTTAGGGCTTGGAGAGGTTAAGTTACTTGCAAAGCTCACACAAACAACATAATGGCAGAGCCAAGAATAGAATTGATGAATCTTGACTATTCTCTAGCCACCAAACCACAGTCTCTTGATCCTTCCCTTTCTATTGAAAATTGCAGAGTTTGCAACCATTAGAGCACTCCACATTTTTTTTAAAAAAACATGGTAGCCCACAATAAGACACACTCATTTGATAACTATATGATTTACAAAGCTTTCTGCCCACTCATAGTTTTGCTCAGTTTGAATAACAGATGTAGTATGCCAAAAATCTGATGGATCTTTCTCTGTCTTTACTGAAAGAAATTTCAGTGGTGTCTCATACTGATTGAAATTGAAGAACTGTCAGTTTACAACCAAGAAAAAAGAAACATTTCTGTATTCAGGGTACTGATAACGCCTGTATTTCATGTCTCTGGACAGTCAACTGAACAATGTTTCGGCTGTATCTGTTTTTCTGTAAAAGGCAATGTTGATGGTCATTGATTTTATGATCCTCAAGAATGCTTGCAACATAACTCTGCATATTAGACATTGCCGAATGTTGAGAAAAACAGCACAAGCATTGCATTGGGGGTCAGAAAGGAATTTGTGTTCTTGGATAAAGCATCGCCCAGATTGGGTTTGATGGTTTATGATGGAGGGCTCAAATAGGAGAGGCAGAACCCACAGAGCATGGGTAGATAGTCTACAGAAACTAAGCCACGCCGCACTGGAGAGGGAAAGATGGAAGGAAATAGTGACAGAGGCATCAGACACCAATGGGCACTGAGCCCACAGATGATGATGTTGAAGTCAGTTGCCAGACTAATGTGAAATCTAATCCTTTGGTAATGTGTTTTTAGGACCTTTCTGTGTCCAACCTTTGTTGTGGTCACTAGGGTGAGATTTAGAGGCAGGCAACCAAGGCAACAAGCTGAGTTGTCTGTCTTGGTGGGCGCTTGGCTCAGGATGCTGTCTTTGGTGGTGGTGACAAAAAAGAATAGAATGTTTTACGTGAAATTGTATTTTTAAGTATCCATTTTTCATTAACCACCTAGAATATTCTGGACCTTTGTAGAATCTCGTGGAGCCTTCCAGATATTCTGAGAACTATGTTGTCCTTTAATTTCCTGAAGTGTTGTCAGACATGCTGATGAGATATAAGAACTAAGTGAAGTGAGAACCCAGCCGAAAGATTGTGAACCTTGTTTTATTGTGTGATTGTGATGGTTTATTAGTTTTAAGACATGAAAATGTGAGAAGCAAGTAATAAAGGATATGTTTAATGAGATGCCAGAGATCTCAATCAAACCCCTGTCTATTAAAAAACATTTTTAAAAAAGTTACTTTTTTTGCCATGCTTAACACATTATGTTTGATGATTTTCCAACACCACAGAACATAGACTTTTGTTCTCTCTAATACCATTTTCCCCTATAGAAAATAAAAAATGTCACCAAGGAAGCCTGCAGGATCTAATGGTAGGAAAGAAAAAGCTCACTTCCAGTCTGGTTTGCAGCAAGCAGCGCATCTGATGGAAAAATATCTGAAACAGATTTACATAAATTGGGCTTTAGGCAATAGCAATCATCCCAGTGTATAAGACATGGAGGAGTAATTGATATAAATTCCATTTCCAATGGAAATGTGAGGCAAGTGATGGAGAATTGTCCAGCTTTCCTGATGGCATAAAGAAGAGTGATAAAGAAGAATGTGGCTCGCTTGAAAATGAGAGTAATGGTAAAGAAAAATTTGGTTTAGGTGAAAAAGAGAGAAATGATAAAGACATGATGACATACATAATGACAAACAGCAATGAGAAAAACTGCAGGCCACATCAGATCCTGCTTTGTGACTGACTAGATGTCAAGATCTAGCATACCCAGCCTCATAGCAATCCTCAACAGCAGAAGACTATGATGGCTTTGTCATGTGAGAAGAATGGGTGATGAACATCTTCCTCAAGAAATCCTCTTTGGTGAACTGTTATGTAGGATGAGAACAAGAGGAAGACCAAAGCTAAGGTTCAAGGATATATGCGAAAATGCCATGGAAAAAATTCAACATTGATCTAAACTCCTGAGAATCTACATCATCAGATTGAAATATCTGGCGACAATTGCTATGACAGGGCACATCATTCTTCGATAGTATATGTGCTAGTCGTGCACAAGAATTTCTCAGAAGGAAAAACTCTCAGACTCAAGAATTCGGAAGTAGACTGACGCGTGATTATTGCAGTTGACCCTGCAAATCCAATATTGGACGGATAAGCCCTAAGAGAAGCTGCAGACTCACACACCCTCATAGATCCTCATTGCTACTGCTAACCACCATCTTTTGAGATGAAAAGGGGCCGTAGTAGTAGTGTTTTGAATAGGTTGTGAGAAATAGAGGATAGCATGTTTCCAGTAAATGAGCAGAAGTGACAGTTCTCAAAGTCACACTTCAAAGGAGTGCTTGAGAATGGTGAGAAACTGAATTGGCATTAGCTAGTTTTCTCAAAATAAACTGTAAAGTATTCAGATTTTGTTCCAGTATGTTTGAAAAAAGTGCCAAACTGTTGCATGCACTCATTAGGTGTGATTATTGGCCTAATTTTGCTGATATTTTAAAGCCACTTAACAAGTCACCTGGCCATTTTATGGCTGATTCCTAATGGATGGGATTCAAGTCCAGACTGAAGCTGAATAAATACACAGGTGCAGAAAGCCAGTGCATATTAATATAGAAACTTAACATTGGAGGAATTTGCTTGAGCACCTGATTTCAATTAGTCTCTTTCTGGCAAAGAATAATTTGACTTTATGGGATTTGTCAGATAAGATGTTGACTGAATATGATGGCAATTTCTTCAGTTTGGTAAAGCTCCTTGGGAGCAACAATGATGTCGTATGTGAGCATCTAGATGAAGTAGTTTGCAAAGAGGCTGTGGACCATTACTGCAGCCACACGACTCAAAAAGAATTGATGGACATTATTTCAAGAAGAGTGGTTGCTAATATGATGATTATGATGGAATAATGGACTACAATCTCAACATTAGTCACAGAGAAAAGAAGTCATTTACAGTAAGGCTTGTGGATGACAAGGATGTCTGTATCCAGATAAAGGCACGCTGTTTCTAGTCCATGGATGACTCTACAGGAAAAGGCTAAACAGAACTGTTTGTGAACACTTTAAATAACAATAAAATAAAGCTCCAGGACTGCTGCAGCCCAGGCTAGCACAATGGCACAAAATGTGAAGGGAAAAACTGTGGTGTACAGGCAAGGACCTTTGCATTAAATCCAGCAAGCTTCTTTATGCCTTGTTTCTGCCATTCCTTTGATCAGTTTTAATGGTAACAGAGAGGGAGCCGTGCTAGTCTATATACAGTCAAAACAAAAAAGCTGTCAAGTAGCTCTTTAAAGACTAACAAAATAATTTTATCAGGTGAGCTTTTGTGGGACTGACCCATGAAAGCTCAACTAATAAATTAATTTGTTAGTCTTTAAAGTGCTACTTGACTGCTTTTTTGTTTTGACCAGTTTGTGTGAGGTGCATCCTCATCTTTAGATTCAGTGTCTGTTGTCAAATTGTTAAAGAGGATATGCATCCAGTTTTCACTATCACATGGAAAATCCTCATGGGCAATGTTTCACATCTGACCATTAAGCTGTTCAGTGATATTTACTGAGAGAGCCACATTGATACTGTAAAACCATTGAAATACCAAGTGACTGAGGTTTACAAATGCCCTGATGGATCTGGCACAGTTAAGTAAAGCTGAAGCTGGAATCTGACATGTGACACAAAGCCTGGCAAACCAGATCACTGATTTCAAATTTTTGTCTAAGTAGCGATTTGACACAATCAGTGGGGCCAACAGCCGCTGTGGGCTCTGGAGCAAAATGTGAAGGGGGTCTGGCTCCATGCCTCAGGCAGATCTAACTCCTTATTTACTTTGTTAAATATGGCCCTAACGAGGTCCTGAACCTCAGTCTTATTACTAACAATCATATTTATTAGGGTACTGCCTAAGCAGCAACCAAGAATGGGGCCTGTTGTGTTTAGTGTTATACAGAGTAGCTGGCAGTCCATACCCTGAAGAGTTTGCAACCTAAAGAGCTGACATGGACGAAAGTTGGGAGCTGGGGTAGAACACATAAGCAGAGCGAACAATGGAAAACAATAAAAGGGTGACCAATGCCGTGTTAGTTCCACTTTAGGTTTTGCTAGGAGGTGATCACCTAAATGGAAAGAAAAGTGAGGATCATGAAGGGAGAGGGACAGGTCAGGAAAGACAAGGTGAGAGCAAGTTCACGCAAAGCTCACTCGACAGCCTCTGCTCAATCATCTTAGATGCAAATCATATCCCAGGCAAGGAACATCTTCAGAGTCCTTCCTCCATCATTTGCTAAACTTTTCAATACCTTATTTTTTTGAATTTGTAGCCCATAACATGTCTTTGATGCATGAAGTGTATGCATTCTTTATCCCTATCATAAAAGATGATATATTTGTACACTTTCTGTAAATTTGTATTTATTCAGTCATATATAAGCAAATAAAAATTGTTTCCTCTAAATTTATAGAAACCTTTCTAAATTTTAAGAATAACTGAAATCCAGTATCAGAAATTGAACTCTCCATCAACATTAGTTGTACCAACATTAAATAGTGTTATAGTAGGTAATTGCCTTAGAATGTTAATCCCAGTCCTTTGGGTGAAAAGGTTGCTTTTCTTGCCTGTCCTCTTGAAAACTGAAGCACAATCATCAAAGAACTCCAAAGACTGGGAAATAGCATTTTTCAAGCAATGTCAATCTCTAATTGGCCATCTTCGGTGAAAGGTATGTTTGAATGACCACAGGCTTCGAAAAGCTATGCTTACCACTGCAAGTGTGACCAGCAGCATGAACAGAAACCTCGGAGCTATCGCTTGTATTAAGATAAAGTGTTCTTCAATTCATTCAAGATGCAAAACTGAAGAACTTGGAGAGGAGATTGCTTCCCACATGGCAAAATGTAATGGATACTGCCGAATTCAACAGAGGTCTTTACCACTGAATTCTGAATATTCCTCATGAGTCAGCATCCATTGAAGGTCTATACGACAGTGTTTTTCTGTTGGCAGCACTTTACTAAGGTCATACAAAAAACAAGGTCTTTTCATGTTGCTTCATTTGTCCAAACTTTTCTTCAATGGACACAAGAGCAGCATCAATGAGCAAGGCAAACACTCCCTCTTGGATTTTAGTTCAAATCTTCCCATGGCCCTATCTCTGCCTTTATAACCAAGCTGTCTCTTCTTCTAATGAATATGAGGATCCCTGAAAACAGTCTTTAATTTTCTGTTGTTACTATGGCAACAGTGATGGCATCTTCAAATTCATTGTCGTCGTGGGCCACAACAAAATCAAGGCAACTTTTTATCAAAAGAGTTGTGGTCACAATATCCATCACCTGAGTTTAATGCCTTGCTTATGATATTTACTTGGAACAGAATATTGTGTCCAGGCCCATCAATGGTGGAGGACAAGCATAGCAACTCCATTGGGCCCCTTTTGCAATGGCATGGGAGCATCTCTCTGAAAAGCTTCTGAGGGTTGGAGGCGTGTCAGTGCTGTGCTGCAGGAGGAATTAAGGGCTGATTGCCCTTGGTCCTGCCCCTTTGCCCAAGGCTTACCTCCTTTGTCAGCCTCTTTGATTATAATGTCAGAGTTGTCTCTGAGGCTATGGATGGCATTGCATTCTGCACCACTGGGGTTATGGGACAAGTGATGCTGTTTTTCCACAATTTCTGCCTGTGTACACTTTATGTATAGGTCCAGTCTGTTTTGACCATCAGGAGGAGTCCATGCAGAATTCTTCTTGTACTGTTGCTAGGAGGGTATCTGTGAGTCAGTGTGCTGTTCAGTGTCGTGTTGAAAGTATTCCTTGAATCGGAGATGGCGAAAGTACGCTTCCAGATCACCACAGAACTGTGTCATGTTTGTGGGCATGGTAGGGCAAAAAGCAAGTCCCTCAGACAGGATAGACTCTTCTGTTGGGCTGCATGTGTAGTTGGATAGATTGACAATATTGCTGAGGGAGTAAGGGTACCACTATTGTGGCCCCATGTGGTAAGTAGGAGTTTAGTTTACAGTTTTTCTGTGTAAAGAGGTGAAGTGTGCATTGTAAATCTCCTGTCTAGTTTCAGGAAAGTTCAGCCATGTGGAAGTTTGCATGGAAGGCTGGTTTTCTATTGCAGTCTCCAGTTTTGAGAGCTTTTTTTCATGTTTTCCTGTCAGCTGTACAGGATGCTATCAGTTGGCAATCTGTTAGTCTATAAGGTGCCACAGGATTTCTTGTTGGTTTTACATCTTATTGTGCGAGGGGAGCTAGTACGAGGTTGCTAATTACGATTCTAGTCTTAGCAGCGCTCTTGATTTTTTTCAATATGTGGCTGTATTTCAAACACCTACTGGATTTTGACTATATAGACTTACATGAAAAAAGATACAGTAATTGTCCCAATTTAGTGAGATGAATGGAATGTGCATGAATCTATTGTGCAGTCTTTCACCCTTTGCAACAGTAGCAAAATAAGATCAGCACTTAACATGAGTAGTGAAAATCAAGAATGTGGAAAATAAATACAAAAACTCTGAAAATTAAATTCTTTACAAGATTATTTCCACTTTGTTTATTAATGTGTGCTAGATATATTGGAAAAAAAGGAATAATGAAGTACAGAAATTTGTAGACATAGAAGTCAACAAAAGTGCTCATTCAATATGATGATTTATTTATCTCATAATGGCAGATCTTAAACATCTAAAATACTGACCAGCTCAAATTCAAATTACATACAGGACTGAAGATTTTCAAAGTGTAATTCTTTCCGGCGTGGCCTCTCTCCAAGCTCTGTTCCAATGAATTCCATTAGACTAAAACTCATCATGTAGCTTTGGGCTTGCCCCTTAGAATAAATGTTATTAACAGTACATGAAGTAAGACCACAACCTATGAATTCTAGAAATTGTTTATTTTGGGGAGATGTAAAATGGACTTGTTCAGAGTTGAAAAAAGGTTAAAGCTTAAAGGAAAACCTACCACAGGTTGAACCTCTCTCGTCCAGCACCTTTGCAACCTCACCAGTGCCAAATGAGAGAATTTGGTGGACAACAGGAGGTCAATAATGTCTGGCACATTACCCACATTTCCACTGCTTACTGGGCTCTTAGAAGACATTTAGGGGAAAATTACAGATAAACAGCACAGAACATTGAAAGCCAGGACTGGTGGCTGGAAATACACTTAATGGAACCATGGGAAACTTGGCCACATCCATGGTAAGTGGTCATCCAGCTAACTAAAATCATGCCGGATTACAGATGTTGCCGTACAAGAGAGTTCTGGATTAGAGAGATTCAACCTATATTGGAAGAATATAAGCAGTTAATTTCATTAATGCTTACACTACTACAGAACAGGGAGGCTAGGGTGGATGGAAAATGGGAAAGTTTTTAAGCAAAAAACAACCCTGGCCCTTCTCTTCAAGCAGGTCAGTTTCCATTCTCTAGCTTGCCTAAATAAAAAGGGATTAATATTTTGCAAAAGACCTTGCCTTGTCTTTATTACTAATCTGACTTTAGTGTGTAGGCATCCTTCAGTCTGCATAGACTATGGATCGCGCCCTTTAAAGTTTCAACTGAGGACTTCATTTACAGCGTCTGTTGTGACTATAAAGACCCACACGAGAGTGACAGTCCTTGCTCAATCTGACTTTATAGCTCTTTATAATTTGCCCAATCATTTAATGATGCCTGATATTTGCTTTCTTTTACCATTACCAAAACATAAATATTGTGATACTCAAATGCCCTGCTTCTGTTTCATTATGGATTTTCAGTCATGCTCATTATAGCATGGTTAATTAGTGTGTGCATATGTCTTTCAGTAAGCTTGCTAGTTGGGCCATTCTTCGTAAATCTGGAGATGTACTGTGGTGAGCACACCAAGGATGTGATGTGGACTTGTGCTGGGAGGATTTTTAAGATGATCAAAAGTGAAAATAGAAAAGTCACCATCTGCATGTGAGAAAAAGTGCCCAGTATAGTGTTCAATTTTAAAAATTGATCTGTTTCTAGTCTTTCCTGTGGGAAAGATGGCCTTCATTCTGGGTAAGTCAGTGCACTGCTGTGAACCTGCAGCCAGCCAGAACAAAGCAGTCCCTGTCTTTTGTAAATACTTTGATGCCCAAGAAGAATGCGGAAGCCGTAATCTAGTGTGAACTCCAGTTTTGCGTGTCTCTGTCACCTGTCTTATCATCTGTGCAGATTTCTGTGAGACCTAGACAGAAGGCAGTGACATGAGTTTGAACCCTTCTACCTGCATTTCCTTTGGCTCTTTTTTACATTTCCCTAAACACCTAGGAGCCTTAATCCTAGTCCAAGTCCAGGACTAGGATTGTATTGTTCTATGTGCTATAAAACAAATGAAAAGATGGTTCCTGTTCCAAAGAGAGTTTACAATCTAAATATAGGATAATATATAACAGAGATACTAGACTGATAGATGGGGGGGAATATAAGGAAACAGTGACACAATATTGGTCAGCATAACATGCAGTAGTCTGTGTATGCCAGCGGCCTAACTGTTATCAAGTTTTTTTGCAGGCATGAGAGCAAAGAAATGATCTAATCTAAGTTTGTGTATCTTCCCATCATCACAGCATTTGAATGCTTATTCATTTGACTCATTTACGTAATCTGTCCCTCTTCCTCAAACAGATTAAATTGTGTTTCTAGAATTTACCCAGAGATCAAACTTTCTTTAAATCAGGAAAAGCTGAACTTTGGTTACTATATGAAGGGTTAACATAGTGAAGCCGTGTTCTTGTCTTTGCAGAATTGTGTTGTTTAGTCACAAAAGAATATCTTAGCAGTTAATACAAGAAGGCAAATATGAACTGCTCAAAGCAGTGCGTATATATTCAAACAGCAAAAAAGTGGGAGAGAGCAAAGAACTGTGGTGAATACCAGAAAATAAATAAAAATCAAAAGATAGATTTAAAGTACCCAGTTTAGTTTGGGTTCGCTTTTGAGAGGAACTGCATGCACACATGGGAAGAGGCGGTCTCTGATGTAGGTATCCTGCAGTCTAAATAGACAGGAAGGATGAGGGTAGGGAGAAGGGTATTCTCATTATCCTCTGAGAGCTGCGGAACCAAAGTACAGAAATTTCTTGCCAAAGATCACATAGGAAGTGTGTGGCTTTGAAGGAAACTAATCTATCTTTTGACTCCCAATCCACTATTTTAACCATAAACCCATCATTCCACTCAATTGAATAGATTTCTGTTACTGTTGTTTGAAGGGGATGACCTTTCCTAGACAAGGTAAATACCCCTGAAATCAAAACAAAACAGCAGAAATGTAGCACTTCAAAGACTAACAAAATTATTTATTTGGTGGTGAGCTTTTGTGGGACAGACCCACTTCATCAGATCAATAGTATTTCCAGTACAGACTGACGTTTATAAGTACAGAGGACCAAAACTAAAAAACAAAACTGACAAATCAAGTGCATAGGACTGAAAAATGGGAAATAAGAGGTGGGGGATGGTCAGTGTCTTGCCTGAAATAATTAGAAACATCAAAGGAAGGGAAGCAGTCATTGTAATGCATGAAGTGATTGTTGTTGTTTCTGTTCATACTAAGTGTTAATGTGTCAAATTTGAAGATGAACGCCAATTCACAACTTTCGCTATGAAAACAACAAGAAGTCCTGTGGCACCTAATAGAATAACAGATATTTTGGAGCAAAAGCTTTAGTGGGCAAAGACCCGCTTCATGTTTGCCCACAAAAGCATATGCTCCAAAATATCTGTTAGTCTATAAGGTGCCACAGGACTTCTTGTTGTTCTCGAAGCTATAGACTAACACGGCTGCCACTCCAATAACTTTCTCTATGTAGTGTCTCTTTGTTCTAAAGACACAAATTCTCGGGTCTTTATCAGAATGACCCCTGAAATCAGTTCTTCAATGTAAATAGGGCCTTTTATATCTTCCTAAGAAAAGCTGTTCTAGTTCTCTTTCCTTGCAGGAGCATGGTCATGGACAAAAGTAGTCAAAGATACACATCCATGACACAAGCTGAGATACCACTACATAATTATAGGATTTCTGGAAAACATTTTATTGGATTTGCTCAAGTCAATTAGTATGCCAATGACTTCAGTGTAAGCATGGTTTTATTGAAAACATGTGCTGAGCAAGCACTCTTCTCCACAACTCAAACCAACATTGTTATTTCTGAGCTTGTGTGTGTATGTATGGCTCTTACCAAGATCACAGGCAGCTTGGTTTTGAAAGACAGCATAAAACAAGGGTTGCAAACCTATAAAATTTCTTGTGAACTCTGCATGTCCATAAATAGAAAAATCAAGGAGCTTCAATGTATATTTTAGTATTTCAGTTAATTCTTTGACTTTTTTTTTTCTCTTTTAAACAGCAGTTGTATGGCACTGTTGCATCAGTTGCATTTTAATGTCCTGGCTGCTGTAAGTCTGAAATCTATATTAATGCGCTAGTCAAATTGAGAATTGTATGAATAAAAGATGGGAAGGACTGTTTTTTAAGGATGTTTCAGAAACATTAACTCCTGTGAGGGTGCACATAATGTATACAGTGAGTGCAAAGTGCCCAGTGCTTTTTTTCTTTGTGCCTGTACTTGCCAGTACCGAGTACTGACACTTGAGCAGCCACAGCCAAGTACCATCTCCTTTTTAAAAAAAAAAAAAAAAAAAGGCACTGATTGTGCCAGAGTAAATATTGTGGGGGTCACTTAACATTTGGGATTCCTTGAGTGTATTTTGTTCAAATCTTCACATTCTAATGATGCATCCAAGTAGGTTTTCTAATTTGATTTTTTTTAAATCAACAAGCTTACAAAATACATGGTTCCATTTTTTTTTGTATAAAATGCAACTTACCAGCACAGCCAAGTGGTGATAGCAGTGGAACTGTACAGTTAAACAAGATATAGCACTTTTATCACTGACTTAGCATACTTCCTCTGGTAGCACCATTTCTCAGGAGACGGTCTTAAATGGAAACAGAAGTGTGCAATTAAACCATCAAGGAAAAATATTTAACATTTCCCATGGCTACTGACAGCTTCCTAAATTATACAAAAACAACATTTTGTCTGGCTGCAAAGTTGGTAAGACAGTACTGTGTGCTTCACAATGAAGGCTGCTTGTCGTCATGTCACAGTGCAGAATGGATCGCTTCCCTTAGTTATGGCTTTAGTAGCAAGAAATCTCTCCTGGGGCAGAAGTGAATGTCTGGTACCCTGAGAAAGAAGGGAACTCTCTTTTTCACTCTGCGGCGCCAACAGCCACCGTGGGCCCCTAGGCAAGGTAGGAGGAGAGCTTGGCTCTGCACCAGGAACCGGGTGGGGCCAAAGGCAGAAGGGGCGGGGCCTAGGGCAGTCAGACCGTAGCACTGCCCAGACTGCAGTGCTGCCCTCCCCCACACACACGTTTCTGAGCTGTGCAGAGCAGCACTGCCACAACACTTTAGTGGGGCTCCGAGCTCTGCCTGTCTTTAGTGGTGCCTGGAGCTTCAAGGCCCTTGGAACCACTGTGTGCCAGGGCAACTACCCTCTTTGCCCACTCCCTGTCTCATAGAGAAATCTTGCATTATATGTATGGACATGGTGTGAATTTACATCAAAACTTCCACCCATAAGTGTAGTTGGGACTAGCCTGTACGTGCTTTGCTGTCTCTGGAATTGACATCGCTCAGAATCAGGGCCATACAGATGGAGGTTGTGAATGCACAAGAGAGAGGAATGTGTAAATACGTAAATATATCTTCATTTCTGTCCATGTTTCAAACAGAGATGGGTGACTTTATTGCTAATGTCTCTACTGGCACCTTCTTCTGGATATAAGAGAATTCTATGAACATCATGAAACTGTTAATCCAAGGCAATGGTCTCTCTATTTCAACATCAAGAAACTGTAAGACAAACAGGTTGAACCTGCATCCCTTAAGTAAATGGCACTGCTCCCAAGTAATCTGAGACTTGCACATTCCCTTTGGATGAAATCTTCATATTAACAAAAATTACATACTGATTCTTTGTTTGTCTCAAACAGTATACAGTGGAAAAATATTTAATATTTGGCATATATTGCAATTACTGATGGAGGGCAACGAGAGAGCATTTTTTTAAAAAAATCACTCATGTTGGAAAACATTCTTATTTTGAAGTGATCGTTGCATTCTTCATATACCCCTTGTCATTTTAGCATTGCTTTTTACATAGCATCAGCACATCTTTCTGATCAGGGTATTTATTGCTCTAAAAATGGCTCATAGGCTTTCTAAGGTCTGAGTTCTGTTTTGTGTGATCATTCAGGTTAAATGACTAAAACTCTCTCCCTAAAAGGTAGAGTACATTTCTTTCTCCTTCTATAAAAAAAAATAAATAAATAAAAATAAAAAATGCCAGTCTTGCCCTTAAATGCGTTCTGTGTAGGTTAGTGGGCTTGCAAGAGGTGTAAATGGTGCAGAAGTTTACCGGAATACAGGCTTTGTTCAGCTCCCTCAGTTCTTATTTAATGAAGCCCCATGACAAAATCTGTTTCAATTCTTTTTAAGTCAAAGTAGCTAAGGAAGAAATCCCAGCTTCCTAAAATTTCATTTTTGTTGTATTAGGTGTCTCACTTTAATGTCTTGGCCTGTCTGCAAAAATTTATGAACAAAAGCAATGGAAAATGAAGTAAATCGGCCTCTCCTGTAGAACTGGAAATGAATGAGCCATTACTGTTTTTCTTACGGTTTTCACAAACAAGGAAAGTCTGTCTTCGCTTTTTCAGACATCGCTGTTCCTATGGCACGGGTTTCTGCAGCTCTGAAATGAGCATTTGAGATGAAACAGTGTCATTTTAGATGTTAAATGGGGTATTTGGAGTAATTAATAGATGCTACATGGACATATCTTTCCATTCATCAGTTGCTGGTGTTTCTCTCTGAATGCCTTTATGTACTTATTGTATAATCCTAAATGAGCCATAACAGCACACACAGCTCAGACATAGTTTTACCTATGACGGTTAAACTATTCAAATTATTCAGCAGCTAATAAAATCCAATATGTTTAAAAAGCCATAATACTGTCAGTTGTTCCATGGGAGGTGAGCTGCCTTACTCTGACAAAGTCAATCTATATGGTTTTTTTTTTTAAAGACTTCAGACTCTAGAAAATCTTCCATTGACGTCAGTGGGCATTTGGCTTCAGTAAGTCCTGTGGAGTTTTGTTCCGAAGCAACAATGTTTACTTTGAAAACTTTTTAGGTCTGTTTTTTCCAAATACCCATGTATTCCTTGGATAAGTTAAAGTACCAAGACTAATCATGTCCCCCAGTGCAGGATCTTGCTGGTCTGCCTCTAATGTGTTTTCAGAGCATTCTGTGTTGGATTTTTTCAGTTGTGTGGTTTGAGCCAACTTTTAATTTTACTGTAAGGGCTCTTGTCACAGGGACCTGTTATTTGTTAGGCCGTGCTTATCTGTTGTACTGTACCACACACATTAATACCCCTGTAAATAGTCAAGTGTGAGACCTATGAAGGACCAGCAGCTTAACATAATGCAGATAGATGTGGCAGTGAATTGCTTCCGTCAGTGGATAAGGAGGGGGAGATCAGCTGTCTCATGTGCTGCACTGTGTAATTCGCCTCTAATGTAGAACATTGCAATGTAACATCTGTTGGGTAGGAGGAAATCCAGTTCAGTGATTAGTGCTAACAATGCTAAGAATGGGAATCTATATTCTGCTTCCAGCTCTGTTGCTGACCTTGTGTGCAAACCTGGCAAGTCACTGAATGTCTCTGTTCCTTCATCTATAAAATGGAAGTCAAATGTACTCACCTTGGAGAGATGCACCTGAGATGAGATGTGTTGTATATCTTAGAAGATACAAATCCATTCATGAGCAGGGACTGTCTTGATTCCATGTTTCACACAATGCAAAACATATGATTGGTGGTTGTGCTTGGGGGTGAGGCTCTACTGTCCAACCACATTGGCTCCAGGTATTAGAACTGCAACAGCTCTCTGCTGTCTCATTGTGGCAGGTGCATCTCATTAACTCTGCAGGAGATCTAAGGGAGGTGACATTCCCTCTGTAGGGAGAGGGAACTGAAACAGCAGAGGGAGGCAGCCAAAAGGCTGGGAGGAAGCTTGGACTGAGCTTTATGGTGTGCAGTAGCTTTTGAGTTGTCAACAAATCCAAACTTCAGGAAGCAAGTGAGCTTGGATGTTGACCAAAGGTTGGTTTAAGGGCAGGATAGGGATTCAGCCTGATCATAGACAAATCAAGGCCAGCATCCTTTAATGCCAAAAGTTAAACTCTTTGTATAGTTTATATAAAACTCTCCTCCCATGCTTACTAAGGTAGGTCAGTTAGCTAATACCCTGGAAAAGTAGGACAGGTGTTCCGTGCTGTGGCATGAGCTATTAATGCCTTACATCAGAAAGCATCCTTACTACCCACCACCTTGGAATTCAGCATGGATTCAGAGTCTCTGTAAATGTGCATGATTGCAGTAAAGCACTAGTAAAAGAGCCATTAACTGAACAGTGTTAGAGAAACACCTAAGGGCATGTAAGTGGGAAAGTGTTCTAGAAAGTTTATCACTGATGGAGTGTACTACTTTAGTGTTGTCTTCTGCACCAGTAGTCAACAGCAGTGTTCCCTGTAAGCTGTGTCTTGTGTAGCCACTCAGGAGTGATTCAGATGCCACCCATCTTGTTAGTAGAGTATGCAAAGGTAGGTAATTCTTTCTCCTGGTGTACACATTCACAGCTCGGAGTAGTGCTCAACCCAGCGCTCCATCTGTTTGGCTTTGTCAGCAATGACTTCACCAGATTTGGATTTCAGAGGTGCCATCTTGTTCTGGGTGGGTCCTAATGCCTTCTTCATACCCTCGTACATTCCTCTGAGATTACCAAAGTCGGTACAGGTCTGGATGCTGCTGCATAGCTGGAGCCAGTGGTTGTTGGCACAGCGCCTGGCTGTCTGCTGTACTATTCTTCTGGCCGCTCTAAGTGCTTGCTGGGTACTTTGGCTCGGTGAGTGTTTGTACTCCAGGAGTGCAGCGCGCTTCTTTTCAATGACTGGAATCATCTCATCTCCACTTGTGCTGCCTCAGGCTCATCCTTGGAATATCATGGAAGGACAGTGTGACCAACGCCGCCATCCTCGAGCAGGCTGGAATCCCAACCATGCACACCCTCCTCAGGCAGCGTCGGCTCCGCTGGCTTGGCCACGTCCGCAGGATGAATGATGGAAGGATTCCAAAAGACATCCTGTATGGTGAGCTAGCCTCTGGCAAAAGACCTCCCGGATGCCCCCAGTTGCGCTACAAAGATGTCTGCAAGGGAGACCTCAGAGAGGTAGACATCGAGCTGGACAACTGGGAAGAACTAGCAGACGACCGCAGCAGATGGAGGCAGGGGTTACACAAGGGCCTTCAGAAGGGCAAGATGAGGATCAGACAGGTAGCAGAGGGGAAGCGAGCACACAGAAAGCACACTAGGACTTGCCAGACACCCACCACATCTGCAAGCGATGCAGCAAGGACTATCACTCTCGTGTGGGTCTTCACAGTCACAGTAGACACTAAATGAAGTCCTCAATTGAAACTATAAAGGGCGCGATCCATAGTCTATGCAGACTGAAGGATGCCTACTACTACACATTCACACATGCCTCAGTGTGCAGAAAAGTTATTCCACACATGAGTGGAAGACATCTGTGCAAAGTTGGAAGAGATTTGAGGGAACATTGGTCAACACTGAAGATGTATTAGTGTTTCCTGGCAATTATGTGGTCTGTTTTGACAGCCAAAATCTTCAATAAAAATGTAGACCCATGATTCAGGAAGGTGCATGGGTCTGTGTTTATGTCCCATTGAAGTCATGCTGAAGTGCTTTGCTGAACAGAGCTGTTTTCCTGAATCAGAGTCTTAATGCACTCTGATATCTCAAAGCAACATCAACAGCCAGTGTAGCGCTGGAACTCTTATTTTGGACCATTGGAACTTATTCAAGACTTATGGACCCAGTGACATTGTGGTACCAGGGAAAGTGTTTCCTTATCCAAATAGCTTATAACTGACTGACTGAGTACCAGAGTCAATACGCTGGGCATTTGTGTGGAAACTCCCCTCCATTTCCAACAAAGCAGTGTGGAAAAAATGTAGACTTGAAAAGAAATGATCTGCAGCAGCTGTCTGTTTTACTGTTAACAGACCCCGTCTTTTGTAGATAGACAATAAATTATTCCGTGTTGGAAATAACCTACGTACTGGATGAGTTGGCACTTTTTCCGTTTGTCCATACAGTATTATTGAAACTTAGCAACCTGCAGCAGTGCTTTATATTGTGACTACTCTAACAGCTGAGCAAAGGTGAAAGTAAGCCGGGGCACTCAGGTTGAATACTACTGCTCTAGAATGTTAGGGCTGTTTTCCAGAGGGCTATGGAAATCTCTGACGTGCATTGCAGCTGGGGGAGTAGAAGTCCAGAGAAGGACCTTCTCAACATACGTGAATACTAAGGGCAGAGCCTCCTATTTTTCCCCTATCTCATCAGAACCATAAAAATGAATCCTCTTTGATTTCACTGGGAGGAAAATAGACCCGGGGCCAGCAGTCTGAGACTTGTGCATTCAGGTTTGTCGTGTTTATACAGACCCCACTTTAATAAAAAGTGTATTGTTTTCCTGCAGTGTCCCTGTTTGACATGGTAATTGCAAGGGGTCAAAAGTTCTGAGCCCCTTTGAGCCTAATGGGAGTTGAACATATTTCTTCAACTCTGCAAGTCAGGCTGTGTGTTTCTACATAGGGTTAGGGAGACGTAATTGCCATCAACATTTTCACTTGAGGAAGGGTTTTAAAGAGTGTGCATTCATTATTAGGAAATAAGTGGTCAGTTCCAAGTCTAATGCAGACTCATTCCTTCTGGATCTTACCACTCTTGCATAGAATTTTGAGTTACATCTTCATGAGACTGTTTCATATCTGTTGTGATGAGCAGTATTCCCTCTAATTTTTTCCATCTGTAAGGTTGGCGGACCCGGGTCGCTGGCAGGAGGGAATGAACAGGAGGAGCTAAAACTCCTGTCCCCCAAAAGCCAACCGACTCTCAACTAAAATTGTAGAGCAGAGTTCAATCTCCGTGCCTCTAGGGTCCCAGACTTCCCTCAGTTGAGGAAGCGCATCCTGAGCTTCTGAGACCTTTCAGCAGTTCACCCCAGACAGGCTCCCACTTGTAAGTCCAATGGGCCCTAGTCATTGGCAGGAATTGAATCTGGGACCTTAGGGACTAAAGCCGAGTGTTTCTACCTTAAGAGCTAAAAGCCAGCTGATTCTTACTTAAGGCTATAGAGCAGACTTTGCTTCCCCTTGTCAGTGATCTCCTTGCCTCTGGGATTACGCATCCAAGCACAGAATAAATTTTGTTATGTGCACCAAGACATTCATGGATGTGCACCACCAATATAAACACATTCTGCAGGCTGTGGATGCTGTGGGCACTCTGCTAATCAGCTGGGTGGCACCTGAATCTCTCCTGGGTGGCCACCCAAGCTCTTGGCTTACAGGGAACACTGGTGAGGGGAACAATCAAAATGCAAGTACCCTTCATACATAAACTTTAAAAGTTTAAAAAGAATTTGACATTTTTTCTCTTCTCTGCTGATGGTTATTAGGTGAAACTGAGGAGGTCAGTTTGTTAGAAGTTTTTCCTTCATTGCCAACTAGAAGGTTCAGGCAAAATATGTTTTGTTAACCCTGAGAAAGGAATTTGACACACTGAGTTTTGTGGACTGATTTTGTTTTTGAAATGAATGCCTTGGCATACAACACACTGATGGCCAGGCATAAAAATGAGTTGTAGAGCTTGTGCCTCATCCACAAAGGTGCATTGGGTTTGTTTTGTTTTATTCTTTGAAGACCTGGTTTGAAGACACGTATTTGTTTTTTCTTCTTGCTGCTCTGGACCATTTGTGAGAAGAACCAGATGATTGCACTCTTGAGTTGTGAAGATGCATGTCTTCACAGAGTAAAGTTTCAGTACAGGTAATGCCAAAGAACTGATTTATTAGGACTCCATGCATTTGGAACATAAAATCTAAACATCACCAGATGTAAAATACCAGAATTTGGCACTTAAACAGAAACTTAGGTTTACACAGACTATAACACTCTCCATGAAACATACGCACAATCACTAGTGCTTTCAAGTGAGCTAATTTGATTCTAGCTTTTGTATTAAACAATAGCTTTAAATGAGGAAATGATAAATGATAGCTTTAAATTTTAAACATGGTGTTTTTGACCATTTCTTAGAAGGGATGATAAATCCTCTTATTTGAAAAAAGTGTAGCAAATACCACAGCTAAGATACCAAGCATCTTGAGTTTTTTCAGGTTTCCTCTTGGCTTGTCAGGTTCCAAATCCAGAAGCAAATTAAAACAAACAAACAAACAAAAAAATAACTGGATTCCATGTTATTTTGGCATTAACATTTCAGAAGGAGCCATAACAATTTGTCATGTCCACCCCCTCTACCAAGAACATCTGCTCTTTGTTTGTCAAAGTGGACCACAATATAAGCCTTACATGACTGATCTGTAAAACCAGTCTTGCGAATAGCAGCTGTGGCAAGAACCACATTCTCCCACCTAACAAGAAACTGGACTCCTTCCCTGTATCCTGTCCAGGGTATTGACCTTATTACTTCTAGACTAGAGCTGTGCAGTGCTTTCTATCTGGGGCTCGTGGTGGGAGGTCAGAAGAGATCTTATGACGAAACCTCTGTCGACAGACCACATCCGGACACCAAAATGCATCAAAAGAGCAATCTACTGTCCTGCCAAAGAGTGACCAGACAGTCTGGGTTGGAAGCTGGCAACGGGAACTTTTGTCCCCCCACCATGAGCTGGTGGTTGGGAATGTGCAGATGCCAGTGTGCATTGTGGTGGATGCAGCCTGTCCCCTCATGCTGTGGCTGATGAAGCCATATACTGGACAACAGAACCACAGCAGGAAACAATTCAATGAGCACCTGAATTGTGCCAGGATGCAGGCTGGATATGCCTTCAGCTGCCTCAAGACACTGTTCAGGTTCCTGGTGACCTGCCTCAGTGCTGGAAAGTGCAAGATTGTGGGAGCTTGTTCTATCCTGTATAACATCATGGAGGGGAAGGGGAAAGCCTTCCTCCTGGGACAGGGGGTGGCTGCCAGCCAAGAGGGGCAAGCCTAGGAGCAACCGAGCACAGCTGCCATCCACTCAGTGCATTGGGATGGGGTGTGGATCCAGGAGGCCCTGAGGGAAAGTTTTTCTCCCAGGGACCACAGTAACCTTCCCCAGAGCCTTGGGCCCACAGCCCTATGCTGTCCCCACCATGACCCCTCCTTCTGCCCTTCACCCCTCCCCAATCCCGGAATAACAAAGGCACTTGTTTGTGTGGTAAACAATAAGCTGGTGTATTTTTAACTATTTACAAAAAAGTTGGGGGCAGGGGAAGGTGACTAGGACTGTGAAGTGGTGGTGGGGCCCTCTGGACTTGGTGATGTGGAGGCTTGGACATGGGATGGGGGACCTATGAACTTGGTGATGGGGGGGTCTGGGGAAGGGGGCCACAAACCCTGGGACAATGGGGAAGTAAGGACAAGGAGGGGCTGGGGCAGGGGCTGGGTTGGTGGGGGGCAGGTGGAGGTGGCATGGCCATCACCCAGGGGAGCAGGCAGGGCTCCAGGGCATCTTGTAGGAAGACAGGCAGGCATAGGGCTGCCGAGGCAGCAGTGGGCAGCTGTGGTATGTGAGCATTTGTTGAGTGCCTTTTAGGACCGCCACATGATGTCCTTGTATACCCACAACCTCTTCCTCCGGCTCCTGGGGGCAGTGTGACGACGATGTGGGGGTGGCCCAGCCCTCGGTCACTGCTGGTCTGGCTGTACAAAACACAAGGAAGGAGAGACAGTTATTCATGCAACACATCTCCTGAGGCTGTGCCCCTGACTGTGATCAGTGACCAGCACTCCCTGGGCCAAGGGACGCTGATGTCCTGGGAGCAAAGGCGTGTGTGGCCTTCACAGTGGGCTCTCTTGCACAGGGACTTCTGAGGTGCCTATGGGACCATGCTGGCTGCTGCCGCCCCCTTCTCAGCCCCAGACAACAGAGTAGCTGGCTGGGGGGTGGTATCTGGCCACCGAGTGGTCCCCTCGTGGGTAGTGGGAGAGCCGGTTGCAGCCTGACCCACCACGGTGCCCATCACGCACCTGTGGCTCACACCACTGCCTGTGTGAGTGGGTGGTGGCACTTGTGGGCAGGCATGCCCATGTGCTGGGTGCAGGACCCCATGAGATGCCGTGGGTCATGCTGGCACTCTTGTGGCGAGCCTGCTTCCAGCCATGGCAGGTTCTGGGAGGGCCCCCCTCCGCTCTTCTTACCTCCTCATGGGGCCTGACGGCTGTCTGGCCTCCCATGAGCATGGCAGCAGAATGTTACCCATGCCTCTGCTGGGTCCGGGTGGCGCATGCGACTGCTGCACCTGGTTCCACGTGCTGGTACTGCAGCGTGGCTTCCTGCCAGAGCAGGCCAAGCAACGCTCACACCCTGCCCCATTTGTGTCTGCCCTCCGCGCCCTGGGGTCTGTGACAAATGGGGCACTCATCTGAGGAACCCTCCCCAACCTTCAAGGAGGCATCGTGGCTGACTGGGCCCAGGCCCAGGGTGATCGTGAGGCTGCTGGTCTTGTCAGGATCCCACTGGTGACCCTCCTCTGACTTGTCCTCATGGGCAACAACTGGGTGTTGGTTACAATCTGTGCAGATTTGCCTAATCAAATATGTCTAATAAGTCTTTATTGTTCATAGCTTCTGGAGGGTTGTGGTCTTAGACACTGACTTTGTGGTTGCCCTCTGGTGATGGAGTTCCCATAGGAAAAAATTAGTGGGTGCTCAACAGCCAAGCTGTCCTTTTGCCTCTCCCAGTGCCTCTTGCCAGCTGGTAGCTCCACTGACCAGCTCCTGCCCTTCCCACCTCCTGGTGACTGTTGTGCTGTATTTGGGACACTCCAGGAGAGAGGGGGAAGAGCTGGGATGCTGTGCACTCAAGGGAAGAGGCAGAGCAGAGGTTGGGGGAACAGGTGGAGTTGGGGTGGGGTGGAGATGGAGCAGGGGCGGGAGAGGGAAGTAATGATAAAGGCAAAAACCGGTCTTGGCTTTTGGCTTTTTAGCATTATTACAAAGCAGGTCTTTGCCCACAAAAGCTTGTGCTCTGAGTTATCTGTTAGTCTATAAGATGCCACAGGACTACTTGTTGTTTTTGAAGATACAGACTAACTCTGCTACCTCTCTGATACTTAGCATTATAGTGTGTCTGATTTAGAGTAGCAGTCCCCATCAGTTCAGTCTTTTACTGGAAGTGAATTCTGGGAGTTCTCTGTGCCAGTTTATGTGAAATGCTCTGTTCCTTCCAAACACTAAATCCCTGCTCCAGCATTCATTTCAACATAGGAAGTAGGCAAGCTGTCAGAAAGCTAGTAAATGGACATCTCTGGTTTGTTTTTTGAGGCTTACCTTCATCTGAGGGAACAGAGGTGCATGAATTCAACCAGCATGCCTGCTGTTTAAGGGCTGGGCCTAGGTTTGGAAGGCAACGGTAGCATAAGAGCGGGCAGTTTGAAAATGCTGCTTTAGATTTCTGAAGTGGTGCTTTGCTTTTTTGCAGTGTCAGAATCCATTAAATAACATCCTGTGTGAGACGAGTAATCTGGCGCGACTTCGGTTTACTACTAAAGATAGCGAAACTGGTGAAATTGACAAGGAGCTTGGATAAAAGGAAGAGAACTGCCATCCGTTTGGACAGATTGCAAGGAAGCTGAAATAAAGCGGTGGTCAGAACTGACAGGGAATGCAAATGAATAGATACTTGCCTTCTATCTGCCCAGATTACTTTGAGGTGCTGTCAGAGAGCATCTGTTTAGTTATCTTTAGAATCCCGTAAGGTGCCCATCACTGTTGTTGTATGTGATTTCTACCTCACTGATCTACAACTTGCCTTGCTTAAGTTTCTTATCTTCTTACTCTGCTATTGAATATACAGGCTTTACAGTGCTGTTTAATTGCGTTTTTACTTTTCTTTGCAAGGGTGTGGTTACACTGGATTTCATATTTATTGAATATGATTTAAAGAAAACACTAATATTCGGTTGTTCATTTCAGTAGTTCTTCTGGCCTAACCTCTCACCTTTTTGTGGCAATTTAAGAATCAAACAAAACAAAGTACAGGCTGAAACTCTCTAGTCCAGCACTCTCTTGTCTGGCAACATCTGTGGTCTGGCATGATTTTAATTAGCTGGATGGCCATTTGTCCTGGGCGTGGCCAAGTTTCTCACAGTTCTATAAAATTTGTTTATTTCTACCAGTGTTCTGTGCTATGACTTACAGAATCACAGAATCATAGGGCTGGAAGGGACTTCAGGAGGTCATCTAGTCCAGCCCCCTGCATAAAGCAGGATCAACCCCTACTAAGTCATCCCAGCCAGGACATTGTCCAGCTGGGACTTAAAAACCTCAAGAGATGGAGAATCCACCACCTCTCTTGGCAACGCATTCCAATGCTTCACCACCCGCCTGGTGAAGAAGTTTTTCCTAATATCTAACCTACACCTTTCCCTCTTCAACTTCTGACCATTACTCCTTGTTCTGCCATCTGACACCACTGAGAACAATTTCTCACCCTCCTCTTTAGAGCTCCCCTTCAGGAAGTTGAAGGCTGCTATTAAATCACCTCTAAGTCTTCTCTTCTGTAAACTACACAAGCCGAGATCCTCAGCGTATCCTCATAGGTCTTGTGCTCCAGACCCTTAATCATTTTTGTTGCCCTTCACTGAACCTGCTCTAGCAAATCCGCATCCTTTTTGTACTGGGGGGCCCCTTTTTATACTGTAGTTTACCCCTAAACATGTTCTAAGAGCCCAGTAAGCAGTGGAAGTGATGGTAATGCAGCTCGACAATACTGATCTCCCATGATTCAGCAAGTTCTCTGGTTTGGCACCAGGCAGGTCCCAATGGTGCCGGACTAGAGACGTTCAACCTGTGTAACAACTGTTTATCCTTAGAGATGGGTAACTAAGGCAGCCTTCCATGATGTGAATAAATTACTTTTCACTGGGATCCTGTGTCTTAGATTTCCTTCTAGCTTAACATCTGTAGGTGTTGTCCATAACTTTCCCATATTCTCACTGGAAAAATCTATCGTGAGCAGCGTGATTCTTGTATAAGGCGGCTGGACCTGCATTGTTGGCACAAAGGAATGAACATGTGACCTTCAGGGCTAAAGCCACATGTTCTACCACATGAGCTAAAAGTCAGCTGATGCACTGTAGAGCAGAGACTTCACTCTCCCAAGACAGTGGTCTCAGTGCCTCTGGGGTTACAGTTGTGAAAGGCGGGGACTTATTTTTATCCTTGCTGCCTTATACCAAATTCTTTGTTGTAGTCTTTCATTCTGACAGCCCTTTGGGAGCTACAACTCCCAGAAGCTCTTGGTTTGCATGGAAACAACACACAGGACAGAAGCTGGACCGTGAATATTTCTCACGGAGCTTGCTTATTGCGTGAAACACTGTTTACAGCCATACAGACATATATTCGAACAACGCAACGTGAGAATGCCCCAAATGGGGTGAGGAATAACTTTTGGTCATGACCTAGCCACTCAAGTCTTTAATCAGACCCAGTCTGATGGTATCAAGTTTGCATATGAATTCCAGTTCTGCAGTTTCAAGCTGTACTCTGTTACTGATTTTTCTTTTTTTTTTTTCTCTGAAGTATGACTACTTTCAGCTCTTACTTTACATAGACTGAGTAATTCAGATTTTTCTTCGGCTGAGCAGTTTATACACTGTGGGCTTGACACCTATTGTGGCTGTTCAGAAAGAAATGATGAGAAACAAAGTAGGTGTGCATTTACTACAGCACAACTTAACACTGTGTATTGTTCCAGCTTTGAACCTTTTAAAATTGCTCCATTTCTGCAGAGAAAGGATTGTCTTTTTATAGGAGTTCTTTGTCATTCAATTCAATTCACACTGCAGTGAATGAACTCCTCTGCAGGACAAAAGTAATTTAAAATGGCTGTATTCTACATTTTTGTGCATGGGTCAGTTCTTTAAGGCCATCATTTTGGGGATGTGAGTGGTCTGTTTGGTTTGTTGTAGCTGTTTTCTGGTGACAGTCCAGCATGTGTCTGAATTTTGATTTTGTATATGTGTGTTACCATGTACTTTGGTTTTTGCAATCCAAGACAGACTTCTTAGCAGTCACCTCTTTCCTGACCTTATCATGCTGTATGTTGTGACCGAGACTGGCATTATTACACACAAGCGTACGCACACACACAAACTTCAGTCAAAACTTCAAGCCTCGGACACTTCAGCCAGTATTGGACTGAGTAAGATATTGCAATATTTAATTTTGTGTATAGTTACAAAGAAGATATTTGAAACAAATTACATGTAACTCAGCAGTGCAATGCACCTCACTGAAACATATTTCAGTATATTTTGAGTTGTAACTGTTAGGTGGGACTTTTAGGGGACTGTGCTTGGTTCTTGCAGTTACCATTAACCTCAGTGGAGGCACTGATATCTAAGGAGGATTTGACTCTGTGAACATCAAAGCATAACCTGTGCTTGTGCTTCAGCCCACCATGGTCTGCCATTGACATTGTGGCATAACTTAGAGAGCAAAGTGCTGGGTTTTGAGTGTAAACCATTGTTGTGTGTTAGAAAATCATGGCCCTAATTTGGAGCAGTCAAGTAAATGGCCACTTTGCCTTCCTGAGATGAACCAATGAGGCCATTTCTACACAGGCCACTTCCTTTGGAAGTGGCATGCTAATACACGGAGCGGAAGATGCTAATGAGGCGCAGATGCAAATTACCAGTGCCTCATTAGCATAACATCATGAGATTTGGAGTCCGGAAGAATGGTCTTCCGGACTCCAAAATGCTGTGTAGAAGCGCAGCTCCCGGGGGTGGGGGCGGGCTTCCAGAAGGAAGTCCTTCTTCCGGAGGCCCTTTCTTCCCAAAAACTTTTGGAAAGAAGGGGCCTCCAGAAGAAGTACGCCCTTCTGGAAGCCCCCCTGGGGGCCACATTTCTACACAGCATTTTGGAGTCCAGAAGACCAGTCTTCCAAACTCCAAATCACGTGATGTTATATTAATGAGGCACTGGGAATTTGCATCTGCACCTCATTAGCATCTTTCCCTCCGTGTATTAGCATGCCACTTCTGAAGGAAGTGGCCTGTGTAGAAACGGCCTGAGAGAATTCAGTTTGAACCTCCTCTAGTCTGGCACTCTCTTGTCTGGCAACATCCGTAATGTGGCATGATTTTAGTTATCTGGATGTCCACTTATCATGGGTGTGGCCAAGTTTCCCCACAGTCCCACAAAGTTTGTTTGTCGCCACCAGCCTTGGCTCTCAGTGTTCTCTGCTGTTATTTAGCTGTAATTTACCTCTGAATGTCTTCTAAGAGCCCAGTAAGCAGTGGAAGTATTGGTAACGCAGGCGGATAATATTGACCTCCTGTGAGCTGGCAAATTCTCTTGTTTGGTACCAGTCAGGTTCTGAGGGTGCTGGACTAGTGAGGTTCAACCTGAATAAGAATCACTGGTGCAGCCATTTGACATGATACTGTCTCTTGAATGCACAGCTTCAGTGAGTGGTATATTGTTTTTCCTAGGAGCTTTCCACCCAGAGCAAGACGCAGAACTGTATCCAGTTCTTTCTAAGGTCTTTGTCTTAGTGCTTTGACATACATGTTTATGTTAAAAGGGATTTTTCAGGAAGATTCAGCAGTTGATGTGCATAGCCAAAAGCTCAAACCTGTACAGTACTATTCAAAAGAGCTTCAATAATTTTGGAGAGGATGGAGTGAAAGGCTAGGATCTTGTCAGAATTGGGGTATTCATACAGAGAAAGGACAAGGCAGTAAATAAAGGCTATGGCCCTCTGCTGTAGGGCAGTAGATAAGCAGATAGATTTCTCCTTGCTGTGGATGCATTATTCAAGGCAGATGTTTTCACTGATCTCTGGAAAGGTTAGGAGAGGAATATAAAACCCGCTGCAGTTCTGGAATTGGTCCATCTGCATAAAACCCAGTAACCAGTGATTCATTTAAGGATCCCTGACACTATTATGGCAAGACTGTGTCTTTCAGAGTGGGTCTGGCTTGGTTTGAAACACATTCCAAACCCAAACCTGAAATAAATCCTTTCAATAGAGCAGTGCTGCAAACATTTCCTCTCCCTTCATTTCATTTTCAAGCCTTAATATTAAAGAATGAAAAAAGAAATTGAGCTAGTGGGAGGCATGACTTAACCCATCAAAGGGAAATTGCTTGTCAATCAGCCTGCATTTTAATTTTTAGAATGGAATTTTCACAACTTCCTAGACATGCATGTGGCTAAAAACTTACAGATATGATGTACACAATAAACACACCTGGAAGAAACTTTTAAAAAAATATTTAGATGTATCTCAGCCAGATGGTACTGATGAGGTACGCCTATCCATAACTGAAGCATTTGATAGGAATGATCAATCTACTGAGACCGAGGTTGGAGTTGGGAATAGGATGACAAATAAAAGCAAATATGTAGACTAAGGCTGTGCCTTCACTGACAGTTATGTCGGCACTTGTATGGTGGGAGGTACTTATTGATCTGGTTTTATATTTCTGATGGGATAGCTCTCTTACATCGGCATAATCTAGCTAGGTGAGTGCTCTTACGTGTATTTTGCCATAAATCTGTAAATGTACATGGCCTAAATCTCAGGAAGATTATTCCAGTGAATGAGATCTGTTAAATGGTGAGTTTGAGGTCCCTATTTAGACCATCCCTGATAGATGTTTGTCTAATCTGCTCTTAAAAATCTCCAGCGATGGAGATTCCAGAACCTCCTGAAGCAGTGGAGCTAATAATTAAGGAATTTGCAAACACCTAAAGGTAATAAGGTGATAAGTAACAGTATAGATTTGTCAAGACCAAATCCCTAAAACCCACCTGACAGCTTTCTTTGACAAAGTAACAAGGCTTGTGGATAGGGGAGAAATGATAGATGTAATATATGTTAACCTCAATAAGGCTTTTGATGCAATCTCACAGGACCTTTTAATAAATGAAAGGACTGGTTTTGAAAGAAGAGGACAAAAGAATCGGTAAGGTGGGTCTGCTGATAACTGAAAGTAAAAGAGAGAGAGAGAGACTAGTACAAGGAAAGGAAACAGTAAGATGAATCAAGACAGGGAATGAAATGTTGGCAGAATCTGGATTAACTACATTTTATGCAACTAAAGATAGAGCACCTCAATTTTGCTGGGCTGCAGGCTGAAATGGCAACTTGCTCGGAAGCCCAGCTTCTATAAAATAGAGGAGACTGCAGCATTCCTCCTCCTTAGTGGGAGATGGAGGCCAGTCTGAGGCATTTCAGCTTGATCCCTTCAGTTATTTTAAGAGTTTAAGGGAGTATGTTAGATCAAGGAAATGGGAATTAAATCATCAGTTGGAGATTAGGGGAGGAGGGTAAAAATGTTGTAGCCAAAGTTACTTTTTCTGGCTGCACTAGTGTGACTTAACACATACCAAGGCATCCCTGAGGGAGTGGCCCTTCTGAAGTATGGAAAGAACTTTTGCAAGAACAGTTAATTCTGTGAGGAAATCAACAGCAGGTCTGTTTTATTCCCTGCTCCTATGAGTTACAAGGTCACAACCTCAGCTGATGCAAATGACTTCATTGAAGTAAATGGTGCTATGCCAGTTTAGGCCATGAGATAATCTGGTTCAAAATGTGAAGCCATCAGTATTACCAGAAGCAGCAAATGATGAGCTAACCTCATCCTCTCCTTTCCTAGCAATAAATTAACATGACCGTTTACTTCAGTGAACTTAAGGCTACTGTCACTTTGCAGTGAATTTTGCATGCCCGTGCTCACCCACAAATAGACTGAGTCCAGGGGAAAAAGTATCTCATCCTTCTGGGGCTCTGACCACCAAAGCATCTGAATGGCTGTTAAGGCACATTTTCAAATGTGGGTCCTTAATTTCTCTTCTGGGGCATCTAAATAAAAGGGGATTAGTTGCCCGGGGGCTGAGTACTCATAGTTCCCATTGGTGTCAATACGAGCTCAGCACACTTGAAAATCAGGTCCTTTCTTACAGTGCATAAATGTCTTCAGTAGCAGCCCAACTGCAGGCAATGATGTTAGAAAAATTTGGCCTAAAAACTTTGAATACTTTAATGTACTGAATTTGCTCAGTCTTTGAATTTCTGTATACTTGGACCTGGTCCTCAGAATTCCTTATGCGTGAGTTTGCTGCAGGCAAATCATTCTAATGAAAAACTTTCACACCTTAGGTGTCTGCCTGTGTAGTATTATGAGTTTAATGGTTGGATATGTCCAGTCCATTTCTGTGTTTCATGAGGTTCTGCCATTTGGCTTGCAAAGTTTTTTATGTATTTAACAGTCACTGCTTCAAGAACTTTCCACAATGTTGCTCAGTGTCCTGCATTTCTTACTGATAAAATCATTTATTATGTTTGTCTTCTTCCCCTCCTCTTCCCAACCCATCTTTCCAGGTCAGGGGCTATCCAGAACCTCAGATCACATGGTACAGAAATGGCCTTCCCATCACAGAGGGAGAGTATTATATCGTGGACCGCAGCATTCGAGGGATTTTCAGTTTAGTGATCAAAAGTGTGCAAGAAGAAGATGGTGGTAAATACACGTGTGAGGCTGCAAATGATGGTGGAGTTCGCCAGGTGACGGTGGAGCTGACAGTGGAAGGTGAGGAACTTCATAGTAACAGTTGTCTTAAGCGTCATCATGAGCATCATAAAACACAACCTCCACAAGGTGCATGAGAGATGAGATTATCCAACTGACAGGTGAAGATCCAACCTTTATGCATAATGTTGATCACTGATGTAGAAGTAGCATTTATCTCATTCTCATCGAGAAGAGTGGTCTTCTCCTTTCCCTGGGATTAGGGGCCAGGAGTTTTAGTTCTCATCCCACTTGGCACTCATTCTCTCTGGTGCTAGGGGTGAATAATGTAATCCGAAATCTTCAGAAATGTTTTTACTTATCATGGATGCCTCCATATTTGGACCTGAGACCCATGTAGGTGGTTAGTACAGAGTGGGAAATGAGCCAAAAGAATACCAATAAAATTAAGAGGAGTTTTGCTACTACAGGTTGAACCTCTCTTATTCAGAACTCTCTCATCCAGCAAACTCCATAATCCAGCATGATTTTAGTTAGCCAGATGACCACTTACCATGGGTGTGGCCAAGTTTCCCCTGGTTGCATACAATTTGTTGACAGTCACCAGTCCTGGCTCTCAATGTTCCATGCTGTAATTTAGCTGTAATTTACCATTAAATGTTTTCTAGAAGCCTAGTAAACAGTGGAATTGTTAGTAATGTGCTAGAAAATATTGACCTCCCATTGCCTAGTCAGTTCGTGAGGGTGCCAGAAAAGAGAAGGTCAACCTGTAAAGCCTAGTATGACATTCTGAAAATGTAAGGCGAGGTTTGAATTTAAAGTAATAGAATCTTTTGAACTCCAGTATATGGCTTTATATAGCTATGTAAGGTAACCTTTAATGAGAATGTAGCTACAAGACAATTTGACCTTGCATTTTAAATTTTCTAAATTTTAATGAAAATCCAGTTTAAAAAACTAGTACAGTCAGTGCCTTTTATGAACCAAGTTAGTTAAGTATCAAAGGCATGATCCAGTTCCCCCTGGATTCACTGGAAAGTCTCCCAGCAACTTCAGTGGGAGTTGGAGCAGACCCATGAGTTTTCTTTTGTCATTGTTGAATGGATATCAATAAAATGATAAGCAAGACCTCAACAATGTTGCAATTCCTTGGGCAGAGTTTGATAGTAGAATGCCTCTTTGTCCCAGGAATCCAGTTTTTCTGGAAATCTGGCTTTGTGCTTATTCACTTGTTTGGAACTTAGCTGGAGCCTGCTGAACAGAAGCAGTGATCTTTTGACTGTCACCTTCTTTCCACAGAAGTGGGGGAGTTCTGTTTTGTGCGTGTGTGCGCGCGCACGCACACACGCACACCTGCTTGTGAGCTATTTGTCCTGTGCCTGAAGGAGATGGATTTTCCAAAGTAGACTTTGCTACCTCCTCCACTCTTCCTGACCTTTCTTTTTCATTTCCGAAGCCAAGTTCTGGGTGCCTCTTCCCAGCCTACCTGCTATTATATCATAATGGCTTTACATTCCCAGGCTTTCCTGCGTAGACCCTTTCCTGCAGCCGTAATTATATCTGGTTTGGACCACTGAGAAATAGATGGGGTTTCCTGTGGTGGTTGCAGCTGGTGCTAGCCCGTTTACCAAAGTGATTGCAGTTGAGTAATGTGAAGTGTTTGTTTACCTCTTTTTCCCTTTGGATGCACATTCTCACTTTGCATCATACCAAACCCCTGCTGGTCTTGGGAGAGCATGGTAGACTAATAACTGTCCAGTTTGTTACTTAATAAAAAAGCAACAGTGCTCCATGCTGAGGTCTAAAGGTCAGGTTTATCATGAAGGTAAGCAGATACAGTTCCACTGGAGTCATAGAAACATAGACCACTAGAACTGGTAGGGACTTCAAGAGGTCATCAAGTCCAGTCCCCTGACCTCACAGCAGGACTAAGCACTGCACAGAGTCTCTAGGCCATCCCTGATGGATTAATCTGACCTGTTCTTAAACATCTCCAGTGATGGAGATTCCACAACCTCCCATCAATGCAGTTATTTGCAGAAACCATCGACAAACATAGCCCTGTTTTCTGAAAAATGGTTGAGCTTGTAAAGGTGTTAATTTACTCTTAGCACAGTTGGGGGTGGATCCATAAAATCACAAAAATTCTGCTGACGTTTCTCTGTATTTATTTATTTAATTTGCATTATGTTAGCGCCTAGACATCCCAACCAGTATTGGGGCCCCGTTGTGCTAGTCACTATAAAAACACATAGGCTGGGTCTATACGGAGCTCTTCTCAGCATTGCTGCTGGCAGAGCTATGCAAAGCGAGCTTCTCAGGATTGCAAATGGCTGATTATTTCCATAGTCCCAAAGCTCATTGCCATAGCCACGCAAGAGTTCGGTGCCAGCAAAAGGGGGTGCTGGCACTGCAGTGGCCGTGTGGACATGCCTCTGCTGGCTAAACCCGCCCCTTCCCCCCCCCACCGTCGCCAGTCCCTTTATGCCTGAAACACCTAGAACTGGCGACGAAGGGGGGTTTAGCTGGCAAAGGCATGTCCACATGGCTTCTGCAGTGTGCCAGTACTTGCTTCTGCTGTCACTGAACTCTCGCATCGCTATGGTCATGAGCTTCATGACTATGGAAATAAGCAGCCATTTGCAATCCTTTGCATTGCTCTGCCAGCAGCAGCCCTAAGCAGAGCTCTGTGTAGATGGAGCCATAGTGAGAGACAGCCCTGGTCCAATGGAGTTTACAATATAAATGGGCAAGGCAGACAAATTGTGCCTGGGGAAACAGGCACATAACAATGAAGTAACCTATCCCAAGGTTAAACACCAGTGGCAGAGCTGGGAACAGAAACTTTGTCTCCTGACCCCCATCAAGTGTTTTAAGCACTAGACCACACTGCCTGTCCCGAAATGCTTGGAGGGGCAAAGACAAGGGTAGGTGTCAGTGGACAGGTAGGTGTCATTTTAGCGTCATATGCCTCAAGAATTCAGGGATAACAAAAAGCTCAGTCCTGAGGGCTCCTAAGGCACCTTTTACCTCCATGGAAGCCACCTCTGAAGGTTAGGTCCTGAGCCATGGAAACAACAGGTTTTTGAGAGAACTAGCAACTCTCAGATACAGTGACAGCACCAATTATAGGTGGTTTTATAACACAGTAGCTTCATAAGGGAGGGAACTGCATTCCTTGAGGCTCTCCCAGCTATGCTCAGTGGATGGTTTCATTTGCACAGAGTCATCCTGTGCATGGGATGAATCAGGTGGTGGCCATAGGCCATGCGTTTTTGGGTACCAGGCCATGGCCTCCCAAACTGTCCTATGGATGGGCGGCACCTGGAGGATTACAGGGCCTAGTGTGGTGGCCTCAGGGATTGCTCACCTCCCCTTGCCACACTCACCATTTGGGCAGCAAGACCCAGAGGTCCAGCAGCTTGCTGCATTCTGCTCCACCTGGCTGCCATGCCCTCCCTGCCTGCTGTGTGAGACTTCTCAGCAGCGGCAGGAAGCAGAGTTGCCCTGGGTCCCATGGCTGGAGAATTGGGAGATGGGGAGGGGTGCATTGCTCCAGGCCCCATGTGTTTGCAAGTAATACGTCAGTGTCACCTGGGAAGCATCTGACATCAAAATGGGAATATGGCAGAAAATGCATGTGATTATTAGATAATCTTCAGTGCTATATTTGAAATGCCTAGCAACACAGAACCAGAGATCAGTGTTAGAAACTGACATCACTGCTACTTTCCGTTTGCAAGTGGGTGAGCATGCCTCATTTCAGGGCTCTGGTTAAGAGCTAAGCCCTCCAGGTTGTTAGTTTCGTGTTGATTTCTCAAGGCACATGTTACCCAATTTTACCCTTTCATGAAAAAAAAGTTAGTTTTTGTTTATTCCTGGTGGAAAAACTTCTTATGGAAATCTTGAGAGTGTAAACTGAAGTAAGCATCTGTCTGGCATGATCATGATTATTTTCTATTGCAAAAACGCATGCAGAGTCTTTCCTTTTCTGGTTCCAACTTGTTGCAGTCAACAGCTTGCAGAGGGCCAGAGTTTGAAATCGTTTTTCTGGCATTGGCTGTTCATTCCAGAATTCGTTGTGGTTTTAAATAATTCATGCAGTCAAGCACCCAAGGATTAAGCTTGTCAGGGTTTAAGAATTACAGGTCTTTGTTCTAATAAACCTCCATGCACCACTGATGTAAAATACAGCATTTATTTCCAGCAAAGATAAGCATAAAGGACTGAGTGTTGTCTGACAGAAACATTAGTGAATCACAATGTAGCTCTCCTGCCCGGACTTTTTGACTGGTACCAAGCCATCTGCTATACTCATTTTAAATGAGATCTGTGGCAGCTACTTATAAATCTCAAGGAGCTCCCATTTTTGACAGCTGCCATAGTTTGTTTATTTCACAGTCACTCTTGATCTGATGTTTCTCTGACAATTTTTGTCTGTTCAAAAACTAGTAGTATTTATTTTGTTAGTCTGTCCAGTAGATGGTGCTAAGTACACAGTGGATTTTCTGCATGGTATATATTTTGCCGGTGTGGTAGATGGGTTATATTACCTTGAAAAGAAGCGCACTGCGAAGAAAAGGTGACAAGAACAAATATATGAGCCTGTTCTTGTGACCCTCTTATCCTGTCAGTCTGAAAAAAATATTAATATACATGAACTTTGTAATAGATTTTTCCATCTAGTGATCTCAAATGTTTTGCAAAAGTAAATAAGACATTATCCTTATTATATGGATGGGGAAACTGAGCTAAGAACTTAGCTGTTAAGTCCTAAGTTTTGGAGACTGGCCACTACATAGTTTTCCCAAAATTACACAGTAAGCCAACGTCAGAGCTGAGAACAAAATCCAGGTCTTTAAACTTTGGACATGAAATTGGTGCCTTCTCCACTGGTCTACAGTGTAGGTGAAAGTGATGTTCTCTAATCATTAGTCAAAATTAGTTATAAGTAGACAGAGATCTTTGTTACAAAGTGTGGATACCAGGTTTTTATATTCCAGGATGGTTACACTGGTGTTCCAGCTAAAACACAAACCTAGTTAATAGTTACCCAGTTAATAGTTAGCACATAATTGAACCAAGCACCATCCTACACTGAAGGGTGTACTCCTGCATTGATTAGATTGCACGTAAAATAATTTACACCTCTAATTTTCATGATCCTTGTTTGAAAGCAGGAGAAAGAAATAAAATACTTACACAGACTTCAGTACCTGTAGTACTACCCAAACCATGATAACTGTCTAACTTGTTATGTTTCTATGACATACAGGAAACTCCTTGAAGAAATACAGCTTGCCGTCCAGTGCCAAAACCCATGGGTAAGGATTCTAGGGTTCATGGGGTTCTTTAAAACACAAAGCCTGATGGTGAAGGTTGTGAAGAAACTAAATATTTTTTCCCCTCGGGTGACTTTGCTGCCTAATGTTACTGCTCAGTTTTATTTTGAGAGCTCATTGAAGTGGGTGTAAGTTGTGCCTAACCCTCCAATAAAGCCTGAGCAGATTAAAAATGCTTATAATGACCTTGGCAACATTCTCTTCCACCATCAGAAGCTTGAGTAAGGGAGGGAAGGATGGTCTTGCTGAGGCATAAAACGGATCTGGGAGCTCTGTGTTCCATTCCTGTGTGGTCTTGTGGAAAACACCACTCTGCAGTACCACAGATTTCCTGTTTCTAAAACAGGGGCAACATTACTAGCCGAATTCCCAAAGGTGCTGTAAGGATGACCTCCTTAGTGATTATGAGTTGCACTGATTTTATGGTGATGAATGCCCAAATAATAACCTTAAACAAATAACAAGAATAAGTACAAATTAAGATGTCTGTCACTTTATCCCATGATGTCTCTACAGTGAGACCTGGTTTGTCTGTAAATCTGTGAGCACTGTAACTGCAGAGGAGTGATGTTGGTCTGTTGAGAAGGGATGGCAGTAACTTGCTTCAGCTAATTGTGTTCCATGCCTGTTGGGAGAATACACCTATAGGAATCCCTGTGTAGACGAACACCACTTACTCTGGGTTCACTGTGGATAAGAAATCTTTCCACTTTATTTTGGGAGAGCTTGAAAGATACATCTCATTTAAACCTTCTGCATTTGGCACTGATGAAACTGTCTTGAGTTGAGATCATTGAGATTAAACAGCTTAATGGGCCAAATGGTGGCTCTGTAATATTACCCTTGGCCACAAGCAAAGAACTTGGTGGGTGAAAGCTCTTCCCAAGGAGGCTATGTAAGGATTTGGGTGGCGGACATTAGCCTCTCCTTAAAGTACACGGGTTGGTTTTAGGATTAGATGTGGGCTCTTGTCATAGCTGGTGTCCTTAATGTAACACCACGATGTCTCCCATCCCTGCCAATTGGCATTCCAAACTCCGACCAGCATTACCTGCCTATTTACCTTTAAAGTCATGACAGATATTGATTAAAAACAGATATTTTAGAATAGAAATCTATTATGAAAGACTAAAAAATAATGTTCTACCTTATTTAAGGTGATTTACTCCCCAACTCCTCAGTATGCAGAAAAACTGGGTGTTGAAGTAAAATTTACCTCATATTAATGCTACCATTAGGCTCAGGCTGGCATGAAGGACAACTTCACTACTGCACGGGCTGTGCTCTTTACCAAACACTTATAATTAAATGGTTGATTGAGGATTAAAACACCTGGTCCTGACTCTTCTTGCAGTTACCTGGGGTCCTGGCCTTTTATAACTTGTTTGACTTGAGGCTTATGCCTGATTCACGCCATTAGACTGAGTGATGAGTGAAATGTGTTCCCTTGTCAATGTTAGTGATCAGAACACAGGCTAGTAGAAGTGAGCATTTTAATTTCCTTTTCACTGTGAATCCTATTTATTTAAGTTCTGGATTTTGCTCAGATTATTACAGCTATGAAAATAGACTGGTCTAGCAAGTGAAAGTGACCAGTCTGGTTCTTTTGTGCTGTGATTAGTATTGCCAATCCGGTGGAGGGAATATGCACAAATCGTCCTACTAAGGTAGGCCAGTCATACTGCCATTTAGCGCTGTCTTTCTAGAGATCTCACTTAATCCAATGGATTTAAGAATGATTACAAGGTTAATTCTCCTCAGGGAAGTGGAGGAGCCCAACTTGCCTCTCTCTGGAGCAGCAGGGCTGCTGGGGCAGCACACGCAGCCAGAGAGGAGGGGTATCCTAGTGCTGAGCAGCCCATCCTGGCCTCTGGCACAGGGGAGACAGCAGCAGTGCTGGTTCCATAACATGCAGTGGGCGCCAGGGATTAAGACCTGCCCGCCCGTGGACCCTGCCACGGCAGCAGCCACTGAGGAGGAGGAGCCACAGCCTCTAGTGATCTCCTATTTAGACCTTTCAGAATTTGCAGCTGTGGAAAAAATTAACTCCAAAATACTCAAGTTATTTTAAGAGAAAATAATAAAACCATAGGGTTTTGTATTCCGTTTTGTAAAACTGAGAAAGGGGAGGGTATGTGTGTTGTAATCTAGTGGTAATGTTCTCTTTTGATATATCAGTATGTATGCATGCACCTTTGTGTACATGTATGTATACACTCTAAATTTTGGGATTGATCTGTCTGGGTGTCCCTCTTTGTGAAGCACTAGCCTTCCTCCTTATTGTGAGGCACTATTCTTAACTCAAAATTTTCCATATACTTTTTCTCTGTTTAAATCTTTACAGAATCACAGGGCTCGAAGGGACCTCAGGAGGTCATCTAGTCCAGCCCCCTACTTCAAGCAGGATCAACCCCCACTAAGTCATCCCAGCCAGGACCTTGTCCATCTGGGACTTAAAAACCTCGAGAGATGGAGAATCCACCACCTCTCTTGGCAACGCATTCCAATACTTCACCACCCGCCTGGTGAAGTAGTTTTTCCTCATATCTAACCTACACCTCTCCCTCTTCAACTTCAGACCATTACTCCTTGTTCTGCCATCTGACACCACTGAGAACAGTTTCTTGCCCTCCTTTTTAGAGCTCCCCTTCAGGAAGTTGAAGGCTGCTATTAAATCACCTCTAAGTCTTCTCTTCTGTAAACTAAAGAAGCCCAAATCCCTCAGCCTAGCCTCATAGGTCTTGTGCTCCAGACCCTTAATCATTTTTGTTGCCCTTTGCTGAACCTGCTCCAGCAAATCCACATCCTTTTTATACTGGGAGTCCCAAAACTGGACACAATATTCCAGATGTGGCCTCACCAGTGCCAAATAAAGAGGAATAACTACTTCTCTAGATCTGCTCGAAATGCTCCTCCTGATGCACCCTAGTGTGCCGTTAGCCTTCTTGGCTACAAGGGCACACTGTTGACTCAAATCCAGCCTTTCATCCACCATAACCCCTAGGTCCCTTTCCATTGTACTGCTGCTGAGCCAGTTGGTCCCCAGCCTGTAACAATGCTTGAGATTCTTCCACCCCAGGTGTAGGACTCTACACTTCTCCTTATTGAACCGCATCAGATTTCTAAACTGCATCTTGTTCATCATGGTCCTGTCTTACTCAGAATCCTCCAGTTTTCCTGATGACCATTATCATATCTTGGCAGTTTCTTGAAATGAGGCTGTGAGATCTGTATTAGTATGCTGATGCCTTACAGAAAAATTGAATTATTGGCACATCTCATTTGCATGTGGGTAATATGTGTGAAAAATCAATGCTCTGAAAGTGGCTTAGTTATCAGAAATTCAAGTCTAAAAGAAATCACCTACTGTTTCTGCTAATATGTGACTTGATGATGCCATGGCTGTATTCAGAGAGCTCCTTTTGACATTAACAGGCATAAATAGAACTTATTTTGTCTTGCTTACAATACAGTCTTGTATTTCAAGGTTTGTGATTAACTGACCTCACCCAGTGTTGAAGTGTCACTTCTATAGCAAAGCACTTTGTTCCACAGCTGTAACATCTTTATAAGCAAAGCTGAGCCAATCCTGGTAAAAGTTATTTATTATCATTGATTTGAACTCCTGAACTCATTTGCTTTGTTTGGTTTGTGCCATTTTCATATTCACTTTGTGAGCATGGTAGAGAATTAATTTCCTGGCAGAAATGTTTGTTAAAATAATGAATTTGATGCTTACATTAAGATAGTGGTGAAAAATAAATGTCATTCGTAACCAATTGTGGTTGTGTTATTTATCGCATGTGTAAGCAATATATTTTGAGAATGATTCTAAACAGTTAACAAGTATGCGTAAATCTGTATCTGTTGGCAGACAAGTCATAGATTGGGAAAAACTACTGATTAAATATATGTTTTGTTCACTGGAATTAGTGTGCCTACCTCTGGTTCTAAGCAACCAGAATTATAACACAAAAAGGTGTGATAGTGCTGCTTTTGTGTTCCTTGGATGGGGGCACATAGAAGAACAGTTCCCATTTGTATGAGAAATTTGAAGAAGTGGTCTCCAACGTGAGAGACTGTGATGGGTACCACCTTATGAAAGTCAGCATATTGTTCCTTACATTGGCTGTATGTTGCCAGCTTACTTCTGATTTCTGAACTTTTTGTCTGAGTGACCAAAAATTGTTCTCTTGTGTTCATACCTTTGTAACTCAGTATTGGTTACCACATACAGTGTTTAAGGATTGTGAGCCCACTGTTCTAAAATGCTTTCTGAAGTGTTCTGTAATCAGAACAAAAGGTTACAATTCCACTGCTAAACCAAGATATTCATTGCCTTTTCAGGGGCAGATTTCCTGTTCCATCAGTGGAGAACAGGCCAAGCATCTGGGGAGAGAGTCCGCCAAAGTTTGCTACAAAACCCAGCAGAGTCATCGTGCGTGAAGGCCAGACAGGCAAATTCTCCTGTAAAATAACAGGACGACCACAGCCTCAAATAACCTGGTTTAAGGTATGGTTTCGTGACAGGCTAATGTCTTTGTTCTGCCTGAAAGCTTCTGTTATAGGAGGATGAAATCTGCTCATCTTCCAGTGCTGGTCCTGATATGTGTTTTCTGTGTCCAGAAATTCTTCAAAGCATTGTCCATTGACTAGCACACACCCTTATGCTCCCAACTGAGGGTTTTAAGAGGCAGTTTGGGTTGACCTCTCCAGAGACTTATAACCACTGGGTGGCCTGAGTCAGAACCATGTCCTCCTCCACGCCATTCAGAACCTCTAAGGGAAACTTGTAAATAACTTTTATGTCTTAATTTTGTAGTTATAGCTAATACAGAATACAGAAAGAGGGCAGAAAGAAGTGCAGTAGGGCCTTGGGAGAAGGGGTTGAGTGGGGGCAGGGTAGAAGAGGTACAGGAAGAGTCAGGAGTCTGAAGGAAGGATTGGAGTGGGGGCAGGACCTGGGGAGGGGAACAGTGATCAAGCAGGCCTTATCTAGAGTAGAAGTCAGCACCTGTGCTGGCTACTATGCAGTTTATGGAGGGCTTGCGACTACCTTCCCACTGATGATTAAATCTGTGCCTCAGTGTTTTAACCTTGTCCCATCAATACGCTCATGTCCTCCCTTCAAATTCTGTGGCAACACTTACCGTGACCCAGCTATCCATGAAGGTGATGTTCTTACTGGCTGTCACTTTGACCCAAAGGGTCAATGAGCTAGGAGTCATGATGACAGACCCTCTTTATACGCTATTTCACAAAGAGAGAGGCTCTTGTGCCCCAAATTTCTCCTCAAGATTGATTGATATGGAACTCAGAAACAATTACCTCACTTTAATGGGCTTCAAAAAAGAACTAGGTAAATTCATGGAGGTTAGGTCCGTCAATGGCTGTTAGCCCGGATGGGTAGGATTGGTGTCCCTAGTCTCATTCGGAGGCTGGAAGTGGATGACAGGAGAGGGATCACTTGATGATAACCTGTTCTGTTCACTCCCTCTGGGGCATCTGATATTGGCCTCCTTTGGAAGACAGGATACTGGACTAGAGGTATACAGGATACTGGACTTTGGTCTGACCCAGTGTGGCTGTTCTTATGTTGTATTTTTCCCAAAACTCCAGACTTGTTCTGGAGAACTTCCCCAATGCCAGATGCGTCCTGGTGTTCTACCAACATAGAAACATTGGCATTTGAAAACCTTTAGAGCTCTTTTTTGCCAGAGCAGAAATATCATGTGGAAAAGTCACGTCCTCAAAAAGAGAATGTTTCTAAATGGGTTTTGGGGTATGTATTATACTGCTACAAAATAGCAAAGCTTCCTACTCCTGTGAGTATTGCAGCTCACCTCACACGAACACAAGAAGGCTCCATGGCATCCTTATCAGATGTTCTTCTTGGATGGCAGTTTGAAACTTTGTCACACATTTGCATCACACTCACATTCATATCTATGGATGCATCCGTAGGCACAGCAGTAGTACAAACCCATCAGCTACCAGCTTCCTCCAGTCAGAACATTACTTACCAGTCACCCACAAGTGGAATATGTATCAGGAGCAGAGCTGCAAGAAGAAATGGAGGTTACTTACTGGAAGCGGAGATTCTTCAAGAAGTGTGATCTTGTCTGTATTCTCCTACTCGCTTTCCTTGCCCTTTGCTTCAGACCCTTCTGGATTTGTGATAAGAAGCAGAACTGTAGAGGCATTGACCCTCACCACCTCTTACATCCTCTGTCAGGACACAGGGGAAGCTAATGAAGATGTGCAGGTCAATGGACATTGCTTTGAAGAATTTCTGTTCTCAGATGCATGGTGTGCCTGCGCATACACTTGTAGAATATGGATAGGGACCATACGTATCAAAGAAACTTCAGTTACAGTAAATAAGCTCCACTTTAGTGTGATAGTTTTTGTGTTGTGCAGTATAGACTTTACTATGTACAGTAGGGTCTCAACATCCACGAGGGTTCCGTGTTCAGAACCCTCACAAATGTTGATTTTCATGAATGTGGGGGTGGTTCAGAGCCCTGGGGGAGCAGTGGGCACTGGCACTGCTTTTGCAGGGCCCCGGAGGAAGCAGCAGCTGCCAGTGCTCCTGCCCTGGGGACCCAGAGGAAGTGGCCACTTGACCGCTCACAAATGATTGAATTCACGAACATGAAGTTCATGAATCGTGAGACCCTACTGTACAGTGTTGAGGTATCAGAGAGGTAGCCATGTTAGTCTGTATTCTAACAAACAGCAGTCATGTAACACTTTAAAGATAAACAAAATAATTTATAAGGGATGAGTTTTTGAAGGGCAGACCCACTTCCTCAGACCTGGAGATATAACATTTCCAGTACAGCACTGACAGTTTTATAATACAGAGATCCAAAAAAAGAACTAAAAACTGACAAATCAGTTCTATGTATCTGATTCGCCAGGGTTTTTTAGCATCTCTGCATTATAAAACCAACAGCACAGTACTGGAAATGTTATATCTCCAGATCTGAGGAAGTGGGTCTGCCCCACAAAAGTACATCCCTTATAAACTATTTTGGTAACCTTTGAAGTGTTACATGACTGCTGTTTGTTAGAATACAGACTAACATGGCTTCCTCTCTGTTACTATTCAACATTGAGGGAGTGAATCTTCCCCTTACACGCAACCCAAACCACTCCACTGAAACTAATGGTTATTCCAAAATGTCAGTTGTATCTGTCTCATTACCCTTAGTAACTATATTGATTATTTGTATTTTAGTAACATCCAAGATGAAAGCCCCCATTGTACAAGCACCTTGTAAGACACTGTCCCTGCCCCAAAGGGTTTCTAATCTTATTAGCAAAGTGAAGACAAGGGGTGAGAAAAGACATACTATCATCTCTGGTTTACAGATGGGGAGTTGAGGTCTGTGGTCACCAAATGAATCTATGACTTAGATGGAAATAGAAAACAGCTTTCTCGAGTCCCTGTCCAGTGTCTTAACCACAAGCCTATCTTTTGTCTTTTTAATCTTTCGGTATCCATAAAAAACTTATTTGTAGTTATACATGAAGGCTATGTCTACACAGTAGAGTTTTGTAGACAAAACTCAGGGTGTCTCTGCACAAAATGCATTTTGTCAACAGAAACTGTTGACAAAAAAGCCGTGTAGATGCTCCGGGGTGCCCTTTTGTGGACAGAGTGGTTCAAAAGATCTATCAGCTTTTATGTGTAGATGCAATCTATCAACAGAAATTTTGTCAGAATATCTCTTCCAACAGTAGCTTCTGTTGACAGATGCTTCTAGTGTAGAGGTAGCCATAAAGATTCTACAGGGGAACATGGAAATAAATAGTAACAGTCAGGTGTATTTTAATTAATTTATTTTATTAATTTATTTTTATTAGTCAATATCTTGCATGTTTTTTTAAAAAATCCAAATTTGGGAAAAAAAAAAACCATTTCATCCTAACCAGTCTGAGCTCTACCAAGCCAGCCACATCACAAAAGGATTTGACTTCTAAAATAAAGATGGGCCTGAGCTACAAACTTCTCAAAGCTGGGAAATGTTAAGATTTGCTGTTTAGCTTCTAATTAAATAACACTACATTTCTTGTTTTTACAGAAGGGTTAGGGTTATTAGAACAGTGAAAAAGCACTACGTTCTCATGACTTTTGTTAGCTGGACGATTTCTGATGTTTACAACCACACTTCTGTCAGTAACAGTGATGTTTTTGAGTGACTTTTTTTCCTTGGTTTGTCCATCCCCAACTGAACAATTTGTTTTGAAAGATTACAGACATTTTTGCTCTTCAGAATTAAAGAAGTGACCATTAACTCTTTTGACTTCCTCTCTCCTACTGCATTCTGCATCACAGCAAGGACTAGTCACCAGATGGTAGGAAATGTAGGGCATTTTCTCACTGATTTTCATTTCTTCTCCTCAGACAGGTTCTCTGCCAAAAACTGAACAATCCCATGAATCAACAGAGGAGAGGAAATGTTTAAAGGGGTGGGGTGTGGGAATGTTTTATAATTGAAAGCATATATTTCCAGTCATAGGCCACTATCCTAAATCATTGTCGTCATTATTATTAGTAGTATTAGTATTTTATTTATTTGTAGTACAGAAAAGCCCAAGAGCATCAGTCAGTGCTCAGGATTCCATGCTGCTGTGCAAACGCAGAATAAAAGATAGTCCGTGTCCCAAAAATCTGCATTTCATTAATCCATATGGTTCATAACTTGGTCTGCCATTTGGAACTCTGTTCCCCTTTGGCAAAGATCTAACAGCAGAATGCTGTTCTGAGGCACTGTACAACTAATAACTGCCTGTGGTACATACACGTGTATAAAACCACAATTTTCAGAATGGCTGAATCAGATCTGTTTGTGGATACCTTATTCTTTCCTTTTACTTTTCTTACCTGCTAATTCACAAAGATCAGTACTTCATGTTGATACCCAGGATGATGGCGTAAGTTGGTTTAACTGAGTTTTCTTTCACCTATGATTTATAATATTCAGACACTAGGAAGTCATTGAGTTGTTAGAAGTATGCAGTGTTAAAACCTCAGCATCTACCACCAAGTACCATAGAGTGTTGCTGGAGGGAGCATGATCTCCACCTGTATTTTGAATAGGTAAATTTGTGGGTATCTGTTAGCAAAGGATACTGAAGCATGCACACAGTTTGCTTAAAATGGCTTGCTTAGTCTTAGATTCATAAACCATTACGTACATCAAAACTGATCTCCTGTGAAACACAGACCACTCAATTCTGCTCAGTAATTCCAGTGTCAAGCTGTGGCTTGTGACTGCACAAGAGCATATCTTTTAGGAAGTCATCTAATATTGTTTTAAAGATTTCAATTGATGGAGAACTCATCACAGTACATGGTAAGTTTCTTCAGTGTTTAATTATCTTCTCCAGCCACCCACCATGCCTCCTTCCCCCACCCCTTTTTAAGAGCTTTATCTCTGGTCTGAGTTTTTGTCTAACTATCGCTTCCAACCATTGGAGATTATTTCTTTGTCTGCTAGATCAAAGCTCCCTCTATCAAAAATTTTCTTACCATGTACAGTAAGCCTCCAACTTACGTGTGGGTTGCGTGCCTGAGCAACCACATATGAGTCAAAATTCACGTAAGTCAAGATGGATACCCTGTCCTGGCTGCACCTGGCACTCTGCTCCCATGAGCAGCAGGGAACCCGAGACCCAGGCTGCCTGCTACTTGCTGGAGCCAGGAAACTACCCATGCAGCAGCGCTGGTCAGTTTCCAGCAGCGGGCAGGGTGTTGCAGCAGTGAGGTGGCGCAGCTGCTCCCCAGCTTCCCCCAGCTGGAGGAGCCAGGAGCTGGAGCCAGCAGGTGGAGAGCTGTACCACTTGGCCAACTTCACTTGTTGATTTTGACTTGCATTAATAAAAGTAACGCATAAGTTGAAATCGTGAAAATTGGGGTTTTACTGTAGGTACTTTCAGACCATGATCAAGTGGCATTTGAAACTTCCAATAGAAAAACTAAAATAAAGATAGTAAGGTTAGATAAAATATGTTAAGTACCAGGAACAATTGTTGAGATATGTAAATGCTTTAAGTCTGGCAACCTTGACCATAAATATCTTTGAGAGTAGAGTGCCATCCACAACCTACAATTGTGAGAGGTCTTGGATTTATTTGTGCCCCAATCCTAGTATTGTTTATAAACATAAGACTCAGTTATTGACACAGCAAAGGAAACGGTGGGGGCCAAATACGGCTTTTATCCACCTTCACCAGCATTGTGTTCTAGTCCCTGCAAGGGGTTGCTCTAACTTACATTCTGCTTCCCGTGGCTTCCAATGGGCTGAGGAAAGCAGAGAATAACTGCACTGCAGTAGTCCAAGACTTTTGGCTCCCTACGGTCTACTGCTGAGATGCTGCACTGTGCCAGAGAGGGACTTCTTGGGCCTCTGTGGCAGCTTTATGCCACTCACGAATCTCTCTTAGGCAAGGGGTATTTCCTGGGCGCTATTTCTGCCCCTCTTTATGCAGAGCACCATTCAAGAGCAATAGCATAATGGAGAATTGGCCTCAATGTCTGTAACTGTAATTTTAAAATGTGGTGATCTCTCAGGAAGGGAAATAAAATGCATTATTGCTTCAATTGCCTAGATTGTAAAAATAATTTTTTTCTAAGATTAATAATGTGAATGATGAAATATCAGAATAGAATTGAAGTGGGGCAAAATCCAGGAGAAGCAGTCTCATGGAGATTTGAACTATAAAGCCTTTGAACCCAATGTGTTTGTTTATACTGCCTGGGTATTAGCCACAGAAGGTTTATTGCTGAGAGCTAAGTGGAAAGAACAGCATGGGACAATGGAACTGGTCTTTTACCACAAACTGCTTATTGCCATGACTGTCTCTTTGATGGGGTTGTTTTGTGATCCTTGCAGGGTGATATTCAGTTGCAGCCAAAAGATCATTTCAACATGTTTGAGAAAGCAGGCATCCAGTTCTTGGAAATCCAGAATGTTCGTCTGGCTGATGCTGGAATGTATACTTGTACCGTGATGAATAGTGCTGGGAAGGCATCTGTATCTGCAGAACTCATGGTTCAAGGTGCGACAAAAAGATTATTTGGAAATAACACAAGTGCATTACCAAGCATTCTTAAATCATTTAGGGAGGCAAATTCTTTTACCACGATAATTAAGTAATTGTGTTTAGCATTGCTGTTGTGCTCTATTCTTTCCATGCACTGTATGCACATTCAATTTCAAAAGTCACCTTCGAGTAGTAAAGCATTATTACCGAACCCATATTTACAGATCCAGCGGAAGCGGCAGACAGAGACATGGGGAATTTGAGGTGCTTGCCAGACCAGCACAGGAAGAGATTAAAAAAAAAACTGATTTGGACACTCAGGTGCTCCGAGCCCTATCTTCATTTGACTGTAATCAAAAGTCAAAAATAGATTTGTGTAAATATGTAAATGCACCTATGTGTGCTACATATGCCAAGGCATATATAACTAACTTTCTGAATTGATGTGCCTCATGCTTGTATAGCAACACCAAAAGCATAGGCCTCTACCCCTTGAGCTGCAGTAGAAGTCCTTTGTCACTGAGGAAGAATTAGGTTATTTCAGTTACAGGGCCATCTGTATGCTCAAAGCCAGAATTTTACACACACCCCAATTACACCAGCTTTTTGCAATCATCTGAGGTCCACAGAAGTCTGTGCCCATATGGGGAGCACAGGGTTCCATGTTTACAAATGACAAGGTGTTGAACTCAAGCATGTACCACTTAATCTAAAGAAGTGCTAGGAGCAAGTATCAATCTCTGTAACCACTGGGGTCAGCCACTAGAGAGATCCCATTTGCCAGTTTATTACTCAGACAGGTTTTTGTTCATTGGGCCTTTTATTAAACGTGTGGCTTGATTTATGACAGCTTCTGCCAGGTTAGTGATTCTACTGTGTGTAATGGACACATCTGTCTTGGGCCATGATCCAGGCTGGGAACCAGCAGTTCAGCCCCACTGTGTACAAATTTCAAATGCTTGCTGCATCCCTAATTAAAGAGCACGTTCCTTGTTGGATCAGTACGTTCAGAACAGGAGAGGACAGGCATTTAGTACACAGAGGTGACATGGGAATGTTTTTATCAGCTGCCTTTTACCATTCTGACCTCCTATATCTCAGTTCTTTAACTATCAATTAAATCAGATAGTAGGAAGTGCTGTAAAATATTATCAGGCAGTCATAAAATTGAAATTATTACATTGTTTTTAAGCACAGCCATGCAGATAATCTTGTTCCAAGAGCTTTATTTCTTCCAACTTTCCACAGTGGGGTGAAGGGTGAAAAAAATGTTCTTTCAAGCGATAAGGTTATTTAATATTCTTTTGTCTTTTGCCAGCTAATGTTTATTAAGCTTTTTCTGGATCTTTATCTGATAATCTTTCAGTTGGTATTCAGCTTACTTCTTCAGTGAAGAATTTTTGTAATGGTCCCTGGCCAGACTAACTGCAAGGTGTTGATGGGTTATTCTTCTCATATGTGCCTTTAGAGTCCTTTTTTCACTCTTTATGGAGTGCCCAGATTGTGCCACATCTCTCATGTCTTCCCTGAGACAAGGATTCAAATGTATGGTTTAAGTTGAACGTGATTACTTCAGTATTTGCTCACCTCTTCCTTCATCTCACCCATTACATTCCTTTCTGCTGCAATCCCAGTTACACAGTTCAGTTTGAAACTTGCTGCTGATGCATAGATGATGGAAAACATTGCTCTTTGGAGGCTGAGTATGCCTTGCTGATGCTTCTAAGCTCCAAACACGAATCTTGATCTCCTAGAAAACAGTGGTGCACTTTCGACATTCTGCTAATCTAAGCCTCCTGAGAATGAAGCTTGAGAAACTGAATGAAACCACCTTTGGGGAACACTGCAGTTCAGGTATCCATGGTTGAAGAAGGAACTTGAGAAATGGGAGAGTGCTCAGGGAAGAGCTACAAGAACAATTGCAGGGTTAGAAAACTTGCCTTACGTTGAGCTCTTTGAGTCTGTCACTATGTTTAACTCAACACAGAGAAAGTTAAGGGATGATTTGATTACAGTCTGTGAGTTTCTATATGGAAAAGAAATGTTTATTAATGTGGTCTTTGATCTAACAGCAAAAGATGTAACATGATCTAGTGGCTGGTAGTTGAAGCTCAACAAATTCAAACTGCAAGTAAGATGCATACTTGTTTAATTTTTTAAATATTTTTGTGAGCATAATTAATCTTTGAAACAGTTAACCAAGGGAATGATGGATTCTCCATTATAGCCAAAAATTCAGGATGAGAGTATTTTCTAAAAGATGTACTCTAGAGATTTTAGTGGGAATATTCTGTGGCCTGCGTTATGCAGCCAGTCAGAATAGATGGTCACAGTTGTCCTTTGGACTCTGCAAATCTCTTAAACCACTGGTAAGCAACCCGAGGCCCAGGGGCCACATGAGGTCCATGGGGGGCTCTGTGTGTGGTCCATGAAATATTTCGTTTACCATTGCTAATGTGCAGGCTAGCCAGATTCTACTGGCTTCAGTCTGTGTAGTTTTTTTTTCTACCAGTATTGCTAAAGTGCCATGTACATAAAGCAAGGGAATGTGAAGTGAGGTGCATGTTTATTTTTAACAATGAGAGCTGTGTGCACTCTCTACTTCCTATCAAAGCACTGCTACAGTTCCATCTGCACCCTTACAAATTTTAAGTATGCAAGTGCAGTTAGCAAAACTACTCTATCCCAGGAGACCGCATTGGGCTGCAAGATTCTTGTAGCCAATGAGATGGAGGGACACTCAAGCTGCCCACTTACTAGCTTTGGTTGCCCATCACTTTATTCTGTATTTTGACTATTCTGTAGTATTTTAGTAATGCTTTGGGCTAATTAGTTTAGCCACAGCTCATGCTCTGGCAACCTCATCAATGCATTCAGAAAGCTAGTTTTATAGACACCTCCTAGGCACAAGAGAGCTTCAGGAGAATCTTTGTGTTATGCTGCTGCAAAACACAAGCATAAGTTCAGTATGAATTTCTCTGTGATCACACACTGGGCACTTCGGAGAGGTGTCTGTTAGGTGTATTGATTGATACCTTTGGTGTTCAGCAAGATACCTTCAGTTTCAAAATATTTTCTCAGAATGGACCTCCTTCATGGGCTTTGTCCCTATAAGTCAGCTCCCCAGGCTGAGTTCATTTGCCACACTATGCCTGAGTTTTCCTATCTGTAAAATGGACATTAATCATCTTCGTAAAGGACTTCGAGAGTTATGGTTGACACACACTATTTGAGAGCCAGGTATTATTTTTACAGCAATTTTTGGGTGTCTCTTTTCAGACAATTAGAAGGGCCTGATTTTTCCACATGTTCTGAGCACCCACTTTCTCTAAATCAGATCACTTTTTAAGGTGTCTCTTGTTGGCTACTCAAAATCACTTGGTCTAAATCTGTTGTGGCTTTCTGAAAAGACATGGTGCAGGCTCTTTGCTTCTGCCCACCCAGCCTTTAAAATGTTTCCTAAATGTTTGCTGCTTCCTCACCTTCAATTTGAACACACTTACTGACAACGATTTCTCAGCAGCTTACTTCCTGGAGTGCATTGCTTGGGATTTTGAAAGGCACTGTTGTCAGTAGGAAGATGGCAGAAGGAGAAGCGTCTTGGCCTCAGACAGCTCTCTACTGGCAGGACATTCTGTGGGCAAGTTCCTGTTTTCTAAAACAACAAGAAGTCCTGTGGCTCCTTTTGTAAACTAACAGATATTTTGGAGCATAAGCTTTCATGGGCAAAGACCCGCTTCATTATGCTCCAAAATATCTGTTAGTCTATAAAGTGCCACAGGACTTCTTGCTGTTTTTTGAAGTTACAGACTAACTAGGCTACCTCTCTGATCCCTGTTTTCTAGGTGTTCCCCCTCAACTTAGCCTCTTGATTCCAGTGTGGCAAAATACACAAAAGAAGAGCGTGAATGCTCACTGAGCATGGTAAAGAGAGTGTATGTAGACTGATCATTCTAGACCAGGCTCTGACACTTTTACTTAAGCTAAATAGCACTATGCTCCAATCATGATAGTTTTTGTTTCGGTGAAAATACTTTTGGAGTGAAGTGCTGCTCAACAAGAGTAAAGACATCAAAAGCTGCACTCACGGGTCATTGAACAGCAAAGTAAGCTTCCAGCAGTAAAGGCCACGTCTAACGTAAGTGGTGTACATCCATATAGTAGTTTTATTTATTTATTGAATTCCACATCGACACCATGGTGCTTAGCCCTACTGGAGGTTTTCATGGACATGGGAAAAACACCAGAGAATGACAATAAAGGATCCTGAATATTGATTGCATGACTGATATTGTGCTCTGTATCAGAAGTGAGGAGACAATCTTTGTCGAGGTAAGCTGTCCCCTCGGAAGTTGTCTACAGTCAAACGAATTGTCGGATCCAGAGGCAGCCAGTGTTCCCTGTAAACTGAGCTCTTATGTGGCTGCCCAGGAGAGAGTCAGGCAGCCACAGTGGGCAGCATGTTTTTCTAGTGGTGGTCCACATCTTCACATGCCTGGGTGCACATAACAAAATGTATTCTGCCCCCAGATGGAAAAAATTAGAGGGGACGCTGGAGGCAGCTCACTTTCATGGTGAGAACATAACCTTGATGTCTGGGGCTGTTCCCTGTCCCATGCCCCAAAGCCTGTCTCTGTGGCTACGTTAATTTTACACACATCATTGCTTGGTCTTATTTAACTGCCCGCAGACTGATCATCTGAATGAGCTGTATCAAATACTGATATTGGCAACAAGCAGATTGAGTTCATGTGCTCCTCGAGGGCCACTCACCCCCTGCCTTGACCTATGACATACTGAAGACCTGCCCATCTCCCCTCCCCAGGAACTGCCTGCCTGACCCCCTCCCAAGTTATAATGCTCATGTCTGCAAACCTCCTTGTGTGGTACCTAGACATGAGTTCAAGAAAGTAGCATTATTCAGGGCAACACTTTAACCATCAGCATACATCACAGTAGGACTTTGGTATCTGTTAGTGTAATCCACACACCTGTGTGTGGTTAACCATCCTGTGTGGTAGTTCTGAGACCACTTCACAGAGAAAGAATAAGTGTCGTCTACAGCCTAATCCACAAGCTAGCTGGCCTTTAGCTCAAGCTGTAGAGGTGCCTGTACTAAACTCTAGAGGTCCTAGGTTCAAGCCTGCCTGTAGGCAGTTACATTAGTATGTACTGAAGGGGATCTTTGTGTTGGGGCCCAAAACTACTGTTTATGCCGCCCTCCTTCCATGAACTGCTGTTCTGGTTGTTCACTTTAAAAATGTTGTCACCCTGTACTACAGAGAGCATTGCAGGCAGAGCTAACTGGCACCCTTTCTTTGTACTCTGAAGTGTTGGCAAGCCATATATGGCTGCTGCTGCTGCTGTGTGTGTAAGTGTGGGAGAAGGATCTCTGCCTCCTGGTATAGCCATGCAGGGACAGATGTAACTGGGACTAAATGACCTAAAATAATTGGGGTCTTCTAAAATAAGAAGGCCAAATCTCTGTTTTGGGCTGTAAACTATGCTGCCAGTTTGAATCCTTGGCTTCACTGTAAGCCCTTCTGTGAGCTTCCAGGCTGGCGCTTTCTTCCAAAAGTGAAAGAGCCAATATGTTCGTTTCATTGTTATGTCATTGTCTGGCTTTGCATTGAACATGTTACTGTACCCCAGCCAGCTAAAGCTTAATCAGGAATTTGTGACTGAACGCAATTTACAACCAGATCACTTGATTCAGCATCTTTGTAATTACACTTTTTAGGTTGAAATCAGAGGATGCATGGCCTGCCCAGGTCCACATCCTCTCTGAAGTTTCTTTAAGAATTAATGAGCTGAATCCAGCTGGAATATCGTACATGCCTGCCTTTTCCAACCCAGGACATTTCAGTCTGACAAAGACATTTAATTTTCAGTGGGCCTGGCTATTGCTAGATCCAGGAATATTTTAAATTGTGACAAGACCTCTTGTCATTTCAGCTGAGCTGTGAGCACTTGTGGCTGGGAATCGAGATCTGTCAATGAATCTGTTGTGGTCCAGTGATTCAGTGAAAAGTGGGTATTCTTTAGGTCCATGTCAGCTTTCCTTTGGTGGAAAGACATAATTAGGTTCTCATGAAAAGAGAAAGAAAGATTCTCCAAAAATAAACTTTGCCTAAAATTTTATTTTGAAATTTCCCAGGTTTGTATTTAGTGTAAGATGTTTTTTATTTTAATTTCAGCTTCAGATAAGACAGACCTGAATGTTCACCCATTATGGTAAGTTTATCATTCAATACATTTTCCCTTTTCCAGCATTTTAAATTGCAGTAAACTATGCTCTTCAGCATCATGAAACTCCACTGAAAGAGAAACAATCCCTCCTTTTTTATGCCATAAGTCAACTGTGATTCTTGGTGATTGGAGGGGAATTTTAACTCAGACAGATTATCTTCTAATGGCTTATTACAGGATTCCTTGTATTCCTGTGGAGCATTTGGTTTACATCACTGTTTGGTGGCTGCATTCTGTCAGAGAGAGGACACTGATCTTATACTAGGCAAAGTTCTAGTGTTTCTATTGTGGCAAAGTCAGGCCAGATGGCTACAGGAGGGTGGTAGAGGGCCAATATGTTAGCCTTAGAACATTAAAAGTCCCTCTTTCCTGTAAGCTCAGAAGGGGTTACCTCAGGTGACTTAGAGAAACCTGCATCCGCATAAGGACTTCATGAGATCTTTTAAAACCTCCTTCTCTGGTGAGAAAATAGGGAGTGAGAGAGAGACACGTGGAGTGGGGCTGACAGAATTACAGGACCCCTGGGGTAGGGATAGGCCTGGCTCTGCTCTCTTGGAAGTGGCAGGGTCTTGGTTGGAAGGGGTGGAGCTGGGGCAGCCAGCCCTTAGCGTTGCCTGGAGAACACCTTGTGGCACTCTGTTTGCAACGTAAAGGACCTGGAGCTCCAGCTGTGGCAGCAGCCAAGACCCCAGGGCCATTTTGTATTGCAGGCCCCAAGGTAGTGGCTCCCTTGCCCCACTGCACTGGCAGGTAGGGAGACAAGCTGCTGCCAGGCTAGTGGCAGTAAGATAATAAGCTTCTCCAGGTTGAGAGGCTGTGCTCTGTCCTGTAGGGGAAACATCCAAATCTGAGTCTCTGCTAGGGTAAGGATTCACAGCTGGAGCAAATGGGACAAACCCTGCCCCAGTAAGGAGGCAAGGGCTGGTAACCAGTGCCTGGGCAGGCACCCAGCAGTGATTCAAGTGCTGACCAGCTGATCAGCAGAGCAGCCACAGCTGGCAGCATATGTTTCTACTGGTGGTGCACCTCTGCACATGCTGGGTGCACAAACCAAAACTTATTCTGCACATGGATGGAAAGCATAAGAGGGAACATTGATGGTATCCCCCTTTGTTTTTGTGTTTGTAAGACTATGGCCTTTTTCTTTGATGGAGGATCTTCCTTCACAACTCCCAAAATATGGCCAGAGGATCACAGAAGGGGGGAAGATACATATTGCTCTGAGTGGAGCTGATTTAACCCAAGCCAGAGAGGAAAGTGCTAGGTCTGGCGAGATGGAGGAAGTGCCTTGTCACACAATGTATGTGAGCTCCAAGGAAAAGTTCCAAACGTGGAATGACTAAAGTATTTACATGTGAACTGTATGAAACAAGAGTTGCTTTCTCTCTGCAGTCACTTAATTCATGCTTAGAACTCTTACATACAGCATGTCAATAGAGAGATGTTCTTGCTTAAAAGCATGATACTTAGTGAATTTTAATTAAAAATTGTAAGTAGATAAGTGAGAAGTGGGTCTAGTGATTATAGTTTTGTTTTCATATGTTTAGAAGGTTTCTCTGACTCTAGAAAACAAATTTTGGGAACTGAACAGCTTTATACTTTAAACTCTTGTTGGACTGGCTTTATGTTTACTATGTCTGTTGAAGTGTAAAGGAAGGTTGGAGTTCTTGAAATGATTGTTGATACTTTCAACATAGTCTAGAGGGTTTACATGCATCGTCCAGGTAAGCAGCACAAATAATGAGTATGGAATACCTTTACTCCTTCCCTATGAAAGTACACAGTATGTTCTGAGTCCTTCATATAGCAATTTCAGGATTAGAACTGGTCAGAATGATAAATATTTTCTGTGAAAAAAGGTATAAGAAATGAAAAATGCTCTTTCAATTTTTTCTGAAGTGTTTGGGGAAAAAATTAAGTTAAAAGCTGGGAGAACTAACTTTCTTTTAGAAGAAAGACCATTTTTAAGAGGAAAAACATATGATGGAAAAATTTTAATCTGGATGTACAAGATTGCATCATGGAATTATCTAGTCTTGTATTAATTCATTAAATATACTCTCTAGTTCTGAGTTTTAGACCATTCAGGATGTTGGATTTTCTATCCCAGCACATCTAGAGTGGAATTTTCAAAAGTGCTGTGCTCTGCTCTCCTGGAAGCAGAACTAGGCCAAAACTGAGCTTTTCGAAACTTTACCCTACCACAAGGCTAAGACCTAGGCTTCTGGTAATAATGCTTTTAACAGTGAAATCGAACTACTCAAGAACCAGAGCTTACAGTGTCCTGTGGTTTCAAGAAGCAGAGCTCCTCCTATGAACAGGAGCTTATGAACAGAAGAAATGGTATATTTTGAAAGCCATTACATTGTACAATTGCAAGTACAAGCCTGATACTCTATATAGTTATTTACAGGGTGACCCTCCGTCCTGTGTTTGGTGGGACGGTCCTGTATTTGGGACACCCTACTTATTTTTTAAATGGGACCAATTGTCCTGTATTTGGGCCCTCCTCCTGCTGACCTTTTCTGCCAGCAGCTGCTCAGGCACAACTACTGGCTGGAGAGCAGGTAGGTCACTTCCCTGAGCCTTGGGGAAGTGGGTGGGGGGAGCATGGGTGGCTGCCACATCCCTGCTGCTTTTCTGGGGTGGGCTCCAGGGCTCCGTCTGCCACCGTTGCCACAGCAGCAGTGACAGCAGCGGGGAGCACTGGAATGACTGCGCCTGGGAAAGTTGCCCCTTTTGTCCTCCTCCCTCCCCTGCCACCAGCAGGCCTTCCTCTGTCACTTTATACATTTAAATGGAGTGAACTCTGAGTGTAAGACAGTGTATGTAAGATCAGAATCTGACCCCTATCGTGTAAGAGAGTGCCTGACCAAAGCCATGGGATGCAGCACCTCTTATGTTGTAATCCAGGATCTGACACCGAGTCACTCTTTGACAGATAGAGTTTAATCATATTTACTTACCTCACAGGGGTTTTGTGGTAGCTAAATAGTGAACAGGAATTAATTTGCAAGGTTCTTTGAAGCTAAATATGCTGTTTACACACTAATTATTACAAGTCATGGGTTATCTCTGTGTCTATATCTCTAAATAAATTTCCCTTCAGCACTCCAAGAAAATCATCTTCCACTGCAACCAAAGAAACTGAGAATTTGGAACTCAAACCAGCAACTAGCAATGGGATTGCTAAGGAACTGAAATCCAGCAGTGCTAACCTCACAATTGAAACCAAAGAGAGGAAAATAATGAAGAAAGAGGCCTCTTCTGTTCCCCCCAAAGAAGCCAAAGACAACACACAACAACAGGTCAGAGAAACCAACACAGAATATGCTCTGGGACCTAAAGGAGACATGAGAGGATCTCAGGGCCTACAGAAAACTTCCAGCACCATAACGCTGCAAGCCGTTAAAGTGCGACCAGAACCAAAGGCAGAATCCATGGCCACTTCTGCTGGGCAAGATGAGGCCAGGAAAGGGGCCACACAGCCTCCAACAACAACTCGACAAACTGCTTCTCTCAGCAGACAAGCTGGGCCAAGGAGCAGAGAAGCAGAAAACAAAGTTGGAACAAGCAAGAGCACAACAGAGAAGAGGGAGCCTCATGGAATCCCTCCACAGTTTGAGAGCCATCCACAAAACCGGGAAGCACTAGAAGGCCAGGAGGTCAAATTCAAAAGCAAAGGTAAGGGATAAAAGTTCAAAGAACCCAGTGCTTAGGCTTCTGTGCCTGTAGATGGGACAACGAGGAAATAATTAACACTTCAGAACAGGTTTCTCCTCCTTCCTAAACCATTCTTAAAATCACTTTTTCTGCGGCACTCCACAATTGCATCAGCAAAACTCTTATTCCACTGCACATTGTGTTTCTGTCTCTGTGACTTCAATACGGGGCTGTACCTGTATAGGGAAATAAGGAGACATAGGAACCCAAGGCCATTCTCCTGCATGGCTGTCCTAGGGCTCCCTGCATCAAGGCTCAGGCACAGAATGGCTGACCACAGGCTGTGTGCCCAGCACTGACTCCCACCTTCTTCTGCCCCACCAGCAGATTGTGCCTCATCCCCTTCTCCAGCATGCTGATCTGTGGTGCTGAATTGGTACAAGAGTATAGAAAAGGTGCACCTGTTCAGTGTTGCAGTAAGTTACTGTCCCCTGGAGCAAAGGACAGCATGGAGAAAGAATTGTAATGGAATCACACTGCTTTCCCTCTGCACTCGCCCACCTCTCCTCTATACTTAGGGCTTAGCTTCACAGCTCAATTTAGCCCCTGGGGTGTAGTCAAGTGTTTCTAATAATTTAACTGCAAAAGGTCAGAATTAAAAGGCTCGGTGTTTCCTCCTGTTGAGAAATGAATCAGATTTAAACCTTTCAGAAGAGAAAGAGGCTATGGAATGGTTTAAGGCAGGTGTGTCCAACCTGCGGGCTGCATGCAGCCCTGGACAGCTAGTAATGCGGCCCCACAAGATCATAAACTTTTAACATTATTATGTGATTTATATACATTAACTATATTATATATTTTGTACGCGGCCCAAGACTAGCTTCTCACAATGCGGCCCAGGCAAGCCAAAAGTTTGGACACCCATGGTTTAAGGTAACCTTTGAATCCCTTCCCTTGAAAATATGAGTAACTTTCTTTTTTATTGCGCTTGAGAAGAAAATAGTTTTGAAGCATTTTATTTTATTTATTTTTTTTTTTTTTGGTATTTTAACATAAAATTTGCACATCAGAAGTTCCCAAAGAGAGAGAGCGAGAGAGAGTTTTACATTTTTAGGTGGGAAAATCTAGTAGCTGATATCCTTTCTGGAAACATCTTCCTGGGTCTGGATAAAATAAATTTTTATTACCATCCCAATAATTCAAGAATGGAGAAGGTACTCCAAAGGGCTCCCTGAAGAGTTTATTTTCATGGTATATGAATGGTAAGTACTTCTTTATCACATTTTGCAATGACACTACTTAACATCACCCACCCGTCACCACCCTCCTTCAGTTCACGTATTTGATTTGTTAGTTTTTATTGCAATTTTATTGGACCTCTGTACTGTATGTCTGGGTCTGATCTGGATCTGGACTGGAAATTCTGTAGACCTGAAGAAGTGGGTCTGTCCACGAAAGCTCATCACCTAATAAATCATTTTGTTAGTCTTTAAAGTGCTCCATGACTGCTGTTTTGTTTTGTTAGAATATAGACTAGCATGGCTACCTCTCTGTTACTATTTATCATACTAGGGAACTATCTTCAGTGACCTTTGCCCCAGGGCTCCCACTTTGCATTATCTAGTTTCAGGGAAACCAAAGCCAGATGTGGAATGGTTCAAAGAGGGAGCCCCTTTAAAAGGAAGAGATGGTGTCCAAATATATGAAGAGGATGGAATTCATTGCTTGTGCCTGACGAAAACCCACTTGCGTGACAGCGGGTCCTATAGCTGTACAGCCTTCAATCCTAGGGGTCGAACTTCTACCAGCTGGGTGTTAAGTATAAAAAGTAAGTAAGTTAGGATCAGCCAATGTGTCCCTTTTGGATTTTCAAAGCTGTCTTAGAAGTTTGGCTGCAAAATTCATTTTCAAATTAATTCATAAATAGACCTTTTAATTCCCAGCTCTGCTTTGCCACCAACCTGGTGGGTGATTTTGTGCAAGTCCCTTTATATCACTGTTGCCTCTCCTACTTCTTCGTCCTTTGTCATCTTTCTTGTAAGCTCTTCATAGCATTGATTGTTTCTCACTGGACTGGCAGAATGCCTGGCACATGTGGGATCATGATCTTGGTTGAGGCTTTCATGGCTATTTGTAATAAAATAAAGTGATATGAATGAGGAAGCAGGCAGAGGCCCTGGCCAAAGGCATCCACACCTTTTCCATGTGACTTGCTGGAAGTTACTTAGCAATTATGTAGTGCTTTGCGTTTCTGAACTGGTTTCCAAATGCTAACTAAGCCTTAGAACACTCTTGTATGGCACAACAAGTAATAAAGAAACGTATGAAATGAGACTTACATGGTGCTAGAAACTCTTGGGTTTTGTTCCCTTTCTGAGCTTGAAACCATTGAATATCAAGTTTGCTTGAAAGATTGTGGACCATCATAGCAAAGACCATCATGCTTAGGTTATGGGTTTTTCCAAGCCCAATCTGTCACTTGATTTGAGGTTTTGTTTTGAAAGTCCATACATAACAATGCAGATTTCTCTGCCACCACGGTTTGCTGCTACACCTAGCCATCTGAGGTTTCTCCAAGTCACCTTTCCTGCCTTGTTAGAGTCCTGGGTCCAGCATGTGGGCAAAATCCTTAATTTTTCTTCCGTTTCATAGCCTAATGGGGAAAATGTGTGGAAAAACCCCAATCCTTACTGATCTTTGCACTTCTTCGCCTCCTATTGATGGATTTCAGTTCCTCCTGGTGGCCTGATGCACATGGCTGGGTGTTAGTTTTCACTTGCAAAACCAGAGCCTAATGCAAAGCATGAAAGGCAAGCAAAATCTCTGAAGATTATGCAGAGTGCCCCATGGTTTTTGGTCAATGAGTCAAAATTGTTTTTACTTTCAAAAGAGTCTTTGCTTTATTGCTATGATTTTGCACATGAATGTGGCAATGATTTTGCCCTGTCATTGTAGTATATCCCCTTAATATACTGAGTAAAACTTCCAGAGGAATAATCTATTTGTTAGCTCTGTATTAACAAATCTACTTTCACTTTGACTTAAAGGACCTAAAGTTGAAGAGATTGCTCCATGGTTTTCCAGTGTGTTGAAGGGATGTACAGTAAGTGAAGGGCAAGACTTCGTGCTGCAGTGTTCAGTGGAAGGTACACCTGTGCCTCAGATCACCTGGCTCCTTAATGGTAAGAGAATTTCCTCTTGTTGCAGAAACACAAGCATCGAGATTCTCGGATACCATGGGGATGGGCATGTTCTAGAAACATAGAGATGGCCAATCGATATGTGCTGCACAGATTATATTAGCATCCTATAAGATACTTATTGCTAAATAATGAGTCTATTTAATGTGCAGTAAGGAATGGTTCCATTAAGTAATTTTGTACTTTATTGCAATTTTCATGTGTATCCAGCAGGTGGCTCTTGTGACGAGGTTGTTAGTTTGTTAAGTTTGGTCTTAATAGCAGCACAACAAAAACTTCAGAAAATAAGGTTTTAATCTGATCCAGTAAAATTACTCATGTGTCCCGCCATTATCCCCAGAAGTGACATCAAATGCGAACAGGATTGCTTGTCAGATTCATCCTTTCCCATCATAATCCCCAGGCCTGACTCCTGTCTCTGCCCTTAGCTCAAATGCCTAGATTGAGTTTACAGTACATTTTAACTTTTTATATGCCCAGACCCTAGAAAATCTAGTCAGTTCTGTACTGCTAAACCACCTGTCCCATTAAGATCTTTGAGGCCAGAGAACTAAAACTGCCAGGATTAATCTCAAGGTGTTTATTAGACCAATTTCTACTGATGAGAGAAACATGCTTTATAAATCGTGTAAGTTTGAAAACGTGTCTCTCTCTCACAGAATCCTAGAACTGGAAGGGATCTTAAGAGGTCAACTAGTCCAGTCTTCTATGCTCCTGGCCCCACTCAGTATTGTCTGGACCACTGGTTCTCAACCCAGAGACCACTTGTGGTTCAGTCAGTACACAGATGTGGCCCACCTGACATGTTCAGGACCATACCCATAATACATATGTTGTGCAGATGCTGTCCACAACAGAGAGAGAGCTGCACATGCAGCCCACAATAGTAAATAGATTGTGAACCACTGATCTAGACTGGTGATTCTCAACGAGGGGTATACATACCCTTGGGGATACATAAAGTCTTCTAGGAAGTGCATCAACCCATCTAGATAGTTACCTAGTTTTAGAACTGGCTACATAAAAAGCACTAGCGAAGTCAGTACACACTAAAATTTCAAACAGACAATGACTTATTCCGCTCTATATATTTATACACTGAAATGTAAGTACAATGTTCATATTCCAATTGTTTTATTTTATAATTATATGATAAAAATGAGAAAGTGAGCAAGTTATAGTGCTCTGTGACATTTTGTATTTTTAAGTCTGATTTTGCAAGCAAGTAGGTTTTTAAGGAAGTTGAAGCTTGAGGCATACAAGCCAAATCGGGCTCCTGAAAAGAGTATGCAGGTTGAACCTCCCTACTCTGGCACTGTCTCAGCTGGCAACATGTGCAACCCTGCAAGATTTTAGCTAGCCAAACAACCACTTCTGGATGTGGCCAAGTTTCCTGTGGTCTCATAAAGTATGTTGACAGCCACCAGTCCTGTCTCTCAATGTTCTGTGCTGTTATTTAGCTGTAATTTACCACTAAATGTCTTCTAAGAGCCCAGTGAGCAGCAGAAATGTTGGTAATGCTGCTAGACAATAATGACCTCCTGTGGTCTGGCAAAGTGTCTCGTTCATCACTGGACAGTCCTGAGGGTGCCGGATTAGAGAGGTTCAACCTGTAATAGTCTGGAAAAGCATTCTCTGAGTTCCTTGTGCAGCCTCTCAGGACAGATTCATGTGCCACCCAGCTGACTAGGAGAGTGCTTACAGGTTGGTTTTTGTTTCTACTTTTGATGCAGATAAAAAAATATTCCTCACGTGGATGGCAAAAATTTGCACTGATGGAAAAGAATAGAGGGAGCATTGGTTTAGAGCTGCTGATCTAGACCATCCTGGAGCAGATTATTATTGGAAGTTGGTCCAATAAAAAATATTACCTCACCCAGCTTGTGTCTCCAAGGCTATAAAAACGCTGCATCATGATTAGTCTCAGTGTATTTTGTATCTGTACCTTGCTTGGAAGGTTGAGAGACTTAATCCCTGCTGTATCTCACACATCATATGCATGTTGCTGATTAAAAAGAATAGTTGAGATACAGTTAACATAAAACTTATGGATTTTTATAATGTATTCCCTGAAAACAGAAACAATATTTCAATTCCTGTTTCCTTCTCATCATCCAGGCTGCTCTTGTGTGTCCTTAGCTCAGCTCAGACAGTGAAACCAGGCTGGAAGTTTGTTTTTTCCTTTTCTGGATCTTATTGTATTGGCAAGATTGTCTTTGGCTTTCTGATGTTATGCCTAAAAAGGTTTACAACTATTTTGTTTTCATTTCATTAAAATATTTCTGTTGGTATCAGGTTTAATGCTCTCTAGCCCAGTTTGTTTAAACACATGAGCAATCCTCAAACAAAACCCCACTTGTATCTACTAAGTGTCTTATGGTTCCTTGTAAAATTAGACCTGGACCCATGCTTCGGTCTTCTGCTTAGAACCCAAACTTCCTCAGAATTCCAGGGCGAGAAGACCTTTGGATTTATATTCTTTTGTTGTTGTTCACAGCCATTGAATGCTGGGGCCTGATTTATTCAGTTTAACCCTTGTAATCTGATCTGGTATTCACAAAGCATGAGTTGATGTTTCAGGCTCTCCCAGGCCATAATTTCTAAAGGAAAAAAATAGTATGCTTTTTATCAAGTTGCTTCTCTGGGGGTTTCTCTAAAGTGAGTTGTTTGCACTATGATCCTTGATTACATGGCACATTCATAAGTCATTAAGTGTGAATGGAAGAACTCAGAAAGGTGACAGGGAGAATAAAATGTGACCTTGAGATTGGTATGTTCCCACAGCCTGGTCTGATCCCTTTCTCAGTAACTCAGCCGTGCTCCATGACTGTAATGGAAAAGCCCTTGTTTTATCCACAAGGATAAATACATGTGACAGAAGCTCTGACCTCTCTCACTGGAAATAACTTGCCTGCCTGGCTGAAAGCTACAAATTGCTCCTGACTTTCCTGTCTGGGAAGGAAGTACTTTACAAAAGGAACACTTCCACGATGGCCCAGGCCTGTCTCCTTCCCAGTCCAAGGCTTCTCCTACTCTTGAAAGATTCCTCATATTATGGAATTTCATGGTCACACCCAACTGCATGTTGCTAACTCCTGTCACTGTTTCCCATGTCACACAGAGCACCTCTCTGTCTCTTCATAAAGATGCTCTTCATTTCCAATTGCAGGAAAATGGGCATTGTCCTACAAGAATGACCCAGGACACAGGACTTCAGGGCTGGTATATCCAACATGAACACCCACTGAACACATGAAGAAACTCCTCTTTCTTTATCCATTATCAAAGGCACTGCTGAAGAACATCCAGTCTAGAGATTCACAAAAGCAAGATGGTTATAGAAAATCCTAGATTTTCAATATATCTGTACATTCTTCTTGCCATTCTTTAGCTTCAGAGTGGCCTTTCTCCCACAGGTAGAACCTCTCTAATCTGACACCCTTGGAATACGATTAGTGCCAGATGAGAGAACTTGCCGAATCATGGCAGATCAATATTGTCTAGCAGCATTACCAACACTTCCACTGTTTACTGGGCTCTTAAAGGACATTTAAGGGTAAATCAGAGCTACATAACAGCACAGAACACTGGGAGCAGAACTGATGGCTGGAAATAAACTTAATGGAACCATGGGAAACTTGGTCTGACCCATGATAAGTGGTCATCCACCTGACTAAAATCATGCTGGATTACAGAAGTTGCTGGATGAGACACTTCTGGATTGGAGAGGTTCAGCTTAAACACTAACAATTTATTAAGTAATGAGTTTTGATGGGTAAGACCCACTCCTTCAGATTTCTGGAGTAGAAGAAATAAGCAGTCAAGGAAATAGAAGGCAGGGAGGGGGAACATGAAGTCTTTAAGGTGCTACAGGACTGCTTGTTTTTGTTTTGTTTTTTATGAAGCTGCAGACTAACACAGCTACCCTTCTGAGACTGTTGACAATGGGGCATTTTATGAAAGATGTATTTTGTTGCTGAATTATTCTGTAACAAAATACTTGTGGTTAACGCATGGCTTCTTAATGTACAAACCATCACAGCCACTTCTCATTTATGTAACCATGACAGTGTTAATGGGGAGATGAATATTAAAAAGCTGTTGTGGCGGAGGGGGGCGGGGGGCTGGCCACATACTCTGTTTTAATATGAATAGTTTGTAAAGTGCTAAAATGTGTATAGCATTTCAGACGTATTCAGGTATTGGTTCTAATGCTAATAATGCATAATATAGGAAGAATCTTATGATACTGCACTACCAACGACCCTCAAAAATATACTGGGATTGACTGTTGGAGGTTGTGCGGGGGAGGAAAACAGGTTTGAAGGTTGTTCACAAGACTGATTTGGACGCTGGCAAACTAAATGTCGGGACAGTGTGGAAAAGCAGGACTGGCTTTGAGTCTATAAAGGTTTGTGTGTGTGTTTTACTTTAAACACGTGCATAAAACTTTACAAGATCAGTAACTCTGACTGCAGTTGCATCAGTATCAGGTGGGCAGGGAGGTAGTTTCTCTGGTAGGTGGATTCCAAACCATCTAAGGCATAGGTGTCCAACCTTTTGGCTTGCCAGGGCCGCATTGAGTGAAGAGGAATTGTCTTGGGCCGCATATAAAATATATAATATAGTTAATGTATATAAATCACATAATAATGTTAAAAGTGTACGATCTTGTGGGGCCGCATTACTAGCTGTCCAGGGCCGCAGGTTGGACACGCCTGATCTAAGGTTTTATGAGTTGAAACCAACACTTCATCTCCACTTTTAAAGCCATTGGCAGTGATGACATTCAGTAATAGAAGTGTAAGAAACTGTCACGTTAAATAAAATTAGGGAAGTCTTGTATTATCCAAAAGATACAAACTTGCTACAGGTTGAAACTCCAAAATCCAGAATTCTCTCATCCAGCAACATCCGTGGTCTGGCAGGACCATAGATCTTGCAGGACCAGAGAGTTCTGGGGCTCAGAGGAAGAGGAGCCACCTAGACTCGTCTCTGGAGCCAATGGTAGAGCAGCCACAGCTGGGCTGGTGGCAAGTGGGAGGAGGGCTGCAGCAGCAGCCAGGGAGTCTGGGCTGAGAACAGTGGGGGTTGGGGATTTTTTTGTGCGGGAGGGGAGCAGCCTTCTGGTTTATTGCACTTTGTCCTGCCTAAGCGATGACCACGGGTGGGAAGCCAACAGCCCATGCCAGGGAGTGGTGGCTTGCAGCAGCTCGTGGTCGGGGCCGGGCTGGGGCTGGGCAGAAAGCCATGGCCCTAGGAAGCTGGGGTGGGGGCACAGCTCGCTGCAGAAGGGAGCTGGTAGTTGCAGCTGAGCTGTGGCTGAAAACCCTGCAGGGGTATAGCAACAGCCAGGGGGAGCCCAGGGGCTGGAAAGCCAGTAGGGGAGCAAAATTGACCTCCCCTGGTCTGGCAAAATGCCTGGTCTGGGCTGGGGGCATTCCATTCCATTCCAAATTCTTAGAACATACTACTTTGTTTTTCTCTTCTCTCTCTCTTTTGATTATGATATGAAGCTCTTTAAATGCAATTTAAAAACACATTTCACTGGATTATAAACAGTATTTTAATGTTGGCATTTCTTTTAGTTTTTCCATGTAGACTCGATGGGCTGCCATTTTACTTCACGAGCCAACTGGCTCTTGTGAATGGGAACAGTCCCTTCCTCTCTGGCAATTAGACCCACATTTCACCCAGCCATAGCGCTCCCTATAGCCATATAAAGGAGAAAGTTGAGTATCTGGTCCTGATACATTATTCCAGGCAGACATCATAGTGCTGTGACAAATTCGTATATGTATAATGGGCAATGAAGCGGAGAGACTGTTTGTTCTGAAAAGGATTCATTGGAATGCACTGTCCTGGTATTTGAAATGTAATGCTTCTTTCAGCCTGCAGGGCTTAGATCAAGTGTGTACAAACGTTTTGGCCTGAGGGCCACATCTTGGGATGGAAACTGTGTGCATTTATGGCCTGCTATACAAAATTGGGGGGCTAGGGTATGGGAGGGGGTGAGGACTCTGGCTGCGGTTGCAGACTCTGGGGTGGAGTCAGGGATGAGTGGGATGGGGTGTAGGATGGTGCTCCAGGCTCAGATTGATGGGTTCTGAAGATGGGATGGAGATCAGGGCTGGGGCAAGGGTTTGAACTTGGTGGGGAGAGGTTCAGGCAGCTTCTGGAAGCAGTAGCCACCCCTTTCCAGCTCTGATCAGGAGACGCAACCAGGTGCCTCTGTGCACTGCCCCATCAGCAAGCATTGTCCCTGCAGCTCCCATTGGCCATGGTTCCTGGCCAATGGGAGCTGCAAAGCAAGTGTGGCCAAGACCATTGTTTTGTTTTTTTTTGTAAACAGGTACAAAAACACAATCCTAGCACCACCAGCTATAAGGGCCTAGCCTGTTTATGAGATTCCATCAGTACTGATGCAATCTCTGTTTTCTTCAGAAACAGTGATACACACACAAGCAATAACAACACTGGTCTCCACTGGGTATATAAAATACACAAAGATTTGCATACCACTCTGTACTGTAGCTCAGTGCCAGGAACATGTGAGAATTAACATATCTCTTAAAACAGTCTTTCATAGGCTGCGTCAGCTTCTGACTCTGATGCAGCTGCTTCTGAGGGAGTGCACAAGGAGACTACAACCTTCAGAACCTGTATTACTCTAAGTGCACTCATTGGATTGAAACTCATTTTTGCTAACCTCATAAAACATCTTAGATTTAATTTGCAAAAGAGCTGGAAGAGAAAAGTTGGATCAGGCAATGAGCTGCATAACTTGAAGGCAATTAGAAGAGCACTGAACATTGGATAACAGCATTTTTCTGGTATTTTGAGGAATTTATTCTCCCCAAACATTAGTATGTATGTGATGTCAGAAGGATGAAGCTGGATAACTATTTTGTAAATATTGGCAAACTTAATTATGTAGTTTTACAAAAGATATTGTAAAAACTGTTATTTTGGGAGAAAATCTATGAAGGTAGTCTGTTTGGATATTGAGCAGCTGTTGTAGATGCTGAGATACCGTACAGTACACTCAAAGTGAAGGTTACTGTATGGGTTTTACACTTTTATCGGACTCTCTTATAAGAAATAATGTATGGGATAGGATCTGCTGGTCTGTAAACACATTTGGAAAAAAAGTACGATCCATTTCTAGTAGAAGTGATGTCTTCCCAGCCTGTTGGAATAAGAAACTGGATGATCAGAATCTGATAACAAAAAAGGAACAGCTGTAATGACTGATCTTTAGTACAGTGTGGTAAACAAGGGAAAGAACAAGTTAACATCCCATGGTTGGACACGCCATTAGAAACCTTGAGCACATTGTTATACTAAGGAAAAACATAAGCACAAAGAGAGTTCCACATGCAGCAGTATCTGACTCTCATGCTCATCTAACTTGAACAGAGCAGCAGAAAACAGTACAGCCTTCATTTTACATATTTACATCATTTACAGGTCTCAGTCTCCTTACAGAATCCACATGGTCATTAGGGAGCTGACAACAACAGCAGCACCTGAGACCTAAATTTCTCAAAGGATATGTCTATGCTGCAGTTAAAAACCTGTGGCTGCCCTGTCTCAGGTGACTTGAACTCAGGCTAGAGGGCTGTTTAATTGCAATGCAGATGGTCAGGTTTGGGTTGGATTCCAGGCTCTGGGACCCTGCCAAAGGGGGAAGGACTGAACTTGAAGTCCAGCCCAAGCATCTACACCACAATTAAACACCCTGTAGCCCAGGCCTGAGTCAGCAAACAGGGACCATCTGTGGGTGTCTAATTGCAGTGCAGACATATCCTAAGTGGTCTATGCTGCAGTGTCACATGCCTGTATTTCAGTAACCATCATTCCGCATTCCATATATTTTTGTCAGCTGAGATTATGTGAAGCTTCATTTTTCCACACACCACAGCACAGGGAGAGTTGCACTAAAAGTCAGCTAGCTCAATAGATGCATAAATGCTATAAACTATCCTATCTGTTGCTATATCTCAGTGCCTGAATGGAGAAGGCTCCATATTCAGTTTGCACAAATAAATGCAGCTGAAGACCTTCCCAATATCCTGTAACCACAGGTCTTTTGCATCTCTTACTGCTCCCATGGAGGCATTATTGTTCCAGTATATTTCCTATGATTTTATCCAGTCTAGTTTTGAATGATCTGACACTTCAGATGATTCCCTGTGGAGATTTTCTCTTCTTCATCTTTAAAAAGTTTTCCTGCCTTTCACCCTAAAGTAGGCCTATTCTTAGTTGAATCCTATTATTCCTAATAATGCTCTCTTTAGCCACCTGAATCACTTCTCATTCTCCTGGCTGTTTACATCCTCCTACTTTTAATTTTTGTTTACTTGGAGAGCTTGTAATCAAGTTCTTTCCATGTCTGTTAATCTCTTACACATCAGTACCATCTGGCCCGTTAATGATTTTAATTGTTCTCCAAATTCCCATCAATTTAATATTAACTTCCCAGGATTAAAGCACACAGGCTATTTGGTGGTGTTCTGGGAGTGAACTCTGAAGCTGCTCAGTGTCACACTACTTGTATATGGAGCTCAGAATGGCTTTAGCTTATAAGCCGCAAGTGGCTCTTTATTTTGTCTCCTGTGGCTCTTTTCAGCGTATCACATTAAAACATTGTGTGACTTGATTATCCACACATCTAAGTTATTAACCAATCAAGAGGCTTTTACTGTATTGCGATCCAAGTGTAGTTGATAAAATAATTAATAATAAAACCAATTATACTTGGTTAGTCATTTTGCTTGGAGAATATAATATATATAAAGCAGTGATGCTCAGACCTCCATGGTTAGCCATCAACAAAAGAGCCACAAGACTGTGAATTCATTGTTTCATTTACTATCTCTAAATGAATCCTATTTATGTGTAGTACATTCGTTTAGAGATAGTAAATGAAACAATGAATTCACACTCTTGTGGCTCTTTTGGGTAACCTTGATTGCTAATCTGGCTACTGAATCACTGTGTGTCACTGCTTTGCCTGTCTTCCTTCTGTTTCATTGCTAGCTTCTAACATGCAGTGGCTAACATCTCAGTGTTCCAACCATCGTCATCTTGCTCAATATGCTTTTCTGATTGTTCACTCATTTTCCCATGGTGAATCTCATTTTGCTGGGTTTAAAGAAGAATTAGAATTACCTTAACCTCTGAGCAAGCCCCCAAGTTATTTTATTTTAATAATCCCCCAAGTTGTGTTTTATTTTAGAACAGCTTTTAATAAATAGTCAGGAGGAAAATTTCCTTTCTTCTGGCACAAATAACCATCAGTAAAGTATTTTTGTTGTTATTCTTGCTGCCAAACTGTCATGGAGATTTGAATGTTATGTCCTTGGAGAAGAAAATGTTTCCCTACTGGGAAAATTTTTGCTATGCCCCTGCCTAGATTTATGCCTAATAAGACATACTCTGATTGTGGGTTGTTCTACTGAGCAGATATGGTGGCAGGGTTTTTTTGGTTGTGGCCATTTTCATGAATTGGCAAGTAGTCCTGTAACCAAAATAGGTCAAAATTTTGTTAATATCCAAAGAGGAAAATTGAAGGACAAACTAATTTTGATTGATTAATACAGCAAAGGAAATTACATTGTTTTTTCACAGAGAACATTTGGATGGCTTTTTTGCTTATTTACGCTTGAAAAAATGAGGCAATCTTTTTCGTACGTGGATGTAGTTTTTACTTTTTCTCTTGAAGTCAATCCCTCCAGCCTTCTTCATTTTGTTGTGTTGGAATGCATTAAATTAGTTGACCTCTTTCTAGAAGTGCTCAGTATTATTAGTAATATTGTAGCATTTAGTTGTTTATGCTATAGCACCCTACAAGTCCTATTCCTGGCTCAGGGCCTCCATTGTGTTAGGTGCTGTACAAACACATAACAAACAGATGGTCTCTGCTCCAAAAAGTTTACAGTTTAAGTTCACATGACTGGATGGCAATGCCACTATCTAACTTCTGACTTGTGGAAAGTGTACACAGTTTCTTTCACAAGCAGTAGCTGACTGTGATTTACCAACCTGATTATGAATCTATTCAAAGACGCAGTGCCAAATCCTGCTGTCCTTACTCAAGAAAATGCTGAAGGAAGTTGATGGGAAAGTTGTCTGGGAAGGATGGCCCAATATAGCTATAGGTCGTGTCTACACTAGCCCAAAACTTCAAAATGGCCATGCAAATGGCCATTTCGAAGCTTACTAATGAAGCACTGAAATACATATTCAGTGCCTTATTAGAATGCTGGCAGCTGCGGAACTTGAAAATTGATGCGGCTCACCGCCATGTGGCTCGTCCAGATGGGGCTCCTTTTCAAAAGGACCCCAGTAACTTCGAAATCCCCTGGTACAGGTTGCACCTAAGGAATAAGGGGATTTCAAAGTTGCCAGGGTCCTTTCGAAAAGGAGCCCCGTCTAGACGAGCCGCACAGTGGTGAGCCACATCAATTTCGAAGTGCTGCGGCTGCCGGCATTCTAATGAGGCGCTGAATATGTATTTCATGGCAAATGGCCATTTTGAAGTTTTGAGCTATGACACCACAGCAAAGGCCACATTCTTCCTTTGGATCCATGTGGAATGTTTCTGGTGTAATCAGAAAAGCGCAACACATGGGTATGAGAGAGCAGAATCTGGCTCGTTTGTAACATGTCTACAGCCATTACGATTACCATGTGCAAACTAAGCCATGCTTGTAGAATTTATGGCCTGCTGAATGGGATGAGTTCAGAAATGTTCTCTTTCTTCATGTCTGCAGATGAACCAATTCAGTATGCCCATTCCATCCTTGAAAATGGAGTTGCCAAGTTGACTGTCCAAGATGCCTTACCTGAAGATGATGGTGTTTATACCTGTCTGGCAGAAAACAGCACAGGACGGGCATCCTGCAGCGCTCAAGTCACTGTCAAAGGTGAATATTGCAAAGATAAATACTTACCTCCTGCAGTAGAAATGCTCTCTGATCTGCAAGGAGCTTTCGTGGCTTCCATGCTGATGTATCCATGCATGTGTCCTATAAGAAATATAAGATTTAGTGGATTGACTGTTTTATCCCTTTTAAAAGGGTGCGTGCCACTGAATCAATGCTGGGTGGTTGATCTGGTTAAGGCATTAGGATTATGAAACAAAATAATATGTAGGAATGTGAAGAAATGTTATGACCTCATTAAGAATAATTTTATGTAATAAGCAGCTGTGATGCTAAGGTTTTGTGAATTCATGCCTTGCAGGGGACGTATAACTGCGGGTCGGTATTGCATGTGATTAAAGCAAAATGAGTGAAGTGTCAGTAATTAGCAGGCAGGGAAAAGTATGGAACAGAGGATGGCCTCTGTGCGCAAGGCCTTGAATCTTCCTTCCTATTTACCCCATAGAACTGGAAGGGACCTTCAGAGGTCATCGACAGCAGTTCCCTGCCCTCACAGCAGGACCTATCACCATCCCTGATGGATTTGTTTAAAATCTGTTTGCCCCAGATCCCTAAATGGCCCCCTCAATGAATGAGCTCGCAACCCTGGGTTTAGCAGGCCAATGGTCAAACCACTGAGCTGTCCCTCCATGCTCACTCAGAGTCAGAGAAAGGAGTAGGTGGGGGGTGCCTGCCTGTCAATAAATCCACTTCTGCTTACCTTCATGATGCACACAAGAATATCTCACTACCTTATGGTATGTTTCCCCAAACACTGCTCTGCCTCCCTCTCCCTCGCCCCGTACCACATGGCAGACATGCACGTTTCATGATATGAGCATCTGACTGTTGTATCCGAAAAGGCAAGGGGTTGGTGTGGACCGTGTGGATCTCAGTCATTGTGGGAAATGATTGTTTTAATTGAGGTTGACTTGAATGGGGCTCAGAAATCCTGGTACAGGTTGCATCTGCCTGATCCGGCACCCTCAGAATCTCAGTGGTCCTGAATGAGGGATTTTGCTGGACCAGGGAAGGTTAATGCTCCACCATCCTTGGCTGGCCCCAGCTCCAGTGCCGCAGACCCATGGGAGGCTGCCTGGAGAAACAGGTGCTCCAGCCCCAGTCCTCCATCTGGCGCTGCCTGGGGAAGCTGGTGCTCCAGCTCTGGTCCACCGCAAATGGTTGCTTGGGGACACCACCTCCGGCCCAGCCCCACTGCCCCCCTATGAGGCTGCCAGCTGGTTGCCCTCTTGCCTGGCTCTCTGATCCAGGGAAATCCTCATCCTGCTGGACAGGGGATGTTGCTGAACCAGAGACTGCAGGTTTTGGGGTGTGCAGCCTGTAGATGAAGACAATAGCTGACAAGAGAGGAAATCCTATTCTGGGCTGATTAACAAGCATAGGCTTACTTTAGCATTAGCTCGTTTAGTCTCAACATTTGAATATAAAACCTTCTGGTGCATTGTTAATGGGAAAATACACATTCATTTCGAGGATTAATAAAACTGCAAAGACTGCAAAATAGTAACCTTGTAAAAATGTGCACCAGGGTCACTGCAGAAATCACACTGCCTCACATACATCCGAAGCTACTTTTGGAGCTTTCATTTTGACTTTGTCATTGGCCTCTATCTGGCGGATGCTGCTGCTGCTGCTGGGATGTGATTGTTCCCCCTCTTTCCATTTCTGGTTAGTTATTGGGATGTGCAGCATCTGGAGGGAGAACAGGAGCAGAGTTAGATGGTTTTGGAACTCACCACAAAGTCGTATAACATTTTAACAGATTTAGGTCACCCCCTAAAACTCATAACATCCCTCCTGCCTTTAAGATTATATTTCCTTACTCTGTAATTCAGATCAACGTGGATTTTCTTGACAAAAATAGTCCCAAATTTTACACTCTGATTTCAAAATCTCTTATGTTTTCATAAGACCTTCCAGCAAATATTGGTTGACATGAGTGTCCTCTAAAGCAACGTTTCTTAAACTATGTTCTGCAGAACACAGGTGTTCTACGAGCAACTCTCAGGTGTGCCATTAGCATCTGATACTTTTTAGGTATCATACACTGATGGTATACATTTTCTTGTTATTAAAACAAGATACGTTACTTCTTCATTGCTCTGATACCTGCTTAAATTACTTCCTTTTTGTTTTTGTTTGGCTTTTTCTGTTCGGACAATTTTTTTAAGAAAATGTTGATAGGTATGCCACATAAAAATATTATTGCTTGGTGTTCTGTGGTCTCAAAAAGTTTAAGAAGTACTGCTCTAAAGGAGCCAGTGCTTCTGATATGGCCACTCTGCGTACTTGATTTGCAAGTGGCAGATTACAACAGAAGATTAATATGCATATTGGAAAAGGTAAAAGTCCTAAATCTGCTCCAAACCAGACACTGCATTTTGGGGTAATACCTACTGCATACCCCATCTCTTCCCACTTTGTAGTCCGCTCTTTAAGTCCTTAGGCCTGATCCACAAATCCAGTTCTTCACTCTCCTAGCTGTAGACACCAAAGTAAATAAGAGTACTGTATTCTGAAATGCCCCCTTTCACCCAAGGATCTCAAAGTGCTTCACCAGCATGGGCTAGTAGTAACATTCCTTTGAGTGAGTTTGTCTATTTGTTTGATAACTCCTCTAAATAGTAAGAACTAGGACCACCAAACTGAGTGTACAACTTCCTCTTATCATAACATAAAGCAAGGTAAGTGGAGTTGGTTGTGCCTGGAAAATGGAATGTGCCTGGAATGGAATTGCTTCTCATAAAACTATATTTAAAAAAAAAATCACCAGGCAGGTGAAAGGTGTTGGCTGGGGGTGCACTCCTCTCCCATCCAGGACTGTCCAGCCTTGAGCCCCCAATCCACCAAGCACCCTTTACAGAGGATGGGGGGCGGTCTTCTGCTCTCCCCACTTAAAACATACAGGAACATTGCTGGCTGTTCCACTTTTTCAGGGAGCCAGGGGAAAGTGCTCAGTCTGGCTGGGGAGTGCAGGGGCAGCCAAAACTGGACCTGCTCCATCTGGGGAACATGTGCATCTTCCCCGGCTATTCCCATTGGAGCTGCATCAGCCATGGAGAGGCACCTGTCACCTAGCCCCAAGCTGCTGCAATGAGAGGCCTCGGGTAGTCATCTCTCCTTGGGGGACAGCCTGCATACTGAACCCCTCATCCCTAGCCACACCTCAGAGCAACAATTTAAGTGGAACATGCATATTTTCATTTTCTTTCCCATAAAACAAAATTTAATTGAGTTACGGACCCAAGCAATATCCAGTAAACCTTCTGGTAATTTATGAAAGGGAAGTCTGCCTTATTGGGAAGTTTGAAACTGAATGAATATTATGTACCTCATAACATAAATAAGGTGCAGAAATAGCTCAGATTTTGTCCCATTGTACCCCGCTGCTCTCCCTTAGTCTGTCCCTTCTCAGACCTTTCAGTTTGTTATGGTCAAAGGTAATTTCCTGTTGTAACTTTTAACACAGGAAACTAACATTTTGGATCCCCTTGTGCCCTGATCCAAAGCCTGTTGAAGTCAAGAGTAGACTTTTTTGGATCAGGCCCATAATGACTAGATTGAACCAATGTGTTAAAGCTTTTCTTCCCTATCCTCAGTCCCTGATTAATGTGTTACTAGGTTTACCTTATTGGTATGATACAGGGCCCAGTGCTGCAAAGGGCTGAGCATGCTGTATTTCTAGTCATTCGGCAAAATGAAACCTGAAGAAACTAAGCATTGAACAAGGCTCTTAGCAGCTTTTGGATTGGGCCCACACTCTTCACTTCCGTTGTACCATCACCCTGATAATTTCAGCCAGTAAATGGATTGATTAATCCGCCTATCACCCGTATAAGGGAGGATGATATTATTCCCACCTGCAACAGGGAGAAAGGAAGTTCAAGTGCCTTGCCAGAGCCAAGAGCAGAATCCAGATTAAGCAGTAATTCCGAATGTGAGAGAGAGACTTCAGTGTGGAAGGTCCTGAAAACCAGAGTGCCCTTGACTTCACTGTTACGCAGCTGAAATGTGATAAGGAGATAATTTCTAAGAAATGAGCAGCGCATTTTTAAAAACAAGTCTGTCAAACCTTTTCAGCATAAGAACCTTTTCTAGCTTTGTCCTCCTCCACTGGGATGTACTTCATGGAGTGCTGTGTTAACAATTATTATATGAGGAGAACCAGATGTGTGCTGAAACAGTGTAAACCAGGCTTATCAAAGCTTTGCTACCCACCTTCCCAGGTGTTTAGAACCAAGTCATTTCCCCCTGCATTTATTGGAAAATCCTAGATTACTGAAACATCAGTTTTCTCCTCCACAGGATGTGATTAATTAAGGTTTATATTATCTATATTTAGGGGTTGGTTTGTTTTTTTTTTGACAAGTGAGCATCCTTGTGCAACTGCATAACTAATTTGCTTGGAAAAGTTGCAGGATTGTGTGCACAAATCAGCCAATTATACACTTAACTGGCAGCACTTGCCCAGTTTGCATACTGCACTATGGAGATGGTATGTGAAATTAGATACACATGCATTTTCATGTATAACTGTATCCAGTTTCTAAAAAGCTCAGTTCCTTAATGAGCAGTGCACATTTACAGCACATTGTACATTCAGGTCACCTGAGATACAGTTACAGTATTTATATCTAGAGATATTTAGATGCTGAATCTGAAATGTAAGTAGGAACTTTATCAAATTTGTGGCTGTGAAAAATGCATAACAGACTGTGAAGTCTGGTCTTCTGTGCACTTTTACGCTGTACTGTGCAGATTTCAGGGGGGAGGTAGTGTTTCTCAAATTGGAGAACCTGACCCAAAAAAAGATCATGGGTGTACATGTCAGAAATTTATTTTGGGGAGAAGGTCACAGTATTGCCACCCTTATTTTTCACTGCCTCCAGACCTGGGTGGCTGGAGAACAGTGGCTGCTGCCAAGCACCCAGCTCTTAAGGTAGAACCTCACCAGCAGCAGTGTAGAATAAGAGTGGTTATGCCATACCATGCCATCCTTACTTCTGTGCTGCTGCCTTCAGAGTTGGGTTAGGACTCCTACAGTTACAACACCATAAAATTTCAGATGTTAATATCTAAAATCATGAAATTTAGGATTTTTAAAGCCCTATGACTATGAAATTGACCAAAATGGATTGTGAATTTGGTAGAGCCCTACATATGTGGTAGATATTTGTAAATCACACACAACAGTATTTCTATTATTCTTCTTGTAAAGATCTCCAGTTGCTTTCAGAGAAGGAGTAAACATTATTATCCCCCTTTCATAGACAGGAAGCAGAAATACAGAGATTGAGACTTGAACAAGGCTTATAGGAATTCATTGGCAGAGTTTGGAATAGGGGTCAGAATCTGATGGCACACAGCCTGTACTTAAAGTCTCCTAGACCAGTGGTGTCCAAAAGCAAGACACCCAATCACCACTTGCCCCCTTCCCCACAGCCAGGCACCATACCCTGCTACCCTCAATGACTCACCAGAGTCACGCCACCAGAGCCCACACTTCTGGAGCTGCCCAGCCCCTTGCCGTGCAGCCCTGAGAGCTGTACAATGCAGCACCCTAGCTCCCTGTGTGGCGCTCATGCTCCCAAGCCACCACCGCTATGCTGCCAGCCCAAGCCAGTGCACCAGCCCGCCAAGCTGCACTTGCCACAATACACTTCCCCATTTGCTACATGTGGCAAATGGGGAGCATACTGGATACCGTGGTCCTAGACTATGACTGGCACCAGGGTCTCAGCAGTATGTGTTTCAAATACACTGCCATCATAAAGCCCCTTGAAGTGCTGTAGATATTCACGAACAAGTGATAGGGGAACCTCTTTTGTTTTATTAACTGCATAGACAGGTCTAAGCTACAAAGTTTGGATCCCAACTACTTGAAATCCAGGGAGATTCTGGATGTGTATGGATATGAATTGGTTTTGCTACTGCGAGCACCAAACAGTTTGCTTTGGGATCTAGGGAAATTTCCTTTGACCTTGCAGTGAAGTCCTGTAGTATATGATAATCAGTGCACATGATTAGCAGTATGTTCTCATTTTTAGAATTTCTGTCGTCCCATTGTCACTGGCTTGGTCCCAGCATTTACAATATCCCATTATGAGGAGTGTGGCAACACAGATACAGGCCTGACACTTTCTTTTAGTGTGGTCTCCATGATCTGCCACCACCAAAGATCATTTTGCAGACACTCGTTCTCTGCATGCCGGTTTCAACGCAGTCTGCTTCCTCAAATCACTTCTCTCGGCTCTGCAAATACTGTGAAGCGAAGGCTGATGCTCTCGACCCCATTTCTATCCCTTGCCATGGGTCTCTTTTCAGCTTCAGTTCTGTTCTTTTCACTCCCACTTAATACCACCCTCTACATCCCTACTCACATCAATATTTATTTATACCGTCTCTCCAGAGTAAGCGTTTATGTTGCATAGCCTGTAGCCCTCATAATCTGATTAGTGTAGGCATTCATTGATCACCAGATTAAAGTCACCTGAAAGCCTGTCACACTCTGCTGTAGCCATTTTATCACAGCTGTAGAGGGATATGCTTTCTGGAAAACAACTTGGTTTTGTTCCCACCACTGTGCAGGCCAGTCTGAGTGGGCCCACCCATAATGCAGGGGATGACAAGCTATCAGGTAGGAGTCTTTTCATCTATATTTGTTTAGTAGGTTGTTTTCTTTTTACTTCTTAGAGTAACCCTTTTTGGACATTAATCTGTAAATGAGGTTACCACTGATTATTCTGTAATCAGCCTCTTTGAAATTTAAGTGAAATCCTGCATGTTTCTGTCACAGAAACATTCATACATACATATATAACATTTCTGCTTGAGGTGCATGAAATATAATGTTCTACTTGTATAATATTGACATTGGTTACAGTTGTTCAGAATGGAAGCTTTATCTGAAAGTATTGTCTACTGTGGTGTAACTGACAGAACACAATAGAAGACGTTTAAGGCTATACAAATCAGTCTTGTTACACCTCAAAAAGTTGTACCCAACTATTGATCTAGAAAGCCACTTTGGTTTCATAAGCAGTAGATCACAGGATAGCTGCAAAAGAACATATTTTTCGTACCCCAGCAATGCAGTGAAATGTCAAAGGGAAGCTATATTGATCAGAACTAATGTGGCTATCAATGTATTTTAGCTGTTTGTAAGTGTTAATATTCCAGCCATCTATTTATACATTTTGCTTATAGCTACAAGCCTCGTGGGATTAAGTTTCCTTTTAAACAGACTCCCTCCTCTTGACACGCAAGGCCCAAACATGGAACACAAAGCAGGCTAGAAACAAAAAATGAGGGATGAAAGTGAAACGTGAGGAAGTTTTAAATGATGTAGGACTCATTCCATCGGCATGGGGGTGTTTGCTAAAGACTGTTTAATGATGTAAACAATTTACTGGGGAAATAAAACTAGATTTGAATGGAAGCGAGGGATGTCTGTGTACAGGAGGAATAAAAGTTGAAAGAGCTGAATTAAATGTAAGGGAAAAACAAAACTGAGCTACGTAGAGCCAGGGCATAGTTAATTTAAAAACCCGTGAGAACAGTCCAAGTGTGCCATGAAATTACATCTCTTTCCCCTTGCTATGATTCTTTGCAGAGCCTCCATGGTGGTGAAACTGATGACCCTATGCCAGTTGTGACTCTGGCAGCAAGGCTGCCTGAGCCCTAGCTGGTATGGGGTTTGTCAGTTCCCCACCTGCCCCATGATGGCTCTTTGCAGGGGGAATTGCCAACCTCGCAGGACTCCGCTTGCACCGGGAGGCAAGTGAAATGCTTCCTCCCAGCCTGAAGGAGCTGGCAGGGAGCCCAGTGTCCTCAACCCTTTGCTGTTGCAAGGGAGAGGGCGGAAAGGAGGGAGCCTTTTGGAACTCGCCACAGTTTAAATGGTGCATCTGGGTTGCAAAAGGCTGGCGGGGAAGGGAGACTGCTTTCAGTGCTTATTTATTTACTCAACATCCCTAGAATGGCACTGAGCAGATTTTGAAAGTGCATCTGTACTTGCTGTCAAAGACAGCGTATTCTGTGGTGGATTGGAAACATTGATGCATTTGATACTTGTTGTATGCACTACTATGTTGCAAACCTCTCTGGTAAGACCATAACTGTGTCCTTTAGGAGCAATTGATTCAGCTGAAAAAAGTGGGTGCCATGGAATAGTTTGTCTCATTGAAGTGTGCCGTGTTACCGAAAATGTTGGGAACCACTGACTGCCAAGGAGATGGCACATGTGGTCAAATAGGCTTTTTCATCTCTGACTTCCAGCCTTACCAGAGTGTGACATCCTTGTGTCAAATATCCAATTGCCAAAACATGTTAAAAACAATATTGACAAAATATGTATACACTATTTTAAAAACAAGGTCACACTGTGATCACAAGTGTTTCCAAAAGCAGTGATTGTGGATTAGTTAATGGGCCAGTAAATATGTCCTAACACAATCCAAAACGTCACTTTTAAAGTGCCACTAGGCTCCTTACTGTTTTTGTGTAAATACGCTGTCTTAAACTGAGGCTCCATAGGCGCTATCTGAGAGTAAAATGTCTGTCCCAAAAAGCTGATATTTAAATCTGGCACCCCATTAACTGCAGGCGTACGTGATAGGAGTTAAGTGTCTAAAAGATACTGTCGGGTCATTAGATTTCTAACCACCAACGGATGCTCTTGCAACATAGGAGACAATCTGCGACTTCTTTAAAAGCAAACTTGTCCTTAAGTGCCCTAAGCACATAGAGGTTTGATTATTTCTTGTGGTGGTTTTTACCAAATTTGCAAGGGTGCAAAACTTGATAAGAATGTGGTGACTACATGAATTAAGGTGTAAGACAGAAAAAACACCTTTTGGGGTGAAGGAAGGACAGATTAGACAAATGTCCCCATATCAGTTTTCTGTGTAATCAGCCCCCTTTTTATTGAGTTGACAGCTCTCCTACTCTGTGATCTGCTATCAGCTGGAGATATTTACATTGTATATACACAGGAAGGTGGAATAAATCCAGCTGATAGCTGAAGGGCTAATACAGAATGATAACTGTACATGTATGTGTGAATCTCTCTCTGTGTCAGAGAGAAATTAGTGAAAACAGCAGCTTGGCTGAGTTTGCTCACAGTTTTGGAGTTAAGTCTTCTCTACATCTCATTTGATTTATTAGGTTTTGAAACAAAACAATATTTAAGCACCATAAATGGTAAGCACTGCTCAGAGTCCCTACTCAGGGGTCAGGCTAGGCATTATTTGGCAGCTTTACCATGTGACTCTGGCAAACAAATTCCTCTGGTATAATTAAGTCTTTTATAAGACTAAACAGAAGGTTTGCAGCATTCCTTGCATATCCTTGAGTGTAACTGGCTGCAGGCCTGATCCTGTGACATACAGAGTGAGCACCCAGAAGCCACAGTCATCTCAGTGGGAGTTTATAGCTCTATGCTCCTCACAGGGAAATGGGCCTATGTGTATATTTTATGCCCACTTAGAGTACTGAGAATAGAAGGAATGTTGGTCACCACTGAATGCTAAGAATATTAAAATTGCCATGCCAAACAGACCAAGAGTCCATGTAAAATCTAGGCCAAAACACACTTGGACTTGGGAAAGTCTAAATTTGTGTGTAGTGTATCCATATTACAGAAAGGAAAAGTGAGGCAATTCTATTATTATTAAACATTTGCAAATAGGATAAATGTTCCCTGTAGAGGCCAGTGGAATCTACTGAAGAAAGTTGCATTGGAAGGCTTTGTGCAAATTGGGCAAAACTTTTTCAGAAGCGGGAATTCCTACCTGACCTAATTTAGTGATCTGTTTATCTTCAAAAGCACCATGATTGATTAGAGACACTGAAAATTCATGGCCTTATTGAAATCAGTAGGAAAACCTCCAACCAGCATTTTACCCATTTTTCTCAACGGGAGTCGCTTTCAAATCCAACAAACAGGCAGAGGGGGCATGGCAGCTTACCGTACAATTCTGGACAGTTGGAGTGTATTTTCAAGGAACGAAACTCAGCCTGTCTTTCTGATAGGCAGTTTCTGCCCACCAAAATGGAACACGGGCACAGGTCTGAGTACTTATTTCTCTAAACTTGGACTTGTGTTCAAAATTCATTCTGGATTCCATTGAACATCCCCAGCTGAACACTTTCAAGCTCTAAACAAGATAAGGTCCAGATCTTCCCAGGTTTCTCAACCTAAGGTTGTTACCAGATTTGAGAATCAAAATGACATCATCTGATTAGTGTTTTTTATTCTTCTTTCTGATGATTTGCCACATCAGAAGATAAATTTGTTTGTTGCTTGGTCTTCAGTGAACTGTGTGTGTGTGTGTAAATTACACAACTGGCATGTAGTAGGTTTATCCACTTTTTTAACACAACATGAATTTTTCATTTTTCTCTTACATTCACCCATGGCCCTATTTGCAAATGTTTAATAATAATAGAAGTGCCTCAATTTTCTTTTCTGTAATATGGATATACTGAATATAAATTTAGACTTTCTCAAGTCCAAGTGTGTGTTGACCTAGATTTTTAATAGTCTAATAACAATATTTTATGATGTACAGAGATGTGGAGGCTCAATTAATTTAAAGCACTTTTGCAATCTGGAAGCAAAAGAAGTGATAGAATGTCAAAGTATTATTCATCAGAGTAGATGTTTTAACAGCCAGTAGCGAATTGGCACAGCAGCTATAGAGAGGTGAATTAGATAGTCTTGATTATTTATGCCCTCAAGCAAACAAGAACAGAATAGAAGTTGTTTATCAGTGCATCAAAGGCTGCGTCCTTTTCCAGAAATGCTAGGACTCTGTCTTTCTGGTAGGAAGTCAGAAGCATTTGAATTTTGTCTCATTTCTCTGGATTTAATGCACTTGCAAGGCTTTTAATGAATGAATTGAAGACTCGCTGAAGTGGTGGTGGTGGTATTTTTTTCTCTCTAAAGTGAATCATTATGGGACAGGAAGTACTGTGGGAAAATCCTATATTACTCCTGCTTGGATATATATGTGGGTATATAATGTAGCCTTTAAATGGCTCCCTTTCTATTTCTAGTCTTCCAAGCCAAGGACTGTGCTCTTTGGGCTGATAATTATGGAATCTATTTGTTTTCCCTCTGGGCTCTGCATCGTATTACTTGCTATTTCCCAGGGACCTAAAACCAGAAGGAAGAGATAAATGCAGGAATTGTATGATTATTATTTTTAAAATATATCTGTTCACCACAGTGCATAAAAAGGCTGATCCAAAGCCCATTGAAATTATAGGGAGTCTTTCTATTGAATTAAATGAGGTTCAGATCAAATTTCGTTTTAAAACATCAGCAAGAAATGTTAAACTCTGTGCATAAGAAGAAGATCCATACTTTTAGGCTGGGAATTTCAGTGCAGCTTAAGGGATTCACCACCAAAATCCCTCTGATAATCAATAAACTCTTTAAAAGTCTCAGGCGTAATTCCAGAGATTAGCATAGACTATACTGTCCTGCATTATTTGGCCTCCAGTATGCAGGAAACAGCTGTGGTTAAACTGCTGCCTGTTTGTATAAATTATACTAAAATATCCCAGCTGTTGAACTGGTTACATTTTTAAAAAACAGATTTTTTAAATTTTCCCTTAATGCTTCATCAGACCATTTAACCATCCGTTTACAATCCATCCTGAGAGTTATCAATCAAGATTGTTAAGGACATAGTAGAGTTGAGTGCAACAGCAACACTGAGATTCTGTTAAAAACAAACATCCCACAATTTAATAGATCATTTTTGTTATAATGACAATTTTCTCTTGTGGCAACTTCCGGCTTTTTACCCTTCAGTTAAATCTGGGGCTGACAAAGCAATAGAAAAATGATTCAGAAAAAATGGAAAAGAGAGGTCAAAAGGATGGAGTTTGTTGTAATGCTTAACAGCAGCTGAGGCCGAGGTTACTGCATTTCATGTGTGGTACATGAAGGCCAGGAGAGCAGGCAGCGATGAGGATAAATAAGGGTCTTCTTCCAAAACCTCAAAGCAACCTTTGTTTAGGTTCCAGGTTTTTCAATTAACTCGTTCTCTCATTTTAATTGCCTCTCCACCTCTGGCATCAGAAGTTCTCCAAAATTGCATAGGAGAGATTATTTCTGCCAGAAGTTCAATGAGGCAGTTCTCCTAAGATTTCTAGACTGATTTCTGAAAAGGAAGCAGTCCAAAGAAGGACCTGAACTCCTGAATGTTAATATGGGAGTAAGGACTTCAGGAGAGGGGGTTGTGAGAGAACTTCCAAGGCACCCCTGTGATGGGGTCAGGGGTCCCCCAAGCTGTGCACCCCATCTGCAGGCAGGAGTGACTCTCATTCAGTCAGAGAACAGCGGGTTTATTAGCCAATAGGGCACAGCGTCGTGCAGAGAAGTCAGTACAGCAGAGACAGCCAGTCGAATCCATGTTGGGGCGAGGAGGCCCTGAGGAGCCCCCGGAGCTGGGGCCTTGCCCCCTCCTCTGTGTGTGTGTGTGTGTGTGTGTGTGTCTCTCTCTCTCTCTCTCCCCCAGACCAGACTGTTTTCCAACTCCCACTTCCACTTCCAATTCAAACCCCTCAGGCTCCATCTCCTCCTTTGTCTGCAGTCCAGAGGTGTCACCTGGTCAACTAGGTTACCCTCGGCAGCAGCCCCACACCCTCTGGCTACGTCTACACTAGCCCCAAACTTTGAAATGGCCACGCAAATGAAATTTGCTAATGAAATGCTGAAATGCATATTCAGCGCTTCATTAGCATGTGGGCGGCCATAGCACTTCGAAATTGACGCGCCTCACCGCCACGGGGCTCCTTTTCGAAAGGACCCCGCCTACTTCGAAGTCCCCTTATTCGTCGGGACGAGCTGCGCAACAGCGAGGCGCATCAATTTTGAAGTGCCGTGGCAGCCCGCATGCTAATGAAGCGCTGAATATGCATTTCAGCGCTTCATTAGTAAACTTCAAAATGGCCATTTGCGTGGCCATTTCGAAGTTTGGGGCTAGTGTAGACACAGCCTCTGTGAGCCGCACACTTACACATACATGTATCTCCGACTACATCACAACCCCAAAACCTGGCCTTTGGCTGTATAGGGTGTTCTGTCTGCCCTTTGTTCTCGAGTATTATGTTTCTGTTGCCCCATGCACATTTCCACCCTCCCCATTCCAAACAGGTGGGTAAGTCTGTAGTTCACTTCACAGTACCGTGCCTGTGACTATTTCGTGATGGGCAGTAGTTTTGAATGAGTGTAGGCTGTGCCTTTGTGAGTTGTGAAATCCTGAAATTACTCCAAGAACCCATTGCAACCTGTCACTTTTTTTCCAATTGGAAAAAAAAATCATTCAAAATATTTGTTAAATATTTTCACTACCTGGGGGAACGTATTGCCTATGTACTGTCATCATGAATGGACATAAGAGTTTTTTATGTAACCTTGAATTACACAGGACCTGCTGATGTTTTACATTTTCATAAAAAACATCATAACACATTTTTGCAAGCATGACCTACTCAAGGTAAAATAATGTGCCTCTGTGTGAATCTGAGAAAATATTTTCTTCCAAAGTAAGTTAGGACGGTATTTGTGCAGCCTTGCTTACAAGTGCTAAGTCATGAAGTATTAGAATGCAGTCTGCAACAGCTTGAAGTTACTTTTATGTATTACTATTTCCAGCATTATTGTAGCCACATTGTTCTCAGGATATAGAGAGACAAAGTGGGTGAGGCAATACAGGTTGAACCTCTCTAGTCAGGCACACTGAGGACCTGATTGGTGCCAAACCAGAGAATTTGCTGAACCCTGGGTGTTCGGTATTGTCTAGCAGTATTACCAATGCTTCCACTGCTTGCTGGGCTCTTAGAAGAAATTTAGGAGTAAATTAGACCTAAATAATAGCACAGAACACACAAAGCCAGTACTAGTGGCTGGAAACAAACTTTATGGGACCATGGGAAACTTGACCACACCCATAATAAGTGGACGTCCAGCTAACTAAAGTCATGCCTGGCCAGAGATGTTGGTGGATGAGAGTGTGCTGGAACAGAGAAGTTCTACCTGTATCTTGTTTTGGACCAAATCTTCTTATTGAGAAACACAAGCTCTTGAGTTTACACAAAGACCTCAAGAAGAGATCTTTGTAAGCTTTTTCACCCACAGGAGCTGGTCCAATATAAGATATTACCTCCAACCTGGTACTCCAATATGGGATTTAGAAAGGGAGAGCGAGATGATGATTATGGCCCATGTCCTGCAATTTAATCTGCCGGGACAAGCAGGCCACATGTGTAAAGCATTCTACCCTAGCACTACACATTTCAGCGTTGGATCCCAAACTGAGAAATTATAGCTTTACACCAAAAGTTGTTGATAATGCAAGAGAACACCCATACCGTCAGAGTGTGGTGTCCATTACAAGTCACAGCTTCATCAGCATATCCATTCCATTTTCCTAAGCATAATTAAAATTCAGTGTCTTTTCTTTTCTTTTTTAAAGCAGCGAGAACACTATATAGAATAAGTGTTTTTGGTTTCATTTTAAACAGATTATATTTAAATCCAAAATTAAAAGTATCTCTAATATAATCCATTTTCAAGTTTAGAAATAAATGACAATTATGATAATATTCAGCTTTAACATACCAGTGCATTCAGCACACTGTGTTTGTTTCCATTAGCAGAAATTGGTGATAGTCAGGTGTTTCACTGAAGTTTTGTTTATTTACAAAAAATGCAAAAATCAGAAATAGCTTAAAATCAGATTGTTCTCCTTGAGACACATTGTTGGGGTTTTTAAAATCTGTTTGGTTAGTGCTGTGTGTGTTTGAAGAAAATATATTCTCGGTTTTTTGTAGTCAATTTCTTCAACCATTCATTTATTGCACTCTAATTAGAGTACAGGCCCTTGGGGCTGAGGCTGTTGTTTCATTCTGTGTTTGTTTGTATAGCACCTAGTACAGTTGGGTCCTGGTTATGGCTAGAGTCTCTAAGCTCTATGGTCATACTAATAATAAAAATAGGTGTCATAATTTGAGCAGTAATACGAATTATCATATCCAGGATTGAAAAAAAGATGTTTCAGTTTGGGGAAAGGCATAGTAAGGTAGAAGGCAGGATTGCAGTCTTCAGTACCTGAGGTTGCTATAAGGAGGATGGTGGCAAATTATTCTTATCAAGTGAGGACCAGAAGTAATGTTTTTTTATTGCAGTAAGTAAGATTTAGGTTAGCCATTAGGGAAAAAAAATCCTAAATGTAAGGCTAGGTAAGCACTGCAGCAAATTACCCAGGGAGGTTGTAGAATATCTGTCATTGGAGATTTTTAAGAACAGGTTTGGCAAACACTTGTGAGGTCTGGTCTAGACCAGGGGTGGGGAACCTGCAGCCCACAAGTCAGATCCAGCCCATTCCTTTATTTCCTGTGGCCCGCAGCCAGTGGTACAGCCTGGGTCAGCTTCAAGCCCTCAGAGTTGCTCCTCCCTGATCCCACACTCTGCCAGCAGTAGGATCCTGTGCTCTCACACCCACAGGGCCCTTGGAGCCTGTGTGACCAGCTCTCTGCCTGGATGAGGTGAGGTGACCGAGCCCAGCCCAAGCTGTATAGCGCTGGGCTGGGCTGAGCAGCTGCAGGTAGCAGGCCAGGGACTGCCCCACTCTAGGCTGGGCTGGGCAGGGATGCAGGTGCCACAGGCTTCAGCTAGGAGTGTTGGACCTGGCTGCCTCACACTTACTAAGGTGCAGTACGAACCACACCCCCTGTGCTGCCTCCATTACAGCCTGCCAACCCACTGAGTCCCTACAGCTGTAGTCTCTCCCTGCCACCTGCTCCACCCACCAGCTCTGCCCTGCGACACATAGGAGTGTCTTTTGGCGGGGGGTTGTCCACGTTGAAAACCACCATGATCAGCACTGTGACCTCTGAAATAGACCACACCTGCCCACCACTGAGAGGCCATCACTTGTTGGCTGTCATTTCCTCCAGGACATGCAAGCCGTGTCTACATGTGCACGCTACTTCAAAGTAGCGGCACTAACTTCGAAATAGCGCCCGTCACGGCTACACCTGTTGGGCACTATTTCGATGTTAACATCGACGTTAGGCAGCGAGACGTCAAAGCCGCTAACCCCATGAGGGGATGGGAATAGCGCCCTACTTCGAAGTTGAACGTCGAAGTAGGGCACGTGTAGACAATCCGCGTCCTGCAACATCGAAATAGCGGGGTCCGCCATGGTGGCCATCAGCTGAGGGGTTGAGAGACGCGCTCTCTCCAGCCCCTGCGGGGCTCTATGGTCACCGTGTGCAGCAGCCCTTAGCCCAGGGCTTCTGGCTGCTGCTGCGGCAGCTGGGGATCCATGCTGCATGCACAGGGTCTGCAACCAGTTGTCGGCTCTGTGGATCTTGTGTTGTTTAGTGCAAGTGTGTCTGGGAGGGGCCCTTTAAGGGAGCGGCTTGCTGTTGAGTCCGCCCTGTGACCCTGTCTGCAGCTGTGCCTGGCACCCTTATTTCTATGTGTGCTACTTTGGCGTGTAGACGTTCCCTCGCAGCGCCTATTTCAATGTGGTGCTGCACAACGTCGAGGAGGATGTGTAGACGTTATTCATCGAAATAGCGTATTTCAGTGTCGCCACATCGAAATAGGCTACTTCGATGTAGGTTTCACGTGTAGACGTAGCCGCAGTGTTGTAGCTCACTATTGTTTTTTTTCCTGTGGGTCAATGACCTAAGATAGGGTGGAACAAAAAAAAAAAAAAAAAATTCCCCACTGCTGGTCTAGACACTACTGAGTCCTGCTTCAGCGAAAGGAATTGGATTAGACGGCCTGTCAAAGTTCCTTCCTGTCTTATGTAGCTATGATTCTTCGCTTGCAGTTTTAATTTCCTGTTCGATTCTCACTTAGAGTAGGTGCAATCAGGAGCTGTTAGAGCACTGTCAGAGCCTGATAACGTAAATGCTCCCATCTGTTGCTACAGAGCTGCCTTCTCTGCCATGTGTGTACTCCAACAAGGATGAGCGTCAGAAAACAGTGTCCTTTTTACTACAGGGTCATAAAATATAATAAGAAATTTAATAGTTGAGCCATTTAAAATAAATCTAAAGAGCTTAATAATTCATTCTTAAGAAGAAGTTTTAAACAAACCAAGTGTCTATAATGTCATGTTTATAAGGATAGAAATGTCTCCCGGGAGGTTATGATATACACAGTCACCTTTCTTTCTGCTCCCGAAGGGATTGATTCTACTTAGCTTTAGCAATTTTTCTCTTTGTAATACTGAACCTAATTTTTCATGTCCATAGTTTGATCCCATTTCCTCTAATTATCCTCCTTGTCCCACCTTAGTAACATTTCTCCTTCCCTAGTGTTTGCATACTTTTATCTTTTCTCCTCCAGCTCTTTTGTTATTGAGCTAAACATAAAAATTGTTGAGCTGTCATGTAATGGTTTCTGTAAGGGTGCAATTCACTTCTGTGTGGGGACTGGGACAAGCTTCAGGCCATACTTAAATCAGAGGTGGGCAAGAAGTGGCCCGGGGGGCTGAATTAATCTGGCCTGCAGTAGGCACCTATGGGAGAGAGTTTCAGGTGCTGTCCCACTCCCAGCAAAATCTCTCAGCTCCTATTGGCTAGTTCTGGGGTCAGCTCTTGAAATCAGCCAATGGGAGTTGAGAGATTTGCTGGGTTGGGCAGTGCAGCACAATTTCTCAGCTCCTATTGATTGGTTTCCGGCCAATAAGAGCTGAGAGATTTTGCTGCCAGCATGGAGGCGGGGGACAGCACATGACATCCCTCCCAGCATAGAGGGCCACATGGAACAGCCAATGGGATGAGGCTGCTGGTAGGCAGGAAAGCCTGCCAGAGAGTGTTGCTGGCTAGGAGCTGCTAAGGTAAGCGCCTCTCAGCTAGAGCCCGCTCCTGACTCCACACCCCAACGCCCTGCCAGACCCTGCACCATCCAGACCATCTGCCTCCTCCTTCCCCCACCCCAGGTCACAACTCCCTCTCAAACCTTGCACCCACTCCTACGTCCCTCTTCCAGACCAGAATTTTCTCACTCAGACCCCCTTGTGGACTCTGCACCTCAATCCCTGACCCCATGTTACAGCCCCTTCCTTCAAGCAACGCTCTCTCAGACCCCACACCCTCTCCTGCACCCATCTTCTGCCCCGAGCTCCATTCTGCACCCAGCCTCCATCCTAGACCCTGCATCCCCCTCCATAGAAAAGTGTGGCCATTGACCACTTACCAGAATCTTGGAGTGGCCTCTCATTAAAAATTATTGCCCACCGCGGCTTAGATTCAACCTGAGCTTTTTTTCCCCCTGAAACTCACACAGTGCTTAGGTCTAGCACTAGTTCTAGGCACTTCATCCCAAAGTGTCAGTTACTATTGTTCAGTATTGGCCAGTCATGATGGCAGATTGCTCTTTAGACCTTGGTCCTGTAAGTTGCTCTGCATAAATAGAGCCTTCGGCCACATGCATCCCCAGTGAAGTCAACACCACTCATCTTCATGGAACAATCTGTGAAACTGGGGCCTAAACTTTGAATGGTTCTTTTTGCTGTCATTAAGAAATGTAATTATTTGTAGCGGTTTGCTCTTGACCGCCACTGCGGACATGCTGTAACTTAGATACAACTGTGTATAAACAGTTGGTTTAATTCTTATGCATGAAACATTCATTTTTGCAGTACTCGTTCAGAGGCATTAATGGTGCTGACACACTGCTTTTTGAGTTTTGTTTTTGACATATTCCTTCTGCAGTGACTGAACCAGTTTTAACTTTTTCTGGGTATATTGCACAGTGCTTGAAAACAGAAAAGAAATTCACTTGTTTAGATTATACAGAACAAGGGAGTCAAGCATTCTGGTAATTGTCCTGGTCCATCTCAGAGGCCTACTGTTGGTAACACTGCCATTTCTACCCTTGGTGTTCGTCCCACTCCTTTTTTTTTTAATTTTACCTGCCCGGTTCCTCTCCTCTCTGTGCCTCCTCCTTCCTTCTCTTGCATGAGATGGTTGGATAAGGGGAATTCTAGAACCATTAGGTCTCAGTGTCCTTTTTGGCCTTTACACTCTTTCTCTCTGTCCTATTTCCTGTCCTATTTCTTTCTTCCCTCTGTTCTTCTTGTCTCCTTTCCCATCTTTTAATGGTTGTCCTCCCCAAGTCTCCCCCACCCATCTTTGTTCCTTTTTATGCAGTTCTTTGCTAGACATTATAAATGCAGCAGGGGAAACTTACTTGGTTTGTACAACCCAGCAGTCCTTTTCCAGCACTTTCCATCTCTAACATTCTCCATGAGTAAATAATGAAATATGCGGGGAGTCAACAAACTCTAGTAGCTTGTCACTGGAGATGGCTTGAGCCAAAATAGTGACATCTTATCTATGCACTGTTCACACTGCAAATAGGTGCTAGATAAATGAAGCATAATGGTAAATCAGGCATTTCGAAAGCAAACCCTGTTAAATTCAGTAGGTTGGAGTTCCCACATTTTCTGTTTAACAAGCCTCAATCTCTTTCTACGCATCCCTATGGAAAACTATCTTGTACCATAAGTGTCTGTGACAAAACCTCATTAGAAAAGGCCCTTCTTTAAAATAAACACTGTAGGTGGAATTCGGGCAAAAGCTCTTGGATGGGAACAGACACAAAACATGCTGTTCCTGTTTACGGAGGGCTGTAAGTGTGTGTTGGCACTGCACAAGACACCACAATCTTTACCTTCAGTGAGCTCACAAGATAAATCAGACGACAAGCGTTCCTGAGTGACTGACAGGTGACTGATGACTTGCTGAATTTGGGCACCACCGTTGCATCTGCTCCATAAATGTCCTTGCTCTGAACTTCGGAGCAAAAGTACCTACCCATATATGATGCATCTGTCAGGATCTAGCCAGATAAGACAATTTCATGCATTTAAATCTCTCCAGATAGGCCATAGCAGTAAACTCCAGCTATAGCTAGAATAATTAATTTTTTTAAAGGACTGAATAATTTTTAATTATGGAAGCTGTAGTTTAGTTATACACCCTAAAGTAAGGATAATCAGCGCTCATCCTTCAAGACATTAACCAATTTCCTCATGGGGCAAGAAGGAATCTTTCCAATCATCACAAGTTTTTCTGAGTGCCACAGAGGAAAGAGGTGGGTGATTTTTCCACTATGAATTTAGCACTCATGAAAGAAATTGGATTGTCAGCTATGGAGATAAAATCTCTGCATAAAGTTCAGGCATATTAAGGAAAACAAGTTCATACTTTTCCATGCTGTCCTACCAATATTCCTGAATTTTGGGCTTAAAGGATATTTCAGTCAATACTGTAGCTCAGGCTTTGGCATCTCCTTTGGGGCTGCCAATGTGGAGAGAGCTATGGTGGTGGCATGTTTTGGTGATATTGACACCTGTCTGAGAGTTGTACTGAGAATGCCAAACTGAAATCACCCTGAGTCAAAAAGCAGCTAAAATGCATAGCGAGAGTTCCCAGCAAGAGACCTTTCTGTTTCCATTGACTCCACAGAAAAGAGAAGTAGCAAGAAAGTAGAAAGCACACAGTCTGGTCCTGCTAACAAGACCTTTGCACCAGTCTTCCTTAAAGGCCTGTCTGACCTCAAGGTAATGGATGGAAGCCAAGTAATAATGACTGTGGAAGTATCAGGTAAGTAACAAAGTACCAGCATGATTTAAAAGAAACCCCTTGGATGCTAGACCTAGCAAATAATGAAAATATGCAGTGGTTGCCTTTTATGTTTTAGTGAGACAAACTTTGTAATTAAATGTAATGCTTGAAGGAGCCAATTTTAACAAAGCAAAACTAGGGTTGTCTGGACTGAACCTGAAGATGATGAACACTGTCTATTGTTAGTGTGCTTGGATCTGTAGAAGGATCTCTTTGTTGTAATTATAAGCAGAATAAGATCAACTCCTTGTGGTTGAACTGAAATTAAGTCTTAAAGTTCCCATAATAGCCTGTGCTGTGAACCAGACAAGATTGAACTGCTGTCACCTAGTGCATGCTTAGTGCTGTAAAGAGACATCAGTCTCAGTATGAACTTTGGTAGCGCAAATCTGTGCAACTAATTTTGATCAGAGAATCTAAACTGTCCTTTTAAAGCTCATACTTTTATTATGTCTTTTACCTCCAGAGAGATGCACTAAAAATACTCAACATTACCTAGTATCACAGACATCTCTGTTGACATCCAAGGCTCTTTGAATATGAAACCATAGCGCCAGATTGATCCCCTTACTCTCACTGAGTAGTGATGAGTCCTGTTTATGCCATATGGGATGGTTGAGGGGTAAAGTCCTGCTCAGTGTGAGCAAGGATCTCGCCTACTGACCCCACGTTGAACTATTAAAAACAAACAACTCCCTGCCAAACCTACCACCATTTGGCTAAGATCTTCATTATGGAGCAACCAACATATAATGGAAAACCTTCTACTGGAAATGATGCTGTCTGTTAGAGTAATTAGAGTAGGTGACTAGGAGACAGCCTGTGGAGCAAAAGTTGTCATTGTCCTTTGTGCTCTCACTGAGGACATCTGCATTGAGTGAGCATCTCTGTTTCTTTTGGTGTTCATCTGCTGCTTCTTCAAATAGAGGCAGATGTGTATTTCACTGAGGATCCAGCACATTGAAACCAGAGAATGTGCTACGGGTCGACTTTGGTTCCCAGTGAGAAAACTGAGTTCATTTGGATGGTTTTCAGGCAATTCACCATCTTTGTTTCAGTGCGCCATCTCAGCCCTGCACAAGAATTCAGATATGCCTGAGGCTCTGGGGCCACACATCCACTTACACACAGGTGGTCCAGTTTGCAAGGTTGTGTTTTTGTCCCCACAAATGTGTCTCAGAACTGTTTCGAGAACAACAAGAAGTCCTGTGGCACCCTTGTAGACTAACAGATATTTTGGAGCATAAGCTTTCGTGGGCAAAGACCCGCTTTATCAGATGAAGCGGGTCTTTGCCCACGAAAGCTTATGCTCCAAAATATCTGTTAGTCTATAAAGCGCCACAGGACTTCTTGTTGTTCTCGAAGATACAAACTAACATGGCTGCTTCTGTGATTCAGAACAGTTTGACTTTTCACCTCTCGGACACATTGGTCCATCTACCTCTGCTCTCCTGGATGCCCTGCAGTGGTGGACACTTCTGGAGAATGTATGTCGCAACATTTCTTTTGTCCGGCTCTTAATAAACAGGTTACAAAAACAGCTTCCTGGTGGACTGGGAAGCACATATGGATCACTGAAAGTTCAGGGTCTGTGGACAGAATAGGAAACCTTGCTGCATATTGAGATGTTGGAGCTTCAGGCCATTGACACTTCATGTCATGCGTTGCTGAACTGTATGAGGCTCAATGGTTCACTTATGTACCAGCAATGCCACTGTGATATATCAAGTCAGTAGGCAAGGAGGATCTCTGGTAAAGGCAATTGGATTATGATGGTTCTGCATTGATGAAAGTATCTCTCAATAGCTGATCACTTGCCTCAGGTCCAGAATCATGTTCCAGACTATCTCAGCAGGAATTTTTTCCAGAGTCATTAGTGAAGTCCTGAAGACAAGTGTCCTGTGGGTCATCCTTGTAGCATGGGGCATTCCAGTGATCGATTGGTAGATTACAAGGGATAACAATCTGAAAGCAAATTGGGCTAAACTCAACCTCATTGCCCTGGTGTAGCTGAGGCAGTATTGTTTTCCAGCTTTCTAGTGCACCCGATTCTGCCTCCTTTATTCCTTCCTTTCCATCACAACCTCCTCTCCAAAGCAAAAGTTACTTTACACATTTTTTCAGGCCACAGCAGTAATGTGATTTCTCAGATTCATTTGAACCAGGCAGTGTATTTACTTGTGTTCTTCCATAACCTACATTGTTCCCTGGAGAACAGCAACTCCATACATTAAATGTTAGAGGATGTCGAACCTTCTGTCTGGGAAGGGCTAACCCTTTTCTTGATTTGCCTCATCTGTGTCATATGCTGATCACGTGAAGGGGCAAGTGGTCTCTTCGCAAGTAAGCTACAGGTGGATAACATCCAGTAACAACATTACATTTGAGATACCTTTGACAATGCCTCCTTAGCAGGTATGAGTTCATTCTGTAAGAGCACAAGCTGCATCAATAGCATTCCTCAGTGACATTTCAATACTGGACATTTGCAGGGCTGCCACTTGGCAGATGCAAACATTGGCAGGGCAGCCCAGTCCCTGTTTAGATAAAAATCTCGGTCCCGCCTCTTGGGGTTGGTGCTGCTTGTGAGTCGCCTTGGTGGAATAAGCCCCTAACGCTACTTTGATGAAGAAGAAAAAGAATCAGTTACTTACCGTATCCATGGTTATTTGAGCTGTGATGCGGATGTGTAGTCCATGACGTTTCTGCCCTCGCTGATTGGAGCCTTGTGTTTGGGAACTGGATGCAAAGGCACTGGTGGGAGGCCAAGGCAGCACTGCCCCATATAGCCAAGGGAGGGCTCTGGGCAAGTGGCATAAACACTGCCTCCTACAGGTACTGCTAGCACAATCATCTGGCTTTGCTGTGATGGGTGCGCGCACACCAAAGCTGACTACACATGTACATCATATCTCAAAGAACCACAGTTACGGAAATGATTTCTTCTGCCTGTTCTTCCCTACTCGAAATCACAATCTTTAATCACATCAATTGTGACCCTAATAGATGATTCTGGCTTGAATCTGCGTGATGCTGGTACAGATTCCATTTTACAAATGGATTCTGTTTCCAGGATGATGCCATCCTTGTTAATGCATAAAAAAGGAGCTGTGGCAGGGGAAAAAATGCAACAGGTCAAATGGCATTTTTTGAAATGCCTTCCACAGCGTTTCCTTAATTGTAATCTGGATCCTAGCACAAAAAAGCATAGGAAGTGGTAGGCAATCAGTGTGATTTGTTCCTCTTAATGCCATGTCTGAAAGTGGCCTTTTCTGAGATCGTAGGAACCTGATGAAATTGGTCCTCTTTTCAGCCGTGTTGATGCATTTTGGTTGTTTGATGTTTCTCAGCTAACCCACCTCCTGAAATTATCTGGCTGCACAATGGAAAAGAAATCCAAGAGACAGAAGATTTTCACTTTGAAAAGAAAGGCAATGAGTACAGCCTGTACATCCAGGAGGTGTTTCCTGAGGACACAGGAAAATATACCTGCGAAGCATGGAATGACTTAGGAGAAACTCAGACACAGGCCACTTTGACTGTACAAGGTATGAGGCTTGAAGTGCTCCGAACCTTACAAGTTTAGGGAGAGCATAGAGACCAGCATTCCAGTGTGCTTGATGAGGAGCTATTTAAAGTAGATAGTGAATGTAAGGTATGTTGTGGTGGGTACTGTGAGCGCTCATATCTGTGCATCTGGGGTAAGAGAGATGTTGAACAGAAGTAATTTCTCCATTTTTACCATGGGATTTCACGATACAATTTATAGACCTCATCCCTGCACAGTATGGCTAAGGACTGTGCAAGAATTCTGTTAAATACAACCATAGGTTCTGATTATATAGGCTTTCTTAGCTATGGATTTAAATCATCTAATGCTGGGTTTCTTTCTAACTAAAGCACTGGGCATTTGGAAAACCTGCACAGGGGCCAGGCATGCTGGCTTCTTTTATTATTTGCACCATAAGAATAACATGTGAGCAATACTTGGAATTTGCAATTTAAAAATAACCCCATAAATGATGTCTGTGAAGGCAACTTCTGTGTGATGTAAATCCCATCCTTAGTATGGTTTGAGGCATAGAGAGGGCCTCTGCTGTAAGCTAAGTACATGGGGCTTTAGGTGTGCTCAATGCCATCTCTTTTTAAAGAAAACTATACAGCTGTAATACAGTCCAGTCACTTCAGTGTATGAGAAGGAGCCATAAGTCTTCAAGCATTCTCATCATGGCTCTTTCACTGGAGCTCCTGATATCTTAATTCAGTTTTTTCACTGATTTTTGGAGGCACAAGGTGATGATGTGGGGCCTGTCTTTCAGACATACAGCGTATCTATAGCTCCCCTTCACCTTAGTTAGAATTATGGGTGCTCAGTACTTCTCAAAATTGGGCTCAAGATGTCTCATTTTGGACACCCAAAATCAGAGAGGAGTTCCAAACATTGTCCTGTATTTCTCTGCCTCCATCTCCCAAAATCCCACACCCCAGGAGTTATCTGATAAATTAACGTTTCTAAATGATTTGGTGTCTGTGAGGTTTGATCTTTGGATACGGTGACTGTTACACCTGGGTTTGCAATAAAGAGGTGGTATTTTCTGCCTTTCCCTCTCGTCAACGTGGGATTCAGCCTCCATGGTTTCGTCTCATGGCACGTTTGTTACTAGCTTGTAACAGCTGCATAAATCCCATTCCACTGACACCACTCCTGTTTCCCAACATGTCATCTTACATTAAAGAGAAATCCTCAGCTTTCCTCTGAGAGCAGGTTTATACTTTGATCTGGCTAATAGTGGGACCTATCACTGATAAGTATTAATGTTACTAGAAGTTTTTTTTTTTTGCAAGGCTAAAGCCCAACTTTGTTATCAGGTTAGAAGATTATTCCCAAAGTGTTCAGAATTCCCTTGTGACCCTGTGATTGTTTTGTATGTAGTGTAACCAGCTGGATGGTCACCCTTAGAAGTGGCCATTTCTTGTGCTTATATTTTCTGAATCCTGCATTGCTCCTCCATTTGTGTGCTGCAGAACCTCAGGATGGTATTCAACCCTGGTTCATTAGCAAACCACGATCAGTGACAGCGGCTCCAGGACAGAATGTCCTTATTTCCTGTGCCATTGCTGGAGATCCGTTCCCCACAGTTCACTGGTTTAAAGATGGGCAGGAAATAGTGCCGAGAGCGGGCTGTGAGATCCTACAAAACGAGGACATCTTCACGCTGGTCATGAGGAATGTGCAGCCCCGTCAGGCCGGGCAGTATGAAATTCAGCTCAGGTAGGTTCACCCCAGGAGAAATACGTGGTAGCCATTTGCTGATGAGCAGATTTGTTATTTCTGGAGGTCACTGGAGCACTTTGATGTAATTATTTGCAACCTCTTCCTCCTTCTGTTCCCCAAACTGGAACCAGGCAATGCTCCCTCTTCCATCCCCTGAACAAAACAAGACCCTTCACATTCATCTGTTCCTTTCACAAGATCTTCCCCAACCCAAAAGGGCTAAATTATCCCACCACCCAAGAAGGCATAGAACTTCATGCTGCCCACTTCACAGCCTTGCATTCACTTGTCCCATTTGGCTTGTGTGGTGCTGCCCTAGGAAGCCACACATGTTATTTTCAACTATCAGTCATCACTTTCCGTGTACCCGGTCTTCCACCAGGTGCTTCCATATCTTATGGAAAGGTCTGGGTGGAGCACAGCGCCAGGGCTACAGCAGAGGTCATCAAAAGATGACAGATTACATGATGACATGGCTTGACTGAAGGCATGGGTTAGTAATCCATACTCTGCTTTTATTAAGGCTGGTAATCTATCCATCTTGCAGTGAGGACATAGGATTAATCACTTAGTTGCTGAGAGTCTATGATTTCAGTGTACAAAGGCAGACAGCTTCTCCCACAATTCCCTGGGAATGGCTCATCTTACTGTAGCATAAAAGTCCTTGAAATCCGAATCACCCAGATGGGTGAATGTGGCACTATTGTGGACACTAACTCAACTGTGACTTTGCAGCATGGCTACTTACCCTGCCCCACTCCAGCTAGGGTAACCTGGGTACAGATTACCCAGGCCAACTCTGTATTGAGGAGCTACCTAAAATGGAAGATTTACCATACCATAAACATGATATAGACTGGAAGGTAGAGGTAAGAGCAGAAAATTCAGGACCAAAGCCAGTGCCATGGGAAACTTCTGGTGGTTTTGATGCAGATTTGAAGTAGTAAACTGAAGAAAGCATAACAGAGATGCTACATGGAAGTTAGTTTTGTTTTTTTTTCCCCCTATTCCTTTTACAAGAGTTGTTGCAGATCACGTAAGGATCAGCATGCTCATTTTGTTTGTTCAACTCATAATAAAACTATGTAGCAATTATTGCTGGGTGAATTTTGAAATCCTGGATTACAGCTCCTCTGGTTTGTAAACATTTGTTTCTATTCAGAGAGTAGAGACAAAGCCAGGTGCTTCAGGTAACCAATCACTCTCCACAAATAATCACTTCAGAAATTTTAGCTGGTATAAGTTAGTACAGCACCATTTTCTTCCATGGAGCATCGCTAGTTGGCAACAGCTGAGAATCTGCCCCAGCATGAATAGTTCAGGAGTAGTCTGCATTCAGTTGTTTTTGGAATATGGAAACGTTTTTATGGGTAATCTAGGCATTATGGGGACAGTGACAGTTGAGTCTGTTTTCCTTCTCTTTAACTCCATGGTTCTGGGTGGGCTGGATGTTTGTGTCAGTACTACTGGATTTTATGGTACCCTGCGAGAGGGTGCACCACTCACCACTAGTTTGGTGCCTCTTCCCGATCGCTCTAGGGATAAGGTCTTGAGGCTGCACATGGTCACACCATCTCTCTCAGGTCTGTAGCTCCTCTCTCAGCTCAGGAACCATGGTGTCTCCTTTGTGACTCCGCCCTCTGGCTGGGCCACCCAGCATCCCCTCCTTCTGGGGGATCTATAAGAGTCTTTTCTTCAGCAGTTCTAGGCATTCTTCCCAGTCATTGCCTCAGGTGCCAGTCCCTTCAGTGGCTGGCCATGGAACCTGGGCCCACTCTCTGTTCTGGGTTCCAGTTCAGGGACCATCAGCCCAGGAGTTCTGTGCTTTACTTTCCCAGCCCTCACACCTCCTTTTCTGAACTGCTTCCTTTTGCTGCTGGTTCCTTGGCTCCCTAGGAGTACCCATCACAACCCCGCCTCACAGGAGGTTGGGTACACTGTCACGTAGTGGAGCTGAGAAATCCCGGCTCCTGGCATCAAGGGATAGAGCAGGGTGGTAAGATAGCACATCAGGGAATCTTAACATTTTGTCTGTGTTTCTTCACATGAAATGTTCTTGGCCATTTCTCATTATTTTTGTAGGCTATTGCTCAAGCTGTAAAGCACATCCGGACCCTATGAAGTTGATGGGAAAACTCCCAGTGACTTGTATAGGAACACCTGTAAAGCAGTGGTTCCCAACTGGAGTCCACAGACCCCTACGGGTCCATGAGGATATTGCAGGGGGTCTGTGAAAAACTAAGATAAATGAAAACAATCATAGAATATAAGTGTTACATAAATTATAGAATCGTAGGTCTGGAAGGCACCTGAGGAGGTCATCTAGTCCAGCCCCTTGCTTTAAGCAGGATCAACCCCAAATGAATCATCCCAGACAGGACCTTGTCAAGCCAGGACTTAAAAACCTTTAGGGATGGAGTATCCACCACCTCTCTAGGCAAAGCATTCCAGTCAATTGTTATTTTTAAATTAAATATCTTCCAATAACGTTATTAGTTGCTGTCTGAAAATATATGTTGTGGTTTCCCTTTTCATTTAATGAAGTGTATATAGCAGCTAGAATTGGCTTTTATGGGGGTCCATGAATGGTTGGGGGGAGCAATTTGGGGTCTGTGAACAGTTTGAGGGGTGAGTGGGGGGTGCGCACCCGTGAAAAGGTTGGGAACCACTGCTTTAAAGAATCCAAGACTGATCAAGTATAATTTTCTAGAACTCCTTTCTCTGGGGTTCCTGAGCACTGACAAACGTTCATGTCTTCTCCAGTTTTCCATTTGCATTGACTATCCACAAATTCAAAACCTGCAGTAAAAAACGGTTAGGCCTCTTACCTTCGTTCTTCCCCTTCACTGTGTCCAAGTTAATTCACGCAGGCAAACAACCCCTTGGGGCATTGTGTTCTATCAGCAATTATTTTGCTCCCTGCCTTCTTCTTTTTTCCTTTCCTAATTGGTAACTGGACCATTTGCATATTTTGTCCCTTGGGCGTGGAATGCTGAAAGTCAAGGGAGAGTGGCTCAGCTGATACTGTTCCTTGTTTTAAATCTAAACAGAACTCATTTCTTCATGGTAGCTGTGTTTGTTTTCATCACCTTAGTAATGCTCTGCTGATACGTTATTGTAAATGGCCATAGAAATGGTGTTCCACACATTAGTATAAATAGAGGGATCGAGTCACGTGCTGCTGAGCTGCAGCCATTGAAATGGAACACAGCAGCCTGTACAGCTGCACTAGCAACTCTGCTCAGTTGAGAGACAAGGGAGCAGAATCTGGCTTCTGATACAACAGTGCAAATCAGATCCTGGACCAGGAAGTGAAGACAATTGGTTAGCCCATTAAAGGTAAGCAGTGCTTCTTCACTAGAGGAAATGGAAACACCTCCTCCCCATGCCATTCTCCACAATGTGGATGGTGATGCCTGTTTTGATATCCCTTCCATGTCATCTTGCAAAAATTTCTGCTTCTTTACAGTGCTCTGTCTTACCGGAAGTGTCTTCCCTGATGTAAACAGGGAAATCAGGAGTGACTGAAGGAGCCCCTAAAACCAAGCCACTGTCTCCATAACAACCCAGTCTTCATAAGAGAGCTCAAGAATCATCCTGTTACTTCTCCTGCAAATCCTCTGCTCTGCTTATGTTACCCTGTCCCCATAGCAGCTGATGAGCCCTTCCCAGACGTTTAAATAGAGCAATAACAATGGCTGTTTCTTCCTCCTTAGCAGCCTCTTTGGAAGCTAGATTAGATTAAATTATACAGGAAAGTTTGCCATGCACAGTGGACACCTTCTGGACACCACCACGAATGGCGAAAATCCACAAATACTAGGGTGTGGGGAAGTGGAGCAAGTGCTCAATTTGCAGTTCTCGGCTACAGTGGGTACCCCATAGCTCTGCACTGCTGCAATGAGTGCCGGGGGGGGGATGAGTGGGGGAAGTTCCCCACAGCTCTCCCTGCCATCCTGCAATAGGCTGCTCTGATAATCTCTGAGGCGGTGTGTGTCTGCCCCTCCCCCCAAGACCGGGGATGGGGTGCAATGTGGGGACAGGGGATGAGGGCAGGGCAGTAGCAGGAAGGATGAAGACATAGGGAGGGGAGAGAAATGTGAATATGGGATATTGTGAAGAGCAGTTCCATGAATCATGAGGATCTCCTGTATAAAGTTTTTGAGGGTGTGAGGAAAACCTTAGTTTCTCCCCCATTTCCCATGAGCCAGAGATACATGGAATTTTATTGATTGCACCAAGGGGCAAGTATTATTTAGAAAATAATGGCGTGGAGGGAATGTGTTAGTCATTTCTGCACAAATCCTGTGCTCTACTGTCAATTCACAGCATGTGTTTTAAGGAAGAAAGCAGGGGCTCCCCCACCACATTGTCTCTTGGCTCCTTTTCCATTGCAAAATTGTCAAGCCTTAATGACGGTGTGAAACACTTTTAGCCAGATTCTTCGCTGTGTAAATCAATATAGCTCCTTTGAAGCTGACTTTCTGGCCGAATATGGTTAATGAATTTTCTTAGGGTTAATACTTTGCATGATCTAGATGCCGTCCCATATAACTGGCTCTGCCAGACTCTATTCTGAATCCTCACAATGAGCTTCCCTAAAGCACCAGAGCTGCAGCTGTAGATCAGCTTGTTCACCCTTTTTCCATTAATTTTTTAGAAAGCAGAATTCACTCTGCAATCCTTTTTTTGGATACCATCACCCAGCAGGAGTCATCAACATGGCCCCATACTTCAGCTAGCTGTGCTTCTCCTTTGCTTCCCACTTTCTGGGGAGATGCAGAAAGCATCACACCTGATGTACAGTCAGAATATTTGGATAGATCTTGCCAAGAAACTATCTTTTTAAGATATTTTGCTCATAAAAACCATTGCAGAGAAAATCGATCCTACAATTAGGACAGAAGCTATTTTAAAATAGCTTCAGGCTTCACAGCTGGGGCTTTATTTGTTTTTTAAATTCTTGGACATTTTAAGAATAAAATGTCCTGTGTAAGAGTGTTATGTAGAGCAATTCTGCAGAATCCAGCTCTTCCAAACATGGTTCTTTGTAGTGCAGTCACTAAACGCAGCTATAGATGGGGATCTCTGCACAATTCCAGCATTAGGAGGTTTTGTGGTAACTCAGCCGTTGAAATCAGCCTCTATCTGCTGTTTAGAATATATGATCCAAACCTGAGAAAATTCTCCATAGATAGATAGGTGGAAAATACAAATATGGAAAGGCCATATAAATAAATATGGAAAAAACAAGTGGTCTAGAAGCACCTTAAAGGCTAATGATATTAGGTAATGAACTTTCACCCTCTTCACCAAGGGCCTCCCCCAAGGGCCTCCACTGCTGTGGGACCAGCAGGTGCTCAGGCTCCTGGCCCCATACTGCTGTGAGGCAAAGAGGGGCTCCAGCTCAAGCCCACAACAGCCTCTCAGCTCCTGCTGCTACGGGGCAGAGAGAGGCTCCAACTCCTTGCCTCCAGTGCTGCAGGGCATGGGAGGGCTCAGGCTCTGGCCCCGTGCTGCCAAGGAGCAGACAGGGGCTCCAACACCCAGTCCCCACTGTCAAGAGGCTCCAATTTCCAGTCCCACGGCACGATTCCGGCCCCTGCTGCTGCAGGGCAAGCGGGGGCTCCGGATCCCGGCTCCATGCTGCCACAGTGCAGTTGAGGGCTCCAACTGCCGGCTCACGCTGCTAGGGATTTCTGATTCCCGACCCCTGGCAGCCTCCTGCCCTGCAGCCACAAGGGAGGCCAGGGCTCTGACTCCCAGGCTGGCTGGGGCTCCCGCACATGCAAGCTTCTCTCTCTGGCAACAGCCATGGTCATTCCAGACAACAGATGTTGTCGGATGAGAGACTACCGGATTTGATATGTGCAAGCTGCAGTGCTTACGTACCCCTCTGTTCCATGGTATCAGAACACTTCCCATGTATTTAAAAATAGAAATTAATCTCCTCTTTCACTCCATTCCCAGACTGAAGGAGAAATAGCTGGGTAGTTTATAGGGTTTTGTTTTGTTTTGTTTTTTTACTTTGTTTATTATGCATGAATGAAGAAGGAAAGCTAAGCTGAAGTAATGAATGGGTTCTGCATTCAATACTGAAAATGAGTCATTTATCTCATGTGTGAACGACTTGCCTGGTTCTTCTGGGACTGGTCTGAAAGGAAGGACGTGTGCCATTTCAGACTGTTTCCATTCACCTTGGCGACTTTAGAGAGGTGGGAAAGGAATATTATTTGGGTATCCAATGTGGCAAAAAGGTCTATTAGGATGAGCACAGTAGTACTGTCTGGCTTGTGGACAATAGGAGGGTTTCATCCATCAGTGCAGTAATTGATGTTACAGTATCATTCCTGGCTTGAAAAATCCAAGAGACTGTCAACATAACAGGTGATGTTGTTGACTGTTGCTGTTTTCCTGTTTTCTAAATTCACTTGCCTCCAAAGGAAGACTGGCCACTAGGAAGTAATTTCCAAGCTCTCTAGCATCAAGCAATGACTTCCTTAGGCCTGGGTGGACCATGGTTAGTATGTGACACCTCCTTTTGCAGGGGCTGGATGCATCCAAATTATGGCCCCACTCTGAGGCCTGCCTCTGCCCTTTTCTCCCTCTAAAAGCCAATGCAAGCACCAGTGCCACCTGGCCCCTTCTCCCAAAACTCACCACCCTCTGCTGCCCCTTCCTCCAAGGCTTCCCCACCCACTCTTACACCTCTTTGCTACTTCCTCTGCAGCCTCCTTACTTGCGTGTGCCCTTCAACCCCTCTCCCAAGATCTCCTCCTGACAGTTGACCAGCCACTCAACCACTCACATCTACCTCTTTGCCTCTTCCACCAAAGCCCCCTTGTGGGTGGGGCAGGGACAGGAAGGGTTAGAGCAAGACTGGGGCTTGGGGTGGGGAGGGAAGAGGATGAGTCAGAGTGAGGTCTGCAGGGCTGAGTGCAGGCAAGGCCATGGTCTAGACACCCCTTGGGCAGTGATGTGCTGCAAAGGTGCGAGCAGGCTGTTCAGGGAAGTTTAGCCTCTTACACCTGATGCCCCTGAATTAGTCAATGTTTTTGAGTAGGTGGTAGGTCATTGATCAGGGGAGGTTCAGATAGCCTCTGTTAGCTAGGACTGTGGGTGTTCTCTCAACTCTTGCATGCAGGACAAGACAGGCCGGAGTCCCTGGGCATCCCTTTTGGGGGTGAATGCTGTGAAATAAGGTAATTCCTATCAATGGACAGTGCTGAGTTGTGAGGTTGAATTATTTGTAAAGGCTGGTTATCTGATTGCCTGATTACTAAAAACTACATTCCTTATCTTTCTCGTCTGTTTAAATAAGCCAAAGGCAATTAGTACAAAAAATCTGCATGATGGTGATGGTACCATTATAATTTTATAAATATCAGTATAAAAATATAGCCTCAGGCTGGACCTGCCATGCTGAGTCTAACCACCCTGTCAGCCTGTTGCAAGTCACAGAGGCTTGGACCATTGGTGTTGAAAACTGTGGTGTATTTTAAAAGGTGTTCATATAAACATGGCCTTGTCTAGAAAATAGTTTTCTGCAACTGCTGAAAAATTCTCCAGACAAATTGTTTAACCTGAGCTACCAGAAGCTATTTTAAAATAAATCCATATGTAAAAGCTCAGTGTATAATGGGCCAAAAGGAGTTATAAGGTGGTCTTATATGGAAAAGCCTTTTGAAAAGAGAAGAGCTGAGAAAAAAAACAGCCTCCAATTTCCCATGCACCTGTTTCTACATCCAGTATCCTGTGAATGTTACCAGTGATATAACACGGCCAGGAGTTTCCAGTCCAGTTGTGAGTTTGTGCCTAGGCTGGAAAAGACCTAAAATTCACTCACCAATAAAATGTCTTCATGGTCTTTAATCATTGGAAAGGGGTCAGTTAATGTGTTTTTAAAATGAGGAACACAAAATGACTGTACTATTGCCAGGGGATGTGAACTTTAGCACTTGGAGTCTCTGAAATTAGGTAGAGATGATCCATTTGCAGCTAGGAGGCTATTATGTCTGCTGGAAGCATAGTGGGGGGGAAGAGAAGCCTTCTAATGACTTCTTTAATGGGAGCCATTTACAAAAGGCATCTGTGGCATTCCTCTGCAAAAGGAAGAATAAGGGCTCAGCACCATATATGGTGACACTTTTATGTTTTTTAATATAAACATGTACAGGCTGGAGCAATCCATGTGGATTGGGTGTGCTGATTGTTTGGGGAGGGGCAAGAGAGAATGAGAACTTGCTTTTACTGTCTTGGTGTTAGGAAAGTTGAAGGCTTGGACATGAACACACAAACATGAGGGCAGAGTTAGAAAGATTTTAATCATTGCAAAATAGCCTCTTCCTCTGCCTAGGTTTTCCAGCTGTTCCATTTGTTTTTTCTTTGCTTGTTTGTGTGGGACTGTTTTTGTTCTTTAAGTGAGCTTTGATTTAGGTTTAAGAAGGGGGTTAGGAGGAAGGAGTGGGTGGGTTTTTTTTTGTTTGTTTTAATTCCATAAGGCAAGCAACAGCTGATTATGAACAGCTTTTGGAGATATCATTCATCCGAATGAATCGTAATCTAACCCAGAGAGTCATCCACTAGGACACTGGGCTCAGAAAAGGAGAGGGACACACATTTAGCACAGGCATATTATGCTGCTGGATAGTGGGAGAAATAGCCTTCTCTCCTGATTTCTCTTAAACTTTTCAGGAACCAAGTTGGAGAATGCAGCTGCCATGTGTCTTTGATGCTGAAAGAAAGCTCAGTTTCCAGAGGAGAAAGGCACAGAGAGTGAGTACAGTTCCCAGGGACTTGCAGGGGTGGGTTCTATTTTTGCTCTGCTAATTCTCTGCCCTTCGAGACCCAGGCTGGCTGCATTTCAACCTAATCCCCAAATGTCACCCAACAAATTGTTTTCATCATACAGTTGAAGCATATTGTACCAAGCCAGAGATCTTTTTTGTTTGTGCCCATATAAGGCTCCTGAAGTCATCACTGATGCAACAAACTAATGGAGTGTGCTCCTCTAATCAAACTTCCCTTCTATAAACACATTTCATCCTTGCTCTGAGATTGTTCTCTGACATTTTAAACCAGCCCCTTTCCTGGCTGTCTGTCTTTTTTCTTTTGCTGATCACAGTGGCAGGGAACCAACCAGCTGTGAAGAACGAAGAGATGGTGGTGATCCTGGTGCACTAACGTCTGGCAGAATCGGTGGCTTCAGAAAGAGTGTTGGTGACACCAGATCAGCTGAGGAGGAGCAGGAAGACGTTCGAGGGGTACTCAAAAGACGAGTGGAAACCCGGGAGCACACGGAAGAGAGGCTTCGGCAGCAGGAAGCAGAGCAGCTCGATTTCCGTGACATTTTGGGGAAGAAAGTCAACACTAAAAGCTTTTCTGAGGAAGAGCTGAAAGAAATCCCAGCAGAGCAAATGGACTTCCGCGGTAATCTCAAGCGACCGGTCAAGCCCAAGACCTTGTCGGAAGAGGAAAGGAAAGTTCACAGCCCTCAGCAGGTGGACTTCCGCTCGGTACTGGACAAGAAAGGCACCCCCAAAGCCTCCTTGCCTGAGAAAGTGCCATCCCCTAAACCAGCCACCCCAGATTTTAGATCTGTTCTTGGCACGAAAAAGAAGCCACCAGCTGAGAATGGAAGCACCAGTTCCCAAGCTGAGAATACCAGCACCCATTCTGTGGCTCACAATGCCAGCAGCAACTTTGAAGCTCTGCATGCCAAACCAGAAGTGAAAAAGGAGAAGAATGACACAAACTGTGAACATGGGTGTTCAATGGTAGATGGTGGAATACTTGAGAAGAAAGTTGACAGCAAAGGAATGGCACCATCCTTTACAGAGGAGCTCAAGGATACTCATGTATTGGATGGTGAAAAATTAGTCTTACAATGTCGGATTGCCTCTGATCCTCCAGCGGCTGTCACCTGGACTCTAGATGGCAAAGCCATCAAGTCATCAAAGTTCATTGTCATCTCCCAAGAAGGTAATTAAATGAATAACAAACTGATTGGATGGCACATTGTTACATCCACCTCTTAATTAATGTTTACTTTTTTAAATGAAATGTAATACTTTATTTGTGCACTGTGCAATTAACTGATTCCAGATGCAGCTTTCTTGTTAGTTCATTGGTATGCACAAGGAACAGTAATGTTCGACATGTTTCCTGTAGATTCGCCTTTAACAACTTGCAGATGTAATTTTTAAAAACTGAGCATGTTGCATCTTGTTAAATGTTGTTTATACTGTTAACAGTGTTTAAAGACTCCGTACATGCTGTTTATTTAAACTGAACTTTAAGGATTTATAACAGTGAACAGCCAAAGAATATTATTGATGGTTCATAAATTATGATTTAAACCTCATCTGTGTTAATTTTTCTGGCTGGTTCTAACTGAGTTAAGACACATGAGAAGAAAAGGGACCTGAACTGTAAAAAAAGTTGCTACAACTCCAAGTTATAAAGCAGCTTCTAAGAACAGAGCTCAGAGATGTAATTCCCATTACATTTAACTTAGATATATTTGATTGATGTTATACCACTTGAAATGATACCAATACTGTACAAGATGTTGCAGCATTCCAGAAAATTAGATTGAAACTTTCTGAATTAATCAATTTCACAGTTGTGGTATATGGATTAGAATTTGGCAAAAACCCTTAAACACAGTAATGTCAAATGACCAGCATCATTCCTTTCCTATGTTCTGCGTAGATAATAAACAGACTACCATGAACCTTAGTGAAACTAAATCAGAACCAAAATGCAATGCACATGTGGTCAACCAAGAGCAACAAGTTACTGTACAGTTATCTAAACACAAAAGCAATGTAGAGAGTCCTTATTTTAAGGCAGGGAGAACTAGAATTTTTGCAGAACTAACAGTGCCCTCACATAGGTACCAAGTTAGTGCTCAGATACCACAATGATGGGCACAGTGACAGTAGCCAGATGGAGTGGAAGATGCACCCAGTGCATGACTTCTTATATGTACCTGAATGGAATCATAATTTCATTGACAGTTGTCATCCCTTCTTGTCAGAGCACGTGTCTCACCTTAGTGCAGAACCAGAATGATGGGTGTAAGTATTTGTGAGGGGGATTGAAAAGGAGAAAAACCAACCTTGAATAACCCTCATCCTGAGCTCCATCCCTGTTTATACAGAGAGAAGCCCATATGGCAGGGATTCAGCTCTGCCCTTGGCTGCAGTAAGAGTGAGGGCAAGTAAAATACCAGAAAGATTTCTGTCTTCCCCCCAGGCCAAAGCTGAACTGTAGCAAAGAACCTGACTGTACAGAACTCTTCCAGAGAGTCATTTTTCTGCACTGCATTGGAACACCCTCCTGTGCTCAGTTTTCCTGTCACTCTGCCCTTTCTGCATTAGGCTGTTTTTGTGACTGAAGGAGTGAAGGGCTAAGGAGTATTAATGTTATAAAGGAAATGGAGATTATGATGTATTATGATTGAGCTAGAAACAAGAGCTAGCTAAGGCTCCCTGTGGCCTGGATTTTCCGGGGAGAGAAGTGATTGTGAGGTCATAGACTAGCTGGCAGGCCACAGCATCAGACTGATGGGCTGTAAAAGCCTCCCAAGCAGCACTGAGTTGTGATGTCATATGGCTGATATGTTGTCAGGACTTCACAATACAGCAAGTTCTTACCGCTGGACTGAAAAGAAAATGTAATGATGAAAGCAAAAGTATAACATTCGAAGAACAGTCACGGAGAGGTAGCCGTGTTAGTGTGTGTCTTCGCAAAATGAAAAAGCAGTCCTGTAGCACTTGAAAGACTAACACAGTAATTTATTAGGTGATGGGCTTTTGTGGGACAGACCCACTTCTTCAGAAGGAAGCTCATTACATAATACTTAATTTTGTTAGTCTTTAAAGGGCTAACATGAAAAGAAGTCCACCCTGCCAGGAATTGGAGGTCTGGCCCAGATTTTTAAGATATTTAGGTTCTGGCCTGTTCTTTAATGTCACGCTGAGGTGACTTAGAAATGTATGACTGAGGCTAAGTCTATCTGCTAAACAGTTTGGACTACATGATATGAATAGCAATACCCATGAAAGTACTAATAGCAGTACAAACACCAAAGTGCTAATCAGTAACTCCCTGCATGGGTATTGCAGGTGTATACTACGAGGTTTCTAGTTCAAATGAGCATCAACCAGTTCCAAGTTATGTTCATGTTAGTGGCATGACAGTGCATCACTTTGATGTGTGCTGCTATTCACCCCTCCAGTATCTGAACTGGGAAGCAGTATAGACAAGTCCTAATCATCAGTTTTCCACAGAGAATGGGGCCCTTAGGAGCCTGAATCTCACTTAAAGGCACTTAGGCTCCTAAGTCAGTTACACGTTGCAGTGCTAAGTGAAGCAGTATCTAACTACCTCTAAAAATCAGGCCTCAGCCTTTTTGTTCTAGTAGTAGTATTATTATTAGCTGTTAGGTATTATCTTAAACTTCTTTGGCTTTTGGAGGCTACCTCTGGTAAATTCCCACCAGTATCAGCTGGCTTTGGGGATTAAGTCATGCCGCTGTTCTGCAGTGAGATGCTTCCATGCCTGCTGTGAATTAAATAGGTAGAGCTTCACAATCCTCGTTTGAAGCAAGTGCCAATTATTTGGTGATTTATTTTGTTCTTCCACTCATAAGGGTTTGTGTATATTTAATGGATGTGAACAGCAATACTTGAGAGGAAATAATTAGCATGCTTAAAAGGACATATTACTAGCTGCAAGGTGGACTGTAAAGTTGAATATCTCCCATAGGAAGTGGTTGGTGGGGGCCCACCACATTTTAAATCCATATTGGATATAACAGCAGTAAACCTACAAAGGTCAGTGTGGGTCAGTGGGCTGGGAACTCGGTGGGTACTTGAGAGACCTGGTTCAATTAACTGACCTGCTGTGTGGCCTTGGAGAGCTCATGTCACCTCTCTATACCTTTATTTCCCCTCCATCCCTGTGTCTGTCTTGCCTAATTAGACTTCAGACTCTTCAGAGTAAGAGAAAGTCACTGCCCTGAAAAGTGAGGTCTTGATCTTAGTTTAGGATTCTAGAAGTTACCAGATTATAAATAACAATAGGAACAGCTCTGCGCTGAGAAGGGGCTAAGCTAGGTGAACCGCCTTTTCCATCTCTACTTGGTACTCGTAAAGTTGCAGTAGACCAAGGTGTTTGCAGCTTAGAACTCGGCAGTACAGTGCTGAACGCCCAGGTCCAGGGCTGGGAGTGCTTCACAAGCCATCTGTTGTCTCCTGGCACCTTGTCCCCTTGCAGCAAACCCTTCTGCCAGTCCAGAAGCAGCATTTAATGGGCTCTGCAGATAATCCTGTTCAGCGGTCCGCAGCTGAAGGAAGGTTGATGCAATGGGGAAGAGTGGAATTAATAGCAAAGGGACCTAGCTCGCATTAATGGGCTTAGTTCTCGCAAAGCTATTTTTGAGTATGAGGATATCAGCTGGCTCTCATTATATTCAACAGTAAAAATCCTAGTGGAAGCAGAATTGAGCTTGTTATCTGATATGGTGATATATTAGCCGATGGCTATCGGGGTAGAAAAAAGATCTCTGAAAAAGAATACCATAAAGTGTATCTCACTGATACCACAGCTTCATTGTGAAGCTGACGGAAGTGGTACGTACCTAATTAATGAATCAGGATCTAAGGCTGCATTGGAATAACTATTGCCAGAAGGAAAGAGACCTTTACCTACCCTTTGGCATAGCACACACCTGTTCCCATTGATGTGGGTTGCTTGCTCACAAAGCGTGCAGCATGAACCTGGCACAGTGCCACATTTTTGCTCTTTTGAAACCAAATTAAAACAGTCCAACATTATTGGAAAGCCAAAGAGACTGCAGCTGAATTTAAGTTATGTGACCTACCGTGTAGCCAAATTTACCACTGGGGCAAGCACATGGAAAGTAAAGTAACATGGCCACCTGCCATTTGATTTATTTGTTTTGGAATTGCGAGTTTAAAAGTGTGTCTGTCTCTCTTTCACACATACATACAGTTTCTTCTGACCAGTGATCTGAACTCTTCTGTAACAAATTCAGTCTTTTGGAAGGAACTTCTCCTGCCATGTTTGTCTCCTATTTATAGTAAGCCCTTTACTCTGTTAAAAACTCTTCTACTGAAATGCCTCTCTCTTCTTTGAAAAGGCTAACCCCATAAGTTCTCCCTAAACTAAGTCATCCCACCAGCAGGCAGCAAGGCTGGTGCAGCATAAAAAATGACTGACTTTGTTAGTAATAATGCCTTTAACAACTTCCTTGTGATGACATCGCTTCCAAGCTCTCCTGTCAGTCATGCAAATCTGTCTGCTAACGTGGGCCTTCCATCACTTTTTGCATATAATTCTTTTTTCTTTTATCAAACCAAATGAAACATATTGGTAGTATAATTCCACACCTGTACCCCACAGATTTTAACTCTCTATGGGTGCATTTTTTTGTGCCTAGCAAATAATTGCTTCTGTTGCCCTATATATGTTACTCCAAATACTGCGGTTCCTTTGCCATATATGACACGAAAGGTCGCAAAACCAGTAACCTCCTGCAGCCAACTGGAAACATATCATGAAGTAGGATGATGCTCGAGCTACCTACAACTGTGTTCAGGAGTTTTTTCAAAAAACAACTTCTTAAATCTGAACACTCTAGGAAAGATCAGAAGAAGAGTATTGACTAATGTTAATTATATTCTTCTCAAGTGATCACTTGCCTTCATTCCAATAGGCTTGTGCGCACCACATGCATAACTGCTGTAAGCTTTTTCCCCTAGCACAATCTTTCCCAATTTTATTTGGCCCCAAAACCCTTTTAAACTTGAAGTAATTTTTTGGAACCCCTAACAACCCCTTAACCCCTCTCAACCCCAAACCCACCCCCCTATTCCCAGGTTTAATCCCTCTCAGCTCCAAATCCGAGCTCCCCACATCCCCAGGCTTAAGCTCCCTCAACCCCAAACCCGCCCAAATACCTCACCCAACATGGCGGACAAACGTACCTCTGCTCCCCCAACTCTAGTCCCACGAGCCCGATGCAGGACCCATCTGACTCCCCTTCTGGTGGTAGCAGGGCAGGGAGCTGCAGAGGAGTCAGCTGTGGCTGCATCTGGAACTGCAAATGACTCCATAAGCCTTATGCAGCTCCAGAACCACAGGTTTCTGACTGCTGACTGTAGAACCCTTACTTTCACTTCACAGAACCCTAGGGTTCCTGGGGCACCAATTGGGAAAGACTGCCCTAGTGGTACACATCAGGTTGGCTGTGGAGTCCCCCAGAATGGTGCCTGCAAGGCACAGTATATAAAGCTCTGCTGACTCCTCCCCACCCTCAGTTCGTTTTTACCACCAGTGACAGACATTGGAGTACTTGGGTTTTTTGCTCTGCAAGACAGCCCTAGCTGGTTTTTCCCCAGTTTTTTTCCTTGTTTATAGTTAGTCAGCTGTTCTTGTTAAGTAGTAATTAGTTGATATGTCTAGGTGGGGGATCATTTTTGTTCTCTGTTAGTTTTCCCCAGGGTCCTGAAGGGGAGGTTTCAGAACTCTGTTGCTTGTGGTAATCCCATACCAAGAGGGGATCTGCATATCCGTTGTTTCAAGTGTTCAGGTGACAAAGTGCATGGCGACGTGGCAGCCTTTCTACACAAATGTTGGGTGCAGGTCTTCCCATCCCTTGACAACTGACTCATCAAGGGCTGGTCTCAGGAGCAGGTCTGTCAGCATGTGGAATTGGTGAAAGCTGCACTGGGACGTGTTCTAAACGTTTCCAAGTCACAGCTGCACCTGGCTCAACACATAGAGCTCATTGGGGCCCTCCTAGACTCAACACATGTGAAAGCCTTCTTGCCCAAATCTTACTTTTGCGGGGTGTGGAATTGTTCCCTTTTTGCTAGCCCCATGGGAGGACTGGAGGATTCCTAAGGGACTGGAGAGGTTACACCTCCAGATTAAACACTCGGTCTCTTAGTAGAACCACCACCTGGTCCTGTCTGGGCCCATGTGGCCCCCGCACACCTTTGAGCGTCAGGGCACCTGTTCCTTGTCATATTTCTCTTGGAAGATCCCCTTCCTAGTGGCCATAACCTCGGCCAGGTGGGTTTCAAAGCTCTGAACCCCTGTATATGTTTTGTTTACCAGGACAAGGTATCTCCACCCCCGCCCGGCTTTTCTGCCTAAGGTGGTCTCCCATTGCCATGTTAAAAAGGACATTTTTCTATCCATGTTCTTCCCAAAACCACTCCTAGGTCAGAGGCCTTTCATTCCCAAGATGACAGGTGTGCCCTGCAATAGCCGAACAGATGAGGCAGCTGCTCATCTCATCCCAGTGTCTCACATCCTGCATCAGCAACTGCTGTGACCTGTTGAGTGTTCCGGCCATGACAGGGCTCAGCGGTCTTACTTGTGTAAGTTCCCAGTCAGGACATCTCAGGGCAACAACTTGATCCTTGTCCACACGTTTGCAGCTCACTACGCAGGACCCATGTGATGCAATGTTCAGGAGAGCAGTTCTCCAGATGGTAGCACGTTAATTTCCAGCCCCTTCTGCAGGTAAACTGCTTGTATATCACCTGTTGGAATACACATGAGCAATCACTTGAAGCGAAATTGGTTACTTACCTTTTGTAACAGTTGTTCACGTCCATTCCAAATTCCATCCACCTCCCCTCTGTCGGGAAGCCGGCAAGAAAGAACTGAGGGCGTGGAGGGTGAGCAGAACCCTGTATACTGTGCCTTCAAGTGCCACTCTGGGGGGCTCCATAGCTGACCCAATGGGTACCACTAGGGGAAGAACCTTCTGACAATCATGCACACAGCAACACATCTCAAAGAACAACTCTTACAAAAGAGAAGTAACTGTGAAGTAACTGTAGCCTTTATCAGTTGAATCCCTTATCAGCGTTGCCATTAATATGCATGGCATTGATGTTAGACTAACCTGCCTATAGTTTTATGCGAGTTGTCATTCCTGTCCATTTTGAATGTTACCACAATATTTGCACTCTTCCAGTCTTCCGGCATTTCTCCACTATTCCAATATTTATAAAAAGTAAACATAACCATTCCAGAGATCCCTTCAGCCAACTCTTTTAGGATTTTGGGTGCAAGTTATGTGGGTATACTGACTTTAAAATATTTATCCTAGAGGAACATATTAACATCCTCCTTGGTTATTAATGGATTAGTAAAATCTTAATTATCTGATTTGAGTTTACTCTCATGGGAGATAGGGAGTCAAGGATATCACGGACTAGAAGCCAGGAAATTAGATACAGGAGGTGTTGCTTGTTGATTTATATATCTGTTTTGTGTTCTGGAGCTTGCTGATCATAGAGTTCCATGGAGACATTGTGGCAGCTGGAGTTATTTTGCTAAATTTACGTTATTTAGGCTAAGCATCAAAATCCTGAAATAGGCCCAAATCCTCAGAAAGTGTGTGTGTGTTTAAACTTGAACTTCCTTTAACTTACATTTTCCTTAATCCAGCCACAATGTTACTGCAGGGGTCCCAGTGGTAGTCGCTGAAAAAGGTCTGGCCCAGAGCATTCGTAGGAGCTCTGTTGCATGTGACACATCCTCCGGGTCAGTGTTGTTGATAGTGCTGACATGCCATCTTTAGGGTGTTGTCAATTGGTTGATTAGTGCAAAGGGATCTGAGCAGGACAGAATTCATTGTAAAGTTGTTCACTCAGCAGGGATTTGTGAAGTGCCAGGGTTCAGAATACCCAGCTGGAATCACCAGGCTGAGCTTTCTCAGAACGATGAGAAAATAATCCCTGCTCAGAAGGTCAGGGAGGGCTCTTGCAGAGGAAATACCAAATACTTCACAGAAAGACATTTGGCCTCGTATACCAGGGAATTCAATATAGCCCTTGATCACTGAACGAAGATTTTGGGGAAGTTTTGGGCTTTAATGTTGTGGGTAGGGGAGCTGTCTCCATTGAACCCAATCAGATTTTTTGTAGGTAAGGACGCAGATATTCCATATTAAAGTTCATAAGTAAAGAAAGAGCAGGCCTAGATCTAGACGCTAAATGAGAAAATACTTTTCAAGATAACAAGAAGACCTGTGGCACTTTATAAATCAACAGATAGTTTGGAGCATAAGCTTTTGTGGGCAAAGACCCGTTTCGTCAGATGCATGAGTGGGGAGGATTCCAGAGGAGGGTTTAAAGAGGGAGTCACAGTTAAGGGGAGGGCTGGAGTTGACAGGGTCTGTTCAAATCTGTTCTGTTCAGCTACCCCTCTGATACTTTTCAAGGTAGTATTTATGATAAACAGTACTTAAATTACCTTATAAAACAGGCAATATGGTCTAGTGGTTGGGGCACTGCAGTGAAAGTCGAAAGGTTTACATTCTGTCCCCAGCTCGGCTACTGAGTTGTGTGATGTTGGGCAGGTCATTTTACCCCTCTGTGCATCTCTTTCTCCTCTCACCTTTCACCAGTGGTGTCTGGATTGTAACTTTTTTTGGGCAATGGCCATCTCTCACTGTGCAGTGCCTGGCACAATGGGGCCTGAGTCTGGGTTGAGGCCTGTAGGTAAGACTACTCTACAAATTACAGTAGGCCAGGAAATCTTGTTTCTCTGAGTCAAATCCATACTCGCATGGAACAGCACCTCAATCCATAAGTAATTGTATAGATTGCTATTAGGGATGTAAAATCCCATTTTATTGGTTAACCAGTTAACTGATTAACCTATTAAAGGATGGAGGGGGGCTGCTATGGTCTGGCTGGACCATCCCGATTTGTGGTGCTGCCATGGCTGAGGGGTGTCTAGTGCAGCCAGAGCAGCCCCCGTCTGCGGCAACCTGCCCAGGAGTGCTCCAGCCTGGCTTTCAGCCCAGCAGGGCAGCCATGGTCACTGGTGCACAGCTGCTCCACCTCCCACAATCCAGCCCTCCCTCCCTTTCTACTCCAGACGACTGGAGCAATGTCCTGTCCCTGGCAGACTGGGGGCTGCTCCATCCCTACCAACTAACCAGTTAAACATTAACATCCCTAATTCCCATGGGCCTATAGAGCTAGATGTTGTTGTTACAGGCAGGATGAGGTTCTACTCCGAATGAGTAAAGGTGGTCCTTCTGTTAGTAAGTTGTAAGTCAAAATTAACAAGCATTGAACATGACACATAATTGAACAATGAACTTGGACCCTGCTTTGCATTTAGAACATTTGAATAAGCTCTGTCCAGAGCCCCAGAACCTCTAATAACAATATAGACACTCCCATAGTTCCAAGCATCTAACTTACAAACATCTACACATAAACAAAAGCTCACTTGCAGCCTCAGGAATGGGGCTGGGGGGCTGCTGGAGCCAATGCTCAACCTGTGGGTGGAGGACCGGGAGTGGCCGAGGATGGGACTGGCTTCTGGAGCAAGCAAAGAGCCTGTGAGGGGTGGGGATAGTGGCTGAGGATGTCCAGATGTTCCCTTTGGAATCTCCGCCTACCTCCTCATCCTCCTCGTAATTAAACCTGCCTTGCCTCATGCACTAGTATTTAAGGTTAAATTAAAAAAAAAAACTATTCCTACTATTTTTCATTGCAAATATACACTAGTTCAGCTACTTTATGGGTTAAGTAGGATTTTGTGAGCTAGCCTGGGAAGTTAATTACCATTTGTAACATTGTTTTTATGGGAAAATGCATTCCAAGTTCCAAACAACAGACTTACAAACTAACTTTTGGAAAACAACCCATTCATAACTTGGGGACTTCCTGTACAGATATTTTCAGCTAAAACAATGAGCAGTGAAATAGTTAACAATGTTGATGTTTAAATTGATAGTGCTGGGCTTTTTAGTCCAACCCCGCTGAGACGAATGGAGCAGCTGATACATCTCAGACCTATTGAGTAGTTATATGAATGACAAATCAGCTTAATTTGCTCTTGCAGTGACCCTCGAGCTCATCAGCTATGAAGGATCTTTGTACCTATTTCGTCAGTTGCTGTGAGCGTGAAAATTTGTGCAACCAAATCATTTCCCTGGAGCCACACAAGGGCTGGATTTTAAAGGCATTGAAAATAAAGACTGTTGTACACCACATGGCCTATACAGCATTATTACTAGAGATCCTGAGAATTTGCTTCTAGCTATTAATACTGGGGAATGATCTGTTAGGCGTGGCAAGGTCTTTTTATTTGGATGTTGAATAAGGAAGCATTTTTCTTTAAAAAAAAAAAAAAAACTTTCTAAATGGCCAAATGACACGTTCTCATTGGATGCATCTACACGTGCATTCCTCTTTCGAAAGAGGTATGCAAATAAAAATGCAAATGAGATATAAATTTGCATATTGACACTCCATTTGCATATTCTAATTTCAAAAGAGTTTCTTTCGAAAGAAGAAAGCCAGTGTAAACGCTGCTCTTTTGAAAGTAAACCCATCTTTGAAAGAATCCTTCTTCCCTTAATTTAATGGGAAGAAGGATTCTTTCAAAGATGAGGTTTACTTTCGAAAGAGCAGCACCTACACTGGTTTTCTTCTTTAGAAAGAAGCTCTTTTGAAATTAGAATATTCAAATGAAGTGTCAATATGCAAATTTATACCTCATTTGCATTTTTTATTTGCGTACCTCTTTCGAAAGAGGGATGCAAGTGTGGGCGCACCCAGTGAGTCCAGTTAGCTGTACGGTTAGTCAGGTGTCTCTAAGAATCCACCTTGGATGTGTCTGTTTCCTAGTTTTAGCTTGAATAATGATGGTTTTGTGTAGCAATATGTTTTCTTTTTTTTCAAGTTGTAGAACTGTATGAATGATTGGAAATTAGTTTTTGTATATACGTAGACTCTGAGAACAGAAAAGACTACCTTGAGCATGTTTAATGCTGCCTATCCATTAGCTGTTTGTGTTGTATTTTGAGTTCAAAACTGATTTGTAAGGCATTTCATTTTCCCAGGACTGGCAGAGCCTATACCATTACTGTGGCTATGTCTACACGTGCCCCAAACTTCGAAATGGCCATGCAAATGGCCATTTCGAAGTTTACTAATGAAGCGCTGAAATGCATATTCAGCGCTTCATTAGCATGCGGGCAGCAGCGGCGCTTCGAAATTGACGAGCCTTGCCGCCGCGCAGCGCGTCCAGAAGGGGCTCCTTTTCGAAAGGGCCCCGCCTACTTCGAAGTCCCCTTATTCCCATGAGCTCATGGGAATAAGGGGACTTCGATGGGAATAAGGGGACTTCGAAGAAGGTGGCGTCCTTTCGAAAAGGAGCCCCGTCTGGACACGCCGCGCGGCGGCAAGGCTCGTCAATTTCGAAGCGCCGCTGCCGCCCGCATGCTAATGAAGCGCTGAATATGCATTTCAGCGCTTCATTAGTAAACTTCGACGAAGTTTGGGGCACATGTAGACACAGCCTATGTGACTTAGAGGATCAGCCCCTCTCAGCAGAAATCATTTTAACTTTATTTTTAGGGGGGAAAAATCTTGTTTTAGTCCATTCTGTCCTCCCTGTCATTCTGATCTGACAAAGTAACTGTTTTGCGGACAGTCTCATATTTCATTTTGCCTTACTCAATGATGTACCCTTTAAGAACAGTGGTTTTCTCTATATGAAGAGTTCAGTTGCTGCATCAGAGCTGAAGCCAAATCTTTTTGTATCCCTGGGGAGAAATGTGTAATCTTCTCTGATATGCCTGTCACAGAGTAAAACTGACCGCTTCTAAGAGAGTTTGGGCTCAGCTTCACCTGTGGTTGATTTACTTCTCTGATTATGAGAGTCATGTGATAGGGTAGCTTGTACTTAACCCAGTGAAAGAGAGACTGACTGGTAAGAGATGTTGGGGGATGGGAGGGTAGCACAAGGATTCAAGGGAGCTGGAGAGGCCTAAGAGGAAGTAGGACATGAGATCCCAGGAGTGATACAGAACAGAAGAGGCTTGGGTAATTAAACACTGTTGGGCTGCAGGCCCAGAACTTATACCAGGGTTTGTTTAGGGGCACAGGCTTTCTCCCCAAAGGGAGAGGAAAGAAAAAAGAAAGTCCCTCTTTCACCTGAAAAAGCTGCTTCTTTGCGTTTGGCTTTTGCTTTAGCTGGTGAAGTAAATCACTCAGACTCCAAAGCAGCATACTAACTGCGCGGAAAGAGAATGTCCCAAGAGCTGGACTGAGTAACTCTTACCTCCATCCTCAAGCTATTGAAAACAGACTCTTGGTTCACAGAAGTACAGCACGTTTTAAACAGGAAATCTGTTTCCCTTGGGTCCAAATTGCACGGTCACAACGGAATGGAGGTGGAATCCTGCATTCTACTCCTGTGACTTGATGCAAACCAATTTTTGCTTATTTTCTAGACTGCATTTGCTGCAGAGATATCTTGAACAGGCTGATGTATTAGCCTTTTTATTTTCTGAGAGCTGCCATTACACTTATTCTTGGAGCCATGCTAATGAAACAAAAGTGACTTTTGGATTGTCCTTTTTACACTTAGGCCTGTAGCCTAGGCTTCATGTTTTTACCCTTGAATGCTGAGATGAGACTAAACCAAAAGCCTGCATCTGGTCAATCCACAGAGGTTCTGCTGTCTGTAGTCTTTGAGTGAAAGCTCTTTGGGGAAGGGACCATTTCTTTGCTATGTGTTTGTACAGCACCTTGCACAATCTAGAGCTCTAGATGCTGCTATAGTATAAATCATTATTACTACTTACAAAGGTTTGTATCTGGCTTTCACATGCATCTCTACCAAAAATCCATTTTAGCTACCCTAACTGCTGCTTTCAGAATCCAGAGTAATTTACTTATTTCAGCCTTCATATATAAGGTGTCCATCACTGCAGTGAATTTGCAGATTCAATGAACCATATCGTCTAGTGTAGAGACTCCAACAACACTGACAGAGCTCTGAGCTCCTATAGAACTGTCCTGCCAGCCCTGCATCGGCACTACTAACAATGCTGTGCTTTCAGAATTGGCAAGCTGTGATGTCTCTCTGACCTCTCTTCCCTTTGTGTTAGGGTCGCTGTGCTCCCTCACCATTGATAAGGTCTTGCCTGAAGATGTGGGCCAGTATAAGTGCATAGCTGAGAATGCAGCAGGAAGAGCTGAATGTGCTTGCAAAGTGATAGTGGATGGTAAGTACTTTCCTTGATAAGAAAACTCCTTCAGTAAAACTTCCTCCCACTTTCCATACCCGCTCCTTCCCGGTCTCATCCCTTCTTAAACAGAAAAAAAAATAGTTGTCCATTTTCTTTCCATGAAAATCAAATGGTAACTCAATCCCTTTTACAAACAGCCTGAGCAGGAAGCTAAGCACTGGGCTTGCTGTGGGACTTAATCCTTCTTTTGCTTCTGATGCCCACTGGGTTTCTAAAATGGTTTTACAGCAGTAGGTGTAGGGCAGCAGTTGTTTGAGAACCTTGGAGAACTCCAAAGGTTCCCAGGCCCTGCTAATCAACTCTCCCTCCTCATCCCCACCTCCCTGCCCTGTCCCGCCTGTGGCCTGGGGCTAAGTCTGCCCTGGTTCTGCATGGCTCCCACAAGTGGCTACGAAGGCTTGCAGCTCCTAGGCACATGATCAGCCAGAGAGACTCCAGAAATGGCAACCAATGGGAGCTGTAAGGGCAGAGCATGTGTGTGTTAGGCAGCACAGGAAGTCTCACTGGCTGCCTATGCATCTAGGAGCCACATGGACCTGACAGCTGTTTCCAGAGAGCCCCTATAAGTGCTGTCAGCACTCTGACCCCCCCAGCCCCACCCCAGTATCTGCAACTTCAGCCAGAGCCCACACCCCGCTGCCCCACTCCAGAGTCACCTCCATCCCCAAACTTCCTCCTGGAGCCTAGACCCAGTAACATGACCTGCTGCCCCAGCCCAGAACCCCCCAATGCCGGGGGGGAACTAAACCTGTCATCCCAGGTCCTACTCCAGAGTCTGCACCTGCACCCAGAGCCCTAACCCCCTGCCGCCCCACAACCCAACCCCTGTCCCATCCCAGTGAAGGTGGGAGAGAACAAACAGCAGAGAGAGGGGCCATGGAGTGAGTGGAAGGTGGGGACCCACTGAAGGAGCAGAGCTGGGAGTCCATGAAAATTGTGGAATCAAAATGGGGATCCTCAGTTTGCTAAAGTTAGAGAATTACTGGTGCAGTGTTGTTGGATCTATGAGGATTTGCCTGCCTAAGCTCCCTGCGTTGTCAGTTTAAGTATAGGTGATCTGAGTTTCTTTGCTTAAAGCCTCCTTTGCATTCATCTTCTTGAGCTGTGCAGAGAGCTGCTTAATTGTACTCCTCTTTTCTTTGGAACTTGGCATTCCCCAGCAACTTTGAGCAGTAAAGCTTATCTAAACTATGTGCAAGCCAACAGTTTTTCCCCAGCTTTGCAGGAAGCTAATGATGATAGCAGAGGCTATTGTCCTTCTGCTCCATTATTAAATAAAATTAATATTTTATTGCTTTTACTTTAATTTCAGATCCCTCACCTACAAAGACCCCAAAGTCTGCTGAGAAGAAGACCAAAAGGCCAAAGAGTTCACTTCCCCCAGTACTTGCAACAGAGAGTAAGTGGTATAGTGATTTAACAGCTTCCTTTTAACTGGAATGATGAGTGCATGGAATGCGGAGATACTTCCTGACTGTGTACAGACACAGGAATGAAGGCAGGCAGCTTGTATTGTTTCTTTAACCCTTCCATGTAGGTCGTGTGAATTGAGAGTTTATACCTTAGGGAGAATGAAAGGGAGAGGCAACAGTTTGAGTTCAGACATATCCTACTCAGTTCTCTGTTTCCATCGTGATGCATAAAACTTACCACACAGATTCCTTCCTGGCCGCTAAGGGACTTGGGAATTCTCAAGAGGTTTGCTATCACTGCAGATGCAAGACACACTGTATGTCCTCCATGGATAATAGAGGGCATTGCAGGTGGCCCTGCGTAAAATGTCATCTGTAACATAATCTGCTCTGTTTTTCTCCATTTCAGTTGGATTGTGGGGTCTGTGCACTTTTTGTTTTAAACTAATAAGGTTCGGTCTGTTGCTGTTAATTGGAATTATAGTTGTCACTAGCCATACTCTGGAAAAATCCTGTAGTATCTGTCAGCAAAATGCATCGCATTTCTTTGCTGTAACATGACTCTTGAAAGACTGCAAACGTAAGCAGGGTTGAGTAGACAGTCCTTTCCTGACTACACATTAAAGCCAGCGTAGTAATATACAGTATTTTATTGCAAGTAGCACTACTGCATTTAAAGGGAAGAGTAGCAGAAGGTACAATTTCCTGACACAGATGTCTCCCTGAAATGAACCACAAGTATGTAGTGTATTAGTTTTTTAAGAAGCTGTAGAGAAGATTCCCTTTAAATGAAAGCAGAAAATGTCTCCTCTTCTTTAAGATGTTTCACTGTTTAACATCCTTCTAATAGAGCCACAAAATAATATAATCAGACTATTTTTTAAACAGATGCTTTTTGGGTGAATGGAATACTTATTGTTTGTTAAAGACTTACAATGCAGTATCAAACTATATTGGGCACGAATAGTAATGAACTGCACCCTTTAGATTGTTGATGCATAACAAGACTGTGTTTACCATACAGCCTCAAGATGTTTTGTCATGATACACTCTGTGCATGACTCCTAAAAATGTTCTATAAATGCTGCTCCGTGCCTACCAATATGCATATTCTTCTTTAAAGGTGACTCGCCCATTATGCTACAGCTACCAAAGCACAGTAACTTGCAGATCTATCCCCTAATATGCAATCCTGATCTGGGTGCAAGTTCATTCAGCTCCATTGCCTTCAGTAGCACTGCACTGATTTACCCCAGCTGGGTATCTGACCTTAAAGGGAAGAGTAAGTGTTAAGAAGGGAAACCAGTTCATATTTTATCTTCAATAGAAAAGAAATTTACAAGGAATTGAGTGGGCAGATCCCCTTTAGAAGCTTTGACCATCTCAGCCATCCTGCGGGGGTGGGGGGGGGGCAGGGAGCTGCATCTTCCTGACATTCCTGTTTGTGTGTGTGTGACTGGTACCATACTGAATATACAAAACCGATTCAGTAGCACTTACCCTTTTAAATGCAAGTTGAAATCCCTCCCAGATAACGTACATGAATTATTGCCATCTGAAAGGCAATGAACTTTGTGTGTGTGTGTGTATGTGTGGGGTTGCACATGTATGAAGGATTGCTTTTACAACTGCGAGTTCCCCTCGAGAATGTCAACAAAGTAAGAGGTCCCAGTCTAACAAGGGGTTAAGTTGTATTCTGATCTCGTTTGGCCCATAACACCTTGGCCATGTCTACACTAGCCCCAGACTTCGAAATGGCCATGCAAATGGCCATTGCAAAGTTTACTAATGAAGCGCTGAAATACATATTCAGCGCCTCATTAGCATGCTGGCGGCTGCGGCAGTTCGAAATTGACGCGGCTCACAGCCGCGCAGCTCGTCCAGACGGGGCTCCTTTTTGAAAGGACTCTGCCTACTTCGAAGTCCCCTTATTCCCATCTGCTCATAGGAATAAGGGGACTTCAAAGTAGGCGGGGTCCTTTCGAAAAGGAGCCCCATCTGGACGAGCCGCACGGCGGTGAGCCGCATCAATTTCGAAGTGCCGCAGCCGCCCACATGCTAATGAGGCGCTGAATATGTATTTCAGCGCTTCATTAGTAAACTTCGAAATGGCCATTTGCATGGCCATTTCAAAGTTTGGGGCTAGTGTAGACATGGCCCTTGTTGGTCCTAGATTATTGCCATCATATCACTGTAGTAGACTATTGCCATCATATCACTATAGTCAGCTATCCATACCCTGCCTGCAGCTGGTGTTTGGTCAGAGAAAGCGAAAGCAAGCATGGCATTGTAGCCTGATGTTTAGGATACTTGCTTAGGGACGTTCAAGTTCTTATCTCTGTTCCAATGATTACTTATTTATAAAAGGTGGAAGAGCTTCAGCAGGAATTATTGAGATAGACTTGTACCAAAATATGTCATAGCTCACTGACAAGGACACTCTTCTGCAGTGTGGAAATCCAATTTCAAATCTCTTGTGCACATCAAACGGAATGAAGAATTGAACCTGGGTCTCCTAGATTTGAGAACACCGTAACCACTGGCAAAAGATTATAAAGGAAGTTCTCCTGCTCCTCCTGGCATGGCAGCAATTGTGGAATGGAAAATTGCGCTGGTCCAAGATCCAAGGCTTGCCTTAATCCTAGCCCGGGGTTTCAGAAAAAAGTCCCCATGCACCAGGCAACCAGTGATATTTTTAATATTGCTGAAATGCTGTTTCCACAGACTGCCAATTGACAGTGTGAACAGCCACCCCCATCTTCATGCTTATCATCATTTGTCTTAGAAAGAGAGTTCAAAGTGAATGTCGTGGGTTCCCTATGGGCGTGGGACAAGAGCCATTTCATCTGATTGTTCACTACCTCCATCCCTGGTGTGTCACTCACGCTTGAGCAAATTGCTCACCTGTAAAATGGTACCAGATCAGAACAGTGATGTACTGCATTCACTCCATGCATATGTCAATAAGCACACTAGGTCCTGAAGAAAAGCTTGCAGAGTTCAGTACAGTTCTTTGCATTGCAAGCACCTTGTGAATGGATAACATATTGGCCACCTTCTTTGGCATCAGACTGCTGCTACTGAAAGGCTGAATGAATAATTCTCAGCACTCACACTTTACTCTACAGTTGAGAAGCCACCAAAAATATGGATAATTCCCATTAAAATGAATGAGAAGTGGGCAGCCAGATCTCCCATATGGCTCTGAAAATCTTGATTGATATCCACAGTGCTTTAGAAACGTTAATCCTCATCCACCCCATCAAAAGTGAACGTTGTCCTCTCTAAGGCAGTGGGAAACTGAGGCAAGGAAGTTTGATTACCATTTTCAAGACCGACTAGTGATTTTTTTTTTTTTGGTATTCAGTTAAAATTGTCCTTACAAGAATGGATTTTCAGAGGGTGAATACCAAGTTTTTCCTAAAATTGAGGCCTCTTTGAGGTGTCCTAAATAGGATGTCCAAAATAACTACACAGTCGAACCCCAAGTTGCATGCATCTCGGTTTAATGCAACTGAGAGTGGTGGAGAGCTGGTGCCTGGCTCCAGGCTGCCTGCCGCTCAGGGGAGCGAGGAAAGTGACCAGCACTGCAGCACTGGTTAGTTTCCTGTCTCCTGTGAGCAGAGGGCAGCCAGGAGCCTCACTCCAGCTCCGCCCCACTCACACAGCACTGCTGCACTGGTCAGCTTCCTGGCTCCCCCTAGTAATGCAAAATTTGACTTACGCAGAGTTGTGCAAGAACTCAACCTCCACATTAGTTGGGGGTCTACAGTAATACTTTGTTTTAAAGAAAAAGAAGTGGCTTAAATGGCTCACCCAATATCACAAAATGAGCCAGTGGCAAGGGTGGAACTTAGAATTCAAGCTTCCTAACTCCCAAGCCTGTGCTCAGTTGGTTCAGTGTATCATGGTGGCTTTCATGGGTGAGCTGATTTAAAATACTATGAAAAATAGCTCTTGTCCCAGAGCTGTTTTTCTGGGCTGACCGTATCAGATCTCTGAAAAATTTCCTTTTTGAAATACTAAAAGGCTTAACCAAAATAAGTGTCTGATACTAGCCAGAAGCTGTTGTAAAGATTTCTGACTGTACCATGTCTTAACAGTGCAATTGCATTATGGTGCAACAACCTATGGGCAGGACAGGAGTAAAGCAGTGAACCTGGTACTAAGTCACTCTAAAATGGTCTGGAATTAACTTCTAAATGGAGTTCATGATGCACTTGTGAATGTCTTGAAAGAAATGCCTGCTGTATTCTGTGGACATATTTCACAGCATTGCTTTAAGCTAAATATTACGGAATGGTGTCTGTTCTAAGTAAATTTCTGTAAGTTATACTGGATTCTCCTATCCCAACCGCATGTCTTATACTGCTAACTCCCATTTACATAATTCCTGTTGAAGGGATGATCTAACTGAGAAATTAATCACATCTGGTGCAACTTTTCTCTCTGCTCACTAAAAAATGCAATGTACTGTGTCAGAGAAAATATTGGGTGTATTGATTTTATTTATTTATTCATTTATTTATTTGGACAAGAACAGGGACTACAGTATTGAAAAGTATTTGTTAGCCTGCTGAAATAAATCTTTATACCTGCTTCTATATGAAATCTGTTTGATTTCACATCAGACAAATGTTGCGCTTTCTTTTGCTGACAGTTGTTAATAAAATGTCATCACAACACTACCCAGAGCAAATCCCCTGGAAGGCTCTAGCCTTATCTTACCAGATCTGATTTCTCAGCATCACAGTTGCATGGATGGAATGCTGAGCAGCAGCAGCAGCGTTGGAAGACTATGTCATAAATGTAAATATGCCAGGGGGTCTTTATCATGCTACATATTTATCTCCAGGGCAAGCAGGATTCAGAACACTTAAATGACTGTGGAAAAATCAGCAGTTGATGACCAAGTGATTAGTGCACAGTTCTGTTAGTTGCTCTTCAATGAAAAGCCTTGTCTGAGAATCCAAGTTCATAGGAGCCACTTTAGGTAAATACAACATTAATTGCCAGACTTGACATGTGTGGTTTGGGAGATATATAATCAAATCATAAAACACTTCAGTTTATTCACTGTTATCCATTCCTTGTCAACATGGAATGACAAGTTTTGCGAGTTATTACTATACTGTTAGTACAAAGCACAGCCACTAATGCATATTTCTCCCTTATAAAATGAAGTGCTTCCACATCTGTTAGCGGTGGCACTCTTTCAAGCTCTTTTTATCTATATAAAATGTGCCCAGTTACAGCCAATGATTCTTTCTTCGTCTTGTGAAGTGAGAGAAACTAATCAGATCTGAGAAACCAGTTTCCCCTAGCTTAGGACAAAAGTATGCAGGAAAAATATGAAACCCAGTAATTCCATCAGTCACTGATCTCCTCCTGATAGTGTGGGAGATGTGTGTGGCTAGGAAATGCAAAATGTGTTTGCAGAGATCTGTGCATCAGAAATGAATGCAGAATTTTGCCCTAAAGAGTAAATCCTATGTTCTGTCCAAGTAACTGGCCCCAGGACCTGTGCAGATACACCGAGGGTTGGAGAGGAGGACAATTCTGTTGCAGTGAGGGTTATCCTCGCTCCCCCAAGTAGTAGGGAGCATTTGAAGGGGCCCGAGAAAGAGACTACAAGCTCTTCTCTTGCTGCACCCTTTTCCCAGGATGTTCATGCCCCACCAGTTGTATGCTGCCATATGGAGAGTTCCCAAAAGCAGGGCTGTGTTCTGTGCCAGTGTTGCAAAGCATTCAATCACTAATTCCACTGGGCAAGAAGCCTCTTTCCCCACAGACCGAGGGACTGGATTTGTTCATGAGTGCAGCTGAAATCTGCTTCCTTAGGATACACAAATAAAGAGGATGCTAAGCCATAGCATTGGGTCAGAACCTGAACTCTCCCAAAGCTCAGGGCATTTAGAGTTTGTTTCAGTTTGGGGCACCTGGGCTGGGATACATAACAAACAGTTTTGTGAAACTGAGAATCAGTCAAACATAAACTAGCTGGAATAAAAGGCCATAAGAGACTCAACTTGTTGAATCTTTAATTAATGCCTTAGTTTACAATAGAGAATCTAGTTTTTATATATATATATAAAAAAAACATTATGGAGAAATAACCGTCTGTTGTATAAGTTATTCCTCCTTGGTGCCTCATTCACCACCATCTACCTTATGTCAGATGTGCTATTTGAATCACTGCTGGGTTACTTAACAGGTTATGCCATATTGACTTTTCTGGCTGCGTGAATGCTGGCAAAGAACAGTGTTTTCCATGGCTTTTGCTTACAGTCCATTCTACGTAACTGTGACTTTTATTAATTTTCTTACATGGAGAAAAATGAGAGTATTTGTCCAGAAATATGTTTTTTGCATCACAGGCCTGAACACAGGCAGTGCAAAAACAGTGAATTTTGAGTGAAATAACCTAGCAAGCACATGAAAACTCCAGCATAGAATAGAAACAAAACCAAGCTAGGTTTTCAAAAACAGGAGCCTAAAGCTGAGCTCCTGACTCTGTTCTTAGATGCCTCAATAACTCTCACTGAATTCACTGACTGACGATCATTTTTGAAAATCAAGCCATAGGTACTTGGGAGTCTGTATCAACTCAGAAACTTGGCTTTAGGCACCAAATTCTGCAAGCGTGGCTGTCTATGATCTCTTAGCACCAGGTCTTGCATAACTGAAGTCAGTGAGGGTTGCAAGCACTCAAAACCTCAGGGTATGTGAGAAGCATGAAAACTACAAGAGCCCAACTTCTCAGTCTTGCTCCCATTGAAGTCACGTTCACTGAAGTCACATTTGAATTCCCATTGATTTCAGTGGAATTTGGTCAGACGTGAGGAGCCTGTATTTCTGTTTCATGCTAGGTTTCTTACGTGCTTACTAGTCTTGGTTTGATATGTTTTAGCAACAGCCCCTGTCTTCTCAAAGCTGTTTTGAACCAATCTTCTCATGTGCTATGGGTATATATCTTCTGCTATATTTAATCTTTCAAGTGATTCAGGCTTGGAGTGTGTTAATGTGTCTTCTCTCTTCCCTGGGAATGTCTGCGAATTTCCTTGGATTTCTTAAGGGAGATTGGTGGAAAAGAACCTGATAGATTGTTGTTACATGTTTTAGAAACTAAATATGGGATTTTTCCATTGAACCAGATTGTCATATTCAATGAGAAAATAAAAGCTATTATAGAATCTGCAGAATCAAAAGTGTTACCTCTCAAATCTCTAGCTTGGCTGACAAATGAGTTATTCTGTCGAGCTTCTTTTTCTCGCCATATTTAACTCTTTGATTGCTGAGTTAATAAGCATTTGTCTCAACAGGTTTTAAGGGGAAAAAATTGTGAATTTGGAACTGTTTAGCTTTTAATCCCCCACTACTGTTTCTGGACTACTGGGTGAAAGAGGGGGAGGGGCTGTTTCTCCTGTCACTGTTGTACTTTCCTTTCCAGCTATTTAGGTACTTTCTTATATCTGTGTGTCACAGCACAGCAATAAATTACAGTACAAGAGGACACCACATTATAGTCTAATCTTACACTCCACATTTTCCAGTGATGACTATGTGTTACAGGGATCTGCCTGTCACCAATCCACAGAGGCTATGAATCTCTTACAGCCCAAGCTAGAGAAGCTTTGGCTTTAGCTTAAACTGTTAGCTGCTTGTGTTGCTAGGTCAGGAGGTGCCAGTTTCAGTTCCTGGTATGTCAGCCAAGATGGTGTCATCATGCTTGCTTTTTGTCTTTTATTCTTATAGATCTCTGTGTATTTTTGTATTTTAAAATGTGTTATTCTTGCATGTTTGATGTAAGAAATAGAGCACGTTATTCCACCTTTTGTATTTTAAAAGATGAATGTATGGTGTTTCCTTTTAAATGTATTTGTCACAAAGCGCTGATGGGTTAGAAGGCCAGCTATTAGACACCAGGTTTTGCATGTCACTTTCTCTATTTGATTATAGCAGATTTAGTCCCCATTATTTTGCTTAGTTTGCTAGGGAGTTTCCCTGGCTTTGCCTTCTCTTCTTTACTGTTATGTGTAATTTTCGGTGTACTATGAGAGGCCATAGATTATATTTTAATACAAAACTCAGTGGAATTACACCAGGAAAAATCTGTCCCAAGGAAGGAAACATGATTTTGTGGCTAGTCATGTGACTGGTACCTAGAAGATGTCTGTTCAGTTCCTAAGATTGTATGTTCTTTAAAACTGGGACTGGCTCCTACTATGTGTTTGTAACGTGCCTAGGACAGATGATCCCTAGTCTCAATTAAAGCTGCAATTCCAGGCTACGTCTACACGTGAAGCCAACATCGAAATAGCTTATTTCGATGTAGCAACATCGAAATAGGCTGTTTCGATGATTAACGTCTACACATCCTCCAGGGCTGGCAACGTCGATGTTCAACTTCGACATTGCGTGGCACCACATCGAAATAGGCGCTGCGAGGGTACGTCTACACGCCAAAGTAGCACACATCGAAATAAGGGTGCCAGGCACAGCTGCAGACAAGGTCACAGGGCGGACTCAACAGCAAGCCGCTCCCTTAAAGGGCCCCTTCCAGACACAGTTGCACTAAACAACACAAGATACACAGAGCCGACAACTGGTTGCAGACCCTGTGCCTGCAGCATGGATCCCCAGCTGCAGCAGCAGCAGCCAGAAGCCCTGGGCTAAGGGCTGATGCCCACGGTGACCATAGAGCCCCGCAGGGGCTGGAGAGAGAGCCTCTCTCAACCCCCCATCTGATGGCCGCCATGGAGGACCCGGCAATTTCGACGTTGCGGGACGCGGATCGTCTACACGGTCCCTACTTCGACGTTGAACGTCGAAGTAGGGTGCTATTCCAATCCTCTCATGAGGTTAGCGACTTCGACGTCTCGCCGCCTAACGTCGAAGTTAACTTCGAAATAGCGCCCGACGCGTGTAGCCGCGACGGGCACTATTTCGAAGTTAGTGCCGCTACTTCAAAGTAGCGTGCACGTGTAGACACAGCTCCAGTGTTCTACTGAGTAACATTTTTTCTCTTGCTAATGCAGTTTCTTGAGCATCTATCTGTATTAAATGCAGTTGCGTATCCAGTGTAGATAGAAGCTGTAATACAACAGGTTCCCAAGACAGCTTGAAGGAGTATGTAAAACTGACCAAAAGATCCTTCTACTACTAATAGCTAAAGAACTTTCATACCCAAGTTACCTTTTACTCATTTTCTTTTCCTCAAGGAGGACATGGGTCCACAAGTATTAAGCCCTGTGCTGTAGTGATGGCCAAGAGGAGGTGAAGACTCTTATGTATTTAAGCTACTCTGTGCTGCTCCAGAAGGAGTCCCAGGGCAGGCATTGGACCTTTGAGCAATCATAAGTAGGGGAGGTCAAAGGATCTAGGCTTACATCTCATCTCATCATACCCCTTTCTCATGCTATGGAAAATCTCAGGCCTGAGTCCCAGCCGGCACCATGACTGAATTATGCCATGCAAGCTGTGCAGGAAAATGGATCTTATGCTTTCTTACTCTGTTGCATGGGATCATGCGATCATATAACAAGGATACTAACGGTGCTCTTCCACCATCTGCTGAAGTTCAACCCTATTCAGGGCAGCTTTTAAGCATGTGCTTATCTTTAGGCATGTGCTCTAGTCTAGACCCATTGAAGTCAGTGGGAATTAAGCATGTACATACAGGGAGTGCTGTCCTACTTGTTTTCTTGAATTGGGGTCTGTGGGAAGAATGGGCTTCACTGGATGGCCCACCATCCATGCTGCAGTTACATATGCTTTTTCCTTTGGTATTTTATGAAGGCTCAGATTGTGCAAAGAGCAGTTTCCTTGGAAGTGGGGGAGGGGGAGACTCTCACTATTTTTAGTAAAATTCCTAAAAAGGGAAACAACAAAGAGAGAATGGCTTCTGAGTATCTCTGCACTCATGAATTTAATATCAGGGCCAGGGAGACAACTCAACCAAATGTTCCGTGGACATCTCAGCCTGCAAAGGAATCTTTCCCTTTCAATGTATACCCTCCAGCAGGCTCCAACAAACTTTCTAGCAAGCAAATCTGTCTATAAAGCTATGTAAATATCAGCCTGGTGCTGTTTACATTATATCATTGCTGGGAGGCTGATTCATTTAGGGAGAGAATATTGTGTCCTTTTGTCTCCTCTAAACTGGTGTTCAGCTTCAGCCCCTTTCAATGTAAATGTCAGGAGAGAGACTTACTGCCTTTTCCAAACAGCTGAAGCAGCTTGAACCAAATAACTAAGATTTTCCAAGAGACAAAAATATTTTAATGAAAACAACCATTTTGACCTTGTCAACTTGGTTAGTGTTATTAGCTTTCTTTTTTCCCCACCCCCTTCTTTTTTAACTATCTCTAGGAACTATTTAGAGAACTTTGGTTTAGCCCTTTGCAGGAGACATCCATTGGGAGCTGGAGTTTTGGGGCTGAAGTCCAAGAACAAGGAAGTTTAATTCTGTTAGTGAGGAGCTATAAAAGCTCTGTATCCACACATGCATACACTCCTCCCAAATTGCCCCCACCCTTTTTTTTTCTTCCTGCCAAGGGCTATTTGTGCTTGCAAAATAAGATCAGGATCATCAGTCCGACCTTCCCCCTACTCCTACCCAGTTTGTGTTCTTTTGATGAAGTGCAGTGGTAGTCTGCACATCTTCTGTTAAGTATAAGGAATGTTCAGGATTTTTCCAGTATCTGTGTATTATACCAAAAGCAGCAATCCCAGCTGAGTGAGGTGATAGGTTTATGTTCTCTGCTCAGCTGGTACGGAAATCCTCATTGATGTGAGAGCCTTTAAAACTGCCCAAGCATGGCCCTAAAATCTCCCAGGGAAAAGCACTGTGCATTAGTTTAATTTGTTGTGTATTTAGCAGATGGTGATTCATTGTACATTTTCATATCTATAGATATATATCTATAAAAGCTTAGCATTTCCAGTGGTGATGTAACCATCACTGGGTTAAGTTGTGAATGAATGAATGACTAATATGAAGTAAGGGGATTAGATACTCTTTTGTTTTATGAACTAGTAGGAAGGAGGCAGAGGGAACTGTTGGATATGTATGAATATGTATTTACATACACAGTGTGTCTGTGTGTATATGTATGGTATAGATTTTCTTGAAAGTACATGCCTGGGTAGAGCTACAGCATGAAACCAGATAAAAAAAAAATCTAGTGAGATGTCATCAGACTGGATCTCTCAAAAACAAGAGAATTTGGAGATATTAAGGATTCCACTTATCTTACCTGTTAGTTGGTATATATTTTATGCTGGGACTGTTTGCATATATCAGACATTTTATTTTAGATCATACTAGAGCAAAACCTTGTGCTTTTTTTGATACTTGCGTTGCACTGGGATTTTTGAAAGAAGGCAATTGTATCTTTACTCCAGGAAAGTATTTGGCAAATTCTGCTCTTTTATGTTCATCAGAGTCCCTTAATGTCATTCATATGAGACTTACTAGCATATATAGTCAGTGAAATCACTTTCACAGAGTTAGCTAGTGCTTACAGGCCTTATTCGCAGAGGACACTCAACATTACTTTCACTGTCAATTCAGAGCACTCTCAGGGGACCGGGAGACTCTGATGTGCCATACAGCAAAATGGATAATATATACTTAGTACAAATATAGTTCAATAAATGTATGTGGCACTAAGTAATGGAGCTGTGCTGAACAAATATCTGAGGACATTATCAACACCTCCAGAAGTCACTTGTAACACTTGCATTTATTTAGCAAAGGCAGAATCAAACCCCACTTTCTGGGTTCCCAATGCAAATAGTAAGCCAGATTCCAAAACCACTAATGACTCGCATCTACTCTCACAAGTCGGTGCTATTGATGTCAGTGGGACTTCCTCATGGGTAGGCATTGCAGGATCAGGCCAATGGCAAATTTAGTTGAGGAGATGCATATATAATCTCAGTCTTTATGTTTTACTCATACTGCTTTGCAGAAGGGTATGGGTTGGAAGGTGTTTAACTGACACAGGTAAACAGCCATCCTTAGAGCACTAAAGCTATGAAAGATGCAGTAGTAAGTAGGCTGGTGACCAAAAAGGTGACAGGTCCTTTTAAGAAATTGTGAGTATTTTTAAAAGTGTCAAAAATTAGAGAGATGGAGGGATATTTGAGATAATATCTTTTATTGGACCAAGTTTTCTTGGTGAGACAGACAAGCTTTTCACAGAGTTCTTCTTCAGGTGACCTGAAGAAGGTAAATACTAAAGTAAACTGATAACCACCTAAATTGGGTTGGAAATCTCTATGGAACAGGGTTTCTTAGGGAATATCCAATATTTCCTCCTTTGTGGCTCAGCTGTATTATGAGAATAGACTGTTTGTGTGCCACAGTCCTTCTGGTCTCAACCAAATCCAATACATGGACCACGCAGGAAGACTAAACATCATATTTTGGGGGGAAGGGTTCAGCTTTTTTATTAACAGAAAGTGATATTGACTAGATTCATTGTCCAAATTTTGTAAGAAAATGAAGAGAAAAAGCACTGATGCGGAAAACTAAATTATAAAGTTCTTTCTACCAAACAATCTAAAGTGATAAGTGGGAGATGCCATCTCTACTGATAGCAGGGATTCAAGTGGGGAACACATAAGGATATAACATAAGAACTCTAGAAGATGAGTTTCTCTCATCTGAACTTAAAAAAAAGCCTTGTGTTTAGCAGCTAGAACAGACTCGTATTCTGCATGGACCAGGTACAGAACGGACATATAACACAGAGGCTACGTCTACACGTGCACGCTACATCGAAATAGCTAATTTCGAAGTAGCGACATCGAAATAGCCTATTTCGATGAATAACGTCTGCACGTCCTCCAGGGCCGGCAACGTCGATGTTCAACTTCGACGTTGCTCAGCCCAACATCGAAATAGGCGCAGCGAGGGAACGTCTACACGCCAAAGTAGCACACATCGAAATAAGGGAGCCAGGCACAGCTGCAGACAGGGTCACGGGGCGGACTCAACAGCAAGTCGCTCCCTTAAAGGGCCCCTCCCAGACACACTTTCATTAAACAGTGCAAGATACACAGAGCCAACAACTAGTTGCAGACCCTGTATATGCAGCACGGACCCCCAGCTGCAGCAGCAGCAGCCAGAAGCCCTGGGCTAAGGGCTGCTGCACACGGTGACCACAGAGCCCCGCAAGGGCTGGAGAGAGAGTATCTCTCAACCCCCCAGCTGATGGCCGCCATGGCGGACCCCGCTATTTCGATGTTGCGGGACGCGGATCGTCTACACGTCCCTACTTCGATGTTGAACGTCGAAGTAGGGCGCTATTCCCATCCCCTCATGGGGTTAGCGACTTCGACGTCTCGCCGCCTAACGTCGATTTCAACTTCGAAATAGCGCCCAACACGTGTAGCCGCGACGGGCACTATTTCGAAGTTACTGCCGCTACTTCGAAGTAGCGTGCACGTGTAGACGCAGCTAGAGTGAGCAGTGGTTGACATTAGTAACATGGGCAAGGGCTGTAAAAACTGTACCTACTTTGCTATGTGCATTACTGTTTTCAGTGCTCAGAACAATAAAACTATTGCAGTGCTAATTAAATGCTCCATGACTTCAAGAAAAAAGGCTTTTTATAAGGACTGAGGCCAGTACTTGGCAGGTACAGAATGTTCAGTATCTGTTTAAAGGGGAGATATATATGAGAGTGAGAGAGAGATTTTATAATTTGAGCTCCCAGTTACTGACTAACCCATTACAATTCTCATAAATAATGGGCCAAATGTTTCAAACATAGGTTTGGCTCCTGTAGGTTTATATAAGCACCCGATCAGATGTAGTCTAATATTTGAAAATGTGGAGAAACCCCAATTTCTACTGAAGTCAATGTGAGCTGCATCTCCCAGTGTTCTACACACATGGATTTAGGAACCTAAATTTAGACACCTGGGTTTAAAATGTCAGTCCATATTTTTAACAATGGTGAGACTCCTGGCATTTTGGGAAAAGAAAGACTCCATAAAAGTGCTTTTGAGAAGCAAGTAGATTTTGTGCTGGAGTGAGTTCAACAACGAAATGTGGCTATTTACGTACCTTAAATCTGTACCTCCCAAACTCATCTGCTAATGAACTTTTTAATTTTTCTCTAGGTGAAGCAACAGTGAAAAAGAAACCAGCTCCAAAGACCCCCCCGAAGGCAGGTAAGTGTCTATGGTTTATTGCATTGTAAACACCAGCAATAAAACCGTAGAATTTACAAGAAAAGGCCATTACTACCTTGAAACAGTTATTTCACTGGTATATGCTGTTATTAAAAGGTAGGTGTGATGTAGTAGGGGAAGAATTTCAAAAGCTCTATGTTCTCCTCTAATGGCTCCACCTGCTTGACAGGTTTTTTTTTGCCATGCTTTGGGCAATGTATTTTTCAAAAAATTCATCCGAAGTAGGTCAGCCAGGGGCTGCTGGAAACCAGAACTGAGAGCAGGAAGAAAGTCTCTTTTGTGTTCTCAGCACTGGGCTGGCTGGAACCCAGGTAGGGAAGAGGTGGAAAAGGAAACACTTGAATTCAAATGTCAAAAAGTGAGGAATGGGCACTGGGGAAGAATGTGGTTTCAGGAGCCAGAGGATAACGGGAGCAGAGAGGAAAAGATAAGCAGGAGAGGTGGTACAGTGCCAGCCAAAAAAGTCCATAACCACTAATACCCCTTCCCCTCCAGAATCTGGAACTGAAACAAAGAGTCTCAAATTCCTACATTCCTCTGCTTTTGGCAATTAACTGTGACTCCCTTTGGCAAAGTGTGTCTTATCTCCATAGAACAGCTGGTTTAGAAGAAAATAACAATGTACTATTCCATCCAGTTACTCCTTTAGGTCCTAGACTTTAAAGGTAAAACAGACCAATGTGATCATCTAGTATGACCTCCTGCACACTGCAGCCAATGGTATCTCACCTACCATCTCCCATACAAGATCTATAACCTCTGGATGGGTTAGTGGAGTAATCAAATTAAGGTTTAAAACTTCAGGTTACAGAGATACCACCATTTTCTATGGTTCAGATCAGCAAATGGCCCATCCCCCATACAACAGAAGACAACTCCATCCCCACCAAGGGTCTCTGTCAGTCTGACCTGAGGAAAATTCTTTCCAGACCCCAAATATACACTCATTCAACTGTTCAGGAAAATAGAAAACATAATTTTCTAAAGAAATGGGCTTTTTCTTAGTCCTTCCCCCTCAGATCCTTCAGTTCCCAGAAGACAGAAAAGTCCGTGCTGGTGAATCAGTGGAACTGTTTTGCAAAGTAGTAGGAACGCCACCACTAACGTGCACTTGGATGAAATTTCGAAAGCAGGTAAATTGTCTGTTGATATGTTTTAACAATGAATGATGATCAATTTGAGAAATGACTGAGACAATATCAAACTAAAAGGGTTCATTGTCTGATAAATTTGCTGTGTTAAAGCTTTCTCCTGTGCCCTTAATACAAGAAATCCCATTCCTTCATTCATGCTTCAGGTTTCCAGCTTTGCAGATGGAACCAAATGCCATTAAAGAAGAATAGTAGTATAGAGCATCTTACAACAAAAATAATACACATGATGCATGTTTCTTGTTGATATGAATATTCCCACAATCTGTTGTTATACAATTCCTTCTCCTTTAATTAATGTATTTATTTTACAGGGACTTAAGCACATACTTAAGTACTGTACCTGAAGAGGGAAAACTTCCCCAATCAGGGCTTTGGTGTATAAGTTCAGACACTTTAAATTCAGCAGCTCAGACTGATCTTAAGCCAGCAGTGGCTGAAGTAACTTATTGGGAAGGAGCAAAGATAAATATCAGCTGGAGCAGCTACTATTTATTTTATTTTGAAGTTGCTCAGTGCTCTGCAGTGTACAGATGCAAACAGTCCCTGCCACACAGAAGCTTAGAACTAGCCCTTAGTTTCTCAAGTTGATTGTTGAACGTTTCATCAAGCGAGGACAGGGCTGCATATTCATTGCACAGTCTATTGCAAGTTCTACCTTTTAAAACATTTATCCCAGTTACCTTTTATTCTCAAGTACCCTGTTCTTATATTATGGGAAAGGGTGCCTGGTAGCATCCAGATAATTTTTTCTCTACTATTCATTATTTCATATGCTTTTGAGTTTTCTCCTCTGAGACTTTTCTTTTCCAAACTGGACATTTTGGAAACCTAAAGACTGATTTAGGAACAAGTAGACCATTTATATCATCATCATTTTTCCTGCAGAAGCCTCAGAGAGATTCAGGTCCAGATCCTGCTGTGTATCCCTGGTATGTGATGCAGTGACTAGAACTAATGGGGGCAGGAATTGTCCATATGACCATTTTGTTGGTGGCATATTGTGTTCTTAAAAGGCACTGAAGCAGTCAAATAAAATTTGAAATTCATGCTACCTCCCTCCCTCCTCAGTAAATTACAGTTCAGTATCTTGTGTGTGTGCATGGCTGCATGCTAGTGAATGGAGTTTCTGGAGTGGGATTTTCATGAGTGCAGTGCACAGCAATGGCTAACCGTTCCCATTCATTTCTCTGGGAAGAGCTGTAATAATAAGCAATGATCACACTACAGCAGCAGCTATGGCAGAAGGTTTTGTTTTTTCTCCCCTCCCCATTATTTTAGTTAATCCACCTCTCTGAGGGGTGGTAGTTAAGCAGAAGGAAGAAAAACACCTTGAATGGAGCTTAAATTGTGTCATTACTTAATGCCAAGATACTTCCATTAATAGTATTGCAGAAGCAGCTATCAGGTTAACTTCAGTGGGCTTATGCCAAAGTGTGCTTTATAGCTAAAGTAATGGGAGAGGTCTGCTCAGGACTCATGATTTCTTGTTCTGTAAATATGTCTAACAGAAGAAGCTAAATTAAATTGCCTTCATTTTTAATGAAAGGCCAAGAGTAAATTGAAAAATCTCTTATCTAGCAGGAAATAGCAGGAGGAGGAAGGGCACTGACATTATGCTGTCTACATCACAACAAGAACATAGTGTACTACTTTTATGGTTGCAATGTAACGTCAGGGTTTTTTACATTCCCTTTAATATCTCAGTGCAAATCAAAATTGAAGTCTCTTTGACATTTATGCTGAGGTTCTTTTCTTGAATAGTCACAGAGAGGTAGCCTGTGTTAGTCTGTATCTTCACAAACAAAAAAACAATCCTGGAGCACTTTAAAGCCCAACAAGATAATTTATTTGGTGATGAGCTTTCTGAGGAAGTGGGTCTGTGCCATGAAAGCTCATCACCTAATAGATTATTTTGTTGGGCTTTAAAGTGCTACAGGACTGCTTTTTTGTTTTGTTCTTTTCTTGGTTTAAGTTGAAAGGTGGTAGTTATATTTACAAGTACTTAACATGTTTGTGGCGTTCAACTGTGATTTAAACTTCTGGTTTTCTCTGAACCCTTAGAACCCCTAGCCTAGCTGAAGTAGAATGATGTATTTATTCAGTTTGGTTTGGGAACGTCTTTCTTTTCGAGTTATTTTTAGTTCCAGGAAAGTCAGACTGTCCTAATATAGCTAGGCTTGTGCTTTGTAAACTTTCCTGTACAGTTTTGCCAGTGCAGTTCAACATCAACTAATGATACTATTTGCTCTTCCAATCTATGGAACTATTATGATAATTTGTGTGGTGACTGTGATGTGGACATATAGAGACTAGAATCAGATGCTATCACAGATTATGTGGGTCAGAATGTGAAGTTAGGCCTGGAGAAGAAAATGGCATGTGAACCAATGTTCATGGGACCAAATCTTGGTTTCAGTGAATTCAGTGGTAAAACTCATATTGACATGAAATTTAACAAGAATTTGGCTTTTGGCCAACTAGACAGAATTTTTCAACTACATTCCCTTATCCTGCAAAGGGATTTTAGTTGGTGGGCCCTAACACACAAGTGACCTCACGGACTCAAAGGGACTATGTTCAGGTATAACGATCTGCATTTATGGATTACTTTGTAGGTTTGGAGCCATTGAGCTACAGGACAGCATATTTTGACCCTTTTGGTCAGTTTTATTCTTTGCCAGATGTTCTTAGTCACTACTGCAAAGGCATTATCTACATTGCTCTCCTAATGCTAAAATTGTGGGCTCCTATCTGACTGAGAGGTTGGGAGTATCTCTTTTGAAATCTCTTTGACTATTCTTCTCTTTTATTTGGCAGATTCAAGAAAATGAACACATCAAAATCGAGAATGCTGAAAACAGTAGTAAGCTAACGATCTCCTCAACGAAGCAGGAACATTGTGGATGTTACACTTTAGTGGCAGAAAACAAAGTGGGCACCAGACAAGCACAAGTCAATCTCACAGTTGTTGGTAAGTTCAGAAAAATATTTAATTATATTATCAAAAATCTGCCTGGTGCTCTGGATGCTGTACAAAAAGTCCAGTGAAAACAGCACTGTATGTTAGAGACTGCAAAAACTAAGAGGTCCATTTAACAAATTAAATTGCTAGTGCAAGGTCATAACTTGAACTGGTAAAAATCTACATAGCTCCTTTGATGTAGTGGAGCTATTCTAATTCATGCCACCTGGTGATTGCTTGTCATTTTGATGACACATATTTTACCTTAATTTGAAGATGGAAAATGGAGAAGCAAAATAACCCTTCTGCTTATGTTTGTTCCTTGTTCATGTGTGGACAGAAGTCCAGTCCTAGCTCTTCCATTAACATTTTATGGGGAGCAGGAGCTCACTGGGCTACTAGTTTGAGAAAGGCCAGTTTTTGAAGAGTTGAAGAGGTTTGTATTGTATTACAAGTTACAACCTGAAACCTATCCTTCTGTACATTATATTGCTGTTGATTTATAAGGCAGTCTTTTCTTACGTGCATATGTGTTACTGCATGGGCTGCACAAGCTTTCTTTAAACAAGTGTGTGAAAAGTTGAGAAGGAATCATGTATCTGATGCTTTGACAGCTGGCGTCCACTCTGAATGGTGACTCTATCAAATGGCATTGTGTGGCTTCAGACATACTTACTACATCTCAAGGGCTCCAGAGCAAATCTGGTCAATTTACTAGTAAAAGAAGTTGTGTATTCAAACTGCCTGTTTGGTTTTTTCTACTCTGTGCAACGTCACTTATAATGAAAGTTCTGCTGCCCGAATTCTACCCTCCTTAGCCATTGTCTGTAGTGGGATTACACAGGTGTGTTTGAGGCTAGAGTTTGTCCATGCAGTTGGAATTTACTCATCCTGTTGCTGACATTAGCCAGAATAGAATCCTAGTCAGTCTCCCATAACTGTAGTCCTAAAAAGAGTAACAAGTATTAGGCAACTAATATTGTCTCTAGAGCAATGCAGGTATAAGGCCAGGGATGAAATCCTGGCTCCATTGAAGGGAATGATGAAATACCCATTGATCTTCAGTGGAGCCAGAATTTCATTCCAGGGATCTATTGAATAAGATGTAATTTTAATTAGGAGCATCATACCTTAAGTATCACATGACGAGTGAACACTCTGCAACTTTATGCTGCTGCGTGTACTGTGTATACAGGCCTCTTGACCATGTAAGGACATGGTTATTTCTGTTGTCTAAACCAGTTTGTGGATTACATTTAAAAGACAATTGAACAGACAAGTACAACTATTAAGTAAAGTCAAGCTGTGTTTCGGATCTGTTTCCTGTTACTCTGGGAACGTCAGGTAGTCCTCATGTAAGTAGCAATTCCGTATTCTGAGGAATAGGTTGATTTGAAAATAAGTAATCATGGAAAACTTTGAACTCAAAAATCTTGTTAAGCTCCATACCTGTTTCCTCCTTCATGCTGCCCTTGGCGGGAAATCTGCTGGGGCATTAGTGGGGCTCCCACAGATGCTTTGGGAAAGCTGGGTGAAGAATTCCTACAACATGCTTGAATTTGCCATGTTTTCCAGCCAATGACACCCAGGTAGAATTACTACTGCAAATTTGCCAAGTGCTTTGACTGAAATTCTAGCTGAATTAAGAACTGTAGTGGTCATAATGGATGCCTGACACGTGTTGCCACCAGGATTACTATGTGCATTAGGAAAATGGCTTGCGAGCTATAGTGTTGCAGGGCTGGATTCCTGCTAGCTCTGGGCACATATCCACACTGTAGGAAGGTATGGGCACAAAGAGTTTGTTCTGCTTGGGCATAGAAGAAAGAATCCCATTGTCAAGTGCAGCTGGTGCCCCCTGCTTAGCAGTTTTTTGCGCACCTCCTATCTGAAAGTGAGTGGAGAGATCCTGACTTCTCCCCTTCTCTGTCTTGCACTAGACAACATGGTGTGGTCCTTGCAGACATGCAGATTAAGTCATCTCACCTTGTGTGTCTCTTGCTGAGGACATAACTGGCTGACCAAGATATTTGCTTGGACTTTAAATTTAGATGAGTTCTGGAATGTGTGTTCTTCAAGAGTGACCAGACTGACCTAGAACTAGATTCCAATAAAGAGTAAGCTAGCAGGCTGGTCTCTGGTTGAATTTTAGTGTATTATAAACATGGTAAAGACAGCATGACATTCAGATGTCCAGCTTCTCACAGCAAAGGATCCAAAAAGTACTTAATAAACTATATACAGGAAGCACCTCTGGAGTAGGAAGGCAGCAACCAAAAAACTTTGAATAACACACTACACTCCAAAGGGGAAAGGGAAAATTTGGGCTAGGACACCATACCAAGAGTGCGAAAGGATCACTAAGGACTCCAGGATCTTGTTTTTAAGCCCTCTCATTGAAAAACCCTGTGCACAGTAACCTGCCACATTGATTTATCTGCTACAAAAGAACAAAGTACCAAGTGGACTGCCAAGATTCGAAGTGGTGATGGTTCTCCTGTGATTCAATCTATGACACCAGTGAGGCAAACCCATATCTTAGCCCGTAGTCCATAGCTGTATATATGAGCGGCACAAGTTCTTTAAAAATAGCAGTGGCATTTTTCATTCACATCTGGATACAATTTTAAAAAATCTCCCCATTCTCCCTTGGACAAATCTGGCTCCAAAACTTCTATCCTGCACTGCTGAAACTGTCAGACTCTGGCTTCAGCTGTGAGTATAACTGACATTTAAGGAGTTTGAGCAGTCAAAGACTGTTTGCTTCATTCTTGGCAATGGAAAAAGCAGCTCTGGAAGGAGTCCCAATTTTGAATTATTCTAATTTTTTCCCCCCTTTTGTGCTCTTAATGAAGATCCATGAACTAAACGTCCATTAAACACAACTCCAACCTGAAAAACCACATAAGTATCCAGGCAGGTTAGGGAGACTCCTTGTGCTGAGTGATTAGTAAGAGTCAGGAGAAATTTGTGTTTGGCACTGATTCTCTGGGTAACTTTGTTGCAATAATAATAATAATAATAATAATGTGAAATTTGCAAATGAAGAAAACCACCCTAGATAAACAATCTTGTATCTTAGGAGATTGCCCAAAACTACCCACAATACCATTCTGAATCACCTATTTTAAAATGCCATGTCCTTTACGTGATCAATCTGTTCATCCCTTCAATGGTCACTTGAGAGGTTTCGCTGTACTGTAATGTGGTTCTGATACCAAATCCATAGCTATATATTCTGGAACTTGATTAGTGATTTACAACCGTAAATGTCTATTTACAGTAGTTTCATGTTGCCAAGTTTCATTAAAAGAGTTGCTGGTGAGATGAATATAAGCTAAGGCTGAATTAGTGAGGACAAATGTGTAGTCCTCAGTGCCATAATACAGTATCTAGCTGGGAATGTTTGTCCCCCTCAGCAGTGCTTTATTTTTCCATTAAAAACCTGTCTGAGCTTTACAGAGATATTTATGGGTGAATGCGTAAATTAAAATAGATGATGGGCAAAATTTTCAAAATTTGGGTATGTGATTTAGGAGCCGAAGTTCATAAGACATTGAGTGCTAAGTGGCTGCCTTGACAATGGGAATTAGGCTTCAGCACTTTCAAAGTGCTTTTGAAAATGTCACCCAATAAGTAGTGCAAGTTTAAAGTTGATTGTTGTAATAAAGATAGGAAAGAATGATGCTGTAGAACTGGGACTCCAGAGAGCTGGGTTCTGCTTCTGATTGTTCCGTAAGCTTCCTGATTGTGAAGTGATGAGTCACTCCTGCCCAAGGCTCCAAGCCAGCAACTCCAGTGATGTCATTTACAGATTAAATGCAAATATCTCTAGAAATACCTGTACACAGGAGTTTGGTGCAATATTAGTATATAATGACCATGCTGCAAAGAAGTGCTATGGAGATTTTAATTTAACTATTATACTGAGTAGCCATGCATGTGCTTTACTTGCACAGTGCTGAATGACACCCGTGTACAAGTGTGCTGCATTGAATAGCTGTTTGTGATCATACATCTAACATTATTACACTATGCATCATCTGCTTCTCCACTTGGTTCTGTACTTCGATGAAGATGGCAGTGTTATATTCCCCAATGAAATTCATATTTCTATTTTGTGACATTCTGAGTTAACCTCAAATCTTCTAAGCAAAAATTGCAAAATGTATATTAGCTTCTGGATGAGCTATCCATTATGGGCCTGGTCCAAGACCACTGAATTCAGTGGCAGGACTCTGACTCAAAAGAGTACAGGCTTTGAGGCCAACATCGTTAAGTTAAGCCTATTCCACACGCGACATCTGGTCTAAGTACCTTGGTCTCAAACGCTGTCAGGAAATTTACAAGTTAACAATGGTACTTCCTCTTGGCAGGTTTTAAGACTGCTTAAGAACTCTGGTTCAATGAAAAGCTTTCCATTTCTGTGTCGGAAATGTATTCCTTGTTTGGAAAAGCAAACGCCAGCTTTTGTGATATTGAAAGAAATTGGGCGGAAAGCAGCTAACAACAAATCCAAGGAAAAGAGCATATCTTTGGAATGTTAATAGTGAATGCTTCTTAAGTGTGTTTCCTCTTCCTTTCACAAGTAGCTAACCAATGTTTATGGTGCTTCTATGAGGCAAATGATTATTCTTTTACAGATGAGGGAGCTAAGGTTGAGAATTTAAGTGACTTGCCCCAGACTACAGAGGGAGGCTGTGTCAGAGACAGAATTGAATTTGATCATTTTCCTTGCCCCCAACTGCCTGTCCTTATTATTCCTCTGGACTGCTTATGTAGGGATCAGTGAAGAGGGCAATCTGGCCTTTTAATTTTCAGTACCAGAATGTACACTATGTCACAAACGCTTCATCTCTAAAACTTCGTGACAAACCTCAGTAGCCATGTCAATGCCAAATGTTTTTGCAGAAGAATCACAGAAATTAGGGGGAAACCAAACTTAAGTCACCTAAACCATCATTCAGCCCATAGTTTGTTGCCCATAGTACTGTATATTTCAAATGTCTCTGTTGGGAGACATTCCCATATATTTTATTAGTTATTTTTCCTAAGAGTTAGCCTAAATCTTGCTTTGCGACGGAGATATCATCCCATTTTAACTAAGTGTACTTCCTTGAGAAATGTTAAAGGTTGGCTAGTAGCAAATGTTTAGCCACACTTTAGTTTCTGTATGTCCAGTCTGTTTGTGGCAAATCCAGGAATCAGTTCTTCCGTCAATGTGCAGGTTGTATTTCACCAAGGTAACGACACATATGCCTAACTTTCAGCACATGAACAGTCCCATCAGCTACAACTACTCAGATGCTTAAAGTCGAGGATATGTTTATGTATCTTTCTGACCTATGCTTCTGGAGCATAAGGTTTGGAAAAGAAAAAAACGAAAAACAAAAAAAACCAAAACCAAAAACAACCTCTTGAGAATGCTGTGGTTAAAAGATGTATCTGGGAACAGGTCTGTCTGACTTCTCCTAGTTCTGCCACAGACTTTCAGTGTGTCCTTGGGGATCATCATTCATCTTTGTGTCTAAGTTTACTTATCTGTAAAGCAAAGATGATAAATGTACCTTCCTCACTAGAGTGTTGTGTGGCTTCATTGTGCTTTGAGATCCTCAGAAGAAAGTTTGATTATTCAACAATGCAATTCAATTTAATTATGGTGTATGAGGGAAGGAGGTTTCCAGAGGCTTGAACTGGGAGAGTGGTGAGGGACAAGATTTAGTGGAGGCTGGAAGTTAAAGGTTTTAAAAAAGGAAGAAGGCAAATTCCACGTTGTGCCCTCAGCTCTGGGCGTGGAGCTCCATCTAAGCTAACTTGTGCACATAGTTAAAAACAGGATTCACATTTTGAAACAAAATGTTTTATGAGAAGAAAAACTATGTTCACTGTAAAGCACTTCAGCTTCTCTTGCATTGGTTTTTAATTTTTTTTTTTTAATTAAAAGAGGTTAGTTTGTTTTTTTCAGTCTGATGTTATGCTAAAACTTGTGCTAAATTAACATCTGTAAGGGATAAGAACTTAAATTATATAACTCCTCTCCCTTGGAAAATAAGGTCCGGGGCACAGTTTTCCAAGAAAAGCAGAGAGATTTGCCATGACCCCAGAGTCCTGTCAACAGTAACATAGAGTTCAGTTATGACCTTTTATGGTTTCAGTTTTCTCCCACTGATGAATTTCAAAAGAAGGCTTTGCCAGTGCTGTCGGCATGGATATTGTCCAACTGGCTTTAGCAGTATATTAAATACCTTTTCTGGCTAAACAGCCTGTGGAGTGGAATTAAATTGTTGCTTTCTGTCTGCTCTTTATCTGGCAGACAATTATTGTAATAGCTAATAATAGTATTGTATAGTAATATGATAACTGGATGTAGAAAAAAACTAAACCAATTTTGAGATCAGATAAAGAAAACCACCTTGTAAATGTTGTTTCCACGTTGTCATAGGTTGAAGAATAGTAATATCCTTTTCTTTCAAAGCCTGGCAGTATTATAATCTTTGCTTTTAGGGACTCGGTATTCGTATGGGATTGCTGTGTACAAGTTCCCCATAGCCCTATAAGCTCCTGATACATAATGAGACATATCTACTTGTTTAGGTTCAGTGTGATCCTTGGATTGAGTAGAAGAAAAACTTCCATTTTCTGCTCTTGATGTTTGAAAAGATTATGTTGCCTTTTTTGGTCTCCTGGAATGGCATTTGCTTACTGTGGGTTCTGTGAGTCTGAACCACTTTGGAAAACCAACCAGTTAGGGAAAGCATCAGATTTTTGGTGGGTGTTTTCTGGAGAGGCTCTGCTTGGGAGGATGGCATGAAGGCGTCCTACTTGTTATCGAATGACCACCAAGAAGACTTAGGCCACATATATGGGGACGATGCTGGGGGTCTGTTGCCCTGACAAAAAGACTATAAAGTCTCTTTTCACATCAGGAAGAATTGCAAGTTAAACAGCACACACAGGATTTAATTGAAAAGTAGACCAGAGCTGTAAGTCAGACTTATAAATTTATATGGCCATGTGGACCCATGCTGTGCATTTGGCTGCACTGCAAGTGAAACAGTTTAACAGGCTAATTTAAAGATTATTCCCTAGTGGGTTTCAGAACCTAGCAAACAAAAAGTTTGAGAATTTGCCAGAGGAAAAGGTGTTGCTCAAGCCGGTTTGGGAAGAAAAGGAAATAAAGAATTTGGTGTTTTCCTAGCATTGGGTTTTGTAGGTTGTGTAGGGCCAGACTGTAGCTTTCTCATCTGCTCTAGGTAAGGGGCGATGCATAACGGCATTGCTGCAGGAGCAAAGCAGAGAACAGATTGGGGCTCAGAGTGACACACGTCCTTTCCTGCTCCCCTGTTGCTCTGGGGAAGGAGTAAGTTATCATATCCATTTCATGGTGCAGCTTGCTCCCTGTTGTGTGCCCAGACCATTACCCTAAGCTGGTGATTGGAATGGTGCAGGAAGGAGCCAGTACTCTTTCCATTCCTCTCCATCCTCTTCCTATCCACCCACTTGCTACTAAGCCTGGAGCAAAAACTGACAAGCTTTTCACTTGTCTGTGCAGCTGGAGTCACAGTCTGAGAAGGGCTAAGCTGTCCCAAGGAAGGGCAGAGACAATCTAGCACTAAATTATTTTTTTCACTCTTTCATAGAATCATAGAACAATAGAGCTGGAAGAGACCTAAAAAAGCCATCAAGTCCAGCCCCCTGCCCTACGCAGGACCAAACCCATCAGATCAGCCCAGCCAGGGCTTTGTCAAGGCGAGGCTTAAATACCTCCAGGGATGGAGACTCTGCTACATCCCTGGGTAGACCATTCCAATGCTTCTCCACCCTCCTAGTGAAAAAGTTTTTCCTAATGTTCAACCTGGACCTTTCCAACCGCAACTTGAGACCATTGTTCTGTGTTCCGCCATCTGTGACCACTGTGAACAGCCTCTCTCCAGCCTCTTTGCAACCTCCCTTCAGTAAGTTGAAGGCTGTTATCAAGTCCCCCCTCAGTCTTCTCTTCTGCAGACTAAACAGTCCCAATTCCCTCAACCTTTCTTCATAGGTCATATGCTCCAGCCCCCTAATTATTTTGGTCACCCTTCGCTGGACCCTCTCCAGTGTGTCCACATCCTTCCTATAATTGGGGGCCCAGAACTGGACACAGTACTCCAGATGCGGCCTCACCAAAGCCAAATAAAGAGGAATAATCACTTCTTTGGCTCTACTGGCAATGCTCCTCTTGATGCAACCTAATATGCCATTAGCCTTCTTGGCTGCAATGGCACACTGTTGACTCATGTCCAGCTTATCGCCCACTACAACTCCCAGGTCCTTTTGTGCAGAACTACTACTAAGCCAGTCGGACCCCAGCCTGTAACAATGCTTGGGATTCTTCCAGCCAAAGTGCAGGACTCTGCACTTGTCCTTATTGAACCTCATCAGATTTCTTGTGGCCCAGTCTTCCAATTTCTCTAAGTCACTCTGGAACCTATCCCTACCCTCCAGCGTATCTACCTCTTCCCCTAGCTTAGTGTCATACGCAAACTTGCTGAGGGTGCAATCCAACCCCTCATCCAGGTCACTGATAAATAAGTTGAACAGAACAGGACCCAGAACTGAACCTTGGGTCACTCCAGTAGAAACCGATCACCATCCTAACATTGAGCCGTTGATCGCTACCCGCTGGGCTGACCTTCTAGCCAGCTTTTTATCCATCTTACTGTCCATTTATCCAATCCACATTCCTTTAACTTGCTGAAAAGAATATTGTGGGAGACTTAGCGAAAGCTTTGCTAAAGTCAAGATAGATCATATCCATTGATTTTTTTTCCCTATCCACAGAGCCAGTTATCTCATCGTAGAAATTAATCAGATTGGTCAGGCATGACTTGTCCTTCATGAATGCATGCTAACCATTCCTGATCACTTTCCCCTCCCCCAAGTGCCTCAAAATGACTTCCTTGAGGAGCCCCTCCATGATTTTTGCAGGGACTGATGTAAGACTGACCAGCCTGTAGTTCTCTGGATCATCCTTCTTCCCTTTTTTACAGATGGGCACTACATTTGCCTTTTTCCAATCATCAGGAATCTCTCCTGATCTCCACAACTTTTCAAAGATAATGGCCAAGGGCTCATCAACGACATACGCCAACTCCCTCAGAACCCTTAGATGAATTAGTTCCGGGCCCATGGATTTATGTACGTTTAGCTTTTTTAGATAGCTCCTAACTTGTTCTTTCCCCACCAAAGGCTGTCCACCTTCATCCCACAGTGCATCACTTATCGCATTAGTCTGGGAGCTGTCCTTGTCTGTGAAAACAGAGGCAAAGAAAGCATTAAGTACTTGAGCTTTCCCAACATCATCTGTCACTGGGTTACCTCCCTCATCTAGTAGGGACCCCACGCCCTCTCTGATCACCTTCTTTTTGCTAACGTGCTTGTAGAAATTTTTCTTGTTATCCTGCACATTCCTCACGAGTCACAATTCCAGTTGCACTTTCGCCTTCTTGATAACTGCCCTGCATTCTTGAGCTACACCTTTATATCCCTCCCTAGACATCTGTCCAAGTTTCCACTTTTTGTAAGCTCCCTTTTTGTGCCTAAGTTTTCCAAGGATTTCCTCAGTAAGCCAGTCTGGTCTCCTACCAAATTTACTTCTCTTGCTGCTCATCGGGATGTTTTCTTTCTGCATCTTCAATAGGGCTTCCTTAAAATACTGCCAGTTTTCCTGGACTCCTTTTCCCTTCATGGTAGCATCCCAGGGGCTTCTGCCCATCAGGTTCCTGAAGGAGTCAAAGTCTGCTTTTCTGAAGTCTAAGGTGTGTAATTTACTGCTCTCTTTCCTTCCTTTGGTCAGAAGCCTGAAGTCCACCATCTCATGATCACTGCTTCCCAGGTTGTCACCCGCCTCTACCTTCCATATTAGTTCCTCCCTGTTTGCAAGCAGCCATTTGAGCCATGCATGACCTCTGGTCGGGTCCTTCAGCACTTATACAAAGAAGTGATCCCCAACATTCTTCAGACACTTCCTGCACTGCTTGTGTACCGCTATATTGGTCTCCCAACAGATGTGAGGGTAATTAAAGTCCCCCATGATAACGAGAGCCTGCGATCAGGAAACTTCTCAGTTGTCCAAAAAAAGTTTCATCTACCTCATCCTGATTTGGCGGCCTGTAGCAGACACCAGACACCACATCTCCAGTGCTGCCTATACCACTAAGCTTGACCCATAGATTCTCAACAGGCTTTTCTCCCTCTATGTACTGGAGTTCCAAGCAATCATAGTGCTCTCTTATACACAGTGCAACTCCTTCTACTTTTCTCCCTTTCTTGTTCTTCCTGAACAGTTTATACCCTTTCATGACAGCGCTCCAGTCATGCGAGTCATCCCACCAAGTCTCTGTTATCACAATCAAGTCATAGTTCTTGGACTGGGCCAGTGCTTCTAATTCCTCCTGCTTGTTACCCAGGCTTCTGGCATTGGTATACAAACACCTTAGATAAGCAGTCGATCTCCCTGCCCTCTCTACTCAAACCAGGGATCCACTTTTGCTGTACATTCCTCTTTGCATTTCTTCCCAGCCTCCAAGTTTCTTTCTCCCCTCAGGGTTTTGGTCACCGTCCCCCAGCAAACCTAGTTTAAAGCTCTCCTCACTAAGCTTGCAAGCCTACTTGCGAAAATACTCTTTCCTCTGTTGGTTAGGTGGACCCCATCTCTTCCCAATAATCCTTGTGCCCGGAACAGTGTCCCGTGGTCAAAGAATCCAAAGCCCTCTCTCCGACACCACCTGCGTAACCATGCATTTACTTCCTCAATTCGATGGTCCCTACCCAGCCCTTTCCCTTTGACAGGAAGGATGGATGAGAACACCACTTGCGCTCTGAATTCTTTGACCCTTCTCCCCAGCGCCACATAATCCGCAGTAACCCTCTCAAGGTCATTCTTGGCCATATCATTAGTTCCCACATGCAGAAGTAGGAAGGGGTAGTATTCTGAAGGCTTGAGCAGCTTTGTAAGGCTCTCAGTCACATCCTGAATTCAAGCTCCCAGTAAACAGCACACCTCACGAGATTCCAGGTCTGGTCAGCAGATGTATGGTTCAGTCCCTCTTAGGAGGGAGTCCCCAACCACCACCACCCATCTTTGACTTATGGGGGTGGTGGTCATTGAACCCCCATGCCCAGGACTACACATCCCATCTCTTGAATTGCTTTATAGAGCAAATTCTTTTATCGGGGGCATTGATATTGTTCATATCAGATATTGTTCATAAAGATTGAGTGGTCCCTAGTTTGATGGAATTAGGAGAAGACTGGAAAATAATTCTAAAGGAGAATAGTTTTGAAAACTGTTAGGGATGTAAGACTGGCCAGACTCTGTCAGACCAAAGGTCCATCCAGCCCAGTATCCTGTCTTCGGACAGTGGCCAATGCCAGATGTCCCAGAGGAATGAACAGAACAGGTGATCATCCCCTGACACCATTTACCCCAAATCTACCTTCCCAATAAGTAACTCTATTGGGTGGTGATGGGATCAGATGGTCAGGATATGTTCAACTCATTGTTTTTGTGTCAGGAAACAAAGATTTGTTGCAACTGAAACTTTTTGAAGAAAAACTTTGGTTTTGAGGGCATTTTTGTTGGGGATGTTTCTCAGATCCAGACGTAATGAGAGTGCAATTCCAGGATAACCACTAATGGTGAGGGTAATCCCAGGGGATTTGGAAGAACCAGGTTTATGTCCTTGGTCTGAATCAGGAGAGTGAGTGCTCTTATTCCTGGCTATACGGTATCTCCGTCAGGTTCCATTAATAGTCATTTATTTTTACAAAGTGGAAAAGCTCCAACAAGAGAGTGACTCTATAGCTCCACTCAGTCACCTGGGATGGGGGACTTGAACCTGGGTCTCAATCACAGTGTCATTTGGTATTTAGACATGGGGCTTTCAGCAATTTTTGGGTGTGGTGTTGGATATTTGCTTGGGGGAGAAAAAGTTTCTAGTTTTCATTCCAGTTCAAAATGAATATCAACCGTTGAGACTATTTTTGGGGTACAAAATGGAATTCTGGTCAGCTCTAGTGACGTTTCACCCCCACCAGGGTAATAGTGAATGTGATGTAATTCAATGACTCTCAACAAGGGGTTCTTGTGTACTCTGAAGGACTGTGAGTAGGCTTCAGGAGACCAGCATTAGACTAGCTGAGGCCGAGGGGAAAAAGCCAAAGCCCCAGTCTCCAAGGCCCACCCAGAGCTGGAGCAACTTAGTTTTGCAGGGCCCCAGGCAGTTGCCATGCTTGCTAACCCCCACCCCCCAGCAAGGTTGGCCCCAGATTTTATGCACAGAAAAAAATGCAGCCCACTTGAGATTTTATAGCATTTGTGGAGGGTGGGCCACAGAAGAAGAAGGTTGAGAACTTCCGATGTAATTCATTTGCTCCAAACATGGTCTAAGGTCATGAATCTTTTGATATATCTTGTCTGATTTTCCAAGTTGGAACAATTCTCTCATTTGCGTGAGTTTCATGTGTGTTCACATTTTGTTGCAAATATTTTGGACAGGTCTAGTGGTATTATCTGTTGCTTCAGCTCAAAACCAATGCTAGAACAACTAGCACACTGGGCCTTCTTGGAAAACCAAAGAGAAATCCTATGCATGTTATACCTTTTCGCAGTTTCATTTGTGTTCAGGATCATACATCTACCAATTCATGCAAAAGCATGTGTTAACTGGCCTGGGGAAGAGAAGCACATTCACCATTATTTGTATCAGCTACTGTAGTAAAATTTAAGTGTACTGGGGGCCATTACTCAGGGGAGGTCTGTTTTTGCACAAGTCTGTTTTCTTAGAAGTACATTCCTGTGTCAGTAAATACAAATAACAGCATATTTCTGGGTCCCCTTTCCCTTACTTCTGTTTCTGGTTCCAGATCACATTTAGGGATTGGGTTCAGAAAGGGAAATAGTAAATTATGGTATAATGGGAGCCTGTGCGAGGTCCTCAGCAAGAGAAGTCTCAGATTCTGTATGTTTGTATATCCAAAGGCTTGAACATCATATAAAAACGAATTATTGGTTTGAAGTTAGCCTGCCCCAGGGATATTAATGGTATATTAAACACTGACATTGGAGGACAGCACAGAAGTACACTTAATCTTCCCTCTCCTTTCCACAATACTAGCTTCTTCCTCTGGAAGCTGTTAATCATGCTAGGAGAGATTTTAGTATTCCTGAAGGGAATGTGTTTTGGCAACATGTGTTAGTTTTCAATGCAGACAGATGAATGCAGGATAACATTTTAAATCCCCCGGGGAGTAAACTGGTGAGAAACAAAATAGACAGATGGAGGGAGCATCTGCAAATTCTCTGAAGAGTCAGGGCTAAATTATGTCATGCCGTCTTTTTCCTGGGGGAATTCTGTGCTGGTGCGCAATGCAGAATTTTGCAGAAATTAACGTGGTGACTGCAGAATTTCCTTCCCCTACCCACAGAAGTGGGCTGTAGTGCTGCTAGCTGCCAGTAGGGGACAATGGACTCCACAGAGCTCAGCTTGGACATAGACGACTCTAATAATGAGAGGGACTTAGGGCATCTTGGCAGCTGCAGTTCCCAGCAGAGTCCACCCTAAGGGAAGGAGAGGACACAGGAAACTTGGTGCGAGCCTGGGACCGAGCATCAGGCTGTTACTCCCTTTGGATCCCTGGGCTCCGGGGATGGGGAGGATGGGTTTCTGGGGAAGCAGAAGGTTTGCAGCTGGGCTTGTGATGGCAGGAGGCACTGCAGGTATTGGGGCTGGGAGATGCCTGTGGTTGGTGTGAGGGGAGGAGGGGGTTGGGTTGCATTCTCAGGAGATGGTGATTTGTCTCTGAAGTGGGAAGAGGGCAGAGAAACTGGAAATGGGATGTCATAGGGATTTCTTTAACTCTGCACACCTGGGGGAATTTTTGAGCATATCTGTATAGTTACACATATACTTGCGGACAGGTTTTTTGAAATAAATTACCAAAATATTTGAACTGGAATGGTTATGCAGTGTTATTTTGACAAAATTTGCAAAATTTTAAAATGTCGTGCCCAGATTTTTTTAATTTTTGGCAGAGATGTTTTAATTTTTTGTGGAGAATTCCATCAAGAATACAGTCTGCACTTGAGAATAATTTTTGAAGGTGTAGTAAAATGACTCACTGAGTATTTAGCAGAGCTGCCTTGATAATGTCCTGTCACCAGCGTCTCCTGGGTGGCCATGCAGGAGAGATTCAGGTGCCACCCAGCTGATGAGCAGAGTGCCCATAGCCTGTTGCGAAGTGGTTGTGAAGACCAAGACTTTAACAAGGTTGACTTAGATCAAGGGTCTGCAACCAAAATAGCGACAAGGCATTTTTTCAAATTCAGTTACAAAATCAATACTTCAAGAGCTGCAGTGTATGTGAATACGAGAAAGTCCCTAACATATAAAAAATAATAAATAAACTCAAACTGCCCTTTTTGTAACCCCTATTTGAAGAGCAGGGTGCACACAATGATTTTTACCAGTTAGAAAGTTGTTACCCCCATCCCCCAACTTAGCCCCCCTACCCCACAAACCGTCCCCTCCCCCCCAGGTTTAACTCCTTCAGCCCCAGACCACCATCCCAACCCCAGGTTTAACCCCGTCAGCCACAAACCACCATCTCAACCCCAGGACTTACCTGGCTCAGCTGAGGAGCTCTGCACACTTTCACCTCCTGCATGCGGCTGTGTAGGTCTGGCAGGGCAGGCTCAGGTGCCCCTCACCACTGCACCCCAGCTCTCACTCAGGCTGACCTTGCCCTGGCTTTCTCTTCCAGGACTCCCTGTCCTGACAGTTTCTACAGTTGACTGCTTAGGGGGCTCCAGAGGCTGCCGCCACTTAAAAAAAACTAAGTGGTGGCAACCTCTGGAGCCGCAATTGGAGACAGCAGCAACAGTGCTCGGAGCTGCAAGTGACTCCTTAAAGAGCTGTATGTTGCCAAACCCTGATCTAGATAAATTGATTAAGGTTAGGTCCATCAATGAATATTAGCCAGGATGGGTGGGAATGGTGTTGCTAGGCTTTATTTGTCAGAGGTTGGAAATGCCTGATAGGAGAATGATCATTTTGGTGATTACCTGTTCTGTTCACTCCCTCTGGGGAATCTGGCATTTGCCTGTGTCTGAAGACAGGATACTGGGTTAGATGGACCTTTAGTCTGACCCACTGTGGCTGTTCTTATATTCGTTATGTTCCTTTATAACCCCACTGGCTTTATACTACTTTGACTAACCTTGGTAAATGCCTCTGAAAAGGGTGAGCTGAAGGTCCATATCCCAGCAGTTCTTCACAGTGATTTCTGTTTGTTTACTTTGATTGGGTTTGAATAAGCTGTACTTTATCCAAGTGCTGGTCTCTTGCAGGTACAGGGACATCTTTGTGATGAAGGTGTTTATGAGAAATATGGCATGGTATCAATAGCATGTTGTTGGCAGCAGAGTCCTTGGTATTTCAGCACCTTTCCACACAATCTCAGGTGGACTTAAGTTTGAGGAGGAGAGGGATAGGGTAGATCCGAGGTGTTGCCATAGATAATAGTTTGTGGTGAAAAGGAGAAGTTAGCTATCACCACTCTCGGGGCTTTGTGATTGGACCTAGGTACTCCACTGACGTCATACTCTGTGCTGTATTGTACGATGTTGCTGACAGGGTTCACAAAAGGAGCTTTGAGATCTGCCTTCTGTCCATTGCTGTGAGGAGGCTATCTGGTAGTGCTAAGAACAAGAAGGATGGCCTTGTAAATAGGCCACTCAGGAGATCCACATTCAAGTCCCAGTGCTGCCTCAGTCTCCCTGTCTGACCTTGGACAAGTCACTTTGACTCTCTCTGCCTTGGTTTCCTAACTGTAAATTGGGAGAAACAATAGTTCCTTTCTCACTCTCTTTGTCTGTCTTATTCATTTGCATTGGAAACTCCTCAGAATAGGGCTTGACTGTTACAGTGTGTTTGTGCGGTGCTTTGCACAACGGGGTCCTGATCTCTGTTGATGACTATAGGTGTTACCATACTAGAAATAATAAATGATGGTAATATATCAGCACCTTGGAAAAAGTACTCCAGAATGGGAGACTGGACTTGTAAAGAGCCTTGGTGCCAATTCTCGTTTACATGAAGGAGATTTCACACAAGTCTAGCAGTATAAAGGGGTCTAAAATTGGGTGTGAATTGAATGCATGCCCTCCTTAAGTCCCCTCAATACTACCAGAGGATCAGGCCCTGAATCTTTTACCAATAAGAAGGGCAATAAGCCATTCTGGAGGTTGAGGTCAAAACTGCATCTGGTCTCTGATATTTCAAGGCTTAATTAGAGGTCTGTTGTATAATGATGACTCCGAATGGAATGATGTTTTAAGTGCTGCCAAGAAATTAGTACAGATAACCTAAATTATGAAGTCTCTTTATCTACTTTCTGGAGACTCTCTGTTGGTGAGTGCATCTGAAAATTCTTTATTCCTATTCAAAGTTATAACCCTTTACATTCCATTTTGAGGAAAACTCTCTTTATTCATGAACTTGAAATTATGAAAATCAAAAAAGAAAAAGGTGTTGGATAAGTTAAACCAATGAAAGTGCAAAAATGATGAGTATTCAGTGGAGAAAAAATTATCCACTTCAGTCTATGAACTGAATAGTTTGCTTTGATCAAACTGTCCTTTTTTCTTTACATCGTCAATCCTCTGCAACATTAGGGGATGTCACAGAGCTGACGAGGTGCTTCTTTCCAGCCACTCCACCAGACTGATGTGAGAGGAGTCGAAGCCTCTCAGCACCTGCGTATTGGGTACCTAGGTGTTTTGTGCTTCCAGAATCTGAATGGAATCTAATCCAATCCTGGGTCTCTACTGAGATTCTTTGAGTGCAGAGCTTTGGTCTGGCACCATCTGCTGAGAGCTGGAATCCAGTGTCCAGCCTGCCTGCCCTCCTCCCACAGGCACAATGCTGAGCCATCCACACTTCCCATTTCAAAGCTCGAGGAAGTATCTGACTGCTGAGTGTGCTGCTCCGTTTGGGGAGTAAACGAAGAAGAAATCCTTGGAGTGCTCCTGTTCTGCCCTACAGCAGTAGTTCAGCAGCAGGCAGACTACTGCTGGGGGTGGAGGACATGTGGACAAGCTGCTGGGCTGCTTTGAGATTTCTCAGCATGGAGAGCTCACAGAGCTATTTATGTTGCCCCTCCCAGAAGCTGAGGTTGCTGTGGGAGAACTCAGAGGAAATCCCACAACATAGCACTGTGAGATACATACCCACAGGGCATTGGTCACACTGTGAATAATGGGGCCCCCACTGCGGACATATGTCAAGGAAAGGCGCAGTTGTGAACACCCTCTGGCAGTTTTTGTTTTGTTTTGTAGGCTTTTGGGTATCAACATAAGTTTAATAGACAAAACTATGTAGTGTAGGCATACCCTTTAAATATCTCCTCTCCCAGAACTCCACCAGGAAGATGTGACACTTGTGGTTCAGCTTCACTTTCCCTGGAGGCATGCAATAGTTGTGAAGCCCACAGTCAGAGATTGTGCCCAGACTCCAGCATATTATTGCTGAAATACAGGAATGTATTTATCATCAGAAGACCCTAACCTGTGTCCCTCCTTTAGTTTCCTTGTCACTCAAGGGCAGTGTTTCCCAAAGTGTGGTCCTTGGCCCAGCACTGGTCCTTGGGAAAAAAAAAATACCAGCCCTTAGAAAATATACAGATTATTGCTATATACTGTTATTATTGTGAATGAATATTAAACAGTGAAAATCTATTCATTTTTCATTCTTTTTTAAACGTGTTTATATTTTGGGGCCACAAAATAGGTACTGAAAAAAACCGGTCCCAGCTATGTAAAGTTTGGGAAACCCTGCTTTAGGGTATTTCTGGCTTGGGGTCAGAGCCCCCTGGACTGTCCAGAAGTTCTCCTGACATGCGGACTGCACAATGGATCCTGCAAACAAAGTAAATTTATGAGCAAGATTCTAACATGCACACAATGTAAATCCTTTTTAAAACTCACTGGTGCCAGCTATCTGCAACTCTTGATTTGTATAGAAGTCCCTTTACTTCTTTTCATTCCTGGCCTTCCCTCTCTCCATCATTTAGACTGTGAGCCTCTTGGGGCGGACAGCTGTCTGGAAAATGCCTAACACATCCTGGGTGCTACTATAAACAGTATGAGCAATGAGTGATATAATAGGTTCTAGAGAGATAAGGTGGGTGAGGTAATATCTTTTATTGGACCAACTTCTGCTGGTGAGAGAGATGAGCTTTTGAGTTTACAGAGAGCTGTTCTGCTGTTCTCTCTCGCCCACCTGTTGTCTATCTAATACCTTGGGACCGACGTGGCTACAACAACACTGCATGTAAATGGTGGTGTGGGTTACATGTCAAGTTACTATAAACTGTGTAATGTACCCACTGTTAAGTGGGTGCAAACTGATGTAATTTATACACTGAGGGGAGCAGAATGGTAGTGGCAGCTCACAGAGAGCGAGCAACCTATGAAACCAAGGAAGGTAAAGTATTTGCAATTGTCACTTTGGTCCAGTAAGGCCATGGTTGACTTAGACACAGTTCTGTGATGTATGTTTTGTTTTTTTTAAATGTTGTAGTGCTTATGGGTGAGAGCCTAGCCCTGAGGGTGGGAGCTGTAAAATAAGAAGTTGAAAAGAAGAAATAGAGGGAAATGAGATTGCTTTACCTTGCCTCCTCTTACAGCTGCTGCTGAATGAAAGAAATTGTGGTCTTGTAGCTGAGGATCTGGCCAGCAGTGCCAACAGCCACTCAAGAGCTCTGGGGCAAAGTGGGCGAGAGGCCCAGATCTGTGCCCTGGAAGGGGTGCAGCCAAGAGCAGTCAGCTCTCAGCACCACCCAGACCACAGCACTACCCCCAGATATACTCCCTGACAGCCGTGTGCAGTCGGAGCAGCGCTGCTGTGGCATTTCAAAATGTCCTGGAGCTCCGGCTGCCACTGCTGCCAAAGTAACAGCAGTGGTGGCCAGAGCTCCAGGCCCCTCTGAAATGCTAGGCCCAGGGGCAACTGCCCTCTGCACCCACCCACCTCCATCAGGGGGCCTGGCTCTGACTTAGAACTCAGGAAAGAGAGCATCACTTCATCTCTCTGCCACCTCTTGCATGAACTTATACAAGTACTTCTGTTTCTATGTTCCCCAACTATAAAATGGGAATGGTGAACCTCTATCTGTCTTCTTTTCTTAGACTATTAGATGCACAGGGTCAGACAGTGTCTTATTATGTGTTTATATTGCACCTGTTATAGCAATGTATAACTCCCACAGACATTGGCATCACCAGGGAATGCTTCTCTCCACCTATTCCCTTTTCCTGATGTTACCAATGTCCACATCATCATCATCATCTTGTAGATTCTATTTTTAAGAGCAGTTCTGAGAGGATTACTCCAGCACAAAATACTCCGCATTCTTTCAGGGTTTCTGAAGCATTTATCATAATTCTTTTTAATAAGCAGTTTTAAAGCAGCAGTGTCAGCATCTTTCCATCTCAGAAAAGCATTTATGTACTTAACTTCTGAGTTAACCATTACATTTAATTTTGAAAGTGCCAGGAGAAATGTCATTTGTCAGAGCTGCATCCAAAGGGTACATAGAATCATGGAACTAGAGAAGACCTTGAGTATCATCTAGTCCAATCACCTGAACTAACAACACTAACCTCTACCAAGCTTAATTACCCACCAGAAGAAGGAAAAAAAAAAACAGATTGACAGGGCCACACAAATACCCAGGAATCAGCTACTTCAAGATAGGCCCCAGAAGATCAATAACAGAACACCGCTTGTCATCACCTATAGCCCCCAACTCAAACCCCTGCAATGCATCATTAAAAACCTACAACCTACTCTAGAACATGATGCTACACTCCAGAAGGCCTGAGGTGACAGGCCTTTCCTTTCCTATAGACAAGTTCCTAACCTAAGAAAGATTCTCACCAGCAATTACAAGCTACACCACTGAAATACTAATCCTGGAACTTCTCCTTGCAGCAAACCTTGCTGCTGGCTTTGTCCACATATTTATTCTGGGGATACCATCACTGGACCTAACCAATGCCTATTCTCATGTTCTTCCAGCAACATTATATATGCCATTACATGTCAACAATGCCTTGCCACTATGTACATTGCACAGACTGGGCAAAACCTTCGCTAAAGAATAAATGGACACAGAGCAGACAACAAGAAACTCAATACACGTAACCTGGTCAGTGAACACTTCAGTGGAGTGGGCTATTCTGTTAAAAACCTGAGAATTTGTGTTCTAGAGCACAAAGAATTTAAAAACAGATTACAACAAGAAATTTGTGAATTGGAATTCATATTCAGATTTGACACACTAACACATGGTATGAACCAAGACCTCAATTACCTCACACATTACAAGGACTGCTTCCCTTCCTTTGATGCTCATAATTTATCTCAGGCAGGACACTTAACATCCCCCTCCCCTTATCCCCCTCCTTCAGTCTATCTGATTTGTCAGTTTTTATTGCAACAGTCTGCTGTGCTTATAAATGTCGGTCTGTATTGGAAATTAAATTGATCTGATGAAGTTGGCCTGTCCCATAAGAGTTCATCACTGAACAAATCATTTTGGTAGGCTTTAAAGTGGGGCATTTCTGCTGATCTGTTTTTTTAGAAGAACTAAGTATTGTCCAAAGCATCCCTGACAGGTGTTTGTTGAACTTGCTCTTCAAAATTTTCAGTGATGGAGATTCCACAACCTCTTTAGCAATGGTTAACCTCCCTGATAGAGAGGGAGTTGTTCCTAATATACAGCCTACTTTGCCTTTGCTACAATTTAAATCCATCGCTTCTTGTCCTATCCTCAGAGGTTAACAAGAACAATTTTTCTTCCTCCTCTTTATAAAAATGTTTATGTATTTGAAAACTGTCATCATCTCCCCTCTGTCTTCTCTCCAGACTATGAAAATCCAGTTTTCAAATCTTCCCTCAAATGTGATGTTTTCCACATCTTTAATCATCTTTGTTACTCTTCTGCAGGCTTTTTCCAATTCATCCACATATTTCCTGAAACGTGGCCCCTAGAACTGGACGCAGTTCTCCTGTGGAGGCGTAATGAGCCCAGAGTAGAGTGGAGGAATTACTTTTTTTTCTGTCTTGCCAACATCATTCTTGCTAATATTTCCCAGAATGATGTTCGCTTTTTGTATAACTGTGTTGCAAATTATAACTTAAATAAATTATAAATTATAACTGTTGCAAATTATTCACTAATATTTAACTTTTGATCCACGGTGGCCCTCCCCTTCCCCAGGTCTCTCTCCACAGTACTCCTTTCTAGGCTGTCATTTGTGTGTATGCAGCTGATTGTTGTTGTTGTTAAGTGGAGTACTTTGCATTTGTACTTACTGAATTTCATCCTCTTCATTTCAGACCCTTTCTCCAATTTGTCCAGATCATTTTGAATTTTAATCCCATCCTCCAATGCCAACATTCAGGCTTTACTCATGAAACTAAGAGCTCAGGAATGAGCCCCTAACTGAGCAACAGTTACTCCATACTTAAGGTTGAAACTTGAAAAGCCCCATATATAAGGCCATTTTCACACATCATATCCCAACCCACGGTAGACTTTTTCAGAGAAGTTTAAAAAATATCAGTAGAGGCTATTTAACATTTGGACATCAGGGGAAAAAAAAAAAAAGCCTCTGCTGTTGAAACTTGCAATTTTTTTTTCTTTTTTAATTGGTTGGAGATATTCTTCATAGGCCTGATTTGAGTGTCTATCATTTAAATGAATGAGAGTCTCTCCACTGAGTTCACTGTATGTTGAATCAGGCCTTGTTGCGTCTTAGTAATTTAGTCTACAACGCTAGGCAGGAAGGATGGTGATGGGATCATGGAAGATGAGAGTTTGAAGACAGCTCAGGAGGCCATCTTAATCCAACCCCCCCCCCCACGGTCATGTGATTAGGATGCTAAAATTGGGCTTGAGACTGCAGTTCACTTCTATCCTCTGCTACAGAATTCTTGTGTGACCTTGGTTAATTATTCTCTCAGTGCCCAGTTCCCCATCTGTAAAGCTCCTCACAACACCACTCTGAGATAAAATCATAATGCTTTTCACTTGCCTTCTGGTTTTTGAGCCTTTAAGGTGTACACATTTTCAAGGGTTTTTCCCTGTGGCCATATAAACTTGCTTCTTTAGTAGCGTGACTCCAGGAGCAGGAGCTTTAAGGAAGCACAAAACATGGAGACGGTCGATAAAATTGTGTGACCTGGCAACAGTTCTTGTAATAAAAAAAAAAAATTATCTAGTGTGTAGATCTAACAAGATGTAAGAATTGCAAAACCAAAAAGGTCAAGTTAAGGATGAATGGGTTCAGTGGATCAGTTGAGGGAAATAGCGAGTAGTGAGGGACTGGGTGACAGAATTAATTTGTTTCATCCAATGTATGTGTTCCCATTTGCAGACAAACCTGATCCCCCAGCTGGAACGCCCTGTGCCTCAGACATACAGAGTTCTTCCCTGACTCTCTCTTGGTACGGCTCTTCTTATGATGGCGGAAGCGCTGTGCAGTCCTACACTGTGGAAATCTGGAACTCGGTGGATAACACGTGGACAGATCTCACTACTTGCCGTAGCACTTCTTACAATGTCAAGTCCCTGCTGGCTGACCGGGAGTACAAATTCCGGGTGCGAGCTGCTAATGTATATGGCATAAGCGAGCCCAGTCATGAATCAGAACTGGTAAAAGTAGGAGAGAAACAAGAAGGTTAGTCCTTACTGAGAAACATAATTATGTGCTATTAGATAATGGCCCGGGATATTCTGAGGTAGGTGCAGCCAATTGCCAATATACATTTGCACATTGCCGCTCATGCTTTCTGAGTGCTAGTGCCTGAAATTTATGACCGCTAATGTTCGATGCAAGCCATTTGCATGTTTCCATTGCTCATCTACACAGAGCAGTTTTTGTGTTTACCTAACTTGGAAAATCTGGGCCAATATTTTTCTGTCTGTTTTATGAATGCAATGAATTATGTACCAACTGCACTTGTTTATGTAAGCTTTATTTAATGGGCTTTCTGTAGCTCAGGGTGTTTGTAGTGAGATACAGAACATTTCACCCAAGATTTCTAATGGGCTCAGATTTAATCCAGTTTGAGTGTGCTGGTTAGTGAATTATGGGAAATGAATTGGTGGCCTCTGTTCATTTTATAATGGATACACCACCAAAAACAGCACCACAATTGACACCAGCTGGCATATTTGTTGGCAGCATCAGTGGAGAATTTCAAGGTAGGGAAGCTGAACTATCCATTTATTCCCAGAGACTTCAGATCCAAGGCACGTTAGTGAGTCAGCGTGGAATATTGTGTACTACAGTTGTCCATGAGGTGCCTGAGCTGCAGGTGGAAGACTTGGGTCTCCTGCACTGTGATGTTAAATGGACAATTTATATTAGTACCCAGATTCGTAAAGAATTTTTGAGCCAATTACCATTTTCCAACACTGTTCAACCCTTATCCTTAAGTCTTTCTCTGTGGAGAAGTTTAGAGGAGAAGTGATTAAGCATCCTGCTACTTACACCAAACGAGGCCCATGTGTTCAAAAACCAGAAAAACAAAAAACCGAACATTTGCATCTGTGTAGCCAGTAGATCTATATTGCATGCCTGTGTCTTTATGCACATGCATGTTTTGAATATGGAGGGCCTCATTTAGGGGTGTGAAGGACACTGAAAAGGCAAAGAATGGAAAATAAAGGGGGAAACAAGATATTTTTCCATATTTTACTTCGACTTTTGGAGTGGATTATGTTTACCAGCTCCTTCTTCCTGTTTTGTAATACGTTATATATGCAGTGCCAGGTGTTCTTACCTGGTTCAAATAAAGTTATAGTGAGTTCGTATTTTTATTTTTTAGTGACACCTCAGGACAAAATAACAGCATAGGGAAGCAGCACGGGAGGACTTTCTACAGCTTTTTGTCAAATATTCCTATACAGAAAAGCAGTCAAGTAGCACTTTAAAGACTAACAAAATAACTTATGAGGTGAGCTTTCATGGGACAGACCCACTTCTTCAGATTTTTTCTGTTTTGTCAACTTTGATTACTGTTTTTAGTTCTCTATGCCTTAAATATTGAGTCTGTTCTGGTCTGGCTATGGTCTGAAGAAGTGGGTCTCTCCCATGAAAGCTCATCTAATAAATTATTTTGTTAGTCTTTAAAGCGCTAATTGACTGCTTTTTTGTTTTGATAGTATATAGACTAGCATGGCTCCTCTCTGTTACTATTCTATACAGAAGTAATTTGTTCTCTTGCTTGAGCAGCTAAACAGGTGCTATTTTAGTGTATTTACTTTCTCTCACTATTTAAAAGAAAATCTGAAAAGCTGCTGCAAATCAAGGATCAATTTTCTCTCCAAGGGAAGAAAGCATTAAGAGTGACAATGAATTTGAAGAAAGTTGGAGAGTTCTGTCTGTTGATAACAAAAATCCCCTGTGTTGGAATGCCTCCTCTCTTCGGTTGCTGGAAGAACACTCTTAGGTTTGGAGACTGTCAGTCTGTTCCTTTGATTTGTTTTTCACTTCCAAGAACTATCTCTGATTGTGAAAAGTGGAAACAACATATTTTTAATGGAAGAGAGAATATTTTATTATGTTTTTTTTTTACAGTCCCCACCACAAAGGGGCTTGAGCACCTAGGAGGAACTGCAATGCAAATAACAAATGATAACAATAAGGCAGGTTGGGCATAGAAACTCACCATAGAAAGGGAATTCCATGTGTCAGGGACAAAGTGTAGTTTAGTGATTTCAGCAAGAGCATGGAAACCGGGTTGCCAAGGTTCTGTTCTTGATTCTAGAAATGTCTGGAGCAAGTTACTTATGGCATGATTTTTCCCCAAAAATTCCAGTGGAGCTCAGTGGAAAAGGTGGGTATTCAACACTAGAGAAAAATTACCATCAGTGTAAACTCTTGGCCAATTAACTGAGACTATGCCTGCATTGCACAAACACTTGTGTGCCAGAGGTTTACAAGAACTATCTAACATACATTAGTTAACTCACCGCAAAATACTAAAGGAGACTTGTAATTTTTACTGCATTGTAACTACGTTGTGGTCAAACCTATAACATCTACCTACAATTAATCTCACTTGGCTGTATTCCAGTAAAAACCACAGAGCTTGTCTCCACCAGGATTTTACAGTGAGATAGCTAATGCATGTTAATTTTCTCACTGTAAAAACACAGCTTTTTGGGGTGTGAAGACACAGCGTTAGCCTCAGTATGCCCATCTCTGAAAAGAAGCATACTTCATCAAGGTGTTGAGGTCCCATGATGTTGGTGAAGCATTTGGAGCTCCTCCAATGGAAAGCGCTTTAGCAGTGCAAACTATTATTATTATTATGAGACAGAAATGAGCAAGTTACTATATATTCACCATCAATCCTGATGGATCATTGTTAAAGTAATGTAATAAGTTCACAGAGACACAACATGCAGACCAGCTTTGCTGCCTTGCTGGTAACAGAAGTTTGCAGCTGGGGAAGAGTTTAGCTTGGCATTACTGTGTTCAAGCCTTAGGAGAGATGTACCTTTTAACTAACTTAGAGCTTCCACCTGTTAACCACAAGGCTCCCAATTCAGGTCTTTGATGCAATGATGTGCATGTTGCATACACAGTGAATCCAGTCATGGAACATTTGGCAGGCACAGCTATTGGCAAAGAGGATGGGATCTGCTCCTTCATGCAGCCCTTAAAAGGGGAGGAAAATGTGAATTGCTCGATGTAAGTGTGGTTTCCAGTAAATCTGAGCACAGCTCCCACACGGGGGAGCAGGGAGCGGCCTTCCCTTTTTGCTCCCCTGCTACAGTGGCAGACAGCAGACCAGTCTGGCTCTGCTGGAGGTACATAATATCACTGACACAGCAGGGAGAGAAGGTGATGGGGTTCCTGTTAATTGGCTAACTCCATCAGCTTGTCCAGCTTCCGGTTTGCAGACTGTCACCATCGACTGAGTGTTGAGGGGGTCATAGAATCATAGGGTGAAATTCATCTCTGTTGTCACATAAAAATCTGCATGTAGCATAAATGAGTAACTGTATAATCTTATTACTGCACACCTTGTTCTTTTTCCTTTGCCCAGCCCTACTGTGTTATTACTAAGCACTGAGTCTAGCTTTATATTGTAAACAACCAAAAATGTTTTCGGGCTCTGTATAAATAACAAACAGTGTGAATCCATTGTCATGAGGAGGTTAAGTCACGTAGTTAGGAGTTCACAAACTCAGTGGCGTAGTCAGATAGATCCAGCTGTTTGGGTGAGGAGCTGCAGTGGTAACTGTAAAACATTGCAACTCTGTGATCCTCAGGCCACTGAGAACCAGTATGGTCCTAAGGAGCAATTTCAAGTAGTGGTTTAGAGCAGCTCTAAGTTGTGCTGATTCTATCCTGCCCCCTCCATTTTCAAAGGCCATTCTGGCTGCCACAGATTGCTGAAGCACCTCGGCTTTGTGGCTCTACCCCCTCTCCCTTGATCACCATCACTGCAAAACAGAGAATGAAACAGGGACAGTTATGCTCAGTTCTCACCACTGAACATTTCCCCTTTGTGAGCATCTTCAGCTGACTTTGTCTGCTTGCATGACTGGATCTGTGGGGACTTTGTGTTCTGTTAAAAAATGCCCCGAAATGAGTAGGCAGGTGATTTCAGACAAGGAGCAAAAATGCAGATGCCTATCTGAACTATCCAAAGTTCTAGGTTTGCAGAAATTGGCAGGAGAGTTTCAAAGACCATCCTTTCTCAGAGGTTTTTGCTTTGCTTTTTGTTTTTTACACTTTCAGGTGTGGATGCAAGAGTCAGGAACACATTTGTCTTATACACTGGCATTGTATATTTAGGGGCTTCAGAGGCATAACAATTTTTATTGTTTTATTTTCCCTGTCCTTTGAAGCATTCTGAAGTTAGCCTAATAAAGATCTAGTGATCTGATTCCTTGCATTTTGTGTGTCAAATAGACATATAAACCAGCTGCTTCCTCTTCAGAGGATATTCTAAACTTATGACAACAGAAGTGCCTGGCTTCTGCTACCAGGTTTTAATTTAGTAGTTTAGAAAGCAAACCCTGTTAACTGTCTGCCTTTTGGTACCTAACCATCAGATCAAGTGTTTACCCAAAAGGCTTTCATTTGAGGATTAAGATTGCCTTTTGTGAGCATACATATCCTATTCAGTCAGCAGTTGATGATTTCTGGTTTTTCTTTCTTTTCTCTTTCTCTCCTGCCTCTTTTTTTTTTTTTAAAACAGAACCTAAAGATGAAGCTGAGCTATCCGATGATGGTAAGAAGTTCATAATTTCATCAGGGCAAATGAATTGCTACGTCTTTAGTACGTGGAATATGATTTCTTTAATCACAGTTCTTAATCCTCATTTATAGAAGAGAAAGAAACAGAGGTCGACTATCGCACAGTAACTATAAATACAGAACAGAAAGTTATGGAGTTCTACAATATTGAAGAAAGATTGGGATCGTAAGTAGAACATTAGTTTTCGTGTTTCAGCCCTTGGAATGCCATATTTCCAAGGCTATGAGGAGCTCAGAGGATGCCTTCTCAAATGTGTGCACTATAGATTTTTCCTTCTTAGCATTCTAGCTGGGCTGCTTTTGTGCAGTTGCAGAAAAATATAGATTCTAAAGGGGCCTGTTCTTCTGTCCATTAAGGCTCTTTGTTCCCATTGATTGATAATTTAGAATAAGTATCCCATGTGCCTCTGGGGCAGAGAATGAAGACCACAAATGCTAGGTGAATTATTTTTTATTCTCTGCTCTGAAATCTGTCTGTCAGGCAGAAGCTCATTGTGCACTTACAGCTCCATTATATCCTTTAGAGCTAATGAGATTAATCCTCCTCCCTGGTACAGGGTGGATTCTTTGTTGACAATAATCATAATCCCAAGAGCAAAAGCATCAATAATATTGCTTGTTGAAGGTCAATGATTAAGATGATTGTACATCTCAGTACACAGGCTTGTGGGTATGCACATAGTATGCCAGGACACACTTGTTTTGCTGCTGGCAATCAAAATCATAGGAGTCTGCCTCTCTGTGTTATTCTCTGTAACAAAACTAGTTGTCTCTTGTGTTTTTCACTTCTAAGGGTTATGGCTAAGGTGGAGTTGTGGGTAAGCTCACACTAGCCATTGTGTCCTGAAGAAATAATATTGGAGCCCCTAGAACAGAGGTTTTCAAACTGTGAGACGTGCCTCTGTGCAAGACATGGAAGAGCATTTGGGGGAGGGGACAAGCAGCGATGCCAGGTAGCTTTTGCTACTCCCACGCAACAGGACCTGAGAAAACCTGCACTTGCGGGAGGGAGAGAGCATCACCTGTATCTGCTGACTCATCTCAGCCTGTGTATGAGCATCAATATCTGCTATGGCCTTGGTAATTTCTGCTCCTAGGAGCCTCTGTGCCCAGCACTGGCACCACCCCGCTGAGAACACGGGCTGGGCCTTCTCACACCCTAGAAACCTAATGTGGGGAGGGACAGAGGGGCAGATATTGGCCGTATCCTAGTAGTGCGGCCAGCCTGCATGGTAGAAGCCTTGGCTGTGCCATTGGTAACTGTGCTTTTGAAACTGACAGATGTAGGTAACTAAAGTTGTGTTGAATCCTCTGTTAGGTTTATGAATAAGCCATCAGGCATATTTTGCATGTGTTTATTTTTGTCTGGGTTAGTTGGAGCTCAAAAACTATAACTCGAGGAAGGAGGAGAGAGGCTCAGCTCCAAACATTTAAAAATCAGCACCCTAGAAGCCCATTCTTTCTATATACATATGTGTAACTCCCATGGATGTTAATGGGAGTAATATGCACCAGAGGGTGATGAGACCCTCGAATTAGGGAGCTTTGGGCTGCCATAGGGTCTTAGATGCGTTGACGGTGTATACCAGTGCTTAGCTTGTAGTATCAGTGTGTACAAACGTAGGAGCTTATTTTTATTATGTCTGGTGGTGATATACACTAGCCTAACTCAGGTCATAACTGAGCTTTCCAGGCAGACTCTCAGCTCTTTCAGATCAACACATCATCAGTGACTGCAACCAAGTCACCACCAGATACACTATGGTGAATATCTTGCTCTTTGAATGCAATATTCATCAGGGTGTCTTGCAAATAACTATGCCTAGTTCAGTACAGAATATCACTTGAGTGTGTGATAATGTGTTTTCAGTGCCAGATTTGAGTTAACCATTCTAAAAAAGATTTTAGTTAAGTTTTGTTTTTTGTGTTAGTAGGCCATAAAATAATAAAACCGTTTCATGGAAATAGCTATATATTTTCAGGGGGAAGTTTGGACAAGTCTTTAAACTTGTTGAGAAGAAAACTGGAAAAGTTTGGGCAGGAAAATTTTTCAAAGCATATTCAGCTAAAGATAAAGAAAATATAAGGCAGGAAATCGGCATTATGAACTGTCTACATCATCCAAAACTTGTCCAGTGCGTAGATGCCTTTGAAGAAAAAGCCAACATTGTCATGGTCTTGGAAATGTGAGTATATCCCTTCTATGTATATCCCTTTAGTTTACTGGTGCCCAACATGTGCAGGTCTCCTGACACCCTGATGTATAATTGAAAATAAATTGCTGTTTTTGTGTAAAATATGATCCAGTGATGAATGACTCTCAAGAAGACCAAATTTTTTTGGTCATAAATCATCCCAAAGTTTGTCCAAGTGTTTATGGAAGATGTTTACACGTCTATGGCCAAATTATTCCTCACATATCTCTATTGATTTCAGTGGAAATATGGCTGACCTTATAAATGCATGAGGTTGCTGTTGCAGCCTGTATCTGGTTCAGTTGGTAATACCCATGGAATCACACATTTCTGGTGTTTTTCTTTCTGCTTCCAGATAGAATGTAGAATCTTAGAGGAATGTAAAGTCAAAACTAATGATTAGAGGGAATCAGCTAGCCAAATATATCAGAACCTTCAGTTCCAGATTGGCTCTACCAATGAGAAAAGGTTTGGGGACAGGATTATTGCTATTTATTGGCTTGGCAATTTCTAAGCATTCATTACAGAAAATATTACCAATTCTCAGTGTAACTACTAGTGAGTCATTTTTCATAGATGAATGAATGACCATGCAGAATGAATGAACGCCTCAGTAAGTTACGGACATGACAGATGTGATTCAGAACACAAACACCAAAGCCACAACCTAACAGAATAGTTGACCTTTTATGAAAAGTTCTACTCAGCACTTTTATAGCCATGTGTGTTAGAGGGGCAAACAAAGCAGATGCAGTGCTGAACCCTTGTTAGAAAGAATATTTGCTTTTCACTGAAGGCAGGATCCTCTCTCTGCACCCTGAAGAGAGACCAGGGGACCAACATGTAATGGACTCCTTAGCAAAGAAGATACACAACTTGGTTATGTAATACTTTACAGCTAGCTGCATGATACGCATAAAGGGAATTCTAAAATGAGGGTAATGAATGCAGACAGGACCATATGCTTGTCCCTGGCTGTCTACCACCCAGAATGCCTCAGTATAGCCTGAACTGCCTCTAGGGTCACCGCACAGGGTCTTCCTAATTCATGGCCAATATTCCCTCTAAGCTGTGTATTTAGGCAGCCACCCAGAAGAGATTCAGGTGCCGCCCAATTGATTACGAGAGTGCCCATGGCCAGCAGCCTGTGTTTCTATGGTGGTGCACATCTGAACATGCCTTTGTGCACATAACAAACTTTACTGCACCAATGGATGGAAAACATGAGAGAGAATGCTGCTCCTGGCCAAGACTTTGCAGTTCAAGAAGGGACTGATCATAGCCATCTTCTGTTGTTCTAATTTCTACCCTACCACTCAGGTCCCTGCATCAAAGCTACCATCCTTCATGGCACACACAGCTAATCAGAACCTCATTCAAAGACCATCTGTGCAGTTTCTTAGTTGTGAGTTGTTCAGTAATGCAATGATGTTCCATCTATCTACCCTCACTGGGCCTATATACACTATTCACTTTAAGCACCCAGCCCATGCCATCACTGAAAGGAGCAGACAAGCAACATGCATGACAAAATTGACAATTGCATAATTTATCAGTGCACCTATTTAATGTGAAACCTTTCTTGCAGCGGCAAGGAAGAAAATCAATTCTTGATCTCTGTAGCTGTTTTGCCTAAGCAGATCAGTAATAGCTGGTCCCAGCACAGCTGCTTCTGTTGTGGTGCATAAAAATGGAAAGGAAGGGAGTTTTATTTCTGGCTTGATCATCTTAGCAAAATGCAGATTTGCATTAAGCAAAAAGAATGTAGCTCTATTTATCTTAGTTGGTGCATATTCAGGCTGCGTGAAAGCCACAGTTGCACAAGCTTATTTCAGAGATGGAATCCTTGTTATGCAATGTTGGTGCTTATAACCTGGTTCTTTTAGTTTGGAATTTAAAATTTGAGCATTTTAGTGATGTTTGGGAAGGGAAAAGACCTACTTTAGTATGGAATTGGGAGCTGGCAGGCCAAATGGAAAACAGAAGGAAGAGCATAAAAAGTTTTGGATAGACTGTTTCTTTCTATACACCATTAATTTCCTCCACCATCAACCCACTAGCTATTTTGAAAGATAAGATGCATTTAAATACCACGGAGCTTAGTTAATTTAGTCTGTGTTTAAGCATGATTTTAGGTTTTAATCTAGTTTATTTTTGCACACTAGCGTGGTTATGAGATGGTTTCAGAAAAGCTCAACAGCAGTTGCCCTTTTTCTCATCCGGATGTAAAAATGTAGCTAGATTTTTGAAAGGTCTTCTCTCCAATTGGTCCACTCCAGTGAAGGGGCCAGATTTTCATTAGTGCCCAGCACTGACCTATTCTCATTTTTCTCTAAAGGAGCTGCTAAACATTGAGCACTTTTGGAAACTTCATGCAGTGGCTTGGTGGGAAATACTGATAAGCACACAGAGGATCCATTGCTAGACCCAGTGTCTTTTTCCAGGCAATTTTATTTTCTGGTCATAGGCTAAGAAATGATTTTTCCTATCTACCTTGGGTACCACTCCCAGGGAATTGTCCATCTTACCCCTTTTAACTGAGACATGTTCTATACCAAGCAGATAAGTCTATCATAGATAGGCAATTCTAGCTATCACAATTGTGTAGCTAGAATAGACTTATTTGCAATCAATGTACCTGTCTGCCTTCTCGTTGACTTCACTTACTACTTGTGATATTTAGGAGTACAGGGATCAACTGTCAACCCCAGACAGTTTGATTTTTGTGCATCTCTACCAGGCGTGTAAAATCAATCTTCCCCATAGTCTAGACATACCCTGAATACCTGCTCCAAGAGCTTCCTCCTTGGAGGCCCTTCTCCTCCAGCAAGTTCCTATTGCTTCCTCTCCCAGAGGACTCCCTGCTCCTCCTGATCCCTCTTGCTTACGGAAAGCTGCCCTAGATATCGCTCCAGGGATTGCCCTGCCCTTATAACTGGCCAAATTGTGAGCACCTGTTCTAGCACAGAGATGCTGGACTTGCTTCATTTCAAGGGGACAGCCATCCTGTGAGATTAGCTCTTTTAAAAAATGGGATCCTGTGTTTGTATGTCTGGGGCCAAATTCTGCTTTCGCAATGTATGTGTGCCATTCCCCACAGCCAAGAAAAGAATTTGTTTCTGTCTGAATAATTGAAGACTGAAAGCCATTTACGCTGAATTTAAAAATAATAGTACCAATGCAACCCAGGTGTCATACAGTTAGAATCTAGTCACTTGAAACCAGCCAGACTGAAAGTGTTTACTGTATGTGTATGTTTGTAGAGATCTTATATATTAGGTTACTTAATCCATCCCCCAAAATTCCAGCGCAGGACTGTTCCCAATAGTATAATTTCTAATTTTTTTACCCTCCTGTTTGCTATGTTGTCAAAGATTTCCACTAGAAGACACAGCCATTATCGTATAGACCTCACTGCCAGAAGGGCTGTTTTTTCCTGATATTCAGCCTAATTTTTTTCTTTTTTCATCCTACAGCATCTAATTATTTCCCTTCATACCACACTGAATAATTCCTTTCTCTCTCTCCCTAGTGTATACTGCAGGCAAATAATCGGGGTGTTCTAAAGCTCCATAGTTATCACAAGCTTTGCTTTAGCTAAGATACACCTATCACTTTCTTTTGATTGGTTGTCATAAATCTGTCCTGTTAAAAAAAAAAAAAGAACGTTGATTTCCAAATACAAAAATAGTTCTATCTCTGTAGCTATTCTAGTGCCATGTGTATTGCTTTGAAAGTTTAGGACTCCGTGCTTTCAGATTTTTTCACTTGTCCTATAAAGTGAATATATGTTTGCACAGACAGTAATAAACCTGAGATTGTTAAAGTACAAATGAATCCCCATTCGTTTGGTATGAACAAATTGTCACAAATTAGCAAGTCAGCACATTTGATCTGAACTTGGGTGTATGAAAAAATTGGTGAAAATAAAATATCACAAAAGGAAAGTCCACAATAGGTTCTTTAAGTGACTACAGTGTCTCTTTGGGCACAATTTTAAAGTAACAAGTGTCTAAAGACTGCAATTGCTGTGAGATGCATCCAGAAGAATATGCTTTGCTAAAGCCCACTAAAATCAAAGGGAAGACTCCGAATGAGTTGATCAGACCTTATATAATGATAACATTTGTTCTAACTGCATGAAGAAAAAATATACCGCTTCTGCCAGTGCATGGGACCTTAGTTACACCTGATCCACCATCTCAAAGAACTTAAAAAAAGTAATAATAATAATCCAGAATAAGAAGCTACTTGTGAGCAACTTTACTCTTCTAATATAATGTAAACTGCAGGAAATAAATGAAACACCAAGAATCTAAGGACAATTTATCTTACTGACATTACCAGAATAGCCAAAGGAATGAAGAGAGAGAGAACAGCATGCACGCAGATCAACATGTAACGTGGCTAAAAGGATATACTAGAGATATCCTGCATAGGCTTCCAAATGCAGAGCCAAGACAAACAGCATTGTTCAGATTAGTCATTGGGTATATCTTAAGCAGCCATTGGTGTATATTTCACATGAAGGTCTTTGTCCTTTCTTTTCTCCTTTCTTTTTAATTTGTCAGATCCTTTGGTGGACTCCTCTTTTAACTCCAATAACACAGTTGTCTTGGACAAGAAGCTGCCTGCTTTCTCCTCTGCATTTCTTATAAAGTGCAACGATGATATTTATTTTGGAACAGCACAGTGGTCAAAGCACATACTTTCAGAGAACAGATGCTTTCATAAACATCTCTACACTGATTGCTAAAATACTGAATTCATAGAATACTAGAAGCAAGGAACTTGAATTTCAGATGTTTTTTATTTGAGAACTCTAGCCATTGTCTTAGCCTTACACACTAATTCGTGTAATTATATAAGTTTGAGTATTTAGGATATTTGAGTTTCTGAAGTATACGTTGTCATTATTGTTTCCATGTTTAGTTCTCCAGTACTTTTTAGTAGGAAACTGCAGTAGCTACTGTAATTATAGAGTTTCTGAAACCTTCTAGTTAAAGCAACAAAAGGAGTCCAGAACCCCAGATGTTTCTGTTTTAATTTAATATATAAGCGACATGGAATTGTATCTAGCAATTTATAAAACCTGAAAAGCTGCTTTTAAATTATATTTTTATTCTGTAACTGAAATGTGCAGTTATGTTTGCTAATGTGAATAAATATTGCCAAATATAAAACCATATCTAAAGTTTGCCCTCTTTCATTTAGAATAGATTTATGAACGCAAGGTCACTTTTCACCATTTATTCTCTTGTTCCTGTGTCACCCACAGCATAAATACAAAGTATGACCCATCTTTGCACATTAGTTGAAAAAGAAGCTGAGTAATTGACTGTCAAGTAATATTTTGTGTTGTTACGACTATAGTCTTCCTTCTCAAATCATTTTTCACCTTCTCTCATTCTCTTCCCCAGTTTCAGCCAGAAACATTTCATCTTGTCTTATTTTAAGATCCAGTTTCCTCTCCCACCATGTGTTTGTTTTCCTTTCAATTTTGAATTTACTTATCTAGACTGTATTATTAGGAAGGAAAATAATGTAATCATAAAAAATAATGCACAGTCCAAATCTGATCCTGCTTCCATTCAAGTCAATGGATCAGTTTCCATATACATTTGTTCAGGGTCTGGGGTTAACGTCCCCATGGGTGGGGAGCACCACAAGCAGGCATCAGAGCAGGGATGGGCAACCAAGACTAGTGAGTGTGTGGGCCTTCTCCATCTCAATGGGTCTCAAGATTTTTATAAAAAAGACAGTCTCCTGGGACAGGTAATTTTTCTAACTGTGCTTGTGTACCTACAAACTGCTGGGTGTGCCAATTGAAAGGTAGCAGTGTTCTGATTGGATTTAGGAGTGCTCAGCTCTCGCAGTCAGTGTCATGTGCAATCATCATGCATCTCACTTCAGGTGACATTGCACTTTGTGCATGTCACTTCAGTAATATTAGTTAAAAAAAAAAAAAGACTGCATGGATAAAAACCAGTAGAATCTGGCAATCCTGCATATGGGCAACAGTAAACAAAATGTCAGGTGGACCAGACATAGAACCCCAGTGGGCTGCAGGTTGTCCACTGTTGTGTCAGAGCATCACAACCACCTTGCTCTTCTCTTGTAGCTAAATGCGTGTTGGCTCCTGGCTAGATCCAATCTACACTGGCTGGGACTGGTAATGATAATGGGGTCTTGATATGGAAGAGGTTGAACTCCACTGAACTACATCATGCACAATGCCAACTAAAGAGTGAACTTTTTCTATGGAAATCTCCATTACAGCACAAAAGCTGTGCCCTGAAATACCTTTTAAGCCCTTCAGGACCTCCTAGCAGTTTAAATGCTCTCAGTTTGTATAATAGAAGTTTCTAGTTTACCAATAAATAAATATATTTCTGAATAAAAATCCAATAATTTCTCCCCCCCTCCCCCCCTCTTTTTTTTGTTCCAGTGTTTCTGGGGGAGAACTCTTTGAACGAATCATCGATGAGGACTTTGAACTGACAGAGAGAGAATGTATTAAATACATGAGACAGATAACAGAAGGAGTTCAGTACATCCATAAGCAGGGCATTGTTCATTTGGACTTGAAACCAGAAAACATTATGTGTGTCAACAAGACTGGTGCAAGAATCAAACTCATTGACTTTGGACTTGCAAGAAGATTAGGTAATAAAACTTTTAACTTCATTATGTTCAAGTGACAAATTATGTGCAGCAGAACAGCCTTATATTTAATGTATACTTTCAATTTAAATCTTCTTATTTTAGAGTAGCATATCAAAACCAAGAAAGAACAAAAATAAGACGTCCATAAGAGAACACATAGTGTGTATCAGTTCTCTGAGACAGTCTTCACTGATATGAATACAAAATGGCAGTCAATTTGTATATATGGCAGTGCTCTCATAAGCTACGTCTACACTGCAGCGATCTGTAGACAGAAGTTACTGTCACAAGATGTCTTCCAACAAAATTTCTCTCAGCAGATCACAGCCACACACAAAAGCAGATTGTTCTGTCCAGCTGCTCTGTCAACAGAGAGTGGGCCGGACTGCCCAGCTGCTCTCTTGACTGAACGGCCAAATGGAAGCACAGCAGACAGGGCTGCTCGGTGACCCAGAAGCCCTGTCTGTCAACAGAAGGCCCTCCCAGAGCATCCATATGGCATTGTTGTTGACAGATTCTCCTGCCTCATGGGAAAGAAGCAAAGGCTGTTGACAAAAGTGCCAAGTTCTGTTGACCGTATGTCAATAGAATGAATTTTTAGTGTGGACGATCCAGGAGTTTTGTCAACAAAACCAGGGTTTTGTCGGCAAAACTCTCTAGTGTAGACATAGCTATAGATCAGAAAGTGACATACACAACAGTCAGAACAGTGGCAGAGATAAGTAACTATATTTATCAAAATAATTTTGAAACACTAGTTCCTTATGGTTGTCCTAATCTGTTGTGTAGTATTGTACATGCTAAACTATGGAAGAGGTAGTTCTATCACTATCCCCTTTTTTGAACTATTTAGAACATTTATTTTGGATGGGAAGTTCCCATATATAGTGTCACTGCAAGGTGGAATCACTTGAGTCTCTACTTGCAATGATGCTCTTCAGTGGCCTCATTGCTAATGCCATTAGTGAGCCTCATATATGTTGAGAAGCTACATAGCAAATAGCTCTACTAATTGAACATCCAAATACTCTTTTCTACAGTGAGTTTGTTTTATTTTGCACTTAGCAGTGGAACAAAAATAATTCCAAGAATTAAAGTAGATATGGGCTGATTGTGAACTTGCTATTCATGTTGGGGAGCAGTTATTTACATACCTAATCCAACTGACTTCTTCATAGGCAATTTAGGTGAATTACCGCTCATAATTGGGAATGAACAAGTCTGCCCACCAAATTTAAGATGTGGCTATGCTCTGGAAAGAGTCTGTGTGAAAGTTGTTGGATAACAAGTTACCAATCTGCTTATTTTATTCACTGAAATAAAAATTGACCAGTCTTTATTCTCCTGTTAGAACTTTGTTGCTCTAAAGTACTGGGTTTTGTTCTGGTTCAAGAGTCATCTCCAGAAATGTCAATTAAGTTCCAGTAGTCAAGTCTTTATTAGTGATGTGTGAAAGACTCCAACTTGACCGTCAGGCTCCAACTAGTAAGTAAGAAACCCATTTACAGGATGGGTTATTAGAGCTGGGGTTGGAAGCCCATCCCACTCTGCCCCCACCCCACCCCCAGCCAGGCAATGGGACACTAGCCTCACGTTAGTCAGCCCCTCAGCAGCCAGCCCTGACTGGGACACCAGCACCATGGCAGCCAGCCCCAGCCAGGACACCAAATGTGCCAGTTATCCAAGTGCTTGATAACCAGGCTTTTACTTTACTTGTAAAGTCTGCAGATTTCATCACTGAGACACAATAAACTTGGAATCCCACAATGGTATTTTTATATTAAGTTTCCCAAATAGCAACTCACCATGAGATCACGATTAGTTTAACCTAAGATTAGCAAAAGAGAGACTGGATTCCCTCTTTACAATGTGCTGTTCATGTTAATAGTTTTTCCATTTTTGGGAAGCATATTGCATGCACCATATCTTTTGTACTGGGTGATGCAAAAATGTGAGTTGGTGCAATCATGTCACATATACCACATATGCAATTATGCCACATTTTTCTCCATTGCAGAAAGATGGTTGTCATGAACACCAGCTTTTATCTTCCTTTGAAAGATGTTGCTTAATTTGTTCATTGCTTTTGCTTGCAAAGAGACATTATGAGCATTTGCCTCTTTTCTCATCTGTGAATCAGACTCACTTCTGATGTTAATCCTTTGCTGAATTGTGAGCAATTCTGTGTAAATCGTTCAGTTTCAAGCTGTGGCATGTGTAGCGTTTTCCACAAAGAGAGAATACTATACTGAACAGTCCACAGGAAGGAAAATAGTACTTTACTGATCAGGAAGACTTTCCCAATATTCAGCTCAGATTTCTTCCTGTAAGAAGAAAACAACTTTTATTAGCAACAGCTCTAACCCTTTCAAGTTATTTTTATGTGAATTTTGTTTAGTTCTGTCTTCTTTACAATTGCCTACTTTACAGATTATAGGCATTCTAATGTAACAATTTTTGATTGTGCTGGAACTGACAATCAAATAGGGGTTAGGACTCTTGCTGAAACTGGAATCTCTCAGTCTAATTTTGCCATCTTTACTCAATCCAAAGGCCTGGTAAAGAGAATGGAAGTGCTAACTAAGTGAGACTGCGTCAATTTGCAATATAATATTAGAGCTTTCTTTTTAATTGTTTTGTAACCAATAAAATCAAATGGATCTTAACTTTAAGCACTTTGATGTAACTGAAATTACTTAAGACCAGTGATCCTTCTCTATTCTGTTTCTTTAGGTCACTAGTTCTCTCATTTTGTCAGAAAATACCAAAGACATAGTGGTATATTTTCCTGGCCTTTTTTGGTGTCCTTAGATGCTCATGTAAAAAATTATTTAAGATAAACTTTGTGGGTTCATAGGATTTGTGTGTGTGTGTGTGCTGTTAAGACATTGTTTTTTGAAAATCAATTTGTTATGCATAGCACAGAAAAAGGCCAGTTTCCAACTAACTTGTCAACACTAGATCTCACTTAAATGGTAACCAAAGCCAGGGTTTTGCCTACGTACCAAGCTTGTAAACAGCACAGAAAAGTTTTGAGATTTTTATTGAGAAGGGTATGTCTGTTTTTGTGTATAGCCAACTCAAAAGTGGTAACTGTCATCTGATATGTTTTAACTGTAAAGGGTATGTTTTCAAAATCCACTTTCAAATCTGTGGACACAATTTTTCATGCTCCGATTTTTTGCATGTGCAGGGATTTATGAGCATTAGCTCAAGTATGGAAGAAACTTGTTTGGGCAGAATTGTTCAAGATTCTGGAAACAGCGCTGAGGTTCCCCAAAAAAAAGGGAAAAAAATATCACTGTTCAGTTACTAGAAACTGAAATCCTTTGCACTGGATGGCCCTGGAGGTCTCTGTTGAATGAAATATGAATACAGGAAAATAAAGGTTTGCTGAATTAATCTGCTATCATCATATATGAGAGAGGAAGAAAGGATTTTGTAGTGTGTAAAGTAACAAAATGAGGGGAATATGAGTGAATTCACTTCGATAGTGCCCAGTGCATACTTGCAGGAGGAAGGGAGAAGGTGAGTGGTTATGGCACAAAACTGATTGTCGCAGGTTTACTTTGTGATCCTTGGGCAGATTACTTAATCTCTCTGAGTTTTGGATTCTTGATCTATAAATTGGGAATACTAATACTTCAATAGGGTCTTGAGAGGTTGCATAATTAAAATTTGTAAAGTGCTTTGAGATCTTTGTATTGAAGGAATTGTGGAAGGGCAAATTACTTATAATTTCTTAACAAAGTGAACTGATGATCATTCAGGAATGATGGTAAATTGTGTCTCTGAGATGGTTCTGGGAAACAAATACATTCTGTAGGAATTTTCTGTTTTGGTGGTCAAGTAAATCCAGTTATAGTCAATTAAATGATTAACCTGATGATAATTTTTTAGTTGTTGAAAGGGTGTGACATGATGTATTCACGGTTTGCACTGGAGTCTATTACAACTGTTTCTTCTCCAATCCCTTGTCTTTCTATTGAGATTGTACTCTCTTCAGGCAGAGACAGTTTCCCTTTTGTATTTGGACAGTACCTAGTACAATAGAGGCCTCAGTCTAGATGTTATCATACGATTAATAAATAATTGTTGTAAGACAGTGGACCTCATTTAAACCAAGCACTGATTGTGCAGGTTATCATGGAATCTGGGCAAGAGCTGGTTTCCCAAACAAAATCTATTTGCTCCAGTATAGCCTGTAAACATTAAGGCCACGTCTACACTAGCAAATTCTTTTGAAATATTTTTTTGAAAGAAGGGGCTCTTGTGAAATATCCAGCAAAGCTTCTACATACAAAAAGTTTTCTTTCAAAATTAAAATGAATGAACGAGGCGCTTCTTTTGAAAGCACTAATCCACCACCGTTTCAGGAAAAGCACCTTCTTTAGAAAGAAAATGTATGTAGATGCTCCACAGGCTTTTCTTTTCTTTTTTCTTTTTGAAAGATCAGTCCTCATGGATTTTTCGATCCCTGGCCTGCTCTTTCAAAAGAGTAGGGACTGTGTGGATGCTGTCTTTCGAAAGAGCAGATCGCTCTTTTGATCTTCGTTTTTGTGTGGCTGCACTCTTTCAAAAGAAGCTCTTTCGGAAGAGATCTTCAAGAGGGACTTGTTTTGAAAGATCACTGTAGCGTAGACATAGCCTGACTTTTGGTCCTTTATGCCCACTTGCATGTTTCCTGATAAGGCCATTTTAAATGGCTTTCAGGGTGTCTCACAGCCTTCTCTAGAAATAGAGGGCAAGGTGCTACTGGACTGCTTGTTATTTCTAGAAGGCTATGTTTACACGTGTTGCTTCTTCCGGAAGCGGCATGGTAATGAGCGGTCCAGAAGATGCTAATGAGGCACAGATGTAAACTTCCTGTGCCTCGTTAGCATATGGCCATGTGGTTCAGAGTCCTGAAGAAGCTCTTACAAACTCCAAAATACACGTGCGGACGCATGGCCTGTGGGGATCTTCCAGAAGGAAGGTTTCCTTCCAGAAGAACCCTGCGGGCCACGTGTCCACACCTGTATTTTGGAGTCTGGAAGAGTTTCTTCAGGACTCTGAACCACGTGGCCATATGCTAATGAAGTGTAGGAAATTTACATTTGCGCCCCATTAGTATCTTTCAGACGGCTCATTCCCATGTGTAGAAGTAGCTGAAATGTTATCTGAAACTGGACATAAGTGTATTACTGATAGTGGTTGTTTCTGCCGGCAACATAGCATGTTTGCTTCTATTCTGTATGAACTTTTATTCCACCCTCATCACTGCAGTATCCACATACCTTCCAGGAGGGCATAAAGTGACCTACACTCTGTCGTGTGATGACTTTTTTTCCCCAGTCTCTTTCTGATTCTCTACCTGAGCATCTTTCAAATATAAACAAATACCAGTGACAAAGCATTGATTTTGGTTGCAAACCATTTTTGTTCACATTTATTACTGTTTCACTTTATTTTACAGTTCAAGTTGAATCCCTCTAATCTTGTACTCTCGGGACCTAACTGGTGCCAGACAAGAAAATTTGCCAGAACCCACGAGGTCAATAATGCCTAGCACATTACCAATGCTTTCACTGCTTCCTGGGCTCTTACAAGACATTTAGAAGTAAATTTACAGCTAAATAACAGCACAGGACACTGAGAGCCAGGACTTCTGGCTGTAAACAAACTTTATGGGACTACAGGAAACTTGGCTACATCTATGATAAGTGGTAATCCAGCTAACTAAAATCATGGTGAATTATAGATGTTGCTGAGCAAGAGAGTTCTGGATTTGAGAGGTTCAGCCTGTATTTGTTGTCCACGCATGAGCCCAGGAAGAGACAAGCTGGTCAAGCTAGTAGCAACTCAGTCAATTAATTACATTTTTGTTGAAGGAGTTTAATAACTAACCCATAAATGTCAGTGCAAACTGTTAACTGTACTTTCAAAAATATGCAACCATTAATGTTTTCCTCTTTCTTCTCAGAAAGTGCAGGTTCGCTGAAAGTTCTCTTTGGGACGCCTGAGTTTGTGGCTCCAGAAGTTATAAACTATGAACCTATTGGATATGCCACAGATATGTGGAGTATAGGAGTTATCTGCTACATCTTGTGAGTACTCTTGCAAGTCTTGGACCAAATCCTGGGAGCTTCTGAGCATGCTCAATTCCTAGTGACTGCAGAGTTGTATTGTTCAGGAGTTTGACTCCTTACGTTTTGTAATCATGAAGTGTAAGATTATCAGTGAACACTAACCTAAGTGGGCCTCAGTGAGACACTGAAGAACCCTTGTTATAAATTTCAGGACTGGAGCCTTCATGAGTTTAGCCATCCACAACTGCACTTTTCTTTCTGGGGTTTCAGAAAAATACAGCTTACTGAAAGAATGATAAATTAACATAAGCCAGCAGCAGTCTGTAGTCACTTAATAAGGCATTGTAAAAGTGCCTTTCGTGTTGTCTTTAAATATTTTTCATTCCCTGCTATTTAAAAGGAACACTTTTCTATCTTGAAATCAACATCTGTTTCCTTACGTGTACCATAACTTATTGAAGGGTTGCTGCCACCAGCGATGTTACTTACCTTAAAAATCAGAGCACTGAAACATTTATGGTAGAAAAGGAATATGGATGGATTATGTGTATTTAGCAAATTTACACCAATAAAAATGACCAGTTACATTCTGAGTTTTTCCATTCCTGACTATGTCGAAAGTTTTTAAGATAAACTAACAAATCCCAATAATGTTGTCCCAGTTTTGGAAAGATTTTAGTGCATTATTTTATGTCCACCATTGGATAAACTAATTAATTGTTATAAACAGTTTTTATCAAAATAATGCAAATGTTAGGTTGATTGCAGGTTCTGCTTAGGTGGTGTTTATATGTAAGTGATTGATTACATACATTTACAAAATCTTCCACGTGATATTTCTATGGGAGGATATAGGTGAACAGAGTTTTGCTTCTTGCATGCAAAGAACAGAAATTATTTGACTCTAACTTTGACATGCTCAAGTTTAACGTTATGGGGAAAAAATACAATAACTCAGTGGGGAATTGTTTCTTTCTGCCTTTCTGATCACAGTATCACACTCTAATATAAGTCTATTTACTTGTGATTCTGTAACAGGGTTGCTCTGTGTTCATGAAACATTTCATTTTAGTAACAGGGAAAGGGTTAGATGGGTTCCTCCAGATCTGCCCACTCACTATGATAGGTGGCCCATTACCCATCTGATTACAAGGGAGGTAGGACTGGTTTTCTAGTAGGAATGCTCCAGATCTAGAGTGTTGGCTGAAGAGTCCTAAACTATGTACCCTAGGAGCAGGCATGCTTGTGGAAGAAGGTTTGCGCAGAACTTTATCTTAATATTCATGTGTTGATAAAGCCAAAGTGCACACTATATGACTGCACGGTGTGTCAGCGTTGCCTGAAAATACGTTGTGATAGCACTTAACCAGTTAACCTTTAAAACATAGGGCCTACCACCCAGCCCGCTGCATGGCCCCACCACAGCCATGGCAGGGCTGCTCTGGTCTGGTGTGGCTGGCTGCTGCCTGAATTCAGCAAAAAAGGCCAGTTAGCCAGTAAGCATGCTGGTAAGCCTCATGCTTACTGATATGCTTATTGGTTAACCCAGGAGTCAGCAATCTTTTTGAGGCAGAGTGCCAAAATTTGACCTTTTGTCCTCTGCATTCTGCCCCAGTGGTGGCGATGCTTTTTTAAAGTCACTAATAATCCTACTTTCAATAGCTTCATTAATAAACAGTAAAGCTCTGCAGTTTATTTAGGTGGTAGTTAGTACAACTGCCCTTTTTGGGGCACTTGTTCTTTTGTTAATCCACAAGCAGCATGTCTTTGAGCAAGCTCCTAGCTGCATGGGGGAGGAGGGTTGGGGCTGAGCTCCTGCCTCAAGTGCAGATGAAAATTGCCTAGCAAGCCACTCTTGGCACCCATGCTGGGATTTGCTGACCCCTGGGTTAACCAGTTAACAGTCCTAAAAGGAACGAGGGCAGGTGGCATATGCAGAGCAGCTGCGGGCAGAGGATTTTAGATGGTTGTAATAAACCTAGTAAACTTTCTTTGGAAAACTCCTTCATCAGCATTTAGATTGTAAACTTGTTTGGAGGCAGATGTTGTCTCTCTGTTCTGTATTTATACAGCACCTAGCATAGGGCAGGCATTTTGCCAGATTGAAGCTGCTAGGCAGTACTGCAATAATAATAATAATAATAATAATAATAAATAGATAAATAAATAAATTTATTTCAGTGTCTGATAGATCTTGCTGTTTAGGATTTTTTTCTGGACATTTGTAACTATATTCAGTTCCTTCATTTCCTCTCATTCTTGTTGCCTATTCTTCAGTAATATCCCCTTCAGCAATTTCTCTCCTCCCTTGGTAAGGACAACTGCAATGTAACACTGATTACATTTGGCACTTACATAGCACTGGTCTCCAGTTATTTTTTTTATGCTTTTCATGTCCAGTCCTTCTTACTTATCCTAAATAAATAATTCACCTCTATCACTGCATCATTTTGCTTTGAATTTTGTCCATTGTATCTATACCTTACTGCTTGTCTTCCTGTTTGATCTTACTTGATGTCCTATTCTACTTCATAATCCTGGCCCATCATCTTTAGTTGATCTACTGACTTTTAATTAACATGTCACAAAAATTGTGAGTTGTGTAAATCATCTCCATTTACATTTATTTTTCAGAGTTTCTCTTTGTGCTTATAATAAGCTTTGTCTAATTGGAGCATAGCCTTGATAAATTCTTTCCAGCTGTTTATATTCCATTTACTCTTGCAGGCATTGCAGAATTTTTGTTTTTACTATTCCTGGCTCTTTTCTGATGAGTCCTTTTGGACAGCTGGAATGCCAACATTTGTAACATCAGATTCCTTTTTAAATTTTGTTATTATTTCAGTGCAAAATTCAGGTTGAGAAGTCAGTTGTGTGTATACATTACTATAAGATGCAACTTGTTTTTCTGGTGCCAAGACATCTGGATTAGAGCAGGCCTGGATTTACTTTTGCTGATTCACTTTCCACTTACTTCCAGTAATTCAACTCATTTTATTAGTCCCATTTGTGCTATTTCTTTTGAAAGTAGCAGAGCTCTGTTAAATCATAACTTTCCTCTCAGTTATAAGATTGGTTAGGATTTCCAGTACATCATATGCAATTATACCATGAATTCTTTTTTTCAGGATTGCCCTGCAGTTGGCAGAACATGGTACGCATGCTCACTCAATCCTTCATAATCTCATAATACTAGCTCTCAGATTCTATCTTTTTATTTGTGGTGATTGATCATTGTTTCCATTGTCTTCTTGATTTAGTGGAAAGATTTTTCTCCATTGCTCCCTTTCTCAGCTGGTGTGGTGTACTTCAGGACATGGATAACTGGATACATTTAGGTCACTGATTTAAATCTGGCCTAAATCAACAGTAAAGACATAAGCATAGCTAACTCAAGCTGAGGAGCTAATAAAGTATCCTCAAGTTGTTGTGATTTGTGTTTTTCAAAATGAAAGCAAATTAGGTACGTTTTCTGATTTTCCTGGTGTTTAGTGCCTTTAGCCTATTCTGAAGAAACCAGTGCGATCACCAGAGCCCGTTCCGTTCTTCATATCTCTCCTGAGACTTCCAGCACTGGCATCAGCTGGTGCCAAATGTGGTAGAGGTTGTTTTGTTACATAAGGTTATGTTCATTACCAAAGGAACTGGGAGCATCAACTACATTCATGTTCTAGCTACCAGAATTAAATTACTCTCTTATCTCCTGTGAGGTTATGATCATGTTTGCCCAAGTGCTTATTTCAAATTACCTGGAAGGGTTACTAGAACCAGTATGTTTGGTTCAGTCTAACAGCATGTCTGTTTTATTCATTTGTCATTGGCAATATGTTAAAAGGATTCTTAAAGTGGAGATCAGCATCCTTGAAGTCCAATCACAGGATATGTTGAGCATAGGAGGCAATACTCAGTAAGTGATTCTGTGAGTTGCTGAGCATGCTCAGTTCTTCTTTGAGTGGTCCCCATGGGTGCTCCACAGTAGGTGTCGGGCTCGCCCCGGCGCCGCAGATCGGAAATCTTTAGCAGTCTCTGTTGGGTCGCGCATGCGCCGATGCGCGCCGTTCCTTCGCGCGCCTTCGGTCACGTGCGCGATCCGGTCCCCGCCAGTTCCTTCTCAACCGCCAACGGCTGCAGACGGATTCCACTTCGGCTCCAACGCCTGAGAAAGATAAAACTATCTCTTAATTTTGTTAATCTTGTTAACAGTTATTACTTTGATAGTTTAGTTAGCATTGTTAAAGTTGTTTCGTTAAATGTAGATATAGTTAAAAAAAAAAAAAAAAAGGGGGGGGGGGGAGAAAGAGGAGAATGGAGGCGGCCGCCTTAAGCGGTCTGCCATCCTAGAAGCCGTGAACGTTGTCTTTTTGCCAGGACTGATTAGCTGTTAAGTGCCCTATTAACATTCAAAGACTAAATGCCTGGGCCGAGATGTCTTTGCCGGGGTTTAAGAAATGTGCGTCATGCCGTGAGGCCATGCCTGCCTCAGATGGGCATAGCAAGTGCATTCGTTGCCTCGGGGAGACCCACATTCCACAAAAGTGTCCTCACTGTTCCAAGCTCACGGCCAGAGCCAGAAAAGACAGGGAGATAAGGCTGAAAATGATTTTATTTGATAAGGCCCTCCAACCTGCACCATCGGAGAAGCCCCATAAGGAGGGGCCCTCAGGATCGCACAAGAGGAAGGCAGCTTCCCTAACCTCCTCTGTACAAAAGAAAAGGAAGCTTTCTCCAGCTTGATCCTTGCCGGTAACACCTGTGAGCAGGATGAGTGGAGCACAGGGCTCTGACCCGCAGGCTGCTCAAAGCAGGATGACCGTAGCGCACGCAGCTGCGCCGGGGCTTCCGACCATTAAGCAGTCGGCACCGGGAGTGCCGCAGGCACTGGCATCGGCGGCACTAACTCCCACGGCACCAAGCCCTGGGGCACTGATGGCGCCGGAGCAGGGTGCCCGGCACGGGACCCAACGGTGCTGGAGGAAGCTATCCACGTGGTGCCATGCACAGGGGCACCAAGGACGGCACCCACAACGGCGCCGAGGTCCCTGGCACAGGAGGGTGCGGCGCCTGCTCTGCAGGGATGGGGAAAAGCAAAGGCCAAAACACGGCACTGCAGCCCATCCCCAGAGGCCACCGCATTGCCGTTATCGCCTCGCTCCCCCCCAGAAATACATCAGGCAGCAACTCCAATGGCCTGCTTCAGACCTCCTTCCCCGTTCCTTCAACCACCATCCCCCTGGCTCAGACAACCTTCACCAATCTTCAGTAGGGACCCCTATGAATACTATCACAGAGCATCCCAACCGCTATCAGCGTCATCACAGAGGTCACGCTCATCTAGACCCCATGTGTACGTTTTCCGATCATGGTCTAGATCCCCATCACCAGGCCCTTGCCCCTGCTGTTAGGGCTGTCCCTACCATACTGAACACCGGCACAGGGGGTCCGGGTCCAGGTCCAGGTCCAGGGGCGGATCCGCACCCACACCTCGCCAACACCCCTTCACACAGTCTCACTCCATGAGAAGGACGCAGCCTCCCCAGGCGGATGTTGGTCCACAGGCCCTGGACCTCCCCTCTGAATCCTCAAAAGGGCAAGCATATGAGCAAATCCAGGAATCGGAGGAATTAGGGGAGGTATGTCGTAGCGATGCCTCTTCATCCTCCCCAGATGAGGGGACTGTCCCTGGGGATATTTCCCCCCCGGACGACCTTAGGCAATTCCAAGAACTATTCAAGAGGGTAGCACAAACACAGGACATTCACATAGCAGAGGTGCAGGAGAAACATCATAAACTCCTGAAAAATTTAAGACCCCTGACTTCATCTAAGATCGCTGTCCCACTAGATGAAGCGATTATGGAATCAGCCACCAACATATGGCAGACTCCAACCACTACCCCTCCCACAAATAAGAGGGTGGATAAGAAATACTTTGTTCCAGCCAAGGGCATGAAATTCCTGTTTAGCCACCCCCAACCAAATTCCCTGGTAGTCAAATCATCAGAGCAGAGATCCAAGACACCCCAATATAAATAAGAAGGATCAGAAAAAGATGCAAGGAAATTAGACACATTCGGTAGGAAAGTCTATTCCTCTTCTACCTTACTACTCAGAATGACAAACTATGCAGCACACCTGTCAAACCACAACTTTGACAATTATTCCAGACTTGTTTCGCTCATGGATTTCCTTCCAGAGGATAAGAAACCAGTGCTAAAAGCGATCGTCCAAGAGGGCGACGCAGCCTCACGAACAGGAGTCCAGATTGCCCTGGACGTGGCAGACATGGCAGCACGCTCCACAGCCACAGCAGTGGTAATGCGTAGGGAATCGTGGCTCCAGACATCCGGCATTCCCAGAGATCTGCAAACAAAAATCATAGACCTTCCATTTGATAAACAGAAGTTATTTGCAGATTCAACTGACTCGGTCCTACACTCCAGCAAGGACTCAAGAACCACACTTAGGACCCTGGGTATATATACCCCTCCATACAGGAGGAAGAAGTTTTACCCCCAGCAAAGGCGCTACGCTTATCAACCTCAGCGTACACAATGCCAACGGAGTTATGACCAAGGGCGCCACCACCAGCAGCATGCCATGCACCGGGTGTTCAATGAGGATACACGCCTATCAACAGCAGTCCTATCAAGGGCAAGCTGCACATAAGTGGACACCCATCTCCTTAATTGGGGTCACTGCTGGGTAGTCACCTACTGTGGAGCACCCACAGGGACCACTCGAAGAAGGAAGAGAAGTTACTCACCTGTGTAGTAACGATGGTTCTTCGAGATGTGTCCCTGTGGGTGCTCCACTACCCACCCATCATCCCCGCTTCGGATCTCTGTTTTCGTGTTTTTCAGAAGCATCCGGGGCAGTTGGTCAAGGAACTGGCGGGGACCGGATCGTGCATGTGACCGAAGGTGCGCAAAGGAACAGCGCGCATCGGCGCATGTGCGACCCGACAGAGACTGCTAAAGATTTCCGATCTGCGGCACCAGAGCAAGCCCGACACCTACTGTGGAGCACCCATGGGGACACATCTCGAAGAACCATTGTTACTACGCAGGTGAGTAACTTTTCTGTTCTTCTGATTAATCATGGTCTTTCTGCAGGAATTACTGGGTGAAATTCTATGGGGTGTGTTGTGCAGGAGCTCAGGCTAGATGATCTAATGGTTCCTTCTGGACTTAACATCTGTGAATATAGGAACTCAGGACAGGCTCATAAATACTGAGCATTGTCAAGAGAGTAAAATATGTCAGTGCTTTACTTAAATTGGAAATTGTGAAAGTGTTTAAACAAATTATTCTTAGTATGCCAGAAAGATGCCTGGTTAAGTAGCTGGAAAAATGTTTTCAGTACACAGCCTGGTATTTCTCTATTAGTATGATCATAGCATAAACTCAGAATTAATTTTCGTGGGCAGACACAGCTCATTTTTATCACTTAGTTTTAGCATTCCAAAAAGGGCATTGTTTCCATAGTCTGTCAAACAAATTGCTATGCATTTATAACTTTAAATGGCTATTAAGCAACTGAGTCCCCAGGTCAAGAAGTTATGTGATAGAGATAAGCGCAGCTGGCTGCTGCCAATTTTTGGTTTTGTTTTGTTTTCTGAATACATACAAAGATACCACCTTCTTTACGGATATTCCCAAGGCAAATCAACTGACTCTCCCTTTAACTCTGAAGTAAAGGAACAGTTACTGAGGCCTGGTAAACGCTCAACAGTATAGTAGGTCCAGAAGTGGGAAAGCTTGATTGTTTACAAGTTTTAAGCCACAGTATTTTTGTAGTACTAGTTGGAAAATACAGAATAAAGGAGATAAATAAATAAATTTGGGTTGCTGCCACATGTCATTTAATATGTACAGTAAATAAATCAATTCAAATGAATACATTTTAGAGTTTACCAACCATTCCTATATGTCAGCTGTTCCCAAACTATGTTCCGGCAAAACACTGGTGTACCGTGAGCTATTGCAAAGTGTTCCACCAGTGAAATTTCCCCCATTCTCAGGGGAAAAAATAAATTTTGGGATGCAATTTGCTTTCTACAGTTTTGCTCACCGCTGGCTTAGACCTACAGTAACGCGTGGCTCAACCCCCCTAGCCCCAGCTCAACCTCCTGGCCCCACGCAGCCCCGGGTGAAACCTCCCAGCCCAGTGCAGCCGTGGCTCAAACCCCTGGGCCCCAGCTCAAACCCCTTCGCCTCAAGATGCTGCTGCTCAAACCCTAGCCTCCAAGCACTCTGCAGGACAGTGGTGCCCCTCTCCCACCATTACCCTTAGTTAGGCCTGAGAGGTTGCTGCAGACCAGTGAAGTTGCTGTCTCAGGGCATTATTATAGCTCTCCCAGCCCCTATTAGTATTAGAACGGATAAACCAAGCATGAAAAATCTAGTCTTTTGTGTAATATTAAGGAGTCTTAACCTCACATAAATGGGCCTGCCTACGTGTGTCACTCTGTCAAAAAATCTGTGTAATAATATTTGTGGAGGTTGGCCAAAGGTCACATTTGCAATCAAATACTGATGAAGAGTGGGATTTTCCTCCTACAGTGACCACGCTATCAGAGAGGTAGCCGTGTTAGTCTGTGTCTTTGACGACAACTAGAAGTCCTGTGGCACCTTATAGACTAACAGATATTTTGGAGCATAAGCTTTTGTGGGCAAAGACCCACTTCGTGCATCTGACGAAAAGGGTCTTTGCCCACGAAAGCTTATGCTCCAAAATATCTGTAAAGTCTATAAGGTGCCACAGGACTTCTTGTTGTTCTCAATGACCACACTAGTATTTTTTTCATGAAGCTGAATCAAATGGAAAGACAAGACGTGCACTTTTTAATGCTGACAAAAGCTTGTTCGTAAGCACATCCTAGAGCACATCCTTAATCAAGGCCAGAAATTCTGCATCAATAACTTATCTAATGACGTTTGCTGGTGAAGCATGAAGGGAAAATAGAATCCACCTCAGTCTCCAACAGCCGTACTAGCTCTGCAGTGCTGCAAGGAGTTAAAAATAAAAAACAGCATATAATGGTGAAGTTAGCTGTCACTCATTCTTCACATTTTCTGTGAATATGTTTGGAGTTAACGTCACATTTTAATCTAGTGTTTTTTAAACCCAGTGAGTTTCCACTAATTACAGCCTTGAGTCAGCAAAGCTTGTGACCATGCAATTTGAAGAACAAAAGGACAGATTGAATTTCTCTAATCTGGAACTCTCATGTCCAGAAAACTCCATAATTCAGCATGATTTTAATTAGCTGGACAACCCCTTATCATGGATGTGGCCAAGTCTTCTGTGGTCCCATAAATTTCAGTGTTCTGTGCTACTATTTAACTGTAACTTATCCCTAAATGTCATGCAGGAGCCCAGTAAGCAGTGAAAGTGGTGGTAATGTGCTAGAAAATATTGACTTCCCGTCATCTGGAAAATTCTCTCGTCTAGCACTAGTCAGGTCCTGAGAGTGCCGGACAAAAGAGGTTCAATGTGTAGTCCCATTGACTTCAACAGGGCTGCTCAAGAGCTTAATGTTACATGCTAAGCGTTTCCGGGATCTGAGCGTGAACTTTTCACATCTGAGTCTGTATAGTACTACAGTTCTCTCTTGGTCATAATTTTAGGTGAAGTATATCAGATGGGCAAAAGAGGTATGCAAATGAGGTATAAATCAAAAATGCAAATAAGGTGAAGATTTGCATATCTGGCACCTCATTTGTGTATTCTTATTTCTAAAGAGCTTCTTTTGAAAGAAGAAAACCAGTGTAGACACTGCTCTTTCAAAAGTAAACCCCATATTTCAAAGAATTCTTCTTCCCTTTTTTTATAGGAAGAACGATTCTTTCGAAGATGGGGTTTACTTTCGATAGAGCAGTGTCTGCACTGGTTTTCTTCTCTCAAAAGAAGAGCTTTTGAAATAAGAATATGCAAATGAGGTGCCCGATATGCAAACCTGCACCTCATTTGCATTGTTGATTTCCCTCATTTGCATACCTCTTTCAAAAGAGGAATGCAAGTGTAGACACAGCCAGTAAGTGTCAGAATGAAAGCTGAAAACACACAGCCAAAGATCTAGGCAAGTGCCCTCTACAGGTTGAACCTCTCTAGTCCTGCATGCTGGGGACTTGACTGGTGTCGAATGAGAGAATTTGCTGGACCGCAGGAGGTCAGTATTGTCTCACAGCATTGCCAACACTTGCACTGCTTACTGGGCTCTTAGAAGACATTTAGGGGTAAATTACAGCTAAATAACAGCACAGAACACTGGAAGCCAGGACTGGTGGATTTGAACAAACTTTATGGGACCTTAGGAAACTTGGCCACATCTATGATAACTGGTCATCCAGATAGTTAAAACCATTATAGATGTTGCTGGACGAGAGAGTTCCGGATTAGAGAGCTTCAGTCTGTACTACAGTTATTTAAAAGACAAGGCATTCAGAGGGCTTGATTCCAAACCCTTTGCCCTAAAGCTTAATATAGCGTTAGAGTCTTCCCCTTCCTAATGCCTCTCCCTCCAATTAGTGTTTTTGTAAGACAGTAATCTTAAAGACATTGAGTCCAAGCATATTGAAAAAATAGCTTAGTCTGAGTTGCCCTCTAGTGGTAATTTTTCTAAACAGCAGTAGTTTAGCAAGTCCTTAAACTAAATGGAAGGCAACCTGTTTGAAATAGCAGTATGACAAGGAGGATGAGGTAATATCCTTTAGGGACAAAATTCTGTTGGTGAGAGAGATTTCTAAAGCTCATCTCTCTCTCCAACAGAAGGTGGTACAATAAAAAGTATTACCTCACCCTAATATTATTACTAAAAGATATTACTTCTCTCCAATATCCTGTGACTGACTCCATTACCTTCCTTAGGAATGTTTTTAAATGAACGTGCTTTGTGTATGCAGTTGGGCCAAGTTTTTGCTGTGGTGTCAGGCTCATGGACAGCGTGTCTCCCATGTTGATTCCCAATGTACTCACAGGAGGAAGTGTGAGCAATAGAAAGAGAGGGAGTTCTTGCAAGGTTGTGCAGCTTCAGTGACAGCTGGCCAGGAGCAGGATGGTCACACATCACAGAGCATACTAGGTAATGATCATGAGGGTAGGGGAAGAGAGCACAGAGTCTGGGACCAAGCCTCTCTCACCCATCCTGCCCTAGAGCAGAGAGGATAGGTCAATTTCCTGGCTGCCAGAGTGACAGGGAGCCAGGAACCAGGGGGCAGCCTGGTTCCCGGCTCCCTGACACTTGTGGGACCCAAGAAACTGACCAGCTGGGCCTGCTGCAGCCTGGCTTCTGGCTCCCCTCCACTTGCAGAGAGGGGAAGCTGAGCAGGGCAGCAGCCTTGGTCAGTTTACTGGCTCCAGCCAGTGGAGTGGAGCTGGGAACCAAGGGCAGCCTGGCTCCCGCCTCCTGTAACTAACTAGGGCTGCTGCCCTGCTCAGTTTCCTGGCTCTGCAAATGGAAGGGAGCTGAGAGGCAGGCCACCATCTGGTTCCCAGCTCCCTGCCACTCTGGCGACTGGAAAACTGACTCCTGACTTATGGCTGCCGCCCCTACAGGAGTGGTTTCCCACTCTTGTGAGGAGCAGCAGTCATGTTAACCCGAGACACGTGCAACTTGATTGTGTGTATCTCGAGGGTTTACTGTAGTTGGGTCTTTGCATTTCCTTAATAACCATGTCTGCCCCAGAATTTGAAAACTAACATTCTAGACGCTTCTTTGCTTTACTCTAGCGTCTGGATTAACCCTTTCGTTTACCAAGTTAAAAACAGGCTTTGCAGAAATGTTTGAATCCTAGTGCTTCGTCATATTAGTGACGAGCCAAAACTGGAATATGGACAACTCCAAACTCTTGAAATGACTTGGATTCAGATCCAGATCTGACCCATGTGGCTTATATCTGAAAGGGAATAAACTGAATCCCGGCGTATAAATGTTCCTCAATGTCAGAAAAGTTCAGATCAGTATCAGAACTTTTTAGCTTGGGCCCATTTCTCTTCTTGAATTTGCTATATAATTATAGAAATGGATCATTAAGGCCTTCTTTGACCTGCCTGCAGTTGATTTTTAGATGCAATAATACTGTGATATCATTATTTACATAACTGTTAGTGTATAGTGTCACTTAAAGTGCAGCTCTACTCTAAAAAGATATTCTGTAAAAAGAGCCTGATGAAGTCCCCTATTTGTGTGTCTCTCTCTCCCCCTCAGTGACTACAAATTAAATTTGCTCAGTGCAAGCATGTTTCTTCTAATTGTAGGCCCTGCAAACTCAACCTCTTGTATAAGAAACCAGCTCAGTGATTTCATTCTGATGCCCCATCATCAGTACTAACTCTGAAAGACAAATTAAGTCTTCAGATACATTTGTGCAACTTGATTGCATAGTGAGGTTGTATCATTATAACTAGCCCTGTAATCAATGTTTAGAAAAGAACTTACTTAGGCCATGTCTACACTAGCCCGGAAGATTGACCTGCTCAGGATTGATCTTCCAGGGTTTGATTTTGTGCGTCTAGTATTGGCTTGCAGAATTGACCCCTCAGGGGTCACAGTCAACCCTGGTACTCGTGAGGTGTGAGGAGTAAGGGGGGTCAACAGGAGAAACTCTCCCATCAACCTCGTTCAGTAGGGACGGCCAAGTATCGAATGCAGATAGGTCGATTCTAGGTATGCGGTTGCTGTAGCTAGCACTGCATTGTTGTGGTCGACTTACTTTGCCTAGTGTAGATGTAGACTTAGTGTCTGAGAGAGAACAGGATCCAGCTCTCACTCTTGGATATGTTGGCCTTGCCTGAGCAGAAGTAAAAGACATGCATATCTTACTTCAGTCACTAAAGTTCACAAATAAGACTGAGGATACACAAGAAGCAGATCTGCTGAGTTATGGTATAGCCTTGGCATAGTCATTATCTGAGGGGAACTGAACTTTCTACCTTGAAAACTATTATGATAAAAAAAAACTTTTAACATTTCATCTTTACCTAACTACTGTAGTTTCTCCCCACCACCCAAAAATGGGGGAGGAGTGAAAAAGAAGAGACTCTTCCTTTTAGCTTTGGGTATTTAAATTATAGTCGTCTTCCCATTTTATTTTGCCTATATATCAACTTTCAAATATATTAAGTTGACATGTGACTTCTACTGATACAGATTTTCAGAAAGCAAAGAGATGGTACATGGGAGGTTAACTGTTGTCTGCGGATGTTCATGTAAAGACTGACACTCTTTTGTTTCTTTGTTCTTTTATCTCCAGGGTCAGTGGACTTTCTCCTTTCATGGGGGACAATGACAATGAAACTTTAGCCAATGTTACCTCAGCAACGTGGGACTTTGATGATGAAGCTTTTGATGAAATCTCTGATGATGCCAAGGACTTTATCAGCAATCTGCTAAAGAAAGACATGAAGTAAGACCATTGAATTTGAAATATTTTGCACTTTCATATTTAACTGAACTTGTACACCTCTTGTTCCCATGCTCTGGAAATCCTTTTTTAAAAAAAAAAACAAAAAAAAACACCTGGGGCAGCATTGAATAAGGAATGCTGAATGATCCTATACTGCTGTGTCTTGGGGTTCATCACCACAGCTGTCATTCACTTGATGCTGCACAGACTGGAATGGAGGGCTTTAAGTGTCTTCTCATTCTTTTCACTACTAGCCTCAATGATGGACTCTCATGCCAGATTAATGCTCCTGATTTCTTTAACCAGACTTTGACATGACAATACATTTCCTATGACTCTGATAATGTTCACTTTCACAAAAAACATGTCCCACCACCTTTTTATTAATCATATTTATAGTAGTGCCCAAAGACTCCAGTCACAAGTGAGACCCCATTTTTGTGAACATTGAACATACGTAGGGAAGAGACAATTCTGTCTGGGGGAGCTTAGAATCTAAATGATACAAAGCAAAGGGTTTCACACCTGTGATGCCGACAGACCTGGGTTGCCGGCCCCAGGGATCAAACCTGTGAGTATAGAGGCTAAAGCCCTGCACTCTACCATGTGAGCTAAAGGTGAACTGGCTCTCAGCTGAGGCTGTAGACCAGAGACTTCACTCACCCCAGATGAGGTCTCAGTGCCTCTGGGTACTATACACCCATACCATGTAAACAAGTGAATATGGAGGTGAACTGCCACAGCTTTGTTAAACGTGTATTTGTTAAATTCTATTTAACGGGTCGGAGAGGTAGTGTGAGGCATGGTAAGAACAGAATAGATTGTAAGAGTGAGTGAGTAAAAAAGGAAAAGGAGCAGCGATTATTCTGCATGTGCTACACAATGATCAGCAAGCAGTGTTGTTAGGCATTGCAGCAGAGATATTTATACTGTGACTATAATGTATGACTCTTTTTTGACAATATTTTATTACTATTTTTTTCCAATGTGTAGCCTGCTCCAAAAAAGCCTTTAAAATCTGTTACGTGGATAGCAAGTAGCCACAGATAGTAAGCACTTGTCTCAGTAAGTCTAGTTTAGTAAAAGATCTACAAAGATCTACTGCTTAAAAAGGAAAAAAGGAAAACAGTAACCTAAATGCAAATTGGTTTTATCCTGTGTATTGGCAACACTGACTTAATCTCTTTACATGAAAACAGGAGCCGCTTAGATTGCACTAAATGTCTTCAGCATCCTTGGCTGCAAAAAGATACCAAAAACATGGAAGCCAAAAAACTTTCCAAAGATAGGATGAAGAAATATATGGCCAGAAGAAAATGGCAGGTAATAAAGAGAGCAAGGAAGTGAGCTGGAAACCCTAATAGGTCTCTTCCATTCCTAGCTTCCGTAGTTCTAAGATGTATCATAGGGGGATTCTGCTGCTCGTGAAAATCCAATTGCCAACAGTGAACAGCTGCAATAGAGCGGTTGTGCTTTCTATTGCTGATTTATTACATGACCAGTAGCAGAGGTGTTGGTGCATAAATGTCACAATTGCTATGACAAGGATACTACAGGGTTTTGGTTCTAAGTAGGGATTTTATCTGTCCCCTTGTATGAGGGTGCTTGGAGAAAGAAGCTTCTTGTGCATGGAACCCTGCATTGCTTCCATGCTCTCACAGTTGGACCAGGGATAATCAGGCCCCTAATGGAGCTGCCCAGAAAAACACTTTTATTCTGGGGGCACTTGTTTTCCTCCCCCAGAAATTCCCATGCTCTCTGGGCAGAGAGAGCTTTTACTCTTCTTCTCAAGCTTTCATGTATCTTCCATCAGATGGCTTCATTAATTTGACTTGAAACATTTTGTCTTCTCATCTTCTGTTTCCTTGATGCTAGACGCACTGTAGAAGCTTCATCTGGGCTGTTCTCATGGGGGGAATAGCAAATGCATAGTGGTCTGGATTAAATCTTTTGTCCAGCTTAAAAAATAATGAGTTACCTATGTTCACTGTATACTATTTCGTCAGATAGATCCTATTAATAAATTTTGTCGCGTGCCTATACAAACCTTACAAAGAATATTATACTTAATGTCAATATTATAGTCTATCATATGAACATTTTTTAGCATTTGCATTAGCTAATATCATGTCATTTCAGAGGCTTGCTAAGTGAAATTCTTCTTACTTGTGGATGTCACCTTCTCATTCATTTCACAATACCTCATTACTCATTCTGGGTAATTGATTCCCATAGGCTTTGGATCAGGCCCTAAGTCCACAGTGCTTCTGCTATAGAAAAGCTGTGTACCCATGAGGTTAAACTGACAAGACATCTCTATATTATGTTTCAGAAAACAGGTCATGCTGTACGAGCAATAGGGAGGCTATCCTCCATGGCAATGATTTCTGGTCTAAGTGGAAGGAAGACCTCTACAGGCTCACCTACCAGTCCTGTAAATACAGAAAAAATAGACCTGGATGGTAAGAAACTGCACTGAATTGTAAAAGATAGTAATAATTTTATCAATACAGTGTCCTCTGTTATGTCTGAACAAAGAGTTTAATGTCATATAAAACCAAAGAAAATCCAAATGACTATTGGAGACTAGAAAAGTTGAATCATTAAGGGGTGTGTGTGAGTGTCTGTCTGTGTGTGTCTATGTGTGCATGCACACACGCATGTACATGTATGGGACCCTCAGGGTTGACCTATTGATCAGCATGGTTTACTGCATATACTGGTAGGCAGAAAGTGCTGTACCAGCTTTAGAAGTGCGTGTGTGTGTCCGTGTCCATGTCCATCCCCATTATTTAATATTTTGTAGAGGGTGAATTTAGTTCACATACAAATAACAGTAGCAGCATGTTCCTAAAGCGAGGGTCTTCAATAAATGACCTGATTTTCAAGGATGTAGTACGCAGCAGTTGCCACGTAAGTTAATGGGGATGGCAGGTGTGCAAGACTTCAGAAAATCAGGCCATTCATTCAGGTGTTGATATATGTTGGGCCTCTATGTTTGGAAGGTTTTGGAATAATTGCCAGGAAATGTCTGGCCTAATGGTCATAGACAAATACAAGGAAAGAATAAAGAATTGACATTATGTTTCACTTTCCTAGGTGCAAATAACTTATTGGCTATGGCCACACTTGGCCAAAACTTCAAAATGGCCATGCTAATGGCCAAATCAAAGAATATTAATGAGGCACTGAACTGAATAGTCAGCGCCTCATTAGCATTAGCACTCTTCTGGCCGCTTCGCTTCAAAGCTGAGAGGAATAAGGGGATTTCGAAATGTGCAGTGTCCTTTCAAAAAGCTTTCGAAGTGCCGTGGCTGGAAGCATGCTTGTGCTAAGGAGGCGCTGTATATTCAATTCAGCGCCTCATTAGTATTCTTCGATTTGGCCATTAGAATGGCCGTTTCAAAGTTTTGGCCAACTGTGGCCACAACCATTGTGTTTGATAGTCTGAATCTTTGGCTGTTAGAGACTAGAGCAAAAGGGTGGCACAGTCTCACTATTCGATTAGGTTTATAGCCTTAAAAGTAATGAAAAAAGCAAATTTCAGCAATTCTTTGGTTATTTTATAAACCCAAACTCATTCCTAGAGAATTTCAAAATAACTGTCCCTCCTTTACTTCCTCTAGATGAAGCTGGCAAGGCTTTCCTTGAAGCAGTGGCGGAGGAAAAACCCCATGTAAAGCCATATTTTACTAAAACAATCCTTGACATAGAAGTTGTGGAAGGAAGTGCTGCTAGATTTGACTGCAAAATTGAAGGTATTTTAAATTAACGTGTTTGCTTTTAACCCTCCCATGTCATTTCTTTCATTGCTCCATCAGGCTTTTTTGCTTTAGTTCCCTTCCGCTTTGCCATTATTTGCATGATTACAACATAGAAAATGTCACAAAAGTAGTCTATATTTTGAGCCACATGGTGATCTCCCATGCTTCCCATGAAAAAGAAACCAGCTTCTACAGAGGTCCCCTGGGCAAGTCACTTAATCTTGCTCCATGAATAATATAGGTACCTCACAGAGGGCTTGTTAAGGGGAGATGAATGTTGGTGAGTGCTCAGTTACTGCAGTAAAGGGGAACATGGCTAGCTGGAATAGAATAATACTACTGATCCATTTAAAATGGGAGACATTTTTTTTCTTCATCCTTCTCCTAACAGAGCAGGCAAGAGAACTGTCTGAGAGCTTGTGCTCTCCTGTTTACAATCAGGAGCTGCTCCTGCAGATCAATTGTGTTGGAATTGTTTGTTTTCAGCAGTCTCAGACCCTCATATTGGGATGGGTAATCAACTGGGTGAATTGGAGGGTTTAAGATGTATTTCTGGAGAGAGGAGTTCTCCATCTTCTTCTTGCCCAGCAAAGTACTGGTCTCTTTCTCGGGTAGACAAGAGAAAAGGCAGGTCAGAAGCAAATGATGAGTTGCTTCACCCCTAAAAAGGAGTGTCTTGCAGAGCAGGAGAGTGAGAATAGGGTGGAAAGCAGGATGGGAAAAGAGACACAAGGGTAGATGCATGTTTCTGATTCTTTTTCTCCTGCCCCATCTATAGATTTGTACCAATGTGTCCACCCTTTCCAGGCCCCCACTTAGTCAATTTGATCAGTCTTAGATTGGCCTGTAGTCTGATATTTGCATGAGATCTTCACCTCCACTATGGTCCCTTTTGTGTTGGGTAAAAGGGTTCTAAAAGTCCTGGTTCTGGCGTAGGAGAATTCCCCTGGCATGGGTATTGCCTTTCAGAGATGTCCTCACAAGCCCTTGCACAGGGACGTGCTAGGCGGGGGTTCGACACACTAGGGGCAGGTAGTATTACAGAGATCCTGAGAAGCTTTGCTGCCCATGAGGCAACATAAGAAAGCTGCCCTAACTTAGAGGCAGAGTACAGAATCTCATATCCCTGATATTTAAATTTATGTGCTGGGGATTGTAGAGACTGCAAGCACTGTGAATTCTACATGTCCTGATAGAGAGCTTCAAGTTTGTCATTAGGGACTCCTACTAGATGATTAGTAACAGAGAGATAGCTGTGCTAATCTATATACTATCAAAACAAAACAGCAGTCCAGTAGCACTTTAAAGACTCACAAAATAATTTATTAGGTGGTGAGCTTTCTTGGGACAGACCCACTTCTTCAGATCATAGCTATACTAGAAGGCTGTGATCTGAAGAAGTGAATCTGTCCCAAGAAAGCTCGTTAAAGACTAACAAAATAATGTATTAGCTAAAGTGCTATTGGACTGTTTTTTATTCTGCTAGATGATGAATGAGTGGCTGTTGAAAGCTTTCTTCTTTCATTAGAAAATGACTAATACTTCCATTGTTTATATATAATTTTTGTTATTGGTAGGGAAATGGCAGCAGATAACTGTAGATATTAAAAAGTAGTAGTTAATTTACTTAATTTAGTTTCTTGGAAGTTCAATGGGACTACTTGTGTCCTAAAATGTATGCATATAATAAATTTATGTGGGACTGAGGCCTAAAAAAATTACAGGATAATAGCACTTAGCTTGGCTTATTGCAGCTCCTGTTCTTTCCCACTATCACAGGCTACCCTGACCCTGAGGTAATCTGGTACAAAGATGACCAGTCTATTAAAGAGTCTCGTCACTTCCAGATAGATTATGATGAGGATGGGAACTGTTCTTTGACTATTTCTGAAGTTTGTGGGGACGATGATGCCAAATACACATGCAAAGCTGTTAATAGTCTCGGGGACGCAACTTGTACTGCAGAGCTCCTTGTGGAAACGATGGGAAAAGAAGAAGAGGAGGAGGAAGAAGAATGAAGCAAGACTCAATGGAAGAGCTATTTGAAAAGGCATATTATAAAGACTATCTCTAAAGCTCAGAAAACCAAGTTATTAAAAAGCACCTCGTGTGATACTCACATCATTGTGGCGGGGAGTGTTTTTTCAGCATGATCAGTTGACACCTGTTGATTTTATTTATGGGCATTAATTGGAAACAGTGGGCACTTTAAATTGCTATGGTGATTGGATTTACTCCGTCAGTTGTTGCCCAGCCTACTTTTAAAGTGAAAGTAACATACTAATCTGCAAATATAACCTGAATTTTAAATATCCTATTTATTGAGCTCATTCATTTTGACCACCATTCTCATCAACCAAAACTATAGCTGAGGTAGCTCCGTGAGATCTGTTTTTATCTCTATGACCAGAAATCTTTTTATCAAATACAGACACAGAATCAATTGGTCTTAATACAATTGAACTCTCCCCTAGTAAAGTCATTCTTCACATAACTTAACTGTAAGTGAAGGTTACATTATAACCAGCATTGCAATTTGCACATTGTAATAGAATGAAACATTTTTAGTCTTCATTCTGTTTAAAATAGTTTCACTGTGTCTGAACTTTACACACACTTATCTCTTTACAATTTGTTATTAACCTATTACTAATTCCACTTATCCTAGACCTCCATGAGTTTGTATGAACTGGTATTTCTTTCCTCGCTTTTAACCAAGTGATTCTAATTTACCTAATTTTTCTTAAGGTGTTTGTTACCTGGGTACAGCTACAGATGTCTGCCTAAGAAACAAACTGAAAATATAAAGAACCAGAAAGCTTGTGGTTGTGCTTGTCATTTTAATGAAGATTCATCATTGATATAAATGCTGCTGTGAACTATAGGTTATTATACCTCTGTTAACTTTTATCAGTGTGTGGAAACCTAGGTTAGTTAAAAATTTACCTGTACTTTATCTGTCCATTACAAAACAGATCTCAACTGATGATTAGCTGGAAGTTGCCATAGATTTTTGGAGTAGTCAAAAAAAATAGTTTGGATTACAACCTTCTTTATAACCAAGCAATTAACAAAGAACCTTGTATACCCTATCTGCTTGACAGTCTAGTTTTTATTTTGAGCCTTGCCTTCAAAATTTTTTTTTCAAAAAACAAAAAAAAAATCCAGAAAAATGCATTCTCAGAAGTGATTAATGCACTCAGACTGAACAACTTTGCTTTTCTCTCACAATATTGGCACTTTTTCATTCTTTGTGTTCAAGGGTAATATCAGAGGCCATAAACTGATATGCATAATCTAAAGATAATACATTTCCAGTATTTGTACATCATTCCAAATGTGTGTTTTTTCTTTTTTCCACATAGTGTGTGTAGCGTACAACAATTTTAAATTTCATTATGCAAATGTATATGATATCAACTTTAGGATGTTTGATATTGCCTTGTTTTGTGTTTTATATTTGATCTTCTACGTGTCTTTAAAGTAACAGTTCAGGCTCAGCTCATGTGGATCACAAAATGTTTTGTTCTTTTTTAAAATAACTGCTTTGCTCTTTGTTACTAGGTTCAAATTGCCAGCACCAGCATGTCTTTTCTTTTTAAGTGGTTAAAGAACTCTTGTTATACTAAACACCATATTGCCACTACTCTTTATAAGGAAAGATATTTTAATCTGATTTAGAACATACAAAGTTGTCCTCACACATTCTAAATGTGTTTAGGTAACAATGGGGTGTCTTTTGTACCTTAATAAAATATGCTAATGTTTTCCCATTTTGTTAAACCATCAGAATTGCAAAAAATGAGAACACTACAGCTGTAGTTACTCACAATTTCTAAATAAATAATACCACAAAGCATGCTGTTTGTATAGTCAATTGCAGAGGCTGAGGAAGGCGGAAATGGTCTCTCCCAATTCCCTTCTATACTGAGATCTACTCAGCACAGGAATGGGGGACGAAGAGGTGGTCAGTAGCTATGCCTCTGATTCTTGTGGTGCTATCTCATCTGCTATCAATTCAAGCTTCTGGAAATAAATTAGAGCTGCTAGGGGCTGCACTAATTTGCACCATTGGCTGTGATCCTTATGGGATCATAATCCAATTGGGAAATCGCAGAGCATGGGCTGAAGGGAATTCTCAACTGTCCAGTTAGAACTAACTTCTACCACTTTGTGCTACTTCAACAGCTTAAAATATCTGGAAAAGTGGGCGACTGTATGTCCCAAGCTATGGCTACACTGTGCCCAAAACTCAAAATAAAATCAAGCTTATTTCAAAATAGGCTATTTTAGCTTTTTGCATCAAATGTCGAAATAAAGTGCTGTTTCGAGGCATCCCTTACTCCTCCTGCTACAAGGTGTACAGGGATGCCTGGAAATAGTACACCCTTTATTTTGAAAAATATTTAGAAATACCTTAGAGCATTGGCCTTGTAAATTCAGTGTTGTGAGTTCAGTCCTTAATGGGGCCTTTCGTGGTTCTGGTGCAGGTTAGATTTAAAATAAAAATCTGTATGGAATGGTGATAGGGCTTGCTGTGAGTTCAGGGGACTGGACTCAGTGAGCTCTTGAGGTCCCTGCCAGGTGTATGAGAGATGTTTCACTAGGTGCATTTCATAGACGTGGAGTAGCTATTTTGAGATACCTCAATATCTTGAAATATCTCTGCACTATAGATGTAGCCTCAAAAGTTCAGACATGTATGTGTACATTATGGTGACCACATAGATGGCAAGTGTGGGAGTAGGCAGTTGTTGCATATATAAGACAAAGTCCCTAGTGAGCACATCTAGGCACCCTAGTGTAGGTATATAAAAACGCTATGCTCCTGCAAATGGTAAAGTCAAACATATTTAACAGCTGTGCTGCCTTCTCAGAAAAGGATGTACATGATCCTCTAATGCAGTGTTTCTTAAGCTATGTTCTGTGAAACACTGGTGTTCCATAAACTACTCACAGATGTGCCACGAGCATTTGGATAAATACAGCGATGGTATATATTTACTGTTATTAAAACCAGATACAATGTTACTTCTTCATTGCCGAGACCTAATTAAATTATTTTGGTTTTTGCAGTATATGTTGCTGGCTGTGGTGTGGAGTTGGGGCTGACAATTTTTTGAAGAAAATTGTCATTGGTGTGCTGCATTAAAAAATAGTGTTCTTTGGCATTCCATGGTCTCAGAAAGTTTAAGAAACTTTGCTCTAATGTATGATGATGGTTCAGACAGAATGTGCCCAAGATAAAATTCAGTGCATTTGAGAAATACACCGTTTTTACAGAAATGCATATTGTAAACGTACTTTTAAGGTGTGAGAAGCACTTGTGATTTGAAGTGCCTAACAGACGTAGGCATGTGTTTAACTGTACTCACTGAAGTCAGAGACTACTCATTTACTTAAAAGGTGAACACTTGCAATAGTTTTAGATGAGGTTTCTGCTGATGTATCTATGTCCCATAGTACAGCAGATGCCTCCTGTTCCTTGCACAAACTAGCTCACTTTGCACTTGTTTCTATTTCCTCTGCCTCATATTCAACTGCCCTCACTTAAAATGCAAAAAAGGGCTGCGAGAATGGAATAGAGACCACTGTCGCCTTCTAATTCACCTCCTACCCATTCAAAGACTCTATTGCGTAGCCCACTGCTGCTTGGCCAGAAAGAAGATATTACATGGCTTAAGTGGTACTGTTCTCCAGTCTTTCTGAATTTCACTCTCTGAAACCATAAAAACCAAAAAGGATGCCTTTTCAAAGACATTTGCCTACACAAGTGTTTTCAATCTTTTTTTTATTTGCAAATCCTGAAAAAAATTGAAAGGAAGCAGCAGACCCATTTGGAAACCTTAGATGTAGTCCATAGGGTGGATAAAAATCAATGCTTTTATTTGTCAGATTTTGATTGCTAAATCATTAATAAAATACTAAATTTCTCATTTAAAATAAGTTAAAATTAAATCTTACCCCAAACGTGCTATGCCTACACTTAGTCTCATAAAAATGAATTAATGGATCTTATCTGTTCAGCCTAACAATCAGCTCCTGTTTCTTGAAAGTTCTGGGTCTCCAGTTTGTCTCTCAGCAAACTGCAAAGTAAAATGTCCAAAGACAGACAAAGGCTGGATAGGTCTGTTTTTCTTCATTGCTTATGTGTTGGTGGGCTTAGGCAAAGCACAGCAGAGTTAGTTAAGACATTCACTAAAGATAGACATCTTAAAGGAAAGACAAGAAGAGTAGAATGGAAAGAAGGGAGGACATTTTTCAGCGCACACACACAGCTTCCTGTATTTTCCTCTACATTTTTCCCATGGAAAAACTGCCACGGATTTTGGGTGTAAAAGACATTATTTCTGGGAATATTTTGGAAGAAATTTGTTCCCTGGGTAAAAACTGAAAAATGTGTTAAGCGTAAGCAGTGCAAGAAGAAGACACACAGCCTAGTTGCAAGAATGCAATATCATAACTGGGAGAAATGATGCATATGAAGATGTGGATTACATATGTCTGAAGAACAATATGGATTAATTTTGCAATCCATCGTTCTTCAAGACTTTGTGCTTTTCAGTATGTGTGATTTAAGAAGTAAATTCCTAAGCTGTTTGATATGTTGGATATTGCTAGTTTAAAAAAAAAGTTTAGTGAATCCTGATGGCTTGTTTAATCAGTTAACTAGATTTAGAATATTCAAGTAGACAATACTGAAAGCTGCAGTAAGAGAAATCTAGAGTTGCCAGGTGCCACTGAGTATCATTTTCTTATATCACATAATACATGGCCCTTTTGTGTAACATCATGGTCACAGACCATCATGGGGATGCCATAAATCTATTCTTTCTTTTACTTTAACATAACTCAGCTTTCCCAAGAGAACCCTGCCTTATTTGTTTTCCATGGAGCTTACGCAAAAACTAGGGGCACCCTATGCACAATCAGTCTTAGCTTTTTTGGTAACCTGGAATCAGCTCTGCACAAAAACAACACTGGAAGTAGGGCAGATGAGAGCTACTGGTACAAGTTTTAAGGACACCCTAAATTTAGTGTTCTGAGGACTTTTCTGTCAGAGTTAATAAAATTTAAAAATTGAAAAAAAAGTTTGCAGCCATCAGCTGGCAAGATGGCTGCAATTGCAAATGTGAAATATATATGTAACATTTAAGATTTAATTTTATGAAGTATAAGTGCTATTGTGTTTGTGTGAGTTAGCTGTATCTGCAGCTTGATATGGGTAATGGGTATGACATACTGTAACATAAATTAATAAAAAACAACTTAGCTACAAAAAATTACACAAAGTATACCATCTTAGATGTTGTAAAATCCTGTACTGAGGCTGTAAATTAACGTTTCAATTATCAGATTTTCACCATTGAAGAAATATGTGAAGACATATCACTTTAAACTTTTTTTTTTTTGGTGGTTTAAATCAATCCACCCTGTTCTGCAGTCACCCAGGAGTCCACAGGCAAAAATCATGGTGCTATGGCAACAACCATCTTTTACAGACTACACTATACATAGTCTGAAGACCTTCATGAGTTCATGGACTTCACGTAGACAACCGCTGGTTTACACTATTAGGCTGTATCTACACTAGCCTAAATCTTCGTAATGGCCATGCAAAGGGCCATTCTGAAGATTACTAATGAGGCGCTAAAATACATATTCAGTGCCTCATTAGCATGCTGGAGGCTGCGGCTCTTCAAAATTGCTGTGGCTCCCCGCCGCACAGCTTGTCCAGATGGGGCTACTTTTCAAAAGGACCCCGGGAACTTCAAAATCTCCTTATTCCTATCCCCAGGCTGGTACACCTGGACAGATCTTTTCAGCTGCCCCAAACCCAGCTACCCACAGAACCTACAGCAGGGCTAAGAGGACTGTGAGTCAGGCAACCTCCACTCTAGTCCCACCTCTGCACTTGATTTACTTTGTACCTGGGGTGCAAGTCACTGAAACACTGTGGATGCAATCCTGGCCCTATTCAAATCATCAGGACTTTTCTGACTTGACTAAAGCCAGGATTTCATATGGCTCAGGAAAAAATAATCTTTCTCCATCTGTGCAAAGTGTAACCTCTCACAGGCAGACTCTAACTTGGGACCTCTAGGGCTTAGTCACAAACCTCTATAGTTTGAGCAAAAGTCAGCCGGCTCTCAGCTGAGGCTGTAGAGGAAACTCATTCTTTCTTATGTAAGCAGTGTAGGTGCCACTACATGGGACAATAAACCACACCTAGAGGTATGTCTATACTTATGGGAAGATCACTGGGCCATGATTGTTGCAGCAAAGATGACTGATGTGAAGATGCAGCAAAATCAATCTCTCTGGGCTCAACCATTGACCCTGATATTCCATGCTAGTGCATGGAGTAAGGAATGTTTGCACAAGCCTGAAGACCTCTACTAATGGCATAATTAGAATTGCATATTTTGAATTGACTTTGTTCCCTTGTGTAGACCAGGCCTAGGTGTGTGGGTTATATAAGCACTTGGTAATTCTCAGCTGAACATACTGAATCAATTCAGTATTGCTGTTGCCAGGCCTGGGGCTACATCTGTACTTAACAGAAGAGCGACATGCTGGCAGTCGATTCCTCCAGGATACGATTTAGTGTGCATAGCAAGGGCTGTGCTAAATCTAACAATCAGGGTTCCACCCTTGACCCAGCTACTCCTCACAGTCAGGAGGAATATGGGAAGTCCCTCTGTAGAAGTTTTTAACTCCATCCCTAGAGGTTTTTAAGTCCCAGCTTGACAAGGTCCTGACTGGGATGACTTAGCTGGGGTTGATCTTGCTTGAAGCAGGGGAATGGGCTAGATGACCTCCTGAGGTCCCTTCCAGCCCTATGATACTAAGTTGACAAGAGCACTTCTCCCATCAACCTCCCCCTGTGGGGATGGCAAGAAAAAACGATTTAGGATGTGTTGAATCCGGCAAGGCAATTCACGTAGCTGGAGTTGCCAACTGTAAATCAACTTTACCCATAAGCGTAGGGTGCGTCTACACTTGCTTTCCTCTTTCTAAAGAGGTATGCGAATGAGGTATAAATTTGCGTATTTGACACCATTTGCATATTCTAATTTTGGAAGAGCTTCTTTCGAAAGAAGAAAGCCAGTGTACATGCTGCTCTTTCAAAAGTAAACCCATCTTTTAAAGAATCCTTCCCATTAAATAAAGTGAAGAAGGATTCTTTCGAAGATGGGTTTACTTTCAAAAGAGCAGCATCTACACTGGCTTTCTTCTTTTGAAAGAAGCTATTTTGAAATTAGAATATGCAAATAAGATGCCAAATGTGCAAATGTATACCTCATTTGCATTTTTGATTTACCTCATTTGCCTACCTCTTTCGAAAGAGGAGTGCAAGGGCAGACACACCCAGGCTGTGTCTACACTAGCCCAAAACGTCGAAATGGCCATGCACGTGGCCATTTTGAAGTTTACTAATAAAGTGCTGAAATACATATTCAGCACATTAGCATGTGGCCTGCCGCCACGCAGCTCGTCCAGATGGGGCTCCTCTTCGGAAGGACCCCGGCAACTTCGAAATCCCTTTATTCCTTTCTGCTGTTAGGAATAAGGGGATTTCGAAGTTGCCGGGTCCTTTCGAAAACGAGCCCCCTCGGGACGAGCCGCCCGGCGGCGAGCCGCGTCAATTTCGAAGTGGCGCGGCTGCCGGCATTCTAATGAGGCGCTGAATATGTATTTGCATGGCCATACTGAAGTTTTGGGCTAGTGTAGACGCAGCCCCGTAGACCAGGTCGGGCACTATTTACCGCTTTTCTTGGGGTTCCGAATCCTGGAGCACGGCGCCTGCGCAGAAGGCTGAACTCCCCCGTCGCCGCGCGCATGGCCGCGCAGGAACGCTGGAAACGGGAAAGGAACTCGCTGTCACCCCGCGGCGGCAATAGTAAGAGCGCACCCGGGTTCTTTCAAAAGGGCGCCAAGTTGGGGGAGGGGCTCCGGGCTTTTAAATGCTCGGGGCAGGCGGGGCGTTGGGAGTCACCTCGGGGAGGCGGGGGGCGCTCAACTCCCCCGGGTAAAGGGTCCCTACCCACGCCCACAGCGCTGTGCCGCGCCGTTCCCCCCCTCCTGTTCCTCTTCCCGCGGCTTGGCCGGAACTGAGGGCAGCCCTACGCCGGCTCAAGTTGGCAGCGAGCGCCTCAGCGCGCAGGACCGGGAGCGGGGGGCGGGTCCTGAGGCGCTCAGGACTGAGGGGAGACGGGGCCCCTCGGCCGATAGTTACTGGGCGGGGCAGTGAAGATGGTGGCGGCTGGGAGCGGCAGCGGAGCGGGTCGGGCCGCTAACGGCTCCGGGAGCCAGCAGCCGCGGCGGAGGAAGGGGCCGGGCGCCTTGGCCACGGCCTATCTGGTCATTTACAACGTGGTGATGACTGCGGGGTAAGCTGGGCCTGGGGGGCGGGGCTCCCTCCTACTCTTGGTCCCCTTCAGCTTGCCTGCCCTGCTGGGGGCACCGACCGCCTCTCCACGTGAGCCCGCGGGCAGCCCCAGGACTCGGCCTCCTCCTCTGCCTGCCTAGCCTGGCACAGGGGCGTCCGCCGGCGGCTCGCCCCTTACTCATCCCGGGGCCCGCAGGAGCTCGGCTGGGGGCGGCTGCCCTCCAGCTGCTTGTCTGAGGGGCGGGCTTCAGCACTAGGGTACGGGTGCGGGGCCCGTCTCCCTCGCCCCAGAGCTCCACCTCGAAAAACCTTCACCTTCTAGGCAGGGGGGAAACCTCGCCCATGGTCCGCCCGGTCCTGCCTCCCTGAAGCTGGGGAGTTGGGCTTCCCGATGGCCTCATAAAAGATCTGCCCTGTGAGTTACTCTGGGGTCGTTTCTAGCTTGTGACATAGGGGAGCTTAGGCTAGGTCAGCGTTTCCCAAACTAATTTGGCCAGGGGACATTTTTGGGCTTGGGATATATTGATGAAACACATGCCTACTCGTGGAGGGTTTTGTATTGGAAAAATGCTGCACCTAATGTTCAAAAGTTGATTTAAGAGAGTTTTTATAAATGCCTTTTGTCTTACAAAGGACAAAAAAGTAGCAAGAGAAAATCATCTGAATGAACAACTAGTGTCTTTCTAATAGGAGGATAGTTAGCAACCCTATATTTGAGTACAAACCCCAAACAAAACCTCAGTATAACAGCCTAAAGGACGATTACTTTTGTTCTGTTGTGCAAAAATAGAACGGGCCAATGTTGTTCAAAAAAAAGGACTGTCTTTCCTTAAATCTTAAAAATTTATGAAAAAGGCAAAACAAACTGGCTATGGCCACACTTGGCCAAACCTTCGAAATGGCCATGCTAAGGGCCAAATCGAAGAATACTAATGAGGCACTGAATTGAATATTCAGTGCCTCATTAGCATTTGCATGCTTCCAGCTGTGGCGCTTCAAAAGCGCTGCTTTCGAACATGCTCAACGTGGCTACATGGGGGTCCTCTTTCTCAGCTGAGAGGAAAATGGGGATTTAGAAATGTGGAGGGTCCTTTCAAAAAGGACCCCGTGTAGCTACGCCAAGCCATGCGTATTTGAAAGCATGTTTGGAAGCATGCAAATGCTAATGAGGTGCTGAATATTCATTCAGCACCTCATAAGTAGTCTTCGATTTGGCCATTAGCATAGCCATTGTGAAGGTTTGGCCAAGTGTGGCCACAGCTACCAGGTATGAAAAATATTTTTAAATGTTGTGTTTTTATAAATTTATTTTTACAGGAAACTACTGGAAAACAAAAATAAGTGATGTTGGACTTTTTTTAAAAATGGGAAATGTGTTTTTTGCATCTTGATCACAAATCCACTTAATCTTAGGAATCATGGTGGAGAGTTGGGTCCTCATATCAGGTGCTGCATCACATGATTTTTCTGAACACAACTCAGATTTTGGCACAGGTCACATAATTATACTATTATGAATGTGTTATAAATATTAATATACCTACAGTCTAAATACTCTTCAAATAAATTAGTATTTTTAATACAATTCCATATTTAATTTAGACAGAAAAATATTGCTTGCATTGAAATTTTTTCATGGAACGTGGTTTGGGAAACACTGGGCTAGATTATTGCAATGGTCTGGTCAAACCTTGTCAGCTCCCCGGTAATAAATACGTGATAGTTGGGAGCAGTCATGCTGGACCAGATTGAGTGAGTGTTTTGTTTTTTGTTTTTTTTTTAAAAAGAAGATTTGATGGTCTTGCTAAAACGTACATGGCGTGAAAATCTTCTTTTGCAAGAAGGAAGGACTTGGGTAGGGAACCTTAAAATGAACCCTAAATAAAGGCATCTTCTAAATAACTGAGACTTGTTTGTATAGACACAGTGCCTTGCTCCTTTGGTAGAAGATGTCCTTGTTTATGATTAGTACTTAGGTTTCATGTCTCTCTTTTGTGATGAAACTTATTTTCTTACATGTTTCAGCAGGATGTGGAGTGCAGTGCTTATTTTTAAATTTTTATTCAACTAGTCTCAAATTTTGTCAGCATACATCCATGATGGTGAAGCTGGTGGGATTCGAACTTGCTGGATGATCTTACGTGCAAAGCTATATGTGAGAAGAATCTGTTATGAAATATATAATAGCTGAAGATTTATTGTGTAAACTGTGATTACCTAATGGTCAGAAAAATCTATTTTTCTGGTATAATTAAATAGTTTGTTTCATAAATGTGTAATTAGAGCTGCTGACTTCCAGCTCTGTGTTCGTATTATTTTCTTTCTGTGCTGTTGTGATAGCCATATTGGGTCAGGCTAAAGGTCCATGTAGCCCAGAGGTGAGCAAACTTTTACACTGGGACCCGCTTTTTATCCCTGCAATTAGCAGTCCGTCTGTCTGTCCCCCTGCTAAAGTAATCCAAACCGACAGAAATTTCAGTTATGTTCATATGAAAAAAATCTGTTCAGTATGTGTAAGAAAATAAGCATGCAGAATGTAAAAATTTTGTTTTTATATATAAATATGAATACACACAGTCATATCCTGAGATATGCCCATTTGGGCTATGAGAATTCAAATTTATGAGCCGCTTGATTAAAAACCAGTGCTTCGCCTCACAGGGCTTTTCCTCGAATTTACGAGTGCCTCAGCGGGACGCGGACACCCTGCAGCGGGAGAAAGTCCGCGGCTCCAGGCAACGGCTGCCCGCAGCTGCATCTCTCCAAAGCACCCAGTGGCGATTTCCCAGAGCCCTCAGCCCAGCCTTTACCTGTGGCTGGTCTGGGTCTCCGCCTCAGTGTTGCAGGAGCAGCATGCCCCGGCCCAACCAGCAGCTGTGGGCTCCTAGGCATTCCTGGGAGGTGTGGCTGCTGGGCATGCGGCCCGGCCCTGCCCCGCCGCTCGCCTCCCAGGCAGCTAGGGGACTGCCGCCGCCCGCCCTGCGTAGCTGTGGCTCGGGTGCCACTCTCCGCCTGGCGGTGGTTGCCTGGAGCCCCCAGCTCAGCCTTTTCCTGTGGCTGGTCTGGGTCTTTGCCTTGGCACTGCAGCAGCGTCGCGCCCTAGCCCAGCTGGTGGCTGCGGGCTCCCAGGCGCTCCTGGGAAATGTGGCTGCTGAGCGCACAGCCCATCCTGGCCCCATCCCTGCCGCTCACTCCCTGGGCGGCTAGGGGGCCACCACAGCTGCAGCTGTTGTCTCTGCCACATAGCCCCACAAGAGTCCCCACACAGCTACCCAGCTTTGCGCCCCCCTCCCAGGCAGGCACTCTTTGATTTCCATTCCCCTGTGTCTGCACCTAGGACGGCCCTCCTAGCCCTGGGCTCTGCTCCCCAGGCCGCACTACCCGGAGGGCTTTTCTGAGCTTCGCAGTTGTGTAGTTGGTGCATGTTGCACTGAGTTCTCCTCTCAGAGTACTCATGGTTTGATAGTTTATAGCAGTGATAATCTTGTGCATCATGTCTGCTAAAAAAAAAAAAAACAAAAAAAAAACCACCAAGTAATGAGCTAGAAAAGCCATACTTCTAAGCGTAAAATTGGATGTGATAAAGCGAATCGATGAAGGACAGCATAACAAAGATGTGATGCAGGCACTCCATTTTTCTTCATCTACTGTATGTACTATTTACATGCAAAAGGAAAAAATATTGAAAACTGCTGAGACTGCTGTTGGCGGTGCAAGTTTAACAACGTTGTCTTTGAGTAGGCACCCCATTATGCAGAAACTTGACACACTTTTGTTGCAATGGATAGAGGATTCAGTGAAATGCCACGTGACTCTTAGCTTTCTTCTCAAAAGAGAAAAGGCACTATCGTTTGAGTGATTGAAGGCACAGGCAATTGAGAAGGGTGATGAGACGGCTAAGGATTTGAACTTTAAAGGCAGTAATGGATGTTTCGACCATTTCAGAAAGAGGGGACTCTTGCATAGCCTCAAGCTTACAGGTGAGGCAGCGTCTGCCGATTTTTTTTGCAGCAGGCAGTGCTTTTCTTGAAAAGCTGAAGAAAATTGTCCAAGAAGGTGGCTACACTAACAAGCAGATTTTCAATATGGACGAAACTGGCTTGTTTTGGAAGTGAATGATGTCTCGTACCTACATCTCAAAGACGAAAAGCAAGCCAAAGGACATAAAGCCTCTAAAGACAGGTTAACGTTGTTTCTTGGTGGCAGCGCTAAGGGTGACGTAAAGGTCAAACCTTTGTTCATATACCATTCGGAAAATCCACGGGCTTTGAAAGGTATCAATACGATAAGCCTTCCAGTGATTTGGCGTTCAAATAGGAGTGCATGGGTCACCCAACAAGTGTTTCTAGATTACGCGCAGAGTTACTTTTGTCCTTTCGTCAAAAAAATATTTCAAAGAAAATAACCTACACAACAAAGCACTTTTAATTGTTGACGGGGCTCCAGGCCATCCAGCAACAATTCTTGATTACGGTAGCAATATTCAGGTTGGATTTTTGCTTCCGAACACGTCATCTTTGATACAGCCGATGGACCGAGGTGTCTTTGCTCCATTTAAGGCTTACTATATGTAGCTTGTGGTGAAGTATCTCATTGATGATTTGGACAAGAGTGACATGGTGACAATCAGGGAATTATGGAAAAATTACAACATAAAAATGGCCACTGAAAACATAGCAACTGCTTGGGACAAAGTGACAGCAAACACTATGAATGCTGTTTGGAAAAACTTCTTCCTGAGGCTGTGCATGGCTTTCAAGGTTTGGAATCAGTGAACAAGACGATCTTTGATAACATTGTACAGCTGACAGCAAAAGCAGGTTTTGACGAGGTCGACATTGAAGATGTGCAAGAGGTGTTGGAATCTCACTTCGAAGACCTGACGGATGATGAGCTAATTCAACAAGAAGAAGAGCGTTTGAAGGAGGAGGCTGAACGTTTGAAAGAAGGGAAGTTCGACAAAGAGGAAGAACCAGTAAAAGAATTTGGCACAAAACCGTTACGCAATTTGTTCTCCATTATCGATCGTGCTTGTGCTTTGTTGGACGAAGATGATAGCAATTTTGAAAGAGCTCGGAAAGCTAAAATTCTCATGAGAGAATTGATTGAATGTTACAAACAAATGTATAATAGAAAGGTGCGAGAAGGCAAGCAGACAAGTATTTTATCGTTTTTTCTTCTAGCCACTCCTGCTGCTGCTGATACTTCTGCTGCTTCTGAGCTTCAACCTCTGGCATCTCTCGTCCTCCCATTGCAATGGAAGAGGAAGAAGAAGACGATGTTGACGATCCAGAAATTATGGAGTGTGAAGAACTCAGCCACTCTTCATCCTCCTCACCTTTGCCTTCATTTTCTACTCCATTCACACCAATGCCACAATCACCAACCAACGAACAACAGTGACTCTCCTTGCACTCTCCCTCACCTCATCTTATCGCCTTTCTACACGATGTTAACTTGTTCGCTGAGTGTGATATCATTTGCATTGTTTTCATTGAGTGCTTTGGTCTTTACTGTTCTGTTCTTTTTTGCATTAAAGGTTGAATTACATAAACATTGAGTATCGTACGTTTTGTTTGTGAGCGTAGTTTCCATCCTGCACATGTGACTAGATCCATTGTTTACAGTCAAGCTCTTAGGTACAATCGCATTTGCTCTGATCCAACTGACAGAGACCAAAAACTACAAGAGCTTTACCAAATATTCATAAACCTGAATTACCCACCAGGAGAAGTAAAAAAACAAATCGACAGGGCCAGACGAATACCCGGAGACCAGCTACTCCAAGATCGGCCCAAAAAAGCCAAGAACAGAACACCACTGGTCATCACCTACAGCCCCCAACTCAGACCACTGCAACAAATTATTAAAGACCTACAACCTATCCTTAATCAGGATGCTACGCTCCAGAAGGCCCTGAATGACATGCCTGTTCTCTCCTACAGACAACCTCCCAACCTCATGAGGATCCTCACTAACAGCCACAGTCTATACCCCAGGAACACCAGTCCTGGAACCTTTCCCTGCAACAAAGCCCGCTGCCAGCTTTGTCCACATATCTTCTCTGGAAATACCATCACTGGACCTAACCAGGTTACTCACAGAATCACGGGCACTTTCTCATGCTCCTCTACTAACATCATATCTGCCATCATGTGCCAACAATGCCCAGATGCTTTGTATGTTGTACAGACTTCTAACTCCCTTAGGCAAAGGGTCAATGGGCACAAAACAGACATCAGAACACTCCAGATCCACAAACCAGTCAGTCAACATTTTAATGGAATGGGGCATTCTATCAATGACCTAAAGGTATGTGTGTTACTGAAGAAGAATTATCATCGCACCGTTCTGGAAAGGGAAGCAGCCGAGCTGGCTTTTATATTCAAGTTCGGCACATTAACACATGGTTTAAATCGTGATGGGAACTTTGAGTCACTATAGGGGCTCATCTGCATTCTTGGCTCAATCTAATTCTTGACCTTCCCCCCCCCGCCTCCACTCTCTGGTTTGCTCACCTTGATTATCTTTTTCTGATTTGTCCTCCTTGCTTACTGTTTTTGGTTCTCTGTGCCTTAAATATTGAGTCTGTTCTGGTCTGGCTATGGTCTGAAGAAGTGGGTCTGTCCCACGAAAGCTCACCTAATAAACTATTTTGCTAGTCTTTAAAGTGCTACTTCACTGCTTTTTGTTTTGATTCCTGAAACTTGAGTTCCTTGACGTCTATATCCCTTGCAGTTCTACAAAGTTATTGGATTTCTGTCTGTGGTACCCAGTGAGACATTACACACTGATCAAAATTTCAAATCAGGGAAAGTTAATGACTTGCAATAGAAACAACTTAGCCAATTTTAGATCGTGCAGAAAAGTTCTCCTTTATCTTTAGTGTAAACTTCGCAACTTGCCTCACAAATTGTAGATGAATTAAAATTAGGGTTTATGATACAACGCTGGTTGCAGCATTAACTATGGATTCATATCAGTGATGCCATAATAGGCTTTCTTGGACTATTAAAGAGTTAGACTTTGTCCATTTTGTGGAGAGAGAGAAGTGGTGATGTTGGCTATGTACATCTTTTGTTTTTTTAATTTAACATGGATCCTTCCCTGTCTAGATGATTTTACTAACCAGGTTCAGTTTATTTAAAGGACTTTCTTTACCTGTAGCAGTTTCTGATAAAACTAAAACATTACAAATAGTAGGCTTCATAATCTATAGTATTGTAAGTTCTCTGAACATATAAGTTTCTTTTGTAAACTTGAAGACATTAATTTTAATGGCTTGAACGCCCCTCAATAACTAAATTATTATTATTATTAAGGGTATCTTATAAAGGGATAGTTTTTACCACACTAAGGATATTTTTGTATGCTTAATACTGAAAGGCATTCAAAAAGTGCAGATGACTTAACTCTTACCAATGATGACTTGTATGTATTTAAACATCAGTCTTTGCAAGGTTTCAGGGTACTGGTCATCTGTTGACATGGGTGCAGGATTGTTGTATGATTGTTAATTGAAACCTAGCTGATAAGAATGGAAAATTTGTTTTTCTAGGTCAGAGGGTAACTTTAGCTTTGCTCATTTTCAGTATACACATAGTCAATGTAATATCCCCTTATCTTCAACCTTTTCTTCTCTTTTTCCAGGTGGCTCGTTATAGCAGTTGGTCTAGTCCGAGCCTATCTGACTAAGGGTAGCTATCACAGTCTTTACTATGCAATAGAAAAGCCCTTGAAATTCTTCCAAACTGGCTCTCTGCTTGAGGTAGGTGTAGATTGTTTTAGTTTTTAATGTTGCTGATGACTACACAAATGTTAAGTGAGGCACAGTGACAAGACATTGTTAAACATAGTGTCATTTTGAATGATCATCTAAGTAAATAGCACTGTTTGTTTGCAATGCACATTACAAATACTCATGAAATTAGTCTCCTGCCTCTGCTGCAGATTTTATCCCCGTATTACAGATGGGTTGATGATAAAGTAATGGAACTTACTTTACTCTGCAAATATAGAGTGTGTCAATTTTGAAATGCTAAGTGCGGTGTATTTCTTGAAAATTAGGTATTGACACTTGAATATTTCAGCGAATAGTTGGAGCTTTGGAAGATTCACAGTTATAGTGGTATTCATATGGTGGTTCTCAGGCAGGGGTCAGGAGCTCCCTGGAGGGCTGCAAGAAGGTTTCAGAGATTTGTGAAGTATGACTGGTGTTAAATTCACTGGGGCCCATGGCAGAAAACCAAACCCCATCATTCAGGACTGCAGCCCGGAGCCCTGCCATGTGGGGCTGAAATTGAAGCCTAACTAACAGTGTAGCGCACAGGGCAATTGCCCCCCCTTGGTACTCTCCCTAACACGGTCACTGGTTTTTATATGCAGAAAAACTGTTGTGGCACAGATGGACTGTGGCATATTTATAGTGTGTTAGGGAGGGGCCCCTCAGAAAAAAGTGGTGAGAAACACCATTGTTAGTGGATACTGTTCTGAAAACTGTTTTAAAGTGATTAAACATGAAGTGTCTGTTATTTATTTGAATTTTCTTTTTGTTCTAGATTCTACATTGTGCATTTGGTAAGCTTGGAATTTATTTTTCTGCTCTCATAGATAAAGTGTCTTGACTGTTTGTTTGTTTTTTTTTCAGTCATTTAATTTGTTACTAACATGGAGTAAATTTCCTGTTTCATTCATGCATAACTTCCCTGACCTCTGGATAAAAATAGTAGTGTTAATTTCAGATGTCTCTTATTAAAATATTATTCTGTTTGTATTTAATTCTAGTTGATGAAGAAGTGTAGAGTGTAGGCGTCCGGAGCGAGGGCAGTGCCTGTAGCTCCGGAGGGGACCACAGCCACACCGGCGGTCCTGGGAAGCCCAGCCCTTGGCTCCAGGCGGCGCCACAACAAAAAGGGTTGCAACACAGGCCCAGCCCTTAGTTCAGGGCGGGTAGTGGTTTACAGTTTATAATACAAGCCTGGCCCAGCCCTCAGTCCAGGGCGGGGCAGCAGTTCACAGTTTATAACACAAGCCCAGCCCTCAGTTTGGGGCGGGGCAGCAGCACAGGGGTTTGGCCCACAAGCCCAGCCCTCAGTTTGGGGTGGGGCAGCAGCACGAGGGTTTGGCCCACAAGCCCAGCCCTCAGTTTGGGGCGAGGCAGCAGCACAAGGGTTTGGCCCACAAGCCCAGCCCTCAGCTTGGGGCGGGGCAGCAGCAGAAGGGTTTGGCCCACAAGGGTTTGGAGCACAAGCCCAGCAAGGGCTTGCCCCATGAGAGGGGGGATTAGGGGGTCGCAGGCCCTCCCACACCGCTGTGACCCGGCCTGGGGGTGTCTCTCACACAACCACGGTGGTGGGGATCCAGGCCGCAACACACCACCATGGGTTCGGGAGCGTCGTTCCCTGGGCCACTTCCTACCTCTACCTCCACTGGGTGAAGGTCCCAGTCCATCTGGTCAGGGGCTCCCGCGGGGTCGGCTCCCTCCAGATCGTCTACCTTTGGGGATTCCAGCCAGTCGGTCATGTCCACATCATTGGGGTAGTCCAGCGGTGGTAGCATGGTGGGCCCGAGGCGATCCTGGGCCTGGGGGCTGCAGGGGTCCGCCGGAGCTCCAGGGCAGGCTGCTCCTGGGGCCTCGGGGTCGCTCGCCCTCATCAGTCTGGCAGGGCCCGGGGTTTCCTCCAAGGCGGGGGTTTTCCACCGGCGTGAGGGTCCTGGCAGGTCTGGGAAATCCGGGTAGGTCCCCTGGGGCATCCGGATCCGCAGCTGGCCTGGCTGTTCTGGGCCGCTGGGGGCTTGTTTCTCCCGGCCGGTCAGGCGGCAGTGGGCTCTCTGCCCCTGGCACCAGGGAGCTCGCGAAGGCACTCCCTCCCTGCCTGGAGGCCCAGGCTTTAATGGGTCCCGAGCTCCGCCCTTGGCCCTTCTGGCTCTAGGTCCCGCCCTCTGAGGGGCGGGCCACTGGTGTTCTGGCTCTGGGCCCGCACAACAGGGCCTCTGTGCAGCATCCTCTGCCTCTGAGTCAGCAGGAGGCCACACTGGCTCACTACAAGAGATATCACAACTTAAAAATGTGGCCAAACTAAAAGTCAATAATTACAAAGTGAGAGAAAATAATGTAATGAACTTTTCTATAGCCTTTCATGACAATGAACCTTGAAGTGCTTTATAAATGCAATACAGAACACAACAGTCTTTTACTTAATTCGCTCATCTCGGATTGTTTTTATTGCTTTTTTCCTTTCCCAAAATTCTTCTTTCATCTGGGAAGCTAAAATGTCCAATAACTGTCGGAATAATTGTAGTACATGATCCAAAACAGAGTGAATACACATTGTCTTTTGAGAATTTATCTAGCGTTTTTTGGTGGGTTTTTTTGTGGTTTAGATGTATTGTTTATTTCCAAACTGGGAGGTAAATTCCAAGAGCTTATATAAAATTCCATGTATTTTAGATCAGATTTTACCCAACATTCTCTTGTTTATAGTGGCTTAGGAGTGTCACTAGGGAAAGGTTGCATGAGTACATCTGTTTAAAAAGTGCAGCTTTCTAAGTAGTCTAAAGCTAACATGCTTAACTGGATTTCTGTGAAATTTGGTGCACCTCAGGAGAGCCAGATCTGGAGTCAGTTGAACCAAGGGTTCCAAAAATATAACCTTTCCCCTCCAACAGCCCTATTTTAAAAAGCTATTTGGGGGTGTGGTGGGATGGACTAGGCCCAAAGATCACCTGCTGGAGACATCAGGTCTCTCCCACACCCATTCCCTGAAGGAAGCAGTGGAGAAGTCTTCCAAGCAGGCTTCAGGGGAAGCAGCCAGTCAGAGTCCAGGAGAGCCCTAAATAAGGAGCTGCTGAACAGAGTAGTGGTTAGTTGCTGCTTGGAGCTGGAGAAGAAGGACTGGGCATTGGCAGAAAGTGGGGGGAATCAGATGCTCTTGGCTGGCTGCTAGGATTGAGCCAAAGAGTTTTCTAGCAAGGACCGGGGAGCACTGAGGGACCTTCAGGTTAGTTGCAGAGACTAAGCTTACGGAGGGCTGCAGGAAGATAGTATTACTAGGGAAGAAGCTGTGAGGAAACAGCCCCACACCTTGGCTGGACTACTTAGAAAACAAAGCTCAGGGACAGCTAGAGAGAGAGACCTCTAGAAGGTAGGGAGATAGGTCTGTTCTGGTTAACATACAAGACAGTATCTGAGCTGGGCAGAGTTCTGTATTGCTGAAAAAAGCCTGAGAACTTCTGAAAGGGGATGAATATGGACACACCCAACTAAATGGGGCACTTGAGAGAAGTGGGTGCGGACCCTACTACATGGGGTTCTTTGTTTAGAGCTAGAATTAAAATTACTGATGTGATGTGGGTCAAAACTGTCAGCTTTTACCCAAAGCAATATATGGCATCCACTAAATCTTTGGGGTGCTTTCGAATCATGTGCCACCCATGTAGATGGAAGCTCCTTATTCCTATTTGGTTTTAGGAATAAGAGGCTTTTGAAGATGGGGCGGGGGGGTCCTTTTGAGAGGCCTCCATCTACTACATGGGCGGCGGGCGATTTGAAAGCGGCACTTTCAGATTGCCACAGCTGGCTTTATGCTTATGAGGTGTTGCATATTCATAGAAGTGCCTCATTAGCATCTGCTGAAGTGTCTCATTAGCATCCCCCTTCCGAAAGGCAGGGGCTAGTGTAGACATAGCCACAGAAATTCTGAAAGAATGTCTTTGGCAAGAGGAAGAAAACTGTTCAGGAGAAGTCTAGTGAAGACCCTTCCTATACGTGCTAACAAAGAAATGCAGCTGTAGAAATTATAGTGGAATCTATCACCTTTCTTGAAAATTGTCACAATCACAGAATCTCTAAAATCATCTGGGATTTTGTTATAGTTCCATACTTTCAGGACAAAAGAGTGTAGGTCTAAGATGACTTCCTCCCTCCCTCCACACTTTTATATTGCTGCAGGGATTTCATCAATTCCAGATGCCTTGTTTTTTATCTGCTTAATACTTCTGCACGCTTCTTCCGGGGATGGAGGTGTTCTGATTTCACTTTTGTATTGTGGGATGAAGGTGACAAAACTTTCATCAACAGCCAAGTCCCTATTTAGAAAATCTTTGAAGCATTCCTTCTAGTACGTGGTGATGGCTTCATTTTCTTTGATAAACTTCCCTCTATCCTTTGATCTCTGGGGGTTGCCCCCCAAATGCATAGGCCACAAGTGGTTTTAACAGCATTAATGAAGCCACACACATCATGACTTCAGAGAGAAGTTGAAGCTCATTCATTTTGTTCAGCCATCATCTGTTCTTCATGTTGCAAATTCCTTTGCTTGTTGATGAGCTGCTTTCTTTTGCAGAGTTGATCTGCTGCCAGACATAAATGGCATTATGTCTGTGATCAGTCAAGTCTTGTGTCCTCCATTCATTTTAATTAAAATAGTCCTGATATTTCTTGGCAGAGAACTCTAGTGTCTCTTTCCAAGCACAGAGGATGTTGGATTCCGAGGGCAGCCTATGTGTTGCTGACACATTCTGATTATCTCTTTCTGATTTCTCACTTTCTCTGAGACCCTGGCAAAAGAGGTCATGTTTTCTTGGATGCTTGAGTGCCTTTATGTCAATTTTCTGGCTAACTCATTTCCATTGCTGCTGTCATGTGGGGACCAGTTCACTGATTATGATCAGGTAGATGAGGCTGTGATCAGTCTAGCAGTTGTTGCTTCAGTCTTGGCTTGAGTAATGCAGATATGTTAGCAGTCCCAGGCCTGGACAATGACATAATTAATCAGATGCCAGTGCTTAGATCATGGATGTTGAGATGACGCCTTGCGTTTTTTTCTGTGGCATATCAAGATGTTAGTGATAAGTTCGTGTTCTGCACATATGGCATCTTTCTTCATACCGATTGAATTTATCTTTCCTAAACCCTTCCTTGCCAATGATTCCATTGCATAGTTTTAAGTCCCATCCAACTCTAGTATTAAAGTTGCCAAGAAGGATGAATTAATCTGTCACTGTACATCCCAGAAGACTTGAGCAATTCTTGATCTAGAGTTCTTCTTTGGCATTATTGGGGCATAAAACCTAATAAAAGTAATAGGTTTGTTGAAGGTTTGTTAGTCATAAGCTTTTTGTTGCTTGTGATAGACAGCTGGTTACATTGATTTGAGAGATCTGATTTTTGATGCCAACTCCAGGAGTTCAAAACTCTGTTTGAGATTTTCCTTTCCAGAAGAAGGGATGTCCACCTCCTTGTTCCTTCACACATGCACACGTTCATTGGGTCTTGCCCAGGACAGCAATATGAATGTCAAATCACCTAATTTTTCAGGCCATGGTTATGGTAAGATGCTCTAGATAATCAGTATTAGGTTGAGTCCTGACATTCCAGGTCACAAATTTCATTAAATAACTTTGCTGATTTCAACTACTACAAGATGATTCTTCTAGATGTGGTAATCCAGATGAACGATAAGGCAAGCTGTGGCTGCGGGATCTTTTCTAGTCCTCTCCCCATGTGGGCTGAGCAGAACAAATCCTAGAAAGGACAGCTCAGTTACAGTTGCTGAAAACGTACTCCTGTATCATCTGGGTTTTAACAACCATCTTGTAACTACAGCTTCTGTGCCATTGTATGACTGGGAGCTCCCAGATGTCACACTCTTGCTCCTCTTTCCATTAGCTTGTCTCTGGAGGACTTTGAAATATTGCTGGTAGTAGGTGCCTTCTTGAAATATGTCTGTGTACAAGTTCTTTTAATATGAAAGAACCATTTACCACCAGTTTCCCCACAGATCGTTGACAGGACAAGATCTTAATATAAAGGCAAGGAGACCAAAACAACGGGAGATACTTCTTTTCTGCAACCTATATTCACCTTCACAGCTGTTGAGGATGTTAGTGTTGGCCTCCACCTGATCTGCCACTAAATAAAAGCAAAAACAAAATAGTTCAGGAGGGTGACATGGATGGTGGTTCAGGATAGTGTCTAAGGATGTACCTAGAGGGTCCATGTAAGTTTGTACTGACACAGCCAGCCCAAGCCACTGTCTATATTACCTTGGCAACTTTGCAATTTTTAGCACACTTGGATGAGAAGAACTACCATGACTACATCTGAGAGAGCTGGGAATTATGCCTCCTATCTCAAATGTAGACATACAGTTGTTCACAGGATATATTTAATTATCATTAAATAGTTAAAAACAGCTTATGCTTTACTTTACTGCTCACAATATCCTTTGTAATAAAAGCCCTATGTCCTGCCACTGACCTAATTGAGAGTCTTCCCTGACACATGGAAATGATGCCTAATACGTCAAATTTATCTCTCTCCTTTCTTCACACACATGAGAGGGTACAATACAGTGGTCATGTACCACATCACTGCTCTTTCACACTCTCAAAAGTAATTCCACAGATTTCACAAACACACCTCAGAACTAAATATTGCCTTCGTCTATCAGTACAGCTATACATGACACTGACCTCGCTCACTTTATCTTTCATGAATGTACAGGATAAATAGACTGCTATCATGTTCCCAGTTCACTAATGACAATATTTTTTTCTAGTAAAGTCACTGTTCATGTCGCATTGTGAAATTGGTTGTACATGGAGAATGCAAAACATAAATTTCCTCATAATCATAGTTTTGTCACTTCAATGTAATTCACCCATGTATCACGAACACAAGTTTTCTACATATGTCCAACTTCTGCCTTCACCATTTAGAGTAGACAAAACTAAAACACTGGTTGCACCTGGAGTGTACCCAAATAATTCCTGTTGCAAGCTTGAGGGGAACAGATAGAAAGTGATGTGAGCAACCACCTTCCCCTCCTTTTCGTCCTTTAATAGTGTTAAGTAGAATTCTGTAGGTCAGAGTTGTAATGGGAGGTGAAGAGCTTACAAATTTGAACAGTATGGTTGGCGGAGTAAAGGTGTGCGTGTTAATGGGATATACTGGGGCATTGCTGAAAGAGGACAATATTAATTTTGCATATCCTAGTTTTCAGCAATTTGAGTTTTCCTCAACTTTCTTTTCTCCAAGGGAATAGTGCACTAAGGAACCTTAATTCTATGTAACATAAGGGCTTTTTAGTAATTAAATATGGAGCTGTATTTCCGAAATGGACAAGGCAAAGTCATTATTTCAGAGCTTACTAAAAATAATCTTGCTTTCGTCAGTGGAATTAGTTGGGTGAATAAGGATTGCCCTAGTGAACAAGCTTTGCACATTGAGGCCCTAGCGTAATGTCTTTTCTGTACACAGAAGATAACTTGCCTAAAGGAAACTATAAACTCCATACTTAATCAGTAGTCTGGATTTCAGTAGCTGCGTCTATACGTGCACGCTACTTCGAAGTAGCGGCACCAACTTCGAAATAGTGCCCGTCGCGTCTACACGCGTCGGGCGCTATTTCGAAGTTAACTTCGACGTTAGGCGGCGAGACGTCGAAGTCGCTAACCTCATGAGGAGATAGGAATAGCGCCCTACTTCGACGTTCAACGTCGAAGTAGGGACCGTGTAGACGATCCGCGTCCCGCAACGTCGAAATTGCTGGGTCCTCCATGGCGGCCATCAGCTGGGGGGTTGAGAGATGCTCTCTCTCCAGCCCCTGCGGGGCTCTATGGTCACCGTGGGCATCAGCCCTTAGCCCAGGGCTTCTGGCTGCTTCTGCGGCAGCTGGGGATCTATGCTGCAGGCACAGGGTCTGCAACCAGTTGTCAGCTCTGTGTATCTTGTGTTGTTTAGTGCAACTGTGTCTGGGAGGGGCCCTTTAAGGGAGCGGCTTGCTGTTGAGTCCGCCCTGTGACCCTGTCTGCAGCTGTGCCTGGCATCCCTATTTTGATGTGTGCTACTTTGACGTGTAGACGTTCCCTCGCTGCGCCTATTTCGATGTTGGGCTGAGCAACGTCGAAGTTGAACATCGACGTTGCCGGCCCTGGAGGACGTGTAGACGTTATTAATCGAAATAGACTATTTCGATGTTGGCTGCACGTGTAGACGTAGCCAGTGTGTCCAGAAGTACATGGATCAGGGTAGATTTAAAAAAAAAATCTGTTAGTTCAGATTTTTGATCATTTTAAGTAAATAAAATATTAAATTCCTCATTTAAAAATAAGTAACAAATCTCATCATAAACATGTTACACATATACTTAGGTCTCATAAAAATGAATTAATTCCTTTCATATGTGCAGCTTACCATCTCTTACTACTTTGAAGTTTTGAGCTTTCAATTTCTGTTTCTCAGTAGACTAAAAATAACTTGTGCAAAGAAAGACACAAGCTGGGTAGGATTGTCTTTTGTTCTGTGCTTAGTTGGTGGCGGACTTTGGCCAAGCACAGCAGAGGAGCTAGCTAAAATAGAAAGACAATATATAGAAAGGATGGAGGCAGCATAGAAAAGAACAGTAGGGCGGACTGGAAAGAAAAGGGGAAGACGGTATTCAGCACACACACAGCTTCCGATATTCCTCCACACTTTTGCCACAGAAAAAGTGCCAGGGCTTCTGGAAATATTGTGGGGAAATTCGTATACCGGGTAAAAAAGGAAAATGTGTCAAAGGTAAGCAATGCCAGAAGATGCATGGTCTAGTTGCAAGAATGAAACATAAGAAAAACTATTTATTGGGTGAAAATAATGTGGATGAAGATATGGGTACACCTAATTGGTTAGTATGTGAAATAATTCATTTTGCTATGCATCCTTTAAAACATTCTCTATGCCTTTAGTATAAGGGTGATTTGACAAGTAAATTCCCAAGCTGTTTAGTGTGTTGGATGTTTCTAGAAAAATAGTTCAGCTTAACTAATCTTTATGGCTTGTTTAATCAGTTAACTAGGTGTGGAAACTGTCACTCAAATATACAATCTATAATGCTTCAGTAAGAGAAATTTAGAGTTGCCAGTTTTCACTGAGTGTTATTTTCTTTTTTTATATTACATAATACGTGGCTCTTACTTTGGAACATCTTGGTCACAGACCATAATGGTGATGCCATAAATCTATTCCCTATTTTACTGCATAACTCAGCTTTTCTAAAGGAACCCCTTTCTCTACTTTTTTTCCGCAAAAAAACAGAAATGCCAGTGAGTTCAGTGTGGCGTACTCAGGCTTTCTTAAGTGCGCTCGAAGCATAATCAGTCTTAGCTTTTTTGGTAACTTGATTTAAATCCAAGATTTTTTTTTTTTGGTGATTTAAATCAGTTATTTAAATCGCCTTTACTTAAATCGGTCTACCCTGTCAACCTACAGTTCCAACTCACATGACGACAAGAAGGGCACTTTGGCAACTGATTAATCTTTATGGTGAAATGTTGCTACTTCAGCATTCTGATGTGTTACTCATACAGGCACTGATCCTGCAATAGTATATTTAAGCACCTGCTTAACATCATATCCTGCAGCTAGTCCCATGGAACTGCTCACAGAGTGTTTAGTTAATGTCTGTAAAACTTTGCAGAAGCAAGGCCACAGGGTGAAGAAGCCCTCCTATACTGCTCATCCAAATCTAGTTACATAGTTTAAAATATTTTTCCTAAAGATGTGGGAAACTCTGTGTTAGGAAAGTTCCTCTTTTAATTTGAAATACAACTGTTTTGTTTAGTTCTTAGTCAACAAGCATTTAAAGACATGATCAACCAATAAAATATCCATATGATTCCAAACCCATAAAGGTACAAATCTAAAAACAGATAGTTCCCACACATCCTCTCCACGTATTTAAAGTATTTTCTGATATTAGCAGTAAGTCTCTGTTAATTTTCTGGTTTTAAAATTATTTCAGTATAACTAAATACCACTATTGAAAAGCTGAATTCAAACATTAATTTATCTAGCAGCAGAGGGCAGTCTAGTATTGTTTGATGCAGTAGTTCTTGGTTTGAGGAATAATTGTTGCTCAATTAAACCTTGTGTTTCTATAAAAGGCAGTTGGCAAACCACATATAGCATCTAAAGCTAAAGATTTTGCAGGTGAAATGAGCTGAGCTTATTGAGCCCACAGCAGTTTTTTAACCCTTCCTTGAGTGAATGGGATTTGTATAACCTATCATGTTCCTATATGAGTAAGCAGACTACAGGGTTTTTCCCCAGCCCTTTATCTGCATCTTTGAGCTGCAAAGCAGTTCTGTCAAACTACATTTCTGAAATCTGCTGACCATTAACACATGAACAATATTGAAAAGTGCCATATCTCAGTTATTTTTCTTACATTCAAATGGGTGCCTTGGTTCTTTCGATCCCTCCTATAACAGGTTGCACCTCTCTAATGTGGAACACCTACATCCAGCACGCTCTTTTATCTGGTATGATTTTAGTTAGCTGGACGACCACTTATCATGGGTGTGGCCAAGTGTCTCATGGTCCCGTAAAGCTTGTTTATAGCCACCAGTCCTGGCTCTTTGCTTTCCTGATGTTTAGCTGTAATTAACCCTCATCTTCTAAGAGCCCAGTAAGCAGTGGAAGTGTGAGTAATGTGCTAGAAAATATTGACCTCTCATCATTCAGGAAATTTTCTCATCCAGCTCCAATCAGGTCACAGGGGTGCCAGATGAGAGATGTTTCAACCTTTACTTTCTGAATTTGCTTTTTTGTGAGGTCTGTACTGCATGTCTGAATGATGAAAAACGCTAGTTCTTATTAAATTCATTTGTCAGTTCCTCCTGAACCCTTCCATATCCTTGCCTCTCATTTCTTGTACTCATGCATATCCAGACTTTATTCATCTCCCAAGCACTTATGATGCTAAATGTTTTCAGTAATTTGTGTTCAGTTAACATAAGAACAGCCATACTGGGATCCAACCAATTATCCATATACACTAGTATCCTGTGTTCCAACACGGACCAGTGCCATATGTTTCAGAAGGAATGAACAGACTAGGCCATCCATCCCTTGTCATCCACTCCCAGCTTCTGGCAGTCATGGGCTAGGGACACCCAGGCCTGGGATTGCATCTCTTGACAATCTTGGCTTTGATGGATTTATGTTCTGTGAACTGATGTAATTCCTTTTTGAACTCTGTTACAGTTTTGGCCTTTAGAAGATCCCCTGACAACAAGTTGCACAGGTTAACTTTGCGTTGTTTGAAGAAGTATTTCCTTTTTTTTTTTTTTTTTTTCCCCATTGAAACCTGCTGCTTGTTAACTTCATTGGATGACCCCTAGTTCTTCTGTTTATGCAAAGGAGTAAATAACACTTCCTTATTCACTTTCTTTATACCATTCATGATTTTATAGGCCTCTATGATAATCCCCCCCTTAGGCTATGTCTAGACTGTGGTTCTAAATCACAATAATTTATGTAATTTGCACAATGCAAATTGCATAAATTATGTTGAGATAACTTATTTTGAAGTTGGTGCTGTCCAAACAGCACTGAAGTTTGAAATAAGTGCCTAATTTGAAGGTTCCGCTATCCCTCTCACAATGAGGGGTAGCGGAAGCAGAATACCACACTCAAGAGTGCTGCTATTTTGAGCGCAGGGAGTAGCCATGGAGTTGCTATTTCAAGATACAAATGTATCCCGAAATAGCAACCATAGTTGTTAGTTTTCTAAAATAAATCCCAGATTTTGTAATCTCCCCTCATGCAGGAGATGTTCCATACCCTGAATTACTTTTGTTGCCCTTCTCTACCTTTTCAAATTCTAATATAATTTAAAAGCACCATTGTTAGAAGCCTTTGGGAGCTAAAAGTACTTCTTGCTTTTTCTGTCTGAAACGTTAGTGGCATTACGCTTTTTTTGATCTGATCTGTGTCTTTGAGGAAGATCAAAAATCACACCATGAAGTTTTATAGTTATATAAAATGGGTGTATAATCTCACAGGCCAAGAGTATGCCTGCCACATCTGATTCATCTTTCCATTTTTTTCTTTACCCACAAAAGGTCATGCCCTAATTAATTGTTAGTCTGTAAGGTGCCACAGGACGTCTTATTTGTTAGGCCACATTTGTTGGATCCATTCTGTCATATTGTATTTTGCAGTTCAAAACTTGATTAAGAATGCCAATGAAACACTATCAGCTTATATGAAAACTTCAGGGTTTCTCTCGCGTTTCCCACATAAACCACCTGTTAAACTGTGTATGTTATTTACCATTGTTATTGTGGTATTGTGTGCATGGTGGACAGCATTCTGCTGGTTCCATGTCTCTGATTCTTCAAAGCTGGTAAATATTCTAAGTGTCATTAGTTGAGAAATGCCATGTTAAAATGGTGCCTGTCCGCTTTTACATAACTCTAATTGTTCCACGTTTAAAAACCCCACACAAAACTATATGCAGATATTTTAATCAGACACATTTTGTTTTAAAGAGTGATTCTATTTTGAAAAATAGGTGGGTAAAAATGGCCTCATCTTAATATGTCTAAATGGTATCTGTGCCACTGTAAGGTCTCCAATGTAGCTTCTGTTTCCTGGCAGGATAGCTCTCTTCTTATGGCAAAAATAGAACTACCCCTAAAGGGCAGTTGTAGTCCAACTCCTGCCAACAAAGCCTTGTCTGCTGCCCTGGTGCTTTTCCTCTGTAAAACTTCTATTATTCAGGAGTATGGTTTTTCAAACCCCTGAATGACAAAAGTACAGTGTAGACATAACCTTACTCACCAAGTTTGGTCCTTATGTATTAAAATCTGTGCCATACTCTTTGCAGCAAGATAGACTGGGCACTATGAAAATATGAGTAAGAATAACTTAGTCCCAAGTAAGGCATCCCATTACTACTGACGTGTCATAGAACATAGTCCCCCTCCCTCCCACCTTGAAAATGTTGCAGTCTAAATTAAAGTTCACGCTCCTGTGTTCTGAAAGTTCAGCTTTCCTGGAATTTTGCTAAATAGCATTTACCTTTGTAAATCTGTCTCTTTCTCTAGAATAGTAAAACTCACTATATTTATCAGTCCTAAAATATCTTACAGGTATTGTTCCTTCTTCTGTTGTCCTTACGGCTTTCCAAGTGATGTCAAGGGTTTTCCTGACATGGGCTGTAACACACAGTGTAAAAGAGGTAAGTTTAAGCCACAGGAAAGAGAATGAAAAGATAATAAGAAGGTGCTAGAAAGAAACCAGTGTCAGTGTCATTCCCTACCCCACCCCCCCTTTTTTTTTTCTTCAGCTTAAATATGTTCTCTGCTCCTGATATCTGAATGGTTTTTATGAGAGTTCTATAAACCACAGAAAATATATTTTACTTCAGCTGACATTATCTACATGTTGGCATTTTCTTTGACATCCGCTTTCTCTTCCCATGCTCAGTTTAAGGGAATCTTACCATTTGATAACAATAATTCCACTTGCATTTAGAATATTTGGGCCTATGAAATGATAGGAAAGGCTTACTTTCTGGTATTTCACTTCATTTGTGGTGGCCTTCTATATAGATTGATAATCAGAATGAAATAATTGGTATTCTGTACTAGTGGATCTCATTGCTCATAAGCATCGCAATTCTGGCCGATCACCACTTTGTTGGACTTAAGGATTTTCTGATAGTTGAAATTAAACTCTTCCCCTTCCAAAATTACCATTACACCACTCCTAGAGTTTGAAGGGGGTTTAATAATACAAATGTGTGTAGCACTAAGTTTTCTAGTTGTTCAACCGTAGAAGTTTTTCCTGAGAAATTTCCATAAATACATGGTGAGTCTAAAAGAGCCAGTGAGAGATTGTCACTATGTCTTCAGTTGAGATTTTCCCCCTTTTAAATTTGTAATTTGTAATTACTAAAACTACTGTTCTAAACCCAAGATCTCTCTTTTTTTTTTAAGGTATCATTTTGAATTTGGCAGTGCCAAACAATTGCTGCTGTAATATTGCTTCATCTCATATATCTTTTTACTGATCCTGCTTTTGTTGAAGATAATAGTAAAATTACTTTTGTTTTGAGTTAGCACAGGATCAAAAATTATGGAGGTCTTTGCATTCCCAAACAAGCTTTCAGTGTTTCCCAGAACAATGTTTCTAATATTCTGGTCTTTGGACTGACAATGGAATAATTTTTCACATTTGTTACATATAAACAAATATTCCTTTTATGACAATTAATGTATATTATATTAGGTCCCAGATTGTGCTCTGAGCTGCCCAAATATATGGGAAGACAATGTAAAAATACAAAAAAGTGGAGGAAAAGAATGTGGTATACGAGCAAGGTGATCAAAGTAGCAATCAGCATGTTTTATTGAAGCTACAATTTTGCAGGTTTTCTAACACTGAAATAATCCTGTCCACTAGTACATTTGATAGGTAAAGAATATGTCAACATTTTTCTTCACAACACTGGATTTATTTATTTATTTGTTGGGCCGGTACTGAGTACTGGCATCTCGGTAGCTGCAGCCACAGGATTGGCTGATGGTAGGGGATTGGGAGCTGGCTGAGTACTGGCTCCTCTTTTTTTAAACAAACAAACAAAAAAACACTGAAAAACACCTATATGAAAACATTTGCTTTTCCTTCAACAGAAGTATCTGCAGGATTTAAGTATAATACTCTTTTCCCTGTGAGTGCTGTTTATTTTGCTGGAGTCGGATATGACTGTCAGATGTCAAACAAGCAAAATGGGATTTTGAGAATTTTTAGTTAGGAGCAAAGAATTGATGTGTGTATTTAGATGTATTTTAAGAAACATCTATATATCATAAGTGAAAATGTAGTTCTGTATTACTGTTGGGGTGCATGGTGCTTTATAAACAAGGATAGTAATGTAGAAATTATCCACATTGGAAAATTTCTTTATTATCTTGGTATTATAATATTAAGGATTGGATAGCCTAGACTACTTTTTAATACCCCCTTAAAAACAGGGTGAGTATAGAGAAGGTTCATGTGGAATGCTAGCTTCCGACATGGTAGTGAAAGAACCTGAGATGGTGAGGAGGTGATCTATGGACACCACATCTCTGGTAAATTTGGTATTGTAATGTCTGGTATTTACATGTCATGAGTGTTCTGCTTTTTCTAAAGGGCTGTCTGCACAAGTGAGGTCCTTGAAGTCCAGGATTAAATTCACGCACCTTTATGGATTTTGTAAGACATGTATATGCATGATGAGGTTTTTTTAAATAAACTTCAGTTTTGCTGTTTAACTTCTGGAGTTAGAAGCATTTTAATATCCTGCTTTCCAGGGTGCTTGCAGATAGGATAGTCTTGGAAAGAAGAAACATCAATACCACGTTCTTTCTCTGTACATTGACCATCTACAACTTTGATATGCTCTGAAGCATGAGTCTTGCTTTTAACACATTTGTGCTTTTTGTAATTTTGTTGGATTTGGTGTTATCATGTTTATAAATACATGACCTTATAGCTGCATGATAGACTTTTGTTAAGCATTGTGGCTATGTCTATACAGCAGTGTTATTTCAAGAATAACTTATTTCGAAATAGCATGTCTGCACACAAAATGCATATCAAAATAGCACCCAGGTATTTCGAAATAGAGCATCCACACACAATAGAGCCTATTTCAGATTGGAGCCCCTAAAAGCACTGTAGCTTATTTCAAAATAGCCCCTATTTCCTGTCTATACAGACTCTGTTCTGAAATCTGTCTTGGAATAGGCACAATTCCTCAGAGAATGAGGTTTACAGAATTCAAAATAGGCCATCTATTATTTCGAAATTAATTCAAAATAGTGGTTTTGCTGTGTAGATGCTTGCAAAGTTGTTTCAGAATAGCGTCCATTATTCCAAAATAACTTTGCTTTATAGACACACCCTGGCTAGTGCTATACTCACCCCTAGTGCCAGTAGCTTGGTGCATATGAGCAGTCTCAAAAATGCAAAATGGCTGTTCATTTGCATATCTGGGCAACTTGTTTGCATATTTGTGGCAGAAAACAAGCAGTGAAGACTTGGTTCTGCTGTCAGAAACCGCCTCTGTCGCCAGCCCCTTCTGCCTCTTAAAAATCAGGGATAAGGGGCTGCTGACAACAGGGTTTTTGCTGGTTGAGCCACGTTTTTATTGCTCGTTTCTGCTTTGGATATGCAAATGAGTGGCCATTTTGCATTTTCAAGACTGCTCATTTGCATCAAGCTGCTGGCACTAGAGGTGAGCATTGGCACTAGCCCCCTGTGATGATGTATGGCAGAGAGATTAGCTTACTTTCCTTGTGTCAGCAAGAACTGATAGGTGTTAGCCTTTTAGGGAAAGTCTAGCGTGTGGTACAATATCTCCTCTCCAGACATTATTTATGAAATGTCATTACATCCTGAGTGGAGCCTGCTTGGCCTCTGTTTGGTGTGTGCCGGTGTTGTGTTTCCAAGGACAAAAGGGAAAGTGAGAGATTAGAGCAAAACACTGGTCAAGAAAAAAAAAATTAAAACATTCCTTCCAGTTCATGTCATATATTTGCATCTGTGTAGAACAATAGTGATTGAACTGTGCTATTGTCTGATAACTTGTTGGTGGCCTGTCTGAAATGCAACGTGATGATTTTTCTCCAGTTTCAATAGATAAATGTTCGTATCAGTAATGGTATCATCAGTAACAGTCTCATCAGAAAGCTCGGGGATTGTCAACATGAATACCAATATAGAGTTTATTTTTAAGGATACAGGATACAATTCTACTGAAGGAAGAGTGTAGGGATCCTTGCATTTGCTGTCTGTGTTTTATAATATCAACAGCAATCAAGTATGCTAAATATTACTTAAAAAGAAAGACAGACCATTGAATAGGTTAGTGTCCTAGTTTATTAAGATATTATTTATTGGCGTATCAAGAACTTTTATCAGGGCTGAAAAAATAAGAAAAAGCCGAACGTGAAAAAACTCAAAACTCACAATGACAAGGCGTCATTCACCTTTATTTACACTGATGTAATAATATTTGTCCTGAGAGACAATTGGACTAATAGTAACTGTGAAACACCTTATGTATCAGACCCTGCAAATCTGTGTGGAACCCCACATTTCTTTGTGAAGCTAATAAAAAAGAATTGGAAGAAGTTGTACTTATACTTGTAATTAACATTTGTATCATGAATTCTTTCTAAACACCCACTCATTTTCAGTCATTTATTACTTGCCAAAATATTCACAATGTGCGCAGAAATTTTCTAGAAAGGCTTTGTGCCCAAAAATTATTATTTTAAACTTTGAGCAAAACATTCAGCCATTTTGAGTATAAGAAAACCTCTTTACACATCATAAAATGAAAAAAAGGGCATGGAGAACTTCCTTTTAATTCTTCACCCCCATCCTTAGGACACCTTTCATGCATATGCATGAGGAAAAGTGAATAAAATAATGACCTTATTTTGTCATGTTTCCTAAATTCCAAATGTTAACTTTACATCTCAGTATAGTGGGGTCATCTTTGTTTTGATTAATATAAATCAGTTTGAAATAGCTGTCTGCAGCAATTTATATCTGTGGTCTGAATAGCTTAGTTAAGAAGCTTGTTACAGCATCAGTCTTCTTAACAGCGTGAAATATGCTTTGATAGATACCTAGCACTGCATTTCAAGGCCTACAGGAAAAAACAGGGATAGCCTAAAAATAAAATTAAAAAGAGGTGTTTTAATGATCACAGATGACTTTCGAGGACTGCCATAGGCTGTTTGATTTGCTGGCCTTTTCTTTCCTCCCTGTGGTTATTTCCTTGTAAGGAAAGAAGAGGATTATACTTCTGCTAAATTAACAGTAGCTGAGTCTAATCAAATAAGAATCTTGAGGTACTGTTTAGTAAATCAGGCCCTTGAGGTTTGATAATGTCTCTTGGATACATTTAAACATCTAATTCACTTAGTGTCCGAAAACACAGAATGAGGTGTTCTAGTCATGACCAATAGATTTCCAGTATGTCTGTCAGTAAGTAACTGGTACCTAATTCTTTGTGGTGATATAAAGAACTATATTACAAAAAAAGGTGGAGAAAATGAATACTCAGTCTGTAGTTTTGCTGCAAATAAGAGTATTAATTGAGAATAGCTTTAAAATATTTCAGGCATGCCTTCTACTAAACTGGCTTTTTCCCTTGTTTGACCAACTGTTGTGGATGCTAGTTTGAACACAGAAAATAAGAAGACTATGACTTCAGAAATCAATGACAACAGAAGGTTATACCATGTAATTAGATTAGAGCTATCTGTATTTTTTTATCAACTACTCCCAATACCAGTTTCTTGTCCCCTTTCCCCCATACTTCCACGTTATATTGGTTCTCAAGTGGTAATTTATTTTCCACATCCATAGTAATCTAGTCTCTCCCCTCTTTGATCCAAGGACAGAGATTAGAACAGAATGTGAAGTGGGCTGTCTGAATCTTAACTTTCAGCAGGGTCCCTCCTTTTCCCAATATGAAATAAATTTTATGACTTGAATTCACCAGATGTTGCTTCTGATTTGACCAGAAGGGGCAGCTATTGAGTGCTTTGAAACAGCCTGTTCCTGGATATAGTACCACTATTCATCATGTAAGACACTATATTTAACCATTTGGATCTGAAGAAGTGGGTCTCCCCCACGAAAGCTCATCATCTGCAAAATAATTTTGTTAGTCTTTAAAGTGCTACATGACTGCTTCTTTATGTTGTTAAGATACAGACTAAGATGGCTACCTGTCTGTTACAACTACTGTGCGGCGTTCCTAATTCTGTCCATATTGAAGAGTAAGCTTTGCAATTGATATATGTAAAACATTCGCTCCCATAGAGGATTTAGGATTCCTTTTTGCTTGATGTTGTAGAAATATTAAGAAATTAATGCCACGAAGAACTTTTATCTATGAACTAGTTTATTAGTGGGATTGGCATACAGCATATGAGCAAGTGATCAGGGTTTCATGCTGCAGATTAAGAAGTAGCTTGAAGTACCATCACAAGCCAACTTACCATGAATACTAGCACAAATGTTCTCTGAAGTTGCTGTTTTTTCTTATGTAATGCCATCTGTTTTTTGTAGTCTGGGTGTAATAAAATACCATCTTCTTTGTTTTGTCCCATCAGCTTTTGACAAGCAAGCATATGATCGTTCTTGTTTATGAGCAAACATTTCCCTTTGCCCATATATTTTCTTGTCTCTCTTTTTATGTGCACATGTAGTTTACCCTGTGTGAACTCGGGGGGCGGGGTGTACTACCCACACCTACTGACTTCCTTTTCCTCTTTTAAGAGTTGGAGAAAAAGGGAAAAGAGTTGTGCTGTTTTACCTCTCTTGTTTTACAGACCTGCAAAAGGGGGATCTTAATAGCAGAGAAAATTCATAACATTTTTCTCCTGGAAGAAAACTATACATAAAAGCATTTGCTGAACTAAGCTATGTATTAGAACTTGCTCCCATTTATAATGCAGTTTTGTGGCCACATAAGCTGCCCCATTATTCTTTCCCTTTTTGAATGTATGAAATCTAAGCTTTCTTTAAAAAAAAACAAACACAAAAAAAAAACATGGAAAAAATCTCGTGGTTGTGAAAAAACCTTTCAAAATGTGAATTGACTGAAATTGCTGCTCTGATAACTTTCCAAAATGGTATATCTTAGAAGAGCAAAATGGCCCATTTTTCTGGTGTATTTCAATGTATTTACAATGAAACCAAATGATGCTTTAAATATCAGTGTTAACTATTTCAGTTCTCCGAAGTTTAGCAGAAAATGCCCTGACTATAGTAGCAGAAACTGGGACACAGTGCAGTGAGGCAGATAGTTGCCAACTTTACTGAGGTTTGCTAATGAGTGCTCCACTTCCTCCCTCACACACAGATAACAAAAGTTGGTGGGAGTGGGAATATATGTCTTCTTTGCAGTGCCAAAATCTTCAGCTTCCTCATTGACGCATAACATTAGAATAGACTTCCATGCCTTCCTGGATGCCTAAAGCTCTCTTTTCTCATCTGAAGCTATCAGTGTCCAATTTCCAATATTTAGGGCAGTATAAATCTATTGATATGGTCATCAACAGAGTAGTGTCTTAGCGCCTAATAGTTGTTAATATATTTATCTTCCTTATCTCTAATATATGTTGTGAAGTGTTATGGGTCCCAATCGTACAGATGACAAGTATCAGAGAGGTAGCTGTGTTAGTCTGTATCTTCAAAAACAAGAAGTCCTATGGCACCTTATAGACTAACATATTTTGAAGCACAGGCGTTCATGGGCGAAGACCCACTTCATCAGATGCATGGAACTGAAGGTGAAAAACCCACTGAAATCAACATACTACACAGATTATGTTGAGAGATTGTGCCACACGCTCTCAAAGAAACTGAGGAAGCACCTGATCAGCATACTGTACAGCAAACAGGAAAACATCTAAAAAGAGCGCTCATCTGGAGACTCTCATAAAAAACCAGCCTTCCACACAAACCTCCACATGGCTGTACTTTACTAAAACAAGACAGGAGAAAAAGGACTGGAAACTATCTAAACTCCTACTTCCCACATGGGGCCACAATCGTGGCACCATTAACTCACCCAGCAATATTGTCAATCTATCCAACTACACACTCGGGGCAGATTCTTCTGCCAGACTTTCTTTGGGACACTTTTTGCCCCACCACCTCTGCAACTCAAGGAGTACTTCCAATGAGACACTGAACAGTGCACTGACACACAGGTACCCTCCTACCTACCGTACAAGAAAAAATTCTTCATGGACTCCCCCAGTGGTCAAAATGACAAGCTGGATGGATCCATGGAATGCTTCTGCTGACATGCGCAGGCAGAAATTGTGGAAGAGTGGCATCGCTTACCCCATAAGCTCAGCCGTGCAGAACGCAATGCCATCAACAGCCTCAGAAACAATTCTGACATTGTCATCCAAGAGGCTGACAAAGGCAGTGCTGTTGTCATGAATAGGACAGACTACTAAAAGAAGGCTGCCAGGCAACTCTCCAGTATCACATTCTACAAGCCGCTGTCCCAGGATCCCACTGAGGAATAGACAAAGAAACTACAGCATCTGCTCAAGACCCTCCCCATAAAAATACAGGAACAGATCTACATAGACACATCCTAGAACCCAAATCAGGTTTATTGTACCTTCTACCCAAGATCCACAAACCTGGGAATCTCAGATTCTCCATCATCTCAGGCATTGGCACTCTTGCTACAGGATTGTCTGGATATGTGTACTCTCTACTGAGACCCTATGCTGTCAGCGCTACCAGCTTTCTTCAAGATACCACTGAATTCATTGGTGACCTTCATGAAAACACCATCCTGACCACCATGGATGTAGAGACCCTTTACACCAATATCCCACATGAAGATGGACTTCAAGCTGTTAAGAGCATTATCCCTGGTAAGACCGAAGCACAAATGGTGGCAGAGCTTTGTGATTTTGTTCTCACCCACAAATATTTTTCAAATTTGAGGACAATTTATACCTTCAAATCAATGGCGCTGCTGTGGGCACCCGCATGGTCCCACAATATGCCAACATTTTTATGGCTGACCTGGAACAATGCTTCTTCAGTTCTTGTCCCCTAGCTCCTCTCCTCTGCTTGTGCTACATTGATGCCATCTGGAAAGAGACTCTTGAAGAGTTCCACCATGATTTCAACAGTTTCCACCTCACCATTAACTTTAGCCTGGACCAGTCCACACAAGAGATCTACTTCCTGGACACTACTGTGCAAATAAGTGATGGTCACATAAATACCACCCTATACCAAAAACCCACGGACCACTATGCTTATCTGCATGCCTCCACCCAGGGCACACTACGTGATCCATTGTGTACAGCCAGGCACTAAGGTACCACCGCATTTGCAGCAGTCCCTCAGACAGAGACCGACATCTACAAGACCTTTACCAAGCTTTCCTGAAACTACAGTACCCACCTAAGGAAGTGAAAAAACAAATTGACAGAGCCAGACATGTATCCAGAAGCCACCTGCTACAAGACAGGCCTCCCAAGGAAAACAAGAGAACACCCCTGGCCATCACATATAGCCCCCCTGCTAAAGCGTCTCCAGCGCATCATCAGTGATCTGCAACTCATCCTGGACAACGATCGTTCACTCTCACAGACCTTGGGAAGCAGGCCAGTCCTCGCCTACAGACAGCCCGCCAACCTGAAACAAATTCTCACCAGCAGCTATAGACCACAACACAGTAACTCTAAAACTGGAACCAATCTCGGCAACAAACCTTGCTGCCAACTTTGCTCATATATCCACACCAGTGATATCATCACAGGACATAACATCAACCATACCATCAGGGGCTCTTTCACCTGCACATCTACTAATATTATATGCGCCAGCAATACCTATTGCAATTTACATTGGCAAAACTGGACAGTCTCTACGTGAAAGAATAAATGGACATAAATCAGACATCAGGAGTGCTAACACACAAAAACCTGTAGGAGAATACTTCAGTCTCCCTGGACAGTCAGTAACAGATTTAAAAGAAGCAGTCCTGCAACAAAAAATTTAAAAAATAAAATGCAAAGAGAAATTTCTAAGCTGCAATTCATTTGCAAATTTGACTCCATCAACCAAGGATTGAACAGAGAATGGGAGTGGTTGGCCCATTACACAAGCAGTTTCTCCGCTCTTGATGTTTACATCTCCACATAAGCTTCTGACAATGGGTCTCTCTCTCTCTCTCTCTCTCCCTCCCCCCCCCCCGCCCCCCACCCCAACTGAATGGACTTGTTTTCTCCTCTCTTGATGTTCACTACTCCACCTTAACTGCCGATAATGGGCCATTTCCACTCTGACTGAGTAGACCTTGTCAGCTCTGGCCCTCTCCTTTAATTGTACAGATGGGCAACCAAGGCATGGAGAGGCTAAGTGATTTGCCCAGTCAATGGACCATCCTTCCTTTCCTAACTGAACCTAATAGCCCCTCCCCATTGAGATTGCAGGGGTGGTGAGGGATGTGTACAACTGCAGGGATTCAGGCACTGTAAAATTATCTCATGGGTTTTATGCACATCATTAGGCTTAATGTGTTGCATAGGATGGTGGGGCCATCATTGTAGCTTGTAGTGAAAAGATGGCAGGTTTCCATACTTTTTTAAAACTGTATTTTTCTTTTTCTTCAGAATTTTTCACTATTGATGGAACATTAGAATTAGCAAGGAAAATGGTTATTAAAACACCATGTTGATCGTTGGACTTCACTTTCTTAAGTGAAGGGTGCAATGGTGGATTATTTTAAGAAGTATTTCTTGTCATTTGTGTAGTTAACAACTTATAATTCCTGAAGTTGTGCACTATATTTTCTTCCTCTCTTTAATAGATACAGAATGAAGATAGTGTCCTCTTATTTATTGTTGCCTGGACGATCACTGAAATTATACGTTACTCCTTTTACACGTTTAGCCTATTAAACCATCTCCCTTACCTCATCAAGTGGGCCAGGTAAGATGCATAAAAGGATGGTTGACCTTCCCAGCATCCAGATATTTTACTGACTTGACAGGCAAGTGTATCTTATAACCACACAGAAAATTATTCTGTCAGTCAGTGAAAATCGTTGTATGCAACATTATTAATTTACTGCCTAACAGTAGCCAACTCATAGTCACAAGTGGATATGTTTTTATGGCTAGCTCTTGCCCTCCTCAGGTAATTTATTTGCTTCAGATCTGTTAAACAGAAGTTGATATTAATTAAGTTTTAATTCTCCAAATTGGAGACCTCATATCCGAAGAGATTATGAAAGAAATAAAATACTTGTGACAGACTTACTGATTTTTTTTTTTTTTTTTTTTTTTGTGTGTGACAAGTGGTAGATGCATCAGATATGGTTTTGAGGCTCCTCCCCTCCCTAGCCTTCCCCCCCACAATGAATGGTCTTTAGTGAATCAACTCTAGATGAGAAGAACAATGAGAAAGTAGCAGTCCAAGTCTAGGGCTAGACTACAGACTTTCTCCAGGAGACTGCAGGTCTCTCAGAAAAGATCTGCCATGTCGGGAATGTTCAGTCGCCATCCCTGCAAACCTTGCTCTACGAGGAAGAAGGGATGACTGAGAGGAGGGTTCTCTGGAATTTGGTGCCGTGTAGCTGGGCCAAATTTTGGAAAAGCCCCTCCCAACAGGAAAGTGGGAAAAGATATGCAAGTTGCGGTGCACAGTTTGTGTATCTTTTTACATTTCCCCTTAGTCTAGGCCTAGCCCAATAGATCAGACTGATTACTTTGCAGTGATAGTCAAATTTGGAATTTTTAGAGGGTGCTCAGCATCTCACAGTGAATATGAATGCCAGGTTTTAAGATTCTAGCTACATGGGAGCGTAGAAATTTAAGGAACACTATAAACTCAAAAGCTAGCAATTTAAAAATATATATTTTGGGAAAACTGCTTACTTCTGCATCTTCGTGGTAAATTATATAGTTTTTAAAGTTTTTTTTTTTTAATATGGCACTTTTTTTTTTTAACAGCAATGGGGAAAGAACGTGCCAGTCATCCTGTTACAAGTCTCTCTGTTATCCCTAAAGAAACGAATTTTGGTAGCCGAAAATCAGTGATATAATAAATGTGTCAAATTTCTTTATCTTATTAGAGCGTCCTATGTTCTCTATTTTAGTGGAACCTCAAACTTAAAAATAGCACTTCTTTCTGAAAATGTTTACTTACTACTGTTATAAATTACCCCCCATTATAAGATGACTGTAAAGCTGGGTCTGCACTACAAAGTTCCACCTACAGAAGTGATTGACAGTTTTGCCCTGAGAATCTCTCTCTACAGAACACATCCACACCTAATACAGGCCACCACCCCTTCCCCCCACAACACCCTGTGTCAATAGAAAGCAGCCAGACTGCCCAGCCCTCTCTTGACAGAATAGACAACCAGAAGCCCTGCAAAGGGCGGCCTGGTGAACCAGAGGCCCTGTCCAAAGAATCTGTCTGCAGAGGTGCTGTGTCTCAAACTTTCAGGTCATGACTCTGCCAGGAAAAAGGCTGTCGACAGATTCTAGATGGAGTGCATTTGTGGTCTGGACATTCCCTAGTTTTGTCGACAGAAGGCCTCTTCTGTTAACAAAACTGTGTAGTGTAGACACAGCTTAACTGAGAGAGAAGCATATTCGTTTCATTCTTTCCCAGTTTCACAGTTTTCTTCCTAGATACAGATATTTCACACAGCAGTAAGTTGAAATGTCCTTTAAAAAGCAAATGTGATGGAAAATTCTCAAATTGGCAGAGGTTTAGAGACAGGTGCTGTACCTGAAACTACTTTGTAACTCTTTATTAGACTAGATTTCAAGCAGATGTGGACTTAACAGCAAGTTAACTATCAATAACAGGTGGTTCAGAAATATGAATTACAATTTTACAGGGTTATATTCAAATATAATTTGCAGCTTATAAATTCAGTGAAATTTGATTATTCTGAATATTTTAATGTGGAGATAGCATCTTCGTCTTGCTCAGAGTGATTTAATCAAATACCAGTTCGTACTGAACTAACAATATTGAATTTATTGAATTTTCAATAGATATTGAATTAATTTGTGGTGACTGAAAACTGGAGTAACCATAATTTAACAAATCATTCCACTTCTTATAGCTTGAGACTAATTTTTTTTTATGCCTTTCCCTAAATGTTTTGTTCTAGGTACACACTGTTCATAGTGCTGTATCCAATGGGAGTCTCAGGAGAATTACTCACAATATATGCTGCTTTGCCCTTCGTGAGACAGGCTGGCTTGTATTCCATTAGTTTACCTAACAAATACAATTTTTCCTTTGATTACTATACGTTCCTGATCCTGGTTATGATCTCTTATATTCCAAGTAAGTACACCATAACATTAGGATTTTGTGTGAAAACTGTATACGCAAAGCTAACTGAGAAACTGAGTGATTAAACTTTATGCATAACTAGTAGCAACATACTTTGATCTCTGTTCTCAGAAACTTTCAGAAGATAAGGTAAAATTACAGCAGTTGGCATTTGCTGATGTTTACCACCCAGTGGTAATGAAGAAACTATTTATTTCCTTCTTAAAATTATTGTAGTAAGTTTTGGCAAATGGTGATTTTGGAGATGATTTTTCTCTCTGCTGCTCTCTCTTCCATTTGTGTGACTTAATTGCTTTGAATACAGAGTTAGTCTTGAGTTATTAAGAATATTATGTTTTGGGTTGTTTTATTTATATTTTCATGACTTTTCCAGTAGTCAAATACACGAGTGGTAGATTTGCTGTCCTCATGAAAACTGCAGAGCAGTGCACTTTGCTAAAAGAAGAATACTCTTTGTGGGGAATACTTTTGTTTTTAAATACACTCCTCGGGGTGCTTCTGTAGCAACCTTGTTTTGAGGAAAGAGGCTATCTGACTCATAATTTAAAAAGATAGAATGTAGGTCTTGTTCTTTGTTCTGTGATGTTCTAAAATAAAAATCCTGTAACTATTACAGTTATACCATTATGAGTCTAATTCAAAATAATGTAATGATAATGCTATTCGTGTCTATTTAGCTATTTCTACAGTTGTTTTTTCTGAACTTTTTATTATCTACGTAGCTTTCTAGTCTATGCAGAATGATGCATCGTATCCTAAGTAAGATTTAAACTTGAGCAGTGTTGAATTCTACAGCCAGCGCTTGTAATCTTCTAAGTAAGGCTTCTTATGAATCTTGATGTCACAAAAGTCATGAACTTTTCCATCTGCTATGAAAACTGCATTTCATTCATTTGTGTCCAAGAATAATGAATTCAACATAGATCCAAAGGGGCAGAGTAACTTTGGATTTATTTTCACAAAAAGAAGAAAACTCTCACTTTTTCACTTCCATCCATCTACTGGAATAGTTGCACTGCAGTTGGTGGAACCAAGCAGGGTGTTGGAAACTGTGCCTTCAAAACAATTTATCTAGCTCTTGCCCTTAAAATAGTTCTGTTTGGGGATGGGTACTGCCTCTTTTAATATGTTCTGTCTTCAGTGTAGCTTCATCAGTGTTTTTCAGATATATACATAATTTTGAACTGATAATCCAACAATGTGATTTTTTTTTCTGATCACACTTGTAGATAAGTATCCAAATGTGTGCTGACACACAGAATTAAAAACATTCATGATGTATGTCTGCTATTGTTTAACTTGTACTAGGTATCTGCTTGCATAAACTTGCAGCCTTTGAATTTAGGTAGCACGTGAGAATTAAGATTCAGTTGTCAAATCAGTTTATTCAGTTTGTGCTGGCAAACGTCACAAATCTGCTGTCCTCTCACAAAAAGCCCACACTCTTTAGTAGTCTAAGACTGGAAAAAATAAACATAGGAAAAAACATTCATTAGGTCCTGCCTCTAAACTCCCACTGAAAACTTTGGAAATACTGGGGTTATAGTGACTGCAAATGTTTCTGAAATTTTCCTTGTTGGAAGCAATGCAATTAATTTTCCTTATAGTTGCATCCCTACATCATGAAACCTTCATTTTAAAAAACAAAGGTCCTGTCAAATTAGCTTCTGACTAAAATAATTTTCATTAAAATCTTGATTACATATAAAGGGATCATGTGCATGACAGATTTCCCTCATTTATTCAGGTTTCATTTGTATAACTGCAACAATGTATGTCTTACCAACTTTGTGTATTCATCAACACTAATTTCCTTGGGGTGCAGTAATATAAATTGGAATTCTGTCCGGTGGGAAACCAGTTCAGTAGGGACAGGGGAGAGGGTATGTAACAAACAAAGTAAAAGAAAATTAAAGAGTGCTGATTTTATAAATAGCCACCTTCAAACCTTTTACAGTGCACAGTTTAAATAGTCATGGGGTGATCAAAGTGTTGTCGTACACAATTGACAGTGCAGGCCAACACTAACCTTGCCAAGGTCAAATGGTTAACTGGGATGAAAGGATCTCAAGCTTATGTTTAGAAATAGAATTCAGGCTGCTTTAGCTGTTCATATCATATGTGCATGATTTCTGTCTGACATTTTGTTCTTCCATTCTGCAAACACTACAATTTATAGTATAAATACAACTTTATTCCATTCTCTGAATCTATGTATCCCTCCTTCAGGATTAAATAAACCTTTATCCCATTTGTTTTCTTTCTGATATTTTTCTTTTTACTTCCCATCCCCCCACTCCCCTCCAAGAGACTTTTCTTTCTGTTCTGTGTCCACAGTTCAGGAACCTTTCATCCTTTGTGTGTGTTCAGCTCCTACAGGTTGGATCTCTCTAATCCAGACTGCCCTGGCCTGGCATCCCTGTGAATGATCCCTGTCTGGGAACATCACTGGAAAAAGCCTGGGACCTGCACTCAGCAGCCCCTCCCCTGTGCTTCCAGAGCACCACAAATAGCTCATTGCAGCTTTCAGGCTTGGGGGGAAAAGAGTGGCAGATAGGGGGCACTCAGGGGAAGATGCAAGTGTCTGCACAGCCCCATGGCTAGGGGCCAGGAGTGCAGCCCTGCAACTGGTGATGGAGGCCAGGAATGCAGCCTGGCAGTCATGTGGCTTGGTTCACTCCCATGTTGGTTCACAGTCACCCTGCTTCTTCCCTCAAGTGCTCCCCTCTGCTCAGTCAATGCCCCTTTGCTGCTTTGAGAGCAGAACCCTGCAACCAGCACCTGCATAGTGGCTGGTATTGACTTCCCCTGGTCTGGCAAATCCCCTGATTCAGGACCACTCAGGTCCCAATGGTGCTGCACCGGGGAAGTACAACCTGTCGTTGGATATGTAGTTTGGCAAACTCACTCTGATGCCTGTGTTCTGATGTGAAATCTTGACGGTTGACGCCTACTTTGAAGTGCAGATCTACATTGTCATGCATAGAAACAATGTATTTTGTCTTTTAAATTAAACAAAAAAAAGAAAAAGTCCTAACAAAAATTGGTGCATGATACCTGAAGTGTATAGGGACAATAGTATGCATCTTCCACTCCTATTTTTCACCATTATTTTTTATGAGAAATTTGGCTATCATTTTTTTATTTTCAAAGGGAGAGGTATGGTTTTGAATGTATGATTGTAAGTGTGTCTTGTTCAGATGCAAACCTGATTTCATACTTTTATTTACATAATTCTGTTCTCTTTTCAGTTTTTCCTCAGTTGTATTTTCACATGCTACATCAGAGGAGAAAGGTACTTTCCCATGCTGAAGAACACAAGAAACCTGAATAATTCCAGATCTTTTTGAGAACTTTTTACACTTCAGAATGCTGCAGACTGTCAGTAACATTTGTACAAAATAAACCAGGAGTGGAAAAAATTAAATCAGAAGTTTTTTTTTAAACTTAAAAAGAGTAACTATTGTGGTAATTTTATTAAAATGTCAACATTTAAACACTATATCATTTTCCGCATGCACTATGGAAAAATTTAGCCTTTTACCTTTCTTTAATTTATTTGCTAACGAGGTTTTCATTTATCTCTGGTTATCTGAAAGTTACGGTATGAGTGATAAAGTTGTACCCCTTAGTGCAGTGCTTGGACTGGGATTATATTATTGTCATTGCTTTTATAAAAGCATTTGACTGCATGCCAGAAATTGAATGTACTCCTGTAGAGGCAAACTGTCTTCTCTGAAATGCTCCAAGAATGTGGCTAGGACTCCAATAACCAAGCAGATTGCTTAAATCTAGCAAGAGAATTTCCAAACTAGAAAGACAAATGGGAGGGAGAGCATGGACACAGTTATTGAAACTGAAGGGGAAAGTGATTCTCTCAGAATTTAAACAGTATGATGACCTACTCGCATATGTTACCTAAGAATTCAATTGTTGATTATTTCAAGCTCTGGTGGTCCGGTATTTTCCCTACAGAGGCTGTAACACTGCTCTGAAATATGAAAACTGCCTTGAGCACAGCAGCCTCAGATAATTTTTTAACTACAAAGGGGGGAAAAGTACAATTTTAATTTTTCTGAAATATTTGGGTAAAGCAGTGTCATCCTCATGGACCTGTACAAAGCACACCAGAACATGTAACTTGGAAACTCAGTGTTTTCCTCCCATTACAGATTTAAATTACACCATGATGTCTAACTGTTGTTCGTTAACTCATTTAACAACCCCTCTTATTTACTTGCTTGTAAACAGAGAGAGGGTTCAAATAAATTTCTGACTTTCAATCTTTGAGAATAAATGTAGATTGAATATGTTCTCTACAGAGCCTTTTTTCCAAATTGTGTTTGGCTGCTTGAACTTAGATGCATAGTCAACAATTTCAGTGATACTGTTAAATCTAATATTAATGAGGCTATTAAGACAAACATTACTTTTTTTTCCACATTTAACCATTCACAGAGTATTTCAATGAAAAGATTTATAATTACATTTATGTTGGGTTTTTCCAAAAGAAGGAAATATTTATTTTTGGATTGAAATCTTCTTTGGATTTTACTACTTTTTAAATTTGTTGGCAACACTGCTTGTTGCTGTATTGAAAACAGTGCAACTGAACTTTATCAGCACTTAAAATGGTAAAGAGGTTTTGATATGTAAACAGCCAAACCTTATAATGAAGGATAAATGATACCATGGAAACACAGGGGCGGGACAGAAACTTAGAGATAATAGTATTGGTCTCTTTCAGAGAAATACAGCAGTGTGTTTGATTTACTGTACATCATATCTTTATGAGCAATAAATTTGTCCTCCTACTCTTTCCAAATTGGCTACCCAGGTTAATTATAGCCAGTGTTTTCAAAGGTAGGAACCTAAATCTGTACATAGACATGTAAATCAAAATAGACTGACTTTCACATGTTCTGAACACTCCCAGTTCCTGTTGAAATTAGTTGGAATTCTGGATGCTCAGTTCCTTTGAAAATCAAGCCACTTTGATATAGATGGCTAAATATGGAGTTAGAAGCCTAACTTTAAGTTCCCATGCGTACGCAGTTTGGTCGGTATGACTGCTATATGCAATAGATTGTTAGCTATATCGAGGGGAAGGAGACTTGTTCAGTAGTTTTAATTGAATAGCTTTGGGTTTGCTAAGAAGCAGGCAGATTGCCACAAATCTTTGAGAATGGGGAGAAGGCTCTGTGTTTAGTTAGGTAAGTTTTTATATTTTGGAATTTTATTGCTTAGTTCTGGACCAATAACAATACTACAAATAAGGTAATTGACCACACATGTAAATGAACTCCTATCTTTAAAAAGCATTAGCTAACACTCCCAAATATGAAAAATAAAGTTTTGGCTATTTAAAAAAAATCATCAAACAAAAACCAAAGAATTCAGCCCTCTACATTTGCAACCTGTAAGGTGCAGTTAGTACAAAAAAGAATTTAGTACCTGAACCTGCTGTACTATTTAAGTCAGTGGAATTTCATCATGAATAAGGACTTCAGAATCAGGTCCCAAGGTGTCTTTTTACTAACTGGTTTTGTTTGTTCATTATGTTAATTTTTTTCTTTATATAAAATGAGAAAAGAACATACATTCTGTGAAGTGTGTATCTATCACTGAAATTTAGTTCAGTTTATGTGAACCCAATGGTGGAGGGTTTTATAGTTAACTTTATTTGGTATACTCAAGAAAGTTCTTATTTACTTGACTCACATATTTCTCCCACTGATATCACCGAAGTTCCACAGTGAATATGTGCTTCTGGTTTTGTGGTTTTCATAATGTGCATAGTAGTTTGTAGACAGGTTACTAAATTGTGTCCTACTACACTTTTTATACAAGTTTGTCATTACACGGGAGAAAAAACATTTCCTTCTTAGTATACAACGCACACCTGAAGTTATGGAAATTTGCATAGTGTAATGTAGAGTAGAATGCAAATGAAATGTGCATATAAACAAATTGTAATTTTTCAGAAAGTAGTCTTTCTAGCAAAGATTTTTATTTTATTTTATTTTATTTTACCACTGAAAAGATTGGCATTTGTGTGGACCAATCTGCAAAGTAATTTTGAAGTCATTTTTCAGGATACAGCTATTCATGAATATACATCAGATCAGGTATATATTGGTGCATATTCATATAATGAAATTTACATGATAACTGCACATATGTACAGTTGCTTTTATATTTTTGTATGTTGTGCAGAATAAAATTGTAATTTTATAAGTCTTTGATTCAGTAAGATAATTATAATTTAAATGTATTTTTTGTATATGTTGGAACCAGATTATTACATGGAGCTGTGAAAGGCTAATCTTAGACTTTTCTGCATGTTTGGAAATGTTTCTACCGGATATTATTGTAGTAGAATAGTTTGTTCTTGAAATATTAGTTTGTGTTGCTGCATTGTATAATAAATGGATTCTGTGCTCTCTGCGTGGATTTGAACCACTGACCAATAATACTAATTGCTGTAATCCAAATAATAAAATTCTGGATGAAATATAGCGTGCTGATCATATGTAAGGGGGAAAAAAAGCATAATTACATTTTAGTATGTAGTTGGATATCCTTAATAGTTATTGCTGTGTACACAATATGTTATTTTCTTTCTGGTTGCAGGAAGATTTTTGAAATCATAACTTTCTGCATGCACATGGAAGATGGTCTAAACTTAAAATTTAGTAACGAGCATTTTATTTTCAGTTTTGGGAAATGTCCATCACAATATGTTGGGAAAATTTACAGGTAGTTGACTAGAATGTGAGGTTTTTTCTTTTCTATTGTTATCTGTATTATCACAGATAAGTACAACTGCTGTTCTATAAGCGCAAGTAATTACTATTATTCTAAATACAATGGAATGCTTTAGCGAAAGAGTATTTGGGAGTTTGTTTACTCTAAATATACTGCAAGGCGTTTGTTACCACAGCAGCTTTCTGGATATTGTCTTAATATTTTTAACACTTCCAGGAAGAAAGAATTGAAATATCTGTTGTAATTAATGGAAGCTAGTTAATATGTTGTGTTAACAAGACGAGCGTAATGGTTACAAAGTGAGTTCTTCTAGTCTAGACCTAAGTTTCACATACGATTACATAACTATAGTGATTTATTTTGTCTGCAAATATGATTAAATAAACGAGTGTTCTAATTTCCTGTAAAAGCACATGTCCCATGCATGACAGCTTTGACTGAGCAGGACTACTATGTAATTAAAACCATCCTCTCTTTTATAAGTGTTCCATATACATACATGGGTTAGGCTGACTTTTTCCCAACTTAGTCCTAGCATAATTAATATTCAATATTTTCATTATTGGCAAGAAGGGTGCCCCTCACAGTTAACAATTGGATGGAGAATGTCAGATTGATTTAGTTGGTCACTAATTTCACGATAATACACTATGAGCCATTGAAAACAAGGTATTCATGTTATGTACTGAAATATCAAGTTAGAGTGCTTGGTGTCAGAGCTGCTATATTCTCTTCATAGTGCCAGTCTTGATATGACAGTATGCTCACCAACTGGAAAACAAAACTCCTCTCTCAAAATTATATTGATTCGTATAACTTTGTCTTCATTTCCATAAAACCCTCCTGCTGTGGTCATACTTGGCTAAAACTTCAAAATGGCCATGGTAATGGCCAAATCAAAGAGTATTAATATGGCGCTGAATTGAATATTGAATATTCAGTGCCTTATTAGCAGTCACACCCTTCTGGCCGCAAGCGCCGCTTTTGAACGCATGCAGCTCAGTGCAGCTACGTGGGGGTCCTTTTCAAAGGACCCTGCACATTTCAAAATCCCTTTTATTCCTCTTAGCCAAGGGGCATAAGGGAATTTCGAAGTGTGTCAGGTCCTTTTGAAAAGGACCCCCATGTAGCCACGCTGAGCCATGCACATTCAAAAGTGGTGCTTTGAAAGTATCTCATTGGTATTCTTCAATTTGGCCATAAGCATGGCTATTTTGAAGTTTTGACAGTGTGGCCACAGCCTCAGTTATAAAGGAATGTCTGAAAATATGCATAAAGCTTTCTACCTGTGTATTCTCTTCATCCAGTTCCTTGTTTACAAGCATTCCAAGCTCCACAATACCATTGGGACATCGTTATTGAAAGTCTCTGCAGGAATTTTCTTATATAGATGCTGAACTACAGCTGCACCTGTGTGATGGTGGTGTCATTTTGGAGTTGAATGCACCTAGCCACAATTGTCATGGATCAGATTGAACTGCTGCTGCCTGACGTGAACATAAACTGTCAGGCACTTTTATATGCACTAAAGTCACTAAGTAAAAACTCCCTTTTAAAAGAATTGCATGATCAGGCACTTGAAAATTAGGAAATGCTAGAGTTAATGCTCCCATTACAACCTTAATTCAGCCCTTCTGCATGAACGTATAAGATGTTTTTTGAAGTTAGGGCAGTTGAACATTATCCTGAAGAACTGAAGTTGAATTTTTAAAATGTCCCCCTTTACATTCAATTCTATGTTGATAATATCCACAAACAAATCCTGGATATCTTACAGATTCACAATGTCCCAGTGTGTTTCATTTGGGGAATGCAGGAGCAGGCCCGTAGTCAGCAAGAAGATACTCATTTAGCATACAATTGCTCTAAGAAATCACTTTGTATTTCAGTTGAAAGAATTGGGCTTGTTTAGTTTGGAAAAGAGAAGATTGAGGGGGGACATGATAGCAGTTTTCAGGTATCTAAAAGGGTGTCAGAAGGCAGAGGGAGGGAACTTGTTCTTCCTTGCCTCTGAGGATAGAACAAGAGGCAATGGACTGAAATTGCAGCAGGGGAGGTTCAGGTTGGACATTAGGAAAAAATTCCTAACTGTCAGGGTGATCAAACACTGGAACGAATTGCCAAGGGAGGTGGTAGAATCTCCATCACTGGAGATATTTAAGAAGAGGTTAGATAGATGGCTTTCAGGGATGGTCTAGACAGTGCTTGGTCCTGCCATGAGGGCAGGGGCTGGACTCGATGGCCTTTTGAGGTCCCTTCCAGTCCTACTATTATATGATTCTATGATTGTAAAGTTCTGTAGGTGTACCTAATACTATATATAGTGGAGAAAAATAAAGATCCCTTGGTGCTGGGAGCTTAAAATCTGCAGCAAATGACGCATTGCCAATACAAATAGGAGATGAAGTCTGGTTCAGGAACCAGAGGGCATGTAGAAATTGAGGAAGATGGGACTGACGTAGCAAAGCTTCATAAAAACCTGTTAAGAGGGGTGCTGCTCCAACAAGTTTGCAGACAATACTAAACTGTTCAAAATAGTCAAGGCGAAAGCAGACTGTGAAGAACTTCAGAAAGATCTCACCAAACTCAGTGATTGGGCAACAAAATCACAAATCAAATTTAATATATATAAGTGTAAAATAATGCACATTGGAAAAAATAACCCCAAGAATATATTCAATATAATGGGGGCTAATTTAGCTACAACTAATCAGGAAAGAGATCTTAGGGTTATCGTGGATATTTCTCTGAAAACATCTGCACGGTGTGCTGCAGCAGTCAAAAAAAAAGGCAAATAGGATGTTAGGAATTATTTAAAAAGGCATAGAAAATAAGACAAAGAATATTTTATGCCCCTTTATAAAACTATGCTACGCCAACATCTTGAATACTGTGTAGAGATGTGGTCTCCTCACCCCAAAAAAGATATTTTGGCACTAGAAAAGGTTCAGAAAAGGGCAACTAAAATGATTAGAGGGGTTTGGAACAGGTCCCATATGAGGAAAGGTTAAAGAGATTGGGGCTTTTCAGTTTGGAAAAGAGGAGATGGGGAATATGATAGACGTATATAAAATCACGAGCGATGTGGAGACAGTGAATAAAGAAAATTATTTACTTGTTCTTATAAGAACTAGAGGACACCAAATGAAATTAATGGGTAGCAGGCTTAAAGCTACTCAAAGAAAGTTCTTTTTCACACAGTGCACAGTTAATCTGTGCAATTCCTTGCCAGAGGAGACTGTGAAGACTAGGAGTATAAGAACTCAAAGAAGAGCTAGATAAATTCATGAAGATTAGATCCACAAAGGCCGTTGGCCAGGGCATAGGAATGGTGTCCCTGGCTTCTGTCAGAGGCTGGAGATGGATGGCAGGAGACAAGTCGCTTGATGATAGTCTTTGGTCCACCTCTGGGCCACCTGGCACTGGCCACTGTTGGCAGACAGGATGCTGGGATAGATGGACCTTTGGTTTGACCTGGTAATGGTCATTCTTATGTTCTTGTTCTTATGTAACAAGCTTGTGGAGCAATTATTTTAGTTATACGGCCAACAACTTAGGTACTAAAATGTTACTTCTTTTGCTGTGATAACACAAATAATGTTAGGTGTTGCTTTTTTCTAATATTTGGGCTCTGCTGAAGAAATTCTTTCAGGTTTCAATATCTCATCACTTTAAAAAAAGGAAGCAGCTGGCACCAGTTTTGTCCTCTACAGACCACACTTATTTTAAACACATTGACCATTTCAGTATTTTTTATAATACAGAAAAGGTGCTATAGATTTTAGCAGAACAAACACTACGTAGTACAAAATAAAAGCACTTACTTGGTATCAAAACAAAGTCAGATATAGAGTTAGCAACTGATCCAGTTGAGATTGATAGCCTTTCTTATTCATATTTTTCTTTTAGAATCGCTTGTCTGATTCTAATATTTTATTATTACAGTATACTACTTATTTTCTCTCACTATTTTATAACCACATACCAGTTATATTGAAATAAATATACTATGCATCTTCAGTATGTGCTTTTAAAAGCAAAACTGAAACATGCGTGCATAATTAAATATATTTTGGAACCCTAAAACAGATTATTAAAATGAATCATATTACATAGCTCTAAATTAATTTCACTCTAGCTAATCTCACAGCATGATAGAAAGCCCATACTAGTGAAAAATATAGAATAACTTTTTAATAGAAGTCCTGACTTGTACTTTTATTTTTTCATTCCACTATTGCTGATCGTTGAAATGTCTTGGATGGTAGGTATCTTTTGCAGTCTGTATGTATTCCTCTGTCTCAAACATGTGCGAGAAGACAACTAATTAGGAGCCTGATCTTATATATGCTGAATACTCTAATTTCCAGTGAAAGTCAATGGGGGCTGCTGGTGTGTAGCACTTAGCTAATCATCCTGATTTTCACATCTGGATTTAGGTGCTTCACTAGGAAAATATTGGTTCTGAGGCTCTCTGCCTCTGTATACCTAGTCATTATACTGCTACAGAGATGATAAAAGGTGTAGGATATGTGTTGGCTATTCACTGGATCAACAGGCAGCAATCAATCCAGCAAGAGCTGATTTATTATGTCTGGCATAGATGCAATAAATTGTCAGGTCTGGTACTCCACCAAAATGAGAAGAGTAGGAGGAGTTGACAGGAGAGCATCAGATGATGACTTACCAGTTGGAAGATCCTGTGGTAAGCCAACCTAACTATACTGACTTCAGATATGTTTTCGCATAGCTGAAGTTCCGTAACTTAGATCAACAGCCTGTGGTAGAATAAAGGCCATAGTCCTTGTTAAGCACAAAGCTCTGTGCAGCCAAAGTGCCAGCATTAGGTAAAAGCAAATCAAATATCCACTTGAGGTATTTGAATTTGTTAATGCAAGGCTGCAGTGTTTTCTATTGCTATGCATGCCACCCCCCCCGCCATCTTGGTGTCGATTATTTTAATGGTGATGCTGTGTGCCATGCAAGGGCAAATCTCTATTCATCTTTTCTCAATTCTGAAAGGCCATGGAGTTCATAAGATGGTAGAAAGCATGAGAAATACATTAAGGTCAATAAGCAAGTTTTAAGTCTTTCTAGGATCTGTGCAACTCACTTTCCTTGGGAGCTGATTTAGCTTACAAAATAAAGGTCAATTATGAGTCAGGCTGTTAGAAAAAAAAAAGACATAGCTGTGCTTCCACAGTGCCACACGCTCCCTTGTTTGTTTGTTTGTTTGTTTTTCCCGCCTGAATCATCACATGAGAAGAAAGCCTGAACAGAGCTTCGGCTTCTTTATGATGCAGAGTCAGGTTCTATAATTGCTTATGGTTCTAAGTGTTACCTTGTGCCATGTAAGTGGAATCTTGGGGAGGGTAAATGTCAAGTATTTTAGGAAGACCACTGATACAGATGGCACAGACATTTCAGAGGTCTTAACAATGCTTTTGCAAACCTCATAGAACAGGTTAAGCCATGCAAAATAGTATTTGCTACTTGTACTGGTGACATTTACTGTGGCGTTGTTTCCCATTCGAAGAAAGTAATGCAGCAAGCAAATCTTCATCTTTAAGGTGTCCACTTTTACCTATTGCAATATAATGACCTAGAAACTGTTGCAATATTTACATATGACACTCTTTGTGGATACTTAGTGAATGTCTGTTTGTAAATGGGGAGTAGGTTGTTTTCCCCTGTAAGAGTTAATGTGCCTTCATTTAGCTCAGTTACTGTCCAGGAGGCTCCTTCTGGGCAGCTGAGAGCTAAGCAGGAATTGACTCCTCTGGCCAAGATTCTCATCTGTGGAAAGACTTCCAAGCTGGCAAACGGTGGTGCTGCTGCATGTCCACTTCTCTACAGCTACAAGATATGGTATGTTTCTAGGCACTTCAGTATCTGACATTTACATTATTTTTACAAATTGGAGATAAAAAGAAAGTAGCCAAAAGGACTGAGTTAGAAGGAAAAGTTAAGAATAGACACTATCTGGAGCGTGGCTAAATGATGACTAATGCAGGCTGGTAAAACTATCATGGTCGTTTACCAGTAGAGGCACATTTACTTTTTAACGATTCAAAAAGGAATCCTATCCTACATGAGTAAGCAGCTGAGTTCTTCAAGGCTGGGCTCAGGTGTGGGACAGTATGCTATCTAGATAAGAATATTTTGCATGTATGCTTTATATTTTCAAAGTTATAGACCCATCATTGATTTCAGAGTTAGGTAATTTAGAAATCAGGAACCAGAGACAGTGCAATGGGTCTTAGCACTCTTACCTGCATCTCAGGGACAGGTTAGGCCTACTTATGTGAATTTAGCAAGGAAAGATCCAAATGGCTCTGTTGTTAGCTTTCTTCCTTGAATAATTATTCTTAGAGTGCATCATTGTATGATATTGCAGATTTGGATATTTTCAGTTTAAATTCCATATGTGAATTGAGCTTGAATTATTTTTTTTTTATTACTGAAATGCACATTTAAAAAAAATGGTCAGTGATTTCAGGTGCCTTGATTTTTGGGTGCCCAACTTGAGTCACTTTCAAAGCGCCTCATTTTCAGAATTTGTAAGGTTCATCCATTTTTGACAATCAGGCCCCTTTAAATTCCCTCAAGTTGTCAGTTGAAAACTTAGGCCTTGTGAACTTCCTGGTATCAAAATATAATCATTTAAGTATTTTTTTCCTTCTCTGTTTCTGACATTTTTTTCCCTGGTCTATGTTAGAAACACAGCAGAGTGCCAATTTTGGTTGGATGTATTCCATTCCTGGAGGGTTTGCAACTCTAGAGCTAAGCACTAATATTTTCACAAGAAATTCAAAATTATTTGTATCAGAGTAGAACTGTGCTTTCAGGTTAGACTATTTGAAGTCCAGTCTAACACTAGGATGTGGCTCTTTTGCAGGAATAAGTGCTATGATGTATTACTTCCAATGCAAAGTAATGCTTATGAATAATTTTCCTGAATATTGGCTAATTAGCAGGATCAGATTATTTCAACTACTACTCCACCAGTTGAAATGCAAAGGTTTTTCATATGCCAACTACGATATGTACAAACTACACTGTATTTGACAGCTAGCTCTTGTTTAAATATGATAAAATGTATATATTACAAAACAAAATGACAGGACAGGGAGGGATGGGGAACAAGAATGGCACTAAGCATCAGTCAATTGTAGACATCAGATTAGAAGATATGAATAATTTAGGAGTATATTTTTAAAAAGGACTCTACTATATAACATTTTATGTGACTCATTCATGTCTTTTGTAGTCTGATAGATGACTCAAAAACACATTCTAACTACAAAAGCAACAGTGAAGGACTGTCAAACATAAGCTACAACCTATCCTGGAAAATGATCCCTCACTCTCACAGACCACGGGAGACATGCCAGTCCTTGCCTACAGACAGGCCCCCAACTTGAAGCAAATACTTACCAGTAGGTGCACACCACAGAAACACAAACATAAGAATCACTGTATGGTGTCCATCTAAAACAGTATCCTGTCTTCTGATAGCGGCCAATGCCAGATTCCCCAGAGGGATTGAAAAGAACAGGTGATCATCAACTGTTCCCTTCCCCATCCAGTTTGTGACTAAGAGAGGATGGAGACACCATTCCTACCCATCCTAGCTAATAAGAATGGATGGACCTATCTTCCATGAATTTATCTAGTTCTTTTTTGAATCCTGTTAAAGTGTTGTTCTTCACACCATCCTTGGGCCAGGAGTTCCTCAGATTGACTGTGCACTGTGTGAAGCAATGCTTTCTATTGTCGTTTTAAATCTGCTATCTATTTCATTGGGTGACCCCTCATTCTAATTGAAAGAAGTAAATAACTTATTCACTTTCTCCATGCCTGTCGTGATTTTATGTATTTACATCATAGCCCCCCTTAGTTTCCTCTTTTCTAAATGAAAAGTACCAAAGAGACAGCCATGTTTGTCTGTTATCTATCAAAACAAAAAAGCAGTCATTTAGCACTTTAAAGACTAACAAAATAATTTAGTAGGTAATGAGCTTTTGTGGGACAGACCCACTTCTTCAGATCTACAGCCCTGCCAGAACAGACTCAATATATAAAGCACAGAGCTCCAAAAATGATCAAGGTTGACAAATCAGAAAAATTATCATTGCTGGCAAATCACATAGAAGCGCAAAAGAGACTGCAAACACTCTCTGTCAAAGAATTAATGGACATAGAGCAGACATCAAAAATCTCCAAATGCACAAATGTGTCAGCCAGCACTTTAATGGAGTGGGCCAGTCTGTTAAATACCTGAAAGATTGTTTTCTACAGAAAAGAGACTTTAACAACTGTCTACAGAGGGAATGTTGGGCACTAACATGCATATTCAAATTCGACAGATTAACACGTGGTTTGAACAGGGATAGCAATTACCTGACCTATTACAAGGATTCTTACATACTTGATGTTTGATCTAACACTTACTTCCCCATCCCTCGCCCCACCGTTGCTCTTTTATCTGATTTGCTACAATGATAATTCTTCTGATTTGTCAACCTTGATAACAATTTTTGGACCTCTGTGTTTTATTAATTGAGTCTGTTCTGGTAGGGCTGTAGATCTGAAGAAGAGGGTCTGTCCCATGAAAATTCATTACCTAATAAATTATTTTGTTAGTCTTTAAAGTGCTACGTGACTGCCTTTTTTCTTCTACAATAAAGTCACAGTCTTTTAAAGTTATCCTCATGTGGCAGCCTTTCCAAACCCCAATCATTTTTGTTGCCCTTTTCTGAACCTTTTCCAATGCTAAAATATCTTTTTTGAGATGAAGCAACCACATCTGTACAGTTTTCAAGATGTGGGCGTACCATGTATTTATACAGACAGCTAACTGCTCTTGGCCCTGGTCCTTCTAGGGCACAAAGCCAGGCCCTCCTTCCACCTTGCCCCAGGGTCTGTGGCAGCTGTTGGTGCTGCTGGATTTCGGTCCCCTATCCTCACCAAGGACCACCGAAAATAAGGACTTACATGGGAACTCAGGGTGTAGGAAGAGGGGTGGGACCCTGCATGCTGCATCATCTCCCTCCACCCACCTTACAAGGGGCTCTGGTGATGGGGGTTGCAAACTGTGCATCCCTCCAAGGATACTTTAGCCCTGGGTTGAGACCCACTGTTCTAAATTGTCACATAAATACTAAGTGTTAGGTAAAAATGGTAAAACATTTTAGAAAAAAAAGTTCACAATGCACCTTTCAATTTGTTCTTAAAAAATTTCTCTGTCTACTAGCAGAATTAACTGGTTATATTTGGTGGTTACAAATAACAAAAAATAACTTCTTTAAAAACATCTGAGTATGGTAAGTATTCCAAAGACAACAGGAGTAAAACTACACAGTGTTGTTGTCTGATGGTGAAGAACAATGAACAGACTGTTTTGGAAAATATCAAATCAAATGAGGAACGGAAAGAGGTCATCCATCCCATTCAGATGACTGCAATAATCATGCCTGCCCAGAGATAATCATCTCTGTAATCAGGTGTTCAGCTCCATACATACAAGTACACCCCTTTCCATGTCAGACTCCACAAGTGACACGTGGGTTGGGCAAGGAATATGAAACACACTCACCCCCCCACCTCTTATTTACAAGCTTTTACAGGTTGAGGAGAAGGAGGCAAACAGGCATCCCTTCCAAAATCCAACTTATTTAAAACAGTGTTATGTTGGTTTTTCCCCAAAGGCACGCATGGTGTACCACTGGCAGTACGCAGAAGTCTTCTGGCACTCATCAAGATATTGGTCTAGTTTTACAATATATTACATTAAAAAAATTAGCAAAATCAGTACAAACTAAAATTTCATACAGACCACACCTTGTTTATACTGTTTTATATACTACACACCAAAATGTAAGTAAATCTGTAAATTCCAAATGATTTTATTATATGGTACAAATGAAAACATAAGCAAATCAGTAATAGTGTGTTTTGAGGAAGGTGAAACTGGGCATACACAAGCCAAATCAGACTCAAAACGGATGGAGTAGACTGAAACGTTGAGAGCAACTGGTGAATGTGCTATGTTGCAGGGGGAGAAAGAACATCTGCCTCATGCACATCACATGAACACTGGTCCTCTTGGTGTAGGGAAGGAAAGCTGGCTCCCCATTAGAGTGTTACTCATCCTGGTGGAAGGAGGAGAGATGTGTGCTGCTCCTTGATGCGATCCTTGCAGGGGGGAGGATCTAAGCAGGGGGACCCACCCCATCACAGTGCCATGCGGTAACAGTCTCATGAGGGAGGGGACTGTCTAATGGTGTGGGAGAGAGGTCAGACCCAAAGACTAAGACGCAGACCACATGGCCCCACTATGGCCTCCTATCACCCTACACTCTCTTGAGCAGAGGAGGCAACAGCACAGTGCTCCCCCACACAGCAGCAGATGTGTGCTCCAGCCACCGTGCAGTCCTGCTTCACTCACAGCTGTGCTGCCACCTCTCCTCCATAGGCCCCCAAGACAGCCATGCCTGCTTTAGCCACCAGTGACCGGCCATGCCATGCCCAAGCCCTGTTGCAATCCCCAACCCAGACCTGCAACCCCACAGTGCCCTTTCCCCACAAGCCTCCACAGCCTGTGTTCCTGGGGGTTGGCTGTGTCGCTGGCTCTCACAGCCCAGCAGCCATACCCCTGACCAACAGGCACACGCCGTCATGGTGCCCTACATACCACCAGAGATACCCCTAGACTGACCCACAGTGTCACACAACACTCCACAGCAATGCTTCTCTCTGTTTCTTTTCAGTTGCCCCAAGACATGCAGCAGCTCCCTGCCCTCCCCCGCCACAGGCCACCCCATCTCCTCCCTCACATAAATCCCCACATGACATATACCTCTTGTTCCCCACAGCTCCCCCAAACCCACCAGCTATACTACCTCTGTGACAAGTCTCCACCCAACCAGAAACTCACCACCAGCCACGCCCCCAACACCACCCCTTTCACACCCACCAGAGCCTACCCATCCTTCCCACCCTGTGGCCTCTGCTAGCTCCCATTCAGCCCCTTTCCTTTGCCAGTGTAGTGCAGCCTCAGCCTGCTCTAGTCCCCTGAAGCTCCAGACAGCAGCCGGACAAACTTTGTATGGGGAGTGTGGGGCCACACTGCCCACACCCCTGACCAGCCAAGTCCCTGCAGCCAAGCCACCAGCTCCAGCACTGGAAGGCCAGAGTAGTCCCAGCACCAGAAGGACTGGTGGCATAGTGTGGCCTTCAGCCTGCTTGTCCCAGCCCTGGCATCACAACAGCGGGCTGGGATAGGGGATCGGGGGTGTCTGGTTGGCCATGTGCAACACACAGGTGAGGCACGGTGGAAAGGCATTGTCTTCCCCAGCCTCCGATACCCTCCATCCACGCAGCAGCCTTAGAAAAAATGTGAGGAGGGGGGCTGCTATTTCCTACTGTGATGCACCCACTGCTGAGGTGGAGCTGCTGCCGCCCCCCAATAGCCCTTACCTTTGTTCAGCTCTAATACCACCAGCTCCCTGAAAAAGTCCCCCCCAGCGCCCCCCCCACTAGCAAAGCCCCAACACACCAACCAACAATGGTGGTATAATTCCAGTGCCACCCCCCCAGGACTCTGAAGCCACCCCATTAGCCCCCAGTTTGGTCATGTTACCCCACCCACTCCCAACTTGCCCAAGGCCGAGCCCTGCCACTACCCTCCCCTACTCCCAACCCCCACAGCTTTGCCTCCTCCCAGCTCTCTCTCTCCCACCCAAATCAACCCAACCCCTGTCTGCCCCTGCCCCAGCTCACCCCTCCCGCACTGGTGCAAGTGCCACACCATCACAGAGGCACAAAGGACAGCTGGCCACACCTGAGGTTCCTTTTTTAAAGGTAGCACCAGGCCAGCCACAGCTGTGGGAAATCCCCCTGGAGATGCTGAAACATCTCAGTCCCTGTGGCTGAGCCAGTCACCCGTTTGTGGTGGGGTGATAAATCACAGCCCACTCCAACGGGAGGGGAGCTCTAGAGGTCATCAAGTCCAGCTCTTAAGTATCTCCAGTGACAGAGATTCCACAACCTCCCTTGGCAATTCAGAACAGCCTTCAACCACCCTGACAGGAAACTTTTCCTACTATCCCACCTAAATCCCCCTTGCCGCAGTTTAAGCCCGTTGCTCCTTCTGCTCAAGCATGTGATGTGAGCCATTGCTAGTGGGAGGAAAAGCACAAGCAAGCAGCCAGGCCAGGCAGGCAAACCAGGCTGTCGCCCAATCCAAACACCCCCGTGCCACACCCCCCAGCGCTAGGCTCCCATCCTAGCCACGTGGAGAGCAGGCAGGCAGCCAGCTGCCCGGCCGCCACACACACAACCCCCCGTCCTATGCAAACCACAAATCACCACACCCCTGTGCCCACACGCCGGCCCGGCGGCGGCGGCAGCCACGTGGAGGGAGTTGCAGCCGCGGGCACGGCGGGTAACCACCTTCGGGGCAGGCGGGAGGGCTGGAAGGGGTTAAAGAATGTCCATCGCAGGGTCCAGCTGCGGCTGTCCCCGCGGTCTCCGCCCCCTTTTTCCAAAGCGGACCCTGGATTGGAAGAGACGCCCGGGTAGCTGGTCAGGTAGCCCAGCCGTCCAATTGGAGGCGGCCGCTGCGGAGAAGGCGCCAATCAGCGGGGGCGCGGGGCGGAGGCCTGCCGGGGTGAAGTTTGGTTGAATGGGCTCCGTACAAAGACGAGTTGGAAAGGTGCGGGTGGAATGTGTGTGGCTGCGGCGCGTGGGAGTGAAGAGCGGTGCAGCGGGCGCTTCCCGGGCCAGCCAGCGCTGCAGGGCAGCGTCCCGGGGCAGAGCCCACCCACCCGCCGCGGGAGAGCAGCGGGGCCGCTCCGCCACCCGCTGCCCGCGCTGGGGTTTTGCGTGGCACCGCTGCGCTGCTCGGGTTTATAGGGGGTTGGTTTTTGCAGCGCAGGCGAGGAAGCAGCAGCCGGCGGGGGGGTGCACGAATGAACTGCCCGGCGGCGCTTTGCAGAGAAGGCGTCAGCGCCCCTGGAAGAGGAGACCGTCGCCCGTGTGGCGGGGCCGCGGCGGAGAGGGCGCAGTGTCCGGCGGGTGCCACCGCCAGCCCTGCGCGCGGCTGGCTGGGAACTGCCCCGCCGAGCCAGCGGGTGGCTCGGGCTCCCTGAAGGCAGCCCTGGGTTTGCTCGTTCCTCCCCTCCCCCGACCCCGCCGCTGCAGGGCCAGCTCAGCGCGTGTGTGGGAAGGATGCAGACCCTCGCTGCGCCGAGAGGCTGAACGCCACCGAAGCCGAGCTCCCCGGGTTGCAGCGCTCTGCGCGGGGCGAGAGGGACAGGACACGCTTGTCCCTGCTGGGTGCCTAGCAGCGAAAGACTGGCCTCGACACCCCTCCACCCCCAGTGGTTTTGGTAGGCGCTAACCTCAGGTGGGAGCGATTAGCACAGCGGCTCTTCTTCCTTCCACGCAGCAGCCAGTGCAGAAATATGCTGGCTCCTCTGCGCGCTGTTCGTAAGGCGCCGTGGAGCGGGAGCCTTTGCTTCTTGTGCCGGGCTGGTTGCTTGGATCCAAAGGAGGATTTGCAGCTCTGCGGTGCTAATAAAACTCAGTAGTGTGGGGCTGTGACTCTGGTTGGTGGGGTGACAGGTCAGGGGATTTTCTCTCTTCTGCTCCTCCAGCCCCCGGGGGTGGAAATTGTATCATTAATTAAACGAATGACCAGTTCCCTAGAGACTGGGGTGAGGAGGTGAGGGACGGGGGGAACCTTCTAGGAAGCTGCTGCTGAGGTTCCAGGTCTTTATGAAGCACTCGTAGCTGGCTGCTGGAGACCCAGTTCATAGAAGCGAAGGTGGCTGTTCACCCAAGTGACCCTATACCTAGGAGGAATCTCGCATTGCTGATGACCTGAGACTTCTCTGGGTCAGGACTTCGCCAAAGAGGAAGGATTTGCAGCTTGTGCTCCCCTTGTGTTGCTCTGCTGGTGTTGGGAGGAAGATGCTCAGAAGATCAGGTCCCTCCTGGCTGTGAGCAGATTCTTTGCGGTTTGTCCCTTTCCCCAACTCTTGGCTACAGGGCATGTCCCGGCCCAACAGCGTGAGCCCTCCGGGCTTCGGAGCACCCCAGGGAGGAAGCGAGCAGCATCGATCCGCCTGGGGGGAAGCAGAGTCCAGGGCCAATGGCTATTCCTACCCCCTTGCCCCAAACAGGTCATCCAGCAAGAAGACCTCCCGCATGGCTAGCAGGTGGAGGAGTGAGGAAGACTACGAGCCTCAGCGCAACAGGAGCCACGGGGAGAGTGGTTGCAGAATGATGAGCTTTAGATCCAAGTCAGCCTGGCAGGAGCATGGCGAAGACAGTCACCGCCCCCGCCACCAGCGCAGAGGGGATCCTGCTTCTACCAACAGCCCTCGGCATTTTGGGGAGCCAGGTGAGGTGCGGCCCCGGTCGGTGGAGCTGGGGCTGGAGGAGAAGCGGATCAAAGCGAAGATTGAGGAGCTAGAGGAGGAGGAAGGGGACTCCCAGGTGGCCTTCTCCATGGGCAGCTGCTGTGGCAGCATGATGCAGATCTTCAGGTCCAAGAAGTTTCAGTCAGAGAAGCTGGAGCGCCTCTACCAGCGCTACTTCTTCCGGCTCAACCAGAGCAGCCTCACCATGCTGATGGCCGTGCTGGTGCTGGTGTGTCTGGTCATGCTAATCTTCCACGCCACCTACGTTCACTACAAGGTGCCCTACGTGGTGGTGCTCTCTCTAACCATCCTGCTGGTGGTGGTGTTGTGTGTGCTGTGCAACCGCAATGACTTCCATCAGGACCACATGTGGCTGGTGTGCTACTCAGTCATCCTGGCCATCGTGGCCGTGCAGGTGGTGGGGGTTCTGCTGGTCTGGCCAAGGAGTGCCTCAGAGGGCATCTGGTGGACGGTCTTCTTCATCTACAGCATCTACACGCTGCTGCCAGTCAGGATGAGGGCCGCAGTCATTAGCGGGGTGGTCCTCTCAGCCATCCACCTGGCCATCTCTCTGAAGACCAACGCAGAGGACAAGTTCCTGTTAAAACAGGTGAGGCGAGTTCTGGGCTCTGAGGTTCTGGTGGCTTTGGATGGCAAAAGAAGTCCAGGTTAAATTTAATTTTGTGGATCTGTTTAGTGGCTGGTCCTGGATGCTGCTTTGCGTGATACTCCATAGGAGTTTGCCAGGGATGCTGGCTAGTCTGTAATCTTGCTGTACTCACTGTTGCTTTTCAATAACTGATTTAATCTTTTTTCTTTTAATTTTTTTAAATCTGGTTTACTAGTTTGAAGTGCCATTTTGAGCATAGAATGATCATGGCTAGCCCGGTTGATAGCATCTTTCCATTTTATTTGACACCAACCAGGTATCTGTGGAATGGTATCTGTGCTGGGTGCTGAGTGACCAAAACACATGTAAGGAAAAGTCTCCGTGCTCTTGCGGGGGCAGAACTCTGCTTGCCTGTATTTCTAGGAATCTGTAAAATGTCAACAACATGTACAACCTGGTTTCAGAGATATGTGTTCTGCATGAGTTCACTTGTGTAAGTTAGTGACCTAACTAGAGGGGTTTGTTCTCTGAAATGTGCAGTTAATGCCTAGAAGGTAATGGGTCAAATAACCTTGTGGTGATTTTTATTAAAACAACCTTGCATTTTAAATTCTTCTCTGTAACTGTTGTAGAATGTTAACCAAGTGGCTCAGCTCATTGAAACTATAAGACTCATAAAACGTGTCAGTGTGCGGTGTTCTTAAATTACTATATTTGTTTGGATGACAGTGATTTAAGGAAACTTTTTCCTGTCAAAGCCTTGTAAACAATTTGGGGGGAGAGGGCTGTTTTAAGCTTAATCAGAAATATTTACAAGGCTGTTGACAGATTTTGCTGGGCTCTGGCTAATGAAGGTGGGTGGGCTTTGCTCCAGGCACTCCAGAAGTTGTAGGTCCTTAGTGGAAGGAGCAGGGCCAGGACAACAGGCCATCAGTGCTGCCAAGGCTACGCCACACCTTCCCCAGCCCATTGTCAGTGGCACCCAGACAGTGCTGTGCAGGACACAGGTGGCAATTTAAGGGGTCGGGGTCTCTGGTGGTGGCTGCTGCTACTGCAGTAGCAACAGGCTGGAGCCCCAACCCCTTGTAAATTGTTGGACCACAGAGCCACTACTTCCCTTGTGTTTGCCCTGCCCCTGCCGCCGACATCAGCGACCCTACACGTTAACAATAAAAGTCTCATATTGGTTTTCCCTCAAAAGTTCTGGAAAGGATTTCCATTCTGCAGTGCTCCTATTATAAGAGGGTTCTATCAGGGATCTGCCATTAACTAAGTATTGATGATAAAGTGAAAATAAGTTATGGGTGGCTTGCAGTTTGCTCTTTTCCAACATTATATTTTATTCTGCTCTTTGCTGTGGCGGACTAAGTGTTACTACTTCTGACATCTTCTAGTATCCATCTTATCATGAGTAGTCTAGACCAGTGTGTCTTCAGCTATATTCTGTGGAACTCTGGTGTTCTGTGGAAAAACTCATGGGTGTGCCACAAGCCTTTGGAAAAATACATGGGTATTTTCTATAATTAGAACCAGATACAATGCTACTACTTCACTGCAATGATACCCGATTAAATTACTTTATTTTGGTTTTGCTGTTCGTTACTGTCTGGTGTGTTTTGGTCTGATGGTGTTTTTTGGTCTGACAGTGTTTTTTGAAGAAAATTTTCATAGGTGTTCTGCATAAAAATATTATAGTTGAGTGTTCCGTGGTCTCAAAAGGTTTGAGAAAACAATGGTCTACAAAGAGATTGCTTCCTGGGCCTGAATTTAGACAGGGAAAACTTAATGGTGTTGGGCCAACGGTGCTCTGTACAAATACAAAATATCAACTGTGGTAAGCAGGCTTAAACTGCACCTAGTGTATTTTTCTGTATATGATGTATGTTGCCTTCTTTGTGTATTTTGTAGTAGGATTTCCCTAATTATTATTCTGTTCTACCAGTGTGATAATTACTAATTGGTGGCTTGATTTGTTTTTGTATGAGGCAGATTCTCTAACAGGCTCAGATATTCCATACTGGAGTCCTGATCTTTACAAACATAACTTTACACAGTAACAGAGAGGAAGCTGTGCTAGTCTATACACGATCAAAACAAAAAGCAGTCAAGTAGTACTTTAAAGACTAGCAAAATAGTTTATTAGGTGACCTTTCGTGGGACAGACCCACTTCTTCAGACCATAGCCAGACCTGAAGAAGTGAGTCTGTCCCCTGAAAGCTCACCTAATAAACTATTTTGCTAGTCTTTAAAGTACTACTTGACTGCTTTTTGTTTTGATAACTTTACACACTGGGAGTAGTCCCATATAATCAGTGGTACTGTTCATGGTATGTAATTTGAAGCATGTCTGAAAGAGTTTAGGTCCTGATCCTGCAAAGGGCTAGCTTCAGAGTACTACAGTGAGATTTCCTCTGAAACCTTACAAAATAAATTGTTGTTTAAAAGCATGAAGAAGTCATAGTGAGGAAGCTGAGTCACAGAGCTAAAGTGGCTGGCCCAAGGTTACTGAATTGGAAGAGCTGGGATGACAGCTCAAATTCCCAGGGGCTTTCTGTGACCACTAGACTGCCTGCCTGCCTTCTTCCTGTTGCAGCATACTTACTGATAAAGTGTGAAGTCTTGGCAGGCACAGTTTTATTTTGATTAAAATAATCACGTACTGCAGTAGCCCTCAGCCCAGGAATGGCCCTTGCCATTTTACTGGCCAGCGAGGCAGGGGTGGTGGTGTCATGTTTCCCTTCTGCCCACCTGGTTCACCCTAGAAGCAGCCCTGGAAGTCTCTTTAGTAATTCACAAATTTCTGCATCAACAGTTGATCTCCCAGTCATTCTAGTGGGAGGTTCTGCAGTAGGTAAGTAACAACAAAGGGCTCCTTTTAAGCTGTTTTTCAAAAATTCTCAGTGTGGTCTTGTGGAGTTTTTGTTTAATCCAGATCATCAGCTGGTGTAAATTGACCTTGCTCTATTGACGTAGCGAAGCTATTCCCTGTTCCGCCAGCTGAGGATCTGGCCCACTGTGGGTATGTGTACAGATGTGGTGTCTCTAATAATAAAATCTGTATCTACAAAGCATGTTACCTCACAACTATTAGCAGGCCGTTCTGACAAAGGCTGTTGCTGGTTGCCGTGGAAATCTCGTTTTTGTTAGACTCTGTCTCACTGGTGCATGTAAGACTCTGCCCCTCCATCTCTTTCCCTTAAAATCCAGAGGTAGATGAAGGCCGGTAATTGAACTCATGACCAACAGATTGTTCAGCCATGTTCCTTATTTAAAGACTGTTTAGAACTTTTATCCTTCTCCCTTCTTACAGCACTTTGAATGTGACACTAAAACTATATTCTTCCCTTCTTTGCCTTGTGAATTTGCTTATTTGTGTTTTTCTCCCATGTGTATCAAAACTGGACAAAACCGGCACTTGTTCAAAAGTTGTAGATTAGAGTAATAAACTGGGTTCCCTTGGCTAGCTCTGTTCTCCCCTTCTGGGATGGGGCGTGCATGGGTGGGAAATGGGATGGGGAGACTAGCTGGTGGTCAGGACTGAGCCTGGCCAGAGCATGCTGCCCTTCCACTAGGTTCTACATGACAAATCGGGTGTACATTAGAGCAGCTCTGAGGCTCTCATGATACTGCCATACTGGCCTTAATTTCCTTGGAATAAGGGGAGCACAATAGTTTCCAAAATCAGCTTTGCACACACCCTTTCACGCTGTGCAGGATGGGCCGAGAATGATGACTATTGCGATTCATCCCTTTAAGAGGTATGCTGCTCTTAATTTTTTTTTTTTCCTGGGATTTGAAAGCTTAAAGTAGACAGTCAGGTCCTCCAGCCGGAGGTACCTTGGACCTGAGTTTTGGATATGTTCAGTGCTGGCAACTCTGACGAGCTGCTGGTGCTCAGCATCAGTGGTCCCTGTAAGATGGGGGCATGTATGGCCACTGAAGAGAGAGGGTTTTGTTTCTGCTGGTGTGCACATTTGCGCAGGTCTCAGTGCATGCAACAAATTTATTCTGCACATAGGTGGAAAAAATTAAAGGGAACACTACTCGGTTCCTCTGTAAATTGGGTCAGGCACCTGTAGAAATATTGACCTTCTGTATCGTCCGATGAGCTGTTGACTGGGAGTGGGGGAAGAAAGGAAATGTGAATGTTTATTGGGACTGACTGTTTCCAGTTCAGGACTGGATTAGGTAAAAAGACAAATGAACTACAGGTTGAACCTCTAATTCAGACCTCTCTCAGGTGAGGAACTCCATAGTCCAGCATGAGTTTATTTAGCCAGATGACCACTTATCATGGGTGTGGCCAAGTTTTCTGTGCTCCCATAAATTTTGTTTATAGCCACCAGTCCTGGCTCTCAGTGTTTTGTGATGTTATTTAGCTGTAATTTACCCCATGTGTTTTCTAAGAGCCCAGTAAGCAGTGGAAGCGTTGGTAATCTGCTACATAATATTGACCTCCCGTCGTCTGGCAAATTCCCTTGTCCAGTGCCAGATGAGAGAGGTTCAGTTTGTAGTGTGTCAGACCAGATTCCACACACACAGTGCTCTGTAGAAGCAAAATCTATTCCATGCGTAATACTTCAAACAGCGAATCTTAACTGCTTAGTCTTTGTCTGCCTTTAACGAGTTAAAATTTTCACAGTTTAAAACCAGTTTCAAACACACAACCTTTATTTTCCAGATTTATCCTTTGAGTTATTTTGAGACTGTTTGATTTATAAATGTGATTCAGCGTGCATACTGTATTTCTCTTCTTGTGCTGAATTTTTCCATGAGGCAGAGAGACACTTCTGGACTATGAATAAATGAGATCAACTCCACAATTAACATATAAAGACTGTCAGTATAATACCCTTTTATGGTGATGAAACAGTCTAATACTTGCTCATTTGAAACGAAACCTACTATTCTCACTTAATTGTTTGACGTATACAGTAAAAGCAATATTCTTTGTGTCACTGTAGACCAGGGTCAGCAACCCCCGGCCCGGGTGCCAAGAGTGGCATATGAGCTGATTTTCATGGGTATGTGAAGCAGGAGCTCAGCCCTACTTCTCCCTGCTGCAGCCAGGAACTTGCTCAAAGCCATGCTGCCTATGGATTAACAAAAGATCAGCTAATGCTACCAACCACACCTAAATGGTAAAGCTCTGCATCTTCATTATTTATCGTGAAGCTGTTGCAAGTAAGACTATTAGTGACTTCAAAAAGTATCACCAGCACTTGGTGTACTTAGAGGTCAAAAGGTCAAAATTTCTGCCGTCTGCCTTGGAAAGGTTGCTGACCCCTGTTGTAGGCCCTCCAAATGCGCAATGTTCTGTGCAGACACATGGGGAAAACCAGTCGGAAGCTGTAACAGGCATATATATATATATATATATAGTTGCCTCAATGGGGCTACGCCAGTGTATGAAGTTAAGATCTAACCTATGTGCCTATAGGATCAGGTGTTTAGAACCTGATTGAACCAATGGTTTGTCTTTCTCAGTTGACTTCCCTGGGTTTTGGAAGCAGGGAGCCAGGAGTTGTTGCTAGGGATGCAACATACAGACTTTGTTTTACTGCCCAGACCTGTAGAGTCACATTTATTTCTAAGATGCCTGGCTCAGTAATGTAATTGAGGAAAGGTGCTTGTAGTTCATTAAATACTTCAGGCCATGTGAGGTCGTCCAGTTACAATGCATCAGAATAATAGATGACTAGGAAAATTATCTTACACAAATAACCTTGTGGAAACTGGAACAGAAAGGAGGAGGTGCTTTTCAAGTAACATTTATTGTTAACCTTTCTCAAAAGAGCTCTAATCGCATAGTTCACAAGCAGCTGCACCACCATGTGGCTCTTTTATAGCACTCACTCTGATCCACGCCTCCTGCCACTAGCCTGCTAGCTGTTCAGCCCTGTCACAAATACCATTGTCATAACAATACGGCTTTAACAATCCCCAGGCCTGAGTTCAGAGAACTGGGGATGTGTTGACCTTCCTCTCTCTGGATTCGTATTAATAATACACTTTTTGCTCTGCTGCTAAATGTTGGACCCTCACAAGAATGTAATATTCCACTCTCCCATTTCTGTGTGGGTGTAGGTACACATACTCTTCTGTTTCTGTTTTCCTGAAATAGGCTGTTATTTTTAGCCAAGTTGGAGCAGCTCCTGTTCTTATTAGAACATCAGCTCATGTTACGAATAGCTCTTTAGCATCTCATCAAGATGTTGCTTATTGGATGTGATCTAATTAATGTTCCGTTACTAGCAGTAGCACAGTATACACACCAGAAAAAATTACTGTCTCTGTACTACATCTAGCCTGCAGTAGCACAAAAGATATCTAGGTCATGACTGACTTTTTTTTTTTTTTGAGACTGACAGAGTATCAGAAATGTGCCACTGCCAGAGTTGATGTGTTATATAATACTCGGTGGTTTCAGATAGGAAGTGGAATTGTATTTGTTCATAATCGGGGATAGACTTGCTATCTGAAGTGCAAAGACCCGTGTATGACCTCTTTAAGCTTGCTGATTTTTGTGCAAGTCTCTTCTATGTATTTGAAGTGGAGTTAGAGACAAATCTAGATATGAATCTGGGGCCCAATCCTGCAGTTATGCCCATGGGGCTAAAGTCCAACACCCTTAATTATGTTGCATAATATCTTGTCCTCAGTAGAGGATTTCCTACAGTCTTACATGATTAATGGTGGTTGAGTTGGTCTTGGGAAGAATTCTTCTGAAGCTCAGTAGAAGATGCAGGATTGGGGAGTCCTTGCTTCAGAAAACCAAAGTACCCAGAAGTATCTATTGTCTTTTTTTAAAAAGAAAATTGTTCTGTATTTTATTATGATGGGTGTATGGCTTGAGGTACTTTAAAGGGCTACTTATGAATGAGTGTCTTCCCTCCACCCCACCCCCAATTTTACCTAACCACCTTTTTAACTTTTTTTCTACCAGAAAGGAAGCTTGTTAGAGATTCTGATTTATTGTTCTGTTCGTTGGTCCTGATGATTGCAAACGTAACAGGTGATATAACATTGACATGCTGACAGTGTGTTTCAGTGCTGGAGAAGATGCTCTTAATTCCACCCCACTGCTGACTGGCTGGACGCTCTGGCATGTTCAGCAACCCAGTACCCTCTGGTCCTCAGTTCTTAGTGACTAACCTGGTGATTCTTTCATTCATACACTGCTGTGCCAGGAGCAGTACATCTCACCTGTAGAAAGGGTTGGTATTCAGTTCACCTGCTCTCAGCCAGACCACAAGCCTGTACAATCATTACTGAAGGGATGGGAGAACTAAGGGCAAAAGAGTCAAGCTACTGGGTTGCTGAACATGCCAGAGTGTCCAGCCCAGCAGCAGTGGGGTGGAATTAGGAGCATCTTCTCCACTGCTTATCCTGCCATTTCCAATGGGTCAGAAATGCAAGTTTAGTTGTTATCTGCCTACGTGAAGATGGTTTCACCCAAATGCTGGATTGCTTCATGCTTTGCATAGAAGGAACGTGATAGCTTCAAGTTGATCTTGAATCTTACCGTGCACAGTTGACTGACCTTTAAGCACCTCAGGCTTGTAATCCATTTGACAGGCTCTCTGTGGAAGATAAGAAGCAGTTCTGTAGCACCTTGAAGACCTAGCAAATATGTTTTGTTGTGCAATGGGATTTCATGGGCTTTGTTCGTTAAGGTGCTACAGGACTGCTTGTTTTCTGTGAAGCTACAGACTAACACGCCTCTTCCTCTGGCACCATTTACCATTCAATGGAAGGTGATAGCCTTGGCCGTAAATAAGGCTAGCAGAGGGAAAACTAGCCTCAGGTGTGAACACATTAGGGCATCTAAATTACACGGTCTTGTGCTTTAGAACCTTTTAATTACAATGAAATGATCTCTGGCTGCTTCCTTTCCAGAATGGTGATTAATACTTGTAGCCACATTTTACAAGGCTGTCATTAGTTGAGGGTGTAAGATTTCCACAGGCTTCAATAAGAATCTGTTTTCTTCCCTTGAGTCTGGAGCAGGTGTAGTATTTTCCAAGTGTGTGTCTGTGCACACAAGTGGAGCAAACTGGCTTGACAGTGCTGCCAAGGTTTTGGGCAGGAGGAATCTGGGAGTCCTCTCAACTGGTGTGTGAGCTTTGGGCATCAGGCCATTCTTCAAATAGATTAGGGTTGGTTTTCACTTGAAACCCTTTGTTTGTCCAACAAAGCACCCTTTGATTCCCTCCACCTTGAATGATTTGAAGCTTGTTATGTTAGTTTTCATTGCCTGCTTGCCTGTGCCTTGTGCCTTTTTGTTTTTTCCCTAGCTGGAGCACATGAGAAATGTTTTTCATTCTGTAGTTGTGGCCAGCTCAACAGAACCTCCTTGATCTCTTGTTATAATTACTCATCCTGCAACTCAAATCTCTAGCATTCAGTTAAACATATTGTCAGATTTAACCTTTGTTACCTGATTTGTGCTGAGTTTGTTAATGTGGTCATGTGGCCCTCCCCTGGAGCTGTTCAGTGCCTTCTAAGAAACCACATTCTCTAGTTTCTGGGTTGGCTTTCTTTGGTTCCCCCACCCCACTGCTGTGGAGCTGGGTATGTTTGAGAAAAGGGATCAGCTTTTGATGTGGTGTGGGTGGGGTTTTAAAGAGATTTCTAAGTATAATTCTTCTTGTGAGCTGAAGGCAAACTTTAAATCCTTCAATAAAATGCATACGCAGAAGTATATATCCTCCTGCAAAGACAATGTGTGGGGGAAAAAATATAAGGCAGGTGGAATTAGTGCATCAATCTCTCCTCACCTTCCTGATTTATCCAGTAACCTGACGTATGTCTCTTCTTGGCGTATGGGTGGAGAGGAATAGTGGAGGGATGAAGGAAGTTGTGTGCCAGAAGAATGCAAATATGTAATATCTTCTGTCTTGCTTTCCTGAAGAGCAGAGATGTGAAATTTGATGCACTTATGGCCAAGGGCTTTGTTTTAGGGGGACAGATCTCTAGCTCCGCTCCTTTCTTTGTCAGAAGGTACATCCATGTTATCCAGTAGATTGACCCACTCAGGGTCGATCTTCTGGCGTTTGATTTTGTACATCTCGTGGAAATGCATGAAATCAAACTATTAGGGTTGACAGTCAGTTCTGTACTCCTGGATATCATGAGGACTGAGGTCAACGGGAGAATTTCTCCTGTCGATCTCCCTCAGTGAGGATGGTCAGGTAAGTCAGTCATTAGATAAGTCGCTTCCAGCTGTGCAATTGCCATAGCTGGAACTGCATGTCTAGGATTGACTTTACGATCTAGTGTAGGCTTAGTAATAGGTTTCTCTGCCCCCCACCCCCTATGTACATAGCATTAACAGTCTTTATTCCCTTCCATCCAGCAGAACCTCTTTCTTCCTCCTTACTACTTTCCTACTGACTTCATCCTTTGCACAACACCCGCCAGGTGCTGACCCAGCAGCATGGGGGGAGTGGCAGTAGAATAGCTACAAGTAATACTTAGTTCGGGTTTCACCTTTATCTTATTGAAAAGGTCTTCTAGAGGTCCATGGGGAAATACTTTCCAAAGGGAAATGGGTACCTGGCTGAGGCAAGAGCAAAGTTAGAGATTGTTTATGGTTCACTCTAGTGCATATGATGTTTTTTTATGGCTATACTTGTACTTGTGGAATGAAAGGTAATTCTGCCTTATCGTAGTGTCTGTCTTGATGTCAGAGGGCTGCAGGCTGTCAAAACAGTCTTGATTGTCAGTTGAGCAGAAACAATAAGGAAATGTCAGCGAGCAATTAGCCCTTTTACAAGCATAACCTATCAAACATGAGAGAGAATAGTGTAGATGAATGTCAGTTTAAAAAAATTCCTTAAAATTGTAACCTCAAGAGTCAGCAGAGCAAGAGAACACCTGCCCTACGTGGGTTTCCAGCTCTCCAACAAAGACATTGTGAGTTTTTTGCACTTCGTGAGCTCATACCTTAGTCGTTACGAATCCCTTATACCAGGCAAAATGAGAAATCGGGATACTTTCAGCATCCACGTCTGGGCCACCTCTGGGAAATTCTGTGCTTTAGGGATTTCATGTGAATTTGAAGCCTCCCTGGTCGTCATGCTGGCACCAACAGGAACTGCAGCATTTGAAAGTAGGCTTGAAATAGGGTGGAAACAGGTACAGGGATAATCCTGAATGGATCCCTGAGGAGATGGACCAAAATGAGCTAATTGGGATTTCCCATTTTAATTATCACTGGGAACACAGCTTCTAATTTCATCTTCTGGTTCCTATATTTGAAACACTTTTACTTTCCCTGAACAAACACTTGCGTAGCCCGATTATCTCCTGGGCTAGTAGAATCAGATACTTCAGTCTTCCAAGGCAAGGATAAGCTTTCTGCACAAAGGGCAATAGGCTCAGCTGCTGTGAAGCTTGTTGCCAGTGTTTGTAGCTGACACACTGTTAGCAGTGTCTCTCATTTTTTGCACCTTGTGACAGCCGGGCCCACAGCTACCACAAGACCCAGGGAATCATGGGAGCAGGGGGCCTTACTCTGTGCCATGGGAGGGGTGGAGCTAAGGTAAGGGCTAAGAGCAGTGGCCTTTAGTGCTGCTGGGACCACAGCACCAGATTTGCCACAGCTGCATGGAGCAGCTGTACCAAGCTGCCACTGCTGCCGAAGCTCTGGGCTCCCATTAAAGGGCCTGCCCTCTGACATTCAGTAAGGCTTTCATTTTGATTGTCTTTTATAACAAGTTGGTTTCTAATGTGAGGCTACACTTACGTTTCCCTCTTCCCAGAAGCTGTTCCCACTGTGCTCTTTTCCACACGCATCAGAAGCTGCTAACAGGATTAGGATGTATTCTCCTCATCTTCCCCAGTATACAAAAGAAAAGGGATCCAATTGGTATATGCAAGATGTTCCCAAGACTTTCATCTGGCAGTACCAAGTAAACCTGTTGCACATCATGCAGCAGAATAGTTTGTGTGTGGAAGGGGCTACTTCTGTGGGACAGGCCAGCGTGATGATTTAAGCATCTGAAGGGAAATAGACTTCTCGGCACCAGGGATCTGAGTTCCTTCTAATTAAGTAACCCTTCACCTTTCTCTTTAAGATAAACAGAATCCTCTGCAGAACACTGGCTGGCAAAGTGCTTCAGAGGAAACTGACAAAATCCAGAGTGTCTGTCTGCTCTGCATAGGCATTTCAAGCTCCTGTAAAACAACCTGTCCGAGTTTGTCCGAACTCCTTGGTCAAAGTGCCCTTCCTTCCCCATAGTGCTCTTCAGCATGCTGTGTGTCGGTTATGTAGCTGTCATCATCCACTACAGCAGAGGCTCCATTTAGTGATGTTGTAAAGTATTTTGAGATCTTCTTTTTGGATTAAAGCGACATAGAAGCTTGCAACATACGACCATGCTAGGGAAACCTTTGCATTGTGGATAATAAATAAGAGCAGATATAGAGGAAGTGTAGTCAGGAAAGGGGACTGAAGAAATGGTGTGTTTTCCATGTGTTTAGAAATAAATCTGCAAGAGAAGTGACTTCAGTGAAGTGTTAATGTGGCCTTTAAAAAGGGAGTTTCCCTTGCTGCTTCTGAAGCACTCTCTTGGCTGCACGTGGTAACTGACTGCTTGGTTCTCTGGTGGGAAGACTCTTTGGCATTCCTGCAAGCAAAGCTTTGTCCTAGAGAAGCTAATACAACCATGCCTTAGCAGCATACCCCTTTCCCAAACACCGTCTCCTCCTCCCTTTTCTTTGCCCCTTGCTTATGACGGGGCAGAAGTCAATTGTTGCATGTCGGCCTTCCTTGGCATGTTAGCTTGTGGACATGGCTAACTTCTGGATTGAGCCATGCAGCAGAAGACTAATGAAATCAGTATTGCTGAAAACAGCAAGCTTGCCAGCCAGTGCATGGAAGAGATTGCCTTGCTTGTGTGTGAGTGATGCATCCTTTCCATTTGATAGACAGTACCTAAGGCACAGATGTCCGTCCTCCATTTTAATAGAATCCACAAATAGATTAATGAAAATTATTTCTATGGGATAGGATTTCTAAGGTTACTCATAGTAATATTTTTGAGAGGAGGAAGGAGAAATTTCCTCATTTTTATCAGTGAAGAAGGAAACTGCAGTGTGGTTGGAGGTGCTGCAGCAGAATGTTTTGCTTCCACCTGTTATCTTGTGACATGAACCTTCAAAGCTGCTACAGGTTGAATCTCCCTCCATCCAGCATCCTCAGGACTTGACCTGACCAATACTGGATGAGACAATTTTACAGACAGTGTGAGGTCAATATTTTCTAGCACACTTCCTCCACTTGCACTGCTTACTGTCTTAGACATTTTGGGGTAAAGTACAGCTAAACAACAGCACAGAAAACTGAGAGCCAGGACTGGTGGCTATAGACAAACTTTATGGGAGCACAGAAAACTTGGCCACACCCATGACAGGAGATTTTCTGGCTAAAATCATGCCATATTACAGATGTTGTCAGACAAGTGTTCTGGATTAGTGAGGTTCAACCTGTACTATATGATGCATTACTAGTGTGTGAATTCTGGCTCTACAGGTGAGAGTTGCAATCTCATGAACACTCCAGAACATCCTCATAGAATACTGGGACTGGAAGGGGCCTTGAGAGGTCATTGAGTCCAGCCCCATGCTCTCGTGGCAGGACCAAGTACTGTCAGATATTTATCTAACCTGCTCTTAAATATCTCCAGAGATGGAGATTTCATAACCTCCGTAGGCGATTTATTCCAGTGTTTGACCACCCTGACAGTTAAGAACTTTTCCTAATGGCCAACCTAAACCTCTCTTGCTGCAGTTTAAGCCCCATTGCTTCTTGCTCTATCCTTAGAGGCCAAGAAGAACAAGTTTTTCTCCCTCCTCCTTATGACACACTTTTAGATGCCTGAAAACCGCTGTCATGTCCGCCCTCAGTCTTCTTTTTTCCAAACTAAACAAGCCCAATTCTTTCAGCCTTTCTTCACGGGTCGTGTTCTCTAGACCTTTGATCATTCTTGTTGCTCTTTTCTGGACCCTTTCCAATTTTTCCACATCTTTCTTGAGATGCGGTGCCCAGAACTGGACACAATACTCAACTCATGTTCTGTTGTTGTCCTCGTGCTTATGCACAGGTTCATGTTCAAAAGTCAATTGTCTGAAATACACCTAACACTTTAAAACAAAACTAAAAAACCCTACTTCTCTTTTGAAGGCCAAAAGAGATCATTGATTATCTAGTCTGACTTTCTGCATAACATAGGCCGTTGAATGACCCCCTTATGACAATAACAATTCTTTCCTTTTCCTTCTCCTAGAATACTAAATACTGAAACATGCAGCATTTCTCAAGTTAAAAATGAATCAAAAATTATCTATGAACCAACCCATTTTTTTTCTTTTTGAATGAGTAAGGATGCTTTATGATGCAAGGGGTTAGGGAACGCTTCACTGCCCGTGGGTGAAATGTAAAAGAGAGGTCCTGACAGCTTGCGGGAATTTTCCCAAGTATAAGGCTGTCCAGATGAAATGTTCACTTAAAGTTTTGCCTCCCTAACTTCTCAAGTAACTTCAACTGTGTGTAATATTCTTCACTTGTGGTTTTGGATTCTTTGATAGAACTGTGATGCAGAGTTCAACAGTTGCTGCATGCAAGTAACTTTACACTGGTGTGATTGAAACTCATAAGCCTGAAAACAAATCCGAGAATGCAGGTGTCAGGATTCTAATGAACATCTTATCTGGGTCACGTAGGGCATAATGCGTCTTGATTACTGGTTACATGCACATCTTAATATATTGGGCCAAGCTCAACCCTAGAATAAGTCTAAACAACTGCACTGAGGTTTGTGGAAGTCACTAAATCATACATTCAGCTTCACTTTTTTCTTTTTTAAACAAAACGTGCTTTACAGCCTTGAATGTGCCAAGTCTCCCAGAACCTGGGGCCATTTTTAAATTGTCAGCTGGGAAGGGGTTCCAGGGCTGGGAAGTAGAGTTCTCCATCCTCATGCCCCCAAGCGTCTTGTCTTGTCTCCTTCCCCCTCCACCTATCCACCTCTGGGAGATTAGCTCTTGTGGCTCTCGTTTATATTTGAGCTCATCAGGCATAATCTCCAGTGTCGTGAAACTGTTCCTTATGTTTGCACAGCACCTAATTGGTGCCCCAAGACCTATTGTTTAACAAGATTATTTGTATTTCTCTATCTCACGTGCATCATTCAGATAGGTTTTTCCATCCTATTTGTGGTGCATCTGAACCTGGCTTGGATAAGCACGTTCAGTCCATTCCCCTGCTGACTTAATGGACCTGCTTTGTAGTCACCCTGGTTGATCCAAAACAAACTGCATGTTCTTCAAAGTGTGTCTGTGTATTCCTGAGACAACTGGGAACATGTACTGCTTTGTAACTACCATATCAAGTGCTCTCTGTATATTTTTGTACCACTTGAAGACACCAGCAGGTAATTACATTTTCTCTTTCATTTAGGAACCTAGGGAACAATATTTAAAAAAAAATCTGTTTCAGCATTTGTATAAAGTAGCTGAAGTAAGAGACAATTACACCTGCAGAAGCTGGGACTTTTTAGTAACATTAATTTGGCTGCACTGCATGCATACGGCAAATTTCTATCAGTCGGATTCAGTCTTCCTCTTCAGTGCAAGCTTTGGGTCCACTGCCCCATCAGCATGCTTCAGCCCTTACCAAGAGCACTGCTTGTTTATCCTGTCTACCCATAAGCTCTTTCATTAAACTGCTAATAAGGAAACCAGCTATTGTGTTTCTGATATACGTAGCTCCAGGCAGAGCAGAGAGCCTGCAGGAGAGAGCTGCATGTGGACAGGAGAGGCAGGGCTGAGCTCCTCCCACCACGGACATCAGAAAGTTGTCCGGTGTTCTGCTCTTGGCAGGCACGCTGGGGGTTGCTGACTGCTGTATTATACCCAGCACTCGTGCAAAACAGTCTTACATAGTCATTGAGAATGTAGCAGTCCATTTGACTTACCACTATCCTTGGACGGGAGAGTCTCTCCATCGCTTTGGTGGGTCCCTAGGCTGTATTACTGCTGGTACATGGAATGGGCCTAAAGCTACCACCTCATCAAATATCTTGGGACGAGGCTGGAATACGGTCTGTGTATGTCCTGGAGCTAGTCGTACACGCTGTCCCTTTTTTGATTATTGTGTTGCTCCCCTCTCACAAGAGACTGAATCCAAGAAGCCCACCCCACCCTCGGCTCCCAGTGCTGTCTGGGGTGTTTCTGGCTCCATACATGCACAGTGCAGCCAGACCTGGCATAACTGCAAGTCTTCTTTCATGGTTAGTGATCATCCTTCGCTGACATTCGGGGAAACAGTTGCGTAAGATGCTTGCAACTGAGTAATAAACTATGGTAGCTAATAACAGGCATTTGTTGTCTTGTGTTACTGAAGGTGACTAAGCAGGAGAGAAGAGGTAACACTGAATCTTTCATTATGTCTCTTGACTGTTCAGGTGAAAAACTGTCTCAAAACTGCCTGCAAACAAATCACTCTTGGGCAGCTTAATTAAGTCAATAAGAAGGGAGGATGGGGGTGGAGGAGGTGCATGTACTGAAGTGAGAGAGAACAAGGAAGCTAGTTGATCTAGCTCATATTACCTTTAGAGCTTTGTTTTAAACCATAGGGTTGCAGTCTGAGAGGTAGCCTTCTGAGCCTATTTACCATGCAAGGTACTGTGCTCAGCTGGTTACAGTGGTTGTTTTATATTTTTTTTCTCTCCAGTATTTCACTTAAGGCATATTTGTTATCCCAGTGGGGTAATTAGTACTGCAAATGAAGGCAGTACCTGTATATTCTGCCTCCTTCCTGGCTGTCTTTTCACCTCTGGGAAAGAGCAATCAGGTGGCCTCAAAGGAAGGAGCTGACATTTGAGGCTAACTTAATTTAGTTAAGACTTACTGTGGCCTCCTACCCCCTCCCTCTGCTCTGCCAGCCTCGTGGGGTGTGAGAAATCTCTGGACAGTCATGCCATAAGTGACTTGCCTTTTCGCTAGTCTTTGACATGGAGAACACAACTCCGCAGTCCTGGGACTCCGTGCCCTGCTCTCAGCTCTGAATCTGTCTGTTTCTGACTAATCCTTTTCATACACAATGATAAGTGACTTTTGATGAGCTGCAACGTCCCACCTGCATTTTCCTCTGCCAGTTTCAATGCAGATCAGCCTTATGGTTATCTAGCTCAGTAGCTTAGTTACCACAGGCATAAAGCATCTTAAATGTGTAGCATACATTTGTGAGCATGTGTGTGTATTTAGACAGCCTAATCTGTACTCTGCAAAAGCTCAGCTCAGCATTTTAACTTTGCTAGATGATTTTAAAATAGACTATATTGGCAAGGGCTATTGACTGTCCTAGCAGGTTTGATCTGAAAATTTAGGCAAATGAGGAAAGTGCAGTGGGGTTAAGTAATAGAATAGGTCTTGTGGGATATGGAGACTAGAAGGGCTGGGAAATTCAGAGTGTACTAATACTGAACTATTCATGGGCTTGTTCATTGATGCTTGTGTGCCCTTAGAATGGGGAGCCTAGCACAAGGGGTTACACAATCCTGATTTGGGCCTCCAGGTGATCCACACAATCTAAAACAATGTCTCTATAGCATCACCACAAAAATTCAAGGCATCTGAAGAGATGGTGGCAATAAAGGAAAAGTTGGATCAGTCCAACACTTTTTTTTTAGGCCTTATTTTCCTGCTTCCTGTAGGAAATGGGCATCCCTCCGAAACTGAGATGGTACACAAGGGGGCTGTCCATGGGATAAACTGTGTTTCAGTGGGATGGATTGATCTGACCATAGCGGGGATGCCCATCCCCCAGCTCTTGAGCCGCATGTGGCTCTTTGAGGCTTTAAACGAAGCTCCTCTTCAAAGTTGTGCACCGGGAGTACCGTTCGCTGCTCTGCGCACCCACCCCAGAGCTTAGTGGGATAAGCACTTGGTGGCAGTAGCGGCAGCTCTGGTGAGCTGCCGGCATTGAGCTAGACATGGGGGAAGGCTGGGATGCCTGGCTCTGGGGGAGGAGGAAGGTATTGAGCCACGTATTCTATATTTATTTTTGTCTGTCTGTCTGTCTCTTTGTCCCTAACTGGTTGGCCACGACTTGAGTACATAAAAGCTCTGCCTGTTTTTTATTTTTTGCTTTAATGAAAAGTTTTGTTAGTATCTTCCTGACTGTACAAGTCTCTCTTCTGTCTTCCTATGTTCATAGCTCAAACCCTGGTTTTGTAATTTTCCCTGTGGTTCTTGTATGTATTAGTCTGTATTTGGTATGTCAGATTTGAGAATTTAACTTTTTTTTTTCCCCACTTTCCCTCACAGCGTGCTCCATGCATTATGCCTTCCCTTGAATGGTATTTCAAATAATCTATCCTTGGAAATAAGTAAATGTAACGTTCCTAAAGAGATCACTGGTAATGCCTTGACTCTTGAGTCTTTATGCTACGGTACCTATAGTTGTTCTTTTAAACAACTGCAAAAACAAAGGGAGGTGGCTGGGTAAGCATAATTCAGTTTCCATCCAAAAATAAACCCCAAGTTCTCTTGTTACAGCTGCCTTTGGAGTGTGAATAAACTGCATCTGCCGCCCAAACTCTCCTAATGTCTTTGTAATTCACAACTCTGTAATTTACACTGTTTACTGTTGAGTGGAGAGTTCTTGCACAGAACCATGTGGGGAAGGTTGGCATTTAAGACATTTTACAGGGGGTGCAATGGAACATGGCGGTTGGAAAAAACTAGTGGGGAAGAACATGCATCCATGCTAAACCTCGGCATCGATGTCATCATGTAATTTCCAAAGAGGACCCTCGAACAAAACTGCATTATAGAAAACACAATAAGGCATTGTCTGCTGCCTGCTAGGAGACTGTACTGGCACCACTTCCCAGAACTGGGTTTAAATTGGTTCTTGCTTGTGGGTTTCTCTGACCATTGTATCCAGGGCTATAAATTATACCCTGCTTGAAATTCTTTCATTAGACTATGCCATAGCTGGCTATAATTTAACCCTATCTGTGTTGGTCAGAAAAAAAGTGCTAGGATTTCTCTAGCAAGAGTTCTGTTAAAACAGCTATCCTCAACTAAGTTTTCTGGACTAATGTAGACTTGGATTATGGTAAATGGGTATTTGAAGAAAGGTGCTCCCTTTTAGGTAGCCTCTCTGAGGATGAAAGATGGGAAGATAACATGTAATAATTCAGATATTTTTGTATTGCAGAAGCATCCATTACATACTGACGTGCTCCCTGTGACGTAATCTAGGGAGATCGGTAACAAGGGGTCGTTCATCTTTCCTTTAGAGCATCAGCTATTGGCCATAATGCATCTGGTTTGATTCATCCAATTTTTATTCTCTTCCCAAACACAGACCACATGATTCAGCTGCACAAGGGGCAAGACCAGGTTTTCTACTTTTGGAATTCTTGGCTTTGCACTCTGAACATGCTGTTGGTGGGGTTTTTAGTATGTACTAAATAGCTGCCAACCAAGCAACAGCGACAGTGTTGTGGCAGAGTATTATTAAACTGTAAGCTCTTTGGGAACGGGGGACTGCTTTATGTCCTCTGCGAGTTTGTACAGCGCCTTGCACAACAGGGCCTTGACTGTGGCTGGGGCCTTTAGGCACTATTGCAATCCAAATAGAGACTTTCTGGGATCATGTCTTTGGCATATAACTGCACTTCCATAGGCAATAATGGATTAAAAAAAACTGAGAAATTGTCTGACTAACCTTGTACGCTATCCTGTGGCTGACTTACAATATGTATATATCATGCAATGCAAAACTGTATATATCATACAAAACTGACTTACAGTATGTATATAACTAAATTGGACTCATACAAATGCTTTAAGCTCTGTACATTTCTGTGGGAGATTTAAAAAAAAAAAAAAAAAAAAAAAAGTGAAAATAAAGGGGGTAAAAATAGTGTGAGGTCATCTTGGGAGATTGCCCTAAATGTTTGAGGTGGAGTGAGAGGTGCAAAAGAGGAGATGAATTGAAAGGAGAGCATGAATGAGGTCTGGCTAGAACTGGAAGGACCTCGTCCCACCCAATGGCCTCTCTCCATGGCCCAGGTTAACTATTTTGAGTTCTGTCCAGAGTCTCAAACACACGAAAACATTTTTTTCAGTCTTTTAAGGTGCCACAGGGCTCCTTGCTGTCTTTGCTGAAACAGACTAACACATCTACCTCTGTGAAACACGATAAAGCATCTGCAGTTCAAGTGAATTGGTGAAGCATTACAGGGTAGTAGCTATAGAGCAAAACTTTAGGGAAGTTGAACTGAATTAGGAAACTGGTGAAATACTACTTGTCATATCGCTTGAGGACAGCCAAACCAGGGCTCCTACATGCGGTGTGGTGACCACTGAAGTGTGGCTTGTAGAGTCCTGCACACCCTCTCCCTGATGCTTTGCCTAGCAGCCTGAAGGGGGGTTTGAGGCTTCTGCTATGTGATGGGGGTGGTGGGGATTCAGCCCTGCTGGAGGTACTTGCTGGGGTTTAGGCATGGCTGTTGGGGCTCGGGGCTGCAGAGGGAGTGGGGCTTCAGGTCCATGCCCAGCAGGCTCTTCCTGTGGGGCTGAAGCCCTGAACCCTGGCAAGCTGGCCTCATGTGACTAAAACCTCAAAACCCTCCTCCCTGCAGTCCTGAGCCTCCTTTCCTCCCCACAAGGGCAGAAGTCTTGGTGAATTCCTCCAGATCTCAAGCTTCTGAAGGTTCTCGTTTGTGGCTCAGAGTGTCCATAAGTTTGATCTCCGTAATATAGCATCACATGGGATGTAATGGTGAGGCTACACAAGGAATTCACTTTCCCAGCAGCTAACAAACTGAATCGCTATTGAGTCAGCATCATTCTATTCAAACTGCTGGCAATTGCTGCTGTCTTCTGCCTCCCTGTCGCCGCCGCCTCCTTTCTGGCCTCAAAGTCTGTGGAATTCTGCAAGGCAACTTTACGGCACATAAGCTTCGGAAGGGTGGTTTCTGCCTACTCAAAATGCAGAGGGATATTAGAAGTGGAGAAAGCCGTGCGTGCAGCACAGATGTTTCACTTCAGCTGCACCCACGCTGCCTGTTCTAGGAGAACTTCAAATGATTCGGCACCACACAGCTAACTACCATGCACTCTGGCCTCAACTTGTAGGCTATGAGATTGGGCATTGCGCGCGCACGCACGCACAGAGACGGGATTCATCTCCAGGAGGTTGGAGGAGGTCAATATGCAAATCCTCCTTTCAGGCAACTTGTGCAGTGGTATATGTCAGCAGTTAAATTAAAGGGCCTCTCTCTGAAATTGGCTTGTCACCAAGCATGACCAGGGCAAGAGGGTTCTGACTTCTGACGCTATATAAAGGATGCTGCAGCATCATTAGGGCAGCTCCAATATTGTCTCTTGTGATCCTTGCGCTGAAACAATGTGGTGACTGCTTATGCTTCTCTGAGGGAAGAGTTGGTAACTAATAGGGTTCCCAGGTCTGTCTATAGAGAGATGCTGAGAACTGAAAGGGCAGAATCCAATTGCTTAACATGTGGAGCTGTCGAAATGTTAAGAAATATTATTGCTGCTCTAAAAACAGGCTTCAAATCAATAGTTGCATTGCTCAGATCATCATTGAAATGGAAACAGTGCTTTTAAAAAGTACATTGCAATTTCAGTGACTGGGAAACAATTGACAATGAGAGTAAATTAAGAGCTGTGCATTCGTTCATTGGCCTGCTAATTACAAAGGCAAACTGGTAGAAAGTGTGCATAAGGCAGTGGTGTCCAAAAGAAATTTAACTGATCACTCCAGGACCCCCTGAGCCAGCGCTGTTTCCACACCCTCCCCCCCCCACCCCACACACACACACTCTGAGCTTACTCACCGGCGTCATGTGAGCTGCCCCAGGCTGGAGGAGCCGCCTCCGCCACTGCCATTATGTGCTTGTCCCAATGTGCAGTGGGGCACCACATGTGTGGCTCTCCTGAGCTGCATTTTCTTTCACTCTGCTCCCTATTCAGCATGTATCGGACACTGTGGACATAAGGAGAGACTTAAGCCAAAGAGAACTGCAGTTCAGGTGGATAAACCCCAAATAGGGCCTCCTGACAAAAGCCTGTACTGCACAATAATTCAGCCAGCAAAAGGTCATGGTGGAAATTTTCAGCAAGACTGATTCATTAGGAATCTCCTCCTCATCCTTTTTTTCTGTCTCGGTATTTATATTGTAAAGTGTATGTGCATTGTATGGAATTGTCTTAGCTAGCTAAGTACTTCTGTCATTTTGCTTGGATTCTTTTATACATTCTGTGCCGTGTTTCAAGCGCGTGTTGTTTAGATTGGTAGTCTTAGCACATGGGGTTGGACTGTGACAACCAAAGCATCCATAATGCTTAATTGGTGAGGACTGAATGACAGATCTCTGTCTTGCAGGAAATGCTGGGATATAAATTTCCTTTGGAACGTTGTCTTAGCCTGCTCTGGGCCTGATCCCACAAACCTCTTTTTGACTAGAATTTCCACTGGACTCAGCAGAAGCTTCACATAGGGAGAACATTCAGAATCTTGGCACATACTGGGACAGAGAATTACTGCCCAATTGTAGGGAAGATGAACCTTTTAACTTCTGTATGGTACAGTCAAACTTAAGCTGTGCTAGATGCATCTAATCTCAGGATGTCTGCTGTACGTGTGTTACTATGTTAAGTCCCCACATCAAAAAGTTGATATGCCAACCAGGGGCCCCTCATTGGATTCAGTTAACCCAGGGATGATGTGAATTTGAATGGCAAAGTTGGCATCGCTGAGCATGAGTATTAAGAAAGAGGAAGCCGTGCTAGTCTATACACTATCAAAAACAAAAAGCAGTCAAGTAGCACTTTAAAGACTAGCAAAATGGTTTATTAGGTGAGCTTTTGTGGGACAGACCCACTTCTTCAGACCATAGCCAGACCAGAACAGACTCAATATTTAAGGCACAGAGAACCAAAAACAGTAAGCAAGGAGGACAAATCAGAAAAAGATAATCAAGGTGAGCAAATCAGAGAGTGGAGGGGTGTGGGGGAAGGTCAAGAATTAGATTGAGCGAAGTATGCAGATGAGCCCCTATAGTGACTCAGAAAGTTCCCATCATGATTTAAACCATGTGTTAATGTGCCGAATTTGAATATAAAAGCCAGCTCAGATGTTTCTCTTTCCAAAACGGAGCGATAATTCCTGGGTGAAGGCCCTGGGTGACATGCCTGTTCTCTCCTACAGACAACCTCCCAACCTCATGAGGATCCTCACTAACAGCCACAGTCTATACCCCAGGAATACCAGTCCTGGAACCTTTCTCTGCAACAAAGCCTGCTGCCAGCTTTGTCCACATATCTTCACTGGAAATACCATCACTGGACCTAACCAGGTTACTCACAGAATCACAGGCACTAACATCATGTATGCCATCATGTGCCAGCAATGCCCGGGTGCTTTGTATATTGGACAGACTTCTAACTCCCTTAGACAAAGGGTCAATGGGCACAAAACAGACATCAAAACACTCCAGATCCACAAACCAGTTAGTCAACATTTTAATGGAATGGGGCACTCTGTCAATGACCTTAAGGTATGTGTGTTACAGAAAAGGAATTATCGCTCCATTTTGGAAAGAGAAACATCTGAGCTGGCTTTTATGTTCAAATTCGACACATTAACACATGGTTTAAATTGTGATGGGAACTTTGAGTCACTATAGGGGCTTGTCTGCATACTTGGCTCAATCTAATTCTTGACCTTCCCCCGCCCCACCCCTCCACTCTCTCTGATTCGCTCACCTTGATTATCTTTTTCTGATTTGTCCTCCTTGCTTACTGTTTTTGGGTCTCTGTGCCTTAAATATTGAGTCTGTTCTGGTCTGGCTATGGTCTGAAGAAGTGGGTCTGTCCCACGAAAGCTCACCTAATAAACCATTTTGCTAGTCTTTAAAGTGCTACTTGACTGCTTTTTGTTTTGAGCATGAGTATGTGTGAGCCGATCCAGTAGTTGTGATTTGTAGCCCTCAGTTGGAATGCTTATCGTCTATCTGCACACTGACCAGTGTGTACATTGCAGAAAGGTAAGCACTGGGAAAGCAAGGTCAAAAGAACAGACAATACAGTATTGTGCAGTGTGACCCTGGATAAGGCACTTGCACTCCCTACACTTCAGCTGCCTTGTGTTCAGCAGGAACAACACTTGTTTGCTTTTGTGGGCTGCAGGCAGAAGGCATTTATTTTAGTGTGAAGTATTCCTATTTACAGAGGAATCACTTATCCTAGTGTAAAATTTATCCTGGTTTGCTTTATTTTCCTCTTCCCAGACTTGGTATGCATGCACTACGGTGCACAGTTCTTTTTCAGGGATGTAAGCCGTGATATTTAATTGTAGTCCATCTGGAAATGAAATGTAATTCTGAACAGCGGGTTTTGTTTCTGGCTTTGGTTGGATTTTTTTTTTTTTTTGCTATTTGCCAAATAGAAGACTGTGGCACAGGACTGGAATTCACTAGCTTGAATCCAGCACAGATTGGGAGCTTCTGACAGTAGTTACTATCTCTAGATCTCCTCCTGGCAGGTGTCTGACTACCCACAATCCTCACTAGCTTCCAGTGCAGGTGCCATACTCGGGCCGGGTATACACCAGTCCTTAAAGAATGAGGAGTGTAGGGGTTGACTGTCAACCTCTTCTAGTTGGATTTTGGGCATCCTCACTAGGTGGATGAAATAGAACCCCGGAAGATAGAACCCTAGTTGATCTCCCGGCAAGCACAGACATTCCTTCAATGGCTGCCTGCCCCTAACTGTCCGGCTGCTAAGCAGCCTCTGTGAAAAGATTAGTGACCGGAGAGTCTTGGTGGATGCACAAACAAAAACAAGACAATATCACCAATGTAGCATCCTTGTGGCTGTGTTGGAAGAAAGGAATGAATGACTGAATCTTAATGGAGACAGGACCACAGATCCATGCTTACAAGCAGCCAGTGCTGCTTTTTTTTGGTGCCAGTACTGAGTACCAGCATCTCAGCAGCCCCAACCATGGAATTGGATGAAGGAGGCAGCAGGGGAAGCTGACTGAGCACCGATGTCCCTCTTAACAAAAAAAAAAAAAAAAAAAAAAAAAAAAAAGCACTAGAAGCAGCCCATGCAGTTTGGTAAGGTGGGGTTGATCTCTTGCATGGCAGTGGCTTCTAGTATTGTTTTTACTCTGTTACCTGCCTCAGAAATCCTAAGCCGTGGAGGCTAGCATTCATTCTTGTCACTGTGTGATAATCATCTCCGAGAACTGGCAAAGATGGTAACACAAGCCAGCCTTCCTTGCTAGCAGTTCAGCAGGAGTTATTCTCTGTGGTGGGACAGGACTGGATGTTCTCATTTTATGTAACCTGTTTGTTCTTCAACAGGCTTTATAATAAATAATGTCTGTTTTTGTTTTTTGTTTTGTTTTGTTTTGTTTTTTTAAGGTTGTCTGTCTACAATCCACCCTACTGATAAATTTAATAGTAAGGATAAAAATAGGCTCAGAGGATTTGGTAGGCAGCTGTCCAAGGAATCTGGGCAAGCTGCCAAAAGCCACTTGACACCAAAAGTTAACTCGGACTATGGGCTTTGCATGTCTAAATGCAAATTTTAGCTGTTTTTTGTTTTTTTTTTAAATGCATTTTCCTGCCCACTTTTCCCCTCACCCACCAGTCTTTGCACTGGGGCAGAAACACTTCAGCACTGCTGCAGGACAGGACTCACTAGTTAAACAAATAGACATTTCCCATTAAACATTATTTTTCATTTCCTCCTAATGCTGCATGGACCGTAGCATCTGATGAGGGCTTTGCTATTGCGTGATCCCTCGAGGACCAGGTTAGGAATGTTAATGAAGCAGAGTTACCTCTGCAGTCTTTAATTTCTCACTGAGAAGTGGTGTCTGACAGGCATTCTGATTTGCATAACATGCAGAGCCCAGTGCTAAGCACTCAAGGGCCCAATGAAATGCCTCCTCACAAGAGTGGAAGTGCTAAGCGTGCACAGGAGGGTTCCTTAGTTCTGAGTATTAGGATTTCGCCCTTCGGGTTTATTACCAAGCTGTAGAAATAAGTTGACATTAACTCCTGGTTTATCTACCATATATTTTAGAGAGTTTGTCTGTCTGTTCAGGAACTCCTAAATAGAAAGTACTAAGGCCACCAAACTGGGTATACATCTTCCTCCTGCCATAACATAAAGTAAGGTCAGGGTTTGGCTGTGCCTGGAATGGGATTGCTTCTCATAAAACCAAACAGAAAAGAGACAGAATCCCCACACAAGTGAAAGTGGCTGGCTGAGGGTGCACCTCCCGCCATCTGGGACTGCCCCAGCCCTTAGTCTCATCCCACCCACCTGCGGTTGGCATCCTTTAGGAAGCAGGGGGAGGGGCCTTACTCTCTCCCTACATATTCACAAGGGGATATTCCCCTTCACCACTGTCAGTGAACAAGGTGGGGAGGGGTGCAAAAACTTAATTGAGTTAAGGACCTGGGGAATGCTGGGTAAACGTGCTAGTGCAGTATAAAAAGGGATTCTTAGGGATGTCTGTTGGGTACTTCCATGTCCTCCTTTATCCTAGTGTCTGAGCACAATCTTCGTTTAATGTCTTTATCCCCACCGCACCCCTGCAAAGGAGAGAAATATGGCTCTCTCCCCTTTAGAAGGGGAACTGAGGCACACAGATCACAAGTGACTTGCCCAAGGTCTCATGTATGGCATTTATACCGAAGCAGGGACCTGAACCTACGTCTTACGAATAGTAACAGAAAGATAGCCATGTTGGTCTGTACTCTACATCCTTGGAGTTCCTTAATCAATGAGCCATCCTTAGTCTTATGGTGATGAGCTCTCAGCAGAGGTGAACATAACTTAAATTTCTTACAGGTACTGGTGTACACACACAGGGGAGGGTTCATGGCAGGGAGCCGAGGGAGATGCTATACAACAGTATCTCTAAGAAATGTAAGTGTGCCGTGGAGGGGTGCAGGGTCCTCAGGGCAGGGGGTTATGGGAAAAGTGGGGGTGCTCCGGGCAGAGGCTGGGTATGTGGGGGGTGCAGAAGTCGAAGTTGGGATTGTGAGGAGGGGTTCAGGGCAATGGCTTGGGGTGTAGGGGGGAATCAGGGCAAGGAGTCTAGGTAAGTGTTTGTTTATATGGGGCCTCTGGGCAGGGGTTAAGGGTGCTATTCAGTTTGGGCGGGAGGCTGTTTGCTCCCCCACGAGATTTGTACTAGGAGGCTGTTTGCTGTTCCCTGTGGTCACTCTCAGGCAACAGGAGGAAAGCTCACAATGTGGATGATTCACTCCTATGCCCCCTCTTTTCCCCAGCCAGGAGGGAGAGAAATGCAGGTCACACAAGGTGTGACCTTACCCTTGCTCCCTGATGGGAAGGGGAACAGCAAGCAGCATCCCCCTGTGAATATGTGGGGACAGGGTAGAGGCTTCTGCTCCCTGCCCTCCCTAAATGGTGCCAGGAGAGGGAGGATGCTCAGGCCTGGGGTAGTACTGGACCTGTGGGGGGACCCATCCCCAGCCAGCTCCTTTAGTTTCCCTGCTGCTTATTGTGACAGCCTTCTGGAAGCCTAGCGAGCCCAGCTGAGAGCATGCCATCCCTCCTCTTACATCTGAGCACCCCAGAATGCTGGCTCCTTCTTGCTGGAGCAGCGCACTGGCTTACTTTCATCTCTGGTTCTCAGGGAACTTATGTTCACCTGGCTAGGAGTTAAATAAAACCTCTCTCACTCCTAAGCACCAGGCCATCCCTCCTTCATGCAGAATCCAGGAAATTGTTTCTGAAAGTCTCTGGAGTGTATTTTGGAGACAAATGATGCTCTCTTCCCCCTGCTTCATTTGGTGGGACTGTCTTCCCACACTACAGGTTGTGTCTCAGCTTGCCTGGGGTCAGGAAGATTTGGACTTAATGGGTGTGTGGATAAAGAAGAGCAAAGTTTTCTGCATTTAACAGGGAGTACAGGTTGAGCTTCTTTAATCTGGAATGGTCTCGTCTGGCTACATCTGTAATCTGGCATGATTGTAGTTATCTGGTTGTCCACTTATCATGGGTATGACCAAGTTTCCAGTGGTCCTATAAAGTTTGTTGCCAGCCACTGGTCCTGCATCTTAGTGTTATTTAGCTGTAATTTATCCCCTAAATGTCTTCTAAGAGCCCAATAAGGGTTGATAATGCTGCTAGACAGCATGACCTCCTGTGGTCCAGCAAATTCCCTTGTCCAGCACCGATCAACTCCTGAAGGTGCCAGATTAGAGAGGTTCAACCTGTACAGTGCCTGCAGAACATATCTTCAGAGACATTTCAAAAGCAAGTGCAGACCTCTGTACTTTTAAAGCAGTCACGATCTCCATAAAATTCCTAAATTCCAGATACTTAATGCCAGTCTCTTGGTAACCACTTTCGATCTTCCAAAAGATGATTGTAGCAGGCACTGAAACCAGTGGTTTTGTTAGGAACTGCAAAGATTTAGAAACTGGCTGTTTGTGCTTTAGCTGTCCCCGGCACAGGAAGATCCTTTGGGCCTTAACAACCCACTTCAGTTGTTGGTGGAGTGTAAAGGGGCCTGAAGTATAACTGGGAATTGAATTGTTCTGGGTACAATGACTGGGTGACTGAGTTAGGGAACACAGCTGCTAAGTTCTTTACAAATGCTCTTAAAGCTGTTTTGCTTAAACCCATAGCTCAAGCTGTCTGCTTTCCTCGCCTCATTTGGATCAGATATGCCTATTACACTGCAAAAACTGTGTTGAGCCCGATGGGGTGTTGATTGTGTGAGTTAACTGGGTGAGCTGCTTATTTAGCTGAGACAACTTCTTTTAGTTGGCAAAGTGTGCTGGGTGTTTGTTTGTTTGTTTTTTTAAATCCTTGATACAGCCATGCCTCTGTACCTCTTCACTAAAGGTTCTCTTTAACACTCAGCAGAATAGTTGGGCTGGTTCGTGGGGGTGGAGGGGCGATAAACTGAATTTAAGGAACTTTTTGAAAAAGATTACATGGAGCCTGTAACCCTAAATAAGCTGGGAAGTGACTGTTCTCATGTCCTCCTTCACTTCAAAATATACAAGTAGATACAAGGCTATACCCTTTAAAAAAACAGAAAAAAAAAAAAAAGACTCCCATCTTATTGTTCATTTGTCAGCTCACTGTGATATTAGTCTGGGACCAGGAAAATTTTGCTTGATAGTGACTGCTTGAACTGGAACTATTTTAGTAGTAGCTACCAGTTAGGGTCTGCACTAGTGCCTTTTGGACTCAATGGAAAGATTCACAATCCCATTGGCATCAGAGGGCATTGGATTAGGCCCACAGTGCACATGTGTGGAGAACATTCCATCCATAAGCATTTAAATCCTTGGGGAGAATGAGGGCAGATAGATCTCTGCTCTATTGATTCAAATTGGCAGCATCGCTGAGTCTGAGTTCTACCAGTGTGAATCAGTTTTTCTGTCTGAAGTGCTTGGCTGCCTCCAACCTCATCCCTCCTCCACAGTGCCCGTTCCTGCTCTCACCAGCTCTGTCTCCTCTTATCACCCTCAGAAATGATCCTCAAGTTCTGCCACCCCCTGCTGGCCTCTGTCAGTGCGTCCCTGTGTTCTGCACATCACCCCTTCCATTCTGCCCCATCTTGTCTTCCTACCATGCCCTCCCATGAGACCCTCTTTGTCTCACAAGCTTGCTGTCTGCAGCCTTCTCTCTAGCTCTGCCTGCTCCCCAACCTGCTCGCCCTCTCTCCAGCCACTGTTTTATCACTGCAAAGAACACTGCCACCACTTGTCTTCTCAAGCTCCTTAATCACCAGAGCCTGCTCCTCCCCTTCTTAAAGCAGCCTCCTCAGTAGTGCTGTTATGGTGCTTGTCACCTTAGCAACAGGTGACGCTGTAAAGTGTGAGAAATAGGGCTTTATTAAACATGCTAAGAGGCCAGTGTTACAGACTTAATAGCTAGACCGTTTTTGGATGATGTAAAATAATGAGGTTACATGAAGGCGCAATCTGACCCAAAATACTTTACTTTCTACTTGTAAGCAGTTAATTTAGTTACATTGTGATAATAAAATACCTTTTTTGCATTCAACAAGAGTCTGTAATCCTGTACCCAAAAGCTACAATTGTAACTCTTCAAACATTTCATTGACTTTAGTTTTCGTAAATCGTGTGAAGTGGGATTGTGTCTAGTAGTTTGAGTCAAGTGCTACAATGTTAAATATTAACAATGAAATTGTCTAAAAGTAATTAGAACTGGGGTAAAGAAACTGTAAGTACTGCGGAAAAGTGACATTATTCTCATAATCCTTTGCTGCTTGTCGTGTTTGTGTCGGACTTGCTGACTGTGATTTGGCTCCTTTTCCTCCACTGAAAGGCTCTGGTTCTCGGTTTAGCAATGTTTCCGTCTCTAATTACTCTTGTTTGTTTCCTACATAATGAAATAAATCAGAGTCCCCATTTGAATGAGCAAGTTGCACAATATCTCTACTCATATGGCATCTAATCTCTTTTGTGCAAACAACACCCTTTCCAATGAAATGCAGTGATTATTGATAACCAAACCAAATTATTAATGTGTGTGAATTTTCTAAATTCCTCTCGCCACAAATATCGGTTGTTCTGGCAGCCATGGCTACGAATTACTTGTCTTGGGGAACCTATTGGAATTCCTTTGTGGAGCATGAGACTGGAACTGGGACATCAGCTTGGGGTTGTGGCTGTGATGCTAATTCAGTGACTTGTCTTCTGTGCCTCGGGTGCCACGTAGGTAAACTGGAAGGGACACTGACTACTTTCACAGAAATATGCTGTGGCTAAATTAATTGAGAATAATTTGGAGACTCTCATGGAGAATGCTGTAGAGTCACTACATATATGGGTTTTTTTTTTCCTCTTAATTCAATCCATTGAAAATCATCAGCAGAAAAGAATCCTTGCAAATGCACGCTTTGCTGTTGATGTTTAAATGCATTGGTGTAAATGAGCATATAATCATCAGGCAGCTAGATGGTGCAGGTGTAACCGAGGACACAATTTGGTGGACAGTTTCTCTTACTTCGGTCAGTCTTGCACAATAAGGGACGAATGTATGTTGAGCTTTCCCATTGCCAAGGATGAGACCCATGGTAAGCTCAGTTACAAAGTTACTGAAGTTATTCTATTAAAGCTTCATGTGTGGTGGGGAGGGGGTGGAAAGCCTTAAATTGTGAATACTTTATGAAGGGGAAAAAATACAAGTGTCGTGGTCTCCTACTTCCACCCCTGTGTAAAATATATATGTGCATCACAACACAAAGTGGCCTAAGTGGAAATGTATTCTCCTTACAAGTGCAAAACGGTGGCTTCATTGCAGTTCTGGTTTGTCCTGGAGAACAATCCCTTTGCGGGGCCCTTGAATGTATAGAACCAGATCTGAATGTCCTTACATGTCTGAAAGGAGATAAGAAGGCGTTCGAGCTACTCTTGATGTTTTTGCCACATGAAATTGCAAGCGTTATAAAGAGTGTTTTGAGGTAAGGGTTGGCCATTCACATAGTGCTCTGTTATTCCTATGCATATCCGGAGTGACTTTTTTTTTAAACCCTTACTGGAGGTATTCTGCATTATGCGAGGGTATTTTAAATCCTGACCCAGCTCCCATTTTGGGAGTTTGTCTGTATAAGACATTGGATCTGGCCCACGGAACACCATTTTTCCTGCTGGGAACTAATTATGATTCCCTGGCCTTCCCCTTCCCCCACCACGCTACTATGGAATAAACTTTCCCAAAGGACCACTGTCATGGGAGTGTAGAAGTGTAGATAGAAATTCAGAACTCAATGGAGTACTGCAGGTTACCCTGTCCAGTACAGCTCCCAATTTGGCTCTGTCCCTTAGTGGCTGCAGAAGGACCTAAATATGTCGTAACTGCATCTTCTACAATAAACATAGACGAAGTAAGCCAACCTTGCTGACCTTTGCATCATCCAGCTAAAACTTCCTGTTTGATAAGGACCTGTTCTTTCAGAAGGGTTGGACATCTTCTGTTCACACTGAAGTCAATCAATTCTCAGTACTTTTGAAACTAAAGCTTTAGGGCTATGTCTACAGTAGCGCCCCCCAGTTTTGAAAGGGGGATACTAATGAGACACTGGTATAAGCTAATGAGCTGCTGCAATGAATATGCGGCTCCTCGTTAGCATAATGGCAGCCACGGCACTTCGAAAGTGCCACTTTCCATTGTGTGTGGTTCGTCTACACGGGGTCCTTTTTCAAAAGGACCCCACACACTTCAAAATCCCCTTATTCCTATTTGGTTACCCAACTTTTTTTTTTTTTGCTTTAGGGACAGTTAAAAATTCTTCTATTGGAGTGAAAAACAAGCAGTCCTGAAGCATGTTTTTTGTGATGCTACTAATTAAGATGGCTACCTCTCTGATTCTATTGGAGTAGTACATGTCCTTTCTGCATGATCAGGTTTGAATTTGCCAGAAACCACTCATTCTGGTTTGTTTGAAAGGTATTGGTAGATATAAAATTTGAACCAAAATGTATGTGACTATTTTAAACAGCAGCATTCAGATACCTTTTGGTATTTTGCATAAGCCACCAGTCTGAAGAGTTCAGTAGCATGAGGCATGTGACCTATGAAAAGTTCTGTTTGTCACTGAGGCATATTAGATCTGATCCAAGCACCGTTTTTGCACCAGTATAATTATTTAGGTTAAGGGGGTGTCATTTTATTTGTAGATTCATCTTGACTGTATTGTTACACCAATTCAGCTCCTAGAGAGGATGCAGTGATCTTTGTATATAGGTGCCTTATCCTGGGAGAACCTTTTCCCTTTCCTGCATGGGAGAAAATTCTGCTATGAAGGCAGCTCCATCCATGCTAGGGAGGTTGTACCCCTTGAACTATTCCATTATAGGCAAAGCAATAGAAATCTTGCATGCAAACAAGTTGTTACTGTATGCCAGTAGTACTGGATCCCTTCTGTGCTGTGACCCCATATTAGATCAGAAAGATTCATGATTTCCACATATCCCGTACACCTTTTACCCTCTCTAAAGGGTAATTTGCAGCTGTCAGAAATTTGGCAGTACCCTATCATTCCCCCAGGTAAGACAGCCATGATCATCGCTTCTGATGGTGGAAGCCAACTCTGACCAGAGTCTGTTTCATCCTCCTTTAGTATGGATTAAACCCCCCTGTACCCCTAATTTTTTTTTTCCTCTACTTTCATGGCTTAGGTGGGCGTGTGTGTGTGTGTGTGTGTGTGCGTGTGTGCGCGCTTTGCACAATCTGATAAAAAGGAAAAATTGTCTTGTGACTGAAACTCTAGTAGAGATGAGCTGCCAAGTAGAGACAGCCTTTATGTAAGAATAGAATGGAATTATACCCTATTCTCTCTTCAATGTCCTGGTACAGTTATTGCATTTCCATTTACTTATGTCTTTTCTCCCCTTTTACTTTTCACTCCATTCAGTTTATTTTCCTTCAGTGGTTTCCTTTTCTTTTTCTAAGTCTTCTATTTTCCATCTGTATTGCTCTTTTTCTGTTGTTGGTCCACTTCCTTTCTCACCTGCTGACTATCTGTTGCTTATGCCTCAGGTTATCTATTGGTAATTACATGAAGCCAATTTCTAACAGGTTGCCAGAGCCAGCTAGCTGCTTCCTGTGTCTTTTTTTTTTTTTCCTGTAGACATGAGCAGCTCCTTGGCTGATCGCCAGTAGGGACCAGCAGTGAGACCTTGGCCTTACTGAAGTTAATGGTGAATGTCCTATTGACTTGAGTGGGGCCATAGCTTCATCCCAGGAAGATAAGGTGGTCTTTAGATACCCACCACTCACTTTATTCACAGTAATGTGTTTTCTGTGGGGAGTAATGGAGAGGGTTTGCACTTTTCCTTATGCTCAGTGCTCCTCTGCCGTGTCCTTCATCCTGTCGCACAAGTGTAATGTGGCTACAGGCCATCCAATCTGTCACTTAGAGCAGGATTTTAAAGGCTGCATGCCCAGTGCACATACAAGTGCAGTCATGTTCTTTTGCATTTCATTATTTTTTTTTGACCTTCCACCCCACTGTGCTGTGTTAAAGGGCAGAGTTTTTCTTTTATTATACAATGGGGCTGGGCAACAAGCATTTACTGTCTTTGCTATTCACCCTTCGTGGCAGTTTAATCCTTAAGGCTACAAAGTCAATAGGGACAAGAGAACAACCTAGTAGAATTGTTTTCCTGTGCTTTCCATGTGGAGACTTTTTTCCAAATTCATCAAGGTTTTTTTAATAAGTTTTGGTAAAAAATTATGTGATTGACTGGAGAATGGTTTTAAAAAAAGACACTTGGGGATTCGGAAAGTGCCTTTGGATTTTGTTCTAGCTGCCAATGCAGTTCTTGTCAGTGTGAATTGGAAAGGATGCTAGAAGGAAGTAACTCTGAATTTGTAGGGTCCTCTAAAGGCGCATCTTGAGACTCTCAAGTTTAACAAAGTATAAAATTGCATATAAATGGCTTACTGCCTTACTAATTTCTATCTAAAATTTGTTCCCCTTGCATCATTTGCAACCATAATGTTATGCTAGCTAGCGTTTGAGAACCAGAGAATGAAAGAATGAGCATGTTTGCATGTGCGTGTTGGCAGAATCCTGAGGTTTTTGTTTTTCTTCGCTCAAGTTGAGAGAAGTTTTTAGCTACACAGCATTAAAAAGTAAATGACTACTTAATTGTTTTACAATTTTTTTTTCACCTGATAGTGTTCCTCTTAATTTTACTAAGTAGGAAATTGATATGCAAACCTGCTTCTGTTGCTGGTCCTGCAGTGTTGTTACTTGCAGGTATTAACTCTTGCATCTTCTACGTGGAATGAAGAAAGATTCAACAATCATAATTCTTGGTGGTATTAATTACCCCTTTGTAAGTCCCTTGAACTTAGGGGCACAAGTTCTCTGGGTTTAAACCAGAATATATTTCTTTTATGAAGATATATAAGAGAACTTCTGAAAGTGGTGTCTATGGAAACTTGGTTGGTCACATGATGATACCTGTCCTTTTTTCTTTTTTTTTAATTCCCAATCCGTTGGTTGAGCTAAAAAGAAGCTCAAATAATATAATGCATACTTTTTAAATAGTTTTCCAGGTAAACCACAAGATAACCCCTGTGTTAAAAAATTTTGGCTGCACCATAAACATTTGAGGACCAGCCACTACTGACTTAAGAGATTCCTCAGAGTCTTCAAAATAGATTGCCATAGTGTTAGACCATAACTGTTCTGCTTTCTCTTATGCACACATGGAAACTGGGTGATCTACTTTAAAGTTTTGTCTCTGCCCAGAAATTAAGTGTGTTAAACTTGCACCACCAGTCACCACTTCACACAGAGACAGTCATGTTGATAGAATGTGTTTACTGTTTGTGGTTAAATTACAGCGACCAGTTAAGTTTTTTAAACATGGCTCCATCTTCATCTAAGCTTCATCTAGATTTAACACTGCATTAGCATGCTGAGCACTCAAGCAGTGTTGACAAGTTCACATTAATGAACAAAACCCCCTCATGAGCCTTGATTCATCTAGCTCAAATCCCTTTCCAGGTCACCACTTGTAATGTGATGCCCCTGGGTGCTTGTCAGCAGTAGGATGTGTACCTCCGGTGCTGCAAACACAAGGCTTGGCCTGAGCAAAAAGACTTAGCCACAGTTTATGGCAGGGTCAGATCAACCTCTTCACAAGTAGGCTTGGAAGGATTAGACTTATATTGTTAAATGTCAGTCACATTGCACTCCTATAAAGCAACAAAAACATATTTCCATGGCTGGCAATTTTTCGTATTTTACCCATCTGTAAATTGATTACATCTGAGAACATCTGGATTGATGTCAGTTTGTTTGTTGATTTTGTGTATTCTGGCCTGTGAAGTTGACGATTTGTTTTTTATTTTAATGGTTATAAACTAATTTTCCATGACTGTAACAATTTTAATTAATAAACTTTTCCCAGTTATCTTTTGAATTTTTTTTATATAATACACACAAAATCAAATTCCTCAAGGCCTATACAGGAGGTCCAGGCACCACAACATGGGGGCAGAGTAAAACCCTGAGGAAGGCTACATCTATACTATGAGATAAATGTGAATTTATTAAAATTGATTTTGTATACCTGGGTTTTATAAATTTGAATTTGTGTTCTCACCTCCTCCCAGGCTTCCTGTAAAGTCAACTTATTGCTGTCATACTCAATCATCAAACAGCAACTGTTACAGCAGTGCATTGTGGCAGCCTATCCCACAATTCCCTCATCCCTGTAGCATTCTGGGTATTTTTCCTGGTGCAACTGGGGGCAAAAAAAAAAAAAAAAAAAAGTCCCACAAGTGGTTGTGGGTGTGTGATGTCCTCTTCCCGCATTGTTACCAGGTGAGGGAAATGAGGGCAATACAAACAGCCATTTTTCCAGGAGGAAGGAAGGAAAAGTAGGACATCAACAAAGATCGCCAAATTAACTGAAATCTCTCTTGCTTCTATAAATGAATTACTTTTTAGAACTGTAGCTTTAACTGGATTTTCAAAGATTTTTACAAGAAGCAGCACATATCTGAGTCTTCTCAACCGGCCCTCTACCCCATATCCCCCCTCACTTGATTGCGTTGTTCTTGTATTAATTTCAGGGAGCATATGGAAAGTTTGAAGAAAGAGTAGGATAGTAAAAGTGTGGAAAAAAGAGATTTTGAGGCAAGATTTTTTTTGCTTCCCCGTCCATTACACAGTTTCTGTGCCCATGGATCACCCAGCAGTCTATGTCTTCTCAGCTAGCCCTCCACCCACCCTTCCCTGTGTTAAGGGAGCCAAAGCTTGAAGAAAGAGGGTAGAAAAGATTATGGAAAAGACTTTTGGCTTCCCACTATGCTACACAGAGTTATCCAGCACAGGGGACGGGGCTCTCCCAATTTCAATAAGCGGTGGTGCTTGTGTGTGGCGGGGGGTGGGGGGCGGCAGCCCAGTTCATTGTTAGGTTGCCAGACCCTCTTATCCCATGTGGGGGTTGTTGGGTGGATTGCAGAATGAAGGGCCAGTGGACATGGTCCCTGAAAATCTTTTGAGATGCGGGGTCCATGGGTTGAAGGCCAGTTGAAATGGTCCCCCTGGTGGCAGCAAGCACCTGAAAATCTTAGCTGGTGGGGGAGACTCCCTCATCCCTGCCAGCGGCAGCAAACCCCTGAAAATATTTTTGGGTGGGAATGTGGGGTCAGTGGCTTGAGGACCAGTTGAGATGGTTCCCCCAGTGGCAGCAAGCCCTCAAAAATCTTTCCTGCCCTTGGAGCCTTTACCATGCGCAGGACAGCACATGGTGCTGCCTGGCAGCATGGTCCTCAATGAACAGCAGGCATGTCCTTTTATTGGGTTGGAGGTAACTACATGATGTGGTTGGGTGTGGGCTGTGTGGTGCCTGTGGGGGAAGGAGGAAGGGCCCCCTGCACAAACATAAAGCGCAGAAAAGAAGTTTCATAGCCTCTCATACAAGCATGACCCCATAGCTACCGGCTTCCCTTTGTCAGGTTCAAGTTTGCAGGCTTTCTGTTACCTAATTCCTGCACTCCTGGAGAGCAGCAGAGATGGAGGTGTCCAGAGCGGAGGGTAGTGGGGTATTATGGGATACATACAGGACGCCTCTGGGGGCTAAGGAATTGGATTCAAAAACATGGCACTTCCACACTAGCCTTCATTTGAACTTTTAAATTCGAACTTAATGCTACACCCACCTACCTTCGATGATGATGATATATTGATATTAATGCTCCCTAACATTCAACTAATGGTATTTACAGTGAAGACAGTGACATAAAATCATAACTGCCTTAAATATGACTATCGTGTAGTGTGGATTACAGTTCTATACCACATTTGCCATTTTAAGGTGCCTTTTTGAATTCAACTCTACCTACCTGTTAAGCCCTGTTGAATTTACTGGGCAAAGAAAACAAGGGTGGGGGCAGGAGAGAATCTACCCCTGGAAAAAGCGAAGAGGGAACTAGCATCAGTGGTTCATAAACTTTTTTTGGAGTACAGGGGCTGGTGATATAAGTTTTAGGGTACTTGATGACTTGGGTGGTGGGTGAGGTAATTTATGTATGGGTGAATTTGGTGAGTGCATTGACTCTAGTTCAGAGTGGCTAACAATTCATGTCACTAGAACTGAGGGCAAGAGTGAGGTTCATTTGTTCCCCTCAAAGATTTAAAATCCATGAACGGCAAATAAAAAATCATAAAATGGGGCACTTTTGACACTTGAAGATAAATATTGGCAGAAGTTACTCGATGGTGGTGTCTGAATTAAAGGGTGCAAATGAGCTCTTGATAAACCTGTGTTTATCTTGCCAGGAGATTAGGATTGAGGGATATGGTGAAAAAGAAAACAGGAAAGTGGGATTAAAATTAATTGAAACAAGGGCAGGAATGATTGGCCAGATGGCCTTTTCCTAGTCCTGATGCTGCTTAAATTTGGGGTGCCTTTTTTTTTTTTAATTTGAACAAAACCAGAAGTCTTTGAGAAATTCAATGAGACATCCTGTTTAAATATACCCTGCTTAGGTTTATGTATTGCCCAACGTGTGTCTTAACACAGAAGATTTATTTTGTAAAATTTTGAACTGTTTACAAAGGCAAGAAAAAATGATGCTCTTTCCTGAACTCAGGCTGAAATACAAACCCACGTTTGCTCCTGCTAATCCCCAGGAAGGAAATCTTGGCAGTGGATTAAAGGAGCAAGAGTGGATAACTCCTGCTGGCATTACATTTTAATGATAATGCTTGGCCCTCAAAATTGTTCACACAGTCAGCCAGTGGGAGAGCTGTGAATAGTCTGATTTCTGTCTTCAGTTCTGTGCTACAACCATTAGTACCTGCTGCCTCTCCTTCTACTGATCTCTGAAATGAAATGTTCCTGCATTAGTAGAATCTGGGTAGAATTTCATTTAGTTCTAATCATACCAGTTGCTGTAGAACATGCCTGGGCCTTGACATGATTTCCTTAGTGACTCACTGAAAAAAAAAAAAACCCCAGACCAAACACAATCCCGTGGGACTCAATAACTCCATATTGCAGGTGGGTGTGCAGGCGGCATTTTCTTGGGAGAAGAGGGGAGTTTTAATTGGCACTTGTGGGAATAAGGGAATTTCGAAGTGTGGCACTTATTTCAAAGTGCGGTCTGTACAGTCAGTCTGTGTTTCAAAAGCAACACTTTTGAAACGCGCCTGACTGCCATTGTGCTAAGGAGGCACTGAATACGTAGGTCATCGCCTCATTAATGTGCCCTTTCCGAAAGGGAGATGTGTACATAGACACAGCCTATGCTAATTACACCTTTATAAACAGTTCTTCCTGATAAGATGATTGCCAAGCCATCTGGTTGTCTCACCTGTGTTTATCTCAACTAACATAAAACCACTTATTTCCAGGAAAAAGATAAATGTTTTATTCTAACTCCAAGTTTAAGCAGGCTTAATGTTTTCTGGCCCTGTCATGAAGTGAATTCTTCTTTAGGGCTCAAATGCTCTTCCCCCAAAATGGCCAGGCTTCTGTTGCTAGCAGAGTAAGGTCCCTTTCTGCACAAATCCTGCAAGAACTGTTGACAGCATATTTATTAATAAACCTTTTGTAATGACCCTCGACTTTAACTTTCAGGCCGTCTCTGTCCCTCAGCCACATTCTAAATGGCAGCACAATATGGGGTGATAGATAATGTGCTCAGAAGCTAACGTCTGTCAGCTGAGACTGATGAATGAAGTTCAGCAAATATAATTTGCATCACATTACGCATTCAGTTGCTCTGATGGGGCAGACACAGTGAGTGAGGGCAGTCTACTCCTGCAGTCAATCTCTTCCGCCCATGTCCCTCCGTTTGTAGCTGATTACCTTAATGCAAGCAGCAAGAGCTTCCTTTGTCAGACAGCATGCAGTTCTTAATTCCTGATGACTTGTATCAGTCCACTGAAATAGACGCTGTATGTGAAACTTATCAGTCACATGGAAGTTATGACTCCTATGTCCTTAAATTTGTACTCCTGTTTAAAATAATTTTGACTTCAGCATGGGTTTGATGATCAATTTTGGTGGGAAAGGGAGTAACTTAAATCATGATTATAGTGCTCGGGAAATTATGCTAATAGTACTGACTGAGCTTCTCTGCATGCTTCTACCAGTGCAATTAAGTGCTCTAAGGATCTCATCTTGCGAGGTGCTGAGTGCTGTCAATCCCCACTGAGAAGACTCAGTTCCTGGCAGGATTGGGTTCTTCATCACTTAATCCATTTAAGAAGTTAGAAATAGTCCTGATTTGCTACTGTCGAGTTCTTGGTTCCCTGCATAGCTTAGACCAATTCTGTGTCCTCATGGGGCTTGGAGAAATAAGAACCCCCCAAGCTGGACTGGAAGGAGCTGTAGAACTTTAGTTTTGTTATTCAAAATGCAAAGTCGGAATGAAAGTATTTCTGTTTCAGAAATTGTCATTCTGCATGCAAGGTTTAGCCTACATGGGCAGGTGGGCTTTGGGTGTTCCAGTGAGACTGGTAATATCGTCATCTGAGTAGAGAATGTGAATTTTATTCTAATGGCTTGTTTCACACCTAGGCTGGTTGCTTCCATCCCCCACCCCTTTGGGGAAAAACCTGTTCCATCCTGACTTTGAGCATCCTCACCAGCATTCTGGTGGGAAGTGTAATGTGGTGACTAAGTGTCGCAGAATAGGGTGGGCACCTCCCTGCGTGAAGGCTGTGAAAACTTGGGCTGAGTGCAAGTTGCTAAAATGGCTCTGGCTGGAACCTGGTTGCTTGTTGCAAAATGCTCATCTGAAGGAAAAAGGGTGACGATGGCTCTAGTAAAAACCCACTTTTTAGAACTGTTTGCCTTCCCATCCTTTTGAGTGCACTGAGTAGGCAATTATTTCAGCACCACCTGGAGCAGACTTCCCATCCAACCTCCACTCCCAAAGTTACCCTGTACAGCTAGGCATGTAGATCCTATCCCCCAGACGACCTTATGAATTCTGACTCTCCTAGGCTGAGGTGTGGTGTTTTTTTAATTTTGATGGGTCTTTTTGTCAGCAATCTGTAGGGTGTAGTGTAGAACTTAGGCAAGTAAGTCCATCCAGGTCTCCTGATTTCTCTGTCCAGTATCCTATCAGTAGATGACCCCATCTCTCCCACTGTGCCTTAATGAGGGAGCAGGACTCAATGACCTCCTGAGGTCCCTTCCAGCTGGAGGATTCAATCAGTGTAAGCTTCACTCTTGGTTCAGCTGTTTTGAGTCTTGTGTGCTTGGTGTTTGTCATCTTAGGTAAGAAGTGCCTTGGAGCAGGAGATTACCTTTTTGTGCATGCATGCTGTGCAGTGCCCATATTTTTGTGGGGTTTCCAGAGAAGAGAAGAGAAAATCAGTATTCTGACTGGGCAAAGCTGTGTCCTGGAAAGCAAATGATACTGTTTCTGGAAGACTCATAAGTTTACGTTCCTGTAAGAACAAGTGATTTAAGAAGGAATGATGTTCCATTAGGTTAGAAATTGTTCATTCACAGTTTGTTTCAGAGGTTGGCTCTTCAATCTGATGGAGAAATAGGCGAGACAAGGCAGGTGAGATTGAAGTGCAGCATTAGAAGCATGTTTTAAGTGTAAACAAGCCCTCAGTGTCAACAGTTAAATATAAGGTGAAACAGATTGTTTGGCATAAGGAGTAAACACACACTTCAGGGGGATGGTTTAAGGGGAATTGCCCATTACCACCTTTGCAGCAATCAATAACTTGTGTAAGTATAACTTTTTTGGCTCCTGTAGGAAAATTGCCCTCTGTGTGCTTTCAAAAGCAGTCCCTGGGGCAGGAGTGGTAGGAAAAAAAAGTCTTCTATCAGTTTGTTTCTATTAGTTCTTTTTCTCTCAGTTGTCAGTTATTCTCCAGATTTGAAGAAGTGGGTCTGTCCCATGAAAACTCATCACCTCATAAGTAATAATGTTAGTCTTTAAGGTATGACATTACTCCTTTTTGTTGTTTGTTGTTGTAGGGAAACTAAAGATAGAGGAATCAATTTACTTATCCAGGGTCTATCAGCAGCAGGTCTGAATCAGAGCCAGAAAAAAGAACACAGATCTCTTGGCTCCCAGGGCCATACGTTATCCACTAGCCATTCTGCCTGGCCCTGCCAACTCTGCTGTTCACCATTATGTTGGCAGCTACTGTTACTGAACATAACAAAAATGTAAGTTCAGTAGGCCTACTTTTGGGAGCCCTGAACACCTTTCACTGGGCTTGTGAGCTGCAAACCAGCTTTTCCACAAGCACTGTCCTGTGTTATTTCATGTTCGTGTGTTTTGTTTCTTCTGGGTTGAGCATTACTTTTCTGCTCTGGTTCATTCAATGCAGTGATGTTAGATAGAAAATGATGTGTAGGTTAATAAAGTGGATGGACCGTCGTATTTGAGCACAGCTCTGTGTTGTTGTTGACACTCAGACTCCAGTCTATTGATTGAACAAGATACTTTTTTCAGGATTTTTAATTTAATGGACTTTTTAGAAGGATGACTTGGTTGAACAGCTTCATTTCATGTTCTAGATTCAGGAGCACTCTTTCTATAAAACTTTTCCTGCTACTGTTTGTTCCTCTGGAGATTCTCATTGGAGGAGTTAGAAGAGGCATCAGGTAGATAATAAAATATGGGAAATAAATTAATGACCAGTGTGATACACGTCTTTCACTGGCATGAGGTTGAGTGCTTTATGTATTTCTTTCTAGTAGAAAACTAGCTTCAATATAGGACATCCAAATGAGTGCCAATGAAAGTGGTATGTTCCACACCATCCTTTCACATCTGCCGTTTGATAAAGGTAAGTAGTTTTATGCAGTAATTAAAGTTACATAATTTGAGTGGATTGACTTCATTGCTGTGTCTCATTAAAATAAATCAGCCAAACAGATTCTGCAGAATAAAAGCAGAGAGAATATAAATTGGAATTTCTTTAAAAAAGCCTCTGGAAATGTTTGTAACTGGTCTCTCTATGAAGAGTAAAATGGTCAGGCTATAGCAATTCCCAGTATAGTTAGTAGAGGTGACTGAACACATGGCATTGAGAGGGAGAGAGTGTGGATACTTCTATAACCAAAGCCAAGACCTCCACCAGTTGACCTAAAATTGACTGTCGTGGGTCGCCTTTGTGAGTATCATGGGAGAAAACAATGTTTCTGTCCTAGATTATTGTTCTTATAAATTAATGGCAATTGTGGAAAACAGTTGAGGGGACTGGGATGTAGTCCCATCCAGTTTAAATTCAGGAGGTGAATGGTACAGAATCGATGCAGGCTGCCATATGGTTGTGGACACTGTGTGCACATCTGTGTGTATGCATGTTGATTTAGGTTTCAAATCTGACGTGTGATTAAATCATTACGTTGCGTTGGGGGTATGCAAAAAGAAATTCTTCACAATGTAAAAATTCCATCCCTTTGTGTCAGAGGATAAAACCTGTTTGTTCATAGACTTTTGAGGCTTAAAGGGATAGAGGCAATGATCTGATACTGATCTGACTTCTCACATAATGCAAATCCTATAGCTTCCTCCAGTAATACCTGCAGTCAAACCCAGAAGTTTGCTTTGTATCATTTGGAAAGATGTACACTGCTTTTAAGTAGACAAGTGATAGTGAGTTTATCACATCCCTTGGCAGGCTGTTGTACTAATTGCCATCACTCAAAAATATATCTTGTGTCTAGTTTAAATTTTTTTTTGGGCTTTGATGCTTTTATCAGCTAGTTTAAAGAGCTCTCATGTCAAATCTATTCCACTGTGTAACTATAGATGATGAACAAGTAAGTGCCTCTTTTTAACATTCTCTTAGATAAACTACATGGTTCGAGCTTCTTAATTGTTTTGTTACAAGGTGTATTTTTCAAACTATAGATCATTCTAGTATCCTCTGAACCCCCTCCAATTTTTCAGTTTTCAGATTTGACTTTTTGAAAGTGTGGCTGCCCAAACTAGACACAGTGCTGTTCTGTAAGAGACACTGTTCTGTCAGGTCAGGCAGTCAGTCTGGGAAAGTTTTGGAACACCATTAAGCATTCATTGAAGCACACATCTGAGAATCTAAAGATTTAAAGTTACTTTCCAGTTTCTCAGAGTGTCATTACAAAGAAAATGTTATTAAAGCTGTTGTTCTCAGGGCAGAAACTACTTAAGAAAACCAGTTATCCTGGGAAGATCTCAGTTTCCAGTATTGAGTCACTTGTTTTTGCAAGTTCTATAATAAATCTTCCCACCCAAGAAGTGGGCATTTCCTGTCTATATCTACACTGTCTCACTCAAATCTAGCTATAAACTATGTTGCTCCTTCAGACAAAAGGATGCTCATTTAAGAATTGCTCATGCAGTATCGTAACAAAGACCCGATTTGCTCAGCAATGAGAATCCTCTTCACATCTTTCTAGTCAAACTCTTGTCTGGCAGGTCAATCAGAGAGTCAGTTCTTCAAGGCACAGTACTGATGTCTTAATGGCTAAACAAATACATTTTTGACCCATCTAGAATGCCACATGGTTAATTTGTGAGATTAAGAGAAAATTCTTATGTAAGTTATAGGAACAGTAATAAAATTCCCCCCTATATTCTCTTAGATGGTCATTTACCTCCTAATCCTAACTAAATGTAGAAACATGTGGGTGGCTTTTTTTTTCCTAATTGATTTAAAAGAACTTACACCCCCTCCGTGGTGACAATCAAACAGTGTCATTAGCTGCTGAGCTGAATGAGCTGGGGACTCCCAGTAACTAGCTGTATTGCTCTGTGAAATGAAAGGCAAGTCATTAGAATGTTAGCTGAGTAGCCTGATTATCTGAATATTCACCTGAATATCTTTTTGTGTTAGTTTTCTGGTTTTTGTTTTTAAGGTGAGCACTTACCTTCAAACTAAATTTCAGCTTTTTAAAACCCAAGAGCCAGTGCCGTATGATGGAGATAATACAGAAGACAATTGATTTTAAATGAAAGCTTGGAAAATGAGTCAAATCCTTGCAGAAAAATAACGTCTGACATTGCTGAGCTTAGCCTCCTGGACAACTTAATTGTGATTAGTTTCCAATGTGTTAATGTACATTAAAGCTGAGACACATGAGACACATGGAGTTTTTTCAGCAGCATCTGTGGATCTGCTTATTACGGGATCTAGAAGAAAGGCGATTTATGCTGCAGTTTGGGAACATGTCTGAGGTGAGGCAGTACAGAGAGCAGCACAGAGCAGTTCCCACAAATCCTTGTAACGTTCCAGTGTAAGAGATACCCATGTTTTGTAGGTGAAGAAACTGAGACACAGAGAGGCAGCGCTCCCGTGCCAAGTCAGGATCAGAGTGGGGATTAGAAATCTAGTTTGTGTTCTTCTCTCCAAACCAATTTGCCTCTCATTAGGTAGATTCAGGCCACGACTGTGCCAAGGAGAAATGTAACATTGTTCCATGCAACATAGATGTCCTAGTGGCCTGTCCAGTCTACTTCTTTATACTTATAAGCACTGGCATCTCCATCTCTTTCCCTGGGAAACTCTTTCAGAACAAAGAGTGGAATTTTCAAAAGTGCTCCGCTCTCATTGATTTTCAATGGCAGAAGAATTAGTGAGCCAACTCTGAGCATGCTTAAAAATCTCTCTCTCTCTCTCTTTGCCATTTGGAAGCTTTTTTTCCTCATGCTTCCCTTTGTTCATAGCGTGTGAAGTGATCACTGTATGGAGCAGCAGTCCTTGTTTTGAAAGGATGTGGGATGTTGCTGCAGAGACCAAAGGCCATTCTCCATTTGGGAAGCTGGGCCTTTAAACTGCAGATGACAGACTGTAACAGGCTCCAGTTTATAGCAAACTCTCCTTGTATTAATATAAAGAGTCAATGAAGGAATAACTGTACTATTAAATATAAGCCCTCCTTGCCTTTTGTAAGGACAAGTATATTTTCTGATGTACATGATTTATGAATGGATATAATCTATATAAAAATATGTCCATATGCTCATGGACAGTACGTACATGTGTGTAATACAACATACTTGCTGGTTGTAGTATTCTCCTGATAAACTGCGGAGCATTGCCCTGTTTGGACTTAGCCATTGCTGACTTTTCTTGGATTTCCATTAACCCTGTCCCCTCTCTAGCAGGATTGCTCCAGACTTGTAAAATTTCTGAGTGACTTTAGCAAACCCTTTTTTTATTGATGGTTGTGGCTAAAATGACCCATCAACAGAGTTCTGCCTGGATATTTCAACCACTAAGCTATCTTGATGTCCTGGATCTGATCTTGTGACTTCGAGTCTGGAAATAGGGACTTAATGGCTATGTCTACACTAGCCGAAAACTTCGAAATGGCCATGCAAATGGCCATTTCGAAGTTTACTAATGAAGCGCTGAAATACATATTCAGCGCCTTGTTAGCACGCGGGCAGCTGCGGCACTTCAAAATTGATGCAGCTTGCCACCACATGGCTCGTCCAGACGGGGCTCCTTTTCGAAAGGACCCCACCTACTTCGAAGTCCCCTTATTCCTATGAGCAGATGGGAATAAGGGGACTTCGAAGTAGGCGGGGTCCTTTCAAAGGGACTCCCGTCCGGATGAGCCACGTGGTGGCGAGCTGCGTCAATTTTGAAGTCCCCTTATTCTTATGAGCAGATAGGAATAAGGGGACTTTGAAGTAGGTGGGGCCCTTTTGAAAAGGAGCCCCGTCTGGACGAGCCGCGTGGTGGCAAGCTGTGTCAATTTTGAAGTGCCGCAGCCGCCCGCGTGCTAATGAGGCACTGAATATGTATTTCAGTGCTTCATTAGTAAACTTCGAAATGGCCATTTGCATGGCGATTTTGAAGTTTTTGGTGAGTGTAGACACGGCCAATGTCGTTAGAAAGCTGGGAATCCCCAGATACTTGTTCCAGGCAAGATTCAGTTTTATTATATGTGGCAAAGCATGTTTTGGGTGTGTGTGTAGCTTTCCAAAATCTTTATCAAGTTTACTCCTTAGCCTTTTCCAGTTGGGTTTGTGGCACTAAACATTCCTGGCTTTATGAGGAGGAAAAAAGTTGAACCAGCAACTTTTTTTCACCTCTAAAACACTTCACCATATCTGTTTGTGCATATAACAGTGTTTCATAATGTTGTCTGCTTCACTGACCAGAGACTCTGCAATAAGCATGACTTAAGCAATGGCCTTGGGGAGTTCTGAAAAATTCCATGACTCTAGCCCGGCACTGGAGTTTGCCTCTACAGTTCTCCACAGCACAGACGGAACCTATGGGATAAAATGAATCACATGCTAAAACTCATGGAGGAGGTGGCTGTCTTAGAAGACAGTGAAACAGTGTAATGGAACAGGAGCTATCCCTGTAAATGATCATGCATATGAAAAGGTTGAAATGAGAAATGTATTGTTCTCTTTATGGCAATCACAAATGTTTACATGACTCCATCCTTAAAAACAAAATGTAAAAAAAACCCTTCAAAACTGAGCTTCTGCATTCTAAAAATATGCCAGACCAGTGGCCTCAGATTGTTTCTTTGAATCACTCAGTGCAAAGCAGCTGGCAACATGGAGCAGGATGGGAGCTGAATTATAGGTACCAGACGTCCATACCTAAGGCCTCAGCTTTTGGAGTCATGTTGTCCAGTCTAAGGTTTCATGTAAAGAAAATGTCCTGGCAGTGAAGAAAAGCTTGTAAACATGACCAGAGTGTAACTGATGCAGGGATGACTGCCAGAGTCTGCAGAGAGCCTGAAACTGCACTGCCACTTGTGCTTCGTAGCAGTGTTTATGTAAAGAGGCACTCTTTTGGGGGAGCTCTGACAGCAATATCCAGCAAAGGGCCTTGTGTGGTGGGAGAGTACATGAGGCCTACCCTGTCCACTAGCTTCAGTAGATAGCCCTGGCTATTGGGTAAGCACTAGCAGACCCCTTTCCTAGCCCCAGCTGTCACCCTGCCCTTCTAGGGAGAGGAGAAGAAGGTCTTCTGCTTATGTGTGTTGTGTGCAGAGGGAGTTCATGTGTGTAAAGTCTTTGCACTCCTCCCATCCAAAATGGACCACACTTGCAAGGGGTTGAGCCACAGTGCAGAGTCCGGGCTGCTGTGCGCTGGTGACTGCCAGCCTGTAGAACAGACCTTGGGTGCCATTCCAGCCAGCCCAGGTAAGAGAAGTCTTTAGCATTGGGAGAATATACAGGTGGCTTAGAGGATCTGTGCAAAGATTTTAGCTTAAAAAAAAAACCTTAAATATTAGCGCACCTGATCCTTTTAACCTATGTATCTTCGTCCCTAGCCCTGCTTAATCTCCGTAGTTATAAATATTGGAGAATGCTTTGCTTTACAAATATACTGCCTAGTCAGTGTGTGTGATGAGCTGCGTCTGAGAAGGCAGAACAAAATATTTGATACTCGTTAATGGGATAGTGCTAAGCTTTACTCTTCTTTTTTTTTTTTTAAAAAGGATGTCCAAGTGACCTGGGAATATATCAGGCTGTTGATCAAAGCAGTGAAATTTACTCGAGTCTTCCTGTTTAGTGTAGGCAAAGTATTTGGGAATAGTCCTGGCCCACTACAGCCAGAGTTAGTGTCTCTCTGTGTAGCTAGATCAGGGAAAGAGAATATGGCCCTCGAAGTTGTGAAGTGTAGCAGAGCTTCTGTAGAATGCCTGAGGTTTTTGTGCTGCACATATCTTCTGCTTAGGAAGTGCTGGTCAGTCTGGAGAGGGAGGGGGAGGGGGCGGGAGTGTGTGTGTGTGTGGTGTTTGGGAAGAAGAAGAAAAAAAAATGGGGTGATATTAACACAGCCTGCATGGCACCTTACAATGCTCCACTTGGATTTAGGGACTGAAGAGAAAATGTCTCCTTACTGACATACCTGGGTTGTTGGCAGGAGGGATTGAACCTGTGACCATAGGGGCAAAAGCCCTGTGCTCTAACACATGACCTAAAGGCTACAGAGCAGAGACTTCACTCTCCCTAGTACGTGGTCTCAGGGCCTCTGGTCTTACCACAGAAAACACTGAGCCTCTTCCTTGCTTGCATTATTTTTAGAGTCCCCCCGCTAGGCCCCCCTTTTGTGGCCACATTTGTTCTAATTTCTTTTTATGAGGCAGAACAAAGGGACACCTTTTCAGAGGAGTTTAGCATCCTGTCTGCTCTGTGGAGCATAGGTGAACTTTAAACACCATGAGTTCCGCTCATGCACAGTGCCACTGGTAGCAAAGCCAGAACGCAAGCAAGACTCCACATCCAGCATTTTGAGAGGCCGGACAGCACCCTTAGACAATTCAGAGCTATTCTAGTTTACAGAATCCCTGGTGGGGGGCACCAAACAGCATGACTGCTGCAGTGCATCATACTCCGGATGATGGTGATGGAACAGGATAGCAACCAAGGTTCCTTTAGCCTGCCCCCCTCTGGCACTGGGAGAGGAAACCGTAGCTAATGCTCCCTGTAGGGATTCTGGCACAAGAAGGGAGGAAAGACCTCTTATACCCTCTTTCCCCCCTCTCCTGCTGCCCCTTTGGCCCTTCTGTGCACTGGGGGACACAATCTAGGCCTTAGATATACTTCATGTTGTTTTGCTGTTCTTTCCACTACTTCCGTTGGTCTCCTGGTCATTAAGAGAAACACTGAGCTGCAGACAATTAAAGCTGAAGAGAAAACAATGCTTCTGTCTGAGCAAAGCCATGTTTCTCAGCTGGTGGGCTGCAAACTCTGGAGGTGGGCGGGCGGGTGCAGAAGGCAAGGAGGTGGCAGGGAGGTTGAGAGGCACTGAGAATTTTATTACAATGGAAAGCAAAGAAAGAAATCTCATTCCCTGAATGTCTTTGCCCTTCAGAGTCTGGTATTCTGGCAACTTCCTGAAATGCACATTTTCTGGGGCTAGCAAATAAACATTTTTAAAATCTCGTCTACAAAAAATGGAGGGGAACCTGAAAATATGACCTTGAGTAAGGGGGAGCACCAGCCTGAAATACTGAAGAAATTCTAGAGAGAGAACATCGCAGTGCTGTTTCGTAATAAAGCCAGGAGCTCTAAAGTAAACATTTTGCATGGTTGGAACCCAATACAGTGCTTGTGGAAGCTTCAGTGAGACTAGACTGCCTTTGAGTCACTTTAATAAAGTATTTGCCTTTCCAAAGTCCAAGCAGCTGAAACAATATTAGATCACAGGAGAAGAACAGAATCTTGTGTCCAGGTGAGTAATAAATTTGCTGTTTGTGGCTCCATTTTTCTCTGACAAGACTGTGCTGTAGCCTGCAAATCTTGGCAAAGCTTAGCGGGTGGACTCTGTCCCGCCAAGCTTTCTCAAATCACAACTTCCAGCGCAGCAGTAAAATGACATTTAGTAGTACTGCTCATATACTGCTTCATCAGTGCTTTGCAATTGCACTGTTGCACATTTCTCCTTCAAGTGATGCAACATTTTAAATCACAAAAGTAGCTAGCGTCTCTGAAATATAAAACATGCTGACGATTTTGCTTATCGGCCAGAGGACAGTTACGATGTGATTTATAATTTGAACCCAAATTGTTTGGCAAGAATGTTGAAAAATATTGTGCACATTTGCCAAGATCCTCTAAATCATGAGTGCCATAAAACAGATCTCTTCAGTCACTGAAAAAAATTAACTGGAAACTGAAAAGTTCAAAATTATGCTATGAAAACCACCAACCTGTTAAATACCTCTCATGTGCTGTAGTGCGTGAGTCATTCTTAGTTTGCTCAGAAGCCATAAAACAAAACTACCACCTTATTTTGAGAATATTTGCCCAGAGACATACTTATTTAGAAAGATGCAGGTATCTTCCTGACCCTTTGGTGGAAAAGTATGAGCGATAACTAGTGTTCTGGGAACATGAGCAGGGGACTAAACCTCTCGAGGTCCCTTCCAGTTCTAGTATTCTGTGATTCCATGGTTTTTATTTTTAATCTTGGTGGTGGATGTAGCTGGGGGCAGGAGTGGGGAAGGAAGGACACCTGTATCTTGGTGAATTGGATATCTACATTTTATTCCACATGTACTGCCACTAACAATGTACCTTGCTCAGGCTCAGGTCTTCTAAGTTAGAAGGTCATTAGCTTTTGCAGCTTTAACTTTCTACCGCATGACCATGGTGAAAATGAATCTTTAATGCTTTCTGCTGTTCTGCTCTTTGACAAGCATTTAATTCATATTGGATTCCTCTGTAAAAGCATGTGAGGAGTTTGATGAAGATGGTTCTTCATCTAATCTCGGAGAGCTTTTTGGCAGTAGTTTATCCAGTGTGTGTGTGTGTGCGCGTGTGCATGTCAATGTACTGGTGAAAAGTGCTGGAGTGGCATTCCTGGCTTCTGATCTACTAGACTTTGTCATGGAATGGATATGGCACAGTGTCAGAGCCCCATGATAGTGGTGTGAAGTTGTGCCCAAAAGGCACCACCTCATGAGGTAACAGGGCATTTGAATCTCAGTGATCCAATTAATCCTTCACGCTCCCAACTGAAATAGTTAAGGTAGCCATTTAGTGCAAACACTGATGATAGTCTGAGGTGTACGTGGGCTAATTCAGAACTGTGCAGAACTCCATCTACTCATTTCACACAGGCCACCAGGCGATAGCACTAACTTATTCTCACCGCTGACTAGAGGTGGGCTTGAGCCAATAACATAGATAACTTATCTGTTCCTTTATTATCAAATTGCTCTTCAATCTGTTGTGTGGCGTTTACATGGTGAACAATACAATAACGTGTGCGGGGCTGCAAAATTCCATAACTCCTAGTTATTTATGGAAAAGACCTACCCAGCTATTGAGTCCATGCTGCTGCTAATTCTTTACCCTTTGTTTCCCAGGGCTTTCTCACTTTGGCCAAGTTCAGTTTTGTCAGAGCTTACTTTAAAGGCTTAGTAGTAGGCATCCTTCAGTCTGCACAGACTATGGATTGTGCCCTTCAAAGTTCCAATTGAGGACTTCATTTACAGCGTCTGTTGTGACTATAAAGACCCACATGAGAGTGACAGTCCTTGCTGCATCTCTTGCAGATGTAGTGGGTGTCTGGCAAGTCCTTATTGTGCTTTCTGTGCGCTCGCTTCTCCTCTGCTAGCTGTCTGATCTTCAACTCGCCCTTCTGAAGGCCCATGTGTAACCCCTGCCTCCATCTGCTGCGGTCGTCTGCTAGATCTTCCCAGTTGTCCAGCTCGATGTCTACCTCTCTGAGGTCTCTCTTGCAGACATCTTTGTAACGCAACTGGGGGTGTCCGGGAGGTCTTTTGCCAGAGGCTAGCTCACCATACAGGATGTCTTTTGGAATCCTTCCATCGTTCATCCTGTGGACGTGGCCAAGCCAGCGGAGTCGGCGCTGCCTGAGGAGGGTGTGCGTGGCTGGGATTCCAGCTTGCTCGAGGACGGCAGTGTTGGTTACTCTGTCCTTCCATGATGTTCCAAGGATGTGCCTGAGGCAGCGCAAGTGGAAGACGTTCAGCCTCTTTTCCTGGCGGGCATACAGGGTCCAAGTCTCGCTGCCATAAAGGAGGGTGCTGAGGACACAGGCTCTGTAGACTTTATTCCTCTGGCTGCCCTTTAGACCGCATGTATTCACAGCTTACATGCTACTCTGATAATCTTTGTACAAAAGATGCCTTGGAGGTATCATTGGAAAACTAGTAACTCACTGGTCAATAATATAGTGAAATGTATGTCGCAAAATTGTCTATAAAGTTATGAATATAAGAATGGCCCTGGTGGATCAGACCAATGGTACATCTAGCCCAGTGGCCAATGCTAGGTACTACAGAGGGAATGAACAAAATAGGAAATTGTCAAGTGATACATCCCCTGTTCTGTTTTTCCTACTTCTGGCAGTTAGATGCCAGGAACACCTGAGCATGGGGTTGCATCCATGACTATCTTGAATAATTGCCATTGGTGGATCTATATGTTCTAAGAACTTATTTTATTCTTTTCTGAGCCCATTGGTTTTTTGTCTTCACAACATCCCTCTCAGTGAGTTTTATACGGGTGCATTGTATGAAGAAATACTTCCTTTTGTTTTGTTTTTTAAAACCTCCTGCCTATTTAATTTCTTGGGAGACGCCTCTTATTCTTGTGTTAGATGAAGGAATAAATAACATTGCATTGTTCGCTTTCTCCAAAGCCCTATATGGTGTTGCTACACCCTGTTCAAACCCCCATACCTCCTGACTAGGCATTCCCAAACAAAGAAATGTTTGCCTCAGTAGTAAATGGGGTCATTAGGACAGCAAGAGAGGGGAAACCAGTTTCTGACCGACAAAGGACTAGCTGACACCTCCAGCCAGGTATCAGCAGAACTGGATGGCAATCACCCGACTAGAGGCTTTTCTTTGATCTGTTCCTGCCCCTCTTTTTTTATTGCCAATCTGCAAAAACATGAGAATGTCGTACAAGGATTTTGCTTTGACACAAATCTAGTTCAAGGTTCAGTTACTAGGAAGCGTTTTATCTTTGTCACCCTTGTAGCCATTATTGACTTTTTAATTCCTGATGCTACTTCTCACTTGAAATTTCTCTTTTGGCTACAGTTACACTAGCAAGTTTTGCCAACAAAACCCAGGTTTTGTCAACAAAACTCATGAAACGTGCGTGCACAAAATGTGTTTTGCCAACAGTTTTTGTCGACAAAACTCCACACTTTTGCTGGCAGTGCTCTGCTTCTCAGCCATGAGTCATAACACTGCTCTCAACAGATTGTTGACAAAAAAGGCTGTGTGGATGCTCTGGGGGGGCCTTCTCTCGACAGACAGGGCATTCAGAACAATGGGCAGCCCTGTCTGCTGTGCTTCTGGGTTCCTGTTTTGTTGAGAGAGCTGCTGGGCAGTCTGGCTGTTCTGCCAACAGAGCGGGATGCTCTTTCAATCAGTTTTTAGCGTGTGGCTGCACTCTATCGACAGAGGCTTTGTCGGGAAATCTCTTTTGGCAGTGACTTCTGTTGACAGAGTGCTGTAGTGTAACCATAGCTTTTGTGTTTTAAATAAACATTTACAAATCAAAACTAATCCAGGGTCTAAATAGAGCTGTTTTGCAACCCCAATTGAAGTATCAGGTGGCTGGCTATTGGCCCCTTACAGGTGCAACAGACCTATAATATCCGAACTGTCCGTGAGAGCCCTGGGCAGTGCAGAACACACATTTTGGGGAAGAGTGAAGACTGGGCATAGGTGTTAAAGCTAGGGATGCTGCCAGACCTCTAGGCTTGAAGCGGTTTCCATCATGTACAAGATTTGCAGTGTGGTTTGATGGCACTCAGCATCCCCACTATATACATTGTATTTCAGAATCCATGCAACTGGGAGTGCATCAGGTCAATCTGCAAGTAGGAACCAAGGCAGCTGGAAGCCAGAGTGTGGCTGGCATGTTGCTGACAGGCTGCTGGACCATGGGTTGCTGGACCAAGACTGCCGTTATGGATTCAGGATGTGACCTGCATGCTGTTTGTGAACAGCCTAGGTTGGGAGCTCCATTGGCAAAGCTTTTATGAAGCATGGCAAGTAGCCAGGCAGGTGGTGACGTAATCTCTGACTGGTCTGGATTGCCCTGTGGAATGTGATAGGCAGGTCATGTTTGTTCCCATGGAACAGAGGCTCTGGGTTTCTTTGTTGTCAGTTATGGTGGATCTTTCTCTTTAGGGACAAGAACGTTTGAATCCCTCAGGTGGGAGAGAAAAGGAGCATTTTCACTGACTCACCATAGCTCACTGTGATATATAGTGGAGAAACCAGCACCTGGATTACAAACCCAGGCAAGCAAAATCAGTAGTATTATCTTCTACAGGTTGAACCTTTCTAATCCAGAACTCTCTCGTCTGGCAGCATCTGTAATCCGGCATCATTTTAGTTAGCTGGATGACCACTTATCATGAGTATAGCCAAGTTTCCTGTGGTGCCATAGTTTATTTCCAGCCACCAGTCCTGGCTCTCTGTGTTCTGTGCTATTATTTAGCTCTAATTTACCCCTAAATGTCTTCTAAGAGCTCAGTAAACCGTGAAGGTGTTGATAATGTACTAGACAATATTGAGCTCCTGTGATCCAGCAAATTCTCTTGCCTGCTACTGCTCCAGGTCCTGAGGGTGCTGGATGAGAGTGGTTCCACCTGTAATGAATTTTATATTTAAAGCATGATCAGGATGTGATCTGAACTGGATGTGTGCTCTCATGGCTAGTGAGAAGCTATCTTGCTCTGAATAGAATGTCTAAAATAACGGCATATCAATCCCTTTCAGGGCTGTCTTTACTAGGTCAGGTAGAGCAATTTATAAAGAAAGGAGGGTACCTACTGATCAAACTTGGGGGAGGAATATAGTTTTGTTTTCATAAAACATACTAGCTTTACTAAAGATCTGTTGGATTTTGTTTGAACCCTTGGCTCAGGATATAAGGAGTGCAAATTGTATCTTCCCTGAAGTGGACTGAACTTTAGGCTTGGGGCCTGAGAGGGAGACAGTAAAAGGGTTAGACTTTGTCAGGATGGGGCCTTGATTAGATCTCGGCTGGTTTAGGGAGAGCGCTATGAAGAATCAAGTAATAAGGAACGTCCGTGCATTGGTCCCTTTAGTTGCCATTTAGCAGGACAGAGTCAGTGGGTCAGGGTTTAATGTGGCTTTACAGCTGGCTGGCTTCATGGCTGTCACTTTTTACCAGGGGAAGACTTTTTGAAAGCTCTTTTCTATCATCATCTTTTCCCAGGGTTTGTAGGAGGGACAAGAATGGTGGCCACAGAAAAAAACTAGGAAACCAATGTATTTAAGAAGAACTCAAATTATAGATTTCTACAACTACGCTTAATTTCCGGATGGATTCTCTTCGAGAGCAACACTATAGTGATGAATGAAAATAAGAGGGCAAGGAACCAGGGTGGGGACCACTCAATGTGACTCAACAGAGTCTTTTAGATATAAATTCTATGGGTCTTTGATTACAGTAAGATACCTGAGAGGCATTTAAAACCTCTGTACCTCTGGGCTTCTTTGTTGCTGTCCTCCTTCCATTAGGCAAATGCTTTTCTTTCTTCCACCAAAGGAATTGTGTGACTTCCTTTTGTCATATTTCCTGTTTGCATGCACCATTATCCATCTGTTTAGCTCTGAAAATATATGAAGCCAATTGCAGTGCACAGGAGGCAGAGGACATACAAGGGACCAAAATGTGCTCGTCGAGCACCATCATGAATCTAGTACTATAGCCATCTATCTGGAGTCCCACTGTGGTACCTAAAGTCCTGTGAGGAGTAAGTTGAAAACTGGTGGGCAGGAACACCCGTTGAAGTTATTTTTGGTGTTCTGAGTGTGGAAACAGTAGGATGTGTGGGAGATAGCATTGCCCAGTGATTGGAGCACTGTGGTGGAACTCGGGAGTCTAGCTTCATGTCCTAGTTCTGCCCCTCCACTTCTTTGTCTTGTCTAGTTAGTGGGTAAGTTCTCTGGGTTGGGGACCATCTCTTATGTGCGCAGCATCTGGTATAATGGAACTTCAGACTTGGCTGGGGCTATAGTTGCTACCAGTAATTCGTAATAATTGGTAGTCAAGAGTAGGAAAGCTAACCTGAAGCAGTGTAATCTTGCATTTTGGGTTGAGCTTTTCAAAATGCATAGCTTTAGCTTAACTCTTCTCCTCCGGATGTCCATGGGAGTTTTTACCATTTAGTGGAATTAGGGCAAATCAAGTATTTTGCCTGCAGTGAGGGTAATGGTCGTTCTATTTTACCTGGAAGAAAGTTCCATAATCTTGGTGCTGCTGCTGTGAAAACTTTGTTTTCTTTATCTGGATTTTTTTTCAACCCTCTTAGGAATTCAGCAGATGGCTGTGCATAAGATTTTTTAAAAAATTATCCTTTATAAAAATGTGTATTGACAATGCCAATTTAAAAAACACCATCAATTGTTAGTTACATTCAACATGTGATTTACTAAAGCCATCTGTAGTGTACAGTAAAAAAAGATTCTTGTGCTGGTGTCATGCTGTAGATCATTCTTGATAAAATTTATTAAATAACTATCACCTTGGCAATGGAATGGTTAGTTTTTGTGTTTTATAAAGCAAATTATAAACTCATAATCTGGTTTACAGCAGGCAGAGTACAACTGCAGTACCTCCTAAACTGCATTGTGTATTTGGTGGCTATGATACAGTAACAAACTGGTGTGTGTGTGTGTGTGTGTGTGTGTGTGTGTGTGTAAAAATGTAACAGCCCTGGTTTTAAAAATTTAATGGCTGTTCCTCTGAAAACTGCAGTTTCATGGTACTACATAAAAAGCAGTTAAAAAAAAAAAATCCCAGGAAAACATCTCCTTCCCCCTGCCCACCTCAGAAGGTACTCTTTAAACTCAATAATTTAAGAACACTAATTCAGATTTATCTACTATTATAATTTTGGCAGCATTATGCAGTTGTCATTGTTTCAGTTACACAAAGCTTTGCTGCACTTGGCATCTGTGTTGCAATTTATTTTAATGAAACTCTGTTTTTGTTTTTTGTTTTTAATGCTTGTATGAGGTGTTGAATGAATTACCTTGGTAACTGAAACTCCAGAATATGCACAGAGCAGACACAGCATGGGAGGAGCAGAGATACCTTCCCTATACTGCAATGCCAATGTACTGCAACCTTGATCTGGAGAGATTGGCTCTAAGGTGATAGGGTTAGAGATTTCCATGCCCATTCAGTCCTTGGTGCCTTTGCCAACCAGGTACCAGTTTTGTTGTGGAATCATTCTGGGAGATAAAACATTTATTGTACACATACAACGCCAGTTTTGTCTTATTCCGCTATAAATATATTGATATAGTGGTACTAGGTCACTTGGTCATCTCTCATCTGCATTTCGCGTGGGTTCTGTATCATGTTCCCTCTTGGAGGGCCACCTTCCACAGAAAAAACATAAGGTAAACACACTTGAAGGGAAATACAAGACATTGTTCATTTTAAGGGCGTTGCCAGCTGTAAATACAAGCATACTCAATTTTCCTTCACAAAGCACAGACTCTTATGAGTGAGCCCATTTTAACATATTCTGCAGAGCTGCATATGAAGAGTTTCCATGGAAATTTGATGAGGATGACATTTGTCACTTTTTTTTTTTTACTCTTGAGACAAATTTAGCCTACAAAATCATAAACCTAAGCATGTCTGAGATTCTTCACGAGCTGAGATTTTTGTAATTTCTGCGCTGCAGATGCCTTTAATCCTAGCAAAGTAAGATATTTTTAAGCACCAATAAATGTATTGGGCCAGATTTTTGTCTGATGTATCTCCATTGACATGAGTGGACTCATACCAGGGACAAGCTTGGCCCATTCTGTGTAATGTACATTAAAAGCATCCAATAATATAGCAAAGGTGTTTAATTTTCCAAAATGTGGAGCCAAATCTGCGACACCTTGACAAGCATCTGAACTTGCTCTACGCTTCGCCTCCTGAACAAGGCTTTTGGTCTGTCCTGTTGTGCTGTGCAAGCTTCAACTAGGACAGGCTCTCCAGGCGATGCATATAATTGTGCTCGCAGCCCCTGGGTTTTCTACATTCCTTTTCCTTTGCTTGGTGCAAGCTCTGGTTGCAATGGTATTGCAGGAATGACAGCAATGGGTACAGGTCAGAAGGGAAGAGAGTATCAGAGTGTGAACCAGGTTAGCTCTCTGCAGATGAAATTTCAAGAGAATTTCATCAAAATTTTGATGCCTGACAAGCTTTAGCCAGCTCTGAGTGACAGCCTGTCCTGAGATACCCTGTTAAGTTATGTCAGCTCTCTTTACTCACGTGCCTCTCATGCCCATCTGTTCCATTTTGTGTATTTAAACTGCAAGCTCCGTAGGTTAGGTACTTGTCACTTACTACATGCGTGCACAGCACCTAGCACAATGGGATCTGACCTGGCCTACACCTTCAGATACTACTGCAATACAAATATATGAATTGACTTCAGTTGTTGGTGCTTAGTACCTCCAAGAACCAGGCCCTAGAGTGCCTGCATAAACGAATTAATATTATCTTGTATATAATGACTCTCTTTATTCTGTTCAGAGCTTATCTTGTGTCAGACTGAATAAATCTTTTAATTTAATTTCTGCAGAAGTGTTTCTAATGGAAAGTTCACGGGGACTGTGTAATTAGCAGATTGCTCTCTCCTGAAAAGAACACAGCAATGCCGTGCATTAAAATTTTACAGTGAATTGAGTAGCTGTTTGCCTCAGCAGCAGCATCATACATCTGATGGTTTAAAATTTGTAGGAACTTGTAGCTCTGCCTCTGTGTAAGAGAGTTTTCAGTAATATTTTTGTTTGAGTTGATGGCACTTGGCAATGGAAGGGTTAATTTTAACTGGTAGGAACTCAACAAAGAAATTCGGCCAGATGAAGTAGTTTGGCCTTGATATACAGATGTTTCCTATACAGCCTGATACAGAAACTGTGGACGCTCCTAAACAGGAGTGATGGTTTGTCAAAAATAAATCTGCTTAGAATCAGTGAGCTACTGCAACCACCCTAAAGTTTAATTACATTTGCTAGGATAAAATAGAGGTGTCAGAAAACCTGCAAGTGAGCCGGCAAAATAGACTCACCTTCATAACATGTTGGGGTTTCTTTGTTATAACCAGCCAATGATGAGCCCCAGAAAAGCAGAATGAGGATGGACGTCTCAAATGCAAGGGGACCAGGAATGAAGCTGTAAGATACAAACAAACATTTCATGCTTAACATAGCTTCGTTTTTTAACAAGCTGAAAATGATGGGAAAAGATGGGTGCACTGTTCCCTCTCTAACACAGAGGGAATCAGAGGGGCAGAGTTTAATGATTTGTCCAAACGCAGACAGTGGCAAGGGAAGGATTACAATAGTGGGTTCATTACTCTGAAGCCTCCTATTCTAACCAGGATTCCACACCTCGACATCAAGTCAAAACAATCTCCAACAGGAAATAGTAATAATGTAGCTGGTTTAATTTCTTTCAAATGATACTCGGTGTTGAAGTCTAGTAATTCTTCTGCAAATAATTGCTCACAACATGTGAAGCCATTTGTGTGAGCTGCTGGTGATTAGGTAGACAAGCTCGTGTCTGTGACTGAGGGAAAGGATGAGTAAAACAGGACTACAGAATCAGTTGAAAGGGCGGTGGTGATGGTGATGTGAAGCTAGAACTGGATGCTGTAGAGAAGGGGATGCCTGAAAAAGGATTCAAAGAGCAGGGTGGGATGGTCTCACTATCGGACAAAGGAGATGATCTTTGGATAGGCAGCTAAGAGGAGATACAGGAGCTCAAATGGCCAGAAAGGAGGTAACCATAATCAGGACAGAGGATGAAGGTTTGGATGAAAGCTTTTGTGGTAGGGATACTTTATCGGGGTTTGACTCGCTGCCACAGTGCCTCCTGCTGATCACACAAGAAATTAGCTTGAACCTCAGCAGGTCGCCCTCTCCTGGCCAGCATGTTTCCCATAGTCACCTTGCTCTCTCTGGAATCTGCTGTAACTCTGTGTCATTGCCTGGATCATGGTGCCCTCTTCAGGACCCTTCCCTCCAGCAGTGCCCATTATTTAATCTCTCTCTCCTCTCAGAAGTGTGAGGGGTGGTTTTAGTCTTCAGTCCCACCTGCCATGGTGGCCAGCTGCAGCCAAAGTCTAGCCCCAGTGTCTCAGGGACAAGCTGCAGTCTGTATCAGCTGCTGTCCTTAGTGGCACGATGTGGTGCAAGAGGGAATGGGGGGGGACCCAGCCCTACCCACCACTCTGGGTCCTAGCCCAGGTACCATCAAAGCAGCAGTCTTGTGTTGCCCTCCTTCTCTCTCTCTTGATTGCCTCTCACCCCCTGGGCCCCTTCCCCTTGACATTTGCATCCTCCTGGCCCTTACAACAAGGCCAGCAGTCTGGCAGGTGTCTGGCTGGAGCCTCTCTCAGCTCCTCTGAGCCTGCCTAGCAGTGCTATGTCGAGGTGCTTCTCCCCTCCTGGGAGCTGGTCCTACATCTTCCCAGGCCAGGACCCATCTGCCTCTGCTCTGCTGACCAGCTTATATACAGGACTATCCCAGAAAGCTGGCCTCTAATTGGCTACTTACAAGTCACTTGCAGATTGGCAAGGCAGCTGCCCCACTACAGATACAAAGAAATGCTGGGTCTTAGGTCTTGTCTGTACTTACTTGCACCATCAATCTACTTCAGTACAAACAGCTTAGATGAAGCTGCCATATCTGCCATGGCAACTTATCTACAGTAGATGCAATACATTGATGGACGGTGGATTGATCACTGCAGCGTCAATCTACCACAATAGTGAAGGTAAGGCCTCAGAGATGTCGAAGCAGCAGCAGGGATTGGGTATGGCTTGGTTCTGGACATGATGGACAAAGGTGTCAAAGTGAGCACAAGATCTAATGATTATGGACAAGGGGTAATGTGGTCAGGAGTTCTTTGAGAAACACAGGGCATGTTGGATTTTCATGTTTGAATACTGGTATCTGAGCAATTTTCATTGTGTGTATTTTAGATAGTGTTGAATTCAGTGAAGCAGAAGAACATAAAGTGTTTTTAATGTCTCTTTGGATAGATAAACCCTTATGAATTGCTACACAAAATCTGAACACTTCTCTTTAAAGCTTCAGATATAATAAGGAGTGATTTCAGCATCACAATTCCCATTTAGAATAAACTTATCACCTTTGTAAATAAACAGATCTTCTTCATAAGCTGCAAGTCCCCCATGTATTTCAGGCTAGCTGAGTCCAGTCTTTCTCTGATACCTTGAGGCAAACCCCCACCTGTGGAGACATTGCAACGCTTTCGAATTATGTGCAATGCCTGATAGAAAATTTGTGCTCCAGGTGAGTAGTATGGATAATTAAACTGTGACACATTCTTAACCATGGTTATTTATAACATAACGAGGTTTTGTTTGAATTTTAAATTGTAAAATAAAATAAATCAAGATTTTTTTTTCCCCCAGAGTAACTGCTGTGCCTACACGGTTTATAGGTCACCCATCTGCTTTGTAGATTTCGTCACTGTGTCATCAGATGAGTTTTGCGTGCTCTTGAGCAGGATGAATTAATATGCACAAATATTAAGATTATTGCCCCTCAGTTGAGGGGTTTATCACAGTAAGAATAAAGGTGAAAATTAGTTATATGTCTAAACAGGGACGTCTATAGGACTCATGCAGATAACATCCCCTCCCCCGTGGTTCTCTTTAAATCTTTACCACTTCAAAGAAATGCTTCTACTTCTGTTCTTGCAATAAACCACTAAGGTCAAACTTAATCTATTTTTTTTTTTCCAAAGGGGCTTTCAAATGGTTACCCAAACCCTTTTATCTCTTTGTTGTCATCATTAGAGTAGTGTCAGAGCCCACTCTCTTTTCCATAGCATTTGTCACTTTTGAAGCTAAAAGGGCTCCAGTGTTCATTGTTGGTTATCTGGTGCTTTCCCATCTCTGGGAGAGAGAAACCTGTTTAATTGCCATGGAATGTGGCTGTAATGACATTGCCAGAAGTTTTTGTTTCTAAATGGCTTCTGGAGCATGTTTTGGATTCCCAAAGACATGCTATTCCAAAAAAAGAGCAATTGAGAGCAGGTGAATGCCTTTGCTGAACAAACAAATTCCATATCTCGTATATAAAATATGCTAATTAATAATATACCTTTTTTCACAATTGTGAAATATGAAGCTTTGGGAGTTTCCGAGTTGAATAGATGAACAGTCACAGCCATATATATATTATATGAAATCATTGGTTGTGACTGTTCATCTAACATGTACAGATTCAACTTGGAAGCTCTGGATGTTTCATATGTTACAATTTTGAAAAAGGTAGATTATTAAATTTAGCATTTTCACAGAAAAATTGAAAAAAAAAAAACCTACAGAATTAAGGTTACACATAGTCACTGATGAATCAAAACAATTAGGAAGCTACTGGGGCGAGAGCCACTGGAGGTTACGTAGTTTGTAATTAAAATAAAAAAAAACAATTGTTTATATGGTGCAATGCTAACTTCACAGCTTTCAATGAATTAAATAAACAGAAGTTAGAGAGAGCTGGGAATCACTCAGGCAAAGCCACAAGCCTTGGACAGGCAGACCGAAGCAGCTTGGGCTTGGGAGTATTCAGAAGTCTCCTCACAAGCTGGGAAGGAAGGACAGAAGCTGTCGCTACAGCTCCGCTAGTGGAAAGCACCAGAACTCTGCTGGATACGGTGACCATCTGTCCCGTATTGGGCGGGATGGTCCCATGTTTGGGCTGTCCCCCCACCCTTCACTTCCCTGAGCCTTGGGAAAGCAGGGGGAACGTGGGCAGCTGCAGCTTCTCTGGGGCTCCCGGGGAGGGATGACAACTGTCACCTGCTCCCTGGGGCTTGGAGGAACTACCTCTCCCCCACCATATCTCCCTATCCCGTATTTGGGACAGGGAGATATAGTCACCCTAGCCTTGGGTGTATAGTCCCCCAACAGCAATGCAGGCTTGGTTTCCTGGCCATGGTACAGCAAGAGAATACTGCTGTTGTGAGATGCTGACAGCTCAAACAGATGGGAGACAAAGAAGGGGAGATAAAGGCACTATAATGACTGTCACTTGTCCATGTTCATATAGCAATCAGTGACCAGAGCTCAGATTACAACTCAGGTCTCCTGAGCTACTGGGCCTTGCCGTTTCCAGAGGAGTTTTTCTGGACCTGTTTGAGCCTCTGGCACTCTAACACAGAAGAGCTTTATGTCCTTTTCAGTCTTGAGTGATCTATGGTGCTCATGCTTGTGAAAGGACTCCTCCGGTCTGTGTCTGGCTGGCTGAGCCTGTAGCTGCTGGTCTGTGATGCCCAAGGACGGGCCTGTTGCTTCAGACTTTAGGTTGGTATTTTTGTTAGAACAATTGTGAACTCTCAATAGTGTAATTAGTGTGTTAACAATGGCTGTAGTCAAGCTTGCCCAAGAATTTCTGTTCTAGCTCCCAGTTTTCAGTTATTTAATAAGTTTTTGTTTCATCAAGGGATGTGACTTTGGCTACATTAATATTACAAGTCGGGGTGGGGAGATTCCCAGCACACTCTTGCTGGGTCTGTGACAGCTAGTGTGAATATAAACAGCGGTATAGCACGGTATCATGGGCAGGATGCATGTACACAAGTGCATACCAGTGTTCCCTGTAAGCTGAGCGCTTGAGTGGCTGCCCATGAGAGATTCAGATGCTGCTCATCTGATCAGCAGAGTGCTCAGAGCTGCCCATGGCTGGTAGTATATGTTTCTATTGATGGTGCACATCCCCACATGCCTTGGTGCACATAACAAAATTTATTCTGTCCATGGAAAGAAAAAATATTGGAGAAACTGGTGCATACCCAGGCATTCAGGCAGATTTGTACTCTGCACAGCCTTAAACCATGCTACTGTGGCTACTCTATATGTAAGTGAGATAAGGACTTGCACAGTTAGCTTCTCGTGTAGCTGTAGTCCTAGGGTGTTTTGGGAAGATTTAATTTTCACTGGGCAGAGTTTCATGATCCCTTTAGAGTCACCCCTAGCCACATGCATGGTCTGGTTGAGACTTCAGTTGTATCAGTGGTTTGGATAGAATCATAGAATTCGAGGACTGGAAGGGACCTTGGGAGGTCGTCGAGTCCAGTCTCCTGCCCTCATGGCAGGACCAAGTACTGTCTAGACCATCTCTGATAGACATTTATCTAACCTGATCTTAAATATCTCCAGAGATGGAGATTCCACAGCCTCCTTAGGCAATTTATTCCAGTGTTTGACCACCCTGACAGTTAGGAACTTTTTCCTAATGTCCAACCTAAATCTCCCTTGCTGCAGTTTAAGCCCATTGCTGCTTGCTCTATCCTCAGAGGCCAAGAAGAACAAGTTTTCTCCCTCGTCCTTATGACACCCTTTTAGATACCTGAAAACCACTATCATGTCCCCCCTCAATCTTCTTTTTTCCAAGCTAAACAAGTCCAATTCTTTCAGCCTTTCTTCATAGATCATGTTCTCTAGACCTTTGATCATTCTTGTTGCTCTTTTCTGGCCCCTTTCCAATTTCTCCACATTTTTCTTGAAATGTGTCGCCCAGAACTGGACACACTACTGCAACTGAGGCTTAACCAGCGCAGAGTAGAGTGGAAGAATGACTTCTCGTGTCTTGTTCAAAACACACCTGTTAATGCATCCCAGAATCATGTTTGCTTTTTTTGCAACAGCATCACACTGTTGACTCATTTTTAACTTGTGGTCCACTATAACCCCTAGATCCCTTTCTGCCATACTCCTTCCTCCACAGTCGCTTCCCATTTTGTATGTGTGAAACTGATTGTTCCTTCCTAAGTGGAGCACTTTGCATTTGTCTTTATTAAACTTCATCCTGTTTACTTCAGACCATTTCTCCAATTTATCCAGATCATTTTGAATTTTGACCCTATCCTCCAAAGCAGTTGCAACCCCTCCTAGCTTGGTATCATCTGCAGACTTAATAAGTGTACTTTCTATGTCAATATCTAAATCATTGATGAAGATATTGAACAGAACTGGTCCCAATGCAGGTCCCTGCGGAACCCCACTTGTTATGCCTTTCCAGCAGGATCGAGAACCATTAATAACTACTCTCTGAGTATGGTTATCCAGCCAGTTTTGCACCCACCTTATAATTGCCCCATCTAAGTTGTATTTGCCTAGTTTATTGATAAGAATATCATGCAACACCATATCCAATGCCTTAGTAAAGTCTAGGTATACCACATCCACCGCTTCTGCCTTATCCACAAGGCTCGTTATCCTACAAAGAAAGCTATAAGATTGGTTTGACATGATTTGTTCTTTGCAAGTCCGTGCTGGGTATTCCCTAGCAGCTTACCACCTTCCAGGTGTTTGCAGATGATTTCCTTAATTGCTTGTTCCATTCTTTCCTGACCCAGAAGTTAAACTGACTGGTCTGTAGTTTCCTGCATTGTTCTTATTCTCCTTTTTATAGATGGGCATTATATTTGCCTTTTTCCAGTCTTCTGGAATCTCCTGTCTCCCACGATTTTCCAAAGATGATAGCTAATGCCTCAGATACCTCCTCTGTCAGCTCCTTGAGTATTCTAGGATGCATTTCATCAGGCCCCGGTGACTTGCAGACATCTAACTTTCCTAAGTCATTTTTAACTTGTTCTTTTTTTATTTTATCTTCTAAACCTACCCCCTTCCCACTAGCATTCACTATGTTAGGCATTCCTTCCTCAGACTTCTCACTGAAGACCGAAAAAAAGAAGTCATTGAGCATCTCTGCCATTTCCAAGTTCCCTGTTGTTGTTTCTCCCTCCTCGCTGAGCAATGGGCCGACTCTATCCTTGGTCTTCCTCTTGCTTTTAATGTATTTATAAAAGTCTTCTTGTTTCCTTATACCTGTAGCTAATTTGAGCTAATTTAGCTAATTTGTAGCTAATTTTGTGCCTTTGCCTTTCTAATCTTGCCCCGGCATTCCTGTGTTGTTTGCCTATATTCATCCTTTGTAATTTGTCCTAGTTTCCATTTTTTATGATTCCTTTTTTATTTTGAGATCACACACAAAATCCTGGCTAAGCCAAGGCGGTCTTTTGCCATAGTTTCTACCTTTCCTACACAGAGGAACAGCTTGCTTTTGGACCCCTAATAATGTCCCTTTGAAAAACTGCCAACTCTCCTCTGTTGTTTTTTCCCCTCAGTCTTGCTTCCTACAGGACCCTACCTACCAGCTCTCTGAGTTTATCAAAATCCACCTTCCTGAAATGCACTGTCTCTATTTTGCTGTTCTCCCATCTACCCTTCCTTAAAATTGTGAACTCTATGATTTCATGATCACTTTCAGATTCTCAATCAGTTTCTCCCTATTTGTTAAAATCAAATCTGGGGCAGCTTCCCCCGGTAGGTTTTTCAACCTTCTGAAATAAAAAGTTGTCTCTAATGCAGCCCAAGAACTTATTGGATAGTCTGTGTATTGCTGTGTTAGTTTCCCAGCATATATCTGGATAGTTGAAGTCCCCCATTGCCACCAATTCCTGGGCCCTGGATGATTTTGTTAGTTGTTTAAAAAAAGCCTCATCCACCTCTTCAACCTGGATAGGTGGTCTGTAGTAGACTCCTAGCAGGACATTACCCTTGTTTATTACCCCTTTTAGCTTAATCCAGAGGTTCTCAACACATCTGTCTCCTATGTCCGTCTCCACCTCAGTCCAAGTGTGTACATTTTTAATATATAAGGCAACACTCCCTCCCTTTTTCCCCTGTCTGTCCTTCCTGAGCAAGCTGTACCCTTCCGTACCAACATTACAATCATGTGTATTATCCCACCAAGTTTCCATGATGCCAACAATGTCATAATTGCATTTATTTATTAGCACTTCCAGTTCTTCATGCTTATTACCCATACTTCTTGCATTTGTATATAGGCATCTAAGATATTGATTTGATCTTGTCTCCCAGTTTTGCCCTGACCCTCTTTTTTTCTCTGCCATTATAGCCCGTGCTCCCTCTCATTTCCAACCCATCTCCCAGATCTCCATCTTCTCTACTTACCCGTGGACTTTGCTCCCCTGTTCCTGTCAAACCTAGTTTAAAGCCCTCCTCACTAGGTTAGCCAGTCTGTGTCCAAATAGGGCCTTCCCTCTCCTCGAAAGGTGAATGCCATCTCTGCCTAGCAGTCCTTCCTGGAATAGCATCCCTTGGTCGAGGAAGTCAAAGCCCTCCTGGCGACACCATTTACGGAGCCAAGCATTCACCTCCAGGATGCACCTGTCTGCCTGGGCCCCTGCCTTTGACAGAACGGATTGAAGAGAATACCACCTGCGCCCTAGGCTCCTTCACCCGTACTCCCACAGCCCTGTAGTCACTCTCTTGATCCGCTCAGTGTCACACCTTGCAGTATTGTTAGTGCCCACATGGGGTAGTAGTCAGAGCGTCAGATAATCCTCGACAACACTTCTGTAACGTCTCGGATACGGGCCCCCGGCAGGCAGCAGACCTCCCGAGATGAAATGTTGGGGCGACAGATGGACGCCTCTGTCCCCCTCAGAAGAGAATCGCCGACAACCCCCACTCTACGTTTCCTCCTCACAGTGGTGGCAGCAGACTTCCCAGCCTTGGGGGTATGAGGCTTCTCCTCTGCTGTACGGGGTGATTCCTTGTCTCCTGCATCAAGTACAGCATACTGGTTTCCTAGTACCATGGGGGGAGGGTTGGGAGCAGGGGTGGAGCACTGCCTGCTGCCAGAAGTAACCAGCTGCCAGTGTCCACCCTGAGCCATCTCCTCCTCCACCAGTGGTGTATCAGCTGTCCTGTGTACTAGGACAGCTACCTCAGCTGTCTCCGCATGAATACTGTCCAGGAATCATTCGTGGATTTGGATACTCCTCAACCTAGCCCCCTTCTCCTGCAGCTGTCCCACCTGCCGCTTGAGAGAGTCCACCAGCAGGGACCTTTCACACTGGATGCTCCCCCCCAGCCTGGATGTCAGTAAGTGGGAATTGTAGGCCACAGTCCTTGCAAAACCACACCAGGATTTGGGTAGAGGCATCCGTGGTCAGGCAGTCTGTCTGGCTACAGGCACAGGCAGCGGAGACAGTAGCTGTGCTGGCACAGGTGTTGCAGGTCTTCCTGACCATCGTAGGCCTCCCTCTGTTAAACTTCCTCTTAAACTCCCCTGTCTGCAGCCCCCATCTGCTTCGCTCACCTGGTTGCTCTGCCTCTGGCTTATGAAAGCTTGCTGGCCTAGGTCAGGCCTTACCCCTCGTTGGTCACTCAGGGAAAGGCTGATCCTGAGGCTGATCAAAGGCAATCAAGGGAGCAAAGGGCAGGAACTCAGTCCCAACTACCACAGAAACTGAAATCACCCACATGAAATCAGAATCGCAGTTAGCCAGGATGCCTAACGCCCACTCCTTTCGCTGGGAGAGGAGGCTACAAGCCCCCAGGAGGCAAGAGATTTTCCAAGCCCCCCCCCCCCCCCAGCCCTTCTTTTAACTGGGCTATTGCTCATTTGGTAAGGTGTGCTGCTGCCCTGGAAGTAGGGTGACCATCTCTCCCTCAGCCAAATATGGGGTGTGGGGGCTGTCCTGGCCAAAGTGGGATGGATGATCACCCTACCTGGGAGTCAGATGGTGGATGCCGTGTCAGGGCGGTGGGGGCAGCTGCAGTTCTTGGTTGACCCATGACTTGGGGCACCCTAAATGGTGCTGCCACCTCTCCAGCAAAGCTCCCGGGTTCCACCAGCTGGGGGAGGTCTGGCTCCTCCAGCCAGGGGAGGTCAGGTAGCAGCCACATGGGTCCTACTCCCCCAAGTGGGGGAAGGTGGGTGCAGCCACACCTGTCTGGCACCCCAGGTGGGTGAAGCCGGGCAACAACCATATCTGTCAGGTTCCCCCACCTGGGGGAAGCCAGGTGACAGCCACGCCGCCATACGGGTCTGGCTCCTGGCTCTCCCAGCTGTGGGGAAGCAGAGCAGGGGGGCAGCCACCTGCTAAAAAAAGTAGAATATGGGGGTAATTAACCCATTTTGCAAAATAAATCAGGATGCCAGGATGGCGCCCGAAATGCAGGGCTCTCCCGCTCAAAACGGGACACTTGGTCACCTTACCTGGAAAGCGTTACTGCACACGTGTGTGGCTAAATGAGAGTTGGAGTGAAGTTGAAAAGCTCTTTATCATTTGCTGCCTGCTCTGTGACTCAAGTAAGTAAACAGCATATTTAGGCTTGAAAGGATTCGATTTTTGTCAGCAAATGTCAGGAGAACCTGTTTCACCATGCACACGAAGCAATTATTTCCAACAATGATATTCTAGATTTAAGGGTGGGCTGATTGAGAGCTTAGCAGACTCCCAATTTCATGTGTATATAAAATGTGTTGTTATGAATGCTGCAGGAGGCACGTTTTCACAGCTCTGCTAGAACAGCTGGCTTGTTAGTAGAGCGGGAGTTGCACACAATTATGAACAATTCATAAAGCTTTAACACTTTGAATTGCAATTTCTATTGACATGAAATAATCATTGTATGACTCTTCTCTCTCTCATCACTGTAAACATTTCAGTTATAATCTTAAAAATAATTTTTAAACATCAATATTATCTGTTGAAATTCTTATTTTAAAAAAATCTAATTTTGCCAAACATAGCTAAAGGTAAATTTGGGCATACAAGCAACTTTGTCCTATGCTGCATATCATCACAGTACCCTTCAATACAGTGTGATATTATTTGTCAAATAACATAATATAATGTGCATTTTTAAAACTATTTCATTAACTTAGTTTTAAAATGCATGTGAGAACCTGCAGCATTTTTCTTTTTTTTTTCTTTTTGCGCACATCATTAAATCTTATGATTACCCCAACTAGTCCATAAGGAGAAGGATGCATATAGAACCATTTCTTTTTGGATAGAGACTTGATATCTTACAGATTTGTTCAGTTACAGACTGGAAAACAGGACTGAAAAAATAAGTTCTAGTCAGAACCACCAAATGCAGTAAATTTTGTGTATTTAGACCGAGTTCCTTTCAGTGTTAACATACACAATTTATACTGGAAAGAAACCATTGGCCAGCTAACATAAAGGTAGAAAAAATGTGCATGAACAAAAGATCTAATAGCATGTCCTGAAAATGCTATGGGTGTATATTATTCTGCATGCCGGTGTTCAATGCCTGGCTAAGCATCTCGTCATGTTATAGGGTGTTACCTCATAAAAAGGCTATATCATTTTTGTGTGTATTAAATCAGTTGTTCTATGCCTGCTGCCAGTGGTTTTAGTCAGTCCTTGATATAGCAGTGTGCTTTATAGAGCTCCGTAATTAAATGGTAACTTGGAAATATTAGGGGGCTCAAAAAGCCCTTCCTCCCAAAGACAGAATGTGAGGAGACCATTCAGTAATGGTTATAGGCCTGTGTTCTATGTCCTTTACTAGTCTTGAGATGGGGCTTCCCATATCATAAAAGATTGAAAGTGATTTCTCTTCCCTTTTCCTTTCCAAAATTATTTTTATCAATGTTTCAAAATACATGCTATAAAAAGCCATTAAAGTGACAGGATCCCAGTCTAACAATGTTGAAAAGTAAAATTACCACCTGTGGCCATCAGCAGAGACCCAAAAAAAGCATAGACGTATAGAATCCTAGGGTTGGAAGGGACCTCAGGAGGTCATAAAGTTCAGCCCCCTGCCTTAAGCAGGTTCAACCCCAACCAAATCATCCCAGCCAGGACTTTGTCAAGCTGGGACTTAAAAAAACTTTAAGGATGGAGATATCACCACCTCCCTAGTTAACGCATTCCAGTACTTCACCAAACAAAGAAGCAGAACAAAACAGTGTTGCATATATGTTCTGCGGCAATGTGAAATTTTGAGACATTCCAAGCTGTAATTTTGGAGAAGGAGGATGTGCTTCTAAACATACCATATAAATGTTTCTTGACATTCTGATGAAAATAGGACATCTCTTTTTAAAAGGGGCAGGTGGGAAATGGTAAACAAATGGGGCTAAAATATAGTGTTATGTTGAGAAAGTTGAAGGTGATTCAAGAGATTTCATGAACCTGTGTTATATTGAATGTGGAGTGGGAGGGCCAATGAAAAGAAGACTGGATTGCAAATGAGTCATTCAGACCTGGATTTTGGGCCTAGCTTTGCACTGGCTGACGTGAAATCTTGGGAGAGTTACTTCACTAGTGTGGAAAGTACAGATGTTATTGAGGAGATTATAATGCTTAACATCTGCACAGAACTCTCTGAGATCTATAGATTTAAAAATACCAAGTACTTAAGGAGAATTAAAAAATAATTTCACTCCTGTATGGAACCATTGATGCTGCAGCAGCAGCATCCGTGTGGTCTGGGATCCGCAGATTTAATGTAAGGTTAAAATTTCCCCTTCTAAATTCCATACTATGTAAGCTGGTGAAAATCCTGTTGACTTTATCAGGATTGCATGTTGGTTATGCCAGGGCTGAAGGTGTGGTTCCAGATCTCTGAATAAATCAGTCTCTTACAGGACTGAATGTTCCCTTTATGTTCAGTGAATTTCAATGTATCTGTCATTGCTAGCAAAAATGTGACTGAATCACCTTTTGGAGGTGTTTCTGGTGACAGAGGCATGCTAATCTTGTTTCCCCCCCCGCCCCCTGATGCTTTTTAGTGTTTGTGTCCAGAGTAATTTTAAAGGTCTCAACCTCTAAACATTATTGCATGTGACCATTGTTCCTTCTGTTTTCCATTCCTGGGTGAAATAAATTTTATGTGCTCTGAGGCATCTGTGGACGTTCACCACCAGTAGAAACACATGCTATGGGTGCTCTGCTAATCAGCTGAGTGGCACCTGAATCTCTCCTGGGACGTTGCCCAAGAATGCATTGTAGAGGGAACACTGCATGGGACTGGACACAAACCCCCAAATCACCCAGCATGTGTATGAATAAGGAACTGGAGAAGCACACGCTGCGGTAAGAGTTAACTAACCGAGAACAAGAAAACCTACAAGTAAAACTAAAGAAAGTACAAGCACGTAAATGCCTCGTTGCCCTCTCTAAATGAATGAACGTTAAGTGATCATGAGCACTGGGGGCGCACAATGCCAACAGTTCTTGGTTTCCGTATCAGACAATCCCAACGCCAAAGGGATTGTCTGCAGAGAGAAATGGACCAGAATAGCTATTGTGGATTAACTCCACAATAGTTGCCTCTGTGGGCTTGTTTGGTTTGGACTAACAGAGACTTTTTTCTATTTTAACTTCATCTATTTCCAAAATGGAGTGAGCTAAACCAGGAAAAGGCCCTCATTGGGGAGTAACTGGAAGAAGGCCTCTTGCTCCAGAATAAGAATGTCCACAGTGGGTGTTAATCTGGAAAAGCTATTGCATTTGAAATTCATACCCTGCCTTCTTTCAGAGTAACTGCTTTTGTAGCCTATCCACAAAACAAAGGATAGCCACTGTAATATAGCTGTGGAAACCACCAAAAAGGACATAGCAAGGAAGTTAAGAACTAAAACTAAAATCTGTTGGAAAAACAATCCCTGTCATAAGACACTTGATATGGTCCATCCGTCAGTGTTTACACTCCTGGCACTTTGCTGGTATAAGTGTGTCTGAAGCATTCTGTAATGTGATGGCAGAAAATCATAATGAGTATTAATACAATTACATTTCATAGTGCAATGTGCAATTTATTTTAAATTGCAATCATTTGCCTTTTATCTCATAAATTCACCCATGCGTACAGACATGCAACATGTGAATGTTGCATGGTTGTGGATGTAGCGATGCGTTTGGTGTTTATCATTTGACTGTCTCTTGGTTCGTGACCCCTATCTGTTTTTCTTGGCATCTTGCGCACTCTCAAGTTTCGTGTCAGGGTACTAGACTGGGGCACTTTTTCTGATTATGAGACGTGAACGTTATGATGCTGGCAGACCAGGTGCCAACTCATGCCAAGGCCTCCAGGCCTCCCTGAATACTGACATCCACAGCTGGAAGCCATATACACCTGTCTGTTAGCACTGGTAGAACAGGTGTTCTGTATATGAGAGAGTGTTAGTGACTTTATGAAGTGTGTGTGAGGTGCTGCACGCATCCGTTTCGCTTATACCTGTAATATTTGCTTTGTAACTATGAAAAGTGTTTGCTATGAAACTAGAAACCCCCACTGTCAGGAGAGGAGCTCTGCCGAGTGTGAAATACTAGTTTACCCCATGTCATGCTCTGCCCAGTAAAACAAGGCCCACAAGCACCAGCTGAACCATTGTAGAACATCAGTGGACCAAAGACTTGGTTGATTGCTCGCCGCATCCATCATATCATGAAGAGGATGTGTTAGCCTTACAGGACCTATGGAGATTGCCTATTGGAGAAGTGGCCATTACCATTTGAAGCCACAGACGGTAGCTCGTTGGTGTGTGCCTACCTGCTTTAACCTTGTAAACATCTTGATTACTTTTCTTAGTTTATAAACCTGTAGTTTAGAGTATTAAAGGGCTGGCTAAGGTTGTCTTTGTTTGATCTGAGGTGGAATTTAGTCAGGGTAAGTAACTTCATTTGGGACTGGAAGTAATCTGAATATAGTTGTGATTTTTTGATGTAAGGGGTTATCTATCACAAGGCAGGGTTGGCTAGACAGAAGGATAGATTTGAGTGCCCAAGGGTATCTGTGACTCCATGAAGAGTTCACACTTGGCACTTGGTTGATGAAATCCAATTATAGAACTCGTAGCGAGCTGAGGGTTTGTGCCCTGGTTTGTAACGTTCTGCCCTGAGGTTGGCACATACCTTTGTGAGCCGCTCTAGACTGCCTGACCTAGGTTACTGAGGGAAATTTGAGTGAAATGGAGCTGAAGTGGCCTTTCTAAGGGCATAACTTCCCTACCTGCTGTACAGATGGGCAGTGATTGATCCAGCAGGGGCCAGTTTATTGCATCGAGTATCGTATATGTGCCAGAGTAAGATGTATCTAATAATCTCCATATGCTAATTGTTGAAAAAAATAATGAATGTAAGCAGTTACCTTTACTAACCAGTGCAATAGGTGACTGAGTTGTCAACCTGAGTTTGTACTGTTAATATCTGTGGGCATGAATGTGAACTTCCATACATCACATAATTTATAATCAGCTTGTAAATAGGATGCTACATTTTGAATAAATGGCCTTGTAAATAAAACATGGTATTCAAAACAGTTCTCTTTTGTGGCACTTACCTGGACTTTAGAGACCCACTCATTTTCATAGAAGTAAACAAAACTGCAGTTACAGGAATAACCAGTATGTAAATATCGTTCTTCAGCATTGTATTCAGTAGTTTGTAAGATACTACCCTTTTATTAAGTACATCAACCATTCATTATTGGAGAGCGGGGCCTCTCCTTGGCCGAAGTATTAGCTTAAAAATGTTGGATTTCCTTAAACCACAGCTTCAGTTCCCATCACGCTTGACTCCATTCTCCTGTCTAGAAAAAGTGCGTTCTGTGTGTTTTTGTGGTGTGTGATGTCATCTGGATGAAACTTTAAACACTACCCTAGTTCTGTGTATTTAAGATACATTTTAGAAATTCCATGTGCTTTTTGTACGGACCAGGGGTTTACCCTGATCTCCAGGGTAGGCTTTGGGAAGGTGAGGGGGCTGTTTGTTTTTAAGCCTATGACGGCAGCAAGCCTGTCATCCATCATGTGACTGCAGTTTTATTATTTATTTCTACTGCAGTAGCACCTTGGGGCCTCATCTAAGATTGGGGGCCTTTTGATCTAGAGGCTTTATGCACATTGCCCAAGATCCAACCCCTTCTGCAAAGAATTTATAATCTAAATAGAGAAGAGAGGCAGAGGGTAGGAGAGGGAAATTGAGGAATTGAAAGGTGAAGTGACTTACCCAAGGTGACACAGCAGGCCAGTGGCAAGGCTGGGAAGAGACCCAGTCTCCTGATTCCTGTCACTGTGTCCTCTCTACTGAACCTTTGCATGCCACACATGGCAGCACTGCAGTGAACCTATTCTTATGGGGGTGGGGGCGTGTAATACTCTGAAAGAGATTAGCAAAAGGATACTAATTGCTGTTTAAAATTGCCCTGGCAAATGCTATGACTTTTTCTTGAACCGTTATCATCTTAGGGAGCACAAAGCAAGAAAACAACAGGAAGTGCATATAAGCTTTTCTTTAGTAGACTTTTCACTCACAATCTGGTAGAATCAGAAGAGTTTGTTACTGCTAAATAGCTGACTAGGGCCATGTATAGAAGGCTACTGCAAATTTGTTCACCTATAGATTTCTTGCACTTCTGTCAGTTCAAAGCCAGGATAGGAAACCTAATGATGCAACCCAACCAGCTGATCAAATTCAGTAATGAATCCCATTCACGTGCCACCTGAAACATGCTGTGCATATGCTAAGAAGACTGAAAATATTTTAACCTGGGGGGTAAGATCTAAATACAGGTTGGGGCTCTGTGTGTGTGTGTGTGTAATTTTTTTTGTTTAGTATTCATTTTCTGGTATGTGGGTTTGTGTTTTTTCTCTGAGGAAGAGGAAAACACGTAAAAACCTGAGACGCACAGATGTAGAAAAGAATGGGTGGCGTACCAAAGACCAAGTGGAGGAGGTGGGAGGAAATCTCATGTGCAATCTTTGCATGCTCATGTTGCTTCCCAGCCTGAGTTTTCCCCAAGTCTGCATGTTCAGCAAGTGCAGGTGCAAGCCTGAATTTGTCCACCCCTACATAGGTACGCATTTACGAGGATCCACATTGGTTACAAGATTGCACTGTTTCATGTACATAAGAATGTTCAAGCACAACTCAAGTCTCCCTCAATTCTAAGTAGTATATGGGGTGGGAAAAAGATTTCACAAGCCATTTGTTGCGGGGAGGGAAATCTTGAAACAAGGGTGCTGTTGGGATGGGGTGCAAAGGGGCAGCTGCTCCAGGCCCAGCAAATTTAAAGTCTTGGGACTCCCAGCTGCTGCTACCACAGCAGTGACGGAGTCCTGGGCCCTTTTAAATCACCACTGGAGCATTAGGTGGTGCAGACTTGGTAACACTAAAGGGCTGGCTGGGGAAAGTGACCCTCCCCCAACCCCACCACCCCTCAATCCCAACTCTTGTGCCCAAGGGTCCAGAGCCAATCCTCCTTCCCACTTCACTTTGCCCAGTGGCCTGGCAATTCTATGGGCAACCCTGCTGGAAATAAACTGTTTTAGCAAATGTCAGATCCAGAGACAGGAACATTACTAGTTGTGTGACACTAAGTAATCTTACTCTAATGTGAATTTGCGTGCTTAGCCCTCCGATATAAATCTACCCAGTACCAAATTAAAGTTATAGAAACATACAAGGCCCTACTTCATTTGTGAAATTGCAGATCACACAATATTAAGCTTCCACCACAATTCTGTTTTTTAATTAGCTTTGCACAGTGCACACTGAGTATACAATTAGTACTGCACTAACATTCAATGCCTGTTAAATGAAAAAGGGTCGAGTAACTGAACTCAATATAAAATAGTTTTGTTAAGGTTTCTGGTCTTCTATTGTACTGGCCACTTTTAAAAAAAAATCAATGTAATATAGTTGCAGCAGAATGTTTATCGGAAAATGGCAGGCATAAAATACTATGCGATTGTTTATACTATTCCAGCAAACTTTCAACAAATAGTTCTTCTCTCACTTTTCCAAATTAGCATTATTAATAAAGGGCCCTTATTACTTTTCCATGTTTTTGCACATCTTATCTGCAAATCAGCTGGAATTATTTGAAGATTATCTCACAAGTCAAGTAGGGCTTTAAGACGCATAATCTTGTCATCTAGTGATTAAACCACAGGCCTGGGGAAGCAGACTTTTTGAGTCCTAATTCCATTTAAGCAGAATTCTGAGTAAAGTTTTAAAGTGTGCATTTGTGAGTACAAAATACACAACTATTTACATGCCTAATTTGTATGTGAAGTTACTTCAACAGCAGACACAATTCATACTCACTTGCACACACAACTGCCTGATTTCTGGTGGTAAAACATACAGATTTGGGGAATAGTTACACCCCCTCCTCCACACACACACATTCTGTGCTTGTAAATATTTTCAAAGCTTAGTCTCTGATCAGCATGTCTTAGTCATCGTGGTTGGGAATGTTAGATTTAAAATAAAACCAGCAATAGTATCTCAATAAGAACCAACTTCTGCAAATGAGCTGAGCTTTTCCAAGTAAAAATCATCTATCAAACCAAAGTCCTTGTGTTTCTAATAGAGCTGGACTAATCCTACTTCTTAGTCATTTGGTTGTATGCTATCAGCATGGAAGACCACAGAACAAAACTGGAAATGTTTTTTGTTAGTTAAAAACCCTCTGGAGCAAAAGCAGTAGGAAGATCCTGGACACTAGCTCTTAATTCTTGTCCCCCTCTTTTTGTCTAGTACAAACGACTGGTGAGGCTTGTGGTTGGTGTCTCATCGTTGAGATTTAGTTGAGATGCAGGGTGTGGTCTGTTACCTGAACTGGACAGACAGCAGCTTGCCTGGTCAGTTGCAAAAGGTCACAAGAGGGGACAAAAAAAAAAAAAGGCCCAACAATGAGTAGAAGGGAGAGGAGAATCTCCAAGTGGCTTTGAGCTGATTCCACCTACCCTCACCCTTTGTTTTTAAAGCTGCCTTCTCCTAGATATTTGCAAGCACCATGTCTGCCACCAGCTGGCTGGCTTTCTCATTTCCTTCACCAGTACTTCTGTCTGGTGGTGCTTTTGCCTCCTCTCTCAACAATGACTTGAGGCGTGATCCTGTACACTGGGAGAGTTAGTGGAATTTGGCCAGATATAAACCTGGTAACTCAGAATCAGAACTCTAATTGTTTTGAAGGAAAGTTATAAGCCATGGGCCCAACACTAAACTCAAAGCCAAATTTTAAGGCAGCTTGTTATGTGCCTGCCTCTTATCCAAATAGTGTATTTAAATTTAGGTAATCTGAGCAGACAGAGAACTTCCTGGCTGACAAACAATCTGGGTTTAGACCCAAAAATGGTTCAGTGGAATTAATAACTGTAAACCCTCAATTTAACATACTAATGGGGGAAGGGGTGTCTGTTAATGCCAAAAGTCTGTTAAATCTGAATCTGCAGCATGTCAGTGCATGCTGCCTGTCCATGCACGTGCCCCACCCTTCATGGGAGGAGCGGCCCCAGTCTTGGCTGCGGCCCCAGCCACTCTGGCAGCCCCGGCGCTGGTCAAGGGGGCTCCTCCAGCCCTGGTGGCTCCAGCAGCAGCCGTGGGTCTGGTGCCTCTGGTAAGTCGCCTGCATTTATTGGTTGGGCGGTGACGGACAGTGTCCTTTATTTCTGAAGTCTGTTAAATCAGGGTCCATTAAATTGAGGGTTTACTGTATTAATCTTGCTTTTTCTGTGTGACAGAGGACTGGGCATTGGTGGGCAGGTGGTTCATGTTTGTGGATTTTACTAAGAAATTTGACAGCATTGGGCCCGATCCTTCTTGAACAATTCTACGGCTGGTCAGGGTGGGTCAGAACTGAATAAGGCTTTAAGAAATCTCTGTGGAAGTACAGCGGCTTGGGTATTTGTGAGGTGAGAGCAAAGCAGCTGTTTTAACTTGATAGGTGTGAGGCAGAGCCTGGTGTTATCCCTGACCCTTTTCAGTGGTTACCTTGAAGAAATCTTAAGAGAAGCCACTGATGCAAACCGGTGGAAGGAAGGACAAAAATCTCGTCATCTGTGCTTTGCTGATATTGACCTGTGTGGATCCTCATGGGGAGAGGTTCCAAAACAGCTAGTAAAGCAAGTTTAGCCTGGCCTGAGGTCCAGGGGCAGAGAGCACCTGCTGCAGGTACAGTATGACAATGTAGCCATCTGGGCGGAATGCCTGATGGCATCTCTGACACTCTGTACCTCGAAGTACCCCCGTAACCTCCATACCAATCTCTCTCCTGTGATTATGATAAGCTTTGTACAAAGCCTGCCTTGTGAGGTGTTGGCTTGAAATTCATGATCAGTTGACTGTTGCTATCCCATTGGATTGTATGTTGTTGTTGTATGTGGAGTTAAGGCATACCGCTGTGCATATTGCTGCAGTATGTTGTGGGGTTGGGAATGCCCTCAAGCAGCCTTTCCGTTACAAGGAAGGAGTAGCTATCAATAGCCAGGCAGTCGTTAATGGTTCAACCACAGACAGTCCACTAGGCCAGAGCTTTCTCAGGGAAGGAACTTATATAATGGAGACTACATGACCAATGGGGACTCCCTCACCCTGCTATGTCACACCAAGGATCTTGCTAGCAATGGGATCAAGGTATAAAAAGAGAGACCGTCACATTGTTACTTGGCTTCTCCTGCCTCCTTTCCCCATTTCAACCCCGAAAGATGCGGGTGGGTAGCTGTGTTAGCCTGTAGCTTCACACATAACAAGCAGTCCTGTAGCACCCGAAAGAATAATAAATTTATTTAGTAGGTAGTGAAATGTTGTGGGAAAGAGCCACTTCCTCAGATATGGAGTCTCCAAATCTGAGGAAGTGGGTCTTTACCCATGAAAGCTTCTTACCTAATAAATAAACAGTAAAGACAAAGACTTTGAACTGGTGAAGTTTGGTCCCAAGCTGGGTGGTGGTCCCTGAGGAACCGTTATCTGTTTGTACCATCTGTCTGGGTGAGAGAAGCTGCTTTGAGTCATGTCTTTCTTAAAGAAAAAGTTTAAGATTTTGAATGAGTGTTTTACTTTTTACTTTCTTAAGATGATAATGTTTGACCTTTATGCTTACCAATAACAATAACTTAAAATCGAGCTTCCTGTAGCTGATAAACTTATTTTCAAGTTTTATTCTTACATACTACCATAGATTATATGAAAGGAGTAGGTATGTTCTAATGTCCTTGAGATTCATTTTATTTAGTTTATAAATAAGTGGGAAGGAGTGGGCAGAGAGAATTTCATGGCATTAGCAAGGCTTTGTACCTTCAAAATGTACCTGATCTAGGGGATTCTGTAACATTTCTAGCTATACAATAGGTGGTGTCAATTTTTTTTCACCACCGTTTTCAGTTGAAGGTAAATTTCCATATGAGACACCTACACAGTAGCGATTAGTCATCTGCAGATAGGCACTTAACTGTGTGTTTCACATGCACATGGGTGTGATGTTACTGAGATGGGTGGTGAACAGTTTTCTCTGTTCCCTGTTACTCATTCCAGCTTCCCAAAAATCCTGGGCATTGGATCTTCTAAACTAGAAAGTGAACCAAGGAAGGACTAGAAAGGGGCAGAGTTAGTTTTCTCACTTTCACAGGAGAAACAGAGGTAGAGAGATGACGAGACATGTCTGAGGGGAGAAGAGAACGCTGGTGAGAGGGCTGTCTATTGGCTCTTGCTACCTCTACAGCTGGGCAAAATATCTGACTGCCTTGTGTGACTGAGAACTTAATTTTCTGCCCTTGTGTAGGTCTCGTGTGAATGGAGAGAGTGCCCTAAGGGCCAGTTCCCCTTACATTCACAATCATGTGAGCCATCTCTTCTCCTTCTGCAATTGTGTTAGGTCCCTGTGGCAATTTCTTACGTAGAACATTAACACAAGAAGTACTGATTGTATTTTCAGCCTCTCCGGTACTTGACAGCTGGAAATTTGGAGGAGAGCCCATGACGTGCAACCAGCCAGCGTTCTCTGGTTCTACACTTGACCACAGATGCTGGCCTGCGGTCCACAGATCTGGGACTCCCTGGTTTACATATGTGTATGTAAAAAATACATTTACATATCTCATAGAACAGAAAGAGACCTCAAATGCTCATTGAGTCCAGTCGCTTGCCCTCTTGGCAGGAACAAGCATCACTGAGAGATTTTTTTTTTTTTTTTTTAAATCTATTTGCCCCAGACACCTAAATGTCCTTCTCATGGATTGAGTTTACAGCCCTGGGTTTGCAAGGCCAATGTCCAAACTACTGAGCTATTATCCCTCCCCTATTTTAAAGTGTCACATGCTACTCCTAAGGCTTTACTCTGTACGACCCATTCCACACCAAAGCCAATGCATCTAATATTTGGGGGAGAACTGGAGAAAACCCTGGAGTTTGCAGCAGTGCTGCTATAACGAGTAACAGATACATAAATCTCAATCAGATGTTTCAGTCAAACATGGGGACGCTCCAGCTCTTCCCATCTGATCTCTAATGGAGTGAGTGTAATCTACTGGTTCAAGCAGGGGATTGAGCATTAGGACACTTGTGACTTTTTTCAGAGGGCTGTTTGGTTGCTCTGTACCTGCAAAATGGGCATCTGCAATCTCACAGGCTTAATTTATTATTGGTAAAGTGTTTGTGGCCTTGAGATAAAAAGGCCCATGTTCTCCATGTTACATATGATATCAGTATATCAAATAAAGTACCTTCTTGGAGTGGGAGTACCTGTATGTCTTTTTTTCAAGGCCAAGCAGTTTTGTTTCTAATTATTTGCAGGACTGGGATGTGGCTCATCTAGTTTAAATTACTATAATTAGTGATACTGAGTAATTGTTGTCTTTATGGAGTCTCCAAAATTGGTCCTTTTTGTATTTAATCTGTCCATGTACTTATTTGTAACTGGGCAATTTTAGCAGCTTTTCCACAACCAGCAACAATTCAGGCTCCCTAAAGATTGTTTTAATTAAAACTGGAGGAATTGGGGCCATAGTTTTTTGTTATCATTTAGTCAACTTTATGAAACACAGTCCTGGGCAAATTGGACAGGCAGAGCCACAGGCAAAAAGCCTCATTTCAGGCTGGTGAAGAGGCAGGTGTGTTTTCAGCTCTGAGGTGGCATGTGACTGGTTGTGGACTGAGTTGACTTCAATACTGGGTTAATTCTTTGTGCTGTGATTGATGCTGATGTGCTAGTTAGTCCCACTTTCTTGTTTTGATCCATGGTACTTTGCCAGTGTGTAACATTTCCCACTTTTGTTTTGCAAGATCACTTGGGCAGGTGGAGAATATAATTTCATGAATTCCCAGGCTCCTTTGGGAGATGTTGAAGTGCATTGGTTAATGTTGCTCTGATTCCTGGGCTGGGATTGTTAATCCCAAGGCTTCTCTGGAGGAACTGATAGATATATTTTTATATTGTTTATTTTTAACCCTCTGACTTCAGCCTTTACTTCTCAGTTTCTCCCTCACTTGCCATGTGGTTAACACGTTGATCTCCTGCATCCTGCAGAAATGGGGTCAAGAAGCATGAAGTGAGAGTCTCATATTGCTGCTGCTGGTTCACTGCAGTATCCCGACATGCTCTGTCCTCTGCCAAGTCTCTGGCTTCTTCATCATGGTTCCCAGTGGTCGATGGGAGGAGAATGTGGGAGGGAGGGTCATGCAGATGTCTTTCAGCAGTGGATGGGAGGTCGTGAATCGGGCTGCAGGAAGCTTTCAGCTCTGCATGAGGGACTGACAGCAGCTTCTAGTGTGGGTGTTTTACGAGTGCCGTGGAGACTCCAGGTTAGCTCCAGTTAATAGAGAGGGAAGTGATGCATGGGTTGTGTGAGATGGCAAAGAATAAATAGTAGAGAAAGGGAGAGGAGATGATGAAGCCTGGTTAATGTTAAAGGGAGAAATTGGGAGAAGAGGAGGAAGGCTGGCAGGTAGTGATGCTCCACCCACCTCCTATATGAGAGTCTCCAAGCATGTTACACTAAATAATTTGGCTTCTCAAGCCCTGTGAGGTGGTTCCCACTGGTATTCTTAGCCCTATTTTAAAGGTAGGGAAACTCGGACTGGTCGGCCTAGTTTGTGCTGGTCACCCATCACTGCAGCTGGAGCCATGGCAGCTGCCAGGGCTTGGCACCTTTTGGAAATCACACTGTAGGAAGCCTTGCCAAAGGTCACATTGTAAATCAGTGGCAGAGCAGGGAATAGAATCCAGACCATCATGGCTCCCAGTCCTGTCACCATCTTGCCTGGAAGCTTCCAGAGGAAATTTAATTTTTCCACGCGCAATTTTTTCCCTCCTAAGGACTCTCTTCAGCTTGCTTCCATGGCCCCTATCACCACAATAACTGAATCACAATCTTGAGTGTATTTATCCTGTCAAAAAAACTGTGGGACAGAGAGGCTAAGTGACTTGGTCAAGGTCTCATGGGAAGTATATGACAGAGCAGCAAATTGAAACCAGGTATCCTGAGTCCCAGGTACAGTGCCCTAAACCACAGGACTATCTATCCTACTTAATCCAACTATATCTGCATGTTACCAATTCTTAAAAACTCTCCATAGCATTGCCAAGTAAAACCAAAATCTGCCAATTTCATACACCATGTACCTGGACTAGTGGAGGCAGAATGCTAATTGTTGCGTGTGGGTTTTTTTTTTTTAAGCAGAAGTGAGTGCAATCCAGCATCTTGGAATCATTTTGCCAAGTTGGAGATTATCATACTGCAGGAAAATGTGTTGCCATGGTGATGATACCCAGAGTCTGAGAGAAAACAGAAGATGCATTTTTTGTACAGTATGATGTTGCAACAACTTTCTTGGGTGCAAGGGAGGGAAGAAATTAATTGTGTTGGAAATGAAACTAGCTGTTTTTTTGATCAATATAGCCAAGGCAAGAGGGTGACTCTTGGGATCATGACTGTGTTACACAGATCATAGAAGGTTATACATGCTCTGGCTTGCTTTAGTTATCAGATTCTTGATCTTTATTTATTTTCAGCCATTCTACTGCAAGTATCAGCACTGCCATTTTAATCTATTTTACTAGAGCTGGAAGTTAGGTAGCATTACTTTTTCTTTTTAATTCAGCATTCGCTAATATTTTCATGAGTGGAGTAATTCATGCTGCCTTGCCTTGTCAGTAATTTAAATATGTTTAATAGTCCTTTAAAAGCCCCAAAAATGGAACAATTGTTCCAAGTAGCTGGTTAATTACAGACTTGATAATTGACTCCTCAATTGCAGACTTTATTATTGACTCTTGAAAATCTAGCACTAGAAGGTTTCAGGGTGTTTCTTATGCGAATGCTAAACCTAGTATTCTGCAAATGCTGCCATCCTGGCTCATAGTATATAGCTGCACTTGGAATGCTAATGCTTCAGAGGAAACATACCTGGCTGTGCAATTTGATAGAGTATCTCTTAAGGAGAAATTGGGGAATATCTGAGTGCAAGTCTACATTATGGGGCAAAACGGACCTAATTTGTGCTGCTCCAGCTACATGACTATCGTAGCTGGAGTACATGTACCTTTAGATGTGTGAGGTCTTCACGATGGGGGGTTGATGGGGGAAAACTCTCCCTTTGACTTCCCTTACGTTTCTCGTTCTGGTGGCATACCAGAATCGGCAAGAGAGTGCGTAGTGATCAATTTAGGTGGCCTTCACTAGACCTTCTAACTCAACCTCCAGAGGATCGATAGCTGCACTGCCAGTCCTTGGGTAAGTGTAGACAAACCCTGAAGAAGTAGGGGAAGGCGACTGCAGGGGCCATGGCAGTATCTAGAAAATACCTAATCTGCTTATCCATATGACTCCCATCTAGTTTTCAAAAGTCATCATGTTATTTTTCCCATTGTTAGACTCAATGTCCATTCAATAGATAACTTCCTCATTCTACGGTCTACATACATATCAGATATTCTTCACTTATTTGCTATAGCCCCTTCCACTCCAACAGCTTTGTCTGTGCCTTTTCGTGATTATATATAAGATTTATTTCTCCTACTGCTGAAATGTGACCCCTTTTAACAATGTTGCACTGTTGTCCACTACAAAGCATTTAGGACAGGAAATGAAGGTGAATGCTGTATCCTGTGAAGCTGCAGGTGAGGAATATTTTGCCAGCAGAAAATAAATGCCTGGGAAAAAAAATCCCATGAAAACTTTAATGAGCATATTTAAAAGGTAAAGCCTCCAATTTAAAAGTGTCCCTTTCACCGTGCTGGTAGCTTGTTTACACCAGTAGCACTGCTTTCTGCGGTATTTCAGTCTATTATACGTTAAACTCTGAGACTTGACATAAAGCTTGAAGTAGTATATGCTGTATCCCTCCTCTTCTGTGCGGTGTAACTGCATTGCACAGATTTTCATTAAACAGAGGGCATTTTAAAAAGAATTTGTCCAAAGAAATTCACACATTCGTAAGAGATAGCAAAAGGTATGTTGCAGGCTGACTTTATGGAGCAGTTCTGAGCAAGGTTCTATGAAATCTATCTAATGGAGATAGTGGAAAATAAGTTAGCAAAAGAGAATGTCTTGGAAAACAATCTCTTGTTACCTGTAAAAGATTTAGCACAAAATACTATCTTTTGGAAACTGTCCACCCACCTGAATCTGATCTTTTCTTGATGTCTTTGGAAATGAAGAACAGAAGCAAGTTACATCTGGATGATGATTGTCCCTGAACAAACTAACTAATCTAAACTATGATAAAATAACAGGAAGGCTGCAAAAGTGAAGCATTCAAAAGACGGGAAATGCAAGAGCTGAAGACGACTATGCAACCTTATCTCTGCCTTTTTGTGTATACGCATTGTGACACAGCCTCACATTATGTGATGGATACTATATCCCTAATACAATGTAATAGAATAAATATTTGCTACCAAGTTTATGTTAATATTTTACAGGATCTTGTAGTGCCACCTTAGAAAAATGAAAATGTTAACTTCACTACTATAATAGCTCCTTATTTTTTTTCCCATTGATCTTTGATGATGATCAAGATGGTACTTGGTCCTGTCAAGGGTGCAGGGGACTGGACTTGATGACCTCTTGACATTCTTTACAGTTCTAGTATTCTATGATTCTTCCTACTTACTCAAATTCAGATCAGTAAAAATCCAGAGAAGAGCCACAAGAAAGATTAAAGGATTAGAAAACATGCCTTGTAGTTTTAAACAAAAGAAACTTGGTTTCTATAGCTTAACAGATGGTTAAGGGATGATTTGATTAAAGTCTATAAGTGCCTACTTAGGCATCAGATACCTAATCATGGGCTTTTCAATTTGGTAGACAGGCATAACAGGAGCTAGTGGCTAGTAATTGAAGCCTGACAAATTCAGACAGGGAATAAGGTGTAAATTCGTAATGATGAGGGTAAATTAACCATTGAAACAATTCATCCAGGGCCTTGGTGGAAATTCCATTGTTGACCACTTTTAAATCAGATTGGGATGTTTTTTCTTAAAGAGCTGCTCTAGGAGTTGTTTTAGGGTAACTGTATGGCCTGTGCTATGGAGGCAGTCAGATGATGAATCTGTGATCCCTTCTGGTCTCGGAATCTCTGAAGCAATGACTTATATCATTATGAATGAAAGGGGACTTGGACCTTCATTTCTCTTCTGTAATAGTTTCTCCTCTTGAGGTGTGTTTAGTGAGCCTTGTGAGCAAGGATGTGCTGTGTGTTTATGCAGATTCAGTGTTGTAATGTCTTACAAAGTGTTCTTCATGGAAACAAACACTCTTTTTGTGTTTTTGTTTTAAACGCAGTGAATTTAGCCCTATGATTTTTAAAGCATTGAGAAGTTCTCTGAGGAAGCCATGACAGAAATGCAAAGTTACAGCTATGTTCCTTCTTTCAATAATTGCAATTTATGCATTTCTGATCACTCTCTCCTTACACAGCAGAAGTTGGCAGTGATTTATAAAGACTTCCTTGCTTTTTAAGGCAAACGAGTCAATTCCCTTACACCTTAAGCAATTGTCTGCATTTTTCCTTTGCCTCTGGATATATGTACACTAACTTTTCTGCTGTATAATCAATAGAGCTGAATGAATAATTTATCTGGAGAAATTTGCTCATTTTTCAAAGTCAGTTTGTAGTGATGATATCCACAATCAGAGGAGCAGAAGGGAGAGTAAGACATGAACTGACATGACCCAGGATATGCTCTTCAGCAGTCTCCTGGAATCATCAGTCTGGGCAATGAGTGAAATAGCAGGATCTCCAGGACCACTACCTGGCCCTGGGCAGGTGAGACAGGGTGACACAGTTCTTGGAGCACGAACATAATGCTTCAGAGACTTGGATTCAATTTATTGCTCTGCCACAGACTTCCTATGTGACCTTGGCTCAGTCATGTAGTCTCTGTGCCTGTAGGTGATGGCTCTGTCCTGCTCTCACAGATACTGGGAGACACTCAGATACGGCAGTAATGGGGGCTATATAAGTATCTAAGATACACAAATAGGTAGATGAGGTGTGAGTGGAGGCTATAGTCTATGCCCCACAGCATAGTAGAACCAGCACAAATGAGTTTGATGGAAGGAATAAATTTGTTAGGAGGGAAAAGGTTGAAGCAAGCTATAGATTTTGACTTAGTGCCACTTCTTTTCCTGGTCTCCTCAACTATGTTCTGTTGCGCAGGCAGGGTACGTCTATACTTACCGCACATTTGGCATGCTGCAATCGATCCTCTGGAGTTCAATTTTGCTGCGTCTGAGCTCTCGACCTTGGTACTCCACGCTATTGTGTGGAGTAAGAGACATCAGGGAAAAAAAGGCAATCCGGATACATTGATTCTGGCTACACTAATGGCGTAGCTAGAATTGCGTATCTGGGATCAGCTTTGTTCCCTGGTGTAGACCAGGCCTCAGTTTAGTTCTGGTCATTCTTTTTTTCCCTTTTCCAGGATTCTTAGCAATTAAAAAAATTTGAATGCAAAATTGAGACTCTGTTTCATTGTGATTGTGGTTTATAATGTTCAAATATCAGGTTTTACTGTAAAGGATATTAGTCTAAATTGTGTTCGATGATAGAGTATTTGTCATGCCTGATGAGAAGTGTTATGTTTGAATATCCTTGTTTAAAAAAAACAAAATGAATTTTTGTTGATTGAAACACTGTTTTAAAAATCATCCCCTTTTCAGTGGAAAGGCAAGAGGCAAACTCTAAAGCCTTCTGAGGAATAATATGGCCATTAGCTACCTAGCACTGAGCAAATATTAACTTTCATGGTCTGGTGAATTTGTGTTGCTGCTTATGATTATCTCTTTTTATTAAGAGGTGTCCTTAAACATGCATGTGATAAATAACCGCAGTGTAATGTCAACTTGTTTTAATCAGATGAGCTTATACATGCAACCAGAAAGCTAGTCTTTCTTCCCTGGCAAATGCACATGGTTTTAGTGTCATCTTGTTTTCCACAGAAACAAATATACTTCTGTGCTTTTGCAGCACTCTGTTTATTGTCTTTCTCTTGTTTACTTGGAGACTTTTTTTTTTTATTTTTGAATTGTCGGTGCTCTAATTCCTCCCCCCCCATTTTATCAATCAAATATAAAGTCAGAAAAATGAATAGACTTGAGAGTTGACGTTAGGACTTAGAGGGAATGAAAGGTTTCCATAGCTAACATCGACTACAGTCACTGATGTGAGGTGACTTTTATTCAGCAGAGACTTGCTCAAGGAAATAGGAAAATTGATAAATTCATGACTAAATCTAATATGCACCATTTAATTTTGCCACAATACAGAATAGGGAAAAAGTAATTTAGGAAACGCCACAAAGGAAGTATCTGGCAGACAGCCTTCCCTTTCACCTAACCCCCAGTCATTCTCCAGATAAATTTAGAAGCACTGAATCTATTATTGTATTTTTTTTAAAAAGGTTGCATTGGGGAAAAATGGGAATTCCTTCATTTCCGGGTTTTGATTGTAAAGAGAAGAAAGGAGGGGTGTGTTGCATCTTAGCTACACATGAGAACCAACACCGGTTACTGTACCCAAGAGTTTTTCAATAGCATATTGGCCAGCTGGTTCCTTGAGGTATACAGTTTTTATTGATTTTTATTAATGGAGCTCTGATAATATGCATTTCAGCTGCAGAAGGCATAAATAAAAGTGGGGAGTCACCAAAAACATAGAACTTGAGATCTTTATTAAACAATGTGTCTCCATTTTGTCCTGGTAGTTGAACTGTACAGTTGAAGAAGGAAATGTGAAAAAGCCTAACATAGTTGCTCTTCTCTTGTAAGATTTTCAGTGGACATCTCTTTTGGATCACCTGAATAATCATGAGACTTTGTTTAATATATCAGATCTGCATGTATTGGTCTGTGAGATAAGATGTAGTCTGACCAATGCTTAACATGCCATTTAAAAACAAATAATGTGAAATTGTAAAAGTATGTTCACATAAATTGGAACATTTACACTTGAACAGGCCTATATATAAAGCGTGAATCACTTCACCCACTTCTGCAGTGAAAAGAAGCAGATTTCTAATAGCATGCTGCAAAATTATGCAACAGTTTAGGACAGGTAGAGAAGATTTTCGTGTTAGTAGGAGGTGTGATGGGGCTATAGGTAGGCAGAATACAGTTGAAGTAATCTGGAATTTGGCTAACCTGCCGGGGTCTAACAGGTCTGGCCTGTGAGGAGCACTTAATCGCTGCATATATTCCAGGACACTGCTGTAAATGCCACACAAAAGAGGGACCCTCCAGCAATGCATAACCGTTACTTACCTTTTACTTTCTACTTCTTTTGATACCAACTCAGCAGGAAAGATCACTCCCTACAAACGTCTGACACTGTCTGCATTCTCCTGGAGGTGACTTCATTTTTGTTGTATTGCAAATTCAAAAGCCTCCAGACCTAAAACTCAGGAGTTACATTTTTAAAAGAAAGTAAAGATGAAAGAAACCCTCCACTTGTTGACTGTGTTCTTTCTCTGATAGCGGGGCCTAGATTTAATTTCCTATGCTGGCAAAGTAACGTATCTCCTCCAACTCAAAGTAAATTAGCAAGTAGAATAAAATACAGCTCTTGAGACAGAAAGATTAAAGAGGCTCTTGGTAATTTATGTAGAGGCACTGAACATTATTAATATCTGTGCTTATCTTGACTCTGACCAAGTTCCTCCTCTTAAGAAGATGAGAGTATGGGGGACTAGGACAAGTCTGATCGCATCTGAATGGGGAATAGAAAATCTGATCCAAGAGAGAAATTTGTAAGTCCGTCTGCTGTGCAGGAATCTCTCTGAGGCTAAAGGGTGACCATTAACCTGGTGCTGTTTGGATCAGATGTTTGCACTGATGTTACCATGCACTTCTTCAGAAATCTGGCAGTAAAATGCGGAGGAGGGGACATGCTTTTCAGATAGCAACAGAGAGATATTGGTTCTCTGTGCCTTAAATATTGAGTCTGTTCTGGTATGGCTATGATCTTGAAGAAGTGGGTCTGTCCCACGAAAGCTCATCACCTAATAACTTAATTTGTTAGTCTTTAAAGTGCTATTGGACTGCTTTTTTGTTCTGATGCTTTTCAGATGTTACTGCTACAGCGTTATTAGATACAATTAAAGGCAAACGGACAACATCATCATCAACACCAATAACCATGGGCTCAGTGCCTGTTCGTATCTGATGCCTCTCTCACTATTTCCTTCCATCTTTCCCTATCCAGTGCAGAGTGGCTTAGTTTCTGTAGACTAGCTCCACACCAATCTACTACATCATCTATCCATTCTCTGTGGGGTCTGCCTCTCCTATTTGAACCATCCATTATGCCGAATACTAGGGTCTTGATTTTTCGTTCATTGTTCATTCTGCAAACATGTCCAAATAGTTGTAGCTTCCATTTTATAACCTTCTGCAGCAAGTTCTCTTTCGGCTGTATCTTCCTACATAATTCCTCATTGGTGACCTTCTGCATCCATCCTGTTCTCAGAATCTTTCTGTAACAACTCCTTTTGAACTCCAATATTCTTCTTTTTGAATCTTCCATTATCACCCGTGTCTCACATCCGTACAACGCCAAGTTTTGTTCTTAAGCTAATTGCTTCGCTTTTCCAGATCTTATCCATCACCTTCAAACTCGCTCTTGCTTTCGCTATTCTAGTCACTATTTCCTTCTTACAGTCTAGATCATACGTTATGTTGCTCCCCAGATATGTGGAAGGTGCCTAAGGAATGGACAAGATCTGTGCTAGTGACAATGCCCAAGAAAGGAAGTGCAAAAAGACAAGGTACACTTATTATCAAGAACCAGGTGAGGGTGTGAGTGAGTGAGTGTAGTGGTATGTTAGTCAGACTCCACCTGTAATCTCACATATCTCCATGTTTCTCTTGACATGAAACTAAGTGAAACAGTGAACAGCATTGGTGTTAGTGTTTTCATCATCACCACAGCTAGTTGGGAAATAATGGGAGGCAAGGGGAACCTATCTGCAAACCAGGCAGGTCAGTTTTGCTTCCTCATTCTTTGGTGTTAGTACAAAATGCTGTTTTATGTTTGGATTTGCAGCACTCTGTAGGTATTTTTTGTTAACATAAACTGGGATGTATAGGATTAAGGGGATGTCTTTTTAAACACTTTGTGAGTGCTCTTTTTGGCATGTAGCACGTTTTAGAGGTCATCAGTCTGTAACTAGGGTTACCTTGTTTGTATGTGTTTAGTAAACATCCGCAGTTGAAGCCCCACTTTGCACCTGTGGTTTCTGCATATTGTTTTTGTTGGTGAAGGGTACAAGGCACACCAGCTGGTGATGCAACTGGAACAGACCAGAATGTGACTGCAGAGGTCTGGTGAATGAGACTCTAAAACAGCAGTTTTAAAACTTTTTAAACTGAGTCCCAACTTTTCCTTACCATTTCTGGTTGCTCTCCCACCCCTTACAGACTCCATGCAACAGTGTGCGTGATGGCCTACTTGTAAACCTAACTGAGACCCTGACGCAACTTGAATTAAATTACCTACGCCTGACAGTTTCAAGTGCACAGTTCAGCCAAGGCCGCCTCTGCAAAGGGCTGATTCTACCTTGCAACCATGCTATACCCGCTGCCCTTCTCCCTTCCCTCCCTCAGGTTTTCAGGGTGGGGAATGGTACGTGCAATGGTCTTTTGAGGCAGTCAGTGCTCAGCATGGTGGATGTTGACACTGGCTTAGAGGCTGGGGGACGGAGCCCACTGAGGTGACTCAGGGCTGCTGGTGCTCCTGTCACCCTTGTGGGGGGGCCCCACCGGGGACTAGCATAAGCCACCTGGTTTCACCGTTGTTTCACTGTTTGTTCCCCACCAAACGTTCCTCCATGGCCCACTAGGAGGTGCACCCACGGTTTGAAAACCTCTAAGACACTGCATAAATGGCTTATTTAAAAATACAGGGGTGGGAGGTGGGGGAGTGGTGGGTGTTAAAATGATTTGTCCAGGGAAAGTGAACACATGAGAGAGAGCACCTGACTCCTGCTTCCAAACTCCTGATCCTGGTTACTATAGCAAGTTGAAAAATGCGGAGGGAGAGGGCAAAACTTTCACAGCATTTTTCACTTGTTTTGAAATGTAGGCAACCTGTTGCCCCCTTGACGTGTGAAGACTGTCATCTAGCCCTTCTCTGTGTCTGAGGACTTGGCTTTATTTTATTTTACAGAAATCTAACTTTTAGTCCGGGGGGCCCTGATTTCACGAGCTACCTAAGCCTGGTGCTCATTCCTTTGAAGTCTTGTGGGACTCCATGTAGGTTCACTGCCCATCGTGTTGCAGTGTCTTAGTGAATCGGGGCCAATGTGCTAAGAAGTGGATGTTCTGGTGAGAAGTGGATTTCTGTCCTGTGGGATCAGAACCTTGCTGAGACCCCTAAGAAGAATATCTTAACTGATCCAGCAGCATCCTTGCTAGGAACCTTCCATCCTTTCCCAGCTTGCTGTCCTGTTGTCATCCCCCTCAGACCATGAAATGCCCAGGGATGTGCACTGGGAGACATCTAAAACAGAGGCTGTGCAGTCTGGTTTTCCTTTCTTCACCTCTCCTACTGGTGAACATCTATGCTCTTACTATTGGGTGCTGTATTTTATAGGGAGGTTTTTAAAGTGTTCTATTTGCTGAAAATCAGTCAAATTTAGGTACTTACGTTACAGAGGGCCAACTGAAGTGTCCAGAGTTGCCTAGAAGGAAAGGCGGACAGTGTGGTGGTAGGGAGCTGACCAGGAGATGGTGTGTAGTGTGTCCACAGCAGGATGGAGAAAGGCTGTTCTCAGTAATGATGGATGGAAGAACAGGGAGCAATGGTCTCAAGTTACAGAGGGGGAGGTGTAGGTTGGATATCGGGAAAAGCTATTTCACTAGGGGGCGATGAAGCACTGGAATGCATTGCTGAGAGGTGGTGAAGTCTCCATGCCTAGAGGTTTTTAAGTCCTGGCTTGATAAAGTCCTGGCTGGGATGACTTAGTGGGGGTTGATCCTGCTTTTGGGCAGGGGGTTGGACTTGATGACCTCCTGACGTCCCTTCCAGCCCTATGATTCTATGAGAAGAAATTGCCTAGGTTGGCAAGGCCAAACAACAGCCACTGCTCATGAGCCGGTGGGTTCTTTCCATCCTCCCATTGGCTGCCTCTTTGCCTGATAGGCTACATCCTGTGGCTGATAGGAAATTACACTTTGTCACGGCCCCAGGGGCTCCGTTCCTACTGGTACCAGTAGGATGGCTGTTTGCCAGGAGAGGTGGCTTTGGACCTGCTGAGAATTCACCTCCATGGCTTCTTGTTTGAAAGGCCAACAGGTGGCAGCAAAGAGGTAAAGACTGGGGGGACAGTGGGGCTCGAAGATAAATTGCCCAAATTTTGCCACAGGAAAGTTTATTTGTAGCCTAAAAAATTGCCTGTTGTCAATTCAAGGTTTTTGGGTGTGTTTTTGTCACTGAGGACTCTCAAAAATAGTCCATTCAATGGATTGCACAGGCTGGCAACAGTGCTTGACTGCTCCATTTCCTCACCGAGCTCTCATCAGGCCCAAGTTTTAATTTACATTGTTGTGCCCTTGAAATGGGAAACCTGGTGTGTAACGCATGGAGTGACCACAGCAGTGCAAACCAATCTCTAATCATCTCCTTCTCCATGTTAACAAGATAAAAATCCTAGCAGGCTCATGAGGTGCCATGGTTACCTAGCTACCATGCCACCCCTTGGTAATGAGCTGAAGGTAGCACAATAATTTAGGTAATTTGCTGATAGTTTATGGTGAGCATTGGTGGAATTTAGTTGTGTCCTTTTTGTTTGTCTGCTTTGTAATATCTGCTGAAAGGGAAAGCATTACTTCCTTGGGGTTATTATGCCATCACAGGAGTCCTACTTCTATTGTGACGTCCAGCAGAGCCAGTATACAATTTTATCTTGTGTTCTCAAAATGTTGTGATCTCAGTCAGTTTACAGCCTGTGGGTCTCTTGGAATTGCAGTAAGATTCAGTCCAGTTACTTGCAAAGGCTTTGTTTGGGGAAGGAGGGCAGTTTTCATGACTTTAATGTGGGCCAGTGAATTGCATACAAAGCTGCAGGACAGGGGACCTGAGTTTTTTCTAATTCCCAGTCTTCTTTTCCTACCAGTATTGCCAAAGTGATATGTACACAGAGCAAGGGCACATGAGATGAGGTGTGTGGTGCTTGCTCACAACATTGAATGCGACAGCTGTGTACTCAAAGCACTTCTAGGGCTCATTTGGCACACCCTGCAAATTCTAGGTATGCAAGTGCAGTTAGCAAAGCTGACCTGTCTCTGGTGACCATCTTGGTTACGATGGTTCTGGAGCCCACTGAGCTGGAGGGCCACTCCTGTAGCCCACTCACTAGCCTAGACTGCCCATGGATAATCTGCACTATGATTTTTTTTGTTTGTTTTTTTGTTTTCTCCCAGCCCTGGAACCTAAGCCCTGCAAGACAATCAGTTGACCCAGACCCACTAGCTTTTTTTAAAAGTCCCTGGGTAGACATAACTTATGTAATCCTGGGCAAGTTACTTATCTTCTCTGGTACTTCTGTTTCTCCACGTATACAGAGCCCCATTTCATAGAGTGCTGTGGGAGCTAGGGATAAAAAACATGGTATGAGCTCAAGAAGTCCGTGGCTCCCAATCCCACACATTCAATCTTTTTTACTATTCCTGTCTCTTGCTGCTCTTTCTGTTTAAACAAGAGTACTTCCTTTTTTTTTACACTATACTCAGTGCTTTTTTGTGCCAGTACATGCAGGTACTGTGTACTGGCACCTCAGCAGCTCCAGCTGTGGGATTGGCTGGAGATCCTTTTTAAGAAACATTTAATTCAGCTGCTGTTTGTTAGAAATCAATTTTTACATTCAAAAGCACCATTAAATACTACTGAATGTGTCCAGTGGGTTCTAAATTAACATGCGCTGCCAATGAAGACGAGTTGAGAATAAAGTAGAGTGACGTTTATCCATTAACTGTGTTACCAGTGTAACCACTTTATTGAATGGTATTTGATTAGTAATGCGAAAAAGGAAAGACAGGAGTAAAATATAATGGGGAATTCAGTGCTGTATTAGTCAGAGATGAATAAAATGTAATCTTTGGCCTAACTATTGTTTTTTCTGTTGATATAATTTGTCTCAGGCTGCTTCATGTTTAAAACAGCCTGTCCTATGGTATTAAATATTTCCCTTGCAAAAATAGGAAGCAGCATTTCTAGTGGTTGAAGCAGGTGATTGAAAAACATTTCAGCTGGATTCTGTTCCCAGCTCTGTTGGTTACTCATTGTGTTGCATTGTGCAAGATATAGCCAGGTTTTCAAAAGTGGATATTTATTTCTGTTTCCTTTCCATTTGGATGCCAGACATGAGATATGTTGGGCTCCGAACTTTCAGAGATACTGAGCATTTACATCTCCCGTTGACATCACTCTCAGCTGAAAAAATGGCTCTCCAAATCAGTGGTGCTTTTTAAAAAGTTTGCCTTAACTTTGGCATGAATCAGTTTATCCATCTGTAAAATAGGAGTGACATTCACCTGAACTTACAAGGCTGTTGAAACGAAATGATTGTTGAGCACTCTTTCCACATACGGCTTCTGCCATCAGATGATCTCAAAATATTATAAATGAAATCCCATTTTAAGCTGCATTCTAAGTACTCATTTCTAAAGTCTCCCTTTTTTTTTCAGCTTCTTTGACAAGCTGACTTGGTTTTGATTGGCTTCTCTAATAGAGCCATTTTCTATATTATTTGGATTAGCCTGGGAGTTATGAAATGCTGTTCTATGAAATGCACTTTTTTATTTCATTTATCTAGGGCCTTTATTGTGTAAAGGAAGGCCAGGCTTTGTCTGTTTTCATTGTTGGCATGTAATGTTCCAACCTGAAATGTGGATGCGTTCTTCCTCCTCACCCCTTTTCAAAGAATTTATTTCAGTACAACTAAAAGAAAAAGCAGAGCCTGGGAAGGCACTGTACATCCATGAGCATCTGTTGGATTCATAAAAACTATAGAGCGGCATAATAAAAACTATGAGGATGTGAAGGGACACTGCTAAATCATGCAAAGCAAGATATGGATCTCGAGTCCACCTCTAATTCAATTTTTTTTTCAGTTCATTGTGTTTCACACTAGAATATGGGAACAAAGGGAAAAGGGCACAGAGAACAAGTATAACATAGCAAATTATCTGTAAATACATGCGAGCTAAACGGGTTGAACATTTCTTATTTTGTGTTCACCGTGTCATCTTGTAGCTATGTATTTAAAGAGAAAAGAGTGATCGGGTCATATTGTCTATCGTTACATTTGCCAAAGATTCTTTCATCTGGACATTTACTCTTCTAGTATAGCAAATATCAATGTTAAACCTCTTTTGCATTTAGGCATCTCTTGATCAACTGACGCTGTGTTCATTTCAGTGTCTCAGGAACATCACTAGGGGCACATCTATACTTACCCGAAGATTGACATGCTGGCAGTTGATCTTCCGGGGTTTGTTTTAGCGTACCTAGTGGGGCCATGCTAAATCAAACTGTCAGGGCACTGCCATTGTCCCCGTACTCCTTGCAGTCACAGAGAGTCGGGGAAGTCAACAGGAGAATTTCTCCTGTCGACCCGCTGCTGTGGAGATGGTGGCAAAAACTGATTTAAGATATGATGACTCCCGCTACACAATCTTCATAGCTGGAGTTGCATATCTTAAATCAATTTCCCTCCCACCTCTAGTGCAGGCCTGGACTCAGTAACATAGGTAGTTATTGTCATTTCTGAGAGCTTGTCTACACAGAGGAGTAATGTGAGCTAAGGGAGTGTGATTCCTAAAGCACCATAACATCTGGCATATGAATTGGTCTGGGAAGAGCCTGCTGGTATGCATTAAAGGTTCTCGTTTAATGTAGCACTTTGGTGTTAAAATAAAATACGATAAAGTAACATGCTACCACAATCCCCTCCCCCTCAGCTCTTCCTAATCTAGACAAGTCCAAAAAGAGACACTTAGTCATCTATACAGTAGTAGTAGCAGTAAGCCACTTCCACTCCTACATCTTGGAGTTTTCATGATTTCAGGAGATATTTAAATTAGCTTCAGAGTCAACTCATTAACAAGAGTGCTATTGTGAAGTTTACTGGTCACTTGACAGTAGGCAGATGCCACAACATGGTCAGAATAGCTAGCCTCTGTTCATTGTACCCTAGATCTCCTCTGAGAATGTCCTGCTATCCAACTGCATGGGGAAGATGGCATCTCAAGAATAACCTAATGAATTTTGAGAGTTGAATTCAAGTTTTAAACATTCCCAGCTCCTTAAGCATATTTCCATCTGTATGTATCCCTTACATCTCTTCTAAAGACCTCTTTTCACCTTTCTCAATGGTGTTAAGTGAAGAGTAAGTGTATGGAAGTGAATGGAGTTATGTTAGTGTAAAGCCCTCAATCTTGGAACTAAAATTGCCTGGTGTGTGTCTGAGCAGGCAATGACAAAGGTGAAATTGCTTGTGAAGCTTAATTCTATCCCTTTTTTCCCTTATGCATTATAATAAAGTATTTAATTACATGAAAAACATCTGCAGAGAATGATGCATGAGCCCCTGTGGAGCACATTTTGCAAGTCAGAGCTCTCGGTGGCGCAGAAGTCATTCTGAAGTCCTAACAGATAGGATATAAAAATTGTCATACATCTTACCAGTGAAAATTGGATGCCCTCTATCTTGGTGTTAAATGGTCCTTTATTTTTCTGGGTAAAGTGGAGAAGAAAGTCTTGGCTAGTGCTGCACTAGTCGGACGGTGTCCCTACACTAGCTAATTGAAGAGTGAAACTCAACTGGCAGCTAATGAAATGAAATACTGTCCAGAAACAAAACTAATTATCCTGGACATACACTTAGACCTCCACATCCTTCTTCCATGTATATATCCTCTTCTGGAACCTTGGGAATATCCCTGTCCAATAGATGGTAGTTGTAAGTAAGGTAGCAGTGTAGTTGAAGATTTAAAAGACACCCTCAGCTTCATGTTTGTGCTCCACGTTGAACGCAGACCCATCTTGCTCACTTTATAGCAAACAAGTCTCAGTTTTTGGTCATTTTCAAATACAGCTTTTAATATTTTCTTTATAAAAGGTCTAGTGTGGGAAAGCTTCCACGTGCTTCCAGCTGCTCAGTGTAAACAATGAAGACTTCAGCTGGTCTGTTACCTAGGGTGAAATTTCACATTTCTTGATGTTAACGTTTGGATCTTTTCAGCTAGTCTCTTTAGCTAGTGTTGGTGTCAAAGAAACAAAATTTGAGAGATTATTTGTCCTGCATATGGAACAGATTTCATCTGAGGAGAGATCAATAAAGCTGGGATGTTTCAGCTAGGAAAGCATGCAATGAGGGAAGGAAAGGAGAGCAGTCTTTATAATCATGACTGTTATGGACAGAGTAAATAAGGAAGTGTTGTTTCTTCCTTCTCATAACACAAGAACTAGCAGTCACCAAATGAAATGGATAGGCAGCAGGTTTAAAACAAACAAAAGGAAGTATTTTTTTTGCACAGTGTACAGTCAGCTTGTGGAAGCTTTTACCAGGGGCTGCTGTTACGGCCAAGACTCTCACAGGTTCAAAAAAAGAACTAGAAATTTTTATGGAGGTGAGGTCCATCAATAGCTGATGAGCAGGGGTGATGTCCTTGTCCTCTGCCAAAAGTTGGAAATGGGTGACCAGGGGATGACAATGATAATTTACCTATTCTGTTCACTCCTTCTGAAGCACCTGAACTAGCTGGATCATCAGTCTGACCCACTATGGCCATTCTTCTATTTTTGTAGCTCTGAATTAGGGATGTTAATGTTTTACCAGTTAGCCAGTAAGCCTCACCCTGAATGGATGAGGCTTACCAGTTATGGTTAAACAATGGGGGCTGCAGAAGCCCCCCCACCCCACCTGCCATGGGCAATGGGTTCTTCCAGCTACACGTGTCCCTCCATGGCTGGGGGCATTCAAGTGTGGCCGGAGCAGCCTCCATGCAGAGTGGGCCTGGCCTGGGTGCATTCCAGCTTGGCTGGAGCAGCTCCAGTTGGTGGCCTCTCTGAACTAATTAAATGGGATATACATCCTTACTCTGCATTGCCATCTCAGTTTTCTTCTGAAATACTGTGGGAACTTCAACTTTTGAGCAGGAAGTGGAGGACTGAACAACCAGCTCTGGCCATGTGAAAAGCTTTGGTGGTGGAAGGAAATGTTTGGTGTAGTTGGTTGATGCTTAGCTTACAAATGGCCATTGTCTTTTCTGTCTCTTGTCTGTAAGTCCCCTAAAAGAGTCCTCACTCTTGGGCAGTCACTCTTCTCTGAGAGTTCAGCTCATACCAGGGGTCCTTTCTGAGCGCATTTACTTTTGGTCCGTGGCTGCATTCTCCAGATCATGCCATAGGTTGCTGGCAGAGAGCAGCCATGTTGTGAGAAGCTCTCACCTGTACCAGGCTTATAATGTCAGTTTGCCCTGGAGAATGGGGGAGCACTATAGTGGGGGAGGAAAGGCTAGCCACTGCTTCGTGCTGGGTAACCCTTGCTTCTGAAGGTCTCAAGCTGTCAAGATGGCTGACAGAGTTTACGGGCGCTTGGGCAAGTGCAGTTGGCTCCACATTCCCAGAAGGGGCGGAGCCTCAAGCAGAAGGGGCATGGCCGGGGATAGCTGCCTCCTGGGCAAAGTTCTCTCTCTGTGTCCAGTTTCAGCCCTATAAGCTCCCCTTCTCTGTGTGGAGGATTTTTGGAGGTGCACCTAGTAGTTAGCGATTTAGTGCAAAAATGCTACTTGGCCCTTTTATCAGTGGGATGGGGGCATGTCCTATCCCAGTACCCACCTGATGATGAATGTTATCAAGTAAAAAAGTTACCTGATGTGTATCCTGGATTATTTCCACCTTTTTATGTATTAAAAACTCACCTTTTCCTGGCTAAAGGCATCCAAGGCAGGGGATAGTCGGTTGATATGGAAACTTGCCTCTGTAGGGAAAAGGCACGTGTAGTAATGGTTAGCGAACATGTAGTGTTGCCAGACGTCCTGCAGTGTACCCACGGGACATTTTTGCATAAGTCCAGGATGCAGTACTTGTCATGGAAATTCCCGGGCCCCAGCTGGGGTTCCCCTTGGCTGAGGCTGCCAGTGGGGTTCTGTGCCCTAGCCATCTCCCAGCCATGGGAACTCCATCTGGGAGGGACTAGGGCACCCTGGCAGCCCCTTGGCTGGGAGCCAGCTGAGGCACAGGGTCCCCTGCCCCACAACTGGGGTCAGCCTCCAAGCCACAGCAGCTTCCCAGTTGTGTGGCTGCTGGGGTCACCCATCCCTGCAGATGGAGCTGCCTGTCCCACAAACTCTCCCCAAAAATCAGGCAACCCTAACAACATGTTAATTTCCACTAGCCTCTAAGTGGTGTTTTGAATGTATTGTCTTTCCTGAACACAACTTGCTTTTATGACAGGGCTGTCCCTATACATCCCTTTATCTTTTTTCACTGAGTACTGAGCCACAGCTACATTCAAACTTTGATACAAATTGCCCATAGCTTAAAGAACTGCATGAGTGGATGTGGGAAACACTGCCTTTAGTACCACAGAAAGCCATGTTTCTCTGACACATGGTAGCAGTTGTCCTTTTCATGTTTTCTGTGATGGTTATGTGTTTCCTACTTAACTAGAAACCGCTTTTTGTCTTCTAAACTCTCCCTGCTTCTTATGCTCATTTCAGAGCCTTTCCATTTCAGCATGCATTTGACGTGTTGAAGCACCCTTCCAAGACAGTTAAAATGTTTAGACACTTCCCAGCAAGCAGCAGGCACCTAAATAATGTTCAGGGAACAAGCTGCATGTTTCTCGAAATGCTGCTGTTTTACTTGAACTACAGTATTTTTTTTACCTTTTCTCATTGCCTGAGTCATGGGAAAGGATGTGTGTGATTTATAGCCCTTCCACTGGAACTCAGACGCCTTTCTTATATCAACCTAACATAAACCTGGTAAGGGAGTGAGGCGCAGGCAGCCTGGCCTAGTAATCACAGCTGAGCTGAGGTCGTCCCAACAGGGACTGGTGTCATGGGGCAGGAGTTGGAGGAATCATAAGGCCAGGTCTTGTAAACAAGGACCTGGGTCAGAGACTGGGGGGTTCATGATTTGAAGCCTAGTCCTGTCATTGCAGCTGGGTAAAAATCTGTGAGAGTGCCCGGGCAACTTTATGGAACAGCCGCACAGCACTTGGTAACTCAGAGGGCTTCATGGTATTGTCACCCTGGATCTCTGGAGTGGTACATTCTGCCACATGTATTCTCCATCCTGCTCCCCAGCTGTCTCTCTGCATAGCCTCTTGATGGCACTGTGAGAATATCAGCTACCCCAGGCTCTGCAAACCTGGGTTTTGGTTTCTGGGTCTTTGTGTACCTAATCCACCCCTTGATACTGTTTCTACAGTCAGTCCTGCACGTGGGGCACCACATCCTGCCTCACTTACCAGGTACACACAGCAGCATCTGAGTGCTAAATAAGGATCAGATGCTTTGTTAGGAAAAATTCATCTGCTTCCATAATTTCACTAGGTCATGTCTATGTTCCCATGTGTTTTTTTTTTTTACAGTGAACTCAATCCAACGTTTGTCAGCGTTGTGCTTTTCTAAACAGCTGAAGTTTAAAATAAAAAGGAGCAAATTCTTCAGCCTAATAATAATGTGCTTGTGCCTCTTTGAATCAGAAATGGGTTATTTGTCGTGCCGTACAACCCGAACTGATGTCTCAAAACTTGTATACAGAATATATGCTCTGTATCCAAGATATGCCTGTAGCTATAGCGAGGGTTTTTAAAGCCTATGTATTTATAAACCCATCAAATTCTCCTTCATCGATGTGCCCTGGTCAACCTAATGTTAATCATATCGCAGAGATTCTGGACTCTAGGTGCCAGTGATGGGTGTTCAAGGAATTCTTACATAGAACTCATTTCAGGGGAGTATTAGTCTGTAGTTGCGCAAATAACAAGCAGTCCTGTAGCACCTTAAAGACTAACGAATTTGTTAGGCCATGGGTTTTCCATGGGTGTAAGATTATCATCTAAAGAAGTAGGTCTTACCCATGAAAGCTCAAGAACTTGTTTGTTTACTAGCATTTTACATGGGCCCGCACCCTAAGGTCTGATTCTTGAGTTTTGGATTTAAATCAGCCCCAAAACTACAAAAGTGAATCTCTGCAGAGACCATCAAGTTTCACATATTTTGTGGCTTTCTCCACAACGTAGGAGACCTGGATTTTATTCCTGGCACTTCAATCTGGGACAAGTCACTTTCTCTCTCGGTACTTCTGGTTCCTCATCTGTAAAACAGAGAAGGTCATATTTTCTTCTTCCATAGAGTGCTTTGGGATCGATGAAGGAAAAGTGTGAAGAGCTAGATATTACTGTTGGTATTTGGCATCAGAACCAGAAGTCAGCTGAAGGTCTTTTAAAAACTAAGTGCATGTTTGTTTGAAAGGCCACCAACTTCAGGGAACTCTAGTTATAGAGTTTGTAGCAAACCCATAAATCTGGTGGTGGTAGGGGAGCAGGTGAGCCAAGGGGGAGAGAAGCAGATTGGAGCAAGCCCTGGCTAGCTTCCTTGAAAACATTTTGCTCACCTCTGCAGTGACCAGTCGTTTGCAATAACTTCTGTGTAGGATAGTATCAAAAAGATTATTACATAAATATGCTTGTGGGCACTTGATGGGAGCATTTTAATACCTTGCCAAGTAGCATAATCTTATGAATCCCAAATAGTTCTCTTTCTCTCTCTGTCTCTCTCACTCTCTCAAGCTCTTCCCACTGCTGCCTCAGAAGGGTCACCCTTTTTTTTCATCCACCTTCCTGAATATTTTGTGCAGAGAGTTTGTAAATAGCTTTAAAGAGAACAGCACAAACTGCACACATTACTGTTTAGGCAACTGCCACAGATGGAGCAGGTGCAGTTACAATGAAAACAATCAGTTAAACAGAGGTGGGGTATCCTTTTGTGCCTCTTAGGCCTGGATCCTGAAAAGACTTCAGCGTGTGCTTTTAGCAGGATCTTCGCCTTAAAATACAGAGCAGTCGAAGAATTCAGAGTTTTCAAGTATAAAATTCAGCTAAGCGGTTTAGAATAATCTTAGCCCTTCCAATATTTTTCATCTTGCCGTGATGCATTGCTTAAACAGCTCATGTTGGCCAGGCCTAGTTCAAATCCCATCCTGTTTCGCTTCCTGGAAATGATTCAGTTCACAAAAGAAAAGATGGGTCTGAGTCTCTATCTAGGATCCTTTGGTTGACCATGTCTATGTAATGCGCCTCTTCCAGCACAGCTCTTTGGATCAGGTGTGAGGAAGTGTGCCAGCAAAATTAGCCTTTATTTTACTGGTAAGAATGTGCTGTTATCAGTTGGTTTCACTCAGGAAAGATGGAATAAGCCATGTCGGTGAAAGCACAGCTGTGGTGAGGGTCATGATTTTCGGGGGCTGGTTGTAGTCAGGGTTCCTTTAGCCACCCGAGGGATGTCTCCCTGGGCAGTTACAATTTTCAGGGGCTGGCTGTAGCTGGGGGTCTTTTAGCTGCCCTGAGCCGTACGTGTTTCAATGAAGGCAATGTAGTATCTATACAGTTACCACAGTTCTTGAAGTAAGGCTTGCAGCGGGGAATATTCTTGTTCTGAGGGTCTTTTCTGGCAGGTCCAAAACTGGCTGTAGGCTGGGGTCTTCTAGCCACCCTGAGCTGTATCTGTTCCAATGATTCATTTGACTTTCAATGTAGCACCCGTGTTTACTTAAACATACTTAACACAGCAGGGGAAAAAGGGGAATGAAGTGTGAGAAGATGTCATCATATACCCACAACTACTTGCGAGGCCAGAATGCAACGGAGCTCAGGGAACTGTGGGATAGGTTTCCACAATACAGTGCTGCAGCACTTGATTTAAGCTTGGTTTAAGCTACTTGTGTGTGGCAGCAGTAAGTTGATTTTGTTGGGAGCACGCGGGAAGATGAAGGTGCTCAAAATCGAATGGATAACACCCAGCATTAAGAAATCAATTTTAGCTCATAGCGTAGACGCTACCTCACGGTTTCTTGGCAGTTGTTGGATCATGCCGAAAATCAGGCCATGTGACCAACAGAACTCCCCTCAAATCCCGCCCCCCACACCCATTACCTTGCCTGACCCTGCTTCTCGTTGCTTGATTCACAGGGCAGAGTTTCTTCACTGTGGTGTTGCTGCTCCTTTGCTTTCCCAACCCCCTCATTTCCGCTTCTTTCCAGCCTCTTCCTTGACAGAGCTCCCTAATCATTGCTAATCAGAAGTATGCATGGCAGAGGGAAAGCTTGTTCTGTTTGGCAGCTGTTGCTAGGGGAGGATGTGACATCCAGTTCCACTGTGGAGGGTCAATTAGATAAGAGCCCTAAAGATAATTTCTGTAAATATGGGGGTTGGTAATTGGGGGTGGGATTGTAAGAATTACTCTGCTGTTTGTAATCTGGTTGTGGGCCTTTTTTTGTTGTTGCTGTTTTTGGTTTGTTTTTGTCTTTGTTTTTTTTTCCTTTTTAAGCCACGGTTCAGAAACTGCACAATTGCAAGAGGGCAGATGTTAGCACTTTCAGGTATTAAAGACATGCTTAATCTCTATGGAGACATTTACTTCACATGCAGATAGGAGCTGCAGCAATCAGTTTTACTCTGCCCCTATTGATCATGCCTGATTCAGTGAGATGATAACGCAATGACCCTAATTAAGAGGATCTACTGTCTTCCTTACAGTCCTGTCTAGCAGGGTGATTTCAGTTCTCATATTTGTGCTCTTGACAGAAAATTTGTCTCCGGAAGAACCAGAATTAAGTAGAAATCAGAAGTTTGTTTATACCCTCTGCATTCTATTTGAGGAAATCAAATATTTTTTTTTAAATAAGCACTTTTGAGTTAACCACAAATAAATTGCATGATTAGCACTAAGAAATTATAAAACCAATACCTGGAACAGCCAGGTGCACCATTTACCTTGTTATTTATTTATTTTCCTTTAAGCCACAAATCTTTGGGAGTTCAAATTTTGAAGAACTGAGGGCCTTGACTGAGAGTAAGTAAAAGCAAATTGTTATTTTTACTTTACCATTTGTGCCCCTCATGAAGGGGGGTGCTCTCTGTAATATTGGTCATGCTCCAAATACGATAAATTTACTTCTTTTTCAAAAGAATGGGATTTGATTACATCAGTTTGTTGTGTTCTTAATGAAATTCAACATCTCTGAATAGTGAAACTTGTGAATGAATTTCTGTAATAGAGAATTGCTGCATCTGGTGTATTTCAGTTTCCCTTTCATGTGGCACTCCTTAGTGTAAATAAAATTTCACAGTAAATGTTCCAAGAGGGTTAAGTGCTTAATAGTAGATCTAGAAAGAATCTGCCTCTGGTAGAAATTATATAACTAATCTGTGGGTCCCTATATAAAATTGATTATGCTACATGAGTTGGGGTCAGATTCATTAATCAATACACTGACTAGTGCCTTTATTCACAAGTAGTCCTAGGACATAAGTAATGGTGGCAGAATCTGCCTGGAGAATAGCATAAATGGACCTGCATTTGTTTTCATGCTGCCAAAGCACAGGCCCCTATGAGCTAGTATTGACAATACTTTGCTGTGTTTGCACAGCACTTGCCCAGTTAGGATTAAAGCCTCATGGAATAAAGGGTAATTATGCGCCAGCACTGCCTAGTTCATTAGAGTAAATGTCCAGTAACTGTGCAATGCAGTAACATAACAAAAATAGTTAAATTGTAATTTAAGCTGTTCTATGAATCTGTCCATTTTAGGTGTTGTATCTGACTCTGTTTAAAGAAATGTCCTTGGTGTGAACGTGTGTTTACGTCTATGTATGTATATGTCTGTACACACACACACACACACACACACACACACACACACACACACACACACACACACACACACACATATGGATAGTTGCCTTTATCAACAAATGAATTTTTAGAGATCATGCGTAGAAAAAAGGAAGGGTAGTCCTTTTATCTGAAGGTCTCACAAAATTTCCTGAACAAGGCATCAACAACCAGTAGATTGAGATCTACCAGTTGATCCTGGACTCTGACAGGTGATTCTGACTTGTTAGACTATAACAAGGCTATAAAATGCTGGTGTAACCCACAACAGTAACCTACTGTGTGCGGTTCACTGTCCATGTACTGGTACTAGAGCACTTACAAATAGGGAGGATGAATTTTCCCTACAGTCTTACTTAATAGCCTGATGGCTTTTAGCTCAAACTGTAGACCATGGGTCAGCAACCTTTCTGACTCAGAGTGCCAAAATTTGACCTTTTGACCTCCAAGTGCTGGTGATGCCATTTAAAGTCAGTAATAGTCCTACTTACAACAGCTTCATTAACAAATAAGTTAAGATGCACACCTTTACCGTTTAGGTGGTAGTTGGTAGCATTGGCTGGTCTTCTTTAATCCACAGGCTTTGAGCAAGCTCCTGGCTGCATGGGGGAGATGAGGCAGAACTGAGCTCCTACCAGGTATGCCAGTGAAAATTGGCTCAAGTGCCACTCTTGGCACCTGTGCTGGGGGATGCTGACCTCTGGCTTTGTATCCACCACTTAAACTTTCACAGTCTTTTTGGTACTTCTCAGGTGCTGGCTCACAGAAGCACCCCTTCCACCATTTTTAATTGCAGCAAATTTTGCAGAAATTATTCCTTTTATGCAAACTATGTGTATGGTCTCTTCAAAGCATTTGAAGGAAAACAGAATCTTGGCATATTGCTGTAAACCAAAGGCAATAGTCTGATTCTCATGTCTTTTAATTCTCCACCTTTGGTGTTGCTAATATCTCTGCTTTTGGCAACTAGTAATTGGAATGAGGTGATGTAATGTATCCATTCAAACATAGCCATAATTTCAGAATGTTTTTACTTCAACAAAAATGGAGAAGCTTTTCTTTGAGCAAAAATAAAACTTATATAAGCACCGTTTTTTATTTACGTGGTTTGCTAAAATAAGCAATTTAAATCTATTGACTTTTTTTTTTTCCTCCTCCTCTTCAGGACATGCATGAAATTGATTTCATTTGACTGCTTTAGACATTTTTTGCCCCTATAAGGAAGTCCAACAGCATCAGGCTTTGTTTTAGTTCTCTGTTGGGTCTCTGAGTAAAGTTTGGTGTCCTTTTAGATACTGCCTAGGAATTTAACACACCAGTTAGTTTGTTTGATTGTTTGTGGGAAAACAAAGTTGTTGCTGGACATCTGCTCCTTACGGTAGTTCCCTCTGTACTGAACAGTCTGAGTTAGTAATAAATATACTTTGACCTAGCTGACTTTGACGGATGGGAATAACTTGATTGTCTTGTGGGGTGTACTTTGTGGTTCTCTACATGGGAGACGGATTCAGTTTATCAGGCTTGGGTTAGAAAGGCAGGGCACTTTTTAAGGGCAAGACAAGGAAGGGTAACAATTGTGGGGCTCTCTTAATCCTTAGACTTTATAGAAACAGTTTTTTTTTCCCCATGGGTTTTTTTTTTTTTTCCTTCTTCACATAATTGGTTGCTGCAACTCATTTCATTGTATTCTATCCCTATTTGGAGCAACTTAGGGCCTGTCCCTGACTGGACTGTCACTCTAAAAGGAATCCTATTCAGTTTGCCTCAGGAAAAAAAAACAGTCACCAGGATGCAGGCCCAATTGAACAACACGAACAGCCAGGAAGGCAGGGACTCTTAAAGTCTCTGCCAATGAACAGTGCGCTCCTTAGGGAGCTATTGACTTGAGGGAAGTTTTGTGGTGTTTTGCTCCTCCCTCTTCCTTTCCCATTTATCATTGCAATAGTGTTAAACCAAACAAAAAAAGCCATGGTCCATACATGGGAATATTGGAGGACGTGTTTTACTTCCGAAGACATTGTTGAATATTCTGTACAAATATTGACGCACATGCAATTTTCCATCTGGGGTTTTTCTGTTTGAAAGCTTGTCCGTCATAGTGGGAGTTCAATGACTTTTGAAAGCCCAGTTGAGTCCTTCTGGCTTTTTTTCCCCAAGTAACTTTAAAATTGTCCAAATCAAAGGGGACCTGTTGAAATTTAAATGAAAGACTGATTTATCCTGTATACAGCTCTGTGAGAATATGTAGCAGGTTGAGAGACGGGAGTGCTATTGTGTGTGGAACAGAGGATGTACTTTCAAAACAAAGAAGCAGTCCAGTAGCACTTTAAAGCCTAACAGAATAATTTATTAGGTGATGAGCTTTCATGGGACACACCCACTTCTTCAGATCATAGCTGTACCAGAACAGACTCAATATTTAAGGCACAGAGAACCAAAAATAGTAATCAAGGTTGACAAAATCAGAAAAAAATATTATAAAAAGGTGAGCAAATCAGAGAGTAGAGGAGCAGAAGGGGTGGGGAGCGTCAAGAATTAGATTAAGCCAAGTATGCAAAAGAGCCCCTATAATGACCTATGGCAGGGAAGTGAGTGCTTGATGTACGTTAGCTAATTAATATCAATTTAATCTCCACCCCACCTTTGCAAGATGGGAGGGTAACATCTGTTTTATAAGTAGAAGCTGAGGCAAAGGGATGAGATTTTTTGGCTCCAAAGCAGAGAAGTATGGAGCTTAGAACTAAATGATCTTATCATATGGCCACTCTGTCTCTTTATTTAGATGCAATGCCATTTAAATTCATAGACTAGTCACCTGAATAAAGAGTGCTAGTACTATGTTTCCAATGGGCAGTAATTTCAATGCAGTCAGCAACATATGCTTTGTTCTGAAAACACGCAATAGGGGTGTAAGAGCAACAGGCCTTCCATCTTGTTCTGATAACAGTTCAGAACAAGTGCTTCTTTTCTGTTAGCCCTAGTGAAATAAAATCTTTAGGTAGATAAATTGTATTATACAGTGTAAGTCAATTGGTAGTTTATGGAAAGAGTTTGTTTAGGTTATTTCAGTAGGGAGCATCCAATACAAATTACTGAGTTGCATGCATTGCATTATTTTTAAGGTGGTGGTCTGGATATGTTTAGTATGACTTACCCATACTGCAGTTACAAATTAATGTAGACCAAGTCATTTGAAACCTGAGGTACTGTATGCTATGGACATTTCCATGACTCTAGCTTCCTTTACAGCACAATTAAGTTTGATGTGTTCTCTTTTAATCTCGAGAGAGAGAATAGTTAGTCAGGTGACTTTTTGATGAATCAACGCTCAATTACTTTAGCCCTGCCACTGATTTTAAACCCGGGTTCATCTACTGGTTGGGAACTGCAGTCAATGGGAGCTGCAGAGTCATAGTGCCAGAGCCATGTGCCTGCCTTTGCACCTAGGAGTCTAGGGCCTGTTGCCAGTTCTAGGAACTGCCTGAAGTTATCGCTTCCCAGAGCCCACGCCCTGAAACCTCTTCCATAAGCAAATCCCTTCAGTTCTGCCCCCCCTCACACCCTGAACCCTTCATACCTGGCCTCAGCCAGAGCACTTGTCCCCTCCTGCATCCTGATCCACTGCTCCAGCTCAGTAAAAATAAATGACTGAGGCTGGAGAGGACAAGTGATAGAAGGGGCAGGAGGTCACAGAGAAGAGGCAGTGGCGGGGCCTCAGGGCAGGTGCGATTAGGAAGTAGGCAGCGCTATGGGGGTGGAGAAAGGAGAAGACTTTGGGATAGAGTGCGAAAGCAGAGTATAAAAAGCAGCTCAAATAGTTTGAGTAAAACTAGACCAGATATAGAGACACACACACACACACACACACACACACACACACACACTCTCTCTCTCTCTCTCTCTCTCTCTCTCTCTACAGATACTAAAACGGTATTATAATTTATATGTATGTGTATGTAATTGTGTGTAACTGACTTCTGTAGTAACTACGGATAATAAAAACAAATAGACGCTAGTAAAGTGCTGAAGGTGAAATTCCTCTTGTGTAGTGTAATTAGGAGAACTAGAACACACTGTCCATGGCAGCATCCCCAGAAGAATTCTTCACATCAGGATGTCTGTCCATCCCCCTGCGCCCCGTGTGTGTGCAATCACTTAAGCAGGATTTTTTTAAAAGCACATTTTATAAATATTTAGCGTCCAAATCTTGTTCTTATTGAATACAATGGGAGTTTTGGCCCCATTGCAAACATGGGTGAGAGCCAGGGTTACACAAACGAATGTATGCCTCCTTTTTAACTGAAAAAATCCCTAAAACTTATCACTTTGGCAATCTAAATACTTTTGCATGATAGTGGCATAGTCCAGGTAGAGCAAATAAGCCAAAAATATGCTATTGTGTAGCCTCTTTTATATGAGAAACTGAGTGACCACTACCTAAGTATCTTTTAAAATATGCCGGTAACTTTAGTGTGGTTCACAGTTAAAGCCTCATATTTTGTATGTTGAGATAAGTATATTTTTAATTATATAAAATAAACTACTATTTTTAATGTTACAAATTTTCTGTAATTTTTTAAAAATAAACAGTTAATTATTAATTTATTCTAGTTTTTATACCTGCCTGTAGCCACTGAGATACTTTCATTGAATTTAAGGTTACACCTACCCTTGCAAGGGGCAGATTTGTCTCACTGTCTCCAATGAATAGTTTGTCAATTTGACTATTAAGCATACACTAGACTGAATAATCTTTGGGATATGAATAAAGTGCTGCTGATGGAACAAATAGAGTGGAAACAAAACAAACTGTTTTGAGCTCATGCAAGCAAGTAAATACATTAGTGATGATATTTAGTACTTGTATTTTATTAGATCTAAGTTCTTTATAAATATTAATCATCAGCACACTCTTGTGAGGTAAATAAGTATTTTAACTTCCTTTGTAATGATGGGGAACCTGAAGAATACAGAGGTTGACACCGACTCTTTCAAAAATGACCCCTAAATTTCAGTGCCCCTCCTGAAAATTTGGATTCTGATTTTCTGGAACGTTGAACACCCAGTTCTCCTAGGCTATGGTTATGCTATAGTTGTCATGTATCCCAAAATAGCAACTTCACGGTTAAACACCACACTTGAAATAGTAGCACTACGAATAGCAGTGAAATAAATTTGAAATAGTGAGTATGTTATATGGAATTGCATAAACCTCATTGCAGGTGGAATAACACCTGTTTTCAAAATAGCTATTTTGACACAGAATAGCGCTGTTTTGAGATAAGCCATAATGACATCCAGTGGCACTATTTAAAAACAGGCACTATGGCTACATCGACATTAGCATTCCTCTTTCGAAAGAGGCATGCAAATGAAGGAACTTGAAAATGTAGGTGAGGCACAGAATTACATATATAGCATCTCATTTGCATATTCTTTCGAAAGAAGAAAAGCAGTGTAGATGTGGCTCTTTCAAAAGAAATCCCTATCTTCAAAAGAACCCTTCTTCCTATTTTTTTAGAGAAAGAAGGGTTTTTGCGAAAGTAAACCCCATCTTTGAAAGAGCCGCGTCTACATGGCTTTTCTTCCTTCAAAAGAATATGAAAACGAGGTGCCAGACGTGTAAATCTGCGCCTCATTTGCATTTTTGATTTCCTTCATTTGCATGCCTCTTTTGAAAGAGGAATGCTGGTGTAGACATAGCCTATGTGTCTGGACATGCTATTTCGAAATAGTTGGATGCTCTTTTGAAATGCATTCTTCTTTGTAGCTGTGTTATTTTGAAATGAGCTATTTTGAAGTAGCTGTTCTGGAATAGATTTGTTCAAAATAACACTGCTGTGTAGATGTAGTTTGACAAACCTAGAACAGGAACCCAATTCTTTTGAATCGCAGTCTGTCTTCTAATTGGTTAGATCTCATTCCTGCTCAACCAGGGTTATTCCAGAGTATGCTAATTATGTTTATCCATTGGGTTTCTTCTCTCTTCTTGCTTGTCCTGCCAAAGTCCATCTTACTGAAATAGAATTGCTTAAAAAATAAAGGGTTTTTTTGAGTGAGGCTCAGCAATTAATTTTAAACAAATGCTTATTCTGAATCTGGGTTTTTTTAAGTGCTGTTTTCTAATTCCCACCTGCTGCCATCTTTTAAAAGACCAGACCCAACGGCTGCAATCCCCATACCTCACACTCCATCCCCTGCTGACAGCTGTACACACTGCACTTGCAAAAGATCAAGTGATTCTATTCTTTTGAAGGCTTTTCTTCCAAAGTAACTTGGTTCTCTTTCCCCATGTTGATTTTTGGACACTTGACACACTCATGGCCAGAAAGATCTTCCTCATTTAACAAAAGTGATGATTGCTTAATGTGCACGTTGTTGAGAGGTCTGTCATACAACATCCTGTCATAGAAGGAGACAGGAAAAGAGGGGTTATTGCATAAAAATGTGATTAACCACTTGCTTTTACTGAGCAGCAGGGCATCATTAGCTAGAATAATTTTTATGTGGGCAATCATTTTATCTCCTTCATGTAATCTTAGAAGTTATATAATCCAGTTCAGCTGATGCTCATAGGATCCAGCCTTCAGGAAAGCATAGTTAATTGCATTTCATCAGCCATGTGTTCAGAACAACTCAAATGCCTTAGGTAAATTATTTTTATAAAGTGCCAAGGAAACAAAAATGTTAGCTATAGTCTTTTTTGCTATAGTGTTTTTTTTTAAGTAAATTCGCGTTGTGCAACCCAACACGTTAAACATAACTATGGATATTGTCGATAGCTGCTAGTTACAGCTGATGTAAATTATGGTGCTATTTGTATCAAAAGTAGAAAAATAGAACAAGGTGAAGTCAAATGAGGCATTCTCTAGACATCCATGCAATTTTGAATGGCTGCCAGGAATTGGTATTTTAGATATCCTGGAGCAGCAAAGAGCGAGATGGCGACAGTGTTTATAAAAATGGGCGGCATTTCAAAACTTAAAGAATTGCTGATACAGCCTGATAAACCTTTTAGGAAAAAAAAACCCACTTCATTTTCTTAGCAAGCTGTATGTATCTGAACCCTTTTAAGTTCAGAAGGGAAGAGGGGGTGGTCTGTGAGTCAAAATGGTGACACCCACCTTCCTATTCTTGGCTGCTTCCCCCCCCCCCCCCCCCCCCCCGTTGTAACATGGAATCATGGTGTGGAAAAGTTTGAGAACATATGATCTAGTGGAGCAGATGCTGGACTGAGAGTCTATGGATATGTTCTTATTATGACTTTGCCACTGACCTTGTGCATGCCCTTGGGCAAATCAGTTCACCTTTGTACCTCTTTCCCTTCCTACCATTGCTCTGTCTTAACAGGTCAGACTGCGGACCTCGCAAGTGGACCTCATTATTTACCTATCACAGTAGACTCTTTCATATCTGGAATTCTATCATCTGGAACGCTCAACTAACTGGCACTTTAACCTTAAGGAAATTTTAGTTACGTTTTCTGTAAGTACAGTATAGAGAAAGTAAATACAGCAAATACAGTACGTTTACGGTGTACGATACCACTGTTGTTGGTAAATAAAGTACTCTGCATACATTTTTTGTTTGCTTCTTAATATCTAATCTTGGTTTTTTTAGGATTATGCACTGCTAAATATATCTCTTTATTACCCAGAACATTTGAATATCTGGCAAACCCCCAGGCCCTGGGCTGCCAAGTATGAAACATTTTACTGTATTTACCAAGTTTCCATTATGCTATGCTCTGTCCAAATATATTCCTTGCCCCAAAAAGCCTGCAATCTAAAAATAACAGGTAGACAGACAGATGTGGAGCAAAAAGAAACAATGAGGCAACACTGATCGGTATGATATACATGCTAGCAACCTAGGTGATGTCAAATTTTATTGTTAGTATCAGAGCAAAGGAGAGTTTTTAAGGAGGTATTGAAAGAAGGACAAAGAGAGGTTGCTTTGTGGAGGTTTTATGTGAGCCCTTGCTGAGCATGTGTGCATCACAGGAAAAAGAACAAAGTTGCTAGTTGGAAATATAACAAGGTGGCGGGAGTGGATATCTCAATAGTGAATGCGAGATGACAGGCCATCAAAGGCCACAAAAGTGAAGACCCAATAGTTTGGCTTTGGCATGATGGAGAAGGGTGAGCCAGTGGGGAGAAAAAAAGAAGGGGGTCTTCTGACAACAAGCTAGGAAGATGACATTTGCAGTAGTGTTTTGACTGGAAATAGGTGGGGCAAAGGTTGCATTTGTCAAGGCTAGAGAAGAAGATGACTCTGAAGAGGGCCTGGAAGAAATTTCAGCTGTTTATCTGGAGAAGAAATCTATATATGTGAGATGTTTTGCAGGAAAAGTCAGCAGAATTTAGATGTGTGTATAATGTACCTACAACCATGGAACACAGATCATGGCTGGGATTTCTGTATGTTACCATAATGTCATAAAGAAAACCACACGATCCAAAAGTAGGACATGGTTTTAGTTCCAAGCTTAATGTAAAGAAGGAAGATTTCTGGGTTTTGTTGTTTTTTGTTTCTTTTCTTTTCTGTTCTGGTTCAGTTGAAGCCTCATGAAACCTCAATGGTTCTTCAAAGAATTTGAATCACAATAATAAATATTGCAAAAATAGTGTGATCTGGTGAAAGTTCCACCTTTGAATCTGATTTTTGCCTCTAATACAGGGGTGAGCAAACTTTTCATGTTGTGTCTCCGCTTTTCAGATCTGTAGTTAGCTGCCCCCTCCCCCAACCTGTGGGAGGACCTCAGAAGGGATTTGAGGGGGGTGCTCTGAAAGGGGCTGGGATGCGAAGGAAGGGAGTGCTGGGAGGTTCCAAGGGGTGCCCCTAATGGGGAGGGGTGTTTGGAGGGGAGGACCCCAGGAGGGTGCTTCTTTAAGCTGGGAAGTTGCCGGCTGCCCCTGCTGTTTGTTTCATGGCCGCTATGCCCCCTCTCCTTCCACCTGACGTGCTTGGCTGGGCAGGCAGAGACATGCGCTCTCCCAGGGGCTCTGCCACTTGGGAGAGTGGCAGCTCCTCCCAGGGGATGGGGGAAGCATTGTGGGACCAGGCTGGCTGTGGTGCCAAAGCGGGAGTCTGAGTGCTGGGACACCCCCTCCCCAGCCAGCCCGGCCCCCACTGCTGGGAACCAGCTGCCTCAGCTCAGCAGGAAGCAGGTGCCACAGGTGCACCTGCCCCCTCTTCCTGAGGACCAGGGTAGCCTATCAGGCCGTGTCCCCCTTGCAAAATGTTGCGCCCCCTCTGGGGTGGCACGCCCTATACTTGGCATGCTGCTGCTCTAATATATACCCAAATCTTAACCCAAATATAGTCTGTATCTAATTCCAAACACTCTAGTCTTAAGTCTACCTCTACTAAGGACATTTGCATGATGGAGAAGTACAACCCAGACCCTAACCTGATTCCTTTGTCCCTGCTTTTTTATTCACTCAGTAACTGTCATCCTCTTGTGAAGTCCTAAACATTTCCATGGAAACTTTGATGATGCTCACTAGGCATAATGGATTCAGGTAAAGAATAAGCACCAAAGGTACATTAACCATGAATTGGAAAGGTAATCAAAGCTATTTAGGTTTATTTGCATACACATGTCCCTATTTAAAGAAAAAGAGGGGAAAAAAGGAAAGGAGAGGTAATAAATGTCATCTGACTTTTTTCCTAACTAGAACATATTTCAGATTTTCTGCGAGGTGTTTGTTTATGCTGCCTCTGTGTAAGAAATCAGCGTGTGAAGTTCAAACCAGTAAGCAGATAGCTCTTACGATTTCAGTTAGAAGCCACCAAAAAAGGCTTGCCTCATTTGTCCTCAGGATGTGATCTGGAATACAGGCTGCATGGATACTGCTGAAATAGGGCAGATTACATTGAACAGGCTGAACCTTTCCAGTCCAGAACCCTCGGGACCTGACCGTTGCTGACTGAGAGAGAATTTGCTGGACCATGGGAGGTCAATATTGTCTAGCATGTTATCAGCACTTTCACTGTTTACTGGGCTTTTGGAAGACATCTAGGAGTAAATTAGAGCTAAATAACAGCACAGAATGCAGAGAGCCAGGACTGGTGGCAGTAAGCAAACTTTATGGGACTTTGGGAAACTTGGCTACACCTACAATAGGCAGTTGTCCAGCTAACTAAGTCATGCCAGATGATGGATGTTGCCGCATGGCAGAGTGCTGGATTAGAGAAATTCAACCTCGACATTAAATGAGGAATTTGAATCTAAACTGGAAACTAACACAAGCTTCATAAACTTGCGCAGTTGCGATTATTCTGTATCAATTGCAATCTATACAGAGTAATATTGGCTGTTAAGGAAATAAAGCGTTAAATATTTTTGTCACTTGTAGGCCATGTCTACCCTAGCCCCCACCCCTTTCAAAAGGGGGATGCTAATGAGACACTTCAGAATATGCAGTGCCTCATTAGCATAATGGCGGCCGCAGCACTTCAAAAATGCCACTTTTGATCGTGCGTGGCTTGCCCACATGGGGTCCTTTTTGAAATAGTAATAAGGGGATTTTGAAATGTGTGGGTCCTTTAGAAAAAGACCTCATGTACATGAGCTGCGTGCGATCGAAAGTGGCACTTTCGAAGTGCAGTGGCTGCCCTTATGCTAATTAGGTGCTGCATATTTATTGCAGGGACTCATTTGCATATCACAGTGTTTCATTAGCAGCCCCCTTTCGAAAGGAGGGGGGCTAGTGTAGACATAGCCGTAGCCTTTGAGGTGTTACAATGCTGTGGTAACAAGCTAACGGCATTCAGGAGAAGTACTTGGTCAAGAAGATTTGTGTTGAACAGGGAGATGTAAACTATCCCACTGTCCTCCAGTAAGGAAAAGACTGTTAGAACCAATCAATCCAATCTACTTCAGAACATCTGTCATGGTAACAGTACAGGCATTCTTTTGACAAAATCTGGGGCAAAGAAGGGTTGAATCTTAGGGCAGGTCTACAGTAGACCTGAAAGTTGATCCTGGATATGCAATTCCAGCTATAACAATTGTATAAGTGGAATCAAGGTATCTAAGAGTGACTTACCAGGCTGTCCTCACAGGGGGAAGTCAATGGGAGAAACTCTCCAATCAACCCCACTTACTCCTTGTGAGAATGAGTACCACCAGGATCAACTGTTGAGCCCTGATGATTTGATTAAATGTGTCCCTGCTCAGCGCAGTAAATCAAACCCTACAAGATTGACCCCGAGCAGATCGATCTTCTGGTAAGTGCAGACATACCCTAAGTGTCTTCAGCATAGCAAGAACACCTTGCAGTACTATTTAAAAAGGAAAGTCAGAGCAAGCAGAAACCTGGCATTCACTGTTGGTAAGCACAGCTCTCAAATGAGCAAGGTTTTGAGTTAAGCCAGAGAATCACTGCCAGAAGCCTACTGAAATGTACACAGTTTAAAAGAAGACCAAAAATTTAGGTTAGAGAGAAGACAAATCTTTTAAACAGCAGAGTAACAGGGGCTGCTTTAGTTGCTATACATCTGTGGCCAAACGTTAAGGAGTGATTCAGTTTGCCAGTGCTATCCAGTAGAGTTGTATGGACTGCAGAACTGAACAGAAGGTTACTGGGTAGCCCACTTGCCTTCTAGATGTGCTGTAACAGGTCACAATGGTGGATAAGCCAAGTGGAAAGAAAAAAGCCTAATCTTCCTATATCTTCCCTCCTGAGAGAATGGTAAAATGTAGGAGCCATTTCCTTTGGCGTTAAATCAGTCCATGGAATGCCGTAGGGAAAAGAGACTTCGTACTGCTGAGATATATTCCCAACCTCGCAACTGACTTTTGTGCCCTTAAGCATTTCCCTTCATTGCCCGGAACATCCATTTACCATCTGTAACAATGAATGCCATAATAACAGTAAGGATGTCTTTGTGAGAGAAGCAACCCTACCCTGTGGTTTAGCCTCTTACCGTAACCTAGCATAGAAAGCTGCTGGGCACAGAGCTGCCATAGCAGCTCTATGGCACCTTCCTCCCAACAGCTAGTGCAGGGGGATTTAGCCCAGGTAAAGGGCCATTGACCAGGGTTCTCTTGTATCCCAGTAATTTGCAGCTACTGTAACAGCCAGCTGGAGTTGCTGGTATTCAAACAGCCCCCAACACCACTGACTTCAATATTTGACTTGCATATTAGCTCCTCTGCTTTGCTGGAGCCATTGTTTGTAAAGCATTTGGAGATCCTTGCTTTGCATCTGCCTGTAGCATTATACTGGTCTGTGAATAATTATATGCAAAGAACTATTCTGTGAGAATTCTAAGATGATGTTTTAGGATTCAGCATGTCAGTGAGAGTCTTTGCCCTGTTCTTATTGTAATTCATAATAGATGATTATTCTGATGGCCTTGCTGCCAAGGAATAACAGACACCCTCCTCCAATGAGGCAGCACAATGGCAGATTAAATTCATTTGGACAGATGCAAGGTAATGGGCATAGGAAGGAGTAAGGAGAGCTCTTCAGACATATTACTGGGGGTTTAAATTGGTTATAACCACTCTGGAGTGGGGATGCGGAAGGCAAGGGTGGGAGAACCACCCTTGTCGACAGTGCAGTTAAAATATCTGCTCAACGTCCAGTGGCGGAGGAAAAAAGTGCACAAGATATTGGGGTTCAGGCCTACCAAAGAAGGGGCAAAAGGGCCAATTGCCCCAGGGCCTGGCAATTCAAAGAGTGAGAGGATCTCAGCTGCTGCCTCTGCTGCTGCACCAACTGCAGTGGCCAGGGCCCCAGGCCCTTTTAAAATCACTTCCAAAGCACCACTCTGCATGCTCAGTGGGGCTCTGTGGTGTGGGGAGGACAGAGCCATGGACTGGGCAGGGCTTGAGGGTTGGCTGCCTGAGGCCCCGCCCCTTCCCTGAGGCCCCGCCCCTTCCAGGGTGCAGGGACGCCCTCTTGCCCACCTTGCCTGAAGGGCCCACGGAAGCTCTCTGGGAGACGAAGAGAGCAAATAACACCAAAAGCAATTGTAATGAATTAAATGTACACCCTGACTCTGGGATATCATGTTCCATTCTGGTCACCCTCTCTCAAAGATGTAGCAGGAAAAAGAAAGGGGGCACTGAAAATGATAAAGGGCTGGATCTGGCATAAGTGCTTAGAATATCTACAGATTAGATTAAATTTAATGCTTCAGTCTGCAAACTAGTGGCAGAGGAACTTTCCCAGAGGATTAAGTTATCACCAAATTGCTCATTACAGAATTTCTTGTTCCTTCCATCCCTTACTGGCTACTGCTGTCGATAGGATATTGGAATATGTGGATCGTTGGTCTGAGCCAGTGTAACTGTTCATGAGCCACATCTCATGTGGAGCCACTGTGGCCACATGTGGACACTGGGGGTTTTTCTTGCTGTCATAGCCTCCTCGGTTTGGATGGGCAGCAAAGCAGCGGCTCCTTGCTGAGGGCTGTCTTCAGGATTTGGTGCCTGCCCTGTTCTGGCACCATGAATGCTGTAGGAGCAGGCAACAAGCATGAGTCCCCATCTTCTCAGGGGCAGTAGGGCTTTCACTTCAGGCTTGTGCCCTCATGGGGTGGGTGGCAGGCTCTGTCCCCCAGCTCCAGTGTCTTGGACTCCATCCCTGGACTCACCCTCCTCCGTCCCCTTCCATCCTTGTTGCCTCCGTACCCACCTGCTCATCCAGGATCTAATTTGTCCCCTGACATGGCAGGGCTAAGTAAGTTTGCTATGCAAAGTGGTATTAATAAACAGGCATATCACTTTTCCAAGGAACAGACTTACTAAATAGCAATCTTAAAAAAAAAAAAAATCAAAACGTGCAAAGTACCTAGTTTTTGTTTCTCTCCTGCTTAGGTCCAGTAAAGAATAGAGACAACTGTACATTATTTTTATTATTGAGTCTTCAAAAAAAACCCACATAAATAAATTAAAATGATTTGGACATGTCTATGTGCATATTATTTCTTTTTCTAAAGTTAATTAAGAATTTTAGGAAAAATTCTCAGAGCAGCCACTAGCAAGAGGAGTTGTCTGTGCTCTGAAGCCAACAAAAACTATGCACTGAGAATCCCGGTCATATTCTCATGTGTACTAAAAAGTTCTTTGATACTTAGCACCACGAGAACTTTAATGTCAGCACGTATCATGAAGTCTAGTTGTCTTTCATGGATGTTTAAGCTACCAAAGCTGCACTGCAGTTGGACTGCAGGAGCGACAGAGACTTTGCAGGAGAATTTTGGAGTCAAATTCTGGGCTTCAGGAACAACATTATTAAAGTAGCTGCAATATTAGAGGTGGCTCCGTGGTTAGCATGCTGCACTGCAACATAGTAATTATGAAATAGATCCCTGCATCTGAAACCTAATCCTACAATTATTGAAGTTACTAATGAAATTCCCATTGTTTTGTTTTGTTTTTAAACTGGACGTAGGATTGCCTTCTCATCTCTTGCTGTCAAGCTGTTGCGATAGGGAGGGTAACTCAGGACCTGCTTTGATGGACAGTGAAGAGAATCCTGTCTACCTCTGCTTGACCAGGAAGAGAATCCTTGTCAGATGTTAAGAGGGTGGATGGGGAATATAGTGGGATGAAAGGACCTTTGAAATGAAAAGAGATCTGAGCAGACAGAAATGACTGAGCAGCAACAACTGACCCTGACTGTTAGATATATATAAGATTTAGGATCAAGAGCAAGCCCCCCAGAAAAGCAGGGGGAGGGTTAAAAATAAAGAAGGAAAACATCAGTGACTGGAAAATGATCTGCCACAGCACATCCAATCTGTGAGAACATGAGACCTACTCTTTGCTCTCTACACTGCTTAAAATCTCAAATCAAGTTCAAGGTCTCTGGCTTTATCTTCAAAGCCTTCTGTGGCCTGGGAGTGGGATACCTAAAAGCTGACTGAAACTTTGGAGTGAAGACCATGGCTGACACCATGCTCCACCGTCATGGTGGAACTGTCTCCGTAAGCTCACTTGTGAAGGAGAGGGAACTTTCTCATGGACTTGTCACTGACTGAGGAACTGGCTCCACCAGTAACTAAGGACGATCATGATTCTCTTAATCTTCCATGCCAAGCACCAGGGAGCATAAATACATAACTACAGGTATAGTTAAACACAGCCCAAACCAAGCTATCCACTGCTCATACTGTTTCCCGATGAGAGGATAAGAAAATGAGTATGTGACAGGTCTTAGTGATGGATGCTGCTTTATTTGCTTCTGGAAGATTTGTCAATGACGAGCATGGGATGTGAACCTATGTGGAATAGCAGAGAAGGGCCAAAGAATTAACCAAATCCTACAGGTGCTCTTTAAAGCAAGCAGGAATGAAACCACATCAGGTTTGCCTTTGGTGGTTCCAGCTGAGCTATAAAGTCTTTTGTCCACAGAATCTGTGTTTACAAAAGTGTGAGTGCTGAAGCCCCCTAACAGTTTCAGCAATGAGAGAAACTGGGAACAAGATCAGAAACCAATTAAAGTAATTTGATAATGAAAAGGCAGAGCTCTGAAGAGGATCTCTCTGTGTAAGTTAATAACAGCAAAGAATGGACACACAAGTGCTTGAGGCTATGAAACAATATTATCGGCCCCAAGCTACTTGGGCTGATGATAGTGGTGGGGAGAATTTGAGATAATTACTAGCTAGTTACTTATTTCCCATTTGAATTATTTTAAATCCTGGTGTTGCAGTAGCACCTTGAGTCCTGGTCATTGACTATGAACCTGTTGTGCTAGGTGGTATATGTACACATCCCAAAAAGATGGTACCTGCCCCCAAAAGAACCTGCAATCTGTGATGAAGAGAACACAGAAAGATGAGCTATAGGAAGCTAGCTGTGTTTAATCTTGTGCTCCTTCCTAACCAGGAATCTGAGAGATGTTGATCCTCTGTTATAAGGATCTTTTATTAAGGAAAGTATTAGAAACAGATAAGTGGGTGAATTAAAATATAAAAGATGTACACTCCAAAATGGAGATGGTAGCCTCTTCAATTATATTGTGTCGTATACTTGATCTCGTCTGGTACTGAATCCTCAGATTCTTGCACAGTTAGTACTCAGTTTTTAGTCAGGCAGACTCTCTCATTGAAGTCTGACTGAGTTTTCGTTACAGTGGGCTGGGTAGAATTTGCATAAGGCCTTAGGATTGGGCCTTGGAAGAAAGTATTACGTAACATTGAATCCAGCATACCGCTTTCTGTCAGCCATAATTGGAAAAGCTGATTCTCCAGGGATCAGGAAACCAAGGGGATGCCTACACTGCACAGTGCTTACAGCAGCATGTATATAGTACTATATACACCTGCACACACTCCTATCGCGGGTATAAATAACAATGTCCATGGCATGGAGATAAACACCACAAGTCAATGTCTAGTCCACGTTTACTTCTGACTCTAAAAAGAGTTGCAGGAATAACTTTTTTTTCAGCAAGTGGACCACGCTTTTCTGTTTGTGGGTTACAGACACTCAGATCAGCATTTCCTCAAATTTATTCAACAGATGCTTAGTCATCACACTGCATATCAGATTGCTCAGTATTCAAAAATCAAGATTAAAAAGTTATTTAATAATGAGTGCTTAGACAAATCATGTCACGTTGTCTGTGGTCTGCAATGGGGTGAATGTGCAACTAGTTGATCACATAAACATACTTGTGCACATAACTTCCAGTTCTCCATCCACAACCATTAAGGCCTATGCCCTCCAAGTACAGAAGTCAAAGTCTGCCTATGGGGCCTGCACCACGCAGCAGAGCTGGATGAGGCTCCAGGAGTAGTTGCCACCTTCATCCTTTACCTCACTTAGTAGGCCACCCAGTCTGTTTGGGCAAGGGTGTGGGGCGGTATGCAATAAAAAAAAATGTGGTCACATGACACTACGTGCGCCTCACATGCATCATCTTGCCAGCCAGGCATAACTGTGCTTCCTCTCCCCAGGAGCCCAAATGTCTAGCTCTGATTCTGCCCTTAGCTTCTGATATCTTCCACTGTGGAAAGACCAGATTTGGTGTATTCCTTCCATGTGCATTGCCACTTTCTATGAAGAGACTGAGTTTTAGTTTGACCCATCTCATCCTTATCCTCCTCTTGTTATCCCCTATCTCTTTCTGTCAATGAGATTGTTTCTGTTGATTAAATATTTGCCTATTTCCCTCCCGCACTCTAATACTTCATTGGTTATCCACATCTTGTTTTTAATAATGGATTTACGAGGACTGAATGTTGACAGTAGTGTGATATGTTGGTATTCTTTACATAAATGTGATTAGAATAATCTCTCATTTTCCCCAGAGCACAATGGGGTAAATGTGAGTCATGGCAGAATGTTGTATGTAAAAGTAACAGCAGCTTGATCAATTTCCAAGACCAGTTATTGTTGCTTGATTGAAGGGAGTTGCTATGAAAAAGAGATGCTGGAAAGGAATAGCGAACGTGAGCAGCTCACTTCAGTGAGCCTCATCACAGTTTACAGTAAGACTGTACTATGCAGTTGACTCCCGTGCCTTAATCGAGCACTAATGTAAACAATGTGTTGTTTGAGCCCTTCGTCTCTAATGAGAGGAACAACTCTTGCCAGGAGAAAGGGAATGGGGTGGGGTGGGAAGCACATCAAGGCTTCAATGCTGTAATGGCTGCCTGATGTTCCTTTGAGCTCACCAGTTCTGGTTCTTTCTTTCCAGATGAATGCTCTCCGAGGCCAGGTTTCTGTGATCTTTCAGCAGGGGACATGTGGTTTCAGGCGTGAGATTTTATGCTTAGTTAGAGTTTAAGGAAGGTTTACCCAGCATGCATTTTTTTTCTTATTTTGGCTGGGACCCTGGAAGGTCTACAAATGTAGTAAATAAATATTTAATTCCTAGGAGGCTGCCAACCCATTCCTTCTCTTGGAATTTCACTTGAGGCTTTTGTTAACCTGAATCCGTATTTGCTGTTTCCTGTCTGTACACTAACAAAACCAAAAAATTGCATGGTACAGATTCACTGGTCTCGAAGAAGGGGTTGTGTGAGGAAATTCCCGCTTCCAGATGCAATGCAACTCTGCCTGCATGTTGTACAAACACAGCCCCAATGACTTTTATACATCTCAGCATTTCTACCGTGGTACGTGTTGAAGAAATCCTTCACTGTGAGCTCATTTGCGGTCTCCCTTCAAGGCCCACTAGGAGGAATAGGCACAAGAAACCTGGGGCTCTAGCAAACCTGCCTGCACCACAAGAGCAACCTAAGTAGGAATGCCTATTATATGCAACACTTCAGGTGGTCTGGCCAGTCCTGACTGCAAGATTTCATGCCCAGGTTTGGTTCAGGGGGATGCAGCAGAACAATGTATCTCTGGTTGGAAATCCATCTCTTCTGCTTGTCCGCTGGTAGCACTGTGGGAAGCACTGGCTATGCCTCTATGAATGAAACAACAGCTTCCATTCTGAATGCCCACACCCCCAGAGCCATCAGTGCCACTCTATTGGCTTCTAATGGCCTGCTACTTTCTCCTCACAATTACCAGTGAGGTTCTGGCTCACCCAGCATGAGAACACCACATGGGCCAGCAGGGGTCAGAAAAAAGAAACCCAAGATGAGGACCTATAAAGTATAAACTGAAGAATAACACTCACCATATAATAATGTCTTCATAAAAGTCAGTCACGTGTGCCTGCCCCAGAAATGTGACGTTCAATTCTGATTACCATCTCTCAATAAAGGACAAAGCAGGAAAAGAAGAGGGTCAGAGATAAGGCAAAAAGGCATGTAGTAATCAGACCTAAATCAGATCATGTAAACCAGAATCTCAACATGGGAGGGCAAAGTCAAGGCATCCAGGATGAGTTGGAAACTTTCTCAGATACGTTTTTCAATAGCTGCACAATGCACCCTTTCGTTTCTACAACAAGCCACAAGCTCCTAGCCCTTCTTGCCTTAAAGGTAAATTTCTAAGGGCAAGCTGAAGTTACATAGGCTACATCTACACTATGAGATAAATTAGATTTTTACTAAAGTTTGATTTTTTTTAACCTCGTTCTTGTGAATTCGAATGTGTCCACAAACCTTGTTGAAATTCAACCCATTGTTTTTCCATGTCTTGTTTCCACGTCTCCATTGCCCTATGCAAGTTTGATAGCATGAGCAGTGCATTGTGGGTACCTATCTCACAGTGCCTTAGCCCTGGCTGCGTGTGGGTGTTTCATGTTAGAATTCCAGGACAATGCTTTGCATTCTGGGATTCGGAGCTCCCAGTAACAAAATTCAGCCCTTCCCCAAACCTGTCCAGGTTCCCTGTGCCGTGCGTCCTCTGCGGACTGTGCTATCAGCCCTGCCCACGCCTGCCTGGTTCCATCAGCCACGCATCCGCTGCGGACGTTGGTGTAGTGGTGGGCAGCTGTGCCTTCAGCCCTCCCCCAAACCTGCCCAGGTTCCCTGTGCTGCATGTCCTCTGTGGACGTTGGCGTAGCGGTGGACAGCTGTGCTATCGTCCCTGTCTACCCCGCCCGCTTCCGTCAGCTGCACATCTGGACCTTTACATTTGCAGGCCTGGGTGCTGCAGATTTCAAATTCTAATCCAATCAAAAATTCATGGGCTTCCTGTGACCTTCTTCCTGCACACGTGGCTGGAGAGCAGCAGAGAAGGAAGTGGCCATACATGGAGGGTGACTGCGTAGCTTTGTGGGATATGTGCAGGGCACTTTTGGAGGTTAGTAAATTCAAATTAAAGACATGGCACTTCCACGCTAGCTTTTATTCAAAATTTTAAATTTCAGATTGACCCTATACCTACCCCGTACTATCGACATTGTGTTATTGGTATTAGGGCTTGCCAATTTGAGCTAATGGTATTTACAGTGAAGACAGTGGTGTTTTACTATCAAGCCAATTCTTTTCAATTCACTTTTAACTTATAGTGTAGATGCAGTCATAGATACTCAGGTACTGTCTTCCTGAGTCAAGGGAAAGGATCAGAAGACGTGCTATGGTGACAGCTTCAAAGTGATGATGGGAAGACTATTCAGTGACATGGGGGGGCAAGGCAGTGTTTTGGGGTGACTGCACATGAGGTGGGGTGACAGAAGGGTCTGAAATAGCGCACCCCTTTTAGCATGAGTTGGAGCGGGCAGCGAAGTTCTTGTAAATCCATAGGTCTGACTGTGTCCAACAACAAAGTAAATCAGGCTAACAGGTTTTATAGGAGTGTTGCAGGGCTGGTGTAGTATTTGCCAGCCAGTTTTGTTCCTCGCAGGATTCTGCTAATGGGAGATGGTCGCCTTATTCATTGCCACATGGAATTGGCGTGCCCTGGAATTCAAGTCTGCTGGATCCGTTATAAGGACGTTATGTGTGGTGCTGGTGAGGGTTGGGGGTGAAATTTCTTAACTTCTGCTTTATGTAGCTTTATGATAGGTTACTATCCATGCTTAAAGTTCCCACATACAGCACCGAACTGCAGCTTCTGAACTCTTCTTGCTTTGGCAGACAGCTGGCCTATGCTGTGCATCCATCTCCATGGTCTGAATGCCCTGTGGGCAGAAAGGCAAAAGTTCTTGCTCTCCAGAGACCGCTAAGGGATCCCACACATCGTGTGAATGCTAATTTCCCAGGTTTAGCTGGGAAAAGGTGAGCAGCTGCCAGCAGCCATCTTCATTCTTGCTGGTTGGCCTGTAGATGGTGGGGCGGGCAAAGAGAGGGGGCGGTTACCCTGGGGCCTGATCTTTTGAGGGGGCCTGGATCTCTGATTACTGCTATCACTGCTACTTCGCCAGCGGCCAGAACTCCAGGGCCCTTTTGAGGTACCAGTAGCACTGCACGTGGCTGTGGGGATCCAGTGCCCAGACCCCATCCCTTCTGCCATTGACCCCGTCCCTTCCTGGAGCACGGAGCTGGGCCCACCTCCCATGCGGTTGTTGTCGGCCTTGCTGCTATCTGATAGATTAGCACAATAAAATTTAGGGATAGACTGGAGGTGAGATGATACCTTTTATTGGACCGAATTCTGTTGGTGAAATGGACAAGCATTTGGGCTTCACAGAACTCTTTTTCAGGTCAATGTCAGCTTCAGAGCTTCTCTTTCACCATGGGAAGTTGGTCCAGTAAAAGTTATTAGCTCACCCACCTTTTCTCTCCAATATCCTGGGACTCACGCAGCTGCAACAACAATGCAAAATACTAAAACTTACTCTTCTGTTTCAGTTCAGGGCTAGTGCTTGCTGTTCTTGTACAGTCTGCAGCAGTTTATTTTCAAGCCTGGACCTCAGTGTCAATTAGGTCTAATTCTGTCCTCATTTGCACCTATATATCTGTGTGCATGGCTTCAGTGGGGCCGATGCAATCGTGGTTAGAATTTGACCTGTAGACTCTCTTATGACTACTGAAGATGCACAAGAGGGAAAGAGCCTGTATTTTCTCAGAAGCCAGGTTGTCTGCAGGGTTGACATTACAACGATCCCTTTAGTGACAAATAAAGCCAATTTGTTACAGAATCAGAGACAATGAGTATGGAATCCCACTGTTGCATTTTCAGTCATTAGGAGGAGAATTGCGCTGTAAGTTGTGGATTGACTTGTGTTGAAAATACAACGTACAAGGAGTTGATGCTGTAAAGTCTTTTTCTTCCATCCTCCCCACCCTCAGTGCTACAGAGGCCGGTTTCTCTAGTACAGGTTGACCCTCTCTGGTCCAGCACCCTCAGGACCTGACCGGTGCCAAACCATGGGAGGTCCTTATTGTCTAGCAACATTAGCAGATCTTCCACAGGGACTGGTGGCTGTAAACAAACTTTATGGGACCACAGGAAACTTGGCCATATCCGTAATAAGTGGTCATCCTAAAACTAAAATCAAGTCAGATTACGGATGTTACTGGATGATGAGAGAAGTTCAACATGTGCAAGTAAAAACAAGCTAACGCCTTTGATCAGTGGGAATTCTCAAGTCTGTCAGTCAATTACAATCCAGGACTGTTTTATCAACATGAAATTGTTCCCCCAAAAAATGTTAAGGGGAACTGGTGTGGGTTGCAAAGCTGAGATTCATACCCATTATATCCACAAAATTCAGAGGTGCACAGACTCTGGACCTGTTTATTAACTACTTGTTGAGAGGCTTCTTTTCTGTCCGCTTCTCTCCCCACCCCCCCACAAAAAAAAGGAGAGTCCTCCAGTGATGGAGTGAGAGAAGCAGTGGCCCAGGGAACACAAGGAAAGCGTGGACTGGAGGAGGGAGCTGGAGGAGTGGATACAGCTCCAAGGACGCTGGAACTATTTGTATAGCGGGAGGTGCTGTGAATCATCGATTCAAGCTGTAAGCTCTTTTTATAGAAGGGGTAGTTCCCCCTCCGGTCAGCAGAAGCACAGAGCTGCCCAGGGGCAGAGAGATCAAGCTCCACCTTCCCAGCCCCAGAACTACAGGGGAAGGTGGGCAGCTCTGTGCAGTGAGGCAGCCCCCTCAGCCTTGGGGGCGGGGGGCAGAGAGAGTCCCTCCAAAAGTGGTCACATTTTTATTCTTGAGCACACCTCTGCTGTGTATGATGGAAAGCCGTGCGGGGGAGGGGGCAGCACACCTAGCACTCTTCACTTCCAGCGCCTATGTACAACTCTGAGGAAAGTCAGCCGCTCTCGTTAATTGTGGGTGAAGTAGCATGAAGAAAATCACCAAGGAGGGTCTGGAGGTTGAAGCACTGGATGGGGATAGAGGAGGGCCAAATTCAGTTTCCAGCTCTGCTACAGACTTCTTATGTGACCATGGGCAAGTCATTTTAACCTCTGTGATTCTGGATGAGACATGTTCACCTCATGGAGGGTTTAAGAATAGATCCAAATTGTTAATCAGTGGGAAGTGCTCAAATACCACCAAGGTAACTAACAGACTTTGCCAGGCCCTGAGCAAGGGTGTTGGTGGGGGCGGGGGGGAGCGCTCTGGACCCTTAGAAGGCTGCTGCTTGGGGTGGAAGAAGCAAGGACGGGGACTAGCCTTCACCACCCAACCCTTCAGCATTGTCTAGGGATCTGGTGGCAATTTAAAGGGCCCAAGATTCTGGCCGTTGCTGCTGTGGCAGTGAAGAGCCCTGCACCCGTTTAAAATGCTGGGCCCTAGGGTAGTGGTCCTTCTCCCTTCATCAGGCCTGGATGCTGCAGAGGTGACAGCCATAGAAGTTTGTAGGCCATCTGCATGCCACCACCATGCTTTGTTCCTCTGTTTTTGGCTAATGTTCTAGGTTGGACATTAGGAAAAAGTTCCTAACCATCAGGGCGGTCAAACAGTGGAATAAATTGCCAAGGGAGGTTGTGGAATCTCCATCGCTGGAGATATTTAAGAACAGGTTAGATAGATGTCTATCAGGGATAGTTTAGATAGTACTTGGTCTTGCCATTGGGGCAGGGGGCTGGACTCGATGGCCTCTCGAGGTCCCTTCCAGTCCAAGTGTTCTATGATTCTATTATTCTGTGATTCTTTTAGAAGGCTTTTGTGGCCAGGAGACTTCTATGTGTGGCTTCAAATCAGAGATGAAATTTATATGTTATTTTGGAAAATTTGAAGAAAAATGTCTCCACCATTTTCAGGAGTTTTTTAAAAGCAACTGTGAAAAGAGAGAGGAACATCTGGCATTGGCTACAACCTTAAGGAAATGTGCTTTGGGGGAAGATGGTCTAGCCTGGCAAGAAGCTGTAATGCTTCACATGCTTATTTCAAGTTAGTTCTAGTGATGCTTATTGTGACTCTATAGCTGGTATTTTTGACCAAGGGTATTACATGAGTAGACAGTATTTTTTCCCTCAGTCTCTGATTTAGATTCCCACAAGTGCTGCAAGGATAATGTCTTCATTTCACAAAGATTCCGTCCTTACGCTGACAAAATGAGGGCCCTGAAAGAGACATCTGGATTAAGCTGCAAGTGACCATTGTTTCATTTTTTTATTTCCTGCTTTCCAACATCCCTTTCTGTGCTGCTGCTGTTTTTTTTAAAGTAATACCTGTATGACCCATCCACATTTGCGCTAGGTGCTGTACAAACAAAAGTTGCATCTACACACAGTACTCTTATATGTGATAGCTCAGCATGAGATGGCACTTGAAATAACAGATGGAGAACCAAGGCACAGAGAGGTTACATGATTTATCCAAGTACACAAGAAATCTGTGTGTAACAAGGTGGCAATCACCTCCTGCAAGAGCCCGCATCTGGCCATGTGCACTTGCCTGCACTTGTTCTGTTTATCATCTGTTTTGGCAACTCAGCCCTCCAGACTCTCTGAAATACAAACCCTTTCTGGGATAGATGCCTACTAGGGCCCCCTCTTGGTGCCCTCTGTGTACTTCCTCTGAGTTCACTTCTTCGGTGTGATTCTCACTCTGCTGGAGAGTGGTGTCTCCAGGGCTTCCCGTCCTAGAGACAGTGTCCTTGCCCTTGCCTTGGGGCTCTAGTATAGTCCACAGTCTCTCACCAGCCCTACACACGGAGCTCTCCATGGTGCTGCCTTCAGGAGTTCTCTCCTTCAGGTAGCCAGTCACCTCTGGTCTTCTCTCCTTGAGAGCATCTTTAGCAGCAGTGAGCTGACTCTCTGGTCCTACAGTTCCTTTTGTAATCCCTTTCAGCTTCTGATTGTCTGTCTGTTTTTTTTTCCTACAGCCTCTCTAGCCTGACTGGAGCACCTCTCTATGGCTTCTCTTCTGGGGTGGGGTTTGGCAAGTCCAGAAGGCAGAGGTGGGGGCTTCAGGAGCTAGTCCACTCCATCATACTGTGGCAGAGCGGCTCAGTGAATCTAAGTTTTTCAAGTCCTGGACAAATGCTATAAGTACAGCACAATCCCTTTTTCTTCTTCTTCCTTTTATAATTGCCACACATTCATCCTTCAGAGGTATGAGTTAGGTGATTGTGACTGAGAAGTATATGTTCTTGGAAGGTTTCTACATGCGTTTGTTTCCTGAACTGCATCCAGATTTTAGCAGAATGCGTCACTCCAAGCGTAGCAGTCCCAGAGGCACCTATTGGATGTCTTATAAGACAAGCAGGGAGAAAGCTGTACCCATTCTGGGACATTGAGTCAAGGCAGTTCTTTAAAAGGGCCACCCAGCAACTGCATGTGCCCACTTATGGTATGAAAAAACAACTGAAGAATAGAAGTAGCAAGAATAGGGGGCTTAGATATTAAAGACCAATGCCTAGATTAGCAAAAGGACATGCATATTACAAGGATGTTGTCAGGTTGATCTAAAACTAACAAAGAACTGCTTTTATTGGCTTGGATATAAACTTCCACAGCCATGCTTCTGACTCAAACATTGCCATATTGTTACATTGCTCTAGTGCCAGAGATCAGAAAATGAAGGAGCCAGAATAGGTAAAGAATAGGGAGTACTAAACTGTCTCATCCCCCTTTAGTAGTTAATCTGCAGTCTGGTGCTACTACCACCTAAAGGCATTATTTAGTTTGCAGACATCTGTGCTGTAGAATTGTAAGCTAAAGGTATAGCTACACTTACTGTAGTAAAGATCAAGCTTTCAGAGTTTGATTTAACATGCCTGGTAGGGACATGCTAAATCAAACATTCAGAGCATCCTGGTAGACTCTAGTCTCTAAGCAGCCACAGGGAACAAGGGAAGTTGACAGGAGAGTTTCTCTCATCAACTGTCTGCTGTGTGGAGGGCAGAGATGTTTGACCTAAGGTAGGTCAACTTCCAGGTTTGCTATTTGCATTGCTGGAGCTGCATATCTTAGGGTGATGTTGCCCCCAGTGTAAACCAGGCCTAAGTGTTCATAACTGCTGGGATTGATTTGAGACCCACATATAATGAAGATGGGCAGGGAGAATCCCATGTGGCTATAGAGCTCATGGATGCTTTGTAATAGCCACAACTGAGGCCAAGTTCTGAAGGCTGAATATTTCTCATGCCTGAGGTTAAGTTAAAACAAAAGGCAAATGGATATGTGCTGGGTTCCTTTATCAGAAACAAATCTGCATTATGTATGTGAAATCTGGATCCATGTGATGTTTTTTTCTTGGAGTGAAAAATTCGATTTACTTTTAAAGTTAATTAAACACAGAAAGGAAGGTGGGGTTAAAACAAACAAATGAAGATCCTTGAAGGCTCCATGTGTGCTCAGGCCAATGCTTTGTACCGGCTTTGCCTCCAGTCACGGCATCCTTGACTTTTGTGAAGCCTTTGAACTAACCAGGGCTGGAGCAACTCTAAAGGGAGAATATGTCATGTTGTTTCTTGTTGTAGAAATATGCTTCAGCACAGCTGAGCTTTTTATGGCTGTAAGCGTGTTGTGTTTGGCTTTTGTTTTGAATACAATTTTCTCCCTTTGGGGGGCCTCACAGCCAAGACATGGATACTTCAAAGGGCGGAAGTGTAGCAGACTCCAGCAAGCAGTATCAACTCACTCTGTTTCTCTCTAAAGTTCAACATTTGACTCCCTCTCTCATTATGCTAATCTTCCTATCTTCCATGCTAGTTTGACCCACATTTAACTGATTAGCATCTCTTTAAAGTCAGATAGGAATGCTGAAGCTTATAGCTGAATATGGTTTGGAGTGAGGTCTATTAACCCTGGCCATAGAGAACGCCTGTGTTAATTCATTCCAGATAAAGTACCGTGAATTACATGAAGATATAGGCCCAGATTTACAAAGACTGTAGGTGCCCAAAGATGCAGATAAGAGCTTACTACAATTGTTGAGCAGCTGTAGTTAACTCATGCGATTGAGTCAAAAAAAAATTAGAGCACTTTTATTAGGTGAAAGTGAAAACATTATTTTTGGTTTTTTACAGTGTAAATATTTGTATTTGTAATCAAAGTAAATATAAAGTGAGCATTGTATGCTTCCTGTTCTGTGTTGTACTTGAAATCAATATATTTGATAATGTAGAAATTATCCAAAAATATTTAAATAAATTATATTCATAGAATCACAGAACTGGAAGGAACATCAAGAGGTCATCAAGTCCAGTTACCTGCAAGTACCTTGTCTGTCTAACCTGCTCTTAAAAACCTCCAGTGATGGAGATTCCATAACCTCCCCAGACAATTTACTATGGTGGTTGAGCACCTTCACAGCTAGGAAGTTTTTCCTAATGTTCCACCAAAATGTCTCTTGTGGCAATTGAAGCCCATTGCTTTTTGTTCTCACCTCAGTTTTCACCCTCCTCCTTGTAACAACCTTTCAGATACGTGAAAGGTATTATATCCCCTCTGTCTTCTCTTTCCGTGCTAGCAAACCCAGTTCTTTCAATCTCCCCTCAGAGGTCATGTTTTCTAGAATGTTAAATCATATTTGTAACTCTCTGCTCTGGAGCATCTCCAATTTGTCCACATCTTTCCTGAAATGTAACCTGCAAGAACTAGGCACAATACTCCAGTTGAGGCCTGATCACTGTGGAGCAAAGCAGAAGAATGACTTCTCATGTCTTATATCACTCCTGCTGATACATCCCAGAATTATGTTTGCATTTTGTGTAGTAGTGTTACACTTTTGACTCATAGTTAGCTTGTGGTCCATTGTGACCCCTTGATCTCTTTCCACCATACTCCTTCCCAGGTAGTCATATGTGCAACTGATTGGTCCTTCTTTAGTGGAGTAGTTTGCGTTTGTGCTTTTTGAATTTCTTCGTATTGACCATTTCTCAATTTTGTCCAGATCATTTAGTCCTGGTCTAAATATAGGGAACAAAGTTGATCCCAGATATGCCATTCTAGCCATGCTGTTAGAGTAGCTAGAATTGAAGTATCAGGATTGACTTTGTACCCTGGTGTAGATCAGGGCTCATGCTAACCTCCCTTACTCCATGCAGCAGCATAGAGTGTGGGGTTGACGGCCAAGCCCAGCGAGATCAATTATGACATGGCAAAATCGAACTTGGGTGGGTCGATCATAGCACGTCAAACCCGTCAAATACCCTTAGATTTATAACCCTCTCCTCCAAACCACTTGTAACCCTTCCCAGCTTGGTGGTATCTGACATTATTATAAGTGTACTCTCTGTGCTTATCAAAATCATTAATGAAGGTAGTGAACAGAACTGGACTGAGAATTGATCTTTGTGGAATCCCACTCATCATCTCCTTCTAGAATGACTGTGAGCCATTGATAACTACCCTCTGGGAATGGTTATCCAACCAGTTATGCACCCATCTTATAGTAGTTCCTTCTCGGTTGTATTTCTCTAGTTTGTTAATGATTCTGTAATGTATTCTATTGTTTAACAGGGTGATTTAATCATGATTAATTTTTAAATGGTTTGACAACCCTAGTGCTTCCTGAGATTTTCAAAAGTGCCTTACTTGTTTAGGTATTTAACTCCCATTGAAAATCAATAGGAATTAAGCATCTAGCTCACATTTGCCCATTTTGTTGTGTGCTGTTGCTGCACTTGTTTCCAAAGAGCAAAAGACAAAAGTAGCTACTGAATTCCAGTCCACTTACCATTTGTTTCCTAACAACATCTGAATGGTGCTGAGTGCAACAATAAGGCACTTAATGAATTAAAATTCCTAAAAGTTCAGTACCTGATTCTGCCAGCCTTATTTCTGTGGTCTTAGTACCTTACTTCACAGCTATTCCATTGAAACTACTTGTTATCTCAGATACTACTCAGCAGAAGTAAATGGTGTAGAATGAGGCCCTTAGTGTTTAAAGGACCTGCTCTAATCTACATCTTGGACTGAATGGGAGATATGCCTGTTTTACTTATAAGAAACACACTGGGTCTTTTTAGGGGGGAAAAAGCAATATGTCACAGTTATTGAGACTACTAAGTAAAAAAGCATATGTATTCATTCACAAACATTATGCATAGGATATGTCTATACTGCAAAGTTATTCTGTAATATCTTACTCTGGAGTTATCTTTCCAAAATAAGCTCTTTCAGAATAACTGATCCACGATACAGGGAGCATCTCCCCGACTGCCCCCCCCCAAAAACAAAAACGAAACCTATTCCAGAGCCTATTTTGCATTACAGCCCCTGGAAGAACAGCTTCTAAGAACATAAGGACGGCCCTACTGGGTCAGACCAAAGGTCCATCCAGCCCAGTAGCCTGTCTGCTGATAGTGGCCAGTGCCAGGTGCTCCAGAGGGGTGGAACGAAGATGGTGATCAAGTGATTTGTCTCCTGCTATCCATCTCCAGTCTCTGACAATCGGACACCATTCCTACCTTTGGCTAATAGCCTTTTATGGACCTAACCTCCGTGAATTTATCTAGCTCTTTCTTAAGTTCTGTTACAGTCCTAGCCTTCATAGTCTCCTCTGGTAAGGAGTTGCACAGGTTAACTATGTGTTGAGAACTTTCTTTTATTAGTTTTAAACCTGATACCCAGTAATTTCATTTGGTGTCCTGTTGTTCTTATATTATGGGCACAAGTAAATAACTTCTCCTTATTCACCCTCTCCACACCTGTCATAATTTTATACACCTCTATCATGTCCTCCCCAGTCTCCTCTTTTCTAAACTGAAGAGTCTCAGTCTTTTTAGCCTCTCCTCATATGGGACCTGTTCCGAGCCCCTACTCATTTTAGTTGCCCTTTTCTGAACCTTTTCCAGTTCCAGGATATCTTTTTTTTTAGGTGAGGAGACCACATCTGTACACAGTATTCAAGATGTGGTCATACCATAGGTTTATATAGGGGCAGTAAGATACTCCTTGTCTTATTTTCTATTCCTTTTTTAATAATACCTAACTTCCTTTTTGACTGCCTCTAATCTGAAATACTATGTCTACACACTGTCTTTCGACCCTGGCTGCATTTGGTCATTGTGGGAGGTATAGAGACTGAGGACTGCTGATTCCCCCAAAAGGGGACAAGAAACTAAGTAGTGGACACTGCCAGAGGACAGTATCCTGGAGAGGATGCAGCAGTCTAGGGAGTGATGCAGACCCTGAACCAGAGGAGAGCGCACCAATGGGTGACACGCCAGTCAGGAGAGGGCACCCTGCGGGGGACTGAGGTAATTCCCAGTGTAATCAGTACGAGGCATCGCAGTGCTGAGTTGAACCCCATTACACCCAGTCAGAAACAAACTTAAGTGGCTTGACCAAGATCTCAGAGTTGGTGGCAGAGCCAGAAATAAAAATTCATAAGCCGCAGACTCCCAACTCTGTATGCCACCTCCTATTATGTGGCCTTCCTGACAATTAGCTAACAATATTATATTTTTATAGCTAGGAAACTAAATCTGTGTCTAATCATGCCTGGGGACATTTAGTTTGTTCAGCTGAATCTAGCAGCTATGAGATATGTTAATTCTTTTATACCCTAGTGTTTAAAGTCAAATAGAAATGTTATCAGTGCAAACCAGATTTTAAAGTCTCTGGGGTGAGAAGATTTTTTTGCAATAACCAGAGAGGGGAAAAAAAAGGCAATTTTATTATTGTGACAGATATCTCCAGAGTATTATTCTGGTGCAGTAACCTACCTAATGAATCTCCAAGCTAATAAATTCTGTCTTTCCTGGTTATACTGTTGATGTCCTTTGAAAAATTCAGTGAACTATATAATCTGTTTTAACTGGTCATTTAACGTGTGACTATAGAAACAGGAGTTCTAAGCCATATTCATTCGACCAGTGTTACTCATCCTTTTTTTGCAAAGTACACCCTTAAAAAAAAATTAAGTACTTCCAGTCCCTATAATTTTCAGACACATAATTTTTTTCTAATATTGCAACACGTTTGTTTAAACAACTTAATTATAACTGGTTGCTTGGAAGAAACTGCCTATTGGCAACAAACTTTACATCATACTTATGATTGTGCAAAAAGGATAAATAAAAAAAAATTAGATGAACATTAACATAAGTCCATTTTTTTTAATTCATGAAAAGGTTGACAAACACTGAATTAATGTACCCTCTGGAAGCGCTCTGCATACCCCCGGGGAACACATACCCCTGGTTGAGAACCTCTGTATTAGGCCACTGAAATCAAGTATCGTTTACTGTTTCACTCATGCATCTTGAAAGATGGTGTGTAGGACTTATGAGCTTCCTACATTGCACCTCTTATGAAGGGGTCATTCTGGCATATAGTAGAAGTAATTAAAATAAATTGTAATGACCAAAAATGTTTGTTTTTTATTGATGGAAAAATAACACTCTTCCAATTACAGTGACATGTCTTAGGTATCTGAGATTTCCAAAGACCTCAAGATAGTTGATTTCTAACCTTTGATGTTGCCATCATTCAGAACCCAGCAAGAAGTTGAATTCCACAGTGCAGAAGATGTAAGTTACTGCTGTCCAGTCTTTGGTTCTTTCGTTATTTACATAATCAGAGTAAAACAGGCACCCTTTTGAGACGCCTGTTTCCCATAATTCTCTCTACTGCGAAGTGTGTGGTGCATCAAAATAGCCTTAAGTAAAGAGGCTGGAGCAAAGTCTCACTAAGACACCAAAGAAGCTGGTGTTCATTTGATTTCCCTGTGTCTGAATCCTCTACTTCCCAGCCTCCATTCTAACTCCTGTCTATTGTGACATCTGTGCATGATTGAGGGAGGTGTGGGAAAGAATGCTACAGTGTCTAGTGCCATAGAATGACCTAGAGTGCTGCAGCTTCAGGGCATGAGCTATAGAATAGTGTTCTGAGAATGCTTTGCTGTGATGGATTGTCAAAACTGGCTTTCCTAGTTAAGAAGAAAAAAAAAATTAGCTTATCACATATTTGAACCACTATTCAAACTATCACCAGCTAGTAGTCCACAGGACTGCAAATCTCATTGATATGGCTTCTGTGACAGCCCTGGAACTTGGGGCTTACCATATAAAATGTATCCCTGTTCCACTGTTTTTCTTCCTTACATTGTCTTTGCTCACAGGGTCATAGATTCCAGAGGTAGAAAAGGCTTGTTAGCTCATCCGGTCCCTCTCCCTGCCAACACAGGTTTGTCCCATATGTTAACCTACTACTGTTTTGTCCCATCTCCTTTTTAATAGCTCTGTGTGGAAGAGCTCTCCACACTTGGCTTGGGAGAAAGTTCTGCAAGTTGGCAGAGCTAATGGTTCTCCTGATACTCAACTCCAATTGTCTGCTTTTAATTTCATCCCACCACACACACAACTGAATTATTCAAGCCATAGTCAGGGGTGAATCTACATGGAGCCAGTGTTGTAACTTACCTCTTTTCCCACCTTTCTCAAAATCAAATCTAGACTGGCACCCATTTACCACTGGGTAACTACTTTCTCCTCTGTGACTTTAAACATCCCCACCTCTGTGTCTGGGCCGCCTTCTGTGTTTTAGTATTTACAGTTTTCAAATATTTATAGCCTATCTCTGTTTACTCCAGAGATGCTGCCAGAACTAGCCACTGTATTCCAAGCATAGCAGCTGTTTCTGCCTCCAAAACCAATGCTGCTTTGCCCAAGGGGAGGCATTGCAAAATGCTGCTTTTTGGTTTCATAAGCACAAAATGAGACACTAATAATGCCTCCTCATTTGGGTGCGTGAGCTGTCTCAGCTCGCATGTTTGTCATTTTTGGGAGGTGAGCATAGCCACAAAAGAACGTTGCTTGTTGGCTTGTTTTGTCAGCTAGTTCCACCCACCCTACACAGTAAGACATCTTCATCAGCTGACACATGGCTCTTCACCCCGTGAGTCCTACAGTAGGATGTTTCCTGTTTTGCTTTCACTCACTCTTCATTTGCTATCGCTTGGGCGTATGTGAGGAAACCTGCAAAATTCATTCCGTGAGAATGCTGGAGGTTCCATTTGTGTGACTTTTCTCTTTAACCTTTTTCCCTTGCGGATAAATCTAAACCTCTGGAGACTGAGAACTCTTTTTGGCAGCAGAAGAATGTTTCCATTTGTAAAACTTTCCCCATCTGCCTGCCCACCCTTTTCAGTGGCTGGGAAGTAGTGGCCTGCAGTGGAATCCCTGCAGCCACTGTCTTATTGCATAGACGTGTTTGTGACACTTTAATTGTAGCTGTCAGCTAACATTAGCGCATTGCCACAAATAAACCGAGCAAGTGCTATGAGCTAAAAGGAGTCAGCTAAATGGTTGGAACAGGGCAGACTAATGCATTGGTCTCAGATAAGGCCACTTAGTCTTGTCTGCTCACTTTACTAGCTAAAGTGTTGGTCAAAGAAAGACGTGACTTGAGAGAATGAGACATACTCAGTTCACAGCTGGGAGCTCTCCCTTCCTTGAATAACCAGCAGTTCATTAGTAATTCAGAAAGTGAGGGAAAGAAGCCCAGTTTGCTCATGTTGGCAACCCCTTTGGGTTCCCTGTAAGAAAACTAGCTCAAGGGGAGATCTTCCCTTTGTGGAGCATGAAACACTGTGACCACCAATGTTCTCAGGCAACTTTAAAGTGTCAAAATACCTTAAAATCCTACAACTGTCATAGAGCCCCAAAACTGGGGACAGATTGGATGGAAAGGGTACCATGCTGAGGCCAATGGCAGCAGATGATGTTGCACCGTGGATGCAACTAGCTGGAAGGAGAGCTCCATCAGTCTCATTAGAGAATGCCCAGGCCATTGTGGCATCTTTGGTGGATATTCCAGTGAATGCCATTGAAATATTCTGTCTGATCTCTGATCTTCCACTCCAGCTTGTTCTGAAGCACCAATTGTTCCTGGAGCCAATAGCCATTTTGGTCTGTTTCTCTTTCTAATCCTCAGTTGTCCACAGGTAGCATTAAGAGTTCTTAATTGTTAATAATAAGAGTTGAGAAAAGAGTTTAACATACATTTCCTTTAGGGAGGGCAATGTCCTGGCTATTGAGACCAGGGCTCTTAGACCTTTTCACCCACTTAGGGACATCTCAGAAACTTGAAGAGCTGCATGGGGTTAGCGTTCATTGCCATTGCTTTTTGAGTGACTTTATGATCTGTCTAATACTTTTCAACAGATCGTGATCTAAGCTCTTGCACCAGGGGTATGTTCAGCCTTCCATCCTCCCAGTCCTCATGAAGCCGACTTTGTTACCTGCTATGAATTTACACCTTCATTGAGAAACCACCAAATAATAAAGCCCCAAGATCCTAGAATTTGATAGTTCTGCTAAATGTGCCTTAAAGGCCTTGTGGTGGTGGTGGTGGTGGGTTTTTTTCCCCCAATGCTGGCTTAAGATGACTGGAAATCTACCTCCTTATCAGTTGTGTGTATCCCATTGAATGCTGCTCAATCATGCAAAAACAATGAGAAGTCCTGTGGCACCTTATAGACTAACAGAATTTTTCTGGAGCATAAGCTTTTGTGGGCAAAGACCCAGTTCGTCAGATTCACCCATTCACTCACTACCTGGTTTCTAAAAGGGTTTACTGTGTGTCTGCATTCCCAAGACTACTGTGGGTATGAACAGATCAATCACAGGAATCTAAAGTAAAGGAAAGTTGTATCAAATTAATTAAAAAGTCTCTGAAAGAAGCAGCTGCCTTTAGTAGAAGAAAAAAGGAGAAAATACTTTACCTGGTTACAGTTGTGATAACGGCTTTTTTTCTTCTCCACCTCTCTTTTTTCCTCCCCCAATTTGTACAATTTACTTTGATTGTCATGTTCTTAAAATTCTCTCCAGTGACAAGTCTTTTGTATTTCCTTGAACTGGTGAAAGCTTTATGATGTTGAATCTGACAAGTTAATGATCAAGTAGGAAATCATGTGATACTTATTAGTGCAGCTTTTGATTATATAAAATTAACTTTATCCTTTCCATAGGGTAAAACCATAAGTAAATTTATAGCGTAAAAGTTTTTTAACCTTTTCAGTCACATAAGCACTGGTGGAGGGTGTCAGAGTGCCAACACTGAAGACTAATGCCTTGTCTTTATCCACACAAAAGATACATATCAGGCAATCAAAGAGAGAGAAATCCTTCATGTTTCAGATCTAAAGCAAACTCTGACTAATGAAGAAATTTTGTGTGGTTGCTTATCATGCAGATGCCTGCTTCAGGGTTTCTTGTACCTTCCTCTCTAGCATCTGATACTGGCCACTGTTGGAGACCAGATACTGGAGTAGATGGATCCAGTTTGCTGTATATTTCTGTTACATAGAATCATAGAATGCTAGGACTGGAAGGGACCTTGAGATGTCATCGAGTCCAGCCCCCTGCCCTCATGGCAGGACCAAGTACTGTCTAGACCATCCCTGATAGACATTTATTTAACCTGTTCTTAAATATCTCCAGAGATGGAGATTCCACAACCTCCTCAGGCAGTTTATTCCAGTGTTTCACCATGCTGACAGTCAGGAACTTTTTCCTTATGTCCAACCTAAACCTCTCTTGCTGCAATTTAAGCTCATTGCTTCTTGTTCTATCCTCAGAGGCCAAAACAACAAGTTTTCTCCCTCCTCCTTTGACACCCTTTTAGATACCTGAAAACCACAATCATGCCCTCCCCTTAATCTTCTTTTTTCCAAACTAAACAAGCCCATTTCTTTCAGCCTTTCTTCACAGGTCATGTTCTCTAGACCTGTGATCATTCTTGTTGCTTTTTTCTGGCCCCTTTCCAATTTTTCCGCATCTTTCTTGAAATGCGGTGCCCAGAACTGGACACAATACTCCAACTGGGGCCTAACCAGCACAGAGTAGAGCGGAAGAATGACTTCTCGTGTCTTGTTCACAACATACCTGTTAATGCATCCCAGAATCAAGTTTTCTTTTCTTTGCAACAGCATCACACTGTTGACTCATATTTAACTTGTGGTCCACTATAACCCCTAACCCCATGCTTCCTTCTGTCCCACAGACCCATTTGGACCTTCTCTTTGTTGTGTTTATATAATACCTAACTTAGTAGGGTCCTGGTCTGTGACTAGAGCCTCTAGGTGGTGCAGTAATACAAATATTTATTTATACAGGGACCACCATTGACTACTTATTCAGTCATTGGCTACTTAACTAAAACTACTATAGAGTGTCAATTGTAATGGTGTGTTTTTTTTGTGCAGACTGGTCCTAGAATAGAATCATAGAATTGGAGAACTTTGAAGGGTTATTGGTTTTAGTTCCCTGCACTCGTGGCAGGGCCAAGCACCACCTAGACCATTCCTGACAAGTACTTGTCTAACCTGGTCTTAAAAAACTCCAGTGATGGAGATTCCACAACTTCCCTTGGCAATTTGTTCCATCAACAGTTGGAAGAAATTCAGGATGTGAATGGTAAGATAGAAACATGGTTCTTGGGTGGTGGACACCAGTAGGAAAATTCTGTTTTGCTCTCAGTGAAGACTTCTACATGTGTCCCTTTGGCAGGGAGGCGCTTGCTATCTTTCAGTGAACAGTTTTGAGGATGCTGCTTTTTCAAAATGTGTGCTTTGATGTGACTAATCTGAATTTTGCTGTTTGGGAAAAGAAGGTTATAATAGGGGAGCTTTGGCCTTATCTTGGGTCCATAGGTTTTTCCAACCCAATCTCATTTCGGGTCTTGAAATGTAGAGCCCTGCAAGTCCTTAGATCTTGGCTCTGTGTCTCTAGACATGGATGCAGGTGTGTCGTGTACCGTCTTTGCAGACGGTGAATTGAATGCAGATGTAATTATTCAGATTCGGCCAATGCTAGTGAAAGCTTGCTTTTGTTTTCATAGTGTGGTGTTGGTTAGTCAGCATGAATTAAACTCCAAACTGTGGAGTTTCTCTGCACTTCCTTGCCGGTTGCCTTGGAAGAGATTCTAAGCTGAGTATTTTAAAAGCCAATGGACAAAAAAAGTTCAGAAGAAGTGCTGCTGCAGGCAGAGTGAAGGGAAATGAGAAAGGTAGATCACTGATTTGAGTCATATTCAGTTTTCTTTTTAATGAAAATGGAGATTTGGTGGTTGGATATGTATCATGCGCAAAAGTCTGTGGTTTTACAAGCCATGTAACCAGCACAGGTTGAACCTCTCTAGTCTGGCACTCTCTCATCCAGAAAACTACATAATCCAGTGTGATGTTAGTCAGCTGGACGACCACTTATCATGGGTGTGGCCAACTTTCCTGTGGTCTCATAAAATGTGTTTACAGCTACTAATCCTGGCTCTCTGTTCTGTGCTGTTAGCCCCACTTTACCCCTAAATAGCCGTGTCTACAAGTGCACGCTACTTCGAAGTAGCGGCACTAACTTCGAAATAGTGCCCGTCATGGCTACATGTGTTGGGCGCTATTTCTATGTTAACATCGACATTAGGCAGTGAGACGTTGAAGCCGCTAACCCCATGAGGGGATGGGAATAGCGCCCTACTTCGAAGTTGAACATCGAAGTAGGGCACGCGTAGACGATCCGCGTCCTGCAACGTCGAAATAGCGGGGTCCGCCATGGTGGCCATCAGCTGAGGGGTTGAGAGACGCTCTCTCTCCAGCCCCTGCGGGGCTCTATGGTCACCGTGTGCAGCAGCCCTTAGCCCAGGGCTTCTGGCTGCTGCTGCTGCAGCTGGGGATCCATGCTGCATGCACAGGTTCTGCAACCAGTTGTCGGCTCTGTGAATCTTGTGTTGTTTAGTGCAAGTGTGTCTGGGAGGGGCCCTTTAAGGGAGCGGCTTGCTGTTGAGTCTGCCCTGTGACTCTGTCTGCAGCTGTGCCTGGCACCCTTATTTCTATGTGTGCTACTTTGGCGTGTAGACGTTCCCTCGCAGCGCCTATTTCGATGTGGTGCTGCGCAATGTCAATGTTGAACGTCGACGTTGCCAGCCATGGAGGACGTGTAGATGTTATTCATCGAAATAAGCTACTTCGATGTAGGCTTCACGTGTAGACGTAGCTTATGTCTTCTAAGAGCCCATAGTAACAGAGAGGTAGGTGTGTTAGTCTGTATTCTAACAAAACAAGCCAGCAGTCATGCAGCACTTCAAAGACTAACAAAATAATTTATTAGGTGATGAGTTTTTGTGGGACAGACCCACTTCATCCCATGAAAGCTCATCACCTAATAAATTATCTTTGAAGTGCTGCATGACTGCTGGTTTGTTTTCTAAGAGCCCAGTAACCAGTGGAAGTGTTTTGGTAATGCTGCCAGACAATATAACCTCCTGTGGTCCGGCAGACTCTCTCATCCAGCACCGATCATGTCCCGAGTGTGGGATGAGAGAGGTTCAATCTGTACTTTAAACTTAAACATAAATATAGATTGGACTTGAAATCCAGTTTGCTGAACCTATTCACCAAGAAATGTGTCACAGTCATACAAGACATGAAGACACTTGTGACTCAGGAATCGGTCACATTTGTAGCAACAGACATAAGAGGGGTTTTGAGGTAGTCAGCAACGGGGGATTGTATATTCTCAATATTTAAATAAGCCGGGTGCCAGATATGGTCAAGTGCTTGTGTATGTGCTCATGCCACATTCCATATTTGTTGCCCTTGTGGAAAATGAAAAAAAAAAAAAGTCACCACGGAGCTGAAAAACGTTTGTGGCACAATGGGTGGAGGGGGGTTACCTTTGACTGTACATCACAGAAATGTTGCGTATTTGAAAGTAATGATTCATTACATAGAGCCAAAACAGTTCAGAATGGTAGAGCAGGTGCTTTGCGTGACTCAGTTTGACACCGGGAAACAAGAACTGCAGAGAATATTCAAGCACTCAGAAGATTTGATATACAGTGTTACCAACTGGATGGTTTTCATTGTGGACTGAGGAGCGAAAGTGGTTGCAGCCTTCCTGTCCTATGGGTGAATAAACTGCTCCATGCACATAAGAAACACCTTGCTTGAGCAAACTATCCAGTCAGGACACCAGAAGAAGGAAGCAGTAACCAAACTCATTCAGCTAAGCCAAAATCAGGAGATCTGGACACCAAAGCAAACTGCAGAAGTGTCTGAAAGCAAGAGCTGTCCCATGCTTAGGACAGTCTGGGGAAAATGCCTTGGTGCCTGCACTTGGGTAGGCTCCACAGGGATGAGCCTGGTGCCAGCAGCATCATTTGTGCCTGCTTCTGCGCTCATGCGCGGCAGTGGGAAGCAGAGCAACCTGTCCTCGGCCCTCTCTGCTCCCATGACTGCCCCCAGCTTTGCTCAAGGGAGCAGGGGCTCAGAAGAAGGAGCAGAGTCGCTTCTGCACTCACTGGCAGTATTGGAAAGCGGAGCAATGAAGCTGGGAGTTGGGGAGGGGGCAGGAGAGCAGGCTGGGGCCATGTCGCTTGGCTTTCTGGCCCTGGTGAGTGCAGGAGTAGGCCCAACCCCTGCTGTCAGGGTCCCTGCTAATTGCCATATGGCTCAGGAGAAGTGAAAGGGGCGGGCGTGGGAAGAGGCAGAGCAAGGGCAGAGCAGGGGCAGGAATTGGGGGAAGGGGTGGAGTGTGGCACAGAAGTGGGACCTGGGGCAAAGGCAGGGGGAATTGTCCTTGGCCCCACACCTCTCTAGGTATGCCCCTGCTGAAAGGAGACGTAGAAACACGCCGGAACTGAAGACAACTCTTGTTTAAAATATTCGAGCAGTGAGACAGGGCATAGTAAATTTTGGCAGAAAAGAGGGATGCTTGGCTTGTTGAGAGCACTGATTACACCACCTTAAGCATTGTAATGGAGTTCCTGTGTCCATCAAGAACATATCAAATGTACAAGAGCAATTTTCATTGCCTGGTCTCTGCTTGCTCTTTATTTGGTATGACAGACTGAAAACGCATCTCCATCCCTCTGCCTCTGACAAAGAAGGTATTAAGTCATCTCAAATCCAGAGCCTTTCAAAGTCTCATTAAAAAGTTGGAAATCAAACCTAGGCACAGAGCAGCCATTTTCTTGCACTCACAATAAAAGGGGATGAAAGCTCTCGCTGACGAGGAGAGTTTATTGAGAGACCTAGAAGCTTGTTTCATCACAGGAGAAAAATGTTCCTGCCATGAATCTTATGCTTTTTATCAGCTACACAGACATTATCATCACGAGACAAAATCTGAGTTTGAGGATTTGGATAGCAATTGTGGAAATTATATGATCCTGAAGCTGACAAATAATGAAGACATGTAGTTTCTAGAATTGGTACAACACAAGCACAACTTTTTCCCTCTCAGTTGAGTTGCACAGTTTATGCATTCCATCCCTGCATCCAGTGCACCCTCCGAGGGAGAGTTCTCAGACTCTGGTTACACAGGGAGAATCACACTTCCCTGAAGCCAGAAACTGTGGATGATTTAATGTATTTGCACAGTAATATTTCAAAGAAAATTAGCTCTCCTGAGGAAGATATCTGAAACAGAGGCCTGCAGTTGAGGGCTGGTATAACTCACAAGCTAAATAGGCAGCTGACATTTTTATTTTATAGTTCAGTTTGTGATTTTGAGCATTATTTACTTGATGTTTTTATTATTTATGCAAAAGGCTATTTGTTCCGATGTCAGTTTATAAGGAGATTGACATTTAAAATGTTACTCTGAGTATTAAGCCACGTAATATTTTTCTTCTGTGTATACAGACACTCATAGATTTTCCTCCTGAGAGGCACAGTGACTTGCTAGTGTAGATGTGAATACAGACGAAGGTGGCATGCAGATCGTGGGTAAGATACAAGTTAATCATCGTGGGTGTGGATCTGAATTTTTGTGTCTCTTCAGGGCCCTAGGGGCATGGTCCAGAGGCTGTATTAGTTGTGTGGCACAAGGGTGTCCTATTACATCCCCTTTTCAATTCCTTATTTCTCCCTCTCCAGTTTGTGCCGTACCCTCAAAGGTACGGAACTGCGTGAGGGGAAATCTGGGTTCAAGTTGTCTGGCTCACTGGTGTGGTCTATTTTAAGTTGCACTGCCACGTTTAAGATTATTGTCAAGCTGCTTCCAAAGGCACCAGAGTGCATGGCTAAGTGCAGTCCTACAAAACTAATAAATAGGAGGCTATCAAAAGGTTAGTGGGGAGATGCAGGCTCTGGAGCCTTTAGAAGGCTGGCAACACCAGGCTGTTACGTCTATTTGATACTCTTATCCATACAGTATCTGATTTCAGATGGAGGCTTGGATGAGGGCTAACTGGCTGAGACTCAAATTTGATAAGACAGATCTGCTGCTGCTAAGCTGTGGCAACATTCGGAAGAAATGGAAGAGATTTAACCATTCCCTTGGATTAACAAAACTGCACCTGCTGTTTATAAATCACATTTCCGGTTTGGGTTCTGGCAGATTTCTGGATGCTCAAGTTGTAGTTGTGCTTGAAGGCTTCTTCCCCCACCTGCGTTCAGCAAGAAGAGCATGGCCTTTTCTTTGTGGTGCAGAATTCATTTAAATGGTGCACACCTTTGTTCCCTTCCCTTTGGAATGGCTGTAATGTGCTCCCAGTGAGAGGCTGGTGCAGGATGCAGCTGCCCAGTTGCAAAGTGCCACTTTATACAACCAGCAAGTTACGTTATTGCCTGATCTACTCTGCCTTCCAGCTGTAGTAGCTTTGAGGTGGAAATGGTGGTATTTGTTTTTGGATATGTAAAACCCTTCGTGGTTTATGGTCTGGTATTATGAGAAGCCGCCATTCTCAGCATGATGTGGCCATAGGGACACTTAAACTAACAGACCTTTAGATTGACAAATGGAAAAGTCACCTGGAGGAGCAGGGTTTTGTCTGTACATACTCTTCCAATCTTGCGCTCACTGTCCTTTACTCTTTGGTTCAGTGGGGTCTGAAATTTATCTTTCAGGACATATTCCAGTCTTTATTAGAATCATAGAATTGTAGGACTGGAAGGGTCCTCAAGAGGTCTTTAGCTCTTCCTTGAGTGCAGGGGATGGGACTAAGAGTTATCTAGGCTATCCCTTGACATATCTTGACATATCTCTGCTGAATGTTACTTCTGACCTTATTATCTTTTAGATGTTTGCAAATTGATTGCTTAATTATTTGGTCCTTTATCTTTTTGGATAGTGAAGTTAGGCTGACTGGGTTAATTTGTGGTTGTCTGGAAAGGGGCCAGTTGAGGGTGGTGTTGACAACATCAAGATTAGTAACCTCTGCCTGGGCTGCCTCTTAACAGGCTCCGCAGGCCTGAGGGAGATACCACAGGGCCAGTCAACATGGAGACATGAAAAAGCTGGATGGGAAAGCGCGGTGAAAGCTACTAGGGAAGAGACTGTTCTAGATTTAATTTTGACGGATAGGGAAGAACTGGTTGAGAATTAATGGACAGCAGCTTGGGCGAAAGTGTTTATGAAATGGTGAGTTCCTGATTTTAAGGAATGACAGGAGGCAAAACAGCACAAAAATGGATTTCAAGAAGGCAGACTTTAGCAAACTCAGGGTATTAGTAGTAACAGAGAGAAAGCCGTGCTAGTTCATACACTACCAAAACAAAAAAGCAGCAAAGTAGCACTTTAGAGACTAACAACATAATTTATTAGGTGAGCTTTCATGGGACAGACCCACTCCTTCAGACCATAGCCATACCAGAACAGACTCAATATTTAAGGCATGAGTTTTCTACAAAAAGTGGAAAGTAGGCCAAATTAAAGGATGAGTTAGGGTTGATGATTCACCTCCATTAACTCACACAATTAACTAAAAAAAATGGTGATTTTAACAAATGAATCACAATCAGTTATATTCTTAATAGAATACCAACTGAAATTTATTAACTACTTTGGATGGTTTTCTATAGTTTATATCTATTACAACACAGTATACAAAGTGTATAATGCTCAAGTTCTTATTTTATTACAAATATTTGTGTGGTTAAAAGTTATAAATGCAATTTTCCAGTTCACCTCACACAGTTACTGTAGTGTAATCTTTTTATCATAATAGTGTAATTTAACTGCACTCAAAAACAAACAAATGTAAAACTTTAGCATTTATAAGTCCATTCAGTCCTACTTCTTGTTCAGACAATCGCTAAAACAAACAAGTTTGTCTACATTTATGGGAAATAATGCTGCCTGCTTCTTATTTACGATATTGCCTGGAAATGAAAACAGACATGCACATGGTGCTTTTGTAGTTAGCCTGTAAAGGCAGACACGATAAATTTACATATTCCCCATCATGCTTCTGACACCATTCCAAAGAACATGCTTCCATGCTGATGATGATTGTTTAAAACAGAAATATGTTAATTAAATTTGTGACTGAATTCCTTAGGATAGAACTGTGTGGTCTGCAGCTCTGTTGTACATGCATTCTGCCATATATTTCCTGTTATAGCTGTCTCAGAGGATGACCTGGCACATGTTCCTTTTAAGACCTTTCAGAGCAGATCTGACGAAACATGCAGAAGGTACCAATGGGGGATTTCTAAAAATAGCTACAGCACCCAACCCAAGTTTTAAGAATCTGAAGTGCTTCCCAAAATCTGAAAGGGATGAAGTACGGTGCATGCTTTCAGCACTCTTTAAAGTGCAGCTGTCAGATGCAGAAACTACAGGACCTGAACCACTGAAAAAAAGAGAATCAACCTTCTGCTGGTGGTGTCTGAATAAGATGGTGAAAATCAACATGCATCAGTCTGTTCTTGATTCTTGTCAAGGAAGACCTGTCATCAGCATGGATGTATGTACTCTGGAATGGCAGTTTAAGCATAAAGGGACACATGAATCTTTAGCACATCTGGCATATAAATATCATGCAGTTACAGCTCCAAGAGTGCCATGTGAATGCCTCTGCTCCCTTTCAGGTGACGTTATAAACAAGAACTGGGAAGTGCTATTTCTTCCAAATGTAAACAAACTTGTTTGTCTGAATGAGCAACAGGACTGATTTAATTGTTTTCTGCATGACTCTGCTTAGTTTTCGTACTTAATTCTACATTTGTAAGTTCATAGAATCATAGAACACTAAAACTGGAAGGGACCTCAAGAGGTCATCAGGTCCAGTCCCCTGCCCTGAAAGACGTCTATGTAACCTGCTCTTAAATATCTCCAGGGATGGAGATTCCACAACCTCCCTTGGCAATTTATTCCAGAGTTTAACCATCCTGACAGCTAGTGAGTTTTTTCCTAATGTCGAACCTTTGCATCTGTCCTTCTGAAACTTCATACTGTTTACCTCAGAACATTTCTCCAATTTGTCCAGATCTTTTTGAATTCTGACCCTATCTTCTAAAGCAATTGCAACCCCTCCCAGCTTGATATCATCTGCATACTTAATAAGTGTGCTCTCTAAGCCAATATCTGAATTGTTGATGAAGATATTGAATAGAACTGGTCGCAAAGCAGACCCCTGTGGAACCCCACTTTTTATGCCCTTCCAGCATGATGGTGAACCATTAATAACTAGTTTTCAACTTTTATGGTAAAGAGATTGCACTTTGACATAAGCACTTGTACTCTGAATGGAGCATAGGTCATCGACAAGTCTCCTCCTCCCCTTCACTCTGTATCAGGGAAAAAACTTCTGGCTGACTCCAAGAGTACCCCAGTTGTTGTCTTTCAGTCTCAGTAGATCTTGTCCTTGCTATCCGAGGTCTTCCTCTTTACGTTTTCCTTGCTGGTTCCATTTAAGAGCTTGATTGACTATTCTGGGTGCTTGACCTAGCCATCTACACTTTCTTCTCTTAATTCGAACGTCAAGTGGTTCTTGTCCTGCTCTGTTCCAAATTTTTTGACCAAATCTTGCCATTTGATGTGATGTGGTCATAGTGGAACACAAGCTAAATGTGAGTCAACAGTGTAACACCAGTGCTTTAAAAAAAAAAAAAAAAAAAAGAAGAAAGACATGTCATTCAGGATGTATTGGCCAGAATGTTGAAAGCAAGATATGAGGAGCAATTATGCTACTCTACTATATACTGATTGGCCCTCAGCTGAAGTATTTCATCCAGTTATGGGGTGATTCATTTCAAGAAACTGCAGGAAATCCAGAGAAGAGCAGCAAAAATGATTAAAGATATGGTAAATATGAGCGGTGAGGAAAGACTAAAAAATGGGTGTTTTAATTATGGAGAAGAGAAAACTAGAGAGGACATAGGTCTCAAACTACTTCAGTACTTAAAAGATTGTTACAAGAAGAAGGGAGGAAATATTGTTCTCTTTTTAACCTCTGAAGATAGGACAAGAAGCAGTAGGCTTCAATTGCAGCAACAGTGTGTTGGACATGGGGAGAAAATTTCTGTCTGTGTAGGTCTGCACTGGAGTAAATTGCATAGGGAGCTTGTCAAATCTTCATCACTGGAGATTTTTATGAGCAGGTTAGACACCTCTCAGGGATAGTCTAAATCCTATTTTGTATTGCCTTTGGTGCCGGGGACTGGACTAGAAGACTCTTGAGGTTCCTCTCCATCCTACAATTTTATAATTCTACAGCTTTTCTGTAAGGAATAAAGGCAGACCCCTAGGGATTTTTATCACATCATACATTTTTCCTAGCATTCTGTAAAATCTGGGTTTGGATTTCTGAAGTGATGAGACTTTCACCAGCCAATATAATGTGTCTGAAGATCAAGGGTTTTTTCAGGGCTATCAAATAAATTTTTTAAAATGGCAGTTAATCTCAAGATTTAAAAAGCTGTGATTTATCAGTTTTAATTGCACTTTTACACACTAACAAAATACCAATTTATTATAAATATTTTTCTACATTTTCAAATATATTTCAGTTATAGCACAGCACACAAAGCGTACAGTACACTCTTATATTTGCACTTCAGAAAGATGAAAAATAAACAAGCCAAAGCATGAGGGGTTTAGCAAAGTTTTCAAAGGTTTAGCATATCTAGCATATAAATACTTAGCAATATCATCTTGTGTACTGCTTTTCAATCTCTTCTCATTTTTAAGCGAAGTAAATAAGACACTGGAAGCATCTCAGAAATGTAAGCAATCATACTTGGTTTTATGATTCGATGAACAAGAAATAAGACTGAATGGACTTGTTAGCTGTAAAGTTTTACATTGTTTTGGGCACCGTTATGCGGTAAAAGTAATTCTCTGTAAATTGTACTTTTACAGTCAGGAAATTACTCTCCAATACTTGTATGAAGTGAATAGAAAAAAATATTTCTTTTGTTTATCATTTTACAATGCAAATATTTGCAATAAAATAATTGAAAGTGAGAACTTTGTATTCTGTGCGGTGATTGAAATCATTATATTTGGACATGTAAAAAAAGATGTAAAATATTTATTGACTTTAAATTGGCATTCTATTTTTAACAGTGTGATTAAAAAGGCATTTATTCATGTCTATTTTAATTTAGTTAATTTGTTTTGCATTAATTGCTTAAGTTAATTTACGTGCTATGCAACAGAACACACAAAATCTCACTGTGCCCTCAAATGCACTTGTCCAAAGCTCATTGGAGTCTTTGAAAGGCGTTTGTATATACTTGTCTGTGGCAGGACCTTGGGCTGGGAGTGGGCAAAGAGGGGTGTAAGTCTCAGTGGCTGCCAAATGGAGCCTGCAGATTTGGGGCTTGAACAAGCTGCAAATCTGTAGATATCCCCCCGCCACCACCTGCACCACTCCAGCGCTTACCAGAGGGACAGACCAAGAGGCTTTCTCTTGCCAGTGCTGTGTTCAGCTTTGTTATATTCAGGGCTTGGCTCCTTCTTGCCTGTGCCCCAGACTAGGGGGTCTCCCAGGGCACTGGCCCAGCCAAAGAGAGTGGGGACAGGAAGGAGATGGCCAGCAAGGCTCTTTGGTGAGCTCAGTGCTCTGACCAGGGGCTGGTTCTCTGCATAGCACAGCACTGGGAGTGGGATGTGTCCGTTTGAGGGGAGGGAGCAAAGGGACAGAGCAGGAAGAGGACAGCAGAGAGGAAGCATGTGAAGGGCCGATGGGCAGGCAGGAGAGCTACAACATCTGACAACTAGTTCTGGCCAGAAACAGGATGGGGAGGGGAACAAGGCCCTGGTGGCGAAGAGACAGCACATAGTGGGGGTTGTGTTGATGGCCCAGTAGGAGAAGCAGACAGCCTTGTGCACCATACTTTTGCCCCACACAGCCCCACCAGCTTTGCACACCTACCTCCATTGCTGGTCCCTGGACATCTCCCATCACGAATGGTGAGTGCTAGCAAGCAGAGAAACAGGCAGCAGAGAGGGACAGGAAATATGAGACAATTTGCCCATTTTTAAGAAAAATTTGGAACACATTCAGGGGGCCTTAAATACAAGACTGACCCCTTACAAATGGGATATCTGGTCACCCTGCCTCTGGGCCTTATATACAGCAGCATGGTAATTACCACCTTTATAGCCTGCTGAGGGTGGCCACCTATCCTGTAATTTAAGGGATCTGTCTTATTTGCTGTCTTTGTCCCAGTGACCCATATCCCTCAAGGAGATAAGAAGCATTTGAAGAGATGAAATCTGTCAGACAAAGTCTCCACTCTCACAACTTCTAACTCCATAAGCGTTCAGCGCTAAACCAAAGAGAGAGGAGGATATGACCCAATGTTTTTATTCCATCAGATGTTTCTTCGTAGCTTGTGTTGGACTTAGATCAGTTGTGTTATTGATTTACAATTGTGTAACAAAGAGGAAAATAAATCCCTGTGTTTTCAAGACCAAATCTTGCAAAGGATAATCCATTGTATGCTTCTATACCACGAACAATACTGTCTCTCATGTTAGTTTTAGTTTTCTCCTGTTTTCCTTGTGTGGGTCTTCCTTTCCAAACTACGTAAACTATCCTCCTACGTCAGTTTTTAATAAACAGATTTTATGTTGGAACACAGCAACACGACTAACAGCCATTTACTCCTTTTTATTAAGTAATTGTTTACCTAATTACCTTTCATTTTGGTGAAGTATTTTGAATAAACTCATTTTGTTTTGAAGTGGCATGAATCATAGTTTTCAAAATGGGGTGGATTCCCATTTCAAAGGACTGATGACAATTTTGTTAAGTAAATATGGACCCTGATTCTTCTGTTTCAGCTTGTAGTTTTTGTTTGGGTGAATTTAGGTTGGTCATCTTTAGTTAGTTAAACATCCGTAGTTCAACGTTTTCAAAGTCCAGTGCTATGGTGACCTCAGAATACCGCAGTATGATATTATGACAATGTTAATTTCACCTCAGAAAGGCCCATGCCTGCTGTGGGAACCTCTGATCAATATCCTTTTGGACAGGGAAAAATACACATTCATTTTTGGGCTCCAAATTTTCTATAGACTACAAAAATTTGAAATCATTTATTCTCCCACAGCTAGGATTGCCAGGTATCTGTTTTTCATCTGGAACACCCAGTTGAAAAAAGACCCTTGTGGCTCTGGCACTGCTGACTGGGTTGTTATCGGGTCAGCAGCAGAGTGGACGCCTGGGGCTAAAACAGGCTCCTTACCTGCCCTTCTGTAATGGAATTTTCGCATCCTGTAAAACTCATTGATAGAGGATAGTCTAACGAGCTTGACATAGGCTGCAACTGAAGCCAAAATAAGATACGGCCCTGGTGTGCCTGGGGAAGTTTAGGAGTAGTGGTAAATATAGAGGAAGGTGGGCAGGAGAACTGGGTACTTTGGGTAACACATGGGGCTCTTTCAACTCCTGAGCTGCGTTTACACGTGCACGCTACTTCGAAGTAGCGGCACCAACTTCGACGTTAGGCGGCGAGACGTCGAAGTCGCTAACCTCATGAGGAGATAGGAATAGTGCCCTACTTCGACGTTGAACGTCGAAGTAGGGACCGTGTAGACGATCCGCGTCCCGCAATGTCGAAATTGCTGGGTCCTCCATGGCGGCCATCAGCTGGGGGGTTGAGAGATGCTCTCTCTCCAGCCCCTGCGGGGCTCTATGGTCACCGTGGGCAGCAGCCCTTAGCCCAGGGCTTCTGGCTGCTTCTGTGGCAGCTGGGGATCTATGCTGCAGGCACAGGGTCTGCAACCAGTTGTCAGCTCTGTGGATCTTGTGTTGTTTAGTGCAACTGTGTCTGGGAGGGGCCCTTTAAGGGAGCGGCTGGCTGTTGAGTCCGCCCTGTGACCCTGTCTGCAGCTGTGCCTGGCATCCCTATTTCGATGTGTGCTACTTTCACGTGTAGACGTTCCCTCGCTGCGCCTACTTCGATGTTGGGCTGAGCAACGTCGAAGTTGAACATCGACATTGCCGGCCCTGGAGGACGTGTAGACGTTATTCATCGAAATAGACTATTTCGATGTTGGCTGCACGTGTAGACGTAGCCCTGATGTGTGGTGTGAAGAGTTGAACTGAACGCCTCAATCAGCCCCCTCCGAACGTAGCACATGGCTTCAGCAGCCTATCCCCCGTTTGGGAGGCATTCTTCTGCTGTCAGCTACAGTTGCTAGTCCTGCACCTCAAGCAGTAACCGTCTTTTGTGGAAGATAATAGGATTCAGATCTTGCTGATCATGCTGTGACACAGCAGCTCATATGCTTTGTACTGGTAGGATTATGGCATAATTATGCTGCTTTTTATGGAAGATGGGTCATGTAAGATGTCCCTGAAATGGTTATGATTTGCTGACTTTGATTCTTAGTTGTATGAATGTATAAGTTATCAATATTGACTCTGTATCTGTAGTTCAAATGTAGTGACACTTGGGAAACACCCACTAGGCAATATGCTTCTAGTCCATATAGAAGGTTGTGGAAGGGCCATTCTTAATAAAGGACCACTAGGAAAACAGTAAATCTTAGGAAAAACTTGTCCCTCCACCTGGTAAGTCTTCTAAATAGTCTATAAATAATGGCTGCTATGATGCTGCAAGATACTCAGAGGCACATGGTCAGGCCACGTAATACTTGACTTGTCTGTATTTTTCAACAAACTGGTCTGAGAAGTGGTTTTGGAACAAAGGGTTCCTGCTATATGGTACAGCTGTCTAAGGCAGGGAGTGACATCGTATGTTACTCTCCACTCCCCCTCCAAGAAGACTCGTGAAAACACCCAACAAAGATTGAACTGGGGGAAGTGCTGGACCTAAGCTAAAGGGATTTCTAGCCTGTGCATGAAAACCTAATGATCCCAAGCTGTGCAGCAAATGCAGCTTGTGCCTTAAGAATTTGCAAGCCTACTGGTATCGCCACCAGTTAGGGTGAAGGACAGTCAATTATATCCAGTCTATTTAATTTAAGCTTAGTTTGCATTTTTGTCTGCTAGTAATCTGCTTTGACCTATTGCATATGATCTCTTAAAATCTTTTCTTAGTTAAGACACTTGGTTTTTGCTCTATCTAAACCAGTGAATTTCAATGAATTGATTAGAAACTTAGTTCCAGGGGCATAGGCTGTTGCATTTCCTCTCCACGTTGAGAGAGGGGTGAACTCTATGAGCTTACATTGACTAGTTGCTGTGCAGCACAAGACTGTATAATTTGGGGTCTGTACTCCACTCCAGAAGCAGGTGCATAGCTAAAGAGTTGGACGGTGTTCTCACTACTTTTTCCATCCATGCACGGAATACATTTCATGTGCACCTAGGCATATGCTGCTGTGCACCACCAATAGAAACACATGCTGCCAGCTCTGGCTGGCTATGGGTGCTCTGCTAATCAGCTGGGCACCATTTGAATCTCTCCTGGCTGGCTGCCCAAGTGCTCAGTTTACAGGAGCTGGAGCTGGGGTTATTTTCGCTGCAGACTCTCTATTGTTGGTCACCGTCGTCTCTGATCAGAGAGCCTGCATGTATCTTTAGTTGGGTGTTCCTTATCTATGTGAATGATGGTCGAATTGCAGGACCAGGAGTGGGTCCACAGCTTGTCAAAGCAGCACGTTGTAAGTGAGAGCCAAGGCTGGTGAATCAGAGGGCTCTGTGTTACCCCAGATCCAGGTGGCAAACCTGGGGGAACCTGTCACACATTCATATTGGGGCAGGCTTTTCGCTGCGTATAAAAATTTTTTTTTCCTTTTTTTTCTCTAAAAATTAAGGAAGAGTGAGAAATTATCTACAAAAACTGTTAGAGCGATATTATTTAGTTATCAGAGGCAAAAACTAAACAGTTAGGAAATACCAGATTTGCAATTGCCTGTGCAACCTTAATTTGTCTCCCTGGTGTATATGCTTTATGATGTTGCCTTTAATTAATGACATATTTTTCCCCACAGGAACGTCTCTCATTCCATGCACAGAGTGGATCCAAAAAGGAACAGAACTAAGGTTCTCTGAACAGTCATAAATCTGGCTTTTCCTCACATTTAAGCTCTTGACTTTTATAACCTAAATAATGTTCTTTTATTTAGGATTGTAATTGTTAGGCATCCTCTTCAGCCTTTCTGTAAACCTTTCTCTCTCTTATGGGGACCATTGCCTTAACTTAAAATAAAACAATAGACAAGCATTGGTCTTAACCTAAAATTCTGTGTCTCTGTCAAACCATATTTCAGTTTTACCTGCTTCCCATTTTTAATATGACGGTATGGGGAAGGAGGTGAGTTTTGTAAACACAAACCATATGTGTGCCATTTGCTTTTGTCTTCTGAGCTTCTGAGGAACGTTTTCTCCTTCAAAATAAATACTTTCCTGTAACTAGATAAATTTTAACAGTTACCTGGCTGCAAAGTTTGGGGTTAAATGAGTGGGAAGTAATCCAGAATGTGCTGACCATATTTTATCATAGGGCTCCCACAAATATTGCCTGTAACGTGATAAATTGTATGGGTCAGGACTAAGATTGTTGGCAGACAGAAATAGTTATTTTTGCTTTGTAAAGAAGTGCTTCCTCATAGCTAGGAGTGAAGTCACACAACTTTGCAAACAAACTTCTATTAAGTGATTTGCAGGAAATGTTTAGGCTCTCTGTTCCTGAGAAGTATAGCATATGTTTCCAGTACATGGTATGTTTCAACTTGTGTTTGATTGATGTGAGGGTAGTAGCAACCTGGGAATTATAATAGGGATTAGGGAGAGTACAAGCATGTACTTTGCTGTGCCATCCCGAGCCCAGCCTAATTTGGAAGGGGTGGAAGGTTCCAGTTAGTTTTTGGACACCTTCACCCGCCTTCCAAAAATAGTTTGATATGGTTGGCAAACCTCTGAAGGTAGAGTTGGCACAATTTGGGTAGAGTTAAAGGCACCTTGGCCAAGTTTTGATTAGGTTACCATTCAAATGTTTTTTTTTCACCTCGCATCTGCTCCTTCGATTGAATATGGGTAACTGTCCAGCAACATAAGTTTTGTCTGAAACACAGCACTTCAATTGGGTATGCTGTAATTGGGAGTGCATACATGTGTTCAACAGTTGTGGTCTTTTACCCCATTGTTAAAGGCTTTCACATAGAGATGACCAGAAACAGAGTTGTCTTTGGGGGCTGCAGAGCCTAGGACACTCACCCCAACTCCAGGCCCCACCTCTTTCTGCCCCTTGTTTGCCCTTCCCACCCCCACTGAACCTCTTCCCCCAAAACCCCTCCCCGAGCAACATGACTAAGGGAATACTGGGGACTTGCTGCTGGCCACAGGGGTCCCCGACTGCATTCACCAGTGTGGGGGAAGTGGAGTGACCTGGTGCCAGTCTGCTCCACTCTCTTGGCTCCCAGCTGCATGTCTCAGAAGAAGGGTGGCTGCCCCAAACTGTCCTAAGGATGGGACGGCTCTGACCAGGAACCTCTCCTCTCCCCACATCAGTCCTTCCTCTCAGTCAGCAAGACCAGCCTGAGACCTGAGAAGTTTCTTAGGTTAGAAAGATGATGATTTGGTAACTCCACTCTTAGACTCGTTTGCTCAGCTGTACAGTGGGGAAAGCTCAGCCTTCCCAGTAGGCCCAAAGTCAGTGACCTGCCCAAGGCCTCACACAGAATCAGACCTGTGAAATGCCATGAAATAGGCATGAGACCTGTGTCTGTGCCTCTCTGCTCACTCCGTGCACGCTTTCTGTCACCTGTGCTGACTCTTTCAGGCTGTGGTGCTGGCCGTGAAGGCAGACCGGTTTCAACTCCGACCACAGTCTGCTCTCCCTCCTACCTTGGGGTATTGGCTGGCACAGGAAATGGGAGTCCATTGGAGAAATGAGAGATTAAATGGAAGCAAGGGCTGATGGAGGAGACAGACTGAACGTTGGGGTTGGGGTTGAACTGGTAGGTCAGGGGCTGAAGCTCATCCCATGCCACCTTGAACAAACCCCCTCCCTGCAAGCCCTTCCCCAGATTGCTTCTGGATCTTGCTCCCACATGCCACAGCCACACCAGAATCACTCCAGTAGTCTCTACCCCAAGCTCTCTCTTCCCTCACAGCTAGTCCTCTCTGGACGGTTGCCGTATGGTTCTCGTCTAGCTGCCTCTTGGTTTGCCCCATTTGTCCGACTGATTAATGTTGGATCCTACATTTATGTTGGAGTAAGCTGAGAGATGTCATGCACGAATCTGCACAAAACTTGACTTCTGTAGAGGGTCAGAGACAGAGCAGATGATAGTATTCAGTAATCCTTGCTCCGAGGTTGGTTTGTTTTTGTATGTTCTTTTTTGTTTTTTTCCTCTTACCAAAGGCAGAATCCTGTTCCCTAATAGACTCAGTTGCTGCAAAGAATTACCTTAGTTGAATGTATAAAAGAGCAGGAAAATGTAGCTGTTGAAATATCTTTTCTATTTGTCATTCAGCAGACACATTGCCAGAGAGTTCATTCTCCCACTCTTGCTCACTGCCCCTTTAAAAAACAAGAAGTCCCGTCACACCTTACAGACTAACAGATATTTTGGAGCATAAGCTTTCATGGGCAAAGACCTGCTTCATCACATACATGATTGACTCATACATCTGACAAAGCAGGTCTTTGCCTACGAAAGCTTATGCTCCAAATATCTGTTAGTCTATAAGGTGCCACAGGACTTCTTGTTGTTTTTGAAGATACAGACTAACATGGCTACCTCTCTTCTACACTGCCCCTTAATCACTGAGTGGCTAGAGGAAAATATGACCAAATTCAAATCCCAGAAGAAAACTTAATACAAAAAATAACTGGGAAAGGACAACTTTTCACCAATTGACTACAGCAAAAATTCCTTTTAAGCTAGAAGTTGACTAAAGCTGCATCTGTGTATGTAACCTCTTATTCTTTTAAATAAGATGCCCACAGTTTGTTTATTAGAGAATTAGATCATGACCAAGATGTGTCATGTTTCTCTAGTGAGTATGAGTCAGTGAAAATATCAGTGGGAGAAAAACATCTGCCTCTTACATAGTAAGAGTGTATATGCAGGGTTCATATTTGCAATAAGCAGTAAACAAATGAACATCTACAAAACACGAGATTAATGAGAAATACTCTGTTAGAAAGCTGCTTTGTGCAAAGATTTTGGTGGCAATTGTTTGTAAACATCGAAATCTCCAGAGTAAATTATTACTTTGAGGAAAATTGTAATTATTTCATAGTCTATCTCTTACTTCCGCAGCAACTATTTTGAACTACAGAATTGCTTTTATTATCATAGCTAAAGAGGGAAGAATTTCTGTAGTGCAGCTTTGCACAATTATTTTAACTAATTCTCAATTTAGACATTGTGGGGATGGAATATATTATCATTCTTCCACTGAACAAGCAGTAAACATATTTGGGTGTTGCAGGTCAGTTTTCCATCAGAGGAGAAATTGGTGAGAGTGAGTGTTGGTATTTTTAATGATAACTTGTTTTATTTACACTGTATATAGAAGCCCTTGAGCAGAGATTGTGAGAAACAGCATGCAGGTAAGGCCCTCCTGTGGAATTCTCAGACCCAAAACTACCACCTGATTCTTAAGCAGCTTTGCCATAAGAATAGAATCTAGTGAGAGAGACTGAAGCAGTGTACAAAAAACTTGTTGTTTGCAACACATTCACAAAGTGAGTGCACCATAGACCAAATAACACAATAGCATTTCTCAAAAGAAAATGTTTGTTGCTATGCCATGATTTTTAATTTTTGAAAAATTTTAAATGGTATAGTGGCAATCAGGGAAAACCTGGTACTTTACCTTGATCCTGAAAAAGTGAGTTAATTTTATACGCCATCAGACTACTCGTGTATTAAGCTGGACATACGTGTAAGTCTGGCAAGAGCATGCTTGTGGTCAGTTTCTGTGCTCTGGTGGGGTTCTGTGAAAGCTGTTGTCATCCCATCAAGGCAGCAGAGCAGAAAGAGAACCAGCTAACTACTATTTCGGTAACACAATTCCAAAAACTGGGAGAAACTCTTTTGTGCTGTAGCAGCAACGAAGGGTCCTGTGGCACCTTATAGACTAACAGAAAAGTTTAGAGCATGAGCTTTCGTGAGTTAACTCACGAAAGCTCATGCTCTAAACTTTTCTGTTAGTCTATAAGGTGCCACAGGACCCTTCGTTGCTGCTACAGATCCAGACTAACACGGCTACCCCTTTGATCTTTTGTGCTGGAGTCTCTGTTTTTGCCGTTTCAGGAATTTGCTACACCATGATGCAACTGTGGCTTATTTAAAATAAAAGTGGAGGTTACCTTTTTAAAACAAAAAAACCAAAACTATCAGTATTTTCTTCTGTGTATTCTGTTTGGCAGTAATGTTTATTTGTATTATGTCTTTCACTGCCCAGACACCATCCAATGGCCAAAAGAGGATCCTGCAATTGTAACTATGTCATTGCCTTCCTTACCTGATCTACAGGTTTTAGCTTTATTAGCACTGTGCTACTGTATGCCTGTACCGGATAGTTGCTCTCTGAATTGCATGTGTAGAAAAAATATAGAAATTGATCTTGCAGCTAGTTAAAAATGGCTTCTTTTTCTTTTAATCTTGATGGCACCTCTGGCTATGTAACTGCTCCAGCTCTTTATTTGGTAGCATCTAAAGTGGCAGCCCAGAGTTAATGGCTGCTAAAGAGAATGCTTTAAAAGGTAAGGCCCATCTTAAATCTAATTTCTAATGAAGACCTTTAAAGAAAAATACTGGCATAGTATTTGTGCTTTTGATTTGTTGCAGCCAAGCATTTGGAATGTATCTAACTATTTGTACATCGATACAGCATGATAGAAATATCTTAAATTAACAGGACCTCTATTGCTGGTCATGCTTTTTGCTTTGATTGAATTATAGAGAGACATTAAGCAGTTTTATACAAATTTTTCTTTAAAAATATTAGTAAAAAGAGGGGAACTTTCATGAGTACAGCGCTGTCCTCACCTCCATTGGTTAAACTTTTGAATATCTTACTGCATTTGTAGCCTATTTCATGACTTTGTATGATTTGCATGCATCATTTAGCCTGTCACGTAAGACAATAAATTTGCATGCTAAGATCTGTATAAAGCTGTATTTATTCATGGCATATATAAGCAAATAAAATAGCTTCCTTTAAGCTTATAAGAACTTTTTAATTTTAAGAATAACTGAAATGTACTAACAAAGAAATTGAACTATGCACCAACCTTGGGTGGACCAGTATTAAAATAGTGTTATAGCAGATGACAGCCTTAGAATGTTAACTCCAGTCCTTTAGTTCAAAAGGTTGTTTCTCTTGCCTTTGTCCTTGTGAATTAGAAGCACAGCATCAGAGAGATTCAAAGACTAGCCAATAAGATTTTCAAGTAATAAAACAGTAAGTGGTGTCTGTCTTAAATAACAAGTACACTTCCACAATTATGCAATAAAACAAGGCGCAAGGTGTCCCGCTTCATAGCTTGCTGAGTGACTGCATATGTTCTGCCCCTTGTATCTGCGCAAAGGTATGGCTGACGATATTCTTGGAGGTTCAATGAAAATGTAGTTCTCAGAAAGTCAGGAAGGTTCCATAAGAGTCTACAAAGGTCAAGAATATTCTAGGAGGCTAGTGGAAAGTGAATCCACATACAGAATACCTGCAACATTTTATGTCGAACATCCTATTTTCCCTTTTGTTGCTAACAGTAAAACCAGTACCCTGAAGTTGACACTTGTACCAAAATCTGACCCTGACTATTCGTCATGTGTGCACATGTAGTATACTAATTAGCTCTTGTTGATTTACGGTATAGGTTGCCCTGCCTCCTTTTAGCCATGTTGTTAAAATGCAAATTAATTTGACAATAGATTGCTAGTGAATAAGTTCATGATGAGAGCTGAGAAGTATAGCTAGAGCGATGCTGAACTCCAGAAAGAAAGGACGTGTAATTCTCTTTTTGGCAGTCAGTTGAGCTATACAATAGCTTTTTAAATTTCCCTTTGTCAGGTGCTTGCCTTTGCCTTGTTACAGATGGTGCCAGTGATGAATAACTGTCATAAGTCCAAAATGTAGAATTTTTACATAGGTAGGATTTTACAAAACCTGAATAACAAATATTTTAATGAATTTTCGTGGGTGGTTTCCAGTGGAAAAATATTTTTAAGCAGGCAATTGACCAGTTGTACTTTTTGAAGCAGAATTACAAGAAAAAAAGTAAATTATGGGTGTGATGGGCTGTACCAGGCATTTGCTGCCCCCTGACAGCAGCTCTCCTGCTTTGGCACACCCTGCACTGTAAAGATGCCCTGCTGGCAGGGGAGCCACAATGAGTTCAGATTTCCAGGAATTCTCTAGAACTGGCCTCCCACAACTGGCTACAGGCAGAACTAAGGTGTAGGAGTGCTGGGAGCAGACAGAGCCCAACAGACAGATTACAAAAGAATGGCTGCTTCTACTATGGCCAGTTCTGAGGGAAGCCAGGACAGGGAAGGAAAGATCTTCTCACCTTAAACCAGTGTTTCCTGAAGTGTAGTCCACAACCCGGTACCGGTCCTTGGGGGAAGAAAATACCAGTCCTTAGAAAATATACTAATTATTGTAAAAATGTATTAATTTTTCATTCTTTTTATATGTGTTTATATTTTTGGGTCACAAAAAAAGGGTACTAAAAAAAACCAGGTCCCAGCTATATGAAGTTTGGGAAACCCTGCCCTATACCAAGTAACCTGGAAGGTCAGGGCCTGCTCTTGATGGCAAATGCCTTGGATCTCTGTGAAAGGCTATTGTTTATGTTACGGACCTTAATACACAGATAGCTATATTGCTTTGTGTAAACTTGTGAACACGGTATGGGGGCTGCTGTGCTCAGGTGAGCCCTTTACAATTGCTAAGAGCTTTTTCAATGAATCTTTCCACTTTAACAACCTTCATTGTTAGGAATGAGTCAGGTGAAGAATTGACATAAATTATCTTGACAGTGTCTTTTAAATATATTTCCATCTAAGATATTGACTAGCATCTGGTGTTTGAGTAATCAAATAGAAATGCAGCAGAGAAAAAACATATTGATTCATACTAATATTTTTATTTTGTTTGGGATGGTTTCACTTGGCTTTTCCCTGACTCACTGAAACAACAGATTACTTCTTGATTCTTATGGCCGTGTCTACACTAGCCAAAAACTTCGAAATGGCCATGCGAAGTTTACTAATGAAGCACTGAAATACATATTCAGCACCTCATTAGCATGCGGGTGGCCGCGGCACTTTGAAATTGGTGTGGCTCATCCAGACGGGCTCCTTTTCGAAAGGACCCCGGCTACTTTGAAGTCCCCTTATTCCTATGAGCAGATGGGAAAAAGGGGACTTCGAAGTAGCCGGGGTCCTTTCGAAAAGGAGCACCGTCGGGACGAGCCGCACGGTGGCGAGCCGCATCAATTTCGAAGTGCTGCAGCCGCCCTCATGCTAATGAGGCACTGAATATGTATTTCAGTGCTTCATTAATAAACTTCGACATGGCCATTTGCATGGCCATTTCGAAGTTTTTGGCTAGTGTAGACGTAGCCTATATGTCACTCTCAAGCTATCAGTTTTGCCATATTTTATCAATAGATCACTGTCAAACTGGAGCAGCGCATGTCTGTCCTGGGTCTGGTCTTAATCGATATTTTTGTTAATGCCTTGGGTGATGGAGTGCTTATGTGCTTATGTTTATAAAATTTGCAGATAAAATCAAGCTGGGAGGGGTTGCAAACATTTCAGAGAATTGGTTTAGAGTTCAAAATGAACTTGATAAATTATAGAATTGATCTGAAATCCATTAAATGAAATTCAGTGAAGTGAAAAATACTCCACAGAGAAAAGAAAAAATCAAATGCACAGATGTAAAATGGGGAAATATTGGCTCAGCGGTAGTACTGCAGCAAAATGTCAGGGATTGTCATGGATCACAAATTCAGCATGAACCAATGTGATGCATTTATGGAAAAAGTTGAATATTATTCTGGGGAATATTCTTAGGAATGCCTGTGAGAGGAGAGCAACAACGATAAGCAAGGTAGAAAACCTGACCTCTGAGGAAAGGTTAAATAAACTGGGTGTGTTTAGTCTTGGGAAAAGAAAATTGAGGGGAGACCTGAGGCTGTCAATCAATTGGTCTCCAATTATTTGTTCTCTTGAAATTTGGTTCCCTCAGTTTCTTAGCCTGAAAACAGAAAATATATTTTGGCAGCTATTTCAGGCAATTTGTGCTGTATAAATGTGCTTTAAGAGGAATGGGAAATGTAGTTTTCCATTTGGGGACTAGAGTCTCTCCCCGCTGCCTCTCCAGACATTAGATCATGAGGTCTTTCATAACCCTCTGCTTTTGGTGATGGCTGTTTTATAAGGATTCTATTTCATTTATTAGCAAGGGGGATTTAAGTTAGATATACCAGTAGTTAAGCCCTGGAAGAGGTTTCTAAGAGAAGTTGTGGAATCCCCATCACTGTAGATTTTTAAGAACAGATTGAACAAATATCTATTAGTGATGGTGTGTGCATACTTGGTTCTGCCTTAGTAACAGGGGCTGGACTAGGCAGTTTCTCCTTGTCTTTTTCTGGCTGTATATTTCTCTGATTTTTAATGAGATGGCATTGATTTAAATTCCTCCCACAGTTTTTATTTTGTGTTAACAAGTGTTCATGCGATCTAAAACAAGCAAAACAGAACCGTTGCCATAAAATATTTTTTAATGCCCAGGGAAACAATATTTCAGACAAAATGTTCTGCATTATTTTCTATACAAGCACTGTGAAATTTGACTAGTGTATGAGAATCTCAGCGAAAGTGAGTAGCTACTGCCCTGTGTATTTTTATTTTGCAAGTAATGAAAAATGAATTAGTCTGGGGAATTAGATGCCTCATTGCTCTTGGAAATACCTCCACGAGCCTGTAAGCATCCGTAGGTGTTGAAACACTTTTAAAATCTGGCCCTTGATTGATATCTCTCTCTCTCTCTCTCTCTTTCTGAGGCTAGGTAAAATGGGAATGGTATGCTTCTCTACCTCACAGAGGTAGTATGAGAATAAATCTGTCAATTATCATGTGCTGAAGCACTGTGATAATAGGGGCCAAATAGGTAGCTTAGATAGATACAGATAAATGAAATGAATAAATGAAGTAGAGTACTTATAAAACAGCCTTCACCTAAATTAGAGGATTATGATAGACTTCATGGTCTAGTTTGGATCAGCAGGGAAGTGAGACTCCAATCCCAAAAGGGAAATCTACATTTTCCCATTCACTCTTAAGAACTTTTTATAAGCATAAATTGCCTGAAATAGCTGCCAACAATATCTTTTCTGTTTCCAGGCTCTGAAGCTGAGGGAACCAGTTTTAATATCTACATCATCTCCTTCCTCCTGGGACTGAAACTAGTTACCATAGCAAAACTGCAAGGAAACTGATAAGCAAGTACAGTAGTACCATTTGGCAAACAGGATATAAAATAATTTGTATTAAGTAGACAGAGGGCTATGGAAAAAATTGTGAGACAGAAAATCTTAAATTTTACCTTAATTTATTTTTAAAACACCTGTGAAGAAAATTATTTTAATCAAATACCAAGTAAAGTACTCTCCTCTCTCCCCTCACCCTGCTCACAACATTCCCTACATTATTTTAGGAACATCAGATGAACTATGAAGCCCAAAAGAAATATTTCCAAAACAAAATGCAGCACCTTGCAAGAGCTGAGCTTCAAATCTTTGCACAGGGTTGATACTCTCAGCATTATATTGTAGATTTCTCTTTTTGTTGAATCCATGTAATGTTACAGTCCAAATCAACTTTCATTTAAGAGGGTAAATACTGGCTTACATCCATTGCTGATGAATGTTCATTGCAGTGTAACTTTTTATCTCAGTCTTGTAGAGTGTTATTTTTCTGAATTTCTTTAGTAAATCGGTCTCTGTAGTCCCCTGGGTTTGTCTGAAATTAAGTTAATGGGATCTCTGAAAAATCATGGTGTTGTTTTATACTAATATATATACTATCATGTTGATCTGGTAATGTTTGTTGAATCCATTGGATATTGTCTGTCTCCACGCACATCCTGGATGGCGTGCCATGAATGAGACAGATGAGCAATTTAAGTCACCACTGTTGCAATGGTAGCTTTATCTGTGGATCTTCTCTAACTTCAGTGGGGCTTTGTGTTGGCACAGAGGTCTGCCCTGCATTAGAGCTCTTTGCAGGACTGAGGTCTTCCTAGCATCCAATAAGTAGACCCCTGCTGTATTCACTGCACAATGTCTAAACTACCTAGCGAAGGCTTATCTACATGGAGACTCTCAAGATTATTAAAATGAATTGATTAATACTGTTGAAGGAATAAGCTACAGCAAACCTAATAGTCAGTTCTGAGTAAGAGCATCCACACAGAGATTTAATGAGCTTTAAGTGTGTGTTAACTACGCAGCTTTAGTTGTTTTGTCTTAACTTTCCTGGTTTCTCCATATAGACAAGTTCTGAGTCTATTCTCATTTACGCACTCTTAAATTTAGAGCAAGTCACTTTGCTTTATATTCACAGAGTGGCAATGACAATGGTGTATTTTTAAAGTACAAAAGTCATATGCTTATATGGCTACCAGAAAGGAATAGCCTAGCCTGAACTCAGTTACTCAGGGTTAATTAAGATGTCTGAGGTTAATTAAGACACTCCTAGAATTCAACTGAGGCAGCTAGGTTAGTTAGAACACCTGGAAGCCATTGAGAACTGGCTAGAATCAATTGAGACAGTAACTATTCTGTCTGTTTTTGATGCCGGGTTTCCAAATAGTAATCATAAGTTTTTCTTTTTTTCTTTGCAGCTGGTCTCCAACATCCTCATCTTCTCCTGCACAAACATTGTAGGAGTATGTACTCATTACCCAGCTGAGGTGTCTCAAAGACAAGCCTTCCAGGAGACAAGAGAGTGCATTCAGGCCAGGCTACATTCTCAAAGAGAGAACCAGCAACAGGTAAGCAGGAGAATGACAAGAAATTTGAGAATGGAACTGTTGATTTGGAATTAGTCTGAAAATTGTTAATTTAGGGCAAGGCCCTAAAATGCTTCGTGGTTAGTAGGGCAGGGTTTGGGAAGGTGGAGAAAAGAGATGAGGGGAACCCTTTCCCTCGGCTACTCTTAAAGAGCCTGTTCAGGGTGGTCAACAAAACCCTTCTGCCTGTGGTCCCTGGATGAAATTTACCCTAAGCAGAGGGTTTGCATGATCTTAGGTGCCATTTAGATCCCATCTGAGCCCTGTCTTGAGCACATGTGGCATACGGGCCTTTTGCTGGCACTCTGTACAGGCCATGTACCTCATCATCAGAGCAACAAATGGCATTCGGTAGTGGCAGGGCTGGTCTGTTCTTCTGTGCGCATTAGCAGCTGGAGGTCAATTGTGGCACAAATTAAGGAGTAGTTCCCCCACAGAGGGGGCTGTCGTAGTGCCTCCAAAGGCATTCTTCTACCTCTCTCTGTGCAGCATTGCATTGAATTATGTGTGTGGCTGTGAACTCAACCATACAGACGTTCATTAGTTTTTTACATTTAAAGACTTACATTTTAGCTTTTAATTTCCTCCCTTAGTGTCCTGTGTACTTTTGTTTGTTAGAAAAAGGCCTAATCGCTGTCAGCCCACCATCTTATTCTCTAGGGTTGTGGGCATATCTACTCTCTAATTCATTCTTTGAGTTTGCGGCAATGAATCTCTGACATCAATAATTAGAGATGGAAAGTCTTTTTAGGTCAGATTTTCCATTCCTATGATAATGTAGGGTTGTGCCCTGCAGTACATTTTCCAGTCCAGTTTTAAATAACTCCTGAAATGGATCTTCTGTGGCTTCCCTTGAGAAGTACCTTTAGAGTTTTGATTGTGCATTTGGATAGGAGGGGAATGAATCTGTTGAAATGGCTGAGCATTTGTGTGTCAAGGACAACACAACTTGCTCTGTACTACTCAGTGTTAGTACACCTGCATTTTTAGATTGGGCCATGAACTGTATTCTGCTGGGCTATTATTGGCCAACCTGGGCACCAGGAAGTGAAATATGCTTGTCTAAGCATATTTTATTTATTTTGATGCCTAATATATAAAGGACAACTGTTTTGTACACTTAAGTGACTTTTACACAAACTTAAAATACAGTCACGGTAAGGTAAAACTAGCAGCCTCTCCTTCCTCCTAACCCAAAAACTAGGAAAATGTTTTGTCTGCAACTGCCAGATGTCAGGAAGTATCTCCCTCCAACAGAACCTTGGCAACAGATGGGTTTTGCAGCATCACTACAAGTTTGGGCTATGTCAGATTGGGCCTAGCAAAATCCAGAGTCCCTCATGGAGTACTCCCTGGTAGCAGATCCCTCCCTTTTAAGCCCAAGGGAATCCAGCCCCAACATTTCCCAGACTAGTTATGATACCTGTGGGGAGAGGTTGTCTTTGCAGAGGTTTATTGGTCAAAACAACAGCTTACGCTTCACTCAGAAATCCAACAGCAGTTCCTGAAATGATGGTGGTGTGGTCTCATGGCAAGATAGTGTGATCAGTAAGTTTGCTGCTTCATCCTGTAGTGGCAATTATTTCCTGGGTCTTACGTGTGTCCCATATAAAATTCATTGCAGTAATCTCATTTTAGGGTGATGAGACATAAGTCAGTCTCCAGACTAGGCACAGGTGAAACATCGCCATGTGGGCCAGCTGCTGCTATAAGGTTGTCTATCAGCATCTGGGGAATGTGACAGTACTACCACATACTGTATGAGAGAGAGCTCTGTGTAAGATGGAACATTTGTCTCTCTCCAGCAGCAGAAAATCCAACAAAAGTTATTACCTTGCCCAGTTGTAATGATTTCATTATCTGCCATAACTGAGTTAGGATTAGTCACTGTGCTTACCTTTACTGAAATGGAATAAAGAATTCTTAGCTGAAGATGGGCAGTCAAACAACCTCAGCAAGTGTGTGTTTTCTAAGGATTAAAGGAAAGGACTTGAAGGCAGGCCTACAGGCTTCTACTCTCACCATTAGTCATGTTTGACCATGAATAAGTCACTTGCCCTATTTGTCAAACTGGTATAATTATTTAATGAATATTTATTTCACAAGCATGTTTGCAGGTTTAATTAATTAATGTTTGTAAGTGCTTTGAGGCCATCTTGGGATAGTGCACATACTATAAATCAAAGAAGCTAGCTAATGATATAGGTACGTTAGTGAGATATAAGTAGCCAGCTGGAGAGAGTTCTGTCTATCTGTAATATCTTTACCTTTTTAATATATACATATACAAGATAATCTATATAATTTGTATTTATTTCTCTTATTTCACTGCTGCCAACATAAGTATAGCAAGGCAGTATTGTCTGCCTGGCCAATATGTGCTGCATAATAGGTTGCATGTTTCATGAGAGGTCTCAGTGAAATTTAAAGCTAGATGCTAGCTGTAATTTTTACCTAACCTCTGATATATTTCTCTTGGAAAATTGAAATGTGGAATGTCTTTTGCTTTGCAGAGAGATGCTACGTGCAACACTCTTCTCTCTTACATGGCCAGTTTCTAGTCAGTTGTGTTTTACTGTGTATGTTCTTAGTCAATTAAATAAAACTTGGGGTTACTCCACTGGGTGACATCCCAAATGTGTCTTCCTGGGTTTTAAAGAGGGGTTTTCTCACTTATGTGGTGGCCACTACCTCCCAGGGTTGTGAGCTCAATCTTTGCGGGGGCCACTTAGTTGGCCTTTCAGTGTTAGTCATGGATATGCGGACTGCTCTATTTTTGCCGACCTTTTAGGTATATATTTTTAGCCAAAAAAGCAAATTTTTGCTGAAAACTTTTACTTGCCTCTAATAAAGGGATTTTATTTGGATCATAACCCAGGGTTTACAAGGCCAGTGCTCTAACCACAGAGATAGTCACTCCCTCACAAAAATTGGATTTGAACCAAAGGCCACTTGATCTGCAGTATACACTCCACTACTGAGCTACATCCCCACGCCTTATGTATATACTTTAGGAAACATCATCAAACCAGCCAACAGCAAGTTGGGCCCCACACTCTGAGGCCACCAAAAATTTATTGAGAGAAACCTCTAGGAAACTTCTAGAATATTCCTTAATCTATTTACTCCATATGTAAAAGGATAATAATGTTATTTCCTTTTATCACCAGGGTTTTGTCTGGCTCAGTCTATAGCTGTGTTTGAAGTATTTTGAGATTCTCAGATGAAAAGCACAAATCATCATCATCAAACAATGTAAAGTATCCCCTTATCCAGCTACAGGCTGCCATCTCATAAAAACACCTGAAATAGTAGTAATATTCATTTTAATAACTAATCCTCATGCAGGTCAATGCAAATTACTAAGACCAGTACTAGTAACCACAGAGTTTATTATGTTGTGGTTGGGCACAAATTGGCAACATTAAGATGTATTAATTAGAAACCGGAATTGTTTTATAATGGATTGAACTATGAAAAGGAGGGTTTCAGTGGTGACGTGCGCAATTAGTACAAGAGCGTTGGACCCTCTGAGTCATCATTGCCATTTGAGCTGCAGAGTTCCGTATTGTTAGAAATTAATGAGCTGTTGAATAAGGTTATGGACCTTCATTTAGACTAGATTATGACTGTGTGGTTGGTGAAGGGGACAAGTGCTTTCCTCCATGCTACGTAGTAGCAATTGTCTTGTAGGAAACTTGAGAAAACCAGGTAGAATGTATACATCTTTGTGATTCTATCCCCTTCCCAGAACATGTTATTTCTTGTAGACTAATAAGAAAATGTTTGAGTTGGACCAGCAAATAACATACATGTTCTAATCTGCCATTTTTTTTTGTGGGGGGGGGAAAAAATCTTAACTGAAAGAATTTGAGGGAAAATGAGAAAATAAAAGGCAAAGAAATGTTTTAGGTAATTGTGTTGTATCTGGCCTGAACCCAATAGATCACTCAAAATACTGTCATGCATACACATGCAGTTCCATTCTGCAACTTCCACATAAGAATTACTACCAGGCTTAGGCCGATCACTGGCTACGTAGATGGCCAGTCACAGAGGCTTTTCTCTGATGTGTAGGAAAAGTTGCCCCGTTCCCATAATTTGTAATGGACACAATAATGCACTTTCTGTAGGTACAAAACTGGATAATGAACAACATGTGACGTAATTTTATGAAAGCTGCCCTGAGACCATGTTCCTCATTAAAACACAGCAGTACTACCAATAAGCAAATGTAACCCTTCTGCCAGAAGGAGTTGGCAGCAACCAGGGCCGGGTTCAACATCTAGGGGTTCCTTTTCATCCATCTCACACAGAACAGGCTCAAGCCCCCACCCAGTATCGTGGGAAAGTCACACACCCCTGGGCACCTCGGAGATCCAGTGCTTCCCCACTTGCAAGCACAGAGTCTGAGTGTAGAAAAGAACATTTAATGAGAGGCGGAAAGGTCAATTAGCATAAGCTTGGGAAAACACCACACCCAGAGTTCATAACCAGTCCTCTAACTGTCCCAGCTCAAACGCCTTGAGCAATGTCCTTAGCCTCTCAGACTCGCCAGTCCAATACAGTAAACAGCCAATCCACACACCCAACTTTCTCTGCAACCCCACTTACAACTTGGTCTGGTCCGTGTGGGCACTGACACCTCACGCTGATGCATTCACTCATGGAACCTGAGACAATGCCACCTTTCTGCTGGTCCGGCATTCTGCTTTTTCCTACCAGCCGTCCCCTGGTCACGCCATCCGCTGCTCCTCTTATTGGCCATCTGCTGCTGGTCGCACCGTCTGCTGCTGCTCCTCCTACTGGCCATCCACCAGTCGCACCATCCGCTGCTGCTCCTACCAGCCGCCCACTGGTCACGCCATCCATCCATCCACTGTGGTTTGGCCTGAGGCAAAACCCTGTGATTTCAGCTCTTAGTGGCCTCAGCTGCCACTCTGGGATTTCACCTCTTAGTAGCCTCGGCTGCCACCCTGTGACTTCAGCTCTTAATATATAACAAAGTGGATCCTCATAAAAACCACTCGTATCCAGCGCTATTTTCTAACACGTGGGGAGGGCTAGTCAAACCAGGCTTATAGCCATATGGCCAAGGCTTAGTCAGGGCCAAGGCACTCAGCTAGCTGGTTCAACCCATATCCCTCCCCTTCTGCTTTACAATGCTTTAAACCAGGGAGCCTTGTGTAATCCATGTCTTATGCAGTTATGACAACTGCCCTGTCCCCCACAATGACTTGGGGCATTGGTGAGATTTCACAATTCTTATACTGAGTGTTAGCATAAATTGTGATTTTACAACAATGTGTTTACAATAGACAAAACCTCATTGCTTCCTTGCTATCCATCAGTCTTTGTTTGCAAGGTATCACATATGCACACCTTTGCATTCTCATGCAAATGATCTCTGGAAGACACATTCCTCTCAGCCTTCAGCAGCATTGAGTTCCTGCTGGCACGCTCCTTACACAAAAATGCACTTTAATTGCCCAGGATGAAGGTAGAGCAACATGTATTGTGGGTCTGGAAAAGTAGGTAATAGAGGTACTGTTGATGTACCTATGTTTATTTATTGTGGTTTATGCAATTGGGCCCTGATTCTAATTGGAGGTTTTAGGTGCTACTGTAAAACTGTTACTAATAATGTGTTGTACAACTGGGCCAGATTTTTTTGGCACCATCATTCCCAGCCATTGACAACCCATATTTTTTGTCAAGAGGAAGGCTGCCCCTTGGAGTTAGATTATTGTCTACAGGTAAGTTGAGTAAAATGGGACTCAAGTGGATTTCAGGGGAATTGGGAAATCAGTCCTGTAGCCTTAAGCCCAAGCAAGTACCTTTTGATGATGCAGGGTTAATAGAGATTTCCAAGGCTACATGGAGTTTGTCATTCTTGCTGTCTGCGAATGTGTTTAACTAGTCATACTGCTCTTGAAAAAGCCCTTTGGTGCGTCACAGTGATTCATCATCATCAACAACCATGGGGCTCAGCACCCGCTCTTGTCTGATGCCTCTCTCATTATTTCCTTCCATCTTTCCCTGTCCAGTGCGGAGTGGCTTAGTTTCTGTAGACTCTCTCCACTCCAATCTACTATGTCATCTACCCATTTCAAAGTGACGGATGGTCTATATAATGAAATCTGCTGCTTTGGAGCCTCCGACTGGAATGCAAGCTTGAGTGCTGTACAGACTTGGGCACTGAAGCAGCTGCCTTCACATGGCCACTTCATCTGGAAGAATCTGCAGATGTGGATATCACATGCAGTGGAACTGGTGTGAAGGTTAATTTATTTTCCTTTGATGGTGTGTTCCTTGTATTTGTGAGTGGCACAGGACCCGAGGTGCCACGATGGCAGACCCGGCTGCTGCATTTATGGAGACCATTCCTCTTGCTTTTGCTCATCAGTCACTGAACTGGTGGCTTCGTTTCTCTCTGATAAGAAATGTGTGTTTATTAACTGGAAAGCAGGTGTTCTAATTGGTTAATCTGTCTGACTCAACAGGAACGTCTCCTGCTCTCTGTACTTCCTCGTCACGTTGCTATGGAGATGAAAGCTGACATTAATGCCAAACAGGAGGATATGATGTTTCACAAGATCTACATCCAGAAGCACGACAATGTCAGGTAAGAGCTGCTGACTGAATCCCAGCTGGTGAGGGAAGTGGGGGAGGAGGGGCATAATGCACCCCATCCTTTAGTTACAAAGACTTAAAGCACACAGGTGGCAGGGACACACAATCCAAAATAAGTAACAGCTAGAAATTTGCATTGAAAAGCACAACCAACAAACACCAGTGAGTTTGTGTGGGGCGAGGGGTGGCAGCATTCCCTGCATCTGGAGCATCTTCCTTTCTGGAAGTAGTTTCCACAATATTCTTCTCACAAGAATGTTTCCATGGGCACTGAGGATTCATCTGTGTGATTGGTTGTGTAAATGCTGAGGAAGCCAGCTCATTTACCCCAGCTTGCACACTCTACTGATGTGCAGCCCCTGGGTGAGAAGAGAACCGCAGAGTCAAATTGCACTTAAGATTACTTGAATATTCACCGCTACCCTTAGACAGCAAGCTTTGCAATCAGCGAGCGCCAGCAGCTACAGGCAGTGCACCAGTGTTCCACAGCTCCCTAGCCTGGTCCTCTAGAGTAGGTCCCACAAGAAACAGACACTGAATATGTGTTGAGCCATCCACAACCAATTACAGATAGTCCCCAACTTATGAACGGGTTATGTTCCGAACACCTGGTCATAACTCGATTTGGTCGTAAGTTGGAAATACCTTTATACTGTAATCCCTTGAATTTCGCCTAAGTCAGGGAGGGCTTGGGTTGGGGCCCTGGGAGGGAGCAGGGGGGTTAAGCCTGGGGTGGGTTAGGGTGGCAGGGGTGGTGGGAGGGTGCAGATGAGCTGGGGCTTGCAGAGGGTTGGACCCAGGCAGTGGGGGTTGGGGCAGGGGTTGAGCCCTGCCAGGAGATTGGAGCTGTAGCTACAAGGGTGGTGGGTCGTGGGGGTTGGAGCTGGAGCCCCAGACGCCGGGGGTTGGGAGCCCCTGGCTCAGGTTGAAGCCGGAGCCCTGTGTGCTAGGGAGTCTGAGCTGGGGCCATGGAGGACTGGAAGGGGTTGAACGGGGTGAACCAGGGCGGGGCTAGCTGTGGGGGTAGAGCGTCATGTGCCTGCAGCAGCTGACAGCCTAGCGCATGCTGGGGGCGGGGGTCAGCTGGGGATGGGGGGATTGATCCTGGCGGGGGGATTGAATGGGGGTGAACTGGGGTGGGGGTGGGTGGAGCTGGCAGTGGGGATAGAACTCTTGTGCACGCTGGTGGTGGCTGACAGCCAAAGTCCCAAGTGCGGGGGGCGTGAAAGGTGAGCTGGGGCTGTGGGAGGGAGGGGTTGAACTGGGTGCTTGAGCAGGGGGCAGGTTGGAGCCCTGCACATGTTAAGTGTGATTTGGGGCCACACGGGCTTGGGAGAGGTAGGTCCGGGGCTGGCTGGGGGCGGTCGAGGCACGGAGGTTGGAGCCGGCTCTTGGCGGGTTGGAGGGGAGCCCTAGGTGTGCGGCTGGAGCCCCCCACTGGGGGAGGTGAGCTGGGACGCACAGTGGGGTGAGCTGGAGGTTGGTTGTAAGTATGAATGGTTGTAAGTCGATGTGTTCATAAGTCAGGGACCACCTGAACAATGTGGATATTGTTGAGCGGAAACCAAGTTTCTAAGTGCCCTCACACCCATTGGTTTCAAGGGAAGCGGATGCTCTCTCTGGTTCTTGCTGATTACACAGCTTGTTGTTCAAGGCTAGTGGTGAATAGTCAAGTCATCTTGAGGGCAATTTGACTCTTGATCTCATCATGTGTTTGGGCTTTTGCTGAGCTTTGTGAGAGAACAGTAGCTGCTTGGATAGTAAGAGAGGACTGTGTTATCAAGTCACGTGTTTGGGGAGAATAGAGAGGGGACAAGAAGAAATGCTAGTTTATCTCTGCATTTTTAAAGAAGCAAAACTGATGTCTGCTGGATGTTGATGAATAATTTAATTTTGATGCGACTTATCTCTGTTGCAGGAGTAAACCTGCTTGAGGTTATTTTTGGTCTTCATTGAGCCAGACTCTGAAGTTATTTCATAGCTCCCCTCCAGCCATACTGCTAATTAAACAAGGGAAGAATGCTTTCCCTTCTCACTCACCAGTACTATGAGAGGCTGCAACTTTTAATGATTCAGAAGTAAAATATACAGCTTTGAAATGAATGCAGATTTGTATGTAAACTGGTTTACTGATTTTAAACCAGAGGAGGTATATTACATCAGCATGGTGCTTGTAACATGAACTACTGCATTTTTATCTGATTATTTTTTCCTGTTCAGTTTGTGGGCCAGTACCTAAAAGTTGGCTTGTTATTTGTACTACGTAACTAGGAGGAAGTATTGCAAACATGTGCCGTTATATTGGATAGTATCAAACTGGCTTTATGTGATACTGCAATTCCTAATTTAGAGTAGAGGACTTGTAAATGAAGTAAACTTTATGAAGATTTGATTGTCTTTTTCAGGACAATCAGAGATAACTCTGAAATTTGATATTGTAGAAACCTTCCTCAAATAACTTGGGAGCTAGCTTAACTGTTCTTTCATCTTTATTTCATTGAAACTCTGTTACATAAAGCTGAGCTGAGAAGAAACACCTAGAGTTAAAATGTATCTTCAGTAGGGACACTTTTTTAACAAACAAAAATTCTACCACGGTTAAATGATAAACTGGAATACTGAGTTCCACTAGTAATTTGTAGGGTCAGAATGGGCAGCAAAAGTAGTCATTACAGTTGAAATGGTGTAATGCTAATAGTTCTCTCTTCAATTATGAAATGTTTTTGTCAGACACATCATTAAATACAATGAATTCTTTGGCCGAGGAGGTGTAATAGTACAATATCGAACATGATGAGAGTATTGCAGTTTCAAAGGAGATATTTGCTAGTCCTTGATTCAGTGGTGCTGTTATAGATATGCACTGCCTTAGCATCTAACCAGGAACTGGATCCAAAGCAGAGATCGCCCTCAATCCATGTATCATGTCTTTGATATGAACTATGGAAACTTCATTAGTGTTTCTTGCGGGTTTCTAGGCAACAAGGTAACAAAGCTAGAAACAAAGGCAAGCAGACTTAATAAACTTTGCTCTTAGTGATTTGAAGCCTGTTCAAGAAGTAATTGCAGATGTTATTGCAACTGCTATTAGAGAAGGCTAGAAGATTGTTCCCTTTTTTTCCCCGATTATTTTCTTATCTCTCTCATCTGCATCAGAGCTGTCCAGTCCATAGGATGAAGTGGGGTGGCTGTCCCAGGATCCACATTCTGGGGGCCCTGTAGTGGCCACCTCAGCAGTCCTGTGGATAGGAGGGGGAGGATTACCTAGGGATAGAATTGGAGGAGTACCTGTGGCTGGGGGTTGTGTGTGGTGGCAGCAGCAGCAGGGGCTCAGTTTTTCCCCCCTGCACTTGCCTGCTCTGTTCCACTGCTCTCCCAGCCTGCTGTGCGCCCCTCCCCCTGCTGCCTCCTTTGTAGCAGGCTGGAAGGACAGCAGAACAGAGCAGGCTGCTTCTCCATACCTAATTTGTTTTGCATTTCTTTTTTCATAAAAATGATTCTTAAGCTTACAGGAAGGACAGTCCTATTTTGAACTATATTGTCCTGTCTCCTTTAGTACAAAAGAATGACGGTAACCATCCTTTTGCAGCTATTATACTTATGTTTTGTTTTGGATATTCATTTAATTTCTCATTTTTATGCTTAATTATAGGATTGCTAACCATCCTCCTATCAGAAGGACATCAGCTGTTAATTGAGATGATTTTCTGCTGCTTTTCGTTCTTTGCAAAAAACAAACAAACTAAAAACCCAACTTTTAAATCAACTTTTGAGTATTATGCATTATTTGTGGCAGTGTTTTAGTATGAACCCCCCCGCTGCCGCCACCACACACACAGAACCAGTATGTATGTGTTCTGTCAATATATTTCAAGCCCAAAAGTGTTCTGTGGCCAAATGAGTTTGAAAAACACCGACATATATAATTCCTTTCCAAACAATCTGTTTTCTTTGCTTAGAGATTGCCTTATTGTGAGCACCAGGAACATTACTTTTGAACTCCTAAGTCTCTTCTACCTGTGCTTTAGAGAAATGAAAAAATAAGTAAGAATACAGGAAAAGAAGATGTGATTTGGAACAAATTACTCCTTTCAGTTTAGGAGTCAGGCATGAAGTACGCTCAGTAAAACCTTCCCTACTGGGAATATTCATTACTGTGGGAACTTTTTAAAGCCTGGATGTGTACCTAAAAACCTGGTGAAGGGTGCGGTGTGCAAATCAAATGAATAAAGAAATTTAATTGAAGATTGGTAGGTTGGCAGGCATGCTTTTTCTTTTAATCTGTTCAGAGTCAAGGAATACTTTTTGTTTGGGGTTGGACAAATCTGACAAACTTTGTTTATTTTTCCGTGTCATAAAAAGCAAAAAGACCTAAATTGTATAATTAAATAAAGATCATTGTGCCAAGGCAATGCAGAAACTTGTTAAAACAGTGCAGGGGGCTGTACCTGCCCAATGAATGTGGCTTCATATTCATGACTAATGAACAGAAACATTTTTTTAGTAGCTAAGGGTAGGGGAGAAAGTTTTTGTGTGTTGTTTTTCACTTGAATTTTTTAAATGAGTCCCATAATAGAACAATAGAAGAGTTCCGACACAGTAGCTAAAATAGGGTGATCCTGTTGTCTACTCTGTTTCAGATTACATTTGCATTTATTGGTACAAAATGATTTTAGGATTATTCCTGTAATATCCCATCTCTGAGAACAGTCATTATACTAATGCTTCCTAAAGAGGGAAGGCAAAATGATCTGGAAATCATTGGGGAATAATGAGTCTGACTGCAACCGTAGGTTTGAATCCCTGATTGAGCTCCCTGATGTCAGTGTGTCTAAGTCTTTTGGATGAAACTCTTATTAGGTTCCTGATCCTGTTTGCTCTAGGTGCACTTATGAAGAACCTGAAGGGAAAAGGTTTTTACTTAGTATCCTTACCCAGAAATTCTCTGAATCCCTCACCATTTTTAGTGCCTTCTGTACCAGTTGTCTGCCTGGCTGCTACCTTACATGTTTTTGTTATATACGTGAAGCCATATAATTTTTAATTGACATTTACAAGATAGAGTGAACAGAATTAAAGGAGAACTACAAATACAATAGTGTGTTACCATACCTAGAAATCCTGTGAGCTGCTTTGGAATTTGAAATATACATACAGGTTGAACCTCTGTAATCTGGCACCCTTGAGACCTGACCAGTGCCGGACAAGAGAATTTGCCAAACCACAGGAGGTCAATATTGTCTAGCAGCATTACCAACACTTCCACTGTTTACTGGGCTCTTAGATGACATTTAGAGGTAAGTAAATGACAGCTAAATAACAGCACACAACACTGAAAGCCAGGACTGGTGGCTATAAACAAACTTTATGGGACCATGGGAAAGTGGTCATCCAGCTAACTAAAATTATGCCAGATTATGGATGTGGCTGGATTAGAGAGTTCATTATTAAAGAGGTTCAACTGGTACAATTTATTTATGAATTTTAATTAGGGATGGGCTCAGGATGAACATTTTTAGTTAACATCACCTGAAATTTTGAGAATATTTGGAAGCCTAGTTTTTATTTTGTTCTGTTTGGGGAGGTGCAGGGGGATGTTAGCTGAATTCAGATCTAGACAGGAACTTCAAATTCTCTGAAGATGACTAGATCTTGGATTTTGTTCAGGTCCCTTCTTTAATTTTACTTAGTAGGAAAATTGTCTTCTAACAGAAAATGCCTTATTGTAAACTCTTGTGAGAAGTTAGTCTTGTCTTTGATCTATTTTGAAATGATGTTCCACATGGAAAACTATCACATCCCTTTCTACATGTTGACGTTTTAAGTTATTTGTAGTAATGTTTCTTGAGTTTATTTTAATATTTCCCCACCCTGGACCAAAAGTGCGTGGCTTTTTTACAAAAATATTCTGCTTGTCCACCTTCCCAGAAACTAGCATTTCTTATAATCCTATCATGACCCTTTTTTTAAGTGGACCATTTTTGTCTTTCCAAGCGTCCATGAATAATTTTCCCAGCAATGAAGATGTGGTTAATTTTTCCATGGTATTTTTCATATACTTCGGATAATTTCCATGGGTAGTTGTAACCCTTCTGCCAGGGGGAGCATTCAGCTGCCAGGGTCAAGCTAAATATCTAAGGGTTCCTCCACCCATCCAACAAAGAACTGGCTTGAGCCTCCACCCAATAACCTGGGCAATTCACACACCCGGGGACCTCTGAGAGGCAGTAACAGACATGCTGTTTGCAGACGATGCTGCTGTAGTGTCTCACACAGAAGACCATCTTCAAAAACTGCTGGATCAGTTCTCCAAAGCATGCAAGGACTTTGGGCTTACCATCAGCCTAAAGAAGACAAACGTACTCGGTCAGGATGTTGCTGAATCCCCATCAATCAGCACTGACAGCTATAAGTTAGAGGTCATCCACGAGTTCGTTTACCTCAGGTCCACCATCACTGACACCCTGTCATTGGACACTGAGCTAAATAGGAGGATCGGAAGAGCGGCCACAACTCTGTCCAGACTCAGCAAGAGAGTGTGAAATAACAACAAGCTGTACACTCACACCAAAATGCAAGTCTACAGAGCCTGCATCCTCAGCACCCTCCTTTATGGCAGCGAGACTTGGACCCTGTATGCCCGCCAGGAAAAGAGGCTGAACGTCTTCCACTGGCGCTGCCTCAGGCACATCCTTGGAATATCATGGAAGGGCAGAGTGACCAACACTGCCGTCCTCGAGCAAGCTGGAATCCCAACCATGCACACCCTCGTCAGGCAGCGTTGGCTCCGCTGGCTTGGCCACGTCCACAGGATGAATGATGGAAGGATTCCAAAATACATCTTGTTTGGTGAGCTAGCCTCTGGCAAAAGACCTCCTGGACGCCACCAGCTGCGCTACAAAGATGTCTGCAAGAGAGACCTCAGAGAGGTAGACATCGAGTTGGACAACTGGGAAGAACTAGCAGACGACCGCAGCAGATGGAGGCAGGGGTTACACAAGGGCCTTCAGAAGGGCAAGATGAGGATCAGACAGCTAGCAGAGGAGAAGCGAGCGCACAGAGTGCACACTAAGGACTTGCCAGACACCCACCACATCTGCAAGAGATGCAGCAAGGACTGTCACTCTCGTGTGGGTCTTCATAGTCACAGTAGACGCTGTAAATGAAGTCCTCAATTGAAACTATAAAGGGTGTGATCCATAGTCTATGCAGGCTGAAGGATGCCTACTCTACTTCCCCAATTGCAAGCACAGCGTCTGAGTGTAGAAAAGAGACTTTAAATAAATGTGAGGGACGTAACTTGGCATTAATTTGGGAAAAACACCACAAACAGAGTTCATAAGCAAAAAAACATCAGTAAAAGTCCCACCACAAGTAGATTGGCCAGTGTCCTTTTCCTCTCAGATGCTTAAATCTGGCAATCTAAATGTCCCCTTCATATGCCCCACCCTTCTCTGCACCTCACTCACTGTTGCTGCCTTTGGTCAGGACAGACCCAAAGTTCTGAGGTGTGTATATGGAGTTCACCTCCCGTCCTGAGTGAGGGAGGTAAAGAGGCATCTGACTCACTCACCTGGTCACTCACCATTCACCTACCCCTTGTTGTCTGCCGCCACCCTGCTGTTCTCTTGTTGCGCTCCACTGCCACACTGCTGACTGTCACCGTGCACTGCTGTCCACCTCTTGGCTCTAACTTCTGCCCATCGGTGTCAAAGCATTTTACTTTCCAGTGATTTCAATTCTTAGCAAATGGGACTGAAGAAACACAATTCCAACACAGTTAACATAAGAAGGGGGCTCCTCTGATGCCGATGTAGCTGTGTTCTTTGCTCAGTGTGTGTGGTGGGGGGGAGGGGAGGGGAGGGGAGGGGAGGGGAGGGGAGGGTGACCATCTGTCCCATATTGGGTGGGATGGTCCTGTATTTGGGATGCCAAAAAGGCGTCCCAACTTTTTTTTTTAAAGGGACTAATCATCCTGTATTTGCCCCCCACCCCAGCCTTGGCGAGGCAGGGAGAGTGTGGGCAGCTGCCCCTTCCCTAGAGCTCCCAGGGAGGCTGGCAGCTGTGGCTTCCCTGGGGCTCTGGCAGCTGCTGCCTCCTTCCCGGCTCCCTGGGGCTTGGAGGAGCTGCCCCTGCCCCCCCATATCTCTCTGTCCCGTATTTGGGACAGGGAGATCTGATCACCCGAGGGGAACAGAGCAGTTCAAACCAGTCCAGACAAGAGAGGGTACGTTGTCTCCTGTCCAGAATAAGCTTCCCTCACCCCCACCCCTCTCATAGGGCTCAGAAAGTCGAGCCCTTGCTGAGCACCATTCTTTCTGCTTCCGTGAGCCCTTTCCTTTGGAACAACTTAGCATAGGCCTACTTTTCTGTATTCCGACAAAATTACAAACCTTGATAACCGTATTTTAGCTCTCCCGGCATTTCATACCAGCAGAGCTGGTATTGGTTCACAAATTGTTGATTACAATGAGCAGAATACCACTCCATCCTCTGACTATCTAATAAATCTAAACAAAGCAGGAATCAACTGTCTTTACATGGACACTCCCAGGGTCTCTCTCCCCTTCCAGCTGGCTATGAAGGACTCATTCTTTCAGATCCATTGTTACGCAGGAATTTTTTTTAAAGTGTATATACAAGAGAAATCGTCTTCAGGTGGTGGTTAGGTCCTATGAAACACAGATGAGCAATGCAGATTCTGCACATTTTAGTGTAGTAGCATTCACTCTGTCCTTCTCAATGCAACATATAGACAAAATCAACTTCTTGGGGGGGGGGGGTGTGTGAGAGAGTGAGTGAGAGAGAGAGAGAGCGCGCGCGGGAGAGTGATCTATAGAATTTTCATGAAGAAGTAAAATGATTCCTCTAACCTGAGTGGATAAAAGAAAGTCTGTTCAGAACCTTATTCAGGAGTCACTGGGAATGAGTTCATAGTCTTCTGTTTATTGCTACAGAAAGTAAAGTTCAGAGACTAATTTATCTACAATGAAAATATGATTTCCTGTCACTTTTGGCAGCAAGTTACTTTTCTAGATTCTGTTAAAATGCATTTGGAGCGATGGTGGTAGTCAAGATGAAAAGATATTTTGGGTTAATATATTCTACTGCAAAGTGAATGAACGGGTTTTATGAGATTTATGGAGACACTAACATTCTTCCTTCAGTCTTCTCTGAGTGATTGTATGAGAATTTTCTTTGACAGACAGAGAACCTTAGAGATGACTTGGCCTTTCCCATGTCTGTGTGTTAAATATAAAGCCATTGTCAAATATAATCAGGAAAGGAGTTCCCAAGACAGTACCAGACCCTTTTTTTCCTTTCTTTTTTGGTAAACAGCAAGGTAAATTGTGCACTTAAATCAGCTTATTTTATCATGCATGAGATTGTAGCTGACCCAGAAGCACTAATATGTAAGGTTTGTGATACTGAGCTGATGCTTTCCAAGTGGAAATTTAAACTTAATGTTGCCTTTGCGATGTACAGTAATCCATTCCATGATAATGGCTTAATGATATCTAGGCTTAGCCAAATATAGTGATTTCAGTACTATAATAAACAGGGTTCAGATGTCCTTGTGGGAGGAAGAGAGAGGTTGGTAGTGCCGTCTAAATTTCTGTTTCACAAATTTATTTGAGAGATGGTATCCAGGCATGGTGAAAGTGATAATATCCTCTTTGTATAATTGTTGTTAATTGTATACTGAACAAGATTTACCTGATATTGTAAATTGTTTAAGATAGCTTGACAACTTGGATTATTCTGTTTGTAGAAATAAAACAATGTATACCACTCTCTGTACGTACTAAATGAAAAACATGTTTAACTCTCTTTCCAATTCAGACCCTTCTTTGGTTATCATTAAACATGTAGAGCAATCACTATAGTTTGATTGAGAAACCAAATTCTTGGCTTCTGATAATAGTTCCGCCACTGAAACTTTCCATGACTCCTCCATAAAATGGAATTAACAATCACATTCTGAACAGGTGGTCTGTGGTGTTTAACTAATTGTTAGTGAAGTACTTTGGGGTTTTAAGATGCAGGACACTGTATAACTGCAAATTATTACATTTGGGTAATAATCAACTAAAAGTACTAAAGGTCTCGGATTTTCCTTTAGTGTCAAAGTACAAGTAAAATTTTCTAGGTATCTGGGTTTTTCCTTCAAGCCTAAAAGTTTCTTCTTTTAAAGGAGATATCCGTCCAAATGCTGTCTCATAATTTGGTTCTAATTTCAGCTAGTGAAAAGATTCCCACTGAATAACTTTAAATGGGCACATTAATGTTCTGTCAACTCTGCTTGCTGATTAATGGTATTTTATTGGTGGCATACATCGGTTTAGCTCTTAAGTGTCTGGCTTGCTAAATTAGAACAACCCTTTTCTGAAACTGTGAATCAGAGTATAACGACATATTCTCTTAAGTCCTGCTCAAATAGAAGATTTCCATCTATCAATTGGTTTGTCAACTGGCTGTTATTAGTAGCTCATCTAGATTTTTATTTCTCTATTTTCTTGTTGAGGAAGTTAAAAATAAGTGGAAGAGGTTTTAATTTTATCATCCTTGATAAACAAAAATATAGGATAGTGAATAGTAACAGAGAGGGAGCCATGTTAGTCTATATACTATCAGAACAAAAAAGCAGTCAAGTAGCACTTTAAAGACTAACAAAATAATATATTAGGTGAGCTTTCATGGGACAGACCCACTTTTTCAGACCATAGCCGTACCAGAACAGACTCATGCCTTAAATATTGATTCTTCAGGCTATGGTCTGAAGAAGTGGGTCTGTCCCATGAAAGCTCACCTAATAAATTATTTTGTTAGTCTTTAAAATGCTACTTGACTGCTTTTTTGTTTTGACAGGATAGTGAGTGTATAATCATTGCTGCCTGGGTAATTTCAGCAATTCAAAAAATAACCATGTATCTCAGCCAAAGCTAATATGCCTACAGTTTCCATGAAAAGCATCCTCCCTGGGATGAGGCCACACAATAAGGCTACGCGTACGCTACAGTGGTCTGTCGACAGATGTTACTATCAGAAGATATCTTCTGTCAAAACTTCTGTCAACAAATTGCTGCTGCACACAAAAGCAGATCACTCTGTCAATCTGCTCTGTTGACAGAGGGTGGCTGGGCCGCCGGGCTGCTCTCTCGATAGAACAGACAACCAGAAACACAGCAGACAGGGCTGACCAGTGACCCAGAAGCCCTGTCAGTCAACAGAGGGCACCCTGGAGCATTCACACAGCTTTTTTGTCCACAGATTCTGACAAGAGAGGCATTCTGCATCATGGGGGAGAGGCAGAAGGCTCGACAAAAATGCTGAGTGCTGTCGACATTGTGTCAGCAGAACACATTTTTGCCATGAACGCTCTGTGAGCTTTGTCAACAAAACCAGGGTTTTTTCAACAAAATTTTCTAGTATAGACAGAGCTCAAGTGTTCAGATATCTGTGGTCTTCTTTGCTTTCCCTCTTTTTCCTTCACTCTCCCAATGCCGTTAGCTTGTGTAAAGATGATGGTTCATAGCTGAAAACATGGGAGTCTTACGTTAGAAACAGGCTCAGCGGCAGCTTTTAAGCATGAAACTCTTCTTAGAAGTCACAGACCAGTCCACAGCTTTAGTTTCCTTCCTGCCTCACTGCAGATGTAACTGGAGATGATTTGAAAGGGCCTAGTTAGGAGAAAGCTGGGTCCTATAGAGAGACTGCCCAAGAGCAGGTGACACAGGGACACAGGCCTACACACATTGCTGCTGCTCTTCCTCCTTCTCCTCATCAATAAATCAAATACATGGTAACTTGCTTACAGCTTTCACTTAAGAGGCTGCTGTGTGTGGATGGGTGTGTGCACCCATGTGAGTTAGAGCTCTATCGTGATAGCTATTGCTGTCAAAGCCTGATGCCTTCAGTGGGGACAAAGGACTCTTCCACATGCTGCAGAACAAAATAGCTGAATAATGACCTGTAAACCACCCTTTTGGGGTGCTCAACTTAAACATTTGTGTTGTAATGCAGACGACAACCCCAAAGTATGGAGCTCCAGGTGACTGCAGAGTCCCCTTTCCCCTCAGCAGTCTGTCTAGGTTGTGCTTGTGATTGATAAATCACACTGTATTATTCCAGATTTACATGGGTCTGTGAAGTCCACAGGGTGATGGACAGGAGTGTTATATGTTTTAATGATGAAATACTGTGGATAAAAATTAGAATAATGACGAGTTTCATAGAAATTTAGAATTGTAGTTTAGCTCATCAGGGTTATTTAGAGTCTATTTCTTCTTCCGGTTGATGGATAAATTCATTTGTAAAATAATGCAGCTCTCCGATTCTGGTCACCTTAAAGACAGTCGGGCAAATCTCAAAGGGTGCTAATTAATCAGCTTGAGCAATCCCCTTTCTGCTTTCCCCTATTTTTCATGGAATATTGCCAGAAAAACAAAGAGAACAAGCAGCATAAAATATGCCCCAATATATTTAAACTGTACTGGTAGCCTGTCAGTGAGCATTTCAGTGGAGTGGAACATTCTGTTAAGACCTGAGAATGTGTGTCCTACAACAAAGAGACTTTAATAGCAGATTACAAAGGGAGATGTGTGAACTGGAGTTCATGCTCAAATTCAGTACATTATCACTTGGTCTCAACAGAGATAGCAATTATCTCATGCATTACAAGGATTCTTTTCCTTACTTGGGTATTTGTAATGATCTGAGGCAAGAACTTATATCTCTCCCCCACACCCACTTCACTTCCGTCTATCTGATTTATCAGTTTTTATTTCATCTTTTTTGGACCTCTGTGCTATATAACTGTCAGTCTGTACCGGAAATGCTATTGATCTGAAGAAGTGGATCTGTTCATGAAAGCTCATCACCTAATAAATTGTTTTGTTAGTCTTTAAAATGCTGCAGGACTGCTGGTTTGTTCTGTACCAGTAGGATCTAAAACTGAGGTCTCCAGTAGCCAAAGTCATACCTCCAAAGACAACTGAAAGTTAATGAAAGACAGTACTGTCAAGCTGATCAAAGTGTAGAGCAGATGATTTAAGAGGACTAAGTTTATATAATGCTTTGGATGTATTATTGTTGTTATTACTATTACTATTATTATTAATAAATAGGAGTGATGAATAAGTATCTGACATGAAAGTTTTTCATGCCCCAGTCCACTGAGCTTCACAAAGTCATTTTGTGGGCCAAACACAATAAATAAACTACCTGTGCCTTAATTTTGAACCCTTCACCAATTTTTGTTGTGTGAATTTGTCTGTCATTTTCCCTGGCTGTATGCTCAGCGTAGACAAGAGCCTGCAAAAAAAGTATTGACCAGAGCCAAAGAGTGGGCAAAAAAAGGGTGTATTAGGAGAAGAGGTCGATGAATGCGGAGGAGCATTTAACAGAGAGACTGTGCATACAGGAGTATAGGGGAAGAAAGAGATGTATCATTTCAAGTGAATCTGCCTGGGTCATTCTGTGGTTTGGAGCAGTTCTACCTCTATTACACCACACTTTATTTTCTATTTGTGAATTTGCTGCTTTGTTAAATAGGCACTGGAAAAAAATACGTAGATTTATATGACAGGAATAAGACTGTGATAAAATTATGCTTGTTCTGAGCGGGTCGATCTTCTAGGGTAGTGTAGCCATAGCCTAAAGATTTCCTAAAGCACTGTATGGTTCTATCAGTAATGTCTACAAATGAACTCCTTTAGAGTTCTGAACTAAGGGCCTGAACCACGCTCCAAACTGGAATATGCTAAGGTAGAGCTTGAATCCGATCTTCGGGGACCAGGGGTCCATTAAGGTCAGTGACAATTACATTTTATTTCCACACACATTCCTAATGCCCATTTGGCTCTTTTGATTCGGGAGCAATGGTGTGTAGCTCTATGACAGCCGCCTCCTTTTGTTTTTTTTGAACTTTGATCACAGAGTTCTCCATCAGCTTTGGTGATATGCTGGCGCTGGATAAATGCTCTTTCCGCAGACTGTGGTGTTACTAAGATTACTACGAGGACAACTCCCCTGATATTCTGACTGCAATTTATTTATCTCCAAAGCCTGCCAGACTTATGGGACCCGAGTGGAGTGGTACACTGGAGAGCCCCTTTGTAAAGTATCTGTAGGGAGGGTGAAGAAGAGGAGAGAGATGACATGAAAAGCTGAAGGGGGGTGGGGGCGTGTTACTGGTGTGGGGATAGGGAAGAGAGGGAAAACTGCAAAACACTACATGGTGCAGATACATTGATCATCAGCCTGGGTTGGAGGCTGCTGATATGGGGATGAGGGGGAGAAGAGGCAGTTCCCCTGGGGGCCTGGTGATTCAGAAGGGCCTAGCGCTCCCGGCCACTGCTACCACAGCAGTGACAGCAGCCAGACCCTCCCAAGCCCTGTAAATGGCCACTACAGCACCATGCTCAGACCACTCGGAGGGCTGCCTGTGGGTACGGCGGCCAGTGCAGCATGTTCCAGGCAGCGCTGAGGACTGGTTGCCCCCCAGCCCCACCCCTTCCCACCTCTGCCCCAACCACACATTTCCCAGTGGCACAGCAAGTCTGTCTGCCCCACTGTGGGTTGGGGACTGGAGAGGTGAGCCAGGTCAGGACCTTTTAAAAGTCAATTATGAGGTGGCAAAGCAGGACTGGTTAGCAGTTTCCATGTGTAGCTTCTCCTTTCTGCAGGGACTGATGATTCCCAAGAGTGCATTAATTGGGATCGATTTGCAAAGTGAGGAAAATGGAGCTCTCGCTTCTGCAGCAAGCAAAACTTGTAGATCAAAGTGAACTCAGCAGAAACCTAGTGGTAAGCCATAAAAACATAATTCTACTGCTGCTTTGGCCTGAGATTCCACGAAAAGCTGCTATGAATCCCCTTCTTTTGGGTTTGGAGGCTTGTTTGTATTTTTATTCTGGTAGGGAAGCATGGCGGTCTTTTGAGTATAGGGTTTTGGTTTTTGTTTTTTTTTTTAAGCATCCTTTCTTGCCTAACGTAATAACTGGCAAATACTGCCCCAGCTTGATGAATCTTGGTTTACAGATGAAATGCCATGACCTGGTGCTTGTTTTATGCAGTGGAAATGCAGTTGGGTGGTTTATTTTTAAGCTACAGTACTGTATGTCATGTCACTACCGCAACTAAATCAAATGTAGTTTTTACAGTAAGAAATATTTGACTTTCTTGCAGGCATACAAAGTCTGGAAGAGCAGCTGTATGATCCTCAAACATTTTTAGTCCTTTTATGTTCCTTAGAAGGATGCATTTGCAGGTACCATAGAATGAGAACTAACAGCTTGTCCGTGTGGAGTTTTAATGCGTCAGAACCTGGAGTGTAAATCCTCAGCTCTGATGTGCACTGTGCCGCTATGCGGACTATGCCACCACATGCTAAAAATTTGGAATTGCACTTTGGCATCCTACGGCGATACGCAAAGTACACAGCAGAACTTTGTGTGTGTGTGCAGGCAGAGCCCAAGTTGCCAGTTCTTGTGCGACAGGCTAAAGCATGGTAGATTTACATCTTGGCTTGCTATGCATTGATTGTCTAGGCAAAAGCTTCAAACATTTAAAGGAATAGCAAGTCATTGCACTAAAGTAACTGACAACTGAGTAGAGAGAAAGATGGACCAAGGAAACATAGTGTTGCTAATGGTTAGCCTTTTTAAGGATTGATCATCGTCCTCAGAAAAGGAATATCTGCTCATCCATTTCAAAATGGTGTACATTATGCTCAATTTCTCTTTCATAATAGATATCCAAATAAAAGCTACAGGAACCCTCCTTCAGATGGCCAGAAGGTTTTCCCAGCCTGTCATTCTCCACAGGTCTGGAGTGATCATTGCAATCCATATATTCATGAGTTCTAGCTCAGGTATCTCTGCTCACATTACTCTGCAGGGAGTCCATAGTAACTAAAGGTACTGCAGCTGAAGCAGAACGTATAAGTCTGCCTACTGATGAATGCAGACTGCAGTACATCACTCTAGTCTTCTGATAACTGAGGTACCTAGTCATTGGATATCACATCATCTTCACCTCCATGGATACAGCTTTCTGAGGTGGCAGTGTAACCACACACATGCAGACTCAAAGCCAACAGGTAGACTCGAACCTGGGACCTCTGAAGCTTAGTGGAGGAGCTGCTACAGTTTGAGCTGAAAGGTTCGAGTCCACCTGTGAGCGTTTGCAAGTGGGGGAAGCCATCTGGCTCTCAGCTCAAAGTGTAGCGGCTCATGCGCTAAGTTCCAGAAGTCCCAGGTTTGAGTTTGCCTGAGGGTGGTTAAAACTGGGAGCTCTCTGCAGCTGGGGGAGGGATGTAAGCTACACATCTAGCAGTGTGGCTCACTCTCCCATGTAGTGGTGCTTAAAACATTTACAAAGAGAAAGAAGGAGCTAGCTTTTAGCTCCAGAGGTCCCAGGTTCCAGTCCGCCTGTACGCGGTTACAGCTGCAGCACTCAAAGGTGGTGATAAACTCAACAGATTGTGAAAGAGGAGGAGAAATGGTAGCAGAAGACTGTTTGTTTCTTTCAGCACTGGCCCATGACACTGGAGCTTGCTCTCAGAAGTGAGGGCGGTTATGAATCTGACTGTCTTCGTGACAAAATGTAAGAATCATCCCTGAAATGTAGCATTCCCAGGCTTTTGCTCACATTTTGTTCCTTTCCAGTGCACATGCTCCTCATTTCTTCACTAAAGTTTGAACCTATCTAGTCCGTAACTCTCATCTGGCAACATCCATAATCTGGCATGGTTTTAGTTAGCCACTTATCATGGGTGTGGCCAAGTTTCCTGTGCTCCCACAAAGTTTGTTTCCATCCACCAACCCTGCCTTTCAGTATTGTGTGGTGTTATTTAGCTGTAATTTACCATTAAATGTCTTTTAAGAGCCCAGTAAGCAACAGAAGTGTCGGGAATGCTATGAGATGATAATGACCTCCTGTCATTTGGCACATTCTCGTGTTCGACGCCAGTCAGGTCCCGAGGATACCACACGAGAGGTTCAGCCTGTATTCATGAAGTAAAATCTGTAATCACCAATCCTACCTACCTCTGGACCAGTAGGTTAAACCAGGGGTGTTCAAGTTTTGGATTGTGGCTTATGAGGATGAGCAACTGGCAGACTGTTGGAGGCTTTGTTTACCTGAGCATCTCTGGGTATGGCTGCTCGCAGTTCCCTGTGGCCATGGTTTGCCATTCCTAGCCAATGGGGGCTGCAGTGGCCCAGTCTGCACTGCTTTCCACAATGCCCATTGGCCAGAACTGGCCAACTGCAGCCACTAGGAGCTGCAAACAGCCATGCCTGTGGATGCTCAGTTGAAAAAAGCACCTCATAGCCTGCCAGCAGCTTACTGTGACAAACTGCAACCCAAACCCCACTCTTAGATGACTCGTGATTTTAATTTTTGTCAGGTCCTCAGATACTGCAGTGATGAGATCCGAATAGTAGCCTAGAGTGCTAGTGAAATGGGCATTTGCTACTAATTTTTCAATACAGAATATTTCTCATTAAAAAAAGCCTCGCATGCTTTATTGTGCTTGGCATCTTTCTTGTGCTGTAGTCATATCAAAGAATAATCCTTGGAATTTCCCTATCCTTCATTTGAGTAGTCCTCAAAATGGTATTTTGTTAGCACTAGGAAACTGGACCAATGAAAAGTTATGCAAGTGCAAAAATAACTTCTCTCTTGAGTAATGAATTCAAAATGCCACCTTTAGATGATAAATCTGGGGGCTGTGACAAGTCCGGTAAAATGCTTAGCTCCAGATTCTAGTGTAATTAAAAACTCTGGGATTCATGTGGATATAATCTTACTTGTAGTTTTTGGTTTTCAGCTGATCGGTTGGAAAAGATAAGATTCAGTCCTATTAAATCCTTGATTAGTACTTGCACTGGCGTTTGTTAGGTTACTGTACTTTGCTTAAATATATAAATAAAATTGAAGCTTATTATGTGGTTTATTTAATTCTTCCTTTGTAATGCTGCCATGTTTTTGGATTAGTCTCCCTAAAGACTCAGGAAAACTATTTACTTTCAGAGCTCTTAGTAGAATCCTAAAAGCCTGTCATTGATTGTTCCTGTATTCTATCTGATAGCATTGCAATTTGTCAATTAACTTGTATCAGATATTGCATTTATATTATTACAGATAATTGGACAAAAACTCCTAGGTCATTTTGATAGGATACTGTCAATTAGAGAGCAGGAGAATATTTCTGTGCATGTGTCTTAGCATTTTTCACTTACAAAGCACCATGTTATTAATGCGTCTGAGAGGTAGATAAGAATTATCTCCATTTTGTGGGTACGGAAAGAGGGAGAGAGAGACGCTGTGGTGGTGATTTGGCTAAAGTTAATTAGTGACCCAGGAAAGAGGTGGATCAGAATTCAGAAGTTCCCGCTCCTGGTTAGGTGGTCTAACCACTAAACCTTACTGCCTGTGATAAGTACATTGCAAATAAATTGGTTTAGTAGGAAGACAGATGTTTTCATGCTTTGGCCAGGAGATTATCCTCTTTTTCTTACAACAATCATCCTTGTCTATATTGGGAATTAGCTCCAGTTTCTGCCATCAGTGTGGCTATTTATATTGCAGACAAGGAAAGCCCAGATTTGCATCAATTGTTGTTACATTCGTTGAAACTGGGATAAGCTGCATCAGGGCAAACTGCAGGCTTCCTAGTCTGGCTATAATAGAACCTCATTACCAGCATCCTTACACTGATGGGTGAAACAGAGGTTAATTCCCTATGCAAAAAAGCCCCCCCAACATACAAGTGCCTGCATCTGTGCTCCTGAAGAGTATGCAAGGCCCAAACTGTCTTAGCGGGAAGCTCGACATGCCTGCCAGTTATAACTTAACAAAGAGTCCTGTACCAGGCAGCACCAATGTGCTAGACTTTCCTTATCTATAGTATCCAATGTATCTCTTCTTATTACACCTTCTGGCTAGGGTTGGAGTCATGCCCATGCGCCTCTTCAAATGACTCATCAGTCAAATATGTTTATGGGATGTTATGAGGTCCAGAAAACACAGTGTGACTTGATGAATGGGATGGGGTATCACTACTGATTAACTGCAGTTCATGTTGAGAAACAGTAAAGGGCAGAGACTGAATGCTCCCAGAGGGGTACATGTGCCTCGGGGATATCTTGAACATTTTTCGTTTTTGGCTAGTACCGTATGTTCCATTCTAAAGGTCTTACTGACTGCCTCGAGCAGCATTATTTCTGTGGTGTATGGCAGGGCGGAAACTCTTCTACAGTGAATAGCTTTCAAACTGGGCTGCAGTTGCAGTTTGTTGTGTTTGGAGCCCTGACACTATAAATAAAGTCATTAACATCAGTATGTAAATAGGTTTCTATTCTTGTTCGCTGCATTGTTTGTAAAAAAAAAAAAAAAACCAAAAACCGAGAGTAGTTATTCAACAGGAATCATCTGCTGTTTAGCACTGAGCCCACCCACAACTGGAGCTGTGTAAGCTTTTATTCTTCCACTTGCTTTTAGAAACGAGCTGCACTGCAAGTTTCTTCATTATGTTATAGAAGAAACAGACTAGCTGTGCTAAGCATTCTTGGGCTTCTAGAGAGTGCCCTAGTAGTTCAGAACAGAGAAGCACTTCTTGATAAAGAAAACTGCAGTGCAAACATCACATACCACAGCTGCTGTTTGGCTTAGCATGTGTTTTTCACATTCCATTTTGTGCAGAGAGAGTGCTGGTATATTTCAGACCAGTGTTAGATGGTCTTGCTTTTTTCTTCTTTCTTCCCAACAGATATTAAATGAGGCTGTTAAAAAGATATTTTTAAAAGGTGCTGGATTGCCACCTTGGGTCTGGTCTACTCTAAAAAGTTGTACCACTTTAACAATACGACAGATTGAACCTCTGTAATCCAGAACACTCTTGTCAGGCAACATCTGCAATCTGGCATCATTTTAGTTAGCCAAGGACCGCAGATCATGGGTGTGGCCAAGCTTCCCACAATCCCATAAAGTTCATGTATAGACATCAGTCCAGGCTGTCAGTATTCTTTGAAGTTATTTAGCTGTAATTTACCCCTAGATGTCTTCTAAGAGCCCAGTGAGCAGTGGCAGTGTTGATAATGCTGCTAGACAATGTTGACCTCCCATGGTGCAGCACCTGTGAGACACCAGATTAGAGAGCTTTAACCTGTAGCATAGTTACAGTGATACTCTCCCCAGAATGCATATGGTTACATTATAGTCACTACTGTATACCACCAGCATAACAATTTCTATCCAAGTAAGCTACACCACTATAGATCAGTTTTATACTGGTATAATTGCATCGACATTAACTATTCCACCTGTATAACTATATTGATTTCCATTGTGGACTGGTGATATAGGACCCATGTGCTCTAGAATAGATGCAACACACACCCACCCACACGCGCACACACAAAGGCGAGCAATTGTGTCTTTTCATTCTTCACCTCTTTTAAGACCAACAGAAATTTTAATACTGTTTATGCGGATGGATGTGGAAAGGAATAGCCAACATGTCTTGATTTTATAGGGCCATCCCTGATATTTGGTGCTATTTAATATATGGATCTATTATCCTCATCCCCTGTTGCAATTTTTCACGTGTGCTCTCTGGTTATCCTAGGTAGATGCCTACTCAAAGAAGCCAGCAAACTGAATTTTGCACAGCGTAAGCAGTAGCCATCAGATATTTATGGCATGCGGCTGCTAGCAAACTTTGTCCTAATATCTATTCCTTCTCCTTACAAATGTGGAAAGCTTGTCTGTCATTGCAGAGGTATAGAGGCATCTCTGCGGTGTTTTGTGCAGATGCTCTATAAGCCAGTGGGAGAGGGCTTCTCCTGTCAGTGTAGGCACCCTGTCACCTGGGGAGGTGGAAGCTATGTTGACAGAAGCCCTACCATTGTCACAGTATGGTTCACATGAGGAGACTGGTCAGTTGCATTGCTAGTAAGAGATTACAGGTGGTGTGGCTGAAGCATTACCCCCCGCCCCCGAGTGGATCTTTGGGGGGCCCAAATACAGCCACTGGTTTCCTGGGGCGCTGAAAGAAATCTCTGTCTTAGGGTCCGCTGAGGTGGGATCAGCACCAGCTGCTAATTGTCCCTTCAGTCTTATTGCACTTCTGGGTGGGGTTCCAAAAATGGTTTATAATCTAAACATCCAAACACAGCTCAGCTCTGGGCTGGCCCCAGTCTTCCACTGGAGGGGCATCCCTGCTCTCTCCTTTTGGACTTGGATCCCCAGTAAATCTCTGCTTCAAGTATTTGTCTCTCGTTGATGTCTGGTTGTTCCTCCCCAGTGGCTGGCTAGTCTGTTTCCACAGCAAGTGAAATTCCCTTCAGGCAGAGGCAGAGCTCTGTCTTCCTTCCTAGTCAGTAAGGCCTAAACAATGAGAGGCACACTCCTGTTGTTCCTGCTCCAGGCTTGGCGTTGCCTATGACAGGTATAGCATGGTGGGACAAGTGGACCCAGATGCTCTGCTGAATTCCTTCTGGGCTGGTATGGGGCTTCTTGCCCCATCTCAGGGATGTACATAGAATAGTGTTTAAACATTGGCTGTGGGTTAAACTGCTGCTACCCAGCCTCTGGTGGCCCCACCCCAATTACTCCCTGCTCTGCCCAGGTCCTGCACCCTCCCCACTGTCTGTCTCTTCTCTTCCCTCCCCATCACTTTTCACCCATTCCAGTCAAATTCCTCAACCCAAATATAGCAAATTACATGGGGAGGGGGAAAAACATTCTTTAAAATCTCTTTCTAAAGAAAATGGAGCATGTTTTCCACTACATGCCGTATTGTGAAGACTGGACATGCCAGAAGGTACTTAATTAAAAGCACTAAATTTGGAAACAAGAAATGTCAGTCGTAGGTTTTTTAATATACCCAGACATTTGTTAGAGATTTATTTGCAAAAACTTTACAGAAGGGTAAATCAGCTGTCCTGCTGAATACATCGTTAAATATTGAGGAGTACATGATGCAGCTCTTCTCTCTTTTACTTTTTTAAGACAATATTTCTAAGTTGATTTTATATTTTTGATCAATCTTAAGCCTTCCTCAAGTAATCATTCCAGATTACTACATATCTAATGCACTGAAACAGACATTATTTTAAGTTAATCAGAGTAGTGTAGTCTGTTCATAACAGTTAATTTATTTTTGAAAAAGGAAACACTAATTTATTTTGTGTGATCTCCATAACAATGGACATGCTTATGAAATGTCACCATATGTTTTTGTTGAAAATGTTTCCAAAGATGTATTTTATATCTTACTAAGGGCTTGTCTGCGCTCACCGGAAGATTGATGCAGCTGCAGTTGATCTTTCAGAGTTTGATTTAGCACATCTGGTAGGAACATGCTCAATCGAACTGGGAGGCTTCCCCTCTTGGTGCCGGTACTCTTCCTCCTCACTAGAAGTGGGGGAAGCTGATGGGAACATTTGCTCCTGTCGACTTTCCACAGTGGAGATCATTCAGAATCACTGATTAAGGTAATAAACCTAGCTGGAGTTGTGTATCTTAATTCACTGTTCCATATTAGTGTAGACTTGGCCTAGGGTACTGATTTTGGTGGAGGATTCTCTTAAAACTAGTTCATGAAGTGGAACTAGAGAACGAGAAATGTATTTGTCCTGCTGTCTGGAAGAAAAGGTATACTGTCTCTTTAAGGGCACCTTTCAACATGGGGGTGAGGGGAGAAATTACAGTAGGGTGGATAGAAAGGGCCAGAAGATTTTGGAAGCAAAAGGTATATTGTAGAGAAGGGTGGTCTTTTGAAGGATAAAAATCTTCCGCATCAAACTAATGAAGTATTTAAAGTAAATTTTAACCTAAAGCCCTGTAGATGTATTACAGGAGTGCGTAACTGTTTTGGTCAATAAATTCAGAAACTGACCGTGTATACCTCTAGGTTGGCACATGCCTGTTAAATGGCTTCCTAACCACTTAATGGCTTTCATAGGTTTATTGTTATACTAATAGGGCTGACAAGCTGGAGGCCTTTTCAGTTGCTAGATCCCATCTGGAGGAAGACTCACTGGGCTGCAACACTTGCACAGGAACCGTCAGGCATATAAAGAGAAGACAGGTTGAGCACTAAGACCTAGGGACAGCGTAGCCTCCACGTGTCTATTACACCCACTGCCTGTGGCTTAAAATCTTCATATCTGTTGCTGTTAGAGCTGAATTTGGCATGCTTTCAGATGCCAAGCATTTTTTGAATGCTCATGCTTCATCACCAAACCAAGATTGCAGTTCCCAAGGCGATCTACCGTCAGAGCACAAATAACTCAAATACTGCATGCAGTCACACCTTGGATTGTAGCGTAGGCCAGCCCTTAGTGTCTCTGCACCTCAGTGCCCTGTGATTAAAAGGGGGTTATAGAGTACTTCTCTACCACAGAAGGGTGATGGTAAAGATGATGAGGTGCTCAGATGCTGTGCTAATTTAGGTGTGTTTCTTTGGGGACATTATACATTCCTTACCAGGAAAAAACAACAAGAAGTCCTGTGGCACCTTATAGACTAACGGATATTTTGGAACATAAACTTCTGTGGGCAAAGACCCACTTCTTCGAATGCATGGGTGGGGGGGTGGTATCCGGGGAGGATTTAAAGAGGGGGTCTCAACCCTCCCCCACTCATGCATCTGATGAAGTGGGTCTTTGCCCACAAAAGCTTATGCTCCAAAATATCTGTTAGTCTATAATGTGCCACAGGACTTCTTGTTTTTGAAGATACAGACTGATGTGGCTACCTCTCTGTTACTTGTTACCAGGAAAAACAACTAACATGAAGCTGGCTTCCTCCCCATCGTACTACATACTTGTCTGTCTGTTTTTTTCCAGCTGCATGCCTGCTTGGTATGCGCTGTATGGTTTTCACCCATTCATTCCAAATTGTTATAATAGCTAATAATCTTAGTTATTATGTTGTGCCTTTTGTCTGTGGATCTCAGCACACTTGGGTGAAAGCTAGGTAAGCATCGTTAGCCCATTTTTTGTCAATGAGGAAACTGAGGCACAGACTGTTTAAGCAATAGGACTCTGGTCAGAGAGTAAGACAGGAGAGAATAGAACCCAAATTTCCCTGCTGCCATTGCCCCTGCCCTCCCTAGCAGAAATGGGAGTGATCTAAATACTGTTTCTGGTACAGCTGTACACCATCAGAGAGAATTCAAAGCATAGGAGCATTTTACATCTCTTTAGAACTTCTATAAGTAACTTGATTTATGCAAAACATTTTGCTCACTGAATTCCAAGTATGCTACGACTAGGGAAGAAGAAATTGTGTGGAATACGTTTCATACTGCTGGATGGTTTTTTACCCAAAAGTATGATGCATCCAGTGTCTTATGCAGATCTGCCTTCACATGAAGACAAACTATTCTTATGCCTGCCAGTGAGCATCCAGAATTTTATTATGATTAGTTTCATAATTCAGAATCTTTAACAGTTGCAGAATTATACAGGACAGTATGGCTGTGTACCAGTTTTAAATATTGTGATGATTAAACGAGGTATGATACTATCTATTGGGTTTGTAACTATTAGTAGCCACATGGTATTTGGTAACTGGAAGGTCAGTGGGAGTTTGCCTTTGACTTCAGTAGATACAAGATTTCACCCCGGGTTCTTGCCAGCCATTGAAGGATGCCAGTGAAGTTTGCCGTATCCAGAGGATCTCTCTCACAGTGGATCTCTCACAGTGGATCCTCTTCTTTATTTCTCCTTTTAAGTCTTTAATTCTTCTCCCACTAAAAACCACAGAATTTGTGCTGGGAGTAGGTAGGTCCATTGGTAATCGATACGCTTTCATTGTAGCCTCTTTTTTCCTCTTAGAAGCATTAATGGAAGAAAGCAATTTGGCTACTGGCCCTTTTCCTTTAGTGGAGCATGAGTGTTCCCCAGAAGACAGGTTCTTGACAAGCATGGCGGGTAGAAGATTCTTCATACACTCTGGGCTGGTCTCTGATCCTGGTTACTTCAGTGTCAAGCTTAAGTAATTCTCCCACTAACTCCGGACCATTGGTTCTGCAACAGAAAGCAGAATCATAACCATTGTTTCATTTTGTACATGTTGAAACCCTCTGGTCCAGAAACATCCATGGACCAGAGAATGCTTGGGTGCTCAGCTGGGGTCAGAAAGCCCCACTGGCAGCCCTGTGGTGGTGGGGATCCAGGCCAGGGCTGGGGAGCCTGGGTGGTGGGGAGCCTGACTGAGGTCAAGGAACCCTACAGGGAACCCATCTGGGTTCAGGGAGCTCCATGGAGAGCCTGGCTGAGACAGGGAGCAGTGCCAGCAGCCCCATGCCAGGGAGCCATGCCAGGAGTAGAGCCCCCCAGTTAGCTGGCCTGGGGGCAGAGAGTGGGCAGTGGCCAGGAGGGGAGCCCAGCCAGCAGGCTGATGGCCCCCCACGAAAGCCTGGAGGTCTGACATCCACTGGTCCAATAAATTCCCTCATTCGAGACCACTCAGATCCCGAGGGTGCTGGACCAGGGAGGTACCACCTTTAGTACAGGTTGAACCTCTCTATCCAGCTCTCTCTCATCTGGCAACATCTGTAATTCAGCATTATTTTAGATAGGAAGATGAATATTTCTCATGGGTGTGCCAAGTTTCCCATGCTTCCATAAAGTTTGTTTACCCAGTCCTGGCTCTCAGTGTTCTGTGCTTTTATTTAGCTGTAATTTTACCTCTAAATGTCTTCTAAGAGCCCAGTCAGCAGTGGAAGTGTTGGTAAAATGCTAGACAATATTGAGCTTGCATCGCTTGGCATTGATTAGTTCCCAAGAGTGTTGGACTAGAGAGGTGCAAGCGGTACTTTCCTAGCCTTAAAGAAAGGCAACACAGATTCGTTTGTTGGACTGATGTTTTCATATTCACACCACAGATGTGAAATGATGGTGTTTTCATCACTTCTCCACATCAGTGGTCAGTTTTAAATTGTGTTGTATGTTCTGATTTCTTCATGCTTGCATTGCGATGATCTATATTCTTTTGGTTATCAGCACCATGTCAGTGCCCCAGTCATTGGATAGATTTTGGTTTTGTGATTAGCAGTACTGCTGCATTCCCCATTGCTCACTGCAGGTGTTCAGAAAGTGGGGGTCAGGCCCCTTTGGGAGTGTGAAATTTCATATGGGGGTTGCAGCACAATTGTCTCCTCATCTCAAGGTCTATCTTAATAAAAACATTGAAATAGGTTACTTTGTAATGAATGTACGTTCACATTTATATACTGATTACTAAAGTTTTTACATTCTATATCTTTATTCTCTTACACATGCCAAAAGATTTTTTTTATGAATATAACTGAAATTTCTGTCAGTTTGGATTACATTAGACAGGATGGTGTGTGGTGTGGGGGGAGGGGCAGCAGCTGCTAATTGCAGGGATGAAGAGTGGGGCCTGACACACAAAGTTTACTCACCCCTGGCTCACAGCACCATCCACTGTCAGTTGTGTGGAGCCCAATACATAGTCACATGTACAGGGATCATTACAGTGTCTCACAACCTGTGATCAGATCCATGACTAACACAATTCTCCAGCTGAGATTCCGCTGGTCAGGTGCTTTCTCCATTTTTATTTTATTACCGCTGGTCTGTTTCCTGTGCTAAAAAGAAAAGAAGTGGATCTGTAGTACAACTTTCCAAACTCTAAACACAGTTAAAGATTTCTGTCTCTGTTGAGGTTTATCCACCTGGAAGTTGGATGAGACATGAATGTCAAACCAGTGAGGTCATGATAGCTGGGGGGTGCAGAGCTCCTAGAAGGTTGTGGCTCATAAAATCCTGTATGTCGAATAGGCATAAGGCTGCCTACAGAATTCCTTTTCTCTTGTTTTGACAGAGGTTAGTTTAATGCTGTGCCTTCAAAAACTGAGGCTAATTCCAGTATCATCTTCATTACCTATCCTACTTAATCTTGCTTGTCATTTACACTCTACCCTTCACTTTAATAGCCACAAATACGTCATTATTATTATTATCCTAACAGTTTTCTTAATATGAGATCATGTTGACAAATAGACTTTATTTACATTAAAACTCCATGTCTTATTGGAACCTTAGTTTATCCAAATTGCTATAGTGTCCTCAATTCCATTCTCATTTACATGTTTCCATGTAATATTTTTGTCTGTTTACACTTTATTACAAACTGCTACCATTGATATCGCATCTAGAGCCAGCTCTCAGTATATATTCATGACTGTCAATTACTCTGTTGCAGCGTTGATATTCTTTGGTGGTGTTTTGGATACAATAAAGTATAATCAGTATAATTACCACTCTTACCTTTTTGAAAACTCATATCCATAGAGCTACAAAATGGTATGTTCTCCAAAATGTTCCCTTCTGTTATGAGTTAAGAATCATAGTTCCTGGACTTCCCATTGCTTAATGCACTCCTTGACAAATGGAAATCTTTTCCCTAAACAAACCATTAGGTGGATAGAGATTGTGCAATAGGTTCTGGCTTACTGGATGCTTGTAAAATTAAACATACATTTCTGTGCAGCTTATTCAGGACAATTGCAGAATGGAAGTTTAATGCTTTAACTTAGGGATTGTTCAGCTATCTGAGATTTTTGATCATACTCCAAGTTCTGCATCTAAAACACTGTAAGGAGACTTGATGGAAATGGAAGGCTTGGAGAAAATTAGCAAGTGCAAAAACATTTAATTCAGCAGTACAAGTTATATGATGGTTAACACAAGAGTCCTTCAACTTAGGCAAAATCATGAAATTTTCGCATGGAGTAACTTTCACCCAAGTACTAAAGACCAACTCGAAATCTTTGCTCCATTGAAATTCTCCTTACAGACCTTCTTCCAGTGGTTCTTCCATGGCATGTACGCCTTGTGTTGACACAAATGTGAATTTCACCTATAATGTATTCAATTCAAACATAAATTAACACCATGTTAATGTTGGAAAAATATATTGCCTTTTTCTATGCCCCCTCCTCCAAGATGTAGACGTATTCTGAGCAAAGCCAGAAAAATCATGGATTCCTTCTTTATCTTATTATGTGTCCCATACCTACTACATGAAACAGGTGCTGTAATCTGAAATTTTATTTCAAGCTCTGGATGGTTTTGGAGCAGTTGACTTTAGTCTTTACTAAAGTTAAACTGCTTTAGCCTTACTGCTGAAAAGCCAAAATGTGATGATTCCGCTATATTTCAAAAGCAAAGCAGGGTTAGAGAGGTCAGTACTTAGGCTGAAGATATTTAAGGGATATCTAGTTGCTGCAATACGTTAAAGTAATAATGATAATTAATACTTAGCACTAAATCAATACCATCTACCTGATGCTCTGAGGTACTTTAATATTGACTGCACTTCATCATACCTCATTACAGAAGTAATAGCTGTCTTTTGTGGATGAAAGAAATGATGCACAGAAGAGGGATGACAGAAAGCAGATACACTTGCCAAAACATTCTTGTAAAGGAGTGGGTGGGCTGAGTCTTCATGTTCCTGGGGCACTCTTAGGATTTTCTTGTGAACACATTTACAGTTACCATCTATGAGTGTCTATAGTGAACAACATCACTAGTGTTTGTCCCTGCAATCAAAGTCTTTCAGAATGAATGTTCCAGGAAAATCTTCCAAATTTTTGCTCAGTAGCCTTGAAGCAATTTCTAATCTACCCTTGTTTTCATGTTTGGTCCTCAGGTAAATTTGTAGTTGCTTTTACTTCTGAAGCTCTGACTGATACATAGTTAAGACCCATTGTTTTTCTGTTTATCTGAAGCAAAGTGGTTTCCAGTCTTATTTATTACATTTTTATTAAATCAAATTGGGATTTGTGGAAGACCCAGCTGGGTGGTTTTTATAAATCTTTGAGAACAACTCCCATGCTGTTTTCCTATTTGCAATAGAGGAGTTAAATGCTTCTGCTTCTCATCATTGAAGCAGCTCTGATCTTCTTTATGTGAAAAATGTGGTGGAAAAACAGCTTTACTCATGAGATTTGATTCTTCTGCTTCTACTTTTGCTGGAAATGCCATGAGAATAAGCTTTGGGTATGTCTGCACTTACCAGGAGATCAACCCAATTTCGCGTATCTGGTAAAGAAATCGATCTCTCTGGGGTCATCAGTTGGTCCCCTGTACTTCTGCTCTTGCGAGGAGGAAGGGAGGTCGACGGGAGAAACGCTCCCATCAGACTCGCTCAGTGAGGGCAGACCTTGCAGTCGACTGCAGATACATTTATTTCTGCATTCCAGTATGGACTGGAATGGAAAATAGGTTTGGTCTACACTGGACCTTACAGTTGACTGCAGATATGCAATTCTAGATGTGGCAATTGCATAGCTAAAATTGATATAAGTGTGTCCAACAAAGTTAACTAATTTTAAACTAAAAGTGTGGGATCCAGGTTTTGGCAAAAGAATCCAATGGAAAAGCCTTAACCTATTCACTCATCTCCGGCATTGATCCGTCTGTTGGTTTGAAATCAGTTGTGTTATTTAGTTTTTAGTGCCTCAAATATGAGCTTTCACAGTAGCAAATCTCTGCTCCAGCTATTTATTTGTAATTTATAAAATTGGCTTGTTTCAATAGGCCTGGAAAGGGCGCTGTGATTATTTAGAGGGAAGAATAATAATTTGTGCGGTATAATGGAAGCATGTACACTGGTGGTGTAAATCTGGGATAGCTGAAAAGGCAACGGAATGACACCAGATTATCAACAGTATAATAGAGCAGAATTTCATAGTGGTCAGTAGATAAATCAGCAGATATTTTCAGGATGCAAATAAACAGCATGAGAGCAAGTATTTAGAAGGTAAAACTATGGCACAGGCAAAGGGAATGTGTGTAAGCCTATGGAACAGTCTTTTGAGGCCAACAGTGGAAATATATCAAAACAAAAAAGCAGTCAAGTAGCACTTTAAAGACAAACAAAATAATTTATTAGGTGAGCTTTCGTGGGACAGACCCACTTCTTCAGACAATAGACATACCAGAACAGACTCAATATTTAAGGCTCAGAGAACCAAAAATAATAATCAAGATGAACAAATCAGAAAAAAAATGATCAAGGTGAGCAAATCGGAAAGTAGAGGAGCAGAAGTGGGGGTGGGGGGAGTCAAGAATCCGATTAAGCCAAGTATGCCAACGAGCCTCTATAATGACCCTGAAAATTCCCATCCCAGTTCAAACTACATGTTCATGTGTTGAATTTGAATATAAGAGTTCAGCAGCCTCTCTTTCAAGAGTGTTGTGAAAATTCCTTTGCAGTAAGATGCAAACTTTTAAGTCGTTGCATTTACAACTAGGACAGACAAAACACTGGCAAATGTTTTATAGGGAACACATGAGCCAATGGGGCTCTGGATTTAATGGGCTGGATTTAAGAAGCTTCCCTCTTTTATTGTGAAATGATACATCTACAATTACAGAGAACCTCAAACTTGCTTTATCATTTGAACTTCTTAGCACTCTGACGTGGTCCAGGGGTAAGATTTTTAAGTAGCACTGACTTTGCCTGACATTTGTGCCTGCTAAACTGTTGGGTAGGAAAGGAAGCTAGTTGGAGGAGGGGGTGAAAATTAGGAAGTTTGATTCTGTCTTTTAATGGGAGAGTTCTATACTTGGTCCTTTGTGTCAAATGTTAAACAAGGTCAGCCCATTTCTAGTCGCTGTGCCGTTAAATGTTAAAAATCTCAATAGTGCTTTGTATGACTGGTTGTACACGCAGAGGGAGAAACTCCCCACAGTCCCATTGATCTGGACAGTGTCCCACTGCCTCTCAGTAAAAGAAGTCCTAGTGCCCAGGCTATATATACTACACTGGGACATATAATGGATGTTTTGTTAACTTCCGTGGTTACTCTGTTAGCAGTAAACCAGTCATTGCTTTAGAACGTACTGTAAGAAACTGGAGTACAAAGGGCGCTATATAAACCCAATTTTTATTCTAATGCTTAAACTCTGCTGGATTAAATTATAGCAGTGGCGTCCAGACGTCTACTATTGTGTTAAGAGTATTAAATACTGTAATTGATGGCAAATACTGTTATATATCATTTCCTTTATGTTATTACATAACTTTTCTCTGTATTCAGATATGTGCTGTGCTATATTCTGCATAGTTTCTGGAATCATTCTAATTACAGTACCTTATTTCAGGAAGAAATCTTCTCCAATATTCCATTTTGCCTTCATTTTTAATGTCTTTGATAGGGTTTGATAGGGTTTGTACAGCTTTAAATTTAACAACTTGAAATGGGAAGATATTTGTTCTTTTACTGGCTAAGGTGCATTGATCAAGGAAGAGGGTGCAGTAGTTGAAGACAGAATACCCATGAAGTGCTTAGGATTGGAAGATCTCAAAGCACAGGATACCCTAACAACTACACCGTGCTGACCCAGGTGGTGTCTTAGCGCTGTTCATATTTCAACATGTTGTAGATGGCAGTACCCCTTAATGAATATACAGCATAGAAGGTAAAAGTAGACCTTCCATAGTATCCTTACTACAGAGGATCAGAACGTGATTTCCAAAGAGGTGAGAGAGAAAGGTTAGGTTGAGATACGCTTTACCTGGGCCTGAAGAGAGCACTTCTCCCCATTGTTTTGCAGAGTTCACTGGCCCATGATAAATTTCTGAGCTCTTGGGATTTCTCTTTAAGTCCTGAGTTAGGGTAGGGGGTGACTGTCTAAGAGAGCCCTTTGTTCTGACGACCCACTGTGATAGCCATAAATAACTCCTGTTCTGTACCTGACAATCCTGAAAAAATGGCTTGGTGTCTGGAGTTAGTTTTCCAAGCAAGGAGTAACTTCATCTATTGTTCTTCACTCCTGACACCAGAAAACTAGAAACACCTAAGGAACAAAGACTGAATAGGGGAAGTGCTAGCTGCAGGCTAAAGGGATTTCTAGCATGTTTATGGAGCAAAAGGAGAAGACAAGCTGCAAAGCAAATGCAGCTTGTGCCTTAAAAATCTTCAAGCCTGCCTGTATCACAAGTCAGAGTGAGACTGCTAATTCATATCCAATCTATCTAACCTGGTATGCTTAGTTTGTGTTTTGGTTTATTAGCCTCAGTAACCATTCAAAATTACCATGTTGCTTTTCAAAATTCCTCATGTTGTCACTCCACCCTTCCTGGACAATGGGACTGTGGGCAGGCATACCTGCAGACACAAGGTAAATAACTTATTTGGCATCCCAACAGAGGCTCATCCTGGATGAGATGCATGCAGTCTGTGGGCTGTAGGTTGCCCACCACTGGTTTAGACACACTGACTCCTGTATCTTGGCAGGGGGTTAGAGTAGATGACTCCTTCTAATCCTATGATTGGATGATTAAATTCCATAGGCCTTCTTATCTGTCCCACCTTTGTGCAACTCTATCTCTATCGATTGCTTTCCTCCTCTAATTGAAATGTCTTTTCCCTACTAATTCAGACCTCCCAGAAAATTGATTCATGACCTCATATTCCTTTGTTGTATCATCAATCTGCTATGCTCCCTAAATTGTAATGAAAATTACCCTTGTGCTACTTGTCTCATCCCTCTTATCCATAATTTCAATTCTCTGTGAGGTTCTCTTCATGTCTTGGCATACACTGGTCCGTTTTTCAACACAAGTCTCCTTGGGGAAAAACAGGTAACTGTACAGAAGGTATTAGTGCTGTATAAAACTTTTCATGTAAGGCTATGGGTAAGCCTTGTGCTTCCTTTAGTGAGCGTGGACGTAATCCCTGGGCCAAACAGGTTGCAAATGAATTAATTTACAAGGGTAAACAATGCTGTAGAAGATAAAAAGGAGGTGGAGTATAAGGAAGAAGGAAGAAATATTTCAACGTAACAGCCTTATTTGGAGTGATTGTTCTGCACATATTGCTGCTTTTGGGTAGGGAACGGAAAAGCAGCCTTGCTTGGCTAAATATCCTCAATGCTAGGATAAACGTGCCAAATGTGATTCAAACAGCAAATGCTGAGAGCTTATGGATTTAAAGCTGTGGTAGACAAAGTGCCGAAAAATATTCCATAAGGAGCCTCCTGCGATGGACTAGATGAGACTTAATGGCTGTGTCTGCACTAGTCACATTCTTCAAAGGCAGCGTGGTAATCAGCCCGAGCGGGGAATAATAATGAGGTGCTGCAATGAATACCAGCATGCCATGTAGCCACGGGTACTTTGACGTACCTGTGGCTATGCGGCATGTCGGTGCTTCGAAGCTGCCGCAGCAAGTATTAGCCTAACGAGGTACTACGTATTCATTATATTCCCCACTTGGGCTGATTACCATGCTCCTTTTAAAGAAGGAGGCTAGTGTAGACACAGCCAATGAGTCTCTTCCTCTCTAACTTCTGACACCATTGATTCAAGGTGCAAACATGAACAGTTTGCTTTCTCTACACTAGTTGGCTGAAGTTTATTTGTCCTTTTCTTTCTGCTCTGTGATTCTAGCTTAACAATCTTGCTGAGTGTATAGAGTGTACCTGAAAGACTTTTGACAGGGTAACAGTCTTGTAGCTAAGGGAGATGGGGTGAATGTGGTATACCTTACCTTTAGCAAGGGATTTGACGTGGTCTCGCGTGATCTTCTTATCAATAAACTATGTGTATACAACTTAGATGGGGCCACTATAAGGTGGGTGCATGACTGTCTGGATAACCATTCTCAAAGAGTAGTTATTAGTGGTTTGCTGTCATGCTGGAAGGGCATAACAAGTGGGGTTCCTCAGGGATCTGTTTTGGGACCGGTTCTATTCAATATCTTCATCAACAAGTTAGATATTGGCATAGAGAATACACTTATTAAGTTTGCAGATGGTACAAAGCTGGGAGGGGTTGCAACTGCTTTCAAAATGATCTGGACAAACTGGAAAAAAGGTGTGAGGGAAAACAGGATGAAGTTTAATAAGTGCAAATGCAAAGTACTCCACTTAAGGAATAATCAGCTTCATACATACAGAATGGGAGCTAACTGACTTGGAAGGAGTACTAGGGAAAGGGATTTTGGGTAATAGTAAACCACAAGCTAAATATGAGTCAACAGTCTGATGTTGTTGCAAAAAAAAAAAAAAAACAAATATAATTCTGGGATGCATTAACAGGAGTGTTGAGAGCAAGACACGAGAAGTCATTCTTCCACTCTACGTAGCACTGATTATACCTCAACTGGAGTATTGTGTCCAGTTCTGGGCACCACATTTCAAGAAGGATGTGGAGAAATCGGAAAAGGTGCAGAGAAGAGCAACAAGAATGATAAGATCTAGAGCAGGGATTCCCAACCTGTGAGTTGGGACCCAAACATGAGTCGCCATTAGATTTGTTAAAAGTCGCCAGCTGAGCGGTTCCCAGCTGCGTGTGGCTGTTAATGAAGCCATTTGCAGTTTCTTAACACTGCTGCCTCAGGCAGATATCTATCAGTAGAAATAGCTGCTGGAGAAGACAGCTGTCTCTATCACTAGAGATAGCAACTACCTTATGCCAAGGTGCTGAAAGCTTAACACTTGAGTTAGTTGATTTTAACGACGGTTACCTGCTGGGAGCAGGAGGGCTGGGGGAGTAGTGATCCCAGGCAAACCACTTAACAGTCTCTGGCAGTAATTTTCACACACACACTTTTTTCTTTCCCCCTTTCTCCCTCTTCTCTTCTATGTAGCTGATTTCTCAGTTTTTTCATTTTTTTGTTTGTGACTCCCCCGCCCCCAGCCTCTGCATGTGGGGTTTCGGCGGGGGTGGGTGATTCGAGGATGAGTCTTTTCCCCACCTCAGTTCAGATTAAGTATAATAATAAAATATTAAACTATAATAAATGTGATGAAGTGGGGGATACCTGTGTGTGTGTGTGTGGCTCACAGAGGGTGTGGGGCTCCTGCTGAGGGTAACCCTAACAACCAGGTAACACCTTTGTACTGCAAACAAAGGAGGAGGTGGAGCCTGAGGGGTTTGAATTAAAACTGGGAGTTGGGAAGCAGTTAGTCTGGGCTGAGGGAGAGCGAGACAAAGGAGGGGGCCAGGCCCCAGCTCTGGGGGCCCCTCGGGGCCTCCTCTCCTCAACATGGATGAAACTGGCTGTCTCTGCCGGCTGTACTGACTCCTCTGTATGATGCTGTGTCCTGTCGGCTAATAAACCTGCTGTTTTCCTGCTAAGTGAGAGACTCTCCTGCCTGCGGACGGGGTGCAGAGCTTGGGGGACCCCAGAACCCCATCACACTGGTGTCAGAAGTGGGATGTTCTGCACCCCGAGGATGGAGCATCCAGCAGTAAGTGACCGGGGCCCCGGAAGAAGTGGGGCCTGTGAGACCCAGGTGTGCTGAAGGGCAGAGAGGTGCAGTTCCCCAAGGCGGAGGGGCCTGCGGCCGAACCCAAGCAACTGCGGTCGTGGTCCTCGAGAGGGGGTGTCACACCTGAGGAGGGGTTACTCCTGGGAATCTGTTGGAGTCGGTCCCAGAAGCTGGAGGGGCCAAGAGCCCAACCCCCAGGAACAGGTGACCCCTGAGGAGGCTGACGCTGAATGAGTTCTTCCCAAGACAGTGTGCTCATGGTCCCTGAGAGCGGGTGTCACACTAAAGAAGGGGTTCCGCTGGGAGTCTGTTGGAGTCAGTCCCAGAGGGCGGAGGGGCCTACGGCCTAACCCTGGGCAGCTTGTGACCCGCAAGGAGCCTGGCACACTGAAGGGATTCTTCCAGGAATCGTGGGGTGCAGAGGGCATCAGCCTGAGAGCCTGCAACCATGCTGAGCAACTCCGCTGTGAAGTGGCAGCACCTGGAAACTAAATCAAGATTAAAAAAGCTGGACAAGGCAGCGTGGATGTGCAGTGGCAGAGCTGAGGGTTAAGAAAAATCCTGCAGAGGTGAGCCCGAATCGGGGCAGGGAACCCTGGACTGCCTGGAGCTCTAAACCGAGTGGCCTGCCGCAGCTCAAGGAGGGAAGGAGCGATTCCAACCCATCATCTACTAGTGGCCAAGACAGACCTGCGGAGAGTTTTCCAGGCCTGGGCCAAGGAAGGTGCCTGTGTGTCTGTGCAGGAAGCAGCTTGTCCACTGGGAATGGCAAGTTGTCTGTGAGAGAAGCTGCTTCACCTTCTGTGTGTGTGGAGACCAGCCGGGGGGCTGGGACAAAGGAGAAAGTGTCTCCCATTGTCTGTCTGTGTTAAACAGCAGCAGCAACCTGGGGAGAGAGCAGAGCCTGCATTTGGAAAAGATGCCAATGAGGAAACTAGCCCATTGTCTGAGGAAGACTTCCCCAGCCTAGGATGGCTGGAGAAGGATCCACCAAAAAAGAGCATTCCAGGTGTGTCTCTGAATCCAGCCATGGCGGCTGGAGCAGAGGGAATGGCTCTGGGATGGGCAGTGGTATCCCTGCTAAGGACACTGGTCCTTGGTGCAAAAAAAGTGCTTCTGCTTCTGGGGAAGTGAATCCTTTGCCTGAGCCTGTGGGGGCTCAAAATGGAGCCAAAATCCCAGAGCTGGATCTGAGGGCAGCTGAAGCCCAGATGGGAAGTGGGCCTACCTCTGTGTCTCTCAGGGGGGATGATGCTTTAACGTGGTCTAATCCAGTTAGTATCATCAGGGAATCCCAGAGACCAGACGATTCTGGTAGTTGTTCTTTGCCTGATGCTGAGGTGTTATTGGGAGGGGGTGAGAGGACTCTGTCCTACCGGAGTCATCCTCTCGCCAGGACACAAGAACAGACAGGCAATGGAGTTACGCTGACTGATGAAGATAAAGGAGCTGGTAGCAGAAGGGAGGAAAGGGATCCTAACCTTCTGTCCGGTGGTACTGGCTGTCTGCCTGGAGGGGGATTACGTGGGAATCTGCCTGATGGGCCAGAAGTGATCCTGGGCGTAGGTAAAACCCAGGAGCTGGTTGTGGCTCAAGGGAGCAGTGCCCCCATGGAGGCAGACAGAAGTGAGTTATTGTTTGGGGAAGCTCTTAAGGAAAAAAATTTCCCTAAAACTTTTCCTAACCCATCTGTGGGAACTGCAGAAAATGGGAGTGAGGTGAAGGAGAGTGAACAGGAAAGGTGCATGTCTGTAAGAGCCAGAGCAGCCCTTTGCCTGGGGAGAAGTTTGTTTCAGCTCCTGATGCCAGGACCTGCCTCAGTATGAAACCACTCGCTGTGCTCTGGAAGGGTCCAAAGCAGGCAGTGTAAAAGTTTCTCAGGAATTGAAAGTTGGTGCAAGTAAAGTAAAAACTATCAGGGAATGTGAGCAGCCCTGTGAGAACCAAATAAAACAGCTGCACAGTCAGTCTCTGTAGCATGCAGGAGAGCGCCAGCAATTCCCCATCTCCAAATGGTGAAAACACTTATATTCTTATACTGGACTCCACTTCTGATTCCATGGGGAGGCAGTAGTTGGAGGTGGAAGGACAAAGAAGCTTTGGGCCTGGTGGGCCAGTAAGGGATAAACAGGAATTCCTTCATGTGGATTCTGCGTCTGGGACTCACAAAACAACTCTCAAAAAGCAGTTTGGTTTGCAAATTTCCAGACTGGTAGGGAGGGGGCCATCTCCCTGAGATCATCAATGGCCCAGCTCTTGTTAGAAGGGAGGGTACAGCCAGAAAGATCAAATTTCCACCCCAGGGGGCAAGGGAGAAAATTAAAACTTAATGGTGCTAAGAAAGGCCTCAGCCATTTATCCCCAAAATACCAAATTCTCAAGGAGGTTACACAAAAGTTGTGGTCTACCAAAAAGCAACGTAAATGTACAGTTGCAATGGGTTTGTTCTGTTACTCACGCTGACTACTGTAACCAAGGGGGTGCTGCTACCAAAAGCTGTAAAATTGTACCATGCACTAAATGTTTGGAAAGAGCCATTTAACATAACATTAATGTAAAAGCATAAGTTGTATGTTGAAGGAGTCTGTAACTCTAAAATGTCACCATTGTTCCCTGTAACTAGTCTTGCAACCTCTCACATGAGGAGGAACATTCCAAACCTATTGTGGGGCATGGAAGGGGAAACTGAGGCACACAACCATTTTGGTGGTCTGGCTAAATGCCAAGGGTGGAAGCATTTGTACCTTCTTTTACTGGACTGTAACTAAATTCCAGACATTGGCCGGAGCAGCTGTATGGACTGGTGGTCAGATGGGGCAGGACCCAGACCACAAAAGACCTGTTTAATCTGTTGGTGCTGCAGCATCTGTATGGGCTCTGCCCGCCCGACTTGAGAACGTGGCTGACGGACTGGGGCCGAAGCAGGGAGACCGACCAACCCAAGGAAACTAAAGGGACTTGCCCGGCTGCATCACATGAAAAGGGCCAAGACCAAGCTCCTGACTATGACGTGGAGGTGGTGCACATCAAGGGGAAAACAAAGGGTACAGCCAATGCCCTGTCACAAGGGGAGAGCCCCGAACTTCCCCAGGTCACCAGTTGAGTGACCCCGCTCAGTTCGGTCTGGAAGTGGGGAGAGATGTGATGAAGTGGGGGATACCTGTGTGTGTGTGTGTGGCTCACAGAGGGTGTGGGGCTCCTGCTGAGGGTAACCCTAACAACCAGGTAACACCTTTGTACTGCAAACAAAGGAGGAGGTGGAGCCTGAGGGGTTTGAATTAAAACTGGGAGTTGGGAAGCAGTTAGTCTGGGCTGAGGGAGAGCGAGACAAAGGAGGGGGCCAGGCCCCAGCTCTGGGGGCCCCTCGGGGCCTCCTCTCCTCAACATGGATAAAACTGGCTGTCTCTGCCGGCTGTACTGACTCCTCTGTATGATGCTGTGTCCTGTCGGCTAATAAACCTGCTGTTTTCCTGCTAAGTGAGAAACTCTCCTGCCTGCGGACGGGGTGCAGAGCTTGGGGGACCCCAAAACCCCATCACAATAAATAAATAGTGTTATTCTTTTATTATTGTGTTTTCACATTTTTAAAGAATAAGTATTAATATATAAACGTGAGGGGGCATAATTTTATATTCTTGTCTCAGGCGCAAAATCACACCCCACCCCACCCCTGTTTTTAAATTTCCTTGGATCACCAAGCTTTCCTGAATTGTCGAAATGGGTGCCTGTCTGAAAAAGGTTGGGAACTGCTGCTCTAGAGAACATGAGCTATGAGGGAAGACTGAAAAAACTGGGCTTGTTTAGTTTAGGAAAGAGAAGACTTAGAGGGGGCATGATAGCAGTTTTCAAGTACCTCAAAGAGGGTTACAAGGAGGAGGGAGAAAAATTGTTCTGCTCGGCCTCTGAGGATAGGACAAGGACCAATGGGCTTAAGCTGCAGCAAGGGAGGTTTAGATTAGACATTAGGAAAAACTTTGTAACTGTCAAGGTGTTTAAACATGAATGAATTACCTAGGGAGGTTGTGGAATCTCCATCGCTGGAGATATTTAAGAGCTGGTTAAATAGACACGTATTGGGGATAGTCTTGATGGTGCTTGGTCCTGCTGACAGGGCAGGGAAGTGAACTCAATGACCTCTTGAATTCATCTCCAATTCTAGTATTCTATGATTCTGTGAAAGCTAAATATTCCAGATTATGTCTAAGCTTTGGGTAATTTTTCCTTTACACTCTCCTGGCTCTTACACTTTCCCTCACTTCCCCACAAGGACCACTCTTGTAGCAGCACTAGAGTCAAGAACCCATGCTGATAGTGAGTCATGTTTTCTTTTCCCTACTGGCTTCTAGCATTGCTAAAACTTTTAGTTGACAAGAGAATCCCTCATTCTCTTTCTTGACCCTGAAAACATCCTCATTGCGTAGAACACCATAATTGCAAGAGAACATGTTTAAAGCGAGAGACTCTGTAGAAACATGGCTACAACAGCCGTGACAGTTTCAGTGCCTGTGAAGTATCGAGCTTTTACTGACTTGAGTTCTTAATTTGGATTAGTCATTGGATTGAGACCCTTTTCCTCTAACTTCCCAGAGAAATCTTACTGATGTTAAAATTAGAGCAGCCGTTGCAGCTCCAATAGGTTGTGCTTTCTCATTGGAATATGTAGAGAATCAGCTCCCAAGTGTGGGTGACGTACGCTGCTCATGCTGACCTGTTTTGGAAAGAGGTAAAAGCCAGGATCTGCCCATGTGTGGACCTTATCTCTCCCATGACATGTAAGAGTAGAGATTTAACACTGGGTTATATTCCAGTCTGGGTAATTAATTCTACCTTCTGAAACTCCCTGTCCTATTTCTGATGACCTCCTTCACTTTCTATCCTGGACAGTTGTGAATATTTCCATGTTCCCAGCAGTCTTCAAGAACCAACCCCCTATCAAGCCCATGACAAAGTTTAAAAAAAAAACCTCTTCTCTCTAATATCCTGTACCCTAATTTAGAAATGAGCATTGAAATTTGTATTTTTGATCAATAGGTAGAGGCGTCTGATTTGGTTTGTGATGGTGGAGTAATAAGGTGGTATGTATATTGTGCATAAATCACTGAATTTCTTTTGCAAGTTATAAAGATAGCTCTAACAAACACCTATGGTCTGGCTAATAGCCACCGAATATCTCGTATTTGTTTTGTCTTCCTAAAATAACTTTCCTTCCAGAGAGATTATTTATTATGAAATGTTTTCAGTGAAGAATCAATTAAGTTTCGGCATGCTGTTGGAGAACTCATGAGTGCCAAGTGGTGCAATTCCTTCCTGTATCTTACTTATAACACTTCTGTTAATACATCACAGAACTGTATTTGTATTTTTCACTACTGCCTGATACTGGATCATGCTTAACTTAGGATCCACTAAACCTCCCAGATCCTTTGCCTCAATACTAGTGTCTAGCCAGTTTTTCCCCAATTTGTAGATGTGCATTCATTTCCTTTTTAAATGTAGCAATTTGCATTTGTCTGTATTAAATTTCTTGTTGATTTCAGACTGATTCTCTGCTTTGTCACAGTCATTTTTTAATGTCATCCAAAGTGTTTGCAAAGCCTCCTAGTATGGTGTCATCCACAATGGAATTTCACTTAATTTTCCAGTCACTCAAATCATTAATGAAAATACCGATTAGAACTGGTCCTACCAGGCCTGGGATAGACGCCTGTGAGGCCCCACTGGATACATTCTCCCAGTTTGACAGTGGACCATAGGTAATGACTGTTTTCCATGCAATTTTTCAACCAGTTATGCATTTACCTTAGAGTAATTTCATCTAGACCATATTTCCACAGTTTCTTCATGCACTAGTTTTTGCATTCAACCTTTCATGAAAATATTCAGCCTCCAGATGGATGAAGTGGAGAAAGAATGATCAACAAAAGCAAGCAGGGTTTTGGAACAGCTTCTGTGTGGAGAGAGATTAATCAAGGCTAGGATTTTTCAGCTAGGGAAAGAGACGACTAAGGAGATATACAGTAGAGGTCTGTAAAATCCTGACTGGTGTGAAGAAAATAAATAAGGAAGTGCTGTTTACTCCTCAACATAAGAATTAGGGGCACTGCATAAAATTGTTAAGCAGCAGGGTTAAAACAAACAAAAGGAAGAATTTCCTCCTGTAACATACAGTAAACCTGTGGAAGCTTTTGCCAGGGATGTCGTGAGGACTAAAACTACAACAAGGTCAATAAAAGACCTAAAAAAGTTAATGGAGGATAGGTCCGTCAGTGGGTATTAGCCAGGATGGACAGGGATACAAACCCATTCTGTGAGTTATCTCTAGCCGCTTGGAATGGGTGGTGTGGAGGGATCACTTGATAGATTACCTGTTCTGTTCATTCCCTCTAAGGCACCTGGCATTGGCCAGTTTTGGAAGCATGACCTTTGTTCTGACCGTAACAGAGAGGGAGCCGTGCTAGTCTATATACTATCATACTTTGGCATACTTGGCTTAATCTAACTCTTGACCCCCCTCCCCCCTGCCCCTCTGCTCTCTGATTTGCTCACCTTGATCATATTTTTCTGATTTGTCAACTTTGATTACTACTTTTGGTTCTCTATGCCTTAAATATTGAGTCTGTTCTGGTATGGCTATGGTCTGAAGAAGTGGGTCTGTCCCAAGAAAGCTCATCACCTAATAAATTATTTTGTTAGTCTTTAAAGTGCTACTTGACTGCTTTTTTGCTTTGTTCTGACAGAGTATGATCATTCTTCTGTTCTAATGATCCTAGAATGATAGCACACTCATTAGCTACGTCTACACGGGGATGCTACATCGAAATAGCTTGTTTTGATGTAGTGAAATCGAAATAAGCTATTTCGATGAATAACGTCTACACGTCCTCCAGGGCTGGTGCCGTCGATGTTCAACATTGACGCTGGGCAGCACTACATCGAAGTAGGCGCTGCAGGGGAGCGTCTACACACCAAAGCGGCCCACATCAAAATAAGGGTGCCAGGAACAGCTGCAGACAGGGTCACAGGGCGGACTAGCACTTCCGGGGCAACAGCAAGCCGCTCCCTTAAAGGGCCCCTCCCAGACACATTTGCACTAAACAGCATAAGATACACAGAGCTGACAACTGGTTGCAGACCCTGTGCATGCAGCATGGATCCCCAGCTGCAGCAGCAGCAGCCAGAAGCCCTGGGCTAAGGGCTGCTGCACATGGTGACCATAGAGCCCCGCAGGGGCTGGAGAGAGCATCTCTCAACGCCTCAGCTGATGGCCGCCATGGCGGACCCCGCTATTTCGATGTTGCGGGATGTGGATCATCTACATGTGCCCTACTTCGACGTTCAACATCGAAGTAGGGCGCTATTCCCATCTCCTGTTGGGGATAGCGACTTCAACGTCTCGCTGCCTTACGTTGATTTCAACTTCGAAATAGCGCTTGCCACGTGTAGATGTGGCGGGCGCTATTTTGAAGTTGGCACGGCTAGTTCAAAGTAGCCAGCTCATGTAGACACAGCTGTTGTGTGTCTGATAGTTGCCCTGAAATGTGTATCCCAAATTGTAGTAATGCCAGTTAACATATCACACTAATTGATAGAACAACATTTAAAATGCGAGATGATTTTCAGTACTAAAAAGAAGTAATGCAAAATGACCAAACCTGTTTTGAAAGATAAGCTGAGCTTTTCCAAATGATCATCAAGGATGGTAAGAAAAACACTGAATCCACATTCTGTGTTACTGCCATACAGAACATTTTCTGTATTGCTAAGACTTTCTCACGGTCTCTTCCTTTTCCCCTTTCCTATTCCCATTACTGTTTTCCTGAACAGAAAGTCAGGTAAGGACAAAAGTACAAGGTTTCTATGATTCTACATATGATTTTAAAGCCTTGCTTTAACAGCCCTTGAGACTGAAATCTTCCTTTTACGGTTGGGATGCGTACAGCATGAGAAAAATTCCCTATATTCCTTCCTCTTCCAAGCTCCTGCTCCTTGCTTTTTATTTTTAATTCATAGTATTGCTGGACCAGTTTGCATGATGCATGTGCTGAGAGCCATTGAGCCATTGAAGTGTAAACCCTGTATATAGTGGAAACCACTTCAACCTCCCCCACCTCATACACCCCTAGTTTCAGTACGTATGTGGCTGTATGGTATTCAGACAGCAGACTGACTGTGTTTTAAAGCTAGCAATAGTTCTCCAAGTCACTATCCTCTCCAATTAGCCTAATAAAAACATTGATGCTGGGCATATTGTTTGCTACAGATTGCTATTTACTGTCACGTATTGTACCTCTGACATTGTGCCCAAATTAATTAAATTATAGTTTATGAATGATAATTTTATTATGCCACCATAGCTTTCCCTTTTCTCACTACTTAATCATTAGTTACAATAAAATATTTTGGTTTTAATTTTCATGCAGTTGGATGTGCTTTATTTACTGTATTTTTTAACTCATTAAAGCTCAATGTGTCTAGGGTTTGGTTGAGTTTGCTGTATGGTGAACGTGATGATCAGTTTCCAGTAACACATGATATTTATGTGCATGGCTTGCGTTGCCATTGTGATGGTGATAGGGTTTTCATTTCTCCCCTTGCATGACCTGTGTTGTGGTTGGAGTGCAAATGTTTTGAAATAGAACACAATACTTTTTCTTTCTTAGTAATGCTGGTGAATTACTTTAGCATTTAAAACCTTCTTGTATTTAAAGAGACGTGTACCAACATTAAACCCATCCCCTGATATCTCCACTGATTTCTCTTTTGTGTAAGGGTCCCATTAAACATTGCTGGGAGGTGTGTGTGTGTGTGTGTGTGTGTGTGTGTGTGTGTGTAAAAAAAAAAAAAAAAACTTTGAAAAAACTTGCACAGAGTTTCTCTTGCCTCCATCATTGACCTCACCTCTTTATATTCCTCACATTGCTTTGGTCTAATTGGGATCTCTGCCTCATGCCTTAGGCAAGAGCCTTCCCCTCTGTGATGCCTGCCTTGTGAAAGAGCCCTGCTCTGTCTTCTGATTCATGGATGCTATCTGGGTTGAAATCTGAGTTCAAAACATGTCTTCTCCCTTGCCTGTCTCTCTTAATCTCACTCTCTTCCCATGTTTTGTTGTGCTGCTGCTGTCACTCTGTGTTAACCCTAGAAAGTATCTAAAGATGGTGTCAGGATAAAAGATATAAATCACCCACCAGCTATTGCAGTCCATGACATTATCGGCAATTTTGCCACTGATTTCAATAGGAGTAGGAGCTAATGATGCATTGTATTCCATTCTAGAATGAAGGAAAAGAAGCTCTGGATAAAGAGGAAAATGAACATAAGTAAGAAAACACTGGGCGGTGCACCTTGTGGATAATCAATATAACACCAGAGGGCTTTAACCATATAAAAGTTGCAATAACTTCCCTGCTCTAAACTGTTCCTCTAGAAATAAGCAAGTTACTATCTCTTATAGGTGCATGTGAGTAAGGGGGAAGGTCAAGACCTGGTCAGCATAGGCCCCACGGTGAGATTAACATTAGCTCAGTGATGACGTTTCCCCAGAACATTAAAGCCATTTCTGCATTTTAATTACCGGTTTAGATTATATTTTTTGTATAGCAATTGCCTTCCTGGTGTGATATCAGTCACTGCTCCCAGTGAAGTCAGCAAGACCCATGGCAGCCGACCCTTATGCAATTCAGGGCATAAATTAATTGTTGTCAATTGCTGCCATTCCCCTCCAGTCAGCCTTCACTAATGGCATCAGTGGCCTTTCTAAAACAATAACCTCTTCATCCCCTTGAGATTCATAGTGAAAACGCTCATATATATATTTTTTTTTAGCCTTTATTGTCAACATCTCTATTCAGCCCAAAATTTCAATGCTGGTTGCCTCTTGGGCTGTGAAGGGGCCATGGCTTCAGTGTCTTGTTCTCACTGAGGTACAAGCATAGTTCATGTTCACCTATAGGAAAATACCTTGTTTGATGAATCCTGTAAAATAATTGGCTTGACTTTTGCTTTCCGATGTAGACAACAGCTGCCCTCCTCCTTCATCAAAACACCATTATTTCCTAAGAGCAGCTTGAAATAAAATGACACTAAATAACTGGCCCAAGACAAAGAAGGGGTGGGAGGTGAGCAAGTGGGGTGGAACTAAAATGCCAAGGGTTCTTATTTCCCTCAGAATAATTACACAATTCCTCTTTCAATTCTGTTCCCCACAAATTGGTTCAGCCATATGGGAACAATTGCTGGTAGGTTTCATTCCAAAGAGAAGCTATGACTTTACATGCAGGTGCTGTCGTCAGGCCTGCGGTGGGGCGGCGCCGGGGGGCGGGGGGGGGGCATTGCACTGGGGCCCAGAGATTCAAAGAATCCTGGAGCTCCTGGGCACTGCTGCAGCTGTTGCAGCAGTGGTGGTGGCCATAGGAAGTAGTACCTGCGGTTTGGGGCGCAGGAGGTGTTCAGATTCCCGTACTGATTGGAGAGGCTCAGCTGAAGAAGTTTGAGCACCACTGATCTAGAATGAAGACAGTTGCCGAGTGTATAAACCTACTTCATTTGTTGCAACCATTAGAAGGTGTTCAGTGAATGATGCAGGGGATGGGAGGAATGGAAAGGATGGACTCAAAATTAAGGCAGTTGAATGCTGCTCTCTAGAGAGCTGGATTCTATCCTTGCCTCTGCCACAGGATACCAAAGTGATGCTGGGCAAATCGCATTACCTCAGTTTTTCACATGTGGTCACGAATTGTGTGTTCCCTGGTTACACTGTCCCCAGACACCTGTAGCCAAACCAGAGGAGATGCCGAGTGCTCATAATTATAGCTGAAGTTGATTGGGTCTGTGCTTTCCACATATAACATGCTATAAATTTTCTATATACTTTTGAAAACCTGAGTCTGTCTCTCAGGTTGGTACCCCTCATTAAACACTTTTGCCAGTTTGGGCTATAATTTCTCTGTGCCTTGGTTCCTCAGCTTGCAGAAAAGGGGATATTAACATCCGATCTCCAAGGAGTGTGGTGAAGTTACATTAATTAATGTTTGTAAAACCTTTGTGCACTATTGTGACAGCACTCTGAAGAAATTTATAATTTTTTATTCAGTGCACAATGTGAATGATGCACGATCAATGCGGCCACATGTAGGAGGACAAAACAAACTATTGAAAAACTACTCAGACACTGAGTGAGATGGGGTCCTATAGGGGAAAAAAAAGTATGTGAACATATAATTAAACATTGTATGAGGATGCATACTCACAGCAAGACCAAATGGATGTTGCACAGGCAACCTTATGACTGGCGTTTCCTAACTTTTGAGTGCTTGACTTTATCAACTGGAATGTGCACAAGAAAAATGCTGCTTTTAACTGTCTTATTTTAAATGGAACAAGCATGGAAACACTTTCCTTACCTTGTCACGTTTTTTCCATTTTTTTTTTGTATTTTACCTTTAACACAACACTGTGTTTGCTTCCCCCACCCTTTGGTCTCTGCTGCTGTCTGCGTATTTAGAGTTCCAAAATGAGGTTCGTGGTTGACAGACTAGTTCATTACTGTGATGTTCATAGCTGTGAGGTTCTACTGTACATCCCTTGAAAAGGCTACATTGTTGCAAAGCTGTCCAAAGTTCATCCAGAAGGGCCAGATGTGAAATCCTAAAATAGGGCCCAGAGCTGCACTGTCCCTGTAACTTTAGGATGAGACAAAGCTGACAAAGTGGCATCTTTAATTCATCTGAATTAAAACAAAAAATAATTCTCTGTTCATCTAGCAAAGGTTACAAGTTGAAGGCAATGCCAAGGTTTTCGGCCTTTAGTTGCAATTGGAAAATACATAAATTTGGGTGCAAATCAGCTACGAAGCCCTCTGCAAATGAGTCCATTTCACCAGTGAAAAGATTACCATGATTAACTCTTGTGGAGTGTTTATTACCTACTTGACATGTTGTCAAGGAGATCCATTAGTTATCCTGTGCATATTAGCATTAGCACTGACCCTAATTTCAGAATCATTAGCAGTGTGTGTGTGTGTGTGTGTGTGTGTGTGTGTGTGTGTGTGTGTGTGTGTGTGTGAGAGTGAGAGAGAGAGAGAGAGAGAGCGCCACTATACACCCCAAACGGTGATATGACGTGAGACATTATCCTTAGTATCTCCAAAACACTCGGTTGAGAACAGTGAGCAGTAGTACCAGCTGTGTGTTAACAGGAATGCTGTTTGTCATGTGCCCACACCCACACAATGGGACCTGAGGAACGTGAAGGGCTTCTGTCATTTGCCCCATAGTTAAATTTTACTAGTGCTCCTCACATCCATCCCAGTCAAGAGGAACCATAGAGATTAGGGAATTCTGTTGAATACGGTATCATTTAAGTGCTTTTGAGGCTTGTACTGGTGCCAAAGAAAGTATTCCTGTCTTGAAAGTTACTTAAGAGTATGAAAGTAGGTTTTGAGTAGATCTTCAGCCAACCAAATGATTGTTGCTAGGTTAAGAAACAGGCATTTTCTAATTTTTATGAGTCACTTCTCGTAAATGCTCGTGGTCCAAAAACACAGCACAAGGTTAAAATGTATAATCTTCAGGGGAGACCTTTGGTTGCTAAGGAAGCTGTAAATGCATCTTGATAGATTTTTAATTGGGTTTTTTAATAGTGATCCTTTGTTTTAACTTATTTGCAAATGACAGGAAAGCTTAATTGATGGTATATAAGTTTCCGTGGGCTTCTTTTTGAAAAAAATCCCAAAACGTATTTTGACTACAGTATGTTTGGCACCCTCTTTTCTCACTTCCCTACTGTATTTGAACTTCAGCTTCTGACCAACCAAAATTATTTCATGCAGTACGGTCCAATATTAGGGTTGAAATATACTGCATGAAAAGGAAAAAAGCAATCCAGTAGCACTTTAAAGACTAACAAAATAATTTATGAGGTGATGAGCTTTTGTGTCCCAGGAAAGCTCATCACCTCATAAATTACTCTGTTAGTCTTTAAAGCACTACTGGACTGCTTTTTTTTTTTGATGGCATATAGACCAGAACGGCTATCTCTCTGTTACTATTCTTCATGAAAAGGGAATGCAAAAACAGGATGGAGATGTGCTTGAATGAAAATGTGCTTTGGGATTTTTCAAAATACTCATGAAAACATTTTTGCCACCTTTGTGTTTCTTAATGCCCTAGGATGCTATGGGAAGATATCACCAAAAATATGCTCTTAGCAGTTTCAGGGGCCAACAAATCAGAGTTCCCCTGTAGCAAAAAGTCAACTGAGTGTAAAGTGACATTTCACTCTGCTTGTGAGGCACCTCAATGGCCTAACCAGCATGTCTGAAATACTTAGACCCAAACACATCAAATCCTGGCAGGGATAATGCATTTTTCCCCCAAAGCAGAATAATTAGGTTTCATGTTTTTGTGTGTGGTGGAGGAGGGTTGAGTTTGGAGGGTCTTAACAATCTTTGCCTTAATTGCTCTATATAGATGTTAAATGGCCTATGGCACTTCTTGTAAGTGTAGTGGTTTGCAAACAGAGACATATGCGCTGGTTGGTCCATGTCTTGCACATGATGGATGGCCGAATACCAAAGGACCTCCTCTTCAGCGAACTGGCGTCTGGAAAGAGGCCGAAAGGGTGACCTAAACTGCGCTACCAGGACACGTGCAAGCGTGACCTCAGCGCTCTCTCTATCAGTGCGAACACCTGGCATTCGCTCGCCTCAGACAGGCATGCCTGGAAACAGGGAGTGAAGGAAGCTCTTGCTATGTATGAAACTGCCTTGGTGAAGGAAGCAGAAGAAAGGAGAGCCCTCAGGAAGATCCGTGCCCGTGATACCAGAGCGACATCTGCCTACTGCTGCTCACAGTGTGGAAAGGGCTGCCACTCCCGGATTGGATAACACAGCCACAGAAGACGCTGCTCGAATCAGTCCAACTGGGATGCGAACGCATGATCCCTCAGGATCGAAGGATGCCTACTACTACTTCTAGTGGTTTGCCCTGTGTATTATGGCAAGAGTGTCCTTCCCACCTTGTTTTGCAGCTTGCTCTGTGCTTTCAGGTTGTTGCCCCATATCCTCAGTGGTGACAATGTATTAGGGATTCTGTATGTGAATAGTGCTTTGGGGACTATTCAGAATGGGTGAGGCCATGTAAATGGGAAATACAATTTATACACGCTTTTCAGAGCCAGAACAAAAAACTTGAAGTAAGGAAAGGGAGCTATAAGAACATGTCAGACTTCCTTCATTGGTGCATGAAGGATGGAAAAACATTCACTGGGAATCAGGAATCTTGGGTCCTGTTCTTGACTGCAACTTTAAACATTTTACTGAACCTTGTTGTGCCTTGCTTTACTCATCTGTAGATTTAGTAAGTTCTGTCTCATCGGGAGTTTTGTGGGTCTTGGCATATGGTAAGAACTTTAAGGTCCTGGGCCATGATGTATGAGCAGAATGTTATGGTTGTTTATTACCTTATTGATGAATCTCAGATGTACACAAAAGACCCAGACCATTAAAGCTGTGTGAAAGGCAGGACAAGAAGATTAGGTTTAGACATCACAGGAAAACCTCAGTTTCTTGAGGGGCAGGGGAGGGAAGCAGGAAAATGGACACAGGCATATGGCTTTTCTGAGTGGGGCCTGCAGAAATGGGACAAAGAGGGAAAGGATGTTACTGAGCCAAATAGATACAGGGATATGAAAATCCTTGGCCTTTAAGCTGGGCTATTTTGTACAGTGTGTGGAAGCCTTGCCGCTAATGGAAATGACCAACTACTGGACAATTGAGGCAAAGGTTTGATATCTATCATGGATGAATTTACTTACATGAGTCCCATCCTGTGACTTTTTCTCCTGTGTTCTTGTGTTCCAGCCTGTGTTCTTCTTGGAATGTTAACTAGCACATCAGCGTTTAGGCAAAGAGGCAATAATTTAATGGCACTTGTGCGTATGTCTTTTTTTTTCCCCCATAGCATCCTCTTTGCAGACATTGAGGGTTTCACCAGCCTGGCCTCCCAGTGTACAGCTCAGGAGCTGGTCATGACGCTGAATGAGCTCTTTGCCAGATTTGATAAGCTTGCCGCTGTAAGTTTCCAATTATAATTCTGATTTTGGTTCCTGTTACATGATTGACATACTGCACCGCTTCACTGGATTTCTAACATCCACTTACATCTAACATCCCTAAAAGGCAAGTTATTGCAAGCCTGAAATGAAGTTGCACACTTCTCTCTCTCTTTTTTCTTTCTAGGAAAATCACTGTTTACGTATAAAAATCTTGGGCGATTGCTATTACTGTGTGTCTGGGTTACCAGAAGCGAGAGCTGACCATGCACACTGCTGTGTTGAAATGGGAATGGACATGATAGAGGCTATCTCGTAAGTACCAGAGTCCCCAGGGAGGGAAATCCAGTCCATCTCCTGCTTCACGAGGTAACTAGCTCAAGGAGCTAAAGGTCAGCAAAGAGAGAGTGCATTTGGGACTAGCATCCAAGTGGACCTGACAACAGAAATATAGAAGTTTGATTCCACTAGAATCAGGTAGGATATCTAAAAGGCTCCCTTATCCCCAGCTGAGCTAAGTAATCATATGCATGGAAAGTGTCAGCCCCACAGCAGAATTTTTCAACAAGGTAGACCTGGGGTCATTCTGCAGCAGTTTACCCCTTTGCTTTTTAAAAGGAAAAATGCTGCCTTCTGCCCTTACGTGGAAAAGGCCCAATTGGCTGCAGGAGTAATGGGAAGGAGGAAGAAAGGTTAGGCCAGGACTTTGGTGAAAGCTACGTGAGGACAATATGATACCAGTGTGGGCACCAAAAGGGCTCCAACCATAGCAGCTTGAAGGACACTAAGGTTCAGGGCACTGAAGGATGCTCCTGGTGCTACAACCCTGAGGATGCCATAGCAGGTGTAGTGTTACTTGGGATGGCAAAAGCAGATCCTCTTCCCCCTTACAACTGCCACAGATTGCACCCTCACCACCCTGTGCCAAATCACCTGCCTGAAGATGGGCATAAGACCAGAGGGTTGGTTTGTTTGGTGGGGCACACTGCCTCTTTCAGACTAATTAATTAGCAGCAAACAGCTGCCTCTGGCTGTTTATTCACAGATAAGTAGCCTGATGCACCATTGCATCATTCTTTTTCAATCATTTACCCTGCACTGAGCAAGCAGATAAAACCAGTGGGTGAGAAGGGTAGTGGTCCACACCCACTTTGCTGTCTCTGTGTGCAGGTGAAAGTAACTACAAGAGTCATAAAGTCTGTTTTACATTGTTCAGGAGGTCTTTGTTACTGTTAAGAAATCTGAAACATTTTTCTCTCTGTTCTTCAGGGTAGGTGGAGGAAGGGGGAGGCAGGGGTAATGAGAACAGAAAATCACTTATTCCAGATTTAGCAAAGAATAAGATTGTCAAATGCCTTCCATCTCATACAAAGTGGGAGTCAAGCTTTACAGGTAGAGGGGGAGTTATTTGTAAACCCTTGGGAATGAGTATTTTTTTTTCAAGGCAATGTGGGCTGAAGTTCAGTAAAGAATCCCAGATGCTTCAGGATTCGTAGGGTATGTCTGTCCTGCAGCTAAACATCTGCAGCTGGCCTGGCTCAGCTGACTTAGGCTTTGAGGCACTCAGACTTCCGGGTTATAAAGCTTCACTGTGGACACCAATCACCAGATTCCTGAATCCAGGTTCCAGCTGCAGTCATCTGCACTGCTGTTTTGTAGCGCCACAGCCCAACTGAAGTGGGCCAGCCACAGGTGTTTAACTACAGTGAGGACATACCCTGTTACTCAGCTGAGCAGGAGGTCACAAAGCAATCTGCTAAGGGCTATACATTCTTTCAAGGCATCCACTTTAGGAAGTGAGACCTTTGCTGTTAAATGTAATAGGCTGTTGTCTTTGTAGAACAGGTTGTTTGGAAATGATTCCTTTTAGCGTTTAATAAGCTGCTGCCTAACCAGCCACTTCTTTGTATGCCACATCAAATCCATGGGATTCTGTACTATGGCTATTGAAAGCAGGTTATTCACAACTCCTTTTGCACACATCTCAAAGGTGAGAAGTGCAAGGAAGCAGCATGTAAAAATAAGTGCACGTACAGGTGTAATGGTTCGGGTGTGCATTGTATGTGAGACAAGAATAGTTGCATTCTAGTCTTAGAAAGAGGTCTCTTAGGTGGAAAAGCTGCTTTTCAGGCCACATACTTTTGCTCTAAAAATGACACACAGGTGTGGAAGTCTGTGTCCTTGAAAAAAATCCCAGTTAAAAAGGATATACTGTACCCAGCACAGTACATAGGTACCTTGAGACTTGATCAAGATAGAGTGGAAATTCAGTCCCCTTTACTGAATGAGATGAGACCTGCATAGCCTTTACTTTTCTGTTTTAGATCCTTTAATGCTGTCAGAGGTGATTCTGGAAAGGACTGAATGCATGTTGGCTCCTAATGAAATCAGTGGGAATTATGGAGATACACCACGTCACAGAATTGGGCCTATGTTCAGTAGCTCCAGCCCTGAGCAGCTCTATTAACATAGGCTTAATGGCTTACAAATATGTGTTCTCACAGCAAGGTAGTGCAGTGCACAGAGGACAACGTAAGTGCCATGATGAGTAAGCGGAAAGAGAGGTTTATATTTAAAAATGTTTGTTTAAGAAAACGAGGGAAAAAATGAACACCCTGTGTTAGGAGTGCATGGTTCAAGGTAAGCCAAAGCGTCCAGCATTTGCCATTAGAAACATATCAATTGTTAGACTGGAAGCTCTTCAGGAGAAAAACCATGTCTACCTCTGTGTTTGTACAACACTTTGTACAATGTGGTCTCAGTCAGACCAGCCTGTGGAGTTAAAAATAACACTTTTATGGAACCACTTGGTTCCTTCTTCACCTTAAAAGAATAAGGAACAAGTTAAATTGAATTTGGGGCAATTTATTTTATTGACTGATGTATGCAATCACTGTTCGTTTGTTGCCAGACCTGAAGCTGTGGAGCCCCATACCAGGTAATTAGGCCAGAATGCACTAGATACATGGAGAATTAACATCTCCTTTTCCATGCACGCCTCCTTGGGCCCCAGATTAGGCTGCGTTTGCAGGAACACAACAGGGCAATCATCAGGACTTACAGCAGTGGGTAGGATTTGCCTGGCCCACAACATTAGGAACCTGAATTTACTGAAAGTACAAAATCTGGCCCATAAAATCAACTTCTCAGATTATTCCCTGTGCTCTGCAACTCTGTCAACCCAAGACAGCCCAGGGGGAGCGTCACGTGTTTCTCAGTGAAACGTGGGCATTCTAGTAATGATGGGACCATCAGCAACTATAAGTCACATTTGGCCTTATTGAGGACATTCATTCATATGTCTCTCCCCCTCCCCCACTTGACTTCCCAAGCATAATTTACATGTAAATAGCTCTTCAAGTAAACATTTACCCCCCAAAAATGGAAAACTCACCAAATATAACAGTGATAATTTTGGGAGCAAACAGAGGATCCAAGAGCTCATTAAAATCAGAGTCTGCATGTTTGTAGCTACCCACTTGAGCGAGTGCAAATGATGCAGTTCTGTGATTTGCGATGGCTGCAGCTGAAAACTCAGTTCAAGGTTTCCCACTGCAGCGGGTATTTCACACACATATCAGGTTTCCTCCATGGGACACTTGCTTCCTCGCTCCATACAGACAAGTTACGAGCTCTGAAATCATTTCCTTTTTCTCTTTGCAGTATGCTATTATTTTTATGAGTTTCAGAGAGCTGGGAGCTCATGTCCAGTTTTGGTATGGAAACCGAAGACCGAGGCTAATGGCTGTCAGTCTCCCGAAGAATTTTTCCAATAGCTCTGAACTTGTGACCATTTTTGAGAGAGCAAGGACTTATTCCAAGGACATCCTTATCTAATTAGTGCTCTGCTGGGCTAGCCAGATTGTCAAAATGCAGTACAGCCTGTCTGTTTTCTATCATTGAAGAACTCTGAACGAGCAGCCCTATGTGTGTGTGTGAATAATTTCTAGGGAATTGTGGATTTTGCCCTCGTGGAGCCACGTCACGTCACTGGATACAGGCACATCATTCTCACAAATATTCTTCTTCTGCATCTCTTTTCAGGTTGGTCCGGGAAGTGACAGGAGTCAACGTAAACATGAGGGTTGGGATCCACAGCGGAAGAGTTCACTGTGGCGTTTTGGGCCTCAGGAAGTGGCAGTTTGATGTGTGGTCAAATGACGTCACACTAGCCAACCATATGGAAGCTGGAGGTAAAGCAGGGTAAGTTGCTGCTTCACCAAAGCTGTCAGAAATCAGTCCACAAAAACTGTGACAGTTTTGCCTTTGACCTGCTGGAGGGTCTCGATTACTTTGTTTGTCTGTCATAACATGAACGTGGTGCAGAATTATGAATTTGGGCTCTTACCAGCTAGTTTATTTCCTCTCAGTCCTACACTTCTGTCCACAATAGGTCTGCAATCACCTCCGCCGGGCACACCGTATATGCAAAGAATGGAATTCATGCTCTGTAATTTCAGTGAAAATGATGAAATGGGACCCAAGATTAATATTTCTCTGAGATCCCTATCGTAGAGGGTCATAGTTATAGAGTGATGTAACCCTATTTGCTGACGAGCATCCAAAATATCTCCTGGTCATCACCCTTTATCAGAAATCCAAGGAAACATCCATTTTACTACCTTAAGGACCAATGGAAGACCAGCTCCCTACATAACTTTCCCATGAGATTATTATTTTGGACATGTTTTTATGTGTTCTCTCCTTTAGGAGGGAAAAGTAGAAACCACAAGTTGTTTGCTTGGTGGCATACCACTGTAAGTCACCTGGCTACTAATATGGCATAGAAGGTTAGAGTCGGCAGCATGTACATGGCATATGCCTTTGTAGGCCCATGTCTCCATCATGTGTGAGTAATGTGTTTTTGTCGCTGAGCAAGCATGTGTGTGTGTATTAGAGCAAACAAATCGAATGAATGGCTCTCTCACACTCACCAGGATTCTTATTAATGGACATAATATGTTTTAACCTAATTCTGTGAAAATATATCAGTGGGCCTGATTCTGCTGCTTCTGAAAGACAAACTTCCAGGGAATGTCAATGGCAGCAGAATTGGGCCATAAAATGAAATATTTGTTTTGGTGCACAGAACCTGTCACCAGCAGGAATTAGCTGACTGACTATTTGAGCATTACAGCTGCCCCATGAACTCCATAATTCACCTTCTTTCTCATTCCAGGCGAATCCACATTACCAAAGCAACCTTGAATTATCTGAATGGCGACTACGAAGTGGAGCTGGGTTTTGGAGGAGAGCGCAATGCTTACCTCAAGGAGCACAGTATAGAGACCTTCCTCATCGTACGCTGCAGTCAAAAACGGGTAAGGGCAAACAAAGTAATGTATGTCCGAGGGGCTTGGGGCTGCTGGTCACCCTCTAGCATCTCAAAGCAGCCTGAAATCCAGATTTTCCTAGCTGGTAGCAGGTCCCTCTATGCCAAGTAGTCCTCTAATGCCAGAAGCCCGGTGGAACAACTTCTGTGATACGTTTCCTTCTGGCCTCCAGCACAAATGCGAGTCTGAGGGGGGGAACGGCATGACCACCTCTTTTCACTCTGGCTGCACAGAAGAATATGGCATTAGTGCTTTTACTGGTGAATTAAGAGATTTATTTTGTAGCGGAGTTTTATGCCAGTAGATGTACTCCCTTGTACGCCAGGCCAGGTATAGCTTTGGCTGCAGCCAAGGAACCTGCCCACTTGTGCACCTGAAACATGAGCTAAAGGGACTCCTTGAGTTCATGAGAGTGTTTCTCCCTGGTGCATCACTCCTTTGTATATCTGCTGATTCTGCAGCAAGGTTCTTCATCAGGGCCAGCTTGGATGGTAAATGCCTTTCCTTGTGGAACAAGACTGAGAGCACCAATTAATTCCCCATGGGTCACTTGGACAAGCAGCATGAGGTAACAGCTTTCAGTCACTATTGACTTGACTTGGACTCAGGCCCTAAACTCCAGCTTCTGTTACGGCTGTGTGTCTCTTATGAAAAACTTTGTTGCGACTAGTTTCTGTAACTGGTGTGTGTCCAGATTATGATAGATTTTAAGGCCACAAAGGACCACGTGATTCATCTAATCTCACAAATTGCATAACATAGGCCATGATATGTCAACCATTATTTTGTTTGTCAAGCTCCAAGCATCAGTGGACACAAGGCTTTCTGAAGTTCTCACCAGCTTGTAGCAATGGGCCTGGACCAAAACCCAGGTTTTGAATGACTCTGCATCTGCGACTAAACAAAACACTACTTAGAACTGAAACTCACTGAGCAGCTGGAAAATTATGGACTAGATCGATATGTTTATTTTGCAGCTGTCTCCAGAGTCATAATGGGACAAAGCAAACCCTATTTCAGAACAACCCCAAACTTTGCAACATCCATTCTAACTCAGAGAGGAAAGATGGTCTTGTGGTGAAAGCGAACTATTCATCAGGGCCTCTGGGTTCTGCTCCACCTCTGCCTCAGTCTTGCTCTCTTACCTTGCAGTTATCACTTAACTGATACATGCTTCAGTTTCTCCTTCTGTGAAATGAGGTGATAAACATGGGCATTATGCATTGTTTGCATTGTGCAAACATTGTGCATTGCTTTCTTTCTTAAAAGGATATAAGCCTTAAATCTCCTTAATGCAAAAAAGTAAGAAAGTCCATTATCATCTGCTAAGGAAGTGAAGCTAACATTTTGGTCCCTATCTACACAAGAGAGAAACCTCATTAGTAACTGTCAATCTCCAGAAGATAGATTTTCCTGGCAAGATCATTATTTCCCACACATTCCTGCCTGTCAGGGGGCAGCTAAGCCTCTTGAGATAGTTATACTTTACCCTCTTTGCTGCTGTAAAACACACTTTTGGACCAGGCCCACATCCAGTGAAGGGAAGATGTACTGATTTGTTACCTCAGCAGAACACGTTCACTAAGTGCCTGGTATGTTCCTATGAAGATCTGAAGATCTTTGTTGGGACAAGAATTTTGCCATGTCTGCCTTGTTATTCAGCAAAGACTTTCCTTGTGTTGGACTACGACTCAAAAGTTCTGGGTTCAGTTGCTGGTTTTCCAGCAGACTTTCTGTGTGATCTTGGGGAAGTCACGTAACTTCTCTTGGCCTCGTTCCCCATGGGTTTGATACTTCATTTCTTCTGCCCTTTTCCTGCCTAATCTGTTGGACTGTGTGCATCCAGCCAGTAAGGCTAAGAGCAAGTGGCATGGTGATGCAGAACATCTTACAATGGGGCCTTAGTTGGAACCTCTTAGTAACAGAATACTGCTAACAGTCCTCTGGACATCCAGGTTCCAAAGCATTTAGGATGTGCCTACACAGGAAAGTTATTTTGGAATAACGGCTGCTATTTTGAAATAGTTCTGCAAGCATCTACGCAACACAACTGCTATTTTGAAATAACTTTGAAATACCGGATGGCTTATTTCGAATTTGGTTAACTTCATTCTGTGAGGAATAGTGCCTAATCCAAACTAGATATTTCGAATAGGGGATGTGTACCTAGGGAATAGCGGCTATTTGGAAATAAGCTATAGAGTGTCCAAGGGCTCTAATCTGAAATAGACTCTATAGCTGAGTGCTATTTTGATACACACTTTGTGCGTAGATGCACTATCTATTCTGGAAAATCTCTTCCAGAATAGTTATTATGAAATAACGCTGCTGTGTACACATAGTCTTACAGGCCTGCAATATCCATGTGGTTTAGGGAGCTAGTATACCTAAAATGAGCATAAACAAGTGACTTTGACACTACTCAGTGTGACCTTTGGGTGAGACCAAGAAATGGCCATGTGTCCCGAGTTTTCAGCCTCACAGTTACTTCTTCCTCACTCTGACTACTCTGATTCACTTGTTTGTTATAGAAGTCCTGAGCATGCCCATCTTTGAATCTTTTAAAACTCTGTCCAAATTTAAATACCTTTTTTAATACAATAAAACTTTGGCAGAAGTGAAAAACATGTTCCCTTTTCCCAGCCCCCGCCTGGTTTAATATTTTGCTAGAAGTAAAGCTGGACAAGGTTCCAGTGTTTTACCTTTGCTTCCATTCCCTCTATTTTTAGCTACTTTCTCATGTGAGATTTACTTTGTGAGGTTTTTATTGGAGTCTGTTCCAATCACATCCATAAAAGTATTCGTGTAACTTAGTAATCAGTTCCTGTGAGTCGTGTCTGGGTTCCTGTTATTTAGACAAAGTTTATGGAGGTCTCCTAATAGATCTGAGTATGTTTCACTTTGTGGCCCCAAATAGCTATGTGTTTCATACGGGCTAAAGATATAGATCTCTTATTCCTTACCTTTGATCTTCGAGCTCCTTCCTGGGTGAGAGCACAGGCCTGTTTGAACCCTGGGCTCTTCTGCCAAGGCTTGTTTGGTGGACAAAACTTCTTTGTATGATTTGGTCGTCTGCAGCATTCCCTGTAAGCTCAGCACTCGCTCAGGAGAGGTTCAGATTCTGATTAGCAGAGCACTCGCAGCCAACAGTATGTGCTTCTACCAGGGGGTGCACATTTGTGCATACCTGGTGCACAGAACAAAATTTGTTCCGTCCATGCATGGAAAAAATTAGAGGGACGCTGGTCACCTGGGGTCTGATTTCTACAAGGTGGTAAACCCCTTCAATACCCAATTCAATTGGAGCTGGGGTATTCAGCACCTTGCAGCCTGGGGCCGCTGTCAGTTACACTGCCCTTGTAGCCCATGCCAAGATACAGCAGTCCCCCGAATTTTGGGTAAGTCGGGAGGGTTGGGGGGGAGGGCTTTGGGGGTTAAGCCTCGGGTGGGTTAGGGCTGAGGGAGATAGGAGGGTGGAGCTGAGCCACGGTGTGTGGGGTTTGGAGCCGGGGCCATGGAGGTTGGAGCAGGGTCTGCAGGGATGAGGGGCAGGGGGCTGGAGCCCAGGCCCCGTGTGCTGCACCAGGGGCTGGAATGTGCCGGGGGCTGGGAGCCCTGTGTGCTGGTTTGAGCTGGGAGCCCCCCACTCCTGGGTTAGGGCTGAGCTGGGGCCACAGAGGGGCTGAGCCTGGGAGGTGGGCTAGGGGGTTCTAGCCCTGCTAGCCACCTGCAGCAGCGGGCAGCTAGGGGGGCTAAACCCCTTCTCCCTCCTGTCCCAGAGCAGGACCGCTGACAACTTGACAGCAGCGCCACTCTGGGAAGGGGGTTTTAGCCTCCCTGGGAAGCAGCAGGGGGAAGGCGCTCTTAGCTTGCCTCGCTACCTGCAGCTGCAGGAAGCTAGACAGGCTGACAGCCTCATGTCTCCAAGTTGTGCAAAACTCGCACTAAAGTGAGATTTGTGCAACCTGAAGATGCGTAAAGTGAGGGTTTACTGTAGTGTCGTAGCTTTGTGTCTCCCTTGTAGCTGGTTGACATAAGAAGTTGCTAAGTCTATGATAGTTTCCAATGAAAGGCATTGTTCCTTTAGCTCAAGTGGTAGAAGCTCATTCTTTGAGCAATGAACATCCTGTGTGCCAACACCACTGTCAGGCCAAACAAGATCGTTTACATCCACGTCAGGCTTTGTAAGACTTACTTATTCTTTCCAGAAAGCTATTTTAGCGATGTTTTTGAGATAGCTATTTTCATTTTAAGCATCTTCTAATTTTTTGGATGTGACATTTGGAGCTGATATTTTGCACTCCTTGTCTCAATGTTCTGGATATCTTGAATTGAAAGAGAGCTCACCTTTTGCATGTTTACATAAAATCAGTCAGTGGGAATACAGGCTAACCTGACTTCAGTGGAGTGGCACGCCTTACCTCAGTGATTAATTTGATCTAGACTGTTTATTTGCATATGCAATCAATTCCATTTATGGTTTGTTTGGGTTTTTTTTGCTATTACTTTTATGTCTAAAAGCCTAGGTGGGTGCAACTTTATTGTTAGTGCAAAATAAAGTAAGGGAATTCAAAGTAGTGAGGCCAGAATTCCAGATAATTAAGGTACACACTCATGGACCTAATTTACATAGCGTTACCATGATTGCATTTTCTAATGTATCCCATTAGCCATTTGGATGAGCAATTTCCTAGTTTGTGGGCTTGCCTCAATTGTCTGAATAACTGGCCCATCACTCCCACAGATCCAGTAATTCAGCATTGTCAGGACTTTAGTTAAGGCACAAAATTAACAGCACCCACTGTGATACCAAATTCCACTTACAGTTGTGATGAATCATAACTTTAAATTTCCTGCTGTTTTATCTGTTCACCTTAACAGCTGTTGAATTAACTATTGCGTCAATAGAATTGTCTGTTGCACTGATAAAATAGGAAGAAAGTGTGTGATATTTTTATGTTCCGGTGTATGGTGTATAGACCCTCCTCTGAAAATAGTTAATTAAAAGGATGCTACCACTGTGAATTTTTTTTATATTGTCTTGTTAAAAAAAAAAATCTGATTTCTGATAAAGCAGTTGTCAAAGAACATCCACAGAAATGAAAATGTATGTGGGGATTTTTCTGTTTGTCTCTTGGTGCTTATGAAGATCTTTTATTATGGGAGGAACAGACAGATGCAAAAATTTCAGAACCAAAACTGTTCAGACCTAAACCCATCTCTTCCCTCTCCTGGCACTTACCTACCCACTGCCTCTTCAGTCGAACTAGCAGCTCTTCTGGTGCCGTTACTGGTAACAACTTCCCTGCAGAAATTGTGGGAAAGTTGTGCTTGAGCTCTTGCCGTTCCAGTGCTTCGGTCAGGTGCAGAAATGATGACGTGCTGTTCTCCTTACCTCAAATCATGGGGATGCAAAGAAAAAGAGGGACACAGAAGGGGCCTCTGTTGTATTCCTATGTCTCCACTTTCATTTGAAAGCAAAAGTCAACCAATAAACCAACCAACACAATGCTCCCCCTCCCTGCAGACCGCCCTTTGGGTTGTGAAGATGGCATTCAAAACGTGAAACAAGTGTAACAAATTGAGAGATGACTGCCAGAGCTTTCAGGCAGCCTGAAACAATAAGTTCTAAGTGTGACCTTTCCCGTTTATTTCAAAGGGTTGTGAACTCAGTGGAGATACTTTGAAAGAGCAAGTTTCTTACTATTTCATAGCTCATCAAAGAAACACCATGGTTTTGAGCATGGTTTCCCAAACTAGGGGGCATGCCCCCCTGGGGAAACATGAAGTAATTCCGGGGGGGGGGTGCAAGGTGACCCAGCCCCCCATTATTCCCCCCCACCTGAAGAAAGAGCTGGCCTTTGCTTCCAGCTCTCAGCCCTTGCCATTTTACGTGGGTGACCCGGTGCAGCTGCTGTAAAAACCATGCAGCTGGCAAAGACCCACATGGAGCTGGCTGCCCTCTTCAGATGAGAGAGAATGTGGGTTGTGGGGGAGGAGGAGGAGGCTGTGGTTAGATGGGAGGCTGGGGCTGCCTGGCTTTGTGGGAGGGCAGAGCAGGAGCTCAGGTGAGCAGCTCACAGGGCTTGTGGGGCTCAGATGGCTGGCCAGCTTGTGGGGCTCATGGGGCAGATCAGGGCTTGAGTGACTAGCCCCAGCAGTGTGGGGCTTGGGCATCTGGCTCCGGCTGCATGGGGCTCAGGTAATTTGGGATGTAGGGTGGGCAGCTGGCCCTGGCAGCATGGGGCTTGGGCGGGCGGCTGGCCCTCAGCTGGGGCGGGTGGCTGGTCCCGGCAGTGTGGGGATTGGGTGGCTGGTGGGCAGGTGGGCAGCTGGCCCTGGTGGGTGAGTGGATGGCTGGCCCTGGCAGCATGGGGCTTGTGCGGGCAGCTCTGGCGGCGCAGGTCTCAGGTGGACGGGCGGCTGGTGCGGGCGGCTCTGGAGGCTGGCTTGGGGCTCAGGCAGCTGGCCAACTGGAGCTGCACCGGGCAACCACAAAGGGCCAAGAAAAATTATTTGTGCTTATTTTTAATTTTAAATAACATTTTATAGCAAGCTTTTGTGTTCATTTTAAATTATGAATTGAATGTTTTGTTAAAGGGGGGTTGGATGATGGAAAAAAAGAGGTGGGGTGGCGTGAGGGTTTCTCAAAAATCAAAAGGTGGGGGCGTGATGCTGAAAAGTTTGGAAAACACTGGTTTAGAGTATCTCAACCTTAACTATAGCTGCTGCTCTGCTATAACAAAGATTTACCCAAGCATCTCCCTAAGTGGAATGAGTGGCAAAAAGGACTTTATGGCAGAGAGTGGAACATGTATATCTTCAGTTGAGTAGGGCTGTAATACCCCATAGAGGGTTGTGAGTAGTTTAATTTCCCTGAATGGTGTGGGTGGGGCAAATCAGCTTTTGGAAGTTTGCAAAGCATTATGCTAAGAAAATAAGGCAGGAACTAAGTGGGTGTGTCTACACAGCAAAATGATTTTGGAATAATGGCCACTGTTCTGAAACGACTATGTGAGCATCTACACAGCAAAACCACTATGTTGAAATAATTTCAAAATTACAGATGGCTTATTTCAAATTCTGTAAACATTCTACCGGGAATAGCGCCTGTTCCAAAATAGAGAGAACGCACGTTAACTGTGTGTTCTGAAATGGGTGTTTTGGAATCGGGGCTCTGTAGACAGGGAATTAGGGGCTAATTTAAAATAAGCTATACCGGTGATCCCCGATTTACGAACACATCAACTTACGACCATCCATGCTTAAGACTAACCTCCAGCTCACCTCCCCGCATGCCCCAGCTCACCTCCCCCAGTGAGGGGCTCCAGCTGCATGCCTGGGGCTCCCCTCCAACCTTGTGCCCCAACCTCCCCCATACCCAGGCCTTGACCCTGCCCCCCAGACCCCAACCCCCCTGACTGCTGTGTGGCCCCAGATCACTCCCTCCTGCGTGGCTGGCTTAGCATGTGTGGGGCTTCAACCTGTCCCCTGCTCAAGTCCCCCAACCCATGCATGGGGCTCCAACTTCAACCTGTTCCTGGGGCTCTGGCTCCCAGCCCCTGACAGTGCTCCAACCCCTTCCACTCAACCACTCTGCCCCAGTGCATCCCCCCATTCAACTCCCCAGGCTGGCTCAACCCCTCCCTCCTGCAGCCCCAGCTAACCCCCCATCACGCTTGGGGCTCTGGCTGTCAGCCACCATTGGCATACACAGGGGCTCTATCCCCTCACCAGCTCAACCCATCCCTGCCCCAGTTCACCCTCATTCAATCCCCCCTCCACCTGGCTCAACCACCCCATCCCTAGCTGACCCCACCCCCAGCACATCCTGGGCTGTCAGATGCCAGCACACACGGGGCTCCAGCTGTCAGCTGCTGCAGGCACATAAGGCTCTACCCCCCCCGCAGCTAATGCCCCCTGATCCTAGTTCACCCCATTTAACTCACCAATCCCCCATGGCCCCACCTCACACTCCCCACCACACAGGGCTCCAGCTTCAACTTGAGCCTGGGGCTCCAGCTCCAACCTCCCTACCCACCACACCTGCAGCCCCAGGTCCAACCCCCTGGTGCCCGGGTCCAACCCCTTGCAAGCCCCAGCTCACATGCACCCTCCCACTACCCGGGCCACCCTAATCCACCCCAGGCTTAACCCCTCTGCCCCCTCCCAGGGCCCCAAATCAAGCCCTGCCCAACTTATGCGAAATTCAAGGTACGCGAGGGTTGCGTGGAACACACCTTGAGGGATTACAGCGTAAGGGTATTTCCAACTTATGGCCAAATTGAGTTACAACCAGGTGTTCAGCATGTAACCTGTTCGTAAGTTGGGGGCCATCTGTAGGGCTTCCAGGGGCTCGAGTCTGAAATAGAGTGTCCACACACAGTTAAGCCTATTTTGAAAGAGCTGAGCGCTATTTCGATGCACATTTTGGCTGCATCTACACTACCCCTCCCTTTTGGAAGGGACATGTAAATACACCAGATCAAAAATGCTAATGAGGCACTGATAGGAATATTTGGTGCCTCATTTGCATAATGACAGCCACTCGCTGCATCGGAAATGCTGCTTTTGAAATGCAAAATAGCCATGTAGAAAGAAGGGTGCTTTCGAAAGCAGAGTTTCCTTTCAAAGGAACCCCATCTACACGTCTATTTTACATTTCAAAAGCATCACTTTTGATGTGCCAAGTGGCCACTATTATGCAAATGAGGTGCTGAATATTCATATCAGCATTTCAGTAACGTTTTTTTGGGCCCCCCAGTATAAAAAGGATGTGGATTTGCTGGAGGAGGTTCAGCAAAGGGCAACAAAAATGATTAAGGGTCTGGAGCACAGGACCTATGAGGATAGGCTGAGGGATTTGGGCTTGTTTAGTTTACAGAAGAGAAGACTTAGAGGTGATTTAATAGCAGTCTTCAACTTCCTGAAGGGGGGCTCTAAAAAGGAGGGTGGGAAACTGTTCTCAGTGGTGTCAGATGGCAGAACAAGGAGTAATGGTCTGAAGTTGAAGAGGGAGAGGTGTAGGTTAGATATTAGGACAAACTACTTCACCAGGCGGGTGGTGAAGCATTGGAATGCGTTGCCTAGAGAGGTGGTGGATTCTCCATCCCTTGAGGTTTTTAAGTCCCGGCTGGACAAGGTCCTGGCTGGGATAACTTAGTGGGGGTTGATCCTGCTTGAAGCAGGGGGCTGGACTAGATGACCTCCTGAGGTCCCTTCCAGCCCTGTGATTCTGTGATTCTGTTTTCGATCTGTTGCATTTACGTGTCCCTTCCGAAAGGGAAGGGCAGTGTAGACACAGCCTTCGGGAATAGCTTATTCCGAAATAATGCTGCTACGTAGACAGCCAATGAGACCACTAAATAGAGAGTGAAAATGGTGACTGTCCACAAAATGTTGCAAAGTGTACAAAGTTGACAAACAAAAAAGAGACACGTTTATTTTTCTCACTCAGTTGTCAGAAATGTGGATGTTTCCTATGATGAGAGCAGTACAACATTTGCAGAGAGAAATGCTGTTGGTGGTCCCTTAAGCCTGAAATGGCTCAATGAGTCCTGGCCAAAGCTCCTAGCAAAACAGCTTTCGTTCTTCTCTAAACAATGCCCTAGACTTCCATTCAGCTGAGCAAACAAAACGATTGTTTAAATATTGTGGCTGTGATTCCACTAAAACATCTTGGATTTAATGAGTTCATTGCAACTGAGCAGAGTCATGCAGGTTTATTGCTGTGATGGAATTGGTCATATATTATTGTCAGAAATACAGTACACATGGCCTTAGGACATTGACAACACAGGGAGACAGCCTATAACTGAGTTAGCCAATTCCTGTGCTATGCGTCGAGTGCTGGAGATGCCCCACTAGTAACAATAGATCTCAAAAAGTTCTACCGTAGATGCAGCTGTAGAGTGAAGGTGTTTGATCCATTGGTCGGCCTGAGAAAATCTCAGCTATTGCTGTGGCTTTGCTGTGGTGTTACAATAGCTCAGTGTGTGGGAAATGGTGATGACAATTCAATAAAACCTCTAGGGATAAGATTTACAGTCTCTGCAAGCCTGTGTTTGAAAATTCCCATAGCAACTTCTGGAGTTTATCCATGTTAAATTTAAATAGCTCATTGCTGCCTGGGGATTTTGCAGCACCTGTTCTTGTAGGTAGCACCTAAAGATCAGCAGAATAGAAAGACGTTGTTGACAGTTCTCGTTCTCAATCTTTTCTTGGTTTTCCCATGCATCGGTGTCCATTCTGGAGTGAAATCCAGACCAGTGAAGAGTTTTGTCACCACCTATCCTGAAATATGGGTTCCCTCACAAAACTTTGTAGCTCTAGTCCCGGACTGGGCTGCTCACACCAGTATGCAGGTCACATCCTGTGTACATCTGTGTGTAGCTGTAACCCTGATCCAGGAGCACTGGACCCCAGCAGCCTATCAGTAACACATCAGCCACACTCTGCTTCCAGCAGCTTTGGTAACTACTTGCAAGTTTTCCCCAACACAGTCCCAGTCTTGGCATGTGTTGTGCATTGCCCAGCTCTCTCCTGGACAGCAGGTATGTATTGGTCTGTGGTCCCCGTAATGGGTTAATAGCCAGGAGCCTCTCCCTTTAGTGGGGGGTTACCAATCAGCTCACTTTAAAACCAATGCTGAATTAGTTTAGACTAAAACATAAGTTATTTACTTGTAAAGTGTGAGATTATAAGCATAAGGCATAAAAGTCAGAAATGGCTAATAAGAAGGAGAAAGATAAAATGTTTTCTTACAGCAAGAACTTAACAAAGTAGACTTAGTTCAAGGTTAAATTCTTACTACATGTTCCCAGCAACAGGGCTGAGAAAATTATTAGGTCACAATGCCCTTCCCCGAGCCCTAACCAAAATCAAACGTCTAGTTCCATTGTTGAAAGAGGAAGCAAGAGTGGAGGAAGGAAAGGGAGAGACGTAGCCTGGCATGGTTCTGTCCCTCACTTTTATAATCCAGTCCCCCTTTGAAGTGGATTCATCTGAGGGTTACCCCTCATAGCGATCTTTATTCAAGCCATAAAGAAGGCAACATGGAGTCTGGGGACGAAGGTGACCCCCCCATGCTCTTTCATCTCCCCTGTGTGTGCTGAAATTCAGATTTGCTTTGTCTCTTCTGCTTTCTCAATGGCCCTGCTCACTAGATAAATGTAAATAGAGGCAAACATTTCCTTTGTTTGGGATAAACCTGCTACCTACTCCTGCCTTTTCAGAGGTGCACCGTTCTGTTCCAACATCATACAAAGAGAATTTATAAATTTACATGTAATGTTGCTATGTGCATTTCCCTGTGATATTGATACCCAAACAGTTATTAGTTTACCTCTCAAGGTATATTTTATGCATAGATTATTACACTAATGTGTAGAACGTAAATACAGGCTGTATAGTCAATTAGCAAGGGAGCAACAATCCTTTTAAACATCTACAAAGGAGCAGAAAAACACTTGGCCCAGATTGTTAAAGTGATTGTGATGTTGCTGCCACCAGCATCATGATATCTAATTTAGGCACAAAATATCATTTTTCAAAAGGGATTTAGGCACTTGGAAATCTAAATTCCATAACTGATTTAGGCTCCTAAACCTGTTTGGCATTGTGACAGTGAATGCAGCCATGCCTAAATTTTACTTTTAAGAAACTTTTACCTTATTTTGTAAATTGAAAACACAACATACTTTTAAAGAATGTTCAGGAGAACAATGGCTTTTTTTAAAAAATAGTAGATTTTAAAAACAATCAAGTGAAGAATATTCCTTTACATGAGTGTCACAACTAACAGGCAGGTCCGTTGGATTAAGAATGTGGAGTATTATGTTTTATTAGTACAAGCAAAATTTCACCACTGGAGGCTTTGACTGAAAAACACTGCCCTGCGCTGTGTTTTTTTTCTGCTGATAAAAGCTACAAAATACGTGATTTAGAATCCCACCTACACCATTTTGAGGTGGAAGAAATTCAAGATTTCAGAATACAGCTTTGGGTAATTTTATATGGTCTGTGATCTCATGGTTATAAATGACCTCAGTAATGTATGTTTACCACAGTTTTTCCTGGCCTTGCCCCACCCCAGAACTGTCAATAAACATGTACCTACTGCATGAGGTCTTTTATTCCTGTCAAATTAATCACACAGTTGACATAATGTAAATTTAGTGTATGACAGTCACTTGACGCTTATTAGAAGCAAGAGCGGTTTACTTATTGGCTGAGATGTTTCAGTTTATCTGCTTTGATTTTTTTTAATTAAATCTTTGCTTAAGTTATATCTAAGTAATGTGCTTCACCATTGGGGACAGTTTGTCGCATATATATTTTTACCGCCTGTTGACATAAAGACATTTGTAATGTAATCAGATGGGTTTGCTTTTATAGATTTACTGGCTAGCTTTTTTTTGATTGCTACTGGTGGAAAGTCTTTTGCTAAGCTGTAATAGAATGTACAGACTGTGTCACTTTTTTTATTCAGAGGAGTAAATATTTGGTTGTAAATACCTAATCTGTTCTTTCTGCCAGTGTTTTTTTGGCATCTGATCGTGTAAACAGGTCTGTAGCTATGGAAGAGGTTGCAGTTACAGTACCACAAATGATTGTACAGATTAGAAAAGTAAAAGTTCTGTGGCTTTTAAAAAAAGATAATAGAGTCATTTTATATGTGTATATTTTTAGGATCATTTAAAACACAGTGCTCCCTTGGAAATTACCCAGTGCTTCCATAATGATTGCTAACATGAAGCTCCTCTGGCACAAAATGTTCACTGTTCCAGCTCTTATAGACTAAATCACACTGGGCTGGTTGGCTCAGGTGAGAGGCAGGAGCAATAGTTGTGGATTTTTTTTCCCCCACGGGTATCTTGCTGTGGCTTCAGCAGCTTGTGATAACATGTGGCTTCTGTTACTAAGCTTTCAATGGAGCTGAACGTTCTTTGGGGTGGTCCCCATCACACTGGCAGTTTGCCAGCAGTGGACTCAGAGGGTCATGAATCAGTAATACTTTAGATAGAACCCTTGAGGCAGTTAAAATGCAACCTGGGGCAGTAGTGGCCCCAGGTTGTTACTATCCAGTGACTGTTAAGGTGCTACTTACACACCCTCTACCATAGTCAGCACCTTTGTTGGCATTTCTACCAAAGTCAGAGAGGCTTTGTCTAGACCAAAGGGTTCTGTCAGCAAAACAACTGTTTTGCCAGCAAAACACGCAAGCATCCATATTCCCAAGGTGTTCTGTCGACAGGAAGTTGACAGAATGCAGCACTTTTGTCGACAGCCATACCCCACTCCCCACAAGGAATAACGCCTCTGTTATTGGAGATCTGTTGACAGAAAGCCAGTCTGGATGTTCTGGGAGCGCTTCCGGGACACAAAGTAGCTCTTCTGCTGTGCTTCCCGTTGGCCATTTGCCGATAGAATGGCTAGGCAGTCCAGCCACTCTCTGTCGACAAAGCAGGTCCGCTTGGCAGTTTGGCTGTGAGCTGTCAACAGAAGTTTTCTCAGAAGATATCATCCGACAAAAAACGAGCTGGTCTACAGCAGGCAGGTAAGTCAATTGTAGATGTGTAATTCTAGCTATGGCAATTGCATCGCTAGAATTAACTATCTGCAATTAACTTATCTGGCTGTCTTCACAGAGGGAGGTCGAAGGAAGAAACTCTTCTGTTGACCTCCCTTACTCCTCATGATATTGAGGAGCACAGGGATTGACTGCTGACCCCAGATAGTTCTGTGTGCTTCTCTACTACACATGCAAAATCGAGCCCTGAAAGATAGATCCTGACCGGGTCAATGGGTCCTCATAATGTAGACATACCCTTGGTCTGTGGATGAAGGACTTGCAGTCTGTTGGAGGGCACTGACAGTGGACTATACCTTTCCTGTGAGCAATAGGGACTGCAGTCCTGATCGGTCTCAGTCTGGCACCTTTGCTCAGCACTAAAATTCCTAAGAATTTTTTTAATTCTAAAAAGCATGACACTATAAACCACTAGGAGATTTACCCAGCATTGCTCAGGTCCTTAACTCAATTAAGTTTTGTTTTCCTTCACTTTAAATCATTGCTCTGGGATAGGGTGTGCGGCTCCGTATGCAGGCTGCTTCGGGAAGAAGGGACAACCCCAGTTTTCTCTCTCTCTCTCTTTGCAGCAGCTTGGGGCCAGGTGAGAAACACCTCTCCATGACTGTTGCAGCTGCAGGAGATAGCTGGGGGAGGGGTGGCAGCTGTGGGATGGACAGACAGACAAATATACAAACAGACAAACTTTCTGAAATATATAGTAGATAGCTGTCTCTTTCTCCACTCCTGGTCCCTGCTTCCCCAGTGAGGTTAGAGCTGTCCCAATCCCCGTATCTGGCCTCTTGTTACTCCATGTGGTCATTGTACAGTACAACTGTCCCTCCCTTTCTATTTTATGAGAAACAGTCACATTCCAGGCACATCCCATTCTCCTGGCACAACCAAACCCTTACCTTGCTTTAAACTATGGTAAGAGGAAGTTGCCTACCAAATTTGGTGGTCTTAGCCCTTACTGTTTAGGAGGAGTCTTGAAAAGACAGATCAGTTCTCTCTCATTTATAGCAGAAGATATATAACTTCATGGAAATAACATTCTGTGAGCCCATGACAGGTACAAGTATAGGGTGAATGCTTTGAAATCCCTAGTGATGGTTTGGGACAGAAACAAACATACGGCGCATAGCTGGATTAATCTGTATCTTCATCCCTGACTTGAAAATAGCTCTTGTTTGTGGGGAAGAAAAACCTGGGGCTTTTTGTTTTCCAAAACTGTTTTGCGGCCTCAGCGATTCCTGGCTTTAAACTGCAAGATACACAATGATGATTACGCGAGTCTGCTCCGGTGCTTGTGCTCAGCCAGATCTAAGAAATCTAAAAAGGGGGACCTCACAAACTAACCAAAAAATGCATTTTAAATGCTCATTCCAGCAGAACCCCGGAACTCTCCAAGGGGCGCTGGTCTCTTAAGCATTCTGTAGTACCAGGATTATGACTACAGCCATGTTGTTTGTTGTTAAGTCTACTTGGTGAGACCACACAGTCCTTATGAGGCAAGTCTCCTATAGAAATTTTTGTCAAACTGCAAGTTTGATCCTGTACAAGCTGCGCCTGCCTCCTCTACAAAACAGAGGTCAACAAGGGGCAGAGAGGGAAAATCCTATGCTTTTCATTACCTAGAAAACACCCGCAAAATAAGTGATTCACATTACAGTATTATGGCATCACCCCCCAGCACCATGCGCTGCTGTTTTTATTGGCGATGGGCCTGAATTTGAGCCCGGGGTTCAAAGACACCCAACCTTTGCAGAAGTCTTGAGTCAGATGCAGATCTCCTAGCTCTGTCTCACCGCCAGAGAGGCCAGAGTTATTGGTGCGTTTCAAAGACAAAATAATGCAGTTAGAATGGAGGAGGAGTAGAAAATGCCTCTTGTCACCTTCTGCAGCACTATTATTTTCTCCTAGTACTCACCAAGTACAGTCCCCCGCTAGACGTTGAGTATTCTTCCCTCTCCTTTGGGAAGCTTACCCACTGCATAGGAGGAGAGGTCAGAGACAGAACTGAAACCTAGCCCCTAGGCCTTCCTGCCTTTTGTCCTGTAAATTGCAGGCACCTTGGTTCACACGTTAACATTTAAAGAAGAGGGGATCAGTGGGGGAATTCTGTTGCTGGCATTGGCCACATGCCCCTGCCCTGCCTATCCCCCATCCCTTCCCTCTTCTGCTCCGCCCATGCCCCTCCCTCCCCTGCTCCGCCTTCCTGCTGCCCCTTCTCTCCCCTCCCCTACTGTTCCCAAAGAAATGCCACGCTGCTTCCAGTGTGTGTGGGGCAGTCCTCAGTGTGGCTAGGAGCCACGTGAGTTAGGAAGCTTGCACTGCTTTTAGGGCATGCTGCTGGGAGGAAGGGGCGAAATCACCCCCATATTCATCAGAAGCAGCACTAATGGGGAGTTATGGGGTTGCATGAGGCCCCTGGTGCATCCCCCACATGTCGCCTAAAGTTTAATGTGCTGCTGTGGTTCTCCCAGCACTCTAGGTAAGCCACGTGCACTAGGGGATCAGATAAGAGCACTGGGAGCATGGCTCCCAAAGCTGTAGCACTGTCCATACTGGGGCTCTACGGTGCAGTATGCTGCATTTTCCAGTCGGGGGCGGGGGCGGGATGTATACAAACCCTTGTTTTCCATGGAACCTTAATACATTCTGTCCACTCAGAATTGCAGTCGTGTTCCTGAATTTAATTGTTCAGTCTCAAAACAAATAAACAAAAAGCCACCATGTTGTTGCTCACCAGATCATCTTGTGTTCATGGGATGGGGGAGGAGTCCGTCATTTGCCAGTAAAATGTTGGGCACCAAATTTATTTGTCCCAATATACTTGTCTGTGATGCTTGGAAGGACAGGAAATAAAACAATAAAAGAATGATTAGATGAATGCTCCTTATTTCTATTGAACTGCCTGATTATTAAACTGATGAGAAGGATAAATGGAGGAGTCTGGGGAGTGATTGCCATGTAAAATATTTCAAAATACTTTCTGCAATTCTCTTCTGTTTCTATTGTAGAAAGACGAAAAAGCAACAATAGCCAAGATGAACAGACAGCGCACCAATTCCATCGGCCATAACCCCCCACACTGGGGTGTGGATCGGCCCTTTTACAACCATCTGGGCACTCACCAGGTCTCCAAGGAGATGAAGAGAATGGTAAAGACGTTTTGGCTTTATGGAATATCTATTATTATTGTTATTTATAGAGCACCAGGGGCTGTGTGTGGCACATTGCAGGAAAACAGGGTGCATTCCCTGCCTCCAGTTTACAGTCTATGGGAACAATCCTGCACATGTTTACTACTGGACATGGTGAATATTAGCTTCACTGCAGAAGGACAAGTCACAGCAGTAATAGATACCCCTGAACACAAGTGTTTACGGGTTTGACCCTTGGTTTTTTGAGGGTGATTGATACTGAAATATGAAGTTGAATGGCAAAGAAAGAAAGCTTTTATCTAACTCTTGACCATGTTGTGGACACTCACTTCAGGGTGAGCAAGAAAAACAAGTCGTCTACTAATTTTGTGTAGACAGCACATTTTCCAAAGATAAAAGAGCTTAATTTCTCCCGGCTCTGCAAGTCCATTGCACACGCTAGTTATCTGCCAAAGGTTATGTTCGTTGCTTTGGTTTTGAAATCTATCCCTCCTGTAAATCGCACCATCACTTATACACAGGGGTCTTCAGGGTCGCTACTAAAAGGAATCTCTTTAATGACCCACAATGGAAAAGTGGCAGCTCCATCATTGATATCATTTAAGATTGCATTATACATAAAACTCAGAAAAACACTGTAAAGCATATGGAATAGTTGGCCTATGGTAACAGGTCTCTAGTTTCTAGCCTTCCTTTGAGAAAATTTGATATCCAGCCGCTTGCCAGCATAACATCTTGACAGGGTAGTGCTGCATGTGTGCAGTTTGATACTATAGCTCGTCTGGCTCATGTTAAGCTACATCAGAGCAAAAAAAGAAAAAAAAAAAGGCAAAGAAAAAGAAAAAAACTTTATTTTAAGCAGCAATTCATAACAACACTTAGCACTCTGGGAGTAATTTGCAGTCAAATTGTTTTCCAAGCATTAACTTATTCTTAATTGATTGATTGGAAGCTTTTAAAATAAATGAATTTCCTTTAATCTACATATCAAGTTAATTCAGGACAAAATTAAAACCACGTCTCAATTACAAATGGCTATGTCTCTGAGACTGCAGAATCCTAGGAGTGTAAGATACAAGTGTTGGACTAGAAGGAATCTCAAGAAGTCATCTAGGTCAGTCCCATGTACTAAAGGCAAGATTAAGTAATAGCTGGACTGGGGTGGCCAAACTGAGGCTCACAAGCCACCTGTGGCTCTTTTACTGTGAAAGTGCAGTTCACAAACCACTCCAAGCCTCCCTGCTTCTGCACATACCAGGCTGCAGTGGGAGGAAGAGCTCAGTTCCCTGTAAGCTGAGTGCTTGGGTGGCTGCCCAGGAGACATTCGGATGCCATCCAGCTGATTAGCAGTGTCCACAGTTGTCTACAGCTGGCAGCATGTGTTTCTGTAGTGGTTCGCATCTGCACATGCCTTGGTGTACAGAACAAAAATTATTCTCCCCATGGATGGTAAAAGTTAGAGGGAAGACTGCTTAGGACCTCTCTTGCAGTGGTGGGGTATGGCTTCTCTCCTGCAGGAAGGTGAGGGATGCAGCTTCAGTGCACCTGCTGGAGTTCAGGGTTATGAGCCCCAACTTCTCACGGGTTGCACCAGCTCCTGGACTTCAGGAGACTGTAATATGAGGCTCAGGGCACCAATACATTTGGCTATCCCTGAACTAGACCATTCCTAAAAGGTGTTTGTCCAGCCTGTTTTTAAAACATCTCCAGTGATGGAGATTCTACCTCCTCCCAAGGCAACTTATTCCAGTGCTTGACCACTCTGGCAGTTAGGAAGTTTTTCATAATGTCCAACCTAAACCTCCCTTGCTGCAATTTAAGCTCATTGCATCTCATCCTCTTCTCAAATGTTAAAGAGAACAATTTGTGACAAAGATGGTGCAAAACTTTTTTATACTTGAAAACTGCTGTCATGTGCCCCAGAATTATGTTCATCTTTTTTTTTTTTCTTGCCAGAGTGTTAGCTTTTGATCCACTTCAGTCCGCAGATCCCTTTCAGCAGTTTTCCTTCAGGGACAGTCATGTCCCATTTTACATGGGTACAACTGATGGGACCTTCCTAAATGGAGTACTCTGCGTTATCCTTCCTGACTTTCATCCTGTTTACTTCAGACCATTTCTCCAGTTTGTACAGGTCATACTGAATTTGAATCCTATCCTCCAAAACGCTTGCAATCCATCTGGCTTGGCTTTGTCCACAAATTTTATAAGTCTATTCTTTATACCATTACCTACATCATATATGTATGTAAGAATGGCACAGCCATTTGGAAATTACACACTATATATAATTAACTATTTGCACACATAATTATGTGGCAAGTCACATACACACCCATATATATATTTTTGCAACAGCAGCGCTTACTGAATTATGGAAGAATTAATCTTTTGTTTCCTCTGTAGCATGATTAGGTATGATTGACAGTCTCCATTTTTCTGTAAACTATTTATCATTTAACATCACACACCAAAAAGCTTTATTAAAAGAACATTATTCAGGTTTTGACATTAAGTACTCAGATGTTAGGAAATTCAGTCATTAAAGTGCCTTGGCTCACAGCAGCTTGGAGTAACCATTATAGGGAAAGTCCGCTTCCCTTTCGACAAAAGAGTGATAATTTCTTTTCAGTAACACACATACCTTGAGGTCATTGACAGAATGGCCCATTCCATTAAAATGTTGACTAACTGGTTTGTGGATCTGGAGTGTTTTGATGTCTGTTTTGTGCCCGTTGACCCTTTGTCTAAGGGAGTTAGAAGTCTGTCCAATATACAAAGCATCTGGGCATTGTTGGCACATGATGGCATATATGATGTTAGTAGAGGAGCATGAGAAAGTGCCTGTGATTCTGTGAGTAACCTGGTTAGGTCCAGTGATGGGTTACTCACAGAATCATGGGCACTTTCTCATGCTCCTCTACTAACATCATATGTGCCAACAATGCCCAGATGCTTTGTATATTGGACAGACTTCTAACTCCCTTAGACAAAGGGTCAATAGGCACAAAACAGACATCAAAACACTCCAGATCCACAAACCAGTTAGTCAACATTTTAATGGAATGGGGCATTCTGTCAGTGACCTAAAGGTATGTGTGTTACTGAAGAAGAATTATCGCACCATTCGGGAAAGGAAAACAGCCGAGCTGGCTTTTATATTCAAATTCGGCACATTAACACATGGTTTAAATCGTGATGGGAACTTTCTGAGTCACTATAGGGGCTCGTCTGCATACTTGGCTCAATCTAATTCTTGACCTTCCCCCCACCCCTCCATTCTCTGATTTGCTCACCTTGATTATCTTTTTCTGATTTTTTTCCTCCTTGCTTACTGTTTTTGGTTCTCTGTGCCTTAAATATTGAGTCTGTTCTGGTCTGGCTATGGTCTGAAGAAGTGGGTCTGTCCCACGAAAGCTCACCTAATAAACTATTTTGCTAGTCTTTAAAGTGCTACTGGACTGCTTTTTGTTTTGATAGTGTATAGACTAGCACGGCTTCCTCTCTGTTACTATTCAAACAAAAAAAAAAGCAGTCTCATACAATAAAACATTCTTCTGAATCCCAAGGACCAGCCACACATCCAGGTCAATATAACTTAAATCTTATCCCAAAACCAGTTTGCTGATAATCCTTTAGAATGTAAAAGAAAGGGGGAAAATGGGTAAAGGAATCAAATACATACAATACTTGCAAAGTTCTTAGTTCAGGATTGTCACAGTGATGGACTAGCCTACTGGCTTGAGAAATCTCTGGTTGATTCTGCACCTTTGGAAGAACCTCAGTCCCTAATTCTAATTCTGAATGCTCCCATTAGTACAAGTCTGTAGTGCAGTGGTTTCAGCAGAAAAGAAGCAAACTGGAGATATTTCCAGGATGTTTTATAACTTCTGCCATGTGGAGGGAAATCCCATTGTTCTTACTGTGGAAAATTGCATGTAAAGATGGAGTATGGAGTCACGTGGGCCAGTCCCAGGGCCATGCATAATTTTGCTTAGTCATAGCAGTGACCATTATCTGTCCTTCATGTGCAAAACCCGTGGGAAAGTCCCTTCAGGGAACACAGGCACCTCCTGTGGTGCATGGTTAGTTATGTGCTTCTTGATGAGCGATAAAATTTGAACCGTCCCTCCAAGATATGCTAGCTACATACTTGGAGGGCATCCAGGAGCAAATGTTTGCAATACAGGTACATAGCTAATATTTATGTCTTCAGATACAAAAATGATACATAACTACAAATAGCATAATCACATTCAGCAAATCACAATCTTTCCATAGGTATTTTACACGCCACGTTTTGTACAAGATTTGTTGCAGATGTATATAACAGGGTGGCAACAGGGATCTGTATGTTCATATTTTAATCTGATAACGGCCGTGTCTACACTAGCTAAAAACTTCGAAATGGCCATGCAAATGGCCATTTCGAAGTTTACTAATGAAGCGCTGAAATACATATTCAGCGCTTCATTAGCATGTGGGCAGCCGTGGCACTTCGAAATTGACACAGCTTGCCGTCATGCGGCTCATCCAGATGGGGCTCCTTTTCGAAAGGACTCTGGCTACTTCAAAGTCCCCTTATTCCTATGAGCAGATGGGAATAAGGGGACTTCGAAGTAGGCAGGGTCCTTTCAAAAAGGAGCCCCATCTGGACGAGCCGCACGGCAGCGAGTCGTGTCGATTTCAAATTGCCGTGGCCGCCCACATGCTAATGAAGTGCTGAATATGTATTTCAGTACTTCATTAGTAAACTTCGAAATGGCCATGCAAATGGCCATTTCGAAGTTTTTGGCTAGTGTAGATGTAGCCTATGTCACATAAGTGGTACTACCAACCACCTATGAAATCTTTTACTTTCACAATAATGAGAGCTGATCTACTAGTATCTCTGTAGTCATGGGATCTTTTTTTTTTTTTTTAATGAATACGTGCTGTTTCCTCTTCCCAGACTCTAAGTGTAGTTCTGTAAACTAGCCATAACACATTAGCTGTCTAGAAGTACTTTTTGTTAGTGGACAAATCTATGTTGTCTTTTCAGTAGTTCAGACTCAGTGGATGCTATTAGGAAATCTTGATCAAGATTGAGTGTAATCGTAAGTAGAAGTTTCTTCTGAACTGGCTTGAAAAGGGTTCTGGCACCATCCTATTTAGAAATCAGGGGTAAGCATGCCAAATGATTATGCTTGACATTGTTAATTACAGTTTGCCATGTCCGGCTGGTTGTTCAGTTGGAAAAACATAATTATTTGTTGACATATCAAGATAAGATCTAAGAAAATTGCTGCCAGAGTTCTGAAACAAGGGAAGACAATGTCACTTTCTAATTCCATTACATATTTGTACCTTCACAAGTATCACTACTTTTACCTTTAGAGGAGACTGCGGCTCAGAAATTCATTCCCAGTAGATCAGGGGTGGGCAATAATTTTTGATGAGGGGGCCACTCCAAAAGTTTGGCAAGTGGTCAAGGTCTGCACTCTTGCTGGATATTAATGGGATGGTGGCGGGGTCTGGGATGGAGGTTGGGTGCAGAAGGGAGCTTGGGGCAGGGGATTGGGTGTAGGAAGGGGTGTGGAGTCAGGGAGGGAGTTTGGATGAAGGAAGAGGTCATGACCTGGGGCAGGGATTGGGGTACAGGAGGAGGTGCTGGGTCCAGGAGGCAGTCTGGGCATAGAGAAGATGGTGGCCTGTAGGAGGGGTGTAGTAAGAGGGGGTGCAGGGTTTGGGAGAGGGTTGTGAGCTGGTACAGGGGTCTGGTTGTGTCCTAGGGCATGGGTGGGTTGTGACCTGGGGTGTGGGATTGGGGTGTAGGGTATGGGAGGGGTACAGAAGCAGAGGTGCAGAGGGTTTGGGTTATGTGAGGGAGAGGTACAGTGGGGCATAAGATTTGTGGGATGGAGAGGCTGAGGTGCCAGAGGCAGTCTCTGGCTGGGGATCACTTATTAGGTGTCTCCTGGCCAGTCCACCAGGTCCCTCAGGCAGGCTCCCTGCCTTCCCTGCCCCTGCATGTCGCTCAAAGTGGCTGGCTGCAGAGGCCATGTGTGTTTCTGAGAGCAGGAAGCTAGGTGGGGGGAAGGGTCTTCACATGCTGTCCCCACCATCCGCATAATTTCTTGGCTCCCATTGGCTGGTTGCCACCAAATTGACAATGCAAGATTGTGTTGGGGGCAGAGGCAATGTGTGAAGTTCCCCCAGCTCCAGGCTAGCAGTGGTGCTCAGAGAAACACATCCCCTCCTTACCCCCACATGTGAGTGCAGGACAGGCAGAGAGCCTGCCTGAGGCTCCCAGTTGGCTGTGGGGAGTATACTTCCCACCCCTGTGGTAGATCATTTGGAAAGTGGTCAAGACCCACACTTCTTTTAATGCTTTTTGGTTACACTGGTGGGAGAATTTGATTTCAAAGGCTGACGTTGTCTACAGCTTTGTGTCAGATTCCCTGCTGAAAACAAATTGGAAACTGCCTCTCTTGTACTGTTTACCCATTTTCACTTTTTTGAGGCCCTGTCACGTTTACACAACACTTTCTTTTTGTTCGAGGTCCTGTAGCCAAAAATAATACCTGTCTTCTCCATAGAAAAGATAATTTTAGTGTCCACTAGACAGGGGGCTCATTGTTTCAACTGTAGATGGGATTTTTTTAATGTATATTCCCAGCCCTCTAAGACTGTGTATGTAACACTCATGTTCAGATACACAACTGATAAAGCTGGATTAGCCAAAGGAAGACACTGGAGACAGGAAGTGAGACTAAAGCATCAGCAATGCCAAAGCTCTACAAGAGGCACAGCTCTCAGAATGCAATGGGCTTTGTAACTTGTACAGTTGCATTTACCAAAGTAAGTGGATGGATGGCACTCTGAAATACATTGGTATTGCAACTGAAGGATATTGTGGTGAGATACATTGTGTGTGTGTGAGCGTGAGCAAGAGAGAGAGAAAGAGAGAGAGAGCAAGCCATATCTATCACTATGTAGAAGAGCTCAGTCATGGTGTGGTGTAAAGTTTTTATCACGAGGGAGCATTGCCTGACAAGATGACCATGTTTTCAGAATGGAAAAACTGGGCCATTTTAATGGTGACACCATAGGGTGGCAAAGTTGTTCTACACAGGTGAAACTACACCTTTCTGAGTTGCCTTTCCTCAGCAAAGGCATTTGGTAAACAAATGTTCACATTGAGGATGGCCAAGAAGAATGTTCTAATGGCAATCTGATTTTATTTTAATACCCTACGTAGTAGCTCTGGGGTGGGAGATACATTAGTGGTACTGGGAGAGATGGATCAGCAGTCTGTAACTTTGTAGGGTATGTCTTGTCTCTTCACTGCAACAGGACACTGATGTCATGGTGCAATGCAGGTATCCCAACAATGAGCCCAGTAGAGCCTTCTCACCAGCGACGAAGCATCGGTAGTAGGAGAGCACTAGATGCTCTGGGAAGTAGCTAGCACTTCTCTTTGTGCACTGGGGTTAGGTTTCCAGATCATGAATCCAGCTGGGCTGGAATCGTAGTCAGACACCAACAACGCAGAATACCACATTGATGCGTTCAGGTTAGGTTCTTTAGTCACAAACAAGGAGTGTTCACAGCGGTCAGGGTATCTTCTTTTTCTGAACCATTTCCCTGGTTCTAATCCTCTTGTGCAGATCCAGGGTGAAGTAAAGTTAAATGGAGTCTGGATCCAGTGAAATTACACCCTTGCTGGTTCACTTGGCCTTCCCTGGCAGTCTCTGAAGCTCTTCCTCCTAGCCTTTCCTGGGGCGGTAAGAAAATTAACCAGCCTCTTCCTCCCACTCCTTCATTCTTGATCTTCCTAACAAATAGAGCAGTGGAGCCATCCAGGAGGCAGCCAGCCAGCACCAATCAGGATGCACTGCACCACTGCTTAGGCTCATCTCTTTCTGGCTCTGTGCCAAACATGTGATGCCTGCCCAGTGGTAAACTGCCTCAGCCCCTCACAGAATTTCCACTAAACCATCTCTGTTTGCTCTTGCCAGCCTTGGCAGTATATCCCACTGGCACTTAAAGGCAGAGGAGGATGGGAAACAGATGCTACAACACTGCCTGCTCCAAAGAAAGTAATGGAGAAAACAATCTTCACTTTGCAAGAAGCTGCTGTCAGTTGGCAGTCTCAATCGTAAACTTCACTGGGTCGCGGTTCCCTTGATGGGCCTATGTGGGTTTGGTGTGAAGCCAAGTCCAGCATAAACAGTGTACAGCAATTAGAGTCATCTCACTCATCTTAATTAGCCAAAGCAAACTGAGTGGAAGAGATCTGGACAAGATCGGCATTGTGTCCGTTCACAGAATGGGAAGAGGGCCAGAGTAACCCTGTGCAAGAATCTGCTGTCAGCTGGTTTCTATTTTTGTTGCTGTTAAGATAAATTTATTTTATTTTCTAAAGCCAGGGTAGTGGACTCAGGATAAATTAATATTTATTCCCCCCTGGAAACACAATTTTCTTCGCATTGTGTGTGATATATACAAAGGAACAAAGTTCTTGCTCCTCCCCATTACACACTCAGGTTTTATATTTATTTTAAGGGGGTTAATAACATAGGTGACTTGAAAACATGGATGTTTTCACTTGTGCAGTAGCAGCAACAATTTGCTTTTCTGAAGCACCTTCCAGAGAAGAATCTCAAAGTGTGTTATATGCATGAATGGATTTTAATCTCTCGCTCCCACAAAGTCAGGGAATATCTTTGTGTCCCGGTTCCTCCATCTGTAAAATGGGCACGTACACATTAAATCTCCTGGCCAAGGTCACGCACAAAATCTGTGGTAGAGCCAAGTGTAGTATGTTTTCAGGAAGAAGAATCCTATGCCCGCTCTCAGCACTGCCTGTCTGAGCTATACACCAGTTCCTTCACTGGTTTCTGGCAGTCGCTGCTAAATTTCTATAAGATGAAGCAGATTGCATACAGCCATCTCTTTAGTAGCAAAGTGCAAAGCACAGAGATCACATGACCCAGTGTGCACTATCCCATCTGGATGCAAATGGAAGAATAAAATTCTTGCCAGAGGAATAGGTGGGCAGGATGGCTGGGGTAGCATTGCTTATTGCTGCTCCACACATGTACGCCTTCCACAGGTGTGTTGCTGACCTGTATGTAAGGGGGCCCTTACTCAGCAGACCAGCAGCCTTCTTGCACTCAGCAAACACTTGGGAGGCACAGCAAGTCCTGATATATGCACTGGGGAGCAAAGTCTGCCTCTACCCTCTGATTTCAGGCCATCCTCCATAAATGTGCAATATACAGGGCAGCTTTTGTCCAAGTAGTCTCAGGTGAAGGGTGATTACTGTATGATTCTTTGGTTGTAAATATTGTGTACCTAAAAACTACTTTGCTTCCTTAATCATGTTCCTTTTACACAAAGCATTCAACAGTCTTGAAGTGCCAGCTCCCATGTGCCTCCGCATTATAGTAGATTTTAATGACAGGGTCAGATGGCTGTTTTTTTCCATACAACTTTGGCCTCATTAGATGCACAGGATTGTCAGTACTTCAGGAGCAGCTATTCAATATTTTGTTTTATCCTCATTGGCCTATGGGTTATTTTCTGCACATCCTTCAAACTGTGTTCCGAAGACAGAATTTTGAATTTCCATCCTGGATCCCATGGAAAAAGGAGTAGCTGACCATGTAATTTAAAACTGTATCATAATCCATAAACACAAGGGGGATGAATTAAGGTGGCACACCATAATATATAATGAATTAAGGTACTTTGGTTTCAGTCATTTGCTGATCATTTTAATTTTGTGTCCAGTTCTGAGCACCGCATTTCAAGAAGGATGTGGAGACATTGGAGAGGGTCCAAAGAAGAGCAACAAAAATGATTAAAAGTCTTGAAAATGTGATCTATGAGGGAAGATTGAAGGAAATGGGTTTGTTTAGTCTGGAAAAGAGAAGACTTAGAAGGGGCATGATAGCATTTTTTCAAGTACCTTTTGATGATAGGACAAGAAACAATGGGCTTAAATTGCAGCAAGGGAAGTTTAGGTTGGACATTGGGAAGAACTTCCTAACTGCCAGGGTGGTTAAACACTGGAATAAATTACCAAGGGAGTTTGTGGAATCTCCATTATTGGAGATATTTAAGAGCAGATCTAGATCGTGCTTGGTCCTGACATGAGGGCAGGGGACCGGACTTGATGATCTCTGAAGGTGCCTTTGCAGTTCTAGTGTTCTGTGATTCTATGATTTGCAGCAGTGAAATTAATAATGCATATGTGGCTTTTTTACAAATAATACCTGTTTTGCTCTTCTCTTTGTGGGGCTCAAAACAAGTGTTTACCAAGATCCCCTTTCAGTGGCAGTTGTCTCATGGTGGCAGAGTTCTACACCAAAAACACAGGGATTGGGAAATACCCTTGTGGCCATTGGACAACTTGGTTTTAACCTTTGGGAAAAGCAGCACAAAGTGCACCATGCTATCTAGACGGCCAGGCAGAAGTGCTGGCATGAGTTCCAAAGGCCACCGTATGTTGCTTCTGCTGACAGAAGTACAGCTGCGTAGGTTGCCAGTTAGCCCATCTATCAGGGAAAAGAATCTGGTACTGAGCTGCAAATTTCCCAAATGTCATCTGCATCCTCCCATCTTCCCCCACCACCTTGCGTTGTTGTTTCACTTAGGGTATGTCTACACCGGTGTTAAAAGCCTACAGCAGTACCATCCCAGCTGACTCAGGCTTGCAGGGCTTAGGCTGAGGGGCTTGTAAAATGCAGTGTAGATGTTTGGGCTCTGTGAAGTTGGAGGGTCCGAGGGCTCTGGAATAGTTACACTGCAGCTAAACAGCCCTTAGCTGCCAGTCTTGAGCTTTTAGTCATGCTGCAGACATACCCTTAGAGAGAGAGGACCTGAAAATGCATAATTCTAGGAATAAAAATACTTGAATGGAGCCGTACTGATTTGCAACCAGTCATATAAGACTGTGCACATGTTCGGTAATGGCAAGATTTGAGAGTTGCTGAGTTCAGCCTATGGCTGTGTGTGAGGCCTGCAGAGAGCAGAGCCAAGCTATGGGGTCAGTGGACCCTCCACGACAACTTTAAGTCTCCAAGATGCTTTTCCAGCTTAGTGGATTAGGGGAAGGCGTGAGCGGCTCCTGAAAGGCGTCAGGTTCCCTCCACTCCCGTTGTATTGAGGGAGATGGAACTATTTAGGGGGCACTCAGCACTGTGCCAGAATCAGGCCCATGGAGACGCAAGGTGATCTCAGAGATCTGCTCCCATAGGGTGACTGCTCTGTTGATTTAGAAACCAGGGACTGAGGTGGGGAAAGGAAAGAAAGGAATCTGGGGTGCAAGTTGACTGAACTGAGGCCATGCTGGAGCTGTGAAATTGACAAGGAGATGGGGCAGCAAGAGCCCAGATGCCTGTAGGTCCCCACTCCCAGCTGTGCTTCTGCTCAGCTCTGAAGGCCCAGAATCCTGGGTAGCTGCCCCCAGCTGAGTTAGCCCTGCTGCCCTACCAACACACACTCGCAGCCAGGAACAGAGAGCCAAGGGTCCAGGGAGCTGGTGGGTCCCTGACAGGAAGCTGCACAGACCTGAGAGCCCTGGATCCCAATCCCCTACGCTGCCTGTCTACAGCTGGTGGAAGCGCTCCTAGTGAGAGCACACAGTGCTGACAGAAGTGGGGTAGTGTGGATGTCAGCCACTGCAGTAGCTATTCTCGTGGCTGTAAATTAACCTAATGCAGGTCAATTTAGGGTGGTAGTGTAGACATGCCCTTCGATACCTTTACCCTTTCTGCCCCAGATTACCTGGTGATGTTTCTCCAAAGCCTCCATGATAAAATTGCAGTGTACAAGGTGGAACTGAAACACAGTGAAATACAGTTTAAAAAATACCCAAGAGCAAATCTGAAAAAAAATATATTTTGAATACTGTTAATGTAACAAACGCAGGGCGAAGTAAAAACATTCGAGACTCCCACATGGTTTCATATGGAGCTCTGTAAACACCTAAGAGCAGAATGTAGCACCAGATATTTTAATGGATTTTACATCCCAATAAAAAAGCACTTGCATAGCTGCCTGATCATTCAGCCATGAGAAAAAGACACATGCAGTGCATTAACTGAAATGACTGTCTCCATATTATGTAACTCAGGCAGACTGCTGCTTCCACTCCTTGCCTCCACATTGACTTCCTATGAAAGCCTCTCCCATTGTTCAGGAAATCAAGGCTGGAAAAGGTCTCAAAGGAGCAAACTCTCATAACTTTATTCCCACTAGTTTCTCTATTCTAGCAATCATGATTTCAAGAAAAAAGCACAGTGGGACAACTATTCCTCTGATTTACCTCAGTGCAATCTCACTGAAGGTAAGAGGGTTTATTTTTAGGAATGAGATGAGCAGGGGTTGGCTCCCATCTGTTGTCATTCGACCTGAACAAGTTCTCCATTATCTTCCTTTCAAACAATCTGATAATCAAGTCCTGCGAGGAGCCATCTTGGCTTCTACATTGTGGCTACCGTGCATAGCTGACCATACTCCCCTTTGTTTTTTCCCATCATTTGTAGACACTCTGAATTGCTTTGTAACTTGTTTGAATGCAGGAGTGAGAAAATATCAAGCAGTCTAGTCTAGTCTTCATTTTTATATCGCGCTTGTCACCGTGTGGCGTATTTCCTTAGAGGAAATCTCCAGTCTGATTGGTTGGGTTCTTATACCCAGTGAGACAAGTCTTCCTAGTTACACCAGGACAACCCTCTTGATTTCACTGGGTTGCACATTCTTCCTTCCTTTCTTTCCTTCTTCCTCCTCTTCCTTCTCCTCCTCCTCCTTTTTTCTTGAGCATGCATAGAACATCATGGAACCATTGTAAATATGTTTAATGCTTCATATAAGCTAAATACAATGAAAAACAAATGTTATTCTTGTGGCTGAAGCCCGGCAATCATTCCTCCTTCTCACTCTCTCACCACTCTTCAAATTCTTGTTTTTCTGGCCCAAAGTGCAACATGACATCACTCAGAAAGTCCTCCTTACTTTTCCATGGACTCTTTCTAATCCTGCCCAGCCATTCAGTCAATGATAACCAGCAAGGAGGCTGGGCTGCTAGGGTCAGATCTGTAAGGCCAAAATGCGACATTTTGCTGAAGCACTATTGTGTGCAACACAGAGAGCACTCAATCAGGGTTTTAAAAGACAGCCACTGTTCACGTAGCTGTCACTGATTGGCTGATCCTAGGCAAGCACACATGGGTCACAGGCCCCCCCAAATGGTGACTAACCACAGGAGCAGGGGAATTCGATGTTCTGGGACAGTACTGTGCACTGGTCTTAGGGAGAGCTAGCACTGTAATGGGACATTAAAATCACTATGACTGTCCCCACACTTTCCACAGCAGGTGTTTTGTTAGGGGAGAGATCTCACTGCCGAGGGTGAGCAGGGAATCAAGGGAGGGTCTGCTCCAACACTGTGGCTCCCACCCTGGCGCTTATGAGGCTGGCCTGTGTGCAGCTATAGTCACTCTCCCTCTGTGGTGGCCGAGTGGCCCAGGAACATTACCCTGAATGGGGTAGGAACAGAGAAGCTCTGCCAAAGAACCTGTGGCAATGGACTGTCCAGATCGCCATGTGACTCTTGTGGAGGGTCCGAGGCAGATTCTGTGAAGTGAGGGTGTCCACTGACATCCTATTTCACTGCTCTGCCTAGGGGCGCATCACACAGACACAGGGCGGCCTTCTGCAAAACCCTCCCTGCAAACTCAGCACACAGAAACAAGCTGGCCTTATGCAACCCTCCAGTGCTAAAATCGAAGCTTCTTACCAGGAGCCTCCTCCACTGTCTCTGCTTCGCCACACTGATTGCCATGAGTAACTAGCCTTCTCAGGGGCAGGGAAGAGCTCCTGGCTGCAAGCATCTCTGAACACCAAGTTGCCCTCTGCTTCTCGGTCCTGCTTCCCCCTCACACCACCACATCACCCCATCCACCATTTCCTCCTGGCTTGGTTCCTCTCTCGCCTGGCCTGAGCCAGCAAAGTATCTACAGAGTCCTCCAGAGTGGAGGTGGGGTTGCCACGGAGTATCATGTCCAGCTCTTTGTAAAGCTGAACTCTTGTGGGCGCAGCACCAGAGCGGCAGTTTTTCTCCCACGCCTTGTGGTTGGAGTTCTGCAGCTCTGTCCTTGTGACCCTGAGCTGCAATGTGTCCCAGTCATGGCCTCCTTTCATTATTAAGCATGTCAATAGATATCATAATTCCTGCGCCTGGAGCGCAGCTGGGTCTCCTCAGCTTCCTCTCCCTGCGTGTTGATGAAGTCCATCACGTCGGTGTTGCACCGTGCAGGGGATCACCTGGTGCGTGGGCCAGCCACGGTCACCTGGACAGATGTGCTCCAAGCACTCCACCCATCCCTAAGCAAACAGCAAGGGGACTGTCAAACTTCCCAAGGAATTTGATGGGCAGGGCTGATGACTGGGCCCCTTAGGGCAGGGCAGTAGAGGTCAAACTGGTGAACAGAGCATTGTGGGACATCTCCAGAGGACAGCTGCAATGCTGTAGTAGAGAAGGGTGACTACACCGGTGTCCCAGCACTTTAGCCCCTGCACTGGATGCTGTATGCCTCTCATTGGGGTGGCTTTTTACAGTGTTGCAGCCACGCAGCTCCTGCGCATTAAGTGAGTTGGCAGTGTGAACACCTTGGGAATTACAGCAGAGAGCTGTTTTACTCTGCAGAAACTTGCTGGCGTAGACATGCACCCTAAGACCATTCGCCTTTCTTCTTACAGCTACGACTCCGTAGTAATTGCAACAATGGTTCTCAAAGTTGGCCTTATTTCAAATGGCTCTTGAGATTCGAAACAGGAATAGCAATCTGCTTGTCATATATCTGACAAACCATTTATTGCTTTCTCAGAATAATCATCATCTGCCATCAACTTCAAGTAAACTTGGTTTATAAAGCAAGCAAGGAGATTAGGATGATTTGAAGCACTAGAGCAACAGGCACTCGGACAAATCCATGTAATACAACTGGCAGATGTTCCCAGTACGTGCTTTTTTCGATGGTAGTATCTTTCAAAAATGAAGGCAAATGAAGGCTGGAGTGAGGGCTAAGCCGGGGGGAGGGGCAGAGGTGGGTGGCTTAGGGCAGAGGGTTTGTGAGGTCTCAAGGCAGAGAGAGAGGTGTGGAAGTTAGGGCAGGGCTCTCAGGACAGGGGGCTGGTAGGTAGGGGGATTATCGAGGGCCATCCATGGCGGTGAGAATGGTGATGCTCTAGCAGCACTTCCTGCCAGGAGGCCTGAGCAGTGCCCCCCAGCCAGCAGCTCCTCTTGAGGGGACCGGGGCTGCACTCCCTGTCGAGTGACTCCTGGGAGGGAGGGATCCATGGTTGTGTGCTTGTTGGCGGGGGGATGAGGCTCTGCAGGTTGGCTCAGGACTCCAGCTGACCCGCATGGCCAGCAGCCTGAGGAAGAGGGACATCACTCCAGTGGCGCTTGCAGTTTCTCCAGGCATCTTTGCTTGGGGTAGTGGCTGTTCTGTACTGCAGCCTCTTGGGGACGGGACAGTGCTCTGCAGGCTGACCCTGACCTCCAGCTGCCCCCCAGCCCTTCACTGGGGCAGCACTTTGGGAGCTACCCACAACCTCCAGCATCCCCCTCCATCTTGCTGCCTGTTTGGTGGGGCACTCCAGGGGCCAGCCAGGCTCCAGAGGTGGCTCTCCAACCTCCAGGACCCTCTGCAGCCTTCAGGCTGTTGCGGGACCAGGCTCTGGGGGCTGCCTGTCCCTTCTGCAGACCCTCCTCATGGCCTGTAGAGGAGTTCTTGCACAAACATAGCACAGACAGACTCTAAAATATACATACAGATTCTGGAACAAAGGCCTCAGTGCAATGGTTAGCTTCCTTCGTTAATAGCTGTTGGCTTGGTTTTGTGTGCCAGCAGGGCTATGTGTGGGTTAATATGCCTCAGTTTCTATATGGTGGATTACTGTAGTCTTATAGCAGTAATCAGATTTTATTACTTTATGGTTGCAATTAGACTGTGAAATAGTGTAGTCCCCTCTGGAAAGCAGTGGAAGTGCTAGCACTGGGGACATTTAAGACGAGACTTAACAAAGCATTAGATAAGACACTGTCTAGAACAATCCTTCGTTAGTGAATACATTGTAATTCAAGCCTTAACATATTCCTGATTCTTTGTAGGCAGGGCGAGAAGATTTGTGCCCCAAAGAGGGTCCATTTCATCACCTTAATTCTACAACTGTCCTTCACCAGCTGTACTTGCCATTTTTTGTAGTGACCTGTCAGCTAACAAGGCTTAGTCCTGGGGCTTGGGATTGGCTCGGGCCTCACTGGGTCCACGCCCTGGTTCAGGATGGGGGTAACAAACAAACAGCAGTTCAGGTGAGGGTCACTGGGTCAGATCCTGCTGCAGAGTGGGGCAACTAACAAAAGAAGTTCACAATGGTTAGGCCTCTGTGCAAGGCAGTGGGCTGACAAACCCAGGCATGTTCCTAGAACAGCAAGAGAGGGAAACTGCCATGCACCGGTTAGGAGTGCCAGGAGGAGCGCTGGCCCACCCACTCCACTACACCCTGGCCCAGGGCCCTACTAGTGGCAGAGCAGTCTGCCACCATGGTCAGTGGGGATCCACACTGCGACGCACTGTCCCAGCTATTCCTGGGTGACTTCCCGACACCTCCCACTTAGAGCTCACACCTCACAGTGACGCAAGTTGGGTTTTTCTGTGCTGGGGTGGAGTGGGATCTCCGTCCTTGGGTGTAGCTCCTCTTCAGTGAGGTCTGGTGGCCCAGGCCAGCATTCGGCCTCCTGCAGGGCTATCCTGCCCTCCCAGCCTGGGAGAACAGGTGCGTCATCTGCATTTTTTGGTGGATGGCCGCAACTGGGCTTCTGGCTGGGTCTTTATAGATAGCCCCGCCCTCTGCCTTCCTTTCAGGTAAGGGTTCGGGGCTAGGTTCTGCTCTCTAGGCTTCAGGGAGGGGTTCTTCCCCTTCTTGGTCAGTGAGCAGCCACTGCTCTCTATATGACCATTACTGACTCAGCTGTCAAACAACCACCAGATTGATCTGGGTGACTTTACATAGAGGAGATAAAGCCTTATTTTTTTCACAGGTATGGGTTGAACATCTCTAGTCTGGCACCCTGGGGACCTAACCAGTGCTGAACAAGAGGATTTGCTGGACCATGGGAGGTCAATATTGTCTAGCAACTTTACCAATATTCCCACTGCTGACTGGGCACTTAAAAGACATTTAGGGATAAAGTAGAGCTAAATAACAGCACAGAATGCTGAGAGCCAGGACTCATGGCTGTAAACAAACTTTATGAGACCACAGGAAACTTGCCCACACCCATGATAAATGGTTGTCCATCCAACTAAAATAATGCCAGATTATGGATGTTGCTAGATGACAGTGTCGGACTAGAGAGGTTCAACCTGTATTGGGCCCTCACAAGTCCTATTTTTTAAAATTTCTCAGCTAAGCACTATTATTTAAGGAACTTGTTACTTCCAATGGTCAGAGTTTGAAGGTGGTAATCTTCAGAAAAGAGCGCAAGACTACTTTTTGTTCACAGAACTTTACTATTATTTATTAAGTGTTGACCATGTTGTTTCAATGACACCTATAAAAATCAGCTCAGCGGTGAGAGATTGTGGGGCAGTTGAGGAAAGCAAATTATTATTTTAACTTTCAGATCATTTGGAACCATCAGGTTGTGCAACTGGTGGCCTCTGTAACCAGGTGTTCTCATATGTGGTACCCTTGTTTCCCCATTGTTTGTCATGTTCAGTGCATCTTATTTCAAAGAATATTACACATTTCTGAGGGCTCGTTTACACTTACTCGGCGATAAACCCTCTGGAGATTGATCTCCCACGGGTCAATTTAGCGGGTCTAGTAGATCGCTAAATCAATTGCTGATTGCACTCCTGCTAACTCTGATACTCCATGAGGTCACAAGGAGTAAGGGAAGTTGACAGAAGTGTTTTCTCCCATCAACCATCTGCTGTGGGGATGCTGCAGAAATTCATATTCAGGTACATTGACTCCATCAAGGCTATTCACATAGCTGAAGTTGTGTATCTTAAGTCAGCTTTCTTCCAAAGTGTAGATTTGGCCTGCGTTGCCCTGACACGATGCAAATAACCATGGGGAAAAGCTTATGAATAAATATTCTGATTGAATTCTAGTTCTGTGACCAATGATTTTTAAATATATGACAATTCTCATTCTGAGGAGCCTTCAATCAATTAGCTTACTGCATTTACTGATTAGTATCAAGGTCTAGATCTTGAGCATATAAGACCCAGTGTTTCAATGTGCTGGGCAGCAGTTGTATTAAAATCAAGTTGAGGGAGTTGAGCAGCCTTCAGGTAGTTTTGCAACCCTTTGTTGTATTAGATCCACAGCAGGGATGGGTTTTCTTCCCTGTGCTTTGAATTGTCATATGAGTGACTTTTATGTTTTTAATAATAATTAGATGCCTACTTACCAAAGGTTTTGGCTGCAAATTAAGGATTACCTCCTGAGCTGGTGCAAGTCAGCATTGCTTCAGTCACTGCCATCCAAGTGAATGAAGCTACCCTCGCCCTTACCAGCTGAGGATCTTGCCACGTGTTAATAAACATACATTCTGACTCTTTGTAATTGCACAAAAAAGTATGTCATTTTCATGAACAGGAATCCTGCGCAAAGTACACCTGTCCACTGAAAGCAGAATAAAGCCCTGCAGTTTATGGAAAAATTCAAACATTGTTTAAGCTTTTCTGCCAAGAGCTTAGAGAGATTATGTGGGGAGATACCCTAAGACTCTCTCAACTGAATCCTTGAGCAGTATTTTCAGTATACTATTGAAGTGCTTTTGTGCAAATCAGGAGTGTTTTTACAATAATATGTTAGTCTTTTGGAAGTTGCATTTAAAAAATAGCTTACAGGTTCTCTTGCATAATAATTCCATTTTGTGAGCTTTGCTGTATGAAGAACCCATCATTCATACAAAATGGGAGTATTTGAACTGAATAATTTAATTTACTTAGCTAAAGAGATTCCCACTAAATATAATTTTAAGCTGCTTCTATTCAGTAAAAATTCAAGTCACTCTTAAATATTTAACCTCATTAGATGAGAAAAGTCACATAAGAAAAAGTGTGTAATATATTTTTGCTATACCTGCTGTATGCAGTTTTAAGTCTTTCATTTTGGAAAATCCCCTGTAAGTTGAACTACAAGCATAGAAGTTTTCTCATTAATCATTTCAGGTGGTTGAAGCAAGCTTTAGTGTTTAAACAAAAATCTGAATTAATCCAATTTTATTTTTAATGTTTTAAATGGGCTTGCCAGAAAAAAGGTCTGTTTGCTTGTGCAAACCAGGTAATTGCACATATAAACTGGCAGCTAGGAATAACTGTCAGATCTCTTGTGACCTGCAAATGTTTGTCAGGGGTAAAGTGTGCACGTGTTTTTATGAGAATCACTGCTGTGCCTTTTTGGAAACTGACCTAGTTGTGCTACATTTTTCTACTTTGGTGCCTGAAATTTATGAATTCAGTATCAGTCCATAGTGTCCACATGCAGAGTCAGTAGGAAGAGTGGCTGGTCAGCTGCCATTGAAAATCAAGCCAGTTATTTGGGCTCCTGAGCAGCGTTCCCTCTAAATTTTTCCATCCATGTACCAAATAAATTTTGTGTGCGCCAAGGCAAGTGCGCAGGGGCATCATCCGTAGGAACCCCTGCTGCCAGCTGTGGGCGCTCTGCCAATCAGCTGGGGCGGCATGTGAATCTCTGCTGGGCGGCCAGCCAAGCACGTAGCTTACAGGGAACACTGCTCCTGAGTATGAGGGTGGGGGGAGTTCCCTAAATCCCAAGAGTTCATTCTGACAGTGTGAACTTCATCCTTTACAACCGTGCACCTGGTGGTATTTTTATATTAAGGTTCACCCCTGTCCCATTTGTTGTGTGATAACTATTCATGTTCAGTTGATTTCTGATTTCATTAGGGCCACTAGCTGTGACACCAGACAAGTTATGAACACTTTGTCTATTTGATTAATTAACAGGCTTTTATTTCTAGCACCAAAATTGCTTACAAGTGGAACAGAAACCCTCACCTCCTTTGACAGCTGTAAAACAATTTAAACAAAACCAGTATCTGAGTGGTATTTCAGTCCCTATTTAACCTTAAACCAGAAGCACTTATAGTATTCTTTGGTGTCGTTACCTGGACTTGCTATATGTGTTCTGTGTATTCGGACAATCAAACTTGTTGCTTTCAGTGACCAAAATACATTTTCTCTTGTTCATCCTGCAACGCCTCCACAGCTCAGGGAAAGTGCACAGGATTCTGCTCTTCCTCTCCTATCATGGCCAGATCATTAACTTATTTCCAGTTGCAGGGCCAAACTTTCACTCTCTTTTACATTTGTTCAATGCCACTGTCTCCAGAGTCATTGAACAAGTGTTGTTAAGGGCAGGATTTGGCAGGCAGGGAGCATATGGAGTGGTTCCATGTTACAGCTCAGAACATGGTCTGAGACTGCAGAGCTAGCACAGTATCATTTTACTTGTACATGAAAGACATTTGACCAGGAGTCATACTGAGAGGCAAAAGACAACAATAAGAACAAAACAAAAAACAACCCATGGAATCCTACATCTGTCACCACTGCATTTGCTAGAGAGGTTTAACACAGTGTACGAATTCTGCCTGCCTGGATGGGGACATAACTGCTGTTAATTTCCATAAGACTTGTTCCTAGGTATCTGAAGGCAGATTTTGGTCCAGTCCAGATATAAAACCTATTTCATTGTTATTCTGCTCTATCGGGTATATTAATAAACATTTCAGACTGCAGATAAAGGGATATTTTTCTCTTGGTTCACTTCAAACAACTCTCAGGGCATTTAGATCGCTTATTCAGCAAACCTGAATAACCTGAAGAGAATTTTAAAAATGGCTTGTCAAAATACAAGAAAGTTTCTATCTTCCCATGCATAGAGATACACTTTAGTGTTAGAGGAGAGCATGGAAGGGCTTGAAAAAGACCAGACTTCATTAGTAATGCTTCAATAAGTGGATCCTCAATAAATAGTCTATTAATGTTTTATCTGCTGGTTTTGATTGCTGAAACATCTCTGCCTGCACCAAATACTTGGCATGACAGAGTTCCAAGTATGAGAATTTCGAAAATCCTACTTAAATTCTTCTCCCATCTAAGTTCTGTTGTGTTAGACTAGCTCTGAGAACTTTTGAAAATCCCACCCTAATAAGAGAAATGTCCTTAAGAAAACCAGTAGATTTCAAAACTAGACAAAGGAGAGCAGAGCCTCGTGAGAAGTATTGAGGAAGAAATGGATAACTAAATACATAAGATCTTCCTGTAATTAGAGGCAGACAACATTGGCTAAACTCACACTTAGTGTGTGCTAACAGTGCATTAATAATGGTGGAGTTGCACCTGCCTGCATGTCTGAAGTTTGACCTACGTGTGCGTGCGCAATAGTTTTCCATTGCCTCACTTGTAACAGTAACCTTTTCTTAAAGGCACAACAAATGAAGTGTGGCAAAGGTTAGCTGCAGGGGCAGAAGCCATTTACCTTTATGTTCATATGTTTATCTAGATGTAAAATTGTGTTCTGCCCTATCTCTATGATGAATGATATAAAGACAAAGAACATTGCCTTGGCTTGCAAAGGCTGTCCATCATCATATAACAAATGAACCCTATAAAAGCGCCTGTATGAACTGTCATGCTTCAGAATTCATTGTTGTACCAAAGGTTGTTCTGTTTCTCAACTGATATGTCTCATTTTCCTTTCTTTCAGGGTTTTGAGGATCCCAAGGACAAGTAAGAAAATTCTGCCATAAACATTTTATGTTCCTGTGTTCTTGGGGCTTTCCCCCTCTTGTGAAATTAGCATTTGAGACAGATGCCCAGTTGCCAACAGTGGACATGGGAGTCCCCCGTCTTTTTTTATTCACAAGTGGAGTCACAGTCTGGAGCATGGGAGTGACATTTCCTGTTGGGGCAGCTAATTCACAGGCCACGAGTGCTGAGAAGGAGTCAATGTGTGCTAGATCCAGAACCTGTCCTAGAGAATTATAAATGATGCTGCCACGTACGGCATCCTCTTGCCCCTGGGGTTTCTTGGGCAAAACAGTAGCCACTGTCACCTTCTGTCTTTTTCCTTTCCTTTCTTTTCCTTTCTTGTTCCTCCTCTCCCCTCCCAGTTAAGGAACTTCAAAGGGAACAAGTTCAGTGTATAAGTTAAAGGCAGATGGGAGTGGGGATTGTAACATGGGGGAGTATAGGAAGACATTTCCATAGTTCCAGTACTGAATCAGAAGAACCCCTGAGAAAAGACAATTGTGGCAGAACATTCACTGTGCTTACAGGGGTTTCCATATCAGCTGGTCCATCCAGCAAAGGTCATGTCCGTGCTTAGAGCTTTAGCAGTCATTTAGGGGGAGTGGGAGCTCAGATAAAAGAAACCCAACCAGATAATAAGAGGTGCGAAATGCATTTAGACTTACTCTACTGCCAGTGTCAGTGAAAGACTTTGAAGTGGGTAGTGAAGTAGAGGAGCAGCTGGGCCAGGAAACAAGAGTTAACTTTGTGTAAACTTATACTGGGCTCATGTCCTAAATGAAGCAACTCAAAGAGAAATAACAGACCAGTAGCTGTACTGGGATACTTGGGTTCATATACAGAGAAGTCAGTTGCACCATCTCTGTGTTATTTGTAGATAATGAAAGCTATCCAACTGTGACATCAAACAAATGAATCACTCTATTAGCCACAATAGGCAAGGTCATGTCCTTTACTTATGAGTCACTTACAAATTTATCCAACCCTCACAGGAGTCCTATCAAGTAAGAAGGTAAGTTAGAATAATCATCTCCTCCATTTTGCAAGAGAAAAAGCTAAGGCAGAGAAGTTGCAACTTGCCACGGGGAGATGTTGCCAGAGCTAGCATTTGAACTTCAGAGTTCTGGACTCCCAGTTCTCTGCTAAACTCACTGGGCCATGCTTTTCAATGAATAAAGCAGCCCATCCCATGAAAACTGTTACTGAAACAGGGATGCTTGAAGCCTGCACAGAAAAGTATCATAGGCAATGTTCCCTCTAATCTTTCCCATCTGTATGCAGGTGGGTTTTTTCCATCCATAAGTAGAAAAAGAAAATGTATGTGCAACAAGGCATGCGCAAATGCAAATCACCAATAGAAACAAACCTAGCTGGGGGAGCAGACATACAAGCACACAGCTTACAGAGAACCCAGGTCAGAGGAGAATTATGAGATATGTTGAAGGGACCAGCATTTCAGAATGTTGGGTCCCTCCCTCCACTAAAAAGGGTTGTGACCAAAGTCTTCAGACATGACCAATTATGTTAAATGCCTAAGTTTGTGGTAGTCCAACTTTAAAGGCTTGGTTTGCAGAGACACTGAACACCCACAGGTCTCAGTAAAGCCAGTTGGAGCTGTGCAAGCTTAGATCCTCTGATAATCGGGCCCCTTTAAGGTCTGTCAAACTGAGGCAACCAAAATCACAGTCTACTTCTGAAAACATTGGCCTGTGAGAATGAAGACTAGTTCCGTGAAGTTATTTAGTACTAAACAAACCTCTGTGATAAAAATGCTTTCTCCACCTTCCCCTTCAACATTTCTGATCTTCTCACTTGTTTTCAAAGCATACCAAGAAGAAAATTTACATATAAATGATGTTTTCTCTCAACTATGCTGGGCCATTACGAGAAGGCTATAATAACCATATGTTAACAATAAATTTCCAAAAAGATTATCTGCTTTGGTTAAATTCATATGACAGGTCATTAAAATGAGTAATATTTGCTCTGAATTTTCCCATTTACTCAGGGTCATATATCAGCTTTGCCTTAATTTTTTATTTGCTTGCCACTTTTTTCAATTTGAAGTTGTTCTCAAAAGAATTATTTTCTTGTTCTTTATTCCAGTTAGTCCGTTTTTAAAATCTGCTGGTCTCTTTTATTAAAAAAAAAAAAATCAGGATCATGTTAACTCTGAGGTTTTACCTCTGAATTTTGACCAAGAATAATTAAATCCTAAAATTGCATTGATAGATCTCACTGGAAGTGTTTACAATGAAAGTACCAGTTGAACCTCTCTCGTCTGGAACTCTCTTATCTGGCAACATCTGTAATCCACCATCAGTATAGTTTGCTGGACAGATGCTTACCATGGGTGTGGCCAAATTTCCCATGGTCCCATAAAGTTTGTTTACAGTCACCAGTCCTGGCTCCCAGTGTTTGTTGCTGTTGTTTAGCTGTAATTTACCCCTAAATGTCTTCTAAGAGCCCAGTAAGCTGTGAAAGTGTTGGTAATGCTGCTAGACAATATTGACCTCTCACGATCCGGCAAATTTTCTCATTCAGCACCAGTCAGGTCCTGAGGATGCTGGACTGGAGAAGTTCAACCTGTAGAGGAAGAGCCCAGCAGGAAGGAGTTGTGGGGGGAACCAACCATGCCAGCTGTTTATTCATAAAGCATCTTTTGATGCTGTTGTAGAAGTGAAGAAAAAGGAATGTATTTTACCTGTAGATTTTTGCTGTGAATAAATCTAGCTGCGTGGGAGCTGAACTGAATCAGTTGCTGCTGCCATTTGTAAAATATCTGGTTTTAGGTCAAATTGACACCTTCCCTGGAAATGACAAATGGTTCAGGAAGTATCAGAAGAAGCATGTTTGGGAATTTCTGCTGATACTCCTGTAGTAGGACTAATACAAGCTGTTTCATGCTCTGTGCACTAATTACTCTGTCCCCCATGGAGTCTCGAGTGGGAGGTGTCATTCACTAGGAATCAAAGTTGGCAGGTGTTAATAATTTTCAGCGAGGGGCATTAAAACCATAGCAGGTCTTTCAGAGGGGCCTCCAAATTGAAGCATTTTGATGCAACTAAATGCTTTTGAAAGCCTGAGGAATAATTCTGAAGTCGGTCTGACTTCAAAGGACCCTAACATTCTCTCTTTGCAAAGAGTATCAGCAAAACTTTCTGCACACAGCCTTCATTGCTTGACTCTACCTCTGTCAGAACTATCCCCAGGTCTGAGTCTTCTCAGTGCTTGGCGTCTGAGGCTAGAATTGTACTTCTAAAGGTGATGTGGATGAGTGTCCAAAAGGAACTGCTCTCAGGCAATCAATGCAAGACTAATACACTGGGCTGGGTAACACTGAATCTTAAAACCTTATCCCCAGAGGTGAAATGACCCATAGGTTGTTACTAAGCTGGAACCAGCCAGCTGCAATCAAAAACTACTCAAAGTTTCTTCTCATTTCTGTGTCCTCCCAGGCCATGCTGTTATATGGAACTATGTACCTTGCTAAGGCTCACTGAGACAGCAGTGAGGTTTAACTTTGGATTCTCAAACACAATTATTGCAATTCTCCTATAATAAAGCAATGGCTAAATTTAAATGGCCCAAAGCTAGAAATAACTATCAGGAATTTTTGAATGCCTTCTGTAAATAGGACTAAGTAATTTCCTTGCTCTTTTTGTGAGGCTAGAGAAAAGGTTTGTGAGGACCGAGCAAAAATAAAAATATCTCTGCTTACACTTAAGCAGATGTGGTTTCTTTAAAACAAACATCTAGAAGTAAATTGAATTTCCTTTCCTCTGAGGGGAAATCTAAATTGCATTTCAGAAGTGGAATATTTACCATTTGATGGATTAGATCACTGCGGTGTCCAAAAATAAAAACAGTCCTTCTCCTTTCCCTGACTCTGGTTGAAATGCAAACCTTTGTTATAACAATATTAAGGAACTGAGACATTTGCATTTGCCAGACTGCCTCCTGAATGAATGCTGGGGAGGTAATGCCCATGGCTTGTCTACTTTATATATGTATCACTGTCGTCTTTTGGCTGGAATTTCAGTGATCAATGATGTTTGAAATTGAAGTTGTGGGTTTTGAGCTCTTCTGAAAATCGGCTGTGGCAATGCAAAAGCTAGTGAAAAAGTCTCCTTTCATTCAAGTGGTGTGGGGCATTGGCTTTTGAAGCAAAGGTTCTGATTATGTTGTAGCAGCTGTCATGAAGATCTGAGTAGCCTTGATGTGCATCTTACTCATTCCTACAAAGGTCTGTTGGCCAATGGGTTTGTAACAATGTATCCTATATTCCTGCACTTGCCGGTATTTTATAGCACTCACCAACCCCAGAAAAATCAGCTGGCAATACCATCTTTTATCCTGCCCAGTTGTGTTTTAGGTTTCCTTCTCACCAGTGTCTGACCAATGGTTGATTTTGCTTAATAGGGGCTGCATAATGCCTGGAATTGCAACTGGATTCAGTAATGGCATTGGGGTCTGCCCTAACACAAGTCATAAATACTTGGGCCCCATAGAGAGGGAGCAGGATAGCAAGATTTCAGCTTGAACTTTTAATAAAGGGACAATGTCAAAGTATAAAAATTCTGGCTAAGGTTTTTCAGAAATGAGGAGTGATTTTGGATGCCATCAAATTGTTGGTTTTCATCACAGTTTGAAAATTACCTCCCTATAAGGTCGGAGTACAAGTGGGCATCAGAAAAATTGGGGTATGAAAAAACCTGAGGGACTGTGTTTGTTTGCAAAGTAAGATCTGACTTCATGTTTCCTTTCCACCTTGTGTCGTATTTTTCTCTTAGCTCAAAGGTATAAAGTAGTATCACTTGAATGAGAAAATGATTTGACCCAAGAACCTCTGCATGCCAGGTGGCAGAGGTCCCCGAAGCACATAGGGGAACAGATTTTGCCCTGGAGTTCCCCAAAAGAATGTCATGTAAGGTCTCTATTGAACGCTTGTGTCACACTGGTTGTCCTGACCATTGTGAGATCCATGTACAGAGAGTATGTGAAGATGTGTAGATGCTAAAAATTGTCAGCTCTGTGGTTATACATAGGTCACTCAAAAGTAGCATGTCTTGAGATAAACTTCTCCAGCCAGGGGATGGGAGATACTTGTCTCCGGGAGTGCTGTTGTGTTGAGGAGTCTGTTAGCATTCTAAGGCAAAAGCCAAAGAAGAGAGACTTGAAAAGAAAGTCTAGCTTGAGGTGACTATCAAAAGTCTGTTCTGTTGTTTTGGGAGAGCAAAGAGATGCTTTGGTGTCCTTCACACAGGAAGTAAAACAAGAGCCAGTTCTCAAACAAGGGATCTCAACCAAGCTTGGTTGAAAATGCTGGAGAAAACCTTGGGTGAGATGAGCTTCTTAAGGCAGGAGGATAACTTTTTTGCAGTGCTACAGTTAGTTAAGTTTAGGCTTTAGAATGCATGCTGTGATGTTGTTTTATGTGTAACCATTTGTTACCATCTCTCACAGGCTGTGTCTACACTAGCTCCCTACTTTGAAGGGAGCATGGTAAGTGGTGTGTCGGGAGGTTACTAATGAAGTGCTGCGCTGCATATGCGGCACTTCATTAAGCTAATTCTCCCCCCTCCCCCCCCAGCAACTTCGAAGTTTAACACTTTGTAGTTGCTGCGGGGGAGAATTAGCTTAATGAAGTACTGCATATGCACCGCAGCACTTCATTAGTAATCTCCCAACACCCTACTTACCATGCTCCCTTCGAAGTAGGGAGCTAGTGTAGACACAGCCATGCTGATTTTTATTGGAATGTCTATTCTCTCTTAAGTCCTTTCTTTATTTTCTAATTGCAGTGCAATACTGTGTGTAATATATGAAGCAGGGATCTAATCGGATAACTACAGCACACTGTTTGGGAGCAGATGATCTAGAATTTCTGTGGGTATCCAGTGATTGCATCTGGATACCATGAGAAACCCTTGGAAATGACAACTGTGACTGTGTGATAGTCAACTTCCAAGGCAAAGCCGTCAGCTGGGGTAGCCCAAAGAAGACTGCTTGACTGACTGGCAGGCTGGTTGTGTGGGCAGAAGCAAGACTGTCACCGTGAAGGCAGATAGTGCCTGCAGAAGCGTCACAAGTGGAAAGCTTGAATTTGATATCAATTTTTGCTTTGCCCAGCTGTAACTAACAGGAGTGAGTGAGACAGTGGAGAGTTATGCCCAATACCTTTTATTGTTCCTGACAACACTGCAGATCATCACAACTGGAGAATTTTTCAAGTTCTGAAATTTCAAGATGGGGTCAGGGTAGAACTTGAGAATTGTTGTGATTTTTTTCTCCCGCATTTTTGACCAACTCAGGCAGTAATCTATATGGCAGGAATGAAATACAGGAAAAGAACAAAGCACAAGAATAATAGAATTCCATGTGATTTGAGGGGTTGATGTGTGATACAAAGACACATTTAATGGAAGCAATCACCTTGATAATGGGGAAAGACAGCTATATAAAATATCTTAACTTTGGTGAAGATAGGTGGCCTATGTGTGGCAATGTATCAGACAACTGATAACATTTCACTATGAGATTATCCAGCTACAGTTTGTAATAACTGAGAAGTGATTAACGTTCATGTGACTTTGCTGTGAACTGATTAACTCTTTGGGGCCTCTTTGACAAAAAAGAAAAAAAAATCAAGCTGAGTGCACTTGTAAAGTTCCCATTCTCTTCCACTTTTGTGACCTCCTCAGGCATACGCAAGAAAGCATGAACCCGGAGGATGAGGTGGATGAGTTTCTGGGCCGTGCAATCGATGCCAGAAGTATCGATCGGTTACGTTCAGAGCATGTTCGCAAGTTTCTCTTAACGTTCAGAGAGCCTGACTTAGAGAAGAAGGTAACATTCCCCAATAACTATTCTCTTAGGTGAAAAATGTCTGTTGTAAGTTTTTGGTTGTCCCATTTAATCTTAAGATCCTCTTCCAGCAGCTTGGAGTTATTTTACTTTTTTATTTTCCAATCACCATTTCAGCTCCTCAAGGGAGATCTTAATTTGCACTGTCTCCTCTAAAAGCAGGCACCTGTTGAAGGAAACATTTGATGGAAATGCAACAGGGGGTAGGAATGTATGCTGAACCATTTCCCTCTCACATAAAGCAATGGTGAACTTCAGAGTGAAATTAAGATGTTCTTGTGCCCATTTCTGATCTTTGGAGGATCTGTCTCGGGTCTAGCTCAAACTTACACTCTTTCTGAATGCCACTGCTTTCGTCTACCAATTTTGGAGAGAAAAGGTGAAGCTAATGCACTGGATTTAGGAAATATGGATCTGCCACAGATATCCTGTGAGATCAGGGCAAAGGATTTAATCTCTTTGCACTTCAGTTACCTCACCAGTAAAATGGGGACAATAATTCTCAACAGGGATGCAAGGACAAATTCATTTAAGTTTGGAGGCACTGACATACTGCAATGGTATATAAGGTATAAGTGAATCGGAAGTAAATAGGTTATTTTATACACACACAAACTCTTGGGGAAAATTTAAACTCTGCCTGCCTTTTTTAAATCCTGAACAATGTGTTTGCTTTGATTCTGTGAGCTATCTTTAGGATAAACTTTCATAACAACAATGAAAGGTAAGCCATATTTTAACAAGAGAAGCCATATCTATAAATTTTGTGTTGGTCACCATAGTTAGCAATTTTGTTTGTACTGCCAAAGGAGGCTACAGTGATAGTGATTAATCTAAAGAGTAAGAGGTTTTTGCAGTAATTGCAGCATTTTTCAGTTCTGAGTGGGTCATATCAGAGCTGATCAGAAAGGAAAGCATGTTATTTTCCCCCATTTAATTTTATGATTTTAAGAAAACTAAATGATTCACATATCTTCAGGACTTCCTTGTTTGACAGTTTAGGAATTGAGATTGTTTGTTTGGGCTAAGAATTGCAGTTCTAGAAGTGCAAATGATCTGTTTAGGAACCGGACGCAACTCTTCCATGACCGACACTGACCCGTAATGCAAATGATGAGACCCTGTGGTGGCAAGCTCACGTTTTCATTAGAACCAGCTGAAACTCTGCAAACATTTTTAATGCTGGCAGATACCACCAAAGAATGTTTCCTCACTAGGCTTGAAAGGGGAGAACAAGAAATTGGTGTTTTCACAACAATCTTTCACTTATGACAAAATGCAGTGACTTGTTGATGACACATTACCTTTTAATGCATGAGCAAAAAAAAGTGATGGATTCTATTCTAAAACAAATGTGAAGGGGGAAACCCTTCTCAAGAGGTCTTTGTATTGTATAAGTTGCACCAGTCAGTTCTGTCTTGGCTTTTGGTAGGCCCCAAATCCTTGATGGGTGGGTGAATTTTTCTGCAGAATCCATTGTCCAATTGGCCAACTGCTCCAACTGGATTACAGTTCCCAACAGTCACTGTTACTGCTCATGCTTATAGATTCTTAACAGAGATCATCTCTACCTTGTGCTACATCTTTTAGAGAGACATAGACTCGAAGGGGGTATGGTCAAAGTAAGATCCCAGAAATTTTAGTTTAAACAAGAGATTCTCCTTGTGAGTGTGCCTGAAGATTTATACAGCTGAGCGGGGTCTGAATCTAACACTGAATATACTCAGCTTAGAAGACTTACAAAGCCTTGGCATTGTTTTCCTGTTCGTCCCCACTGGAGGGAGTCCACAATGGAAATGAGTCAATATCTCACAGCTGTGCTTTCTCGTTGGATTTCTCTTTTGATGGACATCATGAAAAGAATGGAATATAAATCCTCTTCCCATCTGCACAGGACCTCTCTACAACATTGAAATCTTTGTGAGGAGTGAGGGAGGAGAAAATGTAGCATAAAGAAAGGGAACATTTTCCCACTTCTCTGGTAATTCTGCAAGCAGTACTTCTTTGGGAACCAAGAGGTGTTGCACCATGGGTTTAGCTGGATGCTAAGAGTGGTTATATGTATTTCCTCTGCTTATCAAAATATTTCACTTCCTGGCAGTACTCCAAGCAAGTGGATGACAGATTTGGCGCCTACGTGGCTTGTGCCTCGCTTGTCTTCCTCTTCATCTGCTTTGTCCAAATCACCATTGTGCCCCAGTGAGTAGCTCTCTATTGCTTTTTCTAGATTCTGGCATTTTTTCACTGTCCTTGAGGCTTTTGTGCAGCCGAGGGAAGCAAAAGTCTTTAAATAATGCATGCCCAAGTGATGCGCAGTGCTTATTGTGTGCATTTGTTTCTAGCAATGGTATATTGTGCATGGCATTGGCGAGCAAGCATTTTCATTAGCCAGGCAGCATGATTTTTTAAAAATATTTACCTCTTATTTGAGAAGTTTGTTTTAGTCTATTTCTAATCCCACAGAAAATAAGATCACTAGCCTACAAAGGGATGTCTTCTGAGGCAACAAAGCCTTTGTAATGCAGGGCTAGAGTGTGCCCAAGTTGAATGCAGCTGAGCAGGTGAGGAAAGGGGAATCAGCAATCCACCCCACACCTCTTGTTCAGCCTAATCGGATCCTGAATTTGAGTATTATTGCAAAGCTCAGCCCTGCTCTATGAGCAAATGAGTGGGGAGGCCAGAGAGTGTGCAGAGCTGTCCAGGAACAAAGAGGGAATTAATCTACATTGTTTTAAGGGCTGCAGTACTTTATTCACTTGTGCCCAGCCAGAAAAGAGAAGCAGTGGGTAGGTACAATGAGCATTTCAGAGTGTTTCAGAGGTATAGTGACTTCTGAACCGGTGCAACATCTTCATGGCCCTGTGCTTAGTCCATTCTCACTCAGTGGATCTTCTCAAAAGAGACAGTGCTTCAGAATTTTCATTTTTATTACAGTAAACCCCCGATTTAGCGGACCCGGATTCAGTGGACTTTGGGAACAACAGATGTTCCAGCCCCCCATTGTTCCCAAAGTCCACTGAATCAGCTCCCCGCAAAGAAAACCCATAAATGCTTGCGACTCGCTGGAGCCGCCAGAGCAGCTGCAGGACTCGCCGTGGCTGGGGCTGCTGAGGAGTTGCCGGGGCCACTGGAGCAGTTGCTGGAGCCGTCATGGCTGGGGCTGCTGCCGTGGCTGCAGGACCCGCCAAGTGCTCCTACCGCCAGGGTTGGGGTGCATACACGGGCAGAAGGCACTTGCATACATGCCCCACGCTTGGTGAGAGGAGCGCATGGTGGCTCTGGCTGCAGGAGCTCCTGTGTCCAGCCCAGGAGGTGGCCCAGGACACGAGGAATCTCCAGCAGCTGCGGCTCTTGCTCGGCAGCTCTGGACACTCACCCATTTTACAGCATTTTGAGCTGGGGATGATGTGAGAGGAAGCTTGGTGGGGGTGGGGAGCGCTATCCGAACACAAGTAAACCCTCACATTTAACGGATTTTCGGCATTAAGGGACACCCCTCCTCCCGATGAGTCCATTAAATCGCGGATTTATTGTAAAGCGAAAAATGAGAACCCATATGTGTTTGCTGGGGACCATAAGAGGCTGAGTAGCAATGCTTTCTCATGAACTGGGCACTTAAAAATAGGAAGTGTTCCTCAGATAATTTTAGAATTGGTCACTTTAATCTCAAGAACAATATCACAGAAGAGTCAGACATGTCCAGTTTATTTTCTTCCTTTCCAAGAAATCAAAAACTTGTTTAAAAAAAACAGATTAATCCCTATCCTTACAACTGCTTTTCACTTCACTCACATCATACTGTTCCTATCAGATTGCATGTTTGGGAGGCCACAAGAAACAATACAGGATTTGATGTTTGAGGTCACTCTTCCTCCAGCAAAAAGAGGACTGCCACTGCTGGAGAAATGAGAGAATCAACAAAGCAGAACAGCAGCAGCGAGAGAGCATATAAAGAGACTGATATGTTTAAGGAAATTAGAGATTGAAAACTGAAATTAGGTCAACCTCTGTCCTTAACTGGTGGCTAACAATCACTAAAGCTGTTCCTTTCACATTTGCCCAGGTTCTGTAAAGATTTGGACCTTAGAGCAGCTGACTTGAGAAGGCTGCCTTGAATTCACACCTTTGTGAGAGAAGCCATTTTAAAAGGATTTGGTTTGCCCGACAAGGTCACTAAGCAGCCCCTGGGTTATTTAATTATAGCTCATTTAACATTTAAAAGAAGAATTGGAAAAAAAAACATCTTGGCCATTGGACATGCTATAGGCTGGCTCTCTTTATTCCTTATTACACAAGAAAATTGAATCAGTTTCATTACAATGTGGCATACGCTCTATGCTTGCCAGTCTTCTCTTCTGAGTAGAAATATTGGATTTTTAGGGATGTTTGGCTTTCCTCAAAAGCATCCATAGGCAGGATACAGGACTTGACACAAAACTGATCTGATCTGTCTGGCAAAAGCTACTGGACTTGACATTTCAGAACCCAGTCTTCATTTGCAGGCATGCTGAAATCTGCATGTATGTTTTCTAGTAGGAAAGTCTCAAATGACTCGGGCTGCTAGATGCCCAAGCCTTTTGAAAATGGGACTTGGACACTTGAAAATTTTACTCTTCCTCAATTTCCTGTCTGCACAATGAATATAACACTGCTTCCCTACCACACAGGGGTGAGAACAAATACATTACAGATTGTGAGGTGCTGAGATACTATAGAAATGGAAAACATATAACTGCTTCAATACTGGAACATTTTTTCCATATATATACAAAAATACTAGCTGACTAGCAAGACTAGGAATGTTGTGTGTTACCTTAGTAACATATCATCTTCAGGGACCCAAACTCATATCTGAGTTGGGTACCAAGTGACCCTGAATTTGATGGATCTGAGGTGCTATACCAGTCTGTAGTGGTCATTTCTCCACACGGAAGAAATAAAATATAAATGGCTAATATCTTCTTAGGAGAGGACTAGAACAGCAGAGGATTTGGAGGTCAGTGGTCAGGTGCATTGGCTGAGCTGTGCAAAAGAAGACTCACTTCCCAGCACATCAATAACCTTGATTTCACAATCATTAAATTCATCTCAGAATTAGAACCCAAAACACAAATACCTGCTAGCTGCAAATGATGATGTATATAATTTTGCAAGAATATAGTGGTAAGGAAAGGGTAGTGTCCCCATTGCATAGGAGTAGTTAAATTCTTTACTGTCCTGTGAATAGCTTGGCATGTCTGTAGACTGATTTGGTTTCTGGAGTAAACAAAGCTTCATGGTTCATCTTTGGACCAGATCTATGTTGCCATCACATTTTTACTCATTTTTCTAATATTCTTAATTGCATGATGGTTGTCTTTCCTGAAGACAGCAATTGACCAGCAGCTGCAGCCATGTGTAGGTGTCTCACCATCAAATACTTTCACAAAGTATCCACCAAATCTGAATCTTGAGCCAAAATAGCAATGATCATTTGAGATAATAAAGGGGAAATGCCTTAATAAATGACTTGGCAGCTCAAACAATGAACTAGCAAGGATGGTTACCTCTGTTGATGTAAGAACATGGAAACCTGCTGTCTTTGGCCTGTTTAGTCTTCATTCATTGCACAATATAACCTCATTGCTAATTTAAAGGTGGTAAAATGTTGGGTTGAGAGGAGACCTGTCTGTTTTCTGCAGAGATCAGAACTTACTGCTGCTTTATTCATTTATTTATTCTTGGCCATCTTTGTTCTTAAGCTTGGGTGGGAAAACACTAAAAGTGGCAGGGCAGAGATGCTTTACATGAGAAACCCAGCTAAGCCTGGGTACCTTTGTGACTTTGTTGGATGTGGGTTCTTCCTCTGAGCTTTCCTGCTTACCCAGGTTCCTGAGTCCTCCAAAGAGGATGCAGATGAAGGATGGGGGTGGGCTCAAAAGTGTGACATAGAATATGTCTTCACTTCTATTTCATGTGCACTTAGCTGGAGAGGCCTCAATTCTGAAGCACAACAAGCTTCTCTTCAAGGGAATCTGGTATCTGTTGCCAGCCTGGGGGCTGACCATGGTAACAAATTATTCTGTCACCTCTCCTAGCACATGAAACATTCTCAGGCTCTCTGCTGCCACCCCAGCAGGATGGTGATTCTGATAAAAGATGCAGCATTCTCTGCTCTCTCCAGATGGTGTGGGTAATATGTGGGGAGTAGGAGTTGTCTCCCTATTCAAAGCACCTTCTAGGGCATGCTCCCATCCTCACGAGTAGGAGAGGCTACCACGTGTCATAGTTTGTACAGATGTGCTCCGCCTTAAAAGCAAAGCGACAGCTGTTCTACATGGTGTCAATTCTTAAAAATCCCTTTCTGGTTTCAGCTCTACATTTATGTTGGGTTTTTACCTGACCTGTTTTTTGATCCTGACCACAGTGGTGTTTGTTACAGTCATTTACTCCTGCGTAAAGGTGAGTAATGAGATTTCTCTGTACTGTCCTTTGCTTGCCCGTTAGCCCAGCCAGTTTGTTTCTTAAGCTCATATGTAACATCATTTTATTCCCACACCATTCCCCCCATGTAGATGCACTTAACATACTACAGTGATAAGGTGGCACCTTAAGGAGGCGTAATAAGGGACGAGAGCTGAGGAAACGTTCTAAGTCAGCCATAAAAATGTTAGCATAGCATGGGGCCATGCGGGTGCCCATAGCACTGCCACGGATCTGGAGGTATAATTGGTCCCCAGATCGGAAATAGTTGTGGATGAGGACAAAGTTACACTGATGAGAGTTATTAGAGAAGACACCTCAGATAAGACAGAATGATCTGAGGTTGTGTTGTGCTAGGATTAGCCTAAATATCCACAGTCAGACGTATATCAGCTGCTCCCCCTTTGGATCTGCATATCAATTAAGTCCCCTGCAGGCACTGTCATTTGGACATTAAAAGAACAAAGTTCCCAGTGTTGAACCAAGAACTGGCCCTGTGCTTCTTCCCCCTAAGCTTCCCGCAGAGCCACAGAGTATCCCCTGCTGGACACGCTTGGTGTGCGAGGCAGATAATCACAAGGGTACCATCAGTGAAGTATGTCTCGAAGGAAAATAAAAGCATAAATATTTCGAGCTTTTGCAGCCTGTCTCAGATGAGCATAAGAAAGAATCAGTTAACGATCTCCTTTCCGTAACCAGTGGTGGATAAGCAAACCATTGTAAAACAAGTGTTAAGTATGCTTAGCCTGCATAATAAAACTCTGGTCTGTGCTGCTGGGAAGGCACTGTGCGGTGATGTTTGTGTGCTAGAATTTTGGTGTGACGTCTGTTGTGTCTGATGTTTTGTGGATGCTCCCATTCATAAAGCCTCTGAAAGTTCAGATCTGGACGTCAGAGAACTTCTACGCATCATGGCTCAGACTCCACTTTGTTCTGAACAGGCTAAAATGAAATAGCTGAACAGCACAAAAAAACCAAGCAGTCCTGCGGCACCCGAAAGACTAACAATTTTGTTTATTAGGTCATGAGCATTAATAAAGAAAAATAATAAATAAAGCTTGATAAATAAAATAATATAACCTTAGGAAATAAAGCTTTGAATAATAATAAATTTAATAATAAATAAAATTGTTAGTCTTTAAGGTGCTGAAGGGCTAGTTGTTTTTTTTTGTAAAGCTATAGACCAACACACCTATTACCCCTCTGAGACTATTTAGCACAACAGAATCTTTTTCTTTTCTTTTCTTTTTTTTTTCCTGGAAAAGAAACACTTTGCCTGACACTACCTGATTGTTTGCAGCTCTTTAATTGTGGATGCTATTCATCTTACCTCACTAAGGGAGGCACTCTTGGCAGCTTCATACAGTTGCCTACTTTTATTGTTAAAAGGTAGGCCATATCAAACAAAAAACCCAAGTCTGTGATATATTCCCAGTGAAACTCAAAAGGCCTTATGCTGTGATGTGACTCAGAACTTAGGATAGCTCGCTGACGATTTCCCAAAGGTTCTCTTTTGAGGGAGCCTTGCTCAGAAATGGAATGTTCTCTTTGACCACACTTATTTCTGCTATATGGGGCCAGTCCTCCTTTCTCAGTTGGTAATGCCATTTACAGCCTCCAGAGAACAATCTTAACAGGCACACAGGTCCCTCCAACCCAGAAGATGGTGCCCAGAGTCCCTTGTTAAATTTTGTATGTCTCCATTTTAAACCCACAGGCTGCACTGCCTTTCTCTGCCTGTCATTTCTGTGTATGCTTTTGTGATTAATGATACAGTGTGGGCCAGTCCAGAAAGCCTCTTGTGACGGCCCCAGTGAACCCAACACAGGGCTACCGTAAGGCATGCCGGCACCATGCAGCAACACTCCATCACAAGACCAGCCACGCTTGTCACAGGACAAATTTTGCCGCATCAGCTCTGCTGAGTCCAGGCTTGTGGCATTTGAGTCTGGGTGACGACAAAGAAGAGGGATTTGGACAAGCATGGATATATTCTGGACTTATGCTATTTTCATGTACTGAAAGCAGCACTGGCTTTTTGGAGCTCAAAGATTTTTTATGAGTTCCCCGAGTGAAGAATGCATTTATAATACACAAAGGATTTCTCTGTCTCCATGACCCTGGAAGGCTGTTCTGTTTTCTTTCCCCTGCCTTGACCTCCCAAGTTCCCATTTAGAATAATGATGGGTGCAGCTGCTGTTTTGAAGATGTCTCTCCATCTGATGATCAGCCAGGGACACACAACCTCCAACACCCCCCTGAGAATGCAGGTGGATAAACATAAGAAAGGCAACCTAATGAGGGAAGAAATAAGGAAGTTACTGACATCTGCCTGGTATTTCTAGAAGTGATTATCACTGTGTATATAACATTGCAGATGTGCATCGTACTCTGCAAACCAGAGGGATGTGTATCCTGCCCCACAGAACACTCAGCAAATGAGTGTGTCTGGATACTGTTTTTCCTACTTCTTCCTTCCTTCCTTTTCTGGGTTCTGAAGGGGCCACCAGAGGGTCTGATGTGACAGACGGCCCTGTGCAAGATCTACTGAACAGTTCCTGGTGGCTGGCTTTATTAAAGAGAAAGCTGAGCATCTGGCTTGTCAGCACTGGAAAATATTTTATTTCCCCACCCGTTAGTGCTCAGTTGCACAAAAGCCTCCTCCATTAGCATATCAGATTATAAACATAACTAATGGTTTCTGAGCTGGTTGCTGGCAGCCTACACCCTCGTGGCAAAGATGGTCTTGTTGGTGTCTGCAGTAAAAAGGTATCACATACCAGAGGTAGACATCAGTGTCAGTGGCTTCTAATGGTTAATCACTGATAGATTAAGGAATGAATATTCAGGACAGTTTTCATTACTTGACTGGTTTGTCCATCCCTATCCTCTGGCCACCAGCTGGAGAAGTGTACTGGGGCTTTTGTTCTCCTGAGAGAAGTGGCAATAAACCAATGGTGGGAATACTGAAGGGGAAGAAGAGTTGTTACAGAGTTGTCAAGACCTTGCCTGTGGCAGTGCCACCTTAATACCAACCAAAGCAGCCTCCATCCTCCAATCCAAGTCCCTGGTCCTTCAGAAAGGGGCAGTCCATACAACCTGATGGTGACTCAAGAATCCAGTCGGCACTGTAGTTATTACAGGAGCACTTCATCTAATTTTATAGCAAGATTGTCTGTACCACTGAATTACTCTGGACCTAAGCGAAATGAGTAAAACTACCCACTCCTCAGGTGACTGAGCACCAGAGCATCATGACAGATCATTACAGAGAACGTTAGTGCTGAGAATAGATTGGTGGAGGGATTCATTAGCAAGCCACAATGCAGTTAAGAAATGATCGCATGGATAAGGTGACCACATTGTCTTGTGGCAAGTGGTCCTCCGGTGGGGGCGGCTGCTGTCCCATATCTGGGCTCCTTGGCAGTGGGGGCTGCTGCTCCAGGGTGAGGCACCAGGGATGGGGGATCTGCAGCCTCCAATGGGGAGGCCACAGGAATGAAGGGGAGTAGAGGATAGGGGCTCCAGAAGCCCCTGGCAGGGGCACAGGGTGTTCCAAAGCTTCCCAGAGGGGGCGGGGGACAGGGAATGAAGCAGGAACTACGTCCCTGAGGCATGGGAGGATAGGGAATGAGGCAGCCAACCTGTGGAGGGGCTCCATGGCAGTGGGACCTGTTTCCCCTAAGTGTTGGGCACCAGGGAATGAGGCACCTGCCTCATTGTGGAGTTCGCTGTGAGAGGGGGCTGCCACCATGGGTTGCCAGGGAAGGGGGATGAGTGGTCAGCCTACTCATGGGTCTGTCCTGTTCTCCAATGAAAATGCTGCTGCCGTCATGTGGAATGCTAAATACAGACACATGTAGTTTGGGGCTTTTGTGTGCAGATATAAAGCTCCCTAGCTCACTCTAGGGCTTCTCTGATGGGTCGGGTTCATTTTCATAGCGAGGCTAAGGTTTTCTTCCTGTGCTTAGACTCAAAATAGGAGGGCATGTGTCTTAGGTGCCATCACATCCATACAGGAAGTATGGGGATACCAGTGTTTGTGGCCTTCTTGCTTGGAATATCAAACTGATGAAGCCCAAGCATAACTTATTTTCAGTACTGTTATATGGTAAGTGGTCCCCTTTTCCTTCCACTTCACCTGTTTACAGTTTCCTTGTGAGATTTTCTTGGCCTTTTTGTATCAGGCATGGATGACTGCCAGCAGGCTCTTTCAGGACAATTTGATTTTGTTTTATTATTGTGCTGTCATCATTATGTCCCACCATAAAATTCTCCATGAGAGCTGATCCTGGAATTGCCAGACTAGCCAACGTAGGTTTCCAAATTCCTTCAGCTGGGATAAACAGAGAGCTCTCTTTGGTCCTTATTCTGCTATTCTGAGAAGACTTGGCAGCTGAGGTCTGATGATGTCTTCCCATTGAAATCTCGTTTCTGCAAGGTCATGGGAACCCTTGTCTCTTCTTAAATGCACTGCAGACTGACATCTGTTTTGCTACTGATCTAACAAATTCACATTTCTTCTGAGAACCCATACATTGTACTGTAATTGGCAATTTGTGCAGTTCAACTTCTTGGATGCTGCTGAACATGAATTTGAGACAGATTAGAAACTACATCTTCCCGAGTTAATTTGATCTGGAAATCTCAATGCATATACCAACTTTAACATACATATTTTTGGCTCCTCACCTCAAAAGTGTGGTCAGAAAAATGAGAAGCATATTTTCATTTTTGAGGTCTTTCCTTTTGGAAGCATTCAGTGAATTGAAAACTGCACATTAGTTTTATAGACTGGTGAACCAAACAAGTGGGTTTACAGCCTTGACTTGCCTGTAGCTATTGACTTCAGATGTCTTAATTTATTGCAGAATGACCAAAATTATGTTATTCTGATGGGAATAACATGAGGATTGAGCGAATGTGTTGTTTATTTTGCAGCATAGAGCACTAATTACATTCTGACTGTCAGTTTTCCGCATCCCGAGTATATGTTGAAAAAGACAGAAAGCAGAAGCATTACTATCCCTTCTCTGGCAGTTGTGATTTTGCTGTTGTTTTTCACTTTCCTTGTAGATTACTGTTTTAGTTTGTGTGTTCTGTTTTCAGCAAATGGAGGTTACAGGTCTTCCCAGTGTAACTCCACCAGACTCAGTGGAATTCTGGGGCAGTTTGGCCCTCTGTCTGTGAATGTGCCCACCTTCTTGTAGGTTTGGTTTGTACATGGAACATTCCTTCTGTAAATTAGAGTTTTTTCTGGCTTCTTGGATGATGAATTTCTGAATGCTGAGAGTCCTGTCCTGACTTTTCCTGGGCCAAAACATTGAGGCACAGGCTATACTCAGAACAGGATGCACCTCAGTGTGCACTTTCAGAAACTTTCTCCTGCCAGGAGGATGATCACACACTCACTCAATGATCCTGTTGGTGTGCCTTGCCTGAGAAGGGGCTCTGGTTTCTGGTACTTTAAAGCAGGATATCGAAGATACAGTTTCACCTATTGCTTTCAATGCCCTTTGTGCATGAAAGTGAATTAAATAATGGGAAAATCAGTTTTACTATTTTTTGCCCATACACATTTTCCTTGACATTTTGGTACATCAGGTTAATGGCATCTGGCCCCAAGTTCCCATGTCAGCGCATATCAGCATCTTTATTTACCAAATTAATCATTTCCCTTTTTAGAGTTCCTCCTGTAAGAGAGAGAGAGAGAGAGAGAGAGAGAGAGAGAGAGAGAGTGTGTGTGTGTGTTCCACCAGGCTCTGCTGTTCCACATTTAGACGTTGTTTTAAACAGAAAATGAATCACATTTACCAGTACAAGCAATAACAATTGTTGGAGTTGTGCCTTACGTATTTATTTTGCTACTTTTATTAGAATATAAGTGATCCTTACTCTACTGCTGCTCTGTACATGCTTTTGCAAAGGAAATGTTGTGCAGTGGCTAGAGCACAGGATGGGTTGTATTCCCACTCCTGTCACAGATCTTAGCCAAGTTGCAATTGTTCTGTGCTTCTGTTTGTTCATCTGTAAAATGGGGCTAGTCCTAATTCTCTATCTTATGGAGTATGTGAGGAACTAAATCCATTGTTTGCAACACATAACTGCCTCAGAGGTGCTATATTGCTATGGCATTACAATAGCACATATCTATTGAGTGGTCCCTGGAATGGGTTGTCACAATGTAGTCCCCAGTTTACAGAGTAATGAAAACCAGTATTTGTGCAAGCAAAGCATGTTTGTTAATGGAGTTTAGTTTATTTGACTGTCTTTACCAAAATATCTGCTTATTTTCTCACAACTGGTGAGAATCAGTCCTATATAGGGCAGTCTGCAAGCATTTTAATCTTGTGCTCTGAGAACAAGACAGGAAGTTAGGAAGAATTATTGAGTTCTAATCCAGGCTCTGTCATTGTTTCCTGAACAGGTTTGAGCTCAACTTGCAGGCTATATTCATCTTTGGGATAACTCCTTGCATTGTCTCAGTTTCCCTATCCATCAGATGAGAATAAGGCTTATCTGGAGCCCTTTAGGGAGGTGTGGTGAGGATTATTTATTTAGTGTTTGTATAGCAGTTTGATGTGCTAATTATTATCCTATTCTACTTGTTCAAGAAGTTAGTTGCCACAGCAGTATTCCACAGCCACTGCTGTAATAGAATGGGAAATCAACTTGGTTGCTCTTAATTCCCTTGTTTGTTCTTTCGTGATTTTCTGTCTCTTTTCCAAGAAATATGTTTTGCAGATGTGGCTGCTTTTTTTCCAATTTATGTTTTTAGAAGCTGAAATGTACTGACTGTAGCTGAATATTGAAACCCAGTTTAATAAAAAAAAGTAAAGCACCCTTGTTAGAAGTCTAGCTGCTAGAGTAGAACTTACGGTGTCTGCTTCTTCTACCTAACAGTGGTATAAATTGCTGAAGTCAGTGGAATTACACTTGGTTTGAGAGGAGAGTCAGGCCATAGGTGAGCATTAGAGGTGCTCCTAAGGAAGGAGAGAGTGTAAAATGATACAATACAATACATTACATTCAGTGAAAATTTTTTGTTGAGAGCTTATCTGCATTACCATAAAAAATTGACCTGCTCAGGGTCAAACTTCCGATATTCGATTTCATGTGTCTAGTCCGGACACGCAAAATTTCAGTCAGAGGTCGAAGGGAGAAACGCTCCTGTCGACCTTCCCCTGCATAGACAGGCAAGTTAGCTGAGCACAGATATGTTGATTTTAGCTTTGCAATTGACATATCTGCAGTTGATTTTCTTGGTCTAGTATAGACATAGTTTTATACTGGCTACTAGTGTTTGAGGGCCATTTTTACTTACTTAATTTGCCTATACAGCTCCCATTGATGTCAGCTGGTTTTGCACCAACAGATCAAAAACCCATATGGTCCCTTGCAATGAAGTTTTCCATGCCACATTATTCAGGGGTCACACTTGTGAAATGCATGTGAGACAGGTACTTCAAGTAGCCATCAGAGAGCTTGTCATGGATGATGACAGATTGTTGGTACAATGTTTGCATTTAAAGTTAATTTAACTTCCTAGCAGAATTATCAACTCTTACAAATAAATGGAAATTCTAATTGAATTAGTAACAATGCCTTCAAGTAGAGACCTGAAACACTGGACAGTTGTCTTCTGGCTGCTACTTATTAAGATACCTATAAAGGATCGATGTTTCCATCCAGTTCAAAACAAGAGCTGCACATACAATGAAGAGTCAAATATCAACTCTCTCAGAATCTGTATTTATTAAAAATAAAAAAAGAAGAAATCAACTCCAAAATTACATGCCAGCACACCAGCAATTGAACCAGAGATGGCTAAAGCTGAAAATACGTCTCTGGAATGTGAGTTAAGGAACACGGGCCCAGCTTTTTAAAGACGCATAATTTTTACAACACCTAACTGATTTAGGAGGCTAAATCTCATTTTGAAGGTATTTAGAAGCCAAAATTCCATGACAGTTGAAAATACTGACTTCCTGTTCCAATACCTTGTTAGGCTTAGGCGTGTGGACTTCCGGCTGTTCTGAGGCCTGGTCTGCATGGCAAGTTTACGTGAGCATAGTTACATCTCTAAGCAGCATGAAAGTTCCCACACTAGACAGAGACCTGCTCTATAGACCCAACCGCCGGTCTGACCAGCACTATGGCAGTGGATGAATTGTTTTGTTGACCAGCTACTGCTTCCTGGGGAGGTGGATTACCTACTCCAATGGGAAAACCCCTCCAATTGGCATAGGTAGCATCTACACTGAAGGTGCAAGGCTGTGCCTTGCTTCTCTGTGGCAGTGGGAAATAGAGCACCCTGGGGCCAGGGCACTCAGATTCCTGGTGCTGCAGAGAAGTCAAGCACAGAGGACCGGGAGAGGGCAGTGGGATAGGGCTCCTGCTGCTGTGGCGGTGGGGTGTTCCTGCTGTCACCCTGCACCAGGCACATCCATAGGATGGTTGAGGTGGTTACCACAACCCCCACAAAGTGCAGGGCCTGGGACAGCCACTCTGAACCATCCTATGGATAGGACAGCTCTGCTTGTAGGAGCGTCTGGGTGCGCTTCAGAAAGGAAGTATTTTGATGCTGGCTCCTCTGTAGGTGCCAAGAATTGGTGTAATAACAGTATTTATTTCCAAAAAAAGTACTTTAAAAACTTAATTCCAGGAACACTGCAAGTATCTGAATAACATGTAGCCCTTTCCTGGACCTAGTCCTTGGATGCAAATGTGCTGGAATGCCAAACCCTTGCCCTGCTCGCACAGACTCACACGCTGTTCCCCAGGAGAGACAGGAGAAGTCTGTGGGGCTGGAAGGCAATGAAGTCAGCATTTGAAAATGGTTAGAAGCCTGGCGGATTCTCTCCCCCTTTATAATAGTCACCAGCTAATCAATGCTGCCACCACTCAAACAGCTTTATAATTATGTTGTAGGATTGCTGTGTGGGAAGCAGTACACTGGGAAAATGTTGCACCTCTGAAAAAGGAAGAATGAAGGGTAAAGAGAAAAGCAGGACTTTAAATAGAAGCATTAGTCACAGATAAATTGCCGAGTGGTGTCATTGTGCTGCTAACATCTAGTGTCTCTAAAAATACCCTCTGATCTAGTGGCTTGGCTGGTACTCCAGAGAAGTCAGAGAGAGAGATAGACAGAGAGATCTGGGTTTTGGAGCAGCAACAGCTGTCGTGTCTTAGCCCTTCTTTCCTTGGGTGAAGATGCTGGGGAGCACGATGGAGGTCTCACTCCCAGGCTGTGGGGAACATGGTTAGACATCTGCCAACATGTGGTTCCAGAGAAGCCGCTTTGCTGCCCTGTAGCTGTAGGCTCTGTGCCGTGATACAGCAGAGTAATGGAGGCAGGAACAGGATCAGAAAAGCCTGGAAAGATTAAAACACCTCAACAAAACAAAACTGCCCCCCTCCAGTTATCCAACCCTCCCTGGAAATTGCCATAGCTGAGATCACCTTGCTGGGAAGCACTGTTGTAACATTGCTTTTCAGTAAGATGAGAGACCTGTTCCTGGATTTCTAGGAGTTCTCTCCATTAACTGGAAATTTCCCCTTGTTAGAGTGAGAGGCCTGGGAGCCAAGGGTTCAGATGCCCATTAGTCAGCATTCTGATGGGAAAGGTTAATCTAGAGAGAAGAGAATCCAGCAGCATAATCATGGCAAGAGAGTTTGATAGCCAAGTGCCTGTCGGGGAGGCTGGAATAGACCACGTAACGAGGTTACAACCTGTTAACAATGTGTTCTTACAATAGCCCAGTTTTATGCCTGTGAATGAGAGGTAGGCACATCAGAGACGTTGCAGACCCTGTGACATTCTAGCCTCTAGATCCTGGCAGTTAAAGATGATGTGTGGTTAACTCTCAATCCACCATGATGGGATGCATGGTTTTGCATGCCATGTCAGCTTGGCTCAGCAGCCATTGTCTCCAGTGGCAAGAAAGAGCGAAATGTGACAAGTCTGCCAGCCTGCACTGCTGTTACTCTATTGTCTGCCTCCACCTCCCAAAAAACACAGGCAAGAGGACAAGCCCTTGTCACCCTTCTTTGACCCCATCCAGCACAAGCAGAGACATTTATACATAGAGACCAATGTTCCCTGTAAGCTGAGCGATTGGGTGCTGCTCAGCAGAGATTCAGGTGCCAGCCAGCTGATCAGCAGAATGCCCACAGCTGGCAGCATGTGTTTCTATTGGGGGTGCACATTTGCACATGCCTTGGTGCACATAACAAAATTTATTCTTGCCCATGGCTGGAAAAAAATAGAGGGAACTCTGCTAGGGACGTAGGTTGCTTTTAACATTATAACATTTATAAAGATCCGAGTCTTATGTTTCTTTTTTTTACTTTTTATTTCATGTCCAGCTTTTCCCAGCTCCACTCCAGACTCTCACAAGGAAGATTGTTCAATCCAGGACCAATAGCACCTTAGTTGGGGTCTTCGCCATTTTACTGGTTTTTTTGTCTGCCTTTGTCAACATGGTACATGGTTTTAATCCTTTCTTTTTTTACTGTGTTGGTTTATTATTGATCATTTGAGGCATGCTTACTGCATGCTCAATCATTGCAATTGTATGAATTGATGTTAGATGTGGTGGTTGCTATATCTGAGGACAGCCTTTCCACCCCCAAAATGAAATGGGAGGCATCTAAATGCTTCCAAGCAGCCTGCATTGCTAACTCTGGCTTTGTTTTTGTTGCATAGGCATTATTCTGACTATTCTTTTTCTCTTGGTGACTATATGAACCACAAATGCAAGTTTACTCCTATACAAAGGACCAGGACAAGGACTTTGTCTCACATCCCCCACAAAAGTCCTATGCTGAATGGGACCTAATGCTCCACAGGCTTTGTGGTGGCCTCTGCACATGTTTGAATTTCACACTGAGTATAATCACTTCACAGAAACGGGAAAGGCTGCATTTTAAGTGAAACATTTGGATTTCTTTGCAGTTAGATTCTAGATGCTACTGCTAGTGTCAGCTGCAATGAGAGAGATTAAATATTCTTGATGGCCTACTATTTTTAACTTGAGATAAATGTATTTGAAAATTAAACTAAATATTCTTCATTCTACAGAAGCCAGGGGGATTATTAAGAGAAAAAAGAGTGATCCCACGATTCAAGTGCCAGTGTGTTGGATTTGGCCTCTACTGCTCTTTGTCAGTTGTGGCTTAACCTTAACTTTTATCAGTACTGCAGAGCTAATTGATTTCAGTGAAAATGCCAGGTCCTCAGCGCCTCTTGAAAGCAGGCTGCTAGCCACCGTGTACCTCTGTTTCCCCATCTGGAAGATGGAAATAAACATTGCTTGTAAAATACTTCTAGTTTCTTGGGTTGAAGGCACTAGGGAAGAGGTTATAGTTACAGTTAGGGCCTGATCTTTCAAGACAGTAAGTCCCTCCTAAGACTGGGCCCTGATAACATAACTATAAAGAAGCAGAAGTGGATTGAAGGTGCTCAGCACCCTTCAGAATTTCACCCTTACTCATGGGCATGCTACTCAACTGCCTGGGTCATATGACTGATGCCATCACTAACAACTTTATAACAAAATTAAGCAACAAGTTTGCATCAGCCTTTGGTTAATCAGACGATCATGCAGAACTTGGTACTCTGTAGTACTAGTATTCTGTTGGTTTCTCACATGCACAACAGTGGGCTTTGTCTTGGCACAGCAATCTTTGCTTTTCAAGGTCATCCTACAGTAGTCTTAGTGATAGATTGCAAACTGTGAGAAACTAGAAGTTGAACATCTCTAATCCGGCAGTCTTTTGTCTGGCAACATCCATAATCCAGCATGATGTTAGTGGCCAAGTTTGTTTACAGCCACCAGTCCTGGCTCTCTGAGTTCTGGGCTGTTATTTAGCTGTAATTTACCCCCTAAATGTTTTCTAAGAGCCGAGTAAGCATTGCAAGTGTTGGTAATACTGCTCGACAATATGACCTCCCGTGATCCGGCAAATTCTCTCTTTCGGCACCTGTCAGGTCCCAAGGTCACCAGATTAGAGAGGTTCAACCTGTGTGAGCATGTCCCCTTTATCAATACAGTTTGACTCTCTAGTCCGGCACCTTGAGGCCTGACAGCTAAACCAGAGAATATGTAGAACCAAGGGAGGTCAATATGGTCTTGCACATTACCAACATTTCTTCTACGGACTGGGCTCTTAGAAGACATGGAGGGGTAAGTTACAGCTATATAACAGCACAGAACACTGAGAGCCAGCACTGGTGGCTATAAACAAACTGAACGAGACCACAGGAAACTTGGACACACCCGTAATAAATGGAAATCCAGCTAACCAAAATCATGATGGACCACGGATCCTGCTGGACCAGAGACTGCAGAATTAGAGAGGTTCAACCTGTACATTAGCTGCCACCAAGAATTAATATGACAGTAATTCACACATATGAGCAAACTTCCTGTGAAATCTGAGGTACTGAATAAACATTGTTAGCCAATGTTTAATTCTGTTGCTTTCAAAAGAATTTTTTAAATGGATTGGTGGTTTCTTTTTCTTCTTACCCCTGCCTTTGGCTTTTGTCTCAACCTTTGTTTTTTCCAGTTCATGTGCAGCACTGTGGATCTTTTCAGCTGTGTGGCTACCGAGTATAATGTCACTCCTGCCCAGGTGGATGCATGCCTTATCAGCAACTCATCTTTCAAGTACAGCCTGGGTACCTTGCAGGGATTTTGTGGCAGTTCCCTGCCCAATTGCAACTTTCCAGAGGTATTGCTCAAAGAATTGTTTGCAGAGCTGGAACTGAAAAGAGGCTCAGTTCTGTATTTGCTTGTGCTCACATAAAAATAATGAAATCTCCTGACTCAGGGTGAAAATTGTTCATTACAGGAGCCATGACACAAATTTCCCTTCACAACCATCATTACAGAATCGACAAGGGATGACATTCTCAAACATGGGTGTTTCAGGTTAGGCACTTAAATATATTTTAAGGCATCTAACCAGGCAGTCTGATTTTCAGGGGTGCTATGCACTCGCACCTCTGGATGATGTCAGTGGGACCTGCAGGTGCTCGGTGTAACAAACCTCAGCTATTACATATGCACACTGTTGTTGGAAGGGTTGCAGGTCTTCACTCTTCAAGTTGCAGGAAAACTCCTTTAGCTGTAAGTAAATAGTAGTAGGCTTTTGTAGTCATTGGATCCAACCACGAGAGAGAGACATGATCACAACATAGTTTGCTGTGGCACTTCAGTGGCTGCCCATGATTTCAGTAGAACTTTTGGGTGCTCATCACCTCTGAAAAATTATGTAGGTCTTGAAGTATGTATTTTAAGAGCTTAGCTGAAGGCAACTAGTCTGAAAACTTTGGCCTACATTCATGGTGAGTTTTTCTGAAACACTAGGTATGGGCTGTGGCTAGAAGCAGAATATCAGGCTTGATTACAGTCTAGTAGTCAGGATTTGTAGCATGGAAGCAATCTGCTTTGAACTATTGATTTTAATTTTTTCCAGCTAAAATATAAATATTCTTCATACAGTTGTATTGTCCTATGCTCTAAATCTCCTTCTTTCAGCCAGTTGTTTAGGTCGCAGCCATAAAAACATTTTCTTTAGAGACTGAAAAGGAAAAAACTGTGGCACAAGTGGTTGTGATGTCTGGATCTTGGGGGTTTGTGGGAACTTTTTTGGTTTTCTAGCTGATTCTTTAAGGCCCGATTTACTCAAGGTGTTATTGAGTGCCCTTAGCTGCCATTGGAGCAGTGGGGAGATAATTTTGATTCCATCACAGTCTGTGGTTCCAAAAGCTAAGAGCTGTGTTAATCTGTCAGGGTTGAATGTCTTTTAGGACTAATCTAGTTTCATCCTTGAGATCTCTGCTTCTGTTTCACAGCTCCAGCCCTGTGACAGTCCAAACAACAAAAAAAGATGAAAAAATGTCCTGTTAAATATTTTCATTTATTTTTTCCAGAATTAAAGCTGATTGGACGAGCCCTTTTGCATGTAGTTTCTTCCTAGGTGTGCAGGGCCAATTAAGAAAACATTGTATTTTGATAGCCTACGATGGGCCAGATAGTTGTGATAGACCTTCTTGATGGGGAGCAATCATCTCTCCTGAGTGCACAGTTTACTCTGAAACTGTTTTTTGTAGAGACAAAGTAAAAATGTAAAGACAACTTTACAGGAGGTGATAAATTCTAAGTGACATTAATGCATGCAGCAACTTAAAAACTTTTTATAAAGTCTAAAAATGTTTTAAGTCCAATAACTATCTTAACCATACTGGCATACAGGAGAAACAGACAGGTTTCCAGTGATGAATCTATAAGTGCTTGACTGAGGCTTAAAGCTTTGTCAAGAGCTAGCACCTAGTCTGTCAGTTTCACATAGGGCCCTTTACTCTGTTCTCCTAAGCTGCACCTCACCATCTACACTGCTGCTTATACCCACACCAGCTAGGCGTGCAGTGCACGTACTCTACGACCTGCCCTACACATATCAAGAGCATGGCCTGTGTAGAGAGCAGGGAGCAGAATTAGGTATAGTGGGAGCTGAGGATACTCCACTCTGCATAGCTCTGTGGTGGGCGATGGGATGGAGTAGAAGTGGGACCGGACGAATTCACTTTGCCAGATGTGGGTTTTATTGCAGCCTTGAAGCTGAGCCATGCTGCTCCATGGCTGATAAGGAAAGATTCCATCGTCTCCCCTCTGTTTGGCACATTGGGCTTAAGGATGAGAAAGATGTGGCTGTTGCTTCAACTCCACTAAGTACCATGGTGGTGCACAGGGCAAAATCTGACTTTAGAACTTTAGGCATTTCACTGGAATGTCAATGTGATGGTGGTGGTTCTACCTCCTAGATACATGCACACCTTGGCCTCCAGTCTGAGTGTTCATTTAGCTCAGGGTAGAGTTGCTACTTTCTCTGTATGGTATGTTAACATCTCTTAGTTTGGGTTTGTTTTGTCTTACTGAGTTTTATCTCTTTCCTGTTTTTTTTTTTTTTTTGTCTTTCAACAGTATTTCACCTACAGTGTCTTACTGAGTCTCCTGGCCTGCTCTGTGTTCCTTCAGATCAGCTGCATTGGGAAACTAATCCTAATGTTGATCATTGAATTAATATACGTTCTCATTGTGGAGGTGCCGGGGGTGAATCTCTTTGACAATGCAGATCTTCTGGTAGCAGCCAACACTGTGTAAGTGCATTTCATTTTCAAAATGTCTTCCTCCATCAGACTGAATCCCAATGATTTCCCCATATCACTGTGAAGACAGGGTGGCTCTGAATTGACAGTGCATGAACTGTGGGCCTGCCTTACCAACCAGTAAGTGACAACAGATTAAGGATCCTTCAGGATTGCTATTATCCAAGCCATTTTGCAGGCATCTACAACTTAGAAATGTTCGCTTGAGAAGTAAACCTTGTTGTCAGGTTCTCAGTAATGATCAAATATTACTGGCAAAACATCACTGGAATGAGTGTGGATTTTTTTTTTCTTAGAATGGAAGTTATTGTTCTGATTGCTAAAAAAAGATTCTTGCACACTATCAACACAGAAAAAGCTACTTCAATAAAACCCAAAAAAACAGCAGAGTCTGAATGGCTCAGAGAATTGGGGCTCACCTTCATAAATAATTAGTGCACAGCCATCTGGGCAGAAAAGTTACCGCATGTTACTGTGTTTGCATACTAAGGCCAGCTCTTCTCTAGGTGCCAATGTTGATCTCACTCTGGTGGAGTAATGGAAGTGACAAAAACGTGATCAGTAGTGTAATTAATGGGTCTTTACTAGACCAGCTAAACCAACCCCGGGAGATTGATCTCCACAGCATCAATCTCCTGGTAAGCATAGATAAGGCTTAACAGTTCGTATGGCCCCTGATACCTTCCACTGAGAGCTTCAGTGCTCCTAGAGATACTCAGCTTTGAACTGAGGTTGGATCACCAGGGAGCTTTTAATTAGCACTTGGCAGACTAGGGGAAGGTACATTTACATGCCAGCCTTCCATGCACTAACTAGTCCTTTCGGGCAAGGCCTTGTAAAGGAAAATACTTGGGTGCTGAGTTTCATCTCTGGGTTGCTGCTTCAAATCCAGCCCAGGTTACTAGTGACTCAAAATTCCTCTCATCTGATGTCTACTTGGTGATCTGTGCTCTGCTCTGCTTCTAACAGACAGGTGTTCACATCCCAAAAGGCAACACCAAAAGTGACATTAACTTGCACTCTCTGCAAAAAGGCCAAGGACTAAGTGAGAATGGAAATCAATCCTTTTTATCTATAGAGGTGCATTGGGCCCTCCAGGTCATGGTTTTGAGCACAGTGTGAAGACACCTTGCATTAACGCCGCAGAACAAACCTTCCACTGACCACGGAAGCCCCTCAGGATGTTGACAGAAGATGGCACATGTGCACATGCACTCTCCCATTCTTTTTCCTCCTTAACTGCCTATCACATATATTCCATTGTTTTCTTATATGCTCATCAATCCTAATTTCACCTCATCTGAGAGGGAAACAGCTACCCCACATGGGTGGTTTCATGCCTTCACTAATGTTCATTATGTCTTGCAAGCTGGACTTGTTCAGTTCTCATAGCATTCAAAGCCTCTTTTATTAATATTCTTAAGTACCCACTAATTTCTGATTTTATGGGGTCTCCTTTAAATTTACAGTGGAAACATTATCATAAGCAAAACAAAATTGTGTAGGAAACCAAGTGGCACTTATATTGCTGCGTTGCGGCATTCGTTTTCACTAGTTTTAGTGCAAATGATCTTTTGAGGTGGGGTTTCCCTTCTTTTAGGAGAAAATTTATTCCTAAATAGCTTTGCCTGTTTGAAGAAATAACATAAAAACATAATTGGGGTGGAAGCATTTTCTATCCCCAAAAAAGCATCACGTTCTTGGTAAGCCTAGCGTTCTGCAAGATTATAGCACTTAAAAGTATAATTTACATCACTCTGGAATCAAAATGTCAGTAATAAGGTGAAGGAAATCAGCAGGTTTTCCCAGAACTTTCTGCGATGCTGTATTCTCATTAAATGAATTTTATTTCCACTAAAAACTCCATTAGTCACTAACACTCCAAAGCACAACACTCCTTTTTGTGCCTTAGGGGAGATGGGTAGTCAACGTACCACACGAAATCTAGAGATGTACTACCATTTCCACCTGACATAAAAAACACTGCCTTGTGATATTTCAGTTGGACTGCTATTGTAGTTGTATAATTACTGTCTGTTCTGCTGACTTTACAATACACTCACTAATTAGGAGCTATACAGATGTCACTTTGTACTTCTGGGTATAAATCATCCTACCATGCAAGCAACTGAAGACTGATAGTAATGAACTGGGAATTACTAGATATGACTACAGTGACGCACCACACTTGAATTATAGCTAGAAGAGCAAAGCTGGTGTCACGTAAGACTCATCTACCATCCAGGAGAGAAAAGCTCCAAGCTGATACAGTTAATGTTAAGCCCAAAAGGCATCATTATGGTCACACAGTCTGATCTCCCAGATAATGTAGGCCAAAAAATTCACCCTTGTAATTTCTGTATCAAGCCCACTGCTTCTGCTTAAGCTATAAGCATATCTTTTAGAAGGCATCCAGGCTGGTATAAACACTGTAAGTGGTGTGGTGCCCGTCATATTCCTAGCTGAGTTACACCAAGGTTTGATCATCCTCAGTTTTGAAATTTGCAGTTGAGGTTTGTTCTGGATTTATCTTCCATCCACTGGATCTTTCTGTGCCCTTTTCTACAAAACTTAAACCGCTGTTTTCTATTGGAAATCTCTTCCCCATGTAGGTACTTGAAGACATGCTCAATTGTCTCTTAACCTTCTTTAAGACAAACTAGATTAAGCTTCAGCCTTTTGTTGTAAGATTTTGATCTGTACTTGTAGCTCTGTATAGAACCCTTTCCATTTAGCTACGTATCAACATATTTTTGAAGTATAGCCAGCAGACCTGGATACAGTATTCCGGTAGTAGTCCCACTTATGCTATATGAAGAAGGTAATACCACCTCTGTATTCCCACTTCACATTCTTCTGTTTGTTCATGCAAAGATTGTGTTTGCTGACTAGCTACAGCACTGCAATGTTCAACTGATTATATACCATAGCCCTCTAATCCTCATCAGTCACTAACAGAGGCGAATGTTGTGGGAAATCTGGGGGGTGGGGGCCATCGGTTATGTGCCCCTCTTTGCTCCTGCTCTGCCCGTGCCCCTCCCCTTCCCTGCTCATGTCCGTCTACCTACCCCTGCACTAATTGGAAGCAGCATGGCTCTGATGGTGAGTGCAGGCGGTGGGTTCCAACGCTGGGTGTGTATGTGGCCCCATGTGCATCTAGCTCACATGGCCTATGGTCACTGTGTACCACTGTTCTGTCCCTGATCTTGCAAATGTTGGATGAGGTTCTTTGTTCTTAGGTGTACAACCCTCACATTTTGCTCTTTCAAATACATGTACATGGCTGGCTCTAGGGCTGGCTGGACAGGGCATCTCCCCTAGACACTAACTTCCAAGAGTCACGTGACTTTTTTTCCCACCTCCTTCACAGATTGACTGGCAATATTTTTTGTTTTTGCTGCTGCTTTGGGAGAGTGGGTCATTGAAATTGTTGGCTGGCAAAATGCCTAGGGCAGCTTCCTCGCATGTTGTCTGAAGAACTGGGCTGCAAGAAATCTGATGAGGTTCAATAAGGACAAGTGCAGAGTCCTGCACTTGGGCCAGAAGAATCCCAAGCATTGTTACAGGCTGGGGTTCGACTGGCTCGGTAGTAGTTTTACAAAAAAGGACCTGGCAGTTATAGTGGACAAGAAGCTGGATGTGAGTCAACAGCGTGCCGTTGTAGCCAAGAAAGCTAATGGCATATTAGGTTGCATCAAGAGGAGCATTGCCAGTAGATCCAGAGAAGCAATTATTCCTCTTTATTCGGCTTTGGTGAGGCCACATCTGGAATGCTGTGTCCAGTTCTGAGCCTCCAGTTATAGGAAGGATGTGGATACACTGGAGAGGGTCCAGCAGAGGGTGACCAAAATAATTAGGGGGCTGGAGCATATGACTTATGAAGAAAGGTTGAGGGAATTGGGACAGTTTAGTCTGCAGAAGAGAAGACTGAGGGGGGGCTTGATAACAGCCTTCAACTTACTGAAGGGAGGCTGCAAAGAGGCTGGAGAGAGGCTGTTCAGTGGTTATGGACGACAGAACATGGAACAATGGTCTCAAGTTGCGGTTGGAAAGGTCCAGGTTGAACATCAGGAAAAACTTTTTCACTAGGAGGGTGGTGAAGCATTGGAATGGTCTACCCAGGGAGGTGGTGGAATCTCCATCCCTGGAGGTGTTTAAGTCTCCCCTCGACAAACCCCTGGCGGGGCTGATATGATGGGTTTGGTCCTGCTTAGAGCAGGGGGCTAGACTCGATGGCTTTTTTAGGTCTCTTCCAGCTCTGTTGTTCTATGATTCTATGAAAACCATGTGGTCTGCATTATTTATTTGTTCCCATGATTAATTACCAAGCCAACAAGGTTTGCATTATCTGTTTACTTCACTACCAGTGACTTAATGTTTTCTTCAGATCATTGCTAAAAATATTTAATAGCATGGGACCAATACCAGTTCCTGTGAAAGTCCACTAGAAAGATCCCCTCCTTCTTCCTGAAAGAGTAATAGAAGAAAACAACTAGTTTAAAGATGAAGCTATGACTTTTATATTACTGTGGATAGTGATTCGCCATTTACAGTTACTTTTTGTGATCTGTCAATCAGCTTTTAATCCATCTAAGGCGGGCTACACTAATTTGCTAATTTAGTAGAGTGCTTACTCTTCAATCAAAATGTTGTATCAAAAATCACCTATTTGATCCAAACTTTGTAGTCACATCAAAAAATAGCCTCAAATTTCTTTGGCATGTCCTATGTTCTGTCAGACTCTGCTGATTGGCTTTAATTAAACCATCTTTTATTTTTTTAATTGCATCTCATATTAGCTTTTCTATGATTTTTTTTTTTGCTTGAGAATGATGTCAGGCTAACCCAGTGGTGGGCAACCTGTGGTCCACTGGACCTCCACCTGCAGCCCTCAGATTGTCCTCTTCCCCTACGTGCCTCTTGCTCACCAGGGCACCGGAGCCCAGCTCTTCCTACTCCTCTTCTCTCCCTCCCAGCGCTTTCCAAGGAGGGGCTCCTGCCACTTCTTTCCACAGCTGAATTCTCTGGTGCCTGTTGACTTCTTCTTGACTTCTCATGGTCTCTGTCCTTTATTGGCAATGAGCGTCAAGACAAATAAAATGGGGACTCTTGAGTACACGGAGATCATGACAATACGAGTATGCAGTTAACACCAGTTGGCTTATTCCTGAATCTGTGACATCAACAGGCATGTTGCCACTGACTCTGACTTTAGTGGGTTCGAGATCAGACCCAATTAGATTATGCTACTATATTGTAGCTAAAGTGCAAATCGGTTTTTCCTGTTATACCACATTAAAATGTACAGTAATGACAATCAGTTAAGTACATTGCTGTTGTTGTTATTAGCTCCATTTAAATATTTAAGGATGCATAAATTGGGATGCAAGTTGTTGTGTTGTATTGAATGTGGCAAATGTTCTAAAATGTGCGCAGGGTCTTGCCAACCGAAGTCGCTAACCTCATGAGGAGATAGGAATAGTTCAACGTCGAAGTAGGGACCGTGTAGACGATCCGCGTCCCGCAACGTCGAAATTGCTGGGTCCTCCATGGCGGTCATCAGCTGGGGGGTTGAGAGATGCTCTCTCTCCAGCCCCTGCGGGGCTCTATGGTCACCGTGGGCAGCAGCCCTTAGCCCAGGGCTTCTGGCTGCTTCTGAGGCAGCTGGGGATCTATGCTGCAGGCACAGGGTCTGCAACCAGTTGTCAGCTCTGTGTATCTTGTGTTGTTTAGTGCAACTGTGTCTGGGAGGGGCCCTTTAAGGGAGCGGCTTGCTGTTGAGTCCGCCCTGTGACCCTGTCTGCAGCTGTGCCTGGCATCCCTATTTCGATGTGTGCTACTTTGACGTGTAGACGTTCCCTCGCTGCGCCTATTTCGATGTTGGGCTGAGCAACGTCGAAGTTGAACATCGACGTTGCCGGCCCTGGAGGACGTGTAGACGTTATTCATCGAAATAGACTATTTTGATGTCGCAACATCGAAATAAGCTATTTCGATGTTGGCTGCACATGTAGACGTAGCCACTGTGTGTGTAATTGACACACTCACTCCAAGGAGAAGTCATGTAGTAGCATCATTCTGCATCTTTGAATTGAACTGCTGACCAGTACTGAAATGCTGTTTAAAAGGATAATAGCGCCACACAGTGTTAAAATTACAGAATTGTAGAGATATTATTCATTGATGTTTGAAAGAGTTTTGTGTTACTTCTGAAGAGATCAAAATATTCATCTTAAATATATCTGGTTTTTTTTCAGTGAGTTTTCTAATGCAACATCAACATGGTAAGTTCCATTGACCTTTTAAAATGTTCATAAAATATGATGGCAATTTTTGAGTCACTAAAAGCAAGGTTTCCTCTAGTTCAGGGGTCAGCAACCTTCCTGAAGCAGAGTGCCAAAATTTGACCTCTATGTATGGGCCAGGTGCTGGTGATACTTTTTAAAGTCACTAATAGTGCTACTTACAACAGCTTCATTAATAAATAAAAAGGCCTATCAGTGACACACCTATCAATTTGCTCTATAAACCCTGTGTTGTGGAGGGGTCTCTGGGAAGCAGGGTTCTGACGCCAGTCCTGCACTACAGAGAGGGCTCCTTATGGGCTGGGAGGCTGTGGCTGCTGACCCCCAGCTGTAGTTCTTGTAATTGCATGTATGAATTGGTACAATAAAATATAGGTGCTTTAAAGGTGCTGAATATTGACCAAACGTGTGCTTTTTCCTGAGAACATATTCAAAAAAGGATGATGCCAACTCCTTACTGATCCTCATTATAGATTTTTGTTTTATAATAAAGATTGAAGGTTTTATTTTTTTCAAAAAAGGTTTCATAATTATAACCTGAAAAGGGAATGGGGGAGTATTTGAAAAATCCATGGCTACGTCTACACGAGCCAAAAACTTCGAAATGGCCACACAAATAGCCATTTCGAAGTTTACTAATGAAGCTCTGAAATACATATTCAGCGCCTTATTAGCATGTGGGCAGCCACAGCACTTTGAAATTGATGCGGCTCGCCTCCACGCGGCTCATCCAGACAGGGCTCCTTTTCGAAGGACCCCGGCTACTTCAAAGTCCCCTTATTCCCATGAGCAGATAGGAATAAGGGGACTTCGAAATAGCCGGCGTCCTTTCAAAAAGGAGCCCTGTTTGGATGAGCCGCGTGGAGGCGAGCCGCATCAATTTCAAAGTGCCGCAGCTGCCCGCATGCTAATAAGGCGCTGAATATGTATTTCAGAGCTTCATTAGTAAACTTCGAAATGGCTATTTCCGTGGCCATTTCGAAATCCCCTTATTCCTATCTGCTCATGGGAATAAGGGGACTTTGAAGTAGCCGGAGTCCTTCGAAAAGGAGCCCTGTCTGGACGAGCCGCATCAATTTCAAAGTGCTGTGGCTGCCCGCATGCTAATGAGGCACTGAATATGTATTTCAGAGCTTCATTAGTAAACTTCGAAATGGCCATTTGCATGGCCATTTCGAAGTTTTTGGCTAATGTAGACACAGCCCATTAAATGTAACTTGAATATTGTAAATGAGAGATCAAAAATGACTAGATATTAATCCCACACAAACGTGAAATGGGGGCATGTTTCCCTGTCCAGGCTTAATGTGGGAGTGTGAGGAAAATATAAATGGGATGCTAAGAAAACAAGGTTTTTCAAGTTATTTCAGTTTTTCCAAGTATAGAGTTGTCTTAGTGCCTTTTCAATTTACACTCTTCCTTTAAGAAGGTTAAGCTAATGTCCAGTTTCAGATGTCCTATTTGAAATCAATTATCAGCTCCAAAGGTTGCAAGTGACCACAGGTATTGGTCAAGAAAATTCCTGCCACTGCTTTTGCAAAACAAAGGTTAGGTTGCCCAATTATGCTTTCCAGTGAGAAACAGAACTTACGGTTACAGCTGTTCTTCCTGGTCCGGAGCAGATATAGACAAGACTCTTCATAGGCTTCTGTCTTCTCCTTGACCCTAGCTCGCAGAAAGTGTCAAGAGTGGCACTGAAGATCGTGACCCCTATCATCATAACTGTTTTTGTCCTGGCATTATATCTGCATGCCCAGCAGGTAGAATCCACAGCAAGGCTCGACTTCCTATGGAAACTGCAGGTGGGTGGGTGCTGTATGTGCAGTGTGCTGAATTGTGTTTCATAGTGCAAAACTATTGCTCTACAGCTGTGGTTCTTGCTGTTTTCATGCAATACTTGAAAATTGCTGAGGGTCTCAGGTAATGACTTAGCGATCTTATACTGTTAGCTAACTATTGCAAAGTAGTTTGGGTAAAAACGCTATCTAAAAAAATCCCTCAGTAATTAATGCTTTTGTTTTTTGGTTCAAACAACTCATATTTTAATATCAGTGGGGGTCTCTCCCCTAGTGCAGCAGCCGCACAGCTGAGGCTGGAAAGGACAGCTGAGGAGGCTGGCCTCTTTCTGTGGCTGCCATAGACCTGCATGTTTCAAATTCCCCCCCACGCACCTTCTTGTTTCACTGCCCTTTGCCTACTTCCTATTTCCCTCCACCTCACCTTGCCACCCACTTCCACCTGTCCTCCACAAGGCCAGTATTTCATATAACATGTAAGGGCCTATACACCTAATTAGTGGAGCCACGTCTGCAAGTCACTAATTAGGTGGACAGCCCTTCATTCTCTCATGTGTGGCCAGCTAGGGAACCACCTGTGGACCACCTGCAGTGAGCCGCAGATCACAATTTGAGACCCCATGCCCTACAATGATGGATAATGTGATCAAATGCCCATGAACTCAAGCTGGATATTGCTGTCAGCCAGACAGACAAATAATGCTGTTCACTTCTGTAGCATCTTTCAAGGGTCTTAAAGCAGTGGATCTACCCAATAGTGAATTTATTGGGGTAAGTGTTATCCCCATTTTATAGTTGACTAAACTGAGACACAGGCAAGTTAGGGAATGTACCAAAGGTCATGTAGCAAGACTCCATTTCTGTTTTAATGATGCTGTACAATTCAGAACTCTTATTTTATTGTACCTGCCCTGTCCTATAAAAGTACATTCATCTAATAGCTTAAATTCCGTAAATATTCTTTAAACTCCAGGCATACTCGGCCTGTGTCCAGAAACCTAGCAGCCTTCCTTAACCCCCCAAACATACTCCTCCTCCCCTTCTGCAGAAACCTGGCAGAGCAGATAGACTTTATCAGAGAGGTAGCCATGTTAGTCTGTATCTGCAAAAACCACATGAAGTCCTGTGGCACCTTATAGACTAACATATTTTGGAGCATAAGCTTTCGTGGGCAAAGACCCGCTTCATCAGATGCATGAGACTCTTTGCCCACGAAAGTTTATGCTCCAAAATATCTGTTAGTCTGTAAGGTGCCACAGGACTTCTTGTGGTTTTTGCAGATAGATTTTGTAATCTGACTTGAAGATCACCTATCCCAGAATTGAGCGGGCCAGCTCCAGGTATGCCGGGGATTGTACTCCCATGGTGAGGATCTCTCTTATAATACAGTAGCTCTGAACTGGTTTACTGAGTTTGTACCAGACCAGCCTGATTTTGTGTAAGCTTAACTGCAATTATATTTCATGAGTATCCACATGCATTGGCAAAGCTCATGCATACGTAGTTTCCTTTTGTTTCGCTGAGTAATGAGCTTTTGTGAGGGGACATCTGTTGTAATATCACTGCAACTGTCAGACTTAGAAGGCGATAGCCTGTCTTTGCATTCTGGAGGCATTGTGCACTGGTTAGGAGGAAGCCCACACAGTTCAGCAGTGCAAGTCTTTTGGCTCCATGTGCAATATGATGAAGTCAAGCTTTGGTGCAAACCAACTTATGAGGTCCAGTACTGTGGCATGAATATGCATGTACAGGCACGTGCATTTCCACACACGCATGTATGCTCTGCCCTCCCCAGAACAGGCCACCTTCTGATATCTTCTCCGTATTGGCAGCTTTTCATACACCTAACTCTGGGCGCCCCATATAAGCATCCTGGTGCTTCCTCCACTTCTGTCTCCTTACACGTGCCTCTCAACCACACAACTCCAGTATCATCTACCTTCTCCCTATACCTCACTGTTGTGAAGTTCCTCCCCACCCCTTCCTACTCTTCTCCTGTCCACCAGTGGCAGCATTTTATACTGATCTTTACATGGATGTAAATGGGTACCCAGAGGGCAGAACAGATTGTTTTTAAGGCTTTTCAAGGTCTGGACTGCCATGGAACAATGGGTGCCATCCTGTGAGGTGCTGATTCTGTTATTGCCCTATTGAAATGATTTGCTTGTGGGAGCTGAGCAGACTCAAAACCAGAGCAAATGTTTCCACCAAGTATGACCGTGCTTCTATAATGTCTTAATATTCTGGTTCTCAGGTCTCCCTTTCAGTTCTTTCCTCCCAAGTAGTAACTAGAATGGATGGCACAACTCTCTCTCTCTCTCTCTCTCTCCTGCCCCCCCCCATTAGGCCACTGAAGAGAAAGAGGAAATGGAGGAGCTCCAGGCTTACAATAGACGTCTCCTCCACAACATCTTACCAAAGGATGTGGCAGCCCATTTTCTGGCACAAGAGCGGCGAAATGATGAGCTATATTATCAGTCTTGTGAGTGTGTGGCTGTCATGTTTGCCTCCATCAGCAACTTCTCAGAGTTCTATGTGGAGTTAGAGGCCAACAACGAAGGGGTGGAATGTCTGAGGCTCCTCAACGAAATTATTGCCGACTTCGATGAAGTGAGTGAGAAGAAACCCAAACCTTTAATGTTGCTAGAATTCCACTGACAGAACAAATATAATTAGTTCAACCCCTCCCTCAAAAGAAGGAAGTCTACCACCAGTGGGACCAGTCCACTCTTCATCCCACCCATTCTCCGTTTTTAAACTGCTTTAGTTTAAAGTAATTTTAGTTTCCTTACTCCAGCCAAATAATTTCCTTTCCTCTGTGCATATTATTCCCTGACTGGAGATCCATTGACCATGTTCTTTCTGAGTTGTGGAGACACTTGATACTATTTTTCATAGTGAATATGTCACGATGCCATATTGTGTTGCTGTAGGGTTGACTTAAACAGCATATGTTAGTTTGCATCAAGTCTTATGCAATAACTCTGTTCTCTTGTTATAAAACAGATAATAAGTGAAGACCAATTCCGGCAGCTGGAGAAGATCAAAACCATTGGCAGTACGTACATGGCTGCTTCTGGCCTCAATGACTCCACTTACGACAAGGTGGGAAAAACACATATTAAAGCTCTGGCTGACTTTGCCATGAGGTTAATGGACCAAATGAAGTACATTAATGAGCATTCATTCAACAACTTCCAGATGAAAATAGGTAAAGTATTTGGATTGAGTTTAGAGATTTGATTTTTACTGATGTTCATTCCAGCCTGGTCTCTTTATCTAGAGTTAAACATGCAGCTTAGTTTATATTTAGAGTCACAAGTTCACTGGTTCCAATGAATCCAGCCTGTGGTAAGAGGAGAACTTTGGTCTGTACAGCACGTGTCCATGTTATAAATACCACCATCAAACTGGCAGTTAGGAAATTGATGTTGGCAGCAGCGAGGTCAACAATTGAGCAGCCACAGAGGCTCTCACTATGTAATGGTTGAGACATGCCACCATGTCTGCAATATTCAGAATGTAGAATCCTGATGACTTCCCTACCTTAAACATTACTTCAGGGTATTGTCACATACTCTTCCTTCTCACATCTTCTCCTATCTTTAAAGGAAATTTAGTATCCAAGTCGGGTGATAGAATGACAGGCTTTCAGACTGTAGGCTATGTCCACACAGAAGGTGAATCATGAGCAGCAATAACAAAAGATTATGCCACAGAAGATCCCACTCTTCCCTATAGAATAGACTTCTCCCAGTCTGCCCAAATCTTTAAAATCCAACATATTTCACAGTGGGAAGATATTAAGGGTTATTTCTGGATTTAGACTGGGAAATGCCTAACCTTGGGAGAGTCACACATGTGCCTGATGAAACAGCCTGCTCACATGACTCCTGAGTGATGGTGTATAGAAAATGGACCTGAAGCACTGGGGTTTCTTTTCTGTTCGTAGGGTTAAATATTGGTCCTGTGGTAGCCGGGGTAATAGGAGCACGCAAACCTCAGTATGACATCTGGGGAAACACAGTCAATGTAGCCAGTCGAATGGACAGTACAGGTGTTCCTGACAGAATTCAGGTGAGTGTTAATTAACAGGCAAGATGTATTTTACCTTTCACATACATTTTATGGGATTTTCAATCTAACCTAGGTGTCCAGCTCATTTCATCACTTCAGGGCTAGGTGGTAGTGTGAGAGAGGTGAAACCAGAGGCATGAGCACAGGCCTAGGAGCCTGAGATCCTATGTCCTGACCCAGACTCCTATGGTCTTGGGATAATTCATTCATTTCCCTATCTCTCTGTTGGGGGGTAGTACACTGTAGGGATATTGTGAGGGTTAAGTCACTGGGGAGGGAAATTCAGTCTTGATTTACACCGTATTGTCTTAATCACTGAGCCTCATGCAACTCGCTAACATGTTAACACACACTGGGAAATAAAACACCCTTTGCAGTAGGATATGGTTATAGTTCTTTCACCATACAACCTCACAGCTAACGAAGAGCAAGGGGAATCTTAAAGCAATGTTGGTTTATTAGGACTTGCCTCCCCGTTTTTTTCTTGGCTCTTGGTACATGCTGTAAGTGGTGCTTTCCACAAACTAAGCTGTCTTTCTTTCATTTTCTCTGGCACAGTGATTCCCTTATACATACATATTCTTCAGATCTGTAGAAGGATTTCAGACAGAAGTGGGGGTGGGGACACTGCTCTAGAGAAGGAGTCGTTTTAAGGTTAATGCAGTCTTTCATACTGTCATGAAGATCCTTCTTCAGTGTTTAAAGAGAGTGACCTGTCCAGCAATTCATTTCCATTTGACATTGAAACATAGGGGCTGTGTCTACATAGGCACAAATCTTTGAAACAGCTGTATTTCGAAGATTACTAAGGAGGAGCTGAACTGAATATTCAGCGCCTCATTAGCATTAGGACGCTTCCGGCCGCAGTGCTTCGAAAGCGCGCAGCTCGGTGTGGCTGCACGGGCTCCTTTTCAAAAGGACCCCGCACCTTTCGAAATCCCCTTATCCTGATCACTGATCGGAATAAGGGGATTTCGAAAGGTGCGGGTCTTTTCAAAAAGGAGCCCCGTGTAGCCATGCCAAGCTGCATGCTTTCGAAGTGCCGCGGCCGGAAGCCTCCTAATGCTAATGAGGCGCTGAATATTCAATTTAGCGCCTCATTAGTAATCTTCGAAATATGGCTGTTTCAAAGATTTGTGCCCATGTAGACACAGCCAGGGTATGTCTACACTTGCATTTCTCTTTTGAAAGAGGCATGCAAATGAGGTGTAATTTGCATATTCCGCACTGCATTTGCATATTAATTTCGAAAGAAGAAAGCCAGTGTAGACTCTGCTCTTTCGAAAGTAAACCCATTTTTGAAAGAATCCTTCTTCCCTTTATTTAATGGGAAGAAGGATTCTTTCGAAGATGGGGTTTACGTTCGAAAGAGCAGCGTCTGCACTGGCTTTCTTCTTTCGAAATTAGAATATGCAAATGAGGTGCTGACTATGCAAATTTATACCTTATTTGCATTTTTGATTTACCTCATTTGCATGCCTGTTTTGAAAGAGGAATGCAAGTGTAGACACACCATACAGTCCTATTTTCTCTTACAGGCTGATGCCTCAAATGTTCATCCTCATTCCTCAGTACCATACTGAAGAGTAACAGAGAGAAAGCTGTGTTAGTCTACACACTATCAAAACAAAAAAGCAGTCCAGTAGCACTTTAAAGACTAATAAAATACTTTATTAGGTGGTGAGCTTTTGTGGGATAGACCCACTTCTTCAGAAAGGAGTCTGTTCTGCTACAGCTATGGTCTGAAAAAGTGGGTTTATCCCACGAACGCTCACCACCTAATAAATTATTTTGTTAGTCTTTAAAGTGCTACTGGGCTGCTTTTTTGTTTTGCTACTGAAGAGGTATAAAAATAAGGAGTAACTGATGCCAAACCCTCGAAGGATTTTGTGTTGCTTCTTTTTCCCCAACTAAATAAATAGAGAAGTTTTAATAATCTTGATTCTGTTAACGTGAAGTAAATATCCATTAACTGTTTTCTCTGTAGTAAAACAGATTAGACTAGTGAATTTCCAACTCGATGAAGGTAGATGTGAAAACATTTAAACCCAGAGAACAAAGCATAAGAAAAGGTGCCAAGGAACAATTTTGCAGTGCACAGAATCTGCAGTAGATCAGATTGTAAGAGGTCTTTGCCAAATCTGGGTTTTCACAGTGACCATAACAAGCTGCAGCTAACACATATTTAAGGGGGGAGAGAAAAGGCATGTTCAGGAAATTATCAAACTCTTTAACACACTGAAATAGGGGTAATAGGAGCATGCAAACCTCAGTATGACAGCTGGGGAAACAGTCGGTGTAGCCAGGCAAAGGGAGGCTGCATTACCTGTTGCTTATCTACACTGTATTCAGGGGTCACCGTCGACCTCTACAGACAGGAGGAGTAAGGGAGGTCGATTGGAGAAACTCTCGTCGACCTTCCCTTATATAGCCAGAGAAGCTGGCTGAGCGCAGATATGTCCATTTTTGCTAGAATTGCTTATCTGCAGGCAACTTCCTTCATTTAGTGTAGACATAGCTTAAGGCTCCATCTATGCTTACCAGGAATGTCAACGGCTGCTATGCCATTTTAGCCATTGATATTGATCCCTGTCCTCACTGCAGAATGTCAGCTAGAGCACTTCTCCCGCCAACATTCCTTAATCTTTGCAGCTCGCAAGGACTTCTACAGTCGACACTGACACCGGTATGTGCTGTTGTGCGCATGCACAAAACAGCGCCCTGGAAAATCAAACCGAAGTCTTCAGTCTTCCGCAGCTAGTGTAGACCTACCCTAAGATTTCCTCCTCAGCCTCTAATATCATGACCCTCAGCTAGAAAGTAGCTGATGTGCCCAATATGACACTGAAACTCATTGGTAATAGCTTTTATCGATGATGAGATGTCTGCTGGCCCTCTTCCTATATGTGAATTAGGTGGCTGAAGACGGGTGGTGGAAAAGGTGGGGGATGACCAACTTTATCAATTCTGCTATCACTTCTCATCTATTATTTCTCTGCAGGTGACCACAGACATGTATCAAGTTTTAGCAGCTAACAACTATCAGCTGGAATGTAGAGGAGTTGTTAAGGTAAAGGGTAAAGGAGAAATGACCACCTACTTCCTAAATGAAGGGCCACCAAGCAGTTAGCAGCAACCATGGTACCCCTCTAAAAATGGTATTTGTGGGGAGAAGAACTGCTCTTTAGCTGTGGACTCAAAAATACGGAGCCGTTGCATTTTTTTCATGCAATGACTTTAGAGCATGGTCCTGACAAACAAACTTTCGCCACATAACCATGCAGTGCAGAAGAAAGAGAACACTGTGGATTAATTCCCAGTCGAGTGCTAAATCGACCAAAGATGCACCTCTATGGAATATCCAGATAAATGAATCTGAGCTTTTAAAATGAGGCTGCTGCACAGGACAAAAGATATTTAAGTATTTATTGAAACTACACAAAGTTTTACTTGGTTGAAGGAATGTATGTTTCACTACAAAGCATTATGTGGGAAAGAATTTGCACTTCTGTAATATTTCTGTTCCATATGGTCATCTCTTTCAAGTGTACAACTCTTCTTTTATTAGACTGTTTTGAGTAGGCTTTCAACATTAAAAAAGTGACACCCATTTTCTACACAAAAGGCCTTTCAGCACAGCATCAGTGATGTTTTGAGATTGAAAAATGATACTTTGCCATATAAAATTATCCCCTTTCTCTTACATAGCTAACAGACTACTCTTCTGACTAGGACTGGTACACCTATGATCAAGAGGAAGAAATATGGCTCTGCAGACATGTTTATTTAAAAAGTCTTCTGTGTGCTTCTTTGGTATATATATATATATATATATATATCAGTTTACATGTGAAAGACTAGACAAAAAGAAGGGACACTTTAGGGGGACTTCCCCCCCCCACCCAATTTCTTGTTTTTGTATTTTTTCTTTTGTAATACTGAAACCACGGAGATCTAACAGATATACCAAATTCTATATTTTGTAAATGATATATTAGAAAAAAGTCTGTCCACACCAGCATATGGCGGGCTGTGTATATATAAGCTGCAGAACTGTGTAACATTCCCTGCATTATTTTCTGAAGGCAGACTTGGCAGTTTTCAGAGTAAGAGTAAACAATCAAAAATGTGTTTGACTAGGCCTGCAACCTCATCACCTGGTCTTTTTAAGTGAAAATTCAGAAAAGCCCTCCACCAGAGGGAAAGATAAAAATCAAGTACAGGAATCATTACAAACAACTGTTCATTTCAGGCTGCAAGATGCATTTGGGGGTGACAGAGCAGTGAATCGATGTAGAATGTCTGATAAATAATTGAACTGTTGAGCTTATCAGTCAAGCATTGCAGGGAAGAGAACTCAGCCAATCGTCATCTGACAGTATCAGAAACTCCGTACCACAGGAATAAAGAGAAGATCATTTTAACAGTTCCTTTAAAATTGTCACAGCAGCTACTCACAGAATCCTGATAAATACACAAAAAGGTGTCCGAGCTACTATAAGTGCCATTTGCCTTTACAAAAGAATTAAGTCCTGCATTGCCAGATTTGACTGACAATGATTCACATCTATTTTAAGAGTTGTGATTTACCTTTTTCAAAAACAAAAGGATAACTATATGTGGCTTCAGGAGATCCTTAAATAGTGTGACACAGATACTGCCGTGGACACATCTGTTGGGAGTGGGGGGATGTAAATTCATTATTATGATTTATGAACCTTTTTAACTTGTAAAGAATAAACCCTTGCTATTTTATTCTTAAGAAACATTTTAAAACCCTATTTTTTATATTCTGTGAAGGGAGAGTTTTGATACTGAATTTGGCTATCACTAAAATGACAACTCTTTTGACATTCAGTAAAGTTCTTTTAGACTCTTCTCAGGGCAAAAATTACTGTATTAATGATTGCACTATACTGGTGATTTGTAAAATAGATGTTTCATTTCATTTTTACAAGAAGAGTAAATTAAAAAAAAATCATTGGCCTACCCTAATTAATTTGCTTAGCAACCAACCATTTAAACTTCAGCTTAAATGGCATCCCCCAACGCCTCTTTTTCTCCTTTAACAGGACACATCTTTGAAAAGTATAGTATATTGACTTCTGTAAAACTGCCAAGTCTGCCCTTGTACTATACTTTTGCTGCTTTGCATTTTCTGATTTGCAAAGTGCTTTCATTACATGGGACAATGATGACTCCCTTCACTTCCACCCTCCCTCCCTTTCTAGTTTCATTATCTTCATGATGTACATTCATATTTAGGTTTGCTTTCTACTTTACTAAGGTCTCTAGTCTTAACTTTTGATCACTCTGCTGCTCCACTTTGTGCAGCTGTTGTCAATGATATTTTGAGTCCCCAGTATCTCTGACTGTGATTGTTGACAGTGTGTCATGATCATTTCAAGGGGTATACACGCTTTACTTTAGTTCTTACAAAAATTGATACAGTTATGATTTCCCATGGAAATTGAAATCTGTTTAAGTAATTTAACTATATTAAACACTGTTTCACTGGTAACATCTTTGTTCTACCTTTTGTTTAAGATACAACTGGCTTGTGAAAAGCTATTTATGCATCAACTAGTTATGCACAAATTTTTGGGAGTTCCATACGACAGAAAACTTAAAACTGTATTAAGGTATATTTTTGACCAGTTGCACAAGCTAGCTAGTTAAGTACAGAGCCTCTTTGTACTGTACAAACAACATACACATGCCACTATGTGTTTACTGTGGAATCGGCAAAGGGAAATTAGCATCAACAATAGAAAGCCAGATTATGGTTTTTGTCATAATGAGCTGCTGTTACTATCAAAGTTAACTTGTGTAATGTACAACATGATTTTAAAGAACGGACCTGTTGCCATAAACATGAATGAGAAGGACGAGGTACTTCTCCAGAGGGAGTCAAGTTACATCTGCTGGAACCAAGATCAAGAGGGATGTGATGCCACATTAACTCCCCCGGTCTCTTCACGTAGCACCTAATAACTAGACTTGCCAATGGATTTTTTCACATCCAACAGTGAGGGACCACTACCATCCGCCAAAGTACTTCTGTCCTAACCTCCTAGCTGTGTTTCTGGGGGTAGCGTGAATCCACTTATTTATGTTCTACTCCTCCCCCTCCCTTCGAGAGCTTGAGCAGCTGAGCTGCACCCACGCAACATGCAGGCTGCTAATGCACTGGAAAAAAATTAGTGAGAATGCAAGCTCTGCGCTTGTGGGAGGAGTGCAGAGCAGAGCCTGGAGCAAGAGCTGGCTCTGGTGCAGGAGGGAAATCAGCAGCAGCTCAGTGGAGGGTAGGTGGCACCATACACTGTCTGCTGCCTGCAGGCACTACCCCCACACCTCCCACTGACTGGAGGAGTTACCATTCTCAGCCCCTGCGAGCAGGGATGGTGCCTGCAGGCAAGGGCAGTGGGATGACCCCATGTCCTGTCTCCCCAGCGGGCTGCAGGGACATGCCAGCTGATTACAGGCATGGACTAGGGCATGGCTGCCTTAGCTTCAATGCACTACCAGACTGTTAGCTGCCAAGCTCCCAAATGGGGGTGCACTGGCCAACAGGAGCACAAGCTGAGGAGACTCCCAGCCAGCGTTCTGTATATGTGGATAGAAAAAAAATGAATTTTATGTATGTCATGATTGAAGTAATGTGCAGCTGTGCACCATGTGTAGCTATGAATTACTTCTATAATATGTGCAGAAATACCAGAGGGCTAATTACTCCAGGTTAGGTATGTTAGCCCTCACTACTCAAAGAATTATATTTACGCATGAGAACTAAAAATTAGGACATGCACAGATTACACACACACAAAAAAAAACCAGCCCCTAGAGTAACACTTTGAAAGCAGCAAAAGAAGCAACACTAACAACAAGCAGGGCTGGGGCTGTGGGCGGAAAGAGAGCGTGTGCGAGTGACAGAGATTCACGCTGCCCCTTTAAGTATTCTGAGGCTACAGGAACGGCTGCAAACAACACTCCTGAGCCCTGGCCCTGTGGTGATGTCATTCAGAGGGGGCCATGCTAACATCAGCAGCGCACACACACACCCCGTTCTGTCTGCCCCACACTGCAAGCAGGCAACACACAGGAGGTGGGTGGGAGAACAGCTGTAAGGAGCAGCCCAGTAATGAGAGGATCAGCTGACGTGCCAGCAGTTGGTTAGACACGGCCTCAGTCAGATCAGCTCAGAGGCCCAAGGTGCTACAAGAGTAGAGCCTGATTGCGCCCCGCCCCCCCCACCCCGACAGAGGAACTTGGGCCTTAGGTATAGCAACTCTTGCACGCATAATATATGCTTGAAATATTAAATAAGATAGCATAGGTATAATTTTTCAAAAACTAAGTGGTCAGGCCCTGCTATTGCTGAAAAAGGAGCCTTGATTCGGATTAAGCACCTTACCTGTAACTGACCGTGATTTGTTTTTACCTGCGTTTTTGTTCAGAAAACTACTAGGACAAGTTTAAAATAAATAATAAAACCCTTTCACAAATCACCGCTATTCCCTTGTGGTTACAGAATTACTCCTACTTTCTTGCCTAACTAAAGCTTGCTGGAATCTTTTACTGGTTGTGGGGTGGGGTGGGGAAGGGATTTAGACACCTACAGCCACTACTAGGTACAACTCCCCAGCAGCTGAATTGCCTTTTTTTTAGGCTCAGCAGTAGCCAAATAGTGCCACCTGCTAGAGACCATAAAAAATGGCCTGTCTGACATTGATTCTGGTTGTTGAAAAAGACGTGGTGGTAAACAAACATAGCAGCATTAAAAAAAAAAAAAAAATCAGTGCTATGAGACGAAGGAAGTGGCTTTAAGCCAACTGTATAACCGCATACCCTAAAGAGCGAGTTTGATATAGCACGTATTATCTGGTACTACAGTTTCTCTCACCTATAGTGAGCAAAAACAGCTGAAGCAAACACTGTCCCTTCCCCCCCCCCCCCAACTAACTCATTAGACAAGAGTGTTCTTTTGTAACATGAACAACTTAAAAACTCCAGGCTGATGATTGCATTCCCACCCCCCACCCCCCCACCCCCAGCGAGCACATCTTTAAAGTGGTTTAGGTACATTAAGTAGGACTCTAGCTCTGGTCAGACCCCCAAATTCCAAGCCAACCTCCTTGCCCCTGCTTGGTTGTTCTCTTTGGGGCATGTACCAGTCTTGTGTGTCCAGCCTAACCATTGTATGCCACTAAACAGAGCTTCTACACCTTCTCCTGGATGGTCTTCTGCCACCTAATGCAGCTGCTTGTAATTTTTTCAGAATCTTGAACAATTTTTCTGGTCTTAATTTTTTTCCTTCACCACTGTTCCCTCTAAGCTTGTCCACCCAGATGCAGATTTTTTTCCATGTATGTGCAGAATAAATGTTTACATGCATCAAGGCATGTACAAATGTGCACCATTATGAGAAACAAAATACTTAGTTGTTTGCTAAGTAGCCAGGCAGCATTTGACGCACTCTGGGCAGCTACACAAGCACACAGCTGTCACTAGGAATTATATCCACTCACCCTATGATCAAACTTGTCTAACACTTGGGGGGGGGGGTTAATGGAGCTGCATCAGGGATTTCAGATGTAAATATCCAGCAAAATCACTTAGCAATGCCAAAGTGTACACATTTTTGCCCCAGTTCTGCAGACGGAGCTACACAAGCAGCTGCTTATTGAAATAGACCCAGAGCACAACAACAACAACAACAAAAACTGATCTAGAAACATGCCCTATATGGGATGATGAAAAGAACTGAGTTTGTTTAGTCTAGAAGAGAGAAGACCGAGGACATGATAACTTTCAAGTATCTAAAAGTTTGATATCAAGAGAGCGAGATTCTCCTTAACCTCGGAGAATAGGACAAAAAGCCATGATCTTAACCTGCAGCAAGAGAAGTTTATGAGACAAAAAAGTCCTGTCAGGGTTAAACACTGAAATAAATTGCTGAGCAGGGCTGTGGAATCTCCCTAATTGGAGAGTTTCAAGAGCAGGTTAGACAAACACCTGTCAGGAATGCACTAGAATGCCTGGTCCTGCCTTGAGAGCAGGGGAATGGGTTCAATGTCCTCTCCAGAGTCCATCCCCCTCTAGTATTCAATGATCCTAAATTATGAGGGATTCTAGCAGCAGAGGCCTGTATCCTTATGAATTAGAAAACTTTCATCCACTACCACTAAAAATAAAAAGGTCAAAAAACACCATCAGCCTCTCTGCAACATATCCAATAATGCAAAACCACCAACACTATGAACATTCAAACAACATGCATTTTTTAACCACTGCTGGCTGATACACAAAATGTGTTGACTGCTGCTTTTCTGACACTACAATTGTGCCAAGCCACAAAAAAAAAAACACATATGTTTAGTGTTTGTATAATAAGTAGAAATACATTAGCATTTACAGCCAGCCATTCAACAAAGCAATTCATGTCGTGGTGATGGAGGAAGAGAAAAAAGGGTGAGAAGCCTAAACAGATGTCATTGCTTTGTTGTTAAAGAACCTACTACTTATAAACATTCAGCAATGGATGTTGAATAACCTCACCCTTAAATAAAACTATAGACAATGAAGGCAAAAACATGTTTGGATTGAACCTGCTACGTTATTAACTACATACTGAAATTGCCAAAAAACACACCAAAAAAATGCCCCTGCATTCCCCAGAAGATTTCTGATATTCTACATTTTTAAATGCACATTTGGGTAGCTAGCCCACCAATGACTGCTGGAAAAAAATACAGAACAGAGAGGGCTGGTTACTGTGCGGTGCCTGAGGAAAGGTTGGTGGCTGGAGGAAAAAAAAATGTCTGCAGAAGAAATCCTTAGAAGGTTTTATTTAAAAATAAATGAAAAACAAACACCACAGTGGGGGAGCAGAGTTAGGTCAGAAAACACATAGGGAAACAATAACAACAACACCGGCTGTGTTTTAAAAAGCTATAGTGAGGCATTTGAACATTCCTGATTAATCAAATTTGAACAGACTCGTGTTTAAAAAAAATACTTTCATTCTTTTTTTGTACTTATGCTGGATTCAATCTATCTCAGAACTTAACATCTCAGGTCATGTCTACACATGCCCCTCCCTTTCAGAAGGGTCATGTTAATGAGGCACTTCGGAACAGGTTAGTGAGGCGCTGACATGCATATTCAGCACCTCACTAGCATAATGGCAGCCAGGCATGCCTCAAAAGTTGTTTTTGAAATGCAGACTGGCTGTATAGATGCAGGCGCTTCAAAATAAAACTCAGACTTGGAAATTCCCTTATTCCAATTAGTTTGGGAATGGCTTAGTGGGGCCAGGGTTGTGCCCATTGGACATTCATTGAACTCAACAGGAGCCTTTCTGTTGAGCTAATAACGCATATTACAAGATGTTCAAACCTGTCTTTGTGTGCCTACTCGCCTACTCCCTGGGGGTAGGTAGAACAACAGGCCACCAAGGATGCATTTTCCAAACCTAGCCAGAGAAAAAGTTCAAATATTCTATCTAACCTCAGGGAGTAGGTGAGTAGGCACACAGAGACAGATTTCAACATCTTGTAATATGCATTACTAGCTCATATGTTTACTAATTAATTTGTGAGGAACCATCACATCTGGTGAGTAGACATTACCGCCTCACTGTAAATGGTGAATTTTTCCAACAAGCTTAGTTAAAGCTGTTTGACAGTTGTATTTCCTCATATCTGTTAAACTAGCAGTTTGTTTAATGCTTCTAGTAAAAGTAATGCAATAGCCTTGAGCGTTACAGCATGGGAACACATCCCTTGAAAAGTAGGCGGGGGGAGGGAACATTAAAAGGAAAAACAGACATAAGACTTCTCAGACTGATCAGCAGCCACCGACAGGGCAGAAAAGCCTACTCCTGCATAAAGACAAAACTGAAACAAAGTGGTACCTCAGTGTGCATTTCTAACAGCAAGGACATGGAAATGTATTGCGGTAGAACTATTTTAGACCTTCCAACAGACCAGGTTTATAATGTTATTTACTTTAATGATGATGAGCTAAAAGAAGTCTAACTCATTAACTGTAGAAGTCACCAATACCAATCCTAATCCTGTAACCCGTGTTCATGTAAGTATTCCATACACACGCTAGTAATCTCACTGACTTCCACTGGGCTGCTTATGGGGAACTGCACTCATTCAGATCAGTGTGAGGTTTTTCTAGTGACTGCTCTGGAAGTTGGACTGGATCTTAAATATATCAGCATAACAAATTAAATTTCCTGAGTGTTTTCTGCTGATTGAAAAACCAAAACAAAACCTTAAAAAAAAAAAATCCAGAACTTTGGCTCAGAAGAAGCATGTTGAAAAGATGAAAGTTTAGTTCGTACACAATATAACACCCAATGCCCATATTTCAAATCCCAAGTTAAAATAGTGACATTCATTTTTGTGCTTTCCTGATTTCAAAAGCCTGCACTACAATCTAATGCAAAAATCAAAACAAAAAAGCAGTCAAATAGCACTTTAAAGGCTAACAAAATAATTTATAAATTAATAAATTATTTTGTTAGCCTTTAAAGTGCTATTTGACTGCTTTTTTGTTTTGATAGTATATAGACTTGCACGGCTTTCTGTTACAAATGCAAAAATGTATTGGGCTGGGTAGTTTGAGGTGTTTATGGGTTTAACTACTCTTATTTAAAATCCTTGTTTCCTGCAGAAACACCTCTTACACTGTGTTTAAATTTCAAATACTCCTCCCTCCTATCTTTCACCTACTGCTCAAAAATTAACAACAAATAGTGTCAAAGGGAACATACAAAACTAGACACATGCACCTCCATTCTGTTTGCTTGATGAATGCAGGAAGGGTAGGGGAGGAAAGTTCAAAGGCCAAGCACATCTTCTGCAACAGTCATCTTAGATAACACATGTACCAAGATATTTTTCAGCCTCTTCATTACATAAGTCTTAGAAATTGACACAATAAAAAAAATTGCCTTACACAATACATACCACTGCTGTTCATTTAGCAATGGCTCCCTCCTCTATAAATTATCTTGGCCTTGGATGCCTGTATCCACTCGAGTAAGGCCACATCCTTTAAAAAAGTATAGCAGAGAAGAAGTACCTAGACTGGAAACAACTATCAACTTGATTGCCAACAAAGTACTGAAGAAGAGATTTGGGTTGATGAATAATGTTTCATAGTAACATATAGATGAGTATACATGAGTATAGAAATTTGATGATCAATGTTTCAGAGTAAAGCAGAATCTTACTAATCCCCAAACCCAGTAATGTTCACAAAGCAATGTGGAAGCCTTCCTCCTATTAAACCTTTTCCAAATGCTTTAGTTATGCCCCATATTACAACTCACTGCTTGAGCAAATTATATTAAGATGTATTTACTACTACACTAAAAAGCATCGGAAATAATTAAGACAAAGTAGGATTGTCAAAATAAATGTAATGCAATGTAATATCCTTGATTGTTCATCTACTAATTAAGTCACAAATGCCGGGAATCTACACAGATGTCCCAGCCACTGATGCAAATTAGTGAGGTGCTACTTCAATCCAGTACAGGTTGAACCTCTCCCATCCAGCACCCTCAGGACTGCAACGGTGCCAAACAAGAGTATTTGCCAGACCATGGGAAGTCAATATTGTCTAGCAGCATTATCAACACTTCCATTGCTTACTGAGCTCTTAGAAGACATTTGGGGTAAATTACAGCTAAATAACAGCCCAGAACACTGTGAGCTGGAACTGGTGACTGTAAACAAAATTTATTGGTCACACCCATGATAAGTGGTCATCTGGCCATCTAAAAATATGCCAGATTACAGATGTTGCTGAACAAGAGTGTTACGGATTAGACAATTTGAACCTGTAAAATGTAAAGCTTCCTGAACCAACAAAATCCCTGGTTTCACAATGGATTTTTTTTTAATTGACTTAACTTAGTTTATGATTGTTGAAAATTAGCTCACAATCAGTAAACTTGTGAGTAAAGTTAGGTTCCAAGTATTAATCCATTTTATAAAATGTAGATATAGACTAGAAGTTTCTCAAACATGTTGCAAATCAATCTGTTTACCCAGCTGTCAAAATCTTTTCAAACTCTAGTGTTCAAATATAGGAGAGCAAGAATCATAGGACAGGAGACAGAATTTTAGATTATTTACTTAAATAAAAGCTTGCCCATAAAGGTACCTTTCAAAAGATCATTAGAAGCAAATTATACCGAGAAACAAAATTTACCAACATTTATAGTTAACTCAGCACTAGATAGAAGGCCACTGGGACCAAGGAGCTAATCCTTATAAACAGATGGTTTCCAGGCTAGGCTTTAATTAAGAAAGCACACAACACACATCCCATTAAATTTAATGTGCTCAATATTCTCACATTTTAGTAGCTCACTCATTTCAAATATAGTCTGCTAATATGCAATAGCATCTCGGTATTCAGCCTATACCACTGCCTCACAAAGGCAAAACTGATTTGAAATTGGAGAGCTCACTTGATATGCAGAACTTGCCCTATATACATCTTTTCCATTATCATTGTTTTGAAGGAGGCTTTTTCCCGCTGTGAGTCAAGTTCTCCACGCTTATCTGTTCTCAAGAGAATTCCCTCCATTGAGAGAAACCATTTTCTTCCACTAAACTTGTCTTCTATATGTGCCTTCAATCTTCAATGCAGATAAGCAAATTCTCAGATTACAAACGTCCACTGGCATCTTGTGTTGATCCTAAAAGCGGGGGAAAAAAACCCAAAAACAAAACAAAAAGAAAAAAAAACACTTCTTCTTTTGGAGATTTGGACAACAGCTTTTCATTCCTGAGCAGGAAACAGGTGGATCAAGACTGCCTTGGGAGACCCCAGACCTTGGGTCAGACATTGTAATCAGGGGATTTCCCTTGTGGTTGTCTTAGTCGTATTTGTAATGCTGAAAATGCTCCCACTGTCACGTGAAAGAAGAGCTGCCAGAGGTTGCGCAGTTCATACAGATACATGTTACATAGGCAGATTAAACCAAAAGTGAGGAAAGATTTGACATTCCGCCAGCCTGTGCAATGTAAAAATAAATAACACTGCAAGGAAGAAAACACAAAGTCTGATTATAGCACTGAAAGTGACTTCTGCTAATAAATCACATTGAATCATCAAGGAGATGCAGAAATTAACCATGTAGAACTGTGTTGTTATCTGAATTGATTATGTAAATGTGACATTAACTTAAATGGGCATTCAGAGTAAACAATGCTCAGCATCAGAAGTTAGATTATGCATCCATTTTCTCTCTCTTTAGAGAAGATTTCTTCATTGTATTTATCAATAACGAAAGTGGCAATGGAAACAAACATTTTGGTTTATCTACACCACTCAGGCAATGCACAAGAAACAGAAGAAACATCCCTGCTGGGTGGAATGCCACAGCACTGGGAAGTCAACATAGGTGTAAAGTTTGTTTACTAGTCCCTTGGTCTCGTTCCTTGCAGTTATTAGCCTAGGATGGGGGACACTCCAGCTATTCCCAGCTGACACAAGTTAAAGATCTCAGGCTACTTAACCAGTGATAGGATGGGAGCAGGAAAATCAGGGAGCCGTAAACACTTTCATCCAGCACAAACAACTTCCTTTTGTATATGTCCCAGTCTTAAAAAGGTTGTAGAATTATTGTGGGGATTCAAATGCATGCTTGCATGCTGGCTTCAGAAATGTAAGTCGGTAGGAGGAGGGAAAAGAGTAGGAGACCATGTCACAGAGAAGAGTATTAAGGGGACAAACTTAATTCATCCTAATTTTCTTTTCATGACAAAACATTCTGCCGAGTCCAAATCCTTTATTCCACAACATATGGGAATCTCATGTCTGCTAAAATTATTTTCACAAATGCCTTTCTCCTGTCACTTCCACAACTCACTGCTCCACTTCCTGACTTTAACTCCCACATCTACTCCTCTTTTTGTTCTTCCTTTGTCCCCTTCTTCCCACAACAAGATTTTGTTCTCATCTCGGATGCAAGCTGCCCTCTGATCCTTGATGATCCCTTGAATCTTCTGCATGACTGCTATTTAAAGCGACCAGGCAGAGGACGACAGGGCACATCAAACACCACAGAACACAGATAGCACACAGCTGTGTGCTAAAATAAAGAAAAGACACTTCAAACCAGGGAGTCATGTTGGAGGGGGCATGGGGAGGACTTTTCAGGGGTGAAAAGCAAGCAAACAAAAGCAGAAATTGCAAAGGGATCCTGCAAAAGGAATAGCACAAGAGACACAGGGACAGCTGTGGTTTATTTAAAAAAAACAAGAAACTATGTAAGACACAAATTATTATAAAAATTTATTGTGATCACACCACCAAATTAATTTAATTGAGGTTTCTAGATCAAGAGTCAGCAACCTCCCCTCCGGCCTGGGTACCAAGTGTGGCACACAAGCCGATTTTCATCAGCACATTCGGCGGGAGCTCAGCCCTGCCCCTCCTCCTCCATGCAGCTGGGAGCTTGCGCAAAGCTATGCCATCTGTGTATTAATGAAAGACCAACTAATGCTACCAACCACCACCTAAATGGCAAAGCTCTGCATCTTAATTTATTAACGGAGCTGTTGTATGTAGGACTATAAGTGACTTTAAAAAGTATCATTGTCCCTCTGACTATACACAGAGTGCAAATTTCGGCACTCCACCTTGGAAAGATTGTTGACCCTGTTCTAGATCAATATTAAGCCCTGGTTTCAATTATCAGGACTCAGGCCACTGAGATTAACATTTCTTTAACATGGAAGTTTTTTTGTTTTGCTTTTTAACTTTATGCTACTTGTTTACTTTTTGAATTTGTCATACAATAATAAGAGACTTGTGAGATGCACTTTCATTTCTAGAAATAACAAGGTGGGTAAGGTAATATCGTGTGTAGGACCAGCTTCTATTAGCGAAAGACGAGCTTTCGAGCCATAGAGCTCTCCGGTCTGGAAAAGTTTCGCATAGTGCCACAATTAAATACAAGGTTGAACAGATGGCTTAGAATATGTGCTGCCTATACTAAACTACCATTCACGATGAAGTGGCCCCCTGTAGTCATATGACAAAAAGGAGATTAGTGGGTTACACATGGTTGTAACAAGCCATAAATCCAATGTCTTTATTAAGACTGTGGCATTAGTGTCTAGCAAAGTTAAGACATTAAGCACCCAGACTTGTCTCTTGAAAGTGTTGTGCAGGTTTTCTTTGAAGATGAGGACTGATAGATCAGAAACACTGACCACTTTGTGGAAAGCGTTCACCTACAGGGGATATGGTGATTTTGTCTTACAGCATCTTCCTATGTGAGTTTATCTGAGAGTATAGTGATGGCTGTTTTCACCAATACAGCTACTGGGGCATTTAGGGCACTGGATAAGGTACACCACATGTTGTGATAAGCATGCGTAGAAACCATGGATATTCAAAAGTGTATTGTAAGGGGTGCTCATTATTGTAGTAATGGAGGTACGTCTTCAGATTTTGCAAATACTGGTGTTGCAGGGCCTAGTGGTGCTTTGAGTGTGTGTCCTGGAATGTGAGGAGCTTGCTTTTGATGATGAGCTTGGGCAGGTTGGGGAACTGTTTGAAGAACAGAAATAAACCGCCTCCACCTGCACACCCATAGCTGTCACCATTCTGCAACACTGGAATACACATGGGATAGCATCAGACAACTACAACCCATACTCGATGGCGACCTCAACCTGAAAGAAATCTTTCCTGAAGCCCCTCTTCTGGTTTTGCCTTTCACCAACAGAAGTGAGTCAATAAAAGACATTACCTCACCCACCTTGTGTCTCTAATATCTGTCGGCCAACACACCTACAACTACACTGCATATTTTTATTTCTACTCATTTTCATTTTTGGTTCCCCTGTACTAGGAAAGATTTGGTTGCAAACACATGCAAGAGGACGTTTTGTAAAAAGCCTATTTGTATAATACCTAAATTTTGGCTAATTTTGCCTTGAGTTTAGTTCTTCCTTAAAAAGGTGCATTTCCATAGGTACTATTTGGTACTATTCTCCAAAACGCAGTAGGTTTCAAACACTTTTCTATTTCTTTTCTCCAATTCCATTTTCCCTACCTTAGGGATTACTACACAATTCACCATGGCAATAATGTAGCACGATTCTCTTCCTTTTTTGTCATTAGTATTTTGATAGTGACAGATAATGGTAGTGTTTATTTTTTAAGTTTCTCCAAGGACAGTCAGAGGAATTGTGTGATTGCTTCTACATAATGCAATTTACTGGGTTATTTTTTTATTCTGTTAGATATTTCACTAACTTGTGCTATATTTTATATACTTAGTGACCATTGCCATAGAGTCTTGACTTCTTTAGTAAGACATATCACTTTTCCTATTAAACAGAACAAAAAATATTCCTAAGTAAAACCAACATCAAGAGAACAGCATCTTTTATAACCCAGTCTGGGTTATACTCCTCTGAACATGTAGAATATCTTTGATTGAGCACCTAAAGGCCATTTCTGAGGAGGCTTCTAAAACTTATATTTAATGGACAATTAACATGCAAACATGATTAACCAGAAAAATCAGCTACTCAAATCTAGCTCATTTCATGAAATCGTCTCACCATGTGATAAAATCTGAAGAGCTGAGCACGACAACTTCAAAGAACAGAGTTAAAGCCATCAGGATGTGCTTCTCTCAAATGAAGAATGAAAACACAGGGTTTAAATTTGGGATGACATATGTAACTAATATGTATGCTTTTTGATCAAGACTTCATAAACTTGAAGACTTTTACTCAAATGTCACTGTTTTACTGTATGTGATGAGCTGAATTTTTCAGAAATTTCTTTCTAAACTTTGAGGTGGGGAGAAATTTGCTACTTACAAAACAACAGTCAAAAGGCCAAGGCAATGGGATTTTAACATGTCACTCCAACAAGCAACATAATGAAACTCTTGTGTGGGTTTGTTTTAAGGGAAATGTTCTGTATGGCAGTTAAAGAATATACTCTTGTGTAGAAGGATTCCCTATGTTACTTCAAAGGAGGAAAGCTTTTATACCTGTTAAGAATTGACTTGAGGTCAGTTCTTGAAACTTGTATTTGAGGGGAAAAACAGACTTCAAAAGGAGTCTACAAGATAGCGGAACAAGCCAAAATAAGGCAAAGCAAACCAGAGAACATTTCAGACACAAGACTTAATTTTCTTGGTTAGAAGACTTTTGTTTTTCTTAGCTGTATTATTAATTCCCTATCCCATACATTACTATTCTCTCCGTATAACAGTGCTACTGTTTCATCAACACTGGACAGTCTGGCTGGAGCTGAAAAAATATCAGAGCCAAATCTTGGATTCAAGAGCAAAATGGGATTCAAGAAAATGAATAATAGAAGTTTTGACTTGGAAATGCATATTTGAGGATAAACATATACAATGCACAAGTGTGTCTCAAAAACAGAATTAATATGGTAAAATAGAACAAAATTCAAAACAGCAACTGTAGTTCAGGGATACCTTTTGACCACACAATGTATGGGAGTTTCACATTATTGGATCTGCATTTAAAGAATTAGCAGAAATGCTGGTCATACCTGCTTCGGAAGTGGGATATTTTAGAGAACATGTGGTAAGCATTGCCAGGGAGGGACCCTTCATGCTAATGTTGAAACAGCTGATTAGAGAGCTAGTGTAAGGCCTTCATTTTTATCTTCATCTGCCTAAAAACACCCAGTTGACAGATCATATATGAAGATTCATATAAATGATTACTCATAGCAACTGCATGTTGTTTTTAAGTTTGGCACATCCTGTATAATTTTGAGTCTTGATTTGCTAGTCAAATGCCAATATGTTGCCAGTATCTCTTACAGGTCTCTGAAGAATTGGGCTTTGCATTGTTGGACACTGCTCGGACTCTTGGTACTTCGGATTACATAACTGGAACTCTAGATCTAATGTGAGCAGCTGCATTTCAAATGCAGAGGTTGGGCACAGAAGTATACTGCATATATTCTTTGTTCATAAAGAGAATCTTCCTGGAAGCGCAGTAATTACTTTAACAGTGGGACAAAAAAAATATTTTCTTTTTGGGCCCAATTTTTGCTCTGTACAACTCCACTGTATCCATTTTCTTGAAAGTGAACAAAGAGCATTTTTCTCCTACGCCATTAACTACACAAAATGTAAAACATTAGGCCAGACCTGTGGCTGAAAACCAGTGCGATGTGTTGTCATGCAAGCTATTGACTGAGGCTTAGTCTACACTAGGCAGGTAAGTTGCCTGCATATTTGCAGTTTTAGCTACAGCAATTATGTAGCTATAATTGACTTATCTGCAATCAATTTACCTGTCTGCCTTACTCCTCATGATATCAAAGAGTACAGGAGTCAACTGCCAACCATAGGTTGCTAGAGTTCACGCATATCTACCAGGTGCACAAAATTGAACTCTGGAAGACTGACCCTGGTTGGGCCAAACATCTGCATAGTCTAGACGTACCTTTAGAAATAACTCCTAAGCCAGGACAATCTTAAAACATGCCATGCTGGTGACACTTGATTTGAGGAGCAAAGAGGACTAACTGCATATTGGTAATAATGACACAGAAGGATATAAGAGAGAAGTCCTGGAAGTTAAATTACAACACACCTAGAGTTTTTGGGGTCACTTTGTGTTTCCCGATCCATCATGAAGAAAACAAAACAATAGAAATGTAGCACTTTAAAGACTAACAAAATGATTTCTTCAGTGAGGAGCTTTTGTGGGACAGACCCACTTCATCAGATCAGTCTCACTTCCAATACAGACTGACATTTACCAGTACAGAGGACCAAAAAAAAAAATTGTAATTAAAAACTGACAAACCAAATAGGACTGAAGTAGGCGGTTGTTAAGTGTCCTACCTGAGATAATTATGAGCACCAAAGGAAGGGAAGCAGTCCTTGTAATGTGTCAGGTAATTGATGTCTGTTCACATCATGTGTTAATGTGTCAAATTTGAATATGAATTCTCACAAGCAATCACAGCCTACACCGCTGTAATACTAATAAGACTAATCCTGGAACTTTTCTTTGCAACAAATCCCACTGCCAACTTTGTCCATATATTTATTCTGGGGATACCATCACTGGACCTAACCATGTTAGTTACAAGATCAAAGACACATTCTCTTGCACTTTCAGCAACATTATATATGTCACTATGTGCCACCAATGCCCTGCCACTATGTATATTGGACAGACTGAGTGAAACCTTTGCTAAAGAATAAATGAACACAGAGTAGACATCAAGAAACTCAATATACATAAGCCAGTCAGTGAACACTTCCATGGAGTGGGCCATTCTGTTAAAGACCTGAGAATTTGTGTCCTAGAGCACAGAGAATTTAAAAACAGATTACAGCGAGAATTTGTGAACTGGAATTCATATTCAAATTTGACACATCAACACCTGGTATGAAAAGAGACATCAATTACCTCACGCATTACAAGGACTGCTTCCCTTCCTTTGATGCTCATAATTATCTTGGGCAGGACACTTAACATCCCCCACTTCTCATCCCCCTCTTTCAGTCCCATTTGGTTTGTCAGTTTTTAATTGCAATTTTTTTTGGTCCTCTGTACTTATGTCAGTCTGTATTGGAAATGAGATTGATCTGATGAAGTGCGTCTGTCCCATGAAAGCTCATCACTGAAGAAATCATTTTGTTAGTCTTTAAAGTACTACATATCTGCTGTTTTGCTGGAGTACAGACTAACACGGCTGCCTCTCTGTTACTATTAATCATGAAGAGAGTCAGCGGGTATGCTGGACATGGGGCTGGGAGTCCACTCTCACAAAGTATAGACAGGAAGATTATGTAAAGAAAATTCATGAGGTACTGAGAAATTTATGTTTGGAAAGAGCAGCCTATTTGGAAGAGATCAACTCCACCTTATCCAAAATGGAACCAGACATTTGGCGCAGAAAAATAACAAGGTTTCTGTGAAGATTACTTAAGATAGGCACTGGTGAAAAATCAACAGGTGCGGAAGAGCGCGGAAATTATACAAAGATATCTGCTAAAGATGTCACTAATACAAAGGTTAATTGTGTCCTGTAAAAGAAAAGACAGAAAGTAGAGAGAGCTGAACTAGACAAGGGACATATTGAGATAAGAAAGGTAAGTTCTGCGACAATTAAAGTGGTGCCAAACCAAGAATAATAGGAACATGGCCAAAAATAGAAACTATAAATGTCAACATACTGTATCAATGCAAGAAACTAGAAAATTAAAATACCAAGCAATAGAAGACAAGTTTGACATAATAGATATTGCTGAAATGCTGTGGAAGACAAATATCGACGGAGTACTGTAAGTACCTCATGATTAGTTTAACATTTACCACTAAATTCCTATTCCACTTAGATCCAATTTTTGGCCTGTAGAACTTGACTGTAACCATTTTCTTGTAAATTAATAATCAGCAATACATGAAAGACAGAAAATGTTGTACAGACTGGGGAGTCACATAATATGGGGAAAAAATCCTTCAGAATCAAGTGAGATTACATATTTGGGTAAAGATTTGTTTACATAGTAAAACAAGCATTAACATATGAAGTTGAAAGCATCTAGAGGACTACAAAAATGTAAAGATATATGATAATGTATCTATTTGAGGACTTCTTCTGTGGGGTATTAGCTGTGATCTTTAAAATTTTACTAAATTTTTGAGAGAGGTGGACATATGAACTTCAGATTGTTTGCTAATCTGGGAAGAAACAGTCATTGAGAACAAACAATAATGCATCTGGAGCTAGCAGGGCTAGAAATATCATCAGAAGATGTAAAAGATGTAAACTGGAAAAATGTAAGACAATGGACTGCTGAAGAAGACCCACAGAAGGCTTTGGAGTTGACAGCAATAATGTACAAGTATGCAACATGATATAGCAGCTGAAGAGGTGGTGAGATGTCTGACTAAACACACATTGGCTATGTCTACACTAGCCAAAAACTTCGAAATGGCTAAGAAAATGACCATTTCGAAGTTTACTAATGAAGCTCTGAAATACATATTCAGCACCTCATTAGCATGCAGGCGGCCGCGGCACTTCGAAATATGAGCAGATAGGAATAAGGAGACTTCGAAGTAGCCGGGGTCCTTTCGAAGAGGAGCCCCATCTGGACGAGCCGCGCAGCGGCGAGCCGCATCAATTTCTAAGTGCCACGGTTGCCCACATGCTAATGAGGAGCTGAATATGTATTTCAGCGCTTCATTAGTAAACTACGAAATGGCCATTTGCATGGTCATTTCGAAGCTTTTGGCTAGTGCAGACACGGCCATTATGTTATAAAGGAGGGAGGGATTAAAAAGTGACCATACTGAAATATGCATTTAAATGTACAAATCAAAAAACAAAGATCAAAATAAAAAAGATACGTAAAAATTGTTAAGAATTCAGCAAATAGCCATAAGAATATGAAGGGACTATGACAACTGATGTACATAGAAAGACAGAGCTAACTATATAACTAGGAGAGATCAGGGGCTTGCTGAAGAAGTTTAACAATATATTAAAAGCACAAATGCCAAAGTAGAAGAATTATTAGTGGGACAGAAAGACTTCATAACTAGAAATATTTAGAAGACACTGAGGTGAGGAAAAGGAAAACTGCATACAAGGGAAAACTTCCAGATGATGAGGTGTATTACACTGTATCGTAGTAATTTTGGCTAAGTGAAGGATTCCCTATTCCTTGTGACATTTACAAGCTAAACTGGGAATAACAATGTAGAAACAAAACCTGGGTTTTCCCAGGAAGATATGGGAAAAGGGACTAAAATGTCAGTTTTATCTTTTAACTTTTATTATTCTGTGATGTTGAGCCAACAGCAATCCTAACATCAGTCTCAGCAAAAAGACACTCATCCCTATCTGTTGATAGGCTAACCAGGACAAGAGAATCCCAGAAACAGCTGCCCAGAATGAAGGCTGTAGGCAAGAGTCTATGTTTTGATCTCTCATGACCATCGAAATAAGAGCAGAAGTTATTGTTAAAGTTAATCCATTCAAACACACACAATTTAAAAAAAAAAAAAAAAAAAAAAAGATAACTTTTGCACAAGCTTAAATAACGCTTATGAAGACTCTTGCAATATGCAGCTGAAAGAATTTACCTGATATAAACAGGCTGCTGTTCCAAGGAAAAATGCAATGACATAACTGAAATCTTCACCTTCATTCTGTGAAAAGAGAATAAAAATCCATTGTTTTACAACAATGTATTTCAACAAAAGTAAACAAGAGGACATACATGGTCTTCACAAACAACTTCTACTGCTAATTAAAAATAATCCAACATACAAATTTAGAATTACCTCCTGTACCAAAATTAAACTGCAGAAATTAGAAGGCCTCACGTATTGCTCTCTAAGTAGATTAGATCCACAGAATGAAACCAGGAGGCTCCAAAATATCCAAAAATTATTCTTGTTTCCTATTTCTATTCAGCACAAACAGACGCCTAATACTGAGATTCTCACAGAAGCCTAAAGGAGGCTCATCTGCATTTTGGGCACACCATTTTCCTACACTAGTTTGAAAATTCCAGTCTAAATGTTGGGAACTGGAAGATTTAACAACTTTCACAACAACCACCTTAACATAACTTCACAAAATGGAAACTCTGTGAAATGGAAAATATAAACTGTCCACTAGAGTGTGCTAAAATCTAAGGTAGAAAACAGTGCAGGCAAACATTAATGGAAGAGTGAACAAACAAAAGCACGACTATTAAATTACACAAAGATTATTTATAAATAGTTATATGTACAGTAAATTGAATTTCCTTTTAGCAGAACAATAGAAAAATAAACTTCAAATTACAGGTATTTTCGTTTTAAGTTGTTCTTCTTTAAACAGACCTATTTCTTCTAGTATATTCAAACTTGTTTTAATATTTTCCATAAAGCTGAGCTGAATAAATCGACACTGTTAGTGATTATTCTAGACTACATTTTCATGCTTTGCAAACAAACATCTGCCACTATCGGAAACTTTCCCATATGAACAAGGGCACTCGTGCAATCTGGTTTTCATCAAGGAGAATTCCATTTCTAAAGGAACCTGGTCCTTTTGGACCTACAGCCCATCTCTCTTGAGAACATGTTTTGCCTGAAGTTCTCTCATCTGCAGCTTTAGCTATTAAAAAAATAGTCTATACTTCTGCACGCAATTTTTTCTTCTCCTGGAGCAGAACTTTCAAAGGATTATAACAACTTTCACCTCACAGTCACACCAGAATTCAGTACAGCATAACTACCTCATAGTGAACTCAAACCACCTTACAAAGTAGTTTTGGAACCTCTAAATGAATTATTGTTGATTAATAAGGAAAGAAAGGAACCTTTGTAATGAAAGATTTTTTTTCCTGAAGTTAAACTTCCATTTAACATTGTGTTCGGATTACTTCTGCCTTGACCTTTGTGGATTTGTTCCATGTTAAGTTCCGATTGATTTTTATTTATTCTGGGTGGATCCAAAATGCCAGAAATTAAAACAGTAAAGCGCATATTCCATCTGCAAATCATCATCCCTCATCTTCCAGCATAACAACATATGGAAAGAAACTGAATTAGCTGCCACCATATTGGTTATGCAGGTTAATCGTACACTGGAATGTCCTTCTGCAGCTGAGTTCTCTTCGAAATAGAGTAAGTGCTACAGATATACAATTAAAGAGGGGACATCCTAGCCACTATCTTTGCAGCTCTGTATTATAATTTATATTTATAAGCCTAATGGCATAGTGATAAAGCATTCAGAAAATATTTATATGTGCATAATATATAAGAAATATGATTTGTGAAGGTAAAGGGCATTAATTATCTAGATATGCCACATGAAACTATATAATACATTAAGAAAAAACATATACTTTGGGTTTATTCTCATTTTCAGTTTGTAACAGCAACAATGACCTTGGCACAGGACATTTTCATCAACTCCTCCTAGCCATTCATTAATCTTCAGGAAATGCCCTAGGCCTCAACTGTTAATGTTTAAATTAACACAAGTGCGTATATAGCACACAATCAGAACGCACATAGCATCTTTCATATTTTATGTAACCAGTGCCTTTAAAAGATGATTAAAGGCTGACAATGCGGTGATTACGAATGGATAGTGAACAGGAAATCTTGTATCTCTGAATTTACTTTAATGATAGAACAAGTATTAATGAAAATAAAAGATTCTCCCTACTCCTTTTGAAAGCCAAGATCGCCAACTTCCCCTAAGACAACCACAGTGAAAGTATCTAAGTTTAATGTTTTAACTGGGGCAAATAGGTAGCAACTATTTTCACAGCTCCACTGACTTCAATGGAGCTATGAGAATGGATAGCATCAGAAGATATGGTCTTCTACCAGGATAGTATCCTCCATTCAGTACACAGTATCTGTTAGGAGTAATGATGTGCAAAGGAAAACTACCTATTCATTAAAAGGTGCTTGGTCACAACAGTAAATACATTCTAAATGAAGTCAGTCAAGTGACAGAACTTCTCATAGCCAAGGCTGTGTATACACTTGAATTCCTCTTTCGAAAGAGGTATGCAAATGAGGGAAAGTGAAAATGCAAATGAGGTACAAATTTGCATACCTGTCACCTCATTTGCATATTATTTCAAAAGAGCTTCTTTCGAAAGAAGAAAACCAGTGTAGACACTGCTCTTTCGAAAGTAAACCCCATCTTCGAAAGAATGATTCATCCCTTTTTTTTTAATGGGAAGAAGCATTCTTAAGAAGACGGGGTTTAGTTTCAAAAGAGCAGTGTCTCCACTGGTTTTCTTCTTTCAAAAGAAGCTCTTTCAAAATAAGAATATGCATATAAGGTGCCAGATATGCAAATTTGTACCTCATTTGCATTTTCAATTTCCTTCATTTGCATACCTCTTTCAAAAGAGGAATAAAAGAGGAAAGACACAGCCTAAGTGCAATGTTTTTCATTTTATTGTCATAAAAACAAAGGTCTAGGTTACAAAAATCCTTCAAAGACCCATGTCCTGTGTTTCTTTGCAGACAACGGGCTAGGCTGCCCAAAGTTTGAAGGCATGTCATTTTACTCAAGCATTTCCAAGAATGTCTGATATGCATACAGCAGCTTTTCAAAGCTTAGCATCATGGCCTGGGTTTAAAAAACAGCAGCCTATGCCCTGTACTGGTGGGATTTTCAAAAGTATCTGAAGGAGATAACTGCCCAGCTTCCATTCATTTTTCAAACTCTGTTAGCTGCCTTTAAAAATCTCATCCTGTATACACTCAATAATGAATATATAATATTGTTCTTGGGGGAATTCTGAAGTAAATCATTGAAAATTCTGCAGAATTTATCAAAATGACACAATATACTCACTCCAGTTGCAATGTTCTGATAATTTATTTTAAAATACCTGTGAGCAAGTTATGCCTATAACAATACAGATAAAAAAAAAAAAAGATTTGTTTTTTAAACAAATAGATTCCTTTCTAGGCATAATACAGAACTATGAGTAATTCATTTAAATTCCAATGCAGAAACATATTTCCCACTCTCCTCAGCAGCACTGTAAAGGATCAGGGAAGTCAGGGGTAAGGGAGGAGCTGAGAGAGAGTGAAGGAACATAAGAGAGACCTTGGCTGACCCCAAGCCTCTCCCATTCAGTCAGGCACATCTGCCCCAACCTCCATGTGGCCCTGGAGTCCCAGCCACCACCTCCATGTGGCTCTGAAGCCTACTCCCATTCAGTTCCTGGCTCAATGCTGTCACCCCCACTAACTTCCGAGCTCACACCCTAGTCTGTCCCATCACCATTACCCATTCTGAACTCTAATCTCTGAGACACACACACACACCCCTGCCCAGCAGCCCCATGTGCCCTACTCTGCCACCTAACCTGGCTTCTTGGGCAGGCTGCTGTAATGAATGCAGTTGGCTACTGCTGGTCAGCCAGCTGTTCTGGTGCCACAATGACCTCTGGAGGATGAAAGGCAGAATTAGAGCACTTCTCGGATTCAATGTATTGTCTGAGGAAACAGAAAAAATTCTGCACTGGACATGAATTGTGTGTGTGTAAGTACCCCAAAAGTAATAATACACATATCTGGTCCGAAATCAACATGAACATTCAAGTGAATTAGATTACAAGTATACAGCTCATATAGGAAACAGCTTTTATAAGCTAACTTTGATTGATATTTTGCACAAACACAACACTTTGATTTTAGTTCTTCACCACTACAGAGTCAAACATGGTACAGTACCTGCAGAAGACTTTCTATGGCATGAAACCCTCTAATTAAATTCAAAGCCCCACATAACAGGCTCAGTATAAATGAAACAATTCCTGGCAGAGTAATGGCTTCCAGTCGTTGATGAGGTGCTGCAAAGCACAATAAAAAAAATGGCATGAAATGATTCAAAGCATTTTAACTGAAGTTTAGAAAAATACAAATCTTACTTCTCAGTGACTACTTCTTGATCAGCTAAATTTGGCACACAACTAAAGTTGGCAAACTTAAATATGTACACCTAAACTTCTAAAAATAATTAAAACTTGTTAAAATATACTTCAATTAAAAATGCAAAATTGATGTTACTTAATATCTTTCTTAAAGAAGAAATTTAAACGTGATATATCCAGTTCATTCAGCACAGTGGAAAGACTGCTAAAACATGCCAATAAATTGATGCCCAATAATACACTTGTTGGTAAAATTTGTCCAAAATTAGCAACCAGCTAATAAGTCACATACTTGCGAGTTTCTTTCAGGCTCTACTCTTCTTTATCACTAATGCATTAGTAAGAACTATCAGGACTGATTTACCTTGTTTGCTAAATGAAATGGTGTGAGGCTAAGCCTATTACCTACCCTACAGCAAAGCACACTAGCTGTAAACAATACCAAAGATATAAGAACAAATCTGGAACTACAGTTAGGATCTGTACCACAACTGTACTTTTCAATCATTTAGAAGTCTCTTACTGATTATATTAAAAAACAAAATACAGAAAGGGATTTGAAAATATATATTTTTTGCCAACATTTGTGCTTTATCAGGAAACACTTACACAAATGACTGCAAATATATAGTAGATGAACTACTATTTGCACACTTAGGATGGGCAGGTTGCCCCTTCATCAATGGGGAGTCGTCCTTACCATAATGGTGCAATTCTGTAACATACAGTAAACCCCTGCTTTACACGAGGTCGACATACACATTAATTATATTATTGTGAATGTTGAAATCCTGGGCTCCAGATGCCTGCTTCCCTCTGCTGGGGTAAGCAGGTGGCTGGAGCCTGGGCTGGTATGGCTTTCCCCCGGCTTCCCTCAGCATGGAGTTGGTGGCGGCATGCTGAAAGGAGCCGCCCTGTGGATTCCCTCTGGCTTCCCCCAGTTAAGTGAAGCTACGGGGATGCTAGAGTGAGAGGAGGGGGTAGGACGGAGGGCAGGGAAGCTCCTCAGCCCCAGGGAGCCGGGAGCCAGGTGTAACAGTGCCTGCTGTTTCCCAGCTCCTGCAAGCAGCAGGGAGCCAGGAAACTGACCAGACACTGCTACACCTGGCAGCTGGCTCCCCAGGGCTGAGGGGCCTTCCCCCCGCACACACCCCACACTTCTCTCCCCTTCCAAGTCCCTGGGGAGCCAGGAGCTAGGCACAGTAGCACCTGGCTCCTGGGGGCTCAGAGGGAGGGGGGAGCCCCCAGGGGCTCAGAGGAAAGTGGGGAGAAAGAGAGAGCCAAGCAGGGAAGCCTCTCAACCCTCTGGGAGCCAGGTGCAGTAGTGTCTGGTCAGTTTGCTGCAAGCAGCAGGGAGCAGAGAAATTGGTCGGGTGCTGCTGCTGCATGACCCTGGAAAGTGATGGCTCCAGGCTCCCAAGGGCTTGGAGGAGGAGGAGGGAGGGGTCCCCTTTCCCTGACTTACGCGAAATTTGAGGTATGAGGGGGTTGTGAGGAACACAACCCTTGTGTAACTAACTCAGGGTTTTACTGTAACAGAAATCAAAAGGGGGCAGGGAAGGGAGAGAGACCTAACACAAAATCCATTAACAGTTTAGGCAACATGGGGGAGGAGAGAGGGACACAAGGGTCACATGTTTAAGTAATTTTGTTAAAATCAGTGAAGTGTAAAAATGCAAACAATGCCGTTAATGAACTGTAGCGTTGCCACAGGCAGGGGCATCAATCCTGGCTGTCTGCACTAAACGGAGATGAAGCTAAAGACTCCCCAAACGGATCAGAAAATTACAGAAACCACAAAAAAGACTAAACCTATTTCTCCTGATAGGCGTATAAGATTCTTAGAGTATCACTGTGTCCTAACTTTATTAAGCCCAACATTTCTATTTTGTTATAACAAAGTAGCGCAGGATTTAACATATGTAGAAAACAAAAACATACCTTGATGCTCAACTTTGACAAATTATTTCTACCCTAACCACAAAACACATTAGAAGTGGCAATTATTAATGTTAATGCTAAATGCCAATTTCTATTCTAACTTCTTCCATTACTTATAACTTTTCAAACATTATTTGTGCTGAAATTTTATGCTTCTCCAAAGTAGCATTATTTTAAATCTGTAGGATAAAATTAGTTCAGCTCTTGTCAAGTTTTGAGAGAAGAGAGGGGAAAGCTTATACGCCCACACCTTCTCCATAAATTTCCATCAGGAATTTTACATTTGGATAAACACAAAAATGAGGGAAAACTTACCTGAAAAGTCAGAGTTTTGTCAGAAAAACAAAACTGGTAATTTTGTGCATGAGCGTTAAGAGCTTTTCTATAGTTTCTCCTTAAATAAAATTTTCAGGCATGCTAAAACTACACCACTGATAAAGCTATTAAGCTCCTCAAGGCTCAAGGGATTACACATTCTATTGTCAAAAAGCTAAGCACCAGAGCGCAAATAAATACATAATACCAGAATTTAGTAGGTCATCTAAAGGAGAAAGTAAAAGACAAGCAGTATTAGAGCCACTAGGTCCTTCAGCCTGTGGAGTTTATAAACTCTGTTAAGGAGACAACAATGACTATGTTCAACTTTGACAAATTATTTCTACCCTAACCACAAAACACATTAAAAGTTCCTTCCTGAGCTTGACCCTCTACTCATGCAGCTGTGGGATCAGAGGGAGTCCATCTCCAACTCGGAGGTGTTTGAGAAGGGTGACCATTGTAGAGCACCTTGCAGTGACAACAGTTCATGTTGAGGGCTAGGGAAATGATGCTGCCTACACCTTAGCTGTGGAGTGGCCTTTAGGGGAAAGGAATGGGCTGGTTTTCCCCTTGATGATGGCCTAGAAGCAAATGATGCTTGTGACCATTTTTCTCTGCGGGGAGAACGGTGCTATGACATATGTGAAGTCCTGTACTGCCTCAAATGCTTCCTGTGTAGGTGAGAGGTGCAGCTCTCAAATTGGGGCCAGAAAGAAAGGTGGGGCTGGATTCACATGCCTCCTGACTGGGGCAGGAGTTGAGGTGACCAAACAAGTGATAGGGATGAGGTGGTCTGGTCTCTGCAGGTCTCACAACAGCCAGTTCTTTTGGCATAGGCTGAGGGAGAATGGCCCCTTCTACAGGCTCTTCTTGCAGGAAATTGCAACTGGTGAGGCATGTGAGCCATGGCAGTGCCAGAAGTCCTTAGAGGAGTCCTTCCTCAGCCCTGATTCCCGTGCTAACAGAGATAGGGCATTCTGCACCCAAGCAGAGGTGATCAACAGGAGATCTGCTGACCTGGGGTCAGACTGAGGATAGAACACAACCTCCGCCAGTAGAATCTTTAGGAAGGATTCCTTTCTTCCACAGTCTGGAGGTGGACCTCCTTACAAATGCTGCAGTGACCTATTTGCTGGCTCTCACATAAGCACTTCAAACACGAAGTATAAGGCTTACTTCTGGCATACACAGACCTCACAGGTTTCGGACACTGAAGGTCACAGCATTGCCCTGGTGCTGGGAAAGAAATGAAGGGGAAACTCTCCCTCTCCCAAAGAAAACTAAACGAACTAATTACTTAAATTTAAATTAACACTAATTTAACCACTTATAAGGACTATATACACAGATACTGTCAAAGCACTTGTTGGGACAAAAGCAAAGGACATTCCAGGTAGTTGTCATTTGCAGTAAAAAGGAAATGAGGGGGTGGCAGGTCAGCAAGGTCGTATAATGAACACCATGAAGGTGCCACACCAAAAGGCACCCAGGCTGACCCGACAGTTTCTGCTAGGGGAAAAATCTTCTTGCTGTCATGTGTGTGCATGCACACATACCTGACTGGAACTGACATGAACAAGCACTCAAAAGAAGAACCTCACATCTGAATGAGAAAGTAAAAGACAGAAGGGGCATTGAGTAAATTAAGGTCACTTTTGGAAAAGCTGTCCATGGAACAGAAGAGAAACAGGGAAGTCTGGCCTGTTACATAGCTATCAGTCAGTGAACTTTTTGAAGCGAGTACTTGTAGGCTTGTACGTGAGCAGGCACCTGGTCTGGAAAATTATAGAAATGATCTGAAGTAGAAGATTTGTATTAAAGGAATAATTATACTCCAAACACATTAGTAGCCAATGATCTTTTCTATTAGGGCAAAAGGCAGCTACGTTTTTAAATCTTGGGAGAGAAAGTGTGATCTTCCTTGATTGTAAGGGCTTCAAGAGGGCGAGACTCTGCAGGCTATGTAGATTCCAGGACAACAGAGAAGAGAAAATATGTAAAATACAGAGGAAAAACAAATAGTGATAGTGATGCTGAAATGTTAAGGGAGATTAGAGAGGCTATCAAAATAAAAAACACAGTAATAATAGGAGATTTCAATTATCCCCATATTGATTGGGTGCATGTCACCTCAGGACGGGATTCAGAGATTAAATTTCTTGATGCCTTAAATGACTGCTTCTTGGAGCAGCTAGTACAGGAACCCACAAGGGGAGAGTCAATTCTCGATCTAGTCTTGACTGGAACACAGGATCTGGTCCAAGAGGTAACTGTTACTGGACCGCTTGGAAATAGTGACCACAATATAATAACTTTTAATATTCCAGTGTTGGGAAGAACACCGCAGCGGTCAAACACTCTGGCATTTAATTTCAAAAAGGGGAATTACACTAAAATGAGGAAGCTAGTTAAACAGAAACTAAAAGGTAGAGTAATTAAACTAAAATCCCTGGAAGCTGCATGGAAACTGTTTAAAGACACCATACTAGAGGCCCAACTTAAATGTATACCCCAAATAAAAAAACACAGTAAGAGACCTAACAAAGAACCACCATGGCTAAACAGCCATGTTAAAAAGGCAGTGAGAGAGAAAAGGGCAGCTTTTAAAAAGTGGAAGTCAAATCCTAGTGAGGAAAATAGAAAGGAACATAAACACTCCCAAATTAAGTGTCATAATGTAGTAAGAAAAGCCAAAAAAGATTTTGAGGAACAGCTAGCCAAAAATTCAAAAAATGATAGTAAAATGTTTTTTAAATACATTAGAAGCAGGATGCCCGCTAAAAAAGGAGTGGGGCCCTTGGACGATAAAGATATAAAAGGAGCGATCAAGGAAGACAGTGCCATTGCGGAGCGATTAAATGATTTCTTTGCTTCAGTCTTCACGGCTGAGGATGTTACAGAGGTTCCTAAATCTGAGCCAGCCTTTTTAGGTGAGAAATCTGAGGAACTCACTCAGATTGAAGTGACATTAGAGGAGGTTTTGGAGTTAATTGATAAGCTGAATAGTAACAAGTCTCCAGGACCAGATGGCATTCACCCAAGGGTTCTGAAAGAACTCAAATGTGAAATTGCAGAGTTATTAACAGTGGTTTGTAACCTATCCTTTAAATCCACTTTGGTACTAAATGACTGGAAGACGGCCAATATAACGCCAATATTTAAAAAAGGCTCTAGAGGAGACCCTGGCAATTATAGACCAATAAGTTTAACATCAGTACCAGGCAAATTAGTAGAAACACTAGTAAAGAATAAAATTGCAAGGCACATAGAAGAGCACGAATCGTTGGGCAAAAGTCAGCATGGTTTCTGCAGAGGGAAGTCGTGTCTAACTAATCTATTAGAATTCTTTGAAGGGGTTAATAAACATGCGGACAAGGGGCACCCAGTGGACATAATATACCTAGATTTCCAGAAAGCCTTTGACACGGTCCCACACCAAAGGCTTTTATGTAAATTAGGCGGTCATGGGATAGGAGGAAAGATCCTTTCATGGATTGGGAATTGGTTAAAAGACAGAAAACAAAGGGTGGGAATAAATGGTAAATTTTCACAATGGAGGAGGGTAACTAGTGGTGTTCCCCAGGGGTCAGTCCTGGGACCGATCCTGTTCAACTTGTTCATCAATGATCTAGAAAATGAGGTAAGCAGTGAGGTGGCCAAGTTTGCAGATGACACCAAGTTGTTCAGGACAGTCAAAAGCAAAAGGGATTGTGAAGAACTACAAAAAGATCTCAGCAAACTGAGTGATTGGGCAGCAAAATGGCAAATGAAATTTAATGCGGGTAAGTGTAAGGTAATGCATGTTGGAAAAAATAACCCAAATTACACGTACTACATGATGGGGTCAAATTTAGCTACGACAGATCAGGAAAGGGATCTTGGAGTTATAGTGGATAGTTCTCTGAAGACATCCACGCAGTGTGCAGCAGCAGTTAGTAAGGCAAATAGGATGTTAGGAATTATTAAAAAAGGGATCGATAATAAGACAAAAGATATCATACTTCCCCTATATAAAACTATGGTATGCCCACATCTTGAGTACTGAGTGCAGATGTGGTCTCCTCACCTCAAAAAAGATATATTGGCATTAGAAAAGGTTCAGAAAAGGGCGACTAAGATGATTAGGGGCTTGGAACGGGTCCCATATGGGGAGAGGCTAGAGAGACTGGGACTTTTCAGTTTGGAAAAGAGGCGATTGAGGGGCGATATGATAGAGGTATATAAAATCATGAATGGTGTGGAGAAAGTGAATATAGAAAAATTATTTACCTTTTCCCATAATACAAGAACTAGGGGACACCAAATTAAATTGATGGGTAGTAGGTTCAAAACTAATAAAAGGAAATTTTTCTTCACACAGCGCACAGTCAGCCTGTGGAACTCCTTGCCTGAGGAGGCTGTGAAGGCCAGGACTCTATTAGGGTTTAAAAAAGAGCTTGATAAATTTTTGCAGGTTAGGTCCATAAATGGCTATTAGCCAGGGATAAAGTATGGTGCCCTAGCCATCAGAACAAGGGCAGGAGATGGATGGCAGGAGATAAATCACTTGATCATTGTCTTCTGTTCTCCTTCTCTGGGGCACCTGGCATTGGCCACCGTCGGCAGATGGGATGCTGGGCTGGATGGACCTTTGGTCTGACCCAGTATGGCCATTCTTATGTTCTTATTAAACTAAAAGCAGATGACAGGAAAATTGAGGGACAGCAGGAAGCAACCCTTCTAAAACAACAGGGATGTGTCTATGCTAGGAACGAGCTTCAAAGTTAACTTCGAAGTTTAGCACTACATCAAAGTAGCCAGCAGAGAGTCTACACACATTTTTTCCCTTACTTTGAAATAGGGAGCCCAACTTCCAAGTCCTTACTCCACTCCCGGGAATGGAGTAGTGCCCTACTTCGAAGCAGGGTGTGTGTAGACTCTCAGCTTTGAAGTTGCTGACTTCGAAGTTAGCAACTTTGAAGTTATTTTTGTAGTGTAGACACAGCCAACGTCAAGCAAAAATTAGCAATACAACTCTGATATGGTATTTTTTTAAAAATACTCCTTTTCTTGTGATACAGGAAAAAAGGAGAACTAAAAACCACAAGAGAAGGTGCCTTACTGAATTTGAATTTAAGCTAATATGTTCTCAGAGGATGTTTTATTCTAGCATCTAATCATTCCTTGAAAACACTTTTCAAAAATAATCTATTTACAAATAATTTTGTCTGTGCCATAGATGCTCGTTATTTTTCATTTTAACTATAAAATGCACAGAGGATTTTTATTAAGTTTACTTGCTTGTGACACCATAGCTTTTTCCACAGATACAGGTTTACATCAGGCTTTTAATAAGAAGCAAGAGATTAACTCTTAAGAAAGAGTCAAAAGTAATTAAGTCCATAGAATTAAAATAAAAATATAATACACGTGGGCTGTGTCTACACTACAAAAAGAACTTTGAAGTCATACTTCAAAGTAAGGTACCACTCCATTCCCAGGAATAGAGTAAGGACTTCAAAACTGGGCTCCCTAACTTCAAAGTAAGGGAAAAATGTGTGTAGACTCTCTGGTGGCTACTTCAAAGTAGTGCCCAACTACACAATAGCACATTCTCCTTTGTCATTGCAGTAGTAAGGATTTTTTCTTTTGTTTTGGTCAGTGTCAATATGTTATAAACTTTATATCCACAAGTGATTTGCTCTGTGATAGCTCCTATGATTCTCATTTAGGATCAGAACCCCACTGTGATGAATGCTGAACAAACACCTAGCAATATACCTTTTTCCACTAGAACTTTAACACATTTAGAGAGAAAAACTAGAGTAGAAATAGAAGAAACTGAAGTGTTTAAGTACATCTCTGAAAAATAATTACTAGCATAATAAAGTGACCATTAATATTTGTAAAAATACACAAATTTTAACTGATCATTTAATTTTATATTACTTTAATAAGAGTTCACATTTGAGTAATTAATTCAGGCCTCAGTTCTGCAAGAGGAACTGTTTGGTACAGATGTCTGCCCATGTGGCCAAGCATCAGCAGGACTAAAGATATTTTTAAAAATGAAAAAATGTATACATTAACTTTTCATCATCTATTCTGTTTTTTTCCACTTCACTGAACTAGAACATTGGAACTAGACTGCTCTGTTTCACTTCCATCTGCAGAATCCACATATTAGCACAATGTTTTGGGTCTTTTTTTTTTGTTTTTGTTTTTCATTCTCTAGTCTGCTGGGGAATAGGCAAATTTGCAGTTTAACTGATTGAATGGTTTTTAATATCACAATACAAAATTTAGAATCATAGAACTATACAGTACTCCAACGTACAAACTCACCAATGTATTAGGTATCATATGTTCTTTAAAAGTTACCCTCTAAAGTTTATTCTCTTCATTAAATAAATAAAAAAGACAAAATACAATTGTCATGACAAAAATAAATGTTAATATGCTATTACTGATACAATTTACTAAGCACAAACAATTTCAAAGAGTACTGAATTTAAAAAGGATAGCTACAGGTTGAACCTCTCTAATCTGGAACTCTTTCATCCACCAACATCCGTAATCTGCAATGGTTTTAATTAGCCAGACAATCACTTACCAGGGGTGTGTCGAAGTTTCCCATGTACCCATAAACTTTATTTACAGCCACCAGTCCTGGCTCTCAGTATTGTGTGCTGCTATTTTCTTGCAAATTTACCCCTACATTTCTTCTAAGAGCCCAGAAAGCAGTGAAAGTGCTACTAGACAATAATGACCTGTGGTCTGGCAAAATGTTTCATTTGGCAACAGTCAGGTCCCAAAGGGTGCCAGACTAGAGTGTTTCAACCTGTACTTTTAAATACATATGTCAAAGACCTGTCCCATGTGGTGCTCCTCACATCAAGTCCAGTACTCATGACATACCCAAAGACACACAATACTTCCATCATGCCCTCAGATACTGATTGAATCTCTGAAAACCAGGACACACTGATCTACCAAAATCCAAGTTCCAAAAGGACCACAGATGTGTCTGGATCAGAGAGCCCTGGCAGCCAGGACTTGGGCAGCAGAAAGGCCTGTGAATGGGAGCCCAGAAGGGTCTGGGAATTCAGCTGGGGATAGCAGCAGGGGCTGGAAGACCAGCCAAGGTTGGTGGATGGGAGCCCAGCCAGGGCAGCAGCCCAAACAGGTGCCAGTGGATATGCGGTCATCATCCAGGGCTGGAAGTAGAGACAGTCTGGGTGCATAGGTGGTCAAGGACAGGGCAGGGCAGGTAGGTGGGGAAGGCACTATTGACCTCCCCTCGTCTGGCAAACTCCCTCCTTCAGGACCACTCACGTCCCATGTGTGCCAGACCAGGGATGTTCAACCTCCCCCATTATAGAGAAACAAATAACTAATTTATGAGCTTTACTCTTTTGTAAAAAAAAAAAACCAAAAACCTATTTAATTGTCTGCCTTCTACCTTGACTTGTCTATTTTCATTTAGAAACCAGTATATCAGTAATTGGCCTCTACGGAAGATGCATGGAAAGCGTAATCAACTGAAGTCAGAGATTCTAAACAATAGTACATATCCTATGAGATATAGAAAGTGTTCTTTATACAGGCCAGGAAGTAAGAAAGTACTATTTTGGCATACATTTCCATATTTCTTTTAATTTTTAAAGCAAGTTGAACATAGTTTTCTGTAGCTGATTCATATAAAGATAGTAGTAATTAAGGTACCAAACTCACCAGTAGATATCTTACCAGTACCCTTAAACTCTGCAGCAGACAAGTATGCAAATCCATTAGATGAACCAAGTTCAGACATGGAAATTTGATAAGGTGGTCTCAGCTTGATTTCTGTCTGCATGTCAGCAAGATTTATCTTTGTTGACAGAGACCGAGGGTTATTATATCTCTGCTTGGTCCTTTGAATAAAATTATCTGTGTAAAATTAAAAATATATATAACCCTGCAGATTTTTGTTAATTAAATCATTTCAGAATGTGAGGGTTTATGGGCCATATATTTCTCAAATACACAAATTTAAATTTATTATTTGAAATTCTTACATTTATCTTGGAACACTAATACTATTTCTGTTTTATGCCTACTATATCATAGACCAATTAATTCTGCAGTATAAAAAATTAAGCTCTAGAAATCTAATTACCTAACAACTATGAATAAACTAATGACTTGCCACGGCACGATACTGAAAGCACTGCTAATATAATGGATGTAACTAGTTTTAGCTTCTTTTTTAACTTAGCAAATATTCTTATGAAAATAATTTATTTTTCCAGCTATAAAAGTACTTAACTCAAAAATTGGACTTAAATTGCCAAATTTTAGCGCTGAATACTGTCATTATATTTTCTCACCTCAATTTAATGAAATTACTTTCTAAACTAGCAGCTAGAAAAGCACATGGAGGGCTAGAGAAATGGAAGAAAGCAAACAGTGGCTGTAATAAAGGACATCTTCAAAAATAAGAGTGCAGCTAGAAAACAATCAATTTAGCACATACAGTACCATATTTTTCTGTGCCTTACATTCCTTTACTCTGTCTAAAATGTACTCTGTTAGAACACATAACACTAGTTTATTTTACTTTTAAATGAATATTTAATTTTTAAGCCACTGCAAATATCAGCAGAAGCCACCAAAAATGCTACAAGTAATGCTGTATGCAACATGTATTTGAGGCATGAATCACAGAAAATTCTGTACGCAGCTGTATTGTAAAGCAAATAAAAATATTCATTTCCTTTCTCTGCATTGAACAAAAACTTACAGAGTGAAGTGTAAACATACAACTGGGATTGTTTAATTTGGAAATGTCTTATAAAGCTCAACATCTTTATATGTTCCATATTTTGATATGGGTATAATGTCAAATATCTCAAAATATTACTAACTGGTAAAAGTTAAAAACTCATCCACACTGAATCACACAGGATCTGATCTAAAACTTACTGAAGTTAATGGAAAGATTCCTAAAAGATTTTGGATAAGGCTCCCATAGACTGATTCAACACCTACTCAAGCCAATAGGAATCATTCTATTGATTTTAATGGGAGCTGGATAGGCCCCAAATCCACCAAAAATTAACTAACATAACCTTGACTGAATGTCTGTGATATGTATGTTTTAAGTTGTATGCTCTTTTAAAACACTGATCAGGTTTCAGAGGTAGTCAATTCAGCAGCCAGAGGTACACAATTCACAAAAATTTATTCCATAAAATTATTAGTCTTTACAGTGCCATTGGACTCCTCCTCGTTGTTGTTAAAACAGTTATATTTGAGACAGGTTGGAAAACGTCACAGTAGTAAACAGTCAGATCCTTACCAAACTCTATGAAACAGTAAGGCCGGATGGCAGTATTTGTCTTCATCATATTGTATGTAGTGATGAATTCTTTCTGAAGCTCATCCAGGAAGCAGAAAGCCAGAACACTGGGGTAATTTTCAGTGCATAGCATCATGTAGCTCACTCCCAGAGAACTAATAAAACTATAATTTAAAAAATGGTTTTAAAATTCCAAAATTAAGTTCATGTAATTTAAACCTTCACAAGACAAGTTCCATATGCATAAACAGAGAAGCTCTCTGGAGTAATAAAGATGCTAATATTTATTGAAAAACCCCAGTGATTGTTTTAGAGAAAAAAATATTTTAGATATGTTTTTCTTTTAAACAGCATTGTATTAACATATGAGAAATTGTGTTGTACACATATCAGTATACAATGTCTTGCAACCGACCAACATGCAGAAGAAAGGCAGATCAGGTTAAAATTCTTGAGACAGGGAAAACACATGGGTATCTTGCCCCAGCAATAGTATATTTAGAATAAATGAAAAACATGCCATCTGGTGCATTCCAAAGGCAAAAAACTGCTCTTCAGAATTATCTTTATAAGCAAGGGTATTACATTTCTTCCATAGAACGGATGTTTCACCAGTATCCAGAGATGAAGATGACCCGAGGAAGGAAAATCTCTTCTCTTCCAATAAACTTTTGGTATATTTCCTACATGTATTTCATTCAGATGTTAACAAATTGTTTCATTCCATTATTGGATAAAGAAACAGAAGTTTCAAAATTAGATGAAGTATCTATTAGGTACAGTTTAAAATAATAAAGCTTTTTTTTTTTGTTTACAGTTTCACTAATAACTGTAAATATAAATATAGAAAACCTTTGATTTTATTTATAGGTGGTAAATATAAAAAACCTTTGATTACACTTAAACTAAAGAGAAACTTTAAAGAACTGGGCATTATTGGTTGTCATAGAAATTAGAGATGGATATCAAAATTTACTACTGAAGTTTACTAGTAAAGTCAAAAGCCACAGCGCTATTTTTTGTGTAATTAGTTGAAGAAATGATTGTTAGTTTCTGAGAGGAAATACTGACTTCTTCATTTGTATTTGTGCACACAGAATTGATACTTGCTCTAACAACTATAGCTTAGGTTTCACTGCTTGCATTCATCTAAATTCAGAGATAAAAATATCAGCCACTGTGTATATTTGTTTTGCGAATACTGTTCTTTTTGTGTCTGAAGCATAGCTACAGCAAAAGGCTGCATAAAGGTTAAACACACAAATTTTGAGAAAGTGGTTAGGAGATAGCAGATGTTTATCCTGCAGCCTTTACTTACATGGTATGAGTATGGTATAATACTGAACAGTGAGCCAGAGAAGTTATTAGAATATAATAGCTACTGTTAGACACAAAACTCTTCTAACAATTAATGTTTTTTAATACAGCATGCTGAATGGATGGAGGAGAAGACATACTGAATCTCTTCTGACTTTTTAATATTGTTTAATGTTGTGCTCATGACTGTGAGGGACAGGCAACACTGGCTAGAGCCAGGTATAGCAAAGATAGGTGTTGTGCAATATTCATGCACAGCTTCCCCTGCACGTCTGACCTGCTTTTGTCAGAGCCTTTCTTGAGCTGAGCCTGCCAACCATGCTGAATCAAAGAATCAGACAACAATAATTTAAACAGGAAATGTTTAGGCTGTTCAGAGACTGACTGTGAGAGGTGCAGATCAGCTGACAGCAGCAGAGGGCAACCTGCAGCCCATTGGGATTCTACATGTGGCCCATTTGGGATTTTGTTTACTGTTGCCCATGCACAGATTTACCAGATTCTCCCTTTTTTGTCCGCATAGTTTGTCTTCCTACAGTTATTCAAGTGACACTCATGGAAACGAAGGGCATGTGAAGTGTGGTGCATGCTCATTGCACACAGCATCGACTGCAAGAGCCATGCACTAGCTCTGCATCCATAGTGCTCTCATAGTTCTCTAAGTACACCCCACAACTTCTAAGTAGGCAAGCACACTTAGCAAAACTACTTTAACCCTGGAAAAAGTTACAACAATCTTGCTGCATCTTCGGCTGCGCCTACACTACGAGATAAATTTGAATTTATTTATATTGATTTTCTAATTTTGGAATATATAAGTTTGATTTTGACCATCCTCACTTCACAGATTGCTCCCCACTAAGTCGAGTCATTGCTGCCACACACATGTTGGATAATATCAACTGCTGCAGTAGTGCATTGTGGGAAGTTATCCCACAGATCCCTCATCCCCATAGCATTCTGGGTATGCTCACTGGTCATCATCTTTCCCCCGCTGCATTATCATCATTACCTTCCCGATCCTAGAAAATACATCGATCCACTGGAAATAATGCAGAAGACACTCAAAATTACAAGAAAGAATTTTTGGTTTCCCCACACATTACATTGCCAACACAGATGCAGTGACTGTATTCTCAGCTGGCCATCCATCTCACCTTCCATCACTGCCAAAATGTGACCTCCGAAAATAATGCCCGGGGAATAATGTAGGAAGAAAGAAATAATTTTTGGTTTCCCCATAAGTTATTGTGAATGGACAGGGTTTTTTGATTTCTAGTGCACTAAGGCTTCTGTGCAACGACTGTGTTCTCAACTGGCCATCCATCCCACCTCCCATCATTGCAGAAAAAAGAAATGCTGGTTTTCCCCAGCAGCAGCAGCAAGCCCAGGTATGAACCAATGAGAGAGGTGTCACTGGATGACCAGTTGAAGTATTCTCTCTGGTTGGCAGCAAAGCCCCTTGGCTGCCAGGGGAGACTTTTCCCTAGAGGCAGCAGCAAGCACAGGTATGGGCAAAAGGGTGAGGGGTGTCGCTGGACGACCAGTTGAGATGTTCCTTCTCCCAAGCCCCCAGTACCTTAACCACTGTGGGAGACTTCCCTATGGCAGCAGCAAAACGCCCAGTATATTAACTGCCAGGGGAGACTTCCCCATGGCAGCAGCAACACCCTCTCTTCCCCATGCAACTGGCAGCATTGCCAGCAATGAACGGAGGGTACATAATTTTATTGGGTTGGGGTGGGGGCTACCCATGTGATATGCCTGAGCACAGGAAAGACCCAGACTGTGTGGTGCCTATGGGGGAGAGAAAGGGGTTCACGCACAAATGTAAGCCACTGAAAAGAAGTTTCTTGGCCTGTTACGCAAGCATGACCCCCAGCGCAGCCTTGTGGACATGTGGTACGGCAGGGCATGAGCTGGTGCCAGGCAGTGCAGAAAAAAAATAGCAAATGTACAGACAGTTGAGAACTCTTTGCAGAGGCTATTTGAAAGAGTAGATGCACATACCCTGCTAACAGCATAGAAAGAAAGAAGTCATTTTTCAGGCTGTCATAAAGTAACATGAGCCCACAGCTAAAGGCTTGCTTGGAAAATCAGGCTCTTCCTGTTACTGGAGAGCAGCACCCAGAGCGTAGCAGTGAGGGGGCTTTGTGGGTTACATATGGGACACCTCTTAAGGCTAATAAATTCAATTTTAACATGTGGCACTTCCACACTGCTCTTTAATCGAACTTCTGAATTCAAGCTTGAAGCTATACCCGTCAGGTAACTGTGATTTTGTAATCTCGAGATTAGTGCACCCAAAATTGAGCTAATGGTCTTTACAGTGAAGACAGTCATGGTAGAATCGAGATAACTGAAATAATCTGAATTTATCTGGTAGCGTAGACGTAGCCTCAGTGCCTAGGATGACTTACAGCCACCAAAACAATTGTTCCTCTTTGGGTCAGTGGTGAGCATCCTCACTAAATCACTTTTAGAGACTTAAGAAGGGAAGCATAGGGCTCTCACTGCCAGACATCTCCTGCCACAGCCTAGCTGCCCTGCAAGGTCCTGGCAAGCTACCTCCTCAGTCCAGGGCTTCTCTCCTATTCACTTCCCACCAAGAGCTGGGGACAACCTGGGGCTTCTTGCACTGGAGAGCAGTGTCCAGCTGTCATGGCTTCTTCCATCCTCTAGTCCTCTGCCAGCCCACTGGAAGCCAGGCAGTCTTGTCAATTTCACAGCTCATTGAGCTGTGAAACTGACAATGCTGTCAAGCAACTGGCTTCTGGTCCCAGCTTCCAGGCAGGAGCCAGGTCCAGCCACCCACTTCTCTATGGAAGTGGGTTCTTATTAATTTCACAGCTCATGCTATGAAATTGGTATGACAGCCAGTGTCAGTGATATAGCATCATCTTAACTAAACCAACACAAGCCTTACATCTCTCATAAAGAAGGAGTTAACAGGTCTGCATAGTATGGCATTTACTTTGGTGGTAGGAAGGCTGTAGTGCAGATACTGATAACTAAGGCTGTTTCTATGCATGCCTAAGTGGCATCCTAATGAACAGCCCAAAAAGAAGGGGTATCCGGAAGGAGGACTTTCTTCCAGAAGACCCCCCTCCGGGGGCCACGCTTCTACATGTTGTTTTGGAGTCCGGAAGAATGTCTTTCGGACTCCAAATCACGTGATCTTATGTTAATGAGGTGCTGGGAATTTGCATCTGTGCATCATTAGCATATTTTGGGCTGTTCATTAGTATGCCACTTTCAGAGGGAAGTGGCATGTATAGAAACAGCCTAACTGTGTAGTGTAGACTTGCCCTAATTCTCTTTCCATAGAAAACCCCTTTCTGGTGAGTGATACCTAAAAAAATTATCTCAAAATTAAAAACCTACTAAGAAGTGTTTAAAAGTGAACATTATACTCAAATAACTATTTCAGGAATGTCCAAAGAGTTTGTTTCAAAACTACAATGCAGGAAAAGAATACATTCTGCTTTAGTTTACCAACTACATAATACCACTATAACAACAAGTTTACCTCTTCTACCTCACTGATGCATCATGCATATTTCCATGAGCACCAAAGTCATACTGATGAGCATTACAGAAAAGCATAGATATACAGAGGAAAATGCATTTATAAAACTTTGCAAAACTGTTTAAGAATTTTAAAAATACGAGTACAACTTAAAAAATTGGTCAGGAATGGAAAAAACAGAGGTAAAGAAAGTCACCTGAAGCACTGTGTAAAGAAATGTCATAGCACCGTGTTAATGCATGAGACCCATAAGAGAAACTTTACTTTCACTATCAAAGCTGAAAGTACATAAAAGGTGAAAAGCAAGTTGTCATGTTTATTAAACAACAATAAATTAGGCAGTTAACTATGTTAATCTCAAAAGTGAAATTTAATCATGGATTATTTCCACCACACATATACTGCATATTCATATTATGAAGGCACCTAGCATAATCCAATTGGGACAGAGTCTCCACAGAGTCTGGTGCTTCACAGATAGATATAAGAAAACATGGCCCCTACCCAAAGTAACATTTGCTGTTACAAACCCAGGTAAGGGGCAAATCCTGCATTCTTTACACATTCAATGTCCCACTGAAGCGCGTACAGGTTGAACTTCCCTAATCCAGAGCTCTCTTGTCTGGCAATATCCATAGTCCAGCATGATTTTATTTAGCCAGATATCCATTTATCATGGGTGTGGCCGAGTTTCCCATGGTCCCATAAAGTTTGTTTATAGCTACCAGTGTCGGCTATCAGTGTCCTGTGCCGTTATTTAGCTCTAATTTACCCTTAAACACCTTCTCAGAGCCCAGTAAGAACTGGAAGTGTTGGTAATGCTGCTAGACAACACCGACCTCCCATGGTTTGGCAAATTCTCCCATTCAGCACTGGTCTGATCACGAGGGTGCCAGATGATAGAGTCTCAACCTCTAGTAATTTCAGGTGAACAAGATCTGTGGCTTTTAAAAATATCTTGATAACTGACATACTGATTTCAATGAATTAGGATCCTACATATCTGTAAACATCAGGCCCCGATTTTCTAACACATTATTCATATAAGATAATAATTTGAAAAGGAAGTACTTTTACATTCATTTTATATTTTGATCAAAGAAGAAGAACCACCATATTCTATTGAACTATCTCTAAAAACTAATCACAAGTCTCCTAAGCCCTTGATGCTTTGTAATGTAATGCCACAATCTACCTTGAAACTGACAGGATACATAAGTCTTAAAAGTCCTTAATATTGCCAGGCTCTAGCAAGTCAATAATTTAAACATTTATAACAATGCAGGTTACTTCAAACTAGGTTTTCCATGAGAATATAAATGCTTGTGAAGTCAAACATCTTAGCTTTTGACAGTTATTCTTGATTTAATTCATTACCTATACACTGCAACTGTTAACTTTTTAATTATGAGAAATACCATGGAGGAATGTTAGAAGCACAAAAAAAAAAGAGAGACTCTTACTTTATATTATACTGGCCAGCTTTCAGCATACATCTATCGGGAAGCTGAGCAAGCTTCTTTGAGAGTGTTTTGAAATATTTTCTACATTGCTGCACTCCCATGCTTTGCTCATAATCTGTAGAGGCAGATAGTGGGAGCCCATCTCTCGCACGGACCACTGATGCAAATAAGATCATAGACATTGCCAACAGATTTAATGAAAACCTAAAACAAAACAAATACATTCAGAAATGCAAATCAGACAAAATTAAAATGAGTAAACAAAAACTTAATATGTAACTAGAACCATTGCCATCTGTTGGTTAGATGAGGAAACACTAAATCAAGGCTGATGGATTGTGTATCTGGTTAACCCTTAGTACTCGGCAAGTCACAAAGGGCTTAGTCTTGTATGTACGCTCATGCAAGAAGCCCTGATGAGAAGTTCCTACCAATCAATGTGACTCGGACAGGTCCCAGAATAAATCTGTGACCTATTAATATGTATAAATACTACCGCGGCACCTACAGGCTCTGAGATTGAGGCCCTGCTGTTTTTTTTTTTTAAACTTATTATTTGTTTTACAGCAATGCCTAGAGGCACCAACTGAAATCGAGGTTCCATAGCGCTACATACTATACATACCACATAATCCTTGTCTAGTTAACCAAGACAAGGTCTTGCCTGAAGAGCTTATACATTACACAGGCAAAACAAATAAGTTTTATTATTCTTATTTAACAAATGAGGAAATGAAAGAGGGAGAACAATGCCCTGACACAGGGAAAATTCAAACAAATGTCTAACTTTAAGTATGTGGATAGTTCTATTGAAGTCAATGTCATTATGCATATGCTTTAAGTTAGACACATGTTTAAGTATCTTGCAAATGAAGACCAAGATAACTCAACCAAAGTAACACAGGAAATATGGCAGAGTCAAGAACCTAGGTCCGAGTCACCATTCAGTGCCTTAACCATGAAATCCTTCCTCTAATGAGTCTCAGTTTATTGGTATGTAAAATGTGTATAACAACAATCACCTTACATAGATGCTGAAAGGTTTAAAATAAATAATATTTGTATGGTATGTGAAAACCATGAATGATCTACCATAAAAAGAAAAAATGTAATTATAAGATATATGTGAGCTAACCTCTGAGACAGGGATGGGGAAGTATAAAATAAATCTAAGTTCAAGTGATTCCTACTCAAAATTTTACTTTTTGCACCAATGTAATGATGCTCTCAACTTTCTCCAACAATTATATATCCTGTGGTGTTCTTGGTCTGCATGTAAAAAACATAACAAAAAGAAGTATACTGAAATATTCATAACATAAAAAGGTGACCAATCACAGCAAACATTTTAAAATACATAGCCATGCAATCTTTGTCAAGAATTAAGGTATTTAAAATGTCCAAATCCTTAAAAATTTAGTAGATATACCAAATTATTCAAAAGTTTAGCATGACAAGCACTGTGTAGCTCTCTAAAAGAGAAATTACTTATTTGCTTATTTGTCCGCCCTCTTGCAAAATGCAGGCCACATGACATGGGTGGGGAACCTTTTTAGGGTTGGGGACCACTGACCCACAGAAAAATCAGTTGGGGGCCACACAGAAGTAGAAGCAAAAAACCAAAAACCAAACCACCACCACCACCCTGCAAAAAATACCCCACGCTCACTGATGTGATCCCTGACTCAGAAACCTCATTCCCCTCATACTCCAGCCCCACTGGCAGAGGAGGTGAAGAAGGGGAAAACTGAGGGTCATGGCTTTCCCAAAGCCAGAATACATCTTCTGGGGGCCCATGATGGGATCAAAAATGTGTGGCGTATGGGAGGAGGCTGCTGAGGAGCATGTGTGAAATCTGGGGGAGGGGGAGGGGGCAAGAGCAGGAGTGGGCTGGGGATGCAGGGATGCTTACCTGGTGCAGCTCCCTGATGCAACTGAGGACAATTACAGCAGCAGGAGAAAACTTCCAAGCAGTGCTGCACAGCCATTCTCCCAGTCAGGGAGTAGGGAGCACTAGCAGCACCATGTGGAGCTGCTTCCTCCCTGAAGCCTGAGCCCATGGACCAGCCCCAGCCCCAGCTTGCCTGACTCCAGCCTGCGAAGCTCAGGCACTACACACCCCACCCACAGTGGGCTGGATGCTGGGTAGGTGAGCCCTAAGCTTCTGGTTCTGAATCCAGGCAAGCTGCAGGCTGGATCTGGACCATGGGCCAGGGGTTCCCCATCCCTTCCATAAAACTTGCCCAAAATAAATTCTTGAGTAGCTTTTTCAGAAAAACATTGGATCTTGGTTTTAAAATTGCCAATTTTTTTAATTTAATTTGGAGATAAACATTTCATGGAACTGGAAGGGACTTCAGGAGGTCATCAGGTTCAGTTCCCTGCCTCTTGGCAGGACCATGTGGCATCCTCACCTGCCACCCACTACTGCTGCCACCTTCCTTTTGGTCTCAGATCCCTAAATGGCCACCTCAAGGATTGAACTCACAATGCTGGGTTTAGCAGGCCAATGCTCAAACCACTGAGCTATCCCCCCCAAGAAGAGACAGTTGTCCACAACCCCAGGTAAATTATTCCAATTGTTAATTATTCTCATCATTATATAGGTATGTCTTATTTGAATTTGTCTCACTTCAACAGCTGTAATTATTTAAATGGTATAATTATCAAGAAGGGAGATTTGTTGAGGGTGTTTCAAGGGTGTGTTAACAGTGTAATGAGACAAACTGAATAAGAGAACATTTAAACCACATTTCTATCTGACTATGCAAGTGAAGAGGACACAGATCCATTACATCAACCATGTAAAATTAAGCTGACCTTATCATGAAGAACAGTCCTATACTGGCAGAAAGATGGACAAATCTACTATATATTTGAGAGGGTTTGTCTGTCCAACAGTTTGCGCAAGAACTCCTCCTAAACAATAAAAAATAGGACTACCAAACTGGGCATACAGCTTCCTCTTATCATAACTGAAAGCAGGGTCAGGATTTTGTTGTGCCAGGTAAATGAAATATGCCTGGAACTGGACTGGTTTTCATAAAACCAAACAGAAAAGATAATCAAGAGGCAGGAGAAAGGGGCTGGGTGGGGGCGCACCCCCTCATGTCTGGGACTGTCCCATTCCCTAGCCCCCCTTCACTCAAGCACCCTATTAAGGAGGGCAGGGTAAATGCAGCTCTCCTCTTTCCCCTACCCAGATTCATAAAGGGATGTTGCTGGCTGTTCCCCTTTGTCACAGAGCCAGTTTTTTGCATTTACCACGCTGCCTGGGAATGCAGGGGGCACATGAACCTGACCTTTGCCTTGTTGGGGTACATGCAGCCTCCCCCAGCTGTGCCTGCTAGATCTGCAGTGGTCATGGAGAGTTGCTTCTCACCTAGGCATCCCAGACATCTTTGTAGCGCAACTGGGGGTGTCCGGGAGGTCTTTTGCCAGAGGCTAGCTCACCATACAGGATGTCTTTTGGAATCCTTCCATCATTCATCCTGTGGACATGGCCAAGCCAGCGGAGCCGACGCTCCCTGAGGAGGGTGTGCATGCTTGCAAGAGAGACCTCAGAGAGGTAGACATCAAGCTGGACAACTGGGAAGAACTAGCAGACGACCGCAGCAGATGGAGGCAGGGGTTACACAAGGGCCTTCAGAAGGGCAAGATGAGGATCAGACAGCTAGCAGAGGAGAAGCGAGCGCACAGAAAGCACACTAAGGACTTGCCAGACACCCACCATATCTGCAAGAGATGCAGCAAGGACTGTCACTCTCGTGTGGGACTTCATAGTCACAGTAGACGCTGTAAATGAAGTCCTCAATTGAAACTATAAAGGGCGCGATCCATAGTCTATGCAGACTGAAGGATGCCTACTAGGCATCCCAGGCTACTGGGGTGAGAGAGGGCTACGATAGTCCTCTCTCCCTGGGTCAATCTGCTTACTGAACCCTTCCTCAGCCCCACCTCAGAGCAATGATTTAATGAAGCATGCTCATTTTCATTTTCATTTCCAAAAAACAATAACTAACTGAGTTAAAGACCCAAGACATGCCAGGTAAATCTTCTAGTGACCTATAATAATAAAGCTCTCTGTTTCTATGATTAATAAATATTTCACCTGGGAAATTAATTCATTAAATTAAGTTAATTTCAATGATCACTAATCTCTTATGAAAAAAGGAGGAGTGTGAAAATATCAAGTAGGTAGGATTACATGATGCTATATTTATCTCTTCAAAACTCTGTCATTACCCATATAATTAACATTAAATCTAAATTGCATTCAACAGTTGTTTTACTCCCACAACTACAGGCAAAGTATATAAACAGCCAGTATCAATGACAGAGACAACAAAACTGAGAATGGATAAAATCTTTCTTCTAGAACACAGGTGGGGAACTCCAGTCCCTGAGCTGAATCAGGCACCATCACTTAATTTCATCTAGCCTGCAGGAAATCTCTGCACACAGGTCAGAAGCCCTAGAATATTCCTATGGTCCCTAAGTGCAGGGAGCTCAAGGAAGCTCTAGATACTGTCCCCACACCAAGCACCACCTCAGCAGCTCCCGCTGGCTGGACCATCACCTGCATGTGGCATACACTGTGCAAAGTTTTCTGGCCACTCCACCTAGGGGCCAAATATGGTGACTGCTTCTGGGAGCAGCGAAGAGACAGAGCAGGCAGGGAGCCTGCTTTACGCCCACTACACCACTAATTAGTAGCCACCTCAGGTAAAAAACAGAGGCCAACCCCCTCCAGGTCAGAACCCCCTTCTGCAACCCAGCTCCCTCCCAGAACCCACACCCCAAATGCTCTGCCTCAGATCAGAACCCTTCTTGCAATCCAACTCCTTCCTAGAGCCTCCACCATCACCTCAAACCCTCTGCCTCAGGTCAGAACCCCCTTCTATACCCCAACTCCCTTCCAGACCCTGCCACTGCACCACGGCTCCCTGCCCCAGTCTTGAGCCCTCTCCTGCACTCTAAAACCCTTGGCTCCAGCCCAGAGTTTCCTACTGCATCCCAAGTTTCTCATCCCCAACCATATCCCAGAGACCACACCCCGACTCCCTGCCCTTTCCCACATCCTGAACCCTTCATTTCTGGCCTCACTCTGAGCATTCACACAGGTGTGCGCACACACACACACACACACACAGCTAAAGCCATAAGAACCAACTCACCACACTTCAGGGGGAGAGCCTGAACTTCCACACGTACCACGTGGGTTTGTGTATTGCCTGCAATTGATTTTTTTCTGTGGATCAGTGGCCCTATATAAAAAAAGTTCCCTGACCCATTCTAGATATAAAGGATGTATTTTACATATTATTTTATCTGTAAATAAAATATTCTCATAAATCCTAGAGAAATCAAAGAAAATATATCCCTCTTGTAAAGGTTAAATCTTCTTAAAATTTGCCAGCTGTATTCCATGCATTATAACAGGAAAACAAAACTGTGTACAGATGGCCTTTTTAAATATCATTGGTGAAATGTTTCTTATTAAGCTACCCAACGAATACATTTCTTCTCAGTCTCCCAAAAACAGTGTCAGGAGATTGCATAAAAAGTTATCATTTATCTTAACAGGAAACAAACAAACAACAGACCCACAGCAACTAACACTCTGTGGCTACAAGAGCATATGACTGTAGAAAAATTAATAAACACGTTAACTGTATGCAATTCAGCCTTGTAAAACTGTCATGAAAATTTACCACTTAAGCAAAAACGTACCAACTCTTCCTATAACAGATGATGGGAACTAAAAGCCAGGGGATATTTTACTCAGCCAAACCAAAAAAAAAACCAAATCTCCATAGCAAGCAATTTTTGTGTGTGTATATGTTTGCGTGTGTGTGCACACATAGGAAAATGTGATGAAGAAATATTTATTTAAAGTAATATATTTAAAATTCTTTACTACATATGTAACGGATTAGAGGAAAATGGAAGTTTTTCTCTAGACACTCTCTCTCTGTCTATTCTAAGAGGACCTTGCTTTCCTTCCCAATATGACTTGCCTGCCTTTCATAAATTTGTGGGAAGTACTATACTATGCTCACTTAAAAGCTATTTCCATGGTGGGGCCCCCGGGAATTCAGAACAGGTGATTGCAAGGTCCATGACCTTCCGAATTCCTTCCATTGAGAAGTTGCAAATGGTAATTGATTATATGGAGGCATGTGTTTACAAATCCATATTTGGAGTTATGTTCTGAAATGAGTTTTAAAATACAGTATGTATTGCTGGTTTTCACTATGTGAAACTGACATTTCAGTTTGAAATGCAATTCGTTTTATAGACTGAATTTTATAGGTATTTGGTTGATTCCTCTGCATAATTTTTAATAAAAACTAATTGAATTTGGGCTGTTGAAAAGCACTCTTCATGGAAGTATCACCTTTAAAAAAAAACCCCACATTGCCTAACTTCACATAAATGAACAAAGAAGATTGTGAGCAAATGGATAGTCTCTGCTCTCCAATAGATGCTAGACTTCCAGCACCTAATTTTCCAAATTACCCCTTTCCAACCCATCAACTTATTAAATAAGTAACAAGTAACAGTCTGAGACAGGGATAATTTGGTAGAATGCTGCATGCTGAAAAGCTGATTCAGAAGACAGATCTAAAGAGTACAGGAACTAAGGTAACAGTAGGATGTGTGCCTATTATGTATCGTAAGGTGGTTTAAAATCTCATTTCTTCCTTTTTTGGGTTTGTGTCATATTACATGCATCACCTTTAATTGTTTCGCAATTTACTATGTTAGTTTATTTTCCTAACTTTATAAGAAGCTTTACTTTGCATGTTCTAGATGTCCATTTTATATATTAAAATACATTACAAAGCAATACAACAAATAAAGGGCTGCTCATTTCACCCTGCCACCATAAAATATAAGCAGAACAATAAAATAAACGTAAGCCTTAACCCTCAGCCTATGTATTTCTCCTCAGACACATGCGAAAAAAAGATACGGGCTTTGGATAACAACTGTCTAGTTTCTGGTATATCAAGAAAGTGGAAGAAACTGCACATGGAAATTAAAGGAACCCACACCTAGAATGCCCTGTCACCAACTTCCTCTTGCCTGAAACAAGAAAGCTTTAGTTTGGGCATTTTAAAAGGTCGTACTGGCTTCATAAAAATGGAAACAAAAATCTCCCTGGTTACAAGGACTTAGACCACTAATGTTTTGAAAGTTAGCACCAAAGCCCAGGTCTCTATGCAGAACGCTATGAACAACCAGTGAAGAGCCTGTAGCTGTGTTGTAACAAACATCAGTTGTAAAACGATGTTTAAAAAGTAAGCTACCAAGTTCAGCACTAGTTTCCATTTCCTAGCGTAACTGCATAATGGCATGTAGCATGCATTACAATAGCGTGATCTTGAGGTGTTACGAATAACCCACATGGGAGGTAGGGGAGAAAACTGATTTCCTTCTCAGCAGCTGCACTTTAAAAAAAAAAACAGAAAAAAATTTTCGGCTACAGTAGCTATCCAACGCACACCTGTATTGCACCCATACATGGCACTCTACCTCTAGAAAAATGGGGGAGGAAAATCACAGTTGTTTTGTAGGGCAGCATTTGCCGAGGTACCTCTTACCCTTAAGCCACAGGAGAGAGGTCCAAGGCAGGTTTATGGCAAGGAGCAGGTGAAACAATGCCTCTGTTTAAAAAGCCCCTATCCCATTCTCATACCCGGGCACCAGCGCTCTCTCTCCCCTTATCTTCACTCGAGGAAGAGCCCATCATTGTCCTTACTCCTGCCCCACATCTGCGCCTGGGTCCCCGCCGGACCCCCATCCCCCGCCTGCTGCCAGGGCCTCTGGGGAGGACTGCCTATGCCTCCTGCTGCCTATCCCACAACCCCATGGAGGAGAAGCCCCGCCTCTAGCGAGCCCCACTCCCTGCACCCGGAGGCAGCCCATTGCTATCCCCATCCCTGCCCCCCACCGGGGCCCCGCCCCATCGCTGCCCGGGAGGCTGCCTCTCCCGGTCCCAGCTCCCACCTCAGCCGCCCGCGCGCAGCCCGCACGCCCGGGATGAGGCGGGCCGGGGTCCGTTGCTAGGCAACTGCTGTGGGAGGGTGCCTCAAACTACCTGCCTCACCGGCGCCGCGGGCTCCGGCTACAGGACCCACGTCCCCCTACCGCAAAGCATCGTGGGAACCATTACGTACAACCCCCCTCCCCCGCAGCAACCAATGGCGTGGCGAAGGGATAGCACGAGACGCTACGTAAGGAGCGGACCGGAACTCCGCCGCGTGAGGTGATGTTCGAATCATTGTTGGGGCGCTGTCGGTGGTTAGGTAGCACTGTCATCGCCATTGCTCAGCGGGTGTGGCAGGGCCGCGGGGACTTGGCAGTTGTGCCGCTATTGCTCTGTAGGAATGACAAAGGGGCGGCTGGGTTCCCATTGCTCTGTGAGTGAGGGGCGTGGCAAGGAGCCCACCTTTACTGTGAGCCGGTGGCTGGGCTGCTGTTGCTTTCTGGGAGTGGCAAGGGAGCAGCTGGTCTCCCGTTGCTCTTGGAGGCTCGGGAGGTGGCTCACGTCAGGAGTTTGAGATTGTGAGCACGTTATTGATGGTGGTGTTGCAAAGTAGCTACAAATGCCTGTAGTTGCTGGTGTTTTTTCCATGGGATTGATGTTCCTAATGCTCCTTATCCTTTTCCTGGTACACAAAATGCCTGGTGGTGTTTTCATGCTTTATATATACACTAATCGTCATTGTTGAATAGTGACAGAGAGAGCGAGCGAGCCAGAGCTGTGTTAGTCTATATTCTGTTACATCATTATGTCACTGTTGGTCCGCTGGACAGAAAAACCGACAATCTCAACTCAGCATCAGTATCTAGTCTGAGATCAGCCAACAATACTCATACAAGTAAGGAGCAGTCCTGTAGCACCTTTAAAGATTAAAGGTAGGGGCTGGTAGAGAAACACAGAAGGCCATATCGGCTAGCAAAGTTCAGTTTATGAAGTGATGAGACTAGAGAAGAGAAAACTATAAATAAATAGTGACCCCCCCCCCGATTTTGTGTGTGTGATCCACTTGTTTGGATTATAATTTCCTGGGTTTTACACAAAGATCATTACTTAATAAATTTGTTTGCCTGTAAGTTGCTATGTGACTGTTATGACTGCTTGTTATATGTGATGCTAATGTACCCACTGAGGCTGTTTGCACAGATCACCAGAGTTCTGATAATTCAGTCACAAAACAACTTGGTTTAATTTGAAAAGCCTCCACATCCCATTACCAGTTCCTGACAAGTCATGTTTGTCTTTTTTGTAATGTGACAAAATTTGCATCTTTAAACACTCTACCACTTGCCCATGTTTTTTGTCTATTAGGGTGTGGTGGAACTGTGGAAGAAGAGGTGTAACTTTATACTGGACACTGGTTTCATTCTTTTGATTTCCTGCTTCTCAAACATACATCACGCACAGTTTAGCAAGACTAGAGAATCTGTCCCATGGTGTCTCGTAATTCTTTACCAGATTAAGTACAACAGTAACAAAGAGGGAGCTGTGTCAGTCTGTATTCTGGCAAAACAGCAGTAATGTAGCACTTTAAAGATTAACAATGAATAAATAATTGTTAGTCTTTAAAGATTAAATACAGTTAAATAATAAACAGGTGGAAGGAAAAAATAAGTGCTAGAAAAGGAGAAAAAAAATTCAGAAAGATTGACCAGGGAGTAGGTGTAAATTGTCAGGACAGAAGGTGGGGGATAATAGATGCCTCTATAAGAACAACAGTTGAATATACAGTCTTTTCCTGTAAAACCAAGACAGCTGGTCATCCTTATTTTTAGATGAGATGGCTAGTAGATGAGGCAGAGAAACAGAAGGCCGAATCCACTGGCAAAGTTCAGTTCATGCATTGATGAGATTGGGTTTGGTGAAGAGAAAATCATTAATAAACAGAATGATTAGTGAAGAGGATAGAACAAGGAAGAGTTTCATGCACTGTTTATTGATGTGGTCTCACTTACATGAATGTATGAAGAGATGAGCAAAAGCCAAGACTTTGGAAAATACAGGAAGGGGTATCCTCTAAACCAGGGATTCTTGGTTCAGGGGCTCAGTGCTCAGAACTTGCCCCCCCCACGGATCACCTACAAACTATAATGAGCAGCTGGAGTGGGGCATCCCACCAAAGCCTGTTCCCCCACAGGACAGCCTGCAGACTGTGGGGAACCAGCGAGAGGAGCAAAAGGTCCCCAAAACCTTTCCCTGCCTCAGACAGCCTGCACACAGTAGGAGGCTGATGGAGGGGTCCAGCCCTCTGGATCCTAGCTTGCACCCCACAGGCAGTCTGCAGGCTGTAGAGAGCTGCTGGAGAGGCAGTACCCCATCCCCTGCCCCAAGCCTGGCTCCTCCCCAGAAAACCTGTAGGCTATGGAGTACAAAGGGTAGTCGTGGGGTGGGGCCACCCCGGACTCTGCTCCCTCAGCCAGTGGGAGGGGGAGCTGGGTAGGGGCAGCCCTCAGATCCTACCTCCCACTTAACAGCCTATAGGCTGGAGGTGGGTCTGCAGGAGGGAGGTGCAGCCCAAGAGCCTGGTCTCCCCAGACAGCCTGTAGGCTGCAGGGGATACTGTAGGATGGGGACAGTCCCTGGAGTCTTGCCAGCCCCTGGAATCCCCCACCCACCAGGCTGCAGCATAGAGGGGGCAGCTATAGGCTGTGGGTGGCCCCCAAAGCACCCTCCCTGGACCAGTGGAGGGCCAAGGGGTGGCAGTTGCAGGGCAGGATCAGCCCCCAGAGCACTGCCCCATCTCCAACATGCTGCAGAATGGGGAGGCCACCACCCCAAGCAGAGACCCCCTGGAGAAGCTGCAGGCCTGGGGAGCAACAGCAGGCAACTCCTCCCCCCTCCCCCCTAGTCTGCAGGCCAAGGAGGGGAGCTGGAGGCCAGGGCCAAACCGTGGCACCCCGGTCCCCACCTCATAAGCATGCAGACCCAGATTCTTCCCTCCCTCCCAGTAGAAGTCCCTGGATGAGGAGTGCAGCTCTGTCCCCCTCAGGAGCTGCCACTGGCCAGAGAGCTCTGTCCTGGCCCCTAGGAGGAGCTGCTGCTGTAGAAGCATCACCCTCATGGCCACAGGTGGTCCCAGTAACCCTCCCCTACCACCACCTCCCAGATGGCTATCCTGAGACTCCTGCCCTAACTTCTGTGCCCCCACTAACCCTCAGTGGACGGGTCTGTAAACAACATCCCTGAAACAGTTTATTTCTTTACTCATATTTTTTCCTTTGTTTCCCTGTTTACATTTTCTCAAGGGTGTGGAGGGAGAAGGGTTGTTCCTTAGGCAAGTGTTTCATTCTCAGGGACCATACAAATGTGAAGAAACCCAATCATACCACGTAAAGAACCTTCCACTCATGAATGCAGTTGTTACAACCACTTTTGGCAACATAGTTTTCCCCATGGAATACTCTCTTTCAAACAAAATACTAAGTGTCTCTAAAAAAATCTTAATGCTGCAAAGCAACAAGTTCCAATGAGATTGATAAATTATTAGTGTATTTTTATTTTCAGCACCAGCGATCCTGGTTTTGTAGAAATAAAACAAGGTGAGCAATTTGATGATCATATAACAAGCCATCGCAATAATAAAGGTCCCTCTTCAGGGCTTTTCATCTCAGCTTAGTGTATTCCCTATTCAGTGGGGTGGAGCTGGGGGGAAATGAACTGAAAAATCACATTAATGTACTCCTAGTAGGCATAATCCCTCAAGTCCCCTACATTACTGTGATTGAACACATCATCAGACTTTGTCTGTATTCAAATATTTCCATAGAGAGAAAACTTTCCAAGCTGATCACATCACTAAGCCAAAAATTTCATTAGATGCCATTTAAACAATTAAAATAAATAAAAGCATTATTAATTAATATGATTGTACCTTAAATGCTTCATTTATATTCAGAGAACTCTTGGTCCCTAAAGAAATTTGCCTTTCAATACAGTATCCACAACAGACTTTGCATAAGCAGAGTTAGGATGTTATATTGTACTTGAATGCAGAAGGATAGAAAGTAGCCTTAGTATGGCTAGAAAGCATTATTTGGTACTATATGATCCAATAAAAATTACAATTGAATGGGATGGAAGTGTATCTCTCTGTAAGGGTAGCTGAGCATGATGTAGTGTAAGAATGCTATCTTTTCAAAAAGATCCAGGTGGGTTGCAACATTTGTCAGGGTTCGGTGTTAAGAACCCTTGCAAATGTTGAATTTTGCGAATACAGCAAAGCGGCAGCTACCATCGCTCCCTGCCCTGGAGCCCCTGAACGCAGCAGCCACCAGTGCTCCCCACCACAGAGCCTGCAAAGCAGCCACTTGCAAATAATTGAATTTGCAAATGTGGGGTCTTTGCTGTCTATCATTTCTTATTGGTTACATATTTTACGTAAAATCCATTTCTGATTAGTAGATGAAGCTGAACAGACTGTAGCAGCAGTATGCACATTGGATACCTTGCTGTATTTGACCATGCCATACTTCACAGCTGAGAGAAATGCTTGCTTAAAGTTTTTAAATGTTATAGGGATCATTTTTAAAAGGGAACAAAAGCCGTATTACATGTGCCATGCTACATGAATGTGGCATTTTATGGAACAGGTTCTTTTCCCTAAAGAGCTTCTAATCTAACTCAAATGAGATGCCTGAGATGACATTCTGCCATGAGGGCAGTGACAAAGAGAGACAAGCAGGGGATGGAGCCCTGATATAAGCTCTCTCAGGTGAGAGCTGTGTAAGTCCCACTCCATCCATCCAAATCAAATATAAGGAGTTGGTCATGACCCTGGAACAAATAGAGCCCAACTGGTGACTCTAGATCTCCAGTGTAATTTGACTCATTTGCTAGTATTAGAGCCAAACAGAGCCCTCTCGCTACTGCTCCCCTGGCAAGGAGTTGAGGCTAATCATTTTGCTCTCTCCACGCAAATGAGACGGTGGTGACAATGACCCAATGACTTGGCTGTGATGCAGTGATTGTTGGGTCAGTCACCAAGGCCTGCAGCAATTCACATCATGACACCATCCAGAGCACGTGGCTACTGCCTGTGCATCTGAGGACAGGGACCAGGGAAAAGAAGTAGGTTGTTCTGGGACCCAGCTGTTTCCACTGCTGACAAAGGGAAGGTGAGACACGAAGGACAAAGGGAAGAATTCTGGTAAGGAAGAAGAAAAGACAGGGACAAGGCTGGTGGGTGGGGCAAGGTAGCAATAAGGGAGGAGAGGGAGAAATTTAAATTAGTGAGAAAGACACAGTAAAGAACTGAGGAAAGGGCAGAGAAGGGAGATGAGAGGGCAATAAGAAAAAAAGAGTAGGCAAAGAGGCTACAAGAGAAAGAGAAAGGAGAAGAGGCACTAAAGGAGTAGATGGGGGAGGATGTGTGGACCTTTGATGATTTAGCATCTGGTAAAATTCTGATTGCCTTTGCCAAGGTATAAATAAGTGAAGCAGCCAATTGTAACTCCTAGGGCCTAATAACACAAGGATTTGTGCAATTCAAACAGGGAAGGGTGTAAGTGGTCATAGCTGAGAAGTGGCATCACCTTTCAAAAGATTACATTGCAAAAATCTATTTCTGATTATTTGATTATTGCAGCTTATCCATCAGAAGCATGTATTGTACCAATTATAAAGTAAGAGAAACAGCTCCTATCAAGAGATAAGGGATTCACCATCTCATAGCAATAGAGTGGAAACCAACCTGACTGTATTTTCAGGTGAAGGAAGTGAATCTAACCTTTGTTGTCAAAGGCTACTTAAGTTTTGTTAGAAAAAATCAATATACATACCCAAAGTTACTGAAAGTTTAGAGAATTATATACTTGTTCTAGTCAAGGATAAGGAAACAGTAATTTATACCTACTAGTTTTTAAACAATACATCTGACTGTACAGAGAGAAACAAACACCAATACAGCAGTTCATCACACAGCAGGTATGCACTTTACTCACTGCTACAAAATTAATCCAATGACAAATCATTTACATTTGTTGCCTGACAAAATACTGTCTGTCACACATAGATCTTTGCAGCAGGTCATATTTCAAGATGCAAGGATGACAGATAGCTGAAGTTTATGGGAAGGAAATACCTGATCTAGCTGATCCATCCTTTTCAGGACGTAAGGAATACGATACACGTCCCGTAATAATCAGTGTTTCTGGCCATATTCTTGGTGGAAGAAATGGTAATTGATAATCTCTGTCTTCGTAAAGAACACAAGAAATTGCTGTACTGAATAAAGCGACAAGAATTGGGAGCTATTTGTTCAGACTAAAGTAAAACAGCCATCAATTCTAACCATTGATCTTGATATCTCCTCATTTTTTCCTTTCCAGATAATGCTGTTTGTTGTTCCCAGAAGGAGCTTTAACCTTCTTTTACATTTCCAGAGAAGAGTTATTCCACTGATTGTAGCTTTGCAGGCTTGATCATTGATTATTTATCAAAGGTCAAGAAGAAATGAATGGAACAGAGTAACTTATTCTGTAACTGGTGTTCTTCGAGATGTGTTGCTCATGTACATGCCACGTTAGGTGTGTGCGGGCACATGCCCAGTCGCTGAAAGCTTTTTACCCTAGCCAGTAGCCATAGGGTCAATGCAGTGCCCCTGGAGTGGCACCGATATGGCAACCAGTATATGCACACACACCCCTGTTCCACTCAGTTCCTTCTTGCTGGTTACTCTGACAGTGGGTTAGGCAGGAAGGTTTTGGACTGGACATGGGCCACACATCTCGAAGAACACCAGTTACAGAACTGTCTTTTCTTCTTCGAGTGATTGCTCATGTCCATTCCAAGTTGGGTGAATACAAGCCAATGCCTAAGAGGTGGGGTTGGAGCCCCGAACGGACTGCAGGACGTCTCTGCCCACTGCAGCGTCTTCCCACGTGTGCTGCGTCAAAGCGTAACGTGCTGTAAATGTATGAATTGAGGACCAGGTGGCTGCCCTACAAATGTCCTGGGTAGGCACCTGCATCAAATATGCCACAGATGATGCCTGCGCTCTTGTGGGGAAGGATAGCTCAGTGATTTGAGCATTGCCCTGCTCAACCCACAGTTGTGAGCTCAATCCTTGAGTGGGAATCTAGGGATCAGGGCAAATAGATTTAAAAAAGATCTGTCAGGGGTGATGCTTGGTACTGCCAAGGGGTCAGGGGACTGGACTTGATGACCTATCAAGGTCCCTTCCAATCCTACAGGATGTATCTCCTAACTGGAGGAGAAGGAAACCCTGTGAGCTTGTAACACTCCTTGATGCATGTCACTATCCAGGAGGAAATCTGCTGGGAGGAGACCAAAAGGCCCTTCATCCTATCAGCAACTGCCACAAAGAGTTGCTGCATTCTTCAAAAGGGCCTAGTCCTATCCATATAGAAGGCTGGCATCCTTCTAACATCCAAGGTATGTAAATATTGCTCCCTTAGGAGGCATGGGGCTTTCGGTAAAATACCGGCAGGGAAGTGCCTTGGTTAACATGAAACACAGAGACCACCTTAGCTAAAAACACAGGGTGAAGTCTCAACCTAACCTTATCCTTGTGAAACACTGTGTACAAGAGATGCACTGAAAATGCCCTCAACTCAGGTACCCTCCTGGCTGAGGTGAATGCCACCAAAAATGTTGCTTTGTAACTCAGAAACAGCAGGGAGCAGATAGCCAGGGGTTCAAAGGGGCCCCCATAAGCTTGGCTAATGCCAGTGGTGCCTGAACCTGGGGCTTGATTCTTTCTAAACCTCTCAGAAACCTGTTGACTGCAGGGTCTGAGAACACAGAAAACATTCCATGACCCAAGTGAAAGGTTAAGATAGCAGCTCAGTGCACCCTAACCGAGGAGAGGGAAAAGCTATCCTGTACCAGACTCCATAGGTAATCTAAAATCAACGGGATGGGGGCTTGCGAGGGAGGTAGCCCTCTGTGAGATGTCCACACCAAAAACCTTTTCCATTTAGCCAAATAAATCACCCCTGTGGAGGGTTTTCTACAATTTAACACTACTTCCTTTATGGGATCCGAACAGGCCAGCTTCCAATATCTCAGCCACGGAGCATCCACGCTGTGAGGTGCAGCAACTGGAGACTGGGAACTTGCAGTTGCTCCCCTCTTGCTGCGTCAGCAGATCTGGCTGGATTGGCAATGTCATTGGCTCGCAGATTGACAGGTGCAGGAGGGTTGAGTACCAGTGCTGATGCGTCCATGTCGGTGCCACCAAGATGATCAATGACCCTTCTGAGTGAATCTTGAGGAGGACCCTGTGAACCAGGAGAATCAGAGGAAATGGATACATCAGCCTGGCCGACCAGGGGACAGTGAAGGCATCTGCCGAGGACCCCGGCTCTGATTGCGGTAGGAGCAAAATGTCCCACATTTTGCTTTGAGGTGGGAGGCGAACAGGTCCACCTGTGGATACCCCCAGTTCCAGAAGATAGAATGAACAACCTCCGGGTGGAGAGACCACTCATGATCTGTAAAGGACCTGGTGAGTTGGTCTGCCAGTGAATTGTGCCCACCTGGCAGGTAAAGGGCCTGCAGCATGATATTGTGCTGTACGCAGAAGCCCCAGAGCATCATGGCCTCATGACGCAGGAGAGGAGCGTGCACCCTGTTTGTTGACATAGTACATTGCTGTCATGTTGTCTGTACTGACTGACACACAGTGTCCTGTCAGATTGGCCTTGAAATTCACACATGCTAGTCTGATGGCCCTGAGCTCCCTCACATTTATGTGGATCTGAAAGTCCGACACTCCAAAGAGCCTGGGTTCATAGCTGACCCAGGTATGCTCCCCACCCCCAGTCTGAAGCATCTGTTACTAGGGAAAGTGAGAGCTGCTGAAGGGCAAAGGGGAGTCCTGTGAGGATGACCCCCAGGATGTCTCGGATGATGACCCCCATGGACCTGAACCTGTCATCCGTCAGGAATGCACTGTCACACCTGGTGTCCAGTTGTGCCCCTACAAACTATTGATTGAGATGGGACCAACACCAGCTTTGCCTCGTTGATCAAGAAACCAAGTCTTACAAAGGTTTGATGGATCAAGCATACAGGCTGAACCACCTGCTCCCTGGAATGACCCCTGACTAGCCAGTCGTTCAGGTATGGGAGCAGCTGCACCCCTTGCCTGCATAGGACAGGGTGGTAAGGGAGCCCCAGATAGCAAGAAGGTGGGTGTCGGTGACATGGTCAACGCACCAGGGCGCATCCCAAGGAGTCTTCTGTGTCTACATCCCATCACAATCTGGATTGTAAGGAATCATCTCCACTGAGGACCCTTCCTGCTGGTAATGAGTAGCAATCTATCTATGTATTTTAGAGAGTGTGTCTGTCTGTGGTACGTAGGTGCTCCGCTTAAACTGTGAAAGCTACAACCTTGAATTTTGGTATGCAACTGCTTCTCACCCTAACTTAAACCAAGGTCAGGATTGGTTGTGCCTCGAAAATGGGACCTCATGGATATCCCGCAGTTTTCCAGAGCATGGAACAGGAGGGGCACTGAGAAGAGGGATGATATTCACTGGACTCACCACTGGGGGCAGCCACTGCAGGGAAGAGCCATTCTGTATAATGACCTCTGGGAGCGGCTGCAGCAGGAGCAGTGTTTATGCGCAGACAGGGCTCCCCACCTGGCCAGCCACCAGACAGGTAAGTGCCCACCCACCCCATCCCCTGGGATTATCCTCACCCTCCAGACACTGGGGCCAGAAACCCCAGCCTGAGCTCCCTCCCCGCCACTCACACACTGACCCTTCCAGAACTATTTCCTGCCTCCCTCATGCTGGGGCCAGGAACCCTGATCCCCCGACTTCAAACTGTGGCTGGTCCCAGCACTGTGATCAGTCCCTACACATACCCCCAGAGCTCAGGCAAGGCCAGGTCCAGTGCTGTGGTGTGGCCCAGCCTACGCCTCTCTCCCACTCCCCCATCTGACCAGGAACAGGCAATGGGACCGGGAGCCACAGTCCAAACAGTCCCCGCCCTGGGGGCAAATGGGGGGCTGGGAGCCATGTCCCCTCTCCAAGGACAGGTGGTGGGGGCATGAGGAGTCGCAGCCCAAACCAACCAGCACCCAGGAACTGGCAGGGGGAGTGAGGGATCTATAGCCCAAATCTCTTCCACCCTCACCCAGGACAGGTGATGGGGACCAGGAGATGTGGCCTGAACCAGCCACCCCCCACCCTCCCCACTTCCAGGGGAAGGCAGGAGGCTGGGATCCATGGCCCAAACCCCTGGGGGGTTTGGAGATGTGGCCTGAATCTGCCCCTAGGGGGCAGGTAGGAGAGCTGGGAGCTGAGGCCCAACCAAACACCCACTACCACCTCATGACAGAGAGGAGAGGCCACATGCTGTGGCCAGACCCACCCCTCCAACACAGGGACAGGTCTGGGAGATAAAGCTTGACCTGGCCCTCCCCCCACCAGGGACAGACAGGGGACCAGAAGCCATGGCCTGCCCCTTTGCCCAAGGTCACCATGGGAGGCACCAGAGAGCACCCCCATATCTCCCAGTTCTGTGCCCTGAGCCCCCTTGCTCCATCACATACCTAACCCTACACCCTCCACCCTACCTTCAATCCTGCATCCCCACCCACAACCACAGCTCCACACACACCTAACCACCTGCCTGAGCCACCTTGTAACCAAGCTCCTGCCCTGACTCCTGCCCGCTCCCTGTGTCCCACTATTTAAATAAAGCATTAGGCCACACACCCCCAACACACCCCAGTTAAGAACCCCCCTCCCCCCCCACACACAGAGAAAAACCCACCCCCAGTTAAGGACCTGAGCAATACCAGGTACATCTGCAAGTAATAAATAAAATCTTATGGAAGACAGAAGATTGCAGGTTTAATTCAAGATGTGAAGAGACTAGGTGGCCATTCCTACCAGGAAGAAGTGAGGGAAAGTGGTTGTCCTTGGAAACAGGTAAGAAATACCAGACTTTAGATATCCATATGCATGCCAAGCAGTGCTGGTTTTACTTTCAGGTGGAAGAACTGTAGCTGAGCTTACTTGTCAAGGGGAGAGTGTGCAAAGCAGGTTCAAGATATATAGCAGCATGGACTTGCCAGCTGGTCAATCCATCTTGTAATTGGAATCAAGAAAATGAGGGTCAGTCACTTCAACTAGTTCTGCTAGTTGCAAATCCAAATTTGAAGCAGCTCAGCAGAGTGTCACAAACAGAGGTGAACATTTATGTTTCCCTAGTTATCAGATAAATCTGGTGCTACAGCAACACTAATAGACCAACTAAATCAGTTAATCTGGCACACATGGACTGTTTCAGAAGATCACATATTTCCAGATGAAAGGAGACACAGAAGGCCATTTTGTTCCAGAGGGGATTACTGCAATTGCAATGAGCTGAACCAGGCATATCAGTTAGTTTAAAAAAACCCCCACACACATTTAACATTCAGGTGGAAATTAATGCATTCTCTCATACTTTTCAGATGTGTCAAATGCAGCTGATCTGAGAAGGAATTACTGGACCCGGTTTCCTCTTCAGGTGACAAAAATGCAGCTGATCTGAGGTCACAGGCATTGAAAGCTGTCACATTATGAAGAATGAAGGACGCTGTGGCCAAACCTGCAGAGAGGAAGGAAAAGTTGCCTTCCATGACTAGAGTGGGAACACAGTGGACAGTCACATATCACTATCAAGTTTCAAACCAGCAATGTAGTAGGGTGACAGGGAGGTGTTCGATTAGCAGGGTGGAGCCCCTCCTTCTTCAGAACCCTAATTGGGCTCAGAGGCTGACATTGAATTCAGCACAAGCTGCCCCTTACTCCAGAGAGGGCCACTGGGCAGTAAACATCCCAGAAGCTCTTGCTTCCAGGGCAGCCCTTTTCCAGGCACTGGGGACTAAAAGCCTGCTCTCCTCTCTGGTCTGCCCCAGCTGTGCTGTGTTTGCTCTGTCTGGCACCTCTCAGGGTAGAGCTGGTTCAACCCACAAGAGCTTGTTCACCCTGTGTTACCCAGGGTATGGCCTACACATCCCTGTAGACTATAGCTCAGTGCTTTGAGGATGGGCCTACTAAACCCAGGGTTATGAGCTCAATCCTTGAGGAGGCCATTTAGGGAGTGGGGCAACTAGATGTCAGGGATGGTGCTTGATCCTGCCAAGAGGGCAGGGGACTGGACTAGATGATTTCCAGAGGTCCCTTTCAGCTCTAGGAGCTGTGTATCTCCAATTAAAGTGTGTGTATCACAAGCACTCTGGGAGCATGACTAGGGGACAGGGTCAGTCAGTATTAGTAGCACACAGTTGGAGGGGATGAGAAAAGGAGGGAGGCCAGGAACATATAACTTAAGTTGCACATTTCTATTTAACCTCTGGTTCCTGCTGCCTATTACAATTACCTGCATCCACTTCCTGCCCTTCTCCAACCTGCTTCTCAGCTATATGTTGAATCTAAGCCACAAAGGCAACTCCGATAGCATTGCTGTTTTTGAGTCTCAAGTGTCTATAAATTCAACGTCCCAAAAGCCATCAGCACCTGATTTGCTTTGCAGGAAGAAAGTATTTCCAAAGTTGAAATCAATAGCAGTGACTCATACCTTGGAAAGGTGGCTGGAGGGAGTATCAGGTCTCCTGTGAGCAAAGACAGTCCTGTGGGACTTGTAGGTGTCACAACTGTGCAAGCGGGGATCTAACACCAGACAAGAGCAAAAGTAGAGAAGGCTGTGGTCTGGGTTTTGCAAAACCACCTCTGTTGAACTTCTGGTTGTCAAAACAACACCCAAACCTGGGGTTGGCAGGAAGGAGGTCAGATCAGGATTTTTATTGTCTTGTAATCCTCATGTATCATAGAAAGACGGTAGAGTGATGGGTACAGTCCATCTCCGTCTGTCCCACGGTCTGGAGACCCCTTGCCTGGGAGGAACTGGTGGTAGGGATATAAAACCTCCAGTTAAAACCATCCACCCCAAAACATGTGACACATTTTGCAGTGTTGGTGGGCACACACAGAAGCCTCATTAAGGTCTGGGGAAGTGGTGGGAAAGGTGGGCACCTGACCATCCTGTTCTGTGCAGGAGGGGTTAAGGCTGTACACACAGATTCCCTCCATTAGCAGATTTGGGCAGTGTCTTTAATTAATTGCAGCTTAAAAGGTGAATTTCCTTTAGCTCAAGCAGTTATTTTGAACAAGGTGCCTGGGTGGCAAACTGGAGACAGACCACCTGCTTTCCTGGTTGCCCAGTCTCCACCTCTGATCCTTGGAAAGCACTTAAGGCCACGCTAAAGTGCCAATGAAATCAAGAGGACTTCAGCATGTGGTTGTTTTGCTGCTTCAGTAGCGTGGAGCCTTGGAGAACAACTGCAAACTCAGGGCCAAAATCTGCATCACAGTAATGGATTGGGAGCAGTCACTCATGGTGCCAGAATGTCACTGAATGAACCAAGAAGTTGGTGCGCTGAGTGAAAAAAAAAAATGCCATTTTTGCATACTCACTTTCCTGCCCATCATTGTAAGTGAATGATTAAGGCTAGGATTTAGTCATGGGCCCCAGGACAGATGGCTGGGTGCTTGCTGGACCCACTGCACCAGGGCCCACTACTTGGGTGCTCCCTGGTGCCAGCCACTGCAGCTGTGGAACTCATGAAGGTCATGGAATCTCACAGAATCTTGTTACTACTGCACCCTCCATGATGGAATTGCAGCCTTATTCACGATTAATGCCTCTCTTGTCAAAGTAGATGATGAGAGCCACTCAGTCAGTGGGGAAAAAAAAAACCTCAAAACCCCATTCTGATTGAGAGTCCACACCACACAAGACCTGAGTAGGATAAAGGCTAATTAAACTTATTGACAGCATTTGGAGGGGAGTCAGGACCTCCCAAACCACACCTACACTGCAGTTCTGTATCAGTATAACTACATTTCCCCCACCTCCCCCCCAAGAGGTTTGAAGAAATCCATGCCCACGAGTGTCAGATACACTGATCTAACCTCCACGTAGACGTGCTGTGCTGAGGGGAGAGCTTCTGTTGAGATGGCTCTTGGACAGGTGGATTAATCTCTCGTTGGGGTAGTAATGTCTTCAGTAAAGTGTGGCAGGGTGCAGTAATGATGATAAGCCATAACTGAAGATGAACCCCCACGTGGGCATGGGCAGACAGGAGCTTGGATAAACCCAGCAAGGGAACAACAGCTGGGGCTGCAGGTAGATACTCTGCGGTTACTCCCAAGAGAGGAAGGGAGTTAGTTAGGGCTATAGGGAGTGTCTGCAGCTATTCTTTGAGCAGAGAGAAAGGCGGCTCAGAGGACACAAGGGAGGGAAGGCCTTAGGATCCTGCTCTCATGGAAGGGTTTACTGGAGGAGTTGCAGGGAAGCAAGCCTGTGGAAAGCAGAGTAAGAACCCAGGGAAAGAGCAGCCAGGAGGAGACTGTCTGGACCTTAGCTTAAGATGATGGGGTTCTTGACTGGAACCTGACTTAGCAGGTTGGCCTAGGTTCTCCTGCCAGTCACTGGGGAAATCGTACAGACTGGAATTGTCAGGGAGGATGTACTGGGATGCTGTGCAGTTGGTCCAGCAAGACTTGACATCCTGAAAGGGGAAAACATCATAGTGATATGGCCAAAAGGCTGAGTCACAAAGCGCAAGAGGGACCATGGGACAAATGAGCAGCAGAAGGAACACTGATCCCCAGTAAGTGAAACCCAGTGAGACTCCTCTCCCCCCACAGTACTTCCTATTCCATGGGCAATTTCAATACTGTCAGTTTAACAGCAATAAAAATTGGGATGAGTGTATTCTTAATACACTTTAATAACTTTAGTATTATGTACTGTGTGACTGGAGAGTGCATCCTCTTACGGCCATCGCTGGTTTATGGCCATTGGAACCACACATTGGAATCTATTACCGTCCTGAGGCACAGAAATTAAACATGCTGGAGAGGGCCATCAGCACAGGAAAATTATGTATTTCAATAGCTGAGAGGTACCAAAGTACAAGTGAGACTAGTGCACTAGGTAAATCCATTCTGTTGCAGTAGATAAATCTAGTGCCTTAGCTGAAAGACCCACTTCCCTTTATGAGGAAGGCCTATTACTTTTCCACCATTTCTTGCTACTCTCTCATCTAACTTTGCGCATGCTTAGCATGCGAACTCTGCCAGCTTTATATCAGGACCCCTTCCAAATAAGCTGCAAGAAGTAATCAATCATGGAGAACCGTGCATGTTGATAAAGCAGGTTCTCTCACTATTGAATGCGCAGTATCTATGCAGCCATTTAAATGTGGACACCAGAGTCCAATTTCTAAAGATTCTGTTCCTATGGGAACTTTTTTCCTTGGACAAGTAGTTGATGAGATCCAGTATTGTAGTTTAGGAAGTAAAGTAGTAACTGAGAAATCTGACTAAATATTTGGAAGGCCAATATGTTGAATAAGTTACTAGTGGTTCCAGAATAATACAAAGTACCAGACTTTTCAAAGAGGCATGGTGTTTCTTAAGAGAGCAACTGTGTGAAGTGTTTTATGAGTACCATGGAAGATACTTGAATGGTACAGAGGGATCCAGCAGTGTATGTTGCTGACATGCAATATAGCCGCTGCTGCTTCCTGTGTGGCTTCGTTCACTGGACTGCTGTCTGGCCAGATCCTGTGTGTTTTAGGATATTCGGGAGTTTATGTTGTGTGTCTGGAATTTCCTCTAAAGAAATCTGGAGCTCTTCTCCCACCCTCTGTAGCAGATCCTGGATTTGCTGTTATTGTCCAGCAGACAGTGAAGCTGCAGCAGACCCAGAAGATAAGGAAATTAACATTGGTAGCAGCAGAACCAGCCCATATTCCTCCTCTGTGAGCTCAAGAGAAAGTTCTAGTTGCTTTCTGACGGATGGTATGACTCACTGTTAGACACCACACACTCCGGCTGTCACATGTACATAATCCCCCATAGGTTAGTGTGAGGGGTTGATTCATTCATTCATGTTTGAACTGATCTCCATTGGTGAGTGATGATGGTTCTCCAGCACATCTGATTTTTTTCAGTGACAAGGTCAGATTGGGCTCAATTGACAACAGTTGTTCCAGCAGGACAGCCAGAGTGAGTAGTGTACAAGGTGAACATCTCTTTCCATAGCTCTGGACACTGCCAACCCCCGCGCCCCATGAGGATTGAGGGGATCTGGACTGGGGAATCTGTGAATCCAGGAGAACACAGATGCTCCGTTGAGTGCTCTCCCAGGCGTGCACAGGGGCTACCCTAACTCTGGTGGAACAAGCAATGTGGGAAGGCTACGTGATAGACCCATATGGAGCCATGGGAGTACTGGCAGTTAATAAGGCTCTCATCAAGTGCTTCTTGATGGTACCAGTGGTTCTCAGTTCCTTGACCTGCACGGTATCCCATGTAGTGGCTTTGCTGATGTGGAGTCCAGTACCAGTGGAGCCTTACTCCTACATGCCTCTTTATGGTGTCTCTGAGGCTTAAGATGTCCTAAGTCCTTGGATTTCGGCAGTTATGTATGCAAGCTGTCAAGGGCAAAGTATCAGTTCTTATTTTTTCCTCTGAATTTAACCCTACCCATGGAATGTAAGCAGGAAAATTAACCATTAACTAACTCATACACTCCTACTAAAGGAAGGCCTGAAATCCAAAGAGAAATCCAAACCCGCCCCCCCCCCACATCTTTTTTTTAAAGTACTCCTACCTTCTACACCAAGACATTTTATAGCCCACAGATAAAAGGGAAACTTTATTTTGGACCCACTTGTTTGCAGCTCTGCTGGTGGAAAAACTAAAAGGTAACATGAATGTAGGGACTCAAACGGCAAAGAAAATATATATTTGACTGAAAGCCCAGCAGTGAAGGCTAAATTTCCTTCTTTCTTTCAAGGTTTCATCCTTAATCACGTGAACAGTCCCATTAAACTGAATGGCATATATGCACAAGTAGTTCCTGCTCCCTGGGTTATGCTGAAGTAAAATTACTTTGTCCAATGTTTCTCTTCTGTAAAACGCATTTTGGCAGGGATCTTGAATAACTCTAGTACCTCTGGATAGATGTTTTCTTTTCTACAGTGCTTTTCTATTGATTCATTGCTCTTAAGATTGATACTGATAGTCTGTATATAAAAAAAACCCACTTCATTAATTGCTGAGCACTGCTGTTTCTTTTGGAAAGCTATGATCCTCAAAACTGATTAAATCATCCATGAAATGATTTCAGAGAATAATTCAGAAATGTATTTCCATTTTATTTTAAAATTTACCATCCACGCAGGCAGGACTTGCCTGTTCTTTTATATACAATCCATGGACTAAAGACTTAAGCATACAAACTTCAATTCTCCCTCTAGTCACTTTTTATTCTTAAAGGTAGAGCAACTAGCCTTTGAGATGAAGGCTTGGATTTTCAAAGCAATGTAGGGGAGTTACCCAAATCCCACTGAAATTCACCAAATGCAGAGCAATCCAGAACTAGAGCTCTTCAATTCCTTTGAAAATACCAACCTGATTCCTCTTTCATTTTCAGTTTAAACCAATTTTTACAAAAAAAAATTACAGAAGTATTTTATTTTGTTTTTCTTCCCAGTTTTCTCCCTACTTTTGTTTTATGAGAAAAATACCATATAGCACATGAAATATTTATTACAATCATACACTAGTCTGTGTGCAGTTGCACAGAAGTATTTTATTTTGTTTTTCTTCCCAGTTTTCTCCCTACTTTTGTTTTATGAGAAAAATACCATATAGCACATGAAATATTTATTACAATCATACACTAGTCTGTGTGCAGTTGCAAAGACACCTATTGAAGTAAGATTATATTTTAGTATCGAACATACACTCAAACACACAGGCATGCACAAAAGCTAGGAAATGCCTGCGCTTCTGAATGTACTGATGAATCTCACTTCTGCCATATGCCCAATTCAAGGTGTTCACAGGTAACGGTTTAAAGATCTGACATGCTAAATTGGGAAGAAAAAGAAAATCTGCATCAAAATACATTTCAGAACACAAGGAAGTACTTGAAAATTTGAAAAAAGCAAAAACAGGAGGAAAGGGTGTAGCTGAGTGCGTACATTGCAGATGGCATGACCCAATTATTACATGTAAATATTTACAGACTCATAGTTCTAAGTCTTGTGACAAAGTCCCAGTCAATCCCTTGTGGGTCCTGTGCTTCGGGGCAGTTAAGATAATGCCCCAGAGGCTCGCTGTCCCCTTTTGCTCTGCCTCCAAGGGTTCCCCAGGGTCAGGACACAGCCTACTCATCATAGGCACAGGCATAAACGGGGGGAGCCCTCACATGGATGTTGGGTCTCCTCCTGCTCCTTCCAAGTTGTCCTGGGAAGTATGGGGTGGTTGGGGGGGGAGAGTCTGGTCCCCTCCCACTCAATCAAGGATCCAGCCCAGGGACCCTGAGCAGCTGCTGCTGGAGGAGCTGTCTCCCTCAGCTGAAAGGGCAACAGCTTCCTCCCTGGGCCACTTCCCCAGACTCCTTCCCCCATATCTTCTATAGCTCCAGCAACATGTCCCTCTGGCAGGGTTCTCCTTCACAAACCTTTCCCCCTTCCTGGTCCACCCCCTTTCTCCTTCCCTGCTCCTTAACTCAGGGGAAGCCTTCTCAAGGGCTACACAAGCCTTGATTGGCTGCAGGTGTTCAATTAGCCCCAGCTGTTGAATTGACCCAGTGCTGCAGGCTGATACTTGCTGGGGCTCAGTCCCTGGGGAACATAAAAGCACAGACCCAACTACCCACATATGTGCCCTCCGCTCACCTACTATAACCTGCTGTGGTCTGTTACAGTCTACAGCAATGGTCTGCTTATTCAAATGAAAAGATTTATTCAGGAATTGGAGAGAGATTCTTTTCTTAACCTCAGAGGTGGTATTGTGTTTGTAGTTCTTCAGCAAGCTGCTGTGACAGGTTGGATCATGGAAGTGACCTTGGGGTGGTTTTCCCCAGCGAAGGCACAGAGTTAGGGTTACTGCCTCCCTGCAGAGCAACACATAGCAGAACCAGCTCAGCTCTGGCAAGGCTCAGCACCGGCAAGGCTCAGCACCCGGGGCAGGGACATAGCCTCCAAAGAGGACCTAAACCCCAAATGAATCCGTCTTACTCTCTATAAAACTTTTATGCAGAAAAAGCTTACAAGTTGGCCATTTTTATCAATGAAAGAAAGATATGGACAGTGGTTGCTCATCCCAGGTAACAGCCACATAAAATGGGCTTGATAAAGAAAACTATTTTTATTACATATAAAGAGTGGGCTTTAAGTGACTGCAAGTGAAAACAGGTGGATAAAGTTATTAAGCCAAAATAAAATATGTCAGCTAATCCCAATAGATTAAGAAACTTGTTAAATCTCACCCTAACAGTTATTCTAATCTTTGTCCCACAAGTTGGGCAGCCTGCTAGCTCAGGCCCAATCTCCCCGCTCTGTTCAGTCTTAGATGTTTCCAGCAGGCATCTTAGGTGATAAGTGGGTGGGTGGGGTCATCCCCAGGCACCTCCCTATTGTCTCCCCCACACCCTACCAATTTATATGGCCTTTCCTAAGGTGGGAATTCTTCATGTTCATCTTAAACTTTTCTCACCTTGAGTGGAAAAGTACCAGATTCTAAATGGTTTCAGCATCAGGTGGCTTGGCTACACGTCTTTGTAGGACCTACCACAGTTTGGGCTTCCAGGAAAAACAAACCCAGGTTGTTGACTTGATCATTGAGACATTAAGTTCCTAAAGCATCACTTGTGGCTTTTAACTAGAATACATAGACAAATAAAAAGTTTCCACTTAATATTTCTGACTTCACATACAAGCAAGACGCATGCACAAAAACAGAATATACACATTCAGGGGACTACAAGCTCTTGAATGATACATTACATGACCTGTTTTGCACAAACATCTTCAAGTTATGCATATTCATATACCAATTTTCATAAAACCTGGGGGGGTCTGACAGCCACTTTGAACTCTATTACTCAAAGCATTAATCTACTGAAAATCTTTTTCTCCAGTCCCTCCATGCTCCAAAAGAAACTCCAATATTTATCCATAAAAATGATCTATAGCTTTTCCCCACAAATTTCACCTGTTTTTGTTGTAGTAATAAATACCCATAGGTTCCTGACAAAAATAAAAAAACCCCAAACAATGAAAATGAAGGGCCCTATCTATCCTGTAAGGCTTTATCCTGGAGCCTTACTCACTTGGGGAGAAATTCTTAGGGCCAGTAAAAGGCCTATTTTGATGATTTAAGTGTTACATAGTTTTAGCTGGCCACCTGCACAACCCCATGAATGTTGTGTTTAGTTTATCAAACCTGTACACCTTTTGTTTGATTGTCTGGGCCTTCTAGGCTCTATATACCTCACCAGATGGCAAGGTATGCCTGGATACAGCAGCCTCCACTAACTGGTTGCTCATATTGGACTATATGAATCTCTGACACACAGTGCTTGGCTTCTCTATGCACCAAGTTTGATTTTTTTTTTCCTAAAGTGATTTCATCTATATTGAGGGGAAAGAAAAGTCTTAAAGTACTCTACTGCAGAACAGTATCCTGGCTGAAGGCATACGATTTTATCATGGTGTTACCAGGAAGCTTGTCTGGTAGTCTGGACAGGAGCACTTACATGTATAGTAGCCTTTTCTAATCAGGGAAAGTAAATCAGCTGGGATTCCTCTCCCTCTCCACCTTAGCTATCAGAGCACAGAGAGAACTTTAGCAAGAGGCTCTAAAATAAGACACTGACGGGGAAGAATTAAAAAGCAAATGCAAAGACAAAATGCAAAGTGAAATTCGGGAACAAAAAAAAAAAGTCATAGCCTGTTCTAGGAATTAGTCTGGGGCAGTTCTCTGCCCTCTGTTATACAGGTCAGTTTACATGATCACAATGGTCCCTTCTGAATTCTTTATTTGCCTCATTAGTCTAAAGGGACTACTCATGTGGATGACTTGGAAGGGCCTTTGTATCATATTGATAAGGGCTGCAAGAGCAGGATCATAGTTCACAAGTGCATCAGCATCTCTGACTCACCGAAAGCCAAAAAAGCAGTCCTGTAGCACTTTAAAGACTAACAATTTATTAGCTTTTGTGGCACAGATGCACTTCAGATCTGGAAAATCCTGATGAATAATAACTGCCATAAACAAGTCATTCATATCTTGTTGATATCTGATTTGACAGAGACTGCTACTCATCTTTAATAGTACACATTCATGCTTGGCTACCCACACTTTGTGCAAATGGCTGGGTATGATAAAATGTGAAACTGGACTTCCATTTAAAGAAACTGACTCAGATCTTTTGCCTGTAAAATCAGAAAAAGAGAATTTTAACTGAGATTTTAGGAGAAGGAAGCTGAATAGTCAGTGTAACTTTAAGAGGTCAGGATATAATTTTATTTGCCCTTGTGTAAATCCAGAATAACTTCCTTGGCTTCAATAAATTTATTCTGTATTTACACCAGTGAAACTAAGATCAAATCAGGCCCAAATGTTACCTTATTAAACAGGCTAGGAAGTAAACTAGAGATACTCTGGTTCATAGTAGCCAATGCTTTCGTTAGCAACTAAGATTTAAGTGTTCCTCTTGTTAAAAATCATCTCTTTCAAAGACGACCTAACTATAAACCAGATGAGTCATGACCCTATAAAGAGAAGTTACTCACCGTAGTAACGATGGTTCTTCGAGATGTCTCCCTGTGGGTGCTCCACAATAGGTGTCGGGCTCGCCCGGCGCCGCAGATCGGAAACTTTCCAGCAGTTTCTCCTGGATTGCGCATGCGCCGGTGTGCGCCGCTCCCCTACGCGTCCCTGGCCATGTGCGCGATCCGGTCCCCGCCAGTTCCTTGACCAACCGCCTCGGATGCTCCTGAAAAACACTAAACAGAGCTCCGAAGCGGGGAGGATGGGCGGGTGGTGGAGCACCCACGGGGACACATCTCGAAGAACCATCGTTACTATGGTGAGTAACTTCTCTTTCTTCATCGAGTGTCCCCGTGGGTGCTCCACAATAGGTGACTACCCAGCAGTAACCCAAGAAAGGAGGTGGGTAATCGGTTTACGTGCAGCTTGCCCCCGAAAGGACCGCTGTTGAGAGGCGGGTATCCTCTTGGAATACCCGATGTAGGGCATAATGCTTGGCGAAGGTGTCACAGGATGACCAGGTCGCCGCTCTACAGATGTCTTTTAACGCGATGCCCTTGAAAAAGACTGTTGATGCTGCCACCGCCCTGGTGGAATGAGCCCTAGGCGGGGCCAGCAAAGGAGTCTTTCAAAGTTTGTGGCACATTTTTATACAGGACACAATGTGCTTCGAGATTCTCTGTGAAGAGAGACCCTCTCCTTTTGACCTGGGAGTGAGAGAGACTAGAAGTCTGTCCGTTTTCCGGAAGGACTTAGTTCTGTCTATGTAGAAGGCCAATGCCCTCCTCACGTCCAGGAGATGTAGGCGTGCCTCCTTGCTGGAGCTGTGAGGCTTCGGGTAAAACGAGGGTAAAACTATGGGTTCGTTAAGGTGGAACTCTGAAGAAACTTTCGGAACAAAGGCTGGGTGCAGCCGTAAAGTTACCGCCTCCTTTGAGAATACTGTGCAGTGCGGCGTTGCCATAACTGCTGCGAGCTCACTCACCCTGCGAGCTGATGTAATTGCAAGGAGGAAGGTTGTTTTTATCGTAAGGAGACGTACGGGAACCGTGGCTAAGTGTTCAAATGGTGGGCCCGTTAGCACGCTGAGCACCAGGTCCAAGTTCCACGATGGTGGAAGAGGTTTCTGAGGGGGGTACAGGTTTACCAGCCCCTTCAGGAACCTGGTAACAATAGGATGGGCAAATACCGTGGGCCCCTCCTCTTCATGCCGAAAAGCAGATATAGCGGCGAGGTGGACCTTTAGAGAAGATAGGGAAAGCCTGCCCCTCTTGAGGTCCAATAAGTATTCTAGTATTACAGGTATAGGAACATCAAGGGGAGCTAGCTGCTTGGCAGAACACCATGCAGTGAATCGAGTCCATTTCTGCTTGTAGGTCTTCCTGGTGGAGGTCCTTCGGCTACTCTCCAGGACTTGTTGTACTCCCTCCGTACATGTGCTTTCTAGGGAGCTGAGCCATGGATTAGCCATGCTTGTAGGCGCAGGCCTTGAGGGAGTGGGTGCACTATGGACCCCTGGGCCTGCGTGAGTAGGTCCGGCGCCAACGGAAGGGGGAGCGGTGGGCGGTCCGACATGCGCAGAAGCAAGGGGAACCATTGCTGTTGATCCCACGTTGGGACTACTAGAATCATGCGGGCTCTCTCCCTTCTGGCTTTCTGCAAGACCTTGTGGATGAGCACTGTGGCGGGAAACGCGTAAAGTAGGGGGCCCTTCCATGAAATTGCGAATGCGTCCCCCAGGGACCCCCACCCCAATCCTGCCCTGGAGCAGTACTGGGGGCACTTCTTGTTGTGCTGAGTGGCAAACAGATCTATCTGAGGAAACCCACAAGTGTGAAAGATCGGTCGTAGCAGATCGGAGCGGATCTGCCATTCGTGCGTGAGTGCAAAGCGCCTGCTCAGCTGGTCTGCTTTCACGTTGTGAGCGCCCGTCAAATACGAGGCTTTCAACGTTATATTGTTGGCGATGCACCAGTTCCACAGCCAGACTGCTTCCGCACATAGGGCACGGGATCGAGCTCCTCCTTGTTGATTTATATAAAACATGGTGGAGGTATTGTCTGTATTGATCCTGACTACTTTGCCTTGTATGTGGTCTCGAAAGTGTTTGCAGGCGTTGAACACCGCTCTGAGCTCCAGTATATTTATGTGCAGTGACTGTTCCGTAGGGGACCATAGTCCTTGCGTCACCTTGTCGCCGATGTGTGCTCCCCATCCTATGTGGGAAGTGTCGGTAGTAAGGAAAACAGAGATTTGTGGTTGGTGGAAGGGTACCCCTGTTAGCATGTTCTTGGGGTTTACCCACCACTGCAGGGATCTGCGCACCTCTGTTGTGGGCGACACCACCCTGCGGACTGTGTGGGATGCCGGCTTGTAGACGCTCGCCAGCCAATGTTGCAGGCTGCGCACATGCAATCTGGCGTTCTGCACCACAAACGTTGCCGCCACCATGTGGCCTAGCAGCTGCAAGCATGTTAAGACCAGCACCGTGGGGCTGTATGTAATGACCTGCACCAGCGAACTGATGGCGTGAAAGCGGGCGTCGGATAGATAGACCTTGCTATAAAAGAGTTTATACGTGCCCCTATAAACTCTATGTCTTGTGTGGGGTCGGTCTTTGACTTCGCGAGGTTGATGACCAGGCCCAGCAAAGAAAACGTGTCTGCTGTTACGCGTATCATGCGTAGTACCTCTGCCTTCGAGGCCCCTTTCAATAGGCAGTCGTCCAGGTATGGGAATATAAATACCCCCTGTCTGTGCAGGTAGGCTGACACCACTGCCAGGGTTTTGGTAAAGACTCTGGGGGCCGAGGAGAGGCCGAAAGGAAGACCCTTGTACTGGAAATGCTCCTTGCCGACCATAAAACGGAGGAAGCGTCTGTGTGCCAGGTGGATCGTTATATGAAAATATGCATCTTGTAAGTCGAGGGCTGCAAACCAATCTCCATCGTCTAGTGCCGTGAGCATAGAGGCGACTGCGATCATCCGAAAACGCTGTTTGCGTAAGTACCAGTTGAGGCCCCGAAGATCTAAGATGGGCCTCCAGCCTCCTGTTTTCTTCTGTGTAAGGAAGTAGCGTGAATAAAAACCTTTCCCCTGGAATCGCTCCGGCACTCTTTCCACCGCCCCTATGAACATAAGATGGTCCACCTCCTATTTGAGTCTTGCCTCGTGGGAAGCGTCCCTGAGGTGGGACTTGGGCAGAGGTTTCGGCGGTGGGAGCGACTGGAAGGGGATGGCGTAACCCGTGGCTATGATCTCCAGTACCCATTTGTCTGTGGTGATCTTTCACCATTGGGGGTGAAACGGTCGGAGGCGATGACGGAACATTAGCTGTGGATCGCATTGCGCGATGGTAGTGATAGTGCAGCCCTCGACCTGCCCGTCAAACTTGTTGCCTTTGGGCCTGCCCCGAGGATGCGTGGCTTTGTTGAGAACATCACCTGGGAGTTCTATACTGTTGCTGCTGTTGATGTCGCCCTTGGTCGTAGCCCCGTTGGTACTGAGCACGCTGTGGTTGGTATGGGTATCGTCTTTGCTGAGGGTAATACTTTTTCTTCCTATATGGAGGGGTATAAATGCCCAGGGTTCTAAGTGTAGCTCTGGAGTCCTTACTGGAGTGAAGGACCAAATCAGTTGAATCTGCAAACAACTTCTGCGTGTCAAAGGGGAGATCAACAATCTTCGCCTGCAGATCCCTCGGGATACCCGATGTCTGAAGCCAGGATTCTCTGCGCATGACCACTGCTGTAGCCGTTGAGCGTGCCGCCGTGTCCACCACGTCCAGGGCGATCTGGACTCCTGTCCTCGAAGCCGCGTAGCCCTCTTCCACAATCGCCTTCAACACCGGCTTCTTATCTTCCGGGAGTGAATCCATGAGAGAAGTAAGCCTGGAGTAATTGTCAAAATTATGGTTTGCTAGATGTGCTGCATAATTTGCCATTCTCAACAGCAGGGTGGAGGAGGAATATACCTTTCTGCCAAACAGCTCTAGCTTCTTGGCATCTTTGTCTGAACCCCCCGATTTGTACTGAGAAGTCTTTGATCTCTGCTGAGACGATTCTACCACCAATGAATTTGGTTGTGGGTGACTAAAGAGGAACTCCATGCCCTTCGCCGGGATGAAGTATTTCTTATCCGCTCTCTTGTTTATAGGTGGAACAGAAGCCGGGTCCTGCCATATGGTGGTGGCTGACTCCATGATGGCTTCGTCGAGCAGGATAGCGATTTTGGATGAAGCCGGGGGTCTCAGATTTTTCAGGAATTTGTGATGCTTCTCCTGTACCTGTGCTGTTTGGATGCCTTGCATGAAAGCCACCCTTTTAAACAGCTCCTGAAACTGTTTGAGGTCGTCTGGGGGAGCAACGTCCCCAGGGGCCGTAGCCTCGTCAGGGGAGGACAAGGAAGAACCACTAGGGTAAGCCTCCCTCGAACTCTCAGGTTCCTGTGGTCGATGGTACACCCGCTCACTAGAGGCTTGCGAAGGAGAGTCTCGGGGTTCCAAAATTAACTCCCCTTGAGACAGCTGTGTTTCCGTCCCCGGCTGGGACTGTCCACGGGGGTATTGGACGGCCGGAGGGGGACCTGCCCCTAGGTGTATATCTGGGGTGTCTGTGTCCAGCATGGTAAGAGCGACCATGGCAGCATGGGCATGGGTCCGGGGATGGAGACCTGGACCACTCTCGGGGTGCGTACCCCCGATGTCTGGGAGAGCGAGATCTCCGCGATGATTCAGACAGCGGTGAAACTGGTTTGTGATAGTACTCCAAGGGATCCAATCCCAGAAAGGGCGAAGGTGGCCCAAGCCATGGTGACGCTGGTTGAAGGAACGGAGAAGGAGGCTCTGGATAGGCTGGAAGAGACCCAGATCTTCTGGGTGGCGTGCGCAGCGTAAGGGGAGGGCTTGTTGACAGTAGCATTGCAGCCCTGTCCGGAGAGGGACTGTGGTGCCCGGTTTTTACTCTCGCTTTTCCCTCCCCTGCGGGGCTGGCACCGCCCCCTCCCGTGCCGGGGATCTCGGCCCCGCTGTTGGCGCCGCGCTTGGCACGCTCAGCTGCGGTGCCGCGTGGATAACGTCCTCCGGTGCTTACAGGCTGCGTGCCTGTTGGCCCTGCACCGCAGGGGTCGGTGCCGCCGATTCCGGCGCTTGCCTGGCTGCCGCTCTGAGTGCTGCGCGTGCCGGCTGTTTGGTAATCGGAGGCTCAGCCTCTGCCACGTGCACTGCTGCGCTGCCGCTTGTTTGGGTATGCGGCTGGGGGCTGTGTGCTATGCCCGTCCCGCTCGCTGTGACCGCCGGCAGGGATCAGGCTGGAGAGAGCTTCCTCCGTTTCTGCACTGAGGGGGTGAGGGAAGCCGCCTTCCTTTTATGGAGCCCAGGGGGTCCCTCTGGTTGAGGCCTCTCCGGCACGTCGGGCTGGAGAGCCTTATCAAACAACAGCATTTTCAGCCACATTTCTCTGTCTCTCCTGGCCCTGGCTGTGAGCTTAGCACAATGGGAACACTTCTGGGTAACATGTGATTCCCCCAGGCACCTAATGCATTGACTATGCCCATCGGAGGCCAGCATAGCTTCGTGGCAGGACTCACACTTTTTGAATCCTGAAGAGGACATTGCAGTGAGTCTTTTGAGCTGTTAATAGGGTACTTAGCACTAGATTCGTTCCTGTTCCCCTTTCGCGGACCCCAGCCCGCCACGGCAGGAGGCCTACTGGCCTTCACGTCCCCGCGTCTTCTCCGCTCCTCTCTCTCTCTTTACTATATTTTTTTTTGCAAGAAAAAACCCAACAATTTACACGAAAAACTAACTAAGCTGACTCTGGCCGTAGCCTGAGCGGATTCCATCTGCAGCCGATGGTGGTTGAAAAGGAACTGGTGGGGACCGGATCGCGCACGTGGCCGGGGACGCGCAGGGGAGCAGCGCGCGCCGGCACATGCGCGATCCAGGAGAAACTGCTGGAAAGTTTCCGATCTGCGGCGCCGGACGAGCCTGACACCTATTGTGGAGCACCCACGGGGACACTAGATGAAAAACAGTAGGTAAATTATTTGCAAGTATTTTCCATCTGCACAAAAACACAAAATTAATTGGAGGAAAAACCGCTTCAACTCCAAGAAGCAACATGCCAAAACACCAAAATTAAAATGAGGCTCCTTAATTTACTTTGGTGTAACCAGCTGTAAAGAATTACACACTGTGTTTTTAGACCAGTAACTCTCCTACTCTAAACATTTACTAAAGCTTATAAAATCACAGCCAAGAAGTGACAACAGCATTGGCCAGCTGTGATCTTATGTTTTAAAAAAATTCTACAATTCTCATCAATGAATGCAAGTGTAGACCTAGGATTTCATCAGTGGTGTGCTTTCTTTTCTCAGTGCCAACCACTTTGAGATCAGAACAATTACAGTAACATGGCTCCAATTTTGATTGTATTTGGTGCTGCATACTCATCTGGAAGCAAAGATCTCCCCATTTGCAATCTAAATACCATATATAAGTTTTTTTCTCACAGATAAGATGCTAGTCGGCATGAGAACTGTTTAAAGGATATGATCCATATCTATTAATGAGTATGGAGCAAAATGCAAAACAATGACTATGCCAAAATTTTTTTAAAAATGACTACTGTGAAGGTAAATAGAAGGCTGTAATATATTAACAGGCTATGCAGAATATCCAGGGACAGCTTGACAGCTAATTTTATTGGTGGTGGGAAGATGCAGGAGGTGCCCACTAAGAGGAAATATTCGGCATGGCATCATCATTGCTAAGATTTATGACATGGTTAACAAGCTGGCCACCCCACAAGACAAATCAGCCTATGAGCTCTTACTCACGATTACCCAGTCATGGCTTCAGCAGCTTAATGAGCAGCAAACCTACAGCCTCATTAATTGTGCAAGAGAGGGGGAGGAGGAAGAGATGTGTATTCAAAAATGAATGAGTGTGTGAAAAAGCCCTTCACTTCTGCACCAGTGTTCCCTCTAATTTTTTCCATCCAGGGCGGAATAAGTTATATGTGCACCAAGGCATGTGTAGATGTTCTCTGCCACAGAAACACCTGCTGGCAGCTGTGGGCATTCTGGTAATCAGCTAGGTGGCAGCTGAATCTCTCATAGGTGGCCACCCAAGCGCTCAGGTTACAGGAAACACTGCTCTGCACCAGTGCAGAGATAAGTTGCCCCATATACACACAGCCATCTCTGCTGTAGGACAGTTTGCGGTGGTGGCTGCCCGAGGCCCCATGCTGTGGAGGTCAAAGAAGCCATCCCAACCACCCTATGGATAGGACAGCCCTCCATATTGAAGTTAGTCTGCAGGGTGAATTCTGGGATTACCTGATGGGGCCTGATGGGTAGGGGCAGCAGCAGGGGTTGTGCCCCTCCCTCCCATCTGGGTGGTGCAAGCCATGAGAAACAGAACCTACTCTGCTGCCCCTCTCCCATCTAGGCCACTCCACCACCCCGTGGGTGCAGGAAGTGGAGCGCTGGGCTCCGGGGAGTGGGTTGGGGCTAGGCAAGGCACTCTGTTCCCCTCCGCCACGATGAAGCGGAGCGACCTGGCGGGGATGGGTGGTAGAGCAGAGCAGGCTGAAACTCAAAGTTATCAGAGAGTGACAAACGTGAGAATCTCAATGCCATGAAAAAATACAAGGAAACTATCAGAGATAAACGATGGGCTTACCCCTTTCCACCAGACAGGAATTAACCCTTCATGGAACCTGCGGGGCTTATGCTTTCTTGTCACCAGCACTCACAGACACTGGTTCAGGCAATGTGCTATATAAAAATCTGCAAAGTAAGGCTGATTCCTGATTAAAACATTTCAATTTCTTTATTGATTTATTTTTAGGTCAAAACGAATCTCAAAAAAAAAAAGAAAAAGCCATTATATGAAGACATAAGTACATCCAGATGAATGTAACTTCATAGCACGAACAGCACAACTGCACATTTTTAAAGTGCTATTTGTAGAAAGGCTATATTGGTTTCCTGTGATTCAGTCTTTAACATTACTTCCAGAGAAATAGTTTTAATGCTGTAACTCTACTTTTAAATTTGTATTTACTATACAATTTGGATGAACATTTGGAATGCACACAAATTGTCTTGTATGCCATTTCTGCATATCAAAAATATTACACATCTATTGGACATAAAATCAAATATAATGCCTTTCAATATGCATTTCATCCGGTCTAAACACAAATTTACAAAAAGACAAACAGCCTATACGTTGCTCCCATATTTGCAGGGGCATTTGATGACATAAGTGCTAGAAATCAAGGCTGATTTTGAACTTAATCTATGCTGTGCTTAGTTTTGACAACTTTGTTTAAAATGACTCAGTACATTCTATGAAGATATGTAAACAGTTCCAGTACGGTGAATTAAAAAATGACATCAATTAGATCTGGAATGGTGAATGCTAGTGTCTTCATTAACTCAATGTCCCTATTTATCCCTGAGCACTTTAAATCTGATTCCTCAAACATAGCTGAAGAACTTAAAACTATTTCACAAAAATGCAAAATGGCATTAGAACAGATATTTATGTTTCCTCAGAAAGTCCCATCTTCTCCTCTAGTTTTAAAAACAAACAAGTTATTACATGAATTTTCATACCCTTCAAAAGAAAAATGTAGAATTATGGTATCAAACATCTTCATCTACAGACACACTACAGATTACAAAAATATTGCATAGGAGTGTTGATGGGCATAGTCTCACATCATGAGAAAATGCTAGATTTTAAAGAGAATATGGCAACAATCTATTTTCTTTTAAAAATCGAGTGATTGCACTTTATTTCAAACTAGTACAAAATCACCATGGCTGTTTTTATTTTTAAAGTCTTTGTCTTTAGAATATGTGAAATCTCAGGTGCAATAACAATGGCCCCGGGACTATTCACAGTGCATTGGAAAATGTCTTTTGAGGCAGAAATTACAATTCATCCTTCTTCTTCCCTACCCTTTCATGATCTCTTTCTCTAAGGGTTCTCATGAAAGTGGCAAATCCAGACTCCTGTATTTGAAGAAAGAAAAATATTGGTCACATTTTTAAAATAAAAAGACACCAAAACAACTTTTCAAGTCTCCCAACATCAAGGCATGGATATGTACATGGTACGTAAACTAAAGAACAGAGTCATAGCTTCTGAACGGTCTGATCACAGCAGTGTGCTGGCACAGGGCTACTCCAGTGAAGTGAAAAAGGAAATATCCAGAGATGTGCTACATGCATCGAGTCTCTTGTGTAAAAACTGGCTGAGTGGAGGGGAGGAATATTGAAGGCAATGTATGGAAGGAGAGAGAGCAGCAAACTCACAAATTTTGTCAATACTTTTTCATCTATAAACTCTAACGCATGCATTAGTGTCCTCTTAACATGGTGAATGCATCGCCTCAAAGCTAGCTAATAAATAGGTGACTGCTACCCGGGAACACAGAAAATAGTCACAATTCCTTATTCCAGGACATTGCTTGGTTCAGGATCTCTCAAACTTTAGATCTCAACTAACTCCACATTGCCATCAAGTGCCACATGGGTCCCGTAGAATCAGTTATTAAGACCGGGGCCCTTGATTAACAAAAGGCATTTCTCTGTACAACCCAGGGAATCAATTTACAAGTCAAGGTTTCTTTGGCACAGTCGGGAACAGAATACAGGTGTTTTCCTCTAACTGCTAGATTTCCCTCGTAAGAGATGAAACTACAGGCCAAGATTCTTCCACCTCTGACCCCGTAAAGAAAACCCGGACAAGGGGAATTCTTAAAGTGGTTTACTCCTTTAGTAACATCCTTTGCTATCACATTGCAACAAACCTGCAACTCTGTACGTGTCATGATGTCACTGCTGCATGCTATGTCCATTCAGGACTTCACAATGACAGCAGGGAAAGCCATCACATTCTCTGGCTCCAAAAACAGAGGGCCATGACATCATACTAAAGGAAAATCTCCACTACTTGTAAGTAAAGACACTGTGACGCACCACAGAATTATTCAAATTCTTTCAAATTAAGAGGCAGTTGTACACAAACATCCTAGCTAGAACATTTTCCAACAACTGGACAAGGTCCATCTCAAGTCATGTGATTCTAGAGCTATAATCCTTTCCTTCACAAATCTCAAGAGAACTATGTACAGGCAAAGTGACAGTGGTCAATGCCGGGGTCCAAGAGGGACTGAGCAGAAGAGGTAATCATCAAGCGATCCATCTCCCGTCACCCGTTTTCAGCATCTGGCAAACAGAGGGTAGGGACATTTCAGAGCCCGGTTTTGCATCCCTGATTATCCTGGCTAATGGGATGGCCTTTGGTGGACCTATCCCACATTAATATATCTAGCTTTTTTTTCAACTGAGTAACTGTCTGGGCCTTCACAACCACCTCTGGCAAAGAATTCCACAAGTTTACTGCAACGAAGGGTCCTGTGGCACCTTATAGACTAACAGAAAAGTTTTGAGCATGAGCTTTCGTGAGCACAGACTCACTTCTCCAGATGCTGGTCTTGGAAATCTGCAGGGCCAGGTATAAATAAGCCAGAGCAAGGGTGGGGATAATAAGGTTAGCTCAGTCAGTAAGGGTGAGGCTTACTACCAGCAGTTGATCTAGCAAGCCTCACCCTTGCTGACTGAGCTAACCTTGTTATCCCCACCCTTGCTCTGGCTTATTTATACCTGGCCCTGCAGATTTCCAAGACCAGCATCTGGAGAAGTGAGTCTGTGCTCACGAAAGCTCATGCTCAAAACTTTTCTGTTAGTCTATAAGGTGCCACAGGACCCTTCGTTGCTGTTACAGATTCAAACTAACACGGCTACCTCTCCAATACTTGACACAAGTTTACTGCGCACTGTGGAAGAAATACTTCCTTTTGTTGGCCTAACCTGCTGCCTGTTAATTTCATTTGATGACCCCTTGTGTTTTCAGGAGTAAACAACACTTTCTCCCAAGCTGAAAAGTCCAGTCTTACTCATGTCATAGGGAAGCCGTTCCACACGCCTAAGCATTTTTGTTGCCCTTTTCTGAACCTTTCTGAATTTCAATCTTTTTTGAAATTAGGTGACCACATCTGTACATAATATTTGAGATGTGGGGAGACCACTGATTTATACTGAGGCAATATAATATTTTCTGTCTTAGTTATCTACCCTTCTCTTAATTATTCCCAACATTGTTTGTTTTTTAACTGCCACTGTGCATTGAGTGGACGTTTTCAGAGAATTACCCCTAATGACTCTAACAGCTCTTTCTTAAATGGTAACAGCTAATTTAGGTCCTACCATTTTGTATGTACAGTTGGGATTACGTTTTTCCATGTGCACCATTTTCCATTTATCAACATTTAATTTAATCTGCCATTTTGTTGCCCAGGCTTCCAGTTTTGTGGGATTCCTTTTTAAGTCTCTGCAAACTGCTTGGCACTTAACTATCTTGAGTAGTTTTGTATAATCTATACCTTTTGCCACCTCACTCTTTACCTCTTTTTTCAGATCATTCATCTATTTATTGAACAGCACTGGTACTTGTATAGACCCTTCAGGAACACCACTATTTACCGCACTCCATTCTGAAAACTGACCATTTATACCTACTTGTTGCTTCCTATCTTTTAACCTGTTATCAATCCAAGAAAAGATCTTCCCTTTTATCCCATGAGAAGTTACTTAAGAGCCTTTGGATGAGGGACTTGTCAAAGGTTTTCTGAAAATCTAAGTACACTATATCCACTAGAGCCCCTTTGTCCATGTTTCTTGACTCTCTAAAGAAATTCTAGCAGATTGGTGAGGCGTGATTTCCTTTAGAAAAACCACATTGACTCTTTCTCAACAATCACATTCATCTACGTATCTATAACTCTGTTCTTTATTACAGTTTCAACCAATTTGCCTGGGTACTGAAGTTAGCCTTACCAGCCTGTAATTGCCAGGCTTGCCTCTGGAGCTTTTTTAAACCTTAGCATCACATTAGCTGTCCTCCAGTCTTCTGGACTTAAATCACAGGGTTACAAACCACAGTTAATAGTTCTGAAATTTCATATTTGAGTTCCTTCAGAACTCTTGCCTGAATGCCATCAGATCCTGGTGACTTACTACTGTTTAGTTTATCTATTTGTTCCAAAACCTCTTCTAACACCACCTCCATCTGTGGCATGTCCTCAGATTTGTCACATTAAAAAGAACAGCCCAGATTTGGGACTATCCTTGACATTCTCATCCATGAAGACTGATGCAAAGAATTCCTTTGGTTTCTCCATCATGGGCCTACCTTCCCTGAATGCTCCTTCACTTGCCAGAGCTTATGTTCCTTTCTATTTTCCTTGTTAGGATTTAACGTCCACTTTTTAAAGGATACCTTTTTGTCTCTAACAGTTTCTTTTATTTTGTTGTTTGGCCCCAGAGGCATTGGTGGTGGCCAGTGCATGCTTCGACCGTACTCCTTCCCACTGCACAGACTGGCCCAAACCAGTGAATCGCAGCCACAGAGAAGTTAAGAGTCTCTATGTCTCCTGACACTCCAGGTAAACACAACGTCCCAGTGCTATCAGCTTACCCTGGCTGGGCACCAACATTTCCCAACCCACTGATAAGCTGATCTTTGCTCTTCTATTCATTTTTTTTTAAAAACCAAAAAAAATTGGCTTATGAACGAGTATATACAGTCACATTAATCTCCTCTTTTTGTGTCATTCCCCTTTCTGAAATTAAATGCTACCATGAAACGCCAGGACTTCCATCTTTCACCTAGCAACCTGAATTTGGCCTCCGGGATCTCTCTCCTGTTCTTGCCCATGTCACTGGGTAGAGATGTGTACCACAACCATCAGCTCCTCTCCCACACTACACACAAGTCTGTCTAGATTTTTTGGCACCCAGCAGCCAAGTCACATGCACTTCTTCCGGTCATGACAAACCTAGCTATCTATTTTTCTTATGTTTGTCCCCCATTATTATTATTTGTCTCTTCCTAATAACTGGAATTCCCTCCTCCGAAGAGGTACCCTCAGTGCAACAGGTTACCACAACATCAGTTGGAAGAAGGGCCCAACTATGGGCTTGTTTTCCCTCTGCTTCAGTTTGATGTTCTGTTTCCCTGAGAATTTTATCCCACGCGGGAACATGGAGGTTCTTTTCTCCATATTTTCATGGTTTATAATAGCAGCACTTACAGGGAGAGGCAAGTCGTTGCCAATAAACACTGGCTGGGTTGAGGACCTCTATGCTTTCTCTTTATTTCTTTATTTCCTCTAGGCAGTCACTAATTTCCAAGAGGTGGCATCTCTGTAGATAATTATGACTTAAAAGATAGACACCAAATAGCAGTAGATTGTTCTGTCACTTTTACTCATTTTGGAACCCCAAAAAAGTGTTGCACTATATCTGTACCCAGCTGTCAGGGTGTGTGATCAACTATACATAACACCATGAGAAAGTGGAACCACTCCTGAAGCTCAAGTTAGCATCTGCTTTAGTGTAAGCAAATGATTTGGTCTCCTCCTGGTCTCAGGAGGACAGTTTTGTCCACTTCACAAAACTGACAACTGATCACAATTTGGCAAAATCTGTAGATTTAAAACATTTGGGTTTGGTAGGTCCAGATTAGAGCTATTTTCCTGAGTAGAGCTAGTTTCCCATCACCTGCCAACTCTAGGCCTGATTCTACCCAGTATAAATTAATCCCCCATTTTTACTAGTACCACATCTACGTGCAGATTTTTAATTAACAAAGACAACAAATCACTCCAGATTTCCCTTAGCAAATATTAAGTTTCCCCAAATAAATCAAGCAAGTTCCAATTCACAAATGTATACGGGTGTGGTTCAGTGATTCATCTCTGTGAACTACCGATGGGAGCAGAAAAGTTTATGCTTTTTGCAGTACAGTACACTGAAAGTTTACCCTGCCCTGTTCACTTACACAAAAATGGAAAAAGACAAGTCATTCCTCTCTCCATTGTGGTTATTGTTTTATTTATTTATTGCAACCTGAACTTATACTTACCCCTCTCTCTCCATTATACTTTTCTATAAACTTCCCATAGTTGTAATAGTTAAAGGTGGGGTAGCCATCGACACCTTCCTGTTTACACAGATCATGGTTCTGTTCTTTGGCACAGTCCACTGCAGCATAGGCAATCTGAAATACAAAAGGAACATCACACCAGAGATGAAAAACCATAATAGTCTGCTTCTTCAAATAATGGCACCTTTAGTGGATGAGAAATTAAAGAGGTGTGCACCTCTATTGAAGCAGCCTACACGTGTCTGGAATAGGAAAAGATAATTACATATCTTCTTGTAACTGTTATTCTTTGAGAGGCGTTCATGTCCATCCCAATCAAGTGTAAAAAACAAAAAAGCAGTCTAGCAGCACTTTAAACACTAACAAAATAATTTATTAGGTGATGAGCTTTCGTGGGACAGACGCACTTCTTCAGATCATAGCCATCTGACAGAGAGGAAGGAGGGTGAATACTGGAACGGATGTGAACACCACATCTCAAAGAACACCAGTTATGAGAGGGTAGGTAACTGTCTTTTCTTTGAGTGCATGTTCATGTTGATTCCCACCAGGTGACTCCCAATGAACAATACCCAGAGATGGGATCAGAGTCAGGCATCAACAGCTGGAACACCACTTTGCAAACAGCTGCATCATCTGTAGCCTGCTGGTTGATGGCATAATGAGCACCGACATATGCACCGAATACAAGGTTGCTGCTTTGCAGATCTCTTGAACTGGGACCTGGGTCAGAAATCGTGAAGGCCTCCACAGTAGCACCTGGACAGTGGTTCTGAAAGAAGCGGACAACCTGGAATTTCTTGTTGGTCCTGAAGACAAACAGGTGTATTAGAGGAAAGCTCCACCACAGGAAAATTGAGTGGATGACATCTGGTGTGACGACCACTCATGAGTGAGAAAAGATCTCCCGAGACTGTACTGTCTGCAATACCGTTCTGTAAATCCGGAAGAAAACAGGCCTAGCACCATGGTGTTCTGATCTCACATAAGGCCCTTTGACTCTACAAATAAGTAAACAGTAATATCAAGAAAGAGAGGCCAGTATGAATCCCAACTCTTTGTTTATGTACCACAGACTGCCTTCCTCCCTCTCTGTCCGCTCAGAGGGAGAGCTCATAACCTAAGATCCACAGTATGTCATCCCAGACTAAACAGGGCTCAGGGCTGCTGCTACCACTGGGAACCTACTTCTGAGAAGTGAGAACCAGCTCTTCACACTAACTGCAGTGGGAGCTGCAGCTGTATCTCAGGAGCAGGCCTTTATTTAAATTTTTCAGCTTCAATACTTTCAGAATGTAGACTTTGTCCCAATCCCACTGTTACTGCATATATAGTAAACTCTTTCATACTCAGCAGCCCCAGGACCAGGAGGTTGCCAGATATTCAAATATTCTGGATAACAGAGAGGTACACCTAGCAATGCATAACATTAAAGAAAAACAAAATTAGATACTAAGAAACAAACAAAAATGGAGGCAGAGTACTTTATTTACCAAAAACTGTAGTCTTGTACACTGTAAACTTGTACTGTATTCATTTTATTTACTTTCACTGTAGTGTACTTATGGAAAATACAATTAAAATTGACTTATGGTTAAAATGTCGGATATCTGAGAGTCCTGGATAACAGAATGCCGGGTATGAAACAGTTTACTGTACACAGTTTCACTTGCAGAAGTTCTTCTAAAGTTCTACTGAAATTTACACACACTTCTTCACAATCCCACTATGAATTTTTCTGGGGAACAGGCCAGTTATACAGAGGTGAGTGTGTGATATGGAAAAGCTAACCAACTGGAAAAGGGATTGTTGTGATTGCTGCCTACAGCATTTCAAAGCAAATTGAATATACCAGATGCATTTTAACTTTAACTTTCCATTTCACTGGCCTACTCCAAACAATCTGACCAAAATACCTTTTATTTGCATAACTTCAAATCTTCCAATGACCAATATCCCCATTCTCTTTTAGTTACATGGGGAAGCAGGCAAAATATAACAACTAAACTCAACATCTGAGCAGCAATTAAAGAAACTGGAAAATCTATTTTGGATTTTGTTGGTTGTTTTGGATTGGAGAGCTTCATAAAATAGTGTCTTAGAAAGATCAAAGAGAATTGTATTCTTGGATGAAAACTGCTACCTCAGTAGAGAATAGCACTTCTTTATTCATGTGTTAAAACAGGAAAACCATAAAAGTGGACTTCAGGACCAAGGACTCCTGAAGACTATTTGAATAAAAGAATAAAATCATAAATACATTTTGGTAGTTTTTGTACAACAGAAGGAATTCACAGTGAGTCAGAGCCACTAAAGACAAATGTTAAAAACAATCTGCTGAAAGAACTCATCTATTTATCTGCCAGGTATTATACATTACAAGTGATATTAAAATTGCATTATTTAGATTTTACATCAAATAGCTGAAAGAAAAAGCTGGATTTACGCAGCTGTCTTACTGCTGCCACCTCGTACAACTATTCTGTGCAATAAAATTATGCAGGAGTGCTATGGAAAAATGTTGTACCTGATTATGTAATTAAAGACTGTATCAAAATGGGCACGTGAGAAGGAAGAAATAAAGATGCATGAGCAATTGTAGATCTGGTATTTCCTATTTCTGGAGTTCTTGAGCTTGCAACTTATCCATGTTCTTTTAATGAAATTCCAAATGTAATCTCATAACTGATTTTGATCTTTTTTTTTTTTTAAAAGCAAAAGGCAAAAATAAGTTCTGTTAGGTGCAACCGTCACAAGCTCTCTATTGTGCATCATAACTGGGTTTGAATCCTAACCTCTGAGCATTACAGCACAGACTGCTGCTACATTATCTGGCAGCAGGACAAAGCTGTTATTCAGAGGCAGTGTGCTGAAGAAGAGGGAAATGCGCTTGGGATGCCATATGCTATGTCAAAAGGTGGTGGTGGTGCTCCATCTCTCTCTCTCCCCCCTATTCCTGGAGAGATGGGAGCTATTTAGGAGATATCACCAGTTATATAAATAGAACCTTGTAAGCATATGGAAGAATGGGTCCCTGTCTAATTCATGTATCATCAAATCCTTTATGCCACTTGGCAACACAGATTTTTTTTCATAATCAGATCTGTCATCTGCTGTTGGCTACTCTTGTGATGTCCTCTGCAGATGTGTGTATGTGTACGTGCATGGGACGGAGTCAGACACAAGGACAGGTACTGTGCAACACATTAGTTCATTTTAAAAATCACAACCCAATGCAGTGCATTACCTCACTGCATAGACAAGCCCTCTCTCTTACTACTTTGTGTCACTACTTCAGCAGAACTAACTCTCAACAGAACTGCAAAAAATTTTTCTATGATAGGATGATGTTACGATTAAAGAAAACTTGCAAGTGTGAAAAGACTGTGTGGGAAAGGGACCATGGAATCCCCTTTCCTTTCAGAAAACTGTTCCCCTTCTGTTTTTCCATCTTTTGCATTTTAAATAGTCTGTTTTCCAGCCATTGTGGGATGATGTAAAATATCTTCCTTCGGTAGCAATTGCCCTCCTGCTAAAATATGTATTGCCACGCACAGGTTTATTGATTTGAGGAAATAAATCTCTGCAGGAGCTAATATTGACTTTTGTTATGAAAATGGAAGCGCATAACTGAATATTGATTCAAGGAAGGCATGATATAGAACAGGCTTATTAAAAAAAATAAATTAACGGATAAAATTTCCTTGTGAAAAAGAATGGTACTAAGCATCTGCTGTACACAGTAGTCAACAGCAGATGACAAATCTGATTATATAAAAAAAATCTGTTGTTGCCAAGTGGCTTAAAGGATTTGATAACACATTTGAATTAGACAGCGACCCATTCTTCCCTAACTGTACTGTACAAGGTTCTATTTATATAACAGATTATATCTCCAAAATACAGTGCACCCCATAGAGGTTAGTTTACTATTCACTCACTGTTCTCCATGGGAATCCGTTTGTAGAAGACTGATCATTTGTTACCATGGTGTACAGAACCAACATTACCAAACTGATTGTTACATTTTTCTTAAATTCAAGATATGCTTGAATCTCCAAAGAATTAGTTTCTTGTTTTCTTAATCCATTTGCATCCCAATTTCGTCGTGCAGCGTTTTCCTGGATTAGGGCCTGAAAGTATCATTCAACCTAAAAAAGCAACTGCCAAAATAGCATGGCAGAGTTGCATATTATGATTCATGAAGACTCAATGATTTTGAAAGGTTCTGCAGACTGCAGCAGGCCTTTCTTCAGTGACGGCTGTACAATCCCATTTTCTTCAGATTTTGCCCTGGATGGCAACCATAAAAATCCACTGTTAGCTGACCGGCGTTCTGAGTTACATAGATACACAAGAGTACAAGCGTGTTTAACAGTAATTCTAAAGAAGCTTGCCCAAACAGCAAAACCCCTTTTTGCAGAATTTTAGGTATTTCTTCCTCTGTAGGCATGTGGGGGGGGTAGCGGGGGGAAATCAACACATTTTCACCACGAAGTTCAGATCAGAGCACCACAAATCTACTTCTAGCTGAACTTTGGACTCTGCTTTTTGGGGCTCAGGCGAAAACGAGCCTGCAGACTTCAAAAGGTTCTCCTGGAGTCCCTAAGAGTCTCCAGAGTACTAACTGAACAAGTCTTCATGCTGATCCATCTGTTCAGCAGAACGACGACTGTCACACTTGCAGCTCTTGAGCATCTGTCGGTGAGCCAAAAGGTATGAACAGTCTCTACCGAAAGCATCCATGAAGATAGCTGCAGATACAAAAATCAAGGCTCTGGGCTTTCTTCCGGCAGCTGGAAGTGAAGGCTGTAACTCACCAGGCAGCTGAAAACTAGAATGCCCCAGGACCCATTTTAACATTTTTAAAGTAACTGAAAGTAATATTTTGTGATCTGTTGAAAAACAAGATGTGACTTAACATTGGCAGAAAACGAAGTCCTACAGTGAGGGGGGAACCTTGCAGTGGCAGATGTTGGAGCTAGCAGAGTTGGTTGCATAAGAACCCCTCCAGAAGCTGCCCGAATTCAGTACATTGGGGAGGCATTCATTGTAACAACCTTATCACCTCACTGGCCTGCTCTTACCAGTACTCCAGAGACACTAAAGCAGGTGATGGTGCAGAGGACACGGGAGACATGCCACCAGATATTTCCAGATCTATCCTTCTGTAATGCGCAGCCACACTGGATAGGCACATCAGCTGGATACTTCTACTAAATTAATTAGCAATGACTCAACCACTGAAAAGTTGATATTTGGGTCCATAATTTGGAATACTGACCTTCCTTTCCCTACATGGGGCTTTTTATGCGCTGCTGGTGGGCTCTGCATGTGAGAATTCTGCCACTGATGCATACATATTATGTGACTGAAAAGTGCAGGCCAACAGATTGAGTTCTCTTTGTAAAAAACGTGACCTGTGGCTGGTTGTTAGGCATCTTCAGAATTAACACCCTATTTTGAAAATGATGATAATATTCCCACCCCCTAGCACTCTCTTCTCTGTCCCTCTAAATACTTGGGAAAGCTTTGTCATTCCACCTTTTCACATATTTTGTGATGGTAAAACCCAAAATCATCCTTTCCTTTTTAATTCTTGCAGAAGGCAAAGGGTCACGCTTATTGAAAAACTGAGAATTTAATAAAAAATGATAACATTTGAACTATCTGCGAAAGGTTGAACGGGTCTAGTCAGACACTCTGTCGTCTGGCAACATCTGCAATCTGGCATGATTTTAGTTAGCTGGATGACCACTTATTACGGCTGTGGCCAAGTTTCGGTGGTCCCATAAAGTATATTTACAGCCACCAGTCCTGGGTCTAAGTGTTCTGCGATGTTATTTAGCTCTAATTACCCCAGAATGTCTTCTAAGAGCCCAGTAAGCAGTGGAAGCATTGGTAATGTGCTACACAACATTGACCTCCTGTGGTCCAGCAAATTCTCTTGTCCAGCACTTGTCAAGTCCCAAAGATACCAGATGGGAAAGGTTCAAGCTGCACCTCTCCCTGCCACAGAATCCTATAACACAACAGTTTAAAAATACAAAAAGCTTAAATATTTTCTATTACATTCTGTGCATTTTAAGGTTCATAATTTTGCTACTTATTTTTGGCGTAATGTCCACTGAACCTAGTTGGTTTATTATCCCTATTTAATTCCACAGGGACACAATTCAAGAAAGCATTTGAGAATGTGCATAACTTTAAACACGAGCATCATCTTACTGAATTTAGTTGAGTTCTTTGTTATATCAAAGTCCTATGTCTTTTCCACAAGGGCACCGACAAGCACTAAGAAACATCTTGGTAGCCTATGGGGCGAGCATGACTGAAGAGAGTTCCCCAGACGATCAACCTTTAGTACTTTCATAAATCAACCAGGGGAACAAAGCTGTTTTCGCTGCATGCCTACCTTTTGGAAACTGTACAAACCTCAATATTCTCTATCGGACCTTCTGTTCCACCTCATTACATTTATACCTCTGCACTTCAGCCCGAAATGCCCTCAGCTGAAATAAAGAGTTGCAGCCATCCATCACTGTCTCTGAGCTTTTGAGTCCTCTCACAGACATCTGCAGTTGTGAATCAAAACCTTCAGATGTTTGCATCCAGCACAACTACAATACAGGCTAAATTGTGATCGGATGTTAATACATCCAGATGAGCAAGTCTCACATTGTTTTCTATGTTCACGCCACAACTCCTAGATGGAATGAAATTGCAGAGATCTTAAGAAAGAAAGATCCATCTCAGATGTAGCAGAAGGTAAAGAGGAAAATTATATATTTTTTAGATTTCTTTGAAATAAACCAGTAACCACAAGGCAAAAGTAACAGCAGCAGCAAAATTGAGACTGGTGCACCACTACAAGTGTCTATATACCAGTGGAACCCAAGGGGACAACAACAGCATTCTAGTTCCATCCCTAAATAAGACAAAAGCAAGATCTGTCTCCCAGCAGCTCGTCTCATGTAGTTCGTATATTCACTAATCCTTCCTGCTTTCCCACACAGACACACAGAGAGCTGACAGCCACCACTCCGATATCTATAAAATCTAGAGGTCAGAGGTGTCAAAGCTAGCCCTTCGTTTCCTGGCAGAGCAGCCGACAGAACTGCCAGGCCCTAGGTAAGGTGTGGGGGCTAGCTCTGGCCTGGGAAAGGGGCGAGACCTCAAGCAGAAGGGGTGGGACTGGGGGTTAGCCTCCCCCAGCCAACCCTTCAATGCCACCTGCCTACTAATGCCCAGGGCTCTGGCAGCAATTTAAAAGGACCTGGGGCAGCTGCCCCTTTTGCCAGCTTCCCCTTCCCTCCAGTCAGTGGCCCTGGGTGCCCCATGCTGCTGCTGCCCAGGTATGGAATTGCCACACAGGTATGGAGCTGGACCGAGCGCGTGCACACACACACACACCCTGCTGCTGCTACCACGATTTAAAAGCAGCAGGGAGCGCCCTGGGGTTGCCCTGCCACCACGCCACTACCACCACTTAAACTGCTGTGATTTAAAAGCAACAGTGAGCCCCCAGCTGTCACTGCCATGAGCCTTGGACCCTTTTAAGTCACCTGGTTCCCTGGCCAAATGCCCCCCCTGCTCCTCCCCCATTGGCAACCCTGTTTCCTGGTAAAGTCCCCAACCCATTTCCACATTCTGGCTTGGTGACATGCAGGAGAGAAATTAAACTGCAAACAGACACATAGAATTATGGCCCCAATTCACCTAAGGACTTCAGCACCCCACGTCTTGGAACATCTGTGAGATCTTAGAAACAGAGAGAAAAATAAAGATGGGCTGACAAGGAGGAAATGATAGGGCCCAACAGTAGAAGCCAATGAGGCCAGTATATTTGCGTGTGGGTTTTGCTTGTAAATCACTTAGGTGCCTTTGCTCATCCCACCTGTGTTTCTGTCCAGAGTCAGGGCATGATCACATTACAACTGCTACAGTGTACAGCTCCGTGCTGCAACCAGGGTGCTAATGCACCATAGCACAGATGCTGTCTACACTAATAGGAGTGCTACTGTCACCTCTCTGAAAAGCAATGTCTGGACTAATAGAAGAATTTTGCTGACACCAGGAGTTAGATTGATTTAATTATGTTGCACTGGGAGCAAAATTTTTCACTGCTCTGAACACTGGAGCCAGGTCAAACTACGCTTTAGTCTAGCCCAGATCTCAGACACATGCACATATCCCATTGACTACTCTGCTAATTATGACAAGACTGCAAGGAACAGTGGACAAGAAAAGGGTAAAAGCAATCTTTATTTCTCATCTGCAGATTCAAAGAGCTGCAGCATGACTTAAGAGCAAAGATTTCACCCAAAAAGAATTCAGAGAAAAATAAAGAAAAAATCAGAAAGAAGGCTGAATGTTTAACTCAGTTTGGACCAAAAAGGCACAAGTGCTAAGATGTGCACAAATTTTAAACTAATTAAATGGTTCAACAGCATTTTTCTTATCATTAAATGAACTGGACCAAGTTTGTTAAGTGACAGGACAGCAGAGGCACTTTAAACATCTCAGAAACTATTAAATGGGTTACCTTTCGATCTTCTCTGAAGAGTTCTGCAGCGGTTGTGAAATGTGGGATGGAATTTTTACAGTGTGGACACCCTGTGTGGCATGGGAAGAAAAGGAAACAAATATGTAAAATTAATTGCCAAATAGGACCTTAGGGCAACTGAAGGACAAGCCTGTGAGAATTAGCATTTAAAGACAAGAAGCTCCCAAACTTTGGTGGTATGGGAGGGTTGCTGGGCACACGGCATCCAGTTTAGGATAATATCCCTGTTGAGGAGAGAACTTAAATACAAGTTGAGCCTCTCTGATCCATAATTCTCTCACCTGGCAACTTCCATAATCCATCATGATTTTAGTTAGCTGGATGACCACTTTTCATGGGTGTGGCCAAGGTTCCCATGGTCCCATAAAGTTTTTTTTACAGTCACCAGTCCTGGCTCTCAATGTTCTCTGCTGTTATTGAGCTGTAATTTACCCCTAAACATCTTTTAAGAGCCCAGTAAGCAGTGGAAGTGTTGGTAATGTGCTAGACAATACTGAACTGCTGTGGTCTGGCAAATTCTCTTTGGCACTGCTCAGGTCCCGAGGATGAGAGGGGTTCAACCTGTAGGTGCACAAGTTCCATTAATCACATGCTTAAATACTGTCCTGAACAGGGGTGGACTTCACTTAATACATCTTTCTGAATTGAGAACACAGTGCAGAGGTCTACTCCTTATCTCCAGTTGCGTTAAACAGCACTAAGAGACATCTATAAACAGAGTGAACATTTTTGTCTGATGCCATTTGTACATATGCAATTACTGCAGTTGCCACAGGGATATTGAGGGACTGAGAATGGAGGTGCAGGCAGTTGTGAATGGGAGGAGAGGAAATCTGCAGGCTGGAGAATTGCACGGGAGATGTCCATGAAGACACTTTCTAGACTAAACATTTAGCCCATGCTTTCAAAGTTCCAGAGCTGCACCCCGGGAGGATGGGTGAAGTGGGTTGTTGCACCAGCTTTTCACATCAGGAAGACAGACCTTCGATTTGCAGTACGGATACAAGCCCTCACTTTTCCTTAGTTTCCTCCCCTTTGCTCACACAACAAACGGGGCAATTTGAAAGCCTCTGCTCAAGAGTGAGATACAACTGAAGGAAAAATCCTACATACAGAGAGGTTGCACAGTGCACTGGCAAAGCTTTATGGGGAAGCCTGACAAATAAATGCTGCTATTATAGCAGCCTCAAACTAGAGGCTAGCTAGCTCCTCACTTACATGGGCAAAAAAATTCACTCATTTCACATAATAGCAAATTGGGGAAGGAAGAGCTGCCCTTTTTTATTTGAGAGCAGCTTCAGATTTTAACAGTGTCAATTCAGCAGCTCCATATATTGTCTGTGATGAACCTGAGGAACTCTCAAATACTTAGCCTATACAAATCAAATCTGCAGTGAACTATCCTTCCTAACTTCTGGAGATTGACAATTCCCTCGTGCACAGAGCCCTGCTCTTTTGATTAGATACAAAGGAAACAGGTTAACTCCCTCCAGCCATGTACTGTTCTAAAATAAAGCTAAAAAGCTATCGACAAGTAATCAAAGTATTCCTGTCTTCTCTTTCCAATAATAAAGCATGGCTTGAAGGTAATTGCACATTCATGGTACGGCTTGCTTTGTTCTGTCACTTATCACCGTAAAATGTGCGTAAATAGGTGGCACTCTTCCCTTCTTAGTCAGTGTGGAACAGCTGCTCTAGCAGGATGTTCAAAGGCACTTTGTTATTGGGGCTGCTGTCTTTCGGATGAGATGTAAATGCAAGGTTCGAGTATCAAAGATTTCATGGTATTTTCACAAGAAAACGGACAGTGCCATTGATTACGCTGTCGGCCATCCTGCCTACTTGAACTGCACGCAGTACTCTGCCTACAGAGAGAGAGATTCGAGAGCCTGAAGTGACTCTGGAGTATAACTCACACTAAAAGCCAGCGAAGCGGTAAGAAGTAAATACCAATGCAAGTCAATTGGATTCTGATGTCTAACTCACCCAGGCATTTTTGAAAATCCTCCCCTTACCGTCCTCAACTACTTTGTTGCGCTGCAATATTCCATCCCAAAGCTGCTCAGTAAAGATATCCAGAGCATGAAGAGTATAGTCTGCAGATCATTTTGTTAAGTGCTTTGGGGTTGGTCAGGCTGTACGGCACTGTATGGTCCAGGGGCAGGGCACTAAACTGGGAATAGGGACCAGGGTTCCCTGTAAGCAGAGTGCTTGGGTGGCTGCCCAGGAGAGATTCAGGTGCTGGCCGGCTAATTAGCAGAGCACCCGCAGCCATCCACAGTGGTCAGCATGTGTTTTTATTGGTGGTGCACATCGGCACATAACAATATTAATTCTGCCCATGGATGGAAAAAGTTAGAGGGAACACTGATCCAGACTGCTAGATTCTGTCCCCAGGGCTGTAACCCAGCGAGGGACCTGAGACAAGTCACAACCTCTGTGCCTTTGTTCCACTCCCACTGCCTTATTTGGATCAGAGGGGTGGTCGAGTTAGCCTTATTTGGGTGTATGCTCTACACCAGAGGTGAGCAAACTTTTCATGGTGGGCCCCACGTTTTGGAGCTGCAATTAGCCAGGGCTCCCTCAACCTGTGGGAAAACCACAAGAAGGGATGCAGGGGGAGCGGGGTGCGCTCAGGAAGTGGGTGCTGTGAGGCTTCGGGGGGTGCCCTGAAGGCAGAGAGGTACTCGGGGGAGGACCCCAGGAGGGTACCTTATCAAGCTGGAACTGGCCGGCTGCCCCCTCCACCCAAACACTTAACTGATGGCCTCTGTGCATTCTGACTGTCCCAGTGGCGGGGGTGGCTGGGTGTACTGCCTTGGTGACAGCAGCAGCAGAGGCCATGTGGGAGAAAGCAGAGGATGGCAGCGGATGCCACACGGGGGACAGAATCGCACCATGCCCTCCTTACAAAATGTCATGCCCCTCACTTTGCACACCCTGCTCTGCAGGGAAGTGCCTGTCTCCCAGTATGCTTGCACAGCTCCTAGCACTAAGAAGTCCCAGTCTTGCCTGGGGGGGTCTCCAGATTCTAATGCAATGCAAATAAGATAACACAGAGAGAGTGTGTGTGTGTGTGAGAGACTGGCGGGGGGGGGGAAATGCCTAAAAGACATCTGTGTGTGTGTGGGGGAGAGAAATGCCTAAAAGACATCTCAGAAGCAAATGACACCCACCACCAAAGAAACCCCTCCCTTCACTTTACTTAACTAGTAGTTCACATTTTGACAGCATTGTTCCACTCAGTCACTCTACAACAGCGACTCCCAACCCTTTCGCTAGTATCGACACCCAATCACTCCCCAAACCGTTTGCAGACCCCCTTCAAAGCCAATTCTAGCTGCTACGTGCACTTCATTAAATGAAAAAGGAAACCACAACAGAGATTTTTGGACAGCAATTAACAACAATATTGGAAGATAATTAATTTAAAAACAATAATTGATCGTAACTTTGCAATTTATTTAAAACTTATTTTCTATGATCATTTTTATTTATCTTTTATTTTTTCAGGGACAACCTGCAATACCCTGGTGGACCCAAGTTTGGAAGCCACTGCTCTAGAGGATAAGGGTTCCTCAATAACTTACTTTAGGAAGTGTTTTTGACAGTTGGGTTTGGCTGTTTTGAAGGACGTGCGTTTGATTCTCCAACCTGGTTTTTATTAAGTGACCTTTCACACTGAAGCAAGTCACCCAAAAACCAAATGAAACTTGATTTAAAGATTTTTCACCCTCAACAAGCTGAGACAGCATGAACCACCCTCTTTGCCTGAGGAGGGAATCTGTTAAAGCATCCAGATACAAGCCCCCACTTACGTGCTGACACACAAAAGTTTGATAATTAGGATTTAGAAGAAGTCATTCTTTTCAAGTAAATCCAACTGAAAACCAATAAGCCACGAGTGTCCCTTTAGACACAGAAAAGTCCACTTCACATTAAAATTGCAACCTCCTATTTTACACTGGTCAACAGATGGCAGCTTGGAATACCCAACAGTAATTTAACTGATAACAGGGGATTAATAAAACTGTCAGACACATCAACAGTTTGTCAATGGCCCTACCATCTTAGCACATCATCACGGCACGTACTGTAGAGTAATATCCAGAGAGCATTAAGACAGCTATGCACAAAGCTTCACAGATTTTAAGGGCACATGGGACCATTAGATCATGTAGCTAATTTCCTATATTTTCCAGATGTTATGACTAAAATGTTTGGAGTTTTCAGGCAACACTGAAGAGACAGCTAAACCACACATAATCCAAAACCACTGAGAAATGAATGTACACCTTCTGATTTTATCCTACTATGTATTCTTGGTAGTGGCTTTCACTCCTGCACTCTTTCATTCCTGCCGACCCTCCCCATGTCTAATACAAACCCTCCCCCACTATGGTAGACCCGTGTCTATCTTACCTTGCCCTTTTGAATGTGTCCCAGTGTGTTTTATTTAATGTATTCTGGTCACAAAGCTAAAAAACACCAACATATGGCCTTTGGCATCACTGCTCTATAGGTTGGAGAGGAAACAGATGTGATTGACATGTCAAATTTTGTGCCAAATTCTCACAGAGTTTCAAGAAGTCATCAAAAAAAGATGCAGGAAGGAGCACCTCAGACAGAACAGCAGGACTTCATCTGTTACAACTTAAAAGGATTGCCAAAAGCAGAAAAATGGACATCACCCAATTCAGTCATCCTATTTAAAGCACACAAAAAAAAAGCAGAGGAGGACATCTTTCTTTTGACAGCAGGAAAAAACACATTCCCACCACTCCTTTTTCACACATCCCATCACACTTTTATTTTAAGCGTTCCCACTGTCATGGAGATTTGAATGTAGAAAGAACCAGGGTATGATTGCTGTGGATTAAGACATTGAAGTACACAGGCTGCTTCGAGGAGGTCTTCCAGATAGGCTATAATAGAAAGAGACTAAACTTGAGGCAACATCCGGTGTGGATGAGATGTCAAGAGTAGAAAGGTTCTATCCACCTCTCTTAAGTACTGACTGGGAAGGAATCTTGAAAAGATGCAATTCTAATTGCAATGGTGACAGAGAGAGCCGTGTTAATCTATATTCTATCAAAACAAAAAAGCAGTCAAGTAGCACTTTGAAGACTAACAAAATAATTTATTAGATGATGAGCTTTTGTGATCTGAAGAAGTGGGTCTGTCCCATGAAACCTCATCACCTAATAAATTATTTTGTTAGTCTTCAAAGTGCTACTTGACTGCTTTCTTGTTTTAATTGCAATGGGAATAGGACTCAAAACCCCTCTGGTATTTTTGAAAAATCTCAGTTGTAGCATCTAAGTACATGGAGGTGGTGGCGTGACAAGAACATTTTAGAAACAGAAGTGATAGGAAACGGAAGATGGGTTCCAGCTTATTCATCCTGCTTGAAAATAACAGGCTTTATAATGACGGGACGATTATTTACACTGAAGAGTCTGGGAAAAATTATCAGTGGTGAAGATGTCCTGTAAGGTTGCAGGAGAACATCAATGGGCAGCTTTGGTTGCTATGAGGTGCTAAAATGAGGATGTTTGTTAAGAAGGTCAACATGGTCAAAGCAGCAGTGTTTCATTTTGAAATAGGATTGCCGCACATTGGCAGAAATAAAGACCAACACTGAGGCTAAAACTCAGAAATGGGCAAGCAGGAATGGTCCCCAGAAATGACCTACAGCATTTAAAACTAAAAAGGACAAATCAGGTATTGCAGGGAACAAACTGCAGTGATCCCCAGGGGATGAACTAGATGAAGGATTCTCAACCAGGGGTGGTAACTCCCAGGAGAATCACAAACACACGTCAGGGCATTGTGACCGCCTTGCATTTACTTTCAAACAGGAAGGGGCTTCTGGCTAGATGAACAGGTGACTTAGGATGATGGTGGACTTGGTAACCAAACAGCAAAGAGTGTTGCAGGGTGTTTCAAGGGGTGTTTTTAAAACAAGAAAATGGAGCGTCTCCTCAACACATTTCAGAATCTTGATGGAAAATGCCTAGAAGCTCAAATGCAGTAAATTATTGGATTCCATGTATCCACAGAACAGCATGGGGATAGACTGTGACAACAAAGAACATTCACAATATTGAACGTATATCATCTACGGGCAACGTTTTCAATAATGCCTGAAGCTCAGATTTTAAAATGTATTTTGATACTGTGGCACTGAGCCTTGCAATGCCTCACTGATTTAGAAGCCTAAATCTCATTTTTGATAGGGTTTAAGGAATTTAGGGTCCTGTTGCTGAGATTTTGGCTCTTAAATGCCTAAATCTTCTGGAAATGAGATTTAGCCTGCTTAATCAGCTAGTTGCATCGACCCTGAGCACAGCAAGACCTAAATACATTTACAAATGGGGGCCTAAGTCCCATTTTCAAAGAGACTTATGACTTCTATATACCTAAGGGTTCATCTCTCCTATAAGAAAGATTGACCTGTTCAGGGCTGACCTTCCAGAGTTCATTTTCATGTACCTGGTAGGAGACACACAAAATTGAAATATCTGGGGTTGGAAGTCAACCCCTGTACCTCTTGCTACTGCGAGGCATAAGGACAGCCAGGTAAGTTGATTGCAAATAAGTTGATTCTAGCTACACAACTGCCATAGCTAGAATTGCATATCTGCAGTTGACTTACACAATAGAACTGCCCCCATTACACCAGTATGAGTTCCCATACGAGGAGGAGAACGAGCTATACCACATCCTAAAGTAGGAACTGCACCAGTACCATTATTTTGGTCACATCTCTGATCAAAGTAGTTATTCCAGTACAAAATCAGCGTGGAGACCTACCAGGTGATAAGCACTTTTGACAATTTTACCCTATTATACCTTTACAGATCTCTCTCTCTCAATCGTATTACACACACACACAGGATGGGCAATCACATATAGCGGGTGGGCCACACAAGTCGCCCTCCTTCACCTCAATGGATTGCAGCAACCTGCAGCCCTCTGAGGTTCCAGCCACAGCCTCTCTCCCACCTCTCCCCGCTCCGCCCCTTCTTCCCTGCATGTGCCTGGCACACATTGGGGCACCAGAGCCCCACGTTTTTGCTGCTCCTCCCACTCCCTCAGAACTTTTGTAGCATGCGAATTGCCTGGTGTGTGGTCTGTCCCAACTCCTATTCCCGCCCTGAGCTGGAACACTGTGAATCACTTTGGGAGGGAGAGGGAGGCACAGGAAGTCAGGGCTCTGGTGCCCCAGTGTGCAAGGCACATGGGAGAGTACACAGCCAGGGGGCCCGTGGGTTGCAGATAGAGCCACAGGGAGCTACATGCAGCCTGCAGGCTGTCCACCACAGATATGCAACCATATATTCACACACCACTAAGAGGTGTGTACTCAATAATTTTATGAAATTATTTGATGAATAATCAATATATTGATTATATGTATTTATTGTATACCCACTATTCCATCAGACAGATTACACAATTTTTTTTCCTTTAAGACTGTAACCTTCTTGAGGATAAAACATATTATGCAAACTTTAAACCAGCATTGTCACACCTGGTGCAAGAAACAGTCCCATTTACACTGTCTGAGCTCTTGTCTCTGCACAACTAGAAAAAAAACAAACACTTCAACCTTTAGCAGCTCATATCCCAGGATCTTGACAGGTGTTAGCAATATCCATATAACTAAGCTTTCAGTTGCCCATAACAGGTAGGCATTACTACCCCTTTTACAAGATTTAAGGTAAACCTACGCCAAAAAGAGGTTACATAACACCTTCAAGGGATCTGGTTCTGTTAGGTACTCCATATACCTATGACGTGTTGAGTGTGGTGAGACAGTGGGAGCCAAGGGCACTCACCACTTTGCAGGATCAAGCCTAGTTGCAGAGCTGGGACTGAACCCCTGAAGTCCTTACTCCCTATCTGCTAGTCTAAATAATCACCCTCTAAATAAGACAACTTCCATTACTGGTTTTAAAACAGCCAGACTTCCAAGCAAGTGAAAGAAACACATTAAAATCCATCCAAGGAGAATGCAGAAGGCTCTTTCCATTTGAGAACTGAAATGATTCACTAGAATTAAAAGAAGGCTATTCCTTGGTCAATCAAAGAAAATTAGACCATGTACTATAATTGCAGAGATTAGAGCTGAAACAACAGCTTGTGCTTATATTAATACAATTCATGCAGCCACAAAAGTTATTGAAACTACAGACGAATTCAAGAAAACCCCTTGGAGATGTTTCTGAAAGGTTAATTTGTTTTGTTCCACCAGTAAAGAGCTAGAGGGCCTTTTTAGAAAACACAATATCTGGCACCAAACCTTTTTTCATAATATGACCTGACACACCATCAGTTGTGGCTTTGGAGAACAAATATTAACATTTGGACAAAAGGCGTTATACTCTGATTTGAGAAGCTTGTGGGATTTTGTTTAAGAGTCAGATCAATTAGGTATTGCCTCATAGTTTTCAATATTGACAAGCAACCTATTAATAATTTTACAATACGTTCGTATTTGCTAAGATATCTGAGGTCTTGTTTTATGCTTTAAAACGAGCAAAAAAGAAAACTGCCTTTCACTGTACAAGGAGATTTAAAGAAAAGGGTGAAAAAAAGTCATCTGTAATTGTAAGGCAAGTGGACTGTGAGTTAGATACTCTTCCACCGTGTTGTCTGTATTAATAACCAGTAGGCTAAGATTCTGGAATTCCTGCCCTATAATCCTAGCTCTGCCTTCAGCTCATCACGTGCCTTCAGACAAATCTCTACTTATCTGTCTCAGCTACTTGATCTGTATAATGGTGAACCTTAACCCTGCTCCTGAGAATATTTAAGGCATTCAATTACCACTGACAGTGATTGGCAGCTGTGTACCTAACTGCCTGAGGTGCTTTGGACACCTCACTTCAGATCATCCCTCTTTACTGATGAAGTGCAGCTCCTAGCTTGCTGTCGTGTGGCAGAACAACGATAAAACGATACACGCTGCAATGGTCATGGTGCACTCTTCTCAGAATCCTCTCCTGTTGGTTTCTGAAGTCTTAGCTAGTTACAATTTTGTACAGCATGAAACTGGCACCAAATCTTCTATAGAATATCATTAACCCCTGAAGCGCCCTTGTTCAAAGAGCACGTATGTCGCATGTTGAAAGGACATCCAGGTAACTATGGCTACAGCTCTGCCTACGCATTTACTGTCTGCATACTGTCTTTATCTCATTACTGTGACACACGCTTAAGATACCTAGAGTGCAAAGGTGCTGTGTAAAACCAGATCCTTCGAAACTTCTGCCTTTAACAAAAACGTGTAGAACTTTGACAAAAAAAACACATCACAGGCCAGACATGGGTTCCCTGGGTTTGGAATTTGGGTGTGGGGGACGCAAAGAAACAGGAAAAGGAGAGTGGTGGGAAGCAGGTTACATTTTGCTGTTCTTTTCTTCTTCACCACCCCTCCTCATCTACACTGTGGCGGGAACTCTCAAATTGTGCCATCGCCTCACAGATTACCGCTCTCCACTGGGGATGGTTTTCTGCTAGGTTTTCCTAAGTGTCGACACCGATGATGCTTTTTCATGTGTGCCTTCTCAGTGATATAAGGAAAGATGAACAGCCAGCACCTCTAGCTGGTTTAGAACAGAAAAGAGTTGAAATAACCATTGAAACAAAGCTAGTATTTAACTCACTGAACACCTGGATTTTCCCTGCATTTTTGTGTCAGTTCTCAGTGACATCTGACAAAGCCTTTGTGGTCCACAGCTTCCTGATCTGGCAGGCACTATTAATCCAATCACCCTTCTGTGGCTGCATTTAACTGCATGAGCAAACAAGAGGATCTAGCCATGCAAGCACACAATAGGTAGGCACAACTGGGCAGCGGGAATGTGAAGTCCCATAGAAGTGCCTGCAGCTAGTTGACAATGAAAAGATAAGGGGACAGCTGACTGCAACATCAAAGTTACACCTGCTAAATTACAGCCTGGCTCAAAATCAGGACCATTGTAACATTCTGGTATCAGCCAAAACCAGAAATTACAGCAGTATCTCATATGAGTTTGACTGTACCAAGTCAAGAAGCTGCAAAAGTAGGGTGGTACATCAATTGTTTGAAGTCTTCTCTACTCAAACCTTCCTATCGCAAGTAGTATTCGGGGAAGGAGGAGAGGAATATTTTACAGTAAATGACACACAATACTACTGCTAAATCGTGTAGTGTAGCCAGCCACATTATGAGTAATCTCCCTCCTAATAAATCAATCACTGGTAACATCCCCAGGTTATTAGAGGGGTAGAGGGATAGCTCAGTGGTTTGAGCATTGGTTTTGTAAACTCAGGGTTGTGAGCTCAATCTTTGAGGAGGCCAGTTAGGGGTCTGGGGCAAACAGATTTAAAAAAAATTGTCTGGGTTGGTGCTGCCATGAGAGCAGGAGACTGGATTCAAAGACCTCTCAAGGTCCCTTCCACCTTTATGAGATATGAGTATCTCCATTTTTATTTTATTTTAATATTGACAGCAGGAATCCTATCTCAGACAACAAGAGGGCTTTGAGAGCATGAACCTGACTAATTTATTTTCAGTTTTAGTGTCACAGCTGTATTCCCAGATTTTTCCACTCCTTTTTCCTTCTGCTGTGATCAGTCCATTCAACTGACTCTCCACTTCTGAAGAGTAATGGCTAAACAACTTTAAGAGTAGTTCCCTCCATTCAAGTTGTGATCATCAGATACAAATACCAAGAATATAACAGGGTCTGTGCCATCTTGATCAGGAAAGCCTCTGTACAGATTTCACCCATTAGCAAAATAGACCATTAATGGATTCTAAGAACAGCACTGTCACACGCCCTACTTAAACGCATAAGCAAATACTTGACTGACATGAGTAAATAGCAAGTTCCCTACTAATGGGCAGATTGAAACTAGGTACAAGCATAAGTTGCATTCAAATATCCTCTGAAATGCACATACCCACTGGATTTGAATTATTATCCGAGGGCTTAGATCCTGGACTTAGGTCCTGGGTATTTTCTTCCTCTCAGTCCACAGACAGTTAAACGTCTTGCCTTTAAAGGGATTCTTTGTTGCCTGTGGCCAGTAACTGCTCTATGGGCAGCGGGGTTGGGGGGTTGCGGTATATAAAATGGATACCTCTGCTATGAAGACTCCTGAAAGATTTTGGTTTATGCATACACACCCTTAGGTAGTCACTGTGCAGGGACAGTGTCTGTTAGCAACTAAATACCAGTCTTTTGCATAAATTAAGAGAAGCAGTCTCATTTACAGCATAAACCAACCTTTAACTCTACAGAGAAGTTAGGAAGAAATGTCTGTGGCAGGTTACGTCATAAATGTTCCTTCTGAAAGAGCTGGGGCTGGTCACCGACGAGAAAGAATACTGAACTAGATGGGCCACCGATCTGACCCAGTACAGCATTTCTTATGCACTTACAGGATATAGAATTTATCACACAATTGCTGCTTTGTTATGCATGTTTGGTTCTAGCTCATTGAACGCTTGAATATAGCTGATAATTTTGAGTGTGGTTCCCGTATATGGGGAATCAATTCTCTCCATGGCTAGTGATGAACGTAGCTGAGGGAGTAATGACACAAGAGAGACAATCCCCCAATCCAGCGGCTAGTTCTCCAGTGGTCCCTGCTGTAAGGGAGGCTGGCTTGCCATTACACCAGACAGCGATTACCACTGCACAGCAGACTGACCAGTCCCTGACATGAGAGGATAAAGAAGGGATGAGAGAGATCTGGTGTAGCCAGCTCCACCCAACAAAGATTATTCTGTAGTGGGACTGGTAAGCAGAGATCTTCAGTAACATTATTAGGGCAGGTTTCTGGCCTGTTTGTGTATCTGGAGAAGCCCAAAGGAGCTAAAGTAGGGGCCAGGATCTGGCCTTATGTGTTATTAGCTACAGCTGTTTCTACACACAGGTGTGTTCCACTCAAGTTTGCTAAATTCCTGCTCACCTTATGAAGTGGGGCTTGTGGGGATTTTATTCCCCTTGTTATGTTGCATATGTCTCTTACTCTCCTGCAGTAACTCCACGAGAGTGCCTCAGTTTCCCTAGGCACAGCATCAATGCATAGCTGGTGATAGGAATTCTGGGTGTGGTGACTTCTCACACTTGGTCAATGGCCATGCCCTTTCCATTCAGGGCAACCAGGTGACACCTTCTGCCTGGAAGCAGAACAACAGCTGGAGCAGGGGCCTGATGATTGGGATTTGAACTGTGCAGTTGGGGAGTGGGACAGTCTGAGCTGGCTGGAGAGGAAGGCAAAAGGTCCCAGACCCTGGCTCTACCATCTCCTGTGCCCCACACTTTTCCCACGTTGGATTGCACTGACTTCTGGTTTCCGAGATGATCTTCTCTTCTACCTGCTGGCTGAGAGTCACATCTGACTGCAGATAGGGGAACAGAACCTGGGACGTCCCACACTCAGTGACACCTATGTCATTTTGTGTTTTCACACATGTACAGCTGAGACAAAACCAGGAAGTTTCCATTTTGGGGCTCAGTGTCGGGGTGGGGTGGGGAGGGGTGGGAGAAAAGGGACATAATTGGTGCAGTCACTAAGGAAGGAGGGTGACCTTTTTTTTCCCACCAAAAAGTCTCTTGGGAGAAAAAATGCATGCCTGTTGCAGACTCCAGTGTTCCACATAACATCAGCAAGGTGGATGCTGAAATACAGGAAATAACCGATGTAATCTGTATAAAGTAGTGTTCCCATCTGATTTCTCACCACTACGCATAAGCAGACTGAGGCTACATCTACACTACAAGATAAATTCAAACTTAAGGCAGTTAGCTCAAGTGCACCACGTGACTGTCTTCACTGTAAATACCATTAGCTCGATTAAGAGAGCATTAATATCGATATCATAATGTCCTTGGAACCAGGTGGGTGTAGCATCAAGTTCGAATTTAACAGTTTGAAGGAAGGCTGGTGTGGAAGTGCCATATTTTTGAATTGAATTCATTAGCCTCCAGAGGCTGACTGGAGCTGCTGCACCTGGCTCCCAGCTCTCTGCCACGCTTGGGAGCTGGGAACACTGACCAGAACAGCACCTGGCTCCCAGCTGCTGCAATCCAGGTGCAGCAGTGCTGGTCAGTTTCGTGGCTCCCACAAGCTGCGGGAACCCAGGAACCAGGCAGCAGGGTGTGCCCTGCCAGTGGTGGGGATGAAGCTAGGGCCGACGGGAGGGGGCAAAATGTGGAGGTGAGGGAACTGTGGGATAGGTTCCCACAATGCACTGCTGCAACAGTCAATGTTTGGCCACTGTAGCGTGACAGCACTAACTTGACTTTGTGGGAAGCGAGGATACTCAAAATCGAATTTACAATACCCCGAGTTATCAAATAATTAATTTAATAAAATCGCGTTTATCTGGTAGTGTAGATGTAGCCTGAGGTATTCCTAGCCTAAATGGTGACAATGCCTCTCAGTCCAGGTACATCATCTTAAGGACACTACAGATTTAAAGGTGTGTTTGCACTACTGCCAGGAGAAGGACTGGCTGCCCAAGCTTCCCACCCACTAACCTACATCTACGTGAAGAGCCATTTTCCTTTTACTGAGATTCAGAACTCTTCAGAGATATTTCACATTCTAACTCACTTGCACCACCAAAAAAAAAAAAGGCAGTTTGGAGAAACTTTAGGAGATGAGCAAAAGCCAAAGAAGAGATGAATGTGTAGAGGTAGCCCAGTTCCAATGAGTTCTATACATAATCCTTTCCTAGAGGAGTGTAGTCCCTAAGAATGTTTTTATTCTGGGTCATCTTTCCAGTTCTCCATGAGTTATGCTGCAACAGTACTAAGGACAAAACTTCAGCAGCAGAAAATAATGATTTGAACTTAAAGTGAAGTTTCTCAGCTGATTAGTAAAGCAACCTGGAAATCAACTCTTCAGCTTTGACATGTCTATTAAAAATGGCCATTCTGTGAACCCTTTGTAGCCTTACAAATTGGAGCCATTTGGAAAGTTAGTGTTGGCAATGACCATCTTTACAAGCCACTAAAAGGAACAGTGAACTTTTTTTTTTTTTTTACACTACTACTACTACTACTTGTTTCAGCTGACAAGATATATTTGTTAAAGTGTTTGTCTGAGTATTTTTAAGATGAGAAATCAAATCGCTTTGGGAAACTGACCCAAAAACAACCCCAAAACCCAAAGAACTACAACTATTTCATCACACTCTAACCCTATTCCCAATCCGGTTGATTCTTTCACATAAGCCTTCTTGGAGGTAGATTTTTACCTCCATGACAATCAGCAAAGAAATGTGTTTCCATGCTCGTTTTCATTTCTTAAAGAACAATATTTCATTTGAAAGAGAAAAACATGGCTTGGGTTTGCTTTTCTTTTTCTTAACTCTTTTGTATTTGCAAAAACCCTCAATAGAAATCTTCACTAAAAGAAAACACCAGAAATCTATCCTCTGGAATGAACCTACTCTTACAACCTGTTTGACATTTGTGACTCTGACAACTGACCGGCAACTGATTTTTATTGTGCATGGCTTACTGGGCAATGGTAGGAGCATGTTCACACTGACAACTTTTATTAGCGCCAACTGGCTGCTGAAAAGGCCTGCAGCCATACAGAACCATACTCTTGCAGATTGTAACTGCTCTGTACCAAGATCAACGACCAGTAATAGCCTAGTTGCTGCACATAAAGTTGTTTATACAGTGGGTGGTACTCTGAGTGAGTCAGTAATGACTAACCGCCTAATACCTATTAGGAGTCGTCAAGCTGCAAGATCTTTTGGACGAAACATAAAACCAATACAGCCTCTTCCACAGTTCACTGAAGTCAAACAGGAGTCTTTCCATTGACTTCAAGGGGCTTGTGTACATGTTCAAAAGCATTAAACATCCAGCGGTACTTTTTGCAAGCACAACAATGTCAGCCTCCATGTTCTAGCCAAATTCTTAAGGGGGAATTCTGGACACCCCCCCTGCTACACACACACACCTAAATTTCCCCACCATAGAGTCTGTTGGATTCAATACACCTCACATCCTACTTTAAACTACTGAAAAGATTGCTGCTGTTAACACTCTGCTCCATTTCCCATCCCAAAGGGGGCTGTATTTAGTGAGGTAAAGGGGTTCCTATACACATCAACTGCTTTTGGTTATAACATGTTACATAAACACATGCAATTCCAGCAAATTCTTTCATAGCCGGCAGCCCCGGGAAGTTGCTAGTTACTCAAATAGTCTGGATAATAGAGAGGTATATCTAGCAATGCAAAACACTAAAGAAAATCAAGACTTGATATTAAGAAACAAAAATGTATGCAGAGTACTTTATTTACCATTAGTAGTATTGTACCTGGTAAACCTGCACTGTATTTGCTGTACTTATTTGTATTTACTTGCGCTATACTGTACTTACGGAAAACGTAACTAAAAATTAAAAATGCTCTGCTCTTGAGAGTTCCAGATGATAGAGTGCTGGCTATGAAAGAGTACACTCTATTTTAAAAAGGATAAAAGGGAAAAATTATTGTGGTCTTTGCCTAAAGGTCTATTCGTCTAACTGAAGGGTTTAGAGACGTGAGAACATTCAACTTTGTTTCAGATCCAAAAATCTAAATTGTGTCAGAGGTTCCCAATTCTTATTCAAAAAAAGACAAGCTCCTTCACAGGCCACTCATTGACTACAGCAACATGCTGCAGAACAGTGATGACCTCAGGATGTGGTGCTGAATAGGGAAAGAAAATTATTTGGTCTAATGAGGCCTGGCAATTTTAGCAATGCTCCTTCTGCACTAAAATAAGCAAGTGAAAATTAACTGGTAAGTATAAGCACCGAAAGAAATCCCATGACCAAGGAAATGGTAAACAAAAGATAATCTGTCAAATTTAGCAGAAGGCACACTGTCAGTGCAAAAACACAGCCAACTCCACATAGGATGATTTGTACTGGTCTGTTTCCTTAATAATTATCTCACTAGAACCAGAAACTTTAAATATTCATCAGCTCTTTCCTACCATGCCTGACTAAGAGAAGGCTTGCTGCGTGTGTGGCTATGCCCCGCTCCAGACACACATTAAGCAAAAACCAAACTGCTCGAATACTATACACCCTGAATAAAGGAATTTGTAACAAATTCACTCACTCTTGACTTTAAGCTCTAACAAGCCGTTTTAACCATATTTAACCAACGCTAGTCCATCCTCTATGTAGACTCGTGTCCCTTGAGCTAAAGGTGTGTTGTAAAAACAGCATTAAAGAGTTATCCAAATGGACCAAACAGCACCGAGCTATGAAAACCCATTCAAATGTTTAGGGCCAATTAGTGACGCCCTTACTCACAAAGGCTACGTCTACACGAGAAGCCTCTGTTGACAGAAGTCACTGTCAGAAGGGATTTTCCGGCAAAACTTCTGTCAATAGAGCGTGGCTACACACAAAAGCCAATTGGAAGAGCACTCTGCTCTGTTGATAGAGAGCAGCCAGACTGCCCGGCCCTCTCTCAACAGAATGGCTGACCGGAAGCTCTGCAAACAGGGCTGCCCATGGAACCGGAAGCCTTCTCTGTTGACAAAGGGCCCCAGAGCGTCTACATGACTGTTTTGTCGATAGAACACTGTCAAGAGCGCTGGGGTGCAAGGTTTTGTCGATAAACTGTCGACAAAGCACATTTTGTGTGTATATGCTCTGCCGTTTTTCCCAACAAAAGCCCAGTTTTGCTGGGAAAAGCCTCTCACGTAGACGTAGCCAATGAGATTAGTAAGTACCTTATTTCAGAAGTAGTCCTGTTGACTTCACTTGGACTACTCACAGCATAAAATACTATCCAGCACACAGGCTTTTGACCATGGAAGTTGCATATTAATGATTCTCTAAAAACATGCCCTTAGTCATTTAGGAAGACTAAATATTTTAAATGCATGCTTTTAAATAGCTTTTCCTCTCTTCCTACTATAGATGACATTCGCACTGGAAAGCCAGAGTAAAATGAATTAGCTGGAGAACAATGGCATATACTTTACTTTTACTATTGAATTTATTTTAAAAGCAAACAGATTACATTCTTAACAGGGATCCACGTATCAGAAACAGCTGGCACAAAAGCAATTTTTAGTCACTGGGCAGTGGGAACTGGAGTTGAAAAGGATTAAATCTCTTTCCCTTTTCTTTTACAACCCCACGAGAATTCCCCTCTGTGTTCCACATCCAGCAGAGCTTCCCAGGAGCCCAGAATGCATTCAGGTTTAATTTTCTTACAGAAATGTTAAATAAAGAGCTGGTTTTTTCCTGCCTGAGCAAACATTAAGGGTCTCATTTTTCAAAAACAGTCTCCAGTTGTGTGGGAACAAACCTGATTGAGATGATTATATAGCTAAATGCTATCCATTAATTGCAGAGACAGTCATCTCACGGTACAGTATTTTGCATGCAAAATTGGGTGGAGACAAGGTCAAACCAGGCCGTAGATATTAAATAGATATTAAACAAACTCCCGCCCCCCAACACAAACCAAAACACCTCCCTAAGACTACATGGAATGGCATCCAGCCATGTCTGGAATAATTCTGAAAATGGAAGGGATGACTCTGCTGATTTAAGTAACATAATGCAAATCAGGAAGAAGGCCAACCAACAGTGATGGCTGGAAATATTTCTAGCACTGAACAAATTTGAAAGAGTTATTTAAAACAGTGGGAGAAATTGGCTCCTCTCCTCGCACTGCTCATCTGACTTACAAAAAGGCCTGATCCAAATCTTCATTGATCTCAATAGAAAGACACTCTGACTTCTAAAAGGGAGCTGGCAGGAGCTCGTTTATAGGTAAATGAGATCATCTAAATTGGACTCACATTCCAGGTAGGGACCAGAACGTAGGTTTAGATTACTCCTGAAAGGGTTCCATCAGAATTTAGACTTGAATTACCTAGGGATTGATTCATCCCTCAATAATGTCATTGATTTCACTGGGACTACAACGGCAAATAAACTGGAACACCACACTAATGAACCTGACCCTCTGCATCCATAATTATATAATAAAGAATCACACTTTGTTACACAGAACATAAAACGCAGCAAAATAAATGCACTGTTTATTCACCTGTCTCCTTGGTGACCCTTTATGGTACAGTCACACTCTGGGTGAAAGCTGTAGGATGTTCCCTCTCCATCCCCTCCTCCCCAGCTTCATACAATATATTAGGGATGGTCTCAAGCAACTAAATTCAGAATGAGATATGAAATTATACAAGTGCAGGGTGTTCAGATCTGGAGGTTTGTTTCAGGTCTATGTCTAAAATACAGACTCTTAATAAAAGTATACACAAAAAGCACAGGTCATCAGAAGCAACAAGGGACATGAAAGCTATATGATAAACAGAGATGCATTTACTCACATGGGGCATAGAACATGACAAGAGCATGCTTCTTCTTTTTCAAAGACTCCCTGAAGTCTTCTCCAGCTAAGTGGATAACACTTGTTAGCTTTTCTTCCCAAGCTGGTTCAGGTGGAGGTGGTGCCTGCGGGCTAGAGAAGAAAAAAATTCATCTCCTAGATCTTTTCAGAAGCATGCAAAGAAGCTTTCTGGTGCGGTCACCTAATGCTTTGAGGAAATGGTGGCAGAAGATTCCTGTGGCTATTTGTACTGTAGAAAAATGTAATTTGCATTTCTATTGACAGGAACCACAAGATTTAATTTTCAGAAATCAGTAAAAATGTAACATACATGATTCTTCCCAGTTCCATGAATATGACTGTTCAATATAGGAAAACTTTATTCCAGTAAATATGCCACAGAGTGGACTTTTAATCCAGAACCTTTTAAAATGACTGCAGGCATTTATAGTTCTGACACAAAAGTCACAGGCCAACTGTGCTACAGGCATGCATATAGAACATCAGGGTACTGCAGATGAAATCAAAAGGCAACTGACGTAAAATCAGACCTGCTAAAGCAAAATGTGTACTGTATATTCCATAATGTACACTTTTTGTCAAATATTTTAGGATAAACTGGGAAATATATATTCTAAAATAAAACCAGGATACACTAATCAACACTAGCCCATTTTGGACAATAGGGAGTAAATTAAATGTAATTATGTTAATGAAGAGTATTTCATGTATCATCTGCGATTGCACACAGTGTCCAGCTAATAGCATTCACGTACATGCAGAGTATGATCAGAAATCTCTTGGTACTCTCCACTGCATGGACATGTCTCAGACTCATTCCTGCAGTATCTTAAATGCGCGATTACTTATATAAAATAGTCGGCATGAAGCCCTATTATCAAGTCCTTCATTTGTCACTGCAGTATTAAATTACAGCTTCCATGCCTTCCCGTCATTTTGAATGGCATTATTTTAAATATTGTCGATTATGGACAAAACAAATGAAACCTCAAAAATTTAATTCTATTCAAGGTCATTTGCTAGACACCAACCATCTGTCCATCACTGCTGAGTCATCCAGTTGCTAACAAAGGAATCATGATACTTGCGGGCCAGCTCCTCAAACAATATAAACTGTTCAGTGGAGCTATGGCAATATATACTCAAGTTCTGACCCCAGCTACCGTATCTGGCCCTAGTCTGGAAAGTGTCCAGCGATTACAACAGGAATAGGGAGTCTGTAATCCTCACTGACACTGACTTTCTGTGTAGACATGGCCAAATCACAATCTTGCTGTCTCTCTGTGCATTTCAGTGTAAAACTTGCCCCATACTTACATTCCACACAACAGTGCTGCAAGGCCAAAGTAACAGTTTGATTCAAAGCATCTACTTGCACAATACAATAAAAATGCCAAGCATTATTAACCAAAATCTTCTGTTCAACAATCGAGGAGTGATGCCTCATTTCAGAGTTAAATGATAAAAGTGCAACAACTTCGACAAATAACCTGGCACACTATAGCAGACATGGCAAGCAAATCCCTCACATAACACTGGACTTAAAAATGTTTTCTTTATATTTTTTCTTCCAAAACGGTCACTAGGGACCATCATATCACCAATTCTTGCCTCTTGGAGCTACATCGTTTTCAACATGCATTCAACCTAACCCTGAGCATTTTACTCCATCTTCTGAGAAACATGCAGGAAACCGAATATGGGCAAATATACCATGTTTGATGGTTAAAAATAACTGAAAAGAAAGAGTGTAATTTGGTCACTGAACAGTGAAAACTTCTGACTAAAAGAAAGAGGATTCAGCAAATCAGATATTATTTGCCTGAACTGCTGTTACACTCCCTGGAATAACACTTAAAAAAATCTTTTTTAAAATACCTATTATGGGAAAGAATTAGAGGGACACAGTTAAAAAACAACAATAGCAAACAAAGAATGTAGTGTATAAAAATATATAATGAACACCTACCTCTGTGTATAGTTTTCAGTACTGACATTCAATTTGGTTTTGTTAGCCAGGGATTTAAGTAGGAGCTGAACCTTCGTTTAAGATTTACAAAACAAAACAAGCTTCAGCAGCTAATAGCCAGAAACTGGGGCGAAATCTCTAACTCATCCAACTTACTTTAGCAGCCAGTCAACGATCTTCTTCTTAGTTCTGAGGTGCGGCAGTGTATACTTTTCCTCTCCGTCGTGGAAGTACTTCAACGTAGGGAACCCAGAGATGTGAAATCTTTCTGCCACTGCTTTGTTGACAGTAGCATCAACTGCTGCAAGGATACCAGGAGTCTGAAAGAGAAAAAGCTGACTGCAGACCAGAGCATCGCTCTCCCTGTTAGAAGACCATGCAGATTCAGAGGCATCCATAGGGGTTTAGACCACGTGTATACTGAAAAGCGCAGCTCGCTTGCAATATCACTGTGAAGGAATGGATATATTTTATCAGGTCGTGCACGCAAAGTAACAAGACCTGGCTGCTCAGCCTGAGGCTCACCCCCAGGAGCAGGAGCCTACCTGAACACCTGGCCAGATGTATTACAGTTGGGCAAGGGAGGCAAATGGGCAGAATCCTCCCTTCTGGGCTGAGTGGTTGTAAATACATTCAGCCAAAGCTACCTAACTCCAATGCTGCAGAGAACATCCCCGGCCCTTGTATGCCCTGGCTACAGGACAGCTGAGCAGAACCAGAGGACACATGCACTGGCAGATCCTCTGATCCTGCTTCCTCCCTACCTGTGCAACACTGGCTCTGGCCTGTGTCAGGCCAGCCCAGCTGCACAGCTCTCCCCCCAAAATCCAGCACAGGGGAGAATGCCTTGGCTCTACTGCTCTGCCTGGCCACTAGTGGAAGCAGGATCTTCCCTTTCCCATGTAAATTATTAAACGTGGGTAGCCTTGATACACTCTCTGCCCTTCAATCACCCACGCTCAGAACCTTCCCTCCACCGCACCCTCCCTTTTGTCCAGTCTCAGCTCCCATCCTAGCTGCCCTATGGCAAACTGAGAAACAGCATGGAGAAAACTGAGTGCCTGACCCTCACCACTCCCACTAAAATCTCCCCCTCCACCACTGCAGAAAACACCACTTGCCTACTCCCACCTCTGGTCCGTCACTATTGCGCCAAGTGCTTTCCTTTTGGCCTCCCAACACACAAGCAGTTCCACACACCCACGCCCCCCATTATGACATCTACAACTCTACCCTGTTGTCTTCGATCCTACCATGCACTCACTGCCTAGTCCTTGGTCAGTACTTGCTTCCAGTTCTGCAATCCAACCTCTTCTATATGGCCTCCAATACCTTCTCCTGTGCCCTTCCAATGGGTACTAAATGCTGCTGTTAACTTCACCACTTGGACCATGTCACTCCCCTGTCTAAAACTCTCATCTGGCTTCTTCTTGCGTTCTGCATCAATTCAAGCCCCCCCTCCACCTCATTATAAAGTGTCTGCACCATATGACTCATTTATACATCTATTCCTCCTCTTCCTCCAACTTCCTCCCCACCACCAAGGAGTTCTTAAATGCCCCTTTAATGTCTTTCTCTTATTATCCCTGTCACATCTTCTCCCATCAGGTCATCTCCTGCAAATCCAGTCCACTCTTGTGCCAAATAACTACCCTTCATTTGGATGGCTCCTGAACCAACGCTCCTTTCTTTGGGAGGGCTTGATGGGATTCATGGAAGGGAGTGTTACTGAAAAAGGACCTACTGCGCCGACCTCTGTCTCCTAGTCACCAACTGTCTGAACTGCTATCACCATATCTTCCATTCCTGTATGGCTTCTGCAGTAACGGTGCTGAAACAACAACAACTGGGCCTGGGATTTTCCTCTTAGTTACACTGATGTACAGGAGAAATGACACCAGTGTCAAATCAATGCATACAAGAGGAGAAACAAGCCATAAGAACGGCCACAATGGATCAGACCAAAAGGTCTACCTGGCCCAGTATTCTGTCTTCCGACAGAGGCCAATGTCAGATGCCCCAGAGGGAATGAACAAAACAGCTTATCATCAAGCAATCACTCTCCTGTCATCCATGTCCAGCTTCAGAGAGATTAGGGACACCAATCCTACCCATCCTGGCTAATAGCCACTGATGGACCCAACTCGCATGAATTTATCTAGTTCCTTTTTGAACCCTGTTAAAGTCCATTAAACTTTTGTATCTACACCATAAACAAACCCTCCCTCTGTTTCCTTAATGTGCATTTAGCACAAAGCCTTTAATTAATGGGAAAATAAACATTTCCAGATTATATTTGGGTTTGATCATATTGTGTGTAAATAAGGGCCTACGGCAGAATATATGATCACTTGGCAATGTTGTTTTTGCTCAAGACAGAATGTTCTTGCTAATGCTTTGGCAAGGCTCATGCATTACCGATGAGATTGTACTTTGGAAGCACATCTCAAAGGGCCCTGTGGGAGGATAAGAACAGCTGAAACTGTTACAGGGAGAGATGGAAAAGTCTTTTTTATTACTTCTGGTATTTATCATGGATTATTTGAAAAGAGGGAAATAAAGGAAATTAGCTTACATCACTGGATGCATGCAGCATCTCTGCGGCCTTCTCATACTCTGGCTTCATTTTCTTACAGTGCCCGCACCCTGCCAGAGAAAATCCAAATTAAAATCTGTATTATGCAGTGATGTTGGCAACTGAATTTAGAGCTTCAGTAAAACAAAGAATCATGGTTAGTCATTGACCCATCCCACTACCATCAATGTCCTGACCCGCACAGTGGAGATTTACTCAAATTCACAATAAGTTTTATTTGCAGGGCAACAGCAACAGTTTAGATTCATTTCCAAAACAGTCATTAGAATTTAGATTGTGTAAACAAAAGCAATTAACCCATTCTGTGTTATTCTGGAAAAGAATCAGAAATACAGAATATGAAGCATCTGTCAAGTCACTGGGCAAATTACATCTCTGTGCCTGTTTCTCCCACCTGTGAAATGGACATTCTTCCTGTCTGTGGGGTTTAAGAGAGGCAAAATGCTTTGTGCCCCTGCAGCGAGTATCACACAAAAAGTAACTGTAAATTATTAATATTCCATACTGAAAAGAGAGAGGGGGATCTAAACTTAAGCTACAAGATCCCAGACGTACTGTGTAAAGCAAGCCCTTGCTAACTGTTTTAAAAGAGCTGAACTGAGATCCAGTTTCCTTATTTATTTACAATTGACATTCTCAGCTGCCCCACTCGAGCAAACAGCTTCTCCCTGCAATGCAACTGCTGTTAACCAGGAGTCAGAAGGCTCAACGACAAAGCCACAATCATGTCATTCAATGGTATCTGTATCATTCCAGAACAGAGAAAACATAGGTATTGGCCATAAACTGCAAGAAGCAGAAGACCAAATCCCTCTGTGGGACAGACTGGACTGTAATTTGGCACATCACAAATGGCAGCAGTGGAAAGCACTTTTAGATACAAAGCAGTGGTCTGAGGCGGGAGATTATATTAATTTGGAAGAGGTAGCAGTATATCAACAAAGGGACAGGTTATTAGGAGACTTACATCGTCAGTGAGCAACTAAACCTTTCCATACCACTGCGCTTCTGCGTCAGGTCTGGAAACCACAGTTACCAGAGGGAAACAAACAGAACTGACAAGCAGTCGTGTAGGTACAGAAGGGAGCTCTTATCAGAGACAGCAGACTGAAGAATTTGCACCCGTATGTCCAATCGGAGGCAGCTGCGAAGTCCATCTTTGAGAACACCATTACCAAGGCTTCAGTCTTCTTGTGACGATGCACAGCAGAGAACGGTACTGTGTGAGCTCTCTTCAAAATAGGACAAACACACTTTGGAGCCTCAGGGGCCAGACTTCCACCCGTTCAAATCCATGTCCACCTAGTGAAATCAAGCAAGCTGTGCCCACTGCTCTGGGGGGAATTCTGTGCCACTACGCATGTGCAGAACTCATCTGTCCCATACTTTTTTTCCTTCCCCAAAGAAAATACGTTGTGACAGAGAGGCTCTTTCACCCATCAGGGACTGCTGTGGTACCAGGACAAATGCTGTGAGAGGTGAGCCAGTTGCTATCAGCAAGTGACAGGGGAGAGCAGAGGCTGCATTCTTCACAGCTCTCAGCCTGACGGGCCAGGTGAGGTGGCATGGGACACGGGGGAAGGGAGACAGACAGAGCAGGCTACACAGGGCTAGTCAGGAAAGGAGACCTCTCAGCCGGGGGTTCAGAAGGTCCAGGGGTGGGGGGATCAGAATGGAGTGGGGGTGGGGGCTGCAGAGCCATACGGAGGTGGGGAGAGGCTGAGTAGGGGTCCATGGACACGTGGGGGTGCCAGCCAACTTTGGTTATGGGCAGCAGGAGGAAGCAGGGTCACATGGGGAGGAGGAGAGGAAAGTGGTTGTGTGGGGGCACAGGATGATACCGGGGCAGATGTGTCTCCATGAGTGGGAGAGGCTAAAGATCAGCCAGAATTTACATAGAAGAGGCTCCCCAACAATCCTCCCCCCACCCAACAACAAAAATGTTCCATATTTGCCCCACCCACCCAACCCATCCTCCAGCTTCACTCTCAGGATTGTGCCAGCAGTTACTTCCCTCTCCCTCATCTCTTCCATTACCCCGGCCCCTCCTCTGCACTGCTTCTGAGGGGCACAGGAAATGCATTTCACGTACTGTAGTTTAAATAAACTATTACTTCAAGTCCTGTATTAATTTGCTTAGTAAGGAGTCTACTTCTCGAAGAGCATTTCCTGAATCTTTCTGTGGTCTGTTCTGTTACAGACATACTTGTTGACAGGTATTTGGTAATAAATTACCAGTTTAAATTACCAAAAAAACCTGGAACTAGTGTGATTATATTGTGTTATTTAGACAAATAATATGCAAATTTAGCAGAATTTTAAAATACCGTGCACAGAATTTTTAATTTTTGCTGAATTCACACCAGCTGAGGATTTGGCCTGATGAGATTAAGGAGCACACTGTCTGTGTGACTATGGCTTTACATCATTATAGCTTACACTGTAAAACTGGAGCCATGCATCAAGGAATGAGGCCCATGTCTGCTATGACGAATACTGGAAGTGTTGACAGGAAGAAGAGGAGATTTTCTAAACTACTTAAGGGACGTTGGAGCATAAGTCCTACTGGCTGTCAGTGGGACAGGTACTTTGGAGCCACTGTGGTAGTTTTGAAAATCCCAACCTATGCTGTTATCTCAACCTCCAGCATGCTTCTCATCACCACAGAATGGTAGCATGTAGCAAGTGAAAAAAGGAACAGCAGAATAGTTGAGACATCACAATGCAAAGGAAGATTACTGAATGAAGACAGGAGTGTACAATTCTATGCAATTAGGCTCTGCCCCTGGCTGAATGAGACTGTAACGCAAACTCTAAGTCACAATAATTAACTGGGTTATCTGAGAGCACAATCTGGCCTTTAAAATGAAAATGAATCATGGATATGCTACAGAGAAAGCAATATTCATATTCCACAACTGCTGCAATTATCAAACTCATCTCCAAAGTGAGTAATGTGCTTTCTACCTGCAAAGATTGGCGGTACCTTCATTTTAGCCTTCAGCTAACGATAACATTGCAAAGACCAAAAGCTCAGCAGGGACCACACTAAGTTCTACAGGATAGTAGATCAGACAGACGGTTTGTTCCAATGCTGCAGGTTTTAAGCCAACTTCACGAATGTGGAGATATGCCCAGTACTGTACGCTCCTCTTCCATATGCACTCAACGTCCTGCATCAGAAGCAGGCAGGATATGGCCTGTGGGCTGGATCTGGCCCACCAGGCCACAGGATCTGGCCCATGGCTTGCCCCACTGAGATCCTCAGTACGGCGACCATATCTCCCTGTCCCAAATATTGGACAGGGAGATTGGGGGGGGGGGGGGGGCGGCCCTTCCTGCCTCCACCAATTCCTGGGGAGCCGGGAAGGGAGGTGGCAGCTGCCAGCGCTTTATGGAAGCCCTGGGAAAGTGGCAGCTGCTGGCCCTCTCCTAGATCCACAGGAAAGAGCAGCCCCAAGCACTCCCTGGGGAAGAGCCTTCCACCGTCCCTTGCTCAAAACCCCGTGGAAGCACCTGCCCACTCTTCCCCAAGGCTCGAAGGTCGGGGAGGGGGGAACACGACTTAATACGGGACAACTAGTCCCTTTAAAAAATAAGTCAAGGCGCCTTTTTGGCTTCCCTAATACAGGAGGCCTAGTCACTCTAATCGTCAGGCATATAACAAAAAGCTGTTTAAAGCAGTGTGGGGAGCCCCATGCTTCTTTAAGCACCTTCCTGCTCCACATAGCTCTCTGCTCTGGACCCCAGGGGGAGGGGGAGGCTTTGCAAACTGCGCCCGCCCCTCAGCAAAAGTCTCAACTCCTATTGGCCAGTTTCTGGTTTCCAACCAATAGGAGCTCAGAGATTTTGCTGGGGGACGAGGACAGGAGCAGAGAACGAAGCCTCCCTTGACATCTAGAGCAGAGAGTCACCCAGAGCCTGCTTGGCCCATCTGGGGTTGCAGCAAGCAGGGAACCTGCATCAGAGGGCTGATGGTCCGAGGCCGCCCAGGTAGTTGCCTCCTGGCCCAAGTCTGCTTCTGGCACCTCGGCCTCTTCCTCCCTCAGGACACAACTCCCCACCAGACCCACCCCCACAGAAAAGTGCAACCCTTGACCACTTACCAAAATCCTGGAATGGCTCCCCATCAAAAATTTTTGCCCACCTCTGTCCTACAAAGTCTACCCAACCCCTGTAGTTTAGGAAGCAAGAAATAAGGAATGGAAGCTGAATGTAGGCCAGTGGTGCGCATCCCACGGATCACAGCTCCAGAGCCATACGTGGCTCTGAGCATTGCCGCCACTTACTTCTCTTGCAGGTCTGGAGGCTGCCACTGCTTACAGTTTAAGTGGCAGCAGCCTCCAGAGCCACAAGTGGAGTCAGCGGTGGCAGGGAGCCCCAGAAGAGGAAGCCAGCAGGGCAGGGAGCCACCTGCGCATTGCCTGCAAGGGAACGCTAAGGCTGCAGGAGAGCTGGGGGAGAGGGGTGGCTGAGCCTGCACTGCTGAAGCCGTGCTGAAAAGGAAGCGGCATGGGGGAGCAGAAGGGGGGCAGCAGCAGCTGTGGAGGAGCCAAGCACTGAGCTCATTGCTTAGTCAAGTAAAACACTGGGTGGGAGGATGGGACTGATAGGGCTTGAGACTGGGGACTGGGGGGTGGCTTTGGGGCCTCAGGGGTCACGACACAAGTGCAATAAAATATGGGGGTCATGGGTGAAAAAAGGTCGAGCTTTACCTCTAAAGAAGCTCTTCCCCTGCCCCTCCAAATAAACAACGTTCTTAATTGCACATGACCCTTGGTACCATTAAAATGACAGAAAATTACACACCATCTATATTGCAGCAAATGGTTTTCAAAACCACTGCTAAACCCATATGCACTTCTACCTCTCAAGCTGCCCCAGTTCTGCCTGAAGAAGACACGAAACAACCAAGCTGCTGCACAGGAAGCCTTCCCCAGACTAGAGCCCTCCAGACTATAAGTATCACTGTTTTTCCAGGTCACTTATTTACAGTTGGTCTCTCTTACCTTGAGGCTACTGAAGTAGCATCGTGTTGGTCACAGCCTCTCATTTCGACACAGCATTGTCCGAGGCTGTCAAGAAAAGGCAGAAATGGCCCTCCAGCTCAGTGAGGGCCAGCAAGACGGTCACAACCAAGATGGTTTCTAGGGATAGGGTCATTTTGCTAACTGCGCTTGTGTACCTAGAACTTGTGGGGTGTGCCAACTGACCCGCAGCCGTACTCTGATTGATTGCAGAGGGAACTCACAGTTCACGTAGTCCGTAATCAGCGTGCACCTTACTTCATGGGCCCTTGCTTTATGTGCTGTCGCTTTAGTAACACCAGTAGGGAAAAAAAAAAAGCTACACGGACAGAAACCAGAGGAATCTGGCAACCCTGCACATGAGCAATGGTAAGCAAAATGCGTCACAGACCACACACACAACCTCAGTGTACCACAGACTGCCCCACACTGAATCAGAGCAATGGTGACATTGGATTTATGTTGTTGCCAAAAGAGGCAAACTCCAGGAGGGGGATAAGTTTGGATTTTATGTGGGATGTGCATTTTCTGTTCAGATCCAGAGCAGTGTGGGAACTCCACCCACACCTCCCCCCCATGCTATTAAGAAAAGTACAGCAGACACACACTAACCGCAAGTGATCAGTACACCAGTCAGGTATCTCTTCTTCCAGCACAGAGCATATTCCCCAGCCTCATACCGAGGTATTGTTCATGACTACATCAGAAGAAAGAGTAACACCAACACCATGTCATCCCTTGGGGGTGGCCCCATCCAAGCACCAGTTACCAAGACGGTAAGTTTTGAGAGCATTACAGCAGAAAGATGGTTAGCAGGGCAGCAGGCCAAAGAGAATCCACCTCATTCCTCTATAGCTGTGGATTCTGTGCAGTGGTAACAGGGCTTCTGTCTTCAAAACTAGTGAAAGCAAGCCTCAAACACACAAGGCACAGCTATAAAGAGGCATAAGGTACCATTTTGACAGTCAGTTCCCCAAGCACTTCGGCAGGCCAGGTTTCCTATTTGCGGAAGACAAGAGAAAATTGAGCAAAACCACCCAGTATATAGAAAAATGAACTTAAAACATACAAGCCAACCTCTCGGTCTCCTCTCCCCTCCCCTCCATCACTGATCAGCAGGTTTGTCTAATCTAACTACAGGTGATTCTGAAATTGAGTTCAGAGGAAATGATGCAAGCCTCAGAAAAAACAGAGTGGCTCCAGCATCAAAGCAATGACAGACTCTCAGCCATCAGGTGGCAGGGAACCTGTAAGGAACTTTATGACTGGAAATGTTGCACCATATATCAGGCTAATTGGTTTTATGTTCTGGGCAAGAGAGGGAATTAATTCAAATTGAAATAAACAAATGGCTGCTTTAACGGTAAGAAATGGTTTCATGGGTTAATCAGTCATTAGAAGCAAGCAAAATAGGGCTATAAATATAAACCATGATTCTTTCTCAGCAGAAATCTCCCAGGCCCGCAATGGACAAAGGCTGCTAGAGAGGTTTTAATGTCACAAAAACCAAACAAAAACCAAACACCCACATAAACCCCTACAACAGGGGTGGGGAACCCCCAGCCCAAGGTCTGGATCTGGACCCCAAGGCTCGGGGCTCCCCTCCACAGCATCTGGGCCATGGTGGGGTGGAGAGTTTGTAGCTGGACCAACCACGCCAAGGCTGGGTGAAGACCACAGGCACTGCCAGGAACCAGAGACTGGGAAGCGCTCCGGACTCCGCTGCCGCTCACTGCTGTTCCCTGAGCTGGGGAAAGGGGAAGCGCAGGGAAGGAGCAGCGGTCTCCGCGGTGCTGCCTGGAGGCTTTCTACTGCTGCTCTGATTGGCTGGAATTCTAGCCAATCAGAGCAGTGGAGGGCAGTGCCTCAAAGCAGAGGGATGGGACGCAGAGCCAGGTGTGTCAGAAGATGAGCAGGTAAGCTGCACCCCCATCACCCAGACCCTGCCCACCTTGACTGCTCCTGTCCCCCTTCCTGTACCCTCTCCCACCTCACGTCCCCACCCACACCCTGCTCCTGCCTCCTCCCTCCCAGACCCCTCACTCCTACTCTTACCCCTCCCTTCCAGACCCAACATGCCCAACCCCCACTTCCCGACCCCGCAGCTCAAACCCTCCTGCACCCTTCCTCGTACCTAGACCCACCCCCAGCCTGCTCCTGCACCTTCCCTACCCAGACCCTCCTACCCCCTCCACTCAGACCCCCCCACGCTCAGCCTGCTCCCTTACCTCCCTCCCCTCATATTAAATATTTTAGAAGGAAAAATTTGGTTATCAACAAAACTTTCTCACAGAACATCTGTTCACATTGCACAGGACACCCAAGTTCCACGGACTACAGTTTGGGATTGTGCTTCCACCCAGCTGGGTGATGGGGACAGGCAGTACCTCAAATTAGTGTCCTGGAACCTCCATGTTCACCCATGTTAAATGGTTACGATGTGTTCTGTACAACACATGCCTTGTTTTACATTGTTTTAAAAGTTTTGATCTGCCCAACTGTAATAGCCTGGTGGAATGTGTGTACTGTAATTGCATGTAAAGGTATGAGGGCAGACATCCCCTAAGCGTTCTCCATTCCCTCTGAAAACCAAGGGGCAACGAAGACTTGATCCTACACCACTGAGGCCCAAGATCTTTGCCATCTTATCTTACAGATGGATATGTAGTATCTAAGCATGTTGCAATCTTTTTGACTATTTATCCTTACTACTCCCAGGAAGTAGGGAAGTACTCTTCATTTCACTTTACAGAAGGGAAACTAAGGCAGACAGACAGACTGAGGGACTTGTCCAAGGACACAGGGAAAGACTGCGGCGGAGCAAAAAAATTAAACCTGGACTTAAGGCTCAGACTGGCACCTTAACAAGCAAATAACCCTTCCTCTAGTCATATCAGTGAGCCCTGGGAACACTCATCAAATAAATCCCTTATTGTTATACAACTGATGAAAGTTATGTACAGAAGAGAAACCATGGACTCCCCCCTTTGATGATTAGCTATCCAAGTTTTACTGAACAATTTAGTGGCTAGGATTTTTACAAAGTTCTCACTTTTATTTACATGATCTATTGCTATAAACTCACATCGATTTTTTTTAATCACAATCCCACCTACATTTTTCAAGAGCTCACAAAAAATCAATAGCGGGATTTTCATTTTACAGGTTAATGATATTACAGGGATGCTGTTCTATTGCATGCGAATAACTGCTGAACTGAAAGATGGTGCAGTAATTAGGCTGATAGATATGACAGCGAATTGTCTACTGTGGATTTTACTCCTTTGGATTTCTTTTGTTGTTGGTCTTAAAAATTCTGCAACCTCAAGCACTTTGTATCCGTAAATAAACACCCTTTGAAGTATTTTTTTCGGGGCCCTATACAGATCCTACTGAAATCAGCTGCAAAAAACGCAGGTGCTTCACAGAGAAGGATGAGGGCCCAAGACTGTAGCAGAACCATTTACACTATGGTAGCAGAGTCCAAGAATTTCTTCTGTACAGCAGCACCTTTCTCCACGGTTTACGATTCAGATGAAAAAATGGAAATGAAAGCTGACATACTAAATTACTTGGCATACTGCTCCTCTGCGTTTGAGCTCACGTTCTTCTCAAAGCTGCTCCTCGGAGAGCAAGGCAGGTGGGGCATATAGGATATGTAAGGCTGCACATCACTGTTGCTACCCTCCTGCAGTGCCCACGGGTCACCCAGCCACCCATCACGGCCACTTGCTCCGTCACTGCCTCCTGCGGTTAGCCCCACGCACCTAAATGGTGCCAGCCCAGCCCAGTTATCTGCATGCACTGATGCTGCCTACGCCACGTGTCTCCACTCTGGAATGCCTCATGTGCTGCTTGGCCTCTACCTACTGAACAAATTATTAACAAGGACTCAAATATTCACCATGCACAAATTAATAACTAATCAGATGCTTGCTAACCAGCACGGGCACCCCTTCTTGGGGGTGAGTATGTGAGAAAAGCTCTTCCCACTGCTGACGCCCACCTGTCAACTTCGCCTGGTCCTGCCCCGTGATCTAGAAGCAGGAACTAGAAAAGTGGTGAGTGCTGATGCTAAGTACCAATGACAGGCTTAAAAGGACATTAAGTTTATGTACTAAGGCCCTCAAAAGTCACGTCAAAATTAAGATGCTCGTCTCCCTTTTATCTAGCAATCTAGTTTCTTATACCCGCAACTCCAAACGTAGTATCTGAGTCCCCTCGTGTGTTTGCAATATGATTCAGACAAAGTAACTGTGTCATTTCCAGACACAGGAGTACAGTAAATCCTTGATTTAACAGACCCTGATATAACAGACTTAGCAAACAATGGACACTGTGTGATGACTCAAAATTACTCAAGATATTTAAGTCCAAAGCTCAAGAGTTACAAGCAGATCTCACAAGTCTAGGCGATTGGGCAAGAAATCTGATGCTGATAAATGCAAAGTAATGCACACTGGAAAGCACAATCCAAACTATGGACGCAGTATGATGGGGTACACATTAGCTGTTACCACTCCAGAATGAGTTTGGTGTCACTGCGGACAGTTCTCTGACAATATCTGTTCCATGTGCAGTGGCAATCAAAAAAGCTAACGACGCTATGTATCATAAGGCAAGGGACAAGTAAAGCAGAATATCATAATGCCACCGTACAAACTGATATGCCCACAACTTGACTGTTGCATACAGTTTTCAAAACAGGTACAAACACTGGAAAAAATTCAGAGAAGGGAAACACAAATGATTACAGCCATGAAACAGCATTATCCAAAGAAATATTAAAAAGACTAGGACTGGTCATCTTGCAAAAAAGAGATGACTAAGGGAAGATATAATAAAGATCTAAGAAATCCTGACTCGTGTGGTGAAAGTGAAAGTATTATTTACCCTTTCACATGACACTAGAGCCAGAAGTCACCCAATAAAATCAACAGGTAGAAGGTTTAAAACGAACAGTGGGAAGTGCAGTAATGGATTTCCTTCTTCACACAACACCCCATTAACTTGTCAAACTTCTTGCCTGTGTGTGTTGTGAAGGCCACAAGTATAACTGAGTTAATCTGTATCAGAGAGGTAGCCATGTTGATCTGTATCAACCAGAACAACAAAAAGTCCTGTGGCACATTGTAGACTAACAGATATTTTGGAGCACAAGCTTTTGTGGGCAAAGACCCACTTCATCAGGTGCATGAGTGGACAAAGACTCATTCATCTGATGAAGCAGGTCTTTGCCCATGAAAGCTTATGTTCCATAATATCTGAGAGTTAATCTGTTCATTCACTCTGAAGCAGCAAAGGGCAATCTTGGTTAGTGAGCAGAATGCATGAAGCCTCCCTTTATCTCAGTGGGCTGCAAGACTGTCATAACCAAGACAGTCTCCTGGGATAGGGTAGTTTTGCTACTTGTGTTCAAAAGCTAGAATTTGCAGTGTGCGCCAACTGACTGGATGCAAAGGGATCGTACAGCTCTCACAGCCAATGTTGTGTGCAGTCAGCATATATCTCACTTCACGTGCTCTTGCTTTACATGTGCATCACTGTAGAAATGCCGCTCGGAAAAAAAAGCCATGAGGGCAGAAACCAGCAACTCTGCATTGTGGGCAATGGTAAACAACATTGTTCATGAGCCACACACAAAACACCAATCAGTCACAGGCATCCTACAGGCCGCAGATCACCCACCACTGCTCTGAAACCTCTGGCACCAGCTGCTGGGGAAAGACTGGACTCTAGGCTAAATGGTGAGTTTGAGTAATTGCTAGGGCGACCATATCTCCCTGTCCCAAATATGGGACAGGGAGATATGAGGGGGAAGGGTGGCTCCTCCTGGCTGCCCCAAGCCCCAGGAAGCTGGCACCCACTCCCACCCCGGCCCCAAGAAACACCAGCCACCAGCCATCCCCAGCCAGAGCCCTGGGGAAGTGGCCGCGGACGCTCCTTCCCCCACAGGCCTAAATACAGGACAATTCATCCCTTTTAAAATGTCAGGATGCCTGTTTGGCATCCCAAATATGTGACTGTCCTGCCCAATACAGGACAGATGGTCACCCTAATTATCACAGTAAGGGGAGTTCTTAAAATGGTCTTTAAATAAGTTTCATAGTAGGAAGTTCTCTCTCTCTCTCTCTTTTTTTTTTTAAACTTCTTCCTTTTTTCCCTCCCTTTTGTTTATTTTCAGAGTCCAACCCCTTTGCAGAGCCTTCTGAGATCTGCTGTTCCCATCCCTGCTGGCTTCACATGGCACAAGGCAAGAGATGGTGAAGCTCCTGAGAATCCCTACCTCATTCGAGTCTTCATCCAATTCTCAATGAAGCCAATGGGAGCCTTAAATGGGAGGTGGCTCCATCCCTCTGTGAATAGTTTCTGAAGCGTGCATCACGTCACATGGCTCTTCAGTCAAGGGGCTAATGTGTTCCCTTATCAAGTGTACATACGCAATGTTCTCTTACAAGATATGCAGACAAGGCCAGGCTCTTGTGAACGCCTGCCTCATTCACTACCAATGTAATTACGTTACTCCATTAATTTATTTTGCTCTGCACCTAATGTGCCAGGCACGATTCATCTTCTTTTCTGTCTCCCATATAACTGAATTTGAGTAATGTTATATTTATAAAATGTATTACTCTGGTGTGAAATCCAATTTTCCAAGACTGAACTTCACCAGGAAACTCACAAGGGATGCCCCCTGAATGAGGGGTATTTCCCTGCCAAATTTCAGCTTCAAGTCCTTCCTTTTTCAAGGGATGGAAATAAATGTATATGTCATTTTATAACAGAGAAATGGAATCTTTTCCCATTCTCACCTCACTTAACAGCTCAGTGGAGCCACCATTCACTGCAGGCCTAGGAACAAGGTGTGGAAAGGCCTTGTGCCATGCCCTCGAAAGGAGTGGGGATGAAGGAAGTCAGTCCTTGGCTGTGCCTGAACCGCAGTGCTGGGCCCTCCATGTGAGCCCTCACATCTGCCTGGAGCAGCAGAGTGGTGCTTCTACAGTATTTCAAAGGGACCCAGGGCTCCAGGCCCCTTTGAAATGTCAAGCCCCTGTGCATTTGCCTCCCTTATTCCCCCTGGCCACCAGGCCTGAATGAGCTTTCCTATGCTCAACCCATACACTCATCTTCAAGGAGAGATCAAATCTGAAAAACATCAGCATCACAGTATAATGTTTCTGAAAGCTATAAATGACTGAAAAACAGGGAATACAAATAAAAAATCTCCAGGTTAAAAGTTTCTCATCCTACATTACAGAAGAGGTGTCTTTGTAACTAACTCCACTGATGGCCAGAACAGCTGAGGTCTGTGTGTTTGAACTCCACATCGAACACCCACTTTTTTACAACGGATCTTATCTGAAGCAAAAGTGAGATTTGAACTCAAAATCTTTGGCACTACAGACCTGAATCTTTACCATCTGAGCTAAAAGGCTAATTCTCCTAGCTGGAAGCAGCAGTGGACTCGAATTGCTTATGCAGATCAGCCACTAGAGGGGACAAAGATCATACTAGGCTACCACTGGTTATGCATACAGATTAGAAAGGTATCTCACTGGTATCCATATTATTGAATTTAAGGACGATGACAACTGCTGCATGGAAGCGCTGTACTAAGCCAATGTGTGGGACCAATGTGAGCACGCTCCTTGAAGGACTTTCAAAGTCAGTTCTCGAGTGCACATATATATCAAATCTCAAGAAGTAATGAGGGAGCCTATGTACCGTCTCCTTCCCCAAAGCTTAACACAGCAACAAACAAAAATTCCGTTTGTTCCTTCAGCCGCAGACAAAACAGCTTGCCCTCATGCAGCTCATCATGATGAAATCACAGAGGAAACTAAAAAATGAATAGGATGAGTCTGTGGGTTCAAAGGCCTGCCGCTGCATTGCTGATGAGCTTCAACCCGCGCTGTAAGGACCACTTTTAAGGCTACATAGTATATCCAGTCCCCAGCCTCTTCAACCCGTGGCTCCTCTGCTGAAACACTAACTGCTAAAGTATCTGTTTTGTAAGGCATCTCCAGAGCATGTGCCCACGGGAACTGGAAGGAAGATTTATCAATTTATCACTCTGAAATACACTGGGGGGTTTGGTTTTTGTTTTTAACTTAGGCTCGGTCTAAACTACCTCGTAGGGACATGCAAAAATCGGCCTATCAGGGGTTGGCATCGACCCCTGTGCTCCTCGCAAGACACGAGGAGTAAGGGAGGTGAGCAGGAGAAATGCGCCTATCAATCTGCTTCAGTGAGGACAGCCATGTAAGTTGATTGCAGATATACTGATTCTAGCTATGCAACTACAGTAGCTAGAACTGTGTACCCACAAACTACTTACTTTCCCTAGTGCAGACAGAGTCTCAGTAAAAAGTGAAACCTATGGTCCCATTTTGTCATGCACAACAGTGAAAATGGGAAATAACACCCCTGAAATCAGCAGGAGAGAATGGGACTCCGCTGTGTTTAGGTTTCTGAGCTGCTTGCTCACAGCTCACATTGGATGAACTTCACAGCACTGGTAATACAGGGTCACAGCCCTCCTCAAAAATGTTGCACTTCACTGAACATAAAGCAAAAAATGGGCTGAGATTTTTCAGTGCCAACTGAGGGATTTTGCCATGCAGCTCCCACAAGCGAAGACACCTGTGGGGCCAAATCATCTACTTGAAAAGTCTCAATCATATAACTCACAGAACATAGAGGAGAATAAGGCACATCAGAAAAGTGTTTCTAAAGAGGAAGAAAGGGAACGTCACTAAAATCTCAATGAAGATCCCAAACTAGAAACATTTCTATCATTTCTACTACATTCGTTCTCACCAGCCCGACTGTTTAGGACTAAACTGAGATGATGTGCATCACCAGCTGCATCTCTGACGACATGAAGTGCACACCACACCTGCATTGCTCACCACAGTGGGAAGAGCATCACGGCTCCCTTGGCACAACAACAGACCCAAAAGTAATATTGCAGTCTCCAGGCCCTCTGCAACAGGTTACACCATATGCCTAAGTCAATCCTGGGATGAGATCTGCTCGGAAATGGATTTGACGTGGGTTTAGGCTTTGAGACTTGGAAGAAGTGGCTGCAGCAATTTTTATCAACTGCTTAACCCTAAAAGGAGCTCTCCCTTTCCTTCCAAAGCTCCACCAGTTCTGAGATAAGCATGGCTCCACTGATTTCACCGCCGTGGCCACCGTGTGGGAAGGGAATCAACCTAAAGGCCTTGACCAGGCCACCAAACCAACATCAGACTTTTCACTGCCCTAGCAACTGGGCCATACTGCTGACTCGGTGCTTGCTTAATGTCCCACAAGAGACGAGCACTCAGGAGGTCATTAGTACGTGATGTAAAAGGAATGGTGATACTATTTTAAATATTATCAATGTCACCTGGGTTAAGAAAACCTAATGAAAAGGACCCCCTATGCACGAAAGGCTAAGGCTTTTAAAATCCATTCCGGAATGGATTTTAACTCAATTCCGAGACTTCAAATGCCCTTTGGCAGCATTTCTATTGACTTATCAGGGACTCAGTTAGCCTTATTTTGTATGAGACTTAATAAAAAAATCGAGCTTTGGTGGGAAACACAGGGGAAAGAATTTAAGCGTAAGAACAAAAGTGCAGAGCTTGTGTTTTCCTTTGAGAAATACTGTTCAAGAGACCCTTAGTTCCCTGGTTTGGTGGCAGTATTCTTCATGAGCTGAGTGGTTGCCCAGGAGAGATTCAGGTGCCACCAAGCTGCTCAGCAGAGCACCCACAGCCACTCACAGTGGGAAGCATGTGTTTCTACTGGTGATGCGCAGCTACACATGCCTTGTTGCACATAAAATTTATTCTGTGCGTGGATGGAAAAAATTACAAGGAACATTTTCTGATGGTTATTGTCTTTTGAGGGGTTTTCACACATGCCTCACCAAATTACTGCCCCAAGACAGATGCAAAGCAAAATGTGCCTAAGAAGAGATTTAGAAATGAAAGTCCCAATTAGCTCCTAAGTCCTTGGGCATTTTTTAGCATTTTACCAGCAGTCTAGACCCACTGTGCTATAAATTGCGAATTTCGCTCCTGTTTTAGGAACATATTATGAACAGGTCAGATTTTTCAGAAGTGCTCTGCACGCAGCCCTGCAGTCAGTAGAAGCAACTGGCTGTTTCTGAAAAATAGGCCCCTTATGCAGGTTTCAGGAAAATGGATTCAGGAGCCTAAATTTAGGTTGCTATGCTTTAAAGTCTTGGCTCAGGTGCTTTTCAGACCTTCTCTATTACAAATTGCAGAACTGCCTCTGTTTATATTGTGGTGTGGGGGTGAGATGAATAGCCCTGGTTGGGACCGTTTGGTTCAAAGCAAAGCAATGAGGGGCCCATGCTAACACGCTGTGAAACACCCCTGCTGTGTTGGAAGAAGGCTTCTGGGCCAGCAAATTTGTGTGTTACCAGCCCTGAAGCATCAAACAGCCAGACTAACAAAGTGAAAAAACACAATAAAAGATGCAAGTGTGTTTAAATAAAACAGGGTTTCATCCTTTCAGCGCAACGCTGAGATGGGAAAATCTAAATGCAGCCACATTCTGTCCCCACCCCTCAACCTGAAGAGCCAGCGCTGGGTAAGCCCCGACCCCTACTCCCCAGATGGAGTGCCGCACAGAGGCGGGGGGGCAGTGCAGGTGGGGATGCACTTTTCAGCCCCCAGTTTTCCAGTGCCCCTGACCAAAGTGTCTATCACCTCCCAGAGGGCTCGATGCAGGGGAGAGGCGGCTTTAATGGCTCCTGCCCCTGCCATCCTGTCACTGCTCACCCACTCTCAATCAGGGCCCACCCAAGCGTCCCAGTCTGCCTATGCCACAGCCACAGGAGTCTATTTATTTACTTATTTAGAGATGATCGACTCCAGCTGTGACCCGGTACTTGAAAGCAGAACACTGGAGCCCCCGTATTCACCACTGTTGCACGATGATGGAATGTTCTGCACAACCCATTCCTTGGGAGGTATCATTTTTAAAGTCTTGCTCTGTACAACATTAACAGCCTGTACAACCTCTGTACAACATTAACAGCCATTAACAGGAGGACAAATCAGTTACTTACTGTTTTTGGTTCTCTGTGTCTTAAATATTGAGTCTGTTGTGGTCTGGCTATGGTCTGAAGAAGTGGGTCTGTCCCACGAAAGCTCACCTAATAAACTATTTTGCTAGTCTTTAGAGTGCTACTTGACTGCTTTTTGTTTTGATAGTGTATAGACTAGCACGGCTTACTCTCTGTTACTAAAAGAAGGGAAGGTGAAATCACCCCTTGGCCTCTCTGTCTACAAATCAACATCTGCAAATACATCTGGAGGACAAAGACCTTGAACTGCCAGAGGGTGATCCTAGGCTGGAAAAGAATCCCATTCTGTGTATTGAAGACCTGTGACCTGTTTGTAGCATCTATCAGGACAAGACTGCTGGATTCAAATCCTGCTTAAAGACAAATATGCAGCTCAGTGGCACCTTAAAGACTAATAGGGCATACATAGCAGCAAACGAAGTTACCTGTCAAATGCAGGACCAGCTGTTAATGAAGCAAATTACGTCAGGCTGGATGTGTCTCTGCTATATATATCTCCTGGATTCTGTAATTTCTACTCCAACTCCTCCGAGAAAGTGGGTTTTAAATTTGTTGGTTTCTACAGTACCACAGGACTGCTTGTTGTTTTTTGAAGTGACAGACTAAACATGGTTACCCCTCTAAATCCTGTTTGGTTTGCAGAACTCACCACAAATTTATTTTTAAGTAACCAACTTTGATCTCTGTGCTTGCCACTGAACAATTTAACAACTGTCCTTCTGTACTTAACTAGTCTGCTTTGTATTGCCCCCAGAGCAGTGGGTTTTAGCTGAAGCGTTTGAGAAATCGCAGCTCAGTTTACACATGCTAGTGTGGTCTCTCGCCTTCGAGAGAGGGCCGGACGGGGTAATGAACTTACCCAGGCATCTGACCAATGCAAAAGAGCACAGAGCTGGAATGAACCACAGGCTGGGAGTCAGAGGGAAGGGGGCTGGAGCCTCTCTTCTTGTTGGTTCATGAGTGGCTGAGACATCATTCAGGGTCTTCATTCGGGTGTGTCTCTGCCTTTGGATGTTTGTGAAAATGCAGCACCTGTCCAAAGTTTGCAGCTTGGAAATAGCACCTCACTGAGAGAGACATACCCCAGGCTGGTAGAACATAGGGTTCAGCAGTCCCAGAGTTCAGGCTGCATACTGTGGACACCATGACAGTCATACAAAGATTTATATAGGGATTAAGGGAGAAGTATACCACAGTAATCCAGGATCACAGCAAAGCTGAAGGCATGTTAGCTAACAGTTACAGAAATGAACCAAAACATTTGAATGCAACAATGCACACCCTGTGTGGATAGTTGAGAATGGCCTTCAGACTCACACCTCAAGCGCTCCTGAATGTGTTGTTTATGATTTCCCTCATCCAAACTTTCAAATCAGCTGAACATCTTCCTGAGAGCTTCACAATGCATTTGTTTAGAAAAATCTCTCCATTATGCCTAACCTAACTCAAAAAACAGAAACCTAACCTTAGCCCTGGTTTACACTACAAACTTATTATGTTGGCATACTTACATTGTTCAGGAGTATGAAAAATCCAACCCTCTGAACAATGTAGTTGTACTAACCTAACTCCCAATGTACAGAACACTCTGGTAATGGGAGAGCTTCTCCCACCAATACAGCTACCACCTCTCAGGACAGCGGAGTAACTATGTTAATGCACAGATAGCAGCTTTACCAAGCCCTTACTAAAGCAGAGCAACTATGGCCTGTGAGCCACATTCAGCCCAGGGATCCTTCTGTCTGGCCCCCGAGCTCCTGCCCAGGGAGGCTAACCCCTGAACCCTCCGCATCTGGTTCCCCCTCCACTGCAGCCTCAGCTTGCTCTCTTGCCAGGCCAATACTCCAGGCAGGTGGTGGTGGGGGAGGGGGTTTGGTGGGAGCAAGTAGTCCCGGAGAGGGGGTGGAGTTGGGTTGGGTGGGGGTAGGGCCGGGCCACACATGGCTGTTCAAGGAAGCAGATCTCCTCTCTCCAGGCCTCCACAGAATTTTGGAACTGTGGCTTTCAGGCCAAAACATTTGCCCGCTCCAGGCTTAGCGACTTGAAGCAGTGCACTTCCCTGCCTACTTACACACCAAAACTCAAAGAAATGTAACACTAGGCATAGGTTGATCACCCAGGACCACGAACTGCACTGCCACTGGTAGTGGACTGCACTAGTAGCATGGGGCTGGTGTTGTTACAGGAGGCTCAGTTCTGTTACCCTGGCTCACATTCGGGAGCACTTTACCCCCCCCAGGGTCCCAGTTACTTCAGGCAGCATTACTCGTGAAACAAGATGCAAATCCTTATAATTAAACATGCCATCATCTGATCCATCGGGGCTGTCACTAGCAGCTAAGGAGATGCAATAGGTGAAATACCACCCCAGCAAAATCCCACCGAACTGTAGAAGTTCGCTGTGATGGAGTTTGACTCAACATCACCACCTTAATGTTAATAAAACAAAATTAAAAAAAACCTTTTGTTTTCCTGTGGTCTCCTAGCACAAGGTGTATTAGTACTTTGGTCCTCTATGAAACTGTAGTTAAATTATCACTGCCCTCATTCCGCTTCTAGTGGAAGAACTTATATAGAGTAGATCCAGAATTCCCGAGACTAAACTGTGCATATATTTAATGAAGACACATTCACATCATCTAAGTTTCCCAAGGATGAAACAAATAACAACGAAGAGCCCTTTGCTTTTACTGCATGTTCTGCTCGAGTAATTTATCTTCTAATATCTGTAAGGTGACTTCATTAGCAAATTTAAGAAGTTCCTGAAGAAGATCTTTTAATCATGGAAATACCGTCGATGATAGCTGTCTGTTAATTAGTTTACATGTGCACTCTTGCTGATCCCTGGTGAGGATTTTTATGAGTACTCTGCAAGCTAAATTCTGCATGCATGCACACCTACTTCTGATGCCAATTTTCCGGATTTAAGTAAGTCATGCCAAGACTTCTTCCCAATTAAAAAACCAATTGTAGAAGACGGATTCCCGACCAATGGGTCAGGACAATAACATGGGTTGCCATTAGATTTTCTAAGGGTCGTCAGTTGGGCGGCTCCAAGCCGCACGTGGGTCTTTAAGCAGCCATTTACAGCTCCCACAGCTGCCACCACTCGCTCCCCCAGCTCCCAGTCCCTGCCCTGCCACATTGAAATGGAACTCAATTTCATTGGTTTAATGGCTGTCAGGAAGGATCCAGTCATTAAACCAATTAAATTGAGTCTGATTTCAGTGTGGCAGGGCAGCGAACTGCCGGTGTTGAAGGTGGGGGAAGAGAGCAGGAGGGCTGGGGTGGGGAGTCATGCACAGGAGGCAGTGGCAGCCCAGCAAAGGTACAGCAGCAGTGTGTGGAGCTCATGCAAGGTAGGCTGGAGGGGGGCATTTTGGGGCTGAGAGGGATTTAAGCCGGGGGTGGGGGAGTGCATTTTTCCAGGGGAGAATCAATATTAATATTAAAAACCAAACAATTCTACAATGCTTTACCAACACGAACTAACCAACTGTCATCACATCCCTTGGAAGTGCAGAACTACCGTTATCTCCATTTTGACAGAGTGGGACACTGAGGCAGGCAGGCAGGCCGGCAGGCAACAGTGACTTGTGAAAAATAAGAGGCAATGGGATTAGGATTCAGGAATACCTGAGTCTCAGTTATATGCTCAATATGCTAGATCACCTGCAGTGTAAGTGGGATGAAGAATGGAATGAGCAGAATATCAGGCGAGTGTTTCAAAATAACCAAGTCCTGTATATTCAGCATACTAGTTTTCAACTACTTTAAAAAAAAAAAAAAAAAGACCCTGAAACACAACCATCTCCAGGCTACTCACCTGTGTTCTGAAAGTATGACCGTTTAAAGCCAATTTTCATTTAGGAGGACCATTAAACTAAATCTGCAGCTTCACATTCAGACAGCGTGAAAGAGAAATGAAAACGATCCTCCTTTTATTTATAAAACAGGCATTTGGATCAGACCCTGGAACAGAAAACGCAAACTCACATGGTGCGTGGAACATCACTAGTACAGAAGAATGCTCCTTTATAAACTTGTCAAAGTCTTCATCCGTCAGATGATAAACTGCATTCTCCTCATCTGCCCAGGGCGTCTCCGGGGCTGGTGGCTGAGGTGGCAGGGGACTATAAAACAAACATATGCCACTGAGAGGCAGCACTTCTGTATTAAATAGCAATCACTTCAGCCAATCAGACTGCAGGAAAACAATCTGACTGTGCAAACACTACGCATGACATGCTAACCCCACCAAATGGAGTCCTGTAATTGGTTCCACTCTGAGCAGATAAGCACCGAAACCTAGATAAAATAGGGAGGAAAAAGAAAAATCCATGATGAGCACAAGCTCATAAAGACTATGGAACTAGACGGGGTAGAGCAAGGAGATCAACAGAAATGCTTTGTTATTTCATTACAATATAAAATGTGCTCTTTAAAAGCTACTTTTGAGCCAGGTCAGCAGAATGCTGCCTGTTCTACCAGAAACAGCTAGCGTTCACCTTTACACCTCCCACTGTAGATGAAAAGAAAATAGCAACTGTAAAACAGTCATTCTAACAAACAGCCTCAGAAAGCATGTCTCACTGGAGTCGGAGCTTGTATGCAGAGGTAAAGTGATGCAGGTGGTTTTGGAACTTTGAGCCAAGATTGTCTCTAGTGAGTAGAGTAGCTGAACAGCTCCCAAATACTTGCAGATTTATCCTCAATGTTGCCCTGTCTCACAACTGGGCATTTATACTCTGATTCAGCAAGGTACTTGGACATTAGAGATGGAAAAAGTACCCAATAAAAATGCAGCTTCTTTTGGGGGTGGGGGTGTTGTACTTAAGTACAAGTCACCAGTGTCCCTCTAGTCTAGAAAACTATTTGAGGGAAAGTGCACATGCACAAACAAATGTCATATCTTATTGTACTCAAGTATCCAGGAGTGTAAGCAGCTGCACTCTCACTCAAGCAACTTTTTGAGCACTTTTTCCACGTACGCTGGACACATGCCTAACTTCAAATACATGGCCAGTCCCACAGGCTTCACTGGGGCTGCTCATATGCTTAAAGTTAGCACACGCCTACGTACTCTGCCGAACTGGAGTCAGAGATCACATGACTGCTCGCGGACATGCAAGAAGCCTGTGACAGAGCTGTGAATCAAACTAAGCTGTCATGGCTTCCAGCTCAATGGTTCACCTGGAAGAGTATCCTTCTTCCCTTCCATAAATGTACACTAACGAGACAGACACTGGCAAATGCAGTTCATCACACTGATGACTACGTCAGCAGGAAGATCCCAGTGAAAAAAGATGGGACACTGTTACATGCAGATGACCCAGCAATAAGGACAGACTCAAAAGGAGACATACAGGAAACAGTATACCAATGGTATGACCACCTAAGTCATCAGGAGATGGAAACGAGCATCATTAAGACTGATGGCAGGAAAACTGGATACAGAGATTAAATGAGTATGCCTTAATCAGGCTCATCATATTGGATGCTTTGGTGGCTGGCTTATGGAAGAGAGTGTTTGAATAAGTAAGATAAATATATAGAGAGACACATCTCAGAGCTGAAAAGGACCTTGGGAGGTCATCAAATCCAGTCCCCTGCCCTCTTGGAAGGACCAAGTACCATCCCCCCTTTTTTTAAATCTATTTGCCCCAGATCCCTAATGGGCCTCTCAGGATTGAACTCACAACCCTGGGTTTAGCAGGCCAGTCTCAAACCACTGATATATCCCTCCCCCATAAGATACAGTTCAGACCGGGGAGTGCTAAATGAAATAACATCTCAAACGTTATGTACGACAAGTGCAAGCCCTTGAGACTGAAAGCCCAATGGTATAAAATGGTGGTGCACTCCATAATGCTGTATACTATAGAAGCACAGGCACTAATGAGACAGCAGATGATTGGGTAATAAAAAGGAAAATCAAAAGATGTTGGCAGATGAGAAGAGAGCCACTAGTTTGATATGTATTAAGATGTTGTTGATATTAGGGTAGACTCAAACACAGGAACATTGGGATGAAGACTTTGACGTTATAATCAACTGAATTAAAAACATGGAAACGAATATCCTCCAAAACTTTAGCAAAGTTCACATCTGGCTCTGAACCATCTCTGATGGAAGCAGATTTGATCTTTTTTTGATTAAAATACATCGCTGTTTCAGTTGCCTGGCACATGCAATGACAAGTGGAGGAGACAACTCATCTATCTTGTGTGTCCGCCATTTCTAGACAAAAAGCTGGCTTAGTAAATGTAGAAAACAATGGATGTATTGTTTTTTGCCTACATATACACAGCCCTATGGCCCAAGAATACCAATTTCATAGTAAATTGGGATGCACTATGCTCTTTATTTAGATTCCTGCTGCACCTAAGAACCTCCGTCCAAAAAGCAGGCCCCAGTTACGCAAAGCATGGTGTAGACAAACGAAGATGACGTCCTGCTCAGCAAGCTCTCACTCTAATTGATAGAGAATCCAGGAGGCAGACAAAACAGACAACAGCGACAAACTTCAGGTAACTAGAAAACAAAAGCCTCTAGCCCAATCAATGCCAGATGGGATTGATTTGTTGGGTCCTTGCAATGTTGGGTTTAAAGAGGGCCTTTTTAAAGAAGATCACATGGGATAGCATGTGGCAGTTCTGGTTAATGCAGGCACTAGCTTAGGCTGTAAGCTCTGTGGCAGAGACTGTCTTTGTGTTCTGCGTCCGTGCAGCACCTGGCACAAATGGGTCGAAGTCCACAGCTGGAGCGCTGAGGTGCTCCAGTAATAAAAAGCAACCTAAGGAGATAATGAGGAAGAGGAAAGCACTGCTGGAGACCCAGCATCATCTATTTTAGGACCTAATTAGTGCATTAAGCAAAAGGAACTCCACACTAGTGGTTTACTTGAAATCTTATATATATATTAATAACCCTGGCTAGGAGCAGAGAAGACACCTCAGTACCTGGCTCAAATCCTATCTGAGCACCTGTGGCACGTTAAGGAGCAAAGCAAACTTAGTGGCTGAAGACAGCGGTTAACAGAGGTTTGGAATGGGTATTTAAATGAAGAACAAGGATGGCGTGGTATATTTTAACTGGACAGTGAAGTGTGTAACCCACAGGAAGCCAGAGAGAGGTGCCAGGAACCTACTGAGGCAGTTTGAACCTGGAGTGATGCAGCTGAAAGAAGCAGGGTTCAGTAACTTGTTTAAAAAAAAAGGGGGAGGGGACGGGGGGGAAAGAGATGGATTCAGTAATCAGTTGTGAGGAGCTGGACCTGATGGTTACTACAGAGAACATAAGTGGGCAATGTCCCTGAAGATCATTTATAAAATTCCATTAATAAGACAGATATATTATATCATCAGACTAGGAAAGTGTGCAGGAGACATGCTGTAGCTCTCTATGCACATGACAGCATCCAAGGCAATAACTACACCATATGCAGGGGAGCCTGTATCACTACTATTCCTCAACATCCTCCTAAAAACGTCTTTGGGCTCAAGGAGATAGCAGTCAGCTCTCTCCAGCTGTCTATTAGGAAGATAAGAGAGGTCAAATATCTGCAGGCTGATATGGTAGATGCTTCCAGTGTAAGAGACAGAAGCCTTGGATAAGCAGTAGGAGGGGCTGGAATCCTTCACACTATTAAATTCTTTCCTGCAGGAAAACAGCTATGCTGGCTGACTCAAGCCTTCTCTCAATCTCTTCTTCATGACCCCGAAATCAAAGTAGTGTCTCCGCCCCCCCCTGCAGCATTTAGCTCCGGCTGGCTGAATGCATAAATACCGAAAGACAGTCTCTTGAGAAAAGTACCAGGGGCACATCCCTTGCAGGACACATTCATATTTCACAATGTTATAGATCAGTGGTTCCCAAACTTTTCAGCATCATGCCCCCGCTTTTGATTTTTGAGATCTTCACACCCCCCCACCTCTTCTTTGTCATAACCTAACCCCCTTTTTAACCAAAAATTCAATCCATAATTTATAATAAACATAAAAACTTGATATAAAAATGTTATTTAAAATTAAAAATAAGCACAAATAGTTTTTCTTGGCCCAAAAATTTAATAAAAAATGTAATTGAACATCAGAAACAAAATGAATTTCATGTGCAGGATGATGCTTCACTTTCTTCACAAGTTGGGAAACCCTAGGTTTGAAAGATGGAAGTGCGCAACGCAAATTGTTTTCGACATCCAGTCGATTTCTTTGTTTTGTTTTTAATGTGAGTAAACTTGAAAAGCTTTTTTCACAGGGGTATATTTACAAAAACGGAGGAATAATACGTAGCACTTCTTCCCCAACAGTCAAGTACATTGGGAAATACTTTATCCAAAATTCCTCCAAGCTTGAGTTTTTGAAATTCTTTTGCACTTGAATCATATTTTATTTCAAGTGCTTGTTCTTGCAGTACTTCTGGCAATGTATCAACATCAACATTGAATGGATTGCTTACTAATTTATGAATGAGGTTGCCAGAAAAGTCGTCTGGAAAATAGCGAACAGCAGACTCAATGCAGCTGTGCTGCCCCGCCCTGACCCCGAGCCACATGCCTACTGCCAAAGCCTTAATATCCCCCCACCTCCTGCTGGACCTTGACCCCTGCTGGGCTGACACCACCCCAGCCACAGGCTGCAACGGCTGGTTTCAGCCCCATGCTGGACATGGCCTGGGCCCCAAGGCCACCAGCTCCATCCTGAATGGGCTGCTGGCAAGGCCCCAGAGCTGCAGGCACAGCCCACGCCCTGCAGAGCCCAGCTGTAGCACCAGACATTGTGCCGGCCCCATCCCATCCCAGAGGCTGACTATGGACCAGCCAGGCTAAAGGCACAGCCCCCACTTTGCAGATGCCTGGTGCAGCCTCAGCTGGCCAGCTGCTTGAGCCCTGTGCCAGCTGCCAGAGCTGCCCACACCAGCTGCCCACCCACCTGATCCCTGCACTTCCAGAGCCACCGGCCTGCCCACCAGCTGTCTGAGCTGCCCACCCAAACAGCGGGTCAACTGCCTGAGCCCCACGCTGCTAGGGCCAGCCCCCTGCCCACCAGCCAGCCCAAGCTGTGCCAGCCGCCCGAGCCCCAGAAGCTGCCCACCCAAGCCCCTCCCCTCTTTCAAATCCAGGCACCACCAGCCCCCTGCTCTTACCGCCTCTCTCCCCCTTCCCCTGAGCCAGGCTCCCCCAGCTCCCCATCTAACCACCCCATCCTCCGTCTCCTCCTCCCTCCCCCACCAACCCACACTCCTTTGCAGGAGGCAGCTAGCTCCATATGGGTCTTTGCCAGCAGCCTGCTTTTTATAGAAGCTGCGCCGGGTCGCCCACGTAAAATGGCAGGGGCTGAGAGCTGGAAGCAAAGGCTGGCTCTTCCTTGGAGTAAGGGAAACAAAGCGGGAGAGGGACTGGGTTGCCCCACACACCCCCTGCAATTTCTTCATGCCCTCCCAGGGGGGCACGATCCCCAATTTGTGAAACCATGTTATAGATATTTTATTTCTCACAAACCTCCACAAGATTCTCGGTATATGTGATGGCTCACCCAATTACAAGACACGATGGACATTCCAGCCAGGATGCATCCTGGCGGTTCAGCACCATCAGCACACTCACCCATCAATCAGACCAATACGCTCTGCACCAAAGCAGCTCCCTAATGCGAGAGATTCTGCAGAGGTGGCTTCCTTTAACCTAAAACTATCTCATTTCACCCCCTCAACTGTGCTTCAGACAACGAAAGCCGGGAAGTTCAGACCCAGACCCAATCATGCCTGAAGTCTGGAAATAGGATATTACAGCCAAGAACCGGTATGGTGTATGTGCAGAGTATGTGTGTCCACCAACTACCCATTTGTTTGCTAAAGTAAGCCATCTTTCACTCTCTCTCCATTTAGAGAAATAGCCTGAGAAACAGATATTTGAAAGAGTATGAGTATGATCAACCTGAGGCTGAATTATTTCTGAGAATTTTTAATTATATATGTGCCCTGAAGCCTTTTAATTATACTTTTAGGCCTTTGCCACAGCATTCAGTGCTGCAGATCACTCTGTGTATTACAATATTTAGCATGTGATAGGCTTGCTCTACATACACTTTTAATTGCAACATCAATTACTGGCAAAATCCAAGCGCTTTTAATTTCTAAATGAGATTTCCTAAAAATTATACTGATTACAAAAAAGGGGCAAGAAAGCTACAGCTCAAATTGTCTTCTGGGAAACTATCAAGCATGTACTGAAAATTAAGTGAGGACAAACAGCTGTCTTTAGCTCTGGACTGCTATGGTAACAGCCAAAGCCTGCGGTGGCTTGTTAGCAGAGATTATAATTGGAAAACGCTTGCAGCTGTTTTGCTTTGCTTCCAGTAGCAGTGTTCATGAGCTGTCACAGTACTGATATAAAGCCCTGCACATTACAGGGATTATCTGAATGTAATATGGGCCGAGTGAAAAAACACCAAACATTTGCTGTCACACATGCGGTCGCCAGGTGATAACCCACATCCTTGAAGGGCTGAAAGGCATAAAAGGTAGAGATGAAGTCATATAACCTTGCTCTAGGAAAGCTATCATCTTTCTGTGGTTGCTGCAGATGGCGCCTAATTCATGCTATTCTGAAGACATCATGGACTGAAAGAGGCTTATCACATGATACTACTCAACCTCTGCACCCTAGGCTTTCTGTGCATGCAGCTTTCCCACTGATGTGAATGGGAATGCTGCCAAGGCTTTGTTCTGGGGTCCCGGCACGGTGAACTATCAGCAAGCCCAGGCCAAAGGATCAACTGTGGTGAATGCCCCGAAGCCCCCATCCCTCAAGTCTAGTGAACAGATGAAGGGGAGGAAAGAAAGAGGGAGACACAGATTTCCAGTTGAGGAATCACCCAAGATACAGAAAACATAGTGGATGAGGGAAGGCAAGGGAAAAATTTCTGGCTTTCAACTGGCATGTTATATAGGTTCTTGTTTCTTTTTTGTCTCCATAGTACCTGAGCACTTTCTGGTAGCTCCACTAACTTCAATGAAGCCCCATCAATTTAGGCAAATGGAAGAGCTGGCCAAAACAAGCCTTCAAAGAAATTGCAGCACCTCAAATACGATTCCCACAAATCTCCAACAACTCCCATAAAATGAGCAAGACATAAGCATGGCTGCAAGCAGCGCGGCAAACCCAATATCCTATTCCAGGGATCATGGGTTCACTTTTCAAAAGTGACAAGTGCAGGCGTGGCCAACTTTTTCGCATCGGGGGCCACAAGGCAATTTTTTTTACATGTTCCAGAGGCCAAACACAAAATAGCCCCAAACCCACCACCCCCACATCCCCAGGCTTAACTCCCCTCTACCTTCAAACCCAGGATTACCCCACCTCAGACGGAAAGCTTCATGCACTGCCACTCTTCCTCCTCAGCGGCTGCCACCTCCTCCTCAGCGCGACTGTGCAGCTCCCCCCTGCTCTCCTACTCCCTTCCCCCACCTGCAGCGTGGGCTGCTCCCTGCCCTTCTGCACTGAAATAATGGAACTACATTCAATTGGTTTAATGGCTGGGTCCCTCACGCCACCCTGCCAGCCATTAAACCAATTAAATTTGGTTCATTATTTCAGCACAGCATGGCAGAGCAGGGGGCCGGAGGAGTTGTCAGTGGCAGCAGCAGCACCCGAAACTGTAAATGGCTCCTTAAAGAGCCACATGTGGCTCCAGAGCCAGCACCCCACACTCACTTTGGCTAGCTTGGATAAAACGACTCTGCTACCGGCTTTGCGGGCCAGATTCTGGCCTGCAGGCCATATGTTGGTCACCCCTGGTCTAGTGATTTGGATGCACTAGTTTTTGATGGCCAAACTGGGACACTGTAAATAATCCTTAGTTTGAAACGTCCTGAGCACCCAACTTCTTAAAAATCAGGCCCCTCAAAATGTGCATCAAGTTGGTCACTAAGAATGGAAACATCCAAGAGAATTGAAAAATTAGACCCACATTTCAAACAGCAATGGAAGCCCCAAAGATCAGCACACCTCTTTACAGGCAGCAGACAAGTCACAGGCAGCCTTATATTCGCAGTGCAGTGCAACTGAAAAGACAAGGCCTGCCTGCCAAAAACACACGTTAATGAGAGTTAACCTGTAACAGGGTAGCCAACATCAGAGGTGGGGTTTTATTTGGTCTTTGGAGAGAAGGAAGGGAGGGAAGGGACTGGATTGTTTAGTACAGTACATGAAGTTCAATGCCTTACTTTTGCAGCCATTCTGCTATATCCTTTGCAGTAGCACCATAGTTCTCATAGTGGAACAGGAACTTTCCTTTCCTATTAATGCAACAAAATGAGATTTAGTCCCCGCACTGGAAAATAAGGAGGAACATGAAATTCACACATGATTTCTGAAGAAGCAAAAAGGACTGACTCAAAGTAGCAGATGGTAGGGTATCCCCGGACATTGTATTCTTCCTTTAGCTTTTCAAACTCAGCAGAGTGGACGTTCATCCCTGCAAGTACCTGCAAGAGCAGAACAAAATCGGTTTGGTTTCTTTGTCTTCCTGCTGCTCCCAACACCACCAGACGTCACTGCAAATTCAAAAGAAGAAACAAACTGCCCAGGCTAACAGTCCAGGACAGATTTTGATTACAGTCATTTTACTGCAAAGCCACAGAGAAGACACTGAAGTCAGCGGAATTACTCGGGTTTTGCTTTGATGCAAGAGAGACTGGAGCCTGGCCGACTATTTACAGCTTGTAAAGAAATATACCCATAAGCTCATTGCTGTTCCTTGTTTTCTGCTACAGGTTACTTATACTTATATGCACTAAAAGATGTCCCCAAAGGGGACTTGTTCGATAGATTTACCAATGCCTTCCTTGTATAGCTACATTTTAAGGGGCGGGATGAGCAGGTTTATTCTATCAAAACAAAAAAGCAGTCAAGTAGCACTTTAAAGACTAACAAAATAATTTATTAGATGATGAGCTTTCATGGGACAGAAGTGGGTCTGTCCCATGAAAGCTCATCATCTAATAAATTATTTTGTTAGTCTTTAAAGTGCTACTTGACTGCTTTTTTGTTTTGATAGAATACAGACTAACATGGCTCTCTCTCTGTTACTATTTAGGTTTATTCTGTTTCTCAAATACCACAGCGCAGGAAATTTACAGACATTAACCAGGACATAAGCAGTTCTAGCCCCAGCTCTCTGACTTCAACTTGGACAGCCAGTTTAAAGTCTCACTGAAAGGCCCCAAACCCCAACTGCCTGAGCAGCAGCTTTACAGTTTAAAAAGGTGCTTCTGGAAAGGGTTTAAACCAACACTGATGTTGTTTAGCAACAGAGATCGCTTTCATTTGATGCAGCCTGAAAGAAATCTTTCCTGAGACGCTTCCAGAAATGAGTTTGGGCTCTGAGCTGCATGCCCGCTCTTTAAACAAACAAAGCTAGCCTCATCCTTCATTCCTTAGGGTCACAGTAATGTAGGGCTGGGAGGGGGCCTCAAGAGGCCATCTAGTCCAGCACCCTGTGTTGAGGCTGATGTCAGTGTATATCCATTACAACCAATGCTTGGTAAGGATGTGACCTGCCTTTTGCTACCACATACCCATGACTTCTAGAAACACCACATAGTGCTTATATACTTCATATATGTTAACTCAGCCTCACAATGCCCCTGTGAGGCAGGTGAGCACAATTCCCCATCTGTACACTGAGTAACTGAGGCACAGTGACTTGCCTCACAGAGACATCACTAAATCAGTGACACAATGGACACTAAGACTCAGGAGTTCCTGGCTCACCAACCTGTGCCATAATCAACAGACTACACTGCCTCTCAAACACTTCAAAACACTAGAGAGTAGTGGCTGGGACTAGCTGTGTATTTCCGTGAGGGGTGAGATTCATGCAGAAGAAGTCACCTCTCAACCTGAAGATACAACTCCAAGATTAACTCCACTTTAATGGCATTGACGGTTTAAATCATTTTAGCAGCATGGGCTTAATCCAAACTCCTCTAAAAACCGGATTTTCTCTTTCCAGCCGAACTACCACATCAGAATTTAATACCACTTTCCTGACTGCAGCAAACTGCGTGGACAAAATGTGCTCAGAGCCAGCTGGAAATAATCCTCACATGAAGGTCAATCAGCCTTTGTAACCCTCCAATATGCACTGGAGAGTTACAGTACGAAACACTGTCGTCTCTTTTCTACCACACCTATTCTAGCAAAACTCAAAGCAGCAGATTAAGGGGGCAAGCTTACATTAGCCTTCTTTTCATTTTACTTTTATGACTTTTTTTGAACCAATGACTGATTTTATTCCATCGTTACAGGTACTGAAGCTGATTCCTGACACCTTGTATCTCACGCTGTCATTTACATACCTGCAAAGTAGGTGAAACAAGATAGCGAGTCACAATGGTACAGCAGGGGTGCATTCCTCCCAATCCCTGTATAACTCAAATTTCATGCAAGTCAGAAGGAGACAGAAACCAGGCAGTAGCTTGGTTCCTGGATCCCCTGGGCTTACAAGAGCCAGGAAACTGACCAGCACATGGCTGGTCAGTTTCCTGGGTCCCACCAGCACAGGGAAGCCAGGAATCAGGCTCCCGCCTGGCTCCCGTCTCCCCTCTGCTAGAAGAGCCCGGGAAACTCACCAGCCCCGTACTGCTCAGTTTCCCAGGTCCCGCCAGTATGGTGAATCTGGGAACCAAGTAGCAGCCTGGCTCCCAGCTACCCACTGCTGGCAGGAGCCAAGCGTGGCTTCTACCCATCTCCCCCAGCTGGGGGAAACTGGGGAGAAGCCACACCACCCCTGCTGTCTGCCTCCCCGGCTGGGAGAAGCCATGATGCAGCAGCTCTGAGCCTAGTGGGTGATGCAGCTTCTCCCCAGCTGGGAGAAGCAGGGGAAAAGCCCCGCCACAGCAGCTGTCTGCCCACCAGGAGACTGGAGAGCTTTCAATCTACACTTGACTCATTAATGCAAGTTAAGCGCAAATCGAAATCACACGTAGTGGGGGAAGACTGTAATTTTACATGGTATAAATAACTACACAGATCAAAGGAGTACAGAGAGTCAGGCCCATTAGTTACACTTTGCACAAGGGTCAAACTGCCAAAGCTCTCACTTAAACCACAATGCAGGCTCAGAAAACTCCACCATTCCACAAGGGCATTCCTTGAGCCAGATGCTCAGCAGGTCTTACCTGTTTCAACATCACTGACTAGAAATAACATATGATGATCTACACCAGTTACCAGGAGCTATATGCCTCATGGATATCAAGACGATGACGTAGTGTCTCCAAATTTGCTATACTATATATTTCAGGAATTCCAAGAAAAAGATGAGATCAACACTTCCATCCAATGTGTAATACTTAGTATTTTAAAACACGTCTGTATTTTGCTGATCCCAAGCAATAAAGTGAGGCACGTGACACCCACTAACGCCATGAGCTACAAGAAAGGGGCCTAAGAATAATTTTGATTTGACCTCAATTGATTCATAAGCATCAGTCATGAGAATTCTGCCACAGTACTTCTTTTAAAAATAATCATTTTGAAGTCATACACAATGCTGAGCCAGTTTTAATGCAAATAATCTTACTGCACAACTAAATCTGCACACTCTGTATGGAGTATAATTGAACAAAACCTATTAAACAAACACAGAATTTCAGTTCATAAATTAAAGCCCAGCTAAAGCAAATGGAATATGATACAGTAACTTCCTTCATCTGACATGTTTCAGTGTATCTTACACTCCTGAAGCCCTAAGATTGCACATGAACTAAAGACAGTGATTCAGGAAAGTACTTAATAGCAATACCTAGCTCTTTCATGGGATTTTTTTTTTTTAAATCAACAGATCTCAGCACAGTTTGGCAGTGAAGATCAGTATTATTCTGCCCATTTTACAGAGGGGGAAACAGAGGCAAACTGCATGGACAAAATGTGCTCAGAGCCAGCTGGAATGAAATGACTTGCCAATGGTTGCCCAGCAGGCCAGCAGGAATAGAACACGCGTCCCCTGAGTTTCAGTCCACTAGACACTGTTGTGTTCTCAAGCAAGTTCCTGATATCAGTGGGGAATCAAGTATGTGCTTAAGTGCTCTGCCAACTACGGATGCACGTCCGACTTGGGGCCAGAGGGTGACAGTAACAGAAATCCACTGTTAATTGGAATTCACCCTGCTTGTGAGACAGAAAATCTTCTATTCAAATCATGAAGTGACCTTTTTCCTTTTGCACCATTGTGCAATCTAATATAAAATTATAAACCTACATTTACCTAAAAATGTCCTCTAGCTCCTCTTGGCCACTGCACTGACAGACAAAAAGCCAGTCCCAGAAGCAGAATATAGTAACTAATGTCAGATATGGTTCACCTTTCCCTTTTTACAACCTATTAAAGAAGCAGTTATTTTACTTCACTTTTTTTGTGCTCTCTCATAGCAATAATGACCTCTAAGCCTGGCATTTCTTGACAGTTAATGATGGGTTGGGTGAAAAACCGAGCCCTCATCTTTTGCAAGCCAGTCACAGACTGCCAGGAAATGCCTGACCCAGGGGTCAGGACTGCTTTAAAGCACACAGTGGAAAAGCTAGGAAGTGTAGAGTAGACTTAAAAGTCCATTTCATTTCAGAATTGGCAAAATACATATGGAAGAAATGAGATGATAGAGGAACACGAGGGTTTGAATACAGACCACGGGACTAAGCTTGTGCATGAAAACAGCTTCTTCCACAGTGAGATGCCAGGTCAAGAGTTTGGTCTGAGCTGACCTTGAGCAAACGTGAAGCCCTGTTGACATCAGCAACTTTTCATGTGGCACAGGTGTTGCTTGCATGGAGCTCGCGGTAATGTGAGGAACCTGGCATTTCATCTCACTGGGTTATTAAGAAAACAAAAAGCAGTCAAGTAGCACTTTAAAGACTAGCAAAATAATTTATTAGGTGAGCTTTTGTGGGACAGACCCACTTCTTCAGACCATAGCCAGACCAGAACAGACTCAATATTTAAGGCACAGAGAACCAAAAACAGTAATCATGGAGGACAAATCAGAAAAAAAAATGATCAAGGTGAGCAAATCAGAGAGCGGTGGGTGGGTGTCAAGGAGGTCAAGAATTAGATTAAGCCAAATATGCAGACAAGCCCCTATAGTGACTCAGAAAATGCCCATCCCAGTTCAAACCACATGTTAATGTGCCAAATTTGAATATAAAAGAGAGCTCGGCTGTTTCCTTTTGAACAGCGGTGCGAAAATTGTTTTTCAGTAACACGCATAGTTTGTAAGTCATTAACAGAATGGCCCCTTCCATTAAAATGTTGACTAACTGGTTTGTGGATCTGGAGTGTTTTGATGTCTGTTTTGTGCCCATTAACCCTTTGTCGAAGGGAGTTCGAAGTCTGTCCAATATACAAAGTATCTGGGCATTGTTGGCACATGATGGCATATATGATGTTCGTAGAGGAGCATGAGAAAGTGCCCAGGATTCTGTAAATAACCTGGTTAGGTCCAATGATGGTATTTCCAGAGAAGATATGTGGACAAAGCTGGCAGCGGGCTTTGTTGCAAAGAAAGGTTCCAGGACTGGTATTCCTGGGGTAAAGACTGTGGCTGTTTGTGAGGATCCTCATGAGATTGGGAGGTTGTCTGTCGGAGAGAACAGGCATGTCACCCAGGGCCTTCTGGAGTGTAGCATCCTGATTAAGGATAGGTTGTAGGTCTTTAATAATTTGTTGCAGTGGTTTGAGTTGGGGGCTGTATTTTCTGAGTTACTATAGGGCCTCGTCTGCATACTTGGCTTAATCTAATTCTCGACCTCTCCCCCACACTCCTCTACTCTCCGATTTGCTCACCTTGATCATTTTTTTTCTGATTTCTCCTCCTTGATTATTGTTTTTGGTTCTCTGTGCCTTAAATACTGAGTCTGTTCTGGTCTGGCGATGGTCTGAAGAAGTGGGTCTGTCCCACAAAAGCTCACCTAATAAATTATTTTGCTAGTCTTTAAAGTGCTACTTGACTGCTTTTTGTTTTGATACTATATAGACTAGCACGGCTCCCTCTCTGTTACTGGGTTAGTAAGTTGGTACTCTTCAACATCTGTGCTAAAGAGCAGAAGGAAATGATCAAGTTATGGAGGGGGGCTTGCACTTTGTGTAAAAAGTGGTATTGCCCATTGCATTGGCAACAGAAAATGACAAAAAAGACCATGTGTTCTGCACGGTGCTACCTCTCCAACACCAGTTACACACGTAGATGCTAATGTCTCTTATTTCTGCACACCTTCAGGCCTGGAGCATTCCACGTCACCTGTCCTGACAGATACAACTGTCTTTAAACAGAGGAACCTCGTATTCGTTCAATGCAATTTACACCATAGAACAGGTGGGATTTTAATGCTGTTCAGACACACCAGAATGCTTACAAAAGCATTTTCAAGAGCAGCACTTCATCCGTAAGAAACAAAAGCACTCCCAGTGAAGGTTGTCCTCAGCCTATAAGGATTTAGCACATGAGGATGCGGAGTTTCTAACAGCAGCATGTAAATGCGAGGGTTTCTAACACTCACAACATATGCTGACTGGAACTGCCCTGCCAATGAACCTCTCTGCTCTTCCTTGTGCAGCACCTCTGGGGCATAGCCTGCCATCTGTGACCACTTCCATAATGAAACACCATTCGGAGAAATCAGACGTGGCTTAGAGCAGAGTTTAACCCAAATCATCCTCAGTCATTTTCCTTTGCCTCCAATGTACCCAACTCCTGTTACGCTCCCCCCCCCCCGCCCGCCAAGGTATATGAAATTTTAACTCAAGCACTTTCTGTAAGTTATCTGAAGATCTCAGGTGGGGGCGGCAAGAGCAGCCAATGGGATGTAGCTTGATTTTAGTAAGGCTTTTGCTACAGACCCCACAAGTCACTCTCATTAACACACTAAGGAAATATGATCTAAGTGAAATTACTACAAGGCGGGTGCACAACTGGTTGAAAGTCTGTACTCGGGCAGTTCTTATCAATGGTTTATCATCAGACTAGGAGGGGGTGTCTAGTGGGATGCTGCATGGCTCATGCCTGGGTTTGGTACTATTTATGGTGACTACATCTCCCACAGACACATACGGGATGGGGAAAGGAGGGTGCTCCCCCTTCCCTGAGCCTCAGGGAAGTGGCCAGGGTGGAACAGCCTGGGCACACCCCCTCCCCCAGGCCCCAGGGAAGGGGAAAGTAACTAACTTGCCAGCTCCCTCTGTTAAGCTGAGCACATAGCGATGTACAGTGCACCTCTCTGGCAGGTAGCTGCACCTGTGCAGCAAACACGGGACAATTAGTCCCTTTCATAAAATACGTCGGGATGCCTTTTTGGCGTCCCAAATACAGGACGGATGGTCACCCTCGTACTATTCAATATTTTTATTAATGACTTAATTAATGGAGTTGCAGCGATGATTATGACATTTGCAGATGATGCCAATGGGGGGCGGTGCTAGCACTTAATGGGACAAAATTGTGATGACTGTGAGAAAGTGAAGACAGTGTTAGCGTGACATCAACAGGATGAAATTCAGTACAGACAAGTTGAAAGTATTACATTTAAGAAGGCAAAAATCAAATGCACAGCTACAAAATGGGGAATTAGTGGCTAGGCAGTAGTATTGCTGAAAAGGGTCTTGAGGCTAGAGTGGAACACAGATGGAATACGAGTCAGCAATGTGATAGCTAATATACCCAAATACGTTAGTAACAAGACTGTCGTAAGTGAGTCATGGAGGTAATTGTCCTCAGCATTGGTGAGACCTCAGCTAGAACACATTCTGTCCAGCTCTGGGCACCACACTTCAGGAAAGATGGGGATAAACTGAAGGAAGTCCAGAAGACAGCAACAAAAATAATAAAAGGGTTAGAAAACCTGATCTGTCATGAAAGGTTTCAAAAACTGGTCATGTTTACTCTTGAGAGAAGACAACTTGAGGTTGGGGGGGGAGTGATAAGTCTTCTAAGTCTGCTCAAAAAAAAAAAAAAAACCAATACATTCTCCTTCATATCCTCTGAAGATAGGACAAGAAACTAATGGGCTTAATTTGCAGAAAGGCATATTTAGGTTAGACATTAGGAAAAACTTCCTAACTATAAAGGATGTTAAGTTCTGGAATCGGCTTCTAAGGGAGGTGATTGAATTCCATCTTTGGAGGTTTTTAAGAACAGGTTGGACAAACACTGGTCAGGGAAGTTCTAGGTATACTTGGTACCGTCTCAGCACAGGGGGCTGGAGTGGGTGACCTCTCTGCATCCCTTCCAGTCACATAGTTCTATGATTGTTTGACCAATGCTAAATCTTATTTATGCAACTGTGGAACTCACTGCTGCAAGATATTACCACGGCCAGTACTTAAATGAAGTTCTAAAGAGGAATGATATGCCATGGAGAAGAGTATTATCTGCAGTCATAAAAAACTAAGATAACAAGGTCAATCAACTTAGATGCTTCATGAGATAGAGACGGGTCACCAGCTGCAGTCTGGAGGAATATCCACACTGAGACAAGAGATGGGACTGCAGCTCAGACATATCCATGCTAACTTTCATCTAGTTCAGGGATCAGCAACCAAAATAGCAAGAAGAGCCATTTTTTTCAAATCTGGTAAAAACTCAGTAATTCAAGTGCCACAATGCATGTGAATACGAGATGGTTCTTAATGTCAACCCACACTTTCTGTAACCCTTATTTTAAGAACGGTGCACACACAATGATTTGTACATGTTCACTGCAGGAGGTTCACAAACTTTTTGCATATTCTATTTCCTCACACTTTACAAGGGTGTGTTTGTACCACTGTCTTCCTGACTTTTACTCCCGAACACCCTTTAATTAGGTCAATTTTACTTTACCTTTAATTTCAGTTTTCTTCCTTAAAACGTGTGTTGCACTTCACAGCGCAAATACCGCAAGCTTCCTTTTCCTTACCAAGACTGTATTAGCAATGCCATCCAAACACAGATACAGTATCATAACCCACAACGCACTGTGTATATTAAAGGAGGCGTTATCCAACATTTCGAGATCTCATATTATTTGCTATTTAGATACAAGTTGCTCATTGTTGGCTTTTGGACATTCACCATTTATCGAAAATAATCAGGAGGGTGTTTGTTGTTTTGTTTTTATTTCAACTTTGCAATTATATTGCTGGGATCCACAAAGAACTCCTTAAAGAGGCTCCAGAGCCGCAGGCTGCCGACCCCTGATCTAGCCAGTTTGCTAAAAAATAGCACAGAATAGCAGCCCAAACACAATCCCACCCAGGACCGTGGGTATGAACTTGGTCACCACCCACATTGCTATGGCACCACTGATACTTTTATGAGCTAGCTTGGTCAAAGATCACTCAGGTATTGCCGTATGAGGTGTGATTCTACTTCTCACTGCAATGCAGATGTGCCTTTATAGACAGGACATTGGACTCAATGGACCATTAGATCCTAATCCTGCAACTCACCCTTAACTTCACACATGACCAGCCACATTCCGATCAACAGAATTGTTCACCTTCTTAAAGCTAAGTGTGTGGAAAAGTATGTGCAGGATCAGAACCACAGCTAGGTCTGGCAAGAGTTACACTCAGCATAGGAGGTGAATCAGTAAAATGTCATGCGCCACAGTAACAATAAAAAACAAACACTGTGAAAGGATTTGGAATTCAGTTTGGGTTTGGGAGATGGTATTTTTTTCAGAGCTGTTTAAAATATTTTTTCTCCAAGCTAAAATCACTTAAGATGTTCTGCTTCAGTTAATATGTACATAGTGTTAATGTGCAGATCATAAACTTAAGATTTTTTTTTTTTGTTTTAACATTATACATTTTGTCATCTTCTCACTTACATATGTGCCCCTCAGTTCTGTGGCTGCCTGCTGGTAAGATGGCATCATTCTCTTACAAACACTGCACCCTGGTCAAAAAAAGGGGAAAACACGCAAGGTAAATCACACACCAGTAATGACACTATTCATACATTTTCACGGATGAAATGTAGCACAGTCACAGATTAAAAGTCTTCTGAAAAACAGCCTCAGATCTCAAAACATTCTAAAGAACACCAAGATTAAAAAACAAAATCACTTTCTATTCCTTACTTACTTCACTATAAAGATGAGAAAGAATGAGAAGTCCTGTGGCACCTTATAGACTAACAGATTTATTGGAGCATAAGCTTTCGTAGGCAAAGCCCCACTTCATCAGATACATCTCCAATGCTCCAATAAATCTGTTAGTCTATAAGATTCCACAGGACTTCTTGTTGTTTTTGCGGGGACAAATAAAAACAGCTACCCTCTGATACTTATACACCTGAGATTATCCACCATCTCTAAGGCTATGTCTACACTAGAGAGTTTTGTAGACAAAAAACTGGGCTTTTGTCAACAAAACTCTGAGCAGCTACACACAAAATGCATTTTGTTGACAGAAGCTGTAGACAAAGAGCTGGGTAGATGCTCTGGGGGCCCTTGTGTTGACAGAGTGGATTAAAAAAAAATCGATCCACTTTTATGTGTAGATGCAATCTGTTGACAGAAGTTTTGTCGGAACGTCTCTTCCAACATTAACTTCTGTAGACATATGCTTCTACTGTAGACGTAGCCTAAGTGAATTAGGTGACAGGGTGAGATTGGGAAGCAACTCACAAGAGGAAAAGCAGCTTAGCACAGCCCTGGCAATCATGCTGAGTGGGAGCAGTTGGGGAAGAGGCATCCCTAAATCAATTAGGGCCAGCTGGTCCCTCTTAAGGCTGCCTTTAACCTCCCTCCGTCGCCCCCCACTAGGGTTGGGAGAGTGTAGGAGGAGGTTGGAGATTCAAACAAGCAAGGAGGGAGTTAGAGAGCAGTCCAGAGACAGTATATTCACCCCCCAAGACAGTGGAGGAGGGGAGCAGCTCCTGCAGGTACCCTGAGGCCTCAGCCAAAGGCTGAGAGGACTTAGGACTGAGCCTGCTCAAGCCAGGTGGGGCTCTTACCTGCTGCGTTTTGGGACTTGGAACCAAAGCCCAGACCCCCAGCAGGGCTAACCGGGCTCCATGCGTGAGACTGTGGCCTGAACAGAGGACTGGGGCCCAGGAGTTACACAGACCCTGCCACAAATTACTTTTTACCCATTTGTGTTTAGTTCTGTATTTCATTTACCCAAATCAGTCCATTTCACGCTCAGGTTCACATTCTGATTCCAGAAGCAGCAGCAAAGTGGTGTTCTGTTTGGGATCATGACAATTCATCAGAATTCTTAACACTTGAAACAGTTTTCACCAATATTCTCCCTCCCCAAAATTTTCACATATGTTTTTGCTTCCCGCACCCCATGATTTAACGAAAAAACAAATTCTAAATTCTGGATCTAAACTAAGTTCTCAGGATCCCTTTAATTGAAGCCACACGCATGGGCGTACAGTACAGGGACTTAATCCTTTATTCCCTGAGCACTCGATAGATATTGGACCCACTCAGCGAGAGTATCAGGACCTCAAGCTGCTTTTAAAAGTTGCTTGTCACAACCAAGTTCCAGGTCCCTAATACAGCACTACAGTGCAAAAGCACTCAATCTGTCCCTCCCTATGGAACAATAAGTGCACCTCTCATCCAACCCTGTTTAACAAGTTTTAGCAATTAATGGAGACAGCCTCTCTTAGCACACTAAGTGGACATTTTTAAACAAAAAATTTGATTACTTAGGAAATATGATAGTTCAAAGACGATCCTCCAGATGTCAGACAAGGTGGATTAGCTAGCAAAAACAGGAGAGAGAAGATCTTGGACTGGCGTGTGCTAAAAAGCTGGGTGTAAATGATGCTTTAGGAGGTTTAAGTAGATTAGCAATAAATCACCCTGTAACCAGCAAATTTTTCCATTGCCAAGTAACCCGAGAAGGAGAAGATGACGTGAGTAAGTTCTACTGAGTCAGATGAAAGGGACTTTTATCTGAATGACTCCTGGGACTGCAATGCGACAGCATCTGTCTTCCTGCCAGCAGGGAGGAGAAGAAAAAGAATAAGTAGTAGCCCTGGGGGCTGGATGAGAGCTCCTCCCAAAAAAGATCTGCTATTATTTAGAAAAAAAGAACATCCATGCTGGGTCAGACCAAAGGTCCACCTAGCCCAGTATCCTGTCTTTCAACGGTGGCCAATGCCAGATGCTCCAGAGGGAGTGAACGGAACAGGTTATCATCAACTGATCCTCCTCCTATCATCCAATTCCAGCTTCTGACAGAGACGAGGGGCACCATTCCTATCCATCCTGGCTAACAGCCTTTGATGGACCCAACCTCCATGAAATTATCTTGTTCTTTCTTGTTAAAAGTTCTGGTGTTCATAACATGCTACAGCAAGAAGATCCACAGGCCTACCATATGTTGCATGATGAAAAACTTTTTTTGTTTTAAACCCCTACCCATTAATTTAATTTGGTGATCCCCAGTTCTTGTGTTATGGGAACAAGTATGTAACTTTTCCTTATTATCTTTTTTCACACCAGTCACAGTTTTATAGACCTCTATCATATCCCTCCTTAATCTCCTCATTTCTAATCTAAGGAGTCTCATTCTTTTTAATCTCGCTTCATATGGCACCTGCTCCAACCCCCTTATCGTGTTTGTCAGCCTTTTCTGAACCTTTTCCAAAGCCAACGTATCTTTTGAGATGAGGTGATCACATTTGTATGCAGCATTCAAGATGTGGGTGTATTTCTGGGAGATTCTGGAAAAAGCAATTCAGGTTTTCCCACATCAGTGTGCACCAAACTCAACCAGGAAGAACATCTTCTAGGAGGGAAAGAAAAAAGGAGTCAAGTTTCCATGACTATTATGCCTGAAATTGATCACTGTATTCTTGCACTTTTACTTTATTTAGCAGTGTGCCAACACCTTCTTCTTCCTACTCACTAGCTCACACTGAAAATGTCTATTGCCTGTGAGTCTGCCACAGCACAGTACAAACGGATGACTTCACTGACTTTGATTTCTCTGCAATACAACTGGCTTCCAAGGAAGTTTAAAAGCATGGCAAACACCTTCCACAGATCTCAGTCACATACCCTCCCAAATGAAGAGATGTGGGACTCCGATTCTTTTTAAGTTTTCTTCCAATGCTGCATAATACCAGTGTGAAACACAGCGGTGCCCAGAAGAGAATGATCCAGATTTCCCTGCCGCAGTAACAAGACTTAGGTCAGATCACAGAGCAGCGATCTGAATCGGCACATTATGACTACCAAGGTTTGAATGTGAGTGCTGGATGGTCTTGGTCTCTTGAATACATGGCACATCAGAAAGAAAGGTGAAGAGTGGGATGAGAACCAAGTCAGAACATGAGAACAGACGTACTGGGTCAGACCAAAGGTCCATCTAGCCCAGTATCCTGTCTCCAACAGTGGCCAAGGCCAGATGTCCCAGAGAGAGTGAACAGAAGAAGTAAACATTGCGCGATCCCTCTCCTGTCATCCACTTCCATCCTTTGACAAACAGAGGCTAGGGACACTATTCCTACCCATCCTAGCTAACAAGTACTGATCGACCTATCCTCCATGAATTTATCTAGTTCTTTCTAGAACCCTGTTGAAGTCCCGGTCTCCACAATGTCCTCCTGCCAGGAATTCCACAGGCCAACTGTGTGCGGTGCGAAGAAGGTTAACATTAAACAAAAGATGAGAGAATGATGGGTTGTAAAATCAAACAAGGGTAAGAAAAATAAGGTGGCTATTCTTTACACAAGTTTAGAAAGCAGAAAAAAACATTACAACAGAGAAAACTAGCAGGTGCTCAAAAGCAGCACGACTGGAAGCAGCAGTGCTCTAGGGCAAAGGTCTGAAGCTGGTCTAAGGGAATCAAGGGTCAGGTAATGTACATTTCAACTCAGGGAACACAGTTATTAGCGAGGGAGGTAAAATAGTCCGAGTGTTCTGGGGGCTCAGGAACCTCTAAAGGAAGAAGTCAGGGAAGGCCTATTACCTCACAGCCATAAGGGTGGGAGACCGTTAACGGCAGTTACAGTACATGCTACAACTCAGAACATGGCAAGGCCACGCAGGGATGAACCATCCTACCACACGTGTCAATTTAAATTAAAAGGGCTAGCGTAAGCTGCAGTGGTAAGGGAAACGTGCTTTTTTATTGAGCTATTAGACCAAATCCTGGCCAGTTCTGGTCACCCTAGCCAAACACAGATAGGACTAAATGTAGAATCACAAACGCTGGATGACGAAACAACCATGGGCCACTCATTAGGAAACCACAGATCACATTGCCTCGGGATGGTCATTTTAACACAGCAAAGCAATGACCACCAACTTGCAAGTGACACCTAACTCATCATCAGGTCCACTATCAAGGCTAACAACACTGTGCCTATCTCGGATCATGGGACCACTCCAGTTCCACAGCTCACACTGGCTCTAGTGTAAGGGTACGGAGCCATAAAGTGCTGGCCAGGCTCAAAGCTGCTGAATGGAATTGTAAGAGTCCTCCATGCAGCAATAGTAGATCAGTTGGATTGATCGCTTTCCCAGATAGTTGGACCAACAACTGTTGACCACATGTGCTATGTTCACAAGTGAATGAACTGTAAGCACGCCCCAATCGGCGTTGACTATATTTATTAGAATATTTATCAGCAAGAGTGTGACAGTCACACACAATGTACATCGTGTGACTCGGTCTCCAGGCACTGACAGGACACAAACAATAACCTCACTGCCACACTGTTAAGGTGTCACGTGACTGTCAATATGTCACTTGTTACAACTCTGACACATTTTGCAAAAGGCTCTGAGGAACCCTAGCATTTTGGATTCCGTTATGATCACCCTGGTCTCCTTGGGAGATTCCCTGCTCTAGTGGGACCAACATTTCTTGGGCTCTGGAAAAGCAGAACACAGAAGAAAGTGAACAAAAGCATGAATAGCATTCACACATGTCCATTGTACTGGACAAGACAGAATCCAACACAGAAGTATGTGTGTTAAGTCACAGGCACTTGGTATATCAGACAGGAACAGAAAATGGGAAAAACCAAACAGGACAAATAATAAGAAAATTATGTGACAGTGCAGTGACTGAGACCGGTGCCAGCAGGCCCTGGAAAGAGGCAGAACTTTTGTAAAGAAAAGGGAAAACAAATTAGGTGGGGATGGCAGGGAGAGAGTGACTGGCCAGGAGAATGATTGAGTGGATACCAGGGGAAAAAAGACCAGAAAGAAACCACATGACAAATGCTAAGGGCTGTAAAGTGCAAGGAGATGAAAATTAATCACTAAAGAGATAAATGAAGAACACCTCTGGGTAGGGATGATGGCTGATCAGCCAAAGGTGTGACAGGTTTATAGGAAATGCCAGATCACTTACATGGGGCATAGAACATCATCAGAAGAGGTCTGTCTTCTTTCTTTAAAAGCCTTTTGAATTCCTGCAGAAAAAGCGAACAAAAACCAGTGTCAGTGAAACAGATACATGCATCAGGACGCAGCTGGTTTTATCAGCGTTCATCTTTAAAAAGCAAATTAAGTATTGAAGACGCTTCCCCTTGTTTGCTTCATTACTTAAGGAGGAAAAAAAATCCTGTAAAAAGCCAAAGCTTGAATAACTGAATTCCAGGTTAGAAAGAGTTAATATAGATTATCAGGGGACTCATTCAGCACCAGAAACTTTCAGTGCTAGGATGTGGAAATTACACTACCTGTTGGTTCTCACTAGAAGCTTTTAGAAGCTACAGGATAATAGACCCATTTTCCTGCCTCATCCTTTCAAAGGCAACTACTCTGATTTCTTATTAAAGAGATGAACTTGTATAAAAAAAAAAAAAAAAAAAGACTTTAGCTTCCACGCCATGAAAGCCTAAGCAGGCCATGAGAGGCCATGAGAATAGATTTTTCAGTTCCAGTTATGGTGCGGAAGCCACATGAAGTTTTTAAATTGAACGTGACCCCAGGAGAGCTGGTAATGAAGAACAATACAGTGAAGATTAAAAATTAATCTTCTTACAAAAAACGAATGTCAAAAATGACTGTTCCTCGTATCAAAAACGAAAGCCAGAAAATGGAAAAGACTCTGTACGAAACAGCAGCCAAAGCTCAATCAATTACAATTTTAAAATCAACAGACCGGAAAAGCATACAAAACACCAAGCTGATCATTACCGTTACCATTGCAATAACCCCCTCTTTTCAAAACGAGAAATAACATTTAACTCTCTTCGCAGCCTTCCCACTGAAACTGAAGAAGGCTGGCCTGGTGGCTATTGCCCTAGGCTAGCGCTGTGGAGATGTGGTTTCCACCTCCTGCATGAACTCAGGCAATCACTGAATCTCACCGTGCTTCACTGTCGGTCTATAAAATGAACACATCATTGCTTTCTCCTGGCCTCTTTGTCATTTCTATTTAGACATACTCCTCATGGCAAGCACTGGTCTTTGACTGGGTGTACAGCTCATTGCACAATGAAGTTCTAATCACACTTGAAGCACTGCAAACCTCCTCTCCCAGAGTGATTCTATAATTCACTCAAAGTAAGGCAGCATTCTGCAGCAGAGATGGCACCAGCCTAGAAGTCAGGAGAGCAGGCAGGCTCTGGAGTTAACATGAGATGTGAACTTGGGAGAGTGACAAATAATCTGCATCTCAGTTTCTTCATCTACAAAGCGCTAATTGTGCTTCCACACTTCTTACAGACATTCACACTGAAGAGAGACACACACACACACACACACACACACCCCCACCCACCAGCTATGTGATTAAATTACCTTTTCACTGTCGACATGCACAACATCTTTGGCTTCGGGATCCTCCTCCCACAACGGAGCTCCTTCTGGATCCTTGAGAAAGGCCACCACTGACTGCAGTGAATGGAAAGACATCACATGACTTTTAAATGTAAGTGCAACCAGAACTAAGAGGGATCCCATCCCAAATGTCACCCTTCCTCTAAGCTGACTGTTCATCTGTCCTTTCAGCAACAGCCTTTTACCATTCTCCCCTCTTGCTTGCCCACTCTAGAGGGAGATGAATACTGTCAGACCCTTCACTTAGCAGAATGCCACTGGGCAGTGGAACTGGTGCTGTTTAGCTGAACAAGGGTGGAAGTTGCTGGTGTTGAAGGAACTGTTTCAAAGTACAGACGCCCTGCATGACATCAATACCCCAGGTCATCGGGGCTTGCTCCCTCTATACGGCTGATGGAACCTTGCAGAAACAGGCCACGAGATGAGCATGATGAGGTTAGAGGATACATTCCCGCAAGGATCCTCCAGACTGCAGCAAACCTCTCCTCAGCTGCTCCCTGGCCCAGTGAGCTAGGATTCCTCCCTGTGATTGGGACAGATTCTCAGCCCACTGAAGCCGCTCACACTTGAGAAGTCTAGTGTTCTTACAGCCATGCACACATCAGCACATGCTCTGATGCTCCAATTAAAGTCTAGGCTGGAGCTCAACTGGCTTAGCCGGTGTTGAAGCTTTGTCTACTTTAGACTTTCCATATGGTAGCTGACATGCTAACACCTGCGTCCCCTTTTCATTCTGGTCTAGACAAGGCCTCGGTGACCTTCTTATCAGCCCTTAACCTTCAGAGGCGCTTCCCAGAGGTAACCGACAGGAGCTCAGTACAACTATTTGTTCGCAGTGTGCAAAAGAAGCATATTCTGGTTGCCGCCGAAGAGCTCCAAGGAGGAAAAAGCAGCATCTGAATAACTAGTTGCTCACATCAGCAGATGGGACTCTTACTACACCTAGGGAGCAGATCTCCTGAGTAAGGAGGGGCTACAACTCCCAAAAGCACCCTTGGGAGAAGCAACATGCATTGTCACAGCAGTGACAGACATGGATGCTGTCTAGCAAGTAACTGCAACCACAGCATTGATGGCACTCAGAAGCAGCTCTGGGTAATAACCTCCCTGACCAATGCAGGAAGAGGGCTCTAGAGCAGCATGGAACAACAAATAATATTTTTATGCAGAACATTGTGAAAATGTTCTTGAAAAAAAACTGATGTCAGACCAAAACCAGCAACACAGAGAGCAAAAACAACATGAAGTCATTTTAGAAAACCAAGAGGCTTTTATGTCCTGGCTAGCTAGGGCTGATCCTGCTTTGGGCAGAAGACTGGGCTCGATGACTCCTGGGATCTCTTCCAGACCTAAGATTCTTATTTAATCAGGTATCACAGCAATGAAGAAGTCACACTATATCTGGTTTTAACAACAGAAAATATATACCATCAGAGTATGATATTAAAAAACTGTCAGACACTTGCAGCACACTTGCAAGTTGCTCACGGAACACCAGTGTTCCCTGGAATACAGTTCAAGAAACACTGATCTACAGCACGTGGGGGAGGTAGGACAAGTGGAGGAGAGGGAAGGGAAGATGGAGATATTATCTGCCATTACAAACGATCCATCAGGTTCCGTTCTTGCTCGACTTTGCCAGAACTGTGTCTAGACCTGAATTAACCACCCGGGGAAGTGTAGGGGGTCAACCTTTTAACTGCTAACAAGCGCGATTTCAGGAATGCCCCTGAGGCAAGTTCAGCTATGTAGTAACAGCTGCCTCTAGAGGATAGTGGATTAAAGGGATTTAATTTATCCAGCCTCTCTCTCTCAGCTTTAGAAAAAATGCTGTGTCATGTTTTCTGGCAGGGGTAGGCAGGATATTGCCTTTCACTTATTCCTCCGCTCAGCAGAGCTTCCACATTTCCTGCATATTTTTAAAAAAAATCATTTAATCACAGGAAAACAAAAAGCTTATACAAGGGTAGATTGGAGAGCAGGACAAAATCCACCGACCCTACGGCATCCACTGTGTGAGGGAGCCCATAGCAACCACTGTGATTAAAACACACTTTGATCTGATTGCACAGACAGGACCAAGCTATTCTTCAATTGAGCTGAGCACCGATGTAGCACAGATCAGGAACGTGGTTTTGCCCACTCTATATTGCAGGATCAAACCACTTTTCAACATCATGGAAGTAGGTCCCCCAGCACAGTGGTGAGCTCTATTTAGTCTACTCGTCAGCTGTCCATCTCATGAACTGTAAACTGTAATGCACCAGAATGCTAACAGGAGGTTTATTATCCTTCAGATTTGACACAAATCTTTCAGTGTAGGATATGTAAGAACAAACTTGATTCAGGGTAACATCAGGAGTAACTTACTGAACTAGAACTTCTGTGTATTCTCTTAGCCATTAATGAATAGATTTGTGTTTTAACAAGTCTTATCTTTTATAGAATGGCAGAAATTTCCCTTGCAGATAGATGCAGCAACAAAGGCTTAAATTACAAGGCTGCATTTATGGTATCCTGGCCTTACACTACAGAAAACTGTAAGATACACGTATGGCATCCAACACACTAGCCACATGCGGCTATTTGGCTGGTTGAGTGTGGCTAGTTGCCTTGAACAATAAATATGTACTTTTACAATAGTGTCTAGTTGGACATCTCAGAATTAGACAATATGTTTGATCAATTAAATCCAATGACTTGGAACAAGAAAAAATCCCGATTCCTGTTGCCCCTAAGTTGCTGCATGATGTGAAACAAACCCCTTACCTCTCTGTGCATCAGCATGATCATCTGTAAAAGGGATTCAATCACCTGCCTAGCTGGGACATTGTAACACTTAGTGTTTGTAAAGTACTTGGAGATGCATAGCATAAATGCAACTTAGAGGGAGCTATATTATAGCCTATGCAAGATGAAATAGGAAGAAGAAAAGATAAGTTATAAGGGAGAAAGCTCTTGCCTATACCCATATACCAATAAGTAGCAAAGCTAGCGAAAGAAATCATGAAAGCCATGTGGAATGCTGAACTGATGCTGGACTGACGCATGCGCAAGCTAACTTTAAAGACATTCAGCTGATAATAAGGAATATGGTCTTTCAATGGAGGGCAGGACAGTAACTGGATTAGCCCTTTGCCTCTGCACTGGGTCAAAACACAGCTTTCCTTGAATCATCCATGAGTCGCTTAACCATCTTCAGCAGGCGGTGGACAGGTGTGATGGCAGAGCCACGTAATCCAGTTAATCAGGGTCAGGAGAGGCCCAAGATGTGACAAACAGCCCGGCAGGAATGGGGGAAGCTCCCAGCAGAAGCCAGTAATATTTAGCAATATACCTGCTCTACTCTCTAGTAACACAACACTTGTCCCATCAGGGGTCTCTGCACTTTACCACAGCCCACTGGTCAGCATTCTTCCTTGCTGCAGCATCATTTATGGCGGGTTTAGGGTGCTTTCTGGTCACTACCAAAACCTTTATTGAGCAGGGTGGGAAGACAAGGCTAAAGGCAGGATATTAGACTCTGACTGCTGCCTGAAGACCCTGAATTCCACCTACTGCCCATCTCAAAGAGAGAAAATGTAAGCCCTCTTGGAAATCCTGGCCTTAAAAGGGATGATGCAGGAGCTGTCTGAAAGTCAGCCAATGAACACTGACCCCACTGGGAGAGTTCATGCAACCCACATGCATCAAGCTCTGCAGGCTTGTCTGTCTCCAGGTCAAATCCTGGCCTCAGACAAAAGAGAAAAGTGAATGCTGGGGTGTTAGCCCAGGGATTAATCCACAAAATATTGAGAATACCCATTCAGATGGCAAAACCTGCTGGTTGAGCAGGAGATGCTGCAGGGCTTGATGGAGGAGCTGCAGTAGAGCTGCACAGGAGGTGTTATTACAGGTCTGGAGCTGGTGCCACAGCAGGGCTACGTTGGGGTCCAGCATCAGGATAAAAAGACATGCTGCTAGTAAGGATGCCGGTTCCCTACCAGGGCTCCAGAAAGGAAATCTGTGGAATTTCTGCATGACCTACAGTGCTTTCAATTTACAATTTATATGAAGCTGACAGACTTTTTCCTTCTTCCATTGTCCCCACACAGAATTTTGCTCCTTGGATCTTATGAAGTCTCCAGAAGGAGAAAGAAGGTCACTTCATTCTCACTGTGCTCAGGGAACACCCCTAGACTGCCATAATCAAATCAGACAAAAGGCCACTTCATCTACCTTTAATACACGCATCTTGGCACTTAGAACAACAATGTATTTCCCAAATACACTTGTCCAGCTAACACTATTATTTGCAGACTGCCATTGACAGGATCTTGCAGCAAATTTACATTCAGAATTTATATTACAATGTAACATGGGCTCTATCTTGGTATTCATATTCAATTTTTCAAGACATGTAGCCGATAGATACACAGAGACAGACGACCTAAAGGGCTTTTTCTGGGGCGGAGGGGTGTTTTTTTGCAACAGCTGTTTTGAAATTTACCCTCTCCTTGCTGCCTCCTACGCAAAACTGCAAAAGCCAACATTTGTTTTCAATCCATACACGTCCCCCCATCTTCCCATTTCCCTCCAGTTTTCAGTGCCAAAAAAAAAATATTTAAAATTACCTTCAGCGTGACAGCTCGGTTATATTCAGTATGAAATGCACCATCCCTGTTGAACGAGGAGTGGGGAACAGTGTTAACTTTCAGGAATGTTGCTAGAAATTGTACAGCTGTTCTCCCTAACATCTCGTTAATCACAACAAAAAATTATCCTACTCAAATCACAGAATTGCATGAAATGTATGGCAAAGCAATTAAAAAAAGAGAAGAGACGCTTAAAGCAAACAGCTTGCTAGTGAATAATTTCTTCTGTGAAGCCTTAATGAGAATATTTTCTAAAGGTATGATCTCAGGAGATGCAGCTGCTCAGCACCTCTTACATCCGCAATATTGCCACTCTTGTTACTCAGAATACATAGCACTTTTCATCAAGTGCTTGGCAAGGGAGGTATGCATTTTTACAGATGGGGAAATTGAGGCTTAGAGACAGGAAATGGCTTGCCCAAGGCCACTGGCAAAGTCAGGAACACAACACAGGTCTTACAAGTCTCAGTCCAAGGTTCTATCCATTAGGCCATGTAGACTCCTTCACATTCATACCTCTATTTAAATAGGGCCTAATTCAACAAAACATTTAAGCATGTGTTTATATCCCATTAAATTCAATACCTCTGTAAATTCACCTTTAATGAGAAGTATGCACATGCTGAGATGCTAAGTTGAACAGTGGCCTGTACTGCTTTAAATGTCCAACTGCACAGAGGCAAGCTAATAAATCCCTGCGCTGAAGTGCTGTATAATACAATATGGAACAAATAAGGAATCATAGAACACTAGAACTGGAAGGGACCTCAAGAGGTCATCACCATGTGGTCATTACACAGGAGCTTGAACAATTAGTAACAGCAAACCTCATCCCAGCTCCATACTCACTTATAATGCAGTAATTCCACCCCTTTCTCCTTTGAATTGGGATCTACCTTCACCTTCTTGCATACTTTCCGGCTTTCTGCATCACTGCAAGCAAGATACAGAGACAGTAAAATGTGTGGTTAAAAAACAAAATCAAAACATGCCCAACATTTAAAATAAAATGGAGAGCTCTGCTTTCTCATCAGCTTTGTTGTGATTACTGATACCTTAGAAACCTTATTCACTTAAATCTCAGACAAGGACACTGAAATTTTGAATTTGTACAAGGGACTAAAGGTTGACGAAACAGGAAGCAATAATTCCAGTTTCTGGCCAAATTACTATTTCACTGGAACTGAGTTTAGCTGCCACATGTTTCAGTCTGTGGCAGGGATGCTACTCAGGAGACTAAGAGGGATTCCAAGTTTTGGGAAGAACATGCCCTTAGCTCTTATTGTCAGGATTCATAAGCAAACAACGTTTCAGAATGAATTTGAATTAAAATCAACTTGCGCATCTGAGCAGGAGAGAATTCCAGTAAAGAGGAGCAGGCACAATGGAAGCAGTGAACACAAGAGTAGGAGACGGATAAAAACTGAGTCAAAGAGGCAAGAGAGGGAACGAAAAGAAAGCAGACAGATGTAGACCCTAATTCAGGAAAAGTATCCCTGTGCAGAACAGCGATTCAGCATGCACTCAAGTCCTGCTGAAGCACAGATTTAAGTGCTGTCCTGAGTTACGTACAAAGGTCAGAGTAGAGTTACACTGAGCCTTGAAGACTGATAAGCATCAGAGGGGTAGCCGAGTTAGTCTGTATTTTCAAAAACAACAAGAAGTCCTGTGGCACCTTAAAGACTAACAGATATTTTGGAGCATAAGCTTTCGTGGGCAAAGCCCCGCTGTTAGCCTGTAAGGTGCCACAGGACTTCCTGTTGTTTTTGAAGATTGATGTACATGTGAAACACAAGAGGAAGCCATTGAAGGAATCTGCAGAGAGGCCAGAAACAGTCAGAGTGACAAGGGAAAAAAGGGAGGAGTCATGTCAGTAATACTATTCTTTGCTGAGACAAAAGAATGAGATTAAAAGGCTTTGAAACTGGTTCCTCAGCATACGGCAGCTCATATTTTTTGCACTGCTAAATCAATTTAGAAAATGAAAATGCTGTGCATCCATCAATGCTACTGAAGTTTAAACTCATTAGAGCCACTTACAAAAGCCTAAACACACTGTTTATATCTACACTGCAGGAAAACACCTGCTGCTGGCCTTGTCAGTTGACTCAGGCTCACAGGGCTCTGGGCGCCAGGCTACCCAACTGTGCTGTAGATGTCTGGGCTGAACCCTGGAATCCTGCAAGTGGGGAGCCACTCAGAGCCTGGGCTTGAGCTCAGCTATGCTGCAGTTTTATAGCCCCGCAGACCATGTACAAGTCTATCCTGACACGAGCCAGCCATGGGTGCTTTTTTTCCCCAGTGTAGACACACCCAATGGCTGCCAGGAGCCCCACTAAATGCAGCGCTGCGGCTAGTGTTTGTGACTGTCAGGAGAACCGTCTGTCTCCTTGCAAACATGAGAAGCGAATAATAAATTAACACAGCGTTGCAAATAAGGGCAAACCCTGTGTGCCGAGGTTTTCTGAACACACTATACAGATAGCATCACATTAAAGAAAACAGTCCTGACACATACAAAAACAACATGCGAGTGTTATACTGTGGAGCTAAATTAGCATTCTGAGGAAACAGCAAGAGTAGCAAAACAGCTGGCAGCCTCAGAGCCGTCCCTGGAGTCACACATCACGGCCAGTCTTGCTTCTCTAAAACAGATCTCACTATGATCAACCGCATCTTTGTTACCTCCATGCTGGACTGCTGGGCTGCATGCTCCACAGCGCTGCAAAGGGACAGCACACAAATGCTGCCGCCAGTACCAAACAGGGCTGTCCACCTCATGAGCCAACAACATGGGACACCTGCACATCAACTGCATGACAGTCAGCATCTTGTTTACCTTCCACAAAGCCTTAAACAGCCATAAGGTGAGCTGCAAGGCACCTCCTCGCCCGCTCTGGCCTACCATGCCACCTTTGCTCCTCCAAGATGCTGCAGTGGGCTGTCCCAGGGGCCAGGCTCCAGGGTGCTGATGACTGTGAATGCAGAAGCCCCAACATCCAAAACACACTCGTCATAGAGAAGGTCCATCTGGGTCAGAACTTGTGCTGCTGTCGCTGGAGTTAAGTGATTGACAATAGATGGTAGAGAATGCTCGGCACCTCACAAACATTACCTCCAGGACACACACAACTGTTTTTTAGGTCTGAACTTCATCTCAGAACAATTTCTGCAGAGTGTCTAGATTGGTACCTACAAAGGTGCTGGTAGCTGTATTAGCACAAGTTACAGTAAGGCCGCAAGCTCTAGTCTGGACAGGTGTTTATGTATGCAGTTAGCATGGAAGGATATTTGCTTTTTGTTGCTGGGAATGTTTATCCAGGTCTGTGGAACCGGACACTGGAATGGAAGTCAAGAGACCCGGATTCCATTCGCACCTCCGCCACTGATTCCCTGTGGCACTGTGGGGCTGTCATTTAACTCCCAATGCCTCATTTTTCCTACTCATAAAATAGAGCCAGTGAGACTTACTCAGCTTTGAAAAGTTCTTTATAATGACACAGAAGAAGCATAGCACAGTCCAATGGAAGGAATGCACAGGTATTAAAACGGGTGCCCTATGACTGCCTGTAATGAACATAACCCACTGCAATGCCTAAACTTCCCACTGGGGCACCCTTTAAACAAACGACAGGAGGCGTCCGAGCAAAAAGAACAGCCTTGAAAGCCTGGCCTATCCTGGGGATTTGCCCCAATTCCAGCCACCTGGATGAATGCACAGGTGCAAACCCACTTGTACAGACAAGAAAAGCTGAGATTTGCACTAGTGCAGGGGTCGGTGACCTGCGTCTCTGGAGTCGCACGTGGCTCTTTAAGGAGCCACTTGTGGCTCCAAGCACTGTTGCTGCTGACTCCAGCTGCAGCTCTGGAGGCTGCCGCCACTTAAACAGCGTCCACCGTTACAGTGGAATTTAGCCTTTTTGCTTAAGCGGCGGCAACCTCCAGAGCCACAAGTGGAGTCAGCGGCAGCAGGGAACCCTGAAAGAGGACGCCAGCAGGAGCCATGTTGAGAGGCAGGAGGTGGGGGAGGGAGGCAGCAGTGGAGGAGCAGAGCAGGAACCTGGCTCCCCCAGCAGTGTGCTGCCCACTAGCCACTTCCAGGAGCTGAGAGCGGGCGCCCACCGACCATGCTAGGGAGATGGGGAAAGAAAGCAGCTGGTTCACCCCTGGCCTGGCCAGTGCCCCTTCCTCCTCTCCCAGTCTGGGGGGAGGCCTTGTCCTCCTCTGGCTGCCGTCCTGCTCCCACCCACCCGGATGGCGCTGCCTAGATGCTGCAGCCTGCTCCGGGCGCCGCACTCAGCAGCAGCAGCCAGGGAGAGAGGGTGGCCGCGCTCCAGCTGCGGCGGGAAGCTGCAGCCAAAGGGGAAGAGAGGCGGCTGCTCTTCTGCCAGCTGTTTGCTCTCCCTTCCCTGCTGCCGCTGTTACCTGCTCCGAATCGCCCACCCGGCGCTAGTCCTGCTGCGGCCCAGACTGCACCATCCACCTCCACTACAAGGCGGGGGGTGGGGGGGGCACACCAGCTCTGGGATGCCTCCTTGTACCTCAGCAGCTGGGGGAGGTGGGCAGCAGGCAGATCACCTGAGGCAGGTAACGTCTGGCAAGAGGGGGACACTTTGAGGCAGAAGGGGTTAAACCTGGGCCCGGGGGCCAGGTTTGCAGGATGCGGGGTACAGCCTGGAAATGGGGGTAACAACTTTCTAACTGATACAAACACTGGGTGTGCGCTGTGCTTAAAACTGGGGTGATGAAAAGTACAGTCTGACTATTTATTGAGGTCTGCCTTGTAGTCACGTGCCTTGTGGCTCCTGATACAGGGATATTGTAATCAAGTTTGAAAAAAATGCCTCTTCTAGCGATTTCAGTTGCAGACTGCTGCTCCAGTGCATCTTACCCTGGTTTCCAGCCCAGGCACACTACGCAAGTGTAAGCAAAAATTTCACCTCTCTACACTAGAGTTTGCACTGAATAAGTTGCACCCAAGGCTGGATCACAGAAAATCCCCAGCACAGACGAGGCGGGTATCTCCATCAGTACATTTTTCATGCACCACTGAAGATGTCATCGCTTCATCAGTTCCAAGGCCAAGATTTCAGCATGCCAAAGGCACCAATGCAAAGGCTTCACTGAGGGTTTGGAGGGGGGAAAAAGCAGCCTGAACAATTCACTGACAAGGGAATGCTGCTGAGCCTAGTTTTTGTTTTGTTTTTTTAATCTTTGTTCCTTCTGCTTATCTCCACGGAAGCCACAGAACAAAATAATTCACAAGGTGCCGGTTGATATCAACCTTCTCCGCCATTGTTCTTAACAGTAAATACCAATACAGCCTCAGCCTCTGCTCTGAGGAGATTTACATCCTTTGGATTTCAGCCAACAGGCTCTCTCTAGCGAGCAGCGCTTCACCTCTCACTTGGGAAAGGATAATTAGGTCTCCAGCTCTTGCAATATAATTATACTGTTTCAAGAGGAAAGGAAGTTCGTTACAAGGCCTATTTCTTACCCCAAAAAAAAAACCAAAACCAAACACACATACAACTGCCAAACTGACTGTCTAACTCATCAGACATTAGAGATAAGGATCCAGGCTCAGGCGAAGTGGTTACCAAAGACACTTCAGAAACGCTGTCTTAAGTAATGAGGTCAGGAACTCTGCCCACATTCACACCACTTTGCTCCCGCAGGCCACCCCTTTCTGCATGAAGGTTAACCGCAGTATCTCAGCACCATACCACTGCTCACAAAAAAAAGGACACAGCTTTATTTGCAGCGCATTCCACAAATAATGCAGTGTTACCCTTTCCATTTAGCCCAAACCAGAAGCCAGAAGGTGTGGCCATACAAGAAAACCTGTTGAAAAATAACCACAGAGAAAAGGAGGCTGAATCCAAGGGGTTCCATCTCCCCACCCCCAACTCCACTCTACTCTGGTTCCACTAAGCCCCCAACAAGGCAGTAGTGGGAAATTGGTGGTCCATCGGGGTTCTATGGGTGGCCCATGAGACATTTTGCTGACCGTTACCCATGCACAAGGTTGCCAGATTCTTCTCGGTTAGGGCCCCCTCGTATTTTTTTTCCTACCAGGCATAAGAGAAGTGACTAACAAAGAAATCTTGGAAGTACTGTATTAAATAATGAGGTCAATAACTCTGCCTGCATTTAACAATGGTTCACACCAACATATCCATGCACCTTTCCCCCAGCTGAACCATGCAGTCATCTCATAATCTGCAATGATGCTATCATAGTCATAGAGCTGGAAGGGACCTCAAGAGATCACCAAGTCCAGCCCTTTGCCTCAAGCAGGATCAACCCCAACTAAGTCATCCCAGCCAAGACCTTGTCAAGACAGGACTTAAAAACCTCTAGGGATGGAGAATCCACCACCTCTCTAGGCAACACATTCCAGTGCTTCACCACCCACCTGGTGAAGTAGTTTTTCCTAATATCAGTGATTCCTGCTTATTGCATTTTATTTATGAGTTCCGATTATTTATTAGGAGTACCTAGAGGCCTGCTAGGCTCTGCACAAATGCACAGCAATTCCCAGACCAGCCCCCTAAGAGTTTACAATCTCAACAGACCAGACAGAGGCCGGATGGGAGGGAGAACTAGAAGTACAGAGTGGTGGAGTGACTTCCCCAAGCTCACACAGCAGGTCAGTCCCAGAGCAGAACACTGAATCAGCGCCCAGAAAACCCAGTCCCACATCTGATTTGCTGGATCACAGCACCTCTCGGATACGCTTCAGATGCTGAAAGAAAGTCATCATTTGGGGCTGTCCTTCTGCTATCTGTGCTCCTGCTCACTTCTTGATTCTGCTCTTGTTTCTTCTACCACACCATAATGTTCCAAGACAAACATGCACAGTACAGGCACAATCACACACACACGCCCATTAACTGGCAGTCTGGGAACTTGTCTTGCGTTTGTCCTGTCCAGTAGCTTCCCTGGCAGCCAGCATCCTCTGAGGTTGGGGCGCCTAACTTGTGTTCCAGCTAATCTCCCAAAGCTTGTTGGTGTCACTTCTCCAGGTTCTCAAGAGCAGGGCACAGCTTCTGCAAAGCCTTCCAGTTGGCTTCCAGAAATACACACTTGGTCCTGCTTTTCCTCTTTCATAGCAACAAGCCCAAGCACAATGACAGACACATGGAGTTCAGATCATGATACCACCTCAAGAGAGCTAGCCACTCGGGTTTAGAATCACAGAAGAATCATAAAAGATTAGGGTTGGAAGAAGCCTCCCTCCCTGCCTCCCTCCCCCCACACTCACTCACACACAGAGTAAACCCTCAATTTACAAATCTTCAGGTTGTGCAAAACTCTTTTTAACGCAAGTTTCACACCACTTGTCAGCCTGCCTAGTTTCCCACAGCTAGGCAGACTAAGAGCCCCTTCCCAGAGCAGAGCTCGGCCTCACTCTGGGAAGGTAGGGGGAAGGCTTTTAGCTCACCTAGATGCCTGCCCCTGTGGGCAGCCAGGCAGGCTAAAACCCCCTTTCCAGAGCAGCTCTGCTGTCAAGCTGACAGCAGCCCCACTCTGGGAAGGTAGAGAGAAGGGTTTTAGCCCCCCAGCTGCTCACTGCTGCAGGCAGCTAGGGGGGCTAAAACCCCCTTTGTCCCCTCCCAAGATCAGCTTCCCCTCATGGCCCTGGCTCAGCCTCGACCCACAAGGGGGGCTCCCAGCGCCCAGCGCACTATAGCCCCGCATGGGTCTCGGGCTCCAGCCCCCCGCCCACCACCCCCACGGACCCTACTCCAAGCTTTGCAGACCCGACTCCAACCCCCACACACCCCAGCTCAACTCCACTGTCCCACTCCCCTTGCAGTCCTAACACACCCCAGGCTTAACCCCCCATGGCCCTAATCCACAGCCCAAGCCCCCTTGACTTACCTGAAATTATGCCCCCCAGTACCTACAATTTTCAGACACACCAAATTTTTTTCTACCATTTCAACACATTTGTTTAAACAACTTAATTGTAACTGGTTGGTTGAAAGAAATTATCTATAGGCAATAAACTCGCCATCATACATATGACTGTGCAAAAAGGCTAAGTAAAAATTAGGTGAACATAAAAAAAGTCTAATTACTTTTATTTATAAAAAGGTTGAGAAACACATATCCCTGGTTGAGAACCACTCATCTAATCCAACCCCCTGCTCAAAAGCAGGACCAACCCCCACTAAATCATGCCAGCCACGGCTCTGTCAAACCTGGCCTTAAAAACCTCTAAGGGTGTTTGTGACACAATAAAGCAGCAATTGAAAGGGTACAGAGATGCCAGAAACATTCACTATCCATCACAACAAAAACATTCACATGTGCACTAGCTACTCTTAGATGCATCCTCTGGAAGTGAAAAGCCATTGCCAGTCAGCCCCATATTTGTGAGCAGTGTTCCCCGTAAGCTGAGCGCTTGGGTGGTTGCTCAGGAGAGACTTAGGTGCCAACCAACTGATTAGCAGAGCACCCACAGACAGGAGCATGTATTCTATTGGCGGTGCACATCCACACACACTTTGGGGGTACATACCACAATTTATTCCACCCACGGATGGAGAAACTTAGAGGGAACACTGGGACTGAAATTTAGTAACTCTAAGTGCAACTGATTAGCAGTGTGTTTTGAACAACACATGGATTTCTAACCATATGCCTTACAGTCACCTTCCTGCACAGGAACAAAGAACCATACAATGCATTTAGAACACTGCCGCTTGCTTATTGTGCCAATCAAAGGAAAGATATACCTATTCCTCTCCTCCATGTGGATCATTACTACAACTTTCTAGTCTGATGTACCAGCTGCCACAGACTAGTGCTGCTTTTAGTTATGTCATACTTATATGGATCCTCATACACCATAATGATACCAGGCCCTTCCGTATCACTCTCCTGAGACAGATCTGAAGGGGGAGGGAGAAAGTAAAAGAAGAATCACTTCTCAGAAGCTGTCAACCTGGCTGCCAGAGCTGTCTTCCTCCAAAGAGCTGTGCTAAGCAGCCACTGGATGATAATGGCTTACATCCACTCAGACAGAAAGCACATGCATTGCTCTCAACTTGAACAGGCACTCAGATACTGTCACAACAAGAGCAGCATAAGAACCTGTGTGGAACAGGATAGGTAAAGACCCAGATAGCAAGGCAGAGAGAAAATTTTAAACACAGGAAACTTAAAATAAAAGGCTCTGTTCCTTTATCAGAACTAACATTTGCCATAGTGTGCTGCTGCACTTCTCATGGAAACTATTTTACACGAACCACAAGAAGAACTGGGTTGCTTGTAACAGTCACAATTCAAGCAATGAATCATTCAGTGGTTGAAGAGTTTGATTTGATTTAAATTTTGGAAACAGGGAGAGAGGAACTAAAAATGAAAAATTAATTCATAGAAATTAAAGAGGAAATTGGATTAGCAAACCAGTAAGGACCCAGGGTCTGATGTGGATTTTAGGGCTCACCCAAAACACAGCAAAACTCCCCCAACAGTGACCCACAAGGCATCATAGGTCTCTATTCGAAACATTCCCCTGCAACGTGATGAGAATGGGAGAACCAGCACCACCAGTCTTCGCATAAAAATTACTCTGTCTAACCACTAGTCAATTAGAGAGCCAAAGAACCTACACAAAACAGAGTGGGGGGGAACATTTTTTTTCAGAACTGAAGCACAGGAGGTTATATCATCAACAGCCTAAGTATCGTAAACCAAAAAAACAACACCCAGAGATAAAGGCATCTTTAGACACCAACAAACAAGAGAAGGAAAAGATCTATTATACACCAGGTTCTTCCAGATTTTCAGAAAGTCACACATTATAAGTGGCATTTTTCCTGAAGTTCCAAATTAATAAGATGAGACAGCAAACCCACACCAAAATAAAGTGAACAAATTTTAAAAAAGCAACCAAAGGGTTTGCGGAAAGCAAGTTGCATTTTCCTCTTTAAAAGAAGAAAAGCCTCACTCATCACAGACTTTACTAGATTCCACCTAAACTGTGGGATCTTGGCCTACGAGATTCCAAATTATGGCAACAATGCTGTGACTCAGCAGAAGACTATATGTATACGTTTAATTTCACACTAGAATATATATGAAAATACATCTTACAAATATCACCCACATATATACAGGAGTTGTTATATAAAATCTCTTTTGGTTGTGCCTTTGCATATGTATTTGATGAACGGGGAGAGTTACCTAGAGAATGTTTAAAATGGATTACTAAGCAATGAATGCAAGAAAACGGTGGGAGTGTTAAATTGTAGCTAGCAAAATTAATGTTAATATTGGACAGTTAGTCAGCAGTTCAGAAAGTCAGGAAAGAAAAGGGAAGGTTGAATGCACGTTCTGAATGCTGTCTCTTATGTGCATGCACTTCAGTAGCCTTCAGATAGATGGGAGTGGACAATACTTTTTGATGAGAGGTCACTTCAAGAATCTGCCAAGCAGACAAAGGGCCATGCTCTTCAGTGACGTTAATGGAGGTGGTGTGTGGTCCAGAATGGAGGTTTGGTGGAGAAGGGAGAACATGTTAGGATGCAGAAGGGGGTGTGCAGTCTGGGAGGGAGTTTGGACAAAGGAGGGAGTTGTGACCTGGGGCAGGAAACTGGGCTGCAGGAGAAGATTCTGACCTGGAAGAGGGATGTAGGAGAGGGTTGTGAGCTGGTGCAGGAGAGGGGGCAGGGGCTTGGGGTTTGACCTAGGGTGAAAAGGGGATGTAAACTGGTGCACGGGATTGAGGTGCAGAAGAGGGTGCAGGGTCTGAGAGAGGCTTGTGACCTGGAATGGGGGTGCAGAGGGTTTGGTTTGTGACCTAGGGCAGGGATTTGTGGTGCGGGAAAAAGTGGGGTGATGGGTACTGGCTCTGGCCAGGGGAGGCTTATCTTAGGTATCTCCTGGCCAGCAGTACAGCAGGAGCCCCAGGCAAGCTGCCTGCCTGCCACCGCTGCCACACGGCCCCCCTGCCCTGGCCGCCCACCATACAAAGCAGCTGGCTGTGGGAGCCGTGTGCCTTCTGTGCACTGCATAACCTTGGTAGTGGGGGCCCTCCCCGTGCCACCTGCATCACAGGCATGGCCCAGGCAGCTCCCACTGACTGGTTTCCAGAAAAATGGGAGAGGTGAGATTTTGTTGGGTGGGAGTAAGGGCAGCAGGCAAAGCCACCCCCAGGCACACAGAGCACAGAGAAGCCAATGAGCCTCCCTGCCAGACCTGGACAGGCATGCGAGGGTGCAGCAGGCAGGTAACCTGCCCAAGACTCCCATTGGGCTGCGGGAGGGCCAGATTCAGCAGTTTGGGGGGCCAGACCCAGCCCAGATTTTGCCTGCCCCCGAGTTCGATGCTGCAATATTTCTTCTGAACTGATATAAATACACAAAAGCTTTAAGAGTTTTGCATTTATTAGCCCAAAGGCTAAGCCTCCACCCCAGACTGAAATCTACTGATGAGACGCCTACTCCTTTCCTGGCCCAAGGGAAGGCTGTAATTATAAAACTGCTCATTTTCCTTCACTGGAGCTATCTCCCAGGAGTGCGACTATTTACAATGGGTGCTGTAGGCAGCAGGGGGAACACAAGGCAGGCCTACACTGCAACCAAAACAGGTATTCTTAAATTGTGTTCCCTAACCCACAGTACCTAACAAGGGTTACAATGTCAGTGAAGAGCAACGAAGGGTCCTGTGGCATTTTATAGACGAACAGAGAAGTTTTGAGCGTGAGCTTTCGTGAGCACAGACTCACTTCATCAGATGTTGGTCTTGGAAATCTGCAGGGCCAGGTGTAAATAAGCCAGAGCAAGGTGGGGATAACAAGGTTAGCTCAGTCAGCAAGCATGAGGCTTACTACCAGCAGTTGATCTGGAGGTGTGAACACCAAGAGAGGGGAAGCTGCTTTTGTATTTAGCCAGCCATTCGGCCCAGCTCAGGTTTTCACTTGGTTAGCAGCTCCTCTACGTGCTTTAACACACATTGGCACCCCAATGAGCTGCCATCCTTCTCCCCGAGTCACTAACCTACAGCCTCAGTGTGATTCAGGCAGCAGTGTGATGTCACAGAAACCGTCTCCCAGACAGTATTTAAAACCGAAGCTGCAACTACTTCAAATTATTAGAACCCAATGGCACGCTGGCCAAATTCGAATGACATCAGGCCAGGTCTACATTACCAATGTAGCTTTGCTAGTCAGCTGGGCAGTGAGGCGAGATCCCTGGCTGACACAGCTGTTCCAGCAAAACCCTCTCGCTTATGCTCGGTTATGCCAGCAAAACTGTGCTTCTGGTGCAGACCTGTCAAAAATCCCTCTGACAGCTTCAAATGGGGTTTCCGTATTCTTCACTTCCTCTCTGAATTACCCTGTAATGTTTACTTGCTGTCCTGCACTACAATGTCACCGCCCTTCCCCCCAGACACACAGCTACATTTAAGTTGAAACCAAGAAATACAGTGCTTTGCAGTCTACCTAGATGTAAAGCACTGCATCAATGCAACGGTGCCGCTTTCTTTTCTCTCCTCTCTTTCCCTGCTGTAGGAAAAGTTCTGAAATTCACAGCTTCAAAGTTTCCCAACAAAATTTCAATTCCCACTTCCAAAATGCATCAATAAAGGTGTGGAAAAATTGCAAAGAATAAATAAAATAAATGTGCATCCTATTTTTGACCAGTTCTTATTTCGACCTTTTCTCATAAAAACTATAACGGATTTTATGACTCTTAATTTTATCATCATCATTTTAAAAGTCACTCTCTTCTATGCCAAGTAATTAAAGCAATTACAGTAAAAACATTGTTATCTGGAAAGTTGAGTGAATGAGGGGGCTGGTTAACAAAGTTGCACTTTACCAATGGAATACCAATTTTAAAGAAAAGTGCAAAAGAGTTTACAGGTACTCACCAATCCAGCAGTAGTACTGCACTGCAGAGTGGTTGGTTTTTGAAAACACTTAAGCTAAATAAGTAAAGTTTTCTATACAGTAGGTTACCTTATGAAACTACATGTACAGCAGCGTATGGCATACATCAAGATCATTAAAATACACCTAAAACTAAAACTGAACTGAACCTAATTTAATCTTTGATGATTCACAAAGCTCTTCAGAAGCCTCAGGGACATCATGATCAACATGAATTATTATTGTTGATGCAGAAGGTGTAGGAGATTGGGTGAATCTGTAATGACCCACTGACACATCCTAGAAGCTCCCTTTTTTAATAAAACCCTAATTTTAGCCTGCTTACTTGTTTTCTGCCTCTTTTGCATAGAAGTAGAGTGCACAATTCGCACATGAACTATGTGCTGGGTAGTAGTCCTGGTTAACCAGACTCAAGACTGGTATTGGGGAGAGATCAGAAATGTCAGTTAATTGGGTACTGAACCACTGAGCTTTTACTGCCATTTACTACAGAACCTACACAAATGGTCTGTATTCAAAGTATTATTAAATGGGAAACTCAGAATTATTTCACCCAACAGCTAACAAATAAAATAGCAGAAAGGAAGAAGAGCAATGTCTCGCAAAGGAGTTCATCGGCCATCCACACCCACTTCTGCAGGAGGCAGACAGGACTGAGGCATAGGACATGGAAGCAGGAAGGTCAGATTAAAGACCAAGCAAAGAGCAAGGCATCTTAGGCCAGATGGCATTTCCCTTACTAACAAACAGTCTGGATGTGCTAAAGCTGAGCACATGCACCGTGGCAGAAGATGGGACCCACACAAACAGCTTTGGATCTGTTTGGGACCTACATTAAAAAAAAATGTGTGTTTGATGAAGGTTTAATTACTCAAAGCCAAATAAATACACACTTGGTTTGGTTTTTAAAATCCCATTTCCATAATCAGGAAAATGCTACTTAACCAAAAATGTTATCACAGAGCAGCAGACAAATTCCTGGGATTCCAGAAAAAGCTCAATCAGACAGGATACCAAATTCAAGTACCCAGCTATACACATAGGCCAGGAGAGCCCAGAGTTCCCCAGGCTATGTGTAAGTGTCCTTCAAAGAGCGTTCGGCGAAGTGCCTGAATTTAGTCACTGTACTAGGGGACTGACAGGTGACCTGCAAACTTCCTTACACAATTCCCACATCTACCTTTCCAACTAGCTCATAATTTCGTACTGCCACCCAACAGGGCAGCATCAGAGAACTTTTCACAGACAATCCACAGTAATTGCCAAGTTCATGGTAGAGTTTATGGAGTCCTTGGTAACTGCCCACTGTCAAAGTCACAGCACTGGCTGCAGTGGGGTTTTGGAGCTTGGCTCCTTTTTGGTTTTGTTTTTAACTGTTTTTGAAGGTTTTACTAAATTTCCTCTTGTTGGTAGGAGTTTGGGGCAGGAAGAAGAGTCAGTGTTGCTGGTATTGTTTTAGAGCATAAAGGGCTCTCGAGAACTGACAACCCCCTTTGCAACGTCCTCCTGACTGAGTCTCCCAAAAAACCGACTTCCCCTCTTTATTCTTCCCACTCAATTCGAACTGATTTTCTCTGCCATCTTCCACCCATCCCTTCCCCCTACACCCAGGTATACTCTAGTTCTGTCACATCTACTGACAACTAGTCTGAGAACAACCGGTAACCTTCAAAATGAGACCTCAGCTCTTTCCAGCACATTGCAAGATGGGATTAGATTTTCCTTTGCGTAGGCCAAAACTAACAGGCTATGTCTACACTAGGCTAAAAAACTCAACTGCAGATATGCAGCTCTAGCTACACCAATTGTGTAGCTCAAATCAATATGTCTGAGCTTGGCTAACTTGGCAGTCTATGCTGCGGAAGGTCAACCAAAGAGTTTCTCCCATCAACCTCCATTACTTGGTTGTAGAAGGGTCGACTGCAACCCCTGAGCAGGTGGCTCTTCTGGGGTAGTGTAGACCTACCCTGAATAACGAAGACATGAACTTCAACTCAAACAGAGTAACAACACTGGGATTCCACTATCACACCCCAGCACAGAAATCATTTTACACTTTCTACATGTCCCCACTAGGCCATGCTAACATTTGCTACAAAGGGCTGGAAGAAACGTCTAATTAATTCCTGACCCTAATCCTACATCCTCTCAGTACATCAAACCCCAGGGAGCAAAATGGGAGCTGGGCATATGGAAAAATCGACTAGACAGAGTAAGCCCATCAAATGCACACAGCGAGGGCCTCATGCTGCACCACAAACAGCTCTGAAATCCCCCTATTTTACCACATATCCTATTTTACGGTCACAGTAAGGGTAGAAAATCATTCTCTTTCCAAACAAGTTTTCTATTCCCCCATTTCAGTTCCCCTGCTGACTCACCACCAGAGTCATACCCTCTCTGTGAAAGATTAAATGGACTCTTATCAAAATATCAAGCCTTTTTTGACGACCGCATCTGGATGCATCAAATATACGGTAAAAAGTCATTTTTATTTGAACTTTTTTGAATGACAGAAATAGTCTCCAATCACTTTGTAAAATTGACTACTTAAGCCTTAAGACATGGGGCTTAAGTGTTTTCCTACCACGTGTATGGTAAATGGAGGCAGAGACAGATTGATGGCCCAAAATTTACAGAGTCAGTGGCAGAACCAGGAATAGAACCCAGTTCCCTATTCTTACTATTAGGCAATGCTACCTGAGTCTTACTTTGTATGTAGGGAACTCCACTTGAAGCGCTATAACCCAAACCAGAGCAGGTCATAAGAAATCTTACCTTGTCACCAGCTGTCACTATATGAAGGTTTCCTACTGAACCCTCATATTTTGCTTTCAGTTTCTAATCCATAACTGGCATACTATATCTTGAAAAATATCATGGGAGCATTCTGTTTAAACAGACAGCAGCAAAAGTAGATGTGTAAGGACTGTATCTCACCAGACATTATTAATTCAATATTCTGACAGCTCACCGACTGCAATTCATTCAACATCAAACGCCTCAGTGAGAGCTTCCTAATTAAAACATGGAAATGCTGAAATAGAGTGTAAGTATTTTTGTCACCATTTGCGCGTCTTTTATTCATAAATGAACTGCTTCGTGTTTCATTATCTAAAGAGCCAGCTACAGTACCTCAGATTGAAACAAAGCATCCTCGCTTTGACATTTTTATAAATTCCACCCCCACCACCAGCAGCTCCCCCTTTGTAGGGGTCAGCTCCTTTCCGTCAGAGCTTCCACCAATATGAATCACTTCAAACCTAGCTGCGGAGTAAAAACCTTATGCTGCAAAAGAGGATCCAGAGCTTGTATTCAATAGGACCCTGTTCTACCAAGGGACTGATGCACATGAATAAAATTATGTGAATAAATTCCAGTGGTCTGGGAGAGGAAGGTGCTCAGCACCTTGCAGGATAGAGTTCAAAGCATCACAGGTAAGCCGCCAGTCAACTCCAGAGGAGCTCTGCTCTCCTTCTAATAGCTGCTACTAATAAAACGGAAGCTCTTCTCCATTCTAACCAGCTGGGCAAGAGACCAACTCTTCCCCCAGAGCCTATGCACAGCCAAGTCTTCCAGAGACTGCTCTACTTTCAGCAGAACTCAACCAGAAAGCTCAAGTCAAACCTCTTCCTCAAACCACAAGTGGGAAAGTTGTTTTCTGTCTAAATGGCCTATTTACATGTAAACTTCCCGTAGCCAGGCTGGCATCTCCCTCTTTATTTCATACAGCAGAGAGCCCCCAGCTGGTGCTCAACAACAAATCAATAACAACAAGCTCTGTTAGTGGAGCCTCTCGCTTTCTCCCACAAAAAGGAGCCAAAGCCACTGAGCCTTGAGAAAGCAATACACACAGCCAACAAAAGAGGTAGCGCTGTGGTCACCATAGGGGAGCTGAGCCGAAAGCAGCAACTACAACTCCGCGTGAATGCCAGCCTTGCCCATGCACATATCTGAAGGCAAAGGGAACTTGCAACAGCAGGGCAGGAAGAGCAAAGCCAAAAATCTCTGCTTAAGGGAGCAGAGAACACGGCTGCCAAACCAACCATTTCTTCCTCATCAATATTTGTAAAACGAACTAAGCCTGCGCTGTCAATATCGCTATGTCTGAGCCTTTGATGCTTCTGTGCCAAGACCACAAATAAGCATCACAGAATATTTGCAATGGGAGAATATCTTGAGCAGCTCTGATAGGATGCAGCTCTTCAGGTCTCCTGCAGTGGCCTTTGTGGCCTGTGACAGAAGGCACTGCATCCACCTTCCACACCTGATGGACGGAACGAGGGGAGCTTCCACAGATCACAGCCTCTTGCAGAAAGGACAGACAGACAAACTTTTGAGAGCGAAAAAAAAAAAAAAATTACCCCATCCTTTATGCATGTACTGATTCCAAGTGGCTTTCCTTGGCTTTAAAATCATCAACCACCAAGCAAAACTTCACTCAAAACCAAACCAATTTGGATCTGAAACAGAACTCCCCTGACTACCCGTAAGACACCTGGCCTTCCCTCATGCTGTCACTAGCACTCAGATGGTTCATCTATCTCTGTTAAGATAACCCTTAGCGGGCAGGGAGAGACCACTGAAAATTCTCTTATGTTTGGAAAAAGCATCCAAGTTTTCAGGTCTCTTTCCAAATCAAACCCTCTGAACAGTAATGTAGCTCTCCACGCTGATGAATTACAACCAGTGCCATGTTTGCAACATGGTCTCCATGGATCATGTACTCAATTAGTGCTGTCATAGCATTATCCGCAGTTAAAGGAGCAATCTTGAACCCAGGAGAGCTATTCCCAGCTCTGCCAGTGACTTTCAATACAATCTCCAGCAAGACACTTGCTTCCCTGAAAGCTCACCTAATAAACTATTTTGCTAGTCTTTGAAGTGCTACTTGACTGCTTTTTGTTTTGATAGCGTATAGACTAGCACGGCTTCCTCTCTGTTGCTTCCCTGAGAATACTTGCCCACCTCATATTCTTGACATCTTAACACTGTATTTGTACAGAACTCTGCTCTGACCTGATGACATGCATTGTCAGTGCCACACCCATTATAAAGCAAATTAAAGTATAAACTGACAGAGACTTTTAAAATATGCAGTTAAAACCTGGCAAAAATGCGATTTCAATTCATGCTTAACTTGCATTAACGGGAGTCAAAAACCTGGGGTTCCCAAGGGCTGGCGGGAGCATAGCCCCCTGCTCCAGCCCCCAGCTGGGGGAAGCCAGGAAGAAGCCACTCTGCTGCAGCTGTCTGCCCACCTGGTTCCCCCAGCTGGGGGTCCCGGGGGACTAACAGCCATGGCAGAGCAGCTTCTTCCTGGCTCCACACAACTGTGGGAACCAGGAAACTAACCAGCACTGGTGCACTGGTCAGTTTCCCGGAACCTGCAAGCCCAGGGGAGCAGGGAACCAGGCTGCTTTCTGGTTCCTGGCTCCCCTGCCTTGCACAAATTTGAGTTACATGAGGGTTGCCCAGGAACGCAACCCTCATGTAACTCAAGGATCTATGGTATTCCTTACAACTCATAAAGGCAGCTTGTTGCAGACAGCAAACGTCTGGAAGGACGAAGATAATAAAATTAAGGCAAATAAAACCTACTGGAATACAGTAATCAAAATGCTGAGTTTCCTTCAATCCCAACCCTGGGAAATTAAAGGCCAAATACTGATCCCACAGAACTCAATAACAATATTCCCGCTGACTTCAAATGGGACCAGGATTGGACCCTAAATACTGAATATTTCTCCCTGATGTCATGCTAAAATGTACACTGAAGCTTTTGGTCATTATCATTTGTATTACAGGAGCACCTAGAGATTCCAGCTAATATGTAGCCACAATGTGCTAGGAGCTTTTCCCCACACACATAATAAGTCACCCAGTGACCATCTAAAATAGAAAAGGAAGAGAAAGGGCAAGAAGGGAAATACAAGTGAACAGCCCTGGCCCAAGACTCACAGCAGGTTAGCAGCAGAGCCGAGAAAAGAACCCAGGTCTCTTCACTTCTAGCCCAGTGAACTCACTTCTAGTCCGCTAGAACTCTGGGCCCATGAAGCTTTAGTGTCACTGACACATTTTGGCAGGAAAGTGGACCTCAGAGAAACGCCACAATTCACCACTAGATTTTCTTCTTCACTACCTGTTTGCTGGCTCAGAGCCCCAGAGACTTGAGATGGATACAGATTTGCTGACTTGGATGAAACTATCCAATTCATGCCAGCTAATGATTTCACCCACAGTCTCCATCTGCTGGGAGGGGGACACAACAGTCCTTTGGACTGGCTCACAAGAATGTAGGAAAAAGGGATAATGTGACCCTTGTCAGTTACAATTTCTTCAGAGGTGGCTTGGCAGCAAAATCATGAATTAACTTGATAACCAACGACTTCTATTGTGAGTCACTGTTTTCTAACAAAAGAAGGGACCAGACTTAAAATTGCAATAGCAGAACAATTCCATTAAGTATACAGATTATCTAAATTATCCCAGGGTTCATCTACTTCTACAATAGCATACCAGCCTCTAGAAAGGCAGCCAGCAATCCATCCCCTTAAAAGAACAGGAAGTGAAGACTGTCAGAGGCAGGCAGGAAAGCACAGCTTTCAAGAGGCAGAGACAGAGACAGAGATACATGCTGGGCTAAGAAAACTAAAGCCACATGTTCTGCGCTATTGTCGGTGATGTGAACAGAACTGCAGCCGAGACACACAGATCTTAAAACCAAACTTGACCGCACACCTGTTCTTCCTCAACTAAGCCACGACATATAAAAAAGAAGTTTTCCCAACGTCGCACAGAGAACTACCATGAAACTACAACTGAGCAAGCAAGTTTCTAAAGTACATCGTCCTGTGAAACACTGACAGGAGGTGCTGTCCAAACCCAGCTGTGCAAAGAGCATGTAACAGCTGTGTCACCCTCAGCATACCACAGCTTCAGGGGTTTGTGGCTCTCCCTCTGCACAGGGATGAGTTGCACTAACTGCAAAGTTCTGTTTCAACCACAGGTAGGTCCCGCTACTCTTTGCATTTAACATGACCTGAGGCTGCTGCTCTCCTCCAGCTGAATAGCCTAAGCCAGGGAGGCAGAACCTACCTCCCGTGGGCTGGACCTGGAGCCCACCTGCGAGTCTCAAGGCTCACTCCCCTGACCCATGCCCCATCAGGGAGCCTATGCTGATGCTCCAGCCCTGTGGACACCCCTCCCACTGCATAGCTGGAGCATGAATGGCAGTTCCCCGTTAACGGGAGAGAGGGGGCCAGGCATCCCAAGCCTCACAGGCCCGATCAAGGCAAGCTGGGCCAGATGTAGCCTGTGGACTCTGCCTGGCTGCGGTATGAGTGGCTCAGCATGCCACCGTTCTCCCTCCCTCCCTGACTAGGGGGACAGCATGCAAGGAAGCACTCATGCAGAGGCTTTTCTCCCTGCATTGCTCTCATTGGCTGGAATTGCAGCCAACGGGAGCAGCAGGGGCCATGGAGCCACATGTCCATGGGGAGCTATACAGGTAAGCACCCTCCCATCCCTGTCATGCACTCTCCCCTGCCCAGACTCCCCACCCTTATCCCACCGCCCACCCAGACTCCCCACCCCCAGCCCTCTCCTGCACCCTACCACCCACTCAGACCCCAGACTCTGAGCTCCAGCCTTCTCCTGCACCCCACCTCCCACCCAGGTCCTGCAGCCTCACATCCTGCTTCCTGGAAGCCCCCTCACACAATGAGCCCCTCATTTTTGCCTCATCCCAGAGCCGAGGGCGGCCCCACAAAATCTACTAGCCCTGGGGGGAGCCTTGGCACCCCACCTCCCTCGCAGCAGCAGTGCAAGGGGAACACTGGTGCCCCAACTTGCTCGAGCAAAGTGAGTGCCTTTTCTCTTCTCTTTTTGCTTATCTGTCAGGGGCCATGTTTATCACCTACATGTGGCTCCCAACTCACTTTTCTGTGGGTCAGTGGCCCAAAACAGTTCCACACTCCACGCCTAGCCTCTAGATTCCCCACCAGGGAGCACAGTGGATGAACGAGCACTGTCTGAAGAAACACACCAATCTCTCCTCCATCCAAGGCAGGCTTCCGTGCGGCAATCGCTTCCCCGAAGAGCCAAGGTGGGAGGAGAGAATAGCTTTTATGCTGCATTCCCCTCTGAAGGGCATAGGGGAGGACGCAATAAAGGAGAGAACACATTCCAAGTTCCCCAGCTCATAACAAAAGAATCTGCAGGCAGAGAGGAAGTGACAAGACACTAAACGAAGAACCTCCCAAAAAGACTACCAGGGAAGTCTGGAGAAGGTCCGTCCACTCCAATTACAGGGTTACCCTTCATGACCAATGGCCTTCCATTCTGTGAGCGGATGGATTTTACAGCCACCGACGAGGTAAACCAGCAATACCAAAATAAGGTTGGAGAGAAAGGGGGGGAAAGAAAACAAACAGAGTGACACATACCCACAATTAATCCAGGCTACAGTACCTCGTCCTTTCACCGCTTGGGCCACGTCGGACAGTAACCTGAGTGGACTTTCAGCAGCGGTAGCTGAAAACGACAGCAGTAACAGTGTTAATCCAAACAGCACATGCAGCCATCGCAATCTCTTGCTATAAAGCATTGGCAGAATATTTTTCCTAGAGTCCCACTTCCAAGAGGAATGAGTAAAGCTTGTGTAATTTGAAAAGGCGGCTGATGCACAGAACACTGACACCTGTATCATGCACCACTGCCTTCCAGGGATGTATCATGGATTCTACTACAGAGTTTAGCATCCTGGCCTATTTTTCTTCTCCCACAGCTGTGTACCCAGTGGTTTGCCCCGGAAGGACAGCCCAGTGTTTAGGGCACTAGCAAAGAGTCTGGGAGACGGTGAGTTAATGTCTTGCTCCACCAGAGATTTCCTGTGTGACTTTTGGCAAGTCACTTGCTGCTGTGTACCTCAGTTCTCCATCTCCAAATGGCAATAATAGCACTTTGCTAACATATAGTGATGTTGGGAGAATTAATATATGAAAGAGTTGCTCAAAATACCCACAAAGAGGTATTATAAGTACAAAGTATTATTAATAGTAATCAAAGATACTTGAGAGGAGGTCTTTTCATTTTTCAACACAACATCTGACTTTTAAAACTGTTCTAAAAATTTGTTCTAGATCTGTACTCTGCTATTAAACAAATCAGCTGCTCCCCTGCAAAACAATTTTAATGGAACCACCAAACCACATGAGCTCCCATTCCTGGCTTTTCAGCTAACACTAAACTACCCAATTTTGACAATTCAGGTCCTGAGCCCTGAAGCTAATCCCCATGCACAGACCCGCTCACCTACAAAATTAAGCACATAGTGGGAATAAGTGCAAATAGAATCTTTGCCAATAGTGGCAGGGTTCCATCTTACATTCTCCACTGAGGCCATCTGCTACCAGCTAACTCAACTACTAACACCGGGAATTTTGTCTAGGCTAAGAGCCGAGGGTCATTTCAAATAGCATTAGCAGCATTGAGCTTTAAAAAAAAAAAAAGAAAATCAAGCCAACCCATTTCCTAACAAGTCCAGGCCCGGGATTTCTCAGAGGGCAGTTTTAAACAGCAGTACTTTTGCTCCAAGGGCTCTCAGAGTTTTCTCTTTCTTTGAATACATATGGGAATGCCGGCAGGGTAAAGGGGGAGATCATGAGCAGTCACACCATATTTTCTGAAGGGCACAAGGATAATTACTACACATACCTCCTCAGCTTGCTGGGTGAATTTTGTATAACATCATACTTGTTCTACCATGTGTATAAGTTGTAACCCACACACCTAGTGGGTGTGGTGCACTTCCCCACATAGTGGCAGTTAAACCACTTACAGAGAAAAAGAATGAGTCTTCTACAACCTTAGTTGGGAGCCACATGGCAAAAGCTCAAGGTGAGAGGCTCATGCATAAAGCCCCAGAGGTCCCAGGTTCTAGTCTGCCTATTGGTATCTCAGTAACAGGAACCGCCTCCTCTGTATACCAACTCCACAATTTCCAGCATGGGCACAATGCATCTGAGGGTGCTGAGGGAGTTGGCAGATGTCACTGCAAAGCCTTTGGCCATTATCTTTGAAAACTCATGGAGACTGGGGGAGGTCCCAGATGATTGGAAAAAGGCAAATGTAGGGCTCATCTTTGGAAAAGGACAATCCAGGGAACTACAGACCAGTCAGCCTCACCTCGGTCCCCAGAAAAATCTGAAGGGGATCTTCAAGGGATTTATTTTGAAGCAATTGGAGGAGAGGAAAGTGATCAAGAATAATCAAAATGGATTCACTAAGGACAAGTCATTCCTGACCAACCTGGTTGCCTTCTGTGATAGGATAACTGGCTTTATGGACACAGGGGAGCCAGTGGATGTGATATATCCTTACTTTAGCACAGCTTTTGATATGGTCTCTCACATAATTCTTGCCTGCAAGTTAAGGAAGATTGGATTGGATAAATAGACTGTAAGGTGGACAGAAAGCTGGCTAGATTGTGGGTCTCAACAGGTAGTGATCAATGGCTTGATGTCTCGTTGGCAGCTGGTTTCAAGCATTGCTCCAAGGATCAGTTTTGAGCCAGTTTTCATCAACATCCTTATTAATGACCTGGAAGAGGCAATAGATTGCACCCGCAGCAAGTTTGCGGATGACACTAAGCTAGCGGGGAGAGGTAGATAGGTTGGAAGGTAGAGATAGGGTCCAGAGTGACCTAGACAAATTGGAAGACTGGGCCAAAAGAAATCTGACGAGGTCCTGCATTTGGGACAGAAGAATCCCAAGCACTGTTACAGGCTGTGGACTCGCTGGCTAAGCAGAAGTTTGGCAGAAAAGTACATGGGGATTACAGTGGATGAGAAGCTGGATATGAGCCAATCATGTGCCCTTGTAGCCAAGAAACTTAGTGGCATATTGGGGTGCATTAGGAGGACCATTTCCAGAACATCTTAAGAAGTGATTAACCCCTTTATTCAGCACTAGTGAGGCCACATCTGGACTACTGCATCCAATTGTGGGCCTCCACTACAGAAAGGATATGGATGCGTTGGAGAGGGTCCAGTGGAGGTCAACAAAAATGATTAAGGTGCTGGAGCACGTGACTTACGAGGGGAGGCTGAGAGATTCAGACATGTTTAGTCTGCAGAAGAGAAGAGTGACGGGTGTTTTAATAGCAGCCTTTAACTACCTGAAGAGAGGTTCCAAAGAGGATGGAGAGAGGTTGTTCTCAGTAATGACAGAAGAAGGAGCAATGGTCTCAAGTTGTGGGGGGATCTAGGTTGGATAGGAAGGGGGTGACACACTAGACTGTATTACCTAGGGAGGTGGTGGAATCTCCATTCCCAGAGGTTTTAAGTGCCAGCTTGACGAAGTCCTGGGTGAGATGATTTACTCAGGGCTAGTTCTGCTTTGGGCAGGGGGCTGGACTCAATGACCTCCTGAGGACTCTTCCAGCCCCAGGATTCTCTGAAGCTATATTCTCAGGGATGTCTCTCACCATAATTCATACTAAGGCAACTATCCTAGACACCAGCACAGACCCCATGCGACTGACACCTGCTCCACACAGTACAGAACATAAACATACCTGGGTTTAGCCAGCTTACAGAAACGTCCCGTCCATAAGACTATTTGTGGGGGGAAGACCCAGTCCCTGTGCTTTGTGGAGTCCACAGAGTTGTCTCAACCATCTTATGGGCAGGTCCCAGGGCAGTCTATGGATTATCTGGCGGGAGGGTCCTACTACAGGGCAGTGGAAGTCATTGCTGGCCCCGCCAGCTCACCACAGTGGCACGACCAATCTGGCAACTCACAGTGCAGCGCTAAACAGAGTGCTCCAGCCCCAGGATGCTCCACTTTCCATTGCCGCAGTGAAGAGCGGAGGTGGGTGGGGCCTGCAGCAGGGGGGTTGCCTTGGGCCCCACATTTAGGGCACTGTGGGGGTTGCCTCAGGCCCTGTGCCCCCCAGGGATGGCCCTGCCAGATCATTATTTGTATTTTTATATCATTTCAACAGATAAAGATCAATGTTTAGCTTTAAGCATTTTTCAGCTTTTCATGGATTTACATTTCACAGCTGCACAAAATGAGGGGAGAGGGTCTCAACAATACGTGTCAAAATATAAAAAGTAAATATCTGTTAACCACACTCTAATAAGTTCACAATTCTTACTTTGCCCATTCTAAATTTCAGTTGAGCAAACTCTCTTTTCATACATATATGTGCGTACAGAGATATCAACCATAACTGATATTTGCTGATTTAAAAAAAAAAACCTAATCCTTTCCAGCCTAACTATCCCCAGTCACCAAATCCAGTGTCAGGGAGGCATTTCCTTGGGAAATACAGAAGAGAACAATGAAGGAGTTCCCTCCATGGACTGCAGAAGTCATCTGTTAGCACAATAAAAGCACGTACTGGAGAGTAACAGAGAGATAGCCATGCCAGTCTATATACCATCAAAATAAAAAAGCAGTCCAGTAGCACTTTAAAGACTAACAAAATAATTTTAGGTGATGAGCTTTCGTGGGACAGACCCACTTCTTCAAATCATAGCCATAACAGAACAGACTCAGTATTTAAGGCACAGAGAACCAAAAACAGTAATCAAGGTTGACAAACCAGAAAAATAGTATCAAGGTGACCAAATCAGACAGCAGAGGGGCAGAAGGGGGATGGGGGGAATCAAGAATTACATAAAGCCAACTATGTAAAAGAGTCCCTACAATGAGCTAGAAAATTGTCATCCTGGTTCAAACCACATGTTAATGTGTCGAATTTGAATATAAATGAGAGTTCAGCAGCCTCTTTCCAAAGTGCTGTGAAAAATTCCTCTTCAGTAAAGCACAGACTTTCAGATCATTAGCAGAATGGCCCGCTCCTTAAAGTGATGGATGACCAGTTTGTGAATCAGGGGTGTTTTTGTCTGTTTGATTTGCTCACCTTGATAATATTTTTCTGATTTGTCAACCTTGATTACTATTTTTGGTTCTCTGTGCCTTAAATATTGAGTTTGTTCTGGTATGGCTACGATCTGAAGAAGTGGGTCTGTCCCATGAAAGCTCATCACTTAATAAATAATTTTGTTAGTCTTTAAAGTGCTACTGGACTGCTTTTTTGTTTTGATCACATACTGGAGGTAAATGAATAATCAATGAATTTCCTGCATGTACCTGGAATACTAGATGGCACCTGCTTCACCCCCACGTGGTATTTCAACCCAGGTCACCAGCAATGTGACCGACCGTTGGCCAGAATCTCAGCATAGATGTGTGGTGTGTACCTGGGATTAGCATCGTGTCCAACCACCGTTTTTACAAAACAGCAGCTAAGTAATTGTGTATCAGGATCACCACTCTAGGAAATGTTAATCCCCTAGACAGGTCCCAGGGCAATGCTTTATACTGTTAAATCCAACCAATTAAATTTTAAAAAGAGAGAAGGAGAGCATGACTTCTGTAGGAAACCCACAGGGAGACATTTATTTGACAAGTGTTTGTGCGAAAAAGTGCAGCGGTTGTACTAGTAAAAACGAAAGCAAATACCACTATCCACGGAAAGGCAAAAACCACACCCACTTTTAAAAAGTTGAACAATACAGTTGCTTCACTTTGTAAAGAGTCCTTTTCCAATGGAAGATCATCAGAAACCCCATTTTTGATTTTCACCTTGAGTCTGTTCTGTGGAAACTTGGCCAAGTCTAATCACTTACCCATTTTACCAAACACAAAAATATTTCAACTTTTTTTTTCCACTCACATGGTGTGTAGCTAACCATGCAGTTTAACCATTTCAGCATAATCCCCTACCCCAGAAATGAAGTACTAAAGTTAATTCCCACAGGCACCTGTGCTTTAGCAAACAGGAGAATTCAATCAGTAATAGTTCTTTTGGGAAAAGAATACTGGAACACTACATTAATGGCCCAAATTCTGCTCTGTGCTGCAGTATTAAAATGTGGAGTAACTTCACTAAAGTCATTAGGGTTCCTCCAGCTTTACACCAGTGTAACAGAGCAGACTTTGGGACCACCTCACTAAGCACCGTTCAAAGTGAAAAAACAGCCTTTCCTGGCTGCTTGCTTGTCCTTACTGTACTTGGGGGACTAAGGGAAGGAACAACTCCATTAAAGAAACTTTTGATCTCACTTCACAGTTAATCAGCAGTTCTCATTTTTGCTGGCCAAATTAATATCATATTCATAACAGCAAGAGTATTTTCCATTTACCAAAGGATCTCAAACCACTGTTTTTTTAACCTGGCATCATAAATACACCCAGCACTCTGTGACACAGGAGCCAGACAGTACCTCTACCCAAAAGAACTTGCTAACAATGTTTCGTGACATAGAAACACAGGGCAAGAGTTCAGTTACAGATTGTACGGGGACATCTCTGGCGAGAAGATCAGCAGGAGAGAATTCACGACAGATGTTGGTTTTAGCCCGGGGCATGGAAAAGACAGAGCAGATGCATACCAGGAAGTGGAAGACTGTTCCAAGGGTGCGGAGTTGCACAAAAAAAAAACGTTGCAAAAGCCCGAACAGGAAAAGGAAGTAAAACAGAAGTGTGAGGAGCAAGAGGAAATAAGACTCATGAGGTGGATAAAAGCGAGATTAAGAAGCTTTAAAAGGGACGACAGGGAGTTGGAATAAGACTGGTGGAAGGCAGCAAAATGGTCTGAAAGGGACAGATGACATGGCATGAGAAGAGTGAGACACGGGCATCACAAGGGGCCTGCTGCTATGGTAATTGAGACAACAGGCAACCATAGACAATCCAAAGGTGACAGCTGCAACAATGGATGGATTTCTGTATTCTAAGCATTCGTTCATTCAGCCTCACAATAGACAACCCTGACGTTGGTACTTACATATCATGGTAACAGGAACATTAGAAACACCCATATCTGATAGATCTGCGGTGTCCACTACGCTCCCTGTTCACCACATGGGGCGAATGGGGCAGTGTAGTGTGGCAAAAAGCTGCATGTGGGGCATCCATCTGCACACATGCCCCACCCCGTGGTGGGACAAGCACATGGCAGCAGCAGTGAAGGCAGCTCCTCAGGCCCTGGCTGGCTCCAGTTGCGGCGTGGCTGATGCACCATCACATCCAACCACAGCATGGACTTCGGCCGGGCCAGCTCCAGAGAGTAATCGGGGGTGGGGAGAGTGCCTGGCTCTGGGGGTGGGGGAAGCGATCCATTAAATTTCTTTTGGGCACCACTGCGAGAGATATTAGTGACCATTTTTGCCAAGCTATAGAGAAGTGAAGTGTCTTATCAGAGATCACAGAGGGTAAGCCACAGAACTGGGAACACAGCTCAGGAACCCCGACTCTCAAGCCTTTGCTCTAACTACTGAACTGCAACTGTACATTACTGCTAATACGTAATGAGCACCAGGCGCTTGCTCAGCACTGTTCAGGAAAACAAGATTACACTGGCCAAGATTTTAAAAAATGGAGGATAAACAAGGAAGCCCATATTGAGGCATCTAAATAAGTGCCGATGGTGCTCACAATCTAGTCCAGGGGTGTGCAAAGTGGGGCAGGCCCCCGGGCGGGCAGAAACATGAAATTTCATAAGGGGGCACAACGTGATCGGCTGCTGGGTCCCAAGCTTATCCATCTCATTAAAAATGTTGAAGTACGTTACCGTTTTTATGGATGTGTATTCACGTTACTATACCGATTAATAAAGTCTTTTACATTCTACCTGCCTATTTTCTTACATGTGCCAAAAGGGTTTTAGGTTTCTTTTTTGTTTGTTTTTTTTTTTTTTTTAATATGAATAACCAAATTTCCATCAGTTTGGATTACGTTAGACAGATGGGGGGCAGGGGGGCTGCTAAGGTGCAGGGATGAAAAATTGGGCCCGATGTAAAAAGTTTGCTCACCCCTGATCTAGTTCATTAGGTACAATGAACAATATTCAGAAGCAAAAGAACTCACCAGATTTGGAATAGAGCACTAATACATTATTCCGTGTCCTGAGAAGCTTCTTGAAATCCTTATGTTCGCTAATTTTTTCTATGAGTGGAGACACCTTCACCGAAGAGAGACAGGCTGGCAGGACTGCCTAAGGATGCAGGAAGTTAGAAATACAAGTGAAAAAAACATGCATGCATGAAAAACAAGTACAGAAGGGCACTTTCAAAACCAACCACTTTTTTGGCATTTCAAACTGTTCTGACCTCAGAAAACTTACATGTTTTAAGCAAAGTTGCACAAGAATTTGATAAACAAAACCAAAAAAAAAATCAAAATGGGAACTATGAAACGTTAAGCATTTCCACCAAGAAATTCCTAGCTGGTAAGTACTGGACAAACACTTTCCTACACCATCAACACTTACTTAGGATGTGTGCAAGCATGTCCATTAAAATCCATTCCCAAATCAGGTAACCTAATTATTTTATTTATTCATGGTAATAAAAAAATAATATAGCATCTGGAAAGCATTCCTCTCTGTAGATCCCAAAATGGTTTGCAATACTTAAAATCTGTCAGGGATGGTGGTAGGTCCTGCTGTGAGCGCAGGGGACTGGACTCCTCCAATTTTGACGACATAGTATTAGATCATGAGCTTTTGTGGGTAAGACCCTCTTCTCCTGATGAAAATGAAGAAGAAAAATAGAATCTAGGGTTTATATAGCAGGGAGGGAAAGGAAGTGGGGGAAAGAGGTGCACCTGTCATTAGTAGGACCAGTTGATGAAGCAAATCAATTAGGATGTGTCCCATTCCTTCTAATATCAAAAGGTGGGGAAATTACCCTTAGGATACATAAGGAAGTTGAGATCCCTGTTAAGGCAGAGGTTAAATGTGTCATATTTGCAAATGAATTCCAATTCAGATGTCTCCCCCTGTAATCTTTGGTAACATTTTTTGTAGAAGAATGGCTACTTTCAAATCCTTTATTGAATGTCCTGGGAGGTTAAAGCGTTCCCCTATAGGTTTGTGCGCGCTCCCATTCCTGATGTCGGATTTATGTCCATACATCCTTTGGCGCAGAAACTGTCCAGTTTGTCCAAGGAACACGACAGACGGGCATTGCTGGCACATGATGGCATGTATCACATTAGTGGATGTGCAGGTGTGTGGGCCCCTGATGGCATGGCAGATGTGGTTATGTCCTGTGATGGTGTCACATGCATAGACACAACTTGTTTTATCTACTGGTCCTACTAGTGATAGGTCACTCTCCCTCTCCCTACCTCCTTTCCTTCCATTCCCTCCCTGCTATATAAACCCTGGAGCAGAAAAAGAACAGAATCCAATCATTTGTGGAAGTGGGTCCTACCCATGAAAGCTCAGGACCTGATAAGTTTGCCAGTCTCTAAGGTGCTATATGGTGCTTTGTTATTTGCCAAGGTAACAGAGTGAGTGATACAGCCAACACTAGAACACATGGGTGAAATCACACCCCTACTGTACTCATTGGCAAAAGTCTCATTGACTTCAAAACATCCAAGATTTCACTCTACAGCTCTAAACTCCCAGCCCCGTATTTAAGAGAGGAATGTTGGTTTTGTGGTTCAAGCACTGAACCGAGGCTAAGATTTGCTCAAACACTTCCTCTGTGTACCCCTCCCCTCCTTTGGTGAGTCACTTCGTCTTGCAGCCTCTCAGGGTATGTCTACAATGCAATTAAAAACCTGCAGCTGGCCCACGTCCACTGAGTCAGGTTCATAGAGCTCAAGCACAAGGCTGTTCAGGAGTGGTGTGGACATTCGGATTCAGTATGGGGTCCAGGCTCAAGGACCCTCCCAGGTGGGACAGTCCCAGAACTTGGGCTGCAGCCAGAATCTGAAAGTCTACACCGCATTCCAGCTGTCCCTTGGCCCCCCAAGCCTGAACTTTCCAAGCAGAATCCAAGGGAAGTCATTTTCGGTGTTTTAATTTTTAAGCGGTTGTTCTCTAACAAGTGTGTGTACGGGGGGGTAGGTTTAACAAAATCACCATTTTAAGACCATGATCCAATTCCTGTGTCCTAAAAGGCAGGGGGATTCTGTGTGCACATGCCCAAGACTGCACAGGCAAACAACTAAGAGAAATCAAAAGTTTTCAAGCTCCCTCTAGAGCAATGTTTCTTAAACTTTTGAGACCACAGAACACTAAACAGTAATATTTTTATGTGGAACATCTATGAAAATATTCTTCAAAAAAACAACAAAAAACAGCAACAAAGCAAAATGAAGTAATTTAATCAGGTATAGCAATGAAGTAGGAACACTGTATTTTGTTTTAATAATACAAAATACAAACCATCAGTGTATGATATCAAAAGTGTCAGATGCTCATGGCACACCTGTGAGTTGTTCACAGAACACCAGTGTTCCACAAAACATAGTTTAAGAAACGCTGCTGTAGAGGGAGAGTTAATATCACTTGAAGGTGTCTCACAGGAAGTAATTCCCAAGTGCACCTTCCTGTATTCTCAAAGGGGTTTTGCATTTGGGTGGGGGCAACAACACCAATCCAAGACCAAGGAACCTGTGACCTGGGGGAGTTTTTAAACACAAGTCTTTAGTGTCAATGTCTTTTAAAGGGTCTCTCAGGCCTTGACCTTCTGCAATTGAAGTGCCGGAATAGGGAACAGTCTTGAGAACAGGATACTGAGCAAGCTAGACCTTTGGTCTAACCCAGTATGGTTGTTCCTATGTTTTTGAAGTAATCCACGCTCTAGCTACTATGAAGAACAGACAGTGGCACTGTTTTAACATAGATTACACCTATAGAAGTTCAGCCGCTGAAGCCAAAGAATGTAGCACATGGACTGAAAAAGGTCTGTGTGTAATTTTTTTTTTTTTGGAAGGGATAACTGAAGTTCTCACCACTTTATACCAGGTCTAGAAAGAAGCTTTTCAAAAATATCCTCAGGTTTAGGGGGTTTCCAAATCTGAATATTAGTGCCACAATAAGGTCTAGCATACAAAGAAAGGCAGGCCAAAATAACATACTTTTTATTGTTTAGGAAACCAAAAATCAATTAGCCTACACTATGGAATCATTTCCTGAGACAATCTGAGTTTAATACTCTAAGCAATTTCCGTAATGTCAATAGCATCAGACTGCGCCATAAACTTGTAAACTTTATTTAAAAGCACACGTATAAATTTAGAGATAGTTTGGAAGCAAACGTATTATGTTTTTTTCCAGACACAGAAGCTTCATAGCCAATTTCAATGAATTTTTATGGCAGAGTCGTAAACCCAACAAAGAAATAGATTCGGGAAACAGACTTTAACTACAGCCATGTACGTGTTGTCACTAACACAGAACTTGCTGGGCTGGGGTAACTGCAGCTTCCTTAAAGGGGAAGCCCACTGCAGCGCACACGTCCACTGGTACCTAGCACATCTTGCTCTACTGGCAGTAGGTTTTACTCAATCGTTCATCTACCACATCAATCATTATGATACCCAAGTGTCTGTCCACGTCAGATTATAACTCCAGTGAGGCGGGTGTCAGGTACTGCCACACACCAAGTACCTTGGGGGAGCACTGTGCCACCCTCATATTTCTCATTTTTCTGTCACTGTCATTTTACATATAAAGCATGTCTTGTAAGGTATCAGGGGAAAGTTAGGATCTGCTGAAAGTCATTTCTCTATCTGTATATCATCAATGCATAGGAAGTTGTATGACTATCATTAAAGCAGCTGTAAGTTGGGGAATCAGCCAGATATTAACACACCAAGGACAAGAAAAAAAAGACTGTAGCCAACATCACATGGGGTGGCAACTAGCTATCAAGGGCCATTGTCCAGCAAGGGAACTACAACGCAACGGCTCACCTGTATGAGACCCAACTAGTAAAACTCAAGTATCGGAGGGGTAGCCGTGTTAGTCTGGATCTGTAACAGCAACGAAGGGTCCTGTGGCACCTTATAGACTAACAGAAAAGTTTTGAGCATGAGCTTTTGTGAGCACAGACTCACTTCATCAGATGCTCTAATCACATTTAATCATCTATATTCATATTCATATATACATATTCATCATCTAATGCATCTGATGAAGTGAGTCTGTGCTCACGAAAGCTCATGCTCAAAACTTTTCTGTTAGTCTATAAGGTGCCACAGGACCCTTCATTGCTGTAACTAGTGGAACTGTTCATCTTGACCTGGAAACTCAGCTGTGCCCCCAGACAGGCCTGGATTTGTGCTTCCCAAGCTCATGAACCTGGGGGTATAAAAACCAAACAGAGAGACCCATGTTTCCCTTTTATCTGCCCCACCATGCTGCAAGCAACAAGGACACTGAAGACTCCTGGAGAGGGGACCACGGTGAAATCTGTGGTGGACCACAATATCCAGTGCGCTTAGAAGAACTGTTTCGTCTAATTATCACTCAGTCTAATAAGGTTATGAGCTTGGACTGCGTGTTTCTGTTTTATTTTCTTTTTGTAACTACTCTGACTTTTTGCCTAACACTTGAAGCCCCTTAAATTCCAACACTGTAGTCCATAAACATCTTTTACTGTTCATATTTTACAAAAGTAAGCGTATATCCACGTTCCGTTGATGAAGTGGTGAACCAGCTAATATATTAGACAGTACATACAGTATATAGACAGTATATTCCTGAGGACAGTACTGAGATCTGAGCGATTCATGAGAACATTTGGCAGCATTCATGTAATCTGATTAGGTGTTGGGCTTCACATTCATTTGTGAAGAATGTCAACAGTGACTGGAGGGTTTGCTGATGATCAATATCAAGGCACTGAGAAAGACAGGCCAGTACAGAGTTAAGGGGGTACAGTGATCACATTGTCCCAGGACTCACAGCTCCACCAAATCACTGTTACCTTTTCCAAGGTAAGATAAATGTTGGCACCTATTATAGCCATGAGAAACCAAAGTTTAGTCTCAAAGTGTTGAGTTAGACTGATAAGCAGCTCTGTATTCATGTATAAGGCTGTGCACTAATATTTACAAGTTACAGCTGGACTTAGAGTTACCATTTAAAAAGAGTATCAGAGGGGTAGCCGTGTTAGTCTGGATCTGTAACAGCAATGAAGGGTCCTGTGAAACTTTATAGACTAACAAAAAAGTTTTGAGCATGAGCTTTCGTGAGCACAGACTCACTTCATCAGATGCTGGTCCTGGAAATCTGCAGGGCCAGGTATAAATAAGCCAGAGCAAGGGTGGGGATAGCAAGGTTAGCTCAGTCAGCAAGGGTGAGGCTTACTACCAGCAGTTGATCTGGAGGTGTAAACACCAAGGGAGGGGAAGCTGCTTTTGTATTTAGCCAGCCATTCACAGTCTTTGTTTAAGCCTGAGCTGAGGGCGTTGAATTTGCAGGTGAATTGTAGCTCAGAAATTTCTCTTTGGAGTCTGGTCCTGAAATTTCTTTGCTGTAAGATAGCTACTTTTAAGTCTGCTACTGTGTGGCCTGGGAGATTGAAGTGCTCTCCTATGGGTTTTTGTATATTGCCATTTCTGATATCTGATTTGTGTACGTTTATTCTTTTATGTAGAGACTGTCCAGTTTGTCTGATGTATACAGCAGAGGGGCATTACTGGCACATGATGGCATAAATTATATTGGTAGATGTGCAGCTGAATGAACCCACGATGGTGTGGCTGATCTGGTTAGGTCCTGGAATGGTGTTGCTGGTGTAGATATGTGGGCAGAGTTGGCAACGAGGTTTGTTGCATAGATGGGTCCCTAAGTTAGAGTGACTGTGGTGTGGTGTATAGTTGCTGGTTAGGATTTGCTTCAGGTTGGCAGGTTGTCTGTGGGCAAGGACTGGTCTGCCTCCCAAGGCCTGTGAAAGTGGGGGATCATTGTCCAGGATGGGTTGTAAATCCCTGATGATGCGCTGCAGAGGTTTTAGCTGAGGACTGTAGGTGATGGCTAGTGGTGTTCTGTTGGTTTCTCTCTTGGGCTTGTCCTGTAGTAAGAGGCTTCATGGCACATATCTGGCTCTGTTGATCTGTTTTTTCATTTCCTCAGGTGGGTACTGCAGTTTCAAGAATGCTTGGTAGAGATCCTGTAGGTGTTTGTCTCTGTCGGAGGGGTTGGAGCAAATGCGGTTATATCTTAGTGCTTGGCTGTAGACAATGGATCGTGTGGTGTGTCTGGGATGGAAGCTGGAGGCATGAAGGTAGGCGTAGCGGTCAGTGGGTTTACGGTACAGGGTGGTATTGATGTGGTCATCGTATATTAGCACCATGGTGTCCAGGAAGTGGATCTCCTGTGTGGACTGTTCCAGGCTGAGGTTGATTTTGGGGTGAAAGTTCTTGAAGTCCCGGTGGAATTCCTCCAGAATCTCCTTCCCATGGGTCCAGATGATGAAGATGTCATCAATGTAGCATAAGTAGAGACAGGGTGTTAGTGGACGAGAGCTAAGGAAGAGCTGTTCCAGGCCAGCCATGAAAATATTGGCATATTGAGCCAATAGTACCCATAGCTGTGCTGCTGATTTGAAGGTATATATCATCGCCAAATCTGAAATAGTTGTGTGTCAGGATAAAGTTACAGAGCTCAGCCATCAGATGTGCTGTAGCATCACCACGGATACTGTTCCACACAGCATTTATTCCATCTTTGTGTGGGATGTTGGTATAGAGAGCCTCTACATCCATGGTGGCTAGGACAGTGTTTTCTGGCAGGTCATCCATGTACTGCAGTTTTCTCAGGAAGTCAGTGGTGTCTCGGAGATAGCTGGGAGCACTGGTGGCACAGGGTCTGAGGAGAGAGTCACATAACCAGACGGTCCTTCAGTGAGAGTGCCAATGCCCGAGATGATGGGGCGTCCAGGATTTCCAGGTTTGTGGATCTTGGGTAGTAGGTAGAATAGTCCTGGATGGGGCTCTAGAGGTATGTTGGTATAAATCTGTTCTTGTGCTTGTGTAGGGAGTGTCCTGATCAGATGGTGTAGTTTCTTAGTGTATTCCTCAGTGGGAACTGAGGAAAGTAGCCTCTAAAATTTGGTATTGGAGAGTTGTCTGGAAGCCTCCTTCTGATAGTCAGACCTGTTCATGATGACAGTAGCTCCTCCTTTATCTGCCTCTTTGATTATAATGTCAGGGTTGTTTCTGAGGCTGTGGATGGCATTGCGTTCCGCACGACTGAGGTTGTGAGGCAAACGATGCTGTCTCTCCACAATTTCTGCCTGTGCGCATTAGCGGAAGCATTCTATATATAGGTCCAGATGTATATAGGTATATATACACATCTACCAATATAATTTATGCCATCATGTGCCAGCAATGCCCCTCTGCTATATACATCGGACAAACTGGATAGTCTCTATGTAAAAGAATAAACACACACAAATCAGATATCAGAAATGGCAATATACAGAAATCCGTAGGAGAGCACTTCAATCTCCCAGGCCACACAGTAGCAGACTTAAAAGTAGCTATCCTACAGCAAAGAAATTTCAGGACCAGACTCCAAAGAGAAATTTCTGAGCTACAATTCACCTGCAAATTTGACACCCTCAGCTCTGGCTTAAACAAAGACTGTGAATGGCTGGCTAAATACAAAAGCAGCTTCCCCTCCCTTGGTGTTCACACCTCCAGATCAACTGCTGGTAGTAAGCCTCACCCTTGCTGACTGAGCTAACCTTGCTATCCCCACCCTTGCTCTGGCTTATTTATACCTGGCCCTGCAGATTTCCAGGACCAGCATCTGATGAAGTGAGTCTGTGCTCATGAAAGCTCATGCTCAAAACTTTTTTGTTAGTCTATAAAGTGCCACAGGACCCTTTGTTGCATTTAAAAAGAGGACACCCCTGAGAGGGAGTGTATCTGTATCAGTATGTACCAAGTCATATTGTATTAATGGGTTATAGCATATATAGTACATTAATACAATGCGAGTTGGTAGACACTAATAAAGACATACTCCCTGTCAGTGTTGTCTTTTTTGAAAGGTCAAATATAGTAGCCCTACTGAGCTGGTGTCTACCGTTCATCACCTTGTGGTAAGAGTTTGAGGGCCACAGCATTCACAAACTGAAAAGAATTCACCAGGTCTGTGTTCTCTGAATCTCAAGTTTAAAATAATGAATTCACAGTCTCTCTTCAAATAGAAGAAGAATGCCCAGCATAGACAAGGCCTCTTAAGAGCCCTCTCCGTTGCAACCAATAACAGAGCAGCAATAATGGGACAATTAGCACTAATGCAAACACAGTGCCACTGGTAAGGGACAGGGTTTCAACCATCAACGCAACCAGCTCTGCTCCAGACATAGTGCAGTCAATAAATACAGGGGTTAAATGCTACCATGTGGTCTACATTACCACCTCCAGCACTGCCACCATGGTTGGAGAAGCATCAGCAGGCAATTAAAAAATAAGGCCAGCAATAGTCAGCAGAGATGTAGCGAGTTAAGCACCCCACTCCCACTGACACTGACGTAATAGGAACTGGTCATCTAACTCTTTGAAATTTATTGAGAAGTCCATAGCCAAGAAATCTAATAGAGACAAGACTAGCTTGCAAATACACTGCTACCTTTGTCTGGCTATTGAAATGGGATTCAGGGACAGACTTACACAAGACATTGTTCAAGTATGTGTAGAAGAGGTTACAAGCCAGCCAGAACTGTATTAAATCCTCTGGTCATTGTTTAAATCCAGGACACAGAACTGGGTGAGCTCATACTAAAAAGAAGGGGTCAGGAAAGGTGACAGACTCCCACAGGCAGGAAGTTTGTCTTTCTTTGTCTCAGGAAGAATTATATATGCAGCACTATACAAACCATCAGTGGAAAAATTTGGTGGAGACCTTCAAGGAAAGGCATGATACCATGGCAGGGCCATTTGTCTTTAAGATTCTGAGTGGAGAAGAGCCCTAAGATGGAAGATCTCTGTGTCACTCTGTTTCACCTACACCTTTGTTCCAGACTCTGGATTTAATTCTATCAATACTGGTGTTTTACTAAGGTTCTTTTACGGTTCTCATCACACCAGTAGCCTAGCTAGACCATGTCCAAAGCCCTGTAACTGCTTATAGTATTCAAAACAAAATGAGTGTGTTAAGATGTGTAGTTCCTATTTGAATAGAGGTTACAAGATCATGAAATTCAGCTGCAGTACTTTACTCTGCTCCTGATGATCACATCAAGATATATCCTTAAGTCTTTCTATTTAGATAACAGCACTGTTAGAAAAACCCTTTGTGCTTTTTTTACATTATCTCTCAGTCAGTTATTCCTACATGTTATTACATCAGCTGTTATACTGTTAAGTTTGTCTCAACGTACTGTGGCATTATAGTAAGAGTTATTGCTCAGGTCACAATCGAGTTTCCAGGAATTCCTAAATTCCATTGTCCTTGGTCTCAGAGGCAGGTGTGCAAATAATTATCTATTTGCCTCCTTCAGGACAAAGAAACTTTGAAGAACATTCTGCTGTTCCTTAAATCATCAGCAATTTAAAGAGGGAAGTGGGTCTGGCCCCATGAAAGCTCATCACCTAATAAATCACTTGTTAGTCTTTAAAGTGCTGCAGGACTGCTGTTTTGTTTTGTTAATGTAAAGAGAGGTAAGAGTATGTTTAAGCTTCTGTAAGTCACCTATCCTAGTTTTGCCAGGACAAAAGACAATGCTATTTAAACAATTCTCAATGCTTTTCTTTTCATATTTAAACCCAGGTTTCCATATTGAGAATAACTCAAAGTGTACCACTAGGCCCAGGTGAGCAGTTTAAGTTATATAACCAGCCCCACCACTGGTCACAAAAGCGTCAGGCCATTTCACACAGTTACAATGAAAACAGAGTGATCTTCAAAAATCAGAAGTCAACATTTGTACTGAACAATGCAATGTTTACTACCCCAATAAAGGAACACAGTTTTGCTTCATGTGGCATAACAAAGTTGAAAAACAACACTGCCAAAGAGTTACCACTGTTAGGAGAAAACTCTCCTAATCTGAAGAAGTGGGTCTGTTCCAAGAAAGCTCATCACCTAATAAATTATTTTGTTGGTCTTTAAAGTGCTACTTGACTGTTTTTTTGTTTTAATTTGGTACAGGTTGCACCTCTGAAAACAGACGCTCTCTGGTCCAGCAACGTCCGCCCCTGGACCAGTGGGCTGTGGCAGGAAAGCAAGCAGGGCCGGTACTGGAGGCAGCATGCCCAGCAGGAGGCAAAGCATGGGGTGCCAGTGCCCCCTGGCAGCCCCGCTGGGGACCAGGGCCAGGGAGCCAGCCTCCTGCATGTGGGGCCAAGGAAGGAGAGCCCACTGTGGCACTGAGCTGCTGCAGGCCAGCAAGGATGGCCAGGACTGGGGCAGGGACTGGTGGTACACCATGGGTGCATTAATCTCCCCTGGTCTAGCAAAAGCCCTCATTCAGAACCATTGAGGGTACCAGACTAGGGAGGTGGACTAATTTTGGTGCAGACTTCCAGAGCCTGAAAGTCTATGCACACCTTTTCACTCATTTAACTTATGCATTCATAACTAAATTAGGGATGTGACATTTTAACCACTTAAGCTGCATGCTTACCAACTTCCATTAACCCAACATGCCTGTGGCATTGTCCACAGCACCAGGGTCACTCAACCTAAGTTACTAAACAAGGTAGCTCAAGTCAATGTGGCTTAGGTCAACTAACTGTGGTGTCTACAACCTGTTGTATCAACAGGGCGTAGTCTCCAGTTGACCTACCTTGCGCTTTAGCCAGAGAGCTCTCTGCAGTCAATCTAGCAAGTCCATTCACTAGATTTTCGGTAGTCTGTGTTCTAACAAAACACAAAAGCTCATCACCTAATACATCATGTCATTAGTCTTTAAAGTGCTACATGACTGCTGGTTTGTTTTGTTAGATTTTAGGTGTCCAGTGAGAAACACTTCAAAGATTTTTAGATAGTCAGCAACCAGCACTAAAGCTACCTACTGTTCCAACAGACTGTCTCAAGTCGGACACACCAAAACATGCACCACTGCAAGTCGTTCTAGAAAACATTAACCCCTTTGTTTAAAAAAATTTTTTTACTGGCCTTTTATCCTCCCAGCTCATCAAGTAAGCTGCTTTTGACCTTGTGCAGTAATTGCTTTCTTTCCATTCACGCTTTTTCCTTACTGCTATTTACATTCAGTGCTGTCTTGAACACTAAGCCATTTGTAACACTATGTGGGAGACAGAGTGATAAGTAGGACAGCCCCCAATTTTTAGGCATGACTGATATCTAAACTGGGGCAAGAAATATTTTAATCTAATCAAATCAGAAGCAATGGGGTTCCCTCTGTTAACCAAAGCTATTTAGAACTCCATAGTCTGAATTCTCCAAGGAAACAGCTGAGTCCTTATATCTGGAACAAAGAAAAACCTTTTGACAACATGACCTTTTTTCAACCACTGTGGGGCTGACAAATAAAATACACTGATAATACTAAAGTCAAGAAAAAAAGTCTCATATAATGGGAAGTTAGGATTGCAAATCCCATCTGACTTTTCTCCTTATGTTCATGTTCATTTTACTTAAGTACAAGCCATGGCACTTTACTGATCCAAATTATAAAGAGAATAATTAATCCTCAACCATTAGCCTAGATTATGGTAGCCTAACCAAGCTTCAGTCAAACTGCAGTGTGGATCATATGCTTCAAATAAGGAACACTATGAACAATGCATTAAAAGCTAACATTTCTAAGCCAAGAAGACAGTGAAAAATATCTGACTAGTGCCTTTTGCTCTGCACAGTACTTAAACGCACTTGAATTTCTGTAATCCAGGTGTCCCTAATCCAGGAATACCCTGGTTCAGAACCTGGTGGGGCGGGGGGGGGGGGGGGAAGCAGTTTACCCTGCTGCTGCTCCACCTCTTCCCCAGCTGAGGCAATGGCAATACAGCAAATATTTTCCAGAGGCTTTTCCCCCTGCAGCAACCATAGTGGCAGGGGGCCATGCCTGGGAACAGCAGGGGGCATGGAGCCACACGTGCCCCAAGGAATGGGGCACCATATAAGTGCCCCACCCACATCCCTCTCATGCCCAGATCCTGTACCCCTATCCCTGGTGTGGACACTCATGGTATGGAAAATTCCATCATCTGGTAAAGCCTCCTTCCTGAGGTCACTGGACTAATGGGGTTCAAGTGCATATAGTTTGTCCTAATGGTTGTTCCAAGCACTGTGTAACCAAATTAATTATACTGCATGTTACTGGTTTTTAAATGCTTAGTGACCAAAAACTTGCATAACTATTTACTAAGTAACAAATTATTGTAATGCAATCAATTACTGACACTGACAATGAGTATTCTGTTTGTTATGAACCTAAAGTTCAAGTTCTCCAAGTCCAGCACTGGTGCAAGGTATTAATTCACTGACATTCTGTTTAATATTTGCTCCAATTTTTATTCATGAATAAACACATCTGTGCAATTTTAAAAATTAAGGGCATGAGAAAAAGTGTGACATGTTATCCCCTCCTAGACATTAGTTCTGAGGAAGTGCAAAGAGATGTTATTTATTCAATAAGTAGGTGAGACCACCAAAGAAAGAAAACTTCTGGTTGTAAGAGTCAGGAAGTTGGTGGAGAGCATACCTTCTTGTGGTGCATAACGTATAGGCCATTAACGGTGATAGGATAATTACTGCTTCTCCTGCATTCCACATCTCTGGAGTGTTTTGCAAATGTTGGCCAACCCTCACAACATCCCCTGCACCCGGGTAGTGGGATCTGGGGGGAGGTGAACACTAACAATACTTGGTATTTACATAACCCTTCACATTGTCAAAGCATTACACAAATGTTACCTAACTAATCCCTGTACAACTCTCACATGATGGTAAGAAATATTATCTTAATTTAATAGCAGGGGTAACAGTCAAAAAGAGGTTGAGTGATTTGACTATGGCCAGAAAGAGGCAATGTCAGAGCCAGGATGGGAACTCAGAGGCTCACAGGGGTATGACGACAAAATCCTGCATCTCTAAGTAAAAGAAATCTCTTAGCTATCCCAAGTAACAGAGAGAAAGCCGTGATAGTCTATATACTATCAAAACAAAAAAGCAGTCGAGTAGACTCGAGAAAGATATCCCAAGTGGGTATTAAAGTCATATCAACACAACTAAAGATAGCACATTGCATCAAAACTGAGATCAGCTCTGCCATCTTTGTTTTGCAGGTGCACATATCATACTGTCCCCGCCCTCAGCTCACACTGCCAGTTCTGCTCCCAGGAGCTAGTAGGCCATTGAAATTTACAGCTCCATGCTAGTTTCAGTTGCCTTTTGCATTATAATACTGCAGCTGACTGCCAGAGTCCTTACGAACCTAGCTCTACCCAAAAAAGCACAAGCACATAAAAAACAACTTATAACTGAGAGTAATCGCTCTTATCCTTAGCTTTCCATCCACAGTCCTCAAACCAGTTTATAAAAGGAGCTCAGTCTCATTATTCCCCATTTTACAAATGAAAAAGCAGTCACGAACATGAGAGTTGCTCAAGGTCACAAAACCAGCCAGCAGCAGAACCAAGAGCAGACAATCTCCTGAGTTCCAGTCTAGTGCCCCAAGCAATAATTACCCCCAACTCAATCACTTGCTTTACTTCTTCCAATACACCATCTATAGGTCATACATGTAAACCATAAACTCCACTGGACAGGACTTTGTAGAGAGTCCTGAACTTTTGACGCTAGTGGTGAAAACCTACCCTCAATGAAGTGGGAGTTTTCCCCGACTTTAATGTAAATAGGACCTCACTCTATACAAATACTGTATCAAGTATATGCCTGTGAATCAAAACCAAGTCAAGAATCGAGATTTGGTTCTCGAGGGACATCTGCATTTTACCTGTGTGATAGTTTAAATAAGGAAAGCTAAGAATTTGAGGCGGTACAGAGACAAAATGGACATGTACCTTTAGGAAAAGCTGTAAAGTGGAGGACTTAAACTGCAGCATCCCTTTCTCACACACACACACGAATTCTTGCCACATGCCAAGTCAGAGGCTACAGTCTACTCCAAGAGACTCAGAGATGGACTGGGAACCAGGAGCTCCTGAAGTCTAACCTTGACTTTGTCATCTATTTGTAGAATGTCACCAGGAAAGCCTGGCCTCAGTTTCCCTAACAGTAAAACAGTGCCAATTTGTGCCCTGACACAAGATATTTTATTTACCATCTAAGATACAGAAAAGGGAAGCATCTTAAAAAGGTAGCACTACGTGCTGGCACACAACTTGATGCTGCAGCATCCTCTGACTTGTAGTGGTTTCCATTATACACAGGCTTTACAGTGGCATTCAACACCCCACTATAAAAATTATTCCAGAACCCCTGTGGACATCTGTAAGCAAGACAACAGATTACTACCATATTCCTGACACAATTCATTGTATTAAGAATGGTAATTTCTTTTTAGTGCTCTGCTTTAGGGGATCATAAAAAAAGTACAGGAACCATCTCCATTTTAGAGATGGAGAAACTGAGCCAAAAATAAGCTAAGAACAACATATCCACAAGTGGCCTCTAATTTGGGGACCCCAGATCACCTTTTCAGAAGTGCTGCACACCCCACAAAGCCAGCTGACATCAAGAGAGGTACAGGGGCTCAGAAATTCTGGAAAATCTCAGAAATCTGTATGAAAAGCAAGACCTTAATTAACTGTCTAAGGTAACAGAGCAAGTCAGGGCTGGAAATGGTCTTCTGAGTCCTTTTCCTAATATGACCTTCACTAAAAATCAAAACTTAAGACCCTGACCTTACAAAGTCTCATACATAAGTTTAACTTTACGGTAAATCAGTGAATGTACGATGTTGATCACAGACGCTGCAGAAAGAAAGCCATCATATTTTGTTTATTAGTCTCCAAGTACAGTTTCAAGAGAAAGACACACCTTCAATTTCAAGGTAATGAAAACTGAAAGAAAGAATTTAAATTACTTGTACACACTGATGGGTAAGGCATTAGAAAAAAATCAACAGCTCAGTTAAGACATCTGCTCAGTATGCAACAGCAAAGAGCTAATAAAATGTAAAAGGGTAAATTAAGGAGAGCGAGAATCATGTGGATAAATTATAATAGCACCCTGCAATTTCACACAGAATACCATATTTACTTTTGCTCATCTCAAAAAAGGGCATGAGTATAATACAAAGAGGTCCAGAGAAAGGCAACAAGACATACTAAAGACAGAGTTCTACACAATGAGACACTTAAAAAGATTTAACATCATTTCATCTGGGAAAAAAAAGAGGAACGATGACAGATTTCTGCATACAGAGAGGGAACAGAATAATGATCTGCAATCTGATGAGAAAAAGGGGAAATTAAAAATAAACACAAGAACTTTAATTGAGACCTAGGTTCAAACTCATCACGGTTTAACTCAACTAGTACAATTTAGGTCCAAATTGTATAATCACCCTGGGCCTTTCATTGTCACAGCTATTATTGAAACATAGGCTTCACACATTAAAGAGACACCGGATACAAAACCTTGAACCAAGACATCTTCAAATTTTAAGAAGAGTTTGGCTCCACGGTTCATCTTCAATTCATTTATGACACCTACACAGCTACAAATGCTAGTGATCTTTGTGCTTCAGATAGAAAGGGGAAGCCAGACATGCAACCAGCTGTGCAGAAATATGTAGCTCTTTTCCATCATCCTTTGAACCAGTGGGTATCTAGGTCACTGTCACATGCAAGAGATGAGTCTAGATGAGCCAAAAGCTCTGTCCTAGAATGGTAACTCCAACATTATATTTTAACTTCCAGTGGAACAGGGGGCCATCCTATGTCATAAAAATTCTAGCAGTTCTGTCACTGGTTTTACATAGTTGTACTTCAGCAGTGTATTTTGGCTTGTGTGTACATGAGAAAATAAATGCAGTTTATAATTAATTATTAACTGTTTTGTCAAGGTAAATAACTATATTTCCACAAAGACAGTTAAATAAAGGAGCAGATGCAAGTATTCATGTTAACCAATCTTTTTACACATCCTAATTAAACTGCCAAAGAACTAGTTCCAAAAGCATCTTTTTGCAAATCTGAGAGTCTAACACACCAAACAAGAATAGCTGGCTATTCTCTTTAGTACAATTTAAATGTCATATACCTAAATATTCCTGGATGAAGTGTCACACAATTTTTTACCCGGTGCCCTGCTAAATTCATGATTTTCACATTGTTTTACATGGCTGTAATTTGAGCTCACATACACTTTCTATAGGTTTCTATGATATGTTTTTATAGACCCATCTTTAATAAACCCATCTCAGTGGTAATGTTTATTTTTATAGAAATTTGTTATTTAGAAAAGCAATCTCACCAAATCACAGCTCCTCACAAGGAATTTCAATAGACTAAGGCACATGTTACCATGCAGAAAACTTTGTTTTTAGCTAGTTATTAGAACAGTCATAGAGAGGTAGCCGTGCTAGTCTGTATCTTCACAAAACAAAAAAGCAGTCCTGTAGCACTTTAAAGACTAACAAATAATTTATTAGGTGATAAGCTTCCTTAAGAAGTCCATCTCTCCCATGAAAGCTCATCACCTAATAAATTATTTTGTTAGTCTTTAAAGTGCTACAGGACTGCTTTTTTGTTTAGTTATTGGAAGGAAGGAATGCTAATATATTTCCCTGGCCATCATCAAACATGAGAGCTGCTATTTTTAAAACCATAAAGAAATACATATAGCTGACTTCACTGGCTAGCTGGAATTTTTTAGAACGTGGGGAGAAAATGTTAGGTGAAAAGCAACCAAACAAAAAATCCTCTTTCCAGAAAAAACAAAAAAAATCACAAAAGGAAAAAATTAAACAATTCAAAGTTCAACTCAGCTACTAGAGAAGTCAAAAGGAGCCAGGTACCCCAGAGTAATGCCTGGTGCGACAAAAAATATCAATGCACATCAGGGTCAGCCGTCTCAAGGGAAATTTTGTCCACATGGAATACCCTATAATGGTGCAATATTTAAATGTAAAATAAGTAGACACTGCTTATCTGACATATACAAACATGTCTATTGAATCTAAGGGATATTCTTTAAAAATGTATGTACTTTGCACAATGTTAAACCCATTTTACAGCAGGTTTGAAATGCCAATGCTGCCTCCATCTAGCAACACTTTTCCCCAGTGCTGGATGTTCCTGCAGCTTTATTTTGTAATACATTTCAAAGGATCCCTATCAGAGGGGTAGCCATGTTAGTCTGTATCCACAAAAACAAGAAGTCCTGTGGCACCTTAAAGACTAACAGATTTTTTTTGTAGCATAAGCTTTCATGGGCAAAGACCCACTTCTTCAGATGCATGTCATTGCCAAAGGATCCCTCTGTACCTTTAAAAGTCTCAAAAGGACTGTTTATATCAGACTGGCGCCCCTGGAATATTATGCAATCATCACAGACCAGTCTATATGAATTATTTATATATATAAAATACACATACACGTGTATAGACTGGTCTGTGATGACCATAATATTCCAGGGCGCCAGTCTTAAAGGCATCCAATGAACTGTTGCAAGATTTGAGGCTCTCCAACCCAAGCGCACAAGAGCTGCTAATGGGAAAAAGGTTCGGGTAACTCCAACGTGCTGCAATATACAAGCATTTACATCCGCCCAAAGTTTAACTCCGCTCCTCTGGCAGCCCTTTGGCAGTACGGTACCGCACAGCAATTTCCCCAAGCCCGCCTGCACTTGACACTGGATCTCATCCAGCGCTACACCACCCCCTGGGGGTCCGTCCGCGTGCCGACCCCGGGCCATGACACGCGCGCCAGCCCACCTGCCGCCCGCCACGTGCGCGAGGGCACCCGAAGGGGCTCGCCCGGGACAGCGAGAAGCCAGAGCCCCGCTGCTCGGGCAGGTCGCTGCAGCGAGATGGAAATGCCCGCGCCAACTCCGGCCGCAGCAGCTCAACTTCAGCTGCCCCGGGGGCAACTTGCTGCAGCCATCCGGCCAGCGAGCAGCCCCCGGGGCGCGCGCCGCTCCTGCCCCCCGGGGACGTACCAGCAGCCCAAGCAGCGGCAGCATTCTCCCGGCAGTGCCCCGCATGCCGGCGCCGTGCCCAGCCGCCGCCGCCCCCAGGCTCCGGCTCCCGCCGCGGCTGCCACGTCTGGCTAAGCATGCGCAATCCGTGGGGAGCGCCTGCTGCCGGAGAGGAGTGCGGGGGTGGCCGGAGAGGCATGCTGGGGATTGTAGTTCCGTCCCGCTGCCCGGCGCGGCGCGGAGCCCAGGGCCAGCGGGGGAGCAGCAGTAGCTGCAAGGCCTCGCTTCCCCGCCGGGCAAACCGTTCACAGGGTCTGGGTGGGTGCTGGCGGGACGCACATGCACAGCCAAGGGAAGAGTGAGCTGGCCCCATAGGGGGCTGGAGGTGACCTGGGGAGATGCGCCCCCCCCACCCGCGGAAATGGTCAGGGGGTGTCATTTGGGAGGGCTTCCGTGCACCTCCTTCCACCACAGGCGCCAGTTAGCTATGGCTGTGCCCCGGCCAGACAGCAGCAGAGGGGACTCAGAGTCCTATCGCAGCTGGGGAACCCTCCGCCCCAGAATTGGGGATGGGGCATTGTATGCAGAATATACTTTGTCCTGGAAACGTGCAGCGGGCACTGGGCACCGTTTGAATCTCTCCTGGGTGGTGGCCCAAGTGCTCAGTTTACAGCAGTGGTGGCTCGAGTCACCCGATCTCGCCCAGCCAAAACACAGGCAGCTCCAGCTGGAGGTTTGGTGTGTTGTCCTTGGCCCCTCAGCCACATCCCGGGTATTTGAGCCCATCGGCAGCTGCCCTGCTCAGGGACCACGCTGGACTATCAATCCCAAATGATCAAAAATCAGGAGGCAGATCTTCCCTTGCCCCCACCCCCCACAAAAAATCAAGAGGTTAGTCCACACAATAGATCACATTTTGGTTTCTGGTCAGGCTTCATTTGCGAATGCCCCTGCCCACAGGTGTGAGAATCAGAGCTGCCAAGGCCTCCAAATGTATATAGGTGATTTTAGCCTCCCTAGTAGGAGCTGGCAGGGGCTGGCTGCCTGATGGCACAGGGCTTCCAGCTTCTCCCTAAGGTGCTAATTAATCACATCCATGCCATGCGAGCAGCGCATGTGCCAGCAAATGATTCTGCCACAGAGCCATTCTGCCCCAGCCCCTACGTTTAGGTGTGCCCCAGCGTCTCCTCTGCCCCTCCTGCAGCTCCACAGGTTTGCCCTCCCTCTTCCCAAGCCCGGAATAGAGGAAGACTCCAGGCAGCACATTGATGGACCCATTGCTCATAGGAGAGGGTGGGGGAGCTGCTCAGTAGGGCAGGGGGTCTCTTTCTGCCTCCTCTTCCACTCCTGTGGCCTTCAGGCAGGAGGGTACCGGGGAACTGCAGTCATGTTCCTTCCCCTGGGCAGAGTTGTCTCAGGGGCTCAACTCAGCACTGCGTATCCAGAACAAAAAAGCAGTCATGTAGCACTGTGCTTGACCCTGTTTGCATTTGGACCCTATACAAAAAGAAGGACGATTCATTGTTGTCACTACATCTGTGACTGAGAAGCCAGTGACTCCACAGATTTGGTTTCAGTTCCTGACTCTGCCCAAAGTCATGCGTGAATTTAGGCAAGGTATTTAACAACTCTGTGCCTCAGTTCGCCTTCTGTAAAATGGGAATAACAGTACTTTCTCCCATGCTCAGTGTGTCTCACCTCTGACAGTAATAAAGGGCTATTCGTTTAGTTTATGTCAATGGTGTATCTTTTCCTTTTCTTTTCAAATGTGCCTTTTTACAGGTCTCAAATGTTATCAGTAACCTTGTTTCTTGTGCCTCAACCCCTTCCCCAAAATATTTATCTTAATCCACACAGTCTATCCCATTCCCCACCATCACCATCTTCCGGGCCCACCAATGGGGGAATGCAAAAGGGGAAACTGCCACAGGGCCAGATGATTTTAAAGGCACTGGCTACTGCTGCCATAATTACTACAGCAGCAGCAGTGGCCACAGACCCACACCTTTTAAATGACCACTGGAGCTCCACCATCACATACGCCAGCTGTCTCTGAAGTCTGACTGGGGTGCCCCTTCTGCTCAAGCCCCACCCTTTGGGTGTATGAATCTGTCCCCCACCTTGCCCAGGGGTCCCACAAGTCTGTCAGTTCCCCTGCTATTTTCCTGGTGGCTCTTCCCTTGTCCTCAGCTCTCACCTCTCTCTATACCCCGTCCCAGCCTTTTGCTAGTTCTGCCAAGTTTTGCAACAAGGGCAGCAGAGAATAACTAACACTAAGAGAAGTAGGCAAAGATGGATTGGGGATTGAGGGGGGTAATGGGGTTTGGGAATAGGACCCTCAACCCTAGGTAATAATCTCACTAGATGCCTCCAAAATCCTAGCGCACTTCCCCATGTGCTAGTGACAATCTAAAATGGCAAATAAATAGGTGCTAGTATCAATGTAAACCCTTCATGTTGATGTTTATACCTGAATGATCACTTCAGCCAGATCAGCAAATCAGTGCATTTCCCAGCTAGGGCATAAACAGGCAGCCAGAAAGGACAGGCAGCCCTGCTAGGAATCTTAACTCCAAGAAACATCAGATAGATTGTAATTGATTCTTATTAGCCCTCCACAAACAGCACAGTTCTTTACCTACGGCCAAGCAGCAAGATGTGAAATTTTTGCTTCCCTTGGAAATATCAAAGGAAATCAAAGACATCTCTCAGTCTGATGCTTACTACTGACATGAGAGGAAAACCCATCAGCACCGAGTGGAGACGTTAGGAGAAGTAATTTGTAGCTCCATACAGCAGACTAACCACTTCAAATGGTGATCAAAGCCACTGAAATCAACTCCTCCCACCACCAAGGAGCTATTGATGTAAAGTAGAAACATACGTAGAGCAAGTTATTACTCTAATTATATTGCTAGCATTCTGGTACAGTTATATGGACACATACATAGTGCAAAGACAGTCTTTGACCTAATCAACCTGTCCCTGCTGCATAGGGTGTGACCACATTGCCCTATGGCAAATACAGGACACTGGCCTCCAGGGGTGGGGGGCTGTTGTTCCAACTCAGCGCTCCTCAGCGAGGGGGGCAGCTGCCCCACAGTGAGGTACCAGGGATGGGGGCTCTGCAGCTTCCTGATGAGGGGGAGTGAAGGATGGGGGCAGCTGGGAAAGAAGAGGCCACCCCATGGCAGAGCTCACCAGCAGTGGGGGCTATATCCGTGGGGTGCCAGGGAATGGGGCAGCCACCCAGCAGAGGAGCTGCCCCCTTGGGACAGCGGGTGCTAGAGAACAGGAGCCCCACAAAATACGGGACAATTTGCCCATTTTCTTTAAAAACTTGGGACACCTGTGAGACAGCTTAAACAAGGGACTTTCCCAGGAGAAAGTGGACAGATGGTCACCTGACTGCTGCATGACATGGGCAAGCCCCTTTAACTTTCAGTGCTCAGTTTCGCTCTATGTAAAACGAGGATAATAACGATTCTGCCCTTTGTATAGAGCTCTAAGAGCTGTGTATTTATTATCAATAATTATTTTAATAATAATGAATTTCCAATCTACTGCTCTCCTTCTGCAGAACTAGCAAATGCCACTTCTTGCAAAAGAGGCTGAGATATTAGGATACAAGTTACCCCTCTGAAATCTGGCGCTCTTTGGTCTAGTGGCGGGAGTGAAGACTAGCTGCAGGTCTGGGACCAGGAACCCTGCCCCAGGCCAGGCAGCCATAAATGAGCTGGTGACCAGGGGACCAGCAACAGGCGGGGAGCTGCAGCCATGGTTAGGGAGTGGCAGCCTGGCAGGGGCCAGGGAGCTGTAGCCTGGGCTGAGGAAGGAGTGGCCCTTGGCCTGGGCTGTGAAGCTGACAGCCAGCAACTGGGGAGCTGGGAATCCAGTGCCTGAGGAGCACTGGCACATGGATGGGGGAGCTGGGTGCAGCAGGTGGTGGCTGGGAAGTTTTTGGGGCCAGCAGCTGGGAGAGGGCACATAGCTGGTAGGGGAACCTAAGAGCAGGGCCAGAGGCCAACAGGAGAACGTTGCTCCAGCAAAATCCCTGGTTCAGGTCCACTCAGCTCCAAGAGTGGCAGATGTGGGAGGTGCAACCTGTGGTTAGGATTTACATTTATGTTATGGTTTTATCATAAAAGCTCACAAAGATATAATAAGTTGATACATATAAACTATATAAAGAGTTCATCTCTTTGTGGTTAAATAGGCCTTTTGATCTACTCAGGATATCACATAGTGCATCCAATTTCTTCTTTTTCTGTCTTATGTTCTTTTCCCATCAATTTCCCTTCCAACGCTTGCAAATAGGCATCGCTTGCTGAACTTAATGTGCTCTGCAAATCGAATTTCTCTTTTCCTCAGATCTCTATCAAGTGTTTGCTGAATTTCAATAATCTGCAACACATTTTCATTGGTTACACACTCCATCCATGATATTTTCAGAATTCCTCTTTAACAACATCATGCAAAGAATTGTCATTTCTTTGCTGCTTATTGTTTGAAAGTCCATGTTTCGCAGCCATAATTTAACACAGAAAAAATGTAAGTTTTTAAGAGTTAGATTTTATTTTTCTGATTTATGTCCATTCCCTTCAGAAGTTTATTCTTCCAGAACATCTCTTTTGCTTTTGCTATTTAAGTGCTCACTTTAGGATCTAATCTTTCATCGTTTGTAATGATGCTTCTTAAGTAGAAATAATTTGTCAGTTGCTGTATGGCTGTGTCATTCACTGAAGTCTTGCACATTTACCCAGGCTCCCTGCCAACCTACATAGTTTTTATCTTGTTCATGTTCAGATATAACCTATATTCTTTGCCTGTTCATCTAGAAACTCCACTATCTTCATCAGACCTGCTTCTGAATCAGCCAAGAGTACTGTCACCTGCACAGTGAATGTGATTCCCCCATTTTTCATACATCTTCATATCTTTTTTCTGTTTCTTCAACCAAACACTCACTGTGAATGTTGAATAAAATTGGTGACATTATGCAACCTTGTATTACTCTTCCCTTGATTTCTATTAAATTATCAGTTTCATCTCCCATTAGTCACCCTCTGATCCCAGTATAATTGTTTTATTACTCAGAGTTAATATCAATTAGTCCCTACAGATTGTAACATATTGAACAATCTGTAGTAGGAGATTCTGTCCAGTGCTTTTTGGATGCCAATGAAATGCAAGTGTACTATTTTCCCTATTTCCATAGATCTTTCTAATATGTTCATAAAAGTGGTTTTCATGCTCTTTCCACAAATGAAGCTGTGAAGTTATTCACTTCTTTCCCTATCACTCTTAATATACACAATAGTATCTTAATAGATGCAATAGTACATTAAAGGCAGGCGATTCTAGGCTGATGGTTCTGAACTATTTACAGTCCATCAGATTGTTCAGTGAGGCTATAAAAGCTTCTGGTAATTCCCCTGTCTCAAACCTATTCTTCATGAGCTCTGATAAAGGCTTTTCCTTATTATGCTTTTTAACAATTTAGGTGGTGTTCCATCATAACCTACTGCTTTTCCATTGAAAAGTATTGTTGAGGCCATGATTTCCTAATCCATTATTGGTGGGTGCAACAGGGACAATGTCTCTGCAAAAGAAATAGGATTATATGGCCCCAAAGGGCCCAGGGAGCTATACCTGGGAGAAATCAGATGATCCAGATGATGCTCCTTTAGCGAATTAGAACTGGAGCCCCTGAGTTCAGAAGCCGCTAGAATATTACAAAGAAGAGTTACCCTAAGGAAAGCGACTTCTATTCAGGTAAGGCTGGCAGATGCTCCAGTAGGGGGAACAGGCTCTGCAGAGCAACAAACCCTGAAGGAGAGTTAAGGTGTGTCTACACAGCAAAGTTGTTTTGAAACAATGGCCGTTATTTCCAAATAACTTTGCGATCATCTACACGACGCAACCGTTATTTTAAAAAAAATTTTGAAATAGAAGATGGCTTATTTTGAATTTGTATGAGCAATGGTGCCTATTCTGAAATAGATATTTTGGAATAGTGGCTGCGCAGACAGGGCATAGGGCTATTTCAAAATCAAATATTCCAGAATAGTTTATTTTGAAATAGTTCTGCTGTGTAGACACAGGGGCCATTTCTACACATGCCACTTGTTCCAAAAGTGGCATGCTAATAAACAGCCTGGAAAATGCTAATGAGGCATGGATGTAAATTTCTGGCACCTCATTAGCATACAGTCACATGATTTGGAGTCCAGAACAAGCTCTTCCGGACTCCAAAACAGCGTTTAGAAGCGTGGCCCCCGGGCTCCGAACCATGTGACTGTATGCTAAAGAGGCGCTGGAAATTTATATCTGCGCCTCACTAGCATTTTCCAGGCTGTTTATTAGCATGCCACTTTCAGAACAAGTGGCATGCGTAGAAACAGCCAGGCTGTGTCTACACTTGTATTCCTCTTTCAAAAGAGGCATGCAAATGAGGGAAATTGAAAATGCAAATGAGGTGCAGATTTACATATCTGGCACCTCATTTGCATATTCTTCTTTCAAAAGAAGAAAAGCAGGGTAGACACAGCTCTTTCAAGAATAAACCCCATCTTCTAAAGAACCCTTGTTCGGATAACAAGAGGGAAGAAGTGTTCTTTCGAAGATGGGATTTACTTTCGAAAGGGCTGCAGCTACCCTGCTTTTCTTCTTTTTGAAAGAAGCTCTTTCGAAAGAAGAATATGCAAATGAGGTGCAGATATGTAAACTCGCACCTCATTTGCATTTTCTGTTTCCCTCATTTGCATGCCTCTTTCTAAAGAGGAATCCAAGTGTACACACAGCCATAGTATTTTGGATTAGAGCCCTGGAAGCAGATCTTCCACGAGGCCTAATCCAAAATTGTGTATAGACACACTATTTCAGAATAAGTTTTGCTTATTCCAGGGCTTCCCTGTAGTGTAGGCACATTAGTCTGGAATAGTTTATTTTGGAATAATAACTCTGGAATGAGCTATTCCAGAATAACCTTGCTGTGTGGACATACCCTTGGGGTGACAGTAAGATTCCCCAAGATTGGAGTCCCTGTGTGAGGAAGATGGGGGACAAATTCCTGTCAGTAATTCCAGGAAGAAGGCTGACATCTGCCCCTAGAAGGAGGTGGCCTGCAGTTTGAATCTGAGAAACAAGAGGGGCTGCTGGCATTTTACTGAAGACAATAGGCAAGAAGATGACTTTAGTAACTGAAACTGGAGCTTTTAATTGTCACTTTTGTTAACTCATTGGTTACTGATAAATATAATCTGTCTAGTGTAAGAAACTCTTGGAGGTAAAATCTGAGATGGGAAGTATCTATATACATGCACACACACCCATACACCTAGAATGGGAAACTGAGGCACAGCAAGGCACATCTGTAGTTTAAGTTTTTCAAGCTCATCATCATATACAGTTCCTTTATATAGTCTCACTATCTCTCATTCTTGTCTTTAGGGTCTGCCAAATATTGTCTGTTTTTGTTCTTACAGGTCATATTGATCACCTTTCTTCTATAATTAAAAACTCTCATCTTGCAATAAGTCACTTTGTTTGTTCTATTTATCCAAGTGTTTAACTTCTCTGCATTTCTAATTCAGCCACTTGGACTTTGTAAATCTGCCTTTATTCTTTAATTTAATTGTTAATTCCTCTTTGTCTGGTGTCAATCTTTGTGCTTTTATTTTCCTTCTTTCATATGCTTTTATTTGTTATCCAAAGGTTTTTCCTGGCTAATAACTTCTTCCCAACATGTCTTTCTGCAGTTCCTTTACCCACCACTGAAATGTGGCCACCTCCATAACATAATGTGGAAGACATTTACCAGTACAGTGTAATTTTACTAACTGGGTAAGGCAAAATGTGAAGAAGAATATTGTTATGGGAGGAGACAATGGGCAGCACTGTCATACAGAGTCTCACAAACTCTTTTTCTTAGCATGCAAACAAACCTTTAAATCTTCAAAGAAAAGCTGTAGTGCTCGAATGTGAAAAGCTGTTGCAGACGGCAGAGTTTGTTGTCAACTTTATTCTTTACATTTGGAGGTAGTTGTTGAGACAGAGTTCTCTGGGGAACTGGACAGTGGTATGTGGGATGAAACCTGTGGAATAGGAGATTGCATGCTTTCAGTCAGTGATGGTCTTTGTTCCAAGACGAGTGGGTGTGTGTAAATAAAAGAACTGGGTCACTGGAATGGAGGGCCCTGGTATTCTGCTGCTGCTTGGCAGAAGTATAATAACAATTATTAGAAATGGAACGCTTGTCTCAGGAGTGTTGTAAGATGAAGGTCTAATACCATTCAGCACAGGCCTGGTCTGAGGCCTGAGGCCCAGCTAACAATGAACAAGACATGGCTAGCATAAAGCTAGGCTGTGAGCAAGAGGCAGGTCTGTGATAACAGAACTCAGCACAGACAGGGCTGAGAGTGCAAAACGCTAATTGGTAATTGGCCCAGGCGCAGAACAATAATTGGTACTGGTCATAAGTTGAGATCACATGGGACCAGCAGGTTTAGGAAGAAGGGTCTTTCAAAGTTGCGGGTTCCTTTGAAAGGCCCCCAGCTACATGGGTAGCGTGTTTTCCAAAAGTGGCACTTTCTAATCATACGTGGCCACCGTTATGCTAATGAGTTGCTGCATATTCATATCAGCAAGTCATTAGCATCTTCCGAACTGCCTCATTAACATGCCCCCTCCAAAAGGAGAGGGCATGTGTACACGCAGCTAAAGAGCTTAATTCAGAAGAGAGCCATTTGACGCACTCCGGCATATTTCAAAATAGGCTCTTTTCCTGTTGAAATAGCTATTTCGAAATACTTGCCATTTCTTGCAGAATGAGGCTTACCAATTTCAAAATACGCCAATTGCTATTTCAAACTTAGCTTAAAATAAGGGGTGCATTGTGAAAACATTAAGATAGTTATTTCAAAACAACGTCTGTTATTTTGAAATAACTTTGCTGTGTCGACCTACCCTGAGAGTGCCAACAGGGAGGAAAGCAATGGTTCTCAAGATGGTGTATGATATGGTGAACAGGCAACTGCCATTTAGGAAATGGATGGAGCCTGCCCCCACAGCAAAGTTAATTTCAAGTTTATTATCAAATAGCAGTCAGCTACTAGTAACTTCCCATCCCTGCCAAACTAGTTCATGTTCAGAATTTTTACTGAAAGCTCGAAAAGAGTTAGGTACTGTACACAACTGACCTGATTCATCCAGTCCTCTATCTCACTTGGGCTCCCAAGCCCTTTATGATCATGCAACTTTCTCCTTTGAATCCTTCATTTAAAAAATGGTTACATTCCTAATGCTTTAGATTATTGTCACTGGCAGTGCTTTAGGCAATACAAAAGTAACCTTAACTTGACAGGTTACTGAGATAGATCAGCATCATGCAGCATCTGTTGCCATTGCTGCAGCGCAATGTGCAAAATAACCTGGTGACCCCCAAGTGACCGGCCATGCTCGGGCATATTAGGGTGAATTGCATGGGCACTTGAACAACGCGGTAAGGTACGTGGGATGGAGGCAGGGTACGGAGAGCCTTTTAAAATACTATAAAGAAATATACTTCAGCACAAAATGGCTAAAACATTAACCCCAGGACAAGAACTGAGGAACCGAATAAATTGGGCAAGTCTAAACCAATTAGCACCGGGATTTACTGGATTGCATACAGCCTACATTAACAGCAGTATGTGACTTCAGCAGCATCCACATACTTTTGGCCTAAATTGAAAAACAGAAAAGACCGTGGTCTCTGACCCATCAGCCCAGAGGAGCCAGCTGTGTACCTTAAAAAGGAAAAAAATAAGATGAGATATATAGTTGTGTAAAATGGGGAGGGGGGCTGAGGGGGGCTGCAAGCGAAAAGAAGCAGAAGCAACCAGGCTGTGATGTGTCAGGCCTCGGGTGGAGCCAGCAAACGGCAGGATTATAAAGGGGGCCTACGACGTAAGGAGGAGGAGGAACTCCCAAATCCTGGAGAGACCAGATGCTGTCTGTGACAGGGCCTGATCACCCTTCACCGCTCCTCCCGTCTGCTCACGAGTTAGATAGAGTAAGGTGTGAATACCTAATAGTACCATGAAAATCTGTATTAGTAGTATAGCTAGCTGAAGTAACATGATGCAACGGTGCGTCTTATTCCTGTATCTGCTTAACTATGTAAGTATATGCTCTCAGTAAATGCTCTTATTAACTCAATTTGTATTCTGTCTGTTTGTATCCTGTCCTGTGGCAAGTCTGTCTATATGTTGATGTGTTTATGTTTTAGTTTCATGAGCCTGTAAGGGTCTGGTGTAAGGCTGAGGCAAAGATGCCCCAGAACCCCCGAAAGGGCTTTGACCCAGTGACTGGGAAGTTCTGAAAGGAAGCTGCCTCTGCTGGGAAGCGTGATCCACTGAGCCTCCATGCTCTACAGGACAGAGCGTCGTTTGTGTCTGTATGTCATACCCTCCTATTAACCCTTGAGTAGTCCCATCCCCTGAAACTCGAAACTCACACTTCTTGGGGATAGATAACAGCTCTTAGAAATTGGGATAGATAACAGCCAATGAACTCCACCAACCCGTGGGCTGTTTTAGATAACTACTGGGAGTTAGAAAAACCCCAGGGGGTGCTTCTCTTTCTTTTGGGCGTAATCCTATTCCTTCTGTTAGTAGCGTGGTATAAACCACAGCTATAACTACACCAGTTTCGTAATAGCAGAATCAATCTCAGTGATGCAGGTCATCACGGAGAAGCAGCCCTCTTTTCTTCCCAGTTCAACACTCCACTCACCTCCAGCCTTATTTAGGACTTGGAGCACAGCTTATTTGCTCCTCACACAGGGTAAATTCCTGGTGCATCCGTCATTGCCTTTGTGAGGGTGGTGCTTTCTTTTCTTTTCAAAATCATAGTGAAAAAAAAGAAGAAATATACTCAGGAATAATATATGTGTGGGTGGGTTTTGGGGAAGGGAAGCAAGGTGCAAGAGGTGTTATTCCAAATAGCAGTTCAGAAAGATTATACAAAAAATCCAGTTGGGTAATTTCTTAAATGACAGTCATTCTCACACGCAGTGAAATAGCACAGAGAACATTCATGTGGTTCCTGCAGGTTTTCTTTCTCAGTTGAGTAATCTGTACCGTGTTTTTATTTTTAACCTGCACAAGAAGCATTATTTGTCAGCGCCTGGGACAGGAGCAGTCAGGTTGTGTGGTTACAGCAGGCATTTGCGAGGAGTGAGAGCTTGGGATCAGAAGAACGATCAGAGGTGAGATGCCAAAGAGAAGGTGTAACACTAACAGCACCCCAGTATCATATGGCAAGGGACTCCCTGGTATGTCACAGAGTTTCAGCTGACTGGGCCAGCCCAGTGTACTGTAATTTATTGCTGTAATCTGGATCTAAAATGGGGATTATAAAAAGATTGTGACACACTGGAGATTAATCTCTTTGGAAAATGGATGTATTATCACTCTGAGGAATTACGGATACTCACCAATATTATCAATGCAACAGTTGGAAGCGTAAATACATGCAGAGAACAGACCATAGGAAAAGAAGGCCCAGGCAACATGAATGCAAATGGAGATCACTTCAGTGACTTTTGTTCCTTCAACAAAATGGTGATTCGTGGCAATGTTTTCCCACACAGAAGGATCCAGAGTGTCACTTGGATTTCACTGGACCACCGGTCAGAAAACCAGATTGATTACACCTGTATCAGCAATGCTTTCAGAAGATTGATGAAGGACGTCTCCGCCAGAAAAGGAGCAGATGTAGGTTCAGATCCCACCATCTGCTCACAATAAAACTCGAGTTCAAGCTCACGAGGTACACCACTAAAGCAACCAAGCCAGGACTGAGATTCAACACTGAGCAGCTGAAGGATATAGAGACAAGAGCTGGTTTTCAAGTGGAGCTGTCCAACAGACATGCACTTCTGAAACCTCATCCTGAAAGACACTACTGCAGAACAAATTTGGGAACACACCAAAACAGTCTGGAAAGAGACCCATGACAAAACATTGGGAACGAGGACAAGGCATCACAAATAATGGGTCACAGCAGTAACTCTGAGAAAAGTGAAGGAACAAAAGGACAGAAAGCAGCAGTCAACAAAAGCAAAACAAGAACAGCCAAGGTGGAAGCTCAGAGACTGTATTCAGAAGCCAAGAGAGAAGTCATAAAGGCTGTAAAATGGGACAAAAAGAACAAGCAGAACAAGCTGCAGGGTGGAGAAACCTGGAAGAGCTGTATGACATCACATGGAAGCTAGATAAGTCAGGGCATAGAGGGTATCAGCCAGTACAGGATAAGGAGGTGTATGTGCTAACAAACCCAAGTGAGCATCTCAGTAGCTGGAAGGAACACTTTGAAGAGCTACTAAACTGACCTGCCCACATGGAACCTCTGGAGATATCACCTGGAAATATACCTCTGCAAATTAACAGCAACAGTCCTACAAAAGAAGAAATCAAAAAAGCCATTGCCCATCTGAAAAGGTGAAAAGCACCTGGTATCCCCGCAGAAGCAATCAAGGCAGGCAATGAAACATCAGTCAACACAAGGTATAATCTCTTTGGGACAATTTGGGACACTGAGGAGATCCCACAAGACTGGAAACATGGCTACCTTATCAATCTTCCAAAGAAAGGCAACCTGGAGGAATGCAGGAACTAGAGGGGCATCATGTTACTGTCTGTTCCAGGAAAAATGTTCAATAGGTTTCTCTTGGAGAGAATGACAACAGAAACAGACAGACGGCTCAGGGAAGTTCAGACCAAACAATCATGCACGGACCAAACAGCAGCTCTCAGAGTGATCACTGAACAGTTGCTTGAGTGGAACTCCCATCTGTACATAACTTTCATAGATTCTGAAAATGCCTTTGACAGAGTTGATAGAGACACTTTATGGAAACTGCTGGAACACCATGGCATCCCCTCCAAAATTATTAATCTGATCCACTCAATGAATGAACCCTCAACATGCCAAGTTGTTCACAATGGTGTCTTGACAGAATCCTTCAACATACTCTCAAAAATGTGCCTATTGTCAACCTTTCCTGTTCTTGATCACAATGAACTGGATTATGAGGAGGACAACAGATGTCCATCAACAAGGCATTCCATGGACACTTTTCAAACAGCTAGAGGACATTGATTTTGCTGACAATGTTGCTCTCCTTTCACACCGATAGAACAGCATGGAAGAAAAGGTCACAACACTAGACAAAACTGCCACAGTGACTGGACTGAGCATTAACCAGGGAAAGACCAAGACAATGAGGATCAACCATTCCAATACTACCACCATCACACTGGGAGGGGATGACTTGGAAGATGTGGAGCAGTTCACCTACTTGGGGAGTATTATGGCCAGAGATGGAGGAACAGGCAAGGATATCAATGCCAGAATAGGGAAAGCAGCAACTGCACTAAAGACTCTTTGTCCCTTATGGAGTTCACAAATATATCTGCAAAGATGAAACCGAGGATCTTCAACATGAACGTGAAAAGTGTGCTCTTGTATGCACGCGAGACCTGGCGAACTAAAATGTCTTCAAATCACAAGCTACAGGCATTCATAAACATATGCCTGAGATACATCTTTTGCATCAAATGGCAAGACTTTATCACAAATGAGGAGCTTTGGAACAGAGCAGGACAAGAACCACTTGATGTTCAAATCAAGAGAAGAAAGTAGGGATGGCTTGGAAACACTCTCAGAAAACCACATCAAGCATAGTCCGTCAAGCTCTCACATGGAACCCACAAGGAAAACATAGAAGAGGAAGACTTTGGACAATATGGAGAAGATCTACTAAGACTGAAGGACAAAAACTGGTGTACTCCTGAAGTCAGCTAAAAGTTTTGTCCCAAGACAGGGTGAAGTGGAAAAGACTAGTAGGTGACCTATGCTCCACTTAGAGTACAAGGGTTTAAGTCAAGTAAGTCAATTTACTAATATTATACTTTCAAGGCTGTGATCCACCAAATGGAGAGAAGCTTATTTTCCCCAGGCAGGCAGGAAAGCAGTTATCTATCTGGCATCTTTCCTGGCCCAACATGACTCTGGTTCCTAACTCATGGTTCTGGTTTCAAGTACGTCTCCTGCCTCTGTTATCCTGATACAGCTGTCTCCATATTCCTGTCTCATGAATGTGGACTCTAGGTCTGACCACTGGGTGTGACTGCCCATGACTCAAGCCATAACAAGTAGTTTAGTGTGGTTGAAGAGTGTCTTGGTCTAAGGTTCTGAGTAGTGAGAAGTAGCTTGTCTCTTACAGACGGATTGTGGGTGGGGAGAGGCAGCCTGCTGAACTTGGTCCATATGGTGTTTTATAAGATTTTTTGTACTGAGAGCATTCCCTGATCTCCCAGTGCATGTGACATCAATGGGAGGCTAAATCCATGCTGGCCAGTCCTAAGGACCTCAGGAGCAAGCCTGGGTGGGAGTCTCTGCTCAGACCACTAACCCCCATCTATCTATCTATCTATCTATCTATCTATCTATCTAGGCCATCCCCCTGCAGGCCTCATCCCACCCATTCCACACCTTCTCCAAGCCCTACCCTTGCTCCACCCACACCCTCCCCCCTCTGCTTTCTGCCCATGCAGAGAAGCCGGGCGCAGCCATCTGGGAGGGGGTGGTGCAGCAGGATGGAATGGAGTGGAGCATGTTGGCGGGATCGCTGGCTCCCACTGCCCATGTGGTGAGTGTGTGGGAGGGGGGCAATCCCTGCCATCTCTCCATGCCTGGCCCTGTAATCTCTCCCATCTATAAGATGGTACAGGCGGTGACTGTGGGGCCCCAAAAGTGCGGGGCCTGGAACAGCTGCCCTGATTCATACTATGCAGGGGACAGCTCCATTCTCTATCTATCTATCTATCTATCACCACAAATACAAGTGCTGAAGACACAACTAGTGTGACATTGCATGTGAGTGCAAAAGACTGTGCATTCCTAGGTTTAGTTGCTTGACTTGTGTGCTTTAGTTTTTGTCTGTTTAATCTGCCCAAGCTTCTTGCAGCCTTCACTTTCAGACCAGGCATTGCCAGGCCTTTACTATTTAAACTCTATGATTGAAAGAGAGAAAGTTAAAACTGGCTAAAGGCATTAAATGCATGCAAAGTTCTTGGATCAGCCCTGTATCAGCCATGGAATAAACTGCTGGCTTGTTAAGTCTCTGGTTGCTTTCAAATTGTTGGGAGGTTCTCAGTTCTTTGGTTACAATGCTCCTATTAGAATAAATACATTGTACAAAGACTGGAGCAGGAAAGAGGAAAAATTGAGATGTTTCCAGCACTTTTCATAGCTTCTGCCATGTGGAGGGAAATTGATTGTTTCAAACAAGGCCCTCAGCACTGCTAGTGAAAGATTACAGGTAAAAGATGGAATTTGGAATCACATGGAAAAGTCCTGTGTCCATGCCTGATTCTGCTTAGTCACAGTAGAAAGCCATTAGGTCTCAGGGAAGCCATTTGGTATAGGTGGTTGTATCCCATTGTGAGTTAAATGTTCTTTTGATGGACCACTCAACTTGAATAGTCCCTCCAAAATGCATAGGCTAAATACCTAGTGGGTGTTATTACAAGAGCCAAGAAATTTAAAATACACTCATAACATCAAATACAAAATTGGCACATGCATACTCATCGCTTAGTCTTATTCAGCTAGATTGCACGACTCGTGATTATATAATGGTGGAAAAAACTCGTTTTCTCTGTAAGCTGAGCACTTGGGCAGCTGTCCAGGAGAAATTCAGGTGGTGCCCAGCTGATTAGCAGAGCACCAATGGCAGAGCACAGCCAGCAGCATGTGGTTCTCCTGCTGATGCACATCTGCACATGCTTTGGTGCACATAACAAAATTTATTCCAGCCCAGATGGAAAAACATAAAAGGAGCACTGGTTGCAACTATGATCTATGTCAGTGGTGGGCAACTTGCAGCCCATGGGCCTCACACAATCCATTGGCCATCTATGTGCGACCCTCTAGACATTTTGCTTACCATTGTTCCCATGCAGATTCCACTGGTTTCCATCCACGTAGGTTTTTTCCTACTGGTATTAATAAAATGACAAGGATGTAAAGCCAGGGCATGTGAAGTGAGGTTCATGCTTATTGCACACAACATTGACTGTAAGCCATTACGCCCTCTGCATCCAGTCAAAGTGCTGCTAAGTTTCAACTGGTACTCCTTCAAATTCTAGATATGCAAGCACAGTTAGCAAAACTGCTCTATCCTGGGAGATGATCTTGGTTATGACAATCTTCTGGCCAACTGAGATAAAGGAGGGTGTGGCCTGCTCACTAGCTTAGGTTGCCCATCACTGATCTGCGTGGTCATATTTTAGTCAGATGATATAAAAAGAATCCCTTCAGGATTTTCCATGCTACTACTAACATCACCTTCTCTTACTGGATTCACCTTGATCAGTTGCTTTTTCTCCATGACTTTCTCTCTCCCCGGCGCTGTAACATCTGTGTGGCAGCACTGATTACATCTGCCGGAAGGAGGTACATACAAGAGCTGCAAGAAGTCCTGTGTCACCTTATAGCCTAACGGATATTTTGGAGCATAAGCTTTCGTGGGCAAAGACCCGCTTCGTCAGACAAAGCGAGTCTTTGCCCACGAAAGCTTATGCTCCAAAATATCCATTAGTCTATTAGGTGCCACCGGACTTCTTGCTGTTTTTGAAGATACAGGCCAACTTGGCTACCTCTCTGATACAAGAGCTGGTTGTTGTCCACATATTGACAGTATTGTAGCACTTTGCTCCTTGTGACCTTTCCAGGAGATCACAGGTGATTCGTGGTAGTGCTTGGAAGGTGCATTATCCCCCTGACAAAATTTTAATTGCTAAATAGGGTGTCCCATGTAGCCCCTCCCTGCCCTTTTGGGTTGCCTTGCTTCCACCCTATCCCCTTGCAGGCACCACTGACCTATGCAAGAGTTCCCCTGTACACAAAGGGAAAGAAAGGGAAGAAGCCTGACCCCTGCAGGACTCCATGTGCGAGAGCCACTGGAAGAAAAGGAACAGCTATCCACAACTATACTCTGAGATATGATTGAAGGAACATAGTCTCAGAGGGTTAACTGTGTTAGTCTGTAGCTTCACAAAACAAACAAACCAACCAACCAAGCGGTCTCATAGCACCTTAAAGTCTAACAATTTTATTTATTAGTTAGGTAATAGGAAGTGGACTTCTTCAGATGATTGAAGCTCATGGAAGATCATCTGAAGAAGTGGGTCTTACCCACAAAAGCTCATGATCTAATAAATTTGTTAGTCTTTAAGGTGCTACAGGACTGCTTGTTATATGTGAAGCCACACACTAACACAGCTTCTCCCCTGAGGCTATTTTTCTGTGCACTATACCTTTAAATGCCTAAGGACTTTGAGGACAGCAAACCTTTTGTGGAGCACAAGGGAGACATACACTGTGCTTTTTGAAAGAAACTTTACTTCAGTACTTTATCGTTACTGGTTCCCTCAGTCTAAAATCAAAGTAATTTCAGACCTGAAGTTCATCAGTCTTTGTTTGTGTGTGTGTGTGGGGGCAGGGGGGGGCAGGACACAGAAGTAGGAATATCAGAGGTCAGTTTAAAAGTGTAGTACATGTATTCTCCACATATATATTCTAAATTTTTTTCCATTCATTTGTATTGTTTTCTTTAAATCTCAGTTCTGAACTCCCCTAATATTAAAGTGGTCCTGTTAGTAATAGCATATTTTCTTTCCTCCAGTCTTCAAGGGCAGGTATAATATGTTCGTATATAATATAAACACCATCTACAGTTTGAGCGAGTCATGTTGTAGATAATTTATGACTTTCAGTCACCTGTTGAGAAAATCACTTAAACAAGATTAAAACACTCACTGAAGTACAGAGACTGAGGCACTTACTGTTGAATGTTTCATAAGCAAGGACCATTTCCTAGTGATATGCAGAAGTCTTAAAATGTTTTAAGGTAGCCTTGCTTTTAATGCACCATGAAAGATGGGTGAAACTCTGAGCTGACAGCTCTGTATAAGCCTGAAACATTGTCTTTTTCATCAGCAGAAGTTTGTCCAATGACAGATATCATCTCATCCCTGCCTTGTCTGTCAATCTAAGGGATAGACATGGGAATAAGACTTAGGGGTCATGCATTTAATTTCTACTTGAGCCACAGAGCTCCTGTGATCATGACTTGGAGCAACACTTAATCTATGGGAAGTCCTGTGGCACCTTATAGACTAACAGATATTTTGGAGCATAAGCTTTCATGGGCAAAGACCTGCTTCATCAGATGATCTGATGAAGCAGGTCTTTGCCCATGAAAGCTTATGCTCCAAAATATCTGTTAGTCTATAAGGTGCCACAGGACTTCTTGCTGTTTTTGAAGATACAGACTAACACGGCTACCTCTCTGATACTTAATCTATGCTGTCCTGCAGTCTCCATCTGTAAGATGGAGACAGTAGCTAGCACCTCTGAATGGCAAAAGTTTTGTCATTCTGTGTTGACATAGCCTGAGAAGAACACTGCCCTTTATTCTGCAGGCAGAATGTTTTGTTTAAACATGAGTTCATACACAGAGACCAATCCTGCAACGATGCACTATGACAAGGTGTCCTCCCAAGACAAGGCCTGGGCAAAGGCTAATTAAACTTATAGGGATAGGCACCACCTCTGTGGCAGCTCAGGGGGTCAAACAGCCACAGAACAAGATAAGGGGTGCTCAGCATTTCCCAGGAAGGGCTGTCCAGCATGGCGCCCAATCGGTTTGGCTGCTGCCAAGAGGCACTCAGGTAGGAGGCAGAGCAGCAAGCAGGGACAGGCCCAGGGAAAGTGGTACCAGACCTGGACTTGGACTGGAAGCCTGTCTGACACAGTATACGGATAGATTGTCTGGTGGGACGTCGGCACCGAAAAGGGGAGAATGGAATAGTGATTTGGCCAGAGGGCTCAATTGTAAAGAGGGAGCACCCTGAGTCCTAGAAACGGGTGGGGCACAGTGCAAGCAACTGACAGAAAGGGCAGCAGACCCAATGAAGGCCAGGTCCATACTAGATATTAAAGTCGATTATAGATAGGTAATTCCAGCTATGGCAATTACACAGCTAGAATCGACTTATCTACAATCGACTTACCTCACCATGCTCACTGAGAGAGGTCAACGGGAGAAAATCTCCCTCCCTTAAATCATGGCCTCCCTTAGTCTTCGTGATATTGAGGAGCAGAAGGGCCAACTGCCAACCCCAGCTAGGTCAATTTTGCACGTCCCTACTAGGCACACAAAACTGAACAATAGAAGATCAACCCTGACCAGGTCTATCTTTTGCATAGCGAAGACATACCTTAAACCTCTCCAGGCCCAGCCACAAAGAGGTGCCCCAGTAGGGCGTGTACTCCATTATACATACGTAAGTCAGTTTTGGACACAAAAACGGTGGCATAGTGCCAAGCGGCCTATTCATGGGAATAAAATTATTCCCCCCGTATATGTTTGCTTGATTCAGATTATGTACACAAGCACTACCCAGACAGTTATGTGAAATACAGAGCCAGACCTCAGCTGGTGTGAACTGATATATTTCCATTGACTTCAGGCCCCAGTGAAGCTGTGATGATTTAAACTGAGGATCTGTTCCCTGTGTAAATGACCACAAAATGATCACGAATGGATATGTTATTTGAGCCTCTAAAATTGCAAACTAATTCAATATTTTGGCATACTTAGCTCAATATCGTTCCACTCAGATACTTTGTTTCATGCATATCTACTCCAAGCATTACATATTATGGATGCATACACATACACAGTACCTCTCCTTCTTCGAGTTCTTCATGTGTGTACAGATAGAAGGTATCTAGCTACAAACATTTACAGTATATATCTTAGATAATATGTTTTCCCTCCGACCCAGTCAACCATTATTCTTGTATATTTAATTTTCATCCTATTTTTCAGTTTCCTTTACATTCATTTGCATGATTAAAATACAAACTGTCCAGACTTTGTATCAGCAGACAATTAAACGCATGACTGCTATCATTGGCTGTAGAATGCAGCAAGAACACTTAATGGAAGAGGGATTTTCCTTTTAGAGGACCATCTCTTGCAGGCATCATTACTCACTGCCACATAAAAAGCATGGCAGAGCTACCTTTAAAAAATTATGATCAGGTCTGCTGGCTTTCTGTAGTTCTCTTGACAGAGTAGCAATTTTGACACAGTGAGATCCTGAGAACTTACGCACGCATTACAAAAAAAAAAAAAAGGAAAACAAAAAACTGTCTTTTGCCAGGAAAACACTGCTGGGAGTGGTGTGATGGAGCAGGTGCAGAGAGGAGAGCATGCAGAAAGAGCCAGGGAAAAAGGGCAAGCTCCAAAGCTCACTGACATCCATAGAAATACTCCCGCTGAGTTCAGTGAACTTTGGATTAGGCCAGAGAAATCAATAGAAAAAGAAAAAAGAGAAATGGGAAGCCAACAGGGAATCCCAGCAGGAGACAGAAGGAAGAAATCAGTGGAGGACAGGACATAGCAACATGAGCAAACATAGAAGCCCTCATGCATTTATGAAGAGAAAGAATGCGAGGAAATGACCAAGTCAGCTAGGAGCCTGTACAGGCAGGAAGCATTGGGGACTGATGGCATGAGCTGTCTTTGGAGGTGCTTATTTCTGACTGTTTTCATAGCTAGTGGTTCCTCTGGCTCAAACTGGCCTCTATGGGCACATCTACACTTTGATAAAAGAGCTGCGGCAAGACTGTGACTGGCCAAGGTCAGCTGACTTGGGTTTGCAGGGCCCTAAATTTGCAATACTGATGTTCAGGCTTGGGTGTAGCTCAGGGCTCTGAGATCCCAAAGTGGGGTTGGTCCCAGAGCCCTGGCTCCAGCCCAAGCCCAAACATTGCAATTTGAGAGGCTGTGAGTCAGCTGACCTGGCTTTGAGATTTGGTCCTGAGGTTTTTTTAGTGTAGTGCAAACATATCCTGAAAGCTCACTCCCGCATGTTGCTGAAAACCACGCACTCTAACTTTGAGTCCGGGGGAGCTGAGGGAATTCAGAACTGTCAGGAGTGCAGATTTGCAGCTTAGCTAAACAATGACAGACAAGTGACTCAATGCGAATTTGGGGGGGTTATAAACACAGGATAGTCTTGAGGGGTCACGGATGGGATGAGGTGTCAGAAGACAAAAGTTCTACCCCAAATTCCCTATGACCTTTGAGAAGCCACTTAGCTGATCTTGCCCCAGTGTCTTCTTCTGCCATATAAGAACTTACTCAGCTTATTAAGGCTTAATTAGCTAATTTTACAAAGATCTCTGAGTTCTGGAGAACTTTCCATTGTGGAACCCACTGCCTTTGGAGAGTTTGAATCTTGCTACACTGGAAGTCAATGTAAGACCTTCTAGTTTTTGCAGCATGGGGGAGGCAAGGGGTCAGCAGGGCCCCCCAGAAAAGAACCCTGCCACTGCAGGATATTGTCATTTGCCTCCACTCAACCAAGGAGCATGAGGAACATCAGACACTTTATTTATGCCTCTCTGGCTCTGCTGTTTCTCTGAGGCTCCCCAGCCCCAGCCCCAGCCCCACCAGTCCCCAGCTACACTGATTGAAAAGCTGGTTCACTCTTCTGTCTCCTCCCCCTCCCCTGGGTTGACTATTCTTTGCTCTATCACTGAGGAATGCTTCATTTTAAGAGCATCAGAGCTAAACAATGACCACCTGCTGGGATCTTTCCCTGCTGTCAAGAAACACATGCTGTCACACCACAAAGATTGCTTAAATTACACTTAAAACTCTATTGGGTTTTCCAACTCTCTCCAATTCTGGGAGGACTGACAGTACCTGAGGGTGGGGCATCTATTCTTCCATGTAGTTCTACTTCGCACTTGTCAGAGAGACCCTTTCCTTTACAGTGGGCTGGGTCTGGTTACCAGGTAGGGTCCAGACTGTTACATCCACATGTTGATTCCTCAGCAGGACAGCAAATGCACTTTTGAATTCTAAGAACTTTTTCCCACCACAACTTTGCTACTGGTTACTGTGCAGAAACAACAAATCCTTGCCAGCCATTTTATAGCTGTGTGTCTCCTGTACTATCCGTCTCTTCCAAATGGTAAGAAGTCTTAAGTTCTCTTTTCTTTTTAGCATTTCTGAGGGTAGCAGAGTACCAAACCTGAGCACCTTCAGCGAATGTCATGGAGGTGATGTTTATACTCTCAAATCTTAAGAGAAACCGTAGGATTGTAACCTCCTTCCAATCCTTTGTATTTGTACAGGCAGTGAACTATCACAACCTATTCCCTGCCCCCCAACACCTTGGGACAGGGGCTGCTGCAATAAAACAGGGCCTGTAAGAAATTTAAGTGTTCGGGGTTCAGAGCAGAGGGATTGGAAGTGAGGCGGGGTTCAGGAGGTACAGGGTTGGGGTTTGAGGCACTGTTCATCTCTGAGTGGAGTGAGTTTTGTCTTGTGTGCCAATTCTGAGGTCATGCGTGCCTGTTCAGATGTGTGTCACCATGGCACCACACTCATCAGTTACTAACAGAGGCATTTTTAAACCGGCATGAGCACACACACCCCCAGAGGGAAGGGGAGAGCACAGACACACACACACGCACAGAGGGAAGGGAAGAGCACAGCTACACACACACACACACACACACACACACATACACACACACACACACACACACAGAGGGAAGGGGAGAGCACAGCCACACACACACACACACACACACACACACACACACACACACAGAGTGAAGTGGGGAGCCCAGTAGCAGGGATCAAGAGAGGAAATTGCCCCCGGGCCAGCCCTTCAAGGGAAGCTGGGATGGTCTGGCCCCTTTGAACTGCCGTGTGGGGAAGTTCATAGTGGCTGGAGCAGTGCTGTGCCTCTTTACCACTGTGCCTGCTTGGAAGGGGGCCTGAGGCCTGACTGCTCTCAGCCTGCCCCTTCTACCCTCAGCCCCACCCCTTCCAGGGGCCTCTTCCCACTTTGCCCTGGGGCCCAGTGTGGCTGTCAGCCCCATTGCCCCCCCTACCTGCAATGACACTCCTGTTTTGCTGACCTTCTTGTAATTCTTATTTCATTCATGTGGATTTAAATAATTGAACAAACGCCAGCCCGAGCATCTAGATGCCCTAATGCATCATTAATAACATAATGAAATCCCGGCAAGGTTAAAACAATCATTTTGGCAGGAACTCCTCCCCTCCCCCTGCTTCATCATTTCCTTTAATTCTACTTGCAGCCCTTTCAAAAAGTCCAATCCAACAGCTGTTTGCCGAGGTTATAACATGGGCCATTCCCCATGGAAATCAACCACCAATCACAGCGTAGCTTATCAGGGCTCAAAGGTCATGAGTCTATTCACGCAGCAATGAAGTTCCTCAACTCCCTTGTTTTTATTTCCAATATCCTAGGGGTAGGATCCCATTGGCTAGATGTCAATAAAACAGAAGGACATCACTAGAGAAGTGGAGGTTTTTGCTATTGCAACCCTAATTTGGCCCCTTTGTGTATGTACATTAGGACACAGATTTTAATGCATGATCATATACTGTTTTTTTCCATAGGAGAATCCCCTGATTCACTGAGTACACAGGACGGACCTGCTCTTGGGGATACAGGGTGGTATAGTAAAGAAGATTGTTGTGTGTAGGTTCCCTGCCTCCTTTACTGTGGAAGTTAGAGAGTGAGTATCAGGGATCCTCAACCTGTGGTCCATGAAACCATCTGCAGTCCAATCAGCACACAACTGTGGCTCATGTGGCATCCTCAGGTCCATACCATTAGTACTGGTTGTGATCCATGTGGCCTATGTATGTGGGCCACAATGGCAAATACAATGAGAATCAGTGGTCTGTATTCTCTGAAATACTGGACTGTTAGGTCTAGGCCCACCCAAAATGGAAGGCTCTTCCCCTCAACTAAAGGGATGAACACCAAGTCCAGACTCTAATTGATTACAAGGGACAAAACAGAAGAAAACAGGAGCAGGAGTGAGATCAGAGATTGAAAATCAAGTAACCGGAAAGGGACATTGAACAGAAAAGCCCAAACAGAGACCATTGCTCCTCAAAAGCATTCAGGGAGTCAGTGGAGCCTGCCCAAATGAACACTGCCTGTAGATGGGACTGAAAAAGGGATCAGAAATTGGCGGCTGGCCATCCTGACTGGTGCCAGAAGGAGTCTGATGTGGCAGTCCTGTAACTTTGTGGGCTATGAATGGGTTGCACATAGAACAGGGGATGTGAGGGAAACTGCTGCCAGGACCTCGGTAGATAGTTCTGGAGGACTGGAATAGGGGCTACATCTTGACATACCTGACATAGCTGTATGCCAGGGTCTTCCTCTCACTGCAAAAGGCTATGGTAGGAGAGTAGTTCAAGAATTATGCCAGGTGCACAGTCGGGCTCACAGCTCTCCAGAGGATCTGCCAACTAATACCTGCAATGGGCCTTGGAACCAAGGCAAAGCAACGCAGGGCTCACTGGGGTTCCTTGCCCTCCTCAGGTGGCAGCAGGTCCTGCTCCTTGATGCCAAGGCAGGACATGACTGAGAAGAATTGGATGACGGGAAGCAGAAGCATGAACGTATGTTCTCTGGGTGCGGTTTGGAGGTGGATATCATGCATGGGGCTCATATGGCATCTTGTGGGCAGCTTGAGAGAGAGTCATGGGGCAGGGGTCTGATAACTACTCACGGAGAACCACGATGGAGGGGGGAGTACAGCACACACTCCTGGAGGAGCTAATGAAAGGAGGCAAGCAAAGCAGGAGACAAAGCTGCCCTCACCTCCCAGACCACAAGAGTGGGGGTGCACAGGGTATGCAGCCACACATGCTTGCTGAGCATCGCAGGTGTCGCCCAGTCCCTCTGGTTGTCCTTCAGGAGGTCTCTGAGCCTGGTGGCGCAGCCAGGATCAGCCTCCACTGCAGCAACTGGGAGTCCTCCACTTAAGCTGTGGAATGTGTATCCAGGGCTCTGCTAGAAGGGTGTCCCCTACAGAACACACTAAACCCTGTCTGCAAGGACGAGATTCCAGGTCCTGAGGTGGTGCTGATAGAAGGCTGGCAGCTGAGAGGGGTCTCAGGGAAGACCTCTCAGGTGGAGACTAAAAAATAGCTGGTCATATTGCAGGTGGTAGAGAAAGGTGTGCAATAGCAAACTCCACGCCAGAGGACATGCCTGGTAAGGGATTCTGTGCAGCGCCTGGAAGGGGAAGGCATGTGTCTGGCTGTTGATCCAAGAGGAGGCCCAGGACACCCAGAGACTCAGTGCAACCCCAGCCAGAAGAACTCCAGAATCTGCTTCTGAAGCCTGGCCTGGATTTCCTGAGGTGACCCCAGGTTATTACACTGGTGCCAGAGCAGGAACAGGACTGGCTGGTTGAACGCCAGCACCCTGTCCCCAAAGGTAAGGCAACAGAGCAGCTCTGTCTACCTTCACACCCCATCAGACGCCTTAGTCTCTAGATTGATCCAGCTTGGAGGGATGGGTAGCAGAAAGGTACATGCCCAGAGAGAACAGTGGCCTAAACCCCACCAAATAGCACAGAGCATAGGTGGGTGGGACTCCACCTGTCACCTGCTGCTGACTGTCAGGCCAGAACTCTGACCCAGATGACCCTGAGTAGAGAAAGACACTAAATAGACAGCTTGGCAAGCATCCACCTGAGCCAGATCTCCCCAGTCTGGATCCACGAGGAACACTTCATCAGCCCAGGCTGACAAGACCAGCCAGAAGTCAGGCTCCCACTGTGTCAGAGGTGTGTACAAATGCGGGAGGGGGATTTTGAGATGAGAAAGGATGATGCCCTGGTTAGGGATGTTGAGTGCTGCTCTGGAGAACAGTACTCGATCTCTCCTGCTGTCACAGAGTTCTTACACAGTGTGGTACAAGTCACTGAAACCAAACTTTTAATGGGTAGCCAGTAACCGTGTTCCTCAGGTTTTAGGTGTCTGACTTGAGAGCCTGGGGACTGAATTGCAGAAGTGTTGAGCTCGCAGCAGCAGCTGAAGTCAACGGGAGCTGCACTTTGAGCATATGACGTGCTATACGACGCTAAGAACTCTGAAAAATCAGTTTCTTGGAATCTCAATTTGAGCACTCAAATTAGTGGAAATGTTTTAATTTAATCTCTCTGCATCTCATATCCCCATCTGCCAAACGGGGATAATATCATCCAGTCATTGCAGAGGGTGACACCAAAGATAAATTAATTAATGTCTGTGACCTACTCAGCGACTACAGCACAGAAAAGCATTTGAGGAAATGAATAATTCTGTATTCAGAGTAGGATTTGAGTATTGTGCAGGAAAAAATGTTAGGGATCGGGGGATGATGCATGGAATAATGAGGGCAAAGCAAAATATTAAATGAGCATAAGAACATAAGAATGGCCATACTGGGTCAGACCAAAGGTCCATCCAGCCCAGCATCCCATCTGCCGACGGTGGCCAATGCCAGGTGCCCCAGAGAAGGAGAACAGAAGACAATGATCAAGTGATTTATCTCCTATCATCCATCTCCTGCCCTTGTTCTGAAGGCTAGGGCACCATACTTTATCCCTGGCTAATAGCCATTTATGGACCTAACCTGCAAAAATTTATCAAGCTCTTTTTTAAACCCTAATAGAGTCCTGGCCTTCACAGCCTCCTCGGGCAAGGAGTTCCACAGGTTGACTGTGCGCTGTGTGGAGAAAAATTTCCTTTTATTAGTTTTGAACCTACTACCCATCAATTTCATTTGGTGTCCCCTAGTTCTTGTATTATGGGAAAAGGTAAATAATTTTTCTATATTTACTTTCTCCACACCTTTCATGATTTTATATACCTCTATCATATCGCCCCTCAATCGCCTCTTTTCCAAACTGAAATGTCCCAGTCTCTCTAGCCTCTACCCATATGGGACCCGTTCCAAGCCCCTAATCATCTTAGTCGCCCTTTTCTGGACCTTTTCTAATGCCAATATATCTTTTTTGAGGTGAGGAGACCACATCTGCACGCAGTACTCAAGATGTGGGTGTACCATAGTTTTATATAGGGGAAGTATGGTATCTTTTGTCTTATTATCGATCCCTTTTTTAATAATTCCTAACATCCTATTTGCCTTACTAACTGCCGCTGCACACTGCGTGGATGTCTTCAGAGAACTATCCACTATAACTCCAAGATCCCTTTCCTGATCTGTCGTAGCTAAATTTGACCCCATCATGTAGTACGTGTAATTTGGGTTATTTTTTCCAACATGCATTACCGTACACTTACCCACATTAAATTTCATTTGCCATTTTGCTGCCCAATCACTCAGTTTGCTGAGATCTTTTTGTAGTTCTTCACAATCCCTTTTGCTTTTGACTGTCCTGAACAACTTGGTGTCATCTGCAAACTTGGCCACCTCACTGCTTACCTCATTTTCTAGATCATTGATGAACAAGTTGAACAGGATTGGTCCCAGGACTGACCCCTGGGGAACACCACTAGTTACCCTCCTCCATTGTGAAAATTTACCATTTATTCCCACCCTTTGTTTTCTGTCTTTTAACCAATTCCCGGTCCATGAAAGGATCTTTCCTCCTATCCCATGACCACCTAATTTACATAAAAGCCTTTGGTGTGGGACCGTGTCAAAGGCTTTCTGGAAATCTAGGTATATTATGTCCACTGGGTGCCCCTTGTCCGCATGTTTATTAACCCCTTCAAAGAATTCTAATAGATTAGTTAGACACGACTTCCCTCTGCAAAAACCATGCTGACTTTTGCCCAACAATTCGTGCTCTTCTACGTGCCTTGCAATTTTATTCTTTACTAGTGTTTCTACTAATTTGCCTGGTACTGATGTTAAACTTATTGGTCTATAATTGCCAGGGTCTCCTCTAGAGCCTTTTTTAAATATTGGCGTTATATTGGCCGTCTTCCAGTCATTTGGTACCAAAGTGGATTTAAAGGATAGGTTACAAACCACTGTTAATAACTCCGCAATTTCACATTTGAGTTCTTTCAGAACCCTTGGGTGAATGCCGTCTGGTCCTGGAGACTTGTTACTATTCAGCTTATCAATTAACTCCAAAACCTCCTCTAATGTCACTTCAATCTGAGTGAGTTCCTCAGATTTGTCACCTAACAAGGCTGGCTCAGATTTAGGAACCTCTGTAACATCCTCAGCCGTGAAGACTGAAGCAAAGAAATCATTTAATCGCTCCGCAATGGCACTGTCTTCCTTGATCGCTCCTTTTATATCTTTATCGTCCAAGGGCCCCACTGCTTTTTTAGCGGGCTTCCTGCTTCTAATGTATTTAAAAAACATTTTACTATCGTTTTTTGAATTTTTGGCTAGCTGTTCCTCAAAATCTTTTTTGGCTTTTCTTACTACATTATGACACTTAATTTGGATAATATCCTGTTCAGATGTGTGTTCTTCTTACCAAGAATAATGTGAGCATTATTCATCCTGTGTGTTGAATGAGGAAGGGGTCTGTGGCAGTCCCATAATTCTCGTGCACCAGGGACAACCTTCATTTTGGTATTTCCTAACACTTGGGTGCTTGATACTGTTGTTTTCCTGTAGCTTTTTGTGTATAATATGCGTATTAGAAGACATCTATATAACAGTTTTGGAAACAGGCAGATACAGAACTAATATGTGAGATGATCTGATGCATCCAGGCAAGTCATGCGTAAAAATGTCTTTCATTTAAAGACTAGAAAATCACAGAGGATGGATGAATTTTTATTGGCCAAAGACCAGCTTGTCTATGCAGAAATCATAGACAACTACATAAATATAGATGAAAAATGGGAATGTTTTATGAAGAATGTGTCCCTTTTTTATTAAAAGAAATTCAAACAATTTCCACTAGCTCTATATCTATGCAGTTCAGAGTTTCTTAAACTTTTTGAGACCAGGGAATGCCAAAAAATATTATTTTTATGTGGCGCACTTATGAAAATTTTCTTCAGAAGTTTGTTGTTAGACCAAAAAAAAAAAAACCACCACCAAACAGCAACATATACAGCAAAACCAAACTGAAGTAATTTAATCAGGTATCATAGCAATGAAGAAGTAACATTATATCTGGTTTTAATAACAGAAAATATAGACCATCCATGTATTTTTCCAAATGCTCATGGCACACCTGTGAGTTGTTCACAGAACACCAGTGTTCTGCAGAACATAATTTAAGAAACATTGATGTAGTTCACATGGAGTTCAGCTCTCCAGTCACTTCTGACCCAATCCCACCCTCCTTGAGTGTCAACAATAGTTTTGCCCACAGCAGCACTCCAAGATTGGGCTCTCCCTGTGTAGCAGTGATCCCAGAAAGCTGTGGGTACAAGGACCTAGCAGTAACTTTTCAGTGCAAACCACAGAGCAGTAGGGGTTTTAATAAATGAGTGGGGCATTGAGTAGAACACTGGACTAGGATTCAGGAGACCTAAGTGCTCTGCGGCTGGTCAGCTGATTGACTTTGGGCAAGTCTTTGGGCTTAGTTTCCCCTTTTGGAGGATGGAGATACTGTTCTTTATAAAGAGTGCTTGAAATCTATGCATAAAAAGTGCTATGTAAGAACTAAAAAAAGCCGTCCTGCAGCACGTAAAGACTAACAATATAATGTGTTAAGTGATGAGCTTTCATGGGACTTACCCTCTTCTTCACATCTGGAGAATAACTGATAACTGGAAGAAAAAGAACTGATAGGAAAAAAAAAAGAAAAAACAGAGAAAATTCATCAGGTTTTTTTCTCAAAACTTTTTTCTCTCTCAGTTATCAGTTATTCTCCAGATCTGAAAAAGTGGGTCTGTCCCACGAAAGCTCATCACCCAATAAAAATATTGCTAGTCTTTAAGGTGCTACAGGACAGCTTTTTTTGTTCTGTGAAGATGCAGACTAACAAGGCCACCTCTCTGAGGCTATGTAAGAACTAGGTATTAATATCCCACATTCTTACACAGTGACTTCAGAATAGCTCAGAAAGCATTGCCATCACCATGGGACTGAGCTGTAGTCAACAGTCCTGCAACGGGAGGGGGAGGCAAAGGGGACAGTTGCCCCAAGCCTGGTGTTTCAAAAGGGCCCAGAGCTCCAGCCACCATTACTGCTACTTTGGCAGTGGCTAGAACTCTGGGCCCCTTTGAAATGCTGTCAGAGTGCTGCTCCACCACACTGGATGGCTCTGAGGCAGTGGGGCTCAGCTCTGTGGTCTGAGTGGCACTAACAGGACTGACTGCCCTTAGCTCTGCCCCTTCTGCCCTGTGATCCTGCCCCTTATGGGGGTACGGAGCCAGGCCCCTCTCCCACCTCAGCCCAGCTGGTAGACAGTGAAAAGACCCCTGTTGATTTAAATAACCTTTGGCTCAGGACTCATGAGACTACATTCTCTATGAACTCAGTTTTGTTTTATTAGATGATTTCATCTCATAAATTGATGTTATTCAGGTGCCAACCACCAAGCTGAAGTTATTCTGGTGACATAAATCAGGATCTGGGTTTGCTTAGTATTTTTTAGAGAAGGTTCTACTTGTCAGCAACACAGAAACAAGGCAGCTGTACATATATATGAAGAAGTATAGCCTGAGAAGACATCCACTGAAACTAACTATGTGCAGACAGTGCAGTCTATGAAAAATAAGCCAGGAACAACATTGAGACACTAATAAGGTGTTGGTCAGCTGAACTAGAAAAAAGCAGTAGGAGGCGGCTTAGCTGTAGCTGACAGGATCGTTTCAATGAGTTCATTTCCCCACATGCGCCAGAGGAGGAACACAGCTGAACCAAACAACTGTAGGGATTGTTGTTGTTTTTGCCCTTCATTCTGGCAGGTAGAACAGCAGAAAAACCGAGCATCTGCTGAAGGCACTTGGGTAAGAAAGACAGCAAATGGTTGTGCTAAAAATGCAAGCATGTGAAGCAAATGTGACCTATGAAATAGAGGCTGACAGTGAAAAATGCTGTGGGTGTGAAGCACACCGCTGCTCATGAGCTATGCAGAAATACTACACCCAGGCTGCTGGAAAAGAAAACAACTTCATGCAAAATATATGAGTTTCTGTGATGGGGAACGTTCACAACCCTGGATTAATTTAATCAGTTCAAATACAGAATTATCAAATATTTATTTAGGGGACTCTAGTAAATGTCCAGAGAGAAATCATCCCGACCTCAGAACAGAAAGGTTGTAAACTCTTATTTACACTCTGAGCTCTTTGGGAAAGGGACCATCTTTTTTGTTCTCTGCTTGTGCACCTGGCACAATGGGGTTCTAATTCATGACTACAGCTCCTTGGTGCAACCATAACACAACTGAACAAGACTTGGTACTTCCACTTGTTGCTGCCTTGAAATGAATCGTGTGTATACATACCCAGACCACTGTCCTCTATTGCAGGTGTTCACCAAGTGGGGAGCAGGCCCCTCAGGTGAGTGGGAAATTTCCTACAAGGGGCGCAGCATGATCGTCCGCCAGGTCTCAGGCTCATCCACCTCATTAAAAATGTAGATATTTGTTACTATTTCTATCTATGTGTATTCACATTTATATACCAATTAATAAAGTTTTTACATTCTACATATTTTCTAACAGATGCCGAAGGGTTTTTTGTTTTGTTTTTTGTTTTTTTTAATACATGAACATAACTGAAATTTCCATCGATTTGGATTACTTTAGACAGGTTGGGGGCCCTGCTAATTGCAGAGATGAAAAGTAGGGCCCAAGGCAAAAAGCTTGCTCGCCTCTGCTCTATTAAACAGAATAAAAATGTGCAAGTGTGTGTCATATGCTCTGTAATGGTAATAGCTAATGCAGATTCTCTTTTAACTTAAATCATTGGGCTTGTTCTTTTGGAAGCAAAGTATGAGAGTTCTGTCTACCATAAATTTCTGAATGGCCATGGTATAAAATTTCATCTTTATTAAGTTGCTACAATACTGTCTATTTAAACTGCAAGATCTGGGCAAGGAACTTTACTTGTCTAGAGCACCATGTACAGTACTGTATTGGAGGGGTAGCCGTGTTAGTCTGGAGCTGTAACAGCAACGAAGGGTCCTGTGGCACCTTATAGACCAACAGAAAAGTTTTGAGCATGAGCTTTCGTGAGCACAGACTCACTTCATCAGACCCTTGCTCTGGCTTATTTATACCTGGCCCTGCAGATTTCCAAGACCAGCATCTGATGAAGTGAGTCTGTGCTGACGAAAGCTCATGCTCAAAACTTCTCTGTTAGTCTATAAGGTGCCACAGGACCCTTCATTGCATGTACAGTACTGGCATTATACACATAATTACTAATAGCCTTCATGAAAAACATGCTTTCAGAATCAGGAGCAGCGTCAAACAAGGATGCGTGCTTGCTCCAACATTGTTCAGGATCTTCTTCGCACTCCTCCTGAAGCATGCCTTTGGATCTTCAACAGAGGGCATATTGCTGCACACAAGATCTGATGGAAAACTGTTTAACCTTGCAAGGCTGAAAGCTAAGTCTAAGGTGCGAGAAGTCCTCATCAGAGACATGCTGTTCACAGACGATGCTGTAGTGTCTGACACAGAAGACCAGCTTCAAAAACTGCTGGATCAGTTCTCCAAAGCGTGCAAGGACTTTGGGCTTACCATCAGCCTAAAGAAGACAAATATACTCGGTCAGGATGTTGCTGAATCCCCATCAATCAGCATTGACAACTATACATTAGAGGTCGTCCACGAGTTCGTTTACCTCGGGTCCACCATCACTGACACCCTGTCGTTGGACACTGAGCTAAATAGGAGGATCGGAAAAGCGGCCACAACTCTGTCCAGACTCAGCAAGAGAGTGTGGAATAACAAGAAGCTGTACACTCACACCAAAATGCAAGTCTACAGAGCCTGCATCCTCAGCACCCTCCTTTATGGCAGCGAGACTTGGAGCCTGTATGCCTGCCAGGAAAAGAGGCTGAACGTCTTCCACTTGCGCTGCCTCAGGCACATCCTTGGAATATCATGGAAGGCCAGAGTGACCAACACCACTGTCCTCGAGCAAGCTGGAATCCCAACCATGCACACCCTCCTCAGGCAGTGTCGGCTCCACTGGCTTGGCCACGTCCACAGGATGAATGATGGAAGGATTCCAAAAGACATCCTGTATGGTGAGCTAGCCTCTGGCAAAAGACCTCCCGGACGCCCCCAGTTGTGCTACAAAGATGACCGCAAGAGAGACCTCAGAGAGGTAGACATAGAGCTGGACAACTGGGAAGAACTAGCAGACGACCGCAGCAGATGGAGGCAGGGGTTACACAAGGGCCTACAGAAGGGCGAGATGAAGATCAGACAGCTAGCAGAGGAGAAACGAGCACACAGAAAGCATGCTAAGGACTTGCCAGACACCCACCACATCAGCAAGAGATGCAGGAATGACTGTCACTCTTGTGTGGGCCTTCACAGTCACAGTAGACGCTGTAAATGAAGTCCTCAATTGAAACTATAAAGGGTGCGATCCATAGTCTATGCAGACTGAAGGATGCCTATCTGATCTATCTGATAAAAGTTAAAGCACCCAGATGACCATGTGATACAAGGATAAACCAACACAGATTCTGCAAAAAGAAAATCATGACTCCCTGATCTCTGAGAATTCTCCGAGCATGACATAAAACCACAATTTGAACAATTTGTTGGTTAAATGTTCTTTTAAATATAATCTTTATTTATTGCACTACATGTCCAAATACATGCAAGACTGTGTAAGCAGGTGAAGCAAAAGAAGTTAATAATTTGATACAATGTCACTATGTTGAATGGAATGAAAATACTGTACAATAATCGTGGTGTATGGTATGATTTTGTTGTAGTTTTGTGTTTGTATTTATGTAGTACAATAAAACATAATCTTTCAATCTTTACAATAGGCTGTATATTGATAGTTGTTTCCATAATTATAAAAGGAAAAATACACGTGAGCCTTTTTGTTTATTTTTAGATTAGTAAACTATCACTCATGGTAATATCCAAAGGTTTGCTTTAGAACAGTGTTATAAGGATTAACTTGTTATAGGGCCATGGTCATCTTTGAAAACCAAATTTCTACCCATGTCACTAAGAACAGGTTAGTGGGTTAAAACTGAAAGACTGATTAAAAATCCAGCTGACCTATTACATGTCACTGTGGGTGGATAATTTCCCGTTTTCAGAGTTATTTTCATGCCGACATGCTTGGATTGCAAACAATATATTTTGCATAAATATATTTTGTTTAAAAACAATTGTTTTCCATTTGTAATTTAAAGAAATATGGTCACTTAATATTTGTACTGCAGTAGCACAGACGAACTGCACTCATAGACCAGGTCCTCATTGTGCTAGCTGCTGTACAAACATGGAACAAAGAGATGGTCTCTGACAAAGAGCTGACAATCTAGCTGTTATCAGGCCCACCGATGGGAGTGGGAGAAGGAGCAGTTGCCCTGGGGCCTGGCATTTCAGAAGTGCCTAGGGCTTCCAGTTACTGCAGCAGTGATGATGGCCCCAGACCCCTTTAAATCAATGCCTGGAATGCTGCACCACTGGTGGGGCACTGAGGGCTGGCTGCCCTTGGTCCCACCCCTTCTACCTGAGCCCACACACCCCCTTACTAGAGTTCCACAGGAACTGTCAGAAAAAGTGGATGTTACAACAAGCTCATTTTTAAACTGTTACAGGCGACCTGGCCCTTTAAGGGGAGTCAGGCTCTGCTTTGTCCGTGACCTAACAATTAATCTTTAGCTGATCCTGATCTGAGTCCCATTTCAGGAATAAACTCCCTCGGGAGGTTGTGGAATCTCCATCACAGGAGATATTTAAGAGCAGGTTCGATAAACATCTATCGGGGATGGTCTAGATGGTCCTTGGTCCTGCCATGAGGGCAAGGGACTGAAGTTGATGACCTTGAGGTCCCTTCCATTCCTAGTGTTCTATGATTGTGTTAATGACTCCAGGTGTGGAAGGATCCGGCAGAACCACAGGGAGATGGGGAAGAACCAGTTAGATGACAGGTGAGGTGTTGTGTCTGGAGGAGGGGTGATAGCCAGTGAGACAGCTCTGTTGGCTGGTGTACCAGGAGAGGAACAAGTTGCTGGGAGGGTCTAGGAAGGAGCTTACAAACCAGAGGAGACCCTGTATAAGTCATAAACTATCAGGAAGTAACGCAAGGGGTTTGGAGGTAGAAGTGGTCAAGAAAAGCAGCAGTATGTCTAAAGAAGCAGCCAAGGCAGAATACCAGAGCAGAGGGGTGTGCTGTTTCCCTACCAACCCTGGGTGGTTGCTGAGGAAGGTAATACCTTTCCAAACTGCATGGCTGGCCCTGCCCACACTTTGCCCCCAGCCACCCTCCAGCAGCTACCACTGCTTTAGCCATATGGTGTCAGCTCTCCCTGTTTGCTGGGGCAGCTGCCCACCTCCCCACCCTCCCTCTGCTGTGGGAGGGCTGGGGCTGTGCCTGCCCGCCCCATACTGGGGGGTGGGGGTGGAGTTGGGGAAGGTCAGGGCCACCTGTGCTGGGGAAGGGACATGCAGGCTGCCCATGCTCTGGGGAGACTGGGGAAAGCCATGGGCTGCATTTCTTCTGGGGTGGGCTTGGATCCCATGGGTAGCAGGGTCAAGGGTGGGGGTTTCCCTCAGCCAGCCCTGATGTATGCTTCCATCCCCTCTTGTCTGCAGAACATTCTACACATGGGGCTCAGTGCGGTTTGATGATGTAGCGGACGGCTGTTAACTTACTGTTTGCAGAAATCCCAACACCCTTATCCCGCCCCTGCCCTGCCCATTCTCCAAGGCCTCTCCCGCTCGCTCCCTCTCCCCCGCCTCTGTCGCCTGCTCTTCTTCAGGGTTGGAGAATGAGAGGAAGTGAGGGCAGTGGCTGGGTGTGTGGGCTCTGAGATGGGGCTGGACAAGAGGGGTTCAGGTCGCAAGAGTGGACTACATGCCATTGCAGGAGATTGGGTGTGTGAGGGAATGAGGGCTATGGGCTGAGACCAGAATGAGGGGTTCAGGGTGTGGGAGGGAGGTCTGGGCTGGAGCTTGGGCTGCAGACATGGGCTCAGTGCTGTGGCAGGAGTCGGGGCCTGGCTCCAGGCAGCACTTACCTCAGGCAGCTCCTCAGAAGCTGCCGGCATCTACTTCTGGCTCCTAGACTGAGGCTCAACCATGTGACTCTGCACACAGGCACTGCCTCCTCAACTCCCATTGGTCACAGTTCCTGGCCAATGGGCGCTATTGAGCTGGTGCTGGGGGCAGGGGCAGCTCACAGAAGGAGATGCCAAGAACCCCAAGGAGCCAGGGAGGGAGTCTACCTGCTATGCCAACCAGACTTTTAATGGCCTGGACAGCAGTGCTCACTGGAGCTGCCAGCATCCCTTTAGAACCAGGCACTCTGGTCAAAAACTGGAATGCATGCCAAAGTCCTCTGCCGTGAGGCAGAGTGGCATTGCTCCAGTGTGAAAGGGGTTAACTCCCTTGGGGTGTGCAGCTATAAACAGAAGTTCAGAGACAGGGAAGGAAGTATGAGAGGAGGGGAAGGGACGTAGCTCAGATGACTCTCCCAGGGAGCTGAGCCCTCAGCCAAACCTGCTACTGGAAGCGTAAGGAAAGATAACCACAGCCCCCACAAAGGACAGAAGGCTATGGAAAGAAACTAGCAAAAGGACCAAGACTGAGAGCCAGAGCCTAGTGGTGGGGGAGAAGAGGCAGCAGGAACAGGTAGGAAGTAGCACAGGGAGAAAGAGCCAAGGCAGCAATCACACAATCCACACCAATATTCCCTCTAGTTTTTTTCCATTCATGGGTTGAATAAATTTTGTTATGTGCACCAAGATGTTGTGGATGTGCACCACCAATAGAAACACGTGCTGCTGGTTGTGACAATCAGCTGCGGTGGGGCACCTGAATCTCTGCTCGATGGCTGCCCAAGTGCTCAGCTTACAAGGAACACTGTTCCCCACTGATCCTATGACAGGATCACACACCAATGCCAGGCACATAGGCTAGGACCTGATGGAACAGTGTATGGCCCAGGTCCGTAGGGTCCCCCTGATCCCAGCTCTGTATGTGAGCTGGATGTGAGCAAACCTTTAGGCCACTGGGCTGCAGCCTTACAATAGTGTTGGTCATCCCAGCCAGAAGACCGAGGGCCCTCACCTATTGTTGTCCTCCCCAGCTAAAGGCCGGGACTATAGGTGATGGGGAGTTTGCTGACTCCTCCTGTTAAAGACCTGAGCTGCTCTTTGGACAACTTGCACAGTCACAAAGAACTTCTGAGAGGGAGGAAAATTACTGTCTTCTTTGCATTTGTGTATCATTTAAGAAAGAGACAAAGCATGCTGAACAAAAGTTGAGCAAAGCTGGAACTTGAGTTTTAAGCATTTGACTAAAAATGAACCTGTCAGCAACAGAAGTATTTGACCAGCTCCAGAGATACATAAATAAGATGCAACAAATAATCTGTTGCCTGATTTAAGTGCCAATATTTGCATTTGGGAATTTTTTCCGGTATTTATCTAGGCATCCCTATTGCCCAAGCACATCTATAAAGGAATTTTGAAAAGCACACCCTATTAACCTAACTCCGATCCCCCTGAAATCAATCAGTCGTTGTCCCCTCTGGACTGATCTGAAGAGACTATGTTCCACTTCCTCCTTCTATGAAGGAGCCTTTTCAAGTACATAAATGGAGGAGCTTTGCCTGCCAGAATGTATCTTCCTCTGTTATATTTGCAGGTACATCTTAAGATTGCAATCCAGGTGTTCAAATCAGAGACCCGTTAAGCCAGCTAGTGCCTGCTCTACTTATCACAATAATGGTGTTTTGAGATGGAAAACTGGGTTTTCAGCGAAACAAACTCCTCCATGAAAAGTGCCTTTCTGCGGAAAACTTTAAATCTTTTTGTTCAAAAACTGAATTCTGGAAAGTTTTTTGCCTCAATTGTCCAAATTCTAAAAATGTTGCTGTAATGGAGACTCTCTGCTCTCTGAAAGGGAAATCTTGGTGCATTTTAAGTAATATAGTCCAGTCCCAGATCCTGGCCTATCAAAATAAATAAATTAAAAAAAAAAAGGGAGAATGAGACACCAGAACTGCAACTGTAATTAGCCACCACCATTGTGGCATTTCAGAAATATTTTGGATTTTGACAATCTGCACAATCCACAGTGACATGAAAGAAAACAAGTTGAGAAAAGGGACTTGGCCCCTCTGCTTTGAGATCTCACCAGGTTTTACTGGGTTTATTTTTCATCGTAAGAGATTCTGGAGCTATTTCTTTAAAAAAAATGGTTGGTGATGTACATATATCTATTCTGCATGTTACCAGAAAGTTTCTGATGTACAGCAGAATCTTAGTGTACTGACTTCTTGAGTATATCTCCCTCTAGTAGCTGGATGCTCAGACTATAACAGCCCATTATTCACTGCCAGGCAATGGAGTTGCTCATTCAGTTCACTTGGTAGGGACTTCAAGCTTTTGCTGCTAAGTTTTTTTGAGTTTGATTCTGGCTAATACATACCATTTTATTACTTCCTTTTGTCATTCTTCTCAAAATAACCCCAACAAACCTGATAATAATGTATAAATTAAAATAAAGCAAGGACACACTGAGCAGTAGAGAAGCTGCGTAATTTTGAAATGCTCTTCAACCCAAGGTACTTTATTATATTCTTTCTCCATTAGTGTTTCTTTGTGTAACTTCTTTCTCTGAAGCACAAAGAAATTAAAAGAGGCAGATTTTACTATATAATTCCAAGCACCTCATTTGTCAACTAATTCTTCATTAATTTTAAAGAGGACAAAAACCCATACAACAAAAACAAAACATTTTCCATGAGCAAGTGAAAGAGCAGGAAACAAAACTATTTTTAAACACACCTAGGACAACACTAAACTCAATGAATATATCCAAACATATCGGCCGAAACTCATGCTCAAATTCAAACTCACACTTCTTTAATATCTCCACAATACTATCAGATTCAAAATTAATTACTATAAAATGAAGAAAATCAAGAGATGACATGGGAAAAGCCACATCTTAGTGGACATTGGACACCACAGTGGGAGGGGAATATTATAATTAAAATTCTATAAGGGGACTCAGAAAATTTGGGCTCTATTCCTGGTTCTGCTGAAGACTTCTTTGTACATATCACTCCCGCACTCTCCATCTCAGTTTCCACTGAGGAAAAGAACACTTTATTTTCCTCCCACTTGGCTGCTTAGATTGAACTCATGGGTCAGCAACTTTTCTGAGCAGAGTGCCAAAATTTGACCTTTTGACCTCTATGTATGGTCCAAATGCCAGTGATACTTTTTAAAGTCACTAATAGTCCTACTTACACCAGCTTCATTCATAAATAAATGAAGATGCAGAGCTTTACTGTTTAGGTGGTGGTTGGCAGCATTAGCTGGTCTTTTGTTAATCCATAGGTGGACAGGCTTTGAGCAAATTCTCAGCCGGATGCGGGGAGGAGGGCCAGGGCTGAGCTCCTGTCTCACATGCCGTTGAAAATTGCCTCGCGTGGCACTCTTGGCACCCATGTGGGGGGTTGCTGACCCATGTTGTAACTCTGTGGGGTAAGTATTGCTTCACCAGTTGGGACTAAACTTAGGCTGTCTGGATCTAAAGGGGTAAGCCTCCATTGCTTGACCTAAGACACATTTACGGCTTTAGAGAACATAATGAGCTCACATATGATCAGCCCCTAGAGGTGAGGCAAACTTGGATTGGTTAATGTAGTTTACACACATGGTATCCTGAAAAATGGAGTTTTGATTCCATAGGGGCCTGTAGCCCCTGTTGTAATATACTGTCACCCCCCTGCCAATTTGTGGAAAGTGTTTGGACTTTGTGGCTCAATTCCCCATTAGGGGAGAAACCAGTGACATGGAATCTGGGTATTTTCTTAGTGCAATTTCTTTTACTTCCCTCATTACAGCAGCCCTTGGTGACCAAACGGCATGCAGGCAAACCCTTCTTTTTCAGCCCAAGTCCAGATGCCTGGTCCTAGGTAGTGACTTTGCCTGAAGAATGATCTCTACCTAGAGCATGGTTTCACAAACTGAGGGAGGGCATGAAGAAATTCCATGGGGGGCATGAGACAACCCAGTCCCACCCAGCACTCTCCCTACCCAAAAAAAAAGCTGGCCTTTGCTTCCAGCTCTCAGCCCCTGCCATTTTACATGGGCAACCTGGCACAGCCACTATAAAAAGCAGGCAGCCGGACACCCACATAGAGCTAGCTGCCTCTTGCAAAGGGGAGTGAGTGTGGGTTGTGGTGGGAAGGGGGAGGAGGAGAAGGATGGGGTTAGATGGGGACTGGGGGTGCATGGCTAGTGGGATGGGAGGGACTTGGGCAGCTTGGGCTGGCAGGCGGGTGGCTGGTCCCGGTAGTGCGGGGCTCGGTGAGCTTGGATGGGCAGCACAGGGCTCAGGCGGGTGGGCAGCTGGCGCACGGCTCAGGCAGCTGGCTAGCTGTGGTTGCACAAGGCACCTGCAAGGGCCTGAGAAAAACTATTTGTACTTATTTTTAATTTCAAATAACATTTTTATATCAAGTGTTTGTGTTTATTTTAAATTACGAATTGAATTTTTTGTTAAAAGGGGGTTGGATGATGGCAAAGAAGAGGTGGGGGGACATGTGGGTTTCTCAAAAATCAAAAGGGGGGTGTGATGCCAAAAAGTTCAGGAACCACTGACCTAGAGCTACTAAGGATGAGAGCAAAGTCTGCTTTTTTGCAGCAGCTCTCCCAAACAGGAGCTACATCACAAGCCTAAAAGCAATATCACATTGCTCTGGAGACTGTGCACTATATGGTGTGAAGAAAAATAACTTGTAAGTCTATGTGTGACAGCACCCCCTGATGACTTCTGCAATAACAAATGACTTGCCCCTATATTGGCACCGTTGTTTTGACACAATACGTACCTCATTTAGGACCCGATTCTGCAAATCCTCACTTAGGTAACAGACTTACTGGACAACTGAAATTGCAAAGACTGGGTTCTTATTTTACAGAGCGTCTTTTGTACAAACTGGCAGATAATGCCAATAATCCAGTTACAGAAATGGAGACATAGCTAGTGGTGGGGAAATGAGGTCTGCTGGCGTTTGATGGGAGAGGGGGGAGACATCTGTAGCTCTAGGTGGCTTTTGCTGCTGGGGATAACAGTGCTGAATGCGTGCTCCCTATTCTGCACCAGCAAAGCCAAAATCACCACAGCTGGGTTAGGTAGGTGGCACCCACTGCGCCTGACAGACACTGTGGACCCTGGGGCAGGGATGGACGTGAGCCTAGGTCTGTGATGCACTTAGGGGCATGGCCAAGGGCAGCCAGCCCTGAAAGCTGCCAGGACCATGATGCTGGGCCCCTGCTGTGTAAAGTGATGGAGCAGTGCTACTGCAGCACTTCTGTTAGAGGCTGGAGACAGACGAACCTGAATTCTGGGATTTATCTGACTGCTGACAACCAAGTGTGAGCAGCATGTAGCGGAAAAAAGTGACTGTTAAGACACTGCCTTAAAGGATGTTCACACCACTGGGTGGGAAACGGACCTAAAGCACTTCTGACAAAAGACAACATGGGGTCCGGTTCATATATAGACGATTTGTTGTTATGGTGTTTTCCCAAGTCAATGCAGTGTCCTCTTTTACTTTAGTGAAGACCCTTTGTTTTGTACTTAGACAGTGCTTGTGACTGGGGAAGCATTGCCTATGAAGGGGACCCCAGGAAGGTGTTGAGTCTGTCTGGATGGAGGCTGAAGCCTGTGGTAATTTTTGGTGCATGAGTGTGACAGGAAAGAGTGACCATCATTGCTGGATAAACAAAAGGCTCAAAGGAGGAATGAGCCCACATCTTGGGACCACACAGTCCTGAGATTTAATCTTAGCTCTGCCACTGATTTGCTGCATGGCTTTTGGGAAGTTGCCTAAGTTTCTACACCTGTTAACTGAAGAGAAGCGACCTATCTAACTTGCTGGGGTTGTGTGAGAGTTGGCTTAACATTTGTAATGAGCTATATTGTGTTAAGTTTTATTAGTACAGGTTGAACCTCTTTAATCTGGAACTCTCTCAGCTGGTAACATCCGTAATCTGGCAAGATTTTAGTTTGCGCGACAACCACTTATCAGGGGTGTGGCCAAGTCTCCCATGGTCTCATAAAGTTTGTTTACAGCCACCAGTTTGGGCTCTCAATGTTCTCTGCTGCTGTTTAGCTGTCATTTAGCCCTAAATGTCTTCTAAGAGCCCAGTAAGCACTGCAGTAATGTGCTAGACATTACTGACCTCCCATGGGCTGGCGAATTCATTTGGCAGTAGACAATTCGCGAGAGTGCCCGATGAGAGAGATTCAACCTGTATTTGAAATTGGCTTCAAAAAGGACTCAGGAAAGGAATGTGAAGTTGTATGCTCACATCTCACTGGGACTGTGATACAGAATTCGTAAATCCAAGAAGTAGGAGGCACCTAATGAAATTAAAAAGTGAGAAATTCAGATCTGCCATACAGATATCCTTTTTCACACAACACTTAATTAAGCTGTAGGACTCAGTGTCCCAGGAAGTTGTTGGGGCAAGACTTGACAAGAGAAGGGATTGGATATTTCCCTGGATGTCAATAATGTTCAGAGTTATCATACTGATGGTAAAAATTGTGGAATGGATATTATCATTGTGCTTCAGGGCTTAAACCAATCTTGTGGAGTGGGACAGTGGATACCACCTCTGCTCTGCAGATAGTTACACTTTGCTCTGCAGGAGTCAGTGATGACCACTGCTGTAGATAGAATACTGAAATAGATGGACTGTGGCCAGATCCAATCTGATCTTCCTTATATCATAGGCTGAACCCTTTTATCTCCCGTGCTATAAACTAACCTGATTACTATTCGTCCTATCATCAGTGAACATAGAGAACAAATTATCGCCATACTCTTTCTGATACCCTTATATATTTGAGGACTGTTATAAAATGCCACTTCAGCCTTCTCTTTTCTAAACTAAACATGCCCAGTCCTTTCAAGTTTTCCTCTGGGGTCATGTTTATTTTTTTTCCTTTCCTGTGCCTTGTCTCCAGTTTGTTCACATCTTTTATAAAGTGTGGCACCCCAAACTCATCCCAAAATGGTATTTGCCTTGTCCAAGATATCATCACACAGACTTGTGATCAATTTATGATCCACTATGACTCCTGGATTAGTTTCTGCTGTATTACTGGTGAGCCAGTTGCTCCTGATTTTATCTCTGTCCATGTAAAATGTCACTTCTAGAGCATTCCAGTAAGTCAGCAAAGTGAGCTGTAAGGAAAGAACAGGAGCCTCATGCAGCCTCTAGCCGTGTCTACACGTGCACGCTACTTCGAAGTAGCGGCACTAACTTCGAAATAGCGCCCGTCACGGCTACACGTGTTGGGCACTATTTCGATGTTAACATCAACGTTAGGTGGCGAGACGTCGAAGCCGCTAACCCCATGAGGGGATGGGAATAGTGCCCTGCTTCGAAGTTGAACGTCGAAGTAGGGCACGTGTAGACGATCCGCGTCCCGCAACATCGAAATAGCGGGGTCCGCCATGGTGGTCATCAGCTGAGGGGTTGAGAGACGCTCTCTCTCCAGCCCCTGTGGGGCTCTATGGTCACCGTGTGCAGCAGCCCTCAGCCTAGGGCTTCTGGCTGCTGCTGCTGCAGCTGGGGATCCATGCTGCACGCACAGGGTCTGCAACCAGTTGTCGGCTCTGTGGATCTTGTGTTGTTGAGTGCAACTGTGTCTGGGAGGGGCCCTTTAAGGGAGCAGCTTGCTGTTGAGTCTGCCCTGTGACCCTGTCTGCAGCTGTGCCTGGCACCCTTATTTCGATGTGTGCTACTTTGGTGTGTAGACGTTCCCTCGCAGAGCCTATTTTGATGTGGTGCTGCGCAACGTCGATGTTGAACGTCGACGTTGCCAGCCCTGGAGGACGTGTAGACGTTATTCATCGAAATAGCCTATTTCGATGTCGCTACATCGAAATAAGCTACTTAGATGTAGGCTTCACGTGTAGACGTAGCTTCTGAGGGTTAAGGCAGACCCCACACATAGCAGCTCTGCATGAATAGAAGGTAAACCACTGAAGGTGGCCTCATGCCCTTCACAGTCTACAAGTGCAAAACACGGTGTAGCAAAGGTATCTGAGCATCAACTTATGACTGGAGTATGAGGTGGGAATAAGGTCATGAACTAGACATAATGTGCCTTTTATATAACTAAGGCAATTGAATATATTTTAATGAAATAAAAATGCTACACTTATTTAGCTCCTTGTGACGGGGCCCCACACTGGCATACAAAGGAATAAAAACAGCTCTGAGAGAAAGCTGTCTGTCCGGGGAACCAATCAGAGGTCGGCTAGAGTCAGCCAGTCTGGGCTCAGCTAGGCCCCATAAGAAGGGGTCCTTTGGGAGAAAACTACACTCTTCCTCCAGCTCTGAAAGGAAGAGGGACCTAGCTGCTTGTTAGAGTGAGGTACCATGGACCGACAGTGCTGGAGAAAGGCAGGGTGAGCCGGGGAGCACTGGCCTGAGTAATCCAAGCCTGAGGCCTAGTGACAGAGGCCTGAGGGCACTAGGGCTGCAAGGAGGCAGCCGGAGCAAGCACAGGCAGCAGGCCCAGAACCCCTGGCCTATGGGGAGTAGCCATTTCAGACTGCAGTTTGCCCCCGAGTTAAGGAGCCAGATGATAACTCGTAGTAGAGTCACTGAAGCCAGGTGGGTGTAGCGGGTGAGGGGTCCCTGAGGGTGAGGACACAGAGTGGGAGCACAGTGGCAGGGAAGGACATGGTATGAAGAAAGGGCCCTGCGCTCTGTGAGGGATGAGGGTTCTTAGGCAAAGCAGTGGAGAACAGACAGTCGGTAACTGCAGGTGAGACAGACTGGAAGAGAATGCTCCAGTGGTGGGATTGAGCTAATTCCTGAGTGAGCAGCAGGACACAGGTGGTGAGTGGCAGAGCATCAGGCTCCTAAACATGTCAGGAGCTCTCTGCCTACCACTGAAACGCAGGTGCTGCCGAATAAGTCACACTACCAGAGAGCTGGGGGGTAGGACATGACAAGAACAGGCTGTGAAGACTATTACTTCCCACTGATGCTACAGGGGCATTTCCAGAAACAGAACAGTATTGCTTTCACAAAGAGTATAACTAACAATGGATTGACTCAGTGACTCTGACATTTTCCTTCTGTTAGGTCGTCTTAGGATCTCCATATACACACACTTTTTTTCTCCCAACTTCCCCAACCTGATCTCTATTTCTCCCATGGCAACTGCAGTTACTGGGGGGGAGAGGGGGAAGAAGAAAAAAAAAATCAGGTTAGTGCTAAGTAGTGATGTGAAATTAAGCTGTGTGCACCTGCTGGGTTACATCCCACTCTTTTTTGCATCTGTGCTGTTTAGGGAGATGAATTGGGGCTTCTTCATATTTTCATTAGGCTTGAGTCTCATTTTGTCCTCTTTGGGTTCCCACTACTCTCTCCAGGTCACTCTGCATTTGGTTCTGTCTTCCTGTGCATTGGCTATCCTGTCACTGTCTGAAAATTTGATAGACAGTTAAATTTACGTGTGAATGTAGAGACACCCAACACAGAAAAATAGCTCTGTAGGCTGTGAAGCTGGGATGGCTGGAGTTTAGCTGATCAACCCCCGCACTCACACAAAAAAAAAAAAAAAAAAAAAAAGCCCCAAACAGCAGATGGAAACTGGAAGAGAATCTTTAACTGAGCTCCAACTAGCAGCAAGAGTCAAGGTTTGCAAACTGACAGGTGCTTTATCATTGTGATGGAAGCAGTTCAGCTAGTTACAGCTTGAGAGCCACTGTGGTTGCTGATTCAGCACAATTGCCCACCTGGGATATTTGTGCTAACCACTGCATGCCTATACATGATGTAGGTCTTGCCACGCTGTATTCTTCTGTAGCACTAAGGATTAGAGGTGGACTCAGAGCAAACACCTGTATAAAAGCATGCCTGAAGGCAAGCTGTGAAGTTCAGGTCTGGGTCTACCTTACAACTGGATGATTCAAACATTCTCAAATTTTGTGGAAGTGAATGCCATACTAATTGTGCATTTTTATTTGTAAAGCATGTGTGTGCAGCTGCTTCAGATCAGTTTCTGATGTGTTTGCTAGGGTTGTTGCTTCTCCTGGCCTAGACGCCACTGCCACGAATGGCATCCAGTCCATCTGGTCAGAAAAAATTGGTAACCTTAGTTTGCTTACCTGAGACAGATTATGTCAGTGGTTCCTGACCTTCTCCAGACAGGGACCCATTTTGACAATTCAGGAAGACTTGGTAACCCAAGGCAATTCAAATACGCAGGGCGGGGGGGCGGAATGGAGTGAAGCAGTGACACAATTAACTAATTTTGCACCTGAGGCAAGAATATAAAATTGTGCCCCCTCTTGTTTATATGGTCATACTAGTTATTTCATAGAAAATGAGAAGATACATTAATAATAAAACAATACTATGTTTATTATAGTTAATTATTATTGTATTATAGTTGATCTGAGTTGTGAGCAGGGAAAGATCCTCATCCCCAAACTGCTCTCCCCCACAGCCCCAGCTTAAACCCCACACTCAGAGGCTAGGGGGAGTCACACTCAGGGGCTGGGGGGAGATAGAAACAAAAACATGAAAACTGAGAAATCAGCTACATAGAACAGAAGCGGGGCAAAAGGGGAGAAGTGGGGGTGAAAATTACTTACTTCGAGAGTCTATTGAGCGGCTTGCCTGGGATAGCTATGAATATCAAAGGTGGAGAAGCTGTCTTTGTAACGTGTAATTGCTTCTCTATTTCTAGAGCTAGCTGCTGGATGAGGCAGTGTTACGGAGCTGCAGATGGCTTCTTTAAGAGTCACATGCAGCTCCAAGCTGCTGGCGACCCTTAAGAAATCTAATTGAGACCCATGTTTAGGTCCCAACCCATAGGTTGGGAATCCCTGGAATATGTTTAGGGACCAATCTTCTCTCACTGAAGATAGTGGCTAAATTGAAGTCTTAATTAGGTCTAAACAGACAGGCTCTTAAAGGATTGTTAATGTTTGTTAGTAGATGAAGCCTTAAATTGTTTTGCATCATGATTCCTGATGGAGCGGGAGGGTGGAGATGCAAAACTTGAGCAATTCATCAGCTTTATTCATTACGACAACTTCTGGACTCTGGAAGAAGGATATTTGATTGAAAATAAGGCTCAGCGCTTAACTTTAAGCGTGTTTAAGTACCATTGGCATCACTCTAACTTCACTGGAACTTTAAGCCTGTACTTCATGTTGGAGTGTGTATTAATATGCTTTTCAGAATAGAGCTGGGTTTGCTCATGTGCTTGAGAGCTATCCTGAACTGGAGCCTACAGTTTTATTTCTGTCCTTATATAATTCAAAAATTGATCACATATACAAAAATAATCCTATATTTTTGCCAGTGTGTAATCTACATGGTCTCAAGGTTATTGCTTTGTATTTTTCTCTGAGACATGACTTTCAATTCCAGTTCTAGGAGGTATATTCATTTCTACTTTCAGAAAACCTATGTTGTTGCATCTATGCTGCATATGAATAGCTCTAGAAAAAGAAACTAGATTTGTATAATAAAACCTTTTCAATCTTTGCTTTATAAGAATACGCATCTTAATACAAATTAGTTAACATGCTTGCAAAGTCTGACTCACCTGAGTAGCTCTTGTTGCCAGTTGCCCTGTTCTTGATAGGTGAATAAGATTTGTCCTACTGACTGCAATACAAAGAAATGTTTGTAACATAGATCACTGATAATATTTGTGTAACATGCAGTAGGTAAACCCATTGTTTGGCAAGAAATACTGTTGGCTTTGAAAATTCTTCTCTGTTCTGTTCCTGTTGAATCAGACATTTGGTGGAAAATGGAGAACAGGACTGACAGAAGAATCAAGCCTGGTAAATTTCACTCTTCCATCACAACATGAATATACATGGAACACTAACCTCCTAAAGGTATTTTATATAGACAACTCTCCTATGAAAGAGAAATACGAAGGAGGATCCAACTGTGAAGGCACTCATGAGAAATCAAATAATTGATCTGGCTGGTGACTTGCAACATACAAACAGAGCACTGCTCCAATGAACATTCTGATTTTTAATGCAGCAAGAGCTCCTCTGAAGTGGTAAGCACCTTTGACGGACTCTTGTGGAAGGCTGGGAGTGCTCTGAACCTTACAGGACTAAGCCCTACATGGGCTGTGTGGTTAATGCAGAGTACTGGGGTGAGATACTTGTTTACTCAGCTGGAGTTTACATTCACAAGAAACTAACTGGGTGGATTAGATTGTTGCCTGAAAGGAGACTGAACATTTTGGCTATAAGATTAAATAAAATATACAGTACATTCAGACTCCACTGAATGAAAGCTGGGTAGGCCGTTTACAAGCGTCTAATACTACTGTTCAATATACCTAACCTGGGATGAAATAGTGCTCAGTCTGTTTGTGTGTTTAATGCCACAGAAATCTTGATTATACTTTGTTCAAGATTTTCCTGTTAATGATTCCTGAAATACAAGCATAGGGTTTGATTTTAGACATTCAAAGGCAGTGTACGAACAGAACAGTCTTTCATCTTACACAGCTGCACGGTGCTATGCTATACCTTCAAAAACCGCTAGAAAGCAAGTCGGTTCCCTTTGATGCTGTGCCTCGCAGGTACAACTTTAGTGACTATTTGTCCATCGCTGTTGTGATGCTCAGGCTGAGTGAAGGACGTGATGCTAGGCAGAAGAGGTTTGTAAGTTATTTATCACCGACAATTAGAGCAAGACAGCTGTCTCCTCCTGTACCACCACACTTTGCTGCAAATCATCTTTCTTTATTGGCATCTCTGGCTGTGCCTGTGAAGGGAAGCAGACATACACCATTAGGATGCTGAACAGTGCTTTACTCTATGTGTTCCCAGCTTTAAGTATCAGAGGGGTAGCTGTGTTAGTCTGTGTTTGCAAAAACAACCAAAAGACCTGTGGCAGCTTATTAAACTAACACATTTATTGGAGCATAAGCTTTCGTGGGTAAAGACCCACTTCATCAGATGCATCTGACAAAGTGGGTCTTTACCCACAAAAGCTTATGCTCCAATAAATTTGTTAGTCTAATAAGGTGCCACAGGACTTCTCGGTGTTTCAGCTTTAAGGTAATATAATGGGTTGCAGTATCAAGAAAACTTCTGAGCTATTCTGAGCAGCCACCTCTTCCAACTTGCTCTGCAAACAGTGCACACAGTATAGACAGTCCAAACACATCCTCTTTCTGGGTTATAGTTTTAGCAAGAAAGAAACATGGACAAAGTTCAGCTCTTTGTTCAGCATCTCTTAGGACAACTCAGTCCACACTCTAGATGCTCTCTCCTCAGAGAACATAGAATGGCCATATTGGATCAGACCAGTGATCCATCTAGCTCAGCATCCTGTCTTCTGAGAGAGGTCAGTACCAAATGCGTCAGAGGGAATTAACAGAATAGGGAAATTTTCAGTAATCCATCCCACTATTCAGTTCCAGCTTCTTGCAGTTGAAGGTTTAAGGACATCTGGAGCATGGGATTGCATCCCTGACCATCTTGGCTAAGAGCCACTGATGGATCTTTCCTCCTTGAACTTGCCTAATTTTTTGAACACAGATTTACATTTGGCTTTTCCAACATTCCCTCAGGACAGGCTCTGCACGCTGCCTGAGCGTTAGGTGAAGTAGAGCTTCCTTTTGTTTGTTTTTAAAACCTCTGCCTATTGATGTCATCAGGTGACTCCTGGTTCTTGTGTTATGTGAAGCTTCTCCCATTTCCCTTTAACTCTACCTGGATGTCTGAGCTACCTAGCTCTGTGAATGAGCAGAACCATGCTTTTAGCAGAATTATCAGGTGTTTCAAGTGAACATTGCTCTTTACAGTTATCTTTTCATTCTCCCATCCATTCATTCGTACAGTGACTTTGCAGTGGGCTGAAAAACTAGGATTAAAATAAAGATGCATCCAATATGCACATAGGCATTATAGCTTGTCATTCTTCTCCGTGCTATCACGGATTCCTTTTTCCCTACTTAGGGAGGCAAAGACAAGAATGGTGGATGAGTGGTATTCCTGCAAAGCCCACTTACCACACAGCGGAGCACAAATGGAAAAAGGGGAACAGTCTCATGTCTGTCCTGTACCCGTCTGTAAGTGCCTCAAGGTGGAGTTCTTTTTAGCCCCTTGTTTAATAGATGGGCAAAGTATGACTCAGTCCTGGAGGAGGCCAAGTGCTTCCCAAGTGTCACAGGAGTGTAAGTGCAGGAAGGGATTTCCCCCTTTCCTCTGTTGGAAATCTAAGGACTTGTGTAACACCCACACCTATGTGTGGTTCACTGTCCCATGTAAAGGCACGCAGACAACTTCACAGAAGTGTCCTCTACAGCCTTAGCTGAGCTCCAGCTCGCCTTTAGCTCAAACTGTAGAGGTGCCTGCACTAAGCTCCAGAGGTTTCAGTTTCAAGTCTGCCTGTGGGCAGTTACACTGGCTCCAGCTCCCAGGATTAAAATCAATGGCAAGGCTCCCCTTGGCTTTAATGAGAGCAGGATCCCTTAACTCCTGGCTGTTCTATTTATATTTCTTCCTTCTCTGCAAACTCTCTTGTTGGAGTCATTCCCTTTAGGCCTGCTCCAGGCCAGTGTGGCTTTTTAATAAGTGGGAGCAGGGAGAGATATAAGACAAATCCCTTAAAAGGGGTGGGGGGTGAAATACAATGAGATGAAAAGGAGAGGGCAGAAGGGTGCCAGTGCAGACCCAAAGACCTCCTAGGTCTCTACCAACCCCCTGCAATAGGGGTTCTCACCTAACAGGGCTGAGGTCCTTCAGGTATATTGACATGTTGCTGACTACAATATCTTGCCCTTTGGGAAGGGACTGAATCACAGAGTCTGGATGCAGGTTCTAATGTTCCCACAACTGGAGGGTCCATAAGGTTACGGGGTTCAGGATTCCTTTTCCAGCCTATTGTTGTGACATGTCTGTACACTGAATTTCTGATTTGGATGGGAGTTTGGATCTGAACTTTTCCAAAGGTCAGAGAGCAGTCTGGATTTCGATCCCTGCCACAGCTCCATTTCTCAGTTGGCATTTAGCCACAGCCACTGAAGTCTACTTTTACTCTAAACCCATTTTCAATCACTTGTAACTTTCTGAAACGTGTATCTTTGGTGGATGGAATCATCTGAATGTAATCTCAGCCCAAATGCAACTTTTCCAGCTTTGTTGTGAATTCTGGGGTTTTTCAAGTGAAGAGTGTGTGTGTACGGAGGGGTGGGAAAAACATTTTTCCTTTTTAAATTTTTTTTCCTGACATTTTATTTGAACGACTCTGCAGCCAAACTGGGTGAAGACAAAGTTAATTGGTTTTGATCTGACTGACTTGTGAGCATGCGAGTATGACATACTGAGCACGCCCAGAAGGTATTTAATTCAAACGCATGACAAATGTGGAAGGACATTTCTATCCATGTGTTAGCCAAGTGCACTCTACTCTTTAGTCCTCAGAATAGCAGCAAACAGACCATGATTTTCAAATACTGTGGGAGAACTAGAATCTGGTAAGAAGGCCCTCTTCTGTCCACTGTATTCTCCATGAGACTATCCCTAGGAAACGTGCCCCAGGCTGGCTTCCAGGAATCCCTACATTTTATTTTCCCCTCTTCTCTAGCAGGGCTTTGGTAGGTCTTTGCATTTCATTCATCAGGCTACACTCCACCACCCTGGCAGTATATTATTGGCTACAAAGGAGATGGAGGCCAAAGGTCAAGTATTAGCCTTTCTACGAGCTCAGCATCTTAATATGTGGCCAAGTTTGTAAAAACATGAAGCTTACTGGGTGCTGTAAGTGTCACAGTGCATATGAATAAGGTAATAGGCCTTTAAATCGTTTGTGAGCCAATGGTTCTAAAGAGCTACTTCCAGCATGCTGTCAATGTCACAATGGAAGCAGCTCCATGCTGCGCTCGTCTTTGAAAATCTCGTCCTGGTGGAGGGATTCAAAGTCAATTAAACGAATGGCTGAGCAGGAAGCACATCCTTGAGCTCTGGTGTGGTAGAACTCTCCATTCTGTTCTGTTTGGACTCTTATTATCAATCACCATGATCTTGTATCTTCCAGAGTGCCCTTCACTGAAAGCTTAAATGCAGTAGCCAATGAGGCATAGGAACCTAGGCTTACCCTGGAGAGGACCCACAATGAATTTTTCAGTCCTTGTGATAAAGTCGTCCTTGGTACAATAAATGAATTCAGAGTCTGGTTTCATTTTTCCAAACTTGAGACAGAAACTGTTTCCAATTTATAGGGTCTCTTGGGCTCAAAGCTAGAGCTGAGAGAAAAAGTTCCTTATGTTGGACTGAACCATTTAGCTTAATATGGTGCTGCTGTAACTTGCTTTTTTCACTGCTTCTTTTTATCTGGCAATAAGTGGTTGGCTACTGTGTGACTGTGTGTTTTGAGAGCAGCAGTAATGTGGATACTTGCCACATAATGGCTATGTCTACACTAGCCCCAAACTTCGAAATGGCCATGCAAATGGCCATTTTGAAGTTTACTAATGAAGTGCTGAAATACATATTCAGTGCCTCATTAGCATACGGGTGGCCGCGGCACTTCGAAATTGACATGGCTTGCCGCTGTGCAGCTCGTCCTGCTGGGGCTCCTTTTCGAAAGGACCCCACCTACATCGAAGTCCCCTTATTCCCATCTGCTCACAGGAATAAGGGGATTTCGAAGTAGGCGGGGTCCTTTCGAAAATGAGCCCCAGCGGGACGAGCCACGCGGCGGCGAGCCGCGTCAATTTCGAAGTGCCGCGGCCGCCCACATGCTAATGAGGCGCTGAATATGTATTTCAGTGCTTCATTAGGAAACTTCGAAATGGCCATTTCGAAGTTTGGGGCTAGTGTAGACATAGCCAATAACATGTATCTCAGGTCAAATGAGACAGATGATCAAATCCACAATTCCTTTAGATGTCTCTGTTTATGGAGACAGACCTGTGAGCCTTCTCCCCATCCCCCATCTTTGAGCCAGAGAGACTCAGATGTCCCAAGTGCTTGCCTGTATTAGCAATGTTGACACCTGTCTGCTGTATCAAGCCAATGGACATATAATCATTGACAATGAACAGACCTGGCTTCCGGATGCAAAAATTGCAGACTACTTGTCCATGGGCACATCAACTCAAAGTAAGGTTGTATGGCAAGAAAACAGTTTCCAGGCTTTCACTTCATCTTCCTAGAAAATGAAATACAGTTGCTGCTGTAATTGCCTACAGGCCTCTTTGTGTTCCTGAGTCTTTGTACTTCTGTCCACGGGGCTCTTAATTTTTATGTTCTTGCTTTCAAAGTGCCTGACGCTCACTTGGGATTGTATCTTTAGCTTTGTTCTCTCTGTTTAGTACAAGTTATACTGCCACCGGTCTGAGACCACAAGCTGCAACAGAGAATGTATGATAACTTACTTCAAATTTATGCAAAAAGCCCTGTACCTAAATATTATTACTTCACCACATCACCATTAAACTGAGACCTGGTCATTCAGGCTAGTGTTTATCCTCCACAAGCGCAGCCTTGTGTGCTCACTGTGAATGCATTCAGAAACACAGTTTGGTTCCAGCTCGCCTTTTAAGTCAGCAGAGATGCAGCCAGAAGACCAGTTGGGCCACTCAGTCTTCACTGCTTTGCTACACAGGGTGTGGAGTTTGTTTTGATTACGTTCCCTGTTGCAAACCTGCATTCTGCCATGGCAGCACTAGAAGAAACTGAGTCCAAGTCTACATTAGACATTCAAACCAATTGTAGATATACACTTGTAACTATGGCAATTGTGTAGCTGGAATTGACTTACCTACAATCAATTTACCAGGATGCCCTCACAGAGGGAGTTCGATGGGAGAAACTCTTTTGTCAACCTTCCTTACTCCTTGTGACATTGGGGAGTACGGGGTCAGCTGGGAAGCCAGATAGGCCCATTTTGCGCATCTCTCCTAGGTGCACAAAATCAAACGCCATGGCTTGATCTTCTGGGTAGTGAAGACGTACTCTGGGAAGGAGAAGAGACGTTGATCCTGCAAGGCAGGCACCATGCTTGTGAAAAGCTTGGTTAAACATGCCTACTCTGAGGTGGATTGGGTCATATTAATAGTAATGCTCCGTCTCTTCTTCCCTCAATATGTCTGAAAGGTCCAGCCCATATTGCAGAGTGACAATCTCTTTTTTTAATCCCTAGGCCTCTATACATAGAGAAAGCAATGACACCACCAAGAGCAACCACCCACATATGAATCTGGAATCCAGATGCTAAGGCCAATGGTAAGACTTTTCTTTGGATTTGCCTTTGTCTTTGAAGTTCAGCGTGATTAATCTGAACACACTGAAGTGTTAGACCAGCTCAGGCCAGCCCATTCAGTTACAAACAGACCAACTTTCTATGTTCAAACAGAGCGTAAAGGTTCCAATCAAGCCAGAGTAGGCTGGGTAAAGTGAAACTGTAGCTGCCCTTCTTGCAGTGCTTTGAACTACCTGTCACTGAAAAACCTTAACTGCAGTGCCTCCCCCTTCCCACTCAGTGAAGATCTTTGATCAGGGCACTTACAGACCGTACATTCCAAGGTGGCTCAGGCTGGATCTGCACTGCCTTTCTTCTTGATGCCACCCCCTTTCCTCCCAAGACTCCGTGTCCTGGACATCTGTTAGCTCCCGCTCCTTGGACTGGCAGCTTGTGCTTGGTCTATGCTAGGCAGGCAAGTCGATTGCAGATATGCAATTCTAGCTATGTCAATTGCATAGCTAGACTCAACTTATTTGCAGTCGACTTACCTGGCTGTCCTCACTGAGGAAGGTCTCCTGTTGACTTCCCTTACTCCTGGCGATAGTAAGCAGTACATGGGTTGACTGCTGACCCCTGAGAGGTCAATTTCACGTGTCTCTACCAGGTATGCAAAATCAAACCCCAGAAGATTGATCCTGAGCAGTTCGGTCTTCTGGGTATTGTAGACATGGCCTTAGTTCCTCCTCTTCTTGCCTGAGACAGCTCAGTGCTCTTTGGTACACTTAGTCCTTGGCATTTTCCCCTTTGACAGACGGTTTGGTGGGTTTGTGGCTGATTGCAATGAACCTGCCTCGTCAGCTCTGTCTGTGAGGCAGCAGCATTTCAACTTGTGCAGGCAGCTCTGTGCCATATCCTAGCCAATAAGACTTTGTTTTTCTCCTAGGCTTCCTGGCTTGCACCTCAATCCCACCCCTAGGTCACCGTCAGAGCAACATAAGTGTGCAGGGCTTCCGAGGCTAGGCTGCTGGCTTGCAGTGCAGGCCCTCAGGCAGAATATGCAACTCCTCTCCTGTATAGAGGGCACAGATTTTATATACTACACCCTATGACTAAACATATGCTCCTGTAGCCTCTTGCTCATGTGTTGTTGGACCATCCCTATGAGTGTGAATTCTCCAGGGCAACATGTCCTTCGTCTGTACCAGACTCAAGAGAGCATTAGGATGCATCAGCACCACCTAGTGGTGAAAATCAGATTGAGTGCTTTTTTAGAGGAAGATGCAGAGCAGGAATGTACAACTGCCAGACGAATCCTTTTCACAGTATCTGTCCTTAATTTAGTGATCCACCATCTGCATGCACTGCAGGGCATTTCAGATCACATGCAGTGTAAAGGTGAACTCCAAAAGAAGAATTCCAGGGAAGGGAGGAATAAGGAGAAAAAGAACAGTGGGAAGGGAAGATGAAGAGAGAACACAGAAGAAAGGGCTTCATCCCAGACCCCAATCTTCATAACAAATGAGTCCTGCAGGGAGATTCTTTGGGAGAAGAGGCCTGCGATCAATATAAATAGTAACAGCGTGAAGTCTGGCCGGTGAGAGTCACAGAAAAGAAGCTCTGATACATTCTGTCTGTATAAGGGCCAGGGAGTAGGATTCTGAGTTCAGAAAACGGATTTATATGTCGAGTGGAAAATATTATTGTAATAGCCTGATTATTCACTTATGTTGCTCTGAAGAGCCATGTGTCAGTGATCCTGTAATGGAAACAGCTAATAGAGAGTCTCCTTCAACTCAAGATACAGGGTCCTCTGTACTAGGGATGGAAGATTTATGTTTTCTTCCCTGGTGCCACCACTGTGAACTTCCAGCAGTCCACAAGCTGCAGGAAATTGATGCCCATGGAATTCTGGGTGGCCATGGAAATGTTAAACTGTGGTTTTATTTTACGTAATTTTGCACTTTCAGTCTTAAAGCTTTCTACAACTTACATACGTGGTTCCAGTGAACTGCCACCGCATTTTGGGTGGAAGGTAGCATGACAACAGCAGAGGGTAAATTTTGCTCCAGGACATCAGGGGAGAAAACTGCCCGGGGATCAGTAATGCTCAAAGAGAGCAGAGAGGACCCTGGTTTACAAGGACTGGGGTAAAGAGCCACACACAACACACTGCTGGGTATTGAAATTGCGTATCTCATAAAAAGGAATGTTTTGCATTGATTCTTCTGGGATTTATACGTTCAGTGGTAAGGAGCATCAGCATTTGACCTGTGGGACTTAAACAGCTAACCCATCCCTTCCAAATTACATTTTAAAAGAAAAACCACTGGTGTGCTATGAAACGCCGATAGGCCAGGGGATAGAATCTCCTCTCTGCACCCAAGTTGGTGGACATCAGTTGTTTAAAAATTAATATAATGAAATGGAACAAAAGCATGTGCAGCAAGACAGCAATCATCCATCATATTAAGGACATGGAGAACCACAAGACATTTACAAGTCACCTGACAACTAAGGCAACACCCTGAATACGATGCAATGATGCCAAATAATAAAACTGCAGTTACAAAAAGAAGAAAGAAAAACAAATGCAGGACAGGAATAATGGAAAGGACGGATCACTTCCAAATTCCTCATTCTGCTTGATCACATGCCTACACTGACTAAGAGAGAAGTAATGATTCCATTGCATCAGTTTAACATATGTGGCGTTGCTGATCAAAGCCTGATCCAAGGCCCACGGAAGTCAACTGGAATTTTTCCACTGGCTTCAATGGATTTTAGGTCAGATCCTAAAGAGTGGACCAGGCTGGATGAACAGGGAAGGAAGGAGAGGTTTATGGGGCACTTTGTACAAAATATTTTACATAATGACTAGCTTCAGACTACCACCTTTATATAACTTTTGAGCGAAGCCCACTGTGGCATTGCAATAGATTTGCAATCAGAAAACAATCCAAATGGTTTTAAAAGTACCATTTCCCTGCTTTCTAGTCTTGGTTTTTGAAAGAAAGACAGATTGAAAATACCATACGTATAGCTTTATAGCAGATGTTTTTTGTTTACAAACTCTAATGGAAGATGCTTTGCAGATTGAAAGAATGCAATGACCGAGTTAAATAACAGGAAGACAGGGAAATTAGAGCAGGCAATGAATAGGCACATTGTGTGATGACTACCTCAGTGGATCTATAGTGATGTTTTCCTGAGACAGGATTTCAGAAAATGTCCACCACCAAGATGCTGTATAGTCATATTAGCATTGACAAGACACCCTACAATCACACTGTTTCTATAGCTGTAGCACACTGACCACATTGATATGATTGAATTAGTCTATAGAATAGAAACATTTTCATAGATATAATGAAACACTGTCCCTAAAGAAAGTTCCATTTTGGGATTCTGGAAATAAGTAACTGAAGTTCCCATATTGTAATTTGCAATGTCACTAAAACCCCTTTATGTATTTTTTTTATTATATATATGCTTATATTGTATTATCTTTATATAGCTTCAGCTAACATCTTAATACATATTACTAATGTAAAATATTGATCTCTTAACAACAATTTAAAATCTGTATGTAGTGCCATCAGTCCTGATTTTCAGTGCAAAGGATCCCAGAGTTGCCTTATACATATAGCACTAAGGAGATGAAACCACTTATAGGATGGCCAATTTAACTAGATGGGTAACCATAAAGGCATCTTGAATAATCTGTCCCACGAAAGCTCACCTAATAAACTATTTTGCTAGTTTTTAAAGTGCTACTTGACTGCTTTTTGTTTTGATAGTGTATAGACTAGCACGGCTTCCTCTCTGTTACTATTCAACATGGAAGGCACTACATTTAGCTGTTCATAAAGGCATGGAATTTTGGGCAAGGACAGTAGGGCAAACCTCTAATTTAACAAAATGTGCCATGCTCTATTAATAATGCCTTTCAGTGCTAACACCTAAATTACATGGAAATGAGGGAGGACAAGCCTCTGCCTCCTTCCCCTTCCCCAGACCATTCAGTTGCAGATTTGCAATGTAAGCTTATTGCAAACTCTGCATGTAAGGACTGAGGCCAAAACCATCACTGTATTGTCTTAAAGTAAGCTCTCCAGCCATTAAAAAGCCAAGTAGTCCTGTAGCACCTTAAAGACTAAAAATTTATTTATTTGGTAATGAGCTTTTGTGGAAAAGACCTACTTCTTCAGAGTAACACATCTACCCCTCTGAGACTCTCCTGGCATTAAGCATGCTGGGAAAACATTGTTCAGAGGGTGGATCACAAGCAATGGCACTTTCAGATCACCTTCTGCATTGCAGCCTGTGTAGTTTTGCCCTGCCTTCCATGGAAGCTGGAATCCACCCTTATTAAGTGAAAGATTACCAGGGCCCTAAAAAGAGTGCGATTTAAGGAGACAATCCCACCTCCACCCCCTTCCTTGCTTGAAGCTGTTTGGGGCTCTGATAAAATCCCAATTATTTGCCTCACTGAGGGGGATGGAGGGGACCACAACCCTGCCCACTCATCTACGCTGGCTCACTGTGCAGGGTGCCTGCCATGTTTGCTGCCCTGAGAACTCTGGGGGAACTGTGTTTGTGTTGCTTAGCACACTGCTGTGGGACAGTATGCACACCTTGCCAGTAGTGTTCCCTCCACTTTTTCCCCTCCATCCATGGGTGGAATACATTTTGTTGTGTGCACCATAGCACGTGAAGGTGTGCACCATGCAGAGAAACACATGCTGCCAGCTTTGGGCACATTGGTAATCAGCTGGGCAGCACCTAGATCTCACCCAAGCTCTTAGTTTACAGGGAACACTGCCTGCCGCTACCATCTGCTCAAAGATGGCCCAATATAGCTCTAAAACAGGATTCGAGAGATCACTATTAGATCAATATAAAATGCAGTAGCTATTAAATGGATACCATCAGATTAAAATAATATTTCAAAAATTAGACGTGTCCTCCCCTGTATTACTAATAGCACCTCAGCACTGGTGGAAAGCAAATTAGATTTGTAAAATTCTTTCATCCCACTTGAAAGCATTGTAAAAATCTAATTTGCCATTCACCCATGCATCTAACTTTGTTGTATTTCTGTCAATTTAGAATAATGAAAACAAAACAAACCTGAAGAAGAAATCTATGTAAGCTGAAAGCCCCCCCACAGCCACAGAGATACAATAAGATACTACTTCACCCACCTCTCTCTAGAAAACAAACCAGTCAGTTCCATTTCATTTTCCTGCTACTATACTCCCTGCATTCAAAATCCTGCTAATGATTCTTTTGAACCATGACATCTTATAGGAAACCAACTAGCTGATTATGGCTAGATTGGAAGCACTTGGGGATAAATCCTTCTGATTCCCACTCATCTGTGATATTCAGATGTTTATTACGTAGCAATTAATATAAGTAAGCACCAATGGTCCATCTAGCTCAGCATCCTGTATCTGACAGTGGTCAGAGCCAGATGTTTCAGAAGAAATGACCAGAACAAGACAATTATCAGGTAATCTATATCATGCCCAGCAGTGTTGCCTGTCAGCTGAGTGCATGGCTACCCAGGAGATATTCAGGTGCTGCCCAGCTGATTAGCAAGCACCCACAGTGGGCAGCCTGTGTTTCTCTTGGTGGTGTACATCCTCCTATGCCTTGGTGCATATAAGACAATTTATTCTGCCTCTGGATGGACAAAAATTAGAGGGCACCTCCTGCCCAGTCCCAGTTTCTGGTTTATGGACAGCCAGAGCATGGGGTTTTGCAGCTTGGCATCACCCCTGTTCACCGTCCCCACTCTCTACCAATCTGCAACGTGGCTGGCGCAGGAACCGCATTTTTTGTTGCTTCACAAAGCCCATAAATCCAACATGCAGTGGGCCTTGCCGAAACAAGCAAACAATCCTCCTAAAGCTTCTCCAAGCTCAAGGGCCTGAAAGATTCGTGAAGCAATTGCAATGAGACTTTCCAGGAAGACATTTCCACCGGTCTTAGGCTGGGGAGGAACTTTAACAGGTTGATCTATGGCTCTAGAGCCCAACAGGGTGAGGGGAAGCTGACCTGAGGGACTGGTCCCTTACTTGATTGGGGAGGGAGGGAAGGAAGGGGGGACGGGAATTTTGTTCAGGTTTCCACCAAAACTGAACTCCTTTGCTCGCTCCAGTCGTGGGAACACCACTCAGAAGGGAAATGCGAAAAAAAAACAATCCCCCCCGCTCCACCCCATCCTTCGGCAGCAAACCGTGCCGCGCGCCCTACAGGGTTAAATGCAAACATTCCTACCCGGGGAATTGCATTATGCCCTCGGCTCTTCAGCCCTGCGCGGAGCCGCCTTGCACGCGACAAGACCTCCCCGTGCAGCTGGGGAGCCCGTGAGAACCAGTTCCCTTGCAAGCGCACGCGAGCAAGGCATTGTGCGGCCAGGACAATTGCAACGTCCCTGGAGCAGAGCGAGCCCCAGTGCAAGCGGCTCTGGCTCGCGGGTTTTCACCATGCACGGGCGTCCCGGGTTCCCGGAGCTTTGCGGCGGCAGCAGGCGCTGGGCGCGCTGCAGCGTGAGCCGCTAAGGAGGCGGGGGAAGGAAGAGCTGAGCTGCCCGTCCATAAATGCCCCTGTTGAACTTTGAATACATTAGTTGACATCAGTGAGAGGGGGGCTGCCAGCCCCTCGCCCCCCTTTCTCCTCCTCCTCCCGCCCCCCCCGATGGGAAGAGTGGAAGCGGAGGGGCTGCTTCGGGCTGGAAGGCAACGGGAGGACAGACTCCAGTCCCACCAACTCCAAGCGGGCCGCCTGGCGGATGGCCGCCCGGGGGGGCTGAGAAACGGGGGACTTGTCTGAGCCGCCTCCCCCCGCGCAGAGTCAGAGCAAGATGCGCAAGTGAGTTACTGACCCCCCCCCCACTAGTAAGTAACAGGCACCCAATGGGGTGGGGGGTGTCCCTCTTTCCTGTCGCTATTTTAAATGGGGGGGGGAGTTGCAAACTTTAGCAACTCGCGCGCGCGCGGGGGCGGAGGTGGGGTTCACGGGTGAAGCGGGGAGCTGCGCCTTGCACAACGCAGGGCGAAGCCAGCGGCAGCCGGGGAGGAGGAGGGGGTGTCCCTTGGAGACCAGCTATTGTGTGGCTTCCCCTCCCCGGCCGCGGCGGCACGGATCGGGGCGAGGCGGCTGGCGGCGGCGGCCCGGGGAAGGGGCGACTAGGTGATGGGGCTGCGTTGCACCGGGGGTGGGGGGGGAAGCGGGTGTAACGCGCTGGAGAGGAAATTAACTCGGCGAGGCGGTGGTGGGAGTGATTTGTTTGCTCCCTGTCTCTCCCGAGGGCCACTCAGCAGGGCTGCACAAAGCGGGGTGTGCGCGGGGGGTGGGGGGGGTGCGCCCCCTTGGAGGACAAGGAGACGAATGATTTTTCTCCCGGATGGTAATTTGCCTTTGTGGTAGGGGTGGCCCATTAGCGTTCCGCTCACGTCCTGATGAAGATCAAAAGCGGAGGGGGAGAGGGAACCGGCGAGCCCAGCGCGGCTCCTTGGTTGCGTGTATTGTTGGCCATTTTAAGGGGTGGGGGCCTGCAGGGGACCGCGACCAAATCTTTGCGGAGCCAACGCGTACACCGACCGAAAGTTGCAGATCTGGATTTTCCCGCAGTTGCCACCTGCCACGGGGTGCAGGCTGGGAGCACGAGCGCCCAGACAGTGTTAGTTTTCTTAAAGGGAACAATAAAAAGAGGGGGAGGGGAGGCGGAAGTGTGCGACTATTTTAAAGGGTTTGTCAAGCCCCTGTTGTTCAATTATTAAATTTGTCCCTTTATGTATAGACTTGGATAGCTGCTGGGCAGTAAGGGAGAAGTGCCCTTGTGTGGCTGTTTGTACACCGTTGGCTCTGTTGGGGCTTTTACATTATTTCCTGAACTTAAAAAATTAGCCCCAAGCCTGTGAGATCCCAGCTCCTGATTTCTTTCTACCTGGTGGGGGAGTGGGTGGTCATGGAGAAGTTTAGGCTTGTTCTAAGCAGGAATGATCATGCCCTTATTTATCTTTCTTTGCTCAAACTCTTGTTTAGGTTGCAATAGATCTCGGTGCCTTTGGGTGGGTTCAGGTACAAACCCATATCCTGGGCCTACTGCACTGTGAACAGGAGAGAACTCAACTCAAGGGTAAAGTTGTAACTGGGTTATGAGTCTCTTCCCCAGCTTTCCTATATTTGTGTATTGGATGGATGGCAAATGTTGTTATTGCTTTGGTAGATTATTAGAAAAGATGGACGAATAAAGGCTAGAAAGAGGGAGACAGCCTAGATGGAACAAACTGTTCCCACAGTGAAGCGCTCTTGGTTATATGCCTGATTTCTAAAGTACCTGAGGGAGAAAACTCTGGTCAAAAGCTGCAGATAAAAATGGGGTGGTAAGAAGGAAAATCCTGCTGATATTTAACTAGATTACTCAGGGTTTTAAAATAGTTCGTTTTTCTTGACAGCTGCTTGAATCATGCTTGTATTTCTTCTTCTAAACCCTCCAACTGAAACTTTTCCTTCCAAAATAGAACTGAGTGATGAATGAGGCATATTACAGTAAGCAACTTTTGTGGGGTGTGTTTGCCTTATGGTGTTTTAGAAGGGGGAGGGTGATTTCCCCCTTTCCATTTCTCTGTCCTTAAAGAGATCGAGTTTTTGTCCTCAGACTGTCAGGGATGTGTTAATCCCTAAGTAGTCCAGGGGTTCCTTCCATACGAAATGTGGGTATTTGGCTTTGTTTGCTGTCCCTCCTCCTGTTGTTAGGTTGGCCCAAACTGACAATGTTTGCCCTCAGAGTGGTGCTCCACCCCCCCGCTCCCAAAGACACTCAGACACCCAGAGAGGAGCAAAAGTGCAAACTAGAGAGAGTTCAAATCAGAAGACAAAAGGCCCTGGGAAATGGGGAATGACTTCTAGGACAGTGCTCCCATCCCTTCATACACACAGCCTTGAAAAGGTGGCATGCTTCATAATACAATGAAACAAGTGCTTAATTTGAAAAGGCCTCTACTGGTTTTGCCTGACCACACTTGCACTCCATGTGGTGAACTGTGGCTCAGCTCTTGCAAGTATTACTCCCATTTAAGTCACTTAAACTGAAGCAGGATTGGATCTCAGATGCTTAGGACAAGGGAGGAAATGTTCTTGAAGAGCATCACTGAAGGATTTTCTATTCTGAAGGCATCTTGCCTGGCAAATTGGTGCAGGCTGTAAATGAGTTTTGGGTAGCTCTGATGAATAACTTTTTTTAGAGCCCTAAGAAGTAATGTCAGGGTTAAATGAGACCTTTTGCATGATCATGTTTTACTGAAAACAAATGCACGTGAAGTTTTGCCTGGTTGGGTCTAGGCTGTTGATTTGTTGTTGAGCAAAAGGGGGCAGTATCAAACAGTACTACAAAGAAATCCACTCTTTGGAACTGTGTGTGCAAGTTTCTGCCTTGGGCATTAACACTGGTCGTTCCTATAGGTAACTTTACAGTCCTTAGATGATTAGTTTCACTGATGATCATCTCCTTACCTGAGTAAAAGTTGCAGGATCAAAGCTTTCATTGTTAGATTCCCCCCAAAGGAAAGTATTTGAAGCATGAAGTAGCAAGCTTGGATCACACTGGTATTCCAGTGAAATGTTTTGTGTTAAAAATGATACCATATGGTTACAAAGCCACTTTTCTTCCTATAAAGGAGGCCAACAACTATTAAAATACCAGGGATACTCCTAGAGAAATTGACGGTGAGGCAAAATTCCTGTTGATTTCACTGAGCAGGTTCAAGCCCTAGCTTTGGACCGCTATTAATATAAATGCCCTCAAAGTAATTTTCTTCACTGCTTTTCATACTAGAAGGAGAAATGGACATTTTGTTTTGTCCTTTGCTTCCTAAGAGAACTCATTTATTTTCAGCCTCAGGAAATATATTGATCAGGCATAGAGAATTTTTTAAAAAGTGCATTAAAAGACTTTTAACCTTTTCTTTACCTACTAGCTGGAACCTTTGTGATTTTACATACCTTTTGCTATAAAATGGAATGTGACATATTTCAGGGTTAAAGGAACACTGCAAACATAAAACAATCAGTAGGCAAGTACACATTTACCTGTCACGGGCTATTAGATCATTAAAGTGACAGACAAATCCAAATACATGCTACTGTTTTTCTTTTTAATTTTTGTGTTTCCCTTAATTTGGACAAAGAAAAAATCAGTGAAGCTAGTTTTAAATGTGTTTTTATAGCTGGCTCCACTCATACATTCATAAGACTGTATGGTTTGCGTTTCCCATACTGGAAAGGAATATTTATTTCTTAGAATATATCTTAGAAATGATTGTCATTTGGTTCAGTCTTGGGTCTGAGAATTGTGTACACACACACATATGAGAGGGGCCAAGTTTGAATTGACAGTCTAATTTTTCTTTTTTAAAACTTGCTTTACAACCAAAGAAGCTCAACATACAGCAGAATTTGATACATTTTAATGAAAAATGTTGTTTATAATCAAGCCCAGATAAGCTTCTTTCCAGTTGTCCCCAACCTTATCTTAGGGTAAAGTTTGCCCCCCTGGCCTGTTCCCCGTTCAGTTCTTATGTGCCATAAGGATTTCAAAATATTGCTTAAGAGATGCATAGGCCTTTTGCTGACCTTCTGTGCAGTTGTCAATTTGCAGTATTCCATCTCACATTATTCTGATTTACTGTAACAGACTATCTCAAAGTATTACAGCACTGTTCTGCTGGTCCCACTGGAAACATTTAGCATGACTGATGACTGCAGTGTATAATATCTAGCCAATATTGGGATCAAAATACCATTTTTTTTTAAATCTGTTTCCCTTCTAAGGAAAATAAAAACATTTTTATACAGTCAGGTATGATAACATAACAGCATATGAGTATATTGCTGTGATGTTTTCTCTGTTTTTTCTTTCTGGACAGGAACATATTGTGTATGATAGCTGCATTCATTCTTTGTATCTTTAATCAGAAATTTCATTAGCCTTGATGGGTGTGTTACGTTAGTAAGGAAAGATTTCTGTAGCCGTTGGGGCAATGTTTCCTTATTTTTGGGGTAGTACCTTGCAAATTTAGTGATACTGCTGGAGATCTGGGAATTTACCAGTTGAATTCCTACTGTAATGCAGAGTACCCTGTTCTCATTGATGTCCTCCATTCCAGGTTTAAGTCCCATAAGCAAGTCCAACAAAGTTCTTATGCAACCGTGTGAGAAATCCCATTGACTTCAGTGAGATTGCTCACAGATTCAGAGCTACCAATGTGCTACAGTGCGTTGTTGGACTGGGTCTATATCAGATATTGGAAGAAATAAATTTGCATATTTCAAAGACTGTTTCAAGTATTCTGTGCTTTTAGCAAACTTTCCCAACCATTGATGGGTTGTAGTTATTACCTTGTTACGGAACATATGTCTATGAGCTTAGTGACTTCCCACCTGTCTAAATCTGTTGGGTAATTATGCAGGAAATAGGTTATCAAATTCAGAATATGGCCCCAGTTCAGCAATGGGACTGCTCCCATGTTTAAAGTTAAGCAGGTGCTTAGCTGTTCTTGTGTATTTTGTTATTCATTTTAGTGAGCTTTAAATTACATCTCAAGCAATCATTCCAACTGCTAGGCTTAATTCTCAAATTGATTGTGACCACACTGAGCATTTATGATAAAACTTTAATATCTGATTGGTTTTTCATTAGGTAGTAGTTTGTGGAATGAGCACAGGATTCCCGCCCCCCACCCACATCCCTTTGCCTCATGAAGCTAAGTGCCTGTCTACTTGCTAGTTTCATAATATAGTGAACCTTTGACTGTAAGGTTATATCAAGGAGGCAAAAAAATTGATTCCTGGTACAAAGGGCCAGTTAAAAAGGTTCAAGTTTATCCATTGTGTAGGAACAGTCTAGCTCAGGTGACTAGCTGTAATGCGGTAACTCACAACACAGAATGGTTGTAATTTATTTGGTCTCTGGCAGATGTTCTGCTCAGTTTCAATGGCTTGATCTTGCTTTTCCAAATTTTGGAATAGTGGGTTATGACTGCATCTTTCAACGTGTCAATAGGCCCTCCTTTAGACGTGGTGTAGGTGAGTCTGCATTCTGTAGGGAGCGCTTAGCTCTGTGTCTGATCAGACTCTTGGCATAGATTGGGGTGGACAAACTTACTGACCCCTCAAACTGCATATAAAAATCTTCTGATGTTCAAGAGCTGGGACACGCCTGCTAGGCTTATGGCTTCAGTTCTGCAGGAGACACCTACCAGGGCTTGGGACTTCAGCCCTGCTCCTTCTGAACTTGACAGGCATGCCCCACAGGGCAGAAGCCATGAGGACTGCTCGCCCTCCTACCCGTTGGTTGGGCAGAAGTCCCTACTCCACCAACCTGCTGCAAGGCAGAGGTCCCAAGCTCCCCTCTCAACAGGCTAGTAGGTAGACAGTGAGGATGGGAGTGTGGGAGACTCGGTGAGCCACATACAATAATTGTTTTGGCCACGCCGATACAGATTCTACTTACAGGCCTTGCTCCTTTGAGCAGTTCCATTGAAGCGTATAGCTTGTGCGAATAAGGCTGCACAACTGGGCTCTGCATGTGTGATCCACAAGTACTTTGCTGTTCTCAAATATTATGGACATTTAAACTTTCATATCTTCCAGACTTCTGATACCATCATTCTTAAAAAGGGCTCAATGTAGCATAAGCACATAGCTTTAACAAAATGTGTTTGCTACCTGCTGGAACAGGTGGATCTGAAGTCCGTTAATTCCATGTCATTTATTCCAGACCACTTTCTGTAATAATTTATGCTTCCAAAGATGTCTGTTGTGTAGCCAAGAGGGAACCGTGGCTGGCTACATGAAATTTTACACATCTTTTACATCTAACACAGATTCAAATGCAAAATCTGACTCTGTAAGAGATCATGGGAATTTGTGAAATTCCCTGGAGGAGTTGTAATTCATGAATTGATATATGCACCACATCCATTCATAGATGAGGATTCTTTTGAACTGTGATGTGTAATGTGTTCCATGTGCTTCATTTGAATAGTAATATTTTCATGTGACAACTCATCCAAAGATAATGCAAGTTATGCAGAAATTTTAAAAATAGCTTTCATTTTACTTTTTCAAAATGTAACAATGAAAGTTACTTATAATTTATACCAAAAGTGTTCTAACATTAGTCAAGTATAGTGGGTTCTGTGAAATGACTGTAGTAGCTATTAACGGCACAGGTCCCGATAACTCTCTTGGGAATCACTCGAAGTACAGGAAACAATCTGATTGATTAACAGGTTTTCTGATAAAGGAGGCTCAGATTTTTTTGCAAAGTCTTCAGTCCTACAGCAGGATCTGTACAATGGACCTTAGTACTTGTGTAGAACTCCATTAACTTAAAGGGGTGAATGAGCATAGAGCATGCTGGGATCTATGACTGGAAATACTGTGGAATACTTGAAGACTGAGAGGGACACAGATAATATGAACTTGAAACAGAGGCAGTATGCCAGCAGCACTCTGATTACAGCCTCCATCAGATAACATGTATTCTAAATTGGACAAAGGCAGAGCTGCGTGAAAAACGAGATTCCTCAGTCTGGGGACTGATTCTCCCAGAATTCCCTCTCCACCCCCAAATTCTCTCATCAACCTCAGCTGGACTTTTTTGTTTATTTTCTTGCCTGTATAAAAGACAGGAGGTTGCTGAATAATGGTGGCCTCTTGTCCAGGTTTAATTTCTGTGCTATGTTGCCCAGGCAGGCATAAATTGTTTAGATAGCTTCTTTAGCCGTGTCTACACGTGCATGCTACTTCGAAGTAGCGGCACTAACTTCGAAATAGCGCCCGTCACGGCTACACGCGCCAGGCGCTATTTCGAAGTTAACTTCGACTTTAGGCGGCGAGACGTTGAAGTCGCTAACCCCATGAGGGGATAGGAATAGCGCCCTACTTCGACGTTGAACGTCGAAGTAGGGACCGTGTAGTCGTTGCGTGTCCCGCAACTTCGAAATAGTGGGGTCCGCCATGGCGACCATCAGCTGAGGGGTTGAGAGACGCTCTCTCTCGAGCCCCTGCGGGGCTCTATGGTCACCGTGGGCAGCAGCCCTTAGCCCAGGGCTTTTGGCTGCTGCTGCGGCAGCTGGGGATCCATGCTGCAGACACAGGGTCTGCAACCAGTTGTCGGCTCTGTATATTTTGTGTTGTTTAGTGCAACTGTGTCTGGGAGGGGCCCTTTAAGGGAGCGGCTTGCTGTTGAGTCCGCCCTGTGACCCCGTCTGCAGCTGTGCCTGGCACCCTTATTTCAATGTGTGCTACTTTGGCATGTAGACGTTCCCTCGCAGCGCCTATTTCGATGTGGTGCCGCACAACGTCGAAGTTGAACATCGACGTTGCCAGCCCTGGAGGACGTGTAGACGTTATTCATCGAAATAGGCTATTTCGATGTAGGCTTCACGTGTAGACGTAGCCTTTGTCTCATAAAAGGATACCTTTGTCAGTGACAGATCAAGCCATGGTTAGAGACTCATTTTGGACTGATGAGTAAGAAGGACTAATGCAATAGATACAAACACATGTGAAGACCTACTTGAACTTTCGGGCTGTCAATGGGTGGGGGCAAAGGGCCCCAGGCCCAACAATTTAAAAGGGCCTGGGGCTTCAGGCTGCTGCTATTATGACCACAGTAGCAGCCGGATTGGAGCCCTGGGCCCTTAAAATCGCTGCAAGACAGAGCCCCGGGGTGTGGTCTGGGTGGTGGCGAGTGCTGGCTCATCCAAATCCCACCCCTTCTGGAAGGCATGGAGCTGTGGTACCCCATAGCCCATGACCTGGTAACGTCTCTGACCAGCTCTGGTGAGCCTGTATGAATGAGAGGAGAAAACTGGCCAGATCTCAAAAATTTATTCACATGATCACAGGTTCTCCCGCCTTCCCCACTCGCTTTCTACTCTTATTGTAAATTACAATCAGAGAGAGTTCTTAAATCAACAGCATTTCACAGGGCAATCAGCTTCTGCCCTGCCAGGCTGTATATTGTTCCACAATGTGCCTTGTGTTCCCTGTCAGTGATGTGCTTGTGTGACCACTCAGGAGAGATTCAAGTGCCACCCAGCTGATTAGCAGAGGGCCCACAGCCAGGTATTATGTTTCCATGGTTAGTGCACATTCACCTACCTCTGGGTGCACATAAAAGTTATTCTGCACGTGAATGGAAAAGATTAGCAGCAACACGAAGCTTGACTTTTCCAGGGTCCATTGTGCACCTCAGAAGTCTTATGTGTTAAAGTCTGAGACTTGTCACTTGCCTGAAGTTCGATATACTTATCCATAGTAAAACAGCTCAACAATTATTTAATTATCTAGTAACTAAATAGCCAAAATAAAAAGTGACTTTAATGTTTCACATGTAGCCAGAAAATACCAGTGATATATTTCTTCCCCATTCCTCACTGAAGCCTTTTTAACCACGTTCTGACCCATGGTGTGGCTGCCTACATGTTATTGCAATACAAGTACAGGTTGAACATCTCTAGTCCAGTACTCTGAGGACCTGAGTTTGCAGAACAATGGGAGTTCAATATTATTATCTAGTAGCATTATCAACCTTTCCACTGCTTACTGGGCTCTTAGAAGACACTTAGGGATAAATTACACTGAAATAATAGCACAGACAGCTGAGAGTCAGGACTGGTGGCTGTAAACAAACTTTATGGACTCTGGGAAGCTTGACCACACCCATGATGAGTGGTTGTCTAGCTAACTGAAATAATGCCAGATCACAGATATTGCCAGACGAGAGTGTGCCAGACTAGAGAGGTGTCACTTGTAATTAATAATTGTGGCCGATGACCCCATCTCTCTTAATGGATCAGAAATCTAAGTGACTTGCCAAAGGACACTGAGTGACTGGCAGAAATGAGTTTAGACTCAAAACACACAGTTCCTAGGCACCAGATCAGGAAAGTACTTAAATATATACTTATATATGCAACATGTGTTTAAGTTCCATTGAGCCAGTGCTTTCCTGAATGAGAGCTCTAGTCCTGTGCCTTAAAGCAATGAACATAATTTTCCAAAGCCTTACTCACCCAAGCAATTCAGTTGAAGTGAATAGGCTTTCTACCTGAGAGAGAGCTGTTCACCTAAGTAAAGGAGTGCAGAATAGTGCCCAGTGTTTTGAAGCAGGACTGGATCGTTCTTGAAATGTAAAGATTTAATTAAGATGTTATTTACTTGTTTTTATTAAACTTAGCCTGTCCTCCTGTAACTAACAGAAACAGTTTCCGGGAGAGTAATGTACCAGGTATCTGCTGTATTTGTCTAGGATCATACATCATGGTATTGCTAATGTGATGTGTTCCTTCTAATGTGTCTTTGAAATATTAAAACAACTTAGAATTGGAAAGAGTTCTGCGCACCCACCTGTCTTTGCTTCTGTCCACCAGACTTCATTGCATTGCTGTTGAGAATTATGAGTTCATTATACTCTTGGAATGTTAATGGCACTTCATTTTCCCTAAATTTCTTCTTCATATTTATGTATTGATTCTTCATTTGAACACCATTTTGCAGCTGATGCTGGTGTTACGCAGAATAGCTGACGTGAGTTAGTTTCAAGAAGACTGAAGCTCCCTTGCTTTCCTTCTCCGCCAAGTATTGGGGTGTAAAGTTGAAATGCTGAGGCATCCAAAATAGGAAATCATGTAAAAAGGCAACTGGAGACAGTGATTGTTTTGTTCTGATTCCGTGAGTACAGTGTGCATCCAGATGGCAAATCTAAAATTGCTCATTGGAAATCCAGTGCTTGAACCTGTAAATAGCACACGTGAATAATACCTGTGAGCAACTGTGTTGACTTTATTGGGGCTAGTTTGAGAGTAAGGAATCTGTATGTAAATTGTTCTCATAAGTAGCTCTCACTAGATAAGGTTACACCGCAAATATATGCGGGTGGCAGCAAGTTCCTGAACCCCAAGTCTCCTGATCTGGCCTTGTGTTGTGGGCTAATAAGAGCAGTGTAGACATTCCTACTTGGGCTGTGAAATTCAGAAGCGGAGGGGTGTCTCTGACAATATTTCCTCTAACATTTTCCATCCATGAGTGGAATAAATTTATGTGCGCCAAGGCATGGGCAGATGGACGCGACCAATGAAACACATGCTGCCAGCTGTGGGCGCTCTGCTGCTTAGCTGTGTGGCATTTGAATCTCTCCTGGGCAGCTGCCCAAGGGCACAGATTGCAGGGAACACCAATCTCTGATTCCTGAAATAATGTGCCCCTCCCCCACCCCTAAAGAACAAACAGCAGCGGTTCTCAAACTGTGAGTTGGAACTGCATAGTGGGTCACGAACCTGCTTTTCATGAGGCTGCCAGGGCTGGTGTTAGCAGCAGATGCTCACACCCCACCGTTGTGGTCTGACGCATATGCCAGAGTCTGACTCCCAGGGGCAGCAGGGCTTTGGCCTGTTCAGATTTCATTTCCCCCTTTTGGAGTCATGCAATATATAATGTCAGAAAGGGATCATGGTGCAGAGAAGTTTGAGAACTGCTGACATACAGTAAATTACAATGGGACTGCTGTCAAGTCAGGACTGAGGTGTTGTGACAGATCTGTAAGAGGAGTGGAGGAGGACTGGAATACCTAAGAGCTGCAGGTCAAGACTGAGATGCTTGGGGGTGGGGGATAGACAAGGAGAAGAGCAGTGCTGAAGGTGTAAGTTTAGATTGAGGGTTTTTGGCATAGGAGGGCTGAGAATGGAACAGCAGTAGTATGTGCCCGGAAAAGACCAAGGACAGCTGTCTCTTGAAGACCTCCTTCCTTTAGCAGAGGTGGGCTTGAACTGAACCAGTCGCAAATGTAAGTCAGGACTGTGTTGTGTCAGCAGCATTGGATTTGAGGAAATTTCAGTGCACCTGTTCACAGCCACAGAAGTGCACCGTCTTACTGAAGAGTACTGAAATGCCCCCTCAGGAAGACATTTTAACCAAAAGTGTAAGCTAAGGTTAGAGTCTTAATGTGTAGCTAGGTTGAGTCCTGTGGCCATTGAAAACTTAAGGTGTGTGCATGCAAAAACTGACTCATGAATTTTCTGTCCTCATACATGAAGTTTTGTTAAAGTGTTTGAATAATTTCAACCAGGCTGCCTATGAAGGAAATTCTACAGGATCAACCATCAAAATTGATAACACCATGGAAAACATTCTTAAACTGCTTCGAGAAGTTATGAATCTAGTAGCATGTTAGGTTAGTGGGGTTGTCATAAGCTGTGACAACTGTTATGCTTAAGGTCTAGGCCCTTCCTTTAAGTAAGTAATACAGTCTGTGTTAAATTCTCATCTAATGAAAACTTCTTCTTTCTGGCAGCGTAGTACTCTGACCTTTTACAGAGCTCTCCAAGGACTTGAACCAAGATTCCTAAAAGCTTAGGAGACCAAATTCTATTCTCATTTACTCTGGCATGATCCCACTGGGGTCTTGAGGTTGGACCAGGGTAACAGAGTACAGTTTGGCTGATAGCATCGCCCAAATGTGACCTTAAAAAGTGTTTAGATTATCTGTTGTAGGGATGCACTTGGGTCAGTTTGCCCTCCAAAATTAGATTGTGTAAGAACAAGCAAATGGAAACAGGGTTTTCTTTAAAAACACAAAATAAGGGTACAAGAGCTTTGAACATTTCAGCATGAGCCTTGCATCTGAAATTGACTAGAAACAGAAGTGAAATAGGTGAGTTTTGTTTGTTGCATTGGCCAGAATGATGGAATTGGAGGAAGCGGGGAACTGAGTCACATTCTGTCACTCTCAAAGTGGGCAAGTTTTATTTTTATGTACAAAGTGGACCAAATTAACTGTTGGATGATTTTAATTGAGCAGCCTCAACTTAAATTAGTTGAGGATTGGTTCCCTTGAGATCCACTGAGACTACTACTAACATTGCAATAATTTATTCAGTATGAATTGAGGTGCAAGAAACCAAACCTAAATGAGCAGAGCAGAGTGTTGACAAGAAGGTTTTAACTTGTTGGTTATTACAGATACAACAACTGTGTTGTTTGCAATTTAAGAGAAAGGCCTTATCTGCATGTCTTGAAGTAAATAGCAAAGTGACCATTGACTTGTATGAGAACAGGATTAGGCTCTTTTCATAGTGTGTAGGTCTTGCACATCTTGCTGAGGCTGTCCTTGCTTTTCCAATCAGAGTGTTTTCTGAATCAGGATGGCAGGATTTGGTGCTAAATTTTCAGCTTGGCAGGATCTCTCTTAAAATGCAATCACATAATTTAGGTATTTCCAATTTGTTTTAAACAGCAAAGCTAACATGTTTCTCAGCTACAACTAAGTTGATAGATATGATTAAAAGGCAATATATCAGGGGGAAAATGTATGTTTATTACAGCTAGCTTTCCCGGATGCCAGACTAAGCACATTTGCTATTGAGGTGGAACTGAAAGCATTTTTGGAAATACACTTCATCTGCTGCTTTAAAATGGCGCTTTCTGTTATGACCAGTTTCTGGAACAGATTATGATGATTGTAGGAAGCACTTCAAAGCAGATTTGCGTAGGAAGATCTTTTTTGAAAACTTTGCTTTCTTGTAGAAGTCCAAAAGTTGCAAACGTGTTCACAATCTGTGTTGGCTCAACTCCAACAGCATTTGATTTAAAAAAAGGGGGCTGCTATGAGTTAGCAAAATGGAACAAAGGCTTTTATACTCGTCAGACCCTATTATTTTCTCATGGAGGATTTCAGAAAACAGAGTGTCCTTTTCTTTTCTTTTCATAATGGGAGTTCAACAGAGAAACGTAATAATAATTAGTCAGGCAACAATCTAAAATGGTAGTGGGCAAACAAAGCCTGCTCAACAGAATGGTGATTTAGCAACCTGCTAAAAGGTAGAAGAATGCGCCAAATTGCACTAAGAGGGACAACTGTCGCAATTCCCTTTTCCGCTTTGTTTTCTTGTCTTATCAAGGCGTTTAAAAGGATTTGGTGGAATCTGTTGCCTAGGCTTTAGCCTCAAGTATCTCTGGAAAGATGGAATCTTCTACATACCCACAACATCCCAGCTAGCTGGAAAAGCAAATTGAGGCTACAGCTACACTTACTGGAGAAGACTGACTGCTCTGGGTGAATCTTCCAGGGTGCTGTTTTGCACATGCGCCAAACGGCATGTTCCAGGGTCACCGTCAACCCAGGAACTCCTCCTGAGCCACATGATAGTAAGGGAGGTCAATGGGAGGGAGCACTCCTATCGACCTTCTGCTGTGAAGACAGGCACAGAAGTTGACAGCTGCAGAGTCAATTTTTGGTATGCAATTGGTGTACCAAAAATTGTATAAAAGCCATCAGCCTTCAAGGTAAGTCTAAACGCAGCCTGAGACACCAGATGGGCAGGCCTCTGAGTACCTAGAATTTATGTCCAGGTACCTGGCTGATGGATCTTGTTGGGAGGGAATGTTCCAAACGGCTTGACTTATATGAAACCCAGCAGTACCAGGATACTGACGTGGGTTAGCCTGCCAATAAATGATTTATGTTCATAAAGGACATTAGAGTCCCATACAAGTTATGCAGGGGTCAAAGAAGAGAGTGCAGAGGTGAGAGAGAAGAAAGCAACTTGAAGGGAAAAAACGCTTCACCCTGCTATGTTTAACAATAGGTTTTAAAAAAGCCAGAAGAAGATACAGAAAGAATTGGACAGTGTTCACTTGCAATATGCCCTTACCATGATAAAATATCAGAGCCATTATGTGGCACTTTACAGATAGAACCTCACAACACTCACTTTACTGATTGGTGGAAAGTGAGAAATTAAGTGACTTGCCCAAGGTCATAGGAGGAGGCAATGTCAAGGTCAGGATTAGACGACAAAAGTTTCTAATTCCAGTATTGGTCTTTAGAGCAGTGATAGGCAACTAAAGCTAGAAATTGGGCTGCTTGAGGGGCCCTCTCTCATCTCTGTGGGATGCAAGATTTTTGTAACCAAGGTGGTCTGCCAGGATAGGGCTGTTTTTGCTAGCTGTGTTTGTGTGCCTAGAATTTGTGGGGTGTGCCTGTTGAACTGTAGTAGCACTTTGACTGGAAGCAGAGGGAGCACATGGCTCTCGATGTGTGCAATCAGCAGGCATCTCTTCATGTGCTCTTGCTTTACAGGTGTGTCACTTTATTAATACTAGTAGGAAAAAAAAACTGATGTGGATGGGAATCAGTGGAATCTATTAACCCTGCATGTGGGCAATGGTAAACAGAATTCTTGCAGGCAGCACATAGAGCTGATGGGCCATGTGCAGCTCGCAGGTAGCTCACCACTGCTTTAGAAGCTCTTTCTGGTTACACAGCTTAGAAATCTGTCTAATTCTGCTTGTTGTACTTGGAACTTGAAATGTTTGCCCTGATGGTAGCAAAATATTTTGCTCTGTGAAGTGAGTCCAGATACTATGCTGACTGCTTCCCAGGTGCTTACAATAACAAAATAAATTTCAAACTTAGTCTTTGAATTTTGCCGTGCCATTCACACACTGTTATCTAGTTGATGTTGGAAATTATCTTCCCAATAGTTGCTCTTTTCACCCCTCCCCTGTTGGAGGACATTGGAAGCCATGGCTGGTGATGCCCCACAAAGCTGAAAACTGTGAGGTGTGGCTTTCCCTGTCCTGAATTAAATGGCAATAGTAGCAGAAGAAGTATACTTGTATGCCACACTCTAAGGATCTGGTTCCAAATTGCCCTTGGTTGTTAAAGCCTTCCTTAGTTGTCACTCTACTTTCCTACTTGTCACATCTCTATGAAATAGTACAGTCAGCCTTAACAGGAGGATTGTATTAAGAAAAACAGATAAAATTAGAAAACCAATCAAACCAGCTTCCACAGCGCTTGAGTTTTAGCTTTGTCTCTTTGTTCACCAACAATCCCAACCTGTCTGGAACTCTCTATAGCACACAGTCATATAGTGACTGAATAATTTGCTACAAGTAAATATATAGGTTGAACCACTATAATACAGAACACTCTCATCTGGCAACATCCATAATCTGGCATGATTTTATTTAGCTGGTGTGGCCAAGTTTCCTGGGGTCCCATAAAGTCCATTTACAGCCACCAGTCCTGGCTCTCAGTGTTCTGTGCTGTTATGTAGCTCTAATTTACCCTTAAATATCTTCTAAGAGTCCAGTTAGCAGAGGAGATGTTGGAAATGTGCAAGACAAGAGTGACCTTCTGTGGGCTGTCAAATTCTCTCATCTGATGGTCCCACCCCAACTTCCCCCAAACTCTCCCCCCCTCAAAAAAAAAAAAAAACCCTCTCCAAATAAAACCAAACCTATGCTACTCACTGGCTCTGGTGGAAAAGCTGCTGGAGTCTGCTGGCTGGGGGTGCCAGGTTGCAGGTGAACAAGGGTGCCTGCCCATGGGTGCCTGCCCCGTGTCAGCTGGAGCTGGCTGGTGGCAGGGTGCCTGGCCCCCGCCATAGGAGTGAAGAAGCCTGGTCAGTTTCCCAGCTCCCCCTAGTAGTGGGGAGCTAGGAGACAGGTGCAGCACTCATAGCTTTGTGGCGTACATAGGGGACACCTCTGGAGGCTAATAAACTTGATTTTAAGACGTCGCGTTTCTACACTGGCCTTTAATTGAACTTCTGAATTTGAGCTTGATGCTATACCTGTCAGGTAACTGCGGTTTTGTAATCTCAAGATTAGTGTATCCTAAATCGAGCTAATGGTATTTTCAGTGAAGACAGTCACCTGGTAGTATTGAGCTAACTGTCTTAAAGTCAAATTTATCTTGTAGTGTAGATGCAGCCTTTGTCACACATCACATCTGTGATTAACAACAGATCTTGTCTTTGCTTAAAACTTCTTCTCTTTCTTTTTCTTTTAATTTTACAACTTTTTATTCTTTATCTTTATAAAACCTCTTGGGGTACAGCTGATGAAAGATAATATAAAAATAAAGCTGTTCTGTATGAAAATCAACTTAAGTTACTTAAAAATAATTGCAAATCATCGTTAGATAATTTTTCTGCAAACAAATAACTACTCTCAGCTTTTCTGTTCTGTGAGGGAATGAGAAGGCAAATTATTTGCTAAATACCAATCTTGTGAAGTAAATATGTCTCTGTTTTCAGTGAACATAAATTAATCTACATGATGTTTAGATTGCTCCTTGCATCTACCCATTATTAAATCACATTTGTTCTTTGATGCGCTTCATCTTCTATAAACCTGCTTCCTGAGCAAATACTCCTTTCGTTTGTAGAACAAATAGCTCAGGGAGGCTGGAGTTGATTATTGCAGCATCCCTTTTCCCCTGTGTCTGCTTCAAGTCTGCACAACAGAGAAGGGTACGATATGCACTCGGGGAGGATAGCAGCGTTTTTGTGGTTTAATAATAAATCCTGTTAATACTTCCAATAGGATGGATATTACTATTTTGGTTGTAGTGTCTAGATCCTCAGCTCCATCAGTTGCTTTTTTCCTGTGCTCATTTACACCAACAGAGGACCTGGCTCAGTATTTTCAAAAGGAATATGGGTGCTGCCTCACTGTTGGATGTGCAAATGGGCTAACACAGGCCCCGTTGTCAAAGGTGCTGAGAACACCTAACCCCTGTTGAAATTTCTGAGAGCTGTGGGTACTTGGCATCTGTGAGAATCAGGCTCAGTCCCTGACGTTGGTCATGCAAAATCAATGGTCAGTTCTGAAAATCTGGCTGCCTCGGACTGGTCCAGAGCGTCCCAGTGAGTCAGCAGCAGAGTTGAGTGGAACCAAGGCTTCCTGGTGACCATTCTCTCTGGGCCTGGGCACCAGCGGCTCATGCTGCTTGAAGGCATGCACTCTGCTGCTGGGTAATGAAGGAGAGCTAACTCCAAATCTGTCATCCCAATAGCTAGTCTAAGGGCCAGTGGTATTTGTAGTAGCCTTCTATCAGGCCATTTGCCTGTTTGTGTAAGGGATTCTTTGTTCAAAGGTATAGTTTGCTCTGTGTAGCGTAAGAGCTCATGGTACTTGTACTATTCCTGTTGCATCTTATGTCTGGGCTGCCAGACCCCCTATGCACCATGTAGGGCGTCTGCCATGGCTGGGGGAGAGGTGTGCTCTTCCAGTAAGCAGTACGGTTGGCTTCAGAAGGGGGCTTTAGGTGGGCTAATGGGGCTCCCTTAACCTAAAGGTATTGGGCTGCAGCCCCTCAAGCCTTGTGTTGTGGGGTGGCCCTTCATGGTGGGGGAATGAGTGGTGTGTCTGCACGGCTCTTCCCTCCTCCCAGTTGGAGCTGTGTCACTGTGCTGGGACGCTTTGTCCCCACAGCTCTTATTGGCCAAGAATTGCAGCCGATAGGAATAGTGGGTGGTGGTGCCTGTGGGTGAGTACAGGCCACCATGGAGACCCTGTTCCTCCCCACCCCCGTCACCAAACAGGAGCTGCCCCCTGGGAAGCACCCTGCGCCTCAGTCCCTTGTCCCATCCCCGAGCCCCCTCCATCACCCTAACTCTCTTATAGACCCCAGCCTTGAGCCTGCTCCTGCTCAGACCTTTCACCTCCACTCCAACCTCCTGCCCTGACCCAGCTCCTGTACTTCAAACCCTTTGGCCCCCTCCTGGAGCTCCCTTTTGGACCTCAAACTCTTCATCCCCCACCTCCAGCTCCATCCCAGATCCTGCACCCCAGCCAGAGCCCTCATCTCCCCAACCCTGAGCCCCCTCCCATACTCCAAATCCCTCAGCCCCACCCCCGCTACAGTTTCTCAACATACTTTGCTCATCACCCTTGCAGCCAGGGGCTTAGAACCAGCTGCCCATCCCCACCCCCACTCGCCAGGCAGCCACTTACAGATAGAAGGTGAAGACTGCTGAGTGCAGGCAAGGCTGTGAGCCCCTTGCTCTGAGCAACCCGCTCTCAGGAGCATCCCATAATGTCATGTTCGCAGTTACGAACATTTCAGAGCTAGAAACAACCCCCACTCCTGAGGTGTCCGTAGCCTCTGAGATTTTTCCCATAAGTACAAAACTCCAGCTATAATGTAAGTGCTTCGTGTTTTTTTAAGGTCTTTTGTTTGCCTTGAAATAAAATTCTCTTAGCTGTTTGAGGCATTTAGTCGGAATGCTTTTAGCAGGACTCTAGTGTCTCAGAGGGCATCGTGTGCGTTTATGTATGGGAGCACAAGCAACCATACAGGATACTAGCAGCGCTCGCTTTTACTGCTCTGTGCTGGGAGGAATTGATTTTGGAGTTAGGGGAGACAGATTCAAATTCTTTATTGAACTTGTTGCCAACCATTACTAACGATGTAAAAAAGGTGGAATGTTGCATGGGTTAAACCTGGATGTGACCAAAGATTGTTTAGAAAAAGCAAAATAATATATTCCTGTGTGCAGTCTTTTAATTTCTGCGGGTGTGTTTGTACCTGTAGCTTTTTAAAGGCTATTTAAGATAATCTTTTACAGTAATAATATATTGTCATCCCACATGTGGATAATATAGCTGCCTGGAGAACACATCATCTGGCAATTAGACTACAAGGTAACTTCCTATAGATTTGTTAGCACACTGAAGGAAGAGGAAGGATGGGCTCGTATGTCAAGCACAGGACTAGGAATCCGAAGACTAAGACCTGGATTCTGCATCTGGCCTTGGTTCTGCTACAGGATTGCTGTGTGATCATGAGCTAGTCATTTAACTGTTCAGTGCCTCCAGTTTCCTCCACAGTAGAATGAACAACACCTGCCTTATAGAACTGTTGTGAGGCTTATGTGACTGGGATTTGTGAAGCACTGTGAGGTCTTGGCCTTGGACATACAGGCCGAACCTCTCTCGTTCGGCACCCTCAGGGTCTGATGGGTGCCAAATAAAAGAATTTGTCAGACTGCGGGTCGTTGATATTGTCTAACAGCATTACTAACACTTCCATTACTTACTGGGCTTTTAGAAGACATATAAGGGTAAACTGGAGCCAAATTACAGCACAGAACACACAGAGCCAGGGCTGGTGGCTGTAAATAAACTTTATGGGTCCACAGGTAACTTGATCACACGCGTGATAAATGGTCATCTGGCTAACTGAAATCATGCAGGATTATGGATGTTGCTGGACACGAGAGTGGCGGATTGGAGAAGTTCAACCTTTACTGTAGAAATGAAAAGTAAAAGTACTATTATTAGTTCTGCTTGGAGTATAGAAGTAACTAGCTATTGCAAGATTTGTTGAATGTTAACTCTTGGGAAAAAGAGAATGAAGAAATGGTGCTCTGACGCTTTAAGTACAGGGCTGGGAAGTCTGACTTCTAAACCCATGTCTGCCAGCTTGTCTATCAATTTCCTGGCTGGGACAAACATCTTAACTCTACCTCAGCTTCCTCATCTGTTTACCCAGTTGGAATAATAATGTTGTGAGGCTTAATCAGAGATTGTTTTCAGAGTGCTTTGCATCAGAATAGCGTGGTGTAATTTTAAAGATGTGTCCTTCCTCTAAACATGAATTGTATGCAGTTACAATATAACTTTAAGAAATCAGTCTGATGTACAACTTCTGTTGAGTGATTTTTCTCGTGGAATGACTAGTTCTTTAAATCAAAACAACAGAAAGGAAAGATGTGTACCATTAGAAAAGATGATCTGTTAATTCTGGCTGTGCCATCTCTGAAACCTGCATCAGTGTAACTGTTCTTATCTCTTCCTTCGTCCCCCAGATTTTCACCAAGTCCTGCTGCTTGTAATTCAATTCACATCGTTCCCCTGAAATTACTCATACAACAACTGGCATTATCCTTCCTTATTTTCTTTGACAGAAGATGCATTCCCCATCACTTAGTCTCCTCCACACCTGTGGTCCTGGTAACAAGCAATAATAAGCAGTGAGTCACTGGACATATTCTATGTTTCTGATATTGGCTTTGGCTCTAGTGACAAGTGCCAACATTTAAAAAAAACCACCCCAAAGGCCCTGAGGATGTGATAGCTTGAATTATTTCCTTTCAGCTCTTCCTTCCTGAGAGTGGAAATCCAGCTTGCATGAGTAGTTTGTGAACTGGAAACAAGTTGCTGACTCTGTTGGCTGTGATCCTCAACCCAGGATGAAAGTGAGAGCTCTCTAGCGCATTAAGTCTCGTACACTGGCCTCCTTGCTTGCTGAGCCTCTTTTCAGGCTGAAAAGATTGTGAAAATGTTGCCAAGCCCCTCTTTTTAGTGGTTGCATGTTCCCATGATACCCCATCTCACTTGACTTTGAAGTGGGCAGCCGTGAGGATTTTTTTCCTTTCAGAGCTCTGCAAGTGCTTGCTGCAAAGGTCTGCCTGGCTTTAAAGTTTCCATGAACTTCGTTAGTCAGCCCTAGCTTTGATGAGGACTTTAAAATCTCAAAGGTCAGAGGTCCTCTTCCCCAGGGAACAGAATTTGTCTGTGTTACACCAGTGACCGGACTAGATGGTCATAATGACCTTAAGCACTCTGAATTATCTGAGGGCTCCTTGCTGTGGGCATGATCCAAAGCCCATTGTGGTTAACAGGAAAAGGCATCTTTGCAGGAAGCCAATGGACTCTGAATCAGGTTCTGCATCAAACCCTGTTGTAACATCCTTTTCCCACCTTCCACACACAGCACAGATGGTGCAACATTAGGGAACACTATCTTGTGTTCCAAAATGACCAGTACAATCAGTTCCTGACACAATCAGCTTACAGTTTGGTTTTACATTTCATGTGGTCTCTCTTATATACATTTACTTTGGTTTTCATTGCTAACTGCATCTGATGCAGCAATCAAGGTTTTGTTTTCTTTTTTGTAAAGAGCTGGTGAACCATTATTTATTCACTTTAGCCCCGTGAGACCACACATCTGCTGCAGTACAGCTGGTAGGTGTGTCCCCAAGGGCTGGCTGCCTTCATTTTGTGGATGGTATTGCTTTGTACTGTCCACCTGCATGTCAGAGATCCCTGTGCTAAGCTTTGGTTAAGATTGAAAATAAACACACTTGTTGTTTTAATGCCTGCAGCAGACTTATGGGGACTCTTTGGCCTGTGCGAGGCTTTTAAGCCACACCTATTAAGTGGCCTGCACATGGAATAGAGCTGCATGCCTGTCTGTCACTGAACGGAATGTCATGTGTGCTCAAGAAATAACTATCTGTGTTGTTTCCCTGCCACTGTCTCTGATGAGGAGCTTTCCTTTGGGGCCAGTAGCTGGGCCTCACTCTTTCAGGGTGGCCGAGAGGCAGAAAAGTCAACAGATACCGAATCGGTCACAGTACTAAACTATTGTGCAGGGGGTGGCATGAAGGGTTTGCTGGGCAGGTGACGGGTTTCAACTCTATTAGGAGTTATCTTGTCTTTCTTTCTGTCACAGACACACCCAGCAAAAACTGAACAAACCCTATCAAGCTATTTCTCCTATGGATTGCTAAATTCTTTGGATGCACTTTCTCCTGTGGGCAGCATTCCTCCCTGCCTTATTCTCTTTGCCCTCTGTCCTCACTGCTGGGAGCAGATAAACTCTGGTCTTCTTCCATCCAGGCTGCTGATAGGGGAAGCATCTGCTGGGCAGAGCCCAGCAGGATTTTCTCTCCTTTCCTGTAGCATTGCTGACTGCTGCTTCCCTCAGTGTCCCATCTGGGAGGTGTTCTCCAGCACTGGGGCATTCTCCTTCCTGCTCTGCCTGACGTGTGTCCGGTCCAAGGCTGGAGGTGCTACCTCTCACCTCATAGGCAGGATGTGCTCTGGCAAGAGCAGCAAATCGGAGTGTTTGGTCCCTACACAGTGCTGGGCTTGCTTACTCCTTCACATTGTAGTTTTGCACACTGGCACCTGCCTTGGCTGTCTAAAGAGAGAGGCTGAGAACTGAATGCACGTGCGGGCCAAAGTAGCTACTGAACCCTACCAGTGGTCTTGGGTTGGGTCCTGTTGCTGGTGCAGTGGCAGGAAGTTCACACTGGTTCTGTGCTTAACCAAAAGTCTCTGAGTCAGCCCAACCTTTCAGCAATTGAGAGCTGTCGGCAACGATCCTAATGGGTTCCTCTCCCCGGGCTTCCAGTGATCTGTTGTCAGCTTAATGCTAATGGAGGCCAAAGGTAGAGAGGGAGGGTGGGTGGCGTGGCCTCCCCGCTTGCCTCAGTTCATGACCAGGTCACATTTGAGTAGCATTGTGACCCCATATGCCAAATGGCAGTGCCACTTTTGTAGCCTTTCTGATCAGTGCCCGTGGGCATTGGGAGCCCCCAAGTAGAACCAGGCTTTTGGTGCTTCCTGGGGCAGCAGAGAGGGATCGCTGGGATGAGGTATGAGGTACTCAGCACTGCTGGCCGCTGCTGGGGAAGGTGCTTTTTAGTCCCACCGCCTCTCCTTAAGAGCTTGAAGTTGGGGGCGGGGCAGCAGGAGTGGCATTTGTGTGGAGGTTGTTATAGAGTGGTGGGGAGATAACAGATCCAGGTGCAATGGTCACGTGAGAGAGCTCAGAAAATAGGTATGGAGGAATTGTAAGGGGAGAACTTGTTACTGGGGCAGCAGGGAGTGGGGAGGTGTGTGGGGCTGAGTGCAAGTCTGAGGAGGGAGAGGAGTGAGCGGGCCTCCTCAGGAAAGCTCTAGTTGTCGCCCTGACCTTATAGGAGCTCAGGCCCTGCCTGTGAAATTGAGGATACATCCTGTCATGATGCTTGCACATAGTCTGTATCACTTAGCCCTCTGTCAAGCTGCCTGTTTTACTGGGGGTAGTGGGGAATTATTATTAGTCATTCACTGCACAATATTCTTTATGCTTTGCAAATTTTCCTGTGTGGTGGGACCCACTTAGGCCATTAGGAAAGCAGGGCTTGTTTAAAAATTGTGTTAACACATTTTAACAACTATATTTTTAAATGCCAGTGTAAACAGGGTTTAACCCCTGGGTTTGATCGCAGTCCACTGAAACGTTTTCACAAGCGTTAAACCCTGTCTGTGCTACTGCTTTAAAAGACTGTTAACTAACGTAACAAAACAGCAGAAATGTAGCACTTTAAAGACTAACAACATGATTTATTCGGTAATCGGCTTTCGTTGGACAGACCCACTTCATCAGATGAATTTAATTTCCAATACAGATGGATATTCATAAGTACAGAGGAACAAAAAAAAATGCATTAAAAACCAACAAATCAAGAACATGGGACTGAAGGATGAGGCAGAGCGGTGGGGGATGTTGTGTCCTCCTTGGGTCTAGAGGTGTCTAGATGCAGTTTGCAGCCAACTCAAATGTCAGGGAGAGGGTTTACGGTAAAGATGAATGAAACCTCCCAAATCGTTCCACGTGTAAATGCAATTTTGTCTAAATTAACACCCCCATTTAGAGGGTAGGTTTTCTGTGATGTAAGTCAGTGCTTCCCAATCTGGTGGCCGCGAGGATATTACAGAGTTTCCGTGAATAAATAAAAATAGTAGAAAATAGGTTTTAAATAAATTGCAAAGTTACAATTATTATTTTCAAATTTAATATCTTCCATTAACGTTAATTGCTGTCTGAGAAGCTATGTTATGGTTTCCTGTTTCGTTTCATGAAATGTACATAGCAGCTAGAATTGGCTTTGGGAGCTCCATGAATGGTTTGGAAGGGGTGATTTAGAGTCCGCACTAGTGGAGGTTGGGAACCACTGAGTAGGTATTTCTCTGGGAATGGTTTCACTCTGAAACACTGAGGAATGTCAGTGTAACATACAGCACAGGGACAATTTCTGCTTTGCTCTCTTGGTCTGCAGACTGAGCTGTGTGGAATACATTTGACCTTTTCAGTCCCAAAAAGGATTATCGGAGAATCATAAAATAATTGGTAAGAGTCTGAGCTAGAAAAGAGCTGTTCAGCCATCCAATTCATCCCCCTGCTAAGGCAGGATTGTTCCCTACAGTGTATTTTCTAGTGTTAGTTTTAAATGATTGGGCTTCTATCAGGTCTCTCGGGAGATTATTCGGCAGTCTAGCAGATCTCACCGTTAGCGAGTTTCGTCTGACATTCAGCCTAAACTTTCCTTTCCTTAATTTGCTCCAATCATTTCTTGTTATAGCCCTTTGGCCACCACTTTTTCTGGATTTTTTTTTACACCCTTCAATATTTGTAGATGGTTCTCCTATTACCCTGCCAGGAATTTTATTTTTATAAATCGGTCCCCGTAGTTCACTAATGATTTGTGCAGCTCTATTGGTAGGTCTGCATCTTTCTGACTGGCTAATTACATGCTGATTCTGTGAGAATCCTCAAGCACTCAGCACCTTCCAGGCTCAGGCCATGAATGTGCATTTTCTGTACCTACAGGATAAGAATGGAAATCTGAGCCAGCCTCCATCTCTGGATATCGATGATCTTCGGAAGTATTCAAAATCTAATCCCAGCATGAAGGAGGTGTTGTGGTGGATGTAGCCACCCCAGAACAGGAAGCAAATGATCCAGAGTTTTTATTGCCAGTTTTGACACATAGTCATTCAATGACTATGGGAATGTTACTTGCCTCTCTATGTCTCAGTTTCTTAATCAGGCAGCTGAGTCTTATGATACTTCATAACATCTTTGACATTTATGGATGGCTAGGGCTGGGTGGTATTGTCATTATTTATTACTGTTATTGTTATTGCAACTGGTTCCTTATCTTTTTAATGTCAGACCAAAACACCAGGTTGGAAAGACTCTGTGTTTTAAATCCCACTTCTAAGATCACCTAAGGACTGTCCCTCATTTAGCCAATGCGCACACCATTTTACTTGACAATCAGCTGGCCATTTTTTATATTTATCCAGGAAAAAGGCATCCGTTTAGTTGTGACCTCAGTCTTTGTGTGTGTGTGTGTGTGTGTGTGTGTGTGAGAGAGAGAGAGAGGGAGATAAATGTTTTCTTGTAAATAAAGAAAAAAAAATTTTGGTAAGGTTGCACGTTTACAGGTGGCCAGAAGATATATTTGCAGCTGAACTTCTACTACAAGTAAGAGGATAAGAAAGCATAAAGAGACTTTTTTTGTGTGTGTGTAAATCGCATACATTTAATAAAAGTCCTGAACACATCTCTTAAATTTTAATACCTGAATTTGAAGCCCAGTAGTCAGTGGCATTTTTAGCACCAGACTGAGAGCACTCTTAGGTGACAGGCAGTTGGTCCTTTCCCCTCTTTTACTTTCTTTTAACACAGTAACACTGCCAGTTGGGTGTTCGAAAGCCTCATTAAGTTTCCTCACTGTTTGGCAATAAGATCTTACTTGTTCTTTGCTCTGTTCTGTTCCTGAAACCTTTGCAGTTTTTGAATTGTTGTTACTTGTTATTTTGATGTAATGTTGGATTATTTGCCTTGCTGTGAAACCAAATTTAAGTTCAGTGATTTCTTTTTTTGTTTGTTTGTTTGTTTTAGAAGCAAATTGAGATGTATTGCCAAAAATATAAGTAATGAGTTTAAGAAGGGTAGGGACTTGGGGAGCTGGGTGGGCGATGAAAAATGAGACTGATTATTAGACAAGTGAGTTGAACAGGAAATTGTAGCATTCAGTGGTTAAATCACCTGTCCCTTAGGCCAGATAGGCCACCAATGTTGTTTGTTTCATCTCAGGTCTCTTGAGATGTTAACTGTACTGTTTAGAGATGTGTGATCTTCAAAACATTTTTTGTGCATGTCTGGTTATTTGAAATGAAACCTGCTTTTAAAGTGTTGTTCTCTTTTGTAAAGCAAGTCTGTAGTAATGACAATGCAGAACTGCAAGTTGATTTGGTTCCCAGTGGCTCTCTCTATATGTCATAAACTCCATTATGCAAGCAAAGCATGTGGGTTTTATGCTGAGCAACAGCTTTGCAACACCAGCCTGAGACAGGTATGTTTAAAAATCAAACTTGTTGCTTACATAAGGAAAGCAGAGCTTTTGTGGCATTGAATTAAATTAATAAAACCTGCACTATGCAGCATGACAAAATCATTTCACTGGATCTCGGAAGAACCATCCACCGTGTCTTTGGGAAATCATTTATCTGGCTTTCATTTTCTTGAGGGCGGTGAGTAGAAGCCCCCAACTAAAACAGGGTGCATAGATTCTTTTTTCAATAGGAGCAATGAAGCGAAATTGCCAACAGAATCACTTCTGATCAAATGAGTTCCCGCTGCAGAAATTGACTGTGCTACCCAGGTAATGAAATGTTACAGTGTTCATCTGCTCCTGAGTCAGTTAGTATTGCTGTACGCTCTCTTCCTTTTTCACATGCCTCACAAATCTGGAAAGATGGAAGTGTGAAAGGTTTTGGCTCCCTAGAACAGACTTCTGGAAGCAGAAAAGCTTAGTAATAGGTCTACAATAGCTACTCCGTCAAAGTGTACTACAGTTGGTGGTAAGATTTCCTAAGAATGGCACCTCTGATTTGCATAGAAAAGTGCTGTTCTTGATCTACTGGCTTAGAAGGAGTGTGTGACTAATAGCCTGCAGCTCTGTTGCCCCTGGCTAGGATCTCCTTGCTTCTCATGAGCTGAGGCTGGTCAGGTCTGATCAGATTTTAATGGGAGACCCGGAACTGAGGGTGATGTCATCTGTGATTGTCTGAGTGGAACTCTTTCCTTTGAACCTATGCTGGTTCCTCAGGAAGGCACAGGGATGGCAGAGTACTGCTGGTGTTACGCTTGTTTGGATGAGCTGACAGATGGGGGGCCTTGTCCCTTACTGTGGTTTTTAAATACCCATGTCACACTTTGTACTGACCGGGTTGTGAACCTGGTGTCTTGGCCAGATTGCAGACTAAGGAAATTGAATTCTGTGAGCCATATGCTCTTTCTTAAGGCATAGAGGAGAGGAAATCCACTGAGGAAGGTGTGGTGGGCCCATGTGGCTAAGCAGCATGGTCCCAACCTCCATATGGACTCTCAGACCGTGCTTGCCCCACCCCCATGAGCTTCATGTAGGAAAGGGAGAGGACTAGCGTTGGTGGCCTAAAAACTTTCTCCTTCCACATCTTCAGGTGAGAGAAGACCCATGGGATCAGCTGTCTGCTTAAAACTGTATGCTCTCTGGCTCCTCTTTGCAGGACTGCAGTGGGCAGGTGACCGCCAGTGGAAAAGTGGCTGTTGCTGATTTGCTTCTCTGTGGCTAGGTGTGGTCTGTGGGGTTGGAGAACCTGGATCCCAAAGGGTCTGTGGTCGAGAAACCCTCTTCCAGAGAGCATTAATCAACCCCTGCAACAAATCACGTAGCCATCTTCTCCCCCGTCCCCCATAAGGAGATTCCATAAAATCCAATAGGGCTGTTGTTATTGATTGTGCATGGAAGGTTGTCAGCATGGTAATGAGTGTCAGCAAAAAATCCTAAGCAGGGCACGTAGAGTTTTTGATGCTCTCCTTTCTGGTGAAGCTATAGCCATTGTACATCATTCTCCTGACTTTGTTCCGTATGGCTTGTGAGTCTTTGCACTTATGTCTCCCTTGCAGTGTCACCTTCCTAGGGGATTTCTCTCTTCTTTGTCTTTTCATCACTGTGGTATGGTACTGTTCTCCTTCCCCAGCTGTGTCTGCACTTCAGTGATGAGCATTTCTTACACGGGTGTGTAGCTTGTAAGATGCTTTGTTGGTGTTCTGAATGAAAGGCACTTGCAAATATAAGTTTATTACTGGTCATAATAAATTTTTGCCTTTTTAATAGCTTTGTGTCTTATTTTCTTCTCTGGCAAGTCATCATTTAATCTCTATCCCTAATTTGTAAACTATATTCATTGCCACCCAAATTCCTGCAAGAGCATTTTGCCTGGCTATTTTTTCTTTCCTTCTGTGTTACAACTTAATTGAACTGAATGAAATATACATGAACATGAATTGGTGATTACTCAGCCATGCTTGCTTTAATTCACAAATGTAATTTAACATTTTTTTACTAACTTCAATTGGTAGTTTCAAAGCATAGATCATTAAACTAATTAGAGCTTTCTAAATATGTCAAGCAGATTATGTAGCACACACAAAAATACACATGCACTGTATAGTATTTATAAGCGTTATTGCTAGCCTGAACCATCAGCAGTTTTATAGTTCAGGTGGCAGTTATGCTAGCTTTCTAATACAACAGCAGTCCAATAATTACCCTTCTGTTCTTGATATCCCTCCTCACGCCTCCAAAAGTCCCATGTGATTGAAATCATGCAGATTTGATCTTTTAACCAGTTTTTTTTTAAGGCAACACGTCTGTTGAATCTGTAACCTGCAGTGAGAGACTTTGGGCTTGTCTACACTTGCTCTCAATTTTGAAGGGGGTGTGGTAATCAGGGTGATGGGAGATTACTAATGAAGTGCTGCGGTGAATATGCAGCACTTCATGAGGCTAATTCTCCCCCGCGGCAACTTCAATGTGTCAAATTTTGAAGTGCTGACATGCGTGTAGATGCAAGCACTTCGAAGTGCCTACACTACTTCGAAGTGGCCACAGCTACACGGATGCCAGCACTTCGAAGTTTGACAATTCGAAGTTGGACACTTTGAAGTTGCTGCGGGGGAGAATTAGCCTAATGAAGTGCTGCATATTCACCGCAGCGCTTCATTAGTAATCCACCGTCATCCTGATTACCATGCCCCCTTGTAAATTGGGGACAAGTGTAGACAAGCCCTTTGAGAAGTTAGGTGCAATACAAACTGCCATTGAAAAATCTTCCTAACTTAAAAAAAAAAAAATTCAGATAAACCTATAGCTCAGAAAGGACTTTTCCTGCAAACTTACTGTATCCTTTGTGAGATTTAAGGCTCAGTCCTACAAGTTGCTTCTGAAACTCACTGGTGAGTGAGTTACAGGTCCCTCCCATGTGCCTGTTTTTGCAAAGGAGACAAGTATGTCACAGCCCCAGTTAGAAAGCCTGGATTCTTGAGTTCAAGATATATGTTAGCCACTCTGAAGGTGCTTGGTTTCATCACTTGGCATCAGCCAAGAATACATCCATCACATTAAAAGCTCTCATGCTGCTGAGCTTTGGTGCTGCCAACTTCAGGCGAAGTTGTGGGATGCTCAGCCCTTGGCAGGATAAAGCCTTTAAGCCCCAGTTAAGGAAAGCATCCCTATTCCAGACTGCACTCGAGCACTTCTGTGATGAGTGGGTAGTTTTTGCTGCAGTCTGCTCCAGCAGAGCTCCTTTAAGAAATTACTTTCAATCTGGCTATGAGTTAGATGCAGTGTGTATGTGTTGGTCTGTGTACGTAGCCAAGATCTTTAGCTGGCGTAATTTCACTTGAAGCCAGTGAGGCTCCACGTAGCCACAGATGAATGCCTGTGCAGAAGTTCTTAACAGGACTGGAGTCTTCTGCTTGATTACTTTATGTACCAATCCAGGCACAGACTGTAATCCACCTTTGTTGGCAAAATCAAAAGCTGGTTTAAACTCGAGTGCTTTTACGATGTACTCTAGTGCAGAGGTGGTAGTCAGTTATTTTTTTTGTCAAGGTCCACGTTTCTTAGTCAAGGTTCAGACTCAAGAGAAAATTACAGTAATAATGCCCCCAGCCTCCATGATGATGATAAGTAAAAAAGATTTTGGAATCTGTTCAAAAGCCTCCAGTAGTCTGGATTTGGCCTGCAGGCCACCTATTAACTACCCAGGTGTGTGTGTGTGCGGGGGTGTGTGTGGGGGGGGAAGAATAATGGCATTAAGTTATTCCATGGCTCATTTTGGTCCAGAGCATTTTTGTCCAGAGTGTTTTACATCCATGATGACAGCAATTGTGTCACGGCACTATACAGTGAGAGTGCATTTCCGGGCTCAGAGACTGCAGGAAACCTCACTCGATCTGCCCTGTGAAATCAATTTGATAATCTAGCGTATTGTCCTTTCCTCTGCTCTTATTTGTTCCTTACGCAAACAAAACACCTGTTGAAGCCATGGATCGGACTCCTCATGGTTAGTAACTAGCCACAGTTTCCCATTTACAGGATGTCAAAATCCCTGTGTGGTCTCTCTTTAAGAAAACAAAGCCCAATACTGTGTGCAAAATGAGGCCTGCCTATGTGGTGTCTGCAAATGAGGGCCCCATTATTGTCCCTGGAGCTTTACAAGTTATTAGCAGAAGTGTAATACATAATCACTGTCCTGTGGAAAAGTGGCACCGTTTTCCTTTAGAGCTGGTCATGGGTGAATCTGCAGGTGCTGATTCATGGGCTGCATGATGCAATCCATCCTGCTGAAGTAGGAATTTCAACAGATGCAAGCATCATGTCCCCGAGAGACCTTCCTCTTTCATTTCCTCAGTATTATGGCTGCATATTTTAGCCATGCCAGCTAGAGGCATGGAGCCAAATCTAGCCCTGATGTAAGTGCATTATCATCAATGGAGTTGTCTGCCCTTACACAAGGCTAACTTTGGCCCATGGTAGTTAAATTTCTGTAATTATTTCCACTAAGCCCTTCTCTTTATTCAGGGGTTTAGAAGCTGGCTGTAAAAAAACGTGCTTCATGCTGACAGTTGGCATACACTACTCATCATCCTGGGAGCAAGGGTTTTTGTTGGTAGTGGATTTTTTTTTAAACAGATTGGAAAAATCCTTTTGGGGGGTGTAGTTTTTTTTTTTTTTCTTTCCCTGTGATTTCCTGGATTAGAGAAAAATAGAAGTTTGCAGGTGACTAAGTAATACCAGAAAGCACTCTGAAGTGTCTTGGTCTTCAGCATATAAGTGCGAATCCACAAGGAGCTTTCAGTCCTGTGATGTAAGTTAGAGCTATGAAAAGACTGGTCTCGCATCACGCCGTGGATCTGGCTTCAGAATTCATGGGAGAAAGTGACACCCGCCCCCCCACCCCCAGAAAAGACTGGAATGATCTGTCCCAAGAATGAGCCACCAGGAATAGAGGGTGGGCCAAACGAGTAGCCCTCCTTCACTTCAGTGGGCTGCAGCAGCCTCTGGCCCACTGAGCTTCCACCTGTGGCTCCGCAGGCCCCCTAAGTGCCCTTCCTCCACACCTCTCACACACCAGACCCTGCCCGTGCTCTCCCAGCACTCTTGAAGTGACAAAATTACCTGATTCGTACTCTGTCCCTGTTCTTCCCCTTCCTTCCTTGAGCTGGAATGTGGTGAATAGCTGATTCATGGTGTTCTAGCTCTGGCAGGGAGGGGCGGGAGCAGGGACGTAGCACAAATCAGGTGATTCGCAGTGCTGTAAACGTTCTGGGAGGGAGTGGGGTGGCTTAGGAAGTGCATGGCTTCGGTGCCCTGGTGTGCAAGAGGCACATGGGGGTCTTTGGGCTTCAGGTGGCGCCCCAGTGGGCTGCATGTGGCCAGTAGACCGCAGGTTGTCTACCACTGGTCTGGCCTATGTTTCCGTGTACCACTGCCCCCTGCTGGATAGAACTGTTCCTCTGTGTGTCATAGGCTCTGGACAGCTGCAGGTAGCAAGTAACTTATCTCGTTTAGCCCTGTTTTCTGTACATAAATTGGCGCAAGTAGATGTCAGCCTGGCTGTGTTGTAAAATATTAATTGCAATGTTGACCAGTCATGTTTTGGTTAGGTGAAAAATAACATAGTGCAAATCAGTTACATAGTGTGATTGGTGCAGCTGAAGAATTTGATAAACAAGAATAGAGTTTCAGTGGCGGTGTGAATTCTTGAGCCCAAGTGCATTTCCATGAGTATCCCTGATCCTTCCAGAATGTATCTTTTATGTTTGAAGAAGAATTTAGCAAATGTTCTTAGGAACAGAAAAAGTTGCTCCTATGATTGTGGAATATGATTAAAAGTGGTTAGGAATTCTGTCAAGAACTTGCTTTTTTATCAAAATAAAAAGGCAGTCCAATAGCACTTTAAAGTGCTATTGGACTGCCTTTTTTTTTTTTTTTTTTTTGATAGAATATAGACTAACGTGGCTATCTCTCTGTTGCTTTTTTTTTTTTTTTTTTAAATCTGAACTCTTTGCAGTGCTTGGCCAATTCTGCTGCTAGCTTCTCTGAGCTTCTCTAGTAGTTCAGATGACCAGTGTACTGTGGGCTTGAATCAGGGAGATCTGACTTTTGCTCCAGCTGCTGTCATGAGATGCTATATGTCTGATACACAATTGTCTCGCATCTAGGGAGCCATGTTTGTTAGAATACTTACCTATTACCCATGAATTTGGTGAGCCTATTCAGGCTTTGGCCACACTACCCCATCCTTTTGAAGGGGACTTGGTAATGAGCCACTTCAACAGATGCTAATAAGGTACTACCATGAATATGCAGTGCCTCATTAGCATAATGCCAGCTGCGCATGCTTTTAAATTGCCAGTTTCAAAATGCACGCTGCCTGTGTAGCCAGGGGCCTTTCAAAGTGACAACCCCCCACCCCGATTTGGAAAGCCCCTTCTTCCCATTTGGTTTTGGGAAGAAAGGGCTTTCGAAATAAGGGGATGTCCTTTTGAAAGGGCCCCAGCAACATGGGAGGCATACATTTACAAACCAGCACTTTCGAAGTGTCTGTGGTCACCATTATGTTAATCAGGTGCTGCATATTCATGGCAGCACCTCATTAGCACCTGCCAAAGGGGTTCATTACCATGCCTCTTCCTAAAGGATGGGGTAGTGTGGCCACAGTCTCAGTATTTTGAAAAGCACATTCAGGTCAACAGGTGGGAGTGCAAAGTACAACACCATTAGAACATTAACAAGCTAATACAAATGTCTTGTTCAACATCCAGTAAGAGACAGAGCATTTAAAACACTTTTGGATTCTACTTGCCCCCTTTGTATCAAAATACAAAGGTATTAGAATGAGGCAAATGCACTTAGAAACATGTCACTCATATACAATGTGATCTTTATTGATAGTGTCTGTTTTTCATTTTCAATAAGTCTTACTAAATTAAACAGTGCTGCTTTATGTCCCTTTTGCAGCCGCATGAATGTGGCCTGGCATAGGTGTGGGAACTGAGGCAGGGGATGCTGCAGCACCTCTGGGCTCCCAGCCTCTGTCTTGGTGGACCGTCCCTGTGGGCCAGGACTTTGCTCCTGGCTTCAGATAGGGTGGGGATGGATGAGTAAGGGGGGGCTGTATTTCAGCGCCCCCACTCTGAAAAATGTCCCTGCATCATTGTGGCATGGGAAGAATCGGTCCCAATGTACAGCGATCCCCTTTGCATCCTTGGTCTACACTAGATCTTACAATCGACTGCAGAGACGCAATTCTAGCTACAGACCTGCGGTCGACTGTAAAGTCTGTCCTCACTGAGGAAGGTTGGTGGGAGCATTTCTCCTGTTGACCTCCCTTATTGCTCATGAGAGCAGGAAGACGGGGTCGACTGCAGACCCCAGAGAGATTGATTTTGCTTGTTTTTACCAGACGTGCAAAATCGAATCCAGAAGATCCTCTCTGAACAGGTCATTCTCTCGGTAAGTGTCAACAGACCCTTAGAAACAAAGAACACCTGCGTAGTCACTCAGTAGACTGGCTGCCCCTGGAGGCACTGAGCTGGAATGGCTGGTTAAGAATGTGGCTCTCACCCTGAAAATGTTTGTCTCTGGGTAATTTTACTCGCGTGCATAGGTCCGTTTTTGAAAACGGCGCAACCTAATGGCTGATGTAACATGATGAGTATTTCACTGGCACACCGGCTGCAGTAAGTATTGATAAATATGTATTTTTAGTATGTGTGGTAGAGTCCAGTATGTATGCGCGCATTCCCTTGTATACCTTAGGTTATAGAACTGAACACTAAAGAGCCAGCTTGGCCACAAGGCCTCTTTTTGTTTTTGTCCAAAGGTGTTGAAGATCCAGAGCTTCGGCTGAAGCTGCTGGGAGCTGGAGCTGCCCCTGTACCTCTTCTAACCGAACCTGTAAATCAAATCCTGCCACCTTTACTCTCATGGGCTACGTCTACACTAGCCAAAAACTTCGAAATGGCCATTTGCGTGGCAATTCTGAAGTTTTTGGCTAGTGTAGACACAACCATGGAGTAATACCCCACCTTGCACTTTGTTCCACTTATTTCAGTGGGCTACTGTCCAAGCAAGGAACTATCCAATGTGTTACAGCAACTAACCTTGTGTGATGTGAGGCATAAGACTGGGACTTAGGGGGTCTGATCCATCATGGGGTACCGTGAAGCTTAGTTTCTTAAAGAGACATTGCCAGTTTGAAAATGTTCCAGATCTACCTCTGGGATTATAGAACCCCAGTGGAGATGCACTGATTAGCACCAGCTGAGGATCTAGCCTTATATATTACAAACATATCTTTTGACATAAATTACAGAAGACACAAGCTTGTTAAAAGTACATGTGCAGGGGCAGGGGCAGGGGTGGGAGGGGGAGGGGAGTTAGCACTCCAAACTTGTCACTTTTTTGCGTTCGTGTCAGCCTGGACCATGGAAATCTATAATGGGAGTTTTGCTTTTATTGAAAATATCCGTTTCCCTTTCCAGTTCTTTGTGCTTCAGTGTCTGGTTTTCTATCCAGCCAGGGGAGCGTCTTTTTTTTTAAAACAACTGTTTTCACTGAAATCAGAAAATGTGGAATAATTTCTACTGAATCAGCTCCCTGCCTCCAGGATCTACAGATGGCTCAAATGCTCCCCTTTTAATCCATGCAGGCTCTGCTGTCCCTCTGAGGCTACCAATAGACATGCACCTACCCCACGTCCCATAGCTTTCTTGGGAGTGCCCATCCCCTGTTCCACTGGGCATGCAGAATTCGCAGACTTGCTACTCCCAAAGGTATACTGCACACCAGTTTACCAGGATCACTGCATCACTCAGCTCCCAGCTCTGAGATTGGCTCATAGTGAAAACCAGGGCCCATGAAATTTTCAAAGAGCACAAATTTGAGGAGCACAAAGTAGAATTAATAGGCTTAAAGTAAAATTATAAGAGGCTTTCTAGAGCCTCAGCTTAATGAACGAGGCATTCTCTTGTCTCACATAATTTCTCTTGTGGTGTTATGCAGCCAGATCAGCTGTGATCTTCTGTTCATAAGACAAGCCAGCTGGCAGCCTGTCCTGTAGGTAAAGGATATCTGGGGTACCTCCACATTCCCTAGTATAGTTCCAACCATCCATTGTCTTTGCTTGTAAACAGGGTGATCCCCCTTCCCCCCGACCCCCGCACTGCTTATTTTATGTATATAATCTCCCCTGGACGCTTTATGATCACTTGATTAGCATTTTGTCCAGACAGTAAATAAGCATGGTGACATTTACAAAACTCCAATCTTTGTATAGCCAGTCAGGTAAGTAAGTGCCCTCCTGCTTGAAGGAAACGGATTTATCACCTTATCATAAACTAGTCCTGACTCATGGACTGTAAGATTATAATTCTCAGGATAAATACAGAATTATTTGCATATGATCTGTATATACATTTCAGAATGATTTATGATTTTTTTTGTGACACAGCCTTTCAGCAAAGACCTTACATAACACACTCTGATATACGATTATGTAAGTGCAAAGAGGTCACTGGGTCACAGTACAGAACCCCAAAGACTCCATTCTTCAGCAGTGGAAGATCATCGCACTGTCAGAAGTACTTAGCCTGCAGAAGAAAATTGAATTGGAAAAGAGATTATCAGGTTCTTAGAGTTTAAGGCCAGAAGGGATCCAGGGATCTCAGATAATTTCTCATGTATCACAGTCCTTTAAATTTCACCTAGTTAGTCCTGTATGGAGACCAGTAACTTGTCAGACTAAAGAATACTTTTCATCAAAGGCCTCCAGTATTGATCTGAAGACCTCAGCAATGGAAAATACACCGCTTCCTTTTGAAGTTTGTTCCAGCCCTAATCACTGCATTGGAAATGTGCATATTTTTCATCAGAATTGCAATATTGGATCAGACCAATGGTCCTTCTAGCCTAGTATCCTGTCTTCAGATAGTGGCTGAAGCCAGATGCTCTAGTGAGTATGAACAGAACAGGGCAATTTATTGAGTGAAACATTTCATTATCCAATCCAAGTCAGGGCAGTCAGAGGTTTGAGGACATCCTGAGCATGGTATTGTGTTCCTGATCATCTTAGCTAATAGCCATTGGTGGACCTGTCCTCCATTACTTATGCTTTTTTAAGTGCAGTTATATATTTTGCCTTCACAACATCCCTGGGAACCAGTTCCACATGTTGACTGTGCGTTGTGTGAAGAAATCTTTCCTTTTTTTTGAAACCTATTGTCTCTCTTAATTTCATTTGGTGACCTCTTGTTCTTGTGTTAAGTGACGGGTTAAATAAGCCTTCCTTGTTCACCTTCTCCACATTATTCATGGTTTTACAGACCTATATCATATTCCCCCTTCCCCCTTAGTCATCTTTTTTGAAAGCTGAACAGTTGCACTCTTCTAATCTTTCCTCAGATGGAAATTGCACTATACCCCTAATCATTTTGTATTGCTCTTCTCTGTAGTTTTTCCACTTCTAATATTTCTTTTGAGATCAGGTGCTTGGAACTGCATGTGAGGTTCAAGACATGGGTGTACCATGGATTTAAATGGCGGCATTATGATATTTTCTGTTGTCTTTATCTGTCCCTTTCATAGCGGGTCCTAACTTTTTTTTAAAAAGCTTTTTTGGCTGCTGCTGAGCATTGAGCAGATGTTTTCAGAGGGTTCACAATGACACCAAGATCTTTTTTTGAGTGGTAACAGCTAATTTAAACCCCATAATTTTGTATGTGTAATTGGGATTATGTTTTCCAGTGTGTGCTACTTTGTACTTACCAACATTCCTAATTGGAATTTGTCTGGCTTCAAGTTCCAGTCATTGTTCTCTAAACTAAAGAGCCCTTTCCTACTCTGTATTTTCGCCCCATGAATGTACTTGTACACTGTAATCAAGTCACATCTCAATCTTCTTTTTCATAAAATAAACAGCTTGAACAGTTCTGTTCCTCTCTGGCAAGGCAGATCTCCGGTCCTCAAAACTTTGTATTTCTTTTGGCTCTTTTCTTCACCCGCTCCAGTTTTTCAACATTTTTTAAAAAATGTGGATCCCAGAACTTGGGACAGTCTATTAGGCTCACCAAAGCTATAGAGAGAGGGTAAAATCACCTCCACACTTATGTTTGCTATTTCCCCATGTGTACGCCTGAGGATTGCATTGTCCCCTTGTACAATACGCTGAAAGTTTGTGTTAAGTTGCTTGTCCACTATGAAACCTAAATTAGAGGCACCTTTTCCAGAATACGCTCCTCCATTTGTAGCTTTGACTGCTTTTTGTTTTTACATACTTACTCGACTAGAGCCTCCTTCCCCTGCATGAGGCACGCCCATGGTGAACTGTAGGGCATGTGTCTACTGCTCTGGAGTCAAAAACAGATCCTGGCTCACTGTATCACTGAATCCCCGGGTCACTCCCCCCGCACCTCCAGGCCCTTATAACTTCTCCTAATCCATTTCATGGTGTGCAAGGCAGCCTACCTCACCCTAGCTCTATCATATAGATCAGGTCACTGTAGGAAACAGTTGCAGCCATGAGTAGTTTACCATGTAATCTTGCAAATTAATTCAGTTAAGTGAACCTTGTGTACCACTGGAATCAGTGGGCCTCTGGCTGCATGGAATAGCTTGCAGGATAATTTAAAGACAAAAGGCAATAAGCATGTAACAAATGATGGAGAAAATGGGGTGCTAGTTGTGATAAAAAGGAGCAGTAGTACAGGCAAAATGGCACACAACTTGATTTTTAACCTTGTCTTAGAGTTAATTTTTAATACTTTCTATATCCAGCTCTACGTGCACCAGCTTCTTCACATTTAAAATATTTCTTAAAATCAGTCTGTTTCTACCTTTTAAACACATACTGTCATCTGTTTTAATTTATTTATGTTTTTGAAGTAATAATTTGATCTTACAATACTTACCGTGGATTCCTTTGGGGGTGGAAAATGGTTTTTGTACTTTCAGGCCAATAATTATCTGTCAGTGTGAGAAGTGAAAAGGGGAATAAAAAAAAAGGGGGAATTTATTGACAAGAAACAGATCTCTATTCCAAAACTCATCATGGAGAGGTTTAACTTTCTGGTGCATCCCAAGAACTCACTCCAGCTCATTGCTGTTCAGCAGTCCCATTTGCTGTGCAAGCTGGAGAGCTTTATGATAATTTTAGCCAGAATAATGTTAGGGCACTTACGGAATTTACTTTGTAAGTTTCACACGATTGTTTGAATCATTACTGTTAAGATTTCCTCTCCTTCCTTTCTTGTCAGGTTCATTTTTTGTACAGTAAACCCTCAATTTTATGGGCCACGATTTAACGGACTTTGGAAACAGCGGATGTCTGCCAGCTGCCCCCCTACCCAAGCCTCGTTGTTCCTAATTGGAACCCATAAAATCCTAAATCCTGGCCTCCACCCACACAAAAAAGGCAACTTGCCGGAGCCGCCGCTGCTGTGGCTGGAAGCAGTCTGCAGTGGCTGAACTCTCCACAGTGGCCTGGACCACAGCTGGAGCTGCCACTCGCGCCTCCCACCAGAGGTGGGGTGCATACGCAGGCAGATGGCACTCGCATGCATGCTCCACCCCTGGTGGGAGGAGCACGTGGTGTCTCGAGAGGCTGTGGCGGCTCCTCCAGGCTGTGTGGCTCTTCCAGCTGCATGGCGGGTCCAACGCAGTTTGAGCTGTGCAGTGGGTCCTGCGGTGTTCCAGCAGTGGTAGTTCCAGTTCCAGCAGTGGCAGCTCTGGTGAGTTATGGGCATTTTTTGGGTAGGGGAGGTTGGGGCTGGGGGAGCCTGGTGGGTTGGGTGGGCAGTAAACCTCTGTATTTGACAAACTTTCAGGTTTGACAGACACCCCTCCCCCTAATTAGTCCATTTAAATCGAGTGTTTATTGTAGTTCAAAGAATGCAACAATGTCAAAACCAGTGGTTGTCTAATTTTGCATTCCCATAGATAGCCTAGAAAAAAAATCTGACAAATACTGTAGGGTAACGGGAAGGGACAGGTTGTAGCCTAACAGTTGAATGGAAGGTATAAAAACCTTTGTTAATAGTCTGGGGACATTTTGGGCGTTTCACCTCATTAAATAAATTATTGCACAGTGTCTTAAACACCATCAGTTCCGGCTTTTTGGTACAGCTTTCAGCATAGTTAAGTTGAGGCCAAGAAGTGATTGCAGTAGGTATCCTTTGAATTACTGAATATAGATAGAAAAAATAATAATTTAGGTCCTGATCCAGTGTCCATTGACGTTAATGGGAATATTTCTATAGACTTTACTAGGTGTTCTGTTGGGTCAAGCCTGCAGAAAGAGGATAATCCATTGTAGAAGTATGATAATTCACAGTGCATATGTAATTTGACTGGAATTCCCAAACCTCCTGGGAATGGGGCATTTCCAAAGGAGCGAATTTCATTCCCTTTAAAAACAAGTCCTCCAGCACCTTAGAGAGTAACAGAAAGCCTATGCATTAATATACTTTTTAGTCTCTAAGGTGCTAGAGGAATCCTTGTTGTTTTCACAGAAACAGGCTGACAGCTACTTCTCTGAGACTTACTCCCTGGAAGGTAAGAAATGGCAGAGAGGAAAAAGAGAAGGTTGCTTTTATTTTCTGTGTGTGAATCTTGTGAAAATCATTGATGCAAACGAAATTAGAGGTAAATAAAACCCACATCTCACAGGTATCATTTTCTTAGAGTTAGGTTTAAAGGGAATAATCTAGTAAAGGAAAACTAACAAGCATCTTAAAAGTATAACAGAATAAAATCTTATCATACCCTTCTTGTAAACTAGATACTGACTTCTATTTTAAAATATTTATTTTATGTTATAGCCTCTGTGTGTTATCACTGCAAAGGTGATGGACTCTGTTCACTGATAAAGTGTTCCAATTTTATGCAAGTGTAACTCCCCTTATTTAATTCATAGCCTTTTGAGGCCAGAGGGGGCCATTATGATCATCTAGTTTGACCTTCTACATAACCCAGATCATAGAATTTAGCCCTGTAGTTCCTCCGTCAACCTCAGACTCAGCATATCCTTGAGAAAGACATCAAATTTCAATTGTGAAGATCACAAAGGACAGAGAATTCACCACATTCCTTTCCAAAACTTTAATTGTGATTCATTATCCTCTTTCAAAAATTTGCATCTTGTTTTCAGTTTGAGTTTGTCTAATTTCATGTTATAGCCATTTTAGTCAGGCAGACAAAGGTACAATAAGGTCCCAAGAGCCTTTTAGCATCAGATCTCTCCTCTCCATCTAGATAGGTACAGACTGTATTCGAGTCACTGCTTAACATTCCCTTCAATAAGCTGAACAGATTATACGCTAAATTTTTCACTGGAAGGCAGGTTTACAGACCCTGAATTGTTCTTCACTGTTCTCCACTGCTGAAAACTAGAGCAATGAAGAGGCAAATCAAACCCCATCACTTATTTTGCTTCATTATAGAGGCTGTGATCTGGGTCTGCCGACAGAGGTGGCAAAGGGGGCACCTGTGTAGTGGCCTGGTGTTTTTAAAGGGGCCTAGAACTCCCATCCACCACCACAGTAAGACCAGGGAACTCTGCACCCCTTTGTAAGACTGGGAGTGTCACTCTGCACTGTTTCCGAGGGCTGGATGGGAAGGCCCAGTGCTGTGCTCCTAGCAGTGTGAGGGTTAGCTCCTGTCCTCCTTCCTGAGGCTCCGCCCCTTTGGGGGTGTGAAGCTGGCCCTTCTTGCACCTTGCCCCTGGGCTGGCAGTGGCTGGCAGCCCCACTTCCCTGATCCTTGCAAAAGTTTGGTGCTTGAGATGCATTCCAAGGTGTGAACTATTTGTACATCAGGCAAAGGGAAACATACAGAAAGCTGACTTTTTTTTTTTTTTAAATTAATCCCTGTACATGTAAATATTTGCAAATGCTTCCAAATGTCATGACTTGGGGCATTGTTAGATACAGCTCATGGTATACCAGTTCAATCTATTATGTAGCTTGGGTTTAGGTGCAGATTTGGGGGTGTGTGTCTTAGTTTGGTTCCAAGATGCTGAACATCTTCAGCTCCCACTGACTTCTTGCAGTGCATGGGAATTGTGTGATCTTCAGATTCAGGGGTTTTCAGTTTGGGGCTTCTGGCCTGTCTTAATCTACATGGCCTGTAAGGCAAAATGGGCTATCTGCTTTCAATGTACCAAGTAAATGTGCTTGGTAGGGATGCTCCCCGGCTTCTAAGATGGCAGAGTTTCTAAAAGGAAGCCCAGATTCATTGTATAAATCGTATCAAGCTATTTTGGCCTAAGCACCAGAGTGTGCGTTCAATTTTCCAGCTGTTAATCTACAGTAACGCCATTTATTATTCTGTTTGAGAACCATGGAAATGAGAGCACAATCTGGCCTGAAGGGGCTCATGATGTGGGCCTGATCTGGGAGCTCACGTGAGTCTCTTGAATTTCAAGCTCTCCCTTGGAGCTGAAGACGAGATCACCATCTCCAGACAGAGCCCTAAGATTTTCTCACCGCAACTGAGAAAGCACTTGGTCATTACAGTGGATTAGAGTTCTGAGGTCACTCCTCAGCAGCGAAAACAGGTGGCAGTTGTTCTGTTATATGGGCACAATGATGTTGATCTGGGCTTTAAAGCAGTCCAGGTTCTCAGTATGTTAGAAGTGCTTAGACATAATGCCTGCGTGGAAGGAGGGAGCATATCTCCTGCAAAGTGCAGGTGAACGTTGTCAAACCCCCTTTATTTTGGCTAAATCTGTTAATAAATTCATAGCTAAGGACATACTGATTCTCCAAAAGCAAGTATTTATTTGAGTAAAGATTCTTTCATTCTGATGGATGAGGGGGTGCTTTCAGGGTTCATGGGGGATAGGCTGCAGAACCATATACCGTGAGGTGTTCTGCTCCACTTGGGGCTGCTTAGATTTCAGATAAGCTATCAGCTGATTGATGCAGAGCACAATGCAATCTGAAAATCAGTGTTTTCCTGTCTGCGTTTAACCACTGTGCTCCATTGCTGTTTGTGGTCTTATGTTATTAAAATTACGTCAGGTGTACAGCTGTATAATGTGATTTGGTAGCTGGAACACAGATAACACTTGGATTACTGGGTCAGACATATTTATTATCTGTTCAGAGAGCACGGGTATCTGATGTGAATTTTCTGAAAGTGTCTGAGTGGATTCTGTAAGCTGAGAATAGCTTCCTCATCGCTGACTGCTACAGGCAGCCTGTCTGCTATATGCCACTTACCTTTACTGTATGGTGTTTGCCAATGGAGCATAATGAACATGTACATTGGAAATCACTCATTGCACATGCCAGAAGAGATGAGAAATCATACATGGAATCAGTGAGCAAGGAGCAGAGAAACAGGCTTCATTATGATTTTTGTGGTGGGGTTTGAATTTGGCACTGGGGTTGGGTAGCTAAATGCTGGCGTTTCCTTAACTACTAGCATGGGTAGAAGTGGTCCAGTGTTGGGACAAGGAAACTGTGGACTAAAGGGAAAAGGTTGCTCAATGGATTTGGAGTAGATCTGACACCAGTATCAGGGCTCTGTATTCAGTAGTTAGTGAGTGAAGTGATCACCAGCACAGGAACAGCTGAGTATGGTCTGACCACTGCATATTACACTCACCATCATCTCACTATTATCTTCCTGCTCTGCTTTGTAGCTCTCTGTTACATCGTCTCTGGCTGGGAACTGTCTCTTTGCTGTGTGTGGAAGGGGTCCTCCATCTCTGGTTAGGACCACAAAAGTAATAGAGATAATGAGTAATACTCAGCCGGTCTCATTCCATTCAACAGAGGACTGTAACAGGGGTAGGCTCTAGGGATGGCCATCAACATGAACAATCTCTGCATATTATGCTGAAGAGAAAGGAGCAATTCAAATCCAGCTTGAAACAGCATGGTCATCCCATCTTCATAAAGAGCTACAGCTCAGATCTGAACCTGATGACAGGATCCAAATTTTGTGGTTCAGGACCCATCTTTAATGTATGTCAGTCTGTTCATGACCCATCCCTACAGCCTTGTCTGTGTCTCTGCAGTTTTCAGTTCGCTAAAGAAGAGCCCTGCCATTTTGGGCTAGCGAGCTTGTAAGTGAACCCATCTCCTCTATGTTCTCATTAAATGAAGTCCTACCTCCCAGGAAACCCACTGATTCAGTCCTTCCTCTCTAGAACACTCCTGATGCTTACTTGGGAAAAGGGGAGTTTTCTACCTTCCTAGCTGTGAAACATCCTCAGCCCACATTTTGCGGAATGTTTACAACCAGGGACTGAACCTTGCAGACAAAAAACCTTCAGCCTGAGTTTGATTTGAGCTTTGAATGTACTGTTCTGCATAGCCATGAGCAGTGAATCAGTTTATGAAGAAAATTGCACCACAATAGCTTTTACACCTGCACCTCAAAGGAATGGACTGTAAAGAGTCTGGTTCACGTTAGACCATTGTGTAGCAGACGACGTTTGGCTCAGTGAGCCTGTTGCTTTTAAAGGTTACAGATGAGGTGTGCGGGCTTTTTGCTGCCATCAAAGATAGCTTGCAGCTCTCCTGTTTGACTTGTCAGACCTTCCTCCTGAGATCGGATACTGCCTTTGTCGCATGCTTCCCTGGCAACATCTGGATTATAGCAGCTGCTGCTTTCTTACTGGGCAGTTTGCCCAGAAGTTCTTGCCTTCCTAAGGCTCCTACCTTTTTTGGACTGCCCAAATCTGCTAGGATATATTATAAGAAGGGTTTGCCCTGCAGAGTATGTTTTAAAGGTTTGGGCTTACTGTAAATCTGATCCTCTATTGGTGAGAACCTCTTTATTCTTTTCATCCCCAGAGGCTAGAGTCATCACCCTGTTGGGGTGAGTGTGTGGAAGGGAGCTACAGTAGACTGCTCCCATCCATGAAGTACTTAGGTGCCCCCTTGACTCCCCCTGCTCTTCAAGAGGACTGAGCTACTGTTCCCTCCAACCAGGGAATCCTTTATGGGGATAGCCTCATGCACTGCATTATCTCCTAGTACTTTCATGTTTTGGGGAATAATAGGAAATGCATTGAGCTTCCCCTCCCCCACCCCACCACCACCTTACTGAACTTGAAGGGTTCAGGACCTTTGCTTGGCTCAGCCAGCCCCAACCTGCCATATCTGCAAGAGCTGGAGGACGCATTAAAATGAAGCCAATTAGATCACTTGTAGGCAGACCATGGAAAAGAAGAAACCTTCAACCCTCAGCTCCTGAGGAAAGGGCTAGCTGAAATCAGGAGCATTCATGACAGCCACTGCCTGATGATACTTCCTTGTTTTTTGTTTTCTTGCCACCTCAGAAGGGTAAATAGTCTCAGGAGTAGCTGTATTAGCCTGTAGCTTCACAAAACAAAACAAAAAAACCAAGCTGCCCATTCCATGCCTGGTTATAAAGAGGTGCCAGCCATATGCTGACCACGTCACAGAATCTTGTCTTTCCTTCCCACCCACCCACAAGGTCAGAACAGTAAGTTCCTGAACAGCTGGCTGGTAGAGATCAACAGCTACTTCACCTGCTGCAGTATTAGACTCACTTCTTGCCAGCCAGCACATTCTCAGTGCTCCTGCAGGGGACAACATCTGGTGCTCTCTGAACACATTGCAGTTTAACAGAGCCCCCTCTTCCCTGTTGAAATAAAACCTGGTGCTGGGTCTTATTGTCTACTAAATTTTATTGGTTGTATTCCTTATTGGTGCTATCTCTGTTACACTCTTAAATCTCTTCCATAAGAGTCTGATGAGAGGTGCAGGATAAATTTAAAGTTTTGTTACCATAAACAGCCTATAGGTCACATTGTTGGTTTGTGTGAGGACGTGGGGCTTTATTGTACTTTCCTCATTATTTGTGATAGATGCTTTATCCTCTCTTTGTGACTTGGCTTCTCCCTATCAGCAAATACGTCTGCTGGAAACTTATTTGACTAGGCAGTTGGAGTATCCTGCTGTGTGAGTAAGCACTGCCCTTCAAGGGTCATTCCAAGTCCAGCGTGCCCAAGCGTCTTCCTTTAACACCATTGTAACGGGAAAAAAAAAATCAAGGGCGGAGGCAAACTCCTTCTATAGAGGAAGTTTGGCCTGGCTGGGGAATTTAAATGTGAACGTTATTCAAGGGCTCAAAACTGTGATGTTAGAAAAAGTGACCTGCAACCTATTGGACGCTTGAACAGTCTCTACCAATTGATTAGCCATTATTATTAATAAACGTTTTAACCCTTTTGTGAACTATTTATTAATGGATCTTGATTTTTTTCCTTCCATTTCAAATATATCAGGCCTGACATGGATTGAATTGGATTTCCCTGGGCTGTCTTGTGATCTGATCCTGCAAACTAATCTGTGTGGGTGAATCCTTTCACATTTATAAAGCTCTGGTGAAATCCATGGGCTCTGCCACACAAAGTACCTTGCAGGATTGGGGCCTTGATAATCATTCATAGAAGCTCCATTAAATATATTCTCCTAGCTCTGCATTCACCTAAAAACAGCAAGTCCTTGCAAGACAGGTTTGAGCTGAAGCAAAAGAGAAAACTACATGCAATCTGTTCCCCACCCTTTACTGTGCTGTAGGGCTTAACTTAAAATAACACCTTATCCCCGATCTTCTACTATATCAATAAAAATAGCAATTAACCTGTTACCCTTCTCAGAGCCTGGCAAAACAAGCTAAAAAACAAGCACAGCTGAGCTTCAGGCCCTTTAGAAATGCTGGACCTGGGAGTGTGGGATGGGGGTGGGGTGGGAGGATGGGACAACTGCCCCCTTTGTCCCACCCATCATCGGGACTGAGTGGAGTATGCTTTCTCACTCAGCAATGTGAAGGTTTCAAGGTCAGTTTATTGCATGTATGTCAGATAAAGTCCATTGAATGGTGTGTAACACAAATATTGAAAAACAGGTTGTTTGGTTTACTTCAGAAAACCATATATTGTATTTAAATTATGGCATAAATTTATAAATACAGACAGCAGCTGTGTCATTAGCAAAGCTGGCTGCCTTTATGATTAAATAGTATTCATTTATATCTCAATACCTTTATTCAACAGAAAACTCTTGTAAGTCCTCTGAATGCACCTATTGTGTAGCACTGTGGCTCTCAACCTTTCCAGACTCCTTGTAGGAATCTGATTTGTCTTCTGTGTGTGCTCCTCCTCCCCCAGTTTTATCTCACTTTAACACGATTTGCTTACAAAATCAGACACAAAAATACAGGAGTGTTCACACCATACTATTACTGAAAAATTGCTGTCTCACTTTAACCATATCCTACAATAATTCTACTGGAATATAAATGCTGTACATCTATTTCAGTGTGTAGTGTATATAGCACAGTATAAACGAGTCAGTATATGGAATTTTAGTTAGTACAGGTTGAACCTCTCTCGTCCCGCACCTTCGAGACCTGATTTGTGCCAGATGAGAGAATATGCTGGACAACAGGAGACCAATATTTTCTAGCACGTTACCAACACTTCCACTGCTTCCTGGGCCCTTGGAAAACATTTAATGGTAAATTAGAGCTAAATAACAGCACAGAACGCTGAGAACCAGGACTGGTGGCTGGAAACAAACTTTATGGGATCATGGGGAAACTTGGCCACACCCATGATAAGTGGTCATTGACTCAGTAAAATCTTGCCGGATTACGGAGTTGGCCGGACAAGAGAGTTCTGGATTAGAGAGTTTCAGCCTGCACTGACTTTACTAGTGCTTTTTATGTAGCCTTTTGTAAAACTAGGCAAATATCTAGGTGAGTTGATGTAACACCCTTAGAAGATCTCTGCTTACCCCAAGGGGGTACACTTACCCCAGTTGAGAGCCACCGACTTAGGACATAGTCTGAGAGAGGCTCAGAATTGTTTGTTTAACACACTGGTCCTTCTGGACAGGATGTGAATCAGGGGTCTGGTAATGGGGGTGCAGAGACATGACTCAGATTTTGGGGGCTTTGGGTTAATAGAATGATGAGACTTGCAGCACTGCCTTTCTGCACTATGCAGCCATATCACCACAGGCAGGTTCTGATCTTTCCAGATCATGTTTGTAAAACAGGGTCAGGCCTGCTCAGACTTCATGGAAAACCCCAACAAGCTGCAGGAAATTCAGGTGATAAATCAATAGATTACGTCCTCCTGTCTGAATGAGTGCTGAATCAGTGCTCTGCATAGCATCAAGCAGTAGTGCTGTGTTTCAGGTAAGAGATTATAAATGTGTTCCTGAACACTTGGAATCATTAATGATCACCTAGCAATTTTCAGAAGAATAGACATGTCACCCTAGTCACATTCCAGTCTCTGTATTTGCATGTTGTATGGCTGGTATTTTCCCTTGTCATTTTAATATGATAGTCTTTCTTTTTCCTCTCTTTTCCGTTGTATTGTTTAAACAGCAGCTATGCTTCCAGAAGTGGCTGCATTTCAGGGGTGAGTAGAAGAGCCTCCTCAGCTCCAATCCTGTGAAGTGATACTCAGCTATGGAAAATTATTCTCGTATAAAGTCCATTTGACTTCAATTCAGGATCAGGCCTAGTTGGTAAAATAATAATGGATTCTCTAAAATGAAGGGTACTATAGAAATGTGAGGTTAATCTTTCTAACTGTCCTGCAGCCTGCTCCCACTCCTCCTCCTCTGCCTGAAAAATAGGTGAAACAACTTTTGAGGATTCCTGTTTTAGCCCTGTAGCTGGGCCTCAGCAGAAATGGTGAAAATTGCACAAGACTTTTTATTCAGTTTTAATTCTCTCTCAATTGTGGATAGAAAAAAAAAGGGTTGCAAGCAGAGTGTTTTTAAATAAAATGCTGCTACAATAGGTAATTTCTGTGTTTACACTTGCGAAGATCTTTTTATGCATACATGGCCGATAATAAATGCCTAATCCTTTACCTGTCATTAGAGGATTTTTTTATCTAAGTTTTTTCTTCCTCAGTGCTATTTCAGTCTGAGAAAGGAAACATATTCCCTTTTCTTGTGAAGTTTTGACTTTGTAATGCTCAGTTTCTTAATGGTGTCCTGTTTGGTAATTGGCAGTTCCTTGGTGAATCTGTCAGAAAATCTCAGGCAGCACCTATATCTTAGCATTATAAAGGAGCTTGGCTTTTATACCACATTTTATAGACATTCTCTTAGTTCATGGTGACACTCTTTGACTATTAAAATGTAAAAGATTTTTGTATATTCCCTTTCTGATATTTCTGCTTTCTAAGCTCCCATTCAGCGCATCACTTAAACGTGCATTTAAGCCCCATTTACATCAAAACGAGACCTACAACATTTTTAACTTTAAGTTCTTTTTTTTTTTTTTTTAAGTGTTATCCTCAGTTGAAGCCTTTGTAGACATACCCTCTTTCCAGGTTGAAGGGTTAACCTCCCGGACACATCTGGTAAAGACGTGTGAAATCAATCTCTTTGGGGTCCACAGTTGACTCCCTATACTCCGCCTCTCATCAGGAGTGAGAGAGGTTGACGGGAGAAATTCTTCCATCAACCTCCCTTGCGAGGACAGACCTTACAGTTGATTTAAGATATGTCGATTCTACCTATGCAGTTGCTGTAGCGAGAATTGCTTATCTGCAGGTGACTGTAAGGTCTAGTGTAGACCAAGCCTTAGTTTTCTTACAATTCATGCAGATTTCCATTTGGGCTTTTATATCACACTTTTTCTGTGGTATCTGAGAATGTAGCTTGGAAAATGAAAATAGACTATTTAGTTTCTTCATAGTGTCAGAGGGGTATTTTTATAATCGCTTTGCCACTGTTCCAGCAGTCTGATCTGTGAGGGTATATCAGACATGTACCTCTCCAATGCCCTTCATTCAAAAGATATTCTCATTTAAGCTATGCCTGCATAATGCAGCTTTTAGCAGCAAGGCTGGGTTGACACATCCCCAGTCTCTAAAAGTTGGTGTGTATAAATGCTGTTTGTCAGCACTTCTGCTGACAAAATACCTCTAGTCCCAAGGAATGGCTTTCTCTTAGTTAGCAGAATGCTCCTGCCCACAGTAGTGTTTTCACTTGCACTTGCCACAGCAAAACTTATATGGTGGGTGGAGGCAGAGCATTTTAGCTCATGTGAATGATAAAAGTTTTGGCACTCAATTGCCTAAGTATCAGATGGGTAGCTGTGTTAGTCTGTATCTGCAAAAACAACGAGAAGTCCTGCGGCACCTTACAGACCAACAGATTTATTGGAGGATAAGCTTTCGTGGGCAAGGACCCACTTCGACAGATGCCAGTCAGATGTCTGATGAAGTGTGGCTTTGCCGACGAAAGCTTCTGCTCTGATGAATCTGTTAGTCTATAAGGTGTCGCAGGACTTCTTGTTGTCTGTTGTCTACGAGTAGATATAGCCTTAGATCTGAAGTTACCTCTAGGCTGTGTAAATTTGCAGTCCCTTCACTTGTCTTGCTGAAAAAGTATTTACATCAGAAATAAAACATTTTGCAGCTGAGGTTGCAGAAAGGTTCCAGCATGCTCTCCCCTACTCCCTTTTAAGTTTTTTGAATGAATGATGTTTCCCACAGTCATATATTGGCCGGGTGAAGGGTATGACCAGAGTCTGTCTTTAATAGTAATAAAAGGACATTTATTCTTGCAAATAAGACATGTGATCCAAAGTCCACTGAAGTCAACGAAAAGGCTTCAGGTCCTTATTTCCCTGTTCATATCCAACCCAGTCTTTAGTAAGATTTTTGGTGTGTTAGAGAACAGCTTGTGCTGCATCATGTGCACATAGTGGGTTTTGTTTTTTTTTTACCCTCATGGGAGGTGGGGTATATGCATTTCCGCAGGAGAAATATTCACCCCTGTTATGGCTGCATGCGCAAAGTAAGAAGGCTGAGGAAGCATGTGGTCGAGCATAGAAATGAAGGATAAAGCTCTTTCCTCGGTCTGGCGAGACTGAACACAAACACAGATATGCACACAGACAGAAGGAGCTCTTTCATGCGAGAAGCCATGATTTACCAGGGCACTGACTGAATACCAAGTGCAGCAGCAAGGTGTCAATACACTGCATTCTCACTCACAGGATGGGAAGACTGATTCTTCAGAGCAGCAGTCAAGACACCTGGGGCCTGAGTCTCCTCTTACCCATGCTAATTTCATATAATGATTACAATGGAGCCACGCTGATCTGCATCAAGTGTGGAAGAGGCAGAGGCAGGGCAAGGAGATGGCTTGTATGGGCTGTAGCCACTCCAGAATTTGCCTCCGGGTTCTCTCACCTCCAGCAGTTCACACTCTCTGGCCGCCCAGCTCATGAAGGCAGAGTGGTGGCTGCTGCCTGGTCACCCAGCTCTGAAGGCCACAGCGCTGCCACTACCAGTCCTCCTTGGTGGTCCCTCGGTAATGAGTAGAACATCTTCTGGTCAACCTCCTTTTTGTGAGTCCGTTGACGGCTGACCAGCCCAATTCTAGAACCTCAGGTCTTATCACTGAAGGGGCAGGCATTGGTAGCTGTTGGAGGGGTGCAGAACAGTTTTTGACGCTCGTTTCTCCTGCGCCTCTCCTCATCTGTGCTGCAGCAGGACCTCTCAGCTTGTGCTGCCCCCTTATTGCTCTCCACTGGGGTGGTCTTGAGCAAGGTTCTCTCAGATGTCAACACCGATGCTGCACTTTTTCATGTGTGCCTTCAGCATGTGCTTATATTGCTTCCACTGGTCCCCAATGCTCCTCTGTCCTTCCTCCAACTTGGAGAACAGAATCTGTTTTTTGGAGGCACTGATCAGACATCCAGACCATGTGACCAGTCCAAGAAAGTTGTTGTTGAATGATAATGGCTTTAATTCTGGTCATGTTTGATTCTTCCAGGACGCTAATATTCATGCATCTGTCCTCCAAAGAGATATTTAGGATTCTCCTGAGGCAGCATTGATGGTACTGTTCAAGTGCCTTCAGATGACGTTTGTATGTTGTCCAGGTTTCACATATGTATAGTAATGTTGGAACAACAACTGTATGGTATACAAGGCACAAATGCTCCAGTTCTCAAAGATCCTTTGTCTCAGGCGGGTAAAAGCAGAGCTTGCACAGCTCAGGTGATGGTGGATTTCTGTCTCAATGCTGATGTTAGTGGAAATCTTTCGAAGTACAGACTGCACCTCTCTAATCCGGAACTCCGTCATCCGGCAACATCCGTAATTCGGCATGGTTTTAGTTATTATAGGTGTAGCCAAATTTCCTGTGGTCTCAAAAAGTTTGTTTATAGCCACCAGTCCTGGGTCTCAGTGTTCTGTGCTACTGTTTAGCTGTAATTTATACCTAAATGTCTTCTAAGTTTCCAGTAAGTAGGGAAAATGTTAGAAATGTGCTAGGCAATATTGACCTTTCATGGTCCGGCAAATTCTCTTGTCTGGCACCAATCAGATCCCGAAGGTGCCAGACTAGAGTGGTTCCACCTGTATTTGAAAGATTTGGCTTCCAAGATGTGGAAAATGTGCCACATTTTTCAGCAGTTCTCCATTGACTTCCGTTGAGGGTACATGAAATTGTCATGTTGGTGAGGGTTGGTGAAGCACCTTGGTCTTTTTGATGTTCAGCGTGAGGCCAAGATTCTCTTACACTTTGGAAAAGTGTTTAAGGTGGTCTGAAGGGCAGTGGGAAAGAGGACAGCAGCCATGTTGTCATCTGAGTACTGGAGCTCCATTATCAAAGTCAGGGAGGTCTTGATTTTAGCCTTCAGTCTCCTGAGATTGAAAAGCTTCCTGTTCATTCTGTAGACAATTTTCATGCCATCTGGAAGCTCGTCATCTATGAGGCGAAGGCTCATGGCGATGAAGATGCAGAACAGCTCTGGGGCCTTGTTTGACTCTTGTTTTGAGCTCAAAGGTGTCACTGGGATCTGTTGTTGCTCAATATGATGGCACTCATCTTGTCATTAAACAGCCTCAGGAAGCTTAACAGTTATTTTGGGGCAGCCAATCTTTGAGAGGATGGTCCACGGGGCACTATGATTGAGTTAAATGCTTTGGTCTGGTCAGTGAACCTGCTTTATAAGGCTTGGTTTTGTTCGTGATATTTTTCTTGCAGTTGCCAGGCAGTGAAGATGATGTCCGCTGTTCCTTGGAATGGTCGGAAGCCACACGGGCATTCTGGGAGAACTTCTTCTGAGAGTGGCAGGAGTCGGTTTGCAAGGATTCGAGCTAAGATTTTACCTGTCGTTGACAGGAACGAGATGCCGTGATAGTTTCCACGATCCTATTTGTAATGTTTCTCTGAACTATCATGGCATCTGCTCTCTATTCCAGATCTTGAGAATCAGGAGGTGGAGTTGTTTTGTGGCGCTGTGGCCTCCTCCTTTAAAGTCTACTTGCCTTATTATTAGGTAATCAGCGTTTGTGGGTAAGACCCACTTCATTAGATTCTGATCTTCACAATTTTACTTACTGTCTTTAAGGTACTACAGACTGTTTTTTGTTCTTTGTTGTGTGTTTTTGTTAAGCTACAGACTAACACAGCTACCCCTCTTAGTCTAGTTGTCTTATTACTCTTCATCACTTAAATGGCAACCACCACCAGTAGGGAGGGAGGGTTCCCCACAGCTGCTTGGACTGACCCTCTGACCTGGGGGCTGTTGCCAGATGTAAGCAAAGGGCAGCATGGAGCTGAGGACCAGCCCCAGCTAGAGGGTGGGAACTTGGTGGGGGGGTGCAGAATTTAGGAGGAATGGGGTGGGAATAGCTCAGGCCCCACCCCTCCAACTGGCAACAGGCTAGTGTTGCCTCTGGTAAGAGGAAGATGAGGCCACATCTCTCTTGTATGCTGCCCTCCGCCATATTTTTCAGTGCTAGGCTTGTACAAATGTCTTCCTCACCCCTTCATTTCATGAAGTATCCACAGCTGTCTGCCATATACATCGACTTTGTGCAGGTTTAAATATCTAAGCAGGGCAACAGAGACTCAAGCCTATGATCTCAGCTGTTGATCACTCCTTGTATTACTCTAGTGCCCAAAGGCCACAGCCAGTATTGCATGATGCTGTGTTCTGTATCAATGCAAATGAAGAGACTGCTCTGTTACTAGGCCAAGGGCCTGACTCTTACTGTGCTTACACTGATGCAGTGAAAAATCAGTTGAAGTCAACAGAGCCACACTGCTGAGAGAAGGCAGTTGGGCCCTGAATGCGACAGATTTGACATGTCTCTCTGACTGAGATACTGCTATGGCCTGCAACACGATAGTATCTGAGTGTCTCACAATACCCCTGTGAAGATAAAAATATGCTATTATCCATAATGTAGATATGGGGAACTGAGGCACAGGAAGATTAAGGTCACATAAGAAGTATGCAGTTGAGCAGGGACTTGACCCACATTCTCCCAAATCTCAGGCTAGTCTCCTAACCACTGGACCATCCTGCCTGTCGCATCTCATCTCAGGCCAATGTAATCTTATTTTCTCGGTTGTGAAGAGAGCGGTCATTGTACTGCAATATGCAGTTTACCGAAGAGTTTACTAAGGGGCTGATCTAAAGCCCAGTGATGTCACAAGCAGAGAGATGCCTCTTTCCCAATAACATGGGAGCCATGGCTGGTGCAGCCTGGGATTGTCTGGGGGTGGGGTGGGGGACGTAAACCGCAACCCTTTCTCATCTCACGTTTGTATGATTAAGGGCAACCAATCATAACAGCACCTTGATTTAAGGTTAACTAGATAAAGTCATCTAAGTCATATTTACTGTTACACTAACTGCCCTGGGAAGTGAATTAATGATCTTTACAGAAACCTTTATGGTTATTTGGCCACAAGGTGCGATCTGGTTTGATCTTTTACGCAACATAAATCAGTTTAATGCTTAAATCTGTGCAGCTAGGTGTTGAATGTAAATGAGGGCTTTTTAAAGGAAGTATGGTGCTTTTCCACATGCGCGGGGACATTGAGCAGGTGTATATTGCAATTAAATAGGAAAACTTGCAATTAAATAATGCTAAGTTTGTGACACAAGCTGACAGAAGCCTAAAGATTCATAGCAATGGTCCACAATCAATCATTAATTCACTCCATTGTGGAAGGAAGGAAATGCAAATGCTCTCAGCTGAGGTCAAAGCACAGTGGGGGAGGGAGGGCACAGTCAACAATCTCAGTATCTGTGGTTTCAAATGCTAGGTCAGGTCACACATGGAAATTAGTTTGACCTGGTAGACAGCTATTAGTTTGTTTACCAATATTTGCATTATGGCAGCCCCTCAGGGCCCCATCATGCTAGACACTGCAAAAGTTAATTGTGAGGGACCACTCCCTGCTCCAGTGAATCTAAACAGACAAGACAGACTGAGAAGGAGAGGCTCTTGATTCCTAGTCTAGTGTCATACTTGCTGGCATACTGCCTGCCGTTTCCATCATGTGTACTCAGTTCATTTGGGGCCAAAAAGGGGCAAAGTATTAGATGGAGCATGAAGTTCTTTGTAATGTTATGCTCTATTTAACACCTGAGCAGCTAACTAACTTTTTCCCAGGTGGGAAGATACCTTTTTACAAGCCTCCTGTTTACCCAGGTATTTCCTGAGGGTTCGGGGAATAATTGGTGGGGATGCTGATTGAAGGATGGGGTTGGTTTGCTTGTGACTGGGAAAGTATTGCAAAAAATATACGTTAACACTCTAGGGAGGCAATTTCCCCTCAATGAACATTGACAACTCCCCATCAGCTACACTTAGTGGCTGCAATCACCCTGACCACCCTAATTTACAATGGACAGTAACTTTTTTTTTGCAATAATTGTCTTACATATGTAGTACCGAGAGGCACTGAGACCTCATCTGGGGTGAGTGAAGTCTCTGCTCTACAGCCTTCACTGAGAGCCAGCTGACATTTAGCTCATGTGGTAGAGTGCAGGGCTTTAGACCTTGTGCGTGCAGGTTCTATCCCTGGGCCCGGCAATCCGGGTCTGTTGGTGTTACACATGTATACTTACCTTTCTGTTTCCTCTCCATTCCATCTGATGAAGTGGGATTTACCCCTGAAATCTTGTGCCCCTCCTCATTTTTGCAGATTCAGACTAACACTGCGATCCCTCAGAGACTTTGTACGCATTCTGTAATGTTTGCAAAGCATGTGTTAGGTGATGAGCTTTTATAGGTCAGACCCACTTCTTCAGATCTGGAAATAGTCATGAATGAAAAAGTGGGTCTGCACTATTAAAGCTCATCACATAATAAATTATTCTGTTAGTCTTTGAAGTGCTACATGACTACTTTTTAGTTTTGTGAAGATACAGACTAACTTGGCTACCTCTCTGTGACTATTCTTTAATGTGTAGAGTCTGGAACAGACAGTGAGTGAAGGAATTAAAGCTCTTCAGGACGGGGCCGCTTTTAGGCATCTGAGGTAGCCTCTAAGGGCTAGTTCTCCAGAGGGGACTTAATTTTAGCTTTGCAGCCCTGAATTTTTAGGAGTTTTGTCACTCAGTAGAATCCAGAGCCCCAAGTGAAGCACCTACGTGCCTTATAAGTGAATGGAGTGCTAGGGTCACTTAAAAATGGGGTTCCCAAATGCCAACAAGATGAGGGGGGTGCCGGCAGCTAAGTAAGCTGAATGGGAAGTGCTACGGGGAGATATTAAATATTCATTGCAGAAGGTTTTGAATACCAGTCTTCCCCTTTCCAGCTGAGTGCCATAGTGACCATGTTGTAGAGTCATTTTACTTTTGGTATGGCGCAGTAACTGTTTTTCTCCTGGCTTGGGGAGAAGAACCTTCAGCTTGGTAGGAGGTCCAGGAAAGGGATCTAATTTTGTCAAGGAGAGAAGGAAGGGAGCATGAGCAGGGAGGAAGTAGGGGATCCTTTTGGTGGGGGAGGGTAATTAGCAAAGCTAGCAAACATCTAAGGGTCGGATGTGAGCGTTGGTGTGGCCCAACCAGGCTTCTGCCCATGTCAGTGAGCTTTCATAGCAAGAGCAGCAATTTCAGGGTGGAGTGAGCAAGGCTGAACATTTCTCGGGTACTTGGTATTCTAACTGCCTGGTGTAGGGGAGCTGCGCTGTCTGAGGGCAACATGCCTTGCCTCAGAGAGAGGAGGAGGAAGGAAAGGTCAGAGCCTGATAATGCTTTTCAGCATTTTGGTTTGGGATTGGGTCAGCCTTTTCTTTTTTTTTAAATTTCCCAGTGAGAGTACTGAGCTTCTCCATTCGTCGGAGTCTAAAAGAGGAGCTGGCGTCTGGGTTGAGCAGGAAGAGATTGTGACTAGCTGTGCTCAGCTGAGCTTGTTTCATTAGCTTTGGCTTCATTGAGGCCAAAGATGCAGTATTTTGTTTGAAGACAGGCAAGCCTTAACAGGCCCCCATGTACAAAAGACTCATTCTCTTGGGCCAGATCCTGCCATTAGCATCAAAGGGAAGGCTCGCAACATATGGTCCTTTGTGTCTGCTATTAGCCTCACTTACTTGAAGGGAGGAACATGCTTGGTTGCTTCATCCGTAGTGCCTGGGCCTGCTCCCACTGAAGCCAATGAGAGATGTCATGAACTTCAGGGAGACTGCAACCATTTGTGCTTGTGAAGCCTCCGACTGAAACTCTGTCCAGCTATTTGGAGGGAACCCCGGTGAAGTAATAGCTAGAGTGACGGATCGGGACTTGGGAGACCGGTTCAGTTCCTAGTTTGCTAGGCGACCTCCCTGTTGTGTCTCCGTTTCTCCATTTAGAACGGATATAATGATGCTGACCTCCTTTTGAGACCTAGGAAAGAAAAGCACTATGTAAGAACTAGGTCTTAAGTAGTCTCAGAGAGGTAACTGTAGCTTCACAAATGACAAACAGTCCTGTGACGCCTTAAAGACTACCAAATTAATTCAGTTGTGAGCTTTTTTTGGTAAACCCCACTTTTTCAGATGTAATCAATCACATGCTTTGAGTCATTGGAGATGCCTATGGTGCAAAGGCCCACCTGACTGTGGCATTAGTTTTCAGCAAGTGGTCCCACCAATTAAGGGGGAGGAGTTCATTGCAGGTGTGTCTTAGGACTGGTGACTTTTTAGAGCCACAAAACACAGTGTTTGAACCTGCCTGCTTCCCAGCTCTACACACCTGCTTGAGTTCTTCATATGCATATTCATTAAATAATGCTTAGCACTTACAATAACCCTGTACATCTGCCAAGTGCTGCACAAACACTGCCTAATTAAAGAGACACACTCAACAGAGAAATCACACTTCCTTGTAGTATTGTTACAAATAACACTTGAGACTGCAATAATAACTAGAGCTACTGAGGAAAAAAAGGGGAGGATTTCCTGGACCTCACCCCCCTTTTCCCTCTGTTTCTTTTTGGCAAAATTTGGATTTGATGAAAATTTTGGGACAATGTCTTACTATAAAAGAGACCAAAGGAGGGAAGACAACTCCCCCCCGGCACAGTTTGCCTATTTTGTGTGTTTGACAATACTTTGTATATAGTCAGTTTGCACGATTTTTTCCTGTTATGCATATATAGCCTGCCATTCTATTTCTCCTTTTGGTTTATGTGCATCTTTCATGCAGAAAGGAGAGAAAAACATGGGGACAAAATGAGCTGAGGGGAGCAGAAAAATGGTAAGGGTTGCTCCAGGGTATGAGCAAAAACAATTAGAAGCCCTGTGGCACCTTATAGACTAATAGATTTTTTTGGTAAAACAAAACAGCAGTCATGTAGCACTTTAAAGACTAACAAAAAATTTGTTAGGTGATGAGCTTTTGTGGGGCAGGCCCACTTCTTTGGATCTAGAGATAGTGCTGTACGGGGAAATCACCCAATAAATGATTTTGTTAGTTTTTAAAATGGACTGCTCTTCTGTTTTGTTAGGATATAGACTAGCATGGCTACGTCTCTGCTTCTGTTCATCGTACAAGGCACAGAGATTTTGGAGCATAAGCTTTCGTGGGCAAAGACCCACTTTGTCACATGCATGCATCTGACAAAGTGGGTCTTTGGCCATGAAAGCTTATGCTCCAATAAATCTGCTAGTCTGTGAGGTGCCACAGGACTTCTTGTGTTTTTGTGGATACCGACTAAAACTGCTACCCCTCTGATACTTGCCAAGAGTACATGGGGTGTCAGAAATTACTTGAAGTTCTCTTTTTGAAGCTGACTACGGTTCAAGGTGGTTTTGGGGCTCAGAAGATCCCTGAGAAGTAAGTACTGTCATCACTATTTAACAAAGAGTTCAGCTTAGACACAGAGAAGTGAAGAGACCTGCCCAGTCGCATACACAAGGCCTACTTCAGTCTTGGTGTGGATGGATGTGTTGAGCCCTTTATAACATGGTGTTTCAATTTAGCCCTAAGGGAGAGTGACAGAGCTAGGATTAGATCTTTGTTCCCAATTTTATATTTAGTGCAATAGATTATGTTTAAAAAGTTTATAAATATCGGTGGCATTTACAGCAATTTAAACCGCCAGGCTATCAGAAAATAGCCACCACTGTGTTCCTAGGGCAGAGCTTTGCAGAGGCTCGTGCTTGGAGTGATGTTTGATCTTTGCCTTATGTTGGCTCCCCTGGCCCTTTTGCAGTTTGCTTTGAGACACGGGGTTTGAGCAAATCCAGAAATTCCAAGTGAAGTTTAAACAGTTTTTGCCTAGTTTTAGGCTGAATCCATATGATGCTTTGAGTTTTATAAGGCCTCCACCTAAAAGCAATGTGGTTTGGCTTTACTCAGAGTTGGTTTTATGCTCAGCTCTGCCACAGACTTCCTGTGTGACGTTGAGCAAGTGACTTAATCTCTGTCTCCAGTCCACATCTGTCTCCAGCCCACATCTGTAGGCTTCTCCTATCCTTTTTCCTGTCTTGTGCATTTAGATATAAAACCTTCAGGGAAGTTGCCTAGTACAGAGAGACCCATGTAATATAAATACAGGTTGCACCTCTTTGGTCTGGCATGGTCAGGACCTGACAGGTCCCAAACAAGAGAATTTGCTTAACCAGGGATGTTCACTGCTTCTGCCCCAGATGGCCCCGGCCTCCTGCTCCCCTGGGACTCCAGACCCTGCCCAGGCTGCACCAGGGCTCCAATCTCAGCTTCATACTGCCTTGAGGCAGGCCAGTGCTCCGGTCTCCAGCCACCATGCTGCTGTGAACCAGGCAGGGGCTCCAGCTCTGGTCCTGACCAGGCTGCTGGCCCCACCACTTGGGCCTGAGTCCTGTGAACCTGTGGATGCCAGTCTGGCCCTAGCCCCAGGACTCTTTGGCTTCCAGACGCGAGAGTACCGGATTTAAGAAGTTCAACCTGTAATCACACTGCTGTAGTATTTTCGCAGACTGGACTATCCTGAAACTTGTTGGATGCTCCTGATTTTCATGGGTGTTTTCCAAAGACAGTAGATCTAACTTTTGAGGTAATTTAATTCCTCAGATCTTCTCTGTAGTGTCAGGACTCGCTGTTATGATGTACTATCAGCATGAGGTGATGTTGCTTGCATAATTGGAGTGTGTTATGAACCCGTTGCAAACAATCGCCAGACAGGTGAAATTCCCTGTTTCAGGCATGGTTGCATCCCCAGATATGGGGCTCGGTTCCCTTTAAGACTCGCTGAGGTTCTCAACCCCTGAAGTAATTCTGTGATGTGTTCTGGATACTGGGGAGTGGTTTACCATTTTGGTTGGAAGCCACAGTAATTTTCATTGATGTAGGCTGATGCTAGGCAAAGCCAAGGGTTCTGAGATACCATGTGAATTTTGCTTTTAGATTCTGCATTCTTTCAAAGCAAAACTGCAGGAGGACGATGTCACATAGGTCTAGAACTGGAAAGAATCTGAGTCAAATCCCTATGCTGTGAGGCTGCTGAGTTTAATTTGGGTGTACTTGGGATATGATGTATCACCATTCCCTGTTGCTGTAACTGTCATGACAGTGTGGTGATGTTATTGATTTGTTTCCAGTAGAGACTGCAATGGGTTAAATGCTTTCCAAACAGAAAAGAAATCTCTGTAGGGCAAAGGATCACACTAATCTCCTAGCAAGACAAAACAGAGGTGGAAGAGAGTGGGAAGGGAACACCACGCAAATAAAGTGGGAAGAGGATGCTTGACCAGATCTGGATAATAGAAATTTAACAGCAGAATAGTTCAGAAAATTGTATGTCTATAGAAAATGTCCATTTACCTTACACCCAGGCTGCTCCAGTGACTTACAGGGATTCCAGTGGGGATGGGAGAGGCCCCCTTCACAACAGCTATCTGTTAATTCTGCAGGACAGACAGGATGTACAGCTATGTGATAAAGGCATTTGCCATGGAATTGTGACATTTGTGTGTAAAAAAAGAGAAATGGCACAGCCCGCAGATGCTACAGACTTTTGAAATCTGTTCTTTGGAGTGTGCGTGTAGAGCATTTTAAGGGATTTTGCAGGGGTTTGTCTGCTTTGAGTCAGACTTGGCACTAGCCCTATCATCGCTCTGATCGGCAGCCTCCCTCTGGCTAATGGGACCTAAACAATAGTATTTAAGAGGCAAGTTACTGAGTTAAATAACAAAGTAACATAAAGAATTTACCTCCAGCTGCGTGTAACTGTGCTGCTATAATTCGTGCTGGTAGTGACATCAGAAACCATAAGTGCCAAACTAGTGTGGTGTTGCTCTCCCCGGCATCAACAGAGTTGCAGCCTTAGTTCATGTACATTTATAGAGGGTTGTTCATTCGTCTCCGTTCCTTAAAAAGGGGGACTGTGTATTTAACAGATGCCACATAGTGTCCCCTGAAAAATGAGGCCCTTTGCAACTCTGTGCAGCAGGGAAGCAGTGCAAGCAAGTCTCAATGTTTCTCCCATACCTTGCGTTGAGGAAAACCACCTCTAGGGGTATGAGACTAGTTGCAGCTACAGGCCCATTGGCTTCTTGGTGGAGAATCCCAGCAGCAGGTATCCATTATTATGAGCTGTGGTTAGTGCTTCTGGGCATGTGGCTGCCTGGCCACTGAGAACTGGATGGAAATTAGTGATTTCTGTGATGGTATACATCAGACTCTCGGAGCCCCTTCTCAGGGCCTCTTTTTGACTGTCTAAGTGCTGACAGAACCTGGAGGGGAACTTAGCCAGGCTTGCCTAGACAGCAGTGTGAGCCAGTAATCTTTAGGGTGGAGTAGGTAGGTGGAATGAGCCAGGAAGAGGGAAAGGCACCTAATGAGATTCCAAGGAGTCATCTGGCGGGGTTGGTCTGTGGACGGCTGCCATGTGTAAAAAGGGAATGATTGGCCTGCAGATGATTTAGTCTGCAAAGCTCTCCTGTTCTGCTCTGAGTCCCCAAAATAGGATGATTGGAGCTTGTCGGGGCAGAAGAATCCTAAGGCTCTCAATAAAAGTTACTTGCTCTGCCAGATGGGGTGAAAGAGCCCCTGCTAAGGCATTTGCTTTCAGGCAAGCTCTGTGAGCTGCCAGATTTCACCTCCACCCTTGGGAAGAAGGCACATCCTTTATCCACAACAGGATGCTAACTGCTGCTCCCTAGACTTTCTCTCCACTTTGTCCTTGTCCGCGCACAGAGCACTGCATCCCCATCTCCACCTTCTGAAAAGCCAGTTGCTGCCTTCTCCCTTCAGCCTCTATGTGGCTTTTAACCATCTCTGACCAGCCCATTGTGTTCAGGTAAGTTGAGTTTCTGAAACATTCTCCTGAGTGCTCTACTCTTCCTTTGAGTACAGCTTGAGGATTGGGTTGAAAACCAGTAGTAGAGCAGGGGGACAGTGTCAGAAGCACCTGACCAGGGGTAAGGAATGGTTTCTGAAGGGGAAGATATCTGAATTCTACTGAGCTTAGGGGGCATCTGCATTACCTGGTAGATCAACCTAGGTCGATCTTCCAGGGTTCAACTTCCTGTGCCATGAAACTGAACTATCGGGGGGTCAACAGTCGACCCCTGTACTCCTGAATCTCATGAGGAGTAAGGAAGGTTGACGGGAGAAACCCTCCCATCGACCTCTCTCAGTGAGGACGGACAGAGGAGTTGATCATAGATAAGTTGATTCTGGCTACACAATTGCCATAGTTGGAATTGTGATCTGCAATCGACTTTAAGGTCTGTTATCAGAGAGGTAGCCATGTGAGTCTTTATCTTCGAGAACAACAAGAAGTCCTGTGGCACCTTATAGGCTAACAGATATTTAGTTAGTCTATAAGGTACCACAAGACTTCTTGTTGTTCTTTTAGGTCTAGTGTAGACCTACACTTGGTCGCTAGGCAAAAAGAGAGAAATCATCTCACATCTCAGGTACCCTGGAATCTTTCTTTCCTGTCTAGCGTAGTGATTCGCTGCCTGACTTGCACAGCCAATTACAAACTGCTGTTTCTCAGGTGACATACCAGGATTTTATGTTTCCTTCTAGATGCTGCACAGTTATTTCCTATTCCATCTCTGTGCTGGAGATAGGAAATGAAGTCCATTTGTAGTACATTTATTGATTCTTTTAATGGAGCCCACTGCTTGTGTATATGTATTTTAGTGTGTGTGTATGTGTGTATGCACATGCACACATAGGTTATGATTCCTAATTCACCTAGGAGAACTATTTCAGTTATCTCTGGGAGCTTTGCCCATCACCTGAGTAGTAGTTTTACACTTCACAGTGGCTTGAATACCTACACAAAGTAAAAGACAATGGAGAATCTGTCTGTCAGCAGAGAGAAGCCCAGGAACAAAGGCACAGGCTGAAGATCAGTCTAGTCCTTCTGTCCGTGAAGGCACCTATACTTACATCCTCAGCACTTTTTCAGTGAATTACTGTCTGGGCCCTTTCGTGGTATCAGCACTGACGCACTGTGAAAGAAATCACTTCCTTCTGTGCTCTGAGTGGATCTCTATTGGCAGACAGCTCATTTCATTTTCAGTTCTTGCTGGGGACCCTTTGGCAAGAGGCAATTTCTGAAGTGGTAAATACAAAGAAAAGAATGCTGACAAAATGGGAAAGACTGAGCTCCGTTCAGGAATATATTCAGTCTTTTGTCCTCACCAGTTTGAAAACATGCTGTTGCCAAGGCATCTCTGAATTGTCTAGAGTTGTCTGTTCATAGAGATTGTCTATAGTGATTTTGATGGGAATATAGGTATGGTCAGACTGGATCAGATCCAGGGGCCATGTAGTTCTGACATCGCCTGCCTGGCATCAGATGCTTCAGAAGAAGGTGCAAGAAACCTGACAGTAGGCAGATGGGGGATAACTTGCCTACCACAAAGGTCTTGTCCTAACCTCCGATACTTGAAGTTAGGCTCAAGGCGAGAAGCATGTGGTATTTTTACATCCTTTCCAAAACTCCTCCTTTTTAGGTTTTTGGCTAGCATTAACTACTACAGGTCTGGATGCTTCTTGCTAAGTTCTTGGCCTACACCACATCATGTGTCAATGAGTTCCAAGGGTTAAAAATATTAGCAGGAGAAAAAGGCAGGAACAGTATATTGGGAGTTAAATCATGTGTTCTCTTTCTGCTTCTGTTGCTGACTTGCTGTATGACCTTGGGCAAGTCATTTACTTTTCCATGCCTCACGCTGCCTCTGCAAAACTGGAGTAACAGTATTCACTGGCTTCACAGGAGTGCTGTGAGGCTATATTAATGCCACATTTTGATATTCATGATTGAAAGGTGTTCTTGATATCATACAGTCTGAATGATCACATGGCATTTCCTAGGGACACAGCTATTTGGAGCTCTCTGTTCAGGCAGCTATATGGCCAGCTTGCTGGTTTTTGTCTCTTGTGCTAAATTTGGGGGAGCTTTAGGGCCCATGTCCTGCATGTGCAGAGGGAACTGATGTCCAGATTTGTGCTGTTATTTCTTAGCCTGTTGTATCTTTAGCCTGTACAGAAAACATTTTGATTTTACAATGAGCTGGGCAACCAAACAAGTAATTCCGCTTGAAGACAGCCCACCTCCATACTTTTTGTCCAGCAGCTCCTCTGTTGGCCTCCCCGCCCTGCCCTGCCAACCTCCCAGCCCAACCTTTTGTTCTTGCATCCTGCCTTCCCTCATCAGCTCTTTGGCATTTTCTGTTCATTACTTGGCTGTGTCCAAGGTAGTCTGCATGTGAGGTGCTGAACATGCACCTCCCCTTAACATGCTGTGTGGTTCTGCTTTTAACCCTTTTGGTGGAGAATGTCCATCTCCTGTACTTAAATCATTAATTCAAAACACATATTTTCTTTTCGCCTTTGTCATGGTTCTGCTTTGTGGGCTGCAAATTCCACACCAGCTCTTTCTCCACAATATTTGATATAATTTCTTTCAAACCTCATCCCCGAGGAGTCACTGTTATATGGAGATTTTATCTCTTTCCTAGCTTCCCTTGGTTTTCATAGCAGGGACATCATTTTCCCTCTTGCTTCCTGTCTTCCCTAGACACTTACACTTTGCATTTCATTTAAGTTACCTGCTTCTTAATTCATTTCCTTCCCACCACTATCCTTCTGTCTTGCTGCTTCTTTCCCAGTCCTGCTCTGTCTCTTCCCATAGTGAAAAACAGATTTGGCCTGTCTTTTGAAATTGTTCCTATTGAATTTGTAAGATGCTTAATTTTTTTTCCATAAAGGATCTTATTCTTTATTACATTCTGTAGATTTTAGGATGCGGTGTGTAAAGCACCATTGGAATTCTACAGACTCCTGTTGGTTTCATCTGTATTAAATGCTGTAGGCTGTTTCTGTAAACATAGCTATGCAGACATAAGAGAAATATTGACTTTCACTTTTCATCTTCAAAGTGCTTTCCAAATATTAATGTACACGGTAGCCCTCGGGACTGAGATATTATCTTCCCTTTCGCTGACAGGGAAACTGACACAGAACGCTTTAACCAAGGGTAGAAAAGGAAGTCTGTGGTAGAGCCCATGCTTAGACATCTGGTGTTCTTGACTCTTTGTCCTTTGTACCTCTGGAAAGAGGCTTGGATGTGTATCTTGTAAAAGTTGCTGCTGTCCATGTGAACTTCTGCCTTCACTGGATGGAATCATAACTTGTCAGCAGTATATCGTAAGCCTTATCAAGTTAACCACCTTCTCTTTAGGTAAAGACGTGTAGACTTATGGTGAGAGAACAGGGTTCTGAGTTCCATTCCTGTTGTTGCTTTGTAGTTTCGGATGGCCATGGCTGTAGTAAAGTATCTCTGTTTAGTATGTTAAAAAAAAAAAATCAGTCCAATGACTTTGGTTTAGTTCCATTGTGTCCATTGACAATGGCCACCCCAACTTAATAAATAAATTAACAACTAAATAATAGCTAAAGAATTTTCTCTCCAGTGAAGTGGAGTGCAAGATAATAAGGGTGCAAGACAATGCTTTGTAGCAGTAATTTGCTGTATGTGAATTCTAAGACTTTCCTCTGCCTACAAAACCCAGCTTGCATGTGACAAGTCCTCTTCCTCGTCTTTCCTTTTTCTACTCCAAGCCTGTATCCTGATTTGAAACCAGAACACATCAAATTAACAATTCTGGGTTAATTCTTCATCATACTTACTTGCTAGTTTGTGTCATCTCTTGTGTCTCTTAGCTTGTAAATCAGGGCAGGGATGTTATCTGTTCTGTTGGTACAATGTCTGTGCTGCAGGACTCCAATCCCAGTTGGGAACTGTGGGCACTGCTATCATATAAATATTTATCCCACTGGCTCTTCACTAGTGCTTTAGCTCAGCAGATCTCAAACCACTTTGCAAATGAAGTCTATATAATTTTCCGAATTTTAAAGTTTGGGGAAACTGAGGCACAGACTGGTGAAGCAACTGGCTCAAAGACAACTTGCAGGCCCATGGCAGAGCCAGGAATTGTATCCTCTCCGTTGCCCTATCTGTTCGGCCTTGTCTTTCTAATAATTAAGTGTTATAAACCATAAACAAAACTGGGGCTCTAGCCTGAACTACAGTAAACCCACGATATACGCGATTTTAACTCACACTTAACTTACGTTAACACAAGTCAAAATTCTTGGGTTCTCAGGGGCTGGGGGCTGGCGTGAATGCAGCTCTTCCACCAGCTCCCTGCTCCAGACCCCAGCTTTCCCTTCTGGGGAGAAGCTGCTCTGCTGTGGCTGTCTGCCTGCCTGGCTCCCCCAGCTCGGGAAGCTGGAAGACAGACAACTGAACCACTGTGGCTTCTCCCAGGCTCCCTGCCACTGTGAAAGTCAGGAAACTGATCAGTGCTGGTCAGTTTCCTGGCTCCTGTGAGCCCAGGGCCAGACTGCCCCCTGGTTCCCAACTCACCACCACTATGGGAGCCAGGAAACTGACCAGTGATTCCCAGTTCCTGCAAGCCCAGGGGAGCTAGGAGCCTGACTTTGCACAAGATTTGAGTTACCCAAGGTTGCCCAGGAACGCAACCCTCATGTAACTCAGTGGTCTACTGTGTTATATCACTTGGCTGAATCCGCTGACCGCAGAGATTAGGTGTTCTAATACCAGAACGACAAGATGCTGTGAACATTAGTGATCCGTAGAGCTGAGTTTCAGCATTCCATGAGAATTATCCCTGAGGTTTTAAAGCTTGTTAACTTTTCAGGTGGCAGGCTTCCTAAGTAGCCAGAGCGGCAGCCAACTGAGGTGAGAAGTTAACTGAAAATGCAGGTAGCATCAGGCTGGAGCCATGCTCTGTAGTGGGGAGTTGGGCAAGGTGAGGCTGTAAAGAGCCAGTAATTGAACACACAAGATGGCTGCCTTTGCTAGGAATTGGTAGGCATGCTGAGGGCGAAGCACGGCCTATTTGAGTTCATTTTGCTCATGACTTAGTGAAGCCAGGTCGTGCAGGTGGTTGCCTGCATCTCCACCTTGAGGAAATCTGGGATTTTGGAGTTGCTCCACGCTGCCAAGTGTCCTTAACTGACAACCAGAATGTACGTGAAGGGGGAGGTGCCTCCCAAGGGGGAATTCAAGGACCAAAATGAGAAGTTTAGTCAGGAGGCATTTCTGGTTTCTTTCTTTCGGCTCTTGGAAAAGAGTGCCATCCATTAACTATTGTCAGGGGGTGGGAGCTTCCTGCCATAACTGCGTCCTCACGTGCTCTAGTGTCAGGCTGGCCTGCTCCATTGTGAATAATGTCAACTCTTGCAGCATCTTAGCTCTAAATGACATCTGATTTCATGCTTTGGAATCTGATGTCCTTCTCTTTTGGAAGCGAGAAATGAATTACAGTCTGTCTCAGAGATATTTTGCAGTCTCACATAAGTAGAATTTTCTGGCATAATCCAGGGATGCGTAACGAGCTCCCGTAATGGCTCCTGGCTTCAACAAATAATTGGGGGCCTTATACCATGCTAGTCTCTTTCCCCAATCTCATGGACTTCCAGGGCTGATTTTTCTTTGTGTGACCTTGTAGCTGGACTAAATCTGTTTCCTTGCTTTAACTGAAATGGTATGTCCTTCTGGTGTGGGGGGGTGGGGACTTAGTGTGATGGATAGGATATCTGGTCTTGTGGGACACTGTTCTCTGTGGGTATCCTATTCATGTTCCAGGCCTAGACTTAAGGCAAAACTGTGTTCTGGCTAAGGCTTCACTAGCCAATGAAGTGAGAGGGAGAAAGCCATACTGTGGATGGGAAAGAGAAGACCTTTCTGAAATTAATCAGCAGTAAGCAGGACTGCCTGTGAATGGCGTTGAAGATCCCAGATATTCAAACCCCAGGACTCGGGTCCCCAGTACCAGGAGAGAGATTTTAAAATAATAAAATTTAAATAAAAAGATCTCCACACTCATGGTTCATCATGTAACTCCTTTCTCGCCAGACAGGAGAACTAGATTTAAAAAAAAAAAAAAAAAGACTCAGATTTTCACATAGGAACGTGGCTGCGAGAACTGGAGATTTAAAATACTTCTGACTTGTGTAAACATATGATAAAATCATTAGTGCTGACAACCCTGTGTAAATATATTTTGTCCCATTATTTTATGTGTGAAATCAGAAATAATACAATATTTCTTTCTGTCTCAGTACAGCAAAGCCAGCTCTCTGTGGGTCAAGCAGGATGGCCAGCCTCCAGGCTGTGCTGCTTCACTTCTTTTCTAAAAAAAAATTTTTTTTTTTTTTTTTTTTTGGCCTCTGAACTTTTTTGGGCAATTTGAGGAGGTTGACAATGATCTGCAAAACAGCTAGGGCTACTCCTGCTGTTTGCCTTTTCTTATCAGCATGACTGAGGGAAAAGAAGTACCCAAAGGTGAACTGACTTGCTGCTACAGCCAGACAGAGGTGAAGTGTCATGTGCAATGCCAAACCGCATTCTAGTGGTGGAGGTGAAAAAGAACCTCACTCCCGAATGCCAGTTTAGTGCCTGTGGGGTAGGCCATCCTGTTCCTTGATAAGGGCCTGGATATGCAGCCCTTTCTCCCATGAGTTGTACCTTGTGTTCAGAAGGACTCCTTGAGTAAGAACAATGTGTATGAGTAATTATGTTCATGCAGGATCAGTATCATTATGCTTTATATATATATAAACAAGATTTTTAGATTTGTCATCTAAAACTACTGACATCTAAAACTGTTGAGAATCTGAAAATATTTGAAGAGGACACACTCTTAAAAACAAAATGCTCCATTCCCCACAAAGCTCTTTCTATTAAAACAAGAGTGCAATAATTACAGTTCTGGGAACGGGCAAACTGTGGAATACAAGGCATTAGGGGATCCCTCAAGTTCATGGGAAAATGAGCTTGGAAGAGCAACAAATAAACACTGCGACCTCTTGACTCTTAGCCCCGGAGCGATGGTAAGTTCTCAGTGAGGCGCTCGGCTCCAGACAGGAATTTTCTTTGCTGTAGTGGTGTAAATCATTGTCAGGATGAGGTCTCTAAGGCCTTTTCTCAGCTAGGATTTTTCAGAGTTGCAGTTCCCAGAGGATGCCCCCCACCAATGACGACAGCACAAGTGGAAGCTGTAGGATAGACAGGGCTCAGTTGGCCCAATGCATTTTTTGCCGCTGTGTCACAGCAGTGCTGAACAAACCTGTATAAAAGCCCCAGTCTTTTCTACGCTGCAGTCGCCGGTGATGGTTCGTGTTAGTTCTTTGGGTGCTTATTCATGTCAGCTCCAATCAGGTGAGTGTGCATACCATGTGCACAGGGGTCAGGATCTTTACCCATAGTGGCATCTGTTGGGCCAGTTGTGGAGACTCCAGGAGTGATGGCAGAATGGTGTTCTATGTCTGATCCCAATAACCTGACTGCCCCTCATTTTCTTCCAACTAGCCGTGATGGCACTGGAACCCTATCCTGTTGGTGCACTACCTCGAATTAATTAGTTTCTTCTGAGTGTAGTTCATTTGGAGAAGCTGGGTTGATCTGTCCTATCTCTTGCCCAGGGCTGCGGGCTTTTTCGCAAACCCAGGGTTTTAAGACTTGTGGTTCATGCTATAAGCTTATGCCTAATAGCGACCCACATGATTGCTATTTACATGCTAGCAGGAAAGCACATCATGCAGAGCATTAGAGTTGGGCAGCTTACTCCTTCCACAGAGTTTGGAAGGGATTGCGGCTGTGGGCAGGTCTATACTGTGAGCTAGATCAACCTGGGAGCCAATCGATCCTGCAGGAGCTGATCAATTTGCATCTAGCATAGAGGCGATAAAGGGATTATTGTTTGCTCTCAGTACCTAACCTTAACCAGATGCACTAGTGGAGTTGATGCAAGTGTCTGTCGTCAACACATGCAGTGGTGACTCCGCAGTAAGTAGATGTAAGTGTGTCTATTCATCTGTGGCTATTTGTGTAGTTGTGTAACTTAGGTTAATCTCCTGTGTTGCACACAAACTGTGTCTGGCCTTCAGTTCCTTCCCCGATAGCACCTGTGCTAGTACAGTTGTTCTCCATCCCTTGCTCAGATAGTACAGTTACAATGAAGCCCTAGGCAACTTTCATTATGAAGATTTTTTTTTCAAGCTGAATATTATCCTAGCTGTAATGTGAGCTGATGTGCCCCAGATATCGTGCTGCTGACTGCACTAGAATCCTTTAACAGACAGATATGCTTTAAATATTATAGTCTTTCAGTTCATTTACACGCAGCTTCAGACTTTTAATCCTTTTTAAAAATGTCAATGAGAAAACATTGAATTGCCTTAAGAATATGGCCCAGGCTTTCGATTCTGATCTTGTTTCAGTGTTGAGAGGGTGGGCCATTTTATTAGTAACCGTGCAGTCCCTTTTCCAATAAATCCTCCCTTTCAAAGTGCATCTTTCCACAGCTGATTATGGCCACAAATAACTCATCAAAAAAGTTAGTAATACCCTGTGTATGGCAAGCCCTGAATTATTACTTAGTTAATGATGCGGCAGTGTATGTTTCCAGCTGTGCTGCAGCAGCACACAGACCTTAGCAGCTGTTGTGGAGCTCATTGAATGGCTGTTGAGCATCATCCTCTATTTGTCATAAACCTAAAGGTTCCTTTGGGGGTAAGAATGATGCCATCATATACCACTTTAGTGCATGATAGCTAAATTCTGATACTGTTCTTACCAAGGGGATGGAGCTGGCTTGATTTTTTTTTTCTTTTAATTTTGAGGGAAAGGGTAGTCAGATTATTTACTGATTTGTGATGCCAAGTGATTTCCATGGAGATGCAATTTGGCTTCTGTTTTGGGAATCCAAAATCCAGGTTCCAGATGAGATGCAAAACAGTCTAGTTGAGCCCAATTTGTTCAAGGAATTTAGGTGCCTAAAGATGCAGTTAGGTAGGTAGTGGAATTGTCAAAAGCAGGTAGAAATTGCTGGGAGCCTGCTATTTGTGCCTATAGCTGTGCAGATGATGGAAACTGTTTTGCAAAAGCTTTTATGATTTTGATGTTCGTCTTGATTCCAGTTAGCATCACATTTTTACAATTTCAAAATCCTCTGAATGAAAATTCTGGAAAAAACTTTTATTTTTTGTGTTTTTTAAAAAGTCTGTCAGTTAGTATTCTGTATCACATAACTCAAATGGGAATGAAAAGTGAATTCAGAATGAAAAATCAAAGTGTTTATTCCGAAAATGCCAAAATGGGACTTTTGTCAGAACTCCTGTTCCCATTTTTCTCTCCCTGCAAATTGAAAATTTTGGCAAACCTGATACTGTTTCACAGAGGGATTTTATTTTTCAATTCCTCCTCTGTAAAATGGGTATGATAATACTACTTTTGAGTCACTATTGTATTGTAAGCGATTTGTGGCAAGGATTGTCTTTTTGTATGGATGTATAGCACTTCGCATATTGGAGGCCCAATCTCAGGTAGGACTGCAAGGGGCTACTTCAATCAAAAAGTGTGTGTGTGTGTGTGTGTTTTATAGGTCCTTTTTTTGTGTTGGTCTTCAGAGGATACAATTTGTCGCAACCACTAGCTCTAAAGTTCAGCTTCTAGCAGATCATGCTTTTTTAGCTTCAGCGTTCTCTGGCTCACTTCCCTATGTGTTGGCCAGGGTGGTAGCCATCTACTACTGCAGGACGAATCATCAATAATAAGAGACCTAAGGATATATTGTGTAAGATTGGAAGTGGTCCATGGCCAATAAGAGCTGCAATTGCTTGATATCTGCAAAGTTCAAGTGAATATAGTGGTGGCGGCCCACCAGGAACTAGCTTTGTAGGCCTTTTCATTGTCCTCCTCTGGTTTATTTCAACATTTTGTGTTTGTATGAGCACATGTCTTATTGTTCCTGTGCCACAAAGATTGGCCTTGCATACTGTATTCATAAACATGGTCAGCTCACCCAACAGGATGTGTAAGTAATCCGATTTGAGGCTAAAATTAAGCTTGTACTTTGCAAGATGGGAGCCTTTGTGAAAATCGATGGAAAGTACCAAGTTACACCTGATTTTGCATTCTTGACCTATTCTGGTGTGGAGGTGCCATTTTTATACATCCATCCCCGGGGACAAAGCTCTCTTATCTCTCTGTTGTCATTTACCTCATGATGTCCCAGCATTTTGGTGACACACAATCATGACCTTGGCATGCAAACAAGCACATCACTGAGATGTGATGGCATTGCATTTTTTTAATGTCCTAGCAGTACTACCCAAATCAGAGCTTGTCCTTTGAAAACTGGCACGTGACAAATTTTGTTAATTACAGCATATACGATACAAAATATTTCATGCTAATTAGAAATTTCCATCATCTGTCTTAATCAGTCTTAAAAGCAGTAACTAAAGCAATCAGTTCTATCATATTAAATATTGAGAAAAGTATTATTTGTAAAACACAACTAAAATATCCATTCAAGCTAATAATGTAACAGTTTGACACAATAGATTTTTGTAGCCTGTATACTGCTGCTTGTAAATATGTGTTGAGGGAAATATTAAAATGCAAATTGGTGACCAAATAAACCATAATATCATCTTCAGTGACGTTAAGATGTGTCGACTGAATGAATATTAGAATCTCTGCAGCATGTGTAGTAAAAATTTTCATGAAAAGTATTTATATATCAGGTAGGTACACAGCTACTGTTTCAGGGTGATAGATGTGAATCAGGAGAGGCCAGGGTTCTTGCAAAGGGATTTATGTGATCTTCCAGTACTTCTGATGTGGCCCGTATAATAATACTGTGGGAAGTGCTACCTAGTGGATGGAGCAACTGACTGAAAGCTAGAGCTCCTGGGTTCCATTTCTGGCTCTCCTGCTGACCATGTGAACTCTGGCTACAGAACTAAATTTTCTGAACCTTGCTTTCAGTTTTCAGAAAAAAAGTGCTAGATTTGTGTAATTCAGGAGCTCAGAGGAAAAGCTCATCACTGGGGGACAGCCCCTTCTGGTCTATTGAACATCATTCTGGAAGGGAGGTCCATCTCCCAGGAATGGCTGTGGTTAAGTGGAAGAAAAACAGGGACATTTCAGAGATGCTGGTGTGGTTTTTACTCCTTGGCAAGAAAAATAATGATGACGTGATACAGTGGTGCTGTAGTGTCACTATGGCATAATGCACATAATCTCCCGGACACCACAGAAAAGTTCTCTCTACCCCACCACCATGTAACCAAAATCAAGATATTTTCACATCCTGTATGCTGGTGTTACTGATCTTTGATTGTGCCAGGAACTAAATGGACTGGTCCCTTAATGTTTGAGTAAGGTAATAATCTGAGGTTAACAAAGGACTGCTTAGGGGAAAACTGATTCTTCAGATGACTTCTGGTGTGCCACATGGAAGCCACTTTAATATAGCTTTTATTTTGTGCAGAATCACCAGTTTAAGATTTCTCGAGGGAGAGATTTGGAAGCCATTCTCTATGCAAACATAATTTCACTTATTCCACCCTTGTCATGGGGTAAAATACATTGACCACATGGCACCATCGACTCATCAGAGAGTGAGAGACGGAGATACTGGCCATTTCCTCAGTGTTACAAGTGTGCCTTTTTCCAAAGTGATGTGATGAAGTATGCAGTATGTTCAGATTGACAGGAGGCCTAATAATTGTGAAATCTCTTAGCCGATGACTTGTTGGCATTCAGACACTGATGCCCTCAAGAATAGCCTTCTAAAGCGACTGTCCAAGTGAACCAAGCAGGAGTTAATTTCCATGAATCATTTTGGAAACTGTTAAAGGGCAAAGTGCACAGCACTCACTTCTATATTAGAGCACGTCTCCTTCGAGAGACCGGATCGAACCCTGGCATTCATATACCTCAATGGGCCTTTAGTTCCACTAAGAAGAGTGAAAACTTCAGGACTCAGCCTGTTCGGCACCAGGAGGAGAGGTGTCTGAGAGGCTGACCCAGACCTGTGTGATATGGGCCTATAGAAACAGGAGAACTTTAAAAAGTGTGCATTTTAAAAGCTGACTTTGCCTGCTGTTTCGTGAGCAGTTACAGATGAGAGCTTTTTCTTTCCACAAGATGCTTTTTGGTGCTTGTTGGTGGTGTTCCCGGTGAACGCTAGAGCAGCAATTCCCTTCTGGGGCGCCGTAGTTCTGCTGCCCTCTAGTTGCTGCTAAGCTGTCCCCTGCTAGTGATCCTGGTCTCTGTGTTTTATGTAAATACCCGTGGAAAGAGAAAACACTTTGCCTTTGGAGCACAGCAGATTCCACCACAGTGGTATGGAGCATCAACCTACAGGTGGACCTGAACCAAAACCCTGACCCCTGTTATCCTTGAGCTTGGGATCCAAAATCCGTAATTGTCTATTTCAGTGGTTCCCAGCCTTTTCAGTAACACTGCACACTGCAATGAGACAAACAATTCCATGTGCACGCACTTTTTTTTTCAGCTGCATCAGTTGCTCATAAACCTTACGTTTACTTACTTTTCTCTTACCAGAGAAGTTTCCAACATAGTATTGCATATAACAAGCTAAACAAGAATCAAATGGGTTGGTGATTAATTGAGTTACTGCCAAAATGTTTGATTACTCATGGGGTTGGGGTGGAGGTGGGTCCAGAAAGTGGCTTCCTTTCCTGCCAGCCTGTTGGAACCAGGCCGCAGCATTTAAACTGCATCCCAGCTTCGACTGACTCCTCTCCCTGCACCTTGCCACAGCAGATAGGGGAGCCGGGGCACTCCCTGCACAGGCACTTTGGGCCAGGAAGTATTTCCGCTGCCTCCCAACATGAACGGGCTCCTGCAGGGTCAGCATTTCCCCTTACAGCAGCTCTGCAAAGAGCCACCATGGGTGGGGGTTGGGGGGGGGAATTGATGAAATTTCACAGCACACGTGGACAGTTCTCATGGCCATGGCACACTGGTTGAAAACCACTGACTTATCTGTGTATAATGGGATACTAAAAAATTACATGTCCAATCACTTCCAAACTTCAAATCACGATCCAAGCTCTCCAGATTTAGGCCCATGTGGTCAGCCTCTTATCTTCCATAGTGATAACACACCACAGGACTCTGCAGATTACTCCATCCAACAGCCCTGTTCCAGCACAGCCCTGGGAGGGAATAGAGTTCTCCCTGAGCTCCTGCAAGCTGAAATTTATCCTTTTTGTATTGGGCTCAGATTTATTATCAGAGAATCATGCTTCTGTATTAACCTTTCAGTTAAGACCACACAAATGGTGTGAAACGCTGTTCAGTGGTGCATATGGCATCATAAAAGCCACTGCTGGTGTCAGGCAGGTTTTTAAAATACAGCCAATGAAAGTTGCTTGGCCTTGTAGTAAAGAGATTAAATATTTGTGTTTTGTTCTCTGTGCTTCCTGTTTAAACACCTGCAAGTAATTAGAGCGAAACGGTCTCTGTAAATGATAATTAGAAAAAATAAGTGGACAGTTCATGATATTTAATAGACTCAATTGCAAAGTTTCAATAATACTAAAAAAAAATCAATACTAAAACCTCTATGACTGATCCAAGTAAAGGAAAGCTTTGTCAGGCCATGTAACACTGGACTATTTGTACTCTTTTCTATGCTGTTTATCTAAAGCACATTTATTACATTCAGTAGGTTTCTGCTTCTGGCAGTTTATATCTCCATGAGTTTAAGAGCCTTTGCCTAATTAAGACCATCGAGATTTTCACCACACAGCTACAGTTCCACTTAAAGAATAATTTCTGTGCTATTCTGCTCTCTGGGAGAGGTGAGGCCAAAATTAAAAATAAATAGAAAAAAAGGGAACCACGGGAAATAAGCAGATTCAAATTACACAACATTTTTCCTGTAATGTGGGACTGCTAGATGGGTCTTTGGCCACATTATAAGCTCATTTGCAGATAAATCATGGAGGAGATGGAAAAGGTTTTATACTGAGAATTAGGGTATATGTGTGTGCACAGAGGCTGTATAGCATACTCTTCTGCTTACTACGCTTTAATTGACCTGATTAGATGAGACTTATTGCTTCCATTTAGTGAGGTTACTTTTGAACTACAACACCCTGGTTCTGTTAAGTTGGCACCAAAATCTCATTTTTTAAAATGGCATTATGGGCCTGATTTTCACGAACAGAGATGTTGGCTAATCAGGCCCTGTTGTTTTGGTTACTTGATTCACTTTAGAATTTGCTCCCTGCAGCATTTGTCATGTCTGCTTACTTAAAGATGTGGAAGTGAGTAGATTGTACACTGACATATTTCTTAAGCAAAAAGTGGCTCTCCATTTGGATCTAGAGGTTGGGAAGAGGAGGATTTAGAGACAGAGGAAGACAGCACCTTGTGAATTTGGACCCCAGCTATGTATAAAGATTGGCAAGGTAATATGCACGCCAGATGCGTGAAGATTAAAATAAAGAAAGTGTTTATTAACAACCAAATTGTGCCAATCTTACTCATATTACGTAGTGACTTTCTCCTCGTAGGATGGCTGACTTAAGAAAGGCGGCACAATTGGGCCCTTTGAAAGTAGTCAGGAGCGGGAGAGATGCTAACGAAGGATAACAAACTATCAGACTGTGAAGCCTTTGCAAAGAACAAATCCACCTTTAAGACCTTTATTCTTGAAGGATTTCTTACACTGGAAAGAATTTAGGGAGTCTCTTTTCACATTGTGCTAAGCCCACACCTGAGGCCGTAGGCACAGGGTGAGCGCGCTTACTTAAACAAACTTTTCTAACTTAATAGTATACCTAGACGGGCAGCTAGCATGTTAAGACTTATGAGGGTCAAAGAGAATTTTACCGCTTATTCAGCCCAAAGCAATGATTAATGGGGAGATGATCAATTCAAAGGTAATAAAATAACAGGGAAATGAAATTACTCTAGATACCCAAGGAGCAGTGGACCCCAGTCTAATAAAGAACATTCAAATTGGAAATGAGGATAAACTGTCAGATGGATGAAAGCAATCGACAATGGAGTAGGTGGCTTTCTGATGTAGTTACAGCAAACTCAATAGAGCTGGTGAGGTCTCTAGATTCAATAAGTGTAGTGTTCAATTTTTCCTACCTTGACATGCAGGTTTAGATTAGGTGAGTTGGCAGTCCTCTTCCAGCCCTTTCAGTGGGTGGTAATCTGTATTTTAATTAAAAAAATAAGTGTTACAGAGAAACAAGATTCTTAACCTTTAACAGTAAAGAGCATGAGAAAAAGAGGCAGTGACAGAGTCCTTGAATTACAACTGTGCTCCAATTTCATAATAAAAGCTGAAGAGTGAAGTGCTTAATTGTTTTTTCTAGTTGATATTTAAAGCCTTTGGTTCCACAGTATGCTGTGTCTGGGCAGTCTTGTTACCTTATGAAACTGACAACTGACTAATTTACTTCAGGAGTGAATTAAGATAAGCCAAATCAAGGCCACCTTAAGTTTGAATAAGTGTGTTGTCCACATATGGTATTAATGCAGTTTAACTAATCAGAATTAATTTTCACAAGTGTTCTTATCATAAAGAAGTCTTAATTTCCTTTGAAAGTCAAACTAGAATTCAAGCCTGGACTGTTTTTGTTAGACTGCGACCGACATATAATGGTTATTGTGCTTAATAAAGATCAACCATTTAACCATTAATTTACACTCCTCACAAGATGCTGGACTGTAGACGCTCTTATTTTACCGGTGATGGGAACTTTGTGCTCTTCCATGCCGTTTAGAGAACACCACATGCCAAAATAGCCTATTTCAAAATCTACTCGAAATAAGCAACGCAGTTTGCATATAGGAAATTGTGTATCTCATTTAGAGGTTAGGACACTGTCTAGACATAGTTTTAGTGGGCTGCAAGATTGTTTTAACTGAGACAGTCTCCAGAGATAGGCTAGTTTGGCTAACTTCACTTGCATACCACCAGTTTGTGGGTTTGCTGATTGGATGCAGGGGGGAGCGTGGGTTTCACAGTCAGTGTTGTGTGCAGTCAGCACACATGTCACTTTATGCGTCCTTGTTTTATGTGCGCATCACATTAGTAATACCAATGGAAAGAAAACTACCCTGATGGAAGCCAGTGGAATCTGATAACCCTGCCCCTTGGCAACAGTAAACAAAATGTCTTGCAGGCCCACGGGTTGTCCTCCGTTGTATCGTACCATTCGTTATATGGATGAACATATAAAAAAAAACCTGTACAGGAATGTTTTTCAAACCTTTTTTCTTGCGATGCAGTGGAAGAAAAATGCTTATCCCCAGGACCCAAGACAGTAAGTATTTTCTGACTAAAACCTTCATTAAAGCACAATAAAGGCAATGTATATTAGCTTTAACCACTTCACTTTAAATAATAACTAAAATTAAGCATTGATGTTACTTGTAAAACATTTTTAAACATGGTATAATGCAGTAAAAGAGATGATCATGTTGCGTTTTGCTTACTTAATGTGAAGGATGAGCCAAGGTCTGCCAATGAGGGTGAGGGTAACTGGCCTGTTGTACAGGGGCCCAGTGTAGACCAGAACTCTGGCTGCCGCTACTGCTGCTTGTAACTTGAACTGTTGTGGCAGTGCCTCTCTGTGTGGCTGTGGGAGAGGGAGCCAGCACCAAGGTCCTGATGGCACTAAGGGCTGACTGCCTTAGGCCCTGTCCCCTTCACCCATGGCTCTGCCTTTCGGGGGGCATGGAGCCAGGCCTACCTGCCCACTTTGCCCCAGAGCCCACAGAGGCTGTTGGCATTGCTGGTTGGGCCTGCCTGGTGTTCATGATCTTGTTTCGGTCTGGCTCACCAGAAGAAAGTGTCACCTGCATATCATGTGCACTGTTGAGTTAGTTTCTTCTTTCTTTTGCTTTTAACTTTGTCATACTTGAAAATCCCAGTTCACACACGTAGGTCGGTGTGAACCATAGCAACAACAGAACACTATCTTCCTTATCAGTGGATATTCCATGAAAACACTTAATCCAAAATGATGAGAAATGTAATGGCTTCTGACATATTTTGAGTGTGCTATCACAGGTGAGTTGCATCAGCTCTTCTTCTTGCTCAGGCATCACGTTTAGCTCCATTATTGACTCAAGATTTTTGAGAGCAAGAATCTTTCCCCCCCATTTTCCCTTCAGATTTTTCACATGCCTCTTCAGGGAGGTAGCCACTAAAATTGTCAGAGCAGTGAGATGTAGCTGTATGACACTTCACTTCGTTCACTTTTTCTTCGTTGATACTGTTCCAACATACTGAGAACCGCATTGGGAACTTGTAATAGCTCAGAGAATTACTTTTCAGTTGTGCTTGCCACAGTGTTAATGACTTTTTGGAATGCTTCTATCCTTTCACAGTGTCGAAACAAATCACAGACTCTTCCTTGCAACTTCAAATTCAGTTAGCTTAAAATTGAGAAGATGTCCGCTGGATATGACAACTTTATTAACCACCTGTCATTGTCAAACAAATTTGCCAAGTTATATTGTTTTTCTACCAGAAAAATGTGACTCCCTGTCCTGAAAGGGCGCCCTTCAAAACATGCTGCACCATGACAGCCACCCTATTTCAGTGTGAAACAGAAAATGAGTGTGCACTGCTCACGTTTGAGTGTAACCCTTCAGAAAGCGTGCTGTTCAGGGCGCTTCCTCTCGTGAAATTAGCAGTTTTCACTACTTCCTTCAGTACTACATTAAGATCAGGGGAAATCCCGTTAAGCTTCGTGCTAAATGAAACCGTGATTCCAAACAACATCATTATCAGCTGCTTCAGATTTTTTTTTTCACAATTCCATTTCTGCCTATCAGATTTGCTCTGCTGTTCAGTTGTAATTCCTTTGCAAATAGCCTAGTCTAATTTGTACTTTCCAATTACACAGTCATGCAGTGCTTTGAATATTTGTGCTCCTGCTGCTTGTCAGTAAAGTCAGACAATATAGCAAATCTTCCAGGTAGTCATCTTGCCATGCCTACCTCACATAAACTAATTATGATGCACAGTTTAAAATATCAGTAGTCTTGTCACACTGGATAGCAAAAACCCTTCTGTCAGTAACCAAGTAATAGGCTGGGCTTCCAAATGCTCTGCAATATCACATATTTGCTGAGACAATGCATAATCACCGAGAGGACGACTTCTCAATCTTACAGCAGATTCTCTTAAAAAAGCATACCCCGTATTGAGAGATGGTGGTAAAATATGTTTTTGGCAACTGCGTGGACCATTTTCTTTTTATGGGATACTACTGAATACGATGTCAGTTGTGCCTTATCATGCAAAGCAGTTGACTAAGAACTTTTGGTGATAATTGTAATTCCTGTTGCTTCCTTTTAAAACATTCGAGAGCTTATAAATATGTCCCACTATGGTTTCTAAATGTCATAATTTTAGATTCTCATTTGCAAGTACCTCATTGCAAATAACACACTGCAGCTTTGGATCTTGATTTGCCTTAGTTTGATGAGAACATATTGGGAAAAAACGATCGCTAATCTGCCTAGTCCATGATTTGTTTTTCTTTTTAGTAGCTGGTTCAGGTGAGGCCGACATGGCAGAAATCTGCCCTTTTATTACTAGAACTTTCTTCTGCAGACAACATGCTTTGTTTAGTCTATAAGGTGCCACAGGACTTCTTGTTTCTGAAGCTGTAGACTAACTGGGCTAGCCTCTGACACCTACATTTGTACTTTCATTTTCTGATTGGTGATGGATCCAGTCAATCCATTTTTCAGGGTTAAGATTTGTCAGTGAAGCCTTGCATTAACCAAAGTAACTGTGCAGAAAAGTATTCTTGCTAGGTAATTACATTCATAAGAACATAAGAACATAAGAATGGCCATACTGGGTCAGACCAAAGGTCCATCAAGCCCAGCATCCCATCTGCCGACGGTGGCCAATGCCAGGTGCCCCAGAGAAGGAGAACAGAAGACAATTCATATCAGTTATGTTGTGTGTGCATATAGAGTATAAGAAACTGTTTGCAAACAAGTAACTCTTACAACAAATAGGTAAAAAATTTAACAGTTAAATGATTACAATGTTGCATAATGAAAAACATTTTAAGATATGACATTTTAAATTTGCAAATGACACAGTGCCTAATACTCCATGACTCAGTACTGCCTTATAACCCATAATTTTGAAAACCGCTGGTGTGCAGGGTTTTCATTTCCTCTAACTTTAAACAGAGAAAAACCCTGCAAACACCTTTTTCCGGCACAGAAAGAAGTTGGAGGAAATCTTTGATGGCTTTATGACATGAAATGCAAGTGACATATTACCGAATGTCATCTCTTAGTGAAAGGGGGCCAAGCTAATCCACGGTTTAAATCCACTGAAGTGCATGAATAAAGAAACTGGTGCCATTGCAGCTGCGAAAGATTTAGCCACAGGAATTATATACTGAGCAAAATGATTAGCAAAGTAAAGTATATTTATTTCTGTGTGCCACAATTATACAGTTTTTTTTATTCACCTCATATTTAAATACAATGACAACTGCAAAATGTCTAGTTAATGAGGTTCCAAAGGGATGCCAATTAATAGGTAATGGTCACCAAATAGTAATTTTTACTCTTTGTGGAGATGAAGTTGTTGATATATTTCATTATATGAGAATAGCAAATATTGCACAAAGCAGTTGATTATTACATTATTGTAACAGAATTCGTACAATGGTTTAATCTGCAGAGAAATTAATGTACCTCACAATGATCCTCAGATTGCTATCTGGAAGTACCTTTAAAATTGCTTTATTTGGAAAGCATTCACAGACATTTGGTTGGCAGAATTTGTGAGAGAGCCAACAATACAAAGCAACAGAGAGGGCTATGCAATAATGTTGTGTACTTTTGTACACAAGTGCATTAGTTATTAATTTTCAGAACACACCTATGAGGAGATAGTGTTCTCATGAAAACAAGTGGATAAATTGGGACATGCAGATTAGTACTTGTGATGCTTTTATGACCACTACTTTCTATTGCATGGAATGGCAGGCCTAAACGATGGTGGTTTGTTGTCTCCTTTAAGAGTTGGTCTAAGAAGAAGCTGTAATCTGTTATTCCTGGGGGGAGGAAACGCAGATGTTGAAAGCTCTCCTTTTGTTTCAGTGGCTAAGACTGTGTTTGGAGCAGAAGATCCTTAGATTGATACCCCTTCTGTGCATGTGGGTGGCACAGGTGATGATGGTGTTACATACGCATGGTCTCAAATTTCACTATCAAATGCTGTAGTGTCTCAACCATCACTATAGACTACAGTCCAGTGATTGAAGGGGCATGCTAACAGAGGCAGAGTACAGGTAGTAGGCCTGGGACATGAAAACTTGTTCCAATTTCCCATTTACTAGTGTAAGTAAGGACTTACTCCAAAGAAGTCAATGGAGCTTTACCAATATAAAACCCGTCTGAGGGTGGAGTCAGGTCCTGGTGTTTTATTTCTGTCTCTAAATGGTTGTGGATCTGTGCTAAAAGCAATACAAATGGCGAATGAAATAGATCTTGTAATGCAAAACTGGGAAAAAATCTGAAGTGAAAATGGATACTTGTTCAGAAAGATACAAAACAAGCTTTCTGTTTGCAGAGGGAGTCCACTGAGTTAATTAACTACAGATTGAACTTCTCAAATCCAGCATCTTTGGGATCTGACTGGTGCCGAATGAGAGAATTTAACAGACCATGAGCAGTCAGTATTGTCTAGCAGCATTACCAACACTTCCACGGCTTACTGGACTCTGAGAAGACTTGTAGGGGTAATTGACAGTTAAATAACAGCGAAGAAAACCAAGAGCCAGCATTGGTGGCTGTATGGGACCACGGGAAACTTGGCTACATACAAGATAAGTGGTCATCCAGCTAATTAAAATCATGCTGGATTATGGATGTTGCTGGACGAGAGTGTGCCGGACTAGAGAGGTTCCACCTGTACTTGTTACAGTTTGCCAGAACTGTGCTTGATGTGGAGTGGACTGGAAGATGTTTTTTATACCCATGGAAACTTTTTAAAATTTTTTTTATAGAAATCTATCTTCAAAGTTTTCAGATTTTCATTAAAAATCTGAACACTTTCCAGTATGTAGCAACTGAAAACCCCAAAATTTCAGATGAAAACCTGCTTTGAGCATTGGCTTGCTAAACCCAGGGTTGTGAGTTCAGTCTTTGAGGGGGCCATGTAGGATCTGGGGCAAATAGATTTAAAAAAAATCTATCAGGGATGGTGATAGGTCCTGCTGTGTGGGCAGGGGACTGGACTCAATGACCTCTGAAGTTCCCTTCCAGGTCTATGAGATAGGTCTCTCTCTCTCCCTCTCTCTCTCTCTCTCTCTCTCTCTCTGATTTAATATATAAATGGGATACTACATTTTTTTCGGATGTGCACCATGGGTGTTTCTTCCATGTCCATATTAGCCACTTTTAGCAACTTTAGCAATATTTAGCAACTTTTGCACTTCTATTCATGTTCTGCAACATCTTTTACTGCACCCCGGAACTTTTGGCCATGAGGATGTTGTTCCAGTTGTGATCTGACCGTGTTGCAGCCTCTTTTGTACTCCATACAGGAGATTGTACTGCTTTGTAATCTTCTCTACCTGTGGGAGATGAGATGAAAAATGTCTTTAGCATACTGTGCTTCTGCAGCACAATCAGTAGCAGAGGCAGGACAGCACAAGCAATAGTTACCAAAGCAGCAAGAACAGTCATAAAGGCTAAAGAAGGCAAATCCAAATAAGCAGCAGCCAAAACAATACACATTAAAGAATGATACTATTGCACAGCAGCCTATTTCTTTGGAGGGAGACAAAGAACAAGAAGTGCGTAACGCTTGCATATCTAGGTCATCTGCAGGTGCAATTGAACCTGGGACCTCTGGAACTTAGAGCATGAGCCTTTACTGCATAAGTGAAAAGCCCACTCTGTGTTAGGTAAGGTTATAAAGCAGACTCATTCTTCTCTTTGTAAGCAGTCTCAGTGCTACTAGATGGAACATATACCACCTCTAGGAGGAGTGTTGGTTACATACTTCCCTGACCTGAGGAAACACATCTCCAGGGTCAGAGACTTCCCATTTGAAATCCATGATGCAGTGCCATTTGTAATGTATGCAGACACCACTCATCTGTGGGTGGACTAGAACCTTGCTTTCAGCTCCTGTGGTAGAGGCTCATGCTTTAGCCTCCACAGGGCCCAAGTTCAGTTCTCCCCACAGACAGGTGGAGGTCTATCAGGGTTACCCCTTGTCTCAAATAAATGTAGAAAACTCTGCAAATACATGGCTTCAAGTTGCACATAAGTCACTTTGACATAACTTGAAGCTGGTGGGCTGGTGAGTTTCCTGACTCCTGCAAGCCCAGGGGATTTGCACGAAAATGGGGGATTGCAGGAATGCAATTCCCATGTAACTCAAGGGTTTACTGTACGCATTGAGATTATGCCCGTAGAATTGTGCCATGACCCAAGAAAAGCAGATATTTGTCCATGAACATTTGTAGAAATGTGTAATAAGAAGCGCATAGTGTGCTGTGTTTGGCAAATAATATATTGCGTGCTCAATTAAACCCTGTAACTGTGTGAAGATTTATGGCCTATGAAGGTCAAGGTGAAAAAATCAAGTGGTCCCTTCTGCTCTGGACATCGATGACTGACGTTATTTTGAGAGCACCATTATTTATGTTCACACTACTGTGTAACGTTTGTATACTTTCTTAGCTGCAACAAAGGATTTTTAATTAAAACTCACCTTCATATTGATTGTTTAATAATGGCCATATTGTTTAAAAGACACGAGCATGGCACTCACAGTCTGTCGTAACAGCCTGAATAGATGAAGCAGGCTGACACATTTCCTGCTGGGAATATTCTTCCTAATATCTTAATTCCTCCAGGAAGGTGCCCAAAGTTTTTCTGGTCAGATACCTTAGGCCAGAGGTGGGGAACTCCTGGCTTGCAGTTTCCTTGCCTGGATCTGGACCTGAGGCTTGGGGCTCCTCTTCCCAGCATCCAGTGTGGGACAGGGGATGGGGAGCTCTGTGTCTTGTGGGCTGGATCTGGCAAGCCAGGGCTGGATCTAGCCCATGGACTCTGCATCAGGGGCCGGGGGTGGGGGCAATGCTTCTCCTTCCGCTCAGCAGTGTAGGTCTGCCTGCAGAGAGGATTTTCTCACCGCTTTGACTGGCCAGAATTCCAGCCAATCAGAGTGGTGGTGAGGGGGCAGGTGATGCCTGGCAGCACAAGGGGAAAAAGGTCCCCACAAAGGCTCTTTTTTCCCTTCCCTTCCCATCCTGTTTTCCCAGCCCAGGGAGTGGGCAATGCGTGGAACTAAGTGCCCCCACCCCATATCTGTTCCAGCCCCCCCTCCTGCCTGGAATCACCCACCCTGCTTCAGCATCCCCTCTTGTCCAGAGCCTCTCACCTCCAACCTGCTCCTGGACATGCTCTCAGCTAGCCCCTTGCCCCCAGCCTGTTTTTGTGCCCTGCCTCCTGCACATACCCCTCACTTCCAGCCTGCTCCTGAATCTGCCACCTCAGCCCACTTATGCACCTTACCTCCCTACCCCAGATCCGTTCAACTTCAGCCCAGCCCTGCACCCCCTTTCCTGCCCAGACCCCCAAACAGCAACCCCTGGCCCTTTCTTCCACCCTCCCTCCAGCCCAGACCCCACATCCTACTCCTCATTAGCCTCCTCCTGCACACTGAACCCCCCCACTTTGGTCCCATCCCTGGCCCCCGGAAGAGTTAATCTGGCCTGGGGGGAGCTCTGAACCTCAGTCTGCCTTTCCTCACCTTCCTGCCTGTGGTGCTGGAGCATGAGGGGAGTAAAGTGTCTCAATCAGGGGCTTTGCTCTGTTGCGCTGTAATTGGATGGAGCAGCTGATCACAGCAGAGTAAGGAAGTCTTTCCTCATAATTGTCCTCTCTTCAGTTCACGTTGGAGTGTCAGCCTCTGGCAGGTTCTCCCTCCTTTACACCATTCCCCTTTAACTCCCCTAACAGGTCATTAGCAGTGGATCTGGGAGCTTACTGTGGGTGTTTCATTACCGCTCTGGTCTCTTTCTGTCTGTGTTGATTTTTCCTTAGTACATTGTAATTTTTTATAGACTACAGTAGGGCTGGATTCTGATCTGAATCTGGCCCTGACTTTATAAATCCTTAGCATTTATAATTCCCGCTGGGATGGGTTGACCTAAAGAGATTTTGTAGCTGAGCATGAAAAATCTCTTCCTTTGTATCGGGGAAAGTATATCCAACACCAGCATGTGTCTCATTTTGTTATATTTATTTCTACAAAGAGTGGAACTAAACAATTTTAAGAGATTTGTAATTGCTGGTATTGTAACACAGAGGCAAGGAAGTGAATGAAAGCTTCCAATTGCAGCTCAAATTTTCTCTAGCTTAAAAAAATAGTGCTCTGAAAGGCCAACAAGGTATTTAGAATTAATTTTTTTCCTGTTTACATGCATAACCAAGGTGCCTTGTACTGCTCCTGAGTATCCAAGACAAGGACTTGGCATGAGAATTTTTAAACACGTTGTCAAATCTATATTAACAGCAAGATGCAGATTGGTTTAGTCTATTCTAATAGATTGTCTATTCATCAGGGTTATTTTGAAATAAGCTCTTCTTGAAGAGCTATTCTGGAAAAGCTTATTTTGAAGAGAGAACGGGCTTTTGAAATACGGGGCAGGGGGGTCTTTCAAAATGCCCCCAGCTGCAAGGGCAGTGTGCATTCTGAAAATGACACTTTTGAATTGCGTGTGGCTGCCCTTATGCTAATGAGGGCACTGCATATTCATGTCAGTGCCTCGTTAGCATCTTCCGAACTGCCTCATTAACATGCCTCTTCCGAGAGGAGGGGGCTAGTGTAGCCATAGCTAAAATGCATATTGAAATAATACTCGGCTATTTCCAATTAAAGCATCCAGACACAATAGAGCCTGTTTCAAAATAGAGCCCTTGGAAGCACTATGGCTTGTTTCAAAATTGCCCCTATTCCCTGTCTACAGAGCCCCTATTTTGCAATACCTGTTTCGAAATAGGTGCTATTCCACGTAGAACAAGGTTTACCAAATTCAAAAGAAGCTGCCTGCTGTTTCAAAATTATTTCAAAAGAGCAATTGCGTTGTTCCAAAATTACTTTGCTGTGTAGACACAGCCGTAGAGTCCATGCTACCAACATGGACTCACAAATGAGATAATTTAAAAACACCATGGTTGCTACTGCAGAAAATAGTAACTGCAATTATGAATTTTTCTGGGATACTTGAAATAGTAGCAAGCAAGAGATACAGCTGGAAACTTGGGTGGGGGAAGGGACAGGAGGGGTGGGAGGGGCCGGTTCCCAGCAGAGATGGGTGGGAGGAAGGATGGTCATATGGTTTAGGCATTGGAGTGGTGCTCAGAAAGCAGGGTTCATTCAGTTCCTGACTCTCTTAATTCAACTCAGATTGAAAAAGAGAGAGCTTTGCCCAAGAAGTTTACAGTGAACAGGTGTGGTGCCTAACATGTTGGAATTGGCCAGTAGGCACAACCTTAATACCAATAATAATAATACCTCTTGAACTTCTCTAATTTGGCACCCTTGGGACCTGACCAGTGCCAGACAAGAGAATTTGCCAGACTGCAGGAGGTCTGTATTGTCTAGCAGCATTACCAACACTTCCACTAGTTACTGGGCTCTTAGAAGACATTTAGGGGAGACTGATGGCTGTAAACAAACTTTATGGGACTGCGAGAAACTTGGCCGCACCCAGGGTAAGTGCTGGATTATGGATGTTGCCAGATGAGAGAGTGCCGAACTAGAGAAGTTGAACCTCTAACCTGATGCATGAGTTTTCAGTGAAATTTACACTGAATAGGAATACAGAATCCCAAAAAGTACCCCTACTTGATTAAAAGATTAAAAGCAAGCCTTCGCTGCTGACAGTCATATGAAACTAAACTCTCAGGGCAGACTTAGAATCTTGTATGTCTCTTTAAAAAAGAATATTGACTGTGAAGGCTCTGAGCTATTTTTTCTTGAGATCTCAGACCCATAACTCAGAAAAAAGAGAGAGGAACTGACTGAAGGAATGAGAGCCTTCTTCAAAGAAGATGATATAACATCATTATTGTATCTGGCCAAACTTAGAGGGCTTTCTGATGACCAATACTACATTTTGTAGAAAGCAATAAATCATCTGTAAAGTTTTAAGAGACCTAGAAAGAAAGAGGCCCAGGAGATATGCCAGCAAAGGAAGCTCTCAGAGTATGAAGAATCCAGACAAGATTTCAGTTGGACTTGTGCAAATAGGCACTTGCGGATCTAGCTCTGTGTGTTCTTATTCTTGATTAGTTTATCTTGTGGGAATTTGAACTTGGACTGTTGAAGGACCATTTGTCTTGGACTTGGTTTCTCCTCTGGTGAATTAGTGATGGAGCTGTACACTTTGTTGTGCTGAAGCCTGAGTTATGAAGAGCACCTGGGCACCACTAGCCCCAGAGCAGTGTGTTTTGTTTTTGTGGGTTTTTTTAATTTAATAAAAAGATAGTGGCTGCAGTTTTGAGAGGAAATGTGAACAAGTAGGTTTAAGTGGAAGTGTGGGAGTTGGAAAACAAGGCCTGTTTATAAGTCTGTCACAGACCTGCACAAAGCAAAGGATTGTGGACTTCAGGCATGGTATTTTTAAACTACTTTGTGCTATCTTCAATCTGCTCTCATTGAATTCAGTGGGAATTTTACCATTATCTTCAGTAGGAGCAGGATCTTTTATGTTGTAGACTCCTCAGCAGCACCAAGTGAGTAGGTTTGTATGATGGCTTGGACATGGCCTTTTTTTCTGTTCCTACCTCAGAGATGGTAAGTGATGTTATATTAAATATACTGCCCAGTGCGTAGGGGGAAATACGTTATAACCTTAAAGCAAGGGACAGTTCTGACCTTTGACTGGAATCTATGGGCCCAGTTCACTGTTGCCCTACGCCTTACGTTCACCTTTTACTTTGCATTGGTGGAAATAACTATTCAAGGAGGAGAGCAACAGTGAATCATGACTGGTAAAGTGAATTGAGATGAGAATCTAGACTAAGGTAAATAAATGGCTTTGGATGAGTGAGTTGTTCTTGTCTTCTTCCATCCAAGTGCTACAGCAAAGTATCGATGAGTCCCTAGCTACCTGATAGGCTCGGTTAAAAATATGCAAATTGTATCCTTTGTTCCCATACGCTTACTTCCATTGAATTCAGTTATTTGGAACTCCTCTCTTCCGTAAAAGGGTTCAATTGCAGTGGAGTTCGCTGTGTAACCAAGTGCATTTTCTTTGGCTGAAGACCCTCTCTCTCTCCCCACCCCTCTTTTGGTGGAAAACTCACATTTTTAATGCTAATAGGAGTTCTGAATGTGTGCTAAGAGTAGCATATTAAGTATCTGCCCCTAAAGACTTTGCTTGGAATAGCAAAATACAGAAACCATTCATGAATTCAAGTTGCTGTTGTGTCCTTAGCTCAGCCAGTCAGCTGTAGTAATTACCAGTTCCTTTAGGACAGGAATTTGATGCCTCAGGTGACCATCCATGGCACATCTGTCTGTAACTTGTTTTTGTCTGTGTGCTGCAGCATGTCCTGTGTAGAAGATTAGCATTCTCAATCACCTGCCATACTTAGTGCGCCATCAAGTTGACTACAGGAATGAGTGACAGCTATAACCGAGAACGATTTCCAGGCATCTGGTGGCTTAATTTCAATGGTTAGGATCACATTTTGATCTCACGTGTGAATTCAATGACATCAACAGTATTACATGGGATACACAGTGGTGTGTGGTTCAAAATGGATCCTAGTCTATAATAGTGTCTTCAGGGGGTCAATCACATCCTGTTTCACTCTGCTATGGAAGCCTGGGCTTTTAGATCTGAGAATCTAAATTTCTGTAGTTACAGCTATATGTGAAATGTACATTACTGAAAATTATAATTAAGCTCTGAATTCTGTTATCTCTATGTCTGGGAGGGGAGGTTGCATGACCTAATGTTAGAGTTAGCTCGTCATCTTCGCTGTGGTTCCCATTTGCAAAATGGGGACAATAATTCTTCCTGCTCTGTCAAAGCAGAGTTCTAAGGCAGGACTAACTGTTAATACCATGTTTGAAAGTCTCATGTAAAAAGTACTATAGGTAGGTACTATGCACTGAGAAGGAATGGATCCAGCTGGCCAGGAGTTATGATAGAGTCTCCATCACTACCTATCCTAAAATCAAGATTGGAAGTTCTTCTGAAAGACCTGCTCTAGGGATTATTTGGGGGAAGTTCTGTGGCCTTAGGCAGTGGGAGGGGGTCTTTTAAATATTTTGTTCAATATCTTGGGCAAGATAAACTCGATCACTTGGGACTTTATAGTTTTCTTGTTGCCTATTGCCCGTTGTCATCAACAGTTCCATTTTGCTCAAAAATGTAGTACGGCCCTTAAAATATACCCATGGCCTAACAAAATCTTTCATCCACATATTATTGTTGTTTTTTCTCGTGACCCTCTTCTCATTTTAAGAACTCTGTGGAAGTTAGAAAAAAATAATAGTGATGAATTTCCATATGAGTTATACCTTGTAAAGAAATTATCCCCATTTATTCTTTTTAGTAAAATTTTCAGAAAGGAAAGCACTGTCCCAATACACAGAAGCAATTTTGCTTTTCAATGCATCCTGTGATTCACATTTAAACCTTTGCTCTCAGAGGACACTTTTCAAATGTTTACTTACTGTTCAATCCCTGGTAGGCAGGCTGGGGAAGAAATCAGATGAGATGTGGCTTCTTGAAAGTTATAACAGCTTTATATTGTTTGAAAAACAGAGATGGAATTGATTCATGTAACAGCCTGTCTTGCCTCAATAGGAGGAAAGAGTTTCCATTTGTATCTCAGGTATTTATCAGCTGTCCAGTAAAGTTGTCATATATATTTAGGTAGAGCCTTTCATCTTGATGTGTCCCAATATAGTTGACATACTTTTTCATATTTATATAATTTGTCAATTATTTTGTTAACTGTTTACTCTTCCACCCCAGAAATGGCTGCATGGCTGTGGTGAATGAAATTACCTATATCAACAATATTTATTAGCACATCAGCCATATTTTAGATCTATGGATAACAAAAACAATGTTGTTTTTCTTACTGAATTGGTCATAGAGGAATTAACTACATTTCAGGTGATGAGTGTGGCTCCTGCTCTGTTAGAGATCAGACAGAACAGAAATCAATCTGCATATTTTGGTTTGTGGCTTACAGAAGCAGTTGGCAATTAAGAAGAATAACAGAACATTGTGAGCCATAACAAAGGACCTTGGAAGTGCTGCTCTAAGTACCCACTTGGGGGCAAATTTTCATCTTGCAGCACAGGTTGAGTAAGTGGGATTTGTGTGGGCAAACTGCACTTGCATTGATTGGTTGGCATAAGGGGGGGTACAGAATTCCTCTTGTCTTCTTTCCCACTCCCATTCCCACCCAGAGCTAGAGAGACATCTCAGGCATGTAGAAGGTTCGATATCAGTGGTCTCCAAACTTTTCAGGATTGTGCACCCCCTTTGTACCTGTCCATGGCCCTCCCCCAGAGCCAGGGTGGGGAGTGGGGCTGGGGCTGCAGTAGTGGGCGGGGAAGCACGTAGGAGAGGAAGTCAAGGCTGGGACTACAGCTGGGGTGGGTCTGGGAAAGAAGGTCAGTTGGAGGCCAGGTCTGCGAGTGGGACTGGGTACAGGGCTGGGAGCTGGGGCTGCAGCTAGGTCAGAGTGGTCTCCTTGTCCCTGTGCCCAGGTTCTGCCGTACCCCAAGATGTGCTTCTGCACAGTCCTAGGAAGTATTCCCAACCGTTTGGGAACATTTGTTCTGTTGACTGGTGTAAATACCCTATGTTGGTGGTCTGGCTACTGATCAGAATAGTTTACCCCTTCCCCAATGGCCACATCATGACCCTTCCTCCATCACCCATCCTTTGCTTTCCTGCCATGAGTGAATGCGGACTGGGCAGGGGGGGAGTTTTCTCTCACTTCCCTCCTGCATATGCAGCACTCCCTGTTGGAGCCTCTTCTGCTCATTCAGCATCTAAACAGCATTTTCCCCTGTGGACATATCCTGTGTTCACCTTCCACAGAAGACCTTTTGTATACAGGGCCTAGTTTTGGGAACTATACTTTCAGTGGTGAGCATTTACTCAGGTGAAATAGTCCTATTGGCTACCCACATGAGTACAGTAGACCCCAGACTTATGCACAGGTTGCATTCTTGTGCAACCCACATAAGTCAAATTTTGCATTACTCAGGGGAGCCAGGAAATTGACTAATTCAGCAGCACTGGTCAGTTTCCCTACTCCCCAGTGGCAGGCAGCCCTGAGCCAGGCACCAGCTCCTCACCATGCTGAGTCACATTAAACTGAGACAGGTGCAACCTGAATGTGTTTATTTCAAGGTTCTACTGTAAATGCCAGTGGCTTCACTATGGGGCTTACAGTATGTGTCTAAATACATCCACGGGTTGTTTATTGTCTAGAATATGTATCTTACATTTTTGAGACCATGGCCTACCAAAAAATAATATTTTTGTGTGAAACACCCGTGAACATTTTCTTCAAAAAACAAAACAAAACAAAACCCTAAAAAAAAAAAAAACGAAAAAAAAACCCCCAAACAGCAGCATATACAGCAAAACTAAAAGGAAGTAATTTGATCAGGTATGATAGCAATGAAGAAGTAACATTGTATCTGCTTTTGATAACAGAAAATATATACACGTGCTGCATGTCATTGCTAGTGGCTACGCCACCATGGCACACCTGATTGTTGTTCATGGGACACAGGTGTTTGGCGGAACATAGTTTAAGAAACAGTGGTCTAGAACATAATTCACTGCACCCTCAATGCTCTCATACTTCCTGCATGTCACTTGGCCAAAAGAGACCAGAACTGTGAGGCATTGCTGGGAATTCCAGCTGTGATATGTAACTTGGTTACTCGCCCCCTTCCGTTCCCCCGCTCCCTCCCACCTCTGGCCGCTTCCCACGTTAAATAGTTTCTCAGGACTGGAAATGCACTGTGCGTCAGATGAATACAAAAACTGTGGGTTTCCCCTCCCCCGAGTAGATTAGCTGTGTTCAGTAGTATGAAATCATGTCACTTTTCAGTTCATCTGGGAGTGCTGTGCTTTGGAAATGTCACATTCATTGTGGAGCTGTTTGACAGGGTAGAGAGTTTTGCCTAGGGAGAAGGGTGGGGATGGGAGTTATTTGACACATACATCTTCAAATTGAAGAAAGTGTGATTTATTTTTCTTTGCTGCAGTCTGCTACCAATTTTCAGTTTAGATTAATAGCTATGAAAACTGCAGTTTGTACTGTCATATTCATTAGCTATTAACACCATGTCTAAATTGACAGGGCACCTATTTTATATTTTAATTCCCTTGCATTCATGAGACATGTATCTGCCATCCCTTCAACAAGTTGAACTGTTTAATTTGTGCCTATCCTTCTCTAGATTTTGAGTCTTCTAACATCACATACCCGCCAGGAGAAACAATTAATACTCTATCAGGAGCCATTTTCAAAGCCTTAATTGGGTTCCTGTTTGGATTCATATTTCATAGATTCAGTGCTTCAAGAATCCCTGACATCTCTGTCCCAAAGACATTTACTTCATTGATATTTTAATTGCTGCAATAATCAGTTTGCCGAAGATGGGGGTTCTTTCCAAAGCTGCCAAATCCATACTGGCCGAGTATAGAGTGAGTATGATTTATGTTAGATAAACAGTCTTGGATCCCAATCAATCATTTAATCAGTTTTAATTCGGCTACATAATCAGTAGCAAGCAAGAGGAGTTTTTTATAATATGATGGTCTCTCCAGATGGTTTGGCATGTTACCCAGAGTGATACAGATCACTTCCCTGTTTCTCATCAGTTTTATGTCAAAGGCATCTTTAGGTTCTGAAAATGTTTAAAAGAAAAGGATCGGGAGCCAAGACCTGCCTTCAGGCTTTCTCTGGTATCTAAGGAACGATCTCAGATATGCAGGCTAGAAAACAAGCCCCCTCTTAGCTCATGTTTTATGCAAGGATGTCCAAAAAATTCATGAGAATTGTAGAAGAGACTCTTTGCTTCCTCTGTACATTTTGGATATTGGACCAGATTGAACTTCTCTAATCTGGAACTCTCTTGTCTGGCAACATCTGTAATCTGGCATGATTTTAGTTAACCAGATAACCACTTACCATGCGTGTGGCCAAGTTTCCTGCAGTCCCATAAAGTTTTTTTCCAGCCACCAGTCCTGGCTCTTGGTGTTCTGTGGTGTTACTTAGTGGTGTTACTTAGCTCTAATTTACCCCTAAATGTCCTGAGGGTGCCAAATGAGAGAGGTTCAACCTGTACCTACAAAAATCAGATGCTCTTTGACCAATGTGTTGTTTTAAGAAAAAAGCTATTCACTGGTTAAAACAGTGGGTTGGATTTTGCTCTTTGTATCTGTCCCCAACCACCACTGCTGGAAAGTTTCCTCTCAGTGGTATCGATCATGTTGTCTCTGTCCCTGAAGTCACACCACCATAGCACTGCTATAAAGGACCCAGCTGCGTGACACCCCCCTCTGCCTTGTTATCACCCATGACAATGGCTGGAAGTGCAGCTCATCCTTGCATTGTCCCTCAAGTACATCTCTCAGTAAACTTTGCTTATTTACCATATGCAGTTCTTTTGTAGTGATTTGTTTCAGTTTTTAAATTTAGAGTAGCAGATTCCGCTTAGTGGGGTTAGCCCTTCCATGCTACTGGAGTGTGCACCAGTCCTCAGTGTTTAAGCCATGTGCCAGGCCAGGGTCCATAGTCCAGGAGGTTCTGCTCTGTCATATTGGATTCAAGAGTTCCCACAGTGTCTCCCTTGGAACAGGAATTAGGTCCTACTACTGAGCCTAGTACCAAATTTCAGGAACTGGCTCCATGACATCAATCTGGTGTAGAGGGTGAGAAACAAGACCCCTACTGTGTATAAGCTTGCTCTTTCTTCTCTCCCAATGGGATGGCAGCAGAAACAAGTATAGCACCTTCCCAGGATGATTATAGTGTTCACCAGGAGCTCCTCATGAGGGTAGCCCAAAACCTGGAGGTGGAGGAGCTTGCTGAATCCTCCCACATCCTGGTGGACATTTGAGCAGTATCAGGGCCAGTTAAGCTGGTGTCGTCTTTGAAGGAAACCATTTTGGACCCTGTTAGGATCCTATGGCAGACCCCTGGATCCCTCCAACCTCCAAATACTTCTCAGGTCAGTGATTGCTGCTCTCCTTTCATGTCTGAACCTATGGACTGTATGTGCAAGAGTCTGGTTTTCAGGCACCTCCCGAGCCAACCTTCAATACCTCTTGTTATAGTTGTGATGCATGGGGGTGGGGAGTGGGTGTTTCACTTGAAGCCCTGAGTCCTCAAGGTCCCCGAGTCAATGGAAACCCTCTCATTACACATCAGCGTGAAGGAATTGAAGTACATGCTCCCTCCTGCCAGGCCTTCTGCCCTTGTTTAGATGCAGCTGCAGGTTGCTCCTGGCAGACAACAGGTTTGTGCAGGCATGTGCCTCTCCGCATACCAGGGAGTTTTTGTTTGCAGGAGTTCTGCATAGCCCACTTGATCCACCTCAAAACCGCTTACCGACAAGTGATCCATTCACCAAAATCTCAGTAAGACCATTTCTAGGAGTGGGGAACTTCCCAGACAGATCTGTTCATGACAAGGCAGAACAGCAAGTGTTTCCAGTTCTGCTCCTTCCTTGGTCACAGCTCAGGATCACTTGCAGGTGCCTTGCAGCTCCTTGGGGCGCGGAACATCTCATCTATGCGTTCTATCTCATGTCGTTCATACACAAGGCCCCGCTGCAGATCAGAAAGGGAATGATACGTCTCTTCCTGATAGCCCTGGCCTGGCCACATCCTCATTTATTCACCACTCTCTTAGATCTTCCAGTGGAAAAGCCAACCAGCGAGCCACAGTTTCCAGACCTGATATCCCTGGACCATAGCTGTCTACGTCATCAAAACTTTGAGTCTTTTAATCTCGTGGCATGGAAGTTCCTGCAGAACTGGCGTGTTCTGGGATAGTTTGTGAGGTGCTTTTAAGGAGCAGGAAACCATCCACTAGAGCAGGGGTGTGCGAAGTGGGAGGTGGGCCCCTTCAGAGTGGCATGAAATTTTGTAAGGGGGGCACAGGCTGATCAGCAGCTGGGTCTCAGGCTCATCCATCTCATTAAAAGTGCTCAAATATGTTACTATCTTTCTTTATGCACATGCATTCATGTTTGTATGTCGATCACTGAAGTTTTTACATCCTGCATACTCATTTTCTTACAAGTGCCAAAAGGGTTTTCTTTTTTTATGTGAAGGTAACTGAAATTTCCATCAGTCTGGAATAAGTTAGACATGTTGGCATGGTGGGGGCTGCTAATTGTGGGGACAAAAAGTGGGGCCCAAAGTAAAGAGTTTGCTCACTCCAGCATTAGAGGTAGTTATCTGGCAAAGGGGAAGAGATTCTCAATATGGTCTGTGCAAAAAGGGGTTTCAGATACTCACTCCGCACTTCCATTCATTCTAGAATTCTTACTCCACCTGAAACAGCAAGGCCTAATAGTATTATCTGTTAAGGTCGAGCTAGCTGCAGTCTTTCACCCTTCAATAAGCAGATGGTTTGTCTTCTCAAACTCTATCAGTGGTTAATTCCTTAAGGAGCTGGAACAGCCTAACCCCCAAGTAGGACAGCCACTCCTTCCCTGGGACTTCCTCTTGGTGGTGGTAAGGCTAAAAGGATCCCCATTTGAGCTGTTGGCAATATATTCCTGTCCTGGAAGATGGCTTTCCTGGTGGCCATTAGCTCTTCCAGAAGAGTTTGAGACAGGGGTCAGCAACCTTTCCAAGGTGGAGTGCCAAAATTTAACCTTTCACCCTCTATGTACAGTCCGAGGGCCACTGATACTTTTTAAATAGTCCCACTTACAACAGCTTCATAAATTTAAGATTCAGAGCTTCACCGATCAGGTGGTGATTGGTAGCGTGAGCTGGTCTTTTGTTAATCCGCAGGTGGCATGGCTCTGAGCAAGCTCCCAGCTGCAGCGGGGAAGGAGGGGCAGGGCTGAGCTTCCGCCTTGTATACTGATGAAAATGGGCTCATGTTCCACTCTTGGTACCTGTGCTGTGGGTTGCTGACTCCTGATCTTAGACATCCAAGCTCTTCAGAACCACCATATGTGACCTTCTTCAGGGACAAGGTTCATGAGCAGCTGCACCTGGCCCTTCCTGCCCATGCTGGTCTCAATTCCATAGCTACCAGGGTGTTTTCCTATCAGAAGACACATGCTCCCAGGGAGGAGCAAAGGCTCCGGTTGCAGGATGTCAGCTGTGCTCTACTTTTTAACACAGAAAAGAGTAAAACTTTTTGGAAATCCACTCAGCTCTTTGTAGTTGGTGCAGACAGAACGAAAGGTCATGTAGTCTCGGTCCAGAGAATTTCATGATGGACCATGTCCTGCATCTGCACATGCTCCAACCTAGCAAAGGTCACAGGCCCTCCACTGACAGCTTGTTCTATAAGGCTTAAGCTTGGGTGGCAGCATTGGTGGCTCAGATTCATATCCGGGACACCTGTAGAGTGTCAGTGTGGTCACCAGTCCACACTTGTGCTTCCCACTACACCAGTGGTTCCCAACCTTTTTGAGACGGGGACCCATTCTGACAATTCAGTAAGACTTTGTGACCCAGGGCAATTCAAAATGGGTGCGGGGGAGGTTCTTCCACTGGAAAAATGCATCTTCCCTGCCCCCCAGCTTAAACCCCTTTCAGCCTCACCTCACATAAGCTCTGTGCGCTGCTGCTGCTGCTGCTGCTTCTTTGGGCCACCGCTGCCTCCTCTCTGTGGCTTCCCCTAGCCCTTCTACTCCCTTCCCCAACCTGCAGCACTGGCAGTTCCCTGCCCTTTTGCAAAGAAATGGGACTCAATTTAATTGATTTAACAGCTGGAGCTTTCCTGCTGGCCATTAAACCAATTACACTGCCTTCCATTTCGGTGCAGCAGGGCAAGGACTGGGAGCTGGAGGAGGGAGCTATAGGAGTTCCAGGAGCTGCAAATGGCTCCTTAAAGAGCCACATGTCATTCAGGCCACCCAGCCAATGACCCATAGAAAATCAAATGGTGACCCACGTTTGGGTCCCGACACATAGGTTGGGAATCCCTGCACTACACCATCACTTAGCATGCTAGAGATGAGTTGGGTGTCGGCCAAGCAGTGTGAGAGTCAGTGAGCCTCTGATCACTGAACTCTCCACCCCTGCAACTGCTTGGGACATTTGACACATTCTTTCACTTTAGGTTAATTGCATTGGAATGGACATCACCAAGCACTCGACGAAGAAAAGTTGTTACTATGACTAACCTTCTGTTCAAGATGTGTTGCTCATGTCCATTCTAAATCTCTCCTCATGCCTTCCCTTCTGTTGCAGTTAGGCTGGAAGAAGGAAGGGGACAGAGGGGGCAGCAGAATCTTTTATACTGGTGCTGTGAGGTTGTGATTTCGGGGGGACCAGAGCCAACTTGGTGGACATAAGGGAGGGAAAGCTTTCTGGAGGCAGAGCACACACCTACGTTGGAACAGACATGAGCTATGCAGTTTGAAAAACAGCATTTACAGAAAGTAACTTTTTTTTCTTGTGTTATATGTGTGCAGCACTGCACAAGCCAGAAGGATGCATCTTTTCTGCACTTCGACTCAAAGGACAAAATCCTGAGGTCGTGACCCAGGTTTTTCTCAATGTTAGCTTCCATGGACTTTAAATTTCTGTCCTATTTACGTTATTGGTTTGCTCCTTATGTCCTTGGCTGGTGGTATTTTCTGATTTCCTAAAAGGCCTCTGAAGTATTACAAGGGAAACACCACTTTGTTCAACTAAACCAGGGCAAGTAGTTACAGCTGTCATAATAAAGTTGGCTGAAAAGCTTGCACAGGTTGAAAAGTTAGCTCTGTGTCTTTGAACCTTGTTAACTTTTCTGTTTCCCTTATGGTTCAGCGTACAACCACGTGCCGCCCCATCAATCACAGTGATAAAATGCAGGAGACTTCAGTGACTGATGATCTGTTTTTCTTCTGCCATGTTATAATTTCTTGCTACACAACTAAGTGACAAGCATGGGGAATCAGTGGTGGGCCTAGCAGTAAATAGGTTGGGGTCACGTTAGTTTGAAGGTGAAAATCTTGACATTGTTACAGTATTTTCTTGTGGTTTTATGTAGTAATCCAAACATGACATTTGACACGTTCTTTCACTTTAGGTTAATCCTACAGCTTCATGTTTAAATGTTACTCACAGTAATGCCAAGTGAGAACAGCCACTGCATGCAGCTTTTGGGTTTGTCTTCATTCCTTTTACACACGTTGGGAGCTTCAGCAGAGTTGGAGGATTAAGGAAGTATGGGTTAGAAGATGGGGCAGTGGACTTGGAATTGACACCCAAGTTAAAGGTTTAACTTGGCTGTTGGTTTCCTGTGTGACTTTGAGCAAGGTGTTTAGTCTGTCCTGTAAACATGGGATAGTACTTTCCTACCTCACAGGGTTAATGCTCAGAAACTATCCTGTTGAGGACTACATACCTAGCGGTGCATATTTTACTCTAACACAAGAACTCCATGGAGGGCGGAGGGGTGCGGTCCGCCACGGGGTGCCATGTACCATGGTGGGCTGGAATAAGTGTGGCCTGGGACCACTGGTCCTGTGTTCGGCTGGTTGGCTGGTGTGTCACCCCCACCCCACAGAGCAGGTGTGCGCCCCGCTGTGTGTATACTGGAGGGTCTCTCGGTAACATCCGGGCATGCCTGGCTCCCAGTCATGGGGCTGGACGAGCAGGAGGGATGAATATGGTCAGGTTCACCACCTCACTTGACCACTTGGTGGTGCCCTCGCCCTCCTGGGTCCCCAGTCTACTCCTTCGCCTCTGACTGTGGCTCATCTGCTGGTGTATCAAGGACTGCTGGGAGTGGGGAGCTATCCTGGGGCACCAGGATGCCCCGGAGCTCCCGGTATTAGGGGCAGGCAGCTGGGGCTGCCCTGGAGCAGCTGGCCTCGTCCTGGTCCTGGGGGTGGTCCTGGGGTAGCCCTGGCGGAGATCATTTACTTTGGAGTGTAGTTGCTCTGCTGTATGCTCCCGGTAGCCCCTCGTAAGGAGGCCCTGAACCAAGTGGGCGAATGCTGTGGCGTACTGCCGCTTAACGCCCATTTCATGGAAGACCTCCTCCTCTTTCCAGAGGCCCAGGAGGTCCCTCAGCTCCCACTCCATCCAGAAGGGGGCCTGTTTTTTCTTCTCCCCCTCCCCCTCCCGAGCCCTGGGAGCCCTGTGGGGGCTGTCTACTGGCCATCATGGCCTGCCGCTGCTCCCAGGCTTCGCACAGAGCATGCAGCTGGAGCTTATGCTGAGGCTACTCTTAGCACGCTCTCAGCTTCCTGAGTGCATGCTGTTTTAAGGCAGCTGGACACAGGGATCATGGAGGCCCACTGCTGCCGGCTGGAGCATCTCCGCACTCCAGCTGACCAGCGCCATGGCGGACCCCTCTTTCACAAAAGCGGGATGTGGAGTGTCTACATGTGCACTCTTTTGATTTAGTTTCTTGAAAGGGGACGATCTTCCTGATACGGGATCAGGGTTCTGATTTCAACACCTGCACCCCGTTCTTCCAGTTTTCTTTTGAAAGGTGGTGTTGCACGTGTAGATGCTTCTCCCATTCTTTTGCAAGAGGGCCCCATATTTCGATGTTTCGTGCACATATAGACACAGCTCATCTTTCTGCTTCTTGAATGGGTGAAGATAACTCTTAGGAATTAGATATTTGGAGCACATGTTCTTGTTTAGAAATTTGCTTTTCATAAATGTCCAGCATTTCAACAAAAACAGCAACAAAAAAAGATGGCTCAGTGTTTAGTGGTCTTACGGACTTGGATTAAGCCACAGACCTCCCTTGTAACCACGGGCAAGTCGCTTAGCCTCTCTGTTATCTATTCGTAAAATGGCAAGAATAGTCCAGGCCGTCTTCAAAGGGAGTCTGTGAGAATGAATGTGTTAGATTGAGAGGTGCTCAGATACTCCAGTGTGGGGGGTGGGACATATAATTATCCAATACAATATTTGTTTGAAAATTAGTTTTATCTGCAAAATTTCTAAATCTGTGGCTATGGTAAATGCAGAAAGGAAATGCAAAAGTGGAGTGCGCACAACCGAAGCAAACTCCTAAGCCACATTGACAGAAACATTTTCATAGTATTTTCCCTATTCAATATTTAAGTATCAATTCAAAATATCAAGGTTGTTTAAACATATTTTTAAATAATGGTAATGATATTATTATTATTGGTTAGTCAGTTTCTGCTCTTTTCTGCTGAGATTTGGTTATATGTGTCTGTTCCCTACTTACACTTTATTTGGTGTTTCCTCAGGTTACTGCCCGATACTTCCCTGAGTGTGACTTTCAAGATGATGCCCCAGTGATGCAGAGGTAGTAAGTATTTAAGACTCTATGTACAGCCATGCTAACTCCCTCCCAGAGTTTTTGCTAGAACTGTCATCTGTTTCTGAATTCATTTATGCACAAAGCTTGGAAGGAAATGACTGTAAGATGAGATGGTTCCAAAATGGAAGGTGCGGTTTCAGACACTGTGATTTCACAGCTTATTGTTCTCTTGTTCAAGAATTCCAAAAAATGGCTTGTTGAGCTTGGATGAGAAATGCCCAGTGGACCCATCATTGGTGCAGGAAAAGGGCACAAAAACATACAAATAAAAAATGGCATTAATATCTATGAGCAGCAAATAAAAGGCACTGATACATGACCAAATTTGTCACGCGAAACCAAAGCACTGACAAACACACGGTATTGGACTGCCGTCTGCCTGTTTGTGAAGGTCCTGCCAATAGCGCTAGGAATTCTACTCTGAACCAAGGAGAGCATATTTTCTCTCAATCTTGGAGTGTCTTGTTTAGGGGACCTACTTTAAATCGTGCTACACCAGGGATGAATTTCACTTGGGGTGTTCCAACTCTGACTGTGTATTGTTAGCCTTTTGTCACTCTGTGTCAGAGATGGAGCTTCGTATAGGCTTTTCACACCTAAAAGGAAAACATTTTCAGCCTTTCACCATTATACTTTGGGGAATAAATTTTCCAGCAATTAGCCTAAAATTTTTATTACATCCAAAAGCACTTTCCACAAACCACCTTCTCCTTGTCTGATAGAAAAATATTCACGGCACAAACCTGGGCAGATCTGATAGCCCAGGGCTGGAGAGAGTGTGAAAAAGGAAATGTTCTGCTTTATTTTATTGTTTGGTCCCATTTTAAATCTTTATGGGTGAATTAAATAGTTAACTACAAATTTCAGGAGATCTTTCCTAAGATTTATGTTTTACCATGTCCTCATTTGCCAGTCTTCAATCTCCATTTAATTCAGTGGAAAACTTAGCACCCAAACCATTTATGATGAAGACAAAACCATTTCCATCCTTTATTTCAGACACTGTTGTTGGCTTTTGGCAGGTGTTATGGTATGACTCAATCACTGGCCACTGCGAATTGGGATTATGTTTTAAATTGGTTGGGAGGGCTCTCTTTCTCAAGGAGATCAAATATAAAAGAGTTTGAGGAAAAGACCTAACAAGAAGAGAATACTAAGAAAAAAAATGGTGTTGCAGAGGTGTGATTAGCTTTATAAGAGCCACTGTGTTATGTATGCTGTCACCCACTCTCCAGTAGTCACAATGAAAATCTGAACAGCCGCTTACACCTAAAAGTAGATAACGGATTTTGCAAACTTACGGCGCAAATCCTTCAGCCTTTCGTTTCATGGAACCTCAACTGCTTTTGTTAGGAGAAAGATTGGAGCCCAGATGAAGAACGGACTGAAAGGGTATTTAACTGCTATTAGCGTTTGTTTGAATGAGTAGTCAAGTATGGGATGTATTGCACGGTCATTCATCGCATATACAGAGAGATTGCTAGTGACACTTATACTCTTGAATTGCCACAGGCAAATGTGGGGTGCAAAATGAGGACAAAAGCAAACTTCAATGAAGAAAATTAAGGATTCTTTTCTTTAGTGTGACTCAGTGTCCAAAGGGAACTAGAATGTCCACTCCCTACAAACCCACCCAACAGCATTGTAACAACTTTCTACAAGTAGATTAGTGAGTCAACCATGTAAACACATAGTTAAGGAGCTTTTTATATTGTTGGGTATTTCAGAACAGGAAAAATAGGCTAAGAATACTACTTAATAGGGAATTTTTAACATGCACTGGGTGGAATTTGTTTCTGGGACTCTAACCCTTCTGCTTAGTGCTACTTTGGCTTATTGAGTAAGTTAGTAAGAGTCGTAAAATGCTTATTCTTGATCTCCACTGATTACCTTTTATTGTTGTGCTTCTCTTCACTATTGTGGCGCTGCACTGATATACGGCATCTGGTGGAGATGCACTGTGTTGATGGCAAAGTGCTCTCCTGGCGACATAATTATTCCACTTCAGTGGGAGATGAAAGCTATGGCATCTTCTGCTGGCACTGTGCAATGTGACGCTGGTTTAAAGTTGAAGTAACTTAGGTTGCTTATGAGGGTGGGGTTTTTGTACACCTGAGTGACAAAAGTTGCATCAACTTTAGTTGTACTATAGAAAAGCCCATTGTATTATGAAAATCTGAGCACCTAGTTAGGCTCCTGTGAAGTTAAAAACAACATTCAATGAATTTTTGGCGAATTATAACCCTCTGGAAATGATGGTTTCTATGAGAGAAATACTAGCAAACCTTGCCTTGATTAGCATGAACTACAGTGTAAGCCAGGGTAGTCAGTCGCAAACCTCTGGCCAAATCAGATCAACTCTGTCAAAGTCAGTGGCATTTTACTGGATTTACCCAGGCACATATGAGAACAGAATTTGGCTCACTGACTGCAATTTTCCACTGAGTTCATACCAAAGCCACCTCTTTGGAGCAACCTTTTACTTTCCAAAGAACCCAGAGAACTTGAGCATGAGAGAAGTGCAGCATCCAATTTGGGTCGAGGGGGCCCAGCAGTTCCTAGGCTGCGCTCCTGCTGGGATTCATCTAACAACTTAAATGTTTGCTAGGTAGTGTGGTGGACTGGAAAGTCTTCAGGGATGGGTTCATAATGGGGTTTGTAAATAAAGATGTCAAAGGATGTAGATGAACTTTTTTTTCTAACAATGTTTTGCACTTTTCTTCTTAAAAGCAAGTTTCATATGTTATTTCTACTAGTGAAAGATATTTTACACTAATGCGTTCCACTGTGCAGGATAAATAATTGGGTTTATATGTGTATAGCATATGTAAACACAAGTGCACAGGTGACAGACTGACACTAATATGAAGAAACCTTATGGAATGAAGATACTCTTTATTGCTAACCTTGATGAGCTAGGGCTAATGGCTTTGGAGTCCGTTGTAAGAAAAATGCAGTTGTAGGGGTGTGGTATTATATGTATGTTCTCTAGCAGGGATGGGGAATAGAATCATAGAACTGGAAGAAATCTTGAGAGGTCATCATGGCACTCATGGTAGGACCTACCATCTTCTAAACCAGGGGTTGGCAAGATATGGTCCACCAAGCCATTCAGTCTGGCCTGCAGCTGGGCAGGAGTGGGAAGAGCCCACAGCAAAATCTCTCTGCTCCTGTTGGCCAGTAACTGGCCAATGGGAGGTGAAAGAGTTTGCTTGACTGAGTAGTGCAGTACATTTTCTCAGCCAACAGGAGCTGAGAGATTTTGCTGGGGCAGGGGCAGCATGTGCCCTTCCCCTAAGCACAGAAAGCCACATGGAACAGCCAATGGGCGGGAGGCTGCTGGTAGGCAAGGAAGCCTTCCTGTGAATGATGTTGGCCAGAAGCTGCTTAGGTAAGCACCTCCAGGCCAGAGCCTGCTTCTGGCACTGTATCCCAACTCCCTCCCAGGTCCTGCACCCACTCCTATACTTCTCCCCCAGGTCAGAAGTCTCTTCTGCAGTCACACTCTCTTCCAGACCATGCACTGCCCACATCTGCTGCACCCTCCTCTCCCCATCTCCAGTCACAGCTCCCTCCCAGACCTTGCACTCACTCCTACACCTCTTTCCCAGGCCAGAAGCTGCTCCTGCACCCAGGTCACCACCCAAATCCTTTGCACCCTCCTGCCTCCCTCTCAGATACTGGACCTGCTCCTATATCCCCTCCCCAGGCCAGAATCTTCTCCTGCACCCATAACCCCTTCCAGACCCTGTAGCGCAATGCTCTGGTCCAGGTCACAACCCCATCCTTCATCCAAACTTCTTCTCAGACTCTACACTCTATCCTACACCACAGTCTTCTATCCTGAGCTCTCTTCTGTACCCTACTTCCATCCCAGACTCCGCACCACTTCCGTAGAAAAACATGGCTCTTGATCACTTACCAAAATCTTGGAGTGGCCCTCATCAAAAATGATTGCCCACCCTTGATCTAGACTATGCTTGACGGGTGTTGGGAGATTTTGGAGAGTGGGTTACACAACCTCCCCAGGCAATTTATTCCAGTATTTAACCACCCTGACAATTAGCAAGTTTTTCCTGATGTCCAATCTAAATCTCCATTGCTGCAGTTTAAGCCCATTGCTTCTTGCCCTGTCATCAGACATTAAAGACAATACTTTTTCTTCCTCCTTGCAAAAATCTTTTAGACCCTTGAAAGCTGTTATCATGGCCCCTCTGTCTTTTCTCTTCCAGACTAAACAATCCCAGTTCTTTCAGACGTTACTTGCAGCTCATGTTTGTCTAGTCTTTTAATCATTTTTATTGCTCTTCTCTGGACCTTCTCCAATTTGTCCATATCTTTCCTGTAATGCGGTGCCCAGAACTGGACACAATAGTCTAGGTGAGGTGTAATCAGTGTAGAGTAGAGCAGAAGATTATGATAATAAACAATCAGCCTCTATAGCCATCCCCTTAGAAGAAATGTATATACTTGTTCAAGCCAGACAAAGAAGAGACTTTTCGATCGATAACCTGGATTTAGATGGACTCAGGGCCTCCTTCCTGATCCATGGAGGGTCCCAATTCTAAGGATGGACTTGGAAGGACAGAGTGAACTCTGATAAGTGCATTAGCCTGCCTGTAGGGTCTTTCATCTGAAATGCTTTTTATATTCAGAATGAGGTAGGCTGGCTTAAAATGGTGTGGTAACTTTTGTGCCTATAGTAATCGCACTCTCTGCATCTGAAGAAGCAGCAAGCAGGTCCACTTAGGGCAGGCTGCTTTTGCTGGGGAATACACAGTCTCGTCGGAGAACTGTGCAGCCCAGCCCTACCCTGGTCAGAAAGGGAGTGAGATCGAGGTCTCAGCCCAAAAGAGGCAACTGTTGGCAATCTGGAAGCCTAAGAACAGGCGCCCCTGCTGGACCACAAAGGGGACATCCAGGTTCAGTTGCTCTGAACTAAGAGTACACACTCATCTCTTTATTAATCCAAAATCATAAGGTCCATTGATTTAATCTGCTAACATGCATTAAAGTGTGTTTTCTTTTCCTCATTTTTGCCAGTGTTTCCAGACAGATCTGAGGGGCGAAAAGGACATTTCAGCTTCTTTGATTCCCACCTCCCAAAGGACACAGATTTTTGCTTTTCCCATTTTCAGATTCAGCAGGCTACAAGAAGGACGGGGTGTCATTTAGCTGTTAAAGAGTTTTTCACTGATCAGTGCGGAATAGCATCATTAACACAGGGAAATTACCATGCTTCATTGTACTCTGTCCATGGTACATTAGAGGCCCTTTCCTACTGGTGAAACTGGGCCTGTTCTTCTGTGAGATGAGGGGACCCATTGGCAGTTCCTTGGCAAGTTAGACAGAGGAACTATTTAATGAAAGAGAGAGTAGCCTAATGGGGGAAAGAAATTGAATGTGACATGTGCAGGGAAAGATACCAAAAGATTGATCTTTAAATTATTGTACGGAAATGTTTATCAAGCTTCCCTGAGTAGACTTTGCTTGAGAGAAGATCCTGCAATTTGGGGGAAAACAGATTAACAGGATTTTTTTCAGTGTGTTTTACAAAAATCAAGCTTTCCTTTCTATTTCTCTTCTGTGTGGCAAATTCTGTACTGGCTTGTAGTGCTTAGCTTTCCGTCTGCAAAATGCTGTATTAGCTTTGGGTGAAGGATGCAGACCTGTGTTCAAAAAAGGCCTGGGTTTTACAAATAGGTTTTTAGTTTAATAAGATGAAACCAATTAACCAGAAAATTCACTGCCAATGGATTTTACAAGTACATAAAACTATATCACTTTTTCTCAAACCATTTTATCATTGGCCTTTAAATTTTTCCTTCTCTTTGCTCAGCAGTGGTACAGCATAGTAATGGATTTATCCACAGATCTGTCCCTTCCACCTGCTCCCGAGAGCGTTGGTCTCCTGCCCTGATTTTTTAATATCCATAAATATTTTGCCTTTTGGTCTCCCTCTGCTTCAAGTGTTCAGTGTAGGAGTGGGTGGGAAGGGGAAGAGAGACCACACTAGAAAAGGGACCGGACTGGGAGAGGGTCGGACGGGGGGGGGCGGCCGGAATGAGGGGGGGCCCGGGACCGGACTGGGGGAGGGTCGGCCGGGGGGGGCGGCCGGAATGAGGGGGGGCCCGGGACCGGACTGGGGGAGGGTCGGACGGGGGGGGGCGGCCGGAATGGGGGGGGGCCCGGGACCGGACTGGGGGAGGGTCGGACGGGGGGGGCGGTCGGAATACGGGAGGGCCCGAGACCGGACTGGGGGAGGGTCGGACGGTGGGGGCGGTCGGAATACGGGAGGGCCCGAGACCGAACTGGGGGAGGGTCGGACGGGGGGGGAGGTCGGAATGAGGGGGGGCCCGGGACCGGACTGGGGGAGGGTCGGACGGGGGGGCGGCCGGAATGAGGGGGGGCCTGGGACCGGACTGGGGGAGGGTCGGACGGGGGGGCGGCCGGAATGAGGGGGGGCCTGGGACCGGACTGGGGGAGGGTCGGACGGGGGGGCGGCCGGAATGAGGGGGGGCCCGGGACCGGACTGGGGGAGGGTCGGACGGGGGGGGCGGCCGGAATACGGGAGGGCCCGAGACCAGACTGAGGGAGGGGCGGCCGGAATGAGGGGGCCGCGGCCGGCGCGGGGCACAGAAGAACGGCCCCGGTCTCCTGGCCTTGGAGGCTGGGGCTGGCCGGTCTCTGCTCCATGCTGTGGCGGTCCCTGCCCTGCAGCGCCTAACGTCGGAGGGGAGCGAGTGGTGTGTTGGGGTAGTGGCCGGAGCTGAGCATCCCCGCCCCGCCACCTCCGGCCCTCCGGCCCAGGAGCCCTGTGGCACCTTGCAGCCTAAGGCGTGTGTTTGGCACGAGCTGCAGCCCGCTCCCTCCCCGGTAGCTCTTAGTCCTTACGGTGTTCCCGGACTCTGCGTTTGTGCTGGAAGAGCCTAACAAGGCCACCCTCTGAAACGTGTTCCTGCCCTAGCAGCCCCGCTGGTCTCTCCGGTCGGCCTCCCCGGCTCCCTTGTCTTTATCTGTTAGGATGTTAGGAATTATTAAAAAAGGGATCGATAATAAGACAAAAGATATCATACTTCCCCTATATAAAACTATGGTACGCCCACATCTCGAGTACTGCGTGCAGATGTGGTCTCCTCACCTCAAAAAAGATATATTGGCATTAGAAAAGGTTCAGAAAAGGGCGACTAAGATGATTAGGGGCTTGGAAAGGGTCCCATATGGGGAGAGGCTAGAGAGACTGGGACTTTTCAGTTTGGAAAAGAGGCGATTGAGGGGCGATATGATAGAGGTATATAAAATCATGAATGGTGTGGAGAAAGTGAATATAGAAAAATTATTTACCTTTTCCCATAATACAAGAACTAGGGGACACCAAATGAAATTGATGGGTAGTGGGTTCAAAACTAATAAAAGGAAATTTTTCTTCACACAGCGCACAGTCAACCTGTGGAACTCCTTGCCCGAGGCGGCTGTGAAGGCCAGGACTCTATTAGGGTTTAAAAAAGAGCTTGATAAATTTTTGCAGGTCAGGTCCATAAATGGCTATTAGCCAGGGATAAAGTATGGTGCCCTAGCCTTCATAACAAGGGCAGGAGATGGATGGCAGGAGATAAATCACTTGTCTTCTGTTCTCCTTCTCTGGGGCGCCTGGCATTGGCCACCGTCGGCAGATGGGATGCTGGGCTTGATGGACCTTTGGTCTGACCCAGTATGGCCATTCTTATGTTCTTATGTTCTTATGTTCTTATGTTCTTATGCCTAGAGAGCCACCAGTGGCTTGTTGGTGACATTTACAAGAGAAGACCCCAGAGCTAATCAGCACTCTCTTAGAAATAGGTGTTTGTGCAAACAGTGGCCAATGTGGAGGAGAGGTCATAACATCTGATTGTTTCATTTGCTGCCTCCAGATGAGGAGACACATCTCCTAAAAACTCTAAGCACTGAAGTGGATGGGATGGAAGAATGGCCTGGTGACAGTCAGGTCATGTCGGAAAGTACCATGGACCTGGCTTCTAAACATTGATGCCTGGTCCTCCCCTATTTTCCATGAGGCACAGTGGTCTTTAGTCTTCCTCACTGCCTGTGCCTGTGTCTTATCCCACTGCTCAGGAGGGTAGCAGTAATTTAACAGAAAGGGGCTTGATTTCCACAGATGCTATCTCTGTAGTCCATTACCTCCAAATCCTCCACATCCTCATGGACCTCAGTTATGTTCTCTGGCAGTGAAGGAGCTGCTGTGGCCTGCAGTGGGGGATACTGTGAAGCTGAGATCTTCTCTTTACATTTCTCTTCATCCAGTTCTACCCGTTCTTCATCTTTCCTCCAGTTCGAAAAACACCTGCCACTATGATGAATTGGGGGCAAACTAGGGAAACTGCATTGACTTGGGCTGGCTTGTTTCCATCTCATCCCTGTCAAACTTAATCATCAAGGGACCTGTTTGCTATCTCTCTACAGGCAGAATTCTCCTTTCCCCTGAGGTCCATGGAAGTGCTAAGTAAAATATTGATGATGGGCTTTGAACCGTAATACATGGACTTCGCTAGTTTGCAGTAGTTACCAGCCAACACAGAGAGCTGTGAAGATGGTCTAATGATTGCTATATGTGTCTGGGCCCAAATCAGTATGTGCAAAATAAGAAGCTGAAGACTGCAAAATACGAACCTATGTCCATAAAAGATTTGAAGTAGCCTCTTGAAAAAATGCCTTCCAGATCGGGAAGAAGACCATGTATGAATTTTCAATAGTAGACGAGGCTTTATTTAATGTTCCATTTCCAGCTGTAATTTGAAACAGGATCTTTACTGACATAGCATTTCCAGTAAAAAGAGCTCCCATGGCCCAGGATATTTAAGCATTGCCACAATATTATTGTTTAAGTTCTGTTTCATACTTAGAACTATGTTTTCTACATAAGTCCTTTTTTTTTATTCAAAGGAAATGATTAAACTATTTATTAGGGGAGCTGTTTTGAAGGAGGAAATTTTTGGTAGATCTGATTTTAGCAGCAAACAAGACAGACTCTTCTTGAGGGTCTCCTCTGCCTCTGAGTCCCTCTCTAACCACAGCAACTTGTGAATGATGCACCTGTTCCAAAAAGCAGGACACTCCCTTACCCTTTTCTAGTAGCTGTAGCTGGAAAGGCAAGATTATTATTTTTGAAAATTGTGTTAAAATTCTAAGCTCTCACCCCACGAGCCAATGGCTAAAAGATGAAGCTAGAAAAATTCCAACAAGAAATAAATGGTAAATTTTTAATAGTGAGAGTAATTAATTAACTATTAGAAGTTGTAGTAGATTCTCCAAGGCTGACAATTATAAAATCAAAATTGGATGTTTTTCTAAAAGAACTGCTTTAGGCATTATTTTGGGGGAACTCTTATAGCCTCGTTCTTGTGGCTTCTGCAGCTCCCTCCACCTATCCTGTCTTCGGGGCCCCTGAAGGAGTACCGAATAGTCTTTCTCTGGGGAGCCATCAGTCCTCCCCTGAAGCTAGGTCAGTAGCCCAAACTAATTGAAAATAAAAAGCAGTCAAGTAGCACTTTAAAGACTAGCAAAATAGTTTATTAGGTGAGCTTTTGTGGGACAGACCCACTTCAGACTATATCCAGACCAGAACAGACTCAATATTTAAGACACAGAGAACCAAAAACAGTAAGCAAGGAGGACAAATCAGAAAAAAGATAATCAAGGTGAGCAAATCAGAGAGTGGAGGGGTGGGGGGGGAAGATCAAGAATTAGATTGAGTTAAGTATGCGGACGAGCCCCCATAGTGACTCAGGAAGTTCATAGTCCTCAGTGTCCCAAATGCAAGATCCATCCTAGCAACCCTATAGCTCATATTCATCTCCAATGCTCCTGCCAACTGTGGAGCCTTGATTCTGCCCTGCAAAAGTCTGGCTGTCAGGCTCTGCCTTCCTTCCTCTTTTGGGGAGTACCCTTTTCTGAGAGGGAAGGAGAGACACATCCTCCTCTTCTCCTTCTGACATGCCTCCCAATGGGCTAGGTGAGAGAGGAGCTCTGGCCCTTCCTTCTTGGGTTATGAGTAGAGCCCTACAAATCCAAGAATATTCATTGTATATCAGCGGGTAACCGCATGTGCGGATGTGGATGTCTGTATATTATGTTTGCAGCTGCAGATGCGGATATCAATTTTATATCTGCGCAGGGCCCTAGTTATGAGACTTCTGATCCTGGCCTCTGTAAGAGTCCTGGAATTTTCCCATGCCATTGGTAACTCCCTGGAATCACCTGTTCTTTTCCCATTTCAACTGATTCCTGAGGTTGTGTTTTATTCCCCCAAACCCGTAGGTTTGAAGAGCCAGTACACCTCGCCACACCTGTGTTGTACAAGAGGTATGGACTGACGATCACAACGATTCCTAGTCTTGCTTGCAGGCCACAGACTTAGTAGGAAAATGTGTGATTCCAAAGCATCTGCAGAGAAACAGCTTAGAGAAGTTGTGCCTCTCTGTCATAGGAAGCAGCCTGCATTGTCTCCTCCTGTTCAGGTCCTTGTGTGTTATTGTTCTGAAATCTAAGCAGTTGGGTAGGATTTCAGCCTTCCAGAAAGAGTGCTTTGTCTTTGTCTAACTTCTCTGTGCGTATGCCTTGAAATCACAAAATCACTAAGGGTGCATCCCCCTGTAGGTGCTTCCTCCCAGCTACCTCCATTCACACGTGCTCAGGCTCTGTCAGACCCTAAGGTTGGCTCTAATAGTGAAGAAGCCCTGGCTCCCTCGTCTTTACCTTGTGTCTCCCCAACTGCTGACCCAAAAAAGAAGCGACACCAAAGTGCTGCTTCAAAGTATCAACCTCTGCCATGTGTTCCTAAAGGCTTTCCTGGAACCCTGGTCTACTTGGAGCAAGCTGCTAACTTGAGAGTAATAATTTTGTCTGAGTTTTGTCAGAGAAATTCAATTAAGGAGGATTACAAACCCAGTTGTAGGCCTGTTTCATTTACAGTTGCAAATGAAACCCAGGCCACACACTGATCATTTCTATAGGAAGGGGGAGCGCTGCGTGATTTTTGTGCAGCTAGGATCAAAATTACCTGAATGTTCCTTTGTGCTGCTTCACTTATTACAGAAATGGGGGCAGTGGGGAGCACCTGGGGGATAAATGAAGAGGTGGTGGAAGGGCACGAGTGAGACTGGCTGGGGGGAACCACCCCTACTGTTTTTCAGTAGGAGGCACACTTCTCATGTACATATAATAAACTCCCTGTGGAGATTTATTCTGCTGTAGAAACACACCCGAAGGGGAAGAGTAAGCAGTTGTTTATTTTTCTTAACAAAGAGCCATGTTCTGTTTCCACAGCCCTGAATTGGCTCCAAATCCTGCAGGCACTGGGCTGAGGTGTGTATCTTGCTTTTAATTCTGAGTTCTGGGCTGCGCCAGACAACTTTTTTTTTTTTAATTCCTGTTCAGCTGTTCAAGTGTCTCTACAAACAGCTGAATTCCCCAAGTGAGAGTGTGGGGGAGAAAGCAGAGATGCTTTCCAGGTTGGAGCCAAACAATAGCTGCAGCCGAAGCTGAGCTGATGCTCCCCACCGGCACATCAGTCAGAACCTTCTGAAATCCTAAAAGGGGAGGATTTTGGTTATGTGAGAAGCAAAAGCAAGTCCTATGGCCTGTGATGGAGCAATATTTGCAACTGTGGAAGAGTCACAGGCCTGAGCTTCCCTTTGTGACAGGCTGAGAGCGAACAAGGGAACGATATTTGGCAGCAGTCTAGAGAGCCTCAGAAAGGCCCCCAGTTTCTTCTTTTGCTCTGAATCTGTTGTTACACTACGCTCCCTTAGGCAGGCAAATCTAGTGCCGATTTCAGTGGGATTGTTGTCTGGATAAGGACATGTAGGAACTCGCAAGCTGTGAGTTCTTAGTAAGAATAATTAGCTCTGGTATGTGTTCCCCTTTTGCCGATGAAATAACTGAGGTGCCCAAGGTGACTCAGCTGGTCCTAGCAGCCAGAAGTAAGAAATGTAGTCTGTAGCCTTGCAGTCCAATGCGCATGCTGACCTCCCTGCTAGTGAGCTTTCAAACATTGCTATGGACCTCCTCCAACTTCTTTTATTGCAGCTCTTCTCCGGAACTGTCCATCTTACAACCTTACTTTCTTCCAGATCGATTTTGGGGTTTGACTATCTTTCTATAGTTTCAACTATATGCCTAGAGGCTAACTGGATTCCCTACCAGATGAGGAGGGAAAAGGCCTTTTGTTCTAGGTTTAGGTAAGATACTGCCTTCAAGCACCTCTGTGTGACAGCCTGATGCTGCTGGTGTTGGAAAGATAACTCCTTTGTTTATGAATTCTCCAAACCTTCAGCAAGATCTGTCAAAGATTGTTCAGTGAGGTGTAACTGATACGTCCATAGGCCGTCCTGGGCTTTGCCACTTCTAAGGGGGAAATCTGTTCTGAGGGAAGGATAGGTGATATTACTGCTACTTTTTCCTCAAGGGTTTCCGATAGGTTTATGGGTGGGGTGAATGCCATAGGAGACTGCTTATAAGAGGTTTTGAATCAGTATATCTCCAAACAGCCATGACCACAACCCCTCTGCATCCAGTGACTTCCACCTTTAGACCACAGGCCCTTTGAGGGCCCCTTAGTGGATAACAAGATGGTGATGCCTCTTGCTTTTAAAAGAAGTGTGAACTGGAAAATGGTCTGGAGATGGGCCTGGATGGGTAGGAGAGGGTGTATGTGTGCGTAGGTGGGGGTTACTGAGAGGTCTCAATCTGGAGTTGTATGTGGTGCAAAATAGGGACGGGGGGAGGGCTTGCTCTCTTTTTCAGCTTGTTGCCCACAGCTGGGGGGCATCCCACTGTGAGACACCAGCATGGTTTCTACACTGAACCCAGCCTTTTGCAACTACTGAATGATTTCAGAATACAGGCATACCCCTGCTGGTAAAGATAAGAATGTGCAGCATTCACAATGAACACACCACTCCTTCGGTCCTGGAGGTGAACTTTCCAGGGCCAGCTTGAATAGCAGTGCTGGGAAAAGCAGACATCCCTGGAGCCAAATTCATCCCTAGTGCAACCTCACTGGAGTGAATTTGGCCTCTGCTACCTTTGCTATGCTATTTCTGTGAGCTAATTGGGGAATCAAGTGTTATCAGTCCAGTGCCTTTCACCAGCTTCCCATCTATGTAAAATATTCCTGTGGAGTAGCTCTCATGAATGTATTGCTGAGAGGATAAAGAAACTCCACTAGAGGTCAAGGGATTGACTCTACTGGACAAACAGCAAGTGATGAGAATCTGGATCAGAATGTCCTAGAGTGGCTGCCAGATGATTTAATCGCCAGTTAAATTTTTAATTTTGCTTTGTTTGTTAATGCAAACAAAAACAGTAGGCACATCTTTCAGTCTGAAGATAGTAGCAGGCTGATGGGGCTGCGGATAGGTCCAAAGACTTTGGTTTTGAGGAACTGGCCAGTTGATTTTGGTGGGATTGCTATTGGCTTGCACTAATGCAATGAAATCGGAACTCAGTGGTACAGTGCTGAAAAGCATCAGCTGAGAATTTGTCCTGCTAACATCCCCGAAATAAAATGTGAAATTCAGCAAAGTGCTCGGAAGAGTCTAAATGGGAAAGCTGGTGGTGTTTCGGGTTGGCGTGATTTGGTGTGATACACAGCATTTTGAATAAAGGGCCCTTGCATTAATGAGGTCTGGCAGTGTTGCTTTCTCAAATCCAGTACTGGGAAATAATCCTCTCCAATCAGCTAGGATCAAGACTGCGATACTTTTACTAACCTAGTTTAAAATCTCGGTTGAATCGTTCCTTCACGTTGGAGCCTAACTGGTTTAGAGCAAACAATGCATCCAGGCAGTAGCCTGTTCAGCAGTTTTCCTGGAACTCGCTGTACATTTTTGCTTTTTTGGAGCAAGATTTGTTTACGCGGCAGAAAAAAAATGAGCAATTGAATCATGAAGCTAGATAAAGTGCTGCGAGTATGCACTGTATGGGAGTCCTTTTCCACCAGATAATGACTTTATCTGCTTGCAATAAAAGAATTGAAAGACACGTGGGAAAGGAGGACTGAAACTCTCAGGATCCCATGATTCATTAATGAGGAAAAGGCCAGCCATTAATATGGGAATTAGTAACCCTCCAAAGTTGCCTCTCGTGAGCAGCTGCAGTCGAGAATGGCAATGGAGAATGCACAGATTTGACACTAATTCTCTTTCACAGCAGCTACGACTAAACGTACAATGTCTGTTAAACATCGTGTGCCACCGCCATGGGGGCAGTTTGCATGAGAGGGAGGAAAAACTCAGAAGAGAAGTATTGAACTGCCTTTCGCCATTCTGTGTGTGCAGCATTTGTAGATTCCAATGAGCCTATGGCTGGAGTGACACTGCCTGTGGGGGAACTTGAGTTAGTTGCTAGATATTGTTGTTGCTATAGGCAGTGGAGCAAAAATGCTGTACAATGGAATGCGGGGAAGGTCTGGAACTGGGTAAGCAAGTAGAGGAGATCCACTAATGCATTTTTGCAGATGATAAAAGGCTGACAGTTGAAGTCTGCTTATCAAAGAAGTAGGTTTATTAGGATCGTCCGTGCTGTCATTAAACAGGCTTCTTTTTGTGTTTCATTTTATTTTATCTTCCTGAAGATATTCAAGTTTTTTTAAAATCCACTTTTAATGTACCAGGAAAATGGCTAATTTAAATTTTTTTTTCTGTTAATACGTAAAAGGGGTATGAAGCATACAGTTCTTTCATCACCAGTGGAGCAGGTCCTCAGTGCAAAGCAAAGATTGCTTCTAAGCTTGGGCTTTCCTGGAAAATAAATCATCATAAAACAAGTTTGTTCCTAACAAGACGGCACCCGTAGTGGAAGCATCCCTTTGCACGAGCCTGATGCCTTCAGCCTGCACAGAAAACTAGGTAGGATTTGTTGCAACTTGTCAATAGAGAGGAGAAATGTTGGAAGACAAAAATGTTGCTTCTGTGGTAAGACATTCCAGTGATGAATGGACCTTTCCTTTTATGAATCATTGAAGCAACATGTGGTGATGTGGTTTGATATTTGCTCACAGGGAGAGAGAAGCTGCTACTTTTTTTGTCTTTTGAAAGAGATTGGAAGACAAGAAGTGAAACTTTAAAAACTGAAAACCCAAACACAACTTTGGCATTTACCTTAAGGGAAGTCTTGCTTGACCTGAGGAATATAGTCTCAGAGGGGTAGCTGTATTAGTCTGTAGCTTCACAAATAACAAGCAGTCCCATGGCACTTTCTAGACTAACATATTTATCAGATCAGGACTTGCAGAAGCACAGAGGAGTTACAGTGATCCAATATAAGTAAAAAGATGCTTAGTAACCAACAGGGTTTTGCTTTGGTTCCCAGGAGGATCTTCCAAACAACTGACAAATAAAAATTGCATTCCCCACCACTCAGGGATGACCGCAGCAATTCGCCATAATTGCATGGGAAGGGGAGTTTCAGTCAGTGACACCAAGTCAAACCCTGCTCTTGTAGAAAGTACCCTAGGATGTTACATGGCCACATGAAACCTCTAATTTGCATGTCTCACCCTAAAGACATTGGTATAATGAACTATATGGAACTATGGCATGATATGGGGTTGAATTGATACTGCTGGAAATTTTAATGCGAGTACAGGTATATCAAATTTGGTACTTAGGCTGCAAAGCCACTCCTCAGTGCTTTTTGGATGCTGGCTATAACACACAGTACTGATAAAGTGCACACACTATTAGGCTATCTGAGTTTAACTCTTAGCATATTTTTGTGTCTCCATTACAGAGAGAGTTATTTTTTTGTGTGTGGTCTCCTTAATGGCACAATAATAATAAACTGAAATGTTAACAAGGGGTTGCTTGATGAGGCATTTGTAAAGAAAATAACTTTTTAGTATGTGGTGTTCCAGGTAGTTGCTAGTTGTTTCCTTTCAAGTGTATGTAATTGGCACAAATTGGAAGCTATAAATGTCATTTAACTTGGAAGTTTTTAATCACCTTATTGCTTTACATTGGAGATAAACTTCATTAGGTTCCATTTTGGCATTCGCTCTGTTGAAGACAGTGATTGTAGTAGCTGTGATTAAACTCAAGCCTAGCTGGCATGGGGGAGAAGGTGGTATTCACAGGAGTGCATCTTGTTAAAATAAAGTCAAGAACTTGACTGAGGTATGGTAAAAGAGGTTCCTCTTGGTTACAGTTTCTTCCCTTGTTTCTAAGTGCTTGGAGATACTCATCAGAAAGAAGAAAAGTCTGAAGGTGGGCTTTTGGTTAGAACCCAGAGCAAGGAGCTGAAGAGAGGTTCTAACTGATAGACTGAGCTGTCCCAGTGCGTGATCTTCAGCAACTTACCTAGGGTATGTCTACACTATGCAGCTTTTAGTGGCAAAGCTGGGTAGTGTAAATGCTGTTTACTTTCACCCCCCCTCCCCGAGTGGCTCAGATGGAAGGCACAAACAGAAGTGTGAAGGGCCAGATTCTCAGCTAGTGTGTGACGTAGCTGCAACTGAGAACCATCTGGCTCAATATGTGTTATCCTGATCTGGTCTATATTATGTTTCAGTCTCCTCACTGAGTAGCTGTTAGGGTTCTGTGAAGAATGGTGCTGGAAGAAAAAGCAACTTTACGTGAAAAAGACGAGTGTGGTCGTTAAATGTAAGCATCTGGCACTGCCTTTTTGTCATGTGCGGGTGAAAGTGCTGGATCTGTATTACTTGAAATGGTGTTCCTTTTACACCTTTGTGTCGGCATCTGAAACTCATTATTTGCCTTCTTGTCTGTGGTTATAGGAGTAACTCATTGACGTGTTCAGGGACAGGAGAGGATCATTCCCATGCTCCCGTGTCACAGAAAATGATACCACTTTTGTAACATTAAGGAGATTCAGGAAATTTCTAAATGTGTCGTTGGAAATTGTAGACAGCAAATTAGCATCTTGGCCATTTGGCATGGAACAGATGGCTTTCTTGGAACACAATTTCTATTGCCGAGCTGTAGAAGTTCACATGCCTAATGATTTTTCATCTCTACAAGCACTTGCACACAAACTCATCTTTGGAGTCTTAGGCTGTAGGATTTGAAGATGTTGCCCCTCACCCTTATGAAATAATATATATCATAGAGGAACTAAAGTAGGCCAAGAGATACACGTTGAACGGATTGTTTCCCTTAAGAGAACATGGGTTGATATTTAAACACATCTTACTGATTAAACATCCAGCAATCCTCTAACTTTAGAATCCTTCATGGTTTTGTATGTTTAAATCTGTGGGGTTTAGATTTTCAAAAGGAGATAGACAGTTGAATGATATTTTTTCCGTTCATAGATATCAGCAATTTAGAAATTTATTCTTATGGAGGGTCATCTTCTTTCTACCATTAGGCATAACGGCATAAAACTGAATCTACAGAGCTGAACGAGTGGCCCCTTTCCAATATCCATTGAAGTAAATGTAAAAATTCCCATCTATTTCAGCGGGAGTTGGATCTAGCCCAAAGAGAAGATTATCCAACCTTGTTGTGTAAATGCAACTAATAGTCAGAAAAGCTACTCTGTTTATATTGTGACCTTCAGCATTTTGTTCCCTGAGAGTCTGATCCAAAGCTCCCTTGGAGTGAATTGGGGTCTTTCTATTAACTTAACTTTGGATCAGGCGGTTAATGTTTTTTTCATAACAAATTTGCTGAGTATTTTAGGCAGAAGATTATTTTTGTAACTGCCAGCACCACAAACACTACTTGGCATTGGAAAATCAAGCTGTGTTCTTTTTGTCTGCCTTAATTGCATTGCCAGTCGGAAAGATTCTGCAACCTGAAATTGACTTGACAGCTCTGTTGATATCAGAACCTAGTTTGCTTTCCCATGGCTGTATTGACTGCAGTCGTAACAAAAGTAAATCCTTGTTTTGGTTAATATAATGTCAGCAGATATGACCCAGCCACATACTCGGAGCTGATCTGTTTTCATGTAGCCAAATCTTAAAATGGTTTGTAATAGTTTTGTTACATCATCATTTCGTAAACCTCTTATTGTTGGGCAAATCCTCTTTTAGATTTGAAATTTATTTTCTTTCTTTTTCACTTATTTCCTTCTCAAACCCTGAAGATCCAGGTCTGTTCTGGGAGCAGAGGAGGGAACGTCTTTTAGTATCTTTTTATAGTAGCAAAACTTGTAGCCAGAAAAGATACTGCATTTGTAATGTTCCCATTCTTCTAGGCATTTAAGAAGGAAAATGATTGTGTGTGCGGCGTGAATATTCAGTACAGAGCTTTGGTAACTGAGTGGCTCTTTTCACAGCCATCCAACCGCACGCACATTCCTAAGCAATTACTTCATTCCCAGAGCTCCACACAAGTGTGGAACACACAGAATCTAACCAATTGCAAAACTCTGCTTACCTTAGAGCTGATTTTCTGTGGTGACCTTTTAAACCACAAATCTAATCCTCCACCTACCCCCAGAAACTTTTTCATCCGTTAGCTAAGTGGAGGAGACATTTAAAGTGGAAATGAGGCTGAATCGGTGGGTTATTTGTAGGAATTTTCTTTCCAAGCTTCTAGGTCCTCTTTGGCTCTAAGCATTCAGTAACTTCCCAGCCAAGAAACAAAACAGCAGTCCTGTAGCACTTTAAAGACTAACAAAATAATTTATTTGGTGATGAGCCTTCCTGGGGCAGGGCCACTGAAGAAGGCTTCAAAGTGCTACAGTGCTTTTTTGCTTTGTGGTGATACAGACTAAGACAGCTACCTCTATGTAAGCATTCCATTCCCAGCCAAGGAAAGTGTTTGTCCTTTCCTTCCTTCCCACCCCCCTTGTTTTGCATATTCTGACATACCATTTACCGCCATCTTCAGCTTTTGAAAGCTTTGTGTGCTTTCTCCCCATTCACAATTGCACAGATAAATCACCGGAGAAAATTTGCATTTGATGAGAATTTTTAGGTGACGTTGTTAAGTTTTATGTGCAGGTTATGCTTTGTGTTTAGTGGTTTAATTAAACCTAATCCTGAGCTTATCATCCTGTTCTTTCGAAGACAAACTTTTTTTTCTCCACTCTTCTTTTACTTTAAAATTTCTAAGTGGATGATAAGAGCACTTTAAAAAGCACCTTTTCCTTTTGCCACTAAAAAATCTTTAAGTGGAGGCAGTATTTTCATGTTGACACTAGGGGTTTAATTGCAAAATACCACAGGCTATAGAAAATGCCACATACTACTCCCACTTGATTCCAATAGTGAGATTGGTTCTCTGTATTTATGGCTTGACTGGTAGCGTGAAGTGCTGGAAATTTCCTGAGAACTAGGATAGTTCTTCCAAAATTTCCACTGAGTTTTCCAGCATTCAGATTTCTTGAAAGATCAGATAAGAATCCTGAGGGTTGGGTGTTATCCTGAGCCAATGACTATAAATAATAATAGAGTCCTGTGCTTGTTAATACTAAGAATTTTATGCAGCTCCCCAAAAGCACCAAAGCCATCAGTCTGTCGTCTTTTTTCTTCTCACCCCCAAGCTGGAGAATTCCACCTTAGCACTGTTCCTTTCCTCTGTGTCTTCTGTGCAAACTGCCTGTATGACCATAAGTCTGTTACTATATCTGGTTCCTTGTGAAGAGGAAGATAAAATTGTTCATGGGGTGTTGTTACTCTCCTTGCTGTTTAGCATGAGAACAAGCAAAGCATGTATTTAAGATGTTAATGAAATTAATGAAAGCCAGATCCCCAAAACAGCAAAGATTGTTGGCTGTCTGAGCAAGATTGTACATCATTTTAATTACAGATGAGCCAGAACTGAAACCAGATTTGAATAGCTTAGGTTCAGATCTCAGGTTTGCACTTTGGACCTGTTCCCAGTTTTAATTTTGGCTCATTTTATTTTTTATTCTGGCATGGGCCTGGGTCTTGTGATATCCGGCCTTTTTGTGCGTACAAGTGGGGGCCGCAGTGCTTGGCCTTGCGTGTGTTGGGTCAGAGGAACTTAAGACCTACTGTGATGAATTCCTGTAGGAATTCTCCTTTAGCTTTACTGGTACACATCTGTCTTTGTCGCTGACTGTGTAGGGTTCTAGATCTCAATCCCTCTCTCTGACATTTCTGATTTTGCTGTCATTGCTTCCCCCAGATGTCACCAATTCCCTCACAGTGATCATAGTCTTACCCTTCACATACACTAATTCCATCTTGGAAATCAGAGTGTTTAACCTTTTTATATAGAATTTCCACAAACCCCTCAGGAAGAGAGAGCATTAATGAAATCACCTGCTTTTCTATCATCTGGATTTAGGGAAAAGGGAGCCTCTCTCATGGGAAAGAAGTTCTGCGGAGAAGGGCAGGGGTCATCAACCCAGACACAGGTGCCAAGAGTGGCATGCACCCGCTCGTCCTCCCCATGCAGCCTGGAGCTTGCTCAAAGCCTGTGCGTTAACAAAAGACCAACTAATGCTACCAACCACCATCTAAACAGTAAAGTGCTGTATCTTAATTTGTGTCAATAGGTCTATTTGTGACTTGAAAAGGCATCACCAACTCTTGGACCACACATAGAGGATAAAAGTTCACATTTCAGCACTCAGCCTCAGAAGGGTCGCTGACCCCAGGTGGAGGGGTTGAGCAGTCATGCTGGAGGAGCCTGAGGAAATCCAAGGTTGGAGGGGAGCATTTGAGCAGATCTTTAATCTAACTTGAGTCCTCCAGTGCTTCGTTTGCAAAGTAGTAATAATAAAAAGCAGAACTTGTGATTCAAATAATGATTGTAGGTTATTAAACTAGGTTTAATGACTTTCAATAAATGAAAGGCTTTTAATAAATGATGAACATATATGGTAATGAGCTAGCTGGGAAATAGAGAGAATCTTTATTAAATTTGACACATTCGTGCTACACCCCCTACTTTCTTCTGCTACTTCTCTCAGTCTTTGGATCACTATCATAAAAATGTGCTCATGCACCGAAGCTTCAGCTGGGAAACTCACAAGAATGCAGCAAGTTGATTGCTGCCAGCATCTTAAGGATATGGAAGATCTGGCAGAAGCTCTTATGCCGTGAACTCCACCTCAACGAAGCTGGAATATCTGGATAATACAAACAGATCTAATTCAGCTTCCAAAACCCACCCCTCTCCTTGTGTGGCTTACTGATGCGAGGGATTGCTCTTGTGATTGGTGTACCGCTTACTCAGTGTTGAAGCAGGATGCTCATCCAAACCTGAATGGTTACTCTCAACCTGCTGCTGGTCAACAGATGCTTTTTGTTGGAACACTGGCACCTAGGAACTCTAATGCAGGATCATCAATATAGTCAGTTAGGGGCTGATCCCAAGGCAATGAGAATCTTTCCATTAGCTTTGAATCAGGATCCTTACTCTGTATTAAAGATTGTGTAACTTTACTCAGCAGGAGCAATTCTGAAGTGAGAAATCTGATCAGTTACTTCACTGTATTGTTTTTTTTTCCTTTTTGGGGATTGCAGCTGCACCTCTTCAGACTGTCATCAGATTATAAAGTTCAGTAGTGGCAGACCTGGTGGCTGCAAGTGGATGGAAGGCAGCTGAGGAACATCTAGAGCACAGCAGATGGCACTGTCTTCTCTCAAAATGGATAGGTGCCTCATCATGCTGTCTGGGGGACTGGGCCCACACAGGCATAATACGGAACCCCTGAGCACTTATGATTGTGGGAATTGCTACAAGAGTAAAGGCACTAATTCTGAGTCCTGGCTAGATTCTATTTTGGCAAATTGTATTCTACATGCTTAAATCACCTCCCTGTTTCATTTGGGTATGAGCCTCCCACCCCAGAACTGGATGCCCTTCAGGAGTGGATTCATGTATGTATATGGCTGGTAAGGCGTTTTTGAGCACTTTCTGGGTGAAAGGCACCATATCAACATGAGATGTTGTTATTTTGTGCCAAGCAACTGCCCAGACCTTAAATGCATTATGTCTTGGTAATACAGATAGCGCTTACAACTGTTTAAATTGAACTGTTAAAGCTGCTAGAAAAACCAGAGGTGACCGGGAGCAAATTAAATTTGAATGATTCTTAACTTGCTATGCCAGATCTTTTCAGCTGCATTCTTACTGACCTGGGAGAAAGCAAGGGGAGTGGAATGACATTCATGCTTTTTAATTGGGAATCATTATCTGTACTTTGTTATCATGAAGCTCACAACAAGGTCACTGCTGGGACAGTGCAATGTCACAGGTATCAGAGAATGAAGTCTCTGAAGGAGAGTTCCTGGGGGCAGTGGCGTTTGCCCTGCCTTTTTTTGGATTGAAAGCAAAGATGTGGTAAGGCAATGACTCCTTCTACGGCTTATGTAGGGTAAATTTCCTTGATGAGTGGGGGAAAATAACGCATTTTAGCTCTACCTCTTCAGCTGCTTCAGTAGAATTCCCTTCGTCTTCCTGACACCTACTATTGGCAATCTTTTGAACATCACTGATGGTGTGAATAACTCAGTGCATGCCATTTTACTTATCTCAGGGAAGTACAGTGACGGAGATAGCCATATTAGTCTGTATTCTATCAAAACAAAACAACAGTCAAGTAGCCCTTTAAAGACTAACAAAATAATTTATTAGGTGATGAGCTTTCGTGAGACAGACCCGCTTCTTCAGTTCATAGGGTTGCTAAACAGCCATTGGTTGGCCATGACTTTGGTTCATGAGACTGAATGTCAGACTTTAGAGAAAACAAAACAGCAGAAATGTAGCACTTTAAAGACTAACAAAATGATTTATTGGGTGATGAGCTGTTGTGGGACAGACCCACTTCTTCAGATCAGTCTCATTTCCAATAGACTGGCGTTTATAAGTCATTTATATATATTTAAGTATTTATTGATCTGATGAAGCGGGTCTGTCCCATGAAAGCTCATCACCAGATACATCATTTTGTTAGTCTTTAAAGTGCTACATTTCTGCTGTTTTATTTTGTTGGAGTAGAGACTAACACAGCTACCTCTCTGTGACTTTGAAGAGTCCACTGCCAATCACCTGAGACATCCCCAAATTAGTCTCTTTCAATAACCTCTGGGCTAATTTTCCCAAACAATAAGAATTGAAGGGACTCATGTTAACATCACAACTTTTTAAAAAAAAATCTTTCACGTGTTTCAGTGTGAAGCTTTAATTAAGGCTGATATGGGACTTTCATTCTAGATCTGTGGTGTCCAACCAACTCTGAAGCAGTAGCCACTAAAGTGAACTAGTCACATTATTCTGAAAATAAGTTTATTGTTCAAGCCAACTAGCTGCACTCAAACAGCCAATGAGCCACGTATGGCTAATGTGTTGGCCACCACAGTGCTAGACCTATGTCTTCATGTGCTCTTATCAAAAACTTTTATTTTGGATGAAATTTCTCTTGTGGCTGAAGATAATTTTCATTTGGATTATTTTAATATCAATCTGTCCAGGTATTGGTGGCTTCTCTCATTGTGAAGAAACGATAAGACATTACTCTTTCAGGGCAATCACCACCTGTAATTTCCAGTGTAACCCTAAGACCCCCTCAGTGGCAAATATTCCACTGTTCTGTAATCTAGCCTCGGGTCTAACACACTCACTACATTTTAATTCTTGCCATGGCAGTGTTTATTGGTGTAGTGTTGTGTGTAATATATCCAACGAAAGCTGTGGACACGCTAGTCATTCATATTATTGCATGACGTATGTTTCGGAGTAAAATTGTGTGTGTGTGTTGAAAATACGTTCTGAAAATATGTTTTGGGGGCAGATTTGAGAAACATTTTTGCTAGACAAAGGAATGTTGCTTTGTCTGTTTGCTGTTTTGCCAAAATAGATTGAGCATCATTATGCCAAAAGACAGTGGGCGGTTTGTTCACGTCTGAGGTACACGTCATCTGTGGAGGAAGAGAAAACAGCCTGGTATCAGCTCACAGGAACACAAACAGAAAGGAGAACAACTTCCTTGAGGGTTGTGCTTCACAGGAATACCTTTTAAAGGTTTACAGGAGTGTGAGAATAAGTGGGGAGAGGCGTGGTGTTCTCTGTCATGGCGGGAAGAGAGGCTAGCATTGTTTGCAGATGTGAATGGTGGATCCCTAACTATGAGTCAATTTCTCGGTAGTGTCATTTTTATCACCATGTATGTGAGTCGGTAATGCTGAACCATAATTATATACGAGGAAACTGCTTTGCACAAGCCTGCTAAAGTGAGATGTGGACCCTTGGAAGTGTGTTATTCTTCTGTTTGATTTGTAACCCTTTGCTGCTGCTGCTATCTCTGCTTAGTATCACGCAAAGCTCTGCTCTTTGTGAATAAACATATTCTCATTTTACTATAAATTCATCTCTCAACTGTTATAGTCAAGTGACTTGTGAACTCTCTGCTGAGCCAAGAGGCGGGCGTGTATTCTGTCTCTTGGGAGAATGGGGATGCAATGTTTCTGTGGGCATCCATCCAGGGGCGGATTGCTGGAGAAGAATGCTCTTCTGAGGGATTTGGGAGCTGAAATACATCAAGGATTAACTTGCAAGGGTTGGACTGGTAGAGTCCTGTGCCATTTGTTTGGGTGGCTAACGAACTGAGGCGGCAGGGAGCTGTCACACAGTGTAGCACTAATAAATCTCTTCACCACAGCAGACGGGCAGCTAGGTGACGTACGGTTCCGGATGCCCCGAGAAAGCATCGCACCTAGTGTTACTGCAGCATTGTGATTTCAATTCTTAAATGCACAAAAATTATGAGCTTCGGCGTGCTGGCTCCCACACCAATCATTATCCAGCCACTCTGCCCATATGTTCTTGTTTATTATTGCTGTCTATAGTGTTGATACATGCCACCAGGAACTTGTGTGTGCCAACTGGCAAGAGGCACAGAAGCAATAAGGGGGGTCACTCTGGGGTCAGACATATTCATTCTAGTTGACCCGAGAGTGTCATGTGAAGGCCTCCAGGTAACAACTGTATCAGACTGGTCATCAGTATGATTGCCCAATGGATGCTTAGAAAGGTGTTATGTATGTACGCAGAAAACTACATCCATAAAGTTGGTGTGTCTGGACTGGTCCCCAGCAAAGGTGAAAAACAGGTTTTCTGTCACACAAGCAGTGCTTATCTAACTGGCTATTTACATGTAAATTAAGTATTGTCTATTTCACAATGGGTCTCCTCTCTCCAGTCTGAATCAAATGCTAATGAAGGACTGTAAGAACTTCAGAGAGAGAAAAGTAATAGGAAGAAATAAACAATGGGGAGGGAAAGGAGAATCCCCTCTGGAGGTGCACATTAAAGGTTTGCCGTGGTATATTTGGGGGACAAAATAATGCCGTGTTGCCCTTCACCTAGGAACTCTGTGGACAGAAAACTATCTCCATGCAGGTGGGATCTCAGCCAGGCTAGGGAGAAAATGCTGCAGACAATGATGGGTGAGTTAAGCCCCTTTAGACAAGTGGGTAACTTCCACGCCAGAGGTCCCCAAAGAGTGGGGAATGCCCCCCTATGGCAGTAAAGAGGACCATTTGGGGGGCATACAGTGGGGCCTTGGTAAGCCCCCATGGGAGCTGGTGAGGGAGTGTCATGTTTCCAGAAGCACTCTTCCCACAGACCAGCTCCATCTCCAGCCTCGCTCCTCAGCCCCTCCAGTCCTGCTCTGCCTCCAGGTCCAGGTCAGCCCCCATGGGGGCTAGGAAGGGAATGACTTGCTTCATTCCAGGACCAGCTACACCCCCATCCCCTGTCAGACCTCAGCCCCACTCCACTGATAGCTCCAGTTGTACTCTGACCCCAGCCCAGCTCTGCTCCAGCTCCTCCTCCCACCCTCTCTTCCATCCCCAGCTTCACCTTCTGCCCAAACTCTGCTGATAAGGACCCTTTGACTCTGCAGTAATGGATGGTGGTGGCATGGACAGAGTCCCTTACTGCTGGGGGCGGGGAGACTGGAGACGTTTGAGCACTGCTGTTCTGAGCTAAGCTTTTGGTGCTTAGAAAGGATGTTACGATTTGGCAGTTATTTGTTTCCAGTGTTTTGACTCATTATCACTGGACTCTTGATTTTCATGGTAAATGTATCCGAGTGCTGGTAGGCAAAAGGCTGTTCCTGAGTTGTGCCGTACAAGATGATGTGCACTGTTCCTTTGGGAACAGCAGGCCTGGTAATGCTGTGGGTATTCAGTGGATAAGAGGCTGGACTTAATACGAATGCACCAAGGACCAGGGAGTTGAGATGTCAGTTTAGAGAGAGTGAGGCCAGCAGTCTTGGAAATCAGTATTGGTGGGTAACAGAGGCTGGTGGTGGAGGGAGCTCATCCAGAAGAGGTTCAGCCAAGAGTTCCTCACGTGAAGAGCAGGTGGGCAGTGAGGTGCCTCATAACTCTAGGTACCCCTATGGAGCATCACAAAGCCCATAGCCATCCAGAAAGTGCCTGAATATGATGTGGGGGCATACAGTATACCCAGTGTGGGAAGTGTGATGTCATCTTCCCTCTGGCACAGTTTATAATGCACATGAAAGGTTTTTGTAGGCCTTCAACAGAGCAGCAGAATCTGGGCAATCTGGGGGTGGAAGGGAAGGGAATTGTCACCCTTAGTATAATAGACTTGCACTGATCCTTTTCATTATGGCACTCCTTAAGACTTCTATAAAAAGTTCATGACTTTATGTGGGATTGATGATTGCCTATGAGTCGACTACATGTATTAACTCAGTACTGGGGGTTTAATTCAGTGTTGTCAGAAAAGCTTTGGAACATAGCGACTTAAAGAGAGAAAAGAAATGCTTCTGTAATGGAGTGTACAGAGACAAATGTGGGTGTACGTGAAAACATTCAGGCTGGTCTCTTGACGTGGGGGGAAGGGTGGGAGTTTCTCTGATTTTGTTAAGCAAGTGGAAATTACTGCTCAGCTGGTTAAAAAGTCTGAAGGTTGACAGCACTATCTTGCAACCTCAGGACTCTGCTGTTGCAATTAAGGTTCTGTTGGCATTTCTTTTATGAACCCAGTTCCAAAAGTTTAATCCCTCCATTGCTTTGTGAGACCTGGCACTAATACTGGGGTGCAGTTCTTTGTAAATGACAAATATTTGGATTTGGGTGCATTAGCTTAGGGCAGCCTGCCGATTGGATCGATGACTAGATGGAACTGATATAAGAGAGGCTGTACTGGGTCAGACGAATGGTCCATCTAGCCCAGTATCCTGTCTTCCAACAGTGACCAATACCTGGTTCCAGAGGGAATGAACAGAACAGGTAATCATCAAGTCATCATTAAGTGACCTCTCCCACCTTGCCCATTCTCAGCTTCTGGCAGAAAATCTAGGGACACTGTTCCTGCCTGTCCTGAGTAATGGAGACTGCTCTCATTCGTGATGGAAGTACTGCAGATGTAAACACTCTCTGATGCCTGTGGAAGGGAGTACACAAGCCAGTGCTTGTCTTTCACCAATTCGTTGTCACCGGTAAAACTGACAGTGCAACATTTCCGCAAGTGTCAACATAGCCTTGATCTACTGATGTGCTTATTTCCTGGCGTGAGCAGAATGAACCCAGGTTCCAGAGGTGTGGTGAGTTAGTGTTTTCAACCCGTCAAATGAAGGGAAGTCTTTGTTCCCTACACGCTAGCAGAGCTCAGAGACTGAGGTGGTGATGGGTCTTACTTGTATTATTGCAGCATCCAGGAGCCATGCCAATGGGCCAGGGCCCCATGGTGCTAAATGCTGTACACATACAGAATGAAAAGCCCTAAGAAGCTTGTAGTCCAAGTCTGAGACAACAAATGGATGCAGATAGGGGGGTTGGGAGGGGGGCATTTGAAGTAAAAAATACACTGAGACAGTAGTGGTCAGCGTGATCAGCTGTTTGAACCCATTTTCCAGCATGTGCCAGGCTGTTGCTGCTCAGTCAGGAAGAAAATGTTCACACTGACTCTAGAAAGACAAAGTGAGGGATTTGTCAGCACTTGTGGGCATCTCTGGGATCTCTTCCTACTGCCCTCTTGCTTGCTCTCCTTGTTTCCAAATACCTGCCTCTGGTCCTATAGACTAACGCCTGACTGCCAGGGTGGGGAAGGGACAGGGGGACTTTTACACTGGAAAAGTGAGGGCAGAGAAGGCATCTGGTCACTGGGGTTTTCTCTGGTGCAGATGGGCTTATTGTCAGGCTGCAGATGGGAAGCACAGCCTTGTTGCCCATTGGAGGCTTGAGCAGGAGGGCTCTATAGCAAGAGTGATCTGGAAAGGTAGGATTGCTTTTGTTTTTAGGCAAGAGTGGAATGCAAAGGCTGTAACCCTGGTAGCTCAGTAACATTTGCAGTTTTTATTTTTGGCGTGGAGGCATTGTCAGCTCGTGGTCAGCCTGTGAGGTTGGAATGCAGTAACTCCTCCTAGCTGCATGCACGCTCCCTAATCAAGGCCACTTCTCAATATGTCCCTTGGTCTCCTACTGCCAAACCATCTAATAAAGCAGGGGCACCTTCTCTGACTTTCTCCTGATCCTGTTGCAGCCTGAAGGTGTAAATGGTGGTGGCATGTCTGCCTATCTCTTTTTTATAGGGCCTTTTATCAGCAGATCTTAAAGTGCTTTACTAAGGAATTCAGTGTCATTGACACCATTTCACAATGAGGAAACTCAAGTGGAGAGTGCCAAAGTGTGTTTCCCAAGGTCGCCCAGTAGACCAGTGCCAAGGCTGAGTATAGACCCCAGCTCACCTGAGTCCCACTCCAGTGCCCTCTCCAGTTAGCCAGGGCTGTGCTATCAGATCAGCAGTTGTCAATTGTGTGTGGAGTTGGGATGAAGGCATGTTTATTTGACCTTTTGGTGTATTGTCACCTCTTTTTAGGTGAGATCCTGCTCCATGGGCTGCCATTGGTTTGAAGATGATTAGATGCTTTGCTTTTGCGTTGTGACAGTAAAAGACCGATTCAAATAGTCTCTGTGATGCTTGGATTTATGTTGTGATCCACAAGTGGGCTTTGGTTTCAGTGCAGGCTTATTTGGTATGAGAATTGTAAAGTGTGCTTGAAGTCCAAAATGTACCTGTGTAGGTGTGGAGCATTTGGTATTGCCCACAGCCCCATTTCTGCCTCTTTCGGGATGTGTGTGTTATCTGTGGATGCTACGTAACGATGCCTTTTAGGATGGCTTCTTTCTATTCAGTGATCTTGTAAGGCCTTTACTAAGGAGCCAAATGTAAGTATTGCTTGAAATGCTAAGAATCTTTGACAACATTAGATGTCCAACTATCAAGTAGAGCTCTGCAAACCCATATGTGAGGTCTTTCATTGACACTGAGGCTGTTGTCAGTTAATACTACTAGTACATAGTTCTGTAGTTCTATACTACTAGTACATAGTTCTATACTATCAAAACAGAAAAGCAGTCCAGTAGCACCTTAAAGGCTAACAAAATAATTTATTACGTGATGAGCTTTCGTGGGACAGACCCACTTCTTCAGATCACAGCCGTACCAGAACAGACTCAATATTTAAAGCAAAGAGAACCAAAAATAGTAATCAAGGTATTTTTGGTTCTCTGTGCCTTAAATATTGAGTCTTTAAAGTGCTACTGGACTGCTTTTTTGCTTTGATAGTATATAGACTAGCACGGCTTTCTCTCTGTTATAGTTCTATACAAGTCTCTTTAATTACCCCAGACCAATATTTACAAAAGCAACAAATGATTTTGGATGAGGGACTGTTGGAAAGGTGGGCAAGAGGTTGCATGGGGTACCAGATGAGGGAGTATAGTATGGGGAACAGTGCAGAGGGTGGGGATGGGAAAAGATGAGCATCGTTCCAAAGATTCTAGTATGCAGAAGTGGGTGGCAATGAAGATGGATACCAAGTCAGAGGTTGACAAACAAATTTCACGATTAAGGTCTGCTGGTCTGAGTAAAGATTTGTAGACCTGGGTCTAGTGCAGAACATTGATCTATATTTTTGCTTCAGTGAGGGATGGTTTATACCGTTTTGTTCTGCATAGCTACCAGTATTTAATATTGGCCTCTCATACAGAATTCAGTAGCAAGTCACTTTCCAGATCTACGTCTTTTCATTATGTTGTTCATATTCTAAGGGAGCTAAATTGATTCCCAGTAAAAGAGCAGGTTGATTTTTAAGATTTTACCACTTGCCTATTTGTCTGATCTTTTGGATTTTCATTTAGCAGATTGTTCTCCCTAGCCCATCTTGAAATAACTTTCTCTTTGTTATATGAACTCTTGCCCATTATGCTGCAGTAGGCTAGGATTACAGCATCACTGTCTACTTTGAAAGCTAACAACATTTTTGTGTTGTGTATAGATTTCCTTTGTGAATTTTATGTTTATGGCATTTGTTTCTCTAGCTTGTATTTTTTTTCCTCCTCTTTTAGCTGGTGGCCTCTAACTTCGTTGTTGTCTTGGCTCATCTTTTGGCACTATAAGAGCCTTACAGCAGGGAGGTGTCCTGTCTCTGTAGTAAACATTAGAAAAGACCCCTGGATATTCCTCTTTACTTTTCATGAGTGGTTTATAAATTTAATCCGGTAAGCTTTCATGTCAAAACAAACACAGGGAGTTCCACGTGGTCTGTGGGTAAAAACAACCGTGGTTCTTGCTTCATGCCTCATGCTGGATTCAGAACTTTGTTGGAAACTTTGCTTGTAGCTCCAGGAAGAATAGGGCAGTATCTATACTTCTGGAGTTACACTGGCTCTCTGGTGCTAGCCGTACTAAACATTTGCTCATATATGATGCAACATGATTTGTGTGGCAAAGGAGAGCATTGGTAGGTTAGTACCAGCACTTATTTTTTACACTTTTTGGAAGATTCCTAAGCAGAAATCTAGTTAGCTGACTGTACTGCATCCTTCTGGTGGGTGGCTTGTCCTTATAGGATTTCATAATGCTACTGGCAAAACACTTAGGAGTGCGTTTTTAAGCTGTGCTTTGGAGACACAGTTTCAGCTCTTTTTACTTGTTAAGAACACAGAAATTGTAATATTGGAACAGACCAGGAATCCCTAGTCTCTTATATCCTTTGTCTGACAGTGCCAGATACCTCTGAGGCACAGGCAAGAAATCCCAACCTGGATTGTAAAGGAAGTTGTCTAGTGCTTGCGCATTTGTTCTAGGTGAGGTCTGAGAAGAGTGGCCAGAATTTTTTCCATTAATGGTATCCATTGGGTCACCTCCAGTGCCCCCAGGTGCTGTGTGCTCATAGTGCCAGTATAAGGAGCCTTCCTACCCGCTCCCGAGCCCACACACATTCCGTTCCTCCTTATGGCCAGGGAACCTCTTCCAGCGATTTCCTTCTCCTTCTTTGTGTATGTAGTTCTTGTTGTTGAGTTATTTTGACAGCGGTGGTGGTCGTTTTAGTAGTCAGTGTAGAGGTGTCCAAAACACAATTGGAGAGGCTTTTCCACTGCCAATAGGATTGTCATGCATCCAGGTTTTGACCAGAACTTCTGACCAAAAAGGGAGCGTGGTGGCACTGGTCAGCACCACAGCCCAGGCTGTTAAAACTCCAGCTGGTGACATAGCAGGGCTAAAGAAAGTTCCCTGCCTGCTGTTGCTCCCCAAAGCTCCCAGAAGTAGATGGCATGTCCTGACTCCTGTGGTCCGTGGGTGTACGGACAGCTATGGAAGCTCCACCCGCCCTATGCCACCCCCACAGCTCCCGTTGGCAAAGAACTACAGCCAATGGAAATTGCAGGGGCAGTGCCATTGGGCATGGGCAGTGTGCTCTGTGCTGCTCTCTCTGGCTGTGTCTCCACCTAGGGGCAGGACATGTCAGTCTCTTCTAGGCGCAGCATGGAGCCAGGGAAGGCAGGAAGCCTGTGTTTAGCCCTCCTGCACCACTGAGTGGGAGCTGGCTGAGGTAAGCACTGCCTGGCTGGAGCCTGCATCTAGGAATGCCGCCCCCCTAACCCCCAAGCACTGGATTCCTCCCACAGCCCACACCCTGAACCTCCTGCCCCAGGTTGGAACATCCTCCCACTTCTCAGCCTTTGCCCAGAGCCGCCTTCCGCATCCCAAACTCCAGCCCCAGCCTGGAGCTCCCTCCTGCACCCTCAGTCCCACATCCTCAGCTGCATCCCTCACTTCCCTGCACTGCAGTCCCCTGCACCAGATCTGAGTCCACTCCTGCATCCCCAGCTGGACCCCTCACCTCCTCCTGCATCTCAAACCTACTCACCAGCCCAGATAAAAGGAAGGAGGGAGGAGCTGGAGTGAGTAGGGGTGGGACAAGGGTGTTTGGTTTTGTGCAATTAGAAGGTTGCTCCCAGCGCTGGGAAATGCTTCAGTCACTGGACTTTAATCCTTGTGCGTTTTGCGGCAAGTCGATGCCATTGAGCGACTTGTGCTTGAGCTGTCTGAAGGGCTTAGGGGAAACTCACAGGAAAGACTATTGCCAGGTCTGCTGGACATTGTAACCCCGCACCCAGAGAGGCTGGGCAGAGAGGGCAAAGGTCCTCCTCCTGCAGACAGTCCTGAGACCACTGTCAGAGCTGTGCTCAGATGAAGTATGAAGCACCTCCGGTTCGGTGCAGAGTGTGTCTCGTGCCAGTCAAGTATCCCAGCATTGGGCCTCTTTTCTGGGGCCTAAGAGGAGGCACCGGAAACACCAGGGCAAAAGTTATTTTCTGGTGCTGAAGGGAAACAGGCAGGGGGATCAGATAGTGCAAGACCTACGTCAGGCTGCTGTACCTCCCTGGCATCACACAGCAGTCTTTGTCAGTGCTGGCCCCTAAGCCGGCTCCACGTTCGCTGGTTTAGGAAGTATCATCCTTCAGCAGGCAGCATACTGGGTGATTCATAGTATTGTCCACTCGAGGCTTTTCCAACTGCTAGAGACCTGCTTACACGGCCTGTGCCAGGTTCCTTGGAGATCCAGAACTGTGCACTGCTGGTTCTGACAGCAGAGACCCTACCCTGGCTTTTACATGGCACTGCAGCCGCTTTCTAGGGGAAAACCCTGTAGGACCATGCTCAGCACTGAAGTAACTGTTCCCAGTGAAGTCAATGGCAAGCCTCCAGTTGACTTAATGGGACCAGAGTTAGGCCAATAACAATGCCATCTGTAACCTCGGTGGCAAAGTTCTATTAAGTGGTGGAATCGTGGTGATTGTGTCACGTAATGACTCTCCACACCCTTCGTTTTCTGTGTTGGAATCCCATTGCTCCTCATATAGCAGAGATGTTGAGACCTGAAGAAAATTGAACCTGGGAGCTACATTAGAATAGAGGGTAGATTTACAGGTTGCAGCCAAATGATGAATTAAGAGAGGGTTCCGTTTTGCTCAGAACATTTTGTCTATTTGTGTTGGCAGACCTGGATCTTTTTATTTGGCTCTGCTTAGTTTACTTTAAAGTAATGTTTCCTGTTGAAAACATTTGATTTAGGGCTGGGTGTGAGTAATTCATAATGAACAACTTTGGCAAATTTCACCCTTTCTCTACTTTTGAATGTTCACAAAGACTGCAATTATTTATATACATCATTTCTTCAAGCATGAATAATTTCAAGTTCGCTGATGGTCTGCAAATTGCAAATGTTCTCAGTTTGTGCTATATTTGTTGCTTAAGTATTATGGTATTGTTTCTATTCGATTAGATTGGTAAACCATCAAAGCCATTGAAATGGCAAATATTAAGTCCAATATATACCCTCAAATCAAATATATACCCTGTTCATGGAATTTCAGTGTATTTGGGCTTTATAATACATGGAAAGCTGTTGTTTCCAAATTTTCATGGTAACTGGGGACCAAAGGGTGGTGAATATGTTCAAATCAAAATTTATTTTAGCATTTGAATGAAAATGTGTATATATTTTTCCCATTGTTAGCCACACTGGTTCTAGTTTTATCTCTGATGTGTATTGTATGATCAGGGTATTTTTGCTTCCCCATAGTTTGTTCTGGAGAGCTGTTACTGTAAACAATATGACGATGCCAATGATGTTACAATCAGGCCACTTGGCTTTCTTCAGTTTTGTGATTCCTTGCCCACCGACTGCAAAATAGAACTGAAATGCAGAATTGATAGAGGTGACTTAAATGCAAAATTTCAGTATGTAGGATGTCAGTATCATTCTTAAATATACTGTTTGGATAGTATCTGATGGTAAACATTGCCAGATCTGACACCACTGAGACAGTGTCCGTTATCCAGAAATCTACTATCTTGGGAATCTTACTGACTAACAGATATTTTGGAACATAAGCTTTCGTGGGGAAAGAACCGCTTCATCAGGTAAATGAGTGGGCTTCCAGAGGAGGGTCCCTGAAGCGGGTCTTTGCCCATGAAAGCTTATGCTCCAAAATATCTGTTAGTCTATAAGGTGCCACAGGACTTCTTGTTTTTTGAAGTTACAGACTAATTCAGCTATCCCTCTGATATCTTGAGAATAATATTGTAGAAAGTAAAGCATTATTGTCAAAAGAATTGTCAGATATGGTTGACGTGCTGCTTGTTGTTGACAGGATTTCTAGAATTCTTCGTTGATTTCAAATGGTCATGGAGGATGATTTTTCTTTCTTTCATCATTCCAAGCTGTTGAATTGCTCTGAGATGTCATCTGCATGTTTACTTTTCCTGTACTTAAGTCAGACTCTTAATGTTTTTACCCAACGTTAATGCAGTTTATAGTCTTTAACCGCTTTTAATATTTAATCTGCTGTACATGCTTCATTGAACAGCAGCAGTGGAGGGAAGATGGAGTTAGTAAAGACACCAATGGGAAGTAGAATGAAAACTGATAGATAAGACTTAATGTAGCAAACTACCAGCGGTGATTCAAGTGATCATTAAATCATTTCCTACCAAAGGTGGGTCCCCTCTGACCTCCTTAGGTCAAGCAGTCTGAATGTATGCATAGGGCAAGTCAATGTAAATCAGAAGCCAAACATTTGCGCACTGACTTATCAGGGGCTCTTTCATGAGATAAAGCTGTGATGAATGTCAGATTGATCTGATGTTCTAGTGCATTTGACTCTAACCTTGTTAGCCTTTTTAATAGGGGGAAATAAACCCATCAGCTGTAAGTGGCTTTGAGATTTTAGCTACATTTGCACCCTAGAGGGACACATGATAATTCAGTGCTGATGGATTTATGACTAGGTTATCTGACAGGCAGGTGGGATTAATAACACTTAATATAAAACCTGCCTAATTATCATGTGAAACATACAGCATATTTTCACTGACTTGGATTCCTCCATTTTTTTTTTAGCAGTTTCATCTTGGTGGTCTCAGATAGCCCAGGGGATTCTTACCATGAATCTGAAAGTTATTTTATTTTTGTTCTCCCAGAAATCTAGATTAGAAATCAAATCATTACTGACATTAACAAAGCCATGGGTAATTCACATGGCGGGAAACCTATTACTTTGACATTGCTTGCTTCTGAAGCTGTAAAGGTTATTTTCTGTGAACAGTCTTATGACTGATTTAGGATGTAAAAGAAAAAGTTAAATCTCTGTCTGGGGACACTTTTTAAATTCCCAGACTAAAACATGGTGGTTTGAAATTGGTTGATTTTATTTAGCTGGAATCCACTGGGGATTGTTCTTGAAAATTATTAAATGTGATCTGTATTCCTCTGAATTATTTTATTGTCTTTTGCAGACAATCATTATCAAATGATTAATTAAAGCTTTATCATAAAATATTATTATAGAAAATATGAAAACCTTTAAAATGTGCAGCAAAATATACCATCTTCATGAACTGAAAAGTCTCTCTGTATTAAGTACGAATGTACATTTATCTAGCACATTGGAAACTTTCATAAGCATATCCCAGTAAAAAGCACCATCTTGTGTAACAATTTAGGTGGTACAAGTACACTCAACATCAATCCAAGTATCAAACATATTAAGCAATCCATAGTTAATTTTTTTCCCAACATAGCAGTCAACCAACAACAAATTATACAAAACCCAACTTTCATTCAGCCCAGTGGTACATATGTGCATCATTCATCCGTCTCGTATGCAAACATACTACAAAAACAACCTTAACTCTGCCCTTGGAGCAATGTCAGCCTATAGTCTTCAGGCCTTTATTGTATATTATTATTACTATGGCATGGGATTTTATTGTCTCTGTTGATAAGTGTGGATGGTGCACTCTGTGGCTCAAGGAGCGTTCTCTTCGACAAAACAGATACCTCTTTTCTCCCACTCTTTATCCCATTTTACAAATAGAGAACTGAAGCAAAGAGAGGTTAAATGACTTACCTAAGACCACATGAGATGTTTGTGACAGAACTTAAATTGAAGCTGTTTTTCATTTCAATATCATTTTCTGTTTGTTGCTAGGCTGTCTTTATACCAGCTATTTCTACGTACCTGATCTCTCTCCTTTATCTATATCTGGATCAGTTGGGAGGATGATTATGCTTTTACTATATTTTTCAGTATTCTAATAGCTGGGGGTGTCTCTAGGAGGGTGTGGGGCCCAAACAGCATCCCTACAACTCTTGTCACCATTTGCCTGGTGCATCTGTCCACCTGGCTGCCTCTTCATGCTCAGTTCCCTCAACCTCTCACTTCCTCACCTACCTGCCTGTTCTCCACTCCATTTGCTGCCCCTTGCCCCATGCATCTGCTTGCTTTGCCTCCCTTCCCTGTCTCCTCAAAATTTTATTGCCGGTCTGGGGTGGACGCCAGTTTTTTGTTTTTTTTTTTTTAATCCATTTGTGGAATAAGTGTTATGTGCACTGAGGCATACACAGTTGTGCACCATCCGTAGAAATCTATGCTGCTGGTTGTGGGCACTCTGCTAATCACCTGGGCGGGATGTGAATCTCTCCTGCATGACCCAAGTGCGCAGCCTTGAGGGAACACTGTGGCGGGGTCACTAATTTGCCATACCCAAGCAACAGCTCTGCAAGTTGCCATGCAGGAAGTCACCAACATACATGTACAAGAAAATTTAATCATGGTGTGTGTGACCAAACAGGAGCAACCATCCCTTTCAAAACAGGCGATGTCACCATCACTGCCTGATAGCTCTTCCACAGGGAACTTTTCATTCAGTAATGGATTGTTCTTCTCTAGCCAGATTCGCTGAAATACCCAGGCCTGTCACAGATGAGAGGGAATTGCTAGGAAGTAAGTGGGTTGGAAGTGGCAATCTCCTTGTACACGCAGGAATTATTTTTTATGGCATGTGGAGTAGATGGTAAAACGAGAGGCTTTCCCATACTAACCGGTTCCACTCTGAGGCCTGCACATCACACATTTCAGCTGGTCAGTGACACTAACAGACTTAATGGAAGCATTTGCTAGGAAGGTATTTCATTTTGTGCTGTCCAGTCAGACAGACGGTTTTGGGCTGGGAATCAGGGTTGAAAATTCCTGGTGGTAGTTTTAAGGAGTCTTGACCATGTCTGCTGGCACTAGTCACAATAGCTGTCCTTTGTAATTAGCTGAGTGCTTGAGGTTTTGCTCTCTTCGGCAGAGGGAAAGGAGGACAGGCGACCATGCATGTCCATTCTAATTGACAATAGCCTATTCCGTTCAAGGTTCTGCTTGGAAATGGCTTGCAAGATTTAGTCGTGCTGCCAGGGTGTTGAGTTCCCCCTCTGCATAGGTAGCCAGTTCTGCAGATCTGGATGGTGGTAGGGTAGGAGAGCCACACACAGCGCTTGCATGCCAGCGTAAGCAGGTAGCCTTTGGATTGACCAGGGTTTAGTGGACAGTATGGTCCTTTTTTTGTCATCCAACTCTTCACATACAGCTCTGCTGCGATTCCTAATTTGTTGGCTCCCGATACAGCATGATGCTAACACAGGTGGGAGGGTGATGCTTGTAGTTTGGCCGGTTTACCGCCATTGTGTCCTCATGGGTGTTTGGCTCCACCAGTGATAACCAGAAGGCTGCTTGTGTGTGCGTGTAAATGTGCAATGATGTGGGCCCAATGACAGCAGAAGAGATCCTCCAAAGGTCACAGACCAGGTAAGGATCGAAGGCGCTCAGCCAGGATTTATTGTCAAGCAAGGTACAAATAACAGTTGTTAGGTATAGTATTCTGTACCGATACCCTGTACATATGTACCTCCCGCAGTGTACTGACACACCCAGTGGGAATTCCGCTGCCCTGCTAAATCAGACATAGATGGTACCCCGCAAGACATCACATTATATACAGGTACAAACAAAACACACCTCACAGCTGATGTTATAAGGTTACCACCCTCTGACGTTGTCAGGTTACCACCAATCACCCTGTACCTCATGGTTTGGTTAGATCATCTCTTATCCATCATGCTGTCATTTTAGACCCTTTCCTGAACCTAGCTCTCTGCATCTGTGCAGAGTAGCTACTAAGGTCTTTTTTAATGAGCTGGTGGTATCTTGTGACTTCAACTTATGAACTGTACCAATTATCATTCTGCACCTGAACCGATTACCAATTAGTGTTTTGTACTCTCAGCCCTGTTTCTGCCAAGTTCTGTTAGTAGGCACTTGCCTCTTGCTCACAGCTTAGCTTTGCTTTTAGCTATGTTTTGTCCATTGTTGCCAGGCCTGTGCTATATTGACTTAGTCTTGCATCTTCCTACAATGCTTTTCCAGCAGCTGTACACATTAACTTTCCTTGTAGTGTGTTTTTAATGGTTTATGAGAATATTTTGAATTTCCATAGCACCTTTCATCTTAGAATTCCAAAGCACTTTACAAACTGAATCATGTCAGTGAGGTGAAGGGTAATATTGTTTCCATTTTGCAGAAGGGTGAATTAAGGCACTCCGCAGTGGAATGACTTGCTAAAATTAAAAGTATTTCCTTGCCATTTGCTGCCTTAATTTTTAGACACAGAGGGCTAGATGTCGAATTGGTGTAGGTTTGTGAAGCTTTACTGACCTCTGTAGAGTTAGTCACTTACACCAGCAAAGGAACTGGCCTACAGAATACACCATGTGCAACCTGTTGCTGTGGTTTGTGTTCAGAATGTGAAGTCAGTGTGATGTTGCAATGAAATGCAACCCTTACCAAGCATGTATTGTCAGAGCAAATAATGCTAGATTGCATTCTACGGAGATGCAGCAGGAGATTAACCTTCCAGCTCGGTAGATGTACACCTGCTAGGTTTGATTAAGCTTGCAGCCAAGAGGGCATAGGGCAGTGTTGTGGGTTACCTGTCTGAATATATTCCCATCCAAGTCCATAGGTAAGTACAAGCAGCCCATGTACACCACAGTGGCTGTGCTGTTATTTTTCACGTGTTAGGTAAATCAAAGGTCGTGTGTGTATATTTACTTTTACACCGCAGGCAGTGGTGTGGATGTACTCTTAGTTAAATAAGCAAGCAGTCAGGCAGAATTAGAAGGAAGGTGTTCAGAAGAACGCTACCGTACTGTGGTTTATGAACCCAAGTTTGTAAAGAGACCAACTTTTAAAAAGAAAAATGGGTATTTATTGTTTAGGCCAGGGGAGAATGACAAATCAGGGGCAAGTGCAAGAAATTAAAAGAAATCTCTGCTCACTGCGCCCACCTAGATCTTTCAAAAATAACAGTAAAATCATTTTTAGGACAGAGTTGCTTTGCCATCACCACCACTTTGTGTCAAGGGAATGGTGTTCTAATTCTCACCAAGCTTTAAAGGGAACCAGCAAAACCCACATTTCTCTTTAGCCTTCTGTTAGGGGTATGTGACTTCAGCTTGTGATTTTGTATTTGATTGTTAAAACTAAACTCGGAGCCAAGAGGTGATTTGGTGATGTTATTTTGCCTGTGAAGTGAAAAGAAATTTGGCTGTGGAAGCTGAAGGGAAGATTTTTGGAAGCTAAAACTCAGTTGTGGCAAGAAGGTAATAATGACTCTGATCTCCTTTGTAAAGCATTTTGAGCTCTACTGATGAAAAGCTCTTGATAAAAGCTTGTTGGTGTTAGTGGGAGATTATGGGAGATATATCACATTATGGTGGGATCGTGGCTTCTGTTAAAGTGGCCCAAAATTTTTGGATGAAACTTTTTTTTTGGGGGGAGAGGGGGAGGAGGCTGAAAGAGCAAGTTCAGTGATACAAGAACATTCCAAGTATTTGTGCTGAGTTTGCTGAATTTTTTCAGTTGGTAGGAAAAAATAATAGTAAAAACTCCCAAGAAAAATGGTTCAATTCAAAATGACTTTTTGTTTTGAAACATTCTCTAATTTTTTTTAAGTGCTCAAAATGCAATGAAAACATTTTGATTCAGGTCAAACAAGATACTTTTTTTGAACCCAAACAATTTTTTTTTAAATGTTGGGACTTGCCAGCAAACGACAACATCTGTTTGCCCAGCTGCCATGTTAATATGTTGGGTACTGCACAAACATAGGAAAAAGAGACCATCCCTTTCCTTAGAGAGGTAGTCATGTTAGTCTGTATCTTTGCAAAACAAAGCAAGCAGTCCTGTAGCACCCTAAAGACTAACAATGTTATTTATTAGGTAATGAGCTTTCCTGGGCAAGACCCACTTAAATCAGATTGCATAATCAGATGAACCGCGTCTTATCGACAAAAGCCCATTACCTAATAAATAACACTGTTAGTCTTTAAGGCACTACAGAGCTGCTTGTTTTTGTTTTGCATCCCTTTGTTTAAAACCTTTAGGTGCTCAATCCCCATGGGAAATCAGTGGGAGTTGGGTGCCTGGTTTCTATGTATGCCATTAAAAATCTCCTTAAATCCTAGTGAACAATTGTTTGTATCATCAAACCACCACATCACTGGCAGTTTCTGCAGACTTGAATCAAGGAGGAGTAGCAAACCTGGGTAGGCAACCATTGCAGGCTACCTGTCTGCATACTGCTTACCTAAGCCGTCTCCACATTGAAAAGGGAAATTTAAGCAATAAGGACATAAAATCAGTATTACGTGTGCTCCGTATTCAAAACAGCAAAGGAAAGAATTTACATCTCAATCAAAGGAGATGCAACTTTCCTGAATGGCTGCAACAAGTTGTGAATTATGTATGACAAAGAAAAATTGCAGAGACTACATACAGCTGTGCTATTTGCTGTGTGCTGTGTACACAGATACATCATATTCATCAGGGACACATGGAGCATATCAAACCCAGAATTTCTAAGACTTCCCCTTGTGCTCTGCCACCAGACCTTAAAATTATTTTACAAATATATTTATAATTACCTTTTGTTTATTTTGTTTTGTTTTCTGCTCTCTTGGGCAACTGGCCAACTGAGGGAAGGCAGGGAAAGAATGTGAGACCATCAGGAATAGCCCAAAACAAAGAAACAGAAGCTCTCTAAAATGAAATGTTCTTGCTCATTTTTTACCTACTACTTTTTAATATGTGGGTTGTATTTAATGACCGTGAAAGAATGGATTTAGTAGCTTTGGCTAACATCCAGGCCTCATGCATACAGATGCTATAAATTCAACTCTGACGATACACTGGTGCTAATCTTGAACTCTTTCATTCTCTTCAGTGCTGTTATTCCACTTTTATACTGGTGTGACAGATCAAAATCTGGCTCAGTACAAGCTTCTCTATACAATTCCTCCAGTGTACTTCTGTCTTGATTTTCAAAATCCCTGCTTTTTGTCATGGCCACTTCCTGGGCAGAAAATGTGAATTGTCCCAAGTTACTTAGCAGTTTTATAATATTGCCAAAGGCCCATGAAGGATTAAGATAAAGCCACCAAAAAATTCAAACCAGAGCTTTTACCAGTCTCCTTACCTGCGACTATCTATGAAGAGCATTTGAAGTCAGCTCTCTAGAGACGATGAGGTGACATAGGCCATTACTCACTTAGCCTTCATTTGGTTCATACCAAATTTAGGCAGATGAATAAATAATGAAATAGAGCTCGGCCTTTCACAGTTCCTTCTTTTGTAGTGAAGAGAACATTTAAATTGGAGTGAAGAAGAAACCAGTTAAAATAGTACTCTTCTGCCCTTAGCACTTTAACTGTTTCAAGTCATTGGTTTTGGTAAAGAAGCTATGACATTCTGGGGTGCAGTCCAGACCAGCGAGGGGTTGTCTCATCCCTGTACGGTAACTGTGGGTACCTCACAGTACCTTGCTACTGAAGCGCCCTCCTGAGTTACTCACAGGTTACACCTTGAGTGTCTCTGGATAGCTATGGTCTGCTGGTATACTTCAGCCCCATTCTGGTTTCCACGAACCTGCAAGGTGACCCTAGTACACCCTGGGTCCCATATTTCCCCACTCTGCTCCCTGCCCCAAATATGTGCTGTGCTTGACACTGTTCAGACATCTTTATTCAGTTAACAAAAGGTCCTTTGTCCCTGTAAGGAAATAATATGAAACTTGTTCCTTTTAAATGGAGTTACCACATAGTCCTGTTTAACCACAATATTGGATTAGTTTTGAATAAAACAAGTTTATTAAACAAAAGAAGACAGGCTTTTAAGTGCGCACAAGTAATGAAGCATTAAAATCAGAAATTGTTACAAGGAAAGTAGAGATAAATAATTTCTTTGTGCTATTCTTAAAAAGGCTTGGCTCACGGTAAAAATTTTACCATGTGTTTTCAGTACACTGCTGGCCAAATTTTCAGCCTCGGATCTGATCCCAAGGTCCAACGGCTGTTTCTTTGATGTCTTAGGTGAAAGAAGAGGGATGGACGTGGAGATTAGAACTTGGGGTGTTTTGGCCCCTCCCTTTGTAGTTCAGTCACCCTTTGAAATGCTTTTTTCCTGAGAGTGCTGCCTAGATATAATTCTGTTCTGCTGAGAGTGAGGAGACAAGGAGTCTTCTGGAGGGTGCCGAGAGTGCCATTTTCCTTATGGCTGGAAATCACATACTACTGGCTAGTACCTTTTAACAGGCTGCTCATCAACACTGAGGTTTTAAAAAGTAGCCGAGACTGAAAAGTTCCACAATGAGTGAGTGCCACCTGCACAAGTCACTCCCCAAAATTACCCTCTACCCCCAACTCACTGTAGTTAACATACTTAATAGGATCAGTTGTGAACTTCATGGCTTTACCTACGTATCCTTAACGTTGTATGACAGTAGCAGCTTCAGGCCCTAGGCCCATTCTATGAGCCTCTCAACAAAATATGTACCCTGTGCACTAGATGTGTTGGCTTCATTGTGGCTAGCAGCATGGATAGCTCAGTGATTTGAGCACTGTCCTGCTAAACCTACAGATGTGAGCTCGATCCTTGAGGAGAACATTTAGAGGTCAGGGCAAATAGATTTAAAAAAATTGTCAGGGATGGTGCTTGGTCCTGCTGGGAGGGGACTGGACTGAATGATTTCTCAAGGTCCCTTCCAGTATGGTGAGATGTGTATCTTTGAGGTGGGATCCACCCATGCCTTTTGTATTTGGAAACTGTCTAGCGTGGGTAGGTCCTACCTCAAAGAGCTTACTATGTGTGATACCAGAACCAATGAATTGCCAGTCATGGTTCTCTTGCCTTATCAAAGCTAGCAGTGCCGGAGACGACCTCCTCCTGAGAGTTCCCAAAGGGCTTTCCATCAGGCCTCAGTATGAAGCAGGCACTGGTGTGGACGAGGGGACAAATTAAACTCAGAGCTAGTGGGTAAAGATAAAGAAATCAATAAGTTAAAATGCTTTCACCTTCAGTTGATAAACTGCTGCTTTGTTGGCTACTAAAACCAAGCTCTAATGCAGGGGTGAGCAAACTTTTTACACCAGGCCTCACTTTTCATTGCAGCAATTAGTACCCCTACCACCATCTGTCTCATGTAATCCAGACCAATGGCAATTTCAGTTATATTAGTTGGAAAAAAAAATTTTAGCATGTGTAAGAAAATTAAAATGTAGGCTGTAAAAGCTTTATTAATCAGTATATAAATGCCATTACATATATATAAAAACAGTAACATATCTCAACCTTTTTCATGGGATCAATGAGCCTGAGACCCAGCAGCTGATGATGCTACGCCCCGTCTTTAGGAAATGTCACGCCACCCACAGGGGCCTACCCCCACTTTGCAGAACCCTGCTCTAGTGCTTTCCACTTCTCTAGTGCTGTTGCTTTGGTGTAAGGTAACAGAGAGGTAGCTGTGTTAGTCTGCATTGTAACAAAACAAACCAGCAGTCACGTAACACTTAAAGACTAACAAAATAATTTATTAGATGATGAGCTTTCGTCAGCTCTGTACTGGAAATGTTGTATCTCCAGATCTGAGGGAGTGGGTCTGCCCCACAAAAGCTCATCACCTAATACATTATTTTGTTAGTCTTTAAAGTGCTACATGACTGCTGGTTTGTTTTGGTATAAGGTGATTGATATTATTTATTGTGCATATTACAACAGCATGTAGCACCTCTTCTAAAGATTGGGGCTGGTCACTGTAAAAACACATTATTGAGATTTAAATAACATTTAAAAAGACATCTGTCCAAGGTCCTAACTCATCAGGAGTAACACACTAAAATTCCAGGAGCTTTTCAAATAATGGTTTATTTACAACCCAAACTTAGACAGGCAGACACTAACGAAAATTACTTTCCATCCCTTTATTGCTATTGGAGTGCAAACCCTCAGTCATCTAATTTAAAAAACAAAACAAAACAAAACTATCCAGCACAGGACTTAACATATATTAAGAGAAAATCTCTGCCCTGCAGGGTATAGTTCCAGTCTTGCTGTGGCTTACAGGCTTGTGGAATTTTACACCTCATGAGTGGGGAACAGGGTTGCTCAGGAAGCCTGAAATCCTGCATGTAAGTGAGTCATTGTGGGACCAGACAAGGCAAGAGGTGGGAGAATGGAAATACCATATCCCCTTTTGCTTTCCTTTTTTATTGTTAAACAGGTGGGTTCCTGAGCCACCAAAAGATTAAGTGACATGCCCAAAGTCCCAGAGAAAGTCTGGCAGAGCTTGGAATTGAAATGGATTTTCTGTATTCTTGGCCAGTCAGTGCTTTAACCACAACAGCATATTTGCCTTCCAAGACTTTTCATTGTTCTCACCTCCCTTTTGCCTTTTGTACTACTTCTCTTTTTATTCTTTGTGAAGAGTGAAATGTTAGGAGTGGAATAAGAAATCTCCAACAGAGTCAATGCACAGAGGAATTCAAACTGCAGTACATTTGCTTAGGCTGATTTGTTTGTTCTTTGGGTTTTTGTTTTTTTACCATTAGCAAGGAGTTGTAATTCTGGTTGTAGAAAGGAATCTCTGATATTGCAAGAGCATGTAAATGTTGCTTTATTAGAGGAAAGGAAGTTCAAAATTAGCCTAATTTGAACTTCAATATGGGATATTTATGCATTGTCTCCTGGGATGTCATCTGATTACTGAATGAGTGACCTTATTGGAAACCAACAAGGAGGCCCCCAGTTAATTATAAATGATACAGCGCTCATGGCAGAGCACTAATGAAGGTGTTTTTGTAGATGATGTTGCATATTTTTATTTAACAGCCCAAATGAGGAGAGTGAAGACAGATGGTTTACATTTTAGTACCCTCTGAGAATGCCTATAGAAATACACTGATATTAACCGTGAGAAGCCAGGCAGTGACAGATAAGAATTAATGCCAGAACAGACTGTCTGGGATCTTTAATTAACATCTGAAAGCAATAATGAACTGGACAGGCAGGGTCAGGAACAGGTGATCTTGAGTTCTAAGGGAGAAAGAATTGTTTGTGTACTTGCTGAGGTTGAGAGAAGTTGCTTAGAAGTTTTGATATAGTTTTTCCTCCAGTGGTTAAAAACAGAGAGGTGAAATCTCATCTGTCTGATATTTAGAGGAAATCAACTCCTGAACTCTTCCGAAATAATATCCTGAAAGGAAAAGAATCAATTTGAGTAAAGTTCAGCGTGCTGTCTGAAGACAGAACTGTAAAAACCTGACTTAGGGGCCTGCATGTTCATACACAGGAAGATGTTTCTCAGGGGCATTATACAAAACGATTATACCAGATTTCATTCATCAAAGCAAAAAGAAGCCAAAACAGATATGAAGATGAAACCCTGAGGAGGGGAAGAGGAAGGTATCCAATTTAGTGTAACAACTGTGATAGCAATTAAGACTCAGATGGAAACCTTTGAAAGTCTCTGGAGTCTGCATATCTGCTGTGGGTATTTTTTTTTTTGCTAACTTGACATTATATAAGGGGCACCCAAAGAATAAAGAGATGGCACTAGAAAATTCATCAGTCAAGTGCTGTCCCAAATTTGATTTATTGAAGACAATTTCCCAAAATTGGTTTGGGTTTCTAAGATACGGGAGGGGAGTTTTCTCCAGTGGTTATTCAAAAAGAGAGAAACGGAACATTATTTGTAGCTTTGTCTTTGCTGAAACGCAATTGGCATTAATCACACTGGTTAGCAGTCCTGCCGAGAAACCTCTGATACGTTAGGCATTTGGATGTTATTTTGGCTGGTCATTACAAACTGAGAAAGCAGAGTGCAGCACTCCACTAGAAGCATTTTATTCAGGGTTCCAATAAACCTATCAATAAATAAATCAAGAGCTGAAGAAGGGTTAATTATCAATCTCTTCCAACCATCACTAAGACACACAAAATTAACTATGAAAAGACCAGGAAAGTCAGAATTAAGGCAGGAATGGCATACCAAGAAATTGCAATGGGTAACACACCTGGAGAGGCCTGCTTATCTATACCTTGTAACTTGAGTCATCATTCATGGCTGTTTAAAGTGCCAAATAGTGTCAAAATCAGAACTCTCCTTCATCTCCACTAGTTGTTGAATGTAGCCATTTATACTTGTGTTAAATAGGATATGTCTTCACTATCCAGAAGATCGACCCAGTCAGGGTTGATCTTCTGGGGTTTGATTTCCCTAGTAAGGGTTCGTCCCTAGGGGAAGTGCAAAATCAAAATATTGGGGTCAACAGTCGATCCTGTACACCTCAGTCTTGTGAGGAGTAAGGGAGGTCGACAGCAGAGTTTCTCCCATCCACCTCCCTAAGTGAGGAAGGCCAGGTAAATTAATTGTGGGTAAGATGATTCCAGCTATGCAATTGCCATAGCTGGAATTGTGTACCTACAATTGACTTTAAGGTCTAGTGTAGACCTGGCCATAGGCTTGGAATACCATTCTGAGTGAATAGAGAATTCTGGTCTTAATGCTGGTTCCTCTGTCACCTCCATTTTCATTCATAAAAAGCAGACTGTGCTACTTTAACAAACAACTTTTGGTGTCTGATTCACTGGCCAAGACAGCAACGAATAGTTGGTTCGTGTAAATCAGACATATGGGCAAAAAGAAAAAATTAAAGAAAAATAATTCTCCTCTGAAGATTGGCTTTTTTCCATTTCAGCATGCAGATATATATTTATGGGATTTGGAAATAACCACTGCTCACTAGACAAAGGATGTACTGGCTTCTTTGTCACTATTACAGCCTTCTATAAAACTGTACTTAGGCACTTTAAATTAGTAGTAGTAGGCATCCTTCAGTCTGCATAGACTATGGATCACGCCCTTTAAAGTTTCAATTGAGGACTTCATTTACAGCATCTATTGTGACTATGAAGACCCACACGAGAGTGACAGTCCTTGCTGCATCTCTTGCAGATGTAGTGGGTGTCTGGCAAGTCCTTATTGTGCTTTTGTGCTCTTGCTTCTCCTCTGCTAGCTGTCTGATCTTCATCTCGCCCTTCTGAAGGACCTTGTGTAACCCCTGCCTCCATCTGCTGCGGTCATCTGCTAGTTCTTCCCAGTTGTCCAGCTCGATGTCTACCTCTCTGAGGTCTCTCTTGCAGACATCTTTGTAGCGCAACTGGGCGTGTCCAGGAGGTCTTTTGCCAGAGGCTAGCTCACCGTACAGGATGTCTTTTGGAATCCTTCCATCATTCATCCTGTGGATGTGGCCAAGCCAGCGGAGTCAACGCTGCCTGAGTAGGGTGTGCCTGGTTGGGATTCCAGCTTGCTCGAGGACGGCGGTGTTGGTCACTCTGTCCTTCCATGATATTCCAAGGATGCGCCTGAGGCAGCGCAAGTGGAAGACGTTCAGCCTCTTTTCCTGGCGGGCATACAGGGTCCAAGTCTCGCTGCCATAAAGGAGGGTGCTGAGGATGCAGGCTCTGTAGACTTGCATTTTGGTGTGAGTGTACAGCTTGTTGTTATTCCATACTCTCTTGCTGAGTCTGGACAGAGTTGTGGCTGCTTTTCCGATCCTCCTATTTAGCTCAGTGTCCAACGACAGGGTGTCAGTGATGGTGGATCCGAGGTAAACGAACTCGTGGACGACCTCTAATGTATAGTTGTCGATGCTGATTGATGGGGATTCAGCAACATCCTGACTGAGTGCATTTGTCTTCTGTAGGCTGATGGTAAGCCCAAAGTCCTTGCACGCTTTGGAGAACTGATCTAGCAGTTTTTGAAGCTGGTCTTCTGTGTGAGACACTACAGCAGCATCGTCTGCGAACAGCATGTCTCTGATGAGGACTTCTCACACCTTAGACTCTCTGTGCTGTGGCTTCGTTCGGAAGAATGTGTTTGTGATGCACAGATTGTGGTACGTGCACAGTTCAAGGAGACGCTGTCCATTGTCATTCATTTTTCCGACACCGAAGTGTCCTAAGCAGGAAGGCCATGAGGCCCAATCAGCTCCAGTTCTTACATTGAAGTCACCCAAGATGTACAGTTGTTCACGAGCAGGTATTTGCACTACCTCAGCACTAAGCATGTAATAGAACTTGTCTTTTACTTCTGGTGTGGCATACAGGGTTGGAGCATAAGCGCTGATCAGGTGGATGGGACCGGCGCAAGTTTGAAGCGTGATCCGAAGAAGTCTTTCTGATCCGCCCATGACTAAATCAACCATTTGTAGAAGGGTGTTTCTGACAGCAAAGCCAACACCATGCTGTCTGGGTTCTTCTTGGGCTTTACCCTGCCACAAAAAGGTGTAGTCCTTTTCCTTTAGAGATCCCGAATCTGCAAGTCGCATCTCTTGCAGTGCAGTGATATGAACTCTGAGCTTCTTCAGTTCCTCGTTGATGACAGCGGTCTTGCGGGTGTCACTGATGGCCTGAAGATCTTTAGTCAAGCCGGTCAGCATGGTCCGCACATTCCTGCAAGCAAGCTTAAATTGTTGATGTTTCTCATTTATTCTTGATTTTCTTATTGGTTTGCCTGGTGCCCAAATTTCAGTCACTTGCCAGGTTCAGGAACCTTAAGCCTCACGCACCCAGCGAGGCAGGTGAACTGTGGCGGGACAGTACCCTCTTGCCTGGGGGCTGCCCAGCTTGAGGCAGGCGGTGACTGTCCGGTGAGATGCAAGGATCTCTCCCACCGTTGAAGGCAACCCCTGGCGCTCGTTCTCTACACCAATCGAGCAAGAGCTTATAACTGGTATCTGTTGCCTCCCGTGTTGACGCAACGCTGTTCAGTGATGCTGGAGCACCTCTCCGGGCGCGAGCCTGGGCACTTATTATGGAGACTCTGGGCTGCCCAGACACCAGTGTCCCCCTCTCGGCTTTACTGATGTAGTCCAAAGGAGAGGATAACCTCCACGTCTGGTATCAGCTCAGCTGCAGGAGTTGCCGGGACAGTGACAGAAGTTGACACCGAACCGCCTTTCGGACTCCACTCCGGATTTTCTGTCAGGGTTTACTCCCTTAGCCTCTCTCCTTCCCAGGATAACCCACAAGGCAGTGGGGTGTGGAGAATGTGGTTAAGGATCCCGCTACTTCATACCTCCCTGTCACCACGAGTCACCATAGCTCCCTGTGGAGCAATGACCTCATATCCCCAGGACCCTCCTCCCCACCTTTCACCGCCCCTTCCCCCAGCTACCATCACTATAGGACCCTCCCCAAACCACTACCCCCATCTGCTCCCATGTCCGCCCTCCTCACTGCACTGGCCCCTCTCCCCCTAGCTGCTCTCAGTTCCCCCAGGTCCATCTTCCCCCATCGCTCTTCAGGCTCTTCTCTTCAGAGACTCCTTTTCCTGGTAGTGCTGCCTTGCAGGGCACAGGTGGAACACCATACCCTTGTTCCCAGCGAACAAAGGCACTTTAAATTACCAGCAATGTTAACCATTTTTTAGCACTATTAGCTCTCACTTCCTTTGTACTAGGTCCATGTTGTCAAAAGTCATAGGAGGTTTTTTAGAGTGAAAAAAAGTTATTATGTATGACTAAGTCCCCTTTGCCTGCTGTCCCCTCCCACCAGTCTCTCAGTTTTCATTGTAAAATACTAAAAGGAGCCTCTGGTGCAGTTTACATTATTAAATAATAAAATTCCAAATTCTTTAAATAAAATTAAGTTTTTTGTTTTTTTTTAAATAATCTGAACAAGAATTTGGCATAGCAACTTCCACAAATTCTGGTAAAATTTGCTTCTGTTAGAACTTTTTTCCTCATTTTTCTCTGTCTAATGGGTATATCTGAAATACTGTATTCAAACCTCTATGAATTTAGAAAAATTTTAGGTTAAGTTAAAGGCCAAAACTATTTATGTTTTATCCCATCTCTGGTTACAATGCTGGAGGAGGGCAAGGAAAAAAAAAAGTTGTGAGTAAATCTCTGAGCCAGACTATTACCTTTAACGTTTAGTAATACCATACCCATAAACAGGCCTACTGTAATTAACATGATTACTTGCAGCATGGTATACTATGAAGCACAGAGGTGGCAGAGTTGATTTCAAGTAACTTTTGTGATCTTTCCTATAACTTCAAAAGAACAATTTAATTTTAATTTAAAAAAATTCTTTGTGTGTAAAACCAGAACTATGTAAATTTGAAAGGTCAAAGAGTATATATATAGATAGTTCTTATAAACAGGATCTATAATTCTTCCTTCTGTAACTCCTTTGACTCCACTGGAGTTATTCCTGAGTTTTACACCAGTCTACATGAGAGGAAGCTCAGGAAATTTATAATGGTAAAATGCTGAGAGATTCGTAAATTATTGTGATTATAAGAGACTGCAGTTCTCTTCCAAGTTCCAAAGTTTTGTTTCCAGAGATGTTTTTCCCCCCAATGAACTTAGTTTACCTAAAACAAACAAACGAAAAACGCCTGCTTTCTTGATGAATGGAACTGGGGTTGTGAATATCTATATTGCTGCATTTTCTCTTGTTATTTTAAAAGACTTTCACTTTTAAGGCTTCCTATTGTTGAAATTTGTAAGGGGTTTCAGGAACTTCACAGTAGAAAGGCTTATTCATGTAAGTCAGGGTTTTTTGTTTTTCTTTTTTCCCTCTGCCTTCTCTTCCCCAGCCTAGAGCATCTAACATATTCATCATAATACAGGATATTCAAGCAGCAGTTTTAAATATGAAAGCCATGTAACTTTGCTGTGTCCAAAAATGCATCCTGAACACCAACACCTACTTTTTTAACTTATTTTAGGGGAACTCCCTGAATCTGCATTATGGTCTCACATAGAAAGTGCTTTATCTTCACCAGTTAGTGAGTCAGTTTAGGGGTATTCTACTGGCAAAAGCTTTCAGAGAAATTATGCATGGTAAATTAATGAAGGCCGTCTGAGGTATTATTGTCTGTGAATGCACATGCCATTAGAATCAATGGCTGGCTGAAAAAAGTTAACGGTCATTAAGTGACTGTTAAAAAGGCCGGTGGACACAGATTCACTCCCTGGCAGGGTTCTGGTTGGATTAGGTAAAGACAGAGATTGCTATTTGCCTGTAGGCCATAGGACAACTCAGGCTTTGTGCTTTTATATCACCATTTGTATTGGCTCCTTTCTGTCACTGGCAGATTTACAAGAGTCTGAGCAAGAGGATCTCACCGCCAGGTAAAGACTTTGGCATTGCATTTTCTTTTGTGTTGTGTAGTTCAGTGTAAAATATAAACGTGGATGCATTTAAATGCTTTAAAGTCTCTTGGGCTTCTCAAAGGATGTCTGAAATGCAGATTGAGAACGGGTGAAAAGCTTTGAAAGTTTTTGATTTTGGATATTGTGGTGTTTGCTGAGGTCTGTGAAATGCACATCAACTTGGAATAGTGGACTCTTATTTTTTTTCCAATAGCAGATATATTAATAGAGCATTGTGATAGATCTAACCATCATCCAAAACTGTGCAGAAGGCGGTTTAGCTCTCAGCAGAAACTTGCATCTGACAAAGCGGGTCTTTGCCCACAAAAGCTTATGCTCAAAAATATCTCTTAGTCTATAAGGCACCACAGGACTTCTCTTCAAAAACAAGACCTCTCTGATAGCAGAAACTTAGACAGCTGTACCCCAATGTGGCAACTCAGCTGTGAATTTGTTACCCAAGACATATAAGTGATGTGAACTGTGTCCTCAGTACCTTTTATCTACATGGCACTGTCCTTTTTCTTGAGTGTTGGAGACACTGTATTAGATGTCAGCCAGTGTATGTTTTGGTCACAGTTACGTGTGACTAAAATAACAAATGCTGGGAGAAAACTGATGTTCGGCTATCTCTTGGAGGCCATTGAGGAAAACAAAATAAAAAGATCTTCCAGGAAGAGGTCTTCAGAAATTAAACTTGACCAGTTGCTGATGAGGCAATGCTGTAAAAGCTGAACTAGTATTGATTGAGATCCATTTTTAAGATTTAGAATTAGTGGTTTAATAGCAAGGGTTTTCCATTGGAGTTTATACCACAGATTCCCTGTTGTTCTGTTGCAGGCATCTCAGATGAGTATGGTTTTCCTTGTGAGGAAAAGAGAAATTGCTCATTTGATTGAGATTAACACACACAACTTCACTAATATTTGAAGATGATTTCTCTCTTCCTCTCTGTCTCATATCCCATAGAGATTACTTTAGACAGCTGTTGGTTGGCACCGTTATTTATATAAAGCTATATCATGTGTTTGTACTTGAGGACTTGTCTGTAATAGTGTATACAATTTCAGATAGTAGACATTGGCAAGAATTACTTTGAAAAATTACTTTTTTAGTGACAGCTTTATCGTGCCTATAATGTCATTGCCTGTGACTTTCAATTAATCATGGAATAACAAAACATTGTGTCTGGCAACAATGGTGTATCCATTAATATCAAGAAGTAAGTGAATCTCGGCTTTATGCATGTGAATACTGTCACGGAGCCTGACTACTCTCGCTCCTTAATCAGTGACTTTCAATGCATAGGGAACATTTCCCCCCATTCGTTGTCCGCTTTTGCGATTTCCTAAACTGAAATCCATAATGTCTCACATCTCTTTCATAATCTGATGGTGTGAGGTTTTAAATGATCTTATGAATCTGACTTAGCCTCACTCTGCATTGACCTTGGTGTCATCAATGATTCTTTGCTCCATCTTGTTGAAGAAGAGGGGGGTAAGGAAGAGAGAGCACTAGAGGAGTGGACTTGGGTGATGTTTCTTCTGATTTTCATGCATCCTGTTGCAATCTCTGAAGAAATGAAAGGCAGGAGAGAGAGAGAGGGGAGAGAGCATTATAGGAAAGTTTTGCACAAGAAATGTTGTGTCTGTCTCTAATATGACCAAATTACTAAACTAGCACCTTGCATGTGCTAGACTTCCTCAGAAATCACCGATAATTCTGCTGGCAGTTCTTCTGGGGGGTCTTACGTTGCTATAACATTTAAGTAGTCCTGGGTGCTCTTTCTCCTTTGCAATAAAACCCAGCGTGATGTATCAGTGTATTGGAATCCAAAACTCTTTCCCGTGTTCCAAGCTGTATTTTTACCTCAGATTGAAATGTGGAAGAAAAGCACGGTGAGTGTGTTGGGTTTGGCACCACAAAGGAACGTAGCAAATACGTTCGAGACAAGAAGTCCTGTGGCACCTTATAGACTAACAGATATTTCAGAGCATAAGCTTTCATGGGCAAAGACCCGCTTCATCAGATGCATCTGATGAAGCGGGTCTTTGCCCATGAAGGCTTATGTTCTGAAATATCTGTTAGTCTATAAGGTGCCACAGGACTTCTTGTTGTTCTTGAAGATACAGACTAATACAGCTATCTCTCTGATAGCAAATATGTAAGTCTGTTATACCAGACCTAACTCAGTTAGTTCCTGTTCCTACCCACTGAAGTCATTGATTGTTTTTCTGTTAGTATCTTTGGAAGCAGAATTGAGCTTTCTCTGCTCTGTGCAGCTAGAAGGAGTAAGAAGTCATTTAGTAAGCCTGTTTTGTAAATGGGTTTCCTCCCTAGAATGAAGGGAAACAAATAGGTTAGAAAAACAGGATTGGTTAGATCACGCCAGAAAATTCCTTTCAATTGTTTGAACCATTTTTGTGTGAATTTTTAAAGCATTGCATTGGTGTACTCTGCAACAGCAGGGACCAAGAGAAATATCTTCTTTTAATTTTATTGGTTTATTTATTTGATGCATTGATGCTGTTTGGGGCCTTCTTGTATGTTTGACTGACATGTTCTTTTTGTCAAGGGGGCCCTGACGGGGGCATATATGATTGTCTGATGTGGAGCATCAAAGGATGGCAGATGTGCATCTGTTTGTTCGGATAAAATAAAACAAGTATTTTGGGAGCCAGGGAAAAATAGCGAGGTTCTCGGCTCTCCAGTGACACTTGCTGCTTTGCTTGGCTTGCTGCAGGCTTTCCATTGCTGTTGGATACTCAGCCAAACAACGACCGTATGATAAGGACTGTGCTATTGTGGGGTCTGAGCGTGGTTGTGGTTCACTAAATACAGCCTTACGCAATTACCGTACAACATTTTTAATTCCCTGCCAGGGATAATGGCTTTTGGCAGTTGGCAAGAGTTTCATTTTTGGTTCTTCATTGAGTTTTTTATTAACTCTAGGCCTCTGCCTGTGCTTTAGCTTGAGGGGTTGATCTTGCAAGCCAATGAATTCTCTTAACTCACAGAGAATTAAGGGCATTTGCTGCCACACAGGGTTGAGTTCTTGTGTCTGGATTGGGCCAGGATTCTGGCTGTGGTACAAGCAGATGTGGTCCGTTGAACCACTAACACAGGGATCAGTAATCTTTCCAAGGTAGAGTTCCGAAATTTGACCTTGTGACCTCTAAGCACGCTCTGAGTGCTGGTGCTACTTTTTAAAGTTCCTAACAGTCCTACTTACAACAGCTTCATTAATAAATAAATAGCTTTACCATTTAGGTGGTGGCTGGTAACAAGAGCTGGTCTTTTGGTAATCCACAGGTGGTGTGGCTTTGAACAAGCTCCTGGCTGCATGGGGTAGGAGGGGTGGGGCTGATCTCCTGCCCGGCGTGCTGATGAAAATGGGCTCATGTGCCTCTCTTGGCACTTGTGCCGGGGTGGCTTGTCCTGCACTAACAGGCGGTGATGATCTGTCCAGGTGTATGGGGAAGGCTTTGCTGCTGGCAAGAGCAATAAATGGACTAATACGTGTGGTAGCTACAACGTGGATCCTAAAGTGGAGCCAGGAGGGGTGTCTTCTCTGCAGCTGGTTTTTCTTCCCAAAGTTATTTGTTGTTTATGAATTTCCATAATGTAGTGACCAGTAATATAACAGCCGTAAAGCCACATTAAGAATCTGAATAAGCCTAGAGATTGTTAGCAAAAATTCTCCTTTTCCTATCCCTTCCCTCTTCTCCACTCCCTCCCCTTCCTCCCAGTTCCCTTCTCGGTAGAGGAAATGCAGTTCATATCGATCTCTTCTGCTTCCTCACAAGAGCTGTGTGCGGGTGATGTAATTTTTTTGTCTCCCGATTTCGTGAATAACTTAATTGCTTTGTTATCCCTTTGGGTATATGTAATATTAACATTGGTTAATGATGTTAATTCAAGTTGCTACCATTAATAAAATGGCATTGCCTAAAATTAAGTATTACATTTCAATTAGCAGTCCATCAAAGCCTTTAATAGTCTGGAGCATTAAAATGATATTTTAAAAAAAAAAGTCTTATTAATTTTTTATTGTGTCATGCTAATTTCCAAAGAGTGATTGAGAGCCCAGATGATCTGAGGAACAACCCTATCTGCCATGTTTCTTGAGGAAATGTCATTCTTTTGTGACATTATGCAAAAAGGTCTCATTTCCACAAAGCAGGAATCTGTTTCAGTCACCTCCTGAATTCATTACCATCCTTTTTACTTTTTAACATGAGGCGCATGATATACAGGCACCCCAGGTGGACATGTTTAAATTAATCTAGCAATAATTGATTCAGAAGAGATTTGGAGGACAGAATTTGCATAAAAGCCATAATGAGAGCAAATCCTCAGAGGGCAGACTGAACAGCTAAGTCCCTGAATACTTACATCTTCTAAACTAATTTGGTTCTATATGCAGTGTGGTGGTGGTGGGTGGGGGGGTAGAACTCATGTGCTTGGAATTCATTACACAGACCTTATTTTCTCAGGAAAACCCTAGCTTCACAGTGTGTGAAACGGGCGCCAGTCCTCCTCACGCTCACAAATACCCCTTTTCCACCCCTGAAATGACAAGCTCTGGATTTGAAGGTGAAGGGTTATTTTAGAAAGTTGTTCAGTCGTTAAAAGTTAGCATCAGGGGGCTGACAGATACTGTATTTGCAGGCTCTCCTCCCAAAAGATGACTTTTCTCAGAGGAAGCTCTAAATTGGAGGTATGACCCAACTTTTAGCAACATGCCAAAAGTGTTTGGAGGGCTGTGTATGTAACCCACGCACCCAGGGTTTTGGTTCGCTGTCCCATGGAGTAGCACCTAGACTGCTTATAGAAAGAAAGAATGAGTTTTCTCTGCAGCCTCAGCAGAGGGGCAGTTTGCTTCTAGCTCAAATTGCAGAGGCTCCTGCACTAAGCTCCAGAGGTTTCAGGTTTGATTCTGCCTGTGGGTCGTTACACTTGGGGGTCTTAATATTCCCTTCCACTACACTGGCATGTCTCTGTCTGGCCTATCATTAGATCACACAGAGTCCAACTCTGTGAAGGACTGGGGATTTGCAGCCAAGCTGATGTCACTGGGAGTGGAAGGAACTCCGCACCTCCAAGACTGGGACGGTAGCCTACAGTCCCCTGAAAAGTGAGTGTTGAGGCAGTGAAAACAATGAACCAGATTTTTTCAGGGAGCCCACTGTTGGGCTCCCCTTGGAGCAGGTGGCAAATTTCCACTCACCTCGATAGGAGCAAGGGCAGGCCAGTTTATTGTTGTGCAAACCTATTGATAGATGCACTAGGGCAGGGCTCTGCAGCCTGTGCTCCAGAGCCACGTGCAACTCTTTAAGGACTTCTTTGTGGCTCCTGACACTACAGCAAAGTTTAAAAAAAAAAAAGACCCTCCTGATTATTTTTGGTGAATATCTAAAAGCCCAACAGTGAACTCGTATCTGAATAGCATCAATATGATCTTGAAACATTGGATAACCCCCCCTTTAATATATGCAGTGCATTGTGGGATATTTGTGTGTGCTGTTCTTAAAACAGGGTTTTCAAAAAGTATGGTTTAATGTTGTTTATTAAGGACCATCTCGTATTCACGTGCATTGTGGCTCTTGAATTGCTGTTTGTTTTTCTTTTTACTGACTTCTAAAAAAAAAAAAAAAAGGTTCTTCTTGCTCTTTCATTTGCCAGCCCTTGCACTGGGATATCTAAAAGGGAAATTGGGCCAACCTGCTAAAGATACTATCAAAACCTGGTTGGTTTGTGGGTAGAACAGAGATACAGTAAGTATTAGGGGAGACTGATCTCAGCTATTTATGTGGCATAAATGGGAGTGATTTCACTGTGGCTGCTCTGAGGAGAATTTGTTTCTGCATTGTCTGGTTTAAGCTCTTACCAACTGTGTAAGGTGCAACAGTTCTATAGCATTCATGGTAAGGAAGAGTCTAAGTGACTTATGATTTGAATATTTTCCCAGTTGTTTCTCTCCCTTAAGTCATGTTATGCAGCTTTGGCGACATCTACACTAGCCAAAACTATTCCATCTGCTCATAGGAATAAGGGGACTTTGAAGTAGCTGGGGTCCTTTCGAAAAGGAGCCCCATCTGGACAAGCCGCACGGCGGTAAACCGCGTCAATTTTGAAGTGCCACGGCCACCCGCATGCTAATGAGTCACTGAATATGTATTTCAGCGCTTCATTAGTAAACGTCAAAATGGCCATTTGCATGGCCATTTCGAAGTTTTTGGCTAGTGTAGACACGGCCTTTATGTGTTATAGCAAAACACACTCTTTTCTAAGGAACACCTACCCAGAGTGCAATAGATGGGACTGGTAAAAGTAGCCCCCATTGGTCTATGGATGAGAAAAGTTAATGATTGCAGCAGCTGTCTGCCGCTACATGGTGTGCAGAATAAAATGCGTGTGCTGGGCATCACAGGAAGAGCAGGAATCTGATGCATTTCCCGCCCCCCCCCCATATTCTGGGCATTTATAGACCTTTTGGATGCCTTGAAGCTGAGAACTTGCTTGTGATAAACAACACTGTGAATTACCAAAAGGATCCTGCAGTGAAAGGTACTTCTGGTCCCAAGTATGCTAACCCTGAGTTCCATGGTAACATTGTGGAGTGCTTATCCCTGTCTAGCTATAATTAAGTCATATATTTGTTATGAGGCAACTGATAATGACAAATCTCAGCCCAAAGCACACACTGTGATTTTTCTCTTGTGCAGGCACATTAGATGATGTTTTTCTCATCCAGTTATTACATGAAATCTAGTGTGTTTGAAAGCAACACTGTAAGGCGCATCTGATGAAGTGGGTCTTTGCCCACGAAAGCTTATGCTCCAAAATATCTGTTAGTCTATAAGATGCCACAGGACTTCTTGTTGTTTTTGAAGATACAGACTAACATGGCTACCTCTCTGATACTGTACAATATGCCACACGTTCTTTACGACAGATTATGCTTGATTGGGAGTGTGGAATTTTGAGTATCCATAATTTCTTGTGATAGCTAGAGCAGAGGAATGGAACTTGTTGATCCGGGGTAGTTGGGAAGGAAGTCAGAAAATAAAAGCCTTGCTGAGTGGATCAGGGCAGGCCTGCTTAGGAGGGACATGAAATATCATAAGGAGGAGCACAGCACGATCAGTGGTGGGTCTCAGGCTCATCCATCTCATTAAAAAATTTGAAATCCTGTTACTGTTTTATGTCTGTGTATTCATACTTATATACTGATTAATAACATTTTTACATTCTACAGACTTCTTTTCTTACATGTGTCTTAAGGTTTTCTTTTCATATGAACGTAACCAACATTTCCGTCAGTTTGGATTACATTAGATAGGCTGGGGGGGCGCTGCTAGTTGCAGGGACAAAAAGTAGGGCTCGATGTAAGAAGTTTGCTCACCCCCTGGAGCAAGATCAAGCCTGATTGTCAAGTAGGAAGTTTGGTGGCATGGTTATTTGATACAATGGGTTTTGGCTGTTGAAGACTCAAATTGAAATCCTGCCTAACATCACAAGTGAAAGTAAGGTCAGGTCTGCACCTTTAACTGAGGTTTGATTTTAGCTACATCACTCAGGGGTGGTGCAAAATTAGAGACCTAATTAAGCAGACCTAATACCCAATGTAGACACTGCTAGGTTGATGGAGGAATTCTTCAAGCTGCCACTATTGGAGAGGGTGAATCGATTTCAATGGTAGAGAAACCATGTCTGTTGCTATAGTGTTTTACATTACCATGGCATAGCTGCAGTGCTGTAGCATTTGTAACATAGACAGTTCCTGGGTTTGTTTTATCTCCTTTTTGCAGTCACAGGACCATCACAGGAGCTGGTACAGGGCAGCATGAATATAGGTCTCTACTTAAAAAGATTCCAGGACTGGACAAGCCAGGGGTTTTACAGTGCTGGGTTGAAAGGGGAACTTACACAGTGTCTGTGTGCATGATGCCTGACTTACGTCCAGCGCTGTTACTATTTTTCCTTGCTTCCACAGGCACAAAATGTATTCCAAAAGGCTTAGTCAAAGAACACCCCCTGTGTGCTTCTACATTGCAATATAAAACAAAGTCAGTAAAACTTTATGGTTAGTTCTGTAATTGTGCAAAAGTCAAACAGAGTTATGGTTTCCAAATTAAATTGGGAGAACAAGGGGGGCTTTGTCTAAAGTGTTTGGAGTCAGGAGACCAGAGTTACTTTTTGGCTCTGCCATAGACTGTTCTTTGCCTCTGGGCAGGCCACATAACTGCTTTGTGCCTCAGTTTCCACATTTGTAAAATGGAGCTAGTAAATTTAACTCATAGGAGTGTTGAGAAGGCACATTTATTAGTGACTGAAGTGTTCCGAGATCCTCTGATAAAGGGGATTATAGAAGTGCACAGTATTAAAAGTGATCAGTAACTTTTAATGAACAGGGACATTTCTATTGCGTCTTTTTGCGTTTAAAAAACAGTGAGAAAAATAATTGAAAAAATTCCCATTTCCACAGCATAAGAACAGCCACATGGAGTCAGACGAATGGTCCATTTAACCCAATATCTTGTCTTCTGACAGAGGCAAATCAGGTGCCCTGGAGGAATGAACAGAACAGGTAATCATCAAGTGATCCCTCGGCTAGGGACATCATCTCTGCACCTTCCAGCTAATAGCCATTGATGGACCTATCCTCCAGCTCTTTTCTGGTCCCTATTATAGTCATTCAAAATAGCCTCTGGTAGTGGAAAGCAAAGCACCCTGGCTGGGACCTGGTACAGTGGAGCAGGCAAGGGTGGGGTGTGTTGCTTCATGTCCCTCCTTGCCCTCCCATGCCTGGTGAGTGCAGAGGCCAGCCAGACTCCTGCTGCTGGTGTCTGGTCCCCCCAGTACCTCAGGCCATATTGCACAGGGGAGGGGACTTGGAAGAAGTGGTGGAGCCCCAGCCTGCTCCACTCTGATCAGCTCTGTCAGTTCCCTGCTGCTGGTCAGTGCAGGGGTGGTTCCACCCTTCCTCCATACCCTCTCCCCTGAGCACCATGGCTGGGACTCAGGAGAGCCAACGGGACTATGCCAGGTTGCTCTGCTTTCCACTACCGGTGAGCATGAGGGCAGGTCCAACCACTGTTTCTGGCCCCAGGTCTCCCAGTAGTCCCCCTCGGACTTATGTACTGGTTTTCAAGGTAGCAGTCAGTGACTTCACCTGGAGTTCTGAGCGGTGGATACTTCTGAAAATCAGTTCCTTAATCTGTGCCTTGGTTTCTCCATCTGTGAAACAGAGACTTTTAACACTCATTTCATACTGAGTGGGACTCCTATCAGACAAGCCTCCTTATCACAAAAGCCATCATCATTTCTGGCAACCTCCTTGAGCACCTCAGCAGAGATTCCAAATACTGACTGGAGATAGGGATGAATACATGTTCAACCCTAGCAGAGGTCCCCTAGAGAAAAACTGAAGCACACAGGCAGGGAAATTTGTGCAAACTTTGGCTGCCAAATGAGTTCCTTGGATAAATAGAAGACTTCAGACTCCAGGGCACCTTTCACAAATGCTAAATTCATACCAAAACACCTAACAAAATAGCCCGTGTTTTTATATTATGTGTAGCCAATAAAGCAAGTTCAAAAGTCTTTTTTTAAGGGCATCTTGAAGCACTTAGGAAACCAGTCCATGTGTGATTAGGTTAGCTCTGTACAAAAGTAGGCTCAAGTGTCTGCAGAGCAGGTATTTATGTATACCTACTGGGTTTGGCAGGTGCCCAGAGATATAGTATGTTGTGCTCCACTGCACATGCCTGCACTGTTGAATCAGATATATTTTTGTGGGAACTTTATATAGTAGAATTCTGTTCTGGAGGGACCTCCTGTAAAGGTGACCAGCAGTTCAGTTTCAGTTGTTAGCTTCTCTGCCAGCAAAGAGGCCAACTAATGCCATATGGTGGCTCCTATGATTTGGATGTTAGCACGTGCAGAAGCAGACTGAGACCCATTGAGTCGTTTCAGACTGGGCCACCAAGCTGCTATTAGAGAGTATCATCTTGTAGTGTCTAATTCAGAGCCCATGGAAAGACTCCTATTGACTTCAGTGGCCGTTGGATCAGGTCCTTGGGTCGCTGACAAGCTGGGCTGCAATTAGGTAGTGACTTGGAGGTAGAACGCTTCTCAGCCCATTACCGATTCCTTGAACAGAAACATCAACAATTTCCCTTCCCTTCATCTCGTTTTCCCACTCCTGTCTTCTTACCTTCTCTCATGCTGCCCCCTACATACAGAACACTACCATCAACTAAGTCCCAGAATTTTCCCACCCCTCCTTTCATTAAAAGCCTTCCCTTGCCTCTTTCACAAGATCCACAAATGTCATCCCACCTCAGCCAAATGACTTATCTAGTCTTGAGCTATCTCGTCCTATGGATTCTTGTATTTTAGACCAGATCTTCCTAACTGCCTTGCAGGCTTCCATGCCATGTGCCAGCAAGTGTGATTTAGTACGCTAAGTAACTCTTCTATTCACCTGGAGATATCTGAAATATTTACATATGTCAGGATAACAGAGAGATTGCGGTAATGAGTCTTCCCTTTGCTGGTTTGTGGTGTTTTATTCCTATCTGAGAAACAACACCTTCGTCAGAAGCTAATGAGTGCTTCAAAAGATAAAAACTCACAGAGGGTATATACACTCAGAGAAAGTAACAATGGTCCAGTGGTTAGTGTGTTAGCTGGAGATCCTGCTTCAAGTCCCTGCCCCGCCACAGACTTCCTGTGTGACCCTAGGCAAGTTACTTAGCCTCTCTATACAGCAGTTAATATAGTATTCAGTATTTTGTAACAGTGTTGTGAGGATTAATTTCCCATAGATTCGTGGGCCTTCAGGATGGCATGGTCATTAGGGCTATAGAAGTATCTTGTCCAGGATAATGCAACTACAAGTAACAAGTCCTAGTCAGAATAAAGAACTTCAGAGTCTAATTAGAAGTAATAGTAGAAATAAGTCAATCGTTAACATGAAAAGCAGTCCGCTGATTAAAACAAAAAGGGGCTGATGTGCATCTAAAGAACAGCTTATGTAGTCAAATGTATCTGGCATTAACAAAAATTAAGTATGCCAGAAGGAGTCTAGTACTGTAAATGTGACTGAAAGATTTGACACATTCCGTTTATATAATTGCACTGTGTCATTTTCTTTTGTAAGACAGATGCACTGTTCACAACATAAACAGCACTAATGGGTAAATGTACCAACTGCTGGTGGCACAGAGAAAAGCTCCGCTTTCTTCCTGAGCTAGGAGCAGCTTTTTAAAACAGTCTGAAAGCATGAACTCCAGCTGGCTGAGGTCTGTGGTCAGGGCAGGCAATGACACATGAATATAGCAAGGACTGCATTTTTGTCGGCATTGGTTTGGGTGTTTTTTTACAGTGCATAGTTCACTGAGCTAGAGTGTCAAGACTGTATTGCTCAGCTGTCATGTTCTATAACATTTATATTTATTTTCTTTATTGCTCCAATATGGGTTTTGAATATTTTGGTGCCCATGCACCTCTGTCTGCTGCTGCTCTCAGCATTCAAGGCCTTGTTTCAATAAAATCATAAAATTACCCACCCAACCATAAAAAGGCTTTCGTGGTTATCATCTTAAATCCAAGCATAGACTTGCCATTGACTACAATGGTTTATAGTTCAAGGGGGCCATGGCACTGATTTTTGTTCCATTTTTCAGTGTCGTTGGAACTTCATAGATACCTACGTGTTAGATTTTTGTTTTCTTTTCCACCTGGGTATTATTATCTGCTTGATATTGTTTTGACAAGAATGATCTTGAATACAATTTTAGATTTAACTATGCTGGTAAACCTGACCCTTTATGAAAAAAATGAAAATGTTTACAGTCGAGAAAAATAAGTCCTGTGGCACCTTATAGACTAACAGCTATTTTGGAGCAGAAGCTTTCGTGGGCAAAGACCCACTTCATCAGATTTGCCCACGAAAGCTTATGCTCCAAAATAGCTGTTAGTCTATAAGGTGCCACAGGACTTCTTGTTGTTCTCGAAGATACAGACTAACACGGCTACCTCTATGATGCTATCAAGAAGAACTTCCAAGGGAGCACTGATACCTACTGGGCCATGGCATAGTTTCCATGGGGAAGTGGCAAAAACCCTGGCACACTTTACAACTAGTCTGGACAAAATGCTTGTAACTCTACAAGGGGGAATGCTGCATTGGCAGAGAATGGACTGAATGGCATTGAGAGTCTTTTCTCCCTGTAGCTTTTATGATTCCACGATCCTGGTGAGTATGAAACTTGGACTTCTTCATTCCCTGATTCTTGACTACGCAGTGGATTAGGAAAGCATCAGCGGAACACGCAGGAGGTCTAGAATATGCACTGGGGTCAGGAGTGAGCATTTTATTGTGGCAATTCAACACTGTCAATCAAGGTCACCTTTTTTGGGGTGAGGTCCTCCCAGAATTTTCCTGGCCCTTCTCCTCTTTGACACACTCCACCATAACACACACCTCTGTGCAGGAAGGCTGCATGTTACTTCCCCTGGAGCCCAGTGTGGATCAGAGAATGATACCAAACGCATCTTCTGTTAATTCTATGTTGAGTCCATTGCTTGCTTCTGTGGTACAAACCGGTGAAAAATTATCCCAGTGCTCCTCTCTTGATAGCTCTCATCCTAGCATAGCTTGCATGTGATATCTCCTCAGTGCACTTTGGGTGTGTATTATCCCTGCGATAGCCTTGTATTTAATGACATGACCATGCTAACCTTAAATGTGAATTGTTTTCCATCTCTCACTTCTGTCAGTGTCTCCTGTTTGTTGAAACGTGCTTGTGTTTTTGAAAGAAAAATATATCTCCTTTGTGCGGTGTTTGTGAGCTGAGACAGAGGGCCTCCATGGGATAATTGTGGTGGGATTTTATAAAAGCCCCTTAAGAAATCTCTGCCCATCTGGGGCTGGAGAATAGCTAAATACAAGTAACACTTGTCACAGTTCAGAGCAACTGCACCTATATTCCCACTCTTTGTGCCATCAAAGGCATTTGCTGATAGGATTCCGGCTTCCATCCATCACGTCTCTGTTCCTCACTCACACTTGAGCAGGATTTTTCCAGGCTGCACAGTTGCCTTACACTATATGATAGTCCCAGAAAGCCAGACTGCTTAACCACGCTAGCTTCTGCACTTTGCTTCCTCTCCGGGGGTGATGAGCTGAGTAATTGCCAATGGGTGCAAATTACCACCCCACTGTTTCTAAGCAAGTATGTTTGTGCTATGGTGAAAGCATTACAGAGAGAACCTTTTGGGGAAAGATGAAAAAAAGAAAAAAAGAACGGGTGAGCAACCCCCGGAACAGATGTGAAGAGTGACACATGAGCCAATTTTCATCAGTGTGTGAGGTGGGAACTCAGCACTGCCCCTTTTCCCCTATGCAGATGGGATCGTGCTCAAAGCCATACTGCCTGTGGGTTAGTAAAAGACAAACCCATGCTACCAACCACCACACAAGCAGTAAAGCTCTACGTCTTAATTTATTTATGAATGAATCTAATGTTAGTAGGACTATTAAGCTGTGTCTACACTAGAGAGTTTTGTCAACCGAAGGGGCCTTACACTATACGATAGTCAAGTGCAGCGTAGGCACTTCTGCCGACAGAAAGGACTTCCGGTTCATCGGGCAGCTCTGTTTGCAGAGCTTCTGGTCAGCCATCCTGTTGACAAAGTGCAGGGCAGTCTGGCTGCTCTCTGTTGACAGAGCAGAGTGCTCTGTCGATCTGCTTTTGTGTGCAGGTGTGCTCTGTTGACAGATTCTTCTAGTGCACATGTAGCCTTAGGGACTCTAAAAAGTATCACCGACACTTGGCCTGTACGTAGAGGTAAAAAAGATCAAACTTCAGCACTCTGCCTCAGAAAGATTGCTGACCCCTGCAATAGAAGAACCTATACACGTGCTAAAAAAGGTTTACCAAAGGTCATCTGTCAGCCATATCCATCCTAAGAGGACAAGTACCTTCAGTTCATCCAGAAGGATTACATTTCCCACCCATTTGCTGGATCAGAAAGAAGGCCCTGTGCTGACACAAGAACAAGTTCCATTGGCTGATTGTGCATGTTGCACAGGAATTCTTCCTTTTGTTTGTTTTCAGCCTGCTGCCTGTTAATTTCATTGGATGACCACTAGAACTTTTGCTGTATGAAAAGTTAAATAAGACTTCTGTGTTCACTTTCTCTGCACCATTCATGATTTCATAGATGTCTTTATGTCTAGTCTGACTTACCAGTTTTTCAGGCTGAATAATCCCTCTTCATATGGCAGCCGTTCCAAACTTTACTTATCTTTGTTGCCCTTTCTGTACTTTTTTCATTTCTAATGTGTATATTTTCGAAATGGGAACTGCATGATGTATTCAAGGTGTGGGTGCACCGTGGATTTAAATAGTGGCATTATGATATTTTTTTGTTTTGTTATTGAAGTCTTCCCTAATATTCTGCTCACTTTTTTGACTGCTGCAGCACATGGAGTGATTTTTTTTTGAGAACTATCCACCATGACACCAAGATCTTTCTTGCGTGATAACAATTAATTTAGATCTATCATTGTGTACATATATTTGGGATTATGTTTGTGTATTACTTTGCAGTTATCAACACTGAATTTCATCTGCTGTTTTGTTGCCTGCTCACCCACTTCTGTGAGATGCCCTCGTAGTCTGCTTTAAAGTCAGGGTATTTATCCAAACGGGCTTCCTCTGTTGGTCTCTAGAGAATCTAGTTTGAACTAGTATGCGTGAGCTTCTGCAAGAGGTGGTATCACTCTTGGGCTGGGGAGTAGGGGCTGGTGGGGGGGTAGGGATAATTTGACTGATTTGCCTTAATTAGCACCCACTGGTTTTGGTGCGTGGAGGAGCTAAGGTAGCCCTTCCCCATAGGATAGAACACATTCACACACAAACCATTCATTTGAAACAATATACCATAAAGATGCTGCCTGGGATTGCATTGTATGTCACATCTCCCCCTGCCCCCCCCCCCCCCCCCCCCCCCCCCCCCGGAGGTTACAGATAATCCCAGCCCACAATAATACATACAGGTAACACATGAATGCCTTTCAAGGCTATTATGGGAAATTGCTGTGTCTGTCAGAACAATTGCTGATGTAATTTGGAATTGTATTTTAAAAGTCCTAGGGCCAAACACTGAGCACTTTCCTGTTGTAACTTTACAGCGCTGAGAGCCTCAGCTGAAGCTCGTTTCCAGCAATGAGAGGCTTTCCATTGACTTCGCTGGACTTGAATTTCAGACAAAACTGTCACCAAAACAAATTTTTGAGGTCTTTGTTTTTCAGCCGTAACTCAATGAATTCAATACAGTTTTCCTGAAGGAGTTAAAACCAAGAACCAACTGGGCAACAAGGGATTAAGGCATTATTTTGGGTTTAGTTGGCCCTGCCCTGCCACACCTACAGCAAATGCTCTACCTGCTGGTGGGATTAAAAGGACAGGGCAATATTTGCTTATTTGGGTAGCAGAGCTAGATGGGAGGTATACCTTCTGCTTTTCCCATCAAAACTTGCTCACGTGAAGCGAAGTTATAAGCCTTTGAAAAGAAATTTGTTTGCACCTGCTCAGTAGAAACTTGTTATTTTGGCAGCTAAATTCTCTAAAGAATACATCTGTACTGAGCATGCGCCAGTCCCCAGCTAGAAGACAGTCTCCTGTGTTCTCAATAAAACCCACTGCTGGAAGCCAGACAATCATAGAATTCCAGGGGTGGAAGAGACCTCAGGAGGTCATCTAGTCCAGCCCTTTCCCCAAAGCAGGATGAACCCCAACTAAATCATCCCAGCCCTGACTGTCAAACTAGGACTTAAAAACCTCTAGGGGTGGAGATTCCACCACCTCTCGGCAACGCATTCCAGTCCTTCACCACCCTCCTGGTGAAATAGTTTTTCTCAATAGTCAACCTACACCCCTCCCTCTGTAACTTTAGACCATTGCTCCTTGTTCTGCTGTCTGTCATGATTGGGAACAGTCTCTCTCCATCCTCTTAAAGGAATTAATCAACAGGGGCAACTGAGGGGTTGGGGCAGTCTTAATTTGGGCATTTTCCTAACTTCTGAATCCTTGATTTTGCTGTCTTAATGTTCTTTTAACATAACTTTGATGCAATATGTAGTAGCTGCTGCAGATGCAGATATTAGAGAATGTGAAGAGTTACAGATCATCTTTATGGCAATATTCAAAACCCATGGGGACAAGAATAAAACATAGCATATGACTTTTATGTGTAATGTTGTTACCTGGTGCCTCTTTTCTACTGTCTCTTTGAGCAGTTTATTATTGTATTTGCATTACATGAATCATGCCTATACATAGCATTGAGCCATTTAGATTCCTTTGGAGTATTTGTACTTTTCGATTTCTTCACAAATTCCATGGATATTGCATGCGAGGAGTTGTATAAAGGCACTTAATTTTTCAAGGTTTTGTGTGCTGAATATTATCACACCTATTTGACACATGTGAGTTTGTAATGGAAGAGGAAAACCACCCCAGAGACTTTTTGCAGACTGTAGGTAGGGATGTATGCTTCCTAACAAAATTCTTTGCATTGCAGGTGTCCTCCCAGGGCCTACCTTTGAAGCTAGATCTGCAGCAGGTCTCCAATCATGGTTGTATCAAGATTAAAGGGCATTTCTTTGTCACTGGCAAGCCTTTTCCTTTTCACTTTTCACCACTCAGCATCACAGAATGCACCCGAATATGCTGAAATGGAGCAACAGCAATGTGTCAGAAGAGAACACCCCACCATTGCTTTCGAAGGTAAGAGATTGTCTTCCCTTGGGTGGCTTAGCTTGATTGCAAGGTACAGGAGGATAAAACCCACTCTGGAGTTCTCCCTAGAGTGCTGTGTCTTGGGAAACTGAGAGTCAGAGCAGAGACATGGGAAATAAGACCTCAAGGTTTTTATTTACCATTCAGTGTCTTTTTGCAATTTTGGGTGTCTCAGTGACTTTTGCTGTAGTTTCCTCATTTGTAAGTGGGTTCAGTGTTGTTTATAATCCTCACGGGCTCAAATGAGTCTTAATTCATACTTGTAAAGCATTTTCAGATATTTGTATGAAGGGCACATTTAATTATTTTGATATGTAGAGCAAGCCTATTATGTATACTATTACAATACGGTTGTCACTAGTTGTTTCCATTTTTGTTGTTGCTTTTTTCTGCCTGCCTTTGTACACATTGCTGGTGGTTTTCTGATCTCTATCCAAACTCTGGCCTCGATAAGATCTTAGATTCAAAAGAGTACCGTAAATCCCTGAAATGCACAAATTCGAGTTGCGCTTAACTTGCATTAACGCAAGTTAAGCACAACTCAGAAGCCGCTCTACTGCTGTCTGCCTGGCGCAGCTTCTCCCAGGTGGGGAGGCCAGGTGGGCAGCTGCAGTGGTGTGGCCTCTCCCCTGCTTCCTCCAGTTGGGGGAAGCCAGGCAGACAGCCGTGCCTGGCTCCCGGAGTGGCCTGGAGCAGGAAACTGAGCAGGGTTGGTGCCCTCCCCTCCACTCTGGAGCTGGGAAACTGACCAGGGCTGGTGCCCTGGTCAGTTTCCTGGCTCTTCCAGGTTGCGCAGGAAGTTGACTCCTGAGGGTTGCAAGAACATAACCCCCATGTAAGTTGGGGGTCTACTGTAGCTTGTTTAACTGCAGAGGCCTCAAGTACCACACCTAAAAGCATCCGAACCTCTTACTTGTGTCTTGTAGCATAAGAATTCCCCTTGAAGAACTGTGTCCTTATCCCCAATAAATAATCCATGGTACCCCTCAGATTCATTCTGTCGGTGGTTCTACCTACCTCACCTGTCTGGTTACATGGCCCTCTTATCTGAGCACCCATACTGTCTAGCGTAAGGGGTTCTGTATGCCATTACCATAGTTTGCTGAGCTTCCTTGTCAACTGTAGTTTCCTTCTAAATGTTGAAGTATTGATTTTGGTTCCTCTTTGGGGGATTGCAGTACGTCAGTGGTTAGGCTCTTTATTGAGGGCATCTGAGTCAGGCTTCTGTGACCTTTGAGATGGGGTATCTGGGGAGAAAGGAAAAGTTGAAAGGTTCCTTGCTGACCTTTTAGGGCTCTTGTCTAAGGTTTTTTGATCCTCCGAGGGAAAGAAGCCATTGTCTGTACATTTGGAAACCGTTTTCTTGCCTGTTTTCCATTATCCATGCTTTAAAAGTTTAGGTGGATTAAAGTAAATTAGCAAGTCTTTAAGCCTATATAATAGGGCACTGGCTCTGACCTTGTTCCTGTGGAATGGGTAAACAAACCTTGATTTTTAATAGCTTAATAATTCAGCCCGCCCGCCTTGTTGGAGAAGAGTGAAAGAAGAAATCCCTGAGGTTGAAAAATGTGTTGGCGCACAGCTGGCTATTTAAACAGATAATACAGTAATGAGCATACTACAAGTACAAAGAGAAAGAGAAGGAAGTTGGTTGTCTAAATATTATCCAGAAGGCACTGTTTTTTTTTATTTTGTTTTGTTTTCTTTCACAGAGAACCAGTGTATAGGATCCATCTTTAAGATGTTACCTTCTGTAGCCCCCATGAGTTTTAGAAGCATGTTTCAACCCCATATCCCACGAAGCCAGTTGGAGGAGTTGTTGCTCAAAATGGGTGTCTTAGTTTGCCAGACTGCTCTGGGTTAACCAGGCATGTCAGGAGCAAACACATGCACACAACCCAACTGTGCATTCCTTTTTCCTTTCGCTGCTCTTTTTTGGTATTAATTGAAGCGAGGCGATTATGGAAATGAAAATTACAGCTATCTCAGGGAGTGTCCTCACATGGGTCCTCTGAACCCTGGATGGTTTCATGGTTATAGTTTGTTTCGTACACCTCTTTCCCGGTGTTTGTCAAGGTACATTGTTGTCTTGTGTGTTTGCTCTGCCATGTGGCCTTTTTGTGCTGAAGATCTTGTGTAATGAAAATATGCAGAATGAAACTAAAGGCTGTCTGTCTCTTAACTGCAGGCAGCACTCAAAATCTGTTGACGAGAGTGCTCTGCATCCAAAAAGCAGGATGGCTCTTTTATTTGATTTACCTAAAGGCTATATCCTGTCCTGGCCTCAACACCAGTTGGCATAGAAAGTGCTGAATGCATTGGAATCATCGCAGTTCTGCTGAACAAGGGGAGCTCACTGGGAAATCCGCATTCTATGCGCTGCAGAGTATTTCATGAAGCATGAGGTTGTGGCCAATACAAATACATTGCTTGGTGGACCATCGGAGCTGAAAGTAAGCCAGTGTGCCCTGGAGGGCGGCTCTGCTAAGAAGCAGCTGCCCTGCTGGGGTGCTTGGCTGCAAGAACAGGTACATTGCACTTCCAGCCTGGTTCCCAGGGGCTCTCCTGCAGGCTGCCATGCTAAACAGCAGGCAGCCAGGCAGGTGAAAGGGGCTGGCTGGGGTTGTATGTACACATTACTGTGGGACTGCCACAGCCCTGAGCAACCCCTCTATCTCCCCGGGCCCTCCTTAGGGTCACTGTCAGGGAGTGAGGGGGAACCCTGCAACATGGTGCACCCCAGCCAGGAGGGAGACGCGTGCACATATGCTGTATGTCAGACGCTGTTTGCTGTTCCTCTTCCCAGCATGGACTGAGAGGACAGCACACAATGGCCCCGCATCCCTCTCCCTTCTGGCTGGGAAGCAAGTGATCCATGCTATGTACTTTCCCCTCGCTCCCTGACAATGTTGAGAAGAGGGAGAGCAAGCAGCATCCTGGTAGGAATCTTGGGGTGGGGGCCGGGGGTTCAGCCCTCCATGTCCTCCCTAAATACACCCTTCCCCTCCCTGCACTTCCCCCCCTACACACTCATACCCCAGCCCTCTGCCCTTAGCCTCTCCTCACAGAGCCAATGTGCCCCCGCACACACCTCAAACCCCTGCCCAAAGCCCCTCCTCACACCCCCTAGACTGACTCCTGTACACCCTGACAGTCTGCCCTGAGCTGCTCCTCACACCCCTCAAGCCTTATCCTGCACTCCCCACACACAGCCAGCCCCCTCCCCTGAGTGAGCCCACACCTCCAAGTCCCTGCCCTGATACCTGCCTGCCCCCCCACACCCCAAAATCCTTCCCTAGGCCTCCCACGCTCCACCCACAAGGGCAGTTACTGGCACTGTAGCTTATTGGCAGCTGTTGCTCATGGCCTAGGTAGGGCACTGGATTGGAAGTCAGGACTCCTGGATTCTAGTCATGGCTTGGTTATCAATGAGTTGAGTCAGGGTAGGCCAGCACTCTTTCTTGTCCACTTGTTAGCCTGTTGTGGGAATGCCTGCCACTGGTTGTGAGATTTGTCCTACCAACGATTATTTAGCCCTTCTTCTAGTGCAAAGTTAGAACCGGTACCTGGTTCTGCAGGCTAAAAGATACATTTGTATTGTCTGCATCTCCTGGATCTGCCAACTGAGCCAGAAGTCACTTGAAAACAGGTCTTAATTGAGATTTCTACTGAGTCTTACTTTTCTCTGGCTTTGTGTGTTAAATCTTAATGCCTTCTTGATTGGTTTTGGTTAGGAAAGAACGTTGCTTAAATGAGTTAAGAAATTACTGAGGTCCTCTTAGCCAGTCAGTTCACCCGGAGGTATGGGGTGTTTTTACAGGCGAAGATGGAAGTATTTGTGGGAGTCCCTGGTTTCTAGATAGGCAGTGCAGTTCTCCTCCTCTGCCCCTCGAGTATGCATGACATGGGGACCACAGCTGGTGCTAGGCTTAAGCAGACTAAGCATTTGCTTAGTGCCCTGAGCAGCTTGGAAGGCTATTAATTACTGGGGGGTAGGGGTGCTGGGTGGAAGTTCCGGCTTAGGGTCTTCAGTGGGTAGCACCAGTACTGTGGGGACTGTCAGTGAAACTGCCTCAGCTAACCAGAGCCATCATGCTGCTGAGTAGGGAAGAGGTGGAGTGAGCTAAGTAACGAAAGATTGTTAGTTAGGGTGATCCGTCCCATGTTAGGGATGCCAAAAGACATCCCAACTTATTTTTTTAAAAGTTTGCCCCCTCCCCTGCTGACCTTTTCCACCAACAGCTGGAGCAGCTGCTGGCCGAAGTCACTTTCCTGAGCTTCGGGGAAGTAGGGGAGCTTGGGTGGCTGCTGTGGCCTTGCCGCTTCCCTGGCGCTTGGGGGGGCGCTGGTGGCTGCCGCTTCCCCAGGGCTCCCGGTGGCTGCTGCTTCTGCGTGGCTCCGGTGCTGGGAGTGCCAGCGGCTGCTGCTTCCCCAGACCTCTGGGTCTGGGACGACTAGCAGCTGCTGCTTTTTCGGGGCTCCTGGTGCCTTCTGCTTCCCCAGGACTCCAGTGCTGGGAGTGCCAGTGGCTGCCACTTCCTCGGGGCTCCAGGACCGGGATTGCCAGTGGCTGCTGCTTCCCTGGGGCTCCTGGGTGGGCCAGCATCTGCCACCTCCTACCTGGCTCCCTGGGGCTTGGTGATGCCAGGAGGAGCTGCCTCTCCACACCCATATCTCCCTGTCCGTATTTGGCACAGGGAGATACGGTTGCCCTGTTGATAGATCCCTAACCACATAGAATATTATATTTGACAGCTTTTTATAGCCTATCATAACTGTTGTTGAAAATAGCCATGCATGCAAAATTTGGCCTATTGGGAGATCCTGAATTATGTTCAGTGAATTTTCTGTTGCCGTTGCCGGGTGTTTTAAAATTGATTGATTGGGGAGGGTTCTAATCTGGAATTTTACTTTGGGCTGATATGTGTAGTCATGACCTGTTCCCAGATGAGTATGATTTGGGTAGCACTAATGTAGTTTGCTGTGTATTCATGCATTGTTCTTGTTTTTATTTAAAACAACATATTTTTGAAAACTGTCCAACTTGCAAACGTTGAGATCTGTGGGGATATATTAAGTGATTGCTGCTTGTACTGAAACAAAAGCCTGTTTTAACTTTGTGTGGGTGGAAAATAATGGGGTATGATTTATTTCTCTTGGGTTTGCATGAATTTGTGCCAAACCCGCCCCTCCCCCCCATATTACAGTTGAACTGGTCGCTAATGCATTATTCTCTTTAGTATGCATAGATGGGGAAAATATGCACACACACGATCATCAGGGAAGTGCACCATCCTGCTATGAAAAGCCCATAGGAAGTTTAAGTTTTGCTAAAGATTTACATTCATGTTAAGTGCACTGAATTTTTAGTATTCCTAACCATGAATTTAGTTAACAAAGAAGGAGGGTTGTGGAATAAAGTCTTGGTGTTATTGCTGGCCAAATACCCTGTTGGAAACCATGGACTATATGGGAAAAATCTGTTGCCACCCTGGAATCTCCATTAAAGGAGTTGGGAATTTAGCTGAGAATGTAACATTAACTGATGCCTAACACTGTGGTGGTGCTGAATATTTAACCTTGGGGCATTGCGTCAGACATATGTGCATCTGACGAAGTGGGTCTTTGCCCGCAAAAACTTATGCTCCAAAATAATCTGTTAGTGAATAAGGTGCCTTAGGACTTCTCCTTGTTTTTGCGGATACAGACTAACACGGCTACTCCTTTGGTTCTCTTCTTTTAGAAAACCTGTAGTATTTCTTTTATCTTGAAAATGGAGCTATAGCAAATGATTCTGATATTTTTCTCCTCAGGGTAGGTTTAGAATTTGTTTTTAAATTACTAGAAATAAAGTCATAAATAATTAATAGTGGTTAGGAAGACAGGCTTGCTCTCAGGCAACCATCTGAAAATCTCAAGCAACAGCTTTCTACTCTGCATTACAAAATGTATATTTCTGTAAAAAAATACAATCATTTTTCTTCGGTGTTTACTCATCAATGGTGTCCTGTAAGCCTTGCAAATAAACACGAGAACTGATAAAAAATGATTCAGTACACTGTGCCAAAACGCTTCTGAGTTGAAAAGGGTCTGGGAAAAGTGCCCTTCATTCATAAAATGCTTTAAACAGAGTCACTCACAAGCTGCAGAGAAAAGGAAGATTTTATGGTGAGATTAAAGGAGGGGAGGGGTGATTCAGAGCCTCTTACAGAGGGGAGAAAGAGGGAGTTGTAAAGAGGTGCGATAACATAAGTGAAAGAGCAACTGCCGAGTGCAAAGGGAGATGGGATTTGGGAGGCAGAGGAGAAACAGGTGAGGTGGTATTGTGGAGCAGAGGGAATGGGTTGAGTGTGTCAGAAAGGTAGCATGGATGGAGTGAGTCCACACACAATTTCTTGAAGAGCATCTAGGTGCCACTAGCTTAATTTCTGGTAACAGTTGCATGCAGTGTTGCTCGATTCTTGAATATAACATTCAGAATGGTAGCATCCGGGACATGAAATTATGCTGTTAATAAGTAGTGGTGCTTTACAAATCCCACATAGCAACCCCAGCAAAAGAGAGGAAAGTGGGGGGAAAAAACTCTTTTCAATGGTGGTTCAAAACAAACAAGTGTGGGCTTTTCAGAGAGCTCAATCTGGATTTTAGGATTTGCTTAATTTGCTCCTTAACCGATTCAGTTTGTGAGTCAATGGTATTGCAAAACTGATTTAGTTAGCCTCTGTGTGCACCTTTTGTTGTTGAGAAGTGTTATCCTATTGTTGTAATTTAACACCTTCCAGGCAAAGATCCCATTGTGACTGAATTCAATGTGTGAGAACTGTTCAATTGGTACCACAGAATGAACCTCCTTAATCTGGATTTCCCGAGTCTGGCAACACCCCTGATCTGGCACCATTGGTGACCCTGTAGGTGCTCTTGAGCTGGAGCACTCATGGGGAAGGACTGATGGGCTGGGTTCGGGAGTGTTGCAGGACCACAGAAGAGCCAGGCCAAGGGTGGGGGAGCAGCTGGGAGCAGAGCTTTGACCTTCCCCCTCGCCCCCTCGGGAACAGCAGCAGAACCCTGGGCAGCTGGCACAGTCGAGCCTCAGGCAACTGGCTGGTTGGTGCAGGGGAGTCCTAACACCTTTGGGAGTGGAGCCCTGGCACCCCTGAGGAGCCATCAGCATTGATCTCCCCGGTCCTGCAAATTCCCTGGTCGTAAGGGTGCCAGACCAGGAGGGGTCAAGAGATTGATCTTGTAAGGTGGTGAGCACTGTGTGGCCCTGATCCACGAAAACACATAAGCATATGCTTAACTTCAAGCCAATGGGATGACTCATGGTTAAAGCTAAGCATGCGCTTAAGTGTTTTTCTGGAGCAGAGCCAGAGTGCTCGTCACTTTACAGAATCAAACCTCGTACTTGGAAACCTCAACACACTTTTTTTTGGTCTGCTCAGAATGTTGAGGATTGATTGCCAGTTGGCTTAACCGTGATAGAGGAGATGGATACATCTGGTCGGGATAAGCTTTCTGAAGTTAGGGAGAGCTTGATTAGCTTTCTCTTGTTAGATTCCTGTGTGAATATGTAGTGGAAGTGCTAACGTGATGGCTACCATCTTGACTTACACATAGGAGACAGAGCTGGGGATTTCAAGAGCTCATAAGTGATACTTCACACTTGCGTGCTGTGTGGGGCTGTAACAAATGTATATTCTCAGGACCGAGGGGCACGCTTAATTTTACATTCACCAGTGGGTCAGATGAAGGCACTAGACAGGAGGCAGTGAACTATTGCAAGTGTTTTGAAAGAGAGCAGTTTCCAGGAGTATTGCCATTTTGGCATGCAGAGCGGATACATGTGGAAATGCTTTGAATACATGCAGGGTCAAACTTTTCTGGATGTTCTTTCAAACAGGAAGTGAAAACTTAACACTGGAGGATGATCAAGGACTACACGTCTCAAATGGTCTCCATTAACATGCTGTACAGGTTGAATCTGAATATTCTGGCACGCTCTTGTCCGGCAACAGCCGTAATCTGGCATGATTTTGTTAGCTGGACGACCACTTATCATGGGTGCGGCCAAGTTTCCTGTGATTTCGTAAAGTTTGTTTAGAGCCACCAGTCCTCGCTCTTAGCGTTCTGTGCTGTTATTTAGCTCTAATATATCCCTAAATGTCTTCTAAGAGCCCAGTAAGCAGTGGAAGTTTTGGTAATGTGCTAGACAATGTTGATCTCCTGTGGTCTGGCAAATTCCAGTCAGGTTCTGAGGGTGCCACACGAGAGACGTGCAACCTGTAGAACCAAATAGTCTTGTGTGTGAAATCTCGGCCTGAACTTTGCATCTTAAGCTTCTCTACCTAAAAACTACTAAGGATGGCCCAGTGCTAAGAAGGCAGCCTGGGCAATCTGCAGATTTAAAACCCAATCATAAAGGATTTTTCAGGCTGTTATTCATTCATAGATGTATATATTTAAAAGCTAGAATACATGATTAGCTGCTCTAGTTTGACCACCTGTATAAAAGAGCCATAGACTTCTGTCCAGTTACACCTCTGTGCAGCACAATAATTTGTACTTGACTAAAGAATATAAATCAACTATGTCTGAATCTCTCGTGGCTTTGCAAGATCCCGTCAGGGGAGATCGTTGTTCTGAATCACGTATAAGACATCTGTTGGCAGGATTTGCTGGCATAGCCATGTGAGTATAGAGATAATGTTAAATCTGCCCCCAGATGTGGGAGAGGCTGGTCAAAGGTTGAGTGATGACAGAAGTGTGTGTTTTACATCAGACTCCATGATTCTCTTGAGAGCCACAATGCAATGGGCCTTTGTCTATGAAAAGAAAGATTATACTGCTCAGAATATCCCAGGAAGCAATGAGTGATGTGTGGGCACTACTCTTTTCTAACTCAATGTGTGTGATTGTTTGGCCACTGCAATGCTTGTCCAGGCATTGTCTAGACTTGAAAATTCAAAGGGAAGCTTTAACAAGGCAGCATGGCCACAGCAGGATTCACCAAAGCAGAGGTTCCCAAACTTTTGGGCATCACACTCCCCTTTTGATTTTTGAGAAACCCTCAGACCCACCCCCCAACCTCTTCTTTAGCATCATCCAACCCCCATTTGAGAAAAAAATTCAATTTGTAATTTAAAATAAACACAAAGACTTGATATAAAAATGTCATTTGAAATTAAAAATAAGCAGAAATAGTTTTTCTTGGCCCCTTCTGAGTGACTGGTGCAGCTCCAGTTGGCCAACTGCCTGAGCCTTGTGCCAGGCGCCAGATCTGGCCGCGCCAGCCACCCGCCCACCCAAGCCCTGTACTGCCAGAGCCACCTGTCCAAGCTGACCAAGCCCCGCACTGCTGGGGCCAGCTGCCTGCCTGCCAGCATGAGCTGCCCAGGCCCCACAAGCTCTGCAAATCAGCCTCCTAAGCCCTTCCCCTCCCATAAGCCAGGCACCTCGAGCCCCCATCTAACCCCATCCTTCTCCTCCTCCCCCTCCTCTCCCCAACCCACACTCACGCCCCTTTGCAGGAGTCAGATAGCTCCATGTGGGTCTTCGCCGACCTCCTGTTTTTATCGCGGCTTCGCCTGGTTGCCCGCGTAAAATGGCAGGGGCTGAGAGCTGGAAGCGAAGGTCGGCTTTTCCTTTGGATGGGGAGAATGATCGGCGGGGGGGTGGGCGCTGGGTTGCCTCACGCCCTCACTGGAATTTCTTCATGTCCCCCAGTTTGGGAAACCATGCCCTGATTGTGCAGTGTAGCCTGGTTTACACTGGCACTTTACAGAGCTGTAATTTGCTGTGCTGGGGCTGGGGGTATGTATGGACGCATGTGCGTGTGCTTTTTTCACATCCATGAACCAAAAGGTTGCAACATAGTAAAGTGGCCGTGTAGACTTAGCCCCATTAAATAAATAATGGGTCATAACCTGCAAATGCCCTGGAATTTGCTTAAAGTAGCAAGCAGTCTCTAAATGAGCTGATTGAGGCCTGTTAGAGGCTGGGCTAGTGTAACCATGCAAGCCAGTAATAGGGTGTAAGGGGCCCCGTTATTGCCTTATGCTGGGTACCAAATCTCAGATCGCCGAGAGAGGGGAAGAGCAAGCTCTTCAGAACTGAGGCAGCCCCCACCCCAACTGTGCAAGCGGTTGGGAGGGTCCACAGGGGTGGAGGATGGCAGAGCTTTGTCTCTGCTCCACAGTGCACCAGGCAGCATGCAGGTCTAGGGCTGCTGAATTCTTCCTTGGAGCAGGAAGGGATCCAGGAGGGCAGCTGTGATTCTCTGCCTCACAGTCTCCTTCCCAGGCTGCTCTAGGAGCAGAATGAGAGCTGATTGTGTAGCCACCGTCAATCTTGTAATGATCACCTGGCATTTCTTTACATGGGCTTTGAATCACTGGAGATTCTTCCAAACGACCACAGCGCTTTTGCAGACTGGTCACTAGCGATGAAAAATGGAACTGAACTATTGCTAGTAATTGTGTTGGTGTGGCAACGTGGTTGTGGAATAAGTTGCTCGCTGTCCATATTACGATATGTCAAACCAACTCCTGTTTTGAGAAAGTGATCATTACATAGGACCCCAAGTTTTGAGCTGATCTGAGTCTTGTTGGAACAACACAGTCTTGCCATACGTCACATCCTGCGAGCGCTTTACAAACGATTAGTTCTTGCAGCCAGCTTGTCAGCTAGGGGAGGGGTTATTCGCCACAGGTTGCAACTGAGTGAACTGAGGCAATGAAAAGTTTTAAGTGACTTTCTCAGGGCTGCAAAGAGACTCCGCGTCAGAGCCATTATTTTCCTTCAAGTACCCCTGTGTGACAGCTCAAATCACAAGGTCTCATTTCTGTCTTGTAACTTAGGGTGGAAGGACCACGTGCAGTTCAGTTTAGGGAGCGTCTGTAAAGAGGGAGAGGGCCACAAAGTAGTCTCGGTTTGGGCCGTGACACTGTGTCTCTGTGAGGCCACTCTCATCAGCTGGTCTTCAGTGCCTCCATTGCTACTGGAAAGGGAGAGAGCTGTCTGCTCTGTCTCCTGGTTGTTGAGGTGGGGAAGGGGCTACCCCCCCAATGCTGGGAGAGAACAGGGGATTTATTCCCTTTTTCCTTCCAGGCTGTCCCTGCCTGTTGCTGTTCTTCCTCCAAGAGCCTCCACTCCACCTCTCTGCTTGGAGCATCTTCCTACACCCCCCACCTCACCTCTGGCACCGCCCCAGAGCTCTCACCCCTAGCCAGAGCCCTGACTCCTTCTCGTACCCCTACCCCCGCCCTACAGCCCTCTTCTGCACCCCAAACTCCTTGTTTCTGGGCTCACCCAGAGCCTGCACTCTCAGCTGGAGCCCTTACCATCTCCCAGCCCCATGAAACTGAGAGAAAGGGGGAAGAGCGAGTGACAGACGGAGGGAGGAATGGAGTGAGTAGGCCTTTCACCCCCGGATTGGAGAGCAAATGAGGACAAGGAAAACACTGAGTCTGGGGATAGGCTGTTTAGTAGGAAGGAGCAACATTCACACCGACCCTCCACACCACTCAGCACCCCCATTCCCAGGCTCTATCCCCCCCCTTTGCCAATTAACCCACCCACCTCAGCCCCCAAATCTGCTCCTCATCCCTAAGGTATGCTCCATCCCCAGGCTTAACCCCCTTTGCCTCAAACCTGCCCCACCATTCCCAGGCTTTACCCCTCTCAGCCCCCAAACCTGCTCCCCTATCCCCAAGCTTTACCCCCATCCCACAAACCTGCCTCCCCAGGATTAACCTGCCTCAGCTGATGTCATACTCCAGCTGCTTGCACTGCTGCTGCTCCTCCATGGCTGCCGCTTCCTTCTCAGCGGGGCTGCGCAGCTCCAGCAGAGGCAAACTCAGACTCAGCTGCCCCCTCCCCCCAGCTCCCTTGCTGGCTTAGCACTTCCCTCACCTGCAGCGCGGACAGCTTCCTGCCCTGCCCCCGCTGAAATAGTGGAACTCAATTTAATTGGTTTAACGGCTGGATCCCTCCCACCTCCCTGCAGCTGGTAAACCAATTAAATTGAGTTCCATTATTTCAGCAGCCGCAGGGCAGAGAGCTGTGAGAGGAGTCAGCGGCGGCAGCGCTTGGAGCTATAAATGACTCCGTAAAGAGCTTCAAGTGGCCGACCCCTGGGTCAGGTCCTGAGAGTTCTGAACAAGAGAGGTTCAACCTGTACTTGTTCTCTGGGTGAAAAAAAAATGACCAGTCTTTTGAATAGGTACGCCTTCCACAAGGGCTAAATTTACATAGGCACAGCTCAAACAGTAGGGAAAAGACCCATTCCATGTTTTGTAACGTGCCGCCAATGAAGTTGGTTCATGTCTTTTCAAGAGGGCGTCTTGAGACGCTTAGGAAACCACTCCATGGGTGGTCAGGTTAGCCCTGTACAAAAGTGGGTTGGAGGGTTAGAGCAGGTATTTATTTATGCCACTGGCTTTGGCAGGCGCCCAGGAGGTAGTATGTTTTGCTCCATTATGCAGGCCTTGACTGTCGAATCAGCTTTATTTTATGGGGACTTTATGTAATATAAATCTGTAGTGTGAAGGGTAATTAAAGGAGTTTCTGCTATGGGTTTGTTTCTGGAGTGGGGTCCTGGTGGGCTCCTTGCCATTAATTTCCTGTCTTGCCCATGTCAGTATGTTTTTGTTAGGTCTGTTATGCATTTCAGTGCTCCCCTTTCATTTCAAGCAAGAAATAAATGGGTCCAGGCTTCGGCCTGACACTGATGGTGGATTGCAGTGGTATACGTCTAACAGGGATATTTAGCACCTGTAGAGGCCTGCATGTTTTCCATATGCAGACATTTAGTGCCTTGATCCTTACATGGTGTGAAGCAGGTTGCACTATTGTGCAAGTGGAGGTGCTACGTGAGCACAAGTAAAATTAAACTGAAAAGGTGTGAGAGGGGGGGTGTCTATGCAGACATGTCTCAAGCCCTCTGTTCTCCTGCTTCCTTACTTGTACTCACGCAGGGTCTGATTGGGATGGATTAGGTCCTTTCACCACATCCTGTTTGCATGCAGGTGATTAATGCACAATCAAGTGCTGGCAAGAGCAAAGGTCACCCTCTCACATGTGCCTGATCCTAGCCTAAAAAATGCAACAAATTCCTTGTCTTTTCTCCCCACCCTTGTGCTTATATGGAGGATGGAGCGCAACAAACTTGATGGCTTTTATGAAGGCCCTGAGTTTTTGCAGCTATGTTTGTTAATCAGCTTGGGCTGCAAATAGGGCAACAAAAATCCAGAGGCTTTGGATCACATTGCTGATACTGGGCTGTATTTGAAACCATTACACTTCGGGTACTAACGTGGAGAAAGCGACTGTGTGGCTTTTTAAAACCTTGGAAATAGAAACATGAAGTACAAAGGAGACCTTGATGAGCAGATTGCCTTCCAGTCATTTGTTTCCTAGATTTCCTGCCCTTGCTGCCCACGCGCCAAGCTAGAAACCTGGGTTTTAATTTTGCATAGTGTTTTTAAAACAGATACATTTGCAAAGGTAAATATGCCTGGGCACTGAGGACTTCCAGCCAAATGAAAGAGACAGCTTTGAAGAATCAGCTCTTGGAGAAAGGTCAAATGTGTACAAACTCCAGAGTTCATTGGGCCCATATGTGTAAATTTCAGCTAATGTGGGACGGGCCCTGCCAAATACGTACTGTAGCAGAAGTGAGGCTCATTTTAAAATAAAAGCACTGGGCTGCCCTTAGGGATGCGTGTGGTCTGAGTGATAGGATTGAATGTGTTGAATGAAAACGACCTACATCCTCTCTCGCTGCTTGGATTTCCATTCCACTTTCATTCACTCGAACAGAAAAAAAGGTTGAGGAGGATAATGGGCCATTTGGCATCAATTCCCATAACTTGCAGCTAGTCAGTCTTAGCTGGGAATCACACTGAGTTTAATAACCTCCAGTGACTTGCCCATAAAAGTTTAATTTTGCTATGAAGATGCACACCTTGCAGCCTTTAATTTAATAATCAGGAAGGGTTTCTTTATAAGTTGAGCCACCTGCAGTAGTCCATAGAAAGCAGGACAGTGCCTGTTATTTCATCGGCTTGCTTGATGCTTAAACTATGGCAAGAACTGAGCCACCTACAACTTTTTAATTACGGTTGTTTTTGCTGTTATTTTTTACCTGAGATTTATCAGAGTTTGGTACTGACAGGAAGGGTGGAGGACTGGGCCTGTGAAATGAAGACATTTCACTTAGATTAGCAGACGAAGAAATCCTCTTTTTGCCAGTAAACTGCATGAGTGGGTTGGAGGTGGCAGATGTGTGTGTGTGTGGCGGGGGGGTGGGTAGGGGAGAAGGAGAGCTGGAGAGTTAGTAGAAGAGAAGAAAAACAAGGAGAAATTATGGCATGAAAGTAGGATCCTGAAAAGGTTCAATTGTTATGTGCTGATCTTCCCCTCCTCCCTGTTAAATAGATAGTGTTTGACTTCCCCATTAGGCAGCATGAGTGCCCAGCTGACTCACCTGCCTGGGAAGGTGGTGTTCTTGCAGCTTCTGCTGTTTAATTCAGAAATGCTTCTGCAGCTAAAGGGCTGCAGGAAGAGAAGTTGGATGTACCAAGGAGAAGCTGTCACAATTCCCTACAGGGTGGATGGATTTAAATGAAGACCATTTAAAATGCACACACTCTCTCTTGTTCTCTCATTGATTTACATCAAGTTACCAAAAAGGCTCTGACTGTGCTTAGGGTGCATTTAATTTTGGAGTAAGCCACATTGAACTCACTAGCACGTCTGTTGTTTTGAACTATTAATTCATTTTTATGAGTGTAAGTGTACGTGTAGCATGTTTGTGATGAGATTTCATCATAATCATTGTTTTTAAATTAGAAATGTAGCATTTTATTGATTTTTTTTTAAAAGGAAAAAATCCAATTTAAATTAAAAAAATCTGATATATTTGTTTTTAAAATCCACCCTGTTTCCCTGGTGCTAGCATGCCATTAAGGTCTTTTGAGAACTGCTCAGTAGGTTGAAGTAGTTGTAGACTAGACTGGTGGCACGATGCCGTACCTCACACCTTTGCATTGCATAGCAGAGAAGGGTAAATGCATTCCATGTGCCAGTTTTATGGGATATGAACACTTATTGCCCAAGATTAATGGGAAGTCCGTGATTCCTTCTGAAAAGCCCGAAGGCAGCATCTTTAAATCCATTGCCATAAGGTGCCTGACTCAGCAATGAGTCAGAGCACCAGACTCTGCTTCAGTGCACATCTGATTGTAGTGGGTGGGGATGGCTCACTCAGGAGCATTTCAGGTGGGGGTGGGAGACATGAGACTGTCTTGGGGAATGTGGAAGGTTGGAAGAAAGATTCTGCCTGGGAAAAGGCAGGCTAGGTGAAAGAGGACATGTTGGGAGACTAATTGAGGCCTGTCCATGGTGCTTCTAAAGGTTTTGTTGGCTATGGGCCCTATTTAGCCTCCTTCTGTCCTGATGGCTGAAATGAGAAGGAGCTTGGGGTTAACCAGCAGATACCCAACTGTTCATCTGTTACATACCTTGCACTTCTGTAGTCCCTTCAAAGCAAGCCAAGAGCTGCAAATGCTTTTCAAACGGTGAGCACCCCTGTGAGGCAGGAAAGCATGATTACGCCCTGTGTGGAGATGAGGGGTACTGAAGTACAGTGACTGAGGGTGCCAGGGTCCATCTTCTGCAGATGCTACTGAGGGGAAAACTTCCAGCACCACACATACACACCTCTAATATGGAATGGATGTGAGCAACACATTTAGAAGAAAACCGTCCTTTATGCAGAACACAACAGCATGCTCTTTGTCACAGGTGGGTGGGTAGAAAGGATCACTGCTCCATAGATTGGCTTGTAGATCAAAGGAATTAACTTTCACTTTCAAACCTCTTACTGTGCTGGATCTTAATTATCCTTCCAAGCTTTCAGCTTCATCTGGCCAGAACTCAAGACAGGAGGGGAAGTTGGTTAGCAAGGTATCTCAGCAGACTATCTTGCAAAATGAAGACTTGGGAAATTTTGGTTTGAAACACTGAAACATGTTCCTAAAAAAGCAGGGTGGGGAGAATACGGGAGTTTGACCTTCTTATCACTGTTACATATGCTATTCATTGAACAGTGGTTTCTATTCCAACCAGGGTTCTCTGCTGCAAAACTGTGGACCCTGGAATGCTGGCAGTTTTCCAGTGGTAACGTGCTTGTGTTTTGACTAAAGTTGTGTCAAATCTGTAATAGATTCAGCAAAACATCTTGCTTCAATGAATTCCTCAGAAAATTTCTGACTAGCTCTACAGTCAGCAGCACCCTAATGAGAGCCTGGTATTTTTCTGTGATCTTAGAAGGACTAGAAAGGTAGTGGTATGGTTCTTATTTCTGTCTCCACTACTCTGGATGTTTAGAGTACAAATTAGAAATAAGGAATACATTTTTTAACAGTCAGGATGATTGTTCACTGCAGAAAACTAACAAAGGAATTGTTGGATTCTCCATATCTTGGTGTCTTCAGATCAAGACCAAATACCTTTTTGGCACATATGCTTTGGTCAAACACAAGTTATTGGATTCAGTACAGAGGTAACAGTGAAACACTATGGCCTGTGGTATACACAATATCAAAGTAAAGGGTCAAATGAATGCTTCTCGCCTTAAAAGTAGATATATTTTTACCATTACACCTAAGAACTGCTGTGGAGTGAGGATCTTTTTTATTATATCACAAACCGTTTCCCCTGAATCTTTCAATTTATGTTAACTAATGTGGATCTCATGGGCCTCTGATCGACTTAGGGGGAGTTTTGCCCATCTAAGGATGACCAGTTTTATTGCTTAGATAAATCTAAGTTTTGTGTGTTTGAGTAAGTGCCCAGCATGGCAAATCCAAGCTGGATAAATAAGATGTGTGTATTTCATAGGTCCATATTCAAGCCTGGTGAAGAATTCTGTCTGTCTAAGCAATATGGCCATTGCCACCATAACACACAGAGCATCCCTGTTGGGGTAGGAAAGTTCTGTCCCCCTTTCACTGATGCGGGTAGTCCAGAACTGGAGAGAATAAATGAATTGCCTGAGTTCACACAGGAGGTATGTAATGGAGCTAGGAACTGGTCCCAGGTCTCTTGGGTACCAGTTTAGCGTCCTATCTGCTATGGCACTTCATTGAAACAGCACCACTAATGCCATTCTGAATTTGGCATCATCATGTCTGTTCAGAGACCGTGCTGACACGCAATCTTTGGGCCTCATGGATGTGAAAATAACTGCTGAGAGAACCTCCCATTGTTACGCACCTTTTCCAGATTCTGCTCAGAATAAACAAAAAGTGCTTTAAATAGATTAATAATTATCCTTTCCCTGATGGTTACTCGGTAGCAAAATCATTAGTGGATGTGCGGGTGCACTCACTGTTTCCGGAGCAGCATCATTGTTTTCTGCTTTTTCGTTTGCTTTGCAGATCTGAAGCCCTGGATGTCGAATTTCACCTATCCAGGTGTTCATGACTTTTCCCAGCTTGCACTGGATGCCAACAGGAATCAGCTCATTGTGGGAGCAAGGTAAAGATAATCTTGTAATTAGACCCGGATTGCTGTTTGAGCTCTCTCTCTCTTCAAGTACTGGCTTCAAGGGAGATTGTGTTTCTCTCCCCACGCCCTCTCTCTCTTTTGCTCATAGAGGGCTGCAATTATGTAGGGGTTTTAGAATCTCAGTAAAATTGAAAAGAATTAAAAATCACTACTGTGTTTTAAACCGGCTTAGATGCAATTAAAATGAAACAGGAGACTGCTGTGTCCCAGAAAATAACATGTTGGCAAAATTCTAGTGGGCCAGGGTAGTCCAGGGCTCTGCTAATGCAGCATTGAGCTTTCCGCTTTATTTATTGGTGGCTTGTCTAGTCACGTTTTGTAGTTACACCACGTTCATTATTGAAGAGGTTGCCATCGCTCTGCAATGGCATAACTGGGATGATTGTCTTTAGTTTTTGCTCTTTACCCCTGTTGTTAGAGTTCAGATTTAACATTGTTGTGCAGCAATCCTTGCGGATGTTTTGTTTTTATTAACCAAGGTGATATTTCCACAGCCATAAAATCTGAAACATAAGATTAATGACAAATTGGTGGGAGCACCTTGGAGATTGGTATCGCGTAATGAGAGATGTGTGTCCATGTTAAAAGTAATTACAGACAAAGGCTTTGCAGTGGCGAAACAGCCAGGAAAGCAGTTATTCCAAATACTGGAGCAAAGAATAGGCAGATTGGAACACTGTGTTCTTCTGCCAGCCTTATACAGATGGTGAATGGATTGGGCAGAACAGCCAGAATTAGCTGCTCAAAAATAACTGGGTTTTATGAAGGAGACAGCCTAAATTTCCTCATTCAGTGAATGTGCAAGAGATGCATGAAGTTGTGTAGCTCACTGAGATGAAAAATGAAAGTGACAAACTAAAAACAGCTGTTTGAATCTTCAGCTTCATCATGCTGTGGCCCTGCTGCCTTTTGGTCAAGAAACCATAACCTAGGGAAAGATATAAAGGGCTTTGTGGAGGATGTGTGCTGCTTTGTAGTGAAACCCTTCCAAGAACGTGACAGAGGGGGTAGGTCAGATACCTCATTACCTATTGGGCAGTGGTAGGAGCAGCTAAGGTAGACTGGAATGTAAAGACTCGACTCAGACTAAAGCCAGCACGTGCATTGTGCTGTATAGGAGGAAATAAAAGTGTTTAAAGGGTGATAGTTGAGACACGGAGACAGTCTTGCATGGCTACTGACGGAAGCAAAACCGCTTGGCCGAAAGAGGGATGGTGGCCAGACAAATGGATATGAACAAAATGACTGGGAAGCCTGAAGAGAAACATTTAACCTCCCACTGAAGGAAGCTGCAGGGGATGTCTGCTCTGAGGAGCAAGCCTGCTGGAACTGTGCCTGTGAGAAGCATTACTAAGGAGACTGTCCTTTTGTAGCAAGTTAAGGTGCTGCTGCGGAAGAGGAGCCAGGAACCATTATGACCAGAAGTGTCCATCATTCAGCCTGCCAAAGGGACTGCCAGCTCCGTCAAGTGTCTGTCCCTTGTGGAATTCACGTGGGCTTTGATGCGCAGAAGTTGTTTCCACAAACAGATGTTGCACAACAAGCTGCTAGTGGTAAAGAAGTTCCTGAGCCCCATTATGGGGCTCTGAATGGCAAACAGAGAGGGTCTGTGTTTTGTGAGACTGTTGGCTACCGTGATCTGATCTGATGCCCAGAGCTGTCCTGTCCATAGGACAAGGTGGAGGGGCTGCCCCTGACTACGTGCTTCTTGGGGCCCTGTGGTGGCTTCCCCAACAATCATCTGGATGGGATGGATGGGGAGATACCTGGGGCTAAGGGCCAAGCGTAACAATGGCTGTAAAGGTTGCTGCTTCCTCCTCCCACCATCACCATGCATGCAGCCAGAGCTTGGCAGCCTGCTCCACTCCCTGCCTGCTGCACCCTAGCTTTTCTACAGTGGCAGAAAGTGGAGCACCCTGGCCCTGTTTCCTGCCACAGCGGAGGTGCAGGCCGCAGTAGTGGACAGGGAGAGCGCTGCGGTGCTGAGCAGGCTGCCCAACTCCCACATGAGTAGTGGAGGGGCAGTGATCCTGTGGGCAGCGTTGTTCCAGGGATGGGGCAGTCCGGGGTGAAACACAGCAAGGGGGTCATGCTGGCATGGGGGTTTGCCCCGGGCCCCACACCTGGGCCAGTGGAGACAGGTTACCCCAGGCCCCTTGGGACAGCTCTGCTGATGCCCTTCATTTGCTCTCAGACTGCAGCTTCCAATGAGGGAGCCCTGTGTGCTTTGTAGGGGAGTATTTAAGAGCTGTACTGAATAGTCCACTTACTGTGTGGTGAATAGGCAGCCCAGTATTTAAGGGAAGGGTGTGGCAGATGAGATCCTGGTTTAGCAGTGTTGATTCTGGATCAGGTCCAAAGAAGTGCTTCTGAGTGCCAAAGGGAAGAGGAGATATGTTTAAAAAAAAAAAACAAAAAAAAACAACCTATTGGAACTGCCCTCTTAGTGTTAGAGGCTTCAGCTCACCGGTAAACAGGTGGCATGGCACCTGGATACACCCAATGCCAGCAGACACTGGCCATGGGGCTTTGGTAAAGCATTAACAAAAAGAAGATTCTGCCCTAGCTAAGTGTAAGGCATGGAGGCTGTTACCCAGACATGTTACCAAGTTCCAGCCTTACAGAAGTATGTGAGATTGCAAATAAGCTCTGGGATACTTTGCCTAAAAATCTGGCAACCAGAGTTGATTGACAGTCTCCGCAGAGTCCTGGAGCAGATAGCAATCACTGAGAAGAGTTTGGCTGAAAATCGGCTCTTACCTGCATAGCTGGCAGAAATCTCCAAACCATTCTGCCAAACTTGTAAAACCTGTACCACTTGGAAAACATCACTTCCAGCCCCAGGCATCTTCAGCGGCAGCCAAAGTGTGGCTGCCACTCAACCGTGAAATGAACAAATGCTACCAGGTTATGTTGCATGGGCAGAAATTAATTGCAAACCAGGAAACTGGGACTGGTGCACAATCCTGGTTCAGGAGTTTACATGCATGTTTGGGATTACGTGCGAATATACAGATTGTCAGATCATCAGTATGGGAGTCTAAGGTATTTCCCATTGCCATAGTATGTGGGTACCTTATGATCTCTTATCTTCACAGTCCCCTTTTGAGGAGAGGAGGGCATTTTTCAGATGCAGAATTCAGGCATAGGGAAGGCTATGTGACTTGGCCATGGTAAGAGAGGAAATCTGTGGTAGAGCAGGGTCTTAAAGTCAGATCTGCAGAGTTCTACTCTTGTATGGAAATCACTGGTTCATCCTTTTCCAACGTGGGCATCTTCTAAGGGCCTAGTTTTCAAGGACGCTAAGCAGCCAGAGATCTCATTGACTTCAGTTGGAGTTGTGGGTGCTTAGCAGCTCTGAAAATCAGGTAGTGTTGTGCTCATGTAGCAATCAAAATACACAAACCTGTTATCGTCCACTATATTACGAGTACATTGAGAGGTTGAATCGCACTTCAGTTATCAATAGGAACAAGACGTGCAGTCCTGAATTCACCTCTAATTCTGATCCAATATTTCTGTTAGAGAGTGGCTGAATTGAGTTACTGTCATTTGTTATGATGGCTTGTATTCATGTCACTGAGCCTCCTGCTGGCTTTGCCCCTTACCAAGTCATCTGTGGCTGAAAAATTATTTTGCCAGTTGAAGTATTCATGGGAATGTGATCAAGGAAAGAATATGAGTTTGAGTCTGATTATATCACTGGTAGGAGGTTATCGCAGAAGTCAGAAGGAAAGTTGGCAAAGCAAATAACCTCCATTCTGGTAAGTTTCTTGAGGGACAAAAGAAACAGCCTGATTTAAAAGCCACATCCCAGTGCTAGAAAATAAACACATCTGGTAATGTGAGAATGAAGGACCAGCCTTCAAAATTTACAGAGAACTTTCAAGAGCCCATTGAAATTTTTTTTTAAGTAACTGCCTAATCTTCTGTATGGCAGTGCCTGCACTAGAGGGTTTTGTCGACAAAACCCAGGGAGCATCCAGATTCCCAAGGAGTTCTGTTGATAGTAAATTGACAGTATGTGGCATTTTTGTCACCAGTCTTTTTCAGTCCCCATGAGGCATAATACCTCTGTTGACAGAGAGCTGTCGACGGAGAGCCTTTCTGGGCATTCCAGGGGGCCCTCCGTTGACAGACAGGGCTTCAGGGACACTGGGCAACTCTGTCTGCTGAGTTTCCACGTGGCCATTTTGTCAAGAGAGCGGCCAGGTGGTTCAGCTGCTCTCTGTTGACCGAATGGATCGCAAGACTGATCTACTTGGCAATTTGGCTGCGATCTGTCAACAGAAGTTTCGTTGGAAGATATCTTCTGACAAAAACATCTGTCGACAAATCTCTGTAATCTAGACCTCGCCTCTGAGAGAGAACGTGAGCAAAGATAGGAAATGTATGAGTGGACATTACTGCCAGCTGAGACCTTAATTAGGAGTGCATGGAGCATCTTTACCCAGGGAACAAATGTGCTTTAAAGTGCAGGCTTTAATCCTTAAAGCTTTACGTGGATCAATTCTCAGGCAGTTTAAGGTAGACTTATGTCCCCTGTTAGAGGGACAAAGTGGGTAAGTTAATACTGTTGACTGGGCCCACTTCTGTTGGTGAAAGATACAAGCTATTGAGATATACATCTTTCCCTTTCATATAGTACTTTGCTAGCTAGAATTTGCTCAGGCACTTCAGATAGCAGCTTCTAGTTACAGGTGAAGGTGCAAGAGACTTTCCAGATGAAAGATTCCAAGAGCCTATATTTGCTGACTTCACATCATGGCTCTTAGGTGTTTATCTATCTGTCTGTTGAGGAGGAGGAGACAGAAGAAAAAGATAATTAATGGCTTCTGGGATCTTTGGACACTGGCCCAGTTTGCTGAGTTTATCACTTTTTTCTGCGTAAAGTTTGTACCTTTACCTAGCATTCAGGGTAGGCATTTTGAGGACTGTAGAAAAAATAAAACAAAGAATCAAATAAACACACTTATCTTGCTGGTGCTGTAATATAACAAACAGGAGGTTTGGTCACAGGACTCGAATCTGTGACAGTGGGCATCTTAAGCCATTTTTTGTTTTTGTTTTGTTAGCAATGGAAACAAACATTCAGGGTGGCACCATCTTCATTTCTGCCAAATAGCCTGTTTAATCAGGTACTTAATCTTGTATGACTTGTCTTTCTTGAGCATAGTATCCACAAGTGAAACAGGATCTTAGATTACTCAAGATATAGTCTCACAGATGTCACTGTGAAAAAGACCGTCTCAGCACGATGTGGCTTCTACAAAAATCATCCTGACCTCACAAATGAGAATCAGACTGCAAATGTGCCTGATGCTTCAGATAAAATGTACGTCAGTGGTATCCCATCACAAAATAAACCACCCAGGAGAGAGACCCTTGCTTCTAATGGCCCTTACTGGATAACTAAGTGAAAATATTATGTTCCAGTGACTTGAGTATAAGCAAGCGCAAAGCCATGATGATGTTCTGAAAGCTCTAGAGCAGTGGTTTTCAACCTGAAGGTCTACAGCAGGGATTCCCAACCTATGGGTCAAGACCCAAATATGGGTCAGGATTAGATTTTCTAAGGGTCGCTGGCTGGGTGTCTCCAAGCTGCATGTGGCTCATTGAGGAACCATGTGCAGCTCCCACCACTGCCACCATTCACTCCTCCAGCTACCAGTCCATGCTCTGCTGCACAGAAATGGAACTCGACTTAATTGGTTTAATGGCCGGCAAGAGGGATCCAGCTGTTAAACCAATTAAACTGAGTGCCATTTCAGTGCAGCAGGGCTGGGAACTGCCAGCGCTGTAGGGGGGAGGGGGAGTAGGAGTGTTGGGGAGGGGGCGTGCAGAGGAGGCAGTGGCAGTGGCCAGGTGAAGGAGCAGCGAGGTGGCAGCAGCAGTGCTCATGTGAGGTGGGGGGTGCACTTTAGGGCTGCGATGGGTTTAAGCCTGGGGGTCCGGGGGGAGCGAATCAAGATTTATAATTAAAAAAAAAAAAAAAAAAGTTCCCAGGGAAGAACCTCTCCCCCACCTTCGGTTTTTAATTTCCTTGGGTCACAAAGTCTTACTGGATTGTCAAAATGGGTCATCATCTCAAAAAGGTTAGAAACCGCTGGTCTACAGACTCTGTCTTAGGGTCTGCAAAAGGCATTGCTGTTTTTCTTCAAGGAAATGAATACTCCCGCCTACAGGACAAAACCAAGAATTGTTGTTACCATAGAGGGCCACAGCACTATGTTAAATGCCATGCTCTGCCCATGCAACAGCTAATGTTGAATTCTGCTCAGTCAATTTTCAGTCTGACTTTTATGGGGGTCTGGGTGCCACAGGGTGAATTTCCAAAAGAGTCCATGCCCCACTTGACATTTTTTAGGAGTCTACAAATCAAAGGAGATTGAAGCAGTGGTTTTCAGATTTTTTTTTCTAATGCACTCTTCTCATCACAACTGGGTGGCGCCACAGAGCTGTTTTTTGCCTTGTGTTAATGAACTTGTTTCCTTTGTCTGTGGTATAAAGTTTGTGACATGGCACTTTTACATGGATAGAACTGCTTTAGAGGCGAACTTTTTCCATCTGTTTACATGTGAACTGTAAAATTTCCATGTGGTTGAAAAGGCACAAGGAACTCAGCAGGAGCAGAGAAAAGGGACTGGTCATCTGTGAAACACTACATGCCTTCATTTGCATGTAGAGAATGTAGAAAACGTCTGGAGTTTGAGGGGGAAAGTTAAATAAGTATATTTGGGCTAAGTGATTGTTTAAGGAGGAGGAATGAGAGGGACCACCAATAAAGATATGAATGATGTAAAAACCTAATAGGAATTAGTTAAGTTGGCACAAGAGAGTGTAACTAAAAGGTGACAGGATGACAGTAGGAAAGGCTTGTTGGCAGTGAAATACATTAGGATGTGGAATAGTCTTCCTTGGAAAGTGGTCAAAGCCCTGTAGTTTGAGATTATTACAGCTTGCTTGGGCAATGTGTGGGAGAATATCCTGAAGTGTCAGAGGGTTGGGCTGCATCATCTAATAACTAGTGCTAGTTGTGGAAAAGTATCATGGAATTATTTGTGAATTCCACCTTGCCATATATGATACTTTTAAGGGTGAAAAATTAGCTAGTTCTGTAGTTGCGTGAAAAAGAGGGTGGAAACTACACCAGCAATTTAATTTAAATGCTCCCGGTTTTATTTTTAATTCATTCCTACTGCTAAGACATATCCACACTGAATTTCTGTACTGATGTGATTTCTCTGAATATAACTTTTTATCCCTGTATGTTTGTTCAGAACTGGCACCCCATTCATTACCTTCTACTAAACAGAACCAGGACTACTCAACAGCATGTGTTAAGGCCTATACTGCTTCAGCTGCTGGGAATTCTCCCATGGCTGGTCATGGACTTGTGCTTTTGGAGTAAGGAGAGTCTGCATTTCACCTTCGTTACGAATGTGAGGGACCAGGTGGCCATGATGAGTAGCACAATGACAACCGTGAAATTTTTGTGGGCTTCTTTCTTAATTGGGAGAGCTGATTAATCAAAGCGATATCTTGCCTCTAAGAAGAGTCCCAGCTAAGAGGACAGACGCTGCAGTAGCTCTGCCTAGGTTCATCACAGTGAAGTGTTGCTATGGAGAAAGCACTTGCTCATAGAGTAACTGCTTCCTATTACTGTGTGCCATTTAGTACAGTTCTCTGTTGAGCAACTATTGATTTTTTTAAGAAAAAATGTTTCAGACTAGTTTTTCTTCAATAGAAACAAAATTACCAGCTGATGAGATTGCAAAGGAGTTGTTGGCAGATGAGCTTTTCTCCAGCATTCATATTCCAACTTTTCTCCAGCTTCTATAGGTTGGGGCCTGTAAATGAATCAATAAGAGTCATGTTTGCTTAAGGGATTACTGCATCCCTCAATGGATCAGGCATGTAATTAACCACTTCTGAGTAAGATGCCTAGAATCATCACTCAGCATCTTGGTTTTCTTGAGATGTCAAAGTAAGGGGTCTACATAGACCTCTTAGAAGTTCAAAGCATATCTGTGCCCCAGTGAAGCATAGTGGGTCAATCTAGCATTAGATTTTGTGGTCAGGACGCCCGGGTTTAGTTGCAATTCTGTTGCTATCTGGCTGTGTGCTCTTGGGCAGGTTCATTAACCTTTCCTGTAGCTCCTTTCCCTCATCTGTGAAAAGGGAGTTGTGAAACATGGCTAAGTTATGCTTGTTGTACAAAGTGTAAGGGACCAGGACATAGGCAGTTTGGCCTAGCAGTCACAGGTGGACTAAAGTCCTACCAGGGAAAGTAGTCATCACTCAGGAGTTGGAGGAATCGCAAGAATCAGGTCCTGTAAGCAAGCGTCAGGGTTGGAGTTGGACCAGGGATGGTGATCAGAGGTAGTACCAGGCCAGAGTCAGGCTGGGGTGGGAGAATAAAAGTCAGAATATCAAGAACACTCTGGAGCTGCAGCTGTCCAAAATCTGTGTGGCTGCCTAAACAACCTCCTGGAATTAAATAGGATAGTTGGCCAACCAGAGGGCCACAAGCTACTATCACGTCAAGTCTCTGTGCTCACGCTCACAGTGTTCCTACCCTGTGCCCCTGTGTGGCCTCTCGGTGGCACTGTGGGAATATCAGATGTTCAGTGCTCTTCAGGCCTGGGTTCTAGTCAGTGTTCTCTGTAAGCTGTGAGTTGTGTGGCTGGTTAGGAGAGATTCAGATGCAGCCCAGCTGATTAGCAGAGCTCCCACTCCTAGGTTTTTTGTTTCTACTGGTGGTACACATTTGCATATGCCTCAGTGCACATAAAATTTATTCCACACATGGACCGAAAAAATCTGTGCATGGATGGAAAAGATTAAAGGGGACATTGGTTCTAGTTCCCAGATCTTACAGAGGTGTGCAGAGAAGTCAGGAGTTCCTGGCTTCCAGCCTTGTATTCTTCCCTAAACCTTGTGGTTTCCAGCAAAACACCAAAGCAAGATGTTAGGATTTATCTCACAGCTCAGTCTGCACCTGGGTTTCTATCTTGCCCGCTGTACCTAGTTCTGATAACTAGTTTGTTATTGGAGCCTCTTGCATGCTCAGGACCTCTTCGTGCCAGGTGTTGTAGAAATACAGAACATTTCTTCCCAAAGTTACACTGATATACCTGATGTGTCTAGTTTCTCACAATGTGTCATAGTGCTGTAATCCAGGGCTGGCTTTAAACTTCCCTTATCTAGGAGGATCAAAAGGAGAGAATGTCTGTTTCTCTCTCTATCTCTCTCTGTACCTTCACATTCTTCCTCTACCACCTGAGTTACCCTGTTTGGTTTTAGAGAAAGGTGGTAAATACAGATGAAAACAAAATGTGAGAATGAACCACCACATAGTCAAGTAATGGACTCCTGTTCATCTGTTCACTGGCACCATTTTAAATGGGTATAACGCTACCGACTCTGCTGGAGCATCTCCTGATGTACAGCAGCATAAGTGAGCTCCAGATTAGGATTTCTTTTAATTAAAAATATTTATTTTAGTCAGTAGGCATCTCATTAACAGACTTGGTGCCTTAAAAAAAAGAGAGAGGGCTTTGTGGAGAGGAGAGTACACAACTATTTGTAGACCAGTGTGCCCAAAGTGTAGTGTAAAACTTCCAAACCCTCGAGAGAAGAGCCCAGCGTTTTTTAAAAGATCATGTTAAATGGCCTCTCGTTAGAAATGCTCACTTTCTCTTGCAGACACATTGCTCAGTGCATTGAAGATGCTTTGCCTTCCATACAATTGTTTCAAGAAAAGGCAGTGTCAGAGGGAGAATGTGGGAAACGTGTTATAAAGTTCAGCCAGGGTGCACTTAGCCAAGCGAGGTGGCTACTTAGTAAGCAGATTTGGCTGTGGAATGTTATTGGAGGGAGAAGAGAACTAAGTGGATGTATTTTTTTTTCACTCTTTAAGATGCATTTGGACTGCTCCCTTTCTGTAACAGCTCATGCTATGTGGTGGTGGGCACGAGAAGTGTTTAGTCCTTTTCAGGCCAGCCAATTAATAAATACTTTTATCTGTAGGATTTGTATTACAGTGAACCTCTATGAAACTTGCAAATAAACAGGATTTAGGTCCAGAATGTGGAAAGCATTTGTTCAAAAAACTACTTGAGCAAGTGTCTAAACTCCATTGATGTGAATAGGATTTAAACATGGCTTTATAGGTTAAGCATGTGCTTAAGTGCTTTAATGAACTGGGGACTTAACGGGAAAAAAAAAAAGAAGCATGATCTTACAACAGGTACATAGCTGTGCACAGTGTGACCCCAGTTTTTCTAGAGTCTTCTGGCTGCTACTGTATTACAAGCAATAAGAGCAGGGAAATTTTTAGAAATTCATTGGCGGTCGTAAGAAAGAAGGGTAGGAATAATCATGATTAGCATGGGTGGTATCTCACAATATATACACAGTGCTATTCCTCCCAAAGGGTGCCAAAGCACTTTGCAAATGAGGATCATTTGAACTACCCACCAGTGAAATGCAGTCAGCTCTGGAGTGAAACAAGGCAGCTGTTCCTCAGGATGGACTGACCTTGCCAGCAAGTTTAGAACAGGAAATGAAGGGGACAATCTGGATGGGAAGTGAACACCATCCTGTCCCTTAAATATATTCACACAGTTGTTTGTTGTAGTACTACAGGGGAAAGGTGCTCAAAGGGTTGCTCCCTGACTCACCACAGCCTTTGTGTTGTTTTTAAGGGCATTTGGAGTTATGGTTGTGTGTTCTGGTCTAAATGAATTACTGCTCAGAGTTTTGTATTAATAGGCCAAGTAAGGAATCTATTTGTCAAAAACATTTCCTGGATCTCTCTCTTTTTTTCAATCTGTATTGTTACTGCAAGCTTGCTGACAGGTACTTTGCAATAAATTGCCAAAATAATTAAAATTGTTCTGACTATGTTGTGTTGTTTTGACAAATAAAATTTGTAGAATTTTAAAATACTTGTGTGCAGAAATTTAAATTTTTAGTGAGGAATTTTTAATTTTTGGGCACAGAATTTCCCTGGGAGTAATGTTAGTATGAAGATTCAGGAAGATAATTGTGTGAACTTCATTGTCCTTGATTAATTGAGGGTTGTGTGTCACCTGACCGCAGTTCACAGCTGATGCATATGTATGTGTGCCGCGCAGTGATCTCTGCAAAGAGAGACCTTATTTTTCTTCACCTGGACTCTGTTCTTTCTGCAGGTGTTTAAGGTCCAAGGAAAATGATCTTCTTTGAATATGTCTCCTACTCTAAAAGATTTTGGTTGAATCCGTTCCACTTTGGGGAACAAAAATCTAATATTAAAAGTTCACACTCAGTCAACTGCCCCGTGCTTCACAAAACTAAAACAAGAACCTGGAATAAATGTTATAAGACTTTCAAAATCAATGCATTTAAATAGCTTGCTTAACAACAGGATACCAGCGCCAAGCTAGTCATCATGAGAATCCCTCCTTGGGGTGTTACAAGACTTGAGGCCTTGTGATGTGCTTTAACACCTTCAGGAGCAGGATTATTTCATGACACCTTACACACTGGAGCCGCATTACAATTTTTGTTAAATTATTGTGTGCGCTTTCCTAAGGGTGCCAAGAAATATCAGCTACTGGATACAAATTTCCTGTTAGAACAGTTCCATAGCTTTCCATAGCCCTAGTGCCATGGGCATGTAAACAGAGTTGTGGAAGAGTGTAATAGTTGTTAAAGGGCTTCTTTGCACAGCATGGCAACATGCACTACAACAGTGTAACTTCTAAGCATGCTTATTTGTTGCACGCTAATTGGTCTATGTATGCTCTCATTTTTGCTCTCATTTTTGGAAAGTCATGGGAGACAGGAGAGATTCCAGAAGACTGGAAGAGGGCAAATATAGTGCCCATCTACAAAAAGGGAATAAGAACAACCCAGGAAATTACAGGCCAGTAAGCTTAACTTCTGTGCCAGGAAAGACAATGGAGGAGGTAGTTAAGGAAGTCATCTGCAAGCACTTGGAAGGTAGTAAAGTGATAGGGAACAGCCAGCATGGTTTTGTAAAAAACAAATCATGTCAAACCAACCTGATAGCTTTTTTTGACACGATAACGAGACTCGTAGATAAGGGAGAAGCAGTAGATGTGGTATACCTAGACTTTAGTAAAGCATTTGATACCGTCTCGCATAATATTCTTATCGACAAACTAGGCAAGTCCAACTTAAATCACGCTGCAATAAGGTGGGTGCATAACTGGCTGGCTAATCGCACCCAGAGAGTAGTTGTTAATAGTGCTCAATCCAGCTGGAAAAGCATAACAAGTGGGGTTCCGCAGGGGTCTGTTTTGGGACCAGTTCTGTTCAATATCTTCATTAATGATTTGGATATTGGCATAGAAAGTATGCTTATTAAGTTTGCAGATGATACCAAGCTGGGAGGGGTTGCAACTACCTTGGAGGATAGGGTCATAATTCAGAATGATCTAGATAAATTAGAGAAATGGTCTGAAGTAAACAGGATGAAGTTTAATAAAGATAAATGTAAGGTGCTGCACTTAGGAACGAATAATCTGTTTCACACATACAGAATGGGAAAAGACTGTCTAGGAAGGAGTACAGCAGAAAGGGACCTAGGGGTTCTAGTAGATCACAAGTTAAATATGAGTCAACAGTGTGATGCTGTTGCAAAAAAAGCAAACGTGATTCTGGGATGCATTGGCAGGTGTGTTGTGAACAAGACACAAGAAATCATTCTACCGCTCTACTCTGCACTGGTTAGACCTCAGCTGGAATATTGTGTCCAGTTCTGGGCACCCCAATTCAAGAAAGATGTGGAGAAATTAGAGGAGGTCCAGAGAAGAGCAACTAGAACGATAAAAGGTCTGGAGAACATGACTTATGAAGAAAGGCTGAAAGAATTAGGCTTGTTTAGCTTGGAAAAAAGAAGATTGAGGGGGGACATGATAGCGGTTTTCAGATATCTTAAAGGGTGTCATAAGGAGGAGGGAGAAAACTTGTTCTTCTTGGCCTCTGAGGAGAGAACAAGAGGCAATGGACTTAAACTGCAGCAAGGGAAGTTTAGGTTGGACATTAGGAAAAAGTTCCTAACTGTCAGGGTGGTCAAGTACTGGAATAAGTTGCCAAGGGAGGTTGTGGAATCTCCCTCGCTGGAGATATTTAAGAACAGATTAGATAGATGTCTATCAGGGATGGTGTAGATAGTGGTCGGTCCTGCTGTCGGGGCAGGGGACTGGACTCGATGGCCTCTCGAGGCCCCTTCCGGTCCTAGTGTTCTATGATTCTATGTTCTGAGGGTTTTCACTAAAATTTCCCTAGCAAGCTTTAACATAGTGGTGTTTGAAACAGGACTGCAGTATGGTGCATTGGAGAACTTTGAGTGAACACCAGCAGCCTGTACGCAGAGCAGTTATTGTACAGTGTGTTGGTGTATTTTCAGAATTAAAACCCTGTCATGTGCACTGCTGCTCAGGTAGGCAAGCCCTAAGTCTGTAGCTGATGAGCAACAGTTTAATAACAGTTACTGGAAGGTTGTACAGCTGTAAGAGAAGGGAAGGATGTTTTGTGTGGACAAAAGAAATTTGGAATTGGGGAGGTGCTCTGAAAAGTGAGAACTTGGAAAGACATGTTGGATGAATTTTCACAAGAACTAGGCCGGGTTGCAGGTCCGTTTGCAAGTGGAAGTTGGGGTGAAAGAAAAGTTCTAGACCAACAGGTAATACACACCCAAAGTGCATGAGCTGAAACCTGCTGTGGCTGGGGTAGGGGCTCCTTTGGGGGCGGGGCCAGGCACTGCATTGGCTGGGGGAGGGGTGGGGCTGTCATGGTGCAGAGGGAGCTCTGTCACGGGCCAGGGCTGGGTCCCATGCTGGGTGGGGGAGGGGCTGGCATGGCATGGGGGCACCATGCTTCATCAGGGGGCTGAGGCAGGCCCCAAGCTGGCTGGAAGAGGAGCTGGGGCTGGTATGGTCTGGGGGGAGCTGCTGGGGGAGAGGAGGGCTGGGTCATACCCCATACTGGCCAGGGGAAGGTCTGCGGCCAGTACAGGAACATGGTAGAACCTTGCCCAGACAGACAGATATACAGACACAGCAAAAATAATACATATTATAATAGTGCCCAGCTTTTTTCATCAGTAGGTGAATAGATTTCAGAAAAGGTCATTATCATTATCCCTATGCTACAGATGGGGATACTGAGGCAGAGGTCTAGCTTCCCTAAGGTCATTCAATAGGCCAGTGGAAGAGCTGGGACTAGAGCCGAGGCCTTCCGAATCCCAGTCTATTGTTCTGTTCACCCACACTGCCTAAATACATCCAAGAAAATAGTTCGTTTATTATTGTCTGTGACATGTTTCATGAGGGCTCATTTAAAGCTCTTATGCTCCTCTGTGTTGGTTACCCCTGTGCAGGTGAGTGGAAGGGACCTCAAATAAATGACACATATTTTAAGAAAAAAACATCCAATCTTGATTTAGAGATTGTCAGAGATGTAGAATCTGTCACAACCCTGGATAAATTGTACCAATGGTTAATTACCCTGTCAAAAATTGTGTGCCTCATTTCCAGTCTGAATTTGTCTCACTTCAACTTCCAGTCAGTGGGTTACACTGTGTCTTTCTCTATTTATTATATGTATTAATGTACTATATTTAATACATTCATTAGGCTTGGGTGGAAATATGATTGTCTTATATCAAGATGATTAAGCCTAAAAATCTGACTAGCACTAATGATTACAGGGGAAAAAAAATCCAAAAAATTTTTTTTTTCTTGAGGTCTGTACATATTGTAAAAGTGTCATGGGGATGACTAGGCTGTTTACCTTCCATAACCACCTGACCATTCCCTCACCCCACGTAGCCCTTGGCAGCAAAAACTATCATGTCAGGACCTGCCTCCATTGCCTCCTCCAGCACCCTCTTTGCTTAGGAGAATTTTGCACCATGGCATAGATGAGTGCATGGGGAGTTGCCCCACAGACCAAAGGTTCAGGACATCGTCTCTTGGGCTGATTTCATGGCAGGTTTTGGATGAGCAGAAGATCTAGCAGAATATAGCTGCTCCATTCCTTTGGTTTCTTCTCTCTCCTCCATCTTCCTGAGCCCAGGCATGCAGGTTCCAGTTCATCTCCACTCCGAGAAGATAAACAGGAGGGTAGCACAAGAGGCCTTGTACCAACTGAAGATTTTGAATTGGGCTCCTTTGAATATTTCCATTACAGCTTTAGAAAGATTGGCTCAAAATTTGTTTAGAGTTTTGTTACAAAGTCCATGAGTAGATGGCCAAAGAGAGATAATAGTCTGGTTGTACTTGCCACTGCTCAGGCTTCAGCAGGAATATTGTGTCTGTTACAAGTACCACACTTTCAGGAAGAAGTCGACAAATTGGAGAGAATCTAGTAGGGCTATTAGAGTGAGTAATCTGGTAAGCGAGTAACCACCAAAATTTCTGTTGGGTACTCAACTAACTGCCCTCCCCTCGCAGCACCCAGCTGCTCTGCATTTAAAAGGCTGAGCTGCCACACAGGCTGTCTCAGCTTCTATCCACACTGTGAGAATTGGGCTCTTCTCTTTCAGGGACGGGGGAAGAGCCCGATCCCCATGGCAGGGACAGAAGAGTCAGCCTTTAAATTCAGCGCAGCAGCCAGGGAAATTGCCTGATCGCAGCACAAGCAGGGATAGAGGCTGAGCCAGCCACTCCCTATTTATTTGTGGGGAAGAGAGTGTGTCTGCGAGTAACGAGCAACACTAACCAGTTAGTTGTGTAACCGGATAATCTACTACATCCCTGGAATCCAGAGGAGAAACTATAAAAATTTAGGAAACTAGACTATGAGGATATAGTATAACAAAAACTCTGGGACTAAGGCTACACTATGCTTTCTATTTCGGGATACATTTCAGGATACAGAGAAACTGCACAGCCAAACATCGTGCTCAAAATAGCAGGTCTGTTTTGAGTGCTACATATTGTTCCTGCTAATCCTCGTCATACGAGGGTTACCGGGAATTTTGCAATAAGTACTTATTTTGAAATCTAGTGCAGTGTAGCCGGCACCGGGTTTGAAATAAGATGCCTTAAAATAATTTATGCAATCTGCACAACATGAATTGGATAACTTATTTCGAGGTAGGGCTGCAATGGGGTTGTATTTAGTATTAAGAAAAGAGTGAGGGGGATCTGATACCATTTTTCAAACATGTTAAAGGCCGTTGTTATGAAGATGGGGATCAATTGTTCATGTCCACAGAAGATAAAACAAGGAGTAATTGGTTTGCTTTGCAGCAAGGGAGGTTGAGGTTAAATATTAGGAAAGTCTTTCTGACCATAAGGATAGTGAAGCGCTGGATTAGGCTTCCAGGAGACTGTGAAATCTTGTCATTGGAGGTTTTTAAGAACAAACTGGACAACCCTGGCAGGGATGGTTTACATGTAGTTGGTACAGTCACAGTGCCAGGGCCTGGACTAGATGACCTTTTGAGTTCCCTTCCAGCCCTACATTTCTATGAAATTGGAGGAACCATTTTAGTATTTTCTTTTGTTTGCTGTATCATGTGGTCTCTTCTCTTGGGAAGGCTCGCTGCCAGTATAAATGCATAATAACTATACCATGTAGCTGAAGCGATACGACTTACTCTCACATTCTCCTCCCCCCCACGTTTAAAGTTCTCTTTAACAACTTATTTTTAATTTTTCTTCTGCAGGAACTACCTCTTCAGACTTAGTCTACACAATGTTTCTCTTATCCAGGTATGTCTGTCCATTTTTTACCCAATCATTTTGCTTGACTGCTTAATGAACATGCTATCGTAATTGTTTGTCATATGCTGTCAGTGTGCATCTGGAGTGGCAGAGGGAGGAATTACACTATGATTTTTTTTTTCCACTGAGAGGGTAATGCTTTAAAGAAGGGTGCTCCTGTGCCTATTTATTTGGATAGCACATCCTAGCTCTTCGTTCTTGATTGCTTTCACTGATGGTGGGTGCTGAAAATAAGGCATCTTCAAGAAATAAAGTAGGTAGAGTGACTGATAACGAGCTGCTTAAATAAACGCAGGCAAAGAAACTCTTTCCTTAGTGCAAAGGTCAGTAGCTGGCAGGGATGGCTTTAACCGCTCGTATCCATCATTGCTGCCTGCTTTTGTGGTGCCCTAGAGAGTATGGAATGCTGAAGAGCTGAATGTGTTACTAAAAATAAGATAGAACTTGCAGGCATTCCAAAGCACAACTTGTTGTAAGTGTGTGTCACCCACCACCCAATAGGAGAAGCTTGTCTGCACCAGTCTGAAAGGACTAACCAGTGAGGTGAACAGGATTTCCCCCCTTCAGCTCAAGTCTGGGACTAAAGTGTGCAGCAAAAGTAATTAATTAATTATTGATAGTTAATTAAAGTAAGGTCATATCTGTTCATAACAAATATTCGGGGATATAGGCAGTTGTTTTCTGTGAGGATTGAGGATATCCCTTGTTCTTCTTAGATAAAATGAGGTCCCTCATCAACAGAGATTTTGGCATCTAAGACCTCATTATAGCCTCTCTCTCCGCTTTGGTGCCCCAGTGATATCCTGTTGGCTTCCAAGGGGTTCTTGCCCTCGCAGAGTCAGGCCCATGGGTGGTATTCAGAATGGCTGGGCAAAGCACCTGCCACACCTTCTTTCCTTGCTTGCAATTCTTGACGTTAAGGCTATGTCTACACTAGGCAAACTAAACCAATTGCAGATACGCAGTTCTGCCTATGGCAGTTGTGTAGCTAGAATTGACATATCTGTCTTTGGCTTACTTAGCTGTACCTACTAAAGAAAGTCAATGGGAGAGTTTCTCCCATCAACCACCCTTACTCCTTGCATCTCTTGAGGTGTAAAGGGGTCGACTGCGGCCCCTGAGAGGTCGATTTTGCGCATCCCCACCAGACGTATGAAACTGAGCCCCGGAGTGGGTTGATCTTCTGAGACAGTGTACACATAACCTAAGTGGGGCTGGAGGGCAGCACAACTGTCCGTCCGTCACGTAAACTTAATTTCTGTGCATCATCGTGTTTTATTCTGTCAAGTGTGTGTGAAGTGGAACGAACTCTAAAGGTTGCCCTCATCTAACAGAACTTTCCCTTTCAAGGATTATGTAACGTGCTGCAATGTGCTGATTATCAGAGGGGCTATTGCAGCCTGGTTACCTCATGGGGTTCCCTACATGCATCCCAACCTGGTTGTGATTCTCCAAAGGGATAGTGTTGCAATGGAGCTTCAACAATGGCTAGTGTTTTGTGCAGCCTTTCTGCCCTGGGGGTAAATTTCCTCCACAGTGGCCTGAGTGCAACATTGCCAAAAATGGAAAGCCCTCCTTTGTGTAAGCGGAGGATGTGGTGAGATCTCTGGTTAACATAATGAGCTTAGTTTGTTCTTGCTTTCTGGGTGTATCCGGCCACTTCTACAAACCCCTTTGCATGACAATGAGAGCATGGAATTATGCGGACACACGTGTTGGGAATGATGGAAACGATTGTTTCCAGACTTAGCGGTTGCCTAAGTAGCTACTTGGCTTGCGTTCGCAAAGCACATAATGCTGCTCAGAGAACATCCCATCCCTCCGTATACATTGCTTCGAAGAAAGGAATAGAAAATCAAGCTGAGAAATTAAGAGCCTTCTCAATTCAGTTCAACAGGAGGGGGAGGGAGGCCAGGTTTAGCAAATAACAAAACAGAGACTGTTTTGTATTTAAGTATTAGTGGCTCTTTTAAAATAGAATACGGATTCTACAGTGGGACATGGATTGGGAGGGTCTTTCTTTCCTACCGCTGTTGGAGGGAGGGTGGTCTGAGTCACTTCTCCCTGTGGACCCTATGTTGCAGACTGCAAGCAGCACCAAATCACCCTGAAGGTGGGAGCAACATGATGCAATTCCTCGCACCACCCCAGCTTTGCTGAGGTTGAGCCAGGCAGCGTTGCTCACAGGGAGCTGTGTGCTGTGTAGGGGTTAGAGCCACATGATACAGAAGAGGCCTTGATTCAGCACATCTTCAACAGTAGGGTTTGGCCAGAGGGGCTCCGATTAAGTACTAGTCCAAGCTTAAAGCTGCCCCCCCGCATCACCTGCCATCCCTCATGGCCGCAGCTGACTGTGGGTAGAGGGTGAGTGTAAATTTCCATCAGGTTGCCCCCCGAGAGGGGAGTCAAACCCAGCCAATGCTTTTGCCAGGAAGGAGGCTGATCTAGGCTATGTCTACAAAACTTATGCCAACACCCAAAACTTGCTAGAGGGTGTACACACTAGCTCCCTCTGTCAACAGATCATACCCACATTGGGGGCACCATCACTGAGCATGTGAACAATGTACTGCGGGTATCCCACAAAGCAGTGTTGTGGGAAGGCTGTTTGCTGCACATCTCTCATAGGTGTGGAATATTTTTGTCGCTGAAACTGGGTGTTTTACCCTGACAAAAGTTGCATTGCAATGTGTGTACTCGCAATGTTTTGTTGTTGACAAAATTGGTAGGATAGATGTACCCTTAGTTTTTCCAATGAACCTAACAACACTGCAGTAATATCCTAGTGACGCTGTTTTCTGGCCCATGAACTTGGATGCTTTTAAAAATCTCTCTTCTTCTGAAATATATAGATTTAGTGGCTAGCACTGATTAATGCATCCCTCTTCCCCATCTTTCCTTGAAGCAGATGATTAACACTTCCTACTATTAAACAGGTGACAAAGTCACTTATCATACACTTTACATTATTCATTGCTTTCATTTAGAGGAAATTCTCATGCCCTTGAGAATTCTGTAGATATTATTTCACAAGGCCAGAGTAAATCTTTTGGTGCTCTTTGGATTGGAGACCCATGAAGGCCTTCAGGGACTTGTGTTACTCTCTTTCCATGTAGCTGTTGAGTCATTGTGGACTGCCCTCATGCTGGAGCTGATCCAAAGCCTGCTGAAGTCAAGAAGAGCGTATGAATGAATTCAGTGGGCCTGGGATCACACCCTTAGTTGGAACATTAATTTTTGGATCATCAAGAAAGTCAGCTCTCACAGTGAAGGTTTTGTAACATTTCTAGTCCTAAATGGGGCTACCATTGCTAATAGTTGTTTAGTAGCACTGGGAGAACAGCTGGATTTTCAGTTTGCTGGCAGTTCTGAAAACCAGAAGGAAAAAAATCAACATGAACTGAATGCAGAATATTTGAAGAATTTCAGCAAATGGAAACAACTGACAAAATTTTTGGTTTGGGTCCAAACTAGCTGCTTCATGTTATTTTTGCACCCCTTTTGCCTTAAAAGCTAGAGAAATGAATTAAAGCTGCCAGAGGAGGCAATGCTGTTCCTGCATGTCTTGTCTTCCGACCTGTAGTCCAGTGGTTGGGGCTCTCATCGGGGTTGTAGTGAGGGCCCCAACCACGGGACTACAGAGACTTTAATTTCCCCTTCCATTGCATATGGTATACTTTGGACTATTGTGAAGTTTGCTGAGTCGGGGCTGTCTTTGTCTCTCATGTTGAAGTTGTTCCATTCTGGGTACGGATCTAAATAGATAGTGGAGCCAGGATTTGAACATGGTTCTCCCAGGTGTTATTTTTCCAGCAAATAAATGATCTGCTGCTGGGTGAAGGTGCTGGTGATGGAGAATTGCCAAGCTCTATTACATGCAGCATTGTTCTGAATGTTTGTAAGCTCAAGTAACAGCAACATAAATGTGCTATACTGCAATAAGGTTCAACTTACTTGAAAGTGAAATAGGGTGTTATGTCCCCATGCCCATGTGTGAAATAGGGAGCTAGACTCCCAAAATCACAGTTACAAAAACAAGCTATGACAAATGTCTTGCCCATATAATGAAAACTTGTTTTACACCCTTGTTTTCTGGGAGCACATTCCTGGTATTGTTTGTGCAATGAAAGATATTTCAAAATTAGTATTTCCTGATAAACAGAATAGAACTTTGGTGGCATCGGACATGGTTATGGGAAGGGTTTTGTGGAGCATGCTTTAAGGGGCTGAGTGCAGGAGGATGCTGGGGAGAGCACTCCGGGGAAGTACAGGTAGATCAGGGAGGTGATGCGGCAGATTTTGGTGGGGAATAGGACATGTGAGACTTTGAAAGCTGTTACCGAGACAGTGAAGACTGTCTTTTCTTTTCTCTTCCTTTTCTTTCATTCTGAGCTCTTTCATCTCCCCTCCCTTCTCCAGGGTAGGTCGCTTTGTTCCCCTTTGTCCTGGTGTGATATGGAATTCACTTCTGGTTCAGGGGTGACTTTGGATTTTTCATTTGAACTTAAACTTTCCCTTTCCCTATTTGCCCCTCCAAGAACTGCCGCACCAGGCCTGTGCGTGAGAACCAGGACACAAAGTGGATTAGAAACAAAAGGGAAACTATTCTTGTCCTACCCAGGCTGAGGGAAATGCAACATGTAAATAGTTTGTGTGAATAGCCAGAGGTGAACTGGGGCCAAGATACCACCAGAATCACTAATGATTTTGGGTGTCTCAATTTTTGGCGCCCATCTTAATGAAGAAGAACTTCCAGGGGACAGGTTCTCAAGTCTTTCTGAAAATCAGCCCCTTTGAGGTGTCTCAAGCTGGATACCTAAAAACATTAATCACTAATAAAATCTGGTGGACTTCTTCTTTAATTGTTGCAAAACTCAGGAAATTTACCTTTAAAGTATACAGTTTTTAAAAATCTGCTAATGTCCCTTTAAAATTAAATCCATTCATTTTCCTTCTCCATTCTGAAAGCAGCTCTCCCATATACATTGTTAACTAAATATTAGGCATTTTTAAACCTAGGCAATGATGTGCATATATAACACACGCTGTTCAATTTATGCAAGAGCCAGTAACAGGGTTACCCTCTAATCCCCAGCTTTCACAGAGAGGCCAGTAAGGGGGGTGTTTATACTAGACTGCACAATTAATAGATTAGGTAGAAAGTGTCAGTTTAAAAACAAAATCTTCATGGCATGTTTAAAAAAATACACTAGGCTAATTTGAGCCTCTTAAAAGGACTAAACCAGGACATTTGCCAGCATATATAAAATCACTGTGCCTGGCATGTATTTCCTACTAGGCTCTGAGTTACTGAATACCCCTTCGCTCTCACTAACTTCATTGAGAGTGCTCACAACTAGAGCTGGGTGAACAATTGATTTTTCGGTTCACTGGCAGTTTGGGGAGGTGGGGAGTGGGAATTGTTTTGACTTGAACGGAAATGAAAAAAAAATCAGCAATTCTAGAAAGTCAGTTTTGCATTGAATGAAACTTTGGCCTGATGCATTTTGTTCGTGCATATTTTTAAAGGAGTTAGATAAACAAAATGAGGAGGGAAGTGAGACAGCCCCTGCTGCCCCTGATCACTTGTAGACTGATGGTGAGGGCATTCACCCACAATCATAGAATACTAGAAGTGGAAGGGACGTCAAGAGGTCATCAACTCCAGTTCCTCTGCCCTCACAGCAGGCCCAAGCATCCCTATTAGATATTTATCTAACCTGTTCTTAAATATCTCCAGTGATGGAGATTCCACAACCACCCTAGGTAATACTTAAATAGTCATTGGGGCCTGAGTGAGGGAGGAAAGAAAATCTGACTCTATACCATAGTGTTTAGGACTGTGGGAGACCCAAGTTCAAGCGTCTGCTTAAATGACTATTCAAGTATAAACAGTTTATCCAAACCATTTTGCCCAACTCTGTTCAGATGAACTCATCACTTGTATCAATCACGTTATTTAAGCACATTTAAAAGGTTTCAGAAATACTTGATCCATGTGTAAAAAGGATGCCAGTTAAAAATGGGACTTGAGTCATAAAATTAAATGCTATTCAATGGCAAAATAAGTGCATGGTCCAGACGAGCAGAACGGAGGTCTTTGCATACAGTGAGTAAAAAAGCACCTCAGGCTTGGTCTATACTAGGCAGGTAAGTAGATTGCAGATACGCAATTCCAGCTATGGCGTTTGCATAACTAGAATCAACTGATCTGCAATTGATTTACCGGGCTGTCCCCACAGAGAGAGGTTTAGGGGAGAAGCTCTCCCCTCAACCTCCCTTACTCCTCACAGTAGCAAGGAGTACAAGGATTGACTGCTGACCCCAGATAGTTCAATTTCATATGTCTCTGAGCGGGTCAATCTACCCTGTAGTATAGACAAGCCCTCAGTAACACCGTCTTTAGTACATTATCTGTGAAATAAGGTACTTTTCAATATGAGAAGTGGCATCTAGGCCTTAATTCACCCATCCCTCAAACAGATAAATACAGTACCATTCCAGCAAAGCAGTGAGGCACTTTGAACATGTTACCCTACATGAAAATAAATGGGACCTAAGCACACTTAGGTGCTTTTGAAAAATTGGCTTGTAATAAAGTACTTAACTTTCAGCACATGAACTCCAGTCCCTGTATCCTGTTGACCTTGTGCTTAAGGGCTTCTCTGAAACAGGGTCTACACCTATAAGGCCTGATCCAAGACTCAGTGAAATCAGTGGAACTCTCACCACTGATTCCAGTGGCATTTAAACCCAGCGGTAAAGGATCAGATCTTTGCAAAGCTAAAGTAGAGAGGAAATGCTGATGTATGTTTCTTTAGAAGCCAAACTGCACTTCTTAGCTGACAGCATTTCCACTGTTAGAAGGGACTTACCCTGCCTCCCATTTTTTGTCTCTTAATCTGAGAATCAGAAACTGCTGCACTTCCCAGATCCATTTCTTAAACTGAACTGCTCTGGCTACAGACACTCTCCCTCTGACTCTTCTGACTCTTAGGAGCACTAACTCTAGGGCAAATCACTGGTAAATCAATACTACCTATCAACACGTTGCAGTTAATGGTAATAACATCTCTCCGTTGGCCCTGAACATCTCTCACTGTAACAGAATGAACAAATTTTGAATTCCTGCTCTTGAATCAAAAGCAAGAATGAAACACATCCTGTTAGCTTTATATCCTATTACTCAAAGCCTGATACTACCTTTCTTACATCTGTCGATAGGTACCTTATTCTGCAAGTAGTCCACGTATTAAGGCACTACTCAGTGGAAGCAGAATCTGATGTCCAGTATTTCCCTGGACAATTACATGAAGATTTATTAATATAACAAATGATAAATTGTGAATAATGCAGTTTTCAATATACATTTTCATTCTGGTTGAAACTCATGGAACTTTAAGGTTCAGAAACATTTTCTTGAAGGACTAATACTCAGTAGGGTCCTTGTGAATGATTAATAATATTATTCACAGTGAATTCAGCTTGGGAGGTGACGTTGCCTAGTGTACAGACCACTACACTGGGACACGAGTGACATGCAGGCTATTCCCAGCTCTGCCATTAGCCTGCTGGGTGGCCTTGGGTAAGTGTGTGCAGTGGGATAATGATCCTCTGTAAAGTGCTTTTAGAGCTACCTAAGGAAGAGTAACATTATTGTCTTAGTTTGCATTTATTTGCTAAAATATTTCTGAATCAGGGTGTTTCTCAGTACTGAACCTGCTAAAACTGAAACCAGAAGGTGCTGCAGTTGTATGTGATCTTGATGTAAAACCAGATTTTGTTCAAAAGCTGCTCCAAATTCCTCCAAAGTCCACAATTTTTGTAAGCCTCTAATGGGATCTGGTCTTAGTTCCAGATGTGTCATTCAACACAAAACATAAAAGAATATTGGATAATTATTTTGATGTTTTCAATAACAATTTTAACTTTTCCAAAAGTAAATAGTGTTTGAGTTATAGTTAACTGTGTTTTGAATAGTAACAGAGAGGTAGCTGTGTTAGTCTGTACTCTAACAAAACAAAGCAGCAGTCATGTAGCACTTTAAAGGCTAACAAAATAATTTATTGGGTAATGAGCTTTTGTCAGCTCTGTACTGGAAATATTGTATCTCCAGATCTGAGGAAGTGCGTCTGCCCCACAAAAGTTCATCGCCTAATAAATTATTTTGTTAGTCTTTAAAGTGCTACATGACTGCTGGTTTGTTTTGGTGTAAGGTGATTGATATTATTTATTATGTGTATTCTGCTGTTTTGTTGTGTTTTGAATGTAGCTTGTTTGTTTCAGATACCACTGTATTGTGCTATAAATACCTGTATAAAACATTTATTTCTTATTTTTCAGACACATCCAGTTATTTTTACACATTATCAAAACATTATAGTACAGCAGAAATGAACCTTAATATGTGGGTTATAGTTTAGTTATGAATGTTACATTTTATCAGAATGACACTTTCTATTAGCAGATTAACATATAAATCTATTCTTATATCACCTACTATAGCTACATGTAAAATTCCTTACTCTAAGTCCAGCATTCTACTTTTGTTCCATAATAATTGGCTTTTGTGATGGATATACTGTGTGCTGAATATATGAAAAATCTTGTTAGTAATTTGGACCTGTTTTGAGCAAATGTGGTTTTCATCAAGATCACATGAAATCGTGGTTCCCTGTGGTTACAGTTTTGAGGAGAACCCTGATTCTTGTTGTTATATTTTGTATTTTTATCTGGTTTCTAGTCCCAAATAAAACCCTCCATCTGAAAACACTCATCTTTAGAAAAATTCAGATCTGTACCTGAAAATTGAATTTCAGCTTCTTCCTTCATTTTATCCAAGAGGCACCAGAGTTTCTGGATTCTTGAACTATTGGACAAAGGGGAAAAATAAGAGAAATTTAAAATGTGTGTCTGGAGTCTGCAGTTCCTCTCTAAGGATTCCTTCCTCCAAACACTCACTGCAAAGGTGCAGCCTTACTTCAGGAGTCAATTTATATTCTACGACAAAGCACTTAAGCACATGCTCATCTTTAAACAGGTACTCTCTTTCCCCTGGCACTTGTTTAAAGTTAAGATTTCGGTGACATGCTTTGCTGAATATGGATGGACTTCAATATATGCTTAAATGCTTTGCTATATTGGGACTGTCATGTGGCTGGACTTTTATATTGGGTCTGGAAGCTATTTTAATGCCCAGTATGGCTGTTTGCCCCAAATATCATGCTAAGGGGGTTGTGTGAGGTGTCTGATGAAAGCTAATGATGCCCTGAATCTGTGTATGCTACTCATATGTATGTGTCATGTATGTAGGTAAAGTTATAGATTTTAGCTGTGTAACTGTATTAGAGAATGTTTGAATGCTGAGCTTCACAATAGGAGGTGTAAACTCAGCCTCAGCCAGTATATTGGGCTGAACAATAGGGTGGAAACCAGGTGCTCAGACACTGAATCCACATTCTAGATGCTTGGGATGTTTCAATGGGATGGAGACCACTGGTCAAGTGACCTGAACTGAGACAAAGGAACAGGTCCATTTCAGAAACTGGAGACTGTCTCCTGAGATTCATCCAATGGCAGTTTGCCACAACAACACACCTGAGTCAGGTGGGGCGGACCCTCAAGGGACTATGGGAAGAAGGAGGGTCTTTGTCCCTTAACAGAGGGGAAGAGAAGAGACCACTATAGAGGAGAGGCATGCTGTGGACTTAGCAGTGTCCATCTTGGATCCCTTGTCTTTTGGTCTCCAAGGGTCCATGTGCCAGCATGTGGACCCCCGTGGTCAGATCTGCAGTGCTTTGATATATTGACCAGGGGCTGGGACTGGGCCCTTTGGGGTCTGGAAGAACCTGTGTGGTGTTGGGTGAAACAGGCTTAAGAGCCTCTCACCTTAAGTTGGGGGTTGTTGGTCTGGGCTGGTATAGCAGCTGAGAAGTCTGTGGGTTTGCTTGTGTGGCTTCTGGCTGGTCAGAGGGGCTGGCAGAGGTACTGTTGTAGTTGGTTGGATTTGCCTTAATGAGAAGGCAATCCCAGCCTGAGGCTGTAAGTGGTCTGGATTTTAAGCAAAGGTACCCTGGGTTGATTTCTCTAGCTGTGCCCAGAAACCCTTTCCTATTACAGGGACCATACTGTGTACTGCTGTGTAAAGACTCATTGCTTACATCTACACAACCACAGAAAGTTGACTTAAGGTGTTCAGCTCCAGCTACATGCATAACATAGATGGAATCCATATACCTTAAGTCAGGTTACTTCAGGGTCTATACCCTGAGCGGGTGTGTGGGGTATCAATGAGAGAAATTCTCCCATGTACTTCTCTTACTCTTCTTGTTCAGGGTAGAGCAGCAGCGTTGACTGGAGAATAGTTTGGCAGGTCTTCACTAGACCTGCTTAATCAACCCTTGGTGTATCGATTTCAGAGCATGGAGCCCCATGATAGTGCAGATATGCCATTTAAGTCAATGCTATTACTCTCTTTGGTGCCCTAGTAGGGCACTCTAAGGACAGTTTGGAGGTTCACTTGCTGGCACCGGGCTTCCACCTGGCATGAATCAGTGAAGCTGCCGCTGAAGTTAAGGGAGCTGTGTGGATTTAGATCAGCCGAGTGCCTAGGTCTTTATGTTCCTGTGTGAAAAGTGCAACTTCTATGAGGTTGATCAGTGCCTGATTGTCTGCCCTCCTCCCATCTAACTTTTCAGGCACCATTCTCCCCTCCCTCAACCTTGGAATGTAAATGGTGAAGCAACTGCCAGGGCTTTGGGCTTTGTCAGCAAACATTTAGAGTAGGAGTCAAAAACTGAGAATTTAAGTAGTTGCTGAAGTGTCTTACTGATAACTGTGGCATATTGGCTTTTTATATGATAAAACCCCGTCAGGCGTTTTATGTGTGGGGAATGAAGACTAATGTTCTTATTACTTGTGAGTTACAACCAGGGCCATTAAACATGCTTAACACCAACCAGAAAAATGTACCTCTCATTTCTTACAGTCAGCATTGCCTTCCATTCCTCCTACTGCAAAAGGATGTGGAGCATATTTTGGCTTCATTTAGCTTATTTCCCCTTCCCACTATGATTCCAAGGTGCCCAGAAGAGGGTGGTGTACTTGTGCTCCAGTTCTTCTCCCGCTTTGCACCGTCAGTTCGTTGTCTTTAGCAGTACTTATTTTGTTTTTAAAAAAAAAAAAAAAAAAAAAAAAAAAAAAAAGAGGAGGAGCCACCACTGAGTTCCCAAGGCTGGGGTTGCTGGAGCAGCAGTGGGAGCTCCCAGCCCCTGCTGCTGTGGGGCACAGGGGCTCTGCCTACCAGCCCAGGGCACCCTCATGGCCATTGTGCTGCTGAAGGGCAGGTAGGGCCTCTGGCTCCCGGTCCTGTGCTGCCATAGGGTGAGAAGGCTCTGCTTCCCAGCCTCATGAGAGCCTCCCAGCCACTGACCCAGCTGCAGCGGGTCTGCTGGGGGCTCCAGCAGCCCCATGGCTGGGAGCTGACCCTGAGCCCCTCTGGCATCCCAGCTGCAGGAACACACACTACCACAAAAAAAAAAAAAAAAAAAAAAAAAAGCAAGCCCCGGTCTTTAGGGACGTGCTCCTAATTACCTTGGTGTTGCTGAGAAAGAATCAGCCTTCAGCTGAAATTGACTAGTGGCAGAAGTTAGTTTACATTTGCTTAGGTCTTTTTGTTTGTTTGCTGGAACTGAGTAATAAGAAGTTCTGTGAAAGCAGATGAAATATTTGTGCCCATAACCTGGCCAGAAATGAGCTGAAAATCCCTTGCCACAGTGCTGAAAAATATTTTATGGTTTGCTCCCCTTCTGCTAGTACTTCTGGGTGTTCTTATGTGACCTCTAGTGAAGGAGCCAGGGTTATGTTGTTCTGTACTGAAGTACTGCATCTCTCAATACTTAAAAATTCAGTACAGTATTTGGAAGAGTTACTGTAGCATATTCTAGATATAACATAGGCTCTAAGGCAGAAAATATGAATTAATATCTGCATTTTAAACTCAAAATAGCGCTTAAATAAGACTTATGTGGTTCATATATCTTGTGTTGGCTGGTTGTGCAGGAGCCAATTTGCCCCTGATAGCATAGGGTAATTTATAGTGGGAATGGAAGACGACCAGTTATTGATTTCAGTGTCTATAAAACTGGCCTAAAACCCAGCCTTGTGTATTTTCTATAAAACAAACTACTGAGCTCTTGTTAATATATATATTACAGTAAACGTATTTCATGGTAGTACAAATATTTTCCTGGGGTAACATGGTTAATAACCGTTTGGTTGATATGTAAGAATTTTGAATAATTAATTCCCATGGGATTAGCACAGCCTGAAGCCATACAACAGAGTCACTAACCTAGGCTGTGCAGGCAAAATAGCTCAGTGACTTGGCTGGCACCTCTGGAGTTTGGGAGTGTGGGGGACAATCCCAAATGTGTATGGAACATTGATTTCACCCCAGTGATCACTTTCACGCAAGCTGCCTTCCACTTTCAGATTCTCAATCAGTTCCTCCCTATTTGTTAAAATCAAATCTAGGACAGCTTCCTCCTGATATGTTTTTCAACGTTCTGAAATAAAAAGTTGTCTCCAATGCAGGCCAAGAACTTACTGGATAGTCTGTGTGTCACTGTGTTGGTTTCCCAACATATATCTGAATAGATGAAGTCCCCCATCACAACCAAATCCTGGGCCCTGGATGTTTTTGTTAGTTGTTTAAAAAAAGCCTCATCCACCTCTTCCATCTGGGTAGGTGGCCTGTAGTAGACTCCTAGCAGGACATCACCCTTGTTTTTCACCCCTTTTAGTTTAATCCAGAGGCTCTCAACACATCCGTTTCCTATGTCCATCTCCACCTCAGTCCAAGTGTGCACATTTTTAATATACAAGGCAACACCTCCTCCCTTTTTCCTCTGTCTATCCTTCCTGAGCAAGCTGTACCCTCCCATACCAACATTCGAATTATGTGTGTTATCCCACCAAGTTTCCGTGATGCCAACAATGTAACAGTTGTATTTATTTATTAGCACTTCCAGTTCTTCCTGCTTATTACCCATACTTCTTGCATTTGTGTATGGGCATCCAAGGTATTGATTTGATCTTGCCTCCCAGTTTTGCCCTGACCCTCCTTTTTCTCTGCCATTATAGCCCGCCTTCCCTCGCATTTCCAACCCATCTCCCAGATCTCCATCTTCTCTACTTACCCGTGGGCTTTGCTTCCCTGTCCCCATTGAACCTAGTTTAAAACCTGCCTTACTAGGTTAGCCGGTCTGTGTCCAAATAGGGTCTTCCCTCTCCTCGAAATGTGAGCGCCATCTCTGCCTAGCAGTCCTTCCTGGAATAGCATCCCGTGGTCGAGGAAGTCAAAGCCCTCCTGGTGACACCATTTATGCAGCTGGGCGGTCACCTCCAGGATGCACCTGTCTCTGCCTGGGCCCTACCTTTGACAGGAAGGATTGAAGAGCCAAACTCCTGTGTGCCAAACTCCTTCACCTGTACTCCCAGAGCCCTGTAGTCACTCTTGATCCACTCAGTGTCGCACCTCACAGTATCGTTAGTGCCCACATGGATGAGTAGCGTGGGGTAGTAGTCAGAGGGCCGGATAATCCTCGACAATACCACTGTAACATCTTGGGTACGGGCCCCTGGTAGGCAGCATACCTGCCGAGATGCAATATCAGGGTGACAGATGGGCGCCTCTGTTATCAAGCCCCAATTTGAGTAGCTCTAATATACACTCAGTTGCCTTGATTGGGAAAAGATGTCATCACCAAGAGGGGGAGACTGTAGTGTCAGGGATTGTTTCAGGCCTTGATTCAAGTCTCTGAAGAAAGTTTAAGTTTGGCTTCTCCACAACTTGTGGGGCCATGCTAAATTGAATTGTCATGGTGCCACCAATGATCCTGGTACTCCTGGAAGTTGTGAGGAGTAAGGAAAGTCAATGGGAGAATTTCTCCCCTTGACCTCCTGCTGTAGGGATGGTGGCAAAAATCGATTTTAGATAGGTCGACTCCAGCTATATTATTCTTATAGCTGGATTTGTGTATTTAAAATCAGTTTATCTCCCAGTGTAGACCTGGCGTAAGAACTGTGCACATCCCATTACTGTGGTTATCACTCCTCTGACCCCAGTTTCTCCTTTGTGTGTATATCTAATCTTTGAGACGGTCAGTTCTTCATGGTAGGGATTGTTGTTTCTTAGATGCTTGTGCAGTTGGACCATAATCTAGTTGCCCTGTAGATGCTAGCGCAATATAAATGTTAAATAATAAATTGTACTTGTTGCATCTATTGAACTTTCCATTCCATGTAAATTTTGCACAGGCAGAAAGGGAACTAGAGAGAAATGGAACAGAGGAGCAATGTGTGCTACATTAAGACCACTGGAGGAATCACCCTACGTCTTAAACATGGAACATAGTCCTAATATTTGTTACTAGAGTCTTTGACCTTGGATAGCAGTTAACTGAGTAGTTTTTGAGCAGTAGGTAGAGGAGAGGGACAGGTGCCAGAAAGAAACTATGGGCTGGGCTCAGGGGGGAAAAAAATTGGAAGATAGATAATGGGAACAAGCATAATAGAACCTGAGATGTGATGGAATTAAAAAATACAGGATCAGAATCTTCTTTACAGTAGAAAGAGCAAATAAATTCCTTGTTGGAACAGAGCTTGGCAGAGATGACTGGAACATCAGGTGCTGACGTCTGGTGTTGGAGAGGAAGCGACAGAAGCAAGGCAAACTGTGACAGACCAAGCAGGGAGTCTGAAGGCGTCTGTTTCAACAGACTCTCGGAAGGAGATAGAGCAACTGCTAAGTGAAGCCCAGGGAGGCTACTGACTTCAGTGGAGGGGCAGATAAGACTTCATTGCTACAAGAGTTGTGGAATGGAATTCTGATGGGGGCACTAGAATTTTCTGGTGACTTGGGATGAGGAGGGAGTCCTTTTCTTTCAGGTAATAATCTTGTTTTCATTAAACGTTTGTCTCTGTCTTGTAGCACTAAATGCTGGACTTTGTATCACGTCCCATAAGATCTCTTTCTATAAACCCTGTCAGTTTCTCTCAAAGCTGTCTCTCTGGGTTTTTCTTGGAGAAGTATCAGATTCCCTCACTCAGCTCCAGTGCTGTTTTCTCTCCCCCCCCCGACCTCAGGCTGAACAAACTGGCAGCCATCTGGTCAGCGTGATGAGGCACAAAGCCCTTGTTTTAAATCTGCATCTCAGAAGTTCAGGCAAGGTCATCCTAGACCTCATAGGCTATGTCGACACTTGCCCCCTTCTTTGAAGGGGGCATGGTAATTAGGATGATGGGAGATTACCAATGAAGTGCTGAGATGCATATGCAGCACTTCATTAGGCAAATTCTCCCCTGCCGCAACTTCGAAGTGTGAAACTTTGAAGTGCCAGCGCACCAAAGGGTTGCATAGTGCAGTCATGTTTATTCAGGAACTCACTGACATCTTCAGTCTCTTTTTCTGGAGAAGACATTCCCAGTCTGCCCACCTTTCCTGAAATTCCTCTTGCCTAATTAAGGTTATTGTAAGTCTTTCATTTGGTCCCAGGCTGCTCTTTTTTTTTTTTTTTTTTTTGGCTTCATTAAAGATTTCCATTTTTTCCCCCATTGGATGTACTAAACTGCACCGAGCTTAAAATGCATAACCAAAAAAAATGCAGATACGTTGAGTCGAACCACATGACCATTTTATTTGTTTAATTGCCCCTTTTTTTAAGAGCTGAGACAGAGCTCAGCCCAGGCTGAACTTCTGATACGAATGTAATGAGAATATATTGCAGTGTTTGTCATCTGAAAGAGTATTAGCCCCCACTGAGGCAATAGATATGATTTTCCTGAAGAAGAACAAGGAATACAGAACAGTGAGAATGTCATCTTGAATTCTTCATTAGGCCCTTTAAAACAGCAGGATGTGCTGAATTTGATTAATGAATCTCATCCTAATTGATAATTCATTTATTTCTCAAAACAAACCAAGGCTGAAAGGGGCTACTCCTTACTGTAACCTGAAGTGGAACAGGGAGTACATGGCTACCCATTTTACTACCTAGGAAGCTGATAATGTGAAGGGGTTTCTCTCATACTTGGATTACATCTTTTATTGGGAAGTATCGAGGAAGATCCCGTTTCACAGCCAGACATTAAAGCCTTTTAATGCAGGTTCACAGAATCTATCAGTTGACTGTGCTGTATCCATCCAGGCAGCGGAAAAAGAAAAAGTGTGTGTAGTGGAGAAGTCTTAATACCTCTACACAGTAGAACGCTTCAAAGGCAAGCACAATGGAGAGGAAACCCAGAGCAGGGGAAAAAAAAAAGAATAAAATCTCCTTGCTTGGTGCAGAAAAACAAAGGGAACTACAGCCATGGTAAACTGATTTTGCACTGCGTATAGGTTGGTCCATTGGAAGGCTTTTTGAACCTTCCACTGCAGAGATCATTGTGCAGAACAGTAAAGGGAGGCTATTTAGGAGGCCTGTCACATCCGTCAGCGGAGCCCACGAATGGGAGGCAGGCATTTATTTCTGAATGGTGACTCTGCTGAAGAACAAAAAGGGGTGGAGATGGACATCTTTTGGTGATACATTAGGCTGAAGGGAGGATTGATCTATGCTGCTAAAATGGAGGTACTGCTGTACTTGGCCCAGTCCTGAGGAATTCTTTATTATACCTGTGAGAGAAGAAATATGAAAACTGAACTTTGCAAAATAAACAGAGCTGAAGGTATGAAGAAAGTGTGTTGTGCTACAAAAATATCAGGTGTCTCTAAAGATTGATTAAGACCAGCCTAAAGTAAACCAGCCTTCAGCTGTATGATACTATTGACTAAAGTGGCACCTTACTTTTTATTTATTTATTTATGTATTTATTTTTGGCTGAGTACATTTGACCTCCTATATGTGATTATTTTATTGATTTGTTTTATAATGTTATGTTTTCATAATTGCCTGTCCCTTTTGCAATGTTTGTTGCCATAACCTACAAGATATAATTAATATGACAAGCAACCAATTCTACCATAAACGTTAACTGCCCACTTCGCTAAATATCTTGTCATGGCTCCTGTATGCTTGTGGTTCCTTGATATTAGGAAATACAGGATGACCCTCTGTAATCCAGCGCTCTTGAGACCAGACAGGTGCCAAATGAGAGAATTTGAGGGACCGCGGGAGGTAAATAATGTTTAGCAGCATTATCAACACTTCCACTGCTGACTGGGCTCTTAGAAGACATTTAGGGGTAAATTACAGCTAAATAACAGCACAGAACACTGAGAGCCAGGACTGGTGGCTGGAAACAAGATTTATGGGACCACAAGAAACTTGGCCACACCAATAAGTGGTTGTCCGTCTAACTAAAATCATGCTGGATTATGGATGTTGCTGGGCTAGAGAGGCTCAACCTGTACTTTAACTTGCCTTTACAGAATAGCCCTGTAGGTAGTATAACTACCAGGCTAAAGGATGTCCTGAGATGGGGCTTGCTCATTCTGTCCTATTTCAGCTCTTCTGTTTTGTATAAATGCTTATATCATTGGGCCAGAGAGACCAAGCAAAAGTGAGACTGACTTTATAGTTCTGTAGTGAGAACATTTGCTTGGCAAGTGGGAGACCCAAGCTGGAGTCTCTTTTCCAAGAATATTTCATCTGCCCTAGAATAGACAGTTGTCTGGAGATTAAGGCGCTCATTTTGAATGTTCTGCTTTTGTCCTGATACAGAAGAGGAAACTTTTTGACACCTTTGAAATATCCATAGGCCAGGAAGATCATTTCCCACTCAGCTTTAATCTCAGTGAAGGAATATCATCAAGTTGCATTTGGGGTGAATGTTAGACTTTGTAAAGTTGTACTTTTACAATTTACAAATGGTAGAAATACTCATTTTTCTCACTGCCGATAGGTGCAATTGTTTTTAAACAAAAACCATTCTCATGTAGCATTGGCAACCAAATATTGCAGTCTTGAGCCATGACTTGTAAATAAAATTTTCTGGTGACATTGAATGTTCTTTGTGCAGTGCAAGAAACTCAGAAATAATTAGTGAAAACTAAGTTGCAAAGTAAAAAATACTTCTTGTTTGAGCCAACTAAGTTTATATCATTAAGGGCTCAAATTCTGCGCTGAGTGGGAAGTCAGTTTGGTTAGACTGGATATACATCAGAATTACTGAGGACAAGATTATACCAACTAGCAAGGAAAAGTGTTTGTTATGAATTTAAAATTGATAGTGTCTCTTTATGGGTGAATTGACCAGTCTATTCATAAACTGTGATTTTTATTTCATTTTTTCATTTCTTTGTATCCATGGCCTTAAAAACAACAAAGAACTGAAATGGGGAATTTGTGACCCTGGCTGTGATTATCTTTATCACTTATGTTACAAAAACATTTTTAATCTACTTTTATTCCATTTTAGTTCTAGAGGGCTGGAAATAAATTTATACTTGGTATCAAATGCTCTTTAGTGAAGCTTTTGACAATAATCTTTAATAATAATTCTTTGCACTTGTATGGTGCTTTTCATTGTAGAGCGCTTTGAAAACTGTTCCATTAAGCCTCAGACAATAACCCTTTGAGATAAGTAAATATGGAGTGTGGAGCTGTAAATTCCCATCAAACACTATGGGAAGGAGGAGTGTCTGATTTACAGGACTCTGGTGTTGTTCAGTGGAGTCCCCTGCAGGACGAATGAAAGTTTATGGCTCTAGAATTGTACTCCCAGTTTCAAAGTGGAAAGCAAAGTCAGAGGTAATTGATTTGACTGAGACCACATAGCAAATCTGTGTTTGAACTGAGAATAGGACCTGTGCATCCTGTGTCCCAGGGATGGCCAACCCGTGTCTCTCAGGCCACATGTGGCTCTTTGACCAATGAAATGTAGCTCCTGCTTGGCGCCACCGTGCCAGGAGTGCTCACCACCACTCTGCACACATGCCCCGACATCTGGAGGGAGAAGCGTGTGGTGGTGCCGGTGGTGGCTCCGGTAAGTTGCCAGCATTGGGTTAGAGCAGGGAGGCTGGGGTTGCCCGGCTCTGGGGGCAAGGGAGGGAGGGGGATGAGTTTAGAGGCGGGAGAGCATTGAGCAATGAATTATATGTTTATACATCTACATGTAGCTATAGATACATAAAAGTAAATATATAATGCATGGGTGTTTGCACTCTACAGCTATTTTGCTTCTTCATCTCCAGCTGGTTGGCCATCCCTGATGTATCCTGTGCTTTTTGCTCTAGCCACTCCGCACAGCTCATCCGTGAAGTGTCAACATGTTCTTAACCTCCATCTCCCCTCCTCCCTCCCAGTGTTGCTCCATTCCAGGTAGCACTGACCTGGTGGGTGAGAAGCATTTTGTGAGGCTACACAAAAATGAACGTGTGAGGCAGTGCCGTGTTGCGGATCTGGCAGCCCTCTTGGAAAGAAGAGAGAGGGCTCTCTTCTTAGCTGAGCCTCTGACCAGATGCGTGATCCTGTCCCTCTCCGTGATTCAGTGTTTCCCCTTCCACCGTTTGCCTGTTTGGTCTGTTTAGATTGGAAGCACTTTGTGTTAGGGGTTTGTCCCTCACTGGGTGTTTTGTGTAGTGCCTGTGCAACAGGGACTTAATCTCAGGTCAGGTTCCTGGGGGAACTTACCTACACAGGGAGACAAGCCTTAGGACCCCCAAGCCCCATAAGCAGGAGCCAGCTGATTTGGGTCAGCTGTGGGTTTTTGCTGCCTGTGTAGACATATCCCTAGAGGTTTTGTGGTACAAATAAATAATATCTGATGATTGGAGCTGCCCAAGAGAGCGAAATAACTAAAGTTCACCATTAGCATGAACACACGGAAGGTGAAGTCCTTTACCAAAAAGCGATTTCTTAGAATTGCATTTATAGACTAAGGGCCAGATTTTGTGTGCCTTAGTCTGCAGTATGTCCCATTTGTTTAGATTGAGATCAGGACCCCATTCTGCTAGGCACTCTGCAGACATCTAGTGAGAGACAGTTCCTGTCTGAAAGAACTTACCGTCTAAATAGACAAGACAGACAAATGGCAGGATGGGAAACAGGTTCTGCCAGGAACAAATGATGCAGAAGAGTGTGAGACTGAAACATGGTTAAAGAAATACAACTGGAGAGGGGGAAAGAGTTAATTTGAGGGTCTGGTCAGTGCTGATTTCTTCCTGATGGTTTATTTAAGAGGACTGGATGTAGCTGATTTGTACAGCTTTTGTACAACTGCTAACCTGGGGCTGTCTCATTTCTCAGGGAACAAAGCTTTTGATGAAACTGTTTGTGTGCTAGGTTGTTCAGCCTCAACACACATACAGATCGTGAGCAAGCCTTAAATGAGAACTTTCATCCTTTGGCTGGTGTATGCCTTCTATTAGTGTCAGATTCTGATCTCACACTGGTGTAAATCAAGAGTTACCCACTCCTCAGACCAGTGTCAGAACAGAATCAGGTGCACTGTTTTAATAGTTTATTTTTAGTTATAATCAGTGGGCTTTATTCACTATCACCCTGAGCCTAGTGCAATGATTTGCTCTGGTGAACAGTGTATATACCCACTAATACATAGTAGTGGTGACTTGGGCCTGATGGATTTATTTTTTCCCAGCCTGTATCCCTCCTGCCTCCTAAATGTTAAATTACAAAGTTCAGCTTCTGCAGGTAACTTGTAGCACATATGGTTAGCCCAGCCACCTGGGGTAGAGCCAGTTTGTCCTGCAGGCTTGTGCTGATTGGCGGTGTGGTTAGTTTGGGCTGAAAATGAAATGTGCAACTTGAATTTTATCACATCCTAAGAATTTAGAAATCATTGAAGGGAAATCAATTAACAATTTGATTAGCTGCCATGCAATTCTCCTCACCCCACATTTGCTCCTATCAAAAACTAATTTGCTGAATTCCATGACCATTCGTCACAGGTGTCACAGTCTGCACTAGAGCTCTGTAATTTGTCCAGTTATTCTCTTCTCTTTCACCTCTAGCTATTGATTATCAGCTGTGCATATCACTGTTTTAAGAAATCTTAACTGCTTTGGAGCTTCAGAAATGTCTTTAAGGGCACTGAGCTTCTGTATGACTAAGTTAGATTTCAACAAATTGTTTGTAGAGAATGCAGATGTGCCTGGAACTTAAGAGACAAAAACCAAGGCCTTTATGGATAAGTCTTATAGAGTTTAATGAGTGTGAAACCAGTGAGACTATGTAGAAATGGAATAGGTTTTTAGAACTCTCTCTGGACTGAAATGAGATCCATTCTTAAGGGTTTCCTTGATGAAACCTATGGAATCACCTAGAAGTGGTTTCTTTTAAATTCTGTAATGTAATGACTATAGAAAATTTATCATGTCCTTTTAAACTTTCTAGGATTTTCCCATAAATGGTAGGTTGGCACCATCACTGGTGGTGGTGGTGTGGAGATTACCAAATACTTATGGGTATGGAAATACCCTTTTAAAGCAGTGTGCCCATACCAGTAATCTGTATGTTGCACTTTATGGAACTGACATTTTTCTGACTGGCACTAAATGGATGAAGAGGTTTGTGGTGGCAATTTGCAGGGAACTTAAGCATGTGATTAATGTTCAGCACGTGCTAATAAAGCCCATCATTGTCCACTGAGTTGCTCAAACGTGCCTCAGCTCTGTTGAAGTCAAGAGACTTACACCCATATTTAAATGCTTTGCTGAACAGAGATGGAGTTACACACATGCTTAAAATTAAGAAGATACTTCAATGCTTTGCTTAATTGTTCATGTTCTGGAGTATGGAACACCCTCTCTGCTGTCAGGGGCATCTGAGAGCTCTCCACACTTCACAGGTTCAGTCAGTACAAAATGAGTCAATATGGAAAGATTTGCTAATATAAATTATAAGAAATGCAGAGGTTTGTGCTGCAATAAGGAATACTCCAAACCAGTATGTCTCTATTCAGAGAAGTATTTTAACTGAAGATACCAGCCCTGCAGGGTAATTGGAAAGGAAGCTGTAAGGGAGAGGAATAACTTTGCACTGGAGACCTGAGTAGGCATAACTCAGTGTAGATGGGGGGAGCTGGCATTCCGTACTTAGGGTGCCATTTGTTGAACAAGCATGGGACCAAAATCACTTCGTGGACAGATGGAAGAAGCCTCCTCTGTGTATCTCTGTGAATTGATGGAAGAGCTGAAGTCATGCCATTAGTAGTCCTTGTAGATGTGATCTGGCAACATTCTGAGCTCCTTCCATTCCCATAGACACTTGTTGGCATTCAGGGGGCTGAGGATCTTAAAGGAGATGCTCAGCATCTTGCAGAATGTGGCCCCATGTGTGCAATATGTGCATTCCAACCACCTTGGATATAAATAACATAAGATGTAAAAACAAAAGATCTTAATGAAAAGAGAAGAGAACAGCGTGATTCTGAGCCTATCTGCAGGCACGAAAGGCTGACAGCAGCTTGTATGGAACGCGTATTTAATGGAAGTGAGGATGGCAACAGATGGGTGGGTTTGTAATGAGAGAGTTTAGAAATTAAAAATGGGTCTCATTTACCAAATACATATGCAGTGTAACTTATTTTTTATAATCCTCACTTTCCATTTTTGAAGTGATACCTTAGTTCTGAGCGAAATGAAAAAAAAAACAACCCTCTGCACAGTATCTTTATAGTCCAAGTATCATGCAGGGATTCTTGCAAACTTAATCTATTACATTAAAATACAGTCTCAAATTAAGTATAGACTGGAAATCAGCATTACTGGGACAAAGACAAATCTGGCCCCTTGCAAAGGTTGCATCACAGTCTGAGGATAACTGTGACATAAGTCCTGAGGATTTCGTAGTGAGGCAGACAGGGACTGAGGGGACCCACTTGGCGCCTGGTGATAACTGAGTAACTGGATCCACAAAGGTCTCAAGAAGTGTGTCCACAAGTGATAATGTTTGAAAACACAAGATAAAATGGAGTTTTTTGGATCAGATAATTCATCAGTGTTAAATAAATTCTGAACTAGAGGCAAACTTTATAGTTGGCCCCCATAACCTATAAAAAGAGAGCAATCAACACCCAGATTCTGAATTTGAATATCTATGAACCTCTAAAAAGTTCAGATTTGCATCTGTGGCCTGTTTGTGTGATACTTAGATCGTTCTCCATTTAGCCACTATTACACTCCATATCTGAGATGATGTAAACCTGACCCCTCCAGCTCAGATAATTGATTTCTTCTTCATGTGGCTTCAGAAAGTTTCAGATGAAGAACTGTGTGTTTGAAAGGAACACAAGTAACAGAGGTGGAGGAGAAAAGAAGCAGATGCACCTGTCAGCTTTATGAATGAAAAGCACATTAAATGGCACCATCAATGCTCAGATATTTTTAGTGCCAGCCTGCACAGATGGGTGGACCATTCTGTACATGTTTTTATGCCCATCATTTGATGTAGTGAGGTACCCTTGGACTAGTTATTCAAACTCATATAGTGCAAGAAATTGAGCTTACTTCATTCTGCACATGGATCACATGGTCTTGTATGAGGTTCCCAAAGTTTGCAGAACTGCTGACAATAAGAAATCCCACAAAGGTTGGTTGGCATGAGGGGGGCTGATGGCCTTCAAGGTAGGAGATGTCAGAGGAGTTGGAATGCTCAGGGTGAGGGGATACAGGGTGTGAAGTACTTATGACCCCAATCAGTCTGTCCTCAAACTGCTAAATATTGCTGGCTTGTGGAAGATGGGGAGGCAGCTGCAAGAACATTCATATTCTCCTGTTCTCCTGTTTGCATGCTGCTGCAAGCTTCAGTCACCTAAAAACTCAGGCTCTATTTTCCATGAGAGCTGGTGTCTCACCATGTTATCCTATAGGCATCTGCCGTCAGTCTCCTGTTTGACATATGTATCAGGAGGTACAGAAATAGTCCAGTGAAGGTTGGTGAAACTTAAATGGCTGAGACAGCTGAGAAAATGAGTGAAAAATTCAAGATGATCTCCAGCCTGTTGGGTAGTAGCCTGTTACTTAGTTATTTTGCAGTGCAGCTAAATGTGCATTGACAGCTTTGAGAAACAAACACCATTTTTTTGTTTTGTTTTGTTTTTTTGTTTACTAGGACCTCAGAAAATGTATGGTAGCTGGCCTGGCCATATGCAGTGTGATCAGGTAGTGAAATGAGCGCAAGAGTGCATTGCTCCCCAAAATGTGGTAGTATGCTGGTTATGCAAGTTTCAGTGCCCGTGAATAATCCGCAGACTCCCCCTTCCCAGCCAGCCATGTGCTTTATGTACTCAGTGTGCCTCTGAATACATATGTCTCCTTGGAAAGATCGACTGCTAAGATTCTGAAAGGTTCTGGGAAGTGAAGTTGGCTGAAGCAGAAGTGTTGCATGTCTCGGGGAGGAGGAAGGTTTCATGCAGTGCTTGTGGGAAGGAGCGGCTTGGCAGGCAAGCAGAAAGGACAAGCTTACAGGGGTGCACTTTTGGTTTTCAGGAAGGTTTTAGATGGGGTAATTGCAGAAAGGAAAGGAAAAGCTCAGAACTGGTTGCAGAGCTGAAAAGGGGGGAGCTGGCCAGCAGAGATTTAAACACGCAGAACACGCTGGCGTCCTAGAGGACAGGAGAGGTGATTAAAAAGGTTCAGAGCTCTAAATCCTGGCTCTCCATGGGACCTTTTAGAGCCCGTTGAAATGAATGGCCAGATTTCAGTCAGCCTGGAGACAGGCTCTGGGCACACGTTCACTCATTGATGTACAGTTATGGTTCCTTAAACTTACATTAGCGTTTTGGTTTTGCAACTATATTTCTGTTAGTGACTAGATGCTTCGAGTTCCTCTTTGCAAGTATTTAATGTTCTCTTTGGGCCATGGGGTTCATTGGAGTCACTCAGCCCTCAACCTTGTGCCGCCGAGCTCACCTGAGGTTTGTAGTCTGGTCTAATAAAATGTGCCCAAGTGCTTAATTATCCTTTTGACTCTAATGAAACTTGAATTAATGAATAGTGCAGTCACCAGTAACATGTTCGTATAATTTGTTCTATACCAGAAAGTGCTTCAGCAGCCTCATCAGATGACTTGGGAGACCCCAAGGGCAATGTTGTTCACGAAAGAAAAGAACTTAGTGCCAAAACCATGACTTTGGAGTGGGGTGACTGGACTTGCTAAAGGGAAATGGGAACACTACATAGGGTTAGCCTGATGGCCACCCTCATCCCCACACTGCAAGACTGGGGCTGCTTGCCCTCCCCCACCCCCATATGTTTGTCCGTACTTCACTTTTGTCAAACGTGGGCATTTGTCCTGCTGTCTCTTGACAACAGATCTGCACCTGCAGTACCTTCTGATCATGATATGGTCTGAATTAGAGCTTCAGCTGACCTCTAATAAATAATGTGGAGATATACCTATCTCACAGAACTGTAAAGGACCTTCTGAGGTCATTAAGTCCATTCCCCTCCACTCACAGCAGGACCTATCACCCTCCCTGACACTTTTTTTTTTTTAAATCTGTTTGCCCCACATCTCTAAGTGGTCCCCTGAAGGATTGAGTTCACATCCCTGCATTTTGGTGACCAATGCTCAAACCACTGAGCTGAGCTATACCTCCCCGCAAGCAGTGTCAAATTTTTTACAAACCTCATTTTTATTTTTTGTGCGCAGTTAAGATTTTATGGTGTTTCATTGCATTTTGCTCGAAGTTGTTGTTGCGTTTTTTTAAAGAAATGCTTAAAGGGGGGAAATTGAGAAGTTGGTAGCTCCCTGGATCTGGTGATGGTGTTTTTTTTTTTTTTAAGTTGGAAGTTGCTCTGCCTGATATAGTATTGTTGGGGTCCAGCTCTTTTATCAGAGCAGTCACAATGGGTCAGATCCTCAGCTGGTATAAATTGGCATTGCTCCAATGGTGGCAAAGCAACATAGCCCAGGCTTGAATTCTCATGTAGTATTTCCTGGAGACTCCCCCGTCCCCCCCAGTTCACACCCACACCCATTTTGGGATCAGCATATAAGTGCTGGGTTTAAAAACATTTACCTGTGCTCTGCTCTGGACAGCTCTGGCTCATGTTAGCTGTGTCTACACGTGCACGCTACTTCGAAGTAGCGGCACTAACTTTGAAATAGCGCCCGTCGCGGCTACACGTGTCGGGCGCTATTTCGAAGTTAACTTCGACGTTAGGCAGTGAGACGTCGAAGTCGCTAATCTCATGAGGGGATCGGAATAGCGCCCTACTTCGACGTTCAACGTCGAAGTAGGGACCGTGTAGACGATCCGCGTCCCGCAACGTCGAAATTGCCGGGTCCTCCATGGCGGCCATCAGCTGGGGGGTTGAGAGATGCTCTCTCTCCAGCCCGTGCGGGGCTCTATGGTCACCGTGGGCAGCAGCCCTTAGCCCAGGGCTTCTGGCTGCTGCTGCGGCAGCTGGGGATCCATGCTGCATGCACAGGGTCTGCAACCAGTTGTCGGCTCTGTGGCTCTTGTGGTGTTTAGTGCAACTGTGTCTGGGAGGGGCCCTTTAAGGGAGTGGCTTGCTGTTGAGTCCGCCCTGTGACCCTGTCTGCACCTGTGCCTGGCACCCTTATTTCGACGTGTGCTACTTTGGCGTGTAGACGTACCTTCGCAGCGCCTATTTCGATGTGGTGCCGCGCAACGTCGAAGTTGAACATCGACGTTGCCAGCCCTGGAGGATGTGTAGACGTTATTCATCGAAATAGCCTATTTCGATGTTGGCTTCACGTGTAGACGTAGCCGTTAAGTCCTGAGCATGGCCATTTTACACAGGCTCAGGATCCAGCACAAAACTACATTTCTTTAGGTGTGTGGTCACTTGAAGTCCATTTCCTCCATACTCCCTTACCAAGATGTTCCTATGAATCTCCATTTCCCTATCTCAGTCAACTGCTTTTGCAGTGTGACTAACAAGGTTTTTGTAATAGGGTGATTATTTCTGGGCTGCCTTTAAGAAAACTAAAAAATGGTGCAAAATTATTATATAATACCTCTGATTTTGCTGTAAGGAATTTTTTGTTCCATTTTTAGTGCTCAAAGATGGACTTTTACACTGCGGTCTATCTTTTAAAAGGGCAAAGTCCTGGAATATGAGGCTTGTGGATTGAACCCTTCCACTTGAATTATAATCAGATGTTGTATTTACATGCAAATTCAGATCTGTACTCTGTTAACATGTTAGTTGCCTCAGTCTCTGGACGGTTCATCTATTTATCATTTGTTTGCACTGTGAACACAAGAATGATATACATCACATTGTTTACTGTCCCAGTGCCTGCTGTAAATTGCACTGCATAAATTGACTTGAGATGCTTGCTCTTGTGTCTTTGAGTCTCCAGATGTGGGTTAGCCAAGAAGCAATAGTTTGCACTATTATCATGTGACTTGTACATTTTGGTTTCCCAGGCAACAGAATGGGGCTCAGATGAAGACACCAGGAGGTCCTGTCAGAGTAAAGGAAAAACTGAGGTAAGTTTTGCGTTGGCACAAAGAGGCTGTGGTTAAATTATTTGCTTCACACTCTTGGAAATACATGCAGGGAACATCTGACACCAGCTCAAGTTTGTAAATCTACAGTGTTTTAGAGCCTAAGCTACACAGAACAAACCATTTCAAAGGCCCCCTGTTCCAGTTATTAGATCTGCTCTGCATGAAAAGGTAGTTCACTGCTGGAAGGAAGTTATTTGTGAAATATCAGAGAGCAGAATGGTGGCAGATGGGGAGTAACAATTATTATATAGCTGATACTGATCAGGTCAGCTCACTCCTGGTGTGAAGCCATGAGATTCTAGCTGTGTGCCATGTCCTTTTGCATTCAGCTTTATTTGCAGACAAGCACATGTTGTGGTGTGATTCACTCAAATGGCAGTGTTTGAGCTGATGACACAAAACAGTTCGCTATATCAAGGAGATCACAACATTTTTTTAGATCACTCCAGCTTCCTAGAATGCAATTCAAATCAAAATCAGTCCGTATAAAGAGGTTGGATTCCCATACGCCTGAGTTTTTGTATGTTTTTGATTCGAGTTTAGGTCAGCCTCCACAATTTGCAAATAGGCCTTGTCTTCCTAAGAAACCCAAATAACCCTCTGATCTGAAAGCTGGGAACTTAGGGATGTTTTAAATAAAGACCCCAAATGAAACTGGGGCTCCATGGTGCTTGTGCTATATGTATGTATACGATAAACTCTTTTTCATATCCAGCTTGCTGTCATCCAGCACTTTCAAATAACTGGCACTTTAACCCTAAGTAAATTTTAGTTACATTTTCCATAGGTACAATATAGTGAAAGTAAATACAAATAAATACAGCAAATTCAGTAATAAGTTCACAGTGTAAAGCACTACTGTTGTTGGTACATAAGTACTTGGCATACAGGTTTGTTTGTTTCTTAATATCTAATCTTATTTTTCTTTAGTGTTATGCACTGCGAGGTATACCCCTCTATTATCCAGAATATTGGAATATCCAGCAGGTTCCTGGGCCCGGGGCTGCCTGCTATGAAAGAGTTTACTGTAGTTAACAAAAGGTCCTTGCCACAAAAAAGCTTAGCTTAAACCAGATGGAGGAGCAAAGGAAGTATCATTACCCTTGCTTTACATATGCAGAGACCAATAGAGCAGCCCATCCTCACCCATGAAATCTGTGGCAGCATAAGTGCTGACTCTGTGGGTGCCCGGGTCTGGAGCACCCATGGAAAGAAATTAGTGGGTGGTGAGCACCAACTAGCAACCAGTTTCCCCTCCACCACAAATTCTCCCATTTGCCTTCCCAAGCCCCTCTGATTCCTAGTATCTCCTGCCTGCTGTGATCAGCTGTTCCACTGCATGGAGGACAGACTGGGAAGGAAAGGAATGTGGAGGGCGCTCGGGGGAGAGGGTGGGAAGAGGCAGGACAGGGATGAAGTGAGGCTTGGCAGAAGGGTTGGAGTGGAAGTGGGGTGGCGTGGGGTGGGGAAGAGATTTGGTAGGGTAAGAGGGAGGAGTCATATGGAGGCTGAGTCTGGGGCAGTGTGGTGGTTAGAGCACCTTTGAGGCCTGGAGGAAGCTGGCACTTGTATGTGGCAGAACCAGACATTGAACTGAGCTTTCCTGCATCCCAGACTGGTGCCTTAACCCCCCTATTGTCTTCTTACCTTCCATGTGCTGATTTCATGCTTACCCAGCTAAGAATGCTAGCTTGAATTTCACAGCGAGGGCCGGTCTCTAATACAAAGTCTCCTGTGAACTTGGAACCAAACAAAGCAAGTGCCGTAGGACAGTGACTGGAATCTGATAGACAGAACATATACAGTAAACTCTTTCGTATCTGACTGCCTGGGACTGGGAGGCTGCCAGATATTCAAATATTCTGGATAATAGAGAGGTATACCTTTCAGTGCATAACACTAAAGAAAACAAGATTAGATATTAAGAAACAAAAAACACTGTATGCAGAGTACTTTTTTTTTACACCAACAACAGTAGTGCTTTACACTGTAAACTTACATTATATTTGCTGTATTTATTGGTACTTACTATCACTATACTGTACTTATGGAAAATGTAACTACAATTTACTTAGTGTTAAAATGCCAGTTATTTGAGAGTTCCACATGATAGAATGCTGGATATGAAAGAGTTTACTGTACATTATACAGATAAATGCTATTATCGCACAAGACCTATTGTGGAGGGAAATTAGTAATTTGGCTAGCTAGCAAAGGGTAAACTTGGGGTGCAGGGAGAAACAAGACAGCAGGGAATTAACAAACCCAAGACATCAGGAACTTTTGCAAGTTGAATCTGAAGTCTTCTGTACGTGCGTTTTAGAATATATACATTAAAGTGAATATTTCTGCATCACCACCCAATGTGGAATGCACAAGAGTAAAATGGTATTCCATTGTTCCATCCTATTTGAATTTACAACCAAGAATTATTTTGTCAAGCCACCGATCCACCCAGTATGAGATTCTCATGCACTCAGCTGAACACATCAGATGATAATTTCACTTTTCTCTTTTTACTGTCACGTAAGTGCAAAGCAGTGTTCTGAGCTTCTGTGCTTTTGCTGCCAACTCTGTCCCTGCAGATCACATGGCAAAGAGTTCAACAAACATTTCGCAAGAAGATAATCTGAAAAGTTGAGTTCAAACTCATTTTAAGCCCCATCTTAAAGGATCTTAGTGCATGCAGTTGGCCTTGTATTTGCAAATATGTCTTGAATCCACCTTACAGTTCTTGGGGGCAATAGTTTGGGCCCTGAATTATTAGATGCACTGAATGCTCACAGGTGTTGCATAGCTGTCTCACTAGAAGAACTAGAGCTAGGAAGGGCAGTCCAGTGATTTATGGTAGTAATTTTTGACTCAGGAGAAGTGAGTTTAGTTCCCTACTCTATCACAGTCGTCTTATGTGGCTTTGGGTAAACTGCTTAGTTTCTCTCTACCTCATTTGTTTAATAGGAATAATGGCATTGCCTTACCTCATAAGGGCTACGTCTACACTAGCCAAAAACTTTGAAATGGCCGTGCAAATGGCCATTTCGAAGTTTACTAATGAAGCACTGAAATACATATTCAGCACCTCATTAGCATGCAGGCGGCCGCGGCACTTTGAAATAAGAATAAGGGGACTTCAAAGTAGCCGGGGTCCTTTCGAAAAGGAGCCCCATCTGGGCGAGCCGCATCAATTTCGAAGTGCTGTGGCCGCCCACATGCTAATGAGGCGCTGAATATGTACTTCAGTGCTTCATTAGTAAACTTCGAAATGGCCATTTGCATGGCCATTTCGAAGTTTTTAGCTAGTGTAGACACAGCCAAGGGTAGTGTGATGACAACTACAAAAAAGTTTGTGAGCTGCTGATGCTGTTGTAAATAGAGGGCCAAGAGAGAGAACCAAGAGTTCCTGACATCAGTTACCTCATAGTTCAGCCTAAGTTAATTACCTATTTGCTTTAATTCCCCCATCATGGGTGTATATTTACAGTAAACCCTCGATTTTTAAGGACCCTGATTTAGCGGACTACAGGAACAGCAAACGTCTACCAACAACCCTGTTATTCCCCAACTCCACTTAATCAAGTCCCATAAAATCTTAAATCCCACCCCTACCCCCTCCAAAAAGTCAGGCGACTTACCAGAACCTCTGGAGCTGCTGCTTGTGCACGTGCACCCATCACTTGTGGGAGGCACGCGTGGCTGCTGCTCTGGTGGTGTGGTGGGCCGGCTGTTCCAACCCTGGCGGGCTGGCAGCTCCAGCCCTGCGTGGTGGCACGCTCTGGCCACTTCAGCCCCATGCAGCAGTGGACTCTGGCAGCTCCGGCCACAGTGGGCTGGCCGCTTCCAGGAACATGGTGATGGGGCTGCTCCAGTTCCATGCAGCAGTAGGCCCTGGCAGCTCCTTCACTGGCGGCAGTGGGCTTTAGCATCTCCTCCATTGGCAGCAGCTCTGGTGAGTTGCCGGCATTTTTTTGGGTGGGAGGGGGCCAGGGGAGCCTGTGGGGGGGCAGTAATCATCCGTATTTAATAGACTTTTGGGTTTAATGGACACCCCTCTCCCCATTAGTCCGTTAAATAAAGGGTTTACAGAATTTGTGCTTTTCAGGGAGGGGTTTTCAAAGCCACCTAGGCTATTGCAATGGCCAAATCCCATTCGTTTTCATGGCAATGGAGGGTCTAAATCCGATCCCTCAGTAAGCTTAAAAATCTTACCATAGAATGCCTGGAGCTTCAGCCTAAGGATGCACGTCACAGACTAAACAGTAACAAGATACACGGTGAACTGCACATACATTGCCCTAATATAGTAACCCAACACCTGACCAACTTATTGCATGAGCCTGGGTGATTACTCAGGTAAGCGGACCCAAGCCAATTAGGGATTGTAGGCTAAAATGCAGCATTTTAACATGTCACCCTATTGGCTGGCAGTGCATTGTGTAACCTTGAGGGTGTGGCTTGCGTGAGTTACAGGAGGGAGCATGGGGAGAAGTGACAGCATAGGGCAAAGATACCTTCACTGTCGCTAGCAAGGAGCTTAGCATTCAGTGGGTTTTTGGTCTGTCATTAGCTCTCTGGTTACACAATAATCAGATCACCTCACTCTCCCCCCTACCCCCACCCCATTGGTCATTTTGCATAGGACATGGAGACTGGCAGCGCTCTGAACACATTGCTTTTGGGAGAGCATTAAATTATTTTTAGCTTTCCTAATTGGCATGCTTTCCCCCTAGGGACTGAGGGGATTGTGTGGGAAAACTTCAGTGGTGGCTGCCTGAGATGTGCAGTTGTCAGACTCCCACGCTGTGTGGCTGTCAATAGCATGGTGTCAGAAGAAGAGAGACAAGATGCTAAGAGTGATTGGGAAGCAATATATCTTATGAAGGGAAACACCTGACTAAAAGTTTAACTATAGGATCACACATTCTCATCCTGCACTCTGTCCTCTGGCAGCAGCCCTCGTCCAGCATGTTGCTGGACGACACAGCAGCCACAGGACCCTGTCGGGAGAACCCTGGCAGTGCAGCAGCTGGGAGCCAGCTAGGGTGCAGAGCCTGGCCAACAGCTCCTGCTGCGGGGTTCCCAGCTGGAAATGGGGGATCTTGACAGCCTTGCTGGGGAACCCTGCAGGAGTATGTCCCCCCGGCTACCCTCCAGGCAGCTGGCCTGACCTCACCATGTCCCGAGGGTGCAAGATGAGGGAGATACAACCTGGAGAAGAAATCCCACCCTGGCTCTCTTTGGCTCCATCTACGCTAGCCAAAAATTTGGAAATGGTCGTGCAAATGGCCATTTCGAAGTTTACTAATGAAGCGCTGAAATACATATTCAGTGCCTCATTAGAATGCAGGCAGCCACGGCACTTCAAAATTGACAAGGCTCGCTGCCGCGTCGGCTCGTCCAGACGGGGCTCCTTTTCGAAAGGACCCTGGCTACTTCGAAGTCCCCTTATTCCTATCTGCTCGTAGGACTAAGGGGACTTAGAAGTAGCAAGGGTCCTTTCGAAAAGGAGCCCCATCTGAACAAGCCGTGTGGCAGCGAGCCACGTCAATTTCAAAGTGCCACGGCCGCCTGCATTCTAATGAGGTGCTGAATATGTATTTCAGCACTTCATTAGTAAACTTCAAAATGGCCATTTGCATGGCCATTTTGAAGTTTTTGGCTAGTGTAGACACAGCCTTTGTGTGGTTGATTAGCAATATGTTCTCATTCCAGTCATGCGTTCAGGGACCAGTCTTTACTCCTGTGTGCTGAGGACTGGAATCTTCTCCACTGCTCTGAGAGAATGTGCTCTGCAGGCAGATTTTCATGCTGTGCAGAGGGTATGTCCTTTTAGTTCCATTTCATCCAGGATCCTTCCCCCTCCCACACTGAGAAGGACATGAACCAGATAGAACAGAGGGCATATAAATACCTAAGGATATAGATAAACAGGGGGTTGAGGCTGGCTGGAATTGCCCCTTATTATAATTTTGCTAAGGACCTGATCCTGTGTTCTTTTTACTCATGCTTTGTACCTGCTGCCTGCCAAGGAAAGACAGCTTGGTTGGGATTCAGGCTAAGCTGATTAATGGCATTGCTTGTCTAAAGAAATAAATATGAATACCTGAAAGCATATTAATAACAGTCTCAGCAGCTTTCAAGAGGGTGATTTTTAACAAAAAGGGTGGAGTAAAACAAATAAATTAAATCTGTTTGCTGCAGCCTAAAATTAAATGACTTTGAAGAAGCACAGAGTTCTGTTTGTTAATGCTCTGTACTACATAGCCGGGGGGATAAAGAGGCTCAATTCATTGTTACTGGTGCAGAGAGTGCTGTAGTGTGAGGGAGGAAGTTAAGAAGAGGAGAATTTTGGTTCACTCAACTGGGATGTCCTCTAGCCATTAAGGTGACCCAATCAGTCCACCTCCCCCAGTAAGTCTGGGATTACTCTAAGGTTCTTCTTGGATGGATGATGTGAATGGAAGTGGGAGAGAGTGTGAGCTTCAGTGCTGATGCCCCAGAGGGAAAAGAGACCACAAGAAGCTGTGACATTTCTCAGCACATTTGGGACTGTAAATCAGTTTGTTTTACCCCACCTCATTTAAAGAGAGACTTGCTGGTGATAAATGAGGTGACAGCTCCTGGTCACTCCATTCTGTAAGCCATTTGAACAATCTCCTCAGAAGCTCTCTCTCACTTATTTTTGCTTTGCAATTTATCTGGAGGTGCACCTAATCTATGAACTCTCTTGCAGCGTGCTCTCCTGTAAAATCCAGCCCCCTGCCTGTAGAGACAGAAATTACCAAGTTTGTTGTCCCCTTAGGGAAAGCGGGCACACCCGGCTGTTTGGCTCAGCAGAGAATTCACACTTCACTTAACATACAGAAGGGAGATGCATTTATAATAAAACAAAGAACACACTTTTTATGAAACCACAGAGATTTAATTGGTACTGAGTGAGGATAATGGAAACGATTGGATTCAATTAAAACAAAAGTGTAGCACCCTTTTAAGAGACTACACATAACGGTAGGAGGCTACAATCCTTGTCTAAAGAAAGTTGCTCACCTAAAGGAACAACTTAGTGTGGCTATGTCTCAAGTGCAGGCTCTGTTGGGAGACCAGAGCTCTCTTGGCAGAAGTCTGCCGCATCGGGAGCATTCTCCCGACATCCTTGTTTTCCTTGTTCCAAGAGGAAGAAGGGATGTGTCAGCAGATGGGGTTTTTGTCATATTTGGCCCTGTCTGGATGGGCCAAAAGTCAGGAAAGCCTCTCTCAAGAGGAATGTTGGCAAGAGATACACAACTGTGGTGTGCAATTTGCGTATCTTGGCATTGTGGACTAGCACTACTATGGGGGCCCGGCTCCCACCTTCAGGAATGCACAAATTCACCTTTCTTTTTGCTTCCTTGGTGATGGATAGCAAGATGGTTCTTTTTCATTTTCTGCCATGTACCTCCACATAAGCTCCTTCTCCCTTGCTCCTTGTGTTGCGGTGCAACATCTAACATATTACTTGTTTGTATATCTCATTGTGTTCATGAGGACTAGTCAGCTGTAAGCTTTCATTTGATGTCTCACATGACCTTTTTGCTAGATAAATGCTATGACAGTAATGTGTTAGGTGTCAGGAATTTGTCAGGTCTGTTAGTAGGTGCTGACAAAGAGTATCAAAACACCAAGATGTCTCAGTAGGCCTTCCCCTGCCTATTCCTCCGCTCACAGACAGAGGACGGGGACAATTTGCTTGACTCGTCCTGGCACTGCTGTATTGCTCCTGGGGGCACACCTGGGGAGAGCTGCCCATGTGCACTAGGATACCAATATTCTCCTGGCTACACCTTTTATATGCAAGTAGAAACAGGTACTCCTCAGAGCTTCCCTCCATGCTATTACCAGAGAGAATTTTGTCTTGTCAGGGTTTCTCCTCTGGAGCCCAGTGTGTTTTCCATTGAGGGCAAACCCTGACTCTCGAGAAGTACAGTCGAGCCTGCTGCAGCTGAATATACTTGTTTTCACTGTCCCTGCAGCTGAGAGGACCATGAACAGTGTCTTTAAATTATAGAGATGTCAGTGGGAACTCAAGCACACCTTGGAGCAGTGAAAATTCCCAAATTCCCTGCCTGTCAGGGAATGTTTTCCCTGCATTCATTCAGCGCCATAGATAGAGTCATGAGTCTTTGACAGCAGAGTGTAAGTTTTAGTGGCAAATACAGAAGCTTAGAATTAAAGTAGAAAACCCAGCCAGGGTTTGTCTAGAGTCCATCCCCTCATACCAGCCACGCAGGGCGTCCCTGCAGTTTGTACCCTTCAGTATTTGGCTTGGTCTGCTCTGCCGTGGCTCAGGCAGCATCCCTTCCGAATGCCTCACTTGGGAAGGTAGGAGTGTAGGAATTGTCATATTGACTGAGGGCTTGTGTTCATTTAACACACTGCAGTGGCACAGCTGTGGCACGTCAGTGTAAATGCTACCGTTGACGTGGATAAGCCACCTCCCAGAGAGGCAATAGCTAGTTAATGAAAGAATTCTTCAGTTGATCCAGCACTGTCTATATGGGGACTTAAGGCAAGTCTGCACAGCTGGGCTACGTCGGGGCTGCTGTAATGGGTCTGGAGAAGACATGCTATGCCAACAGCAGAGCCTGCTCTAGTCCGCATAATTACTCTGCCTCAATGAGAGGGGACAGTTACGGCGGTGAGAGAGTCTGTCTTGCCAGTTGAGTGCTGGTATGGACAGTGATTAGGTCCCTGTAACTTGCATTGCTCCAGGAGTAGCTTTTTCACACTCCTGAGTGACACAAGTTACATTAACTTAAGCAGTAGCGTAGACAAGCCCTTAGGTCAGTTTAATGATGCTACTGAGGTCTGGATTTTTTTGCACCCTGCCATTGTAGTTACCCTGACCTAATTTTCTAGTGTAGATGAGACCTGAGACCAATGACCTATCCAATCTAGTGTCTTGACTGTTGCAAAGCCAGTAACAATGGCTTCAAAGAAAAGATCCCAGAAACCTTTCAGTAGCAGTTATGGAATAAGCTGTCCATGGGCAAAATGATTTCTTGGCCCTTTTAGTTCCTTTGATTAAAGGCTGGTTGAAACCCTAAAGTCATGAGAGGTTTTATCTCTTCCAAACCACATGGAATAAAACCCTTGCTGTTCCAGCTCTAGAAATTATTTTCTTCTTATAAACTCACATACTTTTTGTTCAAATACTGCTGAGCTCTGGGCCTGGATGATATCTTGTGACGAGTTACACAGGTTAATTATGTGGCACGTTGACAGGCAGAACTGAACCTGGGACCTCTGGAGCTTAGTGCAGGCACCGCTACAGCTTGAGCTAAACATCAGCTGGTGCTCAGCCATGGCTGTAGAAGAGAGTCATTCTTTTGCTAAGTGGTCTAAGTGCCACGACATGGGACAATGAACCACACTCAGTGTGAAAATATAATTTCATTTATCCACAGCCAAGATCTTATAGTTAGGGGTTTCATCGTAGTCCTCATCTTACCTAAAACTTTGTTCAGTGTTATCCCACTTCTACTGGTAAAACTGCCATGGACTCTAGCCAAAGTGGGTCTTCTCCCTCCTGGTATTCTTGATGGTATATGTGGTTCTTTGGCAAGGGCTTCAGATCATCTAGAACAGAGCTTTTCCCCATTCTCTCTCACATGTTTGTACATCAGTTTCATAATCCACCAGCATGTTCAGTTCACTTGTGCCCCATTTTGAGCCAAATGATGAAAAAACAAGTTTAAAAAAACAACAAAAAAAAAAAACCAGCCCAACTCCAGTGACTTATCCGAAGTGAAATCTGAATTAAAGGGGGTCCCATCTTATTGTTAGCCATCAAAAGGAAGAATACAACTGTGCAATGAGATTATGTGTTGACATGTCACAAACCCTCACTGTTCAGAGATGACCAGTTAAATGCCTTGGAAAGCATCTACAGCAAGGTTCTTAACTTACTGAAAACAGCCTTTGGGTTCTTATTGTGACCTCGGCCCCTTTATTAGATTTCCCCAGAAGCAGAAGGACAGTAATGGGGGGAAGGAGAGAAAGATGCCATTTTCTGGGAGTGGATTTGAAATGTTCTTGGTGGTGATTTACAGCAGCCTGCAAATGGGTAAATGTCAGACTAAAACCTGCTCTGAATACCTTGCGGGTTGATATTACATCATTACTAGAGCTCTTAAAGCCACGTATTGGAACAAATGAAACAAGGTAGCAAAGACTTAAACTAGGTGTCACGATCAAAGTAATGGAAACAAAACCAACCATTAATTGGAGCAGTTTACCAAGGGTTCTGGTGGAGTCTCTGTCACTGACAACTTAAAAATCAAGATGGGATATGGCTGAGCACCAGCTGATGTTTACCTCAAGCTGTAGAGGCGCCTGCCCTAAGCTCTAGAGGTCCCAGGTTCAGTTCTGCCTGTCGACATGCCACATAATTAACCTGTGTAACCTTATTCTGCAGAAGTTCTATGGCCTACGTTCTACAAGCGATCACACTAGGTAGGCATGATGGTCCCTTCTGGTCATAACATCTATGAATTTAAGAAAAACTGGAAGTGAAGCTTTAGTGATGGTCTCTCATTGATATTGCAATAGTATAACCTAGGGGATTGAGTACTAGCCAGGCAACTGTATGCTCATACTTTCTCAGAAACCAGGAATAATTCATCTGGATGAGATGATGGATGATCCATCTCATTTAGTATCTTTCCTCTGAGAGTGGCCAGTGCCAGTTGCTCCAGAGGACAACACAAGAACCCCAAAGTGGATAATTCTGGAATAGATGTCCATACTGAGAGTTTTTTCTGATTCCATTAGTAGAGGCTGGCTTTTTTTTTTTTTTTTTTTTTGAGCAGTAAACGTGAAGGTTTATAGCCATTTGTCCCCCTTTTTTTAAAATTGCATAGAATCATAGAATACTAGAACTAGAAAGAACCCTCAAGAGGTCATGGAGTCCAGTCTGCTGCACTCATGGAAGGACCAAGCACCATCTAGCTCATCCCCAATAGATGTCTATCTAACTGCTCTTAAATACCTCTAATGATGGAGATTCCACCATTGCCCTGGGCAATTTATTCAGAAGTTTAACCACCCTGATGGGCAGTTTTTCCTAATGTCCAATCTAAACCTCCCTTGCTGCAATTTAAGCCCATTGCTTTTTGTTAAATTAAGGAGAACAATTTTTCTCCCTTTTCCTTGTAACAACTTTTTGGATACTTGAAAGCTGCTCTGTATTGTAATAGGGGCTCTTTTTATGGACCATGTAAAAGCCCAGTCCTTTTTTTGGAATTCAGTTAAATTCTTGGACTCAAGATATTTTATGACGGTGAACTCCACAGGCTGATTGGTCACAGATTATCTGGGCTGGGTTTATTACATCAGATTGTGATGTAAATGTTGTCATGTCATGCATTCTGGCTTGCCAGGCTTTGTGACCAGGAGCAAAAGCTTTTTGGATTCAGCTGAACCTATTTAGAATAGTAATTGCTCCACATCCAGCTAACAAAATGGGCTGAATAGCTACTTTTAGCTTAAAACAATCATGTCTAAGATGCTAGCAAGTCAAAGGCTGTGAGCTGTGGTTGGTTATTTTGCAGCCTTCGAGCGTTAATTTCACTAACCAGTTGCCCACAGTTACAGATTTAGGTTACTGGGAGCAGAGTATCAGACGCAAGCACAGATTACTTTTCAGAGACACACCAGGGCTTGTGGACAAGGTGGTAAGTTTAAATAACGTGGGGAGAAGGCTGTTGTTTTATAAAGGTATTCTGAGGGGTTGGACAACAGCGGGGGGAGAAGACTTCATCTTAAGCAAATGAGGAAGTTTGGAGTGAAATCTTGATGCAAGCCAGTGCATCTAAACATTCCTGCATCGTTCTTGTTATGCTTCAGGCTTTCACATAACACAGGCGGAGGCGACTGAAAGTGTACAGACAGCACTGAAAAATGTCAGATTAATACAGTGCTATTTTTAGTGATGTGTAGGAGGGTGTGCTGTTTGGTGGCTAGAAGAGGGGACTGGAAGTCAAGAGACTCAGGTCCTGTTCTCAGAGCTCTCAGTGACTCTGTGTGTGACCTGACCCCACCCTCAGAGCTGCTCATGGTGTGGCACTCCAAGGGACTGGGGCTCCGGCTATGGTTGCAGTAGCAGATGTAGCAGCTGGTATCCCCTGGTACCTTTTGAACTGCTAGGTCTCAGAGTAAATGCCCCCCTTTGCCCCTCTCTGTCAGTGGGTCTGTACCCCAACGGATCAAATTGAACAACAGTGGCTAATTCAGATCAGATGTTGATTGCAAGTCCCTCAGGGCTGGGGGAATTGGGAGTAGAGGTGGGGTTGGGCTGGACCCTCTGGGACTGGAATTTGGATGCAAGTCTATATACAGTACTGGGTTAGATGCTGAGTCTTCTTCACAGCATACACTGTAAATTTTGAGGGGCAGAGGAACTGAGCCCATGTCTGTTTGTTTATGCAGCAGCTAGCGACCAGAGAATTTAGTCCTGTACAGCTCTGGAACCTTAACCTTCACTCCTAATTCAGGGAAAACCCCTGCTGAGCTGAGTCTGGATTGCAGAACTTATACAAGAATTACTTTACCCACCAGTGAAACGCAGCCACCTCCAGCATAGAGCAGGCCAAGCAGTTGATATAGATCACACAGCACAATAAAGCTAGAGGAGAATAGACAAGCCCTTAGTCTTGTTAAAAAATATAAGAGCTTTAATTTCAGCACAGAACAGATAAGGCTGTCTTTTTTAAAATCCTGCTTGGTAGACAAAACAGCAGCTTGTCTGCTTCTGAAAGATGAAGTGGTGAATCAGTTCAGCTAGGAGTGGAAGCTCTAGGGCCAGGGCATTTGGAATTTAAAATTTGTTCCCTGCTGTATCAGGGGAAGAACTAATAAACTTGAACTTAAGATAGGCAGTACCTACTCAATGTCAAAATGCAGTCTTCATATGGAATCCTCGAGTGCTTCCAAGACTGTCTCTGAAAGTGCAGGTACCACTGCCCAGTAGGATCTTTAAAAACACCTCCGAATATTCTAAACACCAATGCCTCATTCTCAGCTAATGCTGGTGGCCTTTTCTTAAATACAGTCCTTCAAGGAGTCAATTTCCATGTAGCAAACAAAAAGAGAGTGAACTCATCCCTTGCAAATGATATGGAGTGTTTTTACATGGCTGAATCTTGCAAATGAAGTCTTCAGGGAAATGATCAGCTGCTCACAGCACTTGAAGGTAGGGGAGCTTGCAGCATGATCGCTACCCACAAAGGAAGGAACTGGGTCTGCAATTGTGGGATCATCTTCATGGCAAATTACTATCTGCGCAGGATGGGGGAGGGGGAGCGAGCAAAGCAGCCAATATAACCAAGACGAAGTTGTTATTTTTAGCAAGTTCCTTTTATGTTCACAATGGAATTTAATTTGATTTCTTTACAAGGTGCCTTGTGAGTGGTAAATCATTGCTTGTGTCGTTTTCTCTCCAAAGTGCACGATGGACTTCTGTGCCATGATTTTTATGTCAGACTTGCAGAGTCTCTCTCTCCAGAGCTGTTAAGGGCAGCTCTGAGGACTTGGGGCAGAGAGGGACCAGGGATTATTTTGCTGATGCAGTTGCAGAGCTAAGTAGGGACTTTGCTGACACTCAGTGACCTGGGTTGGTTTGGGCAATTTGTTTTCACCTGAATCCTCTGAACTCCTGAGAACACAGCCCAGCTGGGGTGTAGGTTTGTCCCAATACACGGAAAAACAGGAGCTGGTGCTGCCTGGACACACCACCTAGAAAATATTAGCATTTTTTTAAAGAAACTGCTCACTTGACAGTCCCTTTTTCCCACAGCCTGTTTGTATTTTCCCTTCTTACAGGAGGAATGCCAGAACTATGTGCGAGTGCTGATTGTTAATGGCAAGAAGGTGTTTACCTGCGGTACCAATGCCTTCACCCCAGTGTGTTCCATTAGACAGGTCAGTCATGGGCTTTCTCTTTTGGGAGTGGGAGGACAGGTGCAGAGAGGTGAGGATCGGGGGAAGAGAGTCACTTCAAGGGGAAGGTGGAAGCATTCCCTGATACAGAATAAATATTGGCAATTCAGCAGATCAGAAGTGGTCTTATTTTGCTATGATTCCCTCCAACCTACGCAGCTTGCTGAGAAACGAGACTGATGGTATGTGCAGATTGGGTTCAGCTACTGAGCAATATTTGTGCCTTTGTGAGACATGCACTCTGTAAGCTGGCGCACTGTGAGGTGGAAGGTTGACTGTGGTGCAGGGGGCTTGGACTCAGGCTACTCTTATTTTGGGAGGAAAGTGGGTTTTTTTTCCTCACTTGTCCTCAGCCCAGCCCCTCGTAGTGAGTAGGGCAGAAAATCTGGAAAGCTGGGAAGGGGACCTAGCGGCAAGAGGCATCAGAGGGCTGTTGAAATTTCACACCTTTCATGGCCCTTTCTTGCTCTTCCCTTGCTAATAAGCCTGCTGCTGACAGTCAGGGAAGAGGGGCAACATGCATCGAGCTGAATGCTCAGTCAGCTTGAACTGGAACTTATCTCTGGTTTAGGATGTTGGGGTTCTTCTTGGGGCATGCTCTGTCCTCTGGTGTCCTTCTCAAGACACAGATTCTCTGAGGTGGCAATTGAGCTGGGTGGAGTCCTGGCACCAGGGACACAGACTAACTAAAAGAGGCATTCAGCAGCTCCCGAACAGGAGCAGTTTCCCCTCCGAATCAGGACTGGCTCTTGCAACTCTGTTATGAGCACTGCAAAGATGCTTTGCAGTGAGAGTCAGTCCAGTGTGTTAGAACTCTGTATAGGGTTCCACCAAAGCCATCTGACAGAGCTCTCCTTGATGTTAAGAGGAGCAAGAGTGGATCCCCAGCGATTTAAAAAATGTCAGCATGTAACATTGGAAACAGAGGGAACCTAGACATCCAGAGACCAAGTTGTAAGTAGGCAGCTGGTGATTATGGGTACAACTGCATTGACGTTGGCGAGCTGAGCCCACTGGCATTGCAAGGGCTCTCATCATCTCTCTGCATAGGGCCAGGAGGTCCAAAGCTAATGCATCACACTGGCTTTGTGCTGACCCTCTGCATGTGGTGGATATGATCACTAGTTGACAGTCAATCAAAATGCCATTTCCTTACCATTACATGTTTTATTTCACTTTGGGGTTCTTACAAGGTGTTTAAGGAGAGGTTGGATTCTGCGTGCATGATTAGAGAATCACACTGTGCGATAAAAACCTTTACTCCCACTTTGTCTTCTTTAAAATACAGGTAGGGAACCTTAGTAAAACTATTGAGAAAATAAATGGAGTGGCTAGATGCCCATATGACCCTCGGCACAATTCGACAGCTGTGATTACATCACGGGGAGAACTCTACGCTGCAACTGTCATTGATTTCTCTGGACGGGATCCTGCTATCTATCGCAGCCTTGGAAATGTTCCCCCACTTCGGACAGCACAGTACAACTCCAAATGGCTTAACGGTAAAGTCCTGCTGGTCAACCCTAAGCAATACACATGTTGAAAGTGATGGGGTGGGCTTGTCAATCCGCTTCCTTGCCCTCCATTCAGTACCTGAATCCAAAACTGATGATGGATTGCAGAGAATTTTATACTGTTTCAAGAATGTAGTTCATAGAGGACTTTTTACAGAGGCAGATAGTTGGGTCTTGAGATGCCAAAGCGATCTGTTTGAACATGATAAAATTATTTTACCACTGGATAGCAGTCATGGAATTGGGGAGCAGCTGTGGCTTGCACACATTGTCATGTCATAGACCACATTTTTCAAGTTGCTGAGCACCCTAAGCTACCTTTTATTTCAGTGAACATGAAAGATGCGTAGACTCAATGCAAGATAAGGAGAAACTAAGTCAACATAAACCCCCTCTTTGTTATACATTCCTAGATGTTGAGAACAGAAGGGACCATCATAATGATCTATTCTGACCCTCTACATAACCCAGATCATAAAAATGTATCCAGTATTTCCTTCATTGTGCTCTGGTTGAGGAAGAACAAATCCATTAGAAAGAGACTGAATCTTGGCTGAAAGGTGTAAGTGATGGAGAATCTGCTATGTTCCTTGGGTAGTGGGATCTGATCCACAGTCCATTCAGGTCTGTTGGAGCCTATTGGTTTTGAATCAAACCCTGTGGTCAGTGCTTGTGTCCACGTTACTGATCTATGTGAGGCTTATCTAGGCTGCTCCAGAGCCATGGGATTTAGTATCGTCATGCCCAAAGGGAGGAAGTGCTGGACTATGACATTGTCTGTTTATCAAGACGCAAGTCCTACCATTTCTCAACTTCGAAGTTAGGCATTTACACACACCCTACTTTGAAGTTAAACCTCAAAGTAGGGTGCTGCTTCTTTCCCGGTAATGGAGTAAGGACTTGGAAGTTGGGCTCCCTAACTTCAAAGTAAGGGAAAAGGTGTGTAGACTCTCTGCTGGCTACTTTGATGTAGTGCCTAACGTCAAAGTTAACTTTGACGTTTGTTCCTAGTGTAGACGCACCCATTGAGAAAAATCCGGGCGAAGGAAAGAAAATCTAAAAAAAGAGCTTAAAGAGGAGTGCAGCGAAGTTGAGGTGCCAGTTCAGTGCTGTACCCAAAGGAGATAATTTGAATCTTGGATGCATAAACAGGGATATCGAGTTGGGGGAAGGCAGTATTACCTCTGTATGCAGCACTGATGAGACCACTATCAGAATATTCTGTCTGTGCTGGCGTCCAGATTGCGAAATGGATGTTAAAAATTGGAGCTGGCTCAGCAAAGAGTTGCAATAATGATTCGAGGTCTGGAAAACATGCCTGACAGTGAGAAACAGAAGGAGCATGATCTATTTACTTTACTCAAAACAACTGGACTTTACTGGGAAGCATAGGTATCTGCCTGGGGAGAAAATACTTGATAGAAAGGACTTTTTTGACTTAGCAGACACAGCTATAATAAGATCAAAGACTGGAAGCTGAAACTAGAGAATTTCAAACTGAAAACAAAGTGCCAATTAATCATTAGAACGAGCTACCAAGGAAGGCAGAGCATTTGAAATCGCAGGAAACGTGGCAGTCAGGATTAGGTTTCTTTCTGAAAGATATACTATAATTCAACCAAAAATTACTAGGCTTGATGAAGGTATTACAGGGGGAAATTCTGTGGCCTGTGTTACGTAGAAGATCAGATTAAGCGATCATAATGGTCCCGTAGCCCTTAGTTGTATCTCTGAAGGTCTGATTGGAGCTAAGCTGTAGTGCCCTTTTCTACTTTATCGTATGGTGTCTCCCAGCTTAAACCTGCCTTGCAGCTTCACCAGAGCACTCTGTGCTCTGTTCTCCCCACTCCTGGGCTGTGGCATTAAAGGAATTTCTGCACATTTTTCTTCCTCCTTTGAGCATTAGTCTGACATAAGCATCATAAAAACAGTTTGGGAAATCAACATTTTCCCCCTCCAGTCAAAGATTGTTCAGTGGCCAAACATTTTCTTTTGCTGCAGAGTCCGTTGGCATGAAAGAGCATGCACTGGAAGGCTCTGCATAGTTGCTGATTAAAATGCATGCTCCAGACCTCTTCCTGGGCCTTTTAAATTCTTGTGGAGGGGGAGAACAACAGTGGTTGTTTTGGATACTATCCATGTTGGTGTGGGTTTGTTTTACAAATATGGGAAGACCTTTTAGTGCCTATGAACTGGAAAAAGTCTCATGGTAGAATCCAGATGTCATTCCATTAGGTAGAGTGTTACAAAATAGCATTGAGAAAATTAGGAGCTAATACAACCAAATGTATCTTAACACATCATAAGATGCAGACTCAATAATGAAAAGGGGCTGAGCAGCTTGTATTCTTAGAATGCTTACAGGTAAGCATGATATATGAAAAATATATATGTAATATATAATGTATAAACAGTGTTTCTGACTGTGCTTGCACTCAAATCAGTAGCAACTGCGCCACTCATAACAGTGTTAAAAAATTGGGCCCAGTATTTGGACCACCGAAGTTGGAGCTGAGGAACTAGATAGGAATTACACACCCATATGCTATTATTCTCACATCCACTGCTTGGGTGCCCTCTGACAGCTCCGTGTACCTTACAGCCTAACAGTGCAACAGACAGGGCAGTTCAAAGAGAACACCTTTCAGTTTTTGAGCTATGTAAATCTCATTGTGCATCTGTTTTCCAGAGCCCAACTTTATTGCTGCCTATGACATTGGTTTGTTCACTTACTTCTTTTTCCGTGAGAATGCGGTGGAACATGATTGCGGGAAAACTGTCTATTCTCGTGTGGCCAGGGTTTGTAAAAATGATATTGGCGGGAGATTCTTGCTGGAGGACACGTGGACAACTTTTATGAAGGCCAGGCTGAACTGCTCCCGCTCTGGAGAAATTCCCTTCTATTACAATGAACTGCAAAGCACCTTCTATCTTCCTGAGCAAGACCTAATCTATGGAGTCTTCACTACCAACGTGTGAGTGGTGATACTTTCAGTCATATTTAGGTCCCACGTTCTTGCCTCAGTCCCCAGCACAATGAAACTGATGTATTTTCCTGTCTTATCAGTTCCAGTTAGGTAACTTGTAAATGATCCTTTAGAGGCAAATTTCTCTTTAGAACTTTGAGAGAGACGCATGAATTCTAAAATAGAAAGACACAAAGGCATAACTAGAGATTGTCATATCACCTTTCTGATATTTGTTAGGGTGATTTTCAAGGAAGTTTCATTGGGATGATTTTGACATGTTTGTGGGAGAACCCTGAGGACAGAGTCAGAAGAGAGCTAAGTTTAAAAATATATTATGATTTTTAGGTTTTATTTGTTTCTAATAAGTTAGATAAGTGTAAACAAGGCTTCTCCAAATCCTGTGGTTCAGGTAACAGCAGTATTTCCTTGCTACCAGTATGCCCATTATGAGATCAAATTAATACTCTCTAGGGTTTGTTGGATTTAATTATGACTGAAAACATGAAAATTGAATCATATCAGAAGCGGTACTCAGAGGGCCTAATTCATGTAGGTGATTTCTATGGGGCTACTCATGGAATAGGGTACTACTGCATGGGAGCATCTACACTAGGAACTAACTTCGAAGTTAACTTCAAAGTTAGGCACTACTTCAAAGCAGCCAGCAGAGAGTCTACACACAGTGAACTTTGAAGTAAGGGAAAATGTGTGTAGACATTCTGCTGGCTACTTCAAAGTAGTGCCTAATTTTGAAGTTAACTTCAAAATAGCCAGCAGAATGGGTACACACATTTTCCCTTACTTTGAAGTTAACTGTGTGTAGACTCTCTGCTGGCTACTTTGAAGTAGTGCCTAACTTTGAAGTTAACTTCGAAGTTAGTTCCTAGTGTAGATGCTCCCATGCAGTAGTATCCTATTCCATGAGTAGCCCCATAGAAATCACCTACATGAATTAGGCCCTCTGAGTACTGCTTTTCATACAATTTAAATGTTCATGTTTTCGTTCATAATTCAGTCTAACATAAACCCAAGAGTATTATTTTGACCTTATAATGTGCATATTGGTAGCAGGAAAATATTGTTGTCACCTGAACCACAGGGTCTGGAGAAGCCTTGTTTACACTTTTGTAACTTATTAGAAGCAAATAAAACCTTTGAAGGGAGCCCAACTTCAAAGTCGTTACTCTGTTCCCAGGAATGGAGTAGTGCCCTACTTCAAAGTTTAACTTCGAAGTAGGGTATGTGTAGACACTCAACTTCGAAGTTGTAAGCAACTTCAAAGTTATTTTTGTAGTGTACACACAAGTCACGTGAGTAAAGGTCTGGCCCCAAAGTAATAGGAGGGCAGAGTCTTAACATCATATTCAAATAAGGGTCTTGCTTATGTACAGTGATGGTCCTGGGGGCTTGGCAGGGGCAGATATTGAGCTCGAGAACCTTGGATCTCAACCCATGAATCTCTGCTTTTGCAGCTAAAGAATCTGATTCCTTAGCTGAAAGGCTGCAGCAAACCCATTACCCCCTGTACAGGAAGTAGAGGAAGACTGCAAAGAATCATGCTCTTTTAGGATGGGCTCCATTGACATTGTGATTGGGACAGAGAACCACCTTCCCCCAAAACAACTCTCACTGCTTTGTGCTTTTAGTCACCCACATACAGTGACTGGATATTATAGCCCCTGCAGGTGAAATCCTGGCTCCACTGAAGGCTGTGGGAGGTTTGCCATTGGAGGAAGTGGGGCCAGACTTACCTCCATACTCTTTAAACACCAAGAGGAACAGAGGGTGGGAGGTTGTGCTTATCTATCTTGTGCTATTTTTGCACTTGCTCGGCCAAAATCAGCCAGGAACCAGCCAGCTCATTGCTTAGAAATGAAAATATAAATGTGCAATGGGTCTAAATCAAATCCCCTGATTCAAACACCCACTGGACTTTGGAGAAAGAAATCTGACCTTTGTATGCAATTCTGTCTAGAAATAGTACTTAAAGCAAGTTAGCCAAACATTCTGACCCTGTAAAGAAACTTGGCTGGAGCTTTGGATGAAGATACACACAAGTGCTTATGTTACCAAAAGTGGCTGACCGGTTTGCAGTGAAGATGTTGAAGGTTTTTATCCATCTAGCCACTTGCTACTAGAAAGTTTTAAATGATAATTTAAAAAATTAACACATTATTGTAATAAACTGGCAAACTTAGAATCTGTTGGGAGACCGTATTGGAAGGCCTGGGTTGGAGAGGTTAGTCACCTGCTGGGTCTGTAGCATCACCTCTCCCATTATTTGTAAGCAACACAAAATGTAATGACTGTTACCCTATCACAACGTGGGATACAGCTAGGTATTCTTGTTACCTCATGGCTTTAAAGGGCCCATCCTCACTCCTGGTTCATGTTCCTCTCCTCCACCTGTACAGAACAATGCATTATATAACACTGGTGAATAGATGTGTTGTTATTGACAATAGCTAAAGTTAGATCAAGTAATGTTTCTTTTGGCTATGACAAAATGTTCTTTCTAGCATTCAAAGAGGAGACTGTTCCAATTTGTCATCTGACTAGAGAAATAACAGTAATTATTCTTTTAACAGGATTTACACCATGCTATATGCGTTTTGCATGCTAAGTACGTACCTATCCTGTGTTCTGCTGGTACATTGGAGAGACACGATTTTTGTTTAAAAGTATAATTACATTCTGCAAACTTGTATTTAATGGAATTGGGGCCATTTCCCAACAAAGGTTGATTGGCTTATAGCCTTATGTCAACCTTCATGTTGAAAAATCTGACAAACAGTTCAATGTAACATAACCATGACCAGTACATCTAGGTTGGCAGAAAATTAGGTTATTTAGGGAAGTAACTTCTGAAATATTTATACGGTTGTTGTTCATATTTTTCTATAAGGTCATTGTGTTCGCATTTTGAACTAAATCCATTTTCCAAACAGCTTGGTTGTTCACCATGATGAATATTGGTGTGAATGAAGGTCATGCCTATACTTGGCGTATGAATCACCTACAAAACTGTACAGAGAAATTAATGTCAGTGATATAAGATTGGGATCAAATATCTCGTGCTGCTCATTAAAGCAATCTGAATTCTCTGTAAAGAACAAAGTTTTACTAAACCAATAATTACACACACAAAAAGGCTAGCTGCACGATTCCAGACAGGGAACCAGAGGGTCGGATTCTTTAGGATAGTTAGGAGTGAAACATCACTAGCTTGGAGGTCGGATAAGTTTATGGAGGTAAGTGGATATTCACCTCTCCTCACTCATCTTCAGCAGAGGGGATGGAATTTGATTGTGACATGTTTAGCAGGGCTCATAAGAATCCATTCTCTTTTGAAAAGGATGCCACTTTATTTAGATTGGCCTTTTTTCTGTGTGTGCCTTGAAGCAGTTAGTTGTCACCCATCATTAGCTTTGTCTAAAGAGATGCCTTCTGCGAACATGCACTGCGTCAGTGGTGTTCAGACAAACGTGGAGAAAGGTTCAGCTTGAGTTGCTTTGACTTGTTCAAAGTGAGCCTCTCCACTGCACAGTGGAATGGAAAGTGCAGGGAGAGGGGAGTACTGGAGGTGAGGCTGGAAAGGAGAAAAAAGGAATAGGAAAAAAAGTTCCTCTTTATTTTCGGTAGCTCCAAAAGAATCTGCTGTGAAAGAATCTGTCCCTCTGGTTCCCTGCCTGGAGTCGTGTAGCTGGTATTTTTGTGTGTGTAATTATTGGTTTAGTAAAACTTTGTTCTTTTCAGAGAATTCAGATTGTTTTAATTAGCAGCGTGATATGTCAGGCAAACCCTGGGTTATCTAGAAGGCACCACGACAAGTTATCTCTCATGTTTATCCCGTAATGATCTATTTATATTTTTAATTTGATGTCTTTCTCTCGAATTTCCTCTTCTTTTTTTTTTCTTCTTCCTTTAAACAGAATGATTTGAATTCCAGGTTTGGCTTATACAAGCCCTGTAATTTTAGTAAATATCTGTGAATAGGGCTTGGTCCTACTCAGATGGGGAGCTCCTCCTGGGAGGTTCTGGGGGACCTTGGTGCCTGCTGAAGTCAGAAGTAGATAGTGCTCAGCAACCTACCAAAACATGGCCTTACTGACAGAAAAAGAGCAGCAAAGGCCCCCTGAGCTTCAGGGTATGATGACTGAGGAGGATAAAGTAGGTGAAACAGGTTCCCTTGCTGATAGACCTTTCCCTAGGGGAACTTGTTCTACAGACTGACTCCTCTGTCCTGGGGCTTGTGTTCTCGAGACAGATATTATTCCCAGGTGGGGTCAAGAAGATATTCATTGTGGTTACTATATAGTAGCAAGATTTTGTGTGTTGAACTGCTGCAATTGCTGGCTTGATGGTAACTCTTTCTGTAGGTATATGAGGAATATTTTTGCAGCTGCAGATTACAGACAACCACAGAAACTGAATTTGAACTTCACCTGATGAGTACCAAGAAATTAAAAATTAGTCTGTTCATTATCAGTCAGGATCAATGGGGTGTTTAAAAAAAAAAAAAAAAAAAAAAAAAAAGGGACAACCAAAATTGGATGCAAATAATCCATGCAGATTAAACAATATGCATGCTTCATGTCAGGATTGTTTCTGCGGCTCTTAAATCATGAACTTTTACAGCTGAGTTTCAAATTCATTCTCAAAATTGTCATCTAATCTGGCTGGATTTTTCTCTCCTCCTCAGATCTGTAGCCCTGTATCTTTACTTGGTAATTCACATGTATTTTATTCAAGAGAAGTTTGATATCTGTTATAATGAAATTGTCCATATTCTAATGGTTAAATAGATTTGTCTCCCTTTCCAGAAACAGTATAGCTGCTTCAGCGGTATGTGCCTTCAACCTCAGTGCCATTACTCAGGCTTTTAATGGCCCCTTCCGATACCAGGAGAATCCAAGATCTGCCTGGCTGCCAACAATAAACCCCATCCCTAACTTTCAGGTATTACTGCAGCACTTTCATTTACTCCAGACCCTTTTAATATCTCTCTGGGTTGATTTTTGTGGAATTTAAGACTCCAGGCAGCAGCAGCATGTCGTAAGAGCCACTGAACTATATTCTTCCACACTCAGAGGTGTAATGGAATGTTAAGTTTTGGTGTGGGGTCTTTTTGTGCTCTAGATTTACAAAAAAACTTCAGTCTTTATCTTGAAGCAGGTAGAAGGGGAAAGCACGGTCCGGTTTTGTAAGAACTTGGGAATCACTGTAAGTATTCAAATGAGGTAGAAAAAAGAGAAAAATATATAGATATAAGTTCTCATCCGGTAAAGGTAAATACAGCATATTCTTAGCCTGCGGAACTTCATGCCACATGTGAGAGTCGTAGGTTTGGTGTCCCTTCCTATTCTCTGCCTGGGGAATCTCTAGTGAGCTGTAATAATGTGGTAAATTCTTGTTGTTAGTCATGATATGGGTGTGTCTGGGTAGTGCTGAGTGGCCTGTGATATACCGATCAGACTGGATCAGCTGGTGGTCTCCTCTAGCCCCACATGCTATGACTGTCACCTGAGGCTGCAAAGTTAGCAGAATTCAAGAAAAGATTGAACGTTTTTATGGATAACAAGACTAGCCAGAGTTATAATAGCAAAGACTTAGAGAATGAACAAGAGTTGTGCAAGGGATATAAACCCTTTGCTGAAAGGCAAAAAGCAAGCTCTCATTGAAAGGTGAGGTTGAAAATTTCTTGCGGGGCAGATTATCCCATGACTTCCCACTGCAGGGTTCTTGCACAATGCTTTGAAGCATCTGATGTTGACCTTTGTTGGACACCACAGAGAGACAGCAGAACGGGAATGCCTGTCTTTTATTTTAGTATTTCCGCGGTGCTCACCACGGTGATATGTGAATGTCTAAAATGCAAATCTCACAAGGTGTGCAGATTTCCCAGCCAAGATTTGCAGATTCTGTGTTTGGAAGAGGAAACAACACAAATTCAGACACTTTTTTAACGGTGAGGGCCAATGGTCATTGGGACAATTTACTCAGGTGTGTAACATAACACAAGCACGGCAATACTCAGTCACACCCAAGGTCCATCTAGCTCAGCATCCTGTCCCCCAACAGTAGCCAATGACAGGTGCCTAAGATGGAATGAACAGAACAGAAAATCACTAAGTGATCCATCCCCAGTCTCCCATTCTCAGCTTCTGACAAACCAAGCCTAGGGGCACCATTCTTACCCATCTTGGCTAATGAACATTGATGTATTTATGTAGTTCTTTTTTGAAACCTGTTAAAGTCTTGGTCCTCATAGCATCCCCTGGCAAGGATGTGGTGGATTGTCTGTGACCTGAAATCCTAAATCTCTCAAGATACACTGTAGCTCATCCAGAATTTTTGGGCTTATGCAGGAATTATTGGAGGATGTTCTGTGGAATAAGTTGTTGAGGAAGTCAGAATAGCTGATCAGGCCCTTAAAATCTAGGAATCTATGAAATGGGAACTTGCCAGGATCCTGAGTTAGTTTATCAGCAAAAAAGGGACAAATTGAAACCACCCTGGTTTACAGTCAGCTCTACACAAAACCTCAGAAAGGGTGAACCTGACTGCATGAGCATTTGTGAGCAGCCTTTGCTAGCTGGGATCCCATGGCACCTGCATCGCAATGTAGAACTTAGTACCCTACCACTGGTGTAAATCACAGGGGAAGTGTCAGGTTGTATCTACACTTCAGGTTTTTTTCTACGTTAGTTATTTCGACATTCTCATGTCTAAATAAATAATGTTGGAAAATGGCATTCACACAGCTCACAGCATTGCCAAAGGAGCCTTCACAGGAGCTGATAATAACTGTGCTTTGTCCACACACATTCCTTTTCCATCTTGAAAGTGGTGGCGGGAGGGGAGGAGGGAGCAGCAAATGTTGTTCGCAGAGCCGGAGTAATTATTTTGAGGGACAAGCCCTTGAATTATCCTACTTGGCTGTGTGGATGCTTTGGGTGTTTGTTTTTGGAAAAAGAACAAGAAGTCCTGTGGCACTGTATAGACTAACAGATATTTTGGAGCATAAGCTTTTGTGGGCAAAGACCCACTTCATCAGATGCATCTGATGAAGCGGGTCTTTGCCCACGAAAGCTTATGATCCAAAGTATCTGTTAGTCTATAAGGTGCCACAGGACATCCTATTGTTTTAAAGATACAGACTAACTCAGCTACCTCTCTGATACTTGTTGGAAAAAGGGAGGTTTTTCTGAAAAACAAACAAACCAAACAACCCTGTGTAGACAAGCCCTCAGTGTGTCAGGAATCTTACCTCGCATCCTCCGGGGTGAATCTCTGTGCTCTCGTGGTGCCTGGGGCCAGATTGGGTGGCTAATTCCCCATTCAGTAATGCAGAGGTGCAGTTGATGCAGACTTCAAGTTCCAACACACTTTGCTCCATTTTGATAGGCTGCATTTTGGACACCCTGCTCTAGGTGCACTTCAAATAAATAAACCAATCTAATGCTTGGATGCAGGCCCTGTCTTGCGGAATGCCCTAGTTTGAAAGGTATTAGGGTTCCTTGAGAGCAGAGGGTGTTCAGCCCCTGGTTGTAATGTGTCCTGGGTGAATAGGAGAGTGCAAAAAATGAGTCTGAAAAAGAAATTTATGTGCTGTGTAAAATATCAGCTATTATGTGGCCGTGACAAGATTACAGGACCAATATGAGAGTGTTAAAAGATATATAAAAAAAAAAAAGAAAGGACAGAAGGTATGTGCCAGATGAAAGGAAGATTGCAAAAGGAGGTTAGGCTATATTTCGAATACACAAGGAGCAAGAGGTCAGTGAAGGGCTTTATGAGAGTACAAGGATAATTTAGTGACAGAAGAGGCAAATATTGCAAAAAAGAAAATTAAATTAATTCCTTGACTCAATGTTGGCAAAGGAATATGTAGGAAGGATGCTAGAAAAAATAAGTCTTCCCAGAGAGGAAGGAGAAACGCAGAAGGCTATAGAGGATCAAGACAACACAGATGATCGGGAAATTAGAAGAAAACAAAATAAAACTAAATAGGAGGATGCTGTGTCAGCATGCAGGCTACCAATAAATCAAAAGGGTTATCTTCTGCTTGATGCGAGTACGAAATAAAATTAACAGTGACATTCCAACCATCAGGATTCCTCATTCAGTGATGACCTGGGATGAAAAAGGATATAGTGGGCAGAAAGAGTATCTGAAGCATGGTAAGCCCAGATGGAAAATGAGGAGGAGGTGGCAAAACAGAAATTTCCAGAGTTTTTGAGAAAACAGGGATGAGGCACTGATGGAATAGGGTGTTCCTATTACAAAATGCGTTCTGTAAGGATTGGGTCAGAAAACCACTCAGCTTGGAAGGAAAATTTGGAACAAAAGGCTAAGTTTTCAGCTGGAGTACAGCAGCACCAGCCCTGGTGAGTGCCCCAGATTTCCACCTGTTCACACCAGTTCTAGCCCAAAAGGTTAGTTTCAGTAGGGATTCACACAAAAAACCCTGTGCCCAGCCATTGTGAAGAACTTGTTTGTTGTTGCATTACACAGTCAAAAATGTGGCCTTAATTGGGAAAACATAATTTGCTTGTTCCCTAATGTAGTTTCCAATCCATTGAGGTCAGTAAATCAGAAGGGTAGCACAGTCCTGCAGACTGAGTTTGGGACTGAGCACTAATCCTAATTTTGTCCTTGGTTTCTCTAATCCAGGGCACAGGGCATGTAACAGGCTCCTATATCTCATATGGGTTAATGAAAGCTGCCTTGCCTGCCTCGCTGAAAGTCCAATCCTGTTCCCACTGAAGCCAATAACAAAGATATCATTGATTTCAATGGAAATATGATTTTTCACAATGCTTGGACAATATTAATGACTCAGTATTAAAGTACAATATAAAGTGAATTCCAGGACAACTGAGGCCTGAGAATGTGGTAACCAGAGTAGTAGATCTGATGGTGCTGTTGAACTGAGGCAAGAAGGCCAGTGCCTCCACGAAACGTTCCATTGTGGATCAACAGGAGATGCAAGGCCTACCTTGCTGGACCAGCTGAAGCCTGAAGAGGGCCAGACACGGGCTAATTAGATGTTTATTGGAAGAGGTAGGAGTTAAAGGGAAGTTGCAGGTCAATTCCCTGCTACCCAAAGGATTATTTAAAGTCAGCGGAGCCAGTTGGGAGATGCATGTGGAAGAAGCCAGATGGTGAACTTGATGTTTTCATACAAAAAAAACCCTAATTTGGGGGGCAGCTCATCTCAGGTTAACGTGGGCTTTAGGCCGAGACTCTGTGCAGACCTGGAAGAACCTCAGCAAGGGTTTGGGTAGAAATTCAGGATTTTCTTATCTCCTCTGAATGTCTTCATCCATACTTAACTTTTTTTCTCCGTAGATAGTTCTGAACTCCAGTAGTTTATCTGTAGGTGTGCTTATTCTGTGGTGTCACAGAGGAATAAAATAATTCCTCCCTCACCAATGGACCGGTGTGGAGGCGTGTCTTTATGGGTGGAAGAGTGACCATAGCTCATAGTAACACTGGCTGCTAGCGGAAGGGTCAAATCCTGAAAGTTTTCCTCAGACACAATTCCCAGTGAAGTCACTGAGTGTTTTCCCTTCAGGGTTGTTTTGGGTGAAGTGCAAATACAGCTACTGAAGTTCTGTCATCCCTGTTTAGTGTGGGACTTTGAACGACAACAGCCCTAACGAGAACCTGACTGAAAGGATCCTGCAAGATGCCCAGCGCTTGTTCCTGATGAATGACGTGGTTCAGCCAGTCTCTGTGGATCCGTACGTCACTCAGGACAGCATTCGATTTTCCAAACTGGTTGTTGACATTGTTCAAGGAAAGGATACTCTCTACCACGTGATGTATATTGGGACAGGTAAGAGCATTAGAGTTTAAAGTGAATCAGGCCCCTCATTCAGAGACACGGCAGACCCTGAGATCACTAATGTTTGTACTGAGTTCTTACTTTAGGTGAAACTCCATGCAAGCTAGTTTTTTCTGAATAAGGAAAGGATAAACAACACTATAGAGACCTGGAGGTATGAGCCTGAGAGAACAGATCTTAAATCTGCAGTGAGTAAAGAAGCAAAAGATGATGTCTTTCCTTTTTATTACCACGTTATCAGCTAATCAGACTAAGGCACAATGGTAGGGAAGAACAAGCCCTAGGTAACCAGATTGCAGTGTGTGATCTTGTGCAGGGTAACTTAATGTCTCCGTGATACAGTTTACCTACCAAACTCATGACTATTAAAAAAAAGTGTCACAGCCCGTGAAATCTGATCTTTTGTGTGCTTTTGCCTATTCTGTACAGATTTCCAGAGACCTGCATTTCTCAAATGTGGGGTTATGTCCCAAAAGGGAATTGTGGGGGGTGAAAGTGAGTGGTCACAAGGTTGATTTGGTGGGGGGTTCTGGTATTGCCACCCTTATTTCTGTGCAGCTGCCTTCAGAGCTGGGTGGCCAGAGTAGTGGCTGCTAACTGCGGCCCCAGCTCTGCAGGCAGCAGCACAGAAGTAAGGTTGGCAATATCATACCAGGCCAAACTTACTTCTCTGCTGGTGGTGGTGGCTATGCCCACAGAATGGGGCTCCCAGCCTGCAGCTGTCACTCTCCACCTGCTTAGCACTGAAGGCAGAGCCACTGCCAGCAGCAGCAGCACAAAAGTAAAGACGATAGTACTCCAGCACCCATCCCCTACTATAACTTTGTGATACCCCACAACTCCTTTTTGGATCAGTACCCCTACAATTACAGCACCATGGAATTTCAGATTTAAATAGCTCAAATCATGAAATTTACAATTTTAAAAAGCCCCTGACTATGAAATTGACCAAAATGGGACTGCTTATTAGGTGAGACCCATACCCATCTGCAAGTATACCTATTTATAGGACTGTTGTGAGGTTCTTGTTAGTAATAGTAATATCTTGCACTTCTACATGCCTGCTTCCTTATGAGAAGGGTAAGCATGATCATCACATTATAGGTGTGGAAGCTGAGGCAGACAATTACACAAAGAGTCAGTAGCAGCACGGAGATTATAATGCAGATCTCTGGGGTCCCACTGCCATTCTCTGACAATTAAGTCATGCTGTAAAGCACAAGAATTGGGGATGAAAGGCAATGAGGAAAGGCAAAGTATTACAAATGACCCCCTTAACCTATATTCACACTGGAGATCAAAGTTAAATTAAATATTTTGATTAATCAGAGCATATGGCCAGCCTCATGGGTGTAATATTTTCATCCTCTATTCTGAGAGTGTTGACTTTATAATAAGATATATTGCCTCTGTAAGTGTTAGATTAAACTAACATTGCAGAACAGAGTCATCCTCTCATTCTGAAGTTACCATCTTCCAGGATTGTGTCATAATTTATGTAACTTTTACCACCACTTATTTTGAAAGTGATTAGCTTAGATATATTCTAGTAACATTCCCCCTGCTATAAGCCAGCATGGAAGTGATCGTGATGAGAGAACCATACTTAAAATGAAATATGACATTTTTTGCCATTTCTGTTCTGTATTCCTTAAGTGCAGTACCCCAGTTAGTTTGCCAGAAGAAACAGAAGAATCCGGAGATTTTGCTTCTATTTGCTTTCTGTCTTATATTATCTATGAAGAAATCATTGTGCTCTATAATTTATTTTGTTATACACGTCACTTTCTCTGGGCACCAGTAGTGGTCCCAGGAGGCTAGAATCTGCTTAAACTGAAACCTTCAAAGGGAGAGTGTCATGTTTGGCGGGATCCCTGAGCATATTGGATTCTGGACATTAAGGGTAGACTTGAACTCAAATTTGAATTGATCCCAAACTTCCTTATGGTTTTAGACCCAGATTTACATCTTGGGGGCCTGAGAGAGAAATTTCCTGCATGTAGCAGAACTTTGCTTTTAGGAGTAATTTAAGTATGATATACACATCAACAAAAGAGCTGTTTGTCCAGCAAAGTTGATTGTTTGAATAGCTCAAATGTCACGTGAACTATGATGCTGGTGGTAGCAGTGGCTATGAATAATTTCATTTTTATTCTAAATGCATGTACTGTTCATGGAAAAAATGCTCGTGTGACATTCCCAAAGATGTAGTTCTCCTATAGATCCATCCATCCACTGATAGATACGTCAACAGTATTATGTAAGCTTCCATACCAACACTGTTCATTGGCACTGAGCCCCATCTTTTAATTCTAAGGACCACTTTTAGCAGGGGATGGATAATATGGACTTCAAACCCATTCAGTCCTTACTCTGTGACATCTGAGATTTCTAACGCTGGTGCACCACGACTTGCATTTGAAGTGGCATTATTCTGGACCCATCAACTCCACTGCTATAGACTTGCTGGAACACCTTAATACACCAAAGGGCACATAGATGCTGGAACTATCGGTTTGATGTCGGGGGTGGGGGGCGGGCGGTACTGTTGCAACCCTTGGCTTGAAGCAGTCTGCATCTCCACTGTAAAAATTGTTCCAGCGCTTGTGAAAGGAGATTTACCCATGTAGCCGAGGCAGTTTCTACCATGGGTACCAAAAGCGTTTTAAAAATTAGTAGATGAGAAAAGAAACTTTAAAGGGTCTATGTAAATAGGCTGTCATTAATCTTTAGTCTTCATCCTAGGTACAAAACTGAATCAATATCTGTAAGATTTACTTGCATCTTGCTTCTTGTTCCATTAGAGTATGGCACCATTTTGAAGGCACTTTCTACCACTAATAGGAGCCTGAGGAGTTGTTATTTAGAGGAAATGCAGATTCTTCCCGACGGTCAACAGGAACCAATCAAGAGCCTCCAAATCCTGCACAGTGACAGGTCACTGTTTGTGGGTTTGAATAATGGAGTGCTAAAAATTCCTCTGGAGAGGTGTTCAGTGTACAGAACAGAAGGGTAAGCATATTTACTGCTCTCATATATTCCACTCCAGCTTCAAAGGAAAGCACCAGGGAGCGATTCTAGTCAGCTTCATTTCAGAATGCCCTTTTTCATCACTGGGAGAGAGAGACAAGCTATTTGTTTGTGTTGGTATCTTGACAGGTAGTGCTCATGCTAGGAACAGTGGGGTATTGTTTTAGGTAAATATTAATTAGTCCTCATTAGAAGTTAATCACATGTTTACTGAAGACTAACTTACAGTAAACTTTTTTTACTTGACATTTCAGTGTTGGTTTGGTCATCACTGCATGTTTTGCTTGTCGTTCTCATTGGCTGAACGACTGCAGTTGTCTGAATTCTTGGTCTAGGTCATCATGGCTTATAAATGATGGTTTGCTGACCATTTAACAGTGTGGTGGTTACATTTTGTTGCTTTTTGAAGCCAGAAGCATGTGGTGCAGCATGTGATACAGTTGGCTTTTGGAAAGGTGCTGTTTGGCTTGAGCATTTACAAAAAGCAAACCCTATGTAAAGTATTTCGCCCTGTTGGCTCAGGTGTAATTCACCCAATATTCAGTCCAGAAGGGTTTGGATTTCTAAGCAGGCTGCGCCTATTTTCAGCAGGTGGCTTGATACTAACTGGTTGAGACACTTGCTCATGTAATCTATGTTTTCTGTCTTCAGCCCTAGAGTTTGAAGTGTTTCCAGCCTCGGGTAATTGGTTGTCTACACCCCTAAGGACGCTGCATGGCAGCCTTTGTGTTTCTTCCTTTGAATACAGAGATCCTTGCCCAAAATAGATGTCCTCTGTACATGCCAAAGGGAGGCAGTTTATTAACATGCTCTAAACTAGCTACCTGTTTCTTGGCCTAGCACAAAACCTGCCTCGCTCCACATGGTTTGAACCAGAAGACTGCATAGGAAGTTGTCCAAGATAATTCCTGGCCTGTAGCTACATCCAATCTTCCTTCTTGCTCGATTCTTGGTCCCAGCTGTATTCTTGATTCCCACCTTCCTGTCCTATTCCTGACTTTCTGCCTTGTTCCAGAACCCTGCTTTTGTGCCCCACCCTGGCTGTTGGCTCTCAGTTGTGGCCCTATTCATGATTCTGGCTCTAACCCTGGGCATGACTCCTGATTCTAATTCCATAGGTGTGTCTCTGCTTCCTGGCTCCTGACCACCTGCATTCAGTCTAGGACATTCTACTGAGAGAGATCCTATCAGGAGGATCAGAGTTTGCTCCTGCAAATGGAACAGACTGTAGAACCTGCCAGAAACCATAACAATCCTGTGGGATCTGTGGGAAGCTAAGGCCCCATCCTTTTATAGCTCACTGCAGTGGATCTGTGCTAGCAGGTACTTCCCTGGCTGGAGCCATGCCCTTTAAAGGGATCCCTACCTTGTAGAGGGGCCACAGAAAGGATGACAAATCCCTAGGAATTTCTCCTGGGCCAGAGGAGCGGTGGTTTCTGTTCCAGTCTCAGTCTGCCTGCACCTCATCTTTCCCAGAATCCCAGAAATCCAGAGAACTGCTTCATGGACTGTGGGGACTGGAGGCGGGGCACAGAAATGGTGAGCGTGCCGCACGAGCAGCTGAATCCTTTTGGCCTCCTGAGAGTCTCCTCCACTTTGGGTCTGGAAGGCAAAACTCCTTCTCTACTCATCTGTCTTTACTCCCAATGTATTGGGATACAATAGTTTAGCATGCACACATACTCTCAAATCATGGTCAGTATTTGACACCATTGTACTAGGCTAAGGTTGAGCTTGGGTGACTGGAAGCTGTCTGATGTCAGGGGAGGGTTTTATATTTTCTCCAAATCAGATCTCATTCAGTGGAATAAAGGTGTCAGCCTAGACTCAAAAGCCTGCCTCCAACAATCAGACAGATCAAAGTTCTAAATGCCCTTAAGCTAGTAGCTTTGGGCTAAATAGATGTCCCTGAGATAGGATAAAATGAAATGTATTATGAATATGCTGGATGCTGAAGAACCAGCACATTTGTACAAAGTTGTAAGCCAGAACTTGTTTAGAGAGAATTGGTCAATAAATGTGATTTTCCAGGTAATCCTGTGGTGGGTCTGGAGTGCCAAAGAAGATGGGGAAAAAGGATGGGCTATCATCTAGAGCAACAGAAGGGTGGTACATTGCCAAAAAAAAAAAAAAAGGAAAACTTGCAAATGTGTACATTCCTTAAGAAAGCTAAGAGGAACTGGTTTGTATGTAGTTAGTCGATGGGGTCATTTTCTGCCTAATAGAAACTGCTTTGTAGGAGATTTCTCAATTTCAGCTTCCTGAAACTTTTCCCCTTTAATATCCTGGATGTGTAGCTCACATGTTTGCCAAGCTCCTTTGTATTTATTTCAGTGCTGTGTTGTTTCAAGAGGGATGTTTTTAATTTCATCTGGGGCTTTCCACTTGGCACTTCTCATGGGCTGTGATTTATTGCTCCTTCTTGTTGTGTCTGTATTAAATACATGCCAATAAATAACCTCAGGAGAAAGTCAGGATTACTACCCCTCACTTACCTTCTTGCTGGTGCTGTGACTTCTTGTCTGGCTTCTCAGAAAAGCTCTGGTTTCAGCAGTTTTCATCACCATTTTGTTGGGGTCTTAGGAAGCTTTCAGATTATAAAGATTTGGTGGTTCTTAGGCAGAAATACCACAGTGCTGTTTGTTTCCCTTGGCTCTGTCCCACTTTGTCAGGAAACTTGTGACTGTTTCACACCACAGGAGCTGATTAAGAATCCTGATTGCCCAGTAGGTTTTTTTGGAATCAGATTGGTCTGGGCCCCAAGGAAAAGAAGTCAGATTTGGATATAGAACTGATCCTAGCATTGATTATCTGTGGCATTCCATGCAGTTTGGGTTGCTGCAAGGCAGTGGGATGCAAATCCACTGTTCAGAAAGATGGAAAGAGAAAGAAAGCAGGTGGAAAAAAAAACACTTTTGGACTCTCCTTTCCTGTTTGTTTATTGCCACAGCGTCTATTGAGCCTGCTAAATGGTCACTGATAGTATTATATGGCATCTTGATGTGGCTTGTTGACCCAAAATATTTCTGGTTGTCTAAACGGTGCTTTGTACATGTCCACTGACCTGTCAAAATTGGCCTTTTCAATATAGCAACAGGGTGGCGGCTGCAGTGTCAGTTGCCTAAATTTATGGCTGGACTTGGCTGCTTGTACTTTAATGCTGTGGTTTCTAACTTCTGCTCGCAAGTATTAGGAGGGTGTCCAATGCATGCAAAACCTACAAATCCTTTTAAATGCGCTGTGTCTAGACTTATTTGCTGCATAGTAATTTGGGCTGGGTTAACAACTTGGGGTTTTGTTTAGAAACCTCTTAAATCTCTTTATACAATACTACAGGTTGAACCTCTCTCGTCCGGCACCCTTGGGACCTGACCGGTGCAGGACAAAAGAATTTGTTGGACTTTGGGACGTCAATATTTTCTAGCACATTACCAACCCTTTCACGGCTTACTAGGCTCTTAGAAGACATATTGGGGTAAATTACAGCTAAATAACAGCATAGACTGCTGAGAGCCAGGACTGGTAGCTGTAATCAAATTTTATGGGACCACAGGAAATTTGGCCGCACTCATGATAAGTAGTTGTCTGGCTAACTAAAATCACACCAGATTATGGATGTTGACAGATGAGAGTTCTGGATTAGAGAGGTTCAACCTGTAGAACTAGTTAGAGATGGGTTTAACTCCTGTTTCAAAATGCCTTTGGCCTGTGGTTGGTCTAGGATTCCTGGTCTAATTTCACAGCTGGCTCCCACTGTATATCTAGAACAGGTGAAAACAAAACCCAGGATCTGAACTTGGGAGTGGTGGGGGTTTGTGGTCTGGATCCAGTGTTGATCGTTTAGATCAATCTTTAGTCTAGGTCAAGAATTATTTAAGGGGAGAGTGAGATGATAATTTCCTATTGGAAGTCACAGTGATGCACAGGGGGGAGAGAGATCCAGCACTAGCACAAGGAGCTTTGTGGTCTATCTGAGTCTCCCATTTCCCAGCATCTCCCCAGAGTGTGTGTTCAGTGCAGCAGGGTACTGGCTATGGGTCAGCCATCCCCATTGAAGACAAGGAAGGAGAGCAAAACTGTCATAATGCATTTGGTTTAGAAAAGCAAGAGTGAAGCAGGGGTTGGCAGCCAGGCTGGAAGAGCTCTCCAATACTGCTGCCTGTCCTACTCCTGCCAGAGATTATTTTTCTGAGCTTTGTATGGATCATCTGCCTCCACCCAACTTTCTGGAGCAAGTCTGAAGCTCTTACGAATCAGCAATATTTTGGCTTCATTGTGGGGTCATGGGAACAGGTCAGTTTATTATTCACATCTGCTGCTAAAGATGCTTCTTTCTCCATGCAGTTGTGTTCCCTTCTTCATCTGTGACTCTCTTGAGCCTTACATCAGTTTGGCAGCAGAGCAATGACATCACTGGAGATATTCCTGATTTACAAGCGAGATGTGAACCAGGCCCTCTTTGCATGCAGTTGTGACTCTCTCTTGTCTTTTAACCTGGATTCTGTAGGTTGCTTGGCCAAAATTCTGTTTTACATGCCCCTTGGCCATGTTGTTTTTTGCCAAGCTCAGCTGACTATGACTCTTATTGGCTCACTGTGTGAGGAACATAATTCACCACAAAACAACTCCGGGCCAGTGAGCCGACAACTGCAGATATGTGGATGAGCAACTCCTGGGCCAACTCTGGCAGGGAATGATGGACATGGCTACAGGTCAAGAGTAACATCCAAACAGCATAGTGCATTTCTTGCTCTCTCTTGTTCTTTCTCTCTTTGTCACCACGTCTAATGAAAGTACTGAAGGTGGCCACAAAGACCAGAACTTCAAAGGTATTTAGATTTCTAACAGCCATTGAAATCCGTGGGAGATGGGTCCCTAAGTACCTTCGAGGATGTGGGAAAAATCGACTTCCAGTCGACAGTTTAAGTGAAAAATCTGTGGATTTAGCTTTAAAAAAAAAAAAAAGCGAGACACCCCAAAACAAAAAGGTGAAGTACTTGAATCAAGCATTGTAAAGATGCTGTCATTACAAGCCAGCGTGATTTCAGGAAAACAAACGTAGGGGAATTCAGAAATCAAGCAAGTAATGTGCAATGGAAGGAAGCATTTAAAATGCTGGGGAGAACCACAGAGGAGTCCTAAAACATCATAATTAAGGCACAGAAAATCCCACTGCAACACCGATGGCCAAATTTTTGCTGACTGTTTTGATACCTACGTGGGGGCTCAGTCTTTCTGAAACTCTCTGGTTCTTTAATGACTATGAAAATTGCTGAAGTGGTAAACGCTTTTCATGCACGTCTTTGAGAGTATAAAGAGTAGCAGTAAGGAGGGCCTTATGAAAATAACCACTGTTCACAAGCAGGAAAGGGAAAATCTGTACTAGTTTGGCTGACGTGGTCGCTGTCGGATTAAGAGAACTAGGTACTTATTAGATCACTGATAATTAATTTGGGAAGCCTTGGCAAGCTTCAAAGAAGGAGAAAAGAGTGATTAAGACAAACACTATCTCATAAATCCATGCACAATCCCTACTAATGCAGTGTGATAAATTGTGAAAATGAAATTCTGGCTGAATTTAAGTGGATGGCAAAACTCCCATTGACTCAGTGGGGTCAGTATTTCAGCTCTAGTGTACGTCTGCGTTGCAGTTAGACACCCAGGGCTATCCCATCCAGCTGACTCAAGTTTAGGGGCTTTCATTCAGGGGCCGCTTAACTGCAATGTTGACATAACCCTACAGGATAAGAACCAGAACTACAATTTAATAAGCTCATTAATTTATGAAGAATAAAGAACGGTAGATAAATTTGATTGCTTGTTATAGCTGTACAAAATTCTACCTCCCCCCACTGCAAACACTTATGCTCATTCTGAATTGTAACCAAATGAGTAGTCCTAATAATTATAAATGTAGTCTTCATCTTTACCATATCTTCATCAGAGTTTGCAGAATCCAGAGCTTTGTGGTTGAAGGGAATGAGATGTAATATGGTTAGATTTTAGTAAAACATTGGATAGCATATCTTATGAAAGCATAGTTCAAATTGCTTGGGAAAAGAACACGTGTCAGATGGAACTGAAATGAATTAAAATACCATAAACAAAGGGCACAGCTAAATGGAAATGAAACAAGTTAGGGGAAGTTTCTATTGAGCTACCTGAGAAATTGACATCAGGGTTCATCTCTTTTGACTTTATCTTAATGACATGGAGAAAAATAGCGTGCCCTGTGGCTGAAAAATTCCCAAAGAACACTTATGAAAGAATTTAAGTACCTGCAGGGAAAGCTAAGCTGGGATAAATTTAACAGCTGGGACTGAGGTTGATATTGTGGAGTGGGACTGGGTGTGGGGATGGTTGAGTTAAATGGGAAAAGCCAAACAGTAGGAATTCCAAGATTTTGTGCCAGCCGTGGATTATTTGCTCAGAGGAGGATGTGAACCCCATCAATTTACAGAAATGTGTTTGGCTGTTGACTAATCTCCCAAAAGACATGTTGAAAGGCCCATCACTTGAGACATTTAAAACCCAGTAGAGTGGACAGAACCTTAAGAAGTAATCTCTAGAGAACCATCTAGTGGCTGAATGATAGACTGGACAATTTGAATCATCTGTCCAATTTCTGATGTCTGTGATTCTGTGAACTCAGTTTATAAATCTACATTTTATGCTGTCTTTTTTTAAGTCTCTCTCTCTCACACACACTTTTAGACTACCCCTTACTCTATTGCACAGTGGCTGAAGCCCAGGTTTATTCAGCTACTGAAAAAAGAAAGGTTACAACTGAAACAGAGGAAGGTCACTTAAGAACGAGCCCAGTAAAATGAGTTAATTTCAGGGCTCACTAGCTTTTGTTTTCTCACTGTCATCTCTGTGTTGCCAATTTGTTTTGGGATGCTTTGGTATTGCTGGATTTTTCTGAAACACACTTCACTTATGACCTGGAGGTCTCTGAAGGCATTTAGAAGATGGATTCTTTCACCTCTAGCTAACTGGCTTGAGTCCAGCGCAGATCAGTGGTGTCAGAAAGTCATTTCCATCTGATGACTGCTTGGTGGACTTTGTGAAATTAGTCTCTGTTAAGTGCTGGTTGACAATGAGCATGCAGTTTTCTTGGAGCGTACGTGCTATGCTGGCTGTGACACTACAGTCATTTAAATAATATTAATAATAAAATGCAAAAAAACAGGCCCCTGGGTATTCATCTGTTGCAGCCTTCAGTTCTTACATCTTGTGCAATGGTTATTTCATAGTATTTGTTGTGTGTGCTCAATTTTTAGACATAGTTGCCCAGGAAAAGGCAGTCTGTGCATCAAAGTATGTGGAGTCTAATTCCATCAGCTGGCTGCTTCATATCTCAGATTTCCCATCTTCTAACAGCAAGGCCTGAAGTGGGCACGGGCAGACTGTAATATGCAATGAGCAGCCCTGATTGCAGGAGTCACAGTTTCATATCCAGCTGAAGAATTTGGCCTTTTTGTTTGGAGATGTGTTAGTTGTTGGGGTTTTCTTTACGGCATTGGCTTAGTGTGTAAAATACATAGTACAAATTCATCATTGACATGAAACACAGTAGTGATGGTTATATATATTTATGTAGCATCTTTCATGCAAAAGAATCCAAAAGCAGCAGCAAAAAATATTGTCACCCGTTTCATCCATCATTGAAAATTAGTCACTTCTCAGTGGAAAACAGTAGCTCCCAGCAACACTACACAGCTGTTTTGGACAGGCACTAAAAAGATATGGGGTGAATATCAAGAAAAAATTTCTGATAGTTCAGCTACAGAGTGGAATAATCTGTCGGACTAAGTAGAGGAAGCAGTTTTGTCCGGGGCACTTAAAACTAGTTCAGCCAAAGTGATGGAGAAAATACTGAATGCATTGTCTTGCACTTGCCCAACATAGGGACCATCCTGTACCGGCCAAAGGATGAACTAGATCCCCCAGGAGACAGATGGTCTAATGTTTCTCTGAACTCTCTAATATTTTGCCATTCTACAAATACTCTCTCTAGCGGAATCAGCCGAGGGCATTTTTTTGAGCAGGCAGTAATTATCCAAAGTTGGATAAAACAAGCTCATATGAAAGAGCTGCTCAAAAATGGATTGTTTTGTGCAGCCTTGGTGAAAATTGAAGGTTTTTTTTCAGACTTCTGTGTCTTTGTGTGCGACTATTTACAAATCACTTGGTCCTGCAGTCTTTCTTCTTGTTAACTCCCATCTCAGCCTAGGTGTGAATCAGCAGTATCTTCTGGAGATTGACTATAACATATTCATTTTTCTTTGTTTTTTGAGAGCAGACACATTTTTTTCCTTCCAACTACCCTTTCTGATATGCTTCCAAGAAAGTAAATTGCAGAAATTCACTTCATTCTTAGGCGTATGAAATCTGAAATTGCAAACCCAAAATGCACAGGCAAAATGCCAGCCACGCATGACACTGGCATCCTGGCATTTTTGACACAGAGCAAGAGAGGCAATAACACTCGAATGGGCAAATGTGACAAAGCTGTTTTTCCAAAGGATATCAGCCCCCTGATGTTTTTTTCTGGGTGTGTCTGCCACACCCTTCAGTCTGCAATGCTTATAAGAGATGTCATCCCTCTTTGTATAATACAGGCCATAGAATGTCCCCATACAGGCATAAAGGGAAACAAGAAGGCTTTTTATAAATATATTAGAAACAAGAGGAAGACCAGGGACAGGGTAGGGCCATTGCTCAGTGAGGAGGGAGAAACAGTAACAGGGAACTTGGAAATGGCAGAGATGCTCAATGACTTCTTTGTTTCGGTCTTCACTGAGAAATCTGATGAAAAAATGCCCAACATAGGTGAATGCTAGTGGGAAAGGGGTAGGGTTAGAAGTTGAAATAAAAAAAGAACAAGTTAAAAATCACTTAGGAAAATTAGATGTCTGCAAGTCACCAGGGCCTGATGAAATGCACCCTAGAATACTCAAGGAACTGATAGAGGAGGTATCTGAGCCTTTAGCTATCATCTTTGGAAAATCATGGGAGACAGGAGAGATTCCAGAAGACTGGAAAAGGGCAAATATAGTGCCCATCTATAAAAAGGGAAATAAGAATAACCCAGGAAACTACAGGCCAGTCAGCTTAACTTCAGTGCCAGGAAAGATAATGGAGCAGGTAATTAAAGAAATCATCTGCAAGTACTTGGAAGGTGGTAAGGTAATAGGAAACAGCCAGCATGGATTTGTAAAGAATAAATCTTGTCAAACTAATCTGATAGCTTTCTTTGATAAGATAACGAGCCTTGTGGATAGGGGAGAAGCGGTAGATGTGGTATACCTATACTTTAGTAAAGCATTTGATACGGTCTCTCATGATATTCTTATTAAAAAAACTAGGCAAATACAATTTAGATGAGGCTACTATAAGGTGGGTGCATAACTGGCTGGATAACCGTACCCAGAGAGTAGTTCTTAATGGTTCTCAATCCTGCTGGAAAAGTATAAAAAGTGGGGTTCCACAGGGGTCTGTGTTAAGACCGGTTCTGTTCAATGTCTTCATCAATGATTTAGATATTGGCATAGAAAGTACGCTTATTAAGTTTGCAGATGATACCAAGTTGGGAGGGGTTGCGACTACTTTGGAGGATAGGGTCATAATTCAAAATGATCTGGATAAATTGGAGAAATGGGCTGAGGTAAACAGGATGAAGTTTAATAAGGACAAATGAAAAGTGCTCCACTTTGGAAGGAACAATCAGTTTCACACATACAGAATGGGGAGAGATTGTCTAGGAATGACTACAGCAGAAAGGGATCTAGGGATTATAGTGGACCACAAGCTAAATATGAGTCAACAGTGTAATGCTGTTGCAAAAAAAGCAAACATCATTCTTGGATGCATTAACAGGTGTGTTGTGAACAAGACATGAGAAGTCATTCTTCCACTCTACTCTGCACTGGTTAGGCCTCAGCTGGAGTATTGTGTCCAGTTCTGGGCACCGCAGTTCAAAAATGATGTGGAGAAACTAGAGAGGGTCCAGAAAAGAGTGACAAGAATGATTAAAGGTCTAGAGAATGTGACCTATGAAAAAAGGTTGAAAGAATTGGGCTTGTTTAGTTTGGAAAAGAGAAGATTGAGGGGAGACATGATGGCGGTTTTCAGGTATCTAAAAGGGAGTCATAAGGAGGAAGGAGAAAACTTGTTCTTCTTGGCCTCTGAGGGTAGAACAAGAGGCAACGGGCTTAAACTGCAGCAAGGGAGGTTTAGGTTGGCCATTAGGAAGAAGTTCCTAAATGTCAGGGCGGTCAAACAGTGGAAGAAATTGCCTAGGGAGGTTGTGGAATCTCCATCGCTGGAGATATTTAAGAACAGGTTAGATAGATGTCTATCAGGGATGGTTTAGATAGTACTTGGTCCTGCCATTGGGGCAGGGGGCTGGACTCGATGGCTTCTCGAGGTCCCTTCCAGTCCTAGTGTTCTATGATTCTATAATATGTTCTAGGAATTTTCAGTTATGGCTAAAATCTTCTGATGCTAGGAACTGGATTGTGCTTCAACATCTAGAAAAATACACTCCCTCTAGAAGAATTTCTTCTTGCTTCTACCCCTGTCGTTAGGTCTCGTATCCGCATTTCTCTGCGGATGACTGATCCCACATTGGGTATTCAGAGGCCCACTGACTTTCAGTTTTTATTAGAGGTACCGGTTTTGCTTGGCATGGTGACAGGAGTTTTTAACAGTGTTTATTGAGGAGTGCTGTTTCTTTTCTCTTAATAACCTGTTTTACTGATGCAAACGTAAATCCAGATTTAATCAGAATTTTCTCAGGGAAGCATTAATCTTCATATCTGAATAAATGCAATGTTGTTTTATTTCATGTCTTTAATAAAAAAGCAAACTCTACCCAATAAAGAATTCATTGTCCCTGTGAAATGATGGAAAGGGGTGTCAGGGAGTAAGCAATGCAGTAGCTTGTTGTGTAGATTTTGAGAGGCCATAATCTGTAAAGCCACAATCAATTATGGAAATACTGAAAATGTTGGGGCACAAGTGGAAAGTAGCAAAGATAAAGGCAAGGCAAGGTCAATGGTATGGAAAGGGGAATAAACCAAAGTTGCCTACAGAAGTCATTCATCTATTCACTATTACTTTCAAATAAGATAGGTGTGTTTTGACTTTTAAGTGGCCTAGGAGGTAGTTTAATTTCAGTAGTCATTTTTACACATCGGGCTTGAATTTCTGGGGTTAAAACTAGGGATGTCGAGCAATTAAAATGAATTGTGGTTAATCACAATTAAACAATAATAGAATATCCATTTATTTAACTATTTTGGATATTTTTTACATTTTCAAATATTGATTTCAATTACAACGTAGTCTACAAACTGTATACTGCACACTTCATATTTCTTTTTGATGACTATTTGATTTGTAAAAAAAAAAGAATATTTTTCAGTTCATCTAAATGCAAGTACTGTACTGCAGTCTCTTTATTGTGGAAATTGAACTTCTGAACAAAGAATTATGTATAATAATAACGGCATTCAAAATAAGACATAAGACTTTAGAGCCTACAAGTCCACTATGTCATTTTTCTTGTTCACCTAGTCACTCAGGTGGATAAGTTTCTTCACATTTGCAGGAGATAATGCTGTTACTTTGTTTTATAATGTCGCCTGAAACCTGAGAGCAGCGTTGGCTTGGCACTTTTGTAACTGGCATTGTATTTACATGCCAGATGCTCTAAAGCAGTGGTGTCCAAAAGAAAGACACCCAATCTCCACATGACCCCCACAGCCCCCCTCTGGCTAGGTGCCCTACTTTCCAGACCTGCACCCAGGCACCCTAACCACTTGCTCCTGGTGACTCACTGGAGCTGCCCTGCCGGTGTTGCCCAGCCCCACAACCCTGAGAGCCAGTGCAGCGGCTTGGGCACCATGTAGTAGCAGCTTGGGAGCTTGGGCATCACGTGGCTGGCTTGGAGACACATGATGGGGCAGCTCCTGTGGCTCTTGGGGCTGCGCATTTTGGGGCTGGATTGCTTGAGCAGCAGAGCACCCGAGGAGCCACCACATCACTTTGCGGCTCCCAAGCCAGCCATGCAGCACCTGAGCCTCCAAGCTGCTGCCACCATGTGGCACCTGAAGAGCCACCGCGCCACTGTGCGGCTCCCAAGCCAGCCTTGCGGCACTTGAGCCTCCAAGCTGCTGCCACCATCTGGTACCCAAAGAGCCACCATACCACTGTGCGGCTCCCAAGGCAGCCATGCGACACCTGAGCCTCCAAGCTGCTGCCACCATGTGGCACCTGAAGAGCCACCGTGTCACTGCCTGAGCCACTGCACCAGCCCACCTACCTGCATTTGCCACAATGTGCTTCTCCATCCACCACCTGTGGCAAGCGGGGAGTGTATTGGACACTGTGACTCTAAAGATTCATGTGTCCCTTTGTCCTTCAACCACCTTTCCAGAGGACAGGGGCTCGAAAACTCTGTGGACAACATATGTTCATTTTTTATCATCCGAGTCAGCTGCCACCAGCCAACAGGTACTTTTCTTCTTTAGTTGTTTGGGTTCTGTCGTTTCTGCATCTGAGTGCTGCTCTTTTAAGGCCTCTGGAAGCATGCTCCACACTTCATCCCTCTCAGGTTTTGGAAGGCACTGCAGAGTCTTAAACCTTGCTATCTTTAGAAATATCGCAGTAGTAGCTTCTTTGCACTTTTCACATCTGCAGTGAAAGTGGTCTTAAAAGGAACAATAGATACTGAGTTGTCATCCGAGACTACCATAACCTGAAAAATATGACAAAATGTGGGTGAAACAAAGCTGGAGACATACAGTTTTCACCCAAGGAGTTCAATCTCAAATTTAATTAACACATTTTTTTTTTAATAATCATCTTCTACATGGGAGCACGTCCTCTGGAACGGTAGCTGAAGCATGGACATAGAAATGTTTAGCATATCTGGCACATAAATACACAATGAGAACTACAGAAATCCTATTCAAACACGTTCTCACTTTCAGGTGGCATTGTAAATAAGAAGTGAGCAAGATTATTTCCCATAAACCAGCTTGTTTTGTCTTAGCGATTTGCTGAATAAGTAGGATGGAGTGAACTTGTAGGCTCTAAAGATTTATAGTGTTTTGGTTTTGAGTGTAGTTATATCACAAAAATCTTTGTGGCAGAGATTGCCCTACGGTGCTTGTATGAGATGAATTGAAAAAACAGCATTTCTTTTAGAATTTTACAGTGCAAATATTTGTAATAAAATAATATAAAGTGAGTAGTTTGAACTTCGTATTCTGTGTTATGATTGAAATCAATATGTTTAATAATGTCAAACATATCCAACATATTTAATAAATTTCAGTTGGCATTCGATTGTTTAATGGTGTGACTAAAACTGTGATGAATCACAAATTTTCAGTCATGCTTAGTTTTTGAGTTAATTGTGTGAGTTAACTGTGATTGACTGCCTGAGTTAAAACACAGCATGCAAAATGGAAATCACAGATGATGGTGTTGTGGAGGTGATAAATTTCATACACACACTCACCCTCCTCTGCCTTTGTGGTCTGATGCCATGCACCAAAATGCCAAAGCAAACTCTACTATCACCCTACTCATAGTGGTCTGGTAGCTGGTTTCTTAGGGTACATATAAACTAAGGAGAAAATCGACCCTGTTGTGGTTGATCTTCCAGAGTTCGATTTAGCATGCCTAGTGGGGACATGTGAAATCAATTTTACAGTGTGGCCCTGTGAACCATGGTACTCATGCTCTCTGATAGGAGCAACGGAAGTTGACGGGAGCTCAGCTCCTCTGACTCTCCCTTAGTGGAGAAGGTGTGGAAGCCCGAATTAAGGTACATCAACTTTAGGTGCATAATTCATGTAGCTAAAATTGGGTACCTTAATTTGACCTTTACCTGTAGCGTAGACCTGCCCTTCCTGAGCAGCCCCTTCCATGGCAACTAGTTCCATTGTGGGGTAAGATCCTATTCCAAACAAAGAATTGATGACACGATCTGGCTCTGAATGTGTTGCATTGTTTGATAGAAAAATGAAGTTGCAACTTGACCAGTATCTGACTGCCCCAACTCTGTTCCAGTCCACTTGCCTATTCAGTGGAAAAGATAATGGATTTGCACAGATCACTAGCCTTCCTCAATGAGTTTAAATTTTTAAAGGTATCGAAATTGCAGGGCTTGGTTGAGTTGTTTTTTTCTTTTTAATCTTATTTTCATAAGTCATGAACACCCTTTGATTCTGAGTCGGCTCTCTTCACGCCATCTGGTTTTAGGAAAGACAAAAGTCCATTTTCCTTTGCGTGGGTTATTGAGACTGTCAGGAGTTATGATTTGGTTGACTGGAAGCTAATATGATTATTTATTTAGTTCATCCCCTCTGCAGGTTGGTGTTAAGGGGACAAAAAGCTAATGTTGTCAGGATATGCAAGTCTGCCAAGCAAGCTCACAGCTAATCAACAGCAATGCCACCTTATTTCTTACAAAATGCTGTTTGCATTAGTCATGCTGCTGTGTGTATGGAGCTTAGTAATAAGGATGCTCCGTATTAAAGTTCATTACTGTAACTGAAGAGGTTCTGACTCCTGCCGCCTTCTGTGATTTTAGGTTCTGTCTCAGTCCCCTGTCTTCCTTCAAACAAAGTGATAACACAAACAATGTCCACCCACCCTGAGCTTGGCAGCCCTCCTGTGTTTTTTCACAGTGATCTGCGGGAGAGAGGACCAGGGAAGTAGCCCGGCAGCCATTCTTCATTCTGGTACTCTCGAAGGCTGGCATGCAACCTCTGCCCCTCCCTAGCCCTTTGGCTCTCTTCAATCTCACATCTCCCCGCATACCCTGCCTTGTTTACAGGGTGGTATCCACAGAGCTGCTTCCCTAGAACTTCCCTTCCCAGAGTTGTTGGCCTACTGCAGGGACCATTACAAGAAACCATCCCTTCCTTGCAGTTTTCTGTTTTGACTTCCTGCCCTTGCAGCTCTTTATAAGAAGCCTCAGCGCCCTTGCTCAGCTCTATTTGATTGAGGAACAGGGCTAACTGGCCCTGGGGCCTGTGGTCCAGAATGGGTCATGCAACCCTGTTACACCCTCCCACACCTGCCTTCCAAAATGAATGGCATTTACTCCCAGAGTAAAGCAAAAGAATATGAAGAAGAGGGAAATTGAAAGAGGAAAAACATGGCAAAAATAAGCATATCCTGATGAATTTGTTTGAGGAACGTAGTTGAAGATCTCTCAGTATAAATGCCATGTGGTTGCTTTGTGAGTTTTGTTGCTTGTTGTCTCTCCCCTGGTTATCAGAGGAGAAGATGTAAGTATTAATTCTTGCTTTCCTTTGCTCTTCCAAAGCTTAATCTCATGGGTCTGCTCTATTGATTTTAAAAGGTCTGTTTATTACACAGTCTAAATATTTTATCTGTCAGGGAAAACTGACCAAAAATGGAGTCATCTTGTGTGGTCAGCAAATTAGAGGATGGGTGGAAAACTTTTGAACTGCAGACTTTTAAACTTTAATGAAGATTTTAAGGGATAAAATTGCTTAGTCCATAAACGAGTTCCCAGGTGCCTATGTCACTTGGATCATTGGGTTGTTGCCTCTGCTTTTCACTGCACTTTGGATTACCCAACAAGGGCGGGGGGGGTGCATCCTGGTAGACTAGTCCGTATTCCACCCTGGTCTTGTGGTCCAGTGGGGATATTTGTCATTGATTCTTTCATGAAGATGTGGGCCACAGGTGTGTACCTGGCATGGTTCATGACTTTCCCCTGCACATGTTCCTCCTGTGGCAAGAGGGAGACCCTGGCACACGCTTACATCAAATGCACCAGGTTGCAGCCCCTCTTCCAGCTCCTGCAGAATCCTCTCCAGCTCTGGCTGCACTTCCCACACCTCCTCGTTTGTACACAAAATATCCATGGACCCACACAGTCGCAAGAAGTGCTCATCAGCCACCTGGCCATTCATTGTACCTGGAGGAGGCAGGTTATTTACTGGGAGGAAGGAGTGTTCTGCCAGGGTGGGGCCTACTTCCAGTCCCCCCCTCAAGTCACATCTCTGAGCAGAATTCCTCTGAGCTACATCTATTGGCTCTGTAGTCACATTCCAGGAGCAATGGGCACTGTCCAGGTCCCCCTCTGCATCTCTGATTTTTATACCTGCAACCATCATTCCCATTCCTGTTTTTTCCATTTTTTGTGCCCCTGAACTTATTTGAAGCTTGGGCCCAGTGGCTCCTCCCCTTGAGCATTTTAAGGGAAGGGGCTTTTAGATGTGGCTGGGCATAAGCATTCCTATGCTTCAATAGGTGCACATTGCAATAAACAGTCCCTTTCAGGAACAATGATGTTCAGAGATCAAATGTTCTTCGGTCTCATTTAATTGGTGTTTTGGGATAGTGTGATATGAAATTCGGTCCCCTCAAAACAAACCCCACAGCAGCCATAACAAAAGGACTCTGCAGGGCCCCTTTGTTTTCACTGCTCTGAGAGATTTCTTGCTCTGGTCTTCACAGAGGGGGGTAGGCACACTATGTTGGCTCCTCTTCTGTGTTTTCAGAGGCTAAACTGCAGCATACGGGCATAAGAAGGCAGAAATACTTTCATGATAAGCAGCTGCTGCAGAGCAGTTATGGGATTGGGCATGGTGATGGGCGTGGGGTGGGGCTGGCCCTATATTACAGACTAATGAGAGGAGATACTGAGAAACAAGGAATGGGGAGGGGCAGCTAGTTGTAAGTGACAAGAGAGAGACAGAGCCTGGGCAATTGAGGTTTGGGGCAGGAGGACAGGCGGGGATAATCAGCTGGGGGAAAGGAGACAGGAGGTGGGACCTGGGTGGTGGGGAATGGGGCCAGGAGGCAAGGGAAGTTTTTCTGTTGACTGCAGGGATCAATACTATCATACCATGTGACGGACACTTAATAGAATTATTGTACTTAGTGCCAGTCATTGAGGGGAAGGGGATACGTCATTCAGTCTTTTGAATTTTTTTGAAAAAATCACCACTTCAGAATTTTTACCTCAGACACTTGTGTCCATTTACAAACACATTGCTGAGCCCTGGTTTGCTGTAGTGGGTTATGGATGAAATCCTGCTTTGCTGGTTTCTCTGCCTGGAGCTTAATACCTCTGTCTGTGCTATCTTAGCTCATTGTTGTGGAAATTATTGTGATAGTCAACAGCTGGCAGTCCCATGGCACCAGAACAGCAGGCAGCAGGTGAACTCTTAAGAAGGAGATCCTAATTTCATGCAAATCTTCTTGATGAGTGAAAGTAGACAGCAAGTGACAAAATACCCTGTGCAGGAGATCCAAGCAGAATTGTTTCTAAATGCAGTAGGGGGTGTGTGTGCATTTCAGTATATGCCATTAGCCTTTAGATAAGACATTTATTTCAGGCCAATGAACTGAAGTGAATGACTATTGATGCTAATATCCTGTCATAATAAACTCAGCTGTACATGGAAAGGTGTTTTCCTGACTCAGTGAATACGTTGCAATTCTTAATCAGCCTGAAGCCCGTGAAGTCCTGGCCCTATTGAAGCCAATGGTAAAAGCCCAGCTTCAGTAGTCAGGATTTCACTCTGAGTATGTTCGGGGCAGTGACTGACTTTCTATTTCCCACCCCCCCCCCCCACAGCGTATAACACGGTGGGGTCCCGATCCTGATCGTGGGCTTTTTGGCAGTACCATAATATAAATACTAAGTGATAATTTTTTAAAGATGTTACCACATGTATTTCTTATTCTAGGCATAGAGAAATACTGTCTTAACTCCTGAGGTGTGGCAAATGCTAATTGCCTAGTGGTGACTCTTTCATAGCTATAGATCCGTAACATTGATATTATGGTAACATGCAGAGGCATCAACCAGATCTGGGAACCAATTTTTCTAGGCACTGCTTATATAGAAGTTGACAGCCCTACATTAGAGATTACTTGCCGACACCTATGATTTACAAATTGTAGCACACTACAGGCATCTGTACTGAAACTCCTTTTGTTTAATAGGGTTGGGATTGACTTAGTCTGAGTCTTATGGTACTTGAGGGTGGGTGAATTCACACTATCTACCTCAATGAAATTTGCCTGTGATAGTTAGTACCTCATGCGCTAACAGAAAGGAAGGAAAAAAATTTGGGGAGCCACTTATACTTGAGGGGTCTTGTGGTCTAATGGCCCTAAATCTGGATCACTAGTGTGACTCTGGGTCCCCAGGAGGCAAATTTCCCAGAAACCAGCATATCATTCAGATTTTAGAACACTTAGAAAGGTTCAGTTTTAAAGCACATAAAATGGTGGAAACCCTCTCCTGTTTTTCTGCAATTTGCCAGCCAAGGTGGGTGGTGGTGGAGTTTTGGGACCCTAGGTCCTGGAACTGCACAGAAGGTAATCCCAAGGCTGGAGTCTGTTGCTGGAGAACTGAAAAAGGCCCGGAGGATATTGAGGCTGGGTGTGATAAGGGCTGGCCTGGAGCTTGGTGGCAAGGGACTCCCCCCTACCCCCCACACAGACAGTGTGGGAGAAGGAAGAAAGGGCAATGGAAGGGGAGGTGTTGGGCACTGAGGGGAAACAAATTTTGGGCTACAGAGAAGGGGTCAAGGTTGCTGGCACTCCCCAGTGTTAGGAGGGGAGGCCACTGTTGTGGAGAGTCTCTGTGCTGGAACAGGGAAGGGTCGGTCTTTTCGAGGTGGAAGCCTGGAAGCGCAGGGTGGGAGCAGGCCAGGTCAGCCTTCCTTGTGCAGGCTGCCTGGCACTAGCGAGGTGAAGGAGCACTAGGGTATGGTGGCAGCTCCAGCAGCAGGAAGAAGAGTGAACTGTGACTGAGGAGGTGGCACCCAGGGGAATGCAGGGAAAAAGAGAGAGAGAACCCAGGGTGGGGTGGCTGTGGGACTGGCCCCCATTGCAGGCACCAGCTCCTCCCTGCCCCACCATATGCCCTTGAGGCATGGGGCCTGGGGTGGGTGCCCTACCTTGTCCTATGGACAGGATGGGTGCCATTTAGATAAATGGGGGTGCTCTGCTTATATTATCCATAAAATAAATAGGACTATATTTTTTCAACAATGTAAAATGAAATGTGGATCTGAAAGTGTTTGCTTCGTGCATTAGCCGGCCATTGTCTCTTGCTGTACTGTGTACTGCAGTGCTCTTCCTCCATTTAGAAAAGGGGAAAAGGTGAAGCAAATCGTAAGTAAATACATTTCTCTTTATCCTAAATTGTGTCAGTGTCAGTTGAATAATCGGTTTCCTACCAGACTTGAATCAGATCTTTTCTGAATTTTGAAGGGAAGTCAGCAGCACAGCTGTTTTGTTTTTAGATCTCAGTTGGTCAGGGGAGCCAGCCTGGAGATGGAGAAATGTCCTGTTCTTTGGAATTGTTACTGAACTATGTTCTGGTACATGAGAACTGGGGTCTGAGTGTCAGTGGCAGAGAGAGGCAAATGAGACTGTTCCGGGCAGGCACCAGGGCCCAGTGAGTGCACACCGAGCACAGGACAAAGCTTGTGTTAACACACCCAGCGCTGGGCTTTTGCGGGGCCCGGCACTGTAGTGTGGAGACTGGGTCTGTGGTTCAGTTACTGATTGCCCCTCAGCTGTGGGGGTCATCAAGAGAGGTGAGAGAACAGCCGGTTGTGATTCACTGAGTGCGCTGTTAAGGTTCTGTAACTTGCTGCTCTCAGCCAAAAGCAGCCCATTAGCTATATGACACGGGCTATAATAGTGCCACCAAAGTGGTCAGTGCCTAACTGGGATATATTGGAGCCTGCAGAGTGGCTGTGGGCTGCAGCATGGAACATATGGAGATTATTTTCTAAATTTATGCAGCACGTTACCCTATAAATTAAATTCAGAGAAAATGTGTATCCGTAAAAGGGCAATGCTCACAACTAGCATCCCTGTTATGAATTACAATGACCTGCCTCTGTTTTGCTGATTACCTAGTGGACCAGCTTTATAAAGTCGGAAGTAACTACATGTGCTTAAGGCCTGCAAGGAGGAGCAGAAATCTTTGCAGGATTCATTTGTTCCTTTTCTATGTTGTCCTTGCTTCCTCCAGAAACCGCAGTTCCCACCTGCAGTGCTAGGGTTGCCTAGAGGTCTGAGCATATGCCATGCATCTCTCCAGCACCTGCGTCTGCTTAGTGACTCTGTACCACCCCAGAGAAGTGCAAAAGGCAGACAAGCACTTCCCGTGGAAATGAAGGCTACCCCATTCTGTGGATTAGAATAGCATGGGCTGCCAAAACAGTAGGATGGGGCTCTTTAGCCAGAATAATAAGCACTGCAGTATATATATATACACCCTTCAGTGACTTTGGGCTAGGGATCTCAAGTCTTTTTCTGTACTGAAGCCTAGCCCTCTGCTACCTTGGACTGGTTGAGAATTATCTATGCCTTTTCCTTAGGTATTTTAAGGCACTTTAAGGAAAACATAATGGAGAATCATTGTAATTTGTTCACTAAATCTCTACTTTAAAACAACCAAGAGAGGATTGCATTGCTTGCTGTTTACCAAGCTTAAATCTTTAGTGAAACAGATGCCCTTCTGCAACATATGAGCAAATTGGCAAGTAGTTAAGTAATAAAAAACCTGTACCAGAGAGCAAAAGAATCAGGCTTTTGCTTTTGGGCAAATTGCTTTCGAATCAGTTAACGGACTAGTGCTGCATCCAAGTGTTTTCAGCTGTGCTTGAGGAACAGCCTTTTTCATTTGTAGCTGATTATGCTCTAATAGGATTTCAAAGATTTCTGGGTGGGAATACTTCACATCTCATTGCATTTGTGGATTTTTCTTTCCTGATCTATTACTTATCATACCCATAACAACCCTTGGAATAAATCTCATTATCTTCCTTTTTTGCTGCCTGAACTGGATTTTTCACATTGGTCCTGTGCTACCATTTCACTGGCATTTCTGAAATCTTGGGGGATTTCAGAATGAGCCAATCATCAGTCTGCGTGAGACCAAAGCATGGATCACTTAAATAAAGAAAGTACATTCAAAATCCCTTTAGTTTTGGTCCTTCCTCTTTCTCTCTGACTCCCTGACTTGTTGCATATATTCTCTATGGCTTGTGTTATTACAGTTTCACAATGAAAATTAAAGACTTGAATCCAGGCAGGGAACAACCAATCCATTCCGAAGATGGACCTGTCTGATCACTGACCTTTGCTGTCTCGCGATGATGGTAGCCCCCTAGTTATTTTTCTTCGGCAGCTCATTGGAGGGGAACACACACGTAGCCATAAATATGAATTTGGCAGGCAAATGAATGTACCGGTATTCAGAGCAGCCAAAGGCTCAGAAATAATGTTCTGCTGTGCCTCTTCCAAACTGACATCTTGATGTTAGGATTATAAATGAAATCATTGTTCTGACAAAGGCCAAGACTAATAGAAGGCCTTTATTACTGGCCTGTTGGCTAATTCTGCTTTTCTAACCCCTTTGGACAGACAGTGTGTCAGCAGACATGCTCACAGAGGGTGCTTTGTGTGAGATCTGGCCTGGTGAAGGGTTATGGGGGGCACAAGGGTAGCTCAATGACAAATGTTCTTTGACTAAAATTGGTAAAGTATTTTTTCCCCCGAGGCCTCAAAAGAGAATGACTGAGTTTTTAATCTACAGGGTGTCTGTCTGATATTTGCTTTGTGTCCTGTCAGCCTTGTTGTTCAGCTCTTCTCTCCTCACAAGCAGGTGAAGTGGTGCCAAAAAGAAATTGTTTCTTCGGCTGAGGTTTGATGCAGTTGACAGCTGTCATATAAGAGCGCTGCACTTTAATGCAGGTTTTTTAGAGACGACCCATCTTAAAGAGATCTAATCCTTTCTTTTTCCTCATACAGGGAATGTCTAGGGGCCCGGGACCCATACTGCGGCTGGGATAACAAACAGAAACGATGCAACACCATTGAGGACAGCTCCAACATGAGTCTGTGGACTCAGAATATTACTGAGTGCCCTGTAAGTGGAAATTAAAACAAAAGAATAGAAAATATATTGTGCACCGTGTGCAGGACAGAGTTGAGAAAGTTGGGTCATTATAGTCAGCCTCTTGCTCAATATATACTTTAGGGCAGGGATGGGCAATAATTTTTGGTGACTCCTGCGCCAAGATTCTGGTGAGTGGTCAAGGGCCACACTTCTTTATAGAGGAGTGCAGGGTGTGGGGTGGAGATTGGGTGCAGAAGGAAGCTCTGGGTAGGGATTGGGGTGCAGGAGAGGGTGTGGGGTCTGCAAGGGAGTTTGGGTAAGGGAGTAGGTTGTTACCTGGGGCAGGGGATTGGGGTGCAGGGTCTGGCAGGGGTGTAGGAGAGGATCTGGCCTGGGGAAGAGAAATAGGGGGGAATGAAGGGTCTGAGAGGGAGTTGTGACCTGTAGAAGGATGGAGGGGGTTGCAGAGGGTTGGGGCAGTGACCTGGGGCTGGGGATTGGGGTACAGAAGGGTGTACTGCATTGGGGTCATGGGTGTAGGAGAGGATTCTGGTCAGGGGGAAGAGTGTAGGAGCAGGGGCAGGGTCTGGGAGGGAGTTGTGACCGGGGAGTGGGAGGGTGCAGAGGTTTGGGTGGTGACCTGGAGCAGGAGAGGTTAGTAACCTGGAGCAGGAAGTTGGGATAAGGGAGGTGCGGGGGGGAGCTTACTGAGGTGGCTACTGGTCACCAGCCCCAGGAGACCCTCTGTCAGGCTCCCAACCTGCCGCGGCCCCATGCTGCTTAAAGTGTCTGGCTGCTCCCTCCAGGTGCCTCTCTGCACAACATGCTGGAGAGGGAGAGACTTCGCATGCTACCTCCACCCCAGGCACAATCTCTCAGCTCCCATTGGCTGCTCTGTCCCCACTCCTGCAATGCAAAGAGGCACATGGAGCAGCCAGCCGCTATAAGCAGTATGAAGCTGCTGCCTGATGAGGGCCCTGGGTGGCGTGGGCTGGATCTTGCCCTCCCCTGTTCTAGGGTTTCTGAGTCCTGCTGGGGACTTTCTAACACCCTGGTTAAGTCAGAACAGCCTCAAGGCTGCTTTAATTTATGTGCTACCACTCACTGCTCTCTGTTGGCATGGGAGAGGACAACTGGTGAGCTGCTGTGCTCTGGCCATCCCCAGCATGTCCCAACTGCTCTCTGATACACTTTATGTGAGAGACTGAGAGACAAGAGTTGGCCTGGGGCTCTTGTGACAACTGCCCCCTGCGCTGGGCAGCATTCCCGTGGAAAAGCAGAAAGATGCTGAATATAAACAGGGAGTCAGACTCTGGGGTGGGGGGCCCACACGCGCGCAAATGGAAGGGAAGGGTCATGGTGTGTGTGTGAGAGAGAGGAAATCATAACCCACCACTCACTGAAGTAGGGTTCAAACATAGTTTAAGTCCCTCAATAGGAACAATTTTCTGTTCTAGTGGTGGTCTCTGACATGTTGTTACACTAAACCAGTTCTGCAGGAGTCAGGTTAGGCCACCACGCTGGCTCTCTTTCTGCCTGCTGTATCCAGTTCTTCGCTGTAGTCTTGGCTGCAAGCTTCATGGTCACATTGATTCCTGCTTCTTGAACCATATCTGTGAGATAGTCCACTCTTCTTTTAGTACAATGTGGAAAACAAAAGATTCCCTTTTAAACTTCCATTTTTGTTATCTAATGCTAATGCACATGGTAATGCTGCTAGCCACAGGAGGCTGGAAGGGCTATATCTGCAGTATGCTATTTATGTCTGGAAGGGCTGGGATATTTTTTTTCCCTTCTCTATCTTTCTCCTCAGAAGATTTCCCAAGAAATACTAGTCTTTACTTCAATCCATCCTCCACCTGGCAGGCTTAAGTCTTTCACCACTGGCTTCAGAGGCTTCCGTGTTTATAACCCTATTACACGGTGGTTCCTGATTGCACATGCTGTTATCTCGTTCTGTTTAATGCCTGTGTCTGTTCATAGGTGTGTGAGGTGTTAATCCTCTAGTTTGAACATGAGAACATGCAACGCCAAATTGTTGTTTCAAGGTTATAAAAGCTGCCCATAGTACACTCATACCTTGTTAAACGAGTACTTTACTCACCAGTACTCACTAAAACAAAGGACACAGAAACCTACCTCTTTTCACTAGGCAAGTGAACCCCCCACCGCTAATAAGAGCCTTCCCTGCTCCCCACAGACCCAACCTGCCGCAGCCTGAAACCCTGCTGGCCTCACAGACCCAATCTGCAGCAGCCTGAACCCCTGTCCCCGCCTGCCCCACATACCCAACCCGCCGCAGCCTTAATCTCCCCCCACTCGCCCCACGGACCCAACCTGCCACCAGGTTTTAACCCTGCCTCGCGCTCATGGCCCCAAACTGCCCCCAGCCTTTAACCTTCCCCAAACCTCCCCCAAGCATAAAGTTCACTTACCTTTCAAAAGCAGCGCCACATGCTGCCACTCCTTCCCTGAATTAGGAGCACTAGGAACCAATCAGAGACTTTTACATGTATGTTAATGGGAATTTAGTGTCCCAGTTGTGCTCATATAGTGAGGGATGAGTGTATTCAGCAGAATTCTGAATATTGTGTGCTCCTAGGGACATACATTTCCAGTTTGTTTTTTATTACTAAAGTATTAATTTACATCACTATAGTCCTTTTTATTCCAAGCACTTAAAAAACAACCCATCTTACATAAAAAACTTCTGATCTGTGTCTTCCCTGCACCCCTCACTGAAATATATCCACCCCTGCTGTGGAATGAGATAGCTGAGCCAAGGCCCTGATTCAGCAGTATGATGAAGTAAGCTCCCAACTTGAAGTGCATGGAAAAACTTTGCTCAGTAAGGGCCTTACAGTGCACAAGAGTTTTGAACAGTAAGCAGAAAAAATGGCATCACTTGAAAATGAAGTAGCATGTAGATCTATAGAATGTAGTGACCCAATCTGAAATTTGGGTGGACCACTGAAGTTAACAGGCCTGTTCTTGTGAAGAAGGCCTCTTGTTATCTCTCTTGTCTTACTTCCTGACTCTTGGAGAATCCAGATTCTTACTTTACTGGGTTTCAGGTACTTGATCCTGAATTATGTTAAATACCATCCAAGAAGTTATATAAATAAACATTTTTATTAATCAAAAATTATAAACATAGGTAGGATTAGAGTGCTTCATAAACATGAATGAGTTTCACCAAATCTCTGTGAGGAAAGGTCTGATATTATCCCCATTTTACAGGTGGAGAACTGAGGCAGAGAGGGAGTGAGGTGAAAAAGTCGCCACTAATTTAGGATGCCCAATCTGAGACAACTGGGACATGATTTTACAGAGTACTTGGCATTCCTACATCATTTTAGTTCAAAGCACAGCTGCTATTTGTAGCAGTTCTGGGTGATCAGAATTTCTGCAAATCTGACCCCAGTGTCTCCAGTCAGGCCATTAGGAAATGAGGAACATGAAGTTAGGCCACCTGTGAAAAGTTTTGATTTAAGCTACTTGCCCAACGTGACACCAGAACTCTGTGCAGAGGCAGGGAAAGAATCAATTTCACCAAGGCAGTGTTTGACTATCATAACCTCAAGGCTATGTTTTCTCTTCGTGCAGTCCCTTGCCTCATTGACTATATGCTTTCCAACTTCTGAAGCTAATGAGGCAGGGGTCCTGCAGGCAACAGTCCTCTGTACTACACAACCATGTCCAGAATAGTCTCTCCTCACGTATTTTCCCCTCTCTCACTGGTTCTCAGACCCAGTCTCTTTCCCTGTTTCTCTTCCGCCCCAGTCTCCCTTTGCACCTCGCAGCTTTGCCCTCCAGTCTGTCTGGGCTTAGCAGGGGAATCGTGAAAAGCACAGAAGAGACCATCTCTCTGCTTGCAGCCCAGGTGCCCAGACCAAGGCCTAGTTAGCTTAGCTATTTAGAGCTACAGTTGTGGAGAAAATAATGCTCTTTCCTTCCAGTATGGATACACTTTTCAGGGAATTCAGCCTGTAGAATCTCAGAGAAGTCTCTGTTGAGCTTATGCAAACTGACTATTTTTCAAAGGCTTATAAATTGGCCCACTTTGGCAGTTTTCGCAGGGACAGCAAAAGGCACATCCCTGAGTCAAAGGGCACCTCTCTGATAAATTTCAACCCCTGCTCCAAATCATGGTCACCCTTGAAGTATTGAAGGAAAAGGATGCCAGAATTTTCTAAGATGGGGAAAAAATGTATTTCTCCCTAGTCAGTGGTGGGCACATGGGGAAGGGCAGGGACAGGAAGAGGAAAAGTGCAGGTAGGGCCACCATTGCCCAGGTGTGTGGTGATGACAGCTGTGCCAGACTTAGTACCAGGATCTGTGGTGGCCCCTCTCCTGGCCTCTCATACCTGCTACCTATGGTGGTGCTACATCCCCATCTATAATATTTGACTATACAGCAAAAATACCTGCTCTGCATAAAAACAGGTCAGTCTGGATTTCTAGACTGGAATCTGAGCACTACTGCTTTTGGGCCTGTTCTGCATTCCTTGATCTCCATGAGACATTTAAGTTGTATAAGCAGACCCTTCTGCATAAGTGGGTCTATATATGATTAACAAGGACTTTCTTAGCTGATCAACTGCAATAATTTCGATGGTGTATGAGATACCAGATTATTTTAAATGTGTCTTGTTATTCTGACTGACACTGTGAGAGCTACAAAGGAGCCAACACAGAGAGCTTTTCTGCAAAACATCAGCGCCCAGGGTTGGCTTTTTTTCAATCCAAGTTCCCGAACTTGCTCTTTTCAAAATGTCACTACAAACTTAAGCCTGGACTAATAATCCATATGCAGTTTCTTAAAACAAAAAAAAACTTCCCACACTTGCAACGTGACATGTTTGTAAATATCAGTGGGTCAGCCATTTTGTTTATTTATGTAAGTGTTGGGTTGTTTCCCAGTAGCAATTATGAGCCAATAATTATTTATCAGCTTTTTATTTTTAAAAGCGGAAGCAACGGGCCATATCGTACCATTGATTTCTAAGCAGAACTCCTCATGGAAATCAGCAAAGGCTTCTGGCTTAAAAATGAATGGCGTGATCCAATATTTGGATTTGTACTTTAGAAAGGGGAAAAAAAAAAAGATAACCCAGATTCAAATGTTTGAAAGTATCTCTCTTCATTTTTTAAAACTCTAACAACCAAGCTGTGTTCATTTTAAAACCACAAACTGAACCAACATAAATAATGTACGCCTTTGGGACGTTTTGCCTGGTAGTCTTCAACCCAGAATGAATTTTTGCTGCTGAATGACAATCTGTTGAAAACAAAGGTTTGCAACAGATGCTTGAAACCCCTTTACCACCATATGACAAGCACAGTAACAGATCTAAATTGCTTCCATGTCATTGCTGTGAATTTCTGAGGCTGTTAGATGGGCTGACGGGAGATGATGACAGCGCTCAAGAACTCCTGGCTAGTGCTGAACACAGGGCTGGGGCTGAAAGAGGAGTGAGAGAGTTTTGCTCCCGATTCTACCATTGACTGATTCTGCAGCCTCAGTCCTGTCCCTTAACCTCTCTGTGCCTCAGTTTCTCCATTTGTGAAACTGGGGAAAAGATGCTCCCCCCAGAGAGGTAGTGATAGCTAATTCAGAATAACTGTAGAACACTTTACAGCTGTAGCTTGATGAGCATTATGCCTGACACTGGTGGATTTGTCTGCAGGTGTGTCTGACTGAGTACTTGGGTGTGAGATGTTAGCCGGGGTGTAGTGTATTCTGGTCTTATTTTTTGACAGAGACGCAAAGAAGAATTTCTGTGTTGCCTTTATGGGCAGTTTCACTGCAGCTTCAGTGTATTCCACATTTGTCTGATTCCCTTCTCCCAGCTGGGGGGGGCACTAGTTCATAAGCAGGGGCACAGTCTTTGCCTTGAAACAGAACTATACACATCTCATAGCTCTGGAGGGGACCGATTCCACTCCCCTGCACTCACAGTGGGACCTATCAAGGCTCCTTAAATCTGACCTACCCCAGACCTTGAAAAGCCCACTGAAGGATTGAACTCTCAACCCTGGGGAAACAAAGCCAATGCTCTAATCACTGATCTATCCTGTCTCATGAGAGTAAGCTAACAAGAGCTGGTGGTGCAGCTGCTGGACAGGAGACCCCCCCCCACACCATAGGACTTACTGGAGAGACTCTGGAGGGGCTGGGATTTGGGGGTGGTTGGAGAAGACACATGAAGCAGCTGGATGTAGGCAGGGTTGACCAGTCAAGGCACAGGCTGGAGGCAGAGGTCCCACTCATTCTACTTGCTTTTAGCCTTCCCTATTCAGCAGCCATGTTCTGTCCCTGTCTCCATTAGTTCAGTCCCTGGCCCAAGTTTGGCCCATTATTCAGTTCTGCCTATTAGCCCCTGCTCTGCCTCCTCTTAACCCCTATCATCAACCTGTCCATATCCATTTGCTTTTCCTCTGTTATCTCCCAGTTCCCACTTCCTTCCACGCGCTCCTGCCGGAGCAGCTTTGCCTTTGCCTCTGCCCCACTCTGCTGCTCCAAGCAGCCTGGGAACCAGGAGGGGGAAGAGAGAGCAGCCAGCGGGGGCAGAGGTGGTTAGCTCCCAGAGGCGACTGTGTGGCTGCGTGCCGTGGGAACTGGGGCAGAGGCTGAGGTTGGGTCTGGGAGTGCAAACGTCACAGGAGGTGCTGGACGCTGGGTGGGTCTGTTTGCTTGCACTCGGACCGTACTGCAGAAGCACTGTTCTGGGACAGCTCCCGGTGACATGTCCTGCCACACCTCTGTCAGACCCCTTCAGTTTTGACTGTAGCTGCATGGGGGTTGGCAGGCCCAAGGCAACACACAAACTCTACATCCTCCAGAAGTGGCAGTGGTAACCCAGTGGATCTCAAGCACAGTTATAAACACTGGCACCTTTAGAGCCTCTCCACCTCCTCCCCTGGCTGGCTAAGGTGCCATACTGCTTTGCTTCAGGTAGCTCCTATTTTGGAGGCCACCACGCACATACAGAATGAATTTCCTCTGCTTTTCTGCCCTGCTACACTAGGTAGGAGCTGATGCGGCACAGAGCAGTAATATCCTGACTGCTGGTTCTTGTAGGAGTTGGAGAAAAGCACAGAACAAACCAAACTTTGCGGGGAGGTTGTGCTCCGCAAACTCCTTTCTCTTCCCCAAGCCTCTCTGCTTCGCTTTGTGCCAGAATTCTGGGACTTTGCTCCTGTCCATCACCTAGGAGCCCCTGGGAGATGGGTGACTTCCTGGAGCAGAAGAGGAGGAGGGGGTGGGTGGATGAGAATGGAGTGGTTGTAGAATTAACATCAATAGAAAGATTGTTTGTTTGATTAAATAATTGTCCGATTTTAATGTATAACTCAAGCCGAGCATGCCAAGTTATTTTTCATTTCTAGGATAATTCAGCGATCTTGTAAGCAAGAGACTTAAAACCTGCTCATGCAATGCCTGGCTGCTAGTGACACCTCACCTCTCACATATGGCAATCCAAGCCTGAAACTGCCTTTATTCTATTTTTTTGCACTGGCATGATTACCCTAACTATTGTTGTTGTTATTATTATTATTATTATTTACTTTCCTGTTATTTTTTTATTGTTTTTTATTATTTCCTGGAACCTTTCCCTGCAACAAAGCCCACTGCCAGCTTTGTCCACATATCTTCTCTGGAAATACCATCACTGGACCTAACCAGGTTACTCACAGAATCATGGGCACTTTCTCATGCTCCTCTACTAACATCATATATGCCATCATGTGTCACCAATGCCCAGATGCTTTGTATATTGGACAGACTTCTAACTCCCTTAGACAAAGGGTCAACGGGCACAAAACAGACATTAAAACACTCCAGATCCACAAACCAGTTAGCCAACATTTTAATGGAATGGGGCATTCTGTCAACGACCTCAAGGTATGTGTATTACTGAAAAGAAATTATCGCTCTTTTGTAGAAAGAGAAGCGGACAAATTGACATTTATATTCAAATTCGGCACATTAACACATGGTTTAAATCGGGATGTGAACTTTCTGAGTCACTATAGGGGCTCGTCTGCTACTTAACTCAATCTAATTCTTGATCTTCCCCCCCACCCCTCCACTCTCTGATTTGCTCACCTTGATTATCTTTTTCTGATTTGTCCTCCTTGCTTACTGTTTTTGGTTCTCTGTGCCTTAAATATTGAGTCTGTTCTGGTCTGGCTATGGTCTGAAGAAGTGGGTCTGTCCCACGAAAGCTCACCTAATAAACTATTTTGCTAGTCTTTAAAGTGCTACTTGACTGCTTTTTGTTTTGACATTATTTACTTGTGTTTTAATTCCGGGAATCCCCAGGTCTTAGAGCAGGAGCCCATTGCGCTAGCTGCTGTATAAACAGTGAATGAAAAGACGGCATTTGCCCCCAAGCTAGATATACTTGAGGTTTCCAGAGAGGAGTGGACATGGTCGGCAACCAAAATAGCAAGAATAGCCATTTTTTTTTCAAATTTGGTTAAAAAACAAACAAAAAAAAAAAAACCCTTTCTTTCATCGGGTATTCATTCATCCAGAACTCTCAGATATCTGGCACAAACATTCCGTCTTCTGCCCGAGTACTGGCCCATTCCCCAGGGCTGGAGCTGTCAGCATCCCCCCAGCCCCGTCTAGCTTTCCAGCCCCAGAGCTGCTGGCATTCCCCTGGCCCGATCCAGCTTCCCAGGCCCGCAGCTGCCGGCTTCCTGGCCCCGAGCAGCTGGCGTTCCTCGGGCCCTGGAGCTGTTGGCTTCCCAGACCCAGAGTGGAGGCGTTCTCCTAGCCCCAGAGCAGCCAGCTTTCCTCTGTCCCTGGAGCTGTGCTCTTCCCAGCCTCAGAGTAGGTGGCATTCTCCTGGCCCCGGAGCTGCGGGCTTCCCAGCCCCAGAGTAGGAGGCGTTCTCCCAGTCCCAGAGGTGGCGGCGTTCTCCTGGCCCTGGAGCTGCAGGCTTCCCAGCCCCAGATCAGTTGGTGTTCCCCTGTGCCCTGGTCAGCTCTCAGCCCTGGGACCACCAGCAAAGACCAGTGCCCTGGGCCTGCCAACACTCCCGCATGCCCCATGCCCACTGTCAGAGCCATGCACCTGGACCTGCTGGTGTTCCCCCTTCCTGGCCAGCTCCCAGCCCGACACCCTGGGCCCACCAGTGGAGCCCCACACCCCAGGGTGGCCAGAGTTTCCATGGCCCTGGCCAGCTCCCAGGCCTGAGGCTGCTAACAGAGCTCCCACACCCTGATGGAGTTCCCCCAGATTCAGGGCTGCTGAAGCTCTCTGAACCTGGCATCCCAGCCAACTCCCTAGGACTGGAGCTGCTGATGGGGCTCCCAGGCATTTGGCTGGTGGGGTCCCCTGCCCTCTTGCTGGGGATCCTGTGGCTACCTCTCCGTTAAGCAACATATTTGAATATCTGGCAACCTCCTGGTCCTGGGGTTGCTGGTTATGAATGGGTTTACTGTAATTCAAGAGCCGCAATGCGTGTGAATACGAGATGGCCCTTAATAAATAACGTCAAACCGTACTTTTTGTAACCTCTATTTTAAGAACAGCGCATGCACAATGATTTATAATGCGAGACATATTTACTGCAGGATGCTCACAAGCTTTTTACATATTCTGTTTCCTCACATTTTACACGTGTGTGATTGTACCTCTATCTTCCTGACTTTCACTCCTGAACCCCCTATAATTATGCCAATTTTACTTCACATTTAATTTCAGTTTTCTTTCTTAAAATGCATGTCACCCTTCATAGCAGGAATGCTGCAATCTTCCTTTTCCTTTTCAAAATCAAGACTTTATTCTCAACACAGTCAAAACACAGATACATGATCATATCCCACAATGCACAGCACATATTAAAGGGGGTATTGTCCAGTGTTTCAATATTACATATTGTTTGCTGTCTAGATATGAGTTATTCCGTTCACCATCTTTTGAAAATAATCAGCAGGGTTTTTTTTTACTTTGCAATTATATTGTTAGCAACCACAAAGAAGTCCTTAAAGAGCTGCAGGTTGCCAACCCCGATCTAGTTAGTAGATAAGGCACAGGACTGGCCACAGGAGACCTGTTCTGTATTCCTTGCTTTGGCATTAACCTGTCGTGCGATCCTGGCAAGTGATTTCACTTATCTATGTGTTTCTATTATATCTCCCCTTCTTTGCCAGTTATCCAATTAGCTTGTAAGCTGCTTGGGACAGGGACTGTCTCTGACTATGTTTGAAAAGCACCTCACACAGAGGGGTTCTGAGCTCAGCTGGGTGCTACAGTAATATAAATAATAAAAAATAAATTCTATGGAAATCATCTCACACGTTGCAGCAGTACTTTACTAAACCGTAGCATTTTGGATACTGAATACAGAAAGATCATCTGTCCCTGTCCTCCTGTTGTCTCTTGTCGTACCCTTTGATTGTAAGCTCCTTGGGAATGGGACTGTGTCTTCATTCTGTTCTTGCACAATGTCTATCTGCAAATGGAAATTCTTTTGTGGCCGTTAATGCCTCAGTACCATGACTCAAGCTGCCAGTTGGTCAGGAAGAGCGATGATGATGAGAACAGAATGAAGCAGTGGTATAAGGGCTGCGATGGTGGGAGATATTATCTGAAGGGGTGGTGGTTTTGGGAGGTGGGCAGGCAGTGTTCTTGTGGGATGGGATAGTAGCCCAAGGGAGTGGGTACTTGTGTGTGTGTGTTAGGTATGCAGGGTGAGATTCTGAGGGTCAATACTGGCTCAGCATTGACTGAAAACAACCCCCATTTTCGAATCCTGCTCACAGGCACTGACAGCTCCTTAATCCTCTCAGCTGCTTTATTTGCCATGTTGATTGTGGTGCTGTCTGCAGAAATGTAAACTCTCTGTACTGACTTCTTCTTTTTCTTTCTTTCTTTCTTTCTTTCTTTTTAATTAGCTGAAGAATTTGACAACAAATGGGAGACTGGGGCCCTGGTCCTCATGGCAACCATGTGAGCATTCGGATGGGGACAGCACAGGCTCTTGTGTGTGCAGGTCACGGTCCTGTGACAGCCCTCGACCTCGCTGTGGGGGTCGTGGATGCGAAGGGGCCAGGATCGAGATTGCAAATTGCTCAAGGTACGTCTGCATGGCCGGGGGGGGCAGGGGAACAGAGGGGTTCACAAATGCCTGCTCTACTCCCCTATATTTGACGTTCCCCTCTATTTGGCACTGGTGAGGCCACATCTGGAATGTTATGCCCAGTTTTGGGCCCCCCCAGTATAAAAGGATATGGATGTGCTGGAGCAGGTTCAGCGGAGGACAACAAAAATGATTAAGGGGCTGGAGCACATGAGCTATAAGGATAGGCTGAGGGATCTGGGCCTCCTTGGTTTACAGAAGAGAAGACTGAGGGATAAGTTAATAGCAGCCTTCAACTTCCTGAAGGGGAGCTCTGAAGAGGATGGCAAGAAACTGTTCTCAGCGGTATCAGATGGCAGGACAAGGAGTAATGGTCTGAAGTTACAGAAGGAGAGGAGTCGGTTGGATATTAGGAAAAACTACTTCAACGGGAGGGTAGCGAAGCACTGGAATGTGTTGCCTACAGAGGTGGTGGATTCTCTATCCCTCAGGGTTTTTAAGTCCCGGCTTGACAGGGTCCTGGCTGGGATGACTTAGTTGGGCTGATCCTGCTTGAAGCCGGGGGCTGGACTGGATGGCCTCCTGAGGTCCCTTCCAGCCCTATGATTCTTTGATTCCACTGGCATAATTTTTTTCCTCTGGTCCACATTTGGCCCTGGTGCAAGTGGGTGCAATTGCAGTTAAGTCAATAGTAGCTGCAGGGTCTCAACTGCTCTGAAAAACAGGACAAAGAGGTCTCAAGTGAGGCACCCAGAAGCAGAGACTCTTCAAGTGAATAGGTATATTGGAAAGTGTTGGACTTAGCCCCTCTGGGTCTCAATTTACCCCACTGTACAATGAAAGTAATGAGACATCAATGCAGTGACAGGAGGCTTACATAAGAAATGACTGAACATTGCTGTGAAGATTAAAATGGGCTAGGCAGACTCATGTTATGTTTCTGGCCTTGTAAGTGTGATCTAAATGGTGGGGGCTGGGAGACGGCGTTTTGGGGTCCATTCTTCCATCTGTGCTGCCTACCCAGCAGAGCCAGTCATTCCTGCCACTGCTCTGCTGCCTGTACTGAGGTGAGCCCTACTAAGGTGGCTCTTTCTGTCAGTGACTGATGTCAGGCCCACCAGAGGGACACATATCTCAGCATCACTCACATTAGAGGCTCTCCTCCAGTGGGAAGAAGTGGTGAAAACAGTGTAGAATAGGGATCGGCAAACAAAATAGCAAGAAGAGCCATTTTTTTAGACTTTGGTAAAAATTCAGCTATTCAAGAGCAACAAGGCATGTGAATACGAGACAGTCCTTAATAAATAACATAAAATCATACTTTTTGTAACCCCTATTTTAGGAACATCACACACACAATGATTTGTCATGCAATACATGTTTACTGCAGGATGCTCACAAACTTTTTACGTATTCTGTTTCCTCACACTTTACATGTGTGTGTTTCTACCACTGTCTTCCTGACTTTTACTACTGAATCCACTTTAATTTCACTTCATGTTTAATTTCAGTTTTCTTTCTTAAAATGCATTTTACCTTTCACAGCAGGAATTCCACAAGCTTCTTTTTCCTTTTCAAAATCAAGACTTTATTAACAACAAGATCAAAACACAGATATAGTATCATATCCCACAATGCACTGCACATATTAAAGGGGAGCATTATCCAGTGTTTCAAGATCACATATCATTTGCTATTTAGATATGAGTTATTCATTGTTGGGCTTTTAGACATTCACCATTTACCAAAAATAACCAGGAGGATTTTTTATTTGCTTTAAAATTATACTGTTAAGAGCCATAAAGAAGTCCTTAAACAGCCATATGTGGCTCCAGAGCCACAGGTTGCAGACCCCTGGTCTAGAAGAAATGACTGAAATATGCATTTCATCATAAGACATAGGAAGACAGGAAGGTTTGAATAATAGGGACTTCTGGTCATCTTACATCCACTTAAGCCCTAGAATTTCCTTTTATTGCCTTCATATCCCATTGGGATGTTTCCATGGAGAGAAAGCAGGATGTTTAGAGATGATTTGTATTAGAATGCAGGAAGTGGAAATCTGCAAATGGGAATTCTTTGTGGCCATTAAGAACTCTCCCCACTTAGAATACAAATCATCCGAAGGCAAGAAGTGTTAATTTTAAGAGGAATATTTTTGTATATATTTATTTTTCTTTTCCTCCTGCAACAACAAAATTCTCCTTGTAGCGTTTTTTCTCTGTTTAAAACTTCTCCTCCTGGAGGAGGCAGGTTAGGGGTGGGTTAAAATATAGAAGAGTAAGATTTTCCCATACTAGGATCTCTCCTTCCATCACCTATTTGTGAAGAAGAGGGGTGGCCAGCTCTGTTCTGAAGTCAGAGAAGGCAAGATCCAATAATACACAAAAGCTTCAGGGCAACTTGGGTTTTAACTTTCATCCTGTACCATAATTGGTGCCAGACTAACACACACTTGTTGCCAGCAGCCTTATTAGTTCAGTGAAGGCTTTGAAAAGTAACATCTGTTTCCTAGCTCAGCTTTCAAGCATGTCTGTAACAGGAGAGCACCTGAGCTCTTTCTTTAGTAGATGTTAGAAAGTACAAAATGAAATTGCTGGACTAGAAACAGTAACATACTGAGATGAGGTGTTTAGGCAGAGAGATAGCTGACTGTCTGGTGGCTCAGTATGAGATTAGAATCCGTGACACAAGAAAGACTCTAATCTCATTCTTCGGTCCCCTATTTCTATTGAGATTTATGATTTAATAGTATTGCCAATCCCTATCATACATCAGTTCTCAAAATCATGAGATTAGCTTAATAATGAGGACTTTTTTTTAAAAAAAAGATATTAATAAATGTTGGGTTCTTTTTATATGTCTTCTGGTTTCTGTACATTTAGGGTCACATGAAAGTCAAATTTTCAAACATATCTCTATAGTCACAAAGGTTAAATACTAATTATTTTTTAGGAAAGCTGAGATTCTCATGTAACGGCAGGATTCCAGGAGCTGGGGCTGTACGAAAAACACCAAATATGATGAGACTCACGATAAAATCATGACCTCACAACCCTAGTTACAATGTATCTGTAGTGTCAACATTCCCTCGATGAAGAGGGGTTGTCTTCCCAAGTCCTTAACGTTGGCAGAGCTGGTTCTGGTGGCCCATCACATCTGTATCCCATTTTGCGGGAGGAACAGTTTATGCAATGAATTTGGATTTTAACATGCAAATGTGGGAGGAGGGGCAAGTTCTGCTGTTGTCTGAGAACATTGGGCAGAGCAGGAGAGTAAAGAGATGTTGGAAGGGCTTGGTTAATGAGACTTCCAGAAGAAAGGGATTGAAGAGAGAAGGCAATCCTTAACAATAACACCACAGAAAGCTCAGAGAGTCTTCAGATGGGGCTTTTAACTGGCTTCTCTTGGCTTTGTTTGAAATCAATGGCAGCTTTGCCATCAACTTCAGCGGGAGCAGAGTTAGGCCAAGGCTGAGGTCTTGGAAAATCCCATTCCTAGCTCAGGACCTATCTCTTCGGTCTGGCTGAAAGGAAGTGTACTTTTTTTAGAACTAGTGTATCCCAGTGATTTAGTGGGGCTTCCGCTTAGGCATTTTCTAGCCAAAGCCTTTGAAGATATCATGACAGTGGAAGATTTGAGATTAACCCAAATGGCCTGTTTTCTCATCTGCCCCATCCCTTTATCTCTGTCAGAAATGGAGCTTGGACACCATGGTCTGCCTGGGCCCAGTGCAGCACCTCCTGTGGGATTGGCTTTCAGGTTCGTCAGAGATCATGCAGCAATCCTGCTCCACGATATGGAGGCAGGGTCTGTGTTGGACAAAGCAGAGAAGAGCGGTAAGCAGCCTAAGCAGCCTGAGCACGAGAGGGTCTTTCATCCATGGCAATGCATTCACTTTCAAGGCTATAAATATGTGTCCATGGGAAGGATGGGTCTTGAGCTGGGGGCAGGGATAGTTCAGTGGTTTGAGCATTGGCCTGCTTAACCCAAGTTTGTGAGCCCAGCCCTTGAGGGGGCTATTCAGGGATTTGGGGCAAATAGATTAAAAAAATAATTTGTCAGGGATGATGATTAGGTCCTTCTGTGAGTTCAGGGTACTGGACTTGATGACCTCTGAGGGTTCCTTCCTGTTTTGAGACAGGTACATCTCCATGTAGTATTTAATGTAGATGGAATGCAAAGAGCTAGTGTTAATGCAGCATTAGGGCTGACCAGTCAAGCAGGTAGAAATGGGGGAATTCCAGTGTTAAGATACATTAGCTCACCCACATTGACCATCCTCTCTGTTGTAACAAGCCTGTGACAGTCTTAGACTGGTTGCCACCATGCCTTCTGCAACAAGTTCTCAGGAGTAGCTGGGATAGACCCATGATCTTCCTGCCCCCTATACAGAGGACCCCTCTTGTGTGACGAAAGAATCACTGCTAGCAGTATAATACCTAGGATGCTCAGCTGAGCAGTTCTGATCCCCACCGGCTACAGGGCAGTCGTGTACATATGCCTTAGTTAGCGCACAGGTCAGCTGCACCTTAAATATAACATCAGTTCCCCCCGTTAGGTCTGTGTTAAGGGTAATCATGTGGGGGAAAAAGAAAGAACCCAGCTTGACTTTCAGATCTCAGGCTGAGTTTGCAGGGCTGGACAGGAGAAAACGTGGTGAAATTTTATCTGGAATCATTGAAAGACGATAAATTTGGAATGAACAAGATTATTTTCACAGGGTCACTTCTCAGAGTCCAGCCACTCTTTAAGCAAATGCTTTAAAGTATCCCTGGGTGGTTTCTAGCTTTGACTTTTCATTAAAGGCCACTTCTGCTTGTCAGCAGATTTTTGTTGGTCTCTTGAGTGGAGACTTAAGACGGTAATCTCTGTATTTCTCAGTGTGCAAAGGGCTAATTCATTTCACTTTCCTGACTCTGGATGTCTTTATGTTTGGCTTGATTTGTGTCCATTCAGAATGATTTTTAAAGACTGCATGGTGGTCAGTTGTGGCCTGAGTTTAAAGACTTGGGCGATGAGAACTGAGACAGAATTTATTCAAAAGTTGAAAAAAAAAATGGTGCTGTCTTTTAAAAGGAAACATGAAATGACCTTAATCTGCTTTTAGGCGTAGACTGAAATGTCAGTGAGTTTTCCTGTTTTCCAAACAACTGTAAGGGTAGAATTAAAAAAAGAACAGTTTGTCCAGGGCTTGGCACCTGGGACAGCATGTCAAAGTGCTTCTCTGGTTTTTGGGCAGCTAAAAGAAGAGCCAAGTTTCCAAAATGCTTAGCGTGGAGAGACACGTGGAATGGGGATTGGGGCTGTTTCTGAAAATCTGGCTGATTGATTCTATTATCCCGATCAGATGTGAACTCTTTTGAAAATGTGCCCATGTGGGTGCTGAACTTGTTAGCAAACCTCCCCAAAAATGCTTAAACTCCCTGGGTTAAATATAGAGGGTGAAATTCACTTCTATGTGGAGTGCCAGCAAAACCTGCCATCCCCATAAGTTTGACTGTAGTGGAGCATAAATTTCACCCAATATGTCTGAATTGTCTGTGATCCTGCATTTGTAGCTAATAGCCCTCTGCCCTGTTGATGTCTCTAATAAGTGATGTGAATTCTCTGACAAGCTTCACCCATGCTTTTTCAGATTCTGCAACGAGAACATTCCTTGCCCATTACCAATATTTTGGTCTTCGTGGGGCCCCTGGAGTAAGTGCAGTGCAAATTGTGGAGGAGGGATACATTCCAGGCAGAGGTCCTGTGAGAATGGCAACACCTGCCCAGGCTGCGCTGTGGTATGTATTATTTTCTGGCATTGCATTCAGCCTACAGGTATCACCCATGTTTCACTTACAGATTTTATTGTGGTTTCATTTTTTTTTTTGTGCTTGTGAAAAATGCCAGGAGCAGCAACTCCTAACGGGCAGGGCAGGTGAGGAGAATGAGAGGTCGGTGGATTCATTGTACATTGGGAATTAGCCAAAGTGCTTGGAATTTGATGCGCAGGTGGAAAGAGGAAGGGAGAGGTATCTTTCTGCTGATTTCAGTTGGCTTTGGATCAGGCCTTTTGCCCTCAATAGTTTGGGAAACTGAGAGCCTTCCAGCAGTTTTTTTCCTTCACATTTTCACTCCTGGGGGAGGTAGTTAGTGAAAGCCCTGCACATACCACAGAAGAGGGCCTCATAATCGTTTGGCAATGGAAAGTATATCTAATCAGCCTCTCAGGGATATGCTGTTAATATTTCCACTCTATCCCCACCCCCCACACACTCCCCTACTTCAGTTTGTCAGCTGATGGGTGCAAAGTATTTTTAATTCATTTGTTTTAGAAAGGTTCTTGTGTGTGAAGGGTTTTCCTAGCTCTTTGGTTTTATTCACAAGTACGCTGAAGTCATTTGAAGTCCTGAAGCAGGAACATTCTTACCCCTCTGCCAGAAGAAATTCCCTTAGTCTCTTTTAAAAACAGGAATTCAGTGTTCTTCATTGGAATTCATCCCGTAATGTGGTGGTGGTGGCAGGGGCTGTCAGAATCCAGGATGATCCTTCTATCTGCCCATATTGATGTCACTGGGAACTCAGACGTAGACTGAGGATCTATATGGTCCAGGCAGGTTTTTTTTTTTTAACACCCTTTTCAGAAATAAACAATGCCAAGAGTGGACTAAAAAGACTGGAAAATGGGCTAAGGCTTTTGCTTCAAGGAAGGGCCGTGCACTCCTATAAACTTAACTATCAGAAGCAGCCCAATGCTTTTCACAGCCAGGGATTAACTGTTGTTATAATGTATTTTGTTTGTTATTTGCATTGTGACCCTGTCCTAAATGTGTTAGGCACAGTCCACTTGTGTAGAGCTCTGCATCTGCAGATATGCATTTGGATATCTGTGGCTCGTTTTTGTGGCTGCGGATGCAGAGGCGGATACAGATTTTGCACTGGCACAGTGCCACGTGTACGTGTGCGGAGACTTCCAAAGAGCTTGCAATCTGCAAAGAAACAAAACCAAGTAAGGAGAGACAGGCCACAAGCTAGGAGGCGGAATTCATCCCGTGCTGAGGATCTGTAGGAGACCTCTGCATCCGTTAATTCCCACTCGAGTCCTCTGGCTCTTGCTGTCCCCCTGCATGGGGTGACTTGTATCTGGAGCAGTCAGAGTGCTGCAGGTGCACAGCTTCTGAGAGACACTGGTTCTTGTGCTGGTTTCTTGAGCATAAAGGAATCTGTTCCCCATAGCTGGGCTGCAGCCATTCTAGTCAGTAACCAGAAAAGGTTTTCCTGGTTGGTAGGAATACAAGACCTGCAATCCGGACAGCTGCCCCGAGGTGCGCCGAAACACGCCCTGGACCCCCTGGATGCCCGTCAACCTCACCCAGAATGGAGCCCGCCAGGAGCAGCGCTTCCGCTACACCTGTCGTGCCCAGCTGGCTGACCCGCACGAGCTGCAGTTTGGGAGGAAGAAGACGGAGAGTCGGTTCTGCCCCAATGACGGCTCAGCGGTCTGTGATACGGACTGTACGTCCCACCGGCTCGCTGGTAGCCCTAGGGCCGAGCTCAGCAGCACATTGTTTCTGGGGGCGGTGGGGTGCCACAGACAAGAGTAAGCGCTTACTGTGTTCTGGCACTGCCACATAATGCAGGGCTGATGAGAGTCTTTAGGTCTACCCATCACTGGCTCTGGCATGAGAGAACCACTCAGGGAGGCTGCAAGGAGCCTTCTTATGGGAATGTAGGGATTGCTTCCTCGTAGTGCCTGCAGAGGGCTGAGGCTCTGGGGCGGGGTGGGGTGGGGGGAAGAGAAGGCATAGCCTCATCCATTCTCGCTAGCGGTGGGAAGAGGAGAGCGCCATCCTGAAGTATGGGGTGTACACTCCCACTACGTGCTCTGGAGGTCCAAGGGGAGGGCATGGACCCTTCTGCTTGCTACCTGTGGTGTAGAGCATCTCTGTGCTGCCACTTAACAACTGGTCAGGGCCTTTCAGGCCCAGTTTGGCCCTGCTCGGTTTGTTGCCCCTGGGATATCGCAGGCTTGGTTTTTCACTTCATTCAGTTTCCACAAGGAAGCCCGATTGCTCCATTGCTCACACTTTTGGCTTCACATTGTTGGTACTGTGTTTCCCGCACTGCAGGGGGAAACAGTTACCACCAAATTGTTTGTTAGGAGATTGTTCCAGGCTACAGCCAGGCTACCCCTTGTTAACACTTCTCCTGTCTTGTTTGTATTTCTCAAAGCTCTAGTTGATGATCTCCTAAAGACCGGTAAGACCCCGGCTCGGATTATCAATGGGGGCTGGTCCTTTTGGGGGGCCTGGTCATCCTGTTCCCGGGACTGTGAATTGGGCTTTCGCATCCGGAAGAGGACATGCACAAACCCAGAGCCTAAGAATGGCGGCCTGCCCTGCGTGGGGTCGGCAACGGAGTACCAAGATTGTAACCCACACCCCTGCCCAGGTGAAAATCATTTGTTTCATCCGCAAAATTATGCACTTATCTTGCAAAGGCTCAGTCGTTCTAAACGTCGCTTATTAACCTTTATTGCTTTTTGGGAGGGTGTTTAAATTAGCTTTGGGCACCCTGTGCTACAGGCACACTTCATGCGATGCCTTAGGACATCCCTAGGGGTGGCATACTAACATGCTCTAAAAGACAGCGCTGTAGTTTAGCATCCATTTTTCTGGCTTCCAGAGGGTGACCAACACATACTTGGGCAGGCATAGTGCTCCATCTGGAAGGAGGCAGGGTCGTGCCCTTACTTGTTGAGGCAATTTTCTTTTTTTTTGGTGAACATGTATTTCTTCCTACTCCTTGCCTCTTATATAATTCTCACAGTGGGACTCTCCTTCTGACATCAGTTAGCGTTTCCTGCATGACCCGTGGGGAGTTTTCGTGCCAGGTTACCTGGTTTTGTTTGGTTTTTTTCAATTTGGCCTCATGTTTTAGTCGCACTTTCGGTACAGAATAGCACTCACAGTGAAGGCCCTGCTTGAATTGTGGGTTGATTGTTAAAATATTGTGATTCACTCTCTGACAAGCTGTGGAGAATCATGGAAAAATAATGATGGATCTTATGTTTTTCGGTAATAAGGCCTATTGTTCCTTTTCTGTGATTTTTCCATTCTCGGGGGCTGATGCCAGGGGCTCTCACTCTTGGCCACCAGGGCAAATGGGGCTCCCACTGTCTAAACTGTAGGGAGAGTAAAATTTTGTGGGATCCTCTATTTCCACAGAATTGTGAATTAAGTAGGAACTTACTTACTCCATGAGCTTCAGCCACTCCACACCACTGCAACCCACAGAAACAGTCTCAGCAAGTCACTTCACCCCGAACAGGAGCAATGCTCAGCCTCTTCCTGTGAAACACTTATTGGCATCGGGGTGAAATCACTGAAATTAAGTATCATTGATTGTATTTAGTATATTTTAAAATCTTCCAGGCAAAGCTGAATGGGGTTTTGTCTGGATGTGTTCTTGGATGTTTCATCACATGACATAATCTTAAATTCAAGATTAATCCTTAATTCCTGGAGACTCCAGGACAATCCTAGGGAGATGGCAGCCCAAAAGCTAATGCTCCCTTTTTGAGACAGGAGAGACAACATCATAATGTTGAGAGCGCAATGAGAGGGCAACATTTAAGCCACAAGACCTCTGAAAATGAAAAGTGTGAACTCTGCAAACATGGCTGTTGTTACTGTTTTGGAACGTCCCAGTGGCTTATCACTGACGAGCATGTCCCCTTGTGCAGCCTGCTCAGCTTTTCCTTTGTTCTTTTTTGCTCTAAGCTTTATCGCATGCAGTTTTGAGCATGGCTGTCCCAACCAATATGGAAAATACACAGGTGTGTAGGGCCCCGCAAACTTGGAGGCATCAAATTGTCCCAAATTTCATGGTGCCCTAGGCAGCTGCACGCCCTGCATCAGCGACATCAGTGGTGGCGAGCTACATCTGCCAGCTGGATGAGGCCCCCCACTTCCCTGCAGCACTGCTCGTCAGCCCTTTCCCAGTGGAAGGGGACATGCTGACTGTCATTCACAACCACCTGTGCCTCCTTCCTGCTCCTTGCAGCCATCAGGTTAGCCAGGCTTCCCGCACTGCTCCTGTCACCTACAGCTTGTGCCCCCGTGGCCCTGCAGCCCTTAAGTGCAGGACCCCATGTGGAATGGCTCTCCCCCTGGAGGGGCTGCCCCTCCATGGGGGGGTGGGGTACGGGTTCTGGGGGTGTGCAAGGCACAAGATATAAAAGAGCCACTTTTCATCCTTGCAGTTAGCTGGGTCCCCCCAACCAGGAGGGCATGTGGAGAGGAGCACTCAGGAAGCGGGTGGGATGCTCAGGAAGGAGGTTTTGGGGGGTTCCAAGGGGTGCTTCAAAGGGGAGGGGTGTTCTGTGGGAGAGCCCCACGAGGATACGTGGGGGGCTCAAGGGGACTCACGGCTGCGCTGTGCTGATGAGCGGCAGTAGCACCAGGCTGAAGGCAGTCCTGCACCCCCGCAGGTGTCTCAGGGGACCCCGGGGGCCAGTGTGATAAGGGCTGAGGGGACTAATGTGGCTGCCTTACCAAGCCAGGAACTTGCTGACTTGGCCCTGCCGCTTGACTCAGGGCTTCTGAACGTTCCCATTGGCCCAGCGGCAGGGGGCGGGGCATTCCCTTGGCGACAGCAGGGGCGGAGACAGCTGTGAGGAGACAGCAGAGAGTTGGGGAGGCAGTGAAAACCACAGGAGGTGGGAGGAGCCAATGGTGCTGCTCCCCTTTGCAAAATGTCTCCCCACTTTGCACACCCCAGTGTAGGGCACCTGGTTTTAAGTGCACGGCTCCAATATCTGTTTAGCTCTGCCTCCCTCCTTCTGTGTGTGTGTGTAAATACACCAGTCTGTGGTGCGCTGAATCACCAGGTCGTTTTAAGGTCACATTTGAAGGAATGGAGCATCGAACTGAGAAAAAGTGGGAGAGTGTCTAGTAGCCAGAATATCGTTCCTGGACAATGTTCCCTCTAATCTTTTCCATCCGTGTGCAGATTTTTTCCATTCACACGCAGAATAAGTTGGTTTATGTGCACTGATGCATGTTCACATGCAAGAAACAAAACACTTACCAGCTGGGCAGCATTTGACTCTCCCCTGAGTGGCTGCACAAGCTCCCTAGGGAACGTTGATCTTGGAGCCTGGACCCATAGGTTCCATTCTCAGCTTTGCCATTGACTGGCTGTGACTGTGGGTCAAATCATTTTTCTGTGCTTCAGTTTTCCAGTGGGTAAAAGGGGTAGATATACAAACCTCACAAGTAACAACAAGAAGTCCTGTGGCACCTTATAGACTAGCAGATATTTTGGAGCATAAGCTTTTGTGGGCAAAGACCCGCTTCGTCAGAGGCATAAAACATCCGCTTCTAACAAAGCAGGTCTTTGCCCACAAAAGCTTATGCTCCAAAATATCTGTTAGTCTATAAGGTGCCACTGGGCTTGTTGTTTTTGACGATACAGACTAACACAGCTACTTCTCTGATATGTGACACCTCACAAGTGTGTGCTAAGAATTCCTGTTAACTAAAGCTCTTGGATCTCTTCAGAGGAAAGATGCTAGGCAAACTCAAAGGCTAATTACTGCACTAATAACGTTTGGGTTGTAGCAGCTGTTTGCTTCTAAGAAATCTTGGTAGTTCACCCTCCCTGTAGATGAAGTGGGCCTTGTCAGGAAATAGGTAAATAATACATAATGAACTTGGCTATACTGTACATTAGAGGAGGTTTTGGAGTTAATTGATAAGCTGAATAGTAACAAGTCTCCAGGACCAGACGGTATTCACCCAAGGGTTCTGAAAGAACTCAAATGTGAAATTGCGGAGTTATTAACAGTGGTTTGTAACCTATCCTTTAAATCCACTTCGGTACCCAATGACTGGAAGATGGCCAATATAACGCCAATATTTAAAAAAGGCTCCAGAGGAGACCCTGGCAATTATAGACCGATAAGTCTAACATCAGTACCAGGCAAATTAGTAGAAACAATAGTAAAGAATAAAATTGCAAGGCACGTAGAAGAGCACGAATCGTTGGGCAAAAGTCAGCATGGTTTCTGCAGAGGGAAGTCGTGTCTAACTAATCTATTAGAATTCTTTGAAGGGGTTAATAAACATGCGGACAAGGGGCACCCAGTGGACATAATATACCTAGATTTCCAGAAAGCCTTTGACACGGTCCCACACCAAAGGCTTTTATGTAAATTAGGCGGTCATGGGATAGGAGGAAAGATCCTTTCATGGATCGGGAATTTGTTAAAAGATAGAAAACAAAGGGTTGGAATAAATGGTGAATTTTCACAATGGAGGGGGGTAACTAGTGGTGTTCCCCAGGGGTCAGTCCTGGGACCGATCCTGTTCAACTTGTTCATCAATGATCTAGAAAATGAGGTAAGCAGTGAGGTGGCAAAGTTTTCAGATGACACCAAGTTGTTCAGGACAGTCAAAACCAAAAGGGATTGTGAAGAACTACAAAAAGATCTCAGCAAACTGAGTGATTGGGCAGCAAAATGGCAAATGAAATTTAATGTGGGTAAGTGTAAGGTAATGCACATTGGAAAAAATAACCCAAATTACATGTACAACATGATGGGGTCAAATTTAGCTACGACAGATCAGGAAAGGGATCTTGGAGTTATAGTGGATAGTTCTCTGAAGACATCCACGCAGTGTGCAGCGGCAGTTAGTAAAGCAAATAGGATGTTAGGAATTATTAAAAAAGGGATAGATAATAAGACAAAAGGTATCATACTTCCCCTGTATAAAACTATGGTACGCCCACATCTTGAGTACTGTGTGCAGATGTGGTCTCCTCACCTCAAAAAAGATATATTGGCATTAGAAAAGGTTCAGAAAAGGGCAACTAAGATGATTAGGGGTTTGGAACGGGTCCCATAGAGGGAGAGGCTAGAGAGACTGGGACTTTTCAGTCTGGAAAAGAGGCGATTGAGGGGCGATATGATAGAGGTATATAAAATCATGAATGGTGTGGAGAAAGTGAATATAGAAAAATTATTTACCTTTTCCCATAGTACAAGAACTAGGGGACACCAAATGAAATTGATGGGTAGTAGGTTCAAAACTAATAAAAGGAAATTTTTCTTCACACAGCGCACAGTCAACCTGTGGAACTCCTTGCCAGAGGAGGCTGTGAAGACCAGGACTCTATTAGGGTTTAAAAAAGAGCTTGATAAATTTTTGCAGGTTAGGTCCATAAATGGCTATTAGCCAGGGGTAAAGTATGGTGCCCCTAGCCTTCAGTACAAGGGCAGGAGATGGATGGCAGGAGATAAATCACTTGATCATTGTCTTCTGTTCTCCTTCTCTGGGGCACCTGGCATTGGCCACTGTCGGCAGACGGGATACTGGGCTGGATGGACCTTTGGTCTGACCCAGTATGGCCATTCTTATGTTCTTATGTTCGTACATGTGTAACAACAAAGACATATACAAAATAATAGTTTCCTTTAGAGCACTCTAAGATACAGGCCTTTGTCCTGCTGAATGACAGATGTTTGATTCAGCATCTGTGGAATACACCATTTAACCCCTTAGGTGGTTTAAGTCATCCATTTTCAGGCACAGATATTGCACCAGGAAATCCCTAGTCTTACTGGCACAAAAATAGCTTGCTAGCTTGGATGGCACTGTCTAGAAGTTTTGAGACTCAAGTTGTCCTGCAAGCTTCATCCTAAATAGAGGAAGTAAAAGCCAGCTTGTGTCTCTGTTTTGTGTCTTATGATCCTCAGTAAAAGGTTCGTGGTCTTGCTGGACCCCTTGGTCTCAGTGTTCAGCAACCTGTGGAGGAGGACATTACCAGCGCACCCGTACCTGTACCAACCCAGCACCATCCAGTGGGGAGGATATCTGCATCGGCCTGCACACCGAGGAGGCGCTCTGCAACACACACCCCTGCAAAGGTAGCAGGTGGTTTTCTCCTGTTCAAATTGGGTAGGGAGGGTGGAAACAAACCCACCAGCAAATGAGTATTTAAAAAATAAAAAGTTCCCCTACCCATTTAGTAAACCTATATTGAACCAGGGAAAAGAAGACACCTTATTCTTCAAAGAAAACAAAATGCATCACCTTCCTCTTAACTCACTCACTAGAACATGGCCTACTATTCCAGAACCAGTCAGCCAGATGAAATCTGGTTGGCAAAAGATCCATTTAAATTTAAAAGAATTGAAAAAGCAGATCAGTTTGGGGCCAATGGAGTTTCCAAACTGCTTGTGCAGTTGACAAGGGATTTTCCTTCCCTGCATTGGGCTACACAGGATGGCTGAGGAGCGCACATCACAACCTGAAGGCAAGGTGAGAAAAAGCTGTAGGATTGGTCTGGAGCCATCTGTGTGCCCCCCAGATCCTGGGTTGGTTGTCTGTGTGTGGCTGGTGGCCAGTAGGACATTAGAGGAGCCTGAGGCTGCTCTAAGTTCCACTGACTGCCTACGGCTGCCTGGAGGGCATTACGTCCTCTAGAACAAAACCCCAACCAGCTCCTATGCTGCTACAGGGAGAGGTCTGCTCTAGGAGTCTCTGCACACTCTGTGCCCCATGACGGTTTTCCTTCTGGGGCCCGGAGGCTTCAGGCTGTTTTGCACTCACTGGTGGAATGTGTAGCATAGGTTGCCTAATAGTAACATTGCTTCTATTGAGGTGATTAAATCCAGTCCCCTGAAGGCTCCCTGGTGTGGGCCATACCAGAAATGGGCCTGCACCAGAGCCAGGATTCAGACACTACCAAGCATTGGGGAAGTTGGGATTGAACCGGTGGCCACCTCCTGTGGTGGCCTTGTGTGTGCGTTATTCCTGATTTCAGACTGTTGGGTTTCAGGGGGCTGGTCGGACTGGTCAGAGTGGAGCCTGTGCAATGAAGATGGGATCCAATATCGCAGCCGTTACTGTGAGATGCACAATCCAGAGTCCTCCCAGTGCATTGGAAATAGCACACAGTACCAAGACTGCTTGTACAATGAAATTCCCGGTAGGTGCAGCAGGACCCACCATGGTAGGTGTCTCTCAGGAGGAAGGACCATCAGGCAGCATAGGGTGCAATGCCCAGAGCTGTCCAAGGAGTTTGGGTGCCCATTAGAAATAAAGCAGCCCCGCTCTTCTGTAAGGCAGTGCTGTTTCCAGCTGCAGTGACTGAAGTGAGCTGCTTCGTGTGAACTAGGACTGCTAAGCCCTGCCAGGCACAACTCGGAAAGTGTTAATTGATTGGACCCTGGTATTAGCATGAACCTCGGCAACTGGAGTTTGAGTCATTCAGACAACCCAGGGGAACCATCCCACAGGGGAAGGCATCTGGGCTTGTGGGACTAATGTGGGCAGAGGGCTACAGATTTGCTGACAGGCCGAGGTTCATGAACACCTGGAACCTGAGGCTTTGTGGCAGGTGAGTTTGACACAATATTTAGCGGTTTTAATCTGCAGAACCCCTTTAAGTGCTCTTGTCTCCGCTGTGCCTTTGTAACCCTAGGGTTTGTGCAAAAGTTTTGTTAAAGTGTGGTCCATGTTATCAGCCAGTCTCTCCACTTAGCCCTGCAGCGTGCTGTGAAATGCAGAATCTGCTTCTGCAAGGAGCAAAAGGGGTGTTAATTTCCTAAATAGTGCAATTAATGGCAAAATGACAACTTTCCCCCAATGCTTTCTCTTTGTCTAGTGATCCTGCCAGCCTCGAGCATTGATGAGAGCACGAACTGTGGAGGTAGAGTACAGTTAACTATAGATCTTATTTTTATCTTAATGTGGCTTTTCCTTTCTGGGCATCATCAGTCAAACCATTAATCTACCCAATTTGCATCCTGCTGATAGGCTTAATTCCCATGGCCTCTTGCTGTCTGAGTCAAACTGGAAGAATTTATTGCTCTGTCCAGGTGTCAGTTCCAAGCCCCTTATTTATTTCTGGTTTTGGGATGGGTCCTGAGAGTTGTTAATTAGCAGGGAGCACATGCCTGTCTTAATGTACCCACTTCGTAAATGGTCCAAAAGCCATTGTGTACTTTTGCAGTCTAATGGAGTTGGACAGATAAGGTGGGCATCAGCCACCAAGGCTTGGTCCTGGGGCTCGGGACTGTGCTTGAGCCTCACTGGTCCACGCCCTGGTTCAGGATGGAATAACAGACAAAGGCAGTACCAAGTATGAGTCACTAGACCTAGACCCGTGTGCAGAGTGGGGCAACTAACAAATGTGATTCACAAAGGTCAGGCCTCCTCGCAAGGCAGAGGCTGACAAACCCAGGCATGAGCCTCAAACTGCAAGAGCCGGAGGCTGCCACCCATGGGCTGGGGGGGTACGTGCAGGACTGCGCACTCCACTGTACCCTAGCCCAGGGCCGTATTAATGGCAAAGCAGTCTGCCACTGGGGTCAGTGGGGATCCACACCACAACCCACTGACCCAGCTATTCCTGAGATTCTCCCCGACTTCTCCCTGCTCCGGCTCACGGGGGTGTAAGTTAGGCTCCTCCACACCAGGGTAGAGTGGGATCTCTGTCCCTGCATGTAGCTCCTCTCCGGTGAGGCCTGGTGGCCCTGGCCTGTCTTTGGCTTCCTGTCCCAGCCTGTCTTTGGCCTCTCAACCTGGGAGCTTAGGTTTGGCGTCTGCCCTCTCTGGTGGCTGGCTCCAACTGAGTCTCTGCTTGGGGATTTTATACAGATAGTCCTGCCCCCTGCCTTCCATTCAGGTAAGGGGGTGGGACTACGTTCTGCCCACCAGGGCTCAGGGGGAGGTTCTTCTCCCTTTTGGTCAGTGAGTGGCCAGCCCTGCACACTTCCAGTGGGTTAGATAATTTTCCTCCCAAGTATTCCTTTCATTCATGTTCTTGTTTATCTCCCAAAAAGCTGCATCTTCATTATGGGTAAAAGTTAGAAGATCAAGTCTTTAATGTCACCTTTCCGCTACCCTGTATGCCCTAGATTGACAAGGTCTTCTGAAGACTTTCAGAATTTCTGTGACTTTCTTGTACGGTTCCTTACAATCTCATTGGCATCAAGGCTTACTGATTTACCTGTACATTTCAAAATGGTATCAAAGGAGCTTCATGCTGGCGTTCTGGTAGATTTCACTGAAAGTGAACACAAAAATTCTGTGAAATGCAAATCACCAGCTCTCCCTGAAAGTCGTCAATTCAAAGTGCAGCTCCAGACCCAGGCAGAGCAACTCTCTCTACCCAAGGATGACAAAAAAGGCAAATAAAACGTCAAAATGAAGAGATACTTCTCTCTTGACACTCCAGCTGCTGTTTTGATATGGAGCTTCTTGGTATGTGGCTGCAGGGCTGTCAGAAGAATTATGGCTTCAGTACCAATTAGGTAAAGATTATCTTTCTGCATCACTTATTCCTGCCCAGACAATGCATGGAACCTGCTCCTATCCTGGGGTTCCTGTTTATTCTTGCAGTTCAGAATTATGCATTGCTGATGACAATTTGAGTTGTCTCCTTTTTTCCATTGCTATTTTATTTACAGTTTCAATTTATATTTTATCCTGGCAAATATTATTTATTACTTAGCACCTTACAGAATCTGGCAAGGAAACTAATCAATAAAACCTGCTTGCATTTTGAAGACAAAACCAACATTTAAAAACTGATGAATCAGGAAGGCACCTTTGGCAACTGATGTGCTGCCTATGGAACCCCCTCCCCCCCCCAAAAAAAACCAAAAACAAAGCAAAACAAAACAAAAACAAACCCTCTTGCCCACAAGGAGCTGTGAAAACATGCAGTGGCTCTTTTAGGGGTTTTCAAAGGGGATTTCTTACTGGAAAGACAGACAGACAGACAAATTCATTCATTCCTGTTTGTAGAACCTCTCTAGTCCGGCATTCTGGTTCAGCAACATCCGTAGTCCAGCATGATTTTAGTTAGCCAAATGTACACTTACCATGGGTATGGCCACATTTCCTCTGGTCCTCTAAAGTATGTTTACAGCCACCAGACCTCGCTGTAAGGATACAGCTACACTACAGGGAAGCTCGACTCTGCCACAGTTGATCTTCCAGAGTTCAGTTTTGTGCTCCTAGTGGGGACGTGCTAAATCAAATTTACAGGGCACCCCCATTAACTGTGGTGCTCCTGCACCCACCTTTTCCCCATTAGAAGTAAGGGAAGTTGACAAGGGTAGAGGCTCCCCATTGACCTCCCTTGGAGACAGCACAGAAGCCCAAATTAAGGTACATTGACTTTAGCTAAGTAATTGTGTACCTTAATTCAGTCTTCCCCTGTATTGTGGACCTGGCACTCCGTGTTCTGTGCTGTTATTTAGCTCTATTTTACCCCAACTGTCTTCTAAGAGCCCAGTAAGCAGTGAACGTGTTGGTAAGGCTGCTAGCCAATGTTGACCTCCTGTGGTCTAGCAAATTCTCTGCTTCGTTACCAGTCGGGTCACGAGCGTGCTGGACTAGAGCAGATCAATCTGTAGTAGATTCTTTACAATAGGGGAAAATTGGACAAGAGAAAGTGGTGTGCTATCACTGAACTCACTCAATTCATTTCACATTTTTGCCATTGTAATACTTAATGGCTGTGTCTACACTAGCCCCCTTCTTCGAAGGGGGTATGGTAATCAGCCCGAGCGGGGAATAATAATAATAATAAGGTGCTGCGAGGAATATGCAGCACCTCCTTGGGCTAATTCATGCCACGACTTCGAAGTTGCAAACTTTGAAGTGCCAGTATTCCATGTAGCCACAGGCACTTCAAAGAACCCACGCAACTTCAAAGTGCCTGCAGCTACACGGCATACCGGCCCTTCGACCCGCAGTGAGCATTAGCCCAAAGAGGTGCTACATATTCATCACAGCACTTCATTAGTATTCCTCGCTTGGGCTGATTTCCATGCCCCCTTCGAAGAAGGGGGATAGCGTAGACACAGCCAATGTGGTGTGAGAGTGGTTAGGAGGAAACTGCCCTGATAGAAAAGTCCTGTAAAATTTAATAGGGAATTATAGTCTTTGGGGCCCATCCTGTAATATATAATAGAAAGTTATATCCCTGCTATTGATTTTTATATGCTGTTTAAAAAGTAAAGCATAGATTTTTCTTTGAGTGCCAGCAGGCCATTCCAGCTGTGTGCGTGCCCACATGCACAGTCACTTGGGATTTTTGCCTTGGTGGAATCTACAGGTGCAGCTGTGGCAGTCCCTTGACTGCTGTGCTCATGTGTCGGTGTCTTTGGTGCCACCGGCCCCACACTTTCTTCTTACCGCCTGTGACAGTTGATTGGAGTGCCTTGTTTCGCATCTCAAGACTGTTAGTGGTTCTTTACCACCCATTGTTATTCCTTTTGTGTGTAGTTCTTAGGTACCTTGCTGGCCAACTGAAGTAAATGTTAGAGTTGTTAGTTCAGTGGTTAGAGTCCCCACTGGGACTTCCCTCTGGTGTTCCCTGGGCTTCAAGCCATGTTTATCATACAACAGACCAATGCCTGTCAGTAACCTCCACAGCACCTGGTTGAAGTACTTGGGGAAATCTTACATAAAGTGCAAGTGCAGGATTTGCAAAAACTTACATCCTGGAAGAGGGGCATCTGCCTGAGAGCCCTCCTGATGGAGGCCAGGCTTTGCCCGGAGTCAGAGCCCTCACAACCAGACGCTGCTCCCAGCGCCTTGGCATTGGTGTGGAGCACCCTACGAGCACCAGGACTCTCATAGTACCATTTCCCCTTGCTACTGTCCCAAGAAGGGCCAGAAGAAAAAGGGCTCCTTGGTTACCCTCAGCACTCTGCAGCAGCCAGACAGCTGCTGCCTTCTGTAACTTAGGGGCCTTCCCAGCAGGGTGCTTACAGGAGTCAGGGCAAAGACAAAGGGCTTAAGATTTGCCACTCTTCATTCTCTTGCTCACTTTCTCAACCCCACCCTTCAAAACACCAGGGGAGCCAGAAGCTGGCGTTTTGAAGATGCCCCAGAGGGTGGCACCCCAGATAAGTACCTGGATCCACCCTTCTATTCTTTCCTCATCTGCCTGTGCTGCTTCCAGTCAGCATGGTGACAAGTGACATTGGCTTGTCCCTTCATCCTCCTCCCTTTCCCCAGCTCTCTTCAGGGGCCATCTCTCATAGGCAACGCCTCACTCAAGAGGTAGAATACTGCTCCCAGCCTCGGGAGGTTGAGAAGGTCCCTTGGGATGTGAGGGGAAAAGGATTCTACTCCTGATATTTCCTAATCCCAAAAGCAAAAGGGGGACAAAGATTCCTTCTGGGTCTGTCTCACCTCAACAACCATCTCGTAAAGTTCCTCATGGTCTCCCTGCACTCTATCATCCCCGCCCTGGTTCTGGGGGACCAGTACACTGCCCCTGATTTGAAGGATGCATATTTCCATATCTCTGTTTTCCAAGGGCGCAGTTGGTTCCTCCTGTTTCTGCTGGGCCAGTGCCATTTCTAATTGATGGCACAACCCTTTGGCCTCTTGTCAGCTCTCAGAGTGTTTACAAAGTTCATGGCATTTCTGAGGCACTGGGGCATTCAGATTTACCTCAACCCTTATGATAGGGTGTCAAGGGCCAGTCTTGGCACCAGGCATTTTGACCCCTTGATCTGGTTCGCACCACTTCTGCGATCTAGGGCTGTTCATAAATGAGAAGAAGAAATCAACTTTAGCTCTGGTACAGCGCATAAAGTTCATAGGAGAGGCAATAATCCCTTCTCACACTAGAACCTCCCTCCCCAAAGCCTGATTCCGCATGTGCAAGCCCATCCTTTCACCACCACTCACACGTGCCTGAGGGGGTTAATCCACATGGCAGCTTGCATTAACGTGGCCCAGCATGAGCAGTTCCAGCTCAGGTCCATGCAGGTATGGCTGGCGTCAATCTATGTCCCCAACGACAGAACTTAAACTATAGTCAAGGTTCCGAACCACATACCTGCATTGCATGCCATGTGGCTGGACCCAACATCAGTGTAGAAGAGAGTCCTCTTGGTGGCCCCATCCTTTGCAGTTACCCTGGTCTCTGCCACTTTGGATCTGTGGTGGGGAGCCCATCTGGGTGATCTTGGCGTGCAAGGATGTTGGTCAAGTCACAATCGCTCTTTAGAGAGCTCCAAGCAGTTTGCTTGGCCTGTTGAGCTTTCCTGCTGCGTATAAAAGACAGGGTGGTTCAAGTCCTGATGGATAATGCTGTCCCAATGTTTTGTGTCCGCAAGCAAGGTGGAGCCCAATCTTCAGCCCTGTGCCACGGAGCTCTGAGGTTCTGAAACTTTTGTCCACATGCCATTCGTTTTAAGGCCATGCACCTCCCTGGGGCTTGGAGCACTTTGGTAGATCCATTCTCTTGTCATTCCAGGAGTGGTCATTCCCTCCCGAGGTGGTCAGCATTATCTTCCAGAGGTGGGGCACTCCCTGGGTGGATTTGTTGGCACCCAGGCAGAACAGGAAGTGTCACTGTTTCTGTTCATTTTGAGGGATTGCTCCCTGTTGGACGCTCTTCTACTCCCATGGTCAAGATACCTCACGTATGCCTTCCCCCAGTGTCGCTAAGCCACAGAATCCCAGAATCAAGCCACAGGATCAAGCAGGATGGAGTTATGGTCATCCTCATTGCCTTTGCTTGGCCATGGCCACACTGGTTCAATATGCTGCTGAACCTTTCAGCGGCCACCCAATTACAGTTACTGCTCTGGCCAGACCTGTTTGTCCACAACCAGGACAGACTGCTGCCTTCCAACCTGACAGCGCTGCACCTGAAGGCCTGCCGGCTGTGTGGTTGAATGCCAATGCCAATGTCAATCAAAAAGCAACCTGTTCCACGCCTCTGAGAGTCAGAAAGAGGCACATCTGTGTCGTGAGCATACGAAGAATGAGCATCCTTTCAGCTCTCCTTGCCGGGTAGTAACTTCTGCTTCACCACACACACGGAAGTGGAGACAGCAGCCTCTGCAGATGAATTCTTTGGCTAGCTAATGTCTGCAGTCTCTGAGCATCAGCGGCCGCCCTCAGTAATGAGCATGCTGATGTTCCTCTCAGTGTTTGTTGGCCCACATTGTCCTTGCTGGAAAGATTGTGTAGCAGACTGACATCAGTAGCAATGTATGCTTGGGCTAACGCTGCTGATAGCTCCATTCCTCTGGCTGGAAAGCAGCACTCTCTGAATGCAGAGGGCCACTAAACAGGGTCACATTTGGACGCTGTGCAAGACTCTTCCATACCTCATTCTACTAGTGCTGGTTGTGCCATGGACTCTGGTCAGGGCTGTTTCTCTCGTGTAAGATGGAGAACTGTTGGTTGTTTGGTTATCCCCTGAGCCTGTAAGAGCTCTCTGGCTTTGAGCAGGAATGAAGAATAAAAGGCGGCTGGCTGTCTTGTCCCATTTATCTGACTTCCTGGTGCTGTGGTTTCTCCTGCTGGTAAATGCACATCGAAGAAGCTGTGCAGGGTGTATTTGAAACTTGAAGTTAAGAGATCTGTGGAAAGGGCTTTTACCTTCCAAGGGTTCTGCTGTTTGAATTCTTTATACTGCTGCTGCCTCCCCAGAGCCTGCCTGGGAATCTCTCTGGGCAGCTGATGGAGAAATTTGACCAATGAATATTTCAGGCAGTTTCCTTCATATTTTCTTCTCTCTCCAAAGCCTGTTTTGTTTCCTTCTTGTTTTCCCCCAGGGTCCTTCCAGTGCACCTGCTGGCACACTCTTTAGTGTGGCTAATACACCTCCGAGATAGCAGGGGGAGACTAATTGCTAAATCAGAAAATAGCAAAGTAGACATTTGGGTGTCTACACTGCTCAAGCTGGGGTATCTACGCTGCTATTTCTTTAGCCCCCTGGTGGGAGCCCCTCCTGGGCGAGTCAGCTGGCCCAGGCGCTGAGACTTGCTGCCTGGGCGGTTTTGTTTATTTTTTTTGCATTGTTGATGTATCTGTAGAGATTACACAAAGGAGGAATGTGTCCTGCTGCTGCCCCCATACGCTTCCCTCTCTGAATATTGTGGGGTTGCCAACAAAGGCGACTTTTATTTCCCATTAGAGAAACACTGGGTTTTTGTTGCCCCCCCTATTTCCATGACACACCCGTGCTTTGGAACCCAAGAACGTGTATTGTCTGTAGGCCTCTTTTCTTTTGCTGGCAGCTTAACACAATGTTTTGTTTCAATATCAATAGAGGGAGAGAGAAAGGGAGACAGAGACAGAGCTCCGAGAGAACAATGTGTGGGCCCATGTGAGTGAGACGAGCTGTGGTAGGGAGGTGGACTTGTCTGTTAGCACATGAGGTGCTGGCTCCAGCAGCTTATCCTCCTGGATCCTGAAATGCCGTCGTTCTGATTTGTCTGCCTGCTTGTGCAGGGAGGACGGAGGCTGCTCCTTGAAAGGCACACCGCTTGTTGCTTTGCTTGCAGGGTTCAGTCTCATCCATCTGATTGCCACTGGGGTCTCCTGCTTCTTTGGTTCCAGTCTCCTAACGTTTGTGATCTACGTGTACTGTCAGCGCTGCCAGCGGCAGTCCCAGGAATCGACCGTGATCCACCCAACCACTCCCAACCACCTCCATTACAAAGGCAACACAACCCCCAAGAATGAAAAGTACACGCCCATGGAATTCAAGGTAGGGCACTGGAAAACTAATTGCTGTTGCCTTTATCTGTGTCTATATCTATATATAGTGGTCTTAATTGTAGGTCCGTGTGTGTGTGCATGTGCTAATAAAATGCATATATAGTAATATGGATGCCTAATATATATATCTGAGAGAATTTATGTCTGTCTGTCCGTCTGTTCAAGACCTCCCCCTACACAGTAAGATCGAGGACCGCCCAAAATCGGGTGTACAGCTTCCTCACACCATAACTGTAAACAAGGCCAGGATTTGGTCACAGCAGGAAAATAGGCTGTATCTGGAGTGGGGCTGCTTCTCATAAAACCCTACAGAAAGGAGCCAGAATCATGAGGCAGGTGAAAGGGGCTGGCCGGGAGTGCATGCCACCATGATCCGGGACTGGCCCAGCCCTGAGACTCATGCCCCCCAGGTGCCCTTTAGGGAGGGCAGAGGGGGCTGCAGCTCCTCCCTCGCCCAATATGTACAGGAACATTGCTGGCTGTTCCTGGTTGTCAGGGGACCAGAAGAAAGTGCTCAGTTTGCTGCATTCTTCTCTCTGGCTGGGGAGTGCTGGAGGCAGATGACCCTGGACCTGCCCCAGGCAGGGGGACATGAACCCTTCCTTGGCTGTGCCCTCTGCAGCTGTAGTTGCTGGGGAGAGGTGCTTCTCTCCCAGCCCCAAGCTCCTGTGGTGAGAGAGGCCTGGAGCTGCCCTCTCTCCCAAGGGCAGGCTGCGTACTGAATCCCTTATCCCCAGCCCCAGCCCAGAGCAGTGACTTAAATGAAGCATGTACGTTTTCATCTTACCTTCCAAAAAAACCAAAATTGATTTGAGGACCTGAGCAACTGTGGGTAGATCTTCTCATACAGACATCACAGAGCTAGAAAGAGGATCATCTGACACCGTTGTTAGGGCTTGATAAAAAGAAGCCGAAGGAATGGAAAGAGAGATGGAGAAACTTGAAGGACATAAAACTGGTGATAGGTAGCTAAACAGGATGAGATTACTTAAGAACAGCCATATGGATATTTGTATTTGGTAAGGAGAGCATTAGCTATACGTGCATGCAGGAGCTGTAGGAGGGTGGTAGAGACAATATGCTGGAGAAGACACAGAAGACTGAAACAAGGGTGAATAAGTATTTGAGTAAACTGGGATTAGTAAGAGATGTAATAGCTGAGATTACTTCTAGTGGAGTCAGAACGGATTTTCAATGCAGCAAGCTGACTTGGGGCCAGGAACACAGGGAAAGGTGGGGAGGATGAGCTGGAAGATAAAACCACAACAGACAACCCCACCTCTCTGAGTAGTTATGAGCCACTGACATTTTGCATCTGTCTGTAAGTGCTTGTCTGTCTTTTTGGTTTAGGCCATGATCCTGCAGTAAGCTCTGTGCAAGTAGACTGTGGTACCCATAGACTTTCAAAACTTCTCATTACAAGATTGGGGCCAAAGGTAGTGAGCTCTTCATGGCAGAAGAGCTGCCGTTTCTACCTAAACGTTTTCACAGCATCCAACAGAAGAGGAACTTAGTCCTGGTCGAGGCCACTGGGTGTTAGCATATTCATTTTCATATTAATAATATTAATATTAACAGTGCTAATGGGGCTAAACCAGAGAATTGAAGGAGAATGGCCCTTATTCTGGTACACCAGAGAAAAACTATGAGAGTCTGAAAATTACAGACTCACCTGGTAACTGTATTCTTGACTCAGGTGCTGAGTATTTCCTACTGGATGCTACAGTCTCGGCTCTGTCATTCAGCATTTGGCAAGATTTTGAAGTCTGTAAATGAAAACATGTTTTTCCTGATGGCTTAATGATACAGTTGCATTCAGTCTCCTCAGAGCACAGCATACCAATGAGCATCAGCATGAGTTTGTGGAGGGTAAATCACGTCACACAAATTAGATTCCATGTTTTAAATTCAATAAATATCGATCTAGGTAGAAGGGGCACAACAGACAATATCTGAATTTTGAGAAAGCTCTTGTCAAAGTTTCACAGGATGGATTATCCTATAAACTCTCAGAATACAGGGGAGGTGATAAATTTTGAAGATGAGTGAAAGATTGAGGCCAGATCCTGAAAACTCTTAAACCACAGGAGTAAAACTTTAAGGTACCTGGCTAGTCGTGGCAAAGTCCGGAGGCCCATGGTGGTGAGTAAGGCCTGCTTGTGTGAGTAGCGTTTTGCAGGACTGCTCTCGTTTCATGAGCTGCGTGCAGGGGACTGGAGGGCAAGATTTGTATTCCTTTTTGGCAGTGGGCCAGGAATGAATACTTGCAGAGTACTATATTAATATTGTGGTTCATAATGCAAACATTGCTGTAATGTGTAAAATGCCAATGATATCAGATTTGCAGATGATATGCAAATAGTGGGAATGGCTGCTTATGGAATAGCCGTGATTGACGGGGCAAAAGGATTCAGGAATGCCATGTGTCTGTGTAAAGTTGATACTGTTGGGTAGTAATAATATCCAAGTGAAGCATAGTTTAAAGCGTCAACGGATTAGTTAATAGAGTATCAGAAAAAGACTGGGGATTTTTGACAGGCCCATAGGACGCTGAATTCTCTGAAGTGGGAGTATACCTATAATAGCTAGGAATATTGATATTAGTTAGATTACATTCTGCAGTGTCCAGATTGCATTACTTGAAATATTACAGTGTGGGTTATCCAAAAGAAGGTTTAGCTAACTGGAGCCAGTACAAGGTAGTTAACAGAAAGGAGGGACTCATGTATAAGGAGTGATGGGAAAATGGGAGGTTATTTAGAAACCATTGAAAAGTGGCACAACTGGAGTATGTAAATCAAAGATCATTGCATAGAGAAGAACTAAGAGTTTTGGGTCAAAGGGACTTGTATATTAAGGTAAATTTAAAGAAATTTTATCTTACAGAGGAGTGGAGAGTGAGTGAGACGGATTTTCAGGTGTGGTTAAGGTGACTGATTTAAATGAAATCCCTTCTCCTTAATCATCATTCCCTCTGCAAAATAGTGTCTCCTCAAAATGTGCTTGCATACAGCTCCTCTTATCTTAAATCCTTAAAATGTCCAACAACCTTTCGCTGAAACTTCAGTTGAATCACTTCTCATTGTTCTCTGAATAATACAGTGTTAGTGCAGTTAAAAAGAGGTTGCATGTGTGTATAAAGGTGTTTGTTTTCATGGGAGTGATTGTGCTCTGCTCTGGTATTTAAAAAGGGGACATTTCAAATGTTCTTAATGCGTTTTTAAGTTTATAAGTATATTAGAATGATCCTCAAACAGTTAAAGAAGAGCCTGGGGTCTCAGTGTGATCCTGAAGAGTTCTGTACAGTAAGAAAGGGCCTCACTGTCTTTCTAAATTCCACAGTGTCTAAAATTCACCTTCTTAAAAAAGTGAGGTGCCCTGGAATTTCGGCTTGGGCCTGTCTGTATTCTAAACATTTAAGTACCAGTTGATTTTCTGGGTTAGGCTAATGCACGTGGAAAAGGGTGGGTGGGTGGGGGGCGGTGTGTGTGTGTGTGTGAGAGAGAGAGAGAGAGAGAGAGAGAGAGAGAGAGAGAAGGAATAAAACCATGATCAGTTGGCTACTTGGCACTAAAAGAAACCAATAATGCACATCGATAGGATGCTAAGATATGGCTGTGCATATGCAGAACTCTATTGTTTTCTCGATGTTTTTTAAAACTACTAAGGCTTCTGCAACCATCTTTATTCATATTCCTCTTGAAATATCTCCATTCTCCAATCAGGTAAACGTGACTGAAAGCCGTACACTCAAATGTACAGTAATGAATGTGGAATTTATAAATCTAGGTGAATTTTATATTAAGGTAGATGTAATGAAGGCAAGCTTAGCACGTAGGAGCCTTGATGGGACACTCAAGTACAGCAAAACATTACTGCAGATCAGATGGAAATACCACAGATAGCAATGACCTGTTGACCACTTATTTGACAATAATTTGCCAGGGTAGGGTTTTGTAAAAGAATGTTTTCTTTTCCTGGCTACTTTTGAATTTCTATTTTGCTTTGTCAGACTGTGTAATTTTATTAATAGATATTTCAGCTGCAGTGTTTTAAAGATTTCATCCATATGCTTTCATCAGCAATGCATAAATTCTGAGTTCTCACTCCTCAATTGTGCGGAGAGACTTTTGGGGTCAGCTTATAAGCAGTTGCATGTTTCTTTGACTTGTTCCATTCATGTAGTGTGTTGACAGTATCAGCCACTATGCAGTACAAGAACACAGCAGAATAAGATTTAGAAGCTCTTTGCGCTGGACCTCATGGCAGGGTGGGTTACAGGACTTCCTACAACTGCCCCAGGACTGTCGTGGACAGCAGTTCTTAGCAGATGTTGTTCCTTTTGGGAATTGCTCAGCCTCCCACTCTTGGAAGTGGCCAGTCAGCTCTGCACTTGATCGAAGGGAGGGAGGGATCTTGGACTGAAAACCAGCAGGACCCAAGGTCAAGGCTGAGCTGTTCTGAGGTAGGAACACTAGTGCAGCTCTGCTGCAAGACAAGGCGCAGACTGAGCTTTTTTGCTGTGGTTAGCCTCTTTTATTAGCAAAGAATTGTCAGAGGAGTGTTTCAGAGCAGGGGTGTGCAAACTGGGAGGGGGAGGCGCAAAAGTTCAGAAGGGAGGGGTGCAGCACAATTGGCTCTCTCCCTTCCCATAGCTTCTGCGCACAGCTGTGCTTTCCTCGTGTGCAGTGCTGCCTGCATCCCTGCTGGCAGAGGGTTGGCTTCATTTCCACATCACCATCCCCCACCTCGCGGGGGGCCTTCCATTGCCTCCCTGCAGCCTCTCTTGACTCAGCTGTCCACCTCCCTGGCCCGCCCCACAGTCTCTGCTGTCATTTCTGGTCTGGTTCCCCACCCCATGTTTTGCAAAGGCATCTGGATGGGGGTAAGAGATGTGTGCTTTTGCTGTCACAGACCTTTGTTTCAGCTTCCAGAGAGCGTCCAGGGTTTGTTTGTTTTTTTTTTGTAGGTGCAATTATGATGAGCTTTTGTTTAGTTCTTCTGTTTACTTTAAAAGGCTGCCCAGGAGGGCTGGAGGAGGTGGGGGGCATGGTCTTTAAACAGCAGGGAGCTGGTTTTTGTTTTTTCTCTTAAGCTGGGTCAGGCTCTAGAAACAGCAACATGAACTACCTGAGACTGCTGGAAGTGGGAGGGCTCCTTAAAAAGAGTGATTTTTTTTTTGTTTGTTTGTTTGTTTTTGTTTAATAGCTGCCTGGGAGGGCTGGGGAGAGTGGCTCTTCACACATGCTTTGCCTCTGTCTGTATAGCAAGTTTCCTATCTCCCATTGTGTGCTTTGTCCTTGCACCATTGCAGTTTATGTTGCAGCCTCGCATAGATTGGCACACGCTGAAAGATTTTTTTTTTCATGTGAACATCACAGAAATTTCTGTTGGTTTGGATTTTATTAGTCAGGTTTGGGGGATCTGGCTAATTACAGGGATGAAAAGTGGGGCCCAATGTAGAAAGTGTGCTCACCCCTCTTTTAGAGTAAGCTGGAAAAGGCACTGTAAAGAAACTGTAAGAAACTAATAAATGATGTGTCACCGAGTGCCTGAAATTTAATAACATCAGACCACTGCAAACTAACTTGGGTAAGTTTGAATATCACACCTGTCCAAACAAAGCTATACCTCTGAATGCAGATACAGCTATTAGAAAATATTCATACATGGAAAAATATATTAACGAATTCCCATGGGCTCACTATAATCAACCAATCTAAAGATCTTTCAGCAAAGTATGAATAATGTCACTGAGAGTCACACACCCATGTGGAATAGGGACTATCTGCAAGGGATACCAGACAATCACATATTATTTTATAGCAAGAAAATCTCAATATGGGGATCTCAAAAGTGTTTCTGCTTTGCTGAAGAATAATCATTCTGAACAAATCGGCAGCCTTATGGATTGGTGCCACTGTCAACTGTGTAGTGAGGAATAAAGCTTGAGGTGGGCTGTGGGATATCTGTCTGGCTTTCAGATTTTGTTGCTTTTGGATATATTTGTTTTTACTGCTACTGAAAAATGTTGTCTTGTAAAGCCAAGAAGCAGCTGAGGTTCCAAATGTAAATGACTTTTAGCTGCTTTTAGGTTGGCTTAAGTCATTCTCTCAGGGTTTGTGCTTCTCTTACCCTTGGAAAATTTAGAACTTGGTGTCCTGTCACATAAGTTCATTTGTTGCTTCTTCAGCTACGTTTAGCTCACCCACTTATTCCCATGTGCTCATAGCACAGGCTGTGATATTGTTGTAATACAAGAATTCTTTTGATTTCAATGACCCTTTCACTGTGCGTCATTTGAATCCCTGAGCTATACAGTTAAGATGTTAGTCAACAGCTGATGAAACAACACAACCAAGAAAATTCTGAACAATTTTTCTTTAGCATCTCCAGGGACTATGTGTCTTTTTAATGAGAGATTTAGTTGTTGCAGTCAGGTGAAACAATAATGAAAAAACCCAACAGTAAATCAGATGGAAACATAAAATCTAGGTGAATCTCATGTTTAGTGAAACTGTTTCCCCTGAGCAAAGTGGCATTTAAGAACATTAACTGTGAGAATGTCATGTTATGTATTTTTAGTATGTGCTATGAGAATAGTCTTATTTGGAAAAGAATGGTGGTGGCCAAGGGCTGTATTGGCAAAGGAGCATTGTGATCATCCTTGTCTGATCCAGCAGTTGCAAATATCACTTCAGGGTCATCTAGCTTTATATAAGTCCTGGAGGGAAAGGAAAGTGAGAGAGCTCTCACTGCAGGGAAGAAAGGATTAAGCTATGCAACTCAGATGAAATCTATTAGGCTATGTCTACACTGTGGGAGCTATTTCTGAACTTTGTGGTATGCTGAAATAGCTGCCCCACATCTGTGCAACGTGCTTGTCATTTCTAAATATTTTTAAAAATAATGGGCAAGTTGTTTCAACACCCCTGTACACCTCCTCGTGGGAGGAGTAAGGGGTGCCTTGACGTAGTGCTTTAGGCAATGCTGCATACCGACAGCCTATTTTGAAATTGACTCAAAATAAGCTACGCAAGTGACAAACAGGAGGGAACTTTTGCGTATAGGTTGCTTGGGGCTTCGTGTCAGTACAGTGCTAGTAAGTGCTATTGAAACAAATAACCAATGATAATCACTCAGAGAACAATAAGAAATACTGGTGAATTTGAGTGTAAGTTGGAGAAATTACTTAGGAGGTGATTCCCTACCTCTTGATATTGGTGGAAAGACGCTCAGTGGCTTTTGAATCAGACATTGGGTCCCAGATCAGAAAGTACTTAAACACAATTCTAGCCTTAGGTATGCGCCTAGTTTACAATGGAAGCTTTGCCATTGACTGCAGTGGGGCCAGGATTTTACCTAGAGGCCATACAGTTTAACAGATCTGAATGTCTTTGCACTGTATGGGAGGAGGGTGAGTTTCTAAGGAAGACTTGAAAAAGAGATGCCAGAGGCTGTGAATCTTTTTATGGCTCCAGTAGTGGCTATAACATATAGCGTGAGAGGCATGATACCATTACAAAACCCATTTCATGGGAGGAGAGAGGGTGGCACTAGGTGTCTATCCTTTGTTTTGTTTGTGCGAGTAAATACAAAGAGGTCTCATTTTATTTAATCGTGCTTTACTTATTTTTAATGTAATTGTTATGCTAAGTATTCCCAAATTTGCTGGTTAGTCATGGTTTTTAGATTGCCACCTTACACCACTCCAGCAAAGTGCATTCTGTAGGGAGCTGTTCGTTATCTGAGTCCATGTCAGTAATCACTGTCTCTTTGGCTAGCGTTGTCATGATACAGAGTAATTTCCTCTCATGAGAAGGGCCTGGCTAGGTACACAAAATATAAACAAACTGCCTTGAAAAAGCATTTCACACAAGCTGATTTTATGATGAGGAAAACACAAGCCCCACGTGGAACACGAAAGAGGCAAAAGGTTGGATTTGGGGTGCTTTATTGGTTATTTGGTTACATTCATTTTACAGATGGACCTCCCTGCTGCAGCACTTTTGAGACCTGATTGGTCCTGAACAAGGGAGTTGGCCAGGCCAGACCAGACCAGGGAAGGTCAATGCCCCTCCTGGCTGCCGACCCCCCACTCCCTGGTTCCCTTCCCAGCTGCCAGCCCCCTAGCTCCAGTCCCATCACCAGCTGGGCTCCAGTCCAGCAGCCCCTGTCCTGGTTCCTGTTATGCTGCTGGCCACTGGCCCCTCTGCCACCAGACTCCCAGATGGCCCCTCCTACCAGCCCCCAGGGCTTCCCAATCTGGCAACATCTGGGATTGCCATCCAGGACCAAACAGGTTCAAGTGTATAATTACATTTTAATGTGATTATTATATAAGTCCCTCCCTCCTCCCTCTTTCTACACAGAAAAGCAGATTGTTCAGCTTGCTGTCACACATCACTATCCCTGCAGGACATAGTGTGCTACCAGCAGCGAAAACAAGAACCACTCATTATGTTCTTTAAAGGCCTAATGTTGTACCATTCTATCTATGTCCTTGATTACAGTGGACATAGGGCACTGTGGGTTCCCACTGTGAATGAATGGAGTAGTTTAGTTAATGCTGTTTATCCACAATGCAGCCCAGTCACTTTGGTATGTTCTAAGCCATTGTCCAAATCCACTGCACAAAGCATGCTGATGCTTTAAAATGTATGGGGCAGCCACAACACTGATTGGCTCGCTTACTTCCTGTGTTCCTTTCCACCCAGCACATGGTTTAGAACAGATGTTCTTTTCCTGGTAGAAAGAGATCGTACGTTCTACACAAAAGTGCCAGAGTGGACGTGCGGTCATAGCATTTCAGAGGGATCTTGGCGGGGGAAAGAAAGTAGTTGGAAGGATGTACATCATGGTATAAAACCTCTTAATCCAGGACGGGATTAAAATGTGATGAGGAGTTACCCAAGGATGATGAGGGAGATGTTCTAAAGATGATCTGCAGGGGCCACCCTACTAAAAATAGCTTCCATATATAAAAGAAAAAGATTGAAATATCTGCCCATGCTAGAGAGACAAAGGGGCAGATTTTCTGATTATGTACGTGGCCATAGCTCCATTGTCTTTCATGCAGTTCTGACAGTTTTCACCAGATGAAGAGAGATTTTAGGAGAGCTCCAGAAAGGGGGAGGAGTCTGTAATGCTGAGAGAACTGGACAGATGCAGCAGTAACCCAAATCAGGCATCAGATAAGCCTTACCAGAAATCTTTCTGTATTATTTCCCTCTGTTAGAAACACAGTTACTTTATTGTTTTGATTTAAATTTGGGAGGCAAGTGTATATTTTGGATGAAAGTGTATTGCAGCTAATGCACTAAAAAAAAATTGCCCTCTTCACTAGAGCTGCTTGAAAAAGGGGGATAAAAGTGAAAATGTTTTGGAAAAAAAGAAAAAAAAAGTCCTACTGACATTTCTGTATTGTTAAAAGTGCTTATGTGTTGATAGCCATGTCAGATGGTAATCCAATGAACTACTGGATTATAATTTAATGACCTGGACTAAGAACAGAATTTTTGGTGGGGGGGGGTGCAGGGGTAAGGCTTTTGGCACAAGAGGTTAGTAATCAGAAAGTCTGAATATTTTACTTAGCCAAAAAAATGTGACTAGTAAATGATGACAAAGTTCCAGCGAGCAAATATAGCATGATGACAGTCATGTTTAAAAATACTTATGCAGTGCTTTATTGGAACGGAATTGTACATATGTAATATAATATGCACATACATGCACATGCAAAATGCTCCATCCAATAGAACATGTATTGCATGAAAGTTTCAGCTATCACAACAATATAGGGAAAGGCATTGTTAGTAGCCCTATGCTTCTAAAATTATTGTTATGACAACCATACATTGCTGATATGTTTCTGTAAATACTGGGCTAGTCCATGTCTGCTGTCCTCTGGTTAAATAGCAGCGTCAGGACGATTTTTTTTTAAACTTGCTGACAGCAGTAGTATGTCAAAATGCTGCATTTATCTCAACCCATCTCACAGTGAGCTCTTTGCTTCACTTTTCTGAAAATGTCCCTTTTTTGACAAACTAATAGTCCTAGGACAGGAGAGTCTTTCTTCTGTTTTATTCATATGCCAATAGAATGCAATAAAAACTCTTTTAAAGGAAGAACTTACATTCTGGTGTGTGCCCTTGAGTAATGGGTTTTGGTCAGATTAGCATAAATTGCTGGCAAGCCATCTGCTAAGAGGTTCTTGGAGGGAGGGTCCTGATGGATAGACTGGCAAATATAACTTGGCTTTGCTGATCCTGCAGATCTCGAGGATGGAGGAAGCAGAGGCTCGATCAATGAGTTCAAGTTCCTGTTTGCTCCTGAGTGAAATAGTTTTCTCTCTTTCTAACTAAATTATTCAGACAGGCATTTTTATCACCCTAGATACTGAGTGTTGCTACAGTTTTGTGGTAATTCTCATAGTCTTCCCTGTCGCATCTCTTCTCAAACTGAAGGAAGGTGCCGTCTCCCCAGGGTAGGATGGGGCTCTGAGAGTGTCTGAGCCCCTGGCGCCTGCTGCATTTAGGAGGGTTCTCAGATATGGCTGTACATTGCCCAGACATTGTGCACCAAGTGATATCTCAACATGTGGATAAGGGGGAGTGATATAGTTAAGACCTTTAATCTAATGGGATGAGAAACGGCATCTATCCCCTCCCTCCTGCTCCCAGATAACTGGCAGGAGAAGGTGTAAACAGGCATCCATTACTGCCACATAAGGGACAATAGCTGTAAGTAACAGGGTGAAATTAAGAGAGGGAAAATACAAGCTGCGTATTGGGAAATGTGTCCTGACGATAAGGTGATTAGGCTGTCAGATACGGAAATGCCATTGGTTTGGCCTTTTAAACTACACCATATAACACCTACCCGAAGACAGGATGTACATTGGCTTAGAGAGGCAAATCTCTTCTCTTGGTATCTCCTCTCCGAGAGCTGCGTGAAGGGTGGGGCACCGGATGCACCGGAGTAGCCAGATGAGGTGATGAGCTCTGTGTGAGTACCTAGCAAGTCAGAGAGCCAGTGTCTCTAAGCATAAGGTGCTGGCTTCTTTCAGGCCTGGGGCTGGCAGTGCTCAGTCCGCCTGCCTTGCCCTCTTCCTCCAAGTCCCCACCTGGCCCCAGACCCCACCCCACCTCACCCCTTCTCTCAGATCTCTGCCTCTTCCCCCCGACGGCCTGGAGCATGCCCCATCCCCACTCCTTCCCCTCACCTCCAGAGCCTCCTGCATGTGCCCAGCAGCTGATTGCAGTGCACAGGAAGGGCTGGGAGGGAGCGGGGAGCTGGTTGCTGGTGTTTGCTCCGTACCCGCTGACTTTTTTTCTGTGGGTGCTCCAGCCTTGGAGCTGGTGCCAATGCTTGTAAGAGAACCGCACAAGCATAATGCTGCCAGCAACCACTTCTCAGGCCGTGGGCTGCTGAGAAATAGCATGAAAACCGTTGAGATCACAATGCTTGTGTCTGGATTCTGGTGCTCTCTGTACTTGGTTTTGTGGCGGGAGTTAGCACTGTGGCAACTTGCCATCTCAGAATCAAACAAGCCTTGCTGGGGACCAAAGTTCCGTGAATCTTTTCCATCCGGGTGCAAAATAGTTTTACGTGCGCTGAGGCATGTGCAAATGTGCACCACCAGCTGAAACAGAAAAAACCTCGCGGCGGACGCTCTGCTAATCAGCTGGGCAGCATTTGAATCTCTCCTGAGCGGCTGCACAACTTACAGGAACGCTTCTGGCGACCCCTGTCTGGTACAGAGCGGGCCAAAGACGCCGGGGTGTAGCGCCATTGAATTCAGCACACTGGGGATGAATGTAGTCTATCGTTGGAATCACATCCTGACCTGATGGCGCAACTCATGTTGTGCTTCATGGAAAGTCTCCAGAGGGACAGTTTGTCACCTGCCTATCATCCCTGCATGAAGAGATAGGAAAGGCACAGGCGTTAAAGCTCTTAACAGCACAAGTGAAGCTACCCACAGAGATTTAATTGCAACCCCCTTCTGGGTTTGTGGATTTCTAAAATTTGCTGCTGCCTAATTTACCCTTTTAGAAAAATATTAACCAGTGTCTAGTGCCTGGGAGCCTAATCATCTGTTTATTAAAACAAGACCAACAATATGTTTGTGCTAGAAAACATTAAGGTGCTCTGTATTGATCATCCCAATTTAGAGCTTGTTCCGCTACCCTAGTATTGCCAGCAAAAAATTCTTTGCAGCTAATTGCATTATAAATCCTTTAAAGCATTTTCTTAAGGTATTCCCCAAAGATATGAGAGCCTCCAACAAAAAACAAGGAGCACAAAGAAACGGCTGAGAGGTTTTTTTTTAAATTAAGTATTATAGAAAGTAAAGGCAAAAAAATGCAAACGTTAATTAAATGCTAAGCTTGCTTTCAGTGTCTATATTTAAATCGTTGCAGGATATCCTGAAGTTTACAGTCATTCCAGCTGAGCCCAAGGAACAAAGGCTGGGACTTTTATTTTGAGCTAGAGGTGGATCATCATGTCAGACCAGGATTTGATCACCAGCAAACTTACAGAGTGTTTAGATCTGGGGTTTTGATCTGGAGCCAGCTCTACTCTTAACCCTTAGGGAAATCCCCAAGGAAGACTCAGCTTCCATGACCCCCTGAGAACATCCCAACTAAAAACCACCTCTTCTCTCCCACCGATGTGCTGACAGCCTGCTCCTCCTCCCCACATCCTGCAACCCATGAGATTTCCCTGAGCATCATCTTGACCACAAAGGAGCGATTTCCTCTCACTCCCCTTCCTATTGCCCTCATTTATGCTTCTACAAATTTACACTTGTGCTATGACTCTGCCACTGAGTGGAACTAGTGATGGTTTATGCTAACGTGGTAAAGAGGATACCCAGGGGTTCAGTGCTCCATATGCCTCCTGTGGAAGGCAAGGCCATTTAGTATTTAACTGCATGTGCTAAATAGATTAAGCTAAATCACGCTGGCTAGGAAGTAGCTAGTTTTATGTAAATATGCATGAATAGCTAAATTCATTTGGAAGGGTTCCCCACGATACCAATAATAATACTTTGCATGTGGTATGCGCCTTTTACCAATGGAGCTCAATTGTTTGATCAAGCTGGTTAAGTATTTTTATCTTCATATTACAGATGGGGAGTCTGAAGCACAGAAATTTCCCACGGACGCGCAGAAAGTGGCTGCGCCAGAGAATTAAACTCACATTCCCTGACTACCAGCCCTAGGCTCTAACCAACAAATGGCGCCTTTTAATATTTTGATATTTTTTGCAGTTTGGGAGCAATGTATGGCACTTGCTATCACAGCCTGCTTTCTGATCTAAGGAGGCATTCTCTGCCCCTGCGGGCCGGTTGAAGATTATTTAACATGTGCTAAAGCAGGAGCTCTGCCCATTCTAATAACAACATTTGGCATGCATAGAGTGCTTGGTACTGTCACCTTTATTCACAGAGGCTACGATTATACTAGTGAGTCGTGCCCACAAACCTCAGTTTTGTCTACAAAACTGGCAGGCTGTCCAAACACAAAATGCAGTTTGTTGACAAAACTCAGCACTTTTGCTGGCAGCGTTGCCCCTCAGCCATGAGGCATAATGCTGCTGTCCACAGATTCTGCTGACAAAAAAGCTGTGTAAACACACTGCCCGGGAGGTGGGGGGGGAGCTTCTCTCAACAGATGGGGCATCCAGTACAATGGGCAGCCTGTCTGCTGTGCTTCTGGATGCTGTTTTGTGGAGAGCTGCTGGGCAGTCCAGCTGCTCTGTTGACAGAGCAGAGTGCTCTTCCAATTGGCTTTTGTGTGTGGCTGCCCTTTGTTGACAGATGTTTTGTTGGGAAGTCTCTTCCGCTATGTCTACACTACAAGTATCTGTTGAGAGAAGTTACTGTCGACACTGAAATCTCGACAGAACAGCTGTCAGCAGATTGCATCTACACGCAACTTGCTCTGTTGACAGAGAGTGCCTGACTGCACTGCCCTCTGGTGCCAGAAAAAAAAAGCAGTCAAGTAGCACTTTAAAGACTAGCAAAATAGTTTATTAGGTGAGCTTTCGTGGGACAGACCCACTTCTTCAGACCATAGCCAGACCAGAACAGACTCAATATTTAAGGCACAGAGAACCAAAAACAGTAATCAAGGTTGACAAATCAGAAAAAAAATTATCAAGGTGAGCAAATCAGAGAGCAGAGGGGCAGGGGATGGAGTGGAGTCAAGAATGAGATTAAGCCAAGTATGCAAAAGAGCCCCTATAGTGTCCCAGAAAAATTGCATCCCAGTTCAAACCATGTGTTAATGTGTCGAATTTGAATATGAAAGTGAGTTCAGCAGCCTCTCTTTCCAAAGCAGAATGGTGCCAGTAAGTGGACTGGCAGCTCTGCAAAGAGGGCTGCCTGGCAACCGGAAGCCCCTTCTGTCGACAGAAGCGTCTACACTGCAGTTCAGTCGGCAATACACTGTCGACAGATGGTTAAGCTTCAAATTTTTGAGGGGTAATACTGTCTAGGCATGTGCACAGTTCTGTTGAGACTGTCAACAGAACGCTTTGTGTGTAGATGCTCCCTGAGTTACGCTGACAGAAGACCCCTTCTGTTGACAGACCTCTCTAGTGTAGGCCCAACCTTTGACAGTGACGTCTTTTGAGAGATCCCTGTGCTGTAACCGTAGCCAGAGGGCAGGGCTTTGCTCCCTTGAGGGTCCCTGTGAAGTGCAACGATTGTAGCCACGAGTAAGGTACTTCTAAAGTTGAATGACAATGGAAGTATTGGGCCATTAGCAATTGTTGAGCATTAGCCAGTTAATCATGGCATTGCTTCTGGGAGGTAGGTTAGCAAGCATTATTAAACCCTCCCCATCTTTTTCCTCTGAAGTTGGAAACAGGTGATGTACTCTGCCCTACATCACACCCTCAGTCAGTAGCAGAGCCACCATTAGAACTCAGGAGTTCCTGTCAACAAAGACTGAATTAATCTCCCAGCCCATGGTACCTTTCAGATGGGTGACATTCTGCACTCCAGCTAGCAAGAAGCTTGATCACCGATATCTGCACCCTTTTTTGGAAACACAGTGTGTGCCTCGTTTGAGAGTGGCAGTGAAACAAACAACTTGACAATGTCTATGCTACCCCTCGCCTTTCGGAGGGGGCATGGTAGTGAGGCACTTCAGCAAATGCTAATGAGGTGCTGCCACGAATATGCAGTGCCTCATTAGCATAATGGCAGCTGCAGATGCTTCAAAAGTGGCACTTTTGGGATGCACGCCGCCCATGTAGCTGGGGGCCTTTTGAAACGACCCCCCGGGACTTCGAAAGCGCTTCGTCCCAAAACCAAATAGGAAGAAGGGCTTTTGAAATCGGGGTGGGGGGCTGTTCTTTCGAAATGCTACGTGGGTGGCATGCGTTCTGAAAGCAGCACTTTCGAAGCGTGCGTGGCTGCCATTATGCTGATGAGGTGCTGCATATCCATGGCAGTGCCTCATTACCATGCCCCCTCTGAAAGGACACGGCTAGTGTGGCGACAGCCCTGGTGTTGCCTGAGGAGTGGGGGCCAGTTCCTTGTTGTAGCCCAACATCAGGTTAACGTGACCCCCGTCGGAGAGCAAAGCATGCGGTTCTTTAAAAGTATGCGCCTGCCATGAGCACGCGTCAGAGTGGAATGCGCTGTGTGCTTGAACTGACATCGATAGCAAGGGAGGCAAAACAAGAAGCGCCCAGAGGTGTCACAGCCTCTGAAACAAATCTGGTAGCACCTGGCGGGTCAGTCGGCTTTACACCATGGGGAGGGGATGGGGAGCAATGGCTTGTGGCGTGAATGTGAGTGATTCCATGAGACGCCAAAGCAGGGGGAGGGAAAGCCCCTGCCTCTTTCCTAAATGCTGGTGGGAAGATAATACGTTAGCTCGTTCTCATTTTTGTGCTGCTGTTAATCACACTTGTTACTTGGTTGTTAAATGTCTTGAGTCATTTTAGTTTTTCTTCAAAAAAGTGACCGTGACTTGTTACTTACACTGTAGCTGACAGAAGTGACACACTTAATATCGGGGGGTCCAAACCTGGATATCTACCAGTGGAGATGGAGATCAGGTAAATGTGCACCTGCTCTGCCAAAAAGAAAAGAAGGGCCATTTTGGTAACTGCTTGACAGGGAGGCAGCGGCTGTACCGTGACCACTCTGGAAGGGAATAGGTTGAAAGTACAGTTCACCCCTCCTTTCGGTTTAGACCCAGCCTGGTTGTGTGACAATGATGATCAGCCATCATGCCGTCTGCTAGGAGAATCGGAGTCTCTAGAGAAGACTCTGGATTCTGGCTCTAGTAATGGCTGAGCACAGATCCACCAACACATATGGCAAGAGCGGTGGGTCACACCTCTTGACTGACTCCACAGAGAGAGAGAGAGAGAGAGCTGTATATGGTACACACCCATCTTAGCCTCCCCGATGGAGGGACTGTGCCAGTGGCCCAGGAGGGAGACCATGCTGGAGACAGAATCTAAGAAAGAGCTGAAGATAGGAAAGAGCATTTACAAAATATTTATATGTCTATGTAATTTCTTTTTACCTTTTACAGACACTTAACAAGAACAACTTAATACCTGATGAGCGAACCAACTTCTACCCCTTGCAGCAAACTAATGTGTACACTACAACCTATTATCCCAGTACACTGAATAAGTATGACTACAGGCCTGAGGCCTCTCCTGGAAGGACCTTTACCAACAGCTGATGATGGACAGATTGTCCAAGGACTGGATCACTTCCTATGTGAATTGTTTTATTAAACTGAGTTTATGGACCAAATATTGGCCTGGTCTCTCGATGTAAATATTGTACAAGTAGGCCCTTTTTTTTTGTTTGGTTTAACTGTATTACTTTCAAACAGCTCATCTCCTTAAGTGGACAGAATGCTTATGGCCCATGGACCATTCTGCATAGGCTTTTGTGGATATCTGGTTGGAGATGACAATTACTGCTGCAAATATTCATGGCTGGATTATCAGTATTTCTGTCGGAGGCCTGCACTGCCAAGGAGCTGATTCCACCGTGCTACAGCAGTGTGTTCATAGAAACATTACAGATCGCTCCTTAGAGCAAAGGGTGATCATACACTGCGGTAGACCCTTGATGTGATAAGACAATGGTGGTAAATTGAATGACAGGTTACAAGATATGCTGCATGGGACTCCAGGTTAGGAACTGGAACAAAATTTTAGGTTTATAGCAGGGTCTCCAGCATCATCAGAAGATGCCTTTCTCATTTCAGAAAGTGGCCTCAACAATCTTTTTTTGAAACCTCCAGATCAACCAGGGAAAGAAAACTCACAAAGCACTCTACCCAAAGAAGCATTTCAGAATATGTCCAGTCTTAATCAAACTTATACTGGCAATGAGATGGTAAGTGAAGTAAATGTTGGACTAATAGGATGTGGACATTGACTGCATAGCAAAGATGTTCATACCACTGGAAGAAACATGAGGAGTGCTGTATGTGAGCCATGAGCTGTCTTTCAGAAGACATGTACTCTTTTTTACCCCTCCAACTTTGATTCACATCTGCAAGGAATGACAACTCATGTGAAGTCGCTAATTCTTGTTTTATTAGTTTTTAGTTCTTTTTCTTTTTTTTTGAAAAGTAAGAAATTCTGAATTTTTGGCACTGTATTTTTCTAAGGAATATATTCATAGCATACCATGATGCAGAAACTCTGCTGCACATCCTAATAGTGTCTTCCAGTCAGTACTCCATCCAGGAATATTACAGCTGAATAATGTTCATTGTTTGCCAATATTTCTTTAGATTTCTCAGCTAGAAACAAAAGAAAAAAAATCTTGCTACAGTTATTAAAGTGGGACGGTAGCATTATTATAGACAGCCCTGAAATGTCATTTTGTGTATGTGTGTGCAGCAGAAGGCATAGTGTATACAACCAGATGACTGTCCGACATTACTGTTTGACCTAAAGAGACCCCCATCACCAGTGCTTAATGGACAGTTCCATCAATGGACAGTTCCATCAAATGTGTTAGCAACACGAACAAGTTTTACACTGTTACTATTGAATGTTTCTAACTTTATAATGAACTCCTGATAAGACTTATTGAATGCCACAAATACTGAGCATGAGAGAAGCATACAGACCGAAACACTCTTGAACTCCAAGTAGTTCCACACCTGAATTCTTTGTGTGCGCATTACTTTAGTGGTTGCCCTGTTGACCAGGATGTTTTTCAAGCCTTTTGGGCTATGTTGGATCCATATGACAGATTTCACTGTAAGCCAGCAATGATTCATTGCTCATGGGTGTCACTTGGTGGACAAGTGTTTGGAAGCTTGGGCTGAGATGCAGCTGCTCATTGCACACACACCCATGTGCAGAGGTGATAAATGTGAGCAGAGAAAAGGTTTGCTGCTCATGGCTCAAAATGTACAGCTCTTCTAAGGGTGAGGCTGAGCAGAGGTGGACTCTGTAACCTAGTCTGACAATGTGGGCCCACAAGCAGAACAAACTAACCTTATACATCTAAACTAGTTGACCTCAACCTATGCTTGTGGTCTATACCTGCAAAGAGATGTCTTATAAAAATGTCAAGGGCTTCAGATGAGCTCAATAATGCCTAATTTTTTTGGGCAACTCTATCAGTTTAGCAGGCTGATTCAAATGCTGGTGTCAATGTGAATTAGGCAAAACGCCATTTAAATAAAATTCCTCTGGATTTACATCCAGTTTAACCGAAAGCAGATTTTGGCCCAAAAAAGTGTGCTGAGCTGTTTTCTTCCACCTCTACAGCTAGATGCATTCTGACCCACAAAAATCCCAGCCTTGCACTGTCAGTAGACTCTAAGGTAATAGAGGAGCACTGAATACAGCTCGGCAAAAGTAGCAGGCACTGGTCACAAAAGCCCCATTGATTTTCAGTGGAAATAAGAGACCTAATTCCCTAAGGACTGTGGAAAATCCCACACTGAAGTTACAAGACTGATGCAGAGGCGCTCATGTGCTAAACATTTCTCATGTCAGCAATTCAAAAGAAACTACAGGTGCCCCATAGTTGGCTTTGGGAGGGGAAGCACCCTGTGCCCTGCCCATGGTCTCCCCCCCCCCAACCACAGCACAGCTAAAATCATTTAGTCTTTCCACTTGGTGAGCAAAATAAGATCACTATTTCCGCTGTGCTCAAAAGGTGCCTATTTTATAACGGCCATGCGCCCTGGGGTAGGGTATATGTTCATTAAGATAATTCAGAGTCAGTCTTAGTAGCTGTCTGAATGGCTTCATGCAATTGGCAGTCACAGTGGGAATCTGGCCTCCATTTGAGAAGAAAGCAGAAGTGGTGCAGTGGAGGAGGAACACTGCACTCCTATTACTTCATGTTTGCATGCGAACGCAGTTATTTACGGGCAATGCTAATGTGACACGAAGGTTGAATTCCTTCAGAGCACTGCAGTGCAGCCCAGGTTAATGACACAGTATACTAGAGTATCCTTGAGTTTGTTTGGGTCGATCAGGTAATTGGGTAGCAGCTCATCAGCTTGTAGTGCCCATACAAGATTGAATTGTTCCTCCAGCATGAGATTACACTGCTTACATTTCTCATTCTTAAAAGTTTTCGCGATTTGCTGGGAACACCCTGGATGTTACAGCAGTGCTTTCTAACAGCACGTTTAGCTGTTCCTTTTATCTTAGAGACAAAAACCAAAAGGCTGATCAGTCATTGGGCAAGAAACCTCTGTACTCTGCAAATATTTTGTGATAGGATTCAGCTGTACAGCATGTTGAATGCAATAAGTATCTTGCATCCAAATTGGTAGAAGTTAGGGTTTAATGAGATCATTCTTTTCCCATCTCCATGTGAAGACCTGCATTTCTCCCTTGCTGTAAAGTCTGCATGTATGGCATGAACCATGCCTCAGTGTAAAACTGCTTCATGCCACTGGATTGAGATGTCCAGTATAAATATTCCAGCCCTTTAGAACTTGCAGTTGCCTCTAGTAGATGACACTCAAAAGTAAAATTCCTGGAGAAAGGAGGGTGGTTGTTGTAAAGCTGCATTTGTGAATGTTTGTAAATACAAGCTAGTCCCTCTGCTTAAATGTGAAATGTGCAAGGATCAGGGAAGAAATGTGTGGTGCAATGACTGTGGTTCTTACTGCCTGATTTTTGAGAAAATGAAACAGAAGTAACATTGAAATCAAGGGAGAGTGTGGGGGTGGAATCCATTAAATGCCAGATGTGTTAAATATGATTAGAACACCATCATTGATGAATTTGGTGTGAAGATGAAATTGCTGTCCATACTGATCAGTATATTCTTTGTACCAACTGTAAATTTACATTTGATATGTATAAAAAAGTTTATGTAACAAATCTAATAGTGTGCATATCTATCAGTAGATAGAGCATATATTTATATACACACGGTCTCCATCCATCTGAATGCCTGCACAGATAATTTAGACGAAGAAAGGCAGTGCTGATGTTCAAACTCCATAGCAGAAGCCTGAAAATATAGATTAAGAAACCCCATGGTTTTTTTCCTTAGCTTTAGCAAAAGACATCTTTGAGCTAAATATATGTATATTTTTCCAGTTAGAAATGCCTGTTCTCCCCAAAACATTCTGGCAAAGGGAAACTAAGTAAACAATTATTACAGCCACTCAACTGGATGAGTAGTGAGACTGATGCAGCTGTGGGTATCATCCTTAAATTTAACTACATGTAGAGAATAACTGCAAGCAAAGTAGCTGGTTAGAACAAATGGAAAGTAAAACATCTTGAATGGAATCTGATACAAGTTTTCAAGCAATTGAGTGGCAGCACAAGAGCCACATAAATTGTATGACAGCAGCCCAATAAGAGAAGAATTAAGAGACAAAGTGGAAGAGGTAGCTAATGCCTTCGGGCACTGTTGTATTGCCCGGATCAGCCTTCCAGTTTACTGAGGTAATTCTTGCCTAGGGACCGTAATGGGACTCCTTGAATACAGAGCCCATCTGGAGGGGTGGGAACATTGCATTGATATCAACAGATGCAATTCAAGAGTTATGCCCACGAGCAATAGTTTAGCTGAACAGTTGTTTTGCTAGCATGTTTTGTTTGAGCTCTCAAACTAGAACAGTCTCATATAGGTAAATCCCTCATGTAAATGTGTTGAGATCAAACATCAAACCATTTGAGCCAGTGAGGCATCAACCAAGCTGGATGCTATCCATTGCACTGAAGTCTTCACAAGGAAGGTTTGTCAGAAGTAGGGAATGGGTGACGGGATGGATCACTTACTAGTTCCCTATTGTTCGTTCCCTGAGGGCACCTTGCATTGGCTGTGGTCAGAAGACAGAATACTCTGCTAGGTGGCCCATTGGCTGGACCCAGTATGGCGATATTTATGTTCTTAAGGAAACTCACAAAAACAAGCTGTCATGGAGAATTTGGCATCTTAATTCTCAGGGGCAGCATGTTGTGAGGTATAGTCTTTCCTGAAGTGTCTTCTGGGCCTAGCTGCAGCTAGCCCACTATCATTGTAACTGGTGTGTGCTGCCAGAACTTACACTCCCTCTTCTTGGCTCTAACAGTGTGACTAGTTACATGCTATAAAAAGAGCAGTGAGCTTTCTGGAATTCCCAGTGTAAGTAGTTTTGAAATAAAGAATATGCTGACTAGCACTATCACTACTCCTGTATCACACTGCAACCTCTGTGGGATGGGGAATGCTGTGGAATACACAGGCCACAGCACGAGGAGGAGGTCAGCATGCCTATCCCATTAATAACTGAAGCAAAAGGACTCAGTAGAAATATGGCAAAACAGTGCAGAAAAAAGCCACCCAGCTGCATAATCCTGTGGGTTCCATCTAATTTCCCACAACATCTGGATATGCGTATTTTGAGTAGATGAGTTAATTAATCAGAAACATCCTTTGTCACAGGGGGTAAATTGAGCGGGAACTTGGCTAGGACTGAAGCAGGAATGAGGAGGGAATGACAGAGGCAACAATGGCTCTTTGCTACACAGGAAATTGTTAGTAGAAAACAGCATGTTTACCCCGCCCCCCAAAAGGAAAATCTGGCAAGTATTATGGGATGCAATGTGAAGGCACATCACCCTTCCTATGCAATTGAACATGATGGTACTATAAAGGTGACCTAGACTGTAATCACTGCCTTTAGACACTGTGAATTTTTTTTTGGGTACTCTGTATTTTTATATATTGTACAATGTAAAGTATAATTCCGAAATAAAACAGAACCCCCTGGAGAGCTTGTGAGTCATTTCCCCTCAAAAAAAGACAAACCATGAAGCCACTGGAGATTGACAAGCAGCCTTCTCCTGGAATGGTGGTAACACATGTTACAGATGGCAATACACATCTCAGAGTGCACCTAGCCAATTGGGCCAGGTTTATAACCTGGAATAGCTGTAACTGTGTTAATCCTTAGTAAACAAGCCTCTCATTGCCTGAACCATGATATAGGATTGTATCGATCACAATTTTAGCCCGGATAACTACATACTGGCACTGCATGTAAATTTAAATTCAGCTACACAATGGTGAATTGTTGTACACCTCAACAAACCTAATTGTGTTCAGCACTCCAGAATAAAACTAAACACCAAACCCACGCCTGCCACTCTCCCACACTTATGGTTTGTACTTCTAATACACCGAATTTCAGAATAAGGTCCAAAACTTTCAATTGAGTTACTCTGAACTTGGGTGGGTTTGACAAACAAATTAGGCCTAATTTTGCAGCAGGACCCTAAGCTCTGCTCCCTGGCTCCTGTAGTGTGTCTGCTTTGTCCAGGGATACAAATAACCAGTATCCCAAGGACACAATTTTTTTAAACATGAGCTCAGAATATTAGCTTGCTCCAATGAGGCAAAAATATGAGCAACATCCCGAGTCTGTCAGCTGCACATTTCCCACTTGGACTCAGATTGTATCCCAGCTCCTTTGCAATTGTTCCATATCACAGTGAAAAACTGTAAAAATGGGCAAATGATCATAGCCTCTTACTGGAGCATGTTATTGCTCGTATCCTGCTTATTAATCAAAAAAAGACTACAAAAAGTGACAGAATCAGAAACATTTTGGTTTCTCTTTCAAGGCAGCTAAAGACTTGGATTGTAATTTTATACTGAAAATTACACAAGACTGTCATAAAAAGTAGATAGGACTGCTAATAACCTGAAACATGCCACACCTGCATATGGAATAGCTTACCTCTAGCACCTCATAGGCTATCTTTTGGGTGCCTTCAGATACACAAGAGTATGTGCATGAATTTCTTTTCAAATGTAGATCATCAAAAAGCATATGAGAAACACAAGATCAGTAAAAATAAACTTTGTGGGAATCAGATTTTTTTTCAGTTATTCCTACACTTGAATGCACATAAACACATTCTAAATTATTTTATTGTAAATCAAGGCATGTCCATGTAGTGAACTCAAGTTGGAAACTAAAAATCTATGCCTAGCACATTGGCTACTAATTTGAGTCATTAAAGTAACAGGCTCACTTTGTTCCACGTTCCATGTTATTTTCACTCACTTTTACTGTGATTCACAACAAGGTGCATTAGTAAAAATATCTAATATTAAAAAATTGGTAAAAATACCTCCTGCACATATACAAGTTAGCCTCTCTCATCAGGCACCTCTCCAACTTGACCAGTGTGGAGTGAGAGAATTTGCCAGACCACAGGCGGTCAACATCATCTAGTGCATTACCAATGCTGCTTCTGCTTACTCTCAGAAGACATCTAGGGGTAAATTAGAGCTAAATAATAGCACCGAACTCAGAGCCAGGACTGGTGGCTGTAAACAACTTTATCGGACCACAGGCCACACCCATAAGTGGTCATCCGGCTAACAAAAATCATGCCGGACAAAAGCGTCCCCGGCTAGAGAGGTTCAACCTGCATAAGTTTGTTTAGGGGCACTCTAAATCTGAACATTCGCTTATAAGCACAGGCTAGGTAAGCTTATCTGAGCTGGAGAGGGGCAAGGGCTGCCACATGCAATATGCTGAGTATTCTGGCCGTGCTCCACACAGCTGTTACATACATGCTTAAAGTTAAGCACTTTCAGTAGGCCTGCTCTGGTTAAGTGCTGTGCTGAAGCAGAGCCAATGTTCTCAACCCTTTGCAGAATGTAGGATCTGCTGTCTGAGATGTTACTTATCTAACTGGCGATGGCTGAAGATAGCTACGGACCCTACAATGAGAAATCACTTGCTGAACAAGTACAGCAACCACTGAGATAGTGTAGTGGCTTTTGTATCACTGCTAAAGGAATCACTGGAACCTTTCAGCATTATAATTGCTAATACATCCACTGTTTTTGTCCCGCGCCTATTGGTACCATGTCTAAGTACTGACCATTTATCTTTTCTGCTGCCCTGTCCATTTTTACACCATGGGGTTATAGTAAAAACAAACAGATTGATGCTCCATATATCCAACCAAGACAGACCACCCTCCCCTCTCCTCCAGACACGGCACAAAACTTTTAGACTATGGCTACACTACATTCCCCTTTCAGAGGAGGAATGCAAATCTTTTTCTGGAAGAAGGGGGTGTTTCAAAAATGGGGTTTTTTTTCCCCCCAAAGGAACCCCATCTATACGATTGTTTTTGGTTTTGGAGAAGTCTCCTCTGTAAACGTGAATGGACAATATTATGCAAATGAAGCACAAGATTTGTAAATCAGTGTGTTATTTGCATTTTTGAGATTCCTCATTTGCATTCCTCCTCCAAAAGAGGAATGTAGTGCAGCTGCAGCTAGTCTTTGGAAAATGATTTCAGTAGCTGTTTCTAGCCTAGTGACCTGGATCCTGCCAGGATGAACCCCTCTCTCACTGTAACAGCTGACTTTCTCCTCCAACTATTCCACTCTGAAAACGTAACCACTGCCTGTCCTGTGGTCACAAAGTGCTGCAAAACCATTTTTAAATGTCAACACATTCCTACTGTTTGAAGGCACTGATCAGGCTGATGCCCCATGTCTATTAATAAGCCCTGATTTGCAGGAGGCTAGAATTAAGCATTTTCAAAGGGGACTGGACCGGTTTTCATGGGTAAGACTGTCCAAGGTGCATCTGGGATTCTGCCTCACTCACAGCTAAGATAAAAAGGATACAACATTAAATGGAATGAGCCCTCAGGCTGCATTTCAGCATCCGCTCCAGCTCTGAGAGCATTGGAAGAGCCCTTCCAGCTAAAGGCTGATGTAACTTGGTCCTATCCATTCCAGCAGGAGGCTCTAGAACAGCAACAGTTTGTGGAGTAGTCTGGCTGCCTGCAGAGTGCTGATAGGAACACGTCTCAGATGGGTAGTCATGTTAACTGGAAACGTCACAGGAATACACACCATCAAATACCCAACCAAACTAGCATGGCAGCTGCTGGGCAGAGTTTCAGCAAAGCATGGAACATTTAATGTGGTCCCTTTAAGCAGTGTGGTTCAAGAGAAATTCAAGGGGCCATCCCCCTGCTCAAAATAAAGGCCCTCCCCTCCCCCAGGGCCAGGCACCTTCCCCCCCATGCAAACTGCTAGTGACTCACCAGAGCTGCCGCCGTCCGGCAACATGAGCCACTCCACGCTGCAACTGGAACCATGCAAGCTGTGCCGGGCCAAGTGGCGTGGCACATGCGTGGAGCAGGCCGAGGGCACTCCACGTGTGGCTCCGAGGAGCTGCCTTTCACCACACTGCAGTCTCCAGTTCACCACATGGCGAGTGGCAGGCGTATTGGACACCGCAGCCTTAAGGGTTAATACAAACTGTTGCAACTTACAGTAATTGTTATCCAACAATGATTTCATCCAATTATCCCTCTCAGGCAGTGGAGACTTTGGTGTTCTTGGCAGCTTTCTGAAAGTATTACAGCATAAGGCATCCCTGTGTTCCCTTTGGACATCGAGGGCCAACTTTCACAAAAAGTTCTTGGATGCATCATGGTCAGATGGACTTTGCTATGGCTTTGGGAGAAGAACATCATCTGAAGGAGAGAATTTGCTGATGTCAGTGGGGAGTCTGAGCCTTTGACGGTATGGAAAATAGCACAGAGGCTATTGGTTTTCTTCGCCACTGAAGCACTACTGACAACAGAACATGCTACTTTTTTGCAACAGATAAACCACATAGCTTGCTGCACAGACAGCTCCAATCATGTGCAGATTAGAAACGGGGCTACTTCATACTGTTTTGCTTGCAAATCCTGCAATGTCGTCCATGCTATTCTGTGAACCAGTTTAGCATTGCAACATTTAGACCTACACCTCTCCTGACTCAGCATTTCTACAGGGACCAGCACCTTTCCTGGCCTCTTCTGAGTGCTCACTGGAGACACAAATGGCCCAGATAGCAGTGGGGAAGTAGGTCCATTGGTTAGCGCACAAAGGAACACAAAGAGATTAAGTATGGGAAGATTATAGATGAGTGGCTCCGTTCTCAGGTCAAACCAACCCATGAGCACGCAGGGCCTCTAAACTACAGTCAGCCTGTGTCTACAGTCAAAGTTTTCATACCAATGTATCAACACAACCACTAGAGGTGTGCCAGGGCTGTGCTAAACTACAACCCCTTTTCTTCCCAGAGCCCCTTTCACAAGCTCATCCTCAGTTCTTAACTACTTCCCTCACTCAACAGCTACCATGGCACTCCTCTGCAGTATACAGCTGCGACTTAAGCCATCTGGCCCAGCGCCAGAAGTCCCTGAAGACATGGTAGCTACCATCACTCAGTAGTTCCCATCCACCTCAGCGCCACTTATTGCTTTTTCTCTGCCCCTTGCCACAGCACCCTGGACATGGGCCTTTCGGTTCATAGTTGTTGTTCATGCATATAAACAAATTAGGGTGCGAAAACAGATAATGCAAACATACGAGGCTGATGGTGGGTAGACGGTCAGACATCGCATGCAGGAACATGACTGGGCTGGGCTCTGTGAAAGAACATGACATGGACAGGATATGGATAATCCTGTACGGCTCTCTGTGTTTCTAAGTTGCTCTGAGACAAAAGAGAGATGCACACGTTAAAACATGGCAACTACCAATCGATGGTTTCAGGAGCCCTTTGTTATAGAGTCTTTTATGCTCATGCGGCTGCTACTGTCCCTTCAGAGAAGAACAAAGTCCCTCCTAAATGAGGGGAGACGAAGAGGTTACTCACCTTGTGTGTTAAAATTCTGAGATGTGCGCCTATGTTGGTGCCCCACGTCAGGCATGCATACACCCTTTGCCTTTGATCAGGGATTTTGGGTAAGATCTGATATATAAATTGACCTGGAAATGTGACGGTTCACTTGGGATGAGAAGAACCTGTCCAGATTTCGTGAGATTGGTTTTGATAACCTCTCATCTGTGTAAGGAAGGTACTGGTTTTGACACAGGAAGCTGGAGTGTCTTCAGAGAATTGCTTGTGTGACTTCTTGCTGGCCAGAGTGGCAACAGAAGTGCTTTATGTGACTTGTTTGGTGTGGCCTATAGAGGAGCACCCCCTAATCTTGAGCTGTAAGTAGTTCAGTCTTTAAGCAATTTGCCCTGATTCAGCCCTCTCAGCAGTGCCCCAGAAACCCTATAGTATTACAACTGGGGAGATGGGGGCTTTAATAACAGACTCTCATTTAATGCCTTCTTGAAGGAGAAGTGATGAGCTGGAGTGAAGAAAAAGATGGAGGAACCCCTAGGCCCTCTTTATAATCTTGCCCATGTGGAGGGAATTCCATTGTTCCTGCTTTGTGTAGGTGCTTCCCAAAATTGAGTTTGTCACACAAGCAAGTCACCTGTCCATGTCCTTTTTAGGCAAACAGCCATTGCCTAGCTGCTAGTTTGCATGTTCATCACAAAGTTCTTCAGATGTGGATTGGCACCTATTAAGACCTTTTGTCAGTCAAGTACTGATTCACTTGACTTGTAACCTTTCCATAAGGTTGCCAAGCCTCTTGTTGAGGTCTACCACAAACAAACTACATAGCCAATACTTCAAACACAAAAAGGATACATGCGTATGAATAGTATAAAACAGAATCAGCGAATCATAAGTTTTCAATAGACATCTCACTTGGCCCACTTTGCACAAAGATTTGGTGCAAATACAGAACTGTGGTTACACCAATGTTTTGCATATTCATATCTGAATCCAATAATGTCACACTAACCCTCTGAGCAGAACTGATGGCCACCAAGCCAGCCGTCTTCATAGACAAATGTAACAGCAACACATGGCTAGTGGCTCAAAATGCTGGCTCATGAGGTGGTAAGGAACAAGGTGGAGATCCCAAAGTAGAGAAGGATCTCTAATTGGTAGGAAAAGCTTCATAGAACCTTTCAGGAATCACACTGCAGGCAGATGTGCAAAAATTGAGAACCCTACTGGTGAGTAAAAAGCGGTTATTGATACCAAGTGAATCTCAAGAGAACTCAAGATCTTTTATGTTCTCTATTCCAACAGTTAATCCAAGATTGTGAAAGAGATGATTAGGCAGGTGAAAGATGATAGGGGTTACACCAAAAAAGACATCTCCATTTCTGGAGGTAAGTTAACTATAGAATCATAGAATTCTAGGGGTGGAAGGGACCTCAGGAGGTCATTTAATCCAGCCCCCTGCCTTAAGTAGGTATATCTATATTCCCTCCTGCTATTTAACCATACATGTTCTCCCAATGAACAGCATTACCTAGGGTCCACCATCACTGACACCCTGTCGTTGGACCTGAGCTAAATAGGAGGATCGGAAAAGCGGCCACAACTCTGTCCAGACTCAGCAAGAGTGTGTGGAATAACAACAAGCTGTACACTCACACCAAAATGCAAGTCTACAGAGCCTGCATCCTCAGCACCCTCCTTTATGGCAGCGAGACTTGGACCCTGTATGCCCGCCAGGAAAAGAGGCTGAACGTCTTCCACTTGCGCTGCCTCAGGCGCATCCTTGGAATATCATGGAAGGACAGAGTGACCAACACTGCCGTCCTCGAGCAAGCTGGAATCCTAACCATGCACACCCTCCTCAGGCAGCGTCGACTCCGCTGGCTTGGCCACGTCCACAGGATGAACGATGGAAGGATTCCAAAAGACATCCTGTATGGTGAGCTAGCCTCTGGCAAAAGACCTTCCGGACGCCCCCAGTTGCGCTACAAAGATGTCTGCAAGAGAGACCTCAGAGAGGTAGACATCGAGCTGGACAACTGGGAAGATCTAGCAGACGACCGCAGCAGATGGAGGCAGGGGTTACACAAGGGCCTTCAGAAGGGCGAGTTGAAGATCAGACAGCTAGCAGAGGAGAAGCGAGCGCACAGAAAGCACAATAAGGACTTGCCAGACACCCACTACATCTGCAAGAGATGCAGCAAGGACTGTCACTCTCGTGTGGGTCTTTATAGTCGCAACAGACGCTGTAAATGAAGTCCTCAATTGAAACTTTAAAGGGCGCGATCCATAGTCTATGCAGACTGAAGGATGCCTACTACTACTAACAAAGTAAATAAACAACAAAACAACAGCAACAACAGTGCGCGCAGTGATGTGGATCATGGAAACCAGAAGAAATTTAATATCAGAACACACTGTCCCAAATTTATCAGTGATCCAAGATGAAAACGGGATCAAAACATCTGCACAAACATTTAAGTTTGCTTGTTAAATTGCCAAATAAAAATGAATTTTCCTCTTCATTTATAAAACTCAATCATCTGCCTTGAAATGCAAAGTGTTAAATGCTGAACGCTCACAGGCTTTCTGATTTCACTGTAGTGTATGTCCTTCCAGTGTATAACAAGAAGTCTTGTGGCACCTTATAGACTAACAGATATTTTGGAGCATAAGCTTTCATGGGCAAAGACTATTTGTTAGTCTATAAGGTGCCACAAGACGACTTGTTGTTCTCGAAGCTACAGACTAACACGGCTACCTCTCTGATACTTTCCAGTGTACGTTAAGGCTCATACAAGACTGATGGGCACAGTTATGGAAATCACAATTTATGATGATCCCTAGAGCATTGAAGTTGAGGCACAAAGCAGGAGGATGTTTGTTCGCTGACATTTTTTGCCAGCATCTTGGAAGATGCTTTTTGGGAGGATCAAAGTGAAAGAGGGATTTCTGATTAAAGGTGAGGTTCTTCAGATGTTCCTTTTCGCAGATGTCCTCATTTTAATTGAGTTGAAGCCCAAAACATTGCCAATCCTTCCCACCCTCAAGCTAATACAGCTCTTGCAAGATATTCCAGATAGCAATACAGTCTCTTTCTTACATGCAATAGTGACAGTGGCAAATCCCCAAGTTTCCAGGATAGAAACGTGGTAATTCTAATACAAGTTATCGTGTTGTGACCACTCTCTTCCCAATAGAGAAGTTACAACAAAATAATGCCCATTATTTCAAAGTTGCTTTGTAACTCACTAATGCCTCTATTGTACAGAAGACAGCACAAGGGCCTGTGTGTCTGATAAATCTCTAGGGCTGGGTGTACACTTGCCCCCAACATCAAAGGGGCATGTTAATCAGGGTGATGGGAAATTACTAAGGAAGTGCTCTGGCGAATATGCAGCATGTCATTAGGCTAATTCTCCCCAGTGGCAACTTCAAAGCTTCAAAATTCGAAGTGCTGGCCTGGATGAGGAGTAAAGGGACTTCAAAGTACTGTGGAAGTGCCCATGGCTACACACCTGCCAGCACTTAGAAGTTGAAACTTTGAAGAATTAGCCTAACGAAGTGCTGTGTATTCCCTGCAGCACTTCATTAGTAACCTCCCGTTGTGCTGATTAACACACCCCCTTCGAAATTAGGGGCAAGTGTAGACAAGCCCTAAGAGTTTGATCCTAAGAGGTGCTGAAAATCAACAGGTCACACGTACTGAATGCATTTGTCACTGGGTCTGATGAGAGCTGCTGCTGGTCACTACTTCTTGGAATCTAGTCACAAGCAAAATCATGGTTCAGAATATGGTTCTAGACGCATGTACCTCTCTGATAAAAAAGAAATCAACTTTTAATTGTATTTGCCAAATATAACCTCCTATTTCAATTTTAAAATACCCTACAGAGACAGGACAGCTCCAGCACATTTTCAAACAATTGGATTCATACAAAATGGTGTCTCCATACCACTTTGGATACACAGACCACATATGTAGCCTGACATTTTCCTAGACTCTTGGGGATTTAGAACACCCAATATCCATTCATTATAAATTCCTTAGGTAGTTTTGAAAATCTGAGCTGTAGCATATACCTGTATACATTAAACACTGTACTACACAATTTTCATCTTCATTTTCTGTAGCTACAGGAACTAGATATGTAATTATTACCTTTATATTCTCTATATATCTACACAATACACCATTGTTTCCCAACCAGGAGTCCAGGGTGCCCGAGGGGCTGTGAGCAGGTTTCAGGGGTTCTGCCAAGCATGGCCAGTGTTAGACTTGCTGGGTCCAGAGCAGAAAGCTGTATCCCACCGCCTGGCGCGGAAGTGCAGGGCCCTGAGACCTGTCACCCAAGACTGAAGCTGAAGCTTGAGCAACTTAATTACACTTGTTCTGGTTGCTACACCCTAAGACTAGCCCCATTTTTCACATGCAGAAAAATTTTTGCAGCATAAGGAGCCTGAGGAACTTTATAGGGTCTTGAGGGTGAGGAAGGGGGCTCCAGAATTAAAAGAGGCTGAAAATTCCTACAGTTCAGTATAGTACAGTACCCAAGATCCTTGGATTCTACTCTTTACATTCAGTGAGATTCTAACACTGAATATTCTCTCTCTCTCTCTCTCTCTCTCTCTCACACACACACACACACACACACACACACAGAGACAGACAGAGAGAGAGTTCTGCTACCCTTTTACTTGCATGGACACGCATTTAAGAGAGAAAAGTCCATAAAAGGAGGAGAAGGGAAATGAGGGGGGGAAGTGGCGGGTGTGAGGGAAAGGGGAAGAGAGGGAAGGGACTGAAGAGAGACAGAAAATAGGGACAGAAGTGTAGCCCACTCCTTCTAAATCTTACCTGTCTCATTAGCAGGAAGAGCAATAGCATAGCTGAGGAGTCAGCCAAAGGAAAAAAAGCTGCAGAGCTGGAAGCTGAATTTACAATTATGGAGCCAAGTGAAAACTGAGGAGCAGCCTTCTTAAAACAAAGATTTATCACGAGAGAAATGGGAATCGCGTAGACTCATTGCTCATATTTTCAACACAAAATACAGCATAGTTGTCCATATTCTAGTGGCTTTGCACACAGCAGATCTAGGAATAAGTGCTCTTTTGGATTTCTAAAGGAAATAACTCAAGAGCCAAGAGGGGAAAGGGAATGTTTGTCTTCTCAGAATATTTTCCTGTTAAAACTAATTATGATTATCACCTGAAGAGTGTGATTTCAATCATGTCAGTACTCACTGAAAATTATGGAGGGAATATTAAAATAGCACTTTAAAAACTGATGTGCTTTTTGCTGTTGAATATATGAAATATTTTATATTCCATTTCTAAATCTTTTTCTGGGACTACTTAAGATTAACGTATAAGCAATGTTTAAAACCCTCCCATTGCAATATGAAGTCTCCTTCAATAAGACCTTATTAACAAAGATAATATTTTTCACTTTGCAAGGGTAAAAGTTAACAGCTAGCCTGATCTGGTAATTGTTACGCAGGAAAAACTCTCATTGGCTTCCACTAGATTTCTACCTGAGAAAGGGCCTGCTGGCTTGAGGGAGAATGCTTTTTGTGCAGTCCCATGAAGATCTGAGCTGTTTAAAAGATAATGTCAAAGTGATTCTAACTTTTACAAACCCACACTAATTTTTGTATTTCCCCCTTTCTCTGTTCTCCAACACATTCTCCCCAATCTGCCACCCAAAGATATGTTGGTCTGATGAAGTCCTCAAGTCTGAAAATTCATTTCTGTTTATCGCAACATGGGCAAACATTTTTTATAAATGGGGTTTGCTCCTGTAGTAGTTCTTCAGGCAAAGCTCCATCAAGCTCTGAAATGGGAACACTGTTTGAGTAAGGTCTGGAAGGTGGTGGCTTTAGCTAAATTTTGTAGAACATAATCAAGAAAGCTGGCTGGTTTTAACAACCTTTATACTAATCAACTGGTGAAAACAGTGAAAGGATATGTCCAATTGCATTTTGCCAGTTTTATTCGGCAGCTTGAACTTGTTGGTTAGATTTATTTATGCTATCTCAGTTCAGGTAGCTCCATCCTCTGACTAGTGCTTTTCAAGGAATAATTCTGATCTTGCAATAGCTGATGTAGCCAATATATGAGATCACACCATTCCATTGCCTGCTATGGTAAAAACGTCCATACCATTGAAATCAATAGAAGTAGATTATGTGAAATAACATCTTTCATTTTGCCGCATCAACACCATTTTGAATTTAAAATGTCAATGAAATATTAGTTTTTTAGAGAGAGCAAACAGCATGAATGGATACATAGCTGAAGGGTAGTGCAGAGTTCAGATTTCATTTTATTTGAGTTACCGTGGCTGTATTATTCAGCCCCTCACAGGAGTAGCGTGTGTTTGATTCAGATTTCTCACTGATGCAGAACATTACATGCCAACACTCTCAACTATTTACATATGCCTCCATTTAAAATAGCAACATTAGAACATTCACACAACGAAATAAAACTCGTGTCATAGTGGATATACGTCTGCAACTTCATTCACTGACATGATAGTTCTAGTTACAAAAGGCGATCACCCAAAGACATGATTTTTAAATAAACCTACGAACACACTTACATACAATATTTATATATTATATAAGTACATACAACATATAAATATCTCACACACACATTCACACCCTATACATATGTATATGAGTGCACATACATTATACAAACTACAGGAACATACTGAGAATGGAAATGCCATATACATTTTTTAACTGAATTACAGGAATATAATTCAGAAATTACTACTTAGTTTAAAATTGAGTTTAAAAAAACTACTCAAAATGTCTTAAATATCTCTGTTCAAGTAAAACTGACCAAAATTTACTGCTTGCATTGTACTTCCCAAGTTATGCCACAGTTCATGGACTCATGAAACAAAAATATTCCAAGTGATTTGTCATTTTGCTGTTAACCAGGGCACCTCACATAGTTCAAAGACATTTCAATCAAGTGTCCCATTTAAAGAACTGTGTATTTTAAAAAAACATTACCTAGGTATCCATAATTAATTGTAAACTTACCTTAAAAAACACACATTCACTACAGGCCATCCCTAAAACCTTTAGGAAAACAAAACCCACAGGGAATTTGGCCCTGTACACTTACATTATTTAGTAACATGAAATTGGATTTTGCAGCATTAACAGGTGACGAAAAGGAAGTATGCTGGCTACTACATTATCAACGGAGACGTCTGAGATACCACAGTTCTTTCCTATTCTAAGCATATGGGAAAGCTGCAGAATTTCAGATGGTATTGTCACCTAAAGGTGACTTAGTGGCAAATTCTGTATGACTAAAACGGCACTTATCATTCAGTGCACGCTTGTTCTGGAGTGAAAGTTAAAGCATTTCTAACAACAGTGCAAAGACTGCTAAGGTTAGTCAATATGATTGAAAAACCTAGTAGCAAAGTCTTACCCCAAATAGCTTTAATAGAACAATATAAAGCACAGAACCACATTAATTTATCTTATAGGTTTGCTGGTCTTTCAATATTAAAATGTGTTACCTATTTAGGTAATAGTTTTTTAAAAAAAATTATATTCAAAATTCTAATAGACGATGGAAAGATCACTGTTTCCTTGGCATCCTATGAGTACCTAATGCAATCCTTAAGCCATTTCAGTTGGCACAGAAAATCAGTACAGTTAACAGTTACATGTATTGTTTTTAAATAAAATATTCCACCCCCGTATTTTAGGATATTCTTATTCACAATTGAAGTCCCACACTGTTTACCAAGTCTGTCATAACGATCAAGTCAAGAGATGTTTAAAAAAATATTCCTAGCCTGGTAAAACCACATTTAAAATGTTATAATTCTTTGTTTTTTTTCTGCCAAACAAGTGTGCAATTCCAAGCAATGTGCAGAATGCAGTATCGATTTCCAGTCTCTCTCAAAACTGTCCATTCTGTGCTATTAAACTGAGACTACAACATCAAGATAAAGTCTATCGTAGGATTCTCTGAAGCACAGAATAAGGAGTAGGCTGAGCAAGCATGATCCTGGGAGGCACCAGTTGAACCAGGACAACTCTGTAAAACAAAACACAAAATGTAGTTTCAGAAGTTCATATATCATCATCATTGTCAAAGCAATCTAGACTTTTAAACACTGAAAACTAGAAATTTCACTGATGGTTGTAAGGCAGCTTTGCTCTAATAGCAAAACAGTAACAAAGCACACGATGGAATATTTGTGAGGCATCATGGATTTTTTTTTTTTAAACAAAAAACCTTCAATACCATCCATTCATTTATTAATGTATTAATTCACCTTTCGCAGAACCTAAGGCCAAAAGATGCCATTATCTAGTCAGATCATCTAGTCAGACCTCTGGTACAACAAAGATCATAAAACTTCTCCAAAATAATTTCTAGAGCAGAACTTAGATAAATATGTGAAAAGGAATTTCCTGGAAGCTCTTTGAGACATGTGGTTCCTATTTGTATTCTGCTAAGAAGTTAGACACATGGGTCACGTACTCAGACCTAGAGCATTTTAAAGTAGTAGTGTCTGTTGGTCCACCTATGTGCTTTTGCTCCACCTTGTAGTTTCAACCAAGGTGATAAAGGATGGGGCAGACTGCTCATGCCACCAGGTCCTTTTCAACTACAAATTGAACAGATCCACAGCGGAGAGGAAGGACTACAGATAGGGAGAACACACCTCAAAGAACCTCTAGTTCCAGGGAACTGGAAGTTCTTTTTCTATTACACTCCTATCGTATTCCACTGACAGGGTCTCACATATAGTACTAGCATCATGGAAGAGACAGCAGCTGCATGTCTGGGAGAATCTCAGGAACATGACGTGGAGGAAGCAAGTCCAAAGTTGTGAAGTGGGATCTCTGGTGCCGTGAAGGCAACAGGTGATATGGAGACCTAACCTCATCCGGGTTAAACTGTTCATTAGGACTAGGAACAGACTTGAGCCTCCTTGGTGCCAGTGACACACACTCTACAGATAGTCAGGTCCAGAACCAGTGCTGGAATGAAGGACTGCCTCAGAATCCGTGATTTCCTTGTCTCATAGCTAGGTCCCAGCATAAGGTCTGTAGTGCGAATACTAGCAGAACCAGCCAGGAGCTCCATGGTAGGAGGCACACCCCTGGACCTTCAGGACAACAGTTGTGGAGAGTTGGGGTCCTCAATTTGGGCCCAAGTGCAGGTGTTTCTTGAGATGAAGAGCTTGGCCTTCATTGGCATGGGCTGGGAAGAAGAGGTAGATACTGCACTTGAATGTGATGTCTGCCTCATCAAGCAGCAAGGGCACCACTGGGGCTAGTCGCTAATGGAAAACACGCAAGGGCAGGAAGTGCAGATCCTGAAGCCTGGCATCTTCAGAATAATCCATTACCCATGTCCGTACTGACAAGAGAGAGGGCAGAAAATGCAAAAAGGGCATCCCAAAGTCCTTAAAGCCCTAATCTATCACTACCATTAAAACTACTACAAAAATAACAAAACACTATCTACAAGAATAAAAGTCATTCCCCTGGAATTAAGATAGTACATCACACAAGATGAGAATGCAGAAGAGACTCCCACTCAGACCATACAATAGTGAGAAGGAACTGTGGGTATGGTTGGTTAACCCTACCCTTTATTGTAGTTCAAACCATGAGGCAGAGTAAGGGAACACATGTGAACCAATGGACAGCATTTTGGAAATCTCTAGCATTGGGTGCATGTGTACAAACCTGAATGGAATACTACAGGGACCACCACTTGACAAAGAATCAGTATTGATTTAAAAACAGTTCAGTGATGGAGTATCCACCATGATGCTTCATAAATTACTCTTACTGATAAAACATTATGCCTTATTTCCAGTCTGAATTTATCTAGCTTTAACTTCCAGCCATTGGACCATGTTGTACTTTTCTCTGCTACACTGAATAGGCCATTATTACATATTTGTTCCCCATGTAGGTACTTACAGACTGTAATCAAGTCACCTGATAACCTTCTCCTTTTTAAACTAAATAGGCTGAACTCCTTGAGTCTATTGCGATAAGGCATGTTTTCCAATCCTCTAATCATTCTCAATGCTATCCTCCTAACCCTGTCCAAATAATCAACATCTTCCTTGAAGTGTGAACAGTATTCCAGCAGCAGACACAGCAATGCCAAAGACAGAGGTAAAATAACCTCTTTACTCCAACTAAAGATTGTTCTGCCTGTACATCTGACCTTTTCGGGCATAAGCACAACACAGGGAACTCATGTTCACCTTATCCACCATGGTAGCAAGATCATTTTCAGAGTCACTGTTTCCTAGAACAGAGACCCCCATTGCTCTGATGACTGGGAGGGAAAGCAAACCAACCTTCAATAGTTGTCTAGATTTTTTTTTTAATAACTTACCTTCACAAACAATTACACTGTGGAAAGGTGCCACAGTCTAAGTATTCGCATTCACCACAGTGACCCATTAATTAGAGTAGTTTCAGTTTCTCTTTGAAACAGAACTAGTTTGAAGTGCTCTAGGAAATTAAACACATGTTGGTATGGTACCTCCAGCTACCAGTGGATAGTTTCATAATGCCATCATCTAGTTGTTTGTGTACCTCAGCCTTTAGATTTCTACTGGCTACAGTATGTAAAGAATAATAAACAGCACATTGATTATGAATCAATTCTGCTACTCAGTTTGGACACAAAAAAAGAAAGGTTACTCACCGTAGTAACGGTGGTTCTTCGAGATGTGTCCCCGTGGGTGCTCCACATTAGGTGTCTGGCTCGCCCGGCGCCGCAGATCGGATCTTCCAAGCAGTTTCTTCCGGACTGCGCATGCGCCGGTGCGTGCCGCTCCCTTGCGCGCTCCTGGCCACGTGCGCGATCCGGTCCCCGCCAGTTCCTTGACCAACCGCCTCGGATGCTCCTGCAAAACACTAAACAGAGATCCGGAGCGGGGAGGATGGGCGGGTAGTGGAGCACCCACGGGGACACATCTCGAAGAACCACCGTTACTACGATGAGTAACCTTTCTTTCTTCTTCGAGTGTCCCCGTGGGTGCTCCACATTAGGTGACTACCCAGCAGTAACCCAAGATAGGAGGTGGGTAATCGGATTATGTGCAGCTTGTCCCCGAGAGGACCGCTGTCGAGAGATGGGTATCCTCTTGGAATACCCTGTGAAGGGCGTAATGTTTGGCGAAGGTGTCACAGAATGACCAGGTCGCCGCTCTGCAAATGTCTTTTAGCGCAACGCCCTTGAAAAAAGGCTGTTGATGCCGCCACCGCCCTAGTGGAATAAGCCCTGGGCATGGCCAGTAAAGGAGTCTTTTTGAGTTCGTAGCACATTTTTATGCAAGATACGATGTGCTTCGAGATTCTCTGCAAAGAGAGACATTCTCCTTTTGATTTGGGAGCGATAGAGACTAGGAGTCTATCTGTTCTCCGGAAGGACTTGGTCCTGTCTATATAGAAAGCTAGCGCCTCCTCACGTCCAGGAGGTGTAGGCGCGCCTCTTTGTTAGAGTTATGAGGCTTTGGATAAAACGAGGGTAAAACGATAGGTTTGTTAGTATGAAACTCAGAAGAAACTTTAGGAACAAAGGCTGGATGCAGCCGTATGGTTACCGCCTCCTTGGAAAAAACAGCGCAGGGTGGCGTTGCCATAACTGCCGCAAGCTCGTTCACCCTGTGAGCTGACGTGATTGCGAGAAGAAAGGTCGTCTTTATCATAAGGAGGCGGAGGGAAACCGTGGCCAAAGGCTTGAACGGTGGTCCCATTTTCGCATTAAGCAGCAGGTCCAAGTTCCACGAAGGTGGAAGTGGTTTCCGAGGGGGGGTATAGGTTTACCAGCCCTTTCAGGAACCTGGTAACCATGGGATGGGCGAACACCGTGTATCCTTCCTCTTCGTGTCTGAACGCCAAAATGGCGGCAAGGTGGACCTTTAACGAGGATAGTGAGAGTCCTCCTCTCTTGAGGTCCAGTAAATACTCTAATATCACAGGCATAGGCACCAAAAGGGGGGCTAGCTGTTTGGTAGAACACCATGCCATGAAGCGAGTCCATTTCCGCTTGTAGGTCTTCCTGGTGGAAGTCCTCCTGCTACTTTCTAGGATTTGCTGCACTTCCTCCGTACATGTGCTCTCTAGGGAGCTGAGCCATGGATTAACCATGTTTGCAGTCGCAGGCCTTGGGGGTGCGGATGCACTATGGACCCCTGGGCTTGCGTGAGCAGATCCGGCGCCACCGGAAGGGGCATCGGTGGCCGGTCCGACATGTGCAGGAGTAGAGGGAACCATTGCTGTCGATCCCACGTTGGGACTATCAGGATCATTCAGGCTCCTTCCCTTCTGGCTTTCTGCAACACTTTGTGGATGAGCACTGTGGGAGGGAAAGCGTAAAGCAGGGGGCCCCTCCATGAGATCGTGAAAGCGTCCCTCAGGGACCCCCGTCCCAGTCCTGCCCTGGAGCAGAATCGTGGGCACTTCTTGTTGTGCTGATTAGCAAACAGGTCTATCTGGGGAAAAACCCCATGCGTGAAAAATCGGTCGCAGCAGATTGGGACGGATCTGCCACTCATGCGTGAGTGCAAAACGCCTGCTCAGCTGGTCTGCCTTCACGTTGTGAGCGCCTGGTAAGTATGAGGCTTTCAAGGTTATATTGTTGGCGATGCAGCAGTTCCACAACCGAACTGCTTCTGCACATAAGGCACGGGACCGAGCTCCTCCTTGCCAATTTATATAAAACACGGTGGAGGTATTGTCTGTACTGATCCCGACTACTTTGCCTTGTATATGGTCTCGAAAGTGTCTGCAGGCGTTGAACACTGCTCTGAGCTCCAGTATATTTATGTGCAGTGACTGCTCCGTGGAGGACCACAGCCCTTGCGTCACCTCTTCGCCCATGTGTGCTCCCCACCCTATGAGGGAGGCATCTGTAGTAAGAAAAACCGATATGTGTGGTTGGTGGAAGGGTACCCGTTAGCAGGTTCTCGGGGTTTACCCACCATTGCAGGGATTTGCGCACCTCTGCTGTGGGCGACGCCACCCTGTGAACGGTGTGTGCTGCCGGTTTGTATACGCTCGCCAGCCAGTGCTGCATGCTGCGCATGTGTAACCTGGCGTTCTGTTCTACGAACATCGCTGCTGCCATGTGGCCCAGCAGCTGTAAGCACGTCAGAACCGTCACCGTAGGGCTGAAGGTGATGACTTGCACGAGGGAGCCGATGGCCCGAAAGCAAGTCTCTGGTAGATACACTCTCGCTGTAATAGAATTTATGCGTGCCCCTATGAACTCTATGTCCTGTGTGGGGTCTATCTTTGATTTTGTCAGATTGATAACCAGGCCGAGCGAAGAGAACGTGCCTGCTGTGATGCATATCATGCGTAGTACCTCCTCCTTCGAGGCCCCTTTGAGTAGGCAGTCATCCAGATACTGGAATATAAATACCCCCTGTCTGTGCAGGTAGGCTGACACCACTGCCAAGGGCTTGGTGAAGACTCTGGGGGCCAAGGAGAGGCCAAACGGTAGGACCTTGTATTGAAAATGTTCTTTGCCTACCATGAAACCGGAGGAATCGTCGGTGAGCCGGATGAATAGTTATTTGAAAATACGCGTCTTGTAAGTCGAGGGCTGCGAACCAATCTCCATCGTCTAGTGCCGTAAGGACGGAGGCGATTGTGATCATCCGAAAGCGTTGCTTGCGCAGGTACCGGTTGAGGCCTCGAAAATCTAAGATGGACCTCCAGCCTCCTGTCTTTTTCTCCGTGAGGAAGTACCTCGAGTAGAACCCTCTCCCTTGCAGTTGCTCCGGCACTCTTTCCACTGTCCCTATGAGCATGAGATGGTCTACCTCCTGCTTGAGCCTCACTACGTGGGAGGCCTCCTGGAGGTGGGGCCTGGGTGGAGGTCGTGGCGGTGGGAGCGACTGGAAGGGGATGGCGTACCCCGTGGCTATGATCTCCAGCACCCATTTGTCTGTGGTGATCCTTTGCCACTGGTTATAGAATGGTCGGAGGCAATGGTGGAATAACCGCTTCGGATGACCTTGTGCGATGGTAGTGATGGCGCAGCCCTGGATCTGTGTGTCAAACTTGTGGCCTTTGGCCCTGCCCCAAGGACGCACGGCTCTGTTGGGAACGTCGCCTGGGAGTTCTGTACTGCTGGTGCTGTTGATGTTGCCCTTGCTCGTAACCCCTGTGGTACTGGGGACGCTGTTGGTGGTACTGGTACCGTCTTTGTTGAGGGTAGTACTTTTTCTTTCTGTATGGAGGGGTGTAAATCCCCAGGGTCCTAAGTGGCTCTTGAATCTTTACTGGAATGAAGGACCGAGTCAGTTGATTCAGCAAACAGCTTCTGCGAGTCGAAGGGAAGATCGACTATCTTTGTCTGCAGGTCCCTCGGTATACCCGAAGTCTGGAGCCAGGACTCCCTTCGCATCACCACTGCCGTAGCTGTGGAGCGTGCTGCTGTGTCCGCAACATCCAGGGTGATCTGAACTCCCGTCCTCGAGGCCGTGTAACCTTCTTGCATGATGGCCTTGAGCACTGGTTTCTTGCCCTCTGGAAGCGAGTCCGTGAGGGAGGTTAACCTAGTGTGGTTGTCAAAATTATGGTTCGCTAGATGCGCTGCGTAATTTGCCATTCGCAACAGTAGGGTGCAGGAGGAGTAGACCTTTCTGCCAAACAGCTCTAGCTTCTTGGCATCTTTGTCTGTTCCCCCGTGTTGCGACGACTCCACCACCAAGGAATTTGGTTGTGGGTGGCTGAACAGGAACTCCATGCCCTTCGCCGGCACGAAGTATTTTTTTTTTTTTTTAAATAACAACTGGCTAACTTAACAGTAGCCTAAGAACTTGAAAACTTTAAAGAAAAACAGTTAAAACCATTGAATACGCTAACTTGGCCGTAGGCTAGTCGGATTCCGTCTGCAGCCGACGGCGGTTAAGAGGAACTGGCGGAGACCGGATCGCGCACGTGGCCAGGAGCGTGCAAGGGAGCGGCGCGCACCGGAGCATGCGCGGTCCGGAAGAAACTGCTTGGAAGATCCGATCTGTGGCACCGGGCGAGCCCGACACCTAATGTGGAGCACCCACGGGGACACTCGAAGAAGAACTAATTTTGTAACAGAAACTATGTCGTAAAATTAACCATGTTATAATAATAAAGGCCCCAACAAAAAATTCTCCAGAGACCTGTTTGTAACCACTGAATGTAATGCGTAAGAGCTCTTAACAGCGTGCCTCTTTCAGGTTTGGCAAATCCTTCTCACTTGGCAATATTTAAGCCATTTTAATCAGAAAGAAAGGCACAGCAATTCTCTTTATATTAGTATTTTGTCTCTCTCACAAGTTACTGAATAAGCATCAGTTTTACTGAAAAGGGGTTTTTGCCTCATTTGCTGTGTCTACACTAGCCAAAAACTTCGAAATGGCCATGCAAATGGCCATTTCGAAGTTTACTAATGAAGTGCTGAAATACATATTCAGCACCTCATTAGCATGCCGGCGGCCGCGGCAATTCAAAATTGACGCAGCTCGCCACTGTGCGGCTCGTCCAGACGGGGCTCCTTTTCGAAAGGACCCCGCCTACTTCAAAGTCCCCTTATTCCCATCTGCTCATAGGAATAAGGGGACTTTGAAGTAGGCGGGGTCATTTCAAAAAGGAGCCCCATCCGGACGAGCTGCGCGGCGGCGAGCCGCATCAATTTTGAGGTGCCGTGGCCGCCGGCATGCTAATGAGGTGCTGAATATGTATTTCAGCACTTCATTAGTAAACTTCAAAATGGCTGTTTGCATGGCCATTTCGAAGTTTTTGCTAGTGTAGACGTAGCCATTCAGTATTTTTACAGAATCCTAAATGCTCTCTTAAGGTCTAGTAATCATATTAAAGGCTCCAGCAATTCTGTCTTAGTTTAATCTATAATTTATATGGCTAAAGGTAACCTACAATGTGTGTTCTGGAATGCAAAAAAATAGAACATCAGAAAGCTTGAGAAACCAAGTCCCCAGAAAATGGCAGTACAAATCCCCTCACCCCCAAAGGCCTGTCTGTATTAATGCAGTAAACTTAGACATGCCCCACTAAAAATCTTTCTTGATTTAAATACAACTGTTGTAAATATTCCCAGAAGTTACCAGAAACATGAGTCACTAGCATCTTCTATAGAACTGTGCTCGACTACACTGAACATAATCTAGCCCAAACACCTAAGAAAGATGATCATTTATATTTAAGCCTTCTCTTTTTGTGCTAAAAGGATCAGAAGAGAACTAATCAATTAAGCTGAACATTTTGTAAGAGCCAAAAAATTTCACTAAATAAATAAAACAGAACACCAAAGAAAACATGAAACAATAAGAAGAGACTGGTCTTTTGATATTCGAAGACAGCAATGGGAAGTTATATTAGGCATTCTAAAAGGCTTAAATCTCACATTCTAATTGTGTGGATTGGAATCTTCAATCTGTTGGAAAATTCCGAGGCTTGACTCCCCAATAGCCTTAGTAATTGGGACACTAATCTCAAAGTATAAGGAGAAGGGAGACATCAAAATGAAAAACAGTGACTGACTGTACGATTTGAAAGTGACACAGAGAGACCTAGCATTCTATTGCACTCTAGTTGTAATGATCGTAAAAGGTGTTTGGAGATCAGAAAAGACAAAACTGATTTAAAAAAGGAAACCTTTTTATTACTAACTCATTTTCCATCTTCAATGGATTTTTCTTTTGATAACCTAGCCAGTAATTTCACCAAATGAACACTGGTTAATCCTTAAAGATCACATAATGGTCATGCTTTTAATAATTTTAGACACTCCATACTGAAAATTCATTATCTTGACGTTAACTCACTGCTTCTTCCTTTAGAAAGAGACTATAGTTTATGCTTTTTTCATGTTTGCATTCACGTTTTTATTGATATCCTTCATAGAAAAAATACTGATGTATTATAATAATGGTCCCAAACTGATTTTTATTACAAGCTACTTCCATATTTTGAGGTATTACAATAGAATACTATAATAATTTTTAGTAAAATGACCTCAGACCCACTGATTTAGTATAACCCACCATATCCTAATATTGAATGGAAATAGATTTGTAACACTGGATTTGCACAATCATTTAGAAGTACACTGAAAATATTTCAAATTTTTTTGCTTCATTTTGCCAACTCATTTGTGAATACTGGAAAATCACATTTGTATTAATGCAGTTCTTATCCAGTAATAGTCTCAACCTAGTTTTTTTTTATCACTGCAATTTTAACAAGTTTCCTACATAAACATAAAATCATTTAACTGGTAAGTACAGACCCATGTTTGAATAACTGGATTTTAATTTTCAGGCCCCAAATGAGAGTTTAAGTTCCAACTACTTTGCACCTACAAAACAGTATTTAAGAATTAGAATGAACTTACAGGTATTCTTTCTCACAATTAATTGTAGGTAAAAATGTCTTGACAATAATACTTAGAATTAATACAAGGTTTTACATTTACAAAGCAAAGACATTTTGGTTAAAAGTACTCTTTGTCTAGCTGATTTCTACATATAAAAATCACAATTTGTAACTTCAGAAAAAGAATCAGTGAGGTCGCAGGGTTTTATTCCAAACTTATCTAGGTTCCCATCTTGTTACCATAGTAACTCAGTATCTAAATGCAAATTTAATCCGCAAAGATACACCACTCAAAATAACAAAGACATTTTGTGAGCAAATAAATAATACACAAGAGATGAAAAAATAAAGGATTTATAAAGAATTTGTTGGAAATATCAACACAGAGGACTGCCATAGCATATTACTATGCTATACATCATCTAATGCAGTAGTACGACTCGGGGTAGTGATCAGTATCTTGTGAAGGTAACTCTCTCCTACCAACAATAGTGTACCCAGTCTAGACTTCTATGATAAACATTGTGAAGAGGGAGGAGAAATTCTTTTCTGCCCACCACTGGCAAGCAGGTTACACCCTGAAGCATGAGACTGGTTTAGCTTTATTGTTTTAGCTGCACAGCTTCAAATGTTCTTAATGGCCACAACATTACCCAGTTCTTTGTAAAAATCCAGCCATCGTTGTTTATTTCAATAGTTTCCTGCTGCAGTGAGTTCTATGCAAAGTCTCTGTATCAGTTTTCTACAGGTCTTTCCTCTCAGTGATGTGCATGACAGAATAAACATTAATTCAAGTCCTGTATGTAAATCCTTCTAGCAGTGGCACCAAAAGAGACCCCTTCTCACATGTTTTTACAGAAGATTACATTCAGTAAGTAGCTCATATTTCTTACCTGTATGGTAAAATGTGAGAAAAAACAAAAGCACTCCCATAAACATGTTACTCAAAAAGGTGACAACACCACACGTAATTCCTTCTGGAACTGGGTAGACTGTCTCCACGAAAAGCTCAAAGAATATAGGTATGCTACTATTCAGGAATATTCCCAACAAGATACAAGATGTGTACAAGGTGGCTACAACAACAACAAAAACAAAAAAAAGATTGGCTTAGTTTCATAGTAGTATTTTGTTATCACATTTCATAGAAAAGAAGTCCAGGATATTAAGTAACTGGAAGACAAAGGAGAATTAGACCTACATTCACCACCTATACATCATATAGTGTACAGAAAACTCTTTCATATCCATCATGCTAGAATCCAGAACACTCAACCAGCATTTTATACCAAAGTACATTTTAGTTATGTTTTTTGTAAATACAGTATAGTAAAAGGAAACAGAAATAAATACAGCAAATACACTATAAGTTTACGGTGTACAATACTACTGTTATTGGTAAATAAAGTACTCTGAATACATTGTGTTAGTTTCTTATTATCTAATCTTGTTTTTCTTTAGTGTTAGGCATTGCTAGGTATACCTCTCTATTATGCAGAATATTTGACTATCTGACAACCTACCGGTCCCAGGCCTGCCAGATATGAAAGAGTTTACTGTAGAAGGTCTCTCTGATGGTAATCAACATTTATTATTGATTTGATCATTTCATTAATTTTTATTTGGATACAAATTGAATTCTTCCAGCTACACTGAATGATCTGAGGTATGTTTACAAAAATATCAGAACACAGAAAAAATATTTATGCAAAGAGACATCTACAAAGAGTTACCACCTAACTGAAAAATAACTGTTCAATTACAGCAGAAACAATTACTGAACTGAATCAGAAATGAACTGGAAATTAACATTTTGACTCTCAGTACCAAAGGTCAGAACTAATTCTTGCTTTCACTTTCCAGACAAATACTACTAATGATCTCCCAGCTACCCAGGCATTGCAGTATTAACCTCCAGATGAAAGGGTGGACTATTTGTCACTGCAGGACTCAGATTTTTCATCCTGTATGCATAATATTAGAATATGGCAATGTTGTTAATTGTCTGGATTATTTTGTTCTGTGACTTCTGTCACTACATTTCTTCTATAGTACAGGTTGACCTTCTCTAGATCAGCAACCTGGAGACCTGACTGGAGCCAAATGAAAGAATTTGCCAGACCACAGGAGGTCAATATTTTTTAGCAGCATTATTAACACATCCACAGTTTACTGGGCTCTTAGAAGACACTTGGGGTAAATTACAGCTAAACAACAGAACAGAACACTGAGAACTGGGACTGGTGGTTGTACACAAGCTTTTTGGGATCATGCGAAACTTGGCCACACCCATGATAAGTAGTCTTTCAGCTAACTGAAATAGTGCCAGATTATGAATGCTCCCAGATGAGAGAGTGCCAGAATAGAGAAGTTCAAACCTGTAGTATACGTCTGCTATAACATACAACTAGTCACCCCAGCTCCACACAACTATTATAGATATTTTAGTAAGGAAATCTTAATTATCTAAAACTATGCACAAACAACACTTTTTTTCTTTTCACGCAGTAGCTCTTTAAGGATCCAAATCAAGAAAGCAGAGATTTCAACAGGTTGTGAGCTTAAAAGTGATACTAAGTAACAGAAGTTTTCTGAACTGGAGTCTCAATGACAAGAAGAAAGCTACCGGGGGTGCGGGGGAGAAAGTAAAGAGAAGTTACTCACCGTAGTAACGATGGTTCTTCGAGATGTGTCCCCGTGGGTGCTCCACGATAGGTGTCGGGCTCGCCCCGGCGCCGCAGGTCGGATCTTTCCAGCAGTTTCTGCCGGACCGCACATGCACCAGCGCGCGCCGCTCCCTTGCGCGCTCCTGGCCACGTGCGCAATCCGGTCCCCGCCAGTTCCTTGACCAACCGCCTCGGATGCTCCTGAAAAATACTAAACAGAGATCCGAAGCGGGGAGGATGGGCGGGTGGTGGAGCACCCACGGGGACATCTCAGAGAACCATCGTTACTACAGTGAGTAACTTCTCTTTCTTTCTCGAGTGTCCCCGTGGGTGCTCCACGATAGGTGACTACCCAGCAGTAACCCAAGATAGGAGGTGGGTAATCGGTTTATGTGCAGCTTGTCCCCGAGAGGACCGCTGTCGAGAGACGGGTATTCTCTTGGAATACCCTGTGAATGGCATAATGCTTGGCGAAGGTGTCATAGGATGACCAGGTCGCCGCTCTGCAAATGTCTTTTAGCGCAATGCCCTTGAAAAAGGCTGTTGATGCCGCCACCGCCCTAGTGGAGTGAGCCCTAGGCGGGCCTGGTAAAGGAGTCTTTGTAAGTTCGTAGCACATTTTTATGCAGGATACGATGTGCTTCGAGATCCTCTGCGAAGAGAGAAACTTCTGCTTTCGATTTGGGAGAGAGAGAGAGAGACTAGGAGTCTATCCGTTTTCCGGAAAGACTTAGTCCTGTCTATATAGAAAGCCAGCGCCCTCCTCACGTCCAGGAGGTGTAGGCGCGCCTCTTTGTTGGAGTTATGAGGCTTTGGATAAAACGAGGGTAAAACTATAGGTTCGTTAATATGGAACTGTGAAGAAACTTTGGGAACAAAGGCTGGATGCAGCCGTAAGGTTACCGCCTCCTTGGAAAATACTGTGCAGGGTGGCGTTGCCATAACTGCTGCAAGCTCGCTCACCCTGCGAGCTGACGTGATTGCAAGAAGGAAGGTTGTCTTTATCGTAAGGAGACGGAGGGAAACCGTGGCTAAGGGTTCAAACGGTGATCCCGTTAGCTCATTAAGCACCAGGTCCAAGCTCCACGAAGGTGGAAGCGGTTTCCGAGGGGGGTATAGGTTTACCAGCCCTTTGAGGAACCTGGTAACCATGGGATGGGCAAACACCGTGTGCCCTTCCTCTTCATGTCTGAAAGCCGATATAGCGGCAAGGTGGACCTTCAACGAGGATAGGGAGAGTCCACCTCTCTTGAGGTCCAGTAAATAGTCTAGTATTACAGGTATAGGCGCAGCAAGGGGGGCTAATTGCTTGGTAGAACACCATGCAGTGAATCGAGTCCATTTTTGCTTATAGGTCTTCCTGGTGGAAGTCCTCCTGCTACTTTCTAGGACTTGTTGCACTCCCTCTGTACGCGTGCTCTCTAGGGAGCTGAGCCATGGATTAACCATGCTTGCAGTCGCAGGCCTCAGGGGTGTGGATGCACTATGGACCCCTGCGCTGCGTGAGCAGATCCGGCGCCACCGGGAGGGGCATCAGTGGACGGTCCGACATGCGCAGGAGTAAGGGGAACCATTGCTGTCGATCCCACGTTGGGACTACTAGGATCATTCGGGCTCTCTCTCTCCTGGCTTTCTGCAAGACTTTGTGGATAAGCACTGTGGGACGAAATGCGTAGAGCAGGGGGCCCCTCCACAAGATCGCGAATGCGTCCCCCAGAGACCCCCGTCCCAGTCCTGCCCTGGAGCAGAATCATGGGCCCTTCTTGTTGTGTTGAGTGGCAAACAGGTCTATCTGGGGAAATCCCCATGCGTGAAAAATCGGTCGTAGCAGATCGGAACGGATCTGCCACTCGTGTGTGAGTGCGAAGCGCCTGCTCAGCTGGTCTGCCTTCACATTGTGAGCGCCTGGTAAATACGAGGCTTTCAACGTTATATTGTTGGCGATGCACCAGTTCCACAATCGGACTGCTTCCGCACATAAGGCACGGGACTGAGCTCCTCCTTGCCGATTTATATAAAACATGGTGGAGGTATTGTCTGTACTGATCCCGACTACTTTGCCTTGTATATGGTCTCGAAAGTGTTTGCAGGTGTTGAACACTGCTCTGAGCTCCAGTATATTTATGTGCAGTGACTGTTCCGTGGAGGACCACAGTCCTTGCGTCACCTTTTCGCCCATGTGTGCTCCCCACTCTATGTGGGAGGCGTCGGTACTGAGAAAAACAGATATTTGTGGTTGGTGAAAGGGCACCCCTGTTAGCATGTTCTTGGAGTTCACCCACCATTGCAGGGATCTGCGCACCTCTGTCATGGGCGACACCACCCTGTGGACGGTGTGTGCTGCCGGTTTGTAGACGCTCGCCAGCCAGTGCTGCATGCTGCACATATGCAATCGGGCGTTCTGTACCACAAACGTTGCTGCTGCCGCCATGTGGCCCAGCAGCTGTAAGCACATCCGAACCGGCACCGTAGGGCTGAAGGTGATGACTTGCACGAGGGAACCAATGGCGCGAAAGCGGGCATCTGGTAGATAAACCCTTGCTGTGATGGAATTTATATGTGCCCCTATGAACTCTATCTTTGATTTTGCCAGATTGATGACCAGGCCCAGAGAAGAGAACGTGTCTGCTGTGACGCGTATCATGCGAAGTACCTCCTCCTTTGAGGCCCCTTTCAGTAGGCAGTCGTCCAGATATGGGAATATAAACACCCCCTGTCTGTGCAGGTAGGCTGACACCACTGCCAAGGTCTTGGTGAAGACTGGGGGCCGAGGAGAGGCCGAACGGCAGAACCTTGTACTGAAAATGTTCTTTGCCTACCATAAACCGGAGAAAACGCCTGTGAGCCGGGTGAGTAGTTATGTGGAAATACGCGTCTTGCAAGTCGAGGGCTGCGAACCAATCTCCATCGTCCAGTGCCGTAAGTATAGAGGCAACTGATCATCCGAAAGCGTTGCTTGCGCAAGTACCGGTTGAGGCCTCGAAGATCTAGGATGGGCCTCCAGCCTCCCGTCTTTTTCTCTGTGAGGAAGTATCTTGAGTAGAACCCTTTCCCTCAGAGTTGCTCCGGCACTCTTTCCACTGCCCCTATAAGCATAAGATGGTCTACCTCCTGCTTGAGTCTCGCTTCGTGGGAGGCGTCATTTAGGTGGGGTCTGGGTGGAGGTCGTGGCGGTGGGAGCGACTGGAAGGGAACCGCGTAACCCGTGGCTATGATCTCCAGTACCCATTTGTCTGTGGTGATCTTTTGCCACTGGTCGTAGACGATGGTGGAATAGTAGCTTCGGATGACATTGCGCAATGGTAGCGATAGTGCAGCCCTCCATCTGTGTGTCAAACTTGTGGCCTTTGGCCCTGCCCCGAGGACGCACGGCTCTGTTGAGAACATCGCCTGGGAGTTCTGTACTGTTGATGTCGCCCTTGCTCGTAGCCCCTGTGGTACTGGGGACGCTGTGGTTGATACTGGTATCGTCTTTGTTGGGGGTAATACTTTTTCTTTCTGTATGGAGGGGTGTAAATCCCCAAGGTCCTGAGAGAGCTCTTGAGTCTTTACTGGAATGAAGGACCGAGTCGGTTGATTCAGCAAACAGCTTCTGCATGTCAAAGGGGAGATCAACGATCTTCGCCTGCAGATCCCTCGGGATACCCGATGTCTGGAACCAGGACTCCCTGTGCATGACCACTGCTGTAGCTGTTGAGCATGCTGCCGTATCCGCTACGTCTAGGGCGATCTGAACTCCTGTCCTCGAGGCTGCGTAGCCTTCCTGCACGATGGCCTTGAGCACCGGCTTCTTGTCCTCTGGAAGCGAGTCCATGAGGGAAGTCAGCCTGGAGTAGTTGTCGAAATTATGGTTCGCTAGATGCGCTGCGTAATTCGCCATTCTCAACAGTAGGGTAGAGAAGGAGTAGACCTTTCTGCCGAACAACTCTAGTTTCTTGGCATCTTTGTCCGTTCCCCCTGTCTTGTACTGAGAAGTTTTCGACCTCTGTTGAGACGATTCCACCAGCAGAGAATTTGGTTGCGGGTGGCTGAACAGGAACTCCATGCCTTTGGCCGGGATGAAGTACTTCTTATCCGCTCTCTTGTTTATAGGCGGAGTGGACGCAGGGGTCTGCCATATTGTGGTGGCGGACTCCATGATTGCTTCATCAAGCGGAATAGCTATTTTGGAGGAGGCCTGAGGTCTCAGGTTTTTAAGGAGCTTATGGTGTTTCTCCTGCACCTCTGCTGTCTGGATGCCTTGCGTGAAGGCCACCCTTTTAAACAGCTCTTGGAACTGTTTGAGATCATCCAGAGGATGGACGTCCCCTGGGGCCGTGGCCTCGTCAGGGGAAGATAGCGAGGAACCGCTAGGGTAAGCCTCTCTGGACCCCTCTGGGTCCTGTTGACGGTGATACATCCTCTCACTAGATACTTGCGAGGGAAAATCTTGGGGTTCCAGAATCAACTCCCCCTGAGATATCTGCGTTTCCGTCCCTGTCCGCGATTGCCCTCAGGGATATTGAACCGTCTGGGGGGATATGTCCCTGGGAGTATGCCTATGGTGTCTATGCCCCGCATGATAGGAGCGACCATGGCAACACGGGCACTGTTCCGGAGATGGAGACCTAGACCACTCTGGAGGTGCATACCCCCTGCGTCTGGGGGAGCGAGATCATCTGGGTGATTGAGATAATGGAGAGACTGATTTGTGGCAGTACTCCAGGGGTTCAAAGCCCAGGAAGGGCGATGGTGGTCCGAGCCATGGTGATGCTGGCTGTAGGAACGGGGATGGGGGCTCAGGGTATACTGGAGGTGACCCCTGCCGCCTCGTTGGAGTCCACAGCATAAGTGGAGGGCTTAGAGCGAGTAGCCCTGCAGCCCTGTCTGGCGAAGGGCTGCGGTGCCGGGTTTTCTGTGCTGCCTTTCCCCTCCCCTGTGGGGCTGGCTCCGCCCCTTTCTGCCTCAGGGATCTCGGCCCCGCTGTCTGCGCCGCGCTCGGCACGCTCCGCTGCGGTGCCGCGCGGGTGGTCTCCCCCAGTGCCTGCAGGCCGCGTGCCTGTGAGCTCTGCACCGCTGGTTCCCCGGGGATCGGTGCTGCTGGTTCCGGCGCTTGCCTGGCCGCCGCCCTGCCCGCAGTGCAGGGCGGCTGTTTGATTATCGGAGGCTCAGACTCTGCCACGTGCGTCTCCGCGCCGCCGCTGCTCAGCTGTGACTGCGGCTGGGGGCTATGCGCTCCACCCATCCCGCTCGCTGTGGCTGCTGGCAGGGATCGGGTTGGTGAAAGCTTCCTCCGTTTTTGCGTTGATGGGGTTAGGGAAGCAGCTTTCCTTTTATGGGCCCCTGCGGGTCCCTCCTGCTGAGGCCTCTCTGGCGCGTCTGGCTGGAGGGCCTTGTCAAAGAGCAGCATTTTCAGTCGCATCTCTCTGTCCTTCCTTGCTCTGGCTGTGAGCTTTGCGCAGAAGGAGCATTTCTGGGTGACATGAGATTCCCCGAGGCACCTAATGCACTGACTGTGCCCATCGGAGGCCGGCATCGCTTTGTGACATGACTCACACTTTTTGAATCCTGAAGAGGACATTGTGGTGAGTCTTTGAGTTGTTAATAGGGTACTTAGCACCTTCTCTGTGCCTGTTCCCCTCTCGGACTCGGCCTGCTGCGGCAGGAGGCCTAATGGCCTTACGTCCCCGGGCCTCCGCTGCTCCGCTTGCTGCTAAGGCTGTAAAACTTTACTTTTTACTCTCTTTTCTTTTTGTTTTTTAAAACAATAACAAGCTAACTTAAGCTAAAAGACTGAAAAAGAAACTCTAAACACTTTAAAAACATTAAATACGCTAACTCTGGCTGTAGCCTGAGCGGATTCCGTCTGCAGCCGATGGCGGTTAAAGAGGAACTGGCGGGGACCGGATCGTGCACGTGGCCGGGAGTGTGCAAGGGAGCGGCGCGCGCCAGCGCATGCGCAGTCCAGCAGAAACTGCTGGAAAGATCCGACCTGCGGCGCCGGGGTGAGCACAACACCTATCGTGGAGCACCCACGGGGACACTCGAGAAAGAAGGGAAAGTTAGCTAAAAGAAATAGGAAGACTAAAAAGAACAAATACAATGTCTGTAAGAGCTCCAGTGATATGGAAAGCAACATCCCTGAAATGCAAAACATCACTAATTACTAGGAAGGGATTGAAAACATGAAGCCACATTTACACAGTGCTGTGGCAGAAGGATGATATATGAAATCTCAACATTATGAAAGTCTACTTTCTATACTATATTAAAAAATCCATCATGGAAAGTGGAGAGCTGAAAAAGCTGTGCTTCATCTCAAATTAAGGATTTCTCAATCTCTCAGCTTGGAAGTTTGCTAGTAAGCAGGAGACTTTGGACTTAAAAAAATTCACTGGCAAAATATCCAGTATAATGAAAGGCAGAAAACAAGGTTGTAGAAGATAGAGTAGAAATGGCTATTCATCAGCTTATTAATATGATGAGGTTCTCTGTCAAACAATAGAGACACATTCTTTCCCCCAGAGCAGGGTTTTTGCCTGGAAAAGGAGGTGATGGCTGGGGTGGGATAGGGGGATGAAGAAAGGCTGCCAGGAAGATGATATAGTGGCAAAATTTTGGAAGGGGGTTAATTGGGCTGGCCTCTATATTTATTTTTAACAAGTCAGGATATGATTTTTTCTCTCTGTTTTAAATATGAGAAGACATGAAAGCTTTTCCAGTTCCTGTAAATTCTTTTATAACCAGCTGAAAGATGAAAGTCAGAGGAACTCTTCCAAGATAAGTTCAGAATTCTCAAAGGGTCAGAACAAAATTTAGTATCCTGAAGACAACTTGTATCTGAAACTGCATAATTCTCCTATCATTATATCCACAGATTCTGCTGCAAGCTCTCACTGATATTTTAAAGTTAGTAAATCACTGGCACAAATACTGGCTATATACAATAGCACAGTCTCATGCTTTCACAGTTCTCTAATCCCTGTTAAATAAGCAGCAGTCATTGATTTAGTTTTCTAAGTTGTAGTTAACTATTTGAAACTTTGATACCATACACAAAAGGGGTATCTATCTGGTGGCAGTTTCTGATGCTGCAATATCAAAATAAATGACAACAGAGAGATATAGTTAATCTCAATTTCTAAACAGAAAATATACAAGGAGCTAATAACCACCAAGAGGAGGGATAGTTTAGGGGCTAAAGCATTAGCTTTGTAAACCCAAGGCTGTGAGCTCAATCCTTGAGGGGATCCTTCAAAGGAATGTCAGACAGTAAAAATACACTAGCCCTTTAGTGTTTGAGAAATTTTGCCCTAAATAGTAAATACTTACAATTTAGCCAATCAGTTCTCATGAACTTTGATAGTTGTGTTCCTACATTAGGGCTTGATCTACACTACAAACTTACTTCAGTATAACTGTGTCCCTCAGGATTATGGAAAAGCCACACCTGAGTTTACAGTTAAATCAACTTTAACACTGATCCCCACCCTTCCATGGACACAGTGCTATATTAGATGGAGAGCTTTTTCCACTGATTTGCTACTCTTTCATATAAAAGTACAATTATTAAGCTGATAGGAGAGCTCTCTTCTGATGACTTACAGCATACTCATCAGAGGGAGTATAAACGGTACAGCTGTGCAAATTAGGGATGCAAAATCCTGCTTAATTGCTTAACTGGGTAAACATGTTGTTTTACCGGTTATCCAATTAGGGAGTGGGGGTGCTGCAGCCTGGCTGGGCTGGAGCACCCCACTCCATGAGGCTGGGCTGCAACGGTCCTCTCTGCTACAGGCAGGGGCTGCTTCATCCCCATCAGTCTGTGACACACTTGGATTGGTCATGGACCAAGGCTGCTCCAGATGGCCACAGAAGCCCCTGTTTGTGGTCAGCCCAGGAGCTGGAGCAATCTTCTGCCTGTGGCAGGCAGGGAGCTATTCTAGCCCCCACCAGTTAACATGAATCGGTAAAACATTACCCATTAAGGGTGATGCTTACTGGTTAACTTTTTACATCCTTAGTGCCAATGTAAATTTATAATACAGACCTGTCCTAAATCTCTCACAACTCTCAGATGGAAACAAAATCAACCACTGCTAACTAAATGACCAAACCCAGTGCTGTACATTAAGGCACGAAGTACATGGTTTGGGAGTATCTACTATAATAAGGTTTGGTCCAGGACAAGCAATACTTGGCCAGACAAATGATTTATTCACCAGAGTAAAGAAAGAGTTTGTTATGAGTTCCTATAAAATTACAAAAGGTTTCAATGCTGATTCTGCTGGAGCAAAAGACAGCATAGCAAAGTAACAAAGCCTCTGAGTTTGGATGCAAAAGGCTGCATCTCATCTCACAAGCACTATGTGGGGTGGAGTTCTCCGCAGAATTTTCCAAATGGCACCTTCTTACTCAACAATTGTATATTCTGTACACTTTCTAAGTCATTCTCTTTGCTTAAATGACCAACATGCCCTTTTTTATTCCTGTGAGCAGTGTAGAATCAACATGTCACCATGAAAGACATTTGCCCTCAGTATCACAGCATCATCCAAGATACTGGGATGTTTACGTGGTCATTGCTTTTTCCTACTTTAATGGCCTAAGTAGGGATTTACCTGGCCCTAATTCCATCAGTAACTGTAGGCGAATGCTGCAATATTCTGACATGGCAGCATTTGGCATTTGAGAAATTTTAAGTATTTTAATGCTGACAACCACCCCACACAAACGTACAAAGGGGCTCTTTGCCTCATTCACCAATACCAACAACTGTCAACTGTACAGACTTCAGAAACACTACTGCTGGGGTTAATTGTTATAGATCACATTTACATATACCCTCTTCAGTCACAAAGCCTTTGGGACACTGCATCAACACTGAAAAAAGAACATACCATAACACACACACACACACATTTTAAAATCTAACAAAATACTAAAAAAGGCAAAGAGAGAGGATCAATGTTGAAGACAGAAAAAACGGGGCTCATTGTAGATCCCAGGATGAATTTGCAGGACAAAAATAAGAAAATACATCTTAATGGCTGAACTTATTAAAAATGGATATTGAAATGACAGTATTAAAAATCTGGACACTTCCAACAACATTTTTAATCAAGCCTCTAACTGTAACCATATTTTATGACATGAAAAACATTTTCATGTCACGGTGAAATAAAGCATCTAAATCAGCTGAGTGGTGAATATATAATAAATAATTTTTACTGTATCAATTCAGTATTTAAAAGTAACAAATCCAATCTGGTTGACTAAACAGACAGTCATAAATGAAATACATGCTGCAAGAAAATTTTACTGGGAGAAGTCTCATCAATGGTAGTCTAACATCACGTTGGCCTTTTATTTAACATACTGTAGTGAATACAACACCCAAATACCAGCTCAAGGTATGACAAAACTGCTAGGGCAGGGTGAGTACCCCCTATTAAATGTAGCCCATTTATTTCTTGGAACAGGAACTTCAGACTATGTGTTCACTAGAGTCCCATGACATTTTATGGTTTAAAAGAGCTGCTTTTAAAATTATACTAAATGCTTTTTCAATTAAGAAACTTTGACAACCTTCAGTGGTGCAGAATATAGACAAGTGCAAGTGCCGTGAGAAAAGCTAACATTTGTTCCTCAATCCCTCACTCCAAAACCAAGGTAAACAAGTAATTTCTGTCTCATTCGATAAAAATACACACCAGAACTGTACTTCAGCTGCATGACATATATCATATCAGAAGAGCACTTGCCCTTTTCTGTAAAAGGCAATTAACTGGGAAAAGAGCAGTGTGCTAAGACATGTGCCCGAGCCACTTATATTAGCAAGCTCATCTAGTCATTAAGAAATAATGGAAGCTGTTTTTTAAAGCAACTGAGATAGAGTGCTTGGTATTTATAGGACCTATACCCTCCGTGTCCAATACTCTCTCTCTTCGCTACATGTAGCGAACTGGACACTGCAGTGTGGTGAAATGTGGCACCTTAGAGCACCCTCTGCCTGCTCTGCGCACACAACCCACCAACTGGGACAAGTGCATGACAGTGGCTCCTCCTGCAGCTCTGACCTGGAGCCACAAGCTCCTGCACCCCCAGTGGCTGAGGCCCACCACAGCCCCAGGGACAGTTCTGATGAATCGCCAGTAGTTTATGCGGGGTGGGAGGTGGGGGAGGCTGTGGCGATCCTTACATCTCTGTTGGACACCTCTGATCTGTACAGATGTCTCTGGCTATGTCTACACGACAAGATAATATCAATTTTAAGTAATTTAGCCTGATTTTACTAAGTGTCTGTCTTCACTGTAAATTCTATTTTTGGTTCTCGGAGCCTTAAATATTGAGTCTGTTCTGGTATGGCTATCATCTGAAGAAGTGGGTCCGTCCCACAAAAACTCATCAGATAATAAATTATTTTGTTAGTCTTTAAAGTGCTACTGGACTGCTTTTTTGTTTTGATAGTATATAGACTAGCTCGGCCTTCTCTCCGTTACTTGTTAGCTTGATTTATGGTGCACTAAAATCAACATAATATCGATATCATAATATCATAGTAACCTGACGGGTGTAGCATTCAAATTCCAAATGGAAGGTAGTAAGGAAGCGCCCTGTCTTTAAATCGAATTCATTAGCCTCCAGAGATGTCCTGTGTGTGCCCCACTATGCCCAACAGTTCTGTGCTCTGGCCTCTTCCATCTCCACTGCTCTCAGATGTGGAGGAATTAGGCAACAGGAAAACCATTACAATTCGGCACCTGGAAGCCTGTGGCTGTAGGATCATGAAAGGCTGAAAAATCTTTTCTTTTTGTTTGTTATTAGTGTGGCTGTGGGGTAGGGATGCTCAAAATCAAATTGATAAAACCCAATGTTAAGAAATCAATTTTAATAAATTTGATTTTAGCTTGTAGTGTAGATGCAGCCTGTGTGTGTAAAATGGTTACGGACTGCAGCATCTGAAGCTCGGACACTCACTGTATGCATGGCACATGTGGTTGTGCTTTCCACAGCTCTTACGTTTTCCGAGAAGAGTGCAGACCTGCCACTGCAGTATGACTAGCAGAGGTAGAAAGTTCATTTAAAGTATTACCATTTGGGTTGCCTTCCATTGGGCATTCTTCTCAGGGCTAGCATGGCACTGCTTCAACGGATGTGAACCCTAACCAAAACTTTGACTTGAACCATATAATATTTTATGTTTTAGACACCACCTGGCCAGATTACACACCAGTATCCATTCCAGTCACTCCCAGGAGAAGAGACTGATATGCCTTGATGACAACATCACAGACAAAGTCAGATGTGTAAGGGACAATAACTATGATTAGAGATTGTCACGTCTCTGATGGCTCATCATAAAAGATAAAAATTATGGCCCATGGCTGGTTTGAGAACTGGTGTGGGAATATTGGTTAGAAGAAGACAAATATTTCCCTGTTTATATATCCCACATTTTCCAAAACCATCTATTGACGTGGCACACATATGACCTTATTTGGTTATCCATTACTATACATTTCCCTGACAAGAAGAAAGAATTGGAATAGAGCAGGAGGTTTCCCCCTGCAACAGTCCATACCTCCTTACTCCCTGCAGAGCCAGGAACAGGGCTGCACTGCAGAGGGGGTAAGGAGGCTGACTATGAAGCTGCAGCTGGGGGTAGAACTAAGAATACAGCAGTGGCCAGAGGCTGGGGCCATGGCTGGAGACGGGGTGGAACAAAGATGGAAGCAGAGTGAGGCAGTGGCTCTTCTTCCCCATCTCTGATGGGGAATGGATGGGGCCCCACCTCCCCTCCCACTCCATCCCAAACATTCTTCCATCTCCCCTTGGGGCTGTGCCCCACAGTTTGGGGATCTCTGGAATAAAGGAAGCCATTACACAATGGTTAGCTATTCTCAGCTGAGCTTAGATCACAGCAAAAGTGGCCTCAAGTATCTTCCACACCAGGGTACAAATCAGAATACCTGCATTCCAAAAAAGTCCTTGAATGTTTATTAATGCCTCCTCTTACATTACACCTTCTCCAGAAGTTGTTCACAATAGGGATGTAAAATCCTGTTTAATTAGTTAATCAATTAAACAATCAACTTAACAATTTAACCTATTGGGGAAAGGGGCCTGGGGAGGCTCTTATCCCCAAATACCCCATTTTATATTGATGTTCAATACAAAGGAAACTAACCATGCACCATTCTAGCACAGACAACAGAAGCAACTATTTTAGAGTTCAGTGTGGATATGAAACTGTCTTTAGAACTCACTGAAGAACTAGTCTCAGAGGGGTAGCTGTGTTAGTGTGTAAGCTTCACAAAAGTACAAGCAGTCCTATAGTACCTTAAAGACTAACAATTTTATTTATTAGGTAATGAGCTTTGATCTTACCCATTACCTAATAAATAAAGCTCATTACGTAATAAATAAAATTGTTAGTCTTTAAGGTGCTACAGGACTGCTTGTTTCATTTGTGAAGAATTTAGCTTTAAATAATGCATATTAATTTTTAGAAGAAAATTCAAGCTTTTGTCATGTGAATTGTAAATTAATTTCAGAGTGAAGAGTTTTCAAGTGTCAAAATGAAACTGATGAAAGGTGTAAAAGCTAGATATTGCAGCTGTAACTGAGCTTGGTTTCATTTTTCATATTATCAGTTATTTTTATATATGTTTCCAAATATGCTTTCTCATAAATTCTACTGAAAATATCTTTAAACAAACAAAAACACTAATAGCAGGAAGCAAACCTTTGCTGTATGAAAGAAAAACCTTTTGAATAGCTGCCTGAACATAAGTTATTGTTGATTAAAGAAAACATGACTTAGTCATTGATTTTACTATCAATGTTAAAGGCCTGTAAGTAATTAGATTTTGTAGGAAATCGCTTTAGGTGAAGTCATGGTTATTTTAAAGGAATTAGGCCAATATTTTATTAAGCAAATGCAGGAAACAACTATGGTATTTTGATCACTTTTTCAGCGTATTACGCCATTTCCCTATCTTAGCTAGAGATTTCTAAAATTGCTACACATATGGTTGACTGAAAGTTGGTACAGACAGAGCTGGGTGAAATTTTTCAACAAACCTTTTATCATCAAAATGCAAATTAAGTGACAGCAAAATGTTTCACAAATTCAAGTCAGTTTCAAACTATGCATTTAAAAAAATCAATACATTTGGCAAGCTTCATTTAAAATGTTTTCTGTATGAAACATTTCATTTTTATTTGAACCCGTTGCAAATTTTACTTGTTTTTTAAAATGCAAAAAGCATTAATACTCAAAACCTAAACTTTTTATTTTGTCAAAATAAAAGGTTTTGTTAGACTCGGGACATTTTCCAACTTTTGAAATAACCAACCAAGCAAAAAAATGTAATTTGCCCAGCTCCGTTACTCAGCTTTAAGAGCCATTCTTTTCATCTTTACTTTAAGGAGAATAATCATACCTAGGAACAACTTCCGCTTAAACATCACAGGAACCCAGTTGGATGAACTGAGCACAAGTCCTGGAGCTCAAGTGGAAGAGTTCCAACTCCTTCTATAACAACAATTCCCTGTGCTGAGCTGGCCAAGCAATTTGGAACAGATTTTTCAAAAACTTGGTGCACAGGGTACTCCAGCCCTGGAGTATCCACAGAAAAAATATTAGTGGGTGTTCAGTGCCCACTGACAGCCAATTCCTCCCCCTTCCAGCATCCTGCCCTCCAGTGGCCCTGCCCATCTACCGCTTGGCAGCATGCAGCCGGGTCTGTGGAAAGGGAGAGAAGCAGACAAGGGGTGCCCTCTCAGAAGAGGGTGGAACTGGGCAGGAAAAGACAGGGAAAAGATAGGAGGGTATGGGGGAAGGGGCAGAGTCAGGGCTGTCATTTAAGGTTTTGGTTGGGGGGACAGTGGGGATGCCAGCCACGCTGAGCGCCAGGGCAAGGTGGGAGGAGGCCCAGCTCCACTCCCCCAGAAGGGGCAGGGCAGAAGGCAGAAGAGGCAGGGCTGAAGCCGGTCAGCTTTCAGGCCCTCTCCCAAGCTGGTGGAATGGCAGAGGCGCACAATGATGCCTCATCCCCAGCTCTGCTCTGGGCCTTGAAGGGCTGTCCTGGGGGCAATTTCCCCTCTTAACCCTCATTGTCGTGGGGGGGAGGGGCTCCCCCTTCTCCCTGGGATCTGTGGTGCTGAGCTCCCCCCTTCCCTAGTGTGTGGGGGGGGCAGGGCGCCTGGGTGAGGGCTCCCCACTTCCCTCTGGGTGCCACAGCACTAATCTCCGTGATAGCTTCACATACAATTTGTCTGAGCTTCCCAGGATGCCCACTGAATCAGCTGCTGCTCTCACACTGAGGTGCTGACCCTTCTCGAGGAGACCTTTTCATGGTCAGTATCTATACTGCATGCTACCCAAAGATACCTCACTTAAAAAATCAGTTTAAGACAAAAAGAGACTACCAAGTCTGACCTTCTGCATATCACAGGCCATCGAACCTCACTCAATTATCTGCTCAGGATTTTTAACCACTGTTCTCCTGTCTACTCACATCATTGAATCTGGTAGATTCTAACACACACCTTCTCCTTGCGAGTACCATTCACTGCATGGGAGTATCCTTCCACAGGTAGCTGGTTCATCCTCCCTAACTTCCTGAATAAGGATGTCTGTTTTTTCATTCAAGTAGCTGTCTTTCCTTCTGAAATAGTCTCCCACCCCCCACAGTTACTTATAACAGTAGAAGAAGATGAGGCCATCCTGATATCTGAGCACTTTCAAGATGTTGCTATAATGGATCACGTTTGTGTTTTTGCAAGTGTAGGGCTGCTCATGAGAAAGATGTCTGCATACTACTGGATACAAGAAGCACCAAGGAAAAGAAATCTGGCACCACTGAAGTGGGTGGAGTGGAAGTGAACACACAAATATTGGAAGAGAAACCTGAATAGGGAGCAGAGAACTCCACTACAGGTTGTTAGCTGTTAACATCCACTACATGATGTTAGCTTCTGTGAAAATTATTCTGGACCTTGATCTCTCTGCCTTAGAATCCTCACAATAATGCAGGGATGACAGTGACAGTGGTGTTGTGGACATTAGTTACCGAACCCAAAGTACCCCGAAGAAACAGAACACTACACAGTAATTGCTACAAAAATCTGAAGATAAAATGTATCAGCTGTACATGGTGTTCATCTGCCAAACACAAAAAGTTCAAACCACATCCATGACCTCCAAGATCAGCATTGCTCCATTGACTGAGTACACAGAGATGCTTCCATATTAAATACTGATCTCACAGTTCTTCCCCTAAACCCAAGTACCACCAGGCAGTGGCCTGCATTTCACCTTTCTTACTTTGAGGGTATAGAATATAACTCAGCCAAACTTTCAACTAATCAAAAAAGTTCAACAAAATCAATTTCAATATGCTGTTTCTGTTACTGGGAAGCACAGAGGTCATAAGAATACTGCATCATTGCATTTAGAAATAATCTAGCATGAAACCCTATAAATTAGTATTGAAATAGCTTGTGCATTTTCATCCATAAGAATTTATTTTGATAAAGCTGTATCACTGGTATTCATATAGAGAGACCCAAATTAAGCAGGCATATTGCATTTATTTTACACTAGTTTCTCAAGAAAAGGCTGCTAATAAAAAAAGAAATGCCTGTCTAGTAAAGAACTTGTGAACCTAGGCCAAAGAGGGAAAATAAGAAATCTTGTACAGCAGATATGAATTAAGGCCTAAATCCTTAAAATCCCCTTTTAAAGATCTGTCAGTATTCATTGCAGCTAGCAATGCCTTTCAAGGCAAGGTTTTGTTTTCTTAAAAAAGGGCTCATATACTACAGTGGGTTCATTGAAAGAAGTCAGACAGAAAATGGATAAAAAAATCTAGCACAGGGAAGTAATTGTTTTATTTGGGTACTTTATAAAAAAAAAATGAATAGAAAATCCTCCAGATCCACTGGCCATACACCATCAACAACTGAGACCTGTGGTAAATGACTCACCAACTTCTTGCTGAAGAAGAAATCAGGGAGAGAAGATGGCAATGGACTGGACATACCCTTGGAAAGCCAACCACCAAAATCACAGGGCAAGATTTAAGTTGGAACTCACAAGGAAAAAGGAAAACAGGGCACCCAATAAACACCTGGCACAGAGACCTGAGGAAAGACACTTAAAAGATGGGATACAACTGGTCAGAACTGAAAAAGATCATCCATGAAAGGGGATACTGGTGAATGGTTGTCAATGGCCACAGTATCTGCCAACCATTTTATGCAGTCTCCAAATTGCAGGATACTATCAGCCATAAACGGGGATGGTGACAGGACTTCCTCATCTGGAAATGACAGTGAGGTCAGAATCTGAGGGGTAGCCTCTTTATCTGTCTTAGCTTCCTGTTCTCAACGCATTCTCATGCTGGGCTCTTGGCTGAGGAGAAGCAGAGTGAATACAGTCTGGCATATTGTCGTCAGCACACAACCCAGGTATCTCAGTAGTGCCACTGTGAGTATCTATATAGATAGATCCTCACAGTGGCATCCAGGGTTGGTCCCACTATTACTGGTGCGGACCACAAAAGCCTTATGCTTGGGTGTGGAAGAGCAGACTTCTATATGGATGAGGAAGGGAATCCTGCACAGAGACAGACGAGAACAAAGGGAGATCTCTCTCCTCCATGGCATCCTCCACTAGAGGGGCACCAGCAGAAAATGGTGATGAGCCAAGCAGTCCTTGAGAGTGATGGTTGTCTGTGGACCAAGGTTTTGGTACCAAGAGGTATTTGGTACCCATAAGCACTGGAGATTCCAGTTCATCTGCCACTGTTAAGTCTTTTGAGTACCTAAATTCATGTGGTACCATATGGACGATTGGTATTGAAACACACAGTGCCACAGATTTATAGACTGTACCAAAGCAGATGCTGGCGCTATGTGTTGCTTACATTTGAACTGTACTAAGGGCCCCAACAAAGGAGGTGCTGATGATGGGGATGTGCTCAGTGGTAGCAGTCTAGAGGAGTTCTTAGCTCTACTTTCCTTAGTGCATGTAGAACGTACTGGGGCTTCGCGTGAGTTGTGTTTATCCTTGGAACTTCAGGACTTCCGTGCCCTGCTGGTATGGGACGAGTCTTTCACCTGCATGGAACCAAGCCAAGAGGGAATTGATGTCTTTTGGAAGCAGGCTGCTTATGAGGGAACTCAGAGCTCCTCATCTTGGGAGCTGTGTCTGAGACATGTGAAGTCTTCCCTTTCCTAGGGGAAACCTGAGCTTATGTCAAAAGAGGGATAGATCTGTCCACAGACAGATGTCCAGGGTGGTCTCTTGACCAGACTCTGAAGCGCAGCAAAGAGAATGCTCCATCAGCAGGAGCCACAACTTAACGACTCATTCTTTCTTGCTTTGGGTTTAGGAATCAGGCAAAAATTTCACTTCTCAGAAAGGTTACACTCTCCCAGGCTGCAAACACAAAATGTGGCTGACTCTTACTGAGACAGGCTCCTGCCAAAAGAGGCAGTGACTGAAACCTGGAGAGTTGGGCATGTCCTGTCAGGGAGGTAAGACTAAAGCTCCCTGAAAGGAAGGAGAGAACACGGTAGTCCCTCTCACTGCTTAACTATTTACTAATCACTAACTATAATCTAATACTAAATTAATACTAGCAGCTATTAACCACAATTACATCAGAGGTACACTCAAGGTGGACATGCTAAAGCTCCATCTCAGGACAAGGCACTGAAGAAGAAATTCAGGGTATTTCAGCCCTACATAGCTTTGGTGAGCAGCACTAGGATATATGCATGGGAAAGATGGATGCTAACAAAAAATTTAAGATTAGGGGCTCAAAAGATGCATGCACATCTAAAATGGAGCAACCACAGGGACACTGTGTGACGACGAATCTCTCTATTACCCCATGCTGCTGCCCACACATACCAGAGGCAGCAGCTTTAAGTTGCTGCTTCAGCATTTTGTCCATTGCTTGGACTTAGAAAAGTAAGAGACACTCAGGTGAAGGTCTTTATGGTGGTGTATGTGGAGCCAGAGGCAAAAGCAGCAGAGAGCAGAGATGGATCAAGAGGAATCATGATGAGAAGGGAAGCAGGACCCGCATTTGGGGAAGTGGGAGGGTGGGAATGGACCCAGGGACATAAAGTGCAGGCAGTGAAGAGGAACGACGACTGTTTATGATGAACACATTGTTTTTCAGGAAAACCTCTATAGATATTGGCTCAGGAAGGGGAAGGGCCCCACGTATGGGGGCGGGGAACGCAGGCTGAATCCTAGCCAAGGCTTGTGGGGAGGTGGGGGAGAGAAAAGTTCTCTTGATGTTTGGATGTTAACTTCTAGGACCATGTGGAAAACAAGAGTGTGAAGGATAGCAAATAACTGGAGAGAAAGGAGAAAGCATCTCTACATGCAGGAACTAGGGAATGTGTCTCTAACCTCCAATCACCCCATTTCTGGCTCCTGTTTGCTGTTCACCCACCAAATTGCTTCAGTCAGAGAAATCTCCTTAGTGCTTCCCTTCTGCTGCTTACACGTATCTTATGCAGAAGCTGAATATGATAGCTTGGCTGAAAACAATGAAATCTTGTGTATGCTGCAGTGATGGTGAGCTTCAGTCGTTCTCAGTCTAAGTGTTTATCTTTATGGTATAACTCGAATGTTGCTGTCCACCTGAGTCTCATCCCCACACAGAAATAACCAGATAACCTTGATGTGGAAGTTGTTTTAACTTGAGCTGGATGGTCGAAGGGGGAACAAGCTACAGAAGGTATTAGCCCAACTCATTAGCTGCTAACGCAGCCACTCCGTGCTGAGGGAAAATGAAGGGAATTCAAAGGACCATTCATATGGTCTCATTGCCATTGAAAGAAAGCAAGTTTTATTTAATGAGCTCTAAATCCTTTTTTGGTCCATGATTATTAATTACTGGATGAAAACTCAGATTAATATATTTAATGTATTTATCATCAGGATTGGGTTCTCAAAACAGGCCATAACATAATTTAATTAAGATGGCAAGTATTTGCTATATTATCAATTTTTTACTGAACAGTCACAAAGAACAATAAAAATAATCTCTCAAGTTGAACATTGTTCTAGTTACCTGTAGTTAGAGGCAGGTGGGTGACACTAGTAAGACAGGTGAGAGTGAACCAGGTGGACGCCAGTGTTGCGCCAAATAGCAGCAGCAGAATTATAAGTTTCAACATGCCCCTGATAAAATCTGCAAACCTGAAATAAAAGCACAAATCTCAAACTCAAATGTTATTTTTCAAGGTACAGTATTAACGCATTCCACTTCACAGTAAATTAATACATTCTCATGATATAGTCCACAAACTAGAATGACGTCTAGACATTCTGAAACTGCTAGTTATAGTTTTGTCACAGTTAAACTGAATTTACAGCAGCTCAAGAAAAATTTTTGCTTGTAGTTCTTAGACTGTAAATCCTCTTGGGCAAGGACTGTATTGTTTTTAAATGTCTGGTCAACACCGTGCTCAAACTGGAAAATTACAGTTTAATCTCTGCTTTGAAAATTTTCTTTCAATGGTCTCACAACCACAATTCAAAGTTTCATTGCTGTTTTAAAAGTATCTTCCCAGATCCCATATACAAAACCATTAAACACTACACTCACTCCCACCCTTACCTTACACTTGACTTCTATGTATTTTTGCCAGATCATAGTTATCATAAGGATCATCTTTGCCATTATGAAACATATGAAAAATTAACTGTGCGCTGCTATGCTCTGACAACTTCTTCTGGTTATTTAGCTGAAGCCCAAAATGACTAAAATGGAGCTCTTAATCTTCCCCATCAAGCTATCCCCACTACTTCCTTTCTCAGTTAGTACAGACACTGCCACCATGCCGTCTGTCACTCAAACCCCTAACTTGAGCATCATCTTCAAATAGGGCCTTTCTCTAGGTCCTCATATCCAGGCTATGTCTACATCATGCTGATTCTTTCTGTCTAGTATCAGTAAGACAAGGCCTTTCCCATTCATCCGCAGTGGAAATTCTGATCCAGGTTTTTACCACCTTTATGTCTCAATTATGTCAAAATCTGATTCTCTGGCCTTGACAAAATGCTGACTTGTCCCACTCATATCTATGTAGAATGCTGCTTCAAAGATAACTGTCCTAGCCTATTGCTTTAATCATATCACCCTCTCTTTGCATCACTTCGTTTTCTCTTCTCTACTATATCAACCTACTTTCCTTCACTTTCCCATCCAAACATCTTTCATTTGCTATCAAAATGTTGACTTCCATATTTGATCAGCCCATGATGCCAATGTCTATCGCCCACATGTTAAACTTTCAAACAAATATGCTTGTAAATTCTTGTATGCTGTGCCTCAGAATGGGGAGGAGGCCACTGTAAACATCTGCAAAAGTAACTTATCCACCTTGACAACCTGAGTTTGCTGTAATGCCTACTAAAACCTCAGTGATGTTTAGACTGTTGGTATGTGGATAACACAACCTATCATGTTCACCAATACTCTCTTGATGTTTACTTGTATTCCCTCCATTTGTGTCTGTTGGCCTGTAACCACCTGTTATCTCATTTTATACTTTCACTGTAAGCTCTTTGAGACAAGAACTGGCTTCCCCCCAACTCCCGGTTTCACAGTACCTAGTCCATGGCCACAGCTCCTAAACTCTACAGGAATTCAAATAATAACGAATAATAATAATTCAAAAAATGATTCAATAATTAGGGACACTGGCTCACGTTAGATATTTATGAGGGCAACATAAAAGATAGTTCACGTGGTGTTTTTAAGCAGATAAACCTAAGTTAAGTGAAAATTTTTCCCTCTCCCGCTCAAAAGAACGTCTCTCGCAGAACAAAATCAAACCCTTACCTATACGTCTGGTCAGTCAGTGACATTTGGACTTGAACATGCACTGACCAATTAGTTTAGGGTGACTTGCTTCATTATACACAAGAGTGTTATATATTATTTATTTATTTAATTCAAGATAGATTAAAGAGCTAACATCCCTCTTGTGGAAAGCCTCAAATCATTCTGGTTATTCTCACACCCCCAAAATTTGTATCACTATGAAGTCACTGTAATATACAACTACATGCTGGGTAAAACAAGAGGATAAGTTGGATCTTGCTAACCCAAATAAATCAATGATGGAGGTCTAAGTAGACAGGGAAAGAAGAAATCCTGTGGTCAGATATCTGCAGCTTGATACAGAACTAAAGAAGATTTATTAAACAGTTTGCTGGTACAGTTAATTTTTTGCAACTTTTGCTTTTATTTAAAAAAATCCAGCTGAGCACTGAACTAACACTGCAATACTAAAACTGCTCTTTTCAAAAGGGATTTTAACACTGTTGAGAACTCAGAAAAAGATCACTAGTAAGGCAATTATTCAAATTGCAGTAATTTTTGTAGTTCTCTTGCTATTATTACGTTTGAAGAATTTCTCCCCTCATGGCTCAGTTTTTCTCCTCCAGCTGGATGGGAGTCCAGGAAGTTTGGAATGATGAAGACCTCCTACTTTGTGTGTTAACTGCCCTATTTTCTTCTGCTAAAAAAAGAGATGGGTTGGTATTTTAAGGCCCAATCCTATATGGGTCGCCTGATATAGAAGGTAACAACACCATATAAAGTTTGAACATTGGGAATGGCACGATTAAGTAATGTTTAGCAGTTTATATAGTATGGGAGTTTTACGAAATACTGGATCTTAAGACTTCTTTTTTCTTCCTATTTTGACCTTCCCTCTATTTCAATTCCACACTGAACTTAAAAGTCAATAACTGGTAAAACTAGAATCAGTGCTGTACATCATCTTAAAGCTTGTAATCCCAGCTTTCAAATAGCACAGAGTATTAACTTCTAACTGTAGAACCTTAGATGCTCATGCTGGATTTGAAGTAAGGAGGAAGAAAATAATCAGAATACTCCAATTTTTAAAAATCACAGGAGTCTGTTGATTAATTTTTTTCTGTATTTTGTCATTAAACATTAACTTGCGACACTTCTGAGAAGTTTCGCATAAACACAAATGTCCCAAAGAGTGAAGTCTGAGGAGTTACCTTGCTGCCAATAACAGCCTTTGTTTCTGAAGCTGACAGGAGCTACATATGCTGCCTCATGAAAAGGTAGAGGAAATATCAGAATGGGGTGGGAGGCTGGGGAAAGATGGAGTCAGATATTTTCTTCACTTTACTAAGGTGACAGCTGCAGCTGAAATTAGTAGCAGCCACAGAATCATAGGGATGGAAGGGACCTCAGGAGGTCATCTAGTCCAGCCCCCTGCTTCAAGTAGGGATCAACCCCCATTAGGTTATCCCAGCCAGGACTTAAAAACCTTGAGGCATGGAGAATCCACCACCTCTCTAGACAATGCATTCCAATGCTTTACCACCCGCTTGGTGAAGTAGTTTTTCCTAATATCTAACCTATACCTCTCCCTCTTTAACTTCAGACCATTACTCCTTGTTCTGACATCTGACACCACTGAGAACAGTTTCTCACCCTCCTCTTTAGAGCTCCCCTTCAGGAAGTTGAAGGCTACTATTAACTCACCTCTAAGTCTTCTCTTCTCTAAACTAAACAACCCCAAATCCCTCAGCCTATCCTCATAGGTCTTGTGCTCCAGACCCTTAATCATTTTTGTTGCCCTCTGCTGAACCTGCTCCACCAAATCCACATCCTTTTTATACTGGGGGGCCCAAAACTGGACACAATATTCAAGATGTGGCCTCACCCGTGCCAAACAGAGGTGAATAACTACTTCTCTAGATCTGCTTGAAATGCTCCTCCTAATGCACCCTAGTATGAAGTTAGCCTTCTTGGCTACAAGGGTGCACTGTTACTTATACCCAGCCTTTCATCCACCATAACCCCTAAGTCCCTTTCCATCGTACTGCTGCTGAGCCAGTCGGTCCCTAGCCTGTAACAATGTTTGGGATTCTTCTGCCTCAGGTGCAGGACTCTACACTTTTCCTTGTTGAACTGCATCAAATTTCTTTTCCAATTTATCCAGGTCACTCTGGATTCTCACTCTACTCTCCAATGTCTCTCTCTCTCCCCCTAGTTTTGTGTCATCTGCAAACTTGCTGATGGTGCAATCCAGTCCCTCATCCAGGTCATTATTAAAGCTGTTGAATAACACCAGCCCCAGAACCAAGCCTTGCAGCACTCTGCTTGAAACCGACTACCATCCAGATATCGAGCCACTGACCACTACTCATTGGACCCAACCATCAAGCCAACTTTCTATTCATCTTATAGTCCAAGGATCCAATCCATATTTCCTTAACTTATGGACAAGAATGTTGTGGGACACTGTATCAAAAGCCTTGCTGAAGTCAAGGTATATTACACCCACTGACTTCCCCACGTCCACAGAGCTTGTTACCTCGTCATGGAAGCTAATCAGATTGGTCAGGCAGGACTTGCCCCTGGTGAATCCATGTTGGCTACTTTTGATCACTTTCCCCTCTTTCAAGTGCTCTAAAATGGATTCCTTGAGGATTCCCTCCATTATTTTCCAGGGATTGAGGTAAGGCTGACCAGTCTATAGTTCCCTGGATTGTCCTTCTTTCCTTTTTTAAAGATGGGCGCTACATTTGCCTCCTTCCAGTCATCCGGTATCTCCAAGTGTCTTCAAGGATAATGGCCAAAGGTTCAGCAATGACCTCTGCCAATTCCCTCAGTACCCTGGGGTGCATTAAATCCAGACCCATGGACTTGTGCACATCTAGTTTTTCTAGATAGCTCAGAACTTGTTCCTTCCCCACAGATGGCTGCCCTCCACCTTCCCATACTGCATTGTCCATGACCATCATGTGGAAGTTGACTTTGTCCATGAAGACTAAGGCAAAAAAAGCATTGAGTACTTCAGCTTTTCCTACATCATCTGTCACTAGGTTACCTCCCCCACCCAGTAACAGCCCCACACCACCTCTGATAACCCGTTTATTGTTAACATGCCTGTAGAAAGCCTTCTTGTTGCTCTTCACACCCCTTGCCAGCTGGAGTGCCAATTGTGCTTTCGCTTTCCTGATTACTGCCCGGCATTCTCCAGCCGTATGTTTATACTCCTCCCTAGTCAACTGTCCACATTTCCATTTCTTGTGCATCCTTTTTGAATTTAAGCTGACTAAGGATTTCCCCATTAAGCCAAGCTGGTTGCCTACCATGTTTGCACTTCTTATTATGCAGTAGGATGGTTTGTTCCTGTGCCTTCAGTAAAACTTCTTTAAAATATTGCCAGTTCTCTTGAACTCTTTTCCCCTTCATCTTCGTTTTCCAAGGAATCCTGTTCATCCATTCCCTGAGGGAGTCAAAGTCTGCTCTCCTGAAATCAAGTGTCTGTATGTTACTGCTCACCTTTCTTCCTCTTGTCTGGATCCTGAAATCTACGATCTCATGGTTGCTGAAGCCCAGGTTTCCTCCCACTTCTATTTCTTCTACTAGTTCTTCCCTGTTTGTGAGCAGCAGGTCAAGTTGCGCATGACCCCTTGTCGGTTCCTTCAGCACTTGTACCAAGAAGTTATTCCCAACATTCTCCAAAAACTTCCTGGATTGTCTGTGTGCTGATGTATTGGTCTCCCAACAAATGTCCAGATGATTAAAGTCTCCCATGAGAACCAGGGCCTGTGATTTGGAAGCTTCACTTAGCTGCCTGAAGAAAGCCTCATCTGTTTCATCTCCCTGGTCTGGCGGTCTATAGCAGACACCAACTACAGCATCACCTCTGTTATTTCCGCCTCTAAGTTTAACCCAAAGACACTCAATTGGATTTTCTCCTTCCTTATACTGGACCTCTGAGCAATCATACTGCTCTCTCACATAGAGCGCAACTCCTCCTCCTTTTCTCCCATCTGTCCTTCCTAAATAGTTTATAACCTTCCATGACTGTGTGCCAGTTATGCAAATCGTCCCACCAAGTCTCCATTATTCCAACCACCTCATACTTTTTTGACTGTACCAGGGCCTCTAATTCTTCCTGTTAGCTCCCCAAAATCAACTGCCTTCTCAGAGGCTTGAGCTCAGGACCTTCAGGTTATGAGACTGACACACTACCAACTGTGATAACATGACAAAGCAGTACAGGCATCTAAGACTTTGCTGGGAGTTAAAGTTGACACTTGTCCATTATTTGGCTTTAAGTTTCACAAAAAAACTATTGAATTTAACAAAAATGGAAAAAACATAACAAATTAGGTCACATTTGGTCTTTTAAGGACCTGTATTTCACCTCTGAGCAAAGAAAAACTCAGTACAACTAGTACAAAGGCTTCCAAGGCCTGTAAACTTTTCCCAGCACTGGTCTTAGTCCAGTGGTCAGGCAGTATATTTTTATTCCTCAGTCACAGCAGCTCAGTCACTAATACACCCACACCATCCTGCACCCACAATTTCATATACTACTATAATTTATAGTCAAAACTGGCACTCATGGTGAATGTGTGCATGTATTTTAGAAGAGGTAGTCCAGGATAGTAGGTGAATCTTTCATGACCAAGCAAATCCACCCATGCTGGATCTTGCAGTTAAGGTCTAAACATATGTTCTTGAGAACACCATCTGTTGCTAAGGAAATTATCACTAAGTCACAACATTTCAGTATTTTAACTTCATTGCAGGATAAAAGCAGAAGGAAATGCTGGGCTGTGAAGGACAAAAACCCAGAAATATCTGTGATCATTAGTAAACGTGACAAGAAAAAGTCCGGGGGAAAAGAAGATAGATTTATGTTCCAGCGAGATAATAAAACATGAATGTCACCATTTAAAGTTGTTTTGCTTCAAACCAGTCTCATTCTACCTCTGCCAGCAAAGGGAATATCATCTGCCAACCACCCAAAATATCCCAGGGCTTTTCAATCATTAAAACACATCACACAAAATAGGCAAACATGTCTAGTTCAAGATTGTGGGGGAGCAGAAAGAAGCAGGATTTATATATCTTGTGGCCAAAAATTCTTCATACAACTGAAAGTGAAATGAAGAGATCTTGGTCCAAATTTTCAAATTGCACCATTCTTTTGAAGGGGCATAATTTAATACCTACAGTGAATTACAGGCACAGATGCTACCATTGCAAGCATCAAGCAGTTAAGATATCTAAGCGGTTGCATTTACATTATCAAAAACTGAAACCAGGTCTGAAAACCAGGCCATTTTGTGCCGTTAAAGAACTAAATCATGTTCACAATAAGGTATAATTATCTCTAGAATTTATGGTTTGAGGAGAATAACGTAAAGCAACACTATCATTCTTAAACCATAACATTTTTAGTTTTACAAACTAGCAGTTGGTAGAACAAACACCCCAACTTACGAGAGGCTGTTAAGAGAAAGCTGCCTGCCTGGTAAGTCACAGTTCTGACCCTGAAATACATCAGCTTGTCATACTTGACAAGAATCATTACCTAATTTTCTTAATTATAACTTTCAGCAGATTACAGTCCGAGTTATCACTGGTTCAGTCCTACAAAGATACCTACTGTACAGGCCTAAGAGGAGAGAGTCATCTATCAGAAGTGACAAATCACCTTTGCCCACTTTTTGTGTGTGCAGACACTACTCTTTGAACTCTATATTGCCTGAATTGGAGAAAGAGACTTGGAAACAGACTATTAGCACTCTTTTAATTTACTCAAAAACAAAGTTTTGAACCTACAAAATGCTGACCTTGCTGTAAAATTTGCAGTTAATTTTGCAGCAGTTACAGAGACATTAAGCATTTTCTGAAACTAAAATAGGCATTATGTTAAATAAAATAATTTACTATATCGAAAAGGCTGAGATTTACATTATGGGCAATCAGCAAGTTCTTGATACAGAAGTTTAAGGCTAGAAAGGGTGCCCGGCTAGTGTTCAAGGGCTTTAACTGCAGGAACATGGCTAGCCCACAGGAGAGAGAATTCTGCATAAGTATTCACACTAGGTTCTCCAGCACATTGCTTTTGCTACATGGGAAGATACTTACAGGTCATTATTTATCAAACACTACTTTTACAACGCCAGTATGGATTTACACATCTCAGTATTGAGAAAAAACATGATAGCCTAATCTAACACTAGCTAACAACGGTTCTTCTGCAGGTATCCACCTGGAATATGACTCTTGATTAGTAGGATTAGCTCTTTGTCTAGTTGGCATTTGAAGCATTAGGGTGAGGGTGCTCAAACGTATTTTTCTCTTTTTCATGGCTGAGAGTGAGCTTTCTTCTTCCTATTTTCTAGCTGTTAAGTGGAATAAGAGGTGGCAAGAGTGAAAATAGTTTGCCTTTTATTGGTTATGCACATTTTTGGTGTACTGTACAAGAAGAAAACAGACTCTGCCCCCAAAGAGCTTTTTATAATTTCAGGACCTAATGTTGCAACAATCTCTCTGCAGACTGCTGCACCAGTACTGCACTCACTGCAGAATCAGGTCCACAGTAGTGGATGGAAAGAAAACATCTGCACTAGGAAATCCAGAAAAGAGCGGAATGTAGAGGCTTTCTATTTTATTTTTCTATCAGGGTCTCAAGGAAGGTTTGGTTTCTTTCTAATGAAGCTTTGATTGACAGAAACTAGTAGCTTGATTTGGGACATGCATTCATTTTCTAACCCTTTCACTTCTAGATCTACATTTCCTCAGATGGTTGGTGGGTATTTCACTCCCCACATATGGTAGTCAGGAGGACACATGCTACAAGCACTCTGTATCCATGCATGGGGGAAGTATTTTGCAGTCTCAGCATCAAACATTCAGTGGATCAGAATGCTGAATAGGTCTTGGCAGGAAAACAAACAAACAAAAAAAACCCACTGATTTTCTTTGTTGTTTTCCAAAGTCACTAAACCTGTTCTTCCCAAGACCATTCTCACAAAGATACCCTGAAAAGGAGTGGATGGGAAGGAAGATGCAGCAATATGACTTGTTCAGCTTGATGAGTGAGCAAATGGTGTTTCCAACTTATATAGTCCTGTAACATGAAATGTACAAATTACTTAACGAAAAGAAACAATACATGATCCCTTTAGAGATTCACATTTGCCATTTCATATATTTCACTAATGATCAAAAATAAATTCAGTTTATAGTGTTAAAAATCTATGCGATCACTACATGTGAGGAAGTATTAAGAACTGAAGGAGAGATAATTATGCTTACCTTGCCATTGCTATGCCAACAACACAGCCTCCAACTATGGACCAAAATCCAATCCAGCCTGCATCTACCTGATGGGAAACAGCAAGAGGAAATGAAAGAGTTAAAGCTGAGAAAACAAGATACTACATTGAAAGAAGGAGGTAGAGTGGCTCTGAAAACTCCTAGTATAAAAATTGATAGACTTACTTTTCTAAGAAATTCAAAGGGAATATAATCCAGTTAAAAGGACCAAACAGTCTATGACCCCAATGTGACCTCCCTTTATATTGAAATCTGCTGGGGAGTGGCATGTGGATTTCTATAGTACCCTGTTAGAGGCTTAAAAAGAAAAATCTCTTCCTTTACTGATTTTATCCGTTCAATCTGGCAAACATTGATTTTCTACTCTCTTTTATTTATTTGCCTCTTCACTAACATCAGTAGGCACATACAGCTCTGAAAATATGAACTGCCACCGTAGAATCAGCAGAGGGAGCCACAACTACTTTTGGTATGTCAATGCTTTGTTTTGTTTTGTTTTATATTTCAGCAGTGAATGGTGCAGGTATATTGAAAGTTCCAGACATCAGTAAAAAAGAAAATTAAAGATAGGGAATTTGTATATCACCTCAAACAACATTACAAACCTAAACACATGTCTATGAAATAGAGCAGCTGCTGCATGCAAATACTTACTTGGCTGACATGAACTGGTGTTAATATTAAGTCCAGAACACCGGACCAGCCAGAGAAAACACCCAGTGGTATAGCATATGCTAATGCAATCATCAAAAACCGGAAATTGCTGTGAAGACATATATGCAGTTAGCTGTTTGTTAGAAAAAGCTCTGAGATTAACTTCAAGAGTAAACTATATCCTGGAAACTATATTCTACCCAATAAGAATGAAAGCATAAATCCAAAGAGTCAGTCAGAAAACATATACAATATTTGGTTATTTCACTGGAATGCCAAGTCCTGAAATGTTACTGCCCTGCACCATGATATTAAACAAAAAGGCATTTATTATCTGTATATCAATGACATTTTCTTGACATTTGGAACATGCCAGTCTCTCAGACTTTCCTCATCTTCACAAGAAATTACAATGAATTTGTTATGCTATTATATTGATGGTCTGTGCAGTGTTAACATATTAAAAACAAATAAGCATCAATTCAGAGTGAAAAAAACTATTTCATGTATACATTTAAAGATTCATGTTCTTCAAACTACTCTGTTTACTCTTTTTGAGAAAAAGAAATTTACTACATTCTCTTCTTGCCATTCCAACCTTACAATTTATTTTGATCTCTTTGGCATACTCATGCAGGATACTCATTTCTAAACTCATAAAATATGCGCATGTAAAAGAACTGTGTGCAATTAATATTGAGGAAGAACTTGGTTGGGCATGCAGAATTAGTCATTTTTGTACATATAAATATATATTTTAAACTCATTCATTATATTTCTGCTTGCACACGTACACTGTGTACAACAGAGGTACTTTAATTTGAAAATATACCTTCAGCAATATTTCCCTCAATGTGCAAATGAGTTTGCAACAGAAAGAGGAACAGAACCCAGGAGTCCTTGCTCACAACCCTAGAATACTTTTTTTCCTACAAATGTATCTGGAATACAGTCCTGTTACTTAAAATACTCACTTGTTTAAATGTTGCTGTTCCCATTTTTCTGTAGCAGCATCATAGAAAAGTACTGTGAAAAAGTCCATATCGTAAGCAATTTTTAGAACTTTCTTGTATTTCTCATATTCAATGAGGACAAACGTGAAGTGATTCCACTTAAGGAACAATCAGTTGCACACATAAAAATGGGAAATGACTGCCTAGGAAGGAGTACTAAGGAAAGGGCCGTGAGAGTTACATTGGATAACAAGATAAATATGAGTTGAAACTATAATGCTGCTGGTTAAAAGAGAAAACATCAATCTGGGGTGCTATAAGCAAGACATGTGAAGTAGTAATTCTGCTCTACTCCATTAGATCTCAGCTGGAATAGAGTGTCAGTTCTGGGTACCACATTTCAGTTAAGATGTGGACAAATCAGAGACCAGAGTAGAGCAACAAAAATTATTAAAGGTCTAGAAAACAAGACCTAGGAGGGAAGACTGAAAAAAAGAGTAGTTTTATTTAGTCTGGAATAGAGAAGATTGCAATGGGATAATATTTTTCAAGTACATAAAAGGTTGTTACCAGGAGAAAGGAGAAAGCTTGCTCTCCTTAACTTCTTCAACTGTTATTTTGTCTCCTTAAAGACAAATATTGGCTATAAATAACAGATATTAGTTACAGAAGACTTTGGGTTATTTTAGTTGCACCCGGAAGCCACTTCTGTTTTCAGCAGTCACAGCTTTAGAAGGTAATGCTTAGGTGAATAGAGCTGAGAATCTGCTCATGCATATTTATCTTCGCAATTGCTCCATCTGAAAATTTTACTGAAAAAAACATGCTTGCTGCCTGTCACGCTAATAACAACTGCACACACATTACTTCCTGGCATTATATATAAATGCACCTAAGTCAGCATCAGCCTTTTTTAGTAATACTTTCTGCTGACATATTATCAGCTTTAAAATAAAACTGAAAAAAATATTGCATGCTATGATACTCCATAAAGCAAGGCTGTTCAGATGGACGCCCAGTCAAAAATCAATCAGCTTCCTGGCAATATCCTTGACAATGTCTATTTAGCACCAGCCTTATTCTGTGGCCTCCTTTCTGGATGGAGATGTCATGTAAAACTATGCCTTCTAGTTCATAAAGGAGCTATAGATACACAAAATCCTTAGTTTTATGAGCTCTAGATTAGGTGACATATACCATATATAACTGGTTAATACCATGAAGCTGCTTTAAAACAAAATTCTTAGTTTAAACAAAAATATTTAAACTGTTTGAAGGTATTGGGATTTTTTTCTAAGCAACCACCAGACCGTTTGGTATGTCCAGTTTCAGTGTCAAAAACATAAACAAACTCAAGAGCTATGATAGTGTATTTTTTTTCCAGTCTTGACTAAGCTATTGTAACAAGACTGGTGGAAAATTAATTGAGTTGTGCCTCCATATGTGAATAGTCAGTTGTTCGGCAGATGATGTTGTAATTGTGGGATCAGATGATACGTTGAAAATCACACCTTGTCTCCTGAAGAGTTAGCATCAATTCAGCTATTAGTGAAAGCTTCAGAGAGTAAGTAGTCTCCTGAAGGAGTCTTCATGTCAGGGGAAAGAACTGAAAACATACATGACTCCCAGATAGGTGCTCTGTGGAGCGTAATCCTTCAGGGAGCAGGCTACAAAGGAGAAGAGAGCAGAGAGGCTCTCTGACTCCAAGCAGGTGGACTTTAAGAAGTACACAAGCTCCTGAAGTCAACACCAGATCAGGAGTAAAAGGACATGACTGAGATGTTGAACATACGCTAAACAGTTTTATTTTGAAGAACTAAAAGTTAAACCCTGAAAAAAGAGATACAAACTCATGGGTGATGTGTATGTACTTGTGAATGATCTCCCAGGTTTATATCAACTACAGCTATGTATATCAATTTATAAACTACAGCTATGTATATCAATAACATATGAAGGCAGTCTCAAAATAGGAACACTGTGGTAGCTTCTACACTTGCCACAAGGAGATAGCATGGGAATAAGGCAATTAGCAACAGGCTAATGAGGCGCTAATATGCCTATTCAGTGCCTCATTAGCATAACTGTGGCAGCACGAATTTCAAAGTGCAGACTTTGAACTGCAGACTGACAATGTGCACGGGGACAACTTCTAAATAAGCACCCCACTTTGACATTTCCTACTCCCACAGAACTAGAACGGAGTAAAGGAATGTACAAGTGGGACCCCACTCTTTAAATACCCCTCTGGAAACTCCCCCCTCCAGTCATGCATCTGATGAAGTTGGTCTTTGCCCACGAAAGCTTCTGCTCCAAAATATCTGTTAGTCTAGAAAGTGCCACAGGACTTCTTGTTGTTCCCATCTACACTGTCAATCTGCAATTTGAAATCTACACTTTGAAATTTGTGTGGCTATTATTATGCTAATGAGGTGCTGAATATGCACATTAGCGCACCATTAGCCTGCTTCAAACTGCCTAATTAATATGCCACCTCCAGTCAGAAGCAGCATGCGTAGAAGCAGCCCAAGGCTTGGTCTACACTAGACTTTACAGTAGACTACAGATAAGCACTTCTAGCTACACCAACCACCTAGCTAGAATTGATTTATTTGCAGTTGATTGTAAGGTTTGGCCTCACTGAGGAAGGTCGACGGGAGCATTTCTCCCAACAACCTCCCTTACTCTTTGCAAGGAATAAGGGGTCGACTGGTAACACCAGAGAGATCAGTTTTGCCTGTCTTTACCAAATGTGCAAAACTAAACTCCAGAAGATCGACCTTGACCAGATCGATCTCCTGGCAAGTACAGACATACCCCAACTCTGTAATGAAGGGAGACAGGATTTTCCAGTGTTCTTGAACTGAGCAGTCCTAATTTACAGAGTACCATCAGAAAAAAAAAGCAGTCCCTGTCTCAAAGATTAAAACTGTAGATCATAGAGGCAACAGTTCAGACACCTAATACTACCAATAATGGCTCTCTCTCACAGCACAGCAGATTCCACTCTTTTATAAATCCCTCTTCTTTGATGGGCTATTGCTGAAAGATTCCCCAAGTGTGTTTTGAAATGATGAGATGGTGATTGTTTAGTAACCAAATGAAGTGAGAGTGGGACAGCATGGATGAATGCATAAGGAGAAGATAAAATATTTTACTTAGAAGCAACAGACAATCCTGATTCTTGATGGTGATGTGTTAAAACAGAATGAGGTTCACCATTTAAGTGTAAGCAGGGGTGAAAGTAACTTAAATTTGGAGTCTTAGAACATTGGGGCGGGGCGACTGGCAATACAAAAGTACCTATAAGAAATTTAAGAGTGGGGGTGGAGTGCAGGGGCTCAGGAGAGAGGGTTGGCATTTGGGAGGGGCAGGGGCCAGGGACATTGGGGTGTGCAGGAATCAGGGTTAGGGTGCAGGAGGGGCTCAGGGCAGGAGACTGTGGTGTGTGTGTGAGGGGGTGCAGGAATCAGGAAAGAGGACAGAATATGGCACAGAGGCTCTGGAACCAGGTTAACTGACTTACCTGGGAAGGGACCACTGCAGCCGTAGCCAGACAAGGGGCCAGGCCAGGGCCCACCAGGATTGTCACAGCAGGATCGTGACTGATTCTGCCTCCCCTCCTGCCCCTACCACTGCCACCCTTTCCGGTAGCCAAATGCTGGCCAGACCACAGGTCCTACCAAAGGATCAGGGCCAGGGACAGACTGCTTTGCCTATATGGGAACTAAGCCCCATACTGGCCAGATGGCAGCTGTGGCAGCCAGGCAGCTGTGGCCAGGGCAGGAGCTGGGGCTGGGCCACCATGGCAGCAGCCAGACTATCAGGAGAAGTGGTGGGCCACCAGGGTCAGGCTGCCACAGTAATTATCAAGGCTGGGCCTCAGGGCCTACCACAGTAGCTTTGTGGCTAGGGACAGACTGTGGCAGCCAGAGAGGGTCTGATTCTGCACCCCCATCACAGCAGCCAAACGGCCTGCTCCAGGACCAGGGCAGACAGTGAAAGACAAAGATTGAGTGTGTGCTGCAGGGTACATGTGACTGTGTGTGTGGCACAGACTGGGTACGTGTGAGAGTGACACACAGTGTGTGCATTGGCAGCTGTTGGGTAAGTTTCTGAGAGAAGCCATCCGCTGTCTCTTTGACGGAAATCTGACCTGCTATTGTCTCTCCACTGCCCAGTTCTGCACTCCTGAGTCACTTGGAGTCAGACTAGAGCAGCTCCGCTGTCTCCCTCTCCCTGAGTCCTGCCCTGCAGAGATGGGGTACAGGGACAGGGGAACATCCTGACTTCAGCATGATACTCTCCCTTCCACAGATTTCTGCACAAGCACAAATTTCACTGATGTCAGTCAATTCTGCATATGTTATCAGTTGCAGGATTTCGGCCTTTGATATTATTTACTTGATCTTACAGTTTCAATATGACAGATGATGCATGGGAGAAAGGAAGCAGTGTTGCTTTGGATTTAAGGGAGGTACATTAGGTAGAATGTGATTAAGCTAACTGCAACCATATTATGTGCACGCAGCCACCATAAGTTAATAAAACAGCCCACCACCTAGTTACGGTTTAATTGGGAGACGGGTTTTCAGAAGCACTAGCTACAGTTTCTGCTATGAATGGGTGATGAGAAAGGCAAGTAAACAACTGAGTCTGAAAACCTTGGAAGTTGGAAAATATTGAATCTAGATGTCTCTTATATTGCAAATTTATTGAAAATTAGAAAAGTGATTATCCAGTAGGGGTCATTATGACCTACGCTTTTTGTACACATTAGTTATAAAAGATGAGTCAATTGAACATACTTTGGAGCAGTCCTCTGAAACCACATTAAGAAATATTTTTCCTGACACCTTTTCTCCCTGGTGGGCGAGCAACTGGCCACTGCAAATGTACTGTTAATTACTCGAGACTGCTGCAGATGTTAGGAAAATATCTGAGATGTTCTAAACCTATCATTTATGTCCACATCTACTTAAGTCTACTTAATTGCAGTGTCAGAGAAAGGCATGCTTACTTGCATTACTGCTTGATAAAACTCAATTGCTGAATTCCTGTTGATTTATTTCTTACATTGCTGGGAATAAAATAGTTAATTTGCCCCTGTTGGGTGACCTGAAGCATTAGAATATTTTCCTTAAAATAAAGTTAAAAAGATACCTTAAATGTTTAGTCTGAGACCCTGGCCATCAATGATTTATTTTCTATTCCCCCATAATCAACAGATTCAAATAGGACAAATTCTGACTTCAATGCATTTGAGTACTTCTCTCATCATAGCAATCAGAACATGAGTTTTGGGGCTCACATTTGAATGGGAAACTGCATCCCAAGTTTTTCCAACACCATGAGCAATTTGGAAAGATGGCAGTTCAAGAAAATGAAGAAAGCAATTTAATGGTCAGTTGTTCAAATGTTAAATTACCTCACTGCTTTACAGCACATACCTTTCTAATCATCTTGTATTTAATGAAACAAAATTATTACGTAGAGGTTTTGTTAACTCACCACAGCACTGCTGATGCTGAGTGAATTTGGCATATGATCTGCAATATTTTTAAATATGGTTAATATTTAGTCACTCTACTTGTTAACATCTAGGCCGTGTCTACATTAGCCGCAAACTTTGAAACAGCCGTGCAAATGGCCATTTCGAAGTTTACTAATGCATATTCAGCGCTTCATCAGTAGGGATGTTCAGATCAAAATCAAGTTGCATTACTTGAACTGTGTGGAGAAGTTTGCATTGCTGAATGCATATTCAGCGCTTCATTAGTATGCAGGCGGCCGCGACGCTTCGAAATTGGCACGGCTCGCCGCTGCGTGGCTCGTCCCAACAGGGCTCCTTATTGATGGGAATAAGGGGACTTCGAAGTAGGTGGGGTCCTTTCGAAAAGGAGCCCCGTCGGGACGAGCCGCGTCAATTTCGAAGCACCACGGCCGCCCGCATGCTAATGAAGCTCTGAATGTGCATTAGTAAACTTCAAAACTTTGCATGGCCATTTCAAAGTTTGGGGCCATTTCGAAGTTTGGGGCTAGTGTAGACATAGCCCTAGTGTTCTTTAAATGTCTACATATCAATAAGCTTAAACTTCTTAAACTTCTTTAATCTGCGAACCTTGGGAAATAGACTATGTTGGATTATGAAATTTTCTGGACCATGGGTGTCCATGTACACTTTTTGATTTGAAGGTGAAAACAAAAACATTTTGCAAAGTACTGAATTTTTATTTCACATCTAACAGACAGCAATACGCTGACATCAGAGTGGGGGAGGGAGGGTGCAGGAGTGAATGGGAGTGGTGCCATGGGGTCTGGGAAGGATGCAGGGTTCAGGAGCACGCTGCGGGGGGTAAGGGTACAGGGACTGGCAAGAAGGAAAGGCGAAGGAGTGTGCTGGGTGTGGGGAGTGCAGGGTCTGGGAGGGAGGGAGGATGCAGGGTCTGAGAGAAAGGGAGGGTGTGTGAAGGGGATGGAGGGCTAGGGTCTGGGAGGGAGGGTACGTGAGCAGGATGGAAGTGTGAGGTTTGGGTGTGATGGGGAACGGGGTGCTTACCTGGCACCCCAATCCCATGGACACACGTGGCTCTGCACCCCGCACTGCAGAAAAGCCTCTGGAGAAGCATTTCACTGCACTGCCATTCCCTCGGCTGAGGTGAAGGTAGGGGAGAGGGAGCAGCAGCACACAGAGCCACTTTCTTACTCCCTCTGCTTGGGTCCAAACCACAGGTGATTCCACATCAGGGATGTCAGGATTAACAAGGTTCAAGTGTATTTTATTTGATTACAAAATGCTGCAAGTTAACTTGTTTGTTCCTCAGTGAGAGGATTAAAGCACATGTTCTGTTGTTTAGCTCTTTTAAATTTAGGTTTAGAAATCACTGAATTTGCCTTGAACTGTAAAGCCAAGCTGTCCCCATGAGCACCTACCTTAATCCCCATGAGCACCTACCTTAATAGTCTACAAAAACTTCTCCTATAGCTAAGCCGCTGACTAGCTGCAGCCACACTAGGAGGAAATGGAGGACGTGATGGAAAGTAGGCTAGTGCTGCAGAAAATATCAGGGAGACCAATCCAAATTCTATGAGACAATGAAGAAAAAACACGGTAAGACAAGTAACATTGTGATGGATTTTAACTCTAAGAACTTATTTTAATGTTAAAGTAATCAACTAGCCTCTTTAATACAAAAACTGTACCCCAAACGCTTTACAAAATTCAATAATAGAGCTATAGATCTAAAACAATAGGAAGAGGAATTAAAGGAATATATTTTCAAACAAGATTGAGAGTCCATTAGGTAGACAGATATAGGCAGTTCATTTGCAATGTCAGGAGCTGCAGAGGTAAAAGCTTATGCATCAACACTTACAACACTGCCTGATGAGACTACTGGATTTCTCAGTACTATATCTGGGTAGTACTGGTGAATCACTTTTTGTGAATAAAATCCCAGGTGCTACTAAAGGACACAACCCATTGATAGATTGTGAGAGAAGAGGCTAGCGCACAGGTGGATAAGATCTGTGAGACAGGCTGGGCAGTTCTGCCTGTGGTTTTAAAACACAAAAGTCACAGCCCAGAGTGATGAAAGCATGGAAAAAGGTGTCAATGAAGAGTGTTACTGTGGCAACAGGCAAATTTACAACATAAGAAGGAAAGCACAGTCAGCCATGTCCCTAGGAGAGAATAGGTACAAATGGGAGACAAATGGAGAAACAGTTGCTTAAAGATGCTGCTTGTGACCAACAGCACTGGGTCTGATGATCTGAAATTTCAGACTGGCAATTTGGGCCTAAACCTGCAGGAGATACTCAGCAAGTCTCATGATCAGAAAAAGCCTCAGGTATTAATCTATACATCTGACCACCTGATCAATTTCCCTCTCATCTTTTCCATCCATGTGCAAATTTTTTCCATCCATGTGCAGAATATTTTTTGTCTGCACTGAGGCATGTGCAAATGTGTACCACCTGTGGAAACAAAAATTTAGCTGTGGGCACTCCGCTGCTAATCAGCTGAGCAGCCACACAGGTGCCCAACTTACAGGGAATGCTGTAACTGACATTTACACACATTTACAAATTATACTGCATTTTCCGTATACGCAGGCTTAACAATGATATGTTAGTTTTCCTAAATTCTTAAACACAGGATTCTTCACCACAGCATGGACAATCCTTTAGCTATGGATTGTCCCCTATTAGGAGCACCTGGGATCTTATTACAAGGAAATAATTCACCAGTACTACCTGGAAATAATACCTAGAAATTCAGTAATGTTGGGAAGTGGATACCTTTAGCTTCCTCCTCTCTAAACAGTTTTTTCTTAAGTCAATACAAAGTATTTTGTCAACTGCTCTGCCAAAAGAGGGAAAAATAATTCATGAAAACAAAAAGTAAATGATACAGAATCTGAACAGGGCAAGTGGGAAAATACAGAGAATAACTGTTTCAGTTTGTTCAATGGGAACATAAATGGATTGTGTCTGAGGATGAACGAAACTTTACCAAACCCACCATATACTATGACACCAATGCCTCTAGGTAATACAATACAGTAAGATTTAGGCTGCTGTACAAGGAAACAAATAGTGAAGAAATTAATTGGCATACTGTAACTGAGTAAGCAGAGACCTAAAAAGACCTGTCTGTGATACTGGATTGATTACTGGAAAAGGAAGCAAGATTTAACAATAGCATTTTTTTTAAAAAAAAAAATATTCCTTTTATTCCATGTTCAGAATAAGATTTCAGAATTACATGTGGATTTATCCAAAAGATCATCTGATTTAACACAAATTTGGAGACTGGAATTATACATTATTATTTAGCAATTACTCACTGTAACTAAAACAGAAAAGATTTACTTTTTTAAATATAAACCATATTGATTTAATATGTTAGAGTAGAATAATACTTTTACAAGTGCCTATTCTCATTTAGGGCAACTGCTGAGATTTATCTTAAAGTCCCTTTCATCAGTGGCAACTCCTCTAGAGAACACATTATAGTCAAAAGCTTGGGTCATTTTTTAAATTATTCAATTAACCTGCTGGTCTCCGAAGTGTTTCCCTTAAACGCTTACTATCTTCTCACCGTACAAGTGCTACTGTGATGAATCTGCCTTGTGGCCACTGCCCTTACATATAAAAAAGGGAAGAACTCATCTGAAATCTAGCCAAAAACGGGGTAACTTCTATTAGGTAATAAATGACCCTCGTATCAGCTTAGCCTTGTATGCCCCACACTTACAGCTGTACCCGAGGTTTTGGAGTCCAGAACAGAATCATTCTCAACATGTTACAAAGCTGATGCAGTGCTGTCCCCACCAGAAGGGGCCAAGAATAATAGGTTTGCTGTTGTCACTACCATCATTCGTTATGCCATACTTTAGATGAAGAAAAGCAAGCCTAGGCCAAGTTCACCAGCTGATGTGTTGTAACTGCCCAGGGAACTGCAGACAGTGACTAGAGATCTTCAACAATAACTATCTTCCTCCTGACACTTCTTTCAGCAATACTGGATAGATCTACCAAAGCACTTGAAACAAGAGGGGAGAATAAGAACAGTCAACTTACCAATAGGGAGGAAATGCTGCATTAAGTACACAGCTGTATATCTTTCCCTGAAGAGTGCCTGACTCTCTAACACCTCATGAAAGCAGTCTGAGCATCATGACACAGTGAAGAGATCAAAAAAGTGAATAGATGCTCCCAGCTCAACCTGAGAAATGGGCACCTGGCTGATTGCATAGGCTCTAAATGGGAAAGGGGAAATTTTATATTCAAAGGTACAGGTCTTTTTGGTGAAAGGTCGTTCTTCTTTAGGAAAGATATCTCCAGACCTAAAAAGCCCTAATCATGTACTAAATTGCAAGGCAATAAGAATCTACACTATTGTAGTAATAAAGTTAATAGGTTTGATTTAAGGTTCAGGAAAATAAATGGCTAATAGCTGTGTTTAGAGCTAACAACAATGCAAACTTCTCCATGCAGTTCAAGTAATGCAACTTGATTTTGATCTGAACATCCCTGCTATATCAGTTACAAGTCAGAATATGGTGTGCAAAGGTGACAAGAGGATGCCATGATAATTCAGCTGAGCTCCTGGTGCAAGAAACTCCACTATATTAAGAAGAGAGAGTGAAGGGAATGGTTCAGAGAAAGACTGTAAAAAGGATTTATACTTACAGCCTTGTCCATCATTACAAAAAACATTCTTCGGAACAATATTTTTGCCATGTCACCTATCTAAGTTTTACAATTTTTGTAGTGTATCAAAATATCTCTAAGTGAGGATTGCATGATGGCTACGCCAAAAGAATATGTGTTAAGAGACTCAACTTTCTTTCTTAAGTGCCCCTCTAGCTTGCTGTGTGACTTTAGGCAAGGCCCCAAATCTCTCTCCCCAACTGTAAAACAGAAAAAATGATACCTAAGACCTTTGTTGAATAAATCTTCCTACCAAACAGGTATAGTTTAAAGTTGTTTTGCTCTGGAATCTGCCTCTCGTTTACTGCTATAAGCACCAGGGACCCAGAGGGAGGGGGAGAATACAAGTAGTCCTACACATTGGCTGTTACATAACATTTTTCCTCTACCCTCTTTGAGGTGTGGGGAGAAGATAAGATGGGGTTTGCCACAATGCTCTCACTAGACCCATAATCATCTCATTGATAGATATGGCCACCGTTGCTGGGGCAACCATGGCAAAAATATCAATAAGGCTATCTGAGGACTCTTTAAGAACCTCCCAAAGCTCTAGCCCAGGCTGGCAATCATGCTTCTTAGAAGTTTCCACTGAGCTCTAAAATTATCCTGTGGTACCAAGCCACTCAGTACTGCCACAGCCTCATCTGGTGAGGAGGAGAAAGAAGCCTGCACCAGTGGGGAAGAGGCACTCTCTCATCTTCAGCCATGATTACATCTGCCAGGGCTAAGTCTGAGTAGGAACAGATTAACTAAGGCTGCGATACCAGTGGAAAGCCCCGGCAAGGGTTCAGAGGTCAGGGCCAGTTCACAGAAGCCCTCACTGATGATAGAGTGCCGGTTTTGCGATGGTCAGTACCTGCAGGCACAAGCGCCAGGCAATGGTGTGTCTAATCTTTTCCATCCTTGTATGGATTTTTTTCCATTCATGCGCAGAATAAATTTTACATGCAGAGACATGTGAATGTGCAACAAAGGCAACAACAACAAAAATCTGAGAGCTCTCTGTTAATCGGATGGGTGGCATCTCAATCTCTCGAGTGGTCACACAGGTGCATAGCTTACAGGGAACAGTGGTGTCAGGAATGAGCATGGGGTCCCACGTTCAATTCTTCTCTAATGCACTTGTCAGAGCTGGTGGTTGCCTCACTGAGGGTGGTGGCATTAGAAGTGTTATCAAGTCACTGACTACTGCAAAGGCCTCCAGGGCAGAAGCACCACAATGCTACTGGTGCCACGTTGACGCACTGGCATCCATGTATATGCCCATACTGGATTCAAAAGGCACTGCTGAGCAGGGCACAGTCAACCGTGCCTCTCGCGGATTAGGGATAGAGGAATTATCTTTTGCAGATTGTACTCTAATGTCTTCCTTTTTGCAACAAAGCCACTGTGGTCAGCCCCGAGACTGACTGACTTGGCTGCAATACCGGTCTAACTGCCGCTTCCATTAGGCTAGTCCTTAGCCTAGACTCCCTATCCTTCTTCATTTGAGGCTTGAAGGCCTGGCAGATTTGATTATGCTTCTGTACGTGAGCCTCTCTCAGATACTTCAGACAACTGGAGTCTGGGTTACTCATTCACACAGACTTGCCATACAAGATGCAGAGTTTGAAGCCTGGCAACCAGAACATGCCTAGCCTAAGAGATTAAAGAAGCTGCTTGAAACTAAGAGAAGGGAATCTAACCATATGCCCTATTGACACTGTGCTAGAAATTAAGACAAACTCAACTAAAGAATAACATTGGGAAAAAAAATTGAACAAACACCTTTCTAAAGCAACAGGATGTGTTCCAGTGATCATATCATGGTAAGAAGGCAATGAGAGGGTGCGGGGCCAGCCAGACCCTTTCTACTAGTGCATGAGTTCACAGCACAGAAGGGCACTAGGGCCAGCCCAACAGATACCATGGAGGGAAAAATCTCTGGCAACTGTGCATGCAGAACATGCTTACCTAACAAGGAATGGATATGAGCCAACACTAAAAGAAGAACGGTGCTATGGCATACACCACAGTATGTACACATTTAAGCTTTGAGATACATTTTCAAAAACATTTTAAATAGAAAAAATTGATCTTAACAATAATTTGAACTCAACTCTAGAGAGAAAACTGGACCAAATTTTTAACTGACATAAAATTGAACTCAGTGGAGCTACAGCAATTAACGTTAGAAGAAAATGAAGCCCTAGATTGTTAAACCAGAGTTCCGCCATATCTTTAAAGAAAACAATTTGCCATGAACATGAATAGATTTTGTTTCTTAAAGCATCTATTGAATTATCCAGCTGTGCTGATGAAACCACCACAAGGAAAAACCTGGTTAAATAAACAAAATATTTTACAGTGTTCAGCTTCACATGTTACTATTTATTCAGTAAATTGTTGCTGCTGAATAATAATTGTTACATAAATCTATAAAAAGCAGCATTAAGTACTTTCTGGTTAAAAAGCCAAGACCTAGTGGGGTTTTATTCCACAATCATATTCTTAAATAATCATTGAACAAATCCCTTTTGAAAGATTCTTACACATTTAAGCCCTAAATGAGTACTGATTTAACAGAGAAGTTCAGCACAAAGTGTTGAGACACTGTGGTATTTCCACTATCACTGTTAATATAAAGAGAAAAATTGGTAGTGAGAAGTTTACTTTTACACTTCAACAAAACAAGCATAGTTTTGAAGTTCTGAATTAAAACACATAGCTCTAGTGGAACATACTTCTCTTGGGAAATCAGAACCTATGAAAAGCTAGCACATACTGCATTTGCACATGAATCAGTGCCTGAATTCAGAGACACAGCTCAAGTGGTTACCCATCACGTAACAAAAGGAACAGAATTTAGCTCCGCCTAGAACAGGGATTTTCAAACTTTTTTCCTGGTGACTAGTGTTTCCTCTAATTGTTTCCATCTATGGGTGGAATAAATTTTGTGGTGTGCACCATGGCATGTGTGGCTGTGCACCACCAGTAAAAATACCTGCTGCTCATTGTGGGTGGCTGTAGGTGCTCTCCTAATCAGCTGAATCTCTTCCAAGTGGCAGACTAAGTGCTCGTCTTAAAGGGAACAGCGTTGTGATCCAGTTGAAGGAAACTGCTGATGCCCGCAACCTTCCAGAGATGAGGATGAGGGGACTGGTGTGGTGCTCTGTGCTGGGGCAGGGGTTGGGATGTGGGGGCCAGGGCATTCTCTGACCATAGGCTCGGCTGCAACCCAGAGTTTGAAAACAGAATACAGGGTCTTACCACTTGAGATACAGGACAACAGCTCTTTAGCTGCCAGCAGTTTTGTCTGAGGTCAGCCACTAGAGGGTCACTTTAACCACTTAAACACAATAAAAGTAAATTAGCTTTAAGATACCTGCATACAACACAGCATCAATGTGGTCCTTGATGTGCTCAGAGTTACTTTGTGATGCAAGTGGAAGAGAGGATGTTCCATTAGGAGATGGAACCACCAGAGGTCCTATTAAAAATGCACATGCTGCACCAAGATAGTTAAGCAATGTTGCAATAGCTGTTGCAGTGGCACGTTCATCAGGAGAAAACCAGGTAGTGGAGAGAAACGGAGCAGCATTCATAACAGTTGGGCCTGCCAATCCATTTAACAGTTGCCCTCCATGAATTAATCTGGAACAGAGAAGAGAATATGCAGACATTTACGCAGTAATTACTTAAACATGTAAGTACAGAATGCATTAACACGTGTAACTCCATAAAAGATATGCAGAAAAGAAATACTCTGTACCAAAATAAGTAGGACTAGACCCTGAAGAATCCAGAAGCTAATTTGCATTTATTAGCATGGAAGTGAATGGAGAAGTTAAATGTTCTCTTCAAAGAAGGAATGATGAAGGGAATAAAAAAAGAGAAGATTGTTTTGGAGAGAGGATATCACTATAGTGCAAGATGGAAGAAAGAACCCTAAGGACACTCAAGCTCCAAAATGTTAACCCCCATCCCCTGTGTGTTATGCAGGCTAGAGTCCCAGTGGGAGTTTTAAGCCCCTTACTGGGGTTCAGTTTTGGATCACAAAAGCCCCTTTTCATACTTTCATTATATTACATTACATAATTCCACACCAATGGAAGTTTTACAGTAAAAGGAAGATACAGCTGGGCCCTCAGGTGTTCTGAGACAGTCATCTTATTCTGCTCTTTAGAAGACCCAGGTAGCCAAATATAAATTTCCTTTCACTTGCCCATCCTCTGGTGCATTCTCACCCAGTTTAAAAAGATAAAGTCTGAAAATCAAGGAAACAGAGGTATTAGTCTCAAACAATGTAGGGCCTGCACGTACATATCCAGAACTGGCACAATCAGCAAACACATAGAGGAGTTTTTGCAGTGTCTCATAAATATGGAATCAAGCCAGAAACCTTTCCTTTGATTTTTACAAATGTAATCAGACTTAAGATGCTAAAACCTTTCAGAACTTATAAAAGACTCGAGATCTAAAAAAAGCAGCCAGAGACAAGCTAGCTAGCAAACCAGCCAAAATCATCTTCAAGCATCAAAATGGATACAGCCCTTACATTAAGATGAGAGCATAGGTGATTTAAAAATTGATTTTGATGGGCTTTTTAAATGAAATGTGAACCCTCTATTACTACAGCAAGAACCCAGTCATAAGAAACACAAAGATATAATCTAAAAATGGGAAACGCAAGCCAAGCTTAAATCAGCATTTATGCCACACTTCAAGCCACAAGCAGAGGTGGATTGTAACAGGAGCTTTAAAATGTAGAAAGGAAAAAATTTCAGGAAAAGACCGATAGGTAATTTATCAAGTTGACAATCTGAGAAAAACTGATGAATACCACTCATTTAGCATTAAATTACAATCCAATTCTATTCATGCAAATTATAAAAGATAATATGGAGCAGGGGTGAGCAAACTTTGCATCGGGCCCCACTTTTCATCTCTGCAATTAGCAGGGCACCCCTCCCCAACCTGTCCAATATAAACCAAACCAATGGAAATTTCACTTATGTTCATATGGAAAAAAAAAAAAAAAAGACTTTTTGGCACGTGTAAGGAAATACGTAAAATGTAAAAACTTTATTATTAATTAGTACATAAATGTGAATAGACATACATAAAAAATGGTAATATATTTCAATTTTTTTAATGAGATAGATGAGCCTGAGACCCAGCAGCCAAACGTACTGCGCCCCCTTATGAAAAGTCATGCCCCCCCTGAGAGGGCCCTCCCTCCACTTTATGCACCCCTGCTTCAGAGCAACCCCCACACCACCTCATATCATTCAAAGGAAACATTTTACTGACTTTGTACTTGGGATTAAATTCTACTAATTTACTGTTATATAAAAGAAACATATCTGTTATAAATCTAATAAGCAGAAGTGTTATTCTTTCTCTGTAATATACAGCTGTAGTATGCTATCTCAGGCTGTTATTACAACAGGGGTGGAATGAGCAGTAAAGATGGCAGGCAGTGAAACATTTGCTGGCTTGTAGCATAGCCAAACACAGGAAGTTATGTAGGAAGATATTCAAGTAGTCTTCACTGGCATAACCACATCGTGAAATGCTTGCACTTGGTGAGGTAGGTAGTCATATCGTATGGCTTCCTATTATCCAGCAAGATTTATCCAGAACATGCTTGCTCCTCCAGTTCAGTCAGGGAGCTTCCAAAGCAGTCATGTAAAGGGACCTCAGATTTGGGTGAAGCAAAGGGACATAGTAATACAAAATCAGATCCGAACAGTGTGGTAGTGGTAGCAAGAGTCCTGCTGATAAGCTTAACAGCATGCCACATTCATATACCTCTGGCAGGCCTCTGTGAATAACACTCATTCTGTCATGCTTGATTTTTAAAAGGAGCTTGTGTAATAGAGGAACTAGAGAAAATGCACAATATAGGAGCTCTGTCCATTAAAGCAGGAAGACATCTGACAGAGACCTGGGGCTGTGCTGTGCAGTCAGAAAAACTAGTAACGTTTTTTGTTCTGCTTGCCTGCAAATGAGTCTACCTGGGAAGATCCTCACCTTTGGAGAATGCACCTAGACACCTCTGGAGGAAGGGGCCACTCATGGTAGGAGGAGAGATTTGCTGCTATGATGTGCCAGGGCCTTCTGGGCTCTCAGAAGATAGGAAGCCTCAAAATAGATTAAGTGTTTCATGCAGAAATCTCATAAATTGATGGCCTCTTGACCTAGGGTGGAGGAGTCTTGCTGATGTAGAGCTAGGCTGTCGTGCTGTCCATCAATACTCACATTGCTCTGCTTGAAATTTGGAAAAGAAACACTTGGCAAGCTAAGTGGATGGCTCTGAACTCCTTGATATTTTTATGAAGAGAGAGCTCATCCTGGGACCACAGGCCCCACAGCTTGAGGTGATAAAGGTGGGCTCCCCAGTAGGCCTGAAGTGCTCAACACTAGGGACATGGAAAACTAAGGTGCAACAAAGGGTATGCCTGCCATTGTCAGCCAGGGTTCCTTACCCAGTTGAGGGAGATGTGGACCAGGAACAATAACTATTGAGTTCAAGTGGTGTCTGTTTGGTGAGTATACTGATGCTCAACATTCCTGCAGGAACACACTCTTGCACACCACACCACACAAGCAAATACATCCACATTTCCCAATAGCATGAGGCAAACCTGGGCTGTTGTGACTGGGTGGGCCATGACTTTGCATATCAGAGTTTGCATGGTCTGGATTTGAGCCTCTGGAAGGGAGCTCTGGCCTGCACTGAGTAAAGCACTGCCCTGATAAATTTCATTCCCTGTACTGGCATCAGAATCAACGTTCGTTCATTTATCAACAGGCTCAGTGCTTGGTAGGTGGCTTGGACTAGGGCTTATGTTATTCTTTACTTGGGCCTCTGAATGACCCTTGATCAGCTGTCATTGAGATACAGGCAAATCTGAACACTGCTTTTTGAAGAAGGCTGTTACCACCTCAATGCATTTGTAAAACCCAGAGGGGCTATAGGCAGACCAAATGGAAAAGGATGAACTAGTAATGGGTCTGGTTTATGATAAATCTGAGGAATCTTCTGTGGCTGTGGAAGAGAGAAATGTAAAAGTAAGTGTTCTTATGTTGAAGGTAGTATACCCATCCTGTGGACTAAAGGAATGGATGCCAAGGAGGCCATGCAGCACACAAATGATGGGATGAAGGCCCTCCCACTCCCTTGGCCTTTGGGATTAACAAACATCGGGGTGAAACCCTTTCCTTCTCAGTTTTTGAGGTGACTCTTCCATGGTCTGCATTCTTAAGAGGATTTGCATCTCTTAGGCTAGCAATTTTTCATGAGAAGGATCCCTGAAGGGGGTCAAGATGAAGGATAGGAAGGAGGGCTGTAGGAAAACTGAAGGTTATCACCATCTACCACTGTATTTATCACCCAGTGGTCCCATGTGATGTGGGACCAAGTCAGGCTGAGGTGTGAAAAGTCTGAAAACAAGGAGGGGCAGCGGAATCCAAAGTAGGAACTGTTATAGTGTCCTTGACCACACTTTCAACAGGCATGCTTGGGCCCACTGGCATAGTTATATGACCTTGGCAACAAACCTGAGGTGGACAAAAGTAGTTGATGGCACTTGTAACCTCTGATTCATCTTTTCAACAGGGCCAATCTTGGTGGCAGAGCCTAAAAACAGACCAGCTGTTGAGGTCTGAAGTGCTTCTTCAAAGTAGATAGGACTACAGATGTCTAGAGACTGGAAGGCAGCCCTTGAGTGCTTCAAGCTGTGGATTCTTGTGTCTGTTTGTGCTGAAAACCATGACAAGCCTTCAAAGGGGATGTCCTGAATCGAAGGCTTACCCTCCTGAAATCACCCCAAGGACTGCAGTCAAGAGCTAAGTCTCATGGACACTGCAGAAACTATAATCCTGTCTGTAAGTAACAGAGAAAAAGCCATGCTAGTCTATATACTATCAAAACAAAAAAGCAGTAAAGTAGCACTTTAAAGACTAACAAAATAATTTATTAGGTGAGCTTTCATGGGAGAGACCCACTTCTTCAGACCATAGCCATACCAGAACAGACTCAATATTTAAGGCACAGAGAACCAAAAACAGTAATCAATGTTCACAAATTAGGAAAAAAATCATCAAGGTGAGCCAATCAGGCAGTAGAGGGGTGGGGTGGGGTGGAAATCAAGAAGTAGATTAAGCCACATATGCAAAAGAGTCCCTATAATGACCCAGCCATGTGCCAACAATGCCCAGTTGCTTTGTATATTTGACAGATTTCAAACTCTCTTAGACAGAGTTAATGGGCACAAAACAGACATAAAAACACTCCTGATCCACAAACCAGTCAGCCAACATTTTAATGGAGTGGGACATTCTGTTAATGACTTAAGAGTTTGTGTCTTACTAAAGAGGAATTTTCACACTACTTTGGAAAGAGAGGCTGCTGAACTTTTATATTCAAATTTGACACATTAACACGTGGTTGGAACTGGGATGTGAATTTTCTGGGACATTATAGGGGCTCTTTTGCATACTTGGCTTAATCTAATTCTTGACTCCCCCTCTCCCCCCGCCGCCCTTCCACTCTCTGATTTGCTCACCTTGATCATTTTTTTTCTGACTTGTCAACCTTAATTACTATTTTTGGTTCTCTATGCCTTAAATATTGAGTCTGTTCTGGTACGGCTATGGTCTGAAGTGGGTCTGTCCCACGAAAGCTCACCTAATAAATTATTTTGTTAGTCTTTAAACTGCTACTTTACTGCTTTTTTGTTTTATAGTGCTGTCTGTGTCCCATGATGCCTGGAGTGAAGATCTGGCAGCACTCTTTCCCTCCTTTGAGAGGTCAGAAAATTCCTGCCTTGATTTCTGAGACAAAGACACTGTAAATTTGTACAAGGAGTCCTACAAGTTGTAATCACATCTCTCCAGCAGAGGACTTACTGCTTCAAGATATGCAGGTAGAGTCAACTGTCAAATTTTACCCCAAACATTGAATGTATTTGACCCCTTTTGTTTGGGGGTAAGTACTTGTTTTGCTCTATCTAGCCATCCTATTTGGAGCCAGGAGAGAAGGTGAAGTCTGCCATAGGGTTCTGACAACACCAGACAGTTCTGACAGTGACAGCCTCACTGATGGATAGGGCCACCTGAGATGTTGCTGGTGCAGCCAAAATGTAAATGAGACTGTGTGATGCTTCCTTGAGCTCCTCAATCTCTAGCCCCAGATTAGCTTTTATACTCCTGATCTACTACAAAGTTATCTTGTGGCAGTGAGCTACTCAGTCCCATGATGGCATCTGACGAGAAGAAGGAAAAGGTGATGGCAAGAGTGGGCTTCTTCCATTACACCAGCCTCAACTATCTTAATGGGGCCCACAGCCTGTGAATGGCAGGGGTCAGTGTCAAGTGGAGTTCAGTGCAGCAATAGCAGGTGCATGTCAAAGAGGCTGAGTAGCTAGTTTGGGATACTGGGGTATCCTGAAATAGCTCTGACGTGTAGACATAGTCTTGGAGTGAGAGCCACCACAGGCACAGCTTTGCACTGGAGGTAGAAGGTTTGAAGGCCAGAACCAAGGCCTGGCCAGCTCCAGAGATGAAGGCAGTCTCAACAATAAAAGAAGGGTTCCAACTATCTACAGTAGTATCATTTACAATACTTACACTAAAACTATACTAAGACAAACTTGGACACAGAGATGAAACTCTGAAAAATGCCTTGCCAAAGCAAGAGTAGTTTTTCCAGCAACCATCACCAAGGTGCTCATGATTCAGCAGAGTTTACAGCAGTCCTGAAATAATGATCCCAAATGGGTTAAGAAGCAGTGTGTTGTCTTTGCGCAAGTTTCAAAACAAAGACCTGTTACCTTTGTAAAGGTTTACAATTTGCATGCACAACTTCAGAGACATAAAAATAATCAGTTCACTGTACAAAGTCAATATGGAGACATGATTTGATCAGTATATTATCCAAAAAGGTGGAAATTTTTTGAAGACTTCATCTGTCTATTCAGTTTATTTTCTTCATCCTGTGTTCTCTTCCCGCCCGCTCCCTGCCATTAGTATGACATCTTTTTAACTTCCTGGCCAATCTTTAGACTGTATACTAATCATATAGATTACTTGTGAATTTCCAGTTATGCTGAATGTTGACAGGTTCTTGTCCCAGACTCAGGCCCAGGATTTAAATTATTCTATAATTAGGAACCCTGATGTTCACAGTTGCCTAATTCACACGATAGGCACTCTCGTATATCTAAAAATATAGTTTACTATAGGTTGAACCTCTCCGGTCCAGCACCCTTGGCACCTGACCAGTGCTGGACACGAGAATTTGCCAGACCACAAGAGCTCAATATTGTCTAACACATCACTAGTACTTTCACTGCTTACAGGGCTCTTAGGAGACATTTAGAAGTAAACTACAGCTAAATAACAGCACAGAACATTGAAAGTGAGGATTGGTGGCTATAAACAAACTTTATGGGACCACGGGAAGCTTGACCACACCCATGACCCAGTTAGCTTGTCCACCTAACTAAAATTATGCCAGATTACAGATGTTGCCAGATGAGAGACTTCCATCTTAGAGAGGTTCAACCTATAGAAGATACACTCAGCACTACTTAGGTACTTCAGGGCATGGGGACAGGCACAGAAGTCAGAACAGGGGGTGTTGAATACAGGAGTCAGGACAGGACGTTGGGGGGGTGAGGGAGCTCAGCACAGTGGCTGGCGGCTGCTGTCTTGGGCCACGCTGCCCAGCTAGTAGCTGCTCTGTAGCTCTCCAGAGCTGCCAGGGGCATGCTTTTTTGCTGACTCTCTGTTGTTATTCTGGAGTATAACTGCCCCCCGTACTTGTTGCCACTTATGCTTATTCTGGAGTATAAATTTTCCCAGCTCCCAGACCCCTGCCTTTCCATTTGATGAGAAACAATCACAATCTATGCACATCCCATTGTCCTGACACCCTCAATTTGCTTCAAGTTATAAGAGGAAACTGCATACCAAATCTGGTGGACCTAGCTCTTACCATTTAGGAGGAGTTCTTGAACAAACAGACTCACATATAGATAGATGGATGGACACAAATGCACAGATGCTCTCAAATTCATAGTAAATTAATTAATATATTTAGCACAGTCACAAATGCCCCAACTTAAGATAAATAGGGAACGTATACAGTAGGTCTCAACATTCGCACTAAGGTTTGCGAATTCAATTATTCGGGAGCAGTCACAAGCAGCCACTTCCACAGGGCCCCAAGCAGAGGGAGCGCTAATGGCCACTGCTTCCTCTGGGGCCCCAGGCAGGGAGCGTCGGTGGCCACCGCTTCCCCTGGGCTCCGGGCAGGAGCCCTGACAGCCGGGCTCCGGGCAGGAGCAGCTGCCATATTTGTGAAATTCAACATTCACAAAGGTTCTCAACACGGAACCCTCACAAAAGTTGAGACTACTGTACCTACTCTTTCAAATACTTGTTCCATCCCTTCTAGAACAACCAGAAGCACTATCCAGCATCCTCCTCGTCATCACCAGTGGACATCATTCTGGTGCCTCCCAAGGACCACATTTCCTTCTCCTTGCTGCCTCTTGGCTGGGATGTCACTTTTGTAGTACGTTACACCATGTTTGATGCAGATTAATAAAGGGATGTTTCCCTTGCTCCTTATTTTTATTTCCTCACCTGGCTAATGGTGGTGGGTTTTTTCCCCCCTATAGGTCAATGTATCATTGATCTCAACTTATTTTACCATAACCACTTTAGAGGTTATATCTGACAATTGCTATTTCTGTCCTGCCTGATTATTTGAGGTCTTTCTAAACTGTGATGTACCTTTTAAGTTGGAGGGTATAGTTGGATGCTCCTATGCCACTAAAGGTTGCTTTATCTTATTACTATCTATCTAGTTCAGGCGTGTCCAACCTGCGGCCCTGGACAGCTAGTAATGCGGCCCCACAAGATCGTAAACTTTTAACATTATGATGTGATTTATATACATTAACTATATTATATATTTTATATGCAGCCCCAGACAATTCCTCTTCACTCAATGAGGCCCAGGCAAGCCAAAAGGTTGGACACCCATGATCTAGTTGAAAGATCCCTTACATATGTTCGAGACACTGAGTTATTTGAATTAAAGGTCCCACACACAGATATGCTCACTTTGCCTTAGCTCAACATACAGGATGTGGCCTGTAGATCCCTTGTGTTGTAGCCAAACTATTTTAATAAATCTCTTGTAACCTACTGTAGAATAAACATATAATCAAACCATAAGGAAAAAAGAATCTCTAAGCAAGCAAGCAGATCAGCCCTATAGTCTATGCATTTACTTTTGACTATATCAGTGGTTCATAAACTTTTGTACTGGTGAAACTTTTTACTTAGCAAGCCCCTGTGTGAAATACCCTTATAAATTAAAAACTTTTGTATGTATTTAATATCATTATACATGTTGGTGGCAAAGTGGGGTTTGGAGTGGAGATTGACAGCCTGTGACTACCCACATTATAACCCCAGAACCCCCTGAGGAGTCATGACAAAGCTCAATTTGCCTCTTCGTATTCTCTAAAGCCTGCTGCTATCCTATTATACAAGCGATTTCTTTTGCAAGTGTTTTCATATTATTTTCAAATGCTAATATTTTATAAATTTCAAAACTTTATTCTCAACTATTTTTGCTTCCTGAATGTTGCCTGCTTCTAATTTATCCGCCTATGATTTTATTCTTAACTTCATTTTATCCTTTATTCATGAACTTGCTTAAATTAAGTTACTTTTCAAGAAAAGGAGATTATTTTCATTGTTTCTCTCTGTTTCTCTAGCTTGACTTTCAACAGAGATGGAAAACATACTCAAAATGTGTTTCGGTGCATTCTGTAGTAATCTGCTACAATACTCTGGGAGACAAATATATACCAGCTAATACAGATGGCAGAGAAATATGAACACAATAGTAACAGGGTTTTTGCTGTTCGTTACAATGTCTTGCTATCCATGAACTAGATTTTGGTCTGAAAGACTATCAAGACCTATTTCCAATAGACCAGCACTAAAAATTGCTCTAAGATTAGAAGCATTTGTTCCCATTATTTCCTCATATTCTCCTGGCTTTTGTTATCAAAAAGGAGCAAAGAGCAACTACTTTTTTCTCTCCCCAGCCTTAAACCGTAATTTAAGTTTGATTCTGTAATGCAAAATGTCTTTTGTGTGAAAGCCAAGGACTGAAAAAGAATTTTAGTTCAGTTCTGAACCCAGTTGGAAAACATCTTTAAGACCTGACACCTAACAGTTGAATTCTGATTGATTCTGCATTCAGCTCTGTTCTGCTCTCAGATTACATTAGCTAGATGAATACTGGGAAAGTATTTTCAGGTACAAAGCAATGTAGCAAGTATTGAGTTCAAACAACAGAAAATATAACAAGAATGTGATGCTTTTCATCATGATCATGAAAAAAATTATGAAAGAAAAAATTTATATGACATTTAACCCAGACTTAATCATTAATTGCTCTGGTTTTGCTTTCAAATGGAAGAAAGTGCAGGTCTGATTCTAATAGGAGGTGAGGCAAAATGCAGCCCATGGGCTGAACCTGGCCTGCTGCTACTCTTCCATGGCCCAGAGGGAGCCTTGGGCAGGCTCAAAGTGGCCAGCTACATGGGCCACATGCTCTGGACTCCGCAAGCCAAGAAAGGAGTTGGGGATGCAGCAAACCAAGCCACAAGTGGGGAGGCTACGCAATCTGACCTTCACCCAGCACAGTCTTGCAGCTCACATGCTATGAGTCCAACTAATTGCCATATTTGGGGTCAGAAGAGAATGTTCCCACAGATCAGATTGATGGAGACTCGGGGGGGGGGGGGTGTTTCACTCTATCTGAAGCCTAACGCATGGATCACGCGCAAGTTTGAACTACTGTAAATAATGGATTCTTTGTAATTTAAGATTTTAAACTATGATTTGAGGACTTCAGTAATCCAGCCAGAGGATATGAGTATGTTGCAGGAGTGGGTGAGTGAGGTTCTATAGCCTGCAATTTGCAGGAGGTCATACAAGATGATCATGAGTTGTCCCATATCATCTTTGAGTCTGAGGTCTGCTTCATTTCAGATCTGAGTGCAACTGTATGATGGGAGTGCTTGTGTTCATGTAAGACTGCACTCAACAATCCTGGGTCTCACTCCTGCTCAATGTCTTATGTATCTAGAAGCATGTGTTTCAGGGTTGGCCATCTGCAGGGCTCAGGAAAGCCCTGAGTCTGTTTTATCTCAGGCTATTTACCCAAATGTTCTTTCTTTATGTGTTGTGTTGGCTCTTGTGGAATCCTGCCTGAACCAATATATGTAAGCCTCTCACCAAGTGGGGGTAACTCATGGAAATGTTACAACCTGACTAAATTAGCCTAATGACTGCTCTTACAGTGCACCTCTGAGTTCTTAGCTTCTAGAGCTCTGTGGTCTACATCCACTGAGAAGATACATGCCATCCCTCAGTAATAGATAAACATTTGCTATTTTAATACAATGATTTACTAAAATACTTAAACTTAATAAGGTTTAATTTGATTCAGTAAGTTTGATCCAGGATATTGTCATATTTGTTACAGTTACAGTATCAGTATTTAAAACCTGGCAATTATTTCTAGAAGGGTCATCCTTTGTATTGGTCTTTGACTAGAATCTGGTAAATTTGAAGCTCTAGCTTCATATAGTTACTTGAAGCGGAAAGGAGCAGACTGTCTCCCTTCTCTCAGAGCCATGTGAAAGAGCACAGGACGTATTCATTTCATTATATTCTTCTCCAACTTCTGTGAGGCTGGAAGAAAGAAGTCCTTGCTGCTCTCAAATGCCATCATACCTATTTCTGTTGCTGTTTACAGTCTCAAATAACAACTGAAAAGATTCTTGATAGTTTTGTTGCCAACCACATTTTTAAAATAGAGGCACTGAAAATAATTAATTAGTGTTTCATTAGCTTCATTCTCTGCTGTTTGGCAAATGAGCAGCCGCAGAAGCATTAATCTGCCCAGGTGCTGATTCAGGAAAAACAACACTGTATCAAGTCACATTCTGTTCATAATTGGCAAATTATTTACCGGCCATTATACTTGCTTTAATAAATGAATTTTTGTAGTACAAATATTCAGAAAGGAAAGTTTCCCATTCTCATAGGCAGTGAATTATTTAACCCATGTTAATTTTCATTACTCAACTCATTTAGAACAGATGGTGCCTTCTTTGGAATTCACAGAGTGATTAATGCTTTGTGTTAGCTACTGGAAACAAACATGAGGATCTCCAAGCACATTTCAAACATGGATGGACGTAACCCATGTAAATCAAGGATTTATTGTATTAAATTAATTTTGTACATACATGTTAACTCTCAAGACTGTCATCATCATTATATCAATATTAGAGTGTGTGTGTGTGTGCATCTGTGAATCAGTCTGTTCAAGAATTTTTCCTAAACTGTAAGACCTAGGATGGAGTAAGCAACCAAAATAACAGGAAAAGCCTTTTTTTTTCCTAATTCAGCAAAAAACTCAATAATTCAAGAGGCGCAAGGCATGTGAATACAAGATGGTCTTAAATTATGTCAAACCATACTTTTTGTAACCCCTATTTTAAGAACAGTGCACACACAATGATTTGTAATGCATGTACTGTAGGATGTTCACAAACTTTTTACATACTTTGTTTCCTCACACTTTACATGTGTGTACTTCTACCTCTGTCTGCCTGACTTTCACTCCAGAACCCACTTTACTTATGCCATTTTTACTTCATGTTTAATTTCTTTTATTATTTTTTCTTAAAGAAATGTGTTGCCCTTCACAGCAGGAATGCCACAAGCTTCCTTTTCCTTTTAAAAATCAAGACTTTATTAGCAACATAATCAAAACACAGATACAGTTATCTTACCCCAAAATGCACTGCACATATTAACGGGAAAGTCGTCCAGCGTTTTGAGATCACATATTGTTTGATATTTACATATGAGTTGTTCTTTGGGCTTTTAGATGTTCACCATTTATCAAAAATAATCAGGAGTTGTTTTTTAAAAAAAAAGAAAACAAAAAAACCTTTGCAATTAAGGAGCCACAACATAGTCCTTAAAGAGCCACGTGAGGATCTAGAGCCACAGCCTGCAGACCACTGCGCTAGGATCATCAAATTTGGTATACACTTTCTGCTCACCCTAAACATAAATAAAGTAAGGTCAGGGTTTGGTTGTACCCAGAAAAATGGGAAGTGCTGGGAATGGAACTATCTTCCATAACATGGAAAGAAAGGGGGAAGAGAGCAGGAATGTGAAAGGAAGGGATACAATACTGACAGTGGCCACTGGTGGCAGCTGCACCAACACACTGGACAGCAGGGCTGGGGCTCTGACATCTTGCTTACCATAAGACCAGGTAAGTAGCACCTTCTGGGCCCTCTGCGGAAGCTGTGGGGAAAGAAAAGGCCCCTACTAGCCAGGGAGAGGAGGGAGAGAGAGAAGGTCCTGCCGGATAGGACCTCCTGCCCTGAGTCCCCCCTCACCTTCCAAACCTTAAACTCTCATGTCTCCAGCCTCCTGTCCTGCCACCCAACATCCCCAAAGCCCATGCCTGTCTCCTGCAACCCCCACACCACTCACTCCCTACCCTGAACAACAGCTCAGTGGTTTGAGCATTAGGCTGCTAAACCCAGGATTGTGAGCTCAATCCTTGAGGAAGTCATTTAGGGATCTGGGGAAAATAGATTTAAAAAAAAGGGAGCGGGGGTTGAATGGTGCTTGGTCCCGCCAAGAGGACAGGGGACTGGACTCTATGACCTCCTGAGGTCCCTTTCAGCTCTGAGATGTGTATCTCCATATACCAAGGCAATGCCAGGTAAGTCTCCTATGTGAGAGAGTTTTTGTATGTGTCATTGTATCCATTTGTTCAAGAACTCTTCCTAAATGATAAGAGCTAGGACCACCAAATTTGGTATGTAGCTTCCTCATCATAATTTAAAACAAGGTCAGGGTTCAGTTGTGCCAGGACAATGGGATGTGTGTGGAATACAATTGTTTCTAAAATGGAAAGAGAGGGTTCCGGTAGCAGAGACAGTTATGTTCCAGAATGACCACAGGGTGGCAGCAAGCAAGCAAGCATGACCCTGAGAGCACCAGAGAACTGCTGAGCAGCTGCTGGCTGGGCAGTGCAGTCTCTGACACCCTGGGGAGCAATGCTGGCAGCTGGGCAGTATGGCTCCCACCCCCCAGGGCTGGCTTTGTGGTGCAGCCACCATGCACCCACAGGCCCTGTACTGAGCCACCCCACACCTCTTAACTCTCTTTCTTGACTCCTATACTCCTCCACTGCCCAAGCCTCTGCCCCAAAGGATCCAAGCAACACTGGCTGAATCTTCTAGTTAAATGATGTATTTGTAAACCAATAGCTTTGTGCTGTCTGGATATTCAGGGACTGTTGTTGCTGGTGTTTTCTAGTTTGTTTTAGACCCATGTAGTCACTGATACATGTGGATAATGTAAGGACATTTTTCTTAGTAAAAAGAATCATTACAGATAGAAATTTGCAGTATAGCAGAGTCATAGTGTGGAACATGACCACTGGCAGCACAGAAAAAAAAAGCCTATAAATACACCACCTACAGTTTTCATTAGGATCTCAGCTCACATCACATCTGTTGTATTTATTGCAGCCTCATCACAATCTATCATGTTACTAGAGAATAAGCTGACTTTGAAATGACAGACATCAGGACAAATATTTCTCAGACACCACATTGGGTACATTTCTTACCTGTGTTGAAAAAAAAATGGTAAATTTGGGAGAAAAAGGGATTGTGCTTTTAAAGTTAAAATAATTGAAAAAAGTGTAGTTACTTTAAAACTAATATTACTGAAAGCCTGCCAGAGACAAGGATTTGCAGTGAAACAAACACTGCAATATCAGGCCAAGACACTGACATCTCTGTCAGATACACTTGACAGTTAAAAGGCAACAACATAACAGTACAGCGTGACCCCTGACAGTACAGTGACAAATTCACTCACATCATAACACCATGTTATTGTACAGCCATCACAGCTGTCATATACTTAAGGGGAAAAAACACATTTTTTTTTGGTCAAAGCTTTATCCAAGTTTGAAAGACGGGCCACATAAAATGGAAGCTTCTTTTCAATGTTTGTTAGAGACTACTGAGGTAAAATTAAACAAACACAGTTCAATTCCATAAACGTTTTCAGTCCTATTAAAGATCTTCTCAAACCATGTAATAAGGGATGGTTCTCTCCTCTTAGGTCAGAGTTTCTTAAACTATATACTATGGAACACTGGTCTTCCGTGAACAACTCACAGGTGTGCCATGAGTGTCTGACACTTCAATATCATACACTGATGGTACATATTTTCTGTTATTAAAACAAGATACAATGTTACTTCTTCACTGCTTTGATACCTAATTAAAATACTTCATTTTGGTTTTGCTGTACTTGCTTCTCGTTCATTTTTTTTAATTTTTTTGTCGGACAATTTTTTGAAGGAAATTTTCATAGGTATTCCACATTAAAAAAAATTATTGTTTGGTGTTCCGTGGTCTCAGAAAGTTTAAGACACAGTGTCTTAAGCAATACAAATGCAGGCTAAATTTCCTAAATGTGAAATATTTTATAAACTCCAATATCACCTGAGGTCCTGTATGCTCAAAAACAAACAATTGCGTCATTGCCTAATTATGAGACACAGGAAATGAAAAACAAAGTCTCAAGGAAAGGCTGTCACATGAAAAGTTAAAAGAACGTGATGTTACTCTACATTTCCTTCGAGTCTTCTCTCCAAATATCACCATGAGATATTATAGTAAATTTGTAAGAATATTAATGAGTTGAGCCTTACACTACAGCCCAAACCTGAGAAATGATGAATCTCTAACACTCCAAGGCTGGCCCTCAAATCGAAATCAGCCCTGATGGGCAAACTATACCTCTATATGATAGGGTGCAAGTTATAGCCATATAATTATACTGTTATAACTATTCTGTGCCTCCTGTTACTCCATTACAATAACATTAATTTTCAAGGTTGGTATTGTCATTTTGGATGCGGTCTATGCTAATCTGAAAAAGCCATTTTTAAACTAACAGTTATTAGGTATCTACAGTTGTAAGTGTGTTAATGTGAATACACTTATTCTGGTGTTATTGTATGAGCATAATTATACCAGTGTAGCTAGTAAAATCTCTCTCTTGTAAGCAGGTGTCTCTATTGAAATACTTTTGAAACAAAAATAAAGAAAATCTAAGCATTTCCATTTTACATACAATATTTGGAAGTCTTTAGTCTGTTTGTACAAGTAGAATAAATATTGATGTCTGGTGGATGGAGAAGATTTTCCTTCAGATCAATCACAAATATTTTAGATTTAATACAAACTGAGAAGAAGAAACTCAATTTAAATCTGTATAAGAAGTGAGAAGGCTTTCCTCAAATTAGAAATTAGTTTTAAATAATCTTTTTACAAATTTACCATAATCTCTCTGAAACACATAACAGCAATTATATGACAAGGTCTAGATGTTTCTGGTCTGATCCTACACACATTTAATAGAGTTTTTTTGCTACTTTAAATGTAACAACGGATATTTAATTTATTACATATTAACTACATGGAGGTGAGATCACACCAATCCTCAGCACCACTGCGTACTCTGCGTCTACAAGCCTCGTGTCAACAACTTTGCCTCCCCATTTCTTTCATGCTCTTCAAGTCCAGCCTCTGTTAGATTTATCATTCTTTCAGCATGGAGTCCTAGCTTGACAGTCCTGCTAATGCCCTCAGATCTCTCGCTTGTTGGTTCACCAGAATGATCAACTGCTCTGGGAACAGACCCAGAACGTAATTTCTCAGTCACACAAACTGAATTCTGAACTTCACATTTTGTCAAACGCAAGTCACATTACACATCTTAGCACTATGGCTGTGCAGAAAGAACACAAGTCAGCTGAGACAGTACAGGTTGAACCTCTCTAATCCAGAACTCTCATATACAGCAACTATATGTGGCATGGCAAAACTATTTAAATATTGACAAGGCATAACATATTAATCCTATGGATTAATGAAAGTTCACATCATATTTATGTATACAAGTAATTGGAATAACAGCACGGTTGAAAAGCACACAGCCACTGTAACAAAATTTAAAAATAAGATTGCATAAACCAAGAATGCCTATCTAATAAGCACAATTTTACTGGATATAAGATTTCTTGTAATTGATATAACTTGGCTTTAAGTCTTCTGCCTCAAAATGCAAAGATAACATAAGGTAGCTGTATGTATGGTGTGAAAAGTTAAGCTGTCATTAGGATTCTACAATAAGGAGACAGCTTAAGTTCACAGAGTTAGGAAATAATTAACCCGCCGCATGATTTTAGCACATAGTCTAAAAGACCAAACTATCTCCGTAGGTAGAGCAACAAGGCCTAAAATAATCTCTCTACTCCTACAGAGCAAACAAAATATCTAGCAACTTTACTAATTTCAATTTGAGATTATATATAATTTCACAGCACAAATAAATTAAATAAGAAACTTCCTCTGTCAGGATTCTGCTCAGGCTACCAATCAATGTATATTTTTTCAGTAGCACACCTCACCTTGATAGCCAAAAGCTTCCCAAGTAAATTGGGTCTGGATGATAATATCCTTATTGGTCTTCGTCCAGTCTTGGAGTCCTTGCCCTTCCCCAATTTAAGAAGCTCTTGGTGAGAAAAACATCTTTAGGGAATTGGGCTTTTCTCTCTCCTCTTGTCCCTTCTTTGTAGACATGGTGGAACAGTGCTCAAAAAAGGGTGATTCTACATTAATCTAATCCTCTCCACAAAAGTTGTTCCACAGGTAACCCTGTAGTTTGAAAATACATTATCTATGATGTTCATGTGCTCTGTAAGCCTACTGCAGCTGGTCTACTAGGTCAGAGGTGAAAAAGAGTAGAAAATATTTCATTTCATTGTTTTTAAAACCATTTGACACATTTCTGAATTACTTAATTTTTGTTGCTGGTGCGAGATACTGGACCGACAGAGGTGGAGATAGAATACTGTCACATAGCCACAGAACAGGCATAGAAAGGGTAATCAGCTAAGACAACTCTCCATGCTGCCTTAGCAACATGCTTTAATCTCACTTTGCAGCTCATTCAATTCCTTGCATAACCTGCTGAAACTAGCAACAAAGATTGTTAATATCAGGTATAACTATAACAAGTTTCAGTTAAAACTATAGCAAGTTTCATTGGACAGACTTCTAACTCCCTTAGACAAAAAGTTAATGGGCACAAAACAGACATAACACTCCATCCACAAACCGGTTAGTCAACATTTTACTGGAGTGGGCCATTCTGTTAATGACTTAAGCATTTGCGTGTTACTGAAGAAAAATTTTTGCACCACTATTGAAAGGGAGACAGCCAAGCTGTCTTTTATATTCAAATTTGACACATTAACACCTGGTTTGAACTGGGATGCGAATTTTCTGAATCACTATAGGGGCTCGTTTGCACACACGGCTTAATCTAATTCTTGACCTTCCCCCCACCCCCACCCCTCTACTCACTGATTTGCTCACCTTGATCATTTTTTTCTGATTTGTCCTCCTTAATTACTGTTTTTGGTTCTCTGTGCCTTAAATATTGAGTCTGTTCTGGTATGGCTATGGTCTGAAGAAGTGGGTCTGTCCCACGAAAGTTCACCTCATAAATTATTTTGTTAGTCTTTAAAGTGCTACTTGACTGCTTTTTTGTTTTGAAGTTTCAGAGAGTTAGATCTGTTAGCCTGTAGCCACAAAAACAATGAGAAGTCTTGTACCACCTTATAGACTAACAGATTTTTTGGAGCATAAGCTTTGGAAGGCAAACAACCACTTTATCAGACGAGCTATAACTGGATTTATTTTAAAAAATATACATTTTTCTCACCTGAGAACTGGAATTAAATCAACACTTTCCACTTAGTTCATTAAACCAGTCATCAGATGATGGTAACCCGTGCTTTTTTTCTAGAAAAATAGGTGGCAGAACTTGGGGTCCAAACTGCCCCATGTGGGGTCCAGGCTGCCTCCTGTTGGGGCCCTAACCACCCCCCAGGGGGCCAAAATAACACCCTGGTGGCTTAATTCTCTGCATGCAATCCAGGCAGCCCCATGCTGGGCCCAAGCTGCACCTGGCACCTTAACCACCGTCCTGGGGGGGGCCCCAAGCTGCCCTCCCCAGCAACTTAGCTGCCCCCGGAGGGTCCAACCCCCTCCTCTGGCCCTCGAGCCACCCCCACGGCAGGCCCCAACCACTCCTGGTGGATTACCGCCCCCCACACACACAGCCCCCAAGATGCCCTCCCAGGCTTATCCCCCAGTGCAGTCCTTCAGCCCCACCCCAAAGCTTAACCACCAGACTTCCTCCCCCCTGTTCAGCCCTCAAATCACCCTCTGATCCCCCACCTCACCTCCTACCTTTGATGCCTTGCCCTGCTTTTCCATGTGGCTGGCGGCATTTCAGAGAGGGCCAGAAGTGGAGAAGGAGTCAGCCAAGGCAGCTTTGTCAGGAGCTGCAAATGGCTCTTAAAGAGACAGATGTGTCTTGGACTAAGCTGACCAGCCAGTTTTTGAACAAAGGTGCTGGAACGCCGTTTCAGGATGTTCCAGCAGGAAGAACATGCCTTGATAGCAACTTTACTCACTACTGACCTCGTCTGGATTTTAATCAGTGGCCTAAGGTGTCTTCTCTCACTACTTGTCCCCTCAACCATCTAACGCTCTCTTTATACCTTATATGATTCACAGTCTGTACATCTCCGTCGTCCAATGTATGTGACATTTCAAAAATAAAACACACTGTTCTTTACTCAGCAGAAAAGTTTCCTTAGCAATATTTTATTTTGGAGCAATTCAAGTATTCTGCACTAGCATGCGTGTGGCTGAAATTCAGGAGAAAGGCTAAAAGAAAGAATTAAATAAGTTCCTTCACCTTCGCTGCCATCTACTGAATGATCCACAAAAAGCATATATATGTGGTCCTAGAGCAAATCACTTGTCCTGCTCTGATTACTGAAAGCAGAAAGACATGAGGTTAAATACACCACTGCAAGTCTCTTCTTGCTTTAGAAACTCAATCTAAAAATTCCTTTTAAATAAAGTCCTTTTCTAGACAATAGGATACACACACATACAACACACAAATATTCAAGAGTCAATGTTACTATACTTTTCTGAAGATTAAAAAAAAGTACAAAACTGTGTTACTATGCTGCCTCCTATTGTCAAGAGTGTATAAAAACAGGTAAAGATGGCTGAATCACAAAATCATTTATCACGACCATAAAAATAAGACTTCCAAATTTAAGATATTCTAAAGAAAGGCCCAGCTGAACATTATGCACTTGTGTGGCTTTCAGGTACTACCTTCTACTCCCATCTCTGCCACAGCCAATATGGTAAGGATATATTTCAATCACTTAGAAAGTATTTTTTAAAACATGTATTTCCTAGGAATGAGAACTATAATATATTACTTGAAAAGAAGTTCTTTCATATTAGCTCATTTGCCTTAGTGTTTGATCTCGCAAATCCAAATATAAAATGTAAACAATTTAGTTGACATTTGCAAACAAATAACATTTTCATTTCATATGCATTGAATAACTTTACAATCTTGGGCAAGTTTCTTAATCTCTCTATACTTTGACTTCCTCATTTGTAGAACTAAAAGTAATGCTTATCCTCACAGGTGTGTTGTAAGGCTAGATTAACTGACATTCAGAAATTCCTTTGCAGTCATGCTGAAGTCAATTCTGAGAAGCCAAGAAAGAAGGGTTACAGATAGTTTCAGCTGAATGGGTGTTTCTGTAGATGAGAGTCTGATATGGGAAACCTTTGTTGACATTATTCTGCACTGGAAGAGCAGTGCAAACAGGGGCATTCAAAACAAGCGTGCACACACACATACACACACATTCTCCACTTACTTTTTCCTTATTGTTAGGTCTGATAGTGGTACACATCTGAGGCCAGCTCCTAACACCATGAGGGAGGATGTTAACAACATTGTTACTCTGAGACCTAGGACAAACAAAAATTGCAATACATTACTATTTTCAAAAATAATGCAGCAATACTGCTAAGAATGAAGCTTAATACATGCACACATGTAACATGAAATCACTTTTTGACACACACCATTGTTTTCACACATACCTACACAACCATGAAGCCTTGTTATTACTGATCTCAACCATGACTTCACATTATGTAATAGAGACCTCTCCATAGTCAAAGCTCCAAACTTTTAAGTATTTTGTAAGATCAGGGTCAATCATATATAAGCATTTTTTTGGGAAGAGAACAAACCATATAGGTCCTATGTACCACGCCTTAAAGGCCCCATGCCAGGGGACTCCACAGTCAACCCAACAGGTACCACTAAGGGAAAAATTCTCCAATCATTGTGCACAGGACACATGCACACACACCTGTTGGAATACACATGAGGAAATAGGAAGGAAGATCAGTGTGGATGAGATTGAACTAGAGAACACAGAGAAGTTCACATATCTGGGGAGCAACGTAACATATAATTTAGACTGTAAAACGGAAATAGCGACTAGAATAGTGAAAGCAAGCGAGTTTGAAGGGGATGGATAAGATCTGGAAAAGCAAAACGATTAGCACAGGAACAAAGCTCATCTTGAAAATGTGTGTATCCAGCAACATGTTGTATGGATGTGAGACGGGTGATAAATTCAAAGAGAAGGAGACTGGCATTCAAGAGAAAGATCCTGATAATAGGATGGATGCAGAAGGTCACCAACAAGGAATTATATAGGAAGATACAGCCAAAAGAGAACCTACCGAAGGTTATATAACACAAGTTACAGCTATTCGGGCATATCTGTAGAATGAACGAAGAACAAAAAATCAAGACCATGGTATTCAGCATAATGGATGGTTCAGATAGGAGAGGCAGGCCCTACAGAGAGTGGGTAGATGATATAGTGGCTTGTTGCAGAGCTAGTCTCCAGAAACTAAGCCACTCCACGCTGGACAGGAAAAGATGGAAGGATATAATGAGAGAGGCATAGACACCAATGGGCACTGAGCCCTTGGTTATTGGTAATGATGATGACTCACTTGAAGAATTATTCACTAGAAAAAGTTGCTTCCTTTGAAGTCCTTGACACTAAGACAAAGTTTAGATGTGTTCACATGAAGCTGTTAGAGGTTGTATGTATAATACATTAAAAATAAGTTACAGTTGACTGATTCATTAAATATTTTCCCTCCATACCTGTGATTCAGGATTAAGAAGCTGCTAGATCACAACCACTTTCATCCTTAGTGCTGTAATTTCATTTTCCAACAGTTTGCATACCACAAAATATATCAAAACAAAAAAGCAGTCAAGTAGCACTTTAAAGACTAACAAATTATACAAAATATATGTTTGTTACCAGCAAACAGAAGGAAAACAGATATATCTTGACAGAGTTGAGTCTTGATAGCCTTATGAAATACAGTATATAAGGAACGAAACAGCAGTTTTAAATTTCATAAATACATAACCATGAATTTAATATCTACATGGCCATACAATTTAAAGTTAATACGCAGCAGAAAAAAGCATTCCATGTTGCAGGATTCCTGTGTCCCAGGGAGTAGAGATTAGCAGAATAAAAAGAAATCCTTAATTATTCAATTACTTAAAACTTCAATACTATTAGACAAATAAGAAATCTTAATAAATGTTTCTTGTTCTAAACTCCCTTTCTATAAACATGTATAGATTCTGGGCGTAACCATTTATGAACTATATTGTTATGGGAGTTGCCATTTTTTCCTGAAGGTTTCATCCCGTGACACAATCTCTAATTTTGAGAGACTCCAAGATGATCCTGAAGAGTTGGCAACCCTCATTCTTACTTAAAACACACAATTAACTAAGTCCAGCCCTAATTGCAACAGGAGTGTGCCATCTATGCATGCAAGGTAAGTTTTTTGTGCCCCCTAAAAAACTAACTGTCTGTCGTCCCCTTCTGTCCAATCTCCTTACCCAAATGAGCATGGAGAAGGATGACATTTTAAAACAGCATCCTCCATGTGGTGTGACCTAGCTTTTTATTTGCTTGTATTTTATAAATTCTTCCATTCTATATCATATACACTTTGACTAGCTTGCACTTTGCACAACACTATTTCTCTGTAGGAGTTTATGGCATAGATTAAAGTTCAACACAGGTTGCTGTATGAATCCTCATTAATGGGAAAACAGAAGTGTGGAAATTAAAGAGGCTATCAAGTACATCCAGGCAGGGAATGGCAGCGATCACGGTTACTTTGTTTTCCTCATCAGTACAATCCTACAGACCAAGCCAGTTCAAATTCCCACTACTAATGTAAAATAGAATACACAAGGCAAGCAAGTGTACAAGTGAATAATCTGTGACAGAAGAAGGCTAGTGGCAAAAACTTTTGATCAGTTTAGCACAAAATGTGTTAATTTAGTGCAAGAGACTGTATAATGAAGCATTTTTTTTAAACTTTAGGGACCCCAAAGTGGTTCTTTAATTGGATTGCATGGGCTGGCTTCAATTTACTGGGACCCAGGGCTGAAACCCTGGGCCATGAAGTTCAGGTTACAGACCCCCTGCTTTGGTCTGAAGCCCTTAGGTTTCAGCTTTATCCACTCAACATCTCGTCCCAAGGGCAGTGGGGTTCAGGTAAGCTTTGATCCTCCCTCTTGAGGTTTTATAGTAATTAATGATGTTTGAGAGCCTCTTCTACATAGCTAAGAGAAATAACAGTGAAAGGTCAAAACCTAAACTGCAATATCACAATGCAGGAAAAGAGCTGAAACAATGTTTCACTGAAGTGTATAATATGCAGTAACAGCCTGTAATGCTGAATCCATCTACTTTTTTGTCACTGAAAAGAAAGCGTGGAACAGAACAGGATACAATGGCCTGAACAGTCTAAAAAAATTCAGACATCATGAAAGAAGCCAGCAATACCCTAGCATCCTGCATACAGTTATAAACATTGGGACAAGCTTGCACTGAACTTCAGTTAGATGAACAACAGTGAATTACTGACATGACAAAACATTGCGAAATAGCCTAATTCTGACAATTAATCTGTATTGTATGTCATCTTAGAAAACAAGAACTAACATTTCTTGGGTATAAGGAATCGAACAATTCTTTGAGTGAGGATAGTTATGTAAAAAATTTAGAATTAGTCAGGGAGTTCAAACATTACTCAAGCACCACCTGTAAACCTGCAATGTATTTTCTGAAACAATCAGAATTCAAAATGATCTAACTGCAGCAGTAAGTAATGTCCAATTTAATGTCCTTGTCAAAGAAACTGAAGAAAACCGTTTGTTACTTTACTGGATGAAACCTCAAATATATATCACCGGTAAGTCTCAGCTTTTGACTATACTGCCTTACATGAAGTTGCAGAACGCCCAGTTAATTTTACTACTGTTAGAAACAAATTAATTGCATCTGGCCTTTACCATTAAGTTGAACTAATGTGCATGAAGTTTAAATTCAGTGATAAGTTGGTAGCTCAGACACAGGATGATGTAGAAGTAACAGCTGGTCATGTAATTGATCTTCAGAAACACATTTGTGACGTTCTCCTGTGTAGTTTTTGTTCATTGCTACATTCATTTTCTAAATCCTGCCCTCAGTTTTACAGCATACAGTATCAGATTCTTTTAAAAATATTTTAAAAACATTTAGAAGGAATGAATGTGTTTTTCCCTTCATCGCCCTCGCAGGCTGAAGTTCTTCAAAACATAGTGAAACAAAGACAGCCTTCTATACATACCTCAATACCAGGACTTTAACAGGCTTCAAAAGAGATCGTCCCTGAAATTAGCTGACCCCCAACCTGTCATATGTAATCTGAACCAATGGAAATTTCACGTATGTTCATATAAAAAAAAATTCAGCACATGTAAGCAAATAAGTAGGTAGAATGTAAAAACTTTGTTAATCAGTAATAAATGCAAATATACATGCAGTAAATACTCGAGTTATGCAGAGGGTTGCGTTTCTGCAATCCTCAGAGTAACTCGAATTTTCATACAGCCTGGTTTCCAGCTCTACTTTGCATGCAGGAGTCGGGAAACTGACCAGCTCACCAGTTAGTGGAGGGGAGCCAGAAACCAGGGGCAGCCTGACTCCCCACCACTCCTTGAAGCGAGGAAACTGACCAGGATTGCTGCCCTGCTCAGTTTCCAGGCTCTGCAAGTGGAGGGGAGCCAGGCTGCTGCTGCATGGTTCCCCACTCCTGCCTTCTGGCTGCTTGTGCCACCTACGAAACTGATGAGCTCATGGATGGTCAGCTTCCCATTCCTGCAAGCAGGGAGCTGGGAACCAGGCTAATAACCTTCTCCCTTGCTCCCTCCAGCTGCACATCTGTCAGATAATCATGCAGCTGGGGAAAGGGAGGAGGCGCCAGTTGCAGGGCAGCAGGCATCTCCACCCCCTCAGCAGGTATTCACACAGCTTGCTCTGCTGGCCGGGCCCTGCCCAGCTGGCTGCCACAGGGCTGTGAGGTCTCTCCGCCCCGCCCAATGGCACTGGCCCCCACCCCTCTCACATAAATGGGATATATGCTTATTCTGAATGCGCATATCTCAGGGGATTACTGTACCTAAAAACAGTAACATATTTCAAAAAATTCAATGAACTGGAGAGTGCTTTATATATATAAAAGCTCTGTATACTGCTACTTCAAGACCCCATCCCACCCATTCTCCAGTTTGGGGGGGGGGGGGGTATCAGGTCTCTGCTGTTTAAAGAGCTCATCCCCCATCAACCTCCTGGGGAAAGTTAAAGAAAAGAACAAAAGATCAACATAATTACACTTAAAATATAAATAAATAAATAGAAACCTGAACTGTCTCGGAAACTGAACAAAAGTGCTGTCCCACTAGAAGCTTATCCCCACTCAGCTGCCTCTGCTACAGGTGCTTCTCAGCTTGCTCAGGCTGGGAGATGAATGGTCCAGCACTCCCAGGAGACAGTGGCCCCCTATGGGGCAGGAGGGCTGGCAGCAGAGGTCAGCCTAGGCCAGGAAGGCTGCAAAGGTACTCACCACAAGGTGGGGGGAAGGAGACAGGGACTGTAAATGAAGCCAACCCTCTGCCAACAGCAGACAGAGGCAGGGATGCAGGCAGCTGAGTTGAAAGTGGCTGCAGGATACAGTGGAGAGCCCCCACAGGGAGAAGGGGACAGGAGAAGCCAATTGTGCTGCACCTCCCTTTTGAAATTTCATGCCCCCACCCCCCAGTTTACACACACCTGCTCTAAAACATATGGCACTGACCGGAAAACAGGATACTGGGCTAGATGGACCATTGGTCTAACCAAGTATGGCTTTTCATATAGTCTCAAGGTGGAATTTTCACTCAAGGATTCCATAAACTAAGCAAAGAAGAGAAGCTCTGCTTAAACTCTTCAGAAGTGTACAGTAAAATCCAGCAAATCTGAACACTCAACTTTCGTTTCAACCAAGACTTTTCTGACAATGCTTGATGATTTTCAGTTTATGTTTCTCCTTTGCCTCTGGACAGTAGATCTGAAGTGACAGAAGAATTAGCTGATGTTCTTCAAACCAAGATGAATAATACTGGTTTTGTATTCAGATTTGTGAAACAGAATAAATTTATCAAAAGCATCAAACTTTTGATTAATTTTGGGAAGATGTGTCAGACCAAGATGCACATGAACCTTTAAGAGATACATTTCCTGGATGCTACAGTACTAATCAAGGATGGCCTGATCAGTACCACACTGTACCGAAAACCTACTGATCACTATACTCATCTACACCCTTCTAGTTTCCATCCTGCACACGTGACTAGATCCATTGTTTACAGTCAAGCTCTTAGGTATAATCGCATTTCCTCTGATCCAACTGACAGAGACCAAAAACTACAAGAACTTTACCAAATATTCATTAACCTGAATTACCCACCAGGAGAAGTAAAAAAACAAATCGACAGGGCCAGACGCATACCCAGAAACCAGCTACTCCAAGATCGGCCCAAAAAAGCCAAGAACAGAACACCACTGGTCATCACCTACAGCTCCCAACTCAGACCACTGCAACGAATTATTAAAGACCTACAACCTATTCTTAATCAGGATGCTACACTCCAGAAGGCCCTGGGTGACATGCCTGTTCTCTCCTACAGACAACCTCCCAACCTCATGAGGATCCTTACTAACAGCCACAGTCTATATCCCAGGAACACCAGTCCTGGGACCTTTCCCTGAAATAAAGCCCACTGCCAGCTTTGTCCACATATCTTCTCTGGAAATACCATCACTGGACCTAACCAGGTTACTCACAGAATCATGGGCACTTTCTCATGCTCCTCTACTAACATCATATATGCCATCATGTGCCAACAATGCCCGGATGCTTTGTATATGGGACAGACTTCTAACTCCCTTAGACAAAGGGTCAATGGGCACAAAACAGACATCAAAACACTCCAGATCCACAAACCAGTTAGTCAACATTTTAATGGAACGGGCCATTCTGTCAATGACCTCAAGGTACGTGTGTTACTGAAGAGAGATTATCGCTTCGTTTTAGAAAGAGAAGTGGACGAACTGACATTTATATTCAAATTCGGCACATTAACACATGGTTTAAATCGTGATGGGAACTTTCTGAGTCACTATAGGGGCTCGTCTGCATACTTGACTCAATCTAATTCTTGATCCCCGCCCCCGCCCCTCCAGTCTCTGATTTGCTCACCTTGATTATCTTTTTCTGATTTGTCCTCCTTGCTTACTGTTTTTGGTTCTCTGTGTCTTAAATATTGAGTCTGTTCTGGTCTGGATATGGTCTGAAGAAGTGGGTCTGTCCCACAAAAGCTCACCTAATAAACTATTTTGCTAGTCTTTAAAGTGCTACTTGACTGCTTTTTTTTTTTTAAAGAGAAAACTGAATAACATGTAAGCATCTATTCTTTGATGGTATCAACAATGTCAGCAAACTGATGTCAATACAAGTGTAGAGAAACTTGAATTTATCCAAAAAGATTCATGGGATTCCAAAAACACGTTTTCCATTTGATACCCTCAGATCTCTGCAAGCATATATTTTTCATGTTAGGTGGCTGCACTCTGAACTGTTTACTGTGCAGGAATCAGAACAGCAACAAGGGAAAGATGAAATTTACTTGTATGGAACTATTCATATACTGGATTTACATGTTTTGCTTGCCAGAGACCAGCAAGTCAGATGCCTTAATTCTGACTAATCCCAACTCTACCACCACACTGGAGCAGAGTTTTTCAACTTCAAAAGTATAGTAATATTTCACGCGCAACCCCCAGCACATTAAACACCAGCCCAGACTGGCTTTAGTGATCATCAAAAGGGAAACTGCTTACGAATCTGTGCAGTTTACCAGATTTCTACACTTTGGAGTTTCTTCAAGATAGAAAATGGATTTTCCGTTTCAGCAGAAAGGTTAAGTAATCACATATTTGTATACTCTTTATATTTGACTATTAGTATTTGTCAAAACATAAGTATCTTGTTTGTTAATTGCTAGATGTAGGTTTTTAGAAGATAATTTCATCTGTCATCTTAAAATGCCTCAGTAACAATTTCAGCAAACCACCGAATACAATCCGTATCTGATACCAGTTGCCAGCAACAGCTAATTTTCCTTGAGTAAGACAAGGTTCCAGAGAGATATGACCAATTTTTGACGTGAGCACAATTAGCATCTAAACCATTTCTAAACTGTACAGATTATCATACTACAAACACTGATAGTTTGCTCAGAACTGTAAAAAGACAGCTAAAAATGCAGGTCCATACCCCACCGAGCATATAAGGTAAGGCAATGCCACAGTATAATTTTCAACTCAGTTTCAACTAGCATGGCTGACTCTCAATATTCTTTCATTAAACTACTGTTAATAACTGTGGTAGCAAGTGTCTTTCATATATCAAAAGGCTTGGGCTGGAAAATGGTTGTCTTCATGCAATGGGCTCAGCAAACTTTGTTTTGCAACACAAAGAGGACCAACATGTTTTATGAGCAGTTCAGCTAGCTAGCCTTCTGACCAGTTTGTGTTGGCTCTCTCTAGAAAAACCTTTGAGGACACCTTTGAGGAAATTGCCCCATATGCTGCTGACGTCACACAGCTGGTCAATTGAGTGTACGAAGGCTAGGACACTATTGGATAAGTACCCAGATTTTTTTTTAGCTTGCATCAGAACTAGTACAGTTCAGAAGCACAGTAAAAGGGAGGGATGCACAAACATAGTTGTGATGGCTGAAAAGCAATTTTGCAGACATGAGAACTTACTAAAATCCATAAACCTTATTTTTAAAACTACCTCTCACATTGCCTTAAAAGCAAAACAAAACCACTTCACCCCCCATTACCTATGCAAGCAGAGAACTCTGACTGGCTTCTCTTTTAAATTCTGTTTATTTCATTGTTTATTGCAGCCTCCAATCCCATTCCCAAATTCTATTCGTCAGTTCTTTTTTCACTTGTGGCATCCTGTCTATGTGGCTTGCGAGTTCCCTGAGCACAGCTTGTTTTTTTGTTACTTGTCAGTATAATAACAAGTACAACAGATCCCTTACTGCAACATAAATCAAGATGTTTCCTACATCCAGTTAATGTGGCTGCATCTATAGTTAATTATGAAAAAATCATATTACAGGTCTAAAAGTGAATAAAGGCCAAAAGATGAAGAAACACAATGGGGGAGGGACCTGTTAATAGCTATAACTTACTTTTCTGTCCCTTAGGCTATGTCTACACTACAAAATAACTTCAGAATTGCTTACTTTGAAGTACAACTTCAAAGTGGACCATCTACACACAAAAAGCAGCTGTCCTTTACTTCGAAATAGGGTCCCTCTACTTCAAAGTAGAGTGTATACACACCAATAGCCACTACTTCAAAGTAAGGGGACAGAAAATGATGCAGGCAGAGGTTGCATGACTGACAAGCCCTTCCAGGCTCGCAACCGTCTAATCAATCCCTTAAAAGGGCCCCTCCCAACACCTCCACGCTGGCTGTCCATAAGGTTGCCAGGCTGCACACAGCAGGGCAGACTGCGTGCTGGGGAGCAGAGATTCACACAGTGCCTGCCCAGACAATCCCCAAGGAGGACCTCCTCAGTGCCATGAATGGCCCGTGGGATCCTGACTGCTGAGGGGCTCCCTCCTGGCAAGGGTTGGGCTGCCTTTGGTGCCCTGCTCCATCCCCAGGCTCTCTGACGTCCCAGTTGCCCTGTATCTAATGGCTGCAACCTCCAGCGGCTTGGGAGAGGCTCAGGTGGACAATGCTTGGCTGGTTGTCCCGGAGGGGAGGGTGATGATGGGGGTCCCATCACTGGAGCCCTTGCCATCGCCCTTGGTCTCAGTGGGATGGTCTCTATACGGGGGGCTGGTGGTGCTGGAGGGGCCCACCTCCTCATCAGTGTCTCCGGGGTGGGGGGCAGTGTCCACTAGGTGCTCTGGGGTGGCCATCTCCCTTGGACCCAGGAGCCTATGCAGCTCCCTGTAGTGGGGGCAGTATACAGGCTGTGCTCCCAACCATCTGGCAGCGTTGCAGGCTTTGCAGCAGGCCTGCCTCAGCTCCTTCACCTTGATCCAGACGCTGCTCCTGGTGCGGCTGAGGTGGCCTCGGGCAGTGAGCCCATTGGCCAGCCTGTGATAGGCCTCTGTGTTCTGCTGCTGGGTACTACGTTGGCGAAGGACCTCTTCCTCCCCCTATAGAGCGAGGAGGTCCTTCAGCTCCTCCTTGGTCCAGAAGGGTCCCCTCCTAGCATGTGCCTTGTCTGGGTGCTGCGACCCATTGGACTCATCATCCGGGGCCTCTGGGGGAACAGGGAGTCATGACATGCTGCCATGGTGGCTGGATGGTGCAAGTGCTGGTTGGAGCCTTGAGCAGGGGCAGTCCAACTGGGAGCTCGTGCTGCCTCTGCTTGTGGCAGGCTCTCAGCTTCCTACCTGGGGTTGCCGGGGAATTGGTTCCTGTCAGGTGGCCAGCAGGGACCACAAAACCATGCCTGGGCTGGCTACAGTGTCTCCATGCTCCATGGGCAGCTGCTGCCATAGCAGACCCCTTACTTTGAAGTAGTGAGTGCAGAACATCTACACCCTCCCTACTTTGAAGTTTAACTTTCAAGTAGGGCATTATTCCATTCCCAGGAATGGAGTAGTGACTTTGAAGTAAGGAAAAGCACGTGTAGACACTCTGCAGGCTATTTCAAAGTTAACTTCCAAGTTATTCTCTAGTGTAGACTCAGCCTTAGTGTTTATTAATTTGGGTGCTTTCAGAATAAAGGGGAGAACAAACACACAATAACAGAAAAAATATGAATGTATGTGCTTCCTGTTAATATGAACTAGTGGTTTTCTTAAATATTTTGTTTTCACATAACCATTGCAGAATTATTTTCTAACAAAATATAATTTTAATGATGGAAAAGTAATCTTTTATTTATAATTTCTGGTATTACAGCTCCTAGGAGCCTTAGTCTTTGACACAAGCATCATTTTGCTAGGTATTGTACAAACGGAAAAGACCCTCCCCTTCCCAAAAGAGCTTACAATCAAAGTTGTGTCATCTATTCAGAACAAGCCTCCTTCCCGCACTATGAAGCAACATAAGCCCCAAAATGAGAGACGCTTGATCATTTTTAAAAAAGTAAATATTAACTATTTTCAGATTGTAAGATTAAGTTAATTAGGAAAGCATGCAGGATATACTCAAAAATCTATACATACAATCAGTGGCAACAACAGCCACCACAAGCCTGGGGACAAGATGGGAGGGAAGCCAGCTCCCTGCCCCAAAAAGGGTGGGACCAAGGGCAGAAGGGCAGTCAGCCCTGGGCCACACAACATTCCCTGAGAGTCACACATGGAGTGATGGGAGCAGTGCTCCGTAGCATTTCAAAGGAGTCCAGAGCTCTAGGCTCAGGGGCAACTGTCGCCTTTGCACCCGCCCCCGGGGTCAGCAGGCCTGTATACAGTGTATTGTGTGCCTGATGCTCTTAATAAAATCAAACAAGAATAAGATAAAAACAAAAAACAAAGAGAGCTGGCAATAAAGTACTCAAAGTTATTCTTCTGAATTTTCTGCATCCTTGCTTGGATAGCAGCACATCCAAAAGTCAGACTATTGCTCCAAATAAAAATAATGTAGGCACATTACTGTAATTGTGAAGGATGGTCAATGAGAGACTTCCAGGAGATGGTTAAAAGCACCATGAAGAATACATCAAGGATTTCTATTAGCTGTCAAGCTTATTTGCCGGATTAAGCATTTAATCACTGCATATTACTGTGAAACTGGATTTTAATTTCCAGTGTTTGGAATGCATTGAACAGTTTTCTGAGGATATCAGTATTGATAACCAGGAAATTTCAGCAGGTGATGTGGACAGCTCATAGCTCTAGGAAATTGATGTATAGGGTGAATGAGATTATTGACCATCTGCCTTGCACTCTGCAATGTGGAGACGTGATCTCATGGTCAAAGGAGGTTGGAGGAAAGGAATTCTGAAACAGATGATACTGGCCTGTGTTCAAAGTAATGAAATTACCTAGATTTCCATGAGGGCATCTCTGCAGAAGAATCCAGGCCCAGGCCTAGTGCCCACTGCAGTGCTTTCTCCTTGAGAAGTTTTAATCTAATGTCCCAATTTTTTTTTCCCTCTTCCTGAGGAAAGTTTTAGGCCAAGGCAGTGGAAACACTTTTGTGTGTCATATCCCTCTCCCAGACAGGATGCACTGCAAGTAACCATCTGTTATCAGGAAGGTGGCTCTCAAGAAATGCACCTCTTAAACTAGGGGAATTCACACATACGGATAAAGAAAAAAACTTCCTGATCAGGAAGGGTTAAAATCAGCGAAATGGAAATCTAAGCTCTAAAATAACCGTGAAGACAAAGTTAAAATTTAAAAAAATATTTTTTACACAAAGCAGGATACTAACTACGCTACCTAGTAAGAGAACTGGAGAAGTGGGCTCTGCTACCACTTCCATAACAAACCAAAGGTAGTAGAGAAGGACCTGGGAGCAGCTGGACTCCATAATGCTATATATACATCCGGCACACAGAGCAAAAAGGAGGGAGGTGTGTACATGCAGTCCAACAGCACTACTGATGAAGATCTCTGATCCGAGGCACAGGGAGTACTACCATACCTACGAGGGGAGCACCCAGATGGACATCATTTGCAGAAGAGCTTCAAGTTTTCTTTCTAGCCAGCTAAATATTTACACCTATTTATTCCAGTAGTTCCCAAGTTGCTAACAAAAATCCACCATTACAATATAAAAGGCTCATTCTTATTAATATTTATATTTTGGTGGCACATGAGCTCTAATGCCTTTGTTTCCCTGATGCAACCTTGTTTGTTTTTGTTCTCCCTCTTTCCTTTTTTTGTGGTTTCTATTCTAGCTGTGAAAGCTAAACTGAAGAAATGAGTTCCTCATACAGCTGATCAAAAAAGTGAATTCTCGTCTGCTGTAAACATTCTGTTTTTCCTGTGGAAATGTCAATATGTTGGTGGAAATTCAAATATTAAAAAAAGTCGAGCTAAAAAAATTAAAATATTTTGCTCTGGAAATGCGACTGCAGTGCCTCATGAGAACTGTAGATAGACTTCCTCATGCTCCCATTCTTATGTATAAAATGCTGTTATTGTTGGATTACATATCTTAACTGATGCACCACAGTCTTCCCTCTTAGACAGGGAAATGTTGCATCATGGAAAATGATACAGAAGAATTAACAACCAAATTTAAAAGCCCATGAGGCAACATGCAAATGTTGGTACTAAAACACTTTCAGGCAACTGTTTTAAATTTTGAATGTGTTCTGTCAAAATTATTGTAGGCATACTTGCATATAAACATGTTTAAACATTCAAAGCCCTTTGTGATTTATTTAACAAGTACCAGAGTTTGAAAGAAAACATTTAATATACCTGACCTCTTCCGTAATTAGTCTTTCCAATAGTACAAACCCAAGAAAAGAATCATGAAAGATTACTGTGAAATGACTGTTAAAACTGCAGCATCATTATGGGAAAATATAATAAAAGTTTTAAATAAAATATATTATTTCTGCAGATTACTTGTCATCGGGGGGGGGGGGGGGGGGGGGGAGAAACAGGTCCTCTGCTGAACAAGGGCCTTGAATAGTAAGAGAGAGGTAGCCATGTTAATCTGTATCCTAACAAAACAAAAAAGCAGACGTAGTACTTTAAAGACTAATAAAATAATATATTAGGTGATAAGGCCTTGAAGTCTGAAGTGAGTTCAGTCCAGACAACATAGAGGCCATTGCACAGATGATCATCAGTCAAAATAGAATAATTAAATAATTTACTATTGTTCATTGTTAAGACACCTGACTCTTGCATTTATATCAACTCAGGAACAAACAAAATGTTAAATACCCACTTCCTCAAGTGTGGATACATGTCCACCCCATTGGTTGTCCATAAAGTTTTAGCTGAAGTTTCAGTGTGCTGTACCTTAAGCACTTCACTTATTTGTATATCAGTAAGCTCCAGCAGCAGTTTTGCTTTTTTAAACACCTGGATAGGATGCTTTTTCTTGATCACATTAAATGTCATTTATCTGTACTATGAATGGGTTTCTTGTAAAGATGATGTCCTTAATACTTTCCAATTCTTAAAATATCTGCTGCAAGTTTTGAAGAAGCCAGTCCAGAGATGATACCATCTGCTTCACATTTGCAATCTACCCGCAACTTAGCAGCGTCAAGAAATGCAGCATCTTCCTGGTTTCCAAATCACTTTTGAAAAGACTAAGTTTGTTTTGAAATGAAACAACACTGCTGTGAAGATCCAGTACATTTCAACTTACTGCCATAGTAACGATCATCATTTAAGTAGACTATCAAATCAAGAAAAAAGGCCAAGATGCTCGTGCTTGTAGCATCCCTGAAAAATGCATAAAGATCTGCCCCTTTTTTCTGTAATGTTATGTACATAATCTCCATAAACCATGAATTTTCCAGAGCCTGGTAAACATATGCCTTCTGCTCTGCCAGTGGTGGTCATCAAGAATAAAAATATCATGATAATCAACAGATACTTCTGAAAACAAGATTTTGAACTGCATGTGTTTCAGTCATGTCTTCAACCGAAGGAAGTGAACAAGTTTAAACACTATTGACTTCACATTAGCATACTCACTGCTAAGGTGTGAACAAAGTGCAGTATGGTGGATTACATAGTGATAGCAAATCAAATTGGGGTTCAGATCTTGCATACATTTCACAAGCCCTTGGTGAATATCAGCCATGGCAGGAGCATCACCTTTCTGATACAATTTGATTTGCATCAAAATCTTCAGTAGACAAAATAATGTAAGCAGAATTAAAACAAATCCTTACCTGTCGTGAGATTTTTGTGTCACAAGAGACAACTAGTCCTCCACAAAATCGTCTCTATTAAAAACACAGATATAACACAAGCTGAGCTGTGTCCCCAATAATCACAGGATTTGTCCACTGCTGTGTAAAATTCTGCTATTTTCAGTTTCTCGCACAACTACTTGGAAAAATCGCATTCCATCATCTCAGCGCACCTTAACAACTGTTGTGTCTGACACTGGCAGTTGTCAGAAGGCATCAACAGTGTCATCTTATCTGCAAAAAGAGTATCAGCTGTAGTAACCAAACCCTGCTTAATAAAGCCCACATCTGGAAAACTTCCTTTAATTTTGCCATTGCCCCCACACGCCTCAGTGACACTTCAGTTTCTTCTTCCTGACCACAGGCGGCCCTGAAATATTTGTGCTCTGAAAATATGCATCCGTTTAAGAAGTGGTCTCGTCTGATGTTAAATAGGAGCCTCATAGATGTTTGTGATAAAAATCCACATCCCTCTTTTTGCAGCATTTCACAACTTTCATGTCACCTGGGATGGCCAGAGCTTCCATAGTTAGTCTCACATGCCTGTCAGGCTCTATATACAGGGGGCAAGGGGCCTCTGTTCCCCTTGAGTTACAAGTCAGCCCCAGGCAGTCAGAGTTCCTGATGTCAGCTCTGGCCACCCCAGGGTGTCACATAACCCAGGGGGAAGAGGGGAGCAGGTATTCCCCCTGCGTTGCTTAACTGGTGCCTGTGTTGTGACTCATTTACCCAGGGGCACATAAAACAATTTCCACAGTTGGGCTAAACTGCAGGTGTAATTGGGCTGCTGCTGTGTCTTCTGGCCATTTGAGTATGCTGTGCACCCTCCAGAGCAAGCACTCAGGCTCCTTTGCTTATGCTGCTCCTCAGTTGCAGACCAGTGGTGACCAGAGGACAGTGAAGATGGCAGCAGCTGGATGAGTGTTGGTGCCAAGCTCCTCCACTTTACCTGCAGCCCCAGCTCCAACAAGCCCAACAGCATGCAAATGGCTAGTGCATGTACCCTGATTATTTAACATTAATAAGATGTTATCAATATAAAAATACATGTATGAAACTCTCTCAAAAAGCTTGTTTCCTGGACATTGTGGCTATTATAAAACAAATGTAAACAAGAATGGCAGACATGAGTAGTCTGTTTGCCCCCTGCCTACCATGAAGGAGTTAAATGCAATTCTATCACTTAATTCCAATGTATTAGGCACTGAGCATACACAATGTATGCATTTGGATATTGCCAGGACAAGCTACACACTTTATCTATAAGTAATCCTATTTCACCCTGTTGAATGTTTTCCCTGCGTTGAAACATTATTACATCAAGAACGGCGTTGCATTCACTTTATATTCAGTATACTAATGCTCATGTCACCTACTGATTTTCTGTAGTTCAGCTCTCTCATATGATCCGATTTTCTTTCTCTAGTGATTCAAAGTTAGTGAAGATCTTAACTCTGAGGCTGAAAGACACATGCAGATTTAACAGGATTTTCAAGACTACTCAGTATATAAAGCTAAGTATGTGCACATACTTTACTGAACTGGCACTAAACGAGGAACTAATTTGCCTTTGTCTTAATCTTTGAAAATACAGATTTTTAAACTGGAACCTTCTGGTCAGAATAAGCCTGTTAAATTTGTAAACCCAAGTCGTCCTTCGCCACAGGAATTTACCTATACTTAACTTCATCTTTAAATAGCTTCTTCTGAAAAGAATCTCTCAAATGTCATCTCTTTCAAAATGTATTCATTTAGTAAATTAATCCCTTCCACTAAACTTGTCATGTTCAGATTAACGTCACTGCTTAAGATATTAAAAGGTTTGTATTATTCATAAAATTCAGTTGCTTATTTCTATAGGAGGAGTAGGAATGCCGTTGTACAATTACACTAGAATTTGACATGGCAAGCAGCTGTCATTATGCAAATGAGGAGCTGAATATTCGTATAATCACCTCATTAGCATTTCTGATCCACTGCATTTACATGCCCCTTTTGAAAGAGAGGGGTATTGTAGATGCAGCCTCTGTGCTTCACTGTCAATATTTCTTTAAGGTACACCTGTCATAACAGAGCTGTTAGAAAAGGGTCCCCTACACCTTCTAAACAGCTCTTACTGCAAATCTGATAAACTGGGATAGCTCAGTGGGTCAACCATTGGCCTTGTAAACCACAGGTTGTAAGGTCAATCCGTGAGATGCCATTCAGGCATCTGGAGCAAAGGAAAAAAAAAAATCTCTCAGGGATGGTGATACAGGTCCTGCTGTGAACTGGACTCGATGACCTCCCAAGGTCCCTTCCAGCTCTATGAGATAGGTAAGTATATCTTATATCTCAGAGATACCTACATTCATTATGTAACTTCCTGAGATTCAATCATTGTGAGATGTACATAAAGGTAATATTTAAGGAGTAACATTAATACCAGAAACATGTTCCATGGACTTGGAGTAGAACTTAATCATCAGGAGGTAGTGTGCCTCCATGATGACTCATTTGAGCACAAGGGAATTGTCTCTACTTCCTAATCAGACCGCAGGATTATGCAAAACTCAGCTGATGAGCACTGCTCCCCTCACAAACTATCAAAGGAAAACGAAAGGCACCACCAATCAAAACCTCCTAGAGGTTAAAAAAAGAACTTTGCAACAGACAAAACTTTGCCCTGGCTATAAACAAAAACAGAAGGCTGCTCACAGAGAAGGAGAAGCATTTTGTTCAAGAAGAAACTACCTCAGGAAGCCAGGCTGCTTTTATGAAAAAGTCCTGGTTCTAGCGAAACCACCCAGCTCAGTAAAAGACTGAACTTTTGGGGAAGAGATCTACTTTATATTTATACACAAAAGATAACTAATTGTAGACTCAAATTTGTGTTTTATTATTTTGCTTAGCCAATTGTTTTCATCAGTTTCTCTCACTCCTACATCTACCTACATAGTTATTTTTTCTTATAATAAAACAAAAGATATATGTAATTGTTCACAAGTGCTGTGTAGTTTATCACAACATGAGTTTGAAGTAAAACTGATAAACTTGCTTACACTGTACCTTTGGGTGCAGATAATCTTGAATTAGAGTAGTCAATGTCACATATTATATACCACATTAGGGCTACATCTACAGTAGCTCCTTCCTTTTGAAAGGGGCATGGTAATGAGCGAGGTCGCAAGACGCTAATGAACTGCTGTCACAAATATGCAGTGCCTCATTAGCATAATGGTCGCCACCGCAATTTGAAAGTGTAGATTGGGTCCTTTCAAAAGGAACCCCCAGTTTTTGAAAGCCCCTAATTCCTAAAACCAAATAGGAATAAGGGACTTTTGAAGACTGGGGGGTCCTTTTGAAAGGCCCCCATCTACATGAGCAGCATGCAATTCAAAAGTGGCACTTTCAAATTGCTATGGCTGCCATTATGCTAATCAGGCACGGCATATTCATGAAAGAGCCTGATTATCATCTTCAGACCTTGCTTATTACCATGCCCCTTTTGAAAGGAAGGGGCTAGTGTAGACATAGACTACCTCAGAAATACCTCAACTCTCAACATTGCAGAAAAATTTTCAACCAGAAAAATAATCATTTAACTCACTCTTTCACTTGCTTGTAAAGTCCATATAATGTTTTAAGTTTATTTTCCTCAAATCAAGTACTAAAGATATTAACTGTGATCTGACATCATTACTTTTCACTTATTTCAGCAAAATGCTTCACAAAAAAAAAGTATCAGTCAGCTCAGATGCCAGAACACCAACTGGATACAGTTTTACTATGAAACTGCACATCCCTCTCCCATCCAAAAAAATCACATATATTAAGGATGAAGGGACCCTACTGGAGCATGACATCAGACAATAAAGGGACCCACGTCACCTTTCTCTGTGGCTGTGGGAGATTTTTTCCAGGCACAGTTAAATTCTCTATGAGGAACCCCATATGGAAAATTTCCACATTGTCCTATCAGAGGAGCAGAAGGTTATTACAAACTACATTAAGGAAAAGGTTCTGGGACATACCTCAAACCTAGGAAAGCCCTAGGAATCTGCAGAAGGTTAATCCCTATACTCACATTAACTCCAACTCCAGCAGCCAATCTGACTCCATAAGAGCTACACCATAATCACATCCCTGGCTGCAACTGCTACCTGAACTCTTTGGAAAGGCTTCACAGACCAGGCAGCACAGTTTATAGGCTGGGGATTCTCTGTGAAGTCAAATATCAGATGATGCATATCTCCAACAGCCTGTCTACTCCTCCCATCCCCAGCTCACACAGTCTCCAACCCCATCACATATATGAATTCTAATTGCTCCATGGGATCCAGGGAACCAGGGAGGTGATGGGGAGAGAATAATGGCATAGACATGGCTGAATCCTACTGCTGTAACAAAGCTTGAGATGAACAGTTAAATCCTGAAAGAGACTTCTAAGGGAAGTTGTGGAACCCACGCAATTGAAGGTTTTTAAAAAGAGATTAGATAACTAGCAACCTGAGATGGTCTAGGTTTAGCTGGTCCTGCCTCAGCACAAGAAGCTGAATTAAATGACCTCTCAAGATCCCTTAGATTTCTATGATATATGCATGAAGTATGCTTTCCACATGCAAATTTGAGTAGGAAAGAAACAACACAGCCAAAAGTCTGCTATGTGATCTTTGTTTTAGAATTATAGGATAGGGTAAACCCTCGAGTTATGCAGGGGTTCATAGAACCATAGGGCCCTTCAGGAGGTCATCTAGTCCAGCTCCCTGCTTCAAGCAGGATCAACCCCCACTGAATCATCCCAACCAGGACCTTGTCAAGCCAGGACTCAAAAACCCTGAGGGATGGAGAATCCACCACCTCTCTAGGCAACACATTCCAGTTGTTTCACCACCCTCCTGGCAAAGTAGTTTTTCCTAATATTCAACCTACACCTCTTCCTCTTCAACTTCAGACCATAACCGCAACCCTTGCATAACTCAAATTTTAAGGCAAGTCAAGGGGAGATGGGAACCAGGCCACCCCTGGTTCCCAGCTCCCCTGGGCTTGCAGAAGCCAGGAAACTGACCAGCCCCCCAGCCCCTGCCACTTGCAGAACCCAGGAAACTCACTAGACAGTATTCCAGGTCCTGCAAGCAGTGGGGAGCCAGGAACCAGGCAGCAGCCTGGCTTCCCTCCCTTGGCAGAGCTGGGAAACTGACCAGGGCAGCAGCTTTCAGAGCCAGGGACACCCCATGGCCAACCGTGATATGCCTTGCAGTAACAAGGAGCAAGGGAAGTTAACAAGAGAGTTTCTCCCATTGACTTCCTGCTCTGGGGACAGCACAGAAAACTGATGCAAGATATGTCAACTCCAGCTACACAATTCACATAGCTGGAGTTGCATATCTTACATCAATTTTCTTCCCTAGAGTAGACCTGACCCAAGAGAGCTTAAAACTCCAAAGAACCAAGGTCACTTCTCTGACAAAGCTTGCTCACTCTACAGCAGCACTTCCCAACTGAGGGTCTGCTACCCACTGGGGGGACTGTGAGCTGGTTTCACGGGGTCCACAAATCTCAGTGCCTAGTGGTACAGAAGACCCAAGCGAATGGTCAGAGATAAGGGTGGAGCGAACTACAATGCCAGAGCAGGGCAGTCCCAGGGACAGCTCCACATCCTCCTCTTCTTTCCCCAAAGACCTTGAACCCCAACCATGTCAGAAACAGGAAGCGAAAAGTGGGCAATGTGGGTGGCTGCTGATCTGGCTTGTGTCATGGAGAAGTCAACTTCAGCACACTGATGTCTCTGCCTCCTGCAGCTGGTCGTCAGGGCTGTTTCTGCTCCTTAATTCCCAAACCACCCTGACTGCTCCCACAGCCAGTGAGAGCAGGCTGGGTTGGCAGACCTAGCTCTGGGGTCAGCAAAACCCACAATGAGCAGTGGCCACTATGTTCAGACACAGCTCCAGAGCTATTCTCTCCCAGAGCCAAGCTATGCCATGTGTCTGCACAAAACCCCTAGCTACCTCCTCCCTGAACTCTGAGCACTTTTCAAATATTGAGAGCTGACATTCCCCCTTTTGACTAGTTGGGTGGCCTGCTGAGGTCTGAGGTTGGAGGTGCTGCTCCCCCCCCACACCTTGCTGTACAGATTTTGCCTGAACCCTACCAGGTATGCTCCCCACAAAAGAAGTCACCCTATGCCCAGACCCAAGTTGACACCCCCTCCATCCAGTTCCTAAAGCCCCAAACGTCACAGGGCTAAATCTCCCAGACCCTTCTCCTTCCCCCTCACCCTCCAGAGGCTGAAGCCCTGAAACCCCTTTCTTCCCTGCACTGGGGCCTGGTGTTTTTATAGCATGACATAGCCGCCTGAGAAAGAAAACGGTTGAGAATTCTTGCTCTACCTTGCTCAGCAACGCATTTTTAAATGTTGACAGCGTAACTCATAAAAGCCACACAAAAAGGTAACTCTTCTGTGAACCACAGGCACATAGGCTGTGAGTGAACTGGCTGATGGAGGCTGCCAGCCACTGGCCCCTCCCCTTCCGCCTGAGACCTCATCCCTTTGTCTCCCTTTTTGCCCCTCTCTGCTCACCCAAAGTAAATACTCATACAGGAGCTGACCTCCCAGGATACCAATCACTGTGATCGCTGATCTGGAGTGGGCTACAGCAGATCCAACAACCCCAGCTCCGGAGCACACAACTACAACTCCCTCCCCATTCAGAACATGAAGCTGCAGCCACAGCCTCCCTCCTACCCCAAGTGTGGAGTAGTCAGTAATGCCACAGTACCCTTCACTCCAGCCCTTGAGTGGACATCAGCCAACCCCAGCCTCCCTAGGCCACAGACAGCAGACTGTCCAGTTCACCCCGGGTTAGGATGGGAACTCACTCCTGAGGCTGACCATGGGCAGGGCCACACTAGGCCATCTGAAAAGGCAGAGCCTTCCTTGGCCTATGATACCTGCCCCGATTCATACACAGACCCCAAGTAAAGGGGAGAAAACTGGGTTCACCTGGCCAGCACAAGGAGCTTAGCCAGACGGCCACAGCCCACTACTGGGGGGAAAAAAAAAAAATCAGGCTACACTGATGTTTCAGTTTGAATGTTATTTATATATTAGTGAGTATGCCTGCATCTAGATATCTAAAAAGCATCCAAACCTCATGTTAGCCTTTAAATTGCTACATAACCACTTTTTTGTTTTGTGAAAACATCATGAGGTTTACCTGAGCCAATTAGAAGCAGTATTGGAACATAAGCAGCATCCTCAACAGGGAGCTGGTAGCCTGTGTAACAATCAAGGTGCAGGCAATACAAGGACAGGAACAGGGGATCTCAACCCCAAATAATAAGCAATTGAATGAACTGGTTATATACAATTTTACTGTGTACAAAAACATGTCAAGTAAGCTATTTCACGAAAGCTTGTAATGTTTTGAACTGGGGGCATCATTATTTAACGTATAACTATGTATATCAAATCTATGCTTCTCATATACCGTGCTCATAACTGGAACTACAATTTCTAATACATTTCATAGCAGGGAGGGACTCCTATTAACTCAGTTATACACGACACTAACATTAAGTACCTCTTCATTGTCCGGACAGGAAAGATCATGGTGGACCTTTAAAGTTCATGGGAAATTGCTGAAACTAGTTAATACTGAAAAAGATATTCCCAGTCTTAGAAGATGAAGAGAAACACAAATTTCCCCCATTGTGAAAATCTCTGTAGTTTGAGAGAAGTAAAAACTGCAAACCCTTAAAAGAGAAGGGGTTTAAAGTGAAAGATATCCAGAAACAGAGGACTAGTATCTAGGCAAGATGCTGACTGATGAGGATAGAAGTGCGCAAAGTGGAGAGGTGGGCTCCCTCAGGGGAAAGTGGGTGAAATCTCATAAAGAGAGACAGCACTATCAGCTGCTGGGTCTCAGACTTATCAGTCTCATTAAAATATTGAAATATGTTACCCTTTTTGTGTATGTGTGTGCATATTTAAATATCAATTAAGTTTTTACATACTTTTTTCTTAAACATGCTGAAAGGGCTTTTTCTCATATGAATATAAACAAAATTTCCATCAGTTTGAATTATATTATACAGGTTGGGGGCCCTGATAACTGCAGGGATGAAAACGGGGGTCCAACATAAGAAGTTTGCTCACCTCTGTCCGAGCTCATGCTGAGAAATTGTTCAGAGGCAATAATACAGATGTGTGAAGCCTTAAGTTGACTATCCTCTGTGTAACTTGTGCTTGTTTCTCCTTACAATTTCATCTTGGAATCCATGATTTTTTTTATTATTTTTTTATTTTTATCTGTTACACCAAATAGTCTCTGTTGTGCACACTGCATAGAGTGTGTACCCCAAAGCATATAAACAACATGGGCAGGCATCACTCCTACAGGAGTAATGAACCAGATGGGAAAAGTTCAAGGGCCTGATAGTTAAGATCACAAGGTAAAAAGGTTTGGAACCAGAAGTGCTCTAACATTCACTTTGCTAAGAGTAACAAAGGTGTAGAAGCCAGGGTGAGACCTATATGCTTGAAGATCAGTTACCGGAGTCAGAGTTTTAAACAACAGAAACATAGGATTAAAGCACCCAAAGTTACAAGAAAGGAGGTAACGGAACCCTTTACTGGACTGGCTGATCCCCAAAACAGCCAAGGAAGTCAGAGTTAAAACCCAATCCCAGAGGCCAGGAATAGTGAGCTGGTTTTCCAGGGTGCCTAGAAGGGCTGAGAAAGACACAGGGTAAAGTACCTGCGGGATGCCTAGAGGTCATTTGTCACGGGGAGGTATCATTCACATGTGCGCCATCCTGCCATGTTTGGCTGTAAATACAAATCAAACAAACAGTCTTTTTTCTTTAAAATCTTTACATATCTGATTTATGGGCAACAGCAATTTACCAAACAGAAAAAGCCTCTCAACAATCACACAATGAAAAACTGGTAGAGGCCTGCACATATAAAAAATTGGTATCCACATCTGCAAAAATAATTCAGATGCCCAGATGCAGATGCCCATGGATATCTGCACATTGCAGGGCTCCACAAACTTTGGAACTGAATGAACACAAACAGGTGTGAAGCTGGAATGTGGAATATAGAGAATGTGGAAACTTATGAATGAAAGCAGGAGGATTACTTGTGCTTCCAATATAGTGACTTTCAAAGACAGTCAGGTAATACCACCACCACACTCAGAAGATGATTTGTAAGTGCAGCACTAATTTCTCTGGCTTCTATTTACTTATCCATTTTTTAAAGGAGTCACAGATTCTGTTCACCAAAAAAAATTATTCTACCTGTTGCAGCAAATTCCAAAGAAATGCAGACATTGGTGAATTCTATGCCAAAAGATGTCGATTGCCGGTTTTCCTGAATTCTTCTAACTTGCTTGAAGTGCTACCAATCAAGTCAAAACTGCTTTCCATTTTGGCTATTTTTGATGGGGAGGACAAAAGCAATGCAATACACTGGCAACAAATGAAGTGTATTCTCCAGCTTCAACATAAATGACTTAACCTACATATAAATCTTCCTGAACACGAAAAAAGCGCAGACCATAAAATTCACTACTGCCACTGTCTGTAATGTGAAATGCAGCATGGGATCCAAAACCAAATATTAATGGCAATGCTGAACAGAATGTTGGATGTTATTTCTCATCATGCTTCAAAAGGCATAGCATTTCAGGAAGATTCTCTGATTGGTGATACATACAATGGCAACTTTTTGAACTCTTGAGTTATTAGCTAATTCTGAAAATGAGGCACGTCCATTTGGCTAGAATTAAGTAGTAGCAGAGGATGTGTACACTACCTCTCATGAGAAAGCCACAATGAACTTATTTATTGAATATGTTACTCCTGATGCCCCATCATGAACCAAATGTGTTGAGGTTTGTAGTCAGGACCACAGTAGACGCGCATTTAATATCCAAGAAGGATTCTCCAGTTCATCAACTTTAATCAAAATAATAGATGGAATGCTAACCACTTGCTGACTGCAGAGATTCAAGAGTTTGTCTGAATATGTCAGGAAACCTAAAAGGCATAGGCCTGCATTATGTTCAAAATAAACTTGCTATGTTTTCTCTAGTAGATGTTTCTTGTTGCAGCCGCATGTTCTGAAAAAGTAACTTTTTAATTGTGTGCAGCAATATCTGTGTTTTTCAGCGCCGGTTCTGCAAGGTTGACTACTATACAAATAAGATACACCATTCACTCCATTCTCAGATAAGCACATTCTGGAATGCATGTGCTGATGCTGCCCATCCAAATTCTTCACATGCAAATTGAATAGGAATGTATTGCATTTGGAATAAACAGCATTCTTTACTTGTAGAAGACTAAATAGCAAACAAAATTTCAATGTGTTTTAATTACAGAACAATTAACATTATACCAAAAACAAAACAGCAGTCTAGAGAGACTATTTATAAATTTAGGACTCTAAACTGGGGGAAGACTATAGTGGTATTGGTCTGGGTACCACTAGAATAGATTTTTTCCCCCCAAATACATCTCCAAATCTAATGAAATCAATTAGTATTTTACCACAGGTACATTTTTCCAAATTGCTTTATTGTGGTTATGCCTTTCCTCCACAAAACAGGCAGTTAATTCCTAGAATAAATAAATGAAATAAGAGACAAAATCCCCGACCCTACAAAAATGCAAATGCTCAATATTATCCATGAATAATCTCAGTTCACTCCAGCGGGAGTACTCACGTTCCTAAGAAGCCATGCATAAGCTGCCTGTAAATATCAGACTTTTTACATGCTACGTGTACCACTTTAAATAGAGGTAAGACGACAATTCCCAAAAAGGCTATAATCTGAACTCACAACTTTGAGAAATAGTTTTTTCATCTTTTCCTCAAAGGATGGTTAAAAGAATACCACCAGTTTGAAATCTAGTCCATTTTTAAGAAAATGAATCTAAAGATTTTCAATATACTACAATTGTCCCCAAATGTGTCATAAAATTTTCCTATTCAAATCCTAATACCCAACATGAACCTTTGTCTGAAACCTTCATATGGGTTAGTCTTTGAGACCATTCTACTACCAAATACTTCAAAAGGATACCTTAGAGAAACTAAACCTTCTCAAAAGCATTATCTACAAGTCTTGAGATTTGAGGTGGGAAATTCCCTAACCCCCTTTATTTTCAAAGATATTAAGATAGTTTGTAAACATCTCTGTAGTGAATGACTTTTGTTATGCATTTGCCTCAATTGTGTATTTAAAGTATTATTCATTTTATTGTTTTAAAGAGATTACCTCATTCCAATTATCTTAATAGACCTCTCAGTTGAAATGGGAAGGGGTAGTTATGAGATCTAAACATGAAAATCACTTAATAAATAGGTAGGTAATAGTAGTAGTATTATATAGTTATGCGAACACAGAAATCTTAACATATGGCTCAGTTCCAAACCACAGCAATCCAAAAATGAAACTCAAACAAATGGAAAACAACAAACACAAAAAAGTAGAAAGAAAAAGCAGTCAAGACCATATGGTCTGAAGAAGTGGGACTGTCCTACGAAAGCTCACCTAATAAACCATTTTGCTAGTCTTTTTTTAAAGTGCTGCTTGACTGCTTTTTGTTTTGATAGTGTATAGACTAGCACGGCTTCCTCTTTGTTACAAAAAAGTAGGTCAGAGTCCTCAGGTGACCCTAGACAGAAAAGGGAATAACAAAAGGGAGAAAGAAGATCTGAGAAGAGGAAAGAGGTGGTGATGGGCTTTGTGGTGAGCAGGGAGCATTAAAAAGACAAATGGGGAGAAGTAAGGAGAACACAGATCTTCAGAGAACTCCTTGCAGGGAGCCACAGCTCCTTGAGATCCAATGCCTATACAGACCCTTAGCCGTGCATCCCAACCAATGCCACAGGAGTCCCTTTGCCCCACCAGTGCCCCAGGGTTTTATACCAGACTCATGCCCCACACAAAGGCTTTCCTAGGGCCATGCGTTTATCATGGCAACCCCTTGCCGCCCACCCCACCACAGCTCCAAGCCCCCAAAGGCCCCACCCTGACCCCTCGCACTTACCCCTCTTGTCCATGAGCCACATGAAGGCGAAGCAGGGCAGGAAGCCAATGGGGCCCCACAAGACGAGCAGCGCGATGTCCCAGCTGGAGAAGCCGAAGGCCACGCGGGCCGAGTTCTGGATGGGGCCCCAGCTGTTCCACAGCAGGCCCTGCGCGAAACCCAGCAGCGAGAAGAGCAGCAGCACGAACCAGCGCCGCCCGTACACCCGGCCCGGCGCCGGGGCCAGCCGGGGCACCGCCGCCACAGGGATATGGCCCCGCCGAAACGGAGGAACAAGAGGATCCCCGGCTGCCACGCGGGGCTGCGGCGGCAGCAGGGACTCCCTCTCCTCCGCGCTGCTCCAGCCTAGACCCATCTGCGGGGAGCGGCGAGGGAGCTGCCTCCGGGCGGCCAGGGTGGGCTGGGGTCAGCAGCAGCCGGCCGGGCAGCGCAGGGAGCCGGGCAGCGGTGCCAGGCCAGACCCACAATCACAGCGGCCCTGCGCAGCCGCATGCGCGAGCCGAGAACCCGGCCCGGCCCTGCTCTGCCCTGCCGCCTCCCCCCCGCTTCCTTCACTCCCCGACTTCCTCAACCGGAGCCCCCGCAACGGCCACTTCCTGGGGGAGGGGCTCCCTCAACTGACCCACCCCTCAAAGGCCACTCTGTGGGGCAAGGCGGCCAGCCCACCGCCAGAGCTCCCCCCGTCACGGCAGGGGGCCCGCCACTCCCTGGGGAGCGGGGACATCACCTCAGCGCTCCCCCTCGCCACTTCCGGGGATAGGGGCTCTCCCTTAGTCAACGTCCCCCCTCACTCCCGCGGGAAGGCCACTACCTCAGCCCCCCTCCCCGACAGTCACTCCTGGGGGAGAACCAGTCCCTCAGCCAGAGCGCCCCGCCCCCTCCCAAGGGCCAGCCCCGGCCGCGCTCCCTCAGCTGGGGCTCACCCCAGCTACCCAGTGCTCACAGCCGCGCTGCGGCTGCCCCAGCCCGACCAATCAGCGCGGCCCGCCTCCTCGGCGGCGCCCAAACAAACCCACGTGAGCCTCAGCGGCTCTCCCCTGACGGCAGGGGGCGGGGCTGCCGGTGACGGACCAAGCCTGACCCGGGCCTGCTTCGCGCTCTCGCCCTTTTCGGGAGCCTGTGGCTGCGCTTCGGCGGCGCCCGACGGGAGCATGGCAGAGGCCGCGGCCTGGGACCCGCCGCTGCGTGGTAGGTGGCCCCGGCCAGCTGACGTGGGTCTCCCGCCGGGAAGGGGGTGGCGCTCTGTAGCCCCGTTCTGTCCGGCCCCGTGTGAAGTGCCCAGATGGGCTGCAGCCTCCTCACCACGCCCGGCCGCCCCGTTACCTGTGGGCGCCGATTCAGGGCGCCTCCGCGCCCGCAGGGGAAGCTGTGGTGTAGACAGGTCTCGCCCTGCCCCGCACCCCCGCTCCTGACGCTGCTGGTGCCGCCTCCTGCCCTGGGGAGCTACATTCGCAGCCCAGGCTCGGCCTGTCCCGTGCCACGGACGAGTCCTTTCCAGCCGGCCAGTCGCTTTTTCTTCCCCTGTCTAAAATCAAAGAAGAGAGGAGGAGGTTCGGAGCGCAGTGGCCTGACGCATATTCAGGATGTGAGTTTAAAGCTGTAAGGTCAGGAAGCACAGAAGGTAAAAGTTTTCATAACAACATTAATTTGCCTGTGGAAGTACAGTATCCAGTTTGTATTTCCTGGTTAAGGTTTAAATTCCTTGTATTCTTTTAAAAAATTGTCTTTCAACTTGCTGTTTTTCAGAGGTACAAGTTATAGGTTAAATCTTATGTTCTGTCTCTTTACTCATACCTTGAATATTTCTTCTGTAAATTCCTACTCTGCACTGTTTAGGCCTCAGCTGGAGTATCGTGTCCCGTTCTGGGCACCACAGTTCAAGAAAGATGTGGAGAAATTAGAGAAGGTCCAGAAAAGAGCAACAAGAATGATTAAAGGTTTAGAGAATGTGACCTGTGAAGAAAGGCTGAAAGAACTGGGCTTGTTTAGTTTGGAAAAGAGAAGATTGAGGGGGGACAGGATAGCAGTTTTCAGATATCTAAAAGGATGTCATAAGGAAGAGGGAGAAAACTTGTTCTCTTTGGCCTCCTGAGGACAGAACAAGAGGCAATGGACTTAAACTGCAGCAAGGGAGATTTAGGTTGGACATTTGGAAAAAGTTTCTAACTGTCAGGGTGGTCAAACAGTGGAATAAATTGCCAAGGGAGTTTGTGGAATTTCCATTGTTGGAGAAATTTAAGAACAGGTTAGATAGATGTCTATCAGGAATGGTTTAGACAGTACTTGGTCCTGCCATTGGGGCAGGGGGCTGGACTCAATGGCCTCTCGAGGTCCCTTCCAGTCCTAGTATTCTATGATTCTCTGTGTCTGTGCTGGCACCTTGCGTCTTCTCCCTACTTGTTCATATCCCCCACTCGGACTCTGTTTCCCCAAAGAATGACCCACGTTCTCGTGCCTAAAACACACTTAAACGTTAAAGGAATGTCTTCAGTGGGCATAGCTATTTCACTAGTACAAGTAACTTCATTATACGAATGCTCCATAAGTCTCTGTGACCTGGCATCACTTCTCCCTGATTTAAATGAGTCCTTTTTCTGATCTGTATACACAGATCTAGTTGCAAGATCCAGGATTAAATTTAGTTTCAGATGCTATAAGAGATAGTGAGGTGTAATGACAGGTCATCCACTTGTTACTTTTTTAGAAAACACAGAGGTGGGAAAGAGGTCTGTTTTCTGCTGGTGTCTGTTAGATATGACTCAGGCGCAGGGCCCTCCATACCCCCACCCCAGTTACACTCGCAACATGCCCCTTACAAAGGCAGAGAGACGCAGCTGTACATCCATAAACAGACACGTTTTAATTGCACCCCAATACAGAGATTTACCAATTACATGCACGCACGCCACCTACATTCCTCATATAGAGACACACATCCCATAAACTCACAAAACCTCCCAACTACACTCCATACTGACAGCCACATCCTACCTACATACACACTACACCCCCATGCACACACACATCCCATGAAGAGAGGTACTCTTAGCTAGACCTGAGGGTGCTGGGATTAAAAGTATTGGGGGTGTAGGCTTGAAGTGGTTTCTTCGAAGATTTGCAGATTGGTTCAGTGACTCTCAGTGCCTCCACTACTTGCAAGTTGTTCTCAAGCCTTCACCTCTAGCCCCGCAGGGAGAGGCACATAGTGCCCACCTATGACCCCACACAGAGATGCATGTGCACCCTACCTAATATAGGTCTAATAAATGGAGATAGGTGTATCTCATAGAACTGGAAGGGACCTTCAGAGGTCATTGAGTCTGGTCACCTGCACTCACAGCAGTACCTATGACAATCCCTGACAGATTTTTTTTCTTTTTTAAATCTGTTTGTCCCAGATCCCTAAGTAGCCACCTCAGGGCTCGAGCTCACAGCCCTGGGTTTACCAGGTTGATGCTCAAAGCACTGAGCACAGATGCACCACTCCCCCACACAGAGACATGTGCTCAAGCACCCCCGCCAACCTACAGCTCCATGCAGAGATGTGCACAGACAAAAACCCCCATGCAGAGACATGCAGGGGCAAACACACCCACCCCCAATACCTGCTGCCCCCTCACTTGTCCAGCATGAAGGCCTATGGTAAGAAGGCTTATCTTGGGCTCAGGCAACCACCAGCAGGAACAGCTGTGGGGCTGCCCAGCAGGGCCCCATCCCAGTCCCCCTCGCCACCATCCACCTTCTTTAGTGCTGCCCTGTGTTAATCATAGGCATTAACGTACATTAATTGACAATCCTAATCTAGATGTTTAAAAAATGCTCAGATGAATGTAGTCATCTGTCACACTAGCTAAGATCATTAGAAACTATTATTGTTTGAATAAATTGAATCAGTCTATTATTCCATAGGTATTGACGGTGAACAAATTGTTTACCACATGCAGTTGTCATAATAAAATTAATGGCTTATGCTACATAGTAGTAGTAGGTATCCTTCGATCCCAAGGGATCATGGGTTTGCGCCCCAGTTGGACTGATTTCGAGCAGCGTCTTCTGTGGCTGTGCAATGCAATCTGGGAGTGGCAGTCCTTTCCGCACTGTGAGCAGCAGTAGGCAGATGTCGCTCTGGTATCACGGGCATGGATCTTCCTGAGGGCTCTCCTGTCTTCCACTTCCTTCACCAAGGTAGTTTCATAATTATGCTACATAGTTCTTCAATATCTCTGAAGAATTATTTATTTCAGATTTGCTTGTGCAGGGATTCTGTCACAAACACTGGAAATATCAGAGAGGTAGCCAAGTTAGTCTGTATCTTCAAAAACAACAAGAAGTCCTGTGGCACCTTAAAGACTACCAGATATTTTGGAGCATAAGCTTTTGTGGGCAAAGACCTGCTTCATCAGATGCATGAGTTGGGGGGTAGGGATTTCAAAGGAGTATTTAAAGAGGGCACCTCAGTCAAGGGGAGGGCCAGAGTTGACAAGATCTATTCAGTCATGGAGGATGTGGCCCATTATCAGTAGTTAATGTGGAGTTGTGAACATCAAGAGGGGAGAAATCAAGTCGGTTCCCTCAAGGGGGGGATGTGGCCCATTATCAGTAGCTAATGTGGTAGGTGTGATCATCAGGAGCAGAGAAACTGTTTTTGTAATGGGCCAACCGCTTCCAGTCTCTGTTCAATCCTTGGTTGATGGAGTCAAATTTGCAAGTGAATTGCAACTCTGAAATTTCTCTTTGCAGTTTATTTCTGAAGTTTTTTTGTTGTAGGACTGCTACTTTTAAATGTTACTGAGTGTCCAGGGAGATTGAAGTGTTCTCCTACAGGTTTTTGTATGTTACCATTCCTGATGTCTGATTTATAGCCATTTATTCTTCTACATAGAGACTGTCCAGTTTGTAGGAGAACACTTCAATCTCCCTGGACACTCAGTAACAGATTTAAAAGTAGCAGTCCTACAACAACAAAAAAAACCTTCAAAAATAAACTGCAAAGAGAAATTTCAGAGCTGCAATTCACTTGCAAATTTGACTCCATCAACCAAGGATTGAACAGAGACTGGGAGTGGTTGGCCCATTACAAAAACAATTTCTCCCCTCTTGATGTTCACAACTCCACATCAACTGCTGATAATGGGCCACATCGTCCGTGACTGAAAAGACCTTGTTAGCTCTGGCCTTCCTGTTGACTGAGACTCCCTCTTCAAATCCTCCTCTGAACCACCCCCTCCCTCAAGCCCCACTCATGGATCTGACGAAGCAGATCTTTGCCCATGAAAGTTTATGGTCCAAATTATGTCAGTCTATAAGGTGCCCCAGGACTTCTTGCTGTTTTTAAACAGTGGAAGTTATCTTGGTAAATGGTGGTACGTTGAATGGTGATAAGTTGTGTAGTGGGGTGCACCAGAATGACTTGTTAGATTCAACGTTATTTATCTCACTAATACATTTTATTGATGATGTACGAAGCAGCATGTTAATGATGTTCACATTGTTTAACCCCTGATTCTGCAATTAGATCTGTGCAGATGGATCCTTATGGAGTCCCATGAAAGACAGTGGGCACAGCCATGCAGATCTGACTGCAGGATTGGAACCTAAACTACAGGTTGGACCTTCCAGGTCTGGCACCATTGGAACCTTACTGGCCTCCCCTGGTCTGGCAAACTCCTTGGTTTTGGGACCAACACCAGCCCCTCTACTGCCAACCACCATGATTCCTCCTAGAGGGGGAGTGCTGCTGGGATCCTAGCCACTGGCCCCCCTACTTATGGCCCCCCTGCCAGGCTCTGCTTCAGGCCACCAGTCGTCTGGTTGCCAGCCCTCTACCAGGCTCCAAGCTCAGCCAACAGGCTCCAGGCCACTGGGGCTCTGTTCTGGCAATGTTCAAGATCTTGCTGAACCATTTTTTTCCCCCTGAGTGCTCCGACCATAGGACACCCACAGGTTCCTAGAAGAGGGCAGACCACAGATGTTGTTGGACTAGAGATTCAGCCTCTGTAGGAGTTGCAAGTACCAGGGCAAAGTGAAGAAGACTACAAGGAAAAGAAATAAGAAAATGAAATTGTCTAGCAAATTTAAGCTAATTCACTTGGGAAAATATAACTTGCATGCAATTATGTAATAGGAGAGACACATGGATAACAGCAGAGAATAAATTAGATATGAACTTTCACATGAAGTGGCAGCAAAACTAAGTCATGATCCAAATTCAGGCCTGGCTCACTTATGTACTGTATATATTCAGTAGTGCGTAGAGGTTTCAACCAAGATCAGTGCCTCAATGTGAGGTGCTTTACAAGGACTGGGACATCACTATATTACAGCTCTATCCTAGAGATTGTGCAATCTAGTATAAGAGCACTGCTATAGACTGAAACTCTATCGTCTGGCCAGAACAATGGATGTTGCTGGACAAGCTGGCATCAGAGGAGGTCGGGGGGAGGAGGAGGCAGGAACCCCAGCAGCGCTGTGTTTGGGAGCCAACTGTGGTGCAGATGCCCACCGGCAGCCCCGAAACAGTAGAGACCCTGGACGGGGGAACTCCACCAGCTGTGTGGCAAGGAGCCAGCTGGGGCACAGAGCCCTGTTGGCAGCCCTGCAGCCTCATGGGCCTCAGCCGGGGGAACATCTGTGAGGTCCTCACTGGCTACAAATATGAGTGCATCTTTATTAAAACTGACCACTACCAAGGCAAAAAACAGAGAACGTTTTGTGTGTATGGTGTGGTCAGAGCATGTGGTGGGATGGGTTTTTGTGGGCTGGTGTTGGTTGGTTTGAAAAACGAATGTTTACGTATCCTAACTTGTGAATTCATAGTTTTTATTCTGTTGTCATAGCATTAGTCTTTGAACTATGAACGAAGTAGATAGGGGTCATGAATGTGGTACACAAGTGCTGCCAAAGCACTTCGTTACATCTTTGCTGCTAAATTACTCTAGCAGCAGTGTGAGTGAGTGTAGTTTGTGATAAAGGGACAGAGGTTTGTTAGCCCCCAACCCCCACTTCCCCAGCCCCACACACACCCTATGTCATGTTGGAGATTTTTGATCAGAGACCATCCTCTTTTTTTCCTCTACAACTAAACAGATATTCATTTGCCCTGTGAATACTGCAGATCCTCGAAACATTCTGTTTTCCATAACTCGGCTAAGGACAGTAAACAGAAAAATACAAAGGTTAACAAAAAAAAATCTGTTGAATACTGTCATCCTTTAAATCGAATGGAATTGTGCCCCATATAAAGTCTAGAGTTGCAGTCTCTTTGCAGCCCTGAAAGTGCAGCTTGCAGGCTTCTCAGTTAATGACTTGAAACACTTTTCAGGGAAAGAAAAACGAACTCTAGGTAACCTGATGTATATCATCAGGCTTTGAGCATAAGTTGTAGGCAGATTGTGCCCTTTGCTATTAACAGGATTCTTCAAGGATGCTATTTGGAGAGCACTGTTAGTAGGCTGCTTTAATTTCCTCTTTTCTGCTATTCCTCCGCAAGTGGCAGAGATGCGTGTCAGTTTAGTCACTAATACGCTTTGGTGTTCAGAGAAGTCGTGTTTAAATATTCATTCGCTGTCCTAAAATCTTAGCAATATATATTTAAGTGCCTCCTATCAACGTGAAGTTTGTAGTTTTTGTTATTTGCAGGCCAGTGTAACCGCATGCAAATTATTGTAATTATTTAAAAAATAAAACTTACTTTGTTGGGTGTACTTGAGAAGATGTTTATGTATAAGACCCTACCCAGACTATTATATTTACTTTTGGTTTTGAGGGGCTTTTCTTCCCGTCCTTGAGTATCCTCCCCTGATTGTCAAGCACGTAGGGAAATGGAAATCAGTTGACTTGAATGGAATGGCACTTCCAGTGTACTGTATTTAAAATATCAGGGGGTGTCCTTTAACTCTTCATTTTTTAATTTATAACAAGTTACTATAATAAATTCTTGCACACTTGCAAGTAAAACTGTGTAATGAGGCTTATTCCACAAATATTTTCAATAGGACTTGTTCTCCTTCCTTTAGAAAATAATTCTCAAACCTCTCAATTAAGCTCCATTATTCAAACAGCAGGGTACATTGTCAGGAGATAACTACTGTTCACTAATGAATTCTTGTAATTTACTACATTAATGTAGACTAATTAGTATACATTTAGCTGCTGAACAACTTTGATAAAGCCCACTTTTTTTGCAGGCTCCTGGCTGTGTTAAGCTCTTCATTCCCAACTCCTGCACAGTATTCAGAATAAATTTTAAATCTGAAATTGGGAACTGATCTTTCTCTGGAGGCACAAAGGGACTGGAAAGTGATTTGTTAGAAATCATCACTATCCTTTCCACCTTCCCCACAGTATTAGAATCTGGATCCATTGTCATATATTAAAACAGCTCTTGTAAAGATGACTGGCTTTTCAGTTATTAGACTGTTATTTTGGATTGTAACTGCAATAAAGTGTCATTCCAAACAATACAAAAATGTCTACTAGGTGATATAATTCATTGCAGTAATTGAATTTGAGTTGAAACTTGACATAGTATAAGTTTTGGTTGGCTTCTATACATTACTTGTGCAAAGGAAAAAAGTAGGACAGATTAGATGCATCATTTGTTGGGCCTGATAGAATTAGTTTGCTGATACTTTTATGCCTTTTTTTTTTTAAATCAGATTGCAGTTGGGCAACCGAAGACTCAATGTTTCCTCTCCTCAAAGGGAACATGCATCTCCATTCTCCATGAGTGGTAGCATAGTACACTCATCCCTCACTATGTGAGCACAGTTGGTTCCCAGATTTCTGCTGGTAGGCAAAAACTCATAAGAGCCACACTAAATTCCCATTAAAATACATGTAAAAGTCTCCAGTTTGTTCCAAGGGCTTGTAACTTGACATAAACCAGTTGAGTTTAGGTACTCTTCTGATGTATTTGAATAGTTTGGCACCAGAAATAGTAGTGTATGTATGCAGAGCAAGGATTTCCAACCTATGGATCGGGACCCAAACATGGGTCCCATTAGATTTGTTAAAGGTCGCCAGCTGGGCAGTTTCCAGCTGCATGTGTCTGTTAAAGAAGCCATTTTCAGCTTCTTACCACTGCTGCCTCAGACAGATATCTATCAATAGTGATAACTGCTGGAGATGGCAGCTATCTCTGTCACTAGGAATAGCAATTACGTTGTGCCTGGGTGCTGAAACCTTAACATTTGAGTTAATTGCTGGGAAAAGGAGGGCTGGGGGAGCCACCAAGCCTAGCTGCCCTGGTGAAGAGGTTGTGGTAGGAGGAGACGCATCTAAGGCTGGGGCTGTTGAGAGGTGCGGTGGGGAGAGGGGGTCTAAGACTGGGGGAAGTTTGGGGCTGCAGGGAGAGTCTAATGCTGGGCTCGGTTTGGGGCTGCTGGGGGGAGTGTAAAGCTGGGGACAGTTTGGGGCTGCTGGGGGGGTATAAGCCTTGGGTTGCTCGGGGGCTCTAAGGCTGAGGATGGGGGGTCTAATACAGTAAACCCTGGAGTTACCCAGGGGTTGTTCCTGCAACCCCTGCATAGCTTGAATTTTCCTGCAAGGGGAGTGGAGCCAGGAACCACCAGGGCTGGTCAGTTTCCTGGCTCCCAGAGTGGCAGGAGCTCAGAACCAGGGGCAGGCTGGTTCCAGTTTCCCCATGGCTTGCTGGCCCGGAAACTGTTAAACTCATAGCTGGTCAGTTTCACATTCTCGCTATTTCAGGGGAGGGACTCCGGCTAGGAGCCTTCTCCCTCTCTTTCCTGAGCTGAAGGGCTGTCAGACAGCTGCATGTCTGAGGGAAGGGAGTGAGAAGGCTCCAGCTGCGGATCTCTCTGTCCCCAACCAGGGACCCCACAGCTGGAGCTGAGCCAGCCGCACGGCTGCTTGTTTCCCCCCGCCCCCCCAGGGACCCCGCTGATATCAGTGGGGGAAGTTTACTCATATAATGAATAAAGGTAGGTATATATGTACCTCGTTTTAGCGAGTACTCATAAGTAAAGTACTCATTAAACGAGGAATGGGTGTATGTCCAAGATGTGTGATTGGCATTTTGTTTCCTTTGTATACCTTTTACTTATCAAAGGACAAATTGTGCCGTGATTTACATAGGCAGTTTGTACAGGATATAAATCAGTACAAAATTTGACAATTAGGAAAGAGCTTAAGTAAAACTGAACGTAAACCAGCGATATTAGAGGAAAGGAACTCTTCTTGTTAAAAGCAGCAGGTTGCATATCTTACGTCAATTGTGTTTTCAGTTTTTTGCTGTCACAAAGGGCTTGATCTTACAAGTATACAAGAATATGGTTAACTTTGCGCACATGACCGCAGTATTGTAGGATTACATCTGCTTAGAGGTAAAGAATACAAATTTGAGGAGTGACTTGTACTTTTGAACAAAAAGAACTTATCCACAGCTTGCAGGTCTACATTAACAAAGCGAAAAATCAAACCACATTCATTTACAACAACTGACATGCACCAGGGAAAAAAAAAAGTATTTAAATGGAATAAAACATCATTAATCTAATTTTGCCTTTTCAAAACTGATCTTTCATCCTATTTTCACGTGACAGAAACAAGTCTGTTTTTTTGTGTAATATTTAATGTAACACAAATATTAAGTGATATGACTTGAATATTCAGGAAGTTTTACTTTCTACTTTATGCCAGGATTTACTGACTAATAATCACTACCTGGATTAGATAGCTTTCCTAACATATTGTATGTGTCATGGTGTTGTCTGTGAATTCATTAGAGAAATGAAATAATTTGACCTAGGTGAAATTTTTGAAAAATGAGTGTTCTACTTTGCCTACTAATTACTAAGTGGCATGAAGAGGGCTACACCAGAGACCTTTCCCCTTGGCAGGTAGATACACGTGTGTGTCTTCACCAGGGGTAAGGCTGCACTGTATCCCTAGCTTGAAATAAGTTATGCAAGTTGCATTGTGCAAATTGCGTAACTTACTTTGAGGTGTCTTGTTTTGTACTGGGTGTAGGCTACGCTGCACCAGAATTCAAAATAAGTGCTTATTTCAAACTTCCCGGTAACCATCGTCATACGAGGAATGAAATCCTGCACTCAAATGAACCATGCAGCCAAACACTTGCTATTTTGAGCACGGTGTTCGGCTGCACGGTTTCTGTGTCAGGATACCAAAGTGAATTTACCTGATCACTTCCTGATATTCTTAGTTCCTGGAAGCTGTGGACCCCTTCCCCTTTGAATTACTCATAATTCTTTGCCCGTAATAATACGTAAAATAAAATCTCTCAAACATATTGCAAAAATTGTTGCTCTGTCACAATTAGTTCTCTGTTCTGTGATTTTACCAAATCATATAGGTTACCTAAACAAGACTATTTTCTGAAGCTTCAGGCGTGAGCCATTTTTGTTTCTAAGAGGCCTTTTTTTCTTTTGCTAGAAAACAAACCCCCACCCACTCTCTCTTCTTGGACAAAATTATATAAGAAGTTTTATTTTGGTTAATTAAAGAAGTGCTTATTTGCTATGTATAGGCTGCTTTGTTACTGAATAGAGAAGGTGTCTCTGTTCCTATTCAGAAAGCAATAGTGCAAAGAAAGCTGAGGACATATTGGCTGTAACTGAAATTGAGGGATTTATATTATGCATGTCAGTACTCTCTTGGTGCTAGGTAGCCAAGGGACTAGGTGTTTACTAGGGAAGAATAGCAGAACTTCCTATTACATTTGCTCTTCCCTTTATTTGCTGTTCAGTGGCTATTTAGAAAAAAAACCTTGAGAGATGTAGTTGGTGTGTGACCCTTTCCTGACACGCAGCATTCCCATCCATTGTCCCTTAAGATAACTATCGTCTACTGTCATCTTGGGTTATGGGAAAAATTCTCTTCTCTTTCTCTTTCAGCACAGGAGGAGCAGGACCTTGCAAAGATGCTCAGTGGAACCTGAAGTGCTTTCTTTCCCTTCATCTGGCTTTTTCTGTTCATACTAATAGTGTCGCAAATTCAAACTGACATGTACAGAAAATCAAATTAAGACATTCTTAATATAAAACCTACTGAAATCCCTTAGTATTCCACTTTCATATACTATCTCTATATCATAAAAATGACCAGACTGGGTGAGACCAATGGTCCCTCCAGCTCAGTATCTTGTCTTCTGATAATGATCAGTGCCAGAATAGGTAGTGATTCCGCTTCTGGCAATCAGAGGCTGGCAACACCCAGAGCGTGGAGCTGTATTTCTGGCTGTCTTGACTAATAGGCATAGGTGGATCTGTTCTGTCATACATTATTTTAGCCAATCAGTCACAGGCAGAGAAAGATGTATACCAAAAACATGTTTACAGTTATAAATATAACAATCTGGTTTTCCCAATATTGCGCCATCCTTGACTCATTTTTATTTTTTATATTTTTTAAATAAAAGGAAAATGTACATGCTTTATTTAAATGATTGTATTTTTTAAAAATAGTGACCTTTTTAGGAAGTTAATTTTTATTTCAGATTTCTTTAGAGGGGATTAATGTTTTGGAGTTTTTAGTAATTTTTTTAAAATGGGAATTCCACTAAGTGTTTGGTTTTATTTCATGCCTAAGAAAACAATGAGAAGTACTGTGGCACCTTGTAGACTAACAGATATTTTGGAGCATAAGCTTTCGTCGGCAAAGACCCACTTCATCTGACGAAGCGGGTCTTTTGCCGTGAAAGCTTATCTGTTAGTCTATAAGGTGCCGTAGGACTTCTTATTTTTGAAGATACAGTCTAACACAGCTACCTCTCTTATACTTTTCATGCCTATAAACTCTTATCCTTTGCTGTGTTTTAACAAAGGAGGTCTATAGTCATTTGGTTTTCAATAATATTTTTTTTTCCTGGGTTTTCAAACCTTGAAGATTGGTTTAGCTGTGCCAAAACCAGAGCACTTCTCTAAATGTCTCCATTTTATCCCTTTTCTGTAAAGTTTGTTGATGATAATCCTGTTCCAGATTCATCGTCTCTTCCTGGCTCTTTCAATATTTGCTCAGTTACGTCGGTTTTGAGGACCGTACTTAATTTGGTGATTCTGTCTCTTCTATCTTGTTTGAGGAGCAATTCCATTCCAGGCACATCCTGTTTTCCTGGCACAATCAAGTACTTATTCCTTTAAGTTACGGTAAGAGGAAGCTGTATACAGAATTTGATGGTCCTAGCTCATACCATTTAGGAGGAATTCTTGATTATACAAACTCCCTAAAGTATATAGGAGATTGTATAAATTATATATAGTGTTTATAAAGCTGAAGTAAAGAATCATTAGCACCTCATCAGGGCAGATTTTAAAATTACCTTTCCTTTTATATTTTGAAATTTTGCAATAAAATATGTTCATGTGACTGGAGAAGTTTGATTTTTGACATCACAAGAGAAACTAGAGGAATTGTGAAAAGGAAAAAAAACAAAACAAACAAAAGTCCTGTAGCACTTTAGACTAACAATCTTATTTATTCTTAAAGGTGTTACAAGACTGCTTTTTTTTGTTTTGTGAAGATACACCCTAACATGGCTGCCCCTCCAAGCAAAAAAACTTACTTTTCATAACTGTTGTTCTTTGAGATGTTGTTATGCCAGTTCCAGTCAGGTTTTATGGACATGTGCACAGTAGCCAGAAGACTTTTTCCCCACCAGCTAGCTGTAGGATTGGCCTGCATGCCTTCTGGAGTGGTGCGGATGTGGCATGCAATATACAGCCCTGCCAAGCTCCACTCTCAGTTCCTTCTTGCCGGTTACCCTAACAGAAGGGAGGGAAGGTGGGTATTGGAGTGTACGTGAAGAATACATTTTGAAGAATAACGGTTGCAAAAGGTGAGTTACTGTTTTTCTTCTTTGAGTGCTTGTTTATGTGCATTTTAGAGATTTTCATTGATTGGAGCACTGCCCACCCAAAGGCTGCATCTTCCCTAGACTGCTCTGTGATTGGCTAATGCACAGCAAACATATCTGTCAAGGGCCATGTCACAGCCCTGCCGGTCTCATGGGTGGGAATCTGGACAAGAAATATTACAGAGGAAGCCTGGGACCTGGTAGAGCATAGTTATGTTTGCAAGGCCATAATGTTTTCATGTACTGGATGCTATCTATGAAGAGATGCGCTGAGGGAAAACAGTCTGGCCCTTCATTTTATTGGCAGCTGCCATGAATAATTGAGGCGACTTCCCAAATTACCTTTTTCTGTCGATATAAAAGGCCAGTGCTCTATGCACAGCAAGAGAGTAGAGACTCTGCTCTCTAGTACTAGAGTTCAGTTTGGGATAAAACACTGTTAAAGATGTCTCAAATCATGTGGAAACTGGAGCCCACCTTTAGCAAAAAAGATGGATGTAGGTGGAGCTGCACTATATCCTTATAAAAGTTATATAAGAAGGCTCAAACGCAAGGGCCCTCAACTCAGATACCCACCTAGTGGAGGTTCTTGTTGCTGGGAAAAAAACAACTAATAAGAAAGGCAGAGTGAGGTGCTCTGGTTTGCAAACCTGAGAATAGTGTCTATCCAGGCCCTTTGGAAATCAGCTAAGTAACAAGTTAATGAATAGAAACCAATCCTGTGCCCATGGGTGACTGGAAGAAGCAGTTGTCAGCTTGCAAAGCAGGAGATGAACAAGGAGAAGATTCACGTACCATCACTGGTGGTAAGGATGAACTGAGGGAGGTGGGCAGGGCACTATATTGGGTGTCATGTTGACGCCAGTCCAAGAGCACCCAGGCCAACCCTGTGGTTAGCTGTTAGTGGGGAAATCTTCCAACTGCTGGGCAAATTGGCATGCGCATGAGCAGACATTTGAATAATTTTTATTTAGTCCCTGTTTTTTGCTTAGCATAAGCACAACCTCCGTATGGCTTAAGTCCCAAGCTTACTGGAAGAGAGTATTCATATACTTTTTTAAAAATGCACCTTGCTAAATTATGAGGTGTATGTGCAAATCAGTTTAGAAAGGCGCAAAATCAACGGATGGCTAATGACCCCTCTCATCCCATTGGAGGAAGTCTCTACAAAGAGACAAGCTTTTGCAGTATATCCCAACAGCTGAGGATCTCAAACTGTACAGTATACCTCATATTTCCACATTAAAATACAACTGGGAAAAAAAACCCTCTGCAATAAAGGACTCTGCCAAAATTGTTTGTTGCTCTAGATTTATACTCTTAGAAATGAAACAGTGCAAGCTTTCTCTAGCTTTTCAAAATCTGGCCAGGCAGAAGAACAGCTGTGTTGGGGAGTGGGGGCAGGGGGTAAACTTAGCCTGATGAGCAGTAATTTTATTTTACTGTGTGTTTGAAAAGCTGACAGGGGTGTGTGTGTGTGTGTGTGTGTATATATATATATATATAATATAGAACTGCACAGCTGCACAATCATGGAAGTCGAATTCTGCTCTGTATCTCAGTGAATTGCATCAGAAATTAGCAGTGTAGGGTGGTACAATATTTTAAATAGTCTCTCCTCTCAAAATTCTATGTCCCTCCAGTAGTATCTGAGCTTTGCCCTTTATCTTTGATCTAGTGTCACAGCAAAAACATGCTGTGCAGCAATCTGTTAATCACACTAGATAACCAGCTTGCTTGTGACTGCACCAGTATCTGCTGTCATGCTCCCAGATTTTTTTCCCTGAATTTGCTTTTTCCATGTGTATTAACCTACTGCCTGGAAACCCAGAGCTGCTTCCTCCTGGTGTAAGGGAGAACATATGGCAAGGCATATGGTCTCCGGGAAACCTCCATATGCTTAAGTGTAATGCAGTGGAGAGTGTGAGGCTGAAGGAGAGGACTTCACTACCTCTCTCTCTCTCCACAACGTCATGTTGTTGAGTTTTGCCCTGCTTAAAAGAGGAGAGCTTGTTATTTAGGGCCCTTCCAAATTTGCAGTCAATTTCAGGGTCATGAGGTATTTAAAGTGGTAAATTTCATTATTTCACAGTTTTGTAATTGTAGGGGCTGTGACCCAAAAAGGAGTTGTGGGAAAGGTAGGATCTACAAGTTATTGTATGGGTGCATGTTGGTACTGGTAGCCTTGCTTCAGATCTGAGCAGCTGGAAGACTGCAGCTGCTCACTGGGAGCCCAGCTCTGAAGGCAGAGGTGCCATCAGCAGCAGCACAGAAAGAAGGATGGCATGCTTCAGTGTTGTCCTCCTACACTGCTCCCTGCAGAGCTTGGCCCTCAGTCAGCTGTGGCCATGCTCCAGCAACCCAGCTGTGAAGGCAGCTGTGTAGAAATAAGGGTGCCATTGTCTCCTGTTGCTGCCCTTCTTCATTGTTACTAGCAGAGCACTACTTTCAGAGCTGAGCGCTCAGCCAACAGCCACTGCCCTCCATCCAACTCCAAAGGCACTGCAGAAGTAAGGATGGCAATACAACAAGCCTCCTAAAATAACCTTGTGGGGATGGAGGAAAGACGGACACACACACACACACCCCACCCACCCCAGCCCCCAGTTTGAGAAATCAACATAGGGTAGAAAACATGCAAAAGACCAGAGTTCATGTTTTTTGTGGGTGTGAATTTGGTAGGGCCCTAAAACTTAATTAACAGAGAGACCCTTGGTTTATTCTTAGAATTGTTTACATGCTGAAATTTTCATAAGCGCTTAAGGCAGTTAGGAGATTTAGGAACCAGACTCCCTTAGTCACCTTTAAAGATTCTAGCCTTAGTACCTCTATGAGGGTATAACTTGTGTTTGCTATTATACAAAAGCTTGCTTACTTCTTTTTGGAGGGGATCATGAGGTTGTTATGAAGGGGGTCACAAGCTGTCAGCCCCCACCTTCAAACTCTACTTTATCTCCAGCATTTATAATAATCTTAAATATAAAAGTATTTTTAATTAATAACTGGGGAAGGCGGGGGTTGGACTTGGAGGCTTTGCTGTTTGAAAAGAGTCACCAATACCAAAGTTTGAGAACCACTGGTCTAAATTCTTCCATAAGAAGAGAATGAACATATTCTTTTTTGCCCAGATGAATAAAAATCAGTCAATTTTTGAAGAAAAACATCTGATTTTTTTATTTAAATTGGGTTTGTATTAAAATTTATTTTTTCATTTTAAAAATCTGATTAAAGTTAAATCTAAATTTTAATACAAAATATGGTAAGGCCTAAATGTATTATAATCTCTTTATATATGTAAATAGAAATAAATATGCTGACTTTCTGTATTTAGAAAGCATTGAGGGAATATGTCTGACTTTTGAGGTTAAGATATATAAATATGCTACAGTAGGTCACCCTAAGCAACTTAAGAGAATGTATCATTTTCAGGAGACTTAGCTGAATAGGAATTTAAACTCCTATCACTTTTACTTAAGCATATTTGAAACTTTTGCCGGGCTGACCTGAAGTAATCAGTTCAATTCTCTGACATAAATTAATCTCTCTGTTTAATAAAGAATTTATTTGTAAATGTAAAATGCGTTTTGATAAGATAAGTTAATGTATCCATAACATTTATGGTTCTGACTGGTTTTTGAGTTTAATTAAATTTGTTACCATCTTAATGTAACTTAACATCCATCATGAGCAAAAAGTTAATTGTCCAGTAAATAAACAATCTATTATTAATTTTCTAACATACCAAAAATGTACAATTAATAAAACCTAATGTTAGGCTGTATACTTGCTTAACTAAATGTATATAATTAGTTTACCCTGATTAGTATATCTTTTTTGCTATCTACTCTAGTGAAAAGGCTCTATTTAGTTTTAAATCAGCATGCTTTAATAGTCATATCAACTAAAGATAATGCACCTTTATTTAGAAACTAGTGTACAAATTAAAGATTAAGATTTTCAAGATATTCCACCTGTTGATTTAAGTTGCCTTGATTTAAGTAAATACGTTCTGGATTCTTTTCATCCTTTAACTAACACAAGTTTCTTTCCAGACAAAATTAGGCTTTTCATAGCATGTGGGAATATAGAAATCTAGAATATCCAGTTTTCCAAACGTTTATTGATATAAAAACTGCTGGGTATGTTGAAGAATTTTCTTCAATGAAAATTGTTCTCTTGGATGTCTAAACTGAGCCTGTGGCAGTTCTTTGCTTCTACATGGTTTGAAACAAAATCCCATTCCCTTCTGCAATGCACTTAGTAAGCCCAAAGTTTTTTGGATTTTCTAAAATAAATGATGCCATGATATCTAGAGACAGCTAAAGAAATTGAATGGAGTCTTCATATGAAGCATAACGTAAGAGGGAAAGAAGCTTTTATGTAAGGCTTAATTGTACAAAATGCTGAGTACGCTGGCCCTAGCCCAGCAGAGCACTTAAGTACATTTTAACTTTAAGCAAATAAGCAGTCCTACTGGTGTCAGTGGAACTATTCACGTGTTTAAGCACTTTGCTCACCTAGGGCCAATGTGCTCTGCAACTTGCAAGATTAAGCTCACTGTGCATTTGTGATTTGCTTGTCTTTACGAACAGCAGTATAATTTTGAGTATAGAAACCTGGTATTTGATTAATGCTCATGATCCTGCAGAGATGCTGTATTCTTTGAAGTCGAAATTTACACTGGAAACCATATCTTTAATGTAACTTTTCTCTTTCATCAGTCATATCCATTTCATTTCACAATGGTAATGTCCCCCAGGTCCAGGGACTTGGTGTTTGCTGATCTTTTCTCTTCTCCAACAAAATTTTACAAATGTACTTTTTTATCATTTATGCAGTTATTGTTAATTATTCAGTACCAGTGTCTCTAATGGGATATTTTTACTTTTTGTTCCATGGGAAATGCAATAACACAGTACCTGCCTTTATTACCTATGGGTCAAGTTTTCCATTAGGCATCTTTGTGCTTTCTCTTGGGCCACATTTTGTAAATAGGAGTTGCCCTTTGTAAAACTCTCTAGTATCCCTCCTCAGGACCCTGCTTTGAAACTTAACCTACAAACACTTTCTGAATGGTTATGCAGTAGGTATGTTGAATTTCTTGCTCATTACAGAAATCAGACTTTTCTCACTGTTAATTTATGCTTCCCCAGTCGTGCGTTATCCACACCACTGGTTGCCTCTTGTTTTATACCTAGATACATAACGTTCTGGGGGGAGGAATCATCTTCATATATCTGGGTACAGTATTTGGGATATTAGAGATTAGCATAATTAGTTTGATTGGGACTTCCAGGCACTATGTCAGTGAAAATATTAATTAATTCATAACAAGCTCTTTCTGGCACTGCCATGAACCCAGAGTGAAGGCCAGCATGGCATGCTGCCCCAGGAGCAGCCTAGTAAGAAGACTCATTTTTACAATCATAGTTAAGTTCCCAGTTTCCTTGCCACTTTGAGTAGGGAATTCACTAGGTTAGGAGTATAGCTGATGCAGGGTGTGTCTTCTGGCATTCTGGCACAGCTATTCTGCCTATTTACTGGAGGGATAAGGGGTGTAGAACCAAGACTCCACCTTTTCCCAAACACCTGAGAGAACTAGCGGCTTTGCAGAGCCCACCTCTCCCGCATTTGAAGAGGTGATAGGTGAAGCTGGTGCAGGGAGTAAGGGATCACTTTAGCTGGATCTACACTAGAGTTCTGTCGATAGAGTCCTTCAGTCGAAAAAACTAGGGAGCGTCCGCACTACAGCTGTGTTCTGTTGAGAATCTGTCGACAGAACACAGCAGTTTTCGCGGCAGTTCTGTCTTGACTGTACGCGGCATAGTGCCTCTCTAGACAGATTCTGTCAACAAAAAAAACAGTGCAAATGCTCCATGGGGCCCTCTGTCGACAGAGGGCTTCCAGTTCACCGTGCAGCCCTGTTTGCAGAGCTTCCTGTTGGCTGCTCTTTTGACAGAGGGCTGAGCAGTCTGGCTGTGTTCTGTCAACAGAGGGTGTCTACAGGGAGAGCCTGTATTGGGTATGGACGTGTTCTGTAGACAGAGGTTCTGTTGGGAAATATCTGTTGACATTGGCTTCTGTTGACAGAACTCTGTAGTGTAGACGCAGCTTTTATGATCTGCTTAGGTATTGTGCAGCATGGACATGAATTTACTTTTAACAGAGGTTAGAATGGTGAATTTATAGCTTTTATGATTCAGAGATTTAATCCGCTTGCCCCAGCACTGTGAAGCTATTTTTTTTTTATTTTTAAAGAAGCTTTCTTTCTCAACATACCTCTAAAGGGAAGTTGTAAAACTGCTGAGTTTATCCAAGGTTGCCAGTGTTACAGCTTGACAGTTTCAGTGGAACATCTAAATCTCTCCAGAACTAAAGACTAAATTGGAATTTGGGGTTACCATAGGTTTTGGATTGGCACAATTGGCATGTAGGCAAAAATAGTTTAAAATAGGTCTGTATCTTTTGAGATATTTGCTGTTATGATTGCACTGGAAGGAATGTTTAATTCATTGGCTAAAATCAGGTGCATTAGGCACTCTACGTGCCATCTTTGATGGTAGGCCTTGCTTTTCAGAGGGAGACCTGCATAGAAGCAGTGTTAGTCATAAAATTTGTATTCTCTAATCTTTGAACATTAATCACAAAGCTCTTAATTGTCAGAATAATTCTAAGCCATTAGGCTACATTAGGGAACTAAAAAATTAAATATTTACCAATGTTTTGTATTCTAATTTAGGATAAGGAATGGCCTCTCTGGACTAGCACAGAATTTTCATTAAACAAATATTACAAGTATATAGTGCGGAAAAAAAATCAACCATCATTGAGGGAGTTATTAGTAATTCCTATTTTCCACACTCTGGGGGTTGATATATAACTGTAATGTGTTGTAAATCATTTCTCTGCAACTGTTTGCTTCTTTCCAAAGGTGACGATGTCAAACCTTTTACTCCAGAGAAAGCCAAGGAAATAGTGATGTGTCTACAGCAACCTGCAGTCTTTTGTAACATGGTTTTCAATTGGCCGGTGCTACACTGGAATGCTAAATATCTTTCTGAGCTGCTGGATGGAAAGACAATTCAGTTTAGGATGGGAACAAAGGAAGCAGACACAGGTAGGATTTTAGGTAGTATTAGGTTATATCTAGAAATTCTGTTTAATATCCTCCTTAATCCGCGGCAGTGCTTTCATGCCAAATGTTCTTCTCACACTACATTATATCTAACAAAGCCTATGAGTGAGAGAAATGAAATGGGAGGCTTGTTTTAGCCAATGATGTCTCATCTTTGTCTCTTGCTCTTCTTTTTTTATTCTTTTTGACAGTTGAAGTAGTAAATCTAATGTCTAGAGCTGACTTCTGAGAATCATAAATCCTTTTTTCCTTTCCTGGCTGTGTTACATAATTTCTGCATGACCATTCCTAAGGCCTGGTCTACACTAGGGCATAAGGTTGAACTTAGCTGACTTTTATGTTGGTTTTTTCTTAGCAATCAGTCCATTCTGCAGACTTTAAAGGATCCTAAGGTCAATTGGTGCTCCTGCTTTTCATGACGAATAATGCCAATTTCAACCTTGCGTGGTCAACTTTAGGGTAGTGCAGACTAGGGATGTTAACAATTAACTGATTAACCAGTAGGGGCTACCCCAAGGCGGGTGGGGGGCGGGTAGGGGAACAGCATTCTCTAGCATGACCAGAGCAGCCCCTGTCTGCGGCAGCCAGCGGACGGGTAGGGAGTGCTAGGGAGACTGCTGCAACCCAGACAGGCTAGTGCGCCCCCTGGCCCCCACCACCACCACCACCAGGATGATCTGCTCCAGCCAGGCTGAAGTGTCTGTACCTGGGGCTGCTCTGGCCTGGCTGGAGCAACCTCCTCCTGTGGCACTTCTGGGCTGGGCTGCTGTGGCTGAGGGCTACTCCAGCTGTTCTGGAGTGTCGTTTCCCCCCACCCCCATCACCACCACAGGTGGCACCACAGATGGGGATGCTCCAGCTAGGCCAGAGCAGCGCCAGTCCCCAGTGCACCACAGGCGGGGATGCTTTAGAGCAGCCCCTGTCTGTGGCAGGCAGCCAGGCTGGAGTGACCTCCCCAACCCCTGCTTTCCCCTCCGCCCTTCCATACATATCCATTTAGTGGTTAATTGGTTAACTCATTAAATGGGATTTTTACATCCTTACTGGATATTAATCTGTTCCTAGCTCTGCCGCCCACCTGCTGGGTAACCTACCTCAAGTCAGTCTCCCGTGCCTTGTTTTCTCCATGTGATTGATACTCTTATTTAAGACTATGAGTAAAAAATGCTAAATAAGAAGTCCTTATTATTGCCATTTTGATACCAATGAAAACAAGCCCAGTACTGGTAATGGCAGTGTAGCTTCCAGAATGCTCTATTAGTGCACTTCCACATTACCATGAAGGAAACACGAGTAGGAGTAAAAGGATAATTTTAGCCTCAGTGTCTGTAAAATCTTGGGTATCTCCTTGAAGTTGGTAACTTAAGTTCCAGTTGTGTGAATACCTGTCAAGAATTAGACTGACACCTCTTACTTATTGAGTGAGTCATCTAACAACTTTCAGTTATTGGGGATCTGGGCTATGTTCAAAGCAGTTTTAAGATTCAAGCCCTTATATTTCTTGTCCTTCACTGCTGGCCCCTGAAGACAGCCATTCTCTTCTAGGAAATCAGTTTTGTCTTTAGGGACACACCGTTATATACTAACACAGATTGCAAATGTTTTCTTGAAAACTCAGTCCACGCTGTAGCTAAATGAGGATCTTGTTCTAACATAAAGCATTCCGTTATAAGAATCTCTTAGATAAGCTACTGAAGAGCCTAAAATAATAATATATATTCATGTGTGTTGCTAGAAATAAGTATGTTGTTTGCCATCTTGTGCATTAACATTGTTTTTCTGTGATGTATGCTTGGCCCTTTCTTGCCTATTATTGTTATCCTGAGCCAGGATCTGTCGTCCAGGCAAAATGAGGTGCTGATAGGAAGGGAAGGGAGGGTATAGCAAAGACTATATTGGCCCCTCTGGTTATGTTCACCTGCCATTAGTCACCTGAGTTTACAATTTGAGTGTTGTTAGATGATCCTATCAGGATCAGTGAAACAGCAGCCAGGATATCTTTCTCCATCCATGCCTGGCTAGGAGGTTGCAAACATTTAATTTCAGATACAGATCTTGTTTCTGTTTGTTGCCTCAAGATTAGGCTATTACTGTATGCTCAACCTTGAGTTACATCTGAAATCCATTCAGAAACTGGTTCAGAGTGAGACAAATTGCTGGATCAAAGGGGGATTTTGTTGCAAGCCAACAGTATTATCGTTCTAAACTGCTCTGGCTATCTACTGATTTCTTGCAAGGGTTTAAGGTGGTGACTGTGATCTATAAAGCCCTATGTGCCTGGGCCCTGCCTACCTGAGAGACCACCTATTACCTTCCAACACAATCAGCATTCTGGCTTTTGGAGGTCCTCAAACTGAAACTCATACAGGCAAGGGAGCAGTTGGCAAGGCATACTCTGTGTAGGCCCTTGCTCTGCACTTATTTTTGCTGTTATCAAATACCCAGTTGATCTTTAGTTCCACAGACCAGATGTGGAGAACAAGTGTGATATCTATATTGTGTGTAGGAATATGGTAGAAGCCTGAGTCTACCTGCTGATATTATTCTGACTACACAAAGTTATAAAAAGGAGGCTGCTCAGAAGAAACAGAGAGTAGAACAATGACAGAGGCATCCAGAGACAGTACTAGCTGATCGCTAACCTCTTCATCACAACCTTTACATATTTGACGACTTACGTCATGTCTCAACCTTCTGTCACTGCTAATACTTAAGCAGGTAGGTGAGCTGATGTTTTGCGCAAAATCCATCGTATTCAGAATTTTGAGTTCATAGGCCTAGTGCGGGCAATGAGAGATCAGGGACAGGCATCAAACTCCCAGCTAGCCCAATTTTGAATTGTTTGATCTCATTTTTAAAATTCTTCAAACATTACATATTCAGAAACCCATTCGTGTTCTTGCTTTCCAGTTCTGATCACTGGCACTTGCATACAGTCTGGTATATTTCTCCATTATTTTTAGACTTTTTCTCAATATTCTTATATTTTGTTGTTGTTGTTGTTGTTGTTTCTTATTCACTACCTGTAGTGCTAGTGATGCTGAACCAATCCTAAATTACATCACAATCCCTATTCCGACAAAGGTACAGCCTAAGTCTTCAATGGTCTGCAGGACTTACTGTTTGGAATTTTCCAGAGAGAGCTTGGTATGAAGTACCCTGTTTCTTTGCAATATTCGCTCCTTTCTTATCTCATCAAAATAGTCCAGATATTGAACTGCTTTCAAGAGTTCTCATATGTTTTATGTAATTTCTCCATCAGCCTATCTTAGCAATATGATGTGCACTGCCTTAATGACTGGATATTTGGAGTCAGCGTTGGACTGCAACATATGTAGGATGACTCAGATTGAAGATTTTAAATTTGTGGCGTGGGAGGTATTCGTGCGTCTTCAGTGTATTTCTTCTACAGGGAAAAGTGACTTCTGAAGGAAGCCTATATTTAGCATCAAGCCAAGTTATATACTGTTTAATACTAAACTTAAGTGACTTTTTAGCTAATAAACTGGAAAATGGGCTGGACAGAGAACTGCTGCCCTCACCATTACAATGGAAAAAGACAGAATGATAGTTAAAGTTTGTAAGGGCTTTTCTTCACTATCATGCCACATTGGTACCTCTACATAGGTGCAGTTGTGCTGCTGTAGGGCATCTGATGAAGACATGCTATGATGATGGGAGAGCACTCTCCTGTCTGCTTAATTACTCCACCTCACTGAGGGATGAAAGCTATGATAACAGGAGAGCGGATCTGTGTATCTTCTGTCCCTGAGCAGAGTGGCACGACCCATGAGTGATGTAAGTTACATTGGCTTAAGCAGTAATGTAGACAAGCCCTAAAGGAGTTGTTCAACTGTCCAAGAGAAATCTGAACATATGTATGAGTCTGCATGGGAGTTGCTGTGATAACAAAATCGGAGTTATGAGGAATTCCCCCAGAGCTGTGCAAGAATAAAAGGATTTCCTTTATAAACAGCTGTGTGCAAGCTGTCGAAGGTTAAGTTAATGCCATTCATGCAGCTTTCAGTAATTGTTTTTCCATCAGTAATGGTTAGAGGATAGTATGTAATTTTTCATTTTACATTCTGAGTGAATATATCTGAAACTGGCAGGACTAGTTGTGATGGGAAATGAAGGTCTTTGATAGGCCAAAGGTAATATACACTTGGTATGAGCCACAGCAATGGAGGCTTTCCCATGGCACTTGACCTTCACCTGAAATAGTATATCAGAATCTTCCTGGGACCAGAGGGGAGCTTTATGGTGTAGTTCGGAGAATTGATGAAGCCAGTGATTTAAGACTACCACACTTGCTCCAGCCCCCAGTTTCTATTTTCCCCCCATCTTACTTGGTAAGGGTTTTCAGACATGCTCAGATTTGGCCTGACTCTGACTCTTTTAAGTCAATGGAGGATTTATCACTGATTTCAAGAGCAGCGGGCTTTGAAGGTAGCAGTGTTAGTCTGTTTTGGCAAAAACAACAAGGAATTGAGTGGCACCTTAAAAATTAACAGTTTTATTATGGCATAAGCTCACAAAAACTTATGCTGTAACAAAATGGTTCCTGTTGTGTGTGTTTTTTTCTCCAATGTGAACAGTTAGCCAACACTTAATGGGATTTTGAAAAGCACCCAAAGAGAGAAATTACCCAATTACCACAGAGCCCACTCAAAGGCCTCTGTGCTGTGATACTGCCATCATACGATTGCACAGGATTTTAGGCAGAGTAGCTGTGCAAAAGGACATGTGCAGTGGGGAGGTGACCTTCATATCTGCTCTGAATATGTTTATGGGAAAGAGGGAGTTTAGGATTGGGCCTCTGGCTCCCCTGTTCTCTGAAGCCATTTCTAGGAGTCCCTGTAAACCAGATGTGGAGGTACTATGGACATTATTTCCAACTAAGGGCTGTAATAGGAACCAGAGCAGGCTGTAGTATAGTCCACCCCAGTGTGGGATTGGACAACCTCACTATACGAGCTTGATACACAATAGCTTCTTTATTAATACACTCCCAGGCCGAAAGGGACCTTTGTGGGAATCCAGTGTGACCTCCCATGTAACAGGTCATAGATCTTCCCCAAAACAATTCATGGAGCAGAACATTTGGAAGAACATCCCATCAGGATTTTAAAATTGTCAGCTATGGGAAATTCCATCCCTCCCCCCTTGGTAAATTATTCCAATGATTAATTGTGCTCACTGGTGGGGGGAGAAAATAAACCTAATTTCCTGTCTGAATGAGTCTAGCTTCAACTTCCAGCTGTTGACTTGCGTTCTTCCTTTCTCTGTTGGCTGGAAGAGCCCATTATTAAATGTGTGTTACTCCAGTAGTTTGTAGACTGTACTCAAGTCACCCCCTTAGCCTTCTCTTAAATTGTAGACATTGTGGTCCTTGACCTTGTAAGGCATGTTTTCTTATTTCATCCTTCTCTTGGCTGTCTTATGAAACCTGTCTAGTTTATCAACATCCTTTTGAACTGTGAACCCCTGAGCTGAACACTGTATTCCAGCAGCAGTCCAACTAGAGCCAAATACAGAGGTACAATAACTTTCTTAACTCCTACTCAGGATTCCCCCATCTATGTATCTAAAGATTGTTTTTAACTCTGTTGGCCACACCTAGTTCAGCTGACTACCCCTACAACTACTAAATCTGTACTGACTTGACCATGTGGAGGATCTGTAATAAATAGATGGATCAAGTCTAATTATTTTGATTTCTTTTGTTGTCTTATGTTTCTTCTTGTCATTGTTCTATGCATCTGCAGACCAACACAGTAGGATTTGGGGCACAGAGATGAATGTATTTGGGCTTTATTTTAAATTAGAATTGCACATAGGGGCTAATGATGCCTTTTCTCCCAGGACAATAAAGAATGTATAGCATGGATCTTTATTAATACACTTCATGTCATGAACAAAGTTGCAAAAATGTTTCCCAAGCAGAGTGAGTGAGTGAGCATTTTTCCATTGAATTTCCAAAAAGTCATTCAGTTAGCTTCAGTGAATTCAGCCTTGCAAGCTGATTGATTCCCATTTGTGGAAGCACTTTAAATCTTTTTTTTTTTTTTTTAATAGTACCATAGGATGGGTAATTTTTACATATAACAATCTTGTGTATGTGAATTTCTGAAGAAAGAATACTCATTTCAATTGGGATTATGATCCTATAGAATCTGTTATGGCTGGCACTTATGGGTAAAGTGCTGAAAGTATTGACAGCTTTCCGACAGGTTATTAGACATGTAGGGAGCCACTACTTGCTGCTTCTGTAAAAGGGTGCCTATTTAATTATTCCCTTAGATGGGAGGAGAAAAGCTCCATAAATCAAGGGAACCTCAGTAAAGGTGGGAAGTTAGGGAGAATTAGAAAGAGAACATTTAAGGAGCGAGACTAATTAAAGGACAGATTGACCATCAATTGAATTAAATTAATCATGAGCTTGTCAGTGTGGTCTATTTTCTGTTGTGTGTTTAGCTGAGACAAGCAAGCTAATTTTACTTTGGATTTTATATTGCATTTACTCAGTGCTAAACTGCTTCATTCTGTATCTATTTTTTATGGCTCTGTGTTCAGTATGCATGCAATGTTATCTTTTTCTTGTATTGCTCCAGTTCCTCAATTTGAAACCAAGTGCAGTTATGTGGAAGCTACACTTGAAGAGTTTTTGGCCTGGACATGTGGACAGCCTACTTGTGTCTCTGGACCATTCAGTTGTTATGATCCCTCTAAATATTGGGCTTATGCTGACTATAAATATATTGCCAGGATATTTGAAGACAAGAGAGAAATTTTCAAGGTAAATAGTTAACCTTGCCCTTTACCTTCAACTCAGAGCTGCGCAGGAAAATGTCCTAAAGGCATTTGGTTAATTGTTTAAGTGAATTACAGTTTTTGAAATCCATCTAGCCTTTTTATTTCTCTATTCCTTTGACCAATTTTTCACTTTTATGGACTACTTATTTTTATTTCAATCTAATGAAAATAGCACACCAAAGAGCATGTATCTCAAGCTTGGGGAACTCTTGATATACATTTAACAACATAGCACTAAAGGAGTTACAAAAATTTTCTCAAGCAGCTGTACTTGTTCCTCCCAGCCAACCACAAATAATCTTGGATCTAGACTCCATTGATGTTAATGTGTGTCTGGCTTTCCAGCAACTTCTGTGCACTTTGGATTAGGCATGTAAATTGCCATTTATGGGAACTCTACGGCTTAAAACTTCCACTACTTTTTTTAGATGTGTGCATAAGGTTTGGTTTTTCCCCACTAATATAATAAACTGTTGGTATACATGATACTTCACAAACACAGGCCCTGATGCTGCTGTTGGGTATGTGCGGGCAGACCCTAACACTTGTATGCAGCTCCATTTACTTCATTAAAGCTCCACTGGCCCAAAGATCCCATCTGCTTAGATCTAGACCATAATACGTTTTCACTGCCATTTTGTTCAGCTGGCTCAGGAGGCACACAGTTCCTTATTAAATGATTCTTGAATACCAGTGCACAAGTGTTTGTGGGGTTATGTCCTTACAGTCATTGAAAGTGCTAAAATACATGCATCCAAGCCAAAGTTTTGGGACACATTTCATACTTTTTTCTAAGTCTTCTCTCTGTCTGTGCTCTTATACCACATATTGAACACATTGCCAGTGCTTAAGAAATAATACAGTATGAGCTGCACAACTCTAAACTTTGGGGTATTTATTCTCTGCAGATACCAGCATGACTTGTGAGAGGAATTCTGGCTAAATAAGATTTGAAGCTCCAGCACCATTTGAGGTTTTCCCAGTCCCTACGTGACTGCCTCAAATTTGTGCCCTATATATTCTTCCCCATAGTTTGACACAAGGTTGGGGAATTACATAAAATGACCATGTGTGGAATATCTAGCAAAACTTTTGTTTCAGTGGGTCAATAAGAAATTTTCTTGAGGGAAGCAACTGCCATCCTACCCACACAAGAACATAATTAGTGGTCTAAGAATCTTCTCTACTTCTCATATACTCTCTGCACTGGCATGGGAGCAAAATTCTGCTGAGTGGTACAGACTGGCAGGAACTGACAAGCACTACTGCGCTGTTGTGCCACCCAAAAAGGATTATTTGTAATAATTCTTCCTTGTTCTCCTATGACTTAAACACCTTTTTTTATTTAAGCTACGTCTACACTAAAGCGTTTTGTTGACAAAACCCGTGGAGTGTGCACCTGAAAAATGCATTCTCTAGTAAATCAAAAGAACTGGCACTTTTGTTGACAGACTTCTGTCTCTTCTCCATGAGCAGAATGCCTTTCTCAAAAGAATCTGTTGACAAAAAAGCTGTGTGGATGCTCTGGGGGCCCTCTGTCAACAGACAGGCTTCTGGGTCACTGGGCAACCCTGTCTGCTATGCGTCCAGTTGGCCGTTCTGTTGAGAGAGCGGATCGCTTTTTTGATCTGCTTTCGTCTGTAGCCAGGATGTGTCGACAGAAGTTTTGTTGGAAGATATCTTTTGACGGTAACTTCCGTCGACAGATCTCTGTAGTGTACACACAGCCTTACATTTTATTTAGATTTGCCTAAGGTGACTTGAAGGGGAAAAGAAGGCTAACTACACTGTTATTTATAGTGATTAATAGGGCCATTTAGAAGTTATTTGAAATTTAGATTGCACTGTTTATCATTTACAGTTGTGTGGGTTAAGGTAATGATTCCATTATTCTAATCTGTGAGCAGTATCTAGCCTCTTTCTTTTTTCTTCCTGTTCAGTTGATATTTTATTGCAACATTTGTGGTATAAATCAGCAGCAAGATATATGCATGAAGTTTAAATAGAAATGAGACCTTTTAAAGTGATATACGGGTACAGATTAACTTCATTATAAGCAGAAAATGAAATAAATGTAATTCACAAGTAATGTGCCATCTGTTATGGTTGGAACACCTTGTTTGAGTGCATTTGTCTTTCTGTAGCTTTTTTATTGTAAAAAAGAAGCCAATTGTGCCACGACTTCAGTAATCCTACCAATTTCTTTTCAGCTCACTGGTTAAAAACTATTTTACCTGCAATATTTTCAAGTGTTTACTATAGCTGCATATTTTCAAAGAGTTCTTTTAAATCCAATATTGATTGCGTGCATTATCTTCTCATTTAAATTGTAACAAAATACAAAAACTATTTAGGTGTTAGATTAAAGGTAGAGATGTTACTATGCTTAACTTTGTCACTGAAATAGTTACATTGTTTTTTAAATTTTATGGCTATGCAAAGTTCTGAGCAAGTTTTCCTTTTTGATTTCTTGCTGATTTTTGACAAATATATATTATGCTTTTTTGTATTTTTTTTAATTTTAAAATCAAGATGTGCTGAGCAGTACCTCATTTAGTTTTGAAAGATTCTAGAATATTGAGGCCCGGCAGTAATGATTATTATTAGAAAATAGTCATCTAGCTATATTGCTTTTAATCTTTAGATCTCAAAGCACTTTACAACAGAGGTATCATCCCCATTTTAGAAGTGGAGAAACTGAGGCATAGACTTGCTGAGCGCTATCCAACAGTCAGTGGCAGAACTAGGAATTGAACTCAGTTCTCCAGTCTCAGTCTGGAGCTGTATCATGAGACAATATTGACTGCCTGAGGATAAATACTTTCTAATGGACAAATCCTCTGCCCAGGTGCTAGCACAACTCTGTAAGTTGCACTCTGTTCAGAGGGGCAGGTGGGAATCCTTTGCCCCAAACTAGGGAGAACCACCCAATTCTATATATTATAGGTCACTATGACACTGTACATTTGGCACCAAAGAGAGGAGGATGGGAGGATCCAAATATGGTAGATACCTGCTCTGGAGGATGGCACAGGAATGTTTTCATTCTTTCCCATTTCTCTTAGCAGCAGAACTGCACCGAGTTGGCTGCTAAGGGTGCTTCCACGGCTGCAGGCAGGAGTAGGACTAGCCCCTTATACAAAATGAGGAAGCATTTTCAGATCTCAGGGATACACAAATTTTAGTGACTTAGGTGGAGAGGAAGAGAAAGGGCTGAGCCTTTTGCACACTGTAGTGGAAGTCATGACAAGATGTTTAGGAAGAGAGCCATCAAAGGTGCCACATAGATCACAGGCCTGATTGGAAAAAAGATGTTGAATTTTTTAAGAAAATTTTGTTTTTCATAGAAATGTCAAAAGTTGATGTTTTTCCAGCCAGGAATTCTGAGCCTGAGCATGATAGTAGAGGAATGGGGACAGGAGGATAAAGAGGATATAGGAAGAAGAATAAGAAGCTCATATTACATGTTAAAGAGACATTTAGATAAAAGGAGTCCAGTGGCACCTTAAAGGCTAACAATTTTACAATGGTTTAAGCTTACTCAAATTACAAATCAGTTCATGAGATGCATGCAATGAAGTGAGTTGCAACTCAGGAACGCTTATGCCATAATAAAATTTTTAGTTTTTAAGGTCTCACCCAACTCCTTGTTTTTGTTGAAACAGACAAACATAGCTACCTCTGAAACCTGTTTAGCTATAGGGACAGGGCAGGAATGGATAGCCAGATTTCTGAGTCTGTTGCATAGACAATCAGGGCACAGGAGGTCACTCAAGGTTAACTTTTAGAAAGGAAAGAGGAAAAGGTCATGGACTTAGGCTTTTGGGAATCCTACACAAAGTGGAACAGGAGGAACAGCAAAAGATTAAGAGGAAAGGGAATGAGAACAGAGAAACATAAGAGGAGAGTGCCACAGAATTGAACAAATGATAAGATATCATTGCTCACATCCACAACTTTGTCTCTTCAACAGGATATTATGTGGTCTGATTTTGGTTTCCCTGGAAGAAACGGAAAGGAGAGCACATTGTGGATTGGCTCAGCAGGAGCAAACACTCCTTGCCATTTGGATTCCTATGGCTGCAATTTAGTATTGCAGATACAAGGAAGGTAACCAGAAATATTTGTTTTGTGCAGAATTTACAGAGGAGATTTTATTATAATGAGCCTTGGGTATTTTTAATTGTTCACTCTTCAAATATTTTAATTTTCTGTAGCCTTCGGTGATCCAGCCAGCACAGCTGAGCTTGTTTTTGTTTAGGAAGTGATGAAAGGTTTAAGGGCTAGCCTTTGATTGGAGGTTTGGTGCATAATTTTCATGTTTGTGTTGGAAAAAGGAAAATATTTGACTATTTTTAAATCAATCATTGTAAATTATACAGGAAACAGGTTGTACTGTGCCTATTTTATACACCTAAAATAGCTGTTTTAAAACATAAGTAGTTTATGAGCTGAGCAGATTAGGGTTAGGAGGCTAGGAAAGTTGTTTTGGTTATTTTTGGTTTTTGTTTTCTTTTTAAGGGAGTGGGTAATAAACTGCTCCAGGGCAGTGATTCTCACTCAGGGAGTCACAGAGGTCTTCTGGGGTACATCAACTCATCTCCATATGAGCATAGTTTTATAGCTGGCTACATAAAATGTGCTAGCAAAGGAAGTACCATCTAAAATTTCATACATACAAATGATTTGTTTGTTCCAATTTATTTTATTTTGTCGTGTGGTAAACATTAGTAGTTTTCTGTAATAGTGTACTGTGACACTTCTTTATTTCTGATTTTGTAAGTAAGGAATTTTTAAATGAGGTGGAACTTGGAATATGCGAGATAAACCAGACTCCTGAAGAGGTACAGTAGTCTGAAAAGGTTGAGAACTACTGCTCTGAGCTTAATAACATGTTAGAATTAATTTACGAAGGAAACATTAGGACACTAGCAGCCAACTCTGAGGAAAGTTAAAAAGGACACTTTAAGTCTTAAAAATCAAATTTGGGGCCTTTTTGTTGTTAATTCTTCCTCTGCAAATTCCACACAATCTTGTAAGTATTTGCTTCAAATTCCTTTGCGCGAAAAAAACAAACAAACCTCAATTCCAGTTGTCATCCCTCCAATAACAAAGCGATTTTGTATATACTTGTGTCAGGCATTCCAGTGTACTTTCAGGATAGGGCAGAAAAGTTTGCCAGTGGGATTTTAATTTGGCTAACTATGATGTTTGAGGAAGGATTGTCTCAGCCCCCCTGTATCTTTCGAACAGGGTTAGTTATACTTAGCTACAGGTACGTTTACATGGATGTTTGGTGAGCCATTTGAGATCCTCATATGGGAAGCATAATAGGCCCAAGTCAACAAATACTGTTGACCAGCAGTTCTTACATTTTTAAATTGGTGACCGCTTTCATGCAGCACGCCTATGAGTGTCTCCCCCTTAAAAATCAAACCCACATTTTTTATATTTAATGCTGTTATAAATGGTGGAAGTGAAACAGGATCTGCAGGTAGAGACTGACAACTCACTACCCCTCACCCCCATGTAATAACTTCATGGCCCTTTGAGCAATCACGACCTCCATTTTGAGAACCCTGGCTATTGACCATAGTCCTTATTGCCCGAAATAGTCCCACTGACTTCATAGGTACTGTGTGCTATCATAACCAGGTAATACATGTTTGGTAGATCTGTATTACAGAATTGGCTCCCAGCTGTCCTTATGGCTTAATCAGTTTTAAGTTCCAGCTTCCAGTGTGGAATGTTAGACAGAGTTTTGGGTTTGCTCTGCAGATTTGTCTGTCTTCCCCAAATTACTTCACCCCCTTCTCTCTCACTGTCGCTCTCCTTCGCACTCTCTCTCTCTGTCGGGTAAAATTAAGTTCCTAGTTCTCTCTGCTTGTTCCTCTTTGTGACAAAATACACTTAAAACCTTCAAGGAAGCTGGAAGCAAGGATTTTCTTCATCAGAACAAGAAGAATTTAAAGCTTTCAGATAGGCTGGATGTTAAGATAGTTTGTGGATCCTTTACTTTCTCTCCGCTCTAAAGAGGTGAAGCCTTTTTAACTGGCTGGCAAACAATTTGGCCTTTTTTTTCCCCAAAACAGGGTTACACTGAATTTAATGTTGCTGCCTTTCCAGTTTAGCCACTAAACCACCCAGGCCTACAGTTGGGGGGCAGGGGCAAGGTGAGCAAATGAATAGGGGCCCAGTGTTTCAGAGACGCTCAGAGCTCCTGATTGTTACTGATGCCCTGGTAGGGGCAGTGGCTGAGAGCTCTGGGCCCCTTTGAAATGCCACAGGAGTGTCAGTCTGGTGCTTCTGAGGGCTGGTAGACCAGCACTGCGCTCTGGATGGTGCTAAGGGCTGACTGTTCTTGGGCCCCGCCCCTTCTGTCTGAAGCTCCACCCCTTGGCTCTTGGCCTGCAGTGGCTATTGGCCCTGCTGGAGCCACCCCTAGTTTTTTTGCTGCTAAGACACACTTTCTTGTATGTATTTCACACTGCTTCTTGAGAGGCTAATAGGCTGTACTGCTGTATCATGGCCCTGCTTAAATAACCTTTGCCATTTTGCATAGATCTCTAGCTTGGGAGTCCCATGGCTTCCTAAGCTAGTCACCCTCCTGTCACTTCCCAGGCATTATGCGTGTGCAAAATACTACTGTAATTGAGTTTTGGAGCAAAGGTAAACTATTTATACTGAAAATTCTCTCTGGTGCCAGCTGCTTAGCAGTGCCTTTTATTATCTGTACCAAGAAATGTCAGCAACCTGTGGTATTCCCATCTGTGCTGATCCCTGGTTCTGGCTACTTTCCTTTTTGATCTCTTCTGGTTTAGTGCCGCTTTTTTTTTTCGTGCCTGATTTTTCAGATCTGTGACTTAGAACTGACAATCAGATTCACTAGGCAAGTAAGATCTGAGTAGCATGAAAATAAGAGAGAGGAGCAAGAAGTGGGGAAGCAGCCAGAATCTGGAAGTCGGAGAGGAGCAGCACAGATTGTTCTAACCTTGCTTCACAGCACTGCCGTCTGTTTGTCCAGTCCACTGTGTCAGTAAATGTGCAGGTTGCTGCTGTATTGATTAGATGGCTACTCTTAAAACAGTTCATAAATTCACCATTTGGGCTATTACTTCAATTACTCCTGCTCTGGTTATTTCCATCACGTAATGTATTCTCTTACAAATTGTTATTTATGTGCCTGTTTACTTTGCCTCACGTATTAGCTATTCAGCATTATGGAAAAATTATATGCAGAAATTACCTGTTAAGAAGATTTATTTATATTATACATAAAACGGATGCTCCAAGGTCTGGCAAACTCAACATTTCTTAATGCAGCTTGTGTAATTTAAATAGACTGTAAACTCCTCAGGATATGGTCCAGCTCTCCTGTTTATCAGCATGCACCGTGCTATGCAGAAGTACGTGCAACATGAGTCACAGATAGGAATTGAGTTTAGGTCCTTGCACTCTAAACCATAGCCTTAACCTGAATTAAGATGTTAGCTCCATTAACTGGGCTCAGTAGTAGGCATTGACTCATACCAAAGAGTCAATGTTACGGTACCAATACTGAATGTAGGTCTTACTGCTAATCGGGTGTGTGGTGTTGGTCCCAAGATGTTAGAGGTATGTGGTGAGTGAAGTTACAACTTTTATTGGATCGGCTTCCCTTGGTGAGAGACAATATTTTGAGCTACACGGGAGCATTTATTTGGGTCTTGGAATGGTACTGTTCATGTCACAGCTAAATATAAGGTTAAACATAATGTTTAGCATATATAGTTCATATTAGGTACTATTCAAGGAAGAGTGGGCCTGTTAACACCTTCCCTGCGAGAATCTACGTCAATACAAAAATAAAGCCTCCTTTGACCACACACTCCTAGCTGTCACCTGCCACCTCATGCTACCCTGTACACAGAGTATCATCAAATTACTACATCCCATATTCTGTTGGGACCCCATCTTGAAATAAGTCTTTCTAAACCACTTCTTCTGGCCTTCAAACAACCCCACCCAATCTATCCAAGCTCATCATCAGAGGTACATTCCCTACAGAGCAGGACATGTTAAGGCTTTGTCTATGCTTGGCACCAAAACAATGAGTGAGTATATACTGCATTGCAGCTTTTGTCAGGAAAAATGTCTCGTTTGGATGACACCATACTTCCAACCTTACAAGAGACTTGTCTTTTTCCTGTACGTTTGTATAGGCAAAGAGCCAGTGTAGACACCGTGCTTGCTTTGGTGACTTTACTTGACTTCAAGGAAGTGTACCATAATGCCAATTGCAATCTTTCAGGTCAGCACTTTGAACTTCACTCCCCTGCGGCCAGATAAACAACTGTCTGCCCCTGGAAATACTTGTTAATCCTCCACCACAGGTTCCATGGCAAAGCAGTTTCACTTCCCCCATTTTAGGAGACTTTCTCATGTCATACCACAATCACTTGTACAGGGAACAAAGTGGCATAGTGAGCTGCACAGCGAGTAGGGCGGATGCCACGCTCATGCAGTAGGTGTACCCTCATTTCCCTGCTTATCTTCAGCAGTGAGATGTCTGCTAGAATAATCCCCGTCTACGGAAAAGTGAAAATTTGTTACCTAGAGTGCTGCACCACCACCCTTCTCAAGACTTTATGTTCTTTTGTCCATGTGGAGGCCCCTCACAGTGCTTTGGGTGTTTCCAGAGATGCCTGCCTGTCGAGGGTCAATGAGAGAGGTGTTGCTACATTACAAAAGAGGTGTGTAACTGAAATGTTTCAATGTTGTGCTTGAATTTAAAAATCTTACGTATGTGCATTGTCCCCTGGGCTTCACCAGGTGTGGCCTGAAGGAACACCCCTCATATGACTACTGACTTTCACCAGCAGAAAAGAAAAGTGCCCAAGACGCATCAGAAAAAACATTTTTGAGAAGGTGCTGCAGTGCTCCTCTGCAGAAAAAAGGGAGTGTAAGGAAGTCTGGGAAGCCAAAAGGCAGGACATTAAAGAAAATAGTGTGTGTTAGGGACGCGACTAGGCAGACGATTGAAGTCACAGAGAAGCAAACAAAGATACTCAAATTTTAATATTGCTGTCAACAGAGCAGATCCATCCCTCCATCCCCACTCTGCTTGCATAGTCATTTCCACTTTCTGGGACTCCTCAGTTTCCCCTTCACTCTATCCCCTTAGACAGCTTTCACTGAGAGAGCTGAACCTACAGAGTTGTGAAGGTCTGCCCCTTCCCAGTTCCTCCTTTCCCAGCAGTTATCACTGTGCTGGTGAGTTTTGTTTCTCACAAATTTGGATTACAAGCACTGCCAGTACATCCACATGCATTTGAATTGCTGACCTCTAGATTCCTCTGACAGCCCAGGTATCTGGTATCTCAAACTCCAGCTGTCAAGCACTCTGCCTCAGCGTTCCACCACTGAGCGTACATGTCCCCCATGGAGGGCTGGGATGGAAAGCAAAGCACCACAGGACATTTAGCACAGTCCCAGGATGTACCATAGGCTGCTCTGCCTTCCTAGCACCAGGATGCATTAACCTGCACAGTGGGATACAGACCCACAATGCATTGTTTACGCTATCAAAGATGCCCTTGTGCAGATGTGATTTGTCATCAGAGAGCTAGTGTGAACAGTGTATTCTGCTTTTTTTATTATGTCAACTTTTGGGTGTCAACATAAGTCTGATGTACAAAACTTGGTAGTGTAAACAAAGTCTAAGGCTTTGTCTGCATTTCAGCTTATGTTGCTCCAGGGTGTAAATATTCCATCTCCCTGAGCAACATAAGTTATTTTGACATAAGCACTCATGTGCACATAGCTATGTTGGCGGGAGGGCTTCTGCCACTCATGGAGTGCTCTCTCATCAGCATAGCTCCTCTTAATCAGATAAGCTACTGCAGCATAGCTGTATTTGTACATACAGTGTTGCAGTAGCACTGCTGTAAAGACATGCCCCCATCTAAAGTGGCACCAGATCCTGTCATAACAATTATGTAAAACCTGAAGACACATCACCACTGTTACAGTGGTCAACAACCTCCCACGACACACCTTTCAAGATCCATGAATCCTACAGAAGCCCATCGCAACATGTGGCATATTTCATCCAATACATTAAATGCCCCTGCAATAACTGGGTGGATGAAACTGTACACTCTGACTGTTAGCCTATAAGATGCCACAGGACCCCTGATTGCTTTTGCACTCTCAGAAGAACTAACACAAGAAAACGACAAAAAAAATATGCTGGCATTTATGAACATTTTGTAACAGAATGATCACTCAAGATCTGACCTATCAGTCTTCATCTTCAAAGGAATCCTGCATACACTTAAAGATGAGACTGTGAGCTTAAATTCATAACTCTACTAAATCATGGACTGAAGAGAAACATTGAATTTATGGTTTATTACAACGTTCTGTGCCCCACCATCCCTCCACTTTTTTTGTCCTCAGACTGCTGAGGGCCACTCTACCTTTAATTGTTCTTTTAGATTAAAATAGGTATTAAGTTCCTCTGCTACATACTCTTTTTGCCTTGCATTCAGCTGTGATGGTATGTACCTGTCTCATCCTTAAGAAGAGCTCCTATGTAACTTAAATGCTTGTCTCTCTCACCCATGGCTGCTCATCCAAAAAAGATACTGGCTCTCCCATCTTGTTTTTGCTAATCATAGCCATCTAACCTGTGTCTGTATACGATACTCATAACTATGGTAGATGAGCACCAAGTCGTTATGCATTTAATGAATTGAATACAATAAACTTTCTGTGATTAACAGATGAATAGAAGAAATGTCAACAAGACCATGTATTAGAATATCAAAATCATACTCTTATTATGAACATCATATACATACTGTGCCCTCTACTTATAGCAAGCAAGGGTATTGCAGACAGTCAATTAGTGAATCATATTTTACCTAATGAAAATTTGATCATCCATGAAATCATGGTTCATAGGATAAATGTCAGGTTTTCCTAATGGTTTGAGGCCATAACTCTGTGAGTGTCTTCACTGTTACTCTTGCCTGTGTAAGTTGCTCACTATGCTGATTTACTAATTCCATCTCCTCAACAGGTATAGTGGTTAGGTTGTTGCAGTGTCAATGTAGACATCATATTTGTTTTCTTCAGCTGACAGCCAGATCTCCATCACCCAGGGTTGAAGCTGTCCATACCCCTAAACTGATAATTATTTTGGTGCAAGCACTGCTGGTTAGGTCGTGCACCACCAACATGAGCTAGCATGACCATGCAAAACTGATTCAAAGACTGCCGTGGGCTGAATGTCTACATAATTTAAATTGACTTAATTTTGTAGTGTAGAGTTGTCCTGAATATTTATAGATTATGCAAGTGCTCTGTAGACTGAAGAAGAAACTAAATGAGAGCTACAGACATCCTATTCCCCTTGCAAAACTAGTTATTCAGAAGCTACAAATCTTTTTTTTTTTTTTTCAAGTGAAAAATGTGTAGAACTTTTTAAAACCATTTTAGTATGACAGCTTGTAAGAAAGGTCTCTGTTCTTACTATGCGGGAGACTCAAACAGCCGGTGAATCTGTTTTATTGAAAACCTGGTGATTGCCTTCAGTCATTCATTGTAACGGGTGTGTACTGAATTCCCTTTTATCTTCTCTCTCTCCTTTCAGGAAAAGATGGCACCTTTTTCCACCTGGTGATACCACGTTCCTTTATCCCACTAGGATCCCTTATGAGGAATCCAGCATATTCAGCAAAGTCAGTGTCGTCAACCCTGATCTGAAACACTTTCCTAAGTTCAGGAAAGCCCAGGCCCATGTGGTTACACTGGATCCTGGACAGGTATCACTAACATTTAGATTTTACATTACTTTGGAAGTTTTTGTGAAAAGCTTATGCTGCTAAAACTGAACTAGTAAAAGACAACAGATCAGGTTTACCCTTCTTCTCCGCCAGTATACTTGGAATTTAATACAGTTATCTGGATACAGTGATTTGTATTGCTGCTACCATTTTTTTTCCACCTGACTTTTAAATGAGAACTGCAAACACTTTGAGGACTAGCTCAAAAGGCTTCCAGATTCATAGAAGTCCTTGCAAATACTTACATAGACTTTTTTGAAAAGGTTGTTGTGAAGCTTTTTAAAGCAGTGCTCTATCCTCTGAGCTCTGAAACCAGGATGTTGTTGTGTGAAGTGTGCTTGATTAATGACTAGGCAGAACTAGCAAAAAAAAGTGTTTGTGATGATGATGAATAACCTTCACCATGGAAACATTTGCCCAACCTATTGCTTTAATAGTGGAACACTTATAATGACAATGCTTGCACTTATAGTCCATTTCATTGAAAGATTGTGGTGCATTTTACAAGGGAGTCTGAGTGTTAGTAACCCAATTTTACTGATGGGAGAACCAGTGGATTGAGAGATCAGTCTGTGAAAATCAAGCTGTGAGTGAGATGCTTAACATCACATAGTCAGTCATTTGCAGAATAGTAATAGAATACAGGCATTTCAACTCCTGGTGTCCTGCTCTAAACTCTATCTTTTTCCCCTGAATATATACAGTAAAAACACAATAGCTGGATAACATTTTTTTAAAGTGGTCAGTGATTAAGAATCCACCATGACCCTTTGTAAATTATTCCAATGCTTAATTATTCTCATCCTTAGAAACATGTCTTATTTCCAATCTGAATTTGTCTAGCTTCAGCTTCTAGCCATTTACTGCATTAATTCTCCATTTTCTTACATTTAGCAATGCAATCTTATAAAGTGCTCCTAAAACAGAGAGCTTAGACCTTTTCAAAATAATTTTATTGTGTGTAACACATGAATAGTTTACCATCTAACAATGAACATGGCCAAGAATGAACTGAATGGTTTTGCCATTTGCCCTCCTTAGGGCAGTAGTACATTGGGGGATGGGGGTGTTATTAATTTTTGCTTAATATCAGTAAAATTGTGTTTAACATAGCATTATCCACAGTTCCCCACTGTGCTATTGCAATTTATCGTACTGAATCATTTTCATCAGTGTTAGGTAACCTGTGGACCACATGCAACTAACTGGGGTTCCAAATGCAGATAGTGCACCCCTTCTCTGTCCCCTTCCCCCACACTTCTCACACACTGGGGCACTGGAGTCCTGCAGTTAGATACTTACTCCTGATTCCTGCCAGCCCTACTGGAGCACCACGAATCACCTGATTTGTGCTCCATCCCTGCTCCTCCACCTCCCTCCCTAGAGCTGGAATACTGTGAATTGGCAAGGGTCAGGCTCTGGTGGGGCACGGGAGGAGTGGGGATGGAGCACAAATCAGGTGATTCATAATGGTCCAATAGTGCTGGCAGGGAGTGGGAGGAGCGTCCTGTCCTTTGTCTGTCCTGTTGAAGCTCTGGGAGGGAGGGGGAAAGAGTGCAAACTAGCCAATTTACAGTGCTCCAAAAATTCTGAGAGGGAGGGGAAAAGCAGATAAATGCAGGGCTCCAGTGCCCCACTGCATGAGAGGTGTGTGAGCTGCCTCCAGGTGAAACCCCAGTGGGCTGCATGTTGTCCACCACTTGATTTCAGTCTTGCAGCCCACTGAGACAAGAGGGCCACTCATGCTGACTTAAAAAGAGGTTATAATAACTTTGTAACAGCCTTGCTTATGCTTTAATTTGTAATAAGTTTATCTTTAAGAATGAAAGTCTTAGGTCAGTGCCAGGAAGAAATGTGTGAATGATTTGGGGTTAGTGAGGAATTACCTCCACACATTCAACAGCCAACTCTTAGGCAGTCCCATCCAGTAAGTCTCAGACACAAGGATGGTGGTAACTGGCTTGGAACGTTTTATTATTTGATTGAGAAGGAGGTAATAACCTAAAAAGATGCTATTCATAATGATAGAGAAGATCCCTAAATAATAGTCTTCGATATCCACTCAGTTACTCTCTTTCAGATGGAAATTAATAATTACTATGGGATTTGCTGTCAGATTTATCTTGTGTTAATGTATACTAATCCTCACTCCTTAGAGGGTGAATAAAATGTTTTATATTAGATGCTGTAACAATACAGGTTTAAAAATAAAGACAAAGGTGTTCTTCCATTTTTCAGAAAAACAACTGCATATAGGCTTGAGTGTAGCTTTGAATATCAAATAAACTTAATGTTGCTATTGCCACCTTCTGGCCAATGCATTTAATTTTATCAATTTGCAATAAACAGTTTTCTGTGCTCATTTGCAAAGTTTAATGCACTATTCCTCATTAGTATGTTGAGACTACATTATATATTCGTGCGCTATGCTTTGATTATAACAGTTTTGCTCTTTAACTCCTTATCGCAGGAAGAATAGAATTCTATTCCCCATTTACCTAGCTGCATAAAGACTATGTTAATTTTGAAAAAGACTTCAGTTTTAAACGTGACTTCTTGTTGTGGGCAAAATTTTGAAGAAAGTCTGAAAGCAACCTTGAATTTGCACCATCACTAAATTTTGGATGTAGGTGATAATCACTGAGATATCTAACTGTTTAGATTTGAGACCTCCACCTAGCCCTCCAAAGCGTGCCTCTGCAAGTAACTGGATTCACAAACTGCAAGCTGACACAATCACATTTAAACTTTCAGAATTTCAGGAACAAAGTGGAAGTCTGTTTTTAAAAATACCAGAGAGGAAGCCATGTTAGTCTGTACCAACAAGAAGTCCTGTGGCACCTCATAGACGAACAGATATTTTGGAGCATAAGCTTCCGTGAGCAAAGACCGGCTTCATCAGATGCATCTCATGAAGTCGGTCTTTGCCCATGGAAGCTTATGCTCCAGAATATCTTTTAGTCTATAAGGTGCCACAGGACTTCTTGTTGTTCCTGTTTTTAAAAATGTGGTCCTAGTCTTCTATTTGATTGTTCTACAGGGGAGAATCGAATGCAAACCAGAGGATGAGTGAGTGACTGCTGATGCATTCATTCACCAGACCTGTTTGTTTTCACCCAAAGCACTGCTGTTCTGGTTTCTTTGTTCAGAGATGATTTAATGTTTCCAAAAAAAAAATGCTTAAACAAAAAAAAAAAAAAAAAAAAGCCAGAGCCACAGCCTGTTCTCCCTCTTTCTCTACTTTTTCCCTAGACTCATTCCAGAGTAATAAGAGGCTTAATTTAATGCCTATAAAATACATTAAGATTCTGTATAAGTGCAAAATATTGTTGATCGTTATTTCCCTTCCTTCTCCCCACCCCCATCTCCTTCATTGTTACTGCATCCTCCTAAATTTTCAGACTGTGGTGCTCCTGTCATCACCCCCCCCCCCCATGTTATGGGATCAGTAGTTAAAAAAAAAATCACAAAGTGTCAGTGTCTTCGAACACTGAAGAAGGAGCTGTAGAATCACTCACACTCCTGTTTTTGGCCAGGTCTACACTAGACCTTAAAATCAATTGCACTTCCAGCTACAGCAATTGCATAGGTGGAATCAACTTATCTACGATCAACTTACCTCGCCATCCTCACTGAGGGAGATTGATGGGACCTCCCTTATGCCTCGCGAGGAGTACAGTGGTCAACCATTGACCCGATAGTTTGATTTTTGCGCATCCCCACTAGGCACACAAAATTGAACACCAGAACATAGACCTTGACCGTGATCAATCTTCTGGGTAGTATAGTTGTGCCCTTTCTGCCTCTCACTCTGCTTCATTGTGATGCTTTAGCCTAAAACTTTTTGCAGCTCCTCTCTTCTGTGTGGCTTTATGCTGAAATTGTAAACAAACAATATACATGTCCTCTCCCTGAGCCTCTGTTTTCACAGTCATTAATTCTGCTAAGCTGTTTGAGGGAATGACTGCCTCTGTTCTGTGATTGTACAAAACCTAGCACAATTGGGTTCTTCCTTGTCCACGAGTGGGGTCCCAGGCACTGCTGCAATACAAATAAAATAATAGCCAACACAATACTGATTTTAGGTGGGGCTAGGTCTTGAACTATTTACTTTGGTTTTATGCAGCCCTTATACAGGCAAAACTCCCACTGATTTCAATGAGGATTTCACCTGAGTAACCAGTTTTTAAACACAATTTAGTACTTCAGGTGTTGGCCTCAAATAATAATCAGCAAGAGCAGATAAATTCTTGATAAACAAAGATCTTGTCTCTACATAAACATCCTTGAAAATAAGGAGCAGATCAGAGATATAGGAAACATAATATATGCACGCTCATATTTAAAGTCAGTTCTAGCTTGGGGTATATTAAAATATTTAAAGGAATTTTAATGAAAAGGTGCTTTTGCTATAATGGGGAGATGGCATGATTTTTAACTAACATAGTATTCAGAAGTGTCAGAGTTGGCATAGCAGAATGTTTGATTAACACAGATAAAACAATGTTTTTGGGGGAATATTGTGTGCAGCTGATTGTCATCCTCTCACAGAGCCCTATGGAGTAGACTCTTCCTAAACATAGTGGAGCATCTGGTTGGTTCACTTAAACTTGAGAATAACCCTATCTGGTACAGTAAATTTGGATGACGTGGAGAACTGGCAGTGCATTTATCCTATTATCAATGATGAGCTCTCAGAATACAGGTTGAACCTCTTTAGTCCAGCATCCTTGAGACCTGACTGGTGCTGAATGAGAGAATTTGCCAGATCACAGGTCAATATTGTCTAGCAGCATTACCAACATTTTTGCTGCTTACTGGACTCATAGAAGACATTTAGAGGAAAATTGCAGGTAAATAACAGTACAGAACAGAGATAGGACTGAGAGCTGTTTTTTTTTTTTTCTTCTTTTTAAAAAAAAAAAAAACAACTTGACAAGATCATGAGAAACTTAGCTACACCCCTGATAAGTAGTCATCCGGCTAACTAAAATCGTGCCAGATTATGGATGTTGCTGGACAAGAGAGTGCAGGACCAGAGAGAATCAACTGGTAGGTTGCCTCAAAAAAGTTCCACAGGGAAAAAAATCCATCATCTCCACTCTTCCTTGTGACCACCAAAAGGGAAATCCACTAACTGTAAACTCTCCCCTCCTGTTTCCTCGGTTCCTCCATCCTCTGGGCTAACGCATCTCGATCCACCACCATGCTGTCATTTCTCTAATGTTTCAGTAAGGCTCCTCAAGATGGCTCTCCTGCATAGTAACTGTTGCCAACTGCTGCAGCTGTGTTAGCAGCCCAGGTCTCCTGCAGTACATGCCGCGTGAGAGGAGTCATTTGAGACTAGACAACCTGTTATGAATGGGGGAGGAGGGAACTTTGCAGTGGACTCTCCTGCCCCCACACCCCATCTAGTGCACTTAAGATACATTTACACTGCAATGAAAACCCAGGACAGCAAGTCTCAGAGCCCAGGTCAATTGTTTTGGGCTTGCAGGACTAAAAATAGCACTGTAGATATCTGAGACTCTCCCTCTTCACAAGGTTTCAGAGCCCAGACTCCCAGCCAAGTGTCTACGTTGCCATTTTTAGCTTTTCAGTCTGAGCCCTGCAAGCCCAAGTCAGCTGTCTTGGACCAGCCATGATTGTGCCTTGTGTCTTATTAACACGTAGACCAAGGGTCCCAAACTCTCAGCCCACAGGCCATCGAAGGGCCAGAGCACATTTGCAATCTGACCTGGGAGTCCATATGGTCCAAGGAGCAGCAGGTCCATCCCCATCTCTCAAGCCCCAAGCCCCAAGAGATGTGGTCTTGGGGAAATACCGGGGCCCGGCTCCTCCTGGCCCGGGGCAGCAGCAGCAGTCAGCCCCCCTCCATCCACCCACCCACCCACACGCTCCTCATAGGGGCCTTATATGGCCAATGGACTATAGGTCATTAAGAGGTGGAAGAGTCCTTAATTTGTTGTGGGGTTTCTGTGTTAAAATGTTCCAAGGCGTGGATGGGGCTTGAAAACCCTCCAGAAAAAAAGCATTACATAATTTATGGACCACCCCATATTGGTTATTTTTGGACACAGTTCTCTGTAATTACTTTTCTGCTGTTTCTTGCAACTTCCCAAAAGATTTGCTTATTTACCTTTGATAACTTTATATTTTTTGCCAGCATAAATTCTAATGATCATATGCTTACTAAATCCAGCTGTTTTTGCATCTTAGTTATGGTTCTTGTTTTTTTTCTCTTCTAGTCACAGCTTTGTAGATGCTCCATAAATTCAATAAGGAAATGGTGCAGGCTCCAGATACATGCATCCTTTATGACTATTTCATTTGATGTCATGGCTAGTGAAATCCCAGGTTTTACTCCTACAACTGCTAACCAGCCACATTGAAATGCCAAACTTCCTTCACAACTTTGTTCCTAATCTGCAATTCATTTTCCAAACAGTATCTTGCATTTAAACATTTCTGTGCTTACCGGTTTATCTTGTTTCTGCTTCCCTGCTATAGCCCTTTCCCTGGGACTCAGGAGAGCTGGGTTCTAGGGCTAGCTGTGACAGTGATTTGCTACACAATAGTGGGCAAGCCACTTCACCTCCCTCCGCCCTCCTCCTTTGTAAAGCACTTTTAAGATCTATGTGAGACATTCCAGAGATATTCTTTCCTATCGTCTTCCTCCACACTCTTGTGTTCGACCAGTTTCATCCTCTTACATTTTCCTAGAAGCCTGTTGCATTGGAATTGTAAGCAATCCTGTACATCACAATTGCCTGAGGGACCCATTGTGATCAGCTCATCTGACTGTCTTTATAACACAAGCCTCATGTGGCCCATCGGAGTTCCATATGTGGCCTGTGAGACATTTTGTTTACTGTTGCCCACACACAGGGTTGCCAGATTTTTCTGGTTTCCCTCTGTGTAGGGTTTGTTTTTTTTTTAACCTACCAGTATCATTAAAGTGGCACTCACTTAAAACGAGAGTATGTGAAGTGAGGTGCATGTTGATTGTACGTAATACTGATTGTGGGAACCAGGCACTCCATCTGCACTGCTTACAGTTCAATTGGTACACACTGCAAATTTTAGGTGCACAAGCACAGTTAGGAAAACTAACCTATCCCAGGAGACTGTCTTGGTTGGGACAGTCTTACTGACCACTGAGATGGAGAGCCACTCATGTGACCCACTTACAAGACTAGGTTGCCCATCGGTACCATAATCTTCCCAAATAATTCCTAATACAGATCTTTTAGAAAAAACATCTGATCTGGATTTAAAAATTGCCAGTGATGGAGAATCTTGCCATAACTCTGGGTTAATTGTTTCCATGGTTAATTATTCACCATTAAAAATGTATGCTTTCTTTGGGGTCTGAAATTGCTTAGGTTTAGCTTCTGACCAATGGATCACATTACACCTTTTTCTGCTGAGTTGAGATTTCATTATTCTTTGTTCCGCACAAAGGTACTTACAAGCTGTATTCACGTCATCCCATAACTTTCTTTTTGTTAGGCTCAAGAAACTCTGTCTATTTAGCCTATCACAATAAGGCATGTTTTCCAATCCTTTTGTCATTCTCTTGATTCTCTGCTGAATGCTCTCCAGTTCATCAACATCCCTCTGAACTGCAGACACCAGAACTGGTTGCAGTATTTCAACAGCCATTGCATCAATACCAAATATAGAGATAAAACAACTTCTCTGCTCATACTCTAGATTCTTATTCAGCTATCAAATAATAGCATTAGCTCTTTGGGGCAGAGCAACGCACTTGGAGCTCTGTATTTGTGACCTGCCTTCTTCATTATTTACCACTCCCCCAATTTTTGTAATCTGCAACTTTGTCATTGATTTTACATTTTCTTCTTCTTTAATAAAAACATTAAATACTATAGGGGTGAGAACCAATCTCTGTGGGATCCTACTAGAATGATACCTGCTCAGTGATTTATTCTGCATTTACAGTTAAATTTTGAAATGTATTACTTAGCTGTCTTTTAATCCATTTAATGTATGGTATGTTAATTTCATATTGGTCTAGTTATTTTAATCAAAATGTTGTATAATCCCAGGTCAAATGCCATACAGAAGTCTAAGAATATTATAACCTTCCCTCTTCTCTCTACTTCCCCTTCCTGTCACCAACTAATACATTAGCACTTTCAAGGTAAACTCATGGCCTAGGTCAATGGGAGTTTTACCGTCGACTTCAGTGTGGCCAGGATTTCACCATGCATCGTAAAGTATGCTTTTAATTTATTCTTATGACCATTCACTCTGCTCTCACAGTGTAAAGGAAGTATTATTTGAAGAGACCTTAGTGTAAATGAGCATTGGGTCCTTAGAGTGTTGCCATTAACTTAGTTAGACCAAGTTCAAACTCTGAAATGATACTACATTGCATGTGTAGATTCCAGTCCCAGAGCAGTCCATTATCCTCTAGTCTGACCTCCTGTATAACTTACTCCATAGAGCCTCCCTAAATCAACTCCTTTGTGGTCCATCTCTAGCAAGTATAAGGATCTGTAACTCCTTCGTATTTCTCCACCATATCTATAATTTACTAGTTGCTTTGGTTTTATTAATGGCAGTTATGCCTTGTGCTGACAAGTTGCATGATTTCATGTATTCCTGCTCTTTATCTCTTCTGTAAGCTGCTAAGGTTATAGTTACTTCCTGAATATTCTTGCCCTTCAAACATCTACAGCCTCTCACTAGTTTTAAATGAAACCTTGTGAGCAATATTTCTGCTCATCATCCAAAATTAACCTAGGCTTGTGAGTTATGATGCTGCATCCATTTATATTGGCTTAAATGAGACAACTCATTTATGTAAAGTTAAATGTGTGTGCGTGTCTTTATGGCATGGGGTCCTTGTTGGTTTTCCCCCCATATAGTTTTCTCTAGTCAAACTAGTGTTGTCTTATTTGAAAAGATAGAACATAATTTGTGTCTAGCAAGGAAAAAAAAGTCTGCAGTTCAGATAAAAAAAATCATTGCTGCTTTTCCACTTCTTGAAATTCATCTTTTTCCTGTCTCTGTAGCCCAACCATTTTCTTACCCATTCAAATACCATCTTTTTATGCTGTTCTTGATAACCCTACGTTAATCTAGTGTTCTGCAATCTATAAACCTAGTAATATATCACTGAAACATTAATGTCTTTGTACCATAAAAGCCAAGGTTTAAAATCAATTTATGTTAAATATCACACTCGTATAGTTCTCATCTAAACTGGAGTCATGATTTTTAGGGCATCTTGTTTTTAAAATAGTCTACTAAATTTGTCAAGTGTAATAAAGGACAGTTATTCACTAGAAATAAGAGCTGTAGATTATTAATCACCTAGAAGAACATTAGAATGCTTATTTCCTGGAGAAGCCAGCTTGGCATTTTGTATAAAGAAACTGGAAAACCTACTAAACTGGGGTGTCTACAGAGTGTCTTTGACCTGCAGGGTATGGCTGGGGCTTTCTCTAATGCCCTGCTAAGCCAGCTGGCAGCCTTTTATGCATCTGGACCTCACTCAACTGAAAAGTTCTAGGTTACAACCCTGTTTTAGATAAGAGGATTTTGAATGAGAGAGAGTACAGCGTTGTGTCCATTGTCAAGACACAGTAGCTATTGATATTGTGAGACAGTGGAATATGACAAGTTTGAGGGAGAAATGAAAGTCAGACCAGACCCCCTGCATTGGAAACCTGGCAATTCTCTTATGTGGCCTTGGGCTAATCATTTAACCTCTGTGTACCCACTAACATAAAAGGCATGCTGTTACCTCACAGCTGAAATGTAACAGTTGTTCAACTTTTTAGGTGAAAAGTCTATTAACATTTGCTTTCTTTTAATGATTCTGTGTACAGTGTACCACTTTGCTAATGAGATTTTACCCTCATTTTTGCCTTACTGTTTCAAACTGGGACTACTGTTCTGAGTTCCTTGTCAGTAAAGAAAATACACTAAATGCTTAGAAGACCATTTGCTACAGTATTTGGAAAAGGAAGATCCGTTCTGCTACTCCAATGACTGTCTGTCTTCATTTCAGGTCCTGTTTGTTCCCAGACACTGGTGGCACTATGTAGAAAGTGTTGACCCCATCACAGTCAGTATAAACTCTTGGATTGAACTGGTAGGTTCCTTTCAGGTCATTGCTCTGCAGTTCTTAAGCTACAAAGTATAGGGATGCCATAGAATGTGAACTCACTGGTTAAAAATAAATAACTCTGACCCCGTATCTGACATCATGAGTCACATTAGAGTGGTTTATAATAATAATCTAACATTTATATAGCTGGTACCTTTCATCCTGAGGTATGCCAACACACTTTATGGAAGGATCATTTATCACCAGCAGCACTGAGGGACACCCTGGGCTTGGGGCAAGATGGCAGGGGCGCCTAGCGCTCCACCTCCAAAAGGGGCAGGGCTTGGTGCAGTCAGCCCTAGATCTTCCCTCCACACACTACTTCTGAGTGGCCCGCTGAGTAGTGAATAGAACTCTGTGGCATTTAAAAGGGGCCCAAAGCTTCAGCTGTGGTGGTAGCTGGAGCTCTGGAGCCCTTTGAAATGCTGGGCCTGGGGGGACAATTTTTCACTTTGACACCCTTTCTTCCTCCCCACATCAGCAGGCCTGTTTATCACCCACCACTAGATTTGAGCTACGCTGGGTCAATGTGATGCACAAAATTTTATGTTTGCCTGGATGCTTTGAGTAAGGAAAATCAGGCAGCAGAAACACATCTCTAATGCTACAGGGAAATTTGACCAGGTCACAGAATTATTACCTGGATGCTCTTGAGGAAAGAACAGAGATCCACTGGTCCAGCCCTTCCTCCAAATCCTCTACAGTGGACTACAGGGAGGTTGTAGAGGGTCCTTTAAGCTTGTCCTCTGACTAGTAGCTACATTCATGGCTTAGCAATGGAGGATGCAGGCTGTACCCCTAACAGCATGTTCAGCCAGACTTAACATGAATAAGGTTTTGAAGGCTTGGTATTTAAGGCCCTGATTCAGCTAAGGACTTGAACTCAAGCAAGTCCTCAAATTTACCCTGTTTATTCAGATAAGGAACTAAACACATGCTTAATTTTGACCTGTGATTTCTATGGGCCAAAAGCATATGCCCATTGAAATTACAGAGTAAAAGTAAGCATGTGTTTAATTCTTTGTCTGAATAAAGCATGTGTTCAATTGCTTTGCTGAATAGGGATGGACTTAAGTATGAGCTTCTTGAAGTTAAGATGAGTCCTTCCCTGTTTAGCAACTTAGCAAATTATATGGTTGAGTACTGTTTGTCAATCAGATCCTAAATGACAAACAGAATTAATGGCAAAGAATAGAAGCTGCCTGGAACAGTTTTTAATTCACATCTTCCTCAGGATGTAGATTGTGCTTGTATTGGATTATCTGGGATAGTTAATTTCCCTTTTCTCTAGGTGTTGCATTTTACTGTGTTAGCCAACAGGTATGTGGTCATTCCAGTTATATAGTCTCAATACTCGATGATGCTTTCAAACTCAAATCACATTATTATTAATTTGATTTTATTAATTATTTTAATTATTGTTTTATTAATTATATTAATGTATACATTATAGAAATGTTGTCTTGGTATGAAATGTTATTAAAATAGCTAAAGAAATAAGCAGAGTTTACCAGGATTTAAATCTGTAAGGTGTTGAATGGTAGCTGAAATGATATGAACAAAGAGTCACATAGTGTTTGCCCCTTTTCTGGGCCATCTTCTGGGACCTTTATGCTACTCTGGAAGAACAGAAAGGCTCAAGCCTGGATGGAACCCCCTCTAAAGAATCCTCATTATAAGGGACATTCAGCTATAAGAACAATGTGTGTTACAGCCTTATGCCCATCTCCTGCACGTTGTCACTTAGAGGAGCTTGCCAGGGGCTACAGAGGGCATCTTAGGAACGCACTAGCCCTGTTCTGGCCCAGCAATGCAGCCTACAGGCAGTCATTCAAGGCAGTCATAAATGTGTGTAAGCCCTGAGCCCTGTTCTGATTCGTGCCAGTCATTGGGGGTGCTTGTGTCAGAATCTAGAATTCAGAGCATGCACAAGTGACTGAAAGCTCCAGCTCCTGTCACTTATCTGGGCTTAACCTCTTGAATTGCACCTCTTAGGAGTTGCAGGTCAGAGTTGGGCTCATTGTACTACACGGACAAACAGAGCGATAGCGCTATTGGTTGGACATATTTTTGTTACTTCTATTTTCTCATTTTATTCTCTGTTATGAGAGCCACACTCGGCAACCTTTACTGAGGCTGAACACCCTGGGTGTCCAATTTGAATAGAGTCTGTTGGATTTTCCTAATAAGATATCAAAAATGAAAAAGCCCCACAAACAAAATAAATTACTTTGGTAATAAGTAAATTGCGCAGCAGTTTAACCTTAGAAAGGACTGCATGTAATCACTGTGGCACAGGTGACAGTTGATGATAGCCTATTATCCCTGCAGATGACAGGAACATTGTTTTTACATGTGTGCAATCCATCTAGGAAAATAATGAATGACACTGGTGGTAAAATATAATATTGAGAACATTTCTATTATCTATTCAAGCAGTTCTGTCACTGTAACCAACTGCTTTCCTTTTGACAGATGTGTGTCATGCCAGCCTTGTACTAGTGATACCATTAATTATTTTGCCACGACTTTTTTTTAGAATAAGAGTAGAAGTGTAATTTGTTTTCAACAGAATGTGACAGATTCAAACCTTGCTTCCTAACACTCAGTCACATGATTAATGCAGCCCCAGGATTTAGCACCATGAGATGAATCCCAGGATCACAATACCTTGAAAACGTAAACCATTTACATATATAGTTTTGCAATGGGACTGCTCATTGCGACAGAAGTCTGCTCATAAGACTGCAGGATGGGAACGTCCTGCTTTATTTTACTACATCCAACTAGACAGGAAGAGGGGAATGGAGCACGGCTGCTATTCTGAGTAATGTAATTAACCCATGATCACAACTTTACTGCATGTAGAAATGAGGCTGTTGTAATTATGGCAGAGAGGAGCTGTTATGAAAGAACGGTAATAAATGCAGACAGATATACCCATATAACAGCCTCTTCAGCACACACACACGCACACACCATCCAATATACACGCTACCAATGGCAGAATTTTGTCCTAAAACTGGTGTGTGGAAATGAAAATAGATTATGTTTCTGCTTGAATCCCAGGTTCTGCTGTGAGACTCCAAGATGTATTCTTGCTTTGAACACCTGTTCTTAGCAAGATATTATGCATAATAAGTCCTAATGTCTCAGCCCCCAACCCAAAATTTGGCAATCTGTCTGTCTCTGTCTTGTACCTGTGCTACAGCTTTCTTTTTTCCAAACCCTGCTTCCTAAGTCAGTCACTTCGAGTGACTTTTTTAAATTATCTGTTTCAGTGTATTCATCACTGTGATTTCTGAGCGCTAAACACTGCGCACCCTCATCAGCTTCTTTACCTTCCAACTGGCCTCCACTGCCTCTAAGCAATTCAGCTACATAGAAGTGGAAGGCTACGGGCTGTCTTTTGGAATTCAGTTTCTCTGCTATAAAAATCCCAAATTAGCCCATGTATAGCTGGCCAAGGGGTAAACGAAGAAGGGAAGCTCCACACAAGAATTGATGAGAGCCCTGTCAAACTTAATGTTTTATACTGGAGGACTGTCACGTTGGTTTGTGTTATCCTGCCTGCTGGGGAGAGTGGAGGCCCTGCAGTGTTGCTGAGTGAGCCCGTCCTGCACTCATCCCTCCATGGCAGCTCCTGTCTGACAGGGCTGCGCCCCACTCTGTTCTGGCCATTGCAGTCTGGCACACAAGCTCCTACTGCTATTCAGGTTTGACCCCAGTGTCCCTCCATGATGATGAGGCAGAGGCTGGAAGAAACCAGTGTAGGCCATCAGGACTGTCCTATGGGACAAGGGTTGCCATTGCAGAGTGAATTTTGTGTCACTTTATACACTTCCGTTTTATTGGTAACGGAGAGGAAGCCGTGCTAGTCTATATACTATCAAAACAAAAAGCAGTCAAGTAGCATTTTGCTAGTCTTTAAAGTGCTACTTGACTGCTTTTTGTTTTCATTTTATTCTGTCATTTGCAGAGCTCTTGGTTACTTTTTTATTTCAGCAGAAACATATCCACATCCTTCAGTGAAGGAAACACTTGTTTTTCCTTCTCTTGCTATTGAAAATTGCAACAACACATCAGAGAGCTTCTGTTACTGGCAGATGACCACAAACTTCCTGAATTGTCATGTGCCTTAGTCCCCACAAGATATTTGCTGTCTCTCTTAGGGATGCAAAATCCTGTTTACTGGGTTAACCAGTTAAACAGTCGGTTTAACTGGTTAACTGTTTAAAGGGGAGGTCTGACTGGGGAGGCTGCTGCGGCCGTCCCAGCCACAACTCCTTTTCCACTCACAGAATACCAGAGCCTGAGGCTGCTCCAGCCAGACTGGAGCATATCTGCCCATGGCACACCGGGGATCTGGGCTCCTCCATCCCAGCTGGAGCTTCCCTGCCTGTGGTGCTGCTGTGGACAGGGGGTGCTCCAGCTTAACCATAACAGCCTGTGTCCATGGCAGCCCCGCATGTGGCATGTGCAGGGATGCTTCAGCCTGGTGGAGCAGCTCCAGTCCCCAGTACACCGCAAGTGAGGTCACTCCTACCTGACCAGAGCAGACCCCATCCACTGCAGGGGGGGGCTGCTCCAACTCAACTGTGCTGGAGCGGCCTCCCAAGCTACCTCCTCCCACCCTGGTCACCATGGACAGGAACTGCTCCAGCTGAGCTGCTCCATTCTCTACCATTTAACTGGTTAAACATCAACATCCCTAGTATCTGTCATATCTATTGTGGTTCAAGTGTTCAAAATATTCCAGTGCATAATACTGTAAAATGCCATTGTGGGCCATCTAGATTAAAGAAGCTGTATAAATTTATATTACTAGAAATTCAACAGGATCCATATGTTGTATAATTGATGAGGTGCCATATTTAATTAACAAAAAAGTACCTCTTTCAGCCTCTTCCTCATGTGAGTAGTCCTATGACTTCAGCAGGACTACTTTGATAAGGGCTACTTGCAGGAGTAAGGAAGTTCAAGGACTCAGTGAACCCATTGCCTTGCCATTCTTCTTGTGAAGAATTTTCAAGTTAAGGCTCTTGGTTTGGTCCTTTCCAAAGTCCTCAGGCTTTCCAAAGGGACTTTTCTCCTTTTACCTTTTATTTCCTTGGGATAGGCTGCCGATCACAAAGCCCGAGTGGAAGAGGCAATAACTCGAACGCTTGTGTGCGCTGTAAAATCTGCAGAAAACCCCAGCCATGTGGATGTCTGGCTGAATCCCACAGAAGTAAGCTCCCTCTTTTGTTTTCATTAGCAGTGATAGCCTGTGGTTACCAACTTTTTAAAAAAAAAAAAAAAAAATGTTAGTAATCTTTTTCATCCTGTGAAATAAATTTTAAATGCCTTTCATGTGATTAAGAGTAAGCATTGAATAAAAACATACAACTTGTTCACTAGGTTTATTTTTGTTTGCTTGTTTAGGTTGAGGCAACTTCCCATGAAATCAATCTCCAGTACTTAAATGGAGCAGTGTCTTCATATATAAGATCTCAAAAGGTAACTGTATCAGAGGATGGAGATCCCAGCACATGTGATACAGAGGAGGTGATGTCTTCATGTAAAAGAAGGAAAATGCAAGTCAACACCAATGCAGAGGATTGCAAATCATTGACCAATGAAGCTGGTTTTACAGTGGTAAAAGCAAAAAAGTTGCAGAAAATACCTTTCGGGGTTCATCTTATTCCAGTATTACCGCAGTCTCAAGAAGTAAGCTCAATGGGAGCAGGACCAGTGGAAAGTGACTCTGGAGACCACCACAGTGAAAATGGAGGAGGACGTTTTGGAAAATTGTGCTGCACTGAGAAGCAATCAGTAATGAATACTGACTGTGAAACACTGGCAGATCAAACTGCTTCAGAGAGTACTACAGACTCTTCACAAATGGCCATTTCTACAAATGACCTGCTAGATTGTTTGGTTAATCCACAAATCATCAGCTTAGTGGCTGGTCTCTTGTTGGAGAGAGTGGGAGTTTGATATCAGAGTGCTTCATCATTTTGAAAATGAAGAGAAACTGGCAGGCTTGTTCTGGGTTTTTAAACTCGCTAGTAGTTGAATATTTTACTTTTTTTTTTAAATATGCATTTTTTTAAATGTTGACTGATACGCTTGGAAATACATGTAAGTCCCCAGACCTGTTCTGTATTTCAGAGGGTTAAATGGCAGGATAAAAATGAATGCCCCAAACAAGAGATGATGAATAAAGATAAAACGAAGAGAATATGTACTCATCCCCTTTTGGATCCATCCAGCATTAGAAATAAGATTTGTACCCCACTGCTACACAATTGTTCCATGATTGGGTTCAACATTGTTCCAGTTGGCACTGTATCTTATGTGTCTCCTAACCTAATAAATTAGTTTAAACTTTTATAACAGGTATGTGGAACCTCAATTATATGGGGTACAAACAAACTCATGCACAGATTAATGAGAGAATAAGTCATACAGTATGTCACTGGGGTACTTCAATGCCTTCTGTTCTCTTCCTGTGGCTCCTAAGAGCCTAGTTTCCTGGGGATTGTAATGCTTAGGTCTGATGGACTGTGATAGACAGGAAGTCAGATTAGATAATCTGATGGTCCCTCTGGCCTATGACTCTGACTGGAGCCTAGAGACTGATGCACATCTGGACACAGATTCTCAGTACATGCCCAAAAAATGAAGCCCGAGGTAAACACTAGCACTAGATTCTAAAGTATCCTGTCACTGAAACAAGCATAACTTTGTGAAAGGCTATAATTATGGGTCGTTAAGATCCTGTAGGACCAAGTACTTTTATAGCTATAATCAAGACTGGATGTAATTAATCCACGTAAACATTTCATGGAGTGTTGGGCTCGATTCACCTGCACAGACACAACAATAACTATCCCTGAAGCAAAACCAGCTGCCTTGTACCAAAGAGCAGGGCAGTTTGTCTGCCAGACAAAGCTGCGTGGGAGATGTATTGAATCATGCACTACTTCAGTATGTTAACCCTATTCTCACTTCAGTCAGTGCTGGCTAGCTCCAAGGTCATGCTGGAAAAATGTGGGTGGTGTATTCCACTGTAACTTTATCCAGCCCACCATTCCCTTATGAGCGGTGGGACCTGCGTTCCCCAAGTTATGACTCAGATCCATTAATTCATTGTAACTTCTCCACATAATGGTGTGTGGCATAAATGACGAGGAAATGAGTGAATGCCAACTACTCTTGGAAGACAACACAATGCAAGGGATTTGTGGGTATAGGAGAGCCATTAAGCCAGCTGGGTCATAAAGCGAATGGTCTAATGTGGGTTGATATTTGCTTAGCAAGAGATTAACACTTGAGTCAGAAATAAGTACGTGGAGATACCTAATTCCCATCATAGAAGCTCTTCACCCAATTACAATATCCATGTGCCTACCGTCTCAATGAGAAAAAAATGTGTGTGGTGGAGTAGGAGAAGAACTTACAGTGAAGATGAGGTGGCCTTCAGGTAGGTTGAGCAATAGCACATGGAAATATAGTGGAGAAGATGGTTTTACAATAAGGATTTTAAGGAGGTGGGAGAGGGATAGTACATGAAATGGAGAATGCAAGAAAAACAGCTACTCCATGTAAAATATGAAAAAATGTTAGTGCTACAAGTTCTGCAGTCTTCCCTCAGTTCAGATCTGCTGAGCAGCCCTTCAGATCATACAAATTCAAATCCAGTGGGCTCTTTTTGGTTCATTGATTTGTGTTTTCAGCAGGTTGCCGGAGAATTTGAGAGGAAATCCATCTTTTTATATCCTGCAAAGGGCATATTTATCATCTCTGATCCACAGCAAAGGGCTGTACCCAAGTTTTGAAGCCATGCAGAATCTATTTGAAGCTACCATGTTGATCCCTGAAGCGTGGTCATGGGAGATTAACACATGGTGAACTCAGTATTGTTTTCACCACAGGAAATGTCTAGCTAGAAGATCTTTGCAGGAACATTACAATAAAACAGTTGGAAAGTCACTTCTAATTCCCCTGAAATGCTCTTAATGTATTTCCTTTTCCTGTGCCAGAACTTTTTAGAATGGCACTCGTCCTAATTATGGCTTCAAATAGATTTTTTTTTTTTGGGACAACTTTTTAAATCTTTGCCTAGACAACTTTATTATTGCGGGCATCTAATAAGAGTGTTAGTTAAAAAGGTAGCAAATCTGTTTCCAGTTCTACTCATTGATAGTTCTCTGAAGCACCCAACCTTTTGGCCTGAAATTTTCTTGGCCTAATCTCTGCCCAATGCTGCTATTGTTACAAAAATCACTTTTCAACCGTTTTTGAGTTGTAAAAGTCATGATGGCAGAGTTTTTGTTTGTTTGTTTGTTTTTATCGTACAGATCCCTGTGTTGTGTTATGCTGGTCCTGTTCCAGGTCTTTGAGTATAACAGCTATGTAAAGTATACGATTCTGCAAGAAATGCTTTTTCAGTCTTAAAAAATGAACAAAAAATTAATCCCTTTTTGAACAACTTTGGAGTAAAAAATAATGACGCTTGAAATGTTGCTGAGATATGGTCTTCACTGGGCAGTTGGGGTTGGGGTAGGGAAGGATCAGATTCTTCACTACTGCCGTGAGAAAAGTGTTGCAGGATTGGGATCTTGGCCTTTTGACTGGCAGGAGGGAATCAGAAATAAAGAAAAAATTATAAGCAATTGGGGGAAATCCTGAGTAAAGTCAGTGGAAATTGAGAATTTTGGCCATTTGAAATGTGGTTCTAGTCTGAAAAATAACTCTGTTGCATGGGAGGGTGGGGAGGCATATTTGTTTTCTCGCTCTGATCCAAATGTGCTCAGTTCACAAGTAACCTTATATAAATTCCCAGCCCTGCACACTCAACCATGACCTCAGAATCAAGAGCTCATTTCATCTTCTGCCTCATTACCAGTCACAGAGACTGCAAGTCAAATGAGGTCACCAGTTACACCTGTACAACCCCCCTGTCTGTTTTATGCCTTCTGGGGTAATGCCTCTGTTGGATTGCATGGCTGTGACAGGCTGGAAGTTAGTACACTGTTCTGTTGATGGATGACCCAGAGTGGAATCCATGTCAGTTATCGGTCTCTGTTACCAGTGCCAGTTTAATGCAATTGCATCTGCTGCCATTATGACTCATGGCGCACACCTGATGCAGCGCTGTAGAGTAAGAAGTTGCCATTTCTACAGTCACATTTCAAAATCGCACCACGCTGTACTCAACGTCCACCCTCATTGCTATGTTTGCTGTAGCTGACTAAGTCTTGGGCACAGACAGAAGCTGCTGCTGGAAATATTTTCATAAGCTGAAGAAGGGTAGTGTAATTGTTATGTTCCAAAACTTTAATATCCAGGAGTGGGTTTGATCACAGGGTTTGGGGTTAAAAAGAGCAGAGCCTGGGACCAGGGCTGCTGCCTTCAGCAAAATCTAAACTTAGAAGGGTGCTTTTTTTAATAGCCAACTTTAGATATCACAGGGCCAGGGCTTTTTATACCAAGGTGAACATTTTCCTATCTGTTTAAGAATGAGGAGTCACTAGGCCTCAAAAACAGAGATCCCAATTAGCTTTCCCCTATAGGGAAAGCATGTGGGCCTACCTTTGAACATCTATATAGCAGAGAAAGCCATTGTTAGAACACTGAATTGTACTCATTAGATTAGAGAGAAACATCACTCATTGCTCTAAACAGTCTGCAGAGAAGCATTTTTTACAGCTGACCCGGCGTGGACCATGATTAACAGAGGAAGCTACAGCCGGAGATTTTTATCTGAGGTGGCAGGGGGACCAGAGAAGTCCTGTTTACAATTCTATGGAAAAGCACCAGAAGGGTTTCATGTCTCACAGGTGAAATATAAAAATCAGTCATATACTCAATACAAGTGGTTATGGAGAGAGAAGCCACTAGAAATGAATGGAGCCATGTGTAGCAAATGACCCATGGATTAAAAAGAGGGAAATGTAGAGTTCCATGAACCAATTCAAAGTCTACAGAAGACCAAGTGGATAACCTTCTACAGAGTGAGATTGTTTAAACAAACAGTCCTGACCTCTTTAGTGACTGCCTTTTTGGACAGTGACTTCGGAGCTTGGTCCTTTTAGCCCCAAGGCAAAGGAAGGTGAAAACACGTGTTCTACCTACTTTTCTATGCCACTAAAATATTTTTTATGTCAATTCAAAGTAGACCATACATGTCCTGCTAGCTCTTATCCTTACCCAAGAAAAGATTTCATAAGGTAGTGTTTGTAACATGTCTACAGATAACTCTTAGTACCATTACCAAGTCACTGAGAGGTTAAGTCTTTATGGTTCTCAACCCTTCTCTAGGCCCGTTCTTTTCCCTGGGGAAAAGCGCCAGAAAAACAAAAAGTGCTCTGAAAGCCCCATATCCAGCCTGGGGAAGATTCCCTCAGCACTGGTGCTATGGGAGATAAATCCTCAGGAGACAGCTTTATGGCTCTCGCAAGCCCCGGTACAGGGAATGTGCCGGGTGTAAGGAAGGAGCATGGTACTGAGAGCATTCCTGCTGCATTGTGGGGATTTTGCACAGTGCTGTAGTCCATAAGGTAGTTCAAGGAGGCTGCCAGTGCTGAGATAGGCCCTAGGGCTTTCTCAGTTCTGCTGAGGGCCCCTTCAGCAACCCAGGCTTGGAAAGGTATGAATGTGGCTTAATATCACTGTGGCTCTTGACCCAGAGCAATATTTTTGCCATTAAGTGCACTAGGCTAAGATGTCTCCTGTGGTGTGGAAGCAGCCTCATGGACAATGGTGCCATTTCAGGAGGGCAGGCAGGGCAGCAGCCCTGTGTAGCAGGGTGCTGCCTGCTTTTCACTTTCCCTTGTCAGGGAGTGAGAGGAAAGTACACCTCTTGCTTGCATGCCCTTCCCTCCTGACCAGTAAGGGGAGGGGGCAGAAGTGTAATTGACAGAATCTGCATTTGCGTCAGGGGATCAGGACAAGAGAAAAAGCAGTGTCACAGTATGCATGGCTGCCGCCCACCCAAAATGGAGTCCTTGCTCATAGAGGGGGGTTGCATTTCTCTGAGGGAAGTGGCAGGGAAGCAGGGCATTTTTCCAGTAGGATACAGGGGTGGGGAAGTTGTAGGAAGACATTGCTGTCTGCAGGGATGGGAGTCAGAAGAGCTTGCAGGACAGACAAGCTGCTGGAGGCTGTGGGAGATTTAAATAGTAGCAGAAAGCACTGAGCACTCATAGGATCAAGCTGTTGAGCAGGCTTTCCTGGTCTGTGAAACAGGCAAGCAGTTCTGCCAGTATCCAGTAGAGAAACATCACTCATATTATCTGAAGGGGTATGGTTTAATTAATGTTTCTAGAGCCCGGTTTATGCACAACATTGCACACAATTAACTAGAGAGGGGTTTTAAAACTGTGTTAAGTTGCTACCAATTTCTGGTATGAATGCATGCTCTTCATCTGACGCCAGCCTGGTTTATAGCAATGTAGCTTGTGTTGATTCCTTACCAGCTGAAGCTAAATTGCCAGAAACCAAGATGAAATCAAATTAAGAATGGCCTTGCGGGAATTTGCACTGATTTAACTAAATCTGTATAAAAATAGATTCTAGTGAAGCTCATGTAATTTTGCATTAAATCCTAGCTCCATTGAAGGCAATGGCAAAACTCCCACTGTCTTTGTTGGGGACAGTATTTCTCCTTTGATGCATAGCCAAGATCTGTAAAAGGAAGGGAGGTTTCCCAAACACAGGCCAAGGTTTGTAAAGGTATTTCGATGTTGCTCTGTTCAGGAGTCGCAAGACCTACGTGATTCATATGGCTATGGCCCAGTCTTAGGCGCTTACACACCCATAAGTTTCATTGACTTGCAGTAAAACTTAGGCTCCAAAGACCCCCTATGTTATTAAAATTCTTTAGGCACCTTACTCATCAACCACAGTCAAATACAGCACCTTTGCTCTGTCATTGTTAAAGCCATCTCAGAAGCCCTGGGCAAATGCAAACTATCTTGCATATGCTTAAGTTAGACAGAGAATTCAGCTGTTTACATACCAGGAGACAGTAGAAACTGAAAAGTCCTAAAGATAAACTCCATTCCCCTCAGAGGCTCTTAAAAACAGTGCTAGTTGCTTTCTGTCTTCAACACAAACCTCAGCAAGTTGGCTGAATTTAGGCTACGTCTACAGTGCCAGATACATTTTATTAAATTTTATTTTATAGCTCTGGGTTGTATAAATTCAATTTTGAGTAGCCTCATTTCCTCTCTAAGTCCACACAAAGCCGAGTTAGTGCTGCCACAATGAATGGCCAAACATCGACTGTTGCAGCAGTGCATTGTGGGAACCTCTCCCACAGTTCCCTCAGCCCCACATTCTGTGCTTTCTGCCTGGGTCCTGCTGCATCCCCATCGCCTGCCTGGTTCCCAGGTCCCCGCAGCTTGGGAGACCTGGGAAACTGACCAGTGCTGCTGAGCCTGGCTTGCCAGAGCCAGGAGTCAAGCACAACAGGGAGCGAGGTGCAGCAGCACTGGTCAGTTTCCTGGCTTTCGTGAGTGGCTGGCAGCTGGAAGCCAGGTGCAGCAGCACCAATCAGCCTATGGAGGCTAATGAATTCAATTTTAAGACGTGGCACTTCCACACCACCCTTCATTGGAACTTTTAAATTCAAACTTGATGCTACACCCAGCCAATTTCAACAGTGTCATATCAAAATTAGTGCTCCCTAAATGGAGCTAATGGCATTTACAGTGAAGACAGTCATGTGGTATAATCGAGCTAACTGACTTAAATTGGAATTTATCTGGTAGCATATACAAAGCCTTAGTTAGAAAGTCTGTAAAAATAGTAACACCTGTGGAGAAAAACAAGAAACCCAAGCAGTTAGGATTTTTATGAATTTTAGCTCCTGTCTTGTAAACTTTTTCTCCATTAGAGAAGTGTCATTTCACAAGTTAGCATTTTACTTCATGTCGTTAATTAGTTCCCTATATTTAAATTTTCTACCCATTGTATTTTTTTCATTACTTTCATCTGTATTAGAGGTCACAAAGCAGTTGTGCTAAAGAACAATAGCATATGTTATGTTTCAGCATTAAATGTTGAAATTTCCAACTAATAATGAATTGAGCGTATTGATTAGACAAGGTGAATGCTTGCACAGCCCTAACTGCTTTATAAACTAAACATATTGCTATCAATCGATTATTCCCACCTTCTAATAAGCTATTGTGTTCTGTATCTTACCAAAAGCCTGAATCATTTGTTTATGGTAATGGCCACCTCTTTATTTGTAGCGTTTTTCTGATGAATTTTTTATGACACTGGCTAAAATGAAATCTGTCACAAATGTCACACACTCAGCCACATACTGCATCTAAATTTCTAGTCAGAGGGGTCACAGCATCTCTTTACCTCTCACCTTTGTCTGTGTCTTGTTCTTACTAAGACTCTGGTCCTGCAAGGGGAGGCAAACAGGCAGACAAAGCCCCACATGGAGCCCCTGTGAACATCAGCATGACTTTGCTGGGATGATTCACTGGAATGAAGGTAAGTCTATTTTGGTGGCTGGGGCCACAAGGAAGGTTTTTGCAGTGTGTGACCCATTGCAATCGGTGAAGGTGGTAGAAAAGAACCTCTTTGTTTTCACTAAAATACATGAAAGATTTAGATGCTCAATTTTGCTGACATTCATAGGGGACACCTCAGTAAGTCACCATTCTGTTTCTTTAATCTATCTGATCATCCATTTTTATTTCTTATCCCTTGGCAGTGTCAACACAGAATCCAAACTCCAAATGGACATCAAGACACAATTACCCTGACTAGCCAGGGAACAAGTGTAGACCTCAACCAGTTCAATGGCAGTAAAAAGCATTTTACCTTTCACCTATGCTAGGGAAAACTTGATTTCACTTTTCCTGGCCCAACAACGCCTACGTGGCTCAAAATGTGATATCGCTATTGGGAGCTTGAATAGCTGGGCTGCAGTTATTCTGGGAATAAAGCTGCCATATTATACCAGAGAATGGGTTAGTTTGGTTAAACTTGGAACCCACTACCACCAGGTCTTTACTAGATTACTAGGCACTTTTAGCTAACTTTTGAACTCAACATTATGGCAAAGGGCTCGCAGCCACATATAAGACATCTAACTTTGCCTGAAACCTACATTGCACTTACTAAAGCATCTAGTATGGCCTCTGAGGCTAGGACAAGAAGCAATGAGCTTAAACTGCAGTAAGGAAGCTTTAGATTGGACACTAGGAAAAACTTCCTAACTGTCAGGGTTATTAAACAGTGGACTAAATTGAATAGAGAGGCTGTGGAATCTCCATCGCCAGAGCTATTTAAGAGCAAGTCAGATAGACGTCTATCAGGAATGGGCTCAATGGTGCTTGGTCCTGCCATGAGGGCTGGGGACAACTTGATGACCTCTCAAGTTCTCATGTTTTATGATTTTATGCCTTCTCCCAGCACCATTATTTACTTACAGAGGATACTTGGCATCACACAGATAAATAAACCGATAGGTCTCTGCTTAAAGGAATTTGAAGCAGATACTGTGATGTCCCAGCAATATGAAGCGTTTGGTGGTAGACTTTGTTGTTTTTTCCAAAGGCCTAGGCAAGGGGATCTTTTTTTAGAATGTTTTAACAGGTATTGGAGCCCAGGAAAATCAATTCAAAATATAAATCACATTTTTTTCCAAAGAATGGAAACATTGGTCTTAAACCCACATTCTTAAAAAGAAAGCACCTCTTTTCTCCCCAGGAAGGCTGTGGAGTTTACTTGCAAAAAGCTGAGGTTTTTTTCCTCTCTTGCTGCTGCTCTTTTTTCCCCCGATACACTGTATTCTACTAAATCACTGCAGATTTAGGGCACCTGTGATTTTTCCAGGGCAACAAGTGGGTTAAATGCCTGTGCTAAATTTCTCTCTTGGAATCATTACTATGTCCTCCCACAGCTCAGGAGACAGCTATTCTAAATGCTCAGAAATGCTAGATGGCAAAATTCACCATTTTCATTTAACCGACACTGGCCCTGTTCTGATTCCTGGCAAAGCATCCAAATCCAATTCAATTAGCAACAGCTTTTACAAATCTGACTGAAAAAACACCATTAAAGTGAAAAATGATGTTGAGTAAATAAAAGGCAAAGCAAGCAGGGCCATCATACAACTGACTGCCAGTCCAGAATGAACTGCCTTACAACTTATGAGGAGCTCTGCCTTGAGTGAGTTTTAGCCTGTTTCCTTGTGTGTGGAAAATGTATTATCTCTGCCCAGCATTCTGTATTCTCTGAGCTTTGTCTCATGTCAAAAGAGATTAGCTAAAAAGGGAACTTTCTGTCATGCTGCAGTAGTTCACAGAAATGTAGTTTAATTCTGTGTTTGCAGCTACATTGAAAGCAAAACAGTCACTGAGGTGATCCATGCTCTGCTTTGCTCATAGATCATTACCATTTCATCAAAGAGTTTCTTTTGTCTACCTGTAGAACCCTCACATCTTCTGTCCAGCAGCAACCATCAAGATACCAGTGTCCACAGGGGACACAACTTCTTCAGATTCTTTCACAGTAGCCTTTGGGTTATTCTGAGTGGGATTATGGTTTAGGCTGGACCAATTCAGAAAGACGCTGAAGTATGTGTTTGAATACTGCCAAAAGCAAGTAATCTAGGTGAGAAGTAAGATTGCAAGTTTCACCAACAGAGTGGGAGGGCAGTGACTTAGAGAAAGATTTAGGGTTCATCCTAGACAGGGGTCAGCAACCCTCAACATGGGTGCCAAGAGTGGCACATGAGCCGAATCTCTTGGGCATGTGAGGAGGGATCTCAGTCCTGCCACTCCTCCCCCATGCAGACAAGAGTTTCCTTCTGGATTAACAAAAAATCAGCTAATGCTACCAACCACCACTTGAACAGTAAAGCTCTGCATCTTAATTTATTAACGAAGCTGTCATAATTAGGACTATTAGTGACTTTTTAAAGTATCACTGGCACTTAGACCACACGGAGATCAGAAGATCAAATTTCTGCACTCTGCCTCAGAAAGGCTGCTGACCCCAATCTACACAATCACCTCAATATGTGCTCCCAGTGCACGGCGGAGGTCAAATGGGCTGGTAATCTTTCCATGTATAAAAAGGTAAATATCAAACAGAAGTAGAGAAGAAATTTCGCCTCTGCACTGGCACTGATGAGACCACTATGTTCCAGTTGTTCTGGTGTGAACACTTCAGGAAGGGATATGGAAATTCTGAAGGGAATTCAGGAGTGGGGATTCCAAAAATGAATGAGGGGAAGAAAAATAAGCCTTATAATGTGATGTTTAAGGAGCTTGACTTACTCAGTTTATCAATAGGCCTTTCTTTGACTTGATAGGCCTTTGACTTGAGAGGTGACTTGACTTTTGGTACTTGCACATGGAAAAGAGATCTGATAAGGGAGAGTTTTTCAACCTTGAAATAAGATGTAATTTCCAAGCAATAAGTGTAATTAAATATGGGAAGAGTTTATCAGGGAAGGTTGCAGACTCACCATTGCTTGGAGTCAAAGGGGAGAGTGGATAGTTTTCTAATACCTATGCTTTAATCCAGCTTCTGAGAGAAATTCTATGGCTGATGTTCACAGGGGTTCAATTTGGGTGGACGTGGTAGTTCCTTCTGCCTTTGGCATTTGTAAATGTAGGAATCTCCTTCTCCTGTTCATCCTGACCTTTCATAAGCCTTGGGAGGAATGAAATTGCCTTGCTTGTCTTCAACAGACTTGTAATACTTCCAGCTCTGGATTAAGACAAAGATGTAATCAAATCTCATGCTTCAAGGTGTTCAGTTGGACACCTGCAGGGGTCAGGAAGGACCCCTGACACCAGTGTACAAATGGTCAGTTATATTATGGGTATTTTTGTTTTGATTTGGGAGTGGGGTTGGGGTGCTGGGGAGAGGGGTTGCCTTCCTCTGAAGTGTCAGAGATTGGCCACAGCTGGCGGTGGGGCACTAGACAGTGTGGCACAGGGTTTTACAGTGGTACGGAGAATTCTCTTTCTAAGATGCCTGGCTGGCGTGTCTTGCTCATATGTGCAGGGTAAAACCAATTTCTAAAATTGTGTTTAGGAAGGAATTTTTCACCCCTGTCGGACTGGCAAGGACCAGGCTGGGGATGGGGGGGAATGGTCATGTTCCTCTTCAACATGGGGTGGGGTTCAACTGGGTAAATCTCACCTGATCAGTTCCCTGCTATCTCAGAGTTCTTGGACACTGGTGGCACCTCAGGCTCTCCTGTGCTAGCCCTGGGGCGCACGGCAGTTTAATCTCCCAGGTACTGACTTAGTTACTTAAGTCACTGGGTTTAGGGTGGGGCTCCCTGGATGAAATTCAATGGTTTGTTTAAAAACTGTATAATGTATTAAAATTACATCATTTACCCACTTAACCAACTAAAGGGAGATGTTTATCCCAATGCAGCAACTGCAGACACTCCCTGCCTCTCCAGAAGCAGCTGTTCTTCCCTTCTCTGACCAGCCTGCTGTCCACCCCTGAAGCTGTAGCCCTTCTGGTGGCACAGAGTGAGGTCATGGACCACAGGATCTGCAGTCCAGGCCCTGCCCCACCTCCACCGTATCCTCAACTAGGGTTGCCAGCTTTCTCTGAGGCCCTGCCCCTTCTCTGACACAAAGAACCTTATGGTCTAGCGACCCAGCCTCTATATGAGGGGGTGGACTGTCAAAGACCACTTGTCAGGCCAGCCCCCTCCCCATTGCCATAGATACCTCTTGCCAGCATTCCAAAATGGTGTCACTTCTGCTGGAGCGCCAGTCTGAGACCTGTGCGCGGGGGTTCAGTAGGGTGGGTTAACAGTAAGACTAATACCTACTTGTTAACCATTTAATATTTTACCTCCCTATCTCTAACATACAGGAAATCAAGCTAGATAATCTGATGGTCTCTTCTGGTTGTAAGCTATGAAAACATGTCAGATTTTAGGCATGTGTACAGTTTCTGTGCTAGCTTAGGAATTTCTAATGACATTTAAGCACCTTGCTGAACCTGGGCTTCTATGCAACCTTCCTTGCTGTAGCTGAACCAAGAGAACCAAGGCATGACTGTCACCCCAGTCTGAACCCAATTACGTTACATGGCGCTCATTGGTTTGGAGATCAGGCGTCATAGCTGTCCCATGGCATTCTCTATGGCTGTAGGCCATGTTATTGTCATTTTTAACTTCAGGGTAATGTTTAAAAATCTCTACTAGACACAGCACCAGAAACAGCCTTGCACTGGCTGGAAAAAGATGGCAGAGGGGAGAAGATGACCTAAAGGCCTTTGCCATTTCTAGTGCCTACAAGAATTAATTAGCTGGACTAGTTGATGGTCGAGTGTTTATGCCTCTCCTGCCTGGGCTGATTAAAATAATTGTTACGCTGCATGTTAAAGCCAAAAACATCACATCCAGCAAAAAGCAATCAGGACCAATTAATGAAGATGTAATTTCCCCAGATGTGCCTATTAACATAATTCACAATGTTCCTAGCAACATGAATATAATTAACCCAGTTAATGACAGTTCTTGGCATTGCTACATTGGGCCTGCTCTGGCAAATAGAGGAGTCCCATTGATTTCAGCACAGAAGCTGCATTACTACAGGCTCCCACCATGTTGTTCTTCTACACTCAAAGGCTGGCTTCTTTCCGCATTGCCCTGTATGCCAGTAAGCCCTTCCCCAAGCTGCTCTGATATGCTCATCCCTCTGCAGTTCCTTCACATTGATTATTTGTATAACTTTAGCCCCTTGGAGCCCCAGGCATGGGCCAGGACCCTTTTGTGCTTGGCCCTGTAGAATCAAAGAACAAAAAGACAGTCCATGTTCCGTTCAGCTTACAATCTAAGTGAAACTGTTTTCATCAATGTGGGTATCCAACAAACCCACTTAACTCGTGAGAAGAGGTGTGCATACACACTCATGAAACCAAAGCAAACCAACTGGGAGGAAAAAACAGCACAAGGGCTTAACCTTGGAGATATAGCATCTCATAGAGCCAGAAGGGGCCTTCAGAGGTCATTGAGTCTAGTCCCCTGGCCTCACACCAGGACCTATCACCATTCCTGGCAGGTTTATTTTAATTTATTTGCCCCAGATCTCTAAATGGCCCCCTCAGGGACTGAATTCACAACTCTGGGTTTAGTAGGCCAATGCTCAAACCACTGAACTATCCCTCCACGTTGTTTTGTCTATTGTCTACTTAGATTGTACTTGATGCCTGGGTCTGCCTACAACACATGCAGAGCCTTGGAGGTCGTAGTCAAGGAATAAATAAGCCTCAAAAATATTACCTTCTGTACATCTTTTAGATGGCAATGACTGGGAATGTGTAAAATGTGAGCAAGGGGTGTAATTTCTCCTCCTTCACAAAATCAGTGTGTATCTCTAACTGTTAGACATGGGCCCAGGAGATGGTGGACAGATCTGGACTGAATTTTCAGTGGGGTCCAGATTCAGGACCGGACAGCACCAAAGCCTCTTGAAAAGTGTGTGTGCAGACTGGTATCTGAAAAGAAACATCTTTCCAGTCTGGATTCAGCCTGGAACTAGGACTTCCGGGGTCTGGATTGAACTCAGATTTAGTCACTCTTTTCTTGGAAACTGGAAGGGCTTTAGACCTGAGGTTCTAATTTTGGCCTTTTTTAAAAACCTTTTTCTCCTAGTGGTTTGGGGCCAAAGTGCCTTAGAGACCTGGTAGCTGAGATCAGCCAACATGCCTGTACTAAGACTTCCCCACCCCCATTTTCTTAAATAGGAAAGAGGATGGTTGGCAGGGCATTCTCTGTGAAAGGTCCTCAACTGTGGAATGCATGTTGCATTGTTGTCTATAATTTAGTGTTAGAAGAATGGTCTTGTAGATGAGGCTGGGCTGGGGCTCAGGAACTCTGAATTCAACATCCAGCCTGGCCACAGGCCATGTAATCTTGAGCAAATCACTTAATCTTTCTGTGCCTCTTAGACTTTGTCTGCATACCCAAGTTTTGTCACCAAAAACCGTCTTTTGGTGACAAAATAGTGAGAATGTACATGTTGCAATGAGACTTTTATAGGGAAAAACACCCCATTTTGCTGACAAAATACTTCCACCCTTACAAGAGACTTTTTTTCCTTTCTTCCTCCTTTTATTGTTGACAAAGAACCAATGTGGATACTGCTGTTTGTTTTGTTGACAGAACTGGACTCTGGCAGTATCCTACAATGCCTGGCCTGGTGGCTCTGCTCAATGTCTTCTGCCCTGCTGTCTGAAGACTTGAGTGAGCTGCTCTGATACTACAGATAGTACAGTACCTAGCTAGGTGATCAACATCATATCTGAGATCCTATGCTTGGTTGCAAGCCTGAATTTGGAAACCTTCAAGTTACATTCAATGGACCTGTCTGCTTTTCTGGGAGTGCTAGAGTGTTGGGTGGTAGGGGTGAGGGGAACGTTGAGCAGAGGGGAATTGAAGAAGAAAGAGCACTGATTGGTTTCTGATTATTGGTCCTTTAGGTGTGGGTTTTTAAGACAATATGTAAGCTGCACCCAGAAACAGCAAAAAAACAGTCCAGTAGCACTTTAGAGACTAACAAAATAATTTATTAGGTGATGAGCTTTCTTGGGACAGACCCACTTCTTCAGATCATAGCCATACCAGAACAGACTCCAGAAGCAGCAGCATTTTAATAAGTCTAAACAAAAATACTTCATTTTCAACTGAACTAGAAATGAACAGAGTGGCTTCATATTTTTCAGTTTTAAAAATAGTCAAAATAGTGTATCATCCAAATCACAATATTTCACAAAAGAATGTCCATTTTTAAAAAATGTCCTGTTTTTCACTGAATGTTCCAAACTAAAATACTGAATGTAATTTTTGAGAAAAGTTCAAAAAGTTTTAATTTTTTTCTTTAGTTTTACTTGAGAAGAAATCCTAATTGGGTTACATTTTATCAGGAAATATATAAAAATGGAATTTTTTTAAAATATTTCAAACAAAAAAGAATCCCATTGTTTCAATTGAAGTGTTCTGTTAAATATATTTACCTTTTTTTCCTATTAGCTCTGAGCTTGAGTCTGAACCAAAACCCAAGACAAAAAATCCCTGGAATATCGGAACTTCTGGTCCAAATGGAACTTCACAGCTTCAGCCCATCAATCCTTTAAATAATCTTTGTTCTTGTTTCATTTAATCGCATTTAGTTTAAATAATCTGTAAATGTTACACTTAAAAAAATGAGTAAAAAGCCTGAGTCAAAAAGGTCTGACATTTTACTAGAGATGAGAACTCTCTGTAACAGTGAGTACTTTAACAATGACCTGGAATAATAACATTAAAAAAACCCAGTGCAGACAAAGGTGAGATCACTCATGTTAATTAAAATATCAGAGAGGGAGCATTCCTGCCTTAATAGTAAATTTAACTGTAGAGTTGTAAAGTACTGATAAAATGGGCATTGCATTAATGTAATTAAGGAAGGAATAGAGAATTAACGAGTACTTTCATGGAGTGCAGATGAAAATTCTGGCAGCTTTTCAGTGCCACTGACTGACGATGTTTTGGGGATTGCTCTGGGAATTAGTGGGAAAGTAAATGACCACAAGGTCAATGTCAGGGTTACAAGCTACGGCTATACATCTGGTGAGAGACTCTGTCTTGTATTTATAATGATCTAAATAGGTACATTGAACAATTTAAACCTTGGACAGCATGTTATTCATGCCTTTTCCAAAGGGTTTTTATTTTCATTGCTTTTCGTGAAAAACTGACTTGAATGGGATAACTCTGGTGACACAGGCCTAAAATGTGGCAAGGGAACTCCTTCCTCTTTTGCCATTGAGCAGTAAAACCTTCCATCCTCATGCCTGTGTGCTCCCTAGTGTTTGGGTCTAAGCAAAAAGTGAAAGTGCAGTGCCCAGAACAGGTTGGCAGGGTGTGGTCAGAGCGTGGCTCCACCCCTTGCAACGTGTAGGCCAGAACAGCACAGCCAAGCTGGAACAGATTGGGTATTATTGTTGCCAAACAGCTCCTGAGTGTGATGTTCTCCCCCATGTAGTGGCAGAGGCCACTCGGAGAGAGGTTAATGAGTCTGCTCTGTAACTTGAGAGGCACGAGGCTCTTAGCTCATGCGGTAGGGGCTCATGGGATTACATCAATCCTGGAGGATTTCTCTTCTGTCCTCCCTAAGGCCCCACTGTACTTTGCAGCCCTTCCAGGCCAATGCGCTTCTTGCTGAGCACACAAGGCTCCTGGGTGTGAAACTAACAAAAGACAGATGCAAAACCACCAACAAGAAACACAAGGATCAGAGCAGCTTAAAACTGACAAGCACAACTGCTTGGAGGTTTTTGACTTCCTTAGCGCTAAGTCCATTGAGGGAAATTAACAATTTTCGGACATAAAAAATTGGTTTCCGTTGAAAATACGAGGCCAGCAGCAGCTGTCTTGTAAACATACAATAATGTGTGCTGTGATCTGCCCACTGGTGGTACTTTAGCAAAGCAGAAAATAACTTGATTTCCATGGCCAGGTTAAAATTACAATGAAAGCAGCAGAAACATAAAAATGATTATGGAAGCTATAGTCACAAGGAAGCCACAGAACATCACAGACTCAAAGCTGGGGTGCCATTAACCCAGACAGCTAGGTCAGGATGAGCCATCATTTACATCTCATGTTTGTTAAATATATATTGAGATAGGACACAGTAGGTACTGGTAACAGCTTATTCCCTTTACACAACAGTGATTGAAGGTTGCTGTTCTCCCCTAGGGCAATGATTAGGTCAGGGAAAGTCAGTTACCAAGCAGCTGGAGGGCAAATAAGAGAGATCGGGCCCAGGACAGAAATGTTTGCACTTTCTGTACAAACACTTATCTGGTGTGTTTGTTTCAATTGCACAGCAGGGGCCCACTCCTCAAATGAAGAAGGTTTCTTATATTCTGAACCTGAGCGCTTATCATTTATTCTCTGTGAATGAGTTTAGGGCCCCATTGTGGTGTGCTCCATACTTATGCATACTAAGAGACAGTCCCAGTCTGGAAGAGCTTGTCTATTTAGATTCTAAGACACACAAAGGATGCCCAAAAGCAAGCATTACTGTTCCTGTTTTAAAGATGTAGAACTAAGGCCCAGGGAGGTTAACTTTATATTCCCAAGGGCACACAGACAGCGTATTTCAGAATTCAAAATTGAATACAGAACCTCTTGATTCACAAGACAGTGCCTTAATCACAAGACTATTCACTGTTTGTGATAGCTCAGGAATGTAACTTAATACACTCCTACACTTAATTTTATTAGTTCTCATAATCATAATGAAGGGCTCACACTGAACACCATTAACATCCTACTAAAGAGAGATGCCTAAAATCATTTCAGCGTGGTAGCAGTGTTAGTCAGTAGCTTCACAAATAAGAAGCAGTCTTGTGGCACCTCAGACACTCACAAATTTATGTCATGAGCTTTCATGGGTAAAATCCACTTCTATTTTTGTTAGAAGTGAGGCCTGATATGCCAGTCAGAGAAGAGAGGTGGGAAAAAAAGAATATGTCTTTGGTTTCTTCTCTCTTGATTATGTTGTGCTCTGGATAGCACTTTGAGAACAGTCAGTTTAATTGTGCATCTCTGCAGTCAGTTTTCCCTGTTGTTTACAAATGTTCTTCTACACAGCAACAAGGTGGGGGGAAATGTTTTAAAAACAAGGAGGATGTGAGTGGAAAAACAATACAAAATTGGTCAGGGGACTGAGGGGAAGGTGTGTTCCCCTCAAAGTCCCTCTAAACTGACTGGATTTCAAGCTGATGGTGTCACTTAGAGGTCTGAGCTAAACTCAGATAATTAAGGCTACTGGGATCTAAATCTTGCTCTGTGTCCTGTGAGAAGTCAGGTACAAGAGCCATGTAACATGGGATATGGTTATTTTTGTGATGATCAGTCTCCATCCCAAGCCACTATAGGTGCTGAAACCACTGGCAAACCCTTTGTCACAGTCTCCCACAGGAGAGCAGGGGGAGCAATCCCAGGGCTGGGGTAAATTGGTACCACAATAGAGACAGTTCAGGAAAACTAAAATACTACTTCAGGGACTTACAACCTTGAGGGTGGCCACAGTTCCATAGCTCAGGCCCTAAACCTGACACTCTTATAATGCTACCCGCAATTTCCTCTTCAGTCTCTCTATATAGAAAAAAATATCCCAGGAGTGTCACCTATCGGAGCCTGAGAGGTTTGTTGAGTCAGTGTGAAGCAGTGGCAACAGCTGTAAGAGCTCTTTTTGTCCAGAATATCACCAGGTTGAAGCATTTTTGGCCATCACTTCCTGCCGCTGGGCAATGTTTAAATGTTCAGTCATTTTGCCTTTACAAATTACACCTGTGCAGTGTAAAGGCATGATAAGACCTGGATCTATGCCATGCCAAGCAGCCAAAGCACTGTGATATGAGAGGGAACACCATCAATCATCACTCTTAACTGTACAGTTAATTTGCATCCTGCAATTTCGTTGGTTGAATAAGGGAGTTTACGCTGATGCTGGATTATTTGGGGCAACTGTCACAGCCATATGACAGCAGAAACCATGACCTCAGACACACATACCCCCTCATGGCAGCACACACCCTCATTCACCATCAACACAACTCTCCCATCACAACCCCCATAACACAAATCAACACAACCAGCATATTAAATAACCCTAAGCAATAAACGCACCTCCTCACCTCAGCATGCACCCCTCACTTGCTGCCCACACAACTATCTCAGCAGACCACAACCCACTTGTAAGTCATCGCACCCCACACATGCTATAATCCCAGCAATCCCTGTGAATGCTGGAATGCCTGCTGAGTCCACGTAAAATGACAGATATAGCTACAGGCGTGGCCCAGTGCCATTTTTGTTCAGAATATTCCATGTCTCTTACTGTCCCAATTTTTAAATTCTTGGCCAATTATACACACATGCCTTGATGAATTACACCTCTGTGACACCCCAGGCTTTCAGCAACCTTTAGCTTTGGCAAAAGCTCTGCTTATTTGTCTCTTCCTCATGCTGACGCTATCTGCCTCTAAATGCTAGAGCACACCCAGGGGATTCTGAGGGTTATACTACACAGCAAGATAGAACTACAGCTGGCCCATGCCAGCAAATTGGGGCTCACAGGGCTGTTTAGTTGCTGTGTGGACTTCCAGGCTTGGGCTGCAGCCTGTGCTCTAGCATTCTGCAGGGTGGGAGGGTCCCAGAACTAAGAAGTCTACACAGCAGTGAAACACCCTGAGCCCCATGAACCTGAGATGGCTGGCATGGGCCAGCTGTGGGTTTTAGTTTGCAGTGTAGACATATGCTAAATCTGTTGTTGCCTGCCAGTTGATAGACTGGAGGCTCTAGATCTGGAAGTACAGGTTGAACCTCTCTAGTCCAGTACCCTCAGGAGCTGACCTGTGCTGAACCAGAGAATTTGCTGAACCTCAGGAAATCAATATTGTCTAGCAGCATTACCAATACTTCTGCTGCTTACTGGACTCTAAGAAGTCATTTAGGAATCAGTTAGGCAAAAGAATAGCACAGAACACTGAGAGTTAGGACTGGTGGCTGTAAACAAATTTTATGGGACTGTGGGAAATGCCTCTGGACTAGAGAGGTTCAGCCTCTAGAGGTTTATGTGTAGCTTGCCAAGTCTGCCAGACCAGAGGGCCCTGAAATCATTTGCTGCAGTGGTTTCTGGTCTGCTCAAGCTGGCTACCCTAAGCTGTGTGTTTAGTTCCAGAAGCCCTGGGGTTCAGTTTCCCTATAGAGGCCTTCAGGGTCACTGCTACATCTCCAAGAAGCAGTAGGCTTGGCTAGGACATACAAGAAGTTAGGCAATGTTTTAATTTTACCATTTTCAAATGTACCTTTTATAGCTGGCCAGTGATGACAATCTGAAACCTCAGTAATTTGCAGTGCTGATTTTCCTCCCCAGGTCAGCCCCCTTGAGATAATTTTCTCATTAAATTTCATCAACAAACTCCATAGTTAGTAACAGAGAGAAAGCCATGCTAGTCTATATACTATCAAAACAAGACTTCAAACTCTCTTAGACAGAGTTAATGTGCACAAAACAGACACAAAAACACTCCTGATCCACAAACCAGTCAGACGACATTTTAATGGAGTGGGCCATTCTGTTAATGACTTAAGAGTTTGCATCTTACTGAAGAGGAATTTTCACACTACTTGGAAAGAGAGGCTGCTGAACACTCTTTTATATTCAAATTTGACACATGCACACGTAGTTTGAAATGGGATGCGAATTTTCTGGGTCATTATAGGGGCTCTTTTGCATACTTGGCTTAATCTAATTTTTGACTCCCCCGCTCCCCCCCCCAGCGCTCTACTCTCTGATTTGCTCATCTTGATAACTATTTTTCTGATTTGTCAACATTGATTACTGTTTTTGGTTCTCTATGCCTTAAATATTGAGTCTGTTCTGGTATGGCTATGGTCTGAAGAAGTGGGTCTGTCCCACGAAAGCTCACCTAATAAATTATTTCGTTACTCTTTAAAGTGCTACTTTACTACTCTTTTGTTTTGAAACTCCATAGTTGTCCCTTACAATCCCCATTTTATAGCTGGGTCTTCTAAAGCAGAGTCATGTTGATTGATTAGGCCACAGTTACATTGAGTGTCATGGAGAGATTACTGCCCACACCCCACTAGCGTTGGCTTTCAGTCCCCTGTTGACTGGTTAGTCAACACTTTGTTGGGACTATTTGATTACACTTTTCTGTCAGAGCAAAGGTTCTCTGCCTTTTCTACATGAGGAACCTACTCCTATCCAGAGTAATATTGTTTAATGTCAGCACAGAGCATTAGATCGTCTAGCTGGACCTCCTGTAAAATGCCGGCCTTAGAAGTTATCCAGTTACTTCTCTGTTGAGACCATTAACTAGAGCTGCCAGACATTTGGTTTTTGACTGGAATGTCTAATTGAAAAGGAATGCTGGTGGCTCCAGCTGGCATTGCCAACCGTTAAAAGTGGGAGCCCAGAGACAAGGCAATCTCCCTCCTGCCCTGGTTCTGTGTGGCCCCCAAAAGTGGCTGCCAGGTCCGTGCAGCCCCCGAGCTCAGGAGCAGCCAGGGAGGCTCCAAAATATATTTTCCAGATAGGTGTCCAGTTTTTAATCTGAAAATTTAAAATGATGGATAACCTACTGCACCCTTTGCTGTTAAAAATATGGGCTTTATGTCTAATTGAACTTCCATAAAGCAACCAGAAATTCACAGATTATAAGGCCCCCCCGTGATCATCTACTCTGATCTCAAGTGTTGCACAGGCCATAGAACTCCTCCAAAATAATTCCTAGAGTGTAGCTGGAAACTTCTGCCAATGAACACTGCAGAATTTTCAAGCCCCTGCAGCTTTTTACTGTGCAATGTTTTGCATATTTTCAATTTTCTATTGCTCTCCCTCCTGGGGTCCAGTTGGGAGATGTTTTTTTGTTTAATCTTACTTGAGTGCATACACAGCCACTAGAGGTTTTCATTAACTTTGGCAAGCTTAAGCTTCTGAGCACACGTTTTCCAGAGACTCCATCTCAGTATGAGGCTTAGTTGACTACTTGCTAGTTTAAATAATCCTTGCTCCTTATGTGCCAATAAATCTTAGTTGCTTTTTTAAAACGATGATGCTTTGGGGGCCAGAAGCCTCCTTCTCTTAGGGCTCTAAGGAGGTTACAGGACATGATTTTCTCTCTGTGTCTGAAAAACATTGGGGGGTCTGACCTTCTCAGGATCCAGTCACTTCTCTGGCATTCTCATCTGCTGACACGCTCCAGTTGTTAGGTTTGGAAATAGAATAGAAGTAGAAAACATTTTCCTCCTCAAACATGGAATTGTTTAGCTATTCCAATGTGTATTGGCTTGGGGACAGAGAACAGACAGCAGAAATCTATGCAAGACAGGCCAGGAGCATTTAGTTAACCACCAACTGTTTTGTATTCTTTATCCCACAGGGGACAAATAAACCACTTTTTAAGCCAGAGAAAGTCTGTAAGTGTTATCAGGGGAGAAATCGACGATATGAAATCTCACAGATAAAATCCCAGATGCTGAACCTGACAAATACTCAGACCATGAGACCAGGGTTTGGTTAAAATAATTATAGAAATATACAGAATGAAAGGGGATCCAAGTTATTTCAAGGGCTGGGTCATCTCCATTTGAGTTATACGTAGAAGGGTGCAACACAGGACACAGCTGGGATGGTAGATGAGACATTCACTCTGTGGCAGACTATATGTCCTTGTTGGGGCTCCATGCAGTTTCAGAAAGTAGAGCAGACATAAGAAGGAGAGCAAAGTAGATACAGATAACCAGGTTCCATAGATTCTAAGGCCAGAAGGGACCGCTGTAAACATCTAATGTGGCCTCCTTTGTAACATAGGCCAGAGAACTGCCCCAAAATAATCCCTAGAGCAGATCTTTTAGAAAATCTTCCAATCTGAGTTTAAAAATGGTCAGTGAAGGAAAATCCCCCATGACCTTTGGGAAATTGTTCCAAAGATGAGTTACCTTTACAGTTTCAGATGCACTCCTCATTTCTATCACAAGGTGTTTCCTTCTCCTTCCAGCCAGGAGATCCCATGGCACATTTCTCTGCCAGACAGAACAGCCCACTAATAAATATTTGTTCTCCTTGTAGGCACTAATTGAGCCGCCCCAGAGCCTTCCCTTTGGTATGTCTCCACTACCAAGTTTTGTTGACAAAACTTATGTCGAATCCCAAAAGTCAACAAACAAAAATCACCAGAAGGCGTGCACGCATGGTTCTCTCTATTGACAGATCATGTCCACACGGTGAGCACCATCAATGACAGTGTGCACAATGCACTGTGGGTATGTATCCCACAGTGCAGCATGGTGGGAAGACAGAGATGATCCCTGCACATCTTGGGATTCCCAATGAGTTCTCCCACAGCCTCCTCAGCTGCTGAAACCAGCATCCTGAGAAGCTCTGTGAGTGCTCCCTGCTGACGATTGTCAAAACCCCCTCCGCGTTCAGCAGCCGTCTGCCGGGGCTGAGGAGCATTCCAATGATTTGCTCTTTCTTTGTTCCCCAAATGGAGCAGCTCTCTCATCTGGCAGATACTTCCCTGAGCTTTGAAAAGGCAGGGGCGCGTGCCTGGAGGGCACTAGAGATCAAAACATTGAGCAGAACCCTCGGAGCAGGGCATCGTGGGATACTTGTGGAGGCTAGGCCAGTCCACAAAACAAATAGCAGTGTCTACACTAGCTCTTTGTAGACAATAAAGTGGGTAAAGTCTCTCTTAAGGGTGGAAGTTTTTTGTCAATGATACTGGGCATTTTTCCTGACAAAACTCACATTGAATTATGAACGCTCTCACTGTTTTGTAGCCAAAAGGCAGTTTTTGGCAACAAAACTTGGTAGGGGAGACATACCCTTTGTCAACTTAAGTAGACTGAGCTCTCTGAGTCCTTCACGTTAGCACTTGATTCTATCACTTATGCTGCTCCAGGCAACTGAGCAAGCCAGGTTGGAAATGGCGATGGCCTGAGATTCATTATGAACACATTGCACAGCTCTCCACTTAAGCAGGAGTTATGCAATAGGCAGGGGAACAGGGCAGCTCCTCTGGGTCAGGCATAGGAAAGCAAGTTGTGAGATCTGGGTTCTCTTCCTGGCTCAGGTATAGATCATGCCTGACCAACTGCAGGCATCTAGGCCTCCCTGGTTTTGTATTTAAGACATTACAACAGGTTCAGGAGATTTGGGTTTAAGTCTTATCTCTGCTGTTTGCTTCCTTTGTGACCTGTGTCATGACACCTAACCTCAGTTTTCCCATCTGTAAAATGATGAAAATATTCTCCTACCTTGCAGGTGTGTGAATTTAAGTGCATTAATATTTGGAAGTCACGACAGAGAAGCCAGCACACAAACAAATTAATACCCCATCTGTTAAACAGATAGTTCCTCCCAGGGATGACAAAAGGTTTAATTCACAAGTGTCTAGAAAATACTTGGAGATCCCTGGTTAAAAGAGCACGGATAGAAGCATTAAGTGTGATAATTATTTTTCTGTTTGATTCCATGGGGTATCTGTGCTGCCTTCCTAGGTGAACATGCTCCCGCCACACAGCACCCCCCCCCCGCCCCAAATCCACCTGGATATGTGATGGCTTCGGTCAGGGGTGGCCAACACATGGCCCACGGGCCAGAATCCAGCCCGCAAACCCGGCAGCAGCTCCATTTGATCCAAGCTGGCAAAATGAGTGTGGGGCACAGGGTCAGCAACCTAAAGCTCTGGAGCCACATGTGGGGCTTTAAGAAGGCATTTGTGACTCCAGACGCTGTCAGCGTGCACTCCTCCCCAAGTTTCCTGCCCTGGCACGCTGAGATAACGGCACTCATTGTAATTGGCTGAATGGCCAGCAGGGCGGCTGGAGGGATCTGGCCACTAAAGCAATTAAATTGAGTTCCATTATTTCAGCATGGCAGGGAAGGGAACTGCCGACGCTGCAGGTCGGGGAGGGAGTAGGAGTGCTGTGGGGAGCTGCACAGTCACGCTGAGAAGGAGGTGGCAACCACCACAAAGGAGCAGCGGGGGGCAGGGATCAGGCATCATCTGTGGTAGGTTAATCCTGGGTTTGAGGCTGAGAGGGTTAAACCTGAGGGTGGGAGGGGGCAGATTTGGGGCTGAGAGGGGTTAAACCAGGGGGAGGGGCAGGTTTGGGGCTATTTTTATTTGGCCCCCAGAGCATGTAAAAAATTGCCATGTGGCCCCCAATGAAAAAAGGGTGGACACCCCTGGCTGTGGTGTATAGAAGAACCACCTTCAATTTGTATGAACGTCAGCTGCTATAAACAGGGTGGAACTACCGAGGTGACTTTTAAAACAAAGGTGAGGTTTTTCTTTTTGGTGCCATGCAAATTATTTTTATTCCTTGATTGATAGCAAATTGCTACATCTTTTCAGGTAAAACTCACAGCTTGAATCTGCCAGTTTCTTAAATCATCTCCTGTTTTAAAGGAAGGTAAAAACATTTTTCTGGGCAAGCTACAGAGCCCATTTTCTAGTAGAAAACACACCTTAAAAGTGTAGGGCATGAAATAGCATCCATCCTAACATGTAACATAATTGTTAGGCCTCTCAGCAAGTGATGCAGCATGTAGGTGTTGTTTGGGGAAAGCAGGAGAGAGAAATGCATAGTTCCAGGGTTCGAGTACTTGCCTTAAGTCAAGGTCTTCCAAATCACAGACCTTGCTGGGTCACAGCCTTCCATCCAGTGTGATTTTGGGCAAGTCGCTCAGTGCCTCAGTTCCCTATCTGTTAAATGGTTATAACAGCACTGCCCTAGCTCAAATGGGTATTGTGAGGGTAATTACACCAGTGATCATGATGGGGCCTATGTCAGGAACATAGCGAGAAAGAGGGCCCAGGGTATCATTTCAGGAGGAGCAGCAGCCATACCTACTGGGACACTGCTAGCTCTTCTTCCTGTTCCCCTGACTTTCCCCTCACTCTCTTGATAGTCCTCTCCCTTCCAACCGTCCCAAAATGGTGCCCTTGAAGAGGACACTTGCCATGGTCTCAGAACGCCTTGCTGGCTCTGCACTTTTATTTCTCACCATCCCCATGACTGAGATTGATATTAGGATTTACAGGGCTCAGAGCAACAAGGAGAAGCGGAGATCCTGAAGTGGCTTCGTCCCCATTAGACTGCTCAGTTTTGATCAACACTTTGGTCCCATGTACATTTCATAAGAAAATTCCTGTGACACCACAAGGGAGAGAGAGGGCTCTGGCCCCCTTTTCCACAGCCTGCTGTGGAACAGAACTGCTCCTGGAATACTAAACCATCCAGACGTAGTCCAAACCTTTCTCAGATTAAAAACTTTGAGAGCCTTCACAGTCTCTCTTCAGGCTGTTTGGAATCCTTTCTTCTGAGAAAATCAGCTAATAGATTGGTTCCTTTTTTTTTTTTAGTTTTTGGCAGCCTGCTAGATTGGAGCAGTGTGTCAGGGAGCTGTGCCTCCCATTAATACAACCTTTCCAAGGATTTCTGACAAGATGATAATGAGGTCAGTGTGTTTTTTCTGACAGGCTAGCGATTTGACTGAAGCATCAGTAGCAGGTGGAGAGCCCCACAGACCACTTCAAAATTCTTTTCTACTTCTTTGCAGCCAGTCCAATCATCCTTCCCTGTCCTCCCTGGAGATCACTCTGGAAATAAAGGCCATGGCCATGGTACTGAAAAGCACAGCTCTTTTGTCACACGTTGTGAGGAAGAAAAATTGCATTGTGTTGCTATTTTACTGCATGAAAAATCTTTCTGCTAAATCACCATTTGTCAAGCAAGGGAGAAGGGAACACAATGGAGAAATTATTGGCTCTGCAGCCTTTCAACTGGTACCTTTGTATAAATTATAAGGGGATGTGATTAGGACTGCTCCTTTCAAGAAACGTCAGAGGACAGAAAATTTACAGCAAGAGGGTGTGAGAGCAGAGCAGACGCAGGCCTTCTTTCCTGAAGAATAACAGGTTATTATCTATTTTTCAAGCAGAAATGCAATGCCGCAAATACAATTCACCTGTTACATTTGGCTCTGACTGTGCATCTCTCATAAGCCTCTAATCCAGACCAGCCTCTATGCTCCTGGTATGACTCAGAGGTCTGCAGAGGTATCTGTGAACCACTTTGAAAGTTTCTTTTGCCGAACCCCATCACCCCATGGCAGGTCCAGTCCTCTAGCTAAGATCTGACAGGCAAGGATGCACTGAGTGCAAACATAGCAGCCATGACACTATTAACACACCTCTTCCCTCAGCTCTGCACCATGGTGGGATGCTCCTACTCAAACTTGGCTATGAAGGTGTCAGGCGCAGCCTTATTAATCCTCCACATGAGACTCTCCTCTGGAAGTGACTACATCCAGTGGCTTGTATGATTTGGCTCAAAATGTAATACAGATACTGACCTGAGTGTCATCCTGTTAGTCGGACACATCACTGGTAAACTAGTGTAAATACATTGCCAACATAGTCTGTTTAAAGTGTCATCCAGATTGTAATTTATGTGTACACATTAGCCATTTAATTACAATCTGAAGCCTATGTGAAACAGAAGATGGAATGTTGCTGCCCTCTACTGGTTGGAAAGAGAACATGCCCTATCCATGCCCTATACTGCCAAGAACAAATGGAGAGTTACTTTAGTTACAGTACAACAAGAAGTCTTGTGGCACCTTACAGACGAACAGATGTTTTGGAGCATAAGCTTTCGTGGGCAAAGACCCGCTTCATCAGATGCATGCTCCAAAATATCTGTTCGTCTATAAGGTGCCACAAGACTTCTTGTTGTTCTTGAAGCTACAGACTAATACGGCTACCTCTCTGATACTTGTCACCATGCAAGGCACTACATTTAGTTACAGTGGTACTTTTGAAGCTGGACAGCTAAGTTGTATTCCAATTGTGCAATTTCTCATAACTTTACATAGTATGAGTCAAGAAATTCCTAGGTGAGCCAGGCTTTTTACTAAACATAGCACCTGTCTGTGCCTGCCTATTTTCCCTTGGCATTTATCATGAAACAAAAATAGATTATTCTTGCTTCTCATTGATTGAAACTCAGTATTTTAGGCAATTATTTATGCAATTAAGAGAGAACTCAAGTAATGCAAAAGAGTGATAATATTTTAAGGTAATTGTTTGCTACAAATAAACACAAATGATATCAATACATTATGCATTAACTCCAGCAGCTCGAAAACTTCAGCATAATCTTAGATATGCTTAGGCTGGGTAATCTTTTGGCTGTGGCACATTCATCCATGCACCTGGTTTGACATCCTGTCTGAAATTTCTGTTCCAGGAGTATATCCGCTTCAGTGACAAATCCCTGATGGACCTTGATTTCAAATAGTACACAAAGTAACAAACAACAGGTTTTCTTACACTACCTTGTGAAGTCTTTTCTTCTGGAGAAGGCTCAGTATTAGTAGACACTGGCAGGTTACTAATCAGGTTCCCTTACCTGTTGTAAAGGTCTTTTGAGGGGAGGCCGAGAGCTTGTGTTTATATTTTCTTTTAAACACGGCTTGGGTCTAATATGTCAGGACCCAGAGCCAGGTGTCATGGCAGCCTGCTGCCCAAAGCCCTGCCTTATTAAAATGGAGGATGATCTTTGGTGTCTTGCTCTTGGATGATAGTCATGTGTTGCCAACCTGCATGAAGATAAAGACAGGAAAAAAGGGCTACCGAGTTACCTGAATAAAATATACTCCTGCTTTGATGTGTTCCACATAAGACATGTCCCAGGTGGCAAATTTCTTCTGGGCATTTCTGTATTTTCACATAAACCCTTCAAACATATTGTGAGGTAAATGACCATGGGTCTGAACAAGGTATAAACCTCTGAGTTTCCTCTGCTCTTTCAACGGTGCTCACTCACTGAGGGTCAAACAGAACGTAGGAGTTGGAGGGCATTATAGGCTGACCAGATGTCCCTATTCTATTCAGAGCTTTTATTTATACAGGTGCCAGTTACCTTCTACCTATGTCCTGATTTTTCACACTTGTTGTCTGTGCACCCTGCCAACTCTTCCTTTCAGACCCCTACCTAGGAACGTGTTCTTGGGCATTAACAACGTAGGCTCAAGAAGTCAAGCAAAATTCTGATCTCAGCTCCAGCAGTGCTGCAGCAGTGCAGCAAGTCCACAAAACTGCCCCAGTGAAGGTGAAGATAAATATGGAGAATCAAAAACTCTCCCCTCAAATGGGCATGCACAATGACTGCCATGAGAACTCCAGGCAAACCGCCAATGGCAGAGGATTTCTCCAACAAAGGGACTGTGGCTACAGTTGTTTAATTCAACACAGCTACAGGTACAGAAGGCAAAGCCACAACTGTAATGTCTAAAGCCAGGTCATTGCTAGATCTTAAAGTCGATCATAGATACGCAGTTCCAGCTATGGCAATTGTGTAGCTGGAACTGACTGATCTACGACAGACTTACCTGGCTGTCCTTACTGAAGGAGGTCAACAGGAGAAACTGTCTCATTGACCTTCCTTATTCCTCACGAGACTGAGGAGTACAGAGGTTGACCGCTGACCCCGATAGCTCGATTTCATGCATCCCAACTGAGTGCGTGAAACTGAACCCTAGAAGATTGTCTCTGACCAGGTCAATCTACTGGGTGATTTAGATGTTCCATAAGTCAGTCTAACTAAAGGTGTGATATCGAGAGAAAATAGGGGCTTCTGGTGCCTCCCTATAGGAGAAGTCCTGTGGCACCTTATAGACTAACAGATATTCTGGAGCAGAAGCTTTTGTGGGCAAAGACCTGCTTCATCAGATGGGTCTTTGCCCAGGAAAGCTTATGCTCCAAAATATCTGTTAGTCTATAAAATGCCCCCAGACTCCCTGTTATTTTTGAAGATACAGACTAACTTGGCTACGTCTCTGATCCATATTTGAGAGTATCTGATGCAAAGGCTTCCTTCACCTTCTCTAAATTCTTGGCATTATATTAATAAGATAATTTAAAAAATGATAAACAATTGGAGGTATGCATCTTCTAGAATTGGAAGGACCTTAGCAGGTTATCTAGTCTAGTCTCCTGCCCTCTTGGCAGGAGCCAGTACTATCCCTGACATCTATTTGTCCCAATCCCTAAATGGCCTCCTGAGGAATAGAGCTCATACCCATAGATTAGCAGGCTAATGCTCAAGCCACTGAGCTACCCCCTCCCCCCAAATGACATTTGCTCTGGAGACAGAAATTTCATCCCAGAGAGTGAAATCTTGTCCCCCACTTGAAATCAATAACAAAACTCCTATTGGCATCCAGGATGTAACCCCGAGTGTTTCTGTTAAGCTCTATTATTGCCTCTAAGACTCTCATTTTATTCGTCTTGTCACTGTGAATTCCTGTAAGTATTAAAGAAGGGTCCCTTGAGAGATGTTCTTTGATTCTGATCTCTTAAACCCATAGGAAGAACCAGGTTGTAATCTGTTACTGAGATGGAAGTACAATATCTTCCACTTAACTCAATCACTGGTTAATTAGATGAGAGCCTCTGGAATCTATCTATTTGTCTCAAACAAGTACAATTTCCAGCTTTTATTTTGATTGCTTCAAGCAAGTAATATTGGATAATCCAATCACTGGCTATAGAAAGTTTCTGTTTCATTTATGAGACACCAAAGAGGGAGGAAGAAGAGAAAAAGGAGCTTTGTGAAGACCCACGTGATAATTAAAGGTGATTGCAACTAATAGCTGTGTTTTAGTGTCAGCAACAATTTCTGAGTATGAACAATCATGAGTCACAGAAGGCATGAGATGTCCCTCAGGTGTTCACATGGATAACAAGTTCAATTGCTGATGTCAATCGAAGTGAGAAGAGGACGCATGGATCAGACAAAGTTGCTGTAGCACAGACTGTCAGGTTTTGGTATTATTGTATATTATTTGGTTATTTTTAAGCATTTACAATATGGCATAAAATACGGCTCTGTACAAAAAAACAAATGAACACAGGCCTGGTCCAAAGGGCTTACAAGGCAGAAAATCTCTCTTCTACATCAAGAATTTAAATTTTTAAATCAAGGCTGCACATTTTTCTAAAAGATCTGTTCTTGTTCAAACAGGAATTTATTCAGGGAAGTCCTTTGGCCCTGTTATACAGGAGGTCAGACTAGAAGCATGATCACAGTGATCCTTTCCTGGCTTTATAATCTACTAGGAGATTTACCCGGTGCTGCTCAGGTCCTTGATTCAATTAATTTTGGGGGCTATTTTGGAAATTAAAATGAAAATGTGCATACTTCATTTAAATCATTACTCTGAGGTGGGGCTATGGAGGAGGGGTTCAGGGTGCAGGCTGCCCTGGGGAGAGATGACTATCCCAGACCTCTCTCACTGCTGCAGCTTGGGGCCAGGAGACAAGCACTCTCCATGTTTACTGCAACTCCAGCAGGCACAGCTGGGGGAGGGGTGTATGTCCCCCGGCAGGGGGCAGATCCAGGTTCATCTGTCCCCTGCGTTCCCCAGCCAGAGTGAGGAATAGAGCAAACTGAGCACTTTCTCCTGGCTCCAAAGGGAACAGCCAGCAATGTTCCTGTACAGATTGTGGGAGGAAGGCTTTGGGCCCCCATCCTTCCTGAAAGGTACTTGGATGGATGGGGGGCTCAGGGCTGTGGCATTGTCCTCCCCCCCTGCCAGCCAGCCAGTCAGTCAACCAGTCAGTCAGTCAGTCCCTTTCATCTGCCTGGTGGTTCTGTCACTTTTCTATATGTTTTTATAAGAAGCAATCCCATTCCAGGCACGTCCCATTTTCCTGGCACAACCAAACCCTGACCTTGTTTTAAATTATGATGAGAGGAGGCTGTGCATCCAGTTGGGTGGTTAGGAGGAATAGTAACAGAGAGGTAGCCATATTAGCCTCTATTCTAATGAAACAAACAAGCTGTCATGTAGCACTTTAGAGACTAAGGCTGGGTCTACACAGAGCTTTGCAGGGGTAAGGGACTGGCAACAGAGGAGGATTTCACCAGCAGAGACACATCCACACAGCATGTTTACTGCTGGTACTGCCCTCTAGCAAGAGCAAAATCTCATATGGCTATGCTAATTAGCCATGGGAATATGCTAATGAGCAGCCATTTGTGATTGCTAGACTGGTCATTTGCATGGAGCTGCCAGGAGTGCAGCTCCATGTAGACCCAGCCTAACAAAATAATTTATTAGGTGATGAGCTTTCTTGGAAAACACAATATGCCATATCTGGGCATATCTCTAGATCTGAAGAAATGGGTCTGCCCCACAAAAGCTCATCACCTAATAAATTATTTTGTTAGTCTTTAAGGTGCTACATCAATGCTGTTTTGTTTCATTTAGGAGGAGTTCTTGAACAGAGAGAAAAACGCTCTCAGATATGTAGCAAATGAATCTATAGTTCCTTTTTAAACCAGAGATTGACTGTAAAGTGCTTGGCAATTATGAATTTAGCCTCAAATCATGTCTGGATTATAGAGAGTATTATCTTTGTCTAACAGATGGTATGTGAGTTTACTTTTTTGCTGACTCTTCTTTTCTGACTTTACAATTAGACTTGGCAGGATTCATTCTTATTTTTTTTGATCATTTCAGTGGATAATATATATGTTTTTAAAGTGTTATCAGTGTTCATTTTCGTAGTTGTGCAAAATTATGGATTTCAAGCATTTTAATTTTATTATCAATTTTAAAATTTCCATTCTTGCAGGAAATTATGCAGAGCCAATGGGAGGCTCAGACAGAGATTAATGAGTAGATGCGAAGATTCTAAAGCTAAAACTTTATGACCATCATAATGGAAATTGTATACTTTGACATGTGATGCTGACAAAGTAAATATCTTTTCATCCAGCTAGTAAGCACTCAAGCAGTGCTTTTCTTTCTTTAGCTGTAAATTTCAGTTTATCACTGATGGAAATATATTTTTGTTTTTTAACATGTCCAGTGAAATAGTGTTTAATGATAAAAATCAAATCCTTCCAAGATTATATATAATCTAGAAATCTATGCAAGAGGGATTCTTTTGGAGAGATTTGGGGATGGAGATAGCATAGCTTCGCAGGAGCTTTGGAGACATAACAATTTAAAATAATAACGAATGACAATCTTACATTTATATTGCACCTTTGATCCCTGAAGGATTCCAAAGCATTTTGCAACCCCATCATATACAATGGAATTCATCTGTCTGACCATGGAAATGCACCCACTTGTGTGGTGGAACCTGAAAGCTATGGATAGAGCACGGCAACACCACATAGCTGCTCAGGGCTCTTTTACTAGCGTGAGTGGAAATATATGAAGAGCCCATGAGCTGGGCCCCAGTAGGGAGGAACAATTCAACACAGGCAGTGTTTCTGAGAACACGATGAGACTCGGGGTTTTGTGTCAAGATGCAGAGACATTACCTGTAAAACCAGCAATAGCTATTGTTTGTATGGTTCAGTGGCTGATGTGTTGATACGCAAAAGCATAGGAATTTAACACTAGTTTAGACTCACGATCTGTCTAGTCCAGCATCATGTCTCTGACAGTGGTCAGCACTAATGCTTTAGAAGACATTGCAAGAGAAGCCAGGTCCACGCTAGGAGGTAAAAATCGATGTTAGATATGCAAATCCTGCTACAAGATTTGCACGCCCGGAGTCAACTTATCTAAAATTGATTTTTTTGCCCCTATCCACACAGCAGGAGGTTGATGGGAGAAAAAGTGGCCAGTGAGCAAATTAGCACAGACTGACCTCATGCCCCAAAGAGGGAGTCCTGGGGCTGTGCTGTCATGGCCTGTCTTGAAGGAGAGCACAAGGGGGCTGCGTTATCCTACCTGACTCAGAGTGATGCCCCTTGACAGGGCAGCTCCACCACGCATTGAACAAATGAAAGGAGCGGTGCCCAGAGCATCAGCAGAGCACTACGTCCCTTCCCTCTGCCACCTTCTGATTACTGCCACCCAGCACTGAGGCATAAGTGGATGGGTACCACCAATAGCCACACTTGCTGCCAGCCATGGGTGGCTGTGGGTGCTCTGCTCATCAGTTGGGCAACATCTGAATCTCTGCTGGCTGACCACCCAAGGGGTCCGCCTACAGGGAACACTGGTCCTCACACAACAGCGTAGGAGTTCCAAGAAAGCGGACAGCATTCTGTGTCTTCTTCCGCTCAGGGCTGGATATTGTCAGTCCTTCTCTATCCCCTAAGGATGGGAAGGAGGCGCTACAAGCCAGCATCACCCATATCTTTGCTGCATTCCTGTTTCCTCTAGCAAATTCCTATAAGACATTCCAGGTACTATGAATTATATTCTTATTTATTCAAAGAGGCCGAACTTTTGTCAGATGCCGTCTTAGTCAACAACCAGGGTTAGGCAAAACTGTCCACCAAGTATTCTTTGTAGAGAACAAAACTTGGAGTAATAGGAAGCTTTTTAGCTATGAGAAAAGCCTCAGTCAGTCATAAAAGTTAATAAAATAAATTCTCTTTTCAATGGGTCCTCGAGGACCTAAAAATAAATACCTGAGGGCTCATGTAGAGGTAAAAGTCAATAAAATATTTGAAGCAAATGGTCTATTGAGAAATTATGTGTGGAAATATATGGATGGATTCTCCTACAAATCTTTTTTTAGATGCACATTGACATAATGAAGATACAGTACACACATTAGTAAGAATCCTCTTTTTAATGAGTGCTATGCCTTATGGTTTTCTTAAAGCAATGGGTTACTGCTTAGTGATTTTTCTAGAAAAGTGCTTGAAATAACTCCACTGGAATGAGCCAGTGTAAGTTACAACTCACTCAGATAACTGAAAGTAACTTGAGTTAAAGCTATAGCCCACTGAGCCATGTGGAGATTTGGATAAGGGAGAATATCTTGGTCTCTCGTTACATTTCCATCTTAGTCTGGTGATCACTGAGACTGCTGCCAATGATGGGTGATATTTGCTTTTCAGAAATATTCAGTTCAGTGAGGCAGGCTGGTCTTGAGCAACGTTCCCTCTAATCTTTTCCATGCTTGTGCAGATATTTTTATCTGTGTTCAGAATAATTTTTATGTGCACCAAGGCATGTGAAGATGTTCACCACCAATAGATATACAACATCTAGCTATAGGGGCTCTGCTAATCAGCTGGGTGGCATTTGAATTTCTCCTGAGTGGCTGTATGAGTGCACAGCTTACAGGGAACACTGGGCTTGAGGTGAAAGTACTGGCGTGCTACTCAGGAGATCTGGGTTCTCCTTCAACCTCTGCCATAGATGTTGCACCTTACCTTCAGCAAGTTAGTCACCTCTGTGCCTCAGCGTCCACTCTACAAACAGGGGTGATGATACTTAGTTTCTCCTGCCCTTTTCTTGACTATTAGTTGTTAGTGCTTTGGGTCAAGGGCAGCCCTAGGTCTGTGTACAACATCTAGCATAAGGAAGCCCAAAGTCTGGATGGGGCCTGAACGTGCTACAGTACTACAGATAATCAACAACAACAACAAGCTCACTCCACATTGCTGTGCAGCATGCGTTCCTCCTTGGAGTATAAAAACTGAGTAGGGGTAATGACTGAGTCTTGATACCACCCCCTACAGACTGATTATGAACACCAGTGAAATGGAGACAATGGTATTTGGACACAAGGAATAGGACAGAAGGTCAGTGTAGACGGAATCAAACTAGAGAACATGGAGAAGTTCACATACCTGGGGATCAATACGACGTATGATCTTGTTTATGAGACGGAAATAGCGACTAGAGTAGCGAAAGCAAGAGTGGAGTTTGAAGGTGATGTATAAGATCTGGAAAAGCAACTCGATTAGCTGAGGAATGAAGCTGAGCATCTAGAAGAACGTGTGTTTGGAAGCATGTTGTACGGCTGTGAGACATGGGTGATAATGAAAGATTCGAAGAAAAAGATATTGGCATTTGAGAGAAGTTGTTATAGAAAGATCATGAGAGTAGGACGGATGCAGAAGGTCACCGATCGGGAATTATGCTGGAAGATACGGCCAAAAGAGAACCTGCTGCAGAAGGTACAGAAGATACAGCTATTCAGACATATTTGCAGAATGAATGATGAGCGAAAAGCCAAGACCCTGGTATTCGGCATAATGGACTGCTTGAATAGGAGAGGCAGACCCCACAGAGAATGGGTAGATGATGTAGTAGATTGGTGCAGAGCTAGTCTACAGAACCTAAGCCACTCCGCACTGGGCAGGGAAGGATGGAAGGAAATAGCGAGGGAGGCATCAGACACCAATGGGCTCTGAACCCATGGTTGTGGTTGATGATCATGATGGTGATCCCTCCCCCATAGAATTCAGTCGTAACACCCCCATTTACTGGAATAAGATCAGGACAGATGAGCTAGCTTTATTGTCTTGTGCTGCAACAAAGGATCTGGCAGAGTGAGGGCTGAGGATCTAGCCCTGCGATCAGCTGGTAGGGGTTCTCAGTGGAGGACTCAGCTGTGGAAGCGGCCATCTGCCATTGAGCAGAGAAAGGCCAAGTTTGTAAATCTGTAGAGCGCAATGTAAAACCTTTCTTTTGCTTTGAGCCTGGCTGGTGATGAGGAAGTTTATTTCTTTAAGGACGCCATGACAGGCTGTTGGTCAGAGATGCCACGTCTGAGTTCTTACACTGTATTTTAATTTTTTCGTGTACGTTTTGAACTTGAGCCTGTTACTTAGCATTACTTCTGGTGGGAAATTTTTTATTGAAAAGTATTCCTGATTTCTGCCCAGTCCTCCTTGTCGGGGACACTTGTCCACCACTATCTAAGGATCCCATTGGGCATCTAAGTTTCACTGAGAACGTTGCACCCTTGGGGCATGCGAAATATTGTCAGTTTGATGTTCAATACAGGGTTCAGTGTCGTGGATTCACTCAGAGGCTCAGGCAAGGGCACACATGTTTATATATGAGTAAGTAACTTTCTCTCCTTTTTTGAGCCACACACAGTAGCTGATCCACTAAAAATATCATACTTTACATTAGCATTCTCCTGCATTGTCGTGCAAGGTCACTAGAGATAATCTGCCAACAATCTAACTTTTTACTAAGGCACAGTACAATGGAAATTGATTACTGTATATTTAATGGAATTCCCTGCATACAGATTCAAAATGTCATGTTTCTGAATAAACCAATACCCAAAGTGTTAATTGAGAATCAGCCACCTGGTGTTTAAAATGAAATACATTTCAGATCCCCAGATATCATGTTTAATAACTTACCCAAGTACTATGTCTGCTGTTATCTCTATAAATTGAACTATTTCAGTTCTCCTAATCTCTAACTGGAGGCACACATCAGTGTAAGGTTTCCCACTTCACTGTGGTTTCTCTTGAGCTGGGAGAACAAAGGTGAAATGGGGGAACCTGTCTAGATAAAACACAGGCTGGCCTCAAAATTCACCTTAAACTCAGATTATATCTGGGCAGAATGCACAGTTAATGTTATGCTGAAAGTACCATGAGAATTCCATATAAAAAAGTTCTCCTTGCGATGGGTCAAATTCTGTCTTGGTGTCCTACACTTTAGGTTGGGGATGTGCAGAGACAAACTCATGCTAGCTCTGATCCTGCAAATACATGGCCTAAACCTGTTCCTGTCACAACCTACAGCTAGAATGGTTCTGTGCTTGCTTCCTTCAGGCACTTTGTAAATAGCTTCACAGTTTACAAGACTTCATCTGGAAGTCAACAGGAGCTTTGTCACTGACTACAATGGAACTGAGTTTGGTATGGTGGCAAATGAGTTTTCAATGTCAGTCACTGTCATTAAAAAGCTTGGATTTTTAAAATCTACTAAATTCTGAGTGCCCTGGCAGAAAGGTATTTTTAAATGCATGTGATAAGCCCCTGGGAGTTGGATTTATAAATGAGGCACTGCCAGAGGAGTAACAAACAGCATCACCGCATTGTATATCACACTGGCACAGCATGTCAGCAACCACTCTCAATCAATAGCTCTGATCTGCGAGCTCTGAGCTGGAATGAGGTGATGGCCAGATTTAAGGAGGTAGCTTCTGTTCAACACATGAGAAATTTACATCCGTACACCTGCTACTGTTGGAAATTAGCCAGAAACACATAAGGCTCTGTGTCCACAGAGACAAAGATCCCCAGCTTAATTTACACCTTCTGAGGCTAGAAATTTCAGACAGATCCAGCTTTGGTTTTGCTCTTTATTGGTGGGAGCTGCCCTTGGCTTGAGACTCTGCCCTCTATTCAGCACCTGCCACTGTTAATAGAGCTGTCGCTACCTGGTGAGGGATACCCATCATCAGCCAGCTAAATTGCACATAGGTAGTATCTGGAAGAGAAGAGCTCAGGACGTCCCAGGTTAGCCTGGAGGTCTGCAACGTGCAGCTCCAGAGTTGCACACAGCTGTTTAAGGATTTCTTTGTGCTCCCGATGCTATAACTGCAAAGTAAATAAAAAAAACCAAACAAACCCGCCTGATTATTTTGAATAAATGGTGAATGTTTAAAAGCCCAAAAATGAACAACTACTTTCTTGCAAATGGTATGTGATCTCAGAACATTGGATAATTCACCCTGTGTCCACCAGAGAAAGAGAAGGTTCAGGAGTGTAAGTCAGGAAGACAGTGGTACAAACACACACATAAAGCATGAGGAAATAAAATATGTAAAAAGTTTGTGAGCATCCTGCAATAAACATGTATCCCTTGACAAATCATTGGTATGCGCTGTTCTTAAAATAAGGTTACAGAAAGGACCGTCTCGTATTCACATGCATTGCTGCTCTTGAATTATTGAATTTACTGAATTGCAAAAATGACTCTTCTTTCTATTTTGGATGCCAACCCCTTCATTAGCCTTCTACCATGTAAACTAAAGGACCATCTCCTGTAGCTGGTAGTGGCAACAGTAAGGCTTTTACCTTACCATGGACAGCCATTGGGATTGTGACGCATGTATTTTATACCCGTGCATATCCTCCCCTAATGTGGACTGATCCATAGGTCAAAGGCCAGATTTTTAAAAGTATTTACATGACCCTTCTGCCATCTGGAGCAAGCAGGGCTGGGTTTAATATCCTGAGGTTCCTTTTCAACAATACAGCACAGAACTAGCCCACACCTCCCCACTTGCACCCCGGCCCAGTCACCTGGGACATTCACCCACCACCCCAGGGCAGCTCTGACAGGCCATGTTTCCCCACTCGCAAACATAGAATCTTAGTGCAGAAAAGAAACTTTTACTGAAAGGAGGAAAGTCTCTTGACATCCATTGGGGAAAATGCCACAAGCTGGATTCAGAAACCTCAAACTCCAAACAAGACACCCACCCCAGAGCGCACGGGGCAGGGCCGTCGGCCTCATTGTCTTGAGTTCTACAGCCAAAAGTTCCCGTTCTGCGCCCCCTCAAGCGGGACAAGGACAGCGCAGTTTGGATCCCCTGCTGGCAAACAATGAAGAGGACAATAGGCCACTGCCTCTGGATTCAGCTGTAAGCCAACGCCGGGCAAGGCTGATCACTTGGAGCTACACAACACGTCTGCTGGATACCTACCTAGAGCAGGTGTGTTCCTGTAAGGACAGCTTGTTCCTGAAGTCTCCCCCTCCCAGACTAGCTATTAGGAGAGAGTTCATTCAGAACCTGCTTTATTTAGATGCTGGAGGGCTTATCAAAAGTGCCAAAGTGCCTAACTCCCACTGATGTCACTGGCTACTGGTGCAGTGCTGGGCACTTCTGAAAGAGCCCCTTAGTCACCTGTCTGCTTCTAAATCCTTCTGAAATCAGACCCGAGCTCCTCATTGGTGTAACTTTCTGTGCCTCCATTGACATCAACGTTTTTATGTCAATTTCGCAGCAGCTGGAAGTCTGACCTCTGTCTCTTAGCAGACTGTGACATGCCCTTCCTAGCCATGGCACTGCCTATGTTGTACATAATACTATCACGGTGTGTGTCCCATTGGGCAAGCAAGGGACCATCTCGTTGGAGCTCATCCTAGCAGACTGCAGTCTATCACCTAACCCACAGAGTACTGAATGGTAGCATCTGCATCCCTAGAGATGATCCCTCGTGAATGAGGTTGGGTCACAGGAGCTGGGGAATCTAGCCTGGCTTTTATGCTGGACCTGTCTTCCAGGACACCTCTCCGGGGCAATAAATTAGGAGCAAATTAAATTGCAACAGGGAAAGAGGAGCCAATGGAATTTTTCACAGGGTGTGATTTGACCTTCTACGCTGTGTAAGAAAGATGGAGACTTCCTGGCAAGCACAGTCATGCACAATAGCACAAGTAGTGGTGGGGAGAAAGGTCCCTGATACCAAGGTGGTCTCAACCTTCAGTCTACAAAATGTCCTTTAGTAGCCGGAAGTCACTGTGGCACATGAACCTACAAGAAAAAGAAATGGTAGCCCTGGAAAGGTCATCTGATAAAACCCGGGAGGACTTCAGACCTTTCCAAAAATTTTGCCAAGCTGTGATATTAAAGGGCATTACTACAGGGACTGGGTCCTCTTTGAAAGAGAAATTCCCAACATGTGGGAAGTGATACAAATTGCACCAAAGAATTCATGACTCTAAGGATGACTGAGTGGTGCTGACGTGGAGGTCTCTCTTGGCTTTCCCACAGAAAAACCAGCAGTCTTAATGTGTTACTGAGTGGGGCAGCGTGGGGGAGTCTTTCACCGTTGCTGCCCAAAGTGCACCTGCTCAGCGGCTACAGAGGGGCAGGATTACTAATGCAGTGTCTTTAACCAGCACACCATGTGCTCTGTAGCAAGTTGGAGCTGAGTTCCGCAGAAGTGTTCTTGAAGAAGTGATTCTGTAGCCTGGAGGGATCGAGCCAGAAATTTGAAACTGTTTAAATGAAAAAGCAATGTCTTTAATGCATCTGATGTGGAAATGAAAGATACACCCAGTATAGCAGTCCCTGTGTTAGCTAAATATGAAATGTCCTTTACAGGTAAGGCCTGGGAGGCAGAGTGGGATTGTGAAGGAAACAGAATTGCTGGTTGTTTCTGCTGAAGTGATCAGCCATCAGCTAGCTGCTGGGGTGGAAACTGAATGGACATCTTTGGATTTTAGGGTTAACATCCAAGTGCCCTCTGAGGATTTCCCTCCTCTTCACATTTGCAACTTTATCTTCAGGATCACAAGAAACTTAAAAAAATTAAAGCTTACATCTTGCAGCGTAGCTCCCCTGGCTGCTAATTGTGCAACCCACGTGCCTTGCCTTTCCTGAGCACGACTGTCACTACTTTTAAATGATTTCAACAGCAGCACAGCAGGCTTGTCTTCATGGCAACAGGTAGCACGACTGAGTGCACTTCCACAACTGTACTCAAGTAGCTTAGCATGAGTGAGATTGACCACGCTTCAAAACGACTTAGGTGTTACCCAGAATTATTGGGCTAGCACCACCCAGTCACTGGATTACATGCTGATAAATTGCAAATTATGTTTCTGCATTCCCTCTACATTACTAACCCAAATTCAAAGCACCATTTAACTTGAACTAGAGATTTGTGTGTGGATGGACATCACACCACGGGAAATTAGAGGTATAACTTAAACAAACCATACTATGGAGACACACTCTAGGAGCTTGCTTGTTCCCTGATGTGGAAGTTTGGCCAGAATGTTCTAGGCTAATCCCCAACTTTTCAGACATTCATGGTAGTAGCTCTGAGATTCCCTGAGTGCAAACTACTGGATAAGGACCACTTTTGAGAACATCTGAGTCTTAAGGTGTGTATACACTACTCAGCTTTTAGCAACAAGGCTATGCCAATGCCAATGAAGAACTGTCTCTAAAGTCAGAGTGTGTGAATGCTTTATGCTGACAAAATACTTCTACCCCTGGATCAGGTTGTGCTTTGTCCCAAGAGAGTGCTCCTGCCAACAAAGCAGCGTTCACACATGTACTTGGCACGGCCAAACTTATTTCTCATTCATAGACTCATAGGGCTGGAAGGGACCTCAGGAGGTCATCTAGTCCAGCCCCCTGCTTCAAGCAGGATCAACCCCAGCTAAGTCATCCCAGCCAGGACCGTGTCAAGCTGGGACTTGAAAACCTCTAGGGATGGAAAATCCACCACCTCTCTAGGCAACGCATTCCAGTGCTCCACCACCCTCCTGGTGAAGTCGTTTTTCCTAATATCCAATCTACTCCTGTCCTTCTGTAACTTCAGACCGTTGCTCCTTGTTCTGCCATCTGCCACCACTGCGAACTATTTCTCTCCATCCTCTTTAGAGCACCCCTTCAGGAAATTGAAGGCTGCTATTAAATCACCCCTCAGTCTTCTGTAAACTAAATAAGCCCAGATCCCTCAGCCTCTCCTCATAGATCATGTGCTCCAGCCCCTTAATCATTTTTGTTGCCCTCCACTGAACCTGCTCCAGCGTATTCATCCTTTTTATTGTGGGGGTTTAACATCCCTCCCCCCATGAATGACAAAGTTTGGACAAATGCAACTGTAGATACAACCTTGGGGAAGATTTTCATCATGTCAAATATCCCTGTTGGTAAAGATCATTAACTGCTCTGCCACTTTGAATTGCCAGATATCTGCTTTCCTGAATGAGCCTCTAGAGTTGCAAATGGTGTGAGCTCTCTTGAATTACCCTTGGCATTTATTAAAAAAAGCTTCTTCTCAAAAATAAGATACTTAACTCAACTAGATGAATAATAATGGCAACATCACTTGATTACTGAAGCAAACCAACCATTTCCCAATGCAAGCTTCTTAATTTATCTGTCTTGCAAGTTCTTCCCAAGTGAATAATACAGAATTCTGTGTAATGCTTTGCCTTGACAAGGGCTTGCAATGTATTGCGGAGCTTACAGAAAAGAAAATAATCAGTGGGGTAAGAAAGAATTGCTTGTTCCCAGCGTGCTGGAAGTATTACATGCCTGGCTCAGCTGATCAACATGGAAATGAACCAACATTATGTCTTTTGAGGGCATTGTTAAACAGATACACATTTGGTTGCTAGTGACCAGTCTAGGACTTTCAGCTTTAGTTTATGGCTTTAGTATGCAAAAGGCTGTCCAAGGGGCTATGTGCCTGAGCCAAGGGATACAGTTGGCTCAGAACAAGTTGTCCTTAATTCCTGCTGGATCTGCTGATGCGACCCCAAGGAGAATTTGGTCTGGAGTTTTTAAAAAGAAACAGCTAAAGCAAACCCCCTCAGAAACAGGAATTTCAAATTCATATGATGTGCCCCTTTTTCCCTCAGACCATTAGAGCAGCATTTCTCAAACTACAGGGTGGGATCACAATCTCATTTTAATGAGGTTGCCGGGACTGCTTAGAGTGGCTGAGGCCTGCAGCCAAAACTGAAGCTCAAGCCAAACCGCAGGGACCAGAGATCTGGAGAGTGAGCCCTGGACAGCAGGTTAGTTTACAGGCCTCCTGCCTGAGGCTGAAGCCCTTAGACATTGCCTCCCCACTGGAGTTTGGGAGAGTGGGGCTCAGGGTTTATTCTTCCCATGGGTGTTGGGTGGCTACCTTCCAGCCTCACCCTTTTTGTCCAAGGCCCACCCCATTTCTGTCCACCAGAGCCCAGCCTTCACTGTAGCTGCTGGCCCCTGCTCATCATTCCTAGCCTCCTCTCCCACTGTGGCCATTGGCCCCCGCCCTAGGCTAACACCTCCAGCCCCGGAGTGCTGGAGAGCTGAGTAGCATGGGCCCAGCCTCCCCAGGCTGCATCACCTGGCCTAACCCAACCTCTACCCTACCAAACTTCCAGCTGTCACACTGGGAGGATGGGTGGTGTGTTCCCCAGCCTGACTGGCCCATGGGCATGGGAACAGCAGGCAGGAGGGGGACTGGGCTGGATATGGAGCAGTGTGGGAAGGCAAAAGCCTTTCTGTTCCTATCATACCTGCATCCCCTGCGTCCTCTCCTGTGGAGGAGTGTCGTCATTTTCATTGTCAGAAGGGTAGCGCAGTCCAATGATGCAGAGCCCTTACATGAGAGTGTTAGAGCCTGGTGTCCTGCCACATAAAATTACCCATTCACACCCAACCCAGCGGTTGGGTTCTGCTCACTGTTACACCAGTGTGTGCTGGGTTTTACCACTCAAAGCAGAATTATATATCCTCGGTGCTTGAACACTCATGTATTTTTCCCTCCTTCCTTTTCTGCACTGGGTGATAATGTTTCTCCGGGGCCCTAGCACTCTACCTCCCCCTGCCCGAGTTCTGATTCTGCCAAGCCATTTCCTTGCTCCTGTTTTGTAGGTCTCTCTTAGCAGTTATTGTTCACTCCTTAGGAGCCTTATTCTTCGAGTTTGACCACTCCCTTGGTTTTCATTCATGATGACATCCATCCCCATGTTCATTGCATCTGTGCAATCCCTTCTGTTGTTCTGGGCTTCTCATTTGGTCTCCCTGGTTCACACTGTCCAACTGTTGATGTGTCCATCTTCTTAGTCACGGTTTCACATTATTGCTCCTAGCACTCCCTCAGTCTCAGTCTAAGCAAATTTGTGCCACAGAACTTTAAACTGAGTAAACTAGGCAAATCATTAGAGCTGGGGTAGTCATCAAATGCAGTGTCTTCACTGATGTGACAGATTCAGCCAGGTTCCATTGAGAAACTGTGCTGAGAGTCAGTTTATGTTGTGTAGGTGGTGGTATAGATCTCATGGAGGTTGGGATTAAACATCAAAAGACACTGTAGTTTCTTTATGTAATCCTTCTGCCAGAAGGAATTGGCAGCAAGCAGGGCTGGGTTCAATATCTGTTCCTTTTCATCCATCTCACAGAGAACTGCCTCAAGCCCCCACCCAGTAGCCTGGGAAATTCACACACCCAAAGGAGCCTCGGAGAGGCAATGCTTCCCCGCTCGCAAGCACAGAGTCGAGTGTAGAAAAGAATGTTTAATAAAAGAGGCAGAAATGTCAATTAGCATAAGCTTGGGAAAATACCACACCCAGAGTTCATAACCAAACCTCAAGTAACTGTCCCAGCTCAAATGCATTAATGTCCTTGGCCTCTCAGACTCACCAGTCCAATACTGTAAACAACCAATCCACACATCCAACTTTCTCCGCACCCTCAATTCAAATGCCCCACTTACAACTTGGTCCAGTCCATGCAGGCACTGACACCTCAGGCTGATGCATTCCCTCATGGACCTGAGACAAGGCCACCTTTGCCCTGGTCTGGTGTTCTGCTTGCTCCTACCAGCCATCCATTGGTCACGCCATCCATCCATCTGTTGCTCCTCCTACCAGCCATCCACACCATCCACTTGCTGCTGTGGGTTTGGCCTGAGACAGAACCCTGTGATTTCAGCTCTTAGTGGCCTTAGCTGTCACCCTGTGATTTCAGCTCACAGCATCTACCAAAGTAGAGTCACATACAGATTACAAACACTAGCATCCAGCTCTAGCTTTTAACAGGTGGGGAGGGCTAGTTAAACCAAGCTTATAGCCACATGGCCAAGGCTTAGGCAGGGCCAAGGCGCTCAACTAGCTGGTTCAACCTATATCCCTCCCCTTCTGCTTTACAATGCTTTAAACCAGGGAAGTCCTGTGTAATCCATGTCTTATGCAGTTATGATGACCTGCCCTGTCCCCTACGATGACTTGGAGCATTGGTGAGATTTCACAATTCTTATACTGAGTGTTAGCATAAATTGTGATTTTACAACAATGTGTTTACCATAGACAAAACCTCATTGCTTCCTTGCTACCCATCAGGCTTTTTTTTTTGCAAGGTATCACATGTGCACACCTTTGCATTCTCATACAAATGATCTTTGGGAGACACATTTCTCCCAGCCTTCAGCAAGGTATCACATATGCACACCTTTGTATTCTCAAGCAAATGATCTCTGAGAGATACATTCCTCCCAGCCTTCAGCAGCATTGAGTTCCTGCTGGCACATTCCTTCCATTTAGAATGCTAGCAGGAGATTTCTAGAACTCACTGGTCATTTATTTCTCTGAACAAAATACAACATCAATCCTGTAAGGTGCTGAGCAATGTTCTGCAAATTACTTCAGGCTTATAACTCCCAGCGACATCTAGTGTGGCACTGGTAAACCGTATCTCTCGCACCTTGTTTTGTGTGCAATGTTCCTTTAAATTCAGAGAAATCCTGGCTGTCATTTTAGGGTCAGATGCAGTCAGTTACAGGAGAGACAAACGCAACATGCTGTCTCTGTCTTTCTTTTGTCCTCTTTTTTTCTTTTAATTTACAGTAAAGGTCAGTTAAGCAGAAGGTCTCCACTTGCCCTTGGTGTATGGAAAAGCATAACAAGTGGGCACTCAGCACTTGAAGGGTGGTTTCCGATCTTGCTTTTAATGTATAGAGTCAGTCCAGCAGGCCCTGATCAGGAAAAATTCCTGGGAGAAGTTAATGTTCGCATGCAATATTGGGGTGTGTGTTAAAAAGGATCATTGGAATGTGTAAAAGTGCTAGTTGGGTGTCCTGATCTATTGATATTCAGTTATTGTAATAGACTTAAAATTAAGCTAGTACTTTTGAAGCTGTTTTCACGTCCATAGAGTCATAGCTTTTAAGACCTGAAGGGAACATTATGATTTGTAGCCAATTTGTTAGACTGTAACCAGTTCATAAGCTGAACCAGGCACCCCGGTACAAGATGCAAATATTTGAGGCTTCTCATCCTGCAGTCCCAGAGCCTGATTCAAAGCCAATTGAAATCAGAGGGAGTCTTTCCATTAATTACAGTGGGCTCTGAATCAGGCACCTGATGCAGAGACAAAGAAATGCAGTGGTCACACGGCCTCCTCTGTGGCTGCAGGCTCTGAGCTGGAAGGTATCTGCTTACTGCAATAAGATGATTTTTTCCCATAATTTATTTTGAGGAGCATATATTTTGCATGTTAATTACAGGCCTTAGACTATAAGGAAATAGCTTGAGCTCCAATTGATCTTTTCATCCAGGAAGCTTGTTCTTCGTGTATTGTAAAAATAAATGTGCTGCTGATAATGGCTTAGGTGTAATACAGTGTGGCGTTGTGTTGTGCATTGGATCTGAAACACCAGGATTTTCTTATTATGCATTATTGATATGACAGGTTGCAAATATTTAACAAACAAATTAACAGGCTTGCTCTCCTCCCTCCTGCTGGGGCTTTGGTTCAAAACCTCCATCTTCCTGACAGCCAGAGCTGGCTGGGATTAGCAATTATTTTGTTTAAAATATAAACTTGTCCTTGTGCTCCCAGAAACAATGTTAACAAAGACCTTTGGAAGCTTGAATTAAATCTTCTCTTGGAGCAACTTTTTCACCATCACAGTCTCCTTGAATCATCAAATCAGCATTCTTGTTTGCGAGTTAAAAGATTAGTCTTTTTTTTTTGTGTTCTCCTTTTATTTAAATGCAGAAGCTTGACACCATGATCCTGCAAATGCATTCTTATTTTCCTTTTCGTCCTGTGTTTGACCAGTTTGTGTAGATTTCCCGTGTGTATCTGCAGAGCACCATAAAAGGACTGCTGCATAAAGGACACATCTAAATAAGATTTAGCTAATTGATGAGGTGCCAATATATAGTGCTCAAAAGTATAGCATCGCTCTGGGATTTGTGGGGCCCTGAAACCTCTTGTTGAGGTGCAGTGGAAATGGCTTTTTCTGTACACTGAGGTCTTCGTGTGATGAGAGCTGCAGTCTCTGTACACTGGGAAAAGGGGTACTAAGAGCTCTATGTCCAGCTGGGGATGATTCCTTCTGGTTCAGGCACTGAGGGTGCATCTACACTAGGAAATTAGGTCCAATTTGTTAAGGTCAGTTTTTTAGCACCTGTTTTTGAAAAGTTGATGGTGCGTGTCCACTCTGGCACATGAAGCAGATGGAGTGCATCTCCATTAGGGCTGCCAGCTACAACTTTGTCAGCAATGCACTATTGTTTCTTACACTACAGTTCCTGCTGCCGCCTTGCATTGTGGGTTAAGCTCCCAGTGTCTGAGTGGACAAAAAAGTGCTGCGCATGGTTCTGGATATGTGTCATCAGCATCCCATAGTGCACTTATCTGCTTTCCCTCCCTTTAGAAAGCAATTGTTTTACAGCCCTTTTTTCATATCTGTGCAGACACCATTGCAGGGCTAGCTTGGAAACTGTCCAGCTTCAGGCTGTTGTGGCAAGTATTGTGAGCACCTCATGCATTGTGCTGTGGTATGTGCAGTGCCTGAGCAGCCTTCGGAATGGTGAAGACTCTAAGGAGGACATGGACATATACAAATGTAAAACACTGGACAGGAGGAAGTGGGAGATGCTGGCTGCACTTGATGCCTTGTACACAGTGGCGTGCTGGCTCTGGTGCTGTGAAATGAGCTCAGGGTGGTGGAAACGCATTGTTCTGCAGATATAGGATGATCAGCAGTGGCCTGTATAAGGCCACTTTCATGGAATGTTGTGAATTGCTTATCCCAGTCCTGAAGGGCTGCAATACCAAAATGAGACCTGCTCTGACAGTTCAGAAGCAATATGTGAACATAAGAACGGCCATACTGGGTCAGACCAAAGGTCCATCTAGCCCAGTATCCTGTCTGCTGACAGTAGCCAATGCCAGGTGTCCCAGAGGAGGTGAACCGAAGACAATGATCAAGCAATTTGTTTCCTGCCATCCCTCTCCCACCTTCAACAAAAGGCTAGGCACCATACCTTACCCCTTGCTAATAACCATCTAGGGACTTAACCTCCAAATAGTTATCGAGCTCTTTTTCAAACTCTGTTAGAGTCCTGGCCTTCACAGCGTCCTCTGGTAAGGAGTTCCACAGGTTGACTGTGCGCTGTGTGAAGAACAACTTTCTTTTATTAGTTTTGAACCTGCTACCCATTAGTTTCATTTGGTGTCCTCTAATCCTCTTCTCTGTGGAAGCTTTCAATGCCAGACAGCTACCAGTCAGTGGGCAATCAATTCAGAGTGGACAAATCTACAGTGGGGGCTGATTTGATCCAGGTAGCCAGCGCAATCAATATTCTTCTGCTACAGCAGACAGTAATTCTGGGAAATATGCAGGACATAGTGAGCAGTTATGCCACAATGGGGTCCCTCATTGTGTCAGGGTGAAAAATGGAACACACATCCCTATCTTGGCACCAGACCACCTTGACATGGACCGAAAACAAAACAAAACCAAAAATCCAGTACCACCAAAAAAGGGACTTGCAGGAAATTACCTTTTCAAGCCTCTTTGTCAGTAGAATTGGTTATCCAGGAGAAATCTGACTGAACAAAATCGTATTGGCTAGGTTTTAATTTTTGTTTTAATGCAAAAGCTTCTGTGCCTATTAATTAAGGGCCAAAGCTGCTTTCAAATAATGTGCTGTACTTAGTATAATGCTGAAAAGCAATTCTCATTGTTACTTTATTTCCTGTTGCTAGGGCGATCTGGATTATTGTTAATGGTACCTCATTCAGAATCAGCTCATTCAATTAATGATCTGAACACGTGTGCTGCAGAGATTAAGAACGCAAGGAAGGATAACGTTTTCTAATGAAAACAAAAAGCAGTCAAGTAGCACTTTAAAGACTAGCAAAATAGTTTATATATGTCTGTCCCACGAAAGCTCACCTAATAAACTATTTTGCTAGTCTTTAAAGTGCTACTTGACTGCTTTTTGTTTTGATAGTGTATAGACTAGCACGGCTTCCTCTCTGTTAGTTTTCCAATGAGTGCAGCGTAAAACAGTGTTAGGTTATTTTGATGTTCACACTTCTGGCATTCAGATCATATTTGGATGCTGTTGAAATGAAATGAGGTGACCAAATTTCTTTACAAATCACCATTCCCTCTAAACAATAGCAAGATGCTGATAAAATCGTCATGCTAATACAAAAACCAATCTCTTTGCAATATCATGTGCAAGCAGCACAATTCCTATTTTGTGGCTGGAGGAAGGAACTGAGAGACAAGACTACCATGCTTTACTCCTGTTTCAGATACAAATGTGACTTTGGGCAAGATACTGAACAACTCTCTGCCTTAGTTTACCTATATGTTAGATGCTCAGGGGTTTGTGAGAGTTTAAATTGCAGGTACTTGTAAGGTTTCATCTTCTGTGCTATATAAATTATTATTATTATTCATTATTTTGTTAATCTAACAAATTTATATATTTAAATTTATGTATGGAAAGACCATTTGGTCATTTTATTTATCTGCTTGCCTGTGCAGGGTCAAATCCTACTAGATCTACTTCCTAGAGTTTTGTTTAGTCTAATTTTAAACTCCTTAAGAAAATTGGCTTTCACATTTCTTCCGGGAGACTCTTGTCTGATCAAACACATCTCAGCATTAACGTATTTCCCCTGCTATTCAGGCTATTTGATTTCACCTTGTTTTATCTAAACACACACTTCCAAGGATCTCAAAGTGCCTTATTTATTTTGCAGAGGTTCCCTGTCAGGAACCAGCCCCCCATGAGGTGAGCATTGCTATCTGTTAAAAGTGCCTGTAGCTCTTCTTTCACAACCTAAATCCATTGCCACCAGTGCTTTCAGATCCCTTAACTTACCCCTGGCACCAATATATTCAATCTGATATTTCATGTTGGAGACTAGTAAGGGTAGGGTGACCACCCATCCTGGATTGGGTGGAATGGTCCCATATTTGGGACACCAAAAATGCATCCCTACTTATTTTTAGAAGGGATGAATTGTCCTGTATTTAGGCCCTTGGGGGCTGGAAGTGGGGGCGGGTGTGCCCGCAGCTGCTGCTTCCCGGGGCTCAGAGGCAGGGGAGAGAGGTCTGGAAGCTGCCACTTCTCTGGGGCTATGGGGGCACCAGCTCCCTGGGGGTTGGTGCAGCTGGGAGGAGCTGCCCCTTCACCCCCCCGCCCCCATATCTCCCTGTCCTGTATTTGGGACAGGGAGAAATGGTCGTCCTAAGTAAGGGCTCAAGTACTTTCTCTGGCTGTTCCTTTTAAGCTTCCCTGTGCATACAGGGCAGTGAAAGGAGCCCAGACTAAGACCCTCTCATCCAGAGGGCTCTATGGATCTGCTTTCTTATGATGTCAAAAGTCATGGATTTGAGCCCTGGTAGGCTAGTGAAAATGCAGAGGTTTTCACATAGCCAGGGTCAGAGGTGTGGTATGAGAGTGTAGAGAGAACTGGTGCTGGCAGAGGAGTGGCCAAGCAGCAGGCCTCTTCACTGTCTTCCCTTCCCTGCAGAGGCCAGAGAACAAACACTTCCCCATGCCGTGGCTTCCATGATGTCTCTGGGGCAGCAAGAGTTGGTGAAGCCGCATAGCAGCCAGTTGCCTGGTATCACCCAGACTGTTCCCTGTGTCTTGTCTTGCTGTCTCCCCCGTGCACCCACCTTGCATGAGCGTGTAAGGAACCCCTTTGTGCGATCTCCCCTGTCTTGTCCCACCCCCACCTCCTACAGCTGAACCACAGCAGTTCTCTGCTGCATCTGAGGACCAAGCGCAGGGGTGGGGTGTTGAGGTGGAGAACGGGTGAGGCAAAGCACGACTCCGCTCCAGATCATTCTCAACTGGCTGAGCGTCTGGGAGACCTTCTCCCAAGAACTTGAGTTAAAGCCGCCCCCTTCAGCTTTGTTACGCTGGGGCCAGGTAGTTGAGAATCAAGGTGCCTCAATCATGTCTGTCAGGAGCTCAGGTGCAGATCTTTAAATGTATGTAAGCATCTTGCTCCTGAGGGAGTTGAGTCTAAATATTTTTGAGGCTCTGTGCTTCAGTGCAGCATGAAGGATCGAGCCCGAAATAACGTGCACCAGGTCACACCCTCATGCACCAGGCTGCTACAAGCCGGTGTCTGAGTTGGTCAGCAGCTCAGGCCTGTGGTGCATGCACTGAGCCTGCTGCAGCCTCAGGGAAGGACAGCTAGATTTGCCAAACTCCCCTCCAGTGCTGAATCACAAAGCCAGCCACTCCTCCCTGAGTACATCCTAGCACCTGGGGAGCATTCCTTGCTGGGCTTTGTAAATCACACTGCTGTGACTGAGAGGGGAAAAAGCCTCCTAAGACACAACAGGAGAGGAGCATTTGTCATAAAGGAAAACATTAGTGCCTCACCATGATCAGTTACTTCATATTGTGCCTCTGTGGACGTCCTAGACTCTTGCTGACTACATAACATAGACCCTTTGACAGCCTAATGACAGAGATGCTTTGAAAAACTCCCACCTCTAGGCACAGTTTCACCCTCCCTCGTGCATGGACGAGAGCTGGTTCACACCAAACTTCATTTGTGGAGAACTTGGAGTGCAATGTCAACTTTCCCAGGACAATTCCACCAGCTCCAGGGCCTGGATGTCTTTCCAGCTCTGGGTGAAAACTCCACCAGGTTCCAGTACCACTTCTTGAGGAGCAGCTAGAAAAGCTTCCAATCTGTGCTCTGAACCAACCAGAAGCATCTACAGAACCTGCTATAGGAAGGGCTCCAGCCCCGCAAGGTGAGGTATTCAGGGCACTTGGTGCTGGGACTGGGATTCATGGTTTGACTTTTATAGAGACCGAAATACCCACCTTTTAAGTGTGTGTGTGGCTCCCTCTGAGGAGACGGGGGAGGAGGGAGAGAGATGGGGAAAATCCTATTTGTCTCCTGTTACAGTGTGTGTGGGGTGGGGAAACTGAGGCAGGGAGGTTACACACAGACAGGGCACATGGGACATCTGTGGTCTGAGCCCACCACGCTACCATTTGTGCCCCCACTGGGCCTATGGCAAACACAGGCGTAATTGGCAAGTGTGAGGACTGGAGGGATCGCTCTGAGCAGCAGGTTCCCCCATACTAAATGTATCAAAATTTGCCTCCAATACTCGATTCTGACCACTGCTAAAGCAGGAGTCCCCCAGGGTGTATTGCCCTAAGGGCCTGCAATGATTTGATAGAGTTCTTTTCACTGTGTTTATTAATACCCAAATATTGCAATGTCAGCGCTCACCTATGCCCAGCCCCTTTCCTCCTTGCAGCGGTTTCACTGGGTCTGCATAATTGCCACACCAGGATTGCTCTGCAGAATGGATCCTCTTTATTTATCTGGGCCTGGTTAAATCATCCCAACACTCAGTTGCGTAATTCTTCACTTCTCCCACGGGTCCTCCAACAGATCAGTCTCTCTCCCTCTCCTTCGTTCATCTGTGCTGTCATTACAGGCTCCTCATAATGCATAGGTTTCTGTTTCTATTTACAAGAAAAAAGCCAGGACGTGGGAACAAATGACCAGCTGTCCTGCGCTGCCAAACTGGATTGAATTAGGTGACAGTGAATCTGAATCAAGCTACTTGTTCAGAATAAGTAAACACTTTCCCCCTCCAATTTCCTGATCCCGACAGACACCAATCCGCAGCTTTTCCTCCAAAATGTCAAGAGACCCGAAGAGCTTTTTAAGTAACTTGAGCTGATTTGTGTGTGTTTCGCCCTTGCCTGAATGCAAGCTGGTTTGCCTCCTGTTAGTCTGCATTTTACACACCATGTGTCGATATCAACCCAGCCCTCCTGACAACAAAATTGTCAGTGTATCATTTGCAAATCCAGGGCTGTGCTTTGTCCATGATATTGATGTTACCTGATCTTGTTTTAGGCCGAGGAAAGGAGCAAATTCTTTTCAATCTTCTATCTGTCTACTAATGCGGGAAGTTTGATCGGACGTTTGTTACTCCTGTACTGAGAGGTCAGCGTTGATTGAGGAAAAACTGCCAAATGAGCTGCGCTGTGACTTGCTCCACTATAGGCGGTTGGGTTCTTGTGTTGATGGAAAGTCAGAGGTGATGTAATCTTCTGAGTGACCAGTGTATTGTATTTATGCTTCATTAATCTTGCAATAGCTGCATAACAGATTTTTGGGAACGAGCAGAAAAGTCAGACACACCATGCTACAGGCTGGATTTATTTTCTTTAAAGCCAGCCCGAGTCATTGCATCAAAAATCAGAGATGGAGCAAACCCATCTCAGGTCGTCCCCCTGCCTGAGGTGGGATTGTTCCTTGGGCATATTCTGCAGTGCTTAGATTAACACACTGATAACAATGGATCTGCTTCTCCAATTCTGCAAACTTACCCCTGCTCTCCTACAAGCCCCACCTAGCCACTAGCCAGACGTGTCTGGATCCGGTGGTAGGATCACAGCCTAGAGTAGCTTTTCCCGAGGACCTGCTCCTGGCCTATGCCCACTTATGGCCCATTTTGCATTCTACCCATTTTTCAGAACCATTTCCTGCTGAATCTTGCCATGCTGACTTTATTGTATTTCAGTGCCTGAACAGCTCAGTGGTTGGCACTCTATAAATATCCAGCCATACACAGGAGAAGGCAATGTCCCTTCAACTGAGGTACCCGGCACATTCAATAGCATTTTTGGTGACTTCTTCCAGAAGGTTCCTAATTCCAAGTGATTATTTTAATATCTTGCTTGTCGCCTGGAGCATACGTCCATCCACTACATTTGTGCTAAAGCACTCAGCGAAAAACAAACTAGATCTCTCCCTCTTTTGCCCATGTCAATATTTGGATGCCCAGAGGCTGCTGCTAAGTTTGTTTGGTGGGTGGATGAACATCCAGTTCCCTTAAAACTTTGTCTCTGTGTCAGTGCAGCACAAGAGCATGCTCATAACTGCACCAAACTGAAGGGCGAGAGTGGAAAGAGAGGTTTAGGTTTTAAAATGTTTGCTGCAATTCCTGGAGGAGAGAGGAAAACATGTCCTTTGAATCACGGTAGCTTCACCTGGAGCACTATGGTTTTAGACATCAGAATTCAACAGTGTCTGCCCATACTGTAGGTCACAAGTTAAATGTACATGAAAAGTTTCATATTTTGGTTTATTGGATTTCAGCAAATTCTTTGGAAGGTGACCAGATGATTCAAACTTTCTCTCTCTCCTATGAAGCTGCCAATTTGCATCTGAAGTAACCACCTACAGTAAACCCTTGAGTTGTGCGGGGGTTGCATTCTTGCTACCCTGTGTAACTCAAATTTTGCACAGGTTGCGGGGGGTGGTCAGTTTCCCAGTCCTGTAAGCAGAGGGGAGCTGGGAACCAAGAGGCAGCCTGGTTCCCAGATGCCCTGCACTGGTGAAATCGGGAAACTGACCAGCCATGAGGTGGTCAGTTTCCTGTGTCCCACAAGTTGTGGTAAGAGGGGAACCAGGCTGCACCCTTGTTCCTGGCTCCCCTGGTCTTGCAGGATCTGAAAAACTGACCAACCCACTAAGCTGATCAGTTTCCTGGCTCCCAGAGTGGCAGGGAGCTGGGAACAAGGGGGCAGCCTGGTTCTTCTCTCCCCGTCACTTGTGGGACACAGGAAACTGACCACCTCATGGTCTGACTGCCTTGTTTTGAATGGGGTCGGCACACAGTGCCAAAACACGTCGTAAGAGTGGCCAGCGGGGAGAGGTGAGTGCCTTGGGCGAGGTCGCAGTGGAGGAGGCGGGGGTGGGGCGGGGGGAGCAGGGCTTGAATTTAAGCAGGGTGAAATAAATGGCTTTTCTTGCATTGTGTTTAGGGGACGTGAAGTGTTTTGGAGGCGATTGCTACGCCTTGGCTTTCGGTGTCCCAGCAGCACTCATGGCTATAGCCCTGGGTAAGTGGCACCAATCCGTGGGCTCAGAATGTTGCGTTCCAATGCTTAGAGTGTTGCTGCCCATCCTCACTGCCCAGTTAATGTCCCCACCCCCCAGGGAAGGAATGAAAGTTCCCCCCTCCCTTGCACCCCACAAAGAAACCCTCAGGCAGGACACGCCAGGACTGCTTCTGCTCTTTCGATCGCCCTCTCCAAGGGTTGCCTTGGCACCTGTGGTCACTTTCACAGGCTGGGCATGGATGCAGCCTATAAGATGGCTGTTCAGGACACCTTTTCTTTCGAGCAGCAGGTCCCATGTTGTGAGACGTCTGATAACACTGTTAGGTGTATATCACATATGATGGCCTTGTGACCTCAAGAGGCTGCAAATCAAATGTCCCACTAGTGGGGTCTGCAACTTTGCTCTGGAGCAAGTTTGGCCTCCGAGGCCTGCACAACTTACAGTCGGGGCTCCCAGTTCAGGGAAATTGCACCTGGATTTCCCCCGCATGGGCCACCAAGGGCTCTCACGCTAGGTTGCCGGCTCCTTAACTGTCATGAGACCAAGTTTTTCCAGCTTGCACAGTTCCCTGCCTATCCTGAGATATCTCCAGCAAGCCAGACTGCCTAAGCGGAGTGATGTGTAGACTTCTCTTTCATTTTTAATTCTATAAACAACGGAATTGACAGATGGAATAAGTTACCAGTTAGCTCTTTCTAAGCAGGCGCCTTTATTCCTGAGGTGAAAGCATTTCAGAAAAAACATATATATGTTCCTAGCGGCATGCTAAAAGCTGACCAGATATCACCATCAGTCTTATGGGGTCTTGCTCGGACAAAGATCTTGTCTATCAAAAGGTCTTGCCTGTCTGCTGGATCAGAAAGAAAGCACTGAGTTAGTTTAAACTCACACTGCTTATCCAAAGGTCCTTTCTTTGTCTGTTGATCTCTGGAGAAACTGATCTCTGGAGAGTCACATAACTGCTGCATGAACGCCTCTCCAGGGGGTGGTACCTCTTTGGGGATGTTACAACCTGAGTGAATCTTCCTGTCCCCCACCACATATGGTGTTCTTAGTTCCTGGAGGAGCTGCAGTCATCCTCTCGCAGGGAGCTACATATAATCCCTGACCCACAAACCCATAAGCTTAGTACAGTAGGAAAGTCCAAACATATTTCAGGAAATTACCAGACTGTCACAGTAGATTCCCAGTGTGTGGAATGGAAGATTCTCACAGCACTTCTGCCTCAAACTCACACTGTTTGCTGCTGAATTTTGTATCCAGTGTTTGTTTCATGACCTACTCACTGTCCAGAGATTCCCACAGGGGGTTAACTGAGCCACAACTGCCACAATTCTGAACTGTCGTGGTTTGGTTGGCTGCAGTTGCCCACATAATTACCGTTATGGGCTATTTTTACATTGTGGTGACAGATTGCAGCTGTGTTGCAGATGATACCAAGCTGGGAGGGGTTGCCACTTCTTTGGAGGATAGGGTCATAATTCAAAAGGATCTGGATAAACTGGAGAAATGGGCTGAGGTAAACAAGATGAAGTTTAATAAGGACAAATGCAAAGTGCTCCACTTAGGAAGGAACAATCAGTGTCACACATACAGAATGGGAAAGGACTGCCTAGGAATGAGTACAGCAGAAAGGGATCTAGGGGTTATAGTGGACCACAAGCTAAATATGAGTCAACAGCATGATGCTGTTGCCAAAAAAGCAAACATGATTCTAGGATGCATTAACAGGTGTGTTGTGAACAAGACACGAGAAGTCACTCTCCCACCGTACTCTGCGCTGGTTAGGCCTCAGCTGGAGTATTGTGTCCAGTTCTGGGCACCGCAGTTCAGGAAGGATGTGGAGAAATTGGAGAGGGTCCAGAGGAGAGCAACGAGAATGATCAAAGGTCTAGAGAACATGACCTATGAAGAAAGGCTGAAAGAATTGGGCTTGTTTAGTTTGGAAAAGAGAAGATTGAGGGGGGACATGATAGCAGTTTTCAGGTATCTAAAAGGGTGTCACAAGGCAGAGGGAGGGAACTCGTTCTTCCTTGCCTCTGAGGATAGAACAAGAGGCAATGGACTGAAATTGCAGCAGGGGAGGTTCAGGTTGGACATTAGGAAAAAATTCCTAACTGTCAGGGTGATCAAACACTGGAACGAATTGCCAAGGGAGGTGGTAGAATCTCCATCACTGGAGATATTTAAGAAGAGGTTAGATAGATGGCTTTCAGAGATGGTCTAGAAAGTGCTTGGTCCTGCCACGAGGGCAGGGGGCTGGACTCGATGGCCTCTCGAGGTCCCTTCCAGTCCTAGTGTTCTATGATTCTAATACTGCATACGCCTATTCTGCAGTCTCAGGCACTAGCGGTAATTACACAGCTTCCAAAATCTAGCACTTTAGCCCACCGTCCTATTCCCAACATATTCCTCTTACAGCCCTTCTGAAATAGCAATTGCTGGGTGTGCGTCTGTTGTCATTCCTCTGTGGCCAAGAAAAACATCAGCTTGTTTGTTTCACTCCTAAAATTGTTAACTACCGATAAGAATAAGTCTTATTCACTCCCGTTATTATGCTGCACTTGAGTTGTTGTCACTTCATTGTGCGAGTCTCTTTCAGTTTGTAAGTTTAATTATCGGGCTGAAAGAACATGCAGTTCTCAAAAAATGTTGGCTTAACTGTAACATTAGTGACCCTGAAATTCACTCTTCCAGAGATAATGAACATGGCGTCTTTGTGGAGAACCTTCAGCCAAGAGGACAGAACAGGTCATTAGAAAAAATAATCAGCCAATAATTAATGTTACAGCAATTGATTTAAAAAAATGTATCGTCACCAGCTCTGCGAAGCCTCCCAGTTCAATTCTCTACAAGGATCTAAGTGCATATACATGCTTGCTTGTTTTCCTCACTGAGCCAATAGATAAGCAGAAAGATGTATCTAAATAGCACTTTGTGGTGTAGATAATCTAGAAATATCTCATGGAAACTCAATACACAGTGCAACCTAATTGTGCTGCCAGTTGAAATCAATGGGAGCTACACTTGTTGAAGTCAATGGGAATGGAGCTAGATTGGTGCAGAGTGCTTTCCAAAACCTCACCCATAAATATCACTGTCGTTCTAACTCGATAGAACAGGATAATTCACTGTCCTATCAAACCTCTGCATTTGGGAAATGGACGCATGAAAACCCACTTGGCTCCAACTATTTTGGAGAAGTATCCCAGTTACACATTGTCTGCCGTGTTCACTGTGAGCTGAGTGGTTGGATGACCACTCAGAAGAGAGTCAGGTACTGCCCAGTTAATTAGCAGAATGCACACAGCTCCCACAGTGGGCAGCATGTGTGTCTATTGGTGGTGCACATCCACACATGTCTTGGTGCACATAACAAAATTTATTCTGCCCACGCAGGGAAAAATATGAGAGAGACCTCTGATCATCTCTCGTGTATTTGATGGAGGTGCCGTATGTGTGTGGGAAGTTCAGCTTTCCAAGGAATGGTAGATCAGGAAGGGAGACTCCTGCCAAGTCACTTCTTCCTAAATCATTGTTATGGCCAGCTGTCTCACAGTGCAACTTGTCTTGAGGAGAGGATGGGGAACTGGCAACCTGATACCATTATCACTGCAGAGGGTAGAATATTGCTGCTATAATGAAGGGTAGAAATAGCACCAAGAGCATTTTGTTTTTATCAGGAAGCCACTCTGCCCATGCCTGCCTCAAAAGAAAGTTTAATTCAGGTCCTGAATTTAGCAAATGAGAAAGTGGAAGTGAAAATCCAAGGCCAAGACCTTTCCCAGCAACCCACTGAAGCTTTCCAGGTAAGACTGTATTTGGGGATTTTGGGCTTGATGCAAAATCCACTGAAAGCAAAAAGATTTTCTCCAGTGACATCAACGGCATGAGATGAGGCCCTCAGACAGTGGCAGTAGGCGAATAATGCCTCCTCAGATAATGTATGCAGCATATATTAGCCCAAATTTGTATTCTTCTAAATTGAATACATCCCACATGGACTTCCTAACGCATAGAAAGCTCATGCGTCATCTCAGCAAGTGGGGCCCTTTGGCTCCCACGTGAAAGAGGAATCCTTCACACGCCCATATGTTTAGAGACTCTGAAAGCTGCTACCTGGTGTTCCCCGAGCCAGCCCTGCCTGGAAGGAAAGCCACACATTTGCCTTCTGGAGACGGAACAAAATCTAAAAAGGGATTTATTTATTTATTTTTATTTTTTTGAATTTCATTGAAGCCGAAGATGAACAGATGGCTAACTGCATTCACCTATAGTTGGGAATAAAGGATAATTGTCCCAAGATGAATACGTACAGGAGAATAAAAACCCCTCATATTGTCTGTCTCTCTCATTGCTTAGATGTAAATGAAATGTGACTGCTGGGATCTGGATTTTAGATTTGAAATGTGTTTACCTGGAAAGAGTACAAGAGAGGGCGGGGAGAAGGGTTATTTAAACTTGAACCTGGCAACTTAACTCTCTCTTCTTTCAGAATCCCAAGTGCAGCCTTGTTAGGTGTTAAACACGATAATGCATCAGCCACTGACTAGCCACAAATCTCTTTTGTACCTATTGCACTTTTGTTTCTTTTGTAGCTATAGAGCCCAGGGGGTCATAGAATCACAGAATACTAGGACTGAAAGGGACTTTGAGGGTTCATCAAAGTCCAGCCCCCTGCCCTCATGGCAGGACCAAGTACTGTCTAGACCATCCATGCCAGACATTTATCTAACCTGTTCTTAAATATCTCCAGAGATGGAGATTCCACAACCTCCCTAGGCAATTTATTCCAGTGCTTGACCACCCTGAGAGTTAGGAATCTTTTCCTAATGTCCAACCTAAATCTCCCTTGCTGCAGTTTAAGCCCATTGCTTCTTGCTCTATCCTCAGAGGCCAAGAAGAACCAGTTTTCTCCCTCCTCCTTATGACACCCTTTTAGATACCTGAAAACCGCTATCATGTCCACCCTTAAACTTCTTTTTTCCAAACTAAACAAGCCCAATTATTTCAGCCTTTCTTCGTAGGTCATGTTCTCTAGACCTTTGATCATTCTTGTTGCTCCTTGCTGGACCCTTTCCAATTTCTCCTCATTGTGGAAGCAAGAGACCAGAGGCCTAGCAAAAGTTTGGTCAAGCTATAGTCTGGCCTGAAAGGAACGATGGGTACTATGGTGAGGGTATGAGGAGACGAGAGAGGAGACGCCAACGCTTCTAGCATACTGATAATGTCAAGCAGCTTTGAGATAAGCCAGACCCAGGCAGCGCCAGCTCCCCATTGATTAGGAGAGTGAGCTTTGAAGTTTGTCTGTTACTAAGCCATGTTACTATTGTTTTCTTTACTTGTAAAAGAATATATATCTGCCCAAAGTGGTGTTCGGAGAGACACATAGAACTGGCTAGGGGAAACTCTGTCGGTTGGTGCTCTCCCCTGCAGCTGCTTGTATGTTCTAATAAAGAGTCTCTGACAGTTTCTAACCAAACGCAGAGTGAACCTTTGTTTCTTCCACAATATCTTTCTTGAAATGTGGTGCCCAGAACAGGACACAATACTCCAGCTGGGGCCTAATCAGCGCAGAGTAGAGCGGGAGACTGACGTCTCGTGTCTTGTTCACAACACACCTGTTAATGCATCCCAGAATCGTGTTTGCTTTTTTTTTTGCAACAGCATCACACTGTCGAATCATATTTAGCTTGTGGTCCACTATAACCCCTGGAATGGAAGATACCTAGTGCTGCATTTCTCTGGATTTAGATGACACCATAATAAAATATGGCTTCCTTGCAGATTCATTAATGCTTTGGACCAAGATATAAACATCACTTCTGGCAAAGGGTCAGCCATCAGAGTTAGTGAGAACTACAGTGTTCCAGACTATACAACTTTAGACAGGGGAAGGTAAGTTTCCTTATCTTGCCTGCAGTCTACTTGAAGTCCCTTTCCCCCTTGGGCTAGCTGGGGCTTCTCCCAGGCCAACATATAGGGCCTTCAGCACCATGTTTGCAAAAGCAGAAGTGTTGGCCAGTAGGAGAGCAGATGAAGAGCCTTGTCCCAATCATATAGACTTGGAGGGAAGCAGTATTGTTACTCCACAGGGTGTCCTGCAGAACAATGTCCCTTTGTGTGATCAGCGCTCGGATTAATTACACCTCTGCTAAATGCCAAGACTGCTTGTAATAGGTGAACTGATTTGGATACAGTGAGGGGAGCTAATTCGGAAGCCCATAAGCTGGCTTTACGTTACCTGAATAAAGACGTCACAGCTTGGCCCAACTTAGCTATTATCAGGGCCGGGTCAAGCCAATCTGGGGGCCATGCAACCCCCTTGGGATGGGCCAAAATACATTGTGTGACTTTCTCCCACTTGCAACCCAATTCTTATTCTGTGTTTTCTGGGAAATGCGGGAGGGGAATGGGCAAGGCATGCGGATCTGGTGTGTGATTTGATGGCAGTAGGGGAACAGGAGGCAGAGGAACAAGAAGCCCTACAAGAAGCCCCAGGCACAGCAATGGCAACAAGCATGTGGGGTTCACAATACTATGGCCATTTGGGTTTTGCACCATGTTTCGCAGGAGCCCAGGTGGGAGATGCCACGCTGGTATTTCAGGCTGTCTCTGCTGGCTTCAGGGCTGGCAATACCATCTGTACTGAACACACTGGTACTCCTGGGGGTCCTTCACTCTAGCACCTGTTGGGTTCAAGAAAAGTTTGCACAACTTTGTCCTCCTCCGACAAAGAACTGTATTGCTGGAATGAGTGAGCCTCGGCCTCCACTCTGGTGACTGTGCCCAGCCTCTGTGCATCTGGATGGATCTCTCACTTGTCCACAGCAGGAACAGCACGTCGCGTGGCCAGTCCTGAGCTTTTGAAAGCAAATGGCTATTAGATAGTGGAGGCGGAGAGCTCATTTTCTTCAGAGAGTTAAAGATTCTCTGGGCCCTGCTGAATTGTCCGGTCCACAATCCTTGAAGGAATAGGACTTCATAGGTAAGACAAAGGAACCTGGGAAATAAGGGGGTCAGTGCCAGATGGAAGCAGAAATTATTAAAAACGCCAGGAATTTAATGTGCCGTAAGATGAATTTTAATCAATACCTGGGAAGTGGCCCTAAAAGGGAGGCAGCACAAAGCAACAGGAAAAGCTCTGGCTTCCTAGGGAGATTTATAGGACTATAACTGTAGGCTATTCATTCCCCCTAGTCCATGTTAGGTGTATTTTTAATGGCCGTGTTCCGTACTCTTTGTATATTAAACTAACCCAGGAAATCCTGTACTTTGTTATTTTATCGAGATACAATAAAGTAAAATGCAAAACTGGAACTGGAGAATTCACCCTGGATCTAGGCCTGCTTGACTCTGGAGCATCGTACACCATTGCTATAACTAAAGTAAGTCACCCTTTGAGGTTAACGTGTTGTTCCCATTCTGTTTTCCTATCTGTCAGTGCTCCTCCTCTTGCACCAGCAACTGCTATCTGTTCCTTTGCCCTGATACAAACAAGGGAGTAGCCATTTAAAAGAGTCCAGTTATATGTGGGCCAATGGGAATTTCAGGAATAGTTCTGGTGCCCACCCATGTGAATTGGTACAGCCTGTGGCCATCCCATCACAAGCTGTCATCTTCTCAGATCTTCCAAGTTAAAGAAGGGGTAAGGCCTGGCCAGCATGTTGGATGGGAATCCTCCCAGGAAAACCATGTGATCCATGAATTGCTCTTGTCAATTTCATTATGCAGCATTGTTTGCTCTGAGTTAATACTGACTGATAGCATGTGCGTAGGTCAGATTGTGCTGCTGGAAACACGATCTTTTGGATAAGACATTATAGACTTCTCTGTTTGAGGCCACTGTAAAACCCACCTATTGGACTCCTCTGCCTGCATCACTTTGTAGAAACTTTCTCCCGTGCCTCCGGATCCAAACAGCCATTTTTTAGTCTGTTATGATATGGCTATTAGGTGGGGGCAGTGTGCAAAACTGCAAGTAAGGTTGGAAAGACCCGTCTTCATCCTTCCATTCCTCAGTTGGGGTCTATGTGGTAAATTTGGGCTCTAGCCAAGGAAAGCCTTTATATTTGGCTGGTTTGGAGTGATGAAAAAGAAAGTATCATAAATAAACCAGCCCTTGCTGGGATCTGAGCACCCTGCAACTATGCAGCTCCCTCTGACCAATTGCCACTACTCAGATCTTCTCTTCTGATCTGTCTGGCAAAGGCTAAGTACATAAATGTGATCAGATCAGATCAGTTACCGTTTAAGCCTTTCCAGCCCTCAGCCATACAGATAAACTAGGTCTGACAGGACACACGGCTCAGTTCTCCTCTCTGTCTCTGACCACAAGCTTGTGATTCGGATTGCAGAGTGCTGTTAGCTACTCCCTGGAAATACTGTCTCCTCATTGGATAATTAATAGGATCCATCCGTGTCTGAAAAGCCAAAGCTCTAAGTTAAAAACTGCAACCAGAAAATAACCAGCTGCTGCTCGAATGCTGTGTAGAATCCCAAAGAGAAAAGACCAGAAGTCTGCATCCAATTTAGGGAGAAGAGTCATTTTTTCAAACTCAGTTAAAAATCAGTACTTCAAGAGCCACAATGCACATGAATAGGAGACAGTCCTTAACAAATGATGTCAGACTGGATTTCTTGTCACCCCTATTTGAAGAACAGTGCAAATATTGATTTATACCTGTTAGAAAGTTGTTACCCCCCTCTCCAGGCTTTACCCACTTCAGCCACCAAATCTGCCCTCCTTTCCCCATGCTTTACCCCGCCCCCATTCCACCCACCCCATCCCCAGGCTTAACTCCTACGAGTGCCAAATCGCACCCCCTCATCCCCAGGTTTAACCTACCTCAGCTGCCTTACCCCAACCTGCCCACTGACCCCGGATCTTACTTGCTCATCCTTTGCTCTCCCTGCCACACATGCTCTGGGTCCCCCCAGCCTCCCTCCCCCAGGGATGGGGCCCCCCCAAACTTCTCAGGCCAGAATGTGCCTGAAATTTTCCCAGCTGCTCCCCACCCAGTGGCACTGGCACTGGACTCACCAGGTCCAAGCTGGACTGGGTCCTGGTGGGGCAGAGAGCTGGGGAGCACTGGGCTGCTCAGGAGGAGGCACTGGCTCAGTGGGCAGGGAAGCTGTGCTTACGGGAGGCCTCTCCCCTACCTCTTCCTCCTTAGTCCAGCTGGGCAGCTCCAGCAGGGGAAGATGTGGACACCTCTCCCCTGGCTCACGTCCCTGACGTGCCGCGTGGGCAGCTGCCCCCGCTGAAATAATGGAAGTAAATTGAATTGGTTTAGTGCCAGCTGTTCAACCAGTTCAATTTAGTTCCATTTTTTCAGAGGGGTCAACTCAGGGAGCCACAAGAGGAGTCAGCAGAGGCGCCGCCCAGAGCCTCAAGTGGCTCCTTAAAGAGCTCTGGAGCTGCAGGTTTCCGACCCCTTCAATAGACATATGCTGTTGTCTTTATGGATAGGGATATGCCAAGTGACTCCCATCTGCATTTGCCACAATAAATAACAGCAGCATTTGCGTGGTATCTTCTAGCTCGGATGACTTTTACAGTTTTCGTTACCTTACCAACCTTGCGCCGATGCTGCAAATCAGCAGTTGGCTCTTGGCCCACTTATTTAGCCTCTGTGAAGGTTTCTCTTTCGTATCTCCACAGCTCATGTTATCGGTAGCGTGAGTCACTATAAGTAGTTTTTAGCTGTAAATAATCACATTGACATCAGCTGACTTGTATGCATGCACAATGCTGCCCTCTACTGGATGGAATGAGGACAGCTCTGATGTGAATCATGAGCCCAGAAAATTAATAGAGTTTCACCTTCATTTTAAATGAAGTCTGGGCTTTGGAGGCACAAGAATATGGATTCTACCTTAATGGTCGGTGTTATGCAGAAAAGTGACATCTGGACATTCTAAGCAGACTGAGATTAATTGATTGTGACATTCCCACTTATTCCCATTCACCGAAAAGAGTAGATTCTGAAGAGAAGCTCTAATTGAACTAATTAGATCAGTCCAATTAGTTTTATCTATAATCCATCTGTTTATAATTAGCTTGGTATAGGGAAGATATGCTTCTTTGTGTCTGACAAGAAAAGTCACTCTTGACTTCCCTCATAAGCTCACCTGGAAGTCTGGATACTGCTTTTAAGAATGTTAAGAAGTTCTTCTCCTTTTCCACTGGTCTGAGTTTATCTTGTTCGCTGCCCTCCTCTTTGCCGTGTGTATCAACTTCTCCATTCCAGGCTATTTCTACATTAGCATGAACCTCAAAGCCTGATCCTAAAAGAAGAGAACAGAAAGACATCAAGTAATGGAAATGTGATTGGCCTCAGACCACAGAAAACGCAGAACATGACTGTAATTTGGGCTGGGAGTTCTTTGTTTTAAACTGAACCCATTAAAGGGATCCCAGGCAGGGGAATGGCTTTTTGCATGCTGGCCTATAAGGTGAAATGTATCTTTCCGGACAAAATCACACCCCTTTTTCCCAACGAGAGATTTGAAAATTTGTGTGATATGGCCTGGGAAAGCTTCCTTAGCATGAAGGGCGCTATTCCAAATAAATACAATGTGATGTTAAATCTGACTGCCCTTCCTAGCCAGGAAATTACTTTCTGTAACTTGGCTTTAAATAACTCTTTAGCAGCCGGGGGAAGCTTGTACACTGGGCTCAGAGACAACACAGCTGATTTCTGTAGGCGTTTGGACTAACGGGCTGGAATTTACCAAAGAACAATTTGGTGCAATGATTGGTAGGAGGTTCCTGTGTCACCAGCAAGGCCAGGAGAAATGACATAGAATCATGGAACATTTCATTATGTGACTATTTCTGGGCATTTTACCCCCATTGTTACATGTTACAAGGGCCTTGATATGTGCTTTCTACCTCCAGAGCCACATGTAATAATGAAATACCATGGGGCAAAATGCCCTCTAGAAGTTACCTTTCAAGGTGTGCACAAGACCGTCCATCTAATCCAGTGTTTCCCAGTCCCTGGGTCACAACCCAGAAGGTAGGCAAGGCCCGCAAACTTTAAAAATAGATCCCATTTTGCAGACAGTGTTTTAAAAGAGACGTGTCTCACACTTCGCCGTGTGTTCAGACTGTGCGCACTGATAAAGTTATTTGAACTGCAGGTGCCTCCATGAGCCAATGGAGCATGGAAAGAGTTATGGGAAAGCCTGCCTTGCACCTCAGCTCCCCTGCCCAGCTGACTGTCTTGGGAAGGGATGTGGCAGGAACTCGTGGACCTACCCACCTCTTTCTGCTGTGCATGGAGGCCTGTCCTCATGCCCAGCTGCCTTGCGAGTGGCCTGCTGTACTGCTCCAAGGATGTGGAGGTTGCCAGGTGTCTGGGTTTTGACCGGAATGTCAGGTCAAAGAGAGAATCTGGCAATGTCTGCTCTGCACAGCCGCATGGCCGCTGCAAATCTGGGTGTGCCCAGGGGTGGAGGCAGTAACTCGCCTCAACCAATGGGGTGGGAAGAGTAGCAGCTGTGGCGAGAGCTGCCTGGAGGAGCTGTTGTGGGCTCAGTACTGACGCTGGACAGAGAGCCGTGTCTGACTTCTGGACGGGCGCCCAGAGGCGCTTGCAGTGAGGCTGGGGCTGGCCAGGCATATTCTGGCCGTGCAGAGGCACAAGGCTTGCTGGGGAGCAGGGGGTGCCAGAAAGTCAGCACAATGAGCAACTCAGTGGCAGCCAGCCACAGTGTCCTGAGAGAGCGATGATTGTGGTAGGGTCAGAGGGTCTGGGTCTGCGTGCCAGTGCAGGGTGGTACCCTGCTCCTGCGGCTGCTGCTTAGAACGTCATGTGATGGGAGAGGAAATCATGGCCAGGCTAAGGCTGAGTGCACAAGGCAGCTGGGGCTGATAGCACTGCATAAGGAGTTGTAGATGTTTTGGGGCTAAATCCTTCAGTATTTTCTCCTTCAGCTATTCACAGCAGTGGCAGTGGCCAATGATTATTATAACTGAGTCCTGGTCCAAAGAGGTGGAGCACCACTGGTCTAATCTATCCCACATATGGACTTTTAGTGGGCTTGGCAGACTCATGGACTGTTCGATAAACTGCAGACTAAGAACTGTCTGTGTTTTAATCCCATAGACCCAGACTCCTTGCTAAGAAGTAAAACCTTCCTGGGCACTTGATATTTACATTACATTATCCCATTGCGGGTTGGGATATAGCTGATTTGAAGCATTTCATCCTATGCTTCAGTCGTTCCCCACTGGGAGACATGTTGCAGCAATTTCTATAAAACAAGGATGCACTTTATTATCCTATTCAGTTTTCAGCCTAGCGAGGCAGAACATGGCATCAGTGATTTATTTTGCTCGTTTAGCTCTCTTTTTAACTTCATCAAAGGTGAGTCTTTCCTCTTCTGCTTCAGCACCAGATTTAGGAAATAGCTATTTTAGCATAACTGTGATATAATTATCCAATTTTTCGAGCTTGTCTGAGGATGAGGTTTCTTGCTCTGGCTAGAAATGAGCTCATAATTACTGCAAAACTGCCAGGGAGTTGCCCTCCCCAGCTGTGCCCCCTCCCCCATGCGCTTTGTGTGCTGTCGCAGTTGACAAGGGCATATCACAACGTCTTAGCTGCAATGGTGCTCTCAGCACATTTTCTTAGAATACTTGCAGAGGAGGCAGATTCCCAGAGCACAGATTTTTGAAGAGCCTTTCATCTCTCAAACTACGCAGGAGTCAGGCCTTGATCCCATGTGGTCATTGTGGCCCTGATTCAGGAAAGCACTGACACACGCGATTAATTCCAGCTCTGTACTGGACAGCCCTTAGGCGCAAGCTTAACTTGGTCTTCTTTAGGGCTGTGCTAAATAGGGATTCTGTGCTGTCCGGAATTAGGGCCTGCCAATTTTTGACCCTTTTCATGAGATGACCACATTGCTGAGTTCCCAGAAAATTGTATTCTGCATCTGTACATTTCAATTTCAATTACGTATGACAGTCGTTGTCAGTTCCTGTCCTAACCCATTGCAGAGTTGCAGTGGTTCTGCATATGTTTTGGCTAATGCTGTGCGCCATGGAAGAGCCGCTGAGTTCTACCCCAGAGGGAAGCTGTCTCTGACTGGGGAGTAATGGACACACAAAAAACACACACCTCAGCCCCATCCTCAGAGGCCAGTTCAAGATTGTGCACTTTTGCCCCTTTTGAATGATGCTGGACTCTCTTGGGTCCTTCCTCTCAGGACATTTTTAGTCCAGTTTTATGAGCCATTGAGAAGCTGCTCAGTGAATGCTGACATGCTCTGTTTGTGCTACTGTTTCACTTGCTTTCAAAGTGTGGCTCTAATACATGGACTTTCTTCTTCCTCCTCTGACCCCGACCTCCCAGAAGTGATGGAATGATGGACAAGCGCCAGCAACACTGAGCAGCCTCAGAGTTAAATGATCGGAGCATTTGCATTTTTATACTCTTTGAATTTGGAAGAATTCTGGGGTTTCAGGGCATGTGCAGATTGAAAGCAATTGAAAATTATGGGCACATGTTGCTAGGGAAGTGATCAACAGGCTGTGTACTGACAACTGATCTGGAAGAGCAAGAGTCGAGTGGCCAAATGAGGCATTCTTAAAAGCCACATCGCATCCAAAAGCTCCTTTTTCAAATGTTTTTAGCTCATTGGCAGCATTAGCCGAGGAAGTCACACACTCAGAATTCAAATTACAGGCGTAATTCCAAGCTCATAAAAGATACAATTATCGGGTGATAGGAATCTGCAAATTTCAGGCACTAAACTGCATCATTGCAAACTTCTCCATGCACCACCCACCATCCTGAGAAAATTAGGAAGAACTAATCAGAGTTGTTTGTTGTTTTGGGGTGTGCCGTTAAAGTTACCATAGGCTCAAGACATTCCATAATGAACTTTTTGTACTGTAAACTCTGTTTGAACCAATATTCAAACAACTGGACTTCTCAGTTAACTGGCATTCTGTCTTGTATGTGTGGCCTGCGGCTTCTCCATTCTCCCACCCAGTACCTGCCACCCCGTGTGGCTCCCCCTGTGGCGTGTCCATGTGGCAGGCCCCCAAAGTGGTTCCCTATGTGGCACCCCACCCAGAGCATATTGGAACATCTAACATATTGGAATATCCAGCAATCTCCTGGTCCCAGGGATGCTGGATATAACAGAGCTTAGTGTACTAACCTGGGCAAGGTCCTACAGCTCTAATGTGGAGTGTGGAAGCTCAGGGGTTTGCACATTAGCCTACTAAGACCAGGGTTGTCAGCTCAATCCCTGAGGAGGCCATTTAGGGATTGGGGCAAATAGATGTCAGGGACGGCCCTTGGCCTTGCTCAGAGGGCAGGGGACTAGACTAGATGACCTCCCAAGTTTCCTTCCAGCTCTAGGAGATCCATATCTCCATTATATTTTAACTATTTGTGGAGGTTGCAATGGTCCAAGAGGGATTAAGGTTTACTACATCCAGCAGTCAACACTGCCTAGCTCCAGCTTTACATCAGTATAACCCCAGTAAAGTCCTCTGTTTCCTTAAAATGCGTTAAGGGTCAATTGAACCTGGTGTTTAGTACCTTCCCACTCCCAGACATCAGTTTGAACTGCATTTTTATTTCTGTGAGAGTTGTCCAAGCCCTGGCAGTTGTATGCACACCAGGCTGATAATAACTTGACTCGTTGCTCCGGAATCCAGTGGTGTTTTGTCCATGATGATACACCCTAGCCAGAAAAGCCACTATACTTTACCAGTGCCATAGAAGAAGAGAAGCATGTGGCTGCTGTGGAGAAAGTAAAGCCAGTGTGCTAGAAGGATTAAGGGATGACTGTTGCTATTCTTTCATAAACGTTATGGTTAGAGCAGGGGTCAGCAACCTTTCTGAGGTGGAAAGCAGGAATTTGACCTTTTGATTTCTGTGTTCAGTCTGAGTACTGGTGATACGTGTTAAAGTCACTAATAGTCCTACTTACAACAGCTTCATTAATAAATAAATGAAGATGCCGAGCTTTACCTTTTAACTGGTGGTTTTGTTAATCCAGAGATGGGAATGGTTTGAGCAAGTTCCTGGCTGCCTGGGGGAGGAGGGACAAGGCTGAGCTACTGCGTTGCATGCCATTGAAAATCCGCTCAGGTGTTGGTGATCGAAACTGGAGCTTGTCTGTGTGAAAAAAACTCAGTATGGGCTTCATAATTTGACTCATTGGATTTCATTTCTCAGCCTCAGGAAGGAATCCTGGGTTGGAAGCCAACCTAGAACAGTTCTGGCTCCTTAGCCCTGAAGCTAGCAATGGGCTGGGTTTGTTTTCCACAGTTGACCCACAAGCTGACTTCCCTCCACTCTAGGGTGAACTAACAGGTCTGTCTATTATTCCAGCTTCCTGGAAGGTGTCCTGCCTTTTCTCTTAAACAGGCAAATTGTCCCTTATGTTGATCTGCTGTTTAAAGAGCTGCTTGGGAGGACTGGCGAACGGGTTGGGCAAGCTCTTTAAAACTCAGGAAGCTTCTGTTTAGAGGCATCAACTCCTGCCTCCACATTGTCAGTGATGCCAGCCGCAGCTGTTGTCTCTTGTCTTATGTTTGGGCTGTCATTTATTTGATTGTGTTTGCAAGCTGCTCATTCTCCGGCTTTACTGGACACCAGTGTTACCAACCTTCTTCTCTTAGAGGGTATATCCTCCTACAAGCGGAGAGAAATAGAGAGTGGGACAGGGCTGTTTTCCTCATCCCCTTTAGCTCAGTAATATAATTTATGTGGCTAGATCTTAAGCACAGTAAGATCCTGGGTCCTTACATTGTTTCTAGTAACACACTCAGTTCTTTTTAGATGAATGGTGTCCCAGAGGTGCTAGCATATGGCAAGCAGAGTCTTCCTTGACTTCTGCGATTCAGAGAAGGGACAAAGAGGATATGTCCTATGCCGCTTGCTTGCATCCATTGTTGTTCCTTTTAAAAGCACCAGTCTCATCTTATTTTGTAGCTTGTCACCTTGGCATTTTACCTGTGTGTTTTGTTTCTTTGGTCTCGGTTTTTATTATCTGCTTTTATAAATGGCAAATTATCTTCCTCCATTTCTCTACTTGTTTTCCCTGGTGTTCTGCAGCGTGCTGTTGTGTGGACTTTCATCTTCGTTCGGATGCTGGAAATTCCCATCACTAGACCCAAAAATATGTCAGGCGATACAGTACCTCCTACATGAGTACTTGATCCATGACTCAGGCCCCTTGGCACGACCACAGTACAAATGACAGACAGTTGTAGTTATACTGACGTTCCTGAAACACTGCAGCAGGCAAAGGGTAAGTGCCACTTCATGCACAGGTGTGTAGGGACGGCCGCAGCAATAAAGAGACCGCTGGGGCAGTCTCTTTAAACAGAGCCAGTGTGCTGCCCCGGTGCACACAGTTGCCGGCAGCACCTGCGAAAAGGCTGCGGTGGGTCTCGACACTGCTGCTGGTTTCCCAGCAGCAGTGCCCCAAATTCGCAGAGCCCACAGCTCCCCTGCGGCAGCACATAATGTAGGCAAAGAGCCTCAGGGCTCCCCACGCCCTCCCCCCAGCTCCCTGCCCTCCCCCACACATCCCCTGACTCCTGCACCCCCCAGCCTCCCGCTCTCCTGCCCCACACCCTCAAGCTCCTGCCTGGACTCCTGCCTCCCCCCGCTCGCTGCCCTCACAGCCCCGTGCCCTGGCTCCTGCAGCTCCCTCTCACACCACCAGCCCTGACCCTGCCAGCCCACAATATGGAGGACAACAAGATGAGGACGAGGCAAGCACTTCTAAAGAGCAGTAACCAACTAACTGTAAGTGTATATTTTAAATTTTGGACCTATCGGCTACATCTACACATGAAGCCTACATCGAAATAGCCTATTAAATAGGCTATTTCGATGAGTAACGTCTACACGTCCTCCAGGGCTGGCAACGTCGATGTTCAACTTCGACGTTGCACAGCACCACATCGAAATAGGTGCTGCGAGGGAATGTCTACACGCCAAAGTAGCACACATCAAAATAAGGGTGCCAGGAACAGCTGCAGAAAGGGTCACAGGGCGGACTCAACAGCAAGCCGCTCCCTTAAAGGGCCCCTCCCAGACACAGTTGCACTAAACAACACAAGATACACAGAGCCGACAACTTGTTGCAGACCCTGTGCCTGCAGCATGGATCCCCAGCTGCCGCAGCAGCAGCCAGAAACCCTGGGCTAAGGGCTGCTGCCCATGGTGACCATAGAGCCCCTCAGGGGCTGAAGAGAGAGCGTCTCTCAACCCCTCAGCTGATGGCCGCCATGGCGGACCCCGCTATTTCGAAGTTGCGGGACGCGCAATGACTACACGGTCCCTACTTTGACGTTGAATGTCGAAGTAGGGCACTATCCCCATCTCCTGATGAGGATAGCGACTTCGACATCTCGCCGCCTAATGTCGAAGTTAACTTCGAAATAGCGCCTGACGCGTGTAGCCGTGACGGACGCTATTTCGAAGTTAGTGCCGCTACTTCGAAGTAGTATGCACGTGTAGACACGGCTATCTTCAGCCATCTCCATGTAGTTTGTAGGCATTTCACCTAGTTACTGTTCCTTTTAATTTCCATTTAACTATTTTCTTACTCTTTTGTAGTTCCCTTTCTGAAGTTCTTCTCTTGCGTAAGATCCTGTGCTCCATTTAGGATTAAATCAAGAATTGTGTTGGTCATGACAAGCTTCTCCAAGAAGCATAATTTTAATGTTCCTAGAAGTTTTCTCTCTGCATCTTTTCCTGAGCTGACATGTTCCAAATGATACCAGGATAGTTGCAAACTCCCATTATTGTTTCTGCCTTTGAAGTCTCTCTAAGCTCAGGCATTTCAGATCACTGTCACCATCCTGATCAGGCGTCTGTAGGATTACCAACAGTGTATTTTGAAAAGAAAGGGCTGTAATCTTATCACCGTTGCCTCAACCTCCTCACAGTACTACTGTTATTACTGTTAATAACACTAATAATACATCTGGAGAAGCAGGTCTTTGCCCATGAAAGCTTATGCTCCAAAATATCTGTTAGTCTATAAGGTGCCACGGGACTTCTTGTTGTTAATAATACTAATTACTTTAGGGAGATGTAAGAGTATATTTAACATATAAAATCATCTTAGAAAAAATGATGAAGAAAATGTAAACCAAGAAGGGCTGCATTGTGTATTCCATAACATTTAATGTTGTACTGTGTGGGACAAGTGACTCGCCCTTACTACAAAGCTTTTGTTAATAAATCTCCGACAGACTTCAAGTTATCTCACAAAACTTGCATCTGACATTTTCTATTCTCAAATGTAGTGCCTTTAATTCAGAGTTACCATATTTGACCTTTCAAAAAGGAAGGCACCCCTGAGAAGGAGTGTATCTATATCAGTGTCGACCAACTCATGTTGTATTAGTGCACTATGTATACTCTTAGCTTGGTGGTCACTCGATAATGAACAGAACGTCTTCATGTCACCCTCCTATCTGTGAGTCTATTGATGGCTGATCAGCCCGATTATGAAGCTGCAGGTGTTGGTAGCTGTTGGAGAGGCACCAGGTAGTTTTTGCTGCTCTTTTTTCCTTCTCTGCCTCTCCTTGTCTGCACTGTACTGGGGCCTCTCAACTTGTGCCAACCCCTCACAGATTACTGCTCTCTACTGGGACAGTCCTGGGCAAGGTTCTCACAAGTGTTGACACCAATGCTGTATTTTTTCATGTGTGCCTTCAGCCTGTCCTTAGATTGCTTCCGCTGACCCCCAACGCTCCTCCATTCTTCCTCCCACTCGAAGAACAGAATCTGTTTTGGGAGGCACTGATCAGCATCCGAACCACTTGACCAGTCCAACAAAGTGAACAATAATGGCTTCAATGCTGGTCATGTTCATCTCTTCCTGGGGGCTAGTGTTTGTGCACCTACCCTCCCCAGAGATATTTAGGATTCTCCTGAGGCAGCGTTGATGATATTGCTCAAGTGCTTGCATGTTGTCCAGGTTTCACGTGCGTACTGGAGTGCTGGAAGAACCACTGTGCAGTATAGAAGGAGCTTTGTCTTGGGATAGATGTTTCCAGTTTTTGAAGACCTTTTGTCTCAGGTGAGCAAAAGCAGAGCTTGCACAGGTCAGACGATGCTGGATTTCTGGTATATAACATTAATATAACCTGAGTGATACAGATACACTCCCTATCTGGGGTCTCCTCTTTTTCATGTGATGGCCCTATTTAATTAAAATCAACAAGAAGTCCTGTGGCACCTTATAGAGTAACAGATATATTGGAGCATAAGCTTTCGTGGGCAAAGACCCGCTGAAGAAGCTTATTGTCCAAAATATCTGTTAGCCTATAATAAGGTGCCACAGGACTTCTTGTTGTTTTTGAAGATATGGACTATCTCGGCCACGTCTCTGATACCTATTTAATTGAGTACCTTATGAATGTCCAGTCTTCACAATCTAGCATGCAGTGGAAAACATACTCCATATTCTTCAGAAGTAGTTTTAGAAGAGTGATTCCTCCTCCCCACAAATGTTGTTTGCAATATGTGGGTTCAGGGATTTAGCTGGAAGGGGTAAGCAGACAGAAGAAGCAGTCAGAGGAGGAGGTGGGGCTTATAAGGAGAAGTGTTAGAGTATGGGCAGGGCCACAGGCTGGGGTGCTTGCCTCCCCAAGCAGCAGCTTCATGCGCGGCCATATCCCAGTGCAAGGAGCTCAAGTATTGTGGTAATCAGCACTATAGCAGCACTGACTCCTTTATGTGCAAAGGCAAGGCCGGATTTGTCCTTGTTCCTGGACTCAGGGTTTGAAGGCATCCTGGGCTGTCAAGGTCATTCCTCAGGCTCCATCTGGCTGCTGGTAGCAAAAGCAGATAGACATGTCAAACTAAAAGGGAATCCGAAATGGATGAGATTTCTGGTTAATAGCTTTAATCAAACACATGTGGGTTGTGACTGGGCAACAAGATCAGAAAAGTGTAGGGCCAGCTCTGCCACGCATGCAATTCAGCCTAACTCAATTTGCTTCCTCTGCTGCAGGCGACTTCATCATTCTAATTAAAGACAAGAAGCTATTAGTCTCTAGGAAAGTTCTGGAGACAAGTGTAGCTCAGACACTGACGAACTGCAGCTAATTTGAAATGTGGCCCTGAGCATGACCATAACATTGGACATTAATTGCAGCAAGCAACTGACCAAAAAGAGCTATTTACATATCAGGATAATTTGGTTATCTTTAGGGCATCATCTCGCCCGTTGTTACTCTTTCAGATCATTGCTTCCTCTGAGATGCAGGGCTTAGACAGATTGGCTCATATTTTATTTAAATGTAATAATCTTTTACCCTGCAAAAGTTATAATTCATTTCCTCAGTTTTAAGTATGCAAACCATCACTGTGGGCCTAGTGTCCAGAGATGAAGGCGTTCTTGAAGAAAGGTGGGAAGTTTGTTTGCAGCTAGCAAGAGGGAATAAGTGGTTGATTGCAAATTATTATCCACTGACACAAAGGCTGATGCTGCACCTAGACAGGACAAGTGAAGAGGAACTGGTTGTTCGCTGTGGCTGAGTGCAGTAAAAATTTCATAACTCACCAGAGTTAATACTGGTGCATAATATGAGCCCAGTTCTGCTGTCAGTTGTATCAGTATAAATCAAGAGTGACTCCAATGGAGTTGCAATGGTGCAAAAGGGAGAGGAGATTCAAGCCTAACATTGATGCATGGTGACCCTGGTGTAAATCAGGAGGTACTCCAATGACAGGGCTCTGGGTCACAGAGAGAAGACAATGAGATAGTCTATGTATAATTAACATTGGGCAACAGAAGAATGATTTGCAAGGTAAACAAAGGAGCTGATCTCAACAGAGCTCTGTTATTGGCAAGGCTCGTCCCCGTCCTCCCACTGAAGGTAGCAGAAGAGGCTGCCATTGGTTTTACAGGTGATGAACTGCAGGCCCCAAGTGAGGGGAGAATTTGGTGCTTTTCTGATTGGATCCCTGGTTTCTTTTCCTGTCTCCTGTCACAGCTGCAGCACCAGCACTTTAAGAATCTGCCCTGAAACTGTCTGATCAGAGATGAGATGAGATTTTGCAGCGTGAAAAATAAAATCTGCTTGAATGATGAATCTTTTCCCACCCCGAGTCTGACCCTTCCACCTGAGAAAACTATGTGTAAGCCTAGAGCTCATTTCCTAGAGCTCTTCTAGGAGCACAGCCTCTATGGGAGCAAATTCCTGTCTCTTTTCCTTCTAAGTGCACAGAGTTCAAGCAGATTAGTAACTCTCTGAAAGTTAGGAATAAACTTTCCCCTTTCCTGACTCTGGAAGTTTTTGTTTTTGGGATTGGTGTTGCCATAGAGTTGGTGTTTCTTGCACGTATTCTTTCATTGAGAAATGTTACCTGTGCAACCCTGGCTGCCCTCTCCATGTCCTTGACTGATTTCAGTATATAAAAATAATTCAGATCTAGAGGCCTGAGAACACCCAGCTACATTAGTGTAGGGAGGCCCAGGGGGTTAATTGACACTGTGCATGTTCCTTTATCTCTCACAGAGATTATGTTAGTCTCAATAACTTCATTCAGAACAGCAGAGATGATATGACAGAACTACAAAAGCAGCCATGAAGCTGGAGGAAAAAAAGGATTCTGAAAGAGGAGTCAAAGAATCACTTTTAAGTGGGGAACATTAAATGAATGGAAGTGACCCAGAAGGCTGGGATACTAGTCAATAAAACAGTCATCAAATCCTTTATGTTCTCATTTCTGATGATCAAAGGGAGCTGCAGGCAGGGGAGTTTAAGAGGGAGTTTGACAGAGGGAGTGTGACAGAGAGGACTATAATGGTTAGGAAGACCCACAACACCTGTGCCAGCACTACTGCTGTCTCCTCCACTTGTGCCTGTAGCCAGACAGACTGCCTGACCATGGATGTTTCTACCCAGATCCTGGTGTGGTTCTGCAAGGACTGTGGCTTGCTGTTCCCACTTACTGATACCCAGGCTGAGGGGAATATTCAGTGTGAAAGGTGCCTGCTGGTGGAATCTCTCAGGCGGCAGGTGGGAGAGCTACAGGAGGAGGTGGCCAGGTTGAGGAGTATCCGAGTCCATGAGCAGTTCCTGGATAGTATTCAGGTGGAGACTGCGGAGGTAACTGTCCCAGTGCACAGGACGGCTGATAAACCACTGGAGGAGGTGGACCAGGGTGGACACTGGCAGCTGGTTACTTCTCGCACCAGGCTGTGTCCCACCCCTGCTCAGAACCCTCCCACTGTGGTACTGGAAAACCGTTATGCTGTACTTGATACAGGAGACCAAGAACTACCCCGTACAGAAGAGGAGAAGCCTCGTACCCCCAACGCTGGGAAGTCTGCTGCCACCCCTGCAAGAAGAAAACGTAGAGTAGTGGTGGTTGGAGACTCTCTTCTGAGGGGGACGGAGGCGCCCATCTGTCGCCCTGACGTTTCCTCTCGGGAGGTGTGCTGCCTGCCGGGGGCCCGTATCCGAGACGTTACGCAGGCATTGTCGAGGATTATCCGGCCCTCTGACTACTATCCCATGCTTCTCATCCATGTGGGCACTAATGATACTGCGAGGTGTGACGCTGAGCAGGTCAAGAGTGACTTCAGGGCTCTGGGGGCACGGGACAGGGAGTTTGGGGCACAGGTGGTATTCTCTTCAATCCTGCCTGTCAGAGGTGGGGGCCCAGGCAGAGACAGGTGTATCCTAGAGGTGAATGCTTGGTTGCGTAGATGGTGTCGCCAGGAAGGCTTTGGTTTCTTTGACCACGGGATCCTTTTCTGGGAAGGACTGCTAGGCAGAGATGGCGTTCACCTTTCGAGGAGGGGGAAGACCATATTCGGACACAGGCTGGCTAACCTAGTGAGGAGGGCTTTAAACTAGGTTCGACGGGGGCAGGGGCGCAAAGCCCGCAGGTAAGTAAACAGCATGAATACATGGGAGATGAATTTGAAATGGGAGGGAGTATGGGCTACACTGGGAGAGTAAAAAGAGGGCCAGGGCAAAAATGGGAGACAAGACCAAATCAATGCCTGAGATGCCTATATACAAATGCAAGAAGTATGGGAAATAAACATGAAGAATTGGAAGTACTAATAAATGAATACAACTGTGATATCATTGGCATCACAGAAACTTGGTGGGATAATACTCATGATTGGAATGCTGGTATTGAAGGGTACAGCCTGCTTAGGAAGGACAGACAGGGAAAGAAGGGAGGAGGTGTTGCCTTGTATATTAAAAATGTACACACTTGGACAGAGGTGGAGATGGACATAGGAGATGGACGGGTTGAAAGTCTCTGGGTTAGACTCAGAGGAGTAAAAAACAAGGATGAGGTCCTACTAGGAGTCTACTACAGGCCCCCTAGCCAGGTGGAAGAGGTGGATGAGGCTTTCTTTAAACAGCTAAAAAAATCATCCAGGGCCCAGAATTTGGTGGTGATGGGGGACTTCAACTATCCAGGTATATGTTGGGAAACTAATATAGCAGGGGACAGACTGTCCAATAAATTCTTGGATTGCATTGCAGACAACTTTTTATTCCAAAAGATTGAAAAAGCTACCAGAGGGGAAGCTGTTCTAGATTTAATTTTAACAAATAGGGAGGAAATTATTGAGAATTTGAAAGTGGAAGGATGCTTGGGTGAAAGTGATCATGAAATCCTAGAGTTCACAATTCTAAGGAAGGGTAGAAGGGAAAACAGTACAATAGAGATAATGGATTTCAGGAAGGCAGATTTTGGTAAACTCAGACAGCTGGTAGGTAAGGTCCCATGGGAAGCTAAACTGAGGGGAAAAACGGCTGAGGAGAGTTGGCAGTTTTTCAAAGGGACATTATTAAGGGCCCAAAAGCAAGCTATCCCGCTGTGTAGGAAAGATAGAAAACATGGCAAAAGACTGCCTTGGCTTAACCAGGAGATCTTGCATGATCTCAAAATAAAAAAGGAATCGTATAAGAAATGGAAACTAGGACAAATTACACAGGGTGAATATAGGCAAACAACATGAGCATGCAGGAGCAAGATTAGAAGGGCTAAGGCACAAAATGAGCTCAAACTAGCTACAAGCATAAAGGGAAACAAGAAGGTTTTTTACAAATACATTGGTAATAAAAGGAAGACTAAGGAGAGGGTAGGGCCATCGGTCAGTGAGGAGGGAGGAACAGTAACAGGGAATTTGGAAATGGCAGAGATGTTTAATGATTTCTTTGTTTCGGTCTTCACTGAGAAATCTGAAGGAATGCCTGACATAGAGAATGCTAGTGAAAGAGGGGTAGGTTTAGAAGTTGAAATAAGAAAAGAACAAATTAAAATTTACTTAGAGAAATTAGATGTCTGCAAATCACCAGGGCCTGATGAAATGCATCCTAGAATCCTCAAGGAGCTGATAGAAAAGGTATCTGAGCCTTTAGCAATCATTTTTGGTAAATCATGGGAGACGGGAGAGATTCCAGAAGACTGGAAAAGGGCAAATATAGTACCCATTTATAAAAAGGGGAACAAGAATAACCCCGGAAACTACAGGCCAGTCAGCTTAACTTCTGTGCCAGGAAAGTTAATGGAGCAGGTAATTAAAGAAATCATCTGCAAGCAATTGGAAGGTGGTAAGGTGATAGGGAACAGTCAGCATGGTTTTGTTAAAAACAGACCATGTCAAACCAATCTAATAGCTTTCTTTGATAGAATAACGAGTCTTGTGGATAAGGGAGAAGTGGTGGATGTGATATACCTAGACTTCAGTAAAGCATTTGACACAGTCTCACATAATATACTTATCAATAAACTATGTAAATACAACTTAGATGGGACTACTATAAGGTGGGTGAACAACTGGCTGGATAACTGTACCCAAAGAGTAGTTATTAATGGTTTTCAATCCTGTTGGAAAAGTATAACAAGTGGGGTTCTGCAGGGGTCTGTTTTAGGACCGGTTCTGTTGAATATCTTCATTAACAATTTAGATACTGACATAGAAAGTACGCTTATTAAGTTCGCAGATGATACCAAGCTGGGAGGGGTTGCAACTTCTTTGAAGGATAGGGTCATAATTCAAAAGGATCTGGATAAACTGGAGAAATGGGCTGAGGTAAACAGGATGAAGTTTAATAAGGACAAATGCAAAGTGCTCCACTTAGGAAGGAACAATCAGTGTCACACATACAGAATGGGAAAGGACTGCCTAGGAATGAGTACAGCAGAAAGGGATCTAGGGGTTATAGTGGACCACAAGCTAAATATGAGTCAACAGTGTGATGCTGTTGCAAAAAAGGCAAACATGATTCTAGGATGCATTAACAGGTGTGTTGTGAACAAGACACGAGAAGTCATTCTCCCGCTCTACTCTGCGCTGGTTAGGCCTCAGCTGGAGTATTGTGTCCAGTTCTGGGCACCGCAGTTCAGGAAGGATGTGGAGAAATTGGAGAGGGTCCAGAGGAGAGCAACAAGAATGATCAAAGGTCTAGAGAACATGACCTGTGAAGAAAGGCTGAAAGTATTGGGCTTGTATAGTTTAGAAAAGAGAAGACTGAGGGGGGACATGATAGCAGTTTTCAGGTATCTAAAAGGGTGTCATAAGGCAGAGGGAGGGAACTTGTTCTTCCTTGCCTCTGAGGATAGAACAAGAAGCAATAGACCAAAATTGCAGCAGGGGAGGTTCACGCTGGACATTAGGAAAAAGTTCCTAACTGTCAGGGTGATCAAACACTGAAACGAATTGCCAAGGGAGGTGGTAGAATCTCCATCACTGGAGATATTTAAGAAGGGGTTAGATAGATGGCTTTCAGGGGTGATCTAGAAAGTGCTTGGTCCTGCCATGAGGGCAGGGGGCTGGACTCGATGGCCTCTCGAGGTCCCTTCCAGTCCCACTCTTCTATGATTCTGTGATTCTATGTTGACGTTATGCAGAAGAGCAACCCGTCAGGGTTGATCTTCTGGATTTCGATTTCACACACCTGGTAGAGGACACCTAAAACTGAACTATCTGGGATTGGCAGCTGCCCCGTATACTCCTCAATATTGCGAGGACTTTCTCCCATCAAACTCCCTGCGTGAAGACAGCCAGGTAAGTTGATTGCAGGTAAGTCAATTCTAGCTACACAACTGCCATAGCTAGAAAGGAATATCTGTAATTGTACTCACCTGCCTCGAATAGACCAAGCCTAAGAGAGGGAGAAGGCACAGCTGTATGCACTCTCACATGTCAGCAGCACTCCATTCCACTGCATCAGCATGTGGCTCCTTCAAGAAAAGGTACATCTCACCCCCGTCAGCACCATTCAAAGCAGAACCTCACGGTCAGTTTGTTGACAGCATGTTTGCTTCTGAGCAGCACCTCTGAGGAGGCAGAAAAGAACTTTGCCAACAGGTGTTGGGGCAATAACAGATCCCAGGTGCTGTGCATGTTTCAGGAAGATTCAAGGCAAGGGAGCGGATTCACAGGAGAAGAAACAAGTGACAAGGATGCTTTGTAGTAAGATCTCATGTACTTTGAGGCAACCTGTGCAAACCAATCAGACAAGAGGAACACACTGAGATGGTTCTTTTGCCCTGTCCCCTCCAGGCAGGAAGGTCCAAGCACCACAGCCACCATCTTGGAAGTGGGAAAAAGAAAGCAGGATATGGTCCAGACCAGATCTGAGAAGCATAACTGGGAAGACGTTGATTTGATACTCTGCAGCAAGGCTGGGCATGAAGTGGTTTTCCCATCAGACAAAAAATATCTACATTTAAAAATAATTTCCCATCCTGAAACTGGATAAAATATGGAAAATTGTTGTGAATTCGAAAGCCTACCACCCACAATTATAACTGTGAAATGTCATGTTTTGAGTGTGGCCTTTTCCCTGTGTTTTAGTATAATTATATCATCTCAGAATGAAAAGTCATTTTGACTCAAAACCCAGGATCATTCTTGCTCACCAATATTGAAACATCCTGTTTTGACAAGCTCAAAACTATTTTAGCTAAGCATGTTTCAAGTGGGGTGTTTCATCAACTCTGATTCTGTTTTGTGACCAGTTTGGTTTAGATGAATTGGAATTTTGCTACAAAAAGCAATGTACGAAAGACACCAGACTGTCTCTGCTCCTGAGATTGTCCATGGCTTGATCGTCCTCTAGAACAGGGGTGAGCAAACTTTTTAGGTCGGGTCCCACTTTTCGTCCCTGCAATTAGCAGCCGCCCCTTCCCCAGCCTGTGTTAATCAGTCTATAAATGTGAATATACAAAAATAAAAACAGTAACCTATTTCAACATGTTTAGTGAGATTGATGAGCCCAGCAGCCAATCATGCTGTGTCCGCCTTACAAAATTTCATGCCCCGCAGTGGGCTGCTCCCCACTTTGTGCACTCCTGCTATAGAAGGCAGGAGGAATCTGACTGTGGGCCAAGGAATGGAAGTCAGCTGGCTGACTCACCTGCCAGATCCAGCTCCACCTGCCAACAGCAAGTTTCATGCAAACATTCTTTACAAGCACTAACCTTTTCAGAATGTCACCAGGAGACAGTGAGGTCATTAATATTGTGAGACAGAACTGAAATAAGAGGTGGAAAGGGGGGGAAACTCCATCACAAAATGTAAATGAAGACATTAACTACTTATAAAAATGGTAATTAACATCAAATGAGGAGAGAGACTGACACAAAGAGAAACCATGCCCCAAATTGTTTGCCTATCCGCCTGCCCCAAAAATTCTTGCTAAGATAATGATGAGAATCTTTGCAGTGCCAGTGTTTGGGTTGTAATTAGGACTGAGCTGATGAAGCATAAGCCAACAGGAAATAAACAGGCCATTTAAATTTTTAAAAACCTCATATCGCTCCCCAAACGTAGCTGTCTGTGATTTGTTCTAGCCCCCTGGGGAACCATAAAGTACACCAGCTGTGCATTGCTTATTGCTTTCCCCAACCCGTTCGTTCTTTGCCTATTCTGCAAGTAACAGAACAGACTGATGTCATCTGGGCTGCTAACACATTCTAAAGAAGCAGCAGCCTAAACAGACTGAAGAGCCTAGAAGAATCGGGAGCAGCAGGTCAAACCAGACAGATCTCCTTGTGTGGACTAGTGGCTAGGCCGTCAGGCTGGAGTCAGGAGTCTGCCACTGACCTTGGGAAATTTCCTATGTCTTCCTGTGCCTCTGTTTCTCCATTTGCCTATTTAGAATGTAAGCTCTTCAGGGTAGGGTCTATTAATATACTGTTGTACAGAGCTTAGAACAGAGGGGCTCTGATTTCACCTGGGTGGCTACTGTAGTGTAAATAAAAACAGACCCTGATTCGTCTTTCTTCAGTACTGGAGTAAAACTCGAGTGTAACTCCATTGACTTTACTGGAGTTACAGCTGACTGACAATATCATAGGTGAGAACAAAATGAGGACCTTGGAGTGTGGCTGGAGCCCTCTGGAGATTAGGCTCAGGTCAGCTAAGCCCTCAAAATGCGGATGTTTATGTAAAACCTTGGCTTGATGGTATGATGACTTCCCCTAAAAGCCACTTGGGGTGCATTGCCAAATAGTGGGGAAATTATGAGAAGGCTCCTACAGCCGAAAATCCCACAGTCTAGGAGATCCCCTTTCAACTAGGCCTTCAGAAGACTCCTGAGTTTTGGACTCCTATGTGCTGTGGGCTTTTTAAAAACTTGCCTGGGAGCTTTTGTGTAAAATATTTTTACCATTTGTCAAAAATGAATACCTGCAAAGAGTTAAACCCAAGCAGCCAGGTGAGCCAAAGGGAAGAGAGAGAGAGGAATTTTTGAATTGAAGCAGTTGCCTGATGACTGGTCTTTCTTCTGTGTGGCTCGAGGAGAGATACACAGATGTTTAATCCTGAGCAGATTTAAGGAATCTAGTAAATATCCAGGCCACAAGAGGATCTGGGCATACAGATATGTAAGTAGAAAGCAAATGTTTAGTCAGAGACCATCAGATTATTTTTTATTTTCAGTTTGGTGAGGGACTTCTGAGTCTGGCTGATGGAATCTCTGTACACTGTAACTTTTAAATTGGATCCCAGAGAACTAATTCTCTTTGCTTTAACCTACCTTTTTTTTAGTTGCTCTGTAATGCCTAGCGACCAAGTATGCTTTAATCACATAAATCTTTTGTGTTGTTAATAAATCACTTTTTTTTTTAAAAAAAAAGGCAGTAATTTAATTCCTGGGTTATGTGTATAGGCATGCCTAAGACTGAAAGGTCAGCTATCAAATTACAGCTTATTTTCTTCCTCTTTGTTTTCAAGTGCTCTCTTAAGGGAGGGCTAAATGCTTGGGGTATATCTCACAGGGAGACACCCCCGGTGTGTCTTTCTGGATTTTTAAGGGGTATTTTCTCACTTGGGTGGTGGCAGCTACCTCCCAGAACTGGTGAATCTGTGACCTTTAAGCAGAAGCGCATCAAGGCGAAGTATTTTTAAGATCTGACTCGGACTGTCAGAGTCGGGGTCAGCCTCAACACTGTCATTACATTTGCAAATATCTGACAAAAGCCCCAGACTGCAGAAAGCATGGTTCATATCCATCTCTTGTTTGCTTTGAGCTCCACTGAAAACCATCATGCTTAAAAGACTAATAGTGCAGCACAGGTCAACAAAGGAATGAATTATTCAGCTCCCACAGGGGCAAATTTTCAAGTAGTTGGCTTTGCAAGTGTGATATAGACTCACAACATTTGCAGCCTCCCTGGAGGGCTCAGATCAAACAGGGAGTTCACACACACACACAGACAGGCACTCACAATTTTTTGGCAGGTACAGATGCAAATTGCAGCCAGTGTGTGCAATTTATTTGCACCTGCTCACCCATCCATATTCACCCTTAAAAATATAAGCACGTGGAGGCTCACAGAGCTTAGCTAGAAGAAACACCTGCAATGTGAGGTCACCTTGTTCAGTGCCCTTTAATCTTTTCAGGAGTCTGATTTATCTTGTCTACCACCCAATTTCATCTCCCTTAAAAAACACTTGCATACAAAATCAGACATAAAGGTACACATGTCACATCACACTGATACTGAAAATTGCTTATTTTTTCATTTTTACAATGTAATTATAAATATTACATGTACATTTAATTATTTATTTATATTACATTTTAGTGTGTAATTTATAAATATTTAAATATAAATAATGCACTTACATTTCTGTATAAACAAGTTGTATGAAATTTTAGTGTGTACTGACTTTCCTAGTGCTTTTTATGTAGCTTGCTGTAAAACTAGGCAAATATGTGGATGAGCTGTTGTGCTCCCTAGAAGACCTGGGTGTACCCCGAGGGGTACATATACCCCTGGTTGAGAACCATTGACCTATTTCTCTCCTCACCCCGTGCATGTTTGTGCCTTTTTGTACATTGCCTGCTCAGTAACAAGCATGCTTCTGCTTTCTAGTTGCCCCACTCTGGTTATATTTCAGGCCCCATATGTATATTGTTACACGCAGAAATAGAATCACTAGAGACAACAGTAGCTGACACCTTTTACTGTCTCCTGTTTATTTAATAATCATCTCCTAACAACAAGGCAGGAATTGTCTCCCTCTTGTGAGTTAAAGGTTCTTAGATAGTCTACATTGCTATAGTGTCTGAGCACTCACAACCACCCTGCCTCCTGAGGGAGAGCTGTGTGCTTATCCACATTTCAGAGAGTGGGAACTGAGGCACAGGAGACTAAGTCATGTCTACGCAAACACTTATATCAGCAAAACTTCTGTCACGCGGAGGTGTGATAAAACACCCCCTCTGAGCAACATAAGTTTTGCTAGCTCAGGTGCTCATGTACATAGTGCTACGTTGGCAGAAAACACTTCCCAGTGGATAAAGCTACCGCCGCTTGTTGAACTGGTTTGATTCTGGTGATGGAAGAGCTCGCTTGCATTGGCATAATGCAGCTCTAGGAGGGCTCTTACAGCGGCCCAATGTAAGCTTTTAAGGAGAGATGTGGCCTAAGTGGCTGACCAAAGTTGCACCAGAAATTAGTGTAGGGAATTGAATATGGGTCTCCTAAATCCCAGACTAGCACACCAAACTGTTGGACCCACCTTTTTATCAGTGTTAAAGCACCGAGTCATGCATGAGCTGCAGACAAAGAGCAACAGACATATTTTATTTTTGTAAGTCTTCCCTGTCTCCTCTGATGCAGTTAATTTGATGCAATTAATGGAGCTGAACTACCAGACGTGGGCTCACACGTAATTGAGTCATGTCTGATTTGGAGGATATTGAGTGTCATGCAATGGCAAGCTTGCATCTTTTGATTCAGACCCCTTTCATTTATCTAATCTGTGCTCAAGAATCACAAGGGTCCTATTGAGTTTTCTCTTTGCACCCATCTTTAAAGTCAACCAATAGATTTGCTGCTTTGTCTGGAATCAATTACAGGACAAGAAGAGCAATATTTAACTGGTAATACTATACTTTCTCAAGGAAAAATCAATGATTGTTTACATTACCATTCTACAAATCCTTTTTTAAAGGTAATTCATGGCAGGGCTGAAAACATTAATTTTATTGAGTTGTTATTAGAGGGCAGATATTATTCTGCTCCATTGATCCTGATGTGATGGAATTACTGTTTATGAGTTTAGGACCATACATTTTCCAGTGCAATTTCATTTGCAACCTAGAGCCATACATTAAAAATGTGCAAATTCCAACACACCAGGTCAGACTCTCTGGGATTGTAAATCAGGGTAGTCCTATTGCTTTCCATGGAGTGATAAGAGTTTGTACCAGCTGAGGGTCTAGCCAAAACTTTTAGCTTAAAATAGTTCTAAAAACTAAAATATGGTGATCATGTGAAAGCTAAGCTGTTTATGACTGTGGTATGTCTCAGGGAACTTGCAGCTAGCAAAGATATCCAACAATCTTCTTTAAGACCCTGTTCATATAAACCTTGTGAGTCTGATCCTGCATCTCAAACACTGGCAAAACTTGAATGGAAGAGAGTGGGAAATTTGCTGTATAAGGATAGAATAATAGAACTGGAAGGGACCTTGAGAAGTCACTGAGTGCAGTACTCTGACCTCATGGCAGGACCAAGTACCATTTACACTATCCCTGATAGATGTCTGTCTAACCTGTTCTTAAATATCTCCATCAAAACAAAAAGCAGTCTAGTAGCACTTTAAAGACTAGCAAAATAGTTTATTAGGTGAGCTTTCGTGGGACAGACCCACTTCTTCAGACCATAGCCAGACCAGAACAGACTCAATATTTAAGGCACAGAGAACCAAAAACAGTAAGCAAGGAGGACAAATCAGAAAAAGATAATCAAGGTGAGCAAATCAGAGACTGGAGGAGTGGGGCGGAAGGCCAAGAATTAGATTGAGCCAAGTATGCAGACGAGCCCCTATAGTGACTCAGAAAGTTCCCATCATGATTTAAACCATGTGTTAATGTGCCAAATTTGAATATAAAAGCCAGCTCGGCTGTTTCTCTTTCCAAAACGGTGTGATAATTCCTTTTCAGTAACACACATACCTTTAGGTCATTGACAGAATGCCCCATTCCATTAAAATGTTGACTAACTGGTTTGTGGATCTGGAGTGTTTTGATGTCTGTTTTGTGCCCATTGACCCTTTGTCTGAGGGAGTTAGAAGTCTGTCCAATATACAAAGCATCTGGGCATTGTTGGCACATGATGGCATATATGATGTTAGTAGAGGAGCATGAGAAAGTGCCTGTGATTCTGTGAGTAACCTGGTTAGGTCCAGTGATGGTATTTCCAGAGAAGATATGTGGACAAAGCTGGCAGTGGGCTTTGTTGCAGGGAAAGGTTCCAGGACTGGTATTCCTGGGATATAGACTTGGCTGTTAGTGAGGATCCTAATGAGGTTGGGAGGTTATCTGTAGGAGAGAACAGGCATGTCACCCAGGGCCTTCTGAAGTGCGGCAGCCTGATTAAGGGTAGGTTGTAGGTCTTTAATAATTTGTTGCAGTGGTCTGACTTGGGGGCTGTAGGTGATGACCAGTGGTGTTCTGTTCTTGGCTTTTTTGGGCCGATCTTGGAGTAGCTGGGGCATTCTGTCAATGACCTAAAGGTATGTGTGTTAGCACTGGCGCAGCGGGGAAGGGACTTGATTCGCTGAGCCTCAATTTAGGGCAGTGCTTGGCAAAGATGCCACCCGGTGGTTCATTCCTTGTTGCGGTGAGGTGGCGTGTGTGACCCGGAGAGCTATGCCAGCAGGAGCTACGGCTCGGGGAAGGGTCACCCAAACTGAACAGGTCAAAGGGTAGAGACCAGACACATTTGGATCACCTCTCTCCCAGGTAGAAGGGGTTGGCTTAGGATTAAACCACCTGAGATGTGGTAGGAAGCAGCCCAGGGCAGGGACCTGGGAGGAAACTGGGATGCTCAGCGTGTTGCTGTGTGAGATCCCCACTGAGCTAGTGGCTGGGGAGACACTCCCACCATTGACAGGGCCCTGGGCTGGAGCTCAGTGGAGAGGGAGGGCCCAAGCTTCCCTATCCCTACCCCTGTCACCCAGCGAAGGGGGAACACTGACTAGGCCCCCGAGGCCTGACTAGACTTCTGAGCCTGGCTGAGGGGAGACAGATTAGGGCAAGGGGGCCTAAGGACAGCGGAAAAGTCCTCTGAAGTGGCAGGGGGCTGGAGGCCCCACTACAATACTACATCTACCACTTCTCCCTTATCTACAAGACTTGCTATCCTATCAAAAGGACATCAGCTTATTCAAGTCGATTTTCATTTTTCGACTTCGAGCTGCATCACAGCCTTCAATCACCCTAGCTAAGAAGGTGCTTCCAATCCATAGAGACCATCTCAGTGTACATCTCCCCCTCTCATAACTGCCTTTCCTGTATCCCACCCTGCCAAGCCCCATGCTTCTAGCATGGAAAGTGTTTCCCATCTGCATAGACACCACTGCAGACTGTTCACCCAGGCAAGGGCAGCATTTGACTTTAAGTGGAAGACAGGAGTCTGCATGCCCTTGTCCATGGTTTCTTTTCCTCCTCTGACTCTGACGCTTAAATTCAGCCAGTCGCCATGAGGCAGTCCAGGCTGGGTGGGACTCTCGTGGGAAGGACAATTCATTTGTGTTGTGTTTACGTTGTGGCTGGGATATTTGATTTGACCTTTGCTAAGTGGCAGGTCAATTTACGATTACTGGTGTGTTTTAAAGGACTGTCTGAGGGAAAAGAATTCAGTATAAATTAAACTAAATTGCTCATTCTGTTAGACAGCGACTGCATGGCCACATTTCCAGTGATCCAGATTCTCATCGGGCCTGAATCATCCCAGCTCCCCTGAATTCAAGAGCTAGGTTGGTCAGGTCTGTAGGAAACCCTGAGCTTTAGCCTGATCCCTGACCTCCACTCTGCTATTTTTAGCTTGCTCATGGGAGCTAACAAGTCTGCCTGCATAGGCTTGCTCCCAGCTGCAGCATAGGTGTACCCTGGGCATCCCAGCAAAACAAGAAACGGACCCGTTGCCTGTGTAGAGTCTGGCAGGCTGGCTACTATCCTGAAGGGATTGATTGTTTGACAAGGCCTATTCCACTCAGCTAAAATAGCTGCCTGACATTATAAACCATCTGCTTCATCTCTTGTGCAAAATGACCAAGTGAAGAAATAAACCCCACACTTTGCTCTGTGATAAGGATATTTTTCAGTGTTAATGAATCTGCACAGCGTGTGTTACTGTGCTGGAGATACCACACTGCTTCTGCACACCAGCACGCAGACCAGACACCTCTGAGCTGGGGGCTCTGTCCTAGCTGCTTCCAATGAGCATTAGGGAAACCATAGGTTGCTGTGACTCAGCCACTGGCGTCTACAACTGGAAAGGGCTGTTAATGGTATGGTTACATCAATGTGCCCTCTAATTTTTTCCATCCATGTGCAGAATAAGTTTTTCTAAGTGCACCAGGGCATGTGCAAATGTGCACTAGCAAAACAAAAGCCCAGCTGTGGGTGCTCTGCTAATCAGCTGGGCAGCATTTGAATCTCTTCTGAGTGGCTGCACAAATGCACAGCTTATGGGAAACACGGGTCTATGCTGCAACTAGGGCACATCTGCACTTCTGCTGGACCATGCCATCTGACTCGGGCTCACACTAAGGGCCTGGAGCCCAGGCTTGAGAAACTGGAGAGGGGAAAGAATCCAGCCCAAGCCCAAAAGTCCACATGACAATTAAACAGCCCCCGTAAGCCTGAGTTAGCTGGCAAAGGCCAGCCACAGGTGTCTAACTGCAACGTCGAAATAACCCAAGCTGCTGCTGGCTTCTCGGATTAAGGGGCTCAGACAGAGTAATAATAAGATTTAGCCGAATAATCCTGAATACTCTAGATCTCTCCTTCTTGAGACAGATGGGCAGCATAAAGGGATGGGATTGGAAATTCTGCCAGCAGTCAGGCCAGCCACCAGAGGAGATTTCCCAGCTCATCTTAGCTTCAGCAAGAAGTGGTTAGTGAGATGGCTCCTAAAAATAAATACAGCTAAGGGTTAGCAATTATTTTGGTTAATCAGATTTGTTTTGTTTAGCGTTTTGTATTGTTTTAAGTATGTAAGGCACATCACCTTTTTGTCATCTCTTATTCTTCCTGGAAAACTTCCAGAGGGCCCTAATGTTCAGAACATCCAACTAGAGCAACCAATCAGGTTGATTAGTAGAGATGGCAGAAAATGTCCCCTTAACCTAGCCCTCCTCTAACAGGAAACATCCACTTTTCACAGAAAACCAAACCGCATCAGGCCTTTTCATCAGCCCCAGTCATGGAGTCACAGAGTACTAGAACTGGAAGGGACATCAGATCCAGTCCCTGACCTCACTGCAGGACCAACCACCCTGTTATCATCCCTGTTAGATATTTATCTAGCTTCTTCTTAAATATATCCAGTGATGGAGATTCTACAACCTCCCTAGGCAATTTTTTTCAGTGCTTAACCGGCCTGATAGTTGTTGACCTGGGGGAAAGGTAGTAGGATTTATGGATGGGGGAAGGCTTGCCAATCTGACCTAAAGTTTAAAGATTCTCGGTTTGCATCTCTCCCAAGTTAACAGTGTTGTCCTGTCTCAGGCTAGAGGTGAGTTTTGCAGGAATTCCGGTGATTACGCGGACAATATCTTTAGCGGCGCTTATGATTTGTTTATTTAGCAGCACCATGTTGTATGAGCAGCACCTAACAAATACAAACTGAAGGTGTATAACGCAGTCAGTATCTGGTTACAATCAAAGGATTTTACTGAACAAGATTCTAGAGCAATACCAATTACTTAACTAACTGCACTTACGGTTTTGTATGTATGCTAAGCAAGCAGGATGCAGTATTCACTGATTCGTTTGAACCCTCTAGAAGCCGAGGCCAGCTTGCTTCGATCGGTGAGGAAGGCGTTACGGCAGTGGTTAGGTTAAAAAGAGAAACAAAAGATTGTTCCAGGAAAGACAGCGAAGATTAAAAGAGAGAGTGGAGAAGGGGAGAGACAGCTGGGGTCACAAACACCCCTCTGCTGCAGATCCGTCTGGCACAGCTCAGCACAATGCACTTCCCCCACACAGCAAGGGGTTTCTATACCCATTCAACCACATAATGATGAAATTAGGGTCTGACCTCATACAATCTTTGACAATTGCTGATCCCCCAAGTTTCCCGATGATCTCAACCTGAATGTTTCCAAGTTTCTGAGAAAAGGTCGAGGGGGAAATACTGTTGAGTGACCTTTATCCGAATTTGGCTGGTAATTTCACACCTCTTCTGATAGGGGAAAACTTGGGCACCCATTGGCTTCAGAAATGTACCCTGGATAGTGAAGATTTACGCACATACCTTACCATTACTAGTATGACCTTAACCTTGCTTATGGAAAATATATAGCAAAAAGCCTTCCTCACGCCATGTTTGACTGGCAGGCTGCTTGTGTTACTGTTGACAGGAGAGATAGAAAGGCACAGGCCTTTTTGGGCCTGTGTTAGGTAGACTAGCATGGCTTCATAATACTTATGGCTGTAGTATAACAAATTCCCACTGAAACGATCTCTTAAAATACAGTTAAGCTAAGCTAAGCACAAGGCTAAATTAAGCTCGCACAGACTACATAGTTAGGAAGTGTTTCCTAATATCCAGCCTACACCTGCCTTTCTGCAATTTCAGCCCATTGGTTTTTATCCTATCATCAGAGGCTAAGGAGGATATTTTTTCTCCTTCCTCCTTGTAACCCTCTTTTAAATACTTGAGAGCTGCTCTCATGTCCCCTCGCAGCCTTCTCTTTTCCAAACTAAACCCAATTCCTTTAATTGTCTCTCATAGCTCGTATTCTCTAGGCCTTTAATCATTTTAATTACTTTTCTCTGGACTCTTTCCAGTTTCTGCACATCTTTCCTAGAATTTGGGGCCCAGAACTCCAACGGAGGCCCAATCTATTCCCTTTGATTGGAGCTGATGATGCAGGAGATAATTAGTGCTCTTGCACCAGCACTATGCTACATTACTCCCTAACCGTCCCCTGCAACCAACACTCTTGTGCTGTAGCTCATTATTGTTATCATCCCTTTTTACTGATGGGAAACCTGAGGCACAGAGTGACTCTTAGTGACTTGCCCATTGCCAGTGTGGGCAACAGAGGCTGAGTGAGGCTTTGAACTGGAGAATCCCTGGCCTGAGCTGAGTGTACATCCCACGTCCTCTTATAACCAGCTATTTCCATCCTAGCAGCACCACCATGCTTGCACCTTGCAGTCCTGCACAGCGCTTCTCTTCCTCTCTCCCTGTGCCCCAGCGAAAAGCAATACAAACCTATGCACAGCTGGAAGGGTGATTTAGCAAGATCTGTTCCTGGAACAAATCCATGTTGTTTTTATCGGCGTATTAATCTGGCCCCTTTAAAAAATCAGCTTGAAAGCGATTAGATCTTGTCGGCTCTGCTTTGACACAGATTTCATTTAATTAGCGCTCTGGCCAATAAGGATCCCCTTCATCAATATTTCATTTACACAGACACAGCTTCATTTGCTATGCCTTTGTCTCTGGAGCCAGCTGGCTGCCTTGGCTGCACAGCATTCATCAGAGAGCCAGCAGCGCGCATGCATTTGGGACAGCTCTGCCTGGCCCTGGGCAAAGGGGTGTGGGGCATAAATGTTTCCGATTAAGAAGCAAAAGAGACAAGTTAATTGAGTGCTGCTGATGGTGGTGGGGGTGACCAAGGCTGGGTTTTTACTAGACCTGAAAGTCCAGCCCAGATACACAGTTCCAGCTATGACAACTGCATCGCTGGAATCACCCTATCTACGATCGACTTATCGAGCTGTCCTCACAGAGGGAGATTGATGGGAGAATTTCTCCCATCAACCACCCTCACTCCTCGCAATAATGAGGAGTACCAGGGTCAACTGTCAAGCCATGATAGATCGATTTTGCACGTTCCCACTACGTGTACAAAATCCAACCCTGGAAGATTGACTCTGACTGGGTTGCTCTCCTGGTAAGTATAGACGTACTCTAAGTGTGCAAAGAGGACTTGGTGGTATAGTAACGAGGGAGTTGTTGTGCCAGATTTCATACAATGCCCTACTAGCAAGACTCAGGTAAAATAGAAGCTGATTTTCCAGGCCTTGGCCAAGATAGGGGGTAGTTAGTTCCAGGGATAACAGCAGTTTTGTACCATTTTTTCCTTATTCTTCCATTCCCTTTTTTCTGTCCCTCATGGCAATGACTCTGGTGCTGAATCACAAACCCAAGCTGACAAAGCAAATATTCAGGATATTATTGCAGTATTGCTCTGGCCAAGCAGGGAATCTAAAGGGAGAAGCACACGGCAGGAGGACTTGTGAGGATTTCACTGTGGCAGTGCAGGATGCTGCCGCTGGATCGCTGGTAGGACTTGAGGGTGTTCAGCATCCAGAGAGGACACTTGAGACTTGGCCCTTTTGGCCTGAAGTCTTCTGCAGGAAGAGTGGCTAGGAGAGGCCATCCCTCCCTAGCAGATGAAAGACTGGCCTCCGTTATCCCTGCCTTTCTCACCTTCAGACTGGCCTACAGCATTGTGATATACCTGAGCATGAAACCTTCACCTATTAGGGAACTCCTACCAGTACAAAATGCAGCAGTGGGTCTCCTTAGCAACACAGGCTACCTGTAAACAGCTCACACCAGTCCTCTGCTCTCTTCACGGGCTCCCCAGGGAATTTCAAATCTAGTTCAAGTTCTTAATCCTTCTCTTTGAAGCACTCCATGACCTGGGCACAGGAAAGGTCATAAGAACAGCCACACTGTGTCAGACCAGGGGTCCATCTCGGCCAGCCGCCGGTCCTCTGTTGATGGCCAATGTCAGCTGCCCCAGAGGGAATGTGTGGAACAGAGGATCATTAAGTAATCCAACTCCGGTCACCCATTCCCAGCTTCTGGCAAACAGAGACTAGGGGCACCATCCCTGCCCTTCCTGGCTAATAGCCATTGATGGGCCTGCTCTCCATAAACTTGTCTAGTTCTTTTTTGAACCGTTATTGTCTAAAGCTCCAGGACAAAGACTGTGGTTAACAACTCCTGTCCTCTGGCACAGTGGAACTCTTTATAGTAAGGGTGACTGTGCCCTTCTGGAGGGGCCTGTCTGAGCCTGTGAAATGAACTCCCCCTCACTCCAGAAACTAAAGACCACCACAGATCTTATCGCTTCCTGTCCCACGTGCAAGCTGCATGTTGTTGACCCATCTCGTCCAATAAATACACAAGACTGGTATATTTATTTATTTATTGTAACCTTCCCACCCAACTTGTCTATCAAAACAAGCCTTTCCCTCCTGCACACCCCTTCTACCTCTGCAGTGAGGACGACAGAATAAATAGTACGTGACAGAGGGGTGGTGGCTTTACACACTAGCAAAAGGAGCACAGATACTATGGTCATGAGCTCGCTATAGGAACCCATAGAGAACCTATTTAGCTAACGCCATAGTGTGTACACTTACAAATTGGTGGACAATACCAAGCGGGAAGACTTGCAAGTAATTAAAATTCAAAAAGATCTGGAAAAATAGGAGACATGGTATAACCAGACAGAACCCCCCCACCTTTTCTCAACTCCATCTTGTCTCTCCTGGGTGCTTCAGAGTACCAAAGGGTTAACAGCTCAGCCCTGGAATGCCCGCGAGCGCAGATGTGCTTATCTCAGCCACAGTCTTTTGAATGCTCCGGAGCAAGAGACAATGGGCTAATTAACAGCCAGGCCTCAGACTGCCCGTGGCTAATTACCATCAGTTGATTCGCCTACACAGACGTCCAGACGGAGGAAAAATCTCCGGCCCATAAAGAAAGAATGCCCTAAAATTATCTCCACCCCAGACGTGTGAACCAGCCCTGTGAGAACCAGTGTCTTGAGCCAAGTTAATTCAATTGGCACCCTTTTAGATAAGGAAGAATTGTACATGACCCAATGGGTATAAAGAAGGGCCTGGCAGACCCCCCCTAATTGAGCTCCAATTACCCCTACCTGCCAGTCAGGAGGGTCATTGCCTCCCGAGGTTCTCGTTATTTATTGCTTCTTCCCGAGGGACTGAGTGAAATGCTGGCTACGCCACGTTGGTAATGCAAGGGTGAGAATACAACCTGTGAAGTGTATTGCTTTTCTTTTGTTTTCTTTGTGCACATTCAATAATAGATCTATGACTTGTTACATGCTAGCTATTGACAACTAAAGAACAGAGTGTAAATCTTGTAAGTTTGCAACAAAGTATATATATCTTGTAATCTTGTAACCATAAGAGCTTAACTCTTTTAGTTAAATAAACAAGTAATTGATTAAGTGGTAACCTGACTCTTCCTGTTACTGTGCAAACCGAACACAAAACAAAGAACCCAGCTGCTTTTCAGCTGTAATAGCCTGGTCACTGGCGGGGCGTGTTGAGAGCTGAGCGCTGAGTCGTGCTGCCTCCATGGAGCAGACTCTTGGGGCACCTGTCAGCCTTCCTGGCTGCCCACTGTGAAGGGACTCCATCTTAGCAGTTGAAGCCTTGGGTGTTAGGACCCTGGGGCATCCGTCAGCCTGCCTGGGCTGCCCGCTTCAAAGGGGCTGTCTGTCTTAGCAGTTAAAGACTCAGATGAAAATAAGGGCATAGGTGGTGTCTCACCTGCCCATCGGCTAACAGATGGTCTAAAGAAAATTGACTGAAATGCAATAAGGACAAATGCAAAGTACTCCACTTTGGAGGGGACAACTAACTGCCCACATACAAAGTGGGAAATGACTGCCTAGGAAGGAGCGCTGCAGAATGCAGTGGTTTTCTGTGCCACCGTACCGCACCAGCACCTTGGCAGCCCCAGCTGGGACACCCAGCCAGGTGGCGGGGACCCGTCTGCCCCAGAGCTGGGAGCTGGCTGAGATGTGGGAACCTGGCCAGGCCTGGGGAAACCCTTGCAACCCCGGAGCTGGGAGCTGGGAGGGGCATGGAGCCCTGCCAGCAGCTGCAGCCCCAAGAACCCACCCAGGGGCGGGTAAACCCCAGCAGCCCTGGGGGTGGAAGCTGGCAGGGGTGCGGTGCCCCTCCAGTAGCTTCAGCTGCCCAGGGCCAGGGGAACCCCAGCTGTGCTGGGGCTGGGAGCCAACAGGGGCATGTTGTCCAGCCAGCAGCTCCAGCCCAAAGGACCCAGCTGAGGAAGAAGTCCCTGGCACTCTCACTGCAGGGAGCTGTCTGGGGCACAGAGCCCCCGGCAACCCCAGCCATGGGAATCCTGGGGGGAAAGGGGGTGGAGCGCTGGCTGCATACCAGCTCCTCACTTTTTTCTTTTTTTACAAAAAAAAGCACTGGCCGAAAGAGACCTGGTGGTCATAGATGATCACAAACGGAATGTGAATAAACAGTGTAACACCATTGCAAAGAAGGCAAACATCGTGGGATGGCTTTGCAGGAGTGTTGTAAACAAGACATGAGAAGTAAGTCTTCCTCTCTGCGTTGCTTAGGTCTCAACTGGGGTATTGTGTCCAGTTACGGGCATCACGTTTCTGGAAAAATTTGGACAAACTGGAGAAAGTCCAGAGAACAACAACAAGGTCTAGAAAACGTGGCTTATAAGGGAAGATTGAAAATAAAAATCGTTTATGCTGGAGAAGAGAATGAGGAGGGGCCATGATAGTTTTCAAGTAGGTAAAACATTGTTACAAAGAGGAAGGAGAAAAAAATTCTCCTTAACCTCTGAAGTTAGGTCACAAAGCACTGGGCTTAAATTGCAGCAAGGGTGATTTAAGTTTGATGTTGAGAAAAACTTCCTAAATGTCATGGTGATTAAGCACTGAACCAAATTACCCAGAGAGGTTGTGAAATCTCAGTCATCACTGGAGAGTCTTAAGAGCAGGTTAGACAAACACTTGTTAGGGATAACCTAATAATTATCCCTCCACGAGCGAAAGCCGGTGGACTAGATGACTTCTAGTCTCTTCTAGTCTTACAAGCCCATGAGAATAGAACAGGTCGTGTGCATTAATTCTTGGTGCAGTGAAAATTGACACACAATTTACTTGCTACAATTTTCCCCCTTCAGAGATCAATCTAGATGTTTGTGGTGAAATTATGTGGTTTTAATTATTTTTAAGTGAGCTGCATGGTTAAAATAGATACAAGCCTTAAGCATCATTTTTTACCTGTGCATGGGCCCAGTGTGGAACTCTGGTCATGGAACTCAATGAGAGGTTTGCGTAAGCCAGGCCTGCAGAACCAAGTTCTGCATTGCTTTTTTTCAGGGCATTATTTGTGGCTTTGCCATGAAAATCAATTGAAGTTAAAAAAAAATCAATTACAACATGACATTGCAGAGTTTGTAAACATGAATGATGGTATTTTCATGATTAATGATTATGGGAGAGCAGCTGAACAGTTTGTTTTGTTATGTCTGGCTTAATTTCCAGGCTATGAAGGATATTGGTATAAACACAAATATCAGAGGGGTAGCCATGTTAGTCTTTATCTGCAAAAACAATGAGAAGTCCTGTGGCACCTTATAGACTAACAGATTTTTTCAGAGCATAAGCTTTCATGGGCAAAGACCCACTTTATCAAATGCATGTAGTATAAATAAAGCAGGTAAATGGGGCTGTCTTATTTCACCCACCTTGCTAGACTAAGGATAATGTCTTTTGTAGGAACGTTAAGGTCTTTTGGGGAGAGACACAAGTTTTTGGGTTTACTTAGAGCTTTTCTTCAGGTCTGGGAAAAGTACTCCCAGCAAAACACAAGCTGGAAGAGATTACTGAGCATGAGTATTTGCGTATATTGTGAGGGATCATTCAAGGTAGAGTGGCTCATTCTTCAGTCATAGAACAAAACAAAAAAACAAAAGGTGGTGGGGGGGCGTTTAATGAATTACATATTGTATTAATAAGATGTAATTTCAGTACTTTTCTGATGCCTGAAGAAGAACTCTGTGTGGTTCACTAACCTGTTTCCTCTCACCAACGGAAGCTGATCCAATAAAAAAAAAAAAACATTACTTCAACCGCTTGGCTCTCTAATACCCTGGGACCAACATAGCTACATCTACACAGCATATATTGTTCTTGGCATCACTAGAACTCTGACTAGTGCCTTTCACATTGTAAAATCCTACTCCCCCAATGAGGGTGCAGGTCTCAGGGCAGCCATATTCAAGAGACAAAGCAGATTGCATCGTGAGAGGGGACCTGGAAGAAAGATGGCTCCTGCCTGGCACCCAGTAGACACACGATCCACAAACATCTCAACAACATCCCAGGAAAAAATGGCTGCAGTTTAGTTTTGGATAAGTAGTAAGTTTAGGATACAGGAAGAACATTGAACTAAGACGCAGAGACAATGGGACTGCATTCTCCAGTCTGTGACAAATCAGGCCCTGAAATCCTTTACATACAGAGCAAGCACGGAGCTTTCCTTGCCTGCCCTGACAATAAACCACCACCCTCCTCCAACAGGGCTTCACCTCTAGACATCAGGGCCATCTCAGTGGCCCCTTTGATCTAATCTTTATAAGTGCCTCATGCCATCGTATTTGCATAACACAGCCTATATCGCTGCCAAGTTGGTGCCCATGGGTACTAATTAACACAAATAGTGGGAGATGCACAGTGCGGACAATCACCTGCTACAAGATGAGCTGCACCCAATGCATAGCACAACCTGGCTCGAATCCCTGTCGAGGGCTCCCAGATGCTGCCTTAAAACATGTGATAACTCATTTCACCTCAGCCAGGGATGGCCAAACTTACAGGCCCTCTGAGCAGCGCTCTGCAAAAGTTTGAGCACATTGGCCGCTGGGTCTCAGGCTCATCCAGCTCATTAATACCATTGAAATCTGTGGCTGTTTTTATGGCTGTGTATTCCCATTTATATCCTGCTCGATAACGTTTTTACATTCTATAGGCTTATTTCCTCACACATGCCAAAAGGGATTTTTTTCATATGACCATAACTGAAATTTCTGTCAGTTTGGATGATGTTCGATGGGTTGCGGGGGGGACGGGGTGAAAAGTTTCACTCCTGCGGTAGATGAATGAAGTGGTGTGTCCACAAGACGAGTGCTGGGAGGATGTTCAGGTAAGTGGGTTGAAGGGAAGTTGGATGTACTGCTGCCAGCGTCACAGGATGCAGGGATGAGGGAATTTTGATTCTTTAAAGCCATGTCTGCCTGGGTTTTCCCTGTTTTGTACCTGTCTCCCCTTTGTCCTCATGCTTGTACACAGTCCTATGGGTGCTTGTGAGCACAGATGTTCAGCCTCCTCAGAGCACTCGGGCAGGGCGGGTTTACTTTTCCCACATTCTTGGCTGTGGTCTTGAGCTAGGTTAATTCTGTGTCAAGAGGGGCTGTGCCTATCTTGAGTACGGCCCTTTTTGCTGCGGTTACCCATTGAGCAGTAGCACCTGAGGAACCCTAAGCTGAGATCAGAGCCGCGGTGCGGTAGGTGCTGGTGTCAGTGCTCACCCCTTGTTGTATTGGGACAGTTGTTCTGGTTGCCACGGGGCTCTCTTTATCCAGCCCTGCAGCCTGGTCCATTCTGAAGCCACGGGCATGTATTTGTGATGCCACAGGTCCAAGAGCTGTAGCAAGATTTCAGCCCTCCAAGTCCTGGGCAGCCACAGGCTCGCAATAGCACCCAGCGTAACAAAGGTAGCTCTGAGGGCCCGGCTCAGGGCATCTCCACTACAGGGAGAACCCACCATGCTGCGGTCAATCTTCCAAAGGTCAGTTTAGTGCACCTAGTGGGGAGGTGCTAAATCGAATTTACAGGGTGCCCTGTCAACCCCGCTACTCTTGCCCCTATTAAGGGAAGTCAACGGGAGCACAGGCATCTCAGCCACACTTCTGCTAAGGCCCATTCCCAGCATGCTTCCTATGCCCCTCTGCTAATGAGGGGGCATTTAGAAAGCAGCCTTATGGCTGGTGCCGTTAGTGCCTGAGCCAGGAGGAAGCCTCCTCCAGCTGGACACAGAGTCCCTTTCCCCAGTGTACAGAGACCACAGCTCTCACCATGTGAAGACCTCAGTGTACAGAGAAAGCCCTTTCCACTGCAGCTCAAGAAGAAGCTTCAGAGCCCTGCAAATCCCAGAACAATGCCATGTTCCTGAGCCCTATGTATTGGTGGTACCTAATCTATTGGGAGTACAGAAAGGGACTAACCCTTTTAACAGGCAAATAAGAATGCTGATTAGAAGATTCAAGGTGTCTACAAGGGTGAAAAAGTTGCTCCAAGATGGGACTTAATTCAAGCTTCCAAAGCTCTTTAGTCACACTGTTCCTGTGAGCATAGAGGACAAAACTACCTGTGACAAAATTATGTTTTAAAGAAAAAAATTACTAATCCCAGCCAGCTCCGGCCGTCAGAAAGATTGAGCTTTCAAGCCAAAACACCAATGGGAGGGAGGAGAGCAAGCCTGTTAATTTGTTTGTTAAATATTTGCAACCTGTCATATCAATAATGCATGATGAGAAAATCCTGGTGTTTCCAATCCAATGCACAATACAAAGCCGCACTGTATTACACCTAAACCATTATCAACAGCACATTTATTATTAAAATAGAGGAAAAACAAGCTTCCTGGCTGAAATGTAAGATCAATTGGAACTCAAGCTATTTCCTTACAGTCTAAGAGCTGTAATTAACATGCAGAATATGTGCCACAAAATATGAAAAAAGCCCCCCCCCACCTTATTGCAATAAGCAGATGCTTTCCAGCTCAGCGCCTGTAGCCACAAAGGAGGCCATGTGTTCACTGCATTCATTTGTCTCTGCATCAGGTGCATAAGTCAGAGCCCACTGTAATGAATGGAAAGCTTCATGTTGACTTCAGTAGGCTTTGAATCAGCCTCTGGGACTGCAGGATGAGAACCCTCAGCTATTTGTAGCTTGCATTGTGATGGCTGGTTTAGCTTATGAATTGGTTAGAATCTAGCAGCTGTAAATCAATGTTCCCACGTGGCCTTAAAGCACTTTGATGTCAATGGAGGTGCACAACATTACCCCAACAGAGGAGCTCGGGTCTGAATTCAAAGGGATTTAGAAGCAGACAGGTGCTTAAGGGGCTTTTTCAGAAGTGCCCAGCGCTGCACCAGTAGCCAGTGACATCAGTGGGAGTTAGGCACTTTGGCACTTCTGATAAGCCCTCCAGCATCTAAATAAAGCAGGTTCAGAATGAAGTCTCCCCTAATAGGTAGTCTGGGGGTGGGGGAGACTTCAGGAGCAAGCTGTCCTTACAGGAACACACCTGCTCTAGGTAGGTATCCAGCAGACAGGTGTTGTGTAGCTCCACGTGATCAGCCTTGCCCAGCGTTGGCTTACAGCTGAATCCAGGCCTATTGTCCTCTTCATTTTTGCCTGCAGGGGATCCAAACTGCGCTGTCCTTGTCCTGCTTGAGGGGGCGCAGAACGGGAACTTTTGGCTGTAGAACTCAAGACGATGAGGCCGACGGCCCTGCCCCATGCGCTCTGGGGTGGGTGTCTTGTTCAGAGTTTGAGGTTTCTGAATCCAGCTTGTGGCATTTTCCCCAATGGATGTCAAGAGACTTTCCTCCTTACAGTAAAAGTTTCTTTTCTACGCTAAGACTCTATGCTTGCGAGTGGGGAAACATGGCCTGTCAGAGCTGCCCTGGGGTGGTGGGTGAATGTCCCAGGTGACTGGGCCGGGGTGCAAGTGGGGAGGTGTGGGCTAGTTCTGTGTTGTATTGTTGAAAAGGAACCTCAGGATATTAAACCCAGCCCTGCTTGCTGCTGGCTCCAGCTGGCAGAAGGGTCATGTAAATAGTTCTAAAAATCTGGCCCTTGTCTTTTGATTCAGTCCAAATTACAGCTAGAGTCATGCTGTGGCACAGGGAGAGATTACTTTCCACATGATGGGCTGGGACTGGGTAGGGGTCACTAGAAGAACCCGGTCTTACTTGTTTTCGTATTAGATGAATAGTCTGTTATTGAGGTGGCAGGGAGGCTGGTGGGGGGGACTTGACACAGGTCTGGAAAGAGAGTTAGGAGAGGAGGGCTTCTGCATAGAAGGTGGATTCTGTATAATGAGTGAGGGACCCATTCTTGGTCTAGTTCTGCATTGCTGAGTCTTGTGATCCTTTCCCCAAAGCCCCTTTGATGGAATCAAGCGGTTGCAGGCAAATCTCACCCATGCTTTTTAAAAATTAGGTACATTTCTAGCCCTCCTGGCTGCACAAAGAAGCTTGATCTAAGTCTGAAAGCTAGACGACCAAGCCAAAGACTCCCAGTTTTTTCTTTTAAAAAAATACCTTGTGATTTTTTAACCATCTCATGAATCTTTTGGGTTTAAGTTACGATTTTGGAATTTATGGAACTGGCCCCACTGCTGGCTGTACCAATGGCTTCCTAAGCAAATCTGTCAAACAGCAGTCAGCACCAGGGAAGAGAAGTTTCTGCACTGATGTCTTCATCAGGATACAACCCTCTAAAAGCTATTGCAGGGTTCCGCCATAAAGGCCCAAGCCCCAGCAGTTTCTATTAAGGCCATACTGACAGTAACTTGGCGCAGTCTGCTGGAATTTAGTGGTGGTTTCTCATGATAGTACACTCCAGCCACAACAGGGACTACACCCTGCCTGTGCCATAGAAGAAGGGATGCACGTGGCTGCAATGAAGATATTAAAGCCACAATTTGCTCAATCTAGAACACTGGTCAGAAACCTCTGGCACAGGTGCCAAGAATGGCACTTGAGCCAATTTTCATCAGCACGTGAGGTGTGTGCTCAGTGCCAGTCCCTCCTCCCCCATGCGGCCAGGAACTTGCTGAAAGCTATGCAACACATGGGTTAGCAAAAGACCAGCTCATGCTACCAACAACGGCCTAAACAATAAAGCTCTGCATCTTAATGTATTTATTAATGAAGCTGTTGTAAGTAGGACTACTAGTGACTTTAAAAAGTATCACCAGCACTCGGACTGGACATAGAGGTCAAAAGGTCAAATTTCGGTGCTCCGCCTTGGAAAGGTCACTGACCCCGGTATAGAAGCCCAAGGGACGAATGTTGCTATTCATTCATAAACGTAATGGTTAGACCCTAACAGTTTTATTCAAGAAATCTTCAATTGCTCAAATAGACATTTGTGTGAAAAAACTCATCAGGGGCTTCCCAATTTGGCTCACTGGCTGGCAGCTCACAGCCTCTGGAAGGAGTCCTGGGCTGGAAGCCAATCTAGAACAGTTCTGGCTCCTGAGCCCTGAAACTGGCAACAAGCTGGGTTTGTTTTCCACATTTGACCTGTAAGCTGAGTTCCTTCAGCTCTTACTGAAATAAAAATGCAGTTCAGACTGATTTCTGGGAGCAGGAATGTGACAAGTACCATGCAGGATTGGGCCTTCAATCTTTGACCCTTAACATGTTTTAAGGAAATGGAGGGCATTCTTGGGGTTATACTGATGTAAAAGTGGTGTTAGACAGTGTTGACTGACGTAAAACTGGAGCTAGCAGCCAGGTGACTGCTGGATGTGGTACACCTTTTGCCCTCCTGGACCAGTCCAGCCTATACAACAAACCCCCTGCTGGATCTGCAGGGCCCAGCCCAGGTTAGTACAAATAGTTCATTATATAATGTCTTGAGCCTACAGCAACTGTGATGGCGCACACAAAAACAATAAGCAACTCTGATGAGTTCTCCCTAATTTTCTCAGGATGGCGTCATACTTGATGAAGTTTGCAGTGGAAGTTCAGGCAATTTGGCGCCTGAAATTTACAGATTCCTATCACGCGCTAAATGTACCTTTTAGGAGTTCGGAATGACGCCTTTAATTTGAACTCCAAGTCTGCGACTTCCACAGCTAATGCTGCCAATGAGCTAAAAACATTTGAAAAAGGAGCTTTTGGAGATAACATGGCTTTTAAGAATGCCTCATTTGGCCACTCAGTCTTGCTTTTGCATCAATGGTCAGTATGCAGCCTGTTGATCGCTTCCCTAGGGACCTGTGCCTGTTATTTAAAATAGGTTTTAATCTGCACATGCCCTGACACTCCACACTACTTCCAAATCCAAAGCATGTAAAAATGTAAATGCGCCGATCATTTAAATCTGAGGCTGCTCAGTGTGGCTGGCGCTTGTCCATCATTCCATCACTTCTGGGGGGAGGAGGTGGGGTCAGAGGAGGAAGAAGAAAGTCCATTTATTAGAGCTGCACTTTGAAAGCAAATTAAGCAGAAGCACACCAGAGCATGTCAGCATTCGCTGAGCAGCTTCTCAATGGCCCATAAAACTGGACTAAAAATGCCCTGAGGGGAAAGAACCACCAGAGTCCAGAATCATACAAAAGGGCACAATCCTGAACTGTACCAGAGAGGTAGCCATGTTAGTTTGTATCTTTGAGAACAACAAGAAGTCCTGTGGTACCTTATAAACCAACAGATATTTTGGAGCATAAGCTTTCATGCGCAAAGACCCGCTTCATCAGCTGCATGAGTGGGGAGGGTGGTTTCAGAGGGGCATTTAAAGAGTGGGGTCCCAGTAAATGGGAGGGCCAGAGCTGACAATGGCTCATAAAACCGGACTAAAAATGTCCTGAGGGGAAGGACCCAACAGAGTCCAGAATCATACAAAAGTGCACAGTCTTGAACTGGCCTCTGAGGATGGGGCTGAAGTGCGTGTATCTTGGGTGTCCATTACTCCACAGTCAGACACAGCTTCCCTCTGGGGTAGAACCCAGTGGCTCTTTAATGGCACACAACATTAGCCAAAACATATGCAACTCTGCAATGGGTTAGGACAGGAACTGAAAACGACTGTCCTACGTAATTGAAATTGAAATGTACAGATGCAGAATACAATTCTCTGGGAACTCAGTAATGTGGTCATCTCATGAAAGTGTCAAAAATTGGCAGGCCCCGATTCCGGACAGCACAGAATCCCTGTTTAACACAGTCCTAAAGAAGACCAAGTTAAGCTTGCGCCTAAGGGCCGTCGAGTACAGAGCTGGAATTAATCGCGTGTGTCAGTGCTTTCCTGAATCAGGGCCACGATGACCACATGGGATCAAGGCCTGACTCCTGCGTAGTTTGAGAGATGAAAGGCTCTTCAAAATCTGTGCTCTGGGAATCTGCCTCCTCTGCAAGTATTCTAAGAAAATGTGCTGAGAGCACCATTGCAGCTAAGACGTTGTGATATGCCCTTGTCAACTGCGACAGCACACAAAGCGCATGGGGGAGGGGGCACAGCTGGGGAGGGCAACTCCCTGGCAGTTTTGCAGTAATTATGAGCTCATTTCTAGCCAGAGCAAGAAACCTCATCCTCAGACAAGCTCGAAAAATTGGATAATTATATCACAGTTATGCTAAAATAGCTATTTCCTAAATCTGGTGCTGAAGCAGAAGAGGAAAGACTCACCTTTGATGAAGTTAAAAAGAGAGCTAAACGAGCAAAATAAATCACTGATGCCATGTTCTGCCTCGCTAGGCTGAAAACTGAATAGGATAATAAAGTGCATCCTTGTTTTATAGAAATTGCTGCAACATGTCTCCCAGTGGGGAACGACTGAAGCATAGGATGAAATGCTTCAAATCAGCTATATCCCAACCCGCAATGGGATAATGTAATGTAAATATCAAGTGCCCAGGAAGGTTTTACTACTTAGCAAGGAGTCTGGATCTATGGGATTAAAACACAGACAGTTCTTAGTCTGCAGTTTATCGAACAGTCCATGAGTCTGCCAAGCCCACTAAAAGTCCATATGTGGGATAGATTAGACCAGTGGTGCTCCACCTCTTTGGACCAGGACTCAGTTATAATAATCAGTGGCCACTGCAACTGCTGTGAATAGCTTAAGGAGAAAATACTCAAGGATTTTGCCTTCTAAACATTTCTTACTCTCTATGCAGCGTTATCAGCCCCTGCTACCTTGTGCACTCAGCCGTAGCCTGACCATGGGACCTGTGGTTGCTGTTGCTTCCCACTGCTTTGACTTCCTCATCCATCATGCGGTGCTCTATGTGGCATCTGCAGGAGCATGGTACCACCCTGCACCTGTGTGCAGACCCAGAGCCTCTGCCCTCACTACCTCTGTCACCCTTCAGGGCGCTCTGTTCGGCTGCCCCTAAGGTACTCATTGTGCTGACTTTCTGGCTCCTGGCTCCCAAGCAAGCCTCATGCCTCTGCAGGGCCAGAATATGGCTGGCCAGCCCCACCTCACTGCAAGCGCCTCCGGGCGCCCATCGAAAAGTCAGACACTGGTCTTTGTCCAGTGTCAGTATTGAGCCCACAGCAGCTCCTCCACGCAGCTTTTGCCACAGTTGCTGCTGTTTCCACCCCAATGGTCAAGGCTGGTTACTGCCTCCACCCCCGGGCACACCCAGACTTGTAGCGGACTCTTGGCTGTGCAGAGCAGACATTGCCAGATTTTCTCTTTGACCTGACATTCCAGTCAAAACCCAGACACATGGCAACCTCCACGTCCTCAGAGCAGCTGGGCATGAGGAGAGGCCTCCATGCACAGCAGAAAGAGGTGGGTAGGCCCAAGAGTTCCTGCCACATCCCTTCCCAAGGCAGTCACGTGGGCAGGAGAGCTGAGGTGCAAGAACCCCACTCCCCAGGGCAGGCTTTCCCATAATTCTTTCCATGCTCCATTGGCTCATGGAGGCACCTGCAGTTCAAATAACTTTATTAGTGCGCACAGTCTGAACACACGGCGAAGTGTGAGACACGTCTCTTTTAAAACACTGTCTGCAAAATGGGATCTATTTTTAAAGTTTGCAGGCCTTGCCTACCTTCTGGGTTGTGACCCAGGGACTGGGAAACACTGGATTAGATGGACGGTCTTGTGCACACCTTGAAAGGTAACTTCTAGAGGGCATTTTGCCCCGTGGTATTTCATTATTCATTATTACATGGGGCTCTGGAGGTAGAAACCACAAATCAAGGCCCTTGTAACATGTAACAATGGGGGTAAAATGCCCAGAAATAGTCACATAATGAAATGTTCCATGATTCTATGTCATTTCTCCTGGCCTTGCTGGTGACTCAGGAACCTCCTACCAATCATTGCACCAAATTGTTCTTCAGTAAATTCCAGCCTGTTAGTCCACACGCCTGCAGAAATCAGCTGTGTTGGATCCGAGCCCAGTGTACAAGCTTCCCCCGGCTGCTGAAGAGGTATTTAAAGCCAAGTTATAGAAAGTAATTTCCTGGCTAGGAAGGGCAGTCAGATTTAACATCATACTGTATTTATTTGGAATAGCGCCTTTAGTGCTAAGGGAGCTTTCCCCGGCAGTTTTATACAAATTTTCAGATCCCTTGTTTGGAGAAAGGGGTTTGGTTTTGTCTAGAAAGATATATTTCATGTTATAGGTCAGAACGCAAAAAGCCCCGTTTAATGTGCTCTGTTTAAAACAAAGAACTTCCAGCACAACCCACAGTCAAGTTATAGCTGTGATTTCTGCTGAACAAGGCTAATCGCATTTTTGCTGCTTGACTTCTCTCCGTTCTCTTCTTTTTCGATCAGGTCTTCAGGATTCATGCTAACGTAGAAGTAGCCCATGATGGAGAAGATGATACACACGGCAAAGAGGAGGGCAGCGAACAGGACAAACTCCGCCCACTGAAAAACGAAAAGAACATCACACTTCATTGGAAAGCGGATCCTTAAAAGCAGCGTCTAGACTTTCAAGTGAGCTCATGAGGGAAGTCAAGAGTGACTCTTCTTGTCAGACATGTAGAGGCATGTCTTCCCTATACCAAGCTAATTATAAACAGATGGATTATAGATAAAACTAACTGGACTGATCTAATTAGTTTGAGTAGAGCTTCTCCTCGGAATCCACTCCGTTTAGTGAATGGGAACAAACACTTAACAGCTTGGGGGCTAGGCAAAAATCTATTCTTTTCCCCACGTGTTTAAGTTTAGGGTTAAAACTTAACTAGAAATCAAACCAATCCAGAGCCTTGTATGCAAGCCCCTCAGGATGGCAATGGTCTGCATACCACCCTACCCAAATCCAGCCCCAACCAATCTGAACCCCCAGGGACACCTGCCCCTCCAGGACTAATGGGGCTCGTCCTGACCAGTGATGACCCAGCTGTGGTGTGTGACAGTGAGGCTTGCCAGATTCTGATGCCTCTGGGGACTGGTGGTGCTAGAGATAGCAGCACAGCCCGCGGAGACTGAAATCTGCTGGGCTCAGCTGCCACCAGGGGAATGCAAGCAGAGAGCTGGCCTTGGGACTCTGGCAATGTCCTGACCCCGGCTTGAATGCGGTCGGTAATATTCTAAGCCATACCTGCTCCAGTGGTGCTGCTTGGGCTACAATGAGCACAATGACATTTCCAAAGGCCACGGTGAGCAGCCAGCCTGCCTGGAGTACTGATTTCATGCTGACAGGAGCCTGAAAATAACACAAGACTTGGGCTGTGGGTTTTCTTTTGTTTTCAAGTTCTGCTGCTTTTTCCTTCCTTGTTATTTCTCTGGGTGGCAGGTGCGTGGAGGGTGGGTGTTCCACAGAGAGAGGACTAAGATGGGCGGAGTTCTCCTTTCTACTTTGGTCAGGACCATGGGTGCAAGGTGGTTACCAAGGTGCTGAGCACTTAATTGTCTCTGATTTCTCCAAGCGAAACACCATGCCTCTTCCAACACAATGCTCACGCCAGATTCGGGGGGGAAGGAGACATGTCTGGGGAAGACCGGAACCCCAGCTGGCCCCTCTGCTGCAAGCCCCAGCGATTGTTACAAGTTAAGGCCAGAAATGATCACGTAGGCTGAACCCCCACATAGCACAGGCCATAGGATTCAAACCAGGAATGCAGCTGCTCTGGCCCAGCACTTTGCGGCTGAATTGGAGCATCTCTGTTAGAAAGAGACCTAGTCATGACCGAAAGTCTCCCAACACATGGAAAATTTACCCCATCCCTTTGTAAATTGTCCCAACGGTTAATTATCTTAAGTGTACTGTGTTCACAGTGTTAGCTCTGTAACAGCTGACTGGATCTTGTTTTGCCTTTGTCTGCTAGATGAGCCAGTCTGCAGCAGACACCTACTCTTCCTTTCTCTTTGCAAAGCACGTCTGAGTTCTTTTCGTCCCTCATTGCAGGGCAAGTTGTCCTGTAATTCCTTCTTAAAATTTTCAACATCATTTTAAAGGTGGGAAACCTGCATTTCTCTAGCAAGAATCAAACTGAGCAGACAGGAGTTAAAAAGGAAGCCTTATGAGCTCAGATCTTTCTTCCATTGTATCTGTTTAACCCGAATAACTGCAGTAAGTGTGCACAGCTGAAAGTGCAATGGGGCTAAGCGAGAATAGCAGCAAGGGCTGCTCTGACCTCCTGTCACAAGTCAGACTATCGACTGGTGTTCATTAGGTTCAGTAGAGCTTTATTGATTCCCACCAGCCATGAACAGAGTCATTCGTGGTATGTTTTGGCTGCTGGCTCTGGAAAGTGCGCACACAAAAACATGAAGAAGAAAATCATCTCAGGGGAGACTGAAGCTATGGCGTTCAAATTCTTCCCCTTGAAAAGAGACTGGCCCAAAGTCTAATTCTTGTTTCAGTCCTGGCTTGATGAGAGGTAGTTTGGGTAGAATTCAGAGCAGAATTTGGACCATCTCAGTTAACCATTTCCACAAATCTGCCTCAAAAATCCCAGTTATTTATATGTGCAACCCAATAATATTTTGCCTCATAAATCATGCTTCTATGGACCTCAAGGCACTGTCAATGCTTGACTAAATTTAGCCTCTGACACCTTCTCTGAGCTAGCCACATTGCTAACTCCATTTTAAACTGAAGCACTGCGATGTCACCACTAAGTGTCATGCCCAAGGCTGTGTTACAAGTCAGTGTCAGAGGCAAAAAAAAAAAAAAAGGATCAAACACAGGGCAAATACGCATGGATCCTCAGCTATCAGCCATCAGTCCCCAAATACAATACCTGAGAATAAGAGAATGCCAGTCCCGTAACGGAGAACATCACTTCCCCAGCTGATATTAACATGTACTGTGGCAACTGCCAAGCAATATGGACATTGTTGGCTGGGATATCTTCTGTCTTGTGTGCTTGAAAAGTGTCTGTAGAATTCTAAGTGGGAAAAGAGACAGACACAGTGATTAGCTGTTGACGTATGAGATCTATATTATATTGGCTTCCATGCACAATTTACCAAAAGTGAGTTTTCCTTAAAGAGTGAAGCAAAATTCTGCCCCTGCATTTGCTGGGTGGATTTGAACCGTGCCCTGCCTCTCAACTAACAACATTCTGGGCAAGTCAGAAGAGTGAGATATTTGAATTGATACACACTGCGCTGGTCCAAGAGAGGATGACTGTTCTAAACCTCTGCCAGATGGACTCAGACAGCTTCTTGTAAAATCTTCTCTAATGCTTTCATTTTGTTTCCCTGTGTGTCGGTCAAAGCTGCTCCGATTCAGAGAAAGATTTGAGTGGTAGCCAAGGAAAGACTGGAATACACTGACTTAAAGTCACAGCAAACTCTGCTCTTATGAAGAATATTCAGTAGAAAAATAAACATGCAGATGCAAATGGTTGCAAATCAAGAGAAGGAGTTTTAGAAAGTTGAAAGGGGGGGGGTAGAATTTCTGTACCTTACTCCCTACACCCCAAAGAAATGTCACTAATACCTTAGAGTAATTGGAGATTGATTAAAGTCAGATGGAGACAGTGTCCCTAGTGATTTCCATCTTTACAGTTCAGCTGTGCCAACAAGCCATACATAGTATGTAGTTTATTTATTTACCTAGCACCCACCATAGTGGAGCTGAGTGCCATAGAATTCATAGTAATAATCAGAACTGAGCTGGGCCTCAGTAGAAATGGCCACTAAGGCAACTAAAAAAAAAAAAAAAGAAGAGATGGTAAAATGGAGAGGTCAGGAAGTTCAACGGTGACTTAGTCAGATGGGAAGGCCTGGCTTAGAGCCTCAAGAGACAGCCACAGCGCAAACCTCTATAGATGGAGTCCCTGAATAGCAAATGCCCATCCCCATCCACTTGGGGACAGAGCAATATGGAGGACTTTGAACAGCTCAGGAAGAACAAAGTGGGAGGGGTGACCACTCAAGTATCTTGGACAACAATTCTTGAGGACCTTATGCAGCATGAGCACAACTTTGAGCTGAATCTATTGTCTGACCTCATACTGCTGCAATGTGTTACTCATTCCCTGGCTGTGGTTGGAGGGAACAAACAATGGGGCCAAACTCCAAAGCCTCCAGTTGGCCATTATCCAAGCTAAACTTTCTTTTGAAGAAGCTGAGTGAGAATGCCAGGCTTGTCCTCACTGGTTTGGTCACAACTGGCCATCTCTGCCACTGCCTACGGCTTCCCTCCATACCCATCTAACTGAAGCACTGCTGAAAATCTTGGGACTAGTTCATGCTTTCTCTGCGTTGGTACAATAGTGGCCAGTCACCATGTGGACGAGCAAAAGTGAAATGAACATCCCTGAAGTTCAGTGGCTGAGCTGGAAGAAATGCTGCAAAAATCTTAAGCAAAGAGCAAACACAAGAAAGGGGCTGGGGAAATTATTCCAATTTTAGTAACATAAAGAGGCGGTGCTAATAATGTGGCTCAAGAAATGTGTTTGTTTACAGCACGAGTTTGCACTGGTGGCCCCTTGCCGATGGAGGGTAACAATAAGGAAGTAAACAAAAAGCAGTCACATAGATTTCTCTTCATCTATGCGATGGGTTTGCAGGAATGTATGGAAACAACTCGTCTTGTGTGCAAAGGGGAACAATCCCTTTTGTCAAATAAGAATCTCCATCTCCGAATACACGTTTAACAATTAAAATGGATGTACTGGCGGGGATAGTCTGCTCACGGCTCTCCTGAGTCCCCACCAGCCCCCGCCCCCCGAAGTTATTTATGTCCCCTGTCCAACAAGGAGTTTTCTAAGCAAAACAAACAAAAGAAAGGTCCTTTTCTCAGGGGGTGATTCCCTGGTTTATTCATTCTCTCAGGAGCACCAGGCCACTGTCAGAAGACAGGAGACTGGGCTGAATGGACCTTCGGTATGACCCAGTATGACCATCCTCATTTTCGCTTTTCCTTATGAGATGGGAATTCAGATGAAAGAAAAGGCAGGCACAGGTGGCCTGTCTTCTAGATAGTCTTTTGCAAGTCAGTCCCTTTGGTCTTGGGCTTTCAGCAGGTCTATGGCCTTTAATTAAAGTCTAACTCTAGCACCCCCCACCCGCCACTCCAGGGCCATTCTGCTCTACTGCTGGTCCATGCAATCCCAGGGGTGGTGAGACTTGTGGCTATGACCTCCTTAGCTGATATCTCTCTGTGGTCAGCAGCCTCTGTTCAGTACCGGCTTCCTGTGGCAGGTTTTCCCTTTTTAATCGCTCTCCTCCCCTGCCCTGCAGGCACAGCTAGCCTCACAGGTGTGCCTCGTTAGTGCTGAACAAACCCAGAAGAGCTCATTAGTCTTCTCTCCAAGGGCGTGAGAGTGCCCCTGCAACTAAGTCTAGTTTAAGCCCAGTACCCTCAGTCTCAGAACAGTAACAACTGCCTACAAATTATGGGCTGGTCCTGAGCTAGTGCCAATCGGTGTCACTCCACTTAAGTCAATGCAGCTGCACCAGTTTACATGACTGATGATCTCTGGCCCATGATGTTGCAATGAATCTCCATCCACTTAGAACTATCCAGATGTTACTTTTCTGTATCGCACCAACCATTAGGACAGAATCCATATTCTTGTGCCTCCAAAGACCAGACCGCTAACATTTAAAATGAAAGCAAAACTCCAACTTTCCAGCCCCATGATTCATAGCAGAACAAGCCTGAGTCCATCCAGTAGAGGGCAGCATTGTGCACGCATACGAGTCAGCTGATTTCAGTGTGATTATTTACGCTATAAAAACTACCCATACGGACTCACACCACTGATAAGATGAGTTGCGGAGATAAGAAAGAGGAACCTTCACAGAGGATAAATACATAAGTGGGCCAAAAGCCAGGTGCTGGTTTGCAAAATCGGAGCAAGGTTGTTAAGATAACCAAGATTGTAGAAGTCATCTGAGCAAAAAGATACCAGGCAAATGCTGCTGTTATTAATTGTGGCAAATGCAGATAGGAGTCACTTGGCATATCAAAGATAAATGCATAAAGTGTGGAATGTGTGCAGTTCAGAGGTGGAGTTCAGATTATATTCTCAAGGATTTAGTGAATGTGACTCCTGGACTAGCCATACAAATGCTTATTCATAAAGACGATGGCATACGTCTATTTTCTTTGGGATTGTACACACCATTCTAGCAGCAGCTGGTTATTTTCTGGTTGCAGTTTTTAACTTAGGTCATTGGCTTTCCAGACACAGATGGATCCTATTAATGACCCAATTGAGAAACTTTATTACCAGGGAGTAGCTAACAGTACTCCGTAATCCAAATCACAAGCTTGTGGTCAGAGACAGAGAGCAGAGCTGAGCCACGTGTCCCATAAGACCTAGCTTATATGTATGGCTGAGCACTGGAAAGGCTTAAACAGTAATTGATCTGATCACATTTATATACTTAGCCTTTGCCAAACAGAACAGAAGATCTGGGTAGTGGCAATCAGTCAGAGGAATCTGCATGGCTGCAGGGTGCTCAAACACCAGCAAGAGCTGGTTTATTCATGATACTTTCTTTTCCATCATCCTAAACCGGACAAGTATAAAGGCTTTCCTTGGCTAGAGCCCAAACTCACCACATAGACCCCAACTGAGGAATGGAAGGACAGAGACAGGTCTTTCCAACCTAACTCTCAGTTTTGCACACTGCCCCCATCTAAGAGCCACAAGATAGATCATTACGGACTAAAAATTGGACTTTTGGGTCTAAGGACATGGCAGAAAGCTTCTGCAAAGTGATGTGGGCAAGGGGGTTTCGATAGGTGGTCTTTTCAGTGGCTACAAATAGAGAAGTCTATAATGTCTCATCCAAAAGATGGTGTCTCCAGCAGCACAATGTGACCTACGCGCATGCTGTGTCAGTATTAAGTCAGTGCAAACAATGTTGCACAGTAAAATTGCCGGGGCAATTCATGGATCACATGATTTTCCAAGGAGGATTCCCATCCAATGTGCTGGCCAGGCCTTACCCCTTCTTTAACTTGAAAGATCTGAGAAGATGACAGCTTCTGATGAGATGGCCACAGGCTGTACCAATTCACATGGGTGGGTACCAGAACTCTTGCTGAAATTCCCGTTGACCCACATATAACTGGACTCTTTTAAATGGCTACTCCCTTGTTTGTATCAGGGCAAAGGAACAGATAGTTCCCAGCGTAAGAGGAGGAGCACTGACAGATAGGAAAACAGAATGGGAACAACACGTTAACCTCAAAGAGTGACTTACTTTAGTTATAGCAATGGTGTACGATGCTCCAAAGTCAAGCAGGCCTAGATCCAGGGTGAATTCTCCAGTTCCAGTTTTGCATTTTACTTTATTGTATCTCGATAAAATAACAAAGTACAGGATTTCCTGGGTTAGTTTAATATACAAAGAGTACGGAACACGGCCATTAAAAATACACCTAACATGGACTAGGGGGAATGAATAGCCTACAGTTATAGTCCTATAAATCTCCCTAGGAAGCCAGAGCTTTTCCTGCTGCTTTGAGCTGCCTCCCTTTTAGGGCCACTTCCCAGGTATTGATTAAAATTCATCTTACGGCACATTAAATTCCTGGCATTTTTAATAATTTCTGCTTCCATCTGGCACTGATCTCCTTATTTCCTAGGTTCATTTTTCTTACCTATGAAGTCCTATTCCTTCAAGGATTGTGGACCAGACAATTCAGCAGGGCCCAGAGAATCTTTAACTCTATGAAGAAAATGAGCTCTCTGCCTCCACTATCTAATTAGCCATTTGCTTTCAAAAGCTCAGGACTAGCCATGCGACATGCTCTTTTTCCTGTGGACAAGTGAGAGATCCATCCAGATGCACAGGGGCTAGGCACAGTCACCAGAGTGGAGGCCAAGTCTCACTCATTCCAGCAATATAGTTCTTCATCGGGGGGAGGGTGAAGTTGTGCAAACTTTTCTTGAACCCAACAGGTGCCAGAGTGATGGGCCCCCAGGAGTACTAGTATGTTCAGTACAGATGGCATTGCCAGCCCTGAAGCCAGCAGAGACAGCCTGGAATACCAGCGTGAAATCTCCCACCTGGGCTCCACCATGATGTGGTACAAAAGCTGAATGGCCATGAATGTTGTGAGCCCCGCATGCTTGTTACTATTGCTGTGCCTGGGGCTTCTTGTAGGGCTTCTTGTTCCTCTGCCTCCTGTTCACCTACTGCCATCAAATCACACACCAGATCCGCACGCCTTGCCCATTCCCCTCCCGCATTTCCCAGATAACACAGAATAAGAATTGGGTTGCAAGTGGGAGAAAGTCACACAATGGCCCCCAGACTGACTTGGCCCGGCCCTGACAATAGCTAAACTGGGCCAAGCTGTGACATCTTTATTCAGGTAACGTAAAGCCAGCTTATGGGCTTCCAAATTAGCTCCCCTCACTGTATCCAAATCAGTTCATCTATTATAAGCAGTCTTGGCATTTAGCAGAGGTGGAATTAATCCGAGCGCTGATCACATCAAGGGACATTGTTCTGCAGGACACCCTGTGGAGTAACAATACTGCTTCCCTCCAAATCTATATGATTGGGACAAGGCTCTTCATCTGCTCTCCAACTGGCCAACACTTCTGCTTTTACAAACATGGTGCTGAAGGACCTTTATGTTGGCCTGGGAGAAGCCCCAGCTAGCCCAACGGAGAAAGGGACTTGAAGTAGACTGCAGGCAAGATAAGGAAACTTACCTTCCCCTGTCTAAATTTGTATAGTCTGAAACACTGTAGTTCTTACTAACTCTGATGACTGACACTTTGCCAGCGGTGATGTTGACATCTTGGTCCAAAGTATTAATGAATCTGCAAGGAAGCCATATTTTATTATGGTGTTATCTAAATCCAGAGAAATGCAGCACTAGGTCTCTTCCATAACTTACTCAATATCTCCTAATGCAGTTCATCCCTTTTCAGTGCCATGGCCTGCCAAATGCTAATACTTAAGCCTGAGCTGTTGCCCACTTATTCAGTCTATGATTAGTTTCCAACCTTCATACAATTAAGCCCCTTGTTCCTCTTCTGTCCCCCTACCCTCCACCACCAAGCAGTAATGGCCACTGCAGCCCCTTTGTCTCCAGTGACTCCAGCATTAGAACTTACAGACAATCTCTGCTGAGACACTTCCATAAACTGACTGGCAGCACTGCTCCAAGAGGAAGGAGGTTTGACCTCTTCCAAAGAAACTGGGTCTTGTCTGCACTAGAAGGTGTCGACCAGTGTAGTGATATTGGCAAACCCTCCAAATCAACATGCAGTTCACACTGAGGCTGTGTCTACATTTGCATTCCTCTTTTAAAAGATGCATGCAAATGAGGGAAATCAAAAATGCAACTAAGATGCAGATTTATGTATCTGGGGCCTCATTTGCATATTCTTCTTTTGAAAGAGCTTCTTTCAAATGAAGAAAAGCAGTGTAGACAGGGCTCTTTCAAAAGTGAACCCCATCTTCGAAAGAACGCTTCTTCCTTTTTTTTCATGGGAAGAAGGGGTCTTTCGAAGATGGGGTTTACTTTCAAAAGAGCCACGTCTACAATGCTTTTCTTCTTTTGAAAGAAGCTCATTCAAAAGAAGAATATGCAAACGAGGTGCCAGATATTTAAATCTGAACCTCATCTGCATTTTCAATTTCCCCCATTTGCATGCCTCTTTCGAAAGAGGAATGCAAGTGGAGACACAGCCTGGGGATGTGTTCTACATAGCAAAGTTATTTTGGAATAACAGCCACTATTCCAAAATAACTTTGCAAGACTCTACACAGCAAAACTGCTGTTTCAAAATAATTTCAAAACAGCAGACAGCTTATTTTGAGTTTTGTAAACATCATTCTTTGAGGAATAGCACTTATTCCAAAATAGATATTTTGGACTAGAGGCAGTGTAGACAGGGAAGAGGGGCTATTTTTGAAATAAACTATTCCAGAATAGCTTATTGCAAAATAATACTGCTGTGCAGACGTAGTATTTCGTACTAGCATATAGACATAGTATTTCAGGTTAGAGCCCCGGGAAGCACACTATTTTGGAATAAGTTTAGCTTATATTGGGGTTTCCCTATAGCGTAGACGCAGTTTTCCAGAATAGTTTATTTTGGAATAAGCTATTCTGGAATAACTCTGTAGCGTAGACATACTCTGGTGATACATTTGTCTCAATAGCTTATACCAGTTCTGAGTGAAATAAGTTATACCAGCAAAAAGACATTGTTGCCAGTAAACAGCATACCTGTGCAAAGCAAAAAGCGGCCCTGTAGCACTTTAAAAATTAACAGTGTAATTTATTAGGTGATGAGCGTTCCTGGGACAGACCCACTTTTTCAGAAAGCTCATCACCTAATAAATTCTTTTGTTAGTCTTTAAAGTGCTACAGACTACTTTTTTGTTCTGTGAAGATGCAGACTAACACAGTTACCTCTCTGAGCATAGCTGTGGTTTTGCCAGCACTCTATGTTGAGCGCAGTGTGGTTTTTTTTCCCCCACACTACAACAGATGTTGCTAATCTGCCTAAACTTTTAAGTGCCCATCAGATCTAAGCAGTAGAGGTGCTTACAATTTTTTTTTTTAAATAAAAAAACGGCTTTTTTCATCTACATGGGAGTTCCCATAGCAAGGACTGTTTCAACACATTCTTTTTGAGTGTTCATTGAAAAGCCAATGTCGTTTCAGTTACCAAAACCTGAAACATTTTAGGTGGTAAGGAAAAATATTTTCAGTAAAAACTAAAAAGCTTGGTCAAGCCTTCGAAATTCTGCAGTTTCTAAGCTGCCAAAAACTGGGCAAAATGTTAAAATACTTCATTTGCAAATAAATAAAACCACAGTTTTCTCCATGAAGCCCTCAAAATTTTTGAAGAAAAAATTCAATGAAAATGAAAAGCTTTTTATTTTGTCAGATTTTTTCCCAGGAAAATTAAATATCATCCTGATCAGCTCTGCTAAGCATGTCTATGGATGCTCCTTCACAGTGGTTTACTAGAGTCAGCTAACCCACCAGGCAATGACTGACACACTCAGTCCTGGGACTGTGCTCCAAGATATCGGGCCGTGACTGATGTGTGCCTTCAACAGAGAGGTTCTTCATCAGACCTTCCCTCCAACAGGCACCTGCGCTGCAGAGTTTGAAACCAGTGCACTGGTTCCCAGTGGTCTGTGCTGCTTCTGCAGCACCTGGGCACAAATGGTAGGGGAGAGCAGGTCTAGGGAGAGGCATTCTAGAGAAGGGTGGAAAGAGGGTACAGCCAGGGCAGATCAGCACATGACAGATTGTCAGTATTGTGTAAGGCACTGAACAAATCTTATGGATTTAAGTTATACCTGACTGAATTTGGGTTAGCACCTACAGGGTACCCAATATTAACAATAGACCTGTGTATGTGTTGTCCTGACACTTTAAGTACCTACTGTCATAGGAGAGTGGGGAGGTAAATGAACTCCCTAAGTTATCAACTTTTTCATGCCATCCCTCATGGGGACAAATGCACATATTCATTCCAGCTGGATTCTCTGGAGACCACCAGACAAAGAAAAGACTTTTGGATAAATAAGCCAGGTTCAGATGAACTCAGGGCCTTCCTCATGGTCCAGCACATAGGCAGGACCCCAAGTCCATGGAGGGCCCCAGATCTCAGGGGAGAGTCGGGAGCACCTCACCTACTAAGACCATGTGCTTGTGCTGATCTGAAGTTCTGATGCACTTGTAACCACCAGGATGCCCCTGAAGAGAGGTATGAAAACACTGTACTTGCCAGAGCCCAGGTGAGAAATGGGGAGGTGGGATTAACCTGAGAGGTGATTCTTTCATAGTGTTTAATATGTTTTCTCTTCCAGCTTAAGAACAAAGTAGGCTGGCTTAGAAAGATCTGTGTGGTGACTTATATCCATAGCAATTAGGCTTCTCTCCGTCTCTGAAGAGAAAACAAGCACCTGTTCTAGGGAATCTGTCCAGACTAGGAATACCCTGGTCAGAAGGGAGAGAAACAAATGCCTCCCCCCACGCCAGGCAATAGCTGGGCAGGAGAAGCTGAGCATGGGTGCCATAGCTGTGCCACTCAGCAGAAACACCCTGAACTCTGACACAGCACTTCTGCAAAACTCCACAGGGAGCACTGAAACCAGGACACAAGTTACATCAGCTGCTTGCCAGAGGGCAAAAGCAGAAAGGGGAAGCGCAGGTGTAACTGGAGCTTAGTGCAGGCACCTCTTGAGCTCAAGCTGCAGAGGACACTTATTCTTTCCTGTAAAGTGGTCTAGGTGCCTCTACATGGGACGGTTAACCACACTTGGGTGTATGGGTTACATAGTCAGCCTCCCATGAACCTTGGTGTGCGCCAGGCAGCAATGCCAGCACTAAATCAATTCTTGGGGGCCTGGTTTTCTCCTGCTCCATGCCTAGTGTAATCCCCTGAGCAACATACAGGTGAAACTCTGCCATTGCTTGGAATAGAGAATTCTGGGTAGCTAGCTGAAGACAGATGCCTACGACAGATGCCAACAGACCCATGTTGCCAGCACCATGGATTGAACCTTCAAGCATAGAGTCTAAAGCCCTCCACTCTACCACATGAGCTCGAGGCCAGCTGGCTCTCAGTCAAGACTGTAGAGCAGAGACTTCACTCACCCTAGTATGAGGTCTCAGTACCTCTGGGTACTACATCTGCTTGGGCCAGTCATGACACAAGGTGCAGAAAAGGAGCAAATCAGGACTTAGGCAGGTTGGGATGAATGATCATTATGGGTTGGACAATTTCCAGAGCAGCCATGACAGGCCTAGGTAGCCCATGTTGTTTACTAGCAGTTGCTGCCAGGTCAGGTACAGCAGAAGGAGAGAGTGTACTCCTCCTTCAAAGTGACAAGAAAGCAGCTTTTTTTTCCTTACCATCTGAATCCTGAATTTCTTAGGAGGTGACTACGAATAACGCCTGATTCTGCAAGGCACGTTGGAGGGGAGTTTTACAGCTCACCGAGGACGGAGCCAAAGCGGCTGACACCTGAAAGCTCCTCTCACTCAGGAATATTGATTGGATTCCAAATCTGGCTGAGAAGGGCATCCAAGTTACATTCCCCCCAATGCCCCCTGAGACAGAACCAAAAACACCAACCCGACAGCAGTTCCCACCTGACAGCTGCCTGCCCCTTGGTGGGTTTGTTTTCCATGTCTGTGATCTAGAAATAAATCAAATAAAGAATTACGACTGTTGCAGGGGAAAATGCAGAACCCAGGGAAGTCATGAACCTGATCCAAAGTCCACTAAAGTCAGTGGGAACCTGCAACAGGCTTTGAATCGGAACCTAGGGATGAAACCTGGTCCCACTGAAACTACTGGCAAAATTCTAATTGACTCCAAAGGGAGCAGAATTCATAGGTTTTAAGGCTAGAAGAGACACTAGATTAATCATCTACTCTGTTCAGTAAAACAAATGGGTGTTCTGTGTGTTTTTAGTAAAGATGTGAAATAACCGGACCCGCTGCCATTCCATTGATGTTCTTATTCTCTGCCTGGCCCCGGAGTCTCTTTTTAATGTCATTGCTGTACAGAAGTTCCAGAGACTCAGCTTCCCTAGCTTCTCTGGTCCAGCCCGCTGCAGCATACGCCAGTTTCAACAATACCCAGCTGCACAGATTCCATAAAATCTGCTAGTCCATTAATCACCAGCAGAGCTGAATGCACATCCAATGCTGGTCGCTGAAAAGGCAAATTTACAGCATCTGCGAGCAACCAGGCAGACCCTTCAACTGAGTGAATGAATTAATAAACCCATCCCCCCATCACGTCATCTCACCCATTGAATTAACACTGTATTTACACTTCACTTACTAAGTGGCTTGATAGGTTTCCCTCGGATTTATAGACAATTAAGCTGTATACTGCCTTTTCCTCCACAGTGTGTTTTGAAGTGAAAACTATTCCTAAGGACTGCAGTTCGAATTCCAGGGTTTGCTGTTGATCGTTCAGCGTTAATTTGGAGTACTTGGCTGGGTCCTGCAAAAAGGAAACAGGCTGTTACATATTTTCTTCATGAGAGAAAATATCTAGCTCTTCCTAGGGAACTGCAATCCCATTCTGATTTCCAGGAGCATTGTAGGGACACATTAGTAGGGCTGGGGAGGGGCTTATTAAGGTTATCTAGAAGCATCCCAAGCTTCTGGTTAAATGGCCTATGTTGACCTACATGCTTGAAGCTAGCCTGCTCCGAGCAACTCACTGCTCAGGGCAAACTCTGTGCTGACTGTTATAACAGGAGAGATCATCCTCTGGGCTCTATAGCTACAAAAGAAACAAAAGCTCAACAGCTACAAAGAAACTTATGGCTAGTCAGTGGCTGATGCATTATTATGATGAACACCTAACAAGGCTGCACTTGGGATCCTGAAAGAAGAGAGAGTTAAGTTGCCAGGTTCAAGTTTAAATAACCCTTCTCCCCGCCCCCTTTTGTGTTCTTTCCAAGTAAACACATTTCAAATCTAAAATCCAGATCCCAGCAGTCACGTTTCATTTATATCTAAGCAATGAGACAGATTGAATGTGAGGATTTTTTTCTCTCTCCTGTACATATTCATCCTGGGACAATTATCCTTTATTCCTAATTATAGGTGAATGCAATTAGCCATCTGTTCATCTTTGGCTTCAATGCATCTCAAAAAAATAATCTCTTTTTAAATTTTGCCACCAACACAGTGTTCTGTCTCCAGAAGGCAACTGTGTGGCTTTCCTTCCAGGCAGGGCTGGCTCGGGGAACACCAGGTAGCAGCTTTCAGAGTCTCTAAACATATGGGTGTGTGAAGGATTCCTCTTTCACGTGGGAGCCAAAGGGCCCCACTTGCTGAGATGACACATGAGCTTTCTGTGCATTAGGAAGTCCATGTGGGATGTATTCAATTTAGAAGAATACAAATTTGGGCTAATATATGCTGCATACATTATCTGAGGAGGCATTATTCTCCTGCTGCCACTGTCTGAGGGCCTCATCTCATGCCGTTGATGTCACTGGAGAAAATCTTTTTGCTTTCAGTGGATTTTGCATCAAGCCCAAAATCCCCAAATACAGTCTTACCTGGAAAGCGTCAGTGGGTTGCTGGGAAAGGTCTTGGCCTTGGATTTTCACTTCCACTTTCTCATTTGCCAAATTCAGGACCTGAATTAAACTTTCTTTTGAGGCAAGTGTGGGCAGAGTGGCTTCCTGATAAAAACAAAATGCTCTTGGTGCTACTTGTACCCTTCATTATAGCAGCAATATTCTACCCTCTGCAGTGATAACGGTATCAGGTTGCCAATTCCCTATCCTCTCCTCAGGACAAGTTGCACTGTGAGACAGCTGGTCATAATCATGACTTAGGAAGAAGTGACTTGGCAGGAGTCTCCCTTCCTGATCTACCATTCCTTGGAAAGGTGAACTTCCCACACACATACGGCACCTCCATCAAATACATGAGAGATGATCGGAGGCCTCTCATATTTTTCCCTGCATGGGCAGAATAAATTTTGTTATGTGCACCAAGACATGTGTGGATGTGCACCACCAATAGACACACATGCTGCCCACTGTGGGAGCTGTGTTGCATTCTGCTAATTAACTGGGCAGTACCTGACTTTCTTCTGAGTGGTCATCCAACCACTCAGCTCACAGTGAACACGGCAGACAATGTGTAACTGGGATACTTCTCCAAAATAGTTGGAGCCAAGTGGATTTTCATGCGTCCATTTCACAAATGCAGAGGTTTAATAGGACAGTGAATTTTCGTGTTCTGTAGAGTGAGAATGATAGTGATATCTACGGGTAAGGTTTTGGAAAGCACTCTGCACCAATCTACCTCTAGTCCCATTGACTTCAACAAGTTTAAATCCCATTGATTTCAACTGGGAGCACAATTAGGCTGTGCGGTGTATTGAGTCTCTATGAGATATTTCTAGATTATCTACACCATCAAGTGCTATTTAGATACATCTTTCTACTTATCAGTTGACATAGAGAGGAAAACAAACATAATATACACTTAGAGACTTATGGGAAATAATTGGCTAGAATGAGCTTTTCAGAAGCCTCCAGCTTGCAGACATTATTTGCAGAGCTAAAGCAAGTCTGGTTTTAATGACTTTTAGGTGGCTGCAAAGAAAGTTACAATGGTCTAGGTTGATTCTGATTTTCTGGTCTGAGGTTATAAATCAGATATCTTTGATAAACATTTGAATGACAAAACCATTTATGGAGTCTGTCCTCTACCCAAGGGTGTAATTTCTCATTGGGAAATGAATGCATCCTGGGACTGATGCTAAGCTGGAACTCTCGTTGATTGCAGTGACAGAGTTATGCTTGTGCAAGGAGACCAGAATGGGGATGAAAACTTAATCCATAAAATGTCATTTCAGCATGTGGTTTGCTAATAACTTCATGAGAGCAGCAGTAAATAAAAGTTCAGTTCTATGGGAAAGTAGAGGATTCCTCTGTTATCAAATATATCTTAAGGGGTTGTGTCTTTTATCAGTCTCCACGAAAACTTTAAAAATTAATGTCTTCCTTATTTTTCATAAGATCAGCCTATGTCTGCAAAGTACCTGCCATCCTCAGCCTAGAAACAGCCAATAGCAGTAACATGGATGACAAACATGCAGCAATTACAAGCAATTAGAAAAAATGGAAAATAGGAGAACCTTGTTAATAACAAATGACTGTACCTAAATAAGTCTGGGTACATTCAAACCTGTTATTATTGAATAAATTATCAGTGCAAACAAAGCAGATCTTAATGTAATCATATGGAAAGGAATAGGAACATCCCTACTTAAACCCAGCTAGGCTAATACTATAGACAGGAGATCAGATATACTACCTGTTTGAAACTAGCTGCTGGTCATAATTAGATGTTTGTAGTGTATTTTGATGATAGAAAGCACTATATACAGGTTGAACCTCTCTAATCCAGCACCCTCAGAACCTAACTGGTGCCAGACAAGAGAATTTGCCATTGCACTGGAGGTCAATATTATCTAGCAGAATTACCAACATTTTCACAGGACAAACTACAGCTCAATAACACCACAGAACACTGCAAGCCAGGACGGGTGGCTGGAAACAAACTTTATAGGACCGCAGGAAACTTGGCCATACCCATGATGAGTGGTTATCCAGCTAACTAGAATCATTCTGGATTACAGATGTTGCCAGATTAGAGAGGTTCAATCCATATTATAATCTAATACAGATGACTGGCACATCTGAATGGCAGAGATTATTAGAAGGAGAGAGAAGCAGACAAGATGATAAGTTATGAAAAGTATTATACTGTGTGTGTATATGGATCCATGTCCAAATAAAGCAAATGGTTCCAGGCCATATTACCAATGAAGGAGATCAACCTTTACAATAACTGCATGGAGTATTATCAAATCATCATCATCATCATCATCATCATCAAAGACCACGGGCTCCAATGGACATTAATAAAGTTGCCCAGTGGAAGCTATGCATCTGTGGGGGTTTGTAGATATCACCACACATGAAACTGCTCCGTACTTACATTTACTTTGACTTCTACAATGGCTGCCACTGCAAACGCCAGAGCTGCAAGGATCATACCCACGGACATTTTTTTAATAGGCCTGCAGAGTGAATGGAAGACGTTTCATTAAAAATAATGTAATGTAAAATGTGCAGCACCATTCCTTGTAGTTAAAGATATTCCAAAGTCAAGTACTAAGCTGTCCAAACAGGTGGCATTGTGGATGATCAGCTGTTGAAACTGACAATCATTTCACATTAAACTATTCTATTATACAGTACAAGACCAGCACTGAAGCCAATTAAAATTGATATGCCATGAGAAAAACTCCGTGCTTGCATGTTTCATATTATCTTTTTCCTAGCTCTTCTAGTGGGAACAGATCATAGCATTAGGTTAACTTATAGTGCTGAAAGAAGTACCACAAATGATCTATCTTCAACTCCTTTGGGAAAGACAAACAAGTAGCTGGCTATTTAGCTGCAGTCTTCAAGAACAAAAAAAGAATTTTCATCATCAAAACTCCCAACCCTCTGTATCATCAGTGTTGTGATTTCTCATGCAAATACGTTAGAGTCTGATTAGACCTGGCTTCTGTATTTTGTGTAAACTGAGAGCAATTCCTTGGCAGTCACACAAAATCAACTGAGCAGGAGCCAGGTAAAGTGAAATCTGAAGTCAGCCCCAGGCTGAACATTTAAATTAGAGCTAGGCCTCAAACCACAGCAACTCTGGATGCTTATGTGACCCACACGTCTTCTAGGCCTTGCTGCACTTTCCCCACACAAGCATCTTGATCTCTCAGAGACTGATCCAAGGGCCACCAAATTTAATGGAACACCTCTGAGCACAAGAATTGCCAATGAGTTTAGCTGCCTTCCTCCTTGGAGGGGCCAAAGTGGGGATAGCCCTAGAACAGGAAAGCGGTTATTTAAAGAGCGCAACCAAGACTGAGGGATGAAATTAAGAAGCAATGATGGCTGCTGGGGAAAAATCACTCTCAATGAGATCTGCTAGCACTTGAGACACTCTGCCAAGGCTCAGGAAATTCCCCTTGCATGAGACATTTACACTGAACTAAACAAAGCCCTGGTGAACACTCAGTTGGGAGCAATACGGCATCCTCCATAGGAAACAGCCCTCTGGTTCAGAACTGGAACAGCCAATCTCATTGTTCTTTTCCCTCTGCAATGTTCATTGACTATGGTGGTAGCCTGGGCAGGCTGACAAATGCAGGACAGAAGGCTACGTTAGAAGCACGAATAGGGAGCAGAACGAATTGGCGCTCAGATGTCTCACCCACCTCATCTCAGATAAACTTATTTTTTCTGGGGGTAAAAAAGCTGCAAAGGAACAAAAAAATTGGCTGTGTGCACTGCCCCAAATACTTACGTGAAATTAAATCTGCATTTGCTGATCAAGGGATAGAGCACAACGTCAAAAATTGGGATGAAGATCAGAATCAAGAGCGGATTCAAGAACTGCAACACCAATGAATGGGAGAGATTAGGAAATACAAAGTGACATACAGTAACTAAACCCATAAAACAGAAATAATTCCATTATAGGAATGATACAAGCCAAACCACTCAAAACCTCCCTTAAAAATATAATTGTCCTTTGCACTTCAATAGTTTTTTCTATTTCGGGTTTACAGATATGAACATATTCATCCTTACAAGAGCCCTGATGGTGAGTAAATATTCTAAGTCTAGTATTACAGATGGGGAAGCTGAGATACTACATTTCTAAAGTGCACAAAGAAACACATTGTTAAGAGAGATGGGGGAATGTCTAAAGCTCTCAATAGGGAATCGACCCTGAAATCCAGATGCTTAATCAACAACGATGCAAAAATCTTGGGTTTTCAATATCAGTTAAAAATCACAAGGTTAGAGACTCTTTTTGTGAGGTTCCCAACACAGTCTCATGAGAGCAGCTTCTGTCCTGGGACTTCTCCTGGGTGCACGCTGCCAAATAGCAGAAGACATGCAGGGAAATGAACAACAGGTGTGGGGAGCAAACATCAAGGCACATTCAGTGTGAGTTTTGAGTGACAATTGCAGGGAAGAGATGACTCTGAATTTCCCTGAAGCAGGTCAGCCGCCCCTAGAGAGCACACAAGTGCTGTAACCAACTTAAAATTACACCTTCCTGGCAGGAAGGAAGAGGGAATTTTTCTCTACTGAGGAGGTGCTGATCACAGCTAAGGGATCAGGGGAAAGGAGAGGTGGCTTGTGCCATTTTTTGCCAGAAGCTGCTGGTTCTGCCATTAGTGCGCACTCGAGCAGCTCAGAGACCCACCCTACTTTGTCCCCAGACTGCAAAGGCCCTGAGGAACCCTTACGATGAGGCAGCGAAGAGTCAGAGAAGAGAAATGCCATGGCCCCACACACCCAATCCAAACCCATGCCCTTCAGACCCTGCCAGTGTTGGCGGTTCCTCAGGGGCAGGGCAGGGGGGTAAAAGTGGCCATTCTGCACTGGTTAGCAAACTCCTCTGTGCCCATCCACTTTGTGCCAGCATAATGTGACTGCAGCACAATCATTTGGCCTTGCCTCAGAGCAGGAGGCTGGACTTGATGACCTCAAGATGTCCCTTCCAGCTCTACTTTCCTGTGATTCTCTGAATTCCCTCTAAAGTGCCTGGTTGTTTTACAGGAACTCGGTTACTCAGCAGAATTCACCTGGCAGGGTAGGAAATGCCCCCCAGTGTGAGGTGAAGTTCGAAGACTTGAGGAATGTCTCACCCAATTAACAGCAACGAAGGGTCCTGTGGCACCTTATAGACTAACAGAAAAGTTTTGAGCATGAGCTTTCGTGAGCACAGACTCACTTCATCAGATGCTGGTCTTGGAAATCCAAGACCAGCATCTGATGAAGTGAGTCTGTGCTCACGAAACCTCATGCTCAAAACTTTTCTGCTAGTCTATAAGGTGCCACAGGACCCTTCGTTGCTGTTACAGATCCAGACTAACACGTCTACCCCTCCGATGTTTGTCACCCAATTAAGAAGCTGATCCTGCACCACTAAGGTCTGTAGGAGTTTTACCAATGTCTTTGACAAGGGCAGGACTGGGCTGTGAGTGTAGGGGTGAAAGAGGAATATAAAAGACAGCACATTTACGAGACCTTCGCACTTTACCCTGTGGCTTTCTTTTTACCTGCATTTGGTCCGGCTGCAAAACTAGTCCTCCCTGAAATACACAGGCATTCAAACTGATTAGTAAACGCAACAGAACACCATGTCTATTGAAAGCAACTAAGCCAGCAGACACCAGGTAGACCCAACTATCCTGCCTTCCCCAGCGCTTTACCTCAGCTTGAACGCTGGCTGCTGTGTCCTTCCAGACATTTCTCTTCTAAGCATGTGGTGTTTGAATGGAGTTCTTTGCAGGAGGGCCTCAAAGCCAAGGCTGGAGGGATAGCCCTGTGTGAGAGGCAATCCCCAGACCTTGCTTGGTAATGCTGGAAGCTGCTGCCCCAGATCTGACCAGCCCTAAACTTGGTAGGGAAGGAAGAATGGCTATGTGGGAATCCACGCTGGGATTCAAATGTTGAGCTTCTGCCCAACTTCCACAAGGGGGTGAACCAAAACTCAGCAACACGACATGCCCAAGCTTCAGAGTGTGGTTGTGGGGTTGGTTTACTGAAGCCCATTACTGGACCTCACCTGCCATTTGTAGAGCCCTGTGCAGATCTAACACCTGTATCCACATCTGCCTGCAGAGCCTCAGCGGGGCTGACAACCACTGCGGGCCCCAAGGCAAAGTTGTACCCAGCTCCAAGCTCCCAGAAGGGGCAGGGCTAAGGGTAGTCTCCTTCAGTGTTGCTGGGACATGGCTCTGGGCCTCCCACAGCTGCATGGAGCAGTGGAGTGGTGGTACTGGCACTTCAAAGGGGCCCGGAGCCACACGCTGACACTCCAGTGTTTCACCTTAGCAGTCACAAGGGCTGCATGAACATTCACTGACTTTCCTTCCTGAGAGGGAGGTATAAAATACTGAGCTGCCATCTTTACATGCTTCGCTTGGATCAATTACCCTAACAAGTGACAATTGCTAGGGGGCCAATTTTCAAATGTGTGTGATAGAACAAGACTCACACTTTGACGTTTGAATTGGAATTTATGCAAAGGAATCAGCTATTTACACACCTACCTACTGATGTGAACATCCACCTATAAGATCTGGATGGCCTGTTGAGATACACGTCCAGTGCTTAATTTGTGCCAGGACTTGCTGGAGCAGAGTCCCAATAGGCCTCCTGGGTATAGCAGTTCATAACCCCAGACGCTCTGGGCTTGCAGCGTCAGTCATGAAAGTAAAAAAAAAAAATGATTTGAGCCCTGGGACTTCTTCTCTTAGAGATTAAGCACTGCACGTATATCTGTAACTGGGGCCCAGGTGATGGAATCCTTACTCCGACAGTTCAGATGTATTTATAGCTGACTGTGCACTGTTCCACTTGCAATTCACTGCTCCAAAGGGCTTCGGGCATATTAACTAACTGATCCTCAGAACTGCCCCACATTTTACACACGAGGGAGAGAAGTTAGGGACTTGCTCAAGATCACAGAACTAGAATGCAGGTAGTCCCAGCTCCCAGGGCAGGGCCTAGGTCACCAGGCCTCACCTCTTTCTAGCACATTTCATGATGAATTCTGGTATGTACATCCACAACAATTTTCTCTAATCCACATAAGTGCAACTCTTGTGAGGCTGTAAGGCAGCAGGTTTAACCACTGTAAATAATTAATTTCAAGAAGCCAGGGTTACTACTAGTTTTATTAGCCTTAACAATCTTAAGTACTTACGAAGTCTGTATTCATTCTAGTTGCTTGCAGAGTCCATCTAGATCCCTAAGGACAAAACAGACCATTGTCATACCCTGGGGTGCTCTGTGGGATGGGAGAATAAGGGAACAGAGGAAAAGTGAGTGAGGAAAGGGCCCTACTTCTCTTCCTCTTCATTCTCCCAGTATCCCTTCTGCTTGTGTCTCCCATCTCTGTGTCCTTCCTCCCTCCACCCCGTTTTTCTTCTTTCCAACCACCTCTGGCCCCCAACCCAGCCTAGAAGCCAAACAGGAGCCTGAAGGCCAGATGACCATGAGTGGAAGGTGCTGCCTCCCCAAGCCAAGCAGATCCCTCATAGGAAGATGAGACCTCTGCTGCCCTCAGTGCACTGTGATTTGCATGGAGTTACCCCGGATTTACATCTGCACAGCCAAGATCAGAACCAGGCTTCACCACCACATCTGTGCTTTGTTATACTGTACCTGCTGGTCAAAGAGGGCCCAGAACATTGGCAGGGGGATAAATAGGAAGAGAACTCGTGTCACCATTTTAATCTCAGTGATCAGTTGCTTCTGTTAAGAGAAACAGGCAGAAAGGGAGTGTGGAGGTGGAACTGTGAACAACAGATTCAATGCATGTTGCCAAAGAGCCACACCAGCACCCCCAATAAGCACCCCGCTCCCGCCCGCACTGCCTCCTGCCTCCAGCCCCTGCCAGTCAGCACCTCCCGCTCACTCCCTGAGCCCAGGCCCACGGACACAGGTGGGAAAAAAGGAGCAGTTGTCCCAGAGCCCAGGGCCCCTGACTGCCACCACCAGCAGAGCACCACACAGCGTGCTCCAGGCAATTGTGAGGGCTGGCTGCGGGGCTGGCGCAGGGTGCTCCAGTCGGGCCTAAGGGCTGGCTGCCTCCACCCCACCCCTTCCGACCAAGGACCTGCCTCTTCCGGCGGCTCAGAGCTGACCTCCCCACACCTTGCTCTGCAGCCCAGCAAGTCTGTTGGCCCCCCTGCCCGGGGGTGTTGGGTTTGTATAGTGGGGACATGAGAGCCAATGAATCAAGCTGTAAACCCGGTGTGTGACGGAAACCAATTCACGCCTGGGGAAGCGGCAGCACCCCGGTCGCTCTAGTTCCAGCTCATATGCTCCCACCTGCCTCAACTACCTGTTTCACGGTGTGCAGGAGGCTCTGGCAGGGCGGGGGTGGGGAATGAGGGCACAGCAGGCTCGGGGGCAGGAGGCACCTTGGGAGAAGGGGTGTTTGGGTGCAGAGCCGTGAGCTCAGCAGGAGCTCCCTGGGCACATTGGAAAATCATTGCCTATAGCTCCAGCCCTGGAGCTGCTCCCTTGCCAGCGTCTAGTCCTGCGTGAATGCAGAGGCCTGGACTCAGTGACCTCTCAAGGCTCCTTCCCGTTCTAGTATTCTGTGCAAGGAGTCGTGCATTAACGTGCAAAGGTCCAAGTGCAGCTGCAGAGCCACAGGCTGGCCACCCCCGAGTAAGTCATCACTTACTGAGTATTTTTCGGATGCCCAGTCTAGCCAGTGCTCCCTCTTTGGAATCTGTTTGGAGCGATTCTTCAGCCGGTTTTTAATAGCAAACTAGAAGGAAGAGCAAATGAATAACAGGTGTGACTTAGGTGTATGTCAACCAGCTAGACCATGGCCCTTCTCCCATCTTTCATCCCCTGTGTCCAAGAGGAATTCCCAGATCAGAACTCCCCTCAGCATTCTCAAATCTCCATAGCAGGGACTAGGCAGCTGCAGAAACAACACAATCTTGTTTTCTTTGTTCTCTGTCTTCCTATTCCTAGGGGCAGCTGCCTTTTTGCCAGGCAAAGGGAATGCTTCATGTTACACAGGAGACACACACAACGCGCTCTCTCTGGCTCACTCGCAGACACACACAGGCCCACCAATAGAGAGGAAAAGGGACTATTGTCCCCTGGCCTGGTGTTTCACAGGGTCCTGGAGCTCTGTGCCCCACCACTGCTATTTTGGCAGTGGCAGCAAATGGAGTGCTGGTCTCTCTTGAATTACCAGTGCAGAGCTGCTGTGCTGGGCTGTGAGGGGCAGGGGGCACAGTGCCATGTGCTGGGTGGCACTGAGGGCCAAATGCCCTGGTCCCCACCCCTTCCGTCCTTGGCCCTGGTCCTTCTAGGGTGAAGAGTCAGGCCCCCTCCCACCTTTCCTGGGCCTGTGGCTGCTGTCAATGCTGCTGCACACACAGACTTCCCTTGCTTGCAGTTTCGCTAAATCCAACGGACATGATTGTCCTTTGCATGTGGAAACTTAATACATGAAGTCACTAAATATTTTTCTGACCTCAAAATATCTACCTGCATCTTCCTACACCCCAACTCCCTGCCCAAAACACTCACTCCAGTCCCATATCTGCCTACACGTTTGGGTATTATCCTCTCCACGTCCTGCTCCCATCCATCTGGCTCTCCCACCAAACCACCCTGTGAATCCCTCTTTTCTCCCTGGTGTGAGACACTGCAGGACAGGCTCGTTATTGCTTCTGATTCTCCCAGGGAAGCCTCATGTGGAACTAGTATGATGAAGAGGTCCAGCAACACTCTATTCTTATCTCACAAAGGAAAACGTGACACAGGCCACCAAGATTGTTTCCTACTTGCTTTAAAACCAGTCATAGAAAAAAATCTCATTTGAAATTCACAGAACAGGGCTTCCTTTCTTTCTCTTTTCTAAAAAAGCAGTGAACGGATTGACCACTGGCACAAAGGACAATATGCCTCATTGCTTACAGCAACTTTTCAGCCCAAAACTATGTCTACACTCGGAGCAAAGCATGAAGGTTCACATGGGGCTCACGTGCACCCTGTCCCCACTCCTGACATTCTCCTTCAGCACTGCCCCACTTCAGGTGAGTCCGGGGTGATCCCACCCCTCTCCTGCCGCAGCCCAAGTGCAGCGTGAGCTTGATCTGGTTGACACTGGACCACCCTCTCGGCCCCTTCTGCAGGAAGAGGCAGGCAGGGGCGGAGCAAGGTGTGGGGAGGGGGTAGAGGAAGGGAGGAGCAGGGGAAGGGTGGGACTTCAGTCTGGGTGGGTATATGGCTGGTCCCAACCTGGCACTCCCCTCACCAGTCACCACTGTCTACACTACAGACCTCCCAGCAGCCCTGCTGTACGGCTGCAGCTCCACCTCTGTCAAGTCTCTTGTGTAGCTGTTCTGTGCCAAGAGGTGAGCGCTCTCCTGTCAACATAACCTGACTGGCAGGAGAGCGTCTCTTGCCAACACAACACCATCCACACCGGTGCTTCTGTTGGCATAACGTGTGTCAGTCGGGGGGTGGATTTTTCACACCCCAATCGACAAAATTTCCCCAACAAAAGTGCTAGTGTAGATGTAGCCAGGAATTTTTATTCCTCTGCTTTTCTGGAAAAGAAAATAAAAACACTATGTGTAAGAGTGACCTCCGTTTGTGGGTCCATTTGCGACTGCTCTCTGCTGAGCTGATCAGCTGTAGAAAAGTGGAAATGAGTAAAAAAAGGAACCTGAGGTTCGGCCATGCTGTGACTTTTCAGAGTTTTCTCTCAGCGAGTTAAAGGGTCAGATTCTACCACCTTTTCTCAGCAGGTTACAATTGTCAGGGGAACAATTCATGGAGTAAAGCACCATTCAGTGTGAAGAAAGTTGTCAAATCTGTTCCCAGATGAGTTCCCCTTCTCTGTAGCTCATCACTGGCACCACCAAGAGCAGAACTGAGGAGTTCCTGGCTTCTGGGAATCTCCAGATTGCATTATTGTATAAAAAACTTACAAAACTTACCCCAATGACAATATGCTTTTACAGTGCCGCAACCTGTCAACAGCGCATGAAAAGGATGGGACAGAAACAAGCTCACCCCAATGCACTTGCAAATTTCCAGTAAGATGTTCCCTCGGGGTGGATTTTTTTTGTACATTCCACTTCCAGAAATAAACACAACTGGAAAACATTAGAATTTATATGGCTATAGGCCTTCTCCTTCACAGAAAACTCCCTGTGACTTCAACAGGAGTTGCACTCACAGCAGGATTGGACCCAGGGTGTAGGTAACAAACATCTAAGCATCCATGCACTGCTCCACACACACAGCCTGAGAGCACAATGTGTCATTTACGTATATTCAGTGGCCATATTTAGGGAATAGTATCTTAAATTAATTGGGACAAAGCCCGTGAGAGCCGAGAAGCTTCTCAGAGCTGGTGGCGATGCACTCTTTGAAATCAATTGCTGCAACATTAATTGTTGGCTGATTATTTTTTTCTCTCATGCCCTGTTCTGTTCTCTCGGCTGAAGGCTCTTCAGAAAATGCTACATTCGTTATCTCTGGAAGAGTGAATTTCCAGGTCATTGATGTTATGGTTAAGCCAATAATTTTTGAAAACTCTCAGCCTGTTAATTAAACTAACAATCTGAAAGAGAACCTGCACAATGCATTGATGAACACTCAAGTGCACCATCATAACAGGAGGGAATTGGTCTCAGCAGTAGTTAACAATTTTAGGAGCAAAACAAACAAGTTGATGTTTCTCTTGGCCACAGAGGAATGACAACAGACACACACCCAGCATTTGCTATTTCAGAAGGGCTGTAAGAGGAATATGTTGGGAATAGGAGGGTGGGCTAAAGTGCTAGATTTTGGAAACTGTAATTACCGCTAGTGCCTGAGACTGCAGAATAGGCATATGCAGTATTGTCACCACAACGTAAAAATAGCCCATAACAGTACTTATGTGGGCAACTTCAGCCAACCAAACCAAGACAGCTCAGAACTGTGGCAGTTGGTGTAGTCTCAGTTAACCTCCTGTGGCAATCTCTGGATAGTGAGCAGGTCATAAAGTAAACGTTGGAAACAAAGTTGAGCGGCAAACTGTGTGAGTCTGAGGAAGAAGCATTCTGGGAAGCTTCCATCCCATACACAGGGGAATCTACTGTGACAGTCTGGTGATCTCCTGAAATATGTTTGGACTATCCTACTGTACTAAGCTTATGGGTTTGTGGGCCAGGGATTATATGTAGCTCTCTGCGAGAGGATGACTGCAGCTCCGCCAGGAACTAAGAACACCATGTGTGATGGGGGACACGAAGACTCACTCAGGTTGTAACATCCCCAAGGAGGTACCACCCCCTGGAGAGGTGTTCATGCAGTGGTTATGTGATTCTCCAGAGATCAGCAGACAAAGAAAGGACCTTTGGATAAGCAGTGTGAGTTTAAACTAACTCAGTGCTTTCTTTCTGTCCAGCTGACAGACAAAACCTTCTGATATGCAAGAACTTTGTCTGAGAGAGACCACATAAGACTGATGGTGACTTCTGCTCAGCTTTTAGCATGCCACTAGGAACATATATATGTTTTCTCTGTAATGTTTTGACCTCAAGAATAAAGGTGTCTGCTTAGAAACAGCTAACTGGTAACTTATTCCTTCTGGCAATCCTGTTGTTCATAGACTTCAAAATGCAAGAGAAGTACAGACATCACTCCGTTTAGGCAGTCTGGCTTGCTGGAGACATCTCAGGGTAGGCAGGGAATTGTGCAAGCCGCAGAAACTTCATCTGGTGACAGCTATGGTGCCAGCAACCTAGCATGAGAGCCCTGGGTGGCCCATGAGGGGGAAATCCAGAACTGGGAGCCCTGACTGCAAGATGTGCAGGCCCCAGAGGCCAAACTTGCTGCAAAACAAAGTCGCAAACCCCCCTAGTGGGATATTTGCTTTGCAGCCTCTTGAAGAGAAGTCACAAGGCCATGATATGTGACACACACCTGACAGCATCATCAGACGTATCACAACATAGCACCTGCTGCTCTAAAGGAAGGTTGTCCTGAACGGCCATCTTATAGGCTACAACCAGGCCCAGCCTGTGAAAGTGACCACAGGTGCCAAGGCAACCCTTGGAGAGGGCGATCGAAAGAGCAGAAGCAGTCCTGGCGTGTCCTGCCTGAGGGTTTCTTTGTGGGGTGCAAGGGAGGGGGGAACTTTCATTCCTTCCCTGGGGGGTGGGGACATTAACTGGGCAGTGAGGATGGGCAGCAACACTCTAAGCATTGGAACGCAACATTCTGAGCCCACGGATTGGTGCCACTTACCCAGGGCTATAGCCATGAGTGCTGCTGGGACACCGAAAGCCAAGGCGTAGCAATCGCCTCCAAAACACTTCACGTCCCCTAAACACAATGCAAGAAAAGCCATTTATTTCACCCTGCTTAAATTCAAGCCCTGCTCCCCCCTCCCCACCCCCGCCTCCTCCACTGCGACCTCGCCCAAGGCACTCACCTCTCCCCGCTGGCCACTCCTATGGCGTGTTTTGGCACTGTGTGCCGACCCCATTCAAAACAAGCGCTCTGAGGCTCCCCTGAGGGGGGCAGTTTGGAAGCAGGGCTGGCCTGGCAGCCTCTTGTAACTACAGCAACCGTAACGTGGGCCTGTCTGAACCACAGCCCTGTGACAAGCAGTAATGTGCGGCGGGGGGCAGTGGGGGCAACCACTGGAAGGAGTGGGTGGCCGCAGGGCAAGAGGAAGCAGGAGACAGCCCCGAATGGGTTTAAAAAAAACCTACATGGAAGAAACTATTTTAAATTTCTTTTAATGGGCCTGGGCGATCCGTACAGCGGTTCCCCACCCTTCGAAAGTATCTTGTCCCTTCCATCCCTGAAACCGGGTGCAGCCTGGGAGACGCCATTGGAGTTACACCAGGGCAAGTGAATCACAGATTCAGACTCTAAGATTTCAGCTGTATGAACCAACACCCTGTATGTCCCCTCAACTTGTGTCAGCCCGGACCCTAAGGGAAATAGCCTGCTCCAAGCCCCAGCCTGGGATAACTCCTAAGGAAGCAGCCTTGTGAGAATGGGGATTGGAGTACTTCAAGCTGCAGTACAGTGTGGCTGTACCATGACCAAGCAGAGCTGCATTGAAGAGCCAGTCCCAAACAGAGATTGAATTGTACAGTCTGTGGACGGAAAGCACTGCATTCCTTCACTACGCAGCAGCAAAAAAATGTGGTTTAAAAAGCCACATAGGTAAAGCAAAACAGGAAAGCATCCAGCAAAACCATCAATGGTTGGTTTGCATAATTCAGATGCAAAGACATTGGTAGTTTCTTTTTTTGGACCTCTTACTTATAAATGTCAGTCTGTACTGGAAATGAGATTGATCTGATGAAGGGGGCCTGTCCCACAAAAGCTCATCACCAGATAAATCATTTTGTTAGTCTTTAAAGTGCTACATTTCTGCTGTTTTGTTTTGCTGGAGTATAGACTAACATGGCTGCCTCTCTGTTACTACCCATAGCAAGGCAAAAGAGTTTGAATCATCTGGTCACATTCCAAAGAAGTCGCTGAAATCCATAAACCAAACTGTGAAAGTTTACATGTACATTTAACTTGTGACCTACTGCATAGGCAGAAACTGTTGGATTCTCCCCTCCAAATCTGCATTGCTCCAGGTGGAGCTATCAAGATTCAAAGGAAAGGCTTCCCTCTCTCCTCCAGGAATTGCAGCAAACACATTTTAAAACCTAACCCCACCTTTCCACTCTCATCCTTCAGTTTAGTGCGGTTATTGGCTTGGAGTTATGCTGAGCGGACACAGAGTTAAAGTTTTAAGGAAACTGAATGTTCATCCACCCACCAAAGAAATTTAGCAACAGCCTCTTGGCACCCAAATGTTAACATGGGCAAAAGAGGGAGAGACCTAGTTTGTTTTTCACTTTGTCCTGTGGCACAAATATGGTGGACAGACATATGCTGCAGACAACAAGCAAAATATTAAAATAATCACTCAGAATAAGAAAACTTTCTGAAAATGTCAGAAAAAATGCTATTGAATATGCTATTGAATGTGATGGGTAACTCAGTTGAAAGGACACTGCCTTCTCCTGTGTATGGCTGTATATTTTATAGAGTGCCAGCCACTGAGCTGTTCTGGCACTGACATACAATAGAGTTAGCGTGGCAAGATTCAGCAGAAAATAGTTCTGAATAATGCGTAGCATGCAAAATGGGCCTTAAGTGGGGCATAGGCCACATGCAGGTCCTGGGCTGTGATGCTGCCACCAAATCCAGACACCCCTGTCTGGTGGCCGGGTGGGGCTCTGTGGGAGAGCAGGGGATCAGTCTGCGGAATTAGAGCTGTAATCAGCACAGTTAAAGTAACCCATCATTCAAGTGTACAAGCAACAGGGTCAGATCCATTGTTATCAGTGTGTTAACCTGAGCAATGCAAAATATGCCCAAGGAAAAATCCTACACAGGCAGGGGCACGACCTGAGATCGGTCCGCTCCATCTCTAATTTCTGATACAATGACACAGGCTCGCTTTAAAGAAAATAAATCCAGCCTTTAGCACAGTGTGTCTGACTCTTCTGCTAGTTCCCATGCATTCGTGACGCAGCTGTAGCAGGCATAAATACAACACACTGCCCACTCAGAAGCTTATGTCATCTCTGATGTTCCATCAGTAGAAGAACTGAATCACCAATAGCGGAACAAGTCACAGCGCACCTCATTCGGCAGTTTTTCCTCAATCAACACTGACCTTTCAATACAGGAGTAACAAATGTGGAGATCAAACTTCCCGCATTAATAGACAGATAGAAGATTGAAAAGAATTTGCTCCTTTCCTTTGCCTAAAATAAGATAAGGTGACATCAATATCATGGACAAAGCACAGCACTGGATTTGCAAATGATACACTGACTTTTAACAGGTACAAACACCACTCAACTCATTGTAGGCTGGTTCCTGAGAGGGAACCTCTGTGAAATTAGTAAGGTACTTTGAGATCCGTGGATGTTAATGAGAGGGGTGGAAACATGTCTTTACATATGACAAGGTGAAATGAAATAGCCTGAATAGCAAGGGCAGATATGAATGGTGGGATATGTTTGATCGTAGAAGAGTCTCTGGAAAGAAGTGTGAAAGCCCATTTTTTAAGGAGGTCTGGGAAATACAGTAGGATATGACCATGCACAGGCAGGCAGATAAATAAAATGACCTAGTGGTCTTTCCATATGTAAATTTAGCTATGTATAATTTCTGCTAGCATTAACAGTTTAAATTTATATAGCACAGAAGTTGAAGTGCCTTTCAAGTACCTGCAACTTAAACCCTCACAAAACCTGAAACATTTAACATATAGGTAAACTGAGGCACAGAGCATTTCAGTACCTTACCCACAGTCACATTTCTAGCTGAAACAGGAGTAAACACAGGAGCCCTGGTTCCCAATTCCTTCCACTAACTATTGCGCTTCTTGCATATGTTATTGCAAACAGATTGGGTTTTGAAATAACATGATTATTTTACCAGCACATTACAAATCACCATTCAGTTTAAAAAGATAGCAAAGAATTTTAGTCACTTAGTTTCACACATTTACAGATTTCAACAGCATCAAAAAGATTATCTGAATGCCAGAAGTGTGAACATCAAAATAACCTAACAATTTTTAAATTGCACTCATTAGAAAAAGATAGCCTTCCTTACGTTCTTAATCTCTGCAGCACACATATGTTCTGATCATTATTTGAATTAGCTAATTCTGAATAAGGTACCCTTCATGATAATCCTGATCTCCCTAGCAACAAACAAATACACAAAAAGAAATGGTCTTCAGTATTATACTAAGGACAGAGCATTGTTTGAAAGCAGCTTTGGCCCTTAATTAATAGGCACAGAAGCTTTTGCATTTAAACAAAAATTAAAATCTTGCCAATTCCATTTTGTTCAGCCAGATTTAGCCTGGACAACCAATTCTACTGACAAAGATGCTTGAAAAGGTAATTTTCTGCAAATAAATCCTTTTTTTTTTTGCTGTCCTAGGTTTTTTGTTTTGTTTTTGTCCTATGTCTTCTCTGCCACGCTGAACCAGCAGCCTCTATCATTGTTAATGAAAGTACCTTACCTGAAATATGGCAGGTCCAAGGACAATTATATTCATAAGATTTTTTGAAAAGAACAAGTGTTCAGAATTAGGGATTAAATTCAGGCTTGGTTGAAGCAGTTGAAACTCTATTGACATCTGTGCACTGTGCGCATGTATCACTGAATTTGTTTCTAGCTAAAAAACTTTTCAATGTCCCCAGGACAGTGTTGTGTGTGAAGAAATATTACTATTTCAATTTACATATAGAGAAACTAAATCAGTGATTCTAAGTATTTCTGAAGGTCTGACAGTAACCAGATGTTTCATTCAAGAGGGAATTTCACAACTTTCAAATTTCTTCCATTTCAAAATGGAAGTGGGGGGAATCTGAATTACCCACAAAATGGAATTCAGGGAGAGGACGCAGGGATCAGTGCATTTCATTCCAACCAGAGCAAAGTTTTTTTCCTGTTTTGACTTTTAAGTTTTTGGATTCCATAACATAAAAACTTTTAAGAATGAAACACAATGAAGTTTCAAAACGTTCCATGTTAAACTGGCCAATCAGGAACACAAACATTTCAATTCTGTAAAATTGACAGAAAAAGCATGTAATTTCAGGTCAATTGGATGTTAATCTGAGTCCACCTGAACTTTTTGGTGCCTCATGGAAATTGTAGTATGGGTGCTTCATGCCCCTGTTTTCCTCTATGGGCTGAGCTCCCTGGCTGGACTACATATCCCATGATGCATTTCTCTCACCTCTGGCTAAGCCATTTTGGTGCATCATGGGAGGTGCGCTCTGCCTGGAGAGCCCTGCCCATAGAGGAGAATGGAGGCATAAGTACCCGTGGTGCAGCACTACAAGAGCTAAGCCAACACAAAAACTTGTGCTGTTTCCAATTTGAAATTTTTTCAGAACTTTCTATTCTGGAGAAAAAAAATAGATATTTTGACTTCTTAGGTTCCAGAACAAAGGGCAACACACTGATATTAGCCACAGGATAGAAAGTGTGATTCCCAATCAGCTGTAACAGGCAAGGAAGCTATACCTGGCTGGGAGACTTTTATTAACACCAATGATCTTCAGTCAGCAGTGCTGGTGATGTGGTAGGTAGGGGGGCTCTTCTCTGGTTCTGTGCTGAACTAGTGTTGCTAAAGAGTGCAATGCCAATGAAAGTGCTGTCTTTCGCATAACCTCTGGAACTGATGTGCTCATTACTTGTAGTCATTAAACATGCAGTTTCCCAAATCAGAGGTGACGATTTTGGTATATTCAAATTCTGGAAGTAATCTGTCTCCCTAATTCTCCCAAGTGCCCCAGGTTTAATCAGAGAGATATATACAGCATATAAATATTTTCTTTACATTCTGCCCCCAAATAATTCTTTTGTGCAGACACATGTCAGTGACGGAGTTACTGAATGGGTTCAGCGGTGACTGACGCCTTACCTCTCTTAAGGCCGTTGTGAGGGCCCATTAATTCATGTTTGTGAAATGCTCTGAAAGTCAGCATGGCACTGTGAAGTACCGTCATCTCTCTTTCCCAAGGCAGGGCATGCTTTCATCTGCCTGTAGCTTGATCCCATGTCACACACCTCCCCATGCATTAATTAACACACCAGACACTGTATAGTTTGGAAAATAAAATCTTACATGTTCTTCTTCAAACTGGTCCCCACCAAAGGCAGCTACACAGGGTTTGATGCCGCCTGTTCCAAGGGCAATCAAACACAGGCCAAGCATGGACAGAGCCCTTCAAACAAGGAAGAAAAGCGTCAGCATCACACAACTGCTTTGGGATATGGCAAAGTATGCCAGCTGTACCACAGTGTGCAGGGATAGCTCAGTGGCTTGAGCATTGGCCTGCTAACTCCAAGACTATGAGCCCAGTCCTTAAGGGGGCTAGTTAGGGATCTGGTGCAAATGTGTTGGGGAAGGGATGGTGCTTGGTCCTGCCAAAAGGGCAGGCAATGGGACTCTATGACCTCCCAAGGTCCCTTCCAGCTCTATGAGGGGGTGTGTGTGTGTGTGTGTACATAGGCATGAGTGAAGACCAGACTGAGATGGGCTACGAAATAACCCTCAGTTCCAAACCGTAAATGCAGCATTGCTTTTGGAGCATTGGATAAATTTAATTGACATGGTTGTTTTCTTGAATTTCTGAGCAAGAACCACATATGAAGATGGAAGCTGTAAGTACCGGAGATGGAGCTAGATGGCAAACTTTTTCTTGTTAGATTTCCAACCCATATTTGCAGACAAAAAAGGTGTGGATCAGCATCACTTCGGGTGCCCTCTGCACCTCAACTCCTAACCTAGTGAGATCTATCCATTGCTAATTACAATCACATGCTGGCTTCCCAAACTGCTTCCCAGCCAACATGAAACTAAATGGGGCTGGCTGGGTCCGGGGGACTTAGGAAGGGGTCTGGTGAATGTAAGGTTGTGTTACCTGGATGTGCACATTTTTTGAGCCATGCCCAGCTGGACGAAAATACTGTCAGTTTATCAGATGTGCTAAGAAGCCAGATGGGGACTATACCGAGGGGAAGACTGAATAAAGCTCTGAAGGGGAATGCAGGAAGAACAAATAGTTTCCTTGTGGCCCAGTCAGTCTGTTTTAGAAATGTGCTCCAACTTGTGATTTCTTGCTTCATTGACAGGCACACAAAATACCAGTTCCAAGACTTACTTACACATGAACGGTCTGGTCTCCCACCGGGGGTATCACACCAACAGACTTTATCACATGCCCAATCACATAAACAATGGAGAGGGAGATGATGGTCCTGAGAAGAAAGAAAACAGCAGCTGCTGAACGCTGTCAGGTAATTTATGACAGGCAAAGAGAATGCATGCCTGCATTTCCTGGGGCAGTGGGATTGCCTGGCATTCACACGGGTAACTGGCCAGTCCTGTTACAGGCATCTCCCAAGCCTATAACTCCTGTCTAAGTGCTGAACGTATCATAGGAAAGAAACAGGTAAATGGGTTCAGGTGGTGGGGATAAAATTGACAGAGAGGGGCCGTGTCTACACTAGCCCCAAACTTTGAAATGGCCATGTAAATGGCCATTTCAAAGTTTACTAATGAAGCGCTGAAATGCATATTCAGCTCCTCATTAGCATGCGGGCGGCCACGGCACTTCAAAATTGACGTGGCTCGCTGCCACGCGGCTCGTCCCGACGGAGCTCCTTTTCGAAAGGACCCCGCCTACTTTGAAGTCCCCTTATTCCTATGAGCAGAAGGGAATAAGAGGACTTTGAAGTAGGCGGGGTCCTTTTGAAAAGGAGCCCCGTCAGGATGAGCCGCGCGGCGGCAAGCCACGTCAATTTCGAAGTGCCGCAGCTGCCCACATGCTAATGAGGTGCTGAATATGTATTTCAGCACTTCATTAGTAAACTTCGAAATGGCCATTTACATGGCCATTTCGAAGTTTGGGGCTAGTGTAGACATAGCCAGGGACAGACAGTTTGTGAACACTCAGCTCTCTGGGTGGAATGAAGTAGCCATGTTTCAGCTCCAAATACTATATTAATGGTTACCCAGGTCACATTCACTTGATTAACACAGGGGAATTTGCTGGCCTGCCAGACAAATGAATGTGTACTTTGGAGGGTGTAGGGTCCATGTACGTCCATACATTCCAGTCACAATGTATAAGGAGATGTATTTAACGCCAGCGTTAATCGATGCATTGATTAGGCTACCACAATGGGATGGAGACGTTCTGATGGGCTAACAGGCAGCGGATGCTCTAGAAGACAACTTGTGATCCAGTGGTCCCAGCAGAAGTTGGGAACCGGAGCAGACCTGGATGAGTTCAAATCCTGACTGACTCAGCTAACACATATGAATGTAGGAATTACCAGGTGGAATCAGACCGCATCTCGTCCAGCAGCCTGTCTCCATCAAGGGTCAGTACCAGTTACTTCAGAGGAAGAAACTCAGCAATAAGACGCTGGGGTATACCTACCCCCGAGGAAAGTTTAATAGCAAGCTGCTTGAGGCTTCACACCCTTCAGATCAGTGAACTCATCTGTTAAACGTGTCTAACTGAATTGCAGAATGAAACCTCCAGTGTCAGTTCATTTGTTTGAATGGACAGAGGAGTTGGGAAAGCTGGATTTAAGCATAATGGATGCCATGTTAGTAGCCTGCTGAGGGAACATGCTAGTACAGAGTAGGGCAAACTACCACCTGCCGGCCACATCTGGCCTGCCGGACCCTTCTGTCTGGGCCTTGAGCTCCCACCCTGCTTATGCAGCCGCTCAGGAGAAATTCAAATGCCACTCACTCTAGAGGTCAGAACACAGGACTGGAAAGCAGGACCTCTGGGTATTTACCTCTACCATTGACATGGGCCCCCCTCATGTTAACTGCTCTGTGACCTAAGCTTTCATGGGCAAAGACCTCCTTCGTCAGGTGCCTTGTACATGCCTGGGAGTACATAATACAATTTATTCTGCACATTGATGGAAATCATTAGAGGGAACATTGCTCACGGGGTAACGTTGAATCCTGTGTCTCCACATCACAATAATGTGTCATGCCAACACACACATCACAATTCCCCATGTGTAGGTGCTGATGTGTGTCTTTCATGGCAACCCTGAAAACCAGAGGCTGCAGCAAGCACATCAGCTGTTCAGTCATTATTATATGCAGGGAGAGGGGAGCAGGCCATTAGTATATTTAAATGAAAGAGGGTTCCTTCCTTACTTGAATTTTCCTAGCCAGGTGTCAGCAATGAGGGCTCCGATGACAGGTGTGAAGTAACTCAGGCCTGAAAAGGCGTGGTAGATGGTGGTGGACAGGTTCTCATCCCAGTGGAGGAAATTGAGGAAGTACAATGTCAGCACAGCTTGAAAAGAAGAAAACAAATGAACCCGGTCAGATAATCTGCACACATCAGGGAGGTCAACCAGGTGAGTTAAACCACTGTGATTCAAATCACCTGAATTGTTTGTACAAAACTATAATGCACATGATGCCATGGAAAGAATTAAAAACCCTGAACTTGTCTTTGTGCCTTTTCTTTCCCCACCTGGGTTGTGCTCTGGTATCATTACACTTCTCATTTAATCTTTTTTCAAACTCTTGTAATGTGACACCTGGCTTGGATCTAACCCAGGACTTCTGTATTTCAAATAGTGGTCCCCTGCTGCACTGAGCCAAAGGAACACCTCTGTAGCTTGGATGCAGAAGCAGACTTAGAAGCTCCTTCACGTGGTCTGCAAAAGACCCACATTCTGCCAGTGCATACTACACTACCCCTCTGCCTACAGATACCTGCCTGGAGTGGCTGTGTGCTGGAGCAGTTCACTCTTCACATGTGCACAAAGAGATGATGTGACAGGTTTATTTTCTCTTATGAGCACAACCTGAGTTCAGCCAGGGCTTTGTCTTGCACAAGGACAGGGTCTGGATCTCTGTTACCTGCATGTATTCAATAATGATGCTATTCACTCCTTCTGTGTAAGGCTGGCCAAAGGACCTCTCAGAGAGGGTGGGTGGCATGGAATAGCCAGATAGTGGATCTCCTTATTTTCCTGTGCAGTCACCAGTGTGCAAGGTCAGATTCAAGGGAGACCAGGGCAGGGCTACAGGATTTGCATTTAGGCAGCTCCAGCTGCTTAGAAACCTACACAGGTATGTGGAGCAAAACCAGTTGCTTCCCCAGCCTGTGAGCTGGAATAGGGCTGGTGGAGATTGTGCGGCACCCTGTAAGCAAAGATGTCCCAAGGAAGTGGCGTTTGGATCGGGTTAAGACTCAGGCCCATTCTGAGGCCATATCAGGGATTGAGAGTCAGAGTAGACTTCATTATGGTCCACAAATCTGCATACGGTTGGGCCCAAATGACAAAACTGTCCTGAAATCAGACCTTACTGAACAGTGGAAATCTCGCAGGACCTAAGGCTCTCTCAGACTGCAACATCAGGTAGAAGCCCCTTCCCAGGTTAGCAGCTGATCTGAAACCAAACTGATAGGTGCAAACAGGAGTGCTGACAGCCTGTGCAGGCCCTTGGGCAAAGTGGGGCGGTGGCTCTGCACTTCCAGAAGGGGTGGGGCCTCAGGTGGAAGGGGTGGAGCCAGGGGCAGCCCAGCGCACATCAGGCCCTCCCCATCCTCAAAGCCACGTAGAGCGTAATGCACAGCACTCTGGCAGTGATTTTAAAGGGCCTGCAGCTCCAGCTGCCACTCCTGCCACAGTAGCGGCAGCTGGGAACCCTCAGTATGTTGGCATCACCAGGCTCCAGGGCATCTGCCCTTTTTGCCCCCCACGTCGTTGGGCCTGGGTGCAAACGTGGATCAGTGGTTTCAAATGAGACCCTTCTGCCCACTGAAACTGGAAGTGATACACACTGGCTATTCTGGTTTCAGGGCCCCTCTACTTGTCAGGGTACGGATATCCAAAGTGCGTAAAGAGTTGTATTTTTCCAGCAGGACAATTCTAGCCTTTGATTTTGCACAAGCACACTTGGGGCATGTGTGCCCTTGCCCATACCATTTACCACGTCGCTCGTGTAAATGTAATAATCACGCACACAAACCAGCACCCATGGACAAAATGAGAAGCCGCTGGAAAACCTGACCCAGGATGCACGTCAGGTTCAAGTTAGTTTAACTGATACATTGGAGAACTCTGAGAACAACAAGAAGTCCTGTGGCACCTTACATCTGTTAGTCTATAAGGCGCCACAGGACTTCTTGTTGTTCTTGGAGATACAGACTAACACGGCTACCTCTCTGGTGTTGGAGAACTCTGAGTCAATGGGCACTGTCACATGGATGTGTATGTGAAGCCAACAGACCAGGGTGTGTGGGGCCCTGTCAAGAAAAGTGAAGCCGGGTTATTAGATACACCACATACCTTTCATGCCATAGTAAGAGAAGCGTTCACAGAACTCGTTCACCACGATGAAGGCAATGCTGAGTGGGTAGTTGGTGCCACATAGTTTCTATGGGAAACAAACAGGAACACACCGGCTTTGTGAAAGGCATTGGGCTCAGCGATATCTTCCTGCCAGTTATGTGCACTTCATGTCAGAGATGGGTCCAGTCCAACCACCCCCCACTCCCTATCCCCAGCCAAACACCCCAAATTCAGCCACAGAGGATGGGATGTTCCCTGCCAGCCATAGTTACTGCTGCAGTTAAGGCTCTCCTGGGTGGATCACCTACTGCTCCCTCAGGTGAGTTCCACCTACGGAGGCCTGGATATCCTTCAGCTTTTCTTTTGCTCTCTCACTCCCATGGCTACTCCTCCTTCAATGGGCAGGACCCAGGGCTCATAGTATCATGGAATCATAGAACACTAGGACTGGAAGGGACCTCGAGAGGCCATCGAGTCCAGCCCCCTGCCCCAATGGCAGGACCAAGTACTATCTAACGCATCCCTGATAGACATCTATCTAACCTGTTCTTAAATATCTCCAGCGATGGAGATTCCACAACCTCCCTTAGCAATTTATTCCACTGTTTGACCACCCTGACAGTTAGAAACTTTTTCCTAATGTCCAACCTAAACCTCCCTTGCTGCAGTTTAAGCCCGTTGCCTCTTGCTCTATCCTCAGAGGCCAAGAAGAACAAGTTTTCTCCTTCCTCCTTATGACTACCTTTTACATACCTGAAAACCACTATCATGTCTCCCCTCAGTCTTCTCTTTTCCAAACTAAACAAGCCCAATTCTTTTTCATAGGTCACATTCTCTAGACCTTTAATCATTCTTGTCGCTCTTTTCTGGACCCTGTCTAGTTTCTCCACATCTTTTTTGAACTGCGGTGCTCCCTCCATCTGCTGCTCCCTCCTGAGGAGCTTCTCCTCTCCCCACAATCAATGCAGCTCTTGTGCTGGTGCCTTGGCACTGGTGGGCTGAGGCGAGCTCTGCACAGAGCCAGTGCTATGACCTTTTCCATCTGAAAGTTCTGCAGCTGCTGTGTGTCAGCCCAAACCCGCCTTACAGCATGTCCCCATCAGTGGGTGCTCATTTCTTGCCCCAGGAGCGGCACTCTGCCATCTGCAGCTTCTCCAGGAATGCCACCAACCAACTTGAATTGCTATGTCCTACTGTCTACTGTCCTCCAAGAAACTGTCCTGTCCCACCCCAGTTTTGGTTCTTGTTGCTGCTCTGCAAACACCAGAGGATCTGGTACTGGCAGCACTTGTGACAACAGAACAGAGCTGTGCAGCTTCCATGTTTCTGTCAAAGAGGTCAGACAGTGAGCGTGAGCCTGTGGGGTTGTTTTAAAAAGGCCTGAAAATGATGGGCTATGGATGACATTATGGGACAGGGAAAATTTCATGCTGAGAATTTGCTCTCTTGCTCCCCGTTACCCCTGCGTGATTTGTTCCTGCACTACCACACTTTGCCAAAGCTTTCCAAAAGACAGTGCCCAGGAAGGTGGCAACTTGCACACAGGAATACCGACGCATAGCGCTCCACACCATGCACAGACACAAGCACTCCTAAGTGCCTGTAGAAGCCAAGTATTTGTGCACATCAGCAACATATTAACTGCAGCGACTTTATACCAGAGTAACTTGTGTCCAGCAAAGTTTGCAGGGCAGACATGGCCTGGGTGGTGGAGGTTCAAACGAGTGTTTCTTAAAGAGCCATTTTATGGGGCCAAAATCACAAGAGATTTGGTCTTCCTGTTTTTTCAGCCTCAAAAATAGTTCACAAAACACAATACAGATGCTAAAATAGATGTATTTATTCAAGTGTCCCCAATATTACAGAGTTTGGGTTTAGAGCAATTCCTGACCTGACTGACTATTTTAACTTAAATACCAACTTCACAATATTTTTGGCCAGGAATATACAGAGCAATGAAAAATAATATGAGTAAACTAAAAAAAAAATAAAAAAATTAAACCTTCAAGACTTTAAACCCATTGGTCGAAAGGAATTATTTTGGTGTGTCATTTCAAACTCATTTTTCATCTCTTATTTAGGGATGAAAGATTTCAGCCACACTTCCTGTTCCTGCAGAAACCCTTTGACCACCTGCCCAGTTGGAGCAATTGCTATTAATGTTATTTATCATTTTCTCGGTAGCTGTACAATCTGGAATAGAGTTTATAAATTCCATACTAGCTGGCTTCTTCCTCAGATTTTGGCCCTTGCATTCCTTGTGAACTAGCCCCCAAAGCCTAAAAATGTGTAATTATTCCAAATGTGGATGCACACACACCTGTTCACACCCCAGTGGGTAAAGTCTGCCTTTCTCCAACATGTTGTTTATAATCAAGAAAAAGCAGAGAAAGCAAAGTATGCAATTCCATCCTTTTTTTTTTTTTGCAAATAGAAATAAATTATAACTACATGAACATTTTTACCAGTCCAAATATTTGCTTCCTGATTTTCACAGTCCAGTGCTACTAGCAGAGAGGAAATTTAAAAAGTTACAAATTTAGGGCCCAATTTTGCAGACACTATAGTGATTACTACCCACTGGAAGTCAAATTGCATTACTCAAATCAATGATCACGAATGCAGTTGTGTAAATAACTAACTTTTGGCTCTTGGTCATTGGGAAAAACTGGGGAGGAGACATTGCTTTGTATCAGATACAAAAGGTTTGCCCAAATCACAAAATTATTTTGGGACACATAATGTTTTTTGTTTCACTTGAGGCAAAACATTTCCTTTACTTTTGGAGGATTTGTCATTTTCTAATTTTTTTTTAAGTAAAAACGAAGAAAATTTCAAAGTGAAAAGTCATCGTGAAATAAAAGCAAAATCCTTTGTTTCAAACAAGACACACATTTAAAATGAAACAAAATAGTTTGATTTTTAAAGGAAAAAAATCCTCTTTTCTTCCAACCAAAACAATGGCAGATTCGACTCGACTTTGTAAAATCTTTTGGCCGCTGCAATTTCCAATGACACATAGTTTATCATTTGATAAACTTTATCCAGTTGGAACCACAAGTGCTGCATGTAGCAATTGTCTGCCGTATCAGTGCTTTAGTTTTGGCCTCAGCCTCATGATGCGGTAATCCTGAGGAACCAATGAAGTGCTATTTTCCCCACCCTGATGTTGCATCACAATGTGCTTGTCATCTGGAAAGCAGGAGGAGGCAGCATAATTCAGAGAGATAAACACAGGCTTGACACAGCTAAGAAATCCCAAGTTGTTGTCCCAGCTCTGTCACCGACTTGCTCTATGGGCTTGGAACATTTTCAGACCTGGGAATCTAAAATTAAACACCTAAATCCATACTTACTGCCAGTTTCTGCCAGGCTTACTGACAGTGAATAGTAGCAGTTTACTCCGCAGCTAGTGCCATTGAAATCAGTGGTTCTGCTCTTGAAGTAGTGAGCTACTCAAAGTGGAGGAATCAGCTACCTAAATAAGGGCACAATTTGTGCAAGTGTTGGACACTCACAGATCCCAAGGAAATTGACTATCATCATCTTTGAAAATCGAGCCACATATGAAGGTGTCTGTATACTGATTTAGGGCCCTGATCCTCAAAAGTGTATTTTAGGTGCCTAACTCCCCTTGGCTTTAGAATTAAAAGCAAATGTTCTCATGAAGAAGCACCGGGTTTAGAAAAGCAACGCTGGGCTCAGTGGACAAAAAATGTAAGTCTCAATTGCTTGATGAGAACTAGCTTGAGTAGCTGTCAAAGCTACATGGTTAGAAAATGATTCCCTAGGTCTGGCTTTAAACCTCAGCTGACAATTTAAACCAGAGTCTCTGGCTCTGGATGGGGAGCAGTAAAATGTACGACATTAGCCATCGCCTCAGCAGAATCTGGAAACAGCCTCTTTAGTGACTTTACAACAAACTGTGCAAATAAAAAGGTCCACTCCAGAGCCCCTACGTGCCCCTCTGGCCTCCAAATCTTTACTTCAAAGAAACCCTCCACCAAGAGAAGGAGCCTCCAGGAAAGAGGCATGAATCAAAGCTGCATTTCCCAGTGAAATTGACAGCTCATTCCCCCCCATATGCTGCCCTTTAGTAATTTAATCAGGTAGTGGAAGGGAGTTTGTTTGGCGTTTTAAAGTTCATTTTAAGCTGAGGCAAGAGGGAGTGTCTGTCTGCAGGCACAGCACCACAGGGGAAGGAAGAGAGAGAGCCTGCAAGGCTTGGAGTGATCAAAACAGCAAACAAAAAAACAAGAAAAAAAGAAGCCAGATGTATACTCACCGGAACTTTTTTCCGAGAAGAGAAAGATTCTTTAGGGGGATCATCTCCTGCAGGAATACAAGGAAGCAAAGTTTGCTTGGATTTGTTTTTCTGAAAATCGTTCATCTCCCCTCTCATCTGGTCTCAAACCATGGTATGCGTTTGTTGCGAGTTGAACTGGGAAGACTTCCAGCCCCTCAGTGCTTGGGGTTTGATTCAGTTAAAGTTAACCCTAATCAAGCACATTTCTGCACTGGTGGGGATGATACTGTGAATGGCAACAACAGACCTGTTGTGTTAACTCATCCTAAATTGCTAACAGATTTGGGTTCTCAGCACTTTGCATTGTTTTTTGGGCACGTAAACCAGCCCAACAAAGAGCTGTATGCCACAAAGATATAACTCCAAGGACAAATGCCAAATCCAAATGCCAGTGCAAGCTCAGATTTAGAAGCAAAGTCTGCAACTCTGGCCATCTTAGTACGAACAGACTGATTAAATTCTCTCCAGAGCTAACTGGGGAGCTGGAGAAAACTACCACACAGAAAGCACAATGACAACATAAAAGTGATTAACTCACCCAGCTTGCCTGTCTGACAGGCCGTGGGGTGTGAATTGCTGCACCAACCTCTGCTGCCCCTTTCCTTTTAAGGCCACAGATATTAGAGGCTTCTGCACCCCATTAGATATGCCCCACTCTGCTCTCAGCATATAGACATTCAGCTCCCCACAACAATCCTCCATTCCTCTCTAACACCATTTAATCTTCTCTCCTGCATAGAGTCCTTCCCCTTGCTCCACTGGGACAGCCCAAGTGGACTCCCCCAAGGCACAGCCCCATTTCCCCCTGAAAGAAGGCCTCACTCCCTCCCCTGTACAAACACATCAACAAGTTCATTCTGGTGGTCTCATGATAGGCTCCCGTTGGTGCTGAATGCCCTGTGCAGTCATCCCTCGATTCCCAGCTGACAACAACAGGAATCAATGACACAGGTCCCTGCAAGACTGGGCCAACAGAACACTTCCCACCACCACCCTATGCCCTTCACCTTCAAAGCCTCTGCCAGGGACTCTGAGGATCTCCGCTCCACAGAAAATATACCTGATGTATTGCCCCACTCTCAACACCTGGATGTGCCTTCCCTAAAACCCCATACACATTCCTCCTGGAATTTCCCACCCTGCATTTCCTTACCCACCTGGAAGGCTCCTCTCTGCCTTTCCCCAAGATGCAAGACTTTGCCCAGTCTAGAGACACCCAGTTCTGACCATTACCATCTGGTATCGACAACCAGACCCATATCCAGCATGGGCCCAGGAAAAGTGCCTTCTGACCTTTGGCGGAAGCCCCACCAATTTCTTGCTGGCTTTCTCCCCTGCACCTGAATCATCAGTAAGCATATGGCTTCCTTGTGCCCCAGACCAGTGTGAGTTGACATCCATGTACCAGCTAAGAGGGGGACCCCCTCAGAATCTGGCAGCCTTTCTGCAAGATACGCTGCATCAGCAGGGATGTGGAACCCCTAATGCTGGCACAGCTGGGAGGAAAAGCCTCCTGCCCCTACTTGTGGATATTTATGATGACTCCATACTACAGAAGGTCCATCTGTTTACCATTAATTGTCACACCTGACACGCCTGCACAGTGGAGCCTGTCATTTGCTGTTCACAGAGCACATACAGCAGATCATTAAATTAAACTCCTGTGAGGTGGGTAATATTAGCCCCATTTCACAGACGAGGAGACTGAAGCCTGGAGAGAGTGACTTACCCAAAGTCACTCAGCGAATCAGTGGCAGTAGGAGGACTAGAATCCAGGTCTGTTGACCCCAGGCCTGTGCACTAACCACTAGACCTAAACGTCCATTTGAAATATTTCTCTTGATTATTAGGAGCCTGACCCCATGCTCCCTGAAGTCAATGGAAGGACTACTATTGACTTCGATGTGCATTGGATCAGGCTGCTTTGCTGACGTATCATCAGACCTCCCTCTGCCAGAAGGTGATGGTCTTCCACCCACGCACAGGTTTGCAGCGGGAACTCCAGTAGCAAAGGAATAAGACCGGTCATAAAAACAGGATGGAGAATGTTGGACTGGACTCCTGCACTGCAAGGACAATGAGATGCTTTGATTTTACTGCAGTCCTGCACCTACTTCTCCTGAGCACGTGAACAAGCCCACGTTTTACATAAGCTAAGAGTCACTATGGCTACACTATATTTGTTATTTCAGGATACAAGCGTATACCAAAATAGTAACTTCATGGCCAAACACTGTGCTTGAAACAGCAGCACTATTTCAAGCGTGGTATTCCGGTTCCGGAACTTCTCATCGTGAGGGAAGTAGCAGAAACTTCAAAATAGCTGCTTATTTCAAACTTCGATGCCATGTGGATAGCACCATGTGCAAAATAAGTTAACTCAAATAAGTTCTTTCAAGTTACAGCTACAGAGTAGCCATAGCCAATGTGTCTACACAGTAAAGTTATTTCAGAATAACAGCCGCTATTTCAAAATAAATTTGCGAATGTCTATACAACGCAAATGCTATTTCAACACAATTACAAAATTGCAGATGGCGTCTTTCAAATTTGGGAAATCTGATGGCTATGTCTCTTTTGAAAAAGTAATGCAAGTGTAGATGAGCCCATTGTATGAGGAATAGCAAAAAAAAGGCACTGGAAATAGGTATTTTCAAAATAGGGGATATGTAGACCAGGAATAAGGGCTATTTTGAAATAAGGCATAGTGCATCCAATGGCTCTATTTTGATATAGGCTCTAGTGTATCAAGATGCTCTATTTCAAAATAGCACTCAGTTATTTTGAAATGCATTTTATGTGTAACAACATCATTTCAAAATAAGCTATTCCAGAAAACCCCTTCAAGAATAACTTATTTTGAAATAACATTGCTGCGTAGACATAGCCTAAATGATTTACTGATTACCTGTAAGAAAACTTATATCAGAACGTAAGAACGGCCATACTGGGTCAGACCAAAGGTCCATCTAGCCCAGTATCCTGTCTGCCGACAGTAGCCAATGCCTGGTGCCCCAGAGGAGGTGAACCGAAGACAACGATCAAGCGATTTGTCTCCTGCCATCCATCTCCCGCCTTTGATGAAAGGCTAGGGGCACCATACCTTACCCCTTGCTAATAGCCATCTATGGACCTAACCTCCAAATATTTATCGAGCTCTTTTTTAAACTCTGTTAGAGTCCTGGCCTTCACAGCGTCCTCTGGTAAGGAGTTCCACAGGTTGACTGTGAGCTGTGTGAAGAAAACCTTTCTTTTATTAGTTTTGAACCTGCTACCCATTAATTTCATTTGGTGTCCTCTAGTTCTTATATTATGGGAAAAAGTAAATAACTTTTCTGTATTTACTTTCTCCACACCAGTCATGATTTTGTGTACTTCTATCATATCACCCCTCAGTCTCCTCTTTTCTAGACTGAAAAGTCCCAATCTTTCTAGCCTCTCCTGTTCCAAACCCTTAATCATTTTAGTTACCCTTTTCTGAACCTTTTCTAACGCCAATATATCTTTTTTGAGGTGAGGAGACCACATCTGCACGCAGTACTCAAAATGTGGGCATACCATAGCCTTATATAGGGGAAGTAAGATATTCTTCATCTTATTTTCTATCCCTTTTTTAATTATTCCTAACATCCTATTTGCTTTACTGACTGCTGCTGCACACTGCGTGGATGTTTTCAGAGAACTATCCACTATAATTCCACGATCCCTTTCCTGATCTGTTGTAGCTAAATTTGCCCCCATCATATTGTATGGATAATTGGGGTTATTTTTCCCAATGTGCATTACGTTACTCTTACCCACATTAAATTTCATTTCCCATTTTGCTGTCCAATCATTCAGTTTGCTGAGATCTTTTTGAAGTTCTTCACAGTCTGCTTTGGTTTTGACTGTCCTGAACAGTTTGGTGTCATCTGCAAACTTTGCCACCTCACTGCTTACCCCTTTCTCTAGATCATTGACAAATAAGTTGAACAAGATTGGTCCCAGGACTGACCCTTGGGGAACACCACTAGTTGCCCCTTCCATTGTGAAAATTTACCATTTATTCCTACCCTTTGTTTCCTGTCTTTTAACCAGTTCCCAATCCATGAAAGGATTTTTCCTCCTATCCCATGACCACCTAATTTACATAAGAGCCTTAGGTGAGGGACTGTGTCAAAGGCTTTCTGGAAATCTAAGTATACTATGTCTACTGGATCCCCCCTGTCCGCATGCTTGTTAACCCCTTCAAAGAACTCTAACACATTAGTAAGACACGACTTCCCTTTACAGAAACCATGTTGACTTTTGCTCAACAAACCATGTTCCTCTACATGTCTGACAATTTTATTCTTTACTATTGTTTCTACTAATTTGCCCGGTACTGACGTTAGACTTACAGGTCTATAATTGCCAGGGTCTCCTTTACAGCCCTTTTAAATATTGGAGGTATATTAGCTGTCTTCCAATCATTGGGTACTGAAGCTGATTTGAAGGATAGGTTACAAACCACCGTTAATAGTTCCACAATTTCACATTTGAGCTCTTTCAGTACCCTTGGGTGAATACCATCCGGTTCCAAAACCTCCTCTAATGACGCTTTGATCTGGGACAGTTCCTCAGATTTGTCATCTATAAAGGATGGCTCAGATTTGGGAATCTCTCTAACGTCCTCAGCTGTGAAGACTGAAGCAAAGAAAATATTTAGTTTTTCTGCACTGGCATTATCTTCCTTGATTGCTCCTTTTATGTCTCTATCGTCCAGGGGCCCCACTGCTTTTTTCGCAGGCTTCCTGCTTCTAATGTACTTAAAAATCATTTTACTATTGTGTTTTGAATTTATGGCTAACTGTTCCTCAAAATCTTTTTTGGCTTTTCTTATTACGTTTTTACATTTAATTTGGCAGTGTTTATGTTTCTATTTTGATCACTAGGATTTGACTTCCACTTTTCAAAAGATGCCTTTTTATCTCTCACTGCCTCTTTTACATGGTTGTTAAGCCATGGTGGCTCTTTTTTAGGTCTCTGACTTCGTTTTTTAATTTGGGGTATTCATTTAAGTTGGGCCTGTAATATGGTATCTTTGAAAAGTTTCCATGCAGCTTGCAGGGATTTTACTCTAGTTACTCTACCTTTTAATTTCTGCTTAACTAACCTCCTCATTTTTGTGTAATTCTCCTTTTTGAAATTAAATACCAGAGTGTTGGACTGTTGCGGTGTTCTTCCCAACACAGGAATATTAAATGTTATGATGTTATGGTCACTATTTCAAAGTGGTCCTGTAATAGTTACCTCTTGGACCAGATCCTGTGATCCACTCAGTATTAATCAAGAATTGCCTCTCCCCTTGTGGGTTCCTGTACCAGCTGCTCCAAGAAACAGTCATTTAAAGCATCAAGAAATTTTCTCTCTGAATCCCTTCCTGAGGTGACATGTACCCAGTCAATATGGGGATAATTGAAATCCCCCATTATGAGGCCGTGTCTACATTAGCCAAAAACTTCAAAATGGCCATTCAAATGGCCATTTCGAAGTTTACTAATGAAGCGCAGAAATACATATTCAGCGCTTCATTAGCATGTGGGCAGCCGCGGCACTTCGAAATTGACGCTGCTCACCGCCGCGCGGCTCATTCAGATGGGGCTCCTTTTCAAAAGGACCCCACCTACTTCGAAGTCCCCTTATTCCCATCTGCTCATAGGAATAAGGGGACTTTGAAGTAGGCAGTGTCTTTTCAAAAAGGAGCCCCGTCTGGATGAGCCGCGTGGCGGTGAGCCACGTCAATTTTGAAGTTCCGCGGCCGCCCGCATGCTAATGAAGCACTGAATATGTATTTTAGTGCTTCATTATTAAACTTCAAAATGGCCATTTGAATGGCCATTTCGAAGTTTTTGGCTAGTGTAGACATAGCCTTAATGAGTTTTTTATTTTGATAGACTCTCTAATTTCCCTTAGAATTTCAGCATCACTATCACTGTCCTGGTCAGGTGGTCGATAATATATCCCTAGTGCTATATTCCCATCAGAGGAAGGAATTGCTATCCATAGTGATTCTATGGAACATTTTGATTCATTTAGGATTTTTATTTCATTTGATTCTATATTATTTTTCACATACAGCACCACTCCGCCACCCGCTCGACCCGTTCTGTCCTTCCGATATATTTTATATCCCAGTATGATCGTGTCCCACTGATTGTCCTCGTTCCACCAGGTTTCCATGATGCCTATTATGTCAATCTCCTCCTTTGATATGAGATACTCTAATTCACCCATCTTATTAGACAGACTTCTAGCATTTGTGTAAAAGCACTTTAAAAAACTACCACTATTCATATGCCTGCCCTTCCCTGACGTATTGGATTCTTTTATATGTGATTTTTTCTCATCTGATCTGGCCCATACTCTGTCATCTCCCTTCTTCTCTTTCTGACTGAATTATAGAGAATCTCTTTCAATGGAGTCTCGCCTAAGAGACGTCTCCGTCCAATCCACATGCTTCTTGCACCAATCGGCTTTCCTCCATCTCTTAGTTTAAACACTGCTCTACGACCTTTTTAATGTTTAATGCCAGCAGCCTCGATCCACTTTGGTTTAGGTGGACCCCATCCTTCCTGTATAGGCTCTCCCTACCCCAAAAGCGTCCCGAGTTCCTAATAAATCTAAATCCTTCTTCCTAACACCATCGTCTCATCCACGCATTGAGACTCTGAAGTTCTGCCTGCCTACCTGGCCCTGCGCGTGGAACTGGAAGCATTTCTGAGAATGCCACCACAGAGGTCCTGGATTTCAGTCTCCTTCCTAGCAACTTAAATTTGGCCTCCAGGACATCTCTCCTACCCTTCCCTATGTCATTGATACCTACATGTACCACGACCACTGGCTCCTCCCCACTACTGCATATAAGTCTGTCTAGATGCCTCAAAAGATCCGCAACCTTCGCACCAGGCAGGCAAGTCACCATACGGTTCTCCCGGTCATCACAAACCCAACTATCTATATTTCTAATGATTGAATCACCCACTACTAACACCAGCCTCTTCCTAACAACTGGCATGCCCTCCCCTGGACATAACAAGCAGTTCTGAAGCACCTTAAAGACTAACTAATTTTTTAATCAGGTAATGAACTTTCATGGGTGTAGCCAGACATGAACTCTCCATTTGGCCTTTTCTTCTTCTCCCCTCCACTGGGAGAGACAGAGAGAGAAACAAAGAGGGAGACAGGCAGCCTTTGATGTCCTGGGAACACAGGTGTGCTGTCGCACCCAGCCTCTCTACGATACACAAAAACCAGACAGTGGATGGGCTAGCTGATGGCCGCCCTTCTGGCTGATCTCGGTGATTGACACGCCTGATCACTGCCCCAGGAAGAACGGGGAATCTCTGCCCATCACCTCCAAAGGTGCCCAATTGTCCACAATTCACAGGTGCAAGATGAGCCTTGCACCTTCCCTGGGAAACCTGGGGTTCAAACACATTCCTCCCCGATTGGCCACTTGAGACCAGGAAGAAGCCTATGTGACCAAAGGGGGTATAAAAGAGGTTTGGCAGCCCACCCCCCTTTGAGCTCCAATCACCTACACCTGCTGGACAGGTCTGGAATTGACTCCCGAGACTGGGGACGCCTGGTTCGTATCTACTTCTTCCTGAGGGACTGAGAGAAAGATTCTGGGTCACACCAGATCTAGGAGGCAGGGGTAAGAATTACACCTGTATTACACTTCTTTCCTATAGGAATTGAGGGAAAGACTCTGGTTCCACCAGGTCTAAGAGACAGGGGTGAAAATCACACCTGCAACAGGCCTTTCTTGTGTACACATTAATTGTATTAGTTTAAGCTAGCTAGTTTGTCTAAAACTTTTCTTAAGTTAAATTGTATTGTTTCCCCTTTAAAAACCATGAGTACTAACTTGTACTTTAATCATTTGTCTTAGTTAAATTGTTTCTATCTTTGTATAAATAAAAAGTAACTGTTAAAGCCTCACTAAGTGTAATTTTCCTCTTGCTGCTGTACCGGAACTAAACATTAACCAAAGAACCCAGCCTGCCCTGGCTGCTTAGCATAGCTGCTGGTACGGCATCACCCCCTTTACCCCACCGGACCTTTAGCTGGCACCTGGGCATCGGCTCACCATGGATAAGACCCACATCCAGATATGTTAGACTTTAAGGTGCTACAGGACTGCTTGTTATTTGAGAAGCTACTGACTTACACAGCTCCTCTCTGAGTCTTATATCAGCTAATGAACTTAGCATATATTGCAAAAAACATGCAGAGATATTTATATCATTAATGACCAACAGCAATTAGCAGACAGAATGGTGGGAAACTCATACCACTGGTAATCAATTTTATGTGATTTTATTGGATGTTGAAAAGGAAGCCTGGTCAACTCCTAAAACTCTTACTGGCAAAGTGAAAAACACACACTCTCTAGCAACAGAGCTGTGTTGACAAAGTCCCCAGCGTAGCCACAACTGTGCTGACAGAAGGGAGTTTCTGTTGCCATTGTTAATGTCATTCAGGGAGGTGGTGCTCCTGTGCAGGCCAAAAAATCTCCTCCTTCTACTGTCTTACATTGCATCTACACCAGGCCTGTCAATGGGGCAGGGCACAGGGGGCAAATGCCTTGGGGCCCGGTGATTTAGAAGGGCCTAGCATACTGGCCAACACTGCTACTGCAGTGGTGGTGGTGGGGATGGTGGCCAAAACCCCCAGGCCCTTTAAACTGCCACCAGAGCACCACAGTGCGTGTTCCGGGCAACTACAAGGACTGCAGCGGGAGGGGTAGTGTGTGTGTGTGTATGTGGGTGGGTGGGAGGGTGGGAGCAGCGTAATGCACTCCAGGAGGTGCTGACAGCAGCTGCCTGCCTCCTGTGTCTGAGGCCCCTCTCCTTCTGGCCGCCCACCCACCCCACACTGCCCAGGGATCCAGCGAAACAGTTGGCCTCACTAATTTACATGTAAGGTTAAAGCCAATATACTTGTGCTGAAATAGGCTTGGTAGGGTGGATGAGCCCTGATTCTGCAGAATTTAAGCCTGAAGATAGGGGAGATGCAAATGAACACAAAATAACACTGTATCATCTACATTTGTTGTAAACACCTTAAATTCTGAGTCAAGTGTAGTCCATGGAGTGACATTGGTCATAACCCAGTGCAAGATTATAATCAGACTCAAGACTGTGTGTTATTTGTTCATGTTCACAGAATCACAGGGCTGGAAGGGACCTCAGGAGGTCATCTAGTCCAGCCCCCCACTTCAAGCAGGATCAATCCCCACTAGGTCATCCCAGACAACACCTTGTCAAGCTGAGACTCAAAAACCTTGAGAGATGGAGAATCCACCACCTCCCTAGGCAACACATTCCAGTGTTACACCACCCTCCTGGTGAAGTAGTTTTTCCTAATATCAAACCTACACCTCTCCCTCTTCAACTTCAGACCATTACTCCTTGTTCTGCCATCTGACACCACTGAGAACAGTTACTCACCCTCCTCTTTAGAGTTCCCCTTCAGCAAGGTGAAGGCTGCTATTAAATCACCCCTTAGTCTTCACCTCTGTAAACTAAACAAGCCCAAATCCCTCAGCCTACCCTCATAGCTCTTGTGCCCCAGCCCCTTAATCATTTTTGTTGCCCTCCACTGAACCTCTTATGTCTGTTAATGTTAAGATGTTTTTAACAGAAATCATTCAAAGAGCCAGTGTCTGGAGCTGGACCAAGACTATTTTCATGTTAGGCTAGGGGGTTAGATTTGATTTATTGATGCCAAAGTCTCACAAGTTGTTTGTACAGATCTTGCCCTCCAAAGGCCCTGTCCTGTGGAGGGACTTTTTGCAGGATCAGCTCATTTGTTGATCTGCTCTGAATTTTTTGTTCATTTACCAAAGAGCACTGAGAATGGAATTCAGCATGCCAGGCTCAGTCTCACCACATAATCCCTTCTCTGTTTTGTGAGCTACCTCTGCACATCCCTACTGAGTTCGAGGGGTTCTGCTATTATATTTCATCCTTAGCAAATATCTAAATAACAATTCTCTGTCACACACACACACACACACACACACACACACATGTTGGGCGGGGGGGGGCAGTAGGAGAGGTTATAATTCTTCCTTCCCCCAAAATGTCACTATTTTCCATCTGGCACATTAACTTGCATCTCTACATGCCCATATTCCAGCAAGGTTTCAGAGTTTCCCCCATATCTGCTTTGTCAAGATCATTCAAGCACGTTTGCAGTACATAGTGCTCATTCCCAACCCATTTGAATGAACATTTCACATCACTCTATCACAGCATCATCCAGGCACAGAAGACCATTGGGTCTATTACACCGTTCCTTAGCATGTTACACTGAACTAGCTCATGGTGAATAACAGCACATAAATGTCCTAATGACATAATATGTCCAATCAATTGTAGGAAATGAGGGCTAGATTCAGTATAATTTCTTGTCAAGGTAGATTTCCTACCTTGTGGGTAAGAGAGTTGTTCTTTACAAAGCCAAGCCGCCTGTGGATTAATAAAAGACCAGCTAATGCGACCAACCGTCATTTAAACAGCAATGCTCTGCATCTGGATTTATTTATTAATGAAGCTATTGTAAGTAGGACTACTAGTGACATTAAAAAGTATCACCAGCACTTGGACCGTACACAGAGGTCAAAAGGTCAAATTTTGGTACTCTGCCTTCGAAAGGTTGCTGATCTCAGATCTAAAGCTTGGGGTCAGAGGTAGGATCTGAGAAAAGACCAGGTGAATGAGGAGAGGCTACTCAGAGTATGTCAGTGAAAGCTGACGTGTAAACACCAAAAGGAAGAGGGAGCACACTGCAAATGAACTATTGTCATTGTTGTGCTGATTGTCTTTTTGACTTGATTCAGACATTTCAAGCCCCGAAGGGACCACTGAGATCATGTAGTCTGACCTTTACAACACGGACCTGGGAACTTCCTCAAAATAATTCCCAAAAAGATCTTTTACGAAACACATCCAATCCGGAGTGAAGAATTGTCACAGATGCAGACCCCATCAGAATCCTTGGTAAATTGTTTCAGTGGTTAATTATTCTTAAATATTCATTTGTTTCCTCCGAAGGCAAGAAAAGTACTGCGCCCTATGGAACCTCAAATCCAAACATTTTTATAAGACTAAATTTTCTGAGGAAGTGCGATACACAGGGCCAGATAATTCTTAGATGATATAAAATATCATAACAGCATTGACTGAAGTGGAGAGACACTGGTTCACACTATCTGAAAATCTGGTTCATTGAAGTGAAGTCCAATGTAAAGCAGCATATCAGTGGGAGCATGCTTATTCGAGTCTAGGTATCCTGAGCCCAGTCTAACCACTAAACCAAAAAACAGGAAGAACCCCTATCCTGCTAAACTTAGTTGCATTTTCTTTGTGTGCACTCTCTCTCTCCCCTTTAATTAGCAAGGAAAACAAGAACAAAATCTCTTACCAGCTTGTTTTTCCTTTGTTGTTTCCTTTGTACCTTTCTGCTTTGTCATGTTTGCCGTTTCTGCGCTCTGTGTGGTCACAGCTCTACGTGGCTGAAAATTAATCTCACTGAGCAGTCCTGATTGTTTATTTAACTCTTGTTTAATGTTTCACTTTGCTATAGTGACAATATAGTCACCAATAGAATGCCATGGGCCCATCTTTGGTTTTCAACCTTCACACAGAGCTGAAATTATTTATCCTCAGCTTCCATAGACAGAAAATCAGGCGTGGACAAGCCACATATACAGGTACTGTTAAGCTACAGTCACAATGCTCCCTAGGCTTTTCATGGTAGATATTCTTCAGGAGCGGGCAGCCAGCAGGACAGCTGACAGAAGCAATGGGTCATTCCTGTCAGCCCCCTGTCTACTGTATTGTGGGTTTTGCTGTAGGCAAAACCCTGATTCCAGTTCTCTGTGGCTTCAGTTACCAGTGATTTGAGTTTATAGAGGCTTCGGCTCTGGGCCTAGCCACAGCATCTACCAGGATGGATTCTCACAAAAAAACTACAGACCCCAACTTTAGCTCTATCTTTGAACAGTTGGAGCGAGGGGGGAGAACTACTCAAACCACTATTACAGCTGAATAGCCAAAAGGCTCCCAGCCATTAATTCTCTCCCCCTTCAAACTCACCAACGCTCAGACGGGGAGGGAGAGTCCTGTGCAATTCATAATTTACTCTGCAGTGATGACCGCCCTATACCCCCAGCAACAACTTCAAGCATTGGTGAGATGCCACAATTCTTACACTGGGTGACAGCATAAATTGTGACTTGACAAGAACATGTTTGTTTATAATACACAAAACTTCATTACGTCACCTGCTACCCATCAGGCTTTGTTTACAAGATATTTCACACACACACCTCATAGAACTGGAAGGGACCTCAGGAGGTCATCAAGTCCAGTCCATTGCCCTATAGACAAGGCCAAGCACCATCCCCTCCTCTCTTTTTTTTAAGAATCTATTTGCCCCAGAGCCCTAAATGGCCTTCTCAAGGACTGAGTTCACAACCCTGGGTTTAGCAGGCAAATGCACAAACCACTGCACTATGTCATATTCAAATCTGTGCATTGCTATGCAAATGATCTCTAAAGGACACACTCCCCAAATCCTTCAGCAGTATTGAGCTCCTGCTGGCACTTTCCTTACACACATTTCATTTGGGCTCTTAGGTTTTTTTATACGCTGTTGAGGGAACAGGCTTTTGACCTAAGCCTATTTAGGGCCAGATCTACAGCTGGCATAAACCGACATAGCCCAGTTGATTTGGATGGAGCTGCTGCAGCAAAAAGCAGCTGCAGCTCTGACCTTAACTGAGCACATTTGTCCGTACTTAACTCTGTAATGAGATGGGCTTCATCAACTCTTAACAGACCAGCTTCGATTCTAAATTCTTCTTGCATCCCATCTACTAGCCTTTATTAAATCGATGCACCATTTGTCGTGCACTGAGCCCTTTCTTCACCTGCTGTACCTTAATGTAGCAAGAAGCATGAAATAGAAACCATTTCTATGGCACAGTTTTAGAATTGTCTTTCATGTTTCCCCAGAACTAACCTCAAAACCGAAGCCAAATATCTCCAATGAAAAAATAAGTGCCTGTCTTTCCCTGCTTCCTCCTGCCCATGAGCTGCTACGTTTTCCAGTGACCACCCAAATGTTCTGATATTCTTAAAACAATGCAAATTTGCTTATCCACAGTGATCTGGATCAACAGGGATTTTAATAAACAGAATAAAATGGTTATGGACCTTCTGGTACCCGTTGCTCTTGGAGATGTGTTGTTCGTGTCTATTTCAATTGGGTGTGCATGCGCATTCACAGTGGTCAGAAGATTTTTTTTCCCCCATAGCTGTACCCGCAGAATGGATCTGGGTGTCTCCTGATGTCGTGCCTCTATGGTGTCCAATATTGTTTCCTGCCAACCTGCCCCCTCCTCGGTTCTTCCTTGTTGGCTGTTCCAACAGAGTGGAAGGAAGGTGAGTTTTAGAATAAACATAAACAATACGTCTCAAAGGACAACAGTTACGAGAAGGTATGTGACCATTTTTATTCTCGAAGTGCTTGTTCTGTGTATTAGGTGATTCACAAGCAGATTGTTAGGAAGTGGGGTCGGAGTCAAGCACCAATCGTAACATCGCTTGTCCAAAAGAGGCATTGTTCCTGGCTTGCTAAGTAATTGAGTAATGTGAGATGAAGGCGTGGATCAAGGACCACATAGCGGTTCTACTGATTTAGTGAGTGGAGACTTGGGCCAGAAATCTGTTGTAAGAAGCCTGTGCTATGGTGGAACGTGCTGGGATTGGAGGTGCAGGAATATCCAACTGCCATAAATAGTTGGACATATAGAACAGTTTAGTTCTCTCAGGCTACGTCTACACGTGCACGCTACATCGAAATAGTCTATTTTGATGAATAACGTCTACACGTCCTCCAGGGCTGGCAACGTCGACGTTCAACTTCGACGTTGGGCAGCACCACATCGAAATAGGCGCTGCGAGGGAACGTCTACACACCAAAGTAGCACACATCGAAATAAGGGTGCCAGGAACAGCTGCAGACAGGGTCACAGGGCAGACTCAACAGCAAGCCGCTCCCTTAAAGGGCCCCTCCCAGACACAGTTGCACTAAACAACACAAGATCCACAGAGCCGACAACTAGTTGCAGACCCTGTGCATGCAGCATGGATCCCCAGCTGCAGCAGCAGCAGCCAGAAGCCCTGGGCTAAGGGCTGCTGCACACGGTGACCATAGAGCCCCGCAGGGGCTGGAGAGAGAGCGTCTCTCAACCCCTCAGCTGATGGCCGCCATGGCGAACCCCACTATTTCGATGTTGTGGGACGCGGATCGTCTACACGTGCCCTACTTCGACGTTCAACTTCGAAGTAGGGCGCTATTCCCATCCCCTCATGGGGTTAGCGACTTCGATGTCTCGCCGCCTAACGTCGATTTCAACTTCAAAATAGCACCCAACACATGTAGCCATGACGGGCGCTATTTTGAAGTTGGTGCCGCTACTTCGAAGTAGCGTGCACATGTAGACACGGCCTCAGTGTAGAAGGCCACAGCCCTATGGGCCCTGAGGGAGTGCAGTTTCTGCTCCATGGGAATGTAGTGCAGCTCGGGGTAGACCACAGGTAGAAAAATGCCCCAGTTCAGGTGAAATTGTGACACTGCTTTTGGAAGAAAATCTGGTAATGCGTGAGCTGGTCCTTATGGAACATGATGTAAGGTGGTTCTCATGTTAGACCCCTCAGCTTGGACACTCTCCTGGTCAACATTATGACTCAAAAAAGCCACCTTATAGGGAAGGAATAATAGGCAACAGTTTTGCTAACGGTTTGAAGGATGAGCCTGTGAATCTAGAAAGGACTAGATTAAGGTCCCAAGCTGGGACAGGCTGATGTATGTGCAGATAAAGTCTCTCCAGAACTTTCAGAAAATGGGTGGCCAGGGTATTAGTGAACACTCAATGCACATCCGAATCTGGATGGAAAACAGAGATGGCCACCAAGAGCGCCTTCCCTGGAGGAAGAGAAAGACCTTCTTGCTTTGGAGGGAGGAGATAGCCCAAAATGAGAAGTACTGGGACCAGCATAGGAGGAGAGTGATGCTGAACCACCCAGGATGAGCACCTCTGCCATTTAACTAGAGACGTGGCTCTGGTAGATGGCTTTCTGCTGCTGAGCAAAATCTGTCCGTCTTGGCGTAAACTTCTGAGCTCTGCGGTGTTCAGTCATGAAGCTTCCAAGCCATGAGGTGAAGGGCCTGAGGGTTGAGGTGCTGAAAGCATCTGAGGTCTTGTGTTGAGAGGTCTGGAAAGAGTGGCAGTCTGACTGGTTTCTACATGAACGTGCCAAGAAGCAACATGTATCACAGTTGATGAGGCCATGCCGGCATGATGATGACTTGTGCTCACTCCCTCCTGATCTTGGGGAGCACTTTGTGGATGAGCAGAATGGGTGGAAACGCATAGAGAAGGGGGCCTTGCCAATGAAAGAGGAAAGCGTCGGCCGTGGGGCCCTGGTTGTGGTTCCAGAAGAAGCAGAACTGCCGGCACTTCCCGTTGCACCATGTGGCAAATAGGTCTATGAGAAGGCCCGTTGACCTCCCTCTGTGAACATCACCAGCTAAGTCCATTGTAGGATAAGTTGATTCTAGCTATGCAATTGCTGTAGCTAGAACTGCGCATCTACAATCAAGTTACCTGCCCAGTGTAGTCCTGCCCTTAGTTCCTGATCCCACAAATACCTGAGCATGGATGCAACTTTATAAAATTCTACTGACCTCCATCTGACATGATGGATATAAAGGAAAAAAATGGAAGGAAATAAAAGGGAAGAGTGAAAGGTAAAAGTTGGAGTGGTGAAATGAGAAGAAATCCAGTGTGGCTCCTCACAGGGATAAAGTTATTCACAGGCCTCAGTGTTTGTCTCCTCTGTCTAAAGACATGGGATCCTGACTGGGGCCTATGGTAATTAAAAGTACTAATGGCATATGAGAGACAGGAGAACACAAATGGGGTTCAGCTTCTTCTCTTTAAATTTCTTCTTCATTCATCACAACAAATGATCCCTTTCATCCTTTCCTGTTTGCCTGATGTTGCAACTCTTTCCCTTCTAAGAGTTGGGTTTTCTGCAGAGCTCTCAGCTTCAATTCCGTTGCTCACTTTCTTTTCGCGCAAAGGTTTGCAGCAGGGATGGTGTCTTATGTGGTGAGTACAGTGTAAAACACAATAGCTGTGTCTACACTCAAAAATCACTTCGAAGTTGCTTACTTCAAAATACAACTTCGAAGTAAGCAACCTCGAAGTTGAGTGTCTACACACACACCCTACTTCAATCCCAGGAATGGAGTAAGGACTTAGAAGTTTGGCTCCTTACTTTGAAATTAACTTGAAAGTAAAGGAAAAATGTGTGTGGACTCTCTGCTGGCTACTTCAATGTAGTTAACTTTGAAGTTAGTTCCTATTGTAGACACACCCAATGGGTCTGATCCTGACTGGGCCCTCTAGGTTTTACATCTATACAAACAAAGACACCTGTTTACTCCCCTAACCCTTGGAGCTAATTCAGCCCCTGTTAATAGTTCAAGCACACTCAGGCAAAAATCATGTGCTCTCAGTACTGGGTTTAAAGCACAAAGCCAAGTGAGAATTATATGACAAGATGGTTTTCCACGTAATAATACTAATCTGGGAAAGAATCAGTTTGGATGAACGGACTGCTTTTAAAAAAAAAAGAAATTGAAGACAAATTTGAAACTGTTTAAACAACCTGTTTTTGACATTGTCCAAGTGCAAAGTTCTGATTTTTGGTTCAAAGTAACTTTTTGGTTAGAAATTTAAGTTACTCTGTAGCAAAAATCACCTTTCAAACACTTTAAAGGGATAAAACTTGAATGTTACAAATTTATCAAAATAAAATATTTGGACAGACCTGAAATAAACATTTGTTCAACTCATGAAAATCTTCAAGCACTTTGAAATTTCCCCCCTCAATTTGGGATAGGAAAATTTATTTGGAATTGCTAAAATGTTCCCAGCATGGGAAAACCATTCCCACCCAGATCTAACAAGTAAGATTTAGTTAATGCTTAGATCTAGTGCTTGTCCTGAGCACAGGAGTGAATTTCATCTGATTTTCAGTTTCTCCCCTAAGTGGCACATCCTTCATTCTGTCTCTTACATATCAGATATGAAGCCAAACCTAGCACTGTGTTGGCCTCATCCAAAACCTACTGAAGTCTGTGGGAAAACTTACTCTGATTTAAATGCGCCCCAATGAACACTCAGACCCATGACCTTCAGTTTGGATTGCCTGAATCTGCCGTGTCCTTTCAATGGTGTGCATTCCAAGAACATGTGTTCTGACTTGCCTTCCTTTCCTCTGCATCCCCGTTGGTACCACATGGGCTTTTGTAAGGGCTTCTAGATTGCAGCACACTTTGCCTATATAATCACATCTTGGCTGGATCAATAAACATTTACGAGGCAAAAAGTCGAAGTAAGGCCAGCAGCAATGCTGATGGCTTTGAAAAAGAAAAGAAAAGCAGAAATGAGGTAAGGAAAACAGAAAGCGAGCTAAACAAGCTATTAGGAAATAAGCTTGAAGTTTGATTGATAAGGATATAGATAATATATTCTGAACACCTCCTAATAGATTAGGGGCATTATGCTTTTGCCAGTCCACACAGACAACACCTTGTATTCCTGTCTTGAGACCAATGTAGCTTGGATTGTACAGCAACTAGGAAGAAGCTGTAAAAAGTCATTTTCGTATCTAAACTTTGAATAAAGGAATCAGGCCAGGTCTACAGGACAGGAGCTACAGCTATGCTGCATAGATGCTTCCCATGGTCCCAGAAAGGGTGTTTCCCTTGTTGTAGTTAATCCATCTTCCCAAGCAGCAGCAGCTAGGTCAATGGTAGCATTGATCCAGAGCCACAGTGCTCAGGGGTGTGCCTCCCCCGTCTTCCACTGGCCAATAGGCCAGTCCCACATCCTCATACTTGGCTCAATCTAATTCTTGACCTTCCCCCCCCGACCCTCCACTCTCTGATTTGCTCACCTTGATTATCTTTTTCTGATTTGTCCTCCTTGCTTACTGTTTTTGGTTCTCTGTGCCTTAAATATTGAGTCTGTTCTGGTCTGGCTATGGTCTGAAGAAGTGGGTCTGTCCCACGAAAGCTCACCTAATAAACTATTTTGCTAGTCTTTAAAGTGCTACTTGGCCGCTTTTTGTTTTGATATGAGACAGGTGAAGGATGAGGTACAATGAAACCTGCCAAAGCTGGAAGGCCTTCTGGGCAGTGCTAAATGCTAACTGCCCTTGGCCCTGTCCCTTCCACCTCAGTACCCATCCCTTCCAGGGGCGTGGAGCTGGGGCCCCCCACATATTGGCACAGGGCCCATAGTGGCTGTCAGCCCCATGAGTACAAGGAAACAGTTATTAGGCTGCCTAAGCTGTGGTGGTCTCAACAGCAGCCATACCATTGTCCAATTTTGGTAGGCATTGTGGCAAAAGGATGGAGGGATGAAGAAGGGACCTGGAGGAGATGAGTGAGGTAACTTGGAGGATGTTTACAGGGAGCACCTCCCAATTAGGAGAGGCAGAATGGAACAAAGCCTGGAGGTTCTTGTGTGAATATTTGACAGACAGTATACCATGGCGGCTGAGGCCCTGGGCCAATCAGGAGCTGACATTTCAATTGTGAAGGAAAGGTGCTGGGTAGGGTGGGGACAGCTCATGAAAGGCCTTGAAAGTGAAGCCACACAGCTTGTGTGTGATGCAGTGGGGAAAGAGAAGCCAGTGGAAGGAGGCGAAGGAGGGAAAGCAAGGAGCCCTATGATCAAAGCAATGGGGTAGAACCACCAGTGCACCAACATTCTGGATGGACGTGAGCAGAGCAGGGCTGCAGTGGTCAAGGCCAGACAAGGAAATCCTGCAGTAACCTTGGTTGATCCAATGAGAATTTGAGCTGCATGGCTGGCTAGGAAAAACCTCAGCTCAGACATGTTTTTTAGAAAGACACCCGCTATTTTATACACAGCCTGGATGCGAGGACCTAACTTCCCTGTGACAACCCTAACAATCACTTACATGCTGGAGCAGTGCTGGAAGAGGTGATGTGTTTAAAGCCCTCTCTGCTATGAGAAAAACCCAAGCAATTTGTTTACTTTTGTACTTGAACTTATCTCCCCACTGCCTTCTTTTCCCTCCCCCCTCATCCCACTTCTGGGTCTTTTCTCCCTTAAGCACACGACCCAGATGCTTGTCTCCCGGGTTTCTCTTACACCTGACTCTCTCCTCTTCCTGGCATGTTCAGTCCCCAATACACATCCTGTTTTCCCCCTCCTCCTCCTCCAGGCTCTTCTTCAGTGAGGTGAAGCTGGAAATAAGGAAAGCTGGCATCACATGATTAGCCAGCCCTCCTTTGGCCTCCAGGAAATATTCCACAGACCACACTTGGAGACCCATGGTTTAGTAGATTTTACCATGCAGAGGGAGAAAATTTGTTTCCTACTTGTTAGGAAACTTAGAGTCAGGACTCCTGGGTTCTAGTCTGTCCACCACTGACTTTGCTGCACATCCTTGAGCAAGTCTTTGGACATCCTGTATCTCCATCCATAAAACTAGGGAAAACAACATTTAACTACCTTCTGGCAGAGCTCAAAGGTTTGATTCAGTAATGTCTCAAAAGTATCAGGGGGCTCTGCAGATAAACCGTGTTGTGTAAGTCCAAAGTTTGCATGCAACCTTTATAGGATCATTAACTGTTCTACTTCCAAAGAATACTGCCTGCCAGAATCCTTGACATATTCCACAGAGAAAAAAACTTCATAATCTTTGCAGTACCGGGAAGGGTGTTATCTTTTTAGCCCACAGTTTTTGATCTTAATCTCAGCTGTTATCATACTCCCTGTTTTATTAGCACAATCTGCAAGGGTCCCACCACATGGATGAACCCAAAAATATAGCTGAGGTAAGGAAATGGTTGAGCTGATTCACAGCTTTATCATTTATTTGCCAGTCATCTCTGCCTGGGAAATTGCTCTGATATGTTTTCATGGACTGTGAGCTACAGCAGGAAACCAAGATCCAGATCTATCAGGTAATTGTTATTCTTACACTTCTTTATGCATGTAAAACCTGGGTGGCCTATTGACAGCACCTCAAGAGTCTGGTGAGGTACCAGCAACGATGCCTCCAGATGATCCTTTGCCTCAAATGGGAAGATCATGACACTAATGCCAGCAGCCTCACGGAAGCCAATGTCACCGGCCCTCAAGGAATGATCCTCATACACCAGCTCTGCGAGGCTGGACAGTGCGTGCAGATGCCAGACTTGCTTTCTGAAACAAGCACTCTGCACTCAGCTCAGCCATGGTTCAAGATCCTCAACTGGTCAGAGGAAAGTCTGCAAAGACCCACTGAAAACGTATCTCAAGAAAGCTGGTGTGGGCCTCACAAGCTGGGAGGAGCAAGCTACCAATGGACCTCAATAGCACCACATCCTCCCTCAGGCGGCAGCCTGCTTCGAGGAGTAGTGCCTGGTCCTTGATGCTGCACAGAGAGAGGGAGGGAAAAAGAAAGACCTTTCTCCTGCTAGGCAGCAAACCCACCAGGAAGTGTTGGTACCAACTGCAGCTGGATCTGTGGTTCCAGGATCAGACAAATCCGTGGTAGAGATCATCCAAAAAAGGGGTCACCAATAGGGATGATGCCTAATGAGTCTCAGGCCAAGTTCTGGCTCTTGCTCCTCTATCCCAGGGACTGCCACACCTGCCCACTATCACATTCATCATCTCTACTGTTATGACCTACTGCGGTCCTGTCATCTCCACCCTCCACCCACCTGCACTGCCATCCAGAGAGCCTGGCAGCACATAGTTTCATCCAATAGGATTCATAACACCTTTCCCCGACTCCCCACTCCACCAGTTTCAGAAGTGCACTGTGATTTGGGGTTGCTCCATTTTCTGCTTCCCAGCTTTAGCTATTGGAAGGCCTGATTACCACTCAGGCTGAGCACCTGCAGCTCCCATGGATGCCAGTTGGAACTGGAGGTGCTCAGCCTGCTCTACAGATCAGGCATGAGGGGAGGCACCCCAAAAAGGAAGCACTGAGAGTTAGAGGCTCCTTTAAAAATACTGACTGAGCTCAAGCCACCAGCTCATATTACGCACAAAGCATTGTTATGGTTTCAGCTGAGCTCGAAACTTACCCACCTTGAAGTCAATGAGAGCTTTTCTATTTGCATTCACCCCTGGAGGACAGAAAAATAGGATGAAAGGGAGAAGGAGATGGGAGAAACTATATCCATTCTTTCCAGTTGCTTTCTCACGGCCAAGGACCTAATCCTGCCAGGTGATAAGCACCCTCAAATCTTGCTGATGCCAATGGAAGTTGAAGGGGAGCAGCCTTTTCCCTACGTGCACATTGCCTTTTTCTACTGTCCCTCCTGTTAGGGCTGCTTCACCCCAAGCGTTAGTTATGTCTTTGCAGTGCACAGTTACATCAGACTCTTGGCAGACTGAAGGCCCCCAGATCGGCATGTGGAGGAGCTCCCTACATGCACACCCCAGGACAGAATTCAGCTGCTTTGTTTCAGGCACCTGCTGGGGCACATCCAGTGCTCACATGGACTTCTGCAAACATTTAGGCCATGTCTACACAAGCCAAAAACTTCAAAATTGCCATGCAAATGGCCATTTCAAAGTTTACTAATGAAGCGCTGAAATACATATTCAGCGCCTCATTAGCATGCGGGCGGCCGCTGCACTTCAAAATTGACGCGGCTTGCCGCCGCGTGGCTCGTCCCGACGGGGCTCCTTTTCGAAAGGACCCCGCCTACTTCCAAGTCCCCTTATTCCCATCTGCTCATAGGAATAAGGGGACTTCGAAACTGACATGGCTCGCCGCCGCGTGGCTCATCCAGACGGGGCTCCTTTTCAAAAGGACCCCAGCTACTTCGAAGTGCTGCAGCTACCTGCATGCTAATGAGACGCTGAATGTGTATTTCAGCGCTTCATTAGTAAACTTCAAAATGGCCATTTGCATGGCCATTTCAAAGTTTTTGGCTAGTGTAGATGCAGGTGCTTTGAGTCAATCTGATGCCAAATTTGGGCCAATACATTCGGTATTCATGTTCTCCTGAGAAGTACAAATCAAATTGACCTAAATAACGTTGTGTATGCTTAGCAACTTGCAGGACTTCACCTTTTGTTTAGCGATATTGTCCTTCTTAGACATAAAATGCACATGGCACATTTTTCCATCTCTCCTTCAGTTTTATCTCTAAGTCAGCAGACAATTGCAACATGGAATGTCTTAGTATCATATACAGACATGAATATCTTTCTGCTGATATGAAGCTCCACAGACACAGTGATTAAAATTCATTCTCTCCAGGATAAAAACCAACTGGAAATAATTCAAGGCAATGAAATCAGTTTTCAACAATCCTGACATTTCCTATTGTTTGCAAAGAGATCTAAGAGTAGTGAAGTCAGAGAAATAATTTCCCTCTTATACTAGATATGAATGATTAAACTTATGACAGAGACTTCATTACTTTTCACGTCTAAGACACGTTTTCAAGGAGGCCTTGTCTAATATGGCCCAGGTTGTGCTTTGAGTCCTAAACTCTCAGATAAACAGTTTCTTCGAGTTCAAAGGTTTGATTCAGAAAGGCAAATTTCCCTTGAAGTTATTTTGATCAAGTAGTCCGACACCAAAGCATAATAGTTGATTGACAGCTGGCAACACTTTGCTCTTTCCAAGTGAGATTAGCTTTAGTTTCAAAGAGGAAAACAATTGTTATTTTTAGAGATGCAATTTCTTTTGTATTAAATGTCTCATAATAGCCGCGTCTATACTAGCCGGCTATTTCGAAGTAGCTGTGCCAACTTCGAAATAGCGCCTGCAGCGTCTACACGTGCCGAGCGCTATTTTGAAGTTGAAATCGACGTAAGGCAGCGAGATGTTGAAGTCGCTATCCTCATGAGGAGATGGGAATAGCGCCCTACTTCGACGTTGAACGTTGAAGTGGGGCACGTGTAGACGATCCGCGTCCTGCAACATCAAAATAGCAGGGTCCTCCATGGCGGCCATCAGCTGAGGGGTCGAGAGACACTCTCTCAAGCCCCTGAGCTCTATGGTTGCCGTGTGCCGCAGCCCCTTAAAGCTCCCCGCCCCCTTATTTCCTGTGCAGGAAGCTGAGAGCTCGTGCAGGCAGCAGCACAGCCATGTGCACAGCCTGCACGGACCTCAGAAGCCCCAGTCTATGACCCTGCACCCCATGGCATCCAGCCAGCCCCCCAAGTGCCCACAGGGCACGGCCCCAAGGGGGCCCAGGGCTCCCAGCCTGTCAGCCACCGAGGGAAGAGGCAGCGGGGCCCCTCCTGGATGGAGACGGAGATCCAGGACCTGCTGGGGCTCTGGGGCGAGGAGGTGCTCCAGGTAATGGGGAGCAAGAGGCGGAATGAGGATGCATTCGCTCGGCTGGCCGAGGGCCTGGCTGCCCGGGATCACCCTGCCCACACTCCTGACCACGTCAGGAGTAAGGTGCAGGAGCTGCGGCAGGGTTACGCCCGGGCCCGGGATGCGGCCAGCCAATCTGGGGCCGCCCCTGCCACTTGCCTCTTTTACAGGGAGCTCAGGTCCATCCTGGGCCCCTGGTACACCTCCTCCCCCCCGGCCACTCTTGACACATTGGCCGATGAGCTCCAGCAGGCCCCAGAGCCAGAGTCCACCCCAGAGGCAAGCCCTGCACCCCAGGGGCCCCCCAGGAGCACACCCCTGGGACACCGGAGGAGGAGGAGGGCAGTCCTCCAGTGACGGGGGGCTCCACATCGCCCTCCTGTCCCGCAGCTCCAGCAGGGCATCCGCCCAATGGGTGTCCCCCGAACATGGGAGCAGACCGTCAGGTATGTACCACCCCGGTGCACACCCCCGGGGTTAAGGGGCGGGGACAAGAGACATGACCAGGGCCCTCCACATGCCCAGATGACCATGGCCCCAAGGACAGCAGTGGCATGTCCCTCAGAAGAGTCCATCAACCCCTGCCCCCCAGCAGGACAGCACCATGCCCCATGCCTGAGGATGGGGGGAGCAGAACCTAGGGTCCCCCCGTTGGGGGCGGGGACACACCCATCAGCAGCAGCAGCAGCATCTCCGGGGGACGGGGATGGGGAACCAGCAGCAGAGGATTAGGGGGACAAGGGCCACAGGTCAGGGCCCAGACTAACGACTGTCTCCACTCTTGTTCCCCCCTGTGTTCCGCAGCTGCACCATCGGAGGGCCCGGAGAGCACCAGCGAGGTGTCTGTGTTCCCAGAAAGCCCACCGGGGCCATCCCAGCAGGCCAGCCCCTTGGCGGAGCGCAGACCAGCCCCAGGACGAGGCCAACAGAGAAGGAGCCACCCGCGGACAGCCACGGACACCCAGCTGCTCGCGACCCTCCACTGTCACCTGGAGGTGTTGGAGCGGCACCTGCGGGTGGAGGAGCAGCAGCTAGAGCTCCAGGAGTGAGCGCTGGCCTGGCACCAGGAGGCTTGGGGGGCCTTCATGCGCACATTCCAACAGATTGCGCAGCACCTGGCCTCCCCCCCACTGCTCTGCCCGCCGCTCTGCCCGCCGCGACACCTGCCGCTCCACCCGCCACTCCACCTGCAGTCCCTCCACCGTCTGCCACCCTGGGGCCTGCCGCCGAGGGGGACCATGGGCCTGCGGACACTGGCTGGCCCTACTTGCCGGTCCTCCCGGCCCCCACCCAGCCTCGACCAGGGCGCCGGCCGAGACGTGGGTCACGCCCCCCAACACCAGGTGCTGGACAATAGGGTGCGGGGCTGAGGATTTTCCCCCCACCCTTTGTACATATTCCCCCCATGTTTGTAAATAGTTTTTGTTCTGCCCCCCCACACGTACATAGTTCCCCCCTTCCTTCTGTTAATAATAACGTTGCACTGTTTTGTTTCAAAAAACATTTCCATTTATTTCAAAGAAAAGTGTGGGGGTGTGCGTGCTCTCGGGTGCTCTGTGGTGTGGGCATGGGGGCAGGGGGTGTTGTGGAGGATGTGGGGGGTACAGTGGGTGGCTCACCAGCAGCTGGCCCTGCCAGCGTTCACGCCGCAGCCTGGTCAAAATGGGCCCGCAGGGCCTCCTGGACCCAGATCCCCTCAGGGTCAACCTGACAACTGGGGGCACCGGGTGGCTGCACATCGGCCCTGCCAGCCTCCACAGCCCAGCCCTGGAAGAAGGCCTCTCCCTTGCTCTCCACCAGGTTGTGGAGTGCGCTGCACGCGCCCGCAGCCTGGGGGATGTTGGTGAGCCCTGCATCCAGGCAGGTGAGGAGACACCTCCAGCGCCCTTTGAGGCGGCCGAAAGTGCACTCGACCACCTGGCGCGCATGGTTCAAGCGTGTGTTGAACCGCTCTTGGCTGGCTGACAGGTGGCCCGTGTAAGGGAGGGGGTACGCTGCATCTGCGACGACGCAATGGGGCAGGGTGGTGTCCCCCACAGGGACCTCCCGCTGGGGGATGTAGGTCCCTGCCTCCAGCCGGCGGCACAGGCCCGAATTTCTGAACACCCGGGCGTCGTGGGTGCTGCTAGGCCAGCCGACATAAATGTCCAAGAGGCAGCCCCAGCTGTCCACCAAGGCCTGCAGGACCACGGAATGGTATCCCTTCCTATTGAGGAAGTGTCCTCCGCTGTGCTCCGGGGCATGGATGGGGACATGGGTCCCATCCAGAGCCCCAAAGCAATTTGGGAAGCCCAGGCTGGCAACCCCCGCAATGGCGGCATCCGGGTCCCCAAGCCGCACGAGCCTGTGGAGGAGCAGGGCATTGATTGTGTGGACGACCTGCAGGGGAAGGACATGAGAGAGCACCGGTGAGTGGTGTGCAGGGTGTGTCTGGCCCTCCTCACAGGGCTCCCCCCCTCCCCACAGGGCTCCCCCCATCCCCACAGGGCTCCCCCCCTCCTCACAGGGCTTCCCCCCTCCCCCTAGGTCCTCTTACTTCCATGAGGACAGCTCCGACGGTGGCCTTGCCCACACCGAACTGCTGCCCTACAGATCGGTAGCTGTCTGGAGTGGCCAGCTTCCAGACAGTGATGCCGACTCATTTCTCTACTGTCAGGGCACGTCGCATGGGGGTGTCCTGGTGCCGTAAGGCAGGGGTGAGCCACTGGCAGAGCTCCAGGAATGTCTGTTGGCTCATCCGGAAGTGCCGGAGCCAGCGGTCATTGTCCCACTCGCCGAGCACCAGCCACTCCCACCATTCCATGCTCGTGGGGTATCTCCACAGCCGGCAGTGTGTGCGGTGGTGGGGGCTGGGAGGGCAGCAAGGTCTGGGGCTGCTTCCTCATCCCCTGGGGGCAGCTCCTCTTCCACAAATAAAAGATGGTCAGCTGCCTCCTGCATAGCACTGAGCAGGGCAGCCACTGGTCCTGCGGGGCGGGTATGGGGGCCTCTGGCTGCTGCTGCTGCTGCTGCTGCTGCTGCTGCTGGGGGTCCATGCTTCTTACACAGGGTGTGCGGGCTTGTGGCTCTGCAGACCGCATGCTGTGCAGGCTGAGTGTGTCTGGGAGGGGCCCTTTAAGGGAGCAGCTAGCTGTTGCCCTGGAAGTGTTAGTCTACCCTGTGACCCTGTCTGCAGCTCTTCCTGGTACCCTTATTTCGATTTGGGCTGCTTTGGTGTGTAGACGCTCCACTGCAGCGCCTACTTCGATGTAGTGCTGCCCAACATCGACGTTGAACATTGACGGCACCAGCCCTGGAGGATGTGTAGACGCTATTCATCGAAATAGCTAATTTCAATTTCGCTACATCAAAATAAGCTATTTCGATGTAGCGTCCCAGTGTAGACATAGCTAATGTCTTCCAATATTTGTATTTACTGCCATGATACAGAATTATCTAGTGAGATAAAAAGAGGGGTAGTATACATCTCTCTCTAGCTTTGTTTAACAACAAGATGGATAGATAGCTCAAGGTGAGGCATTTGTAAGAGTAATGCTCTTATCTGTGATTATTAATGACCCACACTATATACTATGGAATGTACAACACTCTTGTAAATTCCATCAATGGGATAACACAATAGGAGTATATTCCCTGAATGTCCAGAGAGATTGAAGTGTTCGATTTACACTGGCCAAACTGGACAGTCTCTCCGTAAAAGAATAAATGGACATAAATCAGACATCAGGAACGGTAATGTACAGAAGCCCATGGGGGAACACTTCAATCTCCCTGGACATTTCAGTGGCAGATTTAAGGGTGACAGTTCTGAAACAAAACAATTTTAAAAATCAAATGGAGAGAGAAATCTCTGAGCTGCAATTTATTTGCAAATTTGACTCCATTAACCATGGATTAAACAGAGACTGGGAGCGGCTCGCAGTTTACAAAGACATTTTCTCTGCTTTGGGTGTTGATAGCTCCCCATTAGATGCTGACAATGACTCACATCCCCCTGTCTGATCTGACTTGTTTTTTCTTCTTTTGATAAGTACTGTTGATACTGGGCCATTTCCACCTTGCTGAATAGACCTTGTCAGCTCTGGCCCTCCCTTTTACTGGGACCCCCCTCTTTAAATACTCCTCTGAAACCACCCCCCACTCATGCATCCGATGAAGCAGGTCTTTGCCCACAAAAGTTTATGCTCCAAAATATCTGTTAGTCTATAAGGTGCCACAAGACTTCTTGTTGTTCTCACTTCCCTAACAGAGGCTATCACGCCCCCCCCCCCCCCAAATGATTCCTAGTGCAGATCTTTTCAATAAAATATCCACTGGCTTTAAAAATGGTCAGTGATGGCGCATCTACAATGACCCCCAGTTAATTACACTCAGCTGCTAAAATTCTGCACCCTATTTTCAGTCTGAATTTGTCAAGCTTCAGCTTCCAACTGATGGGTCGTTTTACACTTTTCTCTGCTAGACTGAAGAGCCCGTGATCAAATAGTTGTGTCCTGTGCAGATGCTTATAGACGGTCACGCTTTAACGTTCTCTGTGCTGAAGTAAAGATCAAGCTCCTTGAGTTTCATCTCCCTCCTCTCACTTCCTTCCTCACTCCCTATATAAAAGACTCGTCAGGTTTTTGTCTTTCATTTTTTTCTTTTTCCCTCAGTTATCAGATATTCTCCACATCTGAATAAGTGGGTCTGTCCCACGAGAGCACATCACCTAATAAATAATGTTAGTCTTTAGGGTGTTACGGGGCTGGTTGTTTTGTTTTGTGAAGACGCAGACTAAAATGGCTACCTCTCTGAGACCAATCATTAGATGGCACATTTTCGAACCCTGTAACCATCTGCTCTTCACCCTCTCCTGTTTAGTGACATCTTTCTTGAACTGTGCACACAAGAACTGGACCTAGTATTCCAGCAACAGTCACACCATTAGCAAATACAGCATTAATACAAACCCTCTGTTCCTACTTGAGACTCCCCTGTTTATGCGTCCAAGGACTGCATGAACCAGTCTGGCCACAGCATCACAGTGGGAGATCAGTTCAACAGATCATTCACCATGATCCTCCTTACTCACTTCTCCTCCCTGCTATACAAATCCTGGATTCTCACTGCCTATTCCACTCTGAAAATCTGCAGAAGTGGGTCTTACCCACAAAAGCTCATTACCTAATGAATTTGTTAGTCTGTAAGATGCAACGGGACTGTTTTATGTTTGCAAAGCTACAGACTAACGCACTCCTGCTCTGAGACTTTTTTTCCAAGTCACTACTTACCAGGATAGAGTCCCTCTTCCTGTAAGTACGGCCTGCAGTCTTTGTTCCTAGCTGCACACATTTACCCATTGTTTGACTGCATCCATCTCACCAAGGGATGCAGGTTGATTTATGTCAGTGAGCTGACATCTTCATTAGTCACCACTCCCCCATTTTCTTTTATCATCTGCAAACTTTTCTTCTGGGTCACTGATAAAGATGTTAAATATCATAAGGCCAAGAACTGATCCCTGTGGGACACCAATAGAAACACATTCACTTGATGATGAGTGTCAGTTTACTCTTACATGGTCCAGGACCAGAGAACCCTGGGGCTGGGACTCTAGTGGCAAGAGGACCAGGAGCCTTGTGGGGAGCCCTGCTGGCTGGCAGCCCAGTGGGGCTGGGGTCTGTGAGGCCAGGGACACCGTCTGGCAGCCGAGCCAGGGCCTGAGCTGGCATCCATGAGCTGGGGCAGGAGGCGGGTTTTACATGGCTGGGACAAGAGGCTGGTGTCCAGCAGCCTGGCTGGGGCCAGAGTTAGTGTCCAGCAGCCTGGCTGGGGTTGGAGCTTGGGGCTGGCAGCAGTGAGGCGAGGTCTGGGATAAGAGTCAGGGCTGGCAACCTAGCTAGGCCAGCAGTAGCAGGGGCCAGACAAGATGGAAGCAAAGCTAGTGGTGGGGAGGGGCAGCAGGCTTGGGGAACACAGGCAGGGGACCTCCCTTAGTCAGGCAAATCCTCTTGTTCGAGACCAGTCAGGTTCCAAGAGTACCGGATCAGGGAGGTACAACCAGTATTACCTTTATCAGTTAAACTTGGTAGGTCATTACAGAGCGAGACAGAGTTTGACAATTATTTTTACAAACCCATGTTGACCATTACCTGCCATTATTATTGGTTAACAATCATGTCCCATACCAGCCACCCAGTGCCTGGAATTGATGTGAGACTGAAGGCCCTGTAAGGACAGGGGTTGTCCAGTTCACCTTTTTTTTTTCAAATATAGACACCACCTTAGACTTCTTCCAGTCTTCTGGAACTTCACCAGTGTTCCACGCGTGGTTGAAAATCAGTCTTAGTGGTCCAGAGAATACCTTGGCCATTCTTTCAGGGGTAACACAATGCTGCTCTATTTCTCAGGCTATAGAACAATTGCACATAAGAACAGAGAGGGAAACAGGGTACAGACAGTTGTACATATATGTCAAGAAAGTAGCTTTCAGCTCAGACATTTGGCCTGGCTTGGATATTAGCTGGAGTTTACAGTTTGGGTTCAAGGCCAGGGCTCAGATTCACCTGCAAGACCTTTTGATCTTCTCTTCTGAAATTTCAACCCGAATAATGGAGTTTCTCAAGAGACTCCTGCCATCCTTGCAAGATCTGCCATTATCAGAGTTTCCCCCAGTCTGGGTACAAAATCTCCCAACACAAACTCTTTTCATGAGACTTCAAGCTGCCTATGAAGAGAAACATAGGCAATATTTACCTTTGGACCCAAACAGAAACTAAAACTAAAAGGGTGTGGTTGGATCTGGGGATTCACATCCCAACTCAAGACCTCCCAAATACACCAGGGCTCAGATTCAAGGATCAAAGGTTCTAACCTGCCTCTAAGGTATCTGAGTGCCCCAGGGAGCTCCAAAAGAACTTGTTACATTTGAAATGCAAAGCAGACAGCTCAAGAGGCATCCTTTTACCAATAATGCTCCCTGCGAATGACTGTCACCTTGGTTACAGATGTGCCTTCGCCAGAAGCAGGTACTTCTTGGAATTGTTCAGATACAAGATCAACCAAGGGTCATAACTTAAAAATCTTGACACATATGGGGCCCCAGACATCCAAGGCACCCTTCAGTCTGCGTAGACTATGGATCACACCCTTTGTAACTCCATTTAAGATTGTCATTTGCAGCATTGACTGTGGCTGTGGAGGCCCACACGAGAGTGACAGTCCTTGCTACATCTGCTGCATATGTAGTGGGTGTCTGGCAGGTCCTTTCTGTCCTTTCTACGGGCTCGCTTCTCCTCTGCCAGCTGTCTGATCTTCAGCTCGCCCTTCTGAAGGCCTTTGTGTAGTTCCTGCTTCCAGCTGCTGCGGTCGTCTGCCAGCTCTTCCCAACTATCTGCGTCAATGTCTACCTCCTTGAGATCCCTCTTACAGATGTCTTTGTAGTGCAACTGGGGGTGTCCGGGAGGTCTTTTGCCAAAGGCTAGCTCGCCATACAGGATGTCTTTTGGGATCCCTCCATCATTCATCTGTGGACGTGATCAAGCCAGCGGAGCCGCCGCTGCCTGAGGAGGGTATGCATGGTGGGGCCCCAGGAAGAGCTCTGTAATTGTCAGTGCTGTTAATCACTAGAGAAGTAGGCATCTGTCCTTGTTAATTACTGAGGGAAACAATGCATGAGCCAGCAGGACAATAAGGCTATGTCTACACTACAACAGTCTGTCCACAGAAGTTTTGTCAGAAGATAGCTTCCAACAAAACCTCTGTCGACAGATTGTGGCCAGACTGCCGAGTGGATTGAAAGAATGGCAGTCTGGCTGTTCTCTTGACAGAATGGCCAACTGGAAGCACATCAGACAGGGCTATCCAGTGCCCCTGAAACAGAGGAGCCCCCCAGAACACCCAGACCGCCTTTCTGTCAACAGAATCTGTTGAAAGAGGTGTTCTGCCTCATGGGGGAGCGGTGGAATGCTGTTGACAGATGTGCCATGTTCTGTCAATTTACTGTTGACAGAAGGCCTGGGGAACGGGGACGATCCACACATTTTGTCAACAAAATGCCAGTTTTCTTGGCAAAACTCTCTAGCATAGACATAGCCTGAGGAAGCAAGGCCAGGCTTTTCGGCCCCAGGCCTCAATGCTTTCCCACGTAAGTGATGCATGGGGGAAAATCTAATTATAGGCCTCACCTAAAGAAAGACCATTGTAAGAATTGCTGTATTGGATGAAAACTCTGGTCCATCTAGTCCAGTATCATGCCTTTGACAGCAGGCCCACTGACGTGGGGCTGGGGAGGGGGAAGGGAGCAGTTGCCCTGGGGCCCCTCTGAGTTGCTGCTGGGAGGGAGTCTGGGTAGGGCTGAGGGCCAAATGCCTAGGCCCTGCCTATCCTGCCCTTGGCCATACTCCTTCCAAGGAGCAGGCCCAGGTTCCCTTTAGACTTTTCCCCTGGGGCCCACAGAAATTCTCTGCTCTGCTGTTTGGCAATAACCAGTACCATCTCCTTCAGAGATAGGTGCAAGAAATCCTGGCGTTATAAGGTGGCCTCAGGCAGGCTCACCAACAGAAGGAAAACACAGAGGAACAATTGCTCTGGGGCTCAGGGATTCAAAAGGGCCCAGGGTTCATGACTGCTGCCGCTGCTGCTCTGGGCATGGAGTCAGATTTTCCCACCTTGCTAAGGGATTTGGCGAGTCTGTCAGCCCTACTGAGTGAAGGATCTCGCTACACAGCCCCTCATTCAGGCCAGCCAAAGAATTTGTGGGGCCCAAGCAGTACGCTGACAGCAGGGCCCAGCCAGCGGGCACCACAGGGTTGTAGGTCTCTGCCTTGCCCACCTTGCCCAAAAGCCAGATCTGCCCATGCTGTGGATTATGGGATAAGAGTTGCAGTATACACTAGTGTTGCGCTGTAACTGCCCAATGTAGGTCCTGCTAGCATGAGTTTAAAAAATACTTAGCTCATGTTAACATGTAGACAAGCCCAAATCTTCTTTGCAGTTAATTCAAATCAATTTCAGTTATAATACTGGCTGGGAATCTGGTCAGAAGAGGTTTTGCAGAGAGATTCTGGATGCTTTGCTTCCAAACCTGACTAGAAATAGAACAGGAACAATATCCTTTGTGTTATTTTGTCAATTCTGGATCTGGGCAAATAATTCTTACTTAATGATATATTTCACTCATTTCCTGTCATTTTCATTGCTAATTAGCTGCCGATTTTCTTGACTTTCTTATACAGAATTCTTCACCAAATATTTTCTGCAAATCATGACAGCTCATTCACAAACAATTCCTTCTGAAAATTGAGGATTGAAATTCAGTTGTTTTGAAGAGAAATATAGGTCCCATTGTCTGTATCTGCTCTCTGGATAAGTATAACTTGCAGATTTAAAATCAGGGACATGATGTGAGTGTTCTGATTATGAATTTGAAATTAACGTCATGAAAACTACTTCAAATTCTTGCTTAAAATTCTCTCTTCCAGCAAACTCCTCTCAACCAGTCTACCTGTTAGAACAGTGTTTCCCTAAGTGGTACGCGTACCACCAGTGGTACACGAGAGGATTTCAAAGGGTAAGCGGCAGAAAATAAATAACTAAAAATCAGGAGATAAGCACTGGGGCTGCACTGGGAGAGGGGTAGGCCGACAAGACTGAAGTCCTGAAAGAGGTATGTGAATGTTTTAAGTTTGGGAAACACTGTGTTAGAATATTCACAAAAAGTGAACTCAAAAGGCATTTATACCTAATCAAGTGTAAGGAATGTGTCAGCAGGAACCCAAAGCTGCTGAAGGCTGGGAGGAATGTGTCTCCCAGAGATCATTTGCAAGAGAATACAAAGGTGTGCATATGTGATACCTTGCAAACAAAGACTGATGAGTAGCAAGAAAGCAATAAGATTTTGTCTATTGCAAACATGTTGTTGTAAAATCACAATTTATACTAACATTCAGTATAAGAATTGTGAAATCTCACCAATGCTCCAAGTCATTGTGGGGAACAGGGCAGTCGATATAACTGCATAAGTCATGGATTATACGGGCTCCCCAGTTTAAAGCATTGTAAAGCAGATGAGGAGGGATATGGGTTGAGCCAGCTGAGTGCCTTGGCCCTGCCTATGCCTTGGTCCTACAGCTATAAGCCTGGTTTGATTAGCAACCCGCCCCCCCTCCAGTTAAAAGATAGAGCTGGATACTAGTGTTTTTTATGAGACTCCACTTGGGTGGATCATCTTGAGTAACCGTGGCAGACATCCTGTCTTGTGGAGCAGTTTGAAGAGTCCATCCCTGCTGACCAAGTCGAAGGCCTTGGTTAGGTCGATGAAGGCAATATAGAGTGGCTTCCTCTGCTCCCTGCATTTCTCCTGGAGCTGCCTCAGAGGGAAGACCTTGTCGACGGTAGATCTCTCTGCATGGAATCTGCACTGTGATTCAGGATACACCCTATCAGCAATCTTCTGGAGTCTGCCGAGGACGACGTGAGTGAACAGTTTACCCGTGATGCTTAGGAGGGAGATTCCACGGTAATTGTTGCAGTCGCTTCTGTCTCCTTTGTTCTTATACAAGGTTACGATGTTAGCGTTGCGCATGTCCTGTGGAACCTCTCTCTCTCTCCAGCACAGGCACAGTAGCTCATGTAGGGGTTCCAGGAGAGTGTCTGTGGCGCACTTGATTACCTCTGGTGGTACCATCCTGGCCTGGGGCCTTTCCTACTGCAATGTTGTCAATGGCTCTCTTCAGTTCATCCACAGTTGGTTCCTGGTCCAGTTCATCCATTACTGGTAGGAGTTCGACGGCATCGAGGGCTGAGTCGACCACAATGTTCTTGTGTGAGTACAGCTCGGAGTAGTGCTCGACCCAGCGCTCCATCTGTTTGGCTTTGTCAGCGATGACTTCACCAGATTTGGATTTCAGAGGTGCCATCTTGTTCTGGGTGGGTCCTAATGCCTTCTTGATGCTCTCGTACATTTCCCTGAGGTTACCAATGTCAGCACTGGTCTGGATGCTGCTGCATAGCTCCAGCCAGTAGTTGTTGGCGCAGCGCCTGGCCATCTGCTGTACTGTTTTTCTGGCTGGTCTGAGCGCTTGCAGGGTACTCTGGCTCGGCGAGCGTTTGTACTCCAGGAGCGCAGCGCGCTTTTTTTCGATGGCTGGAATCATCTCATCAGAGTTAGTTTTGAACCAGTCATTTCTGTTTCTAGCTCTTCTTCCAAACACCAACAAGGCCGTGTTGTAAATTGTACCCCTCAGATGCTGCCATCTCGATGTCACATCAGCACCCCCAGGGTTGCTGCGCAGATTCTCCTTGAGGGTCGCGCTGAACTTTTCGGCTCTCTGAGTTAGCCGTCTTCCTGGCATCGATGCGAGGCCTTCCAGTTGGTTTAGAGCAGTGCAGCTTCTTGGGAATCACCTTGAGTTTGGAGCAAACTAACGAGTGATCTGTATCGCAGTCAGCACTATGATAGCTGCGTGTCAGAAGGACGTTTCTGAGGTTATCACGTCTAGCAATGACCACATCTAGTTGATGCCAGTGTTTTGAGTGTGGGTGTTTCCATGACACTCTGTGCTGTGGCTTGGTTTGGAAAAATGTGTTTGTGATGCACAGATTGTGGTACGTGCAAAGTTCGAGAAGATGCTGTCCATTTTCATTCATCCAGTCTTTCCACGAAGACATGAGAGGAACCGTCTAATACAATGGCACATTATCAGATGCTTTCAGCATCAGGAGCGGTGCGAAACAAGGATGCGCCCTTGCTCTGACATTGTTTGGGATCTTCTTCGCACTCCTCCTTAAACACACCTTTGGATCTTCAACAGAGGGCATCTTTTTGCACACAAGATCTGACAGGAAACTGTTTAATCTTGCAAGTCTGAAAGCTAAATCTAAGGTGCGGGAAGTCCTCATCAGAGACATGCTGTTCGCAGATGACGCTGCTGTAGTGTCACACACAGAAGACCAACTTCAGAAGCTGCTGGATCGGTTCTCCAAAGCATGCATGGACTTTGGGCTCTCCATCAGCCTAAAGAAGACAAACGTACTTGCTCAGGATGGTGCTGTTTCTCCATCAATCAGCATTGACAACTATACGCTGGAGGTCATCCACGAGTTCGTTTACCTCAGGTCCACCATCACTGACACCCTGTCCTTGGAGACTGAGCTAAATAGGAGGATCGGTAAAGCAGCCACAACTCTGTCCAGACTCAGCGAGAGAGTGTGGAATAACAACAAGCTGTACACTCACACCAAAATGCAAGTCTACAGAGCCTGCATCCTCAGCACCCTCCTTTATGGCAGCAAGACTTGGACCCTGTACGCCCTCCAGGAAAAGAGGCTGAACGTCTTCCACTTGCACTGCCTCAGGCGCATCCTTGGAATATCGTGGAAGGACAGAGTGTCCAACACTACCATCCTTGAGTAAGCTGGAATCCCAACTATGCACACCCTCCTCAGGCAGCGGCGGCTCTGCTGGCTTGGTCACGTCCACAGGATGAATGATGGAAGGATCCCAAAAGACATCCTGTATGGCGAGCTAGCCTCTGGCAAAAGACCTCCCGGATGCCCCCAGCTGTGCTACAAAGATGTTTGCAAAAGAGACCTCAGGGAAGTAGACATCAAGTCAGACAGCTGGGAGGAGCTGGCAGACGATTGCAGCAGATGGAGGCAGGAACTATACAAAGGCCTTCAGAAGGGTGAGTTGAGCATCAGACAGCTAGTGAAGGAGAAGCGAGCCCACAGAAAGCACAGCAAGGACCTGCCAGACACCCATTACATATGCAACAGGTGCAGCAAGGACTGTCACTCTTGTGTGGGTCTTCACAGTCACAGCCAACACTGCAAATGAGGATGCCAAACGGAACTACGAAGGGTGCGATCCAAAGTCGAGGTAGACTGAAGTATGCTACTACTACTTGGGTGGATACCAAGAGCTGAAATCACAGGCTGGCAGCTGAGGCCACCAAGTGCTGAAGTCACAGGGTTTTGTTTCAGGCCAGACCCACAGCAGTGGATGGTGCAATTGGCAGGCAGCCATTACGAGGAGCAGCAGATGGATGGACAGTGTGACCAGCAGGCAGCTGGTAGGAGGAGCAGCGGACAGACAGATGGCGTGACCAGCAGACGGCTGGTAGGAGCAAGCAGAACGCCAGACTGGCGCAAAGGTGGCATTGTCTCAGGTTCCATGGGGGAATGCATCAGTGGGAGGTGTCAGGACCTGCACAGACTGGACCGAGTTGTAAGTGGGGCATTTGAATTGGGGCACGGAGAAAGCTGGGTGTGTGGATTGGCTGTTTACAGTATTGGACTGGTGAGCCTGAGAGGCCAAGGACATTGCTCAATGCATTTGAGCTGGGACAGTTACTTGACGATTGGTTATGAACTCTGGGTGTGGTATTTTCCCAAGCTTATGCTAATTGCTTTTAAAAGCTTTATATGCTTCTATTAAAAGTCCTTTTCTACACTCAGACTCTGTGCTTGCGAGTGGGGAAGTGTTGCCTCTCCGAGGTGCCCAGGGGTGTGTGAATTTCCCACGCTACTGGGTGAGAACTTGAGCCAGTTCTGTGTGAGATTGATGAAAAGGAACCCCTAGCTGTTGAACCCGGCCCTGGTTGCTGCCAACTCCTTCCAGCAGAAGGGTTACAGAAGCAACAAGTAGTTTGGTGGCACCTTACAAACTAACAAAATGTATCAGGCAAAACCCACTTCCTCAGATGGGTTGGAGTGGAAACAACCCAGGTGAAACAGCAGGAAAAAAGGAAGGGAAAGGGAGTTACCTGTCATTGTTAGGACCACTTACTGAAGCAAATTAAGCTGAATGTCTGAGACTTATAATCAAAGCAGATCTAAAATAGATTGGAAAGAAGTTCCATGGGAATTCTAGATCATTCCCGCATATCTAGGTGTTGCCATGAAAACTCGTGGTGGAAAAAACTACACGATCTTTTAAAAACCTCAAGAAATGTGCTGATGTCTTTGTACAGAAGGGATTTAGGCTGGTTTTTATTTTATCTGCACTAATTAATGTTTGAGCATCTAGGTGAACCAATCTCAGGAGTGTGGTATAGGTTACAAGATAGATGGCTAGCTCCTTAAAATTCTGGCTTTGTTTTTATCACAGATGCACTTAATTTTCACTCGGTTATCTTCAGCATCTTTATTTGTGGTTTTGGCGTGGTTAACCATGCTTGCAATACACTTCCTAAGTAGTATTTTTCTGTTCTAGATCCACTTGCTTTCTGAGCAAATTGATCCAATGAAGGGGGTCTGTCCCACAAAAGCTCATCACTGAATAAGTCATTTTGTTAGCCTTTAAAGTGCTATATTTCTGCTGCTTTATTTTGCTTCCTGAAGATCAGTTAAATGAATAAGATTTATTGTGGCTTTAATTTAAATTAATTTCTATAAGCTGTTAATTAATATATTCTGTGCCACTCATTTCATTGATACACATGGAGGAGAGTCTTCTGATTTTCAGAAAAGGTCGGCATTCCTGGAGAGGGCCACATATATACATTCCAAGGAATTCAGCAGCCATTAGGGCACCAGAGTGAGTGGCCAAATTTCCAAAAGACCTTTTCCATGTTGGATGCTAAGCTGAACTGAGAAACTGACCCCATCTGTGGGTGCTGACCTTTGGATGATCTGGCCAACCTTGTAAACATCCAAGAATCACCTGCCTTCTCACTTCAATGAAGCCACTTCTGCCTGTGTGAGTGGCAGGCAGAAGTGCATAATGGGGAGGTGGGACTTTGACCATGGAGGTGGAGGTTAGGGAAAACACTGTGGTTTCTTTGAGTCCTAAAGAGAGCAGAGCAAATTTCACATTTAAAATCTCAACCACAAGACTTACGGTGAAATTCAATTTAAAACGTCCCTGAGGAAAGGAAAATAAGCCTGAGCCGCACGCCTGCCTCTCTATCCAGGTGCTTCTATGCCTCCAACAGGGTAGCAGCCAAGCGTGTCAAAGACATTAGTGATTCTGCCAGGATTCAGACAGAGTTCCAGTGAATCCAATTATTTCAACCATCCATGGCATGTTAGTCATTTAATAAAGCCAATCGATGAGTGAAATATGCATCATTTTAGGAGAGATAAACAAGCCATTAAAGCTGTTTGCGAACGGATGGAGAATAAATTAGAGAACATTATTAGACACCATTGTGTCCCTGGAGACTGGAATTAATAGATGAAGAGACAAAATTTTCCTGTCGCTTATGGTGGTATAAATCGAGAGGGACTCAGCTGAAGCCAAGGGAGCCACACCTGTTTGAAACCAGTGCATGAAAGGAAAGAACCGGCCCTTTTGACTGCATCTCCCATCTAGACTGGAGTGTCTCTAGAGACTCGGGCAACACGGTTGCGCATGGTGCTTCGTGTCCTAGACAAAGCCTGTGGTGAGGAATGAGATGATCTCTCCCGGACGCTAAAGATGCATTGCTTCATTGCAAGGGTATCACTGGCTGTCCTGCCCCTCTTTGCACCTGGTTCTCTGGAGTTATGTGCCAGGGAAGTTTTGAAAAGCAGTGGGCCAAATTCTAACATCTTCTATACCAGGAGTCGACAACACCTGGTACTTGTGCCAAGAATGGCACATGGACCAAGAGCAGATGGGCAGGGAGCTGAGGAAAGGAGCATAAAAGTCCTCAGAGCTGCATAGGTGCCACCCTCCAACCTGCCCTGGGCCCAGCGGGCTTCACCTCGCAGGCTGCCAGTGGGAGGCAGACACTTGTCCCATAGTCTCACACCAATGCTGAGGCATCGCCACACAGGAGCTCCCTGGTGGCAGCAGGGAAGAGGTGAAAGCGGGAAGCAGCAGCACATGCCAGAGCACATGGTGCGTGGGGTGATAGGGTGGGTGGCTTTTGGAGGGAAGCCGGAGCAGGTGGACCTTGTCTTGTGGCTGGGGTGGGCACAGAGGGCAGACATGGTATAGGGGGTGGGGAGGTCTCCATCCCTTCTCCCCGGCTCCCCTGAGTTGTGGCAGCAGTGCCCACTCTCCACACAGCAGCTGGGGCAGCCACTGAGTTAGGTGTGCAACTGCTCATGACTCAGGGTGGGTTCGGCAGCCCCCTGAGGCATGAAGGGACATGCAGGGACTCTGGTATCACGATGGAGCTGAGTGGGAGCAACAGGTAAGCCTACCCCTGCACCCGCCCCTGCAGCCGCCCTCACGGCCAGACACCCTCTGCCTCCCTCCTCCCCCACACCCATACGGTCACACATACCCCTCCCATGCAGTCCCCTGCCTCTCTCTCTTCAATGTGCCCCCTCCCACGCAGCCTTCTCCCTCACCCCTGCCCCCATGCCAACTCCACTTCATGCAGCTTTCTACTTCGCCCCTCCCACACCACCTCCTGCTCCACTCCCATACTAAAGAGCCAACCAGTTTACCCCTCACTTTCATTCCAGGTGTCCAACCCCCTCCTCACTTGCAGTCCCCTGACCTACCCCCATCCCTTATGGCTACCCATGCTGCCCTGTTAAACCCACTGCCTAAGGTAGCAGGAGGCAGGCAGTGGAGAAGTATAGGTCTTACACTGATTGTTTGGACACAGATGGTGGTGATTGTTCTGGAAGGAAAAAATGTGGCAGGAGAAGGGGTACTAGAGTTTCCCTGAATTGGAACTAATCAGTTTGTTTGAACTGGTTACTTGATATGTGGCAGTGGTTTTGCTTGGAGCTAGTATTACCTTCCTGTTCAGGATGAGCGTAATGTAAATAGTGTTTCTGAGGGTAAGATTTAACAGGAAGTTCCATGCTTGTGATTGCCACACAACAGAGCAACTCAATGAAGAAGTTCACAATGATGTGGGGGGCACAAGTGTTTGCTGCTGAGGCTGACGGGGGGAGATGCAATTATTTGTCTTAGCAGAAAACGCTGTAACATTTAGCAATTGATACTCTGATTTCAGTTCTTTGGAAGGGGGATGTTGTAGTTCGTAGTTAACGTGATCTAGTTTCAACTTGTTTCAGTGTGTTCAATATTTAAATATCTTTCATTTACATATGGGCAGTTTATGCAAATGCATAATTTATCTTCTTTAGCAAATACATCTTAATTTTTTATTATTTGCATAACTTGGATATCATACTAGATTTCTGTAAAAGTAAAAGGAAATGGAGACTTCTCTTAAAGAACTGACCTTCATCTCCTTGAATGCGTGTGAGATTTCAGCATAGTAGTTGCATTATGTGATACAATAGTTAATGTGTCACAATAATTGGGGAGGGGGCAGGGATTGGAAAGGTTTATTTTGCTTTGTTTCCTTTAAGGAACATTTGTTTATTCGAAGTGTGATGTATTCAAAAAGCAAGGTTTATAGTAAAATTTCAGATTAAAACTGGAGAAATTTTAATCTTGGGCTGTTTCAGATCAGTGGTGTTTGTTGCACACAGAGAATAGCCCTTCAGAAAGAATAACATGGTGCCACCTTTTATATTTTCTAAAACAATAGGGCCTGAGCTTTTGAGCTGCTCCATTGATTCCAGGTGGGCTGGCTGTTTCACTTTCAAATTCTCACTCTCCAATATAATGCTGTAATGTTTGGTGCAAAAACAAAGGGATTTTAAAAAAAAAAGGTTCTGCAAAACTTAGATTTTTGACACAGGGTTTGTGGTTTTATATTAAAAAAATGCATTTTTAGCCAAAATTTAGTGTGTCCCTATAAAGAAAAAGGACACAGCTGAAGTAACACACTTGTGTTATTAGAGGTAACATCAATTATTACAATAACAAGGAAATTAGCAAAAACAATAACTTGTTAATATTTTAAACTGGGAAACCTTCATTCATTAATGAACAGTTATTTGCCCAATTGGCCCTATAAGTCAAAGACCTTATATGGTTTTGACAGTACTTTGTGGTGTTGGTGGGGTTCCAGCTCCTTACCTATCTATAAATTTTAATTTTAGTCCATTTCCCTTACTAATGGGGATCTGTCACAAAGCATGAGAAGAGAGAGAAAGAATTTCTAAAAATGTGTAATTGGGGCATGGAAACTAATTCCAGCTCAGATTTGAAAAAGATTTGCTAGATTTCACATTGACAAGATTCTAAGTTTCATGTAATTGGTGGAACATGGAAAATAGATTCACCATGACACATACAATTATTTGATTGTAAAATATTGGTCTTTTCACAGTTCTTACAACTTGAAGTAGGGAAAAAATGAGTAGAGCCTTGGTGGGGCTCTCGACAGCATGATACATGAATCCTGTGTTTCACAGCAGAAGTACTAGGGCGGGGTCAGCAACCCCCAGCGCCTGTGGCAACAGTGGCACATGAGCCAATTTCCCCTGGCACACAGTAGGAGCTCAGCCCTGCCCCTCCTCTCCCATGCAACTTGCTGCAGCAGCGGCAGGGGTGGGGAGCTCCATGGATTGAGCATTGGCCGGCTAGACGTAGGGTTTGGAGTTCAATCCCTGAGAGGATCCATTGAGGAATCTGGGGCAAAATAAATGTTTTAAAAAAAGCGGGGGATGGTTCTTAGTCCTGCCAAGAGAGCAAGGGACGAGGCTCAAAGACCTCCCAAGGCTCCTTCCAGTTCTATGAGATGTGTAGCTCCCTACTGGGGCCTGTGGTGGCTGTCTGCCAGGGGATCCCCACCCCAGACTGATGGCAGCTGCCTGCCTCAGGCCAGCCAGGGCTCATGCCTCTGACCGCCAGGGACTGCAGCTTTGGCTGGTTTGGGGCAATGAATGTCCTATTTATTAAATTGTAAATCAGAGTGGCCCACCAGCTTTCATGATATTCTTGAGTACAAGTTGTGAGAGAGTTGCTTGGTTGAAAATTTAAACAGGGCCATGCCCTCACCAGGAAATGTATCATCACCAAACGGCTCTCAGCCATCAGTGCATCCAAAGCCATTCTGTCAAATTACATGGATGGTTTGACAAATGCTAGCACTAAAATTTTCAGTTGTATAGATTAATGGACTTCACTGCCCTCCAGTTGGCAAAACCATTAAACAAACATTTCAGGAGTGGGCTCACAATAAGCATGCGCTTCTAAACCTGCACACATTTGCTTTTCAATTGTGTGAAAAATAGGATGACTGTTGATATTATGTTTGAGCCCAAAAATATTTTGCAATTTTAAAAGAATGCCTTCACACATTAGGCCACAGGAACACGATCATTTTCTGTGATTAATAACTATCTTGGAGCAAACAGGATGATGCTGGGTCAGAAAATCCAGGATAAGAGAGGTTCAATCTGTATTAAAATCCCAAACATTTTTAGATATTTAAATCTTCAACTGGCCAATTTTTTTTAAAGAAAGAAGGGTAAATCTTGGCATCTTAATTTATCAATTAAACTGTTGTAAATAGGCGTATTAGGGTAGGTTTGCACAGCAAAGTTATTTCAAAACCTAGCCAAAATAATCTAGCCACTACACAACACAACCTCTATTCCAAAATAAATTCGAAATAGCAGGCATTTTATTTTGAAATTGGTAACCCTCATTTGACAAGGAATAGCACCTATTTTAAAATAAGCTATACTGCGCCCGATGGCTCTATTTTGAAATAGGCTCTGTGTGTTTAGACAGTGTATTTCAAAATAGCTAAGTGCTATTTCAAAATGCATTTTTGTGTGTAGCAGCATTGTTTTGAAAGGCACGGTGTTGGAGTAACTGCCTGCTGGCAGAGCAATGCAGGCACTGTTCCACTACAGCTACGGGATGATGCAGTCGTAGGGCACAGCATCCAGGAAATCAACCCCTAAGAGGCAACTGAACAGCAAATAAATCCATCTTTCTGTGTAAATGTTTTGCACAGGGGGGACTCATCGGGTTAGTGAAAGGGAAATAAGCACGGTTGTGACCCTCCCTCTTGCAACATTTACACTGGGCTTGATCATAAACAAAAGAGTTATTATTAAGCATAAACAGTAGGCTTTAAGGGATTATAAGTGAAAACCAGAGGTCAAAGTAAGCTATTAAACTGAAATGAAAAGAAAATGCATAGCCAGTTCTAACTTCACTAAGAAACTTATGGCATATAGCTTCTTACCCTGAAGAGCTGTTCTCATGTCAGCAAAATCTTCAAACAAGAGCTGTTCTTGTTCTCTGATTTGTGTCACCAACTTTTCATAGTTCTTGCTTTACTCTTAGGGTGTGTCAGGCAGATTCCAAGACAGGCTGAAGACAAAGAACCCATAGCTTCCTATTGCTTAAATAAACTTTCCTATTGGACAGGAATCCTTTGTTCTATAATTTCCCTTTATAGGAAACAAAGCAGCAGAAATGTAGCACTTTAAAGACTAACAAAATGATTTATTCGGTGATGAGCTTTCATGGAACAGACCCACTTATTCAGCTCAATTTCATTTCCAATACAGACTGACATACAGAAGTGCAGAGGACCAAAAGGAAAAAAAAATATGCAATAAAAACTGACAAATCAAATGGGATAGAAGGAAGGGGGTGAGAGGTGAGGGGATGTTAATTGTCCTGTCTGAGATAATTACAAGCATCAAAGGAAGGGAAGCAGTCCTTGTAATGCCTGAGATAGTTGATGTCTCTGTTCCTACTACATATTAATGTGTCGAATTTGAATATGTACTTTAACTCAGAAAGCACACACTCTAATCTATTGTTAAATTCTCTATGTTGCAGGACACAAATTCTCAGGTCTTTAACAGAATGGCCCACGCCATTGAAGTGTTCATTAACAGGCTTATGTGTATTGGGTTTCTTGATGTCTGCTCTGTGTCCATTTATTCTTCGGGAAAAATTTTGCCCAGTCTGTTCAATGCACATAGTGTCAGGGCATTGCTGGCACATAATAGCATATATAATGTTGCTGGAAGTGCAGGAGAATGTGCCTTTGATCTTGTAACTAACATGGTTAGGTCTAGTAATGGTATTCCCAGAATAAATACGTGGACAAAGTTGGCAGCGGGGTTTGTTGCAAGGAAAAGTTCCAGGATTCATATCACTGTGGTGTAACCTGTGATTGCTGGTGAGACTCTCTCTCAGGTTAGGCGGTTGTCTTTAGGAAAGGACAGGCCTGTCACCTAGAGACTTCTGGAGTGTAGCATCCTGATCCAGAATAGGTTGTAGTTTTTTAATGATGCGTTGCAGGGGTTTGAGTTGGGGGCAATAGCTACTAGACCTCTACCAAGCATTTATAAAACTGAATTACCCACCGGGAGAAGTAAAAAAGAACAAACTGACAGGGCCAGACTAATATCCAAAAACCAGCTACTTAAAGATAGGCCCAAGAAAATCAACATGATGCCCCTTGTCAACACCTATAGCCCTAGAGCTACATGCAGCTCTTGGAGGTTTTAAATGCTCATCCACCTGAGAGCTGCACGTAGGGAGTTCCATCTGCCCACTACCTACACGCACCCCATCACTTGATGGCAGAAGTTCAAGGCAGCAGCAGCTCTGGTGAGTCCCTGGCACCAAATTAGAATGGGGGAGTTGGGGGTGCCTGGCTCTGAGGAAGGGGGAGGAGGGAATTTATTTAGATCAGGGTTCAGGGGCTGGAGTGCCTGGCTATGGGGAAGGCATTTATTTGGTGAAAATGGAAAGACAGCAACCATAAGTGTGGCAATCTTTGAATTCCTATTGGACATTGGACATTCCTACTTGACTGCTTTTTGTTTTGATAGTGTATAGACTAGCATGGCTTCCTCTCTGTTACTATTGGACATGGCTGTTCTAGACTTACAGAACGAAAAAGGCTGTTTCCTAGTTGTTAAGTTGACCACCCAGTCATTAGGGTCTTGGGAGCACCAGTAACGGCATATACTGAAAACTACAAACAGACAAACTCCATATTTCTAAGTTTACATACAAGAATGATACATGCACAAAAAACAGGATATGCACATTCAGCCGATTATAATATTGAAATTGAGAGGTTACGTGAGGTATTTTGTCCAAAGCCTCTGTGAGTTACACATATTTATGTTCATAAGCCAATTTTCATACAGCACGGGGGGAACTCTGTCACAAATTACGATGTCCAGACAGTCACAGACCCATCAGACCAAACTTCTATGAAAGGCACGAATCAGGAGCAACTCTGGTAGGTTTTCAATGAGCTACTGAGTGACAATTCTGCAGCAGCAAAAGGACAAGCAATACTACAGCAGAGTTATCTAATCTCTGCCACCCTCAGCTGCTGTTATAGCAGAAAAGTATGGCTATGGAGAAAGAGCAAATGCCTCATGACCATTTAAGCAGCATAACCATTTAAATGATTAATCATCTTCAATTACACCCCCGGGTGAGTGTAGGGGGCACACAAACATCAACATAGCTGACAATGACAAGGCTTGTAAAAAGGGGATAACTCCCAAGCCCCAGATAAATATCAAAGCAGACGCCCTCTTCCTTCCAGCAGTTCTGTGCCAAGACATCTCAGTTCTGTGACGTGCCTGCTCTCCCCTTCGCAAGGCTGAAAGAGCTGCAAGATAGATGTAGAGAAGAAGGCTCCAAGGTGGCTGCAGAGGATGTTACTGCAGCACCTTCTCTGCATGACGTAAGGGAATAGTGGTGGTCGGACAACAAGTATTCTGTTGCATGAAGAATTGCAAGACCACTCATACCACCAATGGTCAGGGCATTCTCCGGTTACATGAAAGACCTCAGTCCACATCCTTATTCTGCTTGGTTCAGAGCAAGGACCCAAACCTGGGTCTCCAAGTCTTCACCTACACTGCACCCTAAACTTGAAGTCAGATACACAATTTGCGCTATGCAAATTGTGTTTCTTATTTGAGGTTTATTTTGAAATAGGCTATTTGGCACTGTTTAGCCACATGTCAAAATATTGTACTGTTTCAAAGGATCCCTTACTTTTCCTGCAATGAGAACTATAGAGATGCCAAAGTAACAGGCACATTTCACAGACAGAGCAGCTATTTCAGGATACTGAGGTATCCCAAAAGCCCAGGTGTGTGATCTAACCACTAGACTAGCACCAGTGTTTCTGAACAGCCCCTGTTGGAAATATGCCCCTTTGTGTCAGTGGTAGTCATTGGGCCAGATACAGCCAGACTCTGTAGCCTAGGGGTGAGTGCACTATCATCCACCCAGAGTAGTCAGTTGCTCTCTCATTCTCATGCAATGAAAACTGTCAAAACTGAGATGTTTCCACAAGCAGGTTTGGTTTCTGACAAAAAATATTCAGTCAAAAATTTCCAACCAGCCCTCCAGCATGGTATGTATCAACTGTATGAATACTCATCTCAGTCTGAAACATCTAGTTGACACTGGGCATGCTCAAAGGCTTAATACATTAGCCTAGTCACACCCATATTAATATCACATCTGCTTATTTGCATAGTCATATCCATAGTTGTAATACAATCACTATCCTTGCCACCCTCAGGCATTATCACATATAGGGCCATGTTCTCGACATAACAGAAGCATGTGTGTGTCACTGACAGCAGAATTTAGAAAAATGGCAAGCAGTCCTGTGGCACCTTCAAGACTAACTGATTTATTAGGACATAAGCTTTCGTGGGTAAAACCCACTTCTGCAGAACTTGGGTCATTATTAAATGGAGCAAGAAAGAGCACACCACAGTTACTGACTGTCTCCCTGGAGCCTGCACCACCCCGTGTGTGGTTGTAACAGCTGGCTATTGTTGGCAGGGAAAGTAGATGCCCTAAACTGCAAGATTCAAAAGAAGGGAAGGTAAAATCTGGGCAGAGATGATTTAGTTTCCAACTCTGCACTGAGAGTGAATTATGCATTAATACGAAAAAACACAGAGCATTTTAATTTGCATAATTTCAAGGAGTGAACAGCACTGGCTCAACCAACCTATTTCATGAGAACTTAGCAGGGAAGTAATTTAATAGAGCTAGGATGCAATGTATTCAGCCAGAACTCAGATTTAAAAGAAATTAATCAATAATTCAGAAAAAAAGTAAGAGGTGAAGTAAAGAAAATATACCTGGCTGCACAGTTTTGTTCACTTTCCCTAATCAGCATGCTAATTAACTCAGAACTGTTGGGGTAAAAAGCATTGGTCCTTTTTCCTCCTGCCCCAAGGTGCAGGTTCTTTAGAAAAATTATGTATTGATTTTGTTTTCAGGTGTACCTCATGCAGACTTTGAGCAGATGTAATTCTATTCACTTCCAGGGGATGCAACCAGTTCACACAAGCTGTGGAGTTAGCCCATGTTCTAGAAGGCACACAATGCCATCTGAACGGTCTATATGAAAAACTCCCTTCTAAAAGGGAAAATACATTTACCCCTTGGCTAAATCATCAAATGTCTGTTCCTCTCCTGCCAGAAGGCATTAGTTTATAGCTGCAAGACCTAATTGGATAGGGAGAGCCAGCTGATGGCAAATCCAAAGTATGTGTGTTTTCTTAAGGCTTTCAAGAAGAATTAGGAATCCAGTGTGAACATGTGCACAAGAGAGAAAGGTATTCCTACCCATGCTTTACAAGGCTTCTTGTTACACTTGCCTGACTCAGGCGAAAGATCGTTCATGCCAGTCTTTCAAAACAAACCAATAGCCATAAAGAGCTGGTCCTGGGATTAATTTATGTAACCCAGCAACCTCCCTGCTTGCAGCAAGGGCTGTAGAACTCAGTTCCTGGGATTTTACAGCTCAGGAGAGGACCCTGCTGGCTGAAAGGAAGCGATAACAGTACCGCCAGTCCTTCTGAGTTGTGAGAGGCATTCAGCGAGTGTTTAAATTTGGCAGTGCCAGTAGTCACAGAGCTGCCCGGCTTGTTGAAAAGTACTAATGGGTGCACTTGGCATGGAAGGGACAAAGCCTTTTATTGACTAGCCTCCCAACCCCTGTGAAAGTGGGGTTCTCTCTCACACACTTTGTGAATGACTGAGGGGGTGGGTGGGAAGGGGTGTGTTATATGAAGGACTTAACTCATTGTCTCTTCCCAGCTCTCAATCACAAGGACAAATGCTACAAAAATGCCATTGAATTCAGTGGGAGTTTGGATCTATTCCAGTTTGGGGCTCATTAGCGAGAGGGCCTGATTCGCCTCTCAGAGAGACCTGCCTCAATCAGGAATCAGTCCACTGAGATCAGCAGGACTACACCATTGTGAAACGGGGGTAAGAAAGAACAGGCCTGGAATGACTAAGCTATATAACTGTCTGGAGCCAGACTTCCTCACAGGCCTGGGCAGTGCTGAAGGTGCATTCCAGCCTGCGTTCCTCCCTGCCCAAACCGGACTGCAGGTGGCTTTGCTCTTCTCATCGGTCAGGACACTCAGACTCCTTTGGATGTGATTTTGCTTCACATTCACCTGGATAAAGAGCCCAGAAGCCATTTCCCCCCATAGCTTCACTTCTAACTCAAAGTTGTAGGTCTGTAGCAGACACCGATGAGCTGAGCGCTTCTCGATGGCAGTTAAAGAAAGGCCTTTTTAACACCCTCAGGATTCAACTCATAAGCCTCCAAAAACAAGGGTTTTCCCACCTCATTTCACACCATGATGACCTCCCATGTGACAAACTGCAGCACACCAAGCAAAACTCACATGTTCTTACTGCAGGGAAGAGTGTGTGTATTTTAAGACACAGGCCTGTATTAGCTGTGGGGTAGAAATGAACAACTTCAGAGGGAATTTAGGGAGAGTGACCCCCACCCCATTTCCTCAGCATCCATGGAAGGCAAGCAGGCATTTAGGAGTGTGCAGCCTTTCTGCCTATTCTGCGAAGCAGCACAAAGATGGGGGGAAGACCAATCCAGGGGCATCAAATTGCCATCTTCAACCAGCTATTTCTACAAGGCTCTGAGCCTGTATTGTTTAGAACAGCTTTTATGAACGAATCAGAAGGCTTGTGCCTCTGTTAGGGGTAAAATCCTAGGTTTTTATTGCAAGCTGATTGTACTCTTTAATGTATGGTAAGGTATCCATTTTGTTTTTCAAAATGGAAGATCGATCATGTGATTTTAAGGCTGACAGTTAAGATTTTTCTTGCCCTTTTCATGACAGTTAGCAATAAACAAGGTTGAGCTGGAATCTGAATTCTGTCAGAAATTCTCCGGGGTTTCCCTGCAGGGGTAGAGCTTATGAGGTTTCTCACAAGGGTTTTCCCACCACAAGTTTTATAAGATGTTTGGCAGATGTTCAGTTAGGGACTGCCCATCCTAGTGGCAGCTTGCACAGGTCTTCCTTCCTAGAAAGTCTCCTAGACTCTGAATTGGATAAGCCAGTGAGAAAACTATTCCAGCAACCTTGCCACTCTTGACCAGACTACATAGGATCTACTCCAAGTTCCTCTCCTGAGGCTCCCCACGAGACAAGAGATGGAGGTCCTGAGCAACCAATTTGGGAACTAAGCAAGAAAGTTTCTATGAAATTGTCTTTTACTTCCCTTATATTGTTATCTGGAAAAATATTAGTTTTTATTGTGGCCTGGTTTCGTACCAAAAAGGGACAGACTACTGTACTTGTTAATGTGATTTTGTTATACTATTCTTTTATCAGCCGTTACTCCCTATTTTGTAAGCTTTTCCCCAAATAAACTTTTACCTGTTTGGTTCACAGATATTGGGTTGTCACAATTAATTAATATAGGGGAAGGGAGGCACACACTAGTTGACAAATGGTCACAGAGAGAAAGCCATGCTAGTCTATATACTATCAAAACAAAAAAGCAGTCAAGTAACACTTGAAAGACTAACAAAATAATTTATAAATTATTAAATTAATTTATAAAGTATTTTGTTAGTCTTTAAAGTGCTACTTGACTGCTTTTTTGTTTTGATAGCTGATAGATGCTGGCAGTCACAGTAAAGGACATAGGATCTATCTTTGTTAAGGCTGCAGGGGATCCCCCATCTTTTAAATCCTTACTCCTTACCTTATACTTTGGACTAAAAAAAAAGCAGTAATCATGGACTTCCCTGAATACACCAAAAATGCCTCACAGGATCAGGTATTCTCTTTTATTGGATCAGCTTCTGTTGGAAAGAAAGACACACTCAAACTACAGAAGATCTCTTCTTCAGATTCAATGGAAGTTGATCCAATACTAGATATCACCTCACCCACCTTGTCTCTCTAAAAATCTGGGACCAGCATGCCAACAACACTGCAAATTTCAAGCAAAGAGCAGCCAGTCCAATCTGATTTATTCTTATCTTGTTATTTAGGGGGGCGGGAAAGAAAGAGAGAGATGGGGCAAGAGGCAGGAACAGCCTGAGTGTAACCTAATGGCAAATTAGAGCACGGTGCCTTCATTTAGTTTACACTAGGCCTGTCTCTATCCTCCCCTTGTTCTCCTAAACTGCAGTGACACCACCATTTTCCAGATAACTTGCTGAGTTTATAAGACAGTTTTGGGTGTGGACAGTGGAATTAAAGATTTGGAAGATTTACAGAGGAGAGAAAACATGCAGTGGTATCTCCTATTAGAGATGGACCAGAAGCAGAATTCCTCTTCCGCCAAACTCCAACACTCTCTTCCAGATTTGAGGGGAAAGCTCATACTTTGCAACTGGAATTAACAAGATGTGCCACACCTCACCTTAATGATAATGGCCGTATACTACTTCCCTGCTCTCCAGTGTCCATGTACCCAAAGTGTAAGCTCTTCTAGATGGATGTTTCTTCAAAAGAGATGACGCACAGATCACACTTTTGGGAACTTGATAAATAACACTAATCAATAATTAGGCTAAATTTTCAGCCAAGCAGATCTTCCTTTGGGACAGCACAATTTGCACCTATAACATTTGTGTGTAACTGATTTGGCAATCAAATGCATTACGGGTACAAATCAGAATTTCTCTGCCTCAGACCATGAGGCACGCCTGAACAATTTGTATAGTGGGCGTGCTGGCAGCCACTGAACCATACTGTAAATTCGGTATGTAACGGAAAACAATTTCAAGCCCGGGGGTGCAGCAGCACTTCCAGCACCTCTGCAGACTGCCCCACAGTTCTGCATAATCACAAGGGATGGCACAAGAACATGTTGCAATAAAAACCAAGCTCCATCAACCGAGGATATAAAATTGCATTCCATCCCATGAGGCCATACAAGTTCAACGTGCCATGACTTACCTTATCTGAGTCAAAACAGCTGACTATCCGCAGAAACAGAGCAGTTGGAGATAAATAGGCTCATTGTACCAGGAGTGCTCTAGGAATAGGTTTTCTTCAACATTTCCCTTATCTCCCTTTCCTTATTTCTTAAAGGGACACTGTCAAGCTAAAGGCAAAACAAGGCCTACCCAGCATTACCAATACTTCATCCAAACAGAGTATTTTAAAGCCTCTTTTGCAGTGTATTCACCCTTTGCATTTCGCAGGAAAACTCTGCTGGCCAATTTCACTTCCTCTTTGTTAGCTTCACCCATCAGTTCTCCTGCATCAGAGCTGCATGGAGGTGGGAGCTGGGTTTCCAGCCCAGCCAGACGCTGTTCCAGATGTTCCTCTAGACCGTAGGAGAGCAACTTTCACATGCAAGTCCTCCTTCCCCTTTTCGTTTTGCAATCCCTCCATTCTCAGCCTAAACCTACTTGACAGTCAGTGTAATTCTTCAAATTAGGCCAAATTGTCCTTTGGGGACAAGGAAGGGATGGGAACCTACCAGAGCCAGGCAGGGAGCACTACCTGCATGTCATTGCTCTCCTTTGCCTACAAGAAGCCCTCCACACATGCTCCAGAGATTGGAAAGGCCAGACAAGCTTGAGAGAACAGAGCCTGGAGAGCAGCTTTATCTACAGCATTGTCCACTCTGCAGGGATAAAGGAAAGTGGAGAGGTGGCCAGAAGGGGAGCTTGTGGGGACATGCCTCCATTGGTACCTTCAGGTCCACTGACAGGGGCGTGGGGAGAGCAAATGGGGCAAATGCCCCTGGTCCCAGTGTTTTGAAGGGGCCCAGCGTTCCAGCCACCCGCCACTGCTACTTTGGCGCTTGTGGCAGCTAGAGCTCCAGGCCCCTTTGAATTGCCATGGCAGCATTGTTGTACACAGCTGTGAGTTATGGGAGCCGAATGCATTAGACCCCATCTCTCCCCTCTTTGGCCCCAGGCTTTTTGGGGCACAGAGCTAGACCCTCCCCCCCTCGCCACTGGGTACCTTAGAACCAGAAAACAAGGAGTCAGCCACAGGGAGCCAAGAGCCAGGAGGATGCACAAGTCCTCCTGCCCAAGACGCCTGGTGGTTTCTCCAAGGAGGGGAACTGGAGCAAACACACCTCAGGAAAACCATGAAGAAACGGCCCTAGCTGGAATTTCGATGTGTTCTCTATTTACACCATGTAGTGAGATGGAGCGGTCTCTCACTGGCTCACAGTGGGAGAGATCCTCACTAACGTACTCCACACTGCAAGCTCCTGGAGGCTATTTGTGATAACACTTGAAGTGCTGTGCACGGCAGGGTCCCAATTCTTACACAGGGCTCCCGGCACTACTATTATTTAACCCCTGTACTCTGCGTGGAGCATAGGTCATCTACAAGTCCCCTTCACTTCACTTTCTCTCAGAACAAAACTTTTAGCTGGCTCCAGGAGTACCCCAGTTATTGTCCTTCATTCATAGTAGACCCTCTCTATGTTGCCTGAGGTCTTCCTCTCTTGTTTTCCATGCGGGTTCCATGCAAGAGTTTGATGGACTATGCTGGGTGATGGTTTTCTGAGGGTGTGGCCTCCCTTTCTGCTCTTGATTTCAAAGTCAATTGGTTCTTGCCCTGCTCTGCTACAAAGTCTTGCCATTTGATGTGAGGGACGTACCTCAGACATCTGTTTATGAATGTCTGTAGCTTGTGGTTTGAAGACTTAAGTATGCCAGGTCTCACATCCATACAAGAACACACTTTTCACATTTGTGTTGAACATCCACAGTTTCATCTTCGCAGATATTATCTGTGAACTCTACATAGGATGGAGTCTTGAATGTGTCTGTTTTCTCTATCCTGGCATCAACATCCTTATTTGTTTCTCCATCTACTTCCCAAGTAGGTGAACTGCTGCACATCTCCCAGGTTATCCCCTCCCAGTGTGATGGTGGTATTATTGGACTGGCTAATCCTCATTGTCTTGGTCTTTCCCCTGTTAATGCTCAGTCCAGTCACTGAAGCAGTTTTGTCTAGTGTTGTGATGGGTTTTTTTTTCATGCTTTCATGTTGGTGTGAAACAAGGTTCACATTGTCAGCAAAATCATTGCCCTCTAGCTGTTTGAAAAGTGTCCACCAATTGCCTTGTTGATGGCCATTTGTTTTCCCGTTCATAATCCAGTCGATTGTGATCAAGAAAATGAAAGGTGACAATAGGTACCCTTGTCACACTCCCCACAGTATGCTGAAGGATTCTGTCAAGACACCAGCCCTACCTCAAAACAAATAATAAATATCTCCAGCTCCAAAGCAAGGTTATCCTCTCTCTCCTTTTCTCCTAGTGACCACTTCCTCTCTAGAGCCACCAGTGGAATTTTCATTCCAACCCTTCATTTTTGCCCCCTCCCCTGACCTATAATGGAGATTCAGACAAAAATCAGATACCTGGTATTCTGTTGCAAGGGGGTACTTACACCTAATCTTTGCACTTATTTCTTGACTGACTGCCCCAGTGCAATAGCTTCTCCTGTTCATCAATTCTCCATTTCTCATCTGACCTTTAGTCACTTATATGGAATCTTCTATTTTTTTTTTCAGCTGGTGGCCAGTCATTGAAACTATTATGACCCTGTTTTATCACCATAGCTGATTCTAAGCAATTTTCCAGAAGTTCAGTTCAATCCTCTGCTTGCCGGATGGGTATATAAAAATTTACACCGATTATAAAATTGAGAATAAAAGCTGATTGCTCCAGGCAAAGACAATAATGTGTGGTAATGTTAGCTAGCTCAATTGCTTTGCATATCTTTTTAAAGATGACTTGTCTGATTGTCAACAGGGTGGTGATTTAAATGCCTGCTAACATTCTGGCCATAAAAGTAACAGCCTTTTATTACATTAGTGCAGAGAACAGTTATGTCCATTTTGGACTTTTATGCCTGTTGCCAGCGGTGAGCAATCTATTAATTATTAACCCAAATGGATCGGTTGAGAGAAACAACAAATTTAGTTCCCAAAACACAATTTTTAAAAAACCCAGCAAAACTCCATGGAAAGCTGGGAAAGGAATTCAGAGGCTACCTATGAGACTGTTCTCAAGGGAGGCATGAGACAGTGAGGACAAATGGTGCAATAGTTGGGAAGCTAGACCAGGATTTGGGAGACCCCAATTCATTTCCCTCTTTCTTATAGGACTTCCTGTGCAGCACCATGCACAAGCCTCTTTGTGCCCATTTCCCCATCTGTGACAAGGGAATAACCCCACCTCTGTGAGCTAGCAGGAAGTGTCCAGGGATAAAAAACAAGGACAGTTGCAAGGTGCTGAGAGAGACTACAAAGAAGGGAGCCAATATAAGTACCTAATCTAGATAGGACAGAACTTCTACTGATGCCAATAGGTGATCTTGATGCAGATCAAGGCAATATGGCCAAATATACTATGGACAGAGATGATTTCATTCCTTGCTAATATACAGCCTATAGGTAGCCCCATACATAGTAAGTACAGTACTCTAGCAGTAGTTTTCAAACCAGTGTGCCATGGCACACTGGTGTGCCGTGAGAACTGTCCAGAGGTGCCATGAAATGTCATCAATTTCTCCTCAGTGCAGTTCTTTGCAGAGCCACTGCGAGGGAAAATGCCAACCCCACAGGAGCCCATTCATGCTGGGAGGCATCTGAAATGCTGCTTCTGTGAGCCTACTCCCCTTCCCTGCTGTGGCAAGGGGAAAGGGCTGGTGGGTGCCTGTTGAAGCTGGGATGCCATTTAAATTCTGCATTCCAGCTCCAATGGGCTAGCTGGAAGGAGAGAGTCTGCTCTCTGGACCCACCCTGTGAATAATTGAACATTTCAGCGATTTCTCAAACTACCATTTGATCCTTATTTAGCTTAACGTATGCACTATTACGTTGCAAACCTCTCTAGTAGGACCAGTCATAGTTAATGTGATATTTATGAGCAATTGATCCAGCTGTAAAAAACTGGGTGTGCTCTGGAATTGTTTGTCTGATTGAAGTGTGCCAGGTTACTGAAAAGTACCAGAGATGTAGCCGTGTTAGCCTGTAATATATCAAAACAAAAAAGCCGTCATGTAGCACTTTAGTCTAACAAAATAATTTTATTAGGGGATGAGGTAATTCCTGTCCCTGTTCAAATCATGTATTAATGTGTCAAATTTGAATATGAATGTTAGTTCCAAACATTCCCTGTGTAGATGGTTGTTAAAGCCTCTTTTCTGTGGAACACAAACTCTCAGGTCTTCAAATTTGACACATTAACACATGGTTTGAACAGGGACAGGAATTATCTGACCCATCACAAGGACTCTCTTACATACTCTGATTTTTGATCTAACACTTACTTCCCCACCCCTCACCCCCTCTCTTGCTCTTCTATCTGATTTGCCAACGATTATAACAATTTTTCTGATTTATCAACCTTGATAACAATTTTTGGACTTCTGTGCTTTATATATTGAGTCTGTTCTGGTAGGGCTGTAGATCTGAAGAAGTGGGTCTGTCCCACAAAAGCTCATCGCCTAATAAATTATTTTGTTAGTCTTTAAAGTGCTACATGGACTCCCTTTTTTGTTTTGATAGTGTTACTCAAAAGGTTGGGAACCACGGCTCTGGCAGAGTCCAAGCAGTAAGCTGCTGCTTATTATCCAACCTACACACTTAAAATTCCTTGAGGAGCAGACCTCCTCTGGTAAGAGAGTAATTTGATCTTGTTACCAATGCAGCCTTTGAGACTGCCAACAGCATGAGCAGTTTGTTCCAACTGGGATGGTGGTTTTGGGATACAACCTGTGAAAAGCTGAACTGAGATCTCACAAACTCACTTTATCCCAACCACCAAGCCACCATCAGATGAGATGGTGATGCCTTTAGGATGCTATCCAATCCAACAAGGGAAGGATTAGCACCAGCAATTTAGCAAAAGAATCCTGTTTATTCACAGGCAGCTCCGCACCACTAATTCATTCCTTTCTCAGGACTCAAGTAAGGACAGCAGGTTTGGGCCCTGCAGTGCTATTATGGTTTTCAAAAGGAAAATTGCATGGGAAAGTGTTTGCAACTTTGAAAATAATGCCTTAGTAAAAGCTGCTGCTTTGGGTTCCATGGAGTGGTATGGTCATTATGGCATAAATTCTTTGGAAGAACTAGCAGGGGTAGGATCAAAATCAATTGTCCCTCTAAAGTTCATTTATTTTGAAGTTCAGTCTATTTAAGTCACCCCCCAAAAAAATCACTGAAATGGGCTGAAGGGAAGAACTCTGAAGAACTCTCAGCATCCCATTATATTTGGTACAATTTTGCAATTGGATTTGCATAGGATGATTTCTAATTAGGAAATGTAGCCGCTTAGGAACACTAACCCAGCTGACAGCCCTGCAGGAGCAGCCAAGATAGGAAGAACACATGTCTGGAATGTGAATCGGAGAAACTGGCCTTCAGACTTACCGTTAAAGAAAGATTTGATCTGCTATGAAAAAGACCTTGTACAAGGGCCCTCGCAGAGCTAGCATCCTCTTATCAAGCAAAGCACAGGAACAGTGTGTAGGCCCCTCTGTCCATAGGAGCCTCTGGCTGTTAGTGGAAGGATCCTTTGTGCTGTAATCTGGCTCTAGAGACAGCAACTCATGAGGCTTTGAGAAGGAAAGTGGGGCTTTTTGGCTAGGCTGAGGGAAGACTGTGGTCTCCTTGGTTTTGAAGAGTTAAGGCTGATTGAAGAGACCACATCAGGGCAGGTGTGGAGTTTTCTCCCAGTCAGAATGTCTCTGGGGAACTACAGCCTGCTAACAAGACCCAGCAGGAAAGGCACTTTATCTGTGTCTGTTAAAGTGCTGCAGAGGCCAGTTCCAGTATCATAGGGGCTGCTCAGCTTACTGCCTTGCCTGGACTGGCATACGGAGCCCACACCACGCTGTCTGCAATCCAGTGGAACAACAGCCCTGCGCACCAACACAAGCAAGTAACTGGAGCTTTGATAACTAGAGTGTGCACACTCTGGGGTGGGATAACTGATGGCAGTGCACATGCTAGGTACAGGTTTCATTTATTCCTGTGTATATTGTTAATTGAATTTATTCATGTTTAGTCTATAATCCTGTTTCCTTACCTTGTTAAGTAAAGGTGTGTGTTAATTCTAATTTGGTCTATTAGATATATTATTTATAATGCTGTTTGAGAGTTAAGCCCTGATTATAACTGGAATAAGTTTCTTGGAGGTTCCCAAGGCACACCGTTAAGTGGGTACAGGGGCCAGCCAGGTGGAGGCACTACTGTTTTACATATCTTTAAAAAGCAGGGGTGGAAAGGGGATTGCCAGCTATCTAACATCACCACAGGGACACTCACAATTTCCTTTAATATTAAACCCAACAGGTGACCACGCACACAAGTAAGTGCTGCCTGCTCCCAAGTAACCCAGAGAGGAAGAAAAAGGGGTTACAAGATTGAGACTCAGATCTGCATTTATTTCCTACCTTTGCAGCAGGCTGTGTGCGTGTGTGAGAGAGCTGGGGAAAATCACCTCGATTCTCTGGGGCTCAGTTCCTCAGCAGTAATAGCAGCATTCTTCTGACCAGATTTGTTCATTTTAATTGCAAGACCTTCTAGGCAGATGCTGTCTATGTGCTTGTACAGCATGTTTTTACATTGGGGGCCCCCAGTCACAGCTGGGCCTGCTATCGAAAAAAACCCAAACATTTATCAACTTTTCAGTTCATTTTCAATGGGAAGGGGGTTGTTCCCTTTTCTCAATGTAGAAGTGAACCAGAAATAGACTAAATTCCTCTCCCTTCATTAAAGCTCTTCAGAGGGCAGGTCTCTGGTTTGGCTGTTAAGGGTTTTCATAACATACACAGAATAGCATCCCTCCTTCTGAGACACTAGCTGTTGCTTACAGGACCTTCCACCCACATGAAGTCCCCCCGTGGTTCCTGATGGTGTCTCTTGGGGCTGAGGGGAAAGATTGTGCTTTGAACTGCAGAAATTTTCAGAGAGGAACTTCAGAGCTTCACCAACAGAGGAAATAGAAAGCAGCTGTGCTGACAGTCCCGGTTAGGACATTTAGAAAGGGCTTTGAAAAACAACTGGCCTTTCATCTTCAATAGAAAGCTAAACAAGTATACACCCAATGAATTTAGCAGGGGAAAGGAAATCACTGCCATACAGTGCATTAAACATGGAAAGGTCTTCAGATGCCTTATTTTGTCAGCCTCCATGTTAGAGACATGCTCTTTCGAAATGCTAGAACATGAGCCATTTAATAACAATGAAGACATTCCTCTGGATCTCTCATCAGTTTCACGCCATTGTCTTCTGCTTAGCTGACAGAAGTACAAGGAAGATGTGGTGGTTCCGGGACAGTACTAGAAGTCAGAAGACTGGGATTCAGTTTTGACTCTGCCAAAGGCTCCCTTTGTGGTCTTGGGCAAGTCAATGTACCTCCGGGTGACTCCATGCTGCTCTATAAAATTAGAATAATTCTAATATTCTGCAGATATCTTGAGGCAATGAGTTCCGTAGGCTAATTAAGCGTTGTTCAGAAACACTTCTGATTAAATTTGCTTCATTACAATTCTTTAATGTTCCCCTGCTGAGCAAATACGTTTCCATGTTACCCAATTCCCCTTTCCTACAGCGTTCACAACTGAATTTACACTTAGAGCGGACACGATAGCTTTCTATTCTTTCATTGGCTCCTCACATGGAAGTCTTTCCAGGACAGATTTTTTCCACCCATCTCTGCACTCCCTCAATTTCAGCAGGATTCTGACAGACAGGCTGACACCCAAAGCCAAGCAGCATTCCAGAGTGCATCCTGGAGTTCTAGAACAGCCCATTCTATCGCCCAGGTGGTAACACTCTTCTGTGTTTTACCTTCGTGCATGCACATACGTAACATGGGCACAGCCTGGCCTCTCCTCCGCTGCAGCGTTACTTCAAATAAACCTTGAGAACTGCATGTTGCATCAACATTTTCCCCCTTTTGCTCCACATTAGGATACAAGATAACTCAGCACATGTGGAAACTGAACACCCTGCTCTCTGTCATTGCATCTTGTTCCCAACCTTTCTGGGTGTCAGGCTGGCTGACCAGCCCAATTCCTCTCCGGCAGATACGAGCTGGCACTGCCACTTGTGGCTCAATGCCTGGTGCCTCACCAGATGTTTTTGTATCCGCCAGGAGCAGACAGCTATCCCCAGAGGAGTTGCCTTGAGAGGAGCCCAGCTGTTTTACCCTGCTAAAATGTACACTTTAATTTGCTTTCATTCCTTCCACCAGTGAAACAGCATATGGGTCTCTGCGTTATTCTTTAATTCCCCACAAGGGTTTCAAGAGGGGCTGTTTGCTAAGATCACAGTTCTAATTACGACAAGATCACGTACCGGTAGTGCCTGCTCACGCATTAAACAGCGCAGCACATTTAGTACCAACATCTTGCATTTCCACAGCGTTGTCTAGGAGACCCCTGGGAGCACCCTTTATATCGTCCTGAGAGGGATTTTGCAACAAGCAACGATAACATTGCCCCTTGAGAACTGAACCTACATTTTATACCAAGCAGAGGGCCTGCAGCAAAAGGCCTTTGGGAATTTAGGCAGCAGTGGCTGAATATTCACTTGGTGTCTGATCCGGCTCCAATTGAGTTCAGTGGCAAAATTCCCACTGGACTTAAATGGGAACAGAATCAAATCTATCTAGCAGATACAAGCTTCATTGATTATGTTTTATGTCTCTCATTCTCGGGTTTGAGCGACTTAATTTTAGGACCTTCGAGTAACCCATGATATAATACCTTCTGCTGGGGGGATGCGTTGAACAGATTGGTGAACAGAGGCTGTTGGATAACTTGTGTCATTCAAGGAAAACTAGGGTGACCACGTTGCCCCATGGCAAATATGGGAGGCCAGCCTCTTGGGATGGGAGGCTGTTGTCCAGAGTCAGGGCTCCTCAGTGATGAGGACTGCTGCCCCATGGTGAAGCACCAGGCATGTGAGGTCTACAGTCTTCTGATGAGGGGGAGTGGAAAATGGGGGCTCCACAAACTCCCAGTGAGTGTGCTGAGGATAGGGTCTTTGCAGCTTCCTGGTGGGGGCGCCGGGGAATGTGGCAGCCACACCGTGGCAAGGGCTTCTCTCAGCAGGGGCTGATGTGCTGGGGAATAGGACAGCTGCCTCACAGATGAGCTTCACCGCAGCATGAGCTGCCTCCCTGCGGTGCGGAGTGCTGGGGAACAAGGCGGCCAGCCCCTGGCTGAGCTCGCCAGCAGCAGAGGCTGCCACCAGGGGGTGCCAGGGAATGGGGCAGCTGCCCCACAGAGGACCTCCCCTGCAAGAGGAGCTGCTGCCCTGAGGTACAGGGCACCAGGGAACAGGAGCCCCACAAACTATGGGACAATTTTCCCATTTTTTAAAAAGTTGGGACACCTGTGAGACAGCTTAAATAAGGGACTGTCCAAATAACAATGGGATGGATGTCACTGAGCGACAGAAATCATGCCAACTTAAGCGCCAAGGTGGCCTGTGCTATGTCAGTGGGAGAACTGGTACTGCTCTGTGCAGTGACTGAAATAATAAAGTTGAGGGGAGAGCGCTCTCCCATTGTCTTAGAATACCTGCGCTAGCAGTGCTACAGCCATGCAGCTGCATTGGTGCGTTTTTGCCACCATCAACTCCAAAGTGTAGCCACAGGCTCAGAATTACACCATCGCCTGTGTGGTAAGTGTTTTGTGTCCCCATTTTACAGATGGGGAAAGTGAACCACAGAGGTGAAATGACTTGGCCAGAGTCACCCAGGAGCTCAGTGGCAGAGCAAGGATCGGACCCAGGAGTCTCATCTCCCATCCTGGTGCTTTAACTGCAAGACCTTTGCAATCCAGAGGTAGCCACAATATCATCCATGAGTTGGTAGCAACATCTGTCTAGTGCCTCTCAAATGAGAATCGCAGTGTACTTTATAAACATGCATTTATACCACCCCTATGAAGCTGGCACGTATCATTGTCGTTGTTCAGATGGAGAACTGAGGTGCAGAGCAGGGACATGATATGCCCAAGGCCACCTAGACAGTCTTTGTCAAAGCAAGGACTAAGACACCAGAAAGAACATTTGAGCAGGCTGGGGATTCCATCTCTAAATGATGTTCAGCCTGTCAGTGCCCCCTAGGCTGTCATTACTCTTGACCAAACCCCATCAAAAGTCCTGTAAAGGAGGGCAAGATGGCAATGAGGCAATGAGTAGGTTGGATCAGGAGCAGTGCAAAGAAAGGTGGGGTGGGAACAAGGAGAGGAGCTGTATTTAGTAGCATGGTCCTTCCCTGTCCTCCCCTCAGCTGTGCTAGACACTGACTGCTCTCCATAGAGAGCAGCAGAAGGCTGGCCATCAGTTACAGCACTATCTTGGTGTTCAAAGTCACTTTCCTGTTAAAACGGATCCTAGACTGCAAAAGTTTGTGTACAACTTCTAGATTGACTTAACTGACTTAAACCCTTGTACTCTGGGTAGCGCATACGTCATCTACAAGTTTCCTCCACTCCACTCTGTCTTGGGACAAAACTTCTAGCTGACTCCGGGAGTATCCCAATTGTCCTTCATTCTCAGTAGGTCTTCTCCGCATTGCCCAAGGTCTGCCTCTTTTGAGTTTGGCATGAGGGTTCCATCTGAGAGCTTGACGGACTATGCTGGATGATGGTATTCTGAGAAAGTGTGGCCTATCCATCCCCACTGTCTTCTCTTGATGTGAATGTCAAGTGGTTTTTGTCCTGTTCCCTTCCCAAGCTCCTCATTTATGGCCAAGTCTTGCCATTTGAAGTGAAGGATATACCTCAGGCATAGCGATTAAAATTTCCAGTGCAATCCACAGCCCTTGGGCCACAGCCATTTTCTTCTTTAGACCGATAATTAGTCCAAATTCAACACAAGTTAGTAGAATGCTATTGTAAAGTTCCTGGACCTGTTCACTATGGCTACGTCTACACGTGAAGCCTACATCGAAATAGCTTATTTCGATGTAGCAACATCGAAATAGGCTATTTCGATGAGTAACGTCTACACATCCTCCAGGGCTGGCAACGTCGATGTTCAACTTCGACATTGCGCAGCACCACATCGAAATAGGCACTGCGAGGGAACGTCTACACGCCAAAGTAGCACAGATCGAAATAAGGGTGCCAGGCACAGCTGCAGACAGGGTCACAGGGCGGACTCAACAGCAAGCCGCACCCTTAAAGGGCCCCTCCCAGACACAGTTGCACTAAACAACACAAGATACACAGAGCCGACAACTGGTTGCAGACCCTGTGCCTGCAGCATGGATCCCCAGCTGCCGCAGCAGCAGCCAGAAGCCCTGGGCTAAGGGCTGCTGCCCATGGTGACCATAGAGCCCCGCAGGGGCTGGAGAGAGAGCGTCTCTCAACCCCTCAGCTGATGGCCGCCATGGCAGACCCCGCTATTTCGAAGTTGTGGGACACGCAATGACTACACGGTCCCTACTTCGACGTTGAACGTCGAAGTAGGGAGCTATCCCCATCTCCTGATGAGGATAGCGACTTCGACGTCTCGCCGCCTAACGTCGAAGTTAACTTCGAAATAGCGCCCGACGCGTGTAGCCGTGACGGGCGCTATTTCGAAGTTAGTGCCGCTACTTTGAAGTAGCGTGCATGTGTAGACATGGCTTATGTGTGATAAGCAGTAGGTGGAAGAGTTTTCCCATCAGATCTGATAGAAAATTCTTCTGTATTTCCAGATCTGGTATGGAGTTATTACTTTTGTGGCTACATGAGAAAAGTACATCAAAGCAACAGAAAGAATACCCTGAAGAGTCCTGGTGTCAAAACACACCCTGGTTTGACAGCCCTGTTAACTTCAAAGCTATCTGAAGGATCATCATAACAGACTGTAGCCTTCATGCCACCATGGAAGGGTCGAATCACACTAAAGAGGATTGGGGAGGTAAATAATTCTGTCTATCAATTGGAAAAGGCCCTTTCTGCTGACCAGGTCAAAAGCCTTGATGTGGTCTATGAAAGCCACAGATAGAGGTTTTCATTGTTCTTGACATTTTTCTTGAAGTTGCATTAGTGTGAAGACCACCAATAGCTGATCTAATAGCAGAGAAGCTGTACTAACATTCTGGATATGCAGCTTCATCAAAAGCTTGCAGTCTTTTAAGACTGACCCATGTAAATAACTTCCAATGATACACTAATCATTTCTTTATAAGGGCTACAATTTCTTTTGTTTTCATATGCTAGGATGTTAGCATCCTTAATATCTCATGGTACCGCTCCTTGCCTACAGCAGGCAAGCAAGTTTCTATGCAGATGTTTTAGCACAACCTTTCCTCTTTGTTTCAGTATTTCTGCTGGAATTCCATCTTTTCCTGAGGCTAGGGAGTTTGATGCCTTTTCACACTTATTTACAACTGTGCCTATATCAAGCTCTTGGAAGGTTTAGAACCTGGCAGCAGCATTTTGCACTACTCAGAAACAGAGATTTTTACCCAAATAGACTTTGGGGGTAGTGTTCTCTTTGCTTCTGTCAATGATGTCTCCATTAAGAGATGTAAGTGGAACAGTCTTGTTGGTGAAGAACATACTGCTTTCATGATTCTGTCATATGTGCTGCCATCATGAAAACGTCCTTCAAGATCATCTCTCCTCCACAGATCTAGCTAGTGTGACTGAAGGTGTAACTTCCCACAGGGTGGCTAGCACCTAGGATCTCTGGAGTATCATGCAGGTGCCTCTACAGATTGCGCCAAAGGCTAACTGGCGCTCAGCGTAGGCTGTGGAGGACACTTATTCTCTGTGAAGTGGTCTAGGTACCACTACATGGGACAGTTAACCACGCAAGGGTTACAAAGGCACTACCTTGCTGGTTGTCATAATGTGCTCTTGGCCACTCTGAGGACAGTCTATTTCTTGGGAAAGGGATTCCCATTGTGGTGGAAAGATGCTGTGCATTTTGCTTTAGTAACTGCAAACAACTACTCGGCATCTGCTGCAAATTAGTCTTTATCTTGTACAGACTTTTCACGAAAGCTAAGACTGCAGCTTTATAAACCTCCATTCTGAAAGAGTTCCGTGGTGCATCAGCTTTCAGGGGAAGTGAAGTGATGATATACATTCTCTGAGATGCCAAGTGAACTGAAGGCATGTTTCTTGAACTTTTGCAGCATGGATATTAATGCATGAGCAACAGCTTGGTTTGGTACAATAGAATTTCTGTCGTAAAAGCCTCACTTTGCAGCACACAGCAAATGGCTTGTGTCGCAGCCTGCACTGTGAAAACTGCAAGTATGGGGAATATTCTGGAAGTGTTTTCTGGGGGTGACAATTAAATCCTGTTGACGCCTGGTGTCCAGCTCTGCGTGTCTGCACATGACCTTTTAGCAGTGACTGCCTCGCCAACACCTATTTCTAATATACAGTTCTCAGTGGACACAGCGCTCTGGTAGTCTTTGCCTATTGTTTTCCCACTCCATAGTAACCAGTCAACACTGAAGTATCCCAGCAGATAGAGCTGCCAACCCAAGGGAAGTTTAGTGGTGATGCAATGACTTGCTGATAGAATAAACCCTCCTCGTCAGAAATGGAGACAAGCATTGGGGCATACATCCTAATGGTATTGGCAAGCCACCTCTAAGTAGCTATTCTTATGGACATGTACACTGAGGGTGCCAGGTGACATGCAACCAAGGTACTCATGAGTTTTTGAATGCAAAACCCACCCTCTGGTTCACAACGCTCTTGTTTGTTTTCCCAATGCCAGAAAGTATAATGCAGCATCTCACGCAAAGAGCCCTATCAGGTAATCTGGTTTCAGACCACGTGGCTGCATCATTGTCAAACTTCCTTAGGTTTTCAGTCCGTGAAGGCTGACATTCTAGGGCTTTTGACCTACTCTAGTTTGGCTGACATATCCATGCACATTGCCCTCTTGTTCCAACAAGCAAGTCTGAAGAGGGCAACCCTTGTAACAAACCTTCAGGTCCTCTCTCTAAGAAGAAAGGAAGGAGAGAGAGTGTAGCGTGGAGACCGTTGCCCCCCCTCAGCAGTGCTGACTAGGCCAAAGGCTTGAAGTGCAAGAGGTTTGGAGGCTAGCACAGCTGCAGAAGTGATGCCAGAAGGCAGACCTGAATCGCAGGGCCAACCACTTGACATTTCCTCCACAGCAGATTTGACTCAGGGTTTTCTTGTCCAGCCTTTTTTCAGAACCAGAACTAGTGCAAGGTAGCAGTGCCAGCTGGACTTACTCCTTTGTGGATATTGTTTTCTGTTCCAGTGAGTATCTGGCATATCTTCATGAGTGGTGGGGTTCCAGGTTTTGTTACCGAGCACTTGAATTGTGGCCCATGGCACTGGGTTATTTTGGACCAATAGCAGGCTTTCCATGCCTGACCTGAGCTAATGTATGTAAACAGTCATTCAAATAGAGACTTAGAAGAGGGAGATCTCACTACACCAGGTGGAAAGGTGTCTGCAGAGGAGGCAGGAAGGGGAAGCACTGCCTCTGTGCTTAGTTCCAGAACAGTGTGATACAGTTAGGTTCCTGCTGCATGCTCTGTCAATACCCGTCTTTGGCAGGAGGACTCTAACATAGTCTCAGGTATCTTAGCTATGATCAAAGAATCCTTGGACGTTGGACCCTCCCTGAAAAAACCTTCTGGTAAACAGTGAAGTTCTCAGCTGCTGAGTGTTCTGTTCGCCAGTAACACAGCTATAATCTGCTTCCAGGGCACAAATGCTGACTCCTTTTTCTGCCAGCCTAATTGCGATCTTGTGATTTACTCTCTACATAGTGCACACGGCCATATTATCCATGTTTGAGCAGCTCTTGCTGATAAACAACTAACGATTCCCCTATCTAATTCTCACCCCTGAGAGATGGTAAGAGTCAGACATTTCAAAGTAGTGAATGTGGACAAGTGCCCTACTTAACCCTGGTCCACCCCCAAAGATTCTTCCTATGCTCCTAGACACAGCCAGTTATTCTGTCTTAACTGGGGAGAAAAGTCAAATCCAAATGCACTTGACCTGTGCAATTTTTGCTTCAAGATCTTAATGCCAATCATGACCCAAAACAAAGGAATACTTCCATCTGGCACAATGAAAAGTAAGACTATTCCCCTGACTTCACCAAGACCAGGGTTCCCTGTAAGCTGAGTGCTTGGGTGGCCACCCAGGAGAGATTTAAATGCCACCCAGCTGATTGGCAGAGCGCTCACAGCCAGCAGCCTGTTTTTCTACTGGTGGTGCACATCCACCTAACCGTTGGTGCATAGAACAAACATTTATCCTGCACGTGGACAGAACAATTAGAGGGAACATTGACCAAGACTATCAGCACAAGAGCCTCCTCTCTTGGCATGTTGGGAAATTTCCACATAATCAACATCATCTGTGTCTGGCTGGAGTTAGAATAACCAGATTTATTGTGAACGCTAATAAAAACCTTCACTCGTACTATTGCAAAGCAGGCTGGCCCAGCTTTTCACAAAAATTCACTGACCCTTACATCCCTGCTATTCTATATAACAGCCCCCCTGCCCTGCCCTGCCCAGCCCTGAGGAAGCTAAGGTTCACAAAAGCCATTTACAAAGCTGCCACCAAGTCAATTTCAAGGGGTTGTTATAAGTCCTCCATTCCCTGCGAAGAGGAGTGTGCAGGATTGCTCTTGTGATAAGAAAATGCAATCTAAACATAACCCCACCCCAACACTCACACCATGCCATAAAATCTCCATGGCCCACTGCTTCTCTGCGTATAGATGCCAGGACCAGTGTTCAGGCATGGAAAGTAGGACAACAACCTGGCGCCCCACATGGCTAAGTGGCTCAGGCTTCAGCTTCAGCCCTGGATTGAGTGGGGCTGTTACTTTTGCTCTCCTCCACCTCTTAGTGGTGACTCGCTCCTGGATGGCTCCTTGGAAGCAGATGGCTACCCCATCTGGTAATTTTCCCCAGGTTCTTTAGGAGGGATGTTATCAAGCCCCCAGGCTTTCCCTGTTTTCAGTGCTTCAGCTGCTCTTCCCATTTCAGAGGTGATGAAAGCTGGATGAAGTCTTGTCAGTAGCAGGAGTGCTCTGTTTGTATTGCTTCTATTTCGTCAGCTCCGTTTCCAACTTCCTGTCCCTATCTGCCCTTACTGTTAAGCAAAACCAGGGCCTGGCATGCACCAGAGGCTTCTTTCTGAGCAGCACAGCTCTTCCAAGCTGTGCTCAGGCTTTGCAGCTAGACCTTGAAATACTTAGTTCGGCAGTCACCAGCTGCTCTTCTAGAAGCACACAGGCTGTTTAAAACAATGGTTCTCAACCAGGGGTCTGGGGGAAGCTGCAAGGTTCAAGACCTGGATTTTCTGCCCTGGGCCCCACTAAGTCTAATGCCATCACTGCCTGGCAGACTGTGTAAAACTTGGCATTAGACTTAATGGGCAGAAAATCTTTCCAAGACCTCACTGAAAACAGAGACAAGAAACAACCTGATCAAACTGCCTGGTTCTACCCAGGAAGCCAATGTGCCCACCTGGAGAAATTCAGGGTTTGCCTTGTGTGTTTCTGTAGAACACTATTGCTTGTTGATGGAACTCAGATCTTTGTCTGGTACTGCTGTGGGACACTCAGCTGAATGAAACCACCCCTGCAACAACAGGTACTATGAGACCAACCAACCTGCCCTGACTACTGGACCTCTCCAGCACCACCACGGCCGGCATCAGGCAAAAAGTCACTTTCAGAATTCTCTCTTTAAGGTGCAGGACATGCCGTATCTATCCCTTTTTAAAAAGATACATTTAATCCACTCAGATACTGTCTTATTTCAAAGTCACCCCGTTTGGACAATCCCTCCAGGGAATTTCAATGTTACCTCTAAGTGACATAAACATGCTTCAAGCACAGTGCAAGCTTATCTCACAACAGATGTGTCAGTCCAGCTCCTTGGTTTTGACCTTCCATGCCCTCTTTGGGTAAAGCACAATCTTTGGGTGTGGAGCAACCAGAGGTGCTGGTGAAAACTAAGTGGGACGTTCATTAATCCCATCTTTAGCCACTGTGGTGAGTTGGAAGATGTAGGCCTCAGACTTGCAGGCTGCGCCCTCCTGGTCTGGCACGATTCTCCTCCTTCAGTTACTCAATAGTTAAGACACTCAGACTAGCACCTTTACTTGACCATCTACGTAGGTGCAATTTGCAGTCTATAGCTCCAGAGGGAGATCCGTGCTAAACCTAGCTATGCCCCAGATTTGAACCCTGCTTGCGAATGAATTGGCTTATTTCTGGGACTACACTAATTATGATGAGATTCGGGTAAGAGCCCCTAGTCATCTTGTCATACACACCCAGCCTGACCTTCATCTTCCAATGGTCTCCAGGGAATTCAGTCCAGCCACTGAGATCACACCGCATGAGCAATCCATGCTGTAACATACCGAGCCAGCTTTGCTTCTAGCTGTGGGTGCTTCTAAACCTGGAGGATTAGGGGACTGATGCGCTTAACCTACACATACAACAGTTGGCTACATCAGTATCTTTCCATCATGGATGAATCATTTCAAGAGAGCAATTAAAATATTACATTGTGTTATTATATTAATGTCATTCCTGCTTTCAGGAGAAGATAAGCTTTCAATTAACGGCAGATTAAAATTAGGTTTATCAGGAGACCGGCTGCACTTCCACAGTGAGACAGCCCTTTTCTTCTTTCCTCTCTACACTGTGTGCAGATGAAAAGAAACACCTCTAGTCATTCAGGGGAAAAAAAGAGCAACCGAGACAAGATCAAGCCTGTTAACCCACAGTTTGGGCTATTGTCACTGATCTTACCCTTTCTAAAAGCAAAAACTCCAAGGCTTGCGGTTTGGCAGCCCATTTCTGTGGTTTCATGGGCCGTTCGTTTTTATGTCAGAGCATCTGACAGTTTCCATTACAGGGAATGAGCATATTAAAAGATATTCAAGCAACACGAGGAGAAAATTAAGTATATAATGCAAAAGAACTGTGTAGATTTTAATTACAGATTCCCTCAAAAATCCATAGAAGCACTGATTAAACGCCTAATTACTTTTAAAGAAGTGAATAAACAGTCAATAAGAAGACCAGCAGTCTCTTGCCCTCTTTCTTCTGAATAAGGATTGTGCGTATAATGTGTGATAGACATTTTATCACCAGCAAGTAAATGCTGAACAGTGGGAATGAAAAAGAGAAAGAAAGCTTCAGGGAGTCCTTCCAAAGGAACTTTCTGCCAGCCCCTCAATGCATGGCTCCATTGAAGTCAACACAGCTATGCTGATTTACATCAGCAGAGGCTGTGGCTCATTATTTCCAGCCAAGCCATCATTTTCCAGATTTGTATTAGCCCCCCACACCCACCTTGCACCAAGATAGTATTGTCTTTTATTCCAGTTCCCTCAGGTTCCAAATTTTGTCCACAGGTACTAAGTGTCTCTTCATTAGGACTTAAGCCTCTACATTCAGGGACAGAATCTGGCCCACCTAGATGTTTTACCAAAGACCTTCTCAAACATGATTATATCCCTGGTGGCCTCCGACTACTGGTTGTCTCCCCTCACTAATTACCCTTCTCACAGTTGGACCATTTCTGCCTAAAATGATGCTTAGAAGCTGCCTCTGAGGTGGGAGATGGCAGACAATCTTCAACAAAGTAATAAATGCTCAGCCAGACAGCACAGCCAGTGACTGGGCTCAAAGGACGAGGGGACCGTGGCTGGGCTAACTGCACCATTAGGGAGAAACAGCTCAAGTCACCCAGGGCCAAAGATCGGGGCACTTGGGCTGAGCTACAAGCAGAGTCCTGAGACAATGAGAAGGCCCTCTCCCAAGGGGAACCTTTACTAGTTTACAAGGAGCCCTCTTACCCCAGCTGTGAGGGTGACATTTCTGAGTTGTCCTGATCACTCACTTAAAGGGCGGGTGCACTTTGAAAAGTAAGTTGTCAAATGGCCTCATTAGAATCTTATTTGTCATCTCCCCAGAACTCCAGAGTAGATTTGCTCCATTTACAAATGGAAAGATGGGCTTCTATCTAGCTGTCAGGCCCCCCAAACTCACCCTAGGATCTGAGACTCAGTCAGAGTTCTTGCTCCCTTACCAGCAGTGAAATCTTTGCTGGCTTTCAGTGCCTCCTGTGTCACCCTATGATCCCCCATAGACTTGCTCATCACGCTCCAGAGGCTTACAGATGAGGTCTGCTGATTCAGCAGCTCTCCGAGTTTTACAGCGACCATTAAGAGCCAAATCACATTTCAGGGGCTTCCTTTTTCCTGCCATTACTTTTTATTCTACTGCTTAAGCATGCAAACCCAACACATACGGGTGATTTCATTCACATGAGCTGTCTCAAGCCATGTCTACACTAGAGAACTATTTTAAAATAACTGAAATCAAGTTAATAACTCCTGGAATAACTACACTGAAATACCACGTCCTCACTACTGCTATTTTGAAATATATGTTACTCCTCATGGCCCTGGTCTACACTAGTAGCCAATTTCAAAATAAAGCCTGTTATTTCAAATTAACAGGCATGGTAGTGTAGTGTGGACGCCCTACTTGTTGCCTCAAAGTAAGGGGTTTTATTTCAAAATAGACTCCTCCTGTGTATCACTGAAGGCAGTGGGAGTAATCCAAGCACATGTGTCTGCAAAAGACCTTGGCCAAAGTTATTATCTATCACTAGGCAGTACCATATTCTAACTCCTTCCTGATTTGGGGCATTTTCTCTCCACATCCCTTTAAATCCCCCCAAATAAATAATGGTAGTAGTAACGCCACTGACACAAGCCAGTCAAAATTTTTCTGATCTGTGCACCATCCACTGAACTATGCTCTCTGTGCAACCAGGCAGAGCCTTGCTTTTCTGCATCCGTGTTCCCTCTCAGCAGAGCACTTGAGCGGCCACCTAGGAGTGATTCAGGTGCCACTCAGCTGTTTAGCAGAGCACCCTCTGTGTTGTGCACATCCACACGTGCCTGAGTGCACATAAAATATTATTCTGCACATGGATGGAAAAAATTAGCAGGAACACTGGTCTCCATCCCAAAAAAGCCTAATCTTTGTGTGAATTGCAAAGCAGAAATGCTCAGAGAGGCCCAGAGACTCAGTGCTATTTAGGCCTCCAAGCCCTAATGAAACGAATGAGGATTAGACGCTACAGTGTGGACCAAAGTGTCTTTCCAAGGGAAATTGCCCAGGAGGAGAAGTTACAAGGGGAAATATGCTCTACCGGCTAAAGCACAGGACTAGGAAACAGCAGTGGTTCTGTTCCTGCTTCTGAAACACCTCTGCTTAGAAATCAACCTGAGATGCATCTGAGAAATGCCAGCAATACAGAGACAACTAGCTCCAACAGTGACTTGCATAGAAACCTTGGTCAAATTGCTGAAGCTCCATGAGCTTCAGGTTCCTAATCCCTACTTCAAATGGGAATTGTGAAGCTAAAATTAGCAAATCCCTTGGGCTTGGAGACTCTAGCAGGGAAGGTGCTAGAGCAGTGGCTGCAAAGTTGCAGTAAAGCCTGGGTCTGTCTGCATGGAATGAAGCATCCTTGGAGTGTGTAACTAGTCTATAGGAAAGTAGATGGCAATGCAGCTCAGGCACTGGATTAAGAATTGCAATCTGGATCTGATTTCTGTTTCCATCATGGCCTCCCTTTAACCTGGGCAACTCACCCAGGTTGAGCATTTCAAGAGATTTTGTCACTTAACCTGTCCCCTCAGCTATTTTGAAAATCCCAGATTTCACCACTCTGTGCCTCCCGCCCCTCTCTCTAAAACGGGGACAAGGCTACTTCCTTTCTCCCATCCCTTGTGGGTCTTGCCTAATTAGACAGTGTGCCCTTAGGCTGAGGGACTGCGTACAGCACCTAGGACAATGTGGCCCAAAACACAGCTGTACTGTTAAAGGTCAGCATCACTCTTTAAAAGTTTTATCTCCCCACCCCAAGGCATAAGAAATCCTACTGCTTCTAATGGGGAGGCTGATTTCAAAAAGAAACCTAATGTATTAGTTTGGAGGGAAAGAGGGAAACATCCTGCTTTGTGTGTAAGAGATGGGGTTTATCTGCTTCCTCCTGTATCAGGAGGAAATACCAGACTGCTTTGCAAGCACAACGGCATAAGATGTATGTGGCTATCAGTGACAGGGGGGATTTACAGTACAGCACAGATATGTAGGACCCCTTGGAACAAACCATTTCTACCATCAAATGGCTTGTACATTGATCGCCTGGGGACGTGTGCACCCTATTGCCAAACACATAATGGAGCCCATTATTTACTTACTCTAAGAGCCAGTTAAGTGGCTGGAGTCCTGGAGGGAGTAAGACAACTTGTCAACAGGCTGAATGGAAGGGGAGTCCCTGTCCCACTGATGGATTAAGGTGGATTGCTACTGAAGTACTCCCCTGGAGCTGGCAACAGGGCAGGCTGTAGCAGGATGGTGCATCCTGTGTGTCATTTGAGCTGGAGAACCCTACTGATGGTCCAAATCCCCAGCAGAAGGTCTTGTATGTAGGGTGGAAGCTGAGGGACTTTGCAATGAGGGTTTGTAGTGTATGGGAAGGAGCTGGGTGCTATGGGTAGGTTGGAGGAGTAATCTCCACCGAGTTCTGAGCTCCTTCAGGCCCGGCTGAAGCATATGATGAGTATCATGCGTTGTTCAGGGAGCTACTGGTATAAGATGATGCGGCCTTCTACGTTCTCTGGAGTTCAAAGAGGAAAAGTCTATCTTGTTTGCATTCTCCCACGTGTTGACCTTCACAAGCCTGGTCATGGCCGCAGTGACAATCCAGGAGATCTCAGCTGAGGCCGTCCCTCCAGTGCCAATGGAGGTCACCAGGAACAAACAGCCCGATGACCGAGATGAGCTGGGATGGATTCTTCTTGCCTATTATGGAGAATCAGTGGATTCTTTCTGCAAGGACAAGCACCTTGAGGCCTCACTATGGAAAAGCAGAAGGCAGCTTGAACGATAGGAAATGAAGCTCTATCCAGGTGCATACTTGGCCTTCACCACACAAACGTTTAAGTATTTCCCCTCAATAACACACGAGCAGGCAACTCTATGATATGCACCCAGTCTCTGTCCTTCCCTCTTGCCTATTGTTAGCACTTACAATGTTAAGCTAGATTTAGATCATAAGCTCTGTGGCAAGAACGGTGACATGTCTGTATTCTGTAAAGTCCATAGCGTACTTCACTTACCAATCCAGTATCTGCCCCCACACATCTGAAACATACGGTGAGGCCTGGGAACGACCTCTGTATTAAGTGAGGAATAGATTGTAGAGCTGCCTTTATGTTCAGCAGTAAGAGGCTGTGTGAAGTTTAAAAATATCAATATTCTTGAAATCCTGCTGCCACCCAGAGGCACTTTGTGGAAGTGAGGTCTGGAAGCTGAGTGACAGCAGACTGCAAATGTGTTTGTTCCGCTTGTCTGCTTTTCCATACCAGAGTTGGGACTTCATCTGAAATACAGAGCCAATGGACCCGAGTCATCAACAGGCACAACTGAACCTAGGACCTGACAGCCTAAAGCCACGACCTTCTCCTGCATGAGCCAGAAAAGCCAGCTGGCCCTTAGCTAAGGTTGTAGAGCTGATGCCTTTCTCCTTCTCAATGGTTTCAGTGTCTCCGGGTTACACAAGGATTTAAAGCTATATTTGCCTCTAAATAGTTTGTCGTAAAGTAAGGGTAGCTTTCCAAATGGGTTGAGATACATGAATCCCCAGACACGAACCTGCATTGTAGGGCTGCTTCCCCAGGCAGCACTTAGAAGATTAAAGGTGGAGGTTCCCAAAATACTATGCTCCTGTTTGAAAAGGTTCTTCAGCTGTACTCAGAATCCCCTGCACCAAGTCTCTGAGATTCAAAGGCAATACCAGGTCTTCTAAGGAAATGCTGACAAAGGCCATGGCACAGATTACAAGGAGAGACCAGGGCAAGTGATTTAACTAAACCAAGTTCAGCAGACGACTAGAAAGACAATGAGGAGCAAGTTGGTGACCCTCCCCTCCCAGTACATCAACTGGGAACCAAAGTCATGACTGCCCACATTGAGAACTGCAGGCTTGAGGGGTTACTCCCTGCATGCAAAGACCACCAAGTTGGCCAAGTGCTCATATGCAATCAACATGAACACAAACAAAAGAACAAACGTTCAAAGAACTCTTCTTAACTGAGCACCTTGCAGATAATACGCTTTATGGTGTTTCCAGCTCCAGACTGCTGACATTCAGAACACTTTGGGCCAAGAACCTCCAATACAGCCTTCTTCTAATGAAACATTGTTTCACACTATCCATTGCTCTTTGATTTGTCAGAGTTGGGCATGGTCCGACATCATAGGCAGAGTGGCAAAATAAGAATTCTAAAAGGAAGTCTTGCTCCCACACTGGATGTAAAATAGCAATAAAACTTTGTTCACCTTCTGTGCTGTATAAATGCCCTGTGGCTGAAATTCAGCAAGTACTGGTGAGCTTGTGGAAGTCTTAAATTGCCTCATAAATTGAAAGCCCTTTGACTTACGTATTACTTAACATTCAAAGAGTATAATTTGCTGCTGTAGCTCAACATATTGCCTTATTTAACAGAGGGAACATAACCACACAAGTCATTTATGAAAGAGGCTTTGCAGTTTTACAGTGTTTGCAATAGCAAACACTTCAATTTATGCTTAAGGGACAGCATAATGTATCTCATCGAATATTCTTGTATGCATTTGTAAAGAGAGTGAGTGTACAGAATAAGTGATGGTATGAGAGATTTTTCATGACACAAATTTGGGAAAGCTACAGCCAGCCTGCACACTTGGCAAAGCATACCTCCCATTTATGGTGCTAGTTACTTTTCTGAAATGGAGAAGTTTCCATATACATGGATTCCGAATGTCTTCACTAGCAGTACCACTATATGAACTTCAGAGTTACTGTTTCACTGAACATCTTCATGCATTGTCTCAGGGCAAAAATAATTATTTTTACTTCCCTCCCAGGCTAATAATTCTCAATTTTGACGTCCGTTGATGTGTGAATATTGTGATTTATTCGTTTTCCCTACATCGGAGTTCAACTGAAGTACAAAAAATGTAAACCATTTGCCCCAAGTGTTATACGGTGATATGACCGATTAATATTTGATGACAATTCCTCTCTCCCTGCAGTCTGAGAACCCATTTGACTCCCAAGCCATGTTACTCCATCTAGACGTTCCTCCTGCTATAAAAATCTGTCTCAGTCAAGGCTAAATATGGTCTTCACTTATCTTCATTGAGCAATTTTAGCTTCTCTTGAATAGAGCAGTTCCTATTTCTTATGGCATTAAGCATAGATAAATGTTAATTTAAATGTGAAATGGAGATGTCTGATGTAAAAAAATTCAACAAAAATAATAAGCTAATTTAATAAAGTGGAAAATATACACTGCTTAAAAGTAGAATCACTTGGATTACCATTTGGTTTCCCATTCTCCTCCCCACTTCATTCCAGCGGGATTTCAGCAGTCACTAGTCCCACAGAGTAAAGACTAATGTCTTTATTGCCTCTGAAGGCTAGGATTGCAAGCATAAGCAGTATACAGCCTTGCCTCAAGTCTACCAGCTCTCAAGATAGGCTCATACACAGGGAAGAAGGGTGTGCAAATGTACATCCCATGTCCAGTTTCTCTCCCTTCCTCCCTACTGTGCTCTGCAGGAGATCGTGCAAGGTGTGATGGGGGAAACCAAGGCACCCTGGGAGCTGTAGTTCCTTGACCAGCTGCCTGCTAAGAGAGCTCACACTAGAACAGTGAAGGGACTACATTTCCCAGCATGTCCTTAATCACTAGGAACAGGAAACTAACTGAGCATGTCTTAGACACTGCTATGAACTGACTGTCTTGAAGAAAACTTTGCTGTTATCTAAATAATCTGTTTTATTATTAGTAGCCTATGTGTTCTTAACTGAAAAACTGTGCTTCTTACCATCAGCTCGTGACAATGGCCTTAGTTCAGTTCCGGGATTTTCCTCAAGAATGCATAGATTCTGAGGCCAGGAGGTCATCTAGTCTGATCTCATATATAACAGGCCATAAAATTACTCCAAAATCTTATTTAAAACATGATTCAGAGAGAACTATTGGGGCCTCTGATAGATGTCAATGTCTTGTTGCCTTTTTCATTGAACAGTTCCAATGTATAAGGATACAAGTTAGTCGGGGTTGGGTTGTTTAATGGCAGAGCATCATTTAACTTTTGGAAATAAGCTTTAGAGCTATGTCACTTGTACATTATGGTACTAGAGGTGGAAATTGTCATTCCTCTCCCCCTCCACACACATACAAAACACATAATAAAAATGGAATGGGGGAGGCCCATGGATGGCTCAGGGTCCTAAACAATTGTTTAGTCTGCTTATGCTTAGTGCCAGCTCTCTTGAGTATTAAGATATGCCCATAAGCAAAGTTCTGAAAGATCTCACTCATTTCCAAACAAATCAGGTGAGTTTTTTCTTTGAATGTGAGCTCACATTGTCTTAAGCACTGCCCTTCTTTTGTAGTCCTTGTGCCTCTTTCTGGATACAAGCATGATTGAGCTGTAGCTCAGTCATTGTCCTGCTGCCTTTGCTTCTGATTTAGAATACGGCTACATAAGGCAACCAATTTTTCCCACTGCTGTCTGTCTAGAATAAGATGTTGGACTCCGTTGTAAGTGGTCTTCATGATGGCAGTATCCTTTTCAAGTGTCCCACAGTCATTCTTTGTCCTCCATGCCCTTCCTTTCGTACAGGTACAGTTCAGTCTAAGGTGGATTTTGTGCTTCTTCAAACATGGGAGGGACAGCCTGATGGTCTTCCAAAAATCACAGTCTCTCTCCGAGTCTGCAGTCCTCCGACCTATGCAACACAGCAGTTCTTACATGATCTTGCCAATGAAATGATCTAATGGCTTTATCAATGCTTGCCTTTAGTGAGCTGGCCATGAGCAGATATTTTACTTCCCAAGATAGACAAATTCTTTCGTACTCTCCTCCTGACAGGGAGTCCTGGTTGGATTGCTTCTGTTTTTATGCTCATAAAGAATCTTTTCTTTCCATATAAGTTGGTATATAGCCTGGTCATATCATTGGCAAAATTGAAGTCTTGTAGCTTCTCTGGGCCGTACAATAGCATTGTCTTCAACAGCAATCACCATTCTAGGAGCCACCTTTCTTCTCATCACAATCAGCAGTGAAATGCAGAGGAGATGGTGTCGAGAAAGGACCGTATGAAGTACTCCTGGCGGCTCTGTGCTGGACAAATTAACGTCCACTGCACTGAGTGAGGTTGAGTTGATTTACCTAATCTAGGATGGACAGGGCTGGTGGCAGAATTTGCCAGGCCTGGGACGAGGTGAGAAGGGTTTGGCTCTAGGACACCCCAGAAGGATCAGGACCTCAGGCAAAATGGGAGGGGCTGGGGCTAGCCTCCCCCACCCAGCCTTCAGTGCTACCTGGATTGTGCCGTGCAGGGCTCTGGAGGTGATTTAAAGGGGCTAGCTATCCAGATCCTGATGCAATACAGTGGCAGTGGCCCAGAGTTCTGGGCTCTTTTACATTTCTGGGTCCTGGGGTAGCTGCCCCCCTTACGCCATCCCCCACCCCATTGGCAGCCCAGGGGACAGACACTCAAAGACACATTGGCCCATTGGAAACTTCTCTGGGTAATGACACGATTATGAAGAATATATGCCCCAGAACTGCATACTTCAGCGCATGTACGCAGCTTTCACTGAGAGTAGGCAGCACTCCCCAGCAGGCTGAGAACAGGCAGTGCCTTAGAGCAGATACCTGCAGTTGCAAGTCAGAGTAAGAATTATTGGGGCTAAAGCGGAGAACAAGCCATCAGGAGATGCAGAGTCAAGAGCCAAACTTACCACAGGTTTATTGTGTGACCACGACAACCAATTATGCCTGCAGAACATTGGTTTCTCCCTTCATAATCAGGGATTCCTAACACTGACTTGCCTCAGGTGTGCAGAGAACCTGTTTGTCAGAGACTTTTGCAGGGACGCACTGTTAGAAGGGCAAAGCAAGCTGGGTTTGGACTGCTTACAGATCATGGCAATGAATATTATAAGAATGTTTCTCAGGAACCAATAAATCTGTGTCTCTTAGCTGCCATGCAACACACAGCAGTTAATGTCCTCATGTAACTGCTGCTGAAGTACATTATCCAGCCATGTATCCTTAGCTGGCATGCCAATCAGCATTGGTAAGCATTGCAACCACGGGGGCGTTATGCCTGTGTTCCCACTTTGACTTTGAAAAATATTGCAGTCACTTTAAGGCTCTGCCTTGCCTCATCCATTAAGGGGTCATTACTCACCGTCTTCTCTGAGCGGATGGAGCCTGTGCTGTAAGTGTTTTCCTTTTAATAAATGCCATTGACTGTTTTACAGCATGCTCTCTACTTAAACAAACTAACAAAACTGTCCCACAGGAATCCTGCAGTATAAAGAACTGCAGTAAATTTAAGTAGTGAACAAATTATGGGCAGCTGGGGAGCAAATCAAGACAAGTTCAGGGCAATCAGGCACAGGAAAATCATGCCATTGTCGAGGGATCTTTCAGTGGCATATTCCATCCTCCTCCCTGTTGCCAGTGGGGAGGGCTGGGGGGCTGGGAAAGTGCTGGGTCTCCTTTATACCCAGCAGCTGTATCAGCCCTTTGGGAAGTTAAATGACTTGGGTTTAAAAAAAATCACACAATGAATCAGTGCCAATGCTAGGAACAGGTCCCATACTCCTGCCTCCTCATTCTATATCTTAATGACGGGGCCATCCACCCTCTGCTTGGCTGATCCAAGGTCCTCCTGCACCTTGGACTCTAATGACCAAAGTGGGATTTCAGATCTCTCACTCCTTCAGGTCGCTGGAGCCATAGGCCAGGCAGTCCTAGGGACTCACCTGTTCTGAGAAAGGGGAGGAGAGAGATAACACCTTAGCAGATAGTTGATTGTGGGGTTTCTTCCAGCTAAGGCAGTTGCAATGATACCCCATTGCAAGGCAGCTTCCCGGCGTCAAAGTTTCACGTAAAGCGTCTAAAGTTGACTTCAGACAGAGGTCTGCAACCTGTGGCTCTGAAGCTGCATGCAGCTCTTTAAGGACTTCTTTGTGCCTCCCAACATTGTAATTACAAAGTTTAAAAAAAACCCAATAAACTGCTGATTATTTTCGATAAACAGTGAACAACTAAAAGCCCAAAAATGCACAACTCTAAACAGGAAATTATGTGTGACCTCAAAACGTTGGATAACTGCCCCTAGCATCCCCTAGAGAGAGTGAAGGCTTGGAGTGAAAGTCAGGAAGACATTGGTACAAATACACATGTAAAGTGTGCAGAAACAGAATACGTAAGAAGTTTGTGAAGGGCCTGCAGTAAACGTCTTGCATTACCAATTGTGGTGGTGGGCTGTTCTTAAAATTGGGGTTACAAAAAGTACTGTTTGTCCTTATTTATTAAGGGCCATCTCGTATCCACATGCATCGCGGCTCTAGGATTCCTGAGATTTTTACCGATTTGGGAAAAAACGGTTCTGCTTGCTATTTTGGTGACCACCCCCTGATTTAAGATATCCATGATTTCAGGAACATATTAATGGTCTCCTAGTATTATCCAACAAGATGACACTTTCATAAAGTGCCTGCTTCCCCACATGAAAAAAAGTAGTCAGTAATACCGACCTCCCAGTAATATTGTGAAGAAAAATTAATATTTGTTCATAAAACACAGATATTGTTACAGCAGTGTTGAGCTGATGTGGGATTTTGTTTTTGTTTTTTTTTTTCTCCAAATAATCTGGAACTGGACTAAGAAACAGCCATTTCCAAGCTGCCATATGATAATTTCAATTGCTAGCCCATGATAGAATTAACCCCAGTGAAGAGTTTCTATGATCAAGCCTGTAAAGCCATCTCTCTCCTCCCCACTACAGCATGTTATATTTTTTCCTCACCCCATTCACACCATCAGCAACTTCTATTTTCATGAAATTCTCTTGGTTTCACCAAAATGTTCATCAGAAAGCTGACAGTGTCCGGTTAGGTGGAGGGAGTCAGACATTGGTTTACAAACATTTTGGGTTTTCCAAGGAGCAAAGTGAAATTTTTTTTGAAGAAAGTAGCTGGAAAATTCCAATTACTTTTTCAATGGGTCAAATCGCCAAAATTCTGTCAAAACAAGTTGACAGAAAATTTGTGACCATCCCCATTGTGAATATCCACCTCCCCCCTTGTTCTTGCAGCAGAAAAATGTGCCTAGCATTCTGAAGGACCCACAGCTTGGATGACAGCTGTTGCCTGGTCTGTAGATTATGTACAATTATAAGAATTTCCAGTTATCCATAAGTAATCACTTTGAGGGTTGACAGGTTCTGGTCCCATCATCAGGCCCAGTAATTATTCTGTGGTTAAGATCCCTGATGCACACAATTGCAACACTCACACTGTTGGAACTCTTGTATATTTACAGACATAGTTTATTAATTAATTTAGCTCATTCGCAAACACTCCAACAAATAGGGAATGTATTTTTCTACAGACTTATGCCATTTCTTCTGGACTAGGGGGTCTGTCCTTTGTTAATGGGGAATGACACAGCAATTTTTTATATGTTCCGGGGGCCAAACATAATACCCTCAAAGCACCCCCACCCCCAGGCTTAAACCCCTCATAGCCCCAAACCACCCCCACCCCCAGTCTTAGACCTCCCACAACCCCAAATCGCCCCCTGGCACTCCCAAAACACCACCCCTGAACATCATGGCAGGGGCAGCTCCCTGCCTCAGTGAAAGAATGGGGTTCAATTTAATTGGTTTAACAGCCGGATCTCTCCTGCTGGCCATTAAAGCACTTAAACTGAGCTCTACTCCAGTGTTTCTCAAGCTTTTTTTTTTTTTTTTTATAAAATACCCCCTTTTCAAAAAAAATTGCAAGTACCCTCAGTACCCCCAATTTTCAGACATGAAAAATCCCCAATCCCCCCCGAGCCAGGCACCTCCAGTCCCTGCTTTAAACCAATCCCCCCTTCCATTCCCCCAAAGCCAGGCACCCCCAACCCTCTCCCCACTCCAAATGAATGCCCTCCCCCTCTGCCAGAGCCAGGCACCCTCAGCACAAACTGAATGCGGTGACTTGCCTCAACAGCTGCCACCTCAGGAACAGCAGGAGCCACGCAAGCTGGGGTCTCAGCTGCGTCTATGTTGGCAGGAGCCGCACTGGCCAGGAGCCGGGGCCCGTGCAAGGCACACCAACAGGAGCATCAGCAATCTGGGGCTGCCAGATATGAATGAGTTTATTGTACTTTCATACAAACCTACTACAACCCATTACACTAATTATATAATCAAACCATAAGGAAATAAGAAATCTATAAGTGATTTATAGGTGAGCAAGCAGGGTGGCCCTATAGGCTACATATGTGCAGGTATCTGCATCGTACTTACTCATGCAAATTCAGTTGGACTATTTATGTGCATACCCAGCATGAGTAATAGTTACAGAACCAGACCCTCATAAAGTGGTAGGTATTCCTCAGCAGTGCTAACAGGGTATTCTGCCACTTCAACAGCCAGAGGGCTGGGACCAGCCAGAACGGGTCATGAAGCAGGTGCAACTGAGGGGACAGGGGTTGCCTATATAGAGCCAATCTAGCAGTCAAGAAAGGGAAGCAGGAACAGCAGAGAGTACCTTGGGTTGGGAGAAGCACCAATGGGAACCTGCTGGGGTCGGGGGGGTGGGGGTGGAGAAAGGTCTCTGGAGAGAAAGATGTAGGAGGCAACGCTCAGCTAAACAAGAACCCTGCAGCAGGGCCAAACCCAAGCTAAGTCTACACTTAGCTCAACTGCACAGCTCCAGCACAGTAGTATTTGAGGCCAGACACTCACTACAATGGGTCACTGGAGTTAACCCACCTCCCCTGAATTCATCCATCAAGTTGGCGTGGATCAGGGGATTGAATTTTTCACAACTCCAAGTGATCCAGCTGGGTTATGCCAAGTTTCTCACGGAGGTCAGCCATCAGGGCATGCACACACTGGAAACCCTACAGTGGTGCCATTGCAACCCTACCTTTGCATAACGTAGACACTTAGTACAGTGACAGAAGGGTTCTTCCATTGTTGTAGGAAATCCGGCTCTCCAAGATGTGGTAGCCTAGTGCTGTCTAAATTAGGGCTGAGGCAGACTTAATTGTATCTCCCAGGGATGTGAATTTTTCATACCTTCTCCCGCAGGACCATAGCTAGGTCGCTCTACATAGTTGGTGTTGGCCTTGAGGAGCAGAGGGGAAAACCCCTGAGAACTGTAGTGTTTTGCCTAGGTTTGGAAAAATAAAACAGTGTCTGGAAAAAGAAGAGGCGTGACGGCAGATCTTGTGAGCTGGGGACAAGCCAGCCCCTTATAATCCCTTTTCTTCCAGGCACGCTGATGGTTGTTGTTTACATCATTTTGTTTCATTGGCAGCCTGGTCAGCTGCCACCAGAATCAGGGTGAATTTTTCATCTTTCAGCCATGGATCACTGAGTCCGTGCAGATATATTAATCTGAGAAATGGCTTTGCAGGAGCGAATCTTTAAGGCATAAAGAACTTGGATGCTATTCTAGCTTTAATGTAACAGCAGACGTGCTGCTCCAGGACATTCAGGAGTTATGGACTCTACGTCCCATGCTCCCTTCAATATCCCAGTTAATACAAAACTATTAACTTCAAAAGGTGCGGCAAGTGGTAATGCTTTGGGCCATTAATTCTCAGTGTCAGGGTGCTCTTGTTATGACATTTACCCTCATTAGTAATGCGCCCTGTGTTACTGCTATGGAGCCAGGACCGAGCTGCGTGTACTACTAAGCACTAGGAGAGGGGTCAGAAAAATTAAAGAGGACATGGAGAACAAGAGCTAAAGGGAGGCGAAAAAAAAATGAAGAAAGATGCCACAGATTTTCTTGAATCCTGTGAGCTGTGGCTGCCTCTCTGCTGATTGCCTAATCTCTCCAGCACTGTTCAGAGTAGAGGACCCTAGATGCAGGAATGTTCCCATCATCCTCCTGTTCAGTGGGAAGAGGAAAGAAAGAGCAGGAAGGGGGTGATTCAAGGTGGTCTCTGGGGGTCAAGGCATTAGGTGGTATCAGCAAGTGGAAGTGGGTGAGAACGCTTGGAGGAGCAGAGAGGTGTCTCTCAGGAACAGCAATCTGTCCATGGATCACAACGAGCTTCACAATTTAGTATGTCAGGCCTTAGGACATTGCATTACTCCAGTCTTACAAGAGAAACATACCCAGCCAGGGGAAGTGATGCGCACAACAGCATGGAACAAGTCTATGGCACAGCCAGGAATAGAATCAAGACCTCCCAGTGCCCCAAGCCAGGCTTAAACTAGTAGAAGATACTCCAGTCTACACACTTAGTCACAGTTCCCTAAACAATAAGCTGTCTCTCTCTGGGAGACTGTATACCCATTCCCTGGGGGAAGGCAACACATCAGAATATACTCCAATGTCCTCACACAATAGCCCACTCTCCTCGCATGCTGCTGGTGGAAGAATGAGGAAGACACAAGAGACCCCTCAGTTGCAGTATCTTTGTGGACTGATAAAAGCATAAGGAGAACTCTCAGGGGCAACGTGTCTAATTGATTCCCTGGTTCTAGGACAAGTGAAAAGGCTTGGGAATGGCACAGGGCAGGCAGATGTAGTATAAAATGATGGCTACGTGAGTGATAGCCAAGCAGTACAGTACAACGGCTAGTTCCAGCATACATCACAGCAAACTTAAACATTCTAGACCCTTCAAAGAGGTTTAGTTTGCTGACAGCCCTGGAATTTGGGAGCTGTTTTGTTGCAGTCTGTTTGTTCTGAACAGCCACTCAGTCTGTGCCTCGACGCAGCAAAGCAGGCGTTCAGAAGAGCAGCCCCCCTTGGATCTAACTGTTAAAAATCAGGAGGGTAAAAAGATACCAGGAAAATTTGCTCCAAATCCAGTCAGTCCTTGGTATTTCTGCTGAGACTGCCAACAAGAGAGGCAACAGTTGCCAGTTCCGGTGGCTTTTGAGACCCTTCAGCTCAGTAGTTAAGATCTTGGCCTGTCTTTCAATGCACTTCAGGAGGTTCAAAAGAAACCAGACTTGTATGAATTCTCCCAGACGTAGCTATACTCAGGTACCTAAACAACCTGTTTAAAAGTTGCAGCCCTCATCCAATATATAGACATGAAAATGATGCCTACTTACCTCAGTTGAGGTTCTTGCCCTCATTTGAATTTAGATTTGAATATAGTTTGTCTTTCAGTCTTTAAAATATGGGGCCTTTAGCAACTGGAACATGTACGCTTACATCTTCATGCAAGAGCCTTCTCCTCTGGAATGCCTGTCATCCAAGACAGCTTTCCCTCTCACAACCCCCTGCCTGATCTTCTCATGTTTCGTCAGAAAACATCATGACTCCTTCCTCTGTTTCCCTTCATTTCTCTCAGGTGCTGTTTAAATGTGCCTGACAGTTTTGCAGAGTTGAAATGCAGCTTTTCTAAACAGAGTTTTGGAAATAGATATTTTCTTTAGGGTCCTATGAGCAGCCCCTTTATCTATGGTGCTTACAGTTAGAATGCCCAGTGTCTCTCTCCTCACCACACTCCCGTGAGGGAGAGCAGTGCTTTTATTCCCATTTTACACCTGGAAAACTGAGGCAGAGAGAGACTAGATGACTTATCCGAGGTTATGCATAAAGTCTGTGATGGAGCAGCGAATTGATGCTGCATTTTCAAGTCCCAGAGCAGCACTTTAACCATGGGGCCATTTTCCCCTCTGATGGAGCAAAAGGCTGGCAGCCTCCCCATTTTAGGTGTATCCATGGTGGGGAATTTTACTGGTGCCAAGATCCTGTTTAAGCCTTCAGAAGGAGATGTGGAGGTTTTTCAGGATGACTCCACAGAGACCTGCACAGAAGATTAATATTCTCTGGACCAGGACCAACAGATACCGCCTCTGCCATTGCCAAAGAATTGTTAGCACAATGCTCATAAGAAATTTCCATCATTCCCCAGGCTCCCAATGTGAGCAAGGTTAGGATCAGCGAAATATGCAGAGAGTGTCACGCAGAGGCGTGATCCATAAAGAAAACAGCTACCTGAACCAGAGGAAGGAACTTTGCTACAGCTTGATGAGCTTTTTGGCTGTTCTGCAGCTTTGGGACGCCAGCCACCAATAGCCATCATCACCCGCATAGTTAACGGCAGTTCATTTTGTTAGCTGTGGAAGGTATTATAAGAAACCTGCCAGACAAAAAAAGTATGCTGTAAGCAAAGTTATGAAAGGGGACCTAAATGGTTCCTCTAAGCCTAAACCCTCCCAGAGTTTGGAAGAGTTCTGATCAAAGCTCCAACACAAATTGGGGGTGGGGGTCTCTCTCCCAAACTAATTCATGGTGGGGATCTAGACACAGACTTCTGGCTAAGATTTTACTGCAGGAGAGAATTTTTTCAGGGACTGGTCTAAGACTGCCATGCATGCCTGGGGATCCTAGAACCAGTTTTATTAGTACAGGATGAACCTCTCTAATCCAGAACACTCATCCAGCAACATTCGTAATGCAGCATGATTTTAGTTAGCCAGATGACCACTTATCATGGGTGTGGTCGAGTTTCTGGTGGTCCCATAAAGTTTGTTTACAGCCACCAGTCCTAGCTCCCAGTGTTCTATCCTGTTATTTAGCTGTAATTTACCCCAAATGTCTCCTAAGAGCCCAGTCAGCAGCAGAAATGATAATACTGCTAGACAATATTGACTTCCCATAGTCCAGAAAATTCTCTCGTTCTGTGCTGGTCAGGTCCTGAGGGTGCCAGATTAGAGAGGTTCAATCTGTACCATGATCTCTTCATCCTGTAGCCAACTACGTAAACAAACAAAATTGGCAAAACCTGGGAAAATGGATTTAAGAGATGATTGCTGCTAATCGGCCTGCTAGCTTTCCTCCAGGGACAAAGTACAATATGGAAGTGATGGGCAGCGCTCTTGCAGGGAGAGGTATTCCCCCCTTCATTGTTTGTTGCTCCTCAAGGATGTCACTGACATGTAGTCCCCCACCCCGCCTCAGGCTGAGTGCATGGAGTGCTGTGCCAAAAAAAGCCAAACAGAAATGGCAGCCCACAGAGGTTGAGTGCGTAACAGTCTCAGTGGCATTGAAATGAGCAGCTTCCAGGTGGACTGCTTCTCCCTGCCGTTGGCTGTGTTGTAGGCCAGTTAGGTGCAGACTTTGAGCTACTGGCCAACTAGGATGCCCTTCTGGTTTCACACTAACCTGCACCCAACCACAGCTTCCCGCAGTGCTGGTCCCTGCCGTACAGCGCAGGCACACAACCCTGCAAGGTGATGCGACAGTAAAGCACTGCAGAGAGTTCTTGACTGATACAGCTGCAGGGAACTGTCCCTGGGAATGGGTGATTGCTAGTCAGACATGTTATAGAGTGCTGTACTTTCCTGGAAGATAAAACACAACAGAGGCACTGTAAACAGAACTGTGGTGAGCTCCGACTGTCCTGCAGTATTATCTCAGCCCTCCTGGCACAGCTACTTTATTACAGCACACATATGAATGGACAGCTCCCTTTCCAGAGCAATTGTACGAATAGAGACACTAAAATAGGGACGTACCAGTTTTTCCCCTGGCCCAAGTGGAAGGTAAGAGAATCTATTTGAGGGATTTGTACACCGTGGTTGTCTCACTGTTCAAGATGACAGCATCAGTCAGATTGCAGCAGAGGAGGATAGTAATCCATCCTCTTAGGTGAGGTGAATGCTCATGTGAAAGTGTATCTAGCAAAACCTTGGGTCATATATTCATCAAGTGTAAGTTTGTCTGGCTCCGTTGATGTGGGGGGAAGTGGGGCAAGGTACAGCTGCCAAGGAGCTGGCCCTCTATTTAGGGGAAAGCTGACAACAAATTATTAAAGGTGAAATAAAATTGCAGTTCTCCTCCTACCAACATTTGGTTTGTATTTGTATGCCACAGCAGCAGAATAAGCCCCTCTGGTACCATACATTTCTGTTGCAGTGACCACCTGTCAGCCATTTACTCAAACCTTAGGGAATGCTGATCCACTTCTTAATCAATTGCATGAAAATTTAAATGGGGGAGTTTGCCAAACTGGCACTCAATCCATTTGTATTCAGCACCCTCTGCTGAAGTGAGTGATGTTTATAACATGCAATAAAACAGAAGGTTTTGTCCATCAACAGACATGAAAAAGCCCTTGCTGGCCTCCTTTTGTCCCATGAGACCAGAAGGGCAATTAAAGAAAAAAAGAATAGAGAACACAACAAGTTCTCCAAATCACTCACTTTAGAGATCAGCCAGGCTGATTCCCTTGTCTCCTCTTGCTCCCACCCTTGTGTGAATTACCAAATGGCTTTTTTTTTGGGAGAGCTCTAGTAAGGCAGGAGAAATGGTTCAGTGCACAGAGCAAGTGTGTACTTCCCTGGCAGAGGTGAGGCCTGGGTTCTGCTCTTGCACTGCCCCCCACTGTTTGCTTAGACAAGAAGCTCTTTGGGCAGGGACACTCTTCCTAGATGTTTGGTACACTACCCAATGCAGCTGGGCCCCTTTCCACAGCTTCATGTTCTAGCAGGGCCCCATTGCTCCAGATGCTACAAATGGGGGGGCTTTTGATCCCCTGGGTGTTGCTGCAATCCAGGGGGGAAAACAGTGGTGAAAGTAGCCTTTTTCCTCACCTACATTGAGGAGAGTGACTGCAATACTGTAAGATCCAGCCAGTGCTACCAAGATCTAGTCCTCTGCAATGCACAGACAGCTTCGCAGTAGTGTACTTGGAGTCAGGCTACCTGAGAAGGTCACTTCATAGCTTATGCAGAATGTGCTCTCACACTTCCAGGCAGTGCTTGCCTCAAGGTCCTATTACACCAGTTGTCCAGCAATTGCAGTGTTTCCTATTTGCTTTGGGCTATTGAAATGGATCTGGTAAGCCTTAGATGGCCTGGTTCCTGGCTATGTGAGAGATCACCTCCTTCCTTAAACTGAACCTTGAGATGTTTCTGCAGGACCAGTCCCTTACTTAAAGCTCAGGCAATACAGGCAGAAAGTTGTCAGTGGAGAGCACTACTGTTTTCTTCCTCCGACAAATTTAAAGTCGGAACTCCCTAACTAGAGACCTGGCATCTCTTTTTCTCCAGCATTAGCCACGAGGGCTGGGAAACAAAGGAGCTGGTTGATTTGCAATATTTGGAAAATTTACTTTGGTCCTATTTTTCAAGGCACATTAACAAAAGAACAGTGTTCAGGGCAGGGAAGGGTCACAAGGCACACCCACCCCACGTGCTGGATGATAAGACTACTATGGTACAGAAAGTATGTACACCCAGACTCTGAGTAGTAAAAATGGAGAAAAATGTGGCTGCTATGCATTTCTCATGGTAAGCCACTTATGTCTTATTATCAGATCATTAATATTGCAGCATCACGCCAGGGGTCCCAGCCTGACTGGGGCCCCAACGTGCTAAGCACTGTGTAAATTTACAGTGCACACAGCTTGCATTCTCAGAGCGTTATTGGACTCATTGGCTGTAGGTCTGAAGTACACGGCCCAACTCTATAAAGATCAATTTTCTCTGGACATAATTCCATTTGATTCACTGGCTTCCTGCTATCCCGGCCAACTCGAACTAGTCACTTGACATCTTTCTTTTAGGAATTTAAGATTATGATAAGAGGTCTAATACTCACCACCAGCAAGGCACCTCCCAGCTGCTTGGGGGATTGGCTCCATCTTGTTCAGATGCCTTTTTCTATCATTTGGCCTCACCATAGTACCCCTTGCTCTCTGTGTGCTCCCTTTTCGTAACTTGGTCATCCCCTGGTTGCGACTTAGCCTTGTGGCCAAGTCACAAGAGACCTCCCCTCCACAGTGTTAAGACCATATTCTACACCACCCCAGGCAGTCCTTAAATCCACTGGGCTGGCTGATCCACTCCCTCACAGGTTGCAGGTAGACATGGACAGCCTTCCAGTTCACTGCCCAGATTGTGCTGCTCATTCAGGGGCTGGTAGTGGAACTCTGGCCCTCCATCTCCTCTGGATTCCAGTCCAGGGCTCTATCTCTCACAGACAAGGTCTCTACTACAGAAGACCTTACCACTGCCCTGGAATACTTCCTCTCTGTCCCCAGAGGCTGGTCTTTACCACCTTGTCGCTAACCCCATCTCTTGGATGTGCTAGACAAACCTTTCTTCTGGGGCCCAAATCCCTTCCTCAGTTTTGTCCCAGGGAGAGTGACCAAAGCCTTGTTCCTGCTAACAGCTCCCTGGTTTTATAGAAGCCCCACCTGTTCTCACACAGGTGAGCTTCCATTAATTAAGGATTTCTTCTCAGCCCACATATCCCCCAGCTTACAGCCTAATAGGTTAATGGGCTCCTCTGGCCTGCATTAACACTTTCATGGTGAATGCAGGGAGCACCCCCTAGCACAGAAACAAAAGCAGGGAATACCTAGAATAGGTCAGTTTGGGAGACCTGTCGTCTTTGTGGTGTACACATCTTTTAGAGCTGGAAGGGACCTTGGGAGGTCATTGGGTCCAGTCCCCTGCCCTCTTGGCAATAACAAGTGCCACCCCTCATGTTTTTTTTCCCCAAATCTATTTGCCCCCTAATCCCTAAATGTTCCCCTCAAGGATTGAGCTCACAAATGTGGGTTTAGGGGGCTAGTACTCAAACCACTGAGCTACTCCCCCTACAAAGCCAAAAAGCAGAGGGGAATACTTCCAGTCTGCAAGGGTGATTTTCATCTGATGCCCCAGGGGAGAATAGTTGAGTTCAAGCAGGTGAAAGGTTTGGCTCGCTCCTTGAGCTGCTTGTTTTTAAAGAGACAGAGAGAAATTCCTCTTGAAAGGAAATTTACTCTTAAATTTGGTCAGAGATTTGTTAGCAAGTCCTAGGGGCAATACTTGTTGCAGTAAGATGTAAGCAGAATATGAAGGAATGCTTCCCTTACAGGTAGCTGGAATGGGGGCAGATCCTGGGTGTGTCTATGTAAACACAGTTTGTTCCTGCTTTGCTTAGATGTGTTAGCTATTCAGCAGATACAGCGGTATTTTGTTCATGGTAATCAACTTCATTTGCGATTCTTACACCAGCTAAGTTTGTATTAAATTCAGGGATAGCTAAAATATGGTTATCAAAGTTAGTAATTTTTGTGGCAATACTAAACAGCTTGCCACATTAACTGGAGGCAACATTCACCTTAATCAAGCACAGCACTGAATGGGGTGCAGGTAAAAGTAAGACAAGTTTGTTAACAAAAAAGATCAGATTTTAAATGAGCTCAAGTAGAAGAGGTAAAGTTAGAAATCGTTATCTGCAAATAAAAATGAAAACAGATCTAAAATTCAATTTAGCAAGCTTCAGCCTTTGGTTAAGGTGTTTTTTCTCACCTGCATTCTTCTAGCAAGGTGTCCAGTGCACCTCCCTTTCCTTTCTCAGTCAAGCTCTCCCGCAGGAGGCCAAAGTGCCAATGGCTTTGTCCTTATAGGCAAAAGAGAGAACCTAGGGTTCTGGCCTCTTTGTTTTGTAGTCATGTGAACCTTTTAAATGGATTCTTCTGAGAGTTACTCCCTCAGAGTAAAGTTTATTCAAGCAACTTGGAGTCTGGTATTGAAGGAAGTTCACATTTGCTAAAATGCAAATAGTTCTGTTTCCTCAAGAACCAGATAGATGGATGGCCTTCTCATGGTGATTAAAAAGGACAAATTCACCACCAATTCAGAGGGTTTTTTTTCCCCCTCACGAGACTTTGCCAACTAGACTCTCCCAGCCATTTCTTTGTCTTTCTCTATCGCTCAGAAAGACAAATGGGATATGCAGCCCTTTTCACACTTAGCATTTTGCTGGACCAATTCTATAAAGTGTGTGGAGTAAAATGATGAGGCACTCCAAGGACATGCTGACCATGTTTGTCTGCAGCTGCCTAGTGGTTCTGAAATAATGTCACAAACTGTTGTGTAATCAATTCACAACACATTTTTCAATATCACACAATTGTGATCTATCACATTGGCCTCTTTGACCCTGAATTGAGATGTATGAAGACGAAAATCTATACACAATAAAAGCCTACCATGTAGAGAAAGCACTGAGTGCTTTTTTGGCCATCTGCCACTCTTTGGCTGGTGGCTGGTCATTAAAGTTGATGACATTCCAATGGAGACAGGAAGAGGTGCCAGGATACTAAGACAATGGGCACACTAGATAAACAGATGGACAGGTTGACATAGGCCTTGGTTTTCAGCGAGTGTCTTGCTTTGCACATTCAATTGTGGGTGTGGAAGTTGTAGTTAGAGTTTAGCTCTCAGTCGGGGAGCACTTCACGTCTCTAGACACTGTTATTTATGCAACTGATTGATACGACAAAACTGCAGGTACAAAAGGAGCAGTGGCTTTTAGCTGTCTGGCCCACAGATTGTACATTAGATACTCTATGGCTACATCTTCACTACAAGATAAATTTGAATTTGAATTTATTAATATCATTTTTGTAATGCTGGATTTTATCAATTTGAATTTGACTGTCCTCACCTCCCCATGCGCTCCTCACAAAGTTGACTTATTGCTGCCACACTCAATTGGCAAACATTGACTGTTGCAGCAGTGCATTGTGGGAACCTGTCCCACAGTTCCCTCATCCCTGTAGCATTCTGGATATGTTTGCTGGTATTTGAGATCATCTTCCCACATTGCATTGCCCTCATTCCCCTCCTGTGGTAAGTAAAAGTCCATTTTTCCAGTCGGAAGGAAAAGTAAGATATCAACAAAGATGGCAAAGTTAACAGAAATCTCGTTCTTCTATAACTGAATTATCAAGGATTTTATAAAAATCAGCAAGTGTGTGTCTTCTCAACTGGTCATCCACTGACTGTCCCCTTTCCCTTGATTGCATCTGATCGCTGAAAATAACACAGGGACAATGAAAACAATGAAGAGAAAGTTGATAGTAAAGAGTTTGAAAAAAGAGAGTTGCTGAGGGGAGGGTATTTGGCTTCCCTGTTCATTATACAGCCTCCGTGCACAGTCTGTATTCTCAGCTGACCCTCTACCCACTCTTCCCTGCATGAAGGGGTGCAAAGTTAGAAAAAAGAGGATAGAAAAGACTAGGAAACAAACATATTTTTGTCTTCCCTCTTCACTACACAGAAATTGCCAACATGGAGGATGGCAGCAATGCCCCAAGCATCTTAGCCACTGAGAAGACTTCCCCCCGGTGACAGCTAGCACCCCAAATCCTTGTTGGGGCCAGGGGAGTGAGGGAGTTTCAGTGGGGGAGGCAGTTGAAGTAGCCCCCCCGTTCAGCAGAAAAACAAGCCCCTGAAAATCTTGGTCACCCAGGAAGACTTGCCCCTCTTCCAGCGGCAGAAAGGCCCTGAAATATTTTTGGTGGGAGGCAGTTGAAACAGTCTCCCCATGTGACAGAAAGGCCCTGAAAATCTTAGCCACCAGTGGGGGGAGACATCCCCCCAGTGGCTGCAAGCCCCCAGAAATTCTTTCCTGCCCCTGGTGATCTAGCTGCTCACAAGCCAGGACATGGTTCTGCCTGGCAGCCTGGTCAGCACAGAACGGCACGCATGTTCTTTTATTGGGTCAGAGTTAGCCATGTGATGCGGTTGAGTGTAAGAAGGACCCCAACTGTGTAGCGCCTGTGGGGGAAGAAAGGGGGTTCATGCACAAATGTAAACTGCTGAGAAGTTTCTCAGCCTCTTTTGCAAGCACGACCCCCCCCCACAACAGCCTTGATGCCATGTGGTGCGACAAGGAAGCGGCTGGCACCAGGCAGCACAGAAAAACATATCAAATGTAGAGACAAAACCACGCACTCCATGCTGGGGCTATTTGTAACAGGTAGATGCGCTCACAATGCTAAGAGCAAAGAAAGCCGTTTCTCAGGCTCTCATACAAACATGACTCCACAGCCACAGGCTTCCTAGGCCCAATTTGAAATTCATGGTCTTCCCACTACTTAATTCCTGCACACCTGGAAAGCAGTGGCCAGAGTGGAGTATTGTGGGGCATTGTGGGTTACCCCCAGGACGCTGTTGGAAGCTAATAAATTTGATTTTAGTACATGGCACTTCCACCCTGGTCTTTATTCAAACTTTTAAATTTGAACTTGATGCTACACCCAGCAGGTACTGGGGCTATTGTGATATCACTATTAGTGCTGCCTAAATCCAGCTATAGGTACAGTGGAGACAGTCACGTGGTAATATCAAACTAACTGCCTTAAACTCCAGTTTATCTCTTAGTGTAGCTATAGCCTATGTATGCTACTTAGGCCCCATGGATGCAGGGCAGGGGGGTCCTTCATGCACCAAGATTCATGGGGCAAGGCCAAACTCAGCACCCATCCTTAAAAACGGCAACAAAGAGGACCTTGGGCACTACAAACTAGTCAGCCTATCTTGGATACATGGAGAGACAGAGGAACACTGAACGTAAGAGAATCAAATTTGACCTGACTCACCCCAGTTCCTCATTGTGTACGTTCTACCAGTGAACACTCTCTTACCTTTCAGTAAAATAGGTGTAAATACTTTTATGGAGGTCATGTTAGTGTATGGAGTTCTAACTTCTACCACATTACACATAGCTCAGTAAAAGTGTTCAGACTACAGGCGGAACCTCTCTAATCCGGAACTCTCTCATCCTGCAACTTCCGTAATCCAGCATGATTTTACTTAGCTGGATGACCATTTATCATGGGTGTGGCCCAGTTTCTGGTGGTCCCATAAAGTTTGTTTACAGCCACCAATCCTGACTCTCAGTGGTCTGTGTTGTTATTTAGCTGTAATTTACCCCTAAGAGCCCAGTAAGCCGTCAAAGTGTTGGTAATATCCTAGACAATATTGACCTCCCATGGTCCAGCAAATTCTCTCCTCTGGCACAGGTCAGGTCCTGAGGGTGCCGGATTAGAGAGATTCAACCTATAATTCATTTTCACCAAAGAATGCAGTTTCAGATCATCAAATACAATTTGAAAACTCTTAGTTTTTTGGCGCAAGAGAGGAACATAGAAAAAAATTCAGAAAGTCCAAATGTTTCACCATTTTCAAATGGAAGTGTTTTAACATTTCATTTCAAAGTAGTGTTATATTTTCAAAGTTGGTGAGGTTTATTTTAGAGTCAAACAACAACAAACAGAACACCTGGCAAACAAATTGTTAAAGATCAAAGAAAAATTTTGGATCCACTTAAAATGAAATTCCTCATTTTTTCATGAGAAAAAAAATTGGGGGCCAACAGAATAGTTTTAGCTTGGAAATTTTGGTTCAGCCACTGAAACAAAAAAATAAATTAATTATTTATTCGGTGCTACTTGCACATCACTGCCTGAGGATTGGACCCAGTGTCTGAGAAAGTATGAAGGTTACAAAGCCCTTTGCAAAACAAAAAAGCAGTCAAGTAGCACTTTAAAGACTAACCAAATAATTTATTAAATGATGAGCTTTCATGGGACAGATCCACTTCTTCAGATCATAGCCATACCAGAACAGACTCAATATACAAAGTACAGAGGTCCAAAAATTGTTATCAAGATTGGCAAATCAGAAAAGCAGAGGGGCTGCAGGAGCGGGGCGGGGAAGTCAACAGTAAAATAAAACAAAATATGTAGAAGAGTCCTTATAATGGGCCAGGTAATTGCTGTCCTGGTTCAAACCATGTGTTAATGTGTTGAATTTGAATATAAATAAGAATTCTGAGCACTCTCTCTGTAAATGATTGTTAAAGTTCCTTTTCAGTAAAACACAGACTTTCAGGTCAACAACAGAATGGCCCACTCCATTAAAGTGCTGGCTGACAGCTTTGTGAGTTAGGAGTTTTTTTGATGTCTGTTTTGTGTCCATTCATTCTTTGTCAGAGTGTTTGAAGTCTGTCCTACATACATGGTGTGTGGGCATTGTTGGCACATGATGGCATATGTGATGTTAGCAGAGGAACAGGAGAATGTGCCCCTGATTCTGTGAATAACATGGTTAGGTCCAGTGATAGTATCTCCAGAATAGATATGTGGACAAAGTTGGCAATGGAGCTTGTTGTAAGGAAAAGTTCCAGGATTGCTATTATTGTGGTATATCCTGTGGTTGCTGGTGAGAATCCTGATAAGGCTGGGAGTATCAGAGGGGTAGCCGTGTTAGTCTGGATCTGTAACAGCAATGAAGGGTCCTGTGGCACCTTATAGACTAACAGAGAAGTTTTGAGCATGAGCTTTCGTGAGCACAGACTCACTTCATCAGATGCTGGTCTTGGAAATCTGCAGGGCCAGGTATAAATAAGCCAGAGCAAGGGTGGGGATAACAAGGTTAGCTCAGTCAGCAAGGGTGAGGCTTACTACCAGCAGTTGATCGGGAGGTGTGAACACCAAGGGAGGGGAAGCCGCTTTTGTATTTAGCCAGCCATTCACAGTCTGGGAGGTTGTCTATAGGAGAGAACAGGCCTGTCACCTAAGGCCTTCTGGAGTGTGGCATCCTGATTTAGGATAGGTTAAAGGTCTTTAATGATGCATGGCAGTGGTTTGAGTTGGGGGCTGTCAGTAATGACCAGTGGTGTTCTATTGTTGGATTTTTTGGGCCTGTCTTGGAGTGGTTGGTTTCTGAGTATTCGTCTGGCCCTGTCCATTTGTTTTTTTAGTTCTCCCAGTGGGTAATTCAGGTTTATGAATACTTGGTAGAGATCTTGTAGTTTTTGGTCTCTGGCAGTAGGATCAGAGCAGAGGTGATTGTACCTAAGGGCTTGACTGTAAATGATGGATCTTGTCCAGCAGATGGCAATGTCTTCTTACCATTTGACAATTTCTGGCTGCAAATACGCTTTGGGTGATGGAGCAGTACACGGCGAGGCTTTTTTTTCCGCAGAGTTCCAATCCAAGGGGAAACACTGTGCAGTAAACATCGATTTAACAAATTAATGGGGGGAAGGGGTGTCCATTAATGCCAAAAGTCTGCCAAATCCAAATGGTGTATTGTACTGTACAGTACAGTATTCAACACAGCCCACAGGGCCCCCCGCCAGCTCCTCAAGGGTCCCCCCACAAATAAATGCCGGCGACTCACCAGAGCCATTGGAAAGGCTGGGGCCACTGGGGCCAGAGCTGCCACCGCTGGAGCCGCCACACACCCCTTCCACCAGGGTGGGGCATGTGCTTGCGGGCAGGTGGCACTCGCGTAAGTGCCTCATCCCTGGTGGGAGGAGAAAGTGGTGGTTCCCGCGGTGGTGGTCCTGGCACCTCCTCTGGCCCCCGTGACTCCTCCAGCCCTGGTGGCTCCTCCATCCCTGGCAGCGGTTCCTCCAGTCCTGGTGGTTCTGGTGGATCTCGGGCATTATTTATTTACTTGAGGGGATCCATTATTTCCGGTGTCCGTTAAATCAGAGTCCGTTAAATCGAGGGTCTACTGTATATGTCCTAATGGGGTGGGTCAGAGAAAAAGTCTCCTTGGCTGAAAGGGAAACTGCTGGTGTGTCCAATCCCCAGAGCAAATACGCCGAAGAAAGATTTCCCAATCGACTGATTCTCAGAGGCCATCTGTTGATGCTAATGTATATGATTTATTCTTAGATAAAGGACCAATAAGTAATTATTACACAAGTGGCTTCCATAGTTTTATTTCCCATATATACAAGGTATTTCCTCTTCTAGGAAGTACACACGGGATCCCCCAGCTGTACCCTTTGAAAACTACAGGCTGCATAAACAAGAGATTTATGGTGTTAGAAATCAGCCTTTCTATTATTATTTATTTATAGAAGAGCGGTGGCTGGAGCAAAACAGTCCTTGACACAAAGAGCTGGGAATCTAAATGAACACAAAGGAAATAGTATCCCTGCTTAGGCAGGGAACTGAGGCAGACCAGAGATTAAGTGGCTTGATTAAGGTCATCCAGAAAGTCTGTGGCAAAGCTGAATAGTGACAGAGAAATAGTCATGTTAGTCTGTATTCTATCAAAACAAAAAAGCAGTCAAGTAGCACTTTAAAGACTAACAAAATAATTTATTAGGTGATGAGCTTTCATGGGACAGACCCACTTCTACAGCTCATAGCCATACAAAGTGGGTCTGTCCCATGAAAGCTCATCACCTAATAAATTATTTTGTTAGTCTTTAAAGTGCTACTTGACTGCTTTTTTGTGGCAAAGCTGGGAATCAAAAGCTGGTCTCCCGTATTCCATCCTTGTCTATTCCCACCACTGAGGGACTGACTGATTGTTCACAGACCCTCCAGACTAGGGCAATTTTAACGGCTCTTCCCCTGCGCTCAGGTCACATTTGATCATCACAGTGGTCGCTTCTGACCTTACAGTCTCTACGAGGTCCTCATGAGATGGTGCCAAAAACGTTAGCAGCTATCGGGGCACTTTGTCTGGAGGAGTTTTTGCATCAAGGGATCTGAACAGGTGGTGTGAACGCAGCAGAAACAGCTTGTGCAAACAAGGTCTTTCATATAAGGCAGCTGCGGCCAATAGGAATTCAAAAATTTCTAAAATTGTGGCTGTTGCCTTTCTCTATTCACCACATTATAGTATACAAAACTTTATAGAACCAGGCCCACCCCCAGCTATAAATAAATCCTCTCCCTCTCCCCCAGAGAGATGTTCCCCCAGAGCCAGGCACCCCCAGCCCTCCTGTTCTAATCAATGCAGTCAACTCACCAAAGCCACCAGGGCTGCCACTGGGGCTGCTGCCACTGCCACCATGTGCTTCTTCCACCGAGCGGTGGGGTGCGTGCACAGAGAGCATGGGTGACAGCACTCCCCGTGTGTGGCTGTCAGGAGGAGCTGCATTTAAAGGCTCCAAGAGCCACATACGGCTCTAGAGCTGTGGGTTGGCTACCCTCTTATTCACCACAACACAGTGTCCTATTTGCAGCTTGTGGTGAGTGGCAAATATATTACACACCTCTGATATAAGGGATTGGGACCAAGAGGGTACAATTCTCCTCAAGAAAACCGCTCTTATAATTCTAATGTAGAGGTATCAGGCAGGCACACCTTTTCCCTGAGGTCAATAAGGGATTGGTAGAAGTATAAATAAATTTAAGTTAACCTCTAGAGACATGTCAGTTGTTTGCAGTGGGTGGCTTCAAGGGGGTGTTATGTCAGAGAGCAAGGTTTCCATGAGCCAAAAACAGTGTGGAGAACCAGAAAGTGAAGTGGACTCTAAATATACAGGTCTGATCCAAACCCAGTGAAATCCTTCCCCCCGACTTTGAATGGGGCCTTCATGGAGTTAAATTGTATCAAATTTAATATTCTCAGCAGTCAAGTCACTTACAACAGCTGATGTACAGATCTTAAGATATTCATTTAGCCTGAACGATCCTTTACCAGCAAGAATGCAGCCTGGGTTATTGATTGTCTAAAAACAGGAAGGTGAGTTCTGCCCGACACAAGCTCTGTCAAGGGAAGACTGACATGACAGTTTGGATTAGATATTTGCAACAGACGTCAGGAAGCAGAGGGAGAAAGTAATCAATTATAAACAACAAAAATGCAGCATAAAGATTTTTACACATGACTGACTCTTTAGAAATTTCATCCTGCTTATCTTTAACAGCTGACCTAGGTGTATTGGGAGGCAGACACAAGAACCTCTGGACTTGACAGGGAACAATGCTTCAGAAAGAGTTCTGATCCCCTATGGGTCTTTTAAAAAAAGCTTTGAGCATAGCAATTTCGGGGGGGGGGGGACATGAGAAATTAGAATACTGTGGAGGTTCACATCATACTAGACATAAGAATGCTGAATTCCCACTGGAATCAATGGAAGTTTTGCAATTGATGTCAGTGGGCCCAGGATTTTAATGATCTAAGGTATTAAAAACAGGAGAGTTGATATGATTTTAAGTAAATTTATTAGCCAAGATTCTTTTAATTTAAAGAGAAAGGGAGAGTGCTTTCAGTGAGTTATGTTGCTACGTGACAATTCTGATTCTCCGAGAGATTAAGAACAAAATCAGCTGTCCTGAAAGTTTTGTCTTTCTGCTTATCTCAATCTCCAACATGCGCCCGTGCGCACACACACATTAACAGAGCAGGTCTTGTTTGACACATGCTTTTATCTTGACACAGCTAATATTTTACCAGCTCATTCTTGGAAATACAAAGCAGCTGCATCACAGAACACACTTAAACTTAACTGTTTGCGTCAGTAATAGGCCAGCCTACTTTTTATATTTCTCTATTGGAGCATTAGCTTTCATGGGCAAAGACTCACTTCGTCCGATACAGCAGTGGGTCTTTGCCCATGAAAGCTTATGCTCCAATAAATCTGTTACTCTATGATACACGACTTCTCATGTTTGTGGATACAGACTACCACAGCTACCCCCTCATACTTTTATATTTATGTTCCTTTATTTTTCAGCATAACAAAACAGGTTGTCGGTTATTCTAGTGATAATTACATGCTGAGCCTCCAAACTTCCTCCTGAAGTTTCAACTAGCTATAGTGCTTTCTGCTGTAAACTGCTGGTTCAGGCTTGTCTACATTAAAAATAACACAAGGGAACAGCTGCACCACAGCAGAGCTTCAGCGTAGACACTGCCTGTGCCAAAGTGATGGATTCTCACCTCCACTTCCCCACAATGCAGGAGCTAAGTCAACAGAATTCTTCCATTGACATAGTGCAATCTACACAAGGCAGCTTTAATACACCAGTCTTTCTCAATCAGGGGTATGTGTACCCTTGCGAGTACACTGACGTCTTCCAGAGGGTACATAAACTCATCTGTTTGCCTAGTTTAACAACAGCCTACATAAAACCACACTAGTAAAGTCAGTACAATTTAAAAGTTCATTCAGATAATGACTTGTTTCTACTGCTTCATATGCCTTATGCTGAAAGGTAAGTACAATATTTCTACTCCAATTAATTCATTTGATAATAGGATGATAGAATGTCAGCAAGTTTTCAGTAGTCGTCTTCTGTGGCGTTTTTGCATGTTTTTGTAAGTAGTTTTTAAGTGAGGTATAACTTGGTATACAAAACAAATCTTGTTCTTATGTTTTTACCTGACTCCTGAGAAGGGTAATCTGGAAAGGCTGAAAGATACTTGTTTCAAGACCTCAGATTATTTTAGGTCCATGTTTCTCATTCTCAACAGGTGGTACACGTACTCTTAGGGGTACGTGAGAGAAGTCTGGGAGAACTTACATATATATATATGTTTTAAAAAGGGGTACTTTATGTAAAAAAGGTTGAAAAACACTGTAATACCACTCTGGGGGTGGATTTTTCACACCCCTGATGAATATAGTTAAATTGACTCAAGTATCCAGTACAGGAAGGCAAGTGGGGGGCCTGCTCCATGCCCCTGGACCAAGTGGGGCCTCAGGTAGAAGGGGCAGGGCTGGGGCAGCCAAACCTCAGTACCCCCTGTGGCTCACAGTAGCAGCGACAACAGCTTGGAGCTCCAGGCCCTTTTGTATTTCCGGGCCCCACGGCAAATACCCCTTCCCTCAGCATTCCCCATTGGTGGGCCTGACCTTGTATCAACCAGGCCTTAACACAGACAACAACTAAAAACACACTCAGCACCCACCAGCCACAACTCAGCAGCAGTGCCACCAACAGTCAATTGGCAGGTGGGCAAGGGCATTAGGAAGGGCAGAGAGCAGTGAATGGGGTTTTGATCCAATCTTGATTTAAAAAGTGTCAGCAATGAAGATTCTTCCACATTCCACAGTAAATTGTGCCAGTGGTTAGTTACTTTCACTGACAAAAAAAAATTACACCTTATGCCACAAGTCTGCAATTCACTGCACATAGACAAGCGTCCTTCGGTCTTGGCAGAGGAAAAAGAAAACAAGGGTCAGACCCTTATTTAGTCTGAGAGGCAGCATGATCTAGTGGATTGTGCATAGAAGGTAGGAACTCCCACAGTGCCTTGCAGCATGACCTTGGTCACATCACTTTGCCTCTGCTTCTTAGTTTCACCATCTGTAAAATGGGGAAAATACATGCCTAGCTCCCAGGTCCACCTGGGAAATTTAGTCAACACAGCCTTGCATAATTCTGTTCTCCAGGGTCAAGCTGGTTTTGGTGACTAAGGCATCATTAGATTGTTTTATGACTGGGTGGTGAGAAGAGGTTTGGCAGCCTGCACTATGAGCTGCTGTGTCCTGACATGATTGCCAGGCTGCCTCAGTGACTAAAAGCAGTATAAAAATGGAATGGGATGCACATGGCTTCCCCTCTCAAAACAAATTTCTGCTCCACCATAGGAGATGCAATTTCTTCTTCAGCTTCTTATATGCCTCCCATGTGGCTCCTTAAACAAATGCTGGGCTTGGACCTTCTTTGCCACACGCTTTGCAGTCATGTACACCAGGAAAGTGTGAACACAATGTTGGTGTAAAATGCTGCCGCTCCCATTTGCACAGGTGGGAATAACTGCACAAAAGCAAGGCAAGGGCAAGTCCTGCCCATTGTGCATTACCCCAGCACATGGCTAGCGAAGCATGGGAACGTGGCCATGGAGGCAGAGTATTAATAAGTCTCTCATCTTTTCGCAGGAATCCAATATACAGTACACAGCGCCTTGCCTTTGAGCTTTAAGAGCCCATCTTACTACACCTTTCCCAGTGTAAGGTTGGGCCACACTGTACCCCATGGGGCCAGAGGCTGGAGAGCAAAGGAACATGGGCAACATTTTCCAGAGAGATGTTAATAATACCTGGGACCCCACCACCCCATGCCTCCCTTACCAGCCTCCCCATATGGTCCCTTGGAATGGTTTCTGTCAGCCCCCTGGTGAAGACAGTGTAGGCCAACAGATGGGAACCCTCACTCCCTTGAGCACCAGGCTGTGAGTGGAAGCCTGGCAGGGCATTTCTGGTCAGGAAGGAGGAGGAAGGGAACAGAATTTCACAGGCCTCACCCATGATGAGGCCAAGTTGGGCAGGCCTCACTGAAGTCTGGAGGCCATGGCTCCAGAAGACAGCTCACCTGCCCTCCACTCACCCATGCAGCGCATGTAAGCCCGTTACTAGCCTCTCCCTTGAGGACAGGAGAGGGACACTGCTAGGCTTTTGATGTGCACTGTTGGAAGTGGACAGGTCGCTCGGTGCTCTGAAGGAGCCTTGAGCTGCAAAGGCAGAGCCTCAGCCTACAGTGATCCTAAGGCCTTCCCAGCTGCAGGCCGGGCAAAGGACTCCTTAGGCAAAATGTGCATGAGGGGTGGAGAACCATCTCCTAGGGCTGCCCTCAAGCCTCTAGGAAATAAGGATTAATCTTCAATTAAAGCTTATACCATGTGACAAAACTTCCAGGAACATGGCCTGCACAAACTGGCAACCCTGGTGGAGAAGTTCAGCCTGTAAGTAAGGCCGTCCCTACCGATATGCAAAATACACAGCTGTGTAGATACCACAACATTTGAGGCAGCAAATTGCCCCAGATTTCAGGGTGCCCTAGGGAGCTACATGGTTCATATCTGGCATTGCAGGCTCCAGTGGCAACCCCATCACCCGGCCGGCTCCCCCACCCCATAGGCTGCACCCAGCAGTACTGTCCATACAAGGGTGCAGGGCCTCGGGCAATTCCACACTCTCTGTCCTCACCAGGGTTTCCAACCCACAGAAATTTCATTTATGGACAAAAATGGAAAAAATTTAAGGACAGACACATTTTTATGGACATAATTTTTATACTATAAGATGAGATAAATGGCCAAAAGTGAAAAGTAACTTGTCATTCCTACATCACAAGAACAATATGCTATTTGACTCACTTTCCTTTAGTTAGTTATGTTGCCAATGTGCTGACGCTACCTCGGCAGGATAATATAAGTGATGTTACATCACCTCAACCATTGAGCTAAATAAACAAATGAAACATCCAATTTCTGCTGCTCTGCAGTAAAATAGCTGAAGCAGCACAGAAGAAATTTAATTGCTACAGAATAAGCACTGTTTTTTGAAATTTCTTTGCACTTTTACAAAATGTATGGACACCTACATTTTTTTACGGCATTTAAGGACACATCCAATTTCGGCTAATTTTTTAGACTGTCTGTAAATTTACTGACGGTTTGCAACCTTGGCCCTCACCCCACCACCATTCCACCACTTCCTTAGACTCAAAGAATCATAGAATCTTAGGGCTGGAAGGGACCTCAGGAGGTCATTGAGTCCAGCTCCCTGCCCAAAGCAGGATGAACCCCAACTAAATCATCCCCGCCAGGGCTTTGTCAAGCTGGGGCTTAAAAACCTCCAAGGATGGAGATTCCTCGCTTCCCTAGGTAATGCATTCCAGTGCTTCACTACCCTCCCAGTGAAACAGTTTTTCCTAATATCCATCCTAGACCTCTCCGCCTGTAATGTGAGACCTTTGCTTCTCCTGCCATCCATCACTACTGAGAACAGCCTCTCTCCATCTTCTTTTGAGCCCCCCTTCAAGGAGTTGAAGGCTGCCATCAAATTGCCCCTCACTCTTCTCTTCTGCAAACTAAGTAAACAGAAGTCCCTCAGCCTCTTTTTGTAGCTCATGTGCTTCAATCCCCTAATCATTTTGGTTACCCTCTGCTGGACCCTCTCCAATGCATCCACATCCTTTTTATACTGGGGAACCCGGAACTGGATGCAATGCTCCAGATGTGGCCTCACCAGTGCCGAATAGAGGGGAAAAATAACTTCTCTAGATGTTCTGGAAATGCTCCCTCTAACACACCCCAATATGCCATTAGCCTTCTTGGCTACGTAGCCAGCCTCTCATCCACCATAATCCCCAGGTCCTTTTCAGCTGCACTGCTACTTAGCCAGTCAGTACCCTGCACTTGTCTTTGTTGAATCTCATCAGATTTCTTTTGGCCCAATCCTCCAATTTATGTAGGTCACTCTGGACCCTATTCCTACCCTCCAATACATCTAACTGTCCCTCTAGCTTAGTGTCATCCACAAATTTACTGAGGGTGCAATCCATCCCCTCCTCTAGGTCATTAATAAAGATGTTGAACAATACCGGCCCTAGAAGCAATCCTGGGGGCACTGCACTTGAAACTGACCTCCAACCAAACATTGAGCCATTGATCACTACCCATTGGGCCCAGCCATCTAGCCATCTTTCTATCCACCTTACAGTCCGTTTATCCAGTCCAATTCATCCTTATGCAACATGGCCCAGGAGACCAGCAGGGGGCCGGACGCTCACCAGTAGTGGGGATGAGAATCGGAGGGACCTGGCCTCAGACCACTCTGCTCCACTGCCTCCCAGCCATGTTGCTCTACTTCATAGAATCATAGAATCACAGGGCTGGAAGGGACCTCAGGAAGTCATCTAGTCCAGCCCCCTGCTTCAAACAGGATCAACCCCAGCTAAGTCATCCCAGTCAGGACCTTGTCAAGCCAGGACTTAAAAACCTTGAGGGGTGGAGAATCCCACTGCTGGTGAGTGCATGGGGTGGTTCCACCCTTTCCCCAGAGCTGCTTCCCACAAGCAATGTTGCTGGGAGTCAGGGGAATGGAGTGACCTGTGGGCAGATCCCTTCACTTTCTACTGCTGTGTGTGGGGCCAGGTCAGTGCCTGCTGCCTCCCAGCCCTTCTCCTGCCCGCTGCAGCTTCTGGTTCCACCACTCCACCACCCTTGAGTGCAGCCCCTCCCTCCTCCAGGGGGCTGTATAGGGCACCAGAACTGCAAGGAACAACCTTGCCTGTAAGTGGGTGGTGGGGCTAAGCTGGCAGAGGCTTATGTCACACAAGCCGCGTCTACACGTGCACGCGACTTCGAAGCAGCGGCGCCAACTTCAAAATAGCTCCCGTCATGGCTACACGTGTTGGGCGCTATTTCGAAGTTAACTTCGATGTTAGGCGGCGAGACGTCGAAGTCGCTAACCCCATGAGGGGATGGGAATAGCGCCCTGCTTCGACGTTCAACGTCGAAGTAGGGAATGTGTAGACGATCCACGTCCCGCAACATCGAAATAGCAGGGTCCTCCATAGCGGCCATCAGCTGAGGGGGTTGAGAGACGCTGTCTCTCCAGCCCCTGCGGGGCTCTATGGTCACCGTGTGCAGCAGCCCTTAGCCCAGGGCTTCTGGCTGCTCCTGCTGCAGCTGGGGATCCATGCTGCATGCACAGGGTCTGCAACTAGTTGTCGGCTCTGTGGATCTTGTGCTGTTTAGTGCAAGTGTGTCTGGGAGGGGCCCTTTAAGGGAGCGGCTTGCTGTTGAGTCCGCCCTGTGACCCTGTCTGCAGCTGTTCCTGGCACCCTTATTTCGATGTGTGCTACTCTGGCATGTAGACATTCCCTCGCAGCGCCTGTTTCGATGTGGTGCTGCCCAACGTCAACGTTGAACGGCGACGTTGCCAGCCCTGGAGGACGAGTAGACGCTATTCATCGAAATAGCTTATTTCAATGTCGCTACATCGAAATAAGCTATTTCGATGTAGTGTGCACGTTTAGACGTAGCCACAGAGCCTCACTCTCCCTTGCAGAATGGGGGCAGCCTGGCAGACTGTCATGACAAGGATGGAAGATAAACCAGCATGAGACCACAAAGCCATCCTTCACAAAGGAACTTTGCTCCACAGCTACCTGCAAGGATGGTGCCCACAGTGATGAGATTAAAACAAAAAAGCAGTAAAGCAGCACTTAAAAGACGAACACTCATTGATTCAGACAAAATTTCAAAAATGATCAAGGTTAGTTTTCAGAAATACTTGTGTGAAGAACTATTAGTCTGATTTTAATAACCACCTGGGCAGTAAACTGTACTCCTGTCCTGGAAGATGTGTGCAGATGATTTATTCAACCTCATGTCTTGGGAAGTGCCTCATATTTAGCTATTTTCTGTTCTCCCAAGCAGAGTGAGTGCCAGAATGATCTCAGGTGATTTCCAGTTCTGCATGTCTGGAGGTACAGTAACTCAAGACAGGGTGGTTGAAACTGTGGTAGTAGTTAAAGGATGAAGGAAAGATATACGGCTTCTTGTCAGGGGGCTTTAAGATATGGCTGAAGGAAACCCAATTTCTAAACTGTTCCTAGTCTAGATGGTCAATCATAAATCAAGTGTAGAAGGTGAAAAGAACTTGGTAGGCTAGGAAACATCATATATAATCTCCTAGCTGTGTGAATTGAAGGCTGTACAACTAAAGGTTCTGAAAGTCAAGTTTAAGTAAGGTTGGGATCACAGAGAGTCAAAAACTCTCCCTTCTGATTAGCACGACAGATCTTTCAAATGATTATCTGTTTTCTTTACAGCATGGATTCATGGAACAATATTTCTGAAATCAGTGGGTACCTGATACTCATGCAGGACTAGAATGCCAGAAGACCTTGAGTACATTACTATTGTAAAATGTGATTTCAGTATTACAGCTGAGGCATTCGAATGGCATGGGAATGGGGATACATAATCTCTCCTTTGCTGGCAGTACCCATATGGTGCACTTCAGTAGAGAGTGTGGTTACACTCTAACAGCTGTCTACCACATCAGGGCCATATCTACACTAGCCAAAAATTTCAAAATTGCCATGCAAATGGCCATTTTGAAGTTTACTAATGAAGCGCTGACATACATATTCAGTGACTCATTAGCATGTGGGCAGCCGCAGCACTTCGAAATTGACGTGGCTCGCCGCCGCGTGGCTCATCTAGATGGGGCTCCTTTTAGAAAGGACCCCGCCTACTTCAAAGTCCCTTTATTCCCATCTGCTCGTAGGAATAAGGCAACTTCAAAGTAGGCGGGGTCCTTTCGAAAAGGAGCCCTGTCTGGACAAGCTGTGCGGCGGCGAGCCACGTCAATTTCGAAGTGCCGCAGCTGCCCGCATGCTAATGAGGTGCTGAATATGTATGTCATTGCTTCATTAGTAAACTTCAAAATGGCCATTTGCATGGCCCTTTCGAAGTTTTTGGCTAGTGTAGACGTAGCCCAGAGGTTTTATTTCTAGTCTGTGTAGACAGTTATCCAAAAGGAAACCTACCAGCACAGTGATTAATAGGCACCTTTGGATCCTGCTTCTAAAATGCGTCACAAATTGTGTGTATGGAAACTGACCCACTTCTTCAGACCATAGCCATACCAGGACAGACTCAATATTTAAGGCATAGAGAACCAAAAATAGTAATCAAGGTTGACAAATCAGAAAAAAAATTATCAAGGTGAGCAAATCAGAGAGGAGAGAGGCGGTGGGTGGGGTCAAGAATTAGATTAAGTCAAGTATGCAAAAGAGCCCCTATAATGACCCAGAAAATTCACATCCCAGTTCAAACCATGTGTGAATGTGTCGAATTTGAATATAAAAGAGCGTTCAGCAGCCTCTCTTTCCAAAGTAGTGTGAAAATTCCTCTTCAGTAAGACGCAAGCTCTTAAGTCATTATCAGCATGGCCCACTCCATTAAAATGTCGGCTGACCAGCTTGTGGATTGGGAGTGTTTTTATGTCTGTTTTGTGCCCATTAACTCTTTGTCTAAGAGAGTTTGAAGTCTGTCCATGCTCCGTTGCTGCTTTTTCGTTTTGATAGTGTATAGACGAGCATGGCTTTCTCTCTGTTACTAAGGAGATTAAACAGGCCGGGCGCCATGCAGCTGCACCCTCTCAAGCAGAGGGGTGGTGAGCTGGGGATTTGGGCTGTACCACTGCTAAATTTTGAATGATTTTATGAAATCATATCACACTATGACAGATTCCCCCTAGGAGTCAGCAAGGTTGCATCATATCTCCCCCAGGGCAGAGGCAAAGGGAAGTGATCAGCACTTAAGGAGCATCTATTCAGAGTAAAACCCCTCAGGACAACGTTTCCCAAACTAATTTGGCCATGGAACACTTTTGAGCTTGGAATATATTGACAGAACACATACATGCTGGTGAGGATGGGGGTGTAGGGTTTCATACAGAAAAATTGCCTCATGTAATGCTCAAAAGTTGATTTAAAAGAGTTAGCTTTTAAGATGTCCTTTATTTTCCAAAGAACAAATATAACAAGAGAATCATCTCAATGACCAGCTAATGTCCTTCTGATAGGAAGATGGTTAGCAACCCTATAATTAAGTATAAAAATTAAAAATTAAGTACAAATCTGAACAAAACATCAGTGTAACAGCCAAATGAAGGATGGTTAGTGTCATTCTTTTGTGCAGAAATAGAAAGGACAATATTGTCCAAAAAGGACTGTCCTTCCTTAAAGCTTAAAACATAAAAACATTTTTATGAAAAAGAAATGCCAAATAAATTAGGTACAGAAAAATAATTTTAAATTTAGTGTTTTTTTTAAATTTTGTGTTTTTACAGAAAACTACTGGAAAATAAAAATTAGTAACATTTGACAGTTTATTTAAGGGGGAGAGTGTTTTAGCATCTTTTGATCATATATCTGCTTAATACTAGGAATGAAGATGGGGGAGAATTGGATCCTCATATAAGGTGCATCGTCACATGAGTTGTCATAATGCAACTTGTGCCAAAAAAATCTGAACTGACTGATTGTTTCAGTGCAAGCTGCATAATAACAACTATACTACTATGAATGAACAATAAATATTAATTGTACCTACAATCCAAATATGATTCAAATACCTTGGTATGTTGGATACACACAATTTCATATTAAATATTTTGAAATGAAAAATATCGCTAGCATCAATTTTTTTTCATGAAACACCTATTCACGTGGCACTGAACACCAGCATTGGGCAGAATACAGTTTGAGAAAGGCTGCCTTAGGGCAATGGGTCATATAAATTTCGCTACCTGAGAGCAAACACTTCAGCCTCTTGATTGAAGTGGCAGGAGGGGTATGAGTAATTCTCCGAGGGCACAACAAAAGCAATAGACAACTCTGGCAGGAGCCTATGAAAGGACTCCCCAGGGAGGGGGCTTGCATCAGATTAAAATGAGGGAGGCTGCTGCAGAAGCAGGGTGAGCAAGGGTGGAGGTCCCTGCCTGCCTGACACAATAAAAGCACTCCCCATGGAGGTGAGCTAATAAGAAACGGGTTGCATTTAGGGTCTTTTGTGTGCTCTGTATTTGGCTGTGCTTTATTGGCTAAGTAAAAGGTCATAAAACTGAGAGATAGAATGAGGCAAATGAGTGGAATCACAAGGGTTGCCTGGCCCTGCAGGAGTGAAACTGTAAACCAAAAGCTTCAGGCCTTTTAGGATCATGTGGTGGGAGAGGGAGGCATAACTGGGAGCCTGAAGTGGCAGAGCTGTGTCCAGAGGAGCTAAGCTTCTGGATAACAGGTCAACAGTCAGAAAGTAGTGCCAAATAGAAGGCCTGTGCCTGCGTATGCTGAGACCAGCGCATTGGCTGGGGTTCAGACTCCAGGAGAGTGGAAAACCCCAGGAATCCAAAGCACAGAGACATGGATTCCCTGAACAGAAATCCTAGTGAGCAGCCCAGAAAGTCAAGTCAGGAGCTTCTATTCCTGTCTGCCATTGATTCACCATGTGACCTTGTATAAGTCACTTCATTGTCCTGTGCCTGGCTTCCCCTATGTGTTGGTTAGGGCCAATGCTTCTATTTCCCTGTCTTTCCTGTAAGTTACAGACAAGGTTTGGGGGTTGGGGAGTGGGGGTTATATCTTTTGGTCGACCAGCTTCTGTTGGTGAGAGAGAGAGAGAAGCTTTTGAGCTTCATGGAAATCGTCAAGTCTGCAAGTTGTAAGACACAAGGGCTTGTCTATACTTGAAGGGGAGGGGGATTTTTTGGGGAAAAAAAAACTTTTTCCAAACCCCACCCCCCCAATAAAAACCAAACAACAACAACAACATAAAAAACCCCCACCAAACTGCAGAGCATTCACACTGCCATGTACGAAAAATCAAGATAAGAGGGATTTTCCCTCAAAATCATAACACCATCTCTGTGCATGACTTTCGTTAACATCCCTTCTCCACTTCTGAAGGTCAAAAATGAATGTGTGTGAACACAGAACAGCTGTTATTGGCTTATGCCAACTCTCCTTTTGCCGTGAACTGTGGCTGTCAGTGTGAATGCTCCATTTCACAATGCTGTGGCTGCGTGAATACAGTTTTTCAACTTTACTTATTTCCATCTTGGGATGTTGAAGAGCATCATCAAAAAACATGCAATGCAGACACAGCCAAAGAGTTTGGGATCCTTCAATGACAGCCACTAAAGCACCAATAATTGTAAAAGGGAACTAGTTTGTGTTACACTTAAAACCAGGCCCCAATCCTGCAAGCATGGATGCTGGGTCCCATGCACACAAATCAGCTTGCTGGCTTGGGAATTTGATATATCAGCCTTTCCACAGAGCAATGTGGGTTAACAGAAGCTGCAGCATCTCAGCAGACAGTAACTGCCTGACTTGCACACTGGATTTTTTTTATGGGCAGGGGGTTGGATTTAAAGAGACCTAAGCAAGTGAGGACTTTTAGAAGCAAGGTCACTAAGATCAAAAGCTCTGATGTAGAACTGCAATGGCCTCAACTTACTGAGCTCGGAGACTCTCCATGTTATTATAAGCATACCTAGGGCCTTATTAAAAAGTTAACAAGTTTCTCTCTCAGGGACTCAGTGACTCACCTGTGAGTAGCTGGTGTTTCATCATCAGTCGAAATTTAAACAGAAAATCAGCACAAAGCGGGAGAGATGGGCTCAAAGCTTTTGTTTTCCAAATTAATTGGGGGTGGCAGGAATCCCTGGTGAATTCAGTGCGTGCCTACCAGATGGTACTTTCTAGTCTAAACTCATTGCAGGAAGAACCTTTTTAGATAACAATCTGATCTCCAGGGCTGAACAAATACACCCGCCCTCCTCCTCCATACTGTTGGCAGAACAAGGCTCTTCCAACAAATGCTAGGTGAAATCCTGGCCCTTTGAACTCCATGGCAAAACATCTATTTATTAAACTGCAGTCAGGATTTCACCTAATATTTTGTTAGATTGAGGGGGATCAAGCAGGCAGAGACCAAGGGGCCCAGATAATTATTTTAATAGAGTTGTGTCCATTAATGCTAAGGCTGTGTTTGGCTCAGCATTATTTCTTTTAGTCAGACTTATTAGTGGTGTCCGCTGGACTATTACAATTCTCTGTATAGGCTGTTGCCTTGTGCTCGTTCTGGTTGTTATTTCCAGCTATTGCCTCTTGCCTTATGCTTTGAATATAAGCAAGGGAGGCAGTTATCAAAGGCCAGGGGAGGCAAAGCCCCTCCCCATCCTGTCACAAGAAGCCCCTACCCTCTGAAGCCAGACACAGGGGAGGCCCCAGCCTGGAGCTGGGGCTTGGTTGCCAAACAGGGGTGGTTCTGTGCCAACCAGTGGCCCAGGCCAGGGGGTGGTTCATGGCTTACCAGCAGCGCTGGGGTTTGGGCCCTCGTTTGGATCCAGCTAATATGGCCTGGGCTGGTTTGGCTGGGGCTTCTCCAGCCACAGAGGAGGGGCAGGGGGCTTGGGTTCTGACAGGTGAGGGTGAGAAGGGGTGGGGGCCTCAAGCAGAAAGGGCAAGGCCAGGAGACTGGGCTCCTGAAGGGGTTGTTCACTTGCCACCCATGTTTATAAACTCCTTGGGGGTAGACAGGTGGGTGTATACACAGAATGCAGCAAAATGGGATCCCAGTTCCAGATGTGGGTTTCTAGGTACCCCTGCAAAACAGCTAAATAACTGTGTGTTCACATGCTCTGCTCTTGCCACTGCTGCCACACTACAGCCATCCTACGATTTCAAGGCAGCAGCTTAATCCAGCCCCTTGCCTATACTCCCCCTTTGTTCCTAAGGGAGAAGGAAGCAGACACAGAAACTGTCTTCCTTTGAACAAAAGTTCTTCACTAGTTGGAAGCTGGTCCTCAGAGCAGTTCAGAGAATGTGCAGCTCCAGCAGAAATCTAAATGTCGGGGTGTCCTGACATTAATGTAAATGCAGGGCTGCCCCTAGGCACACACGAAAAGCGCAGCTGTTTGCGGCACCACATTTTCAGGTGCTCTTGCACAGCTGCATATTCTTGTGTGCCTAAGTATGGCCTGATTCACCTCTGCTGCTGCTGCTGTGCTGCAGCCTGGCTGGTTCCTCTCCTCACTATGCCTGCTGCCTTCTCCTTCTCCTGTCAGCAGGAGCAGGGCTGCCTTCTCCCTGTCCCCTCCCCAGCTACACCTGGTACACTTGGCCAGCAGCCAGTCACTAGTGATGGCTCCCTCTGGCCAAGGTGGGAGTGGAAAGGAGCTATCAGCTTCTCTAGCTCTGCTGTAGCCCCAAGAAGCTCCCAAGCTCAGGTAGAAGCCTTGTGCCCCAGCCTCAGGTGGTACGTGGGGAAGGGAAAACCCTGAGCCCCAGGAAGAAGCTGCACAAGGAGCTGGGGAAAGGGAAGGGAAGTTCAAAAGGGTGGGGGCAGCATCAGTTGTATTGGTCCACAGAAAGAATAAGGATGGCTCCTTGTAAATGGTTTAATCAAGATTCAGGGAAAAGTCCCAAGTTCTTTCATAAACTGACCTCTGTCCCCATGCAATCAAAAAGCTCCAAATGGAAGATGGCAAAGAGCTCACTTTTTAATTTCTACATCATCTTCTGATCTTGGGTCAACAGAAGGACTGTTTAAGTGGAAAGCCAATCATGTTAACTCTAAGAAGCTTTTAGAGGATGCCCTAATAATAAGGGATTTCAACTATCCTTGTATTGACTGGGATATTTCACCTCATTAAAGAATGCTGAGATAACATTTCTTGCCACCATAAATGATAGGTTCTTGAAGCAGCCAGTTCCAGGACCCACCAGGAGACACAATTCTTGATTTGATCCCAAGTGAAGAACAGAATCTGGTCCTAGAGATAACAGCAAACATAATTTAATTAAATTTAACATCCTTGTAGAAGGAAAAATGCCAAAACCAGCCACCACAGCAGCATTTAACTTCACAAGGGGAATGATGCAAAACTGAGGAAGCTAGTTAAACAGATAGTCAAAGGAACAGTCACGAGGCCTGCAATGAAATGCCTAAAAACTACATGGAGACTAATTAAAAACAACAAAACAGAGAATCAAACCAAATTTTAAAAATACAAAAAACAGTAACAGAACCAAAAAAATGCCCCCAGGATGAAACAGCAAATTAAAAGAGAAGATTAGAGGCAAAAAAGGCAACCCTTAGGAATTAGAAGTCAAGTCTTAGTGAGGAAAACAGAAAGGAATACGAACTTGGGAAAGTCAAGTGCAAAAGTATAATAAAGCAGGCCAAGAAAGAATTTGAAGAGAAGCTAACAAAAGATCAAAAAAAAAAAAAATCAAGGAGCGGGCAGCCTGCAAAAAGTCAGTAAGGTCACTGAATGACCAAAGTGCTAATGAATCACCCAAAAGAAATAAGACTGTTATAGAAAAGATACATGAATTTTTTGCATTTGTCCTACTTGTAAAAGATGTGGGGGAAATGCCCACACCTGACTCATTCTTCCAAGATGACAAACGTGAGGAACTGTCACACACACACACACACACACCCCTTAAATTCTGAGTGCAGTTCTGGTCACCCCTTCTAAATCTAACTAGTGCAGAGTAGCGCAATAAACACGATTAAGGGTATGGAACAGCTTCCATATGAGGAGATATGAAAAAGAGGCTATAGAATAGAGGTCTATAAAATCATGAACAGCGTGGAGAAAGTGAATAAGGAAGCGTTATTTATTTCTTCACATATGAAATTAATAGGCAGCTGTTGTAAAGGGAACAAAAGGATGCAATTTCACTTAACATGGTCAACTTGCTGAACTAATTCCCATTGGAGGTTGTGAAGGCCAAAAGCATAACTAGGTTCAAAAAATAGTAACAGAGAGAGGTAGCCATATTAGCCTGTATTCTAACAAAACAAAACAGCAGTGATGTAGCACTTTAAAGATTAACAAAATGATTTATTAGGTGATGATTTTTCATTGGACAGACCCCCTTCTTCAGATCCATGTAATTTCCAGTCCAGACCCAGATATATGGCACAGAGGTCCCTTCTTTGATGTTCGTAATGATCTCAGGCAAGATACTTAACATCCCCAACCACTCAGTTTCAGTTCATGTATTTGTCAGTGTTTATTGCAATTTTTTGGACCTCTGTACTATATAACTGGGTCTGGACTGGAACTTGTATAGATCTGAAGAAAGCTCATCATTTAATAAATCATTTTGTTAGTCTTCCAAGTGCTACATGACTTGCTGTTTTGTTTTGTTAGGTTCAGAAAAAGAGTCAGTTCATGGAGAATCAGTCTATCAAGGCTATTACTAGCCAAAATGATCAGGGAGACAGCCCCATGCTCTTGGTATGTCTAAACCTCCAGCTGCTAGAAGCTAGGACTGGAACACAGAGTGGATCACTCAATAATTGTCCTTTTCTGTTCATTCCCAGTGAAGTATCTGGTATTGGCCACTGTCAGAACACGATACAGGTTGAACCTCTCTAATGTGGAACTCTCCCATCTGGCAAATTACGTAATCCAGCATGATTTTAGTTAGCCAGACGAGCACTTATCATGGGTGGGGCCAAGTTTCCCATGGTCCCATAAAGTTTGTTTACAGCCACCAGTCCTGACTCTGTGTTCTGTGATGTTATTTAGCTCTACTTTACCCCTAAATGTCTTCTAAGAGACCAGGAAGCAGTGGAAGTTTTGGTAATGCTGCTAGAAAATATTGATCTCCTGTTGTCCAGCAAATTCTCTTGTCCAGCATGGGTCAGGTCTCGAGGGTGCCAAACAAGAGAGGTTCAACCTGGCCTGGGCTAGAAGGATCATATATGGCCATTCTTAAGCAGGCAAAACATGAAGGATTTTCTCGCAGACTTTATTGAAAATTCAGTACACCTAGGATCTTAGGTAAGTTATATCCAATTTTGTGATCTCCTACTTAACTATGCTGATTGCTAAGAGGAAAAAATTGTGCAACTATTTTGGCAGACTTTTGAAACTGGTAGAACAAGATATGTAGCATGAGGAAGTGAAACTAGAGATTACTGATAAGTAACAATCACCATGGATTTGCCAAGGCAAAAGTGTCAGTCCAACCTAATAGCTTTCTTTGGCAGAATACTAAGCCTTGTGAATGGGGAAGGGTGGGGAAAGCAGTAGATGTGGTACGGCTTGACTTTAGTAAAATTTTTGATACAGTCTCTCAGAACCTTCTAAATAACAAACTAAGGAGATAAAAACTAGGTGGACCTCCTGTAAGGTGGATATATAGCTGACTGAAAAACCTTTCCCATGGAGCGGTTATCAATGGTTCATAGTAATACTAGAACGGCATATTGAGTGGGGTTCTGCAATGATCAGTCCTGGTTTTAGTTCTGTTCAATGTTTTCCTAAATGGTTTGGGTAATGGTATAAAGAGTGTACCTATAAAGTCTGCAGATGATACCATGCTGGGAGAAGTTGCAAGTGCTTTGGAATATATGATTAAGGTGCAAAATATCCTGGTCAACCTTAGAAATGATCTGAAGTAAATAGGATGAAATTTGATAACGACAAATGCAAAGTACTCCACTTAGGAAGGAACATTTGATTTCACACACATAAAATAGGAAATGACTACCTAGGAAGGAGCACTACAGAAAGGGATCAGGGAATTATAGCAGATCAAAGGCTAAATAAGTCAATAAATAATGCTGTTGCAAAATAACGAACATCAAATATTGTAAGGAAGACATGAGAAGTAACTTTTCGACTCCCATTACATGCTGATGAGGCCTCAACTGGAGTCTTATGTCCAGTTCTAGACACCACATTTCAGGGAAGATGTGGACAAAATTGGAGAAGGCCCAGAAAAGAGCAACAAAAATGTTAAAAGGCCAAGAAAAAGTGACGTATGAGGAAAGGTAGAAAAAAAATGGGACTGTTTAGTCTGGAAAAGCCAGAGGGGGGTGGGGGACATGACAATTTTCAAGTACATAAGGTGCTGTTTTAAGGAGTATAAAAGTTGTTCTCATTTACCTCTGCGGATAGGACAAGCAATGATGGGCTTAAATTACAGCAAGAGTATTTTTGGTTGGACACTGTCAGGGTAGCTAATCACCAAAACAAATTGCCCCAATAGGTTGTGTAATCTGTCACTGGAGGGTTTTATGAAGAGGTTATACAAACTTCTCCTAGGAATTTTAAGTTACTACATTGTGCTGCCTTGAGTGTAGGAAACTGGACTAGTTGACTTATTTAGGGCCCTTCCCGTCCTACACTTCTAGGATTCTCTGTTCAAAGAGGCTATGTCTAGACTAGCAGGATTTGTCGGCAGAAGTTTTTGTCAGAAGATATCTTCTATCAACAGATCATGGCCAGACCTCAGGGCAGATCAAAAGAGTGATTCACGCTGTCGACAGAGAGTGGCTGGGCAGTCCAGCCACTCTATCAGCGAAACAGCCTACCGGAAACACAGCAGACAGGGTTGCCCAGGGTCCTGGAAGCCCTTTCTGTTGACAGAAGGTCCCCCCCAAAATGTCCACACCTGCTTTTTCTCAACAGCTCTCTGTCGACAGAGACGTTCTTCCTCGTGGCAAGTGGGGTCCAACTGTCAGCAAGAACTTACTGTTGACAGAACACCCTTAGGAATCTGGGCGCTCTGTGGGTTTTGTGGACAAAATGGCCGTTTTGCCAACAAAACCCTCTAGTCTAGACACAGCCAGAGTAAGGTGGTAGCAGTGGTTGTGTTTTAGACTTTTAAGACACTCTGATTTTCTTTAACTAGTACCATGGGGTGGACCTCACTTCCTGACGTGAACAACTAATTCTCTAGCATGAGTGAGCACACTGACAAAAACAAACTAGGTACTTATTCTGAGGAGAGGAAGCCAAATGATGTAGAAAGAACAGAGAAAATGGATAGATCCAGTAACAAGGGCCCCTGCCTAAAATGAAACAGGTCTTTGCCCATGAAAGCTTATGCTCCAAAATACCTGTTAGTCTATAAGGGCCACAGGACTTCTTGTTGTTTTTGAAGGCACAGACTAACTCAGCTACCTCTCTGATACTTGCTTAAAACAAGTCAATGTGGCCTCATCAGGTAGTCTCACACAACATATCTTCCTCTGTTGAATGAAAGGCTCTCTCCTATCTGCCACTGATCTCCATTCCTTTTACACCACAGTTCAGGGGTTTCTTTTCAGCAAAGCAAATATGATGAACACATTTACATGTTTCTGGATTTCAGAGAAGCAACCAAAAGAACTAAGCTCTGGCTTCAGCCAGTCCCAAGAGACTACATCCTGTTTCCACTGACTTCTGCAGGACCAGGATAAGATGCAATGTGTTCATGTGAGATGCCCCAGTCAGTCTGGCATCCCTTCATGAATATTTGAAGAGCTGAATATTTCTTTCTGTCTAGAAGCATTTCTATATTAGCTGTCCCTGGGAAATCTAAGTGCTATTTCAGTGTCCATAACAATGTTCCCTCTATTTTTTCCCCATCTATGTACTGATTTTTTCCATCCATGGGTGAAATAAATTTTTATGCACATTGAGACATGCAGATGTGCATCACCAGTAGAAACAAAAAACCTAACTATAGGCACTCTGCTAATCAGTTGGGCAGCATTTCATTCTCTCCCGAGGGGCTGCACAAGTGCAACATCGGTATAGTGGGCAAGCCCTCTCAAGCCACAGTGGAGTTTGTGAGCCATGAAAGATGTGTAACAACTACTGACCATTCTTTTAAAGCTTTCCCTGTAACTCATCCTTGGATGTGTTATGCACTGATCCGATAACCCAAAAGCAGCTCCAAGTCAGCCACCGACTTGCCATACATACACAGCCACACATACCATTTTTGTCCTCCCCTTATCCTCCATGTCTTCTCTGCTGTTCCCAGAAGCTGTCTGAGGAATCTATTGGAAGGTATTTATGGATGCTTTGGAGACACGGGTTGGGTTCACTCCTAGAATTCCATGCAGCTATTCACAGAAGTGGTACGTTTGTGGCAATGACCCAGAACGTCCATTTGCTTCCTTTGCTTTCCGGTATAATGGCCTGAGCTCCTTTATTTTCGTGCGGCACTGCTGGGCATCTCTGATATATCTTTCCACCATGCCCTGTGAGATCTTAGCACAGATGTCTGTGTTTCTTTTGCAGCTTTGTAGTTCTGCCAGGACAGCTTCAGTCCCTCCCCCACCTCCCCCAACGCTACAGCAGTAAAGTCCTGGATCTCCTACAAGCTCCATGCTGGAGATTGTCTGCAGCCCTGGGAATTCACAGCCAGATGTCCTGCTGAGGTGTGCCAGCTACTCTGCTCACCATGTTGGCCAAATAGGAAATGAAATTAAACTTGTCCTGGTCCATTTTCTACACACCTGGAGTGCAGCAGAGCTGAAAGTGGTGGCCAGAGTTGTCACATTGTGGCACTGTGAGATGCCTCCAGGAGGCCAAGAATGTTGAATTTCACAGTCTGCGCTACCCTAAAGTCAACCATGCAAGGCTGAGTTTGGTGTTACGCCTCGTGAAAAGCAGGAGTATCAAAATCAAAATTAAGTTGTAGGTGGGTCCCTTAGGAGCCCTTAAAGTCAGTGGAATGAAACCTGTAGTGTGGACTGATTGCTTAGGTTGATTTTTCTAAGTCAGCTAGATTCAACCTAATTGCCTATTGCAGACCAACCCTCAGAGTTCCATGTCCCATTGTGCTGACTATGGTGCAAAACCCAAGTCAGCCTCTGGCCACAAAGAACTTATATTCTCAAAACCAGACCACGGAAACACTGACCCACATTTAACTTTACTATCACGAACAAATCTCAAGAATCAAGAACTTTGAACTACTTAGACCGTTAAATTAAGCACGTGCATAAGTGTTTGCATGATCAGGGGATACAGTATAATGTGGCTACAACAGAAATGATAAGCATAGGTAAGGATATATTATAAGCCAATATAAATTGTGGTATGTATCAGGGCAATGTGCTTTTAAACATAACTCCTTCCACTCTTTATATGTGCTATGAATGCTAGAAATACCAGCTGTAACAACTGAACCAGACAATCTACTCTCATCTGAGCAATTACCTTGGGCACACCTAGGGAGGGAGCCAATACAGGAGAACACAAACACATGCATACAGTGAAGTATAGTATTTGCTGTGGTGAGGCCAAACCAGTTTCTTAGTTTAGTACCTTTCAGTAATTGGATAGTATCTCTTAAGTCAGCGCCAGCCATGCAACTAACGTTCACCTGCCAAATGCACAACTTTCATACAGCCTGACAGATTAGCCTATTTTGGCTTGAAGGGTGAAGATGACGGAAGGCAGCAGTGCAAAAAAAATTGGAGGGCCAGGAGAACATGCCTTCATTTCTATGTGCCTGCAGCTTGGGCTTATCATTGTCTCCTTTTCATTCTCCCTTTCTGGTTCAGGCTAGCACAGAATATTTTACCTGTAGCATGTCAGATCAGATGATCTGAGCTATCAGCTTTCATTAACAGCAGTTGCCAGAGAAAGCTCATTTCTGCAGCGTTGCCAATATTGCAAAAATATTTCCCAGAGGATTATTTTTTAAATTAGTAAGTCGGGTTTAGCATTGCTGGGGCCCCACCTACAAGTGAGCAGAGTGGAAGAGTGCAAGCATTCTGGTTCATTTTAGGTTCTTCTCTCACCATCTCAAGATAAGGAACTAAAAAGCTGCACATGACATACAGCAATGGAAAGAAAGCATCCTTTTATGAAACCACAAGAGGGCCAAAACACTGCTATACCTTGAAGACAGCTTCACTTCTGGCTACTTAGCAGCCCTTTCCATCTTAAGTGAACCCAGTAACCCCACTCCTGCCCCCCAGCACCATGATCTGCTATCACTCAGGATATGTCTACACACCTCCCAGACCAGGACCATGATTTGTGTTAGCAGCACTCATGCTACTAAACTAAATATAATAGCTGTGTAGACCTTGGCTTTCATACTGTAACTTGCGCCAGACCTCAGCTGTCAAGGTCCAGTTGCTCCAAACTCCAGCTTGGGCCACATTTCAACAGCTAGTTTTATCTATGGTCCTGTACTGGTAGACTCACTCACATACCCTAACTTCGTAAGATTTGTGATCTAAGCTCCTCAGGGTGAGGACCATTGTTACCTTCTTTTCCAATAATCCAACACCCACTTAGCAAATTTCAGGGTGTCATACAAATGGAGAGCCATGCCACTATCTAGAATAGGCCAAGATCAGTAAGATATGATCTAATAAAGGGACAAAGGAGGATAAAATTGGTGTGGGAGAGGGAGAAGAGTTCAGTGCAAAAAAAAAAAAAATACTACTGCTGCCCATTCATAAGCTTCTGCTGACAATGGCAGAAGTACATTTACAAAAAGTGGGCCTATGTATTACTCCTTAACAATCCTGCTACAGAGCATCCACTAGCTGATACTTGCTTCCAGCAATTTAAGATGCCTCCACTAATGAGCTCCATTGAGTATGTGAACTGAACGTGCATTTCACCTCACAACAGGTCTAGCCTTTTGTATGGGAATTTTATTCCAGTGTGTTGTCATGGGACTGTGATTGAAAGAGTGAGTCATCTTTTGGTCTGACAGAGAAGAGAGATTTAATCTGATTTGTTTTGTTTTGTCAAAGTACATTCCACAAGCATTAGCTATATTAACTTGGCTAGCACCAAGGGTAGTTTTGTAGATAGAGTGGGATTCTGAACCTCTTACTACAGATTTTGCAGCACTTTTAAGGAAGCTAGTCAATGAGTGAACACATTCAGCTATAACGAGAAGGAACATGTGATTCTCCCTTTCCTGCTTCAGAGAAGCTACAGCCACATTCACTGATAACAGTCATAGCACACGCTAGGAGATATGACAAGAACAGGGTATCAATATCATAATCACTGATTCAGCTCTTTATAGGACTTCCCTGCCTGGTGTTTCTTATGAGTATCTATACATTTTGAAACTCAGATTAACTGTGAATATTATCTGCCATTCTAAAATGTGCATACATTATAAGGCCAAAGGAACCAAAATGTATAAATTGCTGATATAGAGATTCTTCATAGAAGAGTAGGACTGGAAGGGACCCCGAGAGGCCATCGAGTCCAGCCCCCTGCCCTCACGGCAGGACCAAGCACTTTCTAGACCATCCCTGAAAGCCATCTATCTAACCCCTTCTTAAATATCTCCAGTGATGGAGATTCTACCACCTCCCTTGGCAATTCGTTCCAGTGTTTGATCACCCTGACAGTTAGGAACTTTTTCCTAATGTCCAACCTGAACCTCCCCTGCTGCAATTTCAGTCCATTGCCTCTTGTTCTATCCTCAGAGGCAAGGAAGAACGAGTTCCCTCCCTCTGCCTTGTGACACCCTTTTAGATACCTGAAAACTGCTATCATGTCCCCCCTCAATCTTCTCTTTTCCAAACTAAACAAGCCCAATTCTTTCAGCCTTTTCATGTTCTCTAGACCTTTGATCATTCTCATTGCTCTCCTCTGGACCCTCTCCAATTTTTCCACATCCTTCCTGAACTGCGGTGCCCAGAACTGGACACAATACTCCAGCTGAGGCCTAACCAGCGCAGAGTAGAGCGGGAGAATGACTTCTCGTGTCTTGTTCACAACACGCCTGTTAATGTTCATGTTGTGTTCTAGCCATTTTAGACCTCATACTCAATTGTATTACCTTGTTCTAATTTACATGTTAGCTCATCGGCAAAGCTACTAAAGAAAATTCAATCCATATTACCTCAGAATTTGCATAATCATGACAATCAGGACCATTAAAATTATAAATATTGCTTTATTAAATTAAGTTAATCAAACTCCCAGAAAGGAATTATATGATTTCAGATACAGAATTCAATGAAGGAAACTCATTGCTGTCTTTATAGTTTATCTAAATACAGATAGGGAGAGGCCGTAAGGAGTCCAGCTGGTCCAAGAAAAGGCAGGGAAAGGGCAAGATCCCTGAAGGGACATAAGATTCAGAAATATAAAAAAGTCCTACAATACAATTAAATTAAGAATTCAGTGATGTGTTGTAAACTGGAACTGCAAGAATGGACCATATTATTCAGCAGTTTCCTTAACATTATGAACTGTGGACAGAATAAAAACGTAGCTTACACATCAGATCTCAGTTTGTCCTCCTTCCATCTCCTCCCTCTCCAAACAAAAAACAACATAAAAAGTTAAGAGATCAGCCCTGAACTGTAAGGGCAGGAGGAAAACTTGCCTCCATAAATACTAGAAATTCCCCAGTCCCGCATCTATTATATAAAGTACCTAGCTGTTCTAAGTCAGATTCAAGTGCAACAGGTGGTTGAGGCAAAACCCAGAATCTTTTTGTAAGAACTGATACTGTACTACAGTAATTTGGAAGAGACTAACAAGCATTCAGAGCAGCAACTAGGCATCAGTGCTGCTGTACCATTGATGTGATTTGCCAGCAGAAAATTAAGATGTCTCTATTTCCAAAAATTGAGGACATTCATTTCAATCTGGGGTAATCTAACCTTAGTGCAAAAACAGATGCTATGACAGCTTTAGCAAAGAGAGGTGATGCATCTTTATTAAGGCCAATATTCTTGTTCAGTCATCACTGTCGCTTCCAGAGTCACTCAGCTGCAAGTCATTTCCTAAAATAGAAGACAAAGTCAGGTGAATGAAATACAATAACTATTTTTCCATCAAGAAAAGTTGTTTTCCCCACCCGCACCGCTCCCAACCATCCAGTATTTTCTACATCTACAGAGATCCAAGATGTATGTGCAGCAGTTGGACCCAATGTTCTAGCAGAGAAGAACAAGTTGTACCATAGAGCGAATGGAACCGCAACGTGCAATTACGGGCGGAGGGCAAGTTCAGCTCAGCCAGGAAGATGGCAACCCATGTTTGCCACAGTTTCCAACATGTAAATTGGTGATGCTGTATGCAGCAGAAACAATTCCCAAACTAAAAACAAGGACGCAAAAAACGGGAGGTGCTGACCAAAATCGCCAGCTAGGAGAGGGAGGCAAAAAAGGTAAAAGGAAGAAGAAAAAGTGAACCTATTGCTGGCATCAATGTTACTTTATATAATAATTCTATGACAGATGTGGATGGACATTACTATTTGTGAAGCTGAACTGAGATACAGAAAGTGAGAGAACCGGTGAAGTTGTACAGAATTGTCATCAATGTTTTTTTTACTGAAGTAGAATGCGTGTACTGTGCCTGACATTGTGTAACAGTATTCACAGAACCTCCAAATCCAAAAGATAAGACAGTTTTGTAAGTTACATATAACAGACAATTTTGAAGAAGTGGAAACTTGATCCTTAATATGCAGATGTTTGGTTAAAAAAACAAAAACAAACAAACAAAACAAAAAAACCAAAACCAGTTCAGTTTATGTGGCCTGGATATCTGAAGTTGGTTGCCTTAGTACAAAATGTATTTGTGCAGATAAAGAAATACATTTTATGTCTGGATCCTATATATCATTGTACTAGGGAAATTTAAAACATAGTTATCATTACTCTATACATTTCACTTTTTAATGATTCACAAATGTTAAGCATAATAATGAAGGCAAATTACAGATCCTGCTTTAGGCAGGGGACTGAACTAGATGACCTCCTGAGGTCCCTTCCAGTCCTAGAATTCTATGATTCTACTGGAAACTTAACACCAGAACATTTGATAGATTTAAACACTCATCTGCTATTAACTACCTGAGTGATAGTCTAAGGTGCTACTCATTTGTGTGATGTTTGAAAGCCATGCACTGTTCATACTCAACCCACCATAAAAGGAGTTTATGTATAGGAATTAGTGCAAGAAGACCACAGCAGATTAGCTAGTTTCCTCATCCACCTTTTGATACTCTATCAGCAGGAAAGGTGTTGGGGAAATGCAGTTTCATTAAAAAAATAAAATAGTATACAAGTTATTGTTGTCTGCATAGATCTAAATGATTCTTGCATCTGTTTAAGAGCAAAGTAGTATGCAAGATGAAAACGCACTATATGCGCACACCTTAAAAAAAACACAGGACAAGCTGTGGAGCAAGACAGCAAAACAAATGATCAAAGGAAATATTTACGTATACTGTCACTGAAAAATCAATGGCAGTTGTTTTTAAATGCGACACCAGACACATGATTATTGAGAGCTTGCAACAGTTCTAAACATAGCAGAACGTAAGTTCTCCCTGCCATTTTTTCCCCCTCAACTAGACAACTTTTCTACCACTCCCCACCGCCATCTCCCACACAGGTTGAAATTAGGGCCTGATCTACTCTAGGGATCAAAGTCAATCCCAGATACTCAATTCTAGCTATACCATGTGCCTAACTAAAATTGATGTATCAGGATCAACTTTCATCCCTGGTGTAGATCAGGGATTTTAGGGCTTGCACCAACGTCCCTTACTCTACTTATCAGTGTGGAGTACCAGGGTCTATGGCCAAGGCGAGAGACTGATTTTGCAGTATCTTCACACACACACACGACAGAATCGATCCCCGGAAGATCGACTGCGGTGCGCTAAGTCCCCCAATACCTCCTGTAAGTATAGGCATACCTAAGGGATATTGTCAACAGTAAATGTATATTTTTATAGATGCGTTAGTTGTACTGCATAAGCCCTTCTATTCCGCTGCCAAATAGGTAGTTATAGAGCTGTGTTTTAATAAAGGAAACAAGAAAAGAATCTTTCCTGGTTTTGCTGTTTGAAATGCTAAACAAATAGGAAAGCTACCAAGGAAACCAACGATATACAAAGTACTCACAAATGCTCCTAACTTTGTCAGTTACTGCAATCTTCAGTACAGTACGGTCTCAACATTCGTGAGGGTTCCATGTTGAGAACCCTTGTGAATGTTGAATATCACGAATATGGCTCCCGCTAGGAGCCCAGCCACTGGCACTCCTGCCAGGAGCCCTGGGGAAGCAGCAGCTGCCGGCGCTCCGTGTCGCGGGGGAAGCGGCCACCGGCGAACAACTCAATTTGCGAACATTAAGTTTGCGAATGTTGAGACCCTACTGTATTATGTAAGAGGGAAGATGAGAAGAAGGGGTCAGTATAAAGTGGGAGAAGGGGTGCATGGATGTGTACCTCCAGATTGGTAGATCAGGGCTTTTCAGGTAAGAGTGATTGAAGTCCCTTTAAACAAAACTTTTTTTTCTGCACTGTGTCCTTGGCAAGCTTTATCACTGAAAATGGTTACAGGATGGCCCTTTGCACCAGGGCACCGAACACTCTGTCTGTCTCAGAGTTTTTAATGAAATGGGATCCCCAGCATCTTTTCTGCTGATAGAGTATCAGAAAGTGGAAGGGGAAGCTAGCTAGTCCACTGTGTCCTGCCTGCATTAATTCTTGCACACAAACTCATTCCAGCTGGTGAGACGAGTGTCAGTAATACAAGGCTTTCAAAGATCACATAAGTGATGTAGCACTAAGGCTACGTCTACACGTGCACACTACATTGAAATAGCTTATTTCGATGTAGCGACATCGAGATAGTCTATTTTGATGAATAACGTCTACACGTCCTCCAGGGCTGGCAATGTCGACGTTCAACTTCGACGTTGGGCAGCACCACATCGAAATAGGTGCTGTGAGGGAACGTCTACACGCCAAAGTAGCACACATCGAAATAAGGGTGCCAGGAACAGCTGCAGACAGGGTCACAGGGCGGACTCAACAGCAAGCTGCTCCCTTAAAGGGCCCCTCCCAGACACAGTTGCACTAAACAACACAAGATCCACAGAGCCGACAACTAGTTGCAGACCCTGTGCATGCAGCATGGATGCCCAGCTGCAGCAGCAGCAACCAGAAGCCCTGGGCTAAGGGCTGCTGCACACGGTGACCATAGAGCCCCGCAGGGGCTGGATAGAGAACGTCTCTCAACCCCTCAGCTGATGGCCGCCATGGCGGACCCCGCTATTTCGATGTTGCGGGACGTGGATCGTCTACACGTGCCCTACTTCGACGTTCAACTTTGAAGCAGGGCGCTATTCACATCCCCTCATGGGGTTAGCAACTTCAACGTCTCGCCGCCTAACGTCGAAGTTAACTTCGAAATAGCGCCCAACACGTGTAGCCGTGATGGGAGCTATTTCGAAGTTGGCACCGCTACTTCGAAGTAGCGTGCACGTGTAGACACGGCCTAAGACTACAGCAGTGAAAAACCATCTGCTTGTAATGCAAGAGGCAGCTAGAAAGAACATATAGGATTGGAAGATTGTAAACAGTTTATTAAAAAAAAAAAAAAAAAAAAAAAAAACCACAAAAACACAAAATGTAGTCTCACTACTTGGTTATATCATTTTAAATCTTCTGCATTTTGGTTTTACATGAAAAACGCAGAGATAGCTTAAAATCTACTCAAATAAAAGCATTTTTTCCAAGGCAAGAAGGTGGCTACAGTTGAACTTGAAATCATGTAGTACTCAACATTTGCCTTTACCACTCTACCCTTCCAGTTCCCCAACTGCTGTTCTTGTCTCTGTCCCACAGTCCACCACAGAAAACAAGTAATAGCCTTTCACATGGTCACAGCCTTTAAAAGCCGTTTCCACATACCCAAGCAGGCCATCTAATGCTAATCATAGACAAACCAAGACACTCGTGCCAAGGTCTCCACAATAAGACAAGTTCTGTTCCCCTCCCAATGTTAGGAAAAAACAGAACCTGAAGTAAAACACAGCTCCATTTTGTACCCAGGCCTTGCAAAGGCCTACAACTTTCCAGACAGATTCTAACCTGCATGATCCCAGCATAAGTTTCAATATTGAGGCACCAGAGCTCTTGATATAAACCCTTGCATTGTCAGCATTTTGCAAAGCTTCAGCTGTATGACTTGAGTTATTTGACTAACCTCCCATGCCCCACAAAATTCAAGTTACCGTTAAATTTAACGTATCAATAGGACTGCACACAGAAAACCCCAACTAATCCTCTAGTGCCCTGACTCTGCAAACATGCTCATGCTTAAAATGTATGCATTTGAGTAGCCTTGTTGCAATCCATCCCTCAAGTGTAAAGATCACCAACCAGCACTATCTTAAGATTCCCTGTTTTAAACATATGTTTACATAAAAGATACTGTTTGAGATAGGAGAAATCTGTGTCGGATCCCTGATTCCTAACTCCTAGGACTTGAGTCCACAGGCTAAATGCCTTGCTTCTGCTTTCACTACTCCTCCTCCACTCCTGCTGTGCTTCTCAACTCCATGGGTGGTGCCTCAGAAGAGCATCTGGTGAGCCGTGCTCCTCACAGCAGTCAGGGTAGAGTGCCATTTCATCTCAGAACACTACTTTGTTATGGTGTGTTCAACATTTTAAAAGCGTCTGTTGGGAACTGGAAGCGACACAGAACTACAGAGCTGTTAACAGGTAAACTGGATTTGAGCTAAATTTTAACCAGTTTTATATCTAAACCAGCCTGAAGATTTAAACCACTCAAAGGCCAGAGGATCCACCTCCCTCCCTGCAGAGCTCTTCGGCCCCACAGAGACCCTGGGCTCCTTGCTGTGGTTTGGGTATTGCTGCTAGTTTCAGACATCAGAATGTTTCACTATGACAGTTTTAACGGATGCCATGAGCCACCTGTACTTGGGCGTAAGTCTTTCACTGAGAGCTCTGCCAGCTATGAACCAGCCATTAGTCAGTAAGACCGTACATTTGATTCTCCATTCTTTTTTTCTAAATGTGTGTAAAATGGCAAGTTTGAAAGTATTCTCATGTCTGACTGAAGGGACCGAGATATATGGAACTTTCTAAAACTAGGCTTCATATTACAATCAGTATTTGCTTTAGGCCAGTGGCAGGCAAAACAACCCACAGGCTGCATTTAGCCTTCCAGAACTTTGGATCTGGCCTCCCATGATCCTCTGGCCCACCACTATCCTGCAGCCCAGGGGACCCTTGTTTTTTTGTAAGTGTAGACACGGCCCCTGTGCGTTTCAACCTAACCCTTTTCACCTTATGCGTGTGGGGAGGGAGAGGGGGCTCCGCACACTGCCCTCACTCCCAGCACAATCATGCCAGCTCCCATTGGCCATAAACCAGCCAATGGGAGTTTCCTGGGCCATGCTTGCAGGCACATGCAAGTGCACGAAGTCTCTTTCCAACCCAGTGTGTGTATGGTACAGAGATATACATGGCCCCAGCAGCCAACTGCTTTGAACATCATGTGGGGACACAGCAGGCAAGGAGCCTGATGGAGGGTCACATTTCGCTGTGGCTGGGAGCTGCCTAGAATAAGCGCCTCCTGACCGGAGCCCGCCTCTGGCACTCCCCTTCACCTCCCTGCCCCAGGTCACAACCCAAACCTTTTGCCTCCCCCGCTGCCCCTGGTCACAACCCAAATTCCTGCACCTCATCACACCGTCCCAGACCCTGTACCCATTCCTGCTTCCCTTCTCCAGGTCAGAATCCTCTCCAATACCAAAATCCACTTCTGCACCAAACCTCCATTTGAAACCCCACACCTCCTCCATTAACATACAAAAGTGTGGCCCTGGACCACTTACAAAATTCTTGGAGCGGCTCCCCACCTGCCATCAAACATTATTGTCCATCACTACTTTAGGCCACGGAATTTGAACCAAAAATTTTAATCCTTTTACGTAATAATCCGATGTTTTCGGTCTAATCTTATTTTTGTGAAGAAAGTGCTATGTGAAAATAAAGCTTATAACAGAAACCTGATTGTAATCTTAGCTACATCATATACAATTGTAACTACCTCATTACCAATTTTCATTCTTTGCAGAAATGAAACACAAGACGAAAATATTTCATACACAGCATAAACAACCTAAAGAGCTTAAAAACTTCAGTGCACATTATCATTAAATGAAGGCCTATAACCAAGTTTTTCCAAACTTGGAGTCTGCAGTTAGGAATCTACTCTCTCATTCTCTTTTTAAAAAAAAAAAAAGCAGCCATTTTCAAACACAGTTTCAATGGCAGCAGTAGGTTCTCAGCAGCTCTGGAAAGGTAAACCATATTTATTTTGGTGCTTTGTTTGAAGACTTTTACCTAAGTCAACTGTTTGCTTGCTGCTATTCAAACCAGTGACATACCTCTTTCTGGGCAACAAGATTTATTTAAAAATTTCAGTTGGACTTAAACTATTTTACATTTGTCATAATTTTCTTCAAGCAAAACACACAGAGAATTAGTTTTGATTGCTAGCAGTCTCCCACCCTTCAACATGGACAAAGGTGTGAAACATCCTCCCTTCCCTACACACATAGGAAGGGACTGGCACCTTGTAACTTAGAAAAGCCTCTATGAATCACAAGACTTCTGAGTGTCGGAGGGTTAGCCGCGTGTGGCTAGGACAGTGGCCCTCATCCTTTCCAGACTACTGTACCCATGTCAGGGATCGGATTGGTCTTTCACATCCCCAGGTTTCAGCTCAAACTACTCGCTTACAAAATCAGGCATAAAACCACAGACGTATCACAGCACGCTATTTCTGAAAAATTGCTTACTTTCTCATTTTTACCATCTTATAAAATCACCTGAATATCAATATTGTTCTTACATTTCAATACGTACTTGCATGTAGAGCAGTATAATGAAGTCATCACCCAAACCCTTCCCCTGCCCTGATCACAACATCTTACCAAACAAACCCTGTACTCCTCCTGCCTCCCTCCCCCAGGTCAGAATCTTCATGCAGAATCACCTGCACGACCTTTTAGTTTGTACTGACTTTGCTAATGCTTTTTATGTAGCCTGTTGTAAAACCAGGCAAAGAGCTAGATCTGGGTTCTCAAAATTTTCACTGCATCAAGATCCCCTTCTGACAAGAAAAATGACTGCATGATTCTCGGGGATGGGGTGGGGATGGTGGGTATGGACTGAAGCTTAAGCCTACTTGAGTCCCTCCACCCTGAGTTGGTGGCCAAAGCAAAAGTCCAACCCCCACTACCCAAGGTGACAGGGGCCTGTAACCTGAGCCCCACCACCCTGGGTGGAAGCTCTCAGACTTAAGCACCAAGCAGCAAGGCTTGGGCTTTGACCCAAGACCCCAACAAGTCTAATGCCATCCCTGGCAACACCATTAAAACAGGCATGTGACCCACTCTGGGATCCTCACTCTCAGTTTGAGAGCCACTGATCTAGATGAGCTGATGTACCCCCTGGGAGAACTCTGTGTATCCCCAGAGGTACATCTACTAATTCAAAGGTTCTCAACCAGGGGTATAATGCCCTCTTGCAACTGAGTATTACCAGGACAATATTATTCCAGTATCATCTACTCAGGAAATCATATACATATGTTTTGGGAGTGCCTAGACAGTTCAAACATTTTCAGCACAAAATTACTGTCCTATAGTTCCAATGTATGCAATTGAGAGGGAGCCAGTACAGCCTATGACATTTTAAACTGCATCAGCTTTAATTTAAATACCCCTGCTGGGCAAGTAACTTTTAGCCCAACTTCTAATTCAGATCTCAACTGAATAATCAAACCCCAGAAGCTCTTCCCACAATTTTAATTACAAAAGAGACAGTTACAGAGTCTCTGGTTTCTCTTAACATTCCTGAAGCCAGAGATTGTTCTTTTTTTAGTGCACCGACTTCTGTACTTACTTAGTGTATTCATCATATGGCCACCAGTCTCCTGAGATTTGTTATGACTGGCATCCATGTCAGGGATGGCCTGTTGTGGTATGGCAGACATAGGCTGTGGTTGCAAGCAGGGCATTGACATAGGCTGGGAAGGCTTTGCCCCCTCATCTTCTGAATCACTAGAACTATTTTCACTGCTGGATGAAGAGGATGATGAACTTCTTGATTCAGATGAACTGTCAGAACTACTCATCTGGTCCATGACACTAGCCTCTGCCTTTAGCTCTGAAAATAAGATGTAGAATAACTGAGAAACAAAGGAACATGAGTCTCAGAGTTTAAAGGAGAAGACAACAAAGGAACTGCTGCTTATTACAAGGCATAAGTGACTGAATTGAAAGACACAATATCCAGGAGTGAAGTGTGGGATACGAGGAACCTGATCACTCTACTTGTAACAGTCCTTCACTCTTTGCTGTCTTATTATTAGGCCATGTGCTTCTTTCAGAGCAGAGATGCATTAGGCTTCAGATAAGGCTGCCAGCCAAGATGCTACCTCCCACACTCCAGTGGGCAGCAAACTCTAACTCAACCTTAATATCTATATCTGATTAAGAAGTCTCATTTTCAGACTTTTTTTAATATCTCTACAGATGTCTTATAGGAGTCAAGGGACAAATAGTGAAAAAAAGGAATTTTAGTGGAACATCTGAAGGTGCATCAGCAACAGCTGGTAGCCACTTTGCCAGGATAACCAACACGTATACATCAGTCCCGGGGTAGCCAACATGTGGCCTGTGGGCCAGAATCCAGCCTATGGAGCCTTTACATCTGGTGCCACAAAGCCGGCAGCGGTGCCATAGCTGGCTGTAGGGTGCAGGGTTGGCAACCTGAAGCGACAGAGCTGCATGCGGCTCTGCACGCTGCTGCCACAGACGACTCCTCTGGCTCCCTGCCCTGCCACACCGTGCTGAAATAATGGAACTCAATTTAATTGGTTTAATGGCCAGCAGGAGGGATCCGGTAGTTAAACTAATTAAATTGAGTTCCATTATCTCAGCACGACAGGGCTGGGAGCGCTCCGCACTGCAGGTGGGGGAGGGAGTAGGAGAAGTGGGGGGAGCCATTCAGGGCGCTGAGGAGGAGGAGGCGGCCATGGTGAAAGAGCAGCAGGGGGCAGCAGCGCACAGCTTGTGTCTGAGGTACGCTTATCCTGAGCTTGGGGCAAGGGAGGAGTTAAACCCGGGGATGGGAGAGGGGAGGGCTTGGGGCTATTTTGTTATTCGGCACCCAGAACATATAAAAATTGCTATGTGGTCCCTGAAGCAAAAAAAGTTGGCCACCCCTGGTCTAGACATTTATTGTTCTTAATCCCAAATTAAGCATTGTGGGATACCTGCAGCAATTACCCATATTTTAAAAGTTATGGAACAGTTTCATTAAATCGTTGTTAATTCTTTTTATAGGACTATGGAAAAATTTAGAACAGCAAAAAGGAAACCATCCAGACCCCAGCACATAATTTACTGTGGCCAAACAAATAAATCTGATTGGCAGCACATAGGGACAGGGCTTTGGTGACTCACTCAGAATTGGTTTTAAAACAAACAGACCATGGAGAAAAATTCTCAGGTTTCTCACGCACTTGAGCACCACTTTCTTCTGCAAACGTAGGGACTTTTAATTGCCTTTTTGTGGCGTAAGACACTCTGGTCAAAGTTGGTGTAAATCACAAAGAAAAGGCACCCATATATTGAGAGAGATCTGTGGAAAAACTGTTTAAAAGAATGCCGAGCACCTTTAATGGCCAATATCAATTCATATTAATAAAACTACCACCTGTTAGCATTAACATAGCAAGTCATTATCATCTGCTTTTTTCTCCTCCACCATTAAAAGAAAAGAAGTGCCTCTCCTACTGAATTAAAAATAAAAAGGTTGCTTCTGAAAAACTCTCCCAAAAACACAGCATATGGCATTGTTCTCAAAGACAGGATTTATGCAAGTGTTTGATTGTCTCTGAACCATACAGGGAATCACTTCTGCAGGTCTGATCTGATCTGGAAGAGTAAAGCGCTGTTTGAATCTCTCCAACCACATTTACGGGACAACAAGCTCATACAAATTCAGCGTTTTAGTCAAAAGAGCTATAAAGCATTTTAACCAAAGGTTGTTGTTTGCAAAGGACAAAGAATGAGGAGGGACAGGTTGAGTGAGAAACAAGTGGGGCACTGGCCGATACAGTTTCAATGCCACAGCTCTACCATGGAGCCAGTAGCTTAAGAGAGCAGCAGTAGCAGGACTCAATGAGAACTAAAGCAATGCTCATCATGACCGTCAAAAAACTATGAACTGATTTAAGTCTCAGCTTTAAATGGTTTCCAATAGTGTTGGGTTGCTTCTCTCCTCAAGACAGCAATTAAACTACAGAGGACGCTGCCTATGTAGCAGCGTCTAGCGTGCACTTCGTTGGCTCTCAACTTTGCACTGGCATGTCTGCAAAACTTTGGAAACAGTAAATGGCACGGTTGTAGTTTACCTCTCTCGATGTCATCCATAGGAGAGGATGGAGACATCTTTTCTTTCGGTGGAGAATTTTTAACATTATTTGGAGTCTTACTGGCATTTCGCATTTGCTGCTGTTGCTGCTCAATACGAGATTGAACCTTACTGCTTCCTTCAGCTCTGTACAAAAGGGCAAAACATTTAAATTGATTCCAGAAAACAATATTTAAACAAAATAAGAACTACACGCTAGTCTGAGCTGTGTGTGCAGCTATTTACCATGTTTTTCTAAACTGTATTACTACAGCTTTAGGTTTCTAATGCTATTAGAGTGGTACCCAAAAACTTTCTAATTAGATGACCTACCAAGCGTGTTTTGTTTTGTTTTTTGTGACACACTATTACACGTCTGTACCCTCCATCCCAGCACAACCCTATTCCTGACTTGGTCCTCAGGACCAGATTTGAAAAAGTGAAATTTTGCTGAAAGCTTGGTATGCATGTTCGGCTATTTCTAAGGACTTGCCTAAATGGTATGTTGGTGCACATCAGCCAGGGTGTGAATTTGAGTGCACATGTATCATGCAATAACAGGCTAAGTTGTCCCTGCTGGTTCACACTAAAAGTTCTCTACTGTGTGCAGACATAGCCTTTTTCAAACTGTACTAAAGGAACATGCACTAAGGTCCACATGGCCAGCGAATACACAACATGTTGGTATGCTGAAGACTAGACACCCCACCTGGTGTACGCCAAAATACATGTACATAAGCCCTAAACCATTTTCATAATGAGTTAGAGACACAGCAGTTTCTTCTGTAGTCACCTACCTGGTTTTCTTCACAGTGATGTTACTGCTAAGTTTTTCTAGTCGACATTCTCCAGTGTCATGATTGATAATTAAGATACATTCCTTTAGATAAGGTTTTTTGGAGCCCTTGAAAACTGTTACTGGTGGAGTTGAACCCTATTTAAATTGGAAACATATCTAATTAGCATTATTTCAATAGACTTATTTGTATAAACAGTGAAAGAGCCTTTACAATAATAAAAACTACCATCACAACTGATCATTTATAGCCTTTTAAAATCTGTTACCAACTAATTCAAGTGAAACTCAGATTAATAGTAAGGAAGGATGACATCATGTCCCTGTCCCTGCCACTGACTTCAGTACAGCTTCCGTTCCACCCCAGCTAGTTGGAAATAAGCTACTAATCTCAAAATCCAGTTGCTAACAGACACACACGACAAAACTACCATTAAAAACTAGAACTGTTGTTGACAATATCAGAAGAGCAATCTGGGATTACAGGAGAATAAATTATCCTTCTCAGTGGGGGTGCCCTCCCACCACTTTGGGATTGTGCCATAATGTCAAGCCAGTGTCTGCACTGTACTTGTTTTACAGACAGAGAATTTTAGGGTTGTCAATTACAGCATATTTGCAGCACAATGAATTCACTTAATGTGACAGTCTAATTACTCAACCTTTGCAATTCTGCATTTGCTGGTGTGTTTATTTCTGTCTCCATGCTTTAAAGAAGTACAGCCTTGAAACAGCAGCAGCCTGAAAATGCGGAAACCCTTCTACTTTCAACAGATACGGTTATTCAGTAAGAAAAGCCTTTACTTTTCCCCACTCAAGGGCACCATTCTGGGAGTGGGGTGGGGCAGCAGCCACGCATAATAGGGCACTGTTTGCTCTTCTTTCTGTTCCCCTGATGATCAGGGAGAGTACACAAATTGTGAGAGTTAGTCCTTTGCCCTCTCCCCTCAATGGCCATGAGAGAGTACCTGCACACAAGCATGCATTTTCCCCTTGTTCCTGGACAGTCAGAGGAATGGGAAGAACAGCCATTATGTCCCATTACATCCCATTATGCAGGACTGCTGCCCCCCTCCCAAAATGGCACCCTTGTCTCTGCCCTGTAAAAATATTTAGCCCTTACCTCAATGTTTGGCAGTGTTATTGTCACCTGTTCACCTTTGCCAACTTCAAGGTCTCCTTCAGAGGATGTGTCAATAGACGCAGGCTTGAAGTCATCTATGAATTTAAGAAAAAAAAAAAACCAAAATAAAAACAAAAACACAAAACCACCTGATTTTCGTAAGTCCCTTAAATACCAACACACTTTTAACAAAATCTAAAGGTGGTGAGTTTTGGAAGGTATTTAAAAATCAATGACTTATTATCTTTGCTTGTGTAGCATCCACAATTACCTTAGCAGATTTTTTCACAACCCACAGATGTCACAGTCCAGATAGTTTTCCTGATATTCAACCTACATTTCATCAGGTTTTGGTGTTAGAGCTCTTCAAAAATAATTGAAAAAACTTTTATTTTGATTAATAAGGGAAGTTTTTCTGTTCATCTCACATTCACCAAAAAAATAAAAGTGGGATGGGCAAGCCAGCTTGCTGATACTTGAAGGACCACCCCCCCCCCCCCCCCCAAAGATACAGAATTAGTTTCAGGTTGAGACTGACCCTAGAAAACTTCAGCCCAAACATGGAGGTTGAAGACAGCTGTGACTAAAAACAGGACAGTAGACTGGAAATACATATGCACTCTCTAACTACGGCATGCTCCTACTCTATTAAAAGTATTAAAGTCAAAACCATATACTCTGGCAAGGTTGTGCCTGTTGTTTTTAAGTACATATATTTCTCTCTAAAATGGAATCATTAAAAGCCACCAGTATATACTTATTTTGGTCTCCTTTATTATCAGTCATTCTCAGAAGCCTAAAAATGTCTCCATTTGTGCTGATATGGACTTCTCCCTTTTGCATGTTTCAAAGAGTTGGTAAACTAGAAATGAACATTATTTTGTTTCATCAGGTAGTCAGCCCTGCTAACACAGCTCACATAATTTATTTCCAGGGTCCTAAACAAGCTCCAATAGTTACAGGCCTCTGAGCAGCACTTTACCAACCCTAAGCACCTCAGTTCTGGACCTTATTGTGGTAGGAATGAGCCTATGTCTGTCTTCAGGGGGTCTTGTGTGTAACTAGCACTGTGGCCCACCTTTCCAGTAATGGGTGACTCAAGAAGTGTCCAGTCTACCTACTTGTAAGAAGTGTAACAGCTAGGATTACAATAAGAAAGATTAGAGGAAAAATATGGCTTTTCTGTTTATTTTGTGCATTTCAGAGCACTCAGTGTTGCCGGTTTCCTCGTGTTTTTCTTCAGAATGTCAGGGAAGAGAAACATTTTGAAAAAGAAAAAAGGGATTGTAAACCCACAAAAAGTCAGCAGAAAAACTTAAGGCCAGGTGGAATACTAGAGCCTATTTCTACTTTTCTTTTTAAAGGTGCCGAGCAAATTGCAAGTTACAGCACCCCTTTAAACGCACTCTCAGCTTTTAGGTTCCTTTTACACCCTCCTCCTCAACAATGTGGGCACATCTATGAAATATGATTCAATGTGCTCACAGAACATACATTACCCATCTCGTCTCACTATGTGAGAGCACACAGGAGAATCTCCAGAGAACATGTGAGACGCTGAACCTTGGGGATCATTCTATAAATATTGAGACAGCAGAACAAAAGCGGCAGCCCTAAATTACCAGAACTATAATCCTAACAGCATTTGTTTCCTAGATACCTTCAGAATCTGTGAGAACACACCTCTCAAGGATAATAGTTATTATGTACTCAGGAAGGGCATATGAGCTTTGAGGCAATACTACTTTTAATTTATGATTGTTGAAAGCCCTGCCCTTGCCAAGGACAGGGCTTCAGTCCAAATTGAGAGATTTTTGTTGCATTGTAACAAGACACTATTATTTCCCATAAATATACCTTTAATGCATGTTACATGAACTTAGTGCCCACAAAAGGAAAAACTAGATGAAAGACACAGGCACGCAGTGTGAACTTCACCCTAAACTTTACTAGCCACACACCTGCTCATTAGTATAGCTCAGAGTCTCTCATGAACGATAACTGCAACCTGCTGTAAATTGTATGATTTTATATTCAAGATATTGGATTAGAATTTAAGAGACCTACGTTCAGTTCCCAGCTCTGCCACAAACTCCCTTTGTGACTTCAAGCAATTCACTTGATTATCTGTGCTTCAACATTTCATATCATGGCTGTATATTACATCCCTTTCTCTCATCCCTCTGTTGCTTCTTTGGATTGTCAACTCTACAAAGGTATGAACTGTTTCTTACCAAACGCCTATACACTGTCTCCCTCAATGGGGCCCTGCTATTTGTTAGAGGCTCTAAGTCAGTAGTTGGGAACCTATTTTCTATCAGGGGCCACTGACCCAGCCTGAAGGGCACTTGTACGAAATAAATAGGCAAACAAACAGGTTACAGGGTGTCAGGAAGGGTGTTAATTTCCTCTGATGTATGACCGGCCAAGCAGTTCCATGTCTGGGGGGAGATGAAGTCCCAGGGGTGTGACCAGACAAGTAACAGCAAGCTCAGGTTAAGGGAAATACAGATGCACTGTGGATATGACCAATCAGTCTGTGCCATGCCCTGAGTGGAGAAGTAATGCTCCGGCAGGGGTGACAGGGCACCAGGGGATTCAGAGATCCCCTGGGTTATGACCTGCCAAGCAATGACATGTCCAGGGAGTGGACCATGAGCAACGCTGGGGTGCGATCAGCCAAGTGAGCAATGTAGCTACATCCACACTACATTCCCCTTTTGAAAGCGGAATGCAAAGGAGCGAGATTGAAAATGCAAACGAAGTGCTGACTTACAAATCTCACATGTCATTTGCATAATATTGTGCAATCACATTTTCAGAAGAAACTATTTCTAAAGAAAAAACAGCTGTGGAGATGGGGTTCTTTCGAAAATAAACCCCATTTTCCAAAGAACCCTTCTTCCTGAAACAAAACAGGGAAGCGTAGGGTAGATGTAGCTTGTGTGGGTGGGTGGGGGGAGTTGTCACAGAGATTCCAGGTGGATGCTGATCTTCTTTGAGCTATGACCAGTGAGGCAGTGCCATACTCCAGTATAGCGAGAAGTCAGAGAAGTACTGGGAGATTCTGAGCACCCCAGGGTCGTGGGGTGACGTGTGTGTGTGTGTGTGTGTGTGTGTGTGTGTGTGTAGGAGACATCACATGGATTTCAGGAGGATGCTGACCATGACCAGCCAGGCACTGAGTGGCAGGTGTGAAGGGAAAGGAGGAACAGGGATGCCAGGAGGGTGCCAGGCTCCCCCACAGCTGTTGCCAACCAGGCTCTACCAGGTGGGGAGGACACAAGGGTGACAAGAGGGTGCTGATCTCCTTGAGGGCTGTGATCAGCCAGGTGGTGCCAGGAGAGCGCTGTTCTCCCTGGGGCTGTGACTAGGCAGGCAGTACCAGGGGGGCTGGGGGCACCAGGGAGCCAGGAGGGCGCTGTTCTCCCTGGGGCTTGACCAGCCTGGCAGTACCAGGTGCGAAGGGCAGCGGGGTGGCAGGAGGACGCTGATCTCCGCCGAGCTGTGACCAGCCACGTGCTGCCTGGCCCGGCGATCGCCCGGAGACACGGCCAATCAGGTCCCGGGGGGTGGGGTAGGAGGTGTCCGGGGGAATGACCAGCCAAGCCCCCGGAGACGGATGCCTAACTCCGAACGGGACAAGCCCCGGGTGCCCAGACCGCCACCGCCGCCCCCTCCCCCCGGCGGCCGATCCCCGTCCCGCACTCACAGCGGACGGTGTGGAAGGCACAGCGCGGCTGCTTCTCGAAGCTCTCGCCCAGCTTCAGCACACGCTCCTTGGGGTCAAAGAGCTGCGGGGCCGCCCCGTTCATAGCGGCTCCCCGAGCCGCCTCACACCATCGGGACACAGGGCAGCCCCCGCCGCCGCGGAACATGCCCTCAACGCCGGGGGCGGAGCCACGCCCACACAGCCCCCTGATTGGAGGTTGCTTTTTCCTGGCTCCGCCCACTGCTGGGGGGAGGGTTAGCGCCGGGATTAGGAAACGCCCACCCAGTACCCCTACTGGCGGCTGCTTCTTAGCTCCGCCCTGATCATGCTTTCGTCACTCATAGGGCAGAAGCCGTTACGGCTGGGTCGTGACCCGTCGCGAGGCATCAGTGTTCCGTATGCGGATTTCACAGTTAAGGGGGGAGCAGGTTTCGCAGCTCTCTTGTCTGCGCGCTTGGCCTCTGGACGTGGATATGCAAATTACAGCCGCAGGGGTACGCTGCGGTTGGCTAAAGGCCTCTGTGACCTCATAGCTGGCAAGGCTGGGGCGGGCGGGGCTTGCGGCCGGCCGTTGCAACCCGGGCGGCGGTTGGTTCGGGCAGCGCGGGGTGGGGGCGCGTCCAGATGGTGAGGGATGCGAACCGCGCTGGGGCAGGGGTTGCAGTTTTATTGGGGTGCGGCATCAACTCCCCGGGGGAGGGGCTCTCCAGAGCTCTTGCTAGGCGGGGTCATAGGTGGGTTCCTCCCTCCCACCTCCGTGATGTCCCCCCACCCTGGGGACTCTCCCCCGTCCTTCCTTGGCCGCCTCCCGCCCCTTCCCTGTGAGCCTGGCCTCAGGAGCGGCGAGGCCCTAGGCCAGCTGGCACGGATGTCCTGTAAAGTGAAGGCGGAGGGGGCGGGCGTGCTGCCTCCGTGAGACTTTCCACGGACCTAGGGCCGGATCCTTAAGGGCAGTCAGGAGCCTAAAGGTAGTCAGCAGGTGAGCCATTGGCCCGGAGACCCCCTGGAGGACCTCTAAAACAACAAGTCCTGTGGCACCTTGTAGATTAACAGATATTTTGGAGCATAAACTTTCCTGGGCAAAGACCCGCTTCTTCAGATGCATGAGGATCTGTGCCTTCCTCCTGATGTGAGACCGTGTCTTACTTGTGGGTTTGCCCACAAGAGGCCAGCAATCCCCAAGGTTCCCTTTTAAGGATGAGTTCTGCAGAATCAGGGCCTTGCCAGTTTTTGTGGGTTTTTTAATGTAATGAGTTGACTAAGTGTGTGTGTCATCACTGTTCTGCATAAAATGGACCTGGAATTGCCCAAGTGTGTGCCTTATATGCATTCACTCACTCACTCACTCTTTGCCGGAGCAGTGTTAAGGTTACCTTTCAAAAGAGAGGAGACACCCGCCCCATACACACACATGCTGCCAGTAAGTAGAGTTGGGGTTACCTTTCAAAAAGGACACCCCTGAGAGGGAGTGTATGCAGGTACACTGGGTCTTTACCAACTCATGCATTAATGTATGATATATACTATGGGCTGGTCTACAGCAGCACCCTACTTCAAAGGGAGCATAAGTAGGGTGTTGGGAGTTTATTAATGAAGTGCTTCAGCACTTCATTAAGTACATTTTCCCCCCATGGCAACTTTGAAGTGTTAAATTTTGAAGTGCCGGCTCGCATCCTCAAATTTTTGAGGAATAAAGGGACTTTGAAGTACCCTGGCAGATGAGCCATGGCTAGGCAAGAGCTGTCACTTTGAAGTTTAACATTTGGAAGTTACCGTGGGGTGGAATTTGCTTACTTAAGTGCTGCATATGCACAGCAGAGCTTCATTAATAAACTCCCAACACCCTACTTACCATGCTCCCTTCGAAGTAGGGAGCTGGCGTAGACAAGCCCTTTAACACATTAGTACGACGTGAGTTGGTAGCTATAGATATACTCCTTCTCAGGGGTGTCCTTTTTATATGATAACCCTAGAAGTGTGTCCTGATTCGTGTTTTTGGAGGAAGACGAGCTGAGTTCTGTTAAGTTGCCAGGAACTTTATGTATATAGGCATGATAAAGAAAGGTGCATTTAATTTGCTTTTTTTTTTGAGGGAGACACCTTTATGGAGAACAAGGTGATAAAAAGAAAAAGAAGACATTTTGCTTGGCTTTTTGAGATGTGTTCCTATTCATCATGAGTCTTTAAAAACCAGCCTTCAATTAAGTCTCTTGCTGCCTTTTTTATTTTATTTTTTTTTTGGTCCTTTGTATGTTGGGGTTGTAGTTATTGAGAGGTGTGGCTTACTTCCATAGAATCATAGGGCTGGAAGGGACCTCAGGAGGTCATCTAGTGCAGCCCCCTGCTTCAAGCAGGCTCAACCCCAACTAAGTCATCCGAGCCAGGACTTAAAAACCTGTAGGGATGGAGAATCCGCCACCTCTCTAGGCGAGGCATTCCAACTTCCATGAATCTAATCCCTGTTTCCTTCGCATTAGAACATTCATTATTATTTCTATGACAGTAGTGCTTTAGGGCCCCACAACTCTCCAGGGCCCAAAGGTGGTAAACACTGTATAAATAATTATTAGGAGGTGGTCCATGCACCAAAGAGCTTGCAGCCTAAGCTAATGAGGTCTCTCTCCAGCACTGGGGTCTAAATAAACAAAACACATAACAAGAGAAAGGAAGTATTAATCCTGTTTTATAGATGGGAATTGAGGCACAGAGAGATTCAATTATTTACTGAAACTTACAAAGAATCTCTCACAGAGTTAGGAATTCAGATTGTGTGAGCCCCTTTTGAGTTCCTTAGCCATAAGACTGTGCTTCCTGATTTTTTTTTAAGGAACAAGTGTCAACATTCTGGAGCCATCTCTACCATTCAGTCTCCATGATGAATGGTAAACTGAGCTGAAGTTACTGTGAACCTAATTTTGACCCAAACAGTTTAAACATTCTCATTATTTTGCATTGTCTTGGAAGTCTGTTGTGTTCTGTCACATACTATCATCAATAATAATGAGCTGTGCATGTAAACACTTGTTAGAAGCTCAAAATACATCGGATTTTCCCAGCAATTTTTGTCCTCTCTCAAATATGTCAAAGTTGGATTAGCAGAGCAGTCTTGGGAGGATGAGATGGAAATGTAATACTGTTTCTGCTCACCAGTGTGCCTCAGACCAAAAGTCCTATAAGAACCCCTATGAATCAAATGTTCTCTATATGCATGTATAGTATACCAATTGTAGATTCACTAGTACATCCTCTGTGCACAATACCATTATGGATTCCTACTTTGTTAAACAATTCTGAGTGTGTTGGGTTTCTGATCCTCTTGGTTTTACCAAAAGTCTCCTGGAATCAGGTCCTATTTCCTGGAGGTTCTGTAGCTAAACCAGGAGATTTTGTGTGCTAACAGTTTGGTGGCACAGTGGGGCTAAGGCAGACTTCCTGCTCGCTCTGGCACTGCACTGTTCCCTGGGGGCAGCCAGTACAACCCTCCCTGTGATGAGGCAAGAGGGAGTCACTATCCTGAGTGCTAACTCCTCAGTTCCCATTAGCTGGAAACTGCAGCCAATGGGAGCTGCAGGGGTGGTACCTGCGGACAGTGCCTGGCTCCCAGCCTAGGAGTCATTGCCAGGGTAATACGCTGGTTGCTTGGGGGATCTACTGAAGGTAAGTACCATCCCATCACCCCAAATCCTTGCCCCATCCTGGATCCCATGTCCAAACTCCCAGAGCCTGTACCCTCTCCTATACCTCTTGCATCCCCAGGCTCTGACCAAAGCAACCTCTTACAATCCAACTCTCTCAGTCCCATCCATAGCCTGCACTCCTTCCACAACTTGGGCCCTGCCCCAGCCTGGTGAAAATAAGTGGGGGAGTGAGGCTGGAGTGAGTAGGACGGAACCATGGAGAAGTGCAGGGGCCCTGTGGAAGGGGCAGGGTGGGGCCAAGGGTGTTTCGGTTTGTGCCATTAGACAGCTGGCAATCCTTATAGGTGTGATATATATTATCTGCAAAGCACTATATGTTAAAAGTTTTGCGCTTATCTGCTTGTTTACTGACTTATTAAAATATAGCTGACCCAGGGAAAATGAAGCCAACAGATGTGGATTCCAGGATATTGGCATTGGCTGCTCAGGTCACTGAAAGCTTTGATCAGGATGTTCCTGTTTTGCTGTTGAAGATAAAAGGTAAATAAAGATGTACATCTGTTAGGGGCTACACAAGTTCAATAACTTAGAATTTCCTGTAAATCTTCCTTAATTGATGACTGGCTTGGGACCCACAGATGTGGCTGGAATCTGAATGAAAAGGAACTCTCACTCCAGTATAGTTCCTATGGTTCAGATTCCTTCCATGAGGGGTTCTGGGCTCAGAGTTTGTGGGGCTGGGAATGAGTGCCTGGCAGTGATATGAAAAAGCAAAATCTTAATTAATTTGTTCTCTCTCTTATGCATATCCTTCTACTACCTCCAGCAAGATCTATCCTAGCAGTGCTGTTCTGGGCATGGGCAATGGAAAGGGTGTGTGAGGAATGTCCAGCTCTGACATTTGACTATATTTATGATCAAGTTAACAAGAGTATGCACAATTTTCCTCTTAGTTTTATGTGAACTACCAAATTCATACATATGGGCTGTCAGATGATACATGTATTCTTGCTGCACTCTTCTAAATCTGTAACTAGAAATCAGGAATATGAGCTTAGATATAATATCTGTAAACATACAAATTAATGAATTATAGTAATTTAAAGTATGTTCTACATTATTGTTACCGAGCTTTTTCTTAACACTTATCTCAGATGTATATTTATACTCAGCCTTTATGTTTTGAAAAATAATTTTAGTTGCTTTCTTCTAGATCAGAAGTGAGCACAATTTTTTCTCTTTCTTCTCCCCCAGGAATTTTAAGTAGTACTTCTTTGGGAGGTAAAGAATCACAGAAAATTAAAAAGGACCTCTACTATTATGATCTTGTTCAATACTGTGTGGTGGTACTTAAACAAGATTACTCTCGACTGTGTGGGGGCTGGGCTACTGCTGCCCAGCTAGCAGAGATACTAAGGTAAAATGAAAAGTGGCTGTAAAAGTGTTAACGCTTGTTTTTCTTCACAGTGATCGTTTCACTCTTTTCTTTTCAAGTTGTTCTACCTTGATTTCAATAAAGAACAAGGTTTGCTGTGCAGAAGATGTCAGGGTGAGAGTATAGGGAGCAGTCAACGACAGAGAGGGCAGGCAAAGCCTAACTGATTCGCATAGTGTTTCAAATGCTAGGTGGATTATTAGGTGAAAACACATAATAGTTGAATTTAACCTTGTTTGTGAATTGTCATGATGTTTACCAATGTACTGCTTTTATTACGAATTGTTCACATGCTTCTTGCATCAACCTCTGGGTCATTCTTGGGTTTTTTATATATTATATGCAAAAGTATAAAAATGCTTTAAAAAGGGCGATTATCAATATGCTCTTGGTACTCCGTTTATCATGCAAAAATATACCACAGATAATATTCAAATTCAATAATTCTTCCTAGTTCAAAATCATCACCAGGCAATTTAAACTCAAATCACCTTCAAACAATTTTTATCTGCCTCGCCCCTCAAACTTTTAAGTTCTGAATCTAATGATAAGTCTTGCAATTTTTACCCTTAAGTGGGGAGCAAATTCCTATGCTGTGGAATCCTTGGAACAGCTTTGTGTCTCTAAAGCCATCTCTTCAGTGTGAGTTTTTGATATGAGAAATATGCCTCAAGATCAGGCATCAGTCACATTATGATATTTCTGTTTCCTGGTTGAGTGACCAAACATTTTGTAAACTGATTTTGCTTCCGGACAAAAATAAATTTTGTGGCAAAACAAGTCCTCTTGTAGTATATGAAATTTTAGTAGTTTACCCGACATTTGCTTTCCATGCACTATTCAGATTAATTACACTTGTATGCACAAATATTCATGGAAAGCTAACAAAAAGGGTTGCATATGAGAAGGTGGAGTTGCATTTCTGAGCAAAATTCACAAAATGGTCATGAGTAATGTTCCTGTTTGCTCAGCTCTAGCATAGAGAATGGAACAGAAAAATCTCCCATCAGTAGTTATTTCTAAAAAGCTTTCTTCAAAGATGCCAAGACATTAATACTGAGTGAGTGTTGAAAGGTAGACCTGTAGTACTCACGTTTAAGGAAAATTATGATTGCACTAAGTAACTAAGGATGTTCACCATTGCTCCTCCCCCATTCCCAGCTTCCTCCCCTCCCTGGGCCATTGCGGTCAGGGGCTGCTCCAGCCCAGCTGAAATGCCCCCATCCGTAGCATCCCCATGGGGCTGAAGCACCTGCTGCTCATGCCGGCAGAAGGCTGCTTCAGCCCCTATCAATGAACCACAACAGCACTTACTGGTTTACATTAACATCCCTAAAAAGTAACATCCACCCCCAGTTTTTCGTACTTTTATTTGCATGGTATTTTTTAGTTTACGAAACCTTCAGTTTGTGATTGATTTTAATCTGCCTAGTTTACTTTTTCAATGGTATTATAGTACCTAAGCATTACATTGATAGTATTTGGAACGGATCAGAACAGCTCTGAGAAACTATGGTTTTGGCCAAGACATGCTGTCATGGATAAAAAGTTCTTTCTCCAATAGCCTAATAATTCTCATTCCTTTGAGGTAGATATCTTGGAACTAGTGGCACCAGTTGTCCATTATACAATGTTGGAGTATATGTCAAGTGAGGTATTACTGCTCCGATGGCATTCATTTGCTTGCTTTTGTCCAACCGATGCTGCAAGGTTCAGATCTGTGTGCTCTTTCTTTTCAGTCAGTGTTGTGTGGGACTGGAGGTGAAAGAAAATCCTGAAGAATTTTACAATAAGTTACTTCCTTCAGCTGTAGATAACCTCCTGTTTTTGGGAAGACGTCTGCAAGCCCGGTTTATTCGAGCAATCAAGGTATTTGAATTGTTTGGTTAAGAGAGCACCAGGAACATTTTGTAACCATGTGACAATGTTTCTGAAATCATGTATTGATGTACAGTAAACTTTTTGATCCGGTATTTGTGTATTTGGAACACTCAAAAAACTGGCATAACTCACAGCTGAGTAGCTCTGGGCAGCAAGCACCAGGTGGGAGTGTGGAGAAGCTGTATCATGGCTGGGATGTGAGTTACTGAGTGTGCAAGTACTTCCCTGCCCTTTGGGGCTGGCCTGGTCAACGCCCACCTTGCATCTCTCGGTACTGCGTGTACACAGCTGGAGGGCTCCTCTGCTCTCCCACCTGGTGTCTGCAGCCCAGAGTGGCTCCCTGCGTGGCAAGGTGAGCCCCCATTGTCATCTTCAATCCACTTCTTGCTGCCCTCACCAACAAGATGGGGCAGTGGTTGAGCAGGAGCTGGCACTGGGGTGAGGGGAAAGCTGAAGTTTGTTACTGGGAAGGGCTTGTGCCTCCCCGAGCTGCTTTCTGTTAACCAGAATATTTGAATATCTGGCAACCTCCTGGTCTGGGGGCTGCCAGATATGAAAGAGTTTACTGTAGTAGGTTCTACTACAGATATGCAAACACCATAATATAAAAGGATGTTTTTCAGGATGGATACCTTTTTTTCTTTTTTCCTCCCCCCCCATGGTTGTTAATAACTGACTTGGGACCCAGCACGTTACTTTACTTTGAACCGGCCCTATAAGCTTCCAGCATTCTTCGTTTTTATGAGTTATTTTGCTTTGATTTTGACTGACAGGATACTGAGAACTCAAACAGTTTGTGCTAGTTATGTACTACCTTCATTCCAAAGATCAAGGCCAGAGCTGTCAAAGATACAGTAGACCCCTGAAATAAGGATGCTCAAGTCGCATGTATCTTGGGTTATTGCAACTCTTGAGTGCATTAGTGGGTAGTTTTGAAAGTCTTGCTCCTTTCCCATTTTGCAGGTAACCACTGTTTAGCTACATTTAAAAAGGCATTTCATGGCAAAATTTCCCAGTGTCTGAAAACCACTTGGAGACCCTGTGATTAGTCCAAAGAGTATAATTTGCATAACTAACCACAAAGATGCTGATGAATTCCATTAATAGAATTTTTCCCCTAAATATTATACTTCCTTTTGGCTGACTCACTTATTCAGGTTTTCATGCAATGGTGTTATGTTGGAAACTATGTGCTTCCAGAGTAGTGAGTATAGAGCAGCAATATGACATGCTCAGTTCTAGTAAGTGAATTTAGAGCTTGTGAAAGCTTTCGGATTGGCATCCCTGGAGACTGGTGTCTTCTATCTATGCACAGTGTGTAATTTCCCCACACTTTCTTATTATGTGCCTGAACCCACATGCTACTGAATCATGCACATCCGTGCAGGATTTATCATTGAGTGTAAGCACAAGCTATACCATAGGTCAGTACTTCAACTTCCAGTCATATTGTCCAGAGATCACTGAGCACCCAGCTTTGGCTGTGCAATTTGTGAGAAAGCTCCATTCTATCAAGCACAGGTAATTAATGGCTAAGTGACCCTTCCAGTCTCCCTCATAGATTTGAGAATTGTTTGCATAGTCCCTAAAATAATTCAGTTGAATGGGGTTGGGGGTTCATTATTAATTCTTTCAGGATCTGGTACCAGGGGATGGAGGAAGAAGTTGATGTAGACCCTCTGGGGAAGGGTACAAACATGGGACCCAGCACGTTACTTTTTGGGACTGGCCCTATAAGCTTCCAGCATCCTTCACTATTATGAGTTATTTTGCTTTGATTTTGACTGACAGGATACTGAGAACTCAAACAGTTTGTGCTAGTTATGTACTACTTTCATTCCAAAGATCAAGGCCAGAGCTCTCGAAGATACAATAGACCCCTGAAATAAGGATGCTCAAGTCGCATGTATCTTGGGTTAATGCAACTCTGAGTGGTGTGGAAACTGACCAGCACTGCTGCGCTGGTCAGTTTCCTGGCTCCTAACAGGGGTAGCAGCCAAGATACCGCCCCGAGGGGAGCGGAAAAACGTCTCCTGTCAGGGTGGCAGCCTGACTCTCCCTGCCCCTGACAGGAGCGGTTTCCCCACTCCTGTCAGAGGTGGCAGCCAATATGCCACCCCTGACAGGATCAGAGAAACTGCTTTTGTCAGGGGTGGCAGCCTGACTCTCCCTACCCCTGACAGGAACAGTTTCTCCGCTCCTGTCAGTGGTGGCATCTCAGCTGCTGCTCCTGACAGGAGTGGAGAAACTGCTTTTGTCGAGCGGGGAGACTCAGGCTGCCACCCCGATGAGCAGTTTCTCTGCTCCTGTTGAGGTGGCATCTCAGCTGCTGCCCTGGTCAGTTTCCTGGCTCCCCAAGTTGCTTGAAATTTGACTTAGGTGTGGATTTTGAGTACACAACCCCTGTGTAAGTCGGGGTCTACTGTGCTTAGATTCTTAATATTGTGTCAGTTACATGCTGACTATATGCGATCTGATTCTGAGCTTACATCCCCATAAACGAGATAAAAATCTGGATCACGCTCATACAAGCCTCATTAAACTGAATGAAATGCTAAAGTACCCAGTATTCACAAATCAGTATCTTTAATCAATAACGCTTTGCATTAACTTGTTAGTATAACTTGCATCATCCATTGTCAGTAAGGATCAAATACAGTGCAATGTGCCGATTGACCATTGTGGATATAGCACAAGATACAAGTTAGAGTGGGATTAAGTGTGACCACTTTTATGATTTTGTATTTATTTATTTATTTTGCTCAGGATGAAGAAAAAAGTGAATTGTTACGGTGTTTCCAAACAGTAACTGATGCCATCTGCTGGCTCCTTGGTGGGCATGTCCAGCTAACAGTGTGTGGTGAGACAGAGACTTGGAAATTCATTGCATTATAAAATAACTGCAATATTTTGAATTTTAATATAACAGTGAATAGAGATGGATTCAGGAATGATTTTGAAACGAGACCATGTCCTGTTTTTGCCAAGTTGTCACATACTTTTAAATGATCTCTTGAAATAATCCATTATACCAGTGGTTCTCAGCCATGAATCTAAGGCCATGTGGGGAGCTGCAAGCAGGTTTCAGGAGGCCCATCATAATAAACCCAAGAGCAGGGCCTGCATGAAATTCGCTTAGGCTGAGGAAAGAAAGCTGAAGCCTGAGCCCTGTCTTAAGGAATGAAACTGCACCTTGAAACCTACTGTGTAGGGCTGAAGCCAAAACCCAAGCAACTTAGCTTCATGGGGCCCCCAGTCAGTTGCCCTGCTTGCTACCTCCCAGTGCCAACGCTGGCTTTTAATCTACTCAAAATCCAGAAGATCAGTTGTTGTGGAACAGGTAAGCTATGGTGTTTTTATAGCACATCGGGGAATGGGATGCTGAGAAAGAAAAAGGTTGGAAATGTCTACATTATACAACAGGAACCATCAGCATGTGAAACAAGTAAACTAGGGAATTAAAAAAGCAAAAGTAAAAGAAAGGTGGCACCTTCTGTTTTTAGGTTGTTGATCTGGACAAAGGTTTTTTTTTCTTTGCTTGCAGATTCCATTTTTAATGATATAGACCTTAAAAAATCAGAGTTGTTCCTAAGAGAAATACACAGTTGAAATGGCCACACCTCCATCCTAAAATGAGTTGTATCGGGCTCAAGAGATTGCCTGAACCTGGCTGCAGAGTCAAGTTCATCCAAAAAAGGAGCTTGACATTGTATTACTTCATTTCACTGCAGTGCTGATGAATTTGCAAGCATGTAACAAATTGACTTAGTTCTTCTTTATACCTATATAAATTCCATTGACCTAGGAATGTAACAGAAGAATTTTAGGCCCTTATTTGACATAAAAATTAACAAATTTCAGCATGTTTAAGAAATACCAGCGACTGGATAATTAAATAAAAACTGTGGGTCTGAATCTCTAGTCTGTTGTATCTGTATCACTGCAGTGTAACTTAATTGAAGTCAGTGAAGTTTTCCCAACATAAAACCAGTGTAACAGAGTGGAGGTTCAGGGCTCATCTACACTGGAAATTTGTAGCATCCACTAACCCGACTGTAAAAAGCCTTGTGCCTGTGTGACTTACCCTACTTCAAAACTTTTTACACCACTTCAGCACCAGTACACAGAAGGTTTTCAACCATGCAGAAAAAGCCCACCTAGTATGGAAAAGTCCTTAGTCTCATTCGCTTTTCCCATTCTCATTGTCAAAGTTAGAAGGCAAAGAATATTTACTAACTATACAGTGACCCCAGTTTCACTTGCTGGGAAACATTTTGTAGGTCTCTTTTGGTAAACTACATATTAACTGGCATTAAATCCTTGGCTTTGATTATTGCTTGATTTTTTTTGTTTGTTTTTGTTTCCTTTTCTTTTTTTCAGTGCTGCAGAGCAATCATTTCTTGCAGTTGCTAATCACAGATGATGTCAAAACTGCAACTGCAGTGATGTCCATGTTACAGAATATTTTGAGAGTCAACAGGTTAGTTGCTTCTAAATAATCCTATTGATTTTTCCTTTAAATTTTCATTTTAGATTTCAAGATCAGTCTGGTACTGGTTTTGTAAATTGTAAGTCTTTGCAAAAGTAAGTCTCTGCTAGAGAAGTTTTAAAACAAGTTTTCTCTACCCTTTAATCGCTGTATTTATTGTGACTATACCAATGTTTGCTTGTTTTACTTCATGGAATAGTTCTGGGCTCCAGTGGCTTGCAATATCTGCCAAGTTATAGTACTGGCTCTGCCACTAAGGATATCTGCACTGCAGTAAAATACCCAAGTCTGGCCTTGGTCTGCTGACTTGGGCTTGTGGGGCTATAAAACTGCATTGCAGATGTGTGGCCTTGGACTGGAGTCCAGGCTCTGGGGCATGCCTCCTTTGCAGAGCCTTAATGCCCAGGCTCCCTCCCAAGTCCAATCTACACTAAAATTCTATAGCCCCACAGCCTGAGACCCACAAGCCTGAGTCAGTTGACCAGGCCAACTGCAGGTGTTTTATTGCAGTGTGGACATTCCCTGAATCATTTGTGACCTTCGGCAAGTTAGGGTATGTTTACACTTACCATGCGATTGGACCCATTCAGGGTCAATCTCCTGGAGTTTGATTTTGTGTCTGGTAAAACTGATCTCTCTGGGGTCTGCAGTTGACCCCTTGTACTCCTGCTCCCATGAGGAGAAAGGGAAGTTCATGGGAGAAATGATTCCGTCGATCTCCCTCAAGGGAAGATAGACCTTACAGTTGACTGCAGATAAGTCAATTCTAGCTACGCAATGGCCGTAGCGAGAATTGTGTATCTGCAGTCGACAGTAAGGTCTAGCATAGACCATGCCTCAGTAATGTCTGGGTCTCAGGACTTGTATACACAGACAAGTTTTGTTGAGGAATATGCCTTTTGTTGATAAAACTGCATGAGTGTTCACACTACAACTTTTTTCACTAAAAATGGTCGTTTTCATCAATAAAAAACCTCCAGCTCTAGGAGGGACTTTTGTCTTTTCTCTCTCTTTGCTGTTGGCAAATACGCAGCGTGAACATTATGTCACTGATTCTGGCCTCCAGGAAGTGGCCACACTTCCCAGTTGGGCCCTCTGATCAACAATTTGAACTCTGCTGCCCTGTAGCCAGATGACCAATTACGTACCTTGCCCCCTTGCAATTTCAGTCCTTTTTCTTGCTGCCTGAGCACCTGGAACCCACCACACCTATGTTGGCTCAGTGTGCCGTGACCTCATGGTGTCCATGACTGGCCATTGCACCAGAAGCTCACCCACTTGGACTGTCACAGGGCTTCTGGATCTGATCAGTATCTGGAAAGAGGTGAGAGAGCTGTGAGTGGCCAGTAGTAATTGGGTCACATAGTGGCATCTTTCTCAAGCCTTGTGTAAAAAGGGGTATGAGAGGTACCAGCTGCAGTGCAGAGTGAAGGTTAAAGCCTGTCATGAGGCAAACTGATGCTTCAGTGCTTCACTGAAGAGCTGCTATTTCTAGAAGTAGCTGGACACAGCCCTAGGAGGAAACCCCATTTATACCACCAAGAGTCCCGTGGTGGAGGCTGTGCACAGATGACCTAGCCCAGAGGATGAAATTATAGGTGATGAGATCAAGGTAGACACAGACTGGGGGCTCTCCCCAGGATCACTGAGCGTGTCTGGCAGCTAGGAGCTGTTCTCCACTGCTGAGAGACATAGCCAGCCTGAGCAGTCACTTTCAGGGGACCAGGAAGCAGGATGAAATGCAGCATAAGTGGCTGTGGCATGAGGAGTGCAAGCCATAGGACAAGGTGTGGCAGTTGCCACAGGGCCCACTGTGGCGGCCCAGCCATCCTATGGATGGAGGCAGGATTAGCTGGGGCAAGGCGCAGGCACCAAGGGCAGCAGCCGCCACAGGGGTTGCCTCTTCCCAGCCTCCCCCTGACCCTGTACTCACCTACTGAGCCCTGCTTCTCCATGGGCATCTGTGAGCTACCCCTTCCAGGGTCAGGGTGTGGGTGGAGTGGGGAAAGGGTGCTGCATGTAGTGTGGGGAGATTGCCCTGGCTCCCTCACCCACTTGGGATGGTCCTGAGTGCAGGGCTGAGGGCATGGAAAGTGGGAGGCTGGCTGTTTCTGTGAGTTGCACATATCCCCGTGTAGCTAATCCATATGGCTGAGCAGCATGTTGATGTTTGCCATGGTCTCAGTGGAATCCTGCAGGAAGAGGCTATGGAAACTTTTGGAAAGGTGTTTGTAGATTTTCTGCTTAAGATTCCACAGCAGTGCTGCTTTGTTCTCTCCCCTTGTTGAGGGAGACTCGCCTGTAAAATTCTTCAGTCACTTGTGCAGGAATCAAAGCAGAGAGGACTAAATAAGGAGCAGGCAAAAGCCACAAGCCTGGAGAAGTTGTGCCTTTGTTTCCTTACTCACTCTGAGCAGGAAGATGTTTGCCATTTTGTTACCTGCCTGTGGACAACTGTGGCATAAGCTTTTTTTACTGCAAGGGAATTTTCTAGCCCTGGCTGCAATTTATGTCACCTGTATACACAGTTTACATCACCTTTTTCCCCTGATTCATCATGATTAAGATGCTTGGCAACATGCATTCTTTTCAAGAGTCCATGGGACAGTGAGTGAAAATGGTGGGAAAGGGGTTTGTAGAAGTGGAATTTTACAAGGTAGAATTTGATATTAACAAACTCATTTTTGGACTGTGTGTCTAATATTAGACCTTGGCGACCCTGTTGCTTGCTGCCTTGAAGCACTTGCTACAGATGAGGTGACACCCTCACAGAAATAGGGAGGATTTGATTTGTGAAGTGCTAAATCGGTAATCAAGTGAGTGCGCACATCAGGAACAGTGCTTAGAAAGGGACCACAGGAGCAGCAAGAACCACCCAGGGCTTTTCCAGACAGGCCACAGAACACACAATTAGGATCTCCATCTGTTCCTCCATGACCCAGAGTGCTTGGTGAATCAGCAGTCAGCTAATATGGGTTGGCGCGCTCCTTGCGGCAGATGCAAAATTCCATGACCAGCAACTGCCCCCACCAATCCATGCCCTTGCATTCCTTTTTTCAGAGTCCAGTTCTTCCCATGCACTTCATCCCCTCTCCCAGCTGTGAATATGATGCGTGGGTCTGCACACTACTGTGAGTTATGACCCTTTGTCAGTGCCTCTCTTATTAAGTGAGTAGGGGAGGCTTCCTTGTGTTTAACTGTGCTGTTTCTAATGAATGAAGGCACACTTTCAGAATGATTTAGCCCTTTTATTTACTGCTTAACAAAGCTATCCCAGGTGCAGGCATTAAAGGCCAGGTCCTGATTATATGTTACATTGAACAGCGGGTAGGGGACCTTTTCCTGTTCCAGTGCCCCTCATTTTCAAACTGCACCATAAAAGCCTCACTGGTGTTCACAGCAGCCCTTCATGCTCCTCTGACAGCTCTAGTGTCTGGCTGCTCAAATGCTGCAGCCAAGTGCTGTGACTCAGTGCTCCATCCCTTAGCAAACAGTTGTTCCTTACTTTCGCACAGCTTATGCAAAGCACAACACACCACGATAACCATGAGAATATTATCTTCCATGAGGTCCAGCCTGCCACAGAGGCAACTCCATCTTTCCTTCACTCTCCAAAAGGTGCATTCAGCCACCATGCAACATCTGCTCAGCCTGTTGCTGAAATGCTCCTCACAGCTGTTGTGCTGCCACATGTATGGTTTTGTAAGCCAGGGTCTCCTAGAATCACAATTGGCATTTTCACACCTTGTACTGTAATCTTGTGGTCTGGAAAGAAAGTCTCCACCTTCAGCTTTCTGAATAGGCTGGTGTTCCTGAAGATTCGTGTGTGATGCACCTTTCCAGACCACCCCACACTGATATCTTTGAATCACAGAATCACAGGGCTGGAAGGGACCTCAGGAGGTCATCTAGTCCAGCCCTCTGCTTCAAGCAGGATCAACCCCCACTAAGTCATCCCAGCCAGGACCTTGTCCAGCTGGGACTTAAAAACCTCAAGGGATGGAGAATCCACCACCTCTCTAGGCAACGCATTCCAATGCTTCACCACCCGCCTGGTGAAGTAGTTTTTCCGATATCTAACCTACACCTTTCCCTCTTAAACTTCAGACCATTACTCTTTGTTCTGCCATCTGACACCGAGAACAGTTTCTCACCCTCCTTTTTAGAGCTCCCCTTCAGGAAGGTGAAGGCTGCTATTAAATCACCTCTAAGTCTTCTCTTCTGTAAACTAAACAAGCCCAAATCCCTCAGCCTATCCTCATAGGTCTTGTGCTCCAGCCCCTTAATCATTTTTGTTGCCCTTCGCTGAACCTGCTCCAGCAAATCCACATCCTTTTTATACTGAGGGGCACAAAACTGGACACAATATTCCAGATGTGGCCTCACCAGTGCCAAATAAAGAGGAATAATTACTTCTCTAGATCTGCTCGAAATGCTCCTCCTAATGCACCCCAGTATGCCATTAGCCTTCTTGGCTACAAGGGCACACTGTTTACTCATATCCAGCCTTTCATCCACCATAACCGCTAGGTCCCTTTCCATCGTACTGCTGCTGAGCCAGTCGGTCCCCAGCCTGTAACAATGTTTGGGATTCTTCCGCCCCAGGTGCAGGACTCTACACTTCTCCTTATTGAACCGCATCAGATTTCTTTTGGCCCAGTCCTCCAATTTATCCAGGTCCCTCTGGATTCTCTCTCTACCCTACAACGAATCTACCTCTCCCCCCAGTTTTGTGTCATCCACAAACTTGCTGAGGGTGCAATCCAGTCCCTCATCCAGGTCATTAATAAAGATGTTGAATAACACCGGCCCCAGAACCGAGCCTTGCGGCACTCCGCTTGAAACAGACCGCCATCCAGATATTGAGCCATTGACCACTACCCGTTGGGCCCGGCCATCAAGCCAGCTTTCTATCCATCTTATAGTCCAAGGATCCAATCCATATTTCCTTAACTTATGGGCAAGAATGTTGTGGGAGACCCTATCAAAAGCCTTGCTGAAGTCAAGGTGTATCACATCCATTGACTTCCCCATGTCCACAGAGCTTGTTACCTCGTCATAGAAGCTAATCAGATTAGTCAGGCAGGACTTGCCCCTGGTGAATCCATGTTGGCTACTTTTGATCACTTTCCCCTCTTCCAAGTGCTCCAAAACGGATTCCTTGAGGATTCCCTCCATTATTTTCCCAGGGATTGAGGTAAGGCTGACGGGTCTATAGTTCCCTGGATTGTCCTTCTTTCCTTTTTTAAAGATGGGCACTACGTTTGCCTTCTTCCAGTCATCTGGTATCTCCCCTGATCTCCAAGAGTCTTCAAGGATAATGGCCAAAGGTTCAGCAATGACCTCTGCCAATTCCCTCAGTACCCTGGGGTGCATTAAATCCAGACCTATGGACTTGTGCACATCTAGTTTTTCTTGTTAGCTCAGAACTTGTTCCTTCCCCACAGATGGCTGCCCTCCACCTTCCCATAGTGCATCGTCTAGGACCCTCATGGGGAAGCTGACTTTGTCCGTGAAGACTGAGGCAAAAAAGCATTGAGTAGTTCAGCTTTTTCTGCATCATCTGTCACTAGGTTACCTCCCTCATCCAGCAATGGCCCCACACCTTCTCTGATAACCTGTTTATTGTTCACATGCCTGTAGAAACCCTTCTTGTTACTCTTCACATCCCTTGTCAGCTGCAGTTCCAATTGTGCTTTCGCCTTCCTGATTACTGCCCGGCATTCTCCAGTCGTATGTTTATACTCCTCCTTAGTCAACTGTCCATGTTTCCATTTCTTGTATGCATCCTTTTTGAATTTAAGATGACTAAGGATTTCCGCGTTAAGCCAAGCTGGTTGCCTACCATGTTTGCATTTTCTACTACGCAGGGGGATTGTTTGCTCCTGTGCCTTCAGTAAGACTTCTTTAAAATACTTCCAGTTCTCTTCAACTCTTTTCCCCTTCATCTTCGTTTCCCAAGGGATCTTGCTCATCCAGTCTCTCAGGGAGTCGAAGTCTGCTTTTCTGAAATCAAGGGTCTAAATGTTACTGCTCACCTTTCTTACTTTTGTCCAGATCCTGAAATCTACGATCTCATGGTCGCTGCAGCCCAGGTTCCCTCCCACTTCTATTTCTTCTACTAGCTCTTCCCTGTTTGTGAGCAGCAGGTCAAGTTGCGCACGGCCTCTGGTCAGTTCCTTCAGTACTTGTACCAAGAAGTTATCCCCAACATTCTCCAAAAATTTCCTGGATTGTCTGTGTGCTGATGTATTGGTCTCCCAACAAATGTCCGGATGATTAAAGTCTCCCATGAGAACCAGGGCCTGTGATTTGGAAGCTTCACTTAGCTGCCTGAAGAAAGCCTCATCTGTTTCATCTCCCTGGTCTGGCGGTCTATAGCAGACACCAACTACAGCATCACCTCTGTTATTTCCGCCTCTAAGTTTAACCCAAAGACACTCAATTGGATTTTCTCCCTCCTTATACTGGACCTCTGAGCAATCATACTGCTCTCTCACATAGAGCGCAACTCCTCCTCCTTTTCTCCCATCTGTCCTTCCTAAATAGTTTATAACCTTCCATGACTGTGTGCCAGTTATGCAAATCGTCCCACCAAGTCTCCATTATTCCAACCACCTCATACTTATGCGACTGTGCCAGTGCCTCTAATTCTTCGTGTTTGTTCCCCAGGCTTCTGGCATTAGTGTATAAGCATCTTAGAGAAGGGGCCGATTGGCCCACTTTCTCCTCTTCACCCAGGAGACCCGCTTGATTGTTCCCTCCTCCTTCCCCACTTACCTCCGGACTTGTGTCACCTTCCCCCGACAAACCTAGTTTAAAGCCCTCCTCACTAGGTTTGCAAGCCTGCCTGCAAAGATGCTCTTTCCTCTTTTAGTGAGGTGGATCCTGTCTCTTCTCAGCTATCGCTGTTCACGAAACCAAATCCTTCCCTGCTACACCACCTACGCAACCACGCATTTACCTCTGTGATTTGATGATCCCTACGCGGACCCCTTCCTTCCACAGGGAGGATAGACGAGAAGACCACCTGTGCTCCGTATTCCTTGATCTTTCTCCCGAGGGTTACGTAATCTGCCGTGAGCTCATCAAAGTTGTTCTTGGCTGTATCACTTGTTCTTACATAAAGAAGTAGGAAGTGGTAATGGTCTACAGGTTTAAGAATTTTTGGCAGTGACTCTGTAATATCCCGAATTCTAGCTCCAGGCAAGCAGCAAACTTGCCAGGATTCTAGGTCTGGGCGGCAGATGGATGACTCCATCCCTCTTAGGAGGGAGTCCCTGGCCACCACCACTCGTCTTTTTCTCTTAGGGGCGGTGGTCATAGAACTCCCATCCCTAGGACTGCGCATCCCATGCCTTCTAAACCGTGGGGACTCTTTCAGATACAATCCCTGGGAGGTATCAGCCCCAGTTATCTCCGCCATATCACCTGTGGGGAGAGGCTGAAAGCAGTTACCTAACTCCACTGGAATTGGAGAGACTTGAACTGGTTTTCTCCTCCTGGAGGTAACATGCTTCCAGTTCTCCTCCTTGTTTTGGGTAGCCCGCTCTTCCTGCGGTATTATCTGTTGCCTTCTATCCAGAAAGTCTTCACCCTCTCTGATGGACCTGAGGGTTGATATTTGTGCCTCAGGTCCTTTAACCTTCTCTTCTAAAATGGCTACCAGCGTACACTTGGTACATAGAAAATCCTTCCTATCATTCGGGAGGAAGACAAACATGGCAAATGACATGCAGGTCACAACAACAGACCTCTCACCAGCCATATCACTCTCCATTTTTTCCCTTTTCAGAGATCCCTTATTTGTTTCTAATGCCGCCTTGAAGGGCACAAGAGAAACACCGTATAAGAAAGGTGACAACCGGTATGGGGCTCCTCCCAAAGGTGAACTCCCAGGCAAACTCCCTGTTAGCTGCTCCTGTTCGCAGCTCACAGGGTTCACCGGGGCTGCCTCCTTATAGAGCTGCTAGCTGGATAGGCCCAGCTCAGAGCCTTTGCCTCCAATCTAATCAGCCCTTGAAGGCCCACCTGGAAGGAAGCTCTCCCAATTCACACCTTGCAAACTTGCGAAACTGCCAAACATGCTTGCCAACTGCCCCTCTCCGCAAAACAGGTGCTCAGGCACACAGGCAGCTATGCAAAACACCCAGTGATTCACAAGCACCTGCAGCACCACTGAGAAGTGTCCCATCTTACTGAGGTATGCAGTGACAAGGTGGGCAGGCACTAAAATCGGAGTATGTGTGCTGTCTATGCTCCCACACTTCATTTGGGAAATGCCATGTTCACAAATCCTCCTGATTTGCAGTTGGAAGTTGCCAGCTTCCAAACAGCAATTGCCACGTGCTTCTCCAAGGAGAGGACAAGTCTCATTCTGGTGTCCTTGCACCATAGGTTGTGAGCCAGTTCAGCACACAGCTTCAGGAAGGTTGCTTTATGTATCCTAGGCTACGTCCACACTAGCCAAAAACTTCGAAATGGGATGGAAATGGCCAATTAGAAGTTTACTAATGAAGCGCTGAAATACATATTCAGTGCCTCATTAGCATGCGGGCGGCCACGGCACTTCAGAATTGCTGCGGCTTGTCCAGACGGGGCTCCTTTTCGAAAGGACCCCGGCTACTTCGAAGTCCCCTTATTCCCATCCGCTCATAGGAATGAGGGGACTTCGAAGTAGCCGGGGTCCTTTCGAAAAGGAGCCCTGTCTGGATGAGCCGCGCGGCGGCAAGCCGCTTCAATTTCGAAGTGTGGCAGCCTCCCGCATGCTAATGAGGTGCTGAATATGTATTTCAGCGCTTCATTAGTAAACTTCAAAATGGCCATTTGCATGGCCATTTTGAAGTTTTGGGCTAGTGTAGACACGGCCCTAAAGTTCTGCAAGCTCTCGTCTTCATCCCATACCCACCTAGCAATGTGCTCCCACCAGTCAGTGCTGGTTGCCCTAGCCCAGAAGCGCTTGGTCTACTCTTTACAGCTGGGAGGTGCTTGTTGAGAGGTGAGAGAAAAGAAGTTACCTATCACTAGTAGAACCAGTTAATGAAGCAGATTAAGTTGGATGTATCCCATTCCTGTGAATATCAAAGGTGGGGAAATTGCCCTTGTAATGCACAAGCTATAGTTTTATGGTTACAGAAGTTAAACACATGAATAACTGCCAGGCTGAATGGGAGCTAGCATGCTCAGCACTTTATACAGCACTATACTTCTTTTAGGCTTTAGTAAAAATGTCTGATTTATTCTTGAATCAATGCCATAAATAGAGGAAACAAATCTTTATGAGCTAGAGTTGTGTTTTAATGTAAACACACAGCTGGGAAAGATTAATTAGGCCATCTAGTCCCTATCTCTTCCATAGTGGATTGAACTATTGATCTGAATAATGGTGTATCCTGCATTGTCTTCTGCCCAGTGTTTCTAAAGAAGAAAGCCATTGTTGAATTATGTGTCCGTCAATGATAATCCTGCATTTGTCTCTTTTTGTTAGTTCTGTGTTGCTGCATGTGGATGAAAAGATCCTTCACTCTGTTTTAGATGAACTTGTTTATAAGCTTTCATCTACCACCAATCCTGTCACAGGAAATGCAGCTACAAAACTGTTGCTGTCAGTGGCAGAATCTTACCCTCAACTTGTGGAGTTACTCATTACCCGCTACAAAGGTTTGTCTCTCTTGTCTCTGGCATGAAAAATTCTAAAATAATATGTGTGGTTACTGACAAGTCCTGAAAGAGCAAGTTTCTCTGTGGTGAATATAAAAACACTTAAAAGATAACCTTGATGATGTTCTTTAAATCTTGAAAGTCCATCATGCGTATTATCAGATTTGACTGGCTGACATTCAGTTTTGCTTGCTTGTATGTAATCCGTTTGCTAAACATGATAATGACAAATTAGCTTTAACGAATAACATGCTTATTTTTTCTCTCTCTCACCTAGGACTGAGAACTTTGCTAAGCAAGCAGTGGACTGGCAAAGGATTTGACAGGAGTCTTGGTCAACTTCTGGATCTTCTTTACTCAGAATCCTCCAGGAAAGGAGAAAAGCAGGTGCTGAATGTTTACTGGGACTTTTCTGTTTGGTGGATTTATAGTTGCTCATATTGGGTTAATTCTTGTCTTACCTTCCAAAAGCCCCAAACAATGTTGTTAAATGAGTCCAGTCCCCAGCTTAAATTGGGATCAACCCTAACTAAATAATCCCAGCCAGGATTTTGTCAAGCTGGGACTTAAAAAGCTCTAGGGATGGAGGTTCCACCACCTCTGTAGTTAAAGCATTCCAATGCTTCATCACTGTTCTGGTGAAATACTTTTTCCTAATATCCAACCTCCCCCTCTGTACCTTGTAACCATTGCTCCTTTTTCTGCCACGTGTCACTAATGAGAACAGCCTCTCTCCATCCTCTTTTGAGTCTCCCTTCAGGAAATGAAGGCTGCTAGCACATTGCCCCTCACTTTTCTGCAAACTAAATGAGCTGAAATCCCTCAGCCTCTCTTCATAGGTCATGTGCTCCAGCCCCCTAATCATTTTCATTGCCCTCCGCTGGGTCTGCTCCAATGCATCCACATCCTTTCAATACTGGGGGGATCAAGAACTGGACGCAGTATTCCAGATGTGGCCTCACTAGTGCCGAATAGAGGGGAATAATAACTTCTCAAAATCTGCTGGAAATGCCCCCCAGTGCACCTCAATATGCTGTTAGCTGCCTTGGCTACAAGGGCACAATCTTGACTCATATCCAACCTCTCATTCACTGTAATTCCTAAATCCTTTTCTGCTGAACTGCTACTTAGCCATTTGGTCCCCCAGCCTGTAACAATGCTTGGGATTCTTCAGTCCCAAGTGCAACTTTGCACTTGTCCTTGTTGAACCTCATCAGATTACTTTTGGCCCAATCCTCCAATTTATGTAGGTCACTCTGGACCCTATTCCTACCCTCCAATGTATCTACCTGTCCCCCTAGCTTAGTATCATCCACAAATTTGCTGAGGGTGCAATCCATCCCCTCAACCAGGTCATTAGTAAAGTTGAACAGTACCAGCACTAGGACTGATCATTGGGGTACTCCACTTGAAACTAACCACCAACCAGACATTGAGCTATTGATCACTACCAGTTGGGCCCAACTGTCTAGCCAGCTTTCTGTTTGCCTTACAGTCCATTTATCAAATCCATACCTCCGTAACTTATGGGCAAGAATATTGTGGAGTCTGTATCAAAAGCTTTGCTAAAGTCAAGGTATATCCCATCCATTGACTTTCCCATGTCCACAGAGCTAGTTACCTCATCACAAAAGCTAATCACATTGGTCAGGCATGACTTGCCCTTGATATAAACAGGATGAAATTCAATGCAGACAAATGCAAAGTTCTACACTGGGAAGGAATAATCAGTTGCACAAATGCAAAATGGGAAATGACCATGCAAAATGCAAAGAGTTCAGAAAATGATCTGGGGCTTATCATGGATCACTGAATATGTGATCAAAGCATCATTCGTTGAGTAGTAGCAGGAATGTTTTTTTTTTTTGTTTGTTTGTTTTTTAAGAAGTGGTGCTGTAACACTTTAAGACTAACAAAATAAGTTTATTAGGTGATGAGCTTTCATGAGACAGACCCAGTTCTTCAGATCTGGAAAATTTTGGATTGGAATTTTGAATGCTGTAAACCAAAAATAAGAAGTAATTTTTCCACTCTATTCAGCACTGATAAGTAGAGCATTGTGCAGATATAAAGTCTGTATCCGCATCTTCATCTGCAAAAATGATCCAATGGATATCCGAATCTACATCTGTGGATGCATATACCTGCAAATGTAAAGGTGATATTTGCAAACTTGCAGGATTCTGTATACAAAATTTATATCTGCCTCTGCAAAACTGAGCCATGGATAGCTGCATCCACTAGTGTTCCCTGTAAGCTGAGCACTTGGAGCCAGGAGAGATTCAGTTGCTGCCCTGCTGATTAACAGAGCACCCACAGCTGTGTGTTTCTACTGGTGGTGCATATTTGTGTATAAAATTTCTTCTGCTCATGGATAGAAAAAATGAGAGGGAACATTGCCTTCCACATCCACGGATGTGATACCTGCAAATATAGAGCAGGTATCTGGATTTGCAGTGCTCTGCTGATAAGGCCTCAACTGGAGTATTGTGTCTATTTCAAGAAAGATGTGGCCAATTAGAAAAAGTTCAAAGGAAAGCAACAAAAATGATTAAAGGTCTAGAAAACATGCCCAATAAGGAAAGTTGAAAATAAATCAGTTTATTTAGGCTGGAGAAGAAAAGGCTGAGAGGAGACATCATAACAATAATTAAGTTTGTAAAAAGTAGTTGTAAAGAGGAGGGTGATGATGGATTATTCTACTTAACTACTGAAGACAGAATGAAAAGCAATGGGCTTAAATTGCATCAAGGGAGATTTAGACCTTAGGAAAAACTTCCTAACTGTAAGCGTTATTAAGCTTAAGCCCTAGACAAATTATCTGTAGAAGTTGTGGCATCTTCATCATTGTAGATTTTTAAAAACTGGTTAGACAGTCACTTGTCATCTGTGGTCTAGCTTAGATAATACTTAAATCCCACCTCAGTTAAAGGGACTGGATTAGACTACCTACTGAGGTCCAATCCAGTCCTGTGACTTTATGATTGAAACGTTAGCTGTAGTATTTTCCCAGCTGTCTTACACTTATAAAAGACTTTTAGCTGATGGATTTGTTCTCTGAAGTTGCTTATGTACCACATATGGAAAACTGAATCAGTTGAACAAAGCAGCTGCCCTGGTTATAAATATAGGGTCCATGTTAATAATTTATTTATGGGAGTATAATTTTACCCAAGTATTTGAAAATAGTGAATTACAGGGCATGTGAAAACTGAAGTCAAATTTGACAAAACACTGAGCTTATTCTAAATGAGCAAATAGTAATACAAAGTTTTATATGTGCTGGGAATATATTGTCAACTATTTCATTAATTTCAGAGATTGCATCAAGCAGCTTCTTTAATTCAGGCTGTGTGGAGGGGATTTCAAACCAGAAAAAGATTAAAGATGCTTCCTAAAGCGGTGACTGCCTTACAAAGAAGTTTCAGGTAAAAAACATCCTTTTGTAAGCAGGATTCAGGAAAATAAGGTGTTTACTCTCAGAAACCACTATGCTGGACACAGTGTATGAACAAACGGAATAGATTTTTCGACATAACAAAATTGTACCTAATATTGTTCTTAACTGTATTTAAATATGTATGAATCATTTATGAATTATAACAGAAACTGCAACACATAGCAACAACATCTAGAATGGCCACAAATACCTTTAGAGTTTTCTGTCTTTTTGAGCACTAGATTACCTCACTTGGTGGGTTTATTTAGTCTTCACCATCTACTTGTTGTTGCAGTAAGTGTATCTGCTTGGGCTCAATGAACATGCAGGTGTTTTTTTAAAAACCTCAAAGAACTGCATATTCCTGTACACGTTTTGTATAATATGTCTGACAATCTTCAGAAGGAAAAAATAATGGTAACGAACGAAGTTGCTAAGGGCTGTATCTCAGGTCTGGCCAGCGAACCCAGGTATGAGATCTAGGACACCTGTTTCTTCTCACAAAGAATGAAACTCAAATCAGTGTTGTTTTTATCTGGCGAGATCATGATTTAAGGTGTGAATAAATCAGGCACCTGGCAAACATATGCAATAGACAGTCTCTGCCCCCCAGAAGCTAACAGTCTGCTTTTGGAAATATCATGAAGGATGCCAAGGGGAACAAAGAGATCTCTGACTGCTGACAGGTGGCGTGTGTATGTTGGCTTCAGACCAGAAAGCATGGTTGTGACAGACACTGCACTCCCATGCTTTATGGAAAATGGGTTATGAATATAAATATGAATAATGCAGAGATGTTTTGAACAAAATATGTCTTGTGACCTATTGTTTTCAATGTTATAACTTGCTGAATCTGTAAATCCTATTTTTGTGCATGTAATCATTTTTGTAGTTGGAGTTATAAGTATTGTCTACCTATTTGTATTCCAAATGTTTGTCTCCTGGAAGACCTTAGCAGAAGGTGTGACTACTTTATTGCTTGTGAGGGGATAGCAATAATTAGCCAGCAAAGGGCCTTTAATGAGTGTCAGCCCCCATCTGAGGGACTTGGCTGTAAACATGCAATCCAGCAGACAGACTACAGTTGATTGCCTAAAAAAGGACTTAGACAGGTGACCTGCTCATGTGATGTTCTCTATTTTAGAGTATACTCTTACGCCAGTATTTCCCACCAATTTTATTTGGCCATGGAACCCTTTTAAAGTCAAAGAATTTTGCGGTGCCCCATTACCAGGCTTTAATCCCCTCGGCCCCCTAACCTGCCCCCCATCTCCAGGCTTTACCCACCACAGCCCCCCATCCCACACACTCAGCCCCGCATCCCTAGGCTTAACCTGCCTCAGCCCCAAACCCAGCCCCTGGGACTAACCCATTCATGGTGCTAGCTGGGGAGCCTCTGCTGGGCGGCATTGTGCACCTGGCAAAAGGAAGGCTAGTGTGGAGGTGTTCTACTAGTGGGGTGTGTCCGCTCAGGCAGTGGGGCGAGTGAGGGGCTCTCTGAGGCTCCCTGCCCAGCTGCCGCTGAAATAATGGAACTAAATTCAGTTGGTTTAACGGACAGACCCCTCCTGCTGCCCTGCCAGCTGTTAAACCAATTAAATTTAGTTTTGCTGTTTCAGTGTCGGCAGTGCAGAGAGCCACAGAGGAGCCAGCTATTGCAATGGAATTTTCTTGCAGAACCCTTATTTTCACTCCTTGGAACCCTGGGGTTCTGCAGAACATAATTTCAGAAACACTGTCTTACACAGAGAACAAGGGAATTCCCTTCACAGGGAAAAGGTATAAAGATGGTCCCCAGGGCTCCTCCATCTTTTGTCTTCAGCGTGCTTTGGAAATTGCCTGATACACTCTAAGAAAGACTGTCTTTCTTAGAGTCTGTTCTGGTATGGCTATGTCTGAAGAAGTGGGTCTGTCCCATGAAACCTCACCTAATAAATTATTTTGTTAGTCTTTGAAGTGCTACTTGACTGCTTTTTTGTTCTAAGAAAGACAGAGATCTTTATTGGAGACCCAGTTCATGATATGATCATTTCTGACCTAAAGATACATAGGCAGCTAGTGGGGGTTTAGGGTAAGAACTCACAAGTAACCAGGTTTTTAGGAGAAGAGCTGTAACTATGCATTTCAAGTTGGTGACTCATTTGTATCTGTTTGTTCTTTATCTATAAGTACTTATCTTACTGTTCTGCTTAATAATAACTTTTGTTTATAATCAAGCCCAGTGTAAATTATTGTTACCTGGAGAGGGCTACCATTGTTCACAGCTCCCTTTCTCTGATAAAGGGGGATTACTTAATAAGCCCTCCCTGTGCAAATCTTTTGCACAGTGACAGACAGATTTATTTGGAATTTTGATCCCTTCTGGGGGTTGATTTTTCTGGATGCTGGGCCCCAGAACTGCATCCACCCCGGGCCAGCACATCAGAGAACATCTCAAAAGGTCTTCTGTGACTGCACCTCATCACAATGGTCATTATTTCTATTCAGTTAGTTTGTACAGTAGACCCTGATCAGGGACCAGGTGCACTGGGCACAATATTATAAAAATACAATCACGCTGCAAAATGTTTAGTCTAATTCAAATTCTACCTACAGTGTTAAGCCAAAAAGTGAGAATACTGCTTGAGCTATGTAATGGGTTAGATCACACGGCATGTTTTTTGGGGGGGTAAGGCAAAAGGCTATATTTATTGATAATGTAACATTATTTTAGCATATGCATATAGTGCACTGTACCCACATACTCTCTCACATGCCCAAACTGCCTTGTCGAAGTTATAGTTACCAGTTTGTTGCTCACATTCATTTACTGACCAGGTGAATTAATGTAGGGAGCAGGTGCTCCAAGCTTGACAAGATGAGACCCGAAGATCCATGCAAGACACGCTATCTTTTATGGGACTTTTCTTCTATTCATGTCTATATGCTGTGCCCTGTAAGCTCTTAATCGGCCACAATCAGTTCATGTAACATCTGTTTATCTGGCAGTTGTTTTTCATTGTCATCTGGTATCAGTCTGTTGGTGCTTCTTTTCTAGTGTTGTTTCAAGCTGTGTTATATGTCTTAATTATGGGTCATCATCAATAACCGTGGGCTCAGCGCCTGTTGGTGTCTGATGCCTCGCTCACCACTTCCTTCCATCTTTCCCAGTCCAGAGCGGACTGGCTTAGTTTTTGTAGACTAGGTGCTTGCCTTTAAATCCAAGGCCATCTGTCTGTCCTACATGTGTCTACCTTTTACCAAGGGCCCATATGATAATGTCTTGGCTCCCCCAAGTCTTTAACTCCTGCTTTGGCCATCTGGATGCTGTGGTAAACTTCAGGTTTTTCTCTCTTCAAATATTCACATTCCTTTCCCATTCACTCAGTCATTCCCCCTTCCAAAGACTACATAATTGCTTTCCAGAGGCAGGGGGATAGAATTCCCTTTGTTAGGTAGTCGATCTAATTTTAATACAAATTTTGTTTGTACAAACCTTTAATTATTATCTCTTTCACACCACAACCTATATTCTAGTTATTCCTAAGAGCAACAGTGTGATCATACTAAATCACAGGGATCCTTCTGATCATCCTGCCTTAATATCAGATACAGACACAGTCTGCCTGATGCATCTCTAGCAAAGCTCATTCCTTTCTGCTAACCAGAGATATGCACTTTGATTACTCCCCCTCAGGTAAGTATTATTTACAGTGGGCTCGATGATAAACAAAAGTTTGATTTAAGCGATTGCAAATGAAAAGAGACAGCTCAAAGTAAGTTAGTAAATTAAAATAAACAAAAGACACCAGCTAATTCTAATACACTAAGAAACTTGCTAAATGCAAATTTATCCTAAACAGTTGTGCCTATCTCAAGTAAAATGCTTCAAGTCAAAGTTGATTTTTATTTTGGCCTGGGTCTACAGCTTTTCAGGTTCTTTAGAGTTCTTTGTTTCAGGTTGCTTCAAGTGTATCCTCTTAGGCTGGACAAGGCAGTTTCAAAGAGCAGCTCTAGACAAAGACCTGCATGCTTTCCATTTCTTAAATAAACTTTCCTCCGGGGTAGGAACCCTTTGTTCATTCTCCTCATCCCCACTTTTCTTTAATGGAAAAGTACTAGATTCAAGATGGAGTCCAGTACTAGGTGGCACTGTCATATGTTTTTCTAAGACCAACCACATTTTGGGCTTTCAGGGAGGAAAAAAAATAAAAATTCATGGGTCATTGGCTTGAGTTCTGAGGCATTAAGTTCCTAAAGTATCAGTAATGGCCTTTATTAGCACCTTTTAGAATTAAAGCCAGATTCACAGATCATATTTCTAATTTGACATACAAGACCGATACATAAACAAAACTAGGATAGACAGATTCAGAAGATTGCAACTTTAAAAATGTTACGTGACCTGTTTTACATAAAACATCCTTGAGTTATGCATATACATAAACCAAGTTTCATAAAGTGTGGGTAGGGGCCATGATAGACTTCTCCAAGCATTGCTGTTTGAAAGCATCCTAGAATGTCAGTAGACTATGCTTGAAGTACTTCAGCAGTTGGCAGCTGTGACTGTGAATTCAGGGCTTAACTATATTTGTCAAGTTTTGTGAAAACTATGATCTCAGTAACTATGGTTAAATTTAGGTGGGGCTGAAACTCACAGTTTGAGTGTAGTTTCCTTAGAATAACAGCTGGGTATCTCAAAATCTGCTAGCTGTATGCTTCTGAAAGCTGTACGGTTTCAGAAATATTTCTCAGTTTTCACATGCCTTTAACAAATGCTCATCTGCCCTGGAAGTTGGTATGGTTGTCACGAAACCAACTAATCTTGTTACAAAACAAGAAAGCAGTCATGTAGCACTTTCAAGACTAACAAAATAATTTCTTCTTCGAGTGTCCCCATGGGAGCTCCACCTTCGGTGTCAGGCTTGCCCTGGTGCTGCAGCTCAGAGATCTTGATAGCCGTTTTCATCTGGATCGCGCATACATGGGCTCTGACACACTGTTTCGCGCCCTTTCTATTACGTGCACAGTCCGGACTCAGCCAGTGCCTCTCAACTGCCATCGGCTCCAGGTGAAGCTTCTATCTTCTCCTCAGCCTTGACCGTTATTCATCTTCTTTCTCCCTTCTTCGAGTTTATCTGAAATAGAGACTTTTACAGTTAAGAGTTAGAGTTGGAAGTTTAAAGTTTTAAAGTTGAAGTTTTAAATTTTCAATTTGCTTGTTTATCTAAGTCAATGGCTATTACCAGTTAAGCTTCATTGACAAGTCCTGTGGAACAAACGGACTCCTTATCTCTATTTAAGTGACTTTAATTTACATTTTAAAGAAACTGTGATAAGCATTCCAGGCACAGCCAATTTTAAGAAATGAGACACTTGCCTTGAGGCAATGCCCACCTTGGATGGCCATTCTAAATGCATTTGTGGCTTGGGAGAAGGGCATGTTCCACAGAAGTGCCCACAGTGTTCAAGCTTACTACACGGGCCCGGAGGGACAGGGAAGTGCTGCTGTGCATGATACGAGGCCCTCCAGCCTTCTTTCTTTGAGAGTGCTGAGCCCTCCCAAGGTAGCCAGCTCAAGGGCAGAGCACTCTTCTCTGAAGCTGATGTGCGCAAGCGTCCAAGAGCTTCTCTGACTTGATCATTGCCTAGTTTACCCAGAGGAATGACGAGTGAGGCTGAAAGCGCTGCTGAAACGGTCTCTGGAACATCGAAAAAGGCCAAGACCAAGAAAACAATTCTACCAATGGCACTGGCGCACAAAATGGAACCGAGTGGTAGATTGGTTCTGGACCCTCCAAAGGCGGCATCAGTGGTTTCCATACCTCAACATTCAGTACCAACGGCCCCAAATCCAGCAGCACCAGAAGCCCTGGCACCGATGAAGGCACCGACTGTACTGGCACCTGGCCATAAATCGTTGGCACTGACTGTACTGGCACTAACTGTCCTGCAGTCTACCAAGGACTTAACTAAAGCTACAGGTAAAGACCTGAAGCACACCAAGGCTACGTCCAAATTGAAGCACAGGCACGCTCCCGAGCCTTCACCACACTGCTTATTGTCACTGCCTATTTCTGTTACCTTGCAGATATGTGCAGGACGTATTCAATTCCATTGCCATTCTTGCGTTCCTTGTCACCCTATCACAGATTGCTGTCGCCTTCACCATTTTTAAAACCACAGTCTCCTTCTTTGTATGAAGTCGAATGACAGAGCCACTGGGGTAGATGTTCCTCCATATTGCCACCTCCTTTATCCAGGCGCTCACAGTCTTATTCCTCACAAAGCCATGATTATAGGTACCATTCTCATATAGTTGGTACTCGTCTGCGAGGCATGATCACCATCCTTGCTGTGCTAGATCCTGGGACTATGAGACACGTTATTGTTCAGAATGAGATGTGCATGAGTGATGGGAGTCACCAGAAAGATACTCCGAGGCATCCTGGTCTCCCAGCCCATCTTCAGTAGCTCCGCCACCATTGGAGCCTCAGCTTCCATCTCCTCCTCAGGCTGGGGAAGAGGAGACCTGTTTTTCTCACAGACACCCCTCTTAGGCTGTCTTTACCAACTGATTTTTCTTAATCTTCATCTGACCAGACTGTTATTGCTGGTGATACATCTCCTCCTGGTGATCTCAGGGAGTTTCAGGACTTGTTCCGCAGTGTGTCCAGTACACAAGGTGTTAAATTGGTGGAAATCCAAGAGAGGAAGCAAGGGCTGTTTAAACAGCTTGAGGTCCCCGGTTTCCTCAAAGATGGCTATCCCTTTGGGTGAGGCCATTGTGGAAGCAGCTGACAACATATGGCAGACACCAGCTTCCGCTCCTGCTACCAACAAAAAGGCGCATAAGAAATTCATTGTCCCTTCTACTGGTATGGAGTACTTATTCATCTACACTCAGCCAAACTCACTGGTGGTGGAGTCCTCTAAGCAGAGAGCTAAGGTGCCCCAGTACAAGTCCACTGACAAGGATTCTAAGCATCTTGACCTTTTTGGCCAGAAGATTTATTCCTCTTCCGTGCTACTGCTACGAATGGCCAGTTATGTGGCGCATTTGTCGAATCGCCATTTTGACAGTTACTCCAAGCTAACATCGTTAATGGAGTACTTAGCTTTCAGTAGTGGCTTCTTAGAGTCATGTATCATCCAGGAAGGCTGTGCTGCTTCCAGGACCAGTGTCCAGATTGCCCTTGACATGGTTGATACGGTGGCTTGATCTATGGCCACGGCCATAGTTATGAGGAGGGCATCTTGCCTTCAAATTTCAGATGTCAGCAGGGAGCTCCAGAGCAAAGTGGAGGACTTGTCCTTTGACAAGCAAAAACTCTTTGCCGAATCTACAGATGCGGTACTGTACTCCAGCAAGGACTCCCATATTACCCTCAGAACTCTGGGTATGTACATGCTGCCATTTGGGTGCAGACAGTTCAGCCCATATCAAAGAACGTACTCCCAGCTGTTCCAAAGACCGTACCAACTGAGGCAATATGATCAGTCCAGGCCGCCTCAGAGACCGCTGAGGTGTAGGATTAACCAGTCTCATGGCCAGCAGCAGCAGCAAGCGAAACAGAAAGTTTGACAGTGTAGTCGAGAGCTGCATTCCCATCAATGCCATAGTTGCGTCTCCTCCCCTGAAGTTGTTCCAGCACCACTTGCAACCATACCTGGATCAGTGGTTCAGAGTAACAACAGACAGATGGGTGTGAGAAATAGTGTCTTTGGGTTATGTCATCCCTCTTCGAGATCAGAGGAATAATGGGATTTTGATGTTGGTGGAGTCCTTTCAAAAAGGACCCCTGCGTAGATGAGCCACACGGAAGTGAAAAGAGGCAAATTTGAAGTGCCGCGACCGCTGGCATGCTAATGAGGCGCTGAAATGCATTTTCAGCGCCTCATTAGTATTCTTCGATCTGGCCATTAGCATGGCCACTTAGAAGTTTTTGGTAAGTTTAGACGTAGCCACAGTAATATAAAGGATGAGAGTTAGTATAACAGAAACCCATTCATTGCATAGCATACAACTGTGACAGTGTAACACACATACATCTGAGGACTCCGTCTGAGGGCAGACTTTACACTCGTGTGGCTTCCCAACTAGTGGACTTAATAAGGGTTTCTAATGAAAGAAGAGGAATAAGGTTTTGTCATGAGTCGTCCTCTGTGGTGTTCCTTATGACTTCTGATCAAGAGGAATCATGGCCAGTGAGTAAAGCTGCTGCATGGGGAGGCAACCTCCCTAGCCTGTGGTGCTGCCCACACTCCATGCCTGCTCTCCCCCCACTGCCCCACACTCTCCCCACTATCTCCCTTTTCTCTGTGCTCACCCCTTCCAGCCAAATCGCTGAACCCAAATGTAGCAAATGACATTTGGGGGAAAAACACTCTTCTAAAATTTCTTTCTAAAGAAAGTGGAGCATATTTTCCACTGCATGTAGGTTTGTGATGACTGGACGTGTAGAAGGTACCTAATTAAAAGCACTACATTTGGGAATAAATGTCAGTCACAGGTTTTCTGATCTACCTTGGAGTTTGTCAGAATTATTTCTAAATGCTTTGTAGTAAGTCAGGTGTCCTGCTGATTACCACACTGTATATTAGGGAATATAAGATGGAGCCCTTCATTGTTTTTCACTAAGCTGTTCTTTTGGTTTTGTTTTATATATACTGTTACATAAAGAAATCATTCCAGATTACTAAATTTAAACTCACTGAAAATAAGACATTTTAAGTTAACCAATCAGAACAATACAGTGTGTTCATAAGTTAATTGTTTTTTGAAAAATGAACACTAATTTATTTTGTGCAACTTTTCATAAAAAGATAAGTTTACGAACATTTACTCTGTTTATGTTAAAATATGTTTCCAAAGATTTCTGGCACATCAAAGGATTTTATATGTTGGTAAGGTGCTGATTCTGGTGGAGTCGCCTTTTAAAAACAGTTCATCAACTAGCTGGACAAATGAGTTTCTCTTTTATTTCTGACTATCTGGAAGGAAAGGAATGATGTCCCTTTAAGAGCGCTAAAGGAAAGTAGAGCTGGATAGAAGGGACAGGAAGATTTTTGGAAGCAAATTTTTGTATTATAGAAATTAAAATTAAAATGTATATTTTAGATGAGTGGTCTTTTGACGAATTTATTTTTAAAAAGCTATAGGTCTGAAGAGACAGGTTTTTAAGGCTAAAACTGAATACTCAATTGTGCATTTAAATATCTATTCAGGGATTATTTTAGAGATGTGATTTTATAATGTTCAGTCAAAACTAATGAAATATTTAAATTTTAAACTAAGATTCTGTAGCTATCGTTACACACAACTGTTTTGGTCAGTAAACAGGGTTGGCACGTACCTGTTTAAATGGTTTCCTTACCACTGAAATGAAACAAACCAGCAGAAATATAGCACTTTAAAGACTAACAAAATGATTTATTCGGTGATGAGCTTTTGTGGGACAGACCCATTTATTCAGATTAATTTCATTTCCAATACAGACTGACTTATATAAGCACAGAGGACCAAAAAGAAAAAAATTATATAAGTCAATCTGTATTGGAAATGAAATTGATCTGAAGTGGGTCTGTCCCATGAAAGCTCATCACTGAATAAATCATTTTGTTAGTCTTTAAAGTGCTGCATTTCTGCTGGTTTGTTTTGTTGGAGTACAGACTAACACAGCTATCTCTCCATTACTACTGAAATGGCTTTCTCACAGGTTCAATGTCATGTTAATAGGTCTGACAAGCTGGAAATCTTTTCACTTTTAAAGTAACAAACACACTTTGGGGGACAATTTATCAGTCTGCAAGCTGCAACCACCTGCTGTGGGAGCCTTCAGGAATGGTCAGAAGAGGGGACCGGGTGAGCAGTAAGACCCTGGGGAGGCATTGCCTTCCTTTGCCTCTTATACTTGCTGCCTATGAGAAGAATCAGAGCCTTGCTGCTTTTGAGACAATGTAAGACACCCCATCCTAGCCTTCCATCACTAACATTAATGCAGAACAACAACCTGTCAACATTTCCTCTGGTAGTCACTCAGTTATCCAATTTAAGAAAACCAGCCTTAAATAGAAGGGTTGGGGGAGGAGCGAATTATTTTGCAGACAGTAAAGGCACTATCCATGTTTTGTAAAGCACTTGACACTTGCCATATGGTGATGGGCAATTCAGAAATGCATAGCTAGTTTTGTGGATGACTGGAGTCACCAAACTAGAGCCTCAGCAGATGTAAACCAGTATAGCTACGTCAGTTTGTGTGCTGAGAATCTGGCTTACTATGAGCAGCAGTACCTTCAGCAGCACCCTTGTTGCTGGACTGTTATCCCAGGCCATATTATATCCACTGGTTTGACACTAGACTGCATAGCTGGCATAGGTCTGCATACCAAGAGACTTGGTGTTTAGACTGTCAGCATTAGCAGGTCTTAACTTAGTCAGCATTGGGCTTCACAAATCATTTTCAAGGGATCAGCTCAGTTCATTCTAAGAATTTCCTGCCTCACTGCTGGATCATTCAGCTTAGTGAGGAATAGAGATTGGAGATTTGTTCCAAATGTGCCTTTGAGAAATTGAAAGTTAGGCCAATTCTTAGTATGCGTGTCTATTCCAGAATTAAGCGAGAACAAGCATTGGAACATTTAAAGAGGCAAAAAGAAGATGAGACCCTCAGACAGCAATTGAAGCTTCAGAGGCAACGAGCCATGAGGCTTTTTCATGAACGGCAGCTGACTTTACTGGAAGTAGTTCATGCTGGTATGATTTATATTAAACTTTATCAAAAACATTAAGGGCCCAGATTTCCATAAAATAATCTTTTGTACAAATAAAAGTACTTCCCATTGTGGCATGTCTACCTGCAATCTTTGCCCTCTCTCTTTTTATATTGTAAGTGTCTGGTAACTGTCTAAATCAGGGATCTGCAACCAAAACAGCAAGAAGAGCCTTTCCTCCCCCCACATTTGATATAGCACTCAATTAATTAAGAGCCACAATGCATGTGAAAATGACGGTCATTACTAACTGTCAAACCGTAGATTTTGTAACCCCTGTTTTAAGAACAGTGCACACGTTGATTTGTAATGTGATACATATTTACTGCAGGACACTTTCAAACTTTTTACATGTTCTGTTTCCTCAGACTTTATATGTGTGTGTTTGTTTCACTATCTTCCTGATTTTCACTACTGAGCTTTCTTTCTCTCTCTCTCTGGAAGATGCTAGATTCTGAACAATTTCATTTTTGTTTTTGATATCACTGTACAGCTGCGTTGATACTTTGATAAAGCACTCATATATAGTGGCTATCCATGAACAGCTTTCCTCATTTCACAATCTCTTGAGTTGCCACAAAACTAGCCACAGTTATGCTACTTGGTTATTTCACCCATTTAGCAAATGTGTTCGTACTTTGCTTTGCATAGTAAATACTCCATGGCTTTTTTTTGCGGGGGGGCTCTCAAGCTGGATACTGTTCGGCAAGAGTAGTGTGCTTTTTGAGAAAATGCCTCTTGAGGTTTCATTTTTTTTGTTGTTGGCAAATTTCTTATTGCAAATGAGACATAAAGGGAGCCCAACCGAACTCAATGTAAATGTGAAGGACTGATCCATTCACTCTGAAATTCTCTGTTTTGATCTTTGATTCTCCTCTTTTTTGAAGCCATTCCAACCCCACTTTAATCGTGCCAATTTTACTTCATGTTTTATTTCTTAAAATGTGCATTGCCCTTCTTAGCAGGAATGCCACAATCTTCCTTTTGATTTTGAAAAGAGAGAATTTATTAGCAACATGATCAAAAACAGACACAGTATCATATCCCACAATGCACTGCACACATATTAAAGAGGGGAGTTCCAACATTTTGAGATCACATATCGTTTGCTCTTTAGATATAAATTGTTCATTGGGCTTTTAGAAATTCACTGTTTATCAAAAATAATCAGGAGGGTTGTGGGGTTTTTTTTGTTTGTTTCTTTTTTGTTTTTGTTTGTTTGTTTTTAAACTTGCATTTATAGTGTTGGGAGCCACAAAGTCCTTAAAGAGCTGCATGCGGCTCTGGAGCTGCAGGTTGCGGATCCCTGGTTTAAATGTTTCAGAATCTCAGTAATGATACGAAAGACATGGTGGTTTGAAATCTCTTCTCTTTGGAGATATGTGAGGTACAAGAGAGATCCTGTCCCTTTGTGTTCATTAAAGATGCCACAGAGGTGTGCCTATGCTCAGAACTGTACCTCTAGGAGTCCAGGTCCAGATTAATGTGTTGAGGTTTTGATTCAGAAGGAAGAGTGCCACCTACTGTTCCACCAGTGCTATTTGCTGCAGCACCTGACTCTTCTGTGGTGGTTTGTCCTCTAAGGCATGGGTATTCACACCTCACAAGCACAGTTGCATAGTTATGAATTCCTGTTGTTGTTTCCTTAGGTCAGCTGGATAGGCACATTCAGGAAATAGAGGAGAAGGCAGCGTTAACTATCCAGAGACACTGGAGGGGATACAGGGCAAGGAGAAATCTTCATCAACAAAGAGAATCTCTTAAGCAGTATAAGGCCGCTGTCATCATTCAGAGAGCAGTAAGTATATCATCTCTGTACTGGAGCTGGACAAGATTGATTGGATTACTGCAATTCCTTATGAGACTCAACTTATTTACTTCTGTAAATAACATCTTTGCCTGAATTTAGTAATCAAATACACTCATCCCTCTTTTAATGAGTACTTTACTTATGAGTACTTACTCGTACGAGGAACATATATACCTACCTTTATTCACTATATGAGTGAACTTCCCCCACTTATATGAGCAGTGTCCCTGGCCAGGGGGCGGGGAGACCCGCAGCCGTGCAGCTGGCTCAGCTCCAGCCGTGGGGTCCTTGGCTGGGGGCAGAGAGACCCGCAGCTGGAACCTTCTCCCTCCCTTCCCTCAGATGTGCAGCTGCCTGTCAGCCCTTTGGCTGGGGATAAAAGAGGGAGAAGGCTCTTAGCCTGGTTCCCTCCCCTGCAATGGCGAGAGTGTGAATCCCTTGAGCTGATCAGTTTCCCGGCCCCCGCAAGCCATGGGGAGACTGGAACCAGCCTGCCCCTGGTTCCCAGCTCCTGCCACGCTGGGAGCCAGGAAACTGACCAGCCCTGATGGTTCCTGGCTCTACTCCCCTTGCAGGAAAATTCGAGTTCTGCAGGGGTTGCAGGAACAACCCCTGGGTAACTCCAGGGTTTACTGTATTAGACCCCCTGCCTGCCCCACAGACCCCTCCCTTGGCCAGGTTTTAACTGCCCCCCCACAGTCCCAAACTGCCCCCCCCTCCAGCCTTAAACCTGCCCAGCAGCCCCAAACCACCTCCAGCCTTAGACCCCCCCCAGCAGCCCCCAACTGGCCCCAGCTTTACACCCCCCAGCAGCCCCAAACCGCCCCCAGCATTAGACTCTCCTGCAGCCCCAAACTTCCCCCAGTCTTAAACCCCTCCCCCCACATCGCTCAACAGCCCCAGCCTTAGACACTCCTCCTCCTCCTCCCGCAGCCTTGTCACTGGGGCTGCTGGGCTGGGTGGCTCCCCCAGCCCTCCTGCTCCCAGCAATTAACTCCAGTGTTAAGGTTTCAGCACCTAGGCATAAGGTAATTACTATCCCTAGTGACAGAGATAGCTGCCATCTGCAGCAGTTATCGCTATTGATAGCTATCTGCCTGAGGTAGCAGTATTAAGAAATTGCAAATAGCTTCTTTAACAGCCACATGCAGTTGGGAACTGCCCAGCTGGCGACCTTTCACAAATCTAATGGGACCCATGTTTGAGTCCCGACCCATAGGTTAGAAATCCCTGCTCTACATACATATGCTACATTCCATTTGTGGTGCCAAACTATTCAAATACATCAGAAAAGTACCTAAACTCAATTGTTTTATGTCATGTTACAAACCCTTGGAACGAATTGGAGACTTTTACATGTATTTTAATGGGAATTTAGTGTCGCTCTTATGAGTTTTCGCCTACGAGCTGAAATTTGGGAACCAGTTGTGCTCGTATAGCGAGGGATGAGTGTATAAAAATAGTCAAAAACTGCCCACGCAAATCAATCCAGAAGCCCAAACTTCATCATCTGTTAACCATATGTAAACTGCAAAATGAGGAACAGTCCATAGGAAAAGGTGATAAGAACTGTTACTTTGGAACTAGAGCTGGTTTCTCTGCGTAGCTTGTATAAGCAGTAAAACTGACAATAAGTTATTGGCTTGTGTCTGATCAAGCCATCTTATGTACTGTTGCTACATTGTGAAATCTAAAGTTGCACCTTACTGGCTACAGTGCTAGGACATTTTTCTTTAAAGAATTTTTTTTTGAAAGATGGACAAAAACACCTGTGAATGACATACTCTTGATATCTTCTTTCATGCAGGCTCATAAATTCTTGGAAAAGTGTCACAGGAAACGGCAGGCACTCTCTCCCTGGAAAGAACCGAAGGAATTCACCAGTGCACAGAAACTAGCATTACAGCAAAGGGTGGATGACTACATCAGACTGCACCCGGTGTGTCCTAGTGATTTTGTAGTTTTGCATTCCTCACTCACCATAGAGGGAAGAAATATGCACAGTTATATAAACATCAGTGCTCAAGATAGCCCCTGTGAGCTGGATGCATATTAATCCTGCTTATTTGTCTTTGAGAGAAATATACCAGGATCTTTTTTTCATTCTTAATGTAATAAAATAGGCTAAGAAAAGCCTAATTGGAAAGCTGTATCCCCTGATGATGGATCACTTTGCAGAGAAAACTTAGGAGTAAGCAGAATTATTAAATTTACAAATAGACGAAGAATGCAAATGTTGTTTTGTAGACATTAACATGCTCACAAAGGATTTAAAGCAACTGTTCCTTAATGATGACAAATGTTTTCCTCCAGGCTTCCCAAATGTCTGAAGAAATGAGTAAGGAACTACATCTGCAGGCTCAGGAGAAGCTGGCACAGTACCTCCTTAGGAGCAGTCTGGATTGCAGAGCAGACCAGCGCAGGGAGGCTTTACTAGCTCAGATCAACACTGATGTGGAGCTGTTGATGAGTATGTGTCTGTTTCTAGATTTGTTCCTTGGTCACTACATGGATTTAACTTTGCAAGCCATCTGCCATGGCTCAAGATGTGGGTTCCAGCTTAAGGGCAGACTGTTCAGCAATGGCACAAATCCCAAACTGATTGTGTGCTCTGGGATCGCATGTAGGTTTCACCAACCACTTATTAAAATAAATTCCTTTGGGTACTCCAACAGCCTTATCATGGAGTCACAGACATTCTCTTAGGGTATTCCAATATTCTTGCCACCCAGATGAGCTAACCTTTGCCATGGATGATCCGTGATACAGTAATAATGCATCTGATGAAGTGGGTCTTTGCCCACAAAAGCTCATGTACCAATATATCTTAGTCTATGAGGTGCCACAGAACTTCTTGTTGTTTTTGTGGATACAGACTAACATGGCTACCCCTCTGAAACAAGTAATATTCAAGTTATTCCCATTCCTAAAGGACAAGTCAATTGCACCTTAGATCTCATAGTAAAGACAATGCTGATATACTAAATCTTTAGAGAGCTTACAGGATTTAGCTGTAGGAAAAGGAAATGAGATTTAAAGCAGGTAAACATACAGACGAGTTCGCATTTTAATTTTCAAAAAGTAACAGAAGCTTGTATAATAATCAAGTTTCATATATCTCTTAGGGCTAAGCCAGACCAGCAGCTGGGGATTCCTTGCTTAAGTCTAGAAACTTTGGGCTCAGGAGTCAAAGAATACAGATGCACTTCATACTTGACTGCTTTTATGCCATCCTTCCCTTGCTGCTTCAAGTAGCAAACTCAGCTGATGTGAATTCACTTGTGCATCTTCTCTTCATGCAGCAGTTGCGGGAGCAGTCAATTTCCTTTGCCTCTGACCTTCCACTATAGTTCATTTGATATTGATGGACCTTTGTTATTAGGAAGGACCTAGCACCTTCTCTTGGAGACAAGTTTTTCACACTAGTGAATGCGTCTCTGCAGTTTGTTAATTTAAAGATGCTTACAGTGCAAATGCTCAGTTACTACCTTATGATATGGAGCACAGAGGTTGTAAGTGAGATGAATGCTGGGGGAATCTATTTTTAGTAAATTATTGTACACTGTTGACCTGCTGAGCTACTATAGGATAGTACTGCACAAGCAAGGAAACTGGCAACTGTTCAGTGCAGAGATTGATTGTGGTAGGACCAATAGGGTGCAAGGTGTTCAGATGCACAGAAAGCACTGCAGTAGAGATCACCTTGTGCACCGAGGAGCATAGATCCAATACTAGTGGCCTGCGCTAATCTTTCACTTTCCACAGATAGAATTACAGTTAGTTTTCCTCTTTGTTACAGGTGCTCCAAGTCTCATAGATGCCACAGAGAAAGATCTTGAAGTTTTTATGAGTCGATCAGTCCCTGTTGCATGCAAAGCAAGGCAATCCCATAATACCATGCTGAAATACGCTCGCTGGCCATGGTGGAAGAAGCCTGGAGATGAATTCATGGATGATATGATTCCTGATGATGATCTTAATACTGAATTTGGAGCTCTCTTTATTGGAGGAAGTAAATCCTCTTAGTAGGCAGATGAGATTTTAATTCAGTGACCCAGACTCACCTACTATACTATGCAGTCTTGTTCAGTGTGTACTAGTGTAGAAAGAAAACATTCCAATCCTGTATTAAGATAATGCATTATGTAGGATCAAAAAGCATTTTAATTTTAGTGGGGTTTGTTACTCTTAATTTAAAAAAAACCTTACAGGAATTTCCTTTTGCAGATGAACCTAATATCTACTGTGTATTTAAAGTAAAATTACATCCACTTTGATACTAGAATCAGGATTCAAGTACAGTAACTGTAGATATGTATTTATGTCCTGGTTATATTTTTTAAAACTTTTTCAAAATAAATGTTTGAACTGTGGAGTCTCAGTATTGTAGCTTTTCAATGTTTAATTAGTAAAGTGTTCCAGGGAAAGTCACATCTCTACAAAACTCTGGGCTTTACAATCTCAACTCTTCTTTAAGAAAATGAAAGTAGGTGGAAGTAAGAATGGGTTCGCAGAACAAATGCTTGGGGGGAATGTCTGTATTTTTCAACTGCAGGCGTGCCTAAAATGTGCTAGGTGCTTTCCAAAGACAGCCACGGTCCACACAGCAGTTTGTCTACAACCACAAAAACAGAACTGGGAACAGGACAGTCCCAAGGCAGGACATGGGGGAACCCCTCCCCCACCCCTCCACCCAGCAAGGCCCAGCCCCTGCTCTGCCACATCCCCTTACCCTCTGCTCCAGTAATGGGGCTGGGGGATTTACTTGGGACCAGGGGGTGCACATAATGGTGCTAACTGCAGCAGGGAGTCACCTTGCCCACCCCACTTGCCATGGCGTGGCAGGAGTAGCAGCCTGCTTTGCTCTGCCATCCTCCCAGCCTGCTGTGGAGAAGCTAGGCACAGCAGGCTGGGACAGCGGCAAAGCAGAGCAGGCTGCTGCTCCCACGGCCCACACGGTGAGTGTGGGGGTGGGGGCAGTTGATCCCCTGCTGCCACAGCTGCCACCATGCACAATCCCCCATCTCCAAGTAATCCTCACCCCCATCCATAACACCACCACAGAGACCCCAAAAGCGCAACGCCTGGAGCAGCTGCCCCACCTGGTCCTATGGATGGGATGGCTCTTACTGAGGCTTGAGTTTGGAGGTGGGGGAGAAGAAGAGAGAAAAACTATACAAGCAAAGTGCACAGATTAGTGATAGACAGGAGCCTAGTTAAAAGATGTTGGGGAAAGTTTTTGTTTTCTCTCTCCCCATCCCCAAGCATACAGGTCAATGAGATTTATGCATCTGGTTAAGGCCCAAATTCAGGAAACTGTCCCTGACTTTGAACAGTCCTTAAAAACACTTTAATTTTGTGAGCAATATATGCTTTAGTATGAAGACTTGTTTGCATGGGCTTTTATTACAGTGTAGCTGTAATCCTAGTCACTTCAGTTTTCTGAGCCAATACTCATGTTGAAGATGGCTTCACTTTTCAGTAATAATTCTGGTTTGAAAACAACAAGAAGTCCTGTGGCACCTTATAGACTAACAGACATTTTGGAGCACAGGCTTTCGTGGGCAAAGACCCACTTCATCAGATGCAAGTTCTGGTCTGGAGGCCAATCAACTGGCTGGCTTAGCCTCATCCTTATTAGATGTATCTACTAAAACATTTACCAACGCATTTGTTCATTCCTCTTAATTAACATGGGCCTGAATAGCATTGTTACTACAATACTTTAATGTAGTGCCTTATGGGGATAGGCTACAGACAGCCTGTGGACCAATTCTGGACTGCCATATGCTTTCAAGCAAAGCGTGACATTTTTATTTACTTGATATTATATTAATAAAATTGTTGGTTTGTAGCTTTTCTCTGGTGAGCTAGCCTCTGGCAAAAGACCTCCCGGATGCCCCCAGTTGCGCTACAAAGACGTCTGCAAGAGAGACCTCAGAGGTAGACATTGAGCTGGACAACTGGGAAGAACTAGCAGACGACCGCAGCAGATGGAGGCAGGGGTTACATAAGGGCCTTCAGAAGGGTGAGATGAGGATCAGACAGCTAGCAGAGGAGAAGCGAGCGCACAGAAAGCACACTAAGGACTTGCCAGACACCCACCACATCTGCAAGAGATGCAGCAAGGACTGTCACTCTCGTTGGGGTCTTCATAGTCATAGTAGATGCTGTAAATGAAGTCCTCAATTGAAACTATAAAGGGCACGATCCATAGTCTATGCAGACTGAAGGATGCCTACTACTACTATCTGGAGTCTGGACCTTGACAGTACCCCGACCAAGAAATTTGGGCCTTGACAAAAAAAAAAAAAAAATCTCTGCATGTGCTGAGTGATCACCAAACAGTCAGAAAGAAAACAGAGACATCAGCTGTAGCTGACAAGAGGAAATCCATTCATGGCTACTGTCCCCCAACCAGCCAGGCTTCCCCAGATCTACAGAGCTGTTACAGAGAGGTGGGTGTCTCTGTGCTCTGGAGTTGCAGTGTCCCAGCTGTTCTGCTCCCAAAATAGACATTTAATAGCTTCCTTAGTATATTGTTGTACCCTCTGCACTGAGCAGTCCATTACTGGAAATGTTGTGAGTTGCTACTGCAGTGCAGTGGCCTCTGCTGTGTGTTTAAATCCTCCTAATTATCCTCATTAGAACAGCCCTTTCTCACAGCTATGAGCAGGAAGGTGCCCTGTGTAATATGTTTTATGTACAGCGATGAGCTCCCCAGCCAGTGTTAAGCACCCAGTGAATTATAGAGCTGTCTCACCAAAAAGCCATTTATTGTAAGGCTAATGGTCTCTGCCACTCACTGCCATTGAAGTGGATTATGTGCCCCCGCCCCCCTTTGTAATATGCAATTTGCTGGCTAATGGATTTTTAAAGCATGTTTAGTGCCAAGGTGCTGCTTTGTCAGAGGAATTCAGCCTACAGGGTTATTTAGCAACAGGCCAAGTACAGCACTGCCATTCTCCACCCCACCAGGGTAATAATAATTATGGTTAAAACTGAATATTTATTGGCCATAGATCTCAAAGCAGTTCACAGATGAAGATCAGTGTCATTATTCTTGATTTGTAGATGGGCAAACTGAGCACAGAGCTGACATAACTTCCTACGGTCTCCCACCAGGTACAGAACTCAGGTCTTCTAAATCCTCGTCTAGTGTTCTATCCAGTAGACAACACTGCCTTTTAGCATAGTGTAGTCTTCAAGGCCTAGTCAGCCTCCTTATAGACACAGCCAACCAGAGCACAGCCACTGCTAACCATCACACTGTTTGTCGGGTAAAGACATTTGCTCATTAGTTACTAGACTAACACCAACCGTTCATTTCCCAGACAGCAGTGACCAGCTGCTTACACTTTGCATTTGTGACTGAGAAATGAAAAGCCACCTAGACCATTACTAGTATGCTACACTACCTAGCCTCATTTCCTGCTTTGGATGCCCCTAACTCAGTCTCATTTACTTCTGCTACCTGCAACATGTGCTGATAAAAGCAAGACTGAATCAGAGCAAAACTCAGCAGAAAGCAACCAGGAGAACACAGTCTGACCACCAGCTAGTGCCTTTGGGTGACTGAACTAGCCAAGATATGGGCGGGCAACTAGAACTGATGTCGCTCCAAACCTCTGGGTGCTTCAGGGCTGGAATTAGGAAACCACCTGCAGCTCACATGGCTTTCAAATTGTTGTGGGTAGTCAGCCAGCCTTTCTCAAAACCCAACCCAAAGTGTCTCAAGCAAGCGAGTGGCCATTTTGAAAACTACTGGAGTAAGTCACTGAGGGTCCATCTGCACTACCCACTGGATTGACCTCCTCAGGGTTGATCTTCCGGGGTTGGATTTCATGCACCTAATGGGGCACGCAAAATTGAACTCTCAGGGGTCAACAGACAACCCTTTTACTCCTAAGTCCCAAGAGGAGTAAGGGAGGTCGATAGGAGAGTTTCTCCCGTCAACCTCCCTCAGTGAGGATGGCCAGGTAAGTCTATTGTAGATAAGTTGATTCCACCCATGCAACTGTGGTAGCTGGAATTGCATATCTCCGATCGACTTTAAGGTCTAGTGTAGACCTGGCCTTAGAAATGATGAAGTTGCCTACAATAGATTCTGTGCATTGCTGAGCTGCCTGCTGGACTGTTTGGGGAGGGAGGAATCGTAATGGCAGTAGGAGGGGTATGGAGTTTACAGTACATTCTGCAAGGCCTGTTGGTTTTTACTTTGTGAAGTTTCTTGTTCGCAATCCTGACAATGGGTGAGGAGAGGAAAGAAAAGTGGAGGAATCCCAGGTCACGTGAACCGGTCATGGATTCTAGACACAAGTTCAGTGACTCTGGGGAAACCAGAGCTGAGGTGAAATAATTTGTTCACCTAGCTCTCAGGCAAGACTATGGAGTTAATGTTTGTAACATGTTTTAAGGACGTAATAGGCAGTGTGTGTAACATGCAAGGCATGTTATGAAGTGAGGAAGCACGAGGACACTGCAAGGGAGTCAGAGATCTGACCATCATCAAATATTGATATGGGTTAAGCTGGCCTGTGGGGGCGTTTTAGCTGAATTGCAGCTTTCCACAGCTGTGATAAATTGGAACAACTTGTCACGTGGTTTTATTGTTTTCCCCCATTAGGTAAACCATTATGAGTGTGTTACTGCAACAGCTTAAACAGCAACAAAAATACATTGCCTCTGAAGGATACAAATTAGATGGATAATAAACAATAACCATTCATCTGCAGAAGCTGCCCGAGGCAAGTAACAGAGCAGTGAGACAGCAACAAAAGCCAACAGAGATGCACCTGGAACTCTTCAACCAGCCAGGGCAAGAAGTCATACATACTGCACTGGCTTCTGTAACTGAGAAGGACCGTTGACACAAACAGCTGAATTCTTATTTAATGGCAGTTTCTGCTACAACTGAACTTTGTAAACAAGAGGCCGGACTCCAAGGGAGAGACAGGCAGTGGCTCAAAGTGTTTCCATCCAGTCAAGCTCAATTTCCTGGCCTTTTCAGACCTGCTGTAATTAGAGCAGGGTACTGATATAGGGCTCCCAAGAGACAGGTTGCCAATGCACTCAGCTATTTTACATCAGTGTGCTTCAATCCTTCTCATGCTGATTTCTGTAGGAGCAGGAGCTCCTCAAATATCCAGGCTAGGCTCACAGTGTCACCAAACTTGAGGAGGAAGGAATGGTTTTCCCAAATAGCAGAACTGTAAATAATCATGAAGACGACTGTGAGGAAGTCCAGCAATTAGAGAACCTGGCAGGTCTCTGTACTGAGAGCTGTTTACAGCAAGGTGCTGCAAGGACATGAGCAATGGCTTTTCAAGTTCTCTAACAATTATTCCTCATCCTAACAATACAATATCCAGAGTCCATCAGGTATAATTTTGAGTACCATTGAACACTCTTACGGAAGAACTGCACTGGTTATCAGAGCAGGGCTGTGTAGCAACTTCCATTGAAGGAGCTCAAAGCGACGTACCAACACAAAGTGATTGTCACAGATCCGCACAGCTTCATGCTAAGGGTGTGTCTACACTTCCACTTGATCAATACAACTTTTGTTGTTCCTGGGTGCTTAACCCCCTTCACCCACAAACAACAAAGTTTTGCTGTGGCAAGTGAAAGTATAAATCCTGCTTTCTCCGCACGAGCGCTCTGTTCTCAACAAAGTGAAGCCTTCTCATTGGGGGTGGAAGTATTATGTTGGCAAAAGGGCTGAAAAACAGCTTTCCCACAAGCTGACTTTCAGTAACCAGGCTTAAAAGTTGTGCAGCCTAGACGTACCCTGAGGTTACACCTACGTTTACTGGGAGATCGACCCAGTTAGAGTCGATCTTCCGGGATTCAATTTCGCGCACCTAGTGGGGATGTGCGAAATCGAACTGTCAGAGGTTGACAGTTGACCCCTGTAATTCTCAGTCTTGCGAGGAGTAAGAGAGGTCAACAGGAGAGCAAGAGGCCAACAGCTGCCAGGCCCCAGGGCGAGTTGGGAGGGAAGCCTGGCTCTGTCCCTCACAAGGGGTGGGGTCAAGAACAAAAGGGGTGGGGCAAAGGGCAGTTAGGTTGCAGAGCTGTCTGGATCGCAGCGCTGCCTCCCTCTCCCTGCTCCCTCAGAGCTGTGCGCAGCTGCAGCAGTGCTTCCACAGCAGTTCAAAGGGACCTGGTGCTTCAGCTGCCACCACTGCCTCCTTTGCCCATCGCTGTCGGCAGGCCTGCCCATGTTCCACCTAGCTGGGATCCACTCTTCCGGCAGTGGCCAGATGCTTCTGGGGAAAAGAAGAGAGTGGGACAATCCCTGAGCAACCCAGCCCCAGGCAGACTGTCTCAGTTTCTGGACATTGGAGGTTTAGGCATGCCCCCGGTATGTTCATATGTTCTTGACTATCTTAGCTAATGACCACTGATGGATCTGTCCTGCATGAACTTATCTAATTATTTTTAATCCAGTTATAGGTCTGGCCATGCTAACGTTTCTGGGCACTGCTTTCCACTCGTTGCCTGCGTGTTGTGTGAAGTACGTCATTCTGTCTCTTCTAAACCTTCTACTTTTTAATTTCATTGGTGATGCAAGTTCATGTGTTACGTGATAAGATAAACCATTTCCTAATCACTGTCTCTACACAAGTCATGATATTTTAGATCTCTATCATATCCCCTTGGTCTCACTCTTCATTCTGTTCTCAGATGGGAGCAATTTGATATCCCTAATTATTTTGTTGTCTTTTTCTGTACCTTTTCCAATTCTAATACATCTTTTTTCAGTTGGGATGACCAGAACTGCTCTCAGTATTCCAGCAGCAGGTGTATGGTGGATTTATACATCAGCCTAATATCTTCTACCTTATTATCTATCCCTTTCCTAACGTTTCCTAATATTCTGTTAGCATTTTTCACTGCCACTGCACACTGAGCAGATGTTTTTGATATCATTAGGAATATGTTTTCCAACGTAAGTTACTTTGCATCGATCAACATTGAATTTCACCTGCCATTTTCTTGCAAAGTCACTCAGATCTATGAGATCCCTTAGCAACTCTTTGCAGTCAGCTTTCGACTTAAAGTATCTTGAGTGATTTTGTGTCATTGCTAAACTTTGCTGCCTTTTTCCAGATCACTTATGAACATGTTGAACAGCACTTGTCCTTGTACAGATATTTGGGGGACCTATTTATCTCTCTATGTTATGAAAACTAACCATTTATCTGAGCCTTTGTTTCTTATCTTTTAACCAGCTAATGATCCATGAAAGGACTTTTTACCTTATCCCATTATTTGCCTATTTTATTTTTGAGCTTTGGTGAAGGACTCCATGAAAGACTTCCTGGAGGTGCACGTATATGCACTGCATTGTCCTTGTCCAAATGCTTGCTGGCACCCTCAAACAATGCTAGTTAATTGATTAGATGCATTTCCCTTTATAAGAGTCATGTTGATACTTCCCAACATATCATGTTTGTTTATTTCTATTTCTCTTATAATTAAGTTTTTATTATAGCTTCAATCAATTTGCCTGGCTCTGACATTAGGCTTGCTAACCTGTAATTGCCAGGATCACCTCTGGAGTGTTTTTTAAAAAATTGGCATTACATTAGCTATCTTCCAGTCAATAAACTACATACCATAGATTTAGTTCTGCTATTTCCTATGTGAGTTTCTTCAGAACTCTTGGGTGAATACCATTTGGTCCTGGTGACTTATTAATGTTTGTTTAACCAATTTGTACCAAAACCTCCTCTACAGACACCTCAATCTGGGACTAGTCTTCAGATGTGTTATCTAAAAAGAATGGCTCAGGTGTGAGAATCTCCCTCATATCATAATCTAATAAGCTTTATGGCTTGGGTGGGGAATGTGACGAGGAAAGTATGATATATTCTGACTTTATAAGGCATTTGATACTATTTGGCATGACCTGCTCACAAACAGATTAGGAAGAGGTGAAACTACTAAGAGAAGAGTGCCGAAATGATTGAAAAAACCATTCTCAAGGTGCCATTACCAGTGGTAACAGTCAAGTTGGAAGGGTATATCAAATGGAAGGAGGCATGAGAGTGTGACAGGAATGAAATTACTGGACTCGATGACCTCCTGAGGTCCCTTCCAGCCCTAGGACTCTGTGATTCTACTTGGTTATCTGGTAACATGGGAGGGAAGGAACGCCCCCCCGCACACTTTGCTTTTATGTATCATTCACTGGCTTCTAAATGAAAGGACAGTGTCAGGGGTAGTTTTACTCCTTTGCAAAATTAGCTTTACTGGGGTGACTGATTTTTACCCAGTGGGATGACCCAGCAGCATCTCTCTCAAGCAGCTATGAAGAATGCATGATTCTTCTCCATGGTCTCAGCTTACATTAAAATATATCTCTATGTATCTATATAGTCATTATGATTGGGAATAGAAGGGGAATATTACACATGTGGATTGAGTACAGAGTACAGAGATGTCTAAATGAGCTGTTAACACTCAAGAAAGAGATTTTGAAATCATCCTGGACAGCTCCCGGAGAACAGGCACTCAGTGTGCAGCAGAAATTTACAAAGCAAGCAGAATGTTAGGCCCAGCAGTTCTCATACTGTGGATCAGGACCCCAAAGTGGGTCACAAGTTCGCAACCCTGTTTTAAAGGGGTCACCAGGGATGGCATTAGATTTGCTGGAGCTTGGGCCAAAACCAAGCTGTACCACCTGAGGCAGTGTGGTTCAGGCTACAGGACAGCAAGGCTCAAGAGGGCTCATGCTTTGGAGCCCCTTCCTGGGGTTATGTAATAATTTTTGTTGCCAGAAGGGGCTTGTGGTGCAATGAAGTTTGAGAACCCTGACTTTAGATAATAGATAATACATCAAAAAATAGCATAATGCCAATATATAAATCCACAGTACACCTGCCCCTTGTGTACTGTATGCGGTTCTGGTCTCCACATCTCAAACAATGTATTAGAATTGGAAAAGTACAGCGAAGGGCAACAAAAATAATTTAGATCAGTGTTTCTTAAACTCCTTGAGACCACGGAACAACAAACAATGATGTTTTTAATGTGGAACACTGACAATTTTCTTCAAAAAAATTGTCAGACAAAAAGAAAAAAAAGAACCTAAGTGGCAAAATATACAGCAAAAACAAAATGAAGTAATTTAATCAGGTATCATAGCAATGAAGTACTAATGGAGTATCTGGTTTTAATAACAGAAAATATATGCCATCAGTGTATTTTTGCAAACGAACAACACATCTGCTAGTTGTTCATGGAACACAGTGTGCTGTAGAACACGGTTGAGGAAATGCGGCTTGTGGGTGTAAGAGTCCATCTGAGGAAAGCTTAAAAGGACTGAGGGTTTTTAGATAAGAAGAGAGAACTAAGGGAGGGGGGATACGACTGATTCTATAAAGTCAAAAATGGTGTGGAGAAAAGAGGCTATTTGCCCATTCACATGGCACATAAATTACCCAATTAACAGCTGGCAGATTTAGAATACACAAAAGGAAAAACTTCATAAAGTCAAGCTCTTCTGGCAGCTATTGTGTATGGATCCTGGCCCCTCCCAGTCACCTGACTGGAAGTCAGGAGGTGGGGCTAGGCCTACAAAAGCCCAGCCTGAGGATCCACTCTGTAGGGAGTTTCTAGGCTCTCTACCTGGCAGGCTGAAGACTGGTGGAAGCTTGGGACCTTGCTGATTCTGATGTCTTGGTGGGGGGGGGATGACCCAGTGGAACCTGCTGCCTGAAGGAGACCAGCCAGACCTGGAGGATGGACTGGAGTATCTGCCACAGCCTGAGGCTGTGGAACTGACAGGCCTGGATTGGGCTACCTGGAACTCCATGAGCCCTGAGATGTTGGCTGGATTCTGGGTATGTGCTGGTTGTGGGGCAGACTGGGAGTGGCCCAGAGAGGAGGTGGGTAGAGGGGACTGTTAAAGGACCTTGGGTCTGTGCATTGCAGTCTGGATTCCCTGTTGCATCATGCAGGAGGATGTGACCAGGGCCCCTGGGCTGGGATGCACTGGAGTGGGTGGGTGGGCCCATGGGTGGCAGTCTCCCTTGTGCTTGTGTGGGGGCTGCCCTACTGTGCATCAGGGTATGGGCTCTTCTGTTTGTGTCCTGCTCCACCCTGAGAGAGGGCCTGGGCTTTCTAGAGATGTCTAGTTTTTGTTGCCCTGCACCAGGGCCTTGGCCTGCCCCACCTTGCACCAGGACATGAGCTCCTTTTGGCTGTTTGCCACCTTGCCCAGAGTTAGGGCTGGGGGCCTTCTAAGACTGAGCCTGCTGTTGCCTGGACCTTGAACTAGGCCCTGACAACAGCCAAGTTTTCCCCAGCACCTGCCTGAAGTAAGGCATGGGGCTTTGAACAGTTGCCTCTCACCCACCTGTGGCAAGAGGGGACCCCTGCCCCACCCATGAAATAGTGACTTGGGGGTTGTTTGGCACTCATGGCAGTGGGGTGGGATGGCTGTTCACTTCCCTAGAAGGGGAAGAGCCCTTCCAGGAGCCCAAACTGGCTACACTGTGGAACTGGTTGGTAGGGGAAGCTGTGGAGGCAAAACCTTTAACTGAGCTTAAAAAAGAAAATGAGGTCATGGAAGATAAGGGCTGTTGGCCAAGGGACACAACTGTACACTCTGGGAGTCCCTAAATCTGGCTGATGGGATGGATTATTTGATAAATTACCCTGTTCTGTTCATTCCTGCTGGAGCATCTGGGGCTGAGCATTGATGGAAGATAGGATCCTGGGTGAGAATGGCCACTTATGTTCTTAACATTGTGTATAAGGTGTAAGGACTTGTTAATGATGAAACACAATGCCATGAAGATGCATGTGGAGATGAAGGGTTTGGGGAGGAAGTCTTGAGCTTAATTTCAAAGTCTCCTGCCATCCATACAACTCAACAGGATTTAAGGGTCTCTCTGTTAGCATATAGCATCCTGGCTTTGTGTGTATGACTGTGTGACAGTCCCCTATTTTGACTTGCTACACAAAAAACGTATGGGGCCCGCTGCTAATGGACCACGGCTCTAATCAGAGATTCCAATATACATGTGCTTATGGTAATTGCAGCTTGTGTGCAGCCTGTTACTTCATTACGAATGCTTACAAAAAAACCTTAAGGAACATTTTCCTATTCAGGTGAATGTCTGTCTGTTTACTTACTCTACCCCCACATTTCCCTGCTCCAGCCATTACAACTCAATTTCTTCTCTAATGCCACACCACCAAAGAGCCTGAAAAATACTTGCTGCAGGGTTCCTTTGCAGTTGCACCTGGCCAATTTCAAGTTTGTGAATGGCTTGCTTATTCCACTATCGTATGCCCAGCATTTGTATGTAAGTTGACTAGATAAATCTTAGGTAAACCACGTGCTCCAAACAGCCAACCTCACTTTTTGTTGTCTTTCTCTCTTTTTTGAGGATGCACACAGGAGCCTCCCTTGGCATGAGTAAGCTTCCTGTCATCTTCTTGGCCTCGCACAGATATGATCTTCCTTACAGATCTGCCAAGCTCTCTTACCTACCTTAGACCACTTACAGAAACTGAGTCTCCTCTGCAGCGTTAACTGAGAGCCTGGCTGGCTTTTAGCTCAAACTGTAGAGCAGGGGTCAGCCACCTTTTTGAGGTGCAGTGCCAAAACTTGACCTTTTGACCTCTACATACAGTCTGAGTACTGTGATACTTTATAAAGCCACTAACAGTCCTACTTACAACACGGTCATTAATAAGAGGCAGAGCTTTACTGTTTTGGGGGTGGATGGTAGTATGAGAGTGTCTTTTTCTTTAATCCAGGGGAGGAATGGCTTTGAGCAAACTCCCAATTGCCTGGAGGATGAGGACGGTCAGGGCTGAGCTCCCTTAGCACTAGTACCTGTGATTGCTGACCCCTGATGTAGAGACTCGGGCAGCAAGTTCCAGAGATCTCAGGTGCTAATACCCCGTGGGTGGTTACAGATGCCCCAAGTGTGGAGTCGAGCTTGGGGTCCTGATGCGTTCCACAACCGGATCCTTCCCTGACACCCACCTTTGCCTTGGTGTAGAGAAGGGGCAGCATCGCAGCACGGCTAGGTAAAAGGCAATAAGTTACAGGTACAGGCCATGCACCACTGAGCCACGTGCCTCGCCTCCCCGGGTAGCTATGCTGACATCGGCTCTGCAGTTCCCCCAGCCTGGCCCCCGGAGGCTGCCGGCTTTGCAGCACTCTCGAGGTGCTGCCGCTTGCTTGGGGACTGCTACCCGGCCACAGGCAGGAACCATTCCCCCTCGCCCTGCATCCTACCAGGGATCCTCGCTGCGGGACTCGGCCGGCTGCAGCCGCAGCTCAGCTCTGCCCATGAAAGGACCTTCCCCCGCCCCGCCTTACAGAGAGTCCCGCTACCCAATCAGCAGCGCACGAGCCGCTCTCGCGCCCCCTTTACCCGGGCGTTGCCGTGGAGACGCGCTAAACCAGGGGCTGACTCCAGCTTGCAAAAGCCCGGTGGGGGCGGGGGATGCAGCGGGCGGCTTCTCCCGGCGAGGCCAAGCGCTGCTGCTGGCCGCCAAAGGCGAAGCATCCCTGGGAGACGCTGCAGCCTGGAGGTAAACAAGCGCTGCCGGGGAGCCAAGCGGCGTGCACCCTGGAAGCTGCTTGGCAGAAGCCGGCGGGGCCCGGATCTTGCTGCGGTCGGTGGGGAAGGCAGCCGCTTCCACCCATGGTGCGCCAGCCCTGCCCCAGTCTGCGTGGCAGCCGGCCCCGAACAGGGCTGCCGAGGGTGTGAAGGAAGGTGGAAAGTTGGGCTGGAGTTGGTGCCGAGCGGGGCGCAGGGGCTGGGCTGGCCGGAGAAGCGCTGCCGGGGTGGTGGGGAGCGGAAAGGCCCCAGAGGCTGCACTTCTCTGGTGGGTTCCCCCGGAGCGGGCTTGGGGCTCTGCTGACGAGCTTGCACGGACGGCGTCCATGCAGGGCGCGAGCTCGTCGGGGTGTCAGTGAGGGGCAGACAGCTGCAACATGTACCCATCAGACATCCGTGACTCCAGGGAAGCTGTCACTGGCGAGTCGCCCCCCACGCTCCGCGTTGTTTGCGCCTTAGACTTGCATCGGTGCATGGGGTCCGCTGTCCGGTTATGCGAATACCTCGCAGCCCCCTTCCTTTTCTTGGGTCCCTTCTCCCCACACCCTCCAGGGCTGGACTGGAAAGGGGCGTCAAGGAGAGACTCTGGGTTTGCACCGAATCGGTTGAAATGCACTGGCTTGGAAAGACCTGGTACTTTATGGATAAGCCAGCTTCCCCCTTCAAGGCTGCTTGTCCAGTGCCTGCTTACCGGCTGAGCCAGAAAAATGCACCTTTCTAGGAAAAGGGCTGTAACAAAGACAAATGGCTGCATGGGTTGAAGTGGGAGCGACAGAAGGTTTGTAAGAGACTGTAACCTCCTTCGCTGCCACTGGTCATTTGTCTGGCTTGAAATAAGAAACGTTAGGAGAGGTGGAGGGTGTTTAAATAATAAAAAATCATGGACATTGCATTCTTTTTGCTTTCTGTTGCCACAAGCTGTTCTTCCCTCTCCACCACTGGCTGATTCTGTGGTCAGTAGCTGTTGGGTGAAGTAGCCATTGCTAGCTACTTCTGCATCCACCACCTGGATGGTTTCACAGCAGGGGATAGTTACCTCTTTCCAGTTCACCCCTTTCAGCATCAGGTTGATGTTGAAGTAGCTGTTTCATACCTGGGGAACCTGCATGCCCATTATGTACTTCTGAGTTCATTACCGACAATAACAGCTCCCATTGATGAGTTCAAATGCCGTGCTCTGGGCATACTTTTCTCGCACCCCTCCTTTTTCGGAAGCTGATGCTTCATGATAATTGAAATGGACCCTTATCGCCATGTTCTGCATGTATTGGTTGTTTAATAGCTGCAGTGGAGACAACTTTAGGAATTCACAGCTGAGCAAGGCAGAGAACCCATCCATTTTATACAGAATTTGTTTCTGGGTGAAATAGATTATTTCAGATATGTTTGAGCAGGAGATTGACTGCTTGAAAGGAAACCTGAATAGCTTCTGTCCAGCTCTTTACGTCTGCAGGATGCAACTGAGTCACTTTTAATTAAATTCACCATTCAGATTCATAATGGCCTCATCTCCGGAATGTTTTATTTACGGATAGTGATGTCATACCCATGCACCATTGGCAGGGTTGTGCATTTGAGTCTATTTAGGTAGATGTTTCCGTGGATTATTGAAAAATGTCAGGCCCAACAGAATTCTGTAAACAAAACGGGCAAAACCAGTCCTACCACTGTTTGCAGTGATTCACAGCCCTGCCTCGAGACTTGCTTAGTTATACCTTCTCCCCACAGGGTGTTAAATAATAGCACAAAACATTCTTTAGTTACATTACAATAGTGTCTGTTGGCCAAGGTGGTGGTTTGTTCTGTTGAATGCTTTCAGAGTGCTTTACCAACATTCAGGCTCAGACTGCCTGCATGCACAAAAGTAGTATTGTTTCCACTCTACAAGTAGAAGAAGTAGAGGCACCTTACGTGACTTGCAGAAACAGAGCCTAGAGGGTTAGGCTCCCAAATTCTGTGGTTTTGTCACTTGTCCTACTCTCTACCATTGTTTCCTAAAGTAACTACCCACGGTAATATCAGTGCTCTGTTCATGCTCAGAACACTTTGGGGAAATGCTGTCACTCAGTTAGAGGCCAGGATTATTGTCAGTGTGGTGATTATTACAAAGCCATCCTTTTCAGTTAAAGACACAGGTCTGGGGTTCAGGGAGCTAGGAGCTAGGAAGATGCCTTATGCAGTGATGAGAGTCTGATTAGGCTAGACACTATACAGCCATCCAATAAATCAGAGGTCCCTGCGCTGAGAATTAACAGTGGAAGCAGCAAACAAGGTAGGTTCCAAACCCAGTTCTGCTGCAGGTGTCCTGAATGTCATGAATTGCCAGCTGTTTCAAAAGGCCAGATATTGCCAAGTGCCCCACCCCCAGCAGCTCCTTCCATAACACTTATGGCCTGCTTCTCCCAAGAGCTTTCCCCACATCTGACCAGGCACTTTGGAGAATCTAGCCCCTTGTGTTTCATCCTAAGCCAGAGCTTAGCTTGTTTGAAAAATCTGGTCCTTGGTGGCAAGAGCGGAATTCTTTACAATAGGGCCCCAAGCTACTCTTCAACTCTGGCTCTCCCTGCAAAAATGAGGGTACAGTACTGCTTCTTTTCTCTAGTGGGGTGTTTGTATTGGACCTCAGAGGAGTTTAGGTGATCAGCATTCCTTCCGCCATTTTGTCTTGCACACATTCCTTTTCCCTCCCTGTTGTTCAGCTGTCTCCGGCCATGCCTGTCTCCTAATACATGCACACAGCACTAAGCTTCTACTCCCCCATTAGGGCTTGTAGGCAGTAGCATGATAGGAAATAAAAAGTATTCTTGCTATACAGAGACACAATGCTGAGCCTCTAGATCACAGCCTCTAGGTTCTTCAGTTGTACTGCAGTGGTTCCTGGCACGTGATAAGTTTCATCTCTTGTATCTTGTTCAGAGCATAGGCGTGTGGTCCAACTCTCACTCTCACTGGTTTGTAAATGTGGAGTAGGCATATGTCTCTGCTGTGCTGCAATTGGGGTTGGTTTCGTAGGAGGTGAGTCTGAACTAGCTTTCTGAGAACTAGCTCAGGTACCAATAACGATGAAACTACAGAAGCACAAGCTTCAGTGTGCGCTATACAAGCCCATCTGGGACCCTGGGTATTCAGCACAAGCCCAGCATTAATTCTGTGCTGTTAGGAGAGCTTCAATGAACTCAGGTATGTCTTCTGCAATCGAATCTCTCATTGTAGTACAGACACGGCTTACGTCAGGGTAATCAATTCTTTCTGGTGAAGGTCTAAATATTTTGGTAAAGGAATAGTCAAGGTCCACAAGCCAGAGAAAATATTTAATAATATAATAATAATGAAATTGAGTAAATGAAAGATTCTGCAGTTTGTTCAAAAGTATTTGGTAGTCTGGATCTGGCCACCTTTAACTACCACTGGGCCAAGTCATCTGAAGTCAGTGGCGTTGCACTGGAGTAAGACTGGTGTACAGTGAGGGAGGTCTCAAGCCCCAGACCTGTAAGACCAGGTTTCTAGATTCTGTGCTGGCTCACCAGTTTGTTGTATGATCTTGGCCAAGGTTCTAGATTTCTCTGGCTCTGAAATGGTGACAGCAAAGGTCCCTTTGTCTCTATAGGCTGCTCAGAGAGCACAGGTTATGCACAATAAAAGTGCTTACCAGCTGTGGAATGGTATTGTATTGTAGTAGCACTTACGTTCCAGCTGTGGGCCAGAGCTACACTGTGCTAGGTTCTGGACAAACAAAAGAACTGGGGGCACCAAATGGAATTCACAGGTAGCAGGGTTTTGGCGGGGGGGGGGGGGGGGGCGGGGAAGATGTGTTCTTTGCACAGTCAACCTGTGGAACTCCTTGCCAGAGAATGTTGTGTAGTCGACACTATAACAGGGTTCAAAAGAGAGCTACATAAATTCATGGATAATAGGTCCACCAGTGGCTCTGAGCCCAGGATTGGGCAGGCATTGTGTCCCTAGCCTCTGTTTGCCAGAAGCTGGGAATGTGCGACAGAGATGCATCACTTGATTATCTGTTCTGTTCATTCTTGTGTGGGCACCTGGCATTGGCTACTGTGAGAAGACAGGCTACTGTGCTAGATGGACCTCTGGTTGACCCACTATGGCTGTTCTTATGGATGTTTGCCCCCAAAGGGTCTGCAGACTGAGACAGGAGACAACAGGTGGAGACAGGTGAGGAAACCCAAAGGAATGAGACAGAATTGGTCAGGCAGTATTGCAGTATGACCAAATTCTCTCCTTGCTATTAGAGAAGATCCCCAGTAGCTCCACTGGCTACAGTGGAATTGCATTACTGTAGCTGAGGAGATAATTGGCCCCTACCTGAGGAATGTATTCGCTTCCCTCCCCATGGAAGTATTGTACACTTGGCACTTCGGGAAAGGTTTTCTACTTACTGGTCCTGCTCACTAGTCTCTCTGCATAACCCAGCTGAAGTTTTCCTTGTGGGGGTCTTGTTTCCTAATGTAACTGGGGGATTCTTCAACTACTTTGACCGTTAGTATTTTGCCACTATATAACTGGGACAGCCCACTCTTCCTTGACTGACTAATAGGGCCTTAGTTTGGCCATGTGACCCTTCCAAGCTTCCATACAAAGAAAAAACCAGGAGCTGACCATGCAGCCTGCATGGCACCACTGAGGACCTGACCCTAGCTGGGCGGGGATAAGATTACTGTGAGCTGCGAGGTGTGGCTTGGGAGAGGAACACGTGGAAGTCCTGTGGGCGGGTATTGCCTGTGCTAGAGGGCAAGCAGGGCGAAGAGAGGATGGTGGGTATGTATTGTACAGAATGCGGCATAAAGTACCACTTCATTGACATTTGCCCTTGGTCTGTACCTTTGCATGGCGTGTGCATGAATTTCACTTGTTGCATTAAATCAGCATAAAAGTGACCCCTGGAGTATGCAACCAACATGTCAATTTGTCAAACATGCCACTGTTAGCAGGATAACCGTGTTACATGAGGGAGATGTTACTGAGCCATCTCACAGGGATACTGCAGGAGCACTAGAAAGGTGTGTGTTCAGCAAGCAGCTTGCAAGAGGACAGTTTAGAGGTACCCAGCACATAGAAGGAAGGACATGTGGTTTCATCGGGTCACATCTGGACAGTTACACCTCATGGATGACGGTATTTTGATGGGATCAGGCATGAGTCTGTTTTTAATTTCTGCATCATTGTACAAATCATGAGATTGTGTCCCTGCTATGGAGTATGGGCTAGTTGCCTAGTGACGTAGGGCTATCCAGAATTCAGGTGTTATGTCGCACTACTTTTCCTTCTATGCAGCGGTCTCTCTCCCTCTCTTTTTCTAGGCTGTGCCATTTTCACCTCTGCAACACAACTTTGAACCATTGGGTTAGTCCTGAGTCCGGGGGATCAGAAATGGGTCACTTACATTCCACCTAGCAGTCCCCTGTAAAGGGGGTTGGCACCGAAGTGTCACAGGCACTCAGAGGAATTATGGGTGGAAAGCAGTGAAATTAAGGGAGTTAAGTCTGGCTGAGTCAGTCAAAGCTTCCAGAAAATGCAGAAGTCCCTAAAGCAAAGGGCTGGAACCCCATTGCTTAGTTGCTGGCAAAGTGAGATTGAACCAAGTGTTAAGTGTAGAGTAGGGTAGAACCCAGCCTCTGCAGGAGGGTTTGTTTACATCTCTCTCTCTGAATCCAAAGATCACATGTATTCTAGAAATGAGCTGTGGTGCTCTAGGATGTCAGAGCATCTGCCATCGCTCTTTTCCTAGCTCAAGCCAGCTTTTCAATGGTGCTGAAAGCTATTATGGAAGAGTACAGAGCAAGCTTAGCTGTAGGGCTTCTATCACTGAGCATTAGCCAATTGCCGCCATATCAGATTAGTTCAGTGTCACATTAGCTCTCATTTACATTCATGCAAATGCAGCGTGACTGCCCCCATGCCACTGATTGAATTATTGTGTTTAAAGCCCCATAACTGGGATAATTAAACGGGAGGTTCTGATTAGGAAACTGGATTTCCCCAAGGTGACTCCTCTTGTTGTGTATCAGAGAGGTAGCTGTGTTAGTCTGTAGCTTCGAGAACAACAAGAAGTCTTGTGGCACCTTATAGACTAACAGATATTTTGGAGCATAAGCTTTCATGGGCAAAGACCCGCTTCCTGCACTCATGCATCTGATGAAGCGGGTCTTTGCCCGTGAAAGCTTATGCTCCAAAATATCTGTTAGTCTATAAGGTGCCACAAGACTTCTTGTTGTGGTTGCTGCTGCTTCTGAAGAGTCTGCTTGGGGTTTGAGCAGCAGGGGAAGAAAAACAGAGGGTGTTGTGGTTTTAGTAGTTGTGTATCTAGCACTGATATAGCTACATGATTGGCAGCCGCAGAGCCTTTGTCCTCTATGGCACCACACAGTATGGCTAGCACTAGTGTAAGAGTCCCACACTCTGCCCCTCCCAGTGCACCCATGCCCTGGCCAGCTTAGCTCTCTTTCCAAGAATTCTTGGCCTCTGAAGAGTTGTCCTACAAGGATATCCATTTTTGTGGACACTGCTCCAGTAGGGAGCTGGGCTGAGACTCGCCCAACCCATTCCACAGGTATGAGGGAGGTGAAAAAACTATGCAGACTCTCTTATATAGACTTGGCCCAATGTGCCACATAAGTGTATTGATGACACTAAGATTGCATGAAGCTTAGGCAAGCTAACGCACACATGTTCTGTTCAGTAGCTCCATGGTGCCCAGCGTTGTAAAGTTAGCTGGTCCCAGGGCTGTGAGGTGTCAGAGCAGGTCTTTGCTTCGGGTCTAGACAGCTCTGCTGCTCAAGAGAATCGGTGACTGTTTGAAGGCCTGACGGCTCGTGAACTTGTAACAGGAGGCTAGGAGGAACTTCAAGTTTTGCATAGCTGATAGTCGGCCCCCTTGAAAAGCTAGGCAACGCTATGCGTTGGTGACCCTCGTCACCGACCTGTCGGTGCAGGAGCCACATTGCCAGACCACTGCCACACTTCAACAGCCAGGGAAGTTCTGTCCCTAAGCTTGAAGTGGTGATCAGAAATAAACGGTGTTTAGCTTCAGTGCATCCACACCAAGTTTCCCTTTTAAAAAAAGGGAGAGACAGGAGAAGAGTGGCGTTTCCTCATGACTGACTCAAGTCAGGGCTGAAATGTCAGGTGACTTTGATTAAATCTAAGAACTTAGAGACAGAAAAGATCAGTTAGCTAGAGAACCTCCTTGTGGGGGTAGTAAATTTAGTCCAGTCCAGGTTTAGTCAAATAAACTACTCAAATTGCTTCTTTTTCCCCTCCTCCTCTCTATTTTGTACTGTGAGATCAGAGTTAGCTCAACAAAGCCTGTTTCCTATGAATTAGTTAGTCCTGTGTTGTATGTTTACATTTTACAAACACATTTTCAGTCCCTGAAAGAATTGTCTAGCACCTAAATTTCTAAGCTTCCTACAGGCTTACGGAGCTGTCTGCCCTTCAGCAGACACATGCAACTCCAGCAGATGCTAGTAGGAGTTCCACATATGTATCAAAGGAAGAACCTGCCCCTTTGGGACTGCCTTGTGAAGGGAATAGCTGTGGTGCCAATATGCTGAACACATTTTTTCGAGCCATTCCAGGAATGACGCACGTCTCTTGGCTATTCTGGGATCCAGGAGCAATTCTGGCAGAGCATCACATCAGGAGCCATTTGTTTTCCAAACATTAACAAAGCGAAGTTGCTTTGTAATACAAAGACATTCAGCAATCCAGAGAGTCAGTTATTAGTTGAAAGCTGACAACAGTTTTGACTGCAAGCATGTGACCATCAAGGCAGAGCTCTTGCTGAGCCAGGAACTTCCTTTAGTGAGAGAGCATGTTCAGGAGAAGGTAAACTGTGGATCTTGGTGTCCTTGAGCCAATATGTCACTCATTAGAGAAGGCTTTAGTGGGACAGCATAGCTGCGGACCCTCTAGTACTGCTCCTGTTTCCTAGACACTGGTTATGAGATTGCAGTATTGTGCTCAGGATGCCAGAGACAAGGTGGTGAGGTAATGAAGAGCTCTGTCAGCTCGAAAGCTTGCCTCTTTCTTTCACAGAAGGTGGTCCAATAAGAGGATTATTTCACCCACCATCTCATTAGTTGAGTGTCCTATCCAGGCAGCAGCTCTGTTGTGACAGATTTTTTCCACAGAATTCATAGCCTTAACTACTAAAGATAAGGTGGGTGAGGTAATATCTTTTACTGGATCCACTTTTGTTGGTGAGTCAAGCTCTCTCTCACCAGCAGAAGCTGGTCCAATGGAAGTTATTACCTCACCTTCAATGTCCCTCTGATAGCCTAGGACCTACACAGTAGAACTATACTGCATAGCTTGATTGATGAGAAACCACGAACAGAACTTGGTGGAAGGAGATTTTCAGGAGTACCGGGCTGCAGCATGGTTCATAGGCCTGAAAAAATGGCATATGGGCAAAACAGCAGAGGTTAGAGATGTGACGAAAGTACTGCCTGAGGAATATTTTCAAACCTGACTTATGAGGGTACCACAGAGCTGAGCTAACCCTATCCCAGATGGAGAAGGCAGACCTGGGAGGTGTATACGGTCAATGGAACAGCTGGATATTGTAGCACGTTTGAGGCTGGGTCCTTGGAATCTTGATGACCGTGAATCAGTGACCGATTATTACAGCACACAGCTGACTGATAGTGTTCCCCTCACGCTTGGCTTAGGCACTGCCCTCAAAAGGTGGTCTCATCTTCTCCCAGCTGGGACTTGGTAGAATGTCAGTCTTAACCCTCACATTACTTTCTGGTCTTGCTTTGATGGTGCAAAGTTATGGGGTGGGGGCAGAGGTGTAGAAATGCTTTTCCAAACAGGAGAGGGAGAAAAACCAACAAGCAAATACTTTCCAGTTCACATTTGGTGGTTTCTCATGGGTGTGACAAGAACACAGCAGTGGCAGATCTGCTCTCACATCGTACGTCTCTAGACAGGTTCGTTCACCGGCACGAAGCGTGCATGTTGTACAAAGACCAGCACCTGGAAAGCAAGGTGTAGCCCACTGAAGATTGGCCTGCCTCATTCCTCTGTTTCTGCAAATGCAGGGGACTGAGATGTGGTAGGCTGCCGTGGGGAGTGGAGCAGAACCTTTGTAGCATCGCCCTTCTTCCTAGGAGCCTGCCGAAATCCTTCTGCTTGAGCTCCAGAGCAGAGTGGCTCCCTCGTATCACGAGGGAGGTTGCAGCCATGGGCCACCCATCTCTGCAGTATCATTCCTGGGTGAGCTAGTGCTCCTATGCCTCCAAGGAACAGGGTAACAGAATGGTGCAGAGGGGCTGAGCTTTTCCTACAGCCAGTAGATTGTTTCTTAAATCCCTGTTGTTCAGAGCTCTGCTATATACAGACTTTCTGCAGTTTCCCTATTCCATCCACTCAAGGAGGATGCCTCAACTTTCCGATGCGGAGTTCAAACCTGCGCAGGGTGCTGCCTGCTATGGGGAGCTTTTTCCATTGCTAGGGCTGTGTTTGTAATTAGCAAAGCTATTAGAACATAGTTGTCAATATCGTAGTACCATTGGGGCCATGTTTGTCTTTGCCCCATGACAGAATCTGAACACTTGGCATGTCAAGATTCCAAAAAAAGAAGTGTATCTCCACTTATTCATTGCTGTTGCAGTTTTAACCTTAATTGGCACAGCCAGGAAATTAATCACAATCTCTTGATAGCAAATGCGTCTGCAAGATAGCCCTTAACTTCCTAATCTTCTCCAGAAAAATCCAAAGTGGAATCACTATTGCTCATTTTTTTTCATGAATCCGCGTCAGTTTTGCCCACAGCCCACTTGCAGTAGCTCAGTTGTGAGAATGTGGTCAAGGAGCCCTATTCACAGGAGCTGCGTACTCGAACTCTGCATTGCTTGTAGAAGCAGTTTGTGACTGCACCATGTTCTTGGAAACAGTTGCCTTACGATCAGGAGAACTAGGCTGCATGCAGTAAGATGCCCTCATACGATTAGGACGGTGTCTTTAGGCAGACTGATGCATGTAAGCAAAACTACAGGGAAGCAGGGACAACTTGTTGTGATGGAACAATTGTATGGAGTGGGTGCTGAGAGCCATTGATCCAAACTGTGAATCCCATATGTCAGGGGTCAGCAACCTTTCTTCCCCCCCGCCCCCCATGCTCTTCTGTGGAGGGATCTGGAACAGTATTGCCAGCTCTTGTGGTTATATCCCATGTCTCAAGCCCTGGTTCCTGGAATCAAGTGATGTGACAATCTTGGCTTGCCATTGTTGAATGAAAGGTTCTAGTGTTTGTGGTAGCCAAGGAAGCTTGATAACCCCAATCCCAGTGATTCAAAAAGCATGAGGCAAATAAACACCACCTTCCGAGGTCTCGAAACATCTGAATTTTGAACACTTGGGGATAATGATGACACTGGAGACTCAGACTGATTTACTGTTGGACCCTAAAAACTACCTGTTTCAGAGCTCCAGCCTCTCCCTCACTCCCCACCACATGGAGCTGAGGTTACTACCAGGTTAATACCTTGCATTAAATACATAGGGCCCGGTATAATGTTGTCCTACCCCACAAACCTCCCTAGCTGCCCCCTACATGCCACCTCAGCCTGCTGCATAATTTTTATCTTGAATCATGCTCACAGAACATTTGTACATGTTCATGCTTCATATCATCGACTTCGTCACCCTCATGTCCTGCCCCAGTGCCCAGGGGCAGGACTTGCAGCTCCTTGAGGAGGGTGAAGAACCCCAGTGGGCCAGGCCTTCCTTTGCACTGGTTTCGAGGCTGGCTGTGTGTACTTCATGAACTCCTGTAACACCTCTTCCTTCTGTAGTCCGAGAGAGACCCTGGTGCACATCTGTGTAAAGTGCATCAGTTAGCAGCCTCTGCTTTCCCCGCACCTCCTTGTTTATTCACACCTCATTTGTGGTCCACAGAATCACAGGACTTCATTAGCTGTCTCCTGGTGCATGCCGAGATAGCTGTCCATCGCTCCAGGAGGAAAAACCTGGTTGGGATGGTGCTGTTCAGCCATGGGGCTATTTCTGGTCTCTTCTGATTATGCTTCCAGGCAAAGTTCCTGCAGGCAGGGACCACATAATTGTAAAATGCAGCTGAGGAGCAGTGGGTTCTCTCTGGGGTTGTCTGCTCAGTGTCCCCAGCTGGTTCCCTCCTTTTTAGCCTTTGCCTTCACTCCTAATCTTTTGTTGTCCCAAGTATTCACTTGTGTCTTTTGCTTGGTGGGACTGCCCATTAGTTGTGGGAGTGAGCATTTAGTTTTGCATGGGCCTAGACCTGCTTGCTCCAGTACATGTAAATAGTATGCAGGGGTCAGCTTTCCGAGTGCATCACCCCCCACTCCCCATGATGGACCAGGATATCAAGAACTACCCTGAAAAGAGTTCAGCTGCCATATGGACACTGAGACAAGGGCCAGGGTTCAAAGCCCCAAACACACTTCCCTGTTTTGAAAATGACCTCTTATTTTGGTTTTTAAGGAGGAACAGGGCTTTTCTGAAAATGTGGCCCCCTTTGTGATTGCTGAGCCCTTCTGAGACTCCAGTTCATGGTGCTGTTTGGTGGTGGATTTCAAAGTGCTATGCAGTGACACAGAAGTATCTTTATACTCTTGTCATGTAAAGAAAAACTGAGGCACAGCAAGGTCACATGACTGCCAAACCCCACAGAATGAGACAGTGGCAGAACCAGAACTCATGTCTCCTGCCTCCCAGTCCTAGGTGCTATCTTCTGGACTCCATTTCCTCTCATTTATAATTATGCAATTAAAAAAACATAGATTGTGTTTATAAATTATGCTAATGTATAAAAATTGTCAGTAACAAAGTAAATCCATACTGGTGTTTGCCACATACAAAATTTAACAGCTGTCTAATTCCATTGACGTCAGTAGGAGTTCCACAGGTGCAAGAGGGCAGAATGCGTAACAGGAGGTGCACAGGGCGGAATAGAGAGAATTGAGTACAGAGAATGTCTGGAACCTAAACTCCTCCTTCAACCAGACGATCTCTTATTTTAGCGATGGGCATGTGCAATCTACACATTTCAGGCAACCCTGACTTAGGTAAAAACAGCCTGAAAGAGGGGAAAAGGATGGTCCTAGAAAGCTGTGGATACTTACAGGGCTGCCATCACCACAGTTGTGGAGCAGGTCACAATCTTTAACATGCTTTCCCAGCTACCCTAGGAGGTAGGGCTTTACTGCGGTCACCGTTTTTCTAGAGAGGAAACAGAGGCACAGAGACTTGCCGAGGGTCACACAACTCAGTAGCAGAGCAGAGACTTGAGTTGTCACCTCCCAAACCTGAGGCAAGTTACTTAATCACTGGACGGTCCTTTTTCTCATTGATAAGGGCAAATGTTACCCTAGTTGGTTTTTTGTGGGCAGGGTTGAGCAATGTAGTCACACAGGGGAGGTGGGACTCCCCAGTACTGCCACATACTTGCTTTGTGACCCATCTTATTCCCACTGAAGTTTATGGTCTGACTTGCTTTGATTTCCTGGCAAGCTGGATGAGATCCTGTATTACTTTAGTGAGACACATTCCCTCCGTCTGCCTCAGTTTACCCCTCTGTAAATAATGTTGGCAGTCCCACCCCACCCCCCCAAAGCGGCCAGGGAGTGGGGATTACAGGACTGGGGGCCTACCCATAATAAGATAACTGTAGGAAGGGAAGGGACCTCCACTGATTCCGGTAATTCAGCTGCATACATCTTGAGGCTAGTTATTCCCATGAAGATCAGCTAAAATCACCCAGGGTATACATGCATTTCCCTGCCGCTAAGGTGGCTCCCAGGGTCTTCACAGTACTGGGCCAGACAGGAACATGCAGTTGGTGGCAGCTCAGGTTAGGGTGCGGATGAGAGGTGAACACCCAAGTCCTGTTTCTGATAGGAGCCCGGGTAGAAGAACTTGAAGTAGAAAACTTGTCTCCTTCCCCTGCTCCTTCTTCATGATCCAGAGCCGTTTATTTGTACCAGATCTTCTTCATCCCCAGAATTCTGCCTTGCTTAGCTCAGCGTTTTCCAAGAGTGGGGCGTGCCCCCTAGTTTGTAAACGGTGGAGCTGGCAGGCAGAACCTGGTGGAAGCTGCCTGGCTCTCGGTCTGTGGGAGCTGGGGTTGGTGGCGGGCTGCTCAGCAGCCTTCCTGGTCTTGCTTCCCACACTGGGCCACCCCCACCCGGTTGGCTGCTCTCCGGCAGGACGGAAGGCACAGCTCTGAGGTGCCCCTCTGAGGTACTCTTGTCTCTCCTCAGAAGTGGCCCACTGCCAGGTCACGATGCCTCCCACTGCTGGACCCTGCCTGCAGAGCCCAGAAGCCTTGAGATGGTCCCGGAGGTGCTGCTTGCTGCTGCCCTGGCTTCCCTGACTCTGCAGTCATGTGCTTTCCTCCCCATCCCCCCGCCCCCATCAAATATTGGGTCCTCTGACTCTCAGCTCCCCTCTGTGCCTGTGTTTGCTCATTAGTTGCCTCCCTGGGTACCTGTCCAGCGGCTGTGCTCTCGCCCTGTGCTGGCGTGGCCCGTGAGCTGGATACGCTCACTGCACTCGACACTGCGCTTCCTCCCTCTGCTTGGAAGGCACCTCTGAGCCCCGCTGAGCTGCTTCAGAGCCATGTGTTGGCAGCTCAGGGGGCCTGGCACAGGGGCAGGTGGTTCTGAGCAATGACTGATCCTGAAAGGGGAGCCCAAGTCTTGCTGCTGGGACCCAGCCCTGCCAGGAGTCAGGTATCACACTTAAATAGCCAGACTCCTGCGAGGTTCCTCTCCAGGGGAGTCTCTGTGCGATAGTGGAGGCTAAACCTAACCCACCCGTTGCTCTTTTGGCAGGCTGTCATCTTTCCCTGGCCTGTTCCCTTGCAGGTGGGTTTGCAGCACTAGAGAGAGCAGGCTGCGGAGTCAGGTGTGTTGCACAGCAGGGAAAGGGAATGTACAGCAGAGGGTGGGAGGTGCGCTGCAGACAGGAAGTGGGGTTGTAGCAGAGATGGGAGCTGGCTGAGATCCTGCAGGCAGTTCCTGCCTTAGGGAAGAACCACCGCTGCATGACAAGGGCGTGTGCTTTGCTCGGAAAGGACAAGTGGATTCCAGGAACGTTCCTGGGTGACGGAGGGAGGGGCCATGCATATAAATGCCTGGAGCTTTTGAGACTGGCCCAGGGAACACAAAAGCAGCAGCCCAGCGGCACCATTTCATGTGACAGAGTCAGGAGGAAAAAGCCTGTCTCCTACGTAGATTTTTCTACTCTTTGTTGTTGCCGTGGCTATTTGTTGCCATGGCACTGCAGTTAGCAAAAGGGGCTTCTTGATGCAGCTGCCCTGTCTTCAGTGGAGTTATGGCAGCATTGAATTTGACCCATAGATTTTAATTACCATCAGCTGTGGGCAAGAGCCACTGCGCTGCCCAGTTTTTATTTTCTCTTAATTTATTGCAGTGCTCTGGGTGCAGACTAACTTTCCTGGCTCGATATTTATTATTGATTCACTTTGCCGTGCAACAGGGAGAGTGAGCACCGAGACAGACAGACACCGCGGGGCAGCGGGTGTCAGGGCAGCTGTAGCCCTATGTCAGAATGCTGACTCCGATTCTCTTCTCACTCATGCTCAGCTGACTCCCTGGACTGCAGCTGTTACTTACACCCAGGTAAATCTGGCCCCTTGTGTTACAGCTGCTTCCAACTGTCAGCCCTAGATGCTTTGCTGCAGCAGCAGCAGCGTACACCTCACTGGGCACAAAGCTGTGATGAGTCCTGGCAAGAGGCTCATTTGGCTTCCATTCCCACAGCTCCTGAACCAGATGTGAAGCCTTAGCAATAAAAGGAGCCAGAGGGTTTGGCAAATATCCCAGCTGTTATGGGATGTTCACCATGCAGCCAGGGTCAAAGAGCTTCAGGTTCTGTGTGTTGCTTTGGGCCATTATTGAGAGCAACAGGCCTGGATCCAGACAGCCACAAAACCTGGGAACTGCTCTGATCTGCAGACTTTGGCCCCAGCTCTAATCCATACGCTTCCTAGGATCCAGAGGCCTCCTTCACCTTCTTACGTCTGCCACAGGAATTCTGCTGGCCACGGAACTGGCTTTTAGTCAGCCAAGGGGGATGCAAGTCAATGAATCTCTCTGGGTTTCAAGCCCTTGCTATAAAATGGGGATAACAAGACTCTCCCATCCATGTGAGGTGCCTTGTGATCTTTGAATGATCAGTGCAGTAGTAAGCAAAGTGGCATGGTCCCAGCTGGGCATAACTGTTTTGTTAGGGAGGGAGAAGATGAGATGTAACAGGAGAGCATTGCTGTGTCATACCTGTCTCAAGGCTCTGGAGAGCTGTTGATCCTTTTTTGCTTGCTTGAACCCTGACTGTGAGAAACCCTGTGGTTTGCTTGGGATTTGGATTATGGGAAGCCCTCGCAGTTTACTTACTCTGGGAAGCTTTGGGATTCAACTCAGACCAGTAAGCAGCTGCATCACCACCTGCCCCACAGTGCTCAGTGCTTTATGTGCTATGCTGCTGTAGATCACAGCCCTGATACCAATGGCCACCATGCAAACCTGCAGATCACACCTGACTTGAATTTCCCCCAAACTGCCTGTCTTGTAGTGTCCAGCGCTCTCCCTGGATATTTACAGAAGTTCCCTGCTCCCTTAAAGAGACAGAACCCACCAGTTTATTACCTTAACTGGGATTAACAAGCCCTGTGTTATAATCAAGGCACTGAACTGGGTTATAGTAACAGTATAACTAGTTTGTTAAACAAGAAGTTATTGGTTTAAATGATACTGAGTGTAAGGAATAAAGAGAGAAGGTTGCAAGCAAAGTAAAAATCAGCTTCTAAGACTAACACCTGAAACTAGAATCTCTTGTTCAGAGGAATGTTTCTCACTGAGTCTTTTTTCCCAGCATGGCTGACCAGACTCTGCCTTCACAGACCCTGAAGTGCTCCGTTCCTTTGTCTCCTCCAGGGAGGGAAACCACAAGGGCTCCCCCGCCCCCCCCTTATGGCTTTCTAAACTCATTGATTGGATTCAAGAGGCAGGTGGGCTTCCGGGGCTGCAGTCTCCATTCCCCATTGAAATTGCTAAGTGATCATCTTCCCCCCACTTGCTTGCCAAACAGCTGGGTTTACCTTATGTATTTTTCTTTGGGCACACTTTGCTTAATTTACATTGGAGACACACACAAGGCATTCTTTTGTCTGGAACAGGCCTGTCTTACGCGTGGCTTGTCAAAGCCATTTTCAGAACGTATTTCCAGCACGTGTGTCCCTTGTATATACAGCACGCATGAATACTAATAGTCCAGGAGTTACAAGTTTTCCTATTATGTGTCACCTCTTGGGTACATATCATGACAACACTGTGCCAGGCAGAACTGGGCTGCCCTCAGGCTCATGTGCTCGCAGCAACCCTCTGATTAGGCATGTTAACTGTCAGCTGGTTAATGGGTAGTGCTGGAGAGGGGGGCGGGGGGGCTGCTCCAGTCCAGTGAGGCCTAGCACAGGCAAGGGTGCTCCAGCACAGCTGGAGTAGCCCTCGTCTGTAGCGGGCCCGGGAGTGCTGTGGGCAGGTGTGTGCCAGCCAGGCCGGAACAACCCTGGTCCACAGTGGGCCTGGGAATGCTGTGGACGGGGCTCACCCAACTGGCCGGAGCAGTCTCACTAACAACTCCCTGTTTAATCTTTTAACTGGTTTAAACTTAATGTTTCACCAGTTAACTAATTAAACAGGATTTTACATCCTTACCTCTGATCCTACATTTATGGACTGTTCCTCATTTGCCTGGGTCTAGCACACATGCCTAGGCCCACATTTCCATCTTTCCAGTACTTTGCTGAACACGGTTGCAGAATACATCCGGGTGATCACCTCTAGCTTGCTTGGCTGGTTATTGCTGGAAAAAGACTCACCTTGGCAGACTGGTTTCTCATTTAGAAAGGAGACGTGAGAAGTGACAAGTCCATTGCAAGTATCTGGCTGGCAAAGGTGCTGGCCTCCAGACCTTGTTGCCTGGGAAATCTTTTCTGGACACCAGAATTGTTAATAACGAGATGGGGAGCAGACAATCTACAGGTTTGCCTGGAGAAACATACACGAGTGAATCACCACAGTCGTAAGATTCTTGGTGCTGTGAGTGAGGGTTAGGGAGGAGCTGATCCAGACGCATGTTTACTTCAGTGGGGTTAGGATCAAACCCTAAAAAGAAGCAGCCACAGCCACCTGTGCAGTGATGAAGGAAACCAAGGACATGAAAAAGGAGAAATAACTAGCAAAGCCTTAAAAATGGATTTTGTTTCTCTGCTGGGCTGGGGGAGGAACTAATCCCAAAGGTAGCTCTGCTCTAACCGACTCTTTTGAATCTCAGGTCTTTGAAGAAGATAAAAGACTTGCAGTAGGGGTTTAAGCAGTGGAGATAATGCTGTAATTCTGGCACTATAATCAGTACTATGTCAAACCCAGCACATTGAATTATACCTGTCAGCCTAGTATTTCCATCACATGAGACTCTGCCCTGCAGGATGTGTCAGATCAGCAAACCTGCTCTGCACAGGTTCCTTCTGAACAGTAGAGGCTTTCACTCCCGGCCTTCTGCTGAGAAGTCTGCAACACAAAACTGCAGGTCAAGAACTCCTGAGCTCTAATCTCTGCTCTGCCACTGACTCCTTCTGGCTAACTGGTTATCTTCCCCCTCTTCCTGCGACCCCATCTGCCTGGAGGGATAATTGTAATTCCTAATCTCTGAGCGATTAAAGGGGGAGGGGTAGCTAATGTTTGGGAAGGGCACTATGAGAATGAGGAGTGTGCAAAATATGACTATTCTAGTAGCTGTTATGTCATCAGTCAATATTTTTGCATTGGTGTAAATTGGAGTAATGCTAATGAAGCCACGGGCTAAAGCTGGAGAAGTGAATCAGGTCCTCTGATACAGCACAATGGAGACAATTCTATTGCTGTTGCTTGCCCTGTCTATGTTCTGGGGTTAGGAGCCTTCAGTGTTTCAGGCTGTCTGTCAAGCCAGCTATATTCCTTCACCAGCCTTAAATTTACTACACACACATTCTCTCTCTCTCCCAGTCTGCATGCACAAATTCAACAGGTGTCCATGGGAGATGTGCTGCTCAAAGGGAGGATGGGCGCAGAGGCACTAATTCAGCACCGCTGGTAAGCACATGCTTAAGTTCATGTGGAATTGGAAGGGTTCACTGAATCCACTCTGGGAAGCATATGCTGCAAGCCTGCTGAAACAGGGGCCTGAACCTGGCAGCAAGCTGGCAAGTGGCAGCAGGGGCTGCTCTAGCAGCACGCAAAGGTGCACAGCAGCAAGCTGCTTCACTGCGCAGTGTCTGAGGTTCTAAAGTTGAACTTTGTGTTTGTTTCTTTCCTTCCAGTTTATCTTTCCAGCCCTCCACAACTTTGAAATGACTTCAGGGGTTTCAGAACAACACAGTAAGATACCCCTCCCCCCCGCTTCACCCACACACATTTAGATTGAGACCAAGTTTTGTCCCATGGCTTCATTAGCATTACTCTCATTTACACTAATGCAAAAATATTGAATGAGGACACAACAGCTCCTAGAATAGTATAGCTGCAGACTCCTTAGCAAAAGGCTATTTTACCTGCTACAGAGCCTGCTCTGGAGCAGGAAATGATGGAAGCAATTGCTTCCTTTTGTTAATTAGCTGTCTAGTTTAAAAATTGCTTGACCACGCTCTGGCTCATTATGAGACCAGATAACCAATGTCATGTCCAGTTTATTGCTATAAGTCAATACTAACATAGTCTAGGAAAAAGGTTCTATGTGGTATCAGTCTCTGGGAAGCCATCTTCTGCAGTGGTGTTAATCACCTTGCACAGAAGGTGCATTCCCCAATGTTATGCTTCTGAAGCCACCTACTTATGTCCTAGCTGCTTTCAAATAAAAGGATCTGTGTACATCATACGAAACTAGGTTTAGCTGATCAGTTGTCTGCCTTGTTTTTCTGATACCATGGGGTACCTCTCTGTTCTGCAGTTCAGGTACCAAATTGCACGAAGGCTTCTTCGACAGACTGGGATGGGATTCTGCTTTTGCTAAACTGGCTGAATCAAAAGCCCAGGACCAGATCCTCAGTGTAAGTTACGCACCAGAGTACAGCGCCTTTGAGGGTACAGGACTAACTGCTTGTGCTGAGAGTAAAGCAAGCTCCCACCTCAACTTCATTTGTGCACGTGGTGTTAATGGAGGTCAGTAACGACGAGGTTACTAGCAGTATGCCTTAGGGTCAGGCAGTGTTATCGGGTCATCCTGGCACTTATTAAATTATACTTCACTGTAAGCGTCCAAAATGAACCTGCAAAACTGTGTGGCCTTTTGTTTTCATAAAATACCATGTGAATTGCAGTGGTCTGTAGATAGGCCCGCTGACCGGCGGGGAGGCAAAGGGGGCAGTTGTCCCTGGGCCTGGCCTTTCAAGGGAGCCTGGAGCTCCAGCCACTGCCAAAATAGTGGTGGCAGCTGGAGCTCTGGGCCCCTTTGAATTGCTGCAGCAGCAGAGCTCTAGCTGCACGTGGCTGAGAGGCAGCGCTGTGGTCCTGGTGGTGCTGGGGCCTGAATGCCCAAGGCCCCACCCCTTCTGACACTGCCTCTGCTCCTGCTGGGGTGTGGAACCAGGGCCCCCTCCCACCTAGTGCCAGGACCCACGACAGCTCTTGGTGGCGCTGTCTGTAGATAACCTATTGGGGCAGGTAGGAAGAATGGTCCAGTGCCCAGTCCCTGATAGTGGCCAGAACTAGATGCTTCAGAGAAAGTGGTAAGAAACCCACAGCAGGCAAATGTGGGAAACTTGACTCTAACCTAGTGCCCATCCTGCTGTCTTGTCATTAGAGGCTGGCTCAAGCGCTGAAAGTCAAGGTCTAATATCGCACCTGCAGTGTCTGTCAGTGTTAATGGTGATAAATCTGGATGCTCTTGACAGCCCATATAAATATTCAGTCCCTGTCTGCAACCTGACTGGAACACAAGTGCCATAGGGCCCCTTGGTCTGAAAGTTACCTTGATTCTCAGTCGCCTTGGAAATGTCACAGTTTGGCTGTTGGGGAGCTGGGCTGCAGTGTTGCCAGGGACTGTGGAAGCATAAGGCTGAAATGCTTCAGCAAACACAGATGAGGCTTCAGCTGCCCTACATAGATGGGTGATGTAAGTTTTGCACAGCTGCCCACTGGTATGGCTGAGTCCCTTTATTGTAATGATTTTTCTCTCTGGCTCAATGATTACTATCCAGTTGCTGCTCTTGATCGTAGGTGCCTGGGAGGCAGAGGCATTGACTGGGTCAAAGGATAAAGTGACTCAGCAGCTGCATCTTTTCACTTTACTTCGCAAAGGGTCAGAGCTGTTTTAAACTTAAAATGTTACTTATTGTATATCAGACACAAGCTTAATAGACAAATGTAACACATGCGGACCTGAGGCGCATTGTTACAGGAATGTTGGAGGGTATAAAATTGTGTCAGCGTGTAGAACCTTATACACTGTCATATTTTATTCTGCAAAATCAGGGTTGCATGAAGTGGAAAATATAAAGACCTGTGAAAAGTCAGATGTAAACCACAGTCTGGACAAGCTAACTGTCCCCTGACCCCACAGCAAAACATGCCCCTGGCAGACATCATCAATATGTTCCTGAGCTGGCTGAGATAAAGGAGGTGAAGCGTAAATATTATTGGCTTCTCGTGTTTAGCTTGTTGACGCCGTTGCATAATTGACTTTAGGGCTCAGAGCTGTTTAGCTAATTAAAGCAGCCTTGGCAGTCGCTGAGTTTGAAATGAAAACGGTCCAGCTAGAGCTTCATCTTGTGTCAACTGGCATAGCAACACGGACCACTGTGAAGTTATGCAGACTGACCCTTGCTGAGGATTTGTCTCAGTTATGTTCATATCCATCTCATCCTTCATCTTTCAAAGCCCTTGTTACCAATCCCAGCAGCCACTTTTTCTTCTGCAACTGTGGTGGCTATTTTGCCAAGGCTACATCTAAACTAGCCCACTAGATCAACCCATGCAAGTCAATCTTCTGGGGTTCAATTTCACGCATCTAGTAGGGACCTGCGAAATCAAACTCTCGGGGGTCTGTCAACCCCTGTACTCCTCACGAGCCGCAAGGAGGTCAATGGTTGAAACTCAGCAGGGACAGCCAAGTAAGCCAAGCACAGATTGATCAATTTCTAGCTATGCAATTGTTGTAGCTAGAATTGTATTTCTTTAGTCAACTTACTTTGCCTTGTATAGTTGGCCTTTTGTGTCTGATTATCCTCACTCATCACCTTCAAAGCCAGTGACCTATGTGGTTTGCTAGTACCTCCATAGTACTTCATTCGTCTGGTGAGAGCTTCACTCCAGTGCTCAGCTGCGCTTCACCATGCGATCGGACAGCGTTTTGAAATTCAAACAGAAAATGGTGCAGGCTGGAGAAAACCAGACAAATTGTGGGATAAGGTGGAAAGAATCATGGGATTTGACCTCAAAGCCCAGCATTCTGGTAGGTTCCAAAGTCCACCACAATACACAGTCCTTAACGTGCTGAGATGAGTGGCAGAACCCTGTACCTTGGGATACTTGCTCAGTGCTGTGTGCTTATTTCCAAAATGCACCACTGTGTGTTGATGTGATGGTTGACAAGGGAAATAGCTGCTGTAGCTTCCATCTATCTGCCTAATTCTGGGGGAGGGGGGAATGATGCTGAAAACTTTCCTGGGTAGACAAGGCCTTCTTTGAATTTATGCTTTGCACGGTGGAGTGGCAGGGGTGAGGGGTGGGGAAAAGGAGGGTTGTTCAGGAAAGGGTATATACCTCCTTTCTGCTCCCCTGTTTCTACTTGGGGGAATCTGTATTTGCCCCTTTAGGACAACTTTCTGACTGCTTTGACATTGTGATGCAGTACGGAGCTTTAGGAGCCGTGTATGTTTAATTTAAAAATGGTTTGCCTATTTACCTTAGATCAATAAACCTGAGCATAGAAATCTGATTTTATTTTTAACCGTTTGCTACTGTTAAGTCACAAGGCTTTGCTTTTGTCTGAGCTTACAGTAAAGGAAAATACGAGTCAGTGGCTCCGTTGTTCCTAGTTAAAGTCCCACTCTAATTCTCATATAGAAGAACAGTGCTTGGGTTGGAAAACCCTCAAGTTGAATATTTAAATCCAACTCCTCCCCCCAAAATGACACTTATTCAATTTTAAATTTTTCCCCACCCCAAAAAAATTGCTATGATTAAGTTTTTTGCAAAACTCCTCCCCTGCTTTAAATGAAGGTCCTAAACTACTTCTAACACACTTTGGGAGGGCGGGTCATGGTTGTCTTTTATTTTTGTATTATCAAATCCTTTGTCTCCCCCAACTCTAACTCTCCTGAGGATTGCATCATGCACATGATTCAAGGGATGATGCAGTTTCATTCAGAGGAAGTGCTGTAAATATCTGACTTCCTACCAGAACAAAAAAATTAAATAATGTAACCAGTAGCATTGCAGGCTGGGAGGACTGATAGGCTCAGTCCCTTATAAAATGTTAGTCATAATGCAATCATCATGGGCCAGGTTCACCTTTGACTCATTACTGTATAGATCACTTTTGACCTTACTGTAAAGCACCATCATTGCTTTGAAAAGTAAAACTGATGAAGACTAGGAAACAAACCTTAAAAAAAACATCCCAGAAGTGACTGACTTGGTTACTGTGAGCATGCTTGGTTTCTTGGGAGCTGATCCTGGAAGTACTCAATCAGCCAGACCTTCTATTAGGGGTGGGCAATAATTTTCACAGGGGAGCCACACTAGAATGTTGGTAAGTTGTTGGAGGCCAGCTGTGACTAACTGGGAGGGCAGAGAGAGGGGGTTGCACCAGCCCTTACAACTTTTTACCAGGGTTTCACGTTTTTAGACAGAAAACAGAATATTAATGTCCTTGGTTTACAGAGGGGGAAACTGAGGCACACAGCGGTGAAGTAAGTTAGTGGCAGAGTTAGGACCCGAACGCATCTTTCTACATCTTAATCTAATGACTATTCTGTCAGCACATTAGGCAGGGTTGTTTGTTTTGCTTGAAGTGCTATAAAATTTATTTGTCTTATTTCCAATTTGGGAATCATAAAATCAGCCAGTGACTTTTTCAAATTTTCGAAAGCCAGCAGCATTTGCTAGAATGTATTTCACATCTTCACAAAACCCCATGAGACTCCTGTCTGGATCGCCTGAGCAAAATGTCCTCCTCACGTCTAGAATTCAAGAAAGGCCTGGCTTTAATTTTTAAAGCAAAGGAGCAAGTGATTGATGAAGCGCTATTTCTGGAGCAAAGCAGAACAAGAGGAAATGGGCTTTCTCCTCTCACGGGCATTGGAACTAGACTCTAGAGGCAAGTTATCTGCGTCATTATAGCTTGTCAATCCATTTCTGTTGGGGATGGCCTAGCTAGATGTGCTTGATTCTGCCATGGGTTCCGTGGGGACTGGATTTGATGACCTCTCAAGGTTCTTTCCTCTTCTAGTCGTCTATGATTCTGACTCTAACAGACCCTCTGTGCCCGGCTTGCTTTTGAAGCCGGTTCCCCGAGATAGCTGTGTGTGAAAACAGGATTGGATCTGAAAATAAAATGAAAGTCTGGAGGCAATCGGAAGGAGGAGGGATCCTGCTCCCTCATCTGGTACAGTAAACCCTCGATTTTATGGACCCCGATTTAGTGGGTTTCAGGAACGATGGACAACCCTGTTGTTCCCAAAGTCTGCTGGGGCCTGTGAAATCCTAAATTCCACCTTCTCCCCTCCCCCTGCCCCCACCAAAAAAAAAAAAAAAAAGTTAATGCCGCAGCCCGGAGGAGCCACCACTGCCTCCACTGGAGCCGGCACGCGCTGCTCTAACCGGGGAGCCCCTGGTGGGAGGAGTGCTTGGCGGCTCTGGCAGTAGCTCCTCCAGGCAGGGCGGTGGCCCCCTTCAGACATATACAGCGAGGTTCCTGGAGCCACACAACCAGGCACTTCCAGCCACAGTCTGTCAGTTCCAGCGGCGTGGCAGGCTCTGGTGGTTCCAGCTCCAGCAGCTATGGTCTGGTGAGTCCCTAGGTTCTGGGGGGTTTTGGGTGGGGGAGGGGACTGGGGCTGGGGGAGCTTTGGGGGGGTGGGGGTAGTAAACCTTTTGTATTTAATGGACATTCTGGTTTAATGGATACCCCTCCTCCAGTTACCCCATGCAATCGAGGGGTTACTGTATTTGAACTTCATTCCTGTTTGTATAGTGTTTCCTGATCTATTAAGTAGGTATACTTTCGAGTTTCCAGTTTCAAATGCCATGCTCTGTCGCGGTTCAGCTACCCCTTGTTCAGACACAGAATTACTAGAATTGGCATAAGAGTGAGGACCCTGGGCAGGCACTCACACTTGGAAATACCCTTTGAATGTGTAATGTTGTCTTTAGCTCAATTAGCAATATTACAAACCAGCAAAGAACAGTAAACTCCTTATCTGGTAATTTCCTCATTAAACTGGAAATCTTAGATAACTGGCACCAGCCTCTGCTGGTTCCGCCCTGGGTTTTCCTGGCTGGGGCTAGGTTCTCAGCCCCTGGGCTGCCGGGGTTCCTCTGGCTCTGGCAAAGCTCTATTCCCTGTGCTGCTGGCAGAGCCCCGGGTCTCCGGCAGAGCCCCATGTGCCAGCAGAGCCCAGGGCCTCTGGCAGAACCCCGTGTACCGGCAGAGCACCGCATGGCCACAGAGTTCTACCACCTGGGGGGCTACTTGAGTTCCCCAAACTGGCATCCTGCTGCCTGCATAGGATTGGAGCTGGTGGCGGGGCTCCGCTCCCAGTCAGCTCTCACTGATGGGTCTGGTGGACTCTCCTGCCCCCCTGCCAGGGACTCCACAGCCGCCTCTCTAGCTCTGTCTCTATCAAGCGGCATTTCAAAAACCTGTCATGGATGGAAACCAGTGAAATCTGGCGAGCCCGCGCATAGGCAACGGTGAACAATGTCTCTCAGCCACTCAAAATCCCAGTAAGCAAGGTTGTCCGCCACTGGCCTAGGTCATTCCATTTGACTGACTTTTGGGTTGCCATGTGTACTCATGAGGGTGTATGGGCTTCCATCCAGATTTAAATTTCCACGCCATTATAGTGGCGGTGTGTCCTTCTCTAATAGGCTCTCTATCATTTTACCTCATCTACATTAGCGTGTGAATCAACTTGGGTATCACAGCATTTTTGCAATTGAACATCCACTGGTGTGCATATCCTAGCATATCAGCAGCGAGCATCAGCTTTTATTTTGTGGTTGCCTGTTAAGTTTAGCTTTGCTTATTCATTGCCCCATTCCATCTTGTTTGACAGCTTGTGATTAGTCATTCCCAGTCAATTGCTCATGCTAAGTCTGCAAAGGAGGTGGAGTGCAGAAGTTTGATCTTTTGACCTCTCTGTATGGTCCAAGTGCTGGTGATACTTTTTTAAAGTCACTAATAGCCCTACTTACAGCAGCTTCGTTAATAAATAAATGAAGATGCAGGATGTTACCGTTTAGGGGGTGGTGGGTAGCATTAATCTTTTGTTAACCGCAGGTGGCATGGCTTTGAGCAGCTCCCGGGTGCACAGGGGAGGAGGGACAGGGCTGAGCTCCCACCTTGAGTGCCAATGAAAATCAGCTCAGGTGCCACTCTTGGCACCTGTGCTGGGGTTGCTGACCCCTGGGCTAAGCCACTATCTTATAGGCTTTGAGGGCTGTCGTTTCCTTGCACTGCTGCTTTAATTTATACCTGGATCTTAGCTGATATATACTCATAGACTACTGGTGTTTGTACAACCTACTACTGCTCTATGAGTAGGCTGGGGTTTGAAAAACTTAGTAGCTGCTTTGCTAGCCAGGGAACTCAGGCTACTCGTTGGAGAGTGGTAATAAATAATGATGGAGCTGCGGTGGGGAAGGCCACTGGCACGATCCTGGAACAATGCCCTGGCTAAAGCCAACCCCATTTCCAGCAACTGAAGGGGGAAGGTTCCTGAGATTCTTACCAGCGTGCTGTCCCTGGATTCCATTTGAGGTTTTATTGGCATCTGATGAGTGAGTGTCCAATTAAATGTCAAACCGCCACATTGGCAGCTAGGAGTGAGAAGGATTTTGCTGTCTTGTCTGCCTTTCTCTCTCCACTGCAGTTCAGAGGAGGTTTCTGAAAAAGAACAGGGAAGATCGGATGAAAGTGTCACTTCCATGCCTCTCTCCGGTTTGTTTTTATGCCATCTTTTCTATGAATGACGCTGTGCCTTCTGCTGCTGCTGTTTGTGTGACCTGAGTCTGTACTGCTGGGATCAAATCAGAACTTGATCACTGATTTACATTGAGCTGAATCAGAACTCTGTTTCGTCAGGCAGCAGCATCATGGAATTGGTATAATTTTTGTCCACTGTGGCTGCTGAAATGATCCTGAACAGTAGGAGTGACACTGTGACCAGACCTTTGGTAATTTGTCTCTTCTGCTGCTACCAGACAAGTCTATAAGCAGCTGAAGAGACTCTCTGGAGCTACCTGTCTGCTGACTCAGGAAGACAGTGTTGCTTCTTTTTACATCCACATGATTTTGTTTACAATTACACTGGCTGGAAAAAATTATGCCAAATGGTCAGAGGTAGGTGCCTAAATTTAGGCAGCTAAATCCCTATTTGATGCCAGTAAGTTGCAAGAGCTCATCTCATTCCACCTTGCAGATTACAATCTTTGATTAGAAAAGGATTCCCCGTCAGGGTGGATTTTTCATGCCCTAATGTTGTCCTTTAATACAAACTCAACAACTGGTATTTGGAAAATTTACGGGGAAAGATATGATTAGAGTGTGGTCACCAATGAGACCTGGATGACTCCAGGAATGGGATACAGACGGCTTGTCTACTCTGGAAGTGCTATAGCTGTCTTGCTGTATCACATCAGTGTAGGCACCAATGGAAGTTATCACTTTGGTGTAATTAATCCATCTCCGTGAGTGACAATAGTCAGGCCAATGGAAGAATTCTTCTGCTGCCCTTCCTTTGTCTACACTGGGACTTAGGGCTGCTTAACTGCGTTGCTCAGGGGTGTGCTGTAGTATAGAGCAGCCCTGAGTCTCTCACCTCAAAAGTGCCTGCCCTGCTGGGTCACAAGAACTCTGAAGGTTGCTGTTATCTCCAGTCGATTCTGTGGCTTGTGCTTAAGTGGATGGTTTCAATGCTATTTCTGATGGCCCCATTAGAAGGAAAAAAAAATTGGCAGCCTTGTTGGCAGCCTGAGAGACCAAGAACTGACTTGACTGGCTGCTGAGATTAAAGTAGCCTCTTTCCGTGTGTGTGCGCGTGCGCATGCGTGCACACGTGTGTGCACATGGGGATGAAGGTGGGAGTCCGGAGGGGGAGAGTTGCCTCCAGGCAGAGAGAGGTCACAGTTAGGGCTTGTTTGCACAACCCCTGCTAGGCCCCACTTGTCCTCTAGCTAAGCCGAGAGCTTCCGTTTCCGTAGCAGCTAATATTGTGCCATGTTTTCCTACTTGAAAATATTCAGGTAAATTCTTGGAGTCCCTAGGACTAATACAGCTTTGGTAAGAACATGTTGTGTAACCATTGGGGCACACCTGGAACTGGTACAAAAGGGCCTGGAAGCCCCATTATTACCATGTCCACTGAACACCGTGTGTCAGTATCTAGCCAGCGTTGTTCTTCGTTCTCTTTAAAGATTTTTAGTCTTTGTGCAACGCTGAATTGCATCTTGACGTAGTATCTTACTGAGCTCTTATTACCTCAGCAGCAGCTGATAGGCAATGAATTATTTAGGAACAGCCAGCCCTGTCATTAATTTTAATAAACCTTGTGTTTTCCATAGTGGTCTCTTACTCAGGGCAATGCATTTGCTGAGGCATGAGGTGGGCTTGTTATTTTATAGGTGGTCTAGATGGCTTTTGCACTGTTCTTGTAGATTCAATTTTAGCCATGTAACTGGAGGCCAGGCCAGGGAAGACAGTCAGTCATTATTGAACCTGTTCCTCATGCAGATTAGCAATAGCTTGACAGTAAAGAAGACTTTTGTCCAGGGCCACTGCTGGTGTAAATCAGGGTTGCTCTGTTGAAGCTACTGAGGCAATGTGGATTTAAGACTCTAGACCTTTACCTTTATCTTGGCCCTTTCATCCCAAAGGATCCCAAAGCACTGTATGAATACTGGGGTCCCATTCTGCTATCTCTGCTGTAGGAGTCTGATACTTTTTTGCTGTCATACACTGATGGTATACTGAGTATTTTCTGTTAATAAAATAAGATGCAATGTTACTACTTCATTGCTATGATATCTGATTAAATTACTACTTTTTATTTTTGCTGCATATGTTACTGCTTGTGGTTCTTTTTTTTTTAGACTGAATTCTTTTAAAGAATTTTCATCTATGTTCCTTTAAAAATTTTGTTTGGTGTTCCATTGTCTCAAGAAGTTTAAGAAACACTGCAATAGATTACAAAAAATCCCTCCTATGTCTAAATTTAATTGATTCAGATCTATGAAGACCAAAGCATAGTTTACTAGTGTTTGAACTAGTAGACTGAGGGACAAATCATCTAATCTTCTGTCTTCCTGTCAGTATTGGGGTGTGGAAAGGAATTACTGCTGGAGTCAGTGATTAGAGAAGCTGGATGTAAAACTGTTAGGGGAGATTTAAGCCCTATTAATAGAAGCTTTCAAATCCAATCTGGAAATTTTTCATATGAATATTTAACCCACATATTTGTCAGTGGTGAGGGCCTAATGAATAAGCTATCAATAAGCTACCCAAAGCAGAGCAGCTCATCCCTCCAGCTGACACTGAGAGTCTGTTTGATAGATAGATGAAAGCAGACTTTGCTAAAGGGAATTCTGGCCTCAGAGCTTGGTACATTAAAAAAGAGCACCTAATGGAGAGAAATAGCAATCTCCTGTAGTCAGTGAGATATATATATATATATATGAGTCATACATTATAAAGCCAGAGGGACCATTTTGTGCACCTGCTATGACATCCTGTATAGCACAGGTCAGAGAATTAATTCCGATTGAATCAGAGCGGATCTTCCGGAAAAACATTCAGTCAATTAAAAAACATTCGGTCCTGGAGAATCCATCACAACTCTTAGTAAGTTAGTGGTTAATTAGCCTCAGTTACCAACTTGTGTATTATTTGGGCTTGTCTACACTTGAACTGCCAGAGCAGCACTGCTGCAACACTTCAGTGTAGCCACTCGCTACAATGACTGAGAGGAGGGCGGGAGATTGATGGAAGAATTGCTCTACGGACCTAAACCAAACAAAAACTAACAGTATAATTTGTTAGGTGATGAGCTGTCGTGGGAGAGGCCCACTTCCTCAGAATTTTCCAGATCTGAAGAAGTGGGCCTGTCCAATGAAAGGTAATAAATTATATTTTAGTCTTTAAAGGGGTACAGGATTGCTTTTTTGCATTTTTGTTTTGTGAAGATAGACTAACACAGTTATCTCTCTCTCTCTGTCGACCTAGTACCATCTACACCAGGAATTAGGTCCATTTAACTACGTCAGCTTAACTGTGTTAGGGATGTGGATTGTTAGCTGCGTTAACTTAATTTTTATTGTATATCTAGCCTGAAAGACTACATTTGTCTAGCTATGGTGTCTAGCCATTGGGTCTTGCTAGATTTTTGTCTGTTAAAGGGCCCTCTTCTTTTTCCCAGACAGGTACATACAGATTGTGATTTAAATTACCTCTTGAACTTCTCTTTTATAAGCTAAATAGATTAAGCTCTTTGAGTCTGTTTCTCTAAGGAATGTATTTTAATCCTTTAATGGATTAAAGGATGTTTCTGCTGCTACTCTAGATGCACTTGTTTATGAATCCAAGCATGGTATTGGGGTACTCATCTTTAGGTGATGGTCCACCATGACCGTCAAATCTTTTTGGACACACTAGGCCGCAGGGTGAGATTCTTCATCCTGTAAATAAGGTCTACGGACTTTGTTTAGATGTATGGCTCTTCATTTTAGCTGTAGCAAAACACATTACGCCCAGCTTACCAAAGGCTCCATATCCCTCTGTGCCAGTGACCTGTCCTCTTCATTATCTACCACTCCCACAATCTTTGTTTCATCTGCAAACTTCATACACAATGATTTTGTGTTCTCTTCCAGCCTATAATTGATCAAAATGTTACATAGCATAAGGCCAAAAACAGATATCTGCAGGACCTCCGCAAAACCACATCTGTTTGATTTCCCATTTACAATTACCTATCCATTAGATAGTTTTCAATCAATTTAATGGGTGTCATGTTGATTTTGTATCATTCTAGTTTATTAATGAAAACATTGTGCAGTACCAAGTCCTATACTTTATTGAAATTTAATACATCAAAACTTACGTGAACCAACCACACTTGTAATCTTAAAAAATCAAGTTTTGTTTTCCCACACATGTGAATTGGCATTAATTATATTACCCTACTTTAATTGCATATTAACCAAGTCCCACATTATTTTGTCCAGGCTCTGTGTCAGGCTACCAGTCCTATAATTAGCAAGTCATCCTATTTCCTTTCTTTAAATATTGGCATGTTAGCTTTTTTCCAGTCCTCTAGAACTTCATCAGTGTTTCAAGACTTATTGAAAATTAGCATTAATGGTCCAGAGAGCTGGTTGGCCAGCTTTTTTTAGAACTCTTAGCTTTGTGTTATCTGCGCCTACAGATTTTAAAATGTCTAATTTCAGTAGCTACTTTATTATCGTCATTCTGAGTTAACTGTTGGAACATAAGTATTTCTTCATCATATGGTAGGAATATCATCAGGCTTTTTCCCGTACACAGAAGAGAAATATTTATCGAACACTTATTCAGATGAAGAAGTGGGTCTTGCTCATGGCCCAATACATTTGTTAGTCTCTGAGGTGTTACAGGACTGCTTATTATGTGTGATGCTAGCAATTGATTACTTGTAGCTGTGTGGAAATCTTCCTTACTTCTCTCTTATGGTCACCGCCTGCCCACATTTTCTTTCTCCAGCCATGTGGAATGCCTCCTGGTCCTCTGTCTCCCATGGTTGTGAACTGTCAAACCTCTGTTCTAATAACTGGGATTGCAGATTTTTTTCCTGTTTGTAAGTGTACTTCTGCGGTAGTGGATAAAAGTTAATTTAATGTCACAATAACCTGTAACAAAAAAATACTTTTATTGAACCTTCTCCAATCAATGTAAGACTGAATTAGCTGAAGGAGAAAAAGCCCCCTGACATAATGTAAGGACTGTGTTTAAAATCATGCCTGAGAAACTAGAGAAGTGCAGCACTGGAAATCAATGATTTCTGGACAAAATAATGAGGGGATGGGGTATACCACCTACCTCTCCCTTCCTTTGAGTCCTCAAACAGAGGGTTTTGGGGGGTAAATGAGCAGAGGCTCACGCAACGATTGCTGGCGGAGAATAGGGGCAGGAACGAGCTGCACCATCATAGCTGAACAGTGACAGAGAGAGAGTCGTGTTAGTCTGTATTTTTAGTGAGTATCCAAACAAAAACAGCAGTCGTAGCACTTTAAAGACTAATCAAATAGATCTATTAGGTGATGAGCTTTTGTGGGACAGACCCACAATAATAAATTTATTTGATTAGTCTTTAAAGTGCTACATGACTGCTGTTTTTGTTTGGATACTCACCACCATGGCTGTCTCTCCAGGGTGCTTGGGAGAGCCACTGTAACATCTTTGGGCCTTTGTGATCCTATCGTGAGGAATGTCGTGACCAGACCAGACCGGGGGGGGGGGGGGGGGGGGAGAGAGAGAGAGAGACAGGTGACATTGCCGTTTCCAATGGCCCCCGCTGAATTCCAAATACCAGTTGGAATGTGAGACTGTCACCTCCCACTTGGTGGGTCCTTTTCCTTCCCTGCTGTATTTCTTCTGTTTCTGCCTTCTGTTTAAGAGGAGCCTGGTTTAGCAACCCAAGATTATATTTTGCAACGCTGCTGTGAAAGTGTAACTAGTAAGGGAACCAAAAGCAGCCCCCGAAACAGGCCAGCGCTCAGACAAGCTTGCAAGTCTTGGAGCAGCCGATAAGGTCATGAATTCCTCTAGCAGTGAGGTTGCAAGTGTGTGTCAATGCCAGAGAGACTCTTTATTTTCAATCTGTGGTGTTCTTTCCTCCCCTGTGTTGCTCGTGGTTTGCCTCTTTTGGCTTCTAGGAAATAGGACCAGATGCCCATCCCAGAGCACTTTTTCCCTCTTCTGCCCTACAAAAGGGTAGTAATTACTGTGAGGTACCCGGGATGGTGAGTAACCTTCTTGTGCACGCACACGCGCACTCTTTGTCTGTGTCTGTCTCACATGAGGGTGAGTCTTTATGGCAGCTGGTTTTCATCTCCCTGGCACTGCCAGCTCTCAGCCACTTGACCACTGTCATGCCAACCCCTCTTCCACCCAGCTGGTTAACAGTAGGTGTACCTCAATCTTTGCATCCTTCTGAATTGTACCCCTTGGATTTCCAGCCCTTCACACCAGCTACTCACAGAAGTCCAGAGCTTTTGCCCCCCAAGGTACAGAGTACCCCAGTTTGCCAGCTTTCCCTGAAAACACCGATCCTGTAACCTGTGCAGCAGTTATAATAAGAGACCGTTCATTAAGAAAGAATAAAGATGTATCTAGCAACAAGAGAGTGTAAAATAAAACACAAACCTGGTCTACGCTTATCAATAGTTACCTTTCCTACTAATAAAGTTGATTCACCCTCTTCCCTCTCTCACTCCCCCCCCCCCCCCCGCCCCCAATTTCAGTCCCTAGCAGAGTTGGCTGGTTTCTCTGGAACCAGGATCCAAACGGTCATGAGTGCAACCCCCTCTGACAGAGGTTTTCCTCAGAAAATGGCTCCAGGGTGTCTGACTGGGGTTGCTAGTACCTGTACCTAGGCATTGTGGTGGTAAGTGCTTTACTAACACTACTGGGCAGATGTGAAAAGGAGCCAGTCGGGGTACATCTATACTTACTGCGGGTTTGATGCACTGTGATCAATCCACCGGAGTTCGATTTCGCCATGTTAGGGAAGACACAGAAAAATCAATCTCCCTGGGCTCAGCCGTTGACCCTGGTGTACTGCGCTGCTGTGTGGAGTAAGGGATGTTGGCATGAGGCCAAAGAGTCCTGATCTACACTAGGGAACAGGTGATCCTGAGATGTCGATTCTAGCTACGCTAATGGTACGCTGAAATTGTGTGCCTGGGATTGACTTTGATCCCTAGTGTAGACCAGGCCTTAGGCTGTTTTGTACTAAGGGTAATGCTGAGACTAAGAACATTTGATGTGGTTGGTGCTGTGATGCTGCTGGGGCGGCTGGACAATCACACCACCTCACTGAAGCTATTAAGTGCAGTAGTCACCTCTCAGTTAGGCTGAATGACAACGGCAGGATGCCTGTTTGCTAATGATAGCAGGAAACAATGGGAAAACCACCAGCCAAACTCTAGACTGTATGCAAGCCTGGACAAGGCATTTCCCCGGAGTGTGAAAACAGCACAGATTGTGTGTCTGAGGGGGTGGAGATGGACTTGACTGCAGCCGTGTGTCTGTGTGTGAGAGGAAGGAAAAAGCAGGAGAAACAGGCAAAGGGGAAAAAAGGCACGGAAGTGCCAGGGTGAAAACAAACTGCCTCCTGCTGTTTGATTACGCCAGTGTTCAGGGAAATAGAACTTGACGTCCATTCTTTGTAAATAACCAGACATGTGTCAAAGAAATACCTGGCCCCATCAGCACTTTATCTTTCTGGCGGACGTAATCTCTAGGACCCCAGAATCAGCTAACCTCTTGGCTAACGTTCTTGAGAGGCCCACGGTTGAAGTAGCGATGGTGGGTGCAGTTCAGAGCTGAGAGGGAACCAACTGTGATCCTGTCTGATCTCAGTGCTAAGGGATGTTAGGTCAGGTCACTGACAGACAGACACAGCCTCCAGGGAGAAACCAGAAACCTGTTGATTCAGTAGGTGGCATCTTCCCTCAGGGTCAGCACCCCAGACATGTTGCTGGGAGGCACTGTGAGGTGCTGTCTTTAGGCTAAGACTTAAAACCAAGGTTCTTACTATTGGTAATCATTGAAACACCCCTCTTTTCATTTGCCAGTTTTCACAGAAGAAGGGGTGTTTAGCTCTGTGTCCTGGTCAAACTCCAATGACCTGCTTAAAAATCCCATTGTGGCTGCAATCAGCTGCGCTGTTCTTCTTCACCTCTCATCCTGAACTGTTGCTATGTTCCACTCCAGAGGTGGCTGCACTTCAGTAGATGGGGATATGATGCCTAATGTTTATATAGAGCCAGACCTGTGCGGGGATACAGATGCTCAAGGTGCTCAGAACTCTTTCAGGATGAGAAGCAGTGCAGACGTGCAAATGGCTGGTAGAACTGTGGTTGAAAGACAACGGTACCTACTTGTACAATGTCAAAGGCCAATGTCAGGTCAGTGTCAGGTTCCCCATACTGTCAGAAGTCTTGACAATACTTGTGATTGGATATTAAAAACACTCAGACCAAATATTCCAAGCTTCATCAATGCACCACTCTGTATGGGCAGTGTTTCTCATAGGCCACCTTACACAGATGTGCTCCCAAGCATGTGTTCACATTAGGTACACTTCTAGTATGGTAGTTTACAAGCTAAAAACACTAGATAGGTCACTCATGGAATCCACTCACCCGCTTCCTGCTTTGTTCTACTCTGTCACCCGTTCCATCTTTGTTTGGCACACCACATTCCAAGTGGTAGGGGCCAAGAGAGCAGGACAGCACAAATGTGCCTGGCTTTTGACAGGTTTCATATTTGCCAGTGATTTGAGCTTTGCAGATTGTTGTGGGATCCCTGGCATCGATGGCAAGATCATGCTACAAGTCAAATAGCTAAACTACTCAATATTCATATTTAACCTAATAGCTGCAGTATTAGGACCATGCTAATAATGCCTGTTAATGTGGTGTGTGACGAGTTGGCTAGCACCCTCTAGTGGCTATTCTAGGGAGACTAGCAACCTGCTAGCACATCTCTTTCAAGTCAAGATCTATGCTGTGGCACAGAAGGTCAAGGTCTCAGATCCTGCTGATGGCTCCTCTGGGGAGTTGGTACAATACTGGCATTTGAGTAAGAGGTTTTAACAGCTAGAGAGTTCACCCACTCGCAGAGAGCATCCTCTGTCAGGGATAGTATCTACAGCAGAATGTTACTGGTTCCCTCATGGTAGCGCAGTCAGCTATCACCTCATAGTTCTTTAGCTCAAGTGATAGATATTTGTGCTTTACATCTGAAGATCTGCATTCAACCCCTTGTGTGGATTTATAGCCACACAGAGCCTGGTCACATTAAACAATTTCCCACTTAAATGGACTTTAAATTTCCCCGTGCCTTAAACATAATAATAATCTTAAAAGTCCAGAAGATGGCCTGGAGAATGGAATCTCTTGCAGAGCTTAAAAAGGAAGCACTTTATTTGGTGGCAATACCCTAATTTCATCCGCGTCAATTAAAAGGTCAACTGGATTTAGAGCATTTATACATGAAAGGAAACAGTGGCTTGATAAATTTTCTTTATAGCTTAGGGATCAGTTGCCAGCAAGCTCATTGTGGTCATTACTTTCCTTCCCTCTTTAACAGATACTTTTGTTTACATCTGCCACATTAAATTGCATCCATAAAGCATTTCACTATAGGCCCGCCAGCTGATGAGCCAATTTAAAAGCTTGCAGACTGCATTGCATCCATTTGTTTCTGCACAGAGAAGTAGAGGGTTTTGAACGTCACCCCACCCTACAGAGGGGAAGCCGGAAGATGGATTATTCTGGCAACAAACCAGCCATCTGTTCCTCTGCCAACACTAACGTTTAGTTTCTCAACCTCCCAGTTATTTTAAACGATGCTGACCTACAGGATGCAGGATGAGAGAGGTCACACAGCTCGTTCTTGCCGTCATTCCTCAAAATGGTAATTAAGCTCTCCGAGGTGGTGTTATAACTATGAGTAGTTAGCAGTGGCAGGCGCTGTTTACAGGCGCTGGGCAGAATCCTTCCTTGAGGTGCAAGAAGACACACTGCAGGAAAACTTCTTTCCTCCTCACACGCAGCAGCAACAGCACAATCTCTGCAGCATCCCACATGTGCTACCAGTGAAGGAGTACCCCATCCCCACAGAGTCGAAGCATGCCGCCTCTTAGTACACGTGCTGCCCTCAGCAGTGAGTCTGGGCTAGGAGCCATGTGCCGCTCTCCTCCAGAGAAACAGCAAACTTCACCCCCACTGCACTTCTAGCAAGGATGCATAGGGTAATAGCTCTGTTTCCTGCTGCTGTGCTCAGGGAGGGCAGCGTTTGGACCTTCTGCATAGACAGAATATTCCTTCCTTTTTTGGCTTGTTGAAGCTCAACCAGCACTGCCTCTAATTTGACTAAGTCAGTTCCCTTACGTGCTATGCTTTAGTCTCCCCATCTGTGCAAGAGGGCTGCCAATACTACTAACCTCCTCCTCTAAGGAACTCAAGCTACTTTACAAAAGTGGGTAAGTAATATAGTCCCTGGTTTATTGTTAGAGACAGGCATGTGGGGGTGTTAAGTAACCCGCCAAAGGACATGCATGATGTTAGTGTCACAGACAGAAACAATATGGTCTCCTGATTCCCATTCCAGTGGCACATCCAAGGAGAGCCTCTGCTTCACTCAGGGCTAACACTTCCTTACCTCACAGTGTGATTGAGAGACTTAAGTTATGTCCAGGAAGAGCTGAGAGATCCTTAGACAGAAGGGGCTGTACAAATGCTGGGTTTTTATTATTCTTAATCTGGTGGCTGTATTAATCCCAGCCTGCATTGCATCCCCAGAAGGGCAACAGGGATGGCTTGTGTGCATGGGGCATCATTTGTACTTGAGCAAACAAGCTTCCAGTCACAACCGACCCCAGCTAGAAAAAACCAGTCCTGTGATCTGAGTCCTCTCATGGTGCATGCTGGGAGCTGTCCAATCACCAAAACTGGCTTGGGGCTAGTTTAGTTTCCCTGCAATTTACATGTGGACATATTCAGTCTATGGAGATGAGCAGCCCGGTGGGCCACTCTCTGTATTTAGCTGATTGAGCGCTTGACAAGCGGCATCTTTGCTGTTTCCTGTATCTCCTTTTTAATAATCCAGCTTTGTGTGAATGTCAAATTGTGGGGGAGGGAGGGACAGTGAGTTTATTCAGAGAGGCTCCCATTTGGCTTTGGTTCCTCTTTGTCACTACAGAGCATCTTGATTGGGGGATATGATCAGATTGTTTTATTTTAAAATGAAAAGACCAAACTCACCACAGCCAGTGGAGCGGCCCCTGCGAATACCAGACCAAAAGTGTCCATCCTGTAAACGTGGTAAATGGACAGTGGATCACTTTGCCACCATTTTTAATTATAAGGAAAACTGTAGCCAGGGCAAACATTCCCTGCTGCAGATCATGACAGGAGCAACAATGGCCTGGTATGGAAAAGAAAGTGGCTTTTCTACTCCATTCAATACACGTTCTTATTCTGGGCCCTGTTGTATGCAAATACCTTCCAGAATTGCGACGTGGTTACCTTTGCTTAAGCAGGTACCATGGTAATAGTCTTGGGGGTGACTCCTTTCCAGGTCTGTGACAGATCACTTCACGGCTGTACAGAATAATCAGCTAATGTCTCTGGCTCGGAGAAGACAGCCAAATTGATGTTCTCCTCACTCTGTACTGAGCCCATGCAATCAGACACCTCAACAAAATGTAACACAGCCTGGTTACATTCCATCTGTGTATCTGTTGGCTTCTATGGCATCAGTTTCCAAGGCAGCTAGGCACTGATTCGCTGTGCCATGACTTAATAAGATACATCCATGTACACATCCCCTGGCCCCTTCTGCCCTGTACGCCAACTGCTCATTCCAACCATGGTGCTGTATACCCCACTCACCAGCATCTAGTGCAGCCCAGAGGTGTGAACCAACACCACCATTCTGCATGCTGGGAGATTTAGACAGTACTTGGTCCTGGCATTGGGGCAGGGGGCTGGACTGGATGGCCTCTCAAGGTCCCTTCCAGTCATAGTGTTCTGTGATTCTGTTCTTAGTCTGGCTCTAAGGAGAGCTCTGCCTTTGGGACACCTCCACTCCCTTCCTCTCTTCCATGCAAGGCTGGACGGTCAAATTCAGACACTTTCCCACACAGGAGGCTGATTTGAAGGGTTCACTTCATCATGGTACGAAACAAGCAAAGGCCAGACCTAGCCTGTGTGACTGAAGAGTGGGACCCTGAGTCCTAGCTCATCCCCCAGGCTGCGTTTTTACCCTTTACAGACCAGTTGGGATACCCAATTTCACCTTCTGCCTCACAGCACTGCCTTTGCCCAGAGTCCTGGGGATTTGATGGGAGGGGAGAGTACATGGCCAGTTTAAATGGCTTTGCCTCCCATGGCTGCTCCTTCGGCTATTTTCCACGCAGGCTGAGTTTATAGCTTCCTCAGTCTTTTTGTTTTGCTCTCACTGAGGCTGTCCTTGACTCTGCAGCCTTTGCTGTTGACTTTAAAGAGAATTAAGATGTTCTTGCTGCAGGTGAGAGCTTATAGATCAAAATGGAGAGGCTGTTTAAGACCTACGTGAAATAATGGTATTTTAAACACAATGTGCTGCGTCTACACTAGTAAGTTCTTTCGGAAAATCTGGCTCTCTTTCAAAAGAATGCATGGCGCATCCACACACAAAATGCACTCTGATCCAAACCTGAAAGAATATGGCTCTTCTTCCCGAAGCCATCTTCTGCTTCCAGACCTTCCTTTTGAAAAAACGTGTAGATGTTCCACAGGCCCTTTTTTTGAAAGAGCCGTCCCTCATGGTGCTGGATGATTTTTGATCCCTGGCCCATTCTTTCGCCGGAGCTGGGGCTGTGTGGATGCTGTCTATCGAAAGAGCGGATTTGATTTTTTTTTTCAATCCGCTTTTGTGTGTGTGGACGTGCTTTCGGCAGGAGCTTTTCCGGAAGAGATCTTCCAGAAGAACGTCTTTCAAAAAATCACTGTAGTGTAATCTTATACACCATGATCCTCATGTGCTCTGTTTAGTCAGTGGGAACGCTCCGCCTTTCTGGGAGAGGCCACACAGGCTCAGTACGTGCAGTAGGTAAAACATATATCCTTGCATTCCCACAGGAAAATTAACTCTTTGAACCCCGCAACTAAACACTCCCCCAGGATTATAAAGTCTGGGTTTGGAGTGAAGAGAGGCAGACACAGGCCATCAGACTTTTTGCTCTCTGAAGGCATCAGCTTGTGATGCTGTTTAGGATGATATCCTGGCCCAAGAGAAATCAATAGCAAAACTCTCATTGACTTTAGAAGGGCCAAGATATTACCCTTAGGGTGTTTATGGGGCCAATCCTGCAAAGTTCTGAACAAACTTGGTATTTAATTATAAAATAACAACTAAGGGGCTCTGAATCCCCTGAAGCTCCATTGCAAAGTGCAAACATTGAAAAGAGACATGGCGAATCTGAAGATACAGCCAAATAAAGGGTAGGGAATAGGGCTAGAGCACATGAGCAGGTGTCCCTGTGGGAAAAGGCCTGATCTGGTTAGTTGTAACATTTTATGGTTTTCTAAGTATTGTTTCTTAAATTGAAGCAAAGTGGGGGTTAGGTTGGACATTAGGAAAAACTTCTTGTCAGAGTGGTTAACCACTGGGATAAATTGCCTAAGGTGAATGCAGAATCTCCATCACTGGAGATATTTAAGAACAGGTTAGATAAATGTCTAACAGGGATAATATAGATGGGGCTTGGTCCAGCCATGAGGGCAGGGGCCTGGACTACTTGACCTCCTGAGGTCCTTTCCAATTTTAGCGTTCTGTGACTTGAGATGTTGGCAGGAGGGTGAAGAGTCACCCACCTGGCAATGACCAGCCATAGCAGTTGTAGGGTTTGTGAGAGGTGATGGGCTGGGATGGAAGGTAAGGCAGTAGCTGTTTAGGTTTTCTTAGGGAGTTTTTCAGGCATCAGGAGCAGCTCTTCTCCCAGGATCTCATAGCTCATGGTTAGTAAAGCAACTGTAAAACATAGCAACTTCTGACTCTGCAGATCTGCTGTTTACAGTGGTATCTATCCTAGCTTTGCTCTTTTGAAAGACATGCAAATGAGGTTCAGATTTACATATCTGGCACCTCATTTGCATGTTCTTTCAAAAGGAAGAAGACAGTGTAGAGGCTGCTCTTTTGAAAGTAAACCCCATTTCCGAAAGCACTCCTCTTCCCGTTTTTTAGGAAGAAGGGTGCTTTCGAAAATGGGGTTTACTTCCGAAAGAGTAGTGTCTACACTGCTTTTTTCTTTTGAAAGAATATGCAAATGAGGTGTGTGATATGTAACTCTGCACTTCACTTGCATTTTTGATTTCCTTCATTTACATGCCTCTTTCAAAATAGGCATACAAGTGTAGACGCAGCCTAAATATAGTGAGAGTCACATCCACTGACTTTAGTCATTCAGCGTACTTTGTTACTGCTTTTGATATTCATTTGCCCTGCAGAGCCATCACGGTGCAGGAATCCAGTCAGGCTTACAAATCATCCGTGCAGCTGTTAAATAAGTGTGAAATGCAAAATGTTCATTACTGGTGCAGATGCCTCTGCCCAGCACGACTTCCAATCCCCTGAGAATTTGCAGGGTAGGCAGTAAGAAAACCCCATCTTTTTACTTAAAAGTGATGATCAGTTTTGATTTGGCAGTATGTCTGAACTGCAGTCAGAACAGTAAATATAGGCATAGTTGAGCTAGTTTTGATTGAGCTCACTTGCTAAAAGTACTGTCACTGCAGAGCTATAAGAGGCGGCTTGGGTTAGCCACCAGAGGATGTACCTAGGGCCCACAGCAGGATTGTACTCAGGCTTCTAAGGTGTGTTGTCGTGGCAACATCATTATTTTTAACAAGCTAGCATGACCAGCCTAACATAGCATGTGGGTGAACCTGTATGTGCTGCAGTCATGCCGCCCGATTGCTGAATAGCCACACCCTTCGCAGAGAGAAGAGAAAAATGAAAACCTACAAGTACTGGAGGATGCAGCTATAAAAATAGTCTGAATCAATAACTGTCAAGTTGGTCTATCCTTCATTTTGTCCTGTGATTTTTGCACTGTGTTACTTACAAGCTGGAAAGCCTTTTCTCCTGCTAATTACGGCAGTTCTACCTAGCAAATGGCATTTCAGTGCCTAGTCTGAGCCCTGGGTTTTGGACAGGATTCGGACACTTGAGTTATGTCTACGCTCCAGGAATCTTTCGAAAGAAGTTCTTCCAGAAGATTTCTTCTGACAAAACTTCTTTTGAAAGAGCACATACACACACAAGAGAGCAGATTGAAAGAATGATTGGATGATGGGACATCCAGGATTTCCAGGTTTGTCATCTCGGGCATTGGCACTCTCATTGAAGGACTGTCTGGTAACGTGGACACTCTCCTCAGACCCTGTGCCACCAGCACTCCTAGCTATCTCCGAGACACCACTGACTTCCTGAGAGAACTGCAGTACATGGCTGACCTATGTCACTGTCCTAGCCACCATGGATGTAGAGGCTCTCTATACCAACATCCCACACAAAGATGGAATAAATGCTGTGCGGAACAGTATCCCTGATGATGCTACAGCACATCTGATGGCTGAGCTCTGTAACTTTATCCTCACACACAACTATTTCAGATTTGGCGACGATATATACCTTCAAATCAGCGGCACAGCTATGGGTACCCTCATGGCCCCTCAATATGCCAATATTTTCATGGCTGGCCTGGAACAGCGCTTCCTTAGCTCTTGTCCACTAACACCCCATCTTTACTTACGCTACATTGATGACATCTTCATCATCTGGACCCACGGGAAGGAGACTTCGGAGGAATTCCACCAGGACTTCAACAACTTTCACCCCAACATCAACCTCAGCCTGGAACACTCCACACAGGAGATCCACTTCCTGGACACCACAGTGCTAATACACGATGGCCACATCAATACCACCCTGTACCGTAAACCCACTGACCGCTACGCCTACCTTCATGCCTCCAGCTTTCATCCCAGACACACCACACGATCCATTGTCTACAGCCAAGCACTAAGATATAACCGCATTTGCTCCAACCCCTCCGACAGAGACAAACACCTACAGGATCTCTACCAAGCATTCTTGAAACTGCAGTACCAACCTGAGGAAGTGAAACCAACAGAACACCACTAGCCATCACCTACAGTCCTCAGCTAAAACCTCTACAGCACATCATCAGGGATTTACAACCCATCCTGGACAATGATCCCCCACTTTCACAGGCCTTGGGAGGCAGACCAGTCCTTGCCCACAGACAACCTGCCAACCTGAAGCAAATCCTAACCAGCAACTATACACCGCACCACAGTCACTTTAACTCAGGGACCCATCCATGCAACAAACCTCATTGCCAGCTCTGCCCACATGTCTACACCAGCAACACCATTACAGGACCTAACCAGATCAGCCACACCATCGTGGGTTCATTCAGCTGCACATCTACCAATATAATTTATGCCATCATGTGCCAGCAATGCCCCTCTGCTATATACATCGGACAAACTGGACAGTCTCTATGTAAAAGAATAAACGCACACAAATCAGATATCAGAAATGGCAATACACAAAAACCCGTAGGAGAGCACTTCAATCTCCCAGGCCACACAGTAGCAGACTTAAAAGTAGCTATCCTACAGCAAAGAAATTTCGGGACCAGACTCCAAAGAGAAATTTCTGAGCTACAATTCATCTGCAAATTCAACACCCTTAGCTCAGGCTTAAACAAAGACTGTGAATGGCTGGCTAAATACAAAAGCAGCTTCCCCTCCCTTGGTGTTCACACCTCCAGATCAACTGCTGGTAGTAAGTCTCACCCTTGCTGACTGAGCTAACCTTGTTTTCCCCACCCTTGCTCTGGCTTATTTATACGTGGCCCTGCAGATTTCCAAAACCAGCATCTGATGAAGTGAGTCTGTGCTCACCAAAGCTCATGCTCAAAACTTTTCTGTTTGTCTATAAGGTGCCACAGGACCCTTCGTTGCTGTTACAGATCTGGACTAACACGGCTACCCCTCCGATTTTTGTGCGTAGACACTCTGCTGGATGTTTCTAAAGAACCCCTTCTTTTGAAAAAATATTTTGAAAGGAATTGCTAGCGGGGAGACAGCCCTGTGGTGATTTTTTTTTTTTATAGTAACTTCAATTTACAGTGCGCCGTATCTCAAACCTTTCTCTTTGTGAGCTATCAGCCTGCATCTCCAGAGAGCAATCTGCCAGTATTCTGGGACCCTTGTCTGTGTAGCTTGTGAGTTTGTCAGAACCTTTTTTAAGGCAGGAATGCCATCTGTAACAGGGTTCAGGGGCCCCCAAGCACTGCACCCATCCACAGGCAAGAGCGACTCTCACTCAGCAGGTAGAACAGGAAGTTTATTAGTCGACAGAGGCACAGCTCAGCACAGAGGCGTCAGTACAGCAGGCAGTGACAGTCATTCCAACCCATCCTGGGGAGAGGAGCCCAAGGGGTGCCCCATCTGGGGTGTAGCTTCCCCCCAGCCCGGCTGGCTGCCTTCAACTCTCTCCCCCACCAGCTTCTAACTGCCACCTCCGATTCAAACCCAGCTTGGTTCCTCCCTGCTCTTTGTTCAGGTCAGAGGTGTTACCTGCCAGCTTAGGGGCCTCAGGGGGTCATCCTTAGCAGCTGTGAGCTGCTCTGCCTCTCTCTCTCTCTCTCTCTCTCTCTCTCTCTCTCTCACACACACACACACACACACACACACACACACACACACACACCCATCGACATGTTAAACCTTCACCCTGAGCTCAAAGACCCATCAGGCATCTTGAGCATAGCTAGGAATGGGCCTGATCCCTGCACCAGACCAAAACTCTGCTGTGCTTTGGGGAACTGCACACCTAGTCTGAATCCCAGGGCTGAGGCCTGTCTCGTTAAGTGGGAGCTGAGCCAGAATATCTCATCCCTACTGGTTTTAGCTTTGGGGGCCATTTGGCTTCAGATCGTAGCTTGGCCACCCAGCCCCATTCCACAGCATCGCATTTCTGCAAACACTGCTCCCCACGCACATAACAGTTACACAGTAAAGCAGGATCTGCTCCAATGACAACAAATAGCCAAGCAATAGATACCAGCAGATTTATTGGGGTCGCAGTAAAGAGCTAGACTGTGACTTCATGCACAGCCCTGAGCAAAGCACAACAGTCCAAAGGGTAGCCCCATACAGATCTGCCCTGCTTCCCCTCCGTCTGTGCTACCACTAAAGGACTATGTGCCTCTCTCCTGTGCTCAGTTAGCTGCATAGGCTAGTTAGCGCCTAAGGCTGTGGGGAATCAAAGCTTTTTCCCTCCCTGCCCCTTCTCAGCCACTCACCACTCACCTGCTTCAGGATGAAAACAAATAGTCAATCTTACAGTCACATGCCTGGACCCAAAGAGCACAGCCCCTGCAAGGACATCAACGGGCATTCTTAGTGCATTGTGCAATTGCCTAGCCCAGGAGTCGGTATCCAAAATAGTAAGGAGAGTCATTTTTTCCAGTTTGATTAAAAAAAACCTCTAATTCAAGAGCCGTAATGCATGTAAACATGGGATGGTCCTTAATAAATCACATCAAAATGTACTTTGGGTAACCCCAGTTTTAAGAACAGCACACGCACACAATGGTTTGTCATGCGATACATGATTACTGCAGGACGCTCACAAACTTCTTACATATTCTACTTCCTCACACTTTATGTGTGTATTTTGTACCATTGTCTTCCCAACTTTCACTCCCAAACCATCTCTCTTCTTGGAGGACGGTAGGGGGGGTTATCCAATGTTTTGAGATCGCTTATCGTTTGCTAGATTCGAATTGTTCATTTTTGGGTTTTTAGAGGTTCACTGAAATATTGAAAATAATCAGGAGGTTTTTTTTTACTTTACTTTACTTTTACTATTATAGCGTCGGGAGCCACAAAGGAGCCTTTAAAGATCCTCAGGTTGCAGATACCTGGTGTAGCCCTTTGCAAACACATCATCACAGTGAGTGGATGACCTCAGAGAGCTGGTAAATTATTTTAACTGGATGTAAATTGAGGTTTGAGATTCCTGTTTGTCTCTGCAGCTCTGGTGGGAGGTCGGTGCTGTGTTTTGTAAATCTCTCGTGTGGCAGACAGCATGTTACTGTGCTTGCTGTTCTGGAGAAAAGGACAAGGGGCTTGATTATGATCTCACCATTCATTTTAATTAAGAGACTTTGGATTAGCGTTCTGATCTGCTGCTGCTGCTGACTGAAGCTGGCAGGAGAATCTCTGATGACGTTTAGTGGCATTGGATCAGGGCCTAAGTGAGACAGAGGTTGGGCCTGGTGTGTGTGGGGGGGGCGGGGAGAGTCTCGGGACACAGAGTCCCAAGCCCCATCACAAAGCCACCACACACCTTGGCTTAGTGATTTCACTTTGACAGCCTCTGTTCTCAGCAGCCAGGGCTCCAACTGTCAGAGGGAGGTGTGTGGGATGAGGTGTGCAGGGGGGGGGGGGGGAGGTGTGCAGGAATGTGCTCTGTGTCCCTGATTCCCATGAGCACTGAAGTCCCTTGACGATGCTTTAGAAAAAAACTTGCTACAAAGTTAAGTAAATATAGATCTATGGCTGACTTATCACAATGTCCAGCCCCAAATAACTTGATAACAGGAGCATCTTTTGAGTTCCCAGGGACCTGCGAGGGGCAACAGAAGGAAAATCCTGGTGTGTACATATATGGGCCCAGTCCCACTTTCAGTATAGTCTGGCCTTATCATGGCCCTAAACACACTATTAATGCCAAACCCTGCGTGCGTGATTGACACCATGCAGGTTTTCTCAGTCCTGTGGGAGAGAGCAACTTGGGCCCCCTCTCCAACAGTGCTCCTTGCCCACAGCAGCTCCCCACACTGCTGCAGCACCTGGAGTCAGGGAGCTTTCAGTGACTCGGGCACTGGGAGTTTCCACCGTATCCCCGGGGAAAATACATCACCACCAAATTGGGGTTAGGACATTTTTCTTGCAGTTAAACTGGAAATTTCCTTGGCTTCGTTTTCTCTCTGTTCCCCCACGTTAAGCCCTCGATAGCCGTCCGAATACCCACCCCCTCCCCGCCCTGGGACATGTGCCTTTCCAGTGCTTACCCTTTGGCCTTATTGTCAGCCAGGTGTCACTCAGTGTAGCCCCATCCATGTTGATTTACAGCGGCTGGGGATTTGTCCATTATCTTATCCCCTGCAGATGTCATTTAGTCCAGTTGCGCAGAGCTAGTTCTCGGTAGTTAGCCCCCTCCCCCATATCGCTGTGCCGCAGCCCCTGATTGGTTTCCGTTCCTCTGCTTTGGATAAATCTGTTATTTACAATGTGATGTGTCTCTTGGTGCCAGGCCCTGCTGTAAAAAAAAATCGCAACGGTGGAACATTCTCTAACCTTTATTCCATCCGAGGAACAAATACTGTCCTGGCCATTGCTAGCTGCATCCCCTCACTAGCACGCGCACGCCTGTGTTACACAGACTTGCCTTGCTTGGAGGGGTTTCTTTATCACTGCTGAGTAATGCAGGTTGCGGGGCCTGATCCTGCTGATGTCCTCCACTTGCTCCGCTTTCCCTGAAGCCAATCCAAGCGGAAGGCGCTCAGCACCTTGCAGGATGTGCTGAGCATTTCATAAGATCTGGCCCTCAGTGGGCAAAAGCCCACTAAATGACTGCTTGTTGCTATGACGATATTGACTGAGAGGCCCTGGAGTTGTGGGGATTTAAGGGAAACCATCAAAATAAAATCAGGATGACAGATCCCTTGGAAGTGTGAGTTCACCCATAAGTGGGCAGCCTGGGACATTTGGAATGCCTCTGACACTTGACACTTCCCAGTCCATGATCCCTTCAGCAACATACTCAAGTGTTCTACAGGAATGGCCCAAACACTTCATCTGATCGGAAGGGAGTTCAGAGGCATGGGTCTCTTATTGATATCCCTTTCTAGAATGGATTTACTTCTTGCATATTCACTCTGACAATTCTTTTCACACTGAGGGTGACAGAAGTTTTGCCAATGACTTCAAGAGGGCCAGGATTACAATTATGTTCTCCGGCTGGTTGTGTTGCTAGGGCTAATTGAAAATGGTCTCTAATGTTTTTGCTGGAAAGTCCCTGAATACCCAGATTCACTTCAACACTGCAGAAGCTGCTGTTCTATATAATCTGTGACTTCAGTTTCCAGTGACTTTGAAGCGCACTTCTGCTCTTGAAAAGCAACTTTGTAAAGATGCCGTCATAGTTTTTCCCCTCCAGCTTTTTACTCTGCAGTGCATCATGTACAGACAAGACAGTTATATGTAATCTAAACATAATATTAAAACAAAAAAGCAGTCCAATAGCACTTTAAAGACTAACAAAATAACTTATTAGGTGATGAGCTTTTGTGGGACAGACCCACTTCTTCAGATCATAGCCAGATCAGAACAGACGGTATGGCTATGATCTGAAGAAGTGGGTCTGTCCCACAAAAGCTTATCACCTAATAAATTATTTTGTTAGTCTTTAAAGTGCTACTGGACTGCTTTTTTGTTTGGATGGTATATAGACTAGCACGGCTATCTCTCTGTTACTATTAAACATAATATTGTTCATGTTAGATTGAAGGCTTCTCTGATACTAATGGGTTTTTGAGCTGAATCTGTCAGATGTTGTTTCCATAGGTCACTGAGCCTCAGTGCCAGCCTCCTCTCACCTTTCATCCCCTACAAACCTATATCAAGTTTCACATGTCATTAAGAATCCAAAAAGAATGGCAAATTCTCAGTTGAGCCTGTAGGAATTCAAGATGCTCTCTAAATACCTGTTCTCGCTTTAGTCTGGGCTTCATTAGTAATAAAATGGTGTGTTCTTAACTCTTTGTATCTAATCTTGGTGAAGACAGGGCAGGGGTTAGGTTTCATCTGGGTTGTTAGGTTGAGATAAACAGTAGGCTTTCCCCATATTCCCTACCTTAATTTTTTTAGCATATGGAAAAACTACAACCTCCCTTGTCTTCATGAAGATTTTACTTCATGGCAGTTAACGTACGTTAAGAACTCAACTTCTTACCTGGTGTGTCTGGGAGGGGCCCTTTAAGGGAGCGGCTTGGGGCTTTGCTGGCCCCTTATTTTGATAGGGAGCACTTGTGTGTGTGGACGCTCCCCATTTCCTTCCAGGGCGGCTCCTTTCGACATTCTCCGTCGCGACTTCGATGTTGAATGTTGACGGCACCAGCCCTGGAGGATGTGTAGACGATACGCATTGAAGTAGCCTATTTCGATGCAGGCTACTTCGACGAAGTGTGATAGTGTAGACGTAGCCTATGGGTCTTGAAAGATTGTCTCTTTCACCAGCAGAAGTTGGTCCAGCCAAAGATATTGCCAAAGATGTTGCCACCTCCTCTCTCATAAAAAACAAAAAAACCAAAAACTATTGTCTTCAGAATGGGTTGCTTTAGTTGTGCTGATTCGGAAGTTTGTTAACTGCAGAGGCTTTTGTTGCCTGTGTGCATTTCCTAATGAGATGGTGCTGAATGCTTGTTTCATGCAGCTCTTTTTGGATGAAGAGTACGTACACATTTCTAAAAGCTAATTGAAACATACAAATGTACAGGGTGACACAGAGCAGGCACCAGTGATGGTGCTGACAGTGCAAACGCCGAAACGTTCATCTCATCAGTTTCCTCTAAGAACAAAAAGAAATCTGTAGAACTGGGCTGGACTATCCTGGCTGTGAAGTGGAACCTTAACTTCCACCGTTTAAATAAACACCAGTGAGGCCCAGCTGCTCTTTCAGGAATATCTATCAGAAATCTGACAAAAAGTACAATAAATATATCTGCAGCCACTCAAGCCTACTATTGTACCAAACTAGCTCTCACAGCTGGGCTCTGGCCCAGCAAATACAGTCAAGGCACCTTTCTTTTCTTTTTGTTTACCTTTAATATGGAAAATAGAGGTGTGTGACATTTCCACTCATATCTGCTATCAACTGAGCAAACAAAACAGCATAGCTGATGTGTGGGGGAACACACAGGGGGGCCACATGTAACTCCTCAGCATCAGTCACGCCCCCCCCCCCCGTGCACTCACTGTCAGGGTGCATGGGGTCAGTCCCACACCTCTGCAGAAGTGGCATGGCCCAAGAACAGTGCGCACTTCCTAGCTTGAGCTGCTCATGGGCTGTGCCGCTCTGCGGGGGTGGGAACTGCCCCTGCACTCCCCAGGAAGAGGTGAGTGGGGGTGGAGCAGGGGTGGGAGAGTGGAGCATGGGCCTCTGCAAAATGTTCTTGGCAGGCGAAGGTTTCAGATGCACAGAAGCAATCCATGCCGATGATGGAGAGACAGCTAGTGCTGAGGGCAAGGGGCTGTGTTGTCTCAGAACTCACTGTGACATGGCAGCTTGCTAAAATCCAGCGGGCAGTTCTTTGACAAATGAGCGTTCCCATTTATGCTAACTGGCTGGATCTCCAGAAGGGACTGGGGAGCATCTGCAGGATGCTCCTGCTGATGCCACAAGACGCTCAATTACTGCTGAGTGTCTCAGTCACAGACATTAGAGACAAAAAAGACCCATTAGCACATTTCATCCCACGCCTGGGGCTAGGGGACGATGGCTTCCTGCAGTTTGTGCTCCAGCTGTCCCCTGCTTTCTACCAGAGGTCAGTTTGCCTTTATGGCATGAGTCACAAGCCATTTTCTTCTTGGCTAATGGAGCTGTCTCACTCCCAGTATGGAGAGTGGAAGATGTGCCATGGATGAGAGGCTCCTTCGGCTCCCCATGGCCAAGAGCCATTGGTGTAAGAGCTCTCTGTTCCAAGTAGCAGAGACATCTGTCTATCATCCAAATACGATTATAATCAGCTCTCCAGAGGCTCACAGAACAAGCTCCCTCCTGACGAGTGTATTAATAAAACCTCTAGAGGAGTAAACACCACTGATTCCCTTCCCCACTGGAACAGAGCTAAATCTCCTGCTCTTCTTTGTCATGGTTTGTTGCATCTTTCACTGACACCTCATAATGCATTCTCCTCTCCCCCCATCCCATCAGCTCTGGGGTCTGCAAGACTACGTTACGGAGGTGACCCACAGTGCTCTTCACCAGAGTCCAAGAGTTTATTCCCGGGCTTGTCTGTTTTATCCTCTTGCTATTTTCTCTGTTGCTCTCCTGGGATGGTCAGCTAGGCAGGATGGCTCTCATTTGTTTGGGAAGAAATAATTTATCTTTCGAGCCGCGATCCTCTAAAAATACAGCATGTGCAATGGGAGGGTTTTGCAGGAAACTGAAGGTTAACAGCAGCTTCCCAAGTGACACACAACAGGCTATTCCAGAAATAAAAGTGGATAAATTGACTTGGATGATGCAGAAGATGAGCAGCAGAATATGCCTTTAGTCTGGTGGCAAGGTCCAGTTGCTCATAGATGAGCCTGAGGCTCATAGTGACCCCAAGCTTCTTCATCTCTGATGCAGGAAACTAGGGAATGTTGTGCTGATACCATGATCGAAGAGCAAAGATGACCTTCATGTCACTCAGAGGCACCCACAGTCAGGCTGACGGATCCAGTTCAGATGGAAACAATGAACTGTGTCATCACGGGGGTGAGGGATTCCAGAAGTGCAGGCAGCCGAGAGCAGAGAGCTTGGATGGGAGTGCTGGAGAGAGGCGTACGGCACGCTCTGGTAATGCATAGGTCATGCAGTTCCATGTTGTGCTTCTGTGATCAGGCCACTGAGCACAAAGACCAAGGCCAAGTCAGCACTGCACACTTCTGTTTAATTATGTCATGCAGGGGTGTGAAAAATCCACACCCTTGAGCAACAGAGTTATTCCGATCTTAACCCCGCATCCCATGTAGACTGTGAGCTTCTCCTACAGATATAGCTACTGCCTCTCGGGGTGGTGGAATAACTACACTAAGGCTATGTCTACACTAGACATACAAGCTAACCGCTGATAGGCCATTTTAGCGACAACAATTGTGTAGCTAAAATTGATTTATCTGCAGTTGACTTCCATGTCTGTCTACATGGTAGAAACTTGACTGGAGCGTTTCTTTCTTCGACCTTCCTTATTCCTTCCCTCTCACAAGGAGTACGGGGTCAACTTTGCACAAAACGAAATCCTGGAAGATTTAGCCCTAAGTGGATCGATCTTCCACAGTAATGTAGTTCTAGCCTTAGGCTATGTTCACATTGCAGGTTTTTTCCTAAATTACTTATTTTGACGTTCTACTGTCTAAATAAGTGGTGTTGGAAAATCGTATTCAGACAGCCACAGCTCTGGGGAACAGAGCATTTTCAATTGCAGCCACAGGTCACAGCCACAGCATTGCAAAAGGAGCCTTCACATAAGCTGATAATAGCTTGAAAGAGGGGAGGTCTGCAAAACTTGTTTTGAGGCAAAGGACCTCCTTTATCCTCAAATTTTATCCTCCTCAGATTATCCTGTTGGCTGTGTGAATGCTTTGTTTATTTTCCCCCCAGGAAAAAGGGGGTCTGCCTCCCCCCAAAAAAAATCTAAAACCCAGCATAGTCAAGCCCTAAGAGGGGAGCTCTCTCCTGTCGACTAACAGCACCATCTTCAAAGTGCTACAGTGGGCAAGCTTTGCTGATGCAGTATTTGTAGTGTAGATTTGCCTGAGAGCAGAAAATTCCTGAGTCCTGTGCCCCAGGGCTATTCATGTGGTTATGGAAATAAGCTTATGAATATTAATATGAATAACTGGAAGATGCTTTATGCTAAATATTTGTTGTAAGGTATCATTTGAAAAGTAAAAGTCTTTTGAATCTGTATGTTCTGTTTGTGTGCATGTATCCTTCCTGTGTTTGATCTTAGAAATATGAAGTATAAACCTGTTTTACTAATATAGCTATGCTAAGTGACGGCCACTGAGCATATTTCAGAACCATGGTGGTTCATTGATAAGGTCAATGATCTGTAAATAGGTTTGTTTTTCCTATGTTTCTGTCCCTAGGAGGGGCTTAGAGTCCCACAAGGACGGTTCCCTGCATGGCTCTTACCTTGTGTTTATACTCTCTTTCCTGGCTGAACAAATGACTGTATAACCTTTGACCACAGAACTCCTGGATCATCCTAGTTCTCTGTGGCTATTTGTGGGATTCCCCAAGGAGACATGTAGAGGAGGGGTATCTGAAGGAAAAAAAAAGAATTGTACCACTGACATGAGGCAGTTGTGGGTGGATGGTAGAGTGGATGTGCTGGTTACTGGGGAAGCACAGATATATTGCAAGCAATTGTTATAGTGCAGGGGTGGGGAACCTTTTTTGGGTCAGCGGCCATGGACCTGTAGACAAATCACAAAGAGAGGAGCCAGAAAACACCTCACTGATGTGGTCCCTGACTGTTTGTGGCCCATGTCTTTGGGTCTGGGTGGGAGGGAGTGTGCAGCAGTGGGCTGGGGGATCTGGATTTGGGGGTGTGGGAGAGGACTGGGAATCTGGGTGGGGGTGCAGGAGCTGGGCTGGAGTGTAGGTCTAGGTGGGAGGGTGGGTATAGGAGGGTTTGCGGTGTAGGGTCTGGAAGGGGGAGGGGTCAGGGAGGGCAAATGCAGGAAGAGGATGGGGGAGGGTACAAGGTCTGTCTGGGGGCACAGGGTCTGGGCAATGGGGGTGCCCTAACCTTTGCAGCACACTCGGGTACACATGGCTTGAGCCCCCTCCCCGATCTCGGACACTGCCCTCCACTGCACTGTCTGGCTGGCATTCCAATCAGAGCAGTGGTAGGAAGCCTCTGGGTGGGCTGCCCAGGCACTGCTGCTCCCTCTCTCTTCACCCTGGCTGGGAGAACAGCAGTGATTGGCAACGGAGACAAGCTGGTTCCTTCCCAACAGCCCCTGGCACAGTCCGCAATCTGGATCCGGACTCCAGCTTGCCTGATCTTGCTCATGAAGCTCAGGGCTCTGCACCCTCCACCCGCTGTGGACCGGATGCTACGGGTGGATGCTAAGCCCCAAGCCTCCGGATCCGGACTACAGGACAGGGTTCCCCACCCCTGTTGTGGTGTCAGAGGGGGAGCCATGTTAGTCTGTAGCTTCACAAATAACAAGCAGTCCTGGGGCACCTTAGAGACTAACCAGTTTATTGGGCCATGAGCTTCCATGGGTACAACTCACTTCTGCCGATGAAAGGTGAGTGGTTAGAAGTCAGCGTGGTCCTGCACGTTAGTGTACTTGGTAAACTTGTGCGGCTGCAGTGATGTTCTGCATCCCAAAGTGATCAGGCCATAAGCCACATGAATAACAGCCCCCAGTTCTGCAGTAAGATAGGGGTAATTGCATTCAGGTCAGTAGAGCTGCTCTAGGTTTGTACCAGGCCAAGTGACAGGAGAACGAGCCCACAGATTTTTAGGAACCAGCTAACAGCAACCCTAGGGCTCTTATCTGCTTGAGTGGGGGTGTATCAGAGACTTACCCGGTCTAGCTCCACAACAGTCCACCGCCTCAGGCTCTTTCTCAGCTGGCTCCCAGCATGAGGGAGTCACGGGGGTGACTTAGCACTCCTCGGTGCCGCTCAGTCCCGTCACGTCCCCAGGGTGGCTGGGGCATCTCACAAGGTGGCATCGCAGCAGGGCCTCATGCCCACTCCCTACTACAGCCCTTGGACTTTAAACAATTGAGGTGACTGGTCTGCACCTTCACCTGCTCCGTCTTTCCTTCTAGGACCCTTTCTGTGCACTCCGCCTGGCTGTTCCCTGGCTAGCCTCCTGCCCTTCATTTCCTGCCCCTCCCCCCAAGTCTGCTCTCTTGGATTCTCTCACCTCGCTGAATAGGCCCTGTGTCTCCTAAGGGGTCTAATTCCTCCCTCTTGCCATGGGACTGCTGTACTTACTGGCCCAGATCCTGAAAGGATTGGTGCCTAACTCCCATTAACTTCAGTAGGGGTCAGGTACCTAAACACCTTTGAGGCTCAGAACATTTCCTGTACCAGGGGTGGCAGCTGTCCCTGGTGCTAGTGAGGCTGAACCTTAACCCCCTCATAGACTCACAGGACACTAGAACTGGAAGAGCCCTCAAGAGGTCACCAAGTCCAGTTCCCTGCCCTCACAGCAGACCAAGGTAGAGCCCTGCAGAGACACATCCATGTCCGGCTCCACAAAAATGAGCTGTAGATCTCTCGTATGGATACCCCTGGATATAATGAGCATCTCGGTGGCTTTGCAGAGCTCTACTTCCAGAGCTGGCCAGCCTGTGAGAGACAGGGCGTGAGCATGGGAAGCATGTCTCCACTGCCTCCTCCCTCGGAGCTCCTCCTCCCTCCTTCCCTCCCTAGGTCGAACGGAGCAGCATGGAGCAGGGGAGGAGCCCTGGGAGCCCTACCAGTCTCCAGGCAGATAACTGCATGGAGCATTGATTCTTGCTTCACACCTGCAGCTCCCCAAGGGAGTCAGTGGGTCCCAGGTTTCTAAAGATGTTCGGGTGCGGCTCTCCTCCACATTGCAGGGCCTGCGTTGGTGGGATGCCTGAATCCCACCGACTCCTGATGACTTAGGCTTCTAAGGCACTTCTGAAAATGGGACTTAGCTAGCAATTCCCACAGGCCTTGCAAGGCTGAGCAGCACAGTGCCTGAATGCCTTAAAATATGGTCCTCCCTGTGCCACAGCTCCCCATTTGGATAACAGGGATAACAGCCTTGCCCGATGGGGGGCAGCAGGCCGGGGGGGTTGAAAGGATAAATCCAGGAATGGCTATGAGGTGCTCTGATGCTGCTGTGAGGCAGGTCGTAGAACCCAGACAGGTAGGCTGAGATTCTCAAAGGGATTTAGGTGCCTAAAGCCTAATGAAATCAAGAGAAGTTAGGCATCTGAATGTCTCTCAGCATCTAGTCTGTGGAGTCTGATTTATGGTCAGTAGGACACACCCAGCCACACAGTGGTTAGATCAGAGCATTACAGAACCACACAGCATGAGCTGCTCCATTTATCTCTCTCCCTCAGGTACAACCTTCTTCATTCCCCTCCATACCCCTAGACTGACCTTCTAAGAGGCCAATGAACCATATCGGCCATTTCTTCCACGCTGGCGTTACTGTCACATGTTCTGGTCTATAAACTGTTGGGGATCAGGAATTTCTGTCTTGTAAAACACCAAATGCATCTCTGATTACGGCTTCTGATTTTTATTGTAACCCATAAACACTGATTAAAAAAAAGGCCAGTGAACATTACAAAAAACACCCCTCATCACAATATACACAAAGAGAGAGGCTCTCCCTCCCCCTCTGATTTTGGACATCTACACAGAATTCACCAAATGCTAAAAATCATCCTCCCCTTCAAACTAAATGAATGAAACCCCCGCCCCGCCTCCAAACCAGAGCCCCAGCAGTAAGAGCAGGTATTTCTGCAGTGGCTGTTACCATGAAGTCCAAGTAACACGCTTGTGAGCACCCTCTGTTGCATTTAGCGGCAGGCTGCGATAAACCTCTCCAAAATATTCTAACTGCAGGAGTCAGTGAACTAAACAGACATGGCAAAGACCAATTAAACTGTACAGTTCATCGCCCAGTGACACAGCTGTCTCCCTTCTTATGCAGGGGGCTTCTGGATGCCCTAAAGGTATGTCTGTTGTTGCACTGTCCGTATTTGCCCCAAGCTGCTTTGGTAACTTGTCTTTCCTTATGTTAACAGGTTCCCTTCTGTGCCAGGCGACTCCACCCATGTGAGAGCTCTCTAATGTGAGTACCCAGCAGCAGGCCTCTACTGTCTGTGGTCTGGACTGTGACTCTCATCAAAGTGATCTGCCAGCTCCCTCATCTTCCTGTAAAGGCCAGTGTGTTATGCCATCCATGTACCTTTGCTATGACATACATCAGTGTTGATGAGAGACAGGAACACTGCCGGGTGATTTTGAGCTGCCAGAATAATCAGCTGTGTGCACAACATGGCCTAAAGGATTTTTCAGTGAGCAGTATGCATCCACTAAAGAACTCAGGCACTCACGTTCTGGCTGGGGACTTCAACCCTGTAGACTCATGTCACATAGGCAAGGCAGCCTTGGCCAGTGCCGCAGAAACCCGGCTGTATCGGAGCGTGGAGAATCTACACTGGGCGACGGTTGCAGACTCCACGCTGTATTCTCACTGCCGGAGCATGGACAATGAGCTCCTCTGCCATTGCAGAGGTGCCAGTTACTGGTCTGAAGGGTCTGCAGAGAGAGCTCCAGCACAGAGCGCAACAGACACTTGCGAGCACCTGCCCCTCCACTCTGAGCGAACGTCACCATCTGTGCCGAACGTCCCCCTTCCTCCTTTTGCCAGAGCGCCTCAGTGGCTATTCCCTTCCACGGACGAGAGACCCCTCCACAGGGATGCCAAAAAAGAACTGAAGGAGAAGCTGAGGACTCACAGCTCCAAGGCGGTGGTGGAACCCTTCAAGCCTGTGCGTCCCCAAGCCCCTTTGGTTGATCTGGTGGTGAGGGAGTTCTCTGAAAGCCGGATGTGCCAGCAGCACCAAAACGGGTGCTCCGTACGCTGCTGCACAGTGTTCGTGGAACATGCTCCCCTCGGTCATGGCTCCGCAGCAGCACCGGGGAGACAGAGGCCCTGTTTTGCCTGCAGGATAACTAGCCCAGAAGACATCAAGCAGGAAGCTTGGAGAAGGTTGCAGCTGAGAAGACAGAACAGCTCTCCAAGCCTCACTCACGCCAGGAAAAGCCAAGAGATTGTCAAATCCAGAACTACTGGGTCCTTGAAAGGAAGTGAGAGGGAGACTGATGCCAAAGGGCCGGGAGAACTGAGTGGAAAAGGGTGCTGTAAAGGCAGGCTCTACATCCCTACCTTTGAGGAGTTCAAGAGAATGAGAAGCAAGGAGATGTGTTTATCTGCGGGGACCAGTGGACCAACAAAGTCCCTGAGTGAGGGGTCTCTGGCAAGCCAGCCTGTGGAAAGGGAAAGCAGTAAAAACATCTGCTCAACTGTGCCCCAGGAAGCTAAACTCACCAGCGATTCCACAGCAGCAGCGGATGACTACGATGATGTGTTTCATGAAAGCCGTGTTGCTGCTGTCTCTACCCACTGTCGAGACGTTCCACCCGCATGGGACAGCTTCGGTTTGGTCAGCAGAGCTGGAGCTAACCAGCATCTACGGAAGGACAGTACTGAGCAGCTGTCTGGTGCAGATAGGTCCCTGGTCCCTATTTGCTCTAGCCCGATTCCAAGGTCACCTTTGCAGACCCTAGCAACCCATGGGCAGGGGGAGGAGGTCTGCAGGGATGAACAGCAGGGATTAGACTCGAGACAACTGAGTGGAGTCCTTCACTTTGCTGGGCAGGCACTGGCTTCTGAAGGCCAGTCTTCTTGCTGTCCATCGCTGCTGTTAGAAGCCACGGACTTGTCCAGTTACGGAGCTAAGCTACAGAAAATGAAGGATGAGTTCATAGGCTCAGCTCTGGACCTTATTAAGAAAAGGTAACATACTCTTTTGGGAGACTGAAAACAGTCTTGGTTTATATCTCTCACCCAGTAAATACATATGACTCCCATTGGCATCAGTGCTCTGCCATGATACAGAGCCTCTCAGCTGAGAAGCTCAGCATTCCAAAACCTAAGAACCGTAGACACTACTATTTATTATTTGTATTATCACAGCACCTAGGAACCCTAGGCATGGATGGGACCCCCTTGTTTCCACTAGTAATGGAACCAGGTATTTGACACAAATGCTCCCCTTTAGTTTTGAAGCCAAACATAGCACCATCCCGCCAGTACCTGTGCCCTGCAGAGGGAATTGATTGGAAACAGATGAGACATTTTAAAGGAATTAGTCTGTTTTGATCCTTCAAGCAGACAGAATAAAGTACAGAAAGCCCAAAGAATGAAGAGTACGTTGGAATTTTAAAAATAGAGGCTGCTAAAAAACGCGAGTTTTAAAATGACAGGGATTCTTTTACTGGGCTTTCTCCTGGGGAATCAGCCTAGCCTATCAAGTAATAATAGCGAGTAATAAACACTGTTCCTCGATCTGGATAGAATAAGAAAAATTTCCCTTTGGCTGGAATGAAGGAATGTTGTTTAACTCCAATTTGCAGCTTTGGCTGGACATGTCCAAGTTCTGTATGATTTCCTTCCAGCTCTTTCAACTGGCCTAAGATTTTTCTAATTCAGCCCAAATCTTACTCCAGAAGCTTGTGACTCTTTGGAGAAATGTAGCTGGAGTCCCAATCTTGTAAGAAAACCAAGCTCACCAGTCCTGCTCCCTCATCACCTAAGAGGACACAGATATAAATGGGACCTACTCCTGCTCCCACTGAAGGGGGCGAGGCCCAGATGGGATTTAGGCTCCTAACTTCTATTCACCTTAAAGTTGGGAGCTCGAATGCCTTTATGGATTTGGGCTGTCCTCTGCGCCAACAAGAGCAGGAGCGGGCCTTTGATAAAGTTGTGCTGATGGACACATCAGTGAGAATTGGGTTTCCTGGCTGTATGTGCCCTCAGTTACAATTCTACCAAGCACTTTGGTTTTTTACCTTTATTTCCCTCCCTGGTGACCCACAGCTTTAGACTCCTGTAAACAGTTTAATAGTTTAACATTGAACATTTACTTGATTTGTGATTTTGGGATGCTGGAAACCTTTAAGTCTATTGTGAACTGTTTAATCTCTTTGGCTCTCATAAGAGTCCGGGCAGGGAGAAGATATATAGGCGTTTAAATGTAAATTGCACTTTCTGAGCTGTCTAAATGATGTGGAATCATTGTCCAGGGAAAGGGCACGTAAGGAGCTGGGGACTCTTATACTGTGCAGCTATGAATTTGGGAGGATGCGATGGAAATGAGCACAGCAATATAAGAAACAGGAACTGACTGGACAGGCAAGGGATTTTCTCCTGCAGCGTTGTTCTCCCTAGGGGGAGAAGGTTAAGGAGGAAGACACTGCTTGCTAGAGGAAGTATCAGAGAGGTAGCCGTGTTTAGTCTGCATCTTCAAGAACAACAAGAAGTCCTGTGGCACCTTATAGACTAACTATAGTCTTTGCCCACAAAAGCTTATGCTCCAAAATATCTGTTCATCTATAAGGTGCCACAGGACTTCTTGTGCTAGCGAAAGGTTTTTCTGGGCGACATACGGATGCTAGAGTTGCTGTCAAGGACAAAGAAAAGGAGGGCTAACGGGATTCAGGGAAATGTAAAAAGATGAAGAGCAGGCAAAAAAGCCCATCCAGCTGAAAGAAGGGAGGGAGGGACATGGACAAGCGCACAGGAGCTAGAACACACTGCACCTCTGGATAACAGCAGGATCAAGAAAAGGGTGGAAAGGAGTAAGACCTGCTGCAGAGGAAGATACAACAGTGGTGGTTTGGCAGAGGACTAAGGGAGATGCTGTGTACTAATGAGATTCTGGCTGTGTCGCACCAGATGGGATGTGACTAGATCATCTCTTTGTAGAAGATGCAGGGAGAAGAGATGGCTCTGTAGGGTCAGAGGAAGACAGCACATTCACATGGAATCGCTCACTCCCCTGTATCATTCCCTGCCTGTCTGAAAGCTTGGCATGAAGGAGAAGCAATGTGTAACCAAGAGCAATTAAAATCAACCCACCAGAGCACATTAAACAGCCTGAGAGAATTTACCCTGCTGGTGGAGGCATGCCAGAGGCTCTCAAGTCCATTAGGGACTTTGCTACTGCTATCAATTTTATGTGATCCATGCTCAGATGCTAGAGCGATGGATAAAAGCCCGTGACTGACACAGACAGTGCTGCTGCAGGGTTGTGGGTCCCTTGGATATTTCTTCTGAGCTGAATTCTTTCGTGCTCTGGCGTGAAACTTAAGCTGTGTTTACATTTGTATTCCTCTTTCCAAAGAGGAATGCAAATGAAGGAAATTGGAAATGCAAACGAAAGAAATCGGAAATGCACATGAAGCGCTGACTTACATAGCTCAAGCTTTATTTGCATATTCTCTTTTCGGAAGAGATTCTTTCGAAAGGGAAAAAAGAGCAGTGTAGACAGGGCCCTTTTGAAGATGGGGTTTATTTTCAAAAGAGTCCTGTCTACACTGCTTTTTTCCTTTCAAAAGAATCTCTTCTGAAAAGTGATTATGCAAGTAACGTGCAAGATATGTAAATCAGTTCTCCATTTGCATTTCCGATTTCCTTCATTTGCATTCCTCTTCCAAAAGGGGAATGCAAGTGTAGACACAGCTTTCGTGTGGGAGCTTCAAATCCCAAAGCACACAAGGCCAGGATGGGGGGAAATCCAGGCTCCAAGACACACGGCAGCTCAGCTACGGTTGCATTGGGGTTCAGAACAGAGGCAGTTGCGTCCTAAGTTTGGTCATATGGTAGAAGGTGAGTAGTGCTGGGAAGGGGCTCACAATGTGGTGTCATGCGTGACACATACTGCATCTGCTACACATCACACCATCTGGCCCACAGTCCACCAGAGGGCCATGACTAACAGAGATCTTAGAGCAGACCTGTTGGGAAGAGTATTGAGAGAATACGGCTAGCAGGTGGCTAGAGGAAGGTAAAGTCAGACATGGCCAGTGTATATGGGACGGTTCAGTGGAGGATGCTGGGTGGGAAGACGGATAACCCAGAAGATGCAAAGGAGAATGAGGTTCTGAGGACTGAAGAAGAGAAAAAAAACACGACGTGTAGTGTTTTGTGATGCCACTCGCCTCTTTGGTTTGACCATCAGCCTAGGAAAGACCGAGGTGCTGTTTCAACCTGCTCCAGGGTCTGCTGCTCTCCCCGCTTCAATCTTTATTGAAGGAACAGAGTTAAAAACAGCAGAGGAGTTCAAGTACCTTGGCAGTGTGATAGCCAATGATGGTCCCTTGACAAAGAAATCAATGCCAGAATCTGCCAGGCCAGCTCGGCGTTAGGACGTCTGAGAGCGCGACTGTTGAATCAGCACAATATCCGACAGTCCACTAAACTGAAAGTGTACAAGGCTGCAGTCCTGACCAGTCTCCTGTATGGCTTGAAACCTGGACCTTGTACAGAAAACATATACAACTGCTGGAGCGCTTCCACCCACGCAGCCTGAGGTCAATACTGCACATTCGATGGCAGGATAGAGTTACGAACCTGGAAGTCCTGGACAGAGCAGGAACCATGAGCATCGAAGCCATAATTCTGAAAGCCCAGCTTCGCTGGACAGGGCACGTCATACGAATGGGGGAGTCAAGAATCCCTAAGCAACTCCTCTACAGTGAGCTCTCCCAGGGCAAAAGGAATCAAGGTGGGCCTCGCAAGAGGTATAAAGACTGCGTGAAGGCCAACATTGCTCATGCTGGTTTAAAACCAGATCAGCTAGAGCAGCACACAAAAGACGGAACAGGCTGGTGTGCTCTCATACAACATGCGTACCACAACTTTGAAAAGCAGTGATACGTACGCCTCATTGATGCTCATGAGAGGAAGAAAGCAACAGCAGCAGCTGCACCAACAGAGCCAGGACAATTCCCTTGCCCCCCACTGTGGACGCCCATGCCATTCAAAGCTTGGACTCCTCAGCCCCATGTGAATGCACAGCCGATGAGCCTGTGCGAGCTCAAGATGTCATCATCGGACACGACGGACTACCTACATTGACCGAGCATGACAGCCCTGGCCTATTGTACCTGTTACCCTAAGTTAAGGGGCAAGCAGAGATCTTGGTGCCCTGGCAAGAGGGTCTTTAGAAGAGGAAATGAACATTGCTGAGGAGCTGGGTGAAAGCTAGAACAAACGGCAGGAACTCTGGAATGACTGAAAGATATTCAGTAAAAGGAGAAGGAAGGTAAGTGGAGTTGGTGGATGGAAGAGTTTCGCTACCAAGGAGATGTTGTGGCAGACTCCATGGTTGCTGGCCAGGGTCTGGGAAGAGAGAAGTGTGGGAGGAAGTGTTCTAATTTTTTCCATCCATGGGCAGAATAAATTTTGTGTGCACCAAAGCTTGAGCAGATGTGGACCACCAGTAGAAACACAGGCTGCCAGCTTTGGGTGGCTGTGGGCACTCTGCTAATCAGTGAGGCAGCACCTGAATCTCTCCTGGGTGGCCTCCCAAATGCTCGGGTTACAGAGAACACTGGTGAGGAAGACAGATTTTTAGATTCTGGGGGGAGATCTGCTGGAAAAGGAAAAGATGGCCCCAGGGGAGTCAGGACAGGCGGAGGGAAAGTGGGGAGGATCAACTCAGAAGCATTGGCTAGTGACGGGCAAGGCAGCCTTTAATTTCATATTGAAACACAGTAGTATTAAAATGAGTAAATGCAGACAACAAGCTTCACCCCAAAGGGCTGCGCTGCAGTTTACAAACTTGCTCTCTTTCACTCCCCGCTGAAATGCAGCCACATGTGGTGTGAACGGGACAGTTCTGTAACAGCGCACAGGGACACTGCACAGCAAATTAGCTCAAGAGTGGAGAGCACTGGATGGAGCTGGGATTCTTGGAGGCATTTTAGAGATGGTGTGAATTAAAAGCAAGATCAGATGACAATATCCCACCAAGGGGAGATTGATCCCAAAGAGGACAAGAGCCGTCTCTTTATGGTGCTTACACAGGAACATGATTTAGACAAAGATAAGATACCATGGATCCTTTTAGCTGTTTTGAAGGCAAACAGCAGAGCCAGTCTGCATCGCTAGTGTTATCCATCGCCCTCCCAGCCAAAGCCTTATTTCAAACAATAACCGCTTTTAAGATGTAAAAATAAAGGATGTCTGTGCCCCGGAAACATAGCAGAGATCAAATTTAAAATGTCAAGAGGCGAGGAGCCAAGCCCTGGGATCCCGCATCGCAGCGGTGGGGGCTGGACAGATGTGGGAGAGAGTGAAAAAATGCCTCTTAATTCAAAACCACCTGGGAACTCCCATTTCCAGGGGATGGTGGCCTTCAGAAACTTTTAGAAGAATCAAGACCCAAAAACTAACATTGTGTGTGAGCTCCCCAAACACCATTCCCAGACACCTTCACCTTTAATAATAACCTTCACTCTTACAGCACAGAGCACATTTCAGGAGAAGAGCTCCAAGCATTATGCAAATACGAATGAATGAACGATCGCTTCTTTGCAAGTTAAGTCTATGTGGTCAAATGGAAAAGGCATTGCATGGCCAATCAGAGGACATGGGCTCTATTCCTGACTCTACTGCTAGGAAAGCTTGGGAAGGTTGCTTCACTGTTCTGAGCCTCAGTTTCCCTTCCCCCTCTTTGTATATTTAGATTGGGGCAGGGACAGTCTATAACTTCATCCTTGTGCAGTTCCGAGCACAGTGGGCTCCTGATCTCAAAGGGGATTCTAGATGTCACTAACACAAACAAGTCATAAATTGAATAGTAACAGAGAGGAAGCCGTGCTAGTCTATATAAAAAAAAGCGGTCAAGTAGCATTTTAAAGACTAACAAAATAATTTATTAGGTGAGCTTTTGTGGGACAGACCCACTTCTTCAGACCATAGCCAGACCAGAACAGACTCCATATTTAAAGGCACAGAGAACCAAAAAACCAATCAAGGTTGACAAATCAGAAAAAAAATTATCAAGGTGAGCAAGTCATAACTTGGTTATTTCCATTTTACAGAGGAGGAAACAGGAATAAAGCATGAAGTGGCATAACAAGATCCACACAGCAAGGTCGTGAATAAGCCAGAAATAAAGCCCAAGGGGTAATAGAATCATAGAACACTAGGTCTGGAAGGGACCTTGAGCGGCCATCAAGTCCAGCCCCCTGCCCCAATGGCAGGACCAAGTACTATCTAAACCATCTTCAATAGACATCTATCTAACCTGTTCTTAAATATCTCCAACAATGGAGATTCCACAACCTCCCTTGGCAATTTATTCCACTGTTTGACCACCCTGACAGTTAGAAACTTTTTCCTAATGTCCAACCTAAACCTCCCTTGCTGCAGTTTAAGCCCATTGCCTCTTGCTCTATCCTCAGAGGCCAAGAAGAACAAGTTTTCTCCTTCTTCCTTATGACTCCCTTTTTAGATACCTGAAAACCGCTATCATGTCTCCCATCAATCTGCTCTTTTCCAAACTAAACAAGCCCAGTTCTTTCAACCTTTTTTCATAGGTCACATTCTCTAGACCTTTAATCATTCTTGTCACTCTTTTCTGGACCCTCTCATGATTCCTAGCCTTCTGATAGCATTGCATGGTTACACTGACTAGACAATCGCAATCATACTCTAATTGTGCAAATCCTCTTCCAGTCTCAGCTGGGATCTAAAAGCACAGAAGTGTGTGAAAGTGAAAATATCCATTTGAAATTTAGCCAACTTTTTTTCCAGGCCTAATAAACTCAGATTCCATCTGAGTTTGGGAAGAAGAGTGGGCTCGGTTCTCACTCTAGCGGAATCAGATTCAATTTGGGGTCTGTGAACACTCACTTTAACTGAGACTTGGGCAATGCTAGACCTTACAGTCGACTGCATGCACACAATTCTAGCTACAGCCATTGTGTAACTAGAATTGAATATCTGCAGTTGACTGCCAGGTCTGTCCTCACCGAGGGAGATCTATGGGAGCATTTCTCCAGTCGACCTCCCTTACTCCTCGAGAGACCAGGAACACGGGGGTCGACTGCCAACCCCAGAGAGATCCATCTCACATGTCTTTACCAGAAGGAAGAATCGAACTCTGGAAGATCGACCCTGAATGAATTGATGTCCTGGTAAGTATAGACAAGCCCTGAACCAGGTCACCCATTCCTAGTAATAAAGGAAGTACCTGTATGCCTTGATGTGTGACAGTACTGGGAGCTACAGCTTAGTAGATATCAGGCATCAGCTGTAGCCTAGGAATAAAGATCTACATATGGAAGCAGCCGTCACTATAAAAGGCATTGGTTAGTCACAAACGCTGATTATATTCCATTCTGCTGTATCTGCCTGGTCAGTTTCACCAAGGCTGGCATACAGTCCTGCATGACAGCCCTTCTTGTTCAAGGAATTTGAACCAAGGGAAAGAAAACTCCCTCGTACAGAGTGCCTTGTGACATGAACTCAAAGCAGAAGATGAGTCAGGATCTTCATGAGTGTGTTTCCCTCTCATTCTTCACCCGTTGACTGGCTAACCTATCAGTATTCCACTGAATGCTGGCCATTTAAATGGAGTATACTTTTTAAAAGTGAGTTCAAAGCCGTGCCAGACCCTACAGTCTCTCTGGGCCAGTTTTTATGGTTGTAAAGCCCCTTTTTCCGGTTGGGAAAAGTCCCTTCTGTCTGAGTGGTTTCCATAAAGGCGGGGATTGACTGCAGTGGAATGGATCACTCCTGACAGGTGACAGACACAGCAGGAAAATGGCAGACTCCACGGCCCTTTAAAAGCTATCAAAGGGCCTGATTCAAAGTCCACAGCCATCTGTGGAGCTCTTTCCAATTAGTTTAATGGGTTTTGCATCAGGCCTGTATTAAACAAGCTGGGAAAAAAACCAAAACAGCAGTCATGTAGCTCTTTAAAGACTAACAAAATGATGTATTAGGTCATGAGCTTTTGTGATACCACGAAAGCTCATGACCTAATACATCATTTTGTTAGTCTTTAAAGTGCGACGTGACTGCTGTTTTGTTAGAATACAGACTAACATGGCTACCTTTCCATTCCTATTAAGCTATAAAATGTTTTCCTCTGGTCTGTTTAACTTACAGACATTTGAGGGGCTGCCTGTGCCAGTAGAAGGTAACACTTTTCAGGAAAGTACTATGATTTATTTCTGTGTTGCCGGAGTCTCTGGGTAACAATAAGAATGTAGTTTGCCGACTTAAAAAGATTTCTTCTAGTCTGCTCTGGGGGCTCCTCTTAATTTATAAACAAAAGTGTAGCATGAGCTGAGGAGACATGAACAGTTACTCTGCATTTGCACTGCTGTCACTGAGATCTGACCTAATTTTCAATCCTTAGTTTATTATTAAAATATGGCAATGGACTGAAGTCTTCCAGTCTAGATCCTTCTCTGAATGGATGCTCAGATCTCAGATTACCTCCTAATTCCTAGTGGTGGCTGCATATGCTGATTGGTATCTGCTCCTTCCCTTGCAGCTGCAGTGCCGAGCCTGCTGCGGAGTCCCCATCCACAGAATCATGTGACCCTAGGATAGCTGAGCTCTCTTCTCCAGAGGACAGTGATCAATCTACAGTCATTTCCATGGCAACACGGAGGTGGAAGCACAAGCCAAATAATGAGACACCTAGTGACATTCAACCTGCGGGAAGTGTAAGGAAAAATTCCCATTTCACCCCAGGCAGGTGGCTCTTGCCACGCATTGGCCACTGTTAGTGTTTTGTCAGTGAGAGTGTTTGGGAAATCTGAAGTACGAACGAGGCTGATTTTTGACCACACAAATGGAGGTAGAAGGGAAATCTGTGAATCAGTTCTGCTTTGTTACATGGTGGTTTTCAGCTGCATTATTTTTAATTCAGTGGTTTTTTTCCTGGCAAGTTCTAATGTTGTAGGCACTAGCTCACCCCTCGCCCTGTACAGGCCATCGCTGGCTCATGGGACTGGAGCGCTCACTTGATGTGCGTGTAACTTCCAAGTAAGCCCCACACTCCCCTCAGGAACTGCCTTCCGCCTGCCTGAACCCAGCACAGGCACTTGTTGGGTAACAACTGATCCTGTGCTTGCACTTGTTTGAACAGTCAGGTTGAGTTTTAAAACTGTGGCTGAAATGGTAATGTGGAACTGTTTGGTGACTGGTGCTGCTGATCCGTCTGAGAATGGAAGAGACAGTGGGCTCAGACTTCACTCTGCCAGTACAGTTAGTTGTGTTACAGTGGTGCCTAGATCAGGACCCAATTGTACCACACTATTGACTCCGTGGAGCAGGATGAGGCTCTGTCATGGCAGCCTGCAAAGCCCCTGCCAGCTCTATTGCTGCTTTCAGTGCTGGCAGCTTTAAAGTGTCTCCCGGCCCTAATGCCACTTGCCTTTGTTGCAGAATTCCGGCCCGAGCTGCCGCAGGTCCAGCTCCGACATCGCCCAGGAGACGGCGGGCTGTGCCAAGGCCCAGCGGGAGTGCCGCCTGCGCCCTCATTTCAGCGACCCGATGCCAACAGACGCTGTGAAGAGAAAACAGCTGGAGCTGAAGATAGCTGCAGCAGCCCGGCAACACGCACAGAAGCGACGGCAGGAGAGAGGGCACGGTACCTGCGCTGATTGCAGCATGGCATGGATGGACTGGCCTTGCCCTTCCTTGGCCTCATTGTAACAGGAGATTCTGCTCCCACGATGTAGGGGGGACTTCAGAATTTAGAGCAGCGATGCACCAGATCTGGATCTCAGTTATACTGATGGAAATCAGGGGTGACTCCACGGACTTCCGTGGAGTTCTTCTGGGCTTACGCTGGTGTTAAAGAACTCAGAATCTGGTCAAGGGGGTTGTATAAATGTAGTTTGATGGTTATGTAGTGAGGAGGCCCTAGCAGGTATATGAACTGAGTGAGCCATTTCTGCACTGCCCCCCCCAGCATCCCCTCTTGTATACTCCTGTGGGCAGGGGGTCCTGGCTAGGCTTCCCTATGCCCTGGCTAGTCCTGGTTACTCCAAAGTCCAACAAGGGCTGCAGGCAACTGGGTTCCAGAAGGGACCAGACTAGCTCCTGGCACGCCCCATATATGGGAATTCAAAGATGGCATAAAGTCTCCCTGCTGTGTCCAATGCTGGCACAGGGATGAATTGGCCCCTCTGGACTCCAGATTTGTACTGGTGTAAGTAAGAGGAGATTCAGGTCAAAGTCCCTGCTGCTGGGGGGATGCAATGCCTGGAACTGTCCTGCCCTGAGAAGCGGGGGTGGGAGGACATGGACAAGGTGAGCTAATTTGTGTGTAGCCACACGTCTTCCCCCCTGCCCATTTATGGCACAGCACAATAGTGGCTCCATGTCTGCTCCCTGCAGCACCTCCCTCGCTGAGGGGACTCCCCACGCCATGGCTAAGCCCCTAACAGTTCTTGGTCCCCAAACTCCCCAATAAACACCAAGAAACTAACTCTTCCCTGCTCTTGGAGAGTCCCTGGCAGGCAGCAGCCTTCCCTAGGGACAGGTCCTAGCCACCCTGTCCCCAGTCTGCTGGCCCTAGCAGGCAGCCACCAGCTGAGCTGGGCTCTCCTTTTTTTAGCTTCTCCCATGAAGCCTAACACCTACTTCAGGCATCACACGCTAGGCTGGATTGGGCCCCCAGCAGCCCATTAACCCCTTCCTCCTTGCTGTGAAGTTTGCACAGCCCCTCATAAGATGTTTTTCAGGATTCATACTGGATAGAGGGGTTCCTGCACTCAGAGGTTCCTCTGGTAACTGGCTCCCTCTAGGTATATGCTCTAAATAATCCCTCCCCCACCACTGTGGGGTTTATTTTTAGCTAAATCCAATGACAGCATTTAAATGACAATCACTAGGGGCAGAAGGATATACTATTTGCCTGGTGCAAGGCACCATATTGAGCACTGCAGAATAAGTGGTGGGGAGAGAGCACAAGCCATTGGATGTAACCCAAAACACAGCCATGGCAGGGTGACCACTCCCAGCTTAAATCCCTGAGGGACAAATGAGTTTTAAAAGTCCATTGCAAGGGGCAGATCCTTGGTGCGCAAAGCAGCAGCTGCATGGGCTCTGCTGAGGATGTGCTCTGTGTTCAGTGAGTTGCAGTGTTTGCAGTCAGAGCTGACTTGCACACAAGACAAGTGAGCGGTGGATCAGGGCTGTGTGTTTTCCGAGTCCACTGACACAGGCCCTCACAGGTCCCCTTTGCAGTGGGACTTCTCCGTCCAGCACCAGAACGAGGGATGGAGACAACATACAGCCCTGTTTTCCCCTAGTTCTTTCCTACCTCACAAGGTTGCCCCAGCTCAGCATCTGTTGCGTGAGCTCATCCCTGTCAGTCATGCATGTCCTGAGCCATGTTTGTGTCTATGCTTTGCTTAGGTCCGGTGGTGGCTAAAGCCAACGCCTCTTATGGCTTCAGCTTTGATGAGAACAGCCGTGCCCCATGCAGCTCCCTGCAATCTAAGCACCGCTGGAGCAACGTCAGCAGCCTGAGCGCAGACAGTGGCATTGTCGGCCTAACCGATCAGAGGGATGATGCCGAGGCCGGTGACGTGACCAGAACCAGGCTGGCAGAAGTGGAGAGGGCAGACAGCGGCATCGGACATGCACTGGCCAGGAAGTGGAAAAACAGGGCCTCTGAAACGCTGACCTCCTTGCAGGCCTGGGAGGCCCACCGTCCCTGCACGGACTGTGGTGAGAGAGACTTCCCAGTGGAGGCAGACGCACAGAACCAGAACAAGAGACGAGCCAATCTGTGCGCGAAATGCCAGAAGCGCCGGATGGAGCGAAAGGAGTCGATTCTGGAGTTCGTCAACACAGAAGCCAGTTACGGCGAGGACCTGCGGATTATCAAGGAGGAGTTCTACCTCCCGATGCAGTCGGCTGGTCTGCTGACTCAGGAGCAGCTGCTGGTGGTGTTCAGTAACGTCCAGGAGCTGATTGACCTCAATGAAAATTTTCTAGAGTATCTCCAGGAGGAAATTGACCAGGCCTTTGATCAGGTACTGTGCTTGCACTCCACTGCACTATCTGCCCATAGCAACAGTGGCTTGGTCAGTCAGTCAGAGAGCCACATCCTAGTACTGAGAGGCAGCATTGTCCGGTGGTTATGGCAGGAGGCTGAGAACAGGACTCCTGGGTTCTGTTTCTCTGTTCTCAGCCTCTTACCAATCAGCACTCTGTTCAAAGGTCTCTCTCACTCTTAGCTTTCTTCTCTGCGGCTTCTTTGATACCTCCTCTGGCTGCTTCTGTGGTATTTCTCCTGCATGCCCAGAGCTCAGTCCAAAGATACCAAGCCTCCTGTTTTTGCATTCAGCCCCCAGTGAAACCCCACCACCATGTAGCTCAGACCCCTGACAAACCTTGCAGGTGCCTGTATTTTGCAGGATGGCTCCTATTTTTCAGTTGTTTATTCCGTCAGGGAGCTGAATTGCTTCTTACGTTTATCCTGAATGAAGGGCAGTTGGTGCACCAACCAGCTACAGTAATGTTTTGCCTAAGCACCAGCGTAATGCTAGCTGGTAGAAAGGCATCCACCTCACATGGTGAGAACAGTCCCAGCAGAAGGAGCACACAGTACAAAAATCACATGAGAGAATGGGACTTCCAAGAATATAGCCAGCAGTAGGAAGATGATCTGGGCACAGAAAGGCCCCCCAGAGATGGCATAACATGCATAGGTCCCACAATATGTCCAACTCCAATCAAACTACTGGCTCCCGCGATATTATAAAGCCCCAACCTGTGGGAAGCTGGCAATGGTGCGTGAGAGTAGAAGTCAGCTGGAGCACAGGACCAGTGTTCAGGGGTTCAGGTATGTTCTGTGATTTCAATATATTACAAGCTTTGCCAGGGTGTCTCACATGAAGCCTTTGCAAAACCACATCATGTTTGAAAACCAGAGCACCATTCTAACCAACTAAAGGCTGCCTCCAGCGGGCTTCTGCAACCAGCGTCACTTTGCCAGCCAAATTCAAGATGACAAGTATCAGGGGTAGCCGAGTTAGTCTGTACCTTCAAAAACAACAAGAAGTCCCGTGGCACCTTATAGACTAACAGATATTTTGGAGTAGAAGCTTTCGTGGGCAGAGACCCGCTTCTCGCCACATGGGGAACAACAGTGTCAATGAGTCTGGGTTCAGAAAGGGCAAATGGGGCACTTGGCAGTGTTGTTCTGCACTCAAAGAAGTCTGAAATATTGACATCATGAGACACCATCCTTACTGTGTTTACATCAGGGGTCAGCAAACTTTCCAAGGCGGAGTGCTGAAATTTGACCTTTTGACCTCTAGGTGTAGTCCGAGTGCTGGTGATACTTTTTAAAGTCACTAATGCAGAGTTTCAACGTTCAGATGGTGGTTGGTAGCATTAGCTGGTCTTTTGTTAAGCCACAGGCAGCATGGCTTTGAGCAGGCTCCCAGCTGCAGCAGGGAGGGGGCTGAGGCTGAGCCAATGAAAATGGCTTGTGTGCCACTCTTGGCACCTGTGCCCGAGCTTGCTGACCCCTGCTCTAGATCATAGCGCCCAGTTTTCACATAAAAAGATGTTATATGTTAGTTGCTAATCCTGCCTTGCAAACTGAGCCTGAGGTCGGGGAGTCAAAGTGGGAGTTTTTTCTTCTCGCACATTGTCACTAATCAAGGTTCTTCAGGCCAGACTATATCCTTTCTCTATGCATGTGTGACCCCACTGACAGAGCTGGGGGCGAGCACAGTTGCTCTCCTGTGGGAAAATACTCCATTTCAATTCCAATCATTTGACATTTCCCCCCTGAAAAAGATGTTAAAAATTGACTTGTTCCTGCGAAGTGTTTTGACTTCTACAGAACACCATTTTCCAGTGGAAAACTGTCCATGAAAAAATGTTTTGAGCAGCTGTGCCCATAAGCCACACAGAGAACCTGATCAGAATTTGGTACATAGAGCTGTTGAGGCACCAGAAGGAGCAGACTCCAGCTCCTCTCTTAGCCATGTTGGCCCTGCAGAGCTAACAGTAAAAGCACTAAAAATGTTGCAGATCCCACACTGAAAGCCTGAGAGAAGATTTGTTAAGTCAGAAGGTGCTATTTTTACATAATCATTTTTCAGTAGCGAAACACACTTGAAACTAACTGGGCTCAACTCTGATCCATTTTGCAGTTGAAAATCTGGAATACTGAAAGTTGTGGGGTTGACTCCAGATTTATGCTGGTGAATCTAAGGGCCAAAGTTGACCCCATGATCTGCCAAAGTCCCCTTTTAACCTGGTGGCTTTCAGCAAATATTCTTAGAGCTGAGGGCATTTTGTAAAAACAATTTGCTAGTCACCTTTAATGTGCAGCGTTATATGAGGTGCTGTCTAACTCTGCCCACAGCACTGCACAATACAATCACTGCCACATGGCTGCAGTGATGCTTTCCCAAGATACCCATCCCACTTATACAGAGACTGTGTGGCAGGACAAAACATCAGCCTAGGACAGCAAAGGTGAACAGGTGACGAGTTCAGACTTCCTGCTTTCTGTGTAGTGAGCACAATCCATTAGATGCAATATCAATTCAAGCCAGCAGTTTTTGTATTTTCACCCCCCAAACAGACAGACAGCAAACCATGCCACATGCTTGTCTTGACCTGCAATGACCTTGACAAGACGACAGCCACAGCACTAGCTTCCTAGTGTCTGGTGGAGGAAGGACAGACATGTGCCCAAGTCAGAAGTGCCCCTCAGCAATTTCTAGAGCAGGTGGACATTGAAAGCAGCTGTTTGTTTTGCCAGTTGCTCCTCTCCGACTGTTTCTTTCTTCCTTTGTCTGCAGCCTTCTTTGCAACCACAATGTATTCCTGCACTAAAAGGCTACAGAATTACTACTGTAGTACCACAGTGCTAACTCTAGGCAACTTGTTATGCAAACAGCTAAGCAAAGCTAATGGCCTTACCTGGCACCATCTTATGTATCTTATTTCATAACACACATCAAGAAACCAGTATCAGAGTGGTAGCTGTGCTAGTCTGTATCTGCAAGAATACCCAGGAATCCTGTGGCACCTTATCAACTAACAGGTATTTTGGAGCATAAGCTTTTGTGGCATCTGACACGACATGCATCTGACAAAGCGGGTCTTTGCCCACCAAAGCTTATGCTCCAGAAGAGCTGTTCGTCTATAAGGTGCCCCAGGACTTCTTGTTAGGGCAAGAAACCAGCAATTCACCATGACATTTATTTTCACATAGCATTGCTGAGTCCCATCTAGCCCAGAGGAGAGCCATTAAAGGCATCTTCCTGCACCAGCCAGACCCGATAACGCAGAACAAAGGCAATCCCTAATTCGTAGCTGTGTTATGCTGCGTCTCTCCCCGCTTGTCTCAAATGTTGTCAGTATCACTTATGAGCCATGGCGCCAGCCCTTCCTGGTTATCCTCTGTGGCAGATGGGCCAGCAGTACTGGCTCTGGATCAGTCTGCTGGGGAGAACGCTCAGAGCTCAGCTTTTGCTGTGTAAGCCAGTGAAGGCAGGGCAGCGCCACCAACCCATGGTAGGAGAGGGCACTTTGGACAACTCCACAGTATTCCCTGTTGCACTGATAGCCCTCCATGATGAAAACCGGTTTGGCCAGTCAGGCACGCTTGCCTTCATCATCGCCACACACTGCCTCACCCCAGCCGACCAGCAGCCAGGCAATTCCATCCTTGTTGGATAGCGAATTCTATCAGTGGTCTCCACTCGTGTTGACGACAAAGAGTTTAAATGAGCCACTGGGGAGGAAACCAAGATCATCATTTCTGGTCACGTTGCTGCTGTCAGACGGTGACTGCATTCATTTGATCTGTGCTCGAGCCCGCCGCCTAGAGGGAGAAGTTCTGCGTTCCACTGCCAGCCCCTGGAAACAGACAGGTTGCCCTAAGACAGGGGATGGGCTCCCATTGGGAGCCCTGAATGGAGATTCTTCAGCCAGAAAAAGATCACCCTACTACAAAGCCTAAATTGAGTTGGGGAAAGAGAGAGTTGGGTGCGTTCTGGAATGAGTTTGCTAGCAGGTAGATCTGGCCCTCCAGTGACTTCATAAACAAGTTTCTGGGGTTTGTGACCTGCCTGCTGTTGGGGGGAGGGTCTTGGCTAGGTGGGAGGGGCTTCTGATGGGCCACTGCCCAGGCAAAAAAAATCCATTACGCTGACAGATTCTGGCAGTTCAAAGACCCTAACAACCAGCCCGACTGCTCTACAAGCTGCTGTCTACCACCTACACACATTTAAGCAGTACTTGGAGGAAAGCAGTTCGCCCCCACCAGAGCGTTGGGCTTAGACCACAAGTGCTGGTTTCAGCTCTGCCACTGATGTGCTGTGTGACCTTGGGTGAGTCACTCAGACCCAGATCCTCAGAGGTACTTCAGCCTCTAACTCCCATTGACATCAATGGGAGTTAGGCATCTAAATGCCTTAGAAGAGCTGGGTCTTAGCTTTTGTGGCACCATTTCCCTATTTGTGTAAATGGGGACGCTAATACCCATTCATAAAGAGCATGGAGCTCCTGGCATGAACGAGTGGAAAGGGTTGTTTGGATTACATGAGCCCTTTGCGCATCTCTCTGGCTTGAGCAATGCAGCTTCACCCCTTTCTCTTGTGGGGCCAAGCCCTGTGGTCAGGCAGGGCTCCCTTGAAGGCAGTGAAGCCCTAACACAGAGTTCTTTGAGTGTACAGCCAGCTGGATTGGCACCTGAGTGCACGCATGGGAAGGGGTCTGAGAGGTCCTTTCCTGCTAGGGGAGCTGTGTAGCTGAGAGAAGTGAGGCCAGGTTCTCAAGCTCCCACCACCCAATGAGCTGAGCATCTCTGAAAGTCTGGTTCACAGACTCCCTTCCTGCAGGCATTACCAGGCTTCGCACGCACTGGCCTGAACACAAGGGGACTGCTTTGTAGTAAGCGTGCTGCTCATGAGGAAGCTTGCCTTGGTTTGGGCTCAGCCCCGGTGAGCCCCCATTTCTCTTTGGCTGACTGCAGGGGTTACTTGTGTCTCTGCAGGGCGATGAGGACCTGATGACCGTGTGCATTGGCGAGATCTTTCTGGAGTTTGTCAATATGCTGCCGGCCTTTCAGACATACTGTCTTCAGCAGTCCTCTTCAGTGAACACGCTCAACGCCCTAGAGAAGGAGAAAGAGCTACTCAGGTGAGGTGGGCGGAGTGTCTCTGTTGTGCGTCACAAGGATGGAAGAGATTCAGAAAAGCTCAAGCCCTGGTGTCGAGACTGAAGCCATCCATCTAGGGGGAAACAGGCAGGGCAGGCTTCCCAAGCTGGATCAGTCCTGGCCTGATGGGACTCCCACTAGGAGTGAGAGGTTAATTCACCCTCCTGAGCCCATTCAGTCTTAGACCTTTGTGCTGGACCAGCCTGCAGGGGCACCAGTGGTGGTGGCTGTTGTGATACTGATGCTTGTCCACTTGAAACTAGACTGAGACCCATCAAACTCCTTTCATATGGGTCAGCAAACAATCCACAGCTGCAAACAGCTCTCAGTCACTGCTGCCCTATGCCCTAGGCCTGCTGCCCAGGCAGACTCCTTAGTTGGGAGGCAGTGTGGCCTTGTATGTAGAGCACGGGTGTGGGACTCAGGAGGTTCTATTCCCAGGTCTGCCACTGACCTGCTGTGTGACCTCATTAGGTCACGTCACTGCTCTGTGCCTCAGTTTCCCCCTCTGTAAGATGGGCAAAGTGCTTTGGGGTGGGCTGATGAAGAGAAATGTACAAGAGGTTGGTGGTAGCAGCAGAGGGTCCAAGCATGCCTAATTCTGCCTCAGCAGTAAAGAGCGACGGACTAGATCATCTCGAGGTCTGTTCCAGCCCAGCAATTCTGTGGTTATTAGCTGATGAAAACTTGTGTACCGGTGAGGCTCGGACAATTCATGCCAGCAGAGGAGCTGTCCCTGAACACTTGAAAATCCTTTGATGCAGAACTGTTGTCAAGTGATGTGATCTAGCCCATAATGTTCTGTGTTTCTCAGGCATGGATGACAAGCCTGATCTTAGGAAGGGCAGAGCACCTGGAGCTTAGGAAAGCCAATGGGAATCACAGGCAGGAGCTCCTCTCCCCATGACACCTTCGTAATGTCCAGTGGGCTAGGGGCAGTCCAGAGCAGTAGTCAGGTGTGCCCAGGTGGTTGGGGTAATACACATCAAGTGCAGCCCAGGACAATGGTCAGAGGTCTCTCAGGGGTCAGTAGCTGGGATATCCGATGTAAGGGACTGGGAGGGTCAGTGGGTTTTATTCCCAGGTAAGGCAGGATGGGGGAGGCAGTTGTACGTTTCTCAAAAGGCTTCCTTTTTGCGTTGGGGTCTTTCAGTAGTCAGTGTATCCCGTGAGATTGCTGCCTGATCATCCAATTGGGGGCCTCGGCCTGCTGCCCAGTCATTCAATCAGTGACCTTGTTCTGCTGCCTGATCATCCACTCCGGGGCCTGGACGTGCTGCTGTGAGCTTGCAGGTCTTTAGCACTCAGTTTGTTGGTTGGGCTGGTGGTTTGCTGTAGCGCAGTGACTAAGAAGCTGGGTTCAATACCAGTGCCCTGATAGCCCTAAATTGCATTTTATTTTCATTGTCTGCTAGTGGAATCATCCTGGTTTTCTTCCCTTTTTTAACCTCCCCCCACTCCACCACAGAATATTCCTCAACGTTTCCCAAAACGACAACACGGTGCTTCGGCGCATGAATCTGAGATCCTTCCTGATGGCTCCCTTGCAGAGAGTCACCAAATACCCACTTCTCCTCAGCAGGATCATCAAAGCCACCACCGAGTACCACCCAGATCATGGCAGCCTGCGGGAAGCCAAGAGCCGCATCGAGTCCCACCTGGAGCACATCAACATGAAAACCAAGCAGGAGGGGAACTCCTGGACCCTGCGCTCCTTCCGACAAGACAGCAAGAAGAAGAGGGAAGTCATCAACATTGAGATGAGGGAAACTGCCATCAAAACCGTGGGCTGGCTGCGGGAGGAGACACGCTTTGTGATGGAAGGGCCCCTGCAGCTCGCTCAGCCACCTGATGGCCAGTGGGTGAAGAAGGGCAGCAAGACCTTGAAATTTCAGAACATGCATGTGCTGCTCATGGTCAACATAAAACGGGTGTCTGAGTCGAGCCTCGAGGCCACTGAGCAGGGACCCGTGAAAGATGCCGTCCTGGTGCTGATCCGAGACAAAAACAATGGGAAATTCAGTTTGCTCAGGGAGCCCCTGAGACTGAGTAATTGTGTCATCTCCACAGATCCAGACTGCGGCGATACATTTGAACTCATGGAGATCAGGCGGGAGGCGTTCGTGTTCCGGGACGGTGACCAGGCACGGACTCATCACTGGTTCAGGCAGATCAGGAGGTTCTCGAGGGAGTTGGGCTCTTGGAAGAAGAGGCGAAACGCTCTGCCCAACATCATGATAAGCACATCACATAATAGGTCTTGAAATCTAGAGAGAAGAGCATGTTGGAAAAGACTGGGCTAAATCAATGAGACCTGCATAGAACCATCACTAGACTCAATGGGCTGAATTCAACCCTGACGTAACTCTAGCAGCAACTGTGGAGTTACACCAGGAATAAATCTGGTCCAGGGAAGGTGATGATTTACTGGCAGTGTTGCAACCAGCTGATGGAGCCTCATCTGGGATTCCAGCAAGGTGGACTTACATCCTATTTGTGACTCACTTAACCTGTTATGATTAGACTTATGAAGAGCAGGTCTCTGGAAAGAAACTAATGAGCTTAAGTTGTTAATATTGCACTGAGGGTTAATGGTGTCGGGTGCTTGATATTACATGGCTGTGATGAAGAGCTGATCTGGATCATGAGCAAGGTGTTACTGTGGCACATACGTCATCAGCATTAACTAAAGCCAACGTCAAAGCTAGATGCAGTATTATTGAATGAACAAGGAGGTTTGGACAGTATAACTCTCTAGTTTGACTGGTTTCCGGTTTCTCTCCATCTGATTCCTGCTAAGTTCAATGAAATATGTTGCTGGAGGTGGGAGAAATCCATGATTCACATTTAACCCAAACAGTAGATGCCGAATTGTTCAGATTTAATGTTGTATGAAGGTATAAACCCAAAAAGCAGAAGAAATGTACACAGCTGTCTCCCCACAAATACATACAAGACACTGTAGAAGAGCAATATCCCCTACATTTAAAATCATCAGTTTTTAACTGGCTTAAACACACGTCAGAAGACTGGAAAATAATACTATATCTGAAATATTTCACAACTGCGGGTCTGTAAATAAGGGTCTGTTACCACTTCTAATTAACTACAAAGTCTGATTATTTAAAGATGTAAACTAGTGTATTTCAAAAGTTTAAAAAAAGCAGTTTACATTGTACTGTAGTTTAACAACATGAAATGTTTTAATAATTATGTTTCAATGACTCTAGAGGTGTTTCATTTATCTTTGGGTCCACTTTTCTACGGTTAGAATTTCATTGATTATAGATAGCGTTTAGTTGAAGAAGGAAGCACACGCTGCTGTTTGCACTCACTGAACAAAATTTAGAGGCAAATCCAAGTGGGTCTTTGGGAAACAGTATAACGTACACTTTCTTCTGGGCTCAGCAGTCATGTTACAGTAATCCTCACTAGACAACCTGCCATCAGTGTAGAGTCTTACAGTTGGGATGGACTATTTTAGATTGATTCTGACTAATAAGGAGAATCTGACTGAGAATGTGAAAGCAAACGGCAGCTTTGGTGAAACTGACCACAATATGATAAAGAGTTCCTGATGCCAAGTAAAAGAAAGACACAGAACAGCAAAATAAAGAAAATTAAAATAAAAAAAAAACCCCACAATTTCCTCCCACTCAGAGAATTGATAGGTGTTCTCAGCTGGCAGTTGCTAAATAGGACAATATTAAAGGCACAACAGCCTACTGTTCTAATGTAGAGGAAAGAGAAGAGGAATACTATGGAACCAATGTGGCTCCATGAGGACCTCTTTAATGACCTGAAAATCGAAAAAAGCTCATACAAAAAGTGGAAATGAGGACAAATATAGAAGAACAGTGCCAGCTTTTAGGGAAAAATGCAAAAGGCATAGGCACAAAATTAATTACTCCTAGCAAGGGGCATAAAAGGCAATGCCAAGAGGTTTAGTGAATAAATACATTAGAAGAGAAAGAAGGTAAGTGTAGGTCAGTTGATTAATGGGGAGAGAGACAAAGGAAAGGACAACACAGTGAAAGAAGCCTCAAATGCTAATTGCTTTATTTGCTTCAGTTGTCAATAAAAATATCAGCTGTAACCAGATGCTTCACACTTTTAAAATTAACAATAAGGAAGAGGATCTCAAGGTAGAATAGGGAAAAGAACAGGCTAAACAATATTCATATGACAGCTGTATTCAAGTTGGCAGGTCCTGATAAAATTCACCCTAGAGTATTGAGGAACTGAAGCAATCTCTGAACCATTAGCGATCACCTTTGAACACTCACGGCCGACAGATGAGCCTTCATAGGACTGCAGATACATTATCTATCTTTTAAATTGGGGGAAAGAACATGGTGAATTATAGACCAGTCAGCCTAATAGCAGTACCTGGAAAGAGACTGTACAAATTATTAAACAATTAATTATTTCAAACCTGAAAGATAATAGGATGATAAATAATAGCCAAAATGAATTTGTCAAGAACAAATCTTGTGGAACCAATCTAATTTCCTTCTTTGACAGGGTTACTGGCCTAGTGGAGTGGGGGAATGGGGGAGAGAGAGAGAGAGAATACAGAGGCGATGTCTGGTCTTCAGTAAGACTGTTGACATTGTCACACATGGCCTTCTCAAAAGCAAACTGGGGAAACAGGGTCTAAATGACATTATAATATAGGTGCACAACTGTTAGAAAAAAAATCTATTCAGAGAATTGTGTCAGTGGTTCACTGTCAAATTGGGAGGATGCATATAGCAGTAGTATTTGGCAGCAGTTGGCCTGATACTCTTTTTTGAATAATGGAGTGGATTCTGTTATAAAGTGTGTGGAGGACACCAAGCTAGGAGGACTTACAAGCACTTTGAGCACAGCCAACAAGATGTTTTTGTTAATCTATTCAAGAGGGTCCCTACCCAAGAAAAGAAGTGTGTATTTATCCTTTGATCAACTCTGTAAATACATGAGCAGATTAAGGTAGCCCTGAGGGTCCTGCGAAGTTGCAAATACAACCATCATAGAATCATAGAACACTAGGACCGGAAGGGGCCTCGAGAGGCCATCGAGTCCAGTCCCCTGCCCCGATGGCAGGACCGACCACTATCTACACCATCCCTGATAGACATCTATCCAATCTGTTCTTAAATATCTCCAGCGAGGGAGATTCCACAACCTCCCTTGGCAACTTATTCCAGTACTTGACCACCCTGATAGTTAGGAACTTTTTCCTAACGTCCAACCTAAACTTCCCTTGCTGCAGTTTAAGTCCATTGCCTCTTGTTCTCTCCTCAGAGGCCAAGAAGAACAAGTTTTCTCCCTCCTCCTTATGACACCCTTTAAGATATCTGAAAACTGCTATCATGTTCCCCCTCAATCTTCTTTTTTCCAAGCTAAACAAGCCCAATTCTTTCAGCCTTTCTTCATAAGTCATGTTCTCCAGACCTTTTATCATTCTAGTTGCTCTTCTCTGGACCTTCTCTAATTTCTCCACATCTTTCTTGAATTGGGGTGCCCAGAACTGGACACAATATTCCAGCTGAGGTCTAACCAGCGCAGAGTAGAGCGGTAGAATGATTTCTCGTGTCTTGTTCACAACACACCTGCTAATGCATCCCAGAATCATGTTTGCTTTTTTTGCAACAGCATCACACTGTTGACTCATTTAACTTGTGATCTACTAGAACCCCTAGGTCCCTTTCTGCTGTACTCCTTCCTAGACAGTCTTTTCCCATTCTGTATGTGTGAAACAGATTATTCCTTCCTAAGTGCAGCACCTTACATTTATCTTTATTAAACTTCATCCTATTTACTTCAGACCATTTCTCTAATTTATCTAGATCATTCTGAATTATGACCCTATCCTCCAAGGTAGTTGCAACCCCTCCCAGCTTGGTATCATCTGCAAACTTAATAAGCGTACTTTCTATGCCAATATCCAAATCATTAATAAGATATTGAACAGAACTGGTCCCAAAACAAACCCCTGCGGAACCCCACTTGTTATGCTTTTCCAGCTGGATTGAGCACCATTAACAACTACTCTCTGGGTGCGATTAGCCAGCCAGTTATGCACCCACCTTATTGCAGCACGATTTAAGTTGGACTTGCCTAGTTTGTCGATAAGAATATTATGCGAGACAGTATCAAATGCTTTACTAAAGTCTAGGTATACCACATCTACTGCTTCTCCCTTATCTACGAGTCTCGTTATCGTGTCAAAAAAAGCTATCAGGTTGGTTTGACATGATTTGTTTTTTACAAAACCATGCTGGCTGTTCCCTATCCCTTTACTACCTTCCAAGTGCTTGCAGATAACTTCCTTAACTACCTGCTCCATTATCTTTCCTGGCACAGAAGTTAAGCTTACTGGCCTGTAATTTCCTGGGTTGTTCTTATTCCCCTTTTTGTAGATGGGCACTATATTTGCCCTCTTCCAGTCTTCTGGAATCTCTCCTGTCTCCCATGACTTTCCAAAAATGAGAGCTAATGGCTCAGCTACCTCTTCTATCAGCTCCTTGAGGATTCTAGGATGCATTTCATCAGGCCCTGGTGACTTGCAGACATCTAATTTTTCCAAATGGTTTTTAACTTGTTCTTTTTTTATTTCAAAAACTAACTCTACCCCTTTTCCACCAGCAGTCACTATGTCAGGCATTCCTTCAGATTTCTCTGTGAAGACCAAAACAAAGAAGTCATTAAGCATCTCTGCCATTTCCAAGTTCCCCATTACTGTTTCTCCCTCCTCACTGAGCAATGGCCCTACCCTGTCCTTGGTCTTCCTCTTGTTTCTAATATATTTGTAAAAGGCCTTCTTGTTACCCTTTATGCCTGTAGCTAGTTGGAGCTCATTTTGTGCCTTGGCCCTTCTAATTTTACTCCTGCATTCCTGTGTTATTTGCCTGTGTTCATTCTTTGTAATTTGTCCCAGTTTCCATTTTTTATAGGATTCCTTTTTTAGTTTGAGATCATGCAGGATCTCCTTGTTAAGCCAAGGCGGTCTTTGCCCATATTTACTATCTTTCCTACATAGGGGAATAGCTTGTTTTTGGGCCCTTAATAATGTCTCTTTGAAAAACTGCCAACTCTCCTCAGTTCTTTTTCCCCTCAGTTTTTCCTCCCATGGGATCTTACCTACCAGCTCTCTGAGTTTACCAAAATCTGCCTTCCTGAAATCCATCATCTCTATTTTGCTATTTTCTCTCCTACCAGTCCTTAGAATTGTGAATTCTATGATTTCATGATCACTTTCACCCAAGCAGCCTCCCACCTTCAAATTCTCAACCAAGTCCTCCTTATTTGTCAAAATCAAATCCAGAACAGTTTCTCCCCTGGTGGCTTTTTCAACTTTTTGGAATAAAAAATTGTCTCCAATGCAGTCTAGGAACTTATTGGATAGTCTGTGCCCCACTGTATTAGTGTCCCAGCATATATCTGGATAGTTAAAGTCCCCCATCACCACCAAATCTTGCAATGTCTGGTTAAATGATTATTACTGGGTTAAATGATTCTGCAGGCCAGTGATTACTGAGCTGCTGAGATGTTACTTTGTGCCTTGGCTTCTGACCCAGGGAGCAACAGCTGAAATATGTCTACACAACATCATCTTCTTTTTTACCCCCACACACTTTGCCCCAAGTTGCCTATGCCCTTCAAGACTTACTTTCAAGGTTCATTTTGTTTGAGGAGGATTTGCTGAGTCCTCCTAACACATTAGGGGACACCCCACTCACCCCTAGGATAAGCAGACACATCCTCCACTAAAGTGCTTCTCACTCACGTTCAGCCCCAGCAGAGCCCTGCTGATCCCTCTGATAGAGCAGATACATTTTTTACTTTTCTTTCCTCACTTCATCCATTCAGCTTTGAAGTTTGTTTTAATGCTGTTGTTAATTTCATATTGAGAAATACACAACTGCGGTCCTATGCAGAAGAAATGACCCAGGGTACACATTTCATGTTGTAGCAACCAGATATGCTCTATTTCCTAGGAACAGAAAGATTTACTTGGGAAGTCCCACTATACCAGTTTAGAGAAAAAGTTTCTCCTTCCATTACAGGAACTTGTTAAAAAAACCAAAACAGTATTAACTTATCTTTGGACGCTGAGTTGGTTCCTTGCATTAAGATTAGGGTATAGCATCTAGCAAGGAGCAGCTAGAAGCATTAACACCTTCTCCATAATTCACAGATTGCAGAGTTAGGTAAAAGCTATCACCTTAGTAAGATTTAGAGGTAATAGAATGTTTTCAGATGACAGGGTCATGATTTTCAGTCATTCATTAAGAATCCAAGGCTATGCAGTGAGGCACTTCTCTTTTGGCACTATGGAACAAAGCTTTAATGCTGATGTCAAGGGAGCTGATACCAGCTTCAGTGCTAACTGTGCATGTTGCTCTCAATGTAACTCTAGAGCTCTTCCCTAGGATCTGTTTTTGCAGAGGACAGTGGCGTTTGTACATGAGTGCCTTTGGAGATGCCAGCACCCCCTTCCCTAAGACAAGTCAGGGTGGTAGTTTCTTTGCACCAGAGCTGTAACGTGAAGGAAAAGGCCCAGTCTGTAAAACAGAATTTGCTGGCGTCCTACTACCAAACACCATCCTGGTCTTCTTTCCTCCTCATTTTGCAGGATTTGTACCTCAGTCTTCAGTTGAAGAGCGGCAGGGAACAGCCTGAGCCTATGCTGCTGATGCAAATTATAGCACTGACAGTTGCTATTTGGCAGAGTGCCTCTTGCAGTTCGGGCATAGCCTGATCCTCTCCATTATTTAAAGTTCAGTTAGACAATAATTTGTGTGTTCCCCAAGGCACAGAAAGACGGTTGGGTGACTTGTCAGGTGCTTTCCTGGAATGTGGTTCTTAAGGGTGGGGGGTCCTGGTGGTTTCTTGAAAACAAATTGGCAGCTTCAGCCCCACAATATGCTATAGATTTTTTTGACGTGCCACAAACTTGTAATAGAGCCATAACTGAAACTGCCAGTCCACGTACATAGGACAAAGCAGGAGAAAGCTGTCCGGTTCATTTTCTCACCAATGAAGGAAACAGTCAGACTCCTCCTCCTTCACTTCATTGCTTCCAGCAAGAGTTCTCTTAAAAGACACAGATTTAGTGAGCCTAATAGCTCCCTACTGCCCATTACCTGATTTCACTATAAACAAATCTAACACACCTTTGGGCTCTACAGGTGGTAAAAGCTCTAGCGTGCAAGCCTTTAAAAGCTTTTCTGATCTGATCATTTTCAGAAGATGCTGTCCCCAGCCCAGGGGTCGGCAGACGATGGTGTCCCTAGCGCAGGGGGTCAGCAGACAAAATACCAAGAGGAGCCATTTTTTCCACATTGGTAAAAAAACTCAGTAGTCAAGAGCGGCAAGTTGCATGTGCGTATGAGACAGTCCATAATAAATAATGCCCTATTGTAAGAACAGCATGTATACACACCGAGTTGTCATGTGACTGTTGACTGCAGGACATCCACAAACTCCTCACATATTGTTTCCTCACACTTTACATGTGTGTTTGGTGACAGTCTGCAGGTATGATTTGTGGGTCCTGTGCTTTGGGGCAGTTAAAGAGATACCTCAGAGACTCACTGTTTCCCTTTTTGCTCTACCTCCCAGTTTTCCCACAGGTGCAGCTCAGCCTATTGAGCCCTTTGCATCATCAGCACAGTCATAAATGGGGGGAGGTCCCTCATGGATACTGGGTCGCCTCCTGACCCTGTCAAACTGCTTCAGAGGGTGTGGGGATGTCTGGGGGGGACCCACTCCCCTCCCACTCACTCCAGGTAGCTGCTGCTGGAGGGGCCGTCTCCATCAGCCCAAAGTGCATCAGCCTCCTCCCTGGGCCACTTCCCCAGACGCTTTCCTCAGTACCTTCTACTGGCTGCTGCCCTTCCTTCTTGCAGGTTCTCCTCTGCAGCTCTTCCCTCCTACCTGGTTCATCCCTTCCTCTCCCCCCACCACCTTACCTGTGGGGGAAGCCCTATAAAAAGGTTCCACAGGCTTTAATTGGCTGCAGGTGCTTGATTAGCCCCAGGTGCTGGATTAACCCATTGCTGCTGCAGCCTGAGCTTTAACAAGCCTCCATCCTGGGGAAACATTAAGGCACTGACCCAACTGCCCACATACTTGCCCATCCTAAGGTCACTGTAGTATGCTGCAGGCTGTGATCCCCCCAGTTTGTACTGCTGTCTTCTTGACTTTCACACCCAAATCTTCTCTCGCTGGAGAACACTAGGGCGAGTTATCCACAGTTTCACTATCACATATCATTTGCTATTTGGACAGGAGTTGTCAATTTTTGGGCTTTCAGACGTTCACCATTTATTGAAATAATAAGCAGGGTGTGGGATTTTTTTTTAACTTTGCAAATATAGCATTGGGAGCCACAAAGAAGTCCTGACAGAACCTCTCTTTTCCAGAAGCTGGGAATGCACGATAGAGGATGGATCTCTTGATGAGTCCCAGTTCTGTTCATTCCCTCTGAAGTACGTGGCATTGGCCACTGTGGGAAGATAGGATGGGGGCAAGATGGATCATTGGCTGACCCCTTAAGTCTGTTCTTAACAGTGGCTGTTTGAATAATTGGATATTTCTTTGCCCAGATTGAGAGGAGCCATTTCAAAAGATCCTTTCATCTTAACTAGACAGGGCCTGCCATCTAGTGCAAATCCTGCTGATTATAGTCTGTATAACTGCTTGGATAGCAGCATTTTGCAGATTCCTGAGATTTCTAGATTTCATGGAAAAAGTCTAGTCAGCCCAGTTCTCAGAATATAGGCACATTCCCTCTAGGCAAGACAAACAGAGGCCCCCAACAATAAACCAAGTAATACACCATAAAGTAGATTATTCTCATTGTAGAAACAATGTGCTGCACATCCATGTGAATATTTATTGAAAAGAAACAGTGTGCTCGGTCCTGTACAACCACCTGTAAAAGGACTGAATAAAACAGTGGTCCTGTAGCACTTTGAAGACTAACAGAACAATTTATTAGGTGATGAGCTTTCATGGGACAGACCCACTTTTTCAGACCTGGAAATTCCGATAAATGTGAACTGACATGAAGAAAGTTTAACCAAAAGATAGAAAAAAAGAAATTAAATGAAAAATGATGCATCAGCTACATAGAAGAGAAGGAGTAGGGGGAGGGGGAAGAAAATTATTTACTGCATGTGTCTATTAAGTGGGCTGTCTGAGATCACTATGAATATCAAAGATGGGGAAACTGTCCTTGTAATGTGCAACACAATTGATATCTTTGTTGAGACCGAGGTGTAAAAGGACTGAATCACTAAACTAAAACAATTATAGTCATGGAGCTACAAGTCTGCGTTTAGTACAGTGTCAACCAACAGATCAACTGGGGAGGCTAGCTAGGGTCTAGTTATGTTTTAAACAATATTTGCCTTTAATCTAGTCTCTATATACTCAGCTGTTCGTCGGCTTTACTTAACAGCTGTTGAAAAGGAATCTGCAAATGGACTAATTTCCAGGGTGTTGAATGTTTCAACATGAAGGAAACAAGAGGAAGGGCTCATCACAATAAATAAGGCACTAGATTTCCAGTCTTGCTAGACATTTTATAAAGCCAAATCTGGACCATCCATCTGCAAAGAAATATCAACTAATTCAGCATAATGTACAGCATGACTTAATCTTAGCAATTAGAGAAATGGGAAAACATAGCACAAACATTTCAGCAACCTGGACAAGAAACTATTATAAGCAACAGGGAGCAGGATGCATAAAAGCCAGCCAGGTAAATAACATGTTCAAAGCAGTTCTCAAGTTCTTCAAATGATTTTTTAAAAGGTGTGACAATCTGCAGGGCAACGTGCAGCATATTGTCCCTTTCAAAAATGGACTGTTATTTGGACTACCATTTTCTTTTTTAAAACAGGGTGTTCTGCTTCTGCTATTGTCGTCAGTTAGAAATCTTCTGGTTCAGGAAATAACAGCAGCTAGTCACTGAGCAAACCACCAGTGTAACAGTTTAACTGTCCTTAATAAGCAGAGAAAAACAAATAGGAGGCAGGGGAACCTGCGATTACAGACACAGGTCCTCAATTAATTAGTGCCTGATCCTGAACACAAGCTTGGGGAGATATTAGATTGCACATTAAGTGCATTGCTTCCAAAACCACACACCTGTTCAGGTCTCCAGACAGCTAATCTTTTAGTTCTCTATTTGAGCCATAGTATCTAGCTGCAGGCAGCATCTTAATGAAAGGAAGAGGAATATGTTGGCACCCTGTGGGTCAAAGTCTATGTGAATGCCCTGTGGCTCTGATGTAGTTACTTTCCACCATGGCAAATGTACCTAGTCCAAAGTCACTCTTTTAATTGAAAAGGCCTGTCTGTGTGTTGAACCATCTCTTAGCAGCATGGGGAGGGTAAGTTATTTGGCCACAAATGGAACTCAGAGAAAGTCTGTCAGAAGTGAGAGAGGTTGTAATTGTCTGACCTGGTAGATTTTAAGTGAATCTGCCACCGACAGAGTTGAAACTCAACATGTCAGCCCTTCTGACTTCTATTGCCACTTCATCTCCTGTGCTCCTGCTCACCCCGTCTCCTGGAAGCTTTTAACGAGAGCTGGAATCATTGCTCTTAGGGCCAGCACTTAAACACCTCCCCAAAGACCGAGCAACCGAGTAACGGCACACAATCAACTTGTAATGCCCTTTCTACTGAGGCCAGGGAGAAGCAGGAGCAGGGCAAAACACAAAGCAAGCATGGAGGGGTTACCCTGGAGAGCTCTCTCTGGATTATGCATTCTGGCATAAGTGCTTCAGAAGGAGTTTTGGTGACTGTTGAATCATGCTCTCAGGCACCTCTCCTCTGACTCACTCCTCTGTTCAGTTGACAGTGCGTAGTGGGGAGAATTTTCTTGAAAGTTCATCAAGAATCAGACTAGCAAGAACTCTTGACCTCACTATACTTGCACAGTCTCTAAGGAAGAGCTACCTTTCACAGTGTTCCTGATCTAAGTTCCTTCCCTTTACCAACATGACCATTGAAGCAGAGACAACTCAGCTATAGGCCTCCCCTGCAAACTGAGTGTTTTAGGGAATCTTACTGCTCCTTCCCCTGGCTCCTAGTCCGATGGAAGCTGGCAGGTCGATGCATGCAGTTCTGGGAAAGACACATACCTTTTTCCTTTGGCACCAAATGCTAGGGAAGAGAAGCCCAAGTTCTGCTACAACTCCAGGGGTTTCCTAGTTACTGCTCTAAAGAATATGTGACTTTTCTGTCCCTATGATCATTACAAAAAATATTGCAGCTCCCTGCTGCAGGGTGGTGAGTAAGCTGGGCTGCTTCCTACACCTGATCAACTCACCAACACAAGCATTTGGAGTGAGGCAAAAAATAACCCAAAATCCCAACAGGCAGACAACAAAAAAAAAGAGAGATGTTCCCTTTGTTCCCCTTGTTCATCAGCCCCACAGCCTTGAAGGAGCAGGGCTAGTACGTTTTGTGGACTCTTCTAGGCTCTGGGGTAGGGCCAAAAATGAGGGATTCAGTATGGGAGGGAGCTGCCAGGAAGTGGGCTTGAGGTGTGGGGTCTGGGCTGGAGGACTCATGAGTAGGCTGTGAATTGGGGCGGGGGGGCATCTGGGCAGGAGGGAGGGTGCAGGAGCAGGCTGGGGGTGAGTGAGCTGGAAAAGAGCAGGCTGGAAGTCTGACCAGGAGGTGGTGCAGGAGAGGTGTGGGAGTCTGGGTAGGAGGAAGTGTGCAGGAGGAGGTGGGATAGGGGTGGGCGGGGAAGGTCACAAGAGCTGTCTAGGGGCAGGAGGTCTGGGTGACAGGGGTGCAGCTTACTGTGTATCACCCCCCCGGACATACATGGCTCTGCGCTCTTCCCCTCCCACCCCCAGGTACCACCATCTGCTGCTCTCATGGCTGGAATTCCAGCCAATCACAGCAGTGGGATAAAACCTCTGGGAAGCTCAGCAGCTACTACTGCTGCTCCCCCTCCCTCTCCTGGGGGAAATGGCAGTGAGCAGCCATGGCACCATGCAGAGCAGCTTCTTGTACTCCCTGCCCGCACCAGAGCCTGAGAGACAGACCTGGATCAGGTGAGCTGGGGCCAATTTGCAAGACTCCTCATCCCCAACCCTGCCACTGGCCAGATGCTGGGGAGGGGAGCTCCAAGACTGGGGTCTGCAGCCAGGCAAGCAGCAGTCCAGATCCAAATCGCAGGCTGGGGGATTCCCACCCCTCCTATTCTTGGTGGCCTGCAATAATTTGCTAGGGGAGAGAAAGGGAACCCAGTGTTCCTCCCTGCCACACACCCCTAGAAATCCAGGTGAAGGCAGGGAGTTCAACCCCTGCTGCTTACAGAGCCTTTGAGAGGACACCAGGTGCAGGGGTTAGGGCGCTACCCTAGAAGTCAGGAAATTTGGCTTCAGTTCCCTACTCCTCCAAGATGGGCGAGCTCAGGAAACTGGCAATCCCTGTAACTCCTTCTCCCAGCTATAACACGGCAGTAACATCACTTCCCTACCTCATATCAGGATAAATATATCCAAGATTGTGAGGCACTCAGATATCGCAGTAACAGAGGCCATACAAGTACTAAATACAAAAAGTAGGTGTTCAAATCCACACAACAGAATGCCAACATGTAATCTGGGTAGTTTCTACATGTTCACAACTTAATCCTCACTCCTCCTTGATCCCAGGTGGTTGATTCCAGGCTCCCAGCTAAAGCAAGGAAATTGCACGTGATCAATATTAAAGTGGCAGGCTCAATTTGTATTAAAACTCCTCATTCAGGGGTGTAAAATGAAAAGCAGTGATATTAACAAATATCATGCAAGAGACAGAATTACCAGCTGGACAAAAAGTAAAAGAACAGCTTTTATTGGACATGGTAACATAGAAACTTGTTTCTCCCCATGATTTTTTTTTTTTTTTTTTAAAACAAGTGTCAATAGCTAACTGCAAAATTTTTACAAATTAAGGCCGTGTCTACACGTGCCCCAAACTTCGAAATGGCCACGCAAATGGCCATTTCGAAGTTTACTAATGAAGCGCTGAATATGCATTTCAGCGCTTCATTAGTAAACTTCGAAATGGCCATTTGCGTGGCCATTTCGAAGTTTGGGGCACGTGTAGACGTAGCCTAAGTGATTCACTGGAATTCCAACAACTGTTTGTAAATTTGCTTGTTTATACTCACCATTTGTATCCTTTGGAAACAGTTCTTTTTCTAGACAAATTGTATTAAAGAAAAATGATGACATTACACAAAATGGTAAAGACAGTTATGTAAAATTAAAATGCATTCCTTTAGGAAAGGAATATAAACACTGTGAATTTGGATGCTGACATAAAAAACACGTTTGGGTTTAAAAATCTCGTATGTAAACTAGATTAGTGTTAATTTTTCCCTTTTCTTAAGATACAAATGTTTTATTATATGAACTAATTGGCTGGGATCTTAAATACAGAACTTTTAGCCCATTCAGGAACAAGGTACTCAGAACGCAAAAGATGCCTGCACTTTACCAGGTGTTCTTTAGAACTTATGCACTAGAAAGTCTGGATAGTTAGAAAAGCAATTATGTGACATGCTCAAAATAACCGATTCACTTTAAAATTCAACTTCGTTAACTCACTGTAATGAATGATGCCAACCAGCAAAAACAGATATTTCTGAGAAACAGACGTCTGTCTTTCTGCTCACAAAAATCTTGTCACTTAAAAAAATACTGAGATGCCTGGTCATGATATGCCAAAGTTACATTGAAAAGACTGACTCCATGATATGTCTCACAAGCTGTTCAGCCTAATTTTGTAGTTTAGTGCTTTTAATATCCTGTAACCACCAAATAAGATCAGGGCAATAAACTTCTATACAAGTCTCTGCTGTTCAAATTACTAAAGTGGGTGGAAATTGAAAAACAACAAACCAAAACTGATCTTCATTGACTTTTTTTTTTTAAAGGAACTAAACTGTCTCTCTCAAAATGTCAAGTCATATTTGCATTAAGCTGCATCCCACACACACATCTTTGAGGATGTGTGGGCACAGAAAGCTGAAGCATGTCACTGCCAGAACAATACAACTGGGGAGCTGGAGTGACTCCACAGAACTAAGTGGGAATTTCAGATAAGGAAGTTCTTGACAGCTATTGCTATGGTACACAGAACAGTGACGTGTTTATGACAGAGTAGCTTCACTGGAAACAGAAAGCTTGCTGCCCTTAGACATGATCTGACAAACCATTTTGCGTTCTAACACCCGTACTACACATTTGGTAAGAAAATAGAGAGCACTTTTCAGCTTGTGGTTCTTCTAAACTATGGCAGGAGGCTTTGCTAACACACCTCCCTCATTGGCAACCATTTGAGGTAATCCATAATGATGCTAAAAGAGTGGCTTCTATTTTTCTCCACCTGCACTACTCGTTGTCTCCTTATTGAGTCCTCGGATTGACAAATCATAAACCACTTCCTCAATTTTCTTGACATCGTACTTCAGGCCGTCGTAGCGCTTCCTCAAGGAGTCATTTTTCAGATTGAGGAGACGGAAGCCAGAATCTAGCTCATTGATGAAGGTGGAGATGCGGAGAGGACGAGAATAATCACCTGCTGTGACGCTGTTCACTGCCAGCCTAGACTGCAGGGGAAACAAGGCAGATGGTATACAAGAAGGTTGGGCTACACGTGCAACTTCCAAGTCAGATCTCTCAAGATTCTTTTGAAGTCAGAGGTCACCTCCCTTAATCTGTTTTTACAGCCAATTATGCTTTCCTGTCAGTTTACTGTATAAAGAAGCATCAACGTGTGGCAATCAGACTAGTTATATTCAACATATGCAATGGTTAGTTTGTGCAGAAAGTCCTTGCTTTCAGTCTGGACAGGATTAAGTTGAAGTCAGCACTTTATTCTTTCCTTCCTGAGGTTCACTCGTAGTTGCTTCCTTAGCATTTCATAGTGACTTGACAGGCTAGTTGGCTAAGAGTTCAATACCAGGGCATTATGTGCTTAACTTCTATCTTCCCCAAGCACAGGGTCTGGAAAACAAGCTACTGGCCATTCATATCTGGGTAGTTTCAGACCAGCTATCAATTTTTGTAAATATCTTTTACTTACCAACTCACTAGCAAGAGTCAGAATCCCAGAAAGGTAGTCTTCAATGTCCAAGTGAAAACCTCTCTCTCGATCAGCCTCAACTACGGTGAAAAACAGAGTTGCAACCTGAATCAATATCAGACCCAAATTCAAGCACTGGGACCAGATAGCATTCACCCAAGAATTCTGAAAGAACTCAAATGTACAATTGCTGAAGTATTAACTGTAGCTCGTAACCTACCCTTCAATCACTTTCTGTACCTAATGTGATGCTAAAATTTAAAAATGGCTCTAGAGGTTATCCTGGCAATTAAAGACTGGTAAGTCTAACATCAACACCGGTCAAATTAGTTGAAACTATCATAAAGAACAGAATTGTCAGACACAAAGATGAACATACTTTGTTGGGAAAAAAGGTCAACGTGGTTTCTGTAAAGGGAAGTCATGCCTTATTAATATACTAGAATTCTCTGAGGGGATCAACAAGCATACGGACAAGAGGGACCTAGTGAATATAGTGCACTTAGATTTCCAAAAAGCCTTTAATAAGGTCTCTCACCAAAGGCTCTTAAGTAAAGTAAGTTGTCCTGGGAGAAGGAAGGTAGGGCCTCTCATGGATTGACAACTGGTCAAAGGACAAGAAACAAAGGGTAGGAATAAATGTTAAGTTTTCAGAACGGACATATGTAACTAGTACTGTTCCCCAAGGGTCCATACTGGGACCAATCCTATTCAGCCTATTTATAAATGATCTGGAGAAAGGAGTAAAGAGTGAGGTGGCAAAATTTGTTGACACTGAGCCGCTCAAGATAGTGAAAAACAAAGCAGACCGTGAAACCCTTCAAAAAGGATCTCACAAAACGAGGTGATTGTGCAACAAAATGGCAAATGAATTTTAATGCTGATAAATGCGAAGTAATGCCCATTGGAAAAAATAATCCCAACTATACATACAAAATAACGGGGACTAATTTAACCATAATCTCTTTCTCTCGAGAACTTGGAGTCACTGTGGATAGTTCTCTGAAAACATCCACTCAATGTGCTGCAGCAGTCAAAAAACCAAAGAGAATGTTAGGAATCATTAAAAAAAGGATAGAGAATAACAGCATCTTATTGCCTGTATATAAATCCCTGGTACACTCACATCTTGAATACAGTGTAGAGATGTGGCTCAGAAAAAAAGACAGAAAAAATGATTAGGGATTTGGAATGGGTGTCATATGAAAAGAAATTAAAAAACTGGAACTTTTGACTTAGATAGAAGACTAAAGGGGGGGATACAACAGAGACCTATAAAATCACGATAGGTAGGGTGAAAGTGAGTAAGAAAAAGTTATACTTGTTCCCATAACATAAGAACCCGGGGGTGGGGGGGGTGTCACCAAATGAAATTAATAGATGAAAGGTTTCAAACCAACAAAAGGAAGGTTTTTTTTTATTTTTTTTCCACACTCAGATCATCATCAACCTGTGTAACTCCTTGCCAGAGGATGTTGTAAAGACCAGGGCTTTATCAGAGTTAAAAACACTAGATAAATTCATGGAGGTTAGGACCATCTGTACTTGCTAGCTAGGAGGTGTAGGAATGGTGTCCCTAGCCTCTGTTTGTCAAAGGCTGGAAATGGAGGACAAGAAAGGGATCACTCAATTTCCTGTTCTGTTCACTCCCTCTGGGGCATCTGACATTGGTCACTGATGGAAGATAGGATACTGGGCTAAATGGACCTTTGGTCTGACCCAGCAAGGCCATTCTTATGTTCTTAAGCAGCAAGAAATCTCTCTATTTAAAAAAGTCAGCTACAAAAAAAAAAACATTTCAAACATACGAAATCTGATTGCAGTATAACAATTACTGTTTCTTTTCAGCGTTCTGATTTGACTGCCATGTTGGCTAAACAACTGATATCTCCTCTACCTAAGAGACAATACCCAAAACTTGATCCAACAAGATCACGGAAGTACAGAAGTCTTCCTGTTGTGAAACTTTAGTCCTCAACTGGTTTAAAAATTCTATGCTCGGTGAAGATTTATAGATCCAAATCATTTGCTATTTTTACTTTTGTTTTAAAATGTTAAAGATTAATCAAATTTAAACTCATGTTGTTTTGTCAAGAATACTTAGGAGAAAAATACTTTCCGCAACTCCCATATTATGCAAAAAATAAAAAAAGAGTTTTTTTCCAGACTAATTTTTATAGTGTGATTTGCATTTTTATGAAGATAAATTTCTGCTGATGTTTATTCTGTTCATTTCATTGGAAATTAAAAGCAATATTTTTCACTTTGCCATGTCTCTGCAAACGATGCATTAAGTTTAAATACTTCACAACTTCATCAAGTTGAATTAACATTAACTTACTTCCAAGTATTTCTGTAACGGCTTCTCGAGTCACTAACGTTTCTGTCTCCAAGTAGACTACAAATGCTGCCAGAAACACCAAGCGCTGTAGCACAAACCTCCAGTGTTCATGAAATCTGTATTGAAACACAATCAGGTGAAAAATATTCATTAAATGCCTGTTTACAACTTATATTAGTAAGAACTGAAGAGTAAGACTAAAGGCGTTAAGCATTTAGTCTACATTATAATGTGTGTGAGCATGTTTACCCTCTCCACTGCACTTTGGCTGGACACACTGCCAAGACAGACAAAATTGAGGTTTCATAGATTCCCTTCCAAGAGGTGTATTTTGATACAATGACTTCCTTGACAATGAGAACAATCCACCCCCAACCTTCCAAACATGGGTTTATTGTGTCAGTCAGTTTGTGGGCTTGGCAACCTCAACAACACAAGATGCCCAGTACAGGATGATTAACAGAAATGTATGAGCTGCAGGATAACCTGCCAGTGGGTTTCACTTCCTCTCTCAGCTAACCTCAAGTGAACTGGCAATGAATTTTACTGACAAGATTCCTGTTCTCTGTAGTGCTCATTAGAAGTCCCCAGCTGGCAAGGAAAGCAAGCAAGGGCCAAAGAGGACTGTCTCATTTTGCAACAATTCCCAATAACAAACATTCATTTCATGACAGATTTAGGGCTGAGTTTTCAGAAATGAAACAGTACCTACAAGAACTAATTCAAGTGAATTGAACTGAGTGCGCTCAACATCAACCAGGCACTTAGAGCTACTCAAAACAGAGTCAAATTATTTTGTTAGGAAGTTGTTCAAAAATGATTCCAGTACAGAAAAAAACATTTTTTGAAAGCTGACCAATTCTACTAAAAAGTTTTGTCAAACAGTCACTTATGATTCACAACAAAAAGTATTAATCAAGGCTACTCCTAATTTTAGGGGAGAAAAAACAATAGGGCCTATATATCTCACAGTATCTTTTTAAATTAAAGCATATAATTCCCCTTTATGAATATTTAACTCTTGTTATCAGTATAGTTATTTGCAAACCTGTAGTACTGATCAGCTGGAAACTTGGTCTTCAGAGATGCTAGCTGTGTTCTGACTGCCCCAAAGTGTTCGCGGGCCTTCTGACACTTCTCTGGTACTAAAAAAGTAAACAGTGCCACAGTTAGTATTTAACATTAGTTTTTGCAAAAAAATCCTGTGAGAGCGTACATAGCACTTCTTAACACTTGCTAATCAGCACATTCCTGTTTACAGGTCAATGCAACAAGCATGTTAAGTGACTTGCAAGAGCTCACCCCATGAGTCAGTGGTAGAGTTACGAAAGAGCATCCAGGAGGTCTGCCTCTCAGACCTAAGTCCAACCACCAGCCCACAGTTCCAAGTTACATGAAAATAGTCACTCTGTAATTATTTAGGAATCTCTTGTCATCATTAAGTCTCAGTCACATCAGCCAGATCAGGAGCAGCATGCAAATTAGTTCACTGTATTGAACAATAGGAGGTACACTTTTCTTTCAGTTCCAAATCCAATAACTCACTATTAGACACAAAGAAATATTAGTACACTGAACAGCAACTGGGGTTGGATCTGTGTTTTCCAGTAGCCCCTTCTGTTCTATACATACATTTAAATGAATTATGTTTCAAACCATCATTAGCTATAAAATTATGAGCAGTAATCAGCAAAGCTTCAGCCCCTATTTAGAAAAGTAAGCTTTCAGGCTCATTAACCACTGCCACCTTCAGTTTGCAGATATTAAGTACACCGTAACAGAATACCAGACAGCAACGCTTTGTTTTGCTTCAACCAAAGAAAAAAAGTTTCCAGAATAACTTCCTGGTAGGCAAAACCTTCCAAGTTTGTGAGGTCAAACGTAGCAATTGTGGTAAACAATTCTAATTCTCATATTCATTACAAATGTAAAATGGTTGAGAACAAGGGAGCACACCTAAAAATATAGAAAAACTACTGTCAAACAAGGTCCATGGCTATGAACTGAAGCTGCCCAAGAGTTCTCAGTCCAGCATGCCCTATGACAGTAGAGGAATCTTTGGTCTTTACATGTCATGGAGTCTAGATCATGTAACATTACCAAGCAAAGTTGGCCCTTCAGGAACTATAAACTTTGATGAAGGGGAAAAGAAAACCAAATGGTGAAATAAGTCTTTTAGACTAAGGCCTGGTCTGTATTTAAAATTTAGGTTGACCTAACTAAGTTGTTCAGGCCTGTGAAAAACATTATACCTTGAACACAGTAGTTAGGTTAACTTAATCCACACTATAGCTGCATTGAAGTAAACAGAAAAATTCTTCCATTGAACTAGCTAATGCTTCTTGGACAGATAACTTGCATCAGTGGAAACACCCATTCTGTTGCTATAGGGCAGTAGTCACCAACCCTTCAATCCTGGAGACTAAGCCAGTCAGTCACCATTTCTGGACCACTGAAATCCAGGCTGTCTGCCAGATACAGGCTTGTCTCTGTGCTCCCTTAGGGAGAAGGGGACACTGTCTCTGTAAGCTCTGCATACCTGCAGCTTCCACTGTCAGGCTCCTAGCCACGAGGCCCTGTGAGGACAGTGCTGAGGATGAGGACAGTGCACAGAGACATGCTGCCCCCTTCCCCTGAAGGGGAGCGCACAGACATGCCTGTAGCCGGCTGCTTCTGGGAGTGACATAGGGCCAAGGCAGGCAAGCAGCCTGTCTGAGCCCTGATGGGCTGCCAGCTCAGAGCAGCCTGTTAGTGCCTCCCAGCTGCAGCCTGTACCTCATATCCCCTCCTGTATCTGTCCCAGCCCTAACCTTCCCACCCACCAGAGCCAGCAACACTGGCTCAACACTGGCTCCACCTAAACACTGCCCCAGCCTCAAATCCCTTCCCACACCGAAACTTTCTCCCAGAGCTTGCATCCTTCAGTCATGGCCCAGAGCCCACAAACCCTGCCCCAACCCAGTGAAAATGAGCAAGGGTGGGGGAGAGTAAGTGATGGAGAGAGAGAGGAGAATGGAGTATATGGGGCTTTGGGGAAGGGACAGAACAGACCCTGGGTTGCCCTGAAAAGTAAAAAGTGACCTTGGGGACAAAAAATTTGGAGACCACCACTGTCAAGAGTCTACATCAGATCTTCCTAAAGCGTGGCATGAGTACCACTGGCGGTATATGGCTGAAAATAAATTACTTAAATAAAAATAAATTACTTAAATCAGGAGATAAGCTCTAGGAGAAAGGGGTATGCGGATTAAGCCAAAGTCCCAAAGGAGGTATGCGAATGTTTTAAGTTTGGGAAACAGTGGTGCTGCTGTAGGAGGTGTAGCGTGTTAGCATACCTGAAGAAGAAATGGTATACAGAACAAAACACGTAAAGTCTACATAGATAGGGTAGAAAGGAGGAGGAGCAACAGAGTATGGAAAATTACTAGGTCTCGTGACACACCATGACAAATCATTAAGTAGTTGTTCCTAGACAGCTTGCCTCATATTATTAATGCCTACACCAAGTCAAAAGCTTTTGGTTCAGATAGAACAGATTTTTAAAGAGTGTGGGTGGACTTCAAGCTAATAAAGTGTAACAAGGAAGAAGGAGCCTTTAAAATCTAGAAGGGAATTCCAGGCTTACCTATTTTCTAGTTCTATTCTGAATCCTGTTATAGTCTCGACTTTCACAGCTTTCTTGGCAAAAAGAGTTCCAGAGATCAACAACATGTCATGTGACAAAATACCTCCTTTTATTCCTTTTAAACTTACTACCTATTCATTTCCTTATGTTGCAAGAAAAAATAAGAATCACAAAGTTTCACTGTTTTTCTTGTATTATTTGCCCCCTAAGAAGCTCTTCCTTTGTTTCAGAGGTGGGGAGTGATGTTGATGAATTTATAGTGGCCAGATTGAGAGCATACTCAAGAACAGATGAGGTGTTTTTTTTTTTAAAATTGTGTAAGTACTTAGGAGCAACCCTCCTTTCCCCTAGCTTTTGCATCAGTAGAAGGTAAGGACTTTAGAGGAGCAGATGCTGTCTTCCAGCTGTGACAACAGTGCCTAGTATATTAACTCTGCCAAACAGAAGTAACTTACTGTCCTGGAATCCAGCTCCCTGGTGCACCCCCTGCAGCAGTGTTAGGATCTCCCGAGCCGTCTGCTCCAGAGTCTGAACCACTTTCCTGATCTCCTGCAAGTCAACCACACAACAAATAGAGATAGATGGACAAAGAAAAACCTCACGCCAATCCGAGGTAGGCTCGCCTTAGATCCCGATGATACTCTCAGCCCGACAAGCCCATACGAATGTACCACTCATCTCACCCAGCCCCGTGGGCGCACGCCCCCCACCCCAAACCACACCCCTTCCCCACAAACACAGCCTGCACCTCACTCTTTCCTGCCGGGGCGCCTCAATCCGCACCTCACCCAGCTCCGCTGGGCGGGCGTTCCCCACCTCCAGCCTCACCCCTCCCAGCTGTGGACGGCCCCGCCCCGCCCCGCCCCGCACCTCATCCAGCCCCGCCGGGCGCGCAACCCCCCACCCTTCAGCCAGCACCAGCCCTGCGACTGTACAGGTAACACCCCCGGCCGGGCCCTGACCTCTCGGATGTCCTGGTCGGCGGTGAGGACCCCCTGCAGGGTGATGAACATCTCACTGACCGACATGGTGCGCTGCCAGGCCGGGCACGCGGGGAGCTGCGGCCCAGGGGCTGAGACACTCCCGGCGCTGCCTGCGACCCGTCGCCACTCCCGCTCCCAACCGAGACAACCGCTCAGGGACCTTCCAACGCGCACAGCGCAAACTCCAAAACCGCGCGCTGCGGCCGCTCAGGGGTCCTTCTGCAACTCCGGCGCACAGCTGCCTACCCCAACGCCTGAGCCCGCTCCATCACCTCCAAACCCTCCCGCATTCAGCACGGACACTACCGCTTCACCCCAGCGCCAGGCTTCCACATTCCGTGTCGGCACCCCTTCTTCTGAGCTGCCACACTTCCGGCACAAGGGTGCCCTAACCCCTGCCTGAGCCGCGACGCAGGAGCAGCCGTGAGCTATCGGCCGCCCTCCAGGGGTCCTTTCACACTGCCGGCGCAGAGCGGTGCGAGTCACTCCCTGGAACACCCGCCGCGGGAAACGAACGTTGGCAGTAGCGCGAGCGCAGCCTGCAGGGGGGCCGCTGGAGCCGTTTGGGACAGCCCTGGGGTTAGCAGGTCCTTCGGCTGCCGCGGGCTTGGAGAGCGTGTGCAGGCGCGGTGCGCTGCTGCTCCTCGTTTCTCTCTCTCAGGGGCACAGGGCCCCTCCCCCATGCTGACCCGCGCTTTGGCCGGCCTCCCTTCCTGGCCATTGGCGCGGGACCTGTCCCCGCTCGAGAGGTTTCCGTCCGCACACCCCCTGGTGTCCTTACCCCCCACCTTGGCCCAGCATCTCCACCCAACACTTGGCAGCTCCTGGGGTCTGTCTTCATCCCCCCATGGCTGGGAGGGGGGCAGTAGTTCTTCTGCCCCGAGTGTGCGCAGGTGTTAGCCCATGAACAGTGGGAGGGGGGCTTGTGGCACCTTAAAGACTCGCAGTGGTACTCGGGGATTAGCTTGGGGGGACCCACGAACGCTTCTCCTCCCGCTAAATCTGTTCCTCTTTAAGGTGCCCCAGGACGTCCCATCAATGTTCTAGTTTTCCCGCCCCTGGGCAGAGTAAAGGTTATATGTGCTGAGGCAGCTGTGGATGTGCCTCGCCAGGAGAAACACCTGCTGCCAAAGGAGGGTGCCCTGCTAATCAGGTGGACAGCAGCTGAGTCTCTGGTGGGTGGCCCTCTAACTGCTGTGTTTACAGGGAGTGCTGCTTCTCGGACAGCTTCTGCTCTGATATTAGTCCATGGGGGTCTCTCCATCCCTCCCCCATGACAGAGCTGGGACACCAGTGTGCGGACACCAGTGTGCAGACACTGTGCTAGGGGCAGGAGGCTATTTATTACCTCCCTAACTAGGTTTGAGAGTAACAGAGGTAGCCATGTTAGTCTGTACTCCAACAAAACAAAGCAGCAGAAATGCAGTATTTTAAAGACTAACAAAACAATTTATTCGGTGATGAGCTTTTGTGGGACAGACCCACTACATCTGATGAAGTGGGTCTGTCCCACAAAAGCTCATCACCAAATAAATCATTTTGTTAAGTTTGAGAGTAAAGCAGAGAGAAGCCAAAGAAGATGGCTGACAAGCCTTTTACTGTACCAGGTTGATTGGAGGCAGCAGCATTACTCGCTTTCTCCTCACCTCCCACTGCTGGGCTGGGGAGGGTTAGGGCTAGAAAGATCATGGGGTCTTTCTTCCTTCCTCTCCATTCAGGATTGGAGGGTAGCAGCTGTTGGGTGCTCTCACCAATCCCTTCAGAATTCAGGGTGCCGTATAGGACCTACTTGCTTATATTCTACAACCTGTGTCCTTATTTTATTGAGAAAATTATATTACTGTAATGCTGAGGAGCTCCAGTGATGGACTAAGTGCACATTGTACTAGATACAGTACAAACAACAAAAAGAAACTCCATGGCCAAGGTGCTTATAACAAAAGTACAAGCCAGACATCAGATTGATACAGATGGAAGGGAGGACCTATAAGTAAATTGGATGATGCAGTCATCATGGTTAGCACACCAGTGCCTTACCATTGTCAACATTTTTAGAGCCCTGCAGATATTCACAAAGGCCCGCGTTGCTGTCACTGCACATAGATTCTGGATACTGCCCAGGGTTCCACTGCTGGCCCCATGCCTAGAGTCCCACATGCACAGCAGGCAGTTGCCTAGGGCATTAGGTGCCCCAAATTTAGTAATACTCTATGCAGCTCTGTATTTTGTGTAGACCTAAGGTTGGCCCTGGCCTTGAAAACCTGACAGCCACACCCCAGAAGACAGATAGAGGTTGTCTTCTAAAACACAGATTCCAGTCTGTTCAACAAGAGACTTCATTGAGGAGGAGCAAAGAGTCAGGCAAAGGTGGGTTGTGCAAAAGGCTGTCATGCTAAGGCTGCACAGGCCTGGAAGGAGGTCCAGAAGTTTGTCTTCTGTTCACAAGTACAATCAATTTTACAGTAATGGTAGCGGCCCCAGGCTTTTTACCGGTCTTCCAGAAGCTTTGGAAAAGCACAGGCCTCCAACTGGCACCGAGACTTCCTTCAGCTCCCTACTCCTGGGGGATAGTTTGTTATCTCTGTGTCACACTGTCTCGCCTGTCGCACGGGTAGTGCAAGGCCAGACCCGCTCGCCAGAGTGCGCCACGTGCCCGCAGGCAGGATACGGGCGACGCTATCCCCGCTCTGTCCGCCAGAGGTCGCTGCGGCCCTAAGCCTCCGCTCAGCCCCCGACCGGAGTGGGCCGGAGAGCACATCCCGTTGGGGACCCGGAAGCGGAAGTGGTATTGTTTCGCGCCCGGCGTGGTGCCATGTGACAGTGGTATGGCGGCGACAGGGGAGGCGGTGGGGCCGTCGGCCTCTCTCCCTCTCCTCTCTCTGGACCCGCAGCTGCAGCGGCAGTTCCAGGACAAGGTGTTGCGCGTCCGCACCGGCAAGGCGGCCAAGGTGAGTTCGGGTCCCGCACCGGCGTATGTCCGCCCAGCCCGGGTCCTGCGCGGGAGCTACCTTGGGAAGGGGCGGAGCGGACCCAGGCCCGGACCCAGCCACCCTCCCCCCCCCGGAGACAGTGTAGCAAAGCGACCCCAACACGCACGGGCTGGGCTGGGCTGGGCTGGGCCGGGCCCCGAAGCAGGGGTAGTGGAGATGTTTCTATGGGGACACCTTGTTCAGACCTCCACGTGTTCGTGGTGTGATGGAGAAGATCAAAGCTAGTGGAGAGCTGGTAACGGAGCAAACCGGGAAATCGGTCTGGGCTGCAGCCGGCTGTGTTAGAAGAGTCGCTATGCTGGGACCGGATTGGTAGTCTTCGGGTCCTTGGGCTTCAGGTGCGTGAATGGTCCTGTGTCTTTAATGTTACCTGTATTTTTTATATTCACAGCATGAGAAGCTGACTCCTGGTGTCATTTATATAGGGCATCTTCCGAGGGGCCTTTATGAGCCACAAATCCAGGAGTACTTCAGCCAGTTTGGAACAGTCACCAGACTTCGGGTTTCAAGAAGTAAAAAGGTAAAAATAACTGTTTGGCACTGTCTGGTTTCCTAACTGCCATTATTACTGGCATTTTTTTTATTTGTTCCATAGTCTCACATTACTTCTAATGGGGAAAAAGTATTAAATGAAATACTGGACAGAGGCTATTTGCATGATGGTGTGTTCACCTGCTTGTCCAGCAGCCAAGCTGCTCTCAGGACCTTCCTGCTAGCTCTGTGTGTGTGTGTGTGTGTGTGTGTGTGAGAGAGAGAGAGGGAGGGAGGGAAGTGCTAATGTCAGGGTGTCCCTCTGCCCAATACCCCATCTCTTCAGGGCAGGGGGAGACACAGGAGTGTTGCCCCAGTCAGAAGTAAGAAAGGTGGTCAAGACAAATGCTCCTCAAAGAGAAGCTTTTCCTAAGATTTCTCATGTAGCTAGCTCATGTCTTTTCTTTCCCCATCCTGCGATACCCCACTCCCAGAGTTTATCATATACCCCTTCTTTGTGTCACATGGTGTCCTTGCCTCACATACACACACTATGCTGCATATACTCTCCCAGTCTCTGTGGAAGAGCACCATGCACAAAATCAGTGTCTGTGTCAACGCATACACTCTCTTACCGCAAACCCCGCCTCAGCTCTGCCCCCTTCTGCTTGGGGCCTTGCCTTTTCTGGGAGCCTGGAGTTTGCACCTACTGGCTTCCCAAAATTCATAGAGTGGTGCCCCTGCAAAAATCATTGTCTACCCCTGTTCCAGAGGCTGATTGAACTTTGGTCAGGGACTTTAAATCATTTAAGTTACTTTGAGTCCAGCTCTGATTACTGATGATAAATGTATTTTGAAGTCTTACAAGCAAAAAGTTATTGGTTCCATCCATTTTGTAGCCTAGAGGGAAAAGAATTGCAGTTACTGTAAATGTGGTCCTTTCAGAAAAGGTTTGAGATAAATAGGCAGATGCTGTGAGGAAGTTTTCCCTGGTTCTGTGGATAAACAGAGGTCCAACGCTGATGCTTTAAATCTAGGTCCTTTCATCAGAAAAAAACACACAAGTGAGAATTGTTCTCTGAGTACTTTAAATGCATTACACAGTTGATTGAATGTAACAGAGGAGGGTCAATGGATCTTGTACATCATAGTCTAACTTTGCCCTAAGACATGCACCGTTTACTGAGTTTACTGGAAGTTGCATTTCATAATCTCAGAACTATGACCCTTGAAAGCCTGAAAAAGAATCTAGTGTAGTTCTCAGTCTTAGTGCATAAGCATAATCTAGATTTCTGATACCACTGTCATTGTTTGGCAGACAGGAAACAGCAAAGGCTATGGATTTGTAGAGTTTGAATCTGATGAAGTTGCTAAGATTGTTGCAGATACCATGAACAACTACCTGTTCTGTGAAAGACTGCTAAAGTGTGAGTATTGGGACTTTGGTGGGCATGTGAATGTCAAGGAAATTTTGCATTTTCATGCAAGGAACTCTTCCAAGTGAATATCACCAATTCTTTTTTCCGTTCTCTGTTCCCCACATGTGCATTCCTTACAGTCTTATAAGTGCTAAGACTGTCTAAGATTTCCAGAGGGATCCCCATCTCCATTTGAAATTTTTTAGGGGTTCACAAATGAAAAAAGGTTGAAAATCACTGCCCTCTGAAGCATCTGTCTCTGACAACTGTTATAAAAGGGATACTGGGCTAGATAAACCATTTATCAACTTCATGGTCATGTATCACAGACCATAAATTTTGATGTCTCTTTCTTCCTGAGAGTGCCCTATCAAAGGGGATTTGAAAATTGGTAAATTTCATGTTTACATGTCTGATTGGGCAAGGTAAGGGCAAGATTTGTCCCTCCCCTTCAAACTGCTCTGGCAGTGGGGAGGGGTCCAAACCAGACCCACTTCTGGGTGCCTCCCCTGCTGCAGGATGCTGTCTGGAATTGGGCAGCAGCCTGAGATTCCTTCAGCTGGAGGAGGCTTGTGGAGTTGGATCTTACCTTCCCTGTGCTGCTGGCGGTGCCTCATCAAAGGGGACTTCCTAGGTCTAACTGGGCAGTGGAGGGACAGGACTTGTCCATCTCCTGCACAGGTGCTAGGGGTGAGGAGAGGTCAGACATTCACTTCAGGGTGCCTACCCTGCTGCAGAATGCTGTCTGGGACTGGTTGGCAACCTGAGTTTCCTGCAGTTGACTGCAGGGTACAGGGGCTGCAGCGCTTTCTGCAGCTGTGGAGAGGGAGAGAGTCCTGACCAGCTTGGAAGGGACAATACTAACAGTGAGGATGCCCTGGCTGAGGTGCTCCCAGCTGCACAGGGAAGATGAGACCCAATTTTATCTCTTGGAACTGCCTGTAGTTTCATGAAGCTCTGAAGGCAGCACAGAAATAAGGGTGGCAACCCCGTTACCTCTGCCCCTCCAATCTCCTTTTGGGTCAGGACCCCACAGTTACAGTACCATGAAATTTCAGGCTTAACTAACTGAATACATTAAATATACCAGTTTTCAAATTCTTGATTGTGAAATTGGGCATAATGAACCATGAACTTGGTAGGGCTTGAACTGTTGGTCTAACCCAGTATGGCCTGTCTTACCTTCTCAACTGTTGATTTTGTATGATCTGCTTTATGACACAGGTGAATTTGTGCCACCTGAAAAGGTCCAAGAAAACCTTTTCAGAGGCAGTGAGAGGACATTTAGGAAGCCATCACGTCCGGCAGTCAAGCGATATAACAAGAAACGAACACCCCAAGAGAAGGCCAGGATGACATTGAGACTACTAAAAAATGAGAAACGGTTACGAAAAAGGCTGGCTGAGAAGGGAATAGATTATGACTTTCCTGGATTTGTAAGTAGAGTCTCTCCTGGTTGCTTGGTCAAGTAGTAAATTGCAAGTTTGCGTGTAAGACTGTGCTAAATAGGAGAAAGTGTTGCATCCATTATAAGTGACCAATCTAAAAATATTACATTTAATATGGAAAATGGTGCAGAGACTAAATCACAATGAGGACAGCATGAGAGCTTGTAGAAATCATACAGTGGATTGTGTGTTCTACCAGACTTGGAGTGTGTCTGAACTAAGGACCTTACAGTGGCACAGCTGTATCACAACTGTGCTGCTCTAGGATTAGTAAGCCACTCTTTGACAGGAGAAAGGGGTGGGTTTTACAGCCTGACTGACAAAAGCAGTAGTTCTTACTTTTTCTTTCTGAATTGAAGGTAGAATAAATGGTTTGCTCAAAGTCACCCTGGAAGGCTGTGGCAGAGCAGGGAAGCCAAGTAGTCCAAAGTATAGTAAAATGTAAGGAATGTGCCAGCAGGAACCCAGTGCTGCTGAAGGCTAGGAGGAATGTCTCCCCCAGAGATCATTTGCATGAGAATGCAAAGGTGTGCATATGTGATACCTTGCAAAAAAAGACTGATGGGTAGCTAGGAAGCAATCAAAAATGTAACCCTTCTGCTGGAAGGAGTTGGCAGCAACCAGGGCTGGGTTCAACATCTAGGGGTTCCTTTTCATCCATCTCGCACAGAACCAGCTCAAGTCCCCACCCAGTAGCCTGGGAAATTCACACACCCCTGGCGCCCCAGAGTGGCAATGCTTCCCCTCTCGCAAGCACAGACTTGAGTGTAGAAAAGAACATTTAATAAAAGAGGCAGAAAGGTCGATTAGCATAATCTTGGGAACACACCACACCCAGAGTTCATAACCAATCCTCAAGTAACTGTCCCAGCTCAAATGCATTGAGCAATGTCCTTGGCCTCTCAGGCTCACCAGTCTAATACTGTAAACAGGCAATCCACACACCCAACTTTCTCCATACCCCAATTCAAACGCCCCGCTTACAACTCGGTCCAGACTGTGCGGGCCCTGACATCTGCCACTGATGCATTCCCCCATGGAAGCTGAGACAATGCCACCTTTGCGTCGGTCCGGCGTTCTTCTTGATCCTTGCCAGCTGCTGCACTGGCCGGCTGCTGGTTGCACAGTCTGTCCGTTTGCTGCTCCTTCTGGAGCCAGTCCGCCAGTCACACCATCCGTCTGCTGCTCCTACCAGCCAGCCGCCGGTCACGCCATTTGCTGTGGGTTTGGCCTGAGGCAAAACCCTGTGATTTCAGCTCTTAGAGGCCTCAGCTGCCACCCTGTGATTTCAGCTCACAGCATCTACCACAGTAGCGTCTCATACAAGATACAAACACTAGTATCCAGCTCTATCTTTTAACAGGTGGGATGGGCTAGTCAAACCAGGCTTATAGCTATATGACCAAGGCTTAGGCAGGGCCAAGGCACTCAGCTAGCTGGTTCAACAAAACCTCATTGCTTCCTTGCTACCCATCAATCTTTGTTTGCAAGGTATCACATATGCACACCTTTCCATTTTCATGCAAATGATCTCTGGGAGACACATTCCTCCCAGCCCTCAGCAGCATTGAGTTCCTGCTGGCACATTCCGCATGCGTGTGTGCAATCCAGAGTATAGTCCTAGGCTAGCAGTGGGATGAAAGTCTTAAATATTGCAGGTCTAATCATATATTGTTAGTAGACATATTAATGTACCATAAGGGTTCTCTTATTTCTGTGACTGTAGTGGAGATGTACAGTAGAACTCCGAGATACACACACTTGTGCTTATTTCAAATTAATGAGACTTGGAGTGGCAGGGAGCTGGGGCCTAGCTCCAGACTGCCTGGCACCAGCTCCCTGGCACTCAGTTGCTGAGAAGCTGACTAGCTGCTGCCTGGCTCCCACAAGTGCAGAGGAGCTGGGAGCCAGGAGCCAGGGTGATGCCTGGTTCCTGGCTCCCCCTGACTTGCATGAAATTTGAGTTATGCAAGGTTGCACAGGAATGCAACTCGGGGTTCTGCTGTACACCAAATCACATTCCTTGACTTGTGTGGCATGATAGGTTAATTCACTGGTTCAGGCATAATAGTTAGAGTAACAATTTTATAACCAAGGGAAAGAAGCCTGTAGGCTATGTTAAGAGAACCTCAATAACTTCGCATTAAAAGGCAATTTTGTGTAATGAACTCTTTGACCTATTTGTTTTCATAGGCCGCACAGATGCCTCAAAAGAAAAAAAATGTTTCAAATTCCAGCTCGAACCTGAACGTATCTGTGAACAGCCAGGTAAAATCCAACTGATCTCAGTAGGTTTTATGCAGTCAAATGGCACAAGCATGTGTTCTTAGAGACACATGACTGGTTATTTTGGTTCCCTGTGTTTCTTGAGCCTATTTCTATGGCGTCTGTTGTGCAGCTCAGAGACTGACTTTGCAGTAATAACAGTTGCAGCGTGAGTTAAAGTATATATTTCAGAATGGAAGGCAGCATGTGCTGTCTTGGCAGCAGCAGAGGTCTTTAGTTTTGTCTATATTGGAAAATTTTACCAACTCTTAGTGATAAGAATGCACTAAATGTGGCTTTTTATGCTGCCTGTGCATCCTGTCTCAATGTCCTCAAAATGCACACTGCACCAGGGGAGAGGCATCCCAGTGTCTTTCAGAGCAATGTCTGGCTTCACGTTTACACTCGGTATACTGTAGGATACCTTCATTCCTCTAAAAGGACTGTGGGAATTTGATCTGGAGTTCCACAGTTTCCTGTTCCATCCCATTTATTTACTGCTCTTTTTACATGCTGTTTTCAACTTGTCTCCAAAGGAGAATGAAACAAAGCAAACAGCTGCTCAGCTCTCTTCTCCAGCCAGTGTTAGAGAGAGTTGCATTTTGACAATCATCATTGCTGGATGACTGTTCATACTTGCACTAGCACTGTGCCAACAGATAGTTTATTTCACTTGAAAAAATGGCAAAATAGTGTGTTTTTCAGCAAGACTCAAAATTATGTGTGAATGGGAAGCCTGGGCCAACAGAAGGAAAGTTCTGCTAGTAAAACATTCTAGTGTAGACTAGGCCTGGCAGTCTGCTAATCAGGTATAAAATAAGCTAAAAGATGTCGGGAGTTGCCATCAGTTTTGTAAAACAAGTAATTGTGGTTAGAAAGGGAACATTCCCATGTGTGAGATTTCATACCTTTGAGTCAAAAAGCCTAAAGAACACTGAGGTTTCACCTACTGCTTAGCAATGTCAGAACGAGAGTTATGGACGCAGCACCTGAGCCATCTCCATTTAAATGCACACATGGAAAGATCCAGCTGTGTGTGTGTGTGAGGGGTTGGGCTGTCGTTTCGATCCACATGAAAAAGGTGTCATAGCAGGTAACTGCTGTGTGGTGACTGGGTAATTCGGTGGGGTTGGCTTGGCTTTTGTGAAAAGAGCAGAGCCAACTATCCGAGGGACTTGTTAAATAAGAAAATTGAATGCATGGAAATATGGGTTATTTAATATTGTCTTTGTGATTTGGAAAATGTTAATTTTTACTCAACTGTGGATTTACAAGGGACCAATATCTCTGGTCCTTAAATGTTTCTTCATTTGTTATACCTTCTGTTTATCCATATTTTTGCCTAATTTTTTTCCTTAGTTCTCTAAGTCAAGGAGTAATTGTCTTAATGCCTAAAAACTAGAGCAACTCATGTAATTTGTTCAGGGGAATAAAAATGACTGTAATTGGTATTTCTCTGGCACCATTGCTAAAACACATGGATCTATTTGTACAATCAATTTAAAAAGCTTTCCAGTTCAGAAATCATTCTCACTTGATATCTTCTGGCAGTTGTTCCACGTGTAGGGAATCAGGCAGGAGATGGATTTGATGCCACCCAGGACATGTCTGTTAGGGAAGATGTCCCACTAATGGTAACTTCCTTATTTGATTTATCTAGGACCTAACCCCAGCTTGTACGCCAACAGCACTAGAGAATTGGAAATTGCGAGCAGCTGAAAGTGATGAAGATGAAATAACCTTCAGATTGCCTCCAGCAAGTGTAAAGAGTCCTGCTCAAAAGACCAAGAAGAGAGTGAAGCTGCAGAAAAAAATTAACCCAAAGAAACAGAAATAAACAAAGTTGGAGCCTATGTAGCCAAGTTTTTCTTAATTGCAAAGGATGTTTGCAAGCTGGAATTTCCTTTGGTTGTTACTGACTCTTGTTCATTCTTGCCTTGACTAGAACAGTGGTTCTCAACCTCTCCGATATTGGGGGCCCTGTCCATCTGGTCCAGAGGTATTCCCACTAAATAACAAGGGAGAGCAAGCTGCAGCCCCACCATGTGAAAACAAATGCTCAGAACTCTCTCTAATCCATGTCTGTTAATCAGTGTAGATGAAGTTTGTGTTTTAACATGACCACTGTCACTTGGAAGTAGCTCTTTAATGTCCTACTGTTCTCTCAATAGAACAGCAAGGAAATCAAACCTATCTTTGCGAGCTAACTGATGGCAGTATATGTAACATTCCTAATTCATATAGGGATATCAATTTTGCAGAAACGTTTTAGAAGTACATTGTGACTTTCAGTAGCAGTGCTTGTATTAACAGGATGAATGCTTTTTCTACATTAATGGCGTATTCATCTACATGAAGAGACTAATTTAGATGGTGTTGCAGTTTGCTGCACAATGGACCCCAGATCTCCTGGCCTCCAGACTTGTGCTTTTACCATTTAATACCACTTTATCACAGCTGTGTTTAGAAAGGCACTCTAACCCCACACATCTTCAAAGCTTGCATTAGCTTATATGCTGCTCTATTACCATGCCAACCAACAGAGAACGATTTATTAATTGCACCTGCCTTTGTCTCTTCTGTGAGCTTGCAGCCCTGTTTGCTGACTTTAAAGGAACTTTGAAAGTGAAAGAAAACATTAGAATTCTGTCTTCCATGTCCCATAAGTGGAATAACATGGAAAAGTAGGATAGGGTTTTTTCAGGTGACTTCTGGCTAGAATGCATGTGATGCTGGAGTCATTGAAATGTCCTGCTTTAAACCTGTTGCACCCTATTGATGAGTTCTCAGTGAGAATGGTCACATTCCTGCTGTTTTGTGGGTGATCTGGGAGTAATACCTATTTTTAGAGACTGGGGTTACAATACAAAATTGAGGTATATTTCTATCTTTGCTTGTCTGAGTGCTTTACACAATTGACTTAGGTGCCCTGTGCCTTAATTTTGCCATCTGTAACATGAGACTAGCTGCTTCTGGGGTGAAAAGAGTCAAGTTCATGGTTTTTTTGTGTGTTGATCTTTATAATTTTGTATTTATTACTGATATATAAACTGAGCATCTCTGTTCTAGACTTGAATGGGGAGGCTGATTCTTGAATTAATGACTTGTCTCACTCCTGATTTAAGGTTAGAGGGTCTGAGGCTGGCTTTCATTCTGCCAAAGAATGAAAACATGTTCTCATTACATCTGTCACAGATGACTTAGAGAACTTCAAATTGACATACTAGCACTACAATGGCATAATGTACTGGTCATGTCCACACTGACAGATCAGGGCTATGCCATTGTGGCGGGACTCAGTGTAAAACCTTGGCAGAAGTGTTTTTGAGGCAGTCTGTTTTAGTTGTTCCAAAGTCCGGTTTGGAATCAAGTGGAGACGTTGTAGGAGATTAAAGCGGAGTCAGTCTTTTAGAAAGTGACCCTTTGACAATGCACTCAGTATTTCATTTTGTTTAATACAAATCTGAGTCTCACAAAAATCAGTTCATGTTTCACAAACCTCGAGCTTTTATTGCTTGAGAAGAAACACTCCTGTTGCAGCAGCATTGTTGGCCGTAGGTCAGGTTTGGCATGAGATTTCAGATGAAAACCTGGTTCAGACTAATGGCCAGCACACCTGACTAGCCACTTACATCTCTCACTACTAGTCTGTAAGATGCTACAGGACTGCTTGTTTTCTCTGGCTATTGTGGGACTTGCCTAGCAGGAGAGGGGAAGTTTGATCAGTTTCCTGGTTAGATCAATCCTCACTTCGCCATCTTAAGATTTAAATCATGAGAGTTGGGTGTGTATAATGTGACTAAGGTCAGATAATTTGCCTTCTTCTCTGATCAAGGAAGCAACTTGGCTGGGTGTGACTTTGCTTCAGAGGTTTTGTTTTCTTGGGCACAATGTGACTGGGGAAATTTGTTTCAGTCTGGCACAATCACATTCTGTATATCTTCTTTAACAGGAGTGTCTTGGCGCCCTCACAAAATGAGATACACCTTTCCGAGACTGAACACCCTCATTAGTGCAAAAGGACTTGTTTTGCTTGCACAATAAATTGTTTGATGTAGCTATATATTTTTAACTGGTTATACAGGTAAAGGTTTGAACAGTCTTGAAGTTAAAATTGGGAGGCAGAATCTTGTGCATTGCCAAACTGCAAGGTAATAGTCCACTAGTAACTAAAGATTTTAAATGGGATTTATTTAAATCAATAGTAATCTGTTTTAAATACAGCAGCTGGCTTGCGAAGGACCTGCAATCTGCCACAGCTGTTTTGTACAAAAGGTGCAGATCTAGTTTATTCATTCTGTCCAGGTCACCTTTAAAATGCTTATTCTTAATCGTAAATATTTATTTAACAACGATTTATGAGATCCTCATAGTTTGACCGCCATCTAACAAAGTGTAAAGATTCAAGAAATTTACAAACTAACTGCCTATTATGTTTCTGAGCAGTATTTAGAATCAAAGGCATACTTAGCAAGCTGGTGTTAGTCCTTCAGATTCTTTAAAGAACTTTCTAACATTGGATGGCAGTATGTTTCACTGCTGTGAAACAACGTTTTCCCTCCCTGTTGATGAACAGAATGGGGGAATTCCCAGTGAATGGTCTCCCACGATCAAACGAAAGAAACTAACAAAAGGTTCTAGTATCTAGGTTCTGCTAGATCTGATTGGTCTGGCTGGTAACCGGGCTTGGTACTTAGGCTCTCTACAGGAACAGGCCGGCAGTCTAACGTTGTAGTGGCCCGATCTCGCAAAAGTCGTAATGGGCCTTAACAAAATCATGCACTGCTTTTCATCAAAAGGACTTTGGTAGTAGAAATAGTACTCATTTGGCCTGATTGACAGAAGGAGCTAAAATCTAGATCTCAGGGTAGCTTTGTTTATCCAACATCCTGCCAGCAAACTTCTCTCTTTCTCTCTCTCCTTCTGCTGTGAGAACCATTTCCCTCTGGAATCACGTTCAGACATCTCAGCCTCTCTTTCAAAGCCTGGTAGTGCTTGGTCTGCCCCCCTGCCTGTTTGATCTCATAGCCCATATTCCATTCTGCATGCCCTGGGCTCTGCAATTTCATTTTCCCCAAGGACCAGGTCTATGTTTGCTGAAATTAGTGAGAGCTTTGCCTTCTCCTATAAGTGACTCTGGCTTTTTATCCTATCTAGTCCCATGTGCCATGCTTTGGGATTCAGCTAATCAACCTCATTCTTCAGAATCCCTTTCCAAGTCCCGCTCCTTTAAACTGAACTTCTTCCAACTTTCCTTTTGGATATCCATTCTGCATTTACACAAATCTCACCAAAGAGAACTCCTGAGACCTGGGCAGGCAGTATAATAGAGCTCTGTACTCAGCTACTACTGTGGCCCTCCTTCCTGCTCCCTTTGTCCTTGCTTGCTGTTTTGAATCTAAATTTACAGCATAAAATCCACAGGGCAGGGATGCAGCATTATCATCATAAGGTACCATGCCTGCTTATGATGCTGTGTAAATCGCACTGGGTAATAATAAGCTTGCAGTATCCGTGCTTTGGAAGTGAGTTCACTAGAGCAGGCTGACTTGATGATGGGGGCTGTTTTTAGGCTGACTGAGTTATTAATACACAGCTCTCCCAGGCTGTGCACTCGAGCAGAAATTTGGACACCTGACACTTACCAAACATAGTTTCCGTAACAAATGGACGGACGTGCTGTGTCATGAGTTGTTTCCCCTCTTGCAGGGATTTCATGCTGTGAACTTTACAGCACATTGGCTCATTTGTTGCAGTCAAATGCACAGCTCTTCCCTCAGTCAGAGAACGGCTGGGATTCTTGGGGAGATGGGGTATTTATAGGGATTGGTGACAGGCTGCTGTGTGCAAGTTATGGATACTGTTGCACTGGCTTGGAGTGACTCAGGTAGGATACTGCAGTCTGCACACATACACAGTACTGCTGGCAGAGGCTCTCAAAGCCAAGCCTGTTACGCCTGTGAAGTATTCTCTCCCTTCCAGGTACCCCAAAGTGCAGGCAGCACTAGGAGCCAATAGTGTGGGGCCCTGGCTGAATAAATAATCAAGTAATGCAAATAATCAAGCCATGTGCTCTCTTGCTCCAACCCCCTGAACAAAGGGCCCTGTATTGGTCAGTGTCATACCCAAGCCAGGAAAGTGGGGTTCTGTATAGCAAAGGGGCAATTTCCTCTTAAATTCTGATGGATTACAGCAGACACAGGGATGAGGAATAGAATAGGCCCTGGCCACACCCTCATTTGACGTGATGGTGCAGCCCAGGGGTGGCCAACACTGGGGCTCTCGAGCCACATGTGGCTCTTTGCTCAATGAAATGCAGCTCCTGTTCAGAGTTGTGCACCCAGACTGCTCACTGCTGCTGTGTGCATGTGCCCCAGCATCAGGAGGGAGAAGTGTGCGGCTGTGGTGGCAGTGGCTCCAGTGAGACCCAGGAATTGGGTTGGAGCAGGGGTGTGCGTGTGTGTGCATTGAGTTAGTGGGATGCTGGGGATGCCTGGCTCTGGGGGCAGGGTGGGTGCATTGGGTTACAGCAGGCGGCTAGGGCTGCCTGGCTTTGGGGGAGGTCATTGAGCCATGTATTATATATTAATTTTTATCTATCTATAGGAGTATGTAATATCTGTCTGTGGATGGATAGGTAAATATATATATAATACATAGCTCTTTGCACTCTATCCACAGCTATTTTGGCTCCTAGTCACTAACTGGTTGGCCACGCCTGGACTGTTAACCCTAAGCTCCATGGCTGTCCCTGAGTGCTCCTGTCTGCGTATTGCATGGCTGAGAAGGGCAGTGCTGCAGAAGAGGTATGGGTTCATGGCTCTCCTCCACAAATCAAACTGTTTAGTTTCTAGGTCGCTCTGGCCAGTAATGTGTAATGAACCAGCCTCCTCCTCCTTTTACTAAGCCAAGTGAAAGCTTAACAAAGTAGACGAGAGTAAAGTGGCGAAGATAAGCATTTTCCCACACACAGGGCAGGTAATGTTGAACTGCTCTGGACCGAGATTAAAAATGTGGAAGGGCAGCAAGAGATGTCAGTTATGTAGCTCACCCTGAACTGGGATGACTTCCGTGGCCACCCGCTGATTACTGTGGAACTGATGGTCTGCCAGGAACCACGCAGTGCTTCCATGGACCATTCAGCACACAGATCGCCTGTTCAGGGAAAGGATGAGCTGAAGAAATGCTTCAAAAAGATCAAAGCAGAAACCATGACACTTGATTCTAGCAGGGGGCCCAGGAGGAGAAAATGCTGCTTTCATTATGATACCAGTTTCTAAGTTGTTAGTCTTTTAAAACAAACAACTTTATTTTGTGTCACCTCCCCAAAAATACTATACAGTGTGAAGTAATTTAAGTACAGAGAGAAAGTGTATGCAGTTGCAGGGGAGTGAGAAGTTCTGCGGTAAAGGCAAGGGAGAAAAAGAGTTTAACTGAGATTTGAAGAGCTAGAGTAAATGAGACGGTGAAGCCAATCAAGGTGGAAAGAGCTGCAGAGAAGATACTTGCACCAACAGCAGCAACATGTATGAAGGAGTAGATGGTGTAATATGTTGACTTGCAGTGCATAATTCAACCACTAGATGCGTATTGGGTATGCAAAATTTCAGAGAGGGTGTGGTTCCTGGTAAATAACCGAGACAAAACTGGAACTCAAGCTGTGTAGAAGCCTGTTTGCTTGTCTGTATTTGTCTTTAACAGATGCTTCCTGATTAAAGCAGACTGATTTCATCTATCATGACAGCTGGGAGGCTCTTCCTCCAAGAGCAGAGTAAGACACGTTCTAGATTTGCTGGAGCAAGACCATGGAGAAGTGTACAGAGGAAAAGGATAATATTCAGGGATACCAATGGGGTCCCTCCGCCCTACCCAGAGCTTGGTGAAGTCTAGCTCCAGCCCTCATGATATGTAACTGGGATATGCAATTAATAGGGAGCTGAGGATGGGGGTGATAGGGTCAAACATCTTGGTATGGCAGGGTAGGCAACAGCATTTTGTACATGCTGCAATCTAGAGAGATGGCACGTGGGGAATTGTGGTTCTAAAGGGTTTGTTACAGTTGCTAAGGGATTGTATAGATCCCAACCCTCCATTTACTGTGAACAAACTCCCTGTCAGCAGAACATTTCTAATAACATAGGCCATGGGTGGAAGAGGTCTGCAAAACAGGAGACTTATGTGCCGCACCCTGTTTAGTTAGGGGTCTCCCCTTGGATGTGTGGCCCTTAAGAGGCACCCAACTGCTACAGGCAGTGGTGATGCAAAGCTGCTATTGTTGGCCTGCTCCTTTCCCTTTCCCACATACCATACTGCCTTCTAAAAGGGACCGACCAGGAGATAACATCATGCCCATGCTCTGCTGTCCACACTGGATGCAGATACAGTTCTGGATCCTTGTCAAGTTCGTAAAGGCCTGAGTGGGGTAGGACTCAAAACCTTATCACTTATCACCAAGGTTTGCTTTAATGGGGAATTCCAGTAACCAGAAGTGACCCCTCTGTTGAGGTGACTCTAACCTCATGTCTAAATACAGTGACATTTTCATACATTTGTCCAGCTCAGTAAGATCACTTCCCAGAAGGCTAGGTGCTTACTAGTATCTTTGTTCCTCTCCCAAACCTCAAAAGTCAATTGGCAGAAGCCTTTGATTTTTCCTCACTCTACTTGGTGTCTACTCTGAGACACCAAGGGCCCCATTTTCCCTTTCAAACATCTCTTCCCAAAACAGCCTGGCACTGATGAGACCCTGCTTTACCTAGCAGACTTCTGCAGCTTATCCACAAAGCAAATGCTCTCCAAAATCATTGGACGGACCACCTTCATCCGCAAAACTGCACCTACATGTGAAGTGCCCATCCCTTGGCACTAGGCCACATTGTTAAATAGCTTTATGTTGGATGATGGATGCTCCTGTAGACTCGTTTATAGTGTTGCAGTCTGAGGGCCTCCTGGTCAGCCCCTTTTAGAAGGCAGTATGGTATGTGAGAAAGGGGAATGAGCAGGCCAATAATAGCAGCTTTGCATCACCCATCTGCAGCAGTTGGGTGCTTCTTAAAGGCCACACATCCAAGGGGAGACCTCTAACTAAACAAGATGAGGCCCTCTTTCAACAAAGCACATACTTAAATTTTAGCATGTGCTTAAATTTCATGTGAGTCAATGGGGCTTATACAAGGGCTTTGTTAACGGGGCCCCCAAATGTTTGAGATACTCCTAAAACAACCATCCAGAATTATGATAATAAAGGTTGTTTGCATGACTTTGTGCTAAACAGGAAGACAGGGTCTTACTAATTGATCAAGAAAACCCTCATTCTATTTTTTGCACATATGGCTCTATCCATAGCAGAGTATGGAAGAGCAGGTTTAAAACTACTGGCTAATTTAAAAAAAAAAAGTAAATATTATTGATTGCACAGTAAAGGACATAAGGTGACCCTGGAACTTTGATGTTTTTCTGTAAAAGTGTCAAATGTCCATTGCAAACATAACCAGCACTAATAATAACTGAGGGAATGGTGTGGTGATTGATGCACAAGGCTGGAAATCAGGACAGCTGTCTTCTAGTCTAAGCCATGCCACAGACTCCTTGTGTGTTCTTGGACAAGCCTAGCAGCTTTTCCCTGGCCGTATTTCCCTATGTGTACAATGGAGAGAGGAAGGGAGATTTCTTACAAAAGTCTGTGGATCTGCTCTGACCATGACTGTTCAATATGCCATTTTCTTACTCAGCAGATCTGCTTCAGAACCACTGAGTGAATTAAACTGCTGCTGCACTTTACTCATTAGCCTTGCAGTGTTATGCTTACAAGAAGCACACAGGAAAAGGGCCCATTCTTTCTTCAAACTGACTGTGAAGAAACCAAGATTTTTTTTCTCTATAAGCTTTTTAGCATTTTTTCCCCACAACTACTCAGTTCCTTCCAGATTCACAGAGTTAATGGCTTGTTCTTTTAAAACATTTGCTTTCCATTCCAAGTGATATTTAAGGGTTTGAATTTCCAATGCCTGTACTTACTGCTTACTCCTGCCACATTGTCTTCAATCCTTCTATCTTTTGCTTGCCTGGACCTGATCCTGTTTTTCTTGCTGAATGGCTCCTTTCCATGGACACAGGCTTTGTTCCATTACCAAGGAGAATGGGCTGGTTCCCTAGCCCCCACACCTCCTGGTCCTTTTTCCTGGGTGAATCTGAATTTTGATTGCTAATCCTTTTAAACACCTCACCACAGGCTTTCCATAAGAGCCAGACTGCATATTCATCTTTTGTGTTGGGGTGAAGGTTTGTAAATCAATAAATAGTTAGCTAATTTGTCCTCCAGGTCTGAAATTGTGTTTACATTAGCTAGCAATTGATCAAACCACCAACTATGTCCAAATTTTGGCAAAATACTTTCAGAAGAGGTAATCTCTTTTACAAATGCCAATTTCTCAGTCTCCTTTCTGGGAGCCTCCTTATAAGACTGCTTACACTTGAACATTTTCCAACCTTTTAATAACAATCCTTCTTATTTGTCCTGCATGCTTAAGACCATGTCACAAGGATGGAAGAGATGCTAAGCTTCTTTCTTTTGGGCTCAATCATGCTACAGCTGAGGGTGTACCACCTTTCAATTACTCCCACCTTTAGGGTCAGAGTGGACTACTAAACCCCTCTCCTTACTTGGACTTGCTATGACCGAGGGTGTGTATACCTTTGAGAATATTTTTTTTGTTGGAGTGAGAAATCTAATTCTCCTTCCCTTCTTTCTAGTGCCTGTAACTCTATGTCCTGGGAGCGAGAAATCTAATTCTTGTCCACTCTTTACCTGGGCTTCTACAACCAGGTGCATGCACATCTTAATAATGGATCAATTCAGTATCCTCAAAATCCTTCTGCAATAAGACCCTTGCCACCACAATTAAACAACATTTTTCTGCAGTATAAACACTGATAGTCTCCTTTTACTACTTTTCCATCGGTCCTCAAAATCAGCGTAAGCCATCTCCCCCTTTTGTAATTCTCCACCAATAATGTTATCCTTATAAGAAGCACATAGGATCTTTTTCAGGGGAAAAGGCAATACGCTGTGTTTATGGAGAATGCAGTAGAAAAGCAGTTTACATATGCTCGCTCTTTCACACACACGCTGTCTTGCCAGTTGATGTTATAGTTACCAGTCTATTGCTCACTTTCAATTAGTTGATCAGGCTAATGAAAAATGAGTCTGGATCAGGACCAGTTTCCTCCAGCCTGGGCTGAGATCTCAGTGGAAGTGGCAGATGAACCCAAATCTGTGACACGACAAGCCTCCTCTTATAACAGAGGTAGCCATGTTAGTCTGTACTTCAACAAAACAAAACAGCAGAAATGCAGCACTTTAAATTAGACTAACAAAAGGATTTCTTTTAAATGTATTTGTTAGTCTTTGTCTTATAGCAGCTTTCTTGGAATCAGTGGATTTTGCAGCCTGTTTGAGAGTGCTTGCTCTCTCAAAGTCTCCTAATGTTTCTTTAAGTTGTTCTTCTATTGTCCCAGTGTGCTGATTCTCATTGATGCCTGTCTTGTACTTTAGCATTGTCAGTGTGCCCACTTCTCACTTTTTCATAATATTCAACAATAAGGGTCTGTCCTGATTCCTTCCTGGAACATCTGATGAAAGTCTTGCATGCACACATTCTCACTCACACAACAATGGGCTTTTATTAGCATAGAGACAATCAGTATTAGAATATCAAGTTAGTTTTAACAAACATCACACTTTTTTACAATCTGAGTTCAATATCAGATACAGGTAAATTTTACATATAACTAAAATAATTTTATACTACAGCAAAACCATTACAAATAGGAGAGAATGAATGCAAGTCTATTCTGGCTCCTGCATCATCTATACATTTACTAACTGAAGGCATGGAAAAGACTTGATTTAACTTTCAAGGTACCAGACTTGGTTTGTAGTGCTGAGAGTTGGAAAAAAAAATCATTTTGTATAAAAGCAGAGCAGATCTGATGAGAAAACAACTGGTGTATTACTCAAGGCCAGTTTTATAAAGGGATCACCCAGAGCAATCAGTTTATTAATTCACGGCTCATGATACACTAAGTACTGTCCACACACAGAGGAAGACTCAGCCCTGATCTACAACTAAAATGTAGGCTGACCTAGTTATGTCACTCGGGGTATCAAAAATTCCCACCCGAGAAACAGTTAAGCCAACCTAAGCCCCAGCATAGACACTATTAAGTGAGTGGAAGGACTCTTTCATTGGCTTAGCTACTGCCTCTCAGAGGAGTGAATTAACTACACCAATGGAAAAACCCTTCCCTCACTGAAGCCAATGTCTACACTATGGTTATGTCTACATGAGAAGCATGTGTTGTCAGAAGGGATTTCCCAGCAAAACGTCTGTCAACAGATTGCGTCTGCACATAAAAGCAGATTGGAAGAGCAAGTCACTCTGTCGACCCTGCAAACAGGGCTGCCCAGTGAACTGGAAGCCCTGTCTGTTGACAAAAGGGCTCTGGAGCATCTACATGGTTCTTTTGTCAACAGGAAACTGTTGAGAACGGTGTCGTACCTGAACCTGGAGAGGCATAATGCTGCTGGCAGATGTGCCAAGTTCTGTTGACACAGTTTTGCTGGAAAAATCCCTCTTGTGTAGATGTAGCCAAAGACACTGCAGTGGCACAAGTCCAGTGCGGTAGCTGTTGTAGTGTCTGTGTTATATAAGCTGCTTCAGTCCCTGCCCCAAAGAGCAAACCCAGGGCAAGCAAATGACAGGTGTGGATTTGTTACACTCTCAAAGCTCTTTACAAACTCTGAGGTGCAAGATGATATGTAAGTGGAAAATATTTATTATTAATACTGTAAGTACATTTTTCACTGTGCCAGATTGGTGTAACATAAGTGAAATTACACCAGCAGTGAATCTGGGTCAATATTAACATTGAAGGCTTCTGGCTTAGTTCTTCCCTCCTCTTGATACAATTGTACAAGATACATTTTTGCAGAGTTAATGCATAAAATAGAGCTAATCCCTTGATATTTATACGAGTTGAAACTGGTATATTTGAGAATTTGTAGCATTATTTTCCATCAACAAATCTCTCACACGATTGAATTCATGCTTCAATTAATTTCTGTGGAAATCTGCAGTTGAGGTGGAGGGTGGTCTAATCTTTGAAAAGAGTCTTAATGCACTAACAGGTTCTCTTGCAGTGCTCAGCATTTTTTCCTTGTCAAGAGCATGCTGCATTTATGACCTTAATATGTCATTTTTCAGGCTGTTTGATATTTGGATGGGGGGAGGGAGGCTCACAAAATAGTACTGTTCTTCAAAGATGAAAACAAAGAGGGGTGTGTGTGTGTGAAAGAACTGAACAGATGAGGGTTTGAAGGGTAGAAGAAAGAAACACAAGTAGGCAGCAACTAAACAAAGCAAGAACAAAAAAATAAATACAACTGAGGAGGAAAATGGAAAGTTACTGGAAAAAAGGAAATGGGGTTAAAGACTGATGAAATGTGAATTTAAAATAATATGAAATAGATTCCTTATTTTGGTCCATAAATTACTCCTTTCTTAGGCAATATGACAGGCTGGAAAAACATAAGAATTCACAGTCAAAATGTAAATACTGGAACTCATGTATACCCCTCATTAACAGGCTACAAAGCCCTTCACCTCTACATCACTGGATTAAATACAGTCCAAATCTGTAGTGAAATTTGTTACTAACAGATACTTGTTTGATGGCCTGTGTGAAATGAGTTTGGTGGGTCTCAGCCCAGAACCCACAGTCCCCACCCCAGAAGAACGCCTCACCCCCACCCTGCCACAATTAGCACTACTGGGCAGCTTTGATAGGACTTCAGTATTCAAAGCTATTAATCTGGCACCTTTCACCAGAATTAAGTTCAATCACACAGCATGGGTATCTGCTTTGTATTACATGTTTTTAACCTAGTTGACAGAACTTGCTGCCCCTCTGCCTAAAGCACACTAACATACATGCTCTCTCTATGAAGCCAATTGCAAGTTGTCCTTAATCATAACCTTCCACTGATTGGATTTTCCTTTTTGTCTGGTGAGTGAACCGAGACTCTGGCAGCCTTCATGTGGGAGTTAAGTGGGTCAGCTGTGTTGTGTTTGTGGCAGTTATCACATGGAAACAGCTCAGTGTATAATTTTGAAGCTTGGCAGGAAAGCTCCAGTGAAGATGTAGAAGTGTGCAGGCACAAACAGCAGGAAGAGCCTTAGATCTGGTCAGTGACAATTTTCATGCAGAAAGGGCACAATGGTGAATTATTAAATTTAACGTAATTCCAAACAGGATAACATTGTTAGCATTTCAAACACAAACCCTCACACCAGGACACAGAGGGAGTATTCTCTAAATGTGGAAACCGAGGCACACAGAAACAATGTGACTCCCCCAACATAACAAAAGAGATCTGTACTGAAGTTGAGACTAGTATGCAAGAATCCTATGTGTGCTCTTCCCTCTGCATCAACCTGCATTCATTTACTTCTTGTTAAGAAGAATTAAATCTTTTCCATTATACAGTAAGATGTGATACCCTTCACAACAAGATGGCAGAGGGTAATGGCCAACCTTAAAATCTTACTAACTTTACCTGGGAAAGTCCTTCTGTTGGACTACTTATATAAAATGTACAAGACCAGACTACTTCCTTGTGGGGATCACTTCACTGGCCTTTGCAATGCAGCCACTTCCTGGGGTAGGGGTGGGGGGAATAAAGTTGTGTGCCAATTTTGGAATAGTGAAGAGTACATTTCTGATTAGATCAGCCACATCGCTATAACTCCTGGGCAGACTGAGCAAAAGAAGGGACTCTTCTATCTCCTGTTTAACAATCAAAAGGGGCAGGAAGGGCAGTTATTCCAATACAATTAATATAAATTGCACACAAACAAAATGCCACCTCTCCCTCATTCTTCACACTAGTTGGAGTCTCTTTCTCCTTTTATTTGAAAGATTAAGAGGAACATCCGCCTTATTCTTCTTTGCTGTCTTTTTCCTGAATACAACTTTCTGTGCCCTTACCGTTTTCCATATGGCCAGCCATTCACAAGCTGAACTGCAGATGCACCCTGGAAATGCCAAGGGTTACAATTTCCTGACCATGTACAAAAATGCATCCCTGCTTGGTAACAGATTTGATCATTTCTTAGCAGGAGGGACTATCTATTTTGCAGCATGACAAGTCATATGGGTTTGATGCTTCTGAGTAGCAGTGTCTTGTAGAAGCAAATATCAAACCAATGCTAGTACCTTCTTGCTCACAAAATCATCATTTGATCTTAACAACTCTCCCAATGGCTGCTCTCTCAAACTTTACTTTTTGGGGGCTGCCTGCTCCAGACTGATTATAGTCTTCTTTCTGCCTAACTGCCTGTTAGGGAGGTAGCACTGGTATGCTTGGATGATAATCACTTCACAGAAGGGTCAAGTGCTCATGCTGATCTGACTAGGTCTCCCAGGATACTGTGATTTGATTAACTGTGAAATGTTATTCACAGACCTGCAAGAGCTGGAATGGAAGCTAGGTTATATGTTACATGACTGGTCAGAATGAGAGGTAGCTGTATTTGTACTCCAACAAAACAGTCTTTAAATGTGCTACATTTCTGCTGCTTTGTTTTGGTCAGAATGAGTCATCTTTGGGCAGAGTACAGAAAAAACAAGATTCTTGATATGATAAAATGGAGATAATCGAAATCCACCTGAAGGCGTTCTTCTAGCTTGGAAAGGGGATTAATGGAACTTCCTTGAAATCCTTTGCACAATACTGATGACTCTTGTCTTAAAGATGATCTGAAATAGGAGAAAGCAAGGTGGGCAATCAGGATGGTGCCTTCCTCATAAGATTAAGAGAGTCACATTTTATATTAGAATTGCAGATCTTGTCCATTTTGAATGATTCTGGGGGAGACTGGACTTGTGTTTCATTAACACCACAAATGGAACCAGAACCCCTGTGGTCTGCACGAGGGAACGAACCTGTGACCTGAGGGGCTCACAGCCACATACTCTACCACATGAGGTAAAAATCCCTTTGTTGGTGGCTGAGGCTGTACAGAAGAGACTTAACTCTCTTGGTGGTCTCTGCCTCTGGGGTTACACTAAGAAAGTTAAAACTGACTAATGGAGAAGAGAAACTATATTTATTCTGATAATATAACCTTGTTAGTTTGGTTAGCATCTATTTCAGATTTGGGAAAAAATCTTTTTGCTCAGGATTCAACATTGTCTCTTTGATTTAAGATTGAATATTCTCCTAATTTACATGGACGAGTCATCTGAAAAGTCTTCCAAGAAAAAGCTAAAGCTCAACTTTTATGATATTTTATAGAAAAAAAAAAGATTAAGTTTTAAACAACCATATAACACCTCTGCAGCAAAAGGGACCCTGAAATCACTTTTGATGGGAATTTGTGCAAACACACTCAAATAAATTGCTAGTGAATAGTTAAAGTGCAGAAAACAGGGCTTGCAGGGCTTGGGGACTTAGGGAAGGACCATATTAAAGTGCTGTTGTAGTTCTAATGGAAATAATTTTGCAGCAGGAATATTTTACATACTATGTGTTATTTATTGTCATCTAGTCTGCAGTTTGATGGGGGAAAAGATAAAAATCCACAAATATATTTTCCAGCTTGAAGCAGAATGTGACAGGGAAGCATTTTCAGGGGCAGAGCTGAAACTAGAAAAAATATGTCTTAAGCCTCAAAGAGAAATTTGTGTTTTTTATAAATATGCATCAAAGAAATATCAAATGTTTTTATGGATCAAAGATCTTAAACAGTGAAAGTTATTTTGAAGATACAGAAAAGCACAAATACTGCAGTGCTGATTGCATATTTCACTGAAGATGGCTCAATGCAGGACATTCTTATTAAACACACACTAATATGGGGAAAAGCCACGTGAGAGACATGGGCATCCTGTCTCTTGGGTTGGCAATACTTAGTCAATTAGTACCCTCATGGGATTAGCTGTTCTCTAGGGAGTGGAAACCAAGCTGTTTTCTCATGATGGTTTCTAATTGTCTGCTTTCAATTTACACAAGCCAATCCATCATTTCACTGTACACATGTATCTCCAGTTTTCTGTAGCTTGTTCCATAGAAAACAGTTTTCCTAACATAAATGAAGGACTGCCTTTAAAACATAGGCTAATTGTATATTCAGATAGGCCTTATGCTGAAGAATGGAAGTTTTGACTCTCTGCTGTTTCTTCAAATAGAGAAACAGTTAAACATCACTTGGCTCCTGACAGCTGAGGGGATTAATCGTAGAGCTGTCTTCTATAGAGGGGGTCTTGTGAATGGTTCTGGGGGAAAGTCCTCCCTCCCTAAAAGGCTTTTACTGTACCAAATCTCACATCTTACAGAGGTCCATAATGAGGCACACAATCTCAGGAGCAGAAAGCTATAAGTGTAATGGACCAATTTTCTCCACAATGTGCAACTCTTCTATAACCCGTTTTATGAATTAACAGTTCAGACACTAAAGTGATATGGAGTTTGTGCTTGAAAGAGACAGATCTCATCAGACTGTGTTGTAGTACAAGTAGAACCTATCTTCTCTGGCACCCTCAGGACATGACCAGTGCTGAGTGAAATAATTTGCTGGACAATGGAAGTTCAATATTGTCTAGCACATTCCCAACACTTCCACTGCTTAATGGGCTCTTAGAAGACATTTAGGTGTAAACTACAGCTAAATAACAGCACAGAACACAGAGCCAGGACTGGTGGCTGTAAACAAACTTTATGGGACCACAGAAAACTTGGCCATGGCCATAATAAGTGGTCACCCAGCTAACTCAAATCATGCCGGATCACAGAGTTTGCTGAATGAGAGAGTTCCAGCCTGTATCAGAGAATATGGTTGGTTGATGGTGGAAGGATCCTTACAGCAGATTTAGGAAAAAAGATCTTGAGGCTAGATAGAGAGTGAAGCATCAGTGACACAGGACTTGGAAAAAGAATTATGTATAATGAGTTTATGGATGGTAAACTCTTGCAGCCCCTTCTGGGAAACAACACAGCTCCCAAACTGAGGAAAGACAACTGTTACTTAGAGAGTCTTAACTTTCCTTTGTAACCTAAGCTCTGTGCACAAAGGATACAAATCTTATCACTCACATTAAAATCAAAGTTGTATTCTGTGCGAGAAACCCCTGCATTAGCTGTACCTCTCCTGTCAGGACACTAACACCCCTTTTTCACTAACACCAATGGGACTAAATTCCCAACACCTAAATTGATCTCTTCATGCACTCTTTCCAACCACTCATGGGAAATGTTCTGTTTATGCAGACTATGAAGGACTTTTGTTTTTATCATATTGTACCAGTTACACCTGTAAGCTTGGTGAGGCAAAGATGCCCACATTTGCTCAGAAGAGTTTAGACTGAGAAAATCTTTATATACGGATGGGGCAATATAAATAATTTTGGCTTTACACATGCAAGTGTTAAATACAGAGGGCCACATTCTGATCTCAGGAACACTAGTGGGGAAAAAAGTAGACAATTCTATTTGTTCAGATACTAATCTGCATCTATATTGGAGTAATAGAACAGAGTTTTCAGAACCAGTTTCACATCTAGCTAGAAGTTTCATGGGTTTTAGCATACACATTTCTGATTCTGTGGTATACAGAGGCTCTCGGGTCCAGATCCTCAAAGCTGTTTAGGGGCCTTACTCCCATAGAAATCAATGGCAATTAGGCACCCAAAAACCTTGGAGGATCCAGGCCTTGAATACTACAGTAATGAGTGGAAGTAGGCCATATAGGATGATTTCTTGATGGACAAGTTTAAAGACCCCAATAAACTAAACTCTCACCATTAGAGCTCTAACTATGGATTCCACACCTGGTACAGGATGAGTCTGTTTTACAAAGTGAACAAAGCCAGTACTATTGGCACGATGAGCACATGATTTTAGCAGCAGGAAGCTGCTCCCTTTCCAGGAATACAGATGGTTCATCACCCCACCTTGATGCCTACACAGAGGGGATGGGAAGTGCTGGTAAACCTACTGACTGTAGCCAGCACAGCATGTTTACCCTGTGGGATTTACCCTCTTTCATCTTCACTACATGCAGCAGGAAGTAAGCCCCAGACTTAAAGAGCAGAGTGTTCTACCCATGTCCTTAGTGTGGCATGGGCAGTTAAAACCCAACCGTCTCAGTATGATGGAGATAAAGGTCCTATTTCCCCATCCTTCCCTACCAGCTGAATGGCAGTAATGTCAACCCCCAGCATTTAAAAATCAAGAATCAGGCCCTCAGAAACATAGGATTGGCATAAAAATCATGTGATTTAAACAAACAAACAAACAAATGTAGAGTTCTTTTTCTAGGTCTCCCAGTCTGTGAACCATTGGGCACAACCAAGTGGAATATTTTGAATTTTTTTTCTTCCCCCAAAGAGGGCTAGAAGTATTTTTTCTTTTCAAATGATAGCTGAGATTTTTCCATAATCAGAGGACTCCAGCTGCTGGAACTTAAAATTAACCCTAAAATGTCACATGATGCATGATAAAGTCACGAGTTGGTAAGAAAGATAAATGTACCTGAGTCTTCTCCCACAGGCTCTCCTCATAGCACTCACCCCACATTAGAAATCCTGCTCACAGCATGCCCTGCCCACTTCAACTCCCCAAGCCCTGTTCACAGCTTCCCCTGGGCTCGCCCCCCCACTCCACCGGCCCTGGTCACAGCTTCCCCTGGGCTCGCCCCCACCCCCCCCCCACTCCACTGGCCCTGGTCACAACTTCCCCTGGGCTCGCCCCCCCCACTCCACCAGGGCCTGGTCAAAGCATCTCTTGGGCTCACGCCCAACCCCACCGGCCCTGGTCGTAGCATCCCCTGGGCTCGCCCCTGCCCCACCCCCGGGGCCTGGTCACAGCATCTCTTGGGCTCACGCCCCCACCCCCGGGGCCTGGTCACAGCATCCCCTGGGCTCGCCCCTCTCCAAAGCATCCCTGGGGCTCGCCACACACACCCCACTGCAGTGTCCACGGCTCCGTCACCCCACCAAACCCCGTGGGGAGAGGCGAACGTGTTCCTGTTCGGCCCCCAGGGGAGGAGCGGCGGCACAGAAGGCGGGCCCTGTGAAAGCGCCTCCTCCCCAGCAGCAGAGGCAGTGTAGGAGCGGGACGTCTGTCTCTTCAAAGGCCCCTGTCCCTCCCCGGAAGGAAACAGAACCTTCCCGCAGCTCCACGTGACCTTTACCCCGGAAGGGTTGTCTAGCAGCATCACCAAGCCCTGCCCCGCAATCTATCAATCTCAGCAGCGCCACCTCTCGCCCCGGAGGTGACGTGGCTAACCGGGCGGCTCCCCAAAATCCAAAAAGCCGCGGCGGGTAACGCTAATGGGTAGCCACCATCGTTCCTTCCGCACAGCAAGGGCGGGACCAGAGGACAGCTGGCACGAGGACTACGGAACCCCGCAAGGCGCGGATGTAGCTTATAGAGCACCTCACCGGGCGCATGCGCAGCGCGTACGCTTACCTCATATCAGCCACTCTTGGAAGACTTCCCCTCTCTCACCGTGGAGCGCCTAGGAAGGTGTTTCCGGCCGCTCTGGTTTTCTTTCCCTAGCGCTCCATGGTGACCGAGACGAGGTCCGCAACAGCCCGCCACCCTCTTGCGCCTGCGCCCGCCTTGCTCGGCCCTCTTCTAGAGGGCGGCACGCCGTAGCGCGCATGCGTAGCGAACCTTCGCTTGCCTGCCCGGAGGTGCTGAGCGCGCCTGCGCTCTGGGGGTTCCATTCTTACCCAGCCCCAGCAGCGGAGCAGCGGCTCTGGGGTGGAGGAGGAGGAGGAGCGGTACCCAGCAGCCATGCACCGCAGCGGGAATTAAGCGGGCGCTGCCGCATGCACCCTCCGTAGCTCACCCGAGCCCAGGTTGGCTTGCAACCTCCCCCGTCCATCAGCGCCAGGCAAAACCCCTCTGCCGTGGAGCGGGGGGAGGGGGCTGCCATCAGCCCTGGGCTTGCGGGGGGAGGGGAGGCATTGTCTGGTGAAATACCTAGGTCGCAGCACTGCGTCTGCTCCGTGGCGGAGCAGGGCTGGGGGAAGTCCTGGGCCTTTCCAGCGGGGTCTGCTCCCAGCCGCTGTGCCCCGCGGTTGGCCGGTGATCGCTCCGGGTTTCGCCTCCCCGTAAGGGCGTCGCGTTCTCTTGTGCGCCCGGGAGCGAGAGCGCTGGGCCGGCGCTCGCCCTCCGGTGCGGTAAACGGGGGATGTGGTTTCCAAAGGGAGTTCGCGTCCCTTGTTGCAGCCGGTTTAAAAGAAAGTGGACGAGTCCTGTCCTGGCTGGGAGGGGTGGACTGGGTGACCCACTAGGGCTTTTTCCCTTGATTTGGGGGATGGGTTTAGAAATCTGAACGTTGGGGTGGGGAGTACGGGCTGGAGCTTTTGTTTCACCCTTAATTCTCCCTGCTGTGCTTCCATCTGAGATGAGTGCACGGCTGTATCTACCGCAATAGTTGGGCGCGATGGATGGCTTTGCTATTAGTTCCTTACTGCTGACTCTCCATTTCAGCAGGGGTTAGTCAGATCCTTTACTGTGTGCTCGTTATTTTAAAACTCGGATGGTGTAATCTGAATAATTGACATAGTAGCTTCTAATGATTTTCAGGGTAATCTGCAGATTATCATAGGAGTGCACTTGCTCTGGTTGTGTCCGTGGGATCTAGGGTCTGATCAATGAATAACTATGTTTCTGCACGTGGTATAGTTAATAAAGGTTCTCTAATGCGTGTTTAGTGGTTGATACTGTGATTTGAATAATTTGACAGTTTTGTATGCAAGTGGGGATGTCTAAAGGCAGGTGACCAGAGGATTAAACAACTTGTTTAATTCAAAGCTGTTTAGAGAGTGTGGTAAAAAGAGAAATATATTTGTTTGCAAGATCCTACTTGTGCACTGTCTTTAAGGTTTTAAGAGGATCCTATATGGTTTTCTTTGCTTTGCTTTAAAAAGCCCTTTTTAGAACATTCATTCTGATTTGGACCTTCATTACATTTTAGATTGGCTTTAGTTTTTGCATTTGGCCTGTCACTGTCAGCTTATATCTACACTATCACTTTTGTCTGTAAAATTAATATTGATCAAGGGTGTTGGGTTGGGGGTGGGAGGGAAAGACAAAATATGTCTGTGTGGATAGGGCTGTGTCCAAAGGTCTTCATCTTAAATGCTACCCTTTGGGTGATGGTTTAATTATGACAGCAGGAGAGCTTTCTCCTGCCGGTATAGCAAGGTGTATGGGAGGCCTTACAGCAGCACAGCTGTATGGTTCATAGTGCAGCCATAGCTTCGTGCTTAGTCCAGCTTCCACTGATGCCTTTTAATGGGAATTTAGATCAGGCACAGGGTGCATGTGTTCCTGTGTCCTCAAATGAACTCACACAGGGACACGATAAAAGACAAAACACCATATCACCTGTGGGTGCACATATTTTACAAAGAGGTCCAGTATTGAGTGATCAGTCCGCATCCCCAAGGGAAACGTGCATGACTTTTTCAGAAGGTGAACCTGGGGCCTTTAATATATAACTTTGCTAGATGCTGAAAATCATGACTGGAGACTCTGGCATTATGGCTTATTGCAGCAATCTATAACCTACTAACATGCCTAGCTGTGTTCTCCCTACCCCACTGAACTGGAAGTGTGTTACTGGGACATCCATCTTGAATGGCCCCTTGAAAAGTGTGGGAACTACTTATGCTAAAGAATCTTTTCCACTTGGTTTTTGCAGTGACGTTCTGAGCATAGGTGCTCGCTCTGTGGGTACTCTGTGACTGGAGCATCCATGGGGAAAAATCTGTGGCTAGCCCCTTCCTTTGCCCTTTCTCCTTCCTCTCTCATCTGGTGGTGGCCCAGCTGACCAGCTTCTGTGCCTTCCACCCAGTTCAGGTTCAGGATTCGAGTTCAGCATGCCCTGGGAGGGAAGGGAAGGAGCAGGGTTGGGGCACCTTTGGGTGGGGGAGAGGTGAGGCAGGGCTTGGGAAAGGGGTGGAGTGGGGTGTGGGCAGGAAGAGATGGAGACTTGGTGGGGAGGGGGCAGTGGGATTGAATACCCCCTTAGTTAGAGGGGAAGTCAGTGCCTGTTGTCTGAGTATGTTTCCCAGACCTAAATCAAGCTCTGTGTAAGCTTGAAAACTTGCTTATCTCACCAACAGATATTGATCCAATAAGAGATACTGCCTCACTCATCTTGTCTCTCGGTAAGGGAAGAAAAACTTGTTTCTGGGCCAAATCCTGTAAGCACACTTGAGTGGTGTGCTGAGGGCCAGATTGTGGAAAAATAATTAGGGAGCAGGGGAAACAGCTGTAGGAGGTTCTGAAGGAAGCCTGGTCACATTTATTTAGCATCCAAGATATTTGTACAGCCTTCATTATTGTGATGTGATGTCTGAGTGCTTCACAGTCTCTATTGTGTTTATCCCTACACCATTATTTAGAGTTAGGGCAGTACAGTGAGCTACTTTTTACATAGTGGAACTGGAGCGCAGAGAGGCAGAGCTATTTGCCCAAGATTGTGCAGGATGGCTATTATGGTGCCGGAACTGTACCAACAACTCCTCGGCTAGTGTCCTATGTGCTTAATCCTACAGATCCCGCCCAAACCTCCGTTTCATAGTTGATGCTCCCTGACAGGAAATGGAAAAAGATCTTCTCTTTTATTGGCTGAGCAGACAGAATCCAGGAGATGCAAAAGTCATCCCCTGGGCTTGTTCCCCTAGATGGTGCCTTCTGTTTAACATCTGCTGGATGTGCAGTTTAGCTCAGGCCCTGATTTGATCAGATCTGCAGCGAAGAACAGTATTTAAAAAAATGGAGAAACCAAAGAGGAATAAAAATGTGTCTTAGGTCTTTTAAATTCCAATTAAATCTTCTAGAGAACATTTTTAGAAGTGGTATAAAATGAAAACATTGCAGATTTAGGCGATTGTTTTACAACTAGAGATCAGGTAGTCTATTTCTGCCGTCAGCAGTGTACTAGGTTATGAACACAAATGATTGCAAGGGAATGTATCTTTAAAAAAAAAAAAACTAATCTGAAGACACTTCCTTTCTGAAAATTAACATCAGTGTCACTCTTACATTTAATAAGACCTGCGCCAGCTGTTGCATTCTCCCTCCCTGGGGATCAGACCCTTCAGATATTTGGTTAAGTTAGGGAGTGGGGAACAGGATAAGTCCACAAATAATATATACACATTAAGACCAAAGCTGTTTCTAATTTCCCTTAAATAAAACCTTTTCCTTTTTGCTGTTCTGTAGCTTAAGTGGTTTGGAACTTTTTAAACTGAGCTTCTTAAAGAAATCCTTGGTAAAAGGAATAACTATGCTGAATGAAGTTGAAGGTGATACCTTTTTACATTTGACAGACAGAGACTTATTACCCTGCAGGATGCAGAATAACATAACAGTATTTCATTCACTAGCAACGCTGGGTCTGTCAGGAAGGTCACAGAAGTCACAGATTGTGACTTTCTGGGATCTCTGTCACTTTGCCCCCATCCCCAACAGAATCATTGGTCTTGGGCCACCATGCCTCACCTCCTGCCCTGCATGCCACACCCCTCTGCTCCTACCTAAGCCAACCTTTGTCCAAAAGCACCCAAGAGTTAGGCAAGGGTACATGGTGGAAGTAGTAGACAGGCTGTAAATTTTTGTTTACTTCATCTGACCTGCCCATGACTTTAAAAATAGTTGTGACTAAAAGTAGCCTTTATTCATCAGTTTCTACACTGTGTGGCTTCTCTTTTTCAGTAGATCATTCAGGGGTTCCAGGCAGTTTCTGAAGTCTGACAACAAGTTAGTCGAATACGCACACAGTCTTAAATACCATGACAGAACTAAGCGTCCAAGCCTGCACTCTGATACCGTGATGATGGCTGCAGTGTAAAAACTTGGTTAGAACGCCGAACAGCCTAGAAAGCACCATTCAGCTAGTCTACGCCATTGCATAAATGGCCAGAACTGTAAGAGTTTTATGTAGAAAAGTTCTATAACACCCACCCCTCTGCCTCTGGTGGATGACTACTCCATTCATCCTGCTAACAGAATAACTGATGTGTTCTTGGCACACGCAGGCCCTGTCCCAAAAGTCAAAAAAGTGTGTGGATTTTTCCAATCCGTTTTCCCTGTTTGTGGGATTCTAAAACCACAATATTTGGTATGGCCCTACAGGCCAGGGTATAGAACCTGAAACAAATCATTCTGAAACTGACCAGACTTCAACTTGACTGTCTCTGTCAAATATTAACAGAGAGGTAGCTGTGTTAGTCTGTATTGTAGCAAAACAGCAGTCATGTAGCACTTTAAAGACTAACAAAATGATTTATTAGGTGATGAACTTTTGTGGGACAGACGCAGTAGTCCCAGGGGGGAGCTGTGCTAGTCTGTAACTTCGCGAATAATAAGCAGTTCTGTAACATCTTAGAGACTGACAGATTTATTAGGTCATGAGTTTTTGTGGGGAACACTCACTTCTTCAGCTGGTTGGAGTAGGAAAAAATAGAATCCAGAGTTTACGTAGTGGGGAGCAGGAGGGGGGAGGATTACTTGTCATCGGAAAGACCAATTGATAAAGCAAATTAAGTTGGATGTGTCTCATCTTTGTGAATAGCAAAGGTGGGGAAATAGCCCTTGAGATGTATAATATAGGTGAGATCTCTATAAAGGCCAAGGTTAAAAGTATCAACTTTGCAAATGAATTCCGATTCAGATGTCTCCCTCTGTAATCTTGTGGTAAAATCCTTTTTGTAGAAGAATGGCTACTTTAAAATCCATCATTGAATGTCCTGGGAGGTTAAAGTGTTCCCTTATAGGTTTATGTGTATTCCAATTCCTAATGTTGGATTTATGTCCATCCATCCTTTGGCAAATAGTCTGTCTGGTTTGTCCAATGTATGTGGCAGAGGGGCATTGCTGGCACATGATGGCATATATAAATTAGTGGATGTGCAGGTGTATGAGCCCCTGATGGTGTGGCTGATGTGGTTAGGTCCTGTGATGGTGTCTCTCGTATAGATATGTGGACAGAGTTGGCAGTGGGGTTTATTGCAAGGGTAGGTTCCTGTGTTTGGGTTTGTGTGGTCTGGTGTGTGGCTGCTGGTGAGTATTTCTCGAGGTTGGGTGGCTGCCTATAGGAGAGGACTGGCCTGTCCCCCGAGGCCCGTGAAAATGAGGTATCATGTTCCAGTATGGGATGTAGGTTGTCACTGATGTGTTGGAAGAGTTTAAGCTGAGGGCTGTAGGTAATGAGAAGTGGTGTTCTATTATTTTCCTAATTGGGTCTGTTGTGAAGTGAGTGACTTCTGAATACTGCCTGGCTCTGTCAGTCTGTTTCCTTACTTCCCTAGGCAGGTACTTAAGTTTGAAGAATGCTTGATAAAGATCTTGTAGGATTTTCTTTCTGTCAGTGGGACTGGAGCAGATATGGTTGTATCTTAGGGCTTGGCTATAGACAGTGGATTGTGTGGTGTGTCTTGGATGGAGGCTGGAGGTAAGTAGATAAGAATAATGGTCATTGTGTTCTGGTATAGAGTGGTGTTCATGTGACCATCATATATCTGTGCTCTTGTGTGAAGTGGTCCAGGCTGCAATTGATGGTGGGGTGGAAGTTATTGAAATCCCTGTGGAATTCTTAAGGGTCTCTTTACCATCAGTTCATATGATAAAGATGTCAACATTGTAGCATGAGTAGAGATGGGGTGTTAGTGTTCATATCCACAGCTCAGATTTAAGATTTTAACACAGACTTATTTTGACAGTCAAGTTTGCTTATAGGCAGTCTTTACAGTTGTCCCTCTGGAGCGTGTCAAATGGGTTACTCTGATATATTTCTTCCTATCACAAATATGCTGTTGTCTCACTTGTAGTGCCATGAGTTGTTGGCCAAGAGAGGTGAGGCCTAATATTGAAACAATGGCATTTCTCTATTTGTAATGCAGGGACTTTTGAAGGCTGCACCCAGCTAATTCCAACAGCTAAGAGAACATCCTAGGTAAACAGAAAAGACACTATATGGGTTTTGATGACAGTACAAAAGGCAGAAAAATCCAGTGTCAGCAGAGTGAGCATTTGGTGCCATAGATTGAAGAGCACTGACATCAGTAGCTCAGCCAATCGTCATTCCTTTCCTCCAGTTTATTTGCATAGTTCAGTCCCATTGGTCAGCAAATGAAACAGCAAGTGAGGTCTGCGGTGTTTCCGTAGAGTTGGGAGACCCATGAAGAACTGTTCCATCCGTAGGATGGTTCAGGGCAACTGCCCCAGGCCCTGCACTTTGGAGGACTTTGTGGGGCCTAGGGCAGTCTGGAGGGTTAGTGGGGGCGGGTGGCAGTAGGGTTGGGCCTGCTGGTGGTGGAGAACGAAGTGACCCGGCACCAGCCTGTTTCGCTCACCCAGCTCCCAGCTGTGTCATTTGAGGCGGTTGGGGTAGGGGGGGGTGTTTGAGCTCAGGGGAAAGGATGGGATACCTCTCACACACACACACACCCCTTATTCACTGGAGGGGTTCAGGAATAGAATAGCAAGGCTGCTTCTAATGTAATCCAAACTGACAGAAATTTTGTTTATGTCCCTATGGAAAAAACCCTTTAGGCATGGGTAAGGAAACAAGCCTGTAGAATATAAAAGCTTTATTAAGCGGTGTATAAATGTGAATGCACATGCACAACAGCAGTAACAGATTTCAAGATTTTTAATGAGATGGATGAACCTGAGACCCAGCAGTTGATCGTGCTCTGGCCCCCACCCCCCCATGAAACTTCATACTCCCCCGAGTTGCTCTCACCCCCGCTTTATGTGCCCCGATCTCAACAATGCTCAGTTGGTACATCAGGAAGAGATGGTGCAACAGGCAGAGAACTAAACTGGCACCATCAGGGAGAAGATGGCCAAATCAGACAGCAGGCTCAGAGGGCAGGTCTTCACAACAGGCCGGTTTGGTGGTCAGCAACTGAGCCTGCAGAGGTGGCTTTATCCCACGTAGCATAGATGTGAAAAATCAACTGCCAAACGCTCTCCCGTTGACTTCAGTACTGCACCAAAATGAGAAGGATAAATCCAGTCAATAGAAAAGTGTCAGCACTTCACTTGCCACAGTGAAAATACCGTGATAACAGACTTAAATGAAGTTGCATTAGATTGATGGCCGGAGTTACAGGTTAGGAGTTTCTCTCTCTCTCTCTCTCTGGAGAGAAAGAGACACTGAGGGCTGGGTATCTTATCTCTGATGGTAGGATGCTACCAGTCAGGTTCCTGAAGCAACAGAAGTGTACTATTGGGGGAAGTTGCAGTTGATATGCAACAACAAAGTTAACATGAACAACTTAGAACAGTGATTCCCAGGCTGGGGTTTGCAGATACCTGGGGTCCACGAGAGTATTGCAGGGGGGCTGTGGAAATAATAAGATAATTAAAAATGATCCTAGTTTTAAATAAATTGCAAAGTTACAATCCATTATTTTTAAATTAAATGTCTTCCAATAAAATTATTAATGGCTGTCTGAAAATCTCTCGTGGTTTCCTTTTTCATTGAATAAAGTGTACGCAGTGGCTAGAATTGGCTTTGATGGGGTCTGCAAACAGTTTGGTGGGAGACTGGGAGTCCATGAATTGTTTGGGGAGGGTGACTGGGGGTCCTCACCAGTGAAAAGGCTGGGAACCACTGACTTAAAAGACACAGTAACATGTAACTTTTAGTGTCTGTATCCTGTAAAATTACTATAACTTTTGAGGCACTGGGATGATTCTTTCCAGTATAAAGGCCAGTGTGGGGAGAGACACCTGTGAAGAGTAGTGCTTGACTGAAATGCACTGTCATCCATGCACTGTTAAGTGGGAAGCCTTAGATTATTCTTGACAAGACTTCCTTCTGGAAAGTGAGACCTGTGGAATATGTTGCTTCTAAACCTGCTTACTTATAAATGCTGGGATGCAAACTCTGCAGTGAAGGTATTTATGACACTCCGGGCTCACCTGAATTTCTGTTCTCCTTCAGTTTCATGTTTCTTATTGGTCTGCAAGTTACAATTGGCTGAAACTAACGTGGAAAGATGGTCTTCTGGTAAATGTTACGCATTTAATCAAATGTTTAGGAAATGAAGTTCTTGTGTAGTAAAACGTAGCACTCCTTTGAAATGTAGATTAGGTAACCAGGCCTCTTTATGCTCATCTACCACCCCCATCCTCCATGATTCAAAGGCAGCTGTGGCTAGGAGGTAATGAAAAAAAGTCATAATTGGACACCCAGTGCGCTGGCATTTCATTCCCCTTCCCACATCTGTTCCAGAGTTCTTAAGGTTGGAAGTGATGCAATCTAGCTGTTCTACTTGGGTTGTGGCAGTTAACTTTGTTGCTTATTAACTTCTGGAAAGTTATTGAAAGCTTCCCTCTCTTCCGTTTACTTAACACAACTCAGCCACAGTCTCTCCTCCCAAGTGTGGTACAGGGTCAGAAACCATCAAGCTAGTATTCTCTGTGCTCTCTGAGGGACACGTGATCCAAACACAAGGATTCCTCACTTGTAAACACCCCTTCCAAACCCTTTGTGGCCCCAGAAAATCACTTATTCTCTTCCACTCCTTGGCTCTTCGATTTCCATATAGGCTCACCACCACTTGGGGATGGATTAGTTAAGGTTTGTAAAATGTATGGAAAATTAAAACTGTGACTGCCAAGAAGGATTTTCTTTCAGATTTTTTTTTTAATCCAAAATAAATCCTATTTCAGGATTTCATGACATGTTGTTTAGCTTAAAAGTTGAGGAATGAGTCCTTGCAGTTGGCAAAGACAAGTTCTGAAACTTAAAACAGCGTAAACTTAAGCAATGCTTACTTTTATTTCTATAAAGGATCAGATCTTTGTCCTGCCTGAAAAGAGCTTTTCCTATGTCCCATTGTTTTCATGTGCTGGTGCTCACCAGATTTCTTTCAATCGGGTATCCCCAGCAGCTCTTTGGACCTCTGCTAGGCAAGCTCTGTGTGGCATTGTCTCTGCTCTCTTCCTAGTTAAACTAATGAAAAGCTTCATGCTTCAGAAAACTCATGCAATAAATGTGTTTGACCTCAGGGAGTTCTTCGTCTTGTACTCTCACACACAACCCATTTCTTGTCTCTCTCCTTTGCTTTACTAGCTGGTTATGTATTAATAGGGAGTGCCGGGAGGATTTGTGAAAGTAGTAAGTATAGTAGTTTCATCCCAACCCATTACTGAGATCTCCTTAAAACCAGCTTATCCTGCTCTCATGCCCAGCATGTGGTGTGTATCACTTCAGAAACTTGTCTTGCCATCTGCCTTTCCTTCCCCAACCCCAAATAAAAAGGCAAGACAATTGCTAATCTGTGGTGGGTCAGTGATGGATATGTCAGGGGGAAAGTACGGTCTTCTGCTTATGGCACTGGAAAGAGTTTCAGCAGAACTGGCTTCTGTTCCCAGTACTGCCAAAGACCTATTTGACTTTGGGCAAATCACTGAATCTCTGTGCTTTGGTTTCCCATATTTAAAATGGGGATACTACTTTTCTCACTCATTTTGTCTCTTTTTATCTTTTTGGATTATACACTTAGGGCTTGTCTCCACTTGTGGGGGTTTTTTGTGGGGGGGAACTCTTTTTTGGGGAGGGAGCAGAATGTTCACACTGCCATGCACGAAAGGTCAAGGTAATAGAGATTTTCTCTCGAAATAATAACTCTAGCTCTGTGAACAACTGTCATCGATGAACGCCCTCCACACTTCAAGTTGCATTGAACAACTTGTGAACAAAATGCATGTGAACAAAGCAGCACAGCTATTATTGGCTTATGTAAATGCTCCTTTTGCAGTGCTGTGGCTGTGAACTGAGACTGTAAATGAGAATGTGCTGTTTTGCAATGCTGTGGCTGTGTGAATGCGATTTTTTTTTTTCCTAAAGTTGTTGTGACTTTGGGACAGTGAAAACAGACTCATTGGAAAAAACGTGCAGTGTAGACAGAGCCTAAGTCTGCAGTAGAGAAATAAAGTGATTTCAGACACACAATTCTAGCTACCTCTTTTGTGTAGCTAGAATTGACGCATCAGAATCAACTTATCTTCCTCATGAAATCTGAGCCTCTTTAGTCTTGCATCGACATCTCTTACTCAATACTATAGTGTTGAGTACAGGGATCAATGGCTGAGCCCAGAGAAGTTGATTTTGCTACATCTTTACCAGATGCACAAAATCAAACTCAGAAGGATTGATTTTTATAAGTAAAGACAAGCCCTAAAAGACAGTCTTCTCTCCAGTTGCATCTTGCTTTGGGTCATACTCGTGGTTCAGGGAATCTAGCTGTGGTTGCAATGCAGATTGCTAATAAGGGTGAGGTTCTCAAACTTTGCTGGTGTGGACTACATACCTTCCTGCTGATTTCTGTGGGCCGCTTTTCCTCCCACTGGGGATCTATTGACATGCCTTTGGCAGCTATAGCAGTTCACTTTCAGGGGAAAAATACGTAGTATATCTTAATTTATTTTAATGTAATTAGGAAGAGTGGAGAGTCAGTGATGTATGACCCAACTTGAAGTTTCCTCAAAGCACTTGTAGCGCATGTACTGCTGCGTGGGTACTCTAAAGAGTTTGAACTGATAACTACTTATCTCAGTCTAGAAGTGGTCTTCAAGATAATTTCAATGTTAATAATCTACAGGGGCTATGCTGGAAAAGTATTCAGTATATTTAAAACTGGGTTTCCTCAAGGATTGATTTAAGTCAAAGCAATTTAAATAACTGGTTTTAATCATAATTTAAATCAGCAAGCAAACAATCCTTGATTTTAATAATTGCTTTTTATTGTCTTTTGCATTTGTTTTGTCTTTATTTTCATAAGGAAAGGTTGAGTCTCATTGGTTGGCAACTGTTCAAATGTGTTAATTTGCAAGTAAATGTAGCCTTTATCCTAAATTTGGTGTCAGTTTAGCGAACTTCTTGCTAATAAAGAGGATATGCTATCTATACACATTTATTTAAACTATTATTTAGATTCCCTTTTTAAGAAGGAACACTGCAGTTAAGGATTTATGGGCTATAGTGGATCACAAACTAAATATGAGTCAGTAATGTAAAACTGTTAAATTGAACCTCATTCTGGGATGCATTAGCAGGAGAGTTGTAAGCAAGGCATGAGAAATAGCTCTTTTGCTGTATTCAGCAATGTTTAAAACCTTGGCTCTAGTTAGAAGTCCAGTTCTGGGCCCTACATTTCAGAAAAGATGTGGACAAATTGGAGGCAGCCCCAGAATGGAGCAATAAAAATGATTAAGGGCCTAGGAAACATGGCCTACCAAGGGAGGGAAGATTGGAAAAAAAAACTGGGTTTGTTTAGTCTGGAAAAGAGAAGACAGAGGGATGATGTACCAGTCTTCAAGTCATAAAAGGCTGTTATAAAGAGGTGATAAATTTGTTCTTTGTTCTCTGAGGGCAAGACAAGAAGCAATGGGTTTAAACTTCAGCAAACAAGATTTAGGTTACAACAAGAAGTCCTGTAGCTGCTTATAGACTAACAGGTATTTTGGAGCATAAGCTTTCGTGGGTAAAGATCCACTTCGTCCGATGCATGCACGAAAGTTTATGCTCCAAAATATCTGTTAATCTATAAGATGCCACAGGACTTCTTGTTGTACTCGAAGTTACAGACTAACACGGCTACCTCTCTGAAGATTTAGGTTAAACATTAGGAAAAATTTCCTGACTGTAAGGACAGTTAAGCACTAGAACAAATTGCATAGAGAGGTTGTAGAATCTCCATCATTGAAGTTTTTAAAAGCAGGTTATACAAGCAGCTGTCAGGGATCATCTAGAAGCCAGTGCAGGGGCTAGACTAGCGGTTCCTTCCAGACCTAGGTTTCTATGATTGATTATAAATTCAGGCCCTGACATAGGTTTGTCCATTCAAAATTTAATTTTTAATAGGTTTGTATTTTTTAAAGTGTGTGTGTGTGTGTGTGTGTACACATACTTTAAATAAAATCCAATTTGGCAGAAAAATACAATTATTTATTGTTTTAACTAACTTTATATCCGTCATGTGTGATTTGTTTCTTAATGGGCTTATCTACACTGGTCCCCAACTTTGAAGGGGTCATGGTAATCTGGGTGATGGGAGATTACCAATGAAGTGCTGCGGTGAATATGTACCACTTCATTAGGCAACTTAGAAGTGTGAAACTTTGAAGAGCCAGCATGTGTGTAGCCATGGGCACTTTGAAGTGCCTTTACTCTCCCAAATTTTTGCTGTGTTTAGTCACTGCTGCAGACATGATTTATGCAGGTGCAACAATTCATGCTGTTTAAAGCTCAATAGCCGTGTCTGCACTAGCCAAAAACTTCGAAATGGCCATGCAAGTGGCCATTTCGAAGTTTACTAATGAAGCGCTGAAATACATATTAAACGTTTCATTAGCATGTGGGTGGCTGTGGCACTTAGAAATTGACGTGGCTCGCCCAGATGGGGCTCCTTTTCGAAAGGACCCCGGCTACTTCGAAGTCCCCTTATTGCTATCTGCTCATGGGAATAAGGGGACTTCAAAGTAGGCGGGGTCCTTTCGAAAATGAGCCCTGTCTGGACGAGACGCACGTCAGCGAGCTGCATCAATTTCAAGTGCCGTGGCCGCCCGCATGCTAATGAGGTGCTGAATATGTATTTCAGCGCTTCATTAGTAAACTTCGAAATGGCCATTTGCATGGCCATTTCGAAGTTTTTGGCTAGTGTAGACGTAGCCCATGTGTTTCAAATTTGGGTAAGGTGTGCCAGTACAGATTGTGATACGCTGATGTTAGTAGCCTCTACATTATGGTGGTTGCATGGGGTAGACATAACACTCAAGGGAATGTCAGGATTCTATTTACTTCATCCTGTCCCTTTTAGTATTGAAGCTCTGCTGTTGAGGTGAAAGGGGAGAGCTCTGGCTGCAGCATCAGAGTTTGATGTGCTCTAAAAGGATTCGGCAACAGTGGGTCTCGTCCAAGCTGTCAATTAAATCAAATTCCAGTCTGGAAGTGTAACACAGACTGAAGTGGTTTAGGGAAATCTTACCATTTCCCACTGTCCAGCTCATTGTTGTTAGTCCACCCTGTAGACAGGATAAGGACGGCACTCTGTATTTTAAGCACAGTGTTTCTGGTTGAATAAGCATTGTGCTTAAAAGTCTGATAGCCCATCTGTGCTTGATGTGTCAATATGGAAGTGAGCTAGTGTTTAATAATGGTAGGAAACTTGCATGTAATTTCCCCAGGGCCATAGAGAGAAACTTAGAGGCACTATAAATTTCAAGTTCAGTAAACTTCAGATAAGGTTCAGGTATAACTCTTATTCCTGAGGTTTACTGTCTATCTTCACAGTTTTACATTCGCATTTCTTATTAAAAGGCTGGTTGCTTCCCTTTTGCTGTTTAAAAGATGTGCGTGCAGCAGAATAAAAGATGAGAACAGCTATACTGGGTCAGACCAATGAGTCTTCTAACCCTGGTGTCCTGTCTTCCAACAGTGGCCAATGCCGGGTGCCCCAGAGGGAATGAACAGAACAGGGAATCATCAAGAGGTCCACCCTGTTGCGTGTTTCCAGCTTCTGACAAACACAGGCTAGGGACACAATGCCTACCCATCCTGGTTCATAGCCGTTGATGGACCTATTGTCCATGAGCTTAATTCTTTTTCTGGCTATGTTATAGTCTTGGCCTTCACAGCATCCTCTGGTTAAGATTTCCAAGGGCTGACCGTGCATTCTGTGAAGAATTACTGCCTTTTGTTTGTTTTAACCCTTCTGCCTGTCAGTGTCATTTGGTGACCCCTAGTTTTATATTATGAGAAGAGGTAAATAAGGCTTTATTTGTTTTTCTCTCCACCAGTCATGATTTTCCAGACTACTATCATATCTCCCCTTAGTCATCTTTCTTCCAAGCTGAAACATCCCAGTCATATTAATTTCTCATCATATGGAAGCTGTTCAGTACCCCTGATGATTTTTGTTGCCCTTTTCTGGAGCTTTTCCAACTCCAGTATACCTTTTTTGAGATGGGGTGACTAGAACTGCATGCACTATTCATGATGTGGGCAACCAAAGACTTACAGAGGCAATATGATATTTTCAATCTTATTCTGTATCCCTTTCTTAATGATGCCCCACATCCTGTTAGATTTTCTGACAGCTGCTTCACATTGAGGGGATGTGTTCAGAAAACTCCGTGTAAGGACTTCAAGATCCTTCTTGAGTGGTAACAGCTCGTTTAGACCCAAGCAATAAATGACTATATAGGGGAAATGGAAACAGACCATACACCAAAGTCCTGTCAAAAAGACCTAGTAAATTGGAAAGAGGGTAATCTTGCGGTTGTAGCAGTTAAGTGATACTTGCCACACCTATAGGCAAGTGTTTTTAAGTAGATGTTTGTCAGAAGCTGGGAATGGGTGACCGGGAGGAATCACTTGATGATTCCCTGTTCTGTTCATTGCTCTGGGACCCTTGGCATTGGCTACTGTTCGAATACAGGATACAGGGCTAGATGGAATTTTTGGTCTCACCCAGTATGACTATTCTTATGTTCTTATCTCTTTTAAAATGAGATTTCTGGTTTTTTGGAAAACAATCAGTAACACTTAAATCAGAAGCATACACTATTTTATTGTACTTGTCAAAAATGTACCTGAACATTTCAAAGAACCTTACTGCCTACCCATGGAAGATAGATCAACAAGAGATGAGAGCAACACACGATATAACAAGCTATTTGCATAGTTGCCATTGGTGTAACCCCTTGCTACCTTTATCTCTCCAGGGAGATGAACTTTTTCCTTCACCTAGGTCATTTAATGTTTACAATGCTACCTTGTTATCTCTTTGTGTTTGTACAAGTCGTTCAGAAAGCTTTATGGTTAGATAAAGAAGTAGAGTGTTGCCTAACTGAGAAATTTTACATCTTATTGAGAAGTCTTTGAGGGTTAGCTGTCAAAACAAAAAAGCAGTTCAGTAGCACTTTAAAGACTAACAAAATAATTTATTAGGTGGTCAGCTTTCATGGGACAGACCCACTTCTTCAGATCATAGCCATACCAGAACAGACCCAATATTTAAGGCACAGTTAACCAAAAATAGTAATAAAGGTTGACAAATCAGAAAAATATTATCAAGGTGAGCAAATCAGAGAGTAGAGGGGCGGAAGGGGCGGGGGGAGTCAAGAATTAGATTAAGACAAGTATGCAAAAACCCCTATAATGACCTAGAAAATTCCCATCCCAGTTCAAACCACATGTTAATGTGTTGAATTTGAATATAAAAGAGAGTTCAGTAGCCTCTCTTTCCAATCTGTGGTGAAAATTCCTCTTCAGTAAGATGCAAACCTTCAGGTCATTAACAGAATGGCCCACTCCATTAAAATGATGACTGACCGGTTTCTGGATCAGGGGTGTTTTTTATGTTTGTTTTGTGCCCATTAATTCTTTGTCTAAGAGAGTTTGAAGTCTGTCCAATATACAAAGCATCTGGGCATTGTTGGCACATGATGGCATATATGATGTTAGTTGAGAAACACGAGAATGTGCCTGTGATTCTGTGAATAGCTTGGTTAGGTCCAGTGATGGTATCTCCAGATTAGATATGTGGACAAAGTTGGCAATGTGCTTTGTTGCAAGGAAAAGTTCCAGGACTGGAGTTCCTGCGGTATAGACTGTGATTGTTGGTGAGAATCCCCATAAGGTTGGGAGGTTGTCTGTAGGAGAGAACGGGCCTGTCACCTAGGGCCTTCTGGAGTATGGCATCCTGATTAAGGAGAGGTTGTAAGTCTCTAATAATGTGTTGCAGTGGTTTGAATTGGGAGCTTTAGATAATGACCAATGGTGTTCTGTTCTTGGCTTTTTGTCTACATCTGTAAAATAACAATGTGTCCTGCAGCACCTTAGAAACTACAAATGTATTGGGGCATGAGCTTTTTGTGGATAAAACACATTTCATCAAATGGATAGGAGTAGAAATATAAAGGCAGGTATAGATGTAAGAAAAGTACTGCCAAAAATTACTATCCATTATAAATTAGTCACGGGAGAGAGCTCCATGTTTAGTCTGTGTCTTCACAGACCAAAGAAGCAGTGTGTATTACTTAAAAGACTAACACAATAATTTATTAGGTGATGAGCTTTTGTGGGACAGACCTACTTCTTCAGATCTGGAAAATTCTGATAAATGAAAACTGAGATAAAGGGTATTTAACAGAAAGACAGGAAAAAATGAAATAAAACCTTACAAATCAGCTAGATTAGACGGGAGAGAGGGAGAAGAAAAATACTTACTACAAGTGTCTAAATTAAGTGGGCTGCCTCTGTGCACTTTGAATGTACAGTTTGTCCATCTTTGATAATCACTTTGTATATTGGATAAACTGGACAGTCACTTTGCCAAAGAATTAATGGGCACAAGTCAGGCATTAGGAATCTGAGTACACACAAACCTATCAGTGAGTATTCCAACCTTGCAGTTAATAGTGTTCAAAACTTGAAAGCCTGCATTATAAGACAAAGAGACTTTAACACCAGATTACAAAGGAGACACCTGAATTGGAAAGTGTCAGAGAGGTAGCCAAGTTAGTTTGTATCTTCAACAAGAAGTCCTGTGGCATCTTATAGACTAACAGATATTTTGTGCATAAGCTTTCATGGGCAAAGACCCACTTCGTCAGATGCATGAGTTCCAGAGAAGGGTTTAAATATAAGGGTTTATGAAAAGGAGGGAGCCTCATTTGACAGGAGGGCTGGAGTTGACAAGGTCTGTTCAGTCACAGAGGATGTGGCATTATCAAGTGCGACACTTTACATCTTGGATTCAAAGATGTAAATTACCTTACGGATTACAAAGACAGTTTCCCTTTCTCTGATGTGCCTCAATAACTGGACTAAGCATCAACGAGGGAAAGACCAAGACAATGAAGATCAACCAGTCCAACAACACCACCATCACATGGGGAGGGGATGACCTGGAAGATGTGGAGCAATTCACAAAAGCTTATGCCCTAATAAATCTGTTAGGGCTACAGGGCTCCTTGTTTTTATATCTTATTGAGTTCCTTTAATTCCAATGTGCTGTGCAGGCTCTGGACAGTGCTGATATGCAGCCACGTCTATAAGAAAAGAGTTGCCAACTGACCAGGGAATTCAGCACAACAGTTGAGGGAGAAGAGGCAATTGTGGCCGAAGACAGTGGAACAAACCCCCTTTCTCTTTCAGAAAGAGCCCCAAGATCCTTTTTGTGTTCTCAGAACAGACATGTCTTCTCCGCAGAATTCAGTTTATTTCTAAAGGGTGTTGTGTTGTCCTAGCAGGGATGTGAATCTTGGGCTCTTCTGAAGAGTCTAGTTATTCAAGCCAGTGTTTAAGCTATACATTCCCTTTGGCAAAAGTTGTTAGACAGACATATACAAAGAGTGATTTCTTTTGTAGGGTTTTTATACTTGAAAGCAAAAGTCACCCCCTGTTAGAAAGTAGAAGCTTCATCAAGTGGAGCTCGTCATTTTATGGAAAGTCAGGGTTCAGCAGCATGATTGCTTGATGTGCCCCAAGCTAATCTTTAGTTCGAAATTTGCCTGAATCTACATCATGAGACTTGTAGAGAAGGAGCTGTGTGTAACTATTCTGTTTTGTTAGTTAATATGACTGCTGTGCTTTCTGTTTTGGTGAGGCGGTATGTTAGCCAGCAACTCCCAATAAATTAATAAGCACCATCAGTACTTGAAAGCTGGCCATAAACCTAATCTTATCAGCCAGAGGCCAATATAGAGATGCATGTAGGAGGGAAATCAGTGGGGCCCCATGGCAACAGCTCCAATACATGTGCTGTCACTCAACTTTCTGGAAGGACATAAGTGTGAAACTGACTTTTTCAGTTTCACTGCAGCCCATGGGGTTCTGAGTAGCAGTGGTGAGACTGCTGATTTAGGAAGCTGTGAGCATCAGCTGTTTGTATGGAGACTATAAGGGGTTGTCCAGGCCAGGAGATAGTCTGGCCTGTCTCGTCCTGATAAAACTCCATGTGTGGTTGCTCTTACTTCAGAGTGTCTTATTCCAGATTAGCTTAATCCACTTCCAGAATGGATTAAGATAATTTGGAATAGGGCATCTGTATTCCAGAGACAGAGCATCCGTCCAAAAGATGATCAGCTTTAAATTCCCACTCTGCCTTATCTCGTATGTTGACAGGAAGACCATTGCGGTCTGGGAGAGAGAGGGGGTGTGGGAGTGGGCTGGGTTTGGGGGTCTGGGTGAGGGGTAATGAGCATAAGTGGGCTGGGGGCAGCAGCGAGTGGAGTGTTCAGGACTGGGGTGGGAGAGGCGCAGGACCAATCTGGTGGAAGGAGTGTGCAGGAGTGGGGCAGGTATGGGCCATAGGTGGGTGTTTACCTCTGCATGCCACCTCTGCTCTCTTGCTCTCTCCCCGTGTGGGGGAACAGCAGTGGAGAGAGGAGAGTCTTTTCTCCCACTTCCCCAGGCATCACCTCCCACCCTGCTGCTCTGATTTGCTGGAATTCCGGCCAATCAGAGCGGTGGGGGAAGCCTCTCTCCAGGCGGTGGTATGCTGCCATTCCCCCAGCTGGGAGAGGGAAAGCAAGAGCAGGAGCAGAGGCAGCAGTAGCAGAGGCCCAGGTGGTGGTAGCTGAGCGGCTTCCTGCCACCACCAGTCCATGGTCTGGAGCCAGCATGCGAGGCTCAGTGCTTCACATCCTGTAGCAGGCTGGATGCTGCCAAGGGGAACCTTGAGCTTCAGGGTCCGGATTCAGCCAAGCCTCAGTCTGGAAGTGGCCTGCAGGCTGGGCGTTCCCCACCTGTGACATAGACATAAGAGCTGACTCCGTCGGTGCTCCAGGGCTCAAGCACCCACAGAAAAATCAGCTGTTTGGTGGCTGGTGGGAGGCATTCTGGGAGGGCAGTGAGTGGGCGGGAGTGGTGGGAAGAAGCGTCGTGAGAGTGGAACCTTATGGGAAGGGGTGGAGGGGAGCGGTGGAGCCCACGTGGGTAGAAATAAAAGTGCCTGTACACTTTGGGCTTGTCCAGATTTACAATGCAGACCAGCTCTTAGCTGAACTCCCAGGCTCTGCTGGAGAGGAATTTCTGCAAGGCTGCCATGTGCTTCCTGCTCTGCAAGAACAACAGGAAGTCCTGTGGCACCTTATAGGCTAACAGAAGTTATGGGCCACAAGCTTTTGTTTTCAAAGACCTACTTCATCAGATGCATCTCATCAAGTGGGTCTTTGCCCACGAAAGCTTATGCTCCAAAATTTCTGTTAGCCTATCAGATGCCACAGGACTTCTTGTCATTTTTGAAGATAGGGACTAACACGGCTACCTCTCTGATACTCCTCTGCAAGGCTCATCTTTGCTTACCTGAGATTTGGTTCTTTCACGTGGGGCTTTGGTACTTCAGCCTCCCAGCTCGCTGTTGAGCCATGTTTGCACTAGGGAAAAAAGGGCATTTAACAGTTGTCAGAGAACGTTGTTAAAAATTCTACTGTGGACAAAGCAGGGGTTGTTTTAATGTTTATTAGCTGGTTAAAATAAACTCTGGGTTCTTTTATTTGCCTACTGCTTTATCTTTACCAGGGCTTTAATCTTGCGTTTCTACATCTTTTTTCTGTTCTGGTATAGACGAAGACCTTGTCTTCCTGTTAACATGCACCTTCTCCTCGTGTGGATTGCAGACTTGCATCCACAAATGTGTATGTAATGGCCAAGCTCATGAGGCCTCAGTGGGCTTTTTTTTTTCTTTTGTCTTTATGTTTATGTATTGTGCTAAGTTTTGAACCCTACATATGATGTATTCTAAAATTTCAGGGAATGAACTAGGCATTGCCAGAACTTTCCTGATCTGGGGTGCAATCAAAACATCCAAAGTGGGCTGTTGATGGCACCCATTATCAACTGGCCCAGTACCTCTGCTTATCCTCCCGATAGCGCCTAACATCTTGGCACCTCCTCAGTAGCAGACATGTAATTATTCTCCCTGGAGGGGCAGATGCTTAGTCAACAAGGGGAACCAGAAGGAAAGAAGCAAGAAGGCTTAATTGCTTCCTAAACTCCTGCCTCCCAGAGCCTGTTCCTGGGCGGTGTGGAGGAGGAAGAGGGCAACAGCTGTCCCCACTTCCGTTCCGACCTCGGGGGTATAGGAGGTACTTTGGAGGGTGTAGGAGACATACATAGTAGAGGAGAAGTGAAGGGCAGGGAACAGCCCTGCTGTTGTTGTGGGGAGGTGAGGAAGCTAGGAGGAAGGTGAGGAACCGAATCCCTCGGTGTGGGGGGTGGTGTGGGTGGACAGCGCCCCTGCATAATGTGTGGAATTGAGAATCCTGATGTGGTTGGGTGGGGACCAACAGGGATGGGAAATAGAGCCTTGGCGATGTTCATTGCTCCCATGCCAGGGTCTCCCATTGCCCCACAGAAGGGGCTGTGTGCTCCTCATTCCCACTTCTCCCTTTCCCTCTGGGGCTCTGTATGTCTCCATCTCCTCATGCTTGGATCCTCCAGTCTCCCCCACCCATGATGGTTCTGTAGCCCTAGTCTCCCCATACTCGTCTTTCATCAAAGGTTCTGTGCTCCCCTCATATCACCTCACTGCTGGGTCCCCTGTTCTCCCCACTACCCAGCCCTCTGGCGCTATGCAGCGGGCCAGCCCCCCACAACACACACCACGTGGCAGCTAGGCCGCAGGTCACGTTTGTATGGGGGGAAGCCCCCCCACCCCCAGCACTATGCAGTCAGGGTCTATCCTGCACCCAACCACATCACGTGGCTAGCCCCCGACCCAATAAAAACACATGCCTGCAGTGCAGTGCAGACTGTGTCCAGACAGCAGCATGTCCTGGCTTACATACTGCGACGTGTCCCCCTGTAGCAAAAGATTTTTGGGGGCTGGCTGTCACCGGGAGGAGGAAGTCTGGTGCCTGCACCATGTTAACAGGAGCCTCTCTGCAGCCCCTGGTACAACAGGTGTGTGGGGGGCCAATCTTAGCCAAAGCTGCATTATGGGCTGGCCTCTCTATATACTGGTGCCTGCACCATGTTAACAGGAGCCTCTCTGCAGCCCTTGGCACAAGAGGTTTGAGGGGCCGGCCCTAGCCAAAGCTGCATTGTGGGCTGGCCCTCTCTCCGCCCTGCTTCCCAAAGCGTGTGGCTCAGGGGAGTGGCACAATCTCTGCTGTGTCCTGTTTGCTTCATTTCACAGGGAGAAAACAGGCACCATAATATGTAGGATTGACAACTCCCTGACTTGCTGCCCTGCACCATGAAAGGTGTTCTTTCCCCAGGGGACCAGTGAGGTTCCTGTTAGTATGGCACAGGCACCTTGAGAACAAACACCTAACAGGTGGGACTGACAGCTGCTTGACCGGCTGCCCTGTCCAGTGAAAGGTGTTCTGTTCCCCAGGGGACCACTGATTTTTTTTTTCAATGGGGGAAGAGAACCTGACATTCTGTCTTTCCTTCTCTTCTGAGTGATGCTAACCACTGGACACCCAGTGCCTTCTGGGATTCCCTATTTTTCCTAATTTCCTTCAGAAAATTGGCCATTTGGTTCCAAAGGGAGGGGAGTGAGGACAATGCAGTCTGGTAAGATGACAGTGGTTGTTATCAGGTCACATTTGGTTAAAACAGCAATTCCCAACATTTTTGAGATGGCGACCCATTTTGACAGTTCAGTAGGGCTTTGTGATCCAAGGCAATCAATCCCCTGATCGATGCGGAGGTTCTCCCCTGAGAAAACTATTTTTATAAATCTTGATTTTTCTGCCCCTGCCCACGGGCTTAAGCCCCAAACCACCCCCCACAACTACCTCACATGAGTGCTGCTGCTGTTCCCCGCTGCTCCTTCACTGGCCGCCTCCATGCAGCTCCCCCCAGCCCTTCTACTCCCTTCCCCCATCTGCAGAACAGGCAGTTCCCTGCCCTGTCACACTGAAATGGGACTCAATTTAGTTGTTTTAATGGCTGGGTGCCTCCTGCTGGCCATTAAACCAATTAAATTGAGTTCTATTTCTGCATGGCAGGGCAGGGATTGGGATCCAGAGGAGTGAGTGGCAGCAGTGGCAGGAGCTGCAAATGGCTTCTTAAAGAGCCACATGTGGCTTGGAGCCGCCCAACTGACAGCCCTTAGAAAATCTAAGGGTGACCATGTCTGGGTTGTGACCCATAGGCTGGGAATCCCTGGGTTAAAAGATTTCTAATGCAGATGACTCAATATCTCATTAGGGAAAGAGACATCTGAAAAAGGGCCATTTGTTGTGAAGGCAACGCAGTGTGAAAAGATGACTTCATACTCCCACAAACACTTGCAGGGAATTTTTTCCCATAATGCAGCAGCAAATAAGCCCATAATGCAGCAGGTTTCAGGGAACTTTGGGATAGGTTCCCACAATGCACTGCTGCGATAGTCAAACTTTGGCGATTAGTGGGGATGCACTAAGTGGACTTTTTGGGCAGGTGTGGACACTCAGTTTTGACTTTATAAAACACAATGTTATAAATTCAACTTCATTTCATAGTGTAGATGTACCCTGGTATTCTAGATCAACACAATTATAACACTTCATAAGGTGTAGGTCAACATTTTGTAGCCCCTTGCTCCCCTACCTTGGCTACATGGCCAGCTAATACTCTTTTGAAATAGGTAGCTTGCATCTTTACAAGCTTTAAGGGCTCATGTACATGGGAAGTTGCCCAGAATAGCTATTCAGGTCAAAATGTTTCCCATTACTTTTCCAATCTGGACACTATTCCAGAATTATTAGTATGCTTCTAGATGGGAGTAATGATTCTGGAATAAAATGACAGATTCTGGAATAGGTCCACAGAAGGAACTAATTCAGATTATTGTATTCTGCGGTAGCTATTCTGATCAGTTTCCCGTTGTAGACCATCCCGAAGAGGGCTTTTCATTCCAGTTTATGTAACTGGGCTGAGCTACCACAACTGAAAAACACCCTTTTGTCTTGGATATGATTGCATGAGCAAACTGACCTGGCATTGCTCAGGTAATCAGGTGAAATAAGGTTTTTCCCCACTCTCTCCTCTACCCCTTCCCCTGCTGATCCACGAAAAAAAAATGCAGAAGTAGTGGCAGGGCTTTTTGTGGCCATGGCTTTTTGCCCAGCCTGGGGGCAAGGTTGGGGCTGGAGATTGTTTTTCCCTGGCACAGCATCAGTGTGTGGGCTGGGGCTTTTTTTTTCCTGGCCCCAGCATGAGCTGGGGAAAGCAGGGAGGCAGGGCCAATGTTTGTGGCTGCAGTGTTTCCGGGGGATGGGGGTGGATGATAATTGTGTAGGGGGAGGGGGACTCCCTCCCCCTGTGTGGTGCTGTGGTTGAGTGCTGGGGAGGTGGGGTTTTGGGGTAGAGGGGCACTTACCTCTCCTGGCAGGGTAGAGAGTCCTGTACCCACATGACCATTGTTTTCCAGCTGCAGCTGCCCCCACTAGTTGCTCTGTAGTATGACTGTTCTCTGCGCTTGCTGTTCTCAGTCGTGAGTCTGAAGTAGGCCACCCCTCGTCAATGCCCCCCCTTTCACGTTCTGGGAAGTGCTGGGGTTTCAGGCATTTTCCACCCTCGAGGCACAGCCAAATCCTGACCTTGGTTTAAGCTGAGATAAGAGGATGTTGTATACTAAATTTCATGGCTGTAGTTCCTAGGGCTTAAGAGGAGTTCTTGAACAAACATAGCACGGCAGACAGACATACCCTAAGATATATAGTAGATGAATCCACCTTACGGGCTGTAAGTCAGAAACTGACAACATAGTAGCAGTCATTAGATTCAAGAATCCATCTGCAGGTACCCAATTAAATAGACAATTGTCTTTTCTTTTGAACCCTTGCTACTGGTTCTTCTCCATCACCGCAATGGAGGAGGGAAATGGGCTTGCAAACAGCAAAGCCTTCTTACGCTCCTTGTGAAAAGGGTTCAGTGTTTGGTACTCTGGTGAGCTTTAAGATCCGCCCTTGTAGAGGGTCATAAGGGAGATGGTAGGTGAATATCCTCATTGTAAAGATAAGGGTGCATGTAGAAGTCTGGCTGTTCTTTTATTTGGAACGCCTGTAAGTACCTCCTTTTAAACAAAGGAGTTTGAGATGGGTGCTTTGAAACGAGGACATCCTATTCAGTTTCCCATTAGGAGATCTGAGGCACTGTTCAAGATATGAACGTTAAAATCAAAACTGGGCCCAGCGCCCAGATAGAAATTAGTTTTTGTACAAACTAAATAGGGGGAAAGGAAAATTCTAAAGGGAAGGTCACAGATCCACTGAACCAAATGGAGGAGCCGTACCCAGAGCCTTCCGGACAAAGAGGGCCAGTGGTAAACAGCCTTATATACCCTCCTTGTGCTGGCAGACTTACTGAAGATTTGGAGAACAGTGTGCCCCATAAGCTGAGCAATTGATGGCCACCTGGAAGAGATTCAGATACTGGCCAGCTGAATAGCAGAGTATTCACAATGCCCCAGCCGGCAGCATGTGTTTCTATGGGTGGTGAGCAGCTGTACATTCTTCAGTGCACATAAATAAAATTTATTCCTCCCATGGTTGGAAAGCATTAGAGGGAACTCTGAAGGGGAGATCTCCAAAGAGCTTAATTGTAAACTGATGAAATCTTAGTTTCAGACTTCTGCGTGGGGATTTTGCATTTGGATTATATTCTGGTCTTCATTGTATTGCTGAGACTGGTTCCTATTACCCTGAAGTTGTTACCTGGGGTTTTCAGTGGTTGATGGTTTCGAGGTCTGTGGAATCAGGGACTGCACAGCTGGCACAGACTTGAACCCTTGAACACTGTTTTGGAAAGTAGCAGAGAGGTAGCTGTGTTAGTCTGTATTCTAGCGAAACAAAACAGCAGTCACGTAGCATTTTTGTTAGTCTTTGAAGTGGTACATGACTGCTGTTTTGTACTGTCTTGGAAGGCAAAATAATGTTAAATTTACTATTGCAGAATATACTCAATCACTGTTTACTATGATAGTGATAGTAATATTTTAATTTCTGATTTGGAAAAAGCTTGTGTAGAGCAAGTGGGCAGATCAGAGCCTTGCAAAATCTTTATAGCTTATCAACACTTCATTGAAAATGATGCACGTGTAGTCCAATGATGCACATGTAGTTTCAGTCCTAAGGATGTTGAGGTGGATGCTTATTGCTTGCAAAGGGTACTTTAATAAAGGTACTTAGAGACTGACAGTAGTACCACACCAGTGTGAAATGGCCCACTTAAGCACTGATCTGCAGGGGCCATCTTCAGGGGGTGAGAGGAGAGTTCTGTCTCCCAGGCCTTTGCAGGTCTGGACCTTTGCCCCAGACAACAGGCAGTTTTTGGCAGAGGCATCTTGTCTTGTGGGAACTGGATTGAGAAACCAAACGGCAATAAAATGGTTAAAAAAGTTACAGCCATATTGCTCTGCTACCTACTGCGGATGGTGCTCGTGGGTGTTCCAATCCCGCTACTCCCCACGGCTGCGGCATTGGTGCAGGATGTAGGGACTGCCCCTGCACTCACTGGCTGTGGAAAATAAAGTGACATGGCTGGGAGTTGGAGGAGGAGAGCAGGTAGGGTCCAGGTTGCTTTGCTTCGCACTGCTGGTAGGTGTAAGGTGGGGACCCTGATTGCTGGTGCCAGGCCTTCTGGCTAGTTCTGCCTGCTTGTATTGGTACTATGCCCTCTTATGGTGTGTGTGTGGGGGGTGGGGGGTGGGGAGGATGTGATCCTTCATGTCTCCATATATCATCATCAATAAATAACTGTGGGCTCAGTGCCTGTTAGCGTCTGATGCCTCTCTCACTATTTCCTTCCATCTTTCCCTGTCCAGTGCGGAGTGGCTTAATTTCTGTAGACTAGCTCTGCACCAGTCTACTATATCATCTACCCATTATCTGTGGGGTCAGCTTCTCCTATTCGAACCGTCCATTATGCCGAATACGAGGGTCTTGATTTTTTGTTCATCATTCATTCTGCAAATATGCCCAAATAGTTATAGCTTCCGTTTTATAACCTTCTGCAGCAGGTTCTTTTTCGGCTGTATCTTCCTATATAATTCCTCATTGGTGACCTTCTGCATCCATCCTGTTCTCAGAATTTTTCCACAACAACTCCTTTTGAACCCCAATATTCTTCTTCTTGAATCTTTTGTTATCACCCATGTCTCACAGCTGTACAACATGCTGCTGAATACACACGTTTTCAAGACGCTCAGCTTCATTCTTAAGCTAGTTGCTTTGCTTTTCCAGTTCTTATCCATCGCCTTCAAACTCGCTCTTGCTTTCGCTATCCTAGTCACTATTTCCTTCTGACAGTCTGGATCATACGGTATGTTGCTCCCCAGATATGTGAACTTCTCTACATTTTTTAGTTCAATACCATCACCACCGATCTTCCTTCTTATTTCCTTATCTCCAGATACCATTGTTTTTGTTTTATTGATGTGCATGATCAGTCTGTACCTCTTCCCTTCTTCGTTTAACGCCTGCACTATTTTCGCTAGTTTCTCCTCATCTTCCTCAATGATATAACTATATCATCTGCGAACTTCAATTTGTTAATTCTTTTCCTGTGCACAGATATCCCTTCTACCTTTTCCTTGGTCTTGTCCATCGCTCTCTCCAGATGTGCAATGAAGATACTTGGAGATATTGGATCTCCTTGTCTCATGCCTCTACTTGTTTTAAACCAACTTCCCAACTCCCCGCATGTTCTCACCGCTGCCTTCGTGTTATCACTGATATCCTTCAACAACCGTATCAGTCTGCTATCCACTTTGTATGACTCCAACAGTGCCCAAGTCACTTTCTGATCTATACTGTCAAATACCTTTCGAAAATTGACGAAGCAAGTGTGTACATTTTTGTTCTTTTGTAGAGCTTTCTCCACTATCAGTCTTAGTGCCAATATCTGCCGTATAGTACTTCTATCTTTTTTAACCCCGCTTGCTCATCTGCTATATGTTCTTCGATCTGCAATCTTAATCTCTCAGTCAGTATCATCATCAGCACTTTCCCTCGATGACTCGTTTGGGCAATCATTCTGTAGTTCTTGCACTCCAGTGTACTTCCTTTCTTGAGTATTGTCACTAGCACAGCTCTTGTCCATTCTTTAGGTGCCTTCCATGCTATATTACATAGTTGGTGTATTTCCTGAACCATGCTTTCTCTGACGTATTTGATCATCTCTCCCATGATCTTATCGTTTCCAGGGCTCTTGTTGTTCTTTAGTCATTTCACTGCTTTTTCTACTTCCTCCTTCGAAATATCGGTCTCGCTCTCAATGCTTGGGGGAGATATCTCTTTCAGTTCTTCAATCAGTCTCTCTGAGGCACTCGGATCCAACTGTGCTTTGTGTAGATCGGTGCAATATCTCGTCCATCACTGCACAATCTTCTCCCTGTTCATGAGCACTTCTTCGTTCTCATCTTTGATCGCCATTTGCTTTGGTTGCCATTTCCTGTTAATATTCCTAATTGTTTTATATACCTCCCTAGCCTTACATTCGCCATAATACCTCTCTATATCGTCACATTGCTCCTCTAACCATTTTCTCATATCCTTTCTGATTGCTTTCCTTACCTCATTACATTTCATCCTATATTGCTGTTCTGCCATCTCAGAAACATCTCTTCTGATCTTCAACTCTCTCTTCTCTTGAACCAACTTCAGTGTCTCCTGGGTAATCCACTTCTTATTGATCTTTTCTTCTTCTGTAGCGATGGCTACCCCTGTGACTCTCTTATCTAGGTCTTTCTCTGTGGCAATATTCTTAATCTTCTCTTCGAGCCCTGTTCTATATGCGTTCCATGTTTCTTTCTCACGTAGCCTCGCCACGTCTCTTCTTTTCTTACCTTTTCATTTAAGTTTTACCTTGATGCTTGTGATCACTAGACTGTGGTCTGAGTCTATATCCGCTCCTTGGAAAGTTCGGTACTGATGTTATCCACCTTCTCATGAAAATCATATCTATCATGTTCTTGGACTTCCCGTCATTGGATCGCGATGTCCACTTCCTACAGTCCTTTTGTTGGAATCTTGTGTTGCAGATCACCATCTCATGCTCTGTAGCAAACTCTAGCCGTTTCTCACCTCATTCATTTCTTTCTCCATATCCAAACTTTCCCATGACTCTCTCTCCCAACCTTCATTATCTGTCCCAACCTTCGTATTCCAATCTCCTCCAATGATCAACACATCTTTCTTCAGCATCTGCTCCACTGTCTTTGTCAAGTCTTCATAGAATAGATCAGTCTCTTCCTCCATACTGTCCAATGTGGGTGCATCCACCTGAATGACTGAGATGTTGAATGACGCACACGGTGGCCGTGTTAGTCTGTAGCTTCACAAATCATAAGCAGTCCTTGACCACCTTAGAGACTAACCAATTTAGACCCACTTTAGATGTGCCTATAGATTCAATCCTGTTACGGTATCAACATTGTAGTCTCTCTGGTTCCCTGTTCCCTTGCACTGAGCCTGACCTGCTTTCCATGGGCTAGTGCAGAAAGTAGGGCAGAATTCTAGCTTTGGATGTTGTTATTAGTAAGTGGTGTGTTTTGTTTTTTTTTTTAAAAAAAGTCCCAGATTCTTCCATGTCACCGCTTTTTAAAGAAATGTGACATCTGTAAAGACAGCACCAAAAATCATATGTAGTCATGCTGGTCTCCTCCTTTAACAGTAGCATGTTGGAGGCTGAAGTTTATGGGCAGGCGGTTGGGGGGATGTCTTGTCGTCTTCTTCTCTGGGATAGTAGGGACAATCCATTTAGCCGTGGAGGGGGTGTGGCAGAAAGAGGCTGCAGCTGCTTATAAAGGGTTGATTTCCAGTCAGTAGCCTTAGCCTTGAGGTTCCTTGACATACTTCTTCAGTTTGTGTTAAGATGCGGAAAAGCCCTGCTGAAGAGCAGCATTTAACTGTTACAGAGATGAGAATCCCAAGTTAAGCTACAGATTACACTGCTATAAATCCTCAGTGAGAGCAGACTTGGCTCCCTGAGTTTCCTTTACAGCCTACTTGTAGGACATCTCAACAGTAATAGCTAAACCAGTGGTTCCCAGCCTTCTCAGTAACGCAGCACACTTCAATGAGACAAATGATTCCACAGTACGCTCACTTTTTTCCGCTGAACTGATTGCTCATAAAGTCACGTTTACTTACATTTACTATGGTTACAATTTTACTAGAGATGTTTGTAACATAGCAGTGCATACCACAAGCTAAACAAGCATCAAATGCATTAATGTTTCAAATCCACCACAGAATGCCCCGTCTTAGACAGTGAGCATAGACACATGTTCACGATCTGCTCCACTCCATTCTAGAGATGTTGAGTAAATGAGTAACCACTGAAAGCAGGCTCCTCTCTCCTCCAGCCTGTTGGCGCCAGGACATGGCATTCAAGCTACGTCCCAGCTCCAACAGGTGCCCGCCCTTAGTTTAGAACAGAGGAGACTTAAAGGGGATGTGATAGTGGTTTACAAGTACGTAAAAGAGGGTTACAAGGAGGAGGGAGAAAAACTATTCCTCTTGGCTTCTGAGGATGAGGACGAGGAACAATGGGCTTAAACTGCAACATGGGAGGTTTAGGTTGGACATTAGGAAAAATTTTGTAACTGTCAGGGTGTTTAAACACTGGAATAAATTGCCCAGGGAGGTTGTGGAATCTCCATCACTGGAGATATTTAAGATCTGATTAGGTAGATATCTGTTGGGGATGGTCTAGATGGTACTTCCTCCTTCCATGAAGACAGGGAACTGGACTTGATGACCTCTTGAGGTCCCTTCCAGTTCTAGTGTTCTGTGATTCTATGATTTCATCTGCCTCCCGCCACCAACAGGGTCCTGCAGAGTCATCAGTTTTCCCCCCACAGTGGTTGTGCAAGACGACTAAATTTCATGTCATGTTTTGACAGTTCTGTTGGCACACCAGTGTGCCATGGCACACTGGTTGAAAACCACTGAGCTAAACTATATTTTAAACATGCCTGTAAAGGGCTAACACAGTTTGTCCTGGCCAGCATATTGAGGGCTGCATGATGTTAGCCAGTTTACAAAAGCATGCTGTAATGTGGCTCATCACAGTTTGATCTCTGGAAACAGTGCTTGCATCTTTCTAACTAACGCAAGGTGTCTGTGATTCTGGGTCTTGCTGTTTTTGAGTTGCATTTCAGATGGGCCCTAAAGTAGGATACAGATTCTGATGGCACTGATTGCTGAAAATTAGCAGTCAAATGAGATACAGATAACTTTCTGTACTCATTTCTTAAAACACATGCACAATTCTCAGTGACTGACAAGCCCTGTAACTAGAACATCACTCTGCCTTTGGGGACAGAGTGCACTGAATTCTGATCAGCCTTCATTTAAATCCAAATTTGCTGCATCTCTCACTAAAACAGCTTCTCAAGGGACTGATGGATAAATGCCTTTTTAGATACATAACCTAAGTTCTTTGTCCTGACCTCCCTAATGCAGTCTGTTTAAAAAAAAATCCTAGCTACACCATTTGTATGTGGTTTATTACATTTTCATGTTCCTCAAATGAGTAATTTATTTTGTGAAATGTTTTTGATTTTTTTCTTTGTATTTAATTTGTTTAACCTACAATGCCATGTTATTTTGTTTCTTGCAGAATGGACTGCTGAACTAGGAGATATTCCAGACCCAATAATACAGCATTGCTGCACCACTCACAGCTTTATCTATTGCTAGTTATTTAAATTGGACTTTTAATATCCTGCCAGCTGCTCTTCAGACACACATGGTGCATTGTTGCCATTCCCAGAATTGCATCTTTGAAAGCCAGGCCCTCAGTAACCTTCATCGAACAAAGAGGCGACCTACAGGATACACTGACAGTGGGATTTCTCAGACTTACTGCCCTCTAGCTTTATTTCGCCAGGGCTGTATTTGTAGCACGCCATGGAGCCCAGTATGGAGTACTGCTTAGCGCAGGTGCTTCAGAAGGATGTTGGAAAGAGACTTCAGGTTGGCCAAGAACTGATAGATTATTTCTCAGATAAACAGAAGTCTGCTGATCTTGAACATGATCAGACTATGCTGGATAAAATGGTTGATGGACTTGCCACTTCTTGGGTGAATTCCAGCAATTACAAGGTAAGATTTGCTTGGGGGAAATGATTGAAGTCTAATATTGCTTTAGTCTGGCAAGTCTTATTGTCTTGGTTGTAAGGATATTAGGGCTATGAGGAAGTCTGCAGAACAAGTGAAAATTAACACTTCAGAGCATGACAGTTCAACACTTAGCCTGCATCAGCCAAAAATTATTACTGAACAATGGCTGGCTGTTAGCCTTTTTGAACCGAGTCAGGAATCTTAGATATGTCTACACTTAAGCTGCTACAGCTACAATGTTTCAATGTCAGCACTGCCTATGTCATCTGGAGGAGTTCCCCTGTTGGTGTAGGTAATCCCCCTCCTGGTGGCTACCTCTACACTACAGAGATCTTTCGAAAGAAGGTTTTGAAAGGGGTTGCTCTTCCTGAAACGGGAAAGGCAGAGTGATTTTGAAAGGAGTGCTGCAATTTTTTGGTTTATAAAGAATGCTTTTTGTGTGGAGATGCTCTTCGGGAACTTCTGAAAGATCCCCTTTCTTTTGAAAAACCTTTTGGAAGAACTTGCTGGTATAGACATAGCTGAAAAGTTGGTAATTTAGCCTAAGAAAAGAATAGTGGTACAGTGTATTTCTGTGAGTCCCTACATGAAAAGGGCACATTAAATGTTTCTTGCACAACATTCTGCAGATGATAACCCAGTATGATAGTGAACTTTCCTGGCATGTTTCGACCGCCTATATTTGCAGCTAAGTTAGCTGATTAGTGAATTGTGTCATTCTGCGAATGCCTTTGGATTGTGCTAGGAGTGCGTGTTTGGGTTCAATTAAAGGAAGGAGCAAAGAGAACCTCGAGGAAGTACACTTAATTCAGATATTCTTGGTAACACAAAAGAAAATGTTGACCAGGGACCTGATCCTAGCCCCTTTCATGCCTGTGGGAGTTTTTGCTGCTGACCTAATTATCCGCAGAATTGGGGTGTAGTATAGCACAATTCAGATAGTTTCAAAATGGATTTTTAAAAATTTTTTAATTTTTTTAAATTATTTTTTTCTGGGGAAATGAGATATTAGCCGTCTTCAAAGGGTCCATCTTCAAGGCATCAAAGACATACTGTGCCAGCCTTTGCTCTCAATCTCTAGCAGAGTCTGTTGTGTCTGGGAAGTGGCAAAGGCTGGATAAGTATCTTCCCCCAAACTCCTACGTGTTATGTTATGAGGGGTGTTTATGAAGAAAATTCAATGCTTCCTTTTGAATTTCTTTACTCCCATCAATTTAAATAAGGCAATTTATTTCAGCAGTGTTCTGATTTCAAAGCTCTCCTGTCATCGTAGTTTTATTTCTGATAAAATTCACAATTTGTTTCAAATGACTGAATAACTTGTCCTCGTTAATAAACCCCAGAATGTAAATATTTAAGAGAAGATGTGAGCTGTGCTGATTTATGTACCAAGATCCTGCTATTGATTTGTTGGTGTTCAGAGAGCTTCTGATTTGTATGTTTTCTATTTAATTTATTGATTTTTTTTTTTTTTTAACTTCAGTCAGTATCATTAGTTGCTGAACATCATAGTTTTTAAAATAAGTGAAATATTGTGGTGAATTGCTGTTTGCTATGGCAAAGATTCACTGTGTTTTCCACCTTGATTTATGTCTGAAACATTACTAGGTTTTGCTTGGTTGAGGGAAAAAATGTGCATCTAAATCACGTCTTTTTTTAATTGTGTATTTGTGAATTATCTTTTTGTGTATGTATTGAGGGGTCGAACAGATGGTGCTGGCTTAAACTATTATTCATTAAAATGACTTACGCTGATGAATGATTGATTGTTCACTATCAGTGTGTGTTCACTCTCCACAACATGACTTTGAAATGCAATGGGCACAACTCTGACTTAGTCTTAATACAGTAATTATTTCCCTAAGTGTTATGTAATATGTGGTAGGTGCACTTTACTGAGTGTATCTGATGTACATGGAGAGAAGAGGCCATTTCATCATCTATGGGGAGAACAGATTGCAACAGTCATGTTGTCTTAGGGTGTTGAATACATGAAGACCAAAACTATCCAGACGTTTCTGAATTATTTCAACCTTGAAGACCTCATCACCCATGAACTCATAATCACTCTAGAGCAGAAGCCTGAGATGGATCTTATATTGTGCCATGGAGACCAAGAGACATGGGGCGTGGAGGGTGGATGCTTTTCTAGAGACCTTTATTAACAGAACCCAGCCTCTTGCTCAGGACTGCTAGCAAAGGTGCCTTGAACTTACTCCAACAATTGTATGTAGGGCAGGAGTCCATCCCAAAGGAGACTGAGAAGTTTTCAGATCAGCCAACATCTTGAGTTGCACTTTGACTCCAGAATGGCTCCTGTGTGGTGTTTGGTTTTACATTCCAGCTTTTGTCACCATGATGACACGTTCCATCCAATTGCATGGTCTTTTCTTGCCCCCATTTACAAAGCTACCCGAAGTGGGCACATTATGCTAGAGGTAGCAGGTGTTTTTCCTTTTTGCATTCCGAAACCGCTTTGAGTACCAGTTGGTCTAGTCAGTTCTCCTTCCAGTGCTGCCTGTGTGGTTCCTGTGGTTTAGGCTGCCTGTTGAATGCTATGATTCTACCCCGAAATCTGATCCATTTATGATGCAGCTATTATCCATTGGTATCAACAGTATGAGGCGTGTCTGTAGGGTGTGATGCAGTATACGGGGGCTCTAGCAGCTGGAGCGGGTCATGTTTAATATTATCTTTAGCCCTTCATATTCAAGGTAAAAAAGCGAGTAGCCTATTAAACCAAGTCACAAAGCAGGCCTTTCACCTAACTCCCCTGGTTAAGGACAAATATGTATTGCAGCGAGAAGATTTTTTTTTTTTTTTGCTTCAGGTGGCTGCTCCTAGTGGGGAGGGCTGTGAGGATTGTCACAATAGGGTTATAAAGTGTTGCGGCTTTCACGTCCATTTTGGCTGTGCTGGAAAAACAAGCTGTGGTTCTGAACAGACATCGTTCGGTGTTCTTCAGCTGCTTGCCACGGTGTTATGAAATCAAATCTGGATGTGAGTAGCCCATGGAATCCTGGAGGAGGCTCGATGCAGACCCCGATTTTGAACTGGAGTACAAGTCTGCTCCCAGACAAGATATTCTGCTCTCTCTGTTTGAGCAAGGCTGAGCTGTGGGGAACAGAACTTTGCCCTAATTCTGTGGTCCTCAAACTGTAGGGCGCAACCCATTTTTAATGGGGTCACCAGGGCTAGCTAAGACTTGCTGGATCCCAGGACCAGCAAAGCCCATACCTGAGCCCAACTACACAAGGCCTAAACCTGACAGCTTCAGCCCTGAATGGCCAGGCTCAGGTTACAGGCATGGGTCTCAGGCTTTGTGTTTGGTTCCTCCATTCATGGTGGTGGGTCTGGGTGGGCTCAGGCTTCTGTCCCCATTCCTGGGGTTTTGTTATAGTTTTTTGTTGTCAGAAGTTGGTTGTGATGCAATGAAGTTTGATAGCCCAGACCCTAATTGGTGGCCTGTTCCAGTGATAAGTTTTGTATGGTGAAACCCTCTCAGGATCAGGCCATGAGATTCTCTCTTACCAAAAGTTGACTCTGTCTCTCTCTCTCTCTCTCCTCTCCCCCTGCCACCCCCTTCCCTGGGCCTAGTTAGTGAATTGACAGGAAAAAGTATCTCACATGCTCCCATGTTGATACTCCAATTAAAACAATTAAATGATAGCCAGTAGAGTTGATTATTTTAGAACAGTATAATTATCTTCGAGGCAACTGCACTGACACTCTTGATTAGTGAAATTATTCATTGTTTTTAAATGAATATAATGCCTTTCATCTCGAAAGCTAGGTATAGTCATTTCCCTCACCTCTGACACACAGCCACTTCGGGAGCAAAACTCAGCATTCTTCTGAGTGCCCAGTCACATACTTGATCAGTCAGCCTCAGTCCCCTTTTGTTACAGGTTGAATGTCTGAAATCCGGGACTGTCTGGTCCGGTAAATCCCCGTCCGGAAGGACCATGGATGATGATGGACCAGAGGGCCCCATGTAGGAGTTGGGTGGCTGGGAGCCGGGGCCTGGGAGCTGAGGATGGGGAGCTGTCATTTGGGGCTGGGAAGTAGCCTGGGCTATGAGGGGAGCCCAGCTGTGGAACCAGAGACCAGCAAAGGAGCACTGACATCCCTAGTTTTACAAAATCCCTAATTCTGGATCACTCGGGTCCTGAAGGTGCCAGACCAGGGAGATCCAACCTGTAGTGCACACCAAGAGCAGAACAGGCAGGAGGAATTATCTCCTCCCCCTGAAACCACAACTGGCTGGAACCAGGATGTCATTACTTGAAGTGGATTTTAGTCATAGTGGCAGGGATAATAGGACAATTGCTCGCACAAAATCAGTGACTTGTTAATCTGTTCTACACTGATAGATGAGTATAAAAATGGAGTTGTGGAGCTTCCTGTTAGCTGGGTTTCTGTCTCATTAAATGCCAGATACAGTATGTTCATTTGACTTGTGTTCCTTTGCCCCTTCCACTCCCGGCAGCTGCACCAACTCCATCCACCTGTTTGTAAGCTTCTGCAAACATCTCTTTTCCTTCTTCCCTTATGAATGGAGCAGCTCTTCCTTCAAATCCCAGTATCTTGTGATGCTCTCACCAACCATGATTAGGTTCATTGGGCGATGGGGCCTGTTGCCTCTGGCTTTATCTGATTATAGTGTTTAGAAACAAAACAATCCCCAAAGCATCCCACACCCTAAGTGAATAAGAATTTGTATATTCAGCTGTTCCTTGCTCCTTGCTAATTTGGATTTTGCTGACCTCAGTCACGCAAAAGCCTAGCACATGTGGTTAATGATTATCACATGCATAAGTCTTTGCAAGATTGGGGCCTTGAGTTTTAAATTGATTGGCATAGGGGCCTAAGGCCTGATTCTGGCACTACTATGTCCCTTCCATTGATGGACTATCGCAAGCTATCTACAACTTCCAGGTAGAGAGATTTTGGACATGTCCAGGAAGGCTTAACTTTTCCACACTGTCTGGTCAAGGTGGAAGGTTAAATAGTTTGTCCTGGTCCTTTAGGATTTTGGTTGTTATTTTCTGACAAGTAGACAACACAATACTCTAATGTTTGGTTTGTCTGGCTGCTTTTTTAGTCAGCTTAGACACAGCAGAAAGCAAGATATGGAATACAGCAGAGATACATGCTCTGTGTTTTTCCCTATTAGTTCTTATTTTCCGGAAGTGAAACCCACCTCCCACAAGCTCCTTCTATAACTTTCTTTCCAGAAAATATTTTTGCAAACAAAGCAAAACGTGCTGCATTTCCCCTTCAGGAATATGTCTCTACCAGACAGGGAGCTTTAAAACAAAGCAGTGTTTGAGGTATCCAAGTGCCAATGCAAAGATTCCCAGTTATCCAAGTGTGGCAAAACAAGGTGATTTTTTTTTTTTATGGTGCCACCGTGAGTTTTGCCTGAGAAAAGAGTTCAGGATTGGGCCTTAAACATCAGAGACACTTCAGGGCTGATACCAGGTATGGGAATGTTCACTTCCAAAAATAATTTTTGGGGAAATTGTATTAGTGAGTGGAAAACAGGATTTATTGTGCCCAATTCTGACTTCTTTCTTTTGCAGATGTTCTGATTTTAAATCTGTGGAGATGTTTCCATGTGTAAGGTAGCAGGTTCTAGCCCAGGAAGTAGAAAGTGGTATTATAGTGGTAATGATAGCATTGCGGCAGTCCAGTGTGAGAGAATATTCTGTTGCCTGCTCCTTTAAAAGTTGAAAACCCAGTAACGCCATTGAGCAGAAATACTGTATTTTGCATCTTATGTACTTTGATGCTACTATCGGTGTCATCCGAGGAATGGACGTATTCTGTGTTTAAAAATCAATCTGCTTATGGAATTTGTCCTTGAAAATTAAAAGAAATCCTAGCAGATCTCCGGGGGCAGTGGGAATACACTTGTTTGCTTGAGTATTCATGATTCTGCAACCAGTTGACATAGAGGTCTCATAATGCTCTGGAGTTCTTATTGCAAAACCAGGGATAACTGCATATCAAATGACTATGGCATGAGCTTCAGCCCTTAACCATGTAAGGAGGAGTTCATGTTTGGCCCATCACATATTCAAATTACAGCTTGTTTATTAAGGCTAAACAACACAGTCTTTGGAGGTGAAGCTGTGTGCCAGCTTTTTAGTGGGATGGTTGTTTGAGATAAGCTCGTTCGGAATCAGAACTTCTGGGTAGAAATGTGTTGGGTTTTGTAAGCATTCCATGTTAGAATAAGAAAATGCAGTTTGGGTTTTGCCACTTTTCAAGGTTGGTGCCACCAATGCTTTTTTGCATCCTTTTTGTGTCCTGAGCTGAGAGGGTTCACAGTTACCAGCCAACATATGTGCACGCTTGCTCCTCGCTGTCCGTCCAGTTAGAGTGCTGTAGGTGGAATGATCCAGCAGTGTGTACTACAATAGTCCCCTGACTTTCCCAATTAAGATTGCAGGGCACGATAGCAGTAGAGCTTTGCTGTTTAATTATTTGTAGGCTTGGAAGGATTAGATTTTTATTGGAAAATGTCAGTAAGTGACAGTTTCACCATGCACACACAAACCAACACAATTGATAATTTGAGGATAACGGAATAGCTGAAATCTACAGACAGGACAGGAAAAGTAAGAAAACTACCGCTTGAGAACTTTGATTTTAATATATGTTGTACAATTTGCTATGTGGTGTTGACAATTTTGTGTTTTATGGGTAATACAGGTTTAACATTTTGAATACCAACTTGTTATGAGGGGGTCGGACAACAGGCATTTTCCCATGACTGTGAAAATTTTAATAGAGAAAACAGGAAAAAAATAAACAAGGACATTCTCCACCAGAATGATACAAAATAAAAATCAGTTTCTGCTCAGCCTAATTATATGGGAATTCAGCAGCAGCAGGATCATTGTACTGTACACTGAGGGATCAAGGGGTCATTACTATATGTCACTCGGTTGTATATGCATACGCATAGCATGTGCTTCAGAAGGACTCTCATGCTGGTTAAAATCACAGCAGTTTGGAAAACAAATTTGAGCTAGATTGCAGAAAGTTTTCTCATTAGGTTTATATAATGAATTAGGCCATTTTTATTTGTGTGTGTCTGTCCAATGTAGAGTTCTGTGTAAATTGCTGTTGTGTGGTACCTTTGCACATGTGTTATACCCGCAAGTAAGAAAAACCCCTCGGTGAATATTACAATTTTCTAGAAGAGAAAAGATGGAACGAGCCATGGAAATTTTTCCAAGAGTTGGTCTTTTCTCTCTATCTAAACAGCTAAAATGCCTTTCCTGCCCGCTTCCTCTTACCTAACACCATCTCCTCAACCTCCCCAGTTCATGCAGACCATTGCTGTCAAGATCATTTTCCTGGCTTGTCAATCACATGGCTGTTGTGAGCCTTTCTGCTGCATGAGAGACAAGCATCTTATTCACCTTTTAAGAGCCTTTGCACATCTGCTTATCTGGTCTTGTCTCTGATTGCTTGACCCTATCCCTCCCCAACAATGGCAATGTCACCCACTGGTTTGCATCTTTCATTAGCACCTTTGGTCTCCTTTATGAATTCCTTATTCATGGAGCACCCATCCAGACTATTTTTATTTATTGTTTTGTATTGCCATTGTGCCTAAGGAGTGACCAGGCCCCCATTGCGCAAGGTGCTGTACAATCACAAAATGATGGTCTCTGCCCCCTGTGTAAAACCAGATAAAAAATGGAGACAGGTTGGGGGGAACAAGGAAACTACAAGACAGAGCAGGTCAGCATTAGTAATCAGTGGTCTTAGCACACCAGGAGACTAACTGTTGGCAAGTTTGTCTGTAGGAGTCATGCTAAAGAAGAGGTTTTGAGGAGGGCAATGAGGTAGCTTTGGGGACCTCCTCTCAAGGGTAAGAGGCTGAATGGAAGGATAGCACTGAAGTGTCTGGGTATGTGATGGAGGCTGGCATCATTGGTCAATCAGAAGTTGGCATCTTGCTAGTGAATGAGAGATAATAGAAGAGTGGAGATAAGCCATGAAGGGCCCTGAAGGTGAAGACAAACAGCTTGTATGTGATGTGATAGAGAAGGGAGCCAGTGGAACGGTGTGGGAGAAACTTGGTTAAAGCAATAGGCTTAGGAAGGTGAGATGTGCAGCACCTCTCTTAATGAAGGAGTGAGGCAAGAGTATTTGTCAAGGCCATGGAAGAGGCTTTTGCATAAATTGAGCAGTGAGATGATGAGATCCTGTATGAGAGAGTTTTAGTTGCATGGGTGGATAGGAAAGGTCAAGTTCTGGAGAGGAAATGCAAAAAGAATCCTCAAGATTTAGACAGTTTGCTATAAAGCCGCTCCTTTGAATCTCTCCTCCTTGAAATCCCTCCCAGAGGTGTACTTCTACCACATGTCTGCGGTATATGCCAAACAGTGATAGCTAGGCAGGTGACTAGTCAGCATTACTGAGATGATTGGTCTGTTGTATTTGTTTATATGTGTTAAAAGTTGATTCAAAACCTGTGAATTTGTGCTTGTAGCTGGTCTGTGTAATGGTGTGTGCCTGCCTGTGTTACCCTCATTCTCCCTGATTTTCTTTCATTTGTTTGTTACACCTACTTGTTGCTTCTTGTCTTCAGTTAAATTGCACGTTCTTTGAGCACGGACCATCACACATTTGGTATGGTTGGTGTAAATGAGACAAACTCTAGCCCTAGTACAAATTAGATTGGGATCTGAGACTGAGGTTTGACATGATACAGAGAGTGTGGTCTGTCTTCATCTGTACTGACCCATGCAGTCACTCAGCCTCATGTTAGATAACTTTTCATGGTGCTGTTTAAATGTGATACATTTTTAGTACCAAAGATAAGCCCTGAGGATGACTTTCTAGTATTCAGCAGTTACGGGGGGAGCAGATTTTCAAGAGAGCTGAGCTTCCTATATACTAAGTTCTTTTGAAAAGGTGGGTAGGAAAATAGAAACAAGAATTGAATCTGGGTCTCCTGAGTCCCAGGTCATAGATACTCTTGTGATTAAAGCTTTCTTCTTTTCCTGCTGCTGACAAGTAGTTACTATATTTATGGAGAGCTTAGTGCCAGGTACAATGTGGATAAGGCCTTTCTTGTCCTGTTTCCCTCTGTGTACATGCGCGCACACACCTCTCCTGTTTTCTTATCTAATTTATTCTGTTCAGTGTTCATTTTGCAAACAGGTGCATACCTCCAAAGTATGTGTTACCTTTAGTTTCATCTCACCTTAAACAAAAAGCCAGAAACTTGAAAAAGAATACTCTGCTCACTTTACTGATGGTCACCTCAATGCATCAGGTTCCAGCCCTTCATAAAAAGTGAGAATGTAGGGTTGATTTCTTTTTTATGCTGCCTTTCAGAAGAGTTCCAGATCTCCTCTTTGGATAGATCTTTTGTGCTGGCCAGCAACAAAGGTAGAGAAGAGTGTTCAACTGTAAATCCTGGAATATGTGAGACCTGGAAATCTCAAGGCTTGTCTATACACTCATCACTCGTTAAATGCGTACTTTATTTACAAGTACTTGCTAAAATGAGGGACACAGATACACCTTTTATTCACTCCATGAGTGAACTCCCACTTGCTAATACAAGCCTAACCCCCTCCCTGCAGCTCCAACCCCCTGCAGTCTGACCCCGCCCCCCAGCCTGCTGCAGCCAAACCCCCTGCCAGCCCCACATCCCAGCCCATGGCAGCCTGACCCCTGCCGCCCACCAGCCCTGTGGCCCTAAACCATGGCAGCCTGACTGGCCCTGCAGCCCCAAACTGCAGCAGCCTGACTGCCCCGCAGCCCCACAGCCTAATCCCCCCGCCTTGCTGGCCCCATGGCCCCAAACAGCAGCAGCCTTAACCCCGCCCCCCCGGCCAGCCCCACAAACCTGAAGCATTTCAGCCTTAATCCCTGCCTGTCTGCCCGCCGCCCCATGGACCCAACCCACCACCAGATTTTAACCCTCCCTCCCACTCACGGCCCCAAACTGCCTCCAGCCTTTAACCCTCTCCAAACCTCCCCCAAACCCAAAGTTCACTTAACTTTCAAAAGTGGCACCGCATGCTGCCACTCCTTCCCCGAGTTAGGAGCACTAAGAACCAATCAGAGACTTTTACATGTATTTTAATGGGACTCTAGTGTCCCTCTTACAAGCTTTCGCCTAGGAGCAGAAAGTTGGGAACCAATTGCGCTTGTGTAGCGAGAGATGAGCGTACTTACAGCTTTGCACTGATGTAGCTGTGCTTGGTGAAGGCACTACCTATGCCCGTAAGAGAGTGTGTCCTTTTGGTGTAGGCACGACAGCTTCCTCCAAGGAGGTGGGGGTGCGGACAAGAGAAGCCCTCCAACCATCATAGTTCTGTCTGCATTGGGGGGTTATGTTGGTTTAAATGTGCCACTCAGAGAAGTGGAAAATCCAGTATAAATGTTGAGTGTAAACCAAGCTGGCAGTAACAGTCCTCTTGTTGTACTAAGTCTTTGTCTCCAACTAAAATTTATACCGGGATAGCTCTGTTGCCAAGAGGTGTGAAATAAACACACTTCTCATTGGCGGTTCACCTGACAAAACCTCCAGGGTAGAGGGAATTATGCGAACAGGAGAGTGCTTTTGTGCATAGCTTACCTTAGACAGGTGGTATCCCTGCATTGGCAGAAAATTTCCTGTAGGTGTGTGCTGTGTCTACACTAGGGGACTATTGTACTGGCAGAGGCTCTGAACTACAGACACTGGCTATGGCTACACTTAAACCACAATAGTGGCATAGCTGCAGTGCTTCAGTGAAGACATTTACTATAGAATTGGGAGAGGTTCTTCTGTTGCCATAGTTAATCCACTTCTCAAGAGGCAGCAGCTAGGTCAGTGGAAGAAATCTTCTGTTGGCTGAACACTATCTTGACTGGGAGATAGGTCAGCTGATGATGATGTCAGAGGTGTCTTTTTTTTTTACTCTTCTGAGTGGTGTTCCCAGTAAACTGGGTGCTTGTGTGTACACTTAGCAGAGATTCAAATGCTGTCCAGCTGATATGCAGAACGTCCACAACTAGGAGTGTTTGTTTCTATTGGTGGTGCACATTTGCATATTCTTTGGTGTATGTAAAAATTTGTTCTACACATGGGATAGAAAAAATTGGAGGGAACATGCCCCTGAGTAACGTACCTGGGTCAATCTAACTTTTTAGTGTTGCCTGGCCATAGCCAAAGGGCCTGTCTGCACTGGCAGATTACTGAGCCAAAGCTTTTCTGGGTGTGAAAATCATCTCCTCCCTTCCCCTGAGTTCACCAAGCTTCCACACAGTAATTTGCCAGTGTAGACAGGCTTCCAGCACTGGGAGCCACGTTTCTGTTGAAGGTGGTTTCCTAAAGTGCTGGGAGAGCTCCCATCCAGTGCTGGTGCTGTGACTACACTGTTGTGTTACTTAAGGCTACAAGTGTAGACAAAGCTTTGGATTGTAAGCTCTTTGATGTGGGGGGGACCATCTTTTTGTTTTGTTTGTATGTTCACTGCCTAGCATAATGGGGTAGGGATATCTAGGTGCTACTGCAATACATATAATACATTATAAGCTCTCTAATACTTAAGGGCCTTTCCTGCAGTTATTCTGCCTGTAAAATTTACTGGGAGTGCTGCATATGGAAAATTTTCAAGATTTGAGTTCTGACTATTGAGTAAATATTTTTTTCTACACTGCTGCTTCTTGCAAATGTTTAGTTGCATATAGGATATTCACTGCTCATGTGACTGGCAAAATCAATTATATAAAAAAATCGAAAGAGCATCATTGGTGTCTAGATCAAAGAAAAGAAAAAAAATCACTTTAGAAGGTCATTATTAATAAACAATATGTTATAATTACGTAGACCTTTCCTTCCAAAGGATTCTAAAGCATTTTACAGTCCACCAGAGTAACCTGACCCATCAGTGAACCGTTGTCTGCACTGCTTATTGTCTTCTGTCCAAAGAGGCCAAAGTGCTTTGCAAACGTTAAAAAAAACTTTTCCTTACTGCAGTGTGAGAGGGATGTGCAGTTTTACTGTTTCTTTTTTACTGCTAGAAAGACAGAGGCCAAGAGAGAGTAAGGCTGAAATATTCAAAAAGTGGCCACTTAATGTGTATGTCTCAGTTTTTGGTAGCTCTGCTTGTCACTTTAAACCTGCCTTTCAGAGTTGCTATGCGCCAACAACTCCAACAAAGGTCAGTAGGTTCTCACTGCCTTTGAGAATCAGGTCCATAGTATATCCAGATGAGCACCCAAAATAAGTGACCCCATGTTGAGCTGAAAGTGACTTACATATGGCAGAGCTCCTGTAACTGTTCTGAATATGCAGAGTGCACCAGTCAACTTCAGAACTACACACCCTGAGCCTCCTGACTCCTGTTCTTGAACTGTAGACACAAGACAGGTCTCTTACAGCCTCCCCACTCCAAAACATCCCTACAGTGGCTGAGCAGAGCTATGGGGCCAGTCTCTGTGCTTAATTACAGTGGTGATGTGGTAGCCACCAGACTGTGATTGAGAGGTCTCTGTGTCCTTTAGTCTTTCAAAGTTATTGGCAACAAAACAGGAGACGGTTTAGCATCCCTCCTCCCAGAGCAGTCAGGGAGCTTTGTTCTGCTGCTTCTCACTGGAGTAGCCTAAGCTAGCAAAGGCCTGGCCTTTACTGAAAATTAGGTCAAACCAGTTATGTTGTTCAGGGATGTGAAAAATTCACAATCCTGGGCAGTGTAGTTAAGCTGAGCTAACTCTGGTGTTGACCGTGCTAGGCTGTCAGAACAATTCTTGTGTTTGCCTAGCTACAGCCTCTACACCAATGAGTGGAAGAAAGCAAATAAAGAAAACTAAGAAACTGGACAGGGAGATCAGACTCCTGTTTGGCTTAGCCTACTTTAAGAGACCTCAGCATTCATTTGTCTTCCTGGACACTCTCACATCAGGTTCCATGCTCACCTTTTGATCTCCTTTGACTATTAGCATGAATTTGGCACTAACAAAAGATGCCAGTCTGATGCTGCTCTATGTACAGGAGGGGCAAACCCTGGACAGAGGCAGCAAAGGAGCTCCCTGTGCTGCCTTCCCGGAGGGCATATTGCTCGGGGTTGAGAGGGTAATGCATTTTCATTGCCTGTCACATGGCTAGCTTACATTTTGATGGTGGGTTTTGCGATGGGATGAGCCCACTTGTCTGACAGCTTGAGATCATCAAACTGAGTTAATATAGGCACTGAAAAGCCTCCAAGTGGGAATGGCCTTTGGCTCCTCTGAGTTGCATCTGAGCTGTGACATTAACAATAATAATTGACTTTCAGTGGCGCCCCAAATGTGCTAGTCACTTTCCAAACAGAACAGGACACAGCTCCTGCCCTAAAGCACATGCAGTCTAAAAATATGCCCTAGATGTAAAAGGCAGACTCTGTATTCTGTTACTGATACTCCAAGCCAGCCAAACCCTCCACCACTGTGATCCCCCCCAAAGGAGCAGTTGGTATACTTTAATTAATTTAGATGGTTAACAATAGGGGAGTGATCTAGTTGTTAACAGAAAGGTTTGATTTTGAATCTAACTTGATATCAGTGTTTGAAACTGAGCAAAATGTTCCCTTGTGCTTCAGATAATTAGAATGTCAAACAATGGGTTGACAACAACAAAGTCCAAATTTGCTGAACACCAGATCTTGCAATGGAGCAAGCTTTGCTGCATAGATAAGTTAAATTAACCATCATGCATGTTTACAGTGTGGTTCCAGCTGTAGTTTTTGGGAATTTCCATAGGATCAATTATTTTCTTTTTTTTCATTGTTCCTATACTGCTGCAGCGGTGCATGGTGCTTTACAGGAAAATAACAGGAAGACACTGCTGCTGCCCTAAGGAGATTACAGTCTTCTGGGTTACCAACACAAGAAAATAGTAAAGTTCTGATAAATTCCCAAACTGGCCCATTTAGAATCTATTGCATGTTTTCTTTCTATTCATCTATGTATGGAAAAAGCTCCAGAGAGAAAATCCATCAGATTGTTCAATGGCTGTGCATGATTTTTTAAAACTGACATGGGAGCCAGATACGTTTTTCCCCCGACTGGGGTTTTGAGGTGAGTAGACAATAGGGTAACTTGATATGAGTAAAACTCATTAGTGTTCATGTCTAGGATGGCTGTGGTGGTTAATGTGTTCTAATGGGCTCTGACTCTGTGGTTCAAAGAACAGTTAGCATCAGGAACACATGTTGTTCAGTAGCTTCTGCACCAAACTGAGCTGTAGTGCAGCTTACCACACATCAGGTGAGATGCTGTTTAATGTCTAGAGCAGTGGATTGCAAACCCAAGTGCACAGAGCCCAAGCTGGGGAGTTGAGGCAGGATTATTCTGGGAGTGGAGCACTATATAGGATGCCAGAGATCAATGTACAGTTCTGAACTCTGCCACAGGCTCACTGTGTGAATTTTGGCAAGTCTGTGCCTTAGTGTCCCGTCTGTAAAATGGGCATATTTTTGCCATAAAAGTCACTGGAATGTTGGGAGATAAATCCACTGTTTTTGAAGTATGTGGATACTGGTACCATCTGAAGACAGGGAGTGAGAGAGGCTTGTAAAAGTAGTTTTGCTCCCTAGATCTTGCTATTACTCTGATTTAACTGCGTTAGGGCTGTTGTCACAGACCCATGGGCTAAAATATACTTGAGGATCAGCATAGGGCTGGGTTGCCTTGGCCCCATGTTCAAGCCTGTACTTGGGAGTGGGATTGGTTTGACCAACAATACCTCAGCACCGTGGGTTAAAAGCCCAAAATTGGGTCTGTGCCACTTAAGGGTCACCTTTAGGTCACTTCTAAACACCACTTGAACTGGTTTATAACCTGACGTACCTAAAATGGTGCAAAATCATGTATAGACCTTATTTCAGTGTGAGCAGCTTCATTTGACTTAGTTTAAACAATGTGAGTTTATAGCTAAGTTTATATTGATTTGAAGAGTCCACACAATCTTTTGCACAGTTGTATTAAATCAGCTTAGTATCATACCTTCATTTAAACCTGCTGCAATTTGCCCTTGGTTTGTTCTGATGGTAGGGACAAGTTTCTTCAACAAGTCAGCATAATCGAGTCTCCAGAGGATCCACAGGGAACTTGGGAAGTTCGTTCCGACCACCCTATTGTGCTTCCTGTAATGTACCATGTGATAGGCACAGTCTGTGACAGTAAGATTTGTATGGTGACAGGAAAGCTTTCATGAATCGTTAAAAGTTCATTAAAATGTGTGGGCTGCTGCTAGATAATGAACTGTTGCAAATATGACACTTTTTATGACGTTGGAGAGATATTTAGTGTGATAGAGCCTGACCAAAGAGTTCTCACTGTGCTTGGACCCTCTGAGTAACAGGAAAACTGCTTGGTGTTCTATGTTAATGAGTGACTCCATGATATTCTAAGGAGCTAACCCCACAAGATCTCAGCGCCCATTTACTTCAAGGGTGGGTGCTGGGTACCTTTCAGGATAAAGTCCTAAATAAGAGAGTGCATGTTTGTCCCCAAGTCTCATATCTCTTCCCATTTCAGTCAAATACAAAATTTGTAGGAGGAACCAGATTGGAGCAACAGAAGAATTTTCACGTTGTGAAACTTCCTTTTGAGGTCTGTGTAAATGTTGTGAGCTTTGCTCTTGAGACTTTGGTTGCTGGGATACAGATGCAGAATTCTGTCTCAGGCAAGCTGACTCAGTATCTGAAGGGGCAAGTCTCCAGGTGTGGAACAATCCTGCAGGTAGATCTGTTGATAGTTAGGTACTACATTTGTGCCTCCCTCTTGCTGGAGGTCACGTGACCATGGAAAAATCATTGGCTAAAGCAGGGGTCAGCAACCTTTCCGAGGCAGAGTGCCAAAATTTGACCTTTTGATCTCTATGTACGGTCCATGTGCTGATGATACTTTTTAAAGTCACTAATAGTCCTACCTGCAACAGCTTCATTTATAAATAAATAAATAAAGATGCAGAGCTTTACTGTTTAGGTGGTGGTTGGTAGCACTAGCTGGTCTTTTGTTAATCCACAGGTGGCGTGGCTGCATGAGGGAGGAGGGGCTGGGGCTGAGCTCCCACCTCCTGTGTTGATAAAAATCTGCTTGTGTGTCACTCTTGGCACCCATGCCACGGGTTGCTGACCCCTGGGTTAAAGAGGTAGAAGAACCCCTGAAGAAGTCACTACACTTAGTTATTTTGATGCCTTCCCATTGTTCTGCTCAGGCCCTGAGGGAAGTGTGTGTGTTCTGAGGATCTGTGGCAGGGTCATTAACAGCCAAGAGGTGGGTGTGTTTGTGTGCGATGAAGCTTTAAGAATGTTGTCCTGAGCAGAGAGTTCCTAATCTCCAGGAAGTCTAAGTGTATGGCTGGGAAAAGAGCATGTTGTCAGATGGGCTGGAGGAGCCACAAACCGGCCAGGAGTAACACCTTTAAAATAGGAAGTTGTCTCTGTCATGGCTGAGAATCAAGGTCATCCTGTTGCCCACAAAAGGAAATGCCAAGAACACACTTGACTGAAGGAGGGGCCTCCAAACCGAGTCCTCCTGCCTCTCAAAGAGCAAAGTCCTCTCCTTAATTCAGAAAGACCTAATGGAAATAATATAAATTAAGCTCAAGTCTGTGACTGAAGAAGGGTGTTGTGGTTAAGCCATGGGTCTGGGAGATGGGGGTTCTGTTCCTGGTCCAGCAACAGGCTTACAATACAGGTTTGGACAAGCTAGCAGTGACTCAGTTTCCCCACTTGGACATTATGTATATTTTTTTCTGTGGCACATTCCAGATGATCTCAGAAGTGCAAAATATTGTTGTTTATTGGCTGCTTTTTGGCCCAGATTCTCTGATTATGCCCAGTTATCACCTTTTCCATCGCCCTAAGCTACACACCCTACTTTTATCTCCGTGGGGCTTCTGGCTAAGACCTAGTTTAATGTCTGATCCGCTCTGCCCTGCGGAGAGCCCCTCCCAGATGTGCATGGGGATTGGACAGACAGGTCTAGTCAGTGCTACCGTGGCCAAGGCCAGGGAGTGCGTGGCCTTCATCAAACTGCTTCACCTCTCTGCCACATTTTTCCCACCTACAAAAAGGCAAAGAGTACCCTTCTATGTTTCTGTCTCTCTGGGCTATTGAATGTTGGTGCAGTGTATCCTGGGCCAAGTGATGTGATGGTTATGTGACTTACACTCATTCTAAAATATTTGCCCATAGATTGGTAAGCTCCATGGAGGAGGTACCACACTGTGCCTGCTTCTATGATTGTGCTTTGCCGAGCATGTATGGGTATTGCAGGAAACAAATAAAACCCAGTAATAATAATTAAGGTAAGGGGAGAAAAAGTCAATACATATTTCCTGCCTTCTAGTTCAACTTATCTAGTACATAAAAGGACCTTCATGGAAAAAAACAAAGTGCTATTGCATCTTTTTTTAAACTATAAACACAATATCCGTGCTCATGGGTTATTAATGAGGCATTTTATCCAAAAGGCCAGAAAGGCAGCTGTTAGACTAGCGCATAGTCAGGCAGTCTTTAAAGTGGATATGATGTGCTGAGGAGACTGAAATAATTCAGTGGGTAAAAATCTGTATTCATAGACTTGTGTTTCTTAATTTAATTTAGTCAGTTTTAAAGGTCTGGAGAAAAATCATCAAAAGGTAGGAATGCATGACGACGACTGGCGCCTGCTGATGCTTTTCGTTAGAGTAAGATGAATTTGAGACAGAGGACTAATGTTCGAATCTGGATTTCTACCCAGAATCACCAGGGCTCAATGCACAAAGCCTGAACTTTTACTTTCCAGAAGTTAGGAAAGACCAACCTTGAATTCTCTTAACACAGGAAAAAAGTGGTGGTGACAGTCTTCAAAGAACCTGTTTAAAGAATCAGCAGTTTCCAAATAAATAACAGATGTATCCCTAATGTATCGCTTTTCATTAATTTGATATTTTTCCAGAGGTTTTGTTTCACCTTCTCTGACTTGGATGTGTTTTGCGGGGGGGGGGGTGCGGGGAGAGGGGAAAGAATTATGAACATGCAAATTCTTGTTGTACCTTCATTTAGTGAAGGGGGATGGGTTGGGGTGGGGAAGAATCAGTTAAAATGGAGTAGTACATGCACAGAATAGTCCTGTATGGATTTTTCCTGCTTGTACAGTATTAAGATGAACTTCAGTTAAGACTACTCGCAAGCTGTAATTGCCCCAACACCGCAGACAACAGAGATGTTTTGGGCTAGTTCGGATACCTCTTTTTAAGAGGTAGACAACATTGTTAGAGTTTGCCTTGTTTGGTTTTCAGTAGTAATAATATTCTGCAGTTCTATAGCTGAGGATCTGAAAGAGCCATAGAAACATTAGTGTTTGGCTGTGCCAGGTCCCTGAAAGATCTGTCTGTGCTGTTAGCCCCATTTTATGGAAATTAAAAAATGAAGGTCCAGAGGGGATTTAGTGTTACTGGCTTTCTTTTGGCTGTTGGGGGGATTATCTGGTTTCCTTGCAACTGTTTCGTTCTGGATTAATGACAGTGATTTAATCTCCCATTTAATGTGTACTCTGAAGAGTGACATCAGGGATTTATTTCTTGTCTTTTTCACTCTTCTCAACAGTTCTTTCCATGTCTTTGCTACTCTGATCCTAAATTTTTGTCTCTTCCCTGTCTCTTAGTTGATGATGTTTGCTCACATTGAAACTGACTCCCTCCAATTCCCATGAAATAGTGTGTGCACTATGAATTATAAACGATTTACCAAACTCTCCCCCTGGAATAACATTATCATTGACACAAACTGACACAGAGGAAAAACTTGTAATTATAGCTATTGCTCTGCATATAACTTTGAACTTTTTACTTTCATCAGGTGCTGTCATATCCTTAATGTTAAAAATACCTCCAACATACATTCATTTCAGTAAGGAAGTGAATGTCTTTGTTATCCCTGGTACATCTAGCAGGGCTTGAACTTGGCAAATGTAAGGCCTGATCTTACAGTCTGATCTATGTGGTATGTCCATGATCCCCACATGGAGTTCGTTGTATGCTTCCCCAGCATTTATGCTATAAAACACAGTTCCAGTGTATCTTCTGATGTAGCACAGTTTCTGTTAAATCTCCAACTGTTGTTCAGATCTGATTTGCCTCTGTTGTTTTAAGAGTCCAATAAAAATCATGACTCAAGAACTAATGACTTTTAAATGCTGTTTATTACTCTTGTTTTGTGGTGCTTGATGAGAATTCTATTCTTCTAAAGTTGTGGGGGGTCCCCAGATAGGTTTCCCCTCTGTTTATTCAGTGTTATTGAGCCGCTAGACTGTTGAATGAAGCTATTTGGTTGGACATTTAAACATTAGTTTAGAACTAGATAAAAGGACCAAGATTTCTGCAGTTTTATTCCTATAATTTTCCAGTTGTTTTTTCCTCTTTTGATGCAGCCACTCAGTATATGTTCTGTTGCTCCTGGAAAATACTGTCTACCCATCCAGTGCAAGATAGGGAACCAACCCTGTTTGCTTCCTTTCAGGCATTTATTTCCTGTGATGCTTTTGCACGTGAACATGGTCCACTTGCAGGTGGCCTCTTTGCAGCTCTGCAGACTGGAGTTCTTTATTTATCCAGAGAGATGCAGCATAGTTACAGAGTTAGTATTTTCCTCCTCATTCTACTAAACCACCTCAAGGCAGACCTGAAAGAACCACCTCTGGGGTAAGAGCATTGATCAGTTAGTCTGCTGGATAATATGGCTGCTAGGTGTGGTAATGGTTTCATTTTGTGTATGGAGTTAGCTAAGACCATCAAACCCTCATTCCACCCAGAGTGTCCAGAGCAGTGACTAGTGTCTGCTACTGATACACAAAAATATGGACCAGGGATGTTGTATTAATTCAGGTGTAATAAATGAGCCATGATCTTATCAATGTGCACCATTTAACAGTGTTAAACAAGGTTTCAGGGTTTAGCATACAGGACCTGAGCCTGCAAACATACCATTAAACATTCTTTTAACCTTTTGTTAAAGAAACAGAAGTCAGATTGAAGCATTTAGAATATAAGGTATTCAGTAAGTTTTTTATTTTAAAAATATCCTTCCTCCTCGCTCCCTTTAGCTGGAGGGAGTCTTGAGAAGGGAGAAACCCCTGTGTTAAAACTGTCTTTTTTAGATGGTATTAAAAATAGCAACAACTGCCCATTTGGGGGAAAAGAGAACTTAGTTTCATTGGGTAGGGAGTAGTACATGCGCTGAATTACTGTTGGTGATAGAACCTGCAATAAGACAAAATGGAATAAGACAAAAGTCACACCAGAGGGGAGAGAAAAGAACAGCAAAAATAGAAAATGCGGCTTCTGTCTGTGGTGTTGACTTTCACTCAAGACCTCCTTGTGGGAAAAACACAGGGGATGGCTCACTGTTTTATCAGCCTTGCAGTGGCCTGGCAGATTTGTACCAGCGTCGGGCTGTTGTAGGCCAATCCTTTGGTTTGCTTTTTTCATTGCGTGCTTACAGTAGCATTGCAGAATGTCCAGTCTTGGCCAGATAAGCCAGACTCTTGCAACAGACTGTGTAGTAGGAAGGAAGAGAACACAAAAAGGAGTGGTAGTGACAGACACTCACCGTGACCCAGGTAACATCGGGGGTTTTGCTGGAGCTAGCAGAGATGAGAATATCACCTGAGTCCCCGGTCAAGTTACGGCATTGCTTGAGTTAAGGGATGACGAAGGCTCGATTCTGTTGTGGTAGATCCCAGGGAAGCTGTGATGGTAAAGCTCACTGCAGTGGTTGCTGGTAGACAGCTGCTGCTTCTTTCCACCAACCAGCATTCACATCCATCCGTCCCCTTAGCTAATTTCTCTCCAGAAGTCTTTAAGAACCCCAAGGGAGCGATAGTTAGAAGAGCTGCCCCCTTAGTATGTTGTGCACCTATCAGGCTTAATTTCCGACACATCGGTTTTGGCTAGTTCATTTCCGGTCCCACACGTCTCTTGTTTGAGACATGATCTTAATACAGTCCTTTGAGTTCTGTGCAAAGGCCTTTTGTTTGAATGAATTAGTCTGTCTCCCTTTGCCATCCTTTCCTATCAACATTTATCAGTGTGTGATTGGAGCATTGCATAAACTTTTGTCCCCCGCCTCCCAGTTAAGTTAAGTTGCTGTGAATTTGTAGGGCCGGTTATTAAAACAGTGACTTTGTCCTGAAAATCTGTTTGATTTAAGAGCCACAAACATGCAGCTGAGTTACAGATCAAGCTTTTTTTTTTTTTTTTTTAAAAGGGCAGTCATGCAGTATTTTAAGACTAACAGGATAATTTATTAGGTGATGAGCTTTTGTGGGGCAGACCCACTTCTTCCGACTACATGCTACAAGATTGCTTTTTTGTTTTGTGAAGATGCAGACTAACACAGCTACCTCTCTGTGACTATTCACCAGATCAAGCATAGACTGATGATTTGTTCCATAACCGTTCTGTAGACATCTGGAAACTCCCATAGATGAGAAATCTCCCCTATTCTCTGTATGCGTGTTTGCAAATCACTCCAAAGACATGTTGGGTCAGCAGCTTAGCCAGAAGACTGACACAGCTTTAATGTAATTGTGGCTCATGCAAATGCAGCTTGGAGGGTGTGCCCTGATCCAGATAGATTAAATTGAAGTATTATTTGCTGCTTAGTTGACTATCCCTTGGGGAAAAAGCCCTGCAGAATGCCAGTTTTCAGTCTGCCAACACTGAGGCACAAATCAAACTTGTTCTCTCTGTTCAGAGGGATCAGCAGAGTGGTGCATCAGCTGTTGCCCCATCTCCTGACAGGAGAACAGCTGAAAAGGGAAGGGAACAGATAGGTAGCTCACAGCGGGTTCAGGAAAGGAACGAATGTCAGAAAGAAGCATATGCTGATTTCCTGTGGGTTTTTACTGTATAATATTTACTTAGCTCTGGAGCATGTAGGAAGAACAGAAGATCCCATGGCCCTCAAAAGTACGTTCTGTTTTTGTTTTGTTTTTTCAAATGATCGTGGGTTGAATTTTGTCATTGCTGGTGACTTCCCATGACTTGTGATGGGGAATGTTTACTGGTGACAAATAGTGTTTGGTTTGGTTTGCCAACTCAGTTCCTTTTGCTTCAGTGTCTTTAGCAGCTGCTGCTCTCTCATGAACCACAAGTTAAAGACAATTGGTTTTGTTTTTTGTAGGAGGGGAATCCAAGTTATCTTATGAAACAAAGCTCCGGGTATTAGGGCTAAGGGTTGGGGAGACCAGTCATTAATTTCATATCCAAAACTGAGGTGGGGTGTGGTGGGGTGTTGATTCCACATATAGAAAGGGTTGTTAAAGGCCAAGAAGGTGGCTAACTAACCCAACAAGTAGTAGCTTGGGAGGGGGGAATCAGGTGGCCAAGTAACCCATGACTGAGAGAGCCCAGCTGAGGAGAAGGGGCTGGGTTCTTGGGCCTGTAAAGGTAGGAAGTTGGTATAAGTGGAAAATGTGCAGTCACTCAATGAGAGGAGGAAGGTGCCTTTGGGCTGGCAAACCCAGAGAGGAGGGAAGCCAGGGGAGTTAGTATGGGGGGCTAGGGAAGGGCAATAAGTGCTAGAAGAAGTAGGTCTTAGAAGGTGGGCCTTGGTTCCCATGCCAGATGCTGAAGGAGTGGCACTACAAGGCAGTGAATGGGAAGACCACGTAGAGCTGCTGCTGAAGAAGGACTTTCCAACCCCCCGGAAAAATGCGTAGAGTGACCTTGTCAGAGGGCTAGGTCATACAGAGGCAGCAGAAGCTCGTGACATGAGAGATTTGCTGCAGGCCCATAGAAAGGTGGCGAGATCGTGTGGAGGTGGTCTCAAAGTCGTGAGCTATTTCCCAAAAGTGGCCAGGAAGAGACATGGTAAGTGGAGCCGCCACAGTCACAGTGGGGTGGGGGATAAAAAACCAATGATCAGAAAGAGGTGATTTTTGTAACGTATGGCATTTTTTTTTAATTACAGGGATTTACAAACTAATGCTCCACAATGTGTGGTACTTTCCATCAGTGACTCTGAAAAACGATTTGCCTTGTTAATGAATCATCACAGCTCTTCTTTGAGGTGGTTAAATATTACTGCTCTCATTTTACAGATTGGGGAAGCTGGGGCAACAAGTTGGCAGTAGAGCTGAGAATAGGACCTCTAGTTCTGTTACTCCTTTAACCCTGTTTTAATTACATTACCATCCGTTCACCCATCCTGTCGATTTGTATGGGACGAGTTGTGCGTTTCTTTGCTTTCCATTAGCAGAATGTCATTTTTAGCACCAGCACGTTGCTAGACACTCTGTTTGAAATGCTGTGTTCCAGCAGTATGTTTGTGACTGAGCATGGCACATAGTGGACTTCAGCCCAGTGTAATTTTCTGAGCTTTCACTATGCAGGTGGAACACTCTTTTAAGTGGAAAAACTTTTCCATACCACTTGTCGACACTTAAAATGCTACCGTGGCAGAGCTGCACCAGTATAAGGCTTCGGTGTAGACACCGCGTATGCCAGTGGGAGGGATTCTCCCACTGGCATAGGAGTAGGTGATCCACTTCACTAGAGGTTGTAGCTGGGTTGACAGAGTTCATCTAGTCTAGCGCTGCCTACAAGGGGACCTGTGCAGTGTCCCCTCTGATTTTTTTCCATCCTTGGGCAGAATACAATTTTTTTGATGATCCAAGGCTTATTCAAATGTGCACCACCGGTAGAAAGCCTGCTGTGGGTGCTCTGCTAATCAGCTGAGCTGCACCTGAATCTCTCCTGGGGGGGCCACCCAAGTGCTCAGTTTACAGGGAGCACTGGACCTAGGCCAGCCTTACTGTGACCCCCATGGTTGTGGATTTAAACTGACCCAATTTTTTAGTGAAGGCCAGGCCTAAGTATGTCATAGTCATAGTATTAGCAGTGCTGTGCCTAAACAAGACACAGCAAGAAGTCCCTTTAGAAAGACAAGAGTGAGTTCAGCCCCCTGCCCTCATGGCAGGACCAAGTACTGTCTAAACCATCCCTGACAGACATCTATCTAACCTGTTCTTAAATATCTCCAGCGATGGAGATTCCACAACCTCCATAGGCAATTTATTCCACTGTTTGACCACCCTGACAGTTAGGAACTTTTTCCAAATGTCCAACCTAAACCTCCCTTGTTGCAATTTAAGTCCATTGCCTCTTGTTCTATCCTCAGAGGCCAAGAAGAACAAGTTTTCTCCCTCCTCCTTATGATACCCTTTTAGATACTTGAAAACCACTATCATGTCCCCTCTCAATCTTCTCTTTTCCAAACTAAACAAGCCCAATTCTTTCAGCCTTTCTTCATAGGTCACATTCTCTATACTTTTAATCATTCTTGTTGCTCTTTTCTGGACCCTCTCTAAGTTCTCCACATCTTTCTTGAACTGCGGTGCCCAGAACTGGACACAAAACTCCAGCTGAGGCCTAACCAGCGCAGAGTAGAGCAGAAGAATGACTTTTCGTATCTTGTTCACAACACACCTGTTAATACATCCCAGAATTGTGTTTGCTTTTTTTGCAACAGCATCACACTGTTGACTTCGTATTTAGTTTGTGGTCCACTATAACCCCTAGCTCCCTTTCTGCTGGAGTCATTCCTAGACAGCGCTTCCCATTCTGTGTGTGTGATGCTGATTGTTCCTTCCCAAGTCGAGCACTTTGCATTTGTCCTTATTAAACTTCATCCTGTTTACCTCAGACCATTTCTCCAATTTATCCAGATCATTTTGAATTACGACCCTATCCTCCAAAGCAGTTGCAACCCCTCCCAGCTTGGTGGTATCTGCAAACATAATAAGCGTACTTTCTATGCCAATATCTAAATTGTTGATGAAGATATTGAACAGAACCAGTCCTAAAACAGACCCCTGCAGAACCCCACTTGTTATGCTTTTCCAGCAGGATTGAGAACCATTACTCTCTGAGTATGGTTATCTAGCCAATTTTGCACCCACCTCGTAGTAGCCTCATCTAAATTGTATTTGCCTAGGTTTTTTTATAAGAATATCATGCGAGACTGTATCAAATGCTTTAGTAAAGTCTAGGTATATGACATCTAGTGCTTCTCCCCTATCCACAAGGCTTGTTATCCTATCAAAGAAAGCTATCAGATTGGTTTGACATGATTTGTTCTTTACAAATCCATGCTGGCTGTTCCCTATCACAGTCCATAGGTTGGGAATCTCTGTTTTAGAGGATGGTTTAAAGCTGTTTTTGGATGCCTGGTGCATAGTGTTACATTAGCTGTTGATTTTGAAAGTGCAAAACGCAACTTCCCCCAGAAAGGGCTCTGAGGTCCCTGCAATGGTAAAAAGTTATCTGGGTCAACAGAGGTTTGTGCAACACCAAACCACTTCATGGTGGCTAAAACACTGCTTATTCTAATGGTGCAGACAGGACTGAAGCATGTTTTAACCATCCTGCTGTTTGGGACTTGCATGTGTCTGCAAGCATGGGTCCAGAAACCTGTTTCAAACCCAGCTCGATGTTGTTGCTGTGGCAAGGCAAGTAGATGAGGAAGGATTTCATGACATGCTACAATAGCACTTCCACTTTTGCTAGGGCTGGTGCAGCTCTGCTCATGCTGGAGAATGGGACACCAATTTCTAAGTGTAGATCCAGAGAGTGTTGGGAATCCATTTTGGAGCTGTGAATATACCTAGTGAACAGTGTGGATTTCTTAATGTTGTTACTCCTCTTCCTAGTCCCGCCCCCCCACTTTTGGCTAGAACAAAGACTGTAAATTGGCTTTGGAGCCATTTCAGGGGAGCCTGAAGGTTGGATTTTTACAGGATTATGGAATGGTTACATTATTTAGTGCTCTTCATCCTAAATGATCCCCCAAAGCTTTGCAGATTGACTATAAGTATCACTTCTGCATCACTGAACTGTAATGGCACTTCTGTGCCCGCAGCACCTCTCAGCAGTTTTTAGTAGGGGAAGAGAAGATTAACTTTTCTGAACAGGCACCACAGGAGGAATTTTAGTTAGACAAAATTTAATTATCCAGGTTGGAATTTGTTCAGGATATTGGAGCTACCACTTACGTTAAAAGTGAACAAAGGCTGTTGGATCTCTTAATGACCCCAGAGACAGGCCAGGGAGTTTTTATCTTGCTTGGTCGATACAACGTTGTCTATGGGGAGTTCTCAAGAGCTATAATTATTCACTTTTCTCATGCATCCCACCAACACCAGCAGTCCTGTACAGGGGAGGATTCCAGCTATTGAATTGCCAGAACCACACGTGCAGTGGTTTGATTTTCTGTGACATTCGGTGGCACAGTTTTCAATAGCTCTGCTCCCCTTGCAGTTTGAGATTTCTATCTGCTGGTTTTGCAACCAAAATAAGGTCCCTTTTTTGCTGTGCTTTGTTCCTGTTGTTGTTAACTGTGAGTGGCTTATCTGGTAAATTTGCTTTATTGGTATATTTCATTGCTATATGAAGGTCCTTCAGTCTTCCCTTAAAGAGCAAGCACAGACCACCTGTTCACCAAAAGCTTTTGCTTTCTGTTCTCCAACAGATGTTCAGCAGAGAAGTTCATGGCAATCACAGCATAGAAATTTGCAACACCCGTGTTTCTGTTTATGAGTAGAAAATCATTTTGGAATTGGAAAAGCAGCCGGGGGGGGGGGGGGGCGCGAAGAGGAGGTGATCATGGAAAAGTGCAAGGCCCTTAAGCCATGTGCAGGGCACAATGAATGGATTTGCACTGGTGGGGTTCCTCAACTGGGGTGGAGCAATAGATAGTAAGTGCATCCCTATTTTGGAACCAGCCCATCTTGCCACAGAGTGCATAAACAGGAAGGGCCACTTTTCAGTATTTGTGCATGCATGTGTGGCTCTGGGGAGATGCTTGCCCAACATTGGGGTGGGGTGGGCAAGAAAAGTGCACGACACGTGCATCTTTAAGAACACAGGAGTGTTCAGAAGACTGCAAGCAGAGGCATGCTTTACACATGGGCTGGACTTGGCACTGTTGGAATGCCACTAGTGATTCTGGGGGACCAAGCCCATCCATTGCTCCCCTGTCTCGTGGAGCCGGCCTTCTGAACAGCACCTTGGAGAGCTTCTGCAGGTGCAGAACGAGCATTGAATGTCCTTTTGTAGATTGGAAGGATAGGGTTTCAGTGGAAAAAATATGCCAATAGCCATAATTACTTGCTGCACTCTTCATAATAACTGTGAGAGACAAGAGGTGAAAAGTGGCATCAGGGCAGATGGTGGCAGTGGTGCAGTTTGAAGATCCAGATGTAAGGGCCATTGTAAGAGCCCAGTGTGGGTGGGGCTCTGTGATTGACGGAGGCTTTGTAAGTGCACTTTACTGTGGCTGACAGATTCTGTAATAGGTTGTTCTCTGGGCCTGGAGCATTGGGTGCTGCTAAGAATGTGTATAGTGCTTGTACATTTACAAATGTTGACTGAATGTTTTCCTGAAACAATAAATTATGTGGTGCTTGGTGTGCATTGACAAGTAGTGTTTGTTTGCTTTGGCTGCCGCAGTGCATTCTGCAATATTTGTTGTGAACTAATAAAGAGATTTTGAATCTCTAAAAATAGACCTGCAGAGAGAGAGGCAGGAGAGAGAAGAGTGCAGAAAATCAATGTGCCAGACAGAAAACAGTCAATATTGTGCACATAATTTACATATAGTAAACTCTTTCATATCCGGCAGCCCCAGAACTGGAAGATAGCCAGAAAATTTGAATATCTGGCAAATAGAGAAGTATACCTAGCAATGCATAACACTAAAGAAAAACAAGATTAGATATTAAACAAAAATGTATGCAGAGTACTTCATTTACCAACAACAGTAATATTGCACACTGTAAACTTACACTGCATTTAGTCAACATTTAGTTTAGTCAACATTTGACCAGTTAGTCAACATTTTAATGGAATGGGGCATTCTATTAATGACCTAAAGGTATGTGTGTTACTGAAAAAGAACTTTCTCACTGTTCTTCAAAGAGAAACAGCCGAGCTGGCTTTTATATTCAAATTTGGCACATTAACACAAGGTTTAAACTGGGACGGGAACTTTCTGAGTCACTATAGCGGCTCGTCTGCATACTTGGCATAATCTAATTCTTGACCTCCCCCCCCACCCCTCCACTCTCTGATTTGCTCACCTTGATTATCTTTTTCTGATTTGTCCTCCTTGCTTACTGGTTTTGGTTCTCTGTGCCTTAAGTATTGAGTCTGTTCTGGTCTGGCTATGGTCTGAAGAAGTGGGTCTGCCCCACGAAAGCTCACCTAATAAACTATTTTGCTAGTCTTTAAAGTGCTACTTGACTGCTTTTTGTTTTTATACTTCATTGTTTACTTTCACTATACTATACCTATGGAGAATGTAACTAAAATTTACGTATCATTAAAATGCCAGTTATTTGAGAGTTCTAGATGATAGTGCCAGATATGAAAGAGTTTGCTGACATGTAATCGGGTGAAAACTTAGAATTAGAAAGAAAGTAAACATGTACATCCATTTGAGAGCACCCCTTGCTCCTGAGAGAATTGTGCATCACAAAAATTAAAAATTCTGTTGCAGAAATTTAAAATGTCTGTACGCAATATTTTAAAATTCTGAAAAGTCCTGCTAATTTTATTTGTCAAAATAATGCTACATAATCACATCAGTTTCATTTATTTTGGTAATTGGTTTCAAAATACCTACTAGCAGCAATGTCTGTATCAGTGTCAACATAGGGATTTCTTTACTCTTAAAGGAATTTTCTTGTTTCTTTGTCCCCTCTCCCTCAGAGCCCAGCAGAGGGGGACAGATGTCCAGCCATGTGCCACTCCCCCACTTAGATACCTGTATCTCCTTCCCACCAGAGCTCCCTGCCCAGACACCCACATGTCTATTCACCATATCCCAGCTGCTGTGCAACCCTCCAGCCCAAAGCACCAGAGGAAGAAACAGCCTAATGCTGGATCTAGGACTTGTGCAGCATTTCCTACGAACAGGCTCCCTCCTTCAGGGTCTACCAGGACTTGCAGTTTCTGGTGAATGTCCAACCTGCCATCTCCTCCCACCCCATGTCTTCTATGTGTGAGCTGAGTTTTGCTGGGTCCAGGGGCTCCTATTGACCCTCAGCTGTTGTGTGGCAGAGGGGAGGAAATTCTGCACATCGTAACTTCTGCACAAATTCTGCATTGCACAGTGGTGCAGAACCCCCCAGGCGTAGGTCCAAATCATCTGTTGCACAGAGAACACAACTGCCACTGGTACCCAGCACCTGCCTGAGTCTATATGCCTCTACCGTAGTTACTGTGATGGTGGCAGCCAAACTCGCCACAGAGTGGGCAGGTAAAGCACACAGCTCTGGAGGAAGAAGTGAGGCAGCCCTCTCTAGAAACCTTCATGAGAGGATTGCAGAGCATCTTCCTGGATGTGTTTCAGTAGGAGAACTGGGACATCACCTTGCACATGAATAACGGGCTCCACCCTTTCCCCCCACCTGATCTAGTAGGCAATGGAAAGCAGCAGCCAGTTTTGCCACTGTTTGTTGTACTCTCTACCCATTCTCCAATGGGTAAAACATAGAAAGGTCGGTGCTTTTGTCTTAACTTGCGGGTGGCCTGGGTCCCATCTTTATAGGTGAACATTATAAGGAAAAATGTGCACACACGCTTCCATGAGTTCCCTTCCCCGGCGCCAGGCTAGACTGTGGCAGAATTTGAAGTGTGTCCCTAAGCTCAGCACAACTGGAGTCCACTGCTGTGCTTCCTCCTCCTCTTCCCTAGAGCCACCCCTTGGCAAATCCTGGTGATTGTACTGGACCCCGTGGCTGGGGGGAGCCCTGTCCTCTCCCTTCCCTCAACTGCCTCCTGCCCACTGATCAGCAACTTCCTCTCCCACAAAAAGTGGGGCCTGATGTAAAAAAATGTAGGAAATGCCTTCTGTAAGGCTTGCAAGTCCATGTTGAAGAGGCAGGTCTGCAGCATAGCACCTGATGTATTGTTGCACTCCCTGGTCTTGTAGTATCCCTGGTGAAGTTCCTGCACTTTTGTCCCTCATACTCCTCTGCCTCCCCTCCTTAGCCCCCATTGCAATCTTACAGCTGGGCCCCAGCTGTCCTTCCACACTCTCTTCCTGCCACAGGCCCAGGTGATCCAGTCCCTCCTGTCTGTCCCGAGTAGATGTACATATAATTTATGGCGCTGGTTGGGTTGATTGAGCAGTTGCCCATAACACAGGGGAACTGCTAGATGTGGTAACCAAGGTGGGCGACTCAGGAAAAGGCCTTTCAGAACCATGTCAGGGTTTAAAAGGCAGGGTGTTGACTTCTGGTCTCTGTGATCTTTGGGCAGTGGAGTTTTAAAACGGTGAGTGGAGCTGTCATTGCAGAGGATGGGACAAGCTACTGGAGGACCGATAGGTCAACACAAGTCATGCAGTGCCAAAGTGAAGCATATGCACAAACAAGTTGATGTGAGTTGACCTACATCAATCTAACTTTGGCTTGTCTACACTAGCCCAGAAGATCAACCCACTCACGGATCTTCTGGGGTTCACTTACATGTCTAGTATGGACAGACTTCTCAGGGGTTGCAGTTGACCCCTGTACTTCTTGCCAGATGCAAGAAGTAAGGGAGGTTGATGGGAGAAACTCCTCCATCGACCTTCCCCACTAGGGACAACCAAGTTAGCTGGGCACAGACACATTGGTTCTAGCTACACAATTGGTGTAGCTAGAATAGCATATCTGTGGTGAATTTACTTTACCTAGTATAGATGTGGCCTTTGTAGCACAGACCAGACCTAAGTCTGTTTCTGTGCTTGGCCCTTTAGCTGGCAGCAGTAGAGTGTACAGTGGTATGCCTTTAGGGATTTAAGGATAACTGAACTGGATTTTGGAACTGGGGGAGTGGGCAGTGCTAGTGGATAGTACTGATTTTTGGTTTAGACTTTGGTTGGAGTTGAGATTCTAAGGATTGCCTGTTGGCGTACACCTGCCATACTCAACATGGGACTGCAGTCTGCAGCACGCCGGTCTAACTGAGCAAGTCACATGGCACCATGATAAGGACAGCTGTTCTCCAGGATGAATGAGAGAGATTCCTTATTGCATGAGGGAATGTACTGGCTTTCTATAAAATGAATATTCATTATTTATCAAAATAACGAAAAGAATAAACTCAAAATGTGATCTGCTGATGAGAGAGGTTTCATTATGGTTTGGTGGGGTTGTAACTCCTGCTTCCTTCCCTGGCAGACGCTGTCTTAAGGAAGTCTAGGGCAAGGGGAGGGCATATTAAACTGATCCTTTTCCTAAGTAGCCGTAAGGAGCAGGAAACATTCCCATCTGGGAAGAAACTGACACCTTTATATCCCACTTGGCTTCTGTCTGCAGATGGAAACGGCACTGTTCTGCCCGAGCTCCTTGGGTGTGAGCTAGCAGCTGAAAGGCCATGCTTTTCAGAGTATGGCCGTTGGGCTATGTAATCCACTGTCTGTGCTATCTTCTTCATGCAACCACGGAAATTGTTGCATACCTTTTAGAATGTAGAATAGAAGTGGTGATTGGTTCAGATACCTCTGTTACCGCCATGTTCCGCGACGCTTGGCATGGCACCGTAGATACACCTCTGATTGTTGCTGTACAGTGGGTGTAGGTTGTCAAGTCAAAAAGGTTGACAACTTAAAAACTGGATGGTAATAAACCATAAAAAACGCAGTGGCAATTGAACCTGAAATGATTTTGAACAAAAAGAGTTCTCAGCCATGCCTGTAGCGATACCCATCCCTTCACACTCAGTAAGACCCTGTAAGCTTGAGAGTGGCAATCTGGAAATCTTATTATGTAGAGTCTGTCCTGTTGTCTTATCTCATTATAAAAACCCTTCTGCCTGATAATATAAGCAGGGAATTGGAGGAGGAATGTATCAGTTACAATTGAGCAGCCTGCATAGTAGGAAGCATTGTTTTATTGCAGGGAGGGGGCATGCCGAGAATTTCACTATGTGGTTATGGGCCTCACTTTTCTATCTATATTAACAGAGGGGATGTGGGGTCTGGGAGGGCGTTTGTGTGCAGAAGGGGGCTCTGACTGAGGCAGGGATGCAGAAGCAGAGACAGGGTCTGGGGGAGAGATTAAGTATGGAAGGGGATTGTGAGCTGGGGCAGAGGTTGGCGTGCAGGAGGAGGCACCAGGTGGCAGCTCTGGCCGGGAGATATTTCCCAGCATAGGTGGCTCCTGGCCAGCCATGCAGCAGGGCACTTAGGCGTGCTGCCTGCATGCCATGGTGGTCTTATGTTGCTCAAAGCTGCCATCAAGTGTAACAAGACGCTCTAGGCCTCTAGTGCTGGGTTAGGGGGATGCTGTGCTCCAGGGGATACAGCCAGATAGACATGCTGCGGGGTAGGGGGCAATCTGCAAGAATCATCATGGAAATCACAGCTATGTCTACTGTAGTATTATGGGAAACCTACTATTGTACTATCACCTGTGCAGATCCCCCATTGGTAGCTAGTGTGGCCTGGAGTCCAGCTGCTGACCAATGATTTAACCGTGGTGCCGCCCAGATGCACTGTGAGTGAGGTTAGACTAGCAAACGTCCCAGTGCTCAGTGGCAGCATTAATACAACAAAAAAGTCTAGCGTAGGCCCAGCCCGGTGGTCAAACGCTGCTGTTGCTCATTGTAGAGCTATAACCTCACAGTGCCCTATACTGGTACTTCAGTGCTCGTTTCCATTTTGTGGGTGGGAAGCTGAGGCCAAGAGAAAGTGAATGACTCTGCTAAGGACGGGAAGCCTGTGGCAGAGCAGGGAACTGAATCTAGGAATTGCCTCCTATGTCCTTGGTGAGCGCCTTGAATACTGGACTTTCCTTCTGGGCTCCTATTGGGAATTGGTTTATACCCCAGAAGATGTGTCTTAGTTTCCTACATCACCCTCTTTGATTTTGAAAAAATGTTCATGCTCATAATACTATCCAGTCTCTTAAAAGTCCAGCCCCAGTATTTTTGCTGGACCTTCAATGGCGGTGAAGTCCACAGGTTTGCTCTCAGCTGCATTTCCTTATGCTTTTCTCAGCTTTCTGCCCTTTAATTCCATTGAGTCTCTTATTCTCTTATCATGGCAGAGAACTGCTCAGTTTTCACTGTGCTCATTTAATATGTTATGTCTGAGCCAGGTCCCCTTGTGGGCCTTATGACAGTTCCCAGAATATATGCTAGCAGGGGACTTATCTGTTTTAAATTGTCACCATTTAAACAAACGCTCCACATGCTCTCTCCGAGATTTGCCTCAGCGCCAATATATAACGTAAAGTTGTGGAATAAGTCTCGCTCCACTGGATTGATAAATGAAAAGGGGAATTTTCTGCAGCAGCTTTTGATTTCTTGTGCAGTTGATATAAACGTGTTGATTTAGTTGTCTCTCCACAGGGTCACACCGACCATTCCTGGGTCTCCTGCCAGACAAAATAATGGGACCTGGTGCTTTATCGCTTTGCATGGTTGCGCTGTGGTGCCACATCACCAGGATGGGTGGGATCAATTGGAGACCTGCTACAGTGGGATATGAGGTGGCCCCACGGTTTTCAGAGTTAGGAAACAGTATTTGTGTCAAAGCTGTGATTGGATTGAGAATGACAAAGAAAACAATGAGCCGTAGGGATGTGCATGTGGCAGGAGGAAACGGGAGGTAGGGAAATAAGCTGGTGGTTGGTCTCTTATTCCTGCCCTTTTCCCCAGAGCAGCTGTTGGGGATTGATCCTACTGCTCCTGGGCCACCACAGAAACCCTTGCTTGCAGGCCACGAAACTGAGAGGTGGAATCACATCTCCATCACTTTCTCTTGGCGCCATTGGTGCTCTGTAGTTTGCCTTTATGTGGTGATCCTCATGCAGAAGTGAGAGGAAGGGGAATGATGGAGAAGCAAAACACAGTAAGGGGAGAACGAGAAGGGAAGCTGAAAATAGAAGGGATACTTGAGGACCAACTCCGGACAGACTCCTGCAAATCATTCTGCCCCATCGTCCTTCTCCCCTGACTGAAGGAGCAGCATGGATGGGTCTGCAGGGAGCAGCCGCTAGTGCCCGTTCAGTGAAGCTAAGCGATTTCGCAAGGCATGCCGGGAAGGTAAAAGAGGGCTGTGGGTGGAAGGGGCGGGGAAGAATTTGGGATTCTTGTAGATGTTGCCAGAACAGGAGAGGCAGCTTGGACAATAGAAGATGGAAGAACCTGGGAAATAGAGCACATGGGGGAGGAAAGCAGTAACTTGGCTTGGGAAGAACGGTTAAAACACCATTCAGGCGCTCTGAGTTGGAACAGTTTAGCTCTTGTGTGCCTTGCTGAGGGTCCTATAATACCCAGTGCTTTCCACAGTGTAGTACTGTGCGGTCTCCTTGGCCAGGATCACAAACTGGTTTGGAAGCCCCCCCCGTTGTATGTGACTTTTCAGAGTGTTAGGCAGCTATTCATTCTTTGTCTACGTGAACATTTAGTTTGTGGTGAGCTGAGGCGCGAATTCACCCTGGCATTAGTCTGCTCCATGCTTAGCATTTGTGCCGTTCTGACTGATGCTCACTAGTGGTGAGGTGCCTTCTAATCTTTTTCAAGGTGCCTTGGTCCACTGCTCTGCCTCCCCTCAGTGTGCCATACAGGACTTCCTAGCTGTGGCTGGAATGACTCAATTCAGCTTAATTTTAGATTATGTGCAGAAAAGCAGCTGAAAAGTTTAAAATTCTGTGATTTTGTTTGTTTATTTATTTAAATACATATTTTTTGCCCTTTTTCAAATCCAGAGCAGGTGACTGGATCCTTGTCAACTTTTTCCAACAGAAAAAAGCACGCCTCGGCAGAGCAGTCGAAGCAAAAAACTGCCGTAGCTGTAACCCTGCTGCTGCTGGCGAGAATGATCTCTGTGGAGTGACAGATCAATGGATCAGCAACTAAAACTGATGTCGCTGTTGAAGGCTCTTCCTGTGCCACACTTGGCATGTGAGCGAGTATAGAGGACGCCCAGTGCTTTATAGAGAGAGGCTGGGCAGCAGGGTTTGTGTCTGCTTTTCATCACTCAGCCATTGATTTGAACTGTAACTTGGTCCAATTAGTTCATAGCTTGTCTGTTTAGAACACTGTACTGCTTAAAACAAAGAAGCAGTAAAGTAGCACTTCGAAGATGAACAAAATAATTTATTAGGTGAGCTTTCGTGGGACAGACCCACTTCTTCAGACCATAGCCAGACCGGAACAGACTCAATATTTAAGGCACAGAAAACCAAAAATAGTAATCAAGGTTGACAAATCAGAAAAAGAAATTATCAAGGTGTTGCTAAAGTTCTGTTTAAAGTATATGGAGGTAGTCCCTGAGGGGTAGCTGTGTTAGTTGTTAGCTTCACAAATAACCAGTTGTCCTGTAGCACTTTCTAGATTTACAAATTTATTAGGTCACAAGCTTTCGTGGGGTAAGACCCACTTTTTCAGAAGAAAAATGGACATTTTTCATTGCGCTTGGACTGGAGCGATGGTGGCCTATGTGTCATCTCCACTATGTGGTGCTGCCTCCAGGCCCTGCGGTAATATGCAGATATGAAAGGACAGCCATTTTGTGAAGTCCTTTGAAGGCATTTTGTACCAGCTCGTAAAAGCATGAAGTGGGACTTGCCTTCCAGCATTGGGAAGGGGGAGTATTAAACTGACAGGAGCTTAGGAGGCCAGGAGCAGACTGTATGATGAGAGGGATCAGCTGAAGGACAAGGCAGAGGAGGAGAGAGCCCGTTGTCAGCAATTAGCTGCTTACAGCCAATACTGCTTTTAAAAAAAACCCAAAAGCCTCAGCAGATGGCAAGTGCATGAGGTTCTGTTTGGCAGGAATTGAGCATTGATTGCTTGTGTGGTGGCTGCTGGGATTCCACAAACTATCTGCCAAGCTAGCAAGATAAATGGATGGGAGCGTGTGTCTCTGGCCCTCTGCACTGGCTCCTGATTGACTGTCTGCCCTGAATCCAAGGTCCTTCAGAGCTCTTCATGGGCTGGATATGGATTGTTTCCCTCTCTCTAGAGCAGCGGTTGCCAACCTTTGCTGGACAGGGACCCATTTTGACCATTCAGGAAGATTGGGGACCCAAGGAGATTCAAAAATGGGTTGGAGGAGAAGTGCGGTAACTAGCTAATTTTGTGCCTAAAATTGCACCCCCTCATGTTTATATATATTTATAGCAGTTATTTCATAGAAAAAGAGAAGATACATTAATAGTAGTAAAATAATAACACTGTTTATTATAGTTAATTATTTTATTAGTATAGTTGATCTGAGTTGTGATGGGGGAACCCTCATACCTAAACTACTTACCCTTCCCCCCGCTCTCAGAGGTGGGGGGGGTCACACTCAAGGGTTTGGGGGATGGCGGGAGTCACACTTGGGCTGAAGGGGATACAAATGAAAAATAAAAACTGACAAACCAGCTACATAGAATGGAAGGGGGTGGAAATTACTTAATGCATGAGTCTATTAAGTGGCTTGCCTGGGATGACTACGGATCTTTGCAATGCGTAATTGCTTCTCTATTGATAGAGTGGCAGCTTTAAGGAGCCGCAAATGGCTCCTTTAAGAGCTACATACAGCTCCAAGCTGCTGGTGACCCTTAACAAATCTAATTGTGACCTGTGTTTGGGTCCTAACCCATAGGTTGGGAATCCCTGCTCCAGAGCATCATTACAACTAACGGGCCAGAGCAAGGAAGCCAATGGCAATGTGTTTTTGGTGGAGGGCTGTGGACCTCCATGCCACTGGCACTCATAGTAAGGTTAGGTCAAAGCACTGTGTTCCTGTGACCAGGCCTTTTCTTAGTAAAGAGATCTGTTCTGGGAGTCATTTCTTCAGTCCCCAATGTAATCCTAAAGCAGCATTGGAAAGAGAACTGCGCCTTCTGTGTATCAATGTTTGATTTATTAATTCACATGTGTGGTGTCAGGGACACATTAGAAATTCATAGTAGAAATAGCAGCCAGCCTTCCCAGCACCCCCTCACTCACACGTGAGGCTCCTTGCACACCAGTTTCTCATATAGGACCCTGCTTCGAATTCTTTTTTTATTCGTGGATCACACAACGCGGGTAGTGATTTCACAGGTAAACTGAGGTAACCTATATCAATGCAGGTTGTATTGCACTAGAGGAAACCATGTTGACATTAGGAGGTTGTACAGTTGTAGCTATAGCAGGGGCTAAAATCCATTGGCAATTATATTAATGAAACTTAGCTTTAATCAGTTGCTGTCAAAGGTCTTTATGAAGAAAGTATCATAAGCCCCATTTTACAGATGGGGAAACAGAGGCACAGAGTGATGAAGTAACTGGGTATAAGGAAGGTTGGATGGGGTTTATAGTCAAGATCTTACCCATTGCAACCAGCATTTTCTCAGCTAGGGATGGATGACTTTTCAGACCCCAGATAGTCAGATCTTTACAGATCCAGTGGGACTTCCTGCCTGCAGGGCATAATATGCTGACTTTTCTGTCCAGTAGCCTCTGGCAGCTTTGGGAGCTGGGTGAAAGATCAGATGCGGTAATCAAATCCTGACCCTGCAAATGGCAAATAGCGCTGGTCATCTTCCCAATGGATTTGAAAATAGCTCTGTAATTACATTGGTGGTCTGAGCTTAAGGCTAATTTCTAATTCTGATTAGAAATACAGCTGAAGAGGCTTAGCTGCTCTTACATTGTCTGATCCTAGGGGCTGGGGTGGTTAATTGTTGGTTTTATATTTAGCCTGGATGAGTCCCACTCTGATGCCTCTTGCTTTTCCTGAGCATGTTGCAAGGCAGTTAAAGTTGGGTGAGGTTGGGGCTTCACTCCCTCAGGAACATGATCTGCCATTGATGCTGGAGTAATGCTGTGTGCCACTATCTGCAGAACACTAAGCAGGCAGTCTTGTTTCTTCCTAACAAGGGGTGCCATCATGTAGCATATGTCCGAGATGTGAGTGACTGTGAATGTTTTTCCAGGGCTAAATATCTTGTGAGAAATATTCTACCACTCAGGCCTGGTGTATACCTGAAATTTAGAGTCAATTTAGCTTTGGCACTCTGGGATGTGAAAAATTCACATCCTATGCCATGAGGTTGAGCTGATTTAGGTCCTGGTGAAGACAGAGCTAGGTTCTGTCAGCCCAGCCTCTGCCTCTCAAGGGGGTGGATTAACTAGACCTCTTTCCATCACTGTAGTGTCTGTGCTATAATTCTGCAGCTGTACTGTTGTACAGGCTGCACCTCTCAAATCTGGTACTCTGTCGTCCAGCAACATCCATGGTCTGAGAGAATATCGGGTTGATGCAGGAGCCCCAGTGGGGCTGGGAGCTGGAGCCCTGCCCCATGGCAGTACAGGGGCTAGGAGCCAAAGTCCTCCCCATGCCCTGCAGAAGCGCAGAGGGCAGCCCCTGAGAGCCTGGGCTGGGGCAAGAGTCCTAGGCTGAGAGGCTGAAAGCTAGGGCTGCAGCAGCCCCGAGTGCGGGGATGGAGGGGTGAATTCTTGTGTTTGGGAACTGTCAGGTCCCAAGCATGCCACATAAGGGAGGTGCAGCCTGTACCATCTGTATGTAAACAAGCCCTTAAAGGATAAAGACAGGGTCTGCCCCTTGGGGGTGCTCTTCTATACTGGTGTGCTCTTCTATACTGGTGTGCTGTCCAAGAGCCCAGAGTAACTGACAGGCCATGTTGATAATGGTAGGACCTGATTTAATTCCCTCTGAAGTCAATGGTTGCTTCAGTGGTAAAGAACCCAGTCCCTGGTGCGCAGATGCTGATTGTGAAAATGAGCCAATCTGGGGGCAAACCCTGAAATGAGGAGGAAAGGACTAAAATAGGCAAAGACCCTTTACTTCCTAGGTCTTCTGCGAGCAGGTAGCACATTTTGCAGCATTCAAAAGCACACTTTATAAAGTATTTGACTGTGTTTCTTTAACTGGTGGAAAAAAGATTTACCCATTGGGAGATGTTTCAGATCACTCTGACCATTGATGAGCTGGATAGCTGGAAGTTGCACAGGATTACTTACTAAACTAGAAGCACCTGCACGTTTCCCATCTAACTACTTAGAAATTGTTTTCTAATTTCACATCAGTGTTTCAGTTTAAATTTGATATGCATATTGCCAGAAGGGCTACTCCAGTTTCTTTTACCTCATCATAGGGCGTCTCTACTAGCAAGCGTCCTCATTAGCAGTGTTTCATCACTGAATTTTTGTGTACTTAGCAACTACAGTAATAGCATAAGCTACTGCCAAAGAAAATGAAAATGCTGCGTAAAGGATGGTGATTGAATGAGTAAATATATGGAGGTTTTTACTAGCACACGCCATAGCGTAATAAACTATTGCAAAGTTAATCTTTACCGAGAGTCAAAATGTGCAAATTCATATTTCTTGTTGCTCTTAATTCTTTGCATTATAATTTGCAGAGACCCATGTTTGGAAAAAAATTAGAAACAGTGTGAAAAACAAGGAGGGTGATATAGAAACTGACACAGTTTTTATCTGCAGAAATTGCAAAACACTGAATTAGGGAGTGTATTAAAAAAACATACACCCGAGCCCCCCAACCCTTGCTCTTTCATTCTATAGTGGGTGGTAGCACATGCTGATGGAGTGATGATATAATTTCATTATCGCAGCACAGCCAGTCTCCTCTCTTTGTCGTCCTTGCAATGCCTCTATTTTTCGCCCTCTAGGTCGTGGAAGAGTTTCCATAATAAACTGTAGCTTTATTTTATATTTGTATTTTTATGAGTAAAGGTACCTGCGCTTTATAGTTGGCAAAATACATAGTCAGCATAGCAGTGCAAGTAATTTCAGGTATTACCCTGGGACTTCTGCAGGGGGAGCTTTGCAAAGAGAAATGTCATGGAAACTTTATAACAAACTAAGTATCATTAAATTTTTCTTACAATTATAAATCAGATTTGCATCCTTTTGATATCTTTGTAAACTGCAGAACTGATCTTGCCTTTGAACAGATAAACTGAGGCGTCTGGTAGGGTGCAGGATAGACCACTTGTTTTGTTGCTTAGGATGAGAGAAGCAATTACTGCTGATTACCGGTGTGATGATTTGCTAAGGACACCTTTTCAAGCATTAGTTGAAAGGGAATACATTCAAGTAGATGCACTTTTGGCCTGGGTTTACAGTGGTAAGAGTTTAGCAACGATCTTTGCACCATCTAGTGGTGATTTTTTCTAACTACATGCTCTGTGTAAACGAGAACGGCGGTGGGTTCTTACGCACGTCACGTTAATCCGGACGCTCAGCCCACGCTGGAAATAGAACTGAAAAATGAATTGAAAGGTTTAGCACACTACACGCTCCTGTGCGCTAGTGAAAACTAACCTGATGCAGTCGCTGAAAAAATTGAAACAGATTTCACCTGTTGTTAAAACGCGTAAGGTGGTTGCACCAATTAACAGGTTCCAAAAATTGCACCACATTAAAGCAAATGCTTTAATGGGCGCGGATGTGTTGTGTTGGTGTTAGCAGTACTGTTCTCACTATGCGTTCATTGAACAGCAGCGCAACCCCAAGATAAGGGTGGTTAGGGGACATTTCTGATGGGAGTGCAGGGAGGGCTTCTGGCTGGCTAGTACGGGTGTGGTGACTGGTGGCTTTTGCGCCTGCGTTTTTCTCCCCTGCTGTGTCTCACAGACAACGTCAATTACGGGGCAGTGTCTCGATCTTGATACTTGTGTCAGTGAGCGCCGTTTTAGCACTGTTTTTGCTGCCCTTCACGACTGTACCCATAACGCACCGCGCCACTTAGCGTGCACATTTGCATATGCAGTTGGCGAACCGTCCCTCCGGCGAATGAGCAGTTTCGCTGACAAGTTCCTATCATGAAACGGGAGAGAACAGTTCCTCTGTCTAACGTGTGCTTTTGTGCGTTTGCCTTTGGGCTGATTGATGCTTGTAAACACACTGAAGAAACCGAGGATAGTAATAATAAATAATTATATACGATTTACTCAGCTTCACTAAGTTCTTATTGCCTGCCCTTTGCCAGGATATGTTAATAAAAACAGATGCATAGTTCAGATGAAAGAAACCACCAGTCTAATGGTATTTTACTTGTCCTGTGTGCGTGTGTGTGTGTGTGTGTGTGTAATTTTGCAAAGCTAACTTAGTATGCATAAAGCATTTAACATAGCATTTATGGTAATATTGACAATCAGTTGTAATTCATTAGATGCAATTTGTTGATTTATGCTCAACAAAATATTAATATGTCGGGCTTAGAATATTATTAATTATAATTAGCACTCCTGTAACTTTTTTTTAATATTAATACAGTGTAGCCTGTATAGCCTTACTTAACATTTAATTAGCATTTTGCAAAATATGTAGTTCTTTCTAACAACACTGCTATTCAATTCTTTTGTAATGCCCTGTCATGAGTAACATTTCTCAGTGTTTAAAAAATTGTAATGTCTTTTAAAATATTGTTTGCTACAGAGACACTATAAGTTTTAAAGAAAAAGTTGTGATAGTAATACTGTTGACAAACACGCTTTTAAGAAAAAAATATTTACTTATCTATTATTGATAGTTTTAAAAAACTTGGATAATAAAATCAATCAACCCAGATTTTAATATACCTTAATTAATAATAACTTATAATTTTATATAATAATTATCAACAAATAGAAGAATAATATAAACAAATGTATATGAAAAACATGTCTGAAAGTTATTAGACTCAGAGGGGTAGCTGTGTTAGTCTGTACTCACAAAAACAACAAGAAGTCCTGTGGCACCTTATAGACTAACAGATTTTTTTTTTTTTTTGAGCATAAGCTTTCATGGGCAAAGGCCCGCTTAGTCAGGAGCATGTCCTTAGAATGATTGTCTTGGTTACAATTTGTTTAAAAATCCCTTTATGCAGTGCATGGAAGGTTTGTTTCTCTTTTATGAGTGCATTTATGCCAGCGATGCTTCTGCATGGGGAAGCCCCTTCAGTCTCGCCTGCCTTGATATCTTGTGCCTAGCTGCACGCTAACATGCTGTTTTATTGTTGTGTGTTTGCAGGTGGTTCTGCTGGGAATGGACATACTTTCTGCACTGGTGTCACGGTTACAGGATCGCTTTAAAGCTCAGATAGGCACAGGTAACAATTTAGACCATCTGAATTATATGTATATATATATGGCCAAATTCTACCCTCATTCGCACAAATGCAACCTCATTGGTTGTAAGAATGTTACTGGGCTGTAGTGGAAAAGCAGAAATGTACTTCATTGTTACTATTCTGAATTATTTTCTTAAATTGCACATATCACAGAGGCTGTATCTTAAGGACTTAGTCCTTCATAGCTTTTGCCACTGAAATGGCATGAGTATAAGGGTATATCTGTACTTACCGGGGTGGGGGGTTGGCACATCACTGTTGCTCTTCCAGGGATCGACTTCTCTCTCTCTCTCTCTCTGTGTGTGTGTGTGTATGTGTGTGTGTGTGTGTGTGTGTGTGTGACTTTTTTCTGATAGACTTTGGTGTTTTGTTTCTAGTGCTGCCAAGCTTGCTTGACAGGCTGGGAGATGCTAAAGACGCTGTGCGGGAGCAGGACCAGGCTCTGCTGCTAAAGATTATGGAACAAGCTACTAACCCTCAGGTACTGAGTCATTTTGAAATGAGCTGTGTTTTTTCACAAAGAATCTATACCAAATTCTGTATTTATGACCTACCATAGACTCACCTTTCCTAGTGGGTGCATGCTTACTGGCCCATTGTCTTCACGTCCCAGGGTGGTTATGGATAATGGACCCTGTTCACACCAGATGCAGTTAGGTCTGGAAGGCCTGGTTTATTAGGGTCCAATCCCAGCAATATGAAATTGACTCATCCCTCTTCTGAGTTAGATCCACTGAGAGCTACATACCTTACTATGTGGGGGCCTTTCAGATTAGTACTGTATAATCCAGGGTCTTTCTGTTCTACGTGGATATTAATGAGTCTTTCTGATATTTTCTCTATTCCTCCAGCCAATATTTTCCCACACAGTTGTTAGACACTTTACCGTGTTTCAGTGTTGATGCACTTGTATAGTTTGGAAAGAGTTTTGGATATGAAAGGTGCTATGTAAATAAGCTCTCCAGCTCTACCTGCTTGTCCCGCAGGGCACAGGGACTCCCCTCTGAGCCAGGCCCATCTCATTTCTGACGTCTCTCAAGATTTTAGGGCAGAAAGAAAGGTAGGGATGGGTGCAGCATCGCCCCCTGTTTAAATGCTCACAAGCTGTAGCTTGTGCTTTCCTATCCCGGAGCCCAGAGCTCTACGATAAGTGAAGATGGCGCACAGGTGGGAGATGGGTGTGCTTGAGTAGTAGCCAGCCTCCACTAGAGGAGGGGCAGTCACAGGTGTCAGAGATGCTGTGCCTTGGGGTATTGGCAGGTATGTGCTGTACACCAATGTTCTTTTAACTAGCAGTGAGTTAGCTAGCTAAAACTAGTATCAGAGAGGTAATCATGTTAGTCAACAACAAGAAGTCCTGTGGCACCTTATAGAGCAGTGGTTCCCAAACTTTTCACCATCACCCCCCTCTTTTGATTTTTGAGAAACCCTCATGCCCCCATCCTCTTCTTTACCATCATCCAACCCTCGCTTTTAACAGAAAAATCAATTCATAATTTAAAATAAACACAGAAACTTGATATAAATGTTGTTGTTTGAAATTAAAAATGAGCACAAATAGTTTTTTTGGACCCTTGTGGGTGCCTGGTGCAGGCCCAGCTGGCCAACTGCCTGAACCCTGTGCCAGCCACCAGAGCTGGCTGCATCAGCTCCCCGCCCACCCGAGCCCTGTGCTGCCAGAGCCATCCGTCCAAACTAACCAAGCCCTGCACTGCTGAGACCAGCCACCCAAGCCCCATGAGCCCCACAAGCTGTCCACCCAAGCCCTGGGAGCCTCCCTGCCCAAGCCCCTCCCATCCCCCAAAGCCAGGTACCCTAGTCCCCCGCTCACTCCATCCCCCTCCCCAAGCCAGGCACCCCCAACCCCCATCTAACCCCATCCTTCTCCTTCTCCTCCTCTCCCCAACCCACACTCACTCCCCTATGCAGGAGGCAGGTAGATCCATGTGGGTCTTCGCCAACTGCCTGCTTTTTATAACAGCTGCTCCTGGCTGCCCACGTAAAACAGCGGGGCTGAGAGCTGGCAGCAAAGACTGGCTTTTTCTTCAAATAGGGGGGAATGACAGGGGGCTGGGTGCTCCCCCCCCCAACAGAATTTCTTCATGCGACCTACCCCCACAGTTTGGGAAACCATGTTATAGACTAACAGATAATTTGGAGCATAAGCTTTTGTAGGGAAAGTCCCTCTTTGTCAGATGCATGAGTGTGGGGGGCACTCATGCATCTGACAAAGAGGGACTTTGCCCGTGAAAGCTTATGCTCCAAAATATCTGTTAGTCTATAAGGTGCCACAGGACTTCTTGTTGTTTTTCTAGCGAAAACAAAAGATAAGTCACCTCCTGAGGTTAATACAGTCCTCCTGTAGCCCCAGCCAGGAATCCACTTAGTCTTGTGTGCGGGCCCAGAGTTTCTATTTAAACCAAGGAAGGATAAATTGTGCCAGGGCCAGAAAAGAAAAGCTCACCCACTCTTTTCCCCCCCCCCCCCCCTCTTTCCACCCTTTTCTCTGCCTTCTGCAGTACGTGTGGGACAGGCTGTTGGGAGGATTCAAACACAAGAATTTCCGGACAAGAGAAGGCATTTGTCTCTGCCTAATTGCAACCCTCAATGTGTAAGTCAGGATCTTTCATAGACTTGGGCTCTTTGGAGCAGAGAGCTTTGCATTTAAAAAAAAAAAAAAAAGAGAAAGAAAAAGAAAAATCATACTGATGCACTTTCTCCACTTCCTTTTCTCCTAGATCCGGAGCTCAGAGTTTAACACTGAGTAAGATTGTGCCACATATATGTAACTTACTTGGAGATCCAAACAGCCAGGCAAGTGAAACTGTTCAGTTCCATATTTGCTGTCAGGGAGAGGATCTAACTGCCCCCTAAAATGAGCTGGGCTCGAAACTTTTGGTGATACATTGAGTGCACATTCTTAGTGCCACCTGCTGGTGAAGTTTGCAACTTTACAATTTATGAAAACCCCTGGTTTAGTTTTGCATAATGTGATTTTTAGGGCATGCTGAGTTCTGTTCTCAGTGGCTCTTCGGTAAAGCTGAACTGATTTCAGTGGAGTTGCTCTGGATTTATATTGGGGTTGCCAAAATAATAAGAGTTAAGTCCTTAAAAGACTGAAACCATAACAGCAAGCTCTCCTCGTGCAGCAGAGCGAGTCACTGTGGCTGTCTGAGTTCATTCCAGAGAAGGTTTGAAAGAGATGCCTGACTCCAGTCTGACTTTGCTTAGTGCCATGCGTTCTGTGATCATTGTGCTGTAGGAACTGCTTGGAGGAGGGGATGCCGCAGAACCAACCAGGTACCCTAAGCTGGGAATTGGCAGCAATGTGATGCTAGCATTTTTTTATAAGGAGGTTCCATAGAAACACTCCTGATCCACAAACCGATCAGTCAGCATTTTAATAGAGTGGGCCATTCTGTTAATGACCTGAAGGTTTGCGTCTTAGGGTGTGTCTACACTTGCATTCCTCTTTCGAAAGAGGCACGCAAATGAGGTAAATAAAAATGCAAACGAGGCATAAATTTGCATACTTGATATCTCATTTGCATATTCTTATTTCAGAAGAGCATCTTTCGAAAGAAGAAAGCCAGCATAGATGCTGCTCTTTCGAAAGTAAACCTCATCTTCGAAAGAATTCTTCTTCCTATTAAATAAAGGGAAGCAGGATTCTTTCGAAGATGGGGTTTACTTTCAAAAGAGCAGCATCTACATTGGCTTTCTTCTTTCCAAACAAGCTCTTTTGAAATTAGGGTATGTAAATGAGGTGGTGAATATGCAAATTTATAAATTTGCATTTTCAATTTACCTCATTTGCATACCTCTTTCGAAAAAGGAATGCAAGTGTAGACACGCTCTTACTGAAGAGGAATTTTCACAACAGATGGGAAAGAGAGGCTGCTGAACTCCTTTCTTTTATATTCAAATTCGACACATTAACACATGGTTTGAACTGGGATGTGAATGTTCTAGGTCATTGTAGGGGTGCTTTTGCATACTTGTCTTAATCTAATTCTTGACTCTCCCCCCCCGCCCCCCCAACCGCCCCGACCTTCTGCCCCTCTGCTCTCTGATATGCTCACCTTGATGATATGTTTCTGATTTGTCAACCTTGATAACTACTTTTGGTTCTCTGTGCCTTAAATATTGAGTCAGTTCTGGTATGCCTATAGTCTGAAGAAGTGGGCTTGTCCCACGAAAGCTCATCAGCTAATAAATTATTTTGTTAGTCTTTAATGTGCTACCAGACTGGTTTTCTGCTGTAAAGCTGTGTTAGCAGAATGTCGATCAACACTGCACTCTGATGGCCAAAGGTGGTAGAGCAGAATCAGGAAAATGGGGTGGGGGGTTTGCTTTGCCTTCCCACAAATATGCAAGTTATATTGATGAGGGCTCTGTTTTTATAAGCAAAGGGCTTTTAAGAAGCGATCATTGTTTTTGAGTGATCATTTGCAATTTCCATTATCCCAGTAAACTCTGTGTTTCACGCATACAGAATGGGAAGTGACTGCCTAGGAAGGAGTACTGCAGAAAGGGATCTAAGGGTATTAGTGGACCACAAATTAAATATGAGTCAACAGTGTGACACTGTTGCAGAAAAAAGCAAATGTGCTGCTGAGATGCATTAACAGGAGTGTTGTAAGCAAGACGCATGAGGTAATTCTTCCACTGATTAGGCCTCAACTGGAGTACACTAGTTCCCCAGTATACGTGAGGATTATGTTCCATGCAGCCCTCCTCACGTACCTTGAATTTCATGTAAGTCAGGAGGGCTTGGGTTGTGGGCGGGGGGCAGGAGGGTTAAGCCTAGGGTGGGATAGGGCTGCAATGGGGGGTTGGGAGGGGTGGAGTTGAGACAGGGTGTGGGGGGATTGAAGCCAGGGCGCAGGCTTTGGGCAGGGTGTTGAGCCCGCTGTGGGGGTTGGAGCCGGGTCTGTGGGGATGGCTGGCACAGGGTGGTAGCTGAGCCCCCTGCGCACGCTGGAACCTGAGCCCCATGCATAGGTTAGAGCTGGAGCCCCCAGCATGGTCGGGGCGGGGGAGCTGGGGCTGTGGAGGAGTTGAGCCTGGCAGGATGGGGAAGGAGTGGGGTTTTAGCCCCCACCCCCCCAGCTGGTGCAGCTGGGGGGGTGGTTAAAACACTTTTTCCTACCTTCCCAGAGTGGCGTCGTTGTCAGCTTGACATCAGAGCCGCCCTGGGAAGGGGGTTTTAGCCCACCTGAAGGCAGCCAGGTGAGCTAAAAGCCTTCCCCCTACCTGCGCTTTATAGTTGGCAAAATACAGAGAAGGCATGGGGAAGGGGCTCTTAGCCTGCTTAGCTGCCCACTGCTGCAGGAAGCTAGGCAGGCTGACAGTCCAGCAGCTTCACATTGTGTGAAACTCGCGGTAAAGTGAGTTTCGCGCACCATGAAGACGTGTAAAGCGAGGATTTACTGTATTGTGTCCAGTTTTGGGCACCACATTTCTGGAAAAATGTGAAGAAATTGGAGAAAGTGCAGAGAAGAGAAAAAAATTATTGAAGGTCTTGAAAACATGACTTATGAGGGAAGACGGGGTTTGTTTAATTTGGAAAAGAGAAGACTGAGAGGGAACATAACTTTCAGGAACTTAACAGGGAGTGACAAGGAGGAGGGAGACAATTTTTCTCCTTAACCTCTGAGAAGATGAGGCAATGGATGTATATTGGACATTGGGTTGGACATTAGGACTTAAGTTGGATATTAGGAAAAACTTCCTGTCAGGGTGGTTAAGCACTAGAATAAATTGCTTGGGGGAGGTTGTGGAATCTCTATCATTGGAGATATTTAACAGCAGGTTAAACAAACATCTATCAGGGATGATCTAGGCCAGAGGTGTCCAACCTTTTTTCACCAGGGGCCACACAGCAATTTTTTTACATGTTCCAGGGGCCAAATACAAAATATCCTTAAACCACCACTGCCTCACAGCTGGCTGTCAAAATGGCACTGCTGCCGGCTTCATTGGCCTGATGAAAAGGCTCCATGAGTGGTACTTGGTCCTGCTGTAAGAACAGGGACTGGATTCGATGACCTCTCCAGCTTCCTTCCAGTTCTAGTGTTCCGTGATTCAATGGCTGTGGAGGTCGTATGCATTTGGACTCTTCTGATTGAGGACAAGAGTCTAAAGGATTTTAATATAAAGAGTTTAAAAGCATTTTAAACATTGTGATTACTAAAATAAAGAAGAGTCGCTGTTCTTAAGCTGCAAAGTTTTAAACCTGTGTTTGCCCTGGGTCACCTCCCTTGTTTGGCATTGGTATTTATCTAGGCCATGATCCTGCAAACATGTACACTTTGAGTAACCTTACATATCAACCCATTAAACTTCGTGGGACTACTTGGGCTCATCTCATAATTTATGTCCATGATGGGAGCTCTTAGGCATTATGTTAATACAAATAAGAAATAAGAAGAAGTCTTTAGAGGGTTGGGCCTTTAAACTGCAGGTTTTCTGTAGTGACTTTTCCTCAGAAAGCACAAATTTCTCATAATGATTCTTTAGAGGATGCATCAGCACTCTTTTTACACACCCCTACAGAGCCAAGCTTTCCCCTGTGCCAACTACCGTCTCCCATTGTCTGTTCCCCTCTCTCAACTGTGACAGTGTTTTGCCTCAGATTTTTGCTCTGAAATCTTCAGATGCCTCATCATCCCTAAGGGAAACAGGCAGCAGCGATTGACTCTTCAGCTGCAGGGATGAGAGTTCTGCTTGTGCTTCCTTTGTTTGTAACAGGATCAGTAGCCTCTCTTCACCACCATGCAGTGGGAACCAATGAGGCTTTCTTGTTTTAAGGCTGTTGGGGGTCTCAGCTCATGTCTGCAAGCGCTACAAAGTCACAGGGCTCGAAGAAAGCCCCAGAATTCCTGATGTGTTCCTGGTGTGATCATGGACCCCCTAACATGAACCCTTCTTATCCTAACAGTAATGTGGCAGGGTGTTGGACAGGAAAATGTGTTCGGTTGGGATCATCCTGTCAACTCCCCTGTGGCTTTGTTGTGTTTGGTAACTTGTCTGTTATTCAGGCTGATAGCATGTAGTTCTGGCATTGGTAGTCTCCTATGTAAATAGATTGGGTTATGTCACATCTACCTGTTTAATCTTCATTCTACAGCCCCTGTGCTCTTCCTCATTTTTCATCCCTCTTCACAGCTCGAGTTAAGAGAATACTTGTCCAGGAAAGAGAGAGGGAGGTCTTTCACTGCTGATCTTGTTCTGAGGCCTGTCCCGCTCCATTGTGCAAAGCTCTTGAGCAACTGCTGCAGCTACTCAGTCTTTAGCTGGGTTTAAAATAACCTCTTGAATTAGCCAGCAAGGTGTACTCTGCCATTACGGTCCCAGTGATGCCCCATCTGTACACCATACTGTGTGCATTCCTTGAAGTAGCGGGTGGATAGATGGGTGTCTCTGCAGCTGAAGAGATAGTTATGGGAGGTTCCTCCTAACTTTATCTCCCACATGAATGTTATCTTGTCATTGGCCTATCTCCTCTCCTTGTTTCTTTGAGGGCTGAGGTTTGGCAGCAGAGCTGAGGCACAGACTGGGAGGATGTTTTCAAAGTCTGCATCAGGGATCCTCTGCGAATGACAGAATAAAAGTCTGCCCTAGGTTGTGTCAGGTACTCCTTAAGGTCCTTTTCTAGCAGTGGGGAGTGCAGTGAAGGGCTGAAGATGAAAAGGTCAAGGATTTAAAAGTTGTGCCCTATCAATGTGCAAAAGGCAAGCATGGGGTGGATGGCACCAACTTCTGCTGACTTTGGCCAATGGCTTTGATTGGCCTAGAGGATATCCATGCCTGAGAGTCAAATACTCTCTGACTTTCTGGCCTGCCAGCCATGTGCGGTTGCTCCCATCAGCTGCTCATCTGCGGGATAAAGGGAAGCTCTTGTAGAATGCTGAAGGCCAGTAGGAGTCTGAGTTTGGCCGTGGTTCCAGAACCTGCTGAGAGGAACAGTTGCGCCTGGAGACACAGCGGCAGTTGAAGGAGCAGACAGATGACTGAGTAAGAAATTCGAGGTGGGGGAGGGCGAGAGAGGTGTCCCCCAGCATGCACAGGTTCCCTCATGTGAGGGCTTCTGTTTATCCTCTCCCCTTCTGTGATTGCTTCCTACTCTCCCCTTCCCGTAGGTGGTGCTGCGACACAGTGCATCACCTGCCCATTGCCATGGGGATGCCAGGAAGGAGCACAGGGTGGAGCACAGCCTCGAGAGGGCAAGGGGGCATTGAACTGGCTGCATGGGGGGGAGAGGGAGATGCTGGGGTCTGAGAGGTGGAAGTACAGAGCCAAGTAGGGGGGAGAGGTGAATGGCCATACAGTGGGACAGATGCAATGGGAGGAGGGGGAGGAGAGGAAAGGAAAAGAAAGAAAACTTGGCAAGGACAGAGGAAAATGAATAAAAGTCCTTAGGGCAGGAGGCCCAGAATTTGGGGGGACTGGGAAAAAGCCAAGGCCCCACTAGGGGAAAGCTCTGCAGTGGCAGGAGGGAATAAATTTCCCTACTCTGTTAAGTTAAGTGTAAAAGCATTTAATAAGAAAAGCCAGAAAGGAGTTTGAAGAGCAGGCAGCCAAAAACTCAAAAAGCAATAGCAAAATGTTAGGTAGTTAAGGAGAAAATAAATAAATTCTTTGCTTCAGGTTGCCAAACCTGAGCCATTCTTTTTAGTTGACAAATCTGAGGAAATGTCCCAGATTGAGGTGCCAATTAGAAGAGACTTTGGAACAAATTGATAAACTTAATAGTAACAAGTCACTGGTTCATGCAAGAGTTCTGAAAGAACTCAAATGTGAAATTGAGGAACTATTAACTATAGTTTGTAACTTTTCCTTTAAATCAGCTTCTATACCTAATGACTGGAAGATAAGCTAATGTGACACCAATATTTAAAAAGGGCTCTAGAGATGATCCTGGCAATTGCAGAATTGTAAGAAAAACACCAGGACCAGGCAAATTATTTAAAGCTAGAGTAAAGAATTATATTGTCACATACCTAGATAACCATAATTCATTCCGGGAAAGGTCAGCATGGTTTCTGTAATGGGGAATTGTGCTTTACTAATCTACTAGGGTTGTTTGAGGGAGTCAGTAAGCATGTGGACAAGCAGATCCAGTGGCTATTGTGTACTTGGATGTCCAGACAGCCTTGACAAAGTCCCTCAGCAAAGGCTAAGTAAGTTGTCATGGAATAAGAGGGAAGGTCTTGTGGATTGATAACTGGTTAAAAGACAGCAAATAAAGGACAGGAATAAAGGGTAAATTTTCAGAATGGGAAGTGGTAACTAATGGTGTCCCCCCAAGGGTCTGTAGTGGGACCAGAACTATTCAACCTATTTTTATAAATGATCTGGAGAAAGGGTAAACAGTGAAGTGGCAAAATTTGCAGATAATACTCCAAAGAGTTGAGACCAAAGCAGACTGTGAAGAGCTCCAAAAAGATCTCACAAAACTAAGTGATTGGGCAACAAAGTGGCAAATTAAATTTAATGCTGGTAAATGTAAAGTAATGCAAATTAGCAAAAATAATCCCAGCTGTACATACCAAATGATGTGGGCTAATTTAGCTATAACCACTTGAGAGAAATATTGGAGTCATTGTGCATAGTGCTCTGAAAACATCCACTCAATGTTCAGCAGCAGTCAGAAGAGCAATTAGAATGCTAGGAATCTGTAAAAGAGGGATAGAAAACAAGACAGGGAATATCTTATTACCTCTATATATAAATCTGTGGTATGCCCACATCTTGATTATTGCATACAGATGTTGTCTCTTCATCTGAAAAAAAATATATATATTGGTGTTGGAAAAGGTTCAGAAAAGGGCAACAAAAATGATTAGGGGTTTGGAATGGGTACCATATGAAGAAAAATTATAAAGACTGGGACTTTTCATCTTAGAAAAGAGGAGATTAAGTGGGATAGGATAGAGATCTATAAACTCATGACAGGTATGGAAAAAGTGAATAAGGAAAAGTTTATCAGGGTTCATCAGATGATACTAACGGGTAGCAGGTTTAAAACTAACAAAAGGAAGTTTTTCTTCATTCAGTGCACTGTAGGCCTGTGGAACTTCTTGTCAGTGGGGATGTTGTGAAGACCAGGACTTTAACAGGATTCAGAAGAGAACTAGGTAAACTCATGGATGATAGATCCATCAATGGGTATTAACCAGTATGGGTAGGAATGGTGTCCCTAGTCTGTGTGTGTCAGAGGCTGGAAATGAATGACTGGACAGGGATCACTTGATGATTACATGTTCTGTTCACTCTCTCTGGGGCATCTGGCATTGGCCTCTGTCAGAAGACTGGATACTGGGTTAGATGGACATTTTGGTTTGATCCAGTGTGGCTGTTCTTATGTTCTTAGTGCCTTCCTGTTGCTGTTGTGTTGATCTATTAGCATAGAGCTACAAAATCTGTTCCTCTCTCTTTACCATGATGGTCATAATGAAGAAAATAAAGTTAGATGATATGCAGCCAAAGTATATCCATCCTAGATGAAAGGGTGAGTGGACGTTGAAGCTGAGCAGACTTACTGTATGCACAGAAGCTGATTACTTGTGCCCGATTCCCAACTCTGCCACCGACCTGGCGTATGTTCTTGAGCAGGTCACTGCTGCACTCTGTGCCTCAGCTTTCCTCATTGGTGGAATGAGTCTAATGATATTGATCATTCTCTAAAATCTATGCATGAAAAGCAGTAAATAAGTGGTTAGAATTTATTAGCAAAAGATCATGGGAGCTGTTGTGGCTGAGAAATGGATAAGTGGATTATTTTGCTTCTATTAAGAAGTAACTTGAAAAAATGTCAAAAGCTGATTAATTTCTATTAAATCTCTTTTCTGTTTAGGTTCGAGATGCAGCAATAAACAGCCTAGTGGAAATTTACAGACATGTAGGTGAACGTGTAAGGGCAGATCTCAGTAAAAAAGGATTACCACAGTCTCGGTGAGTTAAGAATATCCATTATTTCTGGCAGGGGTGGGGAAAGTTTTTTGCGTCAGGGCCCCTGACCCAGAGAAAAATCAGTCAGGGGCCACATGAAAGTGAGAAGCAAAGAAAAAAGAAATCCCACAAACAAAACCCTCACTGATGTGAGGCCTGACTGAGACTCCTTTCTCCCCTCACACTGTAGCAGGGGGTTGGAGAAGGCAGACCTGAGGGTCAGGGCTACCCCCAGGCCACATTAACTCGTCTGGGAGCCCAGGGTGGGACCAAAAATGGGGGAGTTCAGTGTGCGGGAGGTGACTGCTGAGGAGCAGGAGTGGGGTCCAGGTGGAAGGTGGGGAGGGTACGGGAATGGGGAAGTGAGAGGAAGGTGGAAGTGACAGAATCATAACGTGGAAAAGGCAGAACTGTTAAATAAGGTGTAAATTTAACAATGAGGATAATTAACTGTGGCAACAGTTTACCAAGGGTCATGGTGGATTCTCTGTCATTGACAATTTCTAAATCAAGTTTGGATGTGTGTGTGGTTTTTTTTTGTTTGTTTTCTAAAAAGATCTGCCCTAGGAGTTATTTTGGAGACATTCTATGGCCTGGTTTGTACAGGAGGTCAGACTAGAGGATCATAATGGTCCCTTCTGACCTAGAATCTATAACTATAGAGCAGCCAACTTCAGACAGGTAAAAAGGACATTGGCCATGGGGCTGTCAGGCATCTGGTTTTCAACCAGAACACCTGATCGAAAAGGGATCCTGGCAGTTGAGTTGAGCACAGCTGACCTGGCAGTTGAGTCCAGTTGGGCACAGTGGCTAGCTCCTTATGGCTCCAAGAAGTAGCCAGCGTGTCCCTCCGGCTGCTAGGTATAAAAGCAGGCTGAGGGACAGCTCTAAGAGGCAGGATAAAAATCATATGTATTTCCAGGCCCAACCATTAAGAAAATCATTTTAAAAAAAGTTTCCCCCTCCTCAAATACTGACAATTGTGAGATTTACACAGAAAATATAAATTTTGAATTCTTTGAAGATTTGAACACCCAGAGGCAAATATAAGGTACAGTTTGGCCATATTTTCAGGATTTTTCTCTACAATCTTAAGGACTAGAAGCTTACTGCTTTTTAAAATGAAAGCTGAGATTCTCAGGTGAAAATGTCCAAGGGTGCTCAATTCTGAGTATATGAACATCTCACAGTTTGGGGTGCTCAGCACCATAGAGGATCAAGCTCTGAGTTACATTCGTGGAATACATGGTTGCCCAGATCAGACCAACTAGTAAAGGTACGTAGACAGAAGATGGCTGCAGGATGTCTTTGAGAAAGAGATGAATTATAAGAAGGCATAGGAAAGAGGAAAGCATATGTGCATGTGTGAGCAGTTATGGGAAGCAGGACGTGGAAATAAGCTTTGGGGTAGCATAAGTCAGAGCTGAGAGGGGAGGAATGACAGTGAAGTGGTTAGGAAAGCTGGGGGGAAGGCATGAGAAACCCAAGAAGGTGGATAGGTAAAAGTGGAAAACAAACACATGCAGAGTCTGAAAGGTGAGGCTGAGGTAATACAGTTCAGCAAAGACCCACAGATAAGTGGGCTTGAGCGAAAGCCTGAGGGTTCTCTGTCCTGGTTCTGTGACTTGCTTACTTTCCATTGGTGATGATCTCAGACCCCTAAGAGCCTTCTAGTCACTGATCTGACTTTTTTGTAAACCCAATCTGACAAAAGGTGTTGTCGGGCTCTGGCTCCCAGTGAAGGTCAGCATGGTCTTAGCTGTCACAGGGTACGGTCCCCGCTGCCTTCCGAGGGCAGGCTGTCCTAGAACTCAGCAACCTGTTGGAATGCTCATTGGCAGAAGAGGCCGGATTGATACTTAGACCATTATAAAACTGAACAAGGGACTTTTTGTGGCTCTTCGGGGACCATTATGATGTATATTATTGTTTTAGATATTAAAAGTGATGTCAATTAACCAGTGGACCACATAGAAGTGATGTGGACCTTCATCACCTCAGTGGGAGCTCAGGAAAGAATTGTTTCACCAACATCTGGTGTGTAGGAGGTGGCTGCAGTATCTCTCCATGCCTCTGTCTGCGCCACATACAAGTCTTCCGCAGTGTCTGAGTTCTGTACTCTATAGGCTGAAATATTGTGCTAGGCTAAAGATCTCCTGCTGCATGGCAATGCCAAGGTGAAAACAAGGCATGAACAGAAAAGAAATGTCATGGCCAAATGAGGATGTTTATTAAAACCCAAGACTTTTTTTTTCCTTCTGACATTTGCAGAATTGTAGATAAAGTGCAGTCAAAAGTACATGGAAACCAAGTTTTGTAATAGAAACGACAACTTTATTCCTGTCTGTAAAATGCTACTTGGCATCTGCCTTTTCTCTTTGTTTATTAATAATCAAATATTATGTCTGCATGTTATACATAAAATAGTTTAGAACCTCATTTTGTTCTCATCGAAGTCAGTGCCAAACATCCCAATGACTTCTGTAGGAAGAGAGTCAGTCCCTTAATCAGCGCTGTACAGTACAGGACTCATGGTAATTCACTGTGGTTACTCATTATGCCATTCATTTTCTTTAACTTTCAAACAGGTTGAATGTAATTTTTACAAAATTCGATGAGGTCCAAAAATCTGGAAACATGATCCAGGGTGCGGGTGGTAAGTAGAATACTGTTGTGGTTTCTGTTTTTGGTGAATTAGCAACATTGTGGAAATTCGTAAAATAAGTTGTGTGCTCATTCCAAAACATTCTGTTTTCTCCAATACATCTGGGAATGAAATCCTCATTGTGAGATGCAGAAGGGTAAAACACTAAGTTGGATGCATATTTGTTTACAATGGAAGGAATCTGAAGTTTCTTCACCATAAAAGATGTTTTTTGCTCTTCAGAAGAATATACCTGAGACAGTCTTCTTGTGTGTATCTAGAATGTGTTCATCAAGTTGCCATGTACATTTAGTGCAATCCATAGAATGACCAAGACAAGTGGGGCTGAATTAATTCCTGACATAACTTCATTGATGTTGGAGAAATTAGACAAAGGGTGAATGTGACTGGTTATGTCTTAAAGAGGGATCCTTATGTGGACCTTTGATGTATTTAACATAGATTCCCCTTAAAAAGAGTTCACCTGCATGTGTAGTGCTGCTGATGGTTGGACTCTGAGACAAGACTAGTGCATAATAGCGTTGTGATACCATGTTACTGCATTCTGTCAATGTACGCCCACTTCGCTGAAATGATGTGAAGTGGTGGTAGTTTATTTTTTAGTTGGAAGTTGCTTCGGAGCCTATTTACGTGTCACAAGCTAAACTTTCAGTTGGATTACCTGAATAATAGGAGGGCAATCCTGGAAGAAAGTTAGATGGGTCATGGCAGTAAGTGGCTTGGATAATTGTATGTATCCAAAGAATGAGTCAGCATTAAGAATAAGTTTTTTTTTTTTTTGTTTTTGTTTTTTGAAAGCAGAAAAATTGAGTAGTTTCAGGTTTCAAGCACAAGACTTTAGGTGTCTATTTTACTGTGGCAATAACTCAGAAAGGGTATCTGCTTCGTAACCTGCCTAATCCCAGGCCTTTAGGAAGTTTCTCTTATACCCAGGACGTGTGAGAGTATGGTGAGTGAACTGAGAAGAAAGCTCTTAGGCTTTTCAGTTTTCCTTGATGTTGTAGAGAGTTTCATCCCCTACCGACTCACTGCACTCCTAAAGTCCCTCCTATTCCTCTCTGCAACCAAGATATGAACAGACCTTGTGCAGGTAATCTTTATGGTCAGGTGATGCCTTCCAGTGATTATATTTAGAGAATGAATGAGGCTTGCGTCATCAGCCTTGGTCACATGTTTCATTGTGGACTCTGCTGTTCGCAGAGGTTATGCTTTTTCCTTGCGTTTAAAACTAAAAGGATATTATCAATGTTTGTATGAGCTTAGGAGAAAGCTACTGAACAATGTGCATCCCAAAAATTAGCTTTTCACAGGAAACAGCCTCCAGAATCTGCTGATTGGTTTCAGAGTTGGGCAGATGGCAGTACTTCTTGCCAGGTTCTACCTTTATTCTCAGGAACGCTGCTCTCTGTTACTGCTCCTTTTAGGGTATGTCTGCACTGCACTTTTCCTGTTGCAGTAGTGGGAGTGTGAGCGTGTAGGTCAGCTGGCAGCAGTTTAAATGCAGTATTTATCTGATCAGGGATAGATAATGTGGTCAAGCTGGTGCGACTCTGTCAGTGCTAGAGTTAGCTTAGACTAGTTCTCATCTGCAGTATATTAGTGCTCGCCCCAAAAAATAAATAAAAATAAAGCTGCGGCAGTGTCATGATGGAAAAAGCTCCATTGTAGACAAAGCAACAGACTTTTTCTACACTAGTGTTTTTCAAGCTTATGCTTTTATTTCCCTTCATTTGAAATTTTTAGGGGCTTTCAAATTGAAAAAAAAAGGTGGAAAACTACTGTTCCATACAGATTCCTTTAAACAGGCTTAAATCCCATTTTTGAAGACAGTATGTCCATGTTTTCAATACACTGTATTTAACCATCGCTGCGCCCAAAGCATGTTATAACAAGGTTTGTGTTAGTGTGTCTAAACAGAAAATTCCTGTGATGACCATGTTAGAAAACCATTGATGAGATTCTGCCACTAAAGTCAGTGGCAGAATTTCTACTGCTTTGAATGGAGCTGCTATTTCACCTCCTGTTTTAGCCTTCTTATTGTCCAGGGTTAGAGCCTGGCTGTCTAGCTTGATTGTAGGGCAGGCAAGAGCAAATGAAGTTGTGCCTGTGTACATACATGTTAAAGTGTCTTTTGAAACCATATCCGAGGCCTCCTTAGGTGGGTAATTATGAGTGTAATGTTGGCAAATAGGAAGGTTCATAGCAGAGTCCTGGCCTCCTAGAAGCACCCACCTGTATTGATTATAATAGGATTCCAAAATGGTTGTCAAACCTGCCTTACTTTGACGTGCAGGGGAATTAAGTAGGCAGAAAGAAAATGATTGTTTTCAGTGGAAGTGAGATGTGCCAAGAGAATCTGACAATGAAAAATTGTAACTGAAACTGACATTTTAGGTCTCAAAATATATTGACTTGGATATAAATGTATTTAACAGATGACCAATCTTTATGTAAAAGAAACCAGCAGCTAGAGCAAGGGAATTATATTATATTGAGAATCCCTTTTGGGAAATGTTCAGTAAGTTGTTTAGGGCTGTCCTGCACAAACATTTCCAGCAGATAATAAGCAACATTTTTTTTTTTTTGGTCTGAATAGTGAGACATTCAGTTTACTCGTAACACATCAGAATAATGGGATACGTTCTGCAACCAGTAGGGTGATCATCTGTCCCTTATTTGGGACGCCAAAAAGGCATCCCAAACTTATTTTTTAAAAGAGACCAATTGTCCCATATTTAGGCCCTCAGGGGCTCCAGGGCCAGGAGTGCCCGCGGTCGCCCCTTCCCTGGGGCTCCGGGGTCAGGAGCGCCCATGGCCGCTGCTTCCACAGGGCTTGGTGCAATGGGGAGGAGCTGTGCCCTCCCACCCATATCTCAGGACAGGGAGATATGGTTGCCCTATCAACCAGTAATGCTGATATAAACCTGGAATAACATTACCAAAGACAGTGGATTTACACCAATGTCTCCGTAATAAGAATTTTAGTCTTATATTTTTCCAAATAATCCCTGCTTTTTTTGTTGTGTTTTTTTTAAACTCTGTGGTTCATCATAATTACCTCAAACTGATGTTAAAAATACCTTATAACATTACTTATGAATCTGGAGTTTGATTTAAGGTTCAGTAATTTTATGAATAAAACAACAGTTTTACTGGGGGACAGGGCATAGGTCTGAATAGTAATTTGAAGTAGGTTTCATTTATATAGCAGACAGAGGGAAGGATTTCATCTTTGTAAGTGTGCTGCTTTCTGAGTTGCTAGGTTACCAGAAGGCCGTACAACCAGAAAATAGAGCTAAGGTGACTGCTAGACTTTTTCCATGATTCTAGGTGTCTATTTTGTGTTTTGCATACAATTAGTCAAACTCTTGAGGCAAAAATTACTGTATTTTCCACCCTTTGCCTTTCAGCAACCTAATTATTTTCTATTTAACTGCCTTTGCTAATTACGCAGATGTGCTCGTATCCTTGGGAGAAATAGATTTTCAGCATGAAAGAGTCAATAATTGCATGTCTAGTCAGTTGCCATCTTCACATGTGATGGTCTTTAATTGGGTGTGGTGTGGAGGGAGGCCCTTGTACATATAAATGTAGATTGAATTTACTCCATGAAATCCCCGCTGTTCTGCTTTTTCTGGGTTTGACCCTAGCAGGCCTAGAACCAACGCTTGTTGCAGCTAGCATTTTTTCCAGTGACTGCAGTAGGCTTTGGCTCAAGCTCTAACTACAGAGACTTCTTAATTCAAGTTTCGGAAAGGCTCGGATTAAGCACTCAGTCAAGCTGCTACTAAAATTAAATGTTCAGTATAACAATGGAGTCCTTTTCTCCTATTCTGACAAATAGAATGGAAATGGCCATCCTCTATAAATGAGCAAAACTGCTGGTAACCAAAGTCTCACTAATTGTTACAAAATTCCAATCTGATATGTGCCATTAATCACTATTTTCTATCTCAACTCCATAGATAGACCAAATCTTGAAGTCATCCTCAGGACTGGATTTAAGAGCAGATTAGACAGACATCTATTGGGGATGGTTTGGACAGTGCTTGGTCCTTCCATGAGGGCAGGGGACTGGACTCAGTGACCGCTTGAGGTCCCTTCCAGTTCTGGTATTCTATGATTGTTCCACAATAGTCTGTGTGCAGAGAACCGCCCCCTTTTTGCATGACACTGTGCAGTGTTCCTCACCCTATTTTTATATAATACCCCTTTTGCCAAAAAAAACAAAAACACAATTTTCAGACATGCAGGTTTTTTTTTCTACCATTGCAACACATTTGTGTTTAAACAACTTAATTGTAACTGTTTGATTGGAAGAAATTGCCTATAGGCAATAAACTTGCCATCATATTTATGATTGTGCAAAGACGATAAATAAAATATTAGATGAACATAAGTCCAGTTTTTCATTCATACATATGTATTATTTTATGCAAACATCACTGAACAGTGATCAATGAAATTACAAGAAAAATTATAATTAATTTAATGCAAAATTTGATTTTGTTTGGGCCAAATAAATATTTAAACCTAGGTTTCAGACTGCTGAGGGGCACAATTAAATCAATATTTCTGATGCAGTTTCCTGTGTACTCTACCTCCTTCCAAATCTGCAGTTTTATTCTTTGTTTTCACACGGAATCAGTCCATTCTAAACCCTTTCAGTTGTAATTATAAATACCAAACTAAAATTGTACAAATAGCAGTTTTATCACTTACTTCAGATAACAAGCATAATATTCCAGGGTTAAGCACCACCAGCTCCCCTGCTTTAACCCACTCCCCTCCACCAGAGCCAGGCAACCCCAGCCGTCCCCACCCCTCCATGTTAACCTAATCCCCTCTCCTCCAGAGCCAGGCACCTCCTCCCTGCTGTAATTCAATGCTGGGGACTCACCAGAGCTGCCACAGTCCCCATCACTGCTGCCGCGTGCTTCTCCCTCTAAGTGCTAGGGATGGACGTGTGTGCAGAGGGGCACACAGTGCTCTCATGGTTCTGAGCATTTGATTGCTCAAAGAGCCACATATGGCTCCAACACATGCACCCCTACGGACTTCTCTAGCATACCCTTAAGAGTATGCACACCACGCTCTGAGAAACACTGGTGTGGGGTGCATCCCCTCCTATGTCCACAGATATTCTCCTCTCCCTACCCCCAAGGGAACTTCTGCTTGGACTGAGCACTTCATGGAGCAAGTTGACCGCAGTAGGTGAATCAAGGCTGGTGCTGCTCTCTGTGGAAATCCAGATAAAAGGTCTGACAGTCGGGAGCTCTGAGCACTCTGTGTTTTGCGTGGCCACTTCCAGGAGAAAGGGCATTAGAGGAGAAGCACCCATCTGTACAGGGTGGCTCCCATCCCTGTGCAGAAAGGAGGAATCCCACTCATCCAGTCAAAGGATTCTACCTTACCAAGTCTTTGCCAACTGAGCTCATGCAAGGAAGACTTTGTGGTCTTTCTACAGTTTGCTGTAGGAGATGGTGGGAGGTTGAGTGTGAATCTTGCTCCATATTCAGGCAAAGTTTTCATGGATATTGAAGGGAATTTTATCACTAGGAATGGGGGCTGAAAACCCTGAGGATTTGGGTTCATGCTTTTGCAGCCTGAATTGTTTACCCTGTACCTTTCTTTAGGGTAACAGAGAACTTCATACTAATAACAGAAATCACAAGCTGCTATTTATTGATTTCTGTTTACAGTGGGGCTCACTGTACACGCAGATATTCATCATGTACTAAAAAGGTCCTGCTTAATCCCACTACAGAGAGTGAATAGTTTGTTAATAATAAAACAACACCAATAGTGAACAAAATAAGCCCATCCCAGCCAAAGGCTTTCATTGGGAAAAATTCAGATCTCTTTAAAGAGGATGTTTAGTTTAATGTGACCGTACTACACCGTGGATGAATCCTGTTTTGTGTTTGTTTCTTGTAATGATCTTGAGAATGGGAACGTGATTAGGTGAAAACAAGTAATTTTCTAGCCTTTCATCTGCCATAGTAGTTATAGACGGTAGCCACTCTTGGCTCTTTTGACATGATAAGAAAGGATTTGCTGAGCTGCAGTGTTTCTGCAGCTGTGCTGTTATGTGGGTAGCAAGCCACATATAAACAAGGAAATTACAAAATTGAAGGGGATGTTTTTTGTGATGTCTCAAGAGGGTTGAACTAACAAACAGCATTGTGTTTGCCTGGATTCACGCTCTGTTGCATGCTTAAATGTCCATTAGAGCTGGTGTTCTGTGAATCTTGCTGCCTTGGTGATGAAAGCAAAATTCATTTCATTGACTGAACAGTCCCTTGAAAAAGGAGAGGAAAGAAATAAACCTGTACCTTTTGGTTATAGAGAGGACAAATAAAGATCCTTGTCACACCTCTTTGAATTTATAAGGTGCTCTGATAAAAACAGTGCTGTCCTGTTTCAGGGCTAGTTCTCCTGAGTGCTATGGTAAAACAGATAGCTAATAATAATAACACAGCATAGAGCCTGGTGTAAAGATATAAATGGATCCCTCAGGTTTGCTCTGCTAGTTTTCTTGAAAAAAAAATCAGAAGAGTGAGCAGAAGTGATCTGGATTTTCTTTATGACGAACCTCCTCCTGGTCTTATGTCCTAGCACTTAAAATAAAGAGGGAAGTGCGAAAACAGTTTTAGGAGGACAAATGTTGTTTTGCTGTGTGCAGAGTAGGCTTTTATTTTGGAATAGGGGTAGCAGTTGTCATCTGTGCTAGGTCACACAGGGAAGCCGTTCGGGAGGGCGGAGAGTTTACTGGTGTTTAAGTTACTGAGAGATGTACTGAAGGGGCTGCTTTTAGACCACAACATTCTTTTTATTAGCATCTCAGAATTACCGCAGATTATGACTACTGGGAAAGGTAGGCATTCTGCTTAACAAATGAGCAAAACGAATGAAAATAGTAATTTATGCCTAGGAATCTGTTGTATTTTAATTTCTTTTTAGCAAAGAAACCAGTAGATTTTATTGTTGAGACAATAGTGCAATGAAGAAGAAACTTTAAAAAATAGGCTGTAAGCTACTTTAGAGTATAAATAAGAAACACGATTGAGACTTGCCTTATGTCTAAATGCAGATAAATCGAATGGGGTAGAGAAAAAACATATCTACAAGAAAAACACCAGTAAGAGAGGAAAACGACTGATGGATTTTTTCAAACATTGTTCATAATTTGTGTTGTATGTTTGAATATTTGTTGATGCTTTTCTTATCATGTGTTTGTCTCAGCTAAGGAAGATGATTTTAAGAATATGGGTATTATTGAGACAGTCCCAGATCATTTGTACATGAACACGGAAATGCAGCTAAAGAAATAGACTGAATGGAGAAATCATTGGCTGTTCTGGACTTTAATTTGTTTTATGGCTAAGGTTCTATAGCAGAAAAGATGTCTATTGAAGTAAGACACCGTGAGGCACATAGGAACTTAAGGATCTATTTGATTGGGGAGCCTTAATTTTGAGGATATTCCAATCCTGTGTTTTTATTTCAGCATTTGAGAGGACCCATTCGTGTTAGCCATCTTTGTAAAACTGTCCTCTCTCTCCCCTTGACAGTCTCCCACCCCCTCGTTCATTTATCTGAAAAAATTATTGGCTCATGGCTCTCTCTTGTGAGACAAAATGTGATGCTTGTTTTTAATGGATTAAATATGAAAGAAGTTTACATATATGATTGTTGGTGTCTGATATTTTGAATAGAATGTGGGCATGTATTGACATTTTTTCTCTCGCTATGTGAACCTAATCTCGGGTCTTTAATGTAACAGTTTAGAGGCTATAAACTATTTGAGCTTATTAAATGAGGTGAGGTTAATATTACCAATAATACTTTGCATTTCTATAGTTCATTTAATCTTATCCCTTTTAGAATACTACTGCAATCCCATAATACACGTGTTAGGTAAGTTAATGTTTGTTATCCGAGTTTTCAGAGGGGAGAGAAGAAGTGAATGAATCTTCAGTCTCTTTTCTTTGCTCGCCCAACAAGTTGGTGGTGGGCCGAGAATAGAAACCCAGAAACCTGAGGCTGCTAGTAGTTACGCTAACCACTAGGCCACGTTCCCTCCCACGACAGGGAAGGTTTACTAAATTTGCCATACTGTGTGAAGTTGTCATTTTACCATCAGATTTCCTTTCATTTTGATTAGATAGGAGAAATCAGAGAATAATATTTCATATATGATTTTCCACACATGAACTCTCCCTGTTTGGATGGATTTAATGCACTGGAGAAAGAGTCATGCTCTATTTTCTGTATAAACTAAACATATGTTTATTGATATTCATAAAGCATGAATGATCTCTTCAGGCTGTGGCTTCCCTGGCTCTTAATGACCAGCTGATGGAGTTGAGGCCTTGGGGGGGCGGGGGACTTCGTCCAGCTGTTCTAATGTATAAGGAAAGGCCCAGTCTAGAGGACATCAGTGGCATTACGAACTGTGTAAAAATAAAAAGTTGGGAGAAAAATGACATGGCATCTTCTATTCTGATGGCATCGTCTGGATAGAACCTAAAGTTCTATAGACCCCCATGGTCACCTTGAGATATTGAGAAGGGACCCTTTGCCTCTTGTCGTCCTCACATGGAAGGGTGAGTTTGAGCTGCTTCCATAGTGGTCATTCTCCCCATTTCTTAGGCTTCTTTGTAAGACCAGGATCTTCCTGGGGGGAAGGACTAGGTCAGGGAGCTATTGGATGGTCAGGCACCTGATCTCTTCTTATACTGCAGTCCATTTTGTGGTGAAAGATAAAAATCATGGTAACCTCCATCTGCCTATAAAACTCTCCATTGAGGAGGTTGTGGGGGCAGTCCTGCCAGAACAACTCGGCTGGAGCAAGGAATGTGCAGGAGGAGGAATGGGCCCTCTCCATTTATGGCTTTGTGCCTGTCAGATCACCAAGGATCTTCAAGTCTTAGTGACTAAGTTGTTCTGTTCTGCAGTACAGGGAAAACCTTTCCCATCTCTCTCCAGAACAATTTGGGGAAACACTATTTTTTTTTTGTTCTTCCCTTGAGATTCCTTTGGAAGGCTGAGTGTGATCTGGTCTTGTGTATGCGTGAATCACTGAATGCAGCTATCTCTGGTGTAGAGCACAGTCTGGCTGATGGAGGTGTGTTATTTGCTTTGTACTTCTGGGTTTCCACAGCACTGCAGCCACCAAAGATGCTACAGGATTGCTGTATAATATTATGAACTCTAACTACAATTAAACATAATATGTTACACACATTGAACATGTATAACCAAAGAAAACAAAAATAAGAAGATACTGATCAACACGTTGTACTATCAAGTTCAGAAGCTTACTGTGTGTTTCAGGCTTTGCTTGGATAAAGGTCAGGCCCATATGTTTTGTGCACATGCTGGGGGTATCTGTGCTTTTGTGACTGAGATGCTGGGGGTATCTAGGTTTAATTTCTAGCTCATCTTTGCATTCTCTGTGTGACCTTTGGTAAGTCAATAACTTTATCTTAATGCCCCATCTATAAAATGGGGCTAATTCTTTTCCTCTCTTGCAGGAATGACCCAGAGGACAGTTCCATCATGAAGAGTTCTGAGATGCTCAGATAGGACAATGCTGCTTAGCATAAAGCTTCTAGATGGGTAAATGTATGATCTTTAGAGCCCTGCATAGATACAAAATATATATCTGTATCTGCAAAAAAGATCTGTGGATATCTGTATGACACCCACGAATGCAGATACCGGTGGATATAAAAAGAATATCTGGGGGTTTGCAGGGCTCTAATGATCTTAGCCAAAAACATTATGCAATATTCACTTTGGTCATTAGGGAGGTGAGTTTAACACATTGTGGTCTAATGGTTTAAGAGTTCTTAATCTGCATTGTCTCTTTGGACAAGCCTCTAGGCCTCCAATCCCTGATTTGTAAAGTGGGATTAATGTTTCCCAAACCCTTGAAGTGCAGCGGAGACTGATTACTTGAAAGTTTGGAATCTACTTTGAAAAAGGAACTTGTTCTGTAAGATAAACATTTATTTAAAGTGAGAGCGGCAGTGTTTAAGTAGAGTCCTCTTATTATAGTTACATTGGTAACTGAGGTGCACTTTCTGTTTAGTGGGTTATTTTAGCACTGCCTTGAAAAACAGAGAGGACTCCTATTCCTCCTGCCTTCCGCTATTCTGTTGTCATTAAACTCAGTCTGCAAGCCTGTGGACCCAGTACTTCTCTGACTTCCTAATCACTTTCAAGGGCCTCTTGTCAGGTTTTTCAGTGATCTGGACTGGCAAATATAAAAGGTCAAAGTTACATTTAAAATATTCCGATGCTACCCTTTAATGCCCTTGTGTCCAACCAGTTCTGAAGCCATAGCAAACTAGCCATGTTGTTCTTAATATATATTTATTGTTCAAGCCAACTAGCCACGCTCAACCGGCCAAACAGCCATATGTGGCTAGTACGTTGGACATGCTGGTTTTAGTGTGAGTCCTTTTCCCTCAGTGAAAGAAAGATTAACGCTCAAAATTCACATTGACTTTGATGCAGGTAACAACCATAAATTTCTTGCACACCTAGAGATGAACAGAATATTTGCATACCAAAGGTTTCCCTGTACTAAAGGAACTTTCCTTGGGGATGTGTGGCTACTCAGTGGCTATGGTAAGGGAGATAGGGAATAAATATCAAAAGGGAATATGTAAAGTCCATGAACACCATTTCTTGGATCTTTTGCAGCCTGCTTTGAAGTGATAGTGAAATATTTTAAAAAAATGGAATAAAGGGAACTGATGAAATGTTAGGCCTACCAGTGACCTTTTGCCAGTCAAGAATCCATACAGAGTGATGTGAACTAACACTGTAGCTGTGACCATACTATGTATCTTAGTCAGAGCTTGTGATACTGAGCAAGGGGCGGCACAGAGCAGAGGTGTTACTGTTTCTCTGGGTCAGGTCTCTTTTCTCCTGCCCTCTTCTTTTGGTCCCACTCTGAGGTTTGTCGTGATCACAATAAAACAGACACTGCCCATAAAACCAGTTCTGAACCAGGCACCTTGTATCTCCCTCTTGCTCAACTGTCTGCCTCCTGTTAGATCACTGCCAGAAAGAATTAGGGTCAGGGCTGGTATAGCATTAATTCCAATGACATTTCCTATGAAAGCGCAGTTGTAAATCTGACACTTCTAATGTAATATCACTGACATTTATTACACATAACATCCTCCGAGGGCAGCTCTGTCAACAGAATGGCACTTTGAATATTCTTCCCCCCTATTTATGAATCTTAAGCTGCGTCTACACGTGCACGCTACTTCGAAGTAGCGGCACCAACTTCGAAATAGCGGCCGTCGCGTCTACACGCGTCGGGCGCTATTTCGAAGTTAACTTCGACGTTAGGCGGCGAGACGTCGAAGTCGCTAACCTCATGAGGAGATAGGAATAGCGCCCTACTTCGACGTTCAACGTCGAAGTAGGGACCGTGTAGACGATCCGCGTCCCGCAACGTCGAAATTGCCGGGACCTCCATGGCGGCCATCAGCTGGGGGGTTGAGAGATGCTCTCTCTCCAGCCCCTGCGGGGCTCTATGGTCACCGTGGGCAGCAGCCCTTAGCCCAGGGCTTCTGGCTGCTTCTGCGGCAGCTGGGGATCTATGCTGCAGGCACAGGGTCTGCAACCAGTTGTCAGCTCTGTGGATCTTGTGTTGTGTAGTGCAACTGTGTCTGGGAGGGGCCCTTTAAGGGAGCGGCTTGCTGTTGAGTCCGCCCTGTGACCCTGTCTGCAGCTGTGCCTGGCATCCCTATTTCGATGTGTGCTACTTTGACGTGTAGACGTTCCCTCGCTGCGCCTATTTCGATGTTGGGCTGAGCAACGTCGAAGTTGAACATCGACGTTGCCGGCCCTGGAGGACGTGTAGACGTTATTCATCGAAATAGACTATTTCGATGTCGCAACATCGAAATAAGCTATTTCGATGTTGGCTGCATGTGTAGACGTAGCCTTAGGGTTACTAATGATTCCTGGCAATTACAGCAACAGCATTAAAGCACTAATGAAAGTAATATATATAAGGTTAAGTGCATTGACAAGTAGAAATAAGTCTTTTAATTCTTAGCATTCAGGAGCAGGATTTTGAAAGGCTAAAGTATTCTGAATCAAGGCTGATGTGAAAAACCAGGGCTCTTGGGGAACGGCCATCAAAATTAATTTCTATAACGTTCTGTGGTAAAATACTGCCCTTTGTAAATGCTCATTTTTCAGAACTGCAGATGCAAAAATATGCCTATAGTGTGTGTACAGGTATTTGTGTACATGAATTTTTGATAACTTAGGCAAATAAAAGTGCTAAAATTATAAATGTTGAATAATATTTTGTATTTCCATGTCCCAGAAAGCATGTGATGTGCTTTAACCATCTGTGTCCCCAGTTTATAAAGAAGGACCTTTGTGGACAGAGAGGTGCGTTAGCTTACCCAGGGTCCTACAGTGGTCCAGCAATCTCCTATTCCATCCCTGTGCTTATTTTACTATCCCCAGTATAAATCTGTGGTTTTTCATAAATGTCTCACTTGTATTTTCTTCCCCACATGACAGACACCTCCTCTTCAGTCTACCCCAGTGAAGTGATGTCTCTGCAAGGATAGATTTTACATGTAGAGGCACAGTAGCATGTAAACTGTCTAAGGTCATAGAGGCACTACCATCTAACAGGCTGATCCTACTGGGAGGCAGGAGCCCTAATTTCTGATAATGCTGGTCCTGTCACTGATCCTTTTTATGGCAGTTTTGGACAAGGCCCAGTGCTTCTCTCAACCATCTTTACAAGGGGGATAATGATATGGTATATACCCACTCCTAATGCTGCTGTGAAGCTTAATTTGATCATGTGTTTACATCTTCAAACGAAGGCCTGTGGAGTGCCTGGACTATATAAGGCAGGGGTTGGCACCCCCGGTATGCGTGCCACTTTTGACACGTGAGCTGCTTTTTAATGGCATGCAGCTGGAGTGGGCTGGAGGGCAGGGCTGGGGCTGGAGTCGGAGCCCTACCACGAAGGCTCCTGCAGTACAAGACCTCGTCGCAGGACTGAGCCACAACTGTGCTGCCCCCCAAACACCTGCCATGGTGCAGGCTGTGGATGGAGTCCCGATCATACAGGCTGCAGAACCTGCTGCAGGTTGGTTTCTTTCCCTGTGGGATGGGGGTGGGTGTTTGGGTAGGAGATAAGGTGCAGCAGTGGGTGGGAGGTTCAGGAGTGGGCTAGAGTGAGAGGTCTTGGTGGGAGGGAGGGTGAAGGAACAGGCTGAGTGTGGGGATCTGGGCTGGCAGCACTCTGTGCTCCATGCCTCCATAGCTGGTGATAGCCCCCTGCCCATGGCTGGCAGCAGCTCTGTGCTCCTGGCTACTGGGCCTCCCTGCCTGGGGCTGGTGGTGGCTCCCTGCCCAGGGCCAGCATCTGCTCTGCGCTCCTGGATGCCAGGGTTCCCTGCCCAGGGCCGCCGGTGGCTCTGGTCCCAGCCTGTGGGGCTGCCTGCCAGACCAGCTGAAACCACAGAAGTTGCTGGACCAGGGAATCCGGGATACAAGACATTCAAACTGTATTAAAATCTCAGACATTTTTAGGTATTTAAAAACCCAGCCAGATGGAGATTTAATGACCGAATCGGTAAAGTTCTGCATATTTATTAATGAAGCTGCTGTAAGTAGGACTATTAGTGACTTTAAAAAGGATCACTGGCATTTGGCCCTGACCTAGAGGTCAAAAGTCAAATTTCAGCACTCTGCCTCGGAAAGGTTGCTGACCCCCACTGTAAGGTTTTAATGGCAGGGCCTCAACTTTTGGTCAGAAAAGCAGCATGCACATTTACAGAGCTGTGTAAATGTAGCAAATGTTCTTTCTACAGGAAACTTTGTGCTAGATCCCAAATACGTTCTTGTCTCTTGGAGCACAAGCTAAGAGAATGGTTTTGGGATCTCTGCATTTGACTGAGGTGCAGAAAGGAGTAGCTGAAAGTTCTCCCTTAATGGCGTTGTGTGACTCAAACTGACAGTCTTGGTTCAGTTCTACTGAAGAGAGTCCATCTCATAGAAACTACCATATACAATCACACTTGGAATTAATCAGCACCATTACTGGCAGCCTCAGGAGTAGCCAGGCAATGTATGGGACATAGCTGAAGTGTTCTCACAGCTCTTCGGGTGCTTGTTGGTGAACAGAAAAGTCCTGTGTATTAGTAGGATGTGCTCTCTGTTTTCCTGTCTCAGAGGGATAGTCATGTTAATCTGTAGCCACAGAAACAACGAGTCGTGAGGCACCTGAAAGACTAACAGGTTTATTTGGGCATGAGCTTTTGTGAACGTTTTTGCCCATATAAACCCATTAGTGCTTAAGGTGCCACAGGACTCCTCATTGCTTTCTTGGTGATTTATTTTCAGACAAGGCATATCACAAGTGAAAGAGGTTTAGCTGGTGTAACTAGCAGCCTCAGGTCAGGCGCTAGGATAGCAAGAGAGCTGCAAGCAGGGATTCAGGTGCAGTGAGAGCCGTGTAAGAGGTGTTACGCGCAGCATCTTGTTGTAGTACCCTCTGTCTAGCTCTGTGCTGTTTCAGTTTGCTGAACTCAAATGGAATAGTTCATTATAACAAGCAGCTGTTGCAGGGCCCATAACCAAGTTAACTTTATTCCTGTGTCTAGACTAAAGAGTAAATCCTGTGGGGTTTTTTTTTTTGTTTGTTTGTTTGTTTTGTTAAAGATGCTGAGTGCAATGCTTTCAGATTTAAAGTTTCTCTCTGGTATTCAGCCATTTCATGTACTAAAATCATAGGTTTAAAAGGTCGCAAAGACCCATTAGAACATTAAATTTGTTTCCCAGAGAAACAGGCTATATACACTGATGGACAGTCCAGCATTAACTGAACTTTTGGACAAATGTCTTCACTTGCACCCCAGCACACACATAGAAATCGGTAGTATTAGTGTCTCCTTTCCCCGCGCATAGTACCACTTAGGAGCCAAATTCGGCTCTCAGTTACTTTACATGGGCAAGCAGAGAAGCTTCATTTTCAGCATATGGTCCCCATCTGCACTTCATTGCCTTTCTTAGACATCCTTAATTATGTACATTTGTCGGAAATATTTCAGCTGTTTCTTGGATGCAGTGGTGGGATTGTAGAGCAAAACCCCCACTGTAATAAACAGCAACTGTCCTCATTTTGAAGTATAAGACGACAAATACTGTATGAGTCTTGATTTCTTTTGCCTACTGACAGAATTAACTATGACCTGCTGCTCTGCCAGAGGAGTCCTTTTGTTGCACTGGGCTAAGCAGTTTGAATTTCTCTTGTTTACTTTCAAAAATCCCAAGAAGATTGACCAAGTGAGGATTACTCAGGACTCTTATCTGTGGTGAGTTCAGCAGAGGATGGGGCTAGGGGAATTAAAAAGCTAGTAACTATTTCTCTGCATTTGGCCCCCTGTAAAAAGTTCACAGCCACCAAGAGCCAATATCACAGAAAAGATTAAAGGAGATAAAGGTGTTAAAAATGCCTTCTTTGCCCTCCCACTACCATTGAAAATGGCATGCCTGAGTACTGTAGAACCTGAGTTATGAACACATCAGGAAAGGAGGTGGTTGGTAACTGAACAATACATGAGGGAGATTCTTTCAAAAGTTTACAGCCACGCATGGACTTAACATAGCTTTGAGACTTTACTATGCAGAAGAAAAGAAAAGCTGCTTTCTCTTTGGTAGTAGTTTGTTTAGCAGGACCGTACTGTATTAACTTTTATTTTAAATAGAAGAATCCATCCCTCTGATCACTTTTTACTTATGATTCTGAAAAGTAACTGTTCAGCTGACTCACCGGTGAATGGGATTTGTGCAAATTTTCTGTTTTTCTTCTGTTTTTCAGTTTGTTTGTGCAATTGACAGCATTTGTTTGGTACCTGGGCCATAGTTTCCCTTGCTGAATCAGCTAGCCCCTTTTGTCTATGTGGATCTTACGTACAACGGGGGAGAAAACACAGCTGTAGAGCCCCCAAAATGGACATCAGGCCTGAGGAGAGGGGGACCTGTAACTTCTTTTCATGCAGTTATTTATTTATTTTAAATTTCAGCTTAAAATAATAGCATCAGCTGCTCCATTTCTTTGCTTACTTCCCATAGTTGTCAGACCACAGTGCAGCAGTGTCCTCATCTCTTACACGGGTACAAAAGCAGACTGTTGTCACTGACTGCACGGGGGCGTGTGGGGGGGTGGGGAGTGGAATTAAATTTATTTCCCTCGACCTCTACTTCCTGGATATTTTTAACAGCGTCACTAGTATCATTGTGTGACGATGTCCATTCTCTGGATCTTACGACCTAAAGTTTGTCTCCCCTGTGCAGGGGCGTTAGGAGGGGGATGGGGCAGGGGGAACTCTCATGCCCCAGGACACCCGCACAAGAGTCGGGCATCAACTGGCTCCCAGCTTTAAGGGGGAAGGTGCCGGCGAGCAGCGCTGGCAGGAAGGCAGCACCGTTTAACTCAGCCTCTGAATGCTGAGCAGCTTTTCGATCACGGTGGGCTCCCTCCATATGAACAGGGCTCTGGCTCCAACCAGAGCCCTAAATATCTAAGCAGACCCGGATTTGGCGGTGTGCCAAAGGAATCTTTGCGTGTTGACGTTTCCTCCTCTTTGGTTGTTGGTGAATTTGCGAAAGTGAAGGAACCATGGCGCTGCTTGGAGCAAGGCACTGGGCAAGCAGGGGCTGTGCAGGCTTCACCCCCACCCCCTACAACATAGCTCTGCAGTTTTGTCCTAATTTAGATTCCTACTGTTAGTCCTGGGCTGAGCTGAGCAGCACCTGCAGAGACTTCTAATCATACTCAGCATTTATGATGTGGAGGGACAACCACATTCATTTTCCTTTGAGACTTTAATAGACTATATGACCCTGATCGTCAAGAGGCAAGGTCTTTAATAGTCGCTTGCTGAAGTGGCTAGCTCTTGGCAGTATCCCTTCAGAAAGCTGCCTGCTATCTCCTCTCCTTCTGTAGATGTTATTTTTTGTTCCTAGCTTTGTATTTTTGCTGTGTGATTTTTGGAGGGGACTCTGCCAGAATTTAGAGCTAAACGCCACTGGGTGTTTCCTGGACATGTGCACACGCTCCTGTTCCTTGTTTATGGTTTTCCTCTGTGTTTCTCTGAAAAGAGTGCCCAGGCCAGTGCATTGTTATGGAAGATATGGCGTGGCCCTAGTTTTCCCCACAGATACACGCTATTCATAGCACTCTTGTATAGGCAGGTTTGCACGGGATGCCATCTGTTCTGGCAGGCAGTGTTTGGTCAGGCAGGATATCACACCTTGGGCAAACCCTGTGCTGGAGGTTGGAGGGCTGCAGATAACTCAGAGGAGAACACTGCTTTTGTTATTCAGATCTCTGTTAGCCAAAAGGGGATTTAGGGCTGGTGAAAGGTTCTGGATTTAGAATCGCATGGGAAAAAGTCTTCTCCATGTCAACAGAACAAACCTGAGCTGAAGGGGCCACCTCTAGGGATGAGGGGAGAGGTGTCCAGTCCTTCACCTAAGAATGTCCAGATGTAGAAACTTGTCCAGCAAATCTATTTCACATATATCAACAAGCCTAAGGTGTTAAGACCTTTAGATCACTACTGGCCCAGGCAGGATTTCATGAAATAATTTAGGAGTAAATGATTGTATGTTTTGATACCATCAAGCCTCAAGTCCAGTGATAAAATGGGATTTTATCAGTATTATTTCCCTTATTTGGAAGACCATGCGGCCCTAGAGCATCTTAAAGACGAACAAATTGATATATTAGGTAATGAGCTTTCATGGTAAAACCCGCTTCTTCGGATTCTTCTTATTTGGAAGGTTAAGTCTCCACTCTACTAGAATTTTTTTTAAATGGTTTTCCTAGAACAGTGGGAAAAGAATGACACAGCAAATCTTCCATGTTTCCCCTGGAGCTAGAATCTTGATATTTGCTATGTCTATTCACAGCAGACCGTTGGAAGCAGAAAATTCCAAATTGAAAATTTGACCTTTCCATCAGAGGTCACCAAAAAGTCAGCGATACTTTCATTTATCAAATTTTAGCAGTTCAAGTGACTTTACATAGATAATAGGGCTAGCAGTAAATAAAGATTATTTTTCTTCTATGAGCTGTAATTGGGAGACATGAAAATCTGTTGAGGACACTAGGTCCATTATTATATTTTTGCCAAGAACCTTTCCAGACCTGTTTCTGGGAAAGTTGATAACACACATTGCCTTCATGTCACTGTTACAGTCTGTTGTCTCCAACAGTGTTTCTCAACTTTTTCTTTTTTATTGAGTACCGCCGTTAAAAAAAAAAAAAAAAGAAGTACCCCCCAGTACTTACAATTTTCAGACACGCAGATTTGTTTTTTCTACAGTTTCAACACATATGTTCAAATAACTTAATCGTAACTGATTGGTTTGAAGAAATTGCCTAGAGGCAGTAAACTTGACATCGTGTTTTTTTAAAACTAAATAGTCAGCAATGTAGTGATAAAGAACAGCAATAGCAACGTCACTTATGCCTGTACAGATGAAATGGGATGAGTCGAACAGCACAATATAAGACCATTAGTTATATTGGGAGTAGTGTTTTCTCAGTAACACTTCTGTGTGAAAATGGAGTTGAGAATTCACAAGTTTGATAGCTGGCCAGGTTCAAGTATTTTTATTAGCCAATGGTGCAGGCAAATCTGAACATAGCTGTCTCTCATGTTCGGCATCTCCCGTGTGTTCATTTTCCTGTTTGCTAGCACTTTTCTCTTTAGTATCCATCTGTGGTTTCTTTCATTTTAAAGGGTGCCAGATGTTGTGATGTCAAAGTGCTGGTGTGCTTGCCAGAGTGAGAATCAGAAAAATTTGAGGGTACATTGAAGCCACCTTTTTGGGGGGTAGAAATTTAAAGTTTTAAAATTCTTCATTCCATAGCTCTAACAGATTTATACAATGTTTACCTTCATCAAAATTCCCCACTCCCCTCCTGTTCCTTTGTAGGGAAGATTAGTCCTGTTCTGGAAAGCCTCTTTCCTATGTACTTTAAAGCAGGGTCTCTCAGCCTGTGCATTGGGACCGAAACTTGTGTCACCAGAATGTTTCAAAGGGCCACCTGGCAGCTCTTGTGGCTGCTTGTGGGTGGGCTTCTGTCCCTGGTCCAGGCACTGTACCCTCTGGTGTCAGAGCACCACTCAGGTTTGGTTCAGCCATCGCGATGGGAGCCCATGTAGATGAAATTTGAGTGCAACTCCAAGAGTCAGATCTCAGCTTCAATCCAGCCGGGGAAGGAGCTGGGGGGCTAAAGCCCTGAGCTGTGGTGTTCCTCACAGGGCAGAAACTGAGCATGCAGCCATAGGGCTGAAACCCTGGCACCCCCGTGCGAGGCTCAAACACTGGAAGGGGGTAGAGGAAGTGGAAGAATCTGAGCAGAGCTGCAACCCCAGAGCTTGCAGTGCCTGGAGTAGAGAGCCAAGCTCAGCCAGCCCCCCAACGCAGGAGATGCCATGTAAGGTGAATGCTGGGCAGGATTTGACTGAAGTGACCCCAGGGCAAGGTGTGCTCAGGGTGGGGTGGAACAGCCACCCAGGGTGCAAAGCTGCAGCGGTAGCTCAGGCCAGTGAAGCTAGGTGGTCAGGTGAGTCCCACACGCTTACAGGGGTATCAGAGAAGTTGAGTGAGAAGGGCGTAATTGCTGGGAAGGACCCTGGCTGTGAACTTGGAGCATGGTTGGGTATGGAGGGGAATGGAGATTTTTTTTTTTTTTTTTTGACAGGGTGGGATTGTTAGGGACAGCGCAGACCCATGTCATTGTCATGGGACCTGCTTATACTTTGACAGCCACTGCTTAAAGCATGATTTTCCTAATGGGTAAAGGGAGGCATGGCTATTCTAGGATAACTTTTTCGTAATGGAGCCTGCGTGCTGTAGAATCCTTGGTTCAAGAAAGACACAGCCCTGTCAACATGTGTTAGAGGAAATGGCTTGTTTGTGAGACCCTGTCTGTCCTACCACCATCCGTCAACCTCAATTATGTAACTTTAGCTACGGGACTAACGTAGCTGAATTTTATGGGCTTAGATCTGTTTACTGCAGTATTTTTGCCACAGTAAGCTGACAACTGATGCGCTGCCATCAATTCTGCTTACCCTTTTCCATTTTGGTGGAGCACCGGCGTTTACTGGAGAGCACTCAACGGTTGACCGGCACTGAATCGATCGCTGCCCATTGATCCAGCCCGTAGTGAAGACATGGCCTAAGATGAACAAACCAACGTATCAAGGAAAAAATATTATGCAAGTATTAGAGTCGACTGAGCGTGGCAGCTGTTCTTTGGGGTTATCTGAGACATACAAGATGGCTGTGCCAGCCAGATTTGCTTTTGTGGGAGGATGGGGGCAGAGGGAGACAGCACTGCATGCTTGTCAGAGAATGGTTCATTTTTTATTAATGAATTGATGTTCATTGCTCTTTTTTTTTTTTTTACTGCTCTTCTGTTTTAGTTCTCTCACATTCAGTCATTTTAATTGACTCTTGCTCGCCCAACAGTGCATGCCTTTGCGTTAGGCAGGAAACCAGGATGCACCTTGTTAACGTGAATCTGAATAAATTTGAGTTTATATAGGGTGTGAGTTGTCCATAACCAAACTGCTTTAAAGGAAGGTTGGGAATAACAAAACTGGATCAAATCTTGCAGACACACAGAAATTCCTCAGACCTCACTTACCCTGGGCAAGTCTGGGCTGAAATGAGCCAAATGCAACCCTAGTTTAAGGTGACAGAATTCAGTAAGTCAAAATTGGGTCGTTAGACCAGTTTTCTCTCAGCTGGTGTCAGGTGACCAGCCACGGCTTGAGAAGGTACAGGCTACCTCAGGTACAGGCCCAGCCTGGAGAAGGAGCAGTGGTAGGAGCTGGCTGGAAAAGGAGTATTCTGGCAGAACTACCAGGTAGTGAGGAGCGTCTCTAACAAGGTAGCAGTGTTGAGCAGACTGGAGTGACGGCTTTCATTAGGACTGCTTTGACCTTTTTTGGGGGTAGATATTTAAAGTTTTAAAGTTCTTCATTCCATAGCTCTAACAGATTTGTGCAATGTTTACCTTCATCTAAATTCCCCACTCCCCTCCTGTTCCCTTGTAGAGGAGATTAGTCCCGGTCTGGAAAGCCTCTTTCCTTTGTACTTTAAAGCAGGGTTTCTCAACCTGTGCATCGGGACCCAAACTTGTGTCACCAGAATGTTTCCTGCCTTGAGTTACCTGGTTAGACGCTTGCTTGTGGATTGCTGGCCCTTTAGCATCCATGTAATTACCTCAAACAACCATGAGGCTCAGGCTCATAATGCTCCACACAGCTAGCTGGTCCTGCCCTTGCTCCATAGCCACTCTGCTCTCCTGTCCATGGTCTAGCCCTGGGGTGGGCAGTAATTTTTGATGAGGAGGGCACTCCAGGATGGTGGTGAGTGGTCAAGGGATGCACTATTTTATGGAGGGGATGTGGGGTCTGGGATGGAGGTTGGGTGCTGAGGGGAGCTTGGAGTAGGGGACTGGGGTGCAGGATAGGGTGTGGGGTCTGAGAGGGAGTTTGGATGAAGGAGGGGGTTGTGTCCTGAGGCAGGGTGCAGGGTTTGGAATGGGGTATGGGTGCAGGGAGGGGATTCTGGTCTGAGGGAGAGATGTACAAGTGGGTGGAGGGTCTGAGAGGGGGTTGTGACTTGGGGAAGGGTGCACAGCGTTTGAGTCGTGACCTGGAGCAGGAGGATGAGGTGCAGGGTCTGTGAGGGGGTCTGGGTGCAGGAGAGGATTCTGCCCCAGGGGAAGGGTGGGGTGGGGCGGTGCAAGAGTCAGGGAGGGAGCTGGAAGCACAGTGCCAGAATCAGGGTCTGTCTGAAAGGCACTTACCTAAGCAGCTCCTGGCCAGCTGCACTCCCAGGCAGGCTTCTCTGCCTGCCAGCAGCCTCAGCCCACTGGCTCTTCCACTTGGCTCTCTGCACTGTGGGGTGGGGAGGGCTTTGCATGTTGCCCCCTCCCTCAGCAAAATCTCCCAGCTCCATTGCTGATTGCCAGCCAATAGGAATGGAAAGATTTTGCTGGCGGTGGAGCAGCACCCAAAGCTCTCCTCTGTCTGTAGCTGTAGGGCCAGCCATGGGCTGGATGAGGAGGCTTGGTGAGCTGGATCTGACGCCCAAGTCATATCTAGCCCAGCCTAGGTCTAGCCACTGTTTTCTAGGCCATCCTGATGTTCTCTGTCCATGCACTTCAGTCTCAGAGGCCTCGGTAGTAGGAGTCCTTTCATCCGATACCCACACCACCTCAGCCCCATGTCTTGCAGCTTCTCTCTGATACCACAGGCCTTGCTGTCCTGCTGCCATCTTTCCACATGGAGTGCAGCAATATCACCCTCTCACTGCCCTCAGACCTCTCATTTCAGTGGCTTCAAGCTGGAGGAGAATTCTTTCCTTGTTATACATTTACTTTTAATTTCCATTGCCATCCCCCAAATTCCAGACTCCCAGGGGCCCTGTTCTGTGTTTTTCGGCTTTCACTTCCCTGTTGGTCTTGCTTGCTCTATTATTATTTCTTATCAGTGTAATTAGTGGCTCCAGATGGAAAATGCTTTGAAATTGACCTTTCTCTCCTATACATTCTCTTATTTGAAGTCTTGTTGTTGTTGTTTCCAATAGCACTTTGATTTATTGTGTCCTCATTTATTTATTCATTTATTCAGTCTCATTTACTAGCTTAACTCTGCTAGTTGCCTTTTCTTCCATAGAGGTTCAGACCTGGGCCTGGTGGATGTGTATAATTGTGGAAGGATCAATGTGAGATTTGCCTCATTGGACTCAGCGAAAGTTCTGCCTTAGTAAGGGCTATCAAAACAAAAAGCAGTCAAGTAGCCCTTTAAAGACTAGCAAAATAGTTTATTAGGTGAGCTTTCATGGGACAGACCCACTTCTTCAGACCATAGCCAGACCAGAACAGACTCAATATTTAAGACACAGAGAACCAAAAACAGTAAGCAAGGAGGACAAATCAGAAAGACTATAGGGGCTTGCCTGCATACTTGGCTCAATCTAATTCTTGATCTTCCCCCCCACCCCTCCACTCTCTGATTTGCTCACCTTGATTATCTTTTTCTGATTTGTCCTCCCTGCTTACTGGTTTTGGTTCTCTATGTCTTAAATATTGAGTCTGTTCTGGTCCGGCTATGGTCTGAAGAAGTGGGTCTGTCCCACGAAAGCTCACCTAGTGTATAGACTAGCACGGCTTACTCTCTGTTACTTAGTAAGGGCTGTGGAATTTGATCTCTGAGTACCAATTTGCTGTTGTGACATTGGCTTTCTCTGCAGCTTTCATGGATACATAAAATCTGTTGCCAATAAAGAGCTTAGATGATGTCTGTGTATTCTACAAAGGAAGTAGAACAAGGAGGGTCTGGTTCATCTATTCTAAAAATGAATGTATGGGAGAATGTGGCTGTGCCAACCACATGTAACTTCCCCTCAAAAGTAAAAGGCAAAGGGCAGTCATGTGCCCCAGAGTGGGAGGGGCCATTCACTTCACACTGGGTCCATGGAAGGAAAATAGGATAGTGAGCAAACTGCTGATACAAAGGGTCTTCCTGGGAACCAGAGCAATGATTGACAACCAGCACAGGACCAGTCCCCAGAGTCCTGGTGGGGAATGTAATAGAGCCAGCAAGGGGACAGTCTTTTAGCATATGATTTGTTACTGTACGGGAGTGGCCAGCAGGTAAGAGTGCTGGTAGGCAGTCAAAAATGCCCATAGTACCTGTGATGCAGATTAGATAGCACAGAGAAGAGGAAGATTACATTAAACAACCTGGTTGGGACACACATGGTTGTAACTCCTTTTAACTGCGTTTTCTCGTTTACTCGAGGGCGAGACAGTCTTGCGGTTAAGTCAGTGAGTTGGGGGTCAAAAGAACTGGGCTCATTTTCTCAGCTCAGCTTGGACAAGTCACAAAGAAGCAAGTTTTCCCCGAAGTTTTTTCCAGTTACCTTTGTACTGTTGGAAAATCTCCCTCTTAATTTCGCTGTCTTACGTCTCCACCTGTAACATTAGGATAGTAATTCTTCTTTTCTGCCATTCATTGCCTGTTTAAGTCATAGTGTCTAAATACCAAATGGTGATCTTTTTGGATGGGACGATGTTCTGAGAGCACAGTGATGCCATTGTGTAGAAAAATTCATTCCTGCAGTATTTCCTCCTCCTCCTGTGAGCTTTTCAGAGGAGACTTTAGCACTCAAGCCCGGGTGTGTTCTGTGTAGGCATGAGTGATCCTGCGACCCTTATTGTAAAAGTGGGCAGTTGCTCTGAAGTCCTGTGCAGAGGTTGTCAGGAGTATTCCCTCTAATTTTTTCCATCCATTTGCAGAATAAATTTTGTTATGTGCCTCAAAGTGTGTGTGGATGTGCACCAGAAATAGAAACACATGCTTTTGGCTGTGGGTGCTCTGCTAATCAGTCAGGTGGCACCTGAATCTCTCCTGGGTGGCTGCCCAAGTGTTCAGCTTACAGGTAACACAGGTTGTCATCCACTCTCCATCCCTGGATGTTTAAAATGAATAGCACTTCAGGATCCTCCAGCAGGGGAGATGCTGTAAAAATGTAAAATGCAATGCCCTTCAGCTCACAGAGACTGTATGGTAACATACAAAACCTGTAGAACACTTCAATCTCCCTGGACACTCAGTGACAAATTTAAAAATAGCCATCCTGCAAAAAAAAAAAAAGTCAAAAACAGACTCTGGAGAGAAACTGCAGAGCTACAATTCCTTTGCAAATTTGACACCATCAATCAAGCATTGAACAGAGACTGGGAGTGGCTCACCAACTACAAAAACAGTGTCTCCTTTCTTGGTGTTCACGCCTCCACATTAGCTGCTGGAAGTGGGCCACATCCTCCCTGACTGAATTGACCTCAACAATTCTGGCCTTTCTTTTAATTGGTACTCCCTCCTTTTCATGAGCCTGTATAATTAGACCTGCCTCTGGAACCCCCATTCATGCATTTGAGGAAGCGGGTGTTTGCCCACAATGCTTGTGGTCCAAAATATCTGTTAGTCTATGAGATGCCCTGGGACTTCTCTTTTTTGTGGATACACACTAACACAGCTACCCCTCTGAAACATTTCACAGAGACTGAGTATTACAGAGCACTTTGCCGATGAGTACACTGCATTTAATGGTTTGCTAATTATTGCAGTAGGCAGAAAACTTTGTGCCATAAATGCCATTCTGAGGAGTGTTTATTGGGTGGCACTGGGATTGTCACTTAACCACTCTGTCTCAGTTTGTCCAGCTGTAAAATGGGAGAGGAGGATAATACATGCTGCTTCACAAGGGTTATGTCTACACTTGCCCCCTACTTCAAAGGGGGCATTGTAGTCAGGCTGATGGGAGATTACTAATGAAGTGCTGCGATGAACATGCACCAAATTTGTACCAAAATTTTTGGGGAGAAAAGGCACTTTGAAGTGCCCATGGCTACAAGGCATGCCAGCACTTTGAAGATTGACAGTTTGAAGTTGCCATGGGGAAGAATTAGCCTAATGAAGTGCTTCATGTTCATTGCAACACTTCATTAGTAATCTCCCATCAGCCTGATTACCATTCCCACTTCAAAGCAGGGTGCAAGTGTAGACATAGCCAACATGATTGAGAGTCTTTCAGAAAGGGGACTTTCAGATCCTCTGATGGAAGGTGTTATAAAAGTGCAAAGCATTAATTTGTGTTCAAGCAGAAAATCCATTGTGATGTGATGTCTTACTGTGTAAAAAATAAAAACCCACTTCACCTCAGCCACACCAACCGTATACCTCTAGTTCTGGAAAGCTATTCCTACTTCTTCACTGCCTATTAAAGCTTCTCTTTCCCTGTGCCATGGACATGAACAGTAATGCTGAGAAGAATGCTAAGTGGGTCATAAATATTATGCTAATGAGAGCGCCTGGGAGGATGGTTTAATATCTGTCCAAGCTACTGCTGACATATTCTCAGAATACAATTTAAAGGGAATTTTTAAGGATCTAAACTGCAAATAAAAAAGAAAAGATAACCTACTGAGACATTCACATATAAAAATACTGGGCTAGTGTTGGTAGTTAAATATACTCTGAACTAAGCAGTGGAGAACTGGATTGAGAGATAATGCTATCTCTGTACAAACAGACCCTGAATAACGTTAAATGGAGCCCTGAGTTCTGAAAACCCTCCAAAGAAACCTTCTGGGGACAGGCAGGCAGAGTGTGGAGCTGGAAAAGCTGTATTTGTTTTCTCTCTTTGTCATTCAGTTTATAGCTATTTCAATCCACCTTTTTTTCCAAGGTCTGTGCTGTAAATTTCCTTGGTTAGCATGATGTCTTGGAACATCTTTCAGTGGGCGGGGCACACAGCTAAATGTCAGTTGATGAAGGTTTATTCACAGCTGTACACTGGCAAATTAGTTTATTCATTTATTTTTATTTATTATTTGTATGACCATAGGACTAATGAGCCCCAGTCATGGACAGGTGCTGAACTGATCACATCATCTCTGTCTCCCTTCCCGCTCTGTGCCTCTCTTGTCTACTTATTTCAATTTTAAGTTCTTTAGTGGCAAAGCCTGTCTCTTACTATGGCTGTGTCTGCACTAGCCCCCACCTTTCAGAAGGGGAATGGTAATGACCACTTCGGCAGATGCTAATGAGGTGGTGTCATGAATATGCAGCACCTCATTAGTATAACAACAGCCACGTGCATTCCAAAAGTGCCTCTTTCGAAATGCATGCTGCCCGGGTAGACAGGGGCACTTCGAAAGGACCCCCGACTTTGAAAGCCCCTTCTTCCTAAAACCAAATGGGAAGAAGGGGCTTAAGTAGTCAGGGAGTCCCTTGAAAAAGCCCCTGTCTATACAGGCGGCGTGTGTTTCGTAAGCATCACTTTGGGAACGCATGCGTCTGTCATTATGCTAATGAGGTACTGCATATGCATGGAAGCACCTGATCAGCGTCTGCCGAAGTGGCTCGTTAACCATGCCCCTTCGGAAAGGTGGGAGCTAGTGTAGCCACGGCTACTGTGTGTGCACAACACCTAGCCCAAGGGAGTCCTGAGCTTGGCTGTGGCATCTCTCAAATGCTACTGTCACAGGACTGTTCACATCAATGAAAGTTTTGCCTGTATAAGGAAAGTAGGACTGGCTCCTTTTGATTCCTGTTTCATAGCTTCCTTAGATTAATGGATAAGGGGCTTGGAAGTGTCCTCTTTGGTCGTTGGCCAACATTCTCTAATGACAGTATATTCATTGACCACTATGGGTGTTGCCACTCCCCAGTGGTTTAAAAGTCAAGAGACTGGCCTCTACTAGTCATGAGATTAGATTAAAATCATGAGAATTTAGAACTAATATATGCTAGGTTCTTTTTATTAGGCTTCTGGTTTTGAGTATTTAGGGTTCATATTTTCAAGCTTTTCTCTTTGGCCATAAGGCTGTGGTGCCCAGCATGCTAGTCACTAGCTGCATGTGGCTATTTGGCCGGTTGAGTGGCTTGAACAAGAAATATATTTTAAGAATAATGTGGCTAGTTTGCAGAATTGGGTGGACATCATGGCTGAGGAATAAAATTTACAAAAGAAAACAGCACTCCCCTCAAAAACAAAAAATTCGGAGAAAGCTGAAATTCTGTGTGAATTACTTTGACTCCAAGAGCAAAGACAATAAAACAGCACTAAATATAAAAAGGCTTGCAGTACAGGTGCAAGAATTAGAAACAATGAGACTGTGGAATATTTTGTTTGCTCTTCCATTGCATTGTTCTACAGTAACTGATTCATGATTTTGGCAGTCTTTGTTGGTGTTGGATTATAAAGTTTTGGGGCTGTGGTTTACTCTATTTTGTAAAGCATTTACATATTTAGGCAGGTATGTAAAAGCTGAATCCAACCTTGTCCAGTCTGTTGTAGAGCACACATCACCTCAGTATCTGGACACCACTTTCCTGAATTTAATTGATTTATATTCGAAATACTACAAGATTTATCTGGCATTGTTCTGGTCCTTAACTCTCTTATTGGAAAATAAATGGAAAAATTATTAAATCATTGCTCTGGGGTGGGGCTGGGGACGAAGGGTTCAATGCGCAGACTGAGGACTACTCCAGCCTTTTCTCATCATAGGACAGGTTGAACCTCTCTACTCTGACACTCTCTTGTCTGGAAGCATCTGGAATCCAGCAGGATTTTAATTAGCCAGATGACCACTTATCATGGGTGTGGCCAGTTTCCCACAAGCCCATAGAGTTTGCTTCCAGCCACCAGTCCTGGTTCTCAGTGTTCTGTGCTGGTATTTAGCCGTCATTTACCCCTTAAATGTCTTCTAAGAGCCCAGTAAGCACTGGAAGTGTTGGTAATGCTGCTAGATACTGTTGACCATCTGTGGTCCAGGAAATTCGTTTGGCACCAGTTAGGTCCCAAGGTACCAGGCTAGAGATGTTCAGCCTGTAGCTTGGGACCAGAAGTGGGAAAAGTACCCAAAAAGTTACTTGAGTAAAAGTACGGCTGCTGGAGAGAGAACATACTTAAGTACAAGTCACTAGTGTCCCTCTGGAAAAGTGCTTGAGTAAAAGTACACACGCACTAAGACACACACGTTACATCTTTATGGCACTCACGTGCCCAGAACTGAAAGTAGCTGCACTTTTACTGAAACAACTTTTTGGGTACTTTGCCCACCTCTGCTTGTGACCAGGTGAGAAGCACCTGACCATGGCTGCTGCAGCTCCAGTGGGCACAACCGGGGAAGGGGTACATGTTGGGAGAGTGGTCCAGGTTTGTCTGCCCCCTGCATTCCCTAGCCAGAATGCAACAAACTGAGCACTTTCCCCTCGCTCCCTGATGAAGAGAAAGCTCTAGTAATGTCCCTGTGTGCATTGAAGGTGGCAGGGAAGCTTCAGCCGGCCTCACCCTCTCCAAAGGGTGCCTTGGGGGTGGAAGACTCAAGGCTGGATCAGACCCAGATGAGGGGTTGCGGGGCACCTTCAGCCAGCCTCTTTCACTTGCCTGGTGATTCTGTCTCTTTCCTGTATTGTTTACGATAAGCAATCCCATTCTGGGCACATCTCATTTTCCTAGCATAATGAAACTCTTACCTGGCAAAAAACAATCCCATTCCTGGAACATCCTGTTTCCCTGGCACACCCAACTCCTTTACCAAAGACTCAGCTATGATAAGAGGAAGCTGTGCACTGAATTTGGTGGTCCTAGTTCTTACCCTTTAGGAGTTCTTGAACAGACAGCTGGACACATGGATAAATGCACAAACACTCAAATAGATAGTAGATTAATTAATGATAGAATTAAAGCAAATATGCTTTTTATCATAATACATGATTGTCTTTTGAGATACTTCCTTGAAGGAGGGTGGGGGAACACCAGGTGAATGAAACTATTTGCATGGGCTGTGAGTGTGCAGTCTGCTTATTTTCATTCTGGGAAACTGATAGAATGCACATCAAAGCCACAGGGTGAATTGTGTAAGCATGATGTGTCTGTGAAGCTCAAAACAAATCCAACTGTCAAAGACTCCTGAAAGAAAGATATTTACTCCTTAGTGGGAGACTAATGCATACTGGAGTGGGAGTAACTTAATTAATTAGCTCTTGATTAAATAGAATTGTAACAGGAGCCAAAATGATTAAATTGACAGGGAAAGGAAAAAGAAATATGTTAGTTCAGATCAAAGAAAAGGGTGGGTTTAAAAACTGCAGTTAGTACTTGGCATAGAGCCCTTGGAGTGAGAGAGGATGGCTGTCTCCCTGACCTTATCTAATGGATAAGCACTGTTCTTTATTATTAAGAATATCATGGAATTAAAAAAGACCCCTTATTTAAAAGACACACCCTGCCACAAAGTATTTAAAATTTAAGTTATAGCAGAAGGTGACAGATGGATGAATTACACAGAAGGGGGAGGAGTTAAGAGTGAAATAGAAGTATCTTGATAGGTGTGACTCACCTAGCTCTCCGCAGCTGAGGGTGTTTCTTAGGGATCTGGATTGTGTGAATTTTGAGGCAAACTCACTTCAGAGTAAGTTTTGAAGATGGTAAAATGATGGCAGAATTGATTGTGCTGGAGGTTTTCCTATTTACACTGGGAAGCACAGAAGAAAGCTGTTGGAAAAGCCAGCTCATTGGCAGTGAAGGCTGAGAACACGTGCAGACTACTATAGGCAGTAACTGCCATCACTGTGTGTGAATGGAGTGACTGGATACAGCAGGGATAAATTATGAGAACTTCACAGGAAACTTGTGTTTGATATGGAGAAGGAGGAGGCAATGGGCAGATTCTGAGAAATGGTGACAAGGTCAGAAGAGGTGGTGAGAGATCTGTGAAATCAATATACAGTAAACCCTTGAGTTAACAGACTAATGGGAGGAGGGGTATCTGTTAAACCCAAAAGTCCATTAAATACAAGGGCTTGCTGCCCACCCACCCCACCAGGCTCCCCCAGCCTCATTCCCCCTTTCCCCAAAAATGCCCACGACTCCCCAGAGCCACCGCCACTAGAGCTGGAATTACTGCCACTGGAGCTGCCAGACCCATGGCTGAAGCTGCCCTGCCATGCAGCTGGAGGGACCCTGCTGCCATGGGCTGGAGGAGCTGCTGTTGGAGCCACCATGCAATCCTCACCAGGGGAACGGCACATACGCATGTGCTGTCTGCCTGAGTGTGCGCCTCACCTCTGGCGCGAGAAGCGCATGGTGGCTCCAGTGGCTGCGGTCCAGGCTGCAGTGGAGGGTTCAGCCACGATGAACTGCAGCAGCTGGAAGCAGTGACCCCTTCAACCCCACCAGCTGCGGCTCTGGTTAGTCTCCTACTTTTGGGGGTGGGGGGGATTGGGGTTCAGGATTTAGGATTTGACAGGCTCCGATTAAGTGGACTTCGGGAACAACGGGGGGGGGGGGGTGGCGGCAACGGACGTCCGTTGTTCCCAAAGTCCACTAAATCGGAGTCTGTAAAATCAAGGGTTTACTGTATGTTTGTACAGAATGTATACTGAGGTGGGGCAGCTTCTGGGGCTGTCCCAAGAATAGCATGGAGTAAATTGTTACTTAACTTCAGCTGTAGCTGTGTGACTCCGAGGCTGCTCTGCCACTCATGCAGAAAGAATGACATGCCCTTCACAGCCCAGAAGACGTATAGCCTGAGGCAGGAATACTGGACCTGAGGGTGTAGTTTGAAGTATCCAAGGTGCATTTGTCTGATGGAAATAGGCCAGTGTACACAGGGTCATGGCATGGAGCACAGGCTGCTAAGCAGTGTTCCCAGTAAGCTGAGTGCTTGGGCAGCCACCCAGGAGAGATTCAGGTGCTGCCCAGCTGATTAGCAGTGTACCAGCAGTGCTCAGAGCTGGTAGCATGTGTTTTTAATGGTGGTGCACATCCAGCATGCCTTGGTGCACATAACAAAAATTATTCTGCCCATGGGTGGAAAGAATTAGAAGGAATGCTGATGCTGAGGACGGGTTTGTTACATACACCTGCTAGCTAATTAATGCCATTTGGGAGTCTTTGCCTGTGTGCGTAGTATTGGGTGTCTTGGTCTGAAATCTGGACAAAGATTGACTAGCACACTTCATAGAGGGCTTCAGATAGCCAGGTAGTAATGACCTTGTCACACCAACCTGGATTGGTTTGAATGGATAAATTGGAGGTGGAATTTGTGTCCCTTAATACCAATTCTCTGAGCTGTTCAGTTTTTTGGGGGGCATACACTGATTTAAAACAGACCCCAAGTTCATTATTTAGATGAACGAGTTTCTTTAGGCCAGAATTTCCCAACTTGGTAGCCTCAGCAACAGAGTTCTGTTTTTCAGAAGTACTGAGCTCCCAGAGATCCTGTTGCTTTCATTGTGGGTGCTCAGTAACTCTTTTTTAGGTGTCTAAGTATGGATTTGGTTGGTTAATGTAAAGCGTGCAAGTTTGAAAAATACGAGCTTAGCCTTTAAGGGCTCATCTTACAAAGATGCCAAGCACACCAAGATCCATGGTTGCTTAGAGCCTATGGCAATAGGTGTTTTAGGAATATGAATTGACTTCAGTGGGAACAGAGCTTGTTCAGCACCTGGCAGAAACAGGCCCAAAGACCATAAGGCATATATTGGGCAAGAACAGCTCAGGTATAAGCCAATATTCTGTACAAGAGTAATGCACTATTCAAATACAGCATAGAAAAATAACAAACAAGAAACTCAGCTATGGTGATTAGTTGTAATTTCAAAGGACCCAAGAGTTTCATATTTTTCAAATGTCCTACACTGTTTTGAAATGTTCTCTCTGATGTGCCGGCCTAGTAGTAATGGTGGAAAAAATTGGCTCTGATCCTTGAACTTCTGGGGAAGCATCTCCTGCTTGTTTCACACCTCACACAGACCTGAAAGGGTTACGCTGTACAATGAATAATGACTAAATTTATTCGTCATGGACAAATGATGACAGCTGTTGAGACACTCCCGTTAGAGCTTCCCAAGGGATAAACTCAGGCTAGTTCCTATTGCGAGTCAAACCAACAAAACAGTAAGCTCATCTTCATTCTGGGATTCTAACAGTAGCAGTGAATTTCCTTCCTGGATGTGGCCTGAAGTTTTCTGGGCTACAATGAGCATTAATGTGAATCCTGCAGAGCCTCAGTTGTGCAAACAGGACTGAAGCCAGAGCTGTTTAAATCCATGTGTGAAGACAACAGCTTAATGAATACAAGGGGCAATGATTGATTCTGTTCTGGACTGAAATCTGCAGCAGTCTGTGAAACAGTGTTACGCCTGGGCACGCTATGGAAAATATGAAGGAATGTTGAAGAAGCTTATTTGCAAACGGATATGTACTTGTAAGCAATTTTTCTTTTTCTTTTTAATGATGGTAAGGAAATAGAAGAGATTTTAAGCCAATTGCATTTTTTTTTTAATTTTAAGAGAGCTCAGTAGTGAGCAGACAAAGGCCCCGTGAAATAAGGCATGTCTCTGGATATTAGTAATCATCACTCATAAATGAGCATTAGGGTTATAAGGCAGGAGAGCAGTCATGATTGTTAAATGTTAAACACTGTGATCCAAATTTACCCCAGCGCACATTCAGTGAAATCAATGGGATTAAACCTAGGTTGAATGTGACCTTATAGGATTTACAACTGGAGTTCAAAATTTGATCTTTATTATAAATAATGATTGTGACCATCAGCTTTTGAACTGGAAAGAATGTACTTCTTTATGTTACTGTATAGTTGATTTGGTTGTATTTTATTTTGGGAATTCCACATCGGGTTTTTTTCTGTTCTTTGTTTCTCTCTCGGTCCAACACGTGCTGCTGAAAGATGTGGTGTGCAGTTTTTAATGTGCCAGAATATTATCCTTAATTTTCAAGCAAGGCAATGCTTCTTGGAGGTTAAAGTTATTTGACATAGATATTAGGAAAAAAACATTTGGCTACCATGGTGATTTCTAATGTACAAGAAGATACATTTGATTGTAATTTTTTTTATCACTCATTCTCAGGAAAGCTCATTTAAAAGTGAAATATTAACAAAATATAACTAACATGCTACAAAAATGAGGTCCTTTCTGATGTTTGGTTTCTGAGTTTTTATTTTACTCTTATTATCTAGAATAGGAAACCACACCCTTTGTGTGTGCTGGGTAGGGGTGTGAGGGTTGGAAAAACACAGTTACTAGATCATTGTAAAGTTAAACAAAGAACTGTCTAGATGAACTTTAATGCAACTGAAACAAGATGTTTACTATTGGATGAAAGGGCTGATTTTGAAAAAATGTTATTTGATTATGTTTATGGTAATGTTGTCCTCTTGCCTGATCATTTTAGAGAGAGGGAGAGAGAGAGATGAATATTTTACTTAATAGCTATATATGTCTGTATAAGAATTGAAAATGTAGTTGGAGTGAAATTCACCCCAGTTCTAAAGGTCCACATAAGCCCATCTTCACCACCCCATATTCAGGTTTTAAATGATGCAGAGGCCCTTGTGCAGACTCACCAGATGCTGCATAGAATGTCATCCGTCTCCCTCTTTACTGAAATACTTAAGCATTCATTTCTCTGTATCCCTATGGTGAAAGTGAAACTTATGCTTAAAAGCTTTCCTGAAGAGGGAAGGACTCAGGCGGGTGTTTAAATGATCTGCTGCATGGGGAGATGGTGACTAATGTATGCCCAGAACTGTTAAATAGCCTTTGCTGTCCTGAGCCAATGGAGTGATTAGAGCTGAATGCGCTCACCTCTTGGAAGGAAGTGAGGGCCTTGAATCACTCAACAGAGCCCCCTTTGGCTGATTCGAAGATGGCATTGATGGAGGTTGGGACATGGGCCAGGAGCTGGTTTTGGAGCAACCCAGCTCTCTGCTCAAGGTAGGGAGAGGGTCTGGGGTGCCCCCACTCCAGTGTGGGCTTCCTTGTCAACTTTTACTAGGGCCAGAGTTTGCCTTCTGGCCTGGCCAGAGCAGGGACCTAATGGAGAAGAGGAAGAGCAGGAGGTGGGAGTTTGGAGGAGAGAAAAGTGGTAGAGGACAGAGGCAGGTGGAATTCCTGCCTATGTCCTGCTTTTGCCTTTTGAAAGGTCCCCCGTGGTGGGTGTAGCATGATCCTGAAGGGCTGTGCCATGCCAGTATATTTGGGAGGAAACAGAACTCAGGCTGATTTTTCTCAGCACACAAAGCCCGTGTCAGCCATCCAAACATTTGACACCTTCCGATTGACTGCGTAGCAAATTATCGTTTAAAGACAAGTTAAAGTAGATTCACAGCCCTGAAATCTGGTGGTTTTTACTGATCCACAGAACATGTGCACAGGATGGGCAGTCACTGTGTGGTCATCCCCTCACTGCCCTTCTGAGGAGACTCCGACTTGTCTATGCTACCACTTAAGTCAATGTAGCTTACATCTTTTTGTAAATTATATCGACTTGAAGTGCTGTCTACCCAACAGCATGGCAGGGGGAGACACTTTCCCACCAACACAGCTTCTGCTTCTCTTTGAGGCAGGCTAGTTACATAGACGGAAGAGTGCTCTCTCATCCACGTAGCGCGTCTGGTGAAGAAGCACTATGTCAGTGCAGCTGCAGCCCATGTAGTACGGTCATGAAGGCAAGTCCTCAGTTCTGTTGTACAGGCTCCTATCTAGGGGTGAGAGAGCAGCTGAGAGGGTCTCTATTTATAGGTCCTTCAGACCTTGATCAGTTATGATTACAAATTGCTGCCTGATCTGCAGTTATACTAAGGCCTGCTTTCTGCTGTCTGGTAGTTAAAGGAATAGTAAAGTGTATGCAATAATAATATATGAAGATACACATCTCATAGAGCTGGAAGGGAACTTGAGAGGTTGAGTCCAGTTCCCCTGTCCTCTTGGCAGGGCCAAGCACCATCCCTGACAGATTTTTTTTTTTTTAAATTTATTTGCCCCAGACCCCTAAATGGCCTCCTCAAGGATTGAGCTCACAACCCTGGGGTTAGCAGGCCAGTGCTCAAACCACTGAGCTGTCCCTTCCTGCATGCAAATATAAAGGGTCTGGCCTTGAGACCACCAGAGTAGCTATCAGTTGGGCAGTGCTACTCAGTCACTGCTGGCCTACCCTGAGTTTGAATTTTTCCTCTGATGAAGTAGGTTTCACCCACGAAAGCTTGTGACCTAATCAATTTGTTAGTCTCTAAGGTGCCACAAGAGTGCTTGTTTGTTGAGTTTGAATGGTCAAGCTTGAGGTGAAAGGCTATAGATACCCTGAGCTGTCAGCACCATGAATGTGTATTTGGGCACAAGCATTGATCATAGCTTGTTGGTTTATGGTTTTAAAAATAACTTCAGTGAAGCCTTAATCTGTTGAAGTGAGTGTTTGCTTCGATATAGGCACACAGTTGGGAAATGTTTTAATTTCACCTTATGACTGAATGTCGTTCTTCCTCAGATAAAAATTTTGATGATGAAGACTCAGTGGATGGGAACAGACCTTCCTCTGCCAGCTCTTCCACCTCTTCAAAGGCCCCTCCGAACTCCCGAAGAGTTGGCATGGGGACTGCTCGCAGACTTGGGTCTGCCGCCCTGGGCTCCAAGTCCACAGGTAAGACAATATCATCTACTGGCTGAAACTGCCCTGCTTGCAAAAGGCCTACACAACACCAGATCACTACTGACGTCCCATTTAAGTTCTTTAAGGGACCTAACTGCAGTGTAATCCTTGTGCTGGCACTCTGTAGGGTGGTGAATTGCTGCATCTGAGAACATGAGACTTATTCCTGGACACCAAGGGTATGTTCTCCAAGAGTGGATGTGCAAATGTTTCCCACACTGAGATCCACATAATGAGCTTCAACACTGTGTTCGAAGCAACAATGTACAGTAATCCACCTCTTCCTCTTAAAAAAATGGCACCTCTGTAGTTCAGTAGCTCAAACAACGCAGGCTGTTTGTTTAACAAAAAGATAAACCCCCAGTTTCATGCAATTTAAACCAGTTGACGCATTTTTTTTTGTACACCTGTGCCACTTGACCTCCAACTTCTGACTCCCTAATTAAAGGGTTGGGGGGGAAAAAAACCCAAACAACTGAACAATAACTCTGAATTTATTTGCAAATTGCAACAAAAAGAAACTTTCCTGATTCCGGTGTCAGATGATAACTCCCACCTGCATAGCGTCCTTAAGCCTGTTTCTTTTCTCCCAGTCTCCATATCTGCAGTCTGTGGACCTGTCAGGAGAGCTACATGCTCATTAGTTATAAAAGGGATTAAATCTTTTAGGAGACACACTCCCTCATAGCTGAAGTAAATACTCCATCTCATCTTTTCAGGCACCACCCCTTATGCACTGGGGTGGCTGCCTGAACGTCTGTTGTAATGTGCTGTGTGGTGCCTAGGAGCTGAAGAATACTACACTTGGTTTGAATTTTCTTGCCAGCTTTATTTCAGTTACAGCTGCAACACTCTTTCCATGTAGGTCTGGGAAGTGTGTGACTTCTCTCTTCTTTGGGTGTTGTTTCGTTGAGGGTATTGTTGTTAATGAGAGGGTTGAAAAGACTTTCTCATTTATCTGTCTGTCAGCAGCCAAAGAGGGAGCTGGTGCTGTTGATGAGGAGGATTTTATTAAAGCGTTTGATGACGTTCCAACAGTCCAGGTAAGAAGCAATCCATTTTAAAATGTTTAACAGTAGCAGTATAATGCAGATATCCAGCCTGCTCTCACTGAAATCGTTAGTTGAGGCCCATGAATTTCAGTGGTGGGTAGTGCTAAGAAAGAAGTAAGCAAGGGAGATTTCAGATTTGGAAGGAGATAGGGAGTGGGGTGAGTTAGAGAGATTCAAGAAGGAAATTACAAATGACAGGAGCTGCAGAGGCAGTGGAGCAGTTGTGTGCACGGCTGAAAGGGAAGTCATTGCTCAACGGACCAAGGGCAAGAGGAGGGAAGTGAAGAAACGAAGGCTATGAGGTTGGCTGGAGCAAGCCAACGGAGGTTGTTTAAAATGAGGAAAGCGGCCATCTTGAACTGGATCCTACCTCGTTCCCTGAGGCCAGGGGTGTAGTGTATGGACAGAGGGCAAAGGCTGATCACAAGGTATTGCACCTCCTGAAGGCTGGGAGCTGCGACTTGTGAAGGCTATGAAGAGGGACTCAAGCACAGGAGAGAGTTCATCTAACTCTGATAAAAGAAAGAGGGACAGTTCAACATAAGACTCACCTATTATGTGTCTACAGACTTGACCAATGGAATGTCTTCAACTTAGCATATATCAGGCACCTAAGAAGTGTCAGGACGAGTTGGACCTGTGTAATCTGGACTTCCTCTGGCCAGCACCATCCCTGGTCTGGCATTCATGGATGCTCTGGGGAAAAGCTGGGGCCCAGCAGTCGAAAGCTTCTCTCCTGCCCTCCCAGAGCACTGTAAACAAATCATTAAAACTCTGGTACATGAACAGTGCCAGTAAAAACTGACACTTACAGGACAAGCAGGTCCATATAAGCATAGTTATTTATTGTGCTAACAAATACGGGTTTCATTTATGCATTCAGTACTTACACACTTTGTCGGTGCAATTTGTATATCAAATTTTGTACAGTGGACCCCTCCCCGAGTTATGCGAGGGTTGTGCTCCTGTGCACCCTGGCATAACTTGAATTTTGCACAATTCGGGGGGTGGGGAGAAAGGCTTGCGGGAGCTGGGGGAAACAGGGGAGAAGCCGCACTGCAGCAACTGTCTGCCTGCCCAGCTCTAGTGGCTTTTCTCTGGCTTCCCCCAGGTGGGGGAGCCGGGGGCTGGAGCAGGGAACTGCTTTAATGCGAATTAAGCGCAAATCAAAATCGTGCTTATTGGGGGTTTACTGTATTTACTGATGCGTTTTCATGACCCTCTGAAAGACTGTTTTAGCTATGATGTTGACTCCAGAAATATTGCTTACTGCCTTTAATTATAGAGTTGTGTAATAGTCAAAAAGAACAACACTTTAAACATTGTTTGTGGTTATTTAATATTTTTTCACTTGGGTAATAAGAGACTAATATATTACAAAGAGTCACACACAGTATGTGTTCTCTTGTGTGTGATAGTAAAGAATTCGGGAATGGAAGGGGATTAGTTGGTCAGTGAAGCAAACATCTGATACACTGGAGCACGTGTTTCTTACATTTTGATATATATATTTTTTTTATCTGCAGATTTACTCCACCCGAGACCTTGAAGAATCCATAAACAAAATTAGAGAAATCCTATCTGATGATAAGCATGACTGGGAGCAGAGAGTATCTGCAGTAAGGACTTGATTTATATGTGAATTATTTTAATGTCAGGTTTTTTTGGAGAAATTCATCCCTTAGCCGAGAGTGTCAGCACAAATTCTGTGCATCTCCGGAGTTGTCTAAACAGGGCTTCTGTGCAGTTTAAATGATACATTGACTGTTAGCTGGCTCTTTGCATGGGGCGAATTTCATACCAGAGGCTTAAATTTAAACTCCTGCATTAAGGAAACCATGAAGTATTAGGCTTATAAGAATTGAAATATGGAAAAATATCATATTGAATGTCATATATTTAAGCTGTATTTGTTTTTTTCAAACCGATAGGTAAACCGACAAAATTTGCTATTAGACTTTATAGTCAAGTCTTCAAAAAATTGAGTTCAAAATTGTAAAAAAGCATTCTTTGTGCACTCCATTTTGGTAGATCATGCACGCAAAATTCCTGATTCTTCATTGTCTTCCTGTATAATCATTTACACCTGTGCAAAGTGTGTGTAAAACAGTTTGGTAACATTTTACATCTATTGCACACAGGATAAAATGACTTTATGAGATGCAAGATGGTGCAAAATCAGATCTGAAATGGACATGCTGAGTTTGAGTCTAAGGGTACATCTATACTTACTGGAAGATTGACTCAGTCAGGGTCAATCTTCCAGGGTTCGATTTAGTGTGCCTAGTAGGGACGCGCTAAAGGGAACCATCAGGGTTTCTCCTGTCGAACTCCCTCTGTGCGGACAGCCTGATAAATCGATCTTAGAAACATTAGTTCTATCTATGGAATTGTTGTAGCTGGAATTGTGTATCTAAGATCGACTTTCATGTCTGGTGTAGGCCTGCCCTTATTTATAAACAAGTGCTAAGTTACTCTTATGTTAAATCAGCTAAGACTGTTTTTGCGACTGGGATAAGTACAGTGATGTAACCTTATTGATGCAAATCCCTTGTGTAGCCCTGAAGTGCTTGTCTAAGCAGTGACTTGTACCTGTGCAGTTTACTCCAGTCTCATCCTGAGGTCTAAAATTGCATAGTGAGTTGATATTGGTGCACCATGATTAATTATTTGCATTGGTGTAGTTACATCAGAGGCTAAAACTAGCTCCCTTGGGGGAAAGCCTGGTTCTATAGAAGTCCATGGAAATTTACCGTTGATTGCAGTGGGCCAAGATTTCACTCCTAGTAGAGACAAGGCTTGATTGTAACGAATTTGGCGGATGTGATCCAGATTTACACTGGTGTAACTGAGATCAGAATCTGACTCGTGGCTTTTCAAGTCAGACCATCTTTTTGCTGAGAAGGCGATGGGAGAGTTAGTGTTTCAGTGGATACCGTACCCTTGAATGTTTCAAGATGATAAATTACTCTCAACATTGTGAATGCCTGGAGGGAATGGAGGGGCAACCTTAGCATTCTTTGACTTGTTTAAACGTCCCAGTAACTTTAATGATGCGATTGCAAAAGTTAACATCTGGCTTGCCATGTTTTATCTTTGGTAAGTGACACCTTGGGATTCCTGTAGCCTGGCCAAGGTTAACACACTCATGTTCTTACACCTATTCCATATGCTGATTCCTGAAATACATGATCTAGGATTATTTTAAGAATCCTTTCCTCAACACGTTCCTGTTTTTATATGGAAATTGAAAAATAAGCCTAAGCATTCGGCACAGTTCTGAGTGTTTTTATTTCTTATTAATAGATACCAGTGTGTCTTGCTATTTTGTCTGTAAGTCCTTAAATCTTGTTTGCCAACAGCTGAAAAAGATCCGATCCTTACTATTAGCTGGAGCTGCTGAATATGATAACTTCTTCCAACACTTACGTCTACTGGATGGAGCATTTAAACTCTCTGCTAAAGATCTGCGGTCTCAGGTAGTGCGAGAGGCTTGTATCACGTTGGGGTAAGGAATACAAAGTTCCTCATTCTCAACTCTGTTTTAAAACTAGTTTAGATAAAAGGAGAAGCTCCTGGCTCGAACCCATTTGCCATTTGATCTTGTCAGCACTGGACAGCCAAAGTGGCATTTGAACTTGATTTTTGCCACAACCATTTACAAACAGTGCTCATGCAGGTAACGCAGCCTGTGTGGATGGGTTCTATAGGGTGATGGTGTTTGGAAATATTGAGGGGGCAGGCCTGGAATTCAGTTTTTAACCTTCGAAAGCCATTACTCACATTATGGACCAGATTCTGATCTCAGTTACACCGGTATCCATCTGAAGTAGCTCCATTAACTTCAGTGGAGTTGCTCTGGATTGATAACGAATGTAGCAAAGGGCAAAATCTGTGCTTGGGTTTATTGCTGGCCAAAGTTAGCTTTAAAAAAGCCTCAAAGTGTTTCTAAGTTATTCAGGTACAAAATAGTGTCTGTAAAACCACAGAATATAGTCAGCAGCCGCATTAGCTCTTATACTCACACAAGAGGGTTTTTTTTTTAATTGGGCCGGGTGGGGGAAGGAAGGAATAGAGCTCTTTGGTCCTGGGCTCATGACCAGGGTTTACCTGAGACCATTCTAAGAGTGAGTTCACAGTCAAACAGGTGTGACTGAATTTTATGTTTCTGTGAACAGGCAAAGACAAGTGAGCTCCCATTACACTGCCTGACCTTTTGAGTAGCTGAACACCTTTAGGACCCATTAAATGCCATGGAAATTTAGGGTATGCAGCACCTGCAAAATCACATCCATAACCCTGCAAAGTGCTTTTCAAGAGCGTAATACCACAATTCCAGATAGCAAAATGAAATGTGCCCTGGGCATCTAAATCCCATAGCAAAGAAGCAATGGGTCATACTTTGTCCTCCTTAACACCACATTGTAAATCATTAGGGTTGCGTGGATTTGGTCATAGATCAGACTGGAGGGTCGGACCCATAGTGGTTACTTTCATTTTATTATGTTAAAATATAAATCTTGTGTAAAACCACGTACTCGGTAGCAAGGGGCAAATTGTAGTTGTTTTATACAAAAAACACAGGAATATTCTGACTTCTGGGAGACTGCAAAATAGAGTTGAAGAAAGACCCATTCATCCTGCATCAATTAAGGGTGAAAATGCAAGAGAACAGCTTCTCTTGTCATATTTCACACTCACACTTTCTAGCCCAGCTGTGGTAGCGGGAGACAACATAAAGCTGAACAATAAAGGTAGAAATATGAAGTATATTGCCTTCATATTGGGGTGAAAGTACAGGCCATTTTCTTAATTTTTCTGGGCTGGTTCCCCCATCTGTTGTAACTAAATGTTGGATGCTGCCAGACTAGTGACTTTAAAAAAAGGGAACTGGAGGAGTTTTTATAATCATTCATGAAGTTCACAAATGTCAAGGCAAGACAGAAGTTTGTGAGAGAAGGGAATCTGAAACTGACAAGTGCTAGAAAACCGAGTCATTCAGGAGTGCCCTGTGGGTTTGTCAGGGAACCTTTAACAGGGTGCCAGTGGTGAGATGAGCTTCCATGATGAATTTTTGTACTTGTTTAAAAATCTGGATGAGCTTAAAATGCAGCACTGGTCTGAGATGAAAATGGGAAAATGTTTGAGGTATGTCCTGTTCTTTGGTGGAAATAGAGAGGAAACTGTAAAATCGTGATATAGTGCATGACAGGTACTCTACATAATTGTAATGACCATAGTCTAAAGCATGTTTACCATTTCTACTTAATTGTTTTTCAGACATTTGTCTTCCGTTCTGGGAAACAAGTTTGACCATGGGGCAGAAGCCATCATGCCAACCGTCTTTAACCTGATTCCTAACAGTGCCAAAGTAATGTCCACTTCTGGTGTCGTAGCTGTAAGATTAATCATCCGGGTGAGTATATATCAGAAAGGCTTAAATCTGTGCATGGGATTAGATCTAAACTTAGAGAATGTTAACATGCCCATGGTGGAAGATCATCTCAAATTAATAGATTAATGACGGAGACTGTTTTTCTTGAAGCTTATTTGGATATGGTGTCTACACTCAGACAATACATTCCATTTCTGGATTCCCCTTTCGTATCTTAGAACAGAAACTGTTTACTGAAACATAGTTCAAGAGGGGCAAAAAGACCAACATAAAGGAGGAGTGACCATTTGTCCACTATAAATGGAAGTTACTTCTTTGTGGTTGTTGTTGTTTATGAACAAAGTTTTTGAATGTAGTGATTTGACGGACTAAATTGTTAAATTGAAGTTGGATAGCCAGGTGAAGGAAAAGCCCTACAGAGGCATTCAGAAGTTGGGGATGTTTATAAGCTGCTGGCTGGAAGGGTAGCATTTGGTGTTTTGGGTGGCCATCAGCTATAGGAAGGGGAGGGGGCAATTCCACAGATTATGTCATTAGCCATCTGACATTAAGGCTGGCAATGATATTTTGTGTCCTGGAGATCTTGTTCTGATTGTTCAGGCTGTAGGATGCTCCATCAGAGATAGTCGAGACTGTAAGCCGGAAAGAAGGTAGTTCTCAGAGTACTAGTGAGTGAGTAAAGATGGTGAACCAGCAGCTGTTTTCTTAAATATAAATACTCTTAATCAGCAAGTCAGCATTTGAGGTCATAGCTTTACGGGTTGCTCTAGATTTCAGTTGTACAACAAGACCTAAATATAGAGTCAAACGATGATTTAGGAATAATTTCACTGTTAAACAGGGTTACTTTGTACAAGAAAAATGGAAGCCCGCTTTATTTATGCAGTATTCATTATTCTAGCGTGATGGATTATGTGGTTGGACTGTGGGGCTCGGAATCAGGACTTGTATGTTTAATCCCTGGATTTGTCACTGTCTCACTGTAAGACCTTTGACAATTCATGTAGGAGCCAGCCTGCACCTCCTGACATTCAAAGCCAAAGCTTCCATTGACTTAAGTTGTACATGATCATGCCCCACCTCTGTGTACTTTTGTTTTCATATGTCTAAAGTGGGGTTAATGATATCTGCCAACCTGCCTCAGAGGGCTCTTGTGAAGTTTGGTTTGTAAAGAACTTTTTGAGAGTGGATGACAAGCACTGTCCGCATAAAGTGTGTTAGGGAAATTTCTTTGCAGAAACAAAGGATTTTTGTTTTTGGACAATTGAGCATATATTTCTCTGAAGTCTGTTTTTAAACCACTTTTGCTTGCCTTCCCATCATCATATAAAGAGCCTTTGTAAGCACTCCATGGACAGTGCGTCTTATCTAAGGCCATCCATCAGCTAGTGTGGCTTCTGTCTGGTGTTGCAGCTGACATTTGGTGGGAAGCCTTCATGGGCCTTTCTGTGGGAGAGTTCTGTGTGTTGATGAATATGGGTCTCAGACCGCACGGACCCTCTGGAGCCTGTTCCCATAAGTGTAAAAAGGGAGTCTATGTCTGTCTTAAAAATATTTCTTTGTCTATGGGCTGAGCCAAGACAAATGTGTGTATTGTCACGTTAGGGGAAATTGGCTTTATTTCTACAAATCAAAAATGTAAAGATTTTTCCTCCCGTTTTTCTTGTTTTAGCATACACATATCCCTCGACTAATACCCATCATAACCAGTAACTGTACCTCCAAGTCTGTTGCTGTTAGAAGGTGAGAAAGAGGTTTTATCTTTTCTTCTTGTTTTACCAACAGCTAAAGTTTACTGACTGCTTTTTTTTTTTTTTTTTTTTTTTTATGTACAAAGCTGAGTTTTTCAAAGTGATGTAGAGGATTTATCTGCACATCTTCCCTTAACATTAATGGATGTGTCTGAATCTCCTAGGTGTCTATGAAAATTTCAGACTAAGTGGTTTTTGAAAAAGTTACACACAGTATAGGGAAGAATCACTGGTTCTGAAAAGGAAGGTTGGCCTTTAGTGTGAGTGTTCAGTTGTATGTGTTTGTGCATTTTTGCATATTGCTATAATATTATGGCATTAGTTTGGCTGCCTTTCGAGGTATCAGATGAGCTCCTATTTTGCACCACCAATCACTGCTATGGTTGCCTCCTTCAAGACCAGAGGGCAGAAGTCACATTCTTTGAAATTTGATGGCCTGGGTTTTGCAGGTCAGACTGACTGATCACAGTGGTCCCTTCTGGCCTTAATTTGTAACAATTTCCTTTTTACTGTCTAGTAGGGAGACCTTTGGCCATTGTCTTTGCTTCATTCTCCTCTAGCTTGAAAACAGAAGTAGGAACAATTGGTGACTGTGTCACCTATTGACTACAGCTCTGTCATATAGCTTAAGCGAGTCACTCAATAATCTCTGTCCTTCAGTTTCTCAATGTGAAAAACGGGGATGAAGACTACACCTTCTGTTCAGACTTGATATGAAGTGCAGTGTTTGTAAAGAGCAAACAGCTACTAAGTAATACTAATTTTGGTCTCCTCTACAACTCACTGTTCTTTTATTAAAAAGAAGCAAAATCCAAACAGCCTGACAAGTAATATTCTGCATCTGTGGTCCAGAGCACTGCTTCATACTGTGTCACAGTGGTAACAGTCAAGTGTTTCAGTGTCATGTATGTTAATATTTTTATGTAAAAACTTTGTAGAATTTGATCTTTACAGACATACTATTTTTAATAAGGGAGGGGGGTCAGTGCTGATTTCTGGTGTCCAGCTGGGCCCTATAATAATAAATGAGCGGTGTGTGGCAGCTAGCCCTCCAGAAGCTGTGTGCCTCTCTAACAGAGTGAATAGCTCAGACCACTATTTCTCCTTTGCCCTCTTTCAGGCGCTGCTTTGAATTTTTAGACTTGCTGTTACAGGAGTGGCAAACACACTCCCTAGAAAGGTAAGATCTGAGCATGAATGTCCTTTCAGGAGACTGGTGAAGTGAGGGCTTGGAACAGCCCACCCCCACTGCTAAAATGAAGTGTTCCCCATTCAGAAATGAAAGGGAAAAAGAGTCCTCTGAGGCCCTGTGCACACCTGCTTAGGCATGGGCTATTGGAGGAATTTCTGAGGTCTCCCAAATTTTGGGGCCTCAGGTGTCACCAGGCTACAGACACTACTTCCTGGAAGTTGTGTTGAATGGAGTACAGAAGTGGGTCCTTTTCTGGCAGGCTGCAGAGAAGATGGTCAATGAGTTCTTGAGCATACCTATTTTTCTGATTTACCTCACGAAAGGAGGTCTTGTATTATCCTGGCTGGAAACAAGTGGCAGAGAGAAACCAGGTTTGGGGGAGAGGGGCTGGAGTTGGTAGAAAGAAGGTCTTAGGCATTTCAGTTTCCTGCTGCAGGCACGTACTTTGTCGTCCAGTCATTCCAAAATATTGCTATAGTAACTGGAGATACTAAGCAGTAATGCTGTTCTAACTAGCCAGTTGTATTTTTTGTATACTAATATAATTTTTTTTACAAAAATAATACCTATACTGGCCTATATATCTAAGGGATAGATTGTTCTGGTATGCAAAGAGCAATTTGCGTTAACACAAGGGGTCTTTTCCTTCTCTTATGCTCTTTTGGGGCCCCTCCCCCCAAATTTCTGACTTTAAGATTTGACTCTTGTAAATGCAGGTGCACTTGCAGTTCCTGTGTTTGCCCACGCATGGGTGTGCTCCCTTCCTTCAACCGCAGGGGCTCAGGCCATCCCAAAGTGGTAGGAGAAGCTAAGTTTGTAGGCTCATCACCTTGTATTACCGACTGGTGATGCTAGACGCATGCAGAAACTGGAGTATGTTGCAGACTCCAACAGGATGGTTTATCACGTGCAGCGGCATTGGGGTGCTGTGGGTGGGATTTTGTCTTGCAGATGCCAGGTGTAAAGCCTGCATAGCTAGTTTAAGGCTGACATACAACTAATCAGGACAATAAGAGAATAATATTTGTAAGACACATTATGCCCATTTGAACGAACAGTCTGCTTAGAAGGACAAAGAGGGAAAAGGAAAAGTGATTGAGCCACACTTCATTAACTCATATTGCTCAGGGCTATTTTAAGGGTTAAGAAATTATTTTTATATCTGGGAAGTATCCATGGCAACTAAGGCTCTGAATAAAGCTTGGCTCTTTTCTCCAGCAACGAGTGAAATAAAGCTGATGAGCATGAATACATTTAAAAAAAATCTAAGTGTTAGTATGCGAAATGGGGGAAGCTGTGAAGTGCTCTCTGTTTGCTGAGAGTGGGGAGAAATCACTAAACTTTTCAGACACATCCATGAGTGCAGGGAGATTTCCTGCCTCTCTATTCACCAGCTGAACAATGTTTTGTTTTGTTTTGTTTTGTTTTCTGATCTCAGACACATCTCAGTATTAGCAGAAACAATAAAGAAGGGAATCCATGATGCAGACTCTGAAGCAAGGATAGAGGCAAGAAAGTAAGTGATTTAAACAAAACAAAACGAGTGTCACGTTATAAACACAGGGTGGTGTGTGGTGGGAAACTGAAGCTAAGACAGATACACACAGGGCCTGTTTCTGCTCCCATGGCACAAGTTCATGACTTCAACAGGAACAGGAGCAGACCTACAAAGCAGTCATCACTTTCTTATTACACTCCTTGCGTCGTTAGATTCTGCTCATTTTACGTTGTTGTCTTAGGTTATATTAATTTGTAACTGTTTCTTCCCCAGAGTAGATTGATCCATAAAATAATATAGGTTCTTACACATAGAAGAACATTTAGCTAATCTTACTTTCTTGCCACTGATTATAATGCCTGGAAAAAAACCTGGTGGTTTCATTCCTCTTCCTATTAATGACTTTGTTGCCAAAGGGCGGAGAGGTGTAATATCCAAGTATTGTTTGATTTCAGGTGTGATTCTTTTACCTCATGTAAAAATCTCAAGGTCCTTCATGGAATTTTTGCCTGAGTAAAAATTACAGCCTGGGACTTACAGCTACTATTTAAACTACTACAAAATATCGTAAATATTGAAAAACGCCATCAGAGTTAATAAAGTACAATTGTGTGGCAGCATTCTTTTGCCTTTCTTATTTGCTAATATAGAAAGCTCACCAATTTGCAAAGAGTTTTCTGGTCACAAAGTAAATAGGAAGGGTCCTGCCCTATTTCCAGAAGTGTGTGTCCGTACATAGGAGGTAGTCTCAGTGTACTGAGAATCTGTTCTTGAACTAAGCATTAACTAGACACTCTTAAGTGAGCTACATATGGAGCGAAACAGCTGTCATGTGGTATGTTTTACATTTCACTAACTGCTTTGGAAGAGTACAATGACTGAATATGACACTTCAAGAAATGGTGGTCCATAGTAGGAATAAGTGTTAAATTATTGTGGTAGGGAATATTGTCTCCAATCATGAAAGCACTATAGGTGCCTAGGTATTAGAGCAATGTGGCTAGTTAACCCAGATAGCTAGCTAGGCAGACTGAGGATTTACAGTGGATGCCTTTATTTTTCCTTAATTAATATGTCTGTGTTGCCAGTATGCAGATTTAAATGTTTGTGTTTTTTCCCAAAGAGATGAAAATGCTGATGAATTCCTTGGTTCAGGGCTCAGCTGTCATGTGCCAACAACTCTGGATTAATTTCCATTTATTGATCTTGTGAATATCTGTCAAACCTCTCCCCATCAGCCGCACTGAATGGCCCCAGTCATCCAACTGATCACCCTAACTTACAATGATGAGTAAATTGGGGAAGGGATAGCTCAATGGTTTGAGCATTGGCTGCTAAACCCGGGATTGTGAGCCCAATCCTTGGGGAGGCTATTTAGGGATTGGGGCAAATAGAGGTCAGGGATGGTGCTTGGTCCTGCCACAAGGGCAGGGGACTGGACTAGCTGACCTCCCAAGGTCCCTTCCAGCTCTAGGAGATGTGTATTTCCAATTATTTAATTTAACTTTTTTCTTTTGCAATAATTTTCTGACATATGTACCTACCTTTGTATTTCTGCTCCACTTCATCTGAGGAAGTGGATTTTAGCCATAAAAATGAGAGTAGAGTCTAGCACTCACTGGTTGTGTCTACACTAGCCAAAAACTTCGAAATGGCCATTTGCATGGCCATTTCGAAGTTTACTAATGAAGCGCTGAAATACATATTCAGTGTCTTATTAGAATGCCGGCAGCTGCGGCACTTCGAAATTGACACGGCTGGCAGCCGCGTGGCTCGTCCAGACGGGGCTCCCTTTCCAAAGGACCCTGGCTTCTTGGAAGTCCCCTTATTCCTATCTGCTATTAGGAAGAGGGGGATTTCAAAATTGCCGGGATCTTTTCGAAAAGGAGCCCCGTCTGGACGAGCCGCGCGGCTGTGAGCCATGTCAATTTCAAAGTGCCGCGGCTGCCAGCATTCTAATGAGGCACTGAATATGTATTTCAGCGCTTCATTAGTAAACTTCGAAATGGCCATTTGCATGGCCATTTCAAAGTTTTTGGCTAGTGTAGACGTAGCCACTAAGATTTGCATCAGTAGCAGCCAAAGTGTGCTCCACAGTTTTATACAAAGTATCAGCATCATCTCCTGGGTAATTGTCAATTACTAGACTTCTGCTTTTGAATGTTAATGAATGAAGGAGTCACTGATCCGTTACCATCTGAGAAAAAAAAAATCAGTGGTATTTCCATCCTGACTCAGGTCTATAGATCTGTCTTCAACAGCAGATTGTTTCGGAAGCAGTTATCAAATTCAAATTAACTTTGCCAGTTCTCCCCCTTAAAATACCATTGTAGTGTTCCTGGTTCTGTGCAGATCCAGATGGGCGAAAAGGAAGCACTCACACTATATATTCCTTTCTCTGAGAGGTTGCCATTTGAAGCTTGCCATGTGTTTGTCTGCCTGATCCCCGCTGCTCTTGCAGGTTAATGCTCTTCTTCCTGACAGCCTGACTGGAGCTGTGATATCTGAATATAGACCAGGGATGGGCAACCACCAATAGTGGCTGGGCTGCATGAATGGCCCTCCTTCACCTCAGTGGGCTGCAGCAGCCCAATGGAGTTCCACCTGTGGTCCTGTGTGCCTCCCTGTCCGACTTACCTGCTTTTCCCCCTCCCTCCCAGCACTTTCGGAACCCACAAATCACTTGATTCACGCTCTGTCCCTGCTCTTGCATCTGTCTCCCAGACCTGGAACATCACAATTCAGGGGGAGTAGCCAAGGGTCCATGGGCCACAGGTGTCTCCCCAGTGGGCCACATGCAGTCTATGGGCTGCAGGTTGCCCACCACTGGTATAGACTTCCCCCTTCCTGGTGCAGTAGTGTTCCTGTGATGTCCTGCCATGTACACTCCACCTTCCAGCTTCTGGTCAGTATGTCAGTGTGTCTTGTATGGAATTGCTTCCTCCAAATGCAGCATCAGCCTGTGTGTTATGTTTCAGATGCATCAGGGAAAGATTCCATCATTGAAATGGATCAGTTAAAGAGCCACTGCCTTTGGGGATGGCTGTCTCCTGTTTTGAGTGACTCATTGCAATCTTATTTTCAGATGCTATTGGGGCTTCCACAATCACTTCAGCAGAGAAGCAGAACACTTGTATCACACGTTGGAATCCTCGTATCAGAAAGCCCTGCAGTCTCACCTGAAGAACTCAGATAGCATAGTGTCCCTGCCTCAGTCTGATCGCTCGTCCTCCAGCTCCCAGGAGAGTCTCAAGTAAGTCTCTGTACTTCACCACCACTGCTTTTATTGACTAAAATGTGGATGTGCCTAATTGTAAGTATCTATGACATTGCATTGTTACCATTCACAGCATCATGCTTAAGCATGTGTCTCATCTCTCGTGTGACTGTTCACATTTATTTCTTGGTCTTAACATTTGACTGGCTCCAAAATATGGTATATGAGGTTTTTGGCTGGCAAGATATGAAAACACAAAGCACTTTCTCCCCCCTTTCCCCCGCAACCCATACTGCTAAATATCCTGGAGTCAGTCGAGTCCATAAATAAGTGGACAAGAGACTTTTCATTCTCAGCCAGACAGTATTAGTCATCCCTCCTATCTTAAAAAGAAACTTGTTTGGCCTATAATTTTTCATGCTTTGTCTTAAGCCAGAAAAGTGTTTCTTTTCTTTTTCTTGTAAGAAGAGAAGCAGCCAAGCAGGGTTGTAAATTATGGAGCTGTAAAATGAATAGCTTTTCTACTTTATTTGTGTATCTTGGCTGTTTTTGAAGGGACACAAAGAATTTAGACTCAAAATTTGGCCCAGTGATAAAATTTTTTGAGGACTGTTCTGTTACAAAATGAATTGTAAAATCCACCTCTGTCTTGCAGAGGAGCTGAAATCTTTTGCTCTGTTAATGCTCGTTGCAATTTTTTATACTTTTTTTTTTGTCCTTCAGAGTTTCATTAAGCCTCAGTATTTATGTTTAAACAATAAATCCTGCTAGTCTATTACTACATGTAAATAGTTGTCTCTTAGAAACCCTTTGGCTGCGTCTATACTACATTTCCCTTTTCGGAGGAGGAAGGCAAATGAGAGAGATCGAAAATTCAAACGAAGCCCTGATTTACAAATTTTGTACTTCATTTGCATAAACTGGCAAGAACGCATTTCCAGAAGAGACTTTTCCAAAAGCAAAAACAGCCATGTAAACAGGGTTCCTTCAGAAAAAAACATGCTGTTTTTTGTTTTTGAAAGAGCCCTTCTTCCTAATTTGTTTCAGGAAGAAGGGTTTTTTTGAAAACATTTTTGCCCCCCCAAAGGAACTCCATCTACTCAGCTGTTTTTGCTTTCCAAAGTGTCTTCTGGAAATGCGATCGCACGAGATTATGCAAATGATGCACTGAATTTATAGTCTGTGCTTCATTTGCATTGTTGTTCTCCCTCATTTGCATTCCTCCTCTGAAAGGGCATGTAGTGTAGCTGTAGCCCCTGTGACTATGTACTCAGCGGCTGCATGGGGACAGCATCTAAAAAGTAATTCCAGATTATCGGGATAATGAATATACAGTTTGTGTAACTTTATGAAGATATATTTGGTAGGTTTCAAGAGGAAATGAAAGAGGGTCAGGCCAGCAGTCTTGCAATAGCAGGAGAATGCTGTGGGAGCCCAGGGAGAGCTTGTGTGGGGGTAAACAAACAAAAGTACCTAAGCAGACATTCATCGCTCAGACTAGCTGGCTCCACAGCAAGGGTTTCAGTGTAGCAGATTTCAGTGATGAAGGACCAGTGCTGGACTGAATGCTAGAGTTCTGGATTAGCAGAGAGAGGAGGAGAGGCTAATCACCATTGGGGTTAAACTCTTCTGGTGCCTTTGGCATTGAAGTTGCTTGGAGCATATATGTGGAGCATTCTCAAAACAGAGGGCACTTCTGAATGAAATCCTGAGAGAAGTGGGGAGCCAGTGGAGATGCCTGAGGTTGTGGTTGCGTGTATACAGCAACATTTGGCACACACTGCAGTCTGAAGCGAAGGTCATGGGTAGGCCATTGTTTTTTTGTTTTTTTTTTAAAAAGTCAAAATGTCCATGTAACTTTTTAATACATTTTTGGGTTTCATTTCTAGCCGTCCATTGTCTGCCAAAAGAAGTCCCACTGGAAGCACTACATCCAGAGGTGAGAACAGGAGCTAAAGGAAATGCAGTCAGCTATTGTAGGGGAAGATTTGTAATGAAGAAAGATAAAAGATTCAAAGATATCCATGTCCAAAATACTGATTCTGGCTATAAAGAAATCACCAGTTTACTAGGAAGATTTCTGCGCTAAATAAATTGGTACCAGTCGTAATACAGCATACCCTGTTCATAAACGGCCAGTATGCCTGTGCCTTTGAAAATTGAAATATGTTCCTATAATTGATTTCATTGGAAGGAAAAAGTGAGGAAGCTCTGATGGATTTTCTGACTAGGGTGTAGTCTTGCGCAGCTGGGCCGTGCCTTTCACAAAGCCCAGGCCAGCTGGGCATAGGCTGACCATTAGTTCAGTCAGATATAGCCGTTCCTGTGGTCACCCGCACACTATTGAGCCATCCTATGTGCATGTCTCCTGTGGTACTAAATTCAAAATTGTTCACAGAAGTGCTTTCACTGATGGAAGCGAGAGTTCTGGACCACTTTGCCATCAGAACCCTAGTGCACTGGTGGATGGATAGACAAGAATACCTGATCAGCCTTTTCCAGCTCAGTTTTTATTTTTGGCTTTTAATAGCTGCCATGATATAATTTTTGTCCACCTCCACTATTCATCCCTGTACAGGCAGCTATTCCACAGAGGCCTTTGATACAGTCAGAAATAATGTTGAGCCTCCTTGATCTTTTTCATGAAGACTCTCCAGCATGTAGAATCTTCAGAGCTTTGTTTTGGTTCCAAGCACTTGCAGCTTAACTCATGAAGGGATATTCTCAGCAACAAAAGACCTTCCTGAGCAGATGTGGTTAGTGATAGGAGGCCTTGATAACCAGTAACCTTCAAGGTGCAGGGCATAGAGTCATTGGTTTGATCACACTTTGCTCTGCTATTAGATACCAGCAGCTGAGAGCATCAAGTACATATAAGTAATATACTTTTCTGCTCACAGAAGCCACTGCAGAACAGCACTGCAAATTAGTCCAAAATGTATTGGCAATATATTGTCATGAACTGAAGGGAGTAGGGGAAAGTGTACTTACAGAAGAACAGAGCACTGGTACTGAGATATGAAATCATTCACAGCTAGGTCATTACTTCTAGTATCATTGGTCAGGAGTTGCCAAAAATTTTTACTAGTTGTTGACTAGCACCGCATGGGAAATAGGTTGAATTTCACAGATCAAGTCCCAGTAGATGGGCCTTCACCCTAGTCTGCACTTAAAAGTTAGGGCAAAAATAGCTCCATCATGAAGGCGTGTGAAAAATCCATACCTCAAGCAATATAGCTATGTTGACTGAACCCCCAGTGTAGATCCAGCTAGTCTGGCAGAAGAAGGCTTCCATTGATCTGCCTACTGTCACTACAGGTGGTGGTGTCACTGCACTGAAAGGAACAGATTGCATGTACATTCTGGGATTGTGCCATAGCTAGGACAATATAGTCCCTGTTGTATAGACATGGCCTACCTCACACAGCCGGCACCTGAGCTGTCATTGATTAGTGGCCTTGTTGGCCATCTCAGCAGAGAGATCAAGGCTTGAATGAATGGGCTGTAGAGACTGTCCTACCCTAGAGGTGGCCAGTTAGGTCAAGACTGAGAAGGAGAAGCTCACACTGCCTCTGAGTGTATTGTGCATTGTGGTCTTTCCAGCCCTTGACATGAGCATTCAAGTCTCACATGGGGAACACTTGCACCCGATTAAGAAAATTCTAACTGCATGCTTTGAAAGGAAGAGTCAAATAAATTAATCCTCACTGGTCTGGATTGTGTCTGTTCCCCTCCCCTGTCTGAAGCCTCTACAGTGAGTACAAAATCTGTGTCAACGCCAGGATCTCTGCAGCGGTCGCGCAGTGACATCGATGTGAACGCAGCAGCTAGTGCCAAGTCAAAAGTAACATCTTCTGGATCTTCCACCCCCTTCAGTTCTGCAGCAGCCCTACCTCCAGGCTCCTACGCATCACTAGGTGAGCTGCTGGCCTTTTTCAGAAAGTAGATAATTTCTCCAGTATTATAAATTGCATGAATTTAGATGACTTGTTCTGAATATAAGCTACTTCTGCAACAAGATGGTCACCGCCAGTCTCTGTTCTTTGGCCACTGGGGCTAAAGAAGAATACATTACCAGAGGGAATAAGCCTCGCAGGAAGGACAGTTCACTTTGAAACCCTTTTCTTTGTTCCTTTGTTTCCCACTAAGCGGCACGTGTATGTTGTAAAGAGGAGATGTCTTGACTCTGTGGAGTTCAGGAGAGATGCTCACTGCCTAATTCACCCTGGTGTAGTCCCTTCAGAACTAAAGAATAGGTTTATTGCAAGTGGCTTTTATGCTTTGGGTAGCATTAGGCATGGCTTAGCTGCATTTGATCCTGAGCTAAGGAGCCTCCTCTTCATCTAAGCGTGGGATAGAGAAGCAAAGAGGAATCTGACTGACACGTGAGTATGGGGTAGTTACTTTTTTAGCTTACATGAAAGGCACGAGTTCACCTTCCCCCACTCAGGCTTTTCTTTTTAAGGGTTTAAATCATCTACTTTGGGGCTCTTGTCATTTTCTGTTGCCCCAGTCTTTTCAGGCTGAAGTCACCACTCAATGTAGAATCCACTTGTGGCGTGGTAGGATGTGTGGATGAGGAAATATAGATTAGAAGCAGCTAAAAACTATTGCTAGATGATTTGCTTGGTTTCACTTGTCGGTTTTTGTTAGCCAGATTTGATCCAGGGAGAGCTAATCACCTGAGCTAGGATTTGATTCTGTAGTAACTTACATTACCCTAATCCTGATGAAACACCATTGACTTCTTTGGTTTTTACCAGATTAAGCGATTGTAGCAGACTTATAGTTGGTAAGGGAATGGATACTCTTGCCTCATGTTGTGTAGATTGCTGAACCTCAGCTATTATCAGTTCTCAGCTTATAGTAGAGGACATCCTGGCTCCTGGTTAGTGTGATGAGGAATCCTGTGTACAAATGTGAGGATATTTCTATATAAGATTTGAATTCCTCTAGTCTAGCACACACTCATCCATCCGGTGTAATTTTACTTAGTGGGATGGCCACCTATCAGGGGTGTGGCCAAGTTTCCCATGGTCCCATGAAGTTTGTTTACAGTCAGGAGTCCCAGTTCTCAGTGTTGTGTGCTGTTATTTAGCTGTAATTTACCCCTACATGTCTTTTAAGGGCCCAGTCAACAGTGGAAGTGTTGGTGATGCTACTAGATAATACTGACCTCCCGTGGTTTGGCAAATTCTCTTGTTCGGCACCAGTCAGGTCCTGAGGGTGCCGGACTAGAGAGATTGAACCTGTATTTGTTTTGAAGACGAGCTTCGCTTACTGCTAAAACTTTTGTCTTCGTTTAAAATAATTGGCTTTGTTTGATGCACGAGTTTTGTTGTAAAGCATTTGCCAGGCTTAAATTAGTGCTCACATTGGCTGCATGGCTGAGGTGCAGTGCAGGGAGAACTGAAGCCAGAGTACGGGACTTAAACACCTGCTTCTTATCCTTTCCCCCACTGTTAGAGGCTGAAGACAGAAAAGCAGCAGTGCTCCATTACTTTAAAGCAGGATGTGTTTACTGTTCTTGTCTGATACTTTGTTTCTTGTTTAAATGATGCATGGATTAGACTGGCTCCTAAGGGAACGCCTTTTCTTTTTGCCAGTAGAAAAAATTGCATGTGACATTTCCGGCAAGAGGCATAAGCAAGGCAGCAAAGGAATGTGCTCAGCAAAGCTTTTTCTTCAATACATTATTGTAATGGGAGCAAACTAATCTGATTCAAAGACTGTTCTGGTGCTTCTTGCTTTGAGTTGCTGATTAACCGAATTTTCTTTTCCCATTTCACTTCTTCAATTGTTTTAGTTTTTGCTTATTCTGTAGCTAATACATAACACCCAGTTCTGTTAATATTACTAACTCTTCCCTATTTACCCTCTCTTTATTTCTTTTTAAATTTGCCTAAAGATGGTACTACCACTAAACCTGAGGGTAAGCAGCCTGTCTGTGTAACTGAGGTGTGTCTACAGTTGTACCACCCTTATCTGGTCTCTGTTCTCTCCAAGCGTTACCCAGTTGTCATCTGTGCTTATTGGTGACCTGCATGAAGTGTTGCATGGTTGTCTGGCTCATGATTACACCCTTAGGTATATGTTATTTTCTCTCCAACCTCTTCCCTGAGACTAGGCACCGATGCGACTCTTATCTTTATGTGAAACTAATTTAAAAGCCATGTTGTACCCAGGTCTCCATGCTAAAAAGGTGCTGTTGGTTGATTTACAAAAGGTTAAAACAAAGGCTTGTGCTCAACTGAGATGCAGAAAGAAGGTCTGCTTTGTTGTTCTATAAGAAATTTAGGTCATGTTTACTCTGTGGGTTTTGGTTTTTTGGTTTTTGTTGTTTGGTTAGTTGGGGGGTTTTTTTGGATGACAGAAGAATCAGTGAGATGATTATGATGATTATGTTGCAGATGCTAAGGAAATGAAAGCTGAGAAGGGGTATTTAGTCAGCCTGATCTAACCTCTGGGTTTTAATTGCTTTTGTTGACTCTTGTTTAATTCCTGTGCCTGATAAACAGTTGAGTGAAGAGCTTTTTATTAAAGGCTCAACACCTCTGTCACTTCAGTTAGTGTTCTAGTTCCTCCTGAGAAGTCATTTAAAATTTAAGATTTTTTTAGAGAGAAGTCAGTCATATCTTTATTCCTGCTACTTTTATGCTAAAAAGGCCATTAAAAGACTTATTTTTGACAAGGGAGGGAGGGAAAGCCAGGAGGACAAAGGTGTTCACTAACCCTTTAGTCACGATGAAAAAATAAAAAAGCACAAGCCCTTTTTTCCCCTTTTGCAAATCACCTTTTTTAAGGGATGTATTACTGATTTGTAGGAATGTGTGTGAGTATCTTAGATGGCTGGTTGTATTAGAATGTAATTTACCAAGAATTGCCACCATATTGTGATGTGTGTTTTTTCCCTCTGATTTCAGATAAATTGGTATATTTATAGGAAAATATTTCTACAGTCTCCTGAGGCCAAACCAAGGCTTGGTGTAGAGATATGACCTAGCCCTTCATCTTGCACAAGCCTTTTATGCTTTAGGATCCGTCAATCATGGCGTTAGTTTAAGTCAGCATTTCTCAACCTTGATGTGCTGGTAACCATCTCTGGACTTTAAAAAACAAAAATCATGACCCCACACCCCTGAAAACAGTGTCCCCCCACTTTAGGCTTGGGGCTTAGGGTTTCGGTGGTCCCCATAGCTTAGGGCTTCAACAATTTAGAGTTCATTTACGGTGTTGGGTTTTTTTCCTCATTAGATTATCAATCCTTATCTAGATCATTTTACTGGAGCACTCCCTGGAGACAAAAACCAGGAATGTGAAACTTTATCATATGTGTCATAGTTCACATTTGAAATTAACTTTTGTACTGAACAACAGCCACTTTTGGACTCTCCACATCATAAAAAAAATACCAGCCTATTGTTCAGGTCGCCTCAGAGCAACTCTTTTAATACCTCTGAGTTTTTCTGTGCAGTGCAGTCAGACCTATGCAGGGTAGTCGTGCGTATGAACGGTGTGTGTCATCTTCTCAGGACCAAGGTGTCAGATCAGGAGAAGGTCAGAGGTGTGACTGGTAATGGGCCTAGGTGCAAGTTAAAAGCTGAATATCAGGTTGTAAATTTAAAACACTGTCACCTGGATTGCTGTGTAAAGCTCCATGCTTGAAATTTACCCTTGTGCTGAGAACCAGCATGAGACCTATGCACAACTTGTCTCTTGTGCTGTCCGTCTGTACAAAGGTGAATTGGGTCCTATTTCTGGTTAGTACCCACTCCTGCAGCAGTTTGACCTGTGTAGCTCCCTTACTGTTCAGTGACAGATGTGTCTGTGGCAAAATTGCACAGTCAGACCTTTGTGGAGCTATACAAATACAGTGATCCGAAGAACTGATCCTGGCTGTGTAGCGATTTTCTCAAAGTTTCCTTCAACCATTAACATCCTGCAGAGAAGCAGATTTGGACCTGGCTGTGCAAAGCTCATTGAAATTTCTGTACTACTGTCCTGAAGAAGGACTCGTGGTTCAGAATCTGCAATTCATTTGGCTTTGCTCACAGATCTAAATTTCCAAACAACTTGTGGACAGATAGCATGTTACAAGGTTGGGAAGCTCTGTTAGGACAAGCTCTGCCCCCTTTGGGGAGACATTGCTGTTTTCTTTACCATTAGTATTCCCATTAGCCTCCAGCAGTCAGCCAAATTAGCACAGATTTTTCAAATAAAAGGAGTATTATGATTGTATGATGACTGCTCCTTGGAGTCTAGAGAGGTGGAGGATTCTCCATCCTTAGAGGTTTTTAAGACCTGGCTTGACAAGGTCCTGGCTGGAACATCTTAGTTGGGGTTGATCCTGTCCAAAGCAGGGGGCTGGACTAGATGACCTACTGAGGTCCCCTCTAGCCCTATGATTCTATGATCCTATGGATGTTTGTTGGAATTTTGAAGACCTTTTAAGCACAAGCTCACACGTCTGTCAGAAACTATGGGATTGGGAAGTAATCAAATTACTTGCAGCTTTTGAAAGAGTGTGATTTGTTTCTATCAAGAAACTGACAGTTAAGCTTCGTAATAAAAAGTGCTTTGAACTGCTGCAGTTAATCTGTGTAAGTCTGATTCAGAATTACATCATAATGGAGTAACGCCATTCTAGTTAATTAGGCATTCTTTAGATTTGTGCCATTTAAGAGAAATCACAATCTGATTTTATGTAAATTTCAATATCCAGTGATGGGAAAGTGTGTCTCTCTGTTTTGTTTTAACGAGTCTCAGAGGAGTAGCCACATTAATCTGTATCCACAAAAACAACAAGGAGTCCTGTGGCACCTTAAAGACTAGCAGCTTTATTTGGGCACAAGCTTTCGTGGATAAAACCCACTTCATCAGATGCATCTGATAAAGTGATCCATTGAAGAAAAAATAACCCCAACTGTTTAGTGTCTTTAATCTCACAAGTTCACACAGAGTAGTCAGGTGAGTGATAAGTGTTTGTGGGGCCTCAACAGAGAAGCACAAACTTACAAGAAGACATCATCCCTTCTCTGTCCTTACTGTCACATTTCCAGAGCATTTAACCTGAGCAATGTCTTTAAGGTTTGTCCCTAAATCTGAATGGATATTCTACCTGAAACAGAGATATTTAAGTGACAGATTTCTTTCCTATATTGATCTATGGGTGCAACCTGTGCCACGCTTTTGGCCCCGTTTATTTGGCATCCAGGAAAATGTACTTTTTACCTATTTATTTAGGCAAATCAGGACATAGCGAATTCTTATGATGAAATTCATTCAGGCCCAGCATTTCGAACGGGAAGTCTGATAACCATGGGTGCATTGAGATTTGCTTGCATGGTTAGAAAATATTCTGCATGAATAAAACTGGCAGAGTCTGCTAGTTGTTATATTTGTAAAATAGGATTACAGCCAGAAGTGGCTGGAATCTGTGTTGATGCTCATTGTAATTGTATCTCTCTTTTTAGCAGTTGAAGATGATCACCTTTTATGATGCTTTGTTTTAGCAGTGGACAGGCACAGATGCCATCTAGTGGTGAATCACTTAAATGATTCTCAGAGCCTATTGTAAGATTTATTTGTTGTAATCCATTTCATCACATGGTCTCCCACACAGGTAGATTTGTGATCTCACGTAGAGAGAACTTCAGTTATTAACATGTGATTGTGATTATCTTTTACCAAAGTGCTGAGTTGCTAAAACTCTATTATGGATTTAGTTTTTATTAATTTTCACAATGCATTAGAAGAACTCTCCTTCACAGAACTCTCCTTCTGTATGTAGAGCATACAGGCTTCATCCTGCAAGGTACTGTGCACTTCTCCCACCTCTTCATCCAATGGGAGTTGAAGGTGCTTTTCACCTAACAGAAATAGCTCAGAGCCTTACGTGATGGAACCCTTGAACATAAGGATTGTTCAGAATAACTCCTTTGGTTTATTTCAGTTTGTGAATACATGAAAATGACCAGCTTAAGTGTTCTTATATCATATCTACATACATAAATGAATAAAGCTATTTATGGCTTGAGACTTTGGGCTGGTTTTTGACCATAGCTATGTCTTTGTAAATCTGATACCACTTAACTGAAGTCAATGAACTTATGGTGGATTTTTTGGATATTATCTTAGAAATCTATCTACGTGATATAATTATTTATACGTCTTAGGATAAATTTACCAGGTTTTTTTCATTGATTGCAAACCTGAGTTGGGCCAGGTTCATTGACTGTGTCTGTTTTAAAATTACCAGGGCTTTTTAATCTTTAAAACCACTTAAAACAAAGCCCTTCAAAAGCTTTCTGTACCGAGAGCAGAATGTAGCCACATGGGTCAAGTTTTAACCAACGGCAAATTTTTATGCCCGCATTTTATGATTTCTAGAAAATAGCATGGGTACTTCCTTTATCTGTTCTCTTTCTAGTAATATTGCCATTGAGCTGCAGTAATTCTTTTGGAGAGGATTAGAAAAACTAACTCTAGGATACTGTTGTTTCTGTATGCTTACAATGTGTAGTATTTTAAAATATAATATATCAATAAATGCTGTAACCACAAAGAAACATTAGGGTCGCAGAGATGAGTTAATAACGTGTAAATTATCCCAGAATCCCTCTAGGATGTGTGTCATTTCAGTCCGACCTTCCTGCAGGGAACTAATGAAATAATGGTTTCAATTTGCACGAGCCTTGTGTTTTGGGGTGCTGGTGCTTGAGGCATCTATTGCATCAGTGCAACAATAACTGCTTGGCAAAAGTGTGATAAAAGGCTCTGCGCAAATGTCTCTCTTATAAAGCCATTCACAGTGCAGGTTGTTCAGCTAACTCATTATTCAGTGTGGAGGGGATGGGAAAGAGTTAGACTCTTCAGTAGTCATTTACAGAGTAGAAGCTTTAAAGCACTGGGTTTATCATTGGTAGGATGCCCTGGTTAAAGATAAATACTTGTAATGGTTAAAAGGCACAGACCATAACTTTGGAAAGCACATTTGTGATTAAGACCAGTTCTTGGTTTAAAATTCAGCTGCTCCAAGTACTCTAAAATCCAGACAGTTAATTGGATTGTTCTGCAATTTAACGTGCATCATAGGGTCACAAGGGTATTGTGAAATTTGGGGCCATTTAGCCAAGGAGTTGCCACAACACATTGCCCTGAAAAGCCCTTTTCTTAAAGTCAGCACATTCTATCAGATGTTTTTCCCCATTTGCGCTGACAGGGAGCAAAACAGGGTTCACATCACTGCACCGAGGCCTCTCATGCTCCCCAACAGAGTGCCTGGCACTCATATATCCTTTTGTGGGGCTTCAAATTAAAATGTTACTTGAAAAGCAGTTGGCTTCTCTCGTTAGGCATGTTGTGTGCAGTGGTGCTGACAGCCACCATGAGCCCTAGGGCACGGTGGGAGTGGGGCCTGGTTCTGTACCTAAAAGGAGAGGGGCCAAGAGCAGAAGGTGCGGAGCCGACGACAGCCTGCTGTCAGTGCTGCCTGGACTGTGGTGCTGGTGCTCCGCATTCTCACACAGCTGTCTGCAGCCAGAGCAGCGCTGCCACGGTATTTCAAAGGGTCCCAGAGCTCCAGATTGCTTTGAAACGTTGGGCCCCGGGGCAGCTACACCCCTTTCTGTTGGCAGGCCTGCTTGTGTGCCTGTTTGCATACCTAATGAATTAAACTGAGCATGTGCAGAGAGGCTAACCCTCTGAAGTACTCCCTTAAACACGAGAGTATTTTACACTGAGGCCAGTCTGGGCTCTGAGAGTTCAAGTCCACTCCGGTGCAGAAATCTGGAGGAAATAGAATGGATCCCCAGTTCTGCCTAAATTGGGGATGGGGAGCTCTTCCCTTTCTAATGCTGTGAAGTCCATGGTTCTCTTAAAACGGGCTCTGCCTCATGGGAGTGCAGTCTAGGGCCAGAGGTTTAAATGTGAGGCCAGTTGAGCAAGGAGTTTCTGAGATGTAGCCTACAAGGGAAAAAGTGCATGCCATTAAATTCATGGACTCTGGTTACTTGGAATTGTGAATCCCATGCTGGGCAGAACACTAAGATTGAGCTGTAAACTTTTGGGGACGTCTGCCTACGTCAGAGTCGCTGGGTTGGTTGCCTTGGTTACATTGTATTTATTTATCAGCAGTTCGGGGTACAGCAGAATATACGGAAGGTGTTGAAACTGTGGTTTGAGCAGAGAATTGGATGTATGATGGCTGACTGAGGGAAGGGGTGATTAGGGTGTAAAGTAGGTGGTTGTAGGGAAATGTGCTCCTGGATCTGCAATGAAGGAGGGATAAAATGGGGGGAGAAATGGAAATAAGTGGTAGGGAAAGGATTAAGGGGCATAGGTAAAGGGAAAGTGAATGGGGGTTGGGGGACTAGGAGGTGAGGAGGTGAGAGGGAATGGAGAACATGAGGGTGTAGTAGAGGAAGATGGCAGGGGTTAGAAGTGGAGGGAGCTGTCGGCCTCAAATTCCCCCCTTCTGTATATATAACGGGGCCCAGGAGAGCCGTACCTCTCTGCCCACTGGAATTTCCAGGCTCTTGGGGACCCTGCTCCTCATCAACTCTTACTTCAGAAAACTAGGAAAAGCAGTGTTAAGGTAAACACCCTCACCACCGTAAGTCTGCCCTCTTTGGGTGGTCCCCAAATAACATGCACACACTCTCTAAGCCTCTTCAGTCATGGGCAGATGCTACCTGCACTTGCCCTAGGCTCAGCCACTGAGTCTGCTCCCCAGACAGAGTACCACTCTTGCTTTATACCCTATCCTAGCCCCTTCACACTAGCTTCAAGGATACCACCTTCCCATTCCTCTCATTAAATCCACAAACTGCTCTCTTCTCCCACCTTACTGCCTGCAGTACCAATGGGAAGAAGATCTCAATGCCCTGCTACTAATTGTGCCTGGTGTTGGGACACCTGCTTGTCTTTCAATTCCAGTTACAAATACAGTGCCCATTTAAGAGGATGGGAACACTTAAATTCTATATCTAAAACAAGGATAAAACTACTCTCAAATAAAAGCTGCCGTTCTCAGTGCTGATGTTTTGCTTCTCCAATGTGGGGCACCCCACTGAATTTGGTAAGAATTCTGTGCTTGGGAGACAGACCAGATATCAGAGATGAACTCTACCAAGCAAAACAGAAGGCAGAATTTTACTTCTAAGCCCTGATTCCAAGTCCTGGGAAGCCAATGGAAGTCTTTCCATTGACTTCAAAAGGCATTAGATCAGGGCTGACTGCTTTAATAGCATGACTGGAAACAAAGAGGCATGATTTATTTTGACATTTGTGTCCTGTTCCCCTGATTATTTCCCTCCTACTTAATGGGGCTGACATTTAAAAAGAAAAACGATGTCTTGGTTCTTCTACAGGAACATCTTGATGTCTTGGAGTTCAGCCTTGTGTTTTGTAAATGTGGGACAATTGTTATTACAACTAGTTCCAATTTCCTTCTGGTTCTCGGCTCTTTAAGAAATCCATTTCTCATTTTATCAGATACAGGAGGAAAAGAAAAGTTCTGGACCAGAGAGAGAGAGCATACACGTTACTCTTACAAATTATATTTCCCAGCGAAATCCATTACAGTTTAAGCTTTAAATTTCTTCTTATCACATTTGCCAACCAGTACTTTGTACAGTACTCAGGGCTTTTCATCAGTGCCTTTAAAAGCTTGAAAGATAATGCAGAGGAGTCTCAGAGAGGTAGCCCTGTTAGTCTGTGGCTACGTCTACACGTGCACCCAACTTCGAAATAGCTTATTTCGATGTTGCGACATCGAAATAGGCTATTTCGATGAATAACGTCTACACGTCCTCCAGGGCTGGCAACGTCGATGTTCAACTTCGACGTTGCTCAGCCCAACATCGAAATAGGCACAGCGAGGGAACGTCTACACGCCAAAGTAGCACACATCGAAATAAGGGAGCCAGGCACAGCTGCAGACAGGGTCACGGGGCGGACTCAACAGCAAGTCGCTCCCTTAAAGGGCCCCTCCCAGACACACTTTCATTAAACAGTGCAAGATACACAGAGCCAACAACTAGTTGCAGACCCTGTATATGCAGCACGGACCCCCAGCTGCAGCAGCAGCAGCCAGAAGCCCTGGGCTAAGGGCTGCTGCCCACGGTGACCACAGAGCCCCGCAAGGGCTGGAGAGAGAGTATCTCTCAACCCCCCAGCTGATGGCCGCCATGGAGGACCCCACTATTTCGATGTTGCGGGACGCGGATCGTCTACACGTCCCTACTTCGATGTTGAACGTCGAAGTAGGGCGCTATTCCCATCCCCTCATGGGGTTAGCGACTTCGACGTCTCGCCGCCTAACGTCGATTTCAACTTCGAAATAGCGCCCAACACGTGTAGACGTGACGGGCGCTATTTCGAAGTTACTGCCGCTACTTCGAAGTAGCGTGCACGTGTAGACGCAGCTTGTATCTTCACAAAGCACAAGAGCAGTCCTATAGCACTTCAAAGACTGACAGAATACTTAGGTGTTGAGCTTTCATGGGACAGACCTACTTCTTCAGCTCTGGAAAATTCTGGTAAATGAAAACTGAGCTGAAGAGATTTTAACAGAAAGCCAGAAAAATGAAATACAATAACGAATTTTTTATTTTATTTCATTTTTTTTGCCTTTCTGTTAAATTCTGAAAAATGTGAACTGAGATGAAGAGAATTTTCCGGATCTGAAGAAGTGGGTCTGTCCCATGAAAGCTCATCACCTAAGGAATTATCTTCAGTCTTTAAGTACTACAGGACTGCTTGTTCATTTTGTTAACATAGAACACGTTAACTCTTGCATAGATGTTGCCACCGCCTCCTAAGTTATGACGTGAGCTTGTGCCACTCTTCCTTTTTTTTTTTCTTTGCGTGTATTGCTGCTGCTGATGTCTCAAAATAGTGTGAAACTTGAATCCTCAATTCTTCCTGCATTATGCAACTTTTCCTTCCTTCTTTCTCCCCCCACAAGATCAGTAGGCCCAGAAAGAATGTAAGTCAGCATAGAATTTCAGGGAACATGTGGGATAGAAATTCCCTTGTGCCGCAGCTCTGCTGGGTACAGGGAAATTCACAGGGAGCTGGGGCTCATACCAACCATGTGGTGCTCTGACCTATCGCCTGGCAGCTCTGAGATCCACCACTGACATAGGCCCTTTGATGGAAATGTCACCAGGATAGGAACAGCACAGCAGAGTTCTGCCATGTCTCCTTCTAGACATAGACACATGCCTCCTGTGCTAGATGGAGAGCAAGGCAGCAGATACAGATCTGAACTACCACATTTGCACCCAGCAGAGCATTCCTGAACAAGAAAGCTTTCCTAGCACTGGTGTTGGCCACCTTTTCCTGAGCAGTGCTCAGGGGCTGCAGCGCTATAGAGAACCTGGCTCAGAATTTCTACTGTGCCAAGGCCAGAACTATTTTTTTAATGGGAGAATCCCTGTAAATTCTAAAGCCTACTTAGCTATTGTTTTAAAAACAGGACATTGGAACTCCGTGCAGTCTAAGTTCAGCTTCAGCCCATGTTTCTCCCTTCTCCTCTGCAAATGAGAGACTGCTTTTGTTTGGTTCTCCTTTGAAATTGAAGGTTCCTAGGAGTTAAATTCAGCACATTGTGTTTCTATCAGAATTGTTTTCCAGCCATATTACCAGTGTTTTGACAGCTCTGATGGGGAAAAACCCATAGCTGTCAGTCTGTTCAGTGAGTCCAAAACAGCCAGCCTTTGTCTTGTAATGTGTGGATTGGTCTAGTTTTGTAGGATGTGTGGGCACGTATCCTGCCCTGATCTGTGTTTGTAATACACCAATTACATTTATGGTACAGGGTAAATGTTCCACAACAACTGCGGAGAGCAATTTAAGTGGTCAGTGGATGATATTGTCCAGAATGTATAATCTTGTACATGCTTCCTTATTTCCTCTGATTATCGTGCCTGAAACTTGAACTTGTTCTCTGAATGCAGTGTTGGTACTGGCATCCATCCCAGGACTGTTTCAAGTTTGGCTGAGAACCGAGGTGTTGACAAGAATTGACATAAGTGGTTTTTTGTTTTGTTTTTGGGGTCTGAATCATCATTCCTTTTCCAGCAACTAAAGACTCATCATTGTGTCCAGGGATATGAAGGAAAGCACTGTCAGGAATAGGCTTGACCAAGCAGGGACATGCAAGTGGCATGCTTATTGGTCTTTTCCAGCTAAATTGTCTGTGAGGGAGAAATAGAAAGAAGCTTCATACTTATTTTTTTCTTAAAAAATAAAGGTCAGGCACAGGATTTCTCTCATGGTGTTTACTGAGTCCCAAGGGACTCTCCATTACAATTAAAGCTGCACTAAGTTGGGTGGTAAATATGTTAAATTTTTATACATGAAGAGTAACTCTTCAGGCTGACTTTTTAAACATGAGCATAATGGGCATGAGAACAAATGCACATGGCCAGGTAGCGTCAGCAGAGTTTGTCACTGATGTGTGCCAGTTTGCAAGCGGAGTTAGGGGTCTGAGAGCATAGGTGCCCAAATGAGATTTTCTTGGTGTACCTTTTGTGCTCATGTTTAAAACTTTGTTCTTGTAAAAAAACTACTGTAATTTCATTTTTAACTGCATGTGCCGCTCCAGGAAATCCACTTCTTATCACTACGTTTACAAAGAAAACAAAAATTCAGTACAGAAAAGACAGCAAGTTAGATACCACAATAAAGTTTCCCCTTGCAACCCAGCTTCTGACATTCCAGTTTTTTTGTGTTCCCCAGGTCGGATCCGTACGAGGAGGCAAAGCTCTGGAAGTACCACAAGTGTTAGCTCGACGCCTGCCGATACCCGAGGTCGCAGCCGCGCTAAAGTAGTTTCACAGTCCCAGCGTAAGAAGCTTTTCTTTTCAGGGAGGGCTAGGGGCTGTATTCATTAATATTATCTCTTACTTGTATTGTGGCAGTGCCTGAGGGTCCCAATCAGGGATGGGGCCCGTTTGTGCTAGGCACAACATGTACATATCACAGAAAGATGACCAACCCCAAAGAGCTCACAGTCCAAGTCATCACTGAAGAACAGACTTAAATACTTAAGTATAAAAATTATTGGTTTTCTGCTCATTGCACAGCACAACTGAGAAATTCCAGTCTTGTAGGTTTGTTGCTGTGTGTATCAGACTAAATAATATATATTAGACTTAAATCTGTAAAGTACCCCCTAGTGAGACATTCTCCTTTTATCTGCAGCCTTCTACTGTCTGTTGGGTTCCTGTTGGCTCAAGCTTCTCTACTGACATTATCTCATCTCCATATGCATTAAGTGTGAGCTACGTTAATGTGTGAAATGGCAGGGGCTGTTATCTCTCCTGCATAGCTTTAGGAAGGAAGGATGTGCTCTGTGCTCCACCTGGCATAGCCTGATTCTGAAGTTCTGGTTTCCTTGCATAGCATGGCTTGTCCATGTAGGGAGAGCAGAGTATCCGCCATGTGGATTGGAGAGGAGATTTTTGCCCGGGGGGAGCTCAGAAATATTTACATGGTTGGCATATGGAGAGCATGCTCCCAAGGAGAGAAGGTGCCTCTTGATAGACTGAAGATTGGGAGGGTGGAAAGAGGGCACTTAGTTATGCAGACTTGTCTTGCTTTGCAGCCTGACTGAAAAATGTCGGCTTTGTTCATGGGGTCCCTTTGCTGAATGTCAGGCTAGAGGGATGAGGGGGAACAGCTTGAAAGTCGTTAAGCTGGAGATGATTTTCAAAGAGAGAACCTCCCGTTTTGAACCCCCACACGAAAAGTGGTGATAGGTTTGGATTTGAATGCTTGAATCTAACACCACTTCAGTGGCTTTGGATCCATGTCCAGTCCATCCAGAAGTGGCTTTTTTCCCAACTCCAGTTCAGATGGAGCTGAAATATCTCAAGCAGGATTTCAGTTCAAGATGCTGGGGGTCTGATTGGAGCATCTGATCTCTCCAGGCTTCTCCCATTTGGTGCTGAAATCTCTCAGAAATCTTCAGGGCAGTCAAATCTAAACCAATCCCTAACCCTAGTCAGGAGTTAAAACCCAGCTCCAGCCTAACCCAGACCATCTGGATCCCAAAACCATCTCTTCATCTAAGTTCTGCATGAAAGAAACCCCGCAGGGAGCAATTGTAGTTAGATGCAGGGCCAATTTTTTCTGTGGCTCTCAGGTTAGGCTACCCTGTTACCTTTTTCAGAGTAACTCAGCTGTATGAAAGGAAGAGTTTCGTCCACCATAGATGATTGGCTTCACTCAAAGAAATTTATGAGGCTAGGGAAATGAAGTGGCAGTGGAAAAAGTGTGCACAAGCTGGGCCCAGCTATTTAACTGTACATTAACTCACTGTACTTTGCAGTGGCTCGGGAGCAACGTGTGTCTATATATAAATCAATTCACATTGTCTGTAACGTAATGCATGCTGAGCTCTGTATTGTCTTACTGTCTTTTAATCCACTTTTTGCCTGTCCTTTGGTCTGCTCTCATAACAAGGATCCAGATCAGCTAATCCTGCTGGTGGTAAGAACCATTTTCCATTTCTGACTCATTTTCTCATGTACTCTTTTGTTCCCAGTTGTTAATTATCTCCACATCTACTCTACTCCCCCTCCCCATCCTTTTACTCTCATGGGAGGGTGAGAAGCCATGTTCTTAAAATCAAAATGTCAGATTTGCTTTGTGATCACTTAGCTTGTCCATGCTAATTAAATGTGGTAAACCTATGTTCTGTGTTGTGAAGGGGGGTCCCTTTGTGAAGCTAATGTAGGAATTGCAAAGATGATCCTGTGATATAAGTCCCAGGTGCCAAAGAGTTCTGTATCATTTTGACCCCTTTGTAGTGGAATCACACCAGTGTAACTGGGTAGAGTATTTAGCCTTCCAAGTCCTGGATTAGTGTAAAAGAGAAGGTACATGTGATTAACAGCAGTCACAAACAGTCACAGCTTCAACGCACTCCCAGTAACCTATGTTGTAGTGGCAGCAGTGGTGGTCGGGGGGCGGGAAATGGGGAATGACCTGAGAGCTTCAGTTTTTGCAAAATGTCACCAGCAGAGAACAGGAAAGTCCAGGTAGGTTTATATTGTAACTCTGATGTCTGAAGTGGGTTCTATCAACTAGTAAAATTGTGTAAGTTTTTAAACTAAAGACTCCTCCAGATCAATTTGCTGTATCATCTCTTTTATGTGTCAATGAATCTTGTGGTGGAAATTATTAGAGTTGGGTGAACCTTTAAAAAAAACACCAGCCTATGAATATTGTTGAAAACGTTGTATTTTGTTTGACTCTTTTCACACCTTTCAGAGATACCTTCCCTGGCTAGCCTAGCAAATAAGTGTAGTAAGAGGAGAGCTCACAGCAACAGCCGATTTTCAAGGTCATTTTTGTACAGCTAAGAAACCAAAAAACCTAGTTCTTTTAAAATCTTTTTTTTGCTTATCTGTAAGCTAACGTGAAGGAGAACAAACTTTTTGAATTTTAAAATTTGAATATTTCCTCCAGGAACTTGATTCTGTGATTTTCTTAGACCAGATCAGGCAACATGCCATGGGAACCATGTGTCCAGTTAGAAATGCCAAATGCAGCTTGGATGTCAAATGTTCCTCACAGAATCCTAGAATCCCAGGGCTGGAAGGGACCTCAGAATAATGAACAGCCTGAATGCTCTGTGTGACTAAATCTTGGTCAGTAGGCTGTTTGCAGAGATCAGAGTCTAGAAAAAAGTGATCTGTTCATGGACAATTCACATACAGATTGAACCTCTCTAGCCCAGCACTTTCTCTGAAATCTGGCATGGTTTTAGTTAGCTGGCCAATAATTTACCAGGGGTGTGGTCAAGTGTCCTTTGGTCCCATGAAGTTTGTTTACATCCAGTAGTCCTGGCTCTCAGTGTTCTGTGCCGTTATTTAGCTGTAATTTATCTCTCAATGTAAGTATTGGAAGTGCTGGTGATGCTGCTAGACAATATGGCCCTCCCATGGTCTGGTAAATTTTCTCATTCGGCACCAGGCAGGTCCGAGATGTGCTAGACTACAGATATTTAACCTGTAGAAAAGAGCAGGCAGAATTGGTCAGCTATTGTTATTTGTTACATAGAGTTCATCCAGTTGCAAACTCAGAGTTGAGCAATTTAATTTCAGCCAGTCAAACACATCAACAATGTAAATATCTGTGGTTATGAGTGGTGGTGGACCTATCCACAGGGCTACTACATATGATTGGGTCATTTATCACCTTAATCTACTTGATTATATTGTTGAGATGGGGTTCGTAATTTTTCCCCAGTGGATTATTTTATTTAAAATTGGTTCTTTAGCTGCACTGGCTAGGCAGGCCGAATAGTACAAGCCCAATCGTTGAGTTGCATAGCCAAAGCCCACTGAAAGACTTCCATTAATTAAGCAGCTTTTGGATCAGTCACTTGGATGGTCTGTTCCAAAGGCTGCTAAGGTTAATGGGAGTCTTATTCCAACCTTGTTTAAAAATGCTTAAAATCCCTGTTTTGAATTCTCCTACAGATTTATCCTGCTTCCTTACTTCTGATTCTTTTCTAGCCGGCAGCCGGTCTAGTTCCCCTGGCAAGCTATTGGGAAGTGCGTATGGCGGACTGACCAGTGGAACATCCAGAGTCCCACCCGTGCCATCATCTGCAGAGAAACGCAGCAAGATTCCTCGAAGCCAGGGATGCAGCCGAGAGACAAGCCCCAGTAGAATAGGGCTAGGTAAGAATTCTCACCTGTGTGACCCCCCTCAACCAGCTTGCTCAAGGGAAGGTGAACAAGGAAACTGGCTGGCTCCATTTTACTATTGTGCGCTTTTTTCAATCCTTAAATTATGAAATTAATTTCAATGTGAAGAAACATTGTCAGTGATTCAGGTTTTTTAAAAAGTTGTTTTATTTTTCCATGTTGGTCTGTTTTCAGAGTAAGTCAAAAGTGTGTTTGGTGCCTTCTGTTGGAAATTGTGGCCTCATCTTGTATTGCTTCTGAGTCAGGAAGAAGAAAGCATTAAGTGAAGGAGAAAGAGTCCTTCAATGGTGGGCTCACACTTAAATAAAGCTGTATAGCTCAATCCTGCAAGGAGTTGAGCAACTTCTATGAAATGCTGAACACCCTCGACTGAAATCCCTGGGAACAGATTGAAGCCTGAGGGCACTGTGCAGGATTGAGACCTGAGTTTGAAAATGTGGCAATCTTAACAATTTATATGCCTCCCCTTATACATCCTGGAGTCTTTGATTCGACTGCGTTTTACTTTCACATGCTACATATGTTGCTCAAAGATATCTCTGTCTATGTGGTGATCCATTGGCTGTTTGTGGAAATGTACTGCATGCACTTTTATTTTCAAATTAACCAGCAGTCTCTCAAATTCGATTTCAATCAATTGAACAAGTATTGTTCCAGAGGGGTTCACAAACACTCTGTGAAAGCAGAAGTGAGTCTCTCTATATGCTCTTTGGACAAGCCAAAGCTATACTTACTGCCCTTATTAAGTTGGTATGAAATGCAGCTCAAGAAGGGTTAGGTGGGAAAAGAAATTCTTTGACATCTTTTTTCATTAAAAAGTCATATAATTTTACATAGCTTATACGAAGTTCTGCTAGTATGAACACTGTGAAATGGTAGCCTTGTTGAAGTAAATGAGTGTTTTTGCCATTGGCTTCAATAGGGGTAGGATTTCAGCCAGTGTATTTTAAATTTAAGTCCACACCTCAGCATGTTAGATGTCACCATAAAAGTACTCTTTATTTGCATTTCAGAGGTATGGCAATGATCTGAGGAGGTCTCTGTATAGGAGTATATTCCAAATTACCATTCATTAAGTTTACTTGTTGTTTATGGTAAATATTTTAGAAAATTCAGATGTCTTCTCCTTTGATGTCATCTGTTTTATTACTTAAGTATTAATATGGTGTGCTCTTTGGTTTAATTTTTTAAATATTCAACCTACCTCTTTATCTACTGGGGGTAACTATTCTACCGTCATTCTGCAAAATAGTATTGTCTGTTCATATGAAACAAACTGTCATGTTTCTTTTTATGCTGATAGTCCTTATTATCTCAAGTAACTTATTTTCTATATATCACTCTTGGGTTGCATACATTCAGGTAAATTATGGGAGCCTTGGATATGCAAATATAAAGTGGTTTTTTTTCCTCTCCTTCCAAATGGTAGTTAATGAACTCACAGGCCCAGTTTGCCATCAAAATCATGCAACTTCATCTCCACGGAGCTTTTAAGGGCTCAGCCTGAATACATCTGCTACAATAAATAAGGTAGTTTTTGAACTAAGTTGCCAGCTATACTGTCTCTTCGCTGTAGATCTTGGCTGAGGGCTGCTAAAGCAGGTTTTGCAGAGCCTTTGAGATGCCTCAGCTGCTGCAAAGGAGTCAACATAGAACTCAGAACTGTGTCCTTAATATCTACCTGAACTGTCATTTGTATAAGATTCAGGTGTTCTTGCATACCTTAGATGGACAACCAAGGAGATGAGTCAGATCCTATTGGTGGGGAACACCTGAGTCCACACTTTGGCTTCCCTAGGACTACCTGCATGAATAAGGCAAGCAGGGTTTGCGCACTGTTGCCATATACCTTTCTGATTAACTGAACTAACAGCATCCTCCTTATAACTGTTTAGATGAGGTGGAAAGTTTGCAATATACAGAATGGCACTGGAAAGCGTCCTTTGCATTGTATTGAGAGCACTCGAAGTCTCAGCAAAGGCTGGCCCACAATATATTAGGTGGCTAAGGTGAAGCATTTTTAGACAGCTCCACTTGCCCTGAGTCAAAATTGCAGACCCCACTATCTTTCCCTGCATCTGTCATCCCCTATCATTTTATCGCTCCCAGCTCTTTAGCTGTCCTTCATTTTGGAGCTTGTTTTCTGTCCACCTGGCTGCCTGCCTTATGGTCTGTACTTTTTGGAATGAGATGCTGAAGTCAAGCCTTCCGGCTGCCCGGTCTTCCTCACTGGATGATTTCTTCCTGAAGACAAGACTCCCCTCTGAATCATGACAACCCCTGAAATGTGGCATCCTGTACTGTCACTATTTGTCTTGTACCTAAAATGACCCCCTGTTCAAGGCAATCTAGAACTGCAAGATAAATCACTGGGGGTTAATGTCACTGTTCTGTGATCCTTCAGATCTTGTCACACTTTTCCATAAGTTTTGTATCTAAGTCCAGCAACTTACATTTTTCTGATTGTTTGGATAATGTGTCTAATGTATGACATCACATCTCAATATTCTGTTTCAGTTTGTAGCATCCAAGCATATAAATGCCTCATACTTCATGCAGGCTTTTAAATTCATAAAGAGAAAAAAATGAATGATACAAGTCACATGTTCTCCAGCGATTACATCTATTCCACTGAAAATATGTGCTAGGCTTAGGGAGTGTCGGGAGGAAGACTCACAGATGAAACAGGTCTTTGCCCACAAAAGCTTATGCTCCAGAATATCTGTTAGTCTATAAGGTGCTACAGGACTTCTCGTTGTTTTTGCAGATACAGACTAACAGGGCTATCCTTCTGGTACTTGACGGATGAAAGGTACATCTCATGAAAGTACTTCTGATAAATGAATACCTGGGCAGACTACATCCACATGAAGGCTGCCAAGATTTACATGCAAGCATGTGACCCAAGAGTGAACACTCTTGCTTTTAGAGAACTGTATGTCTCATGTAGATTTCAGTTGGGTGTTTCCCTTTCACCCATAGTTCACTCTTAAGCTTCCCATTCCTGCCATATATATTGTTTTTATTTGATGTCTGTATTTTTGGTCCTAATTTCATTCACTCCATAATTATCCACTTATTATAATACCACCGCACTACATCATTCATAACTTTCTTGGCTTATGAGCATGGTGGTGTTATAATCAAGCTGGTCTGTAGTTCGTCTTGTATATTCAACATCAGAGTTCAGACATCAGAACCATTAATTTATCAAAGGGATTAATGAGTTGGGTTTTGGAAAACTGGGAGTGATATGAGAAACTGGGAATCGGGCAACAGTTCCTATCTGAATTTCTCACTCTATATGGGAAAGGATTCTATTTTGTCCCGTACCTTTACATTTCAAGGGATACTTGGAAGAGTGATTGCCCCAGGATTTAAACAGTAACATAAAATCAGCTGATTTGCTCTGATTCTGTCCTTCTCCTCTCCAGTATTGTATTCTTCAGTAATAAGGGCTGCAAAAAATATTTAATTTATAACGACATTCCTTGATGATTCTACAGTAACGATCCCAGGGTGCTATTTTTTTCTACCACCACAGCTGTGCTTGCACTGTTCCTAGCCTCCCCTGTAAGTGAGCAGGCACTCCAAACATTTATAAGACTCTGCACTGTAAGGCATGCCTATGACGCGTTTTTTGCAAATATGAACATCTAGCTCTGTAGTGTGGATGGAGCTGACTGGCAAGAGAAGGTGACAGCACTAGGCTTGTTCATCTCAGCACATTAGCCATCCAGCTCAAAGCTGAAAGATCTGATTTTAGTCTAGGCACTGAGGAAAGATCCTGAAGAAACCGTCCAAACGACTCATTTAAAAATAGCTACTTTTGTTTCCAAAGGCTAATATAAGTTGAACCTCTCTCATCCGGTGCTATCAGGACTGATCAGTGCTGGACAAAAGAATTTGCCAAACCACAGGAAGTCAATATTGTCCAGCAGCATTACCAAAACTTTATGGGACCAGGGGAAACTTGTCCCCACCCATGATAAGTGGTTGTCTGGCTAACTAAAATCATGCTTTACTAGGGATGGTGCTGAGAGAGTTCCGGATTAGAGAGGTTCCAGATTAGAGAGGTTCATGCAGTACAGTGAAAAGAGACTGCACGGTTGTTAAATTATTCAAGATAAACTCAAGGCATTTAATTGTAATTCAGGTTCTCTTTGTTACATCTGCATGTGTGATACAAAGCATTCTCTTTTATGCAGAACTAATTTGTTGTGACTCAAGGGCATGTACTACCATATCAAAATAAAATAGAGTTTGCAAACTAATCTAGCTATAGTTTATGTGAGGCAGTTTTGCTGTTCAATTTTTATACTGCACTTAAATTATTCAAGAATTTACTCTTCTCTGATGGCTTAAGTAACCATCCAAGGGCCCAGTCCTGCTCTCCTTATTCAGGCTAAACTCCCACTGAAGTTAGTGGACCGGTTTTTGGTCTTGGTTACTGATCTCGGTACATCTTCAGACAGGTGACTGGATTATCAGTGTGCAAGAGATCAGAATTTGGCACACGTTTGGTTTGAGAAAGGAGTGCATGACAAGGACCTTTCTGAGGTATATTACTTCTTTTAGATATGTTTGGAAAATACAAATCAGGCAGCTTTTGGTAAAAGTACAGAAACCATTGAAATGCATGTTGTCTCAAAATTAAAACTGCTTTATAATTCTCTCTCTCCATAATATCTTCAGGGGGGAGTTCACCTCTGTAAATCTATACACCGCACTATCTTGTTTTCCCCAGGCATTTAAATCATGAGGAAACTACCTTTTAAAAATGCCAAAAATGCATAGAAATGGCTTTGTCTTTTGTGACAAATTCAAAAAAAAATTCTGATAATGTTACAAATGCTTCCCCCTTCTTCTAAAAGGCTGTTATTTTCTTGTAATTAAATATTTGCCCAGAAAGGTTTCTTCAAGTCTCTGCTGTTTTGCATACTTCTGCAGCATGCAAAATTCAGTCTCCCTTTTAAATGAAGGAAGATCTCCTGTTCTACTCAAATAACAAGCTCAGATTGCTTGAGAGACAAAATATACTGCCAGCCAGACATTCAGTGGTACTGAAATTTCAAGTTAAAGACAGAGCTCAGCATGTAACACAGTTGGTTTGTGAAAAGCCGGAGGTGGCTGTAGCCAATGATAATTACTAATGTAATCATTACCTTAACTAACAGAAATGTGACTTGACTTGATAAGCTGTCTGTCCTCATTAAACTTGTTCACCTTCTCTGAAACTCTCCATGCTGCATGCTAGCACGGAGCAGCCGTATCCCCCGACCCAGCATGAGTCAGGGGTGCAGCCGCGATACCAGCCGTGAGAGCAGTCGAGATACAAGCCCTGCTCGGGGCTTTCCTCCACTTGGTGAGTACATGTAGGCATTGCAGGTTTAAGCATCCATTTCCCTTCCTCAGTTCTGACTCTCTACTCAAGACACTGCCAGGTGGAATGAGCTTGTTTCCTTCCTCTGTCCACTTCCTTACACTCCCCCTTTCCAGCCCTGCTTCCTCCCTGTGCTCTTCTGCATGTTTCAACTCTGATTCTCAGTGTTTTCTTTTAATAGAAGGTCCCTTGATTCTGAACTCCTGCGATAATTTTGATTTCTTTAAGTCCATTTGTGCAGATTTCTGTGTTTCACCTAAAAAGACTGTTGTGGTGTTTTTTGATGGATAACTCTGAAAGCAGTCCGACCTGTCCAGCGCTATAAAGCCTATTGCAGAGTGACTTTAATTATAAACAAATAGATCTGAAAACTAGATGAAAAGAGAGAAACAGTAATTTCACTCTAAACTCCAGTTAAGAGATCAAAATTCTTTTTTATTTAAAGGTTCTGTACACTGCTGTCAGCCACCAATTTGTAAGTTGGACATGTCATTCTGACAAATTCTCTTCAAGTCAGAGCATTTAGCTCTCTGAAAGGTTGAGGACTGAAGCTAGCATGGTCATTCAATGTAAATGTACAGTACAAATATAAAATCTCACTATGGTTTATCGTTTGCGGACATTTTTGTTCTTCATTGGCCTGAAATGACAGGACAGTTAATGTTTCTGATCAAATGTCATATCATATCCAACAGACTACATCACCTGTTATACAAAAGATTTGGTTGTCATCTCAGGACGAAATACAGTTGATCTCTGAGGCATCTCCGTTTACTTACCAATTCTATAGCTCTGGGTCTGGTTTTCAAAGGGTGAATGTTGGGGGGGCGGAAATTATTTTAGATTCAGTTGGCAGTCTTGGTATATGCAGAAGCTGTAGGCTCTAGCTTTATAACTGGTGACAATGTATAACTGTAGTGGAGTATTATGTCAGTGGAACTGGGGTCCATAATTGAGCCTGATGTAACTTAATTTACAAATTGGAAGCAAGAGTTGCACAAGTAAATGAATGGAGTTATGTGGGGATTATACACTCCATTGAGACCAGGCAGGGATGTAAAGCAAGATAGGTGAAATGCTCCTCTTTGGTCCTCAACTCTGATTTTCTCTTCTGGTGTTTGTATAGTATGTGGTGATAGTCACTTCTGCCTCCACTGGACCAGACAATATGTTGGTGGTACACTCACAAGAACGCTGTTGAGAGCCATGAGGTAGTGTGAGTGTAACTGGGAGTTTGGCCCAAAGGGAAAGAGTTGTCTTTCTCTGCTGTTCACAGCAAAGCTTTTACACTGGGTGGGGGGTGTCAACAAGTGAAGAATGAACTGGGTTCCTGATCTGACTCTGGAGACAACCATGAAATCACTCTGTCTACAATCTTAATTGCTGGTGAGAAGTGGCAGAGCAGCTCCAGATTCCTGAGTTTGTGGAGGTAGCAAGTAGAAGGGATCACCTTTTGATTTATAAATGGAGCCAATTTGACATTGGAGCCAGGCAGAGATCACATAAGTAATGAAGTAGACAACATTTTTTTTAATTATGTTTCTGAACACCTTTATATCAACTCTAGATTATCCTGGTTTTTATAAATGTTCTGGATGAAAAATGCCTCGTTTCAACAGTGGCATTATGTTGATATTCATGTACACTGTGTTTTCCTTTCAGTGAAAGTATGTTAGCTGGCATCTCAAAAATACAGTAATGGAAATACTTCTATCGGGTCCTGTCTCACACAGGTTTTTATTTGAATCTCTGTTCTTTCTTACATACATTTCCATTTGTTTGTAACCCAACTCAAGTGCTACATGTATTATGGGAGCAGTGGTCTAAGGGGAAAAAAACTGGTTAACTATAATAAACTTTTCTCTTGGAAACAGCTGATCTGGGATTTCTCTGGGTATCCCAGATTCAGGGCTGGGCACCACAGGGGGACACTTGGAATGGGTACAGGGGCTGGAGTGCTGCTTTGTCAATCTGGAGGACAAAGACAGGTCTAGTGTAGCCCAAAGAGACGAGACTTTTAATAGCTGACAGGCTGTTCGTGTTATGAAGCTAACACCAACCAGGTTGGTAAGACTCCTTTCCTCTGGAGGTATGGATAGCACAGACACACCGCCTTAGGTGCCACATCGAGCACCCAAGTGTAGTTTTACACTTGTTAGTGAAGGTTACCTTGTACGCCCCTGGACTGTCCTGTGGTAACCCACTTTCCAGTCATAACACTAAAAACCTGATTCTTCTAGTGGTGGCACTGGGATCGGTGCAGATGTGTGTGTCTTCCTGCACTGAGCAGCTTGTAAGACTGGAGTTTATATCAGGAAGTCAGAAGATGAAGCTCCTGCAGTAACGTTGACTCGGCCATGTAGCTCAAGTATAGGTGTTTTGTATTCCTTTTTTTTTCTTAGGCCCTAATCCAACAGGAGGAACCATGCATGCACAAGGAGGGTCTGTCTGCTGATGTTTAATAACTGGCGATTTCACGGGTCCTTCAAGTGATATCAGTCCTCACTTGAATAAATGCAGGGAACATTGGTTTCTATTTGTTAGTGATTTCATTGCACACCCTGAGCACCTGATAGCCCATTGCAGTGAGAAACTTATTTTTTATTTATTTTTCTCATTTTTGTAGGCAATTTTAATGTTGCATTTAATTTTGCAACTAAATGGAAAAATTCTTTGAATTCTTGTAACGTGCCCTGCTGGCAGTTGTTTGTAATCTATAAATATACCTTGTTCAAATGTAGCTTGCTTCAGTTTATTAATAGTGACAATCAAAGAATAAAGCCTTCAATAGGACTGTTGTACTGACTAAGGACTACTCATATAGCAGAGTGCAGAATCAGGCCTATATTTTAGAGTTTTTGAGTTATGTGAGCGCAAGTTTGCTAGACCTGTGGGAAAATGCTCTCTCATTAAAAACACTTGCATAATTCAGAAATGGCTGAACATTTTTTTCCCCCCAACATTCCAAAACAAATCATCTTTGTGCTGAAAGTAAAAATAGGAAACTTCTGCTGTAAAGGCATTTGTCAAAGAAGTTATGAACCACTGAAAATCAGGAGCTAAAATGGAGGATGGAATGCAATCTTAACTGCAACCATTGCTACTATATAGAGGACTGTTACTATAACATTTTGCAGTGGTGTGTATATATACATACAGCACTCGTTCTCTGCGCATGCATAAATATGTATTATATAACCTATTTATATAAACAGAATAACTAACTATGTACCAAAGTGTTAAGGCGATATAACGGTCATAGCCACAATGGCTATGGTGTATATGTGAGTATTTATAAAACTAAAATCTTCAACAAAGAGCCCTGTGTAGTGGCTTATTTATTTCCCTGTATGACTCCTTACACTTTTGTGACAACTGATTCTACTCAGATTGGTCTTGTTGCTGACATTGTTTGTTGTACTTAGACCAGATCACTGGAATATTGTGACAAATATTTACAAGCACAATTTCTAATCATTCCTCTTGGCTTCGCTTTGCGATTTAGATTGATCATATCTAAATCCTGCGTGGGGTTAAATGTTCCCCATTCTCACACCAGCTGTTTTTAGGATCTGTGGTTCTGGAACATGACTGGCAGTACCCAGCCTTTGCTTGAACCATACACAGTTTGGTACTCTGAAAAATGATGTATTTGTTTGTCACACATTGTGTTTGTGGTTGTAGGGGAAAAGAGGAAGCTGCTTATGGAGCTCTTGCCTTGGGGTTTGCACTGTACTTGTTATGCATTCATACATGGTGGCATTTCCTTTCACTATAGAACACCCATATTGGTATTAATCGTGTGCATCCCTCTTGGACTGTGGCATTTTCTGTCTTGGGTACTTGTGTGTTTAATCCTGTGGGCATTGCCATTCCTTTTACTTGCAGCTTCTCGACGTCATTCCAGGTCCACTAGTGCTCTCTCCACTGCTGATTCTGTTGGGCAGTCAGGTGAACAAGTGCTAACTGCATGAATCTGCTTCTTAATATAGTCTTGTTTTACAACCATGTTAACATTTGTTGTCCATGCGTATCAGCCAGCACTTGGGCATGTGCCTTTCATCACCGTGGGGTTTTTGTTGAACATGTTTTTTTGTTATTTTAATTTATTGGACATTTTTAATTTTGTTTACGCACTTTTGGAACATCATGAACACTGTACAAACAAACAAAGGGTGATTCAAAACAGTCTTAATTCCACCCTGCAAATTGATCAGCCATGCAGCATGGGATAGGTTCCCCAGCAATGTTGAGCACTCACAACTCCCCTTTATTTCAGTGGGAGTTGCAAGAGCTTAAGATCAGACTCTTACTGGTCGGCTCCTGCAGGCTGCTGAGTATTTCCAAATTCAATCAAAGTCAGGGTCCAAACCTCATTCAGGTCATGGGAAAGATTCCCTTTAGAGTTCGTGTGCTTAGCTCAGGCCTTAATATTAAGATTTTAATAGGCTTAATCGTGAGGTTCTTACTCACATCTTATTCAAATAAAATTCCCATTGAATGTGAGCCAGATCCTCGATTTTGAGCACATGCAACTGCCTTTGAAATAAGTTGATTTCAGCAGGAGTTTTTCTTTTATAAGAGCTGGGTGAGGACTTCAAGATTCAGTGCACTGTGGATTTAGCTGGCAAGAACCGAGAGAGGATTGCAGATGTTAGCTCAATAGCACAACTGCAAACCTGTCCTTTACGTCAAGCAGCATAGCAGCATTAATAGCATTGTCAATTATTCAACTGTCCTCATTTTTGATAAGGTGTTTGAAATTATCCTTTATTTATAGAAACAAAATAATACTATACCAAATTTGAACTGACCTTGGTTGAATATATCAAGGTTGAGGTTGAATTAAATGCCTGTTACTTAACCCAAACCATTAGAACTGATTTTTTTTATTTAGCAATTCTATAAAAAATAATTCTAAGTTGAATTGTCTTTGACCTTTAGAATGTTATAGGCCACAGTTTAAATGTGATGTCTTTTATAGAATAATTGAAAAAACTGAAAAAATTAGATTTCACTGGAACGTAGGGTCAGTCTAGACTTTATGTTCATCTTCCACTGGTTATGAAAAATGCTGTTTTTAGTGCCTGTAAAATTACACTAAATAACCTCAAACACAGCAATAAATAAACTTTCTTCTTGAGATGACTAATGCCTGTGGGAATTGTGCCTGCAGATAGGTCTATATGTGGCCTGATTTTTTTTATCTTTTTCCTTCCCTTTTAAAAAATGAACTAAAGCTGAAATTTTCAAAGAAGCCTAAATAAATTTTGCTGTTGAGCACCACTGAATTTACTGGGAATGGAGTGTCTGTTTTCCTGGGTCACCTCTGAAAACCTCAGCCATCACTAACATGATTCCCAAATAGTAAATGGACCCACTAAATAGGATGAAAACAAGCAGCATAGACTTTTAAACTCTCTGTATCTTACTTGCATAAGAAGTCCACTGAATTCAGCTTACCTCTTGGAAGAGTAAGGTTCATCCTTAAGCAAGTTTCGGACAAACAATCCTGAAGTGTAGATGAGATATTTTACTAGTCTTTCAGTCTAACTAGAGTTCTTCAGTACACTTGAAAAATATGTGTCTGAAGTTGATATCATTATGGCTCCTTTCATATCACTGTTAAACATGGTTAATTGCCATTGAAATAAAAGGGAGCTTACATATTCAAAGACAACAAGATTGGTGGATTAAACTTTATTCATATTACAAAGCTGTAGACAGCTCCAGTCCTGCTCTGGGATATGGCCCCTTTGGCAGTGTCAAAGGTGGTCCTTGCAAATTACACTGTTTAATACGTGGTTTCTCTAGCCACTGCAGAGCAAGTGTTGTGGCTGAGGCAGTGGACGAAAAGATGCTGGCCATTCTGGGCCCACTGGTTTGCTGAATTGTACCAGTAGCCAGGCAAGTCCCCAGCCCAGAATTTAGGGAGATGCAGAAGCTTATATAGACCCCCTTTGATGCACGCCCCATTTCATTTCTGTACTTGAAGGATCAGAGTGTCAGGGTATTGAGGCCCAATGTGTTTTGGGGTATGTTATTCAGTGAGCATTAGAGCTCTATCTCAGAGATTCCAGCAGTACTTTTCAAGCAAGAGGTATGCCAGCATGCCACATTGTACTTATTCTGATTTGTTTGAAAAACAGCTCCCTTTTCTTCATGTTTATGCTGGGTAATGTCAACGGCCTTTACAACTGAATTATTTTGCCATTCTTTTGTTCATTAAAAACAGAAACTGTCTTCCCTTTTCTAATGCAACGCTAAATTAACTTGCAAACCAATGATACTCAAAGTGCTATGCAATGTTGCCAAGAGATCGAATTCTGCTCTCAATAACACCTGAGCAATCCTGCTTAAATCAGCCGGGTTTGCACAGATCTGACTTGAGACCACAATTTGCCTCAACCTCTTCTGTCTTTTTTATTATACCACTTATCCATCTGTGTTTATGAAAACACTCTTGTCTTTTTTGTACTCTTTCATAACATAAATCTATGTAGCAATACATTTAGTTTGTATTATGGATAATGCAGTGTCATCTCCTCTGCAGTCCTTCTAAAGGAGTGACAGATCTTTCCATTCTGGGAGGAAATTTCAATCAAGTATTTATAATGGTTGTGCAACTGAGTTCATTAAAAAAGGGGATAGTAATAAAGCATAGTAACAATGCATACAATTTTTGTTTCCTTTTAAAATGTCATGATTTGATTTCTTTTTGGCAGTAGTTTCAAAGAAATTTGGTTTTCCCCTTGTAATTTGTTTTCTAGAAAATGTGCTTGTTGTAAATTTGAAATGTTTAGTCTGGTAATACATCTCTAATGCCTAACTCCTAGTATCTTCCATCCACTTCTAAACATAAATAAACAATAAAGGTTTCATCTTATCACTTGAAAAAGTAAGTTTTTAATTTAAAAAAAAAAAACCTGAAAACCCTCCTATTTTCCCTTGGCTGGCCTAATCATGCAACCCTTTAATCAGACAAAAGTCAGATTTAATTCAACTTGGAGTGTTGCCTGAGTAATAACTACTATTTTGAGCCCTTGAGAGAGTAATTCAGATAGAACACAAATCATCCTTCCTTTTAGGGCAGTTATATTTCTGTCTAGTTCTGTGTATAACTATTAACACAGTTTTTCCTCTATCATTGATTGCAAGAGATTCCTGCACTGTAGAATTTAACATGTAATTATTAAGGCATTTAAACCAGCATCATTTTTTTATTTAACTGTTTACCCTGTTAAGTATTTACGCTCAGATAAACTTGCTATGTTTCTAATTGCTAGTAACTGGATCCCCAAGGTTCCCCATGCCCCCCTTCTTCTCCCCAAGACCCTGTCGCTGCCGTGCCTCTTCCCAATGCCCACCTGCCTCTTCCCCCAAGACCCTATCCCAGTTGCTTGCTTCTCTCCCTGTCCTGCTTTGTTGCCCACTGGATCATCTCAAGGAGCTGCCTGCAGGTAGGAAGTGTTCCAGCCGAGCAGGGGTTTTATGACCTGGCACCTTCTTGTCTCACAGTAGTGGGATCATAAACTCGCAGCAGCCCCTGCTCAGCTGGGACCACCTTCTGCCTGGTTCTTGTGCCATTTAGGATTGCCAGGTCCCTTTTATAACTGCATTTGCCAATCAAAAAACCAAGCACCTGGCAACCCGAAATGGCACAAAAGCTAAAAACCAGGCTGTCCAGGTAAAGCCAGGGTGAGTGGCAACCCTGGTCATACCCTTCATTTGGTTGCAAAAGAAAGACATTACATGCTGGTTTATGATATTCTGTTGAAGCCACATTTCTGCCCAGTGCAAATTTAATACAGTTCCTCCAAGAGCCATTTAACAGCAAAGGTGAAATTAGGACCACTTCTGAGCTGATCACCTAATAAATGTCTCTTTTTATATGCTACATATATTTCTTCCTCCCACCTGCAAGCAAAAAACCCACACCTAATGCTTAGTCAAGTCTTGAAACCTCATAAATAAGAGTCCATGCCTTTGATTTCAGTTAAAAGACTCTAGTGAGCAAGGGCTGCTTGAATGACAGTTGCAAAATCAGCACCTAATAGAATTAGTGAAAAATGGAGCTGTAAACCCGATTCTGTAAATCAATGAGAGATTTACAGTAGATTTGGATAAGAGCAGGATTGGGCCCCATATGTGTGGGACTCATGAAGCCAAAATAAAAACAGGAAAGAGTTAATTTAAAAAGAGAGAGGAAAATAAACAGAAAAATCGATTCCTTTCCCACCCATCTCCCAACTGGCAAACATGCCTATGAAAATCAAATGTGTTTCTGGTAGCTTAAGTACTGTAGTTTGTAGTTGTTTTGTTTTATCCGTCAGTCTGATACCATGGTATATAAAATAACATTGAATGAAATGGTCCTGTGGGTTCCCGAAGCCTTTCATGGGGCAGACACCTTATTAGGATTCCGAGTGAATGTGAATTCCCTGAACAATCTCTTTCAATGTTGTCTTTTGTGCAGACCGGTTTGGACTTGGCCAGCCAGGCAGGATGCCTGCTTCTGTGAATGCCATGCGAGTCCTGAGCACGAGCACAGATCTGGAGGCTGCTGTGGCTGATGCACTGGTAAGAGGGAAAAATACAAAATGCTCCCGACCCCAGAAAGTGGCTTAACGTTACCTGTACGTATGTTCTCCTCTTTTTTAAATAGCTGTTGTACATGTGCCAATGTCTGACTCTGTGGCAATGTTTGATAATCATGTTTGCATTTGGATGTATTGGTGCCAATGCTACTTTGGAAGTCGGTTAATCCTTAGCCTTTGTTATCCAACAAGCAGAGATGATCAATAGGTTAAATCAGCCATATATCTTTAATCTGATTTTTGAGGGGAGTGTCTGTGAGATGGCTGAGCAGTAGAGGGAATTTAGGATGCTCAGCACCTGGAAGGATTGGGGTCCTGAATAAACTCCACATAGTATATTGCATGGAGATGTTTTGGGAAGAACCCTGTCTGTGTTTTTTGGGAAGTGTGATTTACACCAGTGGCTCTACATATTTCTGGCACCTGGTGGAGTGCTTTGAATAGCTAATATCTTGGCTGATCTCTAGTTCATTATTAGTCACTCTGTAAAACTGCGTTTATTTACTCTGCCCCTAGAAGCAAATACAGTTTGTTTTGTATTGTATATCCTAGTCTCACTTGATTTGCTTTATCCCTGCTGAGTTCTTTCCCTTTGCAAACATTAGCCAAATTACCTGGCATCCTTGATTCTTATGGCAGTAAAAGTTCTCCTGTGGTACAATCCAGCAAACTTCTGCTGTTCATCCAGAAAGCATGTATTAAGTTTTGCTACATTTTGCTGGTTTTCCTCCATGCATTTTTCTAATTTTTCAAAGGCTGAGAATGAAAGCAGGAATCACTTTGTAGAGTAACCTGGTTACCATGGAAGTCCTGTGTGTTATATGGGGTAAATCAAGAGACCTGAGCTGTTGGGATGAAGAAAAGATGTAGGGTTTTCAAGCCTTTCCATGGTGCGGAGCACATCCCCATAGAAAGTGTGTTGCTTGGACTTCTCTTTCCCTATTTGCGATTCTGCGGCCCATCTCCCTTTTGGTTCACCAGTGCTCAGACAGTTTTCCTTCCCATCTGTGATCGCACAACAACTCCATCTCCTCAGACTGCTGGCATCTTCTCCACACATTTGAGAGCTGCTGATCTGATTCAAGATCTGCTTTCAGAAAACTTAAATTCAGTAGAATGTGGAACTCAGGTGTTAGAATGTAGGCTGTTCAATAGCCTTCAATAACTAAATAATTGTGTTTGTTAAGCAACTTAAATACTTTGTGGACCAAATTTTCATTTCAGTCCTGGAGGTTGAATGGCAGTAGAGTGACTCTGTATTTTCCTTAATTCACAGTGTACAGTATTCCCTGTACGTAATGTAGGGAAGTAGAGGGTAAGGAATACTGCTTATATTGTGGTAGCATCATCAAAGGTGATCCTGGAAAATTTTAAGGCAGTTCCTGTGTATCTTACTCTCTTTTTCTACTTGGAGGCTTCTGAGGTTTGAAGAGCATTAGGATAGAATATTCTCTTTCCAGAAGCTGTGGCTTTAAAATCTAGCTTGATCAGTATCTGAACTCATTTTGCTGCAGGGAATCCCATGGTTTCCCTCCTCCCCATTCTACTCTTCTCTCACATAGGCTTCTTTTAGACAATCCTTTCACAGCAGGCGCTTTACAAAGCCAGTTCTGGCTTTATTGGGGGAGAGATGTGCAATGTCAGGCTTCTATCCAACACCCCTGTGCACAGAAGGAGTAGTGTTTTCATTACATTAGAGAATGGGAGGTACTTTTCCAAAGATGGCTATCCCCCAATAATCAAGTTTGAGCAAAACAGTATAGGTCAATTTCTGACATCTAGTACACATATGTAGCTGCCCTTGAATCTTATGCTCATGTGTGAGAAAGCAGAAGAATTGGCCCAGGGAGGCAGACGGTCTGTCCAACTGGTCATATTTTTGAATCTGTGTACAGTGCAACTTGTTTCATCTGAAAATCCCAAACAACATGGGAAACATTTGAGTGAATGGGATTTCAGATGCAAGGGGAACTGGCTAGCTGGCTTTAAAGAGGCTGAGCTTTAAAAGGAGTATCCATGGTCTTTGTACTGTTACAGGAAAAGAAAAGACATGGTAGTTTGTTGGAGTGTGGTTAAAAGGAGCTATATCCTGGCATTAGAATCTCTGTTCAAGACACTGTAATGTGTTCCCTTTTTTAAGGGACATATGAGAGTTTCAAACATTGGTATTTAGTTTGAGCTGCTTTCCTGAGTGATAAAACACAGACCTAGCATGCATGGATCAACAGTTGTTAGAAGCCATTAGAAAAAGTATCATCTCGATCCCATACATTTTATGCAAGTAAATGCTTTAATGGAAAGTTTAGCTGCATGAGGAGTACAGCACAGAAAAGTAAAGGCTGACGTTTTATATCCATTTTTCTTTTCTTTTGCTCAATCAGTATTTTTTAATTTGCTAAGATGCATTTGCTGTACGTTTTTGTTGCAAGAACAATCCCTACATAAGCTTCTGACATAATTCTCTATGCTTTTTCCCACCCTTCAATATTTTCCTGCCTACAGCTGTTAGGAGACTCCAGGAGCAAGGTACTAGTGCTTTCTTGACTTTTTATTTCTACTTTCCACTTTTTTTTCCTGTTGCAACACCTCCCCACACTCCCCCCCCCAAAGCTGCAATCGAGATGATCCATTATGGCCCAACCCTGTAGTCCTAATGAAAGCAAAAATCTCACTGGCTTTGCCAATACAACTACAGGATTGGGCCATTAAAGGAGTTTTGTAGATAACCTCTAAGAATATAGGTGACCTTTTCTGTTATGTTTTATAGTCAATCGTATCCTGTTAAGGTTTGTTCTCATTTATTTCACAGGGCTAAATTTGGCAGTGTCATTATTATGCTGATATTTCTCACTAAGTGTTGAGACTGGAATTTTCTAAGGTGCATAGGGAAATTAGGCACCCCAGAGCTACTGAAATGAATGGGATTTGGATGTCTGAATCCCCTAGAAGTGCTTGAAAACTCTAGCCCAAATTATGGTAAAGCCACATAAACCTGGAGTAACGTCACTGACTGCTGTGGAATTACTGTCGGTGCACATCAGCAAATGACAGAGCAGAAATGGTCCTTTAACTCTTTTCTCCTTTTCTCTCTCATTCCTATTCCATCAGAATGTTTATTGGGAGAATCAGCTTCCCGTTTAATGAATTTGCTTGATTTCAAAACTGTATTGTCAATTAATCTCTAACCAAGGAAATGTCCACTATTTTCAATAAAAGCAACACATTATTTCCTCAGCTACTAGCTAACGTTTCTATTGGATCATTTGATGTGGTTTGTTGGAGCATCCGTTGCTTAAATTCCCTTCCAAACCAATGGGACTCTTCTTGCTAGAGTGGATAAGGGAAACAGGGCAGTACCACTATAGCTTCAGGCCACCTTCACTGGCCCTATATTCAGAACCTCTTTTCCCCATGCTTTAATACAACCATAAACAGTTTAGTAAGTGCGCTTTTTTTTCCTCCCTCCAGAAAAAGCCAGTAAGAAGAAGATATGAGCCATATGGGATGTATTCAGATGATGACGCTAACAGTGACGCATCGAGTGCTTGTTCTGAGCGCTCATACGGCTCTAGAAATGGAGGCATTCCACACTATCTACGACAAACTGAAGATGTGGCTGAGGTCCTAAACCACTGTGCTAGTTCCAACTGGTCTGAAAGAAAAGAAGGGCTCATAGGCCTGCAGAATTTATTGAAGAGCCAGAGGACACTGAGGTGATCTTCCTAGCTTTGCAATGGTGGTCATTAGTGTTGGGTTCTTATGGTACAGCCAGAATTCACTATTTTTTGTCTCCTCTTGTGCTGACACATACTGCCTTTTGTAGGCCCAGGGTTATATGTACATTGTCACTGTGAGCAGACCTGGTCAACAGACACATGCTAGCTCCGCTCAAGCCAGTGCATGAAAGAGAGCAGTGTGGAACTGAAGAGGGATGGTGGCTCAAATTAGAACCCAGAGACCAAGCCCACTTGACCCTCTGGGCCCAAACTCGAATGGCTGACCCAAGCTGTCACATCTCCCACAGCATCCATACAGCTATCTGCAGCATGCTGGCTCAACAGAGCTAGTGTGACTCTGTCTACCAGGTTTCTACCATTGCCACTTCCTTGGTGGTGGCAATGTTAGAGCAGTAGAATAGACAGGGTATGAGCTCATTAAATTTTTTATTCAGCTTGCCCGCCATCTCCTTGAGCACGCTGCTGTCTGTGCCATGGTGAGAGATTTCTTGCCAAAATGCTAATGTTCAGACAAACAGTGTGTGCTACAGTTTTCACATGACTTACGTAGTTTACCTGCATACCCCATGTATATGCATTTGATAGCAAACAACTCATCCCAGTTTATCGGCTTTTCAGTGAATCAATGGTTCATATTAAATATGGGGTCAAGGCATGCTGGGAATGCTAGATAAAATTATTCATTAATGTTTATCTGTTGCTCTAGAGGAAATTGTGTTTGACCCTCATATAGACAATGTAGCTTATCATGGGGTAGAAGAATTTGTATTTTTAAAAACTGTGTGGTTTTTTTGATTGACAAAAATTGTGTTGAAGGTGAAAGTCTCCGTAAGCAAGTTGTTTGCATGTGGCTTTTAATGGACCTGTTACTTGAAAAGAACTTTCATTTAAAAAAAAATCTGCTCTTTACAATATTTGTAAACAAGTGCTTTAAGTGTGTTACAAAATGGCAGTTGCCTTGATAATTACACAACCTTAGCTAGGTAGCAGAGTAAATATTTCATTTAAGGTTCTCTTTTCAGTTGCTTGGTTTTTTTGTCTTATCAAGCTAAGTAAAAATGCGTTTAAGAACAGTGATGTGTTCTGACTGACAATAGAGAGGGTGGAAAAATGCTCTTCTGCCATTTGAAAACAAAAAAGCAGTCCAGTAGCACTTTAAAGACTAACGAAATAATTTATTAAGTTATGAGCTTTCGTGGACAGATCCACTTCTTCAGATCATAGCCATACCAAAACTGCTCATCACCTAATAAATAATTTTGTTAGTCTTTAAAGTGCTACTGGACTGCTTTTTTGTTTTGATAGTATATAGAGTAGCACAGCTATCTCTCTGTTACTTTTTGCCATTTGAGAAAGACTTTCCTATCACTTTAGCACATGGGTGTCCAACCTTTTGGCTTGCCTGGGCCGCATTGAGTGAAGAGGAATTGTCTTGGGCCGCATATAAAATAAATAATATAGTTAATGTATATAAATCACATAATAATGTTAAAAGTTTACGATCTTGTGGGGCCGCATTACTAGCTGTCCAGGGCCGCGGGTTGGACACGCCTGCTTTAGCACCTTATTAGGAGTTCCTAGAAGGTTTACATATGGAGACATACACTCATGCATACAGATGCAGCTTTCGTGGTGTGATAAAAAAACATTTTTAGTTCACCCTTTTGTCAGGGTTTTAAAATATGCTTCCCCATGTATACACTGTTTTGTGGCATACCGTAACACAATGGCCCTCAGTCTTTCCAGACTACAATACCTCTTTAAGGAGTCTGATTTTTGTCTCGAGTGCCCCAGGTCTCACCTCTCTTAAAAACTACTAAATACTGTACGCATATTTCAGCCACAGAGCATTAGCCCCTGTTAGTCTATACTGTCACAAAACAAAAAAGCAGTCCTGCAGCACTTTAAAGATTAACAAAATGATTTATTAGGTGGGACAGACCCATTTCTTCAGATCTGGAAGAATTGACACATTTCAGTGGGAGAAATGTTTTGAAGCCAAAGCCCGACTGTCCTGGGCTGAAGCCTGTATCTTAGCTTTGTGGGGCCCCAGGTTCACCTTGCCCCCTGCTAATGCTGGCCCTGCACTTGTGACAACCCCTCTGGCCCCACCCCCGAAGGGTTCACAACCACCAGGTTGAGAAACAATGATCCAGATGGTTGAGTGCCCCTGGAAGATCCCTGCCTATGCTCTGGGGTATGCATATCCTAGGCTGAAAAACAATGGATATAGTCAAAACAAAAAGCAGTCAAGTAGCACTTTAAAGACTAGCAAAATAGTTTATTAGGTGAGCTTTCGTGGAACAGACCCCCTTCTTCATACCATAGCCAGACCAGAACAGACCAGGTCTGAAGAAGTGGGTCTGTTCCACGAAAGCTCACCTAATAAACTATTTTGCTAGTCTTTAAAGTGCTACTTGACTGCTTTTTGTTTTGATAGTGTATAGACTAGCACGGCTTCCTCTCTGTTACTAATGGACATAGTGTGTTTTTAATAAGGATCTGATGATGGTCCATTCTCACCACACTTAAGTGTGAAAGAAGGTAGGCTACAATTCTGATTTTTGATGCCTGTGTATATGGGGACAGTGAGAATCCAAAGTGAGAAGACTCTGGGAACACTAGTTGATAGGGATTCCTTGGTTATATAGCTCTTGCAGAACATTATTGTTCTTAGTTCTAGTGGCTTGCAATATATCGAACTGTGCTACTGCCACTGTTCCCTTAGCTAGAAGGACTTTCCTGGGTCTGATCCTGGATTAGATGTTATAAACCAGTACTAGGGCTTCCACCATCTCAGGTTTAAATATTGTATTGCATTTTTAATATTTTACATTATTTCTGGCTTTGCTGATGTTTAAATTTGCCCCTACTTCAGAATTTTATTCTCTCCAGAGTAGTTCAGGCCGTTTCTTAGATTAAGGTGGTGCCTGCTTGAGTATTAGCTTGCTAAACCCAAGGTTGTGAGTTCAATCCTTGAGGAGGCCATTTAAGGATCAGGGCCAATCCCACAGCTGGGGCTGCCAAGGTGCGGGTACTCAGTACAGGCAAGTACTGCACGAAAATATCACTGCTTACAATACAGTTATGTGGGTGACGATCCCTCCTATTATTTGTACATAAGCTCTCATTTAAAAACCACACAGTAACTACAGACTACTAGTGTACCCTGGCCTGTTTTTGAGGTTTGTTTGTGCTTTTATCTGTGTGGCTGGAGGTCAATGGACAAAACTCTTTTTGTGGAGAAAGGAAGCCTATAATCCTGAACTCTAGGTCTGTGAAGATGAACTCTGCATTCACCCATTCCCTCTGATTTGAGAGGATACTACAGCATTGCCAAAAATGAACAAACAAACCCAGCATTGCGCTTATTCTGAGGTCCTTTGTTTGTTTTCACTTAGTTTTTAATCAAGCAAAATTTTCATGGGCTCCGCTGGTGTTTTTGCCTGAGTGAGAAAAACCAGTAAGGGCCTTAGGATTTGTCAATATATTATTTGCGGCATTTGAGATGGAGTTTTAGCACTTAAAATGTTATGTAACTTGCCTCTATCTAAGTATGGACCCATGCACAATTCTGCCCATAAAGAACTCCATCTGCCCTTTCTGTTGTTCACCGTTTGCTTATGCCGACTGTTCCTGGCTGCTAGGAGCCATCCCACAGTGCCCCCATTAAAAGTACAACTAATACAAGTGTTCCTGGGGCAGACACACATCTCTGATACAGAAGAGCAAAGTGTATGCCCCCAGAAGCAATGTGATTACTGCAGTAGCTGTATGCTGAGGCTGCTCAAGTAGCCCTCATTTAAAAGACCAGATCTCCATCTTTTTTCAACTGTCAATCTAGTCTGCTCTGTTGTGAACAAAAGATTTAGCGTTTAATATTATGTTTTGTTGTGTGTTTTAGCCGAGTTGAGTTAAAACGGCTGTGTGAGATCTTTACGCGCATGTTTGCTGACCCTCACAGTAAGGTAATGCCTTTTTGGCTTACTCTTTTTCATTATGGTGTCTACAGTTCTGTCATCGTGATCTGGGTGGTTGTTTTTTTTACCTGTGACCTCTGCTGGATAGAATCTGCACCAATTACATGTATGTTACAGACTCTCCCATTAGTTCAGGCGGTAGCATTCTGTTCTTTTGGAGCTCAGTCCTGCCCCAGGAGTTGGATGCTCCCACCCCTTTCCAGGCACTTACCTTTCAGAATCCCAACAGTGGAAGAGAAGGATCTGGATTTTATTTCTGTTCCTGTGGCAAGTGGCAATGATATGCAACATGATGACATCTGTGAATACTGAAAAGGCCACAGTTTCGTTACTATATGAATTATCATTTATATGTACTAGGCAGCAGTCTGGAAACTCTGCTGGCTGACTTTTTGTTTTTTGTTTTTTTTTAAATTTACATGCAAAACAATGTTGATCATATGAGCACTTCACCATCTTTCTAAGCAGTGGGACAAGAACATCTCTCTATAGATTTACCAATCTTTCCTTCTCTAAAGTGTCTGTCCCTCCCTCCCCTGGAAGGTACTCAAGACACAACGCCCCTCTGACTCTGGCATTCTGTCCATGCAAGCAGGGACAGGAAGTGTCAGATCAGAGGAGTGTGTATCATAGATTAGGGTTAGAATATACTTCAGAACATCATCTCGTCCAACCCCCTGCTCAAAAGCAGGAGCAACCCCAAATAAAATCAACCCAGCCAGAGCTTTGTCAAGCCTGTCCTTAAAAACCTCTCAGGATGGGGAGTCCACTAGCCCCTCGGGAAACCCATTGCAGTGCTTCACCTAGTGAAGTAGCTTTTCCTGATGTCCCACCTAGACTTCCTACTCTGCAACTTAAAACCATTGCTGCTTGTTCTGTCATCTGCCAGCACTGACAGTAGCCTGCTCCATCCTCTTTGGAACCCCCCTTTCAAGTAGTTGAAGACGTCTATCAAATCCCCCCTCCGTTTTTTTCTGAAAAATGTAATACTGCTTTGGACAGATCTCCTCACTGGGGAACCTGGGATGTGTTGTGCCCAGAAGGTTAGACATTTATATAGCTGATGAGACCATCCACAGTTATATTTGAACGGATTAAAAGTAATAGTTAGATTAATAAACCCTAGTGCTTGAGGGCATGTAGCAACTGATGGGGTCAGGTGCAGACTTCCTGTATGAAGAGGTTATTCCATATGTGCCTACTGCAGATCTTCCTTTGGTGCATCTCTTATGGCCACCATTAGGGACAGGATACTACACTAGATGGGATCACTGGTTTGCTGTGGTCTGGCAGTTCCCATGCAAGAGAGCTCAACGCTTCGGCTTGTAAATTTCTCTCTGATGTAGCATTACTAGTGTCAGGTGTGATTGTGTTTGCAACTTGTGAAAAGTTAGATTGTTCTACACTAAACCAAATTCTTCTGTTACATTGGTATAAATAGTCAACTTTATTGTCTTAGTAGATTTCATTGCAATTTGACTTTATGACACACATTTATTATTAGGGGAGTTACTCCAGATTTACACCAGTGCAACTGAGGTCAAAATTTTGTCCACAGCTACTAATTAGGGGGTTCGTCCATGTTGAATACATGTAGCATTTAGGCAGGCTTGTCAGATTGAGCCACAGGTATTACAATGAATTAGGGAAGGTGGAAAAAAGAACTAACAGGGAAATTTTTCATATTATAAATTCATAAAGGGATATATGCAGACGACAACTAAAATACCTAATCCTGCTATACTTACTCATTTGAATATACCTTTTGGCTTTAAGTTCCTATTCATATGAGTAAGGAGAATGGTTTTAGTCCAAGATGCATGATATTTAAAATCTATGATGAAAAAAGAGAGATTAAAAGTTTTTATAAGCCATTTATGAATCCACTGAAAATTGCACCAGAGCAGTCAGCATTGATTTACTCTGTGTACTAACGAGTGGTTTGTTTTATTGCATGGCCTGCTTTGCGGTGGAACTCACATCAGAGAGTAAGTGTATTCTTTCCCTTTTCCTAATCTCTTTAGTGTGACATTTTAATATGGCACATCCTGGATGTTTGATGTCAGTAATGTCTAGTGCTGACAGTTCACTGAGAACATCCATACGTAAAGGTGTCTATAACAAAATCATTCTGAAATGCAGATTTTTGTAGACGTTCTCTTGTGCTAAATTCTGATTAAATACATAATTTCCCCCTTTTTTAAAAAAAAATGGCATTTATTTGCAGGTTTTCAGCATGTTCCTAGAAACCTTGGTAGATTTCATCATCATTCACAAGGACGATTTGCAAGATTGGCTCTTTGTTCTTCTGACGCAGTTGCTTAAGAAAATGGGAGCAGATTTGCTGGGATCTGTGCAGGCAAAAGTTCAGAAAGCTCTGGATGTAACGAGGTATGATGTGCAAATGTTCTAGGGATGCTTTAATCTGTCACCTGTCATGCACCTCCTAGACTCTGTTTGTGGATGGACAATGTTTCAGAAACACAGCATCACCGCACTTGGTTTCCAGAGATGGACCAGATTCAGCCTGTGTCAACCTGTACTACGCTCACAGAGAAGTTAGTCTGGATGTTCGCCAGTGTAAAAAAGCAAAGTCCCCAAAATCAGGTTTAAATAATTGGCCATATTTCCTCTTAACTGCACTAATTTTATGTTATTTAACTCTATTCATTTCAGTGGAGTTATTTCTGATTTACATTCACACAGATATGAGTAGAATAATTTCTCATATGTTTAAAAATAGGTAGAGACCACCTTTTTGTTCTGTATTTGTACAGCACCTAGCACAATGGGGCCTTGGTCCCTCATGAAAGCTCCTACATGCTATGGTAATATACTTGAACCTCTGTATTCCGGGCATATCTAATCAGGAACACCGTGGTTGGAGGTGCTGCCACTCCTCTTCCCCCTACCCCTCACCCAGGAGAACAGCAGCACCCCAATTCACTTTCCCTGGCATGGAAAACCACATGTGCCCCCCTGGCATGAGACGCTAGGTAAGTGCCCCATTCCCCCTCATGCCCAGACCCTGCAGTGTCTACATGACCTGATAGAATTCTTTAATTTGGCATACCATGTTTGCTAGGTTTGCCAGATTAAAGAGGTTCAAATGATAATACAAGCAAATATACTTACCTTTCTGTTAGCACTTTAGGCTATTAAAAGCAAAAGCACACTGATCTTTCTTTGTGGTCACACTCAGTGTTTGTTGCTGTTTTTCATTTCTCCCAACTTGGATGATGAAAGGTGCATTATTATGAAGTGCTGAGCTTCTTAAACTTGTTCATGAACATCTAGCAAGTCAGTTTAAATGTATTAAAATGTGCCGCCTCTAATAATTGTGGGTTTGTTTTTCTCTCTGAACAGGGATTCTTTTCCATTTGATCAGCAGTTCAACATTTTGATGAGATTTATTGTAGATCAGACTCAAACACCAAACCTCAAGGTAAGCAACGGAAACCTTGGCATTGCAGCATAAACACTGTCCCTTTAAATCTCAGGGTGTATTTTAAAACACTTCATCGTATGTGAGTAGCTAATATTCACAGGCAAGATGACCAAGTGCAGAAGAGCCAGATTCTAAAAGGTATTTAGTCACCCAAAGATGCAGCTGGGCACCTAGTGGGGTTCTAATGGACTGTGGTGCCTAATTCCCATTGAAATCAAAGCATTTTTGAAAATCTCAGTAGGAAATCAGCAGTGCTTTGGTTACCTTAATGCTGAAGGAATTTTGGTAATGGAGTCTGTTCTTGTAAGTCATGTAAGTGCTTTAAAAATTCATTCAGGAGTAGTATCAACCTGTTAAGGTCCCGACACTGAAGGAAGGTGGCAGTTTCTAGGAGCTTTGATAGGAAAGCATTTTCCTGGCAGATGGATCTTGTTAATTACAAAAAATATAAATGGGTCTCTTTCATACAGAGATGGCTGTGGTCTGGAGCATGGGTGCACGTCTGGAGCATGGGTGCACAAAGCTGGGGGAGGGCCCTTTTGGGCAGGGCATGAAATTTTATGAGGGGGGCTCAGCACAATCAGCTGCTTGGTCTCGGGCTCCTCCATCTCATTGAAAATGCAGAAATATATTAATGTTTTTATGTATGTGTATTCACATTTGTATACCAATTAATAAAATCTTTACGTTCTACACATTTATTTTCTAACCATCGAAATTTCTGTTGGTTTGAAGTACATTTGATTGGGGGTGGGGCGCTGCTAATTGCAGGGATGAAAAGTGGAGCCCCGACATAAAAAAGTTGCTTTCCCCTGATCTGGAGGAGATATATTGAACCTGAGATTTGTTTTGTTTACAGGGGTCTTGTCCATACTACCACAGGCTGTCAACCTAAGTTACAAAACTTCAGCTGTTGAATAGGAACAGAGAGATAGCCGTGTTAGTCTATATACTATCCAAACAAACTAAAAGACAGAGTTCTGTCGAGAATTTGTCGACAGAATGCTTTAAGTGCCCTTCTTTTGTTTTCTAGATGCATGTATAAGGTCTCTTATGCAAGAGGCAGAATGCTGTTGCCATAAGTAGGAACTCAGGGCCTACTGGAAACCCAGCCTGGACCCTTTAAAAAAAAAACAAAAAAGACAGGAGTCCAAAGTTTTTCCCAGATGGAAAATGCTTCCATATAGATGTTATTGCTAGACTGCAGCTGCCCCAGCAGTCAGTAGAGGAGCAAGAGGGTTCTTTTTTGGTTCTGAAACATGACACACGGCTACTATGGAATTCTATAGATCCTCAAGTAAATTCAAAAGGGTTTTAGACTATTTTCTGTAAAACCCTATCATTTAAATTCTATAGGAGTTTTCCATAAAGGTATGTATATCTTGTAACAGATTTTCAGAAGGGTGCTCTGTCTTCATTAGTCATAAACACTAGTATAGGCCTGTCCAGTGAACTACAAGATTGTCCAATTAGTATTTCTTTTTCACTCTAGCTTATTACAGAGCAGAGCTTGCAAGTGCTTTATTTGGCACAGGTTATTTCTGAGAGAGATCCACCCTCCATCATCTCATCAACAAAAGATGACAATATCCTTTTACATTTCTCAGGTGAAAGTTGCAATCCTGAAGTACATCGAGTCCTTGGCAAGACAGATGGACCCAACGGACTTTGTGAACTCCAGTGAGAACAGACTTGCTGTATCTAGAATCATAACTTGGACAACAGAACCAAAGAGCTCAGATGTAAGAAAGGTAGGTTAGAACAATAAGTTTTTGCAAGTGGGACTGTTACTCTGCATGGGTCTGAAGACAATTAAAAATTGCGTGGTTAGGTGCTTTCTTAAGTTTGTTTGTTTTACTTCCCCTATATATAGTTCTTAATATTAATTAATTAAAATATTTTCAAAGTGTTGTGTTAGCTTTATGTCTATTATGTAACCATTGACATAAAAACAAAACCTTTGACGTTTTGGAATTACGTAAGTGTAATGAAACAAAACAAAGTATTTATTCATGCCACACGCAGTCAACCTGTGGAACTCATTGCTGCAGGATGTTGTGAAGGCTGAAAGCTAACAGGTTTAAAAAAAGAATTTGATAACTTCATGGAAGGTAGGTCCGTCAGTGGCTGTTATCCAAGCTGGTCAGGGATTTATCACCATGCTCTGTGTAGCCCTATATGTCCAACAGCTGGATGCTGGGACTGGACTGCAGGGGATGAATGGATCACTCATAATTACCCTGTTCTTTTAATTTCCTCTGAAGCAGCTGGCATTGCATACTGTCCAAGACATCATATTAGTCTAGATAGACTATTGGACTAACTCAGTATGGCCCTTCTAGGGTGTTTTGAAATATCTTTGTCCATATTTTCCTCCATACAAAATGAGGAATTATTCACCATTACAATACAAAGAGAAAGTAGGTTGATCAAGTGTGTATTTTGGTAGGCAGTTGGAGCCACATTGGAAGTAATTTCTTTTGGTCATTTAGCTACAGATCAAATGTTCTGTACATGATGTGCTTCAAAAGAAATCTGATATAATCTCTGAGGTATGGTATTTAAAAATATCGCTAAAGTGGTGAGTACCTTCAGCTCCTATTAAAGGTGGTTGGTTTGTCTTAGCTAGAAAAAGCTGTCAAGTTTTTAGATCAGATTTATCTAATACGAGCTAAGTTGATGCTTTTTCATAACAACAGATGAACTAACATTGAGCTAACAGCGTCACCCTGAATCTGCACTAGGAAAAAGGTAAAGTTTAGATTGCATTTAGCTAATATGTTGGTGAAACAGCTGAAATGAAGGGCACTTTTCTGAGTTAAGACAAATCCAATGGAAGTTTCAGGGTGTTTAGCAGTTCGTCACAATAGACCCTTAAAGTAAGATGAAGGTCCCCAGAAAGACACAGAAGAACAAAAGATACCAGAAATTTCACCAGTAAAATGTGCAGAGTCTTAATTGTTTGAATGTTTCACGTCGTATTAATGCCAAAATAAGATGTTTGCATTTCAGAACTCAAGTAAAAAGGGGTACTGTTGCTTATAAATAAGCAAATTCTTATGGTGAATGGTTACTTCTTATGATGCATGACTTAATATGTATTAAAAATATTCCTTGAGTATCAAAGGGTACTGCAAATGCATCAGAGCTCGTTGATATCGGCCAGGCATCTCCAAAGGAATCTTTCACCTGCATGTTATACACATTCTAGCACAAGCTGGTGAGATCTAGAGAAACATTTTTGTGCTCTGTTGAGAGGCAGTCCCCCTCAGGGCTTATTCACAGAAGTGCTAGCTTCAGCAGAACAGTTCCTGCCTTGGGTAGCAGCTTTGATAACTTCAAACCTCAGAGTAGATCCAAATCCATCTGGAATATGCATTTCCATTTTAAATCAAAAAGAATTAAATGAAAAATGAAATTTCATGCTTGATCTCTAGGCTTCAGAAGAACCCCAGGCATTTCAGTCTGACCAACTTACTGCTTGGCAAAGTGTGTTGAGAGAGAGTGCGTGTGTTTGTGCTGGAGTGAATTATTTGGTAGCTCAGTAAAGCTCTGTTTAACTATTAGAAATGTGGCTTGAAAGGTGAAAGACAAAATCTACAGGGACTGTACAGCTGAAAAAAAAATGTTTCCACGGTTAGGTGTCGTCGTTGCTGCATGCAAAATTAAATGAAGAGCTGCTGTAAATTTGGGTACATAGGACAATCAGATTCCAGTATTGTTAAGAAGTTTGGTCATTGTATATTTGGAGTGTCCATTTATAGCTTCGTTTACTGCAGAGATCTGGCTACTTCTATCTAAACAGCTACTAATTGTCACGCTGCCTTGGAGGCTGATCTGAGATTACTGAATCTGTTTTGTTAAAGTCCATATGAGGCTAATACTCTTAGCTGAAAAAGCTTTATTGTAGGTTATTCAGTTAAACCAAAACATTAATTTGTTACTAAAAGTGAGCAGAGTGCACGTGTAATCCATCCCTTAATTTGTCAGCAACAGAGGTGGACAAAGTACCCAAATTGTTACATGTGTGTCTCTTCATGTGGGTGCATATGTGCTTTTACTCAAGTAGTTTTCCAGGGATGCACTTTTACTCAAGTAACTTTTTGGATTCTTTTTCCACCTCTGATCAGCTGTAACGATGGTTTTATAGATGGATAAGTAAGAGCCAGATGTCAGGAGGCACACCATGCAAGCTGTGGACATGACATGAGTTAGCAGCAGCAAATGGTTGATGTAGAATTATAAGCCCTTGTCTCTGGCAAGCTTGCAATCAATAAAGTTGTTCAGTTCATTATTGTATAATGAATTTAATGATCACAGGCCAGTTTAAACAGCCAAAATTTGCTCTGAAGAACCCACATTAAAAACATGTTTTGTGGCGAATGTGGAATAAAGAATCCATTCCCAAACATTTGCATCACAATTCTTTGTTTATATTCCAGAAGAACCTGAAGGAAAAGTTTTCTCTCTTAGTGAATTTAGTGCATGTGAAAAGGATCAGCTTGCCAGCTCTGGGGACTGAGGTTCTCTGACTGCAGAATAGTATCAGAGAGGTAGCCATGTTAGTCTGTAGCTTCGAGAATAACAAGAAGTCTTGTGGCACCTCATAGACTAACAGATATTTTGGAGCATAAGCTTTTGTGGGCAAAGACCCACTTCATCAGATGAATGAGTGGGGGGTGGTTTCAGAGGGGTATTTAAAGAGTGGGGTCCCAGTAAGATGGAGGGCCAGAGCTGCCAAAGTCTATTCAGCAAGGTGGGCCATTTCCACCTCACTCTTTAAATATCCCTCTGAAACCACCCCCCCACTCATGCATCTGATGAAGTGGGTCTTTGCCCACGAAAGCTTATGCTCCAAAATATCTGTTAGTCTATGAGGTGCCACAAGACTTCTTGTTGTTCTCTGACTGTGGAATAGATATCAGCAATGCAAACTGCCTTGCAGCCAGACATGGAAAGCCCAGCTGTGAGGCTGTGTCTACACTGGACATAGCAGTCCACTGCTGATATGCAATTTTAGCTACGCAATTGGCGTAGCTAAAATTGATTTATCAGCGGTTGACTGGTATGGCTATCTACATTGAAGAAGGTTGATGAGAGCGTTTCTCCTGTTGACCTTCCTTAATCCATGCCACCCGTGAGGAGCTCCAGGGTCAACTTCACTGCAATGTGATGCCCTTCTAATGACAAAATGGCTTCAGTGGGGCTCAACCTTCGGCCTCAGGTCCCAGCAAAGCCTAAGCCAACCCTGGTGACCCCGTTCAAATGGAGTTCATGATCCACGTTCACATCCTGAGTCCCAATTTGAGACCTATGGATCTGGGAGTTGCAAATGGACTGATTAGTTATTTACTCCTTTATTGTTGTGGGTATTGAAGTTAAGATGATCCATCTGGAATTCCCCAGGTTGTCCTTATTCACCTTTTTATAGATGAGCATGTTATGCCCTCTTCCCGTCCTCTAGACGCTCTCCCCATGGCACTAGGTTTTGAGGATGATTGCTGATGGTTCATACATGTCCTCAGTCAGCACCTCGAGTATTTTAGAGTGTCTGTCATCAGGCCTTGCTGACTTGAAAACATCTAAGTTGTCTATAAGTAATTTTTAACTTGTTCTTTCTCTATTTTAGTCTCAGATCCTGTCTCATTTTCATTGGCATTCACTGTGTGAGGCGTTTTTTCCATTTCCATATTTTCTGTTTGTCGTCTTTCCTGTCCCATTGAGTAACGGGACCTCCCCGACCTTGATCTGCCTCATGCTTCTAATGTATTTGTGGAATGTTTTCTTGTTACCCGTTGTTTCCAGCTAGTTTAAGCTCATCTTGTTACTTGGCCTTTCTAATTTTATCCCTACATGCTTGTGTTGGTTTTTTTATGTTCCTCCTTTGATCTACTTTTTTATAGGACTCCTTTTTTCGAGTTTCAGATTACTGTAGATCTTCTGGTTGAAACCTGGGCAGTCCCTTGCCGTGCTTCCTTTCTTTTCTATGAAGTGACATAGTTTGCCTTTTTGCCTCTTACTAATGTATCTGTGAAAACTTGCCAAATCTTTCGAACTGTTCCACTTATACATGTGTCCCATAGGCTCTTACTTACTAACTCCTTGAGTTAGCACAAGTCTGCCTTCTTGAAATTTATTTTCTTTATGGTGCTGTTTTCCCTCTTGCCATTCGTTAGAATCATGAACTTTGTCTGGTGATCACTTTCTCCGAAGCGGTCTTCCACTTTCAGATTCTCAACCAGTTTCTCCCTCTGTGTCGAAACTAAATGTAGAACAGCCTCTCCCCAGTGGCTTTCTGTACTTTCTGAAATAAAAAATTGGCTCCAGAACATTCCAAGAATTTGTTAGGTAATCTGTGCCCTGCTATGTCATTTTCCCAATTGATGTTTGAGTAGCTGAAATCCTCCATCATCACCAAGTCCTGTGCCTTGGATGATTTCGTTAGTTGTTCAGTAAAGCCTCATCCACTTCCATCGGGTTAGGTGGTCTGTAGTAAAACCCCTGCTATGATATCACCCTGGGTTTTTTTTCTTTAACCCCTTTTATGCTTTCCCAGAGACGTTGGACAACTCTGTTTCCTATTTCTACCTCAACCTCAGTGTAGATGTATACACCTTTTTATTCACAAGGCAAGACATTCTCCCTCCACCCCCGCCCTCCATTCCAAGAGTTCTGCTGTGTTTCCAGAAGTGGTTTTTATTTGTGTATAAGTAATGCCCAAGTCTAAACTTATGAATCACTGTAGCTTTAAATAGTCATCGTCTACTTTAAAGAAATTTAGTTAAACCTTAACTAATACCAGTTAGTACTTGTGACATATCATCATTCCACCTCACAGTGAAATAGAACTAAACTTATTTAATTCACAAGGAAAAACTGTTGAGTGTGGCAACAATGTGTGCTCAGAACTGTTGTTAAGCTTAATTTGTAAAATGGGAATCTACAATGATACACAGAGCGTTCAGGGTAAATTATTTCCCCACCACCACCCATTTTAAAGACACCCTAAACTCTAGAGGGTTTTTATGCTGCTGCATATAAACTTGCTGGAAATAATACTAGAAAGGGATGAATGGAAATTCAGTGTGTGCAGAACAAAAACTATCCACCACATCACAGACCATCTCTGAGTAAAACAGGTTTTGTGGAGCACAGAATCACAGAACGCTAGAACTGGAAGAGACCTGGAGAGGTCATCGAGTCCAGTCCCCTGCCCTCATGGTAGGACCAAGCACCATCTAGACCATCCCTGATAGATGTCCGTCTAACCTGCTCCTAAATACCTCCAGTGATGGAGATTCCACAACCACGCTTGGCAATTTATTCCAGTATTTAACCACTCTGACAGTTACGAAGTTTTTCCTACCGTCCAATCTAAACCTCCTTTGCTGTATTTTAAGCCCATTGCTTTTTGTTCTTATTCTCAGAGGCCAAGGAGAACAATTGTTCTCCATCCTTCTTGTAACCCTCTTTTCGGTACTTGAAAACACTATCATGCCCCCTCTCAGTCTTCTCTTTTTTAAACTAAACAAGCCCAATTCTTTCAATTTTCCCTCATAGCTCATGTTCTCTAGACCTTTAATCTTTCTTGTTGCTCTTCTCTGGACCTTCTCCAATTTCTCCACATCTTCCTTGAAATATAGTTCCCAAAACTGGACCAGTAGTCCTCATAAGGCCTAATCAGCATGGACTGAATGCTGTCCTCAGATGCATTAGAATTGTGCATAGGTATCTGAGGGCACACTGTGTCTGTAAGCATGTAAATTACTGTCAGGTTCACTAAAATTCATTGCACTAGTGATACTATTCAAAAGAAGTCTGACCTTGTAGATGGATCATTGGACGGGCCTGAAAAGTCCTTGGTTCTGTTAGGAACTCTGCTGCTAGACTGCTTCCTGACCTTAGGCAAGTCAGTCACATCTGTGCCTCAGTTTTCTCACCTGAGAAATAGAAATAATGATTGTGAATTTGTTATATTGCACTTTGTGAAGAGCTGCTGATGAGAAAGTTCTGTTTATGGGCTGGGTATTGTTATTACCGCTCAGGAAAAGTGACACAAAATTTCAGTGCAAATAGTAGTGATGTGGGTAAACTGGAATTAACAATACATTAGCATGTGATTACTGATAGTCCCAGGGGAGTTACCATGCAGTCCTTACTTAGGCAAAGCTATTACACGGTCAGGCTCTATATGGGGAAATAAAGACAATGAACCTAATATTTCTGTAATTTGCAGGGTCCAATCCAACTTTGCTGTTACTCCGTTGGTTCAGCTAGGCACCTCATCCCTGGGTATATAACTCAATTTCTGCTGAATTCGGATCAATTTTACATGCAAAGAAGCTTCGTATTAAAGGCTTGCATGGGACTGAGGAGTTTAGTTCAGAATGTGGGGTTGTCCCGCACCATGAGGAACAATGACAATATATGCAAAAACCCATTGTCCTTGGCACTTTAAAACAAGTTTTGTTCAGGTTGAACAGGAACCAGACTTCCCAGGGTGATAGGCCAGTACTTTACATGACACTTTGCCTGCTGTCCTGTTACTAAGTAAAATCCAGATCCCCTAGACACGAGTGATAAAACTCCCACTAACCTCCATTGGACCATGATTTGGTTCTTTGGCTTAACAGGAAAAACAGAAATCTCCCAGTTACCTGACATGTCCCTGGGGTATTTCTGCTGCTGCTGTGTAATTATTGAGGTGGTTTACTGAACACGCCTGGAATTGTTGAATGTTACCTGACATCCTTGGTGTCAGACCACAACGTCCTATGTCCTACTTGTGTATCTGAGAAATTGGAGCACTGCTTTCTCAACTATTCTAATTTTAAACTTTGCTGTGGGCAGGGTGTCCTCAGCTATATTCATGCAACTGCTCTGACCCCCAGCGGCAGCCTACCTAATCTGTGTGGGTAACCCGGAAGAATGGTGTTCAACTCAGACGACAGAGCTGTTGCAAAGACAGCAGAAAAGCACAAACCTATGTAGTATCACTTTGACTCACACTATGATGAAATTTACCTCAGTGTAGAGCCTTCGCCGGTCTCTTACGTTGTTCTATTGCTGATCCATCACTAGTGTAGATTTTACTCATCAGAGCCTAGGAACTGAAACAAGTTGGTAGCCAAAAAGGCTTCTGACGGGCGATTAAACCCAGAAACCCGACAAAGATTCTCTTAGGCCCAGGAGTGACCAAGAGACAGAGCACAAGTCTCTGATCCAACATGAGCCTGTTTTATGAAAAGTATTACATGATGTCGAAAACAAGGGGAAGGCTTTTGCAAACTAAGGACGCTATTTTGAAATTCTACCAGAAGAAAGATGCCAATCTAGCAGATACTCAAGTGCACAGAGGGAATCTACTGAAGAGTGTTGGCCAGAAAGGTGACTTTTTTATAGTAACAGATGTGAGCATGTCCCTTTGAAAGAAGGGGTAGAAGCAGCAACCTGAAGAAAAGAGTTTGGTTAAATATGGTTATTCTGTACTGCTCTCCTTAAAAGATAAGTAAATATGTAGGCTATACAAGGACTAGTGCAATGGCCAGAAGAACAATCCTAAGAAAATGCTAAAAGCCTCTTTTGTTACAGGACGAAAGGTGAAAAATGAATCCTAGAGCTTCCACAGTGCTGCTCAAACTGTTTGAGACGTGACTGGGCTGGCAAAAATTCATGCCTGATTCCTGGCTTATATGGTGCACTGCTGTGACTTAATTAAATGTCTGTGAAGGCTTTTAATGAACTGTAATTGCGGCATGCACGCTGAACATGTTACTGAGCAACAGCTAGTGATAGTCGTGGTCTTCTGTGATAGCATCAGGATAGAGAATATTGGCAGTGCTGTGGCTGATTGGTAGATATTAAAACTATGTTCCTTTGGTTTAGCAGATTGTCCTCACTTTTCTGGATCTGAAGGGTCTCCACACAGATTGCAGATGGGCTGCACTCCTGAGTAAGAAGGGTCTTTCAAATACAAAAACCTGCTGTATTTTTAATAGTACTATGAGAGTTCAAATAGGATTTCCAAGAAGCTATTGCAGATACACATTGTTGGTGATAAACAAATAAGACAAGTGCACTCTGTTGCACCAGCACTAAATGTCAAATGTTCATTTCTGAGTACTGACTACGTAGCTCAGTGATTTGCGCAGTTCCTTTCTCTGTGTGTGTGTGTGTGTGTGTGTGTGTGTTGTATGCACTTGTTCTGTGTGTGTACATGTACAAATACAGGAGGTATACACACCATTGGTACACAGACACATTTTTTTACAAGGAGAGGCAATTGATATACCAGAATTTTGTTCTTATGTTATTTGTGGGCTGTGCATTCACTTTGCAGTTTCTTGAACTAAATTGGAAGCTGAAGTTGGTGCTGTGAATTATTATGCAGGAGCTCATTATGGAGCAGAATTTGGAAGGTGCTGAGCACCTTCAGCTGCCATGGACCCCTGTGATTTGCTGGAACAGGCCTGTTCTTCTTAGACCTTTAGCTCAATTTTTGAACCTGGGTCTTCCCTTCCCTGCACTTTGTGTAGGTACTTACACCCGTGTAAAATGCAAACACTGTGTAAGTGACCAGAGAGCTCTGATCTGGTAATGGTCCTAGACCCACCATGTTCCCATGTCACTGGGTCTACAAAGAGCCCAGCAATGGAGAATCAGGTTTTGGGGTTCCATAAGGCTGCAGGGGGACAAAAACAATGTTGTGACTGTACTGGTCAGTTCCACCTTTTAATGCAGGTGTTTTTCCAGGTGTACACAGTTCAGAGGCTAGCCATTTTCAGTGCCTTCAATGTTAACCCTGTGCTCCCCAGCAACTAAGGGAGAAAATCTATCATAAAAATCTCAAAGTTGGCATGTGTTTTCTCATGTTCCTTTAATGTTGTTGGAAAATAAATTCTGTATGTACTTAGTGTTGTTTCCAAAAATGTGGTCGTCATTTTCTACTTCTTTAGAATCTGAGGAAGGATTGCTGTGTTAGTCCAAATATTTTTATTGCATCTCCTGTAAGAAATAAATTTTCTAACTTTCATGAGTGCACAGATGCAAGTCGTGGGGCTTGTTGGATAACGCAATCTTTAGGGTAAATAATTTCCTTTAAAATAACCATGATGGATTTTCATGGTGTTTTGGGATCCTTTTGCTTGAAAGCAGTTTTATGTAACAAACAGTTATTTGATTACATGGTGGTATTTCAGTAAAATAAAGTGTTTTATAATTTAGAGCTAATATACTAGATAACTGTTCCCTGAGGGTGTGTCTACACAGCGAACTTATTTTGAAATAACAGGTGCTATTTTTCTAATAAGTTTGAGCATCTATACAACGCAACAGCTATTTTGAAATAATTTCAAAACAGTGGATTCCTTATTTTGGATTTGGTAAATCTCATTCCATTAGGAATAGCACCTGTTTCGAAACATGTGTTTCAAAATAGGGGCCATGTAGAAAGGGAATAGGGGCTATTTCAAAATAAAATATTCTGGAATATTTTATTTCAAAATAACACTGCTGTGTAGACATAGTATTTCAGATTAGAGCCCCTGGAAGCCCAGGGGCTCTAATCCAAAATAGGTTCTATGGTGTGTGGGCACACTATTTCAGCATAAGTTTTGCTTATTTTGGGGCTTCCCTGTAGCGTAGATGCATTATTCTGAAATAGTTTATTTTGGAATAACTACTACGGAATTAACTATTCTGGAATAATTCTGTAGTGTAGACATATCCTGAGACAGAAAAAATTGCTTAACATAATGTGTGTGCAGGCATTGTGTGAGTGTGTTTGGGTGTGCATGCAAATGAGGCATGGATTTAAATATCTCACACCATATTTACATATTCATGTGTGCTCTAGCTTTCAGAAGAGCTATTTCCAGAAGCCAAAGCAGCAGCATGGATGAGGTTCCCTCATAGGGAAACTCCCCTTTCGAAAGCACCCTTCTTCCTGAAACAAAATAGAAAGGAGGGTGCTTTCAAAAGTGTTGGGGGGGGGGCGGTTTCCTTCCACACCGCTGCTCTGGCTTCCAGAAATGGCTGTTCTGGAAGGTAGATCATATGGGAATATGCAAATGAAGCATGTGGTATTTAAATCTGCGCCTCATTTGCATTTCTAATCTTTTCATTTGCATGCCCTGTCCGAAAGGGAGGGGGCCGTGTAGAAGCAGCTGTAGAGAATACATCCATATGATCTATCAAGAAAATTGACATATACTGTTATACTTACATATTATGTGTTTGTATGTATGTGTATATTTATATATTTATTGTGTTAGTGTGTAAATATTTATATTTGAATAATATACATTTATGTAAAATTACTTTTTATCTTGCAGCTCATGGGTTTAAACAGATTGCTGTTAACTGAAACCTTTGGTCAGAGCCGTATCTGCTAGCTGGTCACTTGACTTAAGTGCACGGCTGTGAACTGAAGAACTTAACTTGAATTCTTTGGGGTTGTACACCAGTATGTCTTGTAACCGTCAGATATTGAAGCCCAAAAGGTGGCTTTCTTGGCAAAACAAATGTGGCTCAGTTGAGCCCAGGGGTGGGTATTCTACACAAACCCCGGTAATGCTGAATCATCTGTCCCAGATCCAACTTCATTGAGGCTCACTTAAAGCCTGCAAACTATCCCAACTGGAAGTGAGTGAGACAGCCAATGCAACAGCCTTCTCTGTTGTGGAACAGCGGAGACCAACATGGCTTTATCCAAATATGCTTGCCACTGCAAATAGCCTAATGCAAAACTGCTGTACTCTGATGCTTCACGTGGCTTCTGTATGGTCACTGGTATAGTACAATGCCATACAAAATTCAGCCATGTAAGTTTATAACAATAGATAGATAGATTCTCATGCCCATATACTTTCTGCTGTTTAAAATGGAAACCTACCTACTTCGTCTTACACTGGGTTGGTGAAAGGAGAAGCAAGCACACACAATTTCATTGTTTCTGGCAAAAGCAAGAATAAAAAAATAATCTGCAATGAGCGTGTAGACCTGGTAGCCATTCCCACAGCCTGATGCACACTGCAGGGAGCATTTGCACAGAGCATTTGGTTTAGGGATGTTTAGTGATTAACTGGTAAGCATGAGCCTTACTATAATATACTTATGGAGTAAGCAGCCCTTGCCAGTTAACTCTGACTGTGGCCAGCCACACCAGGTTGGAGCAGCCCTGGCTACAGAGGGACCCCATGGCTGCAGCAGGGCCAGGCAGTGAGAGTTAAGTTAAAACAGTTAAATACATGAAGCTCAGCTAGTTAACCATTTTAACATCCCTAATTTTCAAGTTTTAAACTACCACTGAACTTGACAATATCACCTAAATCTCTCTCTGTTGATTTTACTACCTGTAAGAGTGATAATCACACTTAAGAAATGGTGGCTGCAGCATTTAACTAGTTAATGTCTTCTTGGGTGAGTGCGAACCAAAGGATTGTTAGAAGAATTTGGGAAAAATTAACTAGTGTTGCATAGCCAAAGGGCTAAAGCAAATTAGATTTAACCCTAGTGATCTCATTGACTAGGATTTTCTTGCTGGTTGATTCAAATATTAACATGTTTTCTTATTAATCCCAGATTAGGAAAGCAGCATGTGCTGAAGATACGTCTCATGCAAGGAGCTAGAAAACCTTTAGTATTTAGATGCTAGCTATTGAAAATCTTGTGCTGCTTTATTAAATAATATCACCTTTCCTGTTTGTTGAACCTAGACCATGCATAGTTGGGTAGGTGAGGATTTGCCAGCTAGATCAACTACAGCCTCCTCAGGGCCTGGTGAAGGAAACCTGGAAGAGAAATGTAAACAGGTAGATTAACAGCGGTGTACGCTAATCACGCAATACACTTTCTGTGTGCGGTTTAGATTTCTAATATGGTCTAGTTGTGTAAAGAGACATTAACCGATTGCCTGAAAAAGTGATGCCTCCGTTATGCCTGTGTGTGAAATAATAGTTTGGTTTTAATGTGTCTTTCTGTTAACCCTATTGTCTAAAAGTCATACCTGGGAGAAATCTGACCCAGATTGTTGGGTGTGGGTGTGAAGAGGAGGGTGATCACCAAGGTGGTGTTTTTACTTTCTTCTGACTAGGCAGGCTGTAGGCCAGGATAGTCCCCAGCCTATGCTAGAGCAGCTTACCCTGGCTGCCGACACCTCCAAGGGAATGGTGTGGCTGCAGGAGATCAGATTAGCTTCAGTTGTCTATATGAACTGGCTGGGTGGACTTTACAAGTCGCTCATGTTAAGTTCAGAACACTGATTCCACTCCGTTCTTAAAACAAATTTATTCTCCCACGTGTTCCTGACATTTTGTCTAACTTGACAGTTGCCAAACTTGGTTTCAAAGTGATTTTGTGTATTTCTATTAGATTTCAATTAGATGGCAAGGGCCGTAGGGTATGTCTACACAGCAGCTTTCTTAATTTGAAATAAGCTATTCCAGAAGAGCTGTTCTGGAATAGTTTATTTCAAAATTAGGCTGCTGCACACGAAATGCATTTTGAAATAGGGCTTAGCTGTTTCAAAATACAGCATCTACGCACACGAACTACATCTACACTAGCTCCCTACTTTTGGAAGGAGCATGGTAATGAGGGAGTTCAGGAGATGCTAACGAAGCGCTGCCATGAGTATGCAGCACCTCATTAGCAAAATGGAAGCCACACGCCATTTGAAAGTGCCGCTTTCTAAATGCATGCTGCCCATGTAGACTGGGGCCTTTTGAAAGGACCCTCCAGACTTCAAAAGCCCCTTCTTCCTATTTAGTTTTAAGAAGAAACCTATTTGGTTTTAGGAAAAAGGGACTTTTGAAGTCCAGGCAGTCCTTTCGAAAGGCCCCCGTCTACATGGGCAGCATGTGTTTCAAAAGCGGCACTTTCAAATCGCATGCGGACGCCATTATGCTAATGAGGCACTGCATATTCGTGGAAGCGCTTCATTAGCATCTTCCAAACTCCCTCATTACCATGCCCCTTCTGAAAGGAGGGAGCTAGTGTAGATATAGTTCTACAGCTTTTGTCGAAACAGAGACATTGGATGCACTTTGGCTTATTTTGAAATAGGCTCTATTCCCCATCTTAACAGTTCTTGTTTCAAAACAGTTATTTAAAAGTAGGCGCCCTTCCTCGTAGCATGAGGTTTACCAAATTTTAAGTAAGCCAACCTCTATTTCAAAATTATTTCAAAATAGCGTAGACACTAGGGTAGTTATTTCGAAACAATGGCTGTTATTTCGAAATAACTTTGCTGTGTAGACCTACTCATAGGAACTTAGTCAATCTGTCTTGTCAACCAACTGACTTGTCTTCACGTAAAATGGGATGTTGAATATAAATATTGGTGTCAGAAGACGCTGTTGGATGGCAAAGCTTTGGCAGGAATTGATCTGCAGCCCAGCAAAGGTTTAAGTCAATGCACTTGGTGAGCAAGCAAAAGCTTTTGGAATGTGAAATATATCGTTATTGAGGGAGAGATGGAAGTAACAGATCCCTACTGGGAGAGCCAACATCCTGACATGGGATCAGATCCCCCATGAACATAAGCAGGCATTGACTTCATTCGTGTTAATGCTATGAAAAGATGGCCCTTAATATCTAGTTTATCTAGCCCTAGCAGGAGATGTGCTGAGTTTGCACAAGGCTGATGCTGTGTCAGAAGCTGGGACACAAAAGCAAGACATGATTCCTTTCACATACCCGCTTTCCTGTCCTCAGCAGGAGTGTTGCATGGGCAATGCTGTGAAGCAAGTACAGACTCACTCCGTTTGTCTGTATGTTTGTTCAGTGTTGTCCCTTTAATGTTCGTGAGTAGGGCCAAGATTGCCAAAAGCAATGTGCTCAACCTGAGACCTCTTGTAAGGGCACCCCTTTGAAAATCTCCCCTTGTAAGGCGTCTCAGGTTGGGCACCTAAAAACTCAAATATCCTAATCCCTGGTCACTTTTGAAAAATTGGCCTCTAAACTTATAGCAGTTAAATATCCAGTGAAAACATTCTCATTTTGATCTGTATTTTCAAGCAAGTACATATCTGATTACCAGAAAGTTTTAGGAGTGCTGCTTCTGGCTCCTTCAAACACAAGAAAACAATCATACCCACTGCCCAAATGGAAGGCTTGGATATATTGAATCAGGAAGTGCTGCGACAGTAAAACTTAGCAGTGAATAGTTCAACTTTTGCCTTACTTGTGCCCTGCTGCTGCTGTTGCAGGCAATGCAAGCCTGCAGCTGGTTTGGCTGGAGTTTGATCAGAACATTGCCTTTTGAATCTTGACGGAATATCCTAGCTAGAAGCAGATCCTGGTTTGCATTGTGGTTCACTCCTGCAATACACAAACCAAGTAAAGTTAAACCTAGTTGTAGCTGAGTATTGATAAAAAAGAGCTGCCTCTCCCAAATTAAGGTTAAAGTAAAAACCACTGAGGCTTAGTACTCTCTCAGTGCCTTTACTGAGTTACCATTTACTAGTAGTAGTTTGTATTTTGAAAGGAGCACTGTTAGCTCAATCACACATCAGGAAAAGGTTTGATCATTCTAATGTTTCCCCCACCCACACACATAAAAGTACAACATCCCTGGGCCAGTTGGCAGGCAGTAATAACACTACCAAATGGACATTTGCAAACCTAGTACTGTAGATCTTTTCTAAACACATAGGCCATAATAAATGCAAAGGGGAAGGAGCCAATGGCAAAAAATCTGATGACCTTGGGAGCAGGACTTGTCTGTAGCACATCTGTGTCCTCCAAACTGCAACTCAGGTTCAGCTTGTGGCCATGAGGCAATGGTCCACGTTGCGATGAAGCAAAGATATGCTGTCCCAAGTGGCTCTTTGATTTGTGCCCAAAAAGCATGATGTATCATGGAGCACTGCAGGGACAGGTGACCGTCCCATCACCTAGAGAACTTTGTACTCCCTTCTGCAGCTCCTTCCTGGCCCAGTGGAGGGCGTTCTGTCTACACTGGGAGCGTAAGGACTGGGAAGACTTCTTGCATCCTTCCCTTCTTCTCATGCCTTGTGCACTTGTCCAAGGTCCATGCACAGTCAGGCCTTAAATTTTGGACCCAATTTCTGAGTAGTTTCCAGCTTACGTCCTGGAATTCCCGTTAGTGGATGTTCCAGGCACTGAGCAACGTCAGCCCAGTTTGTGTAGGAAATAAACGTACCATACCATGGAAAGAGGAATGTGATGAGAGAAGTCCACAGAGGAGCACATTCCAAGTGTAGTTTAAAGTTCTTATCCTCAGAACACTGCTCAAGTCCCATCTTTTTATAGTGTCACTGAAGTTGAGGTTTGCTTGTCACGTTGCACTAGTGATTGATTGTGCGTCAAGTTTCTAACCACTAAATAAATAATCCACAAGAATGCACGATTTCCTGAATGGGTGTGTATTTTGTCATGATTATCATTTCATTCAATTCAACATGCTGACTTTTCTGTTGTGGGGCCTTTTGTTTGCAATAATATTTTCATTTCAGAAAATAGCTTGATGAAAACAGGACAGACAAGGAAACCGTTGGGTACAGGATAAGGCGATTGGCAGAGGAGCAAGAGTCTGGAGTTAGGATTTTTGGAGGGGAAACCACAAAGGGGAAATAATTTCTCCCCTCCTTCCATCCCTGGGGCTCTTCATTTCAATGAATTAGCTGCAGGCTATGCTTCCGTTGAAGTGACTGGGAATTTTTTCAGGAGCCAGCATGCTCTCTGGTTAGTGCATGGAACTGAAAGCAAGAGACTTTGCCAGCCCCTTTCAGTGCATTCCTGGGAAAGTCCCCTCGACTCTCTGTGCCACAGTTTTTTCATCTGCCAGTTGGAGATGCTGCTACATTTACCCATATTTAAAGAGCGCTTTGAGATCTACAGACTAAAAGTGCTTTTTTAAAGTAAGGCCTTATTATTAAGTTGTAAGCCTAATGCGTGGAGAGGTAAGTAAAATTAGTTTTCATGAAGAAACTGTGGGATATCTTCATTCTGCTTAGACCTGAAAGTCCCTTCCCTACCAATGGATTCCATTTCATGAGAAACTGAATGCACTTTTTATTGCAACTTTTAAAACACTTACTTTACTGAAAAAGGTGTCCTCTGTTTTGATGAGCTGCAGCAGTTGCAGTTACAGCTAAAATAATGGAACACATGAGTTTGTTTTAATGAATTCTTTGTAGATATTAATTTTTTTTGGACGTCACAGGCAAGTCTAGAAAGCGTCTGAACCAAATGTCTGTGATTGCAGCATCCGTGTGCAGTTTCCTTAATCAAAGCACATGTAACCTGGCTTTCACTCTGTGAGCTTAAACTACCATACTTTGTCCAGATAAATACTTCAGAGGTTAGTCAGGTGTACAGATAACAGGGTGGAGAACATGCTGCTGCTGAGCTATTTTTAGAGATCCTTCATCACTGCAGCTTCTTTGTAGTTATTTTCTTCTTTTTCCTTTGTTCTCCTCCTCCTCCTTCTTTCCCCACCAGCCCTCATTCCTTGCTTTATATGTCCCTGATTTCTCAGGTCTACTCCATAATCTGAAGTGGGTCTTGCCCACAAAAGCTCATTACCGAATAAATAAAATGGTTAGTCTTTAAGGTGCTACAGGACTGTTTGCTTTGTAATGCACAATCAGTAACTATCAGACCATTTCACACATCCCTCTAACGAACAAGGGAAGGAACAGAAAGCAGAATTGGAGCATTTGGGGGCTGGTTGTACAGTCCAAAGACATGTAGGTGAGGGGCAAATGACTGTGTAATTTACTTGTGTAGTTATGTTACTTGTTGTTAGCAAAACAAAACAGCAGTCATGAAGTGCTACATAACTGCTGTTTTGTTTTGTTAGAATACAGAGTAACACGACTACCTCTTTGCTGTTAGCGGTTGTTTCCACTGTACACATTCCCATTAAAAGCTCTTTCTGCCCAGCATTATCCATTGCCACATGAGTTTAATGAAGTCACGTTCTTACCTTAGAAACGATTATTCCAGCCTCCTGAGGCACATGGAGTGAAACCCTGGGCCCTTTGAAGTCCATTTCAAAATTCCCATTGGCTTCAGGCAAGCCTAGATTTCGCCTGTTGCTTGCTAGGGACCTGTAGATACAGCATGTTACACTGTGGGAGTGGGAGTGGGGATTTACTCAGACTTTGTGCCACGAATAGACTTGAAGGAGCCTGTCTGGTCATCCTTACTCTCAAGACTGAGCTGCAATACAGGGTTAATATGTGAAAAGAGGGTAATGTGTGAAAAGCAGGGGTTCATAGTCCCTTTCGCTCTAAGATAAGAAGCTACAATCCTGGAGTCTTACAATTACGCTATTCTGAAAGATGTCTCTGTTTTTGGTTTTGGTTTCTTTTGTTTTGTTTTTAGCAGCAACTTGGTGGTGTTCAGTGGAAACACCCTGCAGGGCAGGAAGGAACCATAAGATTTTATTACTGGAACTACAAGCAACTTGTTAAACTTGGAAAACAAATAGAATCCATGTAAAAATACCCCATAAGCCCAACTGCTAAACGATTGGCTTCAGCAGGGCTTCCCTGCTGTGTGTCAGAAATGTGCCTGTCTCATATGGTAACTTTCTGTTTAAATGAAACATCTGTAAGATTTGCTGCAAGGATCATTTTGGACAGAATGAAGAATGTTCTAACTCTCAGAAAAGAGAAACTGATGGATGCTTTTACCTTTCTGTCTTCTTTCTAGGCAGCACAAATAGTCCTGATTTCATTGTTTGAACTGAACACTCCTGAGTTTACCATGTTACTTGGTGCCTTGCCAAAAACATTCCAGGACGGTGCTACCAAACTCCTGCACAACCACCTGAAGAACTCCAGTAACACTAGCGTGGTGAGATGCTTCTGCCGCTAATATCCACAGAAAAGAGCAGGACTGCAGAAGCTGGCAGTTCAGTGATGAACGGATGTTTTGGATGTTCAGTAGCTTGCCTGCAGCCCTTGGATCAGTTTGACGTTTTGTTGAAGTGACCACTAAAACAATCCTGCCAGCTCTTTTTAGGTTGAATCGGCATGGGAGAGCTTCTTCAAGCATCTAAGTGACTTAGGAGTATATAACAGAATGGAACCTGTGCTCCTAGGTTCACTGAGCTGCTTTTGGAAAGCCCACCCGAAGTGTTCATCTTGAGCTCTTGGCTAAAATCAAGGGCCTGATCTTGCAAATTCCCTGTGCTCAGTACTGCCCAATTAAAATCCAGTTAAAACTTTGTTCTCCATCAGGGAACTAAAGCTTTGATCCACTAGGTCTTTTCCATCTGTAACCAGTGCACCTAGGTTTTGCAGGTATATGATGTCTTTATATACTTCTATTCTATTCAAGGAAAAAAGGTAGTAAGGAATTTTTTTTGTAAATCTTTTTTCCCCCCACTCAGTTTGGCGCACACATGCTAGAAGAGCTTTTGCTGCAATTCTTGACTGAAACAACTCGTGCAGAAATCCTGTGTAGTTCAAATAGGGTCATGCCCTGCAGCCTTTGCACACCCATTGTATTGATTGGGAGTTTTGGCTGAACAAGTGCTGCAGGATCAGGTCCACAGGAGGAAGGTGCTGCACGTACCTGTGCTCTTGATGGCATATTGCAGTGCCTGTCCACCATGCATGGCTAGTGCTACCCGGCCAGAATGGAAACCTTTTTAGCCATGTTGCGTGGTGTAAATGACTCTGCAAGGCAGTAGAGAATCAGGCCCTAAATGGCTATTGCGCACTAGTTTCTCTTGTTACACACCAAAATCCAAAACCACATTCCAGATGATAAAAAAGCGTAAATGTATTAAAATAATTGTTTAAATGACCAAAATAGTGGTCCCCTTACTCTGCAATACAAAGAATTGTGTTTCAGAGGTTGAATAACTTGATAAACCACATCTCTGGCAGGACTGCTTTAGGAACGGCAGGACAAAGACTCAAACATATGCTGTTAACCCTCGATTTATGCGGAGGTTGTGTCCTGGGCAACCTCTGCGCAGATCAAATTTCATGTAAATTGGGGAGGGTGGGAGGTTGGGGAGATCCCCAGAATTTCCCTAACTGGGGTAAGTGGGCGGCTGGAGCCTCTGCTCCAGCTGCCGGCCATGCAGAGCAGCCATGGTGCCCCTGCTGCTCCCCAGCCATGGTGCGGTTTGGCCCCAGGGCTGCTCCAGCCGCGGCGCAGGTTGGCCCCAGAGCTGCTCCGACAGTGACAGCTCCAGCCATGGCGTGGGTTGGCCCCAGGCCTCCTCAGGTGGTGGCAGCTCCGGCCGTGGTGTAGCTTGGCCCCAGACAGCTCCACCCGTGCCTGCCCCTCTCCGCCCCTGGTGTTGCAGTGCCAGGCAGCTGCAAGGCAGGAGCTGCCTCCTAAGGAGCCCCTGGGCTGGCCAGCAGTGCAGGGGTAAGCAGAGAGGCGGGGTACAATAAAGTAGGGTCCTGCTGGCCTCGTCACGTAATATGAAAACTCGTTAAGTCGAGTCTGCACAAAGGGAGCATCTACTGTATTTTTAATTGTGAATCCCGTGACTTATAGGAAGGTATCCGTGTTAACTCCATTGTATGTGCAAACAGGAACACGCATCGTGGGTGGAATCCACAGAGCTGTGGAAACGTGGTCTTTCCAGGCTAGAAAATATTAGAACATCCTGCTTTTGTGTGTGCCTTCACTTAATCCTACTGAAATCAAGTCCGCGAATAACCTAGACAGTGACAGCACAAACCAAAATCAGAACGTAACTAATTCTGCCCTGATTTTCACCCATTTATACACTCTAGGGAGCCCAGTGTAAATAAAAAGCAGATTTGGGGGCCATTTTCTTTTTGTCTCTTTCTATTGTGTATAAACATTTCCCTAACTCTTTTCTTCCTGCTTCTGTACCAGGGTTCTCCTAGCAATACTATTGGTCGGACTCCTTCACGGCACCCCAGCAGCAGAACCAGCCCCTTAACTTCCCCTACCAACTGTTCCCATGGTGGACTGTCTCCAAGGTAAAGCAGCAGTTTAATTAAAGTATTTAGAACATCTTAAAGTGTTTCAGCATTAAATGTGCATTTCTACAAGTTAATTCTTGAAATAAGATGATTGAAACCAAGAGTATTAAATGATTAGGTATGTTTAGTTCAGCAGAGTTTGACAAAGCTCTACACAAAGCACAGTAATGCAGGGTGGGTATTTCATTCTTATATGTGATATCGTGAAACTGGAACATAAGTCTTATATGTGCTTTAAATGTTACATTTTTCCTTTGCAACCAATCCCCTCTCAGACTCTCACACTTGTGTTCAAAGTTCAAGTCTAATAACTAGAGAGAGATTTGAGCCATGCTACAAATCTGGGCCCTGGTTTTCAAAAACATCAGAACTGGTGTGTTTAGATTCAGGGTTTTGGTTTTAGCTCACCTCTAGCAGGACAGCACTTTCTGCTTGAGCAGTGAGCCGGGCTGTATGCTACATGGCCTTGAAGGATGCGATTTCATTCAGAGAGAGACTGAATTCTGGAAGCTCCACTTTCTGCTGCTGGTGTCAGGCAGTCGGGAGGGAGGCTGATTTGAAAGCAATTGCTGAGATATGGAAGTGTGGCGGTTGCTGCTAGGCCCTCTGTAAGGAAACCGAAAACAGGGCAAGCCGGGACCAGTGTGACTTTGTAGTGTACTGAAGTCCAAGCCATTGTAATCAATTGTTGTGCTATTATATGTCTCCATGGAATATTAACCACAACCGATCCTACAGCATGCTCCACAGTGTTTGCTACCAGATCTCATAAGGATATGAGAACAGAGATGATATAGATTCAGACAGAATGGTGTGTTGTAATTCTCTGGGGCAGTTTTTGTTTTAAACCTTGATGCTACTATGCTGGGTATGTTTTTGGTTTCCGTAAGCATTGTCACGAGGATTAATTCTGCTGTTGAATCCCCTTGTGGCAAGAATCATGTGATGAGTTAATCTGACAGGTACCAGGGTAGTTTTGCCATCCAGATCTGAGTAATAGCTCAAGAGAGAAGTCCAAAGTTTCAGGGTACCTAAACACATTTTCATATCCTGAGGTCTGCTTCACTGCAAGGCCAGCCTTAGAACTTGCAAGACTAGACTGAGTCATCACATATGGGATTAAGGATGAGAGGGAATCGTTTTTTCATCAGGAATTTTCACTGGTAAAAATCCTAGGATTTCACTTCAGACAATCCCAGCAGCAGTGTTTCCCCTTTTCCTTGCTGGGATGTTAAGATTTTGAATCACTGGCATGGGAAATTATAGGCTGAGATCTCTGTGTCCATGTGGTTAAAAATGGAGTCATTGTCAATTCTTCCATGCAGCAACTAGTTTTTAATCCAGGACATTTTACTATATCTGGTTTCTGGTTTTGATCTTTATGAAACAGCTGATATTTGCTACTTCATTTATTGTCATGTAGTTTCTCTTTTTGATTACATCCTTTGGTACTTGCCTTGTTATCTCTTATAATTTCAGATCCATTTCTATCATTCTACTTAAATAGTGCATAACCATTTCCAGTGCCTCAAAATGACCATTTCCCTGGGTTTCAAGTTCTTCTGAATCCGTAGACTTTTTTCATTGACTGTGTTCTTTAGGTACAGCTAGAAAGGGCAGTGATTTTGGAAGATGCAGTTCTGTATCGGGAAGCATTCCTGACACTATGTAGAATCCTGGTGGCCTTTTCCATTAGAACAGCAATTCCTTCAAATTTTCATATAGGTCTTAGAAACGCAGAGTTAACTCTTGATTCATTTTTAAAATATTGTGCTTAATTTCCTCATTGTGTTAGCAACATTTAAATAAGAAGTTGAAAAAGAACTGCCTATTTTTAAAATCTATAGAACGAGAGTGATTATAGCTGTAGCTAGAAGGGTACATTTGCTACTTATTTTAAAAAAGGTTTGGCAAAAAAGTGCGAATGTGTTATGGAAAAGTGACGAGGACTCATACCAGCATGAAGGGTATTGATGTAGTTGCCCCTGTGTCAATGTTTCTGCTATAACCTCTAACTTTTAGAAGGCTCAGACTGCTCTCTGATGTGAAAATCGGCCTCCCGCCCCCATTAAAAAAGGTTGAGCTATTTGAGTAGAAATTTCCACCCAGAAGGATTTCTGCAATTCCCATAGATTCTTGTAGTTTAAAAGTATGTTTGTCTTTAAAGGGTAAGGTTATTTTCAAAGTATTGCATCTCAGTTACATGTGCAGTTTGCCATTGCTTCATTTGCTGATCAATTGAGCTGCTTGTGTGTGCATCACTGTGTATTTTGCATAAGCAGTTTAAGTACAAGCACTTGAACTATTAGCGTCAGTTCCTACTGGGCTTTGAGTTTCAAAATTATTTGTGGATTTGCCCTAAAAATGTAGGTTTCTAGTCATATGTACATCCAAGGCATATGTATAGTTGGATGTACATCCACGAGGCTAATAATTCCATTTGCACATGTGGATTGAATAACCTGTGGTTCCTATGGAGGCACTTAGATTTTAATGAGCATAACTTCTATGCCCAGATCTGGGGCTCTTGCTCTTGTTTTATGTTTTCTGGCCCAGGTCCTCAGCTGATTCTGCATGGCTTCACTGACACCAGTGGCACTGTAAAGGGTTTGCAAGCCCTTGTTCTTGCCGAAGTTACTGACTTTTGTGTGATTCTTTTTGTGTTTGGGCCATCTCAGCGAGCTATAAAATTATGACTGAACTAAACGTTACTGCATTTAGTTGTTGATATCAGCATCACGATTAGATTTGTTTATAGTATTAAAGTGTCAAATTCCACCCTAGAAAAATTAACTTGCACAAGAAATAATTCAACCAAAAAATCCCAATAAAAGAGAAATGTATGTGGTTACAGTGGATGTAAATGTGTGCCCTAGTGTAAAATAGTAAGAATTAGAAAATACAGGAAACATAGGGCTTGCCTGCCTCTACAGAGTTGCAGCCGTGCCCTTGTAGTGCTTGATGAAGAATGTTTCTTGTCCGGATAGGTGTCCATTTCTCCAAGAGGCGGTAGGTGTGTCAATGAGAGAAAGTGTTTCCCTTGACATGCCGGAAGTTTGGTGAATATAACTGCATCGCCAGGCATGTGGATTTTCTGAACCCCAAGTAACATAGTTACTGACATAAGTCTGTACTATAAACTAAGCCTCAGTGTGTTTCCTTTGCAAAAAGAAGTTTTCAGAACTTCAGAGCTAGGTGAGGGGAAGAATTGAAATTATCTTAACAAAATAAAGTTATACAGAAGAAACGAGCTTTTCTTATCCAGCAGTGTGTCTTACAGGTAGGTGGGATTCAAGAGATGTAATTTTATGGTTATTGTAATTTTTTTCTGCAAAGCAACATATTTTGGCCAATGACTGTATTTCTGGAACACCTGTCACTTGAATCCTGGCTAATGAATTTCCCAACACCACTCTCCAAAAGGGTTTTCAAATGGCACACCCATTGTGTGCACTGAGAATAATTTCTGACTTGTGTCTGTTTCCAGTCTTGTAGCATCTTTCACGGATGTATACACAAACGTACTCAAACCTAAGAGAAACAAAGTGGCATACTGAATACTCCTACAGCTCAAGAACAGAAAGTCAGAAGCCCAGCCTGCTTGCCAGGAATGGACCTAGAGCCGTTTGGGAGAAGGCATAGTCTAAAATGGATGCTACAAAATCGGAGACCTGTGTGTCAAAGCTTCAGTTAGTGCTCTAATAACTCATGTTGCCATGATCTGAGCAATGCACTCCTACTCTACGCATTTTAACTTGCTCATTGAATGTTGGGTATTGTTTAATCAACCCCCAGTTGGAAGTAGGGGGTTTTTTTTGTTGTTTTTTTTTTAAGTAACAGCAAATAGTCTGTTACTCATATCTTACAATTGTATGGCAGTTATTCAGGCACATCCCAAAAGGAACATCCTGAATGTTCTAAATTAAAACCCACAGTGTCTAGGCCAAGGATTGGCCCACCAGAAAGGAGTGACAGAGAATATGTTGCACTGGAAAATAAAACTCATGGCTCAGGCTCACTGGGCTCGGGCTGTAGGAGCTGTTCCAGGCTGTGTAGTCTTCCAGGCTTGGGTGGAGTTGAGACACTGGGCGCTTCCCACCTTGTAGTGTCCTAGAGGCCCAGGCTCTAGATCAACTTTGCAACAGCCCTGCCCCCTGAGCTGCCCAGTATGGGCTGGCCATGGGTTTTTCTTTGCTGTGCGGACATGTCCTCTCTGGCCTGCAGAGTTCTGGGACACGGGCTTCAGGGCAGGCTTAGCTAACCAGGAGGACATTCACTCCTGCAATGATAAGTCAAAATGTCAGACAGTCTCACTATAAAGGTGATATCTCAAAAACTCATGCAGATGAACTTCTTGTTTCTCCCACACCCAGCAGCTCACTGTTCTAGTCTTTCTGTTTATGGGGCAATGGTCAACCTGGAGCTGGTTTACCCCCAAAAAGAGAGGATAGTAGATCTTAACCCAAAGGTTGCCCTTCCTCCAATGGGTTCCTTAAAGGTACCACCAGTTCACTGTCGGATTGACTCTTCAGCCTAAAAAGCCTTCCGATTGATTGTGAGCTTCTCCTGTGCAGTTTTGGAGCTTCATCTTAACTATCAGTGGGAGGGATCCCTCTGTGGGTCAGAGGACAGTTGAGTCTCCATGGCTAATTTGCTCCACTATATCTGTGCTGAGGTTGTCAGACAGGATGACAATTATGATAATTCATTTCAGAATTTTCTTCTGGTATCTGGATAGTGGCCACAAACTTGCGTGGCATATACCAAACCAAGAAAGCTCAAAAAGTCATTTCAGTTACTGCTGATCTGGGGTCAACTTTGAAATCCTGGCCAAGATGTTGTGTTCCATTTTGCTTGCTTATGAAACAAGTGGAATAGCTCAAGAACTGCCAGAGGACCAGTTACTGAAGATCTTAAACTAAACACCCTGTGATGTCAATGGAAATTTTGCCAGAGTATAGACTGTAGGGTGTTACTGTACACCTGCAACCAGAACCTGATACTACAATCTACACATTACTTTTGCGGGACTCTGAGTAGGGTCAAACCCCTTTATCAGGTTTTCTTCCCCCAGCATTTTTCCGGGTGAAATCCATTGTCCCAAAACATCTGCTCAAAGGTTGAATCCAGGCACATGTACCAAATGTAGTTCACTTACAGTGTTTGAGGAACTGGATTTTAAAAGTTACATCCATTGTGTGAAATATATTGAATGCAACAGGTGGGGGCTGGCCAGTGTAAATTATATTAATAACAATAAATATCTAAACCAACACTAACAGCCAAAGCAATGGTCTGAAGGAGATTGATGGAGTATTCTTGTCTCATTTTGTTTCTGTTAAATTTCTCTTTCTTTCTTTCTTTCTCTCTGTCTGGCTACGTCTACACTAGCCCAAAACTTTGAAATGGCCATGTAAAGCGCCATTTCAAAGTTTACTAATGAAGCGCTGAAATACATATTCAGCGCCTCATTAGCATGCAGGCGGCTGCGGCACTTCGAAATTGACGCAGCTCGCCACCGCGCGGCTCATCCTGACGGGGCTCCTTTACGAAAGGACCCCACCTACTTCAAAGTACCCTTACTCCCATCTGCTCATAGGAATAAGGGGACTTCGAAGTAGGCGGGGTCCTTTCGAAAAGGAGCCCTGTCTGGACGAGCCGCGTCAATTTCAAAGTGCAGCGGCTGCCCGCATGCTAATGAGGCACTGAATATGTATTTCAGCGCTTCATTAGTAAACTTTGAAATGGCCATTTGCTTGGCCATTTCGAAGTTTTGGGCTAGTGGAGACATGGCCTCTCTCTCTCTCTCTCTCTCTCTCTCTCTCTCTCTCTGTCCAAGGAAGCATGAGAACACTTAAGCCGCTCAGATGATAGTTTATTTTTTTCTCCCTTTTTTCCCTCTTTTTTCTCTCTTTCCCTACCTTCCCCTTCTCTAATCACTGCAGTCGTTTCTGGGGTTGGAGTGCAGATGGGCTGTCGAAGCACCCCCCTCCCCTTTCTCAGCCTAACTCCATCCCCACTGCTCCTTCCCACAAGACTTTCAGACGCTCTTACTCGCCCAGGTAACAAGCTACCTGTTAAACCAACTTGTCTGAGGTGTCACAATATTATTTGCCTTTCACCTGATGAAATTTTCTCAAAACGGGACTGGATGTTTCTGGAGATTTTCCTGTACCTATTTCATTCAAAGGAGAATAAACTCCAGGCTTTTGGTGGTATATGAAACTGTGTGAATAAACTAACTGTTTTCTTGTCTGCCAGAAATCATAGTGTATTAACTTACATACACTGCAGATAGCATTTGTCATTCATTCTTTACACAGAAAATCAAAGCATTGAGAAAAGTCTGAGATAGACTTCCCAGAAAGTTCATTCTCCTCTTGTGTTTCAGACAGTTTGAATTCCATTGCAGAACTCAGTAATTCTCCATTTTCGTCTGTTCTGAGTGTAACACACCATACACAGTCTTGTGACATTACAGGCTAAGTCTTCAAACTCACCTGAAATATGCACACAAACTGGCCTGTGCAAATGTGAGCAGGAATATCACAGGGCTGTTGTGTGTTGTTAATGCCTGTAAAGCACTGTGAAGATGAAGCATGCACATACAATATTGCGGTACTTGCCTGCCCACAAGAATCGGAGAGTAACCCGTGTGACTGTGGATTGTCATTGTCACGTAAGATTTTCAGCAACTACTTAACCTCTGTTTAGGATCAGCTTTTGCCCCTGTTTTGTCCCTTTCTGGCCTCTTCCGGTGGAGTGGGTAACCCAGAATTACAGATGCAAATTTCAGGGCACTTTGAATCCACACGTTATTCTTCATGCATGTCTCTAAATTAGATTGTTGGATTTATTTGGGTTTAATTTAATTCCTGCAGACAAAACTCCCATTGACTGCTTTCTCCGCACTTTAACAGAAGTTGGCTTAGAAAGGACTTGTGTGTAGTTTTTCCCCTAAGCAAGACGTTTCACAATGGAAAGTATTGATTGATGCTGTCAGAGCAGCATTAGGAGACATTCATTTTATGCACATTTTATGCAGTTCTAGCTGAGCTAAAAACAGTCCAAAAACAATTATTTTCAGGAGTTATCAGCCAAGTTATTGAGCTTGCAGGTGAAATTTTTATGAATCCTCTCTGATTTCTGAAGAGTAGGATATGCCCATTGTGACAAGTTGATAAAATTAAGGTATAAGCCTGAAAGCGAAAGGAGGAATTGCAAGCAGGCAAAATTACAGGGTGCTGCGTAAGGATGCTAAACTGTGATTACCCAGGTTTTTAATTGTCGCCAATTAAAAACCACAGTTTTAAGAAAATAAAATACATTCCAAACACTGGACAGGAAAAGGAAATTGGTAAATTGCCATAGTGTGTTTGATACAGTGCCAGGTGGAAAATAATGTTGTGACATCCCTAAAAGCTGCTTATCTCTACTCATCTCTTCTTGTTCATCATGTGACTCTTCCAGTTTTCTGCATGGGTCATTATTGTTTCTGTGGTGGTTGGCCGTCTGTTTTTGGAAGGTAGGTGTAGATCCATCTGACATCTATTTTTTTTCCATCATATTAACTATACAGTAAACAAACACGTTTCCTGCCAAATGGATAGATGTGTTTGTTCACATATAGCTTATTCTCTCACTTAAAATGCAAAACTCCACTTCCATTTTGGGGTCTGTTTCATAGAATCACTGTTGAAATATGAAAATAGGCAGATGGCATGTGAATTTAAAATCCACTGAAGTTTTCACATTTCATGAACCTGAAAGTGTGTGCCACAAAGAACACTCCCAAGCACTGTCCCTCACACAGAAACTTTTCTCTTTGTTCAGATCTTGCTTCGTTGCTTTGGCATCACAAACTCTTTACTTTGGTCAATCCTTTGGGAGTTGGTTCAGCCGCAGAATACATTTTTATTGCTTTAGATTTAAATTCTACCTTCAGGTACATGTTGAATGTATGCAAATGTGAGGGCAAAATTTGACTCGGTATTTGTCAGATGAGTATTGCCTTTGGAAAATAATAAGAATAAGAATAGTGGGGAGTGGGCAGGGTTATTAGAATTCTATTCTTGATTCTGCTTGGTTTTTATTATGTGACCATGGACAAATCACTTAACAACTCCCTGTCTGTTTAGCTGTTTGCAAAATAAGTATAAAAATGCTGATGTGCACTTTATGGAATATTTGCTATTTTTTCATTTAGCTATTTGCAACACTTGCTGTCATTGACTGAAGAATTATTGAGAACAATATAATGTTTTAAAGTTGATATAAATGAAGACTTGTCTGACTCCTGTCTGATGTCCATCAGGAACCCAAAAAGGTCATCAGTTTCCATATGCGCAGAGTATAGCTATACCTTGCACTTTAGAATAGCCTTAAGCACTCTCCATCTTTTTGCTAGTCTGAACGGTTTGCAATTTTATTATTCTTCAAGGCTCATAAGCAGGTTTTGTACCCAGGTCCCAGCCTGTTAAAGTATTTCCTTTTTTCTTTCAGACATACCTTGCCTCAGAGACATTTGTTTTTTTAGCGATCGGTCATTTGGTTTCTTTGCCAAAACATACAGCATACATTCTGTATTAGTGCTCATGCTTGTGCTGTTGTTTGAGTGAATGTAATGACAAAGAGCCAGGGATTATATCTATTTTAATATTCTGACTTCCAGAGGAATTAAGATGCCTAAATATCCTTCTGAAGTTCTTGATTCTCTTCCAGAAAGAAGGTGAAGTTCTAGATAATGTTGTCCCTTATTCTGTAGGAAGAGGCCTGCATGTTCACAAGTCAAAAGAAGCTTCCCATTTCCTGATTCTTCTGCCCTGCAAGGAATTTCTTTGTTTTGTGACAGGATAATGTAGATATTTCATTCTGGGCACTTTCCTGCAAGCCATCACATTCTCTTCCAAGTTGTCCACCAACTGAAACCCACCCATTCAGACAATGAATCCACACCTGCCATTTATTGTCCAGAGAGTTGATGGTGCACATCTCTAAATCTTTTGGTCTTTTTGCTTCTTGGTTTCTGAGCCATTAGTTTTCTCTTTTTTTTAAAAAAAAAAAAAAAAAAAAAAAAAAAAAGGCTACACATCTCCAAGAAACACATTTTTAGGCGCTGGTTTAGATATTGCTAAAAACTCAGCTTCTCCTCCCTTGGACAGAACAGAGTCATGTACATAACTCCATAATTTTTGGAGCAGACAGGAACTAATCTTTCTAGTTTTTTCTATACCTTTTGTATGTTCTGCCCTTCTGTAATAGTCATTTTTCGTATGAAACTCCAGAGGATACCATTTCATAGAGTTCTTAAGGGAAGTCCAGAGTGAAGCCATGAGTGAAGGATTTCTAGTGATCTGGTGGTGGGATCAAAAGTCTAGTGTGAGTTAGAGAGGTCAGTTTTCCCAGCATCATCTTCACTAGTAATAAATAGCCACTAATGGACCATCATGAAAGTGTTTTTCTTGCTGTAGGAATTTAAATAAAACAAAGTCAACTAAGAGCATGTAATCATTCCTCTCCCGTTAAGCCTCTCTTGCAAATTTGACTCCATGGAGCTAGCATATGTATGGCACATTTAACATACAGTAAAAATAGAAGTTTCATTTATATAATCATTAAATCAGCAAATGCTGCAACTCTTTGAATTCTCATTCTTTTTTTTTTAACTTAATAATGAGATTATTCCTTTTTGAGGGGTTACGTATCTGACTATGAAAACTAGGGCACTTTCTGTGGAATCTAATGAATAGTTCACATAATTCTTCTCTTACATACACCACTGTAACTCCCTTGACTCAGTGGAACTGGTCATTAATTACATCTGTGTGAAAAGAGAATTAGGCTCCAAATCTGCCTAGGTTCTGTTCACATGGTGATACAAGTCACTGTTAGAAGTGGAGCTCCAACTCATCCCGTTACGAGTTGGCAGTGTTAGTCAAGGTCAAAAGTTGACTCTTTCTTTGATATGTGATGTCTAACAATATGCGTTTGACCTTCAGCATGCTGGAGTACGACACAGAGAACCTAAATTCTGACGAAATCTACAGCTCTCTTCGTGGAGTCACGGAGGCAATTGAAAAGTTCAGTTTCCGTAGTCAAGAGGATCTGAATGAACCAATCAAGCGTGATGGAAAGAAGGACTCTGATGTAAGTAGCTCATTTAAGCTGTGTCTACGCTAGCCCCAAACTTCGAAATGGCCACGCAAAGGGCCATTTCAAAGTTTACTAATGAAGCGCTGAAATGCATATTCAGCACTTCATTAGCATGTGGGTGGCCGCGGCACTTCGAAGTAAGCGGGGTCCTTTCGAAAAGGAGCCCCCTGGGGACGAGACGCGCAGCGGGGCACTGCATCAATTTCAAAGTCCCCTTACCCCCATGAGCTTATGGGAATAGGGGGACTTTGAAGTTGGCGGGGTCCTTTCGAAAAGGAGCCCTGTCGGGACGAGCTGCGCGGCGGCGAGGTGCGTCACTTTCGAAGTCCCGCGGCCACCCGCATGCTAATGAAGCGCTGAATATGCATTTCAGTGCTTCATTAGTAAACTTTGAAATGGCCATTTGCGTGGCCATTTCGAAGTTTGGGGCTAGTGTAGGCGTAGCCCTAATGAGATTCTGAAACACCGTTTGCAACACTTCGGTTTTCTGGCTAGTATTTTAAGCTCATTGGTCATAATTTGGAATTGTTTCCTTCATTTTCTTTGCCAGAGAGATGTTTCTACAGATAATTACCCAGCCCTAAAATCATGGGGCCAAATGCTATATAGACTTTTAGGCTAGGTCTACAGTAGCCACGGAAGATCAAACACTTAGGTTCAATATTCCAGAGCACCCTTTTGTGCATGAGCAAAACGGCACGTTCCAGGATCAATGTTGAACCAGGAACTTCTTCTGAGTCGCAAGGATTAAGAACTGTCATCGGGAGAAGTGCTCCCATTGACATTCTGCAATGAGGACAGGGACCAATCTCGACGGCTGCAAAATAAATTTCAGGTACAAAATTGGCATACCTAAAATTGCATAGCAACCGTAGACATTCCCGGTAAGTGTAAACGTAGCCTTTCTCATGTTAAACTTCAGTTGGAGTTTGGATTTAGTGGCTGTGTCTACAAGTGCCCCAAACTTCGAAATGGCCACTCTAATGGCCATTTCGAAGTTTACTAATGAAGCGCTGAAATGCATATTCAGCGCTTCATTAGCATGCGGGCAGCCGCGGCACTTCAAAATTGACGCGCCTCGCCACCACGCGTCTCGTCCCCATGGGGCTCCTTTTCGAAAGGACCCCGCTTACTTCGAAGTCCCCTTACCCCCATGAGCTGATGGGAATAAGGGGACTTCGAAGTAGGCGGGGTCCTTTTGAAAAGGAGCCCCGTCGGGACGAGCTGCGCAGCAGCGAGGCGCATCAATTTCGAAGTGCCGTGGCCGCCCGCATGCTAATGAAGCGCTGAATATGCATTTCAGCGCTTCATTAGTAAACTTTGAAATGGCCATTTGCGTGGCCATTTCGAAGTTTGGGGCACGTGTAGACGTAGCCAGTAAGAAATAAATGCTACTTAATTTCTTGCCTTAAGATTTCTCAACATGAAACAAGTAGTAAGGTTTATAACAGAAAAAGTAAGATACAAATCTTCAAAATGTATGATTTATTTTCCCCCCAATGTGTAGCTAATTTATATGAAGGTTCTGTGGTACATTATTATACAAATTGTGGAATAGTATCTTGCACTGCATGTGGTCTCCTGGAATCAGTGGACCTACTTGTGACAAAAGGAGTTAGTCATCATGCTTAAGGAGGGCAAAACTGGGACCATTAATGGTTTTTAAATGCTTCTAGGAAAGAATATTGCAGGAAGGGATGTAGGGGTCGTAGAGGACCATAAGCATTCCAAGAATCATCATTTGGAGATGTATTAGCAGGATTGTTGTAAGTAAGAAATGAGAAGTAATTCTGCCGTGATTATGCCTTATTTGGAATATTGTGTGGTGCTACATTTCAGGAAAGATGTGGAAAAATTGGAGAAAATCCAGAGGAGGGCAACAAAATGATTAAAGGTCTAGAAAACATGACACCTGAGGGAAGATTGAAAGAATTGGGTTTGTTTAGTCTGGAAGAAAGAAGACTAAACTGGGACATAACAGTTTTCAAGAACCCAAAAGGTTGTTACAAGGAGGAAGGAAAAAAAATATTCTCCTTAACCTCTGAGGGTAAGACAAGAAGCAGTGGGCTTAAATTGCAGCAAGAGAGGTTTAGGCTAGACATTACGGGAAAACTTCCTAACCATGAGGTTGGTTAAGCATTGGAGTAAATTACTTAGGAAGGTTTTGGAATCTCAGTCATCACTGGAGACTTTTAAGATCAGGTTAGACAAGTACAAGGCAGGGATGACCTAGATGGTGCTTGATCCTGCCCTGAGTTCAGGGGACTGGACTTGACCTGTTGAGGTTCTTTCCATTCTCGAGATTCTATGATTCCATACCTATTCTGTCTGATCCCGTCAGGTGTCTCGAGATGGTGGAATAGCTGCGCCTGCCAGTGATATACGTGGAAGCAGTGATGTCATGGAAGGAGGAAGAATGGCTCTAGATAACAAAACCTCTCTACTTAATACTCAGCCTCCACGCGCCTTTTCAGGACCCAGAGCCCGAGAGTACAACCCCTATCCTTATTCGGATACAATCAACACCTATGACAAGACTGCTTTGAAAGAGGCTGTGTTTGATGATGATATGGATCAGCTCCGGGATGGTTGGTATAAAGTTGTATTATAAATGTTCAGGCAGTTCATTTTGTTCTGTATTTTATAGTTAAACTTTCATGACACACAGCTCTGGAACTGACTTATTTATTTAAATACATGTCGTGTTTTACTTGGGTAAAGTGACTACATAGCCCAACATGAGTGTTTGTTAAGCAATATTGTGATTTTGTTTGTATTTGGTTTGAGAGGTATTGTTTTATTCATAACCTCTTCCAGTGCTGGTCTTCCTGGCATTAAAGTTAATGCCAGTTTTGCTATTGACTTAATTGCAAGAAGAATTAAACTCCTGAGTTGTTGCGAGGGAAATCTTACAATTGTGTACATAGGAATTACTAATATTGGGAGTGAGTTTTGTATATGTATATATCTATTCATCATATATTTTTAGAAAAATATTTTAGATTGCCAATGGGTATCAATAGAGTGTAATTAGCATCCAGAAAATGTATAATGTTATCTGGAAGTAATGCTTTGTATTCAAAAAATCCTGAAATGAAAAATTACGAGCAGTAGTTTCACTCATGCCCTCTATTCCTTCTTCACTTCCTGTCACCCTTTCCAAGTTGCACATTAACAGCGTGGGCAGCCAGGCATAAGTTAGAACAGACCCAAAATAGATCCTAGAATTTGCATGGTCCTGGCCAGAGTCTGTTTCCAACCAATCTTTTGGGGCTTTGCTTCAAATGTAGGTTATCATGTGTGTTTCTGGCCTGGACCAAGTTTTGTTTGGGACATCCTGTCATACATGTTGAAAGCACTGTCAGGGCCTGTAGTACATCACCTTGCAAGGCAAGAATGTTTCCTTCATTGTAGAGGCATTGCACCAAATATGTATGCATTGACAATCATTGAAACATCATGTAAAAATTGCAAAGTTGTGATGGGTGAATTTCCCCCTTCAGACAAACTCAGAATGTGGCCACCTTAATCTTATTGAATCAGTTATTAAAACTGGATACCCACATTTTCCTGAGGTTCACCAAAAGCTTTTTAGAGATCCGTGAACCTGGGTCAAATTTCAGACTAGGTCCAAGTCCTATGTCCTCATTGGTCGTCTTGATGCAGATTGCATCTCACAAAAGCACAATGGCCTGAAAGAGTCACCAGGTTTTATTTGGTACCAGGCCAGTAATTATTGATGGCAGCTGCTTTTTTTCCCCCAGTGAAGTTGACCTGTTCTCATTTGTCCTAGAAGTATCCATTGATCATTCTGATTTGGTGGCTGATCTTCTGAAAGAACTGTCCAACCACAATGAGAGGGTGGAAGAACGGAAAGGAGCCCTGTTTGAGCTTCTGAAGATCACTCGAGAAGATAACCTAGGAGTTTGGGAGGAACATTTCAAAACCATTTTGCTCTTGCTTCTAGAAACACTTGGCGACAAAGATGTAAGACACTGGTGTTACATTTAATTCTCTTGTACATCATTTATTCTTAGATGACAGTTTGTCCATGGCTGGCCCAGTTACATCCCTTGTACATACTATCTGTATCTGATGCCTCATCGCCTCCTTGCCAGTAGTGCTGTCTGCCCAGTCTTCATGCATTAGAAAAAGGTGTTGACAATCCTTTCATGGTCATTCATTTCACTGGTGGGTTTTGAGTTGCTTTCAAATGTTTGATATTTATTCCCAGAGTACTGTGCGTGTAGCAACCAAAAATAATAGGAATTAGAACCAATAGTGTTTTAATAGGGAAAAATGGCCTAAGCATTAAACAGTCCACAATGGCATAAAAGACTGGGAATACAGATGTAGAACTACTACAAAAGTTTTAGTAGATGATGCTTGACAAAGACAATTTATGGGCCAAATTTTCCTCTCTCAAATGACTTCAGTTCCTAATTATGCCCACAAATTAGTGTCACAGTCAGCTAAGTGACCCCAATGATATTTTCAAATAATTACGCACGCACGCACGCACGCACACAGAGGGTCACAGGATTCTGAGTGTTTTGTAGCCTGGTCCAGTACCACTGTATGCTTCTTTTTTCAGTAATAAAACACTTGAAGTCCTTTTTACCTGTTTCCCATATGCAAAATGAAATTTTTGAAACAGAATAGGTGTTTTACATTTTGACAATACACTTGAGCTTTCTTAAGGTGGATGTCTGTGGCCTGGGAACAGACCCTCCCAAGGCAGGAGCAGCATAATGATAATAAAAATCAGCTTACATACAGTACAGCAAAGTAAATAGTACAGGTTGAATCTCTTTAATTTGGCACAGTCTCATCCACCAACATCCATAATCTGGCATGATTTTAGTTAGCCGGGCAATCCCTTATCATGGGTGAGGACAAGTCTCCTGTTGTCCCTTAAAGTTTGTTTACAGCACCAGTCCTGGCGCTCAGTGTTCTGGACTGTTATTTAGCTGTAATTTACCCCTATATGTCTTCTAGGAGTCCATTAAGCAGTGGAAGTGTTGGTAATGTGTTAGAAAATATTGACCTCCTGTGGTCCAGCAAATTCTGTCTTTCGGTACTGGTCAGGTCCTGGGGGTGCCAGACTAGAGAGGTTCAACCTGAATATGTACATCTATGTACTGTACTGTCTAGCGCAAATTTAACTTGTAAACATGAGAAATGGCAGAGCAATCAGTGATTTCCTGCTTCATTACCTATCGATGATGATAAAACCAAAATAACAGTTGAAGTACAGTGCATTAAGGATTTATTGTATGACATGTTATGCATGTACAATACTCTATAATGATTTGTACATACAAAAGCTTTAGTAATAAATTTTGTTTACCCTTCTTTATGGTGAACATAATCTGACATAGCCCGTTTCCCAGAGTTGCCAGATTAAAGATGTTCAAATTTAGTTGTAATTTAAATGTCATCAGCTGAGTTTCAGTTCTTGTCATCAGATCACAGTATCCTCTGATCAATGTATAAGCTGAGGGAAACAAGCTGTGTTAGCATGTGAGTGCTAGACATGAATAACAAAGAATCAGAATCAAAACAAAAAGCAGTCAAGTAGCACTTCAAAGACTAGCAAAATAGTTTATTAGGTGAGCTTTCGTGGGACAGACCCACTTCTTCAGACCATAGCCGGACCAGAACAGACTCAATATTTAAGACAGAAGCTACGTCTACACGTGAATGCTACATCAAAATAGCTTATTTCGATGTAGCGACATCGAAATAAGCTATTTCGCTGAATAATGTCTACACATCCTCCAGGGCTGGTGCCGTCGACGTTCAACGTCGACGTTGGGCAGCACTACATTGAAGTAGGCGCTGCAGGGGAGCATCTACACACCAAAGCGGCTCACATCGAAATAAGGGTGCCAGGAACAGCTGCAGACAGGGTCACAGGGTGGACTCAACAGCAAGCTGCTCCCTTAAAGGGCCCCTCCCAGACACACTTGCACTAAACAGCACAAGATCCACAGAGCTGACAACTGGTTGCAGACCCTGTGCATGCAGCATGGATCCCCAGCTGCAGCAGCAGCAGCCAAAAGCCCTGGGCTAAGGGCTGCTGCACACGGTGACCATAGAGCCCCACAGGGGCTGGAGAGAGCGTCTCTCAACCCCTCAGCTGATGGCCGCCATGGCAGACCCCGCTATTTCGATGTTGCGGGACGCGGATCGGCTACACGTGCCCTACTTCGACGTTCAACGTCGAAGTAGGGAGCTATTCCCATCTCCTCATGAGGATAGCGACTTTGACGTCTCGCCGCCTTATGTCGATTTCAACTTCGAAATAGCGCTTGCCACATGTAGACGTGACGGGCGCTATTTCAAAGTTGGCGTGGCTACTTCGAAGTAGCTGACACGTGTAGACATGGCTAGAGAACCAAAAACAGTAAGCAAGGAGGACAAATCAGAAAAAGATAATCAAGGTGAGCAAATCAGAGAGTGGAGGGGTGGGGGGGAAGATCAAGAATTAGATTGAGTCAAGTATGCGGACGAGCCCCTATAGTGACTCAGAAAGTTTCCATCATGATTTAAACCATGTGTTAATGTTCCGAATTTGAATATAAATGTCAGTTCTTCCACTTCTCTTTCTAAAACGGAGCGATAATGTCTCTTCATTAACACACATACCTTGAGGTCATTGACAGAATGCCTCATTCCATTAAAGTGTTGACTAACTGGTTTGTGGATCTGGAGTGTTTTGATGTCTGTTTTGTGCCCGTTGACCCTTTGTCTAAGGGAGTTAGAAGTCTGTCCAATATACAAAGCATCTGGGCATTGTTGGCACATGATGGCATATATGATGTTAGTAGAGGAGCATGATAAAGTGCCCATGATTCTGTGAGTAACCTGGTTAGGTCCAGTGATGGTATTTCCAGAGAAGATATGTGGACAAAGCTGGCAGCGGGCTTTGTTGCAGGGAAAGGTTCCAGGACTGGTGTTCCTGGGATATAGACTGTGGCTGTTAGTAAGGATCCTCATGAGGTTGGGAGGTTGTCTGTAGGAGAGAACAGGCATGTCACCCAGGGCCTTCTGGAGTGTAGCATCCTGATTAAGAGTAGGTTGTAGGTCTTTAATAATTCGTTGCAGTGGTCTGAGTTGGGGGCTGTAGGTGATGACCAGTGGTGTTCTGTTCTTGGCTTTTTTGGGCTGATCTTGGAGTAGCTGGTTTCTGGGTATGCGTCTGGCCCTGTCGATTTGTTTTTTTACTTCTCCTGGTGGGTAATTCAGGTTTATGAATATTTGGTAAAGTTCTTGTAGTTTTTGGTCTCTGTCAGTTGGACCAGAGCAAATGCGATTATACCTAAGAGCTTGACTGTAAACAATGGGTCTAGTCACGTGTGCAGGACGGAAACTAGAAGGGTGTAGATAAATATAGCGATCAGTAGGTTTTCGGTACAGTGTGGTACTGATCAGGCCATCCTTGATTAGTACTGTAGTGGCCAGGAAATGTATCTCCTGCATGTTGTAATCGAGGCATAAGTTGATGGTGGGGTGTAGATTGTTAAAGTCTCTGTGGAATTCTTCTAGAGCCTCTGTACCATGGGTCCAAATCATAAAGATGTCATCAATGTATCTTAAGTAGAGGAGTGGTAATAGGGGACGAGAGCTGAGGAATCGTTGTTCCAGGTCAGCCATAAATATATTAGCATATTGTGGGGCCATGCGGGTGCCCATAGCGGTTCCACTAATCTGGAGGTATAAATTGTCCCCAAAACGGAAATGATTGTGTGTGAGAACAAAGTTACAGAGGTCACACACCAGATTGGCTGTGGTGGCATCAGGGATGGTGTTCCTGATTGCTTGTAATCCGTCTTTATGTGGAATATTAGTATACAGAGCCTCTGCATCCATTGTGGCAAGGATGGCGTTATCAGGAACTTTTCCAATGTTTTGTAATTTCCTCAGGAAGTCGGTGGTATCTCGGATATAGCTGGGAGCGTTGGTGGCATAGGGTTTGAGGAGGGAGTCCACTTAACTGGATAGTCCGGTGGTGAGGGTGCCAATACCTGAAATGATAGGGCGTCCAGGGTTTCCAGGTTTGTGGATTTTGGGAAGTAAATAGAATAATCCAGGCTGCGGCTCAGATGGTGTGTCTGAGTTAATGAGGTCCCGAGTAGCAGCAGGGAGTTCCTTCAGTAGTTGTTGTAATTTCCTTTGGAATTCCAAAGTGGGATCAGCGGAGAGAGGTCTGTAAAATGTGGTGTTGGAGAGTTGTCTGGCTGCCTCCTGTTCATAGTCTGACTTATTCAGGATGACAACAGCACCCCCTTTGTCAGCTGGTTTGATTATGATGTCTTGGTTATTTTTGAGACTCTGGACAGCATAGCGTTCAGCATAGTTGAGATTGTGTCTCATTTGGCATTGTTTGTGTATAATGTCAGACTGAGCATGGTTGCGGAAGCACTGTACGTAGAAGTCCAGACTTTCATTACGACCCTCAGGGGGAGTCCACATAGAGTTCTTCTTCTTTTGTTGTTGGTAGGGGGGGTCGAGAGAGTCAGACTATTGTTCATAGGTGTGCTGGAAAAATTCCTTTAGACGGAGGCGGCGAAAGAAGGCTTCAAGGTCCCCACAGAATTGTATTAAGTTCGTGGGGGAAGTGAAGAATGGGGCATTCTGTCAATGACCTCAAGGTATGTGTGTTAATGAAGAGACATTATCGCTCTATTTTAGAAAGAGAAGTGGACGAACTGACATTTATATTCAAATTCGGAACATTAACACATAGTTTAAATCATGATGGAAACTTTCTGAGTCACTATAGGGGCTCGTCCGCATACTTGACTCAATCTAATTCTTGATCTTCCCCCCCACCCCTCCACTCTCTGATTTGCTCACCTTGATTATCTTTTTCTGATTTGTCCTCCTTGCTTACTGTTTTTGGTTCTCTGTGTCTTAAATATTGAGTCTGTTCTGGTCTGGCTATGGTCTGAAGAAGTGGGTCTGTCCCAAGAAAGCTCACCTAATAAACTATTTTGCTAGTCTTTAAAGTGCTACTTGACTGCTTTTTGTTTTGATAGTGTATAGACTAGCACGGCTTACTCTCTGTTACTAAAGAATCAGAATGTACTTTAATGGTTCAGTCTGGAGATAGTCCTTTGCTGAAATTACTGGCATTGTTTGGAATGGCTGCCATCCAAAAACCTGGTACAACAGTTATATAACTCAGGCAGTTGTTCTGGTATTCCAACTTCTGCTATAAGGGGTCAATGTGCAAGTTAGAGGTGTGGCTGTGTTAACTGAATGCCATGGAAGTAATTTACATAAAAACTACAGAAACACAAAGGTGATTTATTGCAGTTGTGTGTGAAAAAACTGTTTTGAACTGTCACTTTGGAGGTGGCTAGCATGAAGTCTGCAAAGCTCAGTAAAACAGGAAAGTGAAAACAAATGTGATCTGAGCTTCGTTATCAGTCCTTCATGATACATATATATATTGCTTTTCAGTGCTAAGTTGTATTTTGCTGGAGTAAGATATTGGATTTAACAAATGTAATATTTGTTCTAGTTCTTTCTCCAGTGGTAAGAATGCACTTAGGCTGTATGAATCTTCGTACGGAGAGGAGAGCTCTGAGCCAATTCAGCTCTGACTGGCATTGATTTTAATCCCCAGTTCTTCTTCGAGTGTCCCCGTGGGTGCTCCACATTAGGTGTCGGGCTCGCCCGGCGCCGCAGATCGGATCTTCCAAGCAGTTTCTGCCGGACCGCGCATGCGCCGGTGCGCGCCGCTCCCCCGCGCGCTCCCGGCCATGTGCGCGATCCGGTCCCCGCCAGTTCCTCTTAACCGCCGTCGGCTGCAGACGGAATCCAACTAGGCTAAGGCCAAGTAGTGTATTCAATGGCTTTATCTGTTTTTTCTTAAAGTTTTTTCAGGCACTTAGGCTACTATAAGCTAGCCGTTTGCTATTTTGTAAAAAAAAAAAAAAAAAACAACAACGAACAAGCTAGGAGAGGGACAGCTCAGCCAGTCCCAGTAACAAGCGCCGGAGGCCAGGAGCTAGGGCTATCAGCCCTCCGGCTAAGGCAGACCATCGGACGGGGAAAACGGCACAAAGAAGGTGCTAAGTACCCACTTAAAAACACAAAGACTCACCAACAATGTCCTCTTCAGGCTTTAAAAAAAAAAAAAAAAAAAAAAAAATGCTGCTTCTTGACAAGGCCCTCCAGCCAGAAGCGCCGGAGCGGCCGCAGCAGGAGGGACCCTCCGGGGCCCTTAAAAGGAAAGCTGCCTCCCTCACCCCATCAGCGCAGAAACGGAGGAAAGTATCTCCAGCCCGATCCCTGCCGGCAGCAACAGCGAGCGGGACGGGAGGAGCAAGCAGCCCCCAGCCGCAGCAACAGCTGATCGGCGGCGGCACGGAGAGCCACGTGGAAGCGGCTCAGCCTCCAATACTCAGCCAGCCGCCCCGCACCGCAGGCAGGGCGGCGGCTAAGCAAACGCCGGTACTGGCGGCACCGCAGGCAGCGGCACCGACCCCCGGGGAACCGGCGGTGCAGAGCGCGCAGGCACGCAGCCTGCCGGCACCGGAGGACACCGCACATGCGGCATCGCCCTCGAGCGTGCCGAGCTCGGTGCAGACGGGGCCGGAATCCCCTGTATGCTCCCCAGCCCGATCCCTGCCGGCAGCAACAGCGAGCGGGACGGGAGGAGCGAGCAGCCCCCAGCCGCAGCAACAGCTGATCGGCGGCGGCACGGAGAGCCACGTGGAAGCAGCTCAGCCTCCGATAATCAGCCAGCCGCCCCGCACCGCAGGCAGGGCGGCGGCTAAACAAGCGCTGGTACCAGCGGCGCCGCAGGCAGCGGCACCGACCCCTGGGGAACCGGCGGTGCAGAGCGCGCAGGCACGTAGCCTGCCGGCACTGGAGGACACCGCACGTGCGGCACCGCCCTTGAGCGTGCCGAGCTCGGTGCGGACGCCGGAATGCCCTGTATGCCCCCCAGCCCGATCCCTGCCGGCAGCAACAACGAGCGGGACGGGAGGAGCGAGCAGCCCCCAGCCGCAGCAACAGCTGATCGGCGGCGGCACGGAGAGCCACGTGCAAGCGGCTCACCCTTCGATAATCAGCCAGCCGCCCCGCACCGCAGGCAGGGCGGCGGCTAAACAAGCGCCGGTACCACCTACCCCCGGAAAACCAGCGGTGCAGAGCGCGCAGGCACGCAGCCTGCCGGCACCGAAGGACACCGCACATGCGGCACCGACTTCGAGTGTGCCGAGCTCGGTGCGGACGTGGCCGGGATCCCCTGTATGTCAGGGGCGGAGTTACCTCCTCAAGGGAGGGGGAAGACTGCACACAAGAGGAGGCATTGCAGCCCCTCTCCGCACAGGGCTGTGTAGTTGCTTTCTCACAGCCCTCCGCTATGTTGCAGACTCCAACTAGAAGGCAGGGGTCCCCCCCCTCCTTGGCCTACCCAGAGCCCCCTTCTCCATTTCTGCAACCAGCCTCACCCTGGCTGGGACCACCTCCACCCTTCCTGGGATTTGAACCGCTGGACTATTAGGCAAAGTCGCTCTCTCCAGGGTCTCGACGGTCTCCCTCCCCCAGACGCAAAGGGTATGCACCAAGGGAGTGGTCTAGGTCACCTTCCCAAGACCAGTGCTTATACTGCCGTGGTCGCCCCTACCACGCAGGGCATAGACACCATCGGCAATCTCCTAGGGAAAGATCCCTACGAACGATCTCGTACCCCCAAGGGCAATTGTGACCGGGGACAGAGACTTAAGCATCTCAGGGGGGGCTGGTTATGGAACCCCGAGATTTTTCCTCGCACACCTCTAGTGAGAGGGTGTACCATCATCAGCAGGAACCGGAAGGGTCCAGAAAGACGTACCCCAGCGGTTCCTCGCTTTCCTCCCCGGATGAGGCTACGGCCCCGGGGGGCGTCCATCCTCCGGACGATCTCAAACAGTTCCAAGAGCTGTTTTACGAGGGTGGCCTTCACGCAAGGCTTCCAGACAGCAAAGGTGCAAGAGCAACACCATAAGCTCCTCAAAAATCTGAGACCTCCGGCCTCCTCCAAAATAGCAATACCGCTGATGACGCAATCTTGGAGCCTGCCACTATGATATGGCAGACTCCCGCGACTATTCCGCCTGTCCACAAAAGAGCGAAAAAAAAAAAAAAAAAAAAAAAAATACTTCGTGCCCACGAAGGGCATGGAGTTCCTGTTCAGCCACCCACAACCAAATTCTTTGGTGGCGGAGTCGTCGCAACGTGGGGGAATAAACAAACATGCCAAAAAGCTAGAGCTGTTGGGCAGAAAGGTCTACTCCTCCTCCACGCTACTGTTGCCAATGGCAAATTACGCAGCGCATCTAGCGAACCATAATTTCAACAACCACATTAGGTTGACCTCCCTCATGGACTCGCTTCCAGGGGGCACGAAACCAGTGCTCAAGGCCATCATCCGACCATTTTATAACCAGTGGCAAAGGATCACCACAGACACATGGGTGCTGGAGATCATAGCCACGGGGTACGCCATCCCCTCCCAGTTGCTCCCACCGCCATGACCTCCACCCGGGGCCCCACCTCCAGGAGACCTCCCATGTAGCGAGGCTCAAGCAGGAGGTAGACCATCTCATGCTCGTAGGGGCAGTGGAAAGAGTGCCGGAGCAACTGCAAGGGAGAGGGTTCTACTCGAGGTACTTCCTCACGGGGAGGTCCATCTTAGATTTTCGAGGCCTCACCGGTACCTGCGCAAGCAACGTTTTCGGATGATCACAAACGCCTCCATCCTTACGGCACTAGACGATGGAGATTGGTTCGCAGCCCTCGACTTACAAGGTCCTACCGTTTGGGCTCTCCTCAGCCCCCAGAGTCTTCACCAAGACCTTGGCAGTGGTGTCAGCCTACCTGCACAGACAGGGGGTATTTATATTCCAGTATCTGAATGACTGCCTACTCAAAGGGGCCTCAAAGGAGGAGGTACTACGCATAATATGTGTCAGCAGGCACGTTCTCTTCGCTCGGCCTGCTTATCAATCTGACAAAACCAAAGACAGACCCCACACAGGACATAGAGTTCGTAGGGGCACGCATAAATTCTATTACAGCGAGGGCGTATCTACCAGAGACTCGCTTTCGGGCCATCGGCTCCCTCGCGCAAGGCTTCACCTTCAGCCCTATGGTGCCGGTTCTGACGTGCTTACAGCCGCTGGGCCACATGGCAGCAGCAACGTTTCGTACAACAGAACGCCAGGTTACACATGCGCAGCATGCAGCATTGGCTGGCGAGCGTATACAAACCGGCAGCACACACTGTTCACAGGATGGCGTCGCCCACAACGGAGGTGCGCAAATCCCTGCAATGGTGGGTAAACCCAGAGAACCTGCTAACAAGGGTACCCTTCCACCAACCACACGTATTGGTTTTTCTTACTACAGATGCCCCCCTCATAGGGTGGGGAGCACACATGGGCGAAGAGGTGACGCAAGGGCTGTGGTCCTCTATGGAGCAGTCACTGCACACAAATATACTGGAGCTCAAAGCAGTGTTCAACGCCTGCAGACACTTTCGAGACCAACTGAAAGGCAAGGTAGTCGGGATCAGTACAGACGATACCTCCACCATGTTTTATATAAATCGGCAAGGAGGAGCTCGGTCCCGTGCCTTATGTGTAGAAACAGTCCGGTTGTGGAACTGCTGCATCGCCAACAATGTAACCTTGAAAGCCTCGTACTTACCAGGCGCTCGCAATGTGAAGGCAGACCAGCTGAGCAGGCGTTTCGCACTCACGCACGAGTGGCAGATCCGTCCCGATCTGCTGCAACCGATTTTTCCACGCATGGGGTTTTTCCCCAGATAGACCCTGTTTGCTACTCAGCACAACAAGAAGTGCCCACAATTCTGCTCCAGGGCAGGACTGGGACGGGGGTCCCTGAGGGATGCCTTCGCGATCTCATGGAGGGGCCCCCTGCTTTACGCTTTCCCTCCCACAGTGCTCATCCACAAAGTGTTGCAGAAAGCCAGGAGGGAAGGAACCTGAATGATCCCGATAGTCCCAACGTGGGATCGACAGCAATGGTTCCCCCTATTCCTGCGCATGTCGGACCGGCCACTGAGGTCCCCTCCGGTGGCGCGGGATCTGCTCACGCAAGCCCAGGGGTCCATAGTGCATCCGCACCCCCAAAGCCTGCGACTACAAACGTGGTTAATCCATGGCTTAGCTCCCTAGAGAGCACATGTACGGAGGAAGTGCAGCAAGTCCTAGAAAGTAGCAGGAGGACTTCCACCAGGAAGACCTTCAAGCAGAAATGGACTCGCTTTACGGCATGGTGTTCTACCAAACAGCTAGCCCCCTTTCGGTGCCTATGGCTGTGATATTAGAGTATTTACTGGACCTCAAGAGAGGAGGACTCTCGCTATCCTCGTTTCAGGTCCACCTGGCCGCCATTTTGGTGTTCAGACACGAAGAGGAAGGGCACACGGTGTTCGCCCATCCCATGGTTACCAGGTTCTTCAAAGGGCTGGTAAGCCTATACCCCCCTCAGAAACCGCTTCCACCTCTGTGGAACTCGGACCTGGTGCTTAATGCGAAAAGGGGACCACCGTTTGAGCCTTTGGCCACGGTTTCCCTCCGCCTCCTTATGATGAAGACGACCTTTCTTCTCGCAATCACGTCAGCTCGCAGGGTGAGCGAGCTTGAGGCAGTTATGGCAACGCCGCCCTGCGCTGTTTTTCCAAGGAGGCGGTAACCATACGGCTGCATCCAGCCTTTGTTCCTAAAGTTTCTTTCTGAGTTTCATACTAACGAACCTATTGTTTACCCTTGTTTATCCAAAGCCTCATAACTCTAACAAAGAGGTGCGCCTACACCTCCTGGACGTGAGCAGGCGCTAGCTTTCTATATGGACAGGACCAAGTCCTTCCGGAGAACGGATAGGCTCCTAGTCTCTATCGCTCCCAAATCAAAAGGAGAATGTCTCTCTTCGCAGAGAATCTCTAAGCACATCGTATCTTGCATAAAAATGTGCTACAAACTCAAAAAGACTCCTTTACTGGCCACGCCCAGGGCTCATTCCACTAGGGCGGTGGCAGCATCAACAGTCTTTTTTCAAGGGCGTTGCGCTAAAAGACATTTGCAGAGTGGCGACCTGGTCATCCTGTGACACCTTCGCCAAACATTACGCCCTTCACAGGGTATTCCAAGAGGATACCCGTCTCTTGGCAGCGGTCCTCTCGGGGACAAGCTGCACATAATCCGATTACCCACCTCCTATCTTGGGTTACTGCTGGGTAGTCACCTAATGTGGAGCACCCACGGGGACACTCGAAGAAGAAAGAAAGGTTACTCACCGTAGTAACGGTGGTTCTTCGAGATGTGTCCCCGTGGGTGCTCCACTACCCGCCCATCCTCCCCGCTCCGGATCTCTGTTTAGTGTTTTGCAGGAGCATCCGAGGCGGTTGGTCAAGGAACTGGCGGGGACCGGATCGCGCACATGGCCGGGAGCGCGCGGGGGAGCGGCGCGCACCGGCGCATGCGCGGTCCGGCAGAAACTGCTTGGAAGATCCGATCTGCGGCGCCGGGCGAGCCCGACACCTAATGTGGAGCACCCACGGGGACACATCTCGAAGAACCACCGTTACTACGGTGAGTAACCTTTCTTTACTCCACCAGAATGTGTGGAGTGCTTTGTGACTTACGTTTGTGTGACTTGCAGCAGAAAATATGACCACCCAGTCATTCTGAAGTTATTTTGTTTCCAACTTGTGATTCTCTTTGGTTCAGCATTCAATAAGAGCCCTGGCGTTAAGAGTATTGCGAGAGATCTTAAGAAACCAGCCAGCAAGGTTTAAGAACTATGCAGAGCTAACCATCATGAAAACCCTGGAAGCGCATAAGGATTCACACAAAGAGGTAAGTGATCCATGTTGTTTTAACTCTTGAAATAGAATATGCACAAATGGAAAGTGACGTCCTCAGAGTTTCTGAAGTGAACTGATTTGACTCATCTTGACCCTTTTCCTCTCCCCACAAAAGCCATAAAATTAAAGATATTTTGGTATAGTCAGCTTTTTAGCTAATCCTTGCTTCAGTGGAATACAAGCTCTGTGACCTGGGATGGCATCAGTGTATGTGGAAGCCAGCTCCCTGCAATCAGCTTTACCCAGTGGTAAAATCCTCATTGATATCTGTGCAAGGATATGGCTCTACAGCAGGAAAGACCTTCTGGATTAGTATGAAAAGCATCCTAAGGGGAAAACCCAGCCTGTGTCTATGCAGGTTAGTAAGGGAGGGAGTGGTGAATGCATAAGCAGCAATTCTACATGATAGGAAGGGAAGGATTGGCTTGGACCACAGCATGGCAGACCTTGTGAATGGACAGCAGGAAATGGACAAAGAGGTTGTGATCTAGAGGGGGAAATCACAGGGAGAACTAGTGAATCCACGTTCAGCCATGCCAAGCTTGTTCAGCACTCCCCAGCTTCAGCAGCAGCAAGTGCCCCTCAACGTCCCAGCCATTCCCAGCGGGGGAGACTGTCATGCAACAGCAGGAGCTCTGTTGAACTCAATGCCCTGATGCCTTCCTGGCGACATGCTGCCTTTTGTGTAGCAGGTCAGGATTTGGCCCTTTGTTGGGTTGGTTTATTTATTTTTATATCTTCCTTCTGGCAGGGTAAAAACATCTTCACCTTAAGGAAACATTTAGAGGTGGGTTACTTGCTCTGACATGTATGAAAAGATCATATCAGTTATGGACAGGGTGACCATCCGTCCCATTTTGGCCAAGACAGGCCCGTATTTTGGGTGCCAGGAAGGCATCCCAATTTATTGTAACAAAAGGGCTAATTACCCCAGGTTAGGGCCCCCTGCTAAGATGACTTTTCCCCCCCCCCGTCGGGGGCACGGCTGTCGCCTGGTTCCCAGCTCCCCATGGATCAGGGGAGCTGGGAGGAGCACCAGCACGGCTGACGCTGGTTCTGGGCTCCCTGCAGCTTGGAGGAGCTGGACCAATGTGGCTGCCGTCCCCTTCCCAGCTCCCTATGGCTTGGGGAAGCCAGAAGCTTTGCTGGCAGGGCTACAGTCCATTCCTGGTGCCCTGGGGCAGCCAGGGAGGTCCTCCATGGGGTGGCAGCCCTGTTTCCGTTTCTCAAGGCATGGGGCAGCCGGGAGCCGCAGCTGCCCTCCCCCCAGCCATGGAGCACCCTCCCCCCACCAGGGTCACATTCCCCTCAGGGCAACGACTGCCTGAATAGGGTGACCATCCATCCTGTTTTGGCTGGGACAGGTGTATTTCAGGGGCCAGGAAGGCATCAGCCCCACACACATGCCCCATGTGCCTTATTTGGGCTAGAGAAATATGGTCACCCTAATTATGCACATCCATTAAACCCTATAATAACAAATCTAACTTCTCTGTTCTCTAAGCTACATATTTTCCAATGAGAGCTAAATCCTGCCTGCTAATTGTCTGCTTCTTACGCTGGCAAACCTTCCACTGAAATCAAGGTTGTTAAACTTTGCCCTTTGATGTGGGAGAAAGAAATTGTTGTCCTAAGCTAAAAAGACTTCTCCATCTCTACACTATAGAGCTGTTGGCCATGAGGAAGATCATCATACAGATAAGACTGCCGCACAGGATCCTGTAGCTGCTGCAGAAGTAGGTGGTGGTTAGACTACAGCAGCAGCCAAAGGACTGAACATTAAGAACTGTCTAAAAAGTAGCAAAGCCAGAAACTCTTTTAATCCTTCAATAAATCAGCATCGCCATACTGTCAGGTCTCAGAGTTAACAGTTCTCCACTGCTGTCATGTTCTAGACTGAGGAATAAGTTTTAATTATAAATTGATTTCCTGATAGAAAGTAGTCAGACAAAACATTTTGTGCTGAAGGCGTGCCTTTTATTAGCAGGTTTTTTTTTCCAGTTACATTCTTCTCAGCTCACCTTGACTCAGTGCCCTTGGATTTTTTTTCCCCTTCTGAAACTCCTTCAAAAGTTCACACAAAAATCTACAGTCTCAAGCAGCTCCCTCTTAGCTTTTTGCCTTCTTTAAAGCCCTGCAGGGCATTTCCCTCCTTGTGCGATCAAAAGATTGTGTGGAAGTAAAGTGTATAATGTGTTCACACCCTCATACATTTGCATGCACCGAAGGGCTCTTTGGCGTTCGTGAGCAGGCATTTCATGAACAAGTCTGGATAATAGAAGGTCAGTTGAGCAGTGAAAGAAAGTACAGTGCTTTGGTGAAAACACTAGGCTGCAAGCAATGTCTTCAGGAAGAGAAATGTGGTCTCAGCTACTTTACCCTGGGCAGTGGACAGCCATGTTGTACTCTGTATGACCTTGATCTACAACAGCAGTGGGCAACCAAGGCTAGTGACTGGGCTGCATGAGTGGCCCTCCGTCATCTCAGTGGGTCACAAGATTGGAATTGGGTATATGCACTAACCATGATCCCAGGAATAAGATTAAATACATTGCACTTGATTCTTCCCCCTCCTTTTTTTTTTTAATCCTGCCTTTTCAACACAAAGCTGTCCATTTTCAGACACCTATTAAACCTCTGGCAAAAGTAACATAAAGGGGTGGTGAGAGTGTAGGAATCTCCTGATGCTGTAGGCACCTCTCCACATGACCTTGCTTTAAATGCATGTCACTGCTCAGCCCAGCCCCCCTCTCCATGCCAGACCCCAGCACCACTCCACCCCGTCCCTCAAACCCTCACCTAGCCCTTACCCTGCCTCTTCCCTCAAGTGATCCCTCCCATCACTTGTGGAGCACTGTGAATTGGCTGATCTGTGCCCCATTCCTGCACCTCCATCTTGCTCCCAGTCAGGCTCTGGGAGTGGGAGGCACAAAATCAGCCAATTTATGGAGCCCCAGAAGTGCTAGTAAGAAGGAGGAGGTAAGTGCAGGGCCCCTGTGCAAGAGGCACTAGGGTGAGGGGTACAGAGGGGGCATGCAGGCCATACATAGAACCCTAATGCGCCAGCTGTGTCCCAGGGGCTGCGGATCGCTCACCACTAACGTACAGTTTTTTGGATAGCACTTTATCAGTAGACTTAGAATGCAGACAGTATCTATAGACATCTTTGGATGACTGCTCAGATGCAGGACGCTGCAGATCATGTTTCCGTAATGTCTAAGGGAAATGATGGCTGTCCTGTATGGTGGTGTCACCATTGGTAGAGTGGTTAGTGGTGTATAATGGCTGAATGACCCATGAGGACGTTAATAGGTTCTGTCCCTGGTGTAGCAACTTCCTGGGTAAGAGTGCACCTGGAGAAGAGCTCTTGTATAGCTTTACCTCTACCCCAAGGCTGCTGAATCGGTTCAGTCTGTGGAAAATTACCTATGTCCATTTGAGTCCATCTGTTTGTCAGACTCTCACCCGAGGTCAGAAGGTCGTGACTTCCCACCCCACACTGGAACGCCAGCTCCTGCCTGGTGCAGAATTTGCGCTGCAGTTCTAGAGGTGGGGTGGGGTGTGCTGCACTTTGCCACACGCCCATCTCAATAAGAAGTTAAATCAGCCATGGGCAACCATGAAGGGTGGGTGAGCCACATGAGCGGCCCTCTTCACCTCAGTGAGCTACAGCAGCCCATGGCCCACTGGGGATCCACCAGAGGGCACTTCCCTCCTCCTCTCCACCCCCATCTGCCTCTTCTCCCATGCACCTTTCATGTCCCAGAGCATTAGAGCCCTACACTTCTCTGCTCTCTCTCTTCCCACCTTCCTCCCCCGAGGTCTTTTTTTTTTATCTTGTGATGCTTACTATACCTAATGCTCGGCGCATGTGGGGAAGGTGTCCCAACTTTTTCCTTATTTATAGTGTTCCCCAAGAACACTGGGCCAGCTCATTTTTCAAAGATTGTTTACAGTTCCTTTTATTTTCATGGGGCATTGCCACACCACCTGTATCTTGTGGTTCAGGCATGTGTTAGAAAAATGTGTACTGAGGGCATCTTGTGATATAAAATCAATCTTACGGATAATTTTTTGCAATGCCACCTCTTTGTACATCTCTTGTAATCTTGTGCCATCGGGTAGTTCTTTGGTCACTTATGTCAAGCATTTCTTAAGTTTAAGACTGAGTATGGCTAAAACTAAAATCTTACGGGCCTTAGCCTGCAGGCCTCATGTTTCGTCCCTACTTACTTAGATATCTGATACATAATTTTAACTTCTAAATACTTTTCGGTCTTATAATTCTAGAATTTTCACAACTTAAATCTATTTGCCACACAAGGATTATGTATGATTGACATGTTAATCATAATGCACAATAAATGAACAATAAAATGAACTAATTAGCTACACAAGGAAAAAAAATGGGTGTACAACAACCTAGCTGAGATCTCCAACAATTCAGCATCTTTGTCTGCAAATTCATATTCAGGATGCCCATCTTGGCATTGATAAATGGAAATAATTTGTTCATGATTGTCAGCGTGAAGGATGTTTTATTCATAGGGTTTGTGAAAACCAAGGTTGTAACTGGATTCTAAGAACTAGATGGAGGATAGGTCCATCAATGGCTATTGGCCAGGATGGGCACGGATGGTGTCCCCAGTCTGTATGCCAGAAACTGCGAATGGGTGACAGGAGAGGGATCACTTGATGAGTCCATGTTCTGTTCACTCCCTCTGGGGCACCTGGCATTGGCCACCATCAGAAGACAGGATACTGGGCTAGCTGGACCTTTTGTCTGACCCAGTACAGCTGTTTCTTATGCCCATGGACCTTCACACTCTCCCAAAAGATTCCTGAAGTCCATCGTAGGTCCAAACCATTATCAGTACAGGTTACTTCTCTTTGGACTGTTAATAGTACCTAGAATGTTGCCAATTCCCTGAGCTGCTCACTCCTCAAGAATGTCTTTTGTATTTGGAAGGGGGCTGTTACAGGACAGCATCAATGGAAATTTGCTTGTGTTCCCTGACACATGGAGCGTTTTTATTGTTTTGTTTTTTATTCCAGGTTGTCAGAGCTGCTGAGGAAGCTGCTTCCACCCTGGCGAGTTCCATACACCCAGAACAATGCATCAAAGTGCTCTGCCCCATCATTCAAACTGCTGACTATCCGATTAATCTAGCTGCCATCAAAATGCAGACAAAAGTCATTGAAAGGATCTCAAAAGAATCCTTACATCAGCTTCTTCCTGATATCATCCCTGGATTGTTACAGGTACGTAACTTTGCATGAAAGCGGCTCTCGCTTAGTATTAATAGTCATCATGATGTTTATTTTGGTTGTGCCTCATGACCAAACAAGGGTAGGGCCCAGTAGTGCTTGCATTCTACTAAGCAAATTATCACTTATTTATTTCTAATGTGTGATGTCTGGTTAACAGACACTATGGGAGCTCCTGACACCAGAATCTGGTGGATTTGAATTCAAGTTTAAAAACAGATTTGTAACTCTCTCTTTTGTTTTCTTCATGCTTTAATCTAAGGAAGGGGAAAATCCCATTCCTGATTTTGCATTCGGTCCTCGGAAATTTATGCATGGGCCCCAAAGAAGTTAAGGGTAGCCAAGCCCCATGCACAACTAAGGACAGGATTTAGCTCTTATATTGTACAAATTCTGTATGTCCTAAATACAGGTCGATCACAGGTTCTTCAGTCATTCTGCTGAATCACTCAGGACTTGTTTGTAAGCTTGTGTTGAACTCTAAATAGGATACAAAGTGCTTTCCTCACTTCCCAGATGCCTGAACTTTTGGGCCAGTTAATAATTTGGACATCTGTTCTAACCAAATGAAAGCAGGATGGGGTAGAAGTGTGTTTTGCAAACACTGAGGCAGGGCCTTTACATCATGATAATTGTGGCCTCTATTTCATGGGTGATTGTGTGGGAATTTTTCTGCCCACAACCACGGGGCAGCCAGCAGCGCTGGTCATTGTTATGCTAGAAAGGAGGAAGCTAGAAATCCAAGGAGAGAATAACATAGGATGACATCTGAGAGAATCACATGCTTCACTATGGAAAGAAATACATTTTTGTGGTGAGTTATGTCACAGGGGAACTTGGATGAGGAAACCTTGAAACCGAAAATAGCATAGGAAGTGTCTCAAGGAACCGAAAATAACATTTAATTTCTCTTCAACCTCAAGAAGATTAGAGGGATGTCAGAGCTTTACCCTACAAGCTATCCTGCCGACACCATCCTTATCATTGCCTCACTGCCGTGTTCCCAACTCTCACAGTAACTGCTCTTCTTCTTAAAGCCCCACCTCCTGGAGTGATCACACAAGAATATCAGTTTTCATTGAAAAGACTGTTTCTATTGTCTGTTATGAAGCAGCTCAGAAATGTGACCTGAATATAACCAAAGGGCATAGAAATGAAAAGGCAAATAAAAAGAACCCAACTTTTTTGTAATCTCATCATTTTTAAGCCAACTCTTACGATTTTTTAGGAGACTGACTTGTGATTTTTGATTTCTTATTATTGACAATGACCTCTTTGAAATCTCTGCTGAGCATACAGGTCCATTTCTAATATTGGTTAAAATACTTTGGGATCTTTCTGGGTGGAAGATGTTACACAAACAGAAAGTCACCGTGGCAGTCAGTCATTCAGCCAGATATTGGTGCAGTGTTTTAGAGATGGCAATGTCAGATATACCAATAATCAGTACACCACAGTGAAACGTGTGAATAACTCTGAGACTGAACCTACATTCAAAAAAGCAGAACTAGTTTGAAGGTACATTCATGGGATCTGTTTTCTTTCCAGTTCGCTAGAGAAGGATCCTATAGAAGGCCAGGGTCAGGTTATGGCCTGAAGGCACACCCTGTATTTGGGGTGGGGTGGGTGCAATTTTCCTAGCAGGACTTGCATATCTGAGATTGACTTTAAGGTCTAGGGTGGACCTGGCCTAAGGTTTTTGCCAGAAGAGAAATGTTACCCAAAAACTCACCCTTTTAACTGATCCTACTATTGTTCTATATAGTTCCCAGCGTAGACCCAACCTCAATGAGACTGGAGTAAGGAACCCTGACTTTACAGGATAAATGAAAACTCTTGTATCAAGGTTTCCCTCCCTTTTGTTCTCTTTGAACTCTAGAGTTGTGGGGAAAGGTAGTATAAATACTTAAGTGCAGCTAAGGTTATTCCTGATGTCAGAGCATATTGTGAAAATGAGACTGCATAGCCCTGCCTTCGTCTCGACTTGTGTCCTCTGAGAGTTTGTGGCTATTGTTTTTCTAGTAAATTTCAGTCATAATCAATGAATTCTCTACTGGCTCAAAGTGACTGATTCACTCCGCACTAATGTTGCGAAGCCAACACACTAATGTGTACGGAACCCACGCTTTTTCTCAAGGCAGCGTCTGCGTGCCTTGTGTACTCAATCATCTTGTCAGTTTCCCCACGGTCTCCTGAGCTGAAGCCTTCCAACATTACAATTACATTTGAAAAAGTCTCTTAGCTGTTACCAGGACTAGGCAAAAGGCCCTTGTCTCGTGTCATTCATCAGTACAACTTCTTTGTACAGTAATCCCTTGAGATACATGCATTCAACATGTGCCTATCTGACCTTTACATGGGGGTGGGGGGCAGAGAGACCCTGCAGCTGGAGCAGAGCCAGCCACGGGGTCCCCGGCCAGGGGGTGGGAAGACCCGCAGTCATGCGGCTGGAAGCTGGCTGGGCAGTGGCCAGCTGGCAGAGTCAGCCATGGGATCCCCACCGCTGGAGCCTTCTCCCTCTCTTACCCCACGCATGTGGCTGTGTGACAGCTGTGCTGCTGGGGGAAGGCAGAGGGAAGGCTCTTAGCCTGGTTCCCAGCTCCCTGCTTGCGGGAACTGGGAAGCTGACCGGCCATGAGCTGGTCAGTTTCCCGGGTTCTGCAAGTGGCGGGGAGCCGGGAACCAGGCTGCCCCCTCTTCCCGGCTCCCCACCACTCTGAGAGCCAGGAAATTGACTGGGTCCCCTTGACTTTCATGAAAATTCAAGTTACGTGAGAGTTACATGGGGGTTGCATTTCTGCAACTCAAGGGTTTACTGTACAGAGCTTCCTCTATGCACATTTTGTCTTAAAAGAACCCAAATCCCCAGGTTAAATACAGCTACAACATTGACGTTAGAAAAGGAATGGCATGGGGAAGGTCAGAAGAGGATTTCAGTGAGATCAGAATGCATAGAAAATGGATGAGGCAGAAACAGATTTCTCTTCTTGTGAAGAGAGAGACAACTGAAGTTCAAAAGGATTCTTCGTCTGAAAAACAGCCGTGTGTTTCAGGCCAGGTTGCGCCTCGGGCAGGGGTACACAAGCTCCCGCTACTTGCCTCAGTATGATTCCTAATCTTCTCTCCAATGCCACCCAATACTGCAGTTTCGTTATCGTCACTTGAGGGAATACAAATTCATATAAACTTACAGGAATAAAAATAAAGGTCCTGTACGGTAGGTGTGGGGATGTCAGATCACTGGGGTAGGTGTGGGGATGTAAGATGCAGTCAAGTTAAATCCAGTTTCCCATGATAAGTTTTGGTTGTGTTCAGTTAGCTATGACTTCTTTTCAGCCTTTTCCTGTCTGACTATTAGGCCAACTGGGTCATAAAGCTCTCGTTCTGCGAGGTCATCTGTGACACAGGGTTCTTTAAAAGTCTTTTGGGAACCTTAAAAGTACCTCGTCTCTATGGGCTTCTGCTGAAAATGCACTTCACCAAACAGCATGTGGGCCTGATCCTGCCAGACTGATGCCCATCAAGGACTTCGGTACATTCTTATATCAAGATTTTAAGAGCCCATTGAAGTCAGTGGGAAAACTTAGGTTCTCTGGCAGCCAGATTCTTCCTTCTGTCTCCCACTTACAACCCAACGCGTATCAGTGGAAGTTTCTTCTATATTGTGGGGACAGAAGTGAGCCCCTAGGGTTACTTTGTGGCTCAAGAACTCAGTGTGAAACTTTGTCGCTGATGACAGCAGTAGAAAGAACTCACATCCAGCGAAACACACCAGTGAACGTACAATTCCTCACAAGACTAACCAGAGCCCATTACACTCAGGCGTGGTCGACGTCTAGGAGATTACGTCCAATTTAAGGGTCTAAGTTCGATTTTATAAGCTATGCGTCTACACCCCAGCACTCAACAGGTCGATTTTTAAGGTCCTTAACATCGACTTTTGTCATGCTGACTTCCCCCCGCAGTAACTCAGGAGGTTGAATTTGCAAAGGTGAATTATACAGGTGGAGACTGCAGCATTATTAACATCAATTTTTATTAGCCTTTAACCTGTCCCACAGTGCCTCTCAAGGTATCCTTTCTGGTCGTCATCCCACCCCTGCCGCTCTCCAGGTGAGCAGGAAGTAGGAATCAGGAACCTTGGCAATTTCAGTTCTTTTTGTGATCAGCGTGTCGATCACATCTAGCCACTTCCAGCAGCCCAAGCATGGAACCGCCAGGAGAGTCAGGGTCTCAGTTTGGCTGCTAGGTTAACCCCAGCCCCACCGCACCATGTGGTGGCTTGGCTGTGAGGACCAGACAGTGGGGCGGCTTGTCCTGCATGGGCTTCTTCCCTGCATAGGATATAGCAGAAGAGGCCGAGATACCATTTTTTTCTGTGCTTCACATTTGTATGTGGCAGCTTCCCTCCATCAGAGGCACCGTGCAGTCAGGGGTGTAACCTCCACCTCACCACGTGGCTAGCCCACTCTGCCGGTGCCATGCAGCTGGCCAGCCAGCTCCCGTCTCACTGCACCACGTGGCGGCTAGGCTGTGGGGGTAATGCTTATAGGAGAGGCTGGGAAACTTCTTTTCTGCAGTTCTATGGGGCAGCCGCCCTCCCCGACAGGCACCATGCAGTCAGGGGTCTAGCCCCGCCCAGTCACCCCACATGGGTAGCCCATGCCACAACACACCAAGTGTCAGCAGTGTAATGTGGACCAGGCTTTCCAGATAGCAGCTTGTCCTGGCCTTTGGGGAGGGGGGAAAGCCCCCCCCGTGGCAGTGATTTTCGGGGGCTGGCTGGCCCTGAAAGGCAATGTGCAATGGGGGGAAGGCTCCCCCGGTGGGGCCGCGTCAGTATTCAGTCTGCAGCATGTTAAAAGGCGCATCAGCTGGCCCCTGCCAGCTGAGTTTTGGGGGGGGCAATCCTGGCAGCATGTATGTGGGCTGGCTCCCCTGTCTCCAGGGGATAGCCAACCAGCTCCAGGTTAACTAATGCCTCAGCTGAGCTTTGGGGGGCCAGCCCTCGCAGCGTCTGTGTGGGCTGCACCCCCCACTCCCCGCCGCTAGGCACACTGCTGCAGCATTCCCAAAGCGTGAGGCTCAGGGGACCCAAACAGGCTGCTGTTTGCTGCCTTTTTTCCAAGGGAAAAACAACTCCGTGACATGCTGTGCTGCCCTGCAAAAGGCGTTCTTTCACCTGGGGAAAACTGAGATACCTGTTAACATAGCACAGTCACCTGGAGCACAGATGCCCCAGTATGTGGGATTGACAGCTCCCTGACGTGCTACCTGGCCCCGTGAAAGGTGTTTTTTCACCAGGGGAAAACTGAGCACCATACCTTAATATGTGGGATTAACAACACTCTCAAGGGCTTCACTTTCCTCAACTTTACTATCCTACTGTGCTCCAGGCACATTGCCATATAAATAGCCAACTCTGACGGCGGCAATCATCAAAGCATCCTGATTCGGGGCAGGCTTCGAAAAAATGGGCTGAGGGAATGAGGGAGATGCACTCTGGGATGGTGACATCACACACCCACAACCACTTGCGGGGCATTTTTACCCATAAGGCATTGCCAAAAAAAAAATACCAAAATGCAATAGGATGATGGGAAGTGGGGGATAGTTGCCCACAAAGCACTGCTGGAACAGTCGACCTTAGGCATTATAGTGGGGGGACACTATGTTGATTTTGTGAGAAGGTGTGGATGCTCTACTTCAACTTAATAAAATCTAGTGGTGTAAAGTCGACTTTAATAAAATTGACTTTATTTCCTAGCGTAGACGTACGCTCACTGGGGATCTTTCTGTTGACTTTGGAGCAAGCCCTATAGCCAGGCATAGCAAAAGTGTTTACCAGCTCATTAGCAAAGAGACTGGAAAAGATCTTGGAAAGTGAACTTTGATTTGTGCAACCTTTTTGTTTCTCCCGGTCTAGGGGTACGATAATACGGAGAGCAGCGTTCGGAAAGCCAGTGTGTTTTGCCTTGTGGCAATTTATTCTGTAATTGGAGAAGAACTGAAACCTCACCTCGCACAGCTCACAGGAAGCAAGGTATCTCCACGATGTTACAGCCTCTTGAATAGTACCTGCTGGGTAATTGAATGATGCGGGTGGGTGCTCTCCACAACCGCAGGCTTTTCTTCATGGCAAGGTTCTTTCCCTTGAGTCCGTCCCCTCTGGTTCTCCTGGCTTGATTTAGGAGAGCCACACTGCAAAGCAACACTTGAGCAGCAGGGTGCATTTGTACTAGCGGAGGCCCCCACTGCATTTTGCTGGACCATTATCCACACTCAAGCTTCATGCCACACCCCTGAGCCATCTAGCAAGAATTTAAAGCCCCACATAACTTCAACTAGAGAGGTTTGTGTATGCCCAGGAGTCAGGTCAGGGACAACACTCGTGATGACTGAAGCTAGCAGTGCAGGGAATACAAGCCCTCTGTCCAGCACTGGGTGCTTCATACAAGAACTAAGTGGCCATACTCTGTCTCTGCTGACTTGTGTCTTCATTGACTGCGTGGAACCCAGAACACTTTGTAATACGTAGGCCATGAACCTGCAGTCTGTTCAGTGGGAGTACATCTGCGTGCCTCTACAGAGCAACAGGCAGGACTCCTACCCACATGGATCAGATAGCAGGATCGGGGCTATCCCCTGAAAAAGGCCAGCAATTTAAAAACGAAGTGGAAATTTTGCCATTTGCTGCAATGGAGACAGGATTTCTCCTCAGATATCTTCCTGCTACCAATTTTTAAAATTTGTGTCAATTCTCTGACCTCATGTTATCATCTTATTTTTACTGATTCTTCATGTGCAGATCCCTGCCTCACACAGTGTAGAACCCCCATTTTAAAGTGTTTGCCCTAGAATTTCCAGTGAACTTTTGCTGTTTTTCTTTTCTGGCTTATTTGATCTTCTCCAACTTCTTTTATTTTCCAGATGAAGCTATTAAACTTGTACATAAAGAGGGCCCAGACCACCAATAGTAACAGCAGCTCATCTTCAGATGTTTCAACACACAGTTAATGGAGATGTCTGGACACGTGTGTAGACTTAAAAGCAATCAGTGGTGCCTCTCAGAGACCCTTCTGCTACCCCATTCTTCACTGGCACGTCCCATCAGTTAAAGGAGGCCATGCAGATATTTATTGCAATCAGTATTTTAGTCCTTTCAGCCTTTTCTGTAGACTCTTGTTGGTACTGAATGTAAAGGAAGCAAGGCCTGTGTTGCAGTTCTCACTTAAGAAAAATACAAAACAATAGAAAGCCCTTCTTAAACATACTGGTATAGCCAGCCGAAATCTTTACCGTTATGTTTAGGTTGCAGTGTTTCGAAACTGAGTCCAAGTAACATGTACATGCTTATGAGTGATATTATTTTTGTTGTTGTTGTTGTTTTTAGTTAACTTGATGCAAAGTTTTCATTTTTAAAGTGTTAATTACCTGCTGTATAAACCTTTTTTTTTTCTTTTGGGTGTAACCATTTTCTTTGGCCCCTTCTTCTCACAAGTGCTCTGATGTGTCCCCATTTTATAACTCAGATCTGGAACTTGCCTGAACTGCAAAATCTTGATGATGAAATATTTGCGAATATTGCCATGCTTCTGGCTTTTAACGCTCTAGGACAGGTACTGTTAATGGGTAATAAAAAAAAAATCAAAGTTTTGTAGATAATGCTCTAGATTTCCATATAGTTAAGAATTTCACTGCAGATTTCCCCACCTCCTGGGAAAGTCTAACACAGAGCAGCCTGGGTCTCCCAGCTTGAATTACCAGAGTTACGTCAGCTCTGCTTCCACCTTCTTCCACTGCTCAGAAGACCCTGGGAGTTAAATTTAAAGGATAATGGGTTTGCCATCAGGATTGCATAGTGGAGACTTGATAAAGTCTGTGAGACTGGCTGAGAAGTGGCTATTTTTGTTGAACTCGATTCTAGAAGCTGTGGCTGGACAGCTCTGCCTTAGTGGCCCAAGGCCATTCCCCTCCAGGCTTCTGGGAGAGACTCACTTGACCCAGGAAATGTAAAAGGGAATTTTTAAGCAATATAAATTTACATTTGCGACTGCAGGGCTTGGCCCTTGTGTTTATCAAGACAACGTCCCCCCTCTTACACCCTCACAGGACCACATGTCTAAAAAGCCTAAGGTGTCATTAACCAGCCTTTTAACCTCTTCCTCGCTGACAGAATCACTGTCCAATCCTGCAAGGCACTTCGTGCCTTTCCATAGATGGTAAATGCCCTCAGATACCATTGGCTTCAGTGGCGATGGGGGCTGCTCAGTGAGTGCAGGATCGGGACACTGTAATAGGCAAGGCTGGAGGGATTGCTTAATGGACTGGTCAGCATGGGGAAAAATAGGAACCAACGCATTGCCAGGAAAATATACCACATCAGCAGCTTTACTTGAGTCTCTGCTTGGTTGCCATTCAGAGGGGCCCCCTAAGGCCCTACGCTCCACACCCAGAACTGCATGGCCTGTACACCCACGCAATGTCATGCCTCCCGCCCCCAAGTAGGTTACAGAAGGACCTGATCCTAAGAGGTGATAAGAGGTTTCGGCTCCCATTGAAATCAATAGCAGTTGAAGCTGCCTTGGGACCTTGTAGAGTCAAGCTCCAAAGCAGCAGCTTTTTCAGACTCTTCCATCCCTGCTGTGATGAAGTGGAAAGGCCAGTCGGGCTCCTTTCTTTTTCAGGATCCTAGTTGGCTGCGGAATCAGGCCACTTATCTTCCTTTATATAGCAGCATCAGAAAAGCTCTTTGCTAACGTGTGCTGTGGTGTTTTCCTTAAAGATTCACCACAGATTCACAAATGCCTTCATGGAAGGGATGCTGTTTAGAGCATGCGCTAGCCATTACAATCCAGTCTCCCTTTGTGTGGACCACTCACTTTCACCACCTCTCAAGAGGCTTGCTAGAAGTTTTCTTCCTCCTCTTTTAATTCTGGTTCTGCTGATTTGAATTATTTTAATTTACCCTGAATTGATTTTCCCTTTTGTGGAAATACTCAGTCATTATGTTGGCAGCACTCGGCTGTTCTTTTGAATTTTTAAGGTGTTTTATGTTTAGACTGCTTTCTTAACAGTCCTTTTAAAATCTCTCTTCCTACCTCAGTTCAGCATCTTCTGGGGTCCTGCCCCCAGAAGGGGAATGCAGAGTCTGCATTATTGATTCTGTTGCATTCTTAGCCCTTTCCAGCTGTCTTGAGGGATCTTCTTCCATTGCTATTTGTTTGCTTTTTGTTTGTTTGTTCGAATGGCACATTGTAGCGGAGCTATGTGAGTTGAATTCCTTCTGAAATGATTTTATATATTTTATAAAATACTGTTAGTATGCACTGAGTGAATGCACTGTAACGGCCATCAACTGACCTACCCCATATGCTGACACTACAGTATCAATTAACAACTCGTCTGTTAGCAATACATGTGAAATATGTTGCTGCTGCTGCTGCTTGGACACTTCAGTGATGAGCTTATATTTCCAGATGTTATTGGCATAACTGGGGCTGCAAATCATAGAACCAGGCCTTACTTTCTTAATCAGATACTGTTTTGTTTATCAACAGATGCTCATCAATGTGATACTTTGTTTCATTACCCAGGTCAATCAAGGACTGTTCATCCTTTGAGTACTCTAGATGTCTGTCACACCTGTATACATTAGGAGGCATTCTGCTTAGGTTATTTATGAGTTCATTTGCATATAATGTACATAGTAAGTTTGGTTTGGAGTTTTGAACGTTACCTGAATTTCCTTTGAAGTACTCAAAGGGCTAGCTCTGAATGTCACCTGTAGGATCTGCATTCTAAAACTGTTCTCTGATGCTTTCTCTCGCAAGCATAAAGGTCTCTATGACTACAAATCTGACGATGTCCAGGCACGTTTGCAGAGAAGGATCTGCATCTTGGCAAGACATCACTGCACTGGCAGGGCAGGTGTTAATATTTTTCCATCAGTAGCCACCTACAACAGCTGCCTTTTTCTTGCTGCCCATTATACGGGGCTTCAACTTTTCATGTTTTAAGAGAAAAGAAGTGTTCTTTTTCCTTTAAGTTTGCCCACCATGCTTAAAAAGTCTGACCGCGAGGAACTGTGACCAGACCAGCACCCTTTGGCTGTGGGGTTGCGTAAATCTCAGTCAAGGATTGCCATCCTATCATTGGCTATACCAGTACTCTGTGGGCATGAGCAAATCAATTGATACACCCTCCTCACAGTTTTAAGTACTGTAGTTCTCTCATGTAGTGCAGAATTATTGAGGCATGTGGCTTTCTTAAGGTACACTATGTGTGCTTGCCTGGATTACAATACAAGACTTCTTTTCTATTGCTTATTACTAGCTTACCAATAACCTGTATAAGTAATGTATCTTGCATCTTTGTCATCTAAATCCCCCCCATCCCTTTATTTATCAAGCATAATATTACATATTAAGGAACAGAAAATAAAACTTTGTAGAATACAGCAGGACTTTGCTAACAATAATGTTTTAAACAGGAAATAAAAACTGCTCTGAAAAATGCCAGCCATAAGAAATGATTTTGTTGGCACAGTGTTCATGCGCATGTATTTTTTTTTGGTTTCGTTTTTTTTTTCCTTCTTTTTTTGGCTTTTGTCATGTTACATCCATATCTGTATTTATATCTTATTTGTTTAACTCTTGAGTGTATCATGGCAAATGTACAGATGTTTTTGTTAACATTTATGTGATAGAATTTGCTAAAAAAAATTAAAATAAAACCTTTTGAGTTTGCCCTAGAATAAATGAAACGTAAATTTAATTTGCAGCTTTCAGCTACTGTTTGATACCTACATTTCTCATTTGTTCTTGCAGATGGAAAGACTGAAGGTTTTACCTTTTGTTTGATAACGGGAAATGTTGATATTTATATAGCAATACCACCATGTGAGGCCTTTTCCAGACAAATACAAAGAGATGTGCTCTGTCCCATAGATCTTAGAATAGCTGAGCTTGGACCCCATTCAGGAAGGCATGAAGACCTATTTATGTTGAGGCTTGTGGGATGTTGTGTGATGACCAGCTGGAAGGATGATCATGTAAGTTCTGTAGCATCACCAGGGCTGTGATGTCCAATTCTCAGGCAGCGGTCCTTGCTGCAGCTAGTGCAAGCTTATGGCGCAGGGCTGGAAGATGAAGCCAGTGCACTGGTGGCTGTCTGAGGTCTGCTGCACTTTCCTCTCAGCATTCTTTGCTCTTCCTTCTCTCAATCTCCCCTGTTCAGCCTGGTTGACTCCCTGGTGCGGTACAGCCTATTGCTAGCTGGGAAGATACAGCTAATGTTGATGGAGTAGGAGTTGTTCCAGCACTTGCTCATGTCCATTCCACATTGGGCGGTGGGGAGGTCTTGCTGTATGCACCAGCGCAGGAAGGTTCTCCCTCAGCAGTATCTGTAGAGGACCAGCTCTGGAGCCCACATGACCTGGTATAAGGGACATGGGTTTGTTTTTTTTTAAGAAACTCCCAGCCAGGTTATTGGAAAGCCAGACCTGGGAACATGGCTGATGCCTCATGCACAGCTAGCAACAGTGATCACTCTTACTTACTAGATTTTGCTTGTTTGTTGGGGCATGGTATGAGATGAGACTCCTGGCCTGCTTGCTCTTTCTTGCTTTCTGGAAGACTGTAGGTCACATGGTTTGTGGAGAAAAGCTAGAAAACATGCCCTGAGTTCAGCCAAAGACCTCAAACACAGATGCCAAATAAAGAGAGCCCCACATGTATTTGATCTGATTCAAAGAAACCATTCTCGTTTTATGGACTGGGGGGGGCTGATCCATGTGTTTGAACGGCACCATAAATGCAAGTTGATAGTATCTCCCTGTGACCAAGAGTCCAGACCACAACCATGGTCCTACAAAAGACCTGAAACTCTCCCCCCGCCCCCACTAACAGCTACACCCTTGCACTGTGACCCTCTCTGTCCCCTGCTAACATCTGTGTCCTCATGCTGGGATCCCCTGTCCAACGTACTCCGAAGCAAAACCCACCGGCCCTGCCCCACTGGCTGCAGAGGTGTGTCAGCTCAAGCAGTTCCCTGGACAGCAAGGTTCATATCATGGCAGAGGCACAGCTGCTTGGACCGAGAGTCCCACCTGCAGAGGGCGACAGAGAGGGCACTGGGGGCCTGGGTGCAGCTGTGGACTAGGAGACCTAAAGGGGTTCCAAAAGCAGCCTATCAGCTGTGGGAGGAACCTCTGGCACAGAACACTGTGGACTGGCTGCTGAAAGGCTTCCTCCCTGGGACCCTATTGCAAGTGCAGGAGCAGACAGCTTGCCAGAGGCTGGACCGCTGCGGAAACGGGTGAGGCTGCTTCACCCAGCACCATCTCCAGGCAGCTGTGTGGTGTATAGGGCAGCACGGGAAGGCTACTGTAACCTAGACTGGCCCCCAGCAATCTCTTTACACGGGGGTAACTCCAGTGCCTGGAGCCAAAATTGAGAGGGTTCCAAAGTGGGCAAGTTAAAATCCTTTGCCTCTGGGCTGCATATTCTGTACCACAGACAGAATCCGTGTCCCCGTCAGTAAGGCTCATGAGGCTCCGAAGGGCATTCAAGGAACCAAACCCAGCCCTACAGTCTGGGGATAAAATGGAGCCCCTCTGGCTGTGGGGGCAGAGACAGGACGCGAGGGCAGCCAGTTGAAGGTTGCAGGGAAAACTGAAGGGCAGCAAAAACCAGAATGCGTTAACCCGGCTGAAGGGGATTAAGGGCCAGAACGAGGCTGTTTACAAATAGATCTGGGGACAGCAATGCAAGGGAGAAAGAAACGAGTCATTAATGAGGAGCAGGATGAAATGTCTAATGCCTGGGAAATGGCCCAGATAATGAACTCCTGCTCTTTAAATCCAACTTTAACAAGAAAAACGAGGAAAAGGATTTAGGGCAATTAAGAAGTAATGAAAATCTGCTAAAAATAGCTGTGGAGACCATGGATGGGAACACTTGGCCAACCGGAACACGTATGTTGGCTTGAGCAAAAGGAAGAAGCGGTGAAGGTTTCCCAGCTGCGCACAGAATTGTTTTAGAACGCGATGGGCAATCGGGGAGGAGCAATGTAAACTGAAGGGAAGCATCTTTGCTGCAGCTCTTACATAAGAATGGCCGTACAGGCCGGAGCAATGGCCCAGGAAGCTCAGGAGCCAGTCTTCTGGCAGTAGCCAATGCCAGGTGCTCTAGAGGGTGTGAGTAGAACTTACTGAGTAACTGAGTAATTCTCAAATGATCTCTCCCCCATCACCAATTCCCAGCTTCTGACAGACTAGGGACACCATTCCTGCCTCTCATGGCTAAGAGCCATTCAAGGACCTGTCCTCCCTGAAATTACCTAGCTCCTTTTTGAACCGTTTGAGTTTTGGCCTTCACAATACCCTTCCACAAAGAGTTCTGCAGGTTGACTCTGTCGTGTGAAGAAATACGTCCTTTTGTGTCCTGTCCCCATTAGCTAGTTTGAATGGCCCAATCACCCTGACTGATCTCCTTAATTTACAATGGACCGTAACATCTTTCTTTGTATTTCCATTCTACTTCACCGATGATGTGGCTTTTTATCCACGCAAGCATATGCCCTATCTGCTAGGCTGTGTTTACGCTGCGGAACTAGTTCGCAGTGACTGCAAGCACCGTCTGTGGGCTGTAGAAAGAAGGTTGTCTTCCAAATCGGAGGTTGAGTCCTATTCAGGGAGCTGGCCTTGCTCTGCTCCTCCAGATGTTTCCATCCTTCCATTGATTCTGTCAAGGGGACACCGTCACATGACTGCCAATGTGTTACAGGGTGCCGCTGCCTGTCCAACGGCATTTCTAGAATTCCTGGGGCTTCCCCCCCTCCCAGTTTCCAGATAGTATTCCAGACGACCCCGTGCGGTGGTTTGGAAAGGTATGTGGCACTAACCCACTAGGTTAGGTCATGCCCCTTCTTGACTCCAGGAGTAAATCCCAGGACTGGACATCAAGACCCTTTTCAGCAGAAGCCCAGTGGATTAAGAAATGGAGGAAGAGCATCCAGAGCCTCTATTAGACTGTCCAATCACTGGGCATTTTGTTTCCCTCAGATGGCTGTAAAGCTCACCAAAAATCATCAGAGCGTTGCCTTAGCAAGTCATGGTGCTTTCATTCAGCCTGTCTGCGGCTCCTCTGGAGTTCACAAAATGTAAGGCCATGGTGACGGCATTCCTGAGGAGACTAGGAGTGCAGGTCTACCCTTACCTGGATGACTGGTTAGTCAAGGGTCAATCCAAAGTTCAGGTTATATCCAGTGGGTGACTCATTCGGTCAGTTCAAGGCCTGAGGCCAACTGCTCCGTGTAGATAATTCTACCTTTTGTCCAGTGCAGGAGACAGATTATAGAGGCGGTGCTGGATTGTAGCCGGGCCAGGATCAACATTCCAATTTATTCCATCTCTAGTGACACACCTCAAGGTTCATCCAATCACAGCAGTGTGAAACTGTAGGAGGCTCCTAGAACATGTAGCTTCCTGCACAATATATAGTACAACATGCAAGGCTGCACTTGACACCCCTCCAAGCATGGCTGGACTCAGTGTACAGCAGATCCCCGACTTACATAGGAATTGTGTTCTCACAACCTCTGTATAAGTTGAATTATTTCCCATGCAAGGCAGGGGAGCCCTGGTCAGATTCCTGGCTCCAACAAGCGGAGGGGAATCAGGGATCAGACAGCAGCCTGCTCCTGGATCCCCTTCGCTTGCAGGAGATGGGAAGCTGACCGGCACTAGTGCTGGTCAGTTCCCTGGCTACTGCCAACAGTGGGGAGCCAGGAACCAGGCTGCCGTCTGGTTCCCAGCCCCCTGTCACTCTGGAAGCCATGTGTGGCTTCTCCCTGGCTCTCCCCAGCTGGGGGAGCCCATTGGGCAGACAGCTGCTGTGGCACAGCTTCTACCCAGCTGAGGGGATCCCAATGGGCAGACATCTGCTGCCGTGGGGCTTCTCCCCTGCTTCCCACAGCTGGGGGAGCCAGGGGCAGGAGTGTTTTAGATTTGCACTTAACTTGCATTAATGAGAATTAAGCGCAAATCGAAATCACGTGTTCCATGGGATTACTGTACTCACCAAGCCGTCTTCATCTGAGCACTGTGCTCACGAAGGTACCCGGAGTTCTAATTTTGTGCACGGGTGGCTGGATCCTCTCAATGTTTGTGCGTGCGCATTGCCTTCATCTGCCCTCATGTCAGAATGTCTTACAGCCAACACTGCAGTTATGTCTTACCTCAACAGCATAGGGTACACTTTGTCAGGCAGGAGGTCAGTTGGGGGAATTTTGCATTCAATCAACCTAGAGGTCTCTGCCCTTTCAGGTGTGCAGAACCACCTGAGCAAGTCATTTCGTATTACCAAGAGAGGGGTCTTTACCAGCTGTAGCCAGATGCATTTTCCAGTATCAAGGGGCCTCTCCGAATAGACCTATTTGCAAGCAAGTCCAACAGAAAATGTCACCAGTTCTGCCCCCTGCAAGGACAAGACTGAGCTCAGTTGCAAACTCCATTCCTGTTACTCTAGAGAGGGAAGTTTTACTATCGTTTTCCCCCATTCCACTCCTACAGGGTGCTATGAAAAATCAAGCAAGAATACGCCCGGGTTATATCAATAGCTCCAGCATGCCTCCACCAGCGTTCAACCTCCACCCTGCTGGACCTCTCGGTGGCATCGCCACTGTTGCAGCTGTTGCACCCAGATCTGATCTCCCATAACCAAAGTTGGCTGGTCCATCCAAACCTGCAATTCCTTTGTCTTATGGCCTAGAAGCTCCCTGGATAAATCCCAGAGAACAGGCTTGCTTGGAGCAAGTTTGTCAGGTCTAGTAGTAGAAGAGCCCACCACCTGATCTGCCTATGTGTCAAACTGGAAGAGGTTCTCTATCGGGGCTTGTCAAACCAGAGTCTTGCTCTTGTATTCCTCTATCGATCACACACTCAGTCATCGGCTGCACCTGAAACTGTAAGGCTTAGCTCTGTGAAGGCAGGAATAGCCGATTTCCACCCTCGAGTGGATAACCATTTTTTTTTGTTTTGTTTTTTTCTAGTGACATCACAATCAGATTCCTTAAAGGTCTGGACTGTCCCCCCTCCCACCTTTTAAGGAAGCCTATTTCCCTTGGAACGTGGCCTTCTCTGAACTTCTAGGACAACCATTTGAGTCTTTAACAACATGTTTCTTACCAGGCCCTTCCAGGAAGACAGTTTTACTAGTTGCTGTTGCTTCTGCCAGACGGGTTTCTGAAATGTGCATCCTCACATCTGGCTGGCCGTTCCGAGCCTTTTTTAAAGGTCAGGTGTACTTATGTTCCCACCTGCATTTTCTCTCTAACATAGTTTGAAATGTCCATAACAATCATTGTACTTACCTGTTTCGGTACCCCAAGCCCCATGCAAATATGGACAAGCAATGGCTGCACACTCTGGCTGGTAGACACGCGCTAGACTTCTACATAGACAGACCCAACTGTTCGGTGGCCATAGAGCAAGGGTGGGGAAGCTATGACCTGCAAGCCAGTGTGCCTACGACAAAGAGCCTGTGGTGCCGCTGCAGCCCCATGCCTCCGACCCCCTGCTGGGCAGTAGCAGCAGAGCCAGCCCCAAGCCTCCTGGCCAGATCAAGGCAAGCTGGGGCAGATCTGGAATGTGGGCTTCACCTGGCTGAGGCAGGGAGCTGCTTGGTGCATTGCTGTTCCTCCTTCCCCATGGCTGAGGGAACGGCAGCGCTGGGAACTGCTCCCCTGGAGTCTTGGCTCCACTGTTCCCATGGACTGGGAGTGCCTAGGAGTGGCCAAGCCCCATGTGCCCCTGGGAAGCTGTGGAGGTAAGCAGCTCCTCATTGCCCTCACATCCCCTCCTGCCCAGACCCCCCACCCTTAGCCTGTTCCTGCAACATCCCTTCCTCCTAGACCATGTCCCTAGACCTGTCCTGCGCCCTCCCTCCCACCCAGAGCCTGCACCGCAACCTGCTTCCCAGCAGCCCCCTCCCGCACACTGAACTCCTCATTTACGGCCTCACCCATGAACTTCGGGGGCCCCACAAAATCTGCGAGCCCTAGGCAAGTTAATCGGGTCTGGGGAAAGCCCTGAGCCTGGGTGCCTCCCCCTCCACCCCTGTGGGGCTGGATTGTGAGTAGAGTAAGTATCAGAGAGGCAGCTGTGTTAGGTGTCTGTCAGTGGCCACATCAGTGAGGGCTTTTTTTATCACCCTTCAAATTAACAATAGCTGCCTTGCAGCAGAACACTTCCTAGGGGTTCCTGTTTGGTGGGGATTCCTCTGCTATGCCCTAAGCCATAGCCACCGTGCCGCTGGGCATTCATCGCCACGCAATGTCCTACATTAGCGCTCAAGTAACCTCCTCAGTATGGCACTAATGCACTGGCCATAGCAGGCAGAACAGGCGCCATCGCTGGAATCCTGACATTAAGTTCAATTGACTTTATAGGCACATTCTTCCCTCAGTCCTAGCACCCATTTACTCTCCTAGGCTATGTCTGCTCAGCAGCGTTACTTCGAAATAGGCTATTCTGGATGAGATTTTCTGGAATAGCTTATTCCGAAATAGCGCAGCTACACACAAAATGCGTTTCGAACTAGCGCTCGGCTATTTCGACACAGAGCCTCCCCACGCAATAGAGCTCATTTCAGATTACAGCCCCTGGAAGCACTGTAGCTTATTTTGAAATAACCCCTTCTCCCTGTCTACATGGCCCCTAGTCCATAGCATGAGGTTTACAGAATTCAGACTCAGCCATCCGCTATTTCAAAATGGCAGTTTTGCTGTGTAGATGGTCGCAAAAATATTTTGGCATGGCGGCCGTTATTCCAAAATCACTTGGCTGTGTAGATCCAGCCCTAGAGACTTACATCAAGTTCCTCACTGTCGTATGCAGATGAAAGGAAGAGTCGTCTGGCAGCGAGGGCCCGAGGCTGGGATCTCCGGTCTGCTCTCTGCTTTTTTCTCAGGCTTCCTGCAGACCTTGGGCAAGTTGTTTATCCTCTCTGTGCCGCCGTTCTTCAGCTGCACAATGGAGCCAACAGCTCTGCCCTGCATCACGCACATGGTAAGGACATATCTGGTAATGATGGTGATACTTACGACCTAAGGCCTTGTCTACATGGTGCACTATCAGGCAGCAAGCTGCGGAGAGACTAGCCTGCCGTGTATTGCCTTGCCGCGTGGATCTGCTACCATGCACTACGCATGCCATCATTTGGCCTCTCCCAGGTCACGGATGGCAGTGGTTTGTGTTTTGCTCTCATGCTTTTGTCGGGGGAATATTAAGTTCCTTCACTTGGTTTTGCAGTGTTCTGCCTGTTAGGGATGAACTGTCCTGGTTTGGAAGGCATGGGAGTTGGGTGGGGGAAACACAGCCCATGCAGCGTTGACAAAGCTTTAAACACATGAATTACCACCTCTGGTGAGGATATGATTTCTCTTGCTGGATACTCTAAGAGGTGAGGGGCCAGGGTTTGACACCACAGCTGCTTGGTTGTGGAAAGGGAGCCATCAGGTCAGAAGAATGGGTTGCATGAAGGCAGCAGGTAGCTGCTGATGGGTCAGGTTGGGAGGCTTGGAGACAGCGGTGTCTCTGGTTATTTATAAAACAATGACAACAGTGGAAAGTTCTCAGCCCCACCTGCTGAGATGCCTCACTCCTGACCTAGAGGGACCAGAAGGGAGCTCTAAGTTGTTCACGGCATTAGGTCAGCTTCCCTGGACTATGCCAACCTCGGCTTCATGGAGCAGGCCAACAAGGACACCATCAGGCATGGCGGCAATGGCTCCAGTGATGCAGAATGAGAACGTGAAACCCATTTCCCTCAGCACCCTAAACACCTCTAGCTAGCAACCTCTTTAGTCACCTTTGACGTGTGCTGGGGTTGAGATGGCCACAGACTGGGGAAAGGATCCAGACCTCAGTTTACTTCACAATCCCAATATACTCCTGAGACAATGTGGTGTTTAATGGGGAACATTTTAAGTGCCCTGTCTGCTAATTTCCTCAGGCCAAAAGTTCCTCTGTCCAGTGCCCCTGCATTGATCTACCAGAATTCTGACAGCAAATTGCAAAGCACAAACAGTTCTCAGAATGTGACCTCCCCGGCTCAAGCCATACAGAAACCCTGCACGAGTCCTCCCCAGGATGTGAGTCTGTTGTAAGCAAGGGACCTAGTACCACTCCTCAGAACCGGCTTTTCTCTTGGGACCTCTGCACCGGAACTAGCTACCCCTGTGCTTGTGAGAACAGCCTGATGAAAAGAGGGGAAAATTTGAGCAACGAGACAGACGATGTGTCCAATCGGACTGCTGTTCAAATCAATATGAATCGGTCCTATCTGATGTGCTTCCCTTCAAAGCTGATGCTCCCCCAGTGACTCAGTTGTGTTGTGTTTGACTTCTCATTTTATCTTCTGCCCTAGTGCCTTCGCTCTGGCTACTCTGCCACCTTCTGCTTTGTGCACTGAGTTATGGGATTAACAGTTAGACCAGTCATTCCTCTGAGCAGTGGTCTTCTCATCTCACATGTCTAATAACCCAGGGTCTGAACCCCTGATGTGTCTGGAGCTTGGATTTGGATAAGCACTCAAAAAGGAGCTGTGGTACTGGATGAAAATAAAGAGGTGGGGGGAAGGTGTCCTTTTATGGAAAAGCCCTATACAGAGAGCTTGTGGGGGCTGAATCTGATAGGGTTCCGAATACAGCTCAAATAGGGTCTCACGGGAATCTCCCAGAAAACACACAAAGAGTGACAGCTTTTCAAACTGCTGTATATAATTTAATAACAATAGTCCTGGGGAGTTTTATAGACTGGTTTAAAGAATCTATAAAAGGGGTCTCCCCTTTATTCAGCACTGCTGCAACCACATCTGGAGTATTGCGTCCCATTGTGGGGCCCTTCCCCCATTACAGAAAGCATGTGGACTCAGTGGGGAGACACCAGCAGAGGGCAACAAAAATGATTAGGGGGCTGGAGCACTTGACTTCTGAGGAGATGTTGAGGGATTTGGGCTTATTTAGTCTACAGAAGAGAAGAGTGAAGGGGGGGATTTAACAGAAGCCATCAACTACGTGAAGGTGGGGGTTCCAAAGAGGATGGAGAGAGGCTGTTCTCAGTGGTGACAGTTAACAGCATGAGGAGCAATGGTCTTAAGATGCAGTTGGGAAGGTCTAGGTTGGATATAAATATGAATTATTTCACTAGCAGGGTGCTGAAGCACTGGAATAAGTTACCTAACGAGGTGGAGATTTTTAAGTCCCAGTTTAACAAAGCCTTGGCTGGGATGATTTAATTGGGATTGGTCCTGCTTTCAGCAGGGGATTAGACTAGATGGCCTCCTGTGGTCTCATCCAACCCTATGAGTCAATGATCTTGGTCTCTATTCAGTTCTCTAGACGGGACTTGTCCATAGGACAATTGGATAAAGTCCTCTTAATGCTTTCAGAGCTCCAAGACAGCACATTCTGTTTGTGGTCTGTTGAGTTTCAAGACTGCCCACTTTCTCTTTTCCAGACTGGTTCACCACCCCAAATTCCAAAGGTGTCAATACGCTTTGGGTCTGAGCCAACCAGCTGAACACACTTCGGCTTTCCATCCAGTAGTGAATATTGCAGCTGCTGGCCTGTCTCTGGAATCGTGAGCCTTAGCACTTATGAAGCTCCTCTCAGCTCCTTTCAGCTGGGGATCTTGGTGCTTTCATTTCTTTGACAGCAATCCTTGCTGGTAGGTGGCCACAGGGCACAAAGTGATTAATGTGAAGGAACTGACATGGGGGCGCTGAGATTTTGCTGGCTTTTAATACAGGTGACCGGGGTTAGCAGGAGATCAGCGGTGCTGGTTTCACCGAAGTTCCCACCGCAACCATCTCCTTATGGATTGTAGGGTGGGTAGAAAGCTGGCTAGAGGGCTGGGCCCAAAGGGTAGTAATCAACAATTCTGGCTAGCTGGCAATCGGTTTCTAGTGTAGTGCACCAAGGATCAGTTCCAGATCTGGCATTGTTCAACATCTTTATTGACTTACGAGGGGAAGCTGAAGGATTTGGGTTTATTTAGTTTACGGAAAAGAAGATTGAGGGGTGATTTAATAGCAGCCTTCAACTTCCTGAAGGGGAGCTCTAAAGAAGATAGAGAGAAATTGTTCTCAGTGGTGACAGATGGCAGAACAAGGAGCAATGGTCTGAAGTTATAGAATGAGAGAAGTAGGAGGTTGGATATTAGGAAAAACTACTTCACCAGAGAGTAGTGAAGCACTGGAATGCGTTGCCTAGAGAGGTGGTGGATTCTCCATCCCTAGAAGTTTTCGAGTCCTGGCTTGACAAGGTCCTGGCAGGGATGACTTAGGAGGGGTTGATTCTGCTCGAAGCAGGGGGCTGGACTAGATGACCTCCAGAGATCCCTTCCAGCCCTGTGATTCTATGTCAGCTCTTACAGGACCCTGGCAAGACATAGGTTGTCTGGGCAAGACTGTAGCCATTTTACACCCTAGAAATAATACTCTACACATTTTATATTTAGGCAAAATGAGATGCAGAGAATCCAGTGACTTGTCCCAGGTCCCACAGCAGTGATGAGAACAGAGCCCATAACTCAATTTCCATCTCTATGCTCTGACCAAAGTAGCATTCACTGGCTTTGAATAGGTGGTGTTACCTCCTGTATTGGTTATGAGCCCTATTACTGCTGAAGGAAATTCAGTGGAGACACTGTAATGAGGTAAACTCATCACCACAGCGCCTCCTGCTGGCTGATACGGGAATTAGCTTGTTTTCCTCAACAGGGCACCTCTGTCTGACTGGTGAGTTGTCCACCGCCACTCCCTTTGCATGATCAGTCCTGGACCTGCATCATGCTCTAGCTTGCAGCATCCTCTTCAGGATGCTGCCCTCCAGCAGTGACTGCTCTGGCAGTTCCTTGCCCCTTCTGGGGGATTCAGCAGTCCCGGTTCAGTCCATGGCACCCACCATTGTGCCCACTGCAGTCTTGGTCTAACCCCTCATGTCAGGGGCAGACTCCATTTTATTAGGGCCACCCTGATGTGGCTAGGTGCAGTATAAGAGGGAAGGGGAGGGACTCAGGCCCACTCACTACTCTGCATCCCAGCCCAGGGACCTTTTGGTAGCAGGCTGGTTCTTCCCTCCTCCTCACTGCCTTGCTCCCTGGGCCACTTCCCCCCATAATCCCCTTGCACCTTCTGGATCTTTATGGCAGGGCTAGAAGGCTGGCTTGCAACAGGCTGGGGCCTCTCCCTATCTCCCCTGAGCCTACTCAGCTCTGCTCTTGCTGAGGTCCTTGCCCTACCCACCATGGGGCGCTCATACTTTCCCTTCCCTGGCCAGGATCTAACTGACTCAGCTCTGCTGAAAGCAGCTCCTTATATACTAAGTTGCTCCAGAAAGTTGCCCTGTGATTGGCTGTCCTCAGGAGCCCTCCATTCATTGGCTGGAGGAGCTGCACATGCTCCCTCCAGCCTATCTTAACCCTTCTTTTGCAGTAGTGGGTGTCAGCCCACTACAGACATGAAGGGTCCTAGTCCCAGGCCAGTGTGTCAGTGTTTGTTATTCATCTGGTAAATGCATGTGGTGCCCATCTGCGCTACAGCTAGACTGTTCCCCTTGGTTTTGTGAGTCACTAACGCTACATAGCCAGGCCTCTCTGATGTGTTATCTCTGTGCGTTTCTGCTGTGGTGTGTCGTGTGGGTTTGTTTTCCATTTCTCTCCACTTACCATCCTTCTGTGTCCAGGGCTTGAAAAGGTTAAACTGTTCATGATGTACCGCAGGGCCAGATACTCTGACAGTTCTGCTCTTCTATAAATAGGCGGCTGTGTTTCTAATCTGCTTGCCACTAGATTCTCCTCTCGGCCAGTTTTTTCCTGCTTTTTCCTGCAAAGAGCCTAGAACTGTCTGTGACCCTGACACTCTAGAATTATGCCCGGGGAGAGATTCTCGCGGCGGAGCCCAGCTGTGCAGGACTTGAAATGTTGTCAATATTTTTGTAACTGAGGCGAAAGAAAGAAAGAGGAAAGGGTGGAGGACGGAAAGAAGCCTTGGCAAAGAGTCAGATCTCAATTTCTATGTGACATTGCAGAAATAAACCTGGGCAGCAGCTGATGTATCGAAACCTGGAAGCTGGAGCTGCCCCTGTAGATCACAATTTCAAATGTAATTTTTGCCCTTACACCCACTAAATCGGTGTCTAGACCCATGTGCTGCCCCGCCAGAAAAAGTGTCCAGAGAGGCACCCCAGAAATCCTCTCCCCTGCTAGGGCTACCTAGGAAGGACAGTTTGTCCTCTGACCCCCATTTCAGAGGACCCCTAAACCGAGTGGTGGTGTGAGCTGCTGCACAGAGCTCTAGCACCATTCTGATCTGGCCTGGCGATTGCGCAGGCTGAGGGGTCTGGCCTGTCTCGGGCAGCCTGACCTGAAAGGAACTTTGAGAGGCAAATTGTCTCCCAGTGCAAAGACTGGCAGCCTGCAGGGCTGTTCTGGGTTGGCTGCTGGTTTGCTGGAGCCCCTCTTCCACTCGCACTGAAAGGCGTGAGCACCTCGTACTGCAGGAGTGCAGCAGGAGCCCTGTCACTGCTCCAGGAGTGGGCAGTGCTGGGTGCTGAGCAGGGGGGTTTGGAGGCCAGGCCAGGCCAGGCTGGTGGGGGAGCAAGGCACTGGGAAGGGGCACAGAGGGGACAGGCGGAGGAAGTGGGGTGCTGGATATGGGAGATGGAAGCAGAGTGCGGGGGGATGGGATGGTCCCTGTCGCAAGTGTGTCATTTTGGGGCGCTCTCCTTCTCCTTCTTCTTCCATGTTTCATACAGTTTTAAAAATTAAAAATAAGAGTTATGGAGCCCTAGACAGGTGTGTGCTCACACGTATGCACACACGCACGCACACGCATGCACATTCACGCACACATGCATGCAAACGCACATGCACGCGTGTGCTCACACAGACACACATGACAAAATGCAGAGCTGGTGAGTCGCCATAGTAAAAAGTTGTTGGGCCCTACGGAGCTGTACAAAGATTTCCTGACTCACAGGAGGGAGGGTGGCTGGTTCTGTGATTAAGACAGCACTCTAGGAGTCAGAGGAGGTGGGGTCTTTTTCCCACTCTGGCACTGACTCCTTTTGTGACCTTGGGCAGATCGTCCATTAACCTGTCTGTAAAATGAGGTTAATAGCTCACCTCCCTCCCAGGGTGAGGTTGTTTCCTGAATGTTGCTAAGTGCTTTGGGATCCTCAGCTGGCAGGCACGATGGCCCTGCAGGGCTGAGCTGCGGTTAGATCAAATACGCAGAGGAGAGGGGATGTTTCTTTAGCAGTGAGTTAACGGCTGAGCGAAAGTAGAACAACCCCATGAATGCTGTCAGTGAGCAAACCCAGTGGGGCCTGTTTCATCTGCAGGAGCAGCCCAGATTTGAAGAAATTTGCAAAAGAGGATTTTCTGGGCAGGAGGCCAGGAAGCAATGAAAACCAAAGGACCAAAAATCCTGCAAGGTGCTACAGTTGTTAATCATGTGGCTGCTTCTGCAGAGCCGGCTGATTGGACCATCTCAGGAGGCATTCTTGGCAGGTCAGCTCACCAGCTAAGGGCTCCACACTGCCCTTTGACACGCTCTTTCACGTAAGGGCCTACCAAAGTTGTACTGCTCCAGAAACAGCCGTAGGAGGTGCTGGGACTCAGTCCCTTAGTCAGAGTTCCTCCCTGAAGTCCGCCTTGCTCTGGAAGGAGGGGTAGTAATTGCCTGCTGCCCTGCATGGGTGATAAACCATTAACCCTCCATACGGGCTCACCTATTCTAGTCAGGTTGAGGGGATAGAGCCAAGCTCCGCTCACTCCTCAGCTGGTTGCTCCTGGTAAGGAATACCCAGGCAAGCAGTCCCATGTATCCCTACACACTCGACTTCTGCTCATGGTCGCTTGCATGAGACATAGAGGGAATTTTCACATGGAGTGGCCCAAAATTCTCCAGATGGGCCTTTCCCTGGCCAAAAACTGTGCATTTGGGGGGAACGAGCCACTGGGTGTATTCTGGGAGTCACTGGAGCGTATCGGCCGGAAAAGGAGGAGAACATTCCCCCCCAAAGTCAAAACCACTTGCGTTTCCCAATTGACAAAAGTTTGTGTTTAGATATTTGGTTCTTTTTCCTTTTTTTTAAGGTCAAAACTCCATAGAAACAAAACCATGTTTTGACTGTTTCATTTTGCTAAAGATTTTGTTTCCAGTTGACCCTGCAATAAGGGGGGGCTGAGTTGTCTGAGGTAAATATCCGCGAGTCCATAAGGGTCCAGCCCCTCTACTAGCGAGGGCTGGGGTGGGCGACAATTTTGATGGGTGGGAGGCATTCCAAGATTTTTGGTAAGTGGTCAAGGACTGCACTTTTCTACAGAAGGGTGCCGGGTCTGGGATGGGGGTTGGACGCAGAACGGAGCTGGGGGTGGAGGGCTGTGGTGCAGGAGAGGGTGTGGGGTTGGCTAGGGAGCTTGGGTGAAGGAGGGGGTTGGTTCCTTGGGTAAAGGAGGGGGTTGTGCCTGGCAATCGGGAATTAGGATGTTGGTTCGGGGAGGGGGATGGATGCAGGAGAGGATTCTGGAGTGGGGAGGGGTTTATGAGGGCTGCGGAGTCTGGGAGGGAGTTATGACTTGGGGGAGGGGAAGTGCAGAGGGTTAGGGGGGTGACCTGGGGCAGGGAGTTGGGGTGTGGGAGGGGGTGGGATGCCAGTGTCAGGCTCTGGCCAGGAGCCGCTTTCTTCAGCAGCTCTGCAGAAACCTGAGGCAGGATCTTTGCCTCCTGCTGTCCCAGGCTGCTCAAAATGGCTGGATGCTCCCTGGGGCTCTCTACACTGGGCAGCTGGCAGGCTTGCATGCTGTCCCCACCCCCAGCACAATCTCTCAGCTCCTATTGGCTGGCTTCCAGCCTATAGGAGCTGAGAGATTGTGCTGGGGGCAGGGGCAGTGTACAATGCCTCCAGTGTGCAGCAGAGAGCTCTCTGCCTGAGGGTCCTGGTGAGGCAGGAAGTGTTTGCAGGCTGGTTGTGGCCTGTGGGCCAGACCTTGCCCACCCTGGGTCTAACCATTTGGCCCAAGGCAGGTATATGTGCCCCTGAGGAAAGCAGCCACTCTGGTCTTCTCAGTGTTGCTACCATTTAGGGGCTACTTGGGGCTCCCTGGCAATTCTGGCAAACTACTTCCAGCTCATCCCTGCCCCAGGTGGCTGCATCATGGCTGCTTGCCATGCAGGAGTACTAGGGAGCAAACACACCCTCCGCCTGTCCCTCTCCAAATACATTTGCACTTAGGCAGACACTGTGCAGCCTTGAGTGTTTGCATGTCCCTCCTGCCTTTACAGTGAGGTTATTCTGCCCGTCCCACCCAAATTCACTCCGCAAAAGGCCCCAGTAGGTACCTAGCCCCTTTCATGTCCAATGCTCCAAGGAGCTCCTTAGCCCAAGGTGCTGAGATGCTGTAGTAAGGGACAGAGCTCTGTTCCATAGTGAGCCTGTCTACATGTGCCACAGGCCTGCCCCAGAATGTAATGGGCTCATTATAAAACCTGGGATCACGCAAAGGTGGAAGGATGGTTTGGAGGTTAAGGGTCTAGCCTAGTCTGTGGCAGACTTCAGTTTAATGTTCTGTTTTGCCATGGACGTCCCACATGAGCTTAGCAAGTCTTTCAACACATAGGAGGTGTGCCTGCAGCATATGCAGACTTCGCTATGTCACTCTTGCTCTAGCTAGCCCTCTAAGGATGCGTCTGCCCTAGGAACTAAGTTCAAAGTTAACTGTGAGGTTAGGCATTACATCGAAGTAGCCAGCAGAGGGTCTACATGCTTCAAAGTCCTTACTCCATTCCAGGGAATGGAGTAGTGCCCTACTTCGAAGTTTAACTGCCAAGAAGGGGGTGTGTGTAGACGCTCTACTTTGAAGTTGCCTATTTCCAAGTTGTACTTCAAAGTAAGCAACTTTGAGGTTACTTTTGTAATGTAGATACAGCCTAAAAATAGCAATGAAGCTCGGGCAGCCGCATAGGCCAACTGCCCACCTGCAAGCTCACCTGTCACCACCAGGTTGCTGTGACTTCACTCCTGTGTTTAGCTGGCTCAAAGAGTGCTTGTGTGTGTCTATTCTATACACCCTGCAGTCCCACCTCTGAAAGCAGCGCGACATGCCCTGAATGACACGCACTGTGTATGCGAGTTCCCTGTGCTATATGGCTTGGGGACTGAGAGGCTGATTTCCGTCCCTCAGTTGTAACTGAACTGAGCAACTGATAATGAATAGCAATCCTGGAGGAAATGGCGTGTGCCTACCCAGAGGTGGTTGTTGGTCAAAGGGACAAGACCCCACAACAATCCCTAGCTGTGGTGCCCTTGAGTCTGGGCTGAATAACCCCTGGATAATTTACCAAACAAAGAAAGTTTGCAGTTACGCCCTCATTGTTTCATTGCTTCCTCCCTGAGTGCATGCAACCAGCAGATCAGTTCATAGCTTTCTTTATTTGCATCTGCCCAAGTGCAGATCTGGTTGCAGCAATTGCTAGTTAAAGGTCTGCAAAATCCTGGGAGATTGTGGGATTTAAATAGCTCCCAGAGGTTCTTACAAAGGGAAGGGGCATCTCCACTCCATTGGTAAAGGTAATGTTGCTCTGCTTACTTTGGAGATAAAGGGCAGGGGAGGTATCTTAATCTTCCTGTTTTATCTGGCATACGCAGGCAAAGATTTCAGACTGGCTCATTCACTTGGCAATTGTTGCATGCTTAGCATTACTGGCAGGTACAGCTGAATTAGCCAGAACACCACATAAAAGCCTGAGCTACAGAATCTTTCTCCCATTAGTCATTGGTTAACATCCACCTCATGTTAGTTCAACAGGATAGGTTTTGCAGGTTGCCTGGGTGATTTTCTAAGGGACATAAAGCCCCAGTGGAAAAATGAACCCAGCAGTTGACCCTGTTGTTGAGAGGCCAGTGAATTCATGGGCGGGGAAAAAAGTGTTTACATGAAAACAAATCATTACAGACTTACAGAACCTATTGTCCAACTCTTGATGACTTAAGTCAACCTCCACTGCAGTCCATGAGCCAACTACTTTCATTGTCAGCAGTACAGCTGCCTGGACTACCATGCCCTGGCATTGCAAAGGGGCAACTGCAAGGAGAATGTGTCCCCTTTGATTAGTATTTGTCAGTAGGTGGTTTTTCACTCTGTTTTGGTTGGGCTTCCATAATCTTTGTGTTTGGGGACATGCTACATATTAACTCAGGATATGCCTACACAGCAGCGTTATTTTGATCTAAGCTATTCGGGAAGAGTTATGCCAGAATAGCTTATTTTGAAGTAATGCTGGTACACACAAATGCATTTCGAAATTGCACTTAGTGATTTCGAAATACAGCGTCTACACACACAGGGCCTACTTTGAAATAGAGCCATCGGATACACTATGGCTTATTTCGAAATAGGCTCTCTTCCCCGTCTACACAGCACCTATTTCGAAATAGCGCCTGTCACCAGCGCTCACTTACCTAGAATTATGGGGTGGGGGGCTTTGGACAGAAGAGGACAGTTCAGGAGAGGAAATGGCCAGTTTCTGTGCAGGTGTCAATGGCCATAGCTCCACTGAGGTGAACTGGGCCAATTTAGCTGTGGGCTTTTGCACCTGCTAAAGCAGTGGTTCCTGAACTCTTCAGCATCACTTTTGATTTTTGAGAAACCCTCATGTTCCCCCCACCTCTTCTTTACCATCATCAAACCCCCTTTTAACAGAAAATTCAGTTCATAATTTAAAATAAACACAAAAGCTTGATATAAAAATGTTATTTGAAATTAAAAACAAGCGCAAATAGTTTTTCTTAGTCCCTTGCCAGGTGCCTGGTGCAGCGCCAGCTGCCTGAGCCCCATGCCAGTTGCCAGTGCTGTCCGTGCCAGCTGCCCGCCCACCCGAGCCCTGTGCTGCCAGAACCGCCTGTCCAAGCTGACTGAACCCCGCCCTGCTGGGGCCAGCCACCCACCTGCCAGCCCAAGCTGCCACCCAAGCCCTGCAAGGTGGCCACCCAATCCCTGGGAGCCCTCCTCTTCCTCAAGCCAGGCACCTCCAGCCCCCATCTAACCCCGTCCTTCTCCACCTCCTCTCCCCAGCCCACACTCATTCCCCTTTGCAGGAGGCAGCTAGCTCCATGTGGGTCTTCACCAGCTGCCTGCTTTTTATAGTGGCTGTGCTGGGTTGTCCACGTAAAATGGCAGGGGCTGAGAGCCGGAAGCAAGGGCCGGCTTCTTCTTCAGGGGGAGAAGGGATGACGGGGGGGGAGGGGGGGAGGGCTGGGTTGCTTTGTGCCCCCCTGAGGGCACGTACCCCAGTTTGAGAAACCAGGCAGTGAAGAGAGACCCTGAAGAGCACATGGGTACAACTTGTCTCCCGTCAGCACAGGCTGGCAGAAGAGCTGACGAAAGGTTGTGCTGGGACAGAGAGAACTGGACACCAGCATTAACCCTCCTGGCAAAAATCTCTGCAAAGGAGTATTTGAAAATCCCTCTTATCACTGTGTGTGTCAGAACTGGCTGCTTCCCAATCAGATTACAGATGAAGACACACCAGGCCGCCTATCGCTCAGCAGTTGCTACCCTTGACCAAAGACTGGCTTGACAGAAGAAAGACATTTGTACGGCAATTTGTCAACTTTTTCAAGGTCTTCAGGCCAACAGATCATAATTTCTCTCTGCCAAATTATATCTCCTGGGACTCTGATGTCTACTGCTTTTGAAACCTCTGTGTTGCAGATGGCTGCACCCCAACTTCAGATGACAACTGTGTTGTCTATGACTGGATTTAACAACACCATTCCTGATGTGTAAAAGGAGCTTTGGGACAGGAAGCAGGGCCTGCCCCTCAGCGGGTGTATGTTAACGTAGCACCATTGTAAGGTGCCACAGGACTTCTTGTTGTTTTTGAAGATACAGCCTAACCCCGCTACCCCTCTGATACTTGTCACCATTGTATTGAGGTGTTTGCACCTTATAACCTGGTGAACTGTAAGAGCAGTTCACATGCACAGGGGTCTGGTTGTGACCCTTTTGTCTGGCCTTGACTAAATCACTTAATTGCCCTCTTCCCCCATTTCCCCCTCTGCCCGAATGCTTCCCTTCCATTGTGGAGTGCCTTGATATTGGTGGCTGCAGAGCTCTGTGAAACTCCTTGGCATTCCAAAACAGAGCTGGTGCATAAGTGAGGTCCATGTGGTCCCCACTTGTCCCTGATGGAAAAATCTTACTTTTTATCAAAACCCCCAAGCCCGTAAAAGTTTCCATTTTTTAAACAAAAAGCTCATTTTTTCTGTAACAGGAGACGCTCTTTTATGAAAAGCTTCATTGTGTTAAAACCCAATTTTTCCATCGAAAACCAGTTTTGATGGAAAATATTCAAACTGTCTCGCCTCTGGAAAGCCTCCTTGTGGCCAGAAGTGGTGTAGCAGTTCTCTCCCCCGGTGGTGACCCTCGTTTATAGCTTCTCTAGTCTTCCAGTGGCCTGGAATTTCCCATAATGTGGCTCTCCAGCCAGGTCTCAGTTTAAGTCCATTCCTCCAGGTTAATGAAAAGTCCAACAAATCAATTTCCATTAACTTATATCATGTCTTTGGCTCTGACTGTAGGCCCTGTGGTCCGTCCTTTCTCTTCTTGGGGCTCTTTGTCACCCTTGTCCTTTTCTTCAGTCTCATGTCACCACACCAAGGCTGGTAGGAGAGCATAGGCCCTTGCTACAATAGGTTCCTGCTCAGGGATCCTATAACCAGCAACCGATGACTGGTTCATCCAACTTTTTGCTGCTGCCTTCCCCAGCTTCCTGCTATTCAGCCTTTCTCAGGCATTCTCCTTCCTCATGTTCACTTGGGGCTAGGAGTCAGAGTCCTCCCCATAATGCTTTAACAAACCCAAGCTAATGGTATAGACTTAACACTCCTTGCAGCTGCCTTCGGCTTGGCCTTCCATTACTCAAATTCTCTTTGCTATTCCTCCACTGAACATTTTCCAGGCTCTGCCTGGAAGCCCAATTCCTGCCCTTTTACAAGGACTTACCCCTGGAGCCAGCTCCTCTCCCAGTGGCTGCTATGTCCCTCTTCTGGCCTCCTGCCAGACTTCTCTAATCACCAGTTTTCCCGCCCACATCCCCCGCCCCATCCCCGCTTCCTCCTTGACCTTCTTGGTCTCTCCACTCTCTTTAATCCCAGCTGGTGATGGCAGAATCTCTCTCTTCAGCTGCCAACTTCTTCTTGGCTTTTGCAATGTAGCACTGAGTCTATGGCTTGGTCTGCACTAGGCTGGTAAGTTGATTTCAGGTATGCAATTCTAGCTACAGCAAAACAAAAAGCAGTCAAGTAGCACTTTAAAGACTAGCAAAGTAGTTTATTAGGTGAGCTTTCATGGGACAGACCCACTTCTTCAGACCACAGCCAGACCAGAACAGACTCAATATTTAAGGCACAGAGAACCAAAAACAGTAAGCAAGGAGGACAAATCAGAAAAAGATAATCAAGGTGAGCAAATCAGAGAGTGGAGGGGTCGGGGGGAAGGTCAAGAATTAGATTGAGACAAGTATGCAGATGAGCCCCTATAGTGACTCAGACTACAGCAAGTGCTCTAGCGAGAATCGATGTACCTGAAGTTGACTTACTGGACTGTCCTCACTGAGGAAGGTCGACGGGAGTGTTTCTCCTGTTGACCTCCCTTACTCCTCGCCATAGTGAGGAGTCCAGGGGTCAACTTTTGACCCCAGACAGATCGATTTCATGCATCTCCATCAGACACGCAAAATCAAACTCCAGACGATCGACCCTGACTCAACCGATCTTCCCAGATGTGTTGACGTAGCCTTAGACTTCCATTCACTGGACTTCAGAGATAGGTTCTCTCTGTCTCCATCATCTTTCCCAGTATTCTTACAGAATTGCAGAATAGTTGTTGTTGGTTTTTTTTATGGGCCTATTTTCTTTATATTCTGGTTAACTGTTACAAAGAAAATTTTCTTAATCTAAGGCTTCTGAGTTTTCCCTGTATCTCCTCCATTGGTACGGTGTTTGCAATTCCACAGGAGATAATCCATTTTTCCCTAGACCTTACACTCTTACTGACCAACTGTGAGCCGATGCCCAGGTGCCAGCTAAAGGTCTGGTGGGGCAAAGGTGGGTGATGCCACACCAGCAGCTACGCTAAGCAGCCAGGGCAGGCTGGGTTCTTTGGTTTGTGTTTAGTTCGGGTACAGCAGCAAGAGGAAAATTACACTCAGAGAGGCTTTAACAGTTACTTTTTATTTATACAAAGATGGAAACAATTTAACTAAGACAAGTGATCAAAGTACCACAATTGTGAATTTTTGTTTATAACTTTACTAACAGTTAATAGGAAACGGCTGGCAGCGATTTTACAACAGAAGCCGCTGCCGCGTGTAAAAGGGGGTTTTAAACTGACCGCTCAATTTATGAATGAAACCAAGATGGCCGCTGAGTGAGTGACAGGACAATGATTTTTCTCGCGGTTACTAACGTTCGCAGACGGTCACTGCTGACCGCAGCTCGCCAGTTAAGGTGAGGTGAGGACCCCCTGGGGTCTGATAGGCAAGATAATAATTTTCTACAGTTCTATATAAAAGACAGTGGAGGATCGCAGTGTTCTAATAGATCAAAGGGGTAAACGCCTTTTAAAGATAAGGTAAGGGGCTTCCCGCGGTTTGAGTGACAGGCTAATGGTTTTAGCAGTTTATAGCCCAAAACAGCTAGTACCCACCGTTTTTTAAAGGGGAAACAACACAATTTAACTTTAGAAAAGTTTTAGAAGAACTCGCTAGCTTAGACTAATACAAGTAATGTGTACACAAGAAAGGCCTGTTGCAGGTGTGATTTTCACCCCTGCCTCTTAGACCTGGTGGAACCAGAGTCTTTCCCTCAATTCCTATAGGAAAGAAGTGTAATACAGGTGTAATTCTTACCCCTGCCTCCTAGATCCAGTGTGACCCAGAATCTTTCTCTCAATCCCTCGGGAAGAAGTAGATATGAATCAGGCGTCCCCAGTCTCGGGAGTTAATTCCAGACCTGGCCAGCAGGTGTAGGTGATTGGAACTCAAAGGGGGGTGGTAGTCTGCCAAGCCCCTTTATACTGCTTTTGTCACGTACGCTTCTTCCTGGTCTTAAGTGGCCAATTGGGAGGAATGTGTTTTGAACCTCAGGTTTCCCAGGGAAGGTGCAAGGCTCAATTCGCACCTGTGAATTGTGGACAATTGGGCACCTTTGGAGGTGATGGGCGGGTTCCCCGTTCTTCCTGGGGAAGTGATCAAGGCGTGTCAATTACCGAGATCAGCCAGAAGGGTGGCCATTAGCTAGCCCATTCACTGTCTGGTTTTTGTGTATAGTAGAGAGGCTGGGCGAGACAGCACACCTGCGTTCCCAGGACATCAAAGGCTACCTGTCTCCCCTGCTTATTTCTCTCTCTGTCTCTCCCAGTGGGGGGGGAGAAGAAAAAATGGCCAAATGGGGGGTTCATGTCTGGCTACACCGACTCACCCTTAAATTTGTTTAAGAGAAATAGATTATGATTTAATCCACAATGACCCATAAAAATGTTGACTAAAGGTCACTTCACTCTTTAGTCTTGGATAATATAAGCACTTTCAGTTGTTGGCTGAACTTTATGAATTTTTGGCCCCCTTATTTCATGTGTGTGCAGTTCTTTCCCTTCCTTAATCTAGAGCTCATTTTAAGTGTTTAAACCCCAGGTTGCTTAAGGGCACCTTGAGATCACTTGATCATGCATTTATAGCATTTTTTCCTCTTTGTCTGCCAGTTTGCTGCCAGCTAACCCTTCATGTGCTGGAATCTACGCTAGGACTATGGTCACATCCACTTGCTCCAGTTTGGTTGTGAGCAGTAATATTTCGTTCAGGGTATCACTTCTGCTGTCAAACTTGCCATGGTGTACAGCTGGCAGCCCTGAAAAGGAAGACAATAGGATGGCTGCGGCAGCTGGCCTCATATCTATGGTTTATGTCTACACTAGGCAAAGTAAGTCAACCGCAGATACACAGTTCTAGCTTTGGCAATTGGTGTAGCTAGAATTGCCCTATCTGTGCTTGGCTTGCTTGGCTGTCCCCACTAAGCAAGGTCAATGGGAGAGTTTCTACCATTGACCTCCTTTATGCGTTGCACCTCACGAGGCATACAGGGGTCAACTGTGACCCCTGAGAGGTTGATTTCGCATGTCCCTAGTAGCTGTGCAAAACTGAACCCTGGGAGATTGACCCTAAGCGGGTCGATCTTCTGGGCTAGTGTAGATGTAGACTGAGTGAGTGCCAGAAATATTGTTTAGCTCAGCCATAAAGACAGAGATAAAGTTAGTTAGTCTCAGGGCTTTTTTGAGTCTCAACGTAGACATGCAGAAAGCTGTTCCCACTCTGTCTGTTCCTTTTTCTTTGTCCCTGATTTTCATATACAGATTAATATTTATACAAGATATCAAAGTAATTCTTCTCCTTTTGTTTATTTTGTGATCTAATTCCATGTCTCTCTTTGGGGTAGTGGTTTTCCAGTGAGAGAGCATTTTTTCCATAGCTGTAGACTTTGGCTTCTGTATAGACCAGGAGTCAGCAACCTTTCCGAGGCAGAGTGCTGAAATTTGACCTTCTGACCTCTACATACAGTCCAAGTGCCGGTGATACTTTTTACTAGTAACCCTACTTACAACAGTTTCATTAATAAATAAATGAAGATATAGAGCTTTACCATTTAGGGGGTGGTTAGTAGCATTAGTCTTTTGTTAATGCACAGATGAATGGCTTCGAGCATTAATCCCGGCTGTATGGGGGAGGAGGGATGGGGCTGCCTCGAGTGCCAGTGAAAATCGGCTCACATGCCCCTCCTGGCATCTGTGCTGGGGGTTGTTGACCCGTTATAGACTTTTGTTCACTAAGATCCTTCATTCTCTTCTTCACCCTACTTACACCAGGAACTTTTGAGTTTTTGTCCTTCCTGGTCTCCATTTATTCCCAACCAGGAGTATGTATGAGCTTAGTGTTATCATCCTTAGTTAGCTCAAAAAGTTAAGTCTAGGCTGGAGTTTCATTCCAGAGTGACAGGCATTTCTCTGGCAGGACCCTTCAGTCCTCCACCTCTCCCTTGTAGTCCTCTCTCTGCTCCTCTCAGATGGGTTTTCTCCTCATTTAACCATTGTTTTCCTTCCATGTGCAGTCCACTATCTTAACTGGCCTTGCAGACCCATAACAACCATTATGGCTGCTGTGTGGGACAAACACATCATCACACCACCGTTCTGTAGAAGCACAGGTTGACAAAAGGACACCATATGTCTGCAGTGATGCCTGGTCTACCGTATAAAGTTAGGTCAATGTAAGTCACTTGGCATTGATCTATTGGTGCAGGTGTTTATACCCAAATATGTCTCTGGAAAATGTAAGTGCCCCATTACAATGATTCAGTAAAATCACCTCCCTAACTGGTGTAGAACTATGGTCAACTTACTGTGGTCTGCGAATATACAGGCTGCGTGACCTCTAATAGTCTTCCAGCCACTGTTCCACAATGCCCCAGTCCCCATGACAGCAACACTCTGCCCGTCATTAAACTCCACTTCCTAGAAGTCACAGAGATGGGAAAACCCTCCCCCTCCTTCTAACCTCCTGCATATCTTTGAAATGGCCTTGCCTTGTTGTTGGCCTCAGCAAGCACACCAAATGGTGCAACTTTTGCTTGATCTAGCTGACTACAGCTCCATGCAAACAGAGGTATCAGACACATTCCTGCATGAACAGGCGAGACATGTGGATCTCCTGGGCCTGTGGGCAGAAGAGACTGTGAAAGCTCCAGGCTGGCCACAGAAACATGGACATCTCTGAGCCAGTTGCATGGGAGTGGAGGAAAAAGGGTAAAACAGGGATCAGCAACAGTGCCATGTCAAAATGAAGCAAAATTACCAGAATGCCACAAGACACAGAAGTGCAACAAGAAATCTGGTGTTCTCCAGGCTGCACACTGCACTGACTCCACCATGACCCCACAAACCACTGGGGATACGCTGGAGGATCCTATGTTGGAGACTCTTGCTGTGAACAGCAAGGAGATGGAGAAGTGGGTGCAGAGGGGGATTCCGTCCATGCTGCGAGCCAGGACTTACTTGAAACTCCACAGGAGTCTAGAGAGTTCCGCCAGGCAAGTGTCGATGAGCCCTCTGATGGTGGGAGAGGGAGGTCAGGCAAGTGTAAGAGAGTGTGTGTGTGTGTGTGTGTGTGTGTGTGTGTGTGTGTGTGTGTGTGTGTGTGTGTGCGCACACGCCTTTCTTCTTGCAATGGTTTATTTGTTGGTCTGTCCTCTCCCCTATACCCAACTTTATGACCCAAGGGGATCGACTCTTCCTTGCTGTACTGGTATTTTGGGAAAAAACAGAAATTTAGATGGTAAATTCAAAACTAATGATGAAGTGGCACTTTGGCAGTCCGATTGCATGAGCCACATCAATTTGGTGTTGTGTGCTCAGGGAGAGAGAGAAGAAGGGAAGAGCTAGCATCTGATTTTCATTCCTCTGTTCGATAGAGAGCATGGGGTACACTTTCTTTGTGTAGCTTGAGCTGTTCCTTTTATTCTCCTGAGGTATCTTGAGGAAACCTTCACAGAGATACTCTGTAATCTCCTCTCGGCAGTTGCTACGGGTGGCTACTTTATTTTGTCCTCTGCTACAGGATGCTTTCCTATATCACGTTGCACTGAGTTTGGCTATCCAATAGGATAGCGGGATACAGGTCCAGTCAGCTTGGAAAGTCATTGGCAGCTAGGATCTCCATACCTTGGTGAACCTCAGGAGTAAAGTATCAGTCCATATCATCAATGTCTGTGAAAAATAGTACCAATACTCCATCATTGTGCTAGACTTGCAGCCATGGAACAGAGCTAGAATTTTATAATTTCATACAACAGAAAATTCCCTTCCCCCAGCAGCCTCTCCCCCTGCCAGGCCTTTCTCACCATGTTTGGAGCTAGAAAGTGGTGCTGTTCTGGGCCACTCAAAAATTGAAGGGTCCATAAGCATTTCTTATTCAAGGTATTTATGGGAATAAACAGAGTTTAGAAACTTATCTTTCCCTTGTTGTTATGACAGTAAATGGTACATCTGTCTGGTTTTACCGGCAGTATCTGGCATGGCTGCCTGGATGCATACCTCGTCCCTGTCTGCTGGTTGCCTACCCCTTATGGGGAGCAGAAGGAAGAATGGCCATATTATGTCAGAGCAGTGGGTCCGTCTAGATGAGTATCCTGTCTTCCAAGTGGCCAGTGCCAGATGCTTCAGAGGGAATGAACAGAACAGGGCAATTATTGAGTGATCCATACCATCAACCAATCCCACCATCTGACTGAGCAGTATCTAGGGCCGCACAGAACACGGGGTTGCATCCCTGCTCATCCCTGGCTAATAGCCATCGATGGATTTATCTTTCACAACTTACCTACTTCTTGTTTGAATCCTATTATACTTTTGGCTTTCACAACCCCAGGCAATGTTCTGCAAGATCCTCCAAGTCACTGCTGTAGTAGACCATCAACAAAGGGCGTGGAGGACCAATGTGACTCAGAGAATTCAAAAGGACAGAGAGGGGATGGGAAAAAAGGGCCAAGGAGCCTCCAAAGTAGAGAGAAATGTACCAGGACATAATGGGTCTTCTCAGGCAGCAAACCCAAATGCTGCAGCTGGCAGATCCTGGTTGACCTACAGGTCCAAAAATCCTGGACTTAGCAGCCTCTGCACTCCTTGGAGAACATCATTATTAGGATCATACACAGGAATACAAATACAGTTAATCCTTGAGATAATGGACTAATGCGGGGAGGAGCGTCCATTGAAACCAAAAGTCCCCTTATAGCTGAGGGTTTAGCTCACTGACTTCCCAGCTCCAGCAGAGTGTGCTGGCCCCAGCCACAGTCATCAATGGTCAGCAAGTATCATGCAAATTTGTAGCAGTCATCAAAGGCTCAGCAGTATTTATAGTTTTCTGCATACGTGGGAGAATAGATTCCAGCAAGCAGCAACCAAAATGTACATACTTTAAAAAGAGAAGACAGACGTTATCTCAAGAGACAACACTACTGCAACTCACTGTCCACCTGAGTCTTTTAAGCCCCCCTCAAATGCATAGCTTCATGTTGGGCTCTTGTGTAGCCCTGATGTCTGACTGCTTGAATTCAGGAGACAATTGTGCCCACACTGTGGGCAGATTTCCCCCTCTTTGCCTCATATATGTTATGCAAGATACAGCATGCAGCTATAACCATTGCAACAATTTTCTTGCTCAGATCTAAGATAGTGAAAATGTCAGCAACCCTTTAATCTACTACCAGCCCATTCAATGGCTCTTTCTGTGAGATGGTAGTTGAACCTTTCATTGATGACAGCCAGTCTATGGCTTCATGAGCCAGGGGTGCAAAGGATACGCTGGGTCACTGGTAGGTCCACATAATCAGTGGCAAACCACAAACTGGGAAAGGATGTCCCTGCTTAGAGCTTTCTGAACAATTCGGTGTTGTAAAAGACACGTGTCATGATTCTTCCCTGACCAGCCCACATTATTAGCAATGAAACATCTCTGGTGAGCCCCTTACATCTTGTATATTGGTGGAAATGCAGCCCTTTTGATGGTGTATTCTGTAGCAAGGTGGGCTAGTGCTAAAATACGGATCTACATTCCATGTATTGCCCCAGGACTGTTAGGTACTCCGTTACTTTAAATCAGTCCAGGTTGTCTTGCGTGGATGAGAGTTACCATCCTGTGTAGCAGAAAATGATTAATTACCCCATATATTTGCATGACAAGGGCTCCAGATGGGGAGTTTCCAATTCCAAAATGATTTTCCAATGACAGATAGCAATCTGATTTTGCACATTAGAGCACAATCGCCACTTACTTTTCTGCTATAACTGCCATGCTCATCCAGGTGTCCCTGCACTGAAGAGCTGGAGTATTGCTGCAAACTGACCCAGGAATGTGGCCTTTCACATCCAGAAGTTCTGCAATCACCGAGCATCATCCCCAAACTACATTACAAAGTGATCCCACTGCTCAGTGCACGTTTCTGAGGTCTAGAAGTGGCATTCTATCATCTGCAGCTATTCTGGGAATGCCAACAGTGACCATGAAGTTTTTCACTATGCCCATAAACAGACTCTCCTTGAAGATCCCCTCATCTTCCTCTGTGTGACCTGAATTATTGCAGGACTTTCTGAAGGGCTATAAATACAGAAGAACAGTATGTCCTCTATTTACAACAGTCATGAACTCTACAGGTGCCACGCTATATCCTTGTGGATTGCTGTGGGAGATGTTATTCTTTGCAACTATTTGGCCGAGCTGGGTGACACAACTGAAATGTTTAGGGATTGCGCCAGTGTGGCCTCACATGTTGCAGTGTCTCCTGCCTACTTTGCTCATTTAAAAGTTCCATTGTGGGTTGGGTGATGACCAACGTTCCCTCCACTTTTTGACATCCATGTGGAATAAATTTTGTTATGGGCGCCAAGGCATGTGTGGATGTGTGCCACCAGTAGAAATACATGTTGCCATTTGTGGGCAGCTCTGGTCAAGCTGCTAATTAGCTGGGCAGCAAATGAATCTCTCCTGGGCAGTCACCCCAGCTTACAGGGAACACTGGCGATGACATAAAGAGAGGGAAGTCAGTCCCAAGATGGATTATCAATGGGCAGTGGGGACTGTGTGGGAAGTAGCCCAGAAATGGCTGGAGGCATTTGGAGGAATTTTGAATTGATCTTTGTTCGGATACAAATTTGGGATGTAGTCGTTTAGCCAGCAGGCAAGCGGGGGATGGGACAAGAAACCGCTATCTTTTACATAAAAAGAAAGTATTTCTTCATTGCTGACCATTACCCAAGTGCCTCATTCGTAACACCAGGTCATGTGGGGGGCTATTGAAATCACCAAAATATGTAGCTGGGTGATAGGCTGTGGTTCATGGAACCACCACCACCATCATCATCATTACTAAAGTGGCGCAGGTTCTGGAATTGCGCCTGGGGCCTAGCATGTCAATACTTAATTCCCTGATTCAAGCATTTGGCAATACCATGTTTTGCGTGTTGAAGAGAAGCAACAAAATTGCAGCTGGCAGCATGCTAGTGCGAAGTTTGGGCATCATTATTTGATATGTTTGTTGCAGGGTGAGGACATCTGTGACCTTGTCTAGTATAAAAGCTAGCTTGGTAATGACTTTTACAGCAAGATTTAGTTTTGCTAATGTAGGGAATGTGGCAGAAGGAATGTAGTGCTGCTGAAGGCTGGGAGGAATGAGTCTCCCAGAGGTCATCTGCATGAGAATGCAAAAGGTGTGCATGTGCGATACCTTTCCAGGCAAAGCCTAATGGGTAGCAAGTAAGCCATGAGATTTGGTCTATTGTAAACATGTAGTTGTAAAATCACAATTTAAGCTGACACTTAAGGTGGGAGTTGTGAGATCTCACCAATGCTCTGGGTTGTTGTGGGGGACAGGGGGGGAAGGATACTGGTTGACCCAGCTTGCTGAGTGCCTTGGCCCTGCTTATGCCTTGGCCATATAGCTATAAGCCTGGCTTGACTAACCCTCCCCACCTGTTGAAAGATAAAGCTGGTTACTAGGGTGTTTGTGAAACCCCACACTAGAGATACCAAGAGCTGAAATCACAGAGTGGCAGCTGAGGCCACACAGAGCTGAAATCACTGGGTTCTGCCTTAGGGCAGTCCCAAGCAGTGGGGTTAGGACCGGCGGACAACAGCAGAACCAGCGGGTGGCTGGTCGGAGCGGCGGCAACCGCTGGGTGGCCGGTAGGAGTGGCAGCGGACGACGGTGACTGGCAGGCGGCCTGTAGGAGCGGCGGCGGCGGAGCGGCGGCAGATGACGGCGACTGGCGGGCGGCCGGTAGGAGCGGCGGCGGACGACAGCGACCGGCGGGCGGCCGGTAGGAGCGGTGGCGGATGACGGCGATTGGCAGACGGCTGGTGACAGCATGGGGAGGCTACAGACAAGTGGACAGCTAGTATTGCCCTGGTGATGTATCTGTGGGCTTTGAGTTTGGGACTGCACCGCAGAGGGTACACCCTGTAACTGTGTGTGTGTGGAAAAGGGCCAAGAGCCCCAGCAAGAGACTGGGTTCTACTGCATATGGGGATGGTATCTGGGTAAAAGGGGTTTTGTCTCTTCTGTGCTGAGATATACTGCATCTGTCGCTGTAACCTTGCGAGGTAGGGGGAGAACCGCCTTACAGGCACCCAGCACGGGGGTGAAATTGTCCCAGGCCACTGGGTGGGGGCTCGAGCCGGTTGGTTGTATCCTTGATAGGAAAACCTCACAAGAGTTGAACCCGGCCCTTCTGGCAGGCATCTGGCATTAACAGAAGGGTTACACTAATAAATTGGCAAACTTGTAGAGCGGCCCCTATGGTTCTGTTAAAGAAGCTGTCAGAGAAATCACATTTTGTAGTTTTTTCCCGCTTTTTCCATTTTTGTTCCTTTGCTCTTTGAGCCAGAACTTTGCTAAGCAACATTTAGTTGATGATTTGATTACATGGCTTGGGTCTCAGCATGTAACACGGCAGATCATGAGAAGGTTGTCTTAATGCATGTCTTAATTTGACCTCCAGATGCTATAGTGGTATGTGCTATATAAATTCCTAATATAGAGTTTTTATTCAGTCTTTAGGCTAGTTTCCGTAGCTTAGCCAAGCTCAATTTCATTTTGAAACTTTCAATGTAAAGAGTTTTTTTGATTTTTCCTTGGGTGAGAAATTTTGATTTTTGTTCTACAATTAAATTATTTTTCCCCAAAATTTCAGAATTTCCCATATAATGGAATTTGTCTTCTGATTAGCACTCTCTATAAGTTCTCTTCTTATTTGTTTTTCCCAGATCTGGTACTTTTTGTGGGTACAATGAATAATTGATGATACAGTGCAAAGGGCACACTAAATAACCATTCAATGACACTTTATGGACCCAAACTTAAAACATTCTCTTTTCAAGCAGCTGAACTGTCTTTGAAGGATTTTAGATGAAAGGCTTCATGACACAAATTTTCATGGTTACTTCTGCCCTGCAGTGATATGCATGTCTTAAAGGGTCGAGCATTTCAGATCTTTATTCATGCCAGACTGTGTCTAATTATTATACTGGAATCAGTTCACAAATGGTGAGCTTCCATTCATGGGAACATCTCCTTTTGTGTCCTATGCAAGTGGTGTTGTTACTTGTTTGTTCTGAACCAATCCCTCTGAACGCTTCTGTGCCCAAACACTCACCTTCACTAGGGGACCCCTGGAACTAGTCTACCTGTGCACACATTGATTTAATCAGTATGGGCCAACATGGAGCACTTTGACTGTCAGTAGCGCTCCAATTGTGTGTTCAATATACTGTTTCTACATCCCAAAGAAAACCTTAACCTGACCACTCCTGCAATGGATTTTTATGTCCTGTTCAGGCACAGACACACAGGAATTGTCATATACCTATCCCTAGATTTATGAACGTAATTCATTCCATAAAAACTGTTTGTAAGGCGAAAAGTCAAAAAATCAAAAACGAAATTCTCATTAATTTCAATGCAAAAATTCTGACTGGTTCCCAACTCCCCAAAAAAATCACCCAGTATTTTTCCCCACATATGTGACAATACTATACAACTACAAAAATGAGAACCATGCTACTTCATTGCTTTTTTTATGACCTCTATTACCACTAGTCACTTCTTAGATAGTGGTGAAGAAGGTGGCGTTGATGCAAGTTCCATAGGATCATCTGCATCATCACTGGAAACAGCCCTGTAGTGACTTCAACCTCCTTAATTGGGGTTTTATCTTTGGCTTTCAAGTGTGAGGGTTGAGGATCAGCTGATGGTGATGTGGTTGCGGTGCGGGGGGTGAAAAAATGATAGAATTGCAGTTTGTACTGTAGCCGCCTTCTTCCTGTCATACAACTGATAGCGTCAAATGGCTTCATGATTTTTTTGTTCTAAGTTTGGGTCATTGTCACTGAGAATTTGCCTGGAGACCTCCAATGCACTGACGAATTTTGGGAATGTTTTAGTGTCCAGCGTTTTTTGTGATTCGGCCAATTTTTCTGCCCTCTTTTCTGATAATCTTTCTGCATCCAGCTGAATTAATTCTTCATTAGTCAATTCTTCATCATGTGACAATAACAAACATCACCTGTGTCTACCTCATTGAATCCTGCTTTGAGTTGCCAGTTGCATGATAGAATTTGAATGTCTTTCACTTCACCCTCATAACCATGGAAATCATGAACATGTTTCAGCAATAGCTTTTTCCAAACACTGTTCAGGATACTTTGAGTAATTTTATTCCATGCAGCTGTGGTATTTTCTACACTATCTTGACATTGTAGTTCTTCCACAACTACTTTATTGTTGGTTTGTCTTCTCTGTCTGATGCAGATATGAGATACCTCATCACCAGTTGCAGACAGTAAGCTTTAAATGTAGCAGTGACGCCTTGAGCCATTAGCTGAAGGATGGAAGTTGTATTTGGGGGCAAAACACCACTTGAATGTTATTGCCATAGTCTTCAACATTGATAGGATGACCGGGAGCATTATTGAGGATCAGCAGACATTTATTATCCAAATTATTTTCAGCACAATAATTAGAGATGAATGATGAAAGGTAGCTTGTTATGTAATCAGCAAAAACCTGCTTTGTCACCCATGCCTTTCTTTTAGAATGCCAGATCATAGGTAATGATGCCTTTGTAACCCTTCTGCTGGAAGGAGTTGGCAGCAATCGGGGCAGGATTCAACATCTATGGATTTCTTTTCATCCATCTCACACAGAACCGGCTCAAGCCCCCACCCAGTAGCCTGGGAAATTCACACACCCCTGGGAGCCTCGGAGAGGAAATGCTTCCCCGCTCACAAACACAGAGTCTGAGTGTAGAAAAGAATGTTTAATAAAAGAAGCAGAAAGGTTGATTAGCATAAGCTTGGGAAAATACCACACCCAGAGTTCATAACCAAACCTCAAGTAACTGTCCCAGCTCAAATGGATTGAACAACGTCCTTGGCCTCTCAGGCTCACCAATCCAATACGGTAAACAGCCAATCCACGCACCCAACTTTTTCCACACCCCTAACTGAAATGCCCCACTTACAACTTGGTCCAGTCTGTGTGGGCCCTGACACCTCACACTGATGCATTCCCTCACAGAACCTGAGAAAATGCCACCTTTGCGCTGGTCTGGCGTTCTCCTTGCTCCTACCAGCTGTCTGCCAGTCATGCCGTCTGTCTGTCCATCCGCTGGTCACGCCCTCCATCCGTCCACTGCTCCTCCTACTGGCCGTCCGCTGGTCACGCCCTCCGTCCGTCCACTGCTCCTCCTACTGGCTGTCCACCGGTCACACTGTCCGTCCGCTGCTGCTCCTCCTACTGCCCGTTCATGCTGTCCGTCCGTCCGCTGCTCCTTCTACCAGCCATCCGCGCTGTCCGTCCACTGCTCCCCCTACTGGTCATCCACCGGGTGTGCTGGCCATCTGCTGCTGAGGGTTTGGCCTGAGGCAGAACCCCATGATTTCAGCTCTTAGTGGCCTTAGCTGCCACCCTGTAATTTCAGCTCACAGCATCTACCAAAGTAGAGTCTCATAAAAGATGCAAACACTAATATCCAGCTCTATCTTTTAACAGGTGAGGAGAGTTAGTCAAACCAGGCTTATAGCTGCAGGGCCAAGGCACTCAGCTACCTGGTTCAACCCATTTCCCTCCCCTTCTGCTTTACAATGCTTTAAACCAGGGGAGCCCTGTGTAATCCATGTCTTGTGCAGTTCTAATGGCTACCCTGTCCCCCACAATGATTTGAGGTTTCACAATTCTTATACTGAGTATCAGTATAAATTTGTGATTTTACAACAATGTATTTACAATAGACAAAAATCTCATTGCTTCCTTGTTACCCATCAGTCTTTGTTTGCAAGGTATCACATATGCACACCTTTGCATTCTTATGCAAATGATCTCTGGGAGGCACATTCCTCCCAGCCTTCAGCAGCATTGAGTTCCTGCTGGCACATTCCTTATACCGTTTTTTAAGCCCCCTCAGATTTTCCAAATGGTGAACAAGGAGAGGCTTCAATTTCATGTCTCCTTCCAAATCTCATAGAGCTGGAAGGGACCTCATCAAGTCCCATCCTCTGAGCACCCTCCCTGACAGATTTTATTTTAATCTATTTGCCCTGGACATATAAACAGCCTCCTCAAGGACTGGGCTCACAACCCTGGGTTTAGCAGGCCAATGCTTAAACCACTGAGCTACCCCTACCTCCATGTAATGTCAGTGGATCCTTCGATGCCTTGAAACCTGTTGCTTTTTTTTATCTCTTGAACTAAAGGTTTGAAAGGGCATTCTTTTCCAGAAAAGCCCCATTTCCTCAACATTAAAAAATTGTTTTGGAGAACATCCACCTTCATCAGCTATTCACTGCAATGCACCTGGGAAAATGTTAGCTGCCTGAATATCAGCAGATGCTGCTTCAGACTATGTAACACACACAGACTATGATAATGTAAATACACTTTAAAGCACTCAAACCAGCCATTACTTGCTTTGAACGTTACTTCAGTGGCCCAAACTTGCCTCTCCTCTTCAGTCGTCTTCTTCAGGTCCTCAACCAAAGACAGGGCTTTCCCTCTTATGATGAGGAAGCTCAGAGGCATGCTTCATTCATTATGGCTATCGATACAATGTATTAAATGTCTTTCAAGTTCACCCATTATTGCATCCCTGGCGTTTGTTATTCAGTGCAACGTTAAGCTCCACCAACATAGGTTTCTGCCATTTCTTTTATTTTTTCTTTCTGCTCAAAGATCATACACACTGTCGATGCTGCCAAGTTCACTGCTAAACATATGTCTTTTGATTGCTGGCCCTCCTCAATTCTTTTAATAACTTCAACTTTGGCAGCCACAGATATTGCTTTCCTCAGTTTCTTGGCCGTTTGGCTTTGTCAGCAATGACTTCACCAGATTTGGATTTCAGAGGTGCCATCTTGTTCTGGGTGGGTCCTAATGCCTTCCTCATACCCTCGTACATTCCTCTGAGATTACCAAAGTCGGCACAGGTCTGGATGCTGCTGCATAGCTGGAGCCAGTGGTTGTTGGCACAGCACCTGGCTGTCTGCTGTACTGTTCTTCTGGACTCTCTAAGTGCTTGCTGGGTACTCTGGCTCGGTGAGCGTTGGCAGTGAGACTTGGACCCTGTATGCCCATCAGGAAAAGAGGCTGAACGTCTTCCACTTGTGCTGCCTCAGGCGCATCCTTGGAATATCATGGAAGGACAGAGTGACCAACACCGCCGTCCTCGAGCAAGCTGGAATCCCAGCCATGCACACCCTCCTCAGGCAGTGTTGACTCCACTGGCTTGGCCACTTCCACAGGATGAACGATGGAAGGATTCCAAAAAACATCCTGTATGGTGAGCTAGCCTCTGGCAAAAGACCTCCCGGACGCCCCAGTTGCGCTACAAAGATATCTGCAAGAGAGACCTCAGAGAGGTAGACATCGAGTTGGACAACTGGGAAGAACTAGCAGACGACCGCAGCAGATGGAGGCAGGGGTTACACAAGGGCCTTCAGAAGGCCGAGATGAAGATCAGACAGCTAGCAGAGGAGAAGGGAGCGCACAGAAAGCACAATAAGGACTTGCCAGACACCCACTACATCTGCAAGAGATGCAGCAAGGACTGTCACTCTCGTGTGGGCCTTCATAGTCACAGTAGACGCTGTAAATGAAGTCCTCAACTGAAACTTTAAAGGGTGCGATCCATAGTCTATGCAGACTGAAGTATGCCTACTACTGGTGGTGGTGGTTTCTTGGCCGCAGTGACAGATTCTAAAGAGCATTTTACACATGTAGGACCCATGATGATCACAAATAACAAAGATATTTGAAGATTCGTATCACTCACAGCTAAGATGACACGAACACAACAAAGCGCATGAACCAACTGGGAAGAGCTGAAGGAAATGAATCAGCATCACATTGAGTACTGCTGTATTCCTCCACATTCGTTACCTAAGAAGCAGATGCTTGGACGAAGGCTGGCTCTTCTTTGTAGCAAAATCATGTTCGTAACTGAAAAAACATATAAATTTACATTGTTTGTTGGAGCAAAAATTCGTAAATCGAAAGTTTGTAGATTGAGGGATAGGTGTACAAGGCCATACCCATCATACATGTACTCCAATAAGCTGTCTCACAGTGCTCCGCTCTCGATGTTTCAGAGGAAGTTGTAGGAAACCCATAATAGGCAGAGAAGATAGAGGGTAATGTACCAGTCTTGAGGGTTTCATTCTAATCCCTAGCAGACAGAGCTTGTCTGGAACCCCAAAGCATGAGGTTTTATACATTCCTTCCCAAACTCTCCTCTTCTGTTGGCATTAATTTTTATACTGCTGGATTTTCTTATAAAAATAATCATCCAATCTCTTTTAATCTTGTTAAAGTCTAGGCCCTGACAGCATCTTGTGGCAATGAGTTCCCCAGTCTACACACATGTGGAGTGAAAAAGAGTTGGAAGACAGACCAGCTTCTCATCTACCCAGGGGGAAACTGGAGGATCCAAGGAGCCTTGCAAGTTGGGAAGCCAGACAGGCTGCCCCAGTGCCACTCAACAATCGTGGAACACATTTTGGTTCAGAAACACTGAAAAATCCCCCCTGCAGGAATCTATATCTAAATATTATGGTTGTTTAGTCCCACAAAATGTTTTGAGTTTTTTTCATCCTGATTTAGCATGAAAAAAATTCTAAAAGCTTGATGTTTTCCATAGATATCCCAGCCATCACTTTCTATTATACAAGACCACAACACTGTCTTTATTTCTGGTGAACTACCATGACCTACTGCTTGTTCATTGTTTTTTAATCTGCCTTTCCAGTTTTGGTTTGGTTTGTGTGATCACCAGCTGAGATCTGTTTCCTATTTATAGATATGTGTATAACTCTCTATAGCCAGGGGCAGGGATAGCTCAGTGGTTAGAGCATTAGCCTGCTAAATCCCTGGTTGTGAGCTTAATCCTTGAGGGGAATGCAGTAAATATATTTTAAAAAAAAGTCTATCAGGGATGGTGATAAGTCCAGCTGTGAGTGCAGGGGACTGGAATCAATGACCTCTCAAGGTCCCTTCTGGTTTCCATATGTTTATTTTGGGGGTGCTTCTAATTTTACCTCAAAATTTATGAATGAATTTTAATTTCTTAAGGCACCATATCAAGAAACAATGTTGTGCATCAAAAATTGGTTTGTGCATTAGCCTAACAATAGCTTCTGTAAGAGCCGCTAGGAATTTTCTCTACCCTTCTCTACCCTTCTACTGCTGTGGGGAAGCACAGACTGCCTCAAGCAATACTGGACCTAGTACTTCTGCACTGGCCTTCACCATTCAGAAAGGGGCAGTGGCCAGCTCAGAGCACCTGCATAAACTCAGGGTACATCTACACTTTCCAGAAGATCGATTCCTTCAGAGTTGATTTTTCAGGGCTTGATTTAGCACATCTAATGGGTATGGGCTAACTCAAACCACCAGGGCTCTACAAGTCAGCCCTGGTAACTGCTCATTGGCAGGAGGCATAAGGAAGGTGGATGAGAGAGTTTCTCTCACTGTGTGGATGGCCAGGAAAATCAATCTAGCGCCTCTCAATTCCAGCTATGCAATTGTCCTAGCTGGAATTGTGTATATTAGATAGACTTCTCGGTCTAGTGACCTCACTGAGTGACATAGGCTGCGACACAATCAGAGAAGACTAATGTGGAATTTTGGAAGGGAATTACTCAAGATGGAATTCTGAATGTGTGTGGTCACAGTAAGGTTTGATGTAATTTAACTCTTCTTTAAATTTGCAATTCTGAGTAATTCAAATTATTTTTCACCAGGGCTTGTCCATACAGCACTAGCAAAACCCATGGGAGGGGTGTGATTTGCAAGAGCTTGAAGGGCCGGCACACTCTAAAAAGCATGTTATTCTTGTTACCATCATCCCATATTTGCCTTTGAGAGCAAGTCAGCAGTATCCATCCGGGGCAGTTAAAGTGCAGAACATTGGAGTCACATAGCGAAGCCAGGCATGTCCCTTTGTAGAGAACCCCTAAAACGTGGTCTAATCACAGCTTTTGTACTAAGGTAACTAAGTTGGGTTAAGTATCAGGGAGGTAGCCGTGTTAGTTTGTAGCTTTGAGAACAACAAAAAGTCTTGTGGCACCTTATAGACTAACAGATATTTTGGAGCATAAGCTCTCGTGGGCAAAGACCCGCTTCATCAGATGCATGAGTGGGGGGTGGTTTCAGAGGGGTATTTAAAGAGGGGGGTGCCACTAAAAGGGAGGGCCAGAGCTGACAAGGTCTATTCAGCAAGGTGGAAATGGCCCAGTATCAACAGTACGTATCAAAAGGGGAAAAAACAAGTCAGATCAGACAGGGGGATGTGAGCCACTGTCAGCATCTAATGGGGAGCTATCAACACCCAAAGCAGAGAAACTGTCTTTGTAAACTGTGAGCCACTCCCAGTCTCTGTTTAATCCATGGTTAATGGAGTCAAATTTGCAAATAAATTGCAGCTCAGAGATTTCTCTCTCCATTTGATTTCTGAATTTTTTTTGTTTCAGAACTGTCACCCTTAAATCTGCCACTGAGTGTCCAGGGAGAATGAAATGTTCTCCCACAGGCTTCTGTACATTACCATTCCTGATGTCTGATTTATGTCCATTTATCCTTTTACGGAGAGACTGTCCAGTTTGGCCAATGTAAATTGCAGTGGGGCATTGCTGGCACATGATGGCATATATTATACTAGTAGATGTGCAGGTAAAGGAGCCCCTGATGGTATAGTTGATGTTAGGTCCTGTGATGATGTCACTGATATAGATATGTGAGCAGAGTTGGCAGTGAGGACAGTTACAGGGGCTGGTTCCAGGCCTAGAGTCACTCATTTGTGATTTGTAGTGGCTGGTGAGGATTTGTTTAAGGTTGGCAGGCTGTCTGTAGGCGAGAACAGGCCTGCCTCCCAAGGTCTGTGAGAGTGAAGGATCATTGTTCAGGATGGGTTGCAGATCACTAATTATGTGGTGGAGAGGTCTTAGGTGGGGGCTGTATGTGATGGTCAGTGGTGTTCTCTTGTTTTCCTTGTGAGGCCTGTCTTGTAGCAGGTGGCTTCTGGGTACCCATCCGGCTCTATCAGTCTGTTTCCTTACCTCCTTAGGTGGGTATTGTAGTTTGAAGACAGCTTGGTGAAGCTCTTGTAGATGTTTGTCTCTATCTGACGGATCAGAGCAAATACAGTTGTACCTTAGTGCCTGGCTATATACAATGGATCATGTAGTATGCCTTGGATGGAAGCTGGAGGCATGTAGCTAAGCATAGCGGTCCATGGGTTTTCGGTATAGGGTGGTATTTATGTGACCATCGCTTATCTGCACAGTAGTGTCCAGGAAGTGAATTTCTTGTGTGGACTGGTCCAGGCTAAGGTTGATGGTGGGGTGGAAACTGTTGAAATCATGGTGGAACTCTTCAAGAGCTTCCTTCCCATGGGTCCAGATGATGATGTCATCAATGTAGTGCAGGTAGAGGAGGGGCGCTAGGGGACGAGAACTGAGAAAGCGTTGTTCCAGGTCAGCCATAAAAACGTTTGCATACTGTGGGGCCATGCGGGTGCCCATAGCAGTGCCACTGATTTGAAGGTATAATTTGTCCCCAAATCTGAAATAGTTGTGGGTGAGGACAAAGTCACAAAGCTCTGCCACCATTTGTGCCTCAGTCTCATCAGGGATAATGTTCCTAACAGCTTGGAGCCCATCTTCATGTGGGATATTGGTGTAAAGGGCTTCTACATCCATGGTGGCCAGGATGGTGTTTTCAGGAAGGCCACCAATGGATTGTAGTTTCCTGAGGAAGTTGGTGGTATCTCGAAGAAAGCTGGGGGTGCTGGTAGCATAGGGTAGGGACAGGGTTAAGTTGGGTTAGGGACTGAACTGATTATATTGGTACCACCTTGAGTACGGTACATATGTACATGGGCCTAACTTATCCCCCTTCCTTAACAGGATAAGCTGGACTGGTATAAGCATCTTTATGCTGTTATTATAGTGTCCACACAGGTTTTGGGACAGGTCTGTCTTTTGCACTGTACTGAGCATAATGGGTCTGAAAGGAGGCAGCTAGTCCTTGGGCTGGCTGGCCTGAGGCCAACCAGCCTTGGTTACAGCATAAGCCCTGCTGGGAGCGCAATCAGGTAATTTCCTGTCAAGAGCAGACAGTGGCTATGGTGCGAGTAAGAGGAGGCCCCTTTGCAGGAGAACTCCTGAGCCAAGGCAAAGAGCAGAGCCTTGTCATTTTCTGACCAGTCCCAGGAGGGAAGGATTGTGAGGTTAGTTTTGAACTTTAAGTTAGTAAGTCAGACCCTGAGGAGGGCGGTTTTGATGGGACTGGAAAACTCCTGTGTGATGTTTCTTTGAAGATCCAAGAAGGGAAACTGAGGCAATGGTTGGCTGCCCTGAGGCCACCAGGGGGCGTTCATCTACCAGGACTCCGATCTTGGTTGGTCCCTAAGTACTACCATAATACATACAATTAATGATAAAATACTGGAGTTTGAGGAAAACTTTTGCTGAGAGACAAACTGCTTAAAGCAACCAAAGCACAGCCTTTCCTTCCTTAAACCACAGCCTAATTCTTGTTTCCAGGAACCACGTTAGCTCTCTGGACCTTCTGTTTTCAGCATTTCAGAAACACAAAAAATAAACACATTGCTTGCTTTGGACATAAAAAAAAAAACAAAAAAGTTTGCAGGTGTGGTAGAGTTTGTGACTGGTGTTTGCAGCTTGGCAGCTGGTGCCATGAGATATTGTACTAGCATTTAAAAAGCTTTTACTTTGTTGTTCTGTCATCAATCATATCATTGTATAAACATGTTTGTTTTCACAACAGGGGTTTAGAAGAATGTTAATTGAGAAGGATAATAATACATAGTTCAATACAGTTGATAAAATCAGGGCAGTTATAATTATTAGTGATAATAGCAGTCAAAGATTGTAACCCAGGCCTAGAATCTGCAGCAATGACTGCTGATTTAATAGAAGCTGGAAATTTGTTGGCTGCTTCTGGCAAAATGTGAAAACGCTCAAGTTTTTAATTAATGCAGTTGGATTTATTTTCTTGTCTGCATGGTAGTCTCTGTATTATGTGCTTTGATATTAAAATCAGGTCAGGTTTCTCCAACCCCAAAATTCAGTTTTCAGTGTGTTACCATCATTTATGTTGACGCCACTATTTCTGGAAATGTGGATCTTTGGGTGATGGACATATGGCTTTGGGGCCCACAATGGACAAGCAGTGGGGCCTGGGAGGTGGTTTGGCATGGCTCAGCAATAAATAGCTGTCAGTGTTGACATTTAAATTTGTCATCATTAAGCACTGAAGTCAACAGACCTTTGAGTTGAATGAGGGACTTCAGCTCAATGTGGATTGGTGATTATTTGCTCTTTCAGAACATAGATCAAAAATCTTTTTGCTAGAGTTCGGTTGGTGGTTCTGATATGCTGGCCAGCTCCAACATGGGCAATCCTATTCTGCTTGCTTTATAGCCTTATGTACTGTCAGTTGGGTACACAAATCTTTAGCTATTATGTAATTATGTGAGCTGCTAAGCAAACATTCTGCCCATAGCTGTGGTATATCAGTGATAGGGGATGTGATCCCATTTGTCTAGCCCTCAGTCAGGCTATGTCTAGGTTGCCAAGAACTGTTGGCAAAAGATATGCAAGAGGCTTTTCCGACATTTGGCCCATCCACATCCCAGATGGGGAGGAGCTGCACTGTCTGGTGGGCAAAGATCTGGTGTGGTGCAGTTTCTTCCAGCTGGAGCTGGGGAGAAGCCACACCTGGCTTGTCATATGGCTTGTCAGTTTCCTGGGTCCTGTTAGTGGTGGGGAGGCTGAACCAGGCAGCCCACCTGGTTCCTGCTTTGTGCTACTCTGGGAGCCAGGAAACCGACCAGCCCTTGTGGGCTGGTCAGTTTCCCGGCTCCTGCAAGCCTGGGAACCAGGGGGCTGCCTGGTTCCCATCTCCGGCAACTTGTGTGAAATTTGAGTTACACAGGGTTTGTGAGGACTGCAACCCCCATGTAACTTGGGCGTCTATTGCAAGTAGTTTTCAAGTGAGGTGTAACTTGGTGGTATGCAAAACAAATCTGATTCCTGAAGAGGGTACAGGAATCTGGAAGGGTTAAATGGAACTTGTTTCAAGTCCTCAGATTACCTTAGGAACATGTTTCACAACTGGGGGTACAGGAGAGAAGTCTGGGGTTAATTACATTTTTTTAAAAAGGGGTATAACAAAGGCTGAGAAACACTTATATAGCACCCAGTGCCCTTTGAAATACAGCTGTCTTTGGGGTGACGGATGATTGACAAAGGCAGTAAAGATAACAAAAACATTAAGAGAAATTTTGAGACAAACTCATTCCATATATCCACCACCACTGCATGACCAGAGAAGATTTAACCTTGTTGGTGCCAGGAAGTCTAGGGGCCTGATACCCTTCCCTATCCAGATTCTGCTGGGACAGCTAGATGTCAGGGGGTTAGAGCTAGCTGGAAAAGCCTCAGAAACTCTAACTTACATTATCTGATTATGATCCTCTTAAGACCACACAAAACTGGGGCAGTGGAGGGGCTTATTCTGTTCCAGCCACTCACCCTCAGGGCTGGAGAGTGGGTAATGTAGAACCCAGCACTGGCTTACCTCCACTAGGGACACACACCGTCCAGGGCTGGCCCCAGCAGAGGACTTATTTGAGACTCCAGATTGCTTGGTGGTGAGCTTCAGTGCACACGCTTGGCACCCTTGCCTGAAGGAATGTATATGCACCCGTTGGTATTTGGAAGCCCTGGGTGGTGGGGGTAGGTGAGGGGTTCTTTTGGCCTGGGGTGCAGTACCAGACTGTGAGCTACCGGGAGAGGGGAAGGACAGACACCCCCCACCAGGGCTCCTCCTGGAAGCATAATGGCCACCTAAGGCGAAGTAGAAGGAACCAGAGGCTCTGAGGCTATTTCCACAGGGACTCATCTAGTCCAGAATCCCAGGAGCTTATGGCATGGGCACTTTGTTCTCTCTGGTGTGTCTATGGGAGTGGGTCTCCTTCAGCCCTGGGATGTCTAGGCATTTGGGTGCCCTGCTCCCCTTTGCTGAGGCACATATGGGCTTGGGTGCCCTGTGCTGCTTCTCTGGGTAACCTGTGGGATGAGGGGTCCTGCCCCCCTCTTTGGGGCACCTATGGTGCTTGGCATCCTGCCCCCCAGGGAACCTGTGGGACTAGGTGTCCTGCCTCCTCTTTGGGGCACCCATGGGGCTGGGTACCCTGCCCCCTAGGGAACCTGTGGGATTGGGTGTGCTGCCCCCTCTTTGGGGCACCTATGGGTCTGGGTTCCCTGCACGCAGGGGAACCTCTGGGGTGAGGTGTCCTAACCCCTCTTTGGGGCACCTATGGGGCTGGATAACCTGCCCCCCAGCGGAACCTGTGGGATTGGGTGTCCTTCCCCCTCTTTGGGGCACCTATGGGGCTGGGTACCCTTCCCTCAGGGGAACCTATGGGGCGAGATGTCCTGCCCCCTCTTTGGGGCACCTATGGGGCTGGGGAACCTGTGGGGTGAGGTGTCCCGGCTCCTTTGGGGCTGGACACCCCGTTCTCTCCCCAAAGGAGCTGCGACGCCACATCCACCTGAGCGCGCCCCCTGCCCGCCCAGCAGCGCCCGGGCGGGCCGGGCCGGGCCGTGGGGAGGAGGAGCATGGGGCGGGCTCGCCTTGCGCCCGGCGCCGGGGGCCAGCCAACCAGCCGGCGGCGCGGCCGGGCCATAAAAGCACAGGTAGCCGCGCGGGCGGCCGCGCTCCGGAGCTGTGCCAGGCTGGGCTCGGGGCTCCCCGGGACTCGCCGAGATGCTGTTCTGGCACACGCAGCCCGAGCACTACAACCAGCACTCCAGCGGCAGCTACCTGCGGTGAGTCCGGCGCGACCGCCCCTGACCCCCGCGCCGGGCCGGGAGAAGCCGCGGAGAGGGGCGAGGGCGGGTGCTGGAGCGCCCGGGAGAGGGCGCGGAGCTCTGCCCAGCGGCTGCCGGGGCGCCCGCAGTCCTGCCGCCGGCGCGCGACGCCACGCTGCGGGGATCAGCCCCGCTGGAAATCCGGAGTGACGCTGCTCTGGCGGCGCTGGTGTGCAACCCGCAGGATCCGTGTAAACGCGACCTTCACTGTGCTGGTGAAGCTCTCGCGTAGTGCCTTCGAATTGGAGCTGGCCTGGTCCAATCCCCTTCCCAGGGAGGCTTCTTTGGGGGGTGCCGGTGGAAACGCGTCCACCCTCACCGCCTGTAGGTGTGAAAAGGCCTAGGGCGCTGGCGTGGCCTTGCCTCAGAAAGCGACAGGGGGGTGAGTAGGGCTGCGTGGGGCTTGCCTCGCTTCTTGCTAGTGGTAGCCGGTCAACATAGCTGCAGGGGTCTTTATTAGACACCCCTGTGAGTGGCGCTCTGGCTCAGCGCCCCGGAGAGTCGCCTTCTTCTGTAGAGATTTAACTAGAGGAGCAGGGGTGCCCAACCTGGAGGTCCCTGTGGGAATCACAGGGAATCCGTGGAAATAAAATAAATACATAAATAAAAGTGATCATAGGAAATAAGTTCGGAATAAATTGCAAAGTCACCATCAATTATTTTTAAACTGAAGATCTTCTGGTAAGGTTGTTGATTGCTGTCTGAAAATGTACCCTGTGTTTCCTTTTTAAGTTAATGAAGTGTACATAGCAGCTAGACTTGAGTTTGATGGAGGTCGGTTTGGGGATTGGCTTTGATGAGGGTCCGTGAACTGTTGGGGGTGATGGGGGTCAGTGAATGGTTTGTGGGGTGACTGGCATTCACACTAGCGAAGAGGTTGGGAACCACTGAACTAGAGGACTTTGAAGGGAGAAGGTACAGCTCTCTCTGCAAAGCCACTGTCAAGTGGCCGTCAGGAAATGCTGCCTTAAATATTAGGGAGACCTCAGATTTTCTGAGGCTGGGCTAAGTCTTTTTTTTTTTTTTTTTCCTCCCTTCTTGGGGCTGGCTGACTGGCTCCAGCTTCTGGTTCTGAGCCTGTCCAAACCAGTTGTATCCTGTCTTGTTTTCACACCAGTCACATTTAATTAAAATGTCTAATGGGCAGTCAAATAATACAGTCTGCCATCTGGTAATATATGGTGAGGAACCCTGCATTTGCTCCGCTCTAGGAGATAACTCTATTTGAACTGGGAGCTTCATTTTTATGACAATTGTTTCAGGTCTACAGGGGAAAATTGTTTCAGGTCTTTTAGCTGGTGGCAAATGACCCCACTCAGTGGAAAAGGATTAGTGCTGACTTACACCAGCAAGAGGGTCTGATTCACAACCAGATTGCTTGTGGTTTTTGAAGCACATCTCCCCATAAGAGACTATTCAGGTAGCGCATTCAGGCACTCAAAAGCCTGGTGATATCCCCCTTTAGGCTGCTAGACGTGCATTTTTAAACTCTGCTCCCTAAATGCATAGTAACAGAGAGATCTACATGTTCGTCTGTATTCTAACAAAACAAGCCAGCAGTCATGTCGCACTTTAAAGGCTAACAACATAAATTATTAAGCGATGAGCTTTCATGGGACAGACCCACTTCTCCGCATCAAGCTTCAAGTACGAAATCTCTTGCCTTTTGCTTCCCCCCTTGTAGACAGAGAAGCATTGCGTTGGAGGTCTAGTGCAGCTTAAACTATCTGCATGACATATTCACTCCCTCCCAGGTACCTGTATTAATAATGTACGTGGGTCTGTTGCCCAGCTCCCTCTATGGGGAGCGGCAAAGCAGGCTGAATTGGCTCTTAAGGAGCATGGGTGCATGCTTTTCACCCATAATACAATGACTGGTGATGGTATGCAACCAGAAGACTTCTGATACCTCCTAATTCTCTCCAGTTTTCCCCCACCCCCTATTTTGGCAGTGGAATATTTGAAGACCGGTGTTCTCCAGGAAGGCTACTTTTTAGCCAAACTTGATCTTGTTGAAGCATGTCTAGACTAGGCAAAGGTGCACAGCCAACTACAATGGTGTGTCTTTGCCAGTGTAATCTCTATGAGGCGGCTGTGCAAAAGAGATTTGGTGGCTAAGGAGGGTATCTTAGCCCAGTGCCTGTTTTATCTCGGTGCTGTCCAGCTACGTTTTGGTGTGAGTATGCCACTGCCGAAAATCCCAGGCTGAGCAAGGGTTGAGGTAGTATCTTTACTGTGCTCAGTGGTCTAGAAATACTATGTCAGCAAAGCCTTCCTGCTGCTATCCTTGCAAATCTCTTCAAAACAGTGCTGCTTAAACTTTTTTTGAGACCACGGCACACCAAACAATAGTATTTTTTATGAGGAATACCTATGAATTTTTTTTTTCTTTAAGAAAATGTCAGACCAAAAAATCCAAAAACCCCTCACCAAAACAAGAACACTTACAGCAAAACCAAAATAAAGTCATTTAATCTGGTATCATAGCAATGAAGAAGTAACATTGCATCTGGTTTTAATCACAGGAAATCTAGACCATGAGTGTATTTTTCTAAATGCTTGTGGCACACCTGTGAGTTGTTTGCTGAACACCAGTGCACGCTGGAACATTGTTAAGAAACACTGGTCTAGGATAGAACTACACCCCAGGAATGAAACTGTATTGGTGAGAACGTCTTTGCCATTGTACTTCTCTGCACTAGGCACTCCTGCTGGCAGGTTCTTCCTACCTGGGGTCCTATATTATTTTTTTCATCCGTAATGGAGGGCATTATGGGCAAAAGTCTGTAGTGTGGACCTGGCCTTGAATTTATTTTTGGGGTTGTCCCTGCAACACACAAACACACCTCTCTGTCCAATTCTGGAAAACTTTAGCTTAAAAGTGAAAAGTTAAAAATCTGTTGTATGTGACTTAGGATGGGAACAAATTTGGAAAAACCTGCTTTCCCGAATGGTAGACAAGGCAACACGTCACAGTCTTTGGTCAGATTTATTTGCTGTGTGTGAATTTCTGTGCCTGCCCTGTATGTGATCTCAGTCCTCGACTGGCTGTGGAAACCTTGTTCTTGATACACCGAGTGGCTGTGGAAACCTTGTTCTTGATACACCGAGTGGCTGTGGAAACCTTGTTCTTGATACACCGTATGCCAAATACCAAAACATAAAATGTTCTCTGTGGGTTTGATCTAAAGCCCATTGCAGTTAAGTGGACTTCAGATTAGGCTTTATGGGAATAAAAAGTCTAGATATTTGTATCCAATAACACTTTTTTGTGACGTTTCACCATTTTTTTATGATTAGACTTTCCACTAACCTTTCAGACAAAATTAATGGTCCTTGAATGCTTCTGGTCATTAACAGTCCTATAGCACTTTTTGCATGTTTAGAAGAATTACATTGACATATGATATATGGAATTTAGGCACTTGATTTCTGCCTCCTGAAATGTTTTTGGTCTTCTATTTCAGCCAGGTGAGGTTTGTATCACTTGTCCAAAGCTGTTAATGATGGGTCCAGCCTTGCAAACACTGGCTGCTTGCTTGCATTTTCAGAGACTTTGAACAGAGACATTATGTTCTATTTTCTCTGTAAGACGGCTTGCACCCTGTTGGCTTTGGGCAGATAGCGTATGAGTGTTTTCTGTACAGCACAGGTGATTGCATTTCAGAGAACGATTCTCTTATATGAGTGTGGAAGTGTCTTGGGATCCTTGTAGAAGAAATATTCTGTTTTTGAATCTTCTCTATAGGCATTTGGATTTTTTAACTCACCATCTAGGAAAAAAACTTGATGTTTCAGCTTGGGAAGAATTGAGAGATCATCCAATATGAGTTAAATGAATGGGGCCAGACATTTTGATGGTGGCTATAGATGGAAAAAGCTCCCTGCTCTGTTCTCCATCTGCTCCCTGGCTTTATTTCTCCATAAACAGGAGCTGCTGTTTTCGATTCAGGAACTCTTGAGTGTCTGCTGCAGACTGCATAGTACTGTTTTATGTAATTACTTGGTGAGGGTTCCCCGACCTTGCAGGTGCTGAGAATTAAGAGCTAACATCAAGTGGATCATTAAGCCACATGGGCAGAGGAAACTTAATGCTCTTAACTATCCAGGCATGCCAATACTTGCTTCTATGTGCCTCGATGGTTACTTTTTATATTTATTTGTGCATAGAAAGCATTCAAGTAATGGATGGAGCTGCTACCTCAATCTGAAAGTCAGGAGGTTTCATGGGCCTGATGAAAAGCAGAGCTGGCGGTAAAAATCTCTTTTTATCTGAGCCGGGAGTTGATCTTGTTAGACTGTTTTATCTTGGTGCTGTCCATCCACACTTTGGTGTGAGTACCCACTGCCAAAAATCCCAGTAGGAGCATGGCTTTGAGGTAGTGTCTAAACGAGAAAGCAGCGTGCCCCTTGGTCTAGAAATAATACAAATACAGGTTGAAACTCTCTAGTCCAGCACCTGGCTGGTGCCGAATGAAGGAATTTGCCGGGCCATGGGAGGTTGGTATTTTCATGGCACCGCAGTGCCCCTGGCAGTCACAAGGAGTGAGGGAAATGGATGGGGGAGTTTCTGCCCTTGATCTGCTGCTGTGTGGACAGCAGCAAAAATCGATTTTAGATGAGCACTTCAGCTGTGCAATTCTTGTGTCTCAGTTTGAATATCTTAAATCAATTTTACCTCTCAGTGTAGACCTGGGCTTAGGCATTTCTACACTACAGCTGGGAGGGGACGCACCACCCAGGCAGACAGAGTTGTGCTAGCATGTCAAAAGTAGCAGCCTGGGTTAGCTGCCGAGTCCAAAACTGCCCAACCCCTTGCATGTGAGCTTTGGTGGCTAACCTGTGCCTCTGCTTGCTAGTGTCCAAACTACTCTTGTTAGGGTGTTCGCTTAAGGAAAGCTTGGATGAGTCCGTTTAGCCATTCTGGGAAGCCGGCCCCATTTGCACAGTGGAGATGTACATTCTGATCATCCTTTGGTGCTTCTCAGGCATCTGAGCTTCATTTTGTCCTTGGAGATGGTGCCAGGATTGATTTAATTTAGGTTGCTAGAGTTATGCTGGCGCCAGACTGGTGAAGGAGGTCAGATTTAGGTCCGGAGGAGCTGTGAAGGGGGCAGGCCCTTATCCTACATTACGGAGAAGTTCAAATTCTGAAGGGTTTTAAATTTGTATGAGGGAGGGGCCTTGGCTAAACTGTTGGATCTGGCTGGTTTTGGAGAAGCTGAGAGGTCTGGATGCTCAGTACTGGGCCAGAATAAAACCCTGCACTGAGACACAGTGTTTTGAGCTGAATTCCAAGGCAGGGCACTATCTCTTGGTGCAATCAGTACATACAGAAGCATGTTGCTCCTAGTGGGCCAAATCCAGAAGCTGTTTAACATGGTAGCAAGAGGGGTAAGGGGCATGCCAGGCCATACAAAGTGCCTGCACAGCAGAGTGGCTGTTGAATATTAGAATAAGCCTTCTTCCACAACAATCATCATCATTAACCCTATTACTACATTACTTAACTCTGGCCAGGCCTCCCCCAGCCTCCTCACTCTTTCTCCTGAGATTACCTGACTATAGGGTTGCCAGATTTTTGGAAAACTTATGTGGGACAGGCAGCCCCAGCTGCAGGATCCCCAGCATGGCTGTCTGTCCCGCATAAGTTTTCCAAAAATGGGGAGAAGTGGGTCCCCGCATCTGGGCCACGTAGCCCTGCAGCTGGGAACCGTGGTCCCTGGCTGGGGGTGCAGAGGGACCACACAGCCCCGCTGGATCCTTGGCTGGGAGCAGAAAACCCAGAAGCTGGGGACACTGCGGCTTGGAGACGGCTGGTGTGAGGGGCCCTTGACAGACACTCCAGCCACATGATCCCCAGCCAGGGCAGAAGGAACCCACAGCTGGGAACCGGCTAGGGTACAGAGCTCTGGACAGCAGCCCCAGCTGCAGGGTTTCCAGTTGCAGGATGGAATTTCTCTGACAAATCCCACATCCTCCATTTACGCAAAAATGCCCAGTGGGACATTTGCGCATAAATGCGGGATGCAGGATTTGTCAAGGAAATTCAGGACTGTCCCACACATTGCGGGACATCTGGCAACACTACCTAACTAGCACTGTTATTAATCAGTCACTCCAGTTGTTGGGCAATGGGCTGCATTTTGCAGGATTGACTAGTTCAGGGGGAGCTTCCTGGCTTTTGGAGGGTAGGGTCTATTTATGGGGAGTCTCTCTGCTTTGCAGGAGGGAGCGGCATGGCTATGTGGTGGACTGGAAGGGTTAGGTAGAGGGAGGGCATAGCTTGGGGGGAAGAAGGCTACTTTCTGTGAGGAGAAGTAAATTGATGAGATTAGCATGCACAAGGAGGGGGGCCTAACTTCTGAGAGAAGAAGTGGCTGTGGTGTGATTGTTCAGAATTAATCAGGCGGTCTTTGATGGGCAGGTAGCAAGTTCTATTTTTTTTCTTCTTGGTTTTTCTTTTTTTTCCCCTGCTTTTCTCTTTTGGATGGAAACCCCAAACGTTTCTTCAGAAGGCTGCTTGTTTTTATAGAAATGTTAGTTTTCATTGGTCTTGCCCTTCTTCTCTCCCCTGAAGAAAATCTGCTTCTCAGTCAGGTCCAGTTTCTATTAAATCATACAATTCTTGAGGCCCTTCCAGTGGACTGATTCTGTGTACTAAAGCTATCGTGTCCAACCGGTTCTGAAGCAAACTAGCCACGTTATTCTAAAATATATGTATTGTTCTAGCCAACTAGCCACGCTCAACCGGCCAGCTTTCTTGGCGGTCACTCCATAAAGAGTAGGACGTCCGTTGATGGTGGATCAGCCCAGTTCTGGAGCCATAGGCCTTATCACAGAAGGGACTGGTGTTAGTAGATGCTGGAAGGGGTGCAAGACAGTTTTGCTGCTCTCTTCTTCTCCACCTCCCCTCATCTGCACTGTGGCAGGACCTCTCAAATTGCGCCACCTCCTCACGGACTACCATTCTCCACTGGGGACAGTCCTTGGCAAGGTTCTCCCAAGTGTTGATGCCGCTGCTGTGCTTTTTCATGAGTGCCTTCAGCATGTCTTTATATTGCTTCTGCTGGCCCCCGGTGCTCCTCTGTCCTTCCTCCAGCTCAGAAAACAGAATCTGTTTTGGGAGGTGCCAATCAGGCATTCAAACCACGTGACCTGTCCAACAAAGTTGTTGATGAATAATAATGGCTTCAATGCCGGTCACATTCAACTCTTCTAGGATGCTTGTGTTTGTGTGCCTATCTTCCCAAGAGATATTTGGGATTCTCCTGAGTTAGCGTTGATGATATTGTTTGTGTCTTCAAATGACACTTGTATGTTGTCCAGACTTCACATGTGGCTAGTATGTTGGACCCCATGGCACTAAAGGGTGTCTGGTGCAAGGTTACTGAGCAGGGGGATACCATGCCTCGTTACTCTGCAGAAGCCAAACTCTTCCTACTCTAAGAAGAAATATCCATGTTAGAGCTGGAAGGCGTAAACTCCAGTTTGAGGAGACATCACATGTGCTTGTTCTGATTTGGCCAGTGCTCTAAAAATAGAAGGGTAGCCATGGTGGTGTGAGGGGCTAGCTGCCATGATCAAAGGGATATAGTGAGGCCTGCCTTCCCATTCTGCTGCACTTACACTTCTAGTTTTAGCACACCAGCTTGATGAGAGCAAGTGCTGTCATCTCTCCCCAGCTTGTGTGCCTCTAAGTGTCAGGAAGAAAATGTGTATTACTCTGTGTTTCAGGGATGTTCTCGCACTGCCCATCTTCAAACAGGAGGAGCCCCAGCTGTCTCCTGAGAATGACCCCAAACTGCCTCCGTTTCAGTATGTTCTCTGCACTGCCACATCCCCAGCTGTGAAGTTGCACGAAGAAACCCTTACCTATCTCAACCAAGGTAAGCAACTAAAGGAAAGAATGTCCCCTGGAAATGGCTTACGAGGACACAGTTGAACAATACTCCTCTGTTTTGTGGGGGTGGGGAAGACTTTTGAATTTCATACATTAGTGGGTCAGGTTTACAGCTGGTCTTGGTTGTGAAGCACCACTGATGTCATGGGGGTAAGCATTAGTTGGGGGTCTGGCCCACTCATTTTCATGTAATAGAGGCTGGATGGTGCTCAGACGATTGGAAATGTGACGTGCATTAGTATGTCAGCAATGGGGGGAAGGAGCCCAGTTTTGATGGGTGAAACTGGCGAACTGGTGGGCGTAAGGAGTACCACTGTCACAGCTGAGTTAGGCGTGCCCTACTTCTGTGGCAGGGAATTGCCAGTGGATGGGGCAGGAAGGTAGACGATGCTTCAGTGTTATTCCTTGAAGAGTGTGACTGCTTGTAGTGGCCCTTTCTCAACACGGTGGTGGAATGTCATTGCTCCATGTGTCTGCAGGTGGCAAAGCTAAGCCTCTAACTTGGCAGGTTACTGCGCTGCAGTTTAGCAAGGTTCCGTGTTGCCTTTTGCAGGCTAACTTGTGCCCCCAGGCAAACGTGCGTGCACCTCCAGTGCACCTTTGGCACGATTCACGCACACATCTGGGGGTAGAATTTGGCCTTTAGCCTAAGGGGCCATTTATAGCACCCTCAAGATACGGGTTCTGCAGCGTATGGCTTTGCAGCTGGGCCTTTTTGGGCATGAATCATAACTACATTTGTTTTCTGCCTGGTCATAAACCAAAGTCTTTGCCAGATGACATACTAAAAGGCATCTCCCTGCAGTGTTTATGGCCCCTTCTGCTTCAATACATGGCATGCTCCCAAATTATAAGGGCACCAAATACGAGCCATGAAAAAACCAGAGCTGGTCAGTATCTGCACTGATCAAAAGAGCATAGAACTGCTGGTGAATCTTTTGATGAAAAGGCCTTCGGGTCATGGAGGATATGGGAGCCTTTACAGCCCAGTAGCAAAACAGCATCTTTATGTGCCAAATAATTTAGACCGGTATCCAGCTGCTCTCCTCCTGCTCAGCCTTAGCCCCAGAGAATGGTGGAGATGCTGATTTGCAATTATTCTGCTTGGCTCTGCATACAGAGGCTGGAGAGAGCTCTTGGCTGACAATCAGATTTCCCTGAATGGGGCAGTTAAAGCTCCCTCTGTAAAGTGAGGCTGATAATATTTAAACGTCTCCTGATAAATCCCATTGTGTCCTTAGGCTTTTTTCCCTGTCAACAGCTTTAAAATTGGGTATCTCTTGTAAAAAAAACAAAACAAAGGGCTTGGCTATAAGAGGGTGTTCAGAAAACGAAGGCAAATCAGTGAAAGGTGTGGAATTAATGCAGGGAAGTTCTAGTGCATCAGAACTACCATGTGGATGAGTTTACTCGGAAATAAAATTGTTTTTGTTTGCTGTAATTTAACTTTTGAATAGTTTTAAAAACCAAAGCTGGAAGAGAGAGAGTGAGAGAGAGAGAGTGTGTGTGTGTGTGTGGAGCAGGGTTAAGTTTCAGAGAGCACCTCTGTGTGGTGTTTGAGCACCTCAACATGTGGACATTGACTATGTACCAGTCGTTGCTTTTTCTTGCCTCTCCTGTGTGTCCCAGCTTCTGCCCTTTTTAGAAAATTTTGAACCCACGGAAGTCAACAGGCTTGCACATTGTGATGGAAACACAGAGTGGGGTTTTCAAAAGTCCTCTACTTTGGCCTAATTCTGCTCCTGGGGAAAGGGTGGGATTCTCAGCTGTGACTTCAGTGGGAGCAGAGGGGGGCCAGTGTTAGAACATAAAACACTAGAAGTGGAAGGAACCTCAAGAAGTCATCCAGTTGGTCCCCTGCCCTCAAGGCAGAACCAAGCACCATCTAGACCATCCCTGATAAATGTCTATCTAACCTGCTCTTAAATATCTCCAGTGGTGGAGATTCCACAGCCTCGCTAGGCAATTTATCCCAGTATTTAACCACCCTGACATTAAGTTTTCCCTAATGTCCCACCTAAACCTCTCTTGCTGCAGTTCAAGCCTACTGTTTCTTGTCCTGTCCTCAGAGGCTAAGGAGAACAATTTCTCTCCCTCCTTCTTGGGACCTCCACGATGACCATTTCTGACAATCCCTCCTAGAATGGATTTGGCTAAAGGAGGAGGGGAAGGTCTGGTTTTGGCTTTGTCACTAAAAGGTTCACAAGCAAGCTGGCTGCAGCCCTGGCTGGCTGTAGCAAAGTGCAGTGCAGAGGAGCATGAACGGAGCAGAATGTGAACGGGCATTTTCTTTTTGAGTGCTAGACTGGACGAACTCTGTTATGAATCGGGCTGTGTATTGGGCATGTGCTCTGGGGAGGAAGAGGCATGAGGAATTCCTCTCTCTCCTGCTTCTAGACAGGAGGGTCCCAGAAGGCCTGTGCCCACTGTGGTTAGACACCCCCTTAGCCCTATGCCCATGAGCCTGAGTCAGCTGGCACAAGCCAGCTACGGGTGTCTGGTTGCAGGACATAACTACCCTAAATGACTAGAGTGCTTGCTTGCAGTTGAGGTTCATGCGGAGGGCCTGACTGGGATCAATGCACTGCTTGAGTGGTTGGCTCTGGGTGTTTGTGAATGTCACGCATGCTCAAGGCATGCACGTGCTTGAAGGTATGTTGTCCCTCTCCGGTAGGTTGTCTCTCCTATATACTCACAGCCAGCTCTGCTCTGCGCTCCACTCATCCCCTTTCCTAATAGGAAGAAGGGGGTTTAGCTTTCTGCAGCTCGGTAGGGCCTGGCTTTGAACCAGGGGTTCTCAAACTGTAGGGCAGTTGATCCCACTTTAATGGGGTTGCCAAGGCTGGTGTTTGGCCCTAGGCATTGGCCCAAGGTTATGTGCCTCCCACTCTGGACAGAAGCTCTTGGGGTTCAGCTTTGGCTCCCTCTCTCCACCTGGGGTGATGGGGCTTGGTCTTTGGTTCTCCCTCCTGAGGTCATAGAGTAATTTTTGGTGTCCGCAGGGGGCACAGTGTGATGAACGTTGAGAACTGCTGCATTATACCGCCCTGAGACACAAATCTTTGGACCCTGCTGGTTCAGGAAAAGTTGCCAGAGCCCTGCTAACGCATCTCTTGCTTGGATGTAAACCTGGCCTTTTCTGAGCAAAAGCCAAAGCTTGTAGTAGTCTAGGCATTGATTTGGAATTGTATTTCTGAGGTAACCTCTTGTGGGGTGGGGAGAAGCGATTTAAAATTCACCAGATTTGAAATATATATTTGTCTTGTGGGTCTGTAAACTAACTTATATATATATTTTTTTTTTCTTGTGGGTCTGCACTAATTTAAAAATAAATCAGAACGTGCTGTGTAGTCACATGACAGAGTCCTTTTGAATTGGCGGATGGTGAGGTCTGATTTAAATGGGCACTTGTGTCCCTAGACTCTCAGAGATGCGTTTTTATAAATGTCTCCTTCCCATTTCTTGCGTGTTAAAAGTCTTTGTGGGACCATTGACCTCTCTGGAGTAGAAAAGTAGGATGCACATCTGTTAGTTTAAAAACAAAATGTAAAGTCTTCCAATATTTTTTTTGGTTTGAGGAAAATGGCCTTCTCCACTGAAATGATCTGAGTCTTATGTGTCATAAAACTTCCACTTCATTTTAAAAGGCCTGGTCTCTTCCTTGAAGAGCTCACAAACCAATGCCAGATATGACCCAATGAAGCAGATGGGTAGGGAATGTGGGGAGGGGGGAGGATTTGTGGACCAGCTCAGAAAGGATGTCCCATGTCAGGGACACACTTGGAAGAAAACTCAGTAGTCGGGACCTTGATGTTGGCTTTACTGACTGAGACTATTCCTTCATTCAATAAGAGGATGGGCAGGACTAAGTCTTTTGAAGGTGATGGCAAAGATCTTGAACTTGGTGGAAAAGTGGTCAATAGAGGGAGCTGGAGAGGGTGAGAGGGCCTGGAGAACTGGCTAGGACAGGGGTGGGCAACAACTGACCTGTAGGCCAGACGTGGTTCACCAGAGTTAGTCCCTCACGGGTCACCAGACACTTTTATTTTTTTCTCCCCACATGTGGGGGAAGGGTGTGCACTTTAGGAACAGATGACTGGGGTCAGGAGGAGTTTTTTAGCTGTGTGGAAAGAGGAAAGGTCAGATGTTGTGGAGAAGGATTTGACTGGATTTCCCTGGAATGTGGGGTGGGGTGTGTGGAGACTGAAGAGCACTCCCAGGTTATGAGAGAATTGTGTGCCCTGAAGAGTCACTGGGGAGGGGTTATGTAGGACACCAAAGAATTTAATCTCAGGTGTTCTATTAAGCTGACAAGAGGCCAAAGTTTGGTTGCCAGAGATCGAAACCCTAGATTCTCATTGGCTGCAGTTAGAGACCCAGCCTCCAGGTCAAATAACTGTATAGTTGGATCCACCCAGTTTGCACTCTAGTGACTGACTCCTCAGTCTCATCTTTCACCATCTCCTCCCCCACGCTCCTGCATTCCTTGTGCATCTGGAGCCAGAACCCTGCTAGCTGCCACTGTTCGATAATGGACCCACTTGAGGCCAGTGTTTTTCAAGTATTATTGGAGCTAGCCTGTTTTTTAGAATTTAGTGCTCTTTAAGCTCCTATAGTGGATTGTCTTCAAAAATCTTTTCTAGCAGCAATCTTACTATGGACATCCCAATATAATTTGCACCGCTTGGTATGTAGCAGTGAGGTGTGTGGATGCAAGTCCTCAAACAGCCAAGCTTATAGTGCAGTCAAGTGCATGGTGGCCCAACCAAGCTAAAGGTGTGAGGTTCTGCACAAATTTAATAGGACAGGCCATCCCCCAGATATTTTTCAAGAGGGTTACCATCCTGAATGTGGGAAAGGGCAAATGAAAGTGAGTTCCAGTAACTGTACCAGCAGGAGAGAGTGCACACTTGGGAAGCACAGGAAAGTGAGGTGGTTTGAATAAGTTGCCCTGAAATCCTAGTTGTCGGGGAGGAGACGGAGCTATCCAGAGAAGGAAGTAGGAAGAAACTCTTCACCTTTGATTATATTTTAAGTCTCCGATCTGGCCACAGTACTTCTGTTATCAAGAGAATTGGATTTTAATTTGGGGATTTATGGAAATGAAGAAAGCTGTTTTATATTGCTGTTAACTCTCACGGAAGTGAATTTTTATAGGGTCATGACTCTGCTTGACTGCATTTCCTGGAACAGTGTTTTATTTGTGTAAATGAAGAGTACAGAAAGCTGGGAGACACCTGACTGGGTGTGGTTCTCGGTTAATTATAGCTGCATTTGCAAGAATATTTTCATTTTGTGTGACCTAGAGAAATTGGCTCTTTTTCCAAGTATCATTACAATTATTGACAGTATCCTGTGCTTTCCAAAGGATTAACTTCCCTTCTGGCCTGTCCTTTGCTAACATGAGCTTTGCAGGTGCTGCAGAATCTATATCTCTTGACACATTGTAGGTCTGTCCCTGGCTTCACTTCATTTATCAGAATTGGTTATAAAGGTCTTTTGCTTCACTTTCATGGCACTTTTTAGGCCAGGTCTAAGCTAGAGAGCTTACCACAGCGCTGCTGTCCCATTGTGAGATCTCTCGTGTAGCCGTTCTAGGATGGTGGAAGAGAGCTCTCCCATCAACATGTTGAACCCACCCCAACAAGCTACATATATGGTCAGTGGAGCTGTCAGCCTCTGTGAGTAAGGTGGGAGGGGAGGCGGGCTCTTTGCAGCCAGAAGGGGCAGGGCTAAGGGTGGAGGGGATGGGGCCTAAGTAAGCAGCCCTGCATGCTGCCTATAGCACGATGCTGTGCCCCCTCTCCCTGGTCCCTTAGCGCTAATCACAGCGTGCAGCGCAGAACTCGAGCAGCAATTTAAAGGGCCCCAGGGCTCTGGCTGCCACTGCTGGTACAGCGGCGGTGGCGAGAACCCCAGGCCTGTTTGAATCGCTGGACCCTGGAGCAAATGCCCTCAGTGCCACCCTGTTGGTAGGCTTCTTTGCTGGTGCAATTTATGTTGCATATGGGGGTGTGTAATATTCACAGCCCTGAACCATGTAAGTTTTGCCAACAGAAGGGAGAGCGTAGACCTAGCTTCAAACTCTCTGGGCAAGGAGCTGGCCCTCATCCCTCAACTGAAAGCAAGTCTAGCTCGGATCTTGGCGTCATACCCCAGTCCCTGAATTTTGCTAGCAGCTTTTTTTGCCCCATGCACTTGGCAGCTTTACCTCCACATGGCAGCATAGGATGTGTACTTGCTACCTCCAGATCACACCATCCCTCAGGTCTGCATCAATCTGGGATCGGGGACCAGCATCTTGGAATAAGCAGAGCATCAAAGCACAACTGCTCACAAGAAAGAGGAATCTCATGGCTGCCCTTTAACCTGTGAGACTGGTGGTTAATCCTTCCTGCTATCCTCTCTTACTCCAGCCTGGATTAAATGGAATTCAGTGCATTTGCTGTCCTCACTTAGGCAAAACTTCCACTGAGGCTACTGGACCTGGTTCTACTCTCACACTGGTGGGAAGTGGTGGATTTTTGCTGGTATAGGTGAGACCAAGTGTGTGTACCCTGCAGGGTTGGGCTCTGTTTCACTGATTACAACCATCAGGACTTCCGGCACACTTTCATGAACCTTACTTTGTTGGCACCTCATATTTTTCATCTCTGAGTTGGGGTATATGTAACTTTGCTACAGAAATATCTCCTACATTTCTACTGCATTTGATTTTTGAATTAGAGCACCTGTCCATCCCAGGAGACAGTGTCCCAAGTAACTGTTTCTGCTTTGCAGTTTATTCAGAAGTTGTATTTCAGGTCATGAGTCTGCAGTTCAAAGGGTGCTGCGGCTCCCTGTTCTGACAAAGCTCTCAGTACTGGTTACTAGCTTTGTAGATACCTCCTGCTGAGCAATTTGGAGTTGCACACTTCTTAGGGGACAACTTTACTTCATTTTCTCCCCTGAATTTTTTTCAGTGTGATGTTTTAGGAAACCCAGCAGATGCTTCTTGTGCTGATGTAATACCTGTAATTACAGCTTCGTGTCACAGGGGTTGCACATGTTCTACGTGAAACGAGCGGAAGGTGTCAGGCTACTTCCTAATGGTCTCTCTCCGTATCACAGTCCCCTTCCTCACAGGGCACATGTGGCACTAACTTAGTCTTCACTGGTTACTTGGAGCAGAGGGAACAAGGAGTGATTGCCCAGGTATTGGAATACATTCTCATCCTTCAGGCAGCCTTCAGGTGAAGGCTTAAAGAGCTCTGACTGGGCAATGTCAGGACGTCTGCTCAACGGGTCTTTGCCCATGAAGGCCTATGCTCCAAAATATCTGCTAGTCTGTAAGGTGCCACAGGACTTCTTGTTGTGCTCTGCTTCTGTCACTAATGCACTGCACTACAGAAAACATTATCCTCTCTGGAAATAGGAGACTGACCATCTCTTGTGACGTCATTGTGAGGTGCTCTATTTTTGGTACTAAAGGTTAATCCATTTGTGTTCATTATTCCTAGTAATCCGAGTCATGACTTGCATAAGAGCTATTCAGACAGTGAAAAACTTTTCATAGAAGCTAAACATGACACACATCTCTCCCGCTGCATCCTCAGTGTGTGCTACTAGGTGGATTGGCTTTTCTAGCACAAGGGCTAATGAACAGAGAAATAGGGACTTGACTTTCCACAAGACCTCGTGGTTTATTTGTATTGCAATTGTGCACAGAGATCCCAATCGAGCTAAAGGCACGAGGTCCTGTACAAACTTATTGCAATAGCCCCGGTCCAAATAATTAATGTAAATAGAGAAGACAGCGTATTATGACCTGCTTCTGGCAGATAGAGACCTAAGGCAGAGAGGGGTTAAGTGACTGGCCCAGTGTCACCCATGAAGCCTATGGCAGAGCTGGGGGTTGAACCTCCATTCTTCTGCGTTCTACTCAAGCACCCCGACTCCCAAGGTCAGCCTTCCCCTTGGTTACCTGGTAAACATGTGCAAATACTAGTCTAGTAAAAGGCACAAAAGAATCAAAGGTCACCACAACAGACCTAAAAATCTCACTGTCAAAACTTGCAGCCAGGAAACTTGCGCAACAGATGGTATCAGCTGCATACCTGGACAGACAGTATCAGCTGCAAGCCAGATAGGGCTTTTTACCCAGTGGCAGTGTGGGTGGGATCTGAACAGTCAGAGGTACTGAACCTGTAACTGAAATGTACTCATTACACCTGAAACATGCTAGATGCTTGTTGATTCCAGAGGCAAAGGAGAAAACTTTTCCCTGAGAGAGAGAGAGAGAGAGAGGACTATCTCATTGCCCTGCTGCTAAAATCATTATAAACAACAGGCAAGGCCAAGTAGCAGATGGACCCAGAGTAAGTGGTGTCATCTGTCACCCCAGGATATGAACCTGTTGTACACAGGTGAATAATTTAGGAACTGGAACATGCTGCAGAACCTCTTGCCAAAGAGGAGTTATTAACCAAAGTTGAGCAAAGGATCTTTGTGACCATGCAAATGAGTGAAAGTAATACCTGTATGCAGGCTTCCCTGTAAGCTGTGCGCTTGTGCAGCCGCTCAAGAGAGATCCCAATGCTCATGACTAGGTTTTCTGTTCCTACTGGTCGTGCACTTAAAAATTTATTCTGCGTGTGGATGGAAAATCCACACACAGATAAAAAAGACTAAGGAAAGGCCAAACTAGAGCAGTGAAGGGCACATTAGGCTAGTTGAGTAGGCCACATGGGTGGACCCTCTGTCTCAGTGCACCAAGATTGTCATAACAAAGGTGATCTCCTGGGACAGGGTAGTTTGGCTAACTGTACTTGCGTGCCTAGAATTTGCAGAGCGTACTGGTGGAATCGTAGCACCAAAAGAGATGCAAAAAGTACCCAGAACATTACTTGTACGGTGGCTGGGGTGGGGGAATGTACTTAAGTACAAATAACCAGAGTCCCTCTGGAAGATGACTTAAGTAAAAGTTCATGTCAATACACATTGCATATTGACTGTACTCAAGTATCCAGAAGTGAAAACAGCTGTCTTTTTACTCAAGTAACTTTTTGGGTATTTTTTTCCTCCTCTGAGTAGCAGTCGTTTGATTGGATGCAGAAGCAGCTCATGGCTCTTCTATGGTAACCATCGTGTGCAATCAGCATGCACCTCACTTCATGCACACTTGCTTTGTGTGTTTCGCTTTCATAATAATGGTAGGGGAAAAAAATCTGTGGATGAAAACCAGCAGAATCTGGCAACCCTTTGAGTGAACGCAAGGGCTTGTGGTTCACACAGAGAACTCCGCTGGGCTGTATGTTGCCCACCACTGAACTAGATTGTCTGCAGAACTTTGAGCAGAGTCTGGCTGAGCTGGGTGCTGGTGCAGGGAGCTGAGCTTTTCCCTCCGAGAAGCCTGGCTCTGCAGTGTTTCAGAGGTACTGGGGGGAAGAGATGTGCATGGAAGAGAAGGCGGGTGTGAGGGGACAAAGGCCTGACAAGAGGAGAGCAGAACTGCAGGAAGAGCACTGTTGGGAGGATGTCTGTATACACTGGTATTGGAACAGGGGTTCTCAATCTTTTCCTTTCGGAGGCCCACCCAACATGCTATGAAAACTCCACAGCCCACCTGTGGCACAATAATGGTTTTTCGGCACGTAAAAGCTTGGGCCAGCTCTGGGGGTGGAGGGGTAGTAAATAGGGCAGTTGCCCAGGACACGGGGATTCCTGGATAACTAAGTTGCTGAGGCTTTGGCTTCAGCTCCTAGGTGGCAGGGCTGGGAGACCTGAGCGTCAGCCTCCAGTAGTGGGTCTTCAGCTTTGAGCTGGGCCCCAGCAAGTTTAATACTGCCCTGGCTTGGTTCCCTCATGAAACTCACTCACGGTCTCCCCCTGCCCCCCCACAAGGACACTGGACCCACAAGAACTGATGTATTAGAACACCTGAACTGTGTCCTGCCAAAAGCAGATCAGAAACTGCCTGCGAGCATAGCCCTCTGGTGGGAAACCCCTGAATAGTGGGACATAGGGGGGCATGTGGGGGTTGCATTTCCTGGCACCCCCAAATCTCCGCCTCCCCCCACCCCAGGGTTCCATCAAATCTCCCTTGGAGGTTTGTCAGTGGCTAAACCTCTCGTGCAGCTTCCAGAGCCACTGTGGCCTGGGATGGGAGACTTGTCACCTGCCTGGCGCTGCTAATGCCTGTGTGCACAGGGGGGTGTGCAGGCAGGCCTCCCGACGGTATGTGTGTGGCCCAGGGACTGGCAATTCAGAGGGGCCCAGGGCTCTGGGTCGCCACTGCTGCTACTGTGGCATTGGTGGCAGCTGGAACCCAGGGCCCCTTAAAAGTGCTCCATGCAGCTCTGAGGGCTGGGGACCCAGCGCCATGCTACAGGTGGGGCTAGGGGCTAGATGCCCTGACTCCACCCCTTCCACTGGAGGCCCTGGGGGGCACAGCACTGGCCCCACCCCACCTTGCTTCGGGTCAGCGGAAGCTGTCAGCCCCTCCGTGTGCAGGAAGCATGGTTTCACTCTTGCTTGTGTCTGTCTGAAGTATGTGCATGGCATAAAGAATGCACAATCAGGTGGCCCTGTGCCCTGAAAATCTCTGGTTGCTTTAGCCTGAGGCTTTATTAACTAGTCCAAGCAAATTCTCTCTGATGGCCCATCCCTCTGAATGCTCTCATTAAGGAGTTCTTCCTTCGCCTCCAAGATGGATTGAGCTGGGCATGTTCCTTCATCTTTATCAGTGCTGCATTTGGCAGGTCCCTGTTACATTGCTAAACACAATTTTGGTGTGGCCCATCGTTCAGTTTAGTCCCAGTTGAGTCTTTTTAAGCCCTGTATCTCTCTCTACTCTGGCTTCCATTGATTTGGTCAGCATTATGCATATAAAACCTAATTTTGTAGTCTAGCCACATGAGCTAGTAACTTTTCTAAGCAGGTCTGGAACTGATTGGTTTGGCATACTGAAGCTCTCGCTGGAAATCAGCATAACATGTTACTGTGTGGCGTAGGAAACCAAGACTCGCAATAGAAATGGCATTAGAAACGTAAAGCCAAGCTGGTAGTGCCGTACGATTTGTAGCTGTGTGGGCAAGTATTCAGTATGTTCAGAGTGCACCTTAAGATTTTACAATAACAATTCTTAAAATCAGAAGACTTTAGGATTGCTAATGACCAATGTTCCCCGTAGGTTTTTTTTTTTTTTTTTTTTTCCCCCTGCCATGTGTGGATTGTTTTGTTGCATGCACTGAGGCGTGTGTAGAAGTGCACCAGCGCTAGAGACGCACTGTGCTGGCTCAGGGTGGCTGTGTGTGCTGTACTAATCAGCTGGGCAGCATTTGAATTTCCCCTCAGTGGCTGCACAGGTGCTCAGCTTATGGAGTTTGTGAACACTGCTGATGACTTGCTGGAGCTTAATGAAATTAAGGGTTGGCTTGTATCTTTTTAGCCTGTGGTCTAGTCTAGTGACGTCTTTTTAAGTGATAAAAGAACATGGGTGCCAGAAGTTTGCTAATGATAGCAACAATTAAAGTTTATGCTGCATTAATTTTCAGGAACAATAAAAGTTACAAAAGTAAATGGCCTTTAAATCTCTCTTTAAGCGCTTCATGAAATACACGTTAGGAACATTGTGTGCCTGCGTGGTTTACTACTTTCTCATATCTTAGTCTTGTTTGTAGAGCAACAGCTCATAAACTCCTGCTTAGTAATGGGGTTGTGTAAATCTCTGTTGAGGAACTGCCCTTTTAAAATACAAACTTCCGTACAACATTCTCCCAAAAGACTCCCTGTAATAAAAGTAGGTCAGAGGCTAGCAAGTGCCTGTGAAGGTTGCAGTGTGGGGCACAGTGCCTCTTTGGCCTTGTCTTTGCTGCTAGTGTGTTTTAGTTTGTTACTGCAGGGTATCAAACCTGTGTGAGCTAGCCTGAGGTAAAAACACAGTGAAGACAGGACATTTTGGCTCACATTTGCTGAGACTCCAACTAGACATCCCTGGCTGGCCTGTGCTTGCTAACTCAGGCTTGGGTGAAGAAACTGTTGAGTTGTCATGCAGGCATTCAGGCTCTGGCTGTGACCCAGACACTGGGGCTGTCCCGCCTCTGAGGAAATCGGTATGTCCCAATGAATACAGACTTATCTCATAAAACTGGAAGGGACCTTGAGAGGTCGAGCCCAGTCCCCTGCCCTCTTGGCAGGACCATGCACCTTCTCTGAGAATTTTTTGTTAAATCTGTTTGCCCCAGGCCCTTAAATGGCCTCTTCAAGGATTGAACTCACAACTCTGAGTCTATAAGGCCAGTGCTCTATAGTTTGCACCCCTTAGTCTGCGTTGGCTGTGACAAGTTTTACTAGCAGTACAGAAATACCAAAAGGGACTTAGGTGGCAAGTCCCAATTTTAGGCTCCGCTCCTCAACATTCTTACTGAACTTGGCACTTGCTTAAATGTTCCAGGAAAAATCCCCTTGGTGCTCAGGTGTCTCCCTCTTGAGTATTTGCACTGCTGCCAAGCCCTAAGCATATGCATGCCCATCTCCTGCCCCTCCCTGAATGGTAGAAGGAATTATGGGATCTGGGAAGGGGCCTTGAGGGGCCATCTAGTTGAGTCCTCTGCACTCGTGTCAGGAGCGGTGTTAGGTGAACCATCCCTGCCTCTACATTAGACTGGGGTCTCGTGCTTCTCCGGAGTGGGCTCTAATCGTGGATCTATGATACATTTTTATTGCATGGCCCGTCAGGCTCCTGCTGAAGCTGTCGCAGTGAGTATAAATATAGTCACAGGAGCAGGGGAGCTGGATTTTGGGCTTGCTGCTCCCTGATGCGTCCCCTAATCACTGGTCTTTGGATTTGTTCTTTCTCGCTCTGGCCCCAATGATGGCCGCAATTATTTACACACTGCTACACTACTGTGCTCAGAAGAGTGAAAGTGGGACCCTGTGTAATTTGTCTTTGGTGAAAACTGTGGTGCAGACAGGGCTTGGGCATCTTTACCACAGTGTCATCAAATCCTGTTCAGAGTGGGTCCAGACAGTGCTGTGGTACAAATGCACGAAGGCCTGAGCCCTGTCTACACTACAGTTTCTGTCAGCAGTGGTGAAAGATGGACGTAGTTCTAGCTAGTAGGTTGCAGCAGCCATGAACGAAAGAAAACCCCCTCTACAAGCTGCTGCAGTGGATTAAACCATAGGGAGGTGTACTTTTTAGAATGTGGTACCTGAAGTGTTACCAATACCAAGGTACTGTCAGTGGGAGAGAATATCTGTCTTGTTGATGTAGGGTCAAATTCTCTTCTCTCAGTGAGATTACATTGTAACTGGGAAGAAAATGCAACCCCTAATTACAAGGTTAATTCAGACACACTTTAATTGTGACACTGATGGAAGGCTTAGCAGAGAGTGAACATTTTAGCTTCTGATTTGTGCTGGTACCACTGCCCTTATATTATAGCCAGTTCCTGCCATGATTTGGCATTAATCAGTGCGTGTGTTTTTGTTTTTGTGCTGATACTTGCCGCTATATAATAGCGGCTCCTCAGCAGCCCCAGCCGCAGGATTGGAGGGGTGGGGGAGCCAGCTGAGTACCATCTCCTCTTTTTTATAAGAAAAAGGACCGGTGTTAATGATATATATGGCAATGCAGGTAGGAATGTTAATCTGATCTGTATTCTAGAACTTGATTGTGGTTGAGGAAGGGAAGTGTTTTCTATAGGTGATTGTTCCAGGTTGATCTCCCTACACATAAATGTTCCTTAATATACAATTATTTTGGGGGGAAATCTGTATTTGATGCTTAAGTTGAAGGTTGCTTTTGGGTGATGGTTTTTCACAGGGTCCACATTAAGTTCAATGGCTTTTTATTTATTTTGCATATGTACCTACATATCTATATAAAAAAGAGGCCAATTTAAAGGTCTTCTCCAATCAGAATGTGACTTCAGTGATAATTTCATATGTGACACATTTGACCATTTAAACCTTCATTTTGTATTCAATGTGAATAGATCTTTCGTTATTGGTAGGAAAGCACAAGGTTTACCTGGTGATTCCAGAAACCTGTGCCCCAGTTCTTCTAGGCTAACTTTCTTATGCCCATTAATCTCTTTTGTTTTATATGAACAGCTAATGGTAAACCGAGGCTGGACAACAGGGGCGGATGGGAGCTCCCATAACAAAGAATTCATCAAGTATCAAGCTGTCCTGTTCCATGTGAACCAGAAACTCATGAATTCTAGTGCTGGTACTGGTTCACTCTGGCCTTGCACAAGTCACTTAGCCTCTCTCTCTGTTCCCCTTCTGTAGAACAAGCCTAGAAAGACCCTCTTTGGACCCTGTACCTCTAAGGAAGTCTATGATCTCTCAGATACTAACAAAGGCTTTGTGTGATGATTATTTGGGTTAAGATTTGCAGAGTAAATCTCTGCAAATACAAGAGGAATTTGTAAGGAGCAGAACCCATTGAGGCAATGAGATATATAAAATTATGCTGCCAATAAAAGTTAGACCCCGACGGAGCCACCTTCAATGAGCCAGATTTTTCCAATTGCCTTTGCCAAAATCTGTGTTGCTCTAAAGAAATAGCAGTAGTGGGAACATGCGGGGGCTTACACTAGCGTAAGACTTTTAGGTTTTTGGTGGGATGCCCCTGGGTTGGATCAGTGTAAATGGATCTGAATTGGGCCCTGGGAATAATTTGGTTTTACTGTATACTCATTTGGGTTATGCAGAGTAAGCGCTTTTGCATTAGCATTTGATAGGTGCTGGAAGGCACTTAAGCTAGAAGTTCTCAAACTCTCCTACCATTTACCTTAATAGAACTATTATATTGTCCTGTCTCTCCTCCCGTTTATGGCCACATCATCCAGTTGCTTGTCTGTGTCTTCCATTAAATGCATCATTTCTGTAAATGAACCCTGGGGCTTTTATGGGCGTTTGGCTGCAATTCCAGGAATGCATTAGAGGCCTGAGGAAAGTCCCAGTCACGCAAAGCACTAAGCATGTGCTTAACTTTAAGTGTTGTAAGTTCCAGTGGCGGAAGTGGAGGTGCTCAGCTACATAAGCATGTGCTTGACTTTTCGTTACGAAGTCTGTAGAAGTGACATTTCTGTTGTGTTTCAATGGACGACATCTCTCTGAAACGGTCAGGTGAATAAAGTGACACTGCTCATCAGGAGAATACTCAGCAGTCTGTTTCTCTAATATGAGCACAGGATGCTCTATGGCAGTGTCCCTCAACCTTTTTTATAACTACTCCTTTAAAAAAAAAAAAGGGGGGTACCCCCAAACTTCTCTCACATACCCCTAAGGGTATGTGTACCACTGGTTGAGAAACATGGTCCTGAGGTAATTTGTGGTCTTGAAACAAGGGCCATTCAACCTTTCTAGGTTACTGTAGCCTTGGCAGGAGTCGGATTTGTTTTGCATACTACCAAGTTACACTTCACTTAAATTACTTACAAAAAAATGCAAAAATAGCACAGAAGATGACTCCTGAAAATTTGCTGACTTTCTACAATTTTATTGTCAAATGAATTGGAACAGAAATATTTTACTTACATTTCAGTGTAAGGCCTATGAAGCAGTAGAAACAAGTCATTGTCTGAATGAGCTTTTTGTACTGGCTTTACTAGTGTCTTTTATGTAGCTGGTTGTAAAACTAGGCAAATATCTCGATGAGTTGATGTACTCCCTGGAAGACCTCTGTGTACCCCCAAGGGTATATGTACCCCTGGTTGAGAAACACTGCCCCTATGGCATTGTGCTGGGGTTAACGGTTACAGACCACCCCTCTTTCAGTCCAACCCTTGCAGTTTTGCCACAAACAATAGCTCTCCTTGGAAATAAAAAATGGTGGGTTTTGCAAAATGTGGGCTGAGAGGTACACTGTTTCTAAAACCAAGTGATGAATTTGTAGCTCCCCATGGTTTTCTTTTCTCCTTTAGCCAGTTGTTGGATTCAAGGGCCACGCCTGCTTGTGGAACTCCCATTGACACCTGCGGGAGTGGTGGGCAAACGCTGACTCTAGAACATGGCCTCTCTACTCTTCTTTTCGCAGCAGAATAAGCTTGGACTGCCCCTGTGCTACAGTGACATTGCCAGCCTGCAATGCTACGATTCCCAAGAGGAACCCTGTTCTAATGCAATGTCTTTCCAGTAGCTCCACGGTCATAAATCTACTGCTATTTACAGATCTGAATCCAGAAATGTAGCATTTTTCCCTTTACCATTGGCAGCTGCTTGGGGGCAGACGTATCTGCTCTTCAGTCTTTTGGAGGATCAGCGATAAGACGACCATGGTTAAACGAGAAAATGTGAACTAATCACTGTGTCAGATTGCCTTGTTATAGGATGATCTGCATTCTTCACTAAAAGGGCTGGAGAGGCAGCAAGAGAAACAGGAAAAACCAGCAGTTGTGCATCTGCTCCCTTCAGTTATTGTACTGACAGTGTCCTGCCCTTGCTCAGGCACAGGTTCACTGAACAGAGTGGGTTATGCCCAAACTGCCCAGGGTCTGGTATCTTGTGTCCAGGTGGCTTATCAGGTCCAGACAATAGCATCAACATATGTGCCTAGACACAGATGTCTTAATGAACAAGAAACAAATACTTGGCAGTTGGTTTCCCGTCACTGAGGGATTCCTCACTGCAAGCATCAGAGCTAACTTCTGTATGTTGGAAGGCCACAATCAAGCTCAACCTTGTGATCACTGTGCTCCCAAAAATCCTATCCAAGACCATGATAAGGAAAGCAAGATCTGTCCCAAATTACTGTCCCTTGCCATCTAGGAGAGCGCAGAGCCCCTGTTGTGCTAGGTACTGTACATATATATAGTCAGAGACTTCAAGACTCAGAGCAAGTAGATGAGACAGAAAAAGGAGTAAGTGCTATTGTCTCCGTTTTACATGGGGAGTGAAAGCACAAAGATTAAGTGACTTTCCCAGAGTCAAACAGGAAGTTTGTGGCAGAGTTGGGAAATGAGCCCCCAGTGCTCACAGGACCATCATCCCCTCAAATTTCTGCCCTGCGTTAATGGGACAGACAAGTTGTTGCCAAGAATGAGCCTTCCCTGATCAGTCTTGTGCTTTTATTAGCAACATAAATGCCAGCATGACTCTCTCATTGCTACAACATGTTAAACACCTTGGAAATGTTTCCTTAAACTCTAGGTCAGTCTTATGAAATCCGTCTACTTGAGAATAGGAAATTGGGAGAGTTTCAAGATTTAAACACAAAATATGTAAAGGTAAGGAGAAATATAGATTTCTTTTCTTCCTGCTACTACATACAAACACAAATAAAGGCCCCAATCTTGCTTTTCATGGAGGACAATGGGAGACACTTTGCCATTGACTTTAATGGAAGCCGGACTGAGGGGCCCAGTTAAATTCAAAGTCGGTTACAGCTGCATGCAACTCTGCAGTTTTGCTTTGCAGGGTTTCGTCTAAACCTTTGCTTTGGTCACATTTGTGCCTTCAGAGTTTCACTCTGAGTTTTGGGTTCAGATGAATCCCAAAATTTGAAGCTAAACTGGGTTGAAACCATTAAGGATCACTCCCTCTACTGGTTTAACCCATGCAAAGCTATAAACCAACCCCAGCTTCTACATACGTGGGCTCAGATACATTTTCAGAAGGAGGACCCCAGCTTTCTACATCGCTTTGTCACTCAGGTTTTACACAGTTTCATGTTTGTTACTAGTGGACCCAACCCCAACATACAGAACTACATCCTGAGTTCTGGGTTGTTTGACTTTGGGGTTTGGATTTCCCAAATATAGGAATTTTGCAAAATTTGGTCCAGATCTTGGTTCTAGTTTCAGGCCGTCCTTGCCCAAATTCTTGTGGTTCTGATTCAGGGATTTTCATTAGAGAGAGTGGGGGGTGGGAGGGCATTTTGCAAAATTTGGATCCAGATCTGGATTTAGACACTCTCCAAAGCTGAAGCGTACTTGGATTCCATGTTTTATTCAACTCCCGGCAGGACGGATTTTCAAAATGCGGCTCTGGGTTCATATTTGCACAGCGGCTCCCAAGAGCTTGGATCTAGGTTTTGGTTTGGGCCTTTCTCTAATTCAGATGCAAATTAATCTCTCTTACATTCTGAAAGGATGGCGACAAAACAGTGGACGTCCTTGGGAAACTGGGAGGTGAGAGGGTTGCTTATCTTGTGGTAGGTACAGTGCTTTGCATGGGCAAAGTGATACATTAGTGCCAAGTCTCTTTGGCTTTGCCTCCTTTGGGCATTTGCTCAGATTCTGGCTATCAGCTCTCTGGCCATTGATGTAGTTTCACCAGTCAAAACATGACATGAGAGGGGAGCAGGCTCTGCTGGTGCAAACAGAGGCTTTCCTAGCCTATACCAGAAGAGGTTCCTTGGAGCAAATCCTACATCAGTGGCTTGGCTGTCGATTGCTGGCATCAAGGCAAATTCCTGCTGATGAGGCTTCTGAAGTGCAAAGAGATCCTGGCCTTGATGAACCATCTCTCAAGGGCATTTTGTGTGACGGAGATGGGTAGCTTTCATTGGGACGCTCTGCTCTCCTCCTCAATGGGACTTAGACATGTGGAGGAGGAACAGACCAGACTCCCATCTCTGACACTGGGAAACCAAAAACATCTCAGGAAAAATGGCTTCTGGTTGACCTAATTCATCTGTGAATCCTCTCTTAACAGAGCATCATTCGTGTGGTTTTCCATGACCGGCGGCTGCAATACACAGAGCACCAGCAGCTGGAGGGCTGGAGATGGAGTCGGCCTGGGGACCGCATCTTGGATATAGGTGAGACTATTTCATTATGGTTCCCCTGAAGGGTTTGGAAGTTGGCTGAGAGTGATGTGAGAGCTTGTCTCTTAGAAGAATTGTAATGGTGCAAAGAGGGGTGAAAGAAAGCACAGCTGCGTTGGTTTCAACTGGATATGTCCTTGGTGGTCTTGGCTTATCTAATGAGTCTGGTAACTGTATGGAAATTTGGTCGGTTGTCTTCAATTTAATATTTTTAAAATTTTAGGGGTTTTCTTCTACAGATATCCCACTGTCGGTCGGTATCTTAGATCCCAAAGCCAGCCCGACCCAGCTCAACACTGTTGAATTTCTGTGGGATCCATCCAAAAGAGCATCTGCATTTATTCAGGTAAGGAATGGATGGATGGATTCACATGCAGCCAATGGAATGGTTGATGCCTATAGATTGAACAAGTACCTGAACCAAGGGAAAGAAATATACTAATGAAAATATCCATGCTCCATCAAGGAGTGTATGCATTGATGTGTTTAGGACACTCACACCTGCCAATTTAGTATTGGGAGTGGGACTGCGTCTTCTATTCTTGACCCGTAGTATGGGCTTTGTTGTGGACAGAACGATCTGTATGTCTCTTTAGCTATCAACTCTCCTCTTAAAGATGGGTTTCAAAAAGGTCACAAACTCTAGTTTTGTCAATCCCCCAGATGGCTCAGTGTTGGCAAAATCTCGGACTTCATGGAGCTTTCTTACCCTTACTATCAAGTATTGATTTATTTATTAACCTGTGTGTATGCAATGCAAAATCAAAGCATGCTTTACTCTAGCTTCAGTTTTTCTCCAAGCCGCTTAGCCTGTCATTCTTCCAAACACTTCTTATTTTGTTTTGAACTCTTTCCCAACAAAATAGAGATGGGCCAGAACTAAACTTGAAAACCCCAGTCCTGTACATCCTTGAACTTTGGGGGCTTGACATTCCGATTTTTTATTATTATTTTTATTTATTTTTTTTATTTGTTGGCACTTTGAGCCATCTCGTGTCAAAAACTGCTTCTATTTTGCCAGGTACATTGTATCAGCACAGAATTTACCCCCAGGAAACATGGTGGAGAGAAAGGGGTGCCTTTCAGGATACAAATTGACACGTTTAAACAGAATGAGAATGGCGAATATACTGAACACTTGCATTCTGCCAGCTGCCAGATCAAAGTCTTCAAGGTATGGGCTACTTCTGGTTTTCCCAAACTTTTTCCAGCATCTCAGATGTGGAGAATGTTTGTTTATTTTGCCGTGGGTAAGGTTTTAAAAATGTTTGTATTAGTATTTCAGACATTAGGTTAAAGCAGATGAATAAAAGTATTAAACAAGTGGTGCTGCTACTCTTTTCTCCGTGGTACCTGTTGTGGAAAAGGCACAGCAGCCTAGTGCAGGGGCGGCCAACCACATGGATAGAGTGCAAAGAGCCATGTGGATAGAGGACAAAGAGTAACGTACTACGACTTATTTTGATCCATCTTTAACCCAATCCCCCTTCCCCTCCTCCAGAGCCAGACACTCCCAGCCCCCTCCCTCCCCCTGCTCTGACTCAGTGACCTCTCCTTCCTCCAGAGCCAGGCAGTACCCACCATCCCACCCTGATTTAACCCAGTCCCCCTCCCCCTGCTCTAACTCAGTGTCTTCCTGCTCCCCCAGTGCAAGGCACTCCCAGTCCCCTACCCAAAATTGATACCAGCAACTCACCAGAGCTGCCATCACTGCCACGTGCTTCTCCCAGCGAGTGGTGCGGTTCACGCACAGAGTGGCGGACGGCACTCCTGCTGTGTGTTTCTGAGCGGGAACCCCATATGATTGCTCAAAGAGCTGCATGTTGCGCCCGCCTGCCCAGCCCTAGTATGTCTAGCAATGGAGATCTCAAAGCGAACCGTATATCTAGCTACCTTCAGTAGTCCAGCCCATGAATACAGACGGCGGTCAGCCCCAGGTCTGCCAGTGGCGGGAGGGGAGGAGGCAAAGGGGCCAGTTGCCTCAGGGCCTGTCGTTTCAGAGGATCCCAGTGCTCCAGGCCCTTTTGAAATGCCATGGCAGCACTGCTCTGTGTGTCTTTGAAGTGGGTAGGGGAGCTCAGAGCTGTGGGCTGAGTGGTGCAAAGGGCTGACTACTCTAGACCCTGCCCTTTTCGCCCCCAGGGAGCCAGAGTCTTCCTCCCACATTGCCATGGGACTTGTATTGGCTATGGGCCCCACTGATTAGCCCAGTTCTAGGGTCTTCCAGTTATCTGGAATTTTAATCAATCTGCTCTGCTTACTGGGGATGTAATGGCTTCTTGGGAAGATACCAGCACACAGACTAAAGCTCTCATCTCAGTTGCTGCAATTGCAAAAGATGCTGCCCATTGAGACACAAGGAGTGGGAAAGGGAGAGCCAAGAGCCGCTGTGAATTACTGTGCCTGTTGCATTCCAGGCCCTTGGTAACGTCTGTCGTTCTTTGTTACAATACTGAAGCCAATATTGGCTCTATTACACTGATTAACCTCCAGAGTATTTCCTCTAGATTTGCACCCATAGAGCTGAGAGCAAAATTTGGCCCTCTTTTTAGCTAGGTGAATTTTTGGTTAACTCTTCTTGAATAGTGGAGGAGCATAACTACTCCCTCGACTACTCTCCGATTAGCATTTGAAGGGTCTTAAATCATAGACTCCAAGGGCTGGAAGGTACGTTAGGAGGTCATAGACTCCAGCCTCCTGTCTAAAGCAGGACCAACCCTAACTAAATCATCCCAGCCAGGGCCTTGTCAAGCTGGGACTTAAAAACCTCTAGGCATAGAGATTCTACCACCTCTCTAGGTAACGCATTCCAGTGCTTTACTACCCTCCTGATGAAACAGTTTCACCTATTATCCAGCCCAGACCTCCCCCACTGCAACTTGAGAATATTGCTTCTTGTTCTGCCATCTGTCACTACTGAGAACAGCTTCTTTCCATCCTCTTTAGAGCCCACCTGCAGGAATCACCCACATGAGCCCAAATCCCTCAGACTCTGCTTATAAGTCATGTTGAGTAGTTCCTCTCCAGGCCATGCAATGGAGAGGAGGACGGACAACCTAGTTTTCTCTATTCATGTTTGAAGCTTTTTGGCAAACTTGGAATGAGTAGCTACTCTAATCCATACTGGTGATTGGTTTTGGGTTAGGTCTGAATCTAAACTTCCTTATAGATGGGTGGGGTGAGAGGAAGGGAGTGGTAACCATGATCCACTCTGATCCCTCTTCAGTTTCATTATATCTATATTTCCTGAAGAAATGACACAGGTGCTTATTACAATGTGGTCCGCCATCACAGGCTCAGGGTCTAAAAGAGTGTCAAATCCCTGGGCATTGTGCTGTGAAAACATAGATTGTATAGCGAGCAACATGTTTAAGAACGACAACATGCTTGGCTGTATTAACAAAGAATGTTCTCGATACAGTAGAGAATTTTTTTATATGAACTGCTGCTTGAAAAATAGAGGCCTTGTCCTGTCCTTGTTTCATGAGTAGAGTGCCCACTGATGTCAATGAGGCTTTTGTGCACAGATAGATGAAACCTGTGGCCCCCCTGCTAGCCACCCTGTGAAGTGAGGCATAAGGAAAAGCTTGTGCTCTGTGCTTATAGCCTAAGGGAGCTGACAGAAAGCAGAAAACTGACAGAGAGAAGATGGAGAAGAAGACTGCCCAAGAGAAGGAAAAATACCAGCCCTCTTATGACACGACCATCCTCACAGAGGTGAGATGCGTATACATCACACTGGTTTCCTATGTTGGGCTACATACTTAACATGGTAAAGGGAATTACATCTGAATTAGTTTGTGAGGTTCCCCTTGGCAAGATCTCATCGAGAGCGAGAGCCTAGTGGATCTAATATAAAAGGGATTAAATTTTTCATAAAAAGGTTTATTAAGTATTCAAGGTTATAAAGGATTTTGGACCTTTATGCTCTAGGGCAATTAACCCAGTTGATGTCTGGTTTGTCTTTCACTCTGGTCTCTCCATGAGCGGTCCCCTCTGAATAACTGTTCCATAAAGGTGGCTTAGCTTTCCTCTGAACCATCTGATACTGGCTGGAATCAAAGACAGGATGCCGGGATAGAAGGTCCAGTTTGGGATTTCCATTCTTTCATGGATATCCTTTAGAACAAGACATTATAGTGAATGTGGGTCTGCAATGGGCTCATGTTCAAAGAACGTTTTGTGTAGGTTATCACTTTGTCTTTTTAATGCCATGATTACACTGTACACAAACGCTTGTGTATAATCCGTATTTGGCTGCTGAAGCGCTAGCCAAGGGTACATTGATAATCTGTTTAGGAGTCAGGTATCTCCTCCCTTATGGGACTGTTCTACAGGTCTGGCATTTTAGTTGAGAACTGCCTTTGATGGGAAGATCTGATTTTAAATTTTAAATATTTTCTCCCTGGTGTGCCTGATTTTCATTTTCTTTCTGCTTGTTTTAAAGAAGCTCTGCCCAATCATGAAGAGAATGTTTGTTTGTTTTTTTGGTCAGTAGATACTTGGAATGATCAGATACCCTAGAATTTGCTTTATAATTCAGAAGCATTTGCTAGCAAGGCCCTGCTATGCATAGACATAATCCTACAACATGGACAGATACAGAGCTCTTCAGCACATTGAATCAGGAAATCCTCTAGCCCAAGTTGCTTAAGAGTTAAAGCTATATTTGTGGAGGTGATAAAACTCCAAGAATGCCACAGCTTGTCTCCTTTATCACTGCAAACAGAGACACTGCATGCTATTTTCATGGGTTCTTAACAGGGCCAGATGATGATGTTTTTTCTGGATTTACCTTACTGTAAACAATTCCACTGGCTTCAGTAAAGTTACTTCAGATTTACATCGCTAAAATTGAGTGTAGAATCCAGCCCATGTCTGCAATATTTTTGGTAGCCGTAGGTTTTCCTATTGCCCCTATTTATAATTTCCTTTGCTGATAACTTTGTCTGGACCAGGCCAGATTCTGCTCCCACACCGTTGTTGACCTGAGGTAACTTGATCTATGTGCCTCTGGCTCATCTAATTACTTAGTCATTCCAGTCTGGAGTTACTTGGGATTTATAACTGAGACCAGAATCTGGCAGCTGGGAAATTTCTGTGTTGTGCGCCACATCCTGGTTTAAATGAGGGCTGATGTATAGATGTTGCCCAGATGAAAGCAGTAGCACATTTTGGCTCAGTGTTGGTTTGGGACCAGCTTTGTGAAGAGGAGGACGTGGAGAAAACACCACTAGAACAAATCTGGTACTGCCTCTGTCCTCTTGAAATGCAGAGCACAGATCCCTGTGCCTGCTGCTCCTCTCAGCAGAGGTAATTTGCTGACCCTACTGGAGTGACTGTGCCATCTGTGGTGTGAGGGAAGAATCAGGCTCTTTATGTCCCACTGGATGAAAGCCTGCCTTTGCTCATTGTTCCCTTTTCTTGCAGTGTTCTCCATGGCCAGACTTGCCTTATCAAGTGAACAATGCTCCATCTCCAAGCTACAACAGTTCTCCAAACAGCTTCAGCCTTGGAGATGGGTATGTAATAACTGCTTTCTCTTCTTGGTTGATGTGTAGCCGGTGTGCTGGCCTCGGTTGGATACCGTGTAATAAATAAATCAAGTAGCAGCATTGCCTGAAGTCCAGTGCTCATTCCAGCTTTAAAGTCCCCCTGTTCCCTCAAGAATTCCAGGAAGGATCTGGCTGCACTTCCTACCTCCTTGCAGCTCAACTCTGTGGTTATGCAGTCCTGATCTGCTTGCTGGACTGGACTGGGGAAGGGAATAATATTTTGCACTGAGCCACTATGGCAGGGGGTGGCCAACCAGTTAGGGACAAAGAGCCACGGGGATAGAGTGCCAAAGATCCACACAACTAGCGTGCAAAGAGCCATGTGTTTATTTTTATCTCTCTATCTAGATGTAATAGAGAAGAATAAATACATAATACATGGCTCAGTTCCTTCCCCCTCCCGCCAGAGCCAGGCACCCCCAGTCCATGCCCTTTTTCTAACTCATTGCTCAGGTGCACAGGTCTGAGGAGGAACTGCATTTAATGGCTCAAAGAGCTGTGGGTTAACCACCTATACACTATGGGGTGGTCTATGGAAGCTCTGCTCTATATGTCAGACAGGCTTGTGTTAGGTTGTAAGTGTATGTAATGGATATCTAGCATTTTCATTTTAAGTACGGAGACGGTTGCTAGTATCTCAGCTCTGCACTGACAGACACAGGCCTGGTGGGGAGGGGAAACATGCACATTAGCTGAGTGGTCTCCTTTATTGAAAGGTAACTAATTAGCTCCACAAGCAAATCTTTGGCTTTTCCTTAAGGCCCAGTCCGCACTGGAGGATAAAACATGTTTGTTTGAAACATGGTTTAAACCAGTCTGGGCTAATGCTGTTCAAATACAATTTGCCCTTTTGAAAATAAATAAGAGCAGGGTCAAATTGTGGAGTCCTGCCTGACTTGGTTTTTGTCCAGACAAATTCATGTGAAAGTCCCTGGGTGTTTAGTGGAGGGAGGAACTCAGTCCAGGGTTGGTAAAACATTTTGTGCCTAGCCTGCATTGGTGGGGCACTCCAAGTTGCCATGATGATGTGTTTCAGTTCAGTACAGAGCTTAAGAGGCTTGATCATCCTAGCAGTTGCACCTCGGGAAATTAGGAGTTTGTGTGCAGCTGATGACACGGTCAGAGTCAAGGTTGGCTTTAGTCTAGAAATGTCACATACAAGAGTAAAGACAACGGCTCTCTGCAACCTGCTGAATATTTGTTCCATGGAAGCAGGATTATTAAATCTGGTGGCCTTCCCCCCCACCCCGCCCTTTTCCTTGGTAGACATCCCTCTCAAAGAGGTAGTGCAGCTCCATCAGAAGAGAGATTTAAAAGGCAATAATTTCTCAGACCCTCTGCGTGAAAAGCAATAGCAAAGTTGGGAGCTGAGTTGCAGAATTTTGTCAAAACTGATTGATTGGAAAAATAACAGATCCAATTAGAGGGGGAGGAATAATCGATTTGGTATAAAATTCCTGCCAGGAAAGACAAAGGGAGGGTGGGGAAAGACAATCAACAATTTTCAATGTCAATTTTTAAATATTTTTTTTCTCTCCCTGCTTTGTATAATTTTTAGCAACAGTTCTCCAACCCACCAAGTGGAGCTCCTGCCTCCCAGCAGTGATGTAAGTATGTGAGATCATGTTAATGTAGTGCTTTTTTTTTTTTAGGACACTGCTGAACAGTTCATTTCAAGACCCTCTTATTCTTTTTGCAATGTAGCACCTCCTGCCCTCTGCGTCTATTCAAGATGTGCAGCAGTGGCTTCATCGTAATAGGTTTTCACCATTCTGTAGACTCTTCTCAAGTTTCTCGGGTGAGTTGAAGTGGTCTGTGGTGTGTGTTTGTTTCTGCTGTTGCAAGCATGGATCATGCTTTGGAGACTGGTAGTGTCTGCCAAAGAGGAACGGTGAGCTGGCATTGGGAGGAACCTTTCAAAAAATTGGTCACAGTTTCCAAAAGTGGATGCCTAAAGTTAGGTTCCTAAATCCCTGTAAAGGCAGCTAAATAGTGTCAATAGGAGCTGCTTAGATACTCAGAACTTGTGAGAGTTGGGCCATTTATTTAAGTACCAAAATACAGGCTTGGAAGTCTACTTTTGGGCAACCTGGTTTTGGAAACTTTGGCCACTGAAATTCTGCTCTCTCATTGGTGCATGAAATGTGGGTGGGTAGTTCCTGTTTTTACACAGACTTCCATCATGTTAGAGAAAGGGGCCTACTGTGAAGATCTCTTACAAAGCCGGGACCTCTTTATATGTAGCTTGTGAAGGCTGAACTTAATGGACACATCAGGAGCTCCTTGCATCCCCCTGGATCCCAGCCCGCAAGCTCCCTATGGGCAGCCTCCCAGCTTCCTCTCTCTCTCTCAGGGACTCTCTACAGCTTCTCTCCCTCTCTCTGCCCCGTTTTGTCCTGCAGGGTTTCTGTGTACCTCCCATGTTTCCTCTCTCATGCCAGGATCTCCCGCTCTCCCCTCTCTTCCTGTGCTAGGAGCTCTATGTGCACCCCTGTTCCAACCTTACCTCCCATATTAAGGGTTCTGTATTCCTCCCATGCAAGTCATCCTTTCTGCCCCCACATGCCTAGGCCTGTGTGCACACACTCCTCTTCCCGTCCCCACACTTACTTCTCTGGGAGATACGGCATTCAGTTGGTCAAGGTGTCAATGAATTGAACTCTATGGGTGTTCCAGGGCTGGGCCACCCCTGGGGAAAAATGGTGGGTGCTCTGCAGCCGTTAGCAGTCTTCTTATCAGCCTCCCCTCCCCCATCAGCACTTCTCATTTCTTGGTGGGCTCCTCCAATCAGTGCCTCTTCCTCCCAGCACTTCCTTCCTGCTGTAATTAGCTGTTTCTCATCATGCAGGAGGCTCTGGGGAGATGGATGGAGGAGCAAGGGTGCAACACGCTCAGGAGAGGGGGCAGAACAGGCTGGAAAGGGGTAAAGTTGGGGACAGCTTGGGATTCTCGCACCCCTGGTACTTTGAAAAGTCAATGCCTGCAGTTAGGAGGCTGAGGAGAGATTGGGTATTCTTGTGCTGGAAGGTATTAATGGGTGCCATCAACCAGATGTTGATTTAGAGACAAGTGCAGAGGTCCTTGAAGTTGTGATTGTGCTAATCAAAAGTCAGGGGCTCTGTGTGTCTCCCATTCTCCCCCAAGTCAAGAAGGGAAATCCAATATCCTTTGGTGCCTAGTACTTTCTCCAGAGAGAGAAGGTTGGCAAGATGTAATTTCTCTTATTGGACCAGTTTTAGAAGAGCACTGTGTAAGACTGAAAGCTTGTGTTTCAGCAGCTGAAGTTGGTCCAATAAGAGATGGTGTTCCTCACCTTGTCTCTCCAGTAGCATGGAACTGACACGGCTGTAACAATACTGCATAGTATGTTCTCTGAAACATTGAAATTTTGATCAGATGAGGTACTCAGAAGATACGCTATAGACAGACAAACTGAGGAATGTCGGCAAGTTGAGTTAAGGCCTCCACCATCTTCACCAACATAAATACATTTAGAAATGTCTTTACACAGCAGGAAAACTTGTTCTTCTACTCATTGCCACCCTTAGTCATCTATGGCAGCAAGGATTGCATGGCCACATTCTGTTTCATTTTACTCCATTAAAACCCCGTTAACTTTTGTATTGAGAGCAGATTTTTGGCCTGCTGTTTAACTTGGGCATGGGTGACAGTTGAAAGCTCTTCCTCTGGACCACTGCTCCTTATTTGCTGTTGTGTGAGCTTGGAGAAAATCTGTTGTGAAGGGAAGGATTGCAATGCACACCCGAGGAATCATAAGGGTTCACCTGGCATCTCTTCAGAGGGCCAGTTCTACAGGATTCATACTATTTGAAAACTTTTTTGGTTTTGTTTAACTATTTAAAAATAACCTTGGAATGGCTGACCTAGGTGCTGACTTGCTGAAGATGTCCAAAGAAGACTTTGTTCAGATCTGTGGGCCTGCTGATGGAATTCGGCTCTTCAATGCAATTAAAGGAAGGTTTGTACGGGTCACTTCCAGATGCTAACTTTGCAGCCTCCTTGGCACTTCCAGTGTTAATCCAATATCTCTGGTTAGAGCACCTCTGTAAAGTCTTCCAAGTGGGTGTCCTTAGAGGCTGGCTGGCTCAGGGGGTTGGCAGTGGGTTGTTCACCCTAAGGTATGGGATTGAATGTGTGCTAAGGGCCTCCTGGGAGATGCTGAACACCCTCTGTCTTACTTGCTTTCTAGAAGTTGAGGATGTTCAAGTTTGCAGATGATACCCAGCTGAGAGGGGGTTGCAACTGCTTTGGAGGATAGGGTCATAATTCAAAATGATCGGGAGAAATGGTCTGATGTAAATAGGATGAAGTTTAATAAGGGCAAATGCAAAGTACAGTAAACTCTTTCATAGCTGGCAGCCCTGGGATTGGGAGGTTGCCAGGTAATCAAACATTCTGGATAATAGAGAAGGATACCTAGCAAAGCATAGCACTAAAGAAAAACAAGATTAGATACTAAGAAACAAAAATGTATGCTGAGTACTTCATTTACCAAAAATAGCAGTATTGCATACTGTAAACTTATACAGTATTTGGTGTATTTGTTTGTATTTGCTTTCATTATACTGTAGTTATAGAAGATCCTAACTAAAATTTACTTATGGTTAAAACGCTGGTTATTTGAGAGGTCCAGATGATAGAATGCCAGGTATGAAAGAGTATATTATAGTCCACTTAGGAAGGAGCAATCGTACAAACATATAGAAGGCCACGTCTACACTAGCCCCAAACTTCTAAATGGCCGTGCAAGTGGCCATTTCGAAGTTTACTAATGAAGCGCTGAAATGCATATTCAGCACTTCATTAGCATGCAGGCAGCCACGGCGCTTCGAAATTGACGCGGCTTGTCCTGACGGGGCTCCTTTTCGAAAGGACCCTGCCTACTTCGAAGTCCCCTTATTCCCATGAGCAGATGGGAATAAGGGGACTTCGAAGTAGGTGGGATCCTTTCGAAAAGGAGCCCCGTCGAGACAAGCTGTGCAGCGGCGAGCCGCGTCAATTTCGAAGCGCCACAGCCGCCCTCATGCTAATGAAGCGCTGAGTGTGCATTTCAGCGCTTCATTAGTAAACTTTGAAATGGCCATTTGCATGGCCATTTCGAAGTTTGGGGCTAGTGTAGACATAGCCGAAGTGACTGTCTAGGAAGGAGTACTGCAGAAAGGGATCTAGGGAATCATAATAGACCACAAGCTATATAAGAGTCAACAGTATGATGCTTTTGCAGAAAACAGCAAACATGATTCTGGTATGCATTAAGACAAGTGTTGTGAGCAAGACACAAGAGGTCATTATGCCACTCTACTCGGAACTGATTAGGTCTCAACTGGAGTATTGTGTCCAGTTCTGGGCACTACACTTCAGGAAAGATGTGGCAAAGTTGGAGAATGTCCAAAGAAGAGCAACAGGAATGATCTAAGGGTCTAGAGAACATGAGCTATGAGGAAAGACTGAAAGAACTGGGCTTGTTTAGTTTGGAAAAAAGAAGACTGAAAGGGGTCATGATAGCAGTTTACAAGTACCTGTAAGAGTTACAAGGAGGATGGAGAAAAATTGTTCTCTTGGCTTAAACTGCAGCAAGGGAGGTTTAGGTTGGATATTAGGAAAAACTTCCTAACTCTCAGGGTGGTTAAGCATTGGAATAAACTGTCTAGGGAGGTTGCAGAATCTCCAGTACTAGATATATTTAAAAGCAGGTTAGGCAGTCATCTATCAGGGATGGTCTAGAGAGAGTGTTTGGTCCCACCCTGAGTGTTTGGTTAGGGGGCTGGACTTGATGGCATCTTGAGGTTTCTTCTAGCTCTAGTTTTCCATGCTCAGTTCCTCTTCCAGCATCTCCCAGGATTAGAAAGGTCCTGTACATGATCTTCCGGTTCTGCTTGTCTCCTGCAGGGCTAACGTAATGATTCCCCTTAGCTGCTTGTTTACATACTACCCAAATAAGTTGACAACAGCTGTTCCAGGATGTTGCATTGGTGTGCACTGATCCACAGTGGTAACCATGAAGAACATACAGATTTTGTTTTTTGCACCCATAGGAATGTAAGGCCTAAGATGACCATTTATGTATGCCAAGAACCAGAGCAGAACAGGTCACATCTGCATCACAAACGAGAGAGTGGAGAAGGCAATCTGTGCGGTACGTTTCCTGAACTCTGCTCCCACAAGGGGTAGTCTAGCAAGGACAATACATTGGCTCTGCATGCCACATCTGACTGCTCCAAAAAAGATGTGTAGATGCTCTGGGAGTGGGGCGGGCTTTTGACAAGATAGATCCGCTTTTATGCATAGACGGGATTTTTCAACAGAAGTTTTGTTAGAACATTTCTTCCGACAGTAACTTCTATAGACAGATGTGTCTAGTTAAGATGTAGCCATAGAGTTCTGCTGGTCCCAAGTATCTCCACTTAAATCCTCATCAAATGAAAAATATGAACAAATTGTGCTGGAAATGCTTTAATAGTTTCTGCAAACTGGGTGTTTCAGGTGTATCCAAAATGGAGTCATAAGAATCACAAGACTCTTAAGAAAATCAAGTAGCACTCATATAATAGGAGTTACATTTAGTTTCTTGTGATATGTGACTTCATGAGGCATTCTTGAGCCTTATTTTAGGGAAACCTGGGCCAAAACTCTTCTAGATTTTGCTTGTTGTCTTTGTGTGCAATGAAGTAAATATTAACCATTTAGAGGCAGATCCTTAAACTGGCATAAATTGGTGCTACTTCAAAGATGCTACGCTCACTTACACCAATAGTAGATCTGGCCTTTCATCTTTCTATCCAGTTCATTCATTGAAGTCTAAACTTTCTGATTGTACGTATAATGGCTTATTTCCCTTCATTATTGCAGTGTATCATGCAGTCTTCTTGGAAGAATTGACAACCCTGGAATTAATTGAGAAGATTGCAAACTTGTACAGCATTTCCCCACAGCAGATAAACCGGATCTATCGGCAAGGTCCTACGGGGATCCACGTTTTAGTGAGCAATGAGGTATGGGGCTTGCTGAAGCAAACACATCTCAGTATCAGAGTTCAAGACAGGTGCCTGGCTTCCTTTATTTGTTTTTTTTATTATACTTAGTCCTACCTTTAAAACTATGGAAGAGTCTGCAAGGGAACTAGTCAAGATTACTAGGGCTGAAAAATTGTTTGACTTTTACACTTGCCCCCAATATTTGAGTCTTACATTGAAGAATTCAGACATACTATCTTTTTTTCCTTCTTCCTTCTCCTTAAGGAAAGTTGTTAAGTGATTTTTGCTGTAGTATGAGATATATTGTAATTGCAGTGAATTTCAAAAGTGATCACTTTCTGGATGCCTGATCTGAAAATTGGGGCTTTTAAGATTGTACATCCAGAAATCACATGCCACTCACTGTTATGTCTTAGGCTTGGCCTGCGCTAAGGAGTTAAGCTGATTGCAAATATGCAATTCTAGCTACAGCAGTTGGGTAGCAAGAGTCAGCGTATCTGCAATTGACTTACCTGGCTGTCCACACAGAAGGAGGTTGACGGGAGATTTTCTCCTGTCAACCTCCCTCACTCGTCGTGATATGCAGGAGTACTACGAGGGTTGACTGCTGACCCCAGAGAGTTTCATTTCATGGGTCTCTGACAGGTGTGTGAAATCAAAGTGTAGACATCCCCTTAGCCAATGGTTGCAGACATTGAACCAAAGTTATTGCTTGCCATGTGCATTGAGCAATATCCCTGAATTCTTGGCACTAGTCTGCTTATAGCAGCACTTTATTTGGTCTGCTCCGTTTTGCATGTTGTTAGTGAATTTCCCTACTCTTTCTTTTCCTTTTCTCTAAAGGTCTTGCAATTTTCATGTGCCAGAATCACTTGGAGAGCTTCATTTAGAGGCACTGGCCCTACAAAGGAACATTGTTAAAGCAAACCAAGCAGAGAGCAGGACTGAAATGGGTCCTAAATTTAAGCCAGTAATGCTCTTGCTGAAAGTCTCCTTGCCATTTCACCCCGATTAAATCAGAAATCTGCAGCGTTTAATAGTCATGAAGTGCTTTGAGGCAGCCTGTAAGGGGGATGAGGGGGGAAATTGCCTCAACTCCCTCTGGTGTGAGGGAGCCTTAATTAAATACTTCAGTTACTTATTAACAATAGCTGCTACTTTATTTTTAGTCTTTGGTATTTTAGTGGCTGAGGCAAACGTGGTGCAAGCGAGAGGCTCTGAGTTAATGTATTTCATGCATCATTAGGTGCATGCGCACATACTGTGTGCTGTGCAGTCTAATTTGGTGGGGACCAAAAGGAGTGTGGGTGGGAGGGGAGGAGAGAGTTGTCGGGTTTAACTTCCCCTGAGGGGAACCAGAGGTGGAAAGGGAGGTTAGTATGGGACCTTGAAGCCACTGGAGGTGGGGTTGCTTTGCTTGCTATGGAGGGTCCAGCTTAAACAGAAAGGGGCCAGATTTTCAAGTGCTCAGCTCACAATGAGACAAGACACTCACGAGCTGAGGATATTCAGCCCTTAATTTCCTTCAGCTCGCATTGTAACACTTCAAGTGAGTTTCCCAGCCTGATCAGTTACTGGGAGATTTCAAGGGATGCTGAGCTTTTCTTTAAACCCTGTTTGCATCTGGTGAGTAACTAGCTCTCCTTGGGTTAGCCCCTCACCCTATCTGCAGTGACTTTGCTCTTCTCTTTGGCTATGTCTACACTAGAGGGGTTAGCTGGCAAAACTTGTGAGGGGCCCACACTAAAAATGCATTCTGTTGACGTGGTGTCAACAGAACTCAGCCCTTTTGACAGCTTTCTGCCTTTCCCCCAGCAGCCAGAATGCCTTTCTCGACATAATCTGTCGACAGAAAAGCCGTGTGGACATTCCAAGGGGACCTCTGTCAGCAGCCGGGGCTTCGGGGTCATTGAGCAGCCTTGTCTGCTGTGCTTCCGGTTGGCTGTTCTGTCGAGAGAGTGGCCGGGCCGTCTGGCTTCTGTCTGTCAACAGCAGATCGACAGAACGATCTGCTTTCATGTGTGTCTGCAAGCTGTTGACAGCAGTTTTGTCAGAAGATATCTTCTGACAGTATCTTCTGTCGACAGATCACTGTAGAGTTTCTCATGTGAATTTGGCTAAGTCTGCACTAGGCAAAGTAAGCTGACCACAGATACGGCAGCTGCGTAGTGAAAATCGGTGAGTGGCTCAGTCTTCTGGGGTAGTGTAGATGTAGCCTTAGAGAGGGTGTGTGCGTATTGTCTGTTTGCTGAGAGGAAGTAAAAGGCAAACATTACGTATAAGCAAAGTAATCTGATGTATGCTGTTTAGCTTATTTTATTTTAGGACATTGATATCAATGTTAAGAAGGACTCCATTTGTCCATGGGTAGGAGCGACCCTCCCCTCCTTTACACTAGGAGATCCATTGTTAGACTTTATAAGAAAGGACCATATCTCAGTACTTGTAAATGAGCATCATTTGTCTGACGTCAATGGAGCTGCGCCAGTTTGCAGCACCTGAGAATACGAGCATGGCTGTTAACTTTCTAGCAAAAAGACTTGCGGTCCTTGTCAGGTTGTGCTTACCTTAAAGGTGCTTGCCATTGATGTTAGTGGTGCAGGATCAGGTGGTGTTTGGAGGGGGAATAGTCTGCCAAGTAAGCAATAGAAGCCCTGGTACTTGGGACATTTTAAAATAAATCAGTGAAAATACTAGTAAATGTATCATAAGCCTGCGTTAGGACATTGGCTCCAGCTGGTGTAAATTGGCCTCGTTCTGTTGACGTTAATGGAGATAGGCCAGTTAAAGGGCCAGATTCTTGCCCAATGCAGACTGAGGGTGGACTGGGTGACTTGACATAGCAGGAAAAAAAAAAGAATTTGTGTTGTTATCTTTGGACTCACTCCTGCAAAGTGCTGACCATTCTAGAAGTGATCAAACAAAACACTTAAGCCTGAGTTAGTGTCATTGGCTTTAATGGGCTCCTCTTATATTGAATTGCTTTGCTGTATAGGGACAAAATGCTCAGTACTTTGTAAGATCAGATCAGTTTTGGTTAATTGTCCTTTGCTTTAAAAGGTATATTGGGCATTGAAGTGTAACTTTTGCTCCAAATGTTAAGACCTCAACGGTTATGCAGAATTTTTTTTTTCCCTGCCATTCAGATGGTGCAAAACTTCCAGGATGAATCTTGTTTTGTTATCAGCACGTTAAAAGGTATGCTAGTCTGCTGCTACTTACCACTTTCTACGTTTCTTTCAACTGCCTAAGCGCTTCAGGGAAAGAGTGGGGGAAGAAGTGAGAAATGGAAAGGCAGACTGTGACCGATACAAACAACCCAAAAATTCTTTAAATGAACTTGTTGTTTGTGTAAATCTTAAATAACATGTAGCAAATATGACTGCAAAAGTCTAATGCTTTAATTGACTGAAACTTTCTCATCTACAGTTAAATCCATATTTTGGTAAATCTAAGACCTAATTGAGGTGCAAAGTAATTATTCCTCTTAATGAAGGACTTAATTTTATGAAGAACCACTGTATCCTCTGATAGGGGAGTCTGAGAATGATAATCCAGATAAATGAATGTGAAAACTAGCTTCCTCATGAAGCTTTTGAAGGCCTGAGTCGCTTCTAAGCTACCTGGGATATGCTGATTTTTTTTTTTTTTTTTTTCTGAATAGCTCTCCAGCATCTAGCAAAACTGGAGTGAAAGCAGAATGCATAAAAGTAAATACTAGGACCACATGTTGCTCTCCATTACCCCCATGTAATTCTGGCATTATTCAACTGAAACTTCATTCTGCGCTGTTACATTGAACTTAAATAACATAAAAAGCCACTGAATTCAAGGGTGCAAAGGTCAATGGGTGTAAACCAGTTGGGCTCCAGGGAAGCCAATTTTCAGTAGGTGAGGATCTGGCCCATGTTCTATGTTTACATTGGTGCCAATTTGGCATAAATCCATTGCCATCAATAGTGTAAATGATTGGAATTTAGCTTGTAATCGCCTATTAAAATCCATTTAGAGTGCTTTTGTTTGAATGTTCAATATTAATCAGCTGTGGTAGCAGAATGAAAGCTGTATTAGAGGAAACCCCAGAATGCTACCTTTCTTCATTTTGTTAATATAAAATAAATTCCAATAATCTTTGCACTGAAAAACCTTTCACTGTTACAGCTGAAAGCAACGACGGTTACCACATCATTTTAAAATGACCGCTCGGCCTAGCAGGACTGTTAACGGCCTAACACTACGATGCCTCACCAAGATTGCTGCAACCCAGACTGGAAACATGAAAGTCCATTTGGATCAAGTGCTCCCACGAATTGAAAAATACCAGAAGTCTTAAGGAAAAACCAAAGTGGTTTTCCGAGAACGGAATTGAGAGTTTCTTCAGCGAGTCTGTGTGTATTCCTATCCCTTCCTTCCTATTTAGGCTTTTAAGTTGTCAAGGCTCCTGCTTATTGCTGTGAAACACCTGCCTTTTTCTAAAGGGAAATGCAGAACAAATCACAGTTCTTATGGCTGGAACTGGTTTCTCTAGTGTTCCTTCTGAGTTTTCTTGTGTTCAGCACCAGTCTCATCTAAGATAATAGCAACATAGCCTCACTGGGGCAAAGCTCTTATCCTCCTCCTAGGCAAAGGACTGTGGGTGGGATCCGTGAAGGGCATAGGTGTTACAACACTGTCAGAGTGCCCAGAAAGTCACTGGAGCAACACTATGGGCTGCAAAGCCAATTTAGGCACTTAAGCTCCTTGTACAATAAATGGTGAGAGAGAGGCCCCTTCGACTGATCTACAAAGTCAACATGCTGGATGAAGGCACCTGCCTTGGCTGGTGATCCGCAAACTGGGTTGGACATGGGTGGTTGACTGCTCATGTGGGACCCAAAACCAAAACATCTGGAAGAGGGCATGGGGGGAAGGAAGTCCTCCTAGCCTGGTGGATGGGGTACTTGGGACTGTGAATCTCCAGCATCCTGTGAAACTGCCCTCCTCATCCTAAAGGTGGAAGATCCCTGTTCAGATCCTCTCAGGTGTGGTCCCTAACCACCAGGCTATAGAAAATTCTGAGGTGGGGTGCCCTCGGTTTCATCTGTTGATGTTGTTGTATTGTTTAAAGTGGAATATTTAGTTGCCTAAGTCTGTTTGTTTTTTTTCTGTCCCGATTCAATATGAAAGTCTCTGCCTCCATCCCATCCTGTGTTCCTATAGTCAGTCCGTCATGGCTGTTTGTGAGTCACACTGTATTGTTCATCTTCCCTCTTAAAACAACAATCAGCCTCCACTTTCCCCTCTTTCTCAGTGCTCCCACTGAACATTTTGTCGTGCTGCCTTCCCGTTTGTTTTGACAACACAGCAGACACAAGGCTGATTTTTTTTTTTTCTCCACCTACGTCTGGTGCCCTGCTAAAATTTCTCTAGACCTCTCCTCCTCCCCCTACCCTTCTCTCTTTTTTCACTCTGCTGTCAGACCTACTTTCAAAATATTGTATTTTTTTTTTTTTTTTGTAGCTACATCTGTTCAGCTCTTCCTCGAGCTAAATGTGTATTGGTCCATTGCTGGTGGAAGACTGCCTGGGGTAGAAGCACGCATAAAATCTAATGATTTTCTAGAGGACGCAAATAAGACATGAGGCCAACAGTTTGCACCATATTATGTTATTTTAGCTTAGAATAGCCTCAGTCACATGGATTTTATTTTTTTTTTTTTTTGAGAAAATGCTTTTGAAGTGATAGACGACTTCTGATCTCTTGACAAGTTATCTCTGGATTAATTGCATTTAACACAAGCTTTTGGTACCTGATGCTTACTGTAAATGTTAGGTTTTAGTTGTGGTTGCTTCCGTTTTCTACATCAGGTATCTGCTGTAGCAAATGCACTCAGTTTATTTGGAACTAAGATCAGGTAATGGGACTTCTAGGACCCTTGCTCCTCATACATCTGCTGTCATTCTTGCTCCCTGTTTGCATGCCTGTATCTGTCATTCTCCTTTGCACCTTTACAGGCCTGATTTGTCTCATTGATTTCAGTTGAAGCTGGATCAGGGCCTTCACTTTACTTTTTGGGGTGGTTAATGAGGCGAGCGGATTGAAAATGAGAATTTCTCTCCTGGGGGTAATGGGTAGTCTGCCATTTTGGGTTTTGCTCTGAATGGTTGCAAACCAAAACCTTTCCTGTAATGCAAAGTTTTAAAAACCATCTGTTTTGGAAACATTGAAACAATTTGCAAGGGTCAAAATTATTGTTAAAATGGGGTGGGGGGTGGGGAGTCCTGTGGCATCTTAAACTGATTTAATTGGGCAGATACAGACTAACACAGCTACCCCTCTGAGAATTGTCAAAATGGATTGCGATTCAGGTGCTTCCGGCTTCACTTTGCCCTGTGTGCTGGGCTAGACTACAGTCCCCATGATGCATTATGCATTAGCTTACCCAGCAGGGCTGGAGGGGGGGCGGGTTTATGGTGGCATAGTGCATTATTGATGATAAAATGTGCCTTGGGAGGCTAGCCTATAGAAAATGAGGACATGAGGTATTTTGGTAGATTAATTTTGAATGGGCGCAGATTGTTTTCAAATAAAATGTGTAACAGGATAACATAACAGAAATTGCAGCCTTTTGCCCCTACCTCCCAGCCCACCCAAAAAGTATTACAGAAATTTCCCAACTCTCTGCTAATTGACATTTCAAATACAGGCTCAGTTATTGCCCACTTGGCTGCTTGTGCATGAAGATGGTTTAAAGCTCTGGCTGAATTAAGTGTATTCAAACTGGAGCAGGGGACTTCGTGCCCCAGGAACCTGGGCCTAAGGTCTTAGATGTGCAGTTATCAGTCTGAGTGATATGGAGTGATATATGGACTCATTGATTAAGATGGAAGTGGGAATCTGAGGCAGTGCCACAGAACTTGTCTGAGCATGCTTTAAGAGGGGGATGAAAAGCCTTTGATTTGGAAATGAAAAGCACTTTTTCTTGGAAGTCGGGGAAGGGATGGGGAACTTCTTGCGTGAAAGCTCTGCTTCTCTGTGGCCAGCAGGCTCCTCCTGCCTCCTTAGCGGCAGTGAGACTAAAAAGAGTTCAGACACTTATTTTGCATGCAGAGGATCACCCTGCGGACATCTCTGATAGACACAACCTTTCTCTACACTCTTCTGCTCAATAAGGAGGTTGAGGAACTTCTTAAAACTGAAGATGGATCTGCCAGGGATGTCGGATCATAAGCATCAGGGCAGGTCTGCGTTAGGCAGCTAAGTTGATTGCAGATCCACAATTCTTGCCTCAGCAATTGCTTAGCTAGAATCAACTTATTTGGAATTGACTTACTGGCTGTCTTCACAGAATGAGGTCAATGAGAGAAAAATCTCCCTTGCTTCTTGTGATACTGAGCAGCTGTTTGCATTTTTGAGGCCCCTCCTTTGCATCACGCTGCCAGCTACAGGGCTCAGTGTAGGTGCAGCCATACTGTGCTATGTTGTTAGTTCCTGCACAAAACTCCCAGTAATCAGGGAGTGATTTTATCCTTAAGGGTTTGTGTTCTAAAAGGGGGTAAGCATTCTAGTTTTTAATCTCAAAGTAGGTGGCTAATTGGTATGAAGTTTCACAGTGGGTCAGATTTTATTCATTTTGAATGTCCTGTACAGTTTCTCTTAGTAATGGTCTTTGGACTGCATTTTCCCCTTTGCAGTCCTATTTTTCTATTGTAGAACAAAATTTCCTGAAAATACTGTATACCTCCATGAAAATAATGTGCACATTTGAATAGGTCATGTTTTTTAAAAATTAAATGCGTGGCCCAATTAGTCAAGTGGAAATTGTGCGGGCCTTAAAGGTTTGGAATCTATGGAAGGGCCTAAATGTGTGAAACCAGTTTATAATTTTCCCTTCTCTGGAATGCCTGTAAATCCAAACCAAAGCCCTGATTGGCTCTCAGGAAAATGAGATGCTTGCACTTGACATCTCTTCAGATTTTTGTCCAGAGTTTGTATGATAGAATTTTAGATTGCTAGAGGTTTTAATGAAAACACACACCTCCCTGAAAGGTCTAAGGATCTGCAACAGTTGCAGTGCAATTGCTGGCTTACAATGGGATAGAGGAGTGTGAAAGAGAGCCTCCCAGCATGTAACAAGGCACGAGCATTTTCCCCAAAGAGTGCCACAGCAACAGCTGACCTCATTTAATAAATTGCCTTATCAGCAGGCATACCCGCATAAGTGAATGGGGACAATTGGTGGTTGCTAGAGAAGTCATGAAAGCCCCTAAATATGCATATAATCAGTTAGTGGTGGAAAAATGTAAAAATCTGCTGATTTGAATGAGTGTAAAATGTAAATACTGCTTGCTTCCCCAGGAATGTAATAAGTCTGAGATATCCCCTGATGCTTTCCAGACTTGGCTCTAGTTGGGCTGAGTGGGATCTAACTGGATATAAAAATTCAAACAGATTGAAGAATATCTGTTTTGTTTTCTTAAATCTGTGCAGGGCAGTTTCCAAATGATGTAGTATATGTACTGTACTGTGTCTACTGAGATGTATATGAATGACAAATTTGGTGTGTCCTTTGGCTTTAGTCGGTACTCTGCTTTGTTTAATTTCTGTTCACTGTAACAAACTCTGGTTGGTCAAGCTTAGAGCTACCTGATTCCATTGGGTAGAAATTTAACCCTCTGTATGCAATGCTGTGGTTTGGATTAAGCTTGGTATGCTTGAAATTTTGATGCATTTCCATGGTATAAACACAGTGCCTTGGTAAAGATGAGCATCTTTTTAAACCAATATTGTAATTCTATATGATAGCTGTTGTAAATGCTGTTTATAAAATAGATTGGGTAAAACTTTGCAATGAAAGCTCTTTGTTGAACAGAACAGCCACACAGCAACTGTCGTAGCTTGCTAACGTATTGCTTCAATGTTTTGTTGTAATTCCAACAGTCCTCTAAAGGATGACCATCACACACTTTAATTTGTGCTTTCAAAGCAATGTTTGCTTAGATTATAATTTTTCTTCCTCCTTCAGCTCCGAAATGGTTAACTATCTGTATAATAAGCCAACACTCCTTAATACTTTGCTAAAGTTATAATAATCTCTGAGTACATTGTGCTGTCAGAGTGGGGCAAAAGTTGTCTACTGGGAATGGCATCTTTTGTATGGATGCATATGAAAAAGCCGATTGGGCGTGCCTTTTAATATGCCAGACTGTTTAAAGATAAGTTTTAGTGCCTAATTTTCTGTGCATTTCAGATTGTCTGTCTTTTTTTTGTAATTCCCTATAAGTTACTCAGCTTTTCCCACTCCTGAGGTTTTCAACTTTTTTTTTTAAATGGTTTGTATTTCTCTAAATTTGAGTAATCCGTGTTTTTCCCAGTTTGATTGGGGTAGGGCTTTGCAAGGGCTGTGGGAGTCCCCTTTCTTTACTGACAATGCAGCTGTTGACCCGTAAGTCTTTTGTGAAGGGCAAATGGAGGTGGGTAGAAGGGAGGCTGAGGCATACCAGTTGTGAGTAATACTGCCACACTTTTGTTGGTCTTTTTTGTACATGAAATAAAAAGCATATTTTGCACTGGCTATTGTACTGTTGTGCAGAAGAAAAGAGATCTGTATGCAGAATCTGTGCTCCAGTCCAAATGGAAATAAACTTGTTTGTAAGAAAGTCTGTCTTATGAAATAGATTGTCCTCTGAACTTGGGTTGGGATGGGTGGTGCTTGTTGCTTTAGGTGGGTATCTTGCAGCAGCAGAAGCAGCATTTGAAGACGACGCTAACAGTTTGCCAGGCAAAGGCCTGGATTCATCTTCCTACCTGAGCTCGGCTCGGTAAGGGGATCAAGGATCTGATCCTGCTATGTGCTGATTATTCTGGCTCTTCGTGACTTTGCTGGATGAGGGCCAGAAGTTTGCAGGATTGTCCATTCCTTCCAGGCTCAAAGTCGGGTTTGTTACCATCACGCCTCTCCTGTGCTTAGGATTGCTGCTGTGCTAGGTGTGGAGTTGCTCTACCTTCACCTGGCTGCCAGAGGTCCCGGGGCAGCGGTGGGCAAGCTGCCCCCCACTGGGGTTCTGCATGCCGCCCAGGAGATGTTTTGTTTATGGTTGTCCACGCGTGGAGTTAGCATATTCTGCTGGTTTCTGGCCACATAGTTTTACTGAAGTGACATGCGTGAAAAACACAGGCACGTGAAGTGAGGGAGGTGCTGATTGCACACGATGTTGACTGTAAGAGCTGTGCTCCTCCTCTGCGTCCAATCAAAGTGCTGCTATGGTTCAATGGGCACACGGCACATTCTAGGCACACAAAGGCACCTAGGTACGCAAACTAGCCTTTCCTGAGGCTGCCTTTGTTACAACAAGCTTGTGGCTCCCTGAGATGGAGGGCCACTCATGAAGCCCCCTCACTAGCCTAGGTTGCCCCTCACCTATAAGCCAGCAACAGGGAATAACTGGGATATAGAAACACTATGGGCCATGCCACCCCTCCCCTTGCTTTTCTCAGGAGCAACCACATGTATTCTATGCTGGAAGCTGCTGCAGAAGGGGATGGGGTGGTTGCACACAGTCAGTACCTGCTGACCACTCCTTACACCGGGGCAGTTCCCCAGGGGTTCCAGATGTGGATGGATATAACCATATATTGCTGGAGCCAATGTCAAGTGGCCACAGGGCAGCCCTTAGTTTGGTCCTGTTGGCTAGGCTCCTCTCTCCACTGTTGTTTAATTCCAAGGATTGAGAGCATGGCTGCTCTTGTGTTTAAAGTTGCTGTGAGTGAAAGGAGCATCAGATGCCAAATCCTCTGTTTACCATCCAGAGTTCATCAGCTCCTATTTGCTTACTAAGCTCTGACCTGCTGCCGGGCGTGGGCCTGCACCTTCCTCTTTGGCTTTTTTCAAGTTCTAGTGTGGGATGGAGTAGTATGTGCACAACCACGTGACTGGAAGGTGTGTCTCCCATGTGGCTCATGAACAGAAGCAGCTTCCTGCAAGGTGTTGGTTGTCTTCAGTCCATGCAAGACTATGGGATTGAGAGCATCCTGACCCAACCTGAAGGTAGAGCACTTAGAACCTAATGCGACACACCATCGTTATTTATCAGAGGGCTGGCGATGGAGAATCACAGATATATTGAATGACACCAGGATATTTTGGCTTGTTGCAAGTGAAGTGACCTACTGGGGCAGGTCTACACTGAAAATGGTGTCATGGTGCAGCTGCATGCCTCTGGCGCTTCTGTGAAGACACCAGTGGGCCAAGGGGAGAGCTGCTCCCATCCATGTAGTTAACCTACCTCCTTGTGAGGCAGTAGCTGTGTTGTTGGCAGAAGCTCTCTTCTGGTGTAACTGCATCATGCGGGCACGAGATCCTTCGCAACCCTGCGCAACAGTTGTACTGATGTAAGCTGGTTATAGACCTGGCCTAGGAAATAAAATGAACCTAAAATGTATTGAAATATCCAAAGTTTGACAACAAATAACCATTTTACAATCATTATGGTAATGGAAAATACTGAAATGTAATTTTTCCTTCTACGTTTTGCAGAAACGGTAGTAGTCTGGCAACACAGCAAGGCTGACTAACATTGTGCTAGCCTCCCCTCTCTTCTAATTGTCTCCTATCTATACACTAGCAACTAGCAACAACGTGCAGCACATTTGCTATGCCACGTGGCGGCTATAGTGACAGTCACCTGCTTGATGTCACCTGATGCATGTGTGTGAGGTGTGATTTATTTTCAGAGGTGGTCCACATTTAAAGAAAAATGGTGTTCAGTTATCTCGAAGTTTAAGAAATGCTACAATAGAGGACGTGGGTATTTGCTCATCTTCTAGTTACCTTGGCTGTCAAGAATGAGACAAAAAAAAAGCATTGTTTTCACTGGTAAAGCCGTGCCTCATTTGACCATTCTTATCTAGTGGTATGTATTGAAGATTTGGCAAGAGAGAAGAAACTGAAATGGAGCTAGAACATGTCATTTAATGTGAACGTTATAAATTGAACTGAGCAGTGTCTCGCATGTGTATTTGCTGAGTTAAATCTTGAAACATGGATCTATTAATAACATGGAGTTAGTGGAAACAATTTCCAAATTGTGTACAGCCAGAATTTACGCCAGCCTGCGTAGCAAGCACAAGGCAAAGAGACAACAGAGTGGAAGAAGATACGCTTGATCAGGCTATCAAATAGAATTCCTTGCAAGGGCTTGTTAATTAATACTGCTTGAGATGCTTGCTAAATGTTTTCAAAGCATGTGGATTTTGGGTGTCTATAGACTCTTAAGAGTCACTCAGTGACTCAGCTTGTCATACAACCTCTGAGGACAACTTCAATTTGGTCTCTTAACTTCCAGTTCAAAGTATTTGACCTGTAGTCCTAGGGCTGCATGGGAATGGTGGCACAGATGTGACACAAGGTTTTCTGATGGCAGTGGCTGAACTGAAATCAGTTGCCCCCTGATTTAGGTCTCCAGAGAGAACTAGAAACCGGTGAGCATAACCACTGCATTGGGGAGGGGGAGAGTTGTCTGTGCTAGGTTTTATTTCCTTTGATGTTTCTCATTGATACTGCCCTGGAGTGCAATTGTAAAGGACTCAGCAGCCAGTTTATGCCTAGGTCTCCATTATTGCAAAGTTCTAACCATTCAAAGCAGCAGCAGAAACTGCTGCACGGGTATGGCCCAGTCAGGACCACTTCTTCCCCTCAGAACACCTTCTGGCCCAAGAACTGGGCAGTGGAGACCCCTCCCCAACTAAGGTGACCATATCTCCCTATCCCAAATATGGGATGGGGGAAGGTGGGCAGCTCCATGGCTGCCAATGGCAGTCACCCTAGGGAACCTTTCTGGCTGCCTCCCCAGCTGCTCCATGAGGCGCAGGGAGTCCAGAACCAGGTGGCAGCCACCCTAGTGCGCTCATGGCTTCCCTGAGGTGTGAGGAGCTGGGAGCCAGGTGGCAGCTGTGCTGCTCCACCTGCGAGCTCTCCTGACTTATAGGGAGCCAGGTGGGAGCTGTGCTGGTGTGCTCCCACCTTCCCTGAGCTGTGGGGAGCCAGGCTCTAGGGGGCCACCTCCTATGCCCCAAACTACCTGTACAGCAAGGGCCTCTGCTGGCTCCCTCTCCAGAGCAGACAGGGAGCGAGTGCTCTCTGGCCAGCAGCTGCACTTGTGCTCAGCAGGGGACCTGAAAATGGAGGCAACTAGCCCCTTTGTTAAAATAAATTGGGATGCCTTTCTGGTGTCCAAGTATAGGGCTCTCCTGGCAGAAACGGGCAGCATGGTCACCTTGCCTCCTACCCTACCTCATGGTCTCTTCATCTTAGGTTGTCTGAACTTGTGCCCCAGTCCTCCTACCCTTTTTCCCCCTCCTCTCCCCTGTCCTGTCCCCTTTGTTTCTTTCTGCTTGGCTGAACCTCTCATAACTAAACCTCACAACCCCCAGACACTGAGGACCTAACCTGACTTTTGCTGCCACCACATTGTTCGTTCTCTGTGCATGTACATACACACAGCTCTTTGGGCAGGGGCCATCTTTGTTCTCTTCTGTGCAGCACCTAGCATAAGGGGCACCCTGGTCCACGACTTAGGGGTCTCAGGCATCGTAATACAAATAATACTACACCAAGATGGGTTTTCTGCAGGGACTGAACTCTGCATTTATGGCAGCCAAAGTATGAGCCTCACTCACCTCAGCTAAAGGATTAGACCAACTAGTCCAGAAGCAATTGGAGACTCCTTAACCCCTGTATGAGCCCTAGCCACCAGTGAGTGGGAAGGAAATGCATTTGTAAGCACAGTTACCCTAAGGCTAGGTCTATCCTAGCAGCTAGGGGTGTGACTCCCCTGCCTGTTGCAGGCAGTCATAGTAGCTCTCAGCAAGGGTGCCATTCCAAGACGGTGGGGGGTTGGGGGCAGTGGCTGTATGTCTCAGGAGGCTGCTTGCTCTTCATCCCATTTCCCTGAGCAGAGAGTGAGGGTAAAGTGCACAGCTTGAGTATTCCTCCTCTGCCCTCCCCACTTGCCAGCCAGGAATGAGAGGCATGCACACAAACTGGCTTCTTTCTCCTCTCTCCCTGACAGGGGAAGGGGCAAAGAGCAAGCGGTGTCCTGGTGTGCATGGCAGCTTCCCCTACTGCCCTCCCAAAATGGTGCCCTTGGCACTCCGTGAGCTAGGTGTGAGTCTAAGTAGCAGAGCAGTCGAGATGACTCACCTCAGCCAGGCTGCTTTTACTCCATGCTGAGTATACACCTAAGAACGTAAGAACAGCCATGCTGTGTCAGATCATAAGCCCAGCATCCTGTCTTCCGACAGCAGCCAATGCCAGGTGTCCCAGAGGGAATGAACAGAACAGGTAATCATTGAGTGATCAATTCCGTGTCACCCATTTCCAGCCTCTTGCAAACAGAGGCTAGGGACACCGTCCATGCCCATCCTGGGTAATAGCCATTGATGAACATATCCCCTGTGAATTTATCTTACAGTTTCCAGCACATTACTACTCAGCATGGCTTTTTTGTACTCATGCTAGATCCTCCTGCCCTAGAGTGAGGGTGTGTATCTGAGTAGGGCCATCACATCCCTAGCCTGTAGAATAGACGTACCCTGAGTGGACACGTCAGCCGTGCGAGGCTAGTGCTCCTAGCAGTTCTGTCAGCATAGATGGGCTTTGCAGATATTTTCCCTCTTCCCGTGTCCTAACAGGTATGCAATGGCTTCACTATGCAGCCTTCACAGCTGCTAAGGTTCTTCAGATGTGACTATATGTCGGTGGTGGATGAAATCCTCCCTCCTCACATGTCTGTGATGAACTTTACTGTCCTCATACAGGTAAGGTATTGGCAGTAGTAATGGCCTATGGGACAAGGTAAGTATACTGCTCTGGCCTGAGAACAGATTAAGTGGTCAAAGGGAGCATGACCCACATAAATAAAGTGTAGGGTTGCATGTGTCCCTGGCTCAGCTGCGACCAGTATTTCATGTCACCAGGTTAAAGCAAAGCCCGTTCTTGTCTGTGATAAGCCCGAAGCTCTGACCTGATGGGTTAGGTTAAAACCAAAGATGAATTCTTGATCCTTCTGTTAGCTAAATAAGGAGGTTTTAGAACTAGGGTAAGAGACAGCTTTGGTAACTTTGAAGGCTTTGCTAAATGACCTACAAGAACAGACTTAATAAAAGCTCTGGAAATTGACCCAATGACAATAGCTGTAATTGTGTTAGGGCTGGCCCAGAGTTTAAAACAGCCTTTCACAAGTGAGGCAAGCCAAGTGCTTAGGTTAGAAGTGCTTGGTCAAAGCATTGGGCTAATCTCATGTAAATCCACCAGAGCAAGCAAACTATTTTTTAAATTGATTTTCCACCTTATAAAACAATGTGGTCTTTTAGGTGAGATTACTGGCACAGCCGTGGAAAATTTCTCTCTCACACCAGGAGTCATAGTTTCCACAGGTGCTGGCAGAAGACAGGCTGTTCCTTTTTGTTATACATATGATGGCCATGTGTACATAATTGGAGAAAAAGATACACAACTACAGCTACATGAATAAGGTAGCTGGAGTTAATGTTTCTTAGGTCAAGTTTCTATGGCATCCCCACTGTGGGAGGCCAACAGGAGAAAATTTTCTGTCAACGTCCCTTATGCCTGGTGACCCAGTAGAGTACCAGGGCAAATGGACACCATCAGTGGTTGTTTTACAGGGGCCTTACTAGACCTGTTAAATCAACCCCTGGGAGATTGCTCTCAGAGCCTCCATCTCAAAGTGAAGACAAGTCCTAATTTAGAGCCTAGGTATCCTCATCAAATAAAGGTCTCATGCAGCTAGATGCTGTACAAACATCAGAGGCAGTTTCTACTCCCTGAAAAACTTGCAGTCTAAAAGGTAAGTCATCCAAGAGGTGGAAGAAAGAGAGACCGTAACAGTAGCCTCATTTTACAAACTGGGAACTAAGTTACTAATGGTATCTCTGTCAAGGATACCATGATATGGGGTTCATTACTGGTTGTACAAACCTTCCTGGTTCCCTGAGTATGGACTGTCTTTTATCCCCCATCATGGCAGCTTCCCTTCTATTTTTAGTGAGTGAGCTAGAATACTGTTAGAGCAGGCAGATGTGAGCTGCCATTTACACTGCTGGCTGCAGTGTACCAAAAACAATGGAGGCCTGATTGTCAAAGATTCTGGGGATGCGGAGATCCCAGAGTGGATGCTATTGGTCAAGGCTTGTTCCAGCATTTTGACCCAAAGACCGACTTTCCTACTATGCTCTTACGAAGCTAATACAAGCCAAGCCAAGTGTCTGCAAATCTGACGTTCCATGCCTCAACTTTAATACACAAGGCTGAAAAACGAAACTCAGTTTGAAGGCCAGCATAATGACTGATCATTAACAGTGTGTTTCTTCTCACCTTTTTATAAGGAAGAAAACAAGGCAACCCAAGAAAAAAAATGGGGCTAACACCTTTAGCCTGATCTGCAGGCCAAAGCCTAGGCACTAGTTATGTCTTCATAAAGTCTTTAAGTGGGGATATATACCTAGTCCTGGCTCTCTGTGCTTGGCTGAACGCCACCCTCAGAGTAAATAGCAATGCACAAAAAATTGCAGTTAAAGTATTAACTACATGAAAGGCCTTACAATAATCCTGATTATTTACTTAGCACTAGTTATCGGAAAACGTGCTTTATCTTGGTTAACAATTACCCCACTTACACCAGTGTGGGAACCACACCACCAGAGGTGCTAAACAGCATGCTCAAGACCTTCTCCTTTACCATGAATTGCTGATGGAATTACTTCCATTGAAAGGTTCTGTGAGTTATAAAAATGACTTATTTTTTCCACATGGCAAAAGAAAACATCTTTGTTCGCCCAGATTTTTCCTGACTCTTCTGTTTTTGAAATGCAAATGATGGAATATGACCTAAAAAGGAAGATTTTTGCAGCACAGTCATGGATGTAAATCAGATGTTTAAAAAGATGAACCTCCAGTCATGGTGATTAAACAACAAATTAGAATGATCAGATAAAGCAAAAGTGAAAGAAATTGCTTTCCTATGGTGCAAGTTTAATTAATGAGGTTAAGAATGTGATCTTTTTGGTCGGCATATGAACATGCTAGATACAATGGTGCAAATGCAAAATTATGAAGTGCTGCCATGGGCAAGAACCTTAAAGGTCTCCTTGGGAAGTCATGAAATCTCCCAGAAGAAGCAATTTCTCAGTACTTAATGTTAGTTTCAGGATTTAATTCAGATAATCCCAACATGAAACATCTCATGTAGGAGGCTGTGGCAAATTTGAATTGTGATAGAATCAGAAACAAAGGTGAACTGAAGAGGTGAATAATCTGTGACCTTGTTTTTGACCCATTTTATAAGGAACACCTGGAAGACTGATGTTTTGTTTTTAATTTAATGAATTTGAGTATTTACTGTCGGGCTTGTCTTCTCTAGCAAATCACATTGATTTAGAACATGCCCCACCCTTATTTCTGCCGATGGAAAGGAAAGAGAGGGGTTCAGTGGCAACCCATTGACACAAAACTCCTTTTCTAGCTAAGAGTGTGAGAATACACCAAAATAGCTGAACTATTGGGTTCAATTTTGCTCAAATGCCTGGCAAATTTATTACAACCTCGTACAAGCCTACGGTGCTCCAAAATCCTGGGAGAATTTGGCTCATTGTTTTTAGTCATCCCCATTTCAGCTAAGAAGATTACCAGCTAGGCCTGCTGATAAGAATTCTGGGTCCTTGGGCAGAACAATCAATGAGCTCCCTCTCTTCTGCCCTTGAACAGAGCCACAAGGCTCCCTCTCCCCGCCCCAGGGAAACCCCAATAGCTGTCCCTCTAACAGAAGTCAGTTTGTAGCTGTTTCTTGTTTTTCTGCAGCTTCCTTATCTCTTTATTTTCCAGACCACATTCTAGGTGTCCCTGGCCATGGAGGCACCTACTAAATATACTAGGACATAGTATTCATACATCCTTTCTTTCTGACAGATTTTCTGTGTGTATCAAGAGCAGAGTTCAGTTATTGCAAAGTGTTATGGAACATGCCTTAGCATGTGCAAGCAAGAGCGACCAGTATTCTGAGAAAAGCCTAATACATACCCTTGTTCATACAGCTTTCCATTACTATCTCTAACCTTCATACATGATAGGGTACACACAGTGTTAACATTGTGCATGTAATATATAATAGTGTGCTGTGCCGCATTCATAGCAAACATATATATTGGCTATCAGGTCCATGTCACAATAGACAGGAGTCCACTTTGCTGAGACCACACATTACATCTTTTTGTAGAAGGACTGAGTTTGGTTCAGTGGCCATAACTCAGAAAAGGGAGCCTAAGGCAGTGGGAGGGCCCAGTCTCAAGAACAGATTATTGCCTCACTTATTGACCCAGCCCTACCAAATTCACTGTTCGTTCTGGTTAATTTCACAGTCCTAGGATTTTAAAAACTGTAAATTTAATGCTTTCAGATATTGAACTCGGGACTTTCACAGTGTTGTAATGGAGGGGTCTTGACCCAGAAAAGGAGTTTTGTGTCAGAGGGGTCACAGGGTTATTGTATAGTAGTTGGGGTACTACTACAATTACTTCTGTGCAGCTGCTGACGGCAGCTTTGCCTTTAGAGCTGGGCAGCTGGAGAGCAGCAGATGCTGGCCAGGAACACAGCTCTGAAGGCAGACTTCCTGCCAGCAGCAGCACAGAAGTAAGGATAGCATGATATGGTGTAGCTACCCTTACTTTTGCCCTACTGCATTCACAGCTGGTTGCTTGGCCAACAGCCTCTGACTCTGGATGCCAAACTCTGAAGGCAGTGCAGAAGTAAGGGTGGCAATACTATGACCTCTCCTCCAAAGTAAGCTTGCAATCCCCCTGCAATGCCCTTTTTGGTCAGGACCCCCAGTTTGAGAAACACAGGTCTCTCCTGTGAAATCTGCAGGAGAGAGTGTAAAATCATCATCAAATTTAATAAGGGGAGGTCTGTGATTTTGGTAGGGCCTTCTTATAAGCATACTGAAGAGGATAGAGTTCTAGTGTACATCACAGCATGTGTTGTTTGTTATTGTTTTAGTCATGTTAACTTACTTCAGTCTGTCAAGGGACCAACACAAATGCCCCAGGGAGCTTGTAAAACATCCACAAAGTGTGGATGGTTAATGCAGCAAGGGGTTTTACCCTACAAGATGATTAGAACCTCATATTAAAATGTAGAGAACAACTGATTTTTAAAGTATGGAAACCAGTTGTTCAGACTGAAAGTTGAATAGTTAAAAAATCCTAACAAAATAAATGTTTTTTATCTGTTCCAAATTTTACCTCCAGGGCCCTGTGATACCTTTTAGCACAGCCCTGTGTCCTGTGTAGTCCAGGGGATTCCACTTGAATTCAGGGAGCTGTGTTGATCCCTCAGCAGTGGCTATTTTACACATTGGTCACAGCACTTAAACAGAGGAGTTAAAGTATTTTATATTTTTAGCTTTCTGAAAGGTTGCAATATAATACTATTTTTATTTCTTAGAATTCAAAACTCTGACTCATAGGAACAGCCATACTGGGTCAGACCAAAGGTCCATTTAGCCCAGCAGTCTGTCTTCCAACAGTGGCCAATTTCAGATGCCCCGAAGGGAACGAACATAACGTAATCGTCAAGTGATCCCTCTTCTGTCATCTCTTTCCAGCACCTGACAAACAGAATCTAGGGACGTAATTCCTATTGATAAGTATCGATAGCTAATAAGTATTGATAGACATAACCACCATGAATTTATCTAGTTCTTTTTTGAACTCTTATAAAGTCCTGATCTTCACAACATCTTCTGGAAAGGAGTTCCACAGGTTGACTGTGTGCTTTGTGATGGAAAAACTTCCTTTTATTTGTTTTTAAACCTGTTACATATTAATTTATTTGGGTGACCCCTAGTTCTTATGTTATGGGAACAAGTAAATAACTTTCCCTTGTTCAGTTTCTCCATATGTCGTAATTTATAGACCTCTATCATATTCTACTTAGTCTCCTCTTTCCTAAAATGAAAAGTAAGTCTTTTTAATCTCTGTTCATATGGCACTTGTTCCAAACCCCCTACTCCTGTTTTTAGTCTTTTTCTGAACCTTTTCCAATGCCAAGATATCTTTTTTTGAGATGAGGTGCCCATATCTGTACACAGTATTCAAGGTGTGTGCGCGCGTGCGCTCGTGTATATATATAATCTATGTGGGTGAATATATATATAATCTATGTGGGTGATTTATATACAGACAATAAAATATTCTTCGTCTTATTCCCTTTTTAATGATTCCTGACATTTAGTTTGCTTTTCCGACTGCTACAGCACACTGAACATAAGAACATAAGAATGGCCGTACTGGGTCAGACCAAAGGTCCATCCAGCCCAGCATCCCAGCTGCCGACGGTGGCCAATGCCAGGTGCCCCAGAGAAGGAGAACAGAAGACAATGATCAAGTGATTTATCTCCTGCCATCCAGCTCCTGCCATTGTTCTGAGGGCTAGGGCACCATACTTTATCCCTGGCTAATAGCCATTTATGGACCTAACCTGCAAAAATTTATCAAGCTCTTTTTTAAACCCTAATAGAGTCCTGGCCTTCACAGCCTCCTTGGGCAAGGAGTTCCACAGGTTGACTGTGCGCTGTGTGAAGAAAAATTTCCTTTTGTTAGTTTTGAACCTACTACCCATCAATTTCATTTGGTGTCCCCTAGTTCTTGTATTAGGGGAAAAGGTAAATAATTTTTCTATATTCACTTTCTCCACACCATTCATGATTTTATATACCTCTATCATATCGCCCCTCAATCGCCTCTTTTCCAAACTGAAAAGTCCCAGTCTCTCTAGCCTCTCCCCATATGGGACCCGTTCCAAGCCCCTAATCATCTTAGTCGCCCTTTTCTGAACCTTTTCTAATGCCAATATATCTTTTTTGAGGTGAGGAGACCACATCTGCACGCAGTACTCGAGATGTGGGCGTACCATAGTTTTATATAGGGGAAGTATGATATCTTTTGTCTTATTATCGATCCCTTTTTTAATAATTCGTAACATCCTATTTGCCTTACTAACTGCCGCTGCACACTGCGTGGATGTCTTCAGAGAACTATCCACTATAACTCCAAGATCCCTTTCCTGATCTGTCGTAGCTAAATTTGACCCCATCATGTAGTACGTGTAATTTGGGTTATTTTTTCCTACATGCATTACCTTACACTTACCCACATTAAATTTCATTTGCCATTTTGCTGCCCAATCACTCAGTTTGCTGAGATCTCTTTGTAGTTCTTCACAATCTGTTTTGGTTTTGACTGTCCTGAACAACTTGGTGTCATCTGCAAACTTTGCCACCTCACTGCTTATCTCATTTTCTAGATCATTGATGAACAAGTTGAACAGGATCGGTCCCAGGACTGGCCCCTGGGGAACACCACTAGTTACCCTCCTCCATTGTGAAAATTTACCATTTATTCCCACCCTTTGTTTTCTGTCTTTTAACCAATTCCTGATCCATGAAAGGATCTTTCCTCCTATCCCATGACCACCTAATTTACATAAAAGCCTTTGGTGTGGGACCGTGTCAAAGGCTTTCTGGAAATCTAGGTATATTATGTCCACTGGGTGCCCCTTGTCCACATGTTTATTAACCCCTTCAAAGAATTCTAATAGATTAGTTAGACACGACTTCCCTCTGCAGAAACCATGCTGACTTTTGCCCAACAATTCGTGCTCTTCTACGTGCCTTGCAATTTTATTCTTTACTAGTGTTTCTACTAATTTGCCTGGTACTGATGTTAAACTTATCGGTCTATAATTGCCAGGGTCTCCTCTAGAGCCTTTTTTAAATATTGGCGTTATATTGGCCGTCTTCCAGTCATTTGGTACCAAAGTGGATTTAAAGGATAGGTTACAAACCACTGTTAATAACTCCGCAATTTCACATTTGAGTTCTTTCAGAACCCTTGGGTGAATACCGTCTGGTCCTGGAGACTTGTTACTATTCAGCTTATCAATTAACTCCAAAACCTCCTCTAATGTCACTTCAATCTGAGTGAGTTCCTCAGATTTGTCACCTAAAAAGGCTGGCTCAGATTTAGGAACCTCTGTAACATCCTCAGCCGTGAAGACTGAAGCAAAGAAATCATTTAATCGCTCCGCAATGGCACTGTCTTCCTTGATCGCTCCTTTTATATCTTTATCGTCCAAGGGCCCCACTGCTTTTTTAGCGGGCTTCCTGCTTCTAATGTATTTAAAAAACATTTTACTATCGTTTTTTGAATTTTTGGCTAGCTGTTCCTCAAAATCTTTTTTAGCTTTTCTTACTACATTATGACACTTAATTTGGGAGTGTTTATGTTCCTTTCTATTTTCCTCACTAGGATTTGACTTCCACTTTTTAAAAGCTGCCCTTTTCTCTCTCACTGCCTTTTTAACATGGCTGTTTAGCCATGGTGGTTCTTTGTTAGGTCTCTTACTGTGTTTTTTTATTTGGGGTATACATTTGAGTTGGGCCTCTAGTATGGTGTCTTTAAACAGTTTCCATGCAGCTTCCAGGGATTTTAGTTTAATTACGCTACCTTTTAGTTTCTGTTTAACTAGCTTCCTCATTTTAGTGTAATTCCCCTTTTTGAAATTAAATGCCAGAGTGTTTGACCACTGCGGTGTTCTTCCCAACACAGGAATATTAAAAGTTATTATATTGTGGTCACTATTTCCAAGCGGTCCAGTAACAGTTACCTCTTGGACCAGATCCTGCATTCCAGTCAAGACTAGATCGAGAATTGACTCTCCCCTTGTGGGTTCCTGTACTAGCTGCTCCAAGAAGCAGTCATTTAAGGCATCAAGAAATTTAATCTCTGAATCCCGTCCTGAGGTGACATGCACCCAATCAATGTGGGGATAATTGAAATCTCCTATTATTACCGTGTTTTTTATTTTGATAGCCTCTCTAATCTCCCTTAACATTTCAGCATCACTATCACTGTCCTGGTTAGGTGGTCGGTAATATATTCCTAATGCCATATTCATATTAGAGGAATGAATTGTTATCCATAATGATTCTATGGAACATTTTGATTCCTTTAGGATTTTTGCTTCATTTGATTCTATATTATCCTTCACATATAGTACCACTCCGCCGCCCGCACGACCTGTTCTGTCTTTCCGATATAATTTATATCCCGGTATGATAGTGTCCCACTGATTGTCCTCCTTCCACCATGTTTCTGAGATGCCTATTATGTCAACTTCCTCCTTTGATATGAGGTACTCCAGTTCACCCATCTTGTTAGACAGACTCCTAGCATTAGTGTAAAAGCACGTTAAAAAACTACCACTATTTATATGTCCGCCTTTCACAGACGCGTTGGATTTTTTTATATGCAATTGTTTCACATCTGATCTTGCCCATATATTATTTCCCACGTTCCCTATCTGACTAACTTCTAGGGAATCCCTATCTCTGGAGCCTCGTGTAAGAGAAGTCTCCGTCCGATCCAGGTGCTCCCCCGCACCAATCGGCTTTCCCCCACCTCTTAGTTTAAAAACTGCTCTACGACCTTTTTAATGTTCAATGCCAGCAGTCTGGATCCACCTTGATTTAGGTGGAGGCCATCATTCCTGTATAGGCTCCCCCTACCCCAAAAGTGTCCCCAGTTCCTAATAAATCTTTTCAGTTTGGAAAAGAGGCGATTGAGGGGCAATATGATAGAGGTATATAAAATCATGAATGGTGTGGAGAAAGTGAATATAGAAAAATTATTTACCTTTTCCCCTAATACAAGAACTAGGGGACACCAAATGAAATTGATGGGTAGTAGGTTCAAAACTAACAAAAGGAAATTTTTCTTCACACAGCGCACAGTCAACCTGTGGAACTCCTTGCCCGAGGAGGCTGTGAAGGCCAGGACTCTATTAGGGTTTAAAAAAGAGCTTGATAAATTTTTGCAGGTTAGGTCCATAAATGGCTATTAGCCAGGGATAAAGTATGGTGCCCTAGCCTTCAGAACAATGGCAGGAGCTGGATGGCAGGAGATAAATCACTTGATCATTGTCTTCTGTTCTCCTTCTCTGGGGCACCTGGCATTGGCCACCGTCGGCAGCTGGGATGCTGGGCTGGATGGACCTTTGGTCTGACCCAGTATGGCCATTCTTATGTTCTTATAAATCTAAACCCCTGTTCCCTACACCATCGTCTCATCCACGCATTGAGACTCTGAAGTTCTGCCTGTCTATCTGGCCCTGCGCGTGGAACTGGAAGCATTTCAGAGAATGCCACCATAGATGTTCTGGATTTCAGTCTCTTTCCTAGTAACCTAAATTTGGCCTCCAGAACATCTCTTCTACCCTTCCCTATGTCATTGGTACCAACATGTACCACGACGACCGCCTCCTCCCCAGCACTGCCCATAAGTCTGTCTAGATGCCTCGAGAGATCCGCAACCTTCGCACCAGGCAGGCAAGTCACCATACGGTTCTCCCGGTCATCACAAATCCAACTATCTATATTTCTAATGATCAAATCCCCCACTACTAAAACCTGCTTCTTCCTAACAGCTGGTGCTCCCTCCCCCGGAGAAGCATCCTCGGCACGAGAGGATACAACATCACCCTCTGGAAGGAGGGTCCCAACTATGGGATGGTTTCCCTCTGCTCCCATTGACTGCTCTCCTTCCCTGAGCCTTTCATCCTCCGTAACAGCATCAGGACTGTCAGATTGGAGGTGGGACAGCCCTACTATGTCCCGGAAAGTCTCATCAACAAACACCTCTGCCTTCCTTAGCTCCTCCAGTTCAGCCACCCTGGCCTCCAAAGCACGCACTCGGTCTCTGAGGGCCAGGAACTCCTTGCATCGAGCGCACACATACGCCACCCACCCACAGGGTAGGTAGTCATACATACTGCACTCGACACAATAAACAGGATAGCCCCCACTCTGCTGCTGGGCTTCTGCCTCCATTTCCTACTCTAATTATATATGAGGGTTAATTAAATGTTTCAGATAGAGGTTGTTATAAAGGATTTAAGTTTAAGGGCAATAGAAGTCACTGGCTCCCTCTAAACTCCCCTCTCAAAACTCCCTCCTGTTAGCACGCACCCCGGTCGCAAAGCTCCCTGGTCGCTTACTAGTGGGGTTTAAGTGCTCGGCCTCCCTGATAGCTCCTCCCTCTGCCTACAGCTCAGCCAATCAGCACACGGTCTTTCAATTCAAACCTAATCAAGACTCACAGCTTCCAACTGCCTGCCTGAGCACACGGCCTTTCAAACAAACACTCAGCTCAGCACTCCAAACGCCAAACAAACAAACAAACAAACACACACAAGCCCAAAACCCCCAAATATAAGCAGCCACTTACCCCAAGGTGCTTTAGTTTGCTCCTTCCTTCTCCTCCTCCAGGAGAGCCTCTCAAAACTCCCTCCTGTTAGCACTGAGTGGATGTTTTCAGAGAACTATCTACAGTGACTCCAAGATCTCTCTCTTTAGTGATTAATTAGTCCCCATCATTTTGTATGTACAATTGGGATTATTTTTTCCAATGTGCATTACTTTGCATTTATCAAAATTAAAATTAATTTGCCATTTTGTGAGAATCTCTTCAGTCTGCTTTTGTTCTTAACTCTCTTGAGCATGTCCCTGTTTACCTCTTTCTCCAAATAATTTATAAATGTATTGAATAGGATTGGTTCCAATACAGACCCTTAGGGAACACCACTCACTGAAAGCTGTCCATTTATTCCCACTCTAACCACATTTGATAGTTCTGCAATTTCACATTTGAGTTCTTTCAGAACTCTTGGGTGAAAGCCATCTAATCATTGTGACTTGCTATTGTTAAATATATCAATTTGTTCAAAACCTCCTGTAAAGATACCTCAATCTTGGTCAGTTCCTCTGATTTGTCATTTAAAAAGAATGGCTCAGGTTTGGGAATCTTCCTAACATCCTCAGCCGTGAAGATCAAAGTCGGGGTTTATTTAATTTCTCTGAAATGACCTTATTGTCTTTGAGCGCTCCTTTAACATCTCAGTCATCTTGGTAGCCCCACTGGTTGTTTAACCCACAACCCTGAAAAAATAGAAAGAGAAAGTAGGCTGCTCCCTAGCCAGAGAGGCATAACTCATCTCACCTTTTTTGAGGCTGGGTCTTTGCAGGCTAAGCACGCAAGAGCCTTATTGTAGGGAAGCAAGCAGAGCCCTTTAAACCTGCAAATAGGACTAAGAAATTCCTTAATTTTAAAGTAACAGTTGTCAATATAAAACAGTCTTCACTTTGCAGACTGCAAAGGCCTGGTCCTTTTGTTCATTCAGCATCCCACTGACTTGAAAGGTGCTAAGCAGGAAGGGATCTCTTTATAGGACTGGGGCCAAATTTAACAGACTGCCACTGCCCCACTGCATTTACAATCTGCTCAGAGTCAAGAAAGAAAGAACACAAGGGTGGAGAACTTAGGGGAGGGAAGACAGGGTCCTAAAACTCAGTTATATTGTTGCTTAGGACCTGAGCCTGAAACATTTCTCCATATGCTTAACTTCACTATTGTGAGCAGTTCCACTGAAACCAATCTGGAAATGTTTGAAGAATGAGGGGCCTCAGGAATTTATGGGAGATCTACACTGAAGGGCAACATTGGCCTAAGCTATGTAACTCCAGCTATTTGAATAGCATAGTTGGAGTTGATGTATCATAGGTCACACGGGGTGTGTCTACACTTGCATTCCTCTTTCGAAAGAGGTATGCAAATGAGGTAAATCGAAAATGCAAATGAGGTGTAAATGTGCATATTTGGCACCATTTGCATATTCTAATTTTGAAAGAGCTTCTTTTGAAAGACGAAAGCCAGTGTAGACACTGCTCTTTTGAAAGTAAACCCATCTTTGAAAGAATCCTTCTTCCCTTTATTTAATGGGAAGAATAATTCTATTGAAGATGGGGTTTACTTTTGAAAGAACAGCATCTACACTGGCTTCCTTCTTTCGAAAGATGGTCTTTCAAAATTAGAATATGCAAACAAGGTGCCAAATATGCAAATTTACACCTTATTTGCATTTCCAATTTACCTCATTTGTATGCCTCTTTCGAAAGAGGAATGTAAATGTAGACACACTCACAGTGTGGGGTTTCCACTGTGTGGAGCAGAGGGGGTTGATGTAAGAAACTCTTTCATCAACTTTCCTTCCCCTTGTTCTGGTGGTGTACCAGAGTGGTTGATTCAGTGGTCGATCTAGACCTACTAAATTGACCCCAGGGATCAATCACCAAAAGGCTGATTTCCCGTTATATATAGACTTGCCCTTAGACAGTATTTGTGTTCTGTGTTCATACAGAGCCTAGCAATGGGAACTGGGCCATGAGAATACACATAATAAGATATGTTGTTTTTGAGAGGCTGGCTGGGAATTTAACTTTTCAAAACATGCCATTAATTTTGCTCCACATAACCCAGTTTTTCCACCATTAACGTCCGTGCTTCAATTGCAAACACTACAGTGGAATGTTTACTCGTTACAGAAAAACCCAAAATAATCTACCTGTTTCTACTGGAATTCATTCACAGCCTTTCAGGGAAAGATTTCTATCTCTCCCCTATCATTTTGGGGGTGGGGACCTGAGTTTGGGGTGAAGGAGCCATTTTAAAATGCATTTAATTATCCCACATATAAACTTTTTCCACCCCAAAATGCTGCTGCCCCCTTTCATGTTGTTATGACATAGCAGTACAGCAGCTTTTTCTCCCTTTGGTAGGACCGAATGTAATTCATTGCTCACTTCAGTCCATGAAGGGCAGTGGAGCAGGGTAGAACATGGATAGCCTAAGGTACATTCCTGTTCATTGTTATTTAATCTGGACATTTTGTTCTCATTGCTTTCAAAACATGAACTATGTCATCTTAAGTGCTACTGGCTTTACCAGGGTACCTGACAGATTTTATTTGTGACTGTAACAAGTTCTGGCCTGGAAAGGACATATTTTTGGAGAGGGTGGGTAAGTAGTTCTTTGTGCCGTAAGCTATGGAAGAGCTATAAAAAGCAAGGCATGGTGCATTGCTCATACAACGTCATGAACTTTGGGTAACCAGGTTTGTCTAGACCTTCCTGTCCAGGTCTAGCCAGGAGGGTAGCCTCCCCTTCCGGCCTTCATAAAAAGTTGCTTATTAGCTACTTTGTTGTCAAATTGGTGTCACCTATTCACTTCCCCATCTATCTGCCCCACCACCATCGCCAAGACAAGACTTGGGAAAGTTGTAATGTGTGTACAGTTCAAGGAAAGCCTCATGCTAGAGTTCAAAAGGAACTTGTATCTCTTGAAAAGCATCTAATCTCTGAGCTTGATGCAAAGTCCATAGAAATCAGTGGGGGCCATCACACAAGGCCGGAGTAATTCTCTTGACCTCATGGGGGGACATATTCCTGGTTCTGCAAAACTTAGGGAGTTAAAGCAGAAGTGGAGTATGCCTGTCAAGATCTTGCCTTCAATAGCAAAGCTGGCGATTAGCTCCTCAACTGTTGTCAATGACAGATTGTTAAGGCAACTTTATGGGGACTACAGGTAGATTCTCAAAGAAAAGAGTCTCTTCCAGCTTTTGCTGAAGTCTGATGCAAGTTAAACTTATCGTTGGCTTGGAAGGTTTTGTGTCACTGGTTAGAAATGGTTGGAACATTCGGATGCAGTATATTTTCATTGGAAAATGCTGATTCAGTGGAATTAAAACGTTCCAGGAGGAATAATTTCCATGACAACCCACTTGTCATGCTGCTGGGGAGCCTGGATTTCCAGGCTCTCACTGGCTGGACTGCTGAGGAGCTAGGGCCATGTCTGCGGCTCCCCATGACAACCACAGGTGACCTGGTGGGTGAAGGGATAGCTCCCTACATTGTCTGTCTGCTGTGCTCCCTTGCCGCTAGTTCCATGGCTAGCCAGCTCCCTGGCCTACCTGTCTAATGTGTAGGTAGGTTGCCCAGGGAGCCAGCCTAGAAATTTTTAGAAAAATTCTCTTTTGGTTTTTCTGATTTTTTTTTTTTTCCATTTCTGACTTTTCTGTCTGAATTACAATGGGACTGGTTTTGGAAATGTGAAATTCTGGCAGATGGAAATTTGCCTATGTCTAATCTTGCTCTGTGTACTAGAGGGGAACATGGGCATTGATCATATTAAAGAGCAATAACTATGGAAAGTACCTATGGGAACCTCATTTCCATAATATCCAAGTGCCTCACTTGAGCAGTTCTCACAGCCCCCTGTGAGGAGGGGAAGTGCTGCAGCCTCATTGTAAAGATGGAAACTTGAGAGCTGGTGAGGTTAAGTGACTTGTCCAACTTCACCCTGAGATATGAGGAGGAGCAGCAACTTAAACCATGTCCCCATACAGTGCCCTAACTACAATGGCAGCTTTTCTAACACTGTTCTCACAGCCTCATTTCCATGGGTATGTGCCTAACCCGAGACAGCTGCTGATACATCCCTTTCTCCCCTTAAATACACAGCTATTATTTATACCATTATATGTACTGTAACGAGATGAGAGACAAGTGGGTGAGGTAATATCTTTCATTGGCCTGTGGTTGCAAGAGACAAGCTTTTGAGCTCTCCTTCAGGTCTGGCCAATGTAGCCAGAGTGTCAGAGCTAAGCACAAAATGGAGCAGATTGGTTTGCATAAGGAGGTCATGCACCTTTCACAGGGAAAAGGCCTGTACCACTGGGCCAGTCCTGGGTGGGGTAGAGGGGAAAAGGAAAGAAAAGTAATTTCATGTATAAGCAGAAGAGACATTTTCAAAGTGCCCGTGATCAGGCTGTGACTTCATCGCTCTGAACATAAGAATATAAGAATGACCATGCTGGGTCAGATCAAAGACCCATCTAGCCCAGTACCCTGTCTTCCAACAGAGGCCAACGCCTGATGCCCCAGAGGGAGTGAACAGAACCAAAGCAATCCCTTTCCTGACATCTGTTTCCAGTCTCTGACAAAGAGAGGATAGGAACTCCTAATATCCATTGGTAGTCCTAAGCTCCAGGAATTTCTCTAGTTTTTTTTTTTCTTTTTTTGAATCCCGTTAATGTCTTGGTCTTCACAAGCCCCTCTGACAGGGAGTTCCACAGGCCTACTGTGCTTTGTGTGATGAAAAACTTTCTTTTGTCCATTTTAAATCTGCGACACATTAATTTCATTTAGTGACCCCCTAGTTCTTTTGTTAAGGGAACAAGTAAATAACTTTTCCTTATTCACGTTTTCCACACCAGTAATGATTCTATATACCGCTCTCATAGTCCCCCTTAGTCTCTTTTTTAAGATGAAAAGTCCCAGGCTTTTTAATCTTTCTTCATATGTCACCCGTTCCAAACCTCTAAACATTCAGTTGCCCTTTTCTGAACCTTCTCCATGCCAATATATCTTTTTTGAAATGAGGCAACCACAGCTGTATGCAATATTCAAGATGGGAGTTTGCCAGAGGTTTGTATAGAGGCAATAAGATATTCCCTGTCTTATTCTCTATCCTGCTTTTAATGATTCTTAGCATTTGGTTTGCCTTTTTTGACTGCTGCAGCACACTGAGTGCTTACAATGAGCAAAACGGATTGTACAGTCCTGCCTGATCCTATACTGGGCTCACTTGTTGCTGTGGACAGGGTAGGGCTGGTGGTAGACTTCACTGGGTTCTGTGCAGTGTGTGGGAGGGGGCCTTGTCTCTGGGCACCCTAATGGGGCTGGGACTCAGGCAGAAGGATTAGTGGCTAGGGCAGCCAGCCTTCTGTGCCACCTGGACTGCACCCCACAGGATTTGTGTGGTGAGTTAGAGGGCCTGGGGCTCTGTCTGCCACAGTAACAGCAGCCCTCAGCTACAGGCCCCTTTAAATCACCATGCCTCAGGGCAACTGCCCCCTTTGCCCCTCCTTTCAGCAGCCCTGGGGCAGGGCCCCATTTGGCTCCTGAGTGCAGTCAAGAGAGGTATTGCACTTGTATAAATCAGAATGGTTCCTGGTTTCCCATGGGCACATGCAGAGCATGGTGGCTCTTGCTACATCTCTGGGGCTTGCTCCCCTGTGTAAGGGTGCTAGTCCTGGCTCTGTGTTTTGTTCCCCAGAGCTTTGCAGTCAGATTTGGCCTGTCTCCTGCATGGATACTCTGGGGAGGGACTCCCATGTGCTGTCCTCTTATAGCGCATCTTCACAGGGGCTAGCTGCCATGTGAATCTTCAAGTTGCCTTACCATATATCTGGGGGAACAAGCTACTACCATTGCTCAGTGCAGGGTTAAGCAGAGACACTGTGACAAATCCACGTACCACCAGAGTGTATCTGCCTAGGATTGATTTCTCATAGACTCATGGTGTGGGGCAAACCTTAGCATCCTTTGGTGTTTGGCTGAATAAGGGCTCAGTACAGCTTTGTCCCTCTGGTTTATGAAGGTGATGGCACTCACCATGTTAAGAGACAGGAGGAACAGAACCTGTTTACTGCTAGTTGATTTAGCCTCATGAATTTGGAAAGAGCTGACCCAGTTCCGAAGGAAAGCTATGAAAAATCACGATTTGATAGGATACTATTGGCTAATTGCTGCTTCATCTTCTAACACAAGTTATGGCAAGGTGGTCATATGCTTAGTCATATGAAATGTCACGTCAAAGGCCCATAGACTACAGCTCTGGGTGGGGAGTGGGCATGGGGGAGGAGGCAGCCACCCTTGCAGAGCTGCACAGGAGCTAGCCATGTTTCTGTGCTTGCAATAGACCTGATGGAGTTCTCGGGTGAATAGTCTGAGCACTGAAAAGGCTGTTTTTGATCAGCCTGAAGCTATTCACATTTGACAAAGCTTTGCTGAATAGTCTTGGCCAAGATTCATGTTTGCAGGACTCGGGTACCTTTTGCACAGCAATGCCCTCCCCAAAAGTCTTTGGGGACTCAGATCAGTGCACCTTCTAAGCTAAGCACTTGGGCAGCAGCCCAGGAGAGGTTCATCTGCAGCCTAGCTAATTAGTAGAGCACCCACAGTGTCCGCCACTGGCAGCATGCGTTTCAAATGGTGGTGCACATCCATACATGCCTTGGTGCATGTAACAAAATTTATTCTGTACGTAGATGGAAAAAATTAGAGTCAACAGTGGTCTGGACACTCACCCATAATACAGGGGATCTGGAATCACCTCCCCCCACCCCGTCCTCTGCCTCATGTGGAGAAGGGATTTGTACTTCAGTCTCCTAAATTTCAGAAGGAAGCTCACGATCTTGCCACAGCCTGATGAACTGTTATAATGAATGACTATGACTAGTCAATGTGTCAGGCGGAGTCAGCTCAGGGTCTTCCATCTTCCACAAGAGCACTGTAACCATTAGGCTAAAGGTCATAAAGGAATCTACTGCCATTCCCTGAATGTTTTTTTTGTCTTGGTCAAATGAAACAACCCCCATCCCCAAAGTTAATACCATATTGAATTGTCTTTGTTCATTTATTCTGGCAGGGGACGTTTAGTGATAATTAAAGAGTTGTGGTATGTGCAAAAGTTGTAATAATCTGACCCCTGTAAGAGCAACGAAACTATTTCTATGGTTTCTATTCCCCTCTCCCCCACCCCAGTCTAATTTGGCATGTCTTGATTGTGATGTAATTGATGCTATTATACCTCACCAGCTGATAAGCACTTGCCAGTATTCAGAACCTTCCATTCCCACACATTACAAGCTCTTGTCATTTCCCACACTGTCCTCTGAAGCAGTTTTTAATCTTGAAGGACAATGGCAGGGGAGGAGCAAGTGTTACCTGCTGATTTCAATCGACTAGCCTCCTTTGGTACAATGACAGACTTGGGAGATAAAGGAATAGAGCAGACACAGTATATCTGGATCACTGACAGGCATTGAGTTTAAGGCCACATACGGAAACACAAATACTGGATTAGTACCAAATACTTAAAGCATAGCAAAGCATGGATTAAAAATGGACTGTCAGAGCCCTCCAACAAGGAATGAATGGAGAACCCAGAGGCTGGACTGCTGAGATCCAGCAGTGGACTGGTTCCTTTCTGTACGGGGAGGAAACGCTGCCGACCCCTTCAAAGGTTTGCAGTGTTTGCTTCCCCCCCACCTACAAGCTAGTGTGTGGTAGATGGGGAAGTGGCAGGCATGAAAGCTGCAGGACCACATCCCACAAGCCTGCTTGACCCTTTTTTGTGATATCCATTCTCTATGGTCATGCTGTGCGTGCCTCGACAATCACACACATTCATGCACCTAAATGTAAATTAATGTTCAGTGGAGAAGGGCATAGAGCCCACAAAGTGCTTTAGGACTGGGAGGCCACAGTAAATTCATCTCAAAGCCAGCTGGTGATCCAGGCTTCATGGAACTAGGCAGATGTTTGTCTTCTTCAGCTGTTTCATGAGGGGAGGATTGGTGTTCAGGCGCCCCTGATACAAAATCTGTGGGGGATGGGGAGGTGGAAGGAACTACTCATGCCTCAAACTCAAAGCCAAAGGCCCAATGAGCCCTTCCAAGCTGACACCCAGAGTAGGTGAAACGCCTTGGAAAGCAGAAAGTCTGAGGCCAGGGCTCTGTTACAGAGTGTTGTTGGCATCACCGTGTCAGTTAGGTGCAGCAGGCCTGACAGCCACCACTGGCTTCAGAGCAAAATGGGATGGGGCCCTGGCTCAATGCCCAGAAGAAGCGGGGCCAAAGGAAGAGGGGGCAGGGCCAAGGGCAGTTGCCCTGAGCCGTGCTGGGCCCACTACAGCCGTGTGGACTGGTGGAGCAGCACTACAAAGGGCTGCCAAAGTAGCAGTGGTGGTGGTGACTGGAGCTCCAGTTCCCCTTGAAAGGCTGGGCGCAGGGCAACTGCCCTTTTGGCCATTCCCCATCTGTGGGCTTGGTTCGGTGTGATCCCTGGCTGACAGCTGTGTCGGTAGAAATCCCAGTGCAGACACAGCTGTACTGGCGAAGCTGACAGCTTTTATTGGTACAACTCATTTCTCTCGGAGGGATGGGGAGTTTTTACTATGCTGGTACAAAGCACAGTTGTGCTGATGTAGCTGTGTCCACAGGGTAAGCGCTTTGGTGATATAGTATAGTGGTATTCCACACCAGCAGTGCCGTAGTGTGGACATGTTCTTGGAATGACCAAGGGGTGATAGCCCATATGCTGTGTGATCTCACTGACGTACTCTTACAAACCGGACAATGGTATGTTTGAATGTATTTAGAGAAGGATCCTAGTTACAATTGGTTATGGTGCATCTCTACATGCTCCTGCTGTCCCTCGAATGAAGGTAATTAAAAGCCAGTGCCCCAGCGATCGGGGGGGCGAGCAACCAGGGGACCACAAACAGGGGAGTTTGCAGGCGGGAGACATAATATAATGGCCATGGTTCAGAAGGGTTGCATCATCAGAGCCAGGGCTGCTCCTGTCTCCTCCCCCTGCACCTGCATCCAGACAGACAACCTACTCAAGCATGCCTCTATCCAAATTCTATTTTGGATTTGCAGAGACTGTGGCCTGCCTTTACCACTCACAGAAAGCCAAACTCAGGGGGCCATCTAGTGTATAAAGTATCAGAGGGGTAGCCGTGTTAGTCTGGATCTGTAGCAGCAACGAAGGGTCCTGTGGGACCTTATAGACTAACGGAAAAGTTTAGAGCATGAGCTTGCGTGAGTTAACTCACTTCTTCAGATGCTCAGAGTTAACTCACGAAAGCTCATGCTCTAAACTTTTCTGTTAGTCTATAAGGTGCCACAGGACCCTTAGTTGCTGCTAGTGTATAAAGTGCCTGCTGGTGGACTCTCTCAGAAAGCAGGTGGGAGATCTACAGGAGGCAGTGTTGAGGCTGAGAGCATCTGTGCAACATGGAATTCCTCAAGAGTATTCATAAGGAGAGAGCCAAGGCTGGAAAGCTCTCCAGCTACAGCGGACTGTCATACCACCGAGGGAGGAGATGACGCCCTCACAGAGAGGACACTGGTAGCTCCACCCCTGCTCCCAACCCACCCACTGTGGTGATGGAGAATTATTCTACTGGCAATGTGTGATGAAGAGTCACCCCTTAAGGTGGAGGAGGAGAAGCCGTGTACCCAGGAGGAGAGGTAGGATAGTGGTAGTTGTAGACTCTCTTCTGAGACAGATGGAAGCACCCATCTGTCTCCCTGACATGGCATTCCAGCGATGTGCTGCCTGCCAGGGGCCTATGTTTGAGAGGTTAGTGAGGGATTGTTGAGGATCATCCAACCCTCTGATGAGTACCCCATACTCCTCACCTGTGCTGGCACTAACGATACTGCAAGCTAGGGCCCTCAGCAGATCAGAAGTGATGGCAGGTCTCTGGGAGCTTGGAGCACAGGTAGTGTTCTTTTTGATCCTTCCAGTCAAGTATAGGGACCCAGGCAGACACAAATGTGTCTTAGAGGTGAATGCCTGGCTGTCAAGATAGTGTTACTGGGTGGGCTTCAGATTCTTTTACCAAAGGATGCCTTTCCAGGAAGAAGGACAGTTAAGTAGAAATGAGGTCCACCATAAAGGAAGGGATGAGCTAACTTAGGTTGGATGGAGGGTTGATGGAGGCAGGTGACCGAAGCTCTCAAGTAAGTCAGAAATATGGAGACCTGGAAAACGGGTCAGAATTTGAGGGAAGCATGGGCTGAACCAGGAGAGACAAGACAGAACCAGGGGAGAGGGGAAATCAAATCAGTATCCTGGATGTCTGTCTATTAATGTGAGAAGTGCGAGGAATAAGCAGGAAGAACTAGAAATGTTAGTAAATAAACACAGCTTTGATGCAGTTGGTATCACAGACTCTTGGTGGGATAATACACATGACTAGAATATTAGTCCAGAAAAATACAGCTTATTCAGGAAAGTCAGGCAAGGAAAAAAACAAGTGTGTGTGTGTGTTGCTGTATATATGAAAAAATATATATACATATATATATATATGTGGACTGAGGTGGAGGTGGAAATAGCAGACAGACTTGTTGAAAGTCTCTGGGGAAGATAAAAGGTGTAAAAGCCAAGTCTGTTGCCATGGTAGGGGCCTATTACTGGCCCCCAACAAGGAAGAAGAGGCGGATGAGGCTTTTTTAAAGCAACTAACAAAATCATCCAACAGGACAGGATTCAGTAACTAACTACCCAGTAACTGCCCAGACATCTGTCGGGAAAATAACACAGCAGGGCACAGATTATCCAACAAACTGTTGGAATGTATTGGAGGGGAATTTTATTTCAGCAGGGGAGAGACTCTTGTAGATGTGATTTTGACAAATAGAGAGGAATGGGTTGAGGATTTGAAAGTGGAAGGCAGCTTGGGTGAAAGTGATTATGAAATGGCAAAGTTCATAATCCTAAGGAATGGTAGAAGGAAGAACAGCCTAGTCCTGGTGCTGTACAAACAGAAGAAAGAGCCAGTCCCTGCCCTAGGGAACTTAGAGTTGGCCTTATAAACTACCTAATCTATTTCCTAATGTCTGGCTCATTCAGCAGGAGGGGGCTGGTGCGTTGGTGCAAAGACCTTTGTTGGGTATGTAGCTCAGGAGGAGGAGTGTGTGATGAGATGGTACTTTGTCTGATGAGGTCAGTTGGAGTGGGGTGAGGCAGAGGAAGGCGGAGTCCACTTTGTGCAAAGCAGGAGAGCAATACAATTCAGAAAAAAAACATGGATAGGCATGGGCCAGTTGTAGACTGAGGCGGATGAGCTGGCATCCTGATTAAAAAAAGATGATGCTGGTGAGGTGGAGGGATCCTCTAGAGAAGCTGGTGTAAGTGTGTGGTGGAACTTGCACTGGTTTAAGTCAAGGCACTGTGATTGACTCTTGTATTCCAGATGTGACCTGCCAGCTTATACCAAGTCCCAACCTTCATTGATCCCTAGGATTGTATTGGCTGCTGCTGAATACTGTGCTAACAGTTTTAGGAATTCGTCTATTTTCTGTGGTATCTTCCCTGCTGCCTGTTTATGTCTATCCAGGGTCTGGTCTTTTCCTTCTTTCACTGCATTGCTGCCCCTGTTGCTTTTTATACTTTTATAAATCATCAGATTTATACACTGAATTTCTTAAAGCACACAAAGCAAGACTTTGATCCTAGTTGTGCCAGAGTAAAATCTGAGTTACAAGTTAAAGAAGTTGCTTCTTTCAATCAGAAAGGGGAAATGTAGAGTGTTGACAACTCTCATCATCCTATCCTCGGTCTTGAAATATTTGGGCGGTTGCATAATGCCCAAGTTCCTGAAATCATAGGATTACCTTAGAATTTCAGGTTTCTTTTAAAAAGACACACAAGATTCAAGCCCTCTGAGTTGTGGAGAAAGCCTTGAAAAAGTGACCTCTAACAATCTCAAAATAAGAAGGAAAAGAAGTCCCAACAATACTATTTTAAAAGCTCATGATTTTTCATTTTGGGCCACATGACTCATGAGTCTGGCATACTTTGGTGACACAGACACTGATGCCAGTGTAATTAAGTATAACTAAAGACAGAATTCAGGCACATACATGGGTTCATGCAAATTTTGGTGGGAAACTTGACTTTAACCTCTCTGTTCCTCAGTTTAAAATGGGTACAAGACTGCCTGTTTTGTTACTGAGCTGTTTCATTATTATTAACAAAAACACTTTGGAATCATTAAATGAAGTGTATTATATGCATGGGAATCATTTGTTTCTGATTAGTTTTTCCAGTTACCTAACTGGTGTGATTATTGTATTTTTTGAGTCACGTATAGGAAAATCTTTCCTGAAATACAACCGGCAGAAAAGACAGCACTGACATCCATGACTAATAATAACTTTAACCAACATGTTTGATTTAACTTCTGGGATAAAGAAAAAGTTCTTTAACTTGTTCAGAAGCTATAAAGAAAGAATTGGGCTTGTTTAGTTTGGAAAAGAGAAGACTGAGGGGAGACATAGTGGTTTTCAGGTATCTAAAAGGGAGTCATAAGGAGGAAGGAGAAAACTTCTTCTTCTTGGTCTCTGAGGATAGAACAAGAGGCAACGGGCTTAAACTGCAGCAAGGGAGGTTTAGGTTGGACATTAGGAAAAAGTTCCTAACTGTCAGGGCAGTCAAACAGTGGAATAAATTGCCAAGGGAGGTTGTGGAATCTCCATCGTTGGAGATATTTAAGAACAGGTTAGATAGACATCTATCAGGGATGGTTTAGATAGTACTTGGTCCTGCCATTGGGGCAGGGGGCTGGACTCGATGGCCTCTCGAGGTCCCTTCCAGTCCTAGTTTCTATGATTCCATGATTCTATAAACAAAATTCAAAACATCAGAGAAACTGGACTATGAAAATCTTCAATGTCTTCTTTGCATAAAATCTTATAATGATCTCTGAAGAGCTGCCAAGACTTGAAATAGATGGTCATTTTTCGTTTGTAAGACAACCAAATAAATCCTGGCCTAAAGAGCTACAGTTTACTGCATGTAAATAGCAGCTTTCATGTTAGAAACTTGCTTTTCATGCACAGCCAACCTGAGTTTTTTAGCCCAGCTTGGGTGATAGCAGACACACGGGGGCACATAGGATGACCATCTGTTCCATTTTTATGAGGCCAGTCCCTTATTTAAGCTGTTTCACAGGTGTCCTGATTTTTTTAAGGAAAATGGGCAAATTGTCCCAGATTTTGCGGGGCTCCCATTCCCCACTGCTCTGTGTCTCAGGACAATGGCCTCCACTTCCATGGACCTCCACTGCCAGGCAGCAGCCCATTTCCCCAGCGCCCTGTGCCTCGAGGCGGCAGCCCCTGCTGCCAGGGAGCCCTTCCATGGGGTGTCTGCATTGCCCCCAAGCACCCTGCACCTCAGGGAGGCAGCTCCTGCTGTGGGGAAGCTCCTCCATGGGGCAGTTGCCCTGTTCCCTGGTGTAGCAGCCCCTGCTGCCAGGGACCCCCTGCTGCTGGGCTGTTGACACATCCTCTGCCCCTGCCAGATAGGGGGTTGCACAGCCCCTATCCTTGGCAACCCCTCAGCAAGAGGTTGTGGAACTCCCACTCTCCAGTTTCCCCCTGCATCGGGAGGCTGCGGAGAACCTCATCCCCAGTGCCTCACCGTGGGGCAGAAGTCCCCATCTCTGTGGAGCCCTGACATGGGACACCGGCTCCCCATACCTTCCCCAGAGGCTGGTGTCCTGTAATTGCCATAGGACAAAGTGGTCATCCTAGCATGAGTCAAAACCATGCAAGCAGCCTCGATATTTGGCAGTGGTGATAATCCAAATCTAATGATGAATTTTGCAGATGGGTTCTTTTTCTTTGTGAGGAGTATGTCCAAACCTTAGGTTCTGACCAGTCCCGAATTTCAGAGCCCTAGAAATCCACATGTAAGTAATTCATCTTGAGACAATCTGTATCACATATATTTAGGCACCACAGCTCTGGAATTAAGATATTAAAATAATCAGCACTGGGGAGTCTAACTGTGGCGTGACAACCTTCAGTCTGCCACTTGACTACAATTGCACACGGCTTCGTTATCTATGATCAAAATGCAGCTTACAGATTCCTAAAATAAATACTTAGTAAACGTTGAATCTCTCTGGTCTGGGACTCTATGGTCCAGCAAGAGCCATGGGGCTGGTTGGGAGTCCAGCAGTGCAGGGAGCTGGCTGCAGAGATGGGGGCACAGGCTGAGCCAGGGCTGGGACTGGGGCCACTGGCCTGTGGGAAGCTGGGGCTGGTGGCATAGCTGGGACCAAGTCTGCTGGCCTGACCAAGAGAGCAGCCGGAGTCAGGCAACTGGTGGTTGGAACTTCTAATTCAACTACCTGGTATGTAAAAGACCCTCTCAACCTGGCTGAGGGGAGAAGAGAATTGGGCCAGAGAGAAAGCATGAGAATGACTCTAGAGCCTGCTGGTTAGAGCAGACATACTGGAAGTAGAAGGCCAAAGGTCCACTCTAGTGACGCTAATTATTTAGCTGAAGTGCAGCAGCCTCAGCAGAGAGACTGAGGCCCCTTCCCATCAGAATATCTCATAGCCTGATGGTGAGAGCCCATGCCTGGGATGCAATAGGTCCCTAGTCAAGTCCTTCGTGGCAGAGGGGAGACCTGAAATGGTTATCTTTACTTATCATGTACGGGAGAGTTATGCTGTATTTTCAGAAAAAGAAGCATTTGAGGGTATCATTTCAATTATTTTTTAAAAGTAATTTGTATTTACTTAACTGTCCACATTTCAGGGCAGGAACAGTGGGGCCCTGGTCCTACTGTGGTACAAATTATGATGATACAAAAAGGCAGCAGGAGGAAGGATGGTCTTTTGGTTAAGACCTGGGCCTGGGGCTCAGGAGAGCTATAATCCAGGCTTGTCTCTGCCACGGGATTCCTGTGTGATTGTGCACAAGTCACTTAATAGCTTCATGCCTCAAGCTTCCCTTTATAAAAGAGTACAATGATAGATAATGCACTGGGCTGCTTTGAAGCACAGGATGTTGTTCTTCTCCCAAAGGGCACCGTGGCTGGCTGTGTTTATTGTCTTTCATGGATTTTCTCAGAGTAGAAATTTAAAAAAACAAAGATTCTTTTAGGGATTCAATTGTAAAGGTAGAGCTGTTCTGGAATGGGCATTGCTATCAGATGGGCCACCCTTTTAATACTAAGTCTTGACCTTACCCACCTCTGCACAAGTACTAATCGTTTTAAGGGGAGGCTGTATTGGAGTATAGGGCCAGGGGGGTCAGGCGATTGCAACCTTGAAAGGAATAACTGTGGGAAAATGACAGCAGGATTATATGAAGTCCACTCTTTGAGAGGCCAGGCCTGTTGCAGGACTCTCCACTAAGAAAGCCAGGGCAGTAGCTGCTTGGAATGTCTCCAGCTAAGATGCCTGTGTGTGGTTGGAAGAGCCTGGGGTGAGACGAGCCTGGGAGGATTGTGCTAATGTAGTCGCAGGGTGGCCTAACTTTCTCTGTGAAGCAAGATGGTTTTGGCACGCAGATGAAGGCACACAGCCCCTTTCACTGTTCAGAGTTCCAGGGTGGGGGTGCCCTAGCATGCCACTGTAACACGCTGCTGGTGACACCCAGAATTGTGAGTTACCTCCCTACCTCAGCAAGTGTGAGTGTTGCTGGAGATTAGACTGTGTGGCAGCCCCCTGCCCACCATCTTGTCTTCCTCACAGCTCTCCCAGGCCACACCTGCTCTAGAAGGTGACAATCAGTGACCGCCAACCCCAAGCTCCTTAGAGATGATTCTTTGTAATGCATAGCCCTAGTATTGTAGGTTCACAGAAGGTTCTAGGTTTGCTGCTCTTCTAAAGTATGCTACAACTTAATGTCTAAGGTAAACGCAGCATACCCTTCAAACACAGCACTGCATGAGGCTATAGTAAAAATAAACCAAGTTTGCTAAGAAAAGGACTTAGATTAAGCTGAAGAATACCAAATAGAAGGAATAAAGATGGAAAGGGTTGCACGTGAACAAAAATAAAAATGTGCTTTCTAATAGTTAAGATTTAACACAACAACCTACAGTCTTGGTTCAAGGTAGTATTCCTACTGATCTTACTTTCTTGCCCGCAAGGAGTGACTGATTCTTTAGTTAGACTCTTCCACAGAAGCACATAGTACAGCTTTCTATAGATGAAAGCTTCCAAAATGGCTTTGACCCTGCTTTCAAAGTTCAGTAACATTCATTGTTAGTCTAGCCCTGCGTTGCTTTTCTCTTCCTGTCAACTTTCCAAGCTCTCTGCAGATTTGTGTGTAAATCTAGCTTCTGTTTTGATTCCTCCATGCTTAATTTACAGAGAAGTCAGCTAGATAGCTGCTTTCCTCCTGTCTGGGAGACAGCCTGTTTCTCTCTGGTCGGTCACAGATGTTAAACTAGAATATTTAAGAGTAACTGTATCCATAATCCCCTGTATAGCATTAATGTGTATATTTCATAGAAATAATGATCACCAGTTTGCACACAATACCTCTCATGACCATTGTTCCTTCTGATTTTTTTCTATTTATGGGCAGAATAAATTTTGCTGAGTGCACACAAATGTGTGTGCACTGCCATAGGAACATGCGACCGGGTGTTGTCGGCTGTGGGTGCTCTGGTAACCAGCTGGGCAGCGTCTGAGTCTCTCTGGAGTGGCCACCCATGCACTCAGCTGACCAGGAACACTGCATGTGATCCAGTTTAGACACCAATTAATGACAGCGACTTGCGATACACTGGGCTGGTCAGGCCAACAGATATACTGCTACATCCCAGGAAGTTCCTTGCCATCTGGCTTGTGGGCACTCTGAGGGTCACGCCTACCTCTTCCGAAACTGCAGGAGGGTTAGCCACTGGCCAGGAACTTCCTTGCTTGAGAGGGAATCTGCCACTATATTTTCTTTGGTCCTTATATGTAAAAGTCTGTTTTGTGGCCTTTGTCCATTCAGTCTCCCGGACAGCCTGTCAGAGTGTCCCTAACTTCACCTGCCATTTTACAAACATGCCATTGCGATATTAATGACCAATGTGGTGGTTGGTTTCAAATGATACACCACACATCACCTTTTAAGCAGAAGCACATAGATAAATACCATGACACCAGGGTGTGAAGATGGGATGGGAGCAGGATGAAAAACGAAAGTAGCTCTGGGCAGCATGCTCTAGCTGACACAATAATGAACCACCAATCGGCCTCTGTGTTACAGCCTCCTAGAGGAGTGGTGTGCCAAGCCTTGTGAGTGGGGTAAAGAACTTCTGGGAGCCCTGTGGAGCCTGGGGAAGGGAAGATGGTTAATTAGGGCCCTGCTTTGAAAGATGAGGCCTAGCAAAAGCCCAGACTCAACTATATTATGTTTGGCCTGGTTGTGTGCCTCAGAAAAGGAGAGCCAGGTTACCTTGGCTGGAAGGAATAAAGTCCTGTTGGAAACACATCACCTCAGCCAGCCAGCCAGAGGGGAAACAGAAGCACTGATACAATTCAGAATGGCTTCCCTCATCCCTGTGCCATCACACACATCAAGGGGTATGACAATTCTATAGGCCAAATCCCGTCCCCAGTTACACTGATCTCGGTAACTCATTGCCTCACACAAGAATACGTGAATGCAGAATTTAATCCTGCAACAGTGTGTTAGCCAGACTTGTATCAATCGCATGCTGTGATAGTTCTGTTGACTGTGCAGGGTTAGTGGGTTAGTCATTGCTTAAAGCAGCAGAGGCTTATTTCTGTCACCAGCTACAACCCTGAAAATGCACTGCATCCAGTTCCCTTAGAAAATGAAGGCTTTTCCCTATCTTTAGAGTAGCACAACACTATAATTTGTGTTTCTGCAAGTAACTATGAGTTGCTCTGATGGAAACTGTTTTCTAGAACACTCCAATGATGTTTGTTTCTTGTCCTGCTTTATTACCTTTTCTGAGCATTAAATTCCTATGAAGAGTTTACTACACTGCTGAACATTGAAATCGTCTGCTGAGCCACTGGAGAAGATACAAGCATGGCAGCACAACCTTCTCTCATGCTGTCCTTCCTATGGGCCTCATGTCTCTTCTGCCTGGAGCAGCCAAAGGTATGAGTGTAGCTTAGTTATGTCTGTTTAAGCTTCTCAGACTGCCATCCGCCCTGGCTGCCTATCTGCTAGCAGGGTACCAATCGCATCAATTCATTTGGGATATCCTCGGTGGATGGATAGTAAAATGAGGCAACCATCCCAAGAAGTGCTGTCTGGGGTGAACGGATCAAGTGGGGGGGTGTTTGGCAATGCATGTTACTGAACTTAAAAGAAATGTGAACCTGTAAAGTGAAGGAGACAGACTGGGGTACATCTTGGGAGCGAGTGTACAAAGGTGGGTTTGTGCTCTGTCCAGCCACGGTGGCTTGTAAGTTTAGAGCAAATACTCTACTTGGCCCACTAGCCTATAATCCCCAAGGAACCGTTATAACAGCTGTCATTTTTCAGGGAAGCCCTGGCCTGGACCCTTGCTTGGTTCTTAAAATCCCACTTACCTTATAGAAAGGGGGTGCTCTGTTCTCAGAGTCGTTGGAAGGAATTCACACCACAGGACAAGCTTTAGGAGCTTGATCTAAAGACTCACAGTGGCTACGTCTACACGTGAAGCCTACATCGAAGTAGCCTATTTCGATGTGGCGACATCGAAATAGGCTATTTCGATGAATAGCATCTACACGTCCTCCAGGGCCGGCAACGTCGATGTTCAACTTTGACATTGCGCAACCCAACATCGAAATAGGCACAGCGAGGGAACGTCTACACGCCCAAGTAGCACACATCGAAATAGGGATGCCAGGCACAGCTGCAGACAGCGTCACAGGGCGGACTAGCGCTTCCGGGGCAACAGCTAGCCGCTCCCTTAAAGGGCCCCTCCCAGACACACTCAGCCTGCACAGCACGCGGTCTGAGGAGCCATAGGCACACAGACCCCGGGCGCCGCAGTCATGGACCCCCAGCAGCAGCAGCAGCAGCAGCAGCAGCTAGAGGTCCACCCAGCCCTCCCGGCAGGAGCAGGGCTTGCCCTGACCCATGCCATGTGGGAGGCAGCTGAGCACCTCCTTGCCCCAGGGGAGGAGTTGCCCCCAGGGCAGCAGGGCTCAACCCCTACCCCTGCAGCACCCCGCCCCACCCCCCGCCTCACACGCCGGCGGCTGTGGAGCTACCCCACCAGCACCGACTGGTGGGAGTGGCTGGTGCTTGGGGAGTGGGACGACGACCACTGGCTCAGGAACTTCAGGATGACCCGGCAGACATTCCTGGAGCTGTGCCAGTGGCTCACCCCCGCACTCAGGCACCAGGACACTGCCATGCGGTGTGCCCTCACAGTGCAGAAATAGGTCGGCATCGCTGTCTGGAAGCTGGCCACTCCGGACAGCTACCGATCCGTGGGACAGCAGTTTGGTGTCGGCAAGGCCACCATCGGGGCTGTCTTCATGGAGGTAAGCGAACCCACGGGGGGAGGGCAGGGCAGGGGAGGGGAGGGGGGCCAGAGCAGGGCAGGGCAGGGCAGGGCCACGCACACCCTTCTCACCCCTCATTGGTGCTGTCCCATGTGCTTTCTCTGCAGGTTGTGCGTGCCATTAACGCCATGCTCCTGCACAGGCTCGTGAGGCTGGGGGACCCAGATGCCACCATCGCCACCTTTGCCACCCTGGGCTTCCCCAGCTGCTTCGGGGCTCTGGATGGGACTCACATCCCCATCCGCACCCCGCATCACAGTGGAGGACGATACCTCAATCGAAAGGGCTACCATTCTGTCGTCCTCCAGGCCTTGGTGGACAGCCGGGGACGTTTCCAGGACATTTACGTGGGCTGGCCTGGCAGCACCCATGACGCCCGGGTTTTCCGGAACTCGGGCCTGTGCCCCCGGCTGGAGGCGGGGACCTACATCCCCCAGCGGGAGATCCCTCTGGGGGACACCACCATGCCCTTCTGCGTCATCGCAGATGCGGCCTACCCCCTCCGGCCGTGGCTCATGCACCCCTACACGGGCCATCTCTCCGCTAGCCAGGAGCGCTTCAACGAGCGCCTGAACCACGCGCGCCAGGTGGTGGAGCGCTCATTTGGCCGCCTGAAGGGACGCTGGAGATGTCTCCTGACCCGCCTGGATGCGGGCCCCAACAACATCCCCGAGATTGTGGGTGCCTGCTGCACCCTGCACAATTTGGTCGAGAGCAAGGGGGAGACCTTTTTCCAGGGCTGGGCTGCGGAGGCCGCCAGGGCACACGTCCAGCCACCTGTTGCCCCCAGTCGGCAGGTGGACCCCGAGGGGACCCGGGTCTGGGAGACCTTGCGGGCCCACTTTGAGGAACAGGCCGCGGGGTGAACTCTGCCCAGGCCCCCTACTGCCCGCCCCTTCCTTCCCCACACCATGGAGCACCCCACCGCCCCCCTCTCCCACTTGTCCTGGACAAATGACAGCACGCACTTGTGGCTGAACGTAAATTTTTTTTTTCTTTCCGAAACTTTTTTTTTTTTGGATGTAAATAAATATGTGAACCACAAACAGAAAACTATGTACAAACGTTCAACAAAAGCAATATGTACAAAAATAAAACAATACAAAGAAACAACTGTCTGACATAATAAAAAGAAAACCAGGGAGGATAAAGGGGAGAACTATGTACATGGGGGGGATGGGGCAAATGGGGGGCCGAAAAAAACAGGGTCCAACTATATACAAGGGGGGGGGCCATGTCCCGGGCCCCTCGCCCCTATAGCCCGGCACTGGGCGTGGCCGGCTGGGAGCCCCGCCGTGCTCGCAGCCTGGTCCGTGGCTGGGTGGGAGCGGGCTGGACCGGAAGGTATGGTGGCCGGCGAGTGTCAGGTGGCTCCAGGGGTCCCTCGGCGCTCCAGCCCTCGCCGGTGGGTGGCGGGGCGATGGCGGACGGGACGGCGACGGGCGGAGCAGCTGGTGGTGGGGCTGCAGGAGCAGGCAGGGCGGGCGCTGTTTTGGCCGGCGTGGCATGGGGGGCCAGGTAGTCCACCAGGCGGTTAAATGTGTCCATGTAGGCCCCCCATGCCTCCTGGCGCCAGGCCAGCGCCCGCTCCTGCAGCTGGAGGTGCTGCTCCGCGACCTCCAGCTGCCGACGGTGGATGGCCAGCAGCTGGGAGTCCGTCGCCGTCGGCAGTTGGAGGTGCGGGGTCCGCCGTCTAGCCCGCCGTGGGGCAGGTCGGTCCTCGGCCGAGGGGCTGCCCTGGAGCGATGGTCCCGGAGGGCTCTCTGGGACGACTGATGCCTCGCCGGCGCTCTCTTCCGGTCCTTCTGATGGTGCAGGTGCGGGACACAGGAGGGGAGGGGGGGAAGAAGAATGGAGACAGGCGTTAGTGTGGGCCCCGAGCCGTGGCCTTTGTCCCCCCAGCCCTGTGCTGCAGGTTCCCCATCCCCGTCCCCGGGAGATGCTGCTGTGATGGATGGGGTTCAGGGGTCCCCCTGCCCTGCACCCCGTCCCCTGGTGGGAGTGACTCTCACTTCACCCCGCAGGGTCTGAGAGCAGGAGAGGTTTCTTAGGCCACAGATGCCCAGTTTCTTCCAGGAGTGACAGCACCAGCTGTCGGAAGAGACAGTCCTTCCAACCCGTCGTGGGGAGAAGACCCCAAGGGGGGCCCCTCGGGGATGCAGCTTTCCCCCTCCTCAGGCTGGCTGCCTACCAGCTCTCCCTTCCCCTAGGCTCTACCTGTGGCCCCTGCCCTCCCCCCCAATTCCAAGCCAGCTCGGCTCCTCCCTCCTCTTTGTTCAGGGCAGAGGTGTCACCTGCCAGCTGTAGCCCCAGGATCCTCCTTTGGCCCTGGGAGGTATTCGGCTCTTGTTGCTCATATGTAGCCTGAGTCTCCCTTTGGCACTCCCCCCCACTCCATCACATGCTGCTGCTGCGGGGTGTCCCACCACCTCCTCCCGGGGGCCCCTCGAGGTTCCGCTCCCCCCTGGCCCGGGGATGGGGCATGGCACTGTCATGCGGGGTGGCGGGGGGCAGGGGCTGATGGCAGCAGTGCTGTGAGGGCCATGGCCCTGGTGTCCTTGGGGCCATGGCCATGTGAGCATGTGGGGGACCCTGCACACATATCTCTTACCCCCGCCCCTCAAGCCCAGGGGTGTCCACCAGAGGGGGGTACCTACCTGTCGGTCCGCTCCCACGGTCCGGAGATCCCCGGGGGGCGGAGGCCCTGTTGCTGCTCCGGGATGGCAGGAGGAGGATCTGCAGGCTGGATTCTGCGGAGGAGGAGCCCCCCTCCTCCTCCTCCTGCCGCGATGTCCCGGGGGTGGCCTCCGGGGGGGACCCCCGGGGTGCGGGGCTTGCCTCCGGGGCGGACTCCGTCTGCAGGGCCTGCTGGGGCTCGTCAGCCGAGGTGTCAAGGGTGGCCAGAGGGGAGGAGGTGTGCCGGGGGCCCAGGATGTCCCTGAGCTCCCTGTAAAAGGGGCAAGTGATGGGGGAGGCCCCAGATCGGCTGGCCGCATCCCGGGCCCGGGAGTAACCCTGCCGCAGCTCCTTGACCTTACTCCTGACGTGGTCAGGAGTGCGGGCAGGGTGACCCCGGGCAGCCAGGCCCTCGGCCAGCCGAGCGAACGCATCCGCATTCCGCCTCTTGCTCCCCATTACCTGGAGCACCTCCTCCTCGCTCCAGAGCCCCAGCAGGTCCCGCAGCTCGGCCTCCGTCCAGGAGGGGCCCCGCTGCCGCTTCCCAGACTGGCTGCCCCTCTGGCTGGGCTGTGAGCCCTGGCTCCCCTTGGGGGGGTCCCCTCGGGGTGCTGGGGGGGCTGCCGGGCAGCCATCGCAGCTGGCTGGGTCGCTGAGGGAGGTGCAGGCTGGCCGCGGGTGCAGGCTGTAGCCTGCACGTTCCCTCAGCTTCCTGCAGAGGCAGGGAGGGGGAGGGGACCTTTAAGGGGCCGCTCCACGCGGCCACCAGTGAGCTGAGGGGCTGGAGAGAGCGTCTCTCAACCCTCCAGCTGATGGCCGCCATGGAGGACCCGGCAATTTCGACGTTGCGGGACGCGGATCGTCTACACGGTCCCTACTTCGACGTTGAACGTCGAAGTAGGGTGCTATTCCGATCCCCTCATGAGGTTAGTGACTTCGACGTCTCGCCGCCTAACGTCGAAGTTAACTTCGAAATAGCGCCCGACGCGTGTAGCCGCGACGGGCGCTATTTCGAAGTTAGTGCCGCTACTTCGAAGTAGCGTGCACGTGTAGACACAGCTAGTGACTTCAGGGCAGGGGCTTAAAGGTACCAGAAACAGGCTGTCAACCTCAATGACTTTAAAAACGAAGATGGCAGGTGAGGGTAAACTGTCTCTTGACTTCAGTGGGGTTCTGTGTGGATGGAGTGGTATCCTGCCGAGCAGGACTGGAGGTCTTGCTTATTGAGAGTCCAGAAAAGAGAGGCGGTGTGCTTCCAGGAGAGGGTGGAACTGAAATTTGTTCTTTCCCATGCTTAGCCCTCCTAGTCCCACAGAGCATGCATTCTGCCACCATGGCCTCCCTTAAGGCAACACCCAGCACTTTACACAGCACTGATGAACTAGGACTGATGTCCTGGAGGCTGATGGGTAGCTGCTTGGCTGAAAGGTTGAGACACAATCTTCCCAACCATTGCTTCTGCATCCACTGCAGTGTTAACATCTGATCGTGCTGAAATGAAATATGTTTCCCAATGCCAAACTGTATGGGGCTCCTTAATAGCGCTGCTGACAGCTTGCACTCTTAGTAGAATGGATAACAAAGAACAGCCACAGATGGACGTGTGAAAAAGTAGAGGTAGTTGCCAAAGTTTGGTGCCAGAATAATCTGTCGACCCCATTGTTTCTCTGAGACAAATGCTCTTATTGAATTGGTTGTTCTGGCTTTGATGGGACAATGTATGCAGAGTTACATCACCATTGTAATGTGGCAACTGAACAACACAGCGTAATGGGGAACATTCCTTGGTGCTGTTATGAATTAGCATTCCCACAGTCTTCTTCCATGGGGTCTGCTGGTTCTCAAGGGCAGAGGGAGGTGGGTATGTCTCTGACACAGCCTACAGCTCTGTTGCCTTAATCTCTGACTTGGTTTCCCACTTGTGAGAGGGGAGGGGCAGTGCTTGTCTACATACCAGGTGTTTCAAGGGTTAATGAACGTCCTAAATGTTAGGAGTATATGTACTAATACAGGTACTTCAAATTCTTGCTGCGGATCTCTGTGGCTACTCTCCTGTACGTGCAATTTGCCACACAACTTGCTTGCCCCTCTAGCTAAGCTGTTCATCATGCTTGCATCCTTGTAGTATCTTACTAAGAAATGGAGGCCCTTGAATTCACTCCTACTGCACACTTGTGGCCTGTTTCCTATGCCAGGTGAGCACCCTAAGCTGAAATATAGTTTGAACTTCTCTCCTCTGATGATCTCGCAGTCTGACTGGTGCCTCATGAGAGAATTTGCTGGCTCATTGGAGGTCAATATCATCTAGCACATTACCAACAATTCTGCTGCTTATTTGGCTCCTAGAAGACATTTTCAGGTGAGTTAGAACTAAATAACAGCACAGAACAGCGAGAGCCAGGACTGGTGGCTGTAACCAAACTTTACAGGACTGCAGGAAACTTGACCACACCCTTGATCGGAGGTTGTCTGGCTAAATAAAATCATGCCAGATTACGGAGGTTGCTGGACAAGAGTATTCCAGATTAAAGAGGTTCAAGCTGTCACTTCCTGTGACTATGAGCTGCTCAAGCAGTGCATCACCACAGACTAGAGCATGGGTAACTGCCTATAAAGTGAGCCTGGTGGCAGACTCTGAGGCTGCCCAGAAACCAGCTGCTAAAACAAACTCTAATGAGGGCAGAGCTGCACACAGGAAAGGAGGGAGCAGAAGACTGGCTGTTTGCCTGGCAAGAGTGACAAGATCTCTGCTAAACCACTGCAGTGGGATGGCTTAGATGGCTGTGATAGGTATAAATGATCCATGGGGGGGCGTGAAAGACACTTTGGAGGGATTTACAACCTAGGATTTCAACTGGATTTTGTGGGTTATTTCTAGCTACATGCATATACAGTCACTCGATAATTTTCTGGGAGTTCTAGTTTCCGATTAATAACAGATCCACTTGTGGCAGAGGTGGCAGCATGACCTCAGCAGCTGATTAGTCATCATTAGGCAGCTGAAATCTTTGAAGCAGAGGAAAGAAGCATGATCTTTGAGCTTTGACCAGACACGTCCCCACTGCTAATGTGTTATAAGATCCAGCTGATGTGTTCTGTGTCTATCAAGTGCCCTCTACTTTGGTAATTACACACACACACACAAATCAGTGTATTCCACCTGTTTCAATTCTAAAGGAGCAGAGAATGTTTACTTGTGCTCCTGTTTCCTTTAATTTTGTGACATCTTGATTTCTAAACCCTAATTGTCATGAGCAGTTAGTCAAAATAAACTAATTGTACTTCAGTGCCACTAAAACCAGAACACAAGATCCCGTGTTGGTAAATTTGGAAATCTGCTTGAGTTGTATGGGTCCATTTCAGCATGACATTCTAGATAAGGCTGCTGTTAAAAACACACTGCACAGAGCAAGAATTCTGTTCTAAGACTTCCAGGGGCTTGGTATTATAAAACAGGCCACAAAACATGGAGTTTCTCGCCCATTCTTCTGTATGTCTGGCTGGACTAGATGGGCCATTGGTTTGATTCAGGATAGCAGGTCTGATGTTTCTGTCCATTTATTCTGCAAGGCTGGCTAATACTTTCTGTATTATACCTTCCATAAAAAGCTAAGTGACTAGGTGCTCTGTTATGGATTTGAGAAGAGCACATACAAATGAAGTCAGCTTGTAACTATTAAAATATATTCTATGCACTTATCTATTATAGGTTTTGAGGAACCTCCACAACACACCCGAGTAGATAAAATATTCATGGCTGATCACAGTGCTGTACAAAATGGGATGTGGACCAGCTTCTTGGCTGTGGGGACAAAAGGGGAATTACCCTGGGGCCCGGCATTTCAAAGGGACCTGGAGCTGCAGCCACTGCCACTGCTGCTTTGGCTGTGGTAGTGACCGGAGCTCTGGGCCCCTTTGAAGTGCCGTGGCAGCACGGTTGTGCTGTTCTGCATGGCTCAGAGGGAAGGAGGCGGGGACCCAACACCACAATTTGAGGTGTGCTGAGGGCTGACTGCCCCGGCCCCACCCCTTCCACTCTAGGCCCCGCCCCTTGTGGGGCCCAGAGCCAGGCCCCGCTCCCATCTTGCCCCCACCCATGGGGGCTGTCAGCCCTACTGGATATAGAAGGTGGAAGTCTGTAAGGGAATTTGAATAATCTGAGACCCCACTCCACCACTGGGCCAGACTCTTACTTGCAAGGACTGTGATGCATTCAGGTACCCCAGGGAGGGGATTTGGTTGTCACACCAGTCAGGTATTGTCACAACAGACCCCAGCCACCTGTTATTGAGACTCTAATAATTTATGTCATTTGAACAGTGGTCCCCATTCCAAGAGTTATGCTAAGGAGCTGATCTACTTTGGACTCCTTTTAGGAACTGGAAGTTTGTTTGATAGAGACATAGACTGCTTATATACCTGGACCATATTAGATTGAAATGCTTTTGAGACAAATCAAGGTCCTGGTGATTTGGGGGAAGGACTTCAGACATAGGGACCAACATCCTGTGTAGTTTGAGACCCCGAGCCTGAGCTCAGGAAGAAACTTCAGGTAAAGCACTACCAGCGGGCTGTAAAGCAACAGCCATATTAATACTGTAATGCTCAGGGCTGGTGAGATACTTTGCCAGGCCCTGGTCAAAGGGGGCGGGGCCTGGTTCTGGGCCCATGGGAGGGGCGGGGCCTTAGGAGGAATGGGTGGGGGTGAGGGGTGATTTAAAGGGCTTGGGGCTCTGGCTACTACCACTGCTGCTGCAGTAGCAGCTTAGAGCCCCAGGCCTTTTTAAATCAAACCTGTAGGGCAACTGCCCTCTATGCCCCCACACCCGATTGGCAGCCCTGGGAATCATAACTGTGGTAGGTAGACCTAAAATAAAATCTGCCATGAGGAAGAATCAATAGAATCCGAAGCCCTGGTGAGATCAGCTCATATCTTGGAGATCACTGTGGTAGAAAAGAGGGCCTGGGGTCCATGGAGCAATGCAATGTGGGAGGAGAGGCAAAACTCAGGATTAGGGACATGGGTAGATAAGCATTAACTCTGAGGGACCAATCACCAGCTAGCAAAAATTGTCAAAGCTCCACTGAAGCCAAGGAGTTATGACAATTCATGCCAACTGCCCGGTTGCCTCTCTTGGGACTAGACTAAAGTCAAGTTCGTGCCCTTGTTCGTGGACATATTCTGCAATGGATCATGAAGTAGGTGAATGTGTTAAACTGTCTCTACAGCAAAGTGAGATCAATACATAGTGCCAGTTATGATAACTGGAATAAGAAAGTCTAGGAAATGCTGTGATGCCATGTTATAGGCTGGTGATAGTGAGCTACAAATGACAATGAATAAAGTGAGCATGAAGATTGTGGATAATGTTTCAAACATGAAAACAAAGGAGATGTGATGGTTAGCATGTGCTTTAGACCCGCAGGACTGGAAAAATTAAGAACGAAATATTCCTGGATCAACTCTAAAGATACTCTGAAAAATAGCAGTACAATATTCTCAAAAGGAATTTTAAGTACTTGGATACCGGTTTAGTAACAAAAGTAGCTAAATGCACATAATCTTACAGGCTCTGAAATGACAGGTTGGTGACTCAGAGAGCAGAGATGTGTGCTTGTTCTGGGTGGGTAGGAAATAGTGCAGCCCATAAATACAGTAGGGAAGCTGGGGCCCAAAGGCAGCATGTGATGGATTTGTACACAGAAAGGGATAAGTTCACGGAACACAGCAAACCAAAGGTGTTTGATTTCAGAGGCAATGTTGGGGTGACTGGGAAAAATGAAAAGAAACAGTAAGCAGCCATTGTGGCTGCATGAATCCTTGTTTAACTATCTACAAATAGACTGCACAGGAAATAAAGGAGGGGAGATGAGGTTGTTTGAGGGGAGAAATAAGGACAGAAAAGGAGGTAATAGTCTAATGGGAATAATTAGGCCTTTATAAATACATGGCTTGGGGAATGAAGAATGAATTACAATGGTAACTAACATTGGCAGAATGCAGTATCCATTTTTTTATGGTTTTGACAGTATCTGTTAATTTTTAAGCACTTTTTTCAATCAGCTATTTGGTTGCAGGAAATTATGGAGTGCGAGGGTCAGACAGTGGGTCAGGGATCCTGTAATTATTTAATGATGGATGTTGAGATTCAAAATGTTAAAATTACATAAGTATCAAAAGACAAATTGCCAACATCTCATGCCAAAATATACAAAGTAAATATCCTGATATCAGCAGATAAAAATCGAATTCTTCCTGCCCTGAAAACAACTCAGAAGGGCGGTGGTACTAGATTTCTATCTCTTGGATCCTCTCTCTCTTGCTCTTGGTGGTCATTTGATAATGAGTAGGCCATCTTCATGTCTCCTCCTATTTGCGAGTCCACAGATGGCTGACTAGCCTGATTGTAGATCTGCAGGTCTTATCACAGGAGGGGCAGATGTTAGCAGCTGTTGGAGGGGGTGCATGACAGTTTTTGACTCTCTTATTTTCTTCTCTGCCTCTCCTTCACTTCACTGCGGTGGGACCTCTCAAATTGCACCACCCCCTCAAGGATTACTGCTCTCCACTGGGGACAGTCCTGGGCAAGGTTCTTCCAAATGGAGAACCTTGCGTCTTTTACATAAACATGTTAGGGAAAAGAAGCTACCATCTACTCTAGGTGGTAGACTACTATTGTACCGACTCTGTTCCCAATGACAGTTATTATCCACTCATTAAGACTGATTTGACTAAACAACAATGTAAACAAACATGATAAATATGTTAATGTTACTTGGAAGAGTCACTCCTTCTACGTGCTCTTAACTCTCATTGCTTTTAAAGGGAATGACTGCCATTCTCAGCCCTTCACAGAAGACATTCAGGACCTTGAGGTGGAAACTGTCAGTGACAGGGTCTAATCCTTCCCTGAGGTAGGCAGCTTCTCCTGCGAGGTATTTGGTGAGGTGGCAGGGGGCAGAAATTGCTGTATCAGCATTTGTTATGACCATAAGGAAGGAGACTTCTCAGGCAGTAGCCAGTAGAAGGAGAAGTATTTTTATTAGCTAGTCAAAGTGAATAACCTGAGGGGTTCCCTTTTACTCCTTAATAACACTCTTATACATGAGGCATGTGAGGAAATGTTTTTCAGTGAACCAGCTTCTGTTGGTGAGAGAACTAGTCTTTGAGCTTCATGGAGCTCTGGCGTGAAGAAGACCTGGCACCTGAAGAAGACCTCTGTGTAAGTGTCTGTCTTTCACCAACAAAAGTTGGTCCAATAAAAAATCCTTACCCAGAGTGTCTCTCTAATATCCTGGGACCAACATGGTTACAACAGTACTACACACTATCATTTAAAGGGGCAAGAATAACCATGCAGGTGTAGAATATGACTCCTTAATGTTATGAGAGTTACACAACGCCACAATCTGTTGCTAGCTAGGAACTTGGATTGGTTGGCTGACAGGGTAGGGGAGAAAGGAACTTTGCGTTAGGGGTGCTTCAACACAACGGCACCCATAAGTGTACTATGCACTCAAGAACTGAGTGCTGTGCCTCACCTAGATAAGAGGCATTTTTGGGTTGGTACAAAGGTTCCTTCAGCATGATTTGAGAACTTCCCCTATCTGGAAGCAATTAAAGCTGCATGCAGTTTTGCCTTGTTACTTTCCAATGGGATCTTGGGAACAATTTGGAAATAGTTTGGCCGTGCAAAGTGGGCACACTTTTAAAATAGAAATACAGTACGCGTATGGTCTGCTTTTTCAGTTCTTTTATGATTCCATATTGTGGGTGTGGTTGAACTTCATGATCCCAATAAATGAGGGACCATAAGGACACAAGAGGTGTGATAAGTATTGCAGTGTTGCCACAGAGGTGTTATGCAGATGGGTGCAGTTTGGATTGACAGCCATTCACTAAAGTCAATGGGAGTGCAAAGATCTCTATCGGATTAATTTTCAGAACAGTTAAGCCCATTTATGTAGTAGTAGTGACAGCTCCAAACAATGGAGGGACTGCCAAATGTACTGTCTGGCTTGGGCAGTTTTCTGGTTGCAAATGCAAGGGTTAGGTAGCATGTTGCAGGCTGTGAACATGCCCCTGAGGTTCTTGGCCATTGAACAGACAGACATACGGCTTTTTGACGAAGGAAACTATCTTCAGTTGTCTGTATTGCATTGTCTGGGAAATGGGGCTTTTTGAAAATGAACAGGGTTGCACTAAAAATAATTTAGCTGACTTGTTCCACTGGAATCTTATCTTAACAGAAATGACCCACAAGAAACTAAATGCTGAATCACTGCTTGGAGAAAAATATCCATGCACAGACACGATCCCGGTCCAGATTGTAAATTCACCATGGAGTTTTGGGACTTTCTTAATCCTGGGCAATTCAAAGGTCTGTTAGTGAAGTATTATACAGAGAACAGAGGAGCCACCGGGAATAGTGGTGGGCATTGTGAAGCATCCCAGAATCTAACTTAAATCAATAGAGAGTCACTTCCATTATCCATATTTGCTATCAGTTGCTGCAATTCTTTCCTATTTTATTATAATAGAAATGTGTGGTCCTGGTTTCTTTGTACTGCTGAATAGAATCTGCTGGCAGCTCTAGACTTCAGCAGCAGCTAATGTATATGAAAGAAAGCCATTGATGGGGTAGAGCGCAAAAGGCAACCAAATGCTGATGCTGACAGATGTAACCAATGGGCTTAGCTCTCCCTGTCATGCCAAGAGGAAGCTGAAACAGTTTTGTTTGCTTTTCTTTCAGGAAAGCACAGTTAAGAAATATGTATTGTCTGATCTTCTTGGTTGTCTATTTTGGGCCTGGCAGTTAAGGGACAATCAAGGTTCTGGGGTCTGCAACATGGAGCAGGTCAGACTGGATGGCCATGATGGTCCCTTCTGACCTGTAAAGTCGAGGGGGTCTCAAGATAACCAGTCTTGTGCACATTACAGATCCACAGAAGATGATTAGAAGAGAAAGCCCATTCAAGCTGTAGCTACCTTTTTGCTTCTTTCTGTTGTAGCAGGTTTAGTCTTGTTTTCTAGCTCTGTTTAAACATTTTTCTCACTATCAGATGGCCAGTTCTGCCTGCTGCCTGGCAGCGAGAGGAGCCACGAGAAATGGAAATAGTGTGGTGTACTTTGCTATGTAATTGTTAGTGTTTGTTGCTTCTGTGGCCTGATCTTGAAAATTCTAAGGGCACCATGGTGTGCAGAGTTGGGCAACTGCTTTGTGTTTGAGGTCAGCAGACTGTTGGAGATGCACATACTGGGCTCTTTCACGGAGACTTGATTGTTTATTTCACTTATTCTAAAATATGGGAGAGAAACATAAATACTAATATTGGCTGGGGAACCTCTCCTCTGTATTTGGGGTGGGCAACCAGTCATGGTTCTCATAGAGTATTTTTCAGAGTATCAGCACTCACATTCTCAAAGTGACATGTAGGCTCATTCTCATGTGAGGTTTTTAAGTCCCAACATTGTTCTCCAGTATCATAGTTCAGTTTAGCTCTAAAATATCTCAAATGCTATTTTACTGTTGAATGCCTCTTGCCATTGGGAGTTCTTTTTTTCCTGATATGCCGCATACATTTCCCTTTCTTGTTACCTGGCTACTTAGCCCACACCCCAGGGTTGTTCCGTCAAAGAAACGGAATCTTACAGATTCTCTTACAAAGAAAATACTGTCCTTCGATCTGCCTTGACAAATGAATTACCAACCACCACAAACACCTGCTTTTATTGCTGACTGCCTCATGGTCCCTTCCTCCTTGTATTTGCAATCATCACCTTATATAGAGCGTGACCACATTGCTCTATGGCAAATATGGGACACCAGCCTCCAGGGATGGGGATGGGGATGCTGTGCCTTGTCAGGGCTCCTTGATGATGTGGGGGGGCTGTTGCCCCAGGGTGAGGCACCAAAGATGGGGGCTCTGCAGCTTCCAATGGGGAAGCAGCAGGCATGAAGGGGAGTGGAGGGTGGGAGCTGCAGAAGCCCCTGATGGTGGTGTGTGTGTTTCAAAGCCTCCTGCAGGGGTGCGGGGGAGAGTCAGGGAATGAAGCGGAAGCTGCCTCCCTGAGGCATGGGAGGCTGGGGAACAAGGCCGCCAAACCATGAAGGAGCTCACTGACAGTGGGAGCTGCCTCCCCTAGGTGTAGGGCACCAGGGAATGAGGCAGCTGACTCTTTGTAGAGTTCACCAATGGTGGGGGCTGCCATCCTGGGGTGCCAGGCAATGGGGCAGCTGCCCCACAGAGGAGCTCCCCTGTAGCAGGAGCTGCTGCTACTAGGTCCAGAATGCCAGGAACAGGGCAGCCATTCAGTGGAGGAGTTCTCTGGTGGGAGAGGCCACCACCCCAAGACACAGGGTGCCAGGGACATGGAGCCCAGCAAAATACAGGAGAATTTGCCTATTTTCTTTAAAAAGTCAGAACACCTGTGAGGCAACTTAAACAAGGAAACGTCCTGGTAAAAATTGGATGGATGGTCAACCTAAATATATATTAATGTAGTGCCCGATTTAGTAAATGTATCTCTGAATAACTTTTCTCACACAAATGTGTTGTGGTGATTTGTTCCCTTTTAACTAGGTACATATGCAATGCCCCACATCTCCACTCAGTGACGTCATTTTTTTAGGAACTTACTACACCATTTTTTGAAAGGTCTTCAGATTTTTGTCTTCTGGGCGTGCTCAGCTTGTGTTACCTTAAAAGAGTGGAAGGCGAGGGGGGATGGGTTGATTTTTAGAAAGGGCTCAGAAACAGCCTTCATAGCTGCATAACTGAAATTGCAGGCCACTCTTGAAAATCACAGTGCTTCTCTGCAAAATATGTCACTAAATAATATTTAGTTCAGGCTGTTATTGGTTTTCATTTCTGTCCTTTGTAAAACTCCCATTGGCAGAAAAGTTAGGCCAATATTGAGTGTTTCTGAAAATTCCACAGTGATGTCCTGTTCTCTTCCTGTCTCCTAAGAGAATATATCATCTTTCAACAAATGGTGGCAAGGATCTGAATCAGGCTCCTAGTGACAAATCTAGATGAGCCATGGCAACCTTTGCATTAAAAATGCTGTGAGGCATTTGACTTAGTGACACACCACTTAAAGCTAACAATAAACAACATCCATATGTGGGGATTAATCCTAGACTCATGAAGAACTGCATTGCAGAGACCAGAATTATTGGTGAGTAATTTCTACTTAGCAGCGTCACTTCTGAGAGAACTGGGTCCCAGGGAAAGGGTTTTCTCAGTTACCCAGAATAACGTTTTCAAGGATCATTTCCCTTTAACTTACCTCACAAAAGACTGAGTGCTCCGATAAAAAAGGTATAATTATTAACCTGTTTTAGCTGGATGCATCCAGTCTTCTATAAAACATATTTTGAATTTGCAACCCTGGTATGCTATTTTTTTGGGACCAAGTGTGTGGCGGCTGGGGGGTGGTGGTGGGGAGCAGGAGGAGAATTGCATGCAGTTTACTGAACTTGAACGAAGCCGTTTGTGCATGCATTCACATGTATGCACTTCAATTAAAAACCACATATTCATGCATTTGTAGAATTCTTTATTTATACACATTATTTATGGATACTTTGAAAATACTCAAATCATTCTACAAAGCTGTCAGAATACAACAAACCCTTCTTTAAAATTTTTTTCAGCACAAATTTTGGATGCAGGATTGGATTACGCTGTGGTGTGTGTACACTTCCATGTACACATGCATTTACTTCCACTGATGAGTTTTGGATGCGAGCTATTGGATGATGCATGCCTCAGATCACAGCTTCTATTTTTGTAAAGAATATGCTCAGACTGCAGTAGAGTTTTAGTTGTTTGTCCTACCCCCATGATGATTTAAATGGATGACTATTGGTGTCTATTTTAGGGGTTTGGGACAGGGACTACCTAAGTATGTGCTTGTACACTCCCGACCATAGAGGGGCCCATCTCGATTGGGGCCTCTAAGACTGACTCTAATACATATAGTTGAAAGATTTGCACTTTACTTCTTGCTCTTAGAGGAAGCAATATGTGTGTTCAACCTCTGGTCTGATAAGGGTGCGAAAATAAGCACCGAGTTAAATGTCTATTGGACAAACAAAGAGGAGTCATATAGCACCTTAGGACGACAGTAATGGATTTATTAGGCCATAAGCTTTCATCATGAATTTAACTCATGAAAGTCTATGCCTCAATAAACCCATTAATCTCTAAGGTCCTATAGGACTCCTTGTTTTTACAGATATAGACTAACACGGCACTCCTTCTGAATCTCTTGTAAAGTCATCCTCAGAACATTTTTCTATAGTTATAAAACATACACAACATATCTCCTCCACATTGAGAAACTTTGGCAGTTCCATATGTTTTGTCTTAGATCTTGCTTGTTCAGCCTATTCATGGTTTAAGAGAACACCCTGTGCGTGATACCAATGGTAAAGATGGAAAGTGAGTCAACATCTGCCAATCTTTGCACAGAATGCTACAGGAAAGCCATTACAGGGTGGGATCCATGAAGGTATTTAGGTGCTTATGGACCATTTTTAGGCACCACTGCAATCTGCCAAAGCCCCACAGGGCTGCCTAACTTTGAAGGAGTCTAAAATTGCTCAGCACCTCTGCTTTTCTTGGCATCTGTTTGACTCAGCATGCCATCATGAAAAGACCAAACTATATTGATATTTAATTTAATGCGCAACATCAATAAGAGAGTCCTGTGTCAGAATATCCCATAGCCCAGTGAGTCAAACACTTGTCTGACAAATGGCCACTGTTTGCAAATCCCTTCTGTCTTCAGATGGAGGCGGGACTTGAATGTGAGAGCTTCCACATCCTGGAAAAGCATCCTAGTCACTAGGCTAAAGGTACTAAAGGACGTCTGTTACCCTCCTCCTCCCACCCCACACTGTGACACTTATTGGCTTTTTTAATGTGGCATGAGATGGTTGGGCGTATGCTTTCTGGACTGGCTGTCTCATGCAGCTTAAGCAGCCTGTTATCTTTCACCTTGTTTGTGAACAGCTCTTGGCCTCAGTTTGAGATAAAGGGGCCTGTGCACCAGAGCACGGTGGAAAGACAGTGGCTTCAGGAACTTTCATTGCAAAAACTTGTGCTGAGTGGCTTTAGGCCCATAGTGTGTTAGGTGGCAGCCTAGCAAGAGTTTTATGGATTGCAGCAGAGAACCAAGTGCCTTCGTGAATCCCACCCATTGTACTGAAGAACCGGAGGGGTACAATTCTTTCTATACTAACCACCATTACTAAAAATAGCCATTTCTGTCCTACTTTAACATTCTCTAAATAGCCCTTGCACATGAATTTCCTGGCTCCTTTCATATTTCAAATCCCCAGTTTTACTCTGGTACAATTGTTACTGAGTGTGAGCACTGGCCAGCATGTTGCTATCAGGAAAAGTGAGCTGTGTGCCCACCCTCGAAACTGAGAATGCTCAGTGATGAAGACAAACTTTCTTGTAGTGTCACTTTACAACACAAGTCAAGTGTATCTGCTGTCCTTCATGGGCCACTGCAAGCTTGCTGACTGCGCCTTGGCAAGAGGCCCTGAAAGCTACTGCTTGGGTGATTTCATCTCAAATTGGGGGCTGAAGTGCATGTGGGGCCAAATCTGTGAAAGAATACATTGCCCAGTTTGTGCTGTTCTGAAGATGTATCTGTGGAATCTGGTGCTGAGCACTTCTAGAAATCTAGCTCATAGGGATTAGAACTTCTTTTTGGGTTAATGGCAACCAGGCCCCACTGCTGAGGGAGCAGTTAACCCGAGCCCTTTAAACTGCAGCTGGAACACTGAGCTCCACAGTCCTGGCAGCACTAAAGGCTGGGAGGAACAGTGTGGTCTACTCTCAGCCCTGCCCCTTCAGGAAGCATGGAGCCACCCTTCCACCTTGCCTAGGGTCCTGCAAAGTTGGTCAGTTCCCCGATGGTGACATGCATTCTAAAACCAAGACTCTCACTGGCTGGTTACTCAGATCGGGGGAAATAGCCCGCAGCTGTTCAGGATAGCCATAGTGAAGACCTTTAACTCCAACAGTCATATGAATAAAACTAAAACTAAAATCTAGCCATGGACCATTGGCAGCATCATTAGCAGGGGGACAAAAAACCTCTTGCATCTTCCACTGATAAATAGCATGTTCCTTGTTGAAACGTATTTTAATATGGGCAGCTAGTTTGGTATTAGTCCTGCAGCATGGGAGCTGGATTGAGGAGGCAGTGTTCTTCATCAGCTCTGGTTCTTGATGCTTATTATACAAAATACTAGTATTTGGAGCTTAGATTCAGGGCTGAATCAGGTCTGTGGAGCGGGCCTGAGATCAAATTTTATTGGGATGTCCTTGTGCTAGCTGCTCCTATGTGATACTGATTTCCCAAAGGGCAGAATGCCTGCACATTAATGCATTCTCATGTTTCCTGGGTACACGTGAATTGGAACCAGAAAACGGTTCCCGCTCAGTGATGGACCTGACTCAGAACCAAAATGATATGAAGATGGACTCCAGCGGTATGGAACGAAAATTTACAGGAGTTTGAATTTTGAGTTACTAGTTGTGGCCTGTCTCTAATGTATGTTTTATGCAATTTCTTTCATGTAGGAGAAATTACAGACAGCTGCAGACTGGCATTTTTGGGCAGATCATTGCCCAAAAGCTCTTAAGGGTTTCAGGAACATAGTTTTCATTAGAAGTCAGCCGTGCTTGTGGCTATATTCCCATAGTTGCTTTTGACACCATCCATCCCTGCTTAATACAATATTCTCCTCTGTTTGATAGCACTTCATTTATGTTACTTTTTTCCTTTATTAGCCTTTTATCTAGCTGTATAATCTGAATTATTTTGTTTCAATTCCTATGCCAAAGGCTTAAAAGAAAAAATTCACACCGCTGAACTGAAGGTAGTCTGCTGAATTGAATTGAAGGTAGTCTGCTTTATGATTGAGGTTAGAGTTCGTGCAGTTCATAAATGTCCTTATAAAAATGCTATATCAACCTCAAGGTGGTGATACACATACAAATGCAAAACTGTGTGAACCAGCTTTTCTGAGACACTTCTGGGATTTGCGTAATGCGCTTGATAACACAGTTAACGGTCAGTAATTCCCATTTTGTTTACTCCTTCTAAAAAGTTTGTTGTGGGGATTTTTGTGTTATGGGCATTGGAGCCTGTATGTAGCCTTGATACATTTCAAACATTTTACTAGTACAAACAGTTCAGTTCCAGTAAGCTGCTAGAACCATCATTTTATGGGCATGTGGGCGCCAAGAAAGCACTTAACCAGATTACAGTACTCCGATTAGACTCTGTACCATACATTAAACTAATAAGTGATTTACATCCATACTTCAGGTGAGACATAAACAAGATCTGACCCAGCGTGCTCATTAAAAGCTTTGCTAGACAGGGGACATATAAATGTGCATAAACACAGATTAAGTGAAACTACTGATAGGCTTCCAGTTAAGCATGTGTAGTCTTTGCTTTCATAGACTCTAAAACATTGGAATTGGAGGGGACCCAACCGTAAATCTCTGGTTGCTGTAGTGACCCAGTAAATGGCATTGGTGCCAAACACATCTGGCCTTCTAAATATATCTTATCTAGGATAAGTGGATGGACTGAGCTGTCTATTGAGGGATCTTATCTTCTGTGAAGCCACTGGTGAGCCACTAAGCCAATCCCCAATCATCAAATCTGATTACAAATGTCACATAAAAATTGGCCATCTGTGGATGTTGTGCACCCTTAACTGAATGAGACAATGAGGCACAGACACCAGCAAACAGAAAGTCACCGATAGTTGTAGTGGACACTTTGGCGCAAACCTGAAATCTTCAGGGGTTGAAAATGCTGCCATGAGTTCAGAGTTGAATAGATATTCCCAACTCACAATCCTTGAAAGCACCATCATCAAAAAGTAGATGCTGAACAGGAGAGGAGCAAGGACACACCCCTGTTTTGTAGCATTTGATACTTCAGAAGGTATTGATGTCTCTCCCTGGTTAAGTATGTGACCCAGCATGCCATCATGAAAAGACCAAACTATATTGATACATTTTTCAGGGCAGACAGTTTCCCCCAACTACTTTCCAAAGCCCATTTTTGTTGCCCGTGTTGGATGCAAGGGTCAGTTTGATGAAGATCCTGCAGGGATCCTGATATTTCTCTCTACCTTTTTCTTGGCTCTTCCTGGCTGTTAATATCACTTTGGCAGTGCCACTACTGACACAAAAACCACACCGACTTTCAGGAATGATGCCATTTGTGACCATTTATAATGACCAGTGGTTGAAGAAGATGTGAGCCAGGATCCTATCAGCTATAAACAGTAGTGAGATACCCCAATGATCATCACAACGTGCACAGTCACCTGTTCTGTCGTGTATATGTGTACAATCAGGGCATCTTTGAAACCCTGTGGGGCTTGCTCTTTCTCCCAAATGGTGATGAATAAATGGATAAGAGGGCACATCAATTGGCCTTCCTAATCTTAGCAGTATCTGTAGTCAGAGTGATGCCATCTGCAGAGTGTGCTGGTGTAGAGTCCTTATCACAGAGCCTGTAAACTGTCTTCAGTCCCTCATAGAAGGGTTTCCAATCAAGTCTATTGGCTGTGGCTTGATGTCTGACTGCTTTACATGCCCACCAGTCCTCTTTCATTTGCCGTACTTCGACTTGTGTCTTCTGCTTAGCTTGAACATATGCTGATTTGCTGGAGATGTTCTCTTGATCGTTGATCCAGGTCAGGTGTATCACAAGCACCTTGTCAAGGAGAGCTTGGGCATCTTTGTCCTTCCCATAAAGATAGGCTATATAATACACACATGGATGCAGCGTCTCCTGTGTACCATGGCAGTGGCTCCTGTCCTGCTCCTGCAGGGCTGGCTAGGCTAGGCTCCTTACTCCAGGCTTGGCAACTTCCAGGATCACAGTACTGCTCAAGTCTGAGCCCAATTCCCTTAACTGGGGGGAAGGCACAACAAATCCACACTTGAGTGTGTGGTGCTATGACCCCTCGCACCCAGGGACAATGCCACTCCTGCAAGGGTGGAAAGTGAATACCCAGCTGGGGAAGGCAGGTCCCAGCCCCACACCTTCTGCCTGAGGCCTCACCCCTTCCACAGCTCCCCCAAGGAGGCAAATCCAGCCACCACACCAGGCTACTATTCCCAGCCCCTGACCATCCCAGTGGGCATGGCCCTACCCTTCCCAACTGGCTCCTAAACCTGGTGGTTGGAGGGTTGGGCTGTTGAACCATGGCCCCTGCCCTCCCTGGGCATCCAGAGAGCAACGCCATGACTCCTGCACCAATTTCAGCTCTCCCTGGGCAGTTTCACCAAGTCCCAACCCTCCCCAGACAGCTGGAGAACATAGGTGGTTTCGGGAAGGCAATGTCTTCCCTCACCCACTTTATCCCCCACACCCATTCACTCAAGCTAATCTGTCCTTGCTGGCCACTCATCAGTATGACAGATGGGACATGAGCAATGCAGTGACCCTGTGGGCCAGAGTGGGAGTGGGAGCAGGTAGGGGCAGGGCAGGAAGATGGGCGGGGCCCAGCCAGCCCCACATGACCTGTGTGAGACAGATTCATTTCAGGAGGATTAAGCCCTTTGTTCCTCATCACCCTGCTCACCAGTCTGTTGCTCTCTTTGTTTATCTTCGTGGCATGGGCGGTGCTGTGTGCCTCCGTGAATTTCACAGTGAAAGGGGCACAATCGTTTGGCTATTCTTGGCTCTGTAGCTGAGACCAGCCTATTCATTTGCCATGTAGGCATCTGCGGCTCGAGCCTGAGTTTCTGTTTGAAACTCACTCGGTGAATTTCTGTAAAGCTTTGATGTCTTCACCTCTACCCTATCAGGAGCCAGGCTGAATTCATTTTTCTTGTGCACAAATGTTGTGATTCAGGAAAGCGTTGAAGCAAGTGCTTGCATCCAGGTACACAAGCACTTACCACCACTAAAATGTTTTCTGCTCTGTGGAGGTTCTCGACCTATCTTTATTGCCCTCATAATTGAACATCATTCAGAGGTGTGTTCAGTGATGGGCTAACGTCTGCCATGTGCGTTTTCTTCTCTCTGATCCTGTCCCAGGGCAAGAAATGTCCATGAGGCAGAGTGCTTTGTTTGGACGTTTGAACCTACACGCTGCTTACGGGTGACGATGTTACAGAACGTAGAAGGTTTGTCAAGAGGTGTAACACCAAATTATTTCCATGTCTGACACTTTGCTGGTAAAAATATGGGCGGGGGAAGGAACTTTCATTTATTGAACAGAAATTGTTAGTGTACAGGAAAAGAAGCTCATTGAAAATATGTCAGCCACTTTCTGAACACCTGGGTATCTCCCAAAGAACAGAAATATGATTTAGAATCATAATAATCCCTAAATGTCCATGGGAATGACATTACTTACTTAATTATTTTGTCGAATGCTGGAAAGTAATCCTCATTATGAGTGTTTTCAGGTATTCCTGGGATGAGTTAAATGGCTTGTTATATACAGCTAATGTAACCTTATTGCTTCCACTGCAGTTAACAATTACTTTTAAATGAACATACACAATGCTTCACAATGTATTTTTTAAAATAATTGAAATTATCAAATTAAATCAAGCTAGACTGTAAGTGATTCCTTTAGGCAATGGAATGTAGGCAACTCACTCTTGCAAACTGTTTCAGTGGACATCCATATTAGACATATTTTGAGGGAGAGCTACTGAACTGACTACCCCTCAGTGTGTAAGAGAGTCCATGTGTATAAAATTGTGGGCCAGATCTTGAGCTATTGTTCATTTGGCACAGCTCCATTGAAATTTGGATACACCAGCTGAAGTTTCAAAACCAAGGACTTTTAGCGTGCTTCTTCAGCGAATCTATACACTACAGTGTGAAACAAATGACCGTGAGAACCGTTCCTTCAGACATACATATAACAGTTCCAGGTCTAGTTCCATCATGGCCCATGTTTCATTCTGAAGGTAGAGGACTGGAGTATTGATAAGAAAGCTTTATCAGTGTAATGATTAGTATGGTGTGACTATAGCAGAAGACTGTCCATGGCCATTTGTTTTTGCTGGCTTAAGTTACTTCCCATAATCCATTGCATTATCGCAGCCACACAACTTTGCATTTCTTTGAAATAGCTGCACAGCATTAGGGTCAGTATTCTCATGGTGTGAAATCCCATTGTTTGACTCTATGCACTCTGGGATCTTTCTCAGGGTATACAGTGTGATATTTATCAGAACTCTGGAACTTGGGATCAAACTAACAAATATGCATGATTCCTTTCATGGTATCCCACACTTCATTTGGGTTTAGAGGTCTAGCCCCATTTTCAAACTCCCAATAGGCAACATGGAGGTAAGATTACTGCGCCCTGTGATCATGGGGGTCATCACTTTGAACACGCTGCATTGGAGGACTTTAAAGGAATGGGAGGCAGACCCCATGATGCCGTACAGATTCAGCTGGAGAAGAATGAAACTGAGCAGTGACTTCAGCACGGTGGTTGCTTGGAGCAGCTTTACTCAGTGGAGGGTCATAGCTTGGCTCAGCTAGCCAGTGCCAACGGATGGTAAGAAGCAGAATGACAATAGGTTGAAGAAGGCTACTTTCTCCATGTATGGAGAGTAGGAAGGCCTGAACACCTACATGAGTAACCCTTCTCCTTCCAGCATAGAGAAGTACATGGCTGTGGCCATTTGGATGCTCTTCATTCACCACTCCTGACAGGTCAAAACCAGGAACTATTCAGTTTGGGGTTGGTAGATCAACTACTGTTATGGAGGCTTGTACTGTTGTCCCGGGTTGAGAAGCTGAGGAATGTACAAGAGACAATTTAATGGATTTTCACAGTTGCCATTCTGGCATTAGATAGGGTCCACTGATGGAAGCCAAATGTCTATTCTTTTCCTCTCCCACTGGGCCTCAGAAGAGGATATGGTGCTAGTCTAGTTTATTACTGTGGTAGCTTTACCTATGAGGGGTGGAATGGGAAAGTCCAAGATGACAGGGTCTTCAGAAATTCACTCATCTTATGCAGTTAAAAAGTGGAACTTTGGCTTTAGTCGCCACTGTGGTTATTAATAGTGGTCTAATTCCTCCTGCCATTTTGGGAGCTCCAGTGCATCTGGTGCATGCCTGGCTTATACAGATTTTAGTGGAGTCTTGGAGAGGAGAATGGAGTTGTTTATATCCATGTAGTTGCTTGATGTAAGTTTATTATCATACAGCGCCTATTGCCTTGCACCTAACTAGTGCTTTGCTGGAATGGTCATTTTAAAGGCGATTGCTCTTCTCAGAGAAGGAGCCTGGAATTGCTGTCTGTTCTGAATATAATGAGAGGAACACTTTGGTTATTTAACAATATGTGAGTTCAGCAAATGGTTTAATTTGCTGCCAAATGTCTACTGGCAGCTATGTAGGTGTCTCTCTCTTTAGACTGGAGTAATTTTTGTCATGGCAGGTGTTCAGTCACAGGCACCACATTGAAGAGTGACTTGCCAACTACAGCAATGAGTTGGAGTGAGTATATGGTCACCACTGTCCTCTCCCGGGCAGAATTAAAAGGGCTAAATCATATCCTTGCAGCTAATTTGAGCCAGGAGGATCTGGGGTCTGTTCTGGTCACTGTGAAGGGCTGAGTGGATGTGGTCAGGTGACAACTGTGGAGTCCTAGGAGGCTATTGACTCGTTACCATACAAACATATTTTAACTCAGGGCTTTTGTCGCAACCAATAGTAACAAAGTACGATCTAGGTATGCAACAAGAAACTGGTTTGCCTTGGGGAAGTGGCTTCACTGGGCAGGAAGGTATGCACATTTCTAATGAGCAGATAGATCTTGTAAGTGTTCCATTAAGATAATCTTTCCAGGAACCTGACGTTAAAGAGCATCACACTTCTAAGCACGAAGCATGCTCCACAAGAACTGCCTCCGGAAGTGTTCGAAGCTTAATTTGTACTGGATATTTATTGCTCCTGTTCCTTTTTTCTAAAGGTCACGGTATATTGTCATCTAAGCCAAATGCCATAAAAACATAAATTGTCATGCTTGATGGCTTTTCATATAGAACATGTGAGCCTACTCGGAGGCCCAGCCTTTTTTACGAGAATACAATGTTCTTTTAAACATTTTTATATAAATCCGATGTTGTAATGAGCTGTCCATTGCGAAAGGTAGCAGCCCCATACCCATGCTAGAGAAGATTAAGAGCAGCTATCTTGTTCATTTTATGAAATATCTGCCCAGCTCCAGTAGCACAGATAGGTTCAACTTGGGGCTAATCTACTTTTAAGTGGGGCTTTTGCCATGAACAAGTCAGGGCTTTGTTTCTTTTGTTTTTGTTTGTGTTTTGGGCAAGGTTTTGTTGCTGTCTAAAGGCTATAGAGCAGGTAATACCGTTCCCCCTTTCGAGTGTTTGTGTTTTCACCATTTCTACAGAGCAGTGTACTGTAACCATCAGAACAGATATTGAAAAGGTTGTTGTGCAAAGGTCTCAGCTTAATCATTACCTGGGACAATTTTGTCTGTTTTGGGTTGTGTTTTATAAGAGTCTTGTTGAAAATCTAAAACCAAACCTATTTTGCTCTTAGGGAGAGCTAGCAGAGGAATTAAAACTTGAGCAGCCTTTGGGCCAGCGCTAGTCTTGTAGTAAAGAGATAAGCCACCTTGCTTAACTCTGCAGTGAGCTCTGGGCGAAGGTAGCAGCCCTGTTTTAGAAAGCTAAATTCTGCTGGAGTGATAGTTGTTTTTTTTTTTTAAAGAACGTGGTTAGACTTGATACTTATGTTTTGACTGTGCGTGTACAATGCTGTAGCTGCATTGGTCCCAGAGGGACAAAGCAGGTGAGGCAATGTCTTTTATTGGATGAACTTCGGCTGGTGTGAGAAGGAAACCTTTGAGAGCTCTTCTTCAGGGACTTGAAAACTTCTCCCTCACCAACAGACATTGGTCCAATAAAAGGGATTGCCTCACCTAGCTGGTGCCTTTTGATTTGAATGAGCTGACAAGCTATTCCATAACCAGCTCTGATTTTATGAGGCGGATTTCCGTGGTCTGAGGGATCTTGGCTGAATGAGTGTGTTTTGGCCCACCTAGGGGAGCGGGGCAAAAAGGGCAACTGCCCTGGGGCCTAGCGATTCAAAGGGGTCTGAGACTCCTTTCAATCATTGCCAGAGCAATGGGCATGCTCCAGCACACTGGAGCTAGGGGTCAGGAGGCACCACGGTCTGGGCAGCCCTAAGGATTACCCTGCCCCTGCCCCTTCAGCCTGAGGCTCTGCCTCTTCCGGGAGCACAGAGCTGCCCCCTCCCTTGCCCAGGCGCCTCATGGGACTGTTGATCCCTCCCCCAACCATACGGCCCTGGGTGCTGCACAAACAGTGAGAGACACGCCTTGCATTGCTGAATTTATAATCTGACTAGACAGGACAGACAAAGGACAGAGGTGAAATGACCAAGGTAAAACAGCAGCTCAGTGGCTGAGCTGGTAATAGAATCCAGCCTCCCTTGTCCCCGTTGGCTTGTCCCATCTACTAGACCAACTTTCTTTTCCTAACCAATGGTTCCCAACCTTTTCGCTGATGCTGAGCCCCAAACAACCCCACAAACTGTTCGTGGGCCCCCATCAAAGCCAGTTCCAGCCATTATGTTCACTTCCTTCAGTGAAAAAGGAAACAAAATCATTAACATTGATAACTATACTTAATTAAAAATAAAGAGCAATTGTAACTTTGCAGTTTATTTAAAACTTATTTTCAGTGATGGTTTTTCTTTTTCTTTTTCATTTTTATTTATTGTTTGTTTGTTTTCCCCCCACAGATCCCTTGCAATACCCTCACAGACTCCCAGGGGTCCACAGACCCCAGGTTGGAACCACTGCCCTAGATACAAAAGGTATTGCAAAGCTCAGGAAGAGAATCCATGTTTCCTAATCTTGTGTCCTCTGCTATTGTGTACATAACAGAAGGTGAAAACAATGTATGATGATCTCAAATGTCACTAAAAACACAGTATAAAAGGTCTCATGTTGCATACTCAAAAATTTAACCTCGTTCTGTCCTTAGTTAAACTCTTGTCATGCCACTGATTTTTAATAAAATCTAAAAGGGTGTTCCATGTTTTCTGAGTTAAATGCCAAGAATGAATTCAGACATTTAAATTAATAAGCTTTCAAGTGTCTCCAATGAGCGACATTGCACTTGTTTTCGTTAGTTCTTGCCCATTTTGCTTCATCTAAAAAAAGTTTTTTAAGCTGGAAAAGTGTGGAATGATTTTACCGTCTCTATATACAAGAGACTTCTTTGGCTGTAATACCCTTTATTCTGGGTACACAATTTCATGTTACAGCCAGGAAGACTTGGCTGTCTTTAACTGAACTTTGAGGTTAGGAGTTTGTCAGAATCAGAAACTCAAGGCAACAATCCAATGTTTACTGGCTGTGAACAGTCACAGAGAGGAAGAATAGTTGACAGAATTGAGCATGATGCTGTGTCATTCCTTTATTCACTGGTTTGAAATCAGTCCCATGTCACTGAGTTTAAAAGCTGTAACGAACCACTGTTGCTCAGAACACCTTGGCAGGAAGACTCCAGTGGTGGTGTTTATGATGGAGATCAGCTGTAGATAGGATCAAGTCACTGTTCAGCACTGATTGAGCCTGCCTATCCTGGGATGCCAGAACAGAGGGTAGGAGGAGGCCATGGTCTTCCCGCTTGTTATGGGCCATGAGAACCAGCGATGGGAGGAGGGGTAGAGAGGAGGAAAGGGGAATGGCCTCAGGGGGGCATAAAGGTGGGCATGGAAAGGGAATACCTATGGCCTTCCAGCTTCTAGGGCAGTTTTGACCCTCCTTGCCTTCCTGTAACTGTTTCTGATGTTTTTCATTTGCAGTTCTTTCAATGTGGTTCTTTCCTGGGAACCGCAATTCAGCCCCCCTTTGCCTCTTAACAAGTATCAGAATGAAGCTAATGAGGAAATGTGATTCTCATTGAAGGTTTGGCTCAAATAGCTCACGATGGCTTTGAGGGAAAAAGCACTTCTTGGCATCTGAATTGGCACACGTTGAAATAAAGGAACAGTTCACTGTTGCCTACCCAGATCTGCAGGAAGCCTGAAATATCAGCTGTAGCTGGGCCATGTTCTCTAGGTCTTTTGCAGCCACAAATGGCTGTAGATCAAGCCATGAGGAGAAGTTTGTACTGTAGCTATGGCAAGTTAAATAACAGTACACATGCCACCATTGGTATGTCTCTTGAGTGAGTACAGAGTGAGGTGCATTATGGGTAAGAATCTTATGCCACCGGCCATCGTCCAGCTTACTGTTTCTTGGGAAGTTTTGGCAGTGCACGATGGGGTCAAAAGAAATCACATAGGGGTGACTGGGAGCCTGGCGTTAATCTACCAGTTTGCAACTGTCTCCATCCTCTAATGTTACCTGAGTTCCACAATTTTCTCACTTTTATCTCAAAATCCTATATGACGTGGTAATTCCTTCAAGAACAGATTGCTGTGGGCCATGGACAGTGGGTTTAATAGTCCAGGAGAGACTTCGCTTCCCCCAGCACTGTTCCTGTCAGAGGGAGGTTTTTGATTTTATTTTGCCCCATGCAGGCTTCAGGGTGGCTGAGAAAATGGCACCTGCTACTCAGCTACCTGGTTCATCAGTAAATAGTACATACTGCCTCCTCAGTAGCCCCAGAATCTGCATGGGGTATGTCTCAATCATCCAGAAGAGACATTCTTCCTGTGGTGGTTTAGGACTGAGAAGAAAGCGGGGGGGCAGCTGCTGCTGGCCTCAGGCTCCTACAGGCAGGTCTGTGTGGAGAAGGTTCCCGAGACTTTGTCCAGTTTGGAGCATCTCTGGAGAGGTGGTGGTGGTGGTGGTGGCTTCAGCTTGGGATGGGTATATGTGCAGGCCTCAGGGCTTTGGCTTAGGTTTCCTCTGGCTGAGGGTGGCACTGCAGAGGTCCTCGGAGCACCAGCTCTGGGAGCAAGGGAGGCTGCCACTTGCCCCTCCTGCTGTGAACTACAGTGAGAACCAATGCAAGGTTGTTGGCATTCATGGGGCAGCTGCAGATGGTGGAATGCTACTTCTGGGCCTAAAACACGATGGAAACTTGCAATGCCAGATTGTTACTGATCAGTTGGAAGTGAATTTGGAGTTGGGGAAAATCAGCCCCGGGAGCTGATGTGATGCAGTGATACTGAATAGTCAGTAGTGATCCTGGGGGACACAGCGTACCACTTGCTCACTTTACTTATGAAGTCATGCACCAGCCAGCAAAGGATTCAGCTACTTACTCAGCAGATGCAGAATGGCAGTTGAAGCTGCTTTTGCTCATTTGAAGGACTGCTGGTGTCATTTACTTGCAAGATTGAACCTCAGTGAGAAAAATAAGTACCCCAATGACTATAGCTGCTGGTTGTGTTCCGATACAAAGGGGGGAAAGTTTGCATTGGGATAGGGAGCAGAGGTGGAGTGTCTGCTGAATTAGAATAGCCAGATAGATGGGCTGTTTGACAAGCTCTGTGCAGAGCTATACAACTCAAATGCTACGAAAAGCCATTTCAACAGTGAGCTAGTATAGAGTGTTTCGTGGCCTGCTCTGCCTGGCCTGGCTCTTTTGTGGACTCCTCTGGCGATTGCTGTACATGTAGGAATATAATATCACCAGTGCCCCTATTAATTTTGTTTGTGAATGATCCTTTGATTTATATGACATTGTCCAGTACCAAGTAATTGGCTGCTTTCAGAACTGCAGAGGACTTGGCAGCATGCGTTGTGAGCTAATGAAGATGAATTATGTTTCACACAAGAGAATTCTTTTTTGTAACAAAATGGGTGCAAAGAAAGCTCCCGTACCATTTTAAACAACACAATAAACAAACACAATACGCACTCCATGAGTTCTGGTCTCTTTATTTAAGAAGGGGAAAGAGTGCTGGCATTCATCTCAGCTCTACCTCCACCAACTGTGGCTTTCCCAGGTCACTATGTGTGGAGCTGAGATTGTCTTTGATGTCTGAGGGGTGAAGTGGTAGTTGATGCCTTGTGGAATGTTGGAGGGGAGGGTTTGTATTGAGGTCCAAATAGAGATTTTTTTTTCTTTTTAATGAATAACAGAGGGAGGTGAGTTCAGGACTGTTGAATTTGCAGGTCCCCAAGAGTCAGCAGCCCCTGTGTTTGCTGCTCGGGAAGCTCTGTTACATCCTGGTGCATTCTTCCACTCCTTTCCTTGCAGGCACTCCAAGGCCTTTCTACTCCTTGCTCTGCTTCTTCAGGCTGTCTGCAAATCTGCCAGGCCCTGTGCTCACAGTCCAGTGCAGCTCTGGCCTGCAGGGTCTCAGGAACATGTCCTCCCAAGTCATCTTCTTTCTCCTCCTTGTCTGGCATAGGCATTCTGCCAGCGTGAGGGTGAGCTTCTGAAAGCTGCATCGGTAGGAATTGGAGACTGGGGCACTGGCCAAGGTGAGAAGGCTGGTGCTGCTCTTCAGGAAGGGGCCTGGAGCCTGGAGTGCACCCTGCCATGCCCCTGCCTCCACAGCCAGCCCTCAGAGCTGCCTGGAGCCCGCTGTGGAGCTCTGGCTGTGATTTATAGGCTCTGGGGTTCCGGCCACTGCCACATAGTAGCAGTGGTGGCTAGAGCCCTTTGGAATCACCAGGCCCTGAGGCAGCTGCTCCTTTTACCCTCCCCTCCCGTTGACAGGCCTCGCTGGAGATAAGACACCCGGAAGGTGCCACTGTTGGCACACTCCCTACAGGCAATGAAAGTTAAGATGCTCCGCTCATTCACCTGAGGTCTGCAGCGCCATATCTCGCCTTCGGCTTGGGATTGCTTGTATGTGGTGCCCGTCACTGCCTCAGCCAAGGGGAATGTGGCTTGCTGAGGGTTGGGAAAAAGAGGAGAGACTTGCTCAGTTGCACAATTGTGGCAGTGTAGGGCACTGGCAATGGATACAGGTGTCATGTTCCACAGGCAGTGGGGACTTTAGATGACGACCAAGGCTGCTGTTGGCATCCCAAAGCCTCCTGGGGCCATATACCGCAGGCCTGTGTACTGCAGTGGAGCCTGACAAAGTTGTTGTGGGGTGCAGGCGGGCATGCTGTCCCTCCCATCGCTGTCTAAAGAGGGAATAAAAAGCAGATAGCAATTCTGCCTCTCCTGGATGTACTTCTCCTCCTTTTAGCGGAGCTAAGGTAAGGGATGGTTAGAAGTTGTGTCCTGCTGCTTTGGGGTTGTCCTTCCTGGAAGTGAAAATCGATCTACACGTCCTTCTCTTGAATCGGGCTTGCCTGATGAGACTGGCCAGATGGCAATAGAATAAAAAACAGGTCCTGGCTAGCTGCACCCCGTCGCTGGTCTCCTGTCTTCTGTATGCCTCTTCCTCCTCACCCTGGCTCCTTCAAGATTCTTATGGTGTAAGGGCAGGGAGGGGACCTACAGCTTTTTGTAAAAGTGGCAGGTCTGAGGCTTAGCACCAGGTTGATTATTGGACTCCCAGGCCTTTTGGTGTGGTTGCCGCAGCTCCTTGGCTTTCGTGGAACTGATGGTCCCTCTCTGAGACCTTCTCCTGCATCTCCTGCATGATTTGCTCATAGATGTCAGCACTTCTATGGCTGATTCAGAGCTGTGCTTGCACAGCCTCTTTTGCCTCTGGAGTACGTAGCTGGCATGGCCAACTGGGCAGCTGCAATCTTCAGTGGAGAACTGCTGGGAATGCTTGCCAAGCTGGGCTTTCAGGGAAAGGAATTTCAGATGTGTGGGGCTATAAAAGAGAGCTGGGGACTTCCTGTCTCTGTGGCTCCCTGGGCAGTAGAGTTGAGAAGGCTGACCAGAATGGTCAGTGGTGGGCATTGTGGGACAGCTGCTGGAGGGCCATTAGGATCGACACAGATAATTTTGTCTACATTTGGTCTGAGCTGAACTAAGTATGTTGATTATGGTTCTGTGTTGCTCGGGGAGGTGGTGTTACTATGTCAGTAACACAGGGTCCTTACAGTGGACAAAGACCTATTTGAGTGGAGACACATGCACAACTAGGTTGAGATAAGCTTCCTTGAGCTGACCTAGCCATGTAGTACAGACCAGGTCTAAGTTTGTACAATGATCTGGGGCCATGTCTGCTTTATGGGCTGCTGTAGCACTATAGCGTAGATGGATGCTTTCTCTAGCAATGGAAGGACTTTTTTTCCATTGCCATATGTGATCCACCTCTCTGAGCAGTGGTGCCTAGGTTGATAGAAGCTTTCTTCCACCAGCCTCAATCGGAGGTTAGTATGGCAGAGCTACAGTGTGCAGGGGGTGAAAAATTCACACCCCTACATGCTGCAGTTATGTTGATCCAACTTTTAAGTGTAGCCATGGCCTGAGACTCTGTGAAACAACTGTGGTCTTTTCATGGCTCCTGCTGCCTCTGGGGGAGGTGGTGGACTTCAGCATGTACACAGCTGCTTTTAGCATGGTAGTTTGGGTCAGGTCAGGCTCTGATTTGACTGCCATGGGCTGCTACTCACTGTGCGGACATATCCAATAGGTCGGAGCTAGCTTACCATGCAATGCTGGGGCTGCTCCATCCCACTTGGTATGCATTAAACATACATGGAACATTAATGCAAGAGATGTTACCTGGCCTTCTTCTGCCCTGGTGTAGTGGAGGGAACTGTGGCAGATGAGCTGGAGGTGCCTGAACTGCAAAAACTATTATCAGCTAGGCCTCCCTGTGAGCATAGAAATGCCAGGGTATGTCACTATGATCAGAGCTTGTGCCCTGCTTTACAGGTCACTCTTCGAGGTCAAAGCCATAGTGGGGGCAGTGGCAAAGGACATGTGCTGCATTCATAGGCTTATCCTTTCCTGTACAAGTGTTCAAACCAATTAGAGCTTAGAGAGAGGAAGTATGATCTTGGGGTTAAGATGATACTGAAATCAGAGGACTTTGATTGGATCCTCAGATCTGTCAGACTCCTGTGCAACTTTGAGTAAATTGCTTCAGTTCTCTGGGCCTCAGTTCCCCAACTATAAAATGGGGATGGGGAGACTGTGTCTTCCCTCCCCTAGTGTCTGTCTTAACTATAAGCTCTAAAGAGCAGCAATCGTCCCTCACCATGTGAAAGTACAGCCCCTAGTGCAACAGGGCCCCAGTTCCATTGGGATCTGTAATACAAACAAATATAAGGACCTGGTTCCGTTTCATTTTATTCGATATTATATTGTAACCTTTGGCCCAGCTTTTCATGGCGAATCAGAATGAACACAGACCCCCTTGTCCCCCTGCCCCCAAACAGAGAGAGAGAGAGAGAGAGAGAGAGAGAACCAGCAGCCATTCTACTGAATATACGAGGCCCAGTACCTGGCCCTTTAAATTTCAACATATCTCACAGGACATTACCAGACCTCCAGGGTGAATTCCACTGAATTGCTGTTGAAACAATACTCACACTCCTTTGCTTCAAGGCACATGCAGTTTTGGAGAGCTAGGATTGTACTGTCCTTGAGTTCAAGCAATCTGAACAAACTGATAAGAACCACTGCAGGTGATGTGGAAACTCCTCATGAAACAGGGTGTCACATGGCAATAACTGGGCTTGTTTAGCACCCTACCTCGGGGGCTCTCAACAGCAATTTACAGGTCTCAGATAACCCATTAAGCTTTGACTTCTCCCCATTGTAAAGAGAGAGAAACTGAGGCCGGAGGAGGTTTGTTTATCTGCTGAAGGCCTCACAAGAGTCAAGGACAGAGGTTTTGCCTTCTACTCCCCTGCTCTTTCCAACAACCAACAATCCCTTGCCCGAATGCACACCAATATCACACTGCATGGCTCATGCTAGCCATTGGCAACAAGGAGTCTTGTGGCGCCGTATAGACTAACAGATTTATTTGGTCATATGCTTTTCTGGGCAAACATAAAATGCATTTGCTCCATGCATCTGACAAAGTGGTTTTAACCCACAGCAGCTACTGGCCAAATATATCTGTTAGTCTATTGACTCCTGGGTGTTTTTGCAGGTACAGACTAACACAGCTATCCCTCTGAGGCTAGTCACTGAGTTGCAAAGTCCTGAAAACCCTTACACCTTACAGACTGGGAGATGCTAAGAAAGGCTGCCAGAGTTCCACTCACAAGGAGCCACCAGAAGACAGCACACAGAAGAGCTCACAGCCAATTATATGTAGCCTAGTGTTCTCCTGCCCTGCACTAGTGTTTGCTTTGATGAGTGAGCATTAAGGTTCATTCAAAATGGACAGCTATGGAGAAGAGCCTGTCAGGCAAGGGGCTCACCTTGCCATGGGAATTGCAGTCTTGAGATCAGAGGGTTTATCTAAACAAGTGTAACCCCAGAGATCATTGACAAGGGAGAGTACGTGGGAGAGAATGGTAGAGCACATGGCTCTAGCCCTTAAAGTCACAGGCTCATTTCCTCCTGCTAATGACCCAGGTCTGTTCGCCTCATACCCTAACTGTACCAGTAGAGATATAGCAGTTCAGCTTGGTACAGTGTGTGGTCATAAGTACATAAATGATTCAGAACTGGAACAAAAATATCTTTCCTTCATACAGCTTGGGCCTTTGACCTTGGCCTCTAGCAGCAGATGCTTAGAAGACAATGACCCATTCCCCGTGGCACAGCTTCAGAAGGCTGGCTTTTTACACAGCCGGTGGTGGGGAGTTTGCATTCACTTCCACATGGATATTCCTCAACAGAAACAAACAAACAAACAAACCAACCTAATGCGTTTTGTCTGGAGTCGATTCTTCTCTGGCTCACGTAGCCTTCACATGATATCTCTACCCTGGAGAGGTTACACACACTTCTGGCCCCCAATAATACATCTATTAATGCAGTGCCTATCCACTGATAATTAAATTTAATTTCATAAGGTTTGTCAAGGATATGGCAGGAAATCCTCACATCTTTCACAAGCTTGCAGCAGAGCCATTTGGACTAGATGGATAATTGTGTTGCCAACTCTTGTGACTGACGTGTGAGGGTCATGACATTTCGTGTCTTTTCTTAAAGCAACAAGATGTCCTGTTGCATCTTTTAGACTGACAGATTTACTGGAGCATAAGCTTTCGTGGGCCTAGGCCCACTTTGTCAGATATAGCACAAAGCTTAGACGTTTCCTCTGACAAAGTGGGTCTTGCCGACAAAACAAAACAGCAGTCATGCAGCATTTTAAAGATTAACAAAATAATTTATTAGGTGATGAGCTTTCGTGGGGCAGACCCACTTCTTCAGATCAACTTCTTCAGCCCACAAAAGAGTGGGCACCAATTTATGCTTCCTCAGATTTATCTGATGAAGTGGATCTTTGCCCACAAAAATCTTATGCTCCAATAAATCGGTTAGTCTATAAGCTGCCACGGGAGTTTTCGTTGTTTTTGAGGATGCAGACAAACATGGATACCACTCTGATACTTTTCTTAAAGCCCCACCTCCTGGAGTCATGTGACTACTTAGCTGAGAATCTCCACTTTCATTTGTGTCTAAGTCTCATGATTGTGCAGAAAAAGACTACACAATCCAGAGGCAAATAAACAGAACCCACCATTTATTTAATATCAAGGGCAGTAGAACTAGGTTGAACACGGAACTAAAAGCCCTTTAACTTTAGAGGGAATCGGGCCCATCGCTGCTAAGCAGAAAACTTACTTTGATGTTAGCTACAGCAGTCACTGTGCTTTATTGCTTACTGCGTGCAGTGGTGCTGATAGGCGTCCTGGGCCAGTGTGGGAGGGGAACCTGGCTCCAGGCACTGGAAGGGGTGGGGCCAAGGGTGGGAGGGGTGGGTCTTAGGGCAGTCAGTCCTGTTTTTCCCCTGTACCTCACTGAGCAGCGCGTGGAGTGGCAGCGTAGTGCTCTGGGATTTTTCAAAGGGGCCTGGGAGCAACTGCCCCCTTTGAGCTCCTTCTCCCCGCCTCCGTTGGTGTGTCTGATTATGTGTCTGCATATCCAGATAGGACAATTGATTTGGGAAATAAGAACCCCATCTCCTCTTCACGTCAAACCTGCACCAAGCTGCGGGGGATCACGTCCTCTCAGATGTCTGGGCCACTTCCAACTTCTGAGGTCCCTCACCATGTTAAAAATGATGACACATGGAAACAAAATAAGGCACCAAAAATAGAGTGAGCCATAATCTGAATATTTATTGAACAAGTGGTTTTCTAGCCCTTTTCCATGGAAATGCGCTAGTTATTGAAGGGGGTACATAAAAACAAGTTTCAGAATTTATCAAATGTCCCCAAAACAAACAAGGGTGTCTAAACTCAAGCTTGAGGCCAAGGCCTAATGTCCTTCTGGGCTCCCCCTCTGCTTGGCCCTGCAGAGGACCAAGATGGTCACTTCCTGTCCCTCCCCATCTTGTTTTCACATTTGTAATCTCTGTTTCTGCTGGGACAGGATATGCAAATGAGTAAACACCATAAGAATTACCCAGTGCTGCAGCCTGAACAAGCTCAAAAGACTTGGCTAAGCATCCCAACTTGTAGCTGCTTATCTGGACAGAATCTCTGACCCTTCTGAGATTCAGCCAGCATGAGGAGTGCTGGCACATTTGTGGAGGAGCTAATGAAAAGAAACACAGTGGCAAAGACGTATTTGTATTCATTTAGGTGGAATGCATGAGCCCAAGTGGCTAACATAATCCAGTCACTGTCCAACACTAAATGGTGTTAAATAAGGTCCAGGGTTTGTCATGTGGCAACCTCAGCTGCTTTGCATAAACACATTTTAAAATTCTTTTATTAACGAGACAGAAAAGAAGGAAGCACAGAGAGAGCATTTGAGATATAAATATTATGGATGACTTTCATTTTAATAAATTTATTTTCATTCTCTCTGTAGCTGGAGAGAATTTTAGAAGGACCTCCCATCTCTGGTTTGATGGCATCTAAGATGGCATCGAAGGTGGTAATCAGTGTCTTCCCTCCCCCCAGTTTGTCCATCCATAGGCGGAATAAATTTTGTTATATGCACTAAGGCATGTGTTGATGTGCATCACCAATAAATGCACATGCTGCCCAGTGTGGGTGGTTGTGAGTGCGCTGTTAATTAGCTGGGTGATGCCTGAATCTCTCCCAGGCAGCCGCCAAGCACTCAGCTTACAGACTGTGAGATCACAGATCACAGGTGAGAGCTGTCCTTTTGAGTACAAAAGAAGAAACTAATAGTGATTTCAGCTGGAACTGTTGCTGCAGCTGTCAAAGTCCAATCCCATTTCATCCCAGCTGGTGTATGGGATTCATCTGGAGCTGGTAGGGGTGGCAATGCAGGACTGCCAACCCCAAGCAATCAAAAATCCTGCGTTAGGCTTGCCAGTAATCATATGCTTAATAATAGTGTTCTTTTTATTTGCCTTCTGCTCTTTTGAGCCCTTTAGGGTGCCCTGGAGTCACATTTTGAAGCTTTCTCCACCCATGAAGGCTGGAAACTTAGGTTTTTTTCTTTAAGAATGCAGGTTGAAATCATCATGCATTCGCTTGACTCTGGGATCTGGGGTGCTAAGGAACACCCTAATTATCATGAGAGTCATGACAAAATCATGAGCATTCACAACACTGCAATATTGTCTGGACTCAGCTCTTGCCAGATCTGATCAGGGTTTGAGTCCCAGGAACCGGTGGGTGTGGCTGCTGTAATGGTAAAGCTTTCTCCTGTAGCCTTCATCTGTTCTCAACCTTTTTTCTTTAGGGACCAAAAAGGGGGTGATCTGTGGAAGAGCCTGTGCTCTTTGTAATTTGTACACCAGTGAGGCCTGGTGGCAAACTCATTAATTTTGGGCCCTTAGTTTCCCAACCCATACTTTTTTTTTGTTAACCAAACACAATCTCAACACAGTTCTTGACGCATCTCAATGTAGCTTTTGGTATGAACTAAATTTTCTCTGCCAGGTGCATTTGCACATGTTCTATAATGTTCTTTATTGACAATAATTTGATCTATTTCCCCATGGGAAAATTCCTACCCAGGCCAAAGTTATGTCACAACAGGAACAATTGCCTGTGATCCTTTGTTACGTCCTTTATCAAGAGGCCTGTGTGGTTTTCGTGCAGTGTAGAATGTCATAGCGCAGAGAAAGAAGCAGGGGTTCATTTGCAGCGGTGCAAATAAGCTGATTGCATCCCAGGGGGATGAAGGCTGCACAATACAGGTAGACTCCGAAGATCAGACGAGCAGCAGCCATGTGCTTGAATAATGACCAGCAAAGAGGTGAAGGACGGAATCGTTTCTCCGGTTGCGGGGGTGCTTCTGGCTAAGGGCTGGTGTGGAAGGTTGGGAGGGGTGTGACTGTACCTTTAAGAAGCTCTGACCTGAGCTAGCAGGGACTATTGCACTGTGAAGAAGTTCACAATGTGCAGTGCAGATCAGTCAGAGCTCAGACACTGATCGGAGCAGAGCTCTTGCAAGCAGCGCAGAGTGATCACAGCGAGCTCCGGGAGCTGATGGGAAGGGAAGACTGAGCTGCTACTGCCTGTCTGGACAACGATGGAGGATTCAGACTCTAGAGCTGTCCATTTGGCACCTTTCAGCAGCTCTGTGTTAATTCGGGAAGCAAACATTCTCGGCTGCCTTTCTAATCGAGGCCTTCTTTGCCACCTCTGACTGCTCTCTTCCCTGTCCCCTTTGCCAGCACTATGTATAGCAGGGGTAGCACAGAAAGGAGCGAGAGAGTCTGTTCTTAACTGTCTCCAGTCCCAGAAGCTGGCCTGAAGATGCAAATGACTGAGACCCAACTAAGGTGAAAGTAAGTGGGCGGACTGGTGTGCAGCTCCAGCAAGAGCTGGCTGAACTGCGACGAAAGCCAGCCGGGAGCTGGCAGGACCTGGGTTGTGATAGGACAGTACCCGTAAGACATTTTAAGTTACCAACATCCCTGGAACTTATCTTCCTAAATATGTATTTAACCACTGGATCTTGGTTCTGCCAGAGTCAAAAACCCATGGCCCAAAATTCTGGGGATCTGAAATCCAGGTTCTGCTCTACTCTGCTCTGATCAGGCCTTAATTGGAGTAGTGTGTCCAGTTCTGGGCACCGCTTTTCAAGACAGATGTGGAGAAGTTGCAGAGTGTCCAAAGAAGCACAACAAAAATGATGGACGGTCTAGCAAATGTGACCTATGAGGGAGCACTGAAAGAACTGGGTTTGTTTAGAAAAGAGAAGACTGAGAGGGGGCACAATAGCAGTTTTCAAGCACCTAAAATGTTGTTAGAAAGAACGGGGAGAAAATTGTTCCCCTTGACCTCTGATGGTAGGAGAAGCAGCAATGGGCTTAAACTGCTGCAACGGAGGTTTAGATTGGACATCAGGTTAAAAAAAAAAAAAAGCACTGAAATAAATTTCCTAGGAGAAGGTTGTAGAATCTCTGTCATTGGAGATATCTAAGAGCAGGTTAGACAAGCACCTCTTAGGGATGGTCTAGATGGTGTCTGGTCCTGCGTGAGGGCAGGGGACTGGACTAGATGACTCTTGAGATGACTTCTGGTTCTAGTATTTGGTTCAACAGAGACAATAATAATAAAAGCTCTTAAACTTTAAAATGAAATAGTCCACTGAGACTTGATATCTAGTCCAGCCTTGCTCCTCTATCCCTCACCTTGCTTCTGATTATGTTGCTTCTTGTTACCATGCGGATAGAAACAGGTTACACGGCTAACTCTGCATGGCAAATGAAAATGATAGTGAAGACATTGACGGGGCAGCCAACAAGCTCTCATGCCAACACCTGCCTGAGGTGTGAGAAGGTAGATGGTATGTGTTCTGTGCATAGCATCTGTTTGCAATGTAGTGCCAAAGGCAAAACAAGGCCACCTTCCTAAGGCTGGCTTAGTTTCAGGGGACAGGTGCCAGGGAAGGATTAGCTGCCTGTCAAGGTTGACAACAAGGTACCAGGAAGTGCTGAGATTGAGCACGTCATTCTGTTTACTGGTACATCAGGTCCCAGCTCAAGGGGAACCCGAATTAAGTTTTTTGTCATTTGTACCAGTCTCATGTTCCATAGGCACACAGAACTTCAGCAGTTCAGAAGATCCAGGGCATGATTCTCTTGCCTTGGGCACTTGGCTGGATTCAGAAGTGAGCCATTTGAATGTGGCACCATATGGAAGTCAACCATCTGACCTATATGTTGCACCGCAAGTGCATAGGGTGAAACTCAAACAAATCTGGACTCCAGAGGCAGCTGTTCCGTGTAATTATGGGATTAGAAAGAAATGTAGGCCAGGCTTGAGGAAATGATTGTGCAGCCCAGAATACATACAGCCTGCACCCTTCCCCGACTCAAACTCTCCCCCCTACCTGGTTAAGGCTCTGAGAGGGAGTTTGGGTGGTGTGGGGGAGGGAGGGAGGGATGGAGCTCTAGTGGGGGCTTTAATGCAGGTGGGGAGTTGGGGTTCAGAGTTTGGAGTGGAGTCAAGGGTTTGGGGTGCAGGAGGGGTGTAGGGCACTGGCTGTGGGAGGACGTTAGGGTGCAGGCTCTGGGATGTAGTCTGGGTGCTGGTTATGGCCTGGGGCAGGAGGTGGGGGTTCTGAGTGGAATCTGTGGGAAAGGAGTTTGGGGCCTGGAGGCGGGAGGGAGTTTGGGGCACGCTGGAGTGCGTGGTGAGAAGATGCAGGCTCTGGAGGGAGTGGGATGAATAAAAAGGTGTGGGGATGCCACACTTACCTGGGGCATCCCCTTTAGTAACGGTTTCTAGAAGGAGTGGGGGAGAGGTTCTCTGGGTGCTGCTGAATGTCCCCTGCGTTTCTTCAGCTTCCCTCAGGTGACTTAAAGTGCTTCAGGACCCCCCTTCCCCATTGCTAGCAGTGAGGCAGGGTTAGAGCAGTGTCTTGCTACCGGTATGTGCATCCCTGCAACCTGGGGAGAGGGGATCTCCAGGGATGCAGCACACAGTATGGCGACACCGCCATGTAGTTCCTCTTTTGAACTGAAACGCTACAGTGGGAGGGTGTTTGTGTGCTTCCCCTCCAAACAGAATGTTAGTTCAGTTACAGGATCGTCACTATAATCGAGAGGCTCAGCTACGGTTACATCTTGGACCTGATCCTTAGTTCCACTTTAGACTAAGCAAGAATGGCCTCTCCCCTTGTGGGCTGAAGGGCTAGCAGCTCCAAGAACCAGTCTTTAATGGTGTCCAGAAATGCTATTTCTGCATCTCATCCTGTGGTGGCATGTTCCATGTCAATATAGGGCTAGTTGAAATTATAGCATCAGAGAATCATAGGGCTGGAAGGGACCTCAGGAGGACATGGAGTCCAGCCCCTGCTTCAAGCAGGATCAACCCCAACTAAGTCATCCCAGCCAGGACCTTGTCAAGCCAGGACTTAAAAACCTCTAGGGATGGAAAGGCAACGCATTCCAGTGCTTCACCACCCTCCTGGGGAAGTAGTTTTTCCTAATATCCAACCTACACCTCTCCCTTTGTAGCTTCAGACCATTGCTCCCTGTTCTGCCATTGTCACCACTGAGAACAGTTTCTCTCCATCCTCTTCGGAGCTCCTGTTCAGGAAACTGAATGCTGCTCTGAAATCACCTCTCAGTCTTCTCTTCTGCAAGCTAAATAAACCAAAATCCCTCAGACGCTCCTCGCAGGTCACGTGCTCCACCCCCTTAATCATTGTCGTTGCCCTCCACTGAACTTGCTCCAGCAAATCCACATCCTTTCTATACTGGGGGCCCAAAACTGGACACAATATACCAGATGTGGCCTCACCAGTGCCCAATAGAGGGGAACAACAACTTCTCTAGATCAGCTTGAAATGCTCCTCCTAATGCACCGCAATATGCAATTAACCTGTTTGGCTACAAGGGCACGCTGTTTACTCATACCCAGCCTTTCATCTCTAGGTCCCTTTCCACTGTACTGCTGCTTAGCCAATCAGTCCCCAGCCGATCACAATGCTTGGGATTCTTCCATCCCAAGTGCAGGACTCTACATGTCTTGTTGAATGGCATCAGATTTCTTTTGGCCCAATCTTCCAATTTATCCAGGTCACTCTGGATCCTATCACTACCCTCCAATGTATCTCCTTCATTATTATAGGGTTTTCTGTATTTGTAGCCCATCTGGGCATTTCACTATCACCATGCTGTTGGTAGTGCATTCCTATTGCTGTGTTATTATTCATGCATGAAATTTGTAAGCATAGAGATGGTACGGTACAGTTTGATACACTTAAGATGTTTACTATATTTGACTGTGCTTTTCACATGTAATGCCACTTCCCCATCAATGTGACCTACTCTGTCATTCCTATATATTTGATAGCTTTGTATTAGTGTCCCATAGATGGTCATTGTTCCATCAAGTTTCTGGGATGCCTATGAAATCAATAATCTCATTTTTATGAGGCACTCTAATTCACCCATCTTAGCATTTAGATTTCCAGAATTTTGTATACAAGCACTTACAAAATTTGTCAGTAAGTAGTTGTCTGCCTTGATGTGATGTATGTGAATGGGGCTCTTTTGTTGTAGTAGTTGTTTGTTTCTCTTCTCTTCCCATCAGTACTATATATACATACATACAGAGAGAGAGAGAGAGAGAGAGCACAGCCCTCAGCAGGCTACAGTACCCTCATGGAGGGTAAATATGTGGGCATTTGGGTCTATGCATTTGTTTCCTAGAGACTGAGGCTTATCCAGGGTCAGACAGCAGCAGCAATGGGCTAAACCAGCACCTGCTGCTAATTCAGCACCTGTGGCCAATTAAGGCCTGCGGCACCCTTTAAAAGGGTTTCCCTCAGGTGAACAGGGGGGAAGGAGATACAGGACAGACAAGAAGAAAGCAAGAAGTATGGAAGAACTCCCAGGAAGAGAGAGCGTCTGCAACTGCCTGAGGAAGGTACCGGGGAAGCATCTGGTGGAAGTGGCCCAGGGAGGCAGTTGCTGCGCCAAGAGGCCCAGGGAGAGATGCCCCTCAAGCTGCAGCTGCAAAGGGTCCCTGGGCTGGAATCCGGTACATGTGAGAGGGTCCGGGTTCCCTGCAGACCATCCCACACCCCAGGGCAGCCCTAGAGGGAAGGCGGACCAGGCACATGGAAGGGGTCTCCTCCACTATTGTGGATTGTGCCAATGATGAGAATGGCTTAATGATGCCTTGACGCAGGCCTCTGTGACAACAGGAGGCAGAGCAGGGACATAGAAAGTCTCTGAGGATGCACCTAAACCACCATGAAGTGCAGGACCCAAGGAGGACAAGCCTGGAGCTTTGTCACAACATATAAATCTTCATCACAAATGTGAAAAGTGTGCTCCTGTATGGATGCGAGACTGGCATACGAAAAAATCTTCAGATCTCAAGCTACAGACGTTCATAAACAGATGCCTGAGGTAAGTCCTTCACATCAAATGTCAAGACGTGGTCACAAATGAGGATCTTTGGAACAGAGCAGCACAAGAACCAACTGACATTGAAGTCAAGAAAAGAAAGTGGGGATGGCTAGACCACACTCTGAGAAAACTATCATCCAGCAGAGTCCGTCAAGCTCTCACGTGGAACCTGCAAGGAAAACAGAAAAGAGGAATGCCTTGAACAACATGGAGAAGGTCTACTGAGACTGAGGGACAACAACTGGGGTACTTCTGGAGCCAGATAGAAGTTTTACCCCAAGACAGAGTGAAGTGCGGGGAGACTTGTGGATGACTTATGCTCCACATGGAGTACAAGGGTTAAGTAGTAATAAAGTAAACCCCTTTAATCAATCCGCCCCTAGAGATGTATCTATCTCCCCTCCACACCTGTCAGCTTTCCCTCAGCCCTGGGTTGCAGAGGAATTTTTAAACTTTATTTGTACACACCAGCAATCTGCTTCCGTATTGCTTTAGGGGGATCCCATCTTCCCTGTATAGACTCTTCCTGTCCCAAAAGATCCCCCAGTTCCTAAGAAATCATAATCCCTCTTTTGAACAAAGTTATCTCGTCTGTGCCCAGAAAACAGGCAGTTCTGCCTAACTGGCTGGTTGTGTAGGACTTGAAGCATTTCAGGGAATACAACCATGGAGACTTTAATCTCTTACCAGCTGCCCAAACGACCTTGCTGCTATCTTTTCCTATATCATTGACGCATACAAGTACCGTGATCACTGGTTCTTCCCCAGCACTGCACAGAAGCCTGGTTAGACTCACCATGCTGTCCTACCCACATAGCTGCACTTCTAATAACTGAATCCCTCAGTGTGACAGGTTGAACCTCTGTAATCCTGAACTCTTTTGTCCTTCAACATCCGGATGGCCATTTATCATGGATATGGCCAAGTTTCCTGTGGTCCCATAAAGTTTGTTGCCAGCCACCAGTCCTGGCTCTCAGTTTTCTGTGCTGTTATTTAGCTGTAATTTACCCCAGATGTCTCCTCAGAGACAAGTAAGCACTGGGCATGTTGGTGATGCCATTAGATGATACTGACCTCCTGCGGTCCAGCAAATTCTCTTGTCTGGCACTGATGAGGTCCTGAGGGTGCTGGATTAGAGAGTTTCAACCCATATTACACAGAAGTTAAAGTTTCACTGAGATCTCTCAGGAGGATTCAAGGAACATCCCTGTGCACTCTCCCGGCCCCAGGGCAATGAAACAACTTGACTGCTTTGCTGTACCACTAGCTCTGCTATTACCAGTACATTCATGAAAAACCTACAGCTGTGTCCGGCTACCTTGGGGTCAGGCACCATCAATGCATTAAAACTATAATGAGAAATGCATTCAGACTCTTACCCAAGGTTTATTCCCCTGTATTGGCCTGCCTCTGCATGGCTGAGGGCTTGTCCACGATGGCTAATTACTGTCCCGTAATTTTCTCACTCAGAGCTTGTGAGAAAACATACCCCAGTGGAGTGCAACAACTGTTGGTGTCAGTGAAAACAGGCTCCCAGTGCTGGGAGCTGTGCTTCCCATGCTGTTAGCTAGTCCCCTCATGGTTTACCTAGGGTGCTGGGAGAGCTCCCTCCCGATGCTCCGGCAGTAACCACACTGCCATATTAAAGCACTGGGGAGGTTTGGTGAGGCTATCAAGCTCCCTACCCCACTCCCCACAGCTTTCTGGAAACATCTGGCAGGTTCCTGTAGCTCCCAGGAAGAGGGGAGGCCAGCTTCTGATTGGGCTTCTGCTGTGAGTCCTGAGAATCACAGCCAATGGGAACTGTAGGAGTGGTGCCTGCAGATGCCTTTGCCTAGGAGCTGCTGGGACACGCCGGCTGCTTCTGGTGAGCTACTCGTGCCCCCACTCTGAGCACCCTCCTACATTCAAACTGCTGCTGGGAGTGTTGGGGGGCATGTTGCATAGGTCAGCCACTGCACCAACCACTGCAGAAATCGTAAGAACATAAGAACATAAGAATGGCCACACTGGGTCAGACCAAAGGTCCATCCAGCCCAGTATCCTGTCTGGCCGACAGTAGCCAGTGCCAGGTGCCCCAGAGGAGGTGAACCGAAGACAATGATCAAGCGATTTGTCTCCTGCCATCTGTCTCCAGCCGTTGACTAAAGGCTAGGCACCATACCTTATCCCTTGCTAACAGCCATTTATGGACCTAACCTCCAAAAATTTATCAAGCTCTTTTTTAAACTCTGTTAGAGTGCTGGCCTTCACAGCCTCCTGCGGCAAGGAGTTCCACAGGTTGACTGTGCGCTGTGTGAAGAAACATTTTCTTTTATTAGTTTTGAACCTACTACCCATTAATTTCATTTGGTGTCCTCTAGTTCTTGTATTATGGGAAAAAGCAAATAACTTTTCAATATTCACTTTCTCCACACAATTCTTGATTTTATATACCTCTATCATATCACCCCTCAGTCTCCTCTTTTCTAGACTGAAAAGTCCCACTCTCTGTAGCCTTTCCGCATATGGGACCCTTTCCAAACCCTTAATCATTTTAGTTGCCCTTTTCTGAACTTTTTCTAATGCCAGTATATCTTTTTTGAGGTGAGGAGACCACATCTGTACATAGTACTCAAGATGTGGGCATACCATAATTTTATATAGGGGAAGTATGATATTCTTAGTCTTATTTTCTATCCCTTTTTTAATAATTCGTAACATCCTATTTGCTTTACTGACTGCCGCTGCACACTGCATGGATGTTTTCAGAGAACTATCCACTATAATTCCAAGATCCCTTTCCTGATCTGTTGTAGCTAAATTTGCCCCCATCACATTGTATGTGTAATTGGGGTTATTTTTCCCAATGTGCATTACCTTACATTTACCCACATTAAATTGCATTTGCCATTTTTCTGCCCAATCACTCAGTTTGCTGAGATCTTTTTGAAGTTCTTCACAATCTACTTTGGTTTTGACTGTCCTGAACAGCTTGGTATCATCTGCAAACTTCGCCACCTCACTGCTTTCCCCTTTCTCTAGATCATTGATGAACAAGTTGAACAGGATTGGTCCCAGGACTGTCCCTTGGGGAACACCACTAGTTACCCCACTCCATTGTGAAAAGTTACCATTTATTCCAACCCTTTGTCTCCTGTCTTTTAACCAGTTTCCAATCCATGAAAGGATCTTTCCTCCTATCCCATGACCACTTTAATTTACATAACAGCCTTTGGTGAGGGACCTTGTCAAAGGCTTTCTGGAAATCTAAGTATATTATGTCCACTGGATCCCCCCTGTCTGCATGTCTGTTAACCCCTTCAAAGAACTCTAATAGATTAGTAAGACACAACTTCCCTCTACAGAAACCATGCTGACTTTTGCCCAAAGTCACGGCAAGTCACAGAATCTGTGACCTCTGTGGCAGACATGCAGCCTTGGTTATAAATAACAATAATATTTTTGATGCTCTCTGATGGTCTTAAAGTGCTTACAATCATGGATTAACTGGGCTTCTCGACCCCCTTGTGAGGCACTGTGAGATTCCCATTTTACAGACGGGTCACCAAGGCTTAGAGAGAGCATGACTTTCCTGTAAGTCACACAGTGAATCAGTGACACAGCCAGGAATACCGCCCACATAACTTAATGACTCAGAATTGCCAGCATTGCATAAATGTTGCTGCCACCAGCTCTCGTTTGCTTTGCTGTGCTTCAGCGTTTGAAAGTCTGGGAAGCAGTTTAGTGTATTGAAATGTTCCCCTTGCTCTGTGTGCGTGTGTGTGAAAGAGGTCAAGAAGTCACTCTCTCTGCTTGATATGTGGTAAGGGCACGGTAACGGATTGAAGCTTCGTCACATTTTGCTGACTGGGCAGAGCCGTTGGATGGACTAGCTCTGTTGACTCTAGCTATCCTCAAACAAAGCCGTGTGTACTGCTCAACTTCCTCACAGCACTATGTCCAGGAGACGCGTGGAGGTTTGTGCTTTGCTCAACCATCTACAAATCCTCACATTCAAGTGAAGGCCTGAGCAGGAATCTGAGTCCCTTCCCCCACAACGTGGTTTTGTTGGTGGGACGTACCTACACCTTGAGAAGGCTGCTGAGGGTAGCATGAGGCTACACCCTGAATAACAAACTGCATTGGGCGATGTCCTCAGCTTGTGTGAACTGTTGTATCTGTGGTACCACTGGACCTCAGGTGACTTACACTTGCTGAGGGACTCTGCACATAGTGCTTTCTTGACAGGACAGCCAGCTCTGTGAGTCAGGGGTGCATGTGTCAGCAGATGAAGTGCTATTTTGTATGGGTTGGAGTGGCATAAGGTCAGAGGTAGGGATGCAGAAAGATTCATTTGCTTTTGCTTTCTACCTGCTACTGTGACTCTTCAGTCGATGAGCGAGGCTGACACAGCAAACGCCATCCTCTCCTGGCTGGAGAGCTCACGGCTGCCTATTCCAAATGAACCCCACCTCCTCCAGTTACCTGGATGGTGCTGTAATTCAGCTGGCTCCTCTGTTGCCAGCCCAGTCCTGTGAGTCCACGTGTCATTTCTGGATTGATACAACTGTCATTGCCCCAGGTGCCTGCTGGGAGTCTCAGGCTGGAAGACTGGTTCTTTTGCATTCCAACCCCCATGGCAAAAGAGCCCTTGATGGAGAATGTGGCAGGGTCACAGACTCTTCGATGTGTAATTTCTGCATAAATCAGAAGCATTATGTCAGCGTGGGGCTCCCCCAAAGTGAGCTGTTTCCCTCTCCGCCAAATAATCTGCACAGTGAAATGGTCAGCGCTCTTTGAAATGCAGCAGTGTTTGACGAGGGCTATATAATTAAAAGCCAGCAGAGTGGATTAACATGCCAGATCTCTGAGCGCTGATAAACGGAAGGCGGTCAAAGGCAGAACTCACAAGCATGAAGTCCTGTGCTGACGTGGTCCTCCATTGCTTTGAGTGTCATCTACTCTCTCTCTCAGGCTCTGATTTATGATGCCTACAGCTAGTTCTGTTCAGTGGAGGGAGACCCTTTTGATGAAGTGCTCAGGATATGGTTATTCTGAGGCCTACTTAACCTAGGAATCACAAGACCTAGGGTCTAGTCTCAGGCCTGTTGTATGACCTGTCATCTATCTCCATGCCTTTTTTTCCGGCCTATCGTTTGTCCAGCTTGTCTGTTTGGATTGTAAGGTCGTTGGGTCAGGAACTGTCTCTCTTATTCTGTATTTCTACAGTGTCTAACCTCAGACTTGGTCGGGAGCGACAGGTGCAACTGTACTACGAATAGACAAATATGTAACATTATATTATGGCAGTGCCCTGAAGATCCAATCAGAGCCTCTTGGTGGTGACTCAATAACGAGTAGGATGTCTTCATATCACCTTCCTAGTTGTGAATCCATTGATGGCAGATCAGCCCAATCCTGGAGATGCAGGTCTTACCACAGAAGGGGCAGCGTTGGTAGCTGTTGGAGGGGCCTCTCTTTTCTTCTTCTCCACCTCTCCTTGTGTGCACTGCAGTGGGACCTCTCAAACTGTGCCACCCCCTCATGGATTACCGCTCTCCACTGGGGACAGTCCTGGGCAAGGTTCTTCCAAGCATCAATGCAGATGCTGCACTGCCCCATTGCGCTCCTGGTTTTACAAACACCTCACCAGTGATGTGCCATAGATGGGAGAGGAGAGGAATACCATCAAAAACAGAGTTTTAAAAGGTTTGTGGTTAGTTATGGATCTGTCTACCCAGCAAAGAAATCCCTGTGGTACCGTATCAGACCCCAGGTCAAATACTAATTGTCTCTTTTTCTTTTAAGGAACATGATAGGAGATTTCTCTTTCCTTCCATACACTAAGCCAGTCCAACCTGGATATGTCCTCTCGCTTTTATAGGCATCAACTGATAAAAGGATTCATATTATGTCAGTGATATCATCCTGCTAAAAATTAGCCTGCCACCTGAGATTATTGCATAAATGTTCCATCCAATTCAAATATGACCCATAATGCTCCAGAGCCTTTCTAAATAAAGGGTGGTTCAGAATAGATACATCAGGGATGAAATTTTCCAGCAGTGTGCATTGTTGGCTTAATTCAGCCTCCAGGGGATTTTTGCCAAACTCCTAGGCTGTGGCCACACTTGGCCAAAACTTCGAAATGGCCATGCAAATGCAAATGGCCATTTCAAAGATTACTAATAAGGCTCTGAATTGAATATTCAGCACCTCGTTAGCATGAGGATGCTTCCGGCCACGGCACTTTGAAAGCGCCACTTTCGAAAGCGCGTGGCTCGGCGTGGCTACACGGGGGTCCTTTTCGAAAGGACCCCGCCCATTTCAAAATCCCCTTATTCCCCTCCGCTGAGTTTTGGCCAAGTGTGCCCACAGCCCTATTGTTTCCATAAGCAAACATGGGCCAACTCTTAGTGCTTCAGAAAGTCCTACCTAGAAGATTACTGTTTAGCTCCCGCAGTGTTATCTTATTTGTACAGGATGAACCTCTCTAATCCGGCACCCTGAGGACCTGACTGGTGTCGGATGAGAGAATTTGTCAAATCACAGGAGGTCAATATTATCTAGCAGCATTACCAACACTTCCACTGCAGACTGGGCTCATACAAGACATTTAGGGGTAAATTAGAATGAAATAACAGCACCGAATACTGAGAGCCAGGACTGGTGGCTGGAAACAAACTCTATGGGACCATGGAAAACTTGGCCACACCCATGATAAGTAGTCAACCAGCTGACTAAAATCATACTGGATTATGGGTATTGCTGGACAAGAGAGTTCCGAATTAGCAAGGTTCAGCCTGTGCTACGGCTGTGGGTCACCACCTAGTCCTGTTCTTCAGCCTTACAAGTATTTCTGAACTCGTGAGAAAGCTTTTCGTCTTGAAAGAAACATGTGAGTTGTGGGTTTCCCCCCCATCTCCTGATATGTGCTGTTTAAGAATGCTGTAGCAAGCAGCAACGGGCTTTCCTCTCTACCTTAATCTCTCTAACTAGTTCTTTTTGGGGTGGGGGCCCGGGGGGGAGATGTCACTCCATGGAATTGTGCTTTGGTAGTTGGCTGAGATTCCTGAAGGAGGAATTTTCTTACATGCTATTTGTGACCATCTCAGTTCCAGGACTGGTACGTATGTGTACATAAAAGAAGTCGCACTAAGAATCATTCCAGAATCCGTGTCACTAATTCCCTCTGTGATAAGAAATTGATGCATCAGGCCTCAACCTCTGCTGCTGCTTGACAGAAGGCTGATATTACAGTTAGTTTCCTCTAACAAGCTTCTACTAAAATACTTGGATCCTTATCTTGTGGTGAGCTCTGCCTGGGAGTGCTCCAGTCATGTGGCGCTCCGTTTGCTTCTTTGTTGGCACTGTGTTGGTGCAGAGATTTTCCTGTACACTGAGTATTGCAGGGGTAGGGTATTAGCATCCCTGGAATTCCTTCACTGCTTTGGGCTAATAACTAACTTGTACCTTATGCCAGGATTATAGGAGAGTTTAGCCCCAATGACTAGGGACCAGATATCCTAAATAGCACAAAGGTGGCTTTTTTCCCTTCTGGAAAATCTAGTCACAAAAGTGACGCTGAGAGCTGGAGGCTGCAGACCACCAAAAAACCTGATTCTTATTCAACTACTCAACTTCTTGGAAATCTGCCCCTGTGTATGTCCGGCATTTATTGATCTCTTGGAATTTTACCTTTGATCTATTTGGATACAATTTATGGATGACCACTGAATTTTTTGAAACAGCATCTCTTGTTGTGATGAGATTTAGGGCAGTTGAATCAAATGTCATTCATGCTATCTTTATTCCCTGTTATGGTATCCATTATGGTGTCTGCCTGGGGCATTGAAAGTTGCAACAAAGCATCTGAAAAAATAAAGCCCAAGATGTTTAAGCAATTTTCTGCAATTGGAATAGTCACACTGAAGTCAATAGGACCAGTCACGTACATAAATACTCCCAAACCTGTTCATCTTTGCATAATCAGGGACTAAGGCCCAGATCTGCTGAAGTCAGCACAAGTTAGAAACCTAACTACCTTGTGCAGGTGGGCCAAAAAGGCAGTTAGAATTAGGAAAGTATCAGGTCAGGTGTTAATAATAGTCAATTTTACATTAAAGGGGTGCTCATATTGTGTAAATTCTAACTATCCACATTGTGAGAGATGGAAAACGTATTTGGTCCTCCCAACCTGAAATTCATACAGATGTTTGTTTATAAATAATACTAAACGTCAGCTGGCTTCAGAATAATTTAAATTCAGATGACGGCCCTCTCATCCCAGAAGCTTCCAAAAATTCTTTCCAAACTGTGTCGTAATATTAAGACCTCTCCTGGAGAAGTTAGAATCCCCACTGCTTCGGGAGGGTTGGAACAGGTCCTTGAAGCCAAGGAGTCTCTCCACAGATTTTTATGGGCTCTGGATCAGGCCCCAGCTGTTGAAAGACAACAGATACCACCAAACATATTGCTAAATACAAGATACGTATCTAACTCAAACCTGCCATTGCTGCCTATGGTCACATGGACCCACAGCTATCCACTTGGGGCAAGAGGTGAAAATCCCTATTCCCTTCACCGTAGATGGAGATCTGCCTTTCAGTTGTGCTGCCAGGAATTCTTAGCCAAATTCTACAGAAAATAATCCTATCTGAGCAGTAAATCTCAGGGCGCTTTTGCATGTTTGTTCTCCATTTCCATCTCATTGGCTTGAGTTCATTTTTAACCTTTGAGTCTCCTGTGGGACAAATATAATAAAGTGGAGAGAGGCTGGGTTTTTAGACTCTTTTTTCCCCCCCAACCAGTTGAGCAAGGGAGGAGTGCTGATGCTGATAGAGAGATTGGGCTTATTTAGCAGTGCAAATAATCAGCTCCTTCCTCCCCCATAAGGGTTAGACTGGAACCAACTGACTCAGTGCTGTCTAAACTAGCTGCTCATGATAAAATTCAAGGGTAACAGCAAATTAAATACCTGCAGATTGAAACAAAGCAGAACAACTTTTAATGTTCAATCAGGACCAGTCATTCCACAGGCTGACTGCTGTCAGAAGCAGGCAGTTTTTGCTTACAGAAAAGTTTTGCAGTAAACCAAGCAAGGATGGCTCTTTAATCAGCAGCTTTGAAAATCTTGTTTGAAATGATCATACCGGCTTCAGTGCAGGAAAGCACGTTAACACATGGTTCAAGTCCCACTGATTGCCATGGGACTTTCGCATGTGCTTCAAGTTAAGCACATGAACCAGGACTGTGTGCATTGTCTAGTGAAGAAAACGAGGAAGCTGTTGTAGAAGGGTTCATCTGGAATTCATACAACATGAACTTCTAGGGTCTGCCACCATGAGTTGGGTGGTTTTTGAGGTCACAAGCAAGTGGTTATCTGAGCTGGCAAAGCCAGCGCTTAAGACTGTTCCCCACTCTGCTAGTATACAAAGAATCATTAAGAGGTCATTGGCTCCATATTGGAATGGAATTGTCCTAATCAAATGCAGGATGCTCTTTTATGCTCTTTTAGGAATAAATGAACTGGGTTGGTTTCCCATTTGTCAATCATTTCTGCAGTCCACTTGTTGGCTGCTTTGTGGGTTATCCTTTTCCCACTGTCTTTGTATTGTGGTTGTTTTTGTCCATGCTTCAATCTCAGGGTGAGAATGGTCAGATAACCGGAATAAAATTCCAGTGCCCTCTTTTCTAGATTAGCACACATGTTAGCCATTGACCCATACACAGAAGTGATTGCTGATACAGAGAGTGGCAGTGTTTCTGCAGAACTAATACAGAAGCTGACACTTTGCATGCAAGATAGCACTATTTTTGCACCAACAGGTGAATGCACCGAATGGAGCCAAAACAGTCACACAATTTTCAAAGAGAAATTGCATGAAATGTCACATGTTCTGGCTAGAAAAGCCCACATGCTGCATTCAGCTGGTTTTGTACGACCGCTGATTTCATAAAGGATGGCAGGTGGAACAAGGGCTAGAATTCATTCCACAATCTTAATGTTTCTAAATCAATCCAGTGAGAAATTGGTGGAATTTAAAGGCAGGACCTATTTTTAATGTAACTTTCTGTCTAAGTTGTTACAATACATGAATGCTTAAGACACTATCAGCTCCCTCTAAGCTATCAAGATGTTGTGGGTTAGGCCAAATTTAGATGATTATCCTTTGTCCCTGGGAGAGGGTTACTGCTACATAATTGAACACCCAATTCAGGTTTAGTTAGAAGAAAAAGATTTTTAAACAATGTGCACAAAGTGTAGACCTTTTCCCACGATTATTATTTAGGAAATAGTAGTTAACTGTTTTCTGAATTTCAACATTCTCCTATGGGCTTGGACACCCAGTTACAACATCCTTAGACCAAGAGTAGGACAATCAGATAGTGAAAGCAACAGTACATAGAAAATGAAGCTGGCCAGTGTAATATAAGTGTCTGACTTCCTGCGAAAAGTGAATAATATAAACAGTGAAATGCACATTAGACTTTGACAATCCTTTCACTTTAATGCTCTGAGGTGTAATTTAATTACATCAGGAGTAATAACTTTGTCCACTTTCACATTTTTTGTTTTTAATCAGCAACCTATTCCAATTTCCAAAAATTATTGGGAACTGTTTTCAGAAGCTTCAAGATTTCCCCATTCTATCTTCTTTACACCTTGATCCAAAGCAGTGAAGTCAATTGAGGGTGGGGGAGCAGTGTGTGAAGAGTGTCTTTTCATTAACTTCATGGGTTTTGGGTCCTTAAATCTCTCAGGTGTATCTTGACTGGAACTGCAAATTTCTCTCTAAATCCTCTCTTTTGTCAGATATTCCATTTACTCTCATTTATTTTTGGGTTTCTGCTGTCCTCACTGCTTGAAAAAGCCTCTTGGCCTGGTAAACGCAGACATGGCAAAAGTATGGGACATCACCCACAGAATTTAATGAAGCTATGTCAGGTCTCATTTTAAATATTGGCACCCTTGTTAAAAGAGGGACGTGGTGCCAAAAGTTTAGCTGCTGTGACCTGTGGTACTGTTTTCAGTTTTACGTCTGATGAAAAATCTTTTGGTGAAAAGTGAAAACAACTGTTCATAGTTCAAGTATCAGCCTAAAAACTGCAAAAACAAGTATGGAAAGTACATGGCGTCGCAGGAAGGTCAGCCGATGCCCTGCGGTGGAAAAGGTAATTTTGTACATTGAAGTTACTAAGACTCTGCTTCCCCAGAGCAGATACTTTGACGCAGAATTTGAGGACCAAGTTCTGCTCTGAGTTATGCAGATGAAAATCTGAGAACTCCATAGGAGCCCATGGAGATTTTCAAGGTTTTTATTCCTGTAACTTTGGGAAAATTTTGCCCATTGGTGTTTTGGCGGCATCCTTGTATGAGTTGTTTAAAGTGCAACCTGGCTTTTTGCACCCCAGGTCTTAAACCAGGGCCCCCTGGTCTTCATTTTGAATCAGAGGCCCATGTGATATATGAGGAAAGCCAATTTGCCCTGAATTTATCTGCAAGTCTGACAGGCTCACACGTCTTCACCATTGGCAGAATGGGGAGGAATGTTGCTCTAATTAACAAATGCCCAGAATTGAACCATACCAATATAAGCAAGCACCGTAGGTCAATACAACATCAACCACATTAGAAGGATGCATAACTGTATATCCACTTCTAACCTGATACATTTAAACCCGTACAAAAATTGGACATAGGTAAGTCTGTAGATTCATAGGCCTGCAGGAGTCTAGCTGGATACAGACCCTTCCTAAACACTTATGTGCTAGCTAAATAGAAGGTTTTTGAGTTGCTGTCCCACAGCAGCAGTAGTTCGTAGCAGACAACTATACCAACCCAACCTAGTTCTCTGTAGGATGAACACATGTTTATTGTTAGGCACTTTGATGTGCTCCACTTGAGTGCTGCAGCCTTAAAATGATGAAGGCAATCCAAAGTTTTGGAGCAAAAATTCCTCTTTCTTGTAACAGGGTTAATAACAACAGATTGTATGTTTCCGCTAAGGAGGATGAAGTCTCTGGCAGAAGATTGGCCAAACATGGTCATTCTTTGATTCGTTACATAACCTGCTGCGATCCTGATCTAATTTAACTTGAAGTGTCAGAATGACTTCCAGATGTTTCCGCAGACAAAGTGATATTGTGTTTCTGATCCGAGCTATGCTGACTGGCATCAGAAACAAGATGGATAGGTTTTCAGTAGTAGCTTCCTGTTACTGATGGTGGGGTCCTGTGGACAGCAAAAATATATGGAAATATTTTACACATTTTCCTGGATCCAATGGAGATTCATGTCTCGTATCAAACTACATAGATTCTTCTAGAAAGCTCATTCATCCTTTGGTGGTCTAAACTTAGACGTAGCTTCTTCTGGAGATGATTTAAGCTGTGCATGTGTCAGCTTAAAAAAATGTCTAACGAGTAAGGCATGGGTATGCTTGAGTACAGAAATTATGTAGATTTCTGCGGCCAAGGCCTCTGCTTTTAAAAAAAAATTGATTGTTTGATTGAAGGGGAGGAAATAGCCTGTAATCACATAGCAGAGGAGTCCAAGCTTTCCATGTTATTTGGAAGAAGATTCAGGCTACACTTTATATATCGTTGCTTCAGCTGCAGTCCTCCAAGCATGTGACATGGTTGAGCAACAGTCATGTAAGTTAGATGAAATACGTGTATTATGTTCCTTGAGTGATGTAAGCTGTCCGTGCAAATCAGAAGAAAAGTCATTCTGGGGCGGAGGGTGTGACTGAGAAGAAAAGGCCGTTATTAACTGATTGCCCTGTGTGGCTCTGGGGGCTTAAAACAGCCTCCTGTCTGCTTCAGAACCGGCCGTAAAGCCCCCCCAAGACCTGGTGCTTAGTGGAGCTTGGGCATAGCAATGAATTAATTCTTTTAACCCAAATCTCCATTTTTGAAAATTCAGCCTAGAAGGCTTAACAATTCTTTACTCGGTTTCTACAGAAGAGTGATTGAACTTCCTTTATTTAATGTTATCATTGGGTGGTGAGCTGGGTATATGTTTCAAGCAGCACAGCCTCCCCCGTACCCCATTGTTGTTTTGAGGGTAATAGGAATATGCCAACTTCCACCATGTAATGCTCTTACAGAATTTAATAATTTTGCCTTTTTAGATTTGCTCCTGTGTAAGTCTGGGGACTTCAGCTTACTCTGGTGACTACTAGTCAATGAAGTGTCTAGGAATTAATCTAAGAACAGAACTTGGCCTACCATCTGTTGCTTGCCTGTACATTATCATTGTCAGATGCACTTCATATCATTTGATTTTTAAAGCAATGATGCAAACAACACTTGAAAATAAAGTAGAAGCAAGGAACAGACTAAAGGCTGGAATCTGATTATATTTAACTCACATTCTCATCTGTGCTACTGAACCTGATGGGTAGGATAAAATAGTCAAAGAAGAGCTGCATAAATATTGGAAGTTAGACAACAGCAGAATGAAAATGAAAAGAGCTAGAGGAAATGTAGGCTGGATTCTCAGCTGTTGTAAATGAACATAGCTAATCTTATTTGTACCAGCTGAGGATATGCCGCAGAGGTCGAGGCAAGCAAGAAAGTAGACTGTTTATTTTAATGTGGGACGCAAAGATGCAAAAGTAGCTTGTTAAAGCTCCCAAATTTAAATATCCTAAGAAAAATTTATCCCTCTCAAGGCCCATTAGTCCCAGGAAGGACTCACCTTTATTTTATTATTGGTCCAGACAGAAAAAATGAAAGGTGAATGTTGACACACTTTTACCCACCTGCAGAATGTGCATGTCTCTTGAGTTACTATCTATAGTTATGGATGAGCAGGAACCAGCTCTTCCTGATGCCTGAAGAAGACTGGTGGGCAGACTTCGGAAGGGAAGGTGGAGCAGGGAATAGACCTGGGTCCTAAGGAATGCATTTTTCTCATACTGTGGAACACACTGATGTGTAAGTGCCATATTTGAGGAATGAGAAGTGCAATGAGAGCAGAATAGAGATAGTCTAACCTGGCTGAGCTGAGTGAAGCAAAGGGCAGAAGTGTCACCATGGGGAAGACATATCAATGTGCTACTTCCTGTAGTGGTCGCCTGTTTCAAAAAGGAAATATTCTCCAGTGGGCCCTCAGGTGTTGCCAAAGAGGAAATCCATAAACATTCTTAGGAAATACAGAGGGCAAGTGAAAAAAAATTAGCACATACTGTTGCTAATCTGTCAAAACATTTACCTAGAAGGGCCTGTACAGGTTTGCAATTGTACTTAGATGCCAAGGGGATAGATAGGTAAGATTAGATAGAAATGAAGCCTGGAATCTCACAGCTCCAGAAATTCTGGCGTTGTCTTCTTAACTGTGGGAAATGGACTGACAATCTCCTGGATTTTACGTAATTCAGGAAAACAGGAACCAATGTCATCCAATGGACAGTACCAAATCCATTTCTTTCCTGTTCCTAAGACTTTTGGCATCATACGTTCATCTTGCGCTAATCATGTAGTTCATAAAGTTTTATGAGCTGGATTGCAGTCACTTCAATCTTTAATAAAGGTGCATAAATCATGGGGACAAAATGCCCCTCTGTGTCATGCTCCAGCTCTGCAGATGGCTTCTGCTCAGAGCGAGAGGGCACAAAGCAAGTAAGCAGCTATAAAAAACTAGGAGGAAAGTGGCAGCAACCTGTTGTACTTTATCCTAATCAGGTATGTCTTTTGGATGTCTCAGGAAGAGGTGTCTGCAAGGCACTGAGCACCTACACCTGCCATTGAAGTCTATGGGAGTCAAGAGCACACAGCCTCTTGCATGATTGGATTCTAAGTTTGTCGTCAGAGCTTAAGAATGACCATGCTGGGTCAGACCAAAGGCTCATCTAGCCTAGCATCCTGTCTTCCCACAGAAGCCAAAGCCAGGTGCCCCAGAGGGAGCGAACAGAACATGTAATTATTAAGTGAGCCCTCTCCTGTCCTCCATTTCCAGCCTCTGACACACAGAGACTCGGAGCACCATTCCTACCCATCCTGGCTAATACCCATTGATGGGCCTAACCTCCATGAATTTATCTAGTTCTTTTTTGAACCCTGTTAAAGTCCTGGTCTTCACAACATCCTGTGGCAGGGAGTTCCACAGGCCGACCATGTGTTTCATCTGTTTTGCTCTTCTCTGGGCAAACTTCTGGGCACTCTTCATGCTTCAACTGTGTCGTAGGGAAACTTGCAACTAACTTCTCACTTCTTGTGACGACACATAACAAACACTGGAAAAGGCTCCTCCATCTTAGTTCCGTTAGTTGACATTTTGTGTTTCCCAGGAGGATTTTCACCTCCCCTACTTGCAAAGATCACACATGTGCTGGAGCACAGACTTTCACGTAGAGAAAGATGCTTATTTTATATAGCACACCAAATAATGACATTCCCACAGGAGGAGGTCTCCCCACCTTGCACACTTCACCTCTTGACCCCTTTTCAGGTGGCAGTTAAAGTATAACTAAATGGCTTTGTAGCACAGAACAACTGCAGCCTGGGGCTATCGCTGAATTTTCCCCAATTAAAACAGAGAATAGAAGCACTTAGAACAATGGATCAAATCCCAGAGAGATGTGGTGTTGCAAGAAGAGAGGTGTTGCAGCTCGATTTTTGACAGGGCTTTTCTTTTTGTTTGGTCCTTGACTGGTCTATCCATAACAAGAGCTTAAGTTAAAGAACTTCAGCATCTGCCCTCTTGGAACCAGGCTGACACCATCTCTTCCTTGTAAGCTCTCTTCCCATTGGGCAGCTTTACTTACATTTCTCAGGGCATTGGGACAGGAACTATCTTTTTCTTCTCTTTCTGTACAATGCCTGCCACATTGGGACCCTTGTCCGTGGCTGGGATGGCTGGATGGTAACACGATGCAAATATTAAATGTAACCCACACACCTCATGGGTGTGGTTCATTATCCCATGAAGTGGCACTTAGACCACTCACAGAGAAGAAGACTGAGTCTAGTCCACAGGCTTAGCTAGGCGCCGACAAGAGCTGGGAGTTCAACTGCTAAAGGCTCAGACGTTACTCTCCTGAGGTCCCGGGTTTGGTTCTACTTGTTGGTGTTACATAAATATTATTATTAACATCTTTATATTGAGATCCAGTCTAGCAGGTCTCATCTGCTATACCAGACGCTGTACCAACACATAGTAATAGAAGGTCTCACCATCTAAATGGACAAGACAGACAACAGAGGAAACGGAGAAGATGGACCAAAAGTCCAGGAGCTGCTGATAACTTCCAGTGTTAATGGTATGACCTGGACTTTCACTTTCCCCGTTCTGTTGGAACCATTCAGTCATGTCCTGCTTTTTCCCCCATGTACAGTGAACATAGGAGAGAGACCTGAAACCTGGCCTTTTAATGGAGGTAAATCAACAACTGGTAAATCAGTTGCAATTTACTGTATGAGAATCTCCCATGTGGGGAGAGGATGTTGGCAAATGAAGCTACAATTTCATTGTTGGCAGAGAGAGTTTGTTCCTCCTGTTGTGTTTGGACAGGTGCAATGTTTCTGTTCTCAGAAAATGTTGTGTCAACAGTTGGTACCAGGACATAAAGTTCTTTCGGGTTTTACTCTCTGCTTGCAACTCTCTATGAAACTTGCTAAGCCCCTTAAATCCAGCCTCTCCCACATCTGAGCACCTCTTGGGAGGGACATGTTTCAGGTGGTGAGGCAGCTTAATATAAATCCAAATGAATCACCCTCTGGGGCTTGCAACTTCATGCATTTGCACTTGAGGCCGCCGCAGAACCAGGGAGAGGGGTTGTCTCTTCCTGTCTCTGCAACAGCTGTTTGGTTAATGAGACTGGTCTGCCAGGCTGTGTTGGGAGCAGCACAACTGACACTGGGATGCCTGTGTGTGTCTTCAAAAGAGGCAGAAAAGACACTTTTGAAAAAAATTGACAGTTTGCCATTTGCAGCATATTCTGCCTACGATACACATGTGGGACTTATCACCGTAGTACCTCACCAGCTTTCATGTCACTCTCCTCACAACACCTCTGAGCTAGAGAACTGCTGTTGTCCCCTCATTACAGATAGGAAACTGAGACACAGCGCATGCAAAGCCCAGACGGCATGCGTAACCTAAATGCCTTTGGGGCGTTGGCTCTGAGGTAGGTCTACACAGCTGTCGGAAGTCAGCCACCCAGCCTGGGCAGTTGGTGTATGGAGGATGACCTTGAGCTAATGTGTTTAAAAAATGTTGCAGCCCTAGTGGAGGCTTGGGTTAGTTAGCTACGCCCAAGCTTGGGTAGCCACCACCAGCAGAGGCTTGGGTTAGTCCCTGGGGTACAGCGTGCACACTGCTGTGTTCAGAGTACAAGTTTGATTCCAGTAAGGTGAGCTTGTCTTCCCTGGCTGGGAAGCTCACTGTGGGATAGACATATCTTAAGAGGCTTGTCCAAGGTCCCACACAAAATTAGTAGCAGAGCAGGGACTTTGCATATAAGTCCCTCACATCTTAGGCTAGTGCTGCAGCTGGTGGAACTAAAATAGTGAGGAGTATAGCAAAAGTTGCAGAGAGCTTTCTGAAGCCATGGAGTCTGATTTATTTTTTGCTGCGCTGATGACAGCAGACACAAGTGTCAAAATTGAGGCAAGGTGTAAGGGTTTGGTTTGGAGGGGTTTGCTGTGTGTAGCAATTACACTTATATTAGCATTCAAACTGTGGTGTGTGTGTGTGTGTTTTGTCTTGGTTTGTTTTTTAAAAGCAAATCTTTCTTGTGAGAATGGCAGGAGTCCAGCTTAAACTTTCATTTCTTGCATTTGTAATGTGCAACCAGCTCTACGTAAGGAAAAGCAGCAGCTGTGAAACTACACAGCAACGTTATACAGTGTAAAGGTTTTAGACCAGGAAGCGAATACAATATCTGATTTGAAACAACAGAGCATTTTGTTAAGAAGAAGGAAACTGCTAGTACCCCAGAGCTTTCGTAGAATCTCATTTAGTTTTGTATTAACCTCCTGGAACAAATCCCTTGCCTCTTTTCTTTGGCATATCGTGCTGTAAGCATATCATTTCTGGCTGGGTATGTACTGTGGCAGGGCTGAGCAAACATTTTTACCTCACGCCCCACTTTTCATCCCTGCAATTAGCAGGGCTCTCGCAACTCATCTAATGTAATCCAACCAATAGAAATTTTGGTTGTGTTCATATGAAGACAAATCCCTTCCTCACCTTCAAGGAAATAAGTCTGTAGAATGTAAAAGTTTATTAGTTTGGGAATACACAAACATAAAACCGGTAACATATTTCAACATATTTAATGAGATGGGTGAGCCTGACAGCCAGCAGCCACTCATGTTGCTCCCCGACTTATGAAATTTCACATTCTGTGTGCCCTGCACTATGGCTTATGCTTTCGTGAGTCTCTCTAGAGTTTCATTTTATGTCTCGAGACCTCAAGCTATCCCTTTTTTTCTTCTGGATACATATTTCGTAAGGCAGAACTTTCCTGCATTGGTATGTGCTGCCCTCCCGTCCCACATCAAATTTGCATGTGAGCGAAGAACTAATTTATTCTCATGCAACTGATGGCAAAACTGAAACTGTCTGTGTGTGTGTGGGGGGGGGGGTTCAAGACGAGGGGGGCAATAGAGTTTCGCTGGGTACCTGATCTAGAACTTGTACAGGTTGAACTTCTCTAATCCACAACTTTCTCATTTGACAACCTCCATAATCCAGCATGATGTTAGCCAGACAACCATTTATCATGGGTGGGGCCAAATTTCCCATGGTCCCATAAAGTTTGTTTCCAGCCACCAGTTCTGTCTGTCAGTGTTCTGTGCTGTTATTTAACTATAATTTACCCCAAATGTCTTACAAGAGCCCAGTAAGCTGTGAAAGTGTTGGCAGTACTGTTAGACAATATTGACCTCTTATGGTCCTGCAAATTCTCTCATTCGGCATTGGTCAGGTCCCATGGGTGCCAGATGAGAGAGGTTCATCCTGAACTTCCAAGCTGTAATCACAATGTATCTTGCAGGTCAGAGCAAGACAGGAGCCAAATGAGCCTCTCAGATCCAATCCAACCTTATATGTGGCAGATGTTCAAGAACCATAGACTGGATTTTTACTTCAGCCAAAACTGGGTTTCATAACGTTTCTTGATGCATTTGTAGAATTTCATTTAATTTTGTGTTAATCTCTTGGAACAAATCCCTAGCCTCTTTTTACCATTACAAAGGAGAAATTTCTGCTGAATTAAAGTTGTTGGCTTGATTTTAACGAGTAGAAATCACTATATGGTCCTGGTTGTCTTATTTCAGACTGTTTTATTTTTATTTTTGTTCCTTGAAAAGTGATGAAGTAACAGAGCCCTGGAATGCGAGTTACTGCAACTGCTCTGTTGTGTCTCTGTTTCCAGACTGTTTGTATTTGTGTGGCAATACTTCACATGGATCTCTGCAAAGACATGTTGAAATGATCAAATGATTATTTTCTTTCATGTTTATGGGTGCCTGAGAAACATGAAGCACAGTGCAAACAGCTCTGCAGTCAGTGGGACAGGAGAGATTTCTCTGCTCCATTGCCCAGAGGACAATGAAGCAACAAAGAGGGATTTCCCAGGTCTAGATATGAGAAATAAGATTCCTTATTAAAGAGGCAGTGAAGAAACATGGAAGAAATGGCAGGGATAGCATTACGAGGTGCAGCACCTGTCCCAAACCCAGGGACTGATAATAACACTGGGGTTACAGAGGAAGAAACCCAAAATGATGCATGAGTCCATTTCCTAGTCTGAGGCTTGGCATGTGGTATCTTGCTCTGAAGGATGGAGGGACTGTTGTCTCCTTTGCTTTGGCAATAAAAGGTGCATCTTGTCTCCCATGAAAGATTATCAAACTGAACCAGTTCTAGTTAATGGGGTCGAATTCATATACCTGGGAGCAGAATTTGGCCATCACGGTAAATTTTATGGAGTGGGCTTTGGTTCTCACTGGTCTTTGTATGGCCCCCTGTCGCCCTAAAATACAAAGAGTTGTCCAGGGTTAAAGCCCAGTCTAGAGCAGTCAATGGAAGGCAATCATTGCCTTCAGAAGTCTTCGGATCAGGGCTGAAGGCAGCTTTAGTACTCGTCTGTGTCACTGGCTTCTCTGCACAGCAGGTTAATCATCTCTAGAAAGTGCACTGCTGCATGACCTTAGCACATAACCAATGGGGTCCAGACCTAGAGTTGGTGCTGCTCATCTCAGGCCTACCCACAACTTCCTGCTCGTGCTTTGAGCTGCCTCTGGCATCTCTAGCTTTCTTTATAGGTGGTGGTGGTAAGCTTTGTCTTTTTGGTTCCTGGTGGATGCAGAGGAGCACCAGAGATGACACGTGTGAAAGTGGCGTAATGGTATTTACCCAATAATCCAAGTCTGAGTCCAGTCCCCTGCTATCACAGGTGATACAGTCATATGATCCCAATTTGTCAAGCTGCATTTTAAAACTAGTTAGCTTGTTTGTTGCCACTATTCCTGTTGGGAAGCTATTCTAGAACCTCACACCTCTGATGGTTAGAAACCTGCTAATTTCCAGCCTGAACTTATTCATGGCCAATTCGAACTCATTGGTTGTTACTCTGCCAACATTTAGCTGAAGTAACTCTTCTGCCTCTCTTTATTTAACCCTCCCCCACCTGTTTTATTTATAGAAAGAAATCATATCCTCTCTCAGACTTCACTTTACTAGGCTTAAATAAGTTAAGCTATTGTAGTTTCCTCTCGTAAGATAGATATTCCACAGTGGCATTCCCTGTAAGCTGAGCACTCGGGTGGTCACCCAGGAGAGATTCAAATGTTGCCCAGCTGATTACCATAGCACCTGCAGTTGGCAGCATGTGTTTTTACAGGTGGTGCATGTTTGGACATGCATTGATGCATGTAGCACAATTTATTCTGCACCTGGATGGAAAAAAAAATTAAAGGGAACAGTGCTTGCTATCCCCTGAACATCTTGGTAAGTCTCCTTTGCATCAGTTCAAATTTGAATTAATATTTGTTGAATCTGGGGAACCAATAATCCATCTGAAGTTTTACCTATGCTTTCTACATTGGCATTAATATTTCCCTATATTTGTAGGAAAAACTATGGTTTATATGCTTGTGTTTTAATATATGCATGTTTGCAATGGTTCAATTAGTGTTTGTTGTTAATTAGGTGCTTAATGCAACTGTTTAAAGAAGGAATTCCATGTTGCAATGTGGAGCCTAGGTCCAAAATGACATCATGCTCAAACAACAACTATTCCTCCATCTTGGGTACCTGTCTTCATGTCTCTCTCACACTCTTTCTCGTGTTTGGTAGGAATAAATGGTGACCCGTGGAACTAGTTCAAACTGAGTCTGCCTAGGATTTGTGAGTGTTCACAGACGACACAAGGGTTACATGCATGAATGCTAGGTACTGTCCAGTGGAGAGACAGCTGAGTACCTGTTAGGGCTGCATGGGCATCAAGAATATCCCTGGTCGGTTCCTTCCAACAGCCCAACAACATCTAACATCAAGTCTTTGAAGACTCTGCTCCTTCTGCCTCTGGCCATGACAGTCTGGATATGGCAACCAAAGGTCTGGAGTCCTGTGAGCCTAGCAAATAGCCATCAACATCCCCTTCGAGACCATCACCTGGCCTGAAATAGTAGTTTCCTGGTCACCTTTCTGTTAGTTTGTTTTACTTGTTTTTTGCTAATGATTAGTATTAGGGATAGGTTTCAAGCCTATTTTGGTGGCAATCACAATTGTTGTGAGGTTTTGTGCACTTATTTTTCCCTCTTCCCTAATAATGTTAAACTTTCTATTCTGTTTTCGAAGCACAAATCTCTTTGTCTTTCCTTAGCTCAGAGGGCAATGGGAGAAGAGTTGAATATTCAGATCTAAACTTCTTAGGAGATAGAGCTAACAAAAGACCTGACCACTGTTACTGGGAAACAGTGTAACAGCTCAAAATGACAATCAGCAGAATATTACATCGGATGTGGTACTTCTAGATGAAGTTTGAAGAGAGGTGTTAAATAGTTTGCTACACTAGCGAAGATGATGTTAGTTTGGGAAGTGTTGTCTAACCATGTGCCAATAGGGACCTTTTCTCTGATTTCCTTGCTCAGTCCTATGTGAATTAGACCTCAGTCAACTGAATTGAAGTAAAAGGTGTTAATCCGATTTTGCATTTGAAGAAAGGTTGAGGTTAGGAAACACACCTTGATTTTTCCTGTAGTGTAGATAGTCCTTGATAGTGCATATGTACCAAGAAGAACTGAAAATGTACCATCCCTTGGTTCTGGATGGACAATTCTTCTGTTGTTCAAAAGTATCTTTAGGTTCTGATGCTCTTCAGGAAGTGTTTTGCTGGACAGTTCCCAGTGACATTGAAAGGAGACACACAGAAGGTGACCACAGAACAGGTAGTAAAATTCAACTCTAAGTGGCTTTAACTGAAGTTAAGGAACATCAATCAACCTTCCATTTAAGTTCTCAAAGTATGAATTATTCTGCAGCTGGAAGCCATTGTTGGGCTCTGTTCTACAGTCAGGTCTTTGGCTGCCTCCACAACTATGTTTCAGAGCAAGGTATTGCATCAATTTCCTCCTGTGAAGAAATGATTGAAGCTGCAATTTCAAGTATTAATAGAACAGTACCAAAACCTTTCTGTATACTGAGGAAATATTTCAACCCAGCAATGCTGATCTCTTGACCTGCACGGGATGCACTCTAGTCAATATCTCTTTGGTAAAAGCTTTGAAAACAAATTTGCTTCTATTTTTTCCTTCATATTTTGTCAGCATGGCATGTAGTCTATTAAAATGATTGCTGGACTAGTAGTGGTCTTTTGTAGGTTTTTGTTCAAGATGCTCAAGAAGAGTTTCTAGTCTATTGTGCATTTTTTTCTCTTATTGTGTTCGGACCCCACAAACTCATTTTACCTGCCAAGACCTATTTGTTAGGTGTGCAGTGCAGTCCATCACCATAGCCTCTGAGCTCAGAGATTGCACATATAGAAATATGATCCACTTTTTTGGGTGGCATATGTAACAGAATGTATGGGGGGGTGACATTCACAATTAGTAGATTTACATGTCTTTTCAGATGGCAATGAAAGTCATTGTGATCCATGTGTTGTGGTTATGTAACTGGAAAACCAATCCATGTCAAATCCCTGATTCAATCATTAGATTTTGGATGTAGTGCCAAAAATTGTTCCTGATGCCCACCATTATATGTAGCAGTGCTTCTGGGTCCTGGTTTACAAATGGAGACAGGGACAAATATGGAAATCAGTAGTGCCATCTATTGGTAGTGAGTGACAGGACTGAACATGATTCTAGCCAGCATGGGCATTCACAAAAGATAGCCAAAAACTCCTTTTTTTACAGCAGACTAGCTTTAAACTTTACAAAGTCAGACTGTCAAGAGACTTTCAAATCTTTGTTGGTTTTGCCAGTGATAAAAATGCAGAGAAAATGGCCTCGTACATTTAATTGCTTCTTCTTCAGGAGAAATAAAGCACAAAAATGATTTTTGAAGCCTTTTAACTTGCTGTGTTTCCATCATCTTGGCTTCAGTGATAAAAAAAATGTGGTCAGCTCATATTTTACCCACAGTAATTGTCATCCGTAATTTTCCAAACCAAACTATCATTCTTTCAATGAAGACGACATTTAACAGCAGAGGTGATGGCTGTGTAATATGACATTCAAGTTTGCCATTGCTTCATTCCTTAAAGCGAAAGGGTTTAAGTTTCAGCCAGATTAAGTTTCGTATTTATCCTTCTGATACAGGTGAACTAAATACTATGCTTTTTACTGTATGTGGATCTTTCAGATGAGACCGTAGGAACCAAGGCCCTAGTTGGCTTTGCGCAAATGTAAAAGATCCCTTGGAATTTTTTGTAAAGATACGTTGGTGCTTATTCTACTGCCTGTAGACCCAGTGTGGGACTCACAACTGGTTTGCACCCATAAAAGTCAGAAAAAATTAGGTGCTGCACTCGTGTGTGTGTGCTCTGACCAAGTATTATTATTTTATCTGCTACAGTTGGTTAACATAATCAAAGTATCCTGAATGGATAATAACTTATTTTGTTTAAGAATTAAATCATAATGTGTTATTATCATGCACTGCAGGGAATCTCAGGAGACATTAAACAGCCATTTGCAGTTCTTTATCTTCAGTCTAAGTATCAGTGATATCATAGATCAGAGTTGGCCTGTGGTTTCTTAATTAATTTTTTTTAAAAATTGTGTGTGTATCTATGTGTGTGTATATACACACACACACACACACACACACACATAAGGCAGACAGAAAGCACAATAAGGACTTGCCAGACACCCACTACATCTGCAAGAGATGCAGCAAGGACTGTCACTCTCGTGTGGGTCTTTATAGTCACAACAGACGCTGTAAATGAAGTCCTCAATTGAAATTTTAAAGGGCGCGATCCATAGTCTATGCAGACTGAAGGATGCCTACTATTACTAAGGCAGACAGCATCCCTCTTCCACAATTAGCCAACAGAGCTGATAAAAAACCTTATAATATGTAATGAATTCCTTATGCATATACTTCATAAGGGATGCTGTCTGCCTTATGACTACAGAACTGTCATGGAGTAAAGAAGGAAAGCATAGGCATTCCTATCTTTCCTTTTTAAAGTGGATGTGCATATGCAGAACTAAACATATATATGTAGTGTTTCCATCTTGATTAGGTTATAAATTTAATCATTATATTTCCCGGCTGACTTTATCTATGCACTCTTGAAATTACATTAATCTTTTATTTATTTATTTTTTGGTGTGGAGTAGTTTTTTACAATTAATGGATTCACAGACTAGAATTATGCTGTGAAGAAGTAAACTAACTTAGAAAGGTTAATTACCCTTTTTTTCTAGCAATGTATATATTTGTAAAGAAGCTGTCATTTAAGTTACATATTAATTCAAGTTTTTATTAGTACTTCATTAGTCTCAAGTAACAGATTACTTATAAATAGTAAAATATTGAGTGGCTGTTCCTTTTTAGTCATCAAGACTGACTCTTAATGATCCATGACCTGGAGTTCAAACTTGTTTTAAAAAAGTGAAATAAAAATGACCTAAAACCAATTAGCTAACTGCTGTTTTATCAATAACTTTGGATAACACACAAGAAGTGGGTCAGATGTTTTCCTGGAAAGGTAAAGCTCAAAAAGGGATTTGCTTTCAGTTTGGAAATTCACCAAGAAATTCTTTCCAGATGCCAGTAAAGAGTTATAGATTATATGATTTTCATCACAGGAAAGATTTTTTTTCCCAACTGAGAAATAATAAATTTACCAAATCAGATGTTACATCCTGCTCACATACTTTTTGAAGTGTAACTATTTCAAAAATGGAATAGCCTCTGGTCAAAATGAGCTCAGACTAGCTAGAGATGTAAAGGATAACAAGATAACATTCTACAAATATATTTAGATGCAAGAGGAAGACCAAGGAGAGGGTAGGCCCGTTACTCAATATGGGGAAAAACAGTTACAGACAAAGTGGAAATGGCAGAAATGCTTAATTAGTTCTCTGTTTTGGTGTTCTAAGAAAGTTGGTGATGAATGGACGCCTAGCACAGTGAATTCTGGAGAAAATAAGGTAGGTTCTGAAATTAAAATAGGAAAAGAGCAAGTTAAAATTATTTAGAAGAAATTAGATGTCTTCAAGTCACTGGGGCCTGATCAAATACATACTAAAATTCTCAGAGAGAGGAGATATATGAGCCACTAGCTATCATCTTTGAAAAGTCATGGAAGATGGGGGAGATTCCAGAAGATTGGAAAAGGGAAAATGTAGAGCTCATGAATAAAAAGGGAAATAAGCACAACCCAGGAAACTGTAGACCAGTCAATTTAACTTCTGTGCCAGGAAAGACAATGGGGCAAATAATTAAGAAACCCATTTGCAAATATCTGGAAGATAATAAGGTGATAAGTAAGAGTCAGTATGGATTTGTAAAGAACAAATCAAATCAACCTGCTTGTTTTCTTTGATAGGATAACTAGCCTTTAGGATAAGGGGGAGCAGTAGATGTGGTGTGTTGAGACTTTAGATACAGTCACGTGACCTTCTTATAAGTAAGTTTGGGAAATACGTTCTAGATGGGGCTTCTAAAAGGTGGTTGTGTAACTGGTTGGATAATTGTTCCCAGCAATTAGTTATCAATGGTTCATAGTCATGCTGGAAGGGCATGCTGGAAGGGGTTCACAGGGATCAGTTTTGGGACCATTTTTGTTCAATATCTTCATCAAAGATTTAGATAATGGCATAGAGAGTACATTTATAAAATTCCCAGATAATACCAAGTTGGGAGGATCAACTGCTTTGGAGGATAGGACTAAAACTCAATGGCTGCGTCTACACGTGCACGCTACTTCGAAGTAGCGGCAGTAACTTCGAAATAGCGCCCGTCACGTCTACACGTGTTGGGCGCTATTTCGAAGTTGAAATCGACGTTAGGCGGCGAGACGTCGAAGTCGCTAACCCCATGAGGGGATGGGAATAGCGCCCTACTTCGACGTTCAACATCGAAGTAGGGACGTGTAGACGATCCGCGTCCCGCAACATCGAAATAGCGGGGTCCTCCATGGCGGCCATCAGCTGGGGGGTTGAGAGATACTCTCTCTCCAGCCCTTGCGGGGCTCTGTGGTCACCGTGGGCAGCAGCCCTTAGCCCAGGGCTTCTGGCTGCTGCTGCTGCAGCTGGGGGTCCGTGCTGCATATACAGGGTCTGCAACTAGTTGTTGGCTCTGTGTATCTTGCACTGTTTAATGAAAGTGTGTCTGGGAGGGGCCCTTTAAGGGAGCGACTTGCTGTTGAGTCCGCCCCGTGACCCTGTCTGCAGCTGTGCCTGGCTCCCTTATTTCGATGTGTGCTACTTTGGCGTGTAGACGTTCCCTCGCTGTGCCTATTTCGATGTTGGGCTGAGCAACGTCGAAGTTGAACATCGACGTTGCCAGCCCTGGAGGACGTGTAGACGTTATTCATCGAAATAGCCTATTTCGATGTCGCAACATCGAAATAAGCTATTTTGAAGTTGGGTGCACGTGTAGACGTAGCCAATATGACCTGGACAACTTGGAGAAATGGTCTCAGGTGCATAAGATGAAATTCAATAAGGATAAATGCAAAATTCTCTGCTTATGAAGCTTTACACATATGGGCTACGTCTACACATGAAGCCAACATCGAAATAGCTTATTTCGATGTAGCAACATAGAAATAGGCTATTTCAATGAATAACGTCTACACGTCCTCCAGGGCTGGCAACGTTGATGTTCAACTTCGACGTTGCGCGGCACCACATCGAAATAGGCGCTGCGAGGGTATGTCTACACGCCAAAGTAGCACACATCGAAATAAGGGTGCCAGGCACAGCTGCAGACAGGGTCACAGGGCGGACTCAACAGCAAGCCGCTCCCTTAAAGGGCCCCTCCCAGACACAGTTGCACTAAACAACACAAGATCCACAGAGCCGACAACTGGTTGCAGACCCTGTGCATGCAGCATGGATCCCCAGCTGCGGCAGCAGCAGCCAGAAGCCCTGGGCTAAGGGCTGCTGCCCATGGTGACCATAGAGCCCCGCAGGGGCTGGAGAGAGAGCATCTCTCAACCCCCCAGCTGATGGCCGCCATGGAGGACCCGGCAATTTCGACGTTGCGGGACGCGGATCATCTACACGGTCCCTACTTCGACGTTGAACGTCGAAGTAGGGCGCTATTCCGATCCCCTCATGAGGTTAGCGACTTCGACGTCTCACCGCCTAACGTCGAAGTTAACTTCGAAATAGCGCCCGACGCATGTAGCCGCGACGGGCGCTATTTCGAAGTTAGTGCCGCTACTTCGAAGTAGCGTGCACGTGTAGACACAGCTATGATGTGGTAAATGACCATCTAGCAAGGAGTACTTCAGAAAGGGATCTAGGGGTCATAATGAACCACAAGCTAACTATGAGTTAACTGTGTGACACTACTGCAAAAAATATCATTCTGGGATGCATTAACTGGAGTGTTGTAAGCAAGACATGAGGTGTAGTTCTATTCTACCCTGCACTGACTAGACCTCAAATGGAGTATTGTGTTTAGTTCTGGGTGCCACATTTCCGAAAAGAGTGTCGACAAATTGGAGAAGGCCCAGAGAAGAGCAACAAAAACAATTAAAGGTCAAGAAAACATGATCTTTATGGCATGATCGAAAGAATTGGGTTTGTTTAGTCTAGCAAAGAGAACACTAAGAAGAGCCAAGGTAACAGCTTTCAATCACTTAACAATTTGTTACAAAGAGGGGTGGCAAAGGGGGGCAGTGGCCCTGGGCCTCTTTGAAATTCCGTGGTAGCTCTGTGCCACTGGTCTGCACGTGGTACTGAGCCAGCAAGGAGGGGGTTGACTGCCCTAAGCCCTCACCCCATCTGCCCCTCTGGGGGCAGGGAGCCAGGCAGCCCTCCCACCATATCCCCAAGCCAGCAGTGGCTGTTGGCCCTGCTACTCCAACCTTTCCAGCATTCAGCACACATGGGGATCAGAAGGTCACAAAGTTGTCTTGAAGGTAATTTAAAGCTGTTTTATCCTCTACTCTTCCTGGGCTGCAATTTCTGTGTCATGCCTTTAGTAGGAGCAACAGAGAATCTCACCCATTGCACTTAAGAGACTGTAAATTGCACAAAATGATAGCTGTAGTGAGATTCAAATTTACGCCACTCTCCTTGCAACACAGCTAGAAGGGTCTGGATTCAAAATTCTAATGCTGTAATTATTTCTAAGAAGTCTTATGCTCTGATTAGCATAGAACACATCTCAGATCTCTGCAATATTTCAGGCTAAGCAGATTTATTAGAGTGCTGCAGGAGGTTACAAAGTTCAGTGGCATTGGTTATGCAGTTCTGGACAAAGTTGAAATGCCATTAATAAAAGTAATAAATGTAGTGCCTTTCATGCTGAAGGATTCTCATTGCTGGGGTGAAATGTGTCAGTCATTCTTTCTGTGCTCGCAAAATGCCACACTAAGAATTGTTTTTATGGGAGACATGGAGAATAGCTTATCTTTCCTAAAGCAAAGAGCCAGCAGAATGTTTGGTCAATATTATTAAACTTGTGGTCTAGTGTTGCGAGCAAGACATGACAAGTAATTCTTCCACTCTACTCTGCACTGATTAGGTCTCAACTGAAGTATGGTGTCCAGCTCTGGGCCCCACATTTTAGGAAAGATGTGGAGTAATTGGAAAGAGTCCAGAGAAGAGCAGTTAGCATGATTAAAGGCCTAGAAAATATGACCTATGAGAGAATATTAAAAGAATTGGGTTTGCTTAGTTTGGAAAAGAGAAGGATGAGAGGGGACATACTATTAACTTTTAAGTACCTAAAGGGATGTTACAAGGATGAGGAAGAAACATTATTTTCCTTAGCCTCTGAAAATAGGAGCTGAAACACTGAGCTTAATTTCTGAATGCTCAGGGTGGTTGATTACTGGAATAAATTATCTAGGGTGGCTGTAGAATCTCCATCACTGTAGATACTTAAGAACAAGTTAGATAAATAGCTAACAGAGATGATATATATGGTGCTTGGTCCTGCTGTGAGGGCAGGGACATGGACTTGATAACCTCTTGAGATCCCTTCCAGTTCTAGTGTTCTGTGATTCTATGATTCCTTTTTAGTCTTATATCAACAATGTAGCTCCAACAGCATATGTCCTGCTAACACCATATTAGGTCCTTGATGTAGTAGTAAAACTGAGAAGAGTGGCCCATGGTCAGTCACCTATGCTGATTCTAGTAGATGTTGGGATTTCCTTAGGGAACTGTCCTGTGTACTTCTAGGAGAGAACTAACAGCTTCTTCATGCTAAGAGTTTATCATCAATGCTCCAGTCACTTTAGAAGAGAATACACGTGTTCCAGTGGCATCTCATCAGCCTCCCTCTATTTAAGTATCTCATCCAAGTGCTGAGATAGGACAGCATCACAACCCAAGCTGTTATGGCTGCAGAAGAAACTATTACCAGACCCTTGACAGAAGGGAGAGAGAGAAAGAAAGGCTGTATGAGACTGAGATTTAAATTTTTCTTTAAAATCAGTCTGCCAGTGCTATTTTGTCCCTTGTGAGACTGTAATTTCTTTCAATGTCAGATTTCAGAGCAATAATAAATCTGTCATATTGTTCTTTTTATCTAACTATCGAATTTATCTATTTATCTAACTATTTATCTATTTATTTATTATGATAGATTAACATCTCTTTGTGAACCTGGCCTAGTCTCATTGTTTTAATTTGATTTATAATCTGACAATTTGCATAAGTGGCTGGCTTTCATTCACATATTCTGTAGAGTAAACAGTAAGTTCCCACTAAAGCACCCTTTTCCCTTGATCACTATATACAGGAAATGAAGTGAATTCTCAGACAATAAGGTAATACAACATGCAAATATAGCTTAAACATCTTTCCTATTGCACTGCTATATGACCAAAACAATATGTTGAACGATTCTCTTTATAACTTTCATATCTTTATGCTGGACATTTAGTGAAATGAGCAGCAATGCTGAGCATTGGTCATCTTCCGTGATTGTTCTATTAGAGGGTGAGCCCTACCACAAATTTGCAGGTGGAGCCTGAGATGACTCAGGATTCCAGTTCTAGAACCACAGATCCACCCACAGTAGGTACAGACATTTCCTGGTGGATCAGCTGCCTGCTGGGTGAAAGTTCTTTCTTGTTTCTGCCATTGCTTTCCGCTGAAAGACTGGCACCTGGACGGCTCCCATGTTTATGTTGCCAGGACTTGAGCTTCAGTTCTGCCAATTATATCTGGGATTCAGAAGCTATTCTTGCTTCTTTCTGGCTCTTGAATCATCACCAATAGTAAAGATGGATAGTAGCATTTAATTTATTCTGCTTTTACTACACGACCTATTAGAATATGGGAATTTCCATACTGGATGAGAGGAACCGGCCTCCTTGTTCACTACTGGGCTCTGACAGTGGGTGATACCAGCTGTTTCTGGGGAAGGTTCAGCAAGAGAGTGTGGAATAACAACAAGCTGTACACTCACACCAAAATGCAAGTCTACAGAGCCTGCATCCTCAGCACCCTCCTTTATGTCAGCGAGACTTGGACCCTGTATGCCCGCCAGGAAAAGAGGCTGAACGTCTTCCACTTGCGCTGCTTCAGGCGCATCCTTGGAATATCATGGAAGGACAGAGTGACCAACACCGCCGTCCTCGAGCAAGCTGGAATCCCAACCATGCACACCGTCCTCAGGCAGCGTTGGCTCCGCTGGCTTGGCCATGTCCACAGGATGAATGATGGAAGGATTCCAAAAGACATCCTGTATGGTGAGCTAGCCTCTGGCAAAAGACCTCCCGGACGCCCCCAGTTGCGCTACAAAGATGTCTGCAAGAGAGACCTCAGAGAGGTAGACATCGAGCTGGACAACTGGGAAGAACTAGCAGACGACCGCAGCAGATGGAGGCAGGGGTTACACAAGGGCCGTCAGAAGGGCGAGATGAAGATCAGACAGCTAGCAGAGGAGAAGCGAGCGCACAGAAAGCACACTAAGGACTTGCCAGACACCCACCACATCTGCAAGAGATGCAGCAAGGACTGTCACTCTCATGTGGGCCTTCATAGTCACAGTAGATGCTGTAAATGAAGTCCTCAATTGAAACTATAAAGGGCGCGATCCATAGTCTATGCAGACTGAAGGATGCCTACTACTTTACTTTTCTGGGGAAGGTATAACACTCACTTAAGGGACACTCAGACCGCAACAAGGGACATTTTTACAACCCACCCTTCCAGTGGTTTGCTCCTATACTGCAGCAGTGCCAAGACCATAGTGCTGGGCTGCTGTCAGAGCCATGCAGAGCTGGGGAACAATGCTACTGCAGTGCTTCAGAGAGCTCTGGAGTGCTGGCGGCTGCTACTTTGGCAGCCCTGGTGGCTGGAGCTCTGAGCCCTTTGAAAACTCAGGCATTGTGGCAACTTCCCCTTTTGCCCCCGCCATCAGCAGGCCTGATTGCGAGTTATTCATGGACTCCAGTATGGACACCAGACAGTCCTGAGCTCCACCCCTCATAAGATAGAATCATAAATTTGGGGTTTCCCCAGAAAAATGCCATGGATGACCCCTCCCCAGATGTCCAGGCACAATGGTGTGTATCACCAACAGGAGCCTGTAACATGGGGGTAGAGTACAGTGAACAAAAATTTCACAAACCAATCTGACATCACCACAGCTCCCCAAAGCCTGATCGTGGGGCTGGGTATATGAGTTTGTGGATTAAAGTTTCCAAAGTACTTTTGGAATGGTGAAGACCGGGATTTTCAGGAGCACTTGAGGCTGGCCTAACTTTCTTCTCACTGTTGCAAATGGTTGAACTTCTTAGAAGTGATGCTGAGCACTTTTACCAGTAGCGAAACTTTAAAAATATCATTACAGGTCCCACTTTGCATCAGGCTACCAGATAAACATGCCAGGGAGGTGGGAGAAGAGATTTTTAGCATGAACTCCTCCTCCAGTGACTCACTGGGATCTTGACATGGTTCTCATGAGCCAGCTGATGTTATGTGCTGACTAGAACAGCCCCAGAGAAAAGCCGGGTTACTTCTGATGAACATAATAAGGCCTCCCCGAGTCATAAACTCTGAATAATGAAGGGCGTGCAGCTTCTCAGCTCAAGATACTAAGTTACTACTGTTCTTCCATTTCTGATGTTCTGAGGCTGAGAGCAGGTCACTGGCATCCCTAGAGCAGAGAGGAATTCTGTCCTTGCCGAGAAGTGTTTGTGGTGTAACTAAAGGAATTTCACTTAAATAACATTTATTGCTCCCATCTGCCCCAAACAAACCTCTTTCAGATCTGTAAACAGCGGATTTGGAAAGCTTAGCGCCGGAGACCTGAGCAGGAATGGAATGTTCTCGCTGCACAAATTTGAATTTTAAATATACAGGGCTAGATCCTCAGCTGGTGTCAAGGGGGCGTAGCACCATTTGCCTCAGTGGAGCTGAGTTGTAGTCTTTTAAAGACAGCTGGTACATTAGCTTGATGCGGGCAGTCATGAGGCCCATAAAGACAGCATTCCCAGTAACTTTTTCTTCGTGCACTTCACTACTGCTAGCTCACAACATGATCCCTTGCTGTGTAAATCTTGATCTAACGCTTTGAGCATTTCAAGCCTGATCTACCGGTTTGGAGGATTTAAAGCATAGCTGATGTTTTAATTCCATCCCACCTCACCCCCTTCCCTGACTTTGAGAAAAGTCCCCAAGGACAAACATTACCAGGCAACACCCTCAGTCACCCTGGAAACACACAGTATGGTCATCTGATGACAAGAATTGACACGTGAGCCTGGGTATAACCAGAGATGAGTAGTTAGAGAAGAGGACTGAGACAGGGTTTGTTATTGCATCTTTGTACCTTAGTTTCCCCATCTGTGAAATGATTTCACTGGAAACCAGCAGTCCTGTAGCACCTTAAAAACTGACGATTTTATTTCTTAGATAAAGGGCTTCCGTGAGTAAGACCCACTTCTTCAGATTTGGAGCAAATATAAGAATCCAGGGTGTATATAGCAGGGGGAGGGGAGTCGGGAGGAACAAGGAGGGGGAAAAAGGGTGTGGGAGTCAGCTACCATGAACACGATTTGTGGAAGAAGTAAATTAAGTGGGATGTGTGCCATTCTTGCCAATATCAAAGGTGAGGCAATTGCCCTTGAAATGCCGAAGATGATAGAGATCTCTGATAAACCCCTGGTTAAATGTGTCAAACTTGAAATGAATTCCAGTATAGATGTCTCCCTTTGTAATCGTGTGGTAAAATCCTTTTGTAGCAGAAGGGCAACTTTAAGATCCATTATTGAATGTCCTGGGAAGTTAGAGTGTTCCCCAGCAGGTTTGCGTATATTTCAGTTCCTGATGTCGGATTTATGTCCATTCATCCTTTGGTGCAGAGACAGACCAGTTTGTCCAATGTACGTGGCAGAGGGGCCTTGCTGGCGCATGATGGCATAGATCATGTTAGTGAATATGCAGCTGTATGAGCTTCTCGTGGTGTGGTTAGATCCAGTGATGGTGTCTCCAGTACAGATATGTGGACAAAGTTGGCGGTGAGGTTTGTTGCAGGGATATGTTCCTGGGTTAGTGTTTCTGTGGTATGATGCGTGGAACCACTAACACTGTCCTCTGAAGGTCCCTTCCCAGCCCTATGTTTCTGTGATTCTGTGATGAAAAATGCAACGTTAGAGCTGGATAATGTGTTAAATAGGATGCAGTGGTGGTCTTGGACCCCTGGATGTACAAAGGGTGGAGGGGCACAGCCACTGCATTCATCAGTGCCACACCTTTTTCCTTATGCCCTTCCTTTCACACCTTCTGGAAGGGTGGCCATGAATGTACATGCAAGCCTGCATTGTGAGAACCTGTTTTATCTAAATGTTTGAAATGCAGGAAACCTCAGGGAGGTAAATCTCCCTCAGAAACTGCTTTGACACTAACAATATGGAGACTCAGGGCCACAACAGGAGAGTTGGCAGTTTTTCAAAGGGACATTATTAAGAGCCAAATGCAAGCTATCCCGCTGCGTAGGAAAGATAGACAATATGGCAAAAGTCCGCCTTGGCTTAACCAGGAGATCTTGCATGATCTCAAAATGAAAAAGGAATCATATAAAAATGGAAACAAGGACAAATTACAAAGGATGAATATAGGCAAACAACACAAGAATGCAGGAGCAAGATTAGAAAGGCTAAGGCCCAAAATGAGCTCAAACTTGCTACAGGCATAAAGGGAAACAAGAAGGCTTTTTATAAACACATTAGAAACACGAGGAAGACTAGGGATAGGGTGGAGCCATTGCTCGGTGAGGAGGGAGAAACAGTAACAGGGAACTTGGAAATGGCAGAGATGCTTAATGACTCTTTGTTTCAGTCTTCACAGAGAAGTCTGATGAAGGAATGCCTAACATAGTGAATGCTAGTGGGAATGGGGTAGGGTTAGAAGTTGAAATAAAAAATAACAAGTTAAAAATCACTTAGAAAAAGGTAGATGTCTGCAAGTCACCAGGGCCTGATTAAATGCATTCTAGAATACTCAAGGAGCTGATAAAGGAGGTACCTGAGCCTTTAGCTATCATTTTTGGAAAATCATGGGAGACAGAAGAGATTCCAGCAGATTGGAAAAGGGCAAATATAGTGCCCATCTATAAAAAGGGGAATAAGAATAACCCAGGAAACTACAGGACAGTCAGCTTAACTTCTGTGCCAGGAAAGATAATGGAGCAGGTAATTAAAGAAATCATCTGCAGGCACTTGGAAGGTGGTAAGGTGATAGGGAACAGCCAGCATGGATTTGTAAAGAACAAATCACGTCAAACCCATCTGATAGCTTTCTTTAATAGTATAACAAGCCTTGGGGATAGGGGAGAAGCGGTGGATGTGGCATACTTAGACTTTAGTAAAGCATTTGATATGGTCTCACATGATATTCTTATCAATAAACTAAGCAAATACAATTTAGATGAGGCTACTATAAGGTGGGTGCATAACTGCTGGATAACCATACTCAGAGAGTAGTAGTTAATGGTTCTCAATCCTGCTGGAAAAGTATAACAAGCGGGGTTCTGCAGGGGGTCTGTTTTAGGACCCATTCTGTTCAATATCTTCATCAATGATTTAGATATTGGCATAGAAAGTACACTTATTAAGTTTGCAGATGATACCAAGCCGGGAGGGGTTGCAACTGCTTTGGAGGATAGGGTCATAATTCAAAATGACCTGGATAAATTGGAGAAATGGTCTGAGGTAAAAAGGATGACGTTTAATAAGGACAAATGCAAAGTGCTCGACTTGGGAAGGAACAATCAGCATCACACATACAGAATGGGAAGCGCTGTCTAGGAATGACTACAGCAGAAAGGGATCTAGGGGTTATAGTGGACCATATGCTAAATATGAGTCAACAGTGTGATGCTGTTGCAAAAAAAACCAAACATGATTCTGGGATTTATTAACAGGTGTGTTGTGAACAAGATACGAGAAGTCATTCTTCTGCTCTACTCTGCGCTGGTTAGGCCTCAGCTGGAGTATTGTGTCCAGTTCCGGGCACCGCAATTCAAGAAAGATGTGGAGAAATTAGAGAGGGTCCAGAAAAGAGCAACAAGGATGATTAAAGGTCTAGAGAATGTGACCTATGAAGAAAGGCTGAAAGAATTGTGCTTGTTTAGTTTGGAAAAAAGAAGATTGAGGGGGAACTTGATAGCAGTTTTCAAGTATCTAAAAGGGTGTCCTAAGGAGGAGGGAGAAAACTTGTTCTTCTTGGCCTCTGAGGATAGAGCAAGAGGCAACGGACTTAAACTGCAGCAAGGGAGGTTTAGGTTGGACATTAGGAAAAAGTTCCTAACTGTCAGGGTGGTCAAACAGTGGAATAAATTGCCAAGGGGGGTTGTGGAATCTCCATTGCTGGAACTATTTAAGAACAGGTTAGATAGATGTCTATCAGGAATGGTTTAGACAGTACTTGGTCCTGCCATGAGGGCAGGGGGCTTCACTCAATGGCCTCTCAAGGTCCCTTCCAGTCCTAGTATTCTATGATTCTATGAACTTGGTTAGAACATGGGTCTTTTTTCTTTCTTTCTATTCACACACTATTTGAGTAGGATTACGTGTGTAGTGTGGATGGATCTTTCTTTGACCACAGCAGAGTGGTACAAAGATTCATAAATTAAGGTCAGAAAGAACCATTATGATCATATAGTCTCAGTCCCTGAAGAACACAGGCTGGAGAACCACGCTCAGTAACTTCTGTGTCTACCCCTTAAAGTCTGAGCTGAAGTATAGCTTTTTAGACAGGCATCTCATCTTGATATAAAGACTTCAGGTGACAGAGAATCCAACATGGCCCTAGGTAAGCTGTTCCTGTGGTTAATTACCAACAAAGATATAACTGAAAGTGACTAAAAAGAGTAGTGTACATGGATTTGTTTATTTATTTATTTTTTTAATAAAATCTTAGTGATACATTGTTTCAAGCCCAGGTGGATGTTGTCCGGGAATCAATGCTTTTATAAAAGGGTCACCCATTAGATGGGTCCCCAAAGATCCTTGAATGCACCTTATTTACCCCACTTCTAACCTCCACAGTGAGGCTGGGATTTGCTATATTCCCCATTGTATAGGTAGGAAACTGAGGCAGACAGTCTAAGGATTTCTGTGACAGGACAGGAACTTTCAACTCATGTTCCCAGAGTCCTAGGACTGCTACAGGGCATTGCAAAAATGGCAGAGTACTTCTCTAAACTTGTGAGGTCTGTGACTTACTTCTCATTGCACAGATAACAGCAGAGATGAGTGGAAATATTAAAGCAGGTGTAAAGTCTGTTATGGGAGCTTGTTGCACTGTCCAGCAGTTGCACTGACCCTAGAGTTCAAACCATGTTTTTTAAAAAAAAAATCAATGGGCGTTAGAAGCCTAGAAACATTTGAAGAGCTGTGCCTGTCATTTGGCCCAGGATCACTCAGGAAGTCTGGCTGGTATCTGGGTTTAGCGTCATGGTGCTTGGTGGCCTGTGATGTACAGATGGGCAGAGAAGGTGATTCAGTGTTTCCTTCTGTCCTTAAAGGTTATCAGTGCATGTGGCAAAGGAGGGAATTGAAGACAGGGCCCAGAACAATGCCTCACCTGCTAGAACTTCCATCCTCTACTGTACAGTACCCCTCACCCATGTCCTTCTCTCCCTTCTCTCTTGTGGACCAGACATTTTCACCTACTTTGCCATTTTGTAAAAGTGAGGAATCTTCAGCTGAGCACTTTTGGCTTCCCCAGGAATGAGTATTTCTGAACTATCCAAGGAGTGATCCTGCGTTAAACACCTTCCGTTCACATTCCTTGTCTAGCAGCACCACCTGCTGTGTGCTCTGGAAATGTCAGAACAAGCAGAATGATAAGAAAGCTGACTTTCCAGTGACCCACTTTTGCTTATTCCTAGCTGTGCCGACCAGGCTTCTTTGCTAGCGAAAGGGGATTGCTGTCACCCCTTGAGACTTGTACATAAAGTTACTTGTGTTCATTTCTTCACGAGTAGCAGGTGAACCAGCCGTTGGGGAAGGCTAGCCCCCTCCCTTCCCCATCTGCCAGGGACCCCTCTCCATCTCCTCACCCCAGAGCCCATGGGGCGGGCAACACTATCCCAGTATCCTTGACCTCAACTCTAGAGTGTAGCATGGGCAGGACCACCACACTCCTCCCAACCCCAGGCTTGGAGTGACCATCCCTGAATCCAGCCCCTGAGCATCCAGGGGTGGTGCCCTGGCAGTGCCCCGACTGGAGTGCCCTAGCCTCCCCATGTCCCAGCGACAGGCTCTTGGGCCCCATCCAGGGCTGCCCTGCTGGACTATGAAAGAGTGAAAACTCTCAGGATTCCTGGTGCTTAGCCACCACATGTCCACACTACCAGTCCCCCACAGATTTACTGAGCCCCAAGAAAAGCAACCTCACCAGACCTGCAAACTTGATTCGGCTTAATGAATTCCCACATCATCCTCATTACGCTAGAACAAGGAGGTCATTCTAGTTGTAAGGCTGACAGACCTGGGTCATCACCAGGACAGAATGAACCTGCAACTTTAGGGGCTAAAGCCATGTGACTCTACTGCATGAGCTAAAAGCTGGCTAGCTCTCGGCTAAGGCTGTAGAGCAGAGATGTTCCTCTCCCTTGTCATTGGTCTCAGTGCCTCTGGGGTTACATAATGATGAAAATAAGTGACAGAGTAAGAGCAGCCGAATGCAGAGGAAGGATGTTGTCAGAACTCAGTTCTGAGTCCTCCTATTCTTGGAGGTAGAACAGCAGCAGCAGCACTTCAGTGGAGATAAAATTGCCAGAAGTGTCTCAGTGACGTAGGATGCATCTGTGCAGCAGTCGTGGAGTGGAAGTGTAGCTCAGGTCGACATACCTGAACTAGCTTTACTCTAGCTAGCTCACGTATTAGAGCCATGAATCCACTACCACAGGGGTTGTAGAAGCCCATCTGCAATCCCGACTAGTTACTTGTGGGGCTGACCCATCTTATGTCATCAACATGCTGTTATGTGATCTAGCAAGATTAACGCTTGTTTGAGCATGTCTGCTGGTGCTGCAGAATCCTCCAATTTCTGTGTAGACTTTCCTGTAGGCCATATCTATACTACACCCAGCTAACTTCTGTCAGCATACAGCCACTGTCATTATTAAATCACATCTGTGTGCGCACACTTGGCTCCTCGTATCAGTGATGCATGGCCTCATCAGTACTTGTATCAATTGTGTTGTCGGTGTGGGGCATTTTGGGACAGCTCCTGCAGGCCAGCTACAGTGGCCAGGTGATTCAGTGGTTCCTTCGGCCTTAAAGGCTATAACTGCATGTGGCAAAGGAGGGAATTGAAGACAGGGCCCAGAACAATGCCTCACCTGCTAGAACTTCCATCCTCTACTGTACCGTACCCCTCACCCATGTCCTTCTCTCCCTCCTCTCTTGTGGACCAGACATTTTCACCGACTTTGCCATTTTGTAAAAGTGAGAAATCTTCAGCTGAGCACTTTTGGCTTCCCCAGGAATGAGTATTTCTGAACTAACCAAGGAGTGATCCTGTGTTAAACACCTTCAGTTCACATTCCTTGTCCAGCAGCACCACCTGCTGCGTGCTCTGGAAATTTCAGAACAGGCAGAACGACAAGAAAGCTGACTTTCTAGCGACCCACTTTTGCTTATTCCTAGCTGTGCCGACCAGACTTCTTTGCTAGCGAAAGGGGATTGCTGTCACCCCTTGAGACTTGTACATAAAGTTACCTGTGTTCATTTCTTCACGAGTAGCAGGTGAACCAGCCGTTGGGGAAGGCTAGCCCCCTGCCTTCCCCATCTGCCAGGGCCCCCACGCATATGATCAGGGGTGGAGTTGCAGTTGAGGGACCAGTTTAGATGGTCCCTTCTCTTCAGGAGACAGGTCCCTTTCAGGGGCTTTCTCTGGTGGCATGGTGTAGGTGAGAGTCCTATTGACAGAGTCCCCTCATTGGCTTTTTGCCAACCCTCCTGGCATGTGCTGCCCCACCAAAAACACAGCAGAGACAGCCGGCTCTTGCAATCTTTGCTGCAGTGGGGAGACTTCCCCCCAGCAACAGCCAGCCCCTGAAAATCTTTCCTGCCTTTGGAGCCTTCACCGCCCACAAGCCAGGACAGGGTGCTCCCTGGCAGCATGATCTACACTGCACCACAGGCACGTCCTTTTATTGGGTCGGGGGCTAGCCACGTGATGTGGTTGGGCAAGGTATAGACCCCAACTACATGGAGTCTGGGGGTTAGGGTGATGCTGACCCTGTACAAATGTGAACCACAGAAAATAAGTTTCTATGCCTCTCGTACAAGCATGATCCTCCCCTCCCCCCGCCACAGCCTAGCCGTCATGTAAAGTGTGAGGCAGAACCTGGCACCAGCACTGAAAAAATACTAGGCCTTTCCTGCTGTGTCCTGTGCAGGAAAGAAGCCACCACTCAGCATCAGGGCTATTTTTTTCCTGGTAGATGCAATTGCTGTGCTGATAGTAAAGAAATGAATTCAAAATGGGCCCAGGTGCCCACTTCAGATTCCTGGGTTTCCTGGTACCGAATTCAAATTTGCAGGCTTCCTGTTACCTACGTCCTGCACACCTGGAAAGCAGTGGAGATGGAAGCGGCCAGAATGGACAACCATGGGACCTTGTAGAATATATATGGGACACCTCTGGAGGCCGATAAAGTCCAGCCAAATAATTGCCGTTTCCACAGTAGCATTAATATGACCTTTCAAATTTGAACTTGGCGCTACGCCAACTTGCTTTGTGGGTGTAATAATATCGACCATAGCGCTCCCTAAAATCGACCTAATGGCATTCACAGTGAAGACAGTAATACTGTAAAATTGAGCAAACTGCCTTAAAATTTACATAATGATGTTATGTAGACATAGCCTTAGTTACTACCAGCCTGAGTCAGATTCTATTCAGCCATCCAGCCTCCAACAGCTGGTGATTTTCTCTTTTCTTTCGTTTCTCCCAAAAGCTTCTGAGCGTTTGGAGTCATTTTTCTCTTCCCTAGACCTCGGACAAGGTGGAGAAGATCTACTGAGCTTGAAGGAAAACAACTGGGGTACTACTCAAGTCTGCTAGAAGTTTTGTCCCGAGACAGAGTGAAGTGGAGGAGATTTGTAACTGAACTATGCACCACCTGGAGTACAAGGGTTTAAGTCAAGTAAGTAATTGAATAGCAGCTGCCTTGTCCTGCATCAGAAGAGCCTTTTCTGTAACAGGAATTGGCATCTGATGACGCGGGTCTTTGCCCACGAAAGCTGGTGCTCCAAAATATCTGTTAGTCTATAAGGTGCCACAAGACTTTTTGTTGTTCTTGAAGCTAGAGACAAACACGGCTACCTCTCTGATAACTTCCTTTAACAGCTGGCTGCTTACAAGCAGCCACCAGAGGTTGCTGTAGAGCAATATAGTCAACCCTGTTCCCATTCACAATACTGTCTAAGGGTCCCAGCCTCTGCCAAATCAAGGATTCAGATCCCCCAAAGCTTTCTTAGTTGTAAAGCATCTGCCAGCTGTGTCCAAAGCTAAGTACCAGCCCTAAACCCTCACTAGCTTGGAAAGTAAAAACATCATAAAACACTTTAGCAATTCCAGTGACACAGGATTTGTTTGCCTATGCACTTCAGCATTTGGACCTGAGTGTCTCAGAGAGTCTGATTGAAGAATTGAAAGAGAGATCTCCCCCAAGCATCGAGAGCGAGACCGATATTTCGAAGGAGGAAGTAGAAAAAGCAGTGAAAAGACTAAACAACAAGAGCCTTGGAAACGATAAGATCACAGGAGAGATGATCAAATACGGCAGAGAAAGCATGGTTCAGGAAATACACTGACTATGTAATATAGGATGGAAAGAAGGGAAGACACCTAAGGAATGGACAAGATCTGTGCTAGTGACAATACCCAAGAAAGAAAGTACATTGGAGTGCAAGAACTGCAGAACGATTGCCCTAATGAGTCATCTAGGTAAAGTGCTAATGATGATACTGACCAAGAGATTAAGATTGCAGATAGAAAAACATATAGCAGAGGAGCAAGCAGGGATTCAGAAAAGATAGACGTGCCATACAGCAGATATTGGCGCTAAGACTGATAGTGGAGAAAGCTTAACAAAAGAACAAAAACGTATACACTTGCTTCGTTGATTTTCAAAAGGCATATGACGGTATAGATCAGAAAGTGACTTGGGCGGTGTTGGAGTCATACAGAGTGGATAGCAGACTGATACAGTTGTTGAAGGATATCATTGATAATGCGGAGGCAGTGGTGAGAACATGCGGGGAGTTGGGAAGTTGGTTTAAAACAAGTAGGCTACGTCTACACGTGAAGCCTACATCGAAGTAGCCTATTTCGATGTGGCGACATCGAAATAGGCTATTTCGATGAATAACGTCTACATGTCCTCCAGGGCTGGCAATGTCGATGTTCAACATCGACGTTGCGCAGCACCACATCGAAATAGGCGCAGCGAGGGAATGTCTACACGCCACAGTAGCACACATTGAAATAAGGGTGCCAGGCACAGCTGCAGACAGGGTCACAGGGCGGACTCAACAGCCAGCCGCTCCCTTAAAGGGCCCCTCCCAGACACACTTGCACTAAACAGCACAAGATCCACAGAGCCGACAACGAGTTGCAGACCCTGTGCATGCAGCATGAATCCCCCGCTGCAGCAGCAGCAGCCAGAAGCCCTGGGCTAAGGGCTGCTGCACACGGTGACCATAGAGCCCCTCACGGGATGGAGAGACAGCGTCTCTCAACCCCCCAGCTGATGGCTGCCATGGAGGACCCCACAATTTTGACGTTGCGGGACGCGGATCGTCTACACGGTCCCTACTTCGACGTTGAACGTCGAAGTAGGGCGCTATTCCGATCCCCTCATGAGGTTAGCGACTTCGACGTCTCGCCGCCTAACGTCGAAGTTAACTTCGAAATAGCGCCCGACGCGTGTAGCCGCGACGGGTGCTATTTCGAAGTTAGTGCCGCTACTTCGAAGTAGCGTGCACGTGTAGACACAGTTGTAGAGGTACAAGACAAGGAGATCCAATATCACCAAGTATCTTCATCGCACATCTGGAGAGAGCAATGGACAACATCAAGGAAGAGGTAGAAGGGATATCTGTGCATGGGAAAAGAATTAACAGCTTGAGGTTTGCGGATGATATAGTTATAATTGAGGAAGATGAGGAGAAGCTAGCGAAAATGGTGTGGGTGTTAAATGAAGAAGGGAAGCACCACGGACTGATTATGAACATTGATAAAACAAAAACAATGGTATTTGGAGATAAGGAAGGAAGATCAGTGTCGATGGTATTGAACTAGAAAATATAGAGAAGTTCACATATCTGGGGAGCAACACAATGTGTGATCTCAACTGAAAGAAGGAAATAGCGACTAGAGTAGTGAAAGCAAGAGCGAGTTTGAAGGCGATGGATAAGATCTGGAAAAACAAGGCAGTTAGCTTAAGAACAAAGCTGGACGTCTTGAAAACATGTGTATTCAGCGGCATGTTGTACAGATGTGAGACACAGGTGATAACAAAAGATTCGAAAAGAAGAATACTGGTGTTCAAAAGGAGTTGTTATAGAAAGATCCTAAGAATAGGATGGATGCCGAAGGTCACCAATAAAGATACAGCCGAAAGAGAACCTGCTGCAGACAGTTATAAAACGGAAGCTACAACTATTTGGACATATTTACAGAATGAATGACAAATGAAAAATCAAGACCCTGGTATTCAGCATAAAGGATGATTCAAATGGGAGAGGCAGACCCCACAGAGAATGGATAGATGATATAGTAGATTGGTGTGGAGCTAGTCTACAAAAACTAAGCCACTCTGCACAGGATAGGGAAAGATGGAAGGAAATAATGAGAGAGGCATCAGACACCAATGGGCACTGAGCCCACGGTTATTGATGATGATGATGAATTCAGCATTAAAATCATAGTATGTGCCATTTGCTGCTTGTCTCATCTACTGTACCACTAATACCAGCCAAGGTGGGGGTTGGGAAGAAGAGAGCTGCATGGCTTCTTCTCCCCATGGGCTTGGACCTCTGATTGTCAACTGCTTTTATCAAGTTCCCACGACTCATTTTGTGGCTGCATTTCGACTTGTCCCATGGCTGCTTCTCTACACTTCTATTCATCCTGTAAATACCCCGCTAGTGCTGGTTAACTCTGGGTTAGTCCCCACAGCTGTGCAAGCATCACTTTTGAAGGCCTGGAAGTAACTTCAGCTCTTGATTTGGGTGACCTTTAAAGTTGCCAGGTCCCCAAAAACTGGACTTCTGTCAACCCTAAATGGCTCGGACACAAAAGGCAACCAGACTGGGTAAAAACCAGAATGGTGGCCACCCTGTTTGGAAGATCTGAGCCTTAGAACTTGATCCAGGTTATTTCCCTGTTCATGAAGGGGCTGTGTGGAGTAGGCTGCCAAGGCAGATTGTGGAATTCCATCCGTGGAGGTTTTTAAGACCAGAAGGTCTAGGTTTAGCTGGTCCAGCCTCAGGGCAGGGGGCTGGACTTGATGATTTTGTGATGTCCCTTTGAGCCTTATATTTCTATATTTTTTTTACATAGAAGTAAATGAAGTATTCTTTCCTGTACGACACTTCCATCCAGTTCTAGGCCTTTTACAGTGATGGATAGTCCATGATATGAAACTGATAACCCCAGAGTGTATCTTGCCCACTTCACTTATCTTGGCTAATCTTTCATGCCTGTTAATGCTGAGCTACATGTGTTCCTGTTCTGGCAGTAGAACTGGCAAAAGCTAATGTAAGAGTCCAGCCCCTTTCTGATGCACGTGAGCACCACTCAGAAGCAAAAATGTTTGGATTAACCCCAGGGAAGAAGGCTGGTTTTGTGGCTTAATTCCCAGCTCTGGCACAAGCCACGTAAGCCCAGATTTTTAAAGTATTTTGGCATTGCTTAACTGAAGGATAGAACACCTAATTCACCTTGAATTTAGGGGAATTCTGTGGTCAGGTTCTAATTCTGAGCTAATCCTTATGAATCTCTGCCATCCGTTAATGTGATCAAAAGCACATTCAGTATCAGTCATAACCACTGTATCTTGATGGTCCGTAGTCCCAGCTATGGATGGAGTGCAGACTTCACCCTCCCTTGTCAGTGGTCTCAGTGCCTCTAGGGTTACTTTTGTAACACAGGCAGTTTTGGAAAATATCTGCTTAGCACTTAAACTATGCAGAGTTAAATGAGAGCTTGCTGGTTTCAAATAAGCTGTGTATATGGGAAAGTACTTTTGAAATGTCCCATGGAACCATTCAGCAAAGTCCATATTTATTGGCCTCACCCCTCAGCAAGTCCTGAGTGGTTTGTGACAAGAAATGATGCGATCAATGAAGTCAAACCTAGGCAGAAATCTGTTCAAAATGCAGCTTTCCTGTTGGCAAATGTCTCCAAAGGCTACTGAGAGGAGGTGAATTTTAGCAGTAGGACAAAGGAACATATGTGGAAGGGATGACACAATAGGTCTGATTCTCTTCTCCTTTGTGTTGTTTTTGCAGCCATGGAACACCATCAGCTTCAACAGAACAGCTCCTGATTGCTGCCAAAGAGTATGTCTGCACAGCAGCCTTGTTCCAAAATAAGCTATTTCAGAATAACTCTTCCAGAATAGCTTATTTCCAAAAGCCTTTTCTACACAGGCCACTTTCTCCGAAAGTGGCATGGTAATACACGGCCCGAAATATGCTAATGAGGCACAGATGCAAATTCCCCACACCTCATTAGCATACGGTCACGTGATTTGGAGTCTGGAAGACCATTCTTCCGGACTCCAAAACACCGTGTAGAAGCGCGTCCCCTGGGGAAATTTCCAGAAGGAAGGCCTTCTTCTGGACGCCCCTTCTTCCTGAAAATTTTTGGGAAGAAGGGGACTCTGGAAGAAGGAGTTCTTTCCGGAAGATGCCTGGGGGCCATGCTTCTAAATGGCGTTTTGGAGTCCGGCAGAACGGTCTTCCAGACTCCAAATCACGTGACCGTATGCTAATGAGGCGTGGAGAATTTGCATCCACACCTCTTTAGCATATTTTGGGCCGTGTATTACCATGCCACTTTTGGAGAAAGTGGCCTGTGTAGAAATGGCCAAATAGTGCTGCTACACACAAAAATGCATTTCAAAAATAGCACGTAGGTATTTTGAAATACAGCATCTAGATACATAGAGCCTGTTATGAAATACAGCCATTGGACACACGACTGCTTTATTTTGGAATAGGGGCTGTGTAGACAAAGAATGGCGCTTATTTCGAAATAGCTAGGTGAAAATGGACACTATTCCTCTTGGAGGCTGTGTCTACACTAGCCCCCACCTTTCAAAGGGGGATGATAATGAGACACTTCAGGATATGCTAATGAGGGACTGCAATGAATATTCAGTGCCTCATTAGCATAACGGTAACCGCAACACTTTGAAAGTGCCACTTTAGATCATCCGTGGCTTGTCTACACAGGGTCCTTTATGAAAGGACCCCACTCACTTCAAAATGCCCTTATTCATACTTGCTTATTTGGTTATGTTTGGTTATAGGAATAAGAGGATTTCAAAGTGTGTGGGGAAAGTGTCCTTTCAAAAGGGACCCCATGTAGACGAGCTGCGAGAGATCAAAAGTGGCACTTTTGAAGTGCCGTGGCTGCCATTATGCTAATGAAGTGCTGCATATTCATTGCAGCACCTCATTAGCATATCCCAAAGTGTCTCATTAGCGTCCTCCTTTTGAAATGGGGGTGCTAGTGTGGACACAGCCAACATGAGATTTACCAATTTCAAAACAAAGCAGCCACTATTTTGAAATTATTTCAAAATAGCGGTTGTGTAGTTTAGACGCTACGATAGTTATTTCTAAAGAACTGTTCTGTTTAGACCTACCTCTAGTGTAAGCAACCAGCAGTTTACTTGACAAATGGTGCTGTTAATTTTCTATGAAAACTTAAACCTAGATTTATCCAGCCTAGAGTAGGGATGTATAAATTATACCACCCCAAGAGCAGGATCTTCCTGAGTGGTGGGGAGCGAGTCCAGACTGCTCCCCTATCCAGACTTTCTGCAAATGAGGGTAAGGCAAATTGTCCCATTGGGGATGCTTTCCATTCTACTGACTCAGAACCCCTTACATGAGGGCCAAGGGGTCTGATCACAGCCAACAGGGTGCATAAGGCCATGGACTTATTTATCACAGGGAAGGGTGGGAGCTGCAGTCTTTGGAATACCCAGAGCATTTCGATATGTACTGTAGGAATGAATGCTGTAGTATCAGGGAGGTGGGCTGGACGAGTCATTGTGTCTTCTTCCTCTCTGACTTCTGTAGTTCTAAGATCATCAATTAAGACTGTTCTCTGGGCTTCGTAGGTCAGCGTGGTACCTTGCATTCTAGTCTTGCAGGAGCCGCAGGGCTGCACGTGGTACAGGTGTATGGGGCACAGGCCAGCAGATCAATATTTTCTGTTCATGCAGCACATCTTTGTGATGCTCTACTTGTGAAACTAGGTCACCTGCTGCCTTAACAAAACAGAGACAAGGGGGCTGTACCTGTGGGGGATTAAAAATCACCTTTTAGTCATTTTTCATCCCATACCTCATTGCCTGTGCTCCAACACACTCAGCACATGGAGCTACCTATTAAGCACTTACCCCCACAGGCTGTTGTTGTCATGCTCATTGCACGGTGAACATTCTGCATTAAGGCATTATTATTTATTCTGTTTTATCCTAACAAGGCAGATGGCCATATTGACTTGATCTTACTGTAAACAGAACTAGCAAGTCCTAGGAGAAAACAAACTCTCTTGGAAATAAGCAACACATCAGGTATCATAATTACCCTGCTGTAATTTGTTTTTAATTAATAAAGGCCTGATCCAAAGGCCACCGCCATCAAGAGAAAGATGCTCATAGACTTTGGTTCACTTTGGTTCTGCTTCAAAATGCACCAGATTTTTAGGTGTTTTTGAGCATGTGCTCTTGATTCTCTGTCTGTTAGACTTCAGCTTTTCAACACTTCAGGCTATGTCTACACTAGGCCAGATCGACTCACTCACTGTCGATCTTCCAGGGTTTGATTTCGTGCGTCTGGCAGGGATGTGTGAAATTGACCTCTCGGGGGTCACAGTCAACCGCTGTGCTCCTCACGAGAAGTGGGGTACTACTCAAGTTCGCTTCAGAATCTCGCCCATCAATCTTTCTCAATAAGGATGGCCAGGTCAGCCGAGTGCAGATAACATTGATTCTAGCTACCCAATTGCTGTAGCTAGAATTGCATATCTGCAGTTGACTTACTTTGCCTAGTGTAGCCATAGCCTCAGTTTCCTTTGTGAATCTAGCCCCTAAACAGGGGGACTGACAAAATTGCCAGTGGTTGGGGGGCGGGGCGGGTGGAGGGCTAGCTCTGTGTTCCCCGAGCGGCCTGCCCTTGACAGGAGTTCATGCGGCTGGGGCAGGCAGTCTTAAGTGCTGCCCGGACTGCGCCACTCCCCACTCCAGCCAGCCCTTTGCTCCACCCAGACTGCACCACCTAAGCCTCCAGGGGTGATTTAAAGGACCCAAGGCTCTGTCTGCTGCAACAGTAGTGTGAATGGTGGCTGGAAGCCCTGGCCCTTTATGGAATCACTGGGCCCTGGGGCATTTGTCCCCTTTCCCACTCCAGCAGATTTGCCCACGGAAGTCATTTCAGTATCTGTAAGGTCCCCTTAAACTTCCATTTACTTACTACAGGGGGCCCTTGATATACCTTGGGGATAGGGACCGGAAAGTTGCAATTCAAAGTGAAACAACATGTAATGAGGAATTCGTCCCCATAAGAAATGATGTAAATCAAGGGGGACAGTGACTGTACGAGCATAAATTTTGCCTCTGTGACCGTTTAAGCCCTAATATAGCACTCACCATGCAACACATTTAAAGAGTTTTAAGCAACATTTAAGGAAATTATCCTAACCCAAAATACATTTTAAAAACATTTTTATCCTACAGGTTGCATTTCCGAAGATCAGCATTCTCTCACCCGGCAGCATCCCTCATCTGGCAGGACAAGGGAGGCTCCTGGACTAGAGGACTGGGGCAGGAGGGCACCCGAGCTGGCCTCCTCCCAGCAGCCCCACAGGAGGCAGTGGGTCCAGGTCTGGAGGTAGCATCCCCTCGCAGCCCCTCCCAGCACTGTGATAGGGGAGGCAGCATCTGTCAGTGCGAGCCATCATCCCCACACAGAGTCATGGTCAGGGATCCGGCACCCCCTGGTATGGAGTCAGCACCCCTTGGCATGGAGCCACGGTCACGGAGCTGGTGTCCTCCCAGGAGCCCCACAGGAGCCATAGTCAGGGAGTCAGCATCCCCCGACCACTCCACACCTAACCAGGCCCAGGGAGCCTGCTGCCACACACCAGTGCGGATGGCCAGGGGCCCAGGGAGCATTCACTTCCCCTCGTCTGGCCAAATCCCTCATCCAGAACCACTGAGGTCCCGAGAGTGCGGAACCAGGGAGGTGCAACCCCTATGTGCAGATTTTCACTTGCTGTTTCCATACATGAATTTAAAGCATTTTAAGGAACATTTAAAGAAATGATCCTAACTCCCAATACATTTTAAAATCATTTTTATCCTGTGTGCAGCATGAGATAGAGGAGAGTCGCAGAGGGTGCCAGGAGGGCACACTAACTTTCCGATTTCTAAATGACGTAACAACTCAAGTGGGACGAATTTTTACATCGTGCGCCTAAAAAGCTGCAGTGGTGTAAGTGCAAAACAACTTCTATTGGAGCATTTGAACCTTAGGAGAAGGGATAGCACAGTGGTTTCAGCATTGGCCTGTTAAACTCAGGGTTGTGAGCTCCATCCTTAAGGAGGCTGTTTAGGAATCTGGGGCCATTAGATTAAAAAAGAAAAAGAGAGGGTGATGGTGTTCAGAACTGCTTAGAGGGCAGGGGACTGGACTCAGTGACTTCCTGAAGTCTCTGAGATGATGTGACCTATACTGATGCCTGGCTGTTTATGTTATAGCACGAATATTGCACATAATGAGGTGATTTAGCAGCAACTTTTTATTTATTTCATGTAAGGCAATTAAATGAGATACCATGACTTATGAGTAATGTTTGTTCTGAATGTTTTAGCAATGAATTGAACAGATTTCACACACATCCGAGAACTCTACTGATTTACCGTGCACAGATGTCGTCCAGGACAGTGGCTCCAACTATGTTATGCCACATACGAATGTTTCATAATGACTTTATCCCCAACATCATTTTAATGATCTTAGCATTAGCACAAAGAATTTTACCTGAGAATGATCTAAATATTTAGCATGCTCAGTACTTTGATGTCCCTTGAAAGAAATTAAGGTTTGCTTTAATAATTAGGCTACTGTGCATGGCCAAAAATTCATTACAAACACAGCTAATTAAATTGTCAACAAAGCTGTGGTCTCTGGAGGGGGTGTGTTGAGAATAACATCGTTCTGGTGGTTGGCATGACGAGGTACTGTAATTTTATTACTATCAAGCTCAGTTTGGGTCACAAGTTGTAAAGGCGTTTTTCACGAGAGCACACGTGGTTTTGCATAGTATCATGCTTAGGGTGCCACCTGGGGAATTAGCACAAAGCTAGGAAATATCGAACATCCATCTTACTTTTAGGCCCTCTTGGGCTGCATAATACACAGCAAGATACCATGGAGTGTTTCAATCTAAAGAGACCTGTTTTACGAGTGTTTCAATCTAAGGAGACCTGCTTTATGGAGAAGCAGCTGAGACACAAAAAGATGAAATAACTTGCCCAAAGGTATACCAGGAAGTCTGTGGCAGCGCTAAGAACTGACCTTTGGTCGCCTGAGATCCCATCCAAATCCATCCTTCTTGCAGAAGGGCAATCGGGAGTCCAATTAATTTATCATTGTGAAGTCAGTTGAGCAAGAGATTCGGGAGAGAAGCCAGCACTGTAAATATCATCCTCTGTGCATACTATTCACATGAAAAAACACCTGATTTTCAAGATTGTGACACAGAAGCCCAGATGTGGGTCACTACTCCCTGGCACCAGCTCGGTCAACCGTGATGTGCTCACTACACCTAGCACACCAAAAAGGAGTCGTGAGAGAGCCCTTAGTTAACTTACCCTCTTGCATGTTGTATGTACTGAGCTATGTGTGTGTGCTAGAACTATGTTTTTAAAAAATGTGTTTGGCAAGCAATGCAAAAGCCCAGTCTGCCTGAGGGGAAAAAATGCTTCGTATCAGAGAGAGACAATGAAGATGTATTTGCATAAAAAGTGAACACAACCATCAGCCTAGTGAGCGGGGGAGCAAGCCCCTTGTAGGCATCTGAACCTCAAATGGCAAGTAATGGAACCACCTGCTCTGTATTAAATGGTACTGTACTGTACAAGTGTACCAAGGAAGCTCTTTTATGAAAGCCAATGATGCTCTGGTAACTATCATCACTGTGAAGTGCATGCATTAACGCTCTGGGAGGTGGGATTAGGAATACTCACTGATAATGTGAGTAAACACAGGGAGAAACTGGTTTTCTCTCACACATGAAAAAAGGCAGCTACCTACTTGGCTCCAGTGAATAGAAGTGTAATGCACACTGCTTCTGGGTATGGTGCACTGTCCCACCCAGTGACAATGAGATCACTTACAGAGACAATAATGAGTCTGCTCTACAGCCTTAGCTAATAGGCAGCTTGCTTTTAGCATGTGCAGTTAGAGGTTTATACACTAAGGGTATGTCTACACTTCAGGGAAGTTCGACCCAATCAGGGTCAATGTTCTGGAGTTTGATTTCATGCTCCTGGTAGAGACGCGCAAAATCAAACTATCTGGAATTGGCGGTCGCCCCCCTGTACTCCTCAATATCGCCAGAAGTGAGGGAGGGTGATGGGAGAGTTTCTTCCATCAACTGCCCTCTGTGCAGACAGCTAGGTAAGTCGATCGAAGATATGTTGATTCTAGCTACACCACTGCCTTAGGTGGAATTGTATAGCTGCAATCAACCTAACTCCCTATTTCAGACCAAGCCTAAGCTACAGAGGTCCCAGGGTTGATTCTGAGGTCTGTCAGCCTACCAAAAGCAAGATGTGACCAAAACCAGTGGATCTTCTGTTTTCATATAAATCAACTGAGGGTGGGAAGTCACCATTAGAGAAGAAGAGCATGGGGGTCATCTTGAGTCTGGGGACAAACCAGTGAGATTGGGAAGAAACAAGGAGAGAGAAGAAGCTATGATTGGCATCCACTGCTGTGCAGACTAAAGGGCCCTGAGGTCTCACAAGCCTGGCCAGACGGGCCCATCAAACAAGGGGGCTGAAGCCCCTGGCAATGGAAGACTGGCCAGGAAACTACCTTGATTTAAGATGATCACTTGTTAAGTTAGGCGTCAGCCCTCTGAAAGTGTCTTTTTATTGTTTGTTTGTAACCCTTTCTTCCTTTATCTCTTTGCGTTGGCATTGCTTAACCCTTTTGTGAATAATATTGCTTCATTTTTTACAAGAAAACAGCTCATTGCTGCACGTCAAGGAAAGCGTGCTTTTAGCCCAATTAAGTTAATAAGCTCTAATGTGCTTTTGTTTCTTTGAAGGAGCAAGCGAGCCTTGTTTATTGCTTTGTGTGTTCCACGAGAGGGCTGGACAGGTCAGGGCAGACGGCTTGGGGGAAATTCAGGACTGGGAGTGTGCTGGGGTTATTTTGCTAGCAGTAATCAATTGTGGTGTAACAAGCAGACTGCTGGAGTCAGTTCCTGATCCAGGACTGCTTAATTCACACAGAGGGCGTGATGGTATGCTGGCTTGCAGCATCTAGACAAGGAACTCTGGCATTTTTCTGGCATGTAGGTCTACAGGCCAAGGGATGACACAACCTCTCACTGGTTTGGATTGCACCCTGACTGTGATTAGGGTGCAGTCAAGAGCAGTGGGTCTGAGACTACTCCAGCTCTGAGAAAGGTTGAATTTGAACCCTGCACCCATCTGTATAAACTCCATGTTCTTCAGCTGGAGCATTTTCATCTGCTGTTATGCACAAGTCTTACAAAACCCTGAACTCCCACACTGATGCAACAATAATTCTTAAACTTACCTTTGCCTGGGCATTTCTCATGTCCCAAAGGTACCTGGTTCCCTAGAGTTAAAGCTGACATTAATCATCCCTACCGAGCTTTGAAGGTTTTTCCATCTGAAAAAAATTAACTCACTTTTTAACCTTTGCATTTATAGGAACTTAGACAACTGCCATTACAGCACCTTTGTTTTGGCTGACAGCTTGCCCTGATTCCAGTCCTGGTGTAAACTATAACCTCTCAGATACGTTCACAGTGTACTTTTCTAACAGCCCATTGATTGCAGGTTCTCTGCAAATGGTAATAATTTATGAAATTCCATCACCACCAAAGTCTGAGCCCCAGCCATTAGGTAACAATTCAAAGCAGGCCTGAAATAAAAGCCAGAGCTGAATGCTCTTAATCTTTAAGCTTCAGAATCCAGATCTGGACTTTGCAGTTGGCCTCTCTCTAAATTATATGTAAATGATCTTCTCCAGTACAAAGACCCCCCCACACGTGTTTGCAATTTGGATGTTAAGTTAAATTTTTACTCTTTTTAAAATGCTCAAGTTAGGGGTCAAGTTGAACTTCTGTAATCCAGCAGCCCTGGGATACAGGGTATGCCAGATTAAAGAATTTCCTGAGCCAGGGACGGTATTGTGAGGTCTGGCTGTGGCACACTGATCTGTCACCTTGTTGCCAGGGGCCTATATAATGCTAGCAGCCCCCTGTTGTCTGCAGGTAGAATCAAATACCTGCAATTCATTCACCGGTCAGGAAATCTGTAGGTGTTTTTGCTTTAATCCTCCCCTTCCAACGATTGTAACTGAAAGACTAATGGCAGTGGAGGTAATGTAACGTCTGTTCTAGGCTGTCCCTGGAGGTCTTCACAGAGGAGGATGGGCCAATCTCTGAAATGCGCAATTTCGGGTTGCGCTTAACTCGCATTAACGTGAATTAAGTGCAACTCAAAATCCCACTCCCCTCAGCCCTGGCTCAAACCTTCCCTCCCACCCCCAGCCTCGTGCAGCGCCCCCCGCCCCCCGACCGCGCACACCACCAGTTCAACCCTGCCTGCTGCCCTGTTTCGAATGCCCTGTGTGGCCCCCAGATCACCACCTGTTGTGCCCGGCTCTGGCTCACCCCACATGCCCAGCTCTGGCTCACATCCCCTGCACCCTGCTCTGGCTCACACCCCCTGCACCCTGCTCTGGCTCAACCTCCCACAGGGCCACACAGCCCCAGCTCAACTCCCTCCCTGCCCCCCTGCAGCCCTAACCCACCCCAGGCTTAAGCCTCTGCCGCCTTCACGGCCCCAACCCACTGGCAGACTTAACACTCCTCAACTGCCCCGCCGCCCCAACCCCAGGACTAGCTATTCGAAAGGAGCTCCAAACACTCCTGCTGCTCCCTGGCTGCAGAACATGCATTCTTCCGGGAAAAAAGCCGTCCCCCCCTGCCGACTTCCATGAAATTCAAATTACGCGAGTGTGTGGGGATGCAACCCTGGCAGAACTCCAGGGATGACTGCACACATATATCAGGGAAGAAATTCAACCGGTGCGTCAGTCAGCCACGGAGTTAACATGTATAATGCAGAAGACTTTAATGACATGGGAGGAGTATTAATGAGCTGAGACCGCTGGCATCTGCACATTATGATGAACAACTACATCCTTGGAGGGCAAGAGAGTGGTCTGTGGGATTGGGATGCAGGAGCCCTCGTGCTGTTTTTGGCTACACTACTGACCTGTTTGTCTTGGGAAAGTCATTGCCCTTGTGTCCTTCCCACATGCTGTCAATGGAGACCGTAGAGCTCTCCAAAGCACTCTTACTATGTATACTAGGACACTGGGGATCCTCTCTCAGTTAGGTCTTCAAGGAGCTACAATGATAATGGCACTTAAGAACTTTTGCTTCAAAGTCACAGGGCCCTGCCACTGGAGCAGGGGAGCCTTGGCAGTCACTCGATAATGCATAGGATGCCATCATGTCACCCTCCTATTTGTGAGTCCATTGATGGCTCACCAGCCCATTTCTGGAGCCGCAAGGCTTGGCACAGAAGGGGCCAGTGTTGGTAGTTGTTGGAGAGGCAAAAGGCAGTTTTTGCTGTTTTTTCCTTCTTCTCCACATCTCCTGGGCTATACTGTGGCAGGACCTCTCAGACTGGGCCACCCCACTTCACGGATTACTGCTGTCCACTGGGGATGGTCCTGGTCAAGGTTCTCCCAAGTGTCCACACTGATAATGCACTTTTTCATGTGTGCCTTCAGCATGTCCTGATGTCACTTCTGCTGGCCCCCTCAATGCTCCTCCATCCTTCCTCCAACTCGGAGAACAGAATCAGTTTTGGGAGGCACTGATCAGACATCTGAACCATGTGACCAGTCCACCGAAGTTGCTGGTGAATGACAAGGGCTTCAATGCTGGTCATGTTTGACTCTTCCAGGATGCTGGTGTTTGTGCGTCTAGCTTCATGAGAGATATTTAGGATTCGCCTGAGGCAGTGTTGATGATACTGTTGAAGTGCCTTCAAATGATGCTTGTATGTTCTCCAGGTTTCACATGCGTACTGTAGCATTGGAACAACCACTGTGCGCTATACAAGGAGATTTGTGTTGGGATAGATGTCCTGGTTCTTTAAGACCCTTTGTCTCAAAGGCAGAGCTTGCATGGCTCAGATATTTGGGATTTATACATCAATATCAACTTAAGTAGCAAGATGACTTCCAAGGTACAAAGGAGGAGTACAGGGGCTTTTATATCCCCATTGTGAAACCCACCCATCAGAAATCAACTCATTCTCACACACATGGACTCAACAGTCTACAAAAGGTGACGCTGGCTATAATTCTCCCTGCCCCCGTACACATGAATGGTGACACCATCACTATATGCACACCCCACCCCATAACAGACTGTTCTTGAACAGGGGTGAGAGCATTTATCCATGACGATGCCAGGTTACGCTTGAATGTGCTCAAGTCCAGGCCTGTACTTTATGTGGTACCCTGGCACCTCAGCAGCTTTAAGAACCCTTTAAGAACCCACCAGATATTTCCCACCCCACCCTCTCTATTTGACAGCCTGTCGGTATCTTTTGGTTCAAAATAGATGACAGAGAATCCCAGGAAGTGCTCAGCTCTTGAATATAATTTAAGGACCAAACAAGAAGTACCTCCAGTGAGTGGTTTACATTTCAAAGAGCCTGTTTGTTTTATCTGGCTATTAGCATACATCCTCTGCAGAAAACGAGTCCATTAAAATGTGTGCACGCCAAGCCAATCTCTCCTTTTAAATATGTTTTAAGTGCGTGATTAATACACTTTTCCAGTGCCCGTCTGTGACTGCAGAGGGAGGTCAGAGAACAGGTAAATGAGGGAAAATGGCTTCACTTGGCATTGACTGGGCTATTAATCACTGCCCGTTTTCTATAAATCACGGCAGATGGCAGGAACTCGTGGGAAATGACACACTCTGTGCATGATGGGAATCATGGATAGCAGCAGACACCGGGAAGGGAAGAGGTCACTCCTCCGTACGCTGTACCCAGTGGAGGATTGCCACGAGCACTGCACCTGTTTTTCAGCTCCACAGGACAGTTATCTTCCTGTAAAACAGGCCTGTAAAAGTTTGCAGGAGCCCTTGGAAAATTCTCTGCATTCCATCTGTTACAGTGCTCTGGCCATCCAGCGAGGGCTCTGTTTCTCATCAGCTCGCAAAGGCAGGGCCCAGCATGTCTTGGAGCCTGTGTTCAGAGTCCCATCCGCTAAACTATGGCCATATCACATAGCAAAGGGCCCAGTGTTATAACTACACAACACGCTGGGGCAAAATAGTCAGCAATACATTGGATCAGCTTCACACTTTGCATTTGCGGTATTATAAAAGACAATGATGATCCCTCTTGACACCAGTGGTTATATTGGTTGAGCAGCAAGGCAAGCACAGATGATGAAGGAAGACTATAGCACTCAGGGTTGCCAACCATCAGTAAACGTGCGGCCAGTGTGTAAAAAATTAGCCAAAATTGGACATCTCTGTTAAGTCCGTTAAAAAAAAAAAATAGGTGTCCTTAAATTTCACAAAAGTGCAATAAAATTTCAAAAAACAGCAATTATTCCATGTCAATTAAATTTCTTCTGTGCTGCTTCAGCCATTTTACTGCAGAGAGAGGAAATTGGACAAGTTAGTTTTTTATTTAGCTCAATGCTTGAGGTGACGTAACATGAATCACTTGAGCCATGTGATATTATCATCTACCTTATCCTGCGGAGGCAGTGTCAGCATATTGGCAACATGACTAACTCAATGACAGTGAGTTAAATAGCATATTGTTTGTGTGATGTATGAATGACAACGATTACTTTCCACTTTTGGCTACATATGTGTCCTTAATATAGTATAAAAATTATGTCCGTTAAAAATTTTGTCTGTAAATTTTTTCCCATTTTTGTCCATAAATTAAATTTCTGTGGGATGGCAACTCTGCTGGAAACCTACATCACTAGAGGCAGAAAGAACTTACAATGGTTTAACATTTCTAACTGCATCTTTTCTTCAAATAGGCCCTAAAATGTTTACATTCTGTTCTACCTCATTGGCATGTCGAGCATTCTTTTGCCCACTACTGAAATGCAGCCAGAGATGGTGTGCACTGGGGGCAATATTTTAACAGCTCACTGCAACGCTCCACACCTGGAATGGAAGTGACTGACAAACAATAACTCAGTTGGTTGGAAACACCATGACAAATTTAGGGAAGCCAAATGTGATTTCTGCCTGTCGAATGTGGACCCAAGCAAAAGAGAATGATGGGACCACAGACTTTCTCGGAGACTTTATTTTCTGGGAATTTGTGCTTACGCTCCTGAGGCTGTACGGTTCTCCTGGAGGCTGCCAATCAGTTCCAGTGAAATGAACAGGAATGACTGGAGCCAGGTGGATGGAGTGTTTGGTGAGTGTTTTGCTCTGAAAGCAAAAGAGTAAACTGCTAAGTCCTCATTTTCCTGTCTTTGGGCTAGAGGATGGGACAATTTTTCCTTAACACTTTCAGAGGAGAGGTTCTCCTCCCACCACCACCCCGTTGGGCCTTTCCTCCTTCCTCAGGTCCAATTCCTTTCTCTCTGCCTGTTTCCTTTCTCCATATTCTCTGTGTTTCTCCCTTGTACAGTGGTCCCAGTTCTAGGGATCTGGCACATGCTCTGTTGCCCCAGATAGACTCCTTGTCCTGGAGACCTTGCCATCACCATCGACACTTGGTCAGGCCCCCTTCGTAATTATGCTTCTCATATATCCCTTCATGTCTTAAAGCACCACTGGATGCATCCTCTGTAGTTGGTTCAAGCGAGCATGAACTATCATAGAATCATAGACCACTGGAATTGGAAAGGACCTCTGGAGGTCATCAAGTCCAGTCTCCTGCCCTCATGGCAGGACCACTCCATCTATATTGTCCCTGTTAGAGATTTACTTACTTAACCTGCTCTTAAATATTTCCAGTGATGGAGATTCTACCACTGCCTAGGCAATTCATTCCAGTAAATAACTACCCTGACAGAAATGTTTTCCTAATGTCCAATCTGAACTCTTTTGCTGCAATGTAAGCCCATTGCTTCTTGTCCTATCATCATAGACAAGAGATTATTTTTTCCTCCCTCCCCTTGTAACACCCCTTAGATGAATAGGAACAGTATCCCATGCATTTATAACCTCCAGAGCCTTCAATTAGCTTGTGAAATTTTCCCTCCAAAGCTCATTCTACCCATCTGAATACTATTCTGATTATCATGTTTGCATTAAGGTAACACTTTGAGGTGCCCACCAGAGTGGAACTGGCTGCTCCACAAGCATCCAGGGGGAGAGAGAAAGTACCTGCTCAGCTTGTTTAAAACCGGAAGCCACAAAGGCTAGGAAGGAAAACAGGCACAGAAAAGTGACAAGATTTGCCCAAGGTCACACAGCAGAGCCAGGAAAGAGAGGCCAGGTCGCCTGTTGGAAGAGCTAGTACCTTGTCCACTCCGTCACCCTGCCCTTTGAATGGCATGTGTTTTGAATTAGCTCTAACACGTGCCATTGCAAGGGCAAGATGTGTAATTCAGCCCAGTATGTGCATACACCCTTCGCTACTCCATGGCTGCAGACATTTTCAGACAATCTATCTACTTGTTAACAAGTGGCAGATCAGGGTTTTGTTTTGCTCAGCTGGAGAGGGCTGACTAGTCTCATCAGAGGGATGTCACAGACCAAGGCAGCAACCTGGACTGTGGTTTTTCGTCTCCTGTCCTACCAAGGCCAAGGGAATTTCATTCACTGGGCTTGATGTCTTTCCACCCTGCCTAGTGCATCCAGCTGGTGAGGGGAACCCAAAAAAAGCCCTGTGCAGGGCCATAACAGGCTGCAGTCACAGCACTGTGGGCAGATTTGCTGCCTCATTTCTGGATGTACCTTCTGGCGGCAATAAAGGGTTTATTGTGGCAGAGGCCTGTTTGATGGTCAGCTATTACAGCCGACACCAGGATGATGTGGGTGGGAAATTCAATCTACACTCAGTGTGTGCGGGAGAATGGGGACCTCGGCCCATAGGTCCCAGCTCAGCCCCGTGTTTACTGTCCCTTGGAGTGACGGGGGGGTTGGGGGGGTGGGGGTTGATAAATCACCTGGCACAAAGTAAAGCAATGTTGACGGCTACCCATCAGTGGCCCTGCAGGATATTGCACCAGGGCAGAATAACCACAATTTAGCAACATTTTCTGGGGCTTCTTAGGGCTGCTATGCAGCTCATTTACTGCAGCTTTGCCATTGTAAAAAGAGGGCTCACAGCACTCCCCCGCCCCCCGCATTCTCCTATTAGCCTGTTTGCCCTTAGCACTGCCTTTCCAATGGCAGTGCCTTTCCCCCTTCCCTGAGGGGATGGAGATTTCCAGTTCAGATTACAGCCGTGTGTCATAAGCCTGTTTGGTTCTGCCAGTGCTTTCGCCCATGCAGGGACCTGCTGTTTTGAGTTCGTTATGGTGCTTGAGAGTTCAAAAGGACACTCTTTGTCCAGTGCAGACCAGATGGCATCCAGCTGCAGCTCTGGTTTGTGGGCAAACAACAGACCTCCTTTGCTTAACTAAAGATTGGAGGAAGGACGAAAGGGACTGGAAAGACAGCCTGACACTGATAACGGAGCGCAATGCAGAGCGCACCTGGTACCTGAAGGCATGGGATGAGGAGCTTGATGAAGACCTTAAAAATACAATTGGCTAGCCCTGAGAAGAACCAACGCATCCAAGGTTTGCTTAGCTGAGGCAGGCAGGGAACTGCAGCTGCAGCAAGCTGAACCGCTTGATATAAAGTGCCGCATGTTGCTCCCTCATGAGATCTGTGGACAAAACGAGGAGCAGGCCTGATGGTTCCAAAGACAGCTGCACACACCTGTCAGGTCAAGCCCAGGGATGCCTTAATGGAGGTTTGAGGGTGAGGAAATTAGGGGGTCAGCTTCCTGGGGGTTGTGAGGAAAGGCATGTGCTGTGGGGAGGGGTTGAAACAAGAGAAGTTGATGGCAAGGTCTTTCCCTCCCTCCAGCCAGGTCTCTCTGTCTGTGGTTCTCTCCTGCAGGCCCTTCCTTCCAGTCACGATACATTTGTATTTAATCAGTCTGCTTGCCACCCTACTCTTGTTAAGGGCAATGTGGCAGGGCTGCTACATCTTCCCAGCATGCTTTGACTCTGCCCCCCCACCCCGACTTCCCTCCCGTGTAGGGGAGAGACCCTGAGTGCTTCGCATTCATGTTGCCTTCATTGTAGCTGCGCTGGAAAATCTGACACCCTTGTTCAGAGGAAGGGTGTGTGTGTGTGTGTGTTTTAACACCACATCTGGTCTTCATTACACACAGGCTTTTCACGTCCATAATTATACCATGAGGGGAGTTCCTGTCAAAGCCATAAAGAAAATTTTATTCCCAGCCCCCACCAGCCCTCCCCATAAAACTGGCAACAGTTGCTTTATAGCCATCCCAGCTTTGCAAACAGAATGTCTCCCATGTTGGGTCATTAACCCATTGGATGCTGAGCTGGAGCATTCCCTGGCTGACCGTCCGCAAAAGACAGGCTTTTTAATAGCTAATGGTCTCTCTGTGCTGCTCAGCGCTGTCCACAGAGCGCAATGCTAGAAGCTTACCCGGAAACTGAAGGCCGTATCCAAGCTGCATCATGTGGGCAGAGAAATAAATTGATATTCTATTTGCTGCACCTCTGCCCTGCTCCTCTTGTGCACTTTATGAAAGGTACGGCGTATAACTTACTTCCACTCATCACAGAAATACAAACCGCACCCCCCCCCCACCCCCCTGCCACCTGGGGGAGCACATGGCAGCTGTTTAACAGCACACAGCACCACTACCTTACAGTTTAGGACAGGAAATTAAGAAGGGGTTGGGGGGGAGGGGAATTTAAGAAAGCAGAACATAATTACTTGAGTTGGAATTTGGCCAGAATGCTCCACCTCGGAACTTTGCCACCAGACCGTTAACTACACATGGCGTCTACTCAGAGTAAGAGGGAGTGTTACTCTTTGCAGGCTCCATCTTGAAGATGTGACCAGTTATGAGCCATGCTGCAGAACGCTCTGGCTCACACGTGCATCCCAGGCCAGTCCTGTAGGAGGCGGGAAGGCACTGCAGGGGCGGGGGTGTGTGTGTGTGTGTGTGTGTGTGTGGAATTTATCCAGCTGCACAGTGGCACACTTGGCATTTTTGCTGCTGAATAGCAAGAATTATGGAATTCAGCTTAACCTCTGCTCTGCTCTGCCATTTATCAAACCCAGAGCAAGGACAGAAAGGGGAAAAAAAATGAACCATTTAGAGGCAAATCACCACATCCCAAAACGCAAGATACAGTTTTTTTCCCCTCCTTGTACCATTTTCCAGTGATAAGCCTATATAGCTCCTGTTAAGTGTCCTTACTGTGAGGGGCAGAAATAGATCCCTTGAATGGGGGCATACAATTTGAGGCATACGGATGGTAGGGGATAATTAAGTCAACATGGAGCAATACAATGAAATACTCTGGAGATAAAGGTCAGTGCTAATTTCTAAGCACAGTGTATTTGTTTTTTAAGAGTAACACAAACAATTGGGGGAGATAAAGTTTAATGGAGCTTTTGGAGCTGCTTGGAAATTTTTTCCTTCCACTAGATGGCACATAAGAGCTAATTTCCTGCCTCTCTAATAATACTTCACACCTGTGTTTCTTAAACTATGTTCCATGGAACACTGGTGTGCCACAAACAACTTGCAGGTGTGCCTCGAGCAATTGGAAAAATAATTCAAAGTCTATAGTTTCCATTATTAAAAACAGACACAATGTTACTTCTTCATTGCTAGGCTACCTGATTGAATTACTTCATTATGACTTTGCTGAATATGTTGTTGTTTGGCTTTTTTTGTGGGGGTGGGGTGGATTGTATAATTATTTTGTAAGAAAAGTTTTCATAGGTGTTTTGCATAAAAATATTATTGTTTGGTGTTCTGTGGGCTCAAGAAGTTTAAGAAACGTTGCTTTACACAACTTGTGAAAGGGAATAAAGGAATTACGTCTAGCCCTTCCGGCTGTAGCATTTATTTTTGCAGTTGTTTCAGCAGAACCAAATAAACTATACAAATCATTTATGTGAAGCAGGACAAGGCATAGTGAAATACTCCTCCAGGCTCACTGAAGTAGGAGCAAAGTTGTTGATGGGTGAAAAGGATGCAAGACAAGCGTGTGGAGCTCTTAACCTAGTGGTAAGCTCACTCTCCATAGCACCAGCACTACCCTTAGACATGCTCATTTGTTTTGTCACTTATGGTCCTTTACTGCCTGGGCTTTAAACGTATGGTATGAAATGGACAGTGCCTATTAAATTATTACAGTTAAAAAAACAAACAAAACAATCACCATCCATTGATTTCAGGAAGGGCTTGCAGTGCCGAATGGTGTTTCCAAAGTGGTGAGCCCAGACCTACATAAGGGCATTTCATTCAGCTCATCTCTTTAACAGGCTTGGGTGACTTTATAATTCCCATGTAAATGAACACCTCTTTCCTCTCTGCTGCTCAGTCGCATTTGTGTTGGTTAGTGTTTTCATCATTTGTTTATGCGGATGGAAACTTGAAAATAGAACCCTGTCACCCTGATGAGGTGACATTCACTGCTGAGGGCCCACTCCCATTTATACCCTATACCAGCTACGAGGCATATTGGCTGACTAGGGGGGCATTTGTGCTTTTTGACTCTCCACAGGCCACTCAGCTCAGCAACCCTTCAAGTCCCTAGCTGCTCACACCCCAGAAAACCCTTATGGTGCCTGAAAGAAGGAACTGGGGCAATAGGTGCAAAGGATCCAGGGTGGTAATTGTGCTGTTTAACCCCAGAAGCTAACCAAACAGTTTGACAGGGCAGTTTAGCTAAGCATGAAACATTAACAGATATTTTGGATCATAAGCTGTCATAGACAAAGACCTGCATATGCACCACAATATCGGTTCATCTATAAGGTGCCACAGATCTTCTTGTTGTTTTTGAAGATAACATGGCTACCCTTCTGATACATGAAAAATTATATCTATCTCCTCATGGATTAAACAAAGGGAGAATAGATGATAACTATTCTTTTGCTTTAATCCCTATCCCTTTAATATATGTATATTAAAGCAAAGGGAGACTATGTATAGATATACCCCTTTGGTTTAATCCCAACACTTTAATATCTGTCCCTTTGCTTCCCTTATCAATTTTCTACTATTACTAACATCTGATTTATAACCACTACTAACAGCATCCCTTTCTTCCATTTCAAATTTGGAACAAATGGAAGAAAAGGATGTTGTGGATATAAATCAGAAGTAAGTAATTGTAGAACATTGATAAAGGGAAGCAAAGGGACACATGGAAAAGAATCTGTGGGCAAAAGAGTTAACGACAGTAAGTATTTAAAAAGTATATTTAGAACAAAGAGATCCTGTAAGTGGCATTTGTCCATTATTAGCTGTTAATGGTATAGTTATCAATAATAATGCAAAAAAAAAGGCAGAAGTCACTAAATATTGCTGTTCTGAATTTTGAGGAAAACCTGTGGTATCTTCTTATTATATGATAATATTAACCACTTAGAAGTGGTTAAACCAAAATGACTCTAGTCAGACATTTAACGTTAGCTAAATGCATTCTAAACATTTGAAAGTAATGGGCTGAGGTGTTTGCTAGACCGTTAAATGTTGATTTTTCAGTATATGTTGGGCACTGGGAAAGTTCCTGAAGCCTGGAAGACAGCTAAACTTGTGCCAAAATGGGCAAACTGGCTGACACGGGTAATTATAGCACTGGCAATCTCACATCAATCCTGGGCTAGCTAATGGAATAGCTTGTGGGACTCACTGAAAAATTAAAGGAAGATAAGTGCAAATCAACATGGGTTTTTGGAAAATAGATCCTTACGCCAGCATCAATTCCGTAAAAATGCTACTAGTCTGATTCAGAGCTCTTTGCACTAACATAAACTAGTGTACAAGTTGCAAGATAATAGGGAAGGGAAACCTGTATTTGCACTACACAGGCAATTTCATTTTTACTGGTGGTTTAGGGCTTTCATCAAAGCATTCTAATCCAGGGCTCAACAGGCGTACAGCAAATGCTAGAAATAGCAACATCTCAGTGAAGGGACTTCCTGGTATGTTCTCCATTCATCCTGTAGAAAACCAAACTTGCTGCAGTTCCACTGGGACACATGGGTGCAGCATAAGTGCAGTTTTACTCACAGGTGGTTTGCTGACTTGGTTTTCCAGAGATTAATCAATGCATTGTGCTCACCCTTTTGACATCTGGTGCTTCAAATCCATTTCCATGTGCAAAGAACTGGCCTACAAATAGCCACACAAAGTTGTTGGTGGGCCTTGCATGATTGCTGGTGGTGGGTGAATCCCCAAAGGTTCTCAATTGGCTAAGCAGTCGGCCTCCAATAACTTGAGGCTAGAAATCTTGGAAGGAAAGGCCATCTCATGAGATTTCTGATGCCTCCACACCCAGACAAATACTGACAGAACAGCCTCTCTTGGAGCCAGCCCAGCTGCAAGTAGGAAATGCAATGTTGAATGAGTGAAAGCCATATGTAAATGCTATCTGGTGTCTCGCCAGGAAACTGTGCTTCACTGCTTCTGTGTGGTTTGTAGCTGTCAGGAGACTGGGGCCATCCTCTAGCACAGCTAACCTGTTTCTTTCCCTGGGGCAAATTGTTAGCATGGCTTTCTACCCACCCATTAAGTATGTAGTGTTTCTTTAAGTCATTTTAAGAACGGTGTTCTTAGCTCTTGCAGGCCCTGAGCTGTCTGAGGTGGCACAGTGAGATTCTGTGTCATATCAATGGAGTGTAAGATTGCAAGCGGAGCTTCAGCTGTGCACAGCCAGCAGGCTGTTTGACAGATAAAGTCATTCAAGACTATTACTGGAAATTTCCCTATTGTTTAAGTATATATATATATATATATATATATATCTCCGCTTGTTGGCCAGCACTGGATGGAACCTCTCTGGGAGATGTGAGATGTGGGAGTTTAAATGTACTGAAACTGTGCCAGAAGAGGGTGGACTTCTGGGACAATAAGTGAGTTTCCTGAGGAATCCCTAGGGAGAAATGAGTGCAAAGCCCTCCAGGCTGGGTGCACAATAGCCCCGTCTTTTGAAGTGGTGCGCTGAGGACAGCCTGATTGTTGGCTGCTCGCCTATTACAGAAAGCCAAGCTACATGGCCCCAGCTGTGTAAAGAAATGGCTGATCTGTGCTGATTCTGAGTCTAAGACAGACAAACCTGTATGGCCTGGAAAAACTCACATGAATTTGGAAGGACCGACACCTACCAGAGCCCTAGCTGGAGCTGGGGGCTTGTGAGCTACAGTAAGCTTTTTCGCAGCATGTGGGGGATTTTTTTTTATTGTCTCAGTATGTTTTCTGTGTAATGCTTTTACCTTAAGACTAAATGTGCTTGCTAAGAAGGAGCTATTTGGTAACGTGTAACTTCTGATGACTGCATTGGTCACAGCCCACAGACAGCAAGTGCAGGGACTGGCCTGTTTAGGCAGTAGGGCTTGCAGCAAAGGTCACAGTAGAATCCAGACACCCTAAATTTCCCCTGCCAAGAAGGGGCAGAGACCTATGTCTCACTCAAAAGTGGTGATGCTGTGAGAGAAATCTGGTAGTGGGAACCCTTGAGGGGTCCTGGCAGGGAAATACAGGTGCAGTTAGCTGTAAACTGTGATAATAGTCACTAGTGGGGTCTGAGGGGTAATCATGTTAGTCTGTAGCTGCAAAAACACTGAGAAGTCCTGTGGCACCTTATAGACTAACAGATTTTTTGAGCGTAAGTTTTTGTGGGCAGAGACCTACTTCTTTTGGTCTTTGCCCACGAAGGCTAATGCTCCAAAAATCTGTTAGTCTGTTAGGTGCCACAGGACTTCTCACTTTAGTCAGGATCTGGATCCCACTAATCTATACACTGGGCATTTGTGATTAAGAAAAACAAAGTTACCAGACAGTTTCCTGGTGCTCTTTGCACAATGGCTTTAATTACATTTTGTTGTCATTAAGCACAATGGAGCTCAGCCCTTCAGGGAATGTAAGAATGGATTGTGATGTTTCATTATGCATTTAATTTTGTTTTGCTCTGGAATTTGTGGCTGAAGTCAAAGCTCTGTGTCCTGCAGCCTGTGCTGCAGAGCTGCAGGTTATTAAAATAGCTAGGAATCAGTTTAGTAGATACAGGGCCATCCCTACAGAGGCTGGTGCCCTATTCGCATCATTTACTGGATGAATGTCTGGTCCAGGACAATTAACAACCTGAACAGGGCCAGGAGGGAGGCGCGGGACAGAGGAGCAGAAGGAAGCCATGCAGCCAACCGGAGAGAAGGGAAAGCTGCTTCTCTCCAGCAGCCTGCTGTGTGGCTTATCCCTCCTCAGTCCTGCAGCCCATGAGGGCTGCTCACCTATGCCTGGTGTGGGGGCAGCAGGGGATGAGATGAAGGGTGGCCAGGCTGGTGCTGAGTTGAGGGGTGGCTGAGGGATGGATCGGGGGCAGCCCGAGCCCATACACACTGTGTAGCTGCATAGGGTACCATGAAATTAGGGGCAATTTGGTGCTCCAAATTTAGGGTTGTCACATTTTCAGTTTGCTTCTGTGGGACATGCTGAGCCCTGCTGGGAGCCCACCTGTAGGAACCCCGAGCAGGGGTGGTGGTCTCTGGCAGTTTTATGATGGGGAGCTGGCTGGGGCAAAGAGCCCCTCCAGTAGCTCAAGTCTTGTGAACCACAGTTGGGGTTGGGGAATTTCCCACATCCCCCATTTACCCAAAAATGTCCTGCGGGGCTGCCAAAGTCCCCCCCCCCATCCCTTAGACCTGCACCACAGGGGCCACGGGAGGGGCGGGGGGGCCTTGGCAGCCCTATGGGACATCTTTGCATAAATGTGGGAACCGGAGGCTTTGCGTTTACCTTTTCATCCAACGGAACTGTTCTCTCTCACAATGATTTTGGGAAAATTCTGCTCAGTGAAGGGCACAGGCTGCAGGTTCCTGTCGCCTGTGATTGCATAGCACTGTATGTTAGCTAGAGCTATATTCTAGAAATGTGTCTGTCTGCTCATCCGTCTATGAGTCTTTTTGTTCAAGAAATCCTAAACGGTAAGCGGCAGGACCACCAGATTTGCTCCACAGCTTCCGCTACTCGTAACTGGCTTAGGTCTGGTTGTGATGGGGTAGCAGGATGTACATGGATGGTGTTGGTTTCATATCAAATGGAAAGGGAAGAGCCGGGACAGTTGTACTCACCCATAACCACGGGGGGCGGGGGCAGCAAGCATGGGGGGCAGTTATACTCTCAAGTGACAACAAGGGCAGCAAGCACCCCAGTGATTGCTTGCTGGGCAGGTGCATGTCCCCCCGCCCACTGTCATCCCTACCTGCCCTCGGGAGCAGCTGCTGGCCCCACCATCCTGGCCTGCCCTAGGAGAAGGTGCTGGCCATCCTGGGTTGACCCTGGGGAACACCATCAGGGAGCTGCTTGGATTCCACCAGCCACATGGAGTGCTGAAGTGTGGCCCAAGCCAGGCCAGGGACAAGCCAGTGGCTGCTGTGCATGGCCAGGCCAGCTCCACGCCAGCCCTGGACTGGCTCCAAGGAGAAGCTGGCAGGAGATTGGCCTCATCTGGCCCCAGGCTGGCCCTGAGGCAGAGTCGGTGGGAGGCTGCCCCCCCCCCCCATGCCCCAGCCATGGGTTTGCAGCCAGTAACACAGTTCCCTTTGTAGCCATGTCACTTCCCCAAAAGTGACGGCAAATCACCTCTGCTTCTCTGTAGAAGGCTTGCACGAAGCTGACCAACTGTTTGAGAACCCTAGGGCTGGAAGGGACCTCAGGAGGTCATCAAGTCCAGCCCCTCACCTAAAGCAGGATTAACCCCCAACTAAGTCATCCTAGCCAGGACTTTGTCAAGCCAGGGACTTTAGATCTGGAGATTCCACCACTTCTCTAGCTAATGCATTCCAGTGCTTCACCACCCTCCTGGTGAAGTAGTTATTTCCTCGTATCCAACCTACTCTTATCCTTTTGTAACTGCAAACCTTGTTCTGCCATCTGTCACCACTGAGAACAGCCTCTCTCCAGTCTCTTTAGAGTTTCCCTTCAGGAAGCTGAAAGCTGCTATTAAATTGCCCCTCACTCTTTTCTTTTGCAAACTAAATAAACCCAAATCCTTCAGCCTCTCCTCACAGGTCATGTGCTCCAGCCCCCTAATCATTTTTCTTGCCCTCCACTGACCCTCTCCAATGCAGCCACATCCTCTCTATACCGGAGGGGTGGGGGTGGAAGCAGAACTGGACACAGTACTCAAGATGTAGCCTTACCAGTGCTGAATAGAGGGGACTATCAGCTTCTCTGGGGCTGCTAGAAATGCTGCTCTTAATGCACCCCAATATGCAAATAGGCATATTCTTGACTACGGGGGCACACTGTCGACTCATACCCAGCCTCTCATCCACTGGAATCCCCAGCTCCTTTTCTGCTGCACTGCTACTTAGCCAGTCGGTCCCCAGCCTGTAACAATGCTTGGGATTCTTCAGTCCCAAGTGCAGGACTCTGCACTTGTCTCATCAGATTACTTTTGGCCCAATCCTCCAATTTATCTAGGTCACTCTGGGCCCTATCCCTCCCCTCCAACATATCTATCTGCCCCCACCCCACCCCAGCTTAGTGTCATCTGCAAATTTGTGGAGGGTGCAATCTTAGCTTCTGGACTTGCCCATTTCATAAACACTGACTTGCCTCATTTCCCACTCATGCCAGGCCTGGCCTGCTGGGAAGCATCACCCACTGGGACAGAACCAGCACAGTGCCTGAGTGGCTAAGAAGCAAGCGGCTCCCTGCCCTGAGAGGATGAGGCAGACGAGGGTTATGGGGGAGACCAATGGAGGCAGGATATGTTTCCAGTTTAGGACCAGTGAATGGAAAGGGGAGAGGGAAGGGCGCGGAGGTGGAAGGTGTAAGCTGGTCTTCCACCCCTTTAGAACCCAAGAGTGGGTACAATGCGATTCTAAAGGACTAATTCCTCCCGACCTCACCACTGTTCACACAGCACTCGGTTCTACACCGAGCAAGTATCATGGGGCACATGCCCAGCTAGTCCCAATGCCCAGGAACAATCATGGCAGGGCCTGGTCTGGAGCCCAATCGACTCAGTGGGAGTCTTCAGGCGCCGGACCTCGCCTAAGCTAGCCCAGTGAAATGTATCTGAGGAGGAAGGCGCCTACTTTTATGCGTCATTTGTGTTCAGTGGCAGTGCATTAGGAACACAGTAGCTGCTGTCCGAAGTGAGATAGAGACCCATATCCCGGCCTGGCCAAGTTTATAAGCTGAGGATTGAAGTGTCACCACTCTGGAAAAGGATTTCAAAACCATGCTATGAAAGAGGAAGCGGTGTGTGGGTGTGCAGGCTGGGAAAGGATGCCTCCAGCGAGCGGGATACGAAATGGTTTACCTCACCCAGGCCTTTTCAAAAACGCAAAATCATTAATTTAAAACACTCAAGAGTTGCCATTTGTTACATTCAGGTCAGTAACTATCCACGTGCTGTTTGGCAGCTCACTTTTCTAATGAAAAATAATAGCAATAATAATTACAGCCCCCAACCTGCTGGCCCAAGCTTTTCTTCCCCCTTTCGTGAATGCATCCAGCTGGCCCTGAACCAGAAGTGCTAGTCCCCAGCAAACTTTCCACCATTTATTCATAAACTACAGCCCCCAACAAGTGCCTCCAATTCTCCAGTTACCTCTGCGCTAACGAACATCTGCTAATGTTTCTTGCAAGTTCAAGGACTTTGTGGGCAGACTGTAGACGAGGGATTTAATTTCTCCAGATGCCTGAAAAATGAGTGTGAGTGAGTGAGTGAGTGAGTGAGTGAGTGTGTGTGTGTGTGTGTGTGTGTGTGTGCGCGCGCATATAGTACACAGAGCAATATTGTAACTGTTGAGCCAACGTCCACTCCTCTGTAACTCCATTGATTTCAGTGGTGACCACTGCCTTACTGTCGCACTGACGGTTTCACCACTGTTGCTTTGGTTTTTCGGCTGATGGCTCTAGATAAGGGTGAGAAAACTTTTCGGGCTGCACCCCCTCGTTGGCTCTGCAGTGAGCCAAGGCCCCCCAGCTTGTGGGCGGACCACAGAAAGGGAGTGGGGAAGCATTCTGAAAGGGGGTGAGAGTTGGGAAGGGGGGGTGCTGGGAGGCTTGAGGTGGTGCCCTGAAAGGGGAGGGGTGCTCAAGAGCGAGGACCCCAAAAGGGACCCCCAAGATGATACTTTATTAAATTGCTGACTATCCCCCCCACTTTTCTCAGGGCCTCTGTGCCCTCTCTCCCTGTGCCCAGAGTGGGGTGGGCAGGCTGCTCAGCTGGGCAGGCCGGGGTGCTCATGCTTGCTGGCCTGGGGGCTCAGACACCAGGCAAGCGGTGGCTCCTCCTGGCAGGGGCAGGGAGTGGAGTGGGGCTGGGCCAGCTGTGGTGCCATGGCGGGGGGGGGCCCGTGCACAGGGACACTTTCCCCTCAGCTAGCCTACCTCCCTCCCCCACACTGCCGAGAACCAGCTGCCTCAGCCCCACAGCAGGGCACCCACCCCACTCCCTGACTGGCCGCAGGGAAGGAAGTAGAGGGCTGGGGAGGCAGCGGAAGCTGATCATACTGCACCCACCCGCCCCTTACAAACTGTTGCACCTTGTCTGGGGCGGGGGGACCCTTTCCCCTTTGCGCTCCCTTGCTCTTGATGAGGGGTCAGCAATTCCTGGCACTGGTGGCAAGAGTGGCACCTGAGCTGATTTTCTTCTGGATGTGAGGTGGGAGCTCAGCCCCTCCCCGTCCTCCCCCATGCAGCCGGGAACTTGGTCAAATACATGCCGCCTGCGGATAAACAAAAGACCGGCTAATGCTACCAACTACCTAAATGGTAAAACTCCGCCTCTGAATTTATTAATTAATGAAGTTGTCATAAGTAGGACAGTTAGTGATTTTGAAAAGCACCACCGGCCCTCAGACCATCCATAGAGACCAAAAGGTTAAATTTCAGCACCCCGTCTCAGACGGGTTACTAACCCCTCCCCCAGATATTTGAACCCTTTTTGTTAAAAAGTCTCCCAATGGATGCAAATATTGCTTGAACCATGGTAAGACCAAGGCCACTATGGCTGATGGAGTCCAGTTTTCAGCAAGGAGGTCAGAGAGTTCTCAGAGGAGAGGCTTTGCCACGGAGTTTGCTAGTGCTGAAGATTTTGAAACCCTCAGATCACGGACCAAGATCCTGCTTTCCCAGCAAGCATTCCCATCAATAGCCAAGCTGTGCCTCACAATTTGTAATATATTTATGCACACTGCATGCTGGGACAGTGCTATTCTCCCCATTTCACAGATGGGGAACTGAGGCACAGAAAGGCTAAGTGATTATCTGGGTAGTCTGTGGATGAATTGAACTTCGAGCACTTAAGTCCTAGGCTACCGTGTTAATTGGTAGCCCATCCTTCCATAAACAATAGATGGAACTTCTGTTATTTTAGCTTTGTCCCGGTAATCCTGTATGTCTGGAAATTCTTTGTAAATAGAGCACCAAATTAACCTGACATTACTCATGGAATTGCACAAGGTGATAATCAAGGAAGAATTTTGCCTAAACTCCAAACAAGCAATAAATACATTTTGAATGATTTCATCAGCTCCAATAAACTGAGCAAGGCCTGGGGGGCATGAAGGGATATACAGGTTGAACCTCTCTAGTCCAGCACTCTCTTGTCTGGCAACATCCATAATCTGGCATGTTTTTGGTTAGCTGGATAACCACTTATAATAGGTGTGGCCAAGTTTACTGTGACCCCATAAAGTTTGTTTCCAGCCACGAGTCCTAGCTCTCAGTGTTATGTGCAGTTATTTAGCTGCAATTTACCCCAAATTTCTTCTAGGAGCCCAGTAAGCAGGGGAAGTGTTACTAATGCACTAGACCTCCAATTGCATATTGACCTCCAATGGTCTGGCAAATCTCTTGTTTGGCACCAGTCATGTTCTGAAGTTGCCAAACTGGAGAGGTTCAACCTGTACTGAATCCACAGCTATGGACATCTTAATGAAGACATACTACTGGGGATACAACCCATAACTGCTGTAAAAGTTTAGGCATAGAAAGATTTTTGAAAATGTATAGATTTGCCATTTCAGTGATCAGGGGATCTTCTTTAAGAGGTTGGCATTAGTAGAGCTGCTCTTTGCTTCCCATCGGTGAACTCGCCCATGATGATGGGGCTGAATGAAATCTTTCCACCAGTTTTTATCTTTAGCTTCACAGTTCTACTCATCTTCAAACATTTTTTGTTTTGTGACATTCTTCATGTCTATCCTACGTCTCTTCAACCTTCCTCTGGTTCTAGTTCCTTGCACTCTGGTACACATCAACTTGTATGGCATGCTTTTCAATTCCAATTTTGACACATGTTCAAGCCATCGTAATTGTTCTATTTCTTGCCCTCTTCATTATTTATTTTCTGCAGTCTGGAAATGCTCAGTGTAAACAACTTTCCCTACTTATTCTAGTTTTTTGTCCATGAGTTTGAGCTTCACCTCTTTCTCCTGTGTGCCAAATTTTTGTCTTCTCCATGCTGATCTTCAGTCCCTGACTTTCTGACTGCTTTCCTAGTCTACCTTGTCATTATTCTCTGTGAATCCTCCTTGTTCAATGTTGTGAGGTCAGTATCATATGTGAATCTCAGTTTATGCACTGTCCTGTCCCATAACATGACTCCTCTCATTTCACGTCCCACCAGCACCAAATCCAGTGATAGCATTCATCATTGTCTCACTGCAGCAGGCATCCTGAACCATTCCATCAGCTTCCTGTATCATCAATACTGCACTCACTGATGGTTTCCATCTGCTTGATCAATTCTTTTGGGGATGCCCTACAATTTTACCATGACCTGTTCTGCCAATGCTATCAAATACCCAAAATAAGTCTATAAGGTTGTCGTAACAGGCTTGTTTGTGTTCTGGAGTTTTCTCCCAAATCTGTTTTATCACAAGTAACTGACTTTACTAGTCTAAATCTGGCCTGTTCCTCTTTAAGAGCTGCTTTTCTACCTACCTCTTCATTCCCCTTTCCTCCTGGGGAACGCTTCTCCCACCAGAATCAAGAAGAGGATTCCTCCATAGTTCTTGCACTCTTTGGTTCTTTTTTATGGAATGGTACTATGATCACCTTTCCCCAGTTGCTCTGCCCTTGCTTTCATTGAATAGTTCATGCATTTCCTCACCTGCTTGCAGCTGTATTGGGGGTATGTTCTCTTTCGTGGTGCCTTTTTCTTAATCATACATTATTCATCTTCTCTTCAGCATCTACTCTCCCTTGTTGTTCTTGGAAGCTCCATCATGACCATTTCATCTACTGTGCTCTGCAACTCCTCAGATATTATTGCTGTCATGTATCCATTGCTTCGTTGCCCTCAGTTATTTGTACACACTTGTCTTTTGTTACCAGTATCTCATGCCCCACACCTTTGTCTTGCAGTACTACCTATGCCGCATTTCTCTTTGCATACGCTTAGTGCTCACTTGTCCAATTGTTTCCATCTCTCTTTACTTTGTTTTCTCTCTCTAGTCAACCTACAGCACTCAGCTCTTAGACATAACATCCTCCTTTTTATTCTTCTTCAGCCTCTTAGACTTGTGACAACAGTAGCATTTCATCCATTATCCAGTTTGGTGTCTTTGTTTTGGCTTTGTATCCTAAATCTTGTGCAGGTGCTGGTAGCCCCATATTTTGTGCTGTTCTGATGCTCATTAACGTTCATTTCTTCTTTTCCCAGAGCCATGATCATTTTCCACACAGCTTTTGTGTATGCTTTTCTGTTATCTGATTTTTTCAGTTTGTCCATCTCATAGATCTTAGTTTGTGGCACTTTTTTGATTGTCTCAGCCTCAACCTCATTGATAGCAGCACTAATTTGTGACCTGAGCCAATAGCAATACATTTAATTTTCATTTGCAATTCACAAGTCTATTATGTTTTGCCTTTACCTATCTGGTGATATCCATGTCTCCAGCTCCTGCTTTCTTTGTTGAGAGAGTGTATTCTTTATATCCCAGGCTATTGGCTTAGGGAGAAATGTAATAGCCTGTACTATTGTAACTGCATTGGATTTTATCCTGAATTTTGCCGTCATCATACAGGGTGATATGGGAGTCAAACGTCACCAGAGCTTGGCTTGCCTTCGACTTTAATATCAATGCAACTCCATCCCAGCATCCTCTGACTTCTCTTCCCAGTGTCAGTAGCCTATGGTTATCGTGGTAGAATTCTCTTTTGCTTTTCCTACTCAGGCAACAGCTCAAGGGGAAGCTTTATGGGCTTGAACAGATGGCCCTTCCAGGTGGTCGTACTTCTTGCACAACAGCACAGCTCAGAACGGGAAGCAACTTCTCCAGTTAGTGCAATGGCCCAAAGGAAATGTAGGTGAATCAGACTGTAACCTCCCATACCGGAACCTGTGTCTGGGCTCATCCATCTTCTACAATTACTTCTTTTGACTTGTCTCCCAGTGTAATATACAACACCTGCTGACCATTCCAAGCCGGGGACGATCCAAGAGAAGGGAGCAAGGCAGCTGGATGAGACAGGCCCACTGTTTATTTGCCCAAGAGAAAAGGATGTGTTGGGCTGACAGTATGAGCCTCTTCTCCCTGGTGATACACCCTTAGTATTGACCCATAGTATTTGTGACCTTATTCTTCTGAAATTAAGGGACCCCCATGCAAAAGAGGCATCATTATTTTCCCATGTAACTATTTTATGTACCCTCCTGTCCCCTATCTGAGCACATCACAATTTTTAAGTGTTTAGACTTACTCTTTGTTCCTTGCCACTGCCATGAATTTCCCCTGATTTGAGGTATGTGTGTGTGGGTGTGGGGGGAGGGAATGGGCTTACCTCATTCAATTAGACAGTGTTTGCACCTTTCTTCAAGCTTGGGAGTTTGGGTTAAACTAGATCTGCACAATTTGATGGATTAAAACTGTACCCCTCCTCCTCACCACTGGCCAAAGGCCAGGAAAATTTAGCATGACTAGTGAGTAAAAGGAAAGCCAAGGACCTGCCCGCACTTGGCTGCCTTGCCCAGAGGAGCTGGGGGAAGCCGGCTGCCTGCTCTGGCACCCAACACAAACAAGGCAGCCATTTTCTGTGCAAACACCACACATTTTTTCCTGTCACTTTAAGTGTGTTTTCATCCTGGGGAAATCCACTTGGCATCCAAGTGGGGGCTAGGAAACAGAGTGGTCCTTGTGAACTGCCTGCTTTGATTGGGCTGGACTGAGGGGGATCGCGTGTAACACCGGAAAGTGCAAAGGGCGTGTGGCTTGCAAAATGAAGGCTGGGCAGAGAGGCACATGCAGGGGCCCACCCAGCTCGAGCTTCTGGCTATTTTGTGTGGCAGGACAGGTGCAAGCCTTCTGGCACAGGCACGTGAAATAGGCAGACATTGCTCCAGACACCTCATTATTTCCTCCTCTGCTGGCTTCCTTGGCCCTGTATTTCTGCCACTACTGTCCCCCATTGACTTGTCTCCATTCACATCTACAGCTTCTCAGACAGGCACCCCCATGGCTGCTGCCCTCTTCCCATCCTTCCCTGCTGCTGCTGCCTGCTATGTCCCTTAGCCCTTGCTGCTGCTCATGCCAGTGCATAATGGTGCCAGCACAGACCACAGGGAGCTGCTACTGAAGGGTGAGGCTGACACATTTGTGGGTCACATGGGAGTGGTGTCAATTCTTAGAATCTTGGAATCCTCGGGCTGGAAGAGACCTCAGGAGGTCATTGAGTCCAGCCCTTCCTTTCCAAAGCAGGATCAACCCCAACTAAATCATCCCAGCCAGGGCTTTGTCAAGCAGGGACTTAAAACCTCTAGAGATGGAGGTTCCACCACCTCTCTAGGGAAAGCATTTCAGTGCTTCACCACTCTCCCAGTGAAATAGGTTTTCCTAATATCCAACCTACATCTCCTGCTCTGTAACTTGAGATCTTTGCTCCTTGTTCTGCCATCTCCTGCTACAGAGAACAGACTCTCTCCATCCTCTTTAGAACCCTCTTCAGGAAGCTGAAGGCTGCTATCACATCACCCCTCAGTCTTCTCTTCTGCAAACTAAATAAGCCCAAATCCCGCAGCATCTGCTCATGGGTCATGTGTTCCAGACCCCTAATCATTTTAGTTGCCCTCCACTGGACCTTCTCAAATGCAGCCGCATCCTTCTTTGGCAGCTGGTGCCACAGTTGAAGGCATTGCTACATCTAAGATCAAAAAGGCTCCCAGGAGACCTGGCATGACTGAGAGCCCATCAAGCTGGCCAGCTGGATGGGTGGGCTGAGCACCCTTACAGATTTCCCAGGAGGGCTACTTCAAAACAGGGCTGTGCTCAGGGGACCTGGAGAGTGCATGTGTCAGGTGTTGGGGATGCTGTATCTTGGACTATACCCAGTGCCCATGGCTGACCTGCAAGCGATGGGGAAGTAGGGAGAGATAATACTTTGCTTAAAAGACATTAGACAGCTATAAGCAGATGACTTGACTGTACCTTGCTCTGTAGCACCACCTCCAACCACGCCCCCCACACGCTACGCTCTGCAAGCTACCACATTCCTGGCCCCAAGGCAGAGGGGTGCAGGAGGGCAGCAAGAATTACTGGGGGGCAACACCCTTTCCCACAGAGGCATGGCATGGGCGATGCTTTAGCTCGGCAGCTCCAACTATGCTGGCAGTGCAGCACACCCTCCTGGACGAGCGGCACAAGCAAAAGGGCTACTGCATCTCACTGCCTTTCTGCAGCACGTAGAGACAAGACTTTGCCTCTCAGAGTCATTTTTCCTGCTCTTCTCCTGGGGTAACCAGGTAACCTTACAACCCATAGAGCCCAGCAGGCCCCACTCTGCTCTCAGTTACACCAGTTGAAATGCCTCCAAAATCCACAAAACCGAGCTAAGAATCTGGCCCTTACGTCTCTGTAGCGCAGCACTGAAGGAGCGAACTAAATATACTTTGTAAGCAGGGAAGGACTGTTTTTATCTCCTATGGACAATGGGGCCATGGCAGCAACAATCCATACTCAGCTCTTACCTGGATGTAACCCACAGGTAGCAGCCTGGAGGGTGATGGTGTTATGTGGCTATGATCTTACACAGAACAAATGAAACTGGATTCACTGAGCCGCCCATCAAACCTTCTTTGTTTTGCTCTTTTATTGGGATTGCAGCTGTGTTGCAAAGGTCTTCCTCAGAGCTCAGGGGAAGTAGAACGCTTCGAAACATAACAGGTAGAGGCCACTGCACCTTCAGAGATCCTACAACTTTAATGAGCGCACTAACAAGCAAAAAGAACCCCCGAGTTGAGGCATGCATCAAAGGGTCTCACAAGTCCCGCTAGGTATCTGGAGCCTTGCTGTATGCTTGGAAGTGCTGTGTCTTCAGCACACAAAGGCCTGGGTTTAAATTTCAGCCTCCTGGCTGGGATTGGAAGGAAAGTAAAACACTGGGTTGAGACAGGTTATGGCTCTATGGGACAGAGCAGGAACATCACGAACAGCTGATTTGTGGCATTCCAGCTTTGGGAGGGAGGGGAGCTGAGCACTATAACTTAGGGCAGTGGTGGCCAAAATTAAATTTAACAATCGACACAGCCCCCCTCCCCACAGCCAGGCGCTGCCCCCTCCCGCTCCAGCCCCCAAGCCAGGGGCAAACCCCTGTGCAAACTGCCAGTGACTCCCCAGAGCCACACCGTACAAGGCACCCTGAGCCACGCTGTGCAAGCCACCACACCCCAAGCTGCCCTGTGGCCCGGCCTGACCTTCAGGAGAAGCTGCCATGCGCTTGTCCCACCACGTGGTGGGGTGGAGGGCACTGCACATGTGCGGCTGTAACGAGCCCCTTGCCACAGCGCATTGTCCAGTTTGCCATACGTGGTGAATGGACAGCGGGTTGGACACTGTGGACTTAGGGAAATGGGTACCACTCCTCAGCCTAGCCAGTCCCTTCACTCGCCGAGGCACAGCTCTTCCCCAAGGCAGTGGGAATACCCCAGCTGCAGCCAGTGCAGCTCTAACAGCTGCTCATTACCCAAGCACCAGCATGTCTCCCCGTGGCCTGAGCGTGCGGGGAAGGTCATGGCAGTTCGGCCACAAACTTGGATTGGTCCCTCTTTGAGAAGGCGGTTGGACCTGACGACCTCCTGAGGTCTCTTCTAACCCTGTGACACTGTGACCCTAAGCTGCTAGGAGGCAGCACGTTACAGGAACAGAGATTTTTGGTGACCATGAGAGCCATTATTTCTATTAGAAATTAATTTGTTACACACAGAAACTGTTGTTTAGAAACTGATGCAATTTAAGAAACCTCCATAACTTACTATATTAATTTACCTTATGTTCCCTGACTGCAGGTCATTACTCTCTCTACAGCAGGAGTCTGTGTAGCACCACCTCTGTCACAGCTAACCCTTTAAGACACTGACCAGCTGTGTCTCTTTGTTGTCAAAAACGTCATATTTGACTGTTGTCAAAGTCTCCACTGCTAAGCTCTTCTCCTTTTTTCCCTGCTTCCAAATCCCCAAAGACCCCGTGCTTTGATACCGCCAAAGCATGGCATTGCACTGACACCTTCTCTTGCTGATGAGCAGACTTCAGGACTGCTGTGAGGACAGAAATGGACACACAGCATTCAGCAATTAACCTCATCCAGCCCATACTACACTGAGATACCTACAGGGTGCCAAGCCAGCTGAGGTCATAAGATGCTTTCTGGACTGCTGGCCAGTCATAGGTAGATTTAATACATTCATTGTAAGTTAGTAACATAGTAAATGCTAGAGATGCAGACAAGACAAATTCATTATTAACTGCATTATGTCAATGTGTCATCATCTCTCTGTGTGTATTTATACACGTGTACAGAGACACATCTAAATGCCCAGGCTAGAGCAGCTAGTGGTATAAATAAGGGAAGCAACAGCCTATATTGTTTGTTGGCTCCATTTTGTGGTACTCTGGGTGCTTGTAGATTTGCTGGAAGAGGATAGAGTGACTCAGCTGGGTGGACCAGACTCTTCCAAGCACTTGGATGTGACAAGCACTGGGCACGCTCATTAGATAGTCAAAGATACTCACATAATTTCCACTGTAGGCAAGCAGCCTGGAAAGCCACCTCAGGAGTCAATTTTCTGAGATGGGGACCAATGGGAACTGAAGAAGGGGGAGCAGCATGTTGTATGGCTGTGAGACATGGGTAATGACGAGAGATTATCTCAGCACACCCACTATAAAAATCAGCCCAGCCCCCATGGCTCGCCCTCTGCTTTTAGCAAAAAAGGGGGGAGTGCACTCACCTGCCTCCTTTAGGGTCACCTCTGCCGATAACTAAGTTGTAGTGCCTGTAGAGATTGCTGCACCCGAATGCATTTATGCACACTGGCTGCCCCATCTATGTCTTTGGCAACATCCCAGTCATAGGCATTTGCACGTGTCTTTGCAGGCTCAGGTCCAAATCATTTGGCATCTTTCACCCCAAAGCCTGTCAGAATTGCACAATGTCCCTCACCCCCTCAGCACCAGATCAAGCCTTTCCTCCCCTTACTCCTGAGCACTGGGACTGTCCCAGTGCCTGGCTGAGCTGGCACCTTCCTTGAGCCCCAGGCCGACCCTAGTGCTGGGCTGAGCTCCTTCCTTCTGCCAGCCCCACGCCTGACCTCCTTCCATCCTGCAGGCTCTATCCCTCACTGAGCCACCAGCCACAGCGGCACCCAGCCAAGGCTACTCACTCTGGCTGCGTCTACACTACAAGATAAAATCAAATTTAAAGGAATTAGCTCGATATTAAAATGTCCCTGGCTTCACAGTTAATACTATTAGCTTGATTTATCCAGCCGTAACAATGACCACAAAATGTCAGTAGCACAGGAGCCGTATAGCATCAATTCCGAATTTAAAATCTTGAATAAAGGGGAGTGTGGAAGCATCACATCCTTACAACTCCAACCTCCAGAGGAGGGACACAGTGAGCAAGGGGGAGGACTTTGCTAATGGAGGGGCATAATGTTCTTTTATTTGGAGAGCTTAAATGGGAAGTGCTGCATTGGCTGGGGGTGGCCACTGACCCATGGCTGACTGTTACCTGCTTTGCAGTTTATCATTGACGTCCTTCAGGCTCAGTGCTGTGGGGGACATAACAGGGATAGAGTGAGCCTCCTGGCTCCTCTCCAGTTTGCTCCATGCAGCTGTGTGACTTTCCTAGGCTCCTCTGGAAGAAGGGAAGTTTTACTGGCTGTCTGAGAGGCGGGGAATGTTCCTTTACTATAAATGAACACAAGTTATAGCAGCCACAAGGTCCATCCAGAAATGACCCCGTCCCTCGCTGCACATCCGCATTCCCACAGGTCACGGGCAGGAGTTTGTTTCCTGATGTTGTAGGAAACCTAAAGTTGCTTTAAGACAGAGCTAAGAATAGGCATTAATGCAATACACTAGTAATTCAATCATTTTATAGAAGCTGATCTGTCCTTTTTATTATAATTATTGTCAGCCCGGGTGTTTCATTCCATCACTGAAAATAAACATCGTTTATCATACTTGTAAAGATTAGCTTGTGACAGCTCTGGCTCTGCTTTGCATAAATGTGTATTAATGATGACTCTGTCTGAAGTGAGGAGAGAAGTCTATATTTCACAAGAATGATTAGACAGTGTCACTGCTGCTTTAAGTAATGTCTTATCATGACAGATAATCAAACTGTGAAACAACTCTAAAAAAAAAAGGCAATTTATTGCAAATGCACTTTTCTTGCTTTATTGGGATGAGAAATGTTAATAGTATTGCTGCCCTGGATGGGTTGTATATCCCAGATTTCTTAATGCTCAGTGCCTGTATTACTAATGTTGGGTGTATTATAAGTTTAGCTGGTAGCAGCACCTCTAATTTAGGTTGCCTGACACTTCACAAAATAAAGCCCTGTTTTTCAGTACCTGTAACTTTTCCAAACATTTTCAGCTGAAATTTTCCCAGCTGTGTGTCTGTTTTGGGGCAAATTTTATTTGGATGTTTTCAGCTAAAATTGTTCAGCCCTTTTCCAGAATGAGATTAGAGCAAATTATCGTTAGTCCTGTTGTCCCCTCCCCAACCTTTTGATGTGAGGACATCCCAAAAATGCAATTAAACATGCCTGGCTTGCCTGCGTCAGCCCTCTGTGCTGTATGGGGTTCAGGGCTGAAAGATTGCACTGTAGATTTGGTGCTTGGTCTGGAGCCCAGGAGCTGGGACGCTTGAAAAATGTCAGCCAGCAAAAAGCAGGCACAGGCCCTGCCCCGTTTGTTCTATGGGGTAATTCACCTCTGTGACAAGTTTTCCTGCCTCAACTTCCACAACTCTGCTGTCAGTTTCCGAGGTTAGTTATGCTCAGTGCTATTTTTGTGCCGGTAATTGCTGGTACCGAGTGCCGGCACTTCGGCAGCCCGAGCTGCAGGATTGGCTGGCGGATGTGCAGCCAGGGTGGGGGGAAGCCGACTGAATAGAGGCTTTGTTTCTTTCTTTCTTTAAACAAAACAAGCACTGGTTATGCTGAAGCCCTGTCTCCCTGCTACCTTCTCAGATGGTCCTTATGGTTAACGTTAGGTGAGTCCTGAGATGGTCCCGTCCCTCTAACCTGTGCACTTGTGCAGCTGCTCAGGAGGATTCAATTGCTACCCAGCTGATTAGCAGAGACCCCACCATTAAGTTTTGTTTCTACTGGTGGTGCACTTCCCACATGTCTCAGTGCACATAATCATTGTGTACATGGATGGAAAAAAATTATCGGGACCATTGGTACCATGGGCCTCAACTATATCCTTTACACCACTTCATTTACTAAATCAGGACAGTCCTCCCCAACATCCTTCCAGCTTAGTTCCCCCACCATTGTTTCTCATAAGCTTATGGAACCAGACCAGCTCCCCCACTATCAAAGTTTCCCCATATAATCCGTAAGTTCAGGCTAGCACATCAGGTTCAGGGAATGACTCATCTTTCGCACAGAATTATACATCAGTCAACTTACTTTCAGCACCAGCAAAAATACTGGAACAACTTATTAAGCAATACATTTGTAAGCACCTAGAGGATAATAGGGTAATAAGTAATAGCCAAGATGGCCTTGTCAAGGCTAAATCATTCCAAACCAACCTAATTTCCTTTTTTGACAAGATGACTGACTTAGTTGAAAACGGGAGGTTGTGCTGTAGATGTGATATATTTTGATGTTTGTAAGGCTTTTGACATAGTCCTACTGACACTGTCATAAACAAACTAGGAAATGTGGCCTACAAGTAATTACTATAAAATGGGTGCACAGCTGGTTGAAAAATTGTACTCAAAAAGTAGCAATCAACGAGGAAGTATAAAAGTGTAAGGAGGCACCTACTGAGATGCTACAGGGGGTCAGTCCTGGGTCTGGTATGATTCAATTTTGTCATTAATGACTTGACTAATGAACTGGATAGTAGGCTTATAAATATGTGGATGATTCAAAACAATGGGATTTCAAGCATGCTGAAGGACAGGATTTGAATTCAAAATGAGCTTGACAAATTGAGAGCTGGGCTGAAATCAATGAGATAAGAGTCCATAAAGACACATATGCAGTACTACATTGAGGAAATGTTTTTGGAGACACACTTTAAGAAAGATGTGGACAAACTGGAGAGTCCCTAAAGCTGCGTCTACATGAGCAAGTTTTTTCTGAAAAGCCAGCCCTTTTTTGGAAAAACCAAAACCAAAACCAAAACCCTGCAGTGTATCTACACACAAAATGGGCTCTTTCCATCTGAAATTGAAAGAACATGGCCCTTCTTCCAGCAGACCTCTTCCACTCCCAGATGAAGAGCTCCTTTTTCCAAAAGATTCTTCTGAAAAAAAAAGCTTGTATAAATGCCCAAGAGGCCTTTCTTTCGAAAGAGCAGTCCTCATGGTGCTGGATTTTTTGATTCCTGGCCTGGTCTTTCAAAAGAGCGGGGGCTGTGTGGATGGGCTCTATCAAAAGAGTGGATTGATCTTTTGATCCACTTTTTTGGGTGTTAAGGCAATCTTTCGAAAGAAGAATTTTTGGATGGTTTCTTCCAGGAGAACTTCTTTCAGAAGATCGCTGTAGTGTAGATGAAGCCTAAGAGAGCAAAACAAGTGGTAAAATGCTATAAAAAATCTGACCTATGAAAGAAGGTTAAAAATGTGGCCATGTTTAGTCTCGAGAAAAGATGAGCAATGGGGGCGGGGGCGGAACTGGATAAGTCTTTAATATGTTAAAGGCTATTATAAAGAGGAGGGAAGTCATTTTATTCTCCATGGCCACTGAAGACAGGGCAAGAATAAGTCAGCTTGCCAGCAATATGGGGCACTTCAGTGAGATATTAAGGAAAGTTTACCAACTATCAGAGACGTAGCTGAGTTAGTCTGTAACTTCAAAAACAACAAGAAGTCCTGTGGCACCTTATAGACTAACAGATATTTTGGAGCTTAGCTTTCGGGGGCAAAGACCCACGAAATACATCTGACAAAGCGGGCCTTTGCCCACAAAAGCTTATGCTCCAAAATATCTGTTCGCCTGTAAGGTGCCACAGAACTTCTTGTTTTTGATTCGCAACTCTGTCGTGTGCTTGTGTCAATACAGCTCCCAAACAGTAAGTCCTGGCATCTGTGCTCAATAGGAAAGTGGTTTTGAATTATGGCTAGGGAGAGAGATGAGCCATCACAAGAGCCTTTTGCAAGTCTGAAAATGCTTCAAAACATTGCATAGTTAGGCGTGAAAGAGAAACTTCAATGATCAGCAAGGCAATACTGATGTACCCACAAAATATTTCAGCAATAGAAGCAGAGTCCTATGCATCTCTGAGTATCTGGTGAGTTGGCCATTCTCCAAAGCCTCAATTTTCTTTTTGTCAGTGAAACTTCCTTCCTAAATGTGTGCCCAAGGGAGAGTACCTCGTCCTGAACCAACTCACATTCCTTTGGGCTCAGCCTCAAACTGACAGCCTTAACTTTACCACAGAGCAGTTCTGTCAATGTAATGAGTCTTATTCAAAGGTGGTAGCATGCACTAGGACATCATCTACAGCAACCAACTGAGGGCGGCGCACCCTGCAGCTCTCTCTACATAAACCTTTCAAATACGGCAGGCACATTTTACAAGGCAAAAGCCATCATTTTAATTTGACAGGGGCCTTGTCCTGCTCTGACAGCAGTTTTTCTCAGCTCCTTTGAATCCACCTCAGCTTGCCAGCTTCTGTGGTTGAAGGTTCACTATTGCCTTCCTGATACACTTCCTGATTGGCCTCTAACCGGTCTTCCCTCTTTGCTATGGGGAAATGGTGTCTGCTGTCCCCCCCCGACCCCGGTTAAATTTTTTTGCTGGATCAGTGCGGTGTAACCTCTTCTTTTATTGGACTGGGAGAGTGACTCCTAACCAGAAAGTGTCCTTGATGGTTCTGCTGCTTTTCACTGCACCACTTGAAACAAGTCTAACAGAAGTTCTTAAAGAGATTTCCACTGCCTTTCCTCCTTGTCATTTTCTTCCATAAGAGCATTTCCCAGGTGTGGTTCCCTTGAACACTACATTCCACTCATCAGAAATTCACCAAGCAAACAGGGATCTGTTCCTCACACATATTGGCTACGTCTACATGTGCCCCAAACTTCGAAATGGCCACGCAAATGGCCATTTCGAAGTTTACTAATGAAACGCTGACATGCATATTCAGTGCTTCATTAGCATGCGGGCGGCCGCGGCACTTCAAAATTGACGCGCCTTGCCGCCGTGCGGCTCGTCCAGACGGGGTTCCTTTTCGAAAGGACGCCACCTACTTCGAAGTCCCCTTATTCCCATGAGCTGATGGGAATAAGGGGACTTCAAACTAGGCGGGGTCCTTTCGAAAAGGAGCCCTATCTGGATGAGCTGCGCAGCGGCGAGGCGCGTCAATTTCGAAGTGCCGCGGCCGCCCACATGCTAATGAAGTGCTGAATATGCATTTCAGCTCTTCATTAGTAAACTTCAAAATGGCCATTTGTGTGGCCATTTCGAAGTTTGGGGCATGTGTAGACACGGCTATTCACAAGCATTTTAGCAGCTGAGACTACAGCTACGCTACAGCTGGGCTCGACGGTAGTCAGTTTAGTGGTCCTGGTGAGGATCAGCCAAATTGACCTCAGATTCCTCTCCAGTCACACCTTGTACTCTACCCCCGATGAGAAGAGTGAGGTAAGTCAATGGGAGAGGGTTCCCCATACTCGGCAGTGGTGTAGACCCTGCAGTTATTCATGTTGCCGGAGATCTGTACCGTAGGTTGACTTATTGTGGTAGTACAGATGTACCTTAAGATTCCTCAGAGAACCTTCTCTTCAAAACTGCATTCCAACACTCCTCCTTTTCCTTTCCGGGAGAGCTACCACAGAATGCAGCTGTGGTAAAGGATTCTGTTCATAGCAGGAGAACAATCTGTTCTCCACAGACCCTATGCCCTCACTTTGTCTCATGGAGGCCACATCTGTGAAGGTAATTTCCACAGACTGAGTTTGTAAGATGCCTTTCATGGCATTGATTAATTAGCTCTAATGAAATACAAGTCATTAATAGCTCATCTGCTGATTAGCATCCTTGACTTCTTGCTCATGTTCTGCAGGGCTAGATTTCAAAACCAATTTTCAGACATGTGCATGTTCCCAGTCACGGAGAGCACTTGAGATCAATTAGTGGTTGTGTTTTGGTCTCCTATTTCCAAGCGCTTTGAGCACAGCTAGAGTAATAATAAAGTAAGTTTGAGCCAGTGTCCATTACTCCCATGCATTTCACAGATCCTGTTACTTATGCGTAGCCACATTCCTCTTGTTATTTGCCATGACCCTGTAAGTATAATCTGCATGCAGGCCTGCAGATGGAGGAGAGGTGAAGGGGTCAGTTGCTCTGGGGACCAGCAATTCAAAAGGGCCTGGCAGCAGCAGCTGGAGCCCCAGGCCCTTAAAGTCCCCACCTCAGAGACACCTCTGCTCACTTTGCCCAGGAGCTGGCCACGTCTGTCAATCCAGCTGTCTGTGTGGCATAGGTATTGCGGCAAAGGGGATTCTAACTTCATTCACAACTGAACAACAAGGAAAAATGATAAGTTCAGTTTGTAAAATGGGAAATTGGTCATAATGCGCAAACAAAGGGAAACCATTAAGCTACTGCTGGTACTGTGGGAACAAACAGCCATAAAATGCTGTATTGTTAAAAATATAATATTGGCTCTGGGCAGGGAAGCAGCAATAATGAGCTTTAGCACTCTCCAGAGTGGTGATGCGAGTCCTTCACTTGGCAAAACTCAGTGACACCTCAGAATTTGGCTCCAAAATTCAACAATAAAACCAACAATGGGCCAGAACATCGGGGGGGTTTTCATCACCGTAGTCCAGTGCCAGAGATAGTCAGAACAAAGGGTTAAAGGGTCACTGTTTGAAAATGTCTCTCCGTTTGGTCACTTTTGAAATTTGAAACATTGCTGTTGGCTCAAGAGTTGGTCAAAACTTGGAGAAACTTTTCCGAGACAGCTGTGCTCTGTGTTTGCTGGGACTTCTAGAGTGTGACGCTAGGGGAAAATAAACACTGCCATGTGGAACTAGTGTGTTTGTAGCCCATACTTCCTTTATTTACCCCACTGTCTCTATTCTGTTCTGTTCTTATACCATGAAGCTCTATCTGACAGCAGAGATGGGGAGAACCCAGAAGCTACTGAAAGTATGTCTGTGGTTCTGATATAGTTATTCTGTGTTACAAGTGACTCAACATTCCATGCACAACATGTGGGCCACCATGTCACAGGCAGCAGCTTCTTTCTGAAGAGATGCAAAAGAGAATTCATTTCAAAGCAGCTCAGACACCCAAGTTTGGATCCAGATCCAAACCCAAACTTTACAAACATACGGGAGTGTTCAGAGCTAGGGGGTAGAGCACCCCATTTCTAAATGAACTTCTGAGGAGATTTGTGGTTATGGTTCTGTGAGCAAAAGCTTGCTGAGGGCAATAGATAGAATTCTTGTATCTGGATGATGGCAAGTCCCATCACGTGTGTAATATTCTTTACCCTTTTGCCATATCCTAGAATAGTTCCTCTCAATTTAACTAAAGGATCTCAAAAGCGGCTAGGGATATGCTGACGAAATACTACATAGAATTATATTCTCCTCTTGCATCTTAGCTCAACTCATTGCTTCAGCACTGGTCGGAATTTAGACTTTTCGGAAAGCATGACACCCAGTTAAACTTAAGGGCTACGTCTACACGTGCACCCAACTTCGAAATAGCTTATTTCGATGTTGCGACATCGAAATAGGCTATTTCGATGAATAACGTCTACACGTCCTCCAGGGCTGGCAACGTCGATGTTCAACTTCGACGTTGCTCAGCCCAACATCGAAATAGGCACAGCGAGGGAACGTCTACACGCCAAAGTAGCACACATCGAAATAAGGGAGCCAGGCACAGCTGCAGACAGGGTCACGGGGCGGACTCAACAGCAAGTCGCTCCCTTAAAGGGCCCCTCCCAGACACACTTTCATTAAACAGTGCAAGATACACAGAGCCAACAACTAGTTGCAGACCCTGTATATGCAGCATGGACCCCCAGCTGCAGCAGCAGCAGCCAGAAGCCCTGGGCTAAGGGCTGCTGCCCACGGTGACCACAGAGCCCCGCAAGGGCTGGAGAGAGAGTATCTCTCAACCCCCCAGCTGATGGCCGCCATGGAGGACCCCGCTATTTCGATGTTGCGGGACGCGGATCGTCTACACGTCCCTACTTCGATGTTGAACGTCGAAGTAGGGCGCTATTCCCATCCGCTCATGGGGTTAGCGACTTCGACGTCTCGCCGCCTAACGTCGATTTCAACTTCGAAATAGCGCCCAACACGTGTAGACGTGACGGGCGCTATTTCGAAGTTACTGCCGCTACTTCGAAGTAGCGTGCACGTGTAGACGCAGCCAAGGAGTTTTGTACATAAAGCCATGATAAGCAGGTATTACTAGTTCCCAGTCAACTTCAAAAGAGAAATGATGATACTTTTTCCGACTAAAGCAAACATTTAAAGCACACACACACACACAAATTCAGAAACAATATAAAACACCATAAATCTTATTTAGAATATTTAACTATGTTGTTTAAAAAGCGTGGTAGGAAGTAAATCTACTGATTTTCTTACAGTCTGTATGGATGAAAGGGCACATCTATACTTACCAGAAGATCAACCCAGTCAGGGTCAATCTTCCAGGGTTTGATTTAATGTCCGTAGTGAGGACATGATAAATTAAACCACCAGGGCTTGACAGTCAACCCTGGCACTCCTCATTGTCATGAGTAATAAGGGAGATTGAGGGGGGTGGTTTCTCCTGTCAACCTTCTGCTGTGTGGACGGCCTGATGAATCAGTCTTAGATACACAATTCCAGCTACAACAATTGTGTAGGTGGAATCGACTTATCTAAGATTGACTTCCAGATATACTGTAGACCTGCCCTAAGATTTCAACAAAACAGCTACACTCCAACCCTCATATACATAAAAACATCACCCTTTGGACTCTTCACAGCTTGAGAATGGCATCTCCATTCTTTTCCAAACACTTCAGAACTCTGGCAATCTCCCCAGCTAGCAACCAGTCAGTGGGTTAAGATCTGACCAATCCCTAGTTGATGGTGAAATAGAAATCTGCAACCTGCATCCAAAGAAGTACAGGCATTGGAATTCTGCTTTTCATTGTAATGCTTTCACCCAGAAGGGCACTGCCTTCTCCCTGTTCTATTTCTGCAGCCAAGGACAGAGAGAGAGGGGATCTAATCCAAAAAAGGTTCTATTGTGTGTAGACACACTATTTTTGAATCAGTTTTGTTTATTCTAAGGCTGCTCTGTAGTGTAGACGAATTATTCCGGAATAGCGTATTTTGGAGTAACAACTCTTGAATAGGCTATTCCGGAATAACTCTGCTGTATAGACGTACACATACACTCCTTTGGATGTGCCTGAGCTCCCTCTGCTGGCTATAAACTCTTAGTGCAAACTCCTGCCTGCTTGCATGGGGGCCACAAAGGTGACTGCTTGCTTCCACATCACTGCTCTTTGTTTGAACAGGCCTCGCAGTAATTGGAGTACTTTCAGCTGCTCTCCTCTCTTCATTAGTCTAAAACCCCACTCTAGCTGGCTGGTACATTCCTTCTGAAATAAGCTATCAGATAAGAGCTAACCCAGGTGCTGTGGCTCCTCCCTGATTCTTCCCATTAGGTCCTGGGGCTGAAATGTGCCCGTTTTGATCTTTGGTTTTTGCTCCATTTTTAAATGCAGCTTTGAAACAAGGTGATGTGTGATGGATTGCCCTCAAACAACGAGACTGGGAAGGCCTTTTCCCAGCACCAAATCTTCCAAGGGGAGCCAGAGTGAGAACGCACAGTCCACATCCAGACAAAGCCATCCTCGCAGCATGTGGTTCTCATGCAGCCCAGGGCCAAATGTCAGCCTTCAGTGAGCAGTCAGGAGAAATGACAGAAACATCCTAGACAAGACTGTCATGGGCCTGACCTTGATCTTTGACTCTCAATCAGATGCAGATGGGGATGATGTCATCTCTTCCAGCTACAGGGAGAAAAGTCATAGCAAGGAAGCAATACCTCTTTCTAGTTAACTGTTTAGGACATGGGGCAGGACTGTGATACTGTAACAAAATGTGGGAGTGTGTGTACACACCCTCTCTCAACTGCTCTTTACTGAGCAGAATCAGAACTGCTTAACTATGGTCATAGACTCTATACTGTTTATAGCTAATGGGGATCCACCCTTAGCTCCTTTAGGACTCTGCAGTATGTAGGGTAGCAGTTCTGGGCCTGCTAGTGCAGTGATGTTTTGAGGAACCATGGTATGTGACACACCAGCCACCAGAGACACACAATGAAGATTAGGAGTTACAGTAAGTGCATCTGATGGAAAGCAATGCTAGAATTACAGATAACTACTCTGAATGGCTGCATTTACTGGGCAATGACAGACCACCACAGATTCAAAGGGTTTACAACAACTGGGCAGTGTATTACCTTCTGAACGCAGACACTTGACAAAGACCTAAGTTAAGTGAAATTGCAGCTGATATGATTAAATCAGGAAAGTTTTTAGATAACGGTGAATTTAAGTTCCAAGAAACTTTCAGATCTGACTGTTGTTTTTCTCACTCCATTTCATGTTGTTCATATCCCCTAATAAGCATCTTTCATTATCATTATCCCTAATAGTGGCTTATTGTATTAGCTACAGTTAATTTAAATATTACTGAAGCATTGAAAACAGATTGCAGATGTTTTGAAACAGCTGTTATTTTAATGTTAAAAACAAAATCATGAATATTTATAAGCCATTATTGCCTGGGCAGAATTAGGCTGTTTAAATAGTAATGTACAGGATTAACTTCCTTTGAAGGGAATAGTGGGGAAAAAAAGGTGAATGGAAAAATACTGGCCTGTAAATCTGTGAAAATCATTCTAATTTTGCTTCAGGTTAGTCAGTTTCTTTTATGACTCTTTGGAACTCCGCGTCCTGATATTCCATTATTCCTGAAACAGCTTATTTTTTTCTTATTGCATTTCAGAAATAAACGTAGTTAAGATAAAAGTTGCAGCACAAAAGCATTGTTTTCTTTGCCCGCTATTTCCCATAGTGCTGAAGTGGTCTGGCTACTGAATCAGAGAGTAAATTAAAAAGACTCTATAGGGGATGGAATCATAACTACGAAAACAAAGCAAGGGGGAGGTGAAAGGTACAAATGTCAGTGTCACTTGTAGAAATATAAAACACGGGTTACTGTCAAACACATTTGCTCTCAGTAGGGATCAGATTTCCTTGTTTGTGGAGATGAAACTAGGCCATTTTACACTGATGTCTCGAACTTTGTCATTGGCTGAGAAGTTATTTAGTAACGTGACTCTAAAGACCATTCCGACATATGCCACGTAGTTGATCTTAGTTGCTAATCGACAGAGAGCGCAGTTACTCTATGGCACGGCTGTTAAGGATGCTTTCCTTAATGTTCAACTTGCTCTCACACTGGGGAGTTAAAAGTACGACTCCAATATAGCTGGGTTTGGATCTCCAGTAGGGGAAGCGGGGAAAACAGGAGTGAAGAGAACCTAAGGAAATCTCATGACACAAGAGAGTGAATGTTGCTATATCTTTCCCATGCACAAAGAGACAAACATATTTGGGAGTGGGGTGTATTTCAGAATGAGGAAATCAATGAGGCAAGAGCAAATATAGCACCAGATCCTCAGCAGGTATAAGTTACCATAATTCCAGGCATTTCCAGTGCGACTTTGTAACATGCATCTGACATGAGAGCGAATGGCTGTGGGCTCAAAGCTGCCTCTCCTCTAGTAGGGAGTGAGTGTCTTGTAGAAGAAACAGGGCAGCTTGCAGCAGATAGAATGGCATCCTCTCCTGTCCATGACATGCATCATGGACAATGGAACTGGGACTGAAAAAATAGATCTTTCTAATGGAAATACGGTTGTACATTTGCTTAGGATTACGAGATGCTCTTTTGACCAGCTAAGCTGAAAACACACCTACCTGTCTGCCAGCTGTTCCCAGCCTTTCTTCAGTGGGCGTTTCTCTGATGGAAATGCAGCCATGATCAATTTTCTCTGCAGCACCAAACTTCAGACATTATGGTAATAGAGCTATAGAGTACCTAAGAACATAGATTAGAGTGGGGAGTGAGAAGGGACAAAGACACAGCTAACGATTCACAGTGTTAAAACATATTGTCCTACCTGGGAACTGCTTCTACCAGAGACATAAGATGTTTTGCCATGCACTGCCTAAGCTACCCTTCTAACCCTACCTGAGTTGACCTCCTAAACCTCCTTGAATCTGGCATCCTGCTTTGTCCAGGGGCACAAAACCCATAACAGATGTGCATCAATTTAGGCAAACTAGAGAGCCAGAATGTTGGACATAAGGAGCTAGAATCCCAGCCAAGTATATCAGAACAACACCTATGTGTCTGTCTTTGGTTAAGGGGAAAGATAACCTGTTCAGTAGCTTACAGGTGAATCTAAAATTGGAAAACAACAAACAACTGCTGTGTGTGAATAAGGTGAGATTTTGCTGTGGCGAGCCGTAATGTGCATTTTCAGGGTAGGAAGGCAGTAATACACAGTTCTTTGGCTTCTCGCCAATGATCTATACACAACAGTATCAGTACAGGTGTTTATGAGCATCCCATTAGAATATCCTACCAGGCTGGTCAAGTGTGCAAACCATGTGTATTGAGTTCTGTGTTGTTTGGGTTGCCAAAATATGGGCCAAAGTAGCTCCATTGACAGCAAGTAGGATGCCAATGGTTCTCCACTGGTTTACAGCCAAGGATCTGACCCAATGCTTCTTGTGTCATGATACCGTGTAGTGACGGCAGTTGCCTTATTAGTGAAGCTGGAGAAATTGACAAGAAAATATATTTCCATTTAAAAGAAACACTTCTTTTAACCCCACAGGCAGGACTGGCAGAGCCTTTGCATAAAGTGGTTTTGCAGTCTTGTTGATTTCCTGTCCCAACTATCATTCACTGCCTGGTACAGTATATTGCATTCAAAAGGCGAGTTTGTTTTACTTCATGGCAGATTAATACTGATTCACAAATTAATTTTGGCTCTTTGTATATCCAGGGTGTGTGAGACTTATTTAATTTGTAATAAATGTAATTATAGAAATGAATGAGCTATCAAGATTTTTAAAGTGTGATCCATCAGTGTTGGCACGACTTGTAATCTGGATCATTATAAGTAAAATAGGTCTTTTGCAATATGGAATGCAATCTTCTCTGCAGTTTGTCTCATTATTTTCTGACATATGGGTTAATATTAAATTACAATGCCATAATTTTCAAATCAGGACTTAATATGTAAATAAGAGGTTAATAAATAACCTCTGCAGCTGGAGGGCATATTGCACCTTCATTCAAATAAAATGTTAAATGTGATATTTTTCTCAGGGTTAAATCATCAGTATTAGCACTACGGTCTCACTGTAAGGACTGCACATGAAAGGGCCAATCTGAGGGTGGGGGGCACTGCCAGACATTCTGATCCTGAGCCATGTCTGACCCTGAGACACCTATGAAGGTGACCAGTTTGTTGCAGACTTTGCTTACCAGGTTGCTGTAAGGAATGGTCGATACTTCAACTTCCTCATAGTCTCTCAGATGTCCCTCTGAAATTGGTTTTAGGCCCGTGTTTTGCATTCTTTTCCCCCAAGCGAGGATTTCCTTGTACTTTTCTGTCCTAGCTTCTGCTTCAGCTCCTACATTGACCATGTCTCTGCTCCACACACATTGCAAATTAAGAGTCATTAATTCCCAACATACTGCAAGCCGTCACTGCTTGAGCTTATTCTGATCACTGGAGGAGAACTATTGTACTTCAGATCACAGGGTTGAAAACTGGTGACTTTTAAATTTAATTTCTCTCTTATGCTGTGGCAGTTAGCGCCTGAGTCAAAGCCCATTGAAGACAATGGGTGTCTCTTCACTGATTTTATTGGGGTTGGGATCAGACCAGTTACCTGAAAGCACTGGGATGTAATATACTGACTTTAGTAGGATGACCCATGGACCTGGCCACTCACAGGAAGGAAAAAGTTGGCTCAGAAAATATTTTCCTTCCTTGAGACCATGGGCTGCTCTGTGACTCTGTAGTTCAATTTAGGAGAACTTACCAGGGCAAAGAGGTTAACCAGATGCTGCCACCTTTCATTGACAGACCTTAAAACCACACAGAGCACCTTCAATATGAACAAGATAATTACAAGAGCCTTCCATTTTTCATCACTGACCAGCAGTAAGTAGTGATTTCTATACCCTATAGGCAGGATTTTGTAAGAAGCTCTGCATTGCCCTAACTCCTCTTCCATTGAACTCAGGAGAAGTTTTTCCATTGATTTTGGAAGGAGCAGGGTTAGACAAAGCGCATAGGCTTTTAAAAAAAATCCAACCCTATTCTATGGGAAAGATGCTCCTGAACACCAGGCACTGTTTGGATTGACTTAGAATGGTCTGTGTTTTTGCTTGTCAGCTAAAAATGGTAGCTCAGCAACCTGGTTATTCCTGTTACTTTGTGCGTAGGAGAGCTGCCATTGTCTGAGCTGTGCAAGCTCCGCTTTTGCCCATCTGAGAGAAAGGGTCTTTGAAAACTAGGACATCCGTGCCAAGACAAAGCTCCTTGTAAACTGCTCAGTGGTTATTCCAGCAGTACTGCACACATGTGAAACCTGGAGCATATACAAATGTCATTTGAGGGCACTGGAACAATACCATCAATGCTGTCTCAGGAGAACCCTAAATATCACTTGGGTGGAGAGGCACATGAACACTAGTGTCCTGTAAGAGTCGAACATGACCAGCATTGAAGCTAGTATCATTCAGCAACAACTTCATTGGACTAGTCACCTGGTTCAGATGTCTGATCAGCACCTCCCCAACCCAATTCTGTTTTCCGAGCTGAACGAAGGGAGGAGTGTTGGGGGCCAGTGGAAGCAATATAAGATACAGAAAAAGTGCAGCATCGGTGTCAACTCTTGGGAGACCCTTGCCCATGACCATCCCCACTAGAGAGCAGTAATCTGTGAGGGGGCAGCACAATTTGAGAGGCCTCACCACAATTCAGACAAGGAGAGCTGGAGAAGAAGAAGAGAGCATCAAAAACTGCCCCGCACCCCTCCAACAGCTACCAACACCGGACCCTTCTGTGATAAGACCTGCGGCTTCAGAATCAGGCTGATCATCCATCAAGGGACTCACGAGTAGGCGGGTGACATGAAGACATCCTACTTGTTATCAAGTGACCGCCAAGGAAGAGGAGAGCTGCAGAAATATGAAATGTTGCTGAATACAAAGACTGGGTCTTCTCATGTGCAGCACTAACTGCCCCTTGCATCACTGGCAGGGTTTTATGTTCCAACAGCTCCTTCTGAAAACCCGCACGGAACGTGACCGGAATAGCTCTGATCACCTTCTTGCGGTCAACGAACAGGAGGTCAAAGTGACAGGATAATTTTGCAGCTGATTTACAATTGTTTGCACTTATTTTGTCCAGGTAAAGTATGGCTGAAGGAAGCACCCAGTGCCCTAGGAACATTTAAGTACATTCTTGTTTTAGGAAAATCTTATAACCAGGGCATTTTCTGGAATCAGAGCATCCCCACTTGGAATTAATCAAGAACAGGTCCATGCATAGACAAGCTAAAACTGTGGAAGGCTAAGGCTTGGTATTCACTAGGCAGGTAAGTTGATTGAAGATACACAATTCTAGCTATGGCTATTGCATCGCTAGATTCAACTTACCTGGCTTTCTTCACAGAGGAAGGTTGATGGGAGAAACTCTCCCTTTGACCTTCCTTACTCCTCACAATATCAAGGAGTACAGGAGTTGACTGCTGACACCAGAGAGTTTGATTTCATGTATCTCTACCAGGTGCATGAAATTGAACTCCAGAAGATGGACCCTGACCAGATCGATGTCCCCAGTTGTGTAGCCATACCCAGAGTGTCCACACATGGAATTAGTCAAGAACAGCTCAATGCGCAGACAAGCTCTTCAACTGGAGAAGACTAAGTGACCTGGGAGTTCTCTCCATTTTCAATGTCATTCACTACTGAAATGAAGATGATCGGCAATCAGTATTTGCATATGATCACTGGGACAAAGTGATCCAACCTGTCTGTCAGCCTCAGGGTTCTGATATTAAGTGAGAGCTGGAGGTCCAGAAAAGAGAGTATGAACCAGTCCAAAAACATCCCGCATCATTCAAAGCGATACACAACCACCCACCACTGAAAGGCAACCACTTCTAGGGTGGCCTCTCTTACCTTGCACTACACCGCACCAGCATGACACTTAAGGAACAGACATGATTGTTTTTTGAGTTGAACTATAGTCGATATTTAAGGCAGGCAGAATGTACCACGCTGGCACTTGGCCAGTAATCTGGGCTTTACACCTTACTCTTATGAAGGGGACACTGAGTACCAGAACCAGCCTCTGCTCCTCCAAGGTATACTCATCCCCCCAATGACCCAGCCTCGCTCTGCATAGCCAGAGCAATCTGAAAGTGTTATAGCACAAAATAGACGGTTGCACCTATCTCCAAAACTTCATCCTGAAGGCTCTCAGTCTAGCCAGGTCTTCTAGGCTGCCTGTGCTGTTATTCAATGTGTGCTCTGGACAGGATGCCTTCAGAGTCTGATGTGCCCATGACTGACATTTGGGAGTCTTTTGGCTCCAGAAAGAAAAACAGGCTGCACAACATGTGAAACCGAGAAAATAGTAACGAGGCCTGTTCAGCTCATGAAGGGAGCAAGGCTGGGTTTTGTAGCAGCAAGAGGAGCAGAAAGCAAAGGAGTGAGAGGAAAAACATGGAGCCCTGGAAGAAGGAACAGGAGTTACTTAGCACAAAGTAGGGAGGGTGGGTGGGCAGGGGCATAGGGATTTCACTGGAGAAAATCAGAGTGCTCAGTTTGTCCCCAGGTTGCACGTTATGGCTACTTACCTGACAACAGCTCCTCCTGCTCCAAAAGCACATTCCCATCACCCATGCTAAGGGAGAACGGCATATAGCTCCTTGGCAACCAGCTTGCTGGTGGACACAGTTGAATAGTTTTGGTACCACCAGCAGAGGGCAGTGGTGTGCATCTGAATGACAAAGCTTCACAAATCAAGTCAGGCAACACTCTGAATTTTATTTTATTTTTTTCAATGGAAATACCATTTTTGACCCACTCTGGAACTGGCTGAAAGTTTTCAAAATTTAAAATTTTAGAGGAGGCTAAAAACCATCAATTTGTCGTGGGACTTTTATTTTGTAAAACAATACGCCCATGTTTGATTGCTCCATTCATAAATTTTATAATTCTAATCTATGTTCAGTCAAAGCCCATTGCTGGAGCCTTGACACTCATTGGCTACATCTACACGTGAAGCCAACATCGAAATAGCTTATTTTGATGTAGCAACATCGAAATAGGCTATTTCGATGAATAACGTCTACACGTCCTCCAGGGCTTGCAACGTCGATGTTCAACTTCGACGTTGCGCGGCACCACATCAAAATAGGCGCTGCGAGGGTACGTCTACACGCCAAAGTAGCACACATCGAAATAAGGGTGCCAGGCACAGCTGCAGACAGGGTCACAGGGTGGACTCAACAGCAAGCCGCTCCCTTAAAGGGCCCCTCCCAGACACAGTTGCACTAAACAACACAAGATACACAGAGCCGACAACTGGTTGCAGACCCTGTGCCTGCAGCATGGATCCCCAGCTGCCGCAGCAGCAGCCAGAAGCCCTGGGCTAAGGGCTGCTGCCCACGGTGACCATAGAGCCCCGCAGGGGCTGGAGAGAGAGCATCTCTCAACCCCCCAGCTGATGGCCGCCATGGAGGACCCGGCAATTTCAACGTTGCGGGATGCGGATCGTCTACACGGTCCCTACTTCAACGTTGAACGTCGAAGTAGGGCGCTATTCCGATCCCCTCATAAGGTTAGCGACTTCGACGTCTTGCCGCCTAACATCGAAGTTAACTTCGAAATAGCGCCAGACGCGTGTAGCCGCGACGGGCGCTATTTCGAAGTTAGTGCTGCTACTTCGAAGTAGCGTGCACGTGTAGACACAGCTAAAGTCAGCTGTGAGATTAACCTCCAATGTAGAAATTAGAGCTTTTTGTTTACCTAGATAGTGCAGTCTCGCCAGAATGCATTAGGCTCTCTTTTTTTTTTTTGCATGTACTTGGGCTGTTTTAATGTTGAACAATCAAAGCAATGTGGCTTCTCTCCCTCCCTTTGAGACACCGTTGAATATATTTTAACGTTCCCTTTTGTTAGAGCTGCTCTGTTTCAACTAACAACAGAGTTGAATTTACAGCTCTATTGTCTCAGCCTTAGGCCATGTTACACACCATACTCAGTCTAAAAGTAAGTAGAAATCATTAAGCAACTCACCTCAGTAAAATCCAGACCAATTAAAAAATTAAAAACACAAGACGAGCCTTGCCCCAAAAATCAGCAACACCTTCAAAATTGCCGCCTCTAAAGGAATGCAGAAAATAAGATTAAAAAAAAAAGAAGTATGGGGTTTAAAGGTTTAATTTACAGTAAACTAATCATTCTTGCGCATGTTTTTACTCTTATTATTGTGGCTGACCATGGTGACAGCATGTACTGATAAAATGTCCTTCACTTCTCTGATAACTGAAGCTGACTGAGGAGATTTGACAGGAAAGCCTTTGACAGGAAAGCAAAGATTTGACAGGTCATGTGCCCTCAAGCATTCACAACATACCCACACCATTCACACCCCAGATTTAGTGCTGCCCTATGCTGCTAATACCTAGTGCCACCAACAGGCGGGGACATCAAGCAGGTAAGGTGGGCAGTGCCAGCTCTGGCTGCCCTATCTCCCAGTCACTGTGGGCTGTGCCCGGCTGCCGCTCACCCACTCTGCCTCATGGGGGCTGGGAGCAGAGCCATGTCTTCAGGAGGCAGGCACCTGGACAGGGACGAGGTCAGCTAGTCCAGTCCCTTGCACTCAAGGCAGGAGTGTATAATAACTAGCCCATTCTAAACAAGTGTTTGTGTAACGGGTTCTCAAAAACTGATAATGGTGGAGAGAATGCAATCTCCAGAGGCAACTTGTTCCAGGGCTTGGCTATCCAGAGACGTTTTCCCTGATGTACAGCTGAAACCTTCATTGCTGTAGGTTAAGTCCACTGCTTCCTGTCCTATCTTCAGAGATTGATTTGTCATCTCTTCCTTTTAACAGCCTTTTATGTACCTGAAAATGGTTATCATAGTTCCCCCGCAGTCTTCTCTTCTCCAGACTAAGCAAACTCATTTTTTTCAGTCTTTCATCACAGGTCATGTTCCTTAGACCTTTAGTCCTCTTTGAAGCAAAAACTTACATTTTATTGGTATTTTCTTGGCAGCTAGCTAGTTTCACTGCTCTGAAGCCTTCTGGGTGGTAACAGCTGGGATCCAGAATCTTTCTGGGCAATACCTAAAGTGGAAGCTCTTTAGAATAAAACTTGCTAGTGCATAAGAGTATTGGTGTCTTTAGCCTGCTTTCATTTTGTTTGTGTGGAGCCAGCTTTTTCAAGAGGCTCTTAGCTGCTATTTATATACCTTAATAAAGTCCATACTTTCAAGTGGTCTGCTGGCCAGAAGTTTGACTCCATTTCTGTAAGAACCTCCCTTTCCATGGCAGCCTGGATTCTGGTCTCATCCGATCTTTCAGCTTCAAAGACTCAAGGAAAGCAGATATTTTCCTACCCACAAGACCTTGACAACATCGACTTCATGTCTTAAATCCCACAAGATATTCTGGGAATATTCGTTTAACCTCATGCAATCACACTATGATCAGAAGGAAGCTTGGAAAGCAGATAGGGCTAAGTGAGACTTAAAAAATAATCACCTTGTGCCAGATCACACACAGATGTTTCTTCTGTTCGACTTGCCATGATCATCTTAGTCAACTCTGAACCAAATCTGAACCAGCCATTTTTGCATTAGATGAGGACATTTAATGCAGAAATGGAAAATCTGGGCCTCCTGGCATGCGAGTGTTATTCCCCATGACAGACCGGTAAACCTAACACCACCCACTGACAAAATGGTAAATACAAAGGTGGCATTATTGCAATAAATGCTGCTACTCCTGATGTAAACATTTGGCTTGATCTGGTGAAATTGTGGTTGCTCCTCCATACGAGCCATGAATGAAGAAACAAATCTCTCAACATGGAAGCAGCATTTGGACTTTGAATGATTTCCCCTGCAACGTTGTATTGATGGGACTGTTATCGCCATTAAACAGAATTTTTTACTCCAAAAGTTACATTTTCATCAAACTTTTCAGGATTTCCTTGGAAATTCCAACACCTCCCACCCCCACATCCCTGAACGCAAAGGAAAAAAAATAGTTTCCTGACCAGTTGAAAGGTAATATCATAAGAACGGCCAGACTGGGTCAGACCAAAGGTCCATCTAGCCTGGTATCCTGTCTTCTGCAAGTGGTAATGCCAGGTGTCCCAGAGGGAACAGACAGAACAGGTAATTACCAAGTGATCCCTCCTCTGTCACCCATTTCCAGCTTCTGACAGAGGTTAAGGACATCGTTTCCATGCAGCCTGGCTATTGGTGGTCCTTTCCTTCATGAATTTATCTAGTTCTTTTTTGAACTCTGTGTTAAAGTCCTGATAGACCCAATGGTAAGGCCTAAGACAATCAATCAAAATGCCTCCAATGCAAATTGCTTAACCTTTATCAGACCTCCATAATAATTTCTAACAAAAAGAGACAGCCACGCCCATAAAAGGTTTCATATCATCACAGACATCTGAAGGAAGAGTGGTAATTAGCCTCATTGTGAGCTCTTCATGACTGACAAAGACCTCAGTGTTACACTTGATCCAGAAGGCTGGTCTGTAATGAACCAGTCCCTGACCCAGCTTCAGTACTAAAGTGAAGTGGGTACAAAGATTCAGATCTGATGCTGGTGGTTAGCTAGGCAGATGGAGTAATTCTTTTCTCTACTGGCTGGATCTACAGTGTTAGAACAATCTATCAGCATAGCACGGCACACAATTTTTCATGGCTTTGAGAGCCTTCCACAAAGTCTGTTTAATTCTTTGCAATATACTAGCCTTAAATAATGATGGAAACCCCTTGCCACACAGATCCATGGCTTTCCTTGGTGGGTGGAGAATATCATACTACCTCTATATAAATCCATAATATGCTTACACATAGAATACCATGTGCAGATGTGGTTGTCTCATCTCAAAAGAGATATCTTGGCATTGGAAAAAGTTCAGGAAGGGGCAACAAAAATGGTGAGGGGTTTTGAACGGCTATCATATGAGGAGAGATGAAAATGATTGGGACTTTTCAACTTAGAAAAGGGGCGATTAAGCAAGGATATAACTGAGGTCTATAAAATCATGACTAGCACAGAGAGTAAATAAGGCATTGTTATTTACTCCTCATAACACAAGAACTAAGGGTCACCAAATTAAATTTATAGATAGCCATTGCAAACAAAGAAAAGGGAAATATTTCTTCATAAAATGCGCAGTCAACTGGGGCCAGAAGATTTTGCAAAGATCAGGACAAATGGTTCCTGATTCCAATGAGCTGTGTAACTGGACAAACTGGGGAGCTTCTCTTAGCCTCACACAACCGGGTAACAATGCTTCCTGAGGATCACCAAACTATTGCTACAGAACATTATATCGGTTAGAAAGTTGTGTTTTCTGTCAGCAAATCATATTTGAATCACCTCAATGCCAGTCGTATTTGTTCTTAATCATTTACCCCATAGATTTGCCAAACAATTCACTTAGGTTATTTGTCATTTTCTGACTGGCCAATGTCACAGTAGTGTTCCCATTTCCTGATTTCATGACAGAAATCCTCCAAAGAAGCAGTGTAGATATTGTATAGATTGAACCTCGCAGGTCGGGCACCTTCAGGATCTGACTGGCACTGAACAAGAGAATTTGCTGCACCATGGTATGTTAATATCATCTAGTGGCATTACCAACTCTTCCACTGCTTACTGGGCTCCTAGAAGACATTAAGGAGTAAATTAGAGCTAAACAACAGTAAAGAACACTAACAGCCAGAATTTGTGTTTGTAAACTTTATGGGACTACTGGAAATGGCCACACCCATGATAAGTGGACATTTAACTAACTAAAATCATCCCAGATGATGGATGTTGCTGGACGAGAGAGCGCCAGACCAGAAAGGTTCAACTTGTACTTGTATTATTATTTGTATTGTCATGATCATGGTGGAAGAACCTCATTGTGCAGAAAATACTCTCATTCGGCATCAGTCAGGTCCTGAGGATGCCAGTCTAGAGAGGTTGAATCTGTAGCAGTACAGGACAACGTTCAACAATACAGGAGAGTCTCAACATTCCCAAATGTGGATTTTTGTGAATGTTTGTGTATGGGGGCGGGGGGCTTGAAGACCTGGGGAAACAGCAGCCACTGGCACTCATCGCCCAGAGCCCCAGGGAAACCGCAGCAGCTGCTGGCACTCCCAGCCCCGGAGCCCCAGGGAAGTAAGACCACTTGCAAATAATTGAATTTGCAAACGTGGCACTCACAAATGTCAAGACCCTACTGTACAGAGACCAGAAGGAGCCTGCAAAGTGCAACATAGCTTTCTCTGAAAGAAACAAGTCACCAAGCAGCCTGTGGGGGTAATAAGCAAAGTGTGTCCACAAACCAGAAATAAATTGGGTAAATTTTCAGTACATCATGCAGCAGTGTAACTTAACAGCAACTTTAACCATTAAGAAAAGTCAGACCACTAAGCCCTGCCTACACAGGTGAAAATCCAGCCAGTGGGTTGCAGATACCGGCGTGACTGCAGTAGACTACAGTGGCCACAAAACCTTCAGCCTTTGTAAAAGCTTCATATGCATAGGCTGAAACACAGTTTGTACTGTAGCTTCTAAATTTCTTAAGCATTAGGTCATTTTACTTACAGGTTCAGTGGCTGTCTGCAAGAGGCCTGGGTTGGTCATCAGTTGTCCTTCCAGTAATATAAAGCACACCTATTCTTTCAATTAGATCCAACTGCTCATAAAAAACAAGAGTTTCTATCATGTCTACTGAGACCATTGAAATAAAGAGGACATTGGAGTGACTCTGTCCTCAATGGGAATGCAACAAGATCCAGCAACAGAAGCTTTTACCATCGCTTTCCTCCCCTTCTTCTCCTCGCCAGGAATAAAATTACATATCAGCTCAATTTTAAAGGCTCGCAAAGGCCTTACTCTTTGTATGGTTCCATTGATTTTAATATGAAGTAAGGCACAAGTCAGGTAAGGTTGTTAGACTTTGGCCCAAAGAAACAGTTTTACTTAGGGAGAAAAACTGAGTAAAGAAGGAATAATTAAACACGAAATAAAGTGTTCACATTTACTTTAATATTGACACTAAAGCTCCTGATTCTAGCTGTGCCCAAGGCCACACTTTATTAATGAACTTTCATTGTTACAAAAAGATTACTGTAATTTCTGTGTTTACGTTCTGCAGAAGGAGCTTTTTGAGAAACATAGATGTGCTTTGTACTGTACATTCCGGAATATGCAAGCAATAAAAAGTACAAGTGATTACAATTCATCAGCGAGACCCCTGGGAAGCTAGCCCCAGTGGAGAGAAATGTAGAATTTATAATATAAGCAGAGATGGATTCCCAGAAAAATCTACACCTGAACACTACTGAATCAGAGGCAGCTTGAGATCTGGAATAAGGAGCCCCTTTTAGAATCTTGACTCAATTTTTAGATGTAACTAACGCCATGTCTACACTGCCCAGAATATTGACCTGATCAGGGATGGTTTTCTGAGGTTCAGATTGTGTGCCTGGTGGAGATGAGCGAAATCGACCTATCAGTGGTCAGCAGCTCAACTCTTTTGTAAGTGAGATTGCCAAGAGAAACACTCCGTTCCAACTTCCTTAGTGAGGATGGACAAGTAAGTCAATTGCAGATAAGTCCATTTTAGCTACACAATTGCTGTAGCTAGAATTGCATGACTGCAATCAACTTAACTGCCTAGTGTAAACCAAGCCTAAAGGTAACCCTGGAGGCACTGAGACCACTGAAAAGGGACAGTGAAGTCTGCTCTCATCTAAAGACATAGAGCAGACTTCACGTTTCCTTGATTTCTCTTTCCCTTGTCAGTGCCTCTAGGGTTACATAGATTTTGAGCTTAGACCTTGACTCAAAAGCCATTGAAGTCAACAGAAAAAACTCACTGACATCAGTGGACAACAAATCAGGCCCGAATTCAGAAAAGGGAGGAAAAGAAGTGCTCAAAGTATGAAACATTTATCTCCAATAATAACAAAAGCCATTCTTTAGCATGATTTTTGTAATTCTGAGTCATACAGAATATTATGAAATTTACCTGATGAATTTTTGAGGCTTGAAGGATAATTATGGCCCATTAAACCGTATTTATCTTTGGGTGATTGGTTCACATCCCTCAAAATTTTCATAACAAAACTCAAAAGCTTTGAAATTGCAGGTTTTTAGTTGCATTTCATCCATTATGTCTAATAAGGGCCAAAGGTAAATGACTTTTCTAGGAGCAGATCCTTGTCTATGGCCATTTTCATCTGTTACTCCTGAGAATAATGTCTTGTCACCACGACTGCATGAAGAGCTAGGATTTCCTGTGGCTCAGTTTCCTCCTACAACCCTTCTTTGGGCTGAAAGGATATTGCAGTATTCACACTGGCTTAGCTGCCAGACCCTGCTGCTGTTATCATTAGTGGGAGTTTTGCCATTGACTCCAAAGACAGAAGGAGCAGGGTTTTGTTTGGGTCCCCTTTAGGTTTCAGTTCTGCCAACATTTATGGCAGATCTGACCAGTTTGACTTTTTGCACATATTATGTATTTTAAAGCCTTCAAACTGTTGGTTTCTATAAACAATTCTCATGAATTGTGATAAATTTCTGCATTTAAAGCTGAACCCCTCAAAATATTGGCTTGTATTCACACTTTATTGATTTGTTGGCCAATGACAAAGAGCCCATATTTATGTAACCCAGGGAAAAAGCAACCTCTCCAGTGGTTGATCCAATTCTCAATGAATTGTGTCAGTCTCTCTGTTCACTTCAATGGAAGGCACACCAGCCTTAATTTTGAACCTGACCAATAAATCTATTGCTTGGCATGTCACCAGCTGCTGTCAAATAGGAAAAAAACAGACTAGTTTCCCCTTCACTGCACCACACACAGGACAACTGGAATTCCTTTTTAAGGCCCCACATATCTTAGCCCTGCCTTGCCTTTCATTTCATGCATGCTATTGAGCCATCAACACCATCTCTGCTTTGCCAACCATTCCAGCCTTAACAGCCCAATTGTCGAATTTCTGACAAAGCACCTTGCTGCTTTCTGCCATGGAGCCCTCTTATGTGGCCAAGGAGCTCATTTAAATGCCTCAAAGCCAGTACCTTTTCTGCCATAAAACTCGCCTTTGCCACGAGGATGGTTATATGCAGTGTTGTTGTAATGTGTCAGTCCCATGCTGTTAGAGAGAGAAGGTGAGGGAAGTAATACCTTTCACTGGAGCAACTTCTATTGGTAAAAGAGACAAGGTTTCGAGCTTACACAGAGCTCTTCTTGTCTCTCTTGTCAACAGAAGTTGGTTTAATAAAAGACGTTACCTCCTCCATCACAGTGCTCAATAATGGCCAGGCAGGGGGTGTGCCGTGATGGCTACTTATCACACTGTCCAAATGCCTCTTTGTTATGTTGCACACTCACCATGAATTTGTCATCTCCTTCTGTAGCCTCTCAGCCTACACTTGGACTGCAAGTGCTTCAAGTCAGGAACCATGTTTTGTCTTATCTTTGTACACAGCACCTAATACAAGCAGACCTGGGACCTGCATGTGCCTCTGAGTGCTACCACAGAACAATGACAATGAAACAATAAATTCTGAAAAAAATTATTTTTTAATGTACAAAAGGCTTATATACAGGTTCAGCGCGTTACCTCCGTTCTTACAATGTAGAAAACAGCTACAAATGTCCTTAAGATATAAATTTGACAGAGCAATTCACCTACAGTGCTTTTAGTAATGATGTCTTCTATACATAATATATACAGAGCTGAAAGGATTATAACAATGCTATTTCAGCGAAGGAAGGAAGACCACCTCTGAAAAAGGACAGGAAACTTGACAAATTGGAGATATGGTTTTGCTTTTGGATTTGATCTTTTCTTGATACGTGCATGGGCTGAAGCAGAGCTCAACAACAAGCATATGCATCTACTGAATAAATCAGCCCAACAGTGAAGGGAGAGACAGGGGCTGGATCAGCTGTAGCACTAAGGAGACCCAAAATGTACTCTGTACCTAGAACAGTTCAGCACCCTAAAATGTGCCCTCCTCTCTTTTGTTAAATGCATAGGTGAAGTAACTGCAGGTGACTCTAGACCATGAACTCAAAAAGCCTGATAATTCAACATTCATCTTTCTAGGTGGGGCATAAGTGCAAACAGCTGCCTTGCCTGATCTAGGTTTCCTGATGCAGCAGAGTCCAAGTGAAGTCAGGAAGATTTCAGGATGTGCAAGGAATGCAGGATCAAGTCCATCATGCTTTGTTTTCCCATGAATTAAGGTGGACCAGGTTCTGCAATGTTCACTCACACCTTATCCTCCAAGCAGGCCCACTGAAGTTAATAGGACTATCGGTGGGGTAGGGTGCTGCTCAAAACAAATAAGGCCATTTCATATCAGCACAACTTGTGTGGCACTGAGTGCAAAAGGAGAGCAAGGACTGTCAGAAGCCACCGTTAGCCCCTCTAAAAGCCCCCTACAAAGCTGCAGGTCACTGGTGGAATTGAGTCATGTACAGTGAAGAGTTTGACAGCAAGTGAGCAGGAAGGACACAGCCCTGCAGATGAGGCATGATGCACATTTGCCTGAGGCTTTTTTAGAAGTTCAGCACAGGATGTTTGACCTCCAGAGGGAATTTCACAGTTGGGCCCTTCCCCATGACAGATTTAACAGTGTAATATGAGAAAGAGAAGAATTGTCTTTTTGAGATACACATTTCAGTGAGGTCTGTTTTCACTGGGTTTACCCTTTAGCTTTAACTGTAATAAATAATGTATTGAGTCATTCCACTGACTTCAAGATCAGGCCCTGAAATGGCAATAACTGTTCTATTTTGTGGAGGATTTGCTTGTGGTGAGATTCCACCTATCCATCTCTAGGGGTAAACTTCAGAGAGAGAGTTAGGGGACATCAGAGAGGCTTTTCCTACAGCTCTGATGCCCTGCTGCAAATCCCAGACATTTGACTATGGGCTTGTCTATGTGAACGTTTAGTTTGTAGTAAGCCAGGGTGGGAACCAGCCCCGTGCTAGCATGTGAAGTGGACCCTGCTGATACGCATTCACTGTCGGTTGGTGTGTTTGGCTCTAGTCCCATTTCAAAGAGGACCAGACCAAAATGCATTGAGACCTGTTAAAGGGCACCAGCAAAGTCGACAGGGATAGCTTGTCTGAGGCTGGCAAGAGTCATGCCTCAGCTTGCTGTGACTTGACTCTTTGTGTAGACAAACTAAATAATTATATATCCCCCATCATACCAGACAGGAAAAATTAGAGCTGAGCCATTGTGAAGCCCCATTAGCAATTGTCCCAGATTCACAGTGTTTAAGAATAAAAGCGACCACTGTGATCATCTAATCCTACAACTTGTACAACACAGACCGTAGGCTTCCCTGAGCTCATTCCTCCATAACCCTCTGATTTACTCAAGTTGTTTAAGGCCCCAGATGAAAGTCACTACTGATGTCACGACCGACAGGGCTTAAAGTTGAGCTCTTACATAAACTCCTGCAAGACTAGGGCCTTCCTGACATTGGAGATGTTTTCAGATGAGTGGCCTTTGCTACCTTCAAACAGCAATATAAACCGTATTATATCTGACAAAGGGGAACATTAATCTTTCACGTGTCCAACCAATGTGTCTTCCTGTTTATTTCCAAACACATGCTGTATAAATGTACATTTCTTTTGTTTTTATATACACATTTGATTGTAATGGAAGACATGCCTTGACTATTTACCGCTAAAGCACAGTAAGGCACTTTTTGGAAAAGCTGTTTAGAAATGATGCTTTTGTAAGAAGTCACAAGGTACACAGAACTATTTTAAATGATATTGCTGGGAGTGGCCAGTTTTGGGAGACGTAACTAAATGTTTATTGCATTGGTGTGGGATATGCAATATGGCTTATCCTCAGATCAAAAAGATATCCTTCCATTTGTTTCTGGTGCAGGTTGCAAAAAGGTATTTTTGCAGAGACAACCAAAAGAAAACAAAGGGAGATGGCAAATGCAGGCTATTTACAGGGAAGGATTTCATTTTTAACCATTCTTATGCAATATGCTCATTTGCTGATGGCATTGCTTAGACCCCTGAAAAACCAAGCAAAAGATAATACTAGAGGCTGCACTCTTTCAGTGCTAAACTGCGTTGAGATAGTTTACATAAGTTTGTACAGAGACATTTTTCACTTTGAATCCCTTTAATGTATTTAATACTTGTCAAAAATTCTACTCTATAGAAACTGATTATTAAAGCCCATTCGTAAAACTGCTTTGTATAAAGTCCTCGGACAAACCATCAGGCTCCATCATTAGGACATCATATTAAGAAATTTACTCTCTTCTGCCAAGGTGGTTAGCATGGAGCTCATGTCGCCTATCGCCATGTTGCTTATTCCCGCTGGTATGGATGGCAGGGTCAGAGAGTTCCGTGGCGTTGTAAGGCGAGAAGAGTTCTGGGAGAGATTCTGCAGAATGCTCGGGCTGAGGGTTCCTGACATCAGGCTTGAATGGTCTCCATCATCCAGGATGGCATCAAAGTCTATCTGAGCAGGCTCCAGACCTTGTGAGTCCACCGTGCTTGACACCTGGTTAGCTCCAGGAGAAGTCAGGGCAGCTGGCTTGACATTCAAGGCACACTGCTGCTGTCCGGCTCTACAGTCCACCTGGTCATCAAAGTTTCCATTTTGTTCATACATGTGGATTTGACCATAATAGTATGTCAAACTATTTTCCCTCACACTGTTTGCACATTGCTGAGGCTGCATAGACAACGTATTATTGGTTCTTTTTGGTGTGACCTCTGCTGTTTCTGGGCCAGGCCTCGTGTTATTAGTAGGATGGGGAGTTCTCATGTAACCTAGTTGCTGCATGTTGCGTATTCCTCGATGCCTGTTTACTGGACTGGGGTCAGGTGGAGGATGAGGCTGTATCATTCCAGGAGCATAGGTCTGGCCAGCTGAACCCATTGTGCTCTCTTGGGGATCAAAGTTTGGCTGATTTGAGGTCATTGAAGAAGGGGGCTGATAGAACCCCTCCTGAGTCATGGAGAAATTCATGGGATTTGTCTGAGATGAATAGGTCTGCTGACTTTGCTCATGCACGGCCTGAGTCAGTCTATTACTGTTGACCATTAAAGAGGGATCCATTGCAAAGTCCATTTGCTGAGGATGAACGTGGGGTCCAGACTTTACTACCATGTTGCTACAAGGAAGGGGAAGTTGGTTTGGATCTCCACTGATTGCATTTGGGCTCAGCATTTGATGAGCCTGGTTATACCCTTGGTGCAGGTTCACATCAGAGTTCATATTAGGGCCTGGATTTATCTGCTGCTGCCTCAGCTGCATACAGTTTAGCCTTTGTCCATCCATGCTCACATTTCTTTGAGTAAAATTCTGCTGAGTTACATTCATATCATTCTGACTGAACTGCATTTGCTGCTGGTTAAAGTTTTGATACTGACCAAAGTTCTGCTTCTGCTGGACAACAGCTAAATTTCCTTGAGAAAACTGTTGCTTTGATTGGTGAGGCATCACATCAACCGTACCTGAGCTAACCTCGTTCCATTGCACAGGCATGTTGTTTTTGCTCACGTTCGAGGGAGCACCAAAGCTCATGTGGCACTCTCTCATCCCTGGACCCAAATAGTTCACGCTTGACTCTGTTCCGGCCATCCTGCGCTGGCCAGGCAAGTTCTGATGTTGCAATCTCCCACTGCCTTGGAAGTTTGGCATTTCACTGCTGTACCCCATGGAAGTGTTCTCGACAGCTGTCCCATTGGTCTGAGATTTGATATATTGCACTACATCATCCGGCAGCATGATGTCTTCCTCGCCAATGGAGCCCTCTGCCTCACCTGACATCGTTTCCATGGCAACGTTCTCACTAATGCTCAGCGGTCGAGGTGAATAGACATGCCTGGGAAGGCTCCCATCAGAGCATGTGTAATTCAGAAGGCTGCAGTTCCTCCTGTCCGTGGGATGTGGCAGGTTGAGGGAGTTCATGTTGTTGGCACTGTTGAAGCGATGGACTCTAGTGAGGGACAGCGGGTCTGCAGCAGGTCTCCTTACAGGGTCACTTGCACGCCTCGCGTTGTTGCCTGGCACCTCCTGGGGAAAAGCGGCTGTGTACCCATAAGTGCTGCCGTTGCTACAACGTCTTGGCCCAGGAGGGAGGCGAAACGAAGGCAAAGAAGGATCTGGCCCATCAAGAAGAGAGATCTTATTCTTCAGACTCATTCTTTCCAAGCTAGGGAGCGGTGTGGGAGGAGGACCCCCTGTGGCAGCAGCATACTTGGCCTTCAGCCTGTAGTGCTGAGCTGGCGTGAGGTTGAGAAGGCCTGGCATCCCGCTACACTGGCTGGCTTCGCTCGACCTGCGTGACGCGTCTGTCGAAATCGGGTCGTAGGAGTCGGCAGAGCTTGTGTTGTTGGGGCGGTTCCCGAACTGCGAAGCTTCACTGGAACGGCGACTGGAGAAGTAAGGGGAAATCCCCGATGATCTGCGACTGACAGTGTAGGCCGAGCTGATGGTGCTTGTCGTACTATCACGGCGTTCACTGAGCTGATTCAGCATGGTGATCTCGTTGGCAGACAGCTCGGTTATTCTAGAGTTAGGCAGTGTAGCAGAGGAACCACCGATATTTTCTAGGATAGAGCCTGGAGCAGGGTTAGGGGGAAGAAAAAAGGTTTCGTTAGCTGAGAGGTAGATGGCTACTGACATTCGCTGCTGTGCTTGGTATCTAAATACAGATCTGTGAGTTACCCAATGGCAAAAGTTTGCTTAATAAGAGTGAGATAAACGTGACTAACTGGTAATGGAGTCAGCTGGGAGAGGGGTGGGGAACAGAATTGCTGGGCCCGGGGCAAAGTGGGGGCAACACTGTGCTACCAGAAGGGATGGGGCATTAGGCAGAAGGGGTGCGGCTGGGGCTTCCCTCCCTCCACCATCTCTTCTGCACCACACAGGGCCCTGGAGGCCATTTATGGGACCAAGGGGTGCAGCTACTGCTGCCGCTGCAGTGGCACTGGCCAGGAGTCCTGGCCCTTTGAATCTCTGGGCTCCAAGGCAGCTGTCCCATTTGCCACCTTTCCCCATTGCTGGGCCTGGAATCAGCACATTGTCTGCAGCACTGCCTCCAGGAGAAAAAGTTCAGGGCAAGAGGAGAGCCAGACATTGTCAGGAAATTAACTGAGTCGTTGTTAGAGAGTCTTTTCCAGGGTTTGCTTTATTGCCACTGCTTCTTTTTAGATGGCAGAATGAAACACACTACCGGCACAGCACGTGGTCTCCAAGTATGGGTCATATGATCAGTCACTCAAACTGATTTCAAAAATTCAGTGGCAAGGGTCTGATTGCTCAGTACGCCAAATCTGTAGGCCCTTCTGAGATTCCTCCCAGAACAATTCAAGAAGCTTCTATACTGTAAACTCTAAGAGCAAATCCCGCCCAGGGACTTTTCCTTTGAAAGCCGGAGAGGGACAGAATGATCCTAAATGTGTCCTAGTCAGGAACCTCCAGCTGGCACAGAAGTTAAGACTAGCACTGGTCGCTCTATGTCATCACAGACATCCTCACATGATTTAGTAGCAGATCAAAGTCACAGCCAAGGACGGGGGCATGGGTGAACAGCTGTTCTACTCTAGCAATCCTCAAATGGCGAAACAGCCCCTGGGGATTGTGACTGTTAGTAGATGGATAGCAAAAGAAGGTGCAAATAGGCTCTGGACAACCCTGGGAATCCCACCCAAAATTACATGGCTGAGTTCACACCTGAGGTGTCCTTTAATGAGACAGCTCATCTTTATTCAGTGAGGGCTGACGTTGATAGCATGGGAAAGGAATCTTCTACAAGGCAGAGTGTTCGTTGTGAGACATAAGGCATTGTCTGAGGGGGATTGGACAGTGGAAAGGATGTAGGACCATGGCTTACCATTTCCTGGTATGGGAGGCAGCTTGGTGTTTCTGACTTGTGGAGCTGGGCTCACCCATGAGCAGGAATCCTTTACTATCTTGAGTTTCTCTTTCTTGAGCTGTTCAAGTTGCTGCATCGTCGTCATGTGTTTCCGTAGCTGAAGGCTGACTGCTGAATTGCCCGATGAGACTGTCGAGTCGACTACAGGAGCATTGTCATCCAGTGCGGTCAGGTCTCCCAGGCTGCCCCCACTGTGCATGTTCATTTCGACTCCACTGTCATTGTTGTTGGTGCTACCAAGTGGTGATGGTTCACTGCTGCAGGATGACTGGCCACCAGGACTGGACTGACACATCTTGGACAGGAAAAATAATTGAAGGTCTGAGTTCTGCAGTCGAAAACACTGCTTTGTAATGAACACACTCACAGGCCTGGAGACTGGCCTCCTACTTATCAACACATTTGGTACAAGGAACATGGGACACCTCCTTCTCTACACTCAGACAGGCTGCACTCTGGCATGTCTCAGCTCTGTCCTGTGGGGAGCATTTTCTAAGTGGGGGAGCATAGTTCATTTTCCATATCCAGTCTCTGCTGCTGACAAGGCTGGTATGTTAATTAATGCCAGCTGGCATTATAGTTTCATGCTGTGGGCACTAGCTTTATTTTAAAAACAGCAGCAGTTTCACAAAAGTGGATTGATTCTTTTAAAATTCACAAGCATTTGCATAAAACTCCTCTGGGTTAAAAATCTTCAGTCTATTTCTTTTTGCCCATAGAGCTAGAACAGACATTGCTGCTGCAGTAGATAAAGGGGTGATGCTTCATTAAGATAAGCTCACACATTAGCAGATTGTGCAAGGCACACTGCTGTTTATCTGATGGGGATCAAGACCTAAGTGTTTCAGGCACAACATATTTCCGTCTTTAAAATGCTTTAACATATAATTTGTTTAGCTGACAATCTTTCCAGCCCCAGACAAAAAACATGGTTTGCTCTTTGCAAGCTCTCATTTACAGATGGGGTAGATAAGTGCCATAAAAGTTTGTTTTACTTGCATTAGAAATGACATTTCTCACTCCAACTTACTTTCAGCTGTGGTCTGAACTCGCTTGGTCGTAGCACTTTTCATTGTTAGTTAAGATGCCTGAGTTCTGAATCCCTAGCCCTGAATTCTGGGAATGCTGTGGAGGCATACATAGCCCCAGAACTAGTTAGGAGACTGAGGGTATATCTACATTACCCAAGAGACCAACCTGGTCAGGTCGATCTTCCAGGGTTCGATTTCATGTGCCTAAGTGGGGATGTGTGAAATCAACTATCAGGGGTTGGCAGCTGACCCCTGTTCTCCTCATTCTAGCAAGGAGTAAGGGAGTTCAATGGGAGAAACTATCCGGTCCACCTCCTTCAGTGAGGACAGCCAGATAAGTCAATCATAGATATATCGATTCCAGCTATCCAGTTGCTGCAGCTGGAACCGAGTACCTACAGCTGACTTTAAGGCCTAGTGTGGACCTGGCCTGAATGTCTTATGTTGATCAAAACCAACCCTAAGTAGCAGAGCTGCCTGGCTTTAAAGGGTCCAGTTTTCTTTCACTGGAAGGATAGAGGTTGCAAGTCCAGGCGTATAATGCTAGGAGGAATTAAGCAAGGGGAATTTCTGGGACATGACAAAAAGATGCTGGACCCTTCTAACTGCCCATTCCTGGCTGGTCACTTGCCTCTCCTCACTCCCTTTGCATTGACACACTAACTAGGTTTGGTTAGCTGTAGATACATGGTGTAGAATACATCACATTTTCACACAGCAATTTCAATACAAAGCTTTTTCTTTGCTCACCTTAGTACCGACTGTCCTTAGGAAGGTACAGTAAGGAAAGGTAAGTGGGAACAAAGAACAGGTTGTTAGAATAAGGACAATATTAACAAAGGGAGAAGGTTAGTCAAAGAGGGGCATGCACAATTCAGGGTAACTCCTTTATCTGACAGCTCTCCCCTACCGCCCACCAATTCAGAAGTCAGCTACATTTAATTTGGCACCAATTCATGTACGCCTAGATCCAAATCCCAGTGAATTTCCATTGACTTTGTGGATTTTGGATGAGAATGAGCATTGGATCAGAAAGAGGGACCCTTATGATTACAAGTGATTTCAATCACCAGTCCCTAGCTCCATCTGAGGGCTTCAGAGATTGGAGTTGAATCAAGTAGTAAATCTAGAAACATATGTTGTCAATAGGCAGAGGGAGCTGTGTACTACCCTCATTACACCATAAAACCCAAGAGAAGTAAAAGTGTTTCTGTGGGTGTAGAAGAAAGTAAGGATTGCTTTGTACGCTCAACATAAATGGAGTGGCACTGGGTGTAATGACAGGAAGAACTTGGCCTCCCGTTTGTTAAAAAATATCACAAGGAAATTGGGGAAAATATTTTCATAGAAAACACTGCGTGTGGATGTGCGTGTTTCTTACATTGAGCATTTCAAAGAACACAGGAGCTCGTGAAGGTAAGATTACCCATTTAGCCAATAAAAACCATTCCAGCTATGAAACTAAACTCACAGATCATCACAGTACCATACAACAGCATGGCATTTGTCCCTTTTAAAGTGCAAAGCCATGCTGGCAGGTGAAATGAAAACATTTTAGCCTGGTTTGAAATCAAGAAAATGTATAGTTTGAGTTTGAAAGGCTTGTGCAGTTCCCTCAGCCCCAATAAGATAACCAGGAACTGAATGAACTCTAACAGATGAAAGTGACTTTAGTTCAGCCATTTATTGCTTCTTTTACACATTTTGTGCCTTTTTGGCTGTTAAGGGAAGGAGAAAAGTTGAAACATGAAAGACTTGAGGTGCATTATGGCTATTGACTTCCTTTACCTTCAGAAGAAGATGCAGAAATAGAGAGATTTAACGAAATGAGGCGCGACTGGCATGGAAAGGAAATAAAACTATGCCTGATTTAAAGTGGTGGACAAAATTTATGGTATTATGACATTATCATCACACTTTTCACCTTCGTGGTAAGGCATTAAAAGCCACATGGGCTGATGTGTTCATTCACCTTCCTAACATGATGCATTAGTACTATTACAAATATCATACCTTGGGCTCTAGGTTGCAGTGTAACCCGACATAAAACACAAAGGGGAGATGGGGATACTCTTAACTGTTCTGCAATGTTAACATTGGAACTGAGGGCCTTGAAAACTGGGATTGTCAGGCAAATTTCTCAGTGCATTTCTGCCACTTTTTTCACCTGTGTCTCTGAGAAATTACAGGCCATACTCTTATCTTTTAACCGTCAGCGTCTCTTACCCCAGAATTCTCGGTCTTTATTGTTTTGACTTGTAAGCAGTCTTCCATGCCTCTGGTGGTGCTGTTAGCCTCGGCGCTCTCTTCTGACACGTTGCTACTCTGCTTGGCACTGGCTTCGTTGTCGCCATTTTCCTTGAGGGGAGGTGCTCTTGGGTGGATGTCATTGCGCTGCTTCTTTGTGACATGGGCATCGGGTCCATGCACCGTCTTGACATGTTTCCTGAGGGAACTGGGGTCTGTGTACCTCTTTGTGCAGCCCGGGATTTTACAAACATAGGGCTTCTGTCAATATGATAAACTGGATGTTATTTGTAAAGCTGACTGAAATATTGTGGATATACACTGTGGACAAAGATAAGTCATGTCCTGACCAGACATAATGAACATTATGCTGCCAAGTTAAAAATATGGAGAATCTGCCTCTCAGGGTCTTGCAGAATTTGTGTCAGATTCTTAAACTGTGACCCATGTTCTGTTGGTGGTCATGGAGCACTTGGGGGTGGTGCAGAGAGACCTGGCTAGTCACCATTGACACTGGCTCTGCTTCTTGTTTTGAGGCTTCTAAATTCAAAGACAGCTAAAAAGTCACAAAATATTTTCCTGATATTATTTTTCCACCTAAGCATTTGTTGCCTCAGGAATGTTTCAGGACTGTGGACAGAAGGGGAGGAGGTCTGAGCCATTGGAACTGCAGGGGATTCTCTGCAAGACAATCTCTCCATTAACTGGTGTCCACTGTGGGAAAACGTTGGAGACCGCCTGGTCTATGGCAATCTACAGAAGCTAAGCCAGGCTGCCCAGGAGGGAGTCAGGGGCCACTCAGCTAGTTAGCAGAGAGCCTGCAGCCACCCACAGCTTACAGCATGTGTTTCTGTTGGTGGGGCACCTCCACACATAACAAAATTTACTCCATCCCTCAATGGAAAAAACTAGCGGGAACACTGATTGTCCATCAAGCCTTTCCTATATCTCCAGCACCCATCACTTTTAAACCTGTTATTGTGCATAACAAACCACAGGTGTACAAAGCTTTTTAAACAATGGCATTTTATTCCTGGAATCATTGAGGCACGGCTAAGGCCAGGCTTTTGGAAACAGAAGTTAGCAAACAGTTACCCTTTCTTTTCATTTAAAAACCTCTTATGTATCCAGTTTCCAATTCCAATTTGTATAAGCACCAAAGTTGTGAAGGCTACTGCTGCTTTTGCAGTTTTGCATTCCTCAAAAGCCCACTTTAGCCCCACATTTGCTCTAAGTACTTTTCACTGTTACTTTGAAATGGATCCATCTAAGGAAACAGTAGGTCGATGGTTTTCTAAGGTTAACCAAAAATGGCCATTTCTATAAGTTAAACATCTAGTTTCCAATTTTACCAATGAGCACATATAAAATTGCTGGGAATGGGGAGGATTATTTATTTTTTATGGGTAAAACCGAACCAAACAAGCCTTTAAACTGGCCCTACCAAAGGACCCTCGCCATTCTTGCAGCAGACTTCCTGTCTGATCTCAGGGGAGTCAGTTTACCTCTCTGTGTTTCAGTTTCCCTGGGTGCCCTCACTACCTCACTTGGTGCTGTAGTGATAGAAGAATTCATGTTTGTAAAGCTCGTGTAGATTCTTAAATGGGGCAATGTAGAAGTATTGTTAATATCATGATCTGCATTAGGGATAAGGGAATACAAGCTGATGATTCCCCACAACACTTTAGCCCTAATATCTGGGAGTAGATAATAGGTCTGTGATATTTATGAACATCAAAAATATTGAAATTTGATCATTACTGCCATTGACCGGGGAGGTGCTTAATCAGTATATTTTCCCCAGCAAGCCTAAGGGTTAATTACTTCCCTGGGATGACTACAAAACATCTTATGCGTTGCTCAGACAGAGGTACCTGGTGTCTGGAGTGCTCTGCTTTGGTGGCTTAAGCACAACAAACAGCTGCAAAATCTCCTTCCAAGTCTTTCTCAAATACTTGGAAAGTTACATCCCTTTGGCAGGTGGAATCACCACAAGGCTCCTTGGAAACTCAGGGGCACAGGTTTCTAGAGTTCAGCTGCATTTCAGCCTGAGCTGCGGGGGTGGGAGGGGGAATGTCCTTTTGGTATGTCTACATTGTAACACGGAGGTGTGATTTGGGCACATAGACACACCTGAGCTAGTTTTCATCTTGCTAGGTAGCAGCTGAAGCCAGACAAATTCTAACTGGCAACAAACTTTCAGCAGTGAGGGGGACTAAGTACTGGGACATACTCCCTACAGAACTGGCGGGGGGCGGTGCAGAATTAGAGTTCCTTCTTCCCTTGGTGTATTCAGATCCAAACTGGCCGGCTTCCTGGAAAGTAGGCTTTAACGAGACACCAATTACTGGGCTCAACATAGGGGAGTGGGTGAAACTGAATGGGTTGGGATATACAGAAACCAGACTGGATCAGCATTTCTTGCACTGCGGGTTGGGACCCCAAGTGGGTCACAACCATGTTTTATGGAGCCACCAGCTCTGGTGTTGGACTTCCTAGGGTCTGGCATCAAAGTCAAAATCTGAATTGTTCTGTCCAAGGCCCTCAGCTCTGTCAGCCCCCTGGACTTTGGCTCCTCCTCCACCCTGGGAAAGTGGGGTGGGAACTTTGGCTTTGGCTCCCACACCCAGAGGACCGAGGCTTGAACTTTGGCTTTGTTTCTCCTGCCAGGGAAAGCAGAGCTCAGGCTTTGTTCCTCCTCCTGGAGTCAAGTGGTAATTTTGGTTGTCAGAAAGAGGTCACAGTGCAACCAAGTTTAAAACTCCTGGTCTGGATGATGCCACGATCTCATCTGGCCTCCAGGTCTATGACTCTAAGTGCTGAGCTGCCCAGTCCTGATCCAATCAGATCTGCAAGGGAGTCTCTTTATTTACCCACCAGCTCATTACTGAGCAAGGTCAGGCAAGACACTTGGATTCAGATCTGAATTTCTGGAAGGGAGTTTGGGTCTGAATTCTTCATACATATATTTGTTAAAATAGCTTCAAGAAGCATCCAAAACTTTGGGTTGCTTATCCCCATCTGAACCAAATCCAGGAAGCTTTCTGAACTTTGGTTATCAATGGGTAATATTCAGTCATTCACTGAAATCACGTTATTCCATTTTCCAATTATTCATATTTAACCGTTACAAATTAGGTGACAGATTTACTCCTTCATGGTTGCAAACACTACTAGAACTATTCAGTATTTTTAAAAAATTTCTGTTTTCTGCTAATTAGTAGTAATTTCATTTAACCGTAGCCGTTTGCAGCAGACCATCACATGTATTACAATAAAGGCAATGTCCTGCAGTCCACAACTTCTCACAGGGGTTTTTAATTAGCCAGCATTAACAAACCATTGCATTATATTTCATCATTGTCCCTCAAAAGATGCAGGTACGATTATTTCTAAAGTGTCAGAACCAGTGTTCCCTCTAATTTTTTCCATTCATGGGTGGAATAAATGTTATGTGCATCAAGGCATGTGTGTATGAGCACCAAGAATAGAAACACATTGTTGATGTCTGTGGGTGCACTGCTAATCAGCTGGGCAGCACCTGAATCTCTCCTGGGTAGCTGTCCAAGTGCTCAGCTTACAAGGAGCACTGGTTAGGACCCAAGGTAGAAATCACACCACTATGAATCTATGCTGTAAGGCACATAAATGATGGACTCTGGACTATTAATAATTATGAATTTGGAAAGCACCAGCTTTAATTTCAAAAGCCAATTAGAAAGGTTGCATACTTCAACATCTGTTTATGGGTTCCAACATGGCTTTCATAAATATAAAGCTAATGTGGTCTGACTCTGCAGCAAAATAAATCCCCTCCCCATTTTTTAAAAGGCTTTCATTATGGTGAATTCCTTTTTACACAAGTCCAGTATGTAAAGCATATATTGTCAGCAAAAAAATTGTTAAAAATCCACAGCGCTCGTGGGTGAGGATGGCTTTACCTCATTGGAATGCGTCCTGTTCTGGTGCTTGGCTCGGTCTGAAGCATTGGAAAAGGCTTTATTGCAGCCTTCATGCTCACAGACATACGGCTTTTCTCCAGTGTGAGATCTCAGGTGTGTCTTTAAGTTCTCCAGCCGGGAATAGGCTTTGGCGCAACCCTCAAACTGAAACAGAAACACAATGGGAGTGATTCATAAACCACAGTGCTGGGTTTTGCCTCCTCATCTGCTTTTCATTTCTTTTCCCTCTTAAGGAGCCTGTGTTTTACAAACTAACCTTCACTGTGTTGAGAGAGCTTTCCCTTCTTAGGCATAGTAAACATTTCAGAAGAGGCTCATGATTTGAGGCACCTCAGATTTGGTGTGTCCAACTTGTGATACCCAAGAAGAATCTGATTTCCAGACAGGCCTGAGCACCTGCTATTTGAATAGATCTCCTTTAAGATGTTTCAAGTCATGCATCCAAAAACGGAGGCCCATTGCCACACACCAAATCACTAGCTGATTTTAAAAACCTTGAACAAGATGTCTCCATTTCACAAGCTCTAAAGCTTGTGAGACAAGCCAGTTTTCTAAAGGAAAAGAGTTAAAATAGCAAGCTTTGAAGTTCCTCTAATTACAGTTTGGTTCCACTTTCCTCTGGGCTCTGAGGTCAGACTGCCTGACATTACCCTCTTAAAAACCAAGATCCTCAATCTTAATGGATTCTTGGGCAGCACCACAGGCTGGGGCCTGGAAAGAAAGCAACTTCCCACACAGAGAGAAAGAGACACTCTGGAGACCTCACCAGATTTTCAATGATGTAAGCCCTACCGCCGTCCACTGCTGGCTGACTTGTAGTTTTCTATCTGCACTCCCCCTGTTTATACTATGGAAGCATGCACCCAAGCCAGCAAAATGGCTGAGGAAAGATGAGACGCTGTGATATTTCCTGGTAGTAATGACTCTGAAGTAACAGCACGCTTACATAAAAAACGACCTACTGGCTCAGACCAAAGGTCCATCTAGCCCACTATCCTGTCTTCCAACAGTGCCCAATGCCAGATGCCCCAGAGGGAGTGATCAGAACAGACAATCACTGGGTGATCACTCTCCTGACCTCCATTTCCTGCTGCTGACAGACAGAGTTTAGGGGCACCATTCTTATCCTGGATAATAGCCACTGATGGCCCTAACCTCCCTGAATTTATCTAGTTCTTTTTTGAACCCTGGTCTTTACAACATTCTCTGGCAAGGAGTTCCACAGGCTGACTGCACTGTGTGAAGAAAAACTTGCTTCTGTTTGTTTTAAACCTGCTACCTATTAATTTCCATTGGTGCCCCCCTAATTCTAATGGGAACAAGTAAATAAGTTTTTGTTATACACTTTCTCCACACCTATTATGACCAGTGCTTCTTTTTGCCCCAGTACAGAGTACCAGCACTTTGGTAGCTCCAGCTGCCGATCCCTGACTGGGTGGCAGGGCTACTTTGCCAGCCCCATGGCTGGGAGATGGATATGATGTGGAGCCGTGCTGGCAGCCCCAACTGAGGGGCCATCACATGGGTATGGAGAGGTCTGAGTACTGGCCCTCTTTTTTTTTTTTTTTAAAGAATACTTTTAGTTCTGGTTATGATTTTATAGACCTGTATCATATCCCCTGGCCTTAGTGTTCTCTTTTCTAATCTGAAAAGTCACAATCATTTTAATCGCTCTTCATATAGTACCTATCCCAAACCCCCAGTATGTAATTATTTTGTTCTTTCACCTTGTGGCATCATGTGTCTTTCACAGGTGTTGAAAAATATAGCTGAACTTAGTGAAAATCACTACTAACCAAGCATACACTGAGTATCAGAGGGGTACCCGTGTTACTCTGTATCCAAACACAATATGAAGTCCTGTGGCACCTTACAGACTAACAGATTTACTGGAGCATAAGCTTTTGTGGGCAAAAACCAATTTCGCTCAATAAATCTGTTGGTTTATAAAGGTGCCACAAGACTTCTCATTGTTTTTTTGGTAACTCACAGAGATGTTCTAGCAATACTGGCTATTGTCACAGTCATGCTGATATTTAAGAGTGTTCCCACTGTGGCCCCATTTTCAAACAATGACATCTGAATATCACAGCCAAGTCCTCGGGTGCTCAAACTGGATGCTCCCACAAGCTAAATGCTGGAGACAACACGCAAATGTGGAATATGTATGTCTTGTACAGAAATGGGCTTTGAACTAAAACATTCTTGGGCTTTGAGCTAGATCAGATCTAAACTGCACAGCCTGGGCTCACCTCCAGTCCTATGTACACCAGGTTCCCTTTTCGTTTACCATAAATAGCACTTTGAGAAGTCACAGCTGAACTGGCTTGGACAAGGAAAGTTTCTGCAGAGCAGGGTGCTGGCCTCAGCATAGAATAGAAATGCAGGATACAGCCTATACAAACAAGTGAGTTGGGGCTCAGAGCAATGACCCAGCAATAACTGGAGTAAATCACATAGCTTGATTGAAATTATCCAGCACTGAGAGGGGAATTGATTCAGGTCCTGAACTGCTCCCATTGCTTTCAGTAGTACCAAGTCAACCCAACCGCCTGGAGCTGAAAGAGACTGAACTGAGAATGGGAGGTTTTGCTGCACCAGCTGAACTGGATGCAGAGCTGCGAGGGAGAAGATACACATTCACGTGAACACAAGTCCCCCACACCATCCCACTGATCTGCACTGGCTCACCGTGCACTTGTGTGGCTTCTCTCCAGTGTGTCTTCGCATGTGCACCACCAACATGTACTGAGCCTTGAAGGGTTTCTGCTCCCGAGTGCAATCTTGCCAGCGGCAGACAAACTCCTTCTTTTCCCCATGGATGTGGTCATTGTTGATATGCTGGTGGATGAGAAAGGAAACCAGCTCATGGTTAGAACAGTTAAAGCAGGGGAGGGCAGCCTGCAGCCCATTGGGCTTCTGTATGTGGCCCAAAAGATGTTTTGTTTACTGCTGCCCATGCACAGGGTTGCCAGATTCTGCTGGGTTTTATCTGCACAATTTTTTTGACCTTATCAGTATTGCAAATGTGACGTGCAAAAGCAAGGCCATGGGGAGCGAGGCATGTGCTGACTGCACACAGCATTGACGATAATAGTGGTGTGCTCCTTCTGCATCCAATCCAAGTACTGCTGTGGCTCCACTGGCACACGCCGCAAATGCGAGGCACACAAGCACAGTTGGCAAAACCACCCTATCCCAGGAGACTGTCTTGATTAGGACACCCTTGTGGCCCACTGAACTGAAGTAGCCGAGGTTGCTCCTCACCAAGCTAAAGCCATCAGAGCATGTGCCATGCTGAAGTGCACAGAAAAAGAAATGTTTCCAGTCTGATTTTACTGCGACATGAAAAACGCTATGTAGCCTATGTGGCTTTTGTGTTGTGTCTATATTGGGGGTTGGAGCCGGGGCACTAAGTAGGATCCACTAGACACAAGGGCAGGATAGTAGTGGTGGTGTGTGATGGATGACTGCTGGCATGAAGAAGCACCCTGAGCAATAATATCTTTTTGTTTCCTTGTACCCCCCTCTGTTGTCTCATCTTTTACTTAGATTTTAAGCTCTTTGGGGAAGGAGCCATCTTTTTATTTGGCATTTGTCCAGTACCTAGCACAAAGGCAGCCTGGTCTATAACTAGGGTTCTTAGGCACCAGGATAAAACAAACAAAGAATACTACTACAGGTTGAACCTCTCTAGTCTGGCAACATCCATGGTCCAGCATGATTTTAGATGTCCACTTGTTGTTGCCAAGTTTCTCTTGGTCCCATAAAGTTTGTTTACAGCCTCCAGTCCTGGCTCTGAGTGTTCTGTGCTGTTATTTAGCTGTAATTTACTCCTATATGTCTTCTAAGATTTAGTCAGCAGTGGAAGTGTTGGTAATGCTGCTAGACAATATTGACTTCTTGGGGTTCCGCAAATTCTCCAGTTCAGCACCAGTCAGGTCCTGAGGCTGCCAGACTAGAGAGGTTCAACCTGCACTATTTTTTCAAGCACATACACAGTGTTTTACCTGTTCAAAGTACTGTTGAGGCAGAGGGCCAAGTCCTCACCTTGTGTCAGTTGTGGATTTGACTTATGCACTGGAAAAGTGATAGGAACCCCTTATGCCGGCTAGCTGCTGAATGAACTGCACATGTTGTTCATGCTGGAAGCAAGGGGCTCTTGCAGTGTCAGAGGGCGGGGAAGCACTCGTAAATTTACAACATGTGGCTCATGGTCCATGATCTCTGAGCTCCCACCCAGAATGCTTCTCAGTGGGGGTCTGAACATAACCCATGGGCGGAGGAAACAAAGAGTTCCTCTAATGAGACTTTAACCCAACAAAAGAGAAAGGGTTCCGACGCAATCTCCCTTGTGTATGCGTGCACATGCACACGCAAACTTAGAGATGAAAAATGTCAGGAGAGCTGTGCCGGGGGGGATGGAGGGCACCCTTCTATACAGAGCCCTGAAAGCCTTGAATGTAGGGCACTGGACTAGATGACCAGTGGAGATCCCTTTGGTTTCTGAGAGTCACATATCAGGGTGACTGGCCAGTGTAGCTCAGGACAGACCGAGAAGAACTTCTAGGAACACTTTACTCCTCCTTCGGCGATAACTGGCATGCAACTTATAGGCAGGCCCGCCAATGGGGGGGGCAGCATGGAAGAAGGGGGGCAATTGTGCCCAGGCCCAGTATTTCAGAGGGGCCTGGAGCGATGTGTGCCACTCCACAGGGAGCTCAGTGGGAGCGTGGGGATGCAGGAGCCAGAGCAGACTGCCCCAAGCCCTGCCCCTTCTGGGAGCAGAGAGCCAGGTCCTCCTCCCACTTTGCCCCCGGAAGCACGGCACGTATCGGTGCCACTGCTTATAGCAGGAGATTACAGCACAAGCACCTACTGACCTAGCCATGGCTCCCAAGCAACAAGCATCCCACTAGGCCTGTGGTGAACCAGTTTGCATGGAAGATGAGTCATTTCTGTTATTGTTTACATTACTGTAATAAGCAAAGGACTCAAACAGAGGGCTCAAGCTGCCACTGTGCTAGGTGCTGTACAAAAGCAAAGGAAGACATGGGAACAGTTTGGTGAGAGCTAGGTATAGTCTTAACGTGCTGTTCACAAGTTAACAGCACTGTTTAGTGCTGGCATGAAGACACACACTGATCAATAATATCTTACTGGCTCCTTGTACTCCCATCTCTTGTCTTGTCTCACACTGGGGATTTGACGGAGGAGGAAGCGCAATGGCTCTTTGTCATTTTACCCATGTGGCACAATGCTGGGATAAGTTCTTGTACTTTGATTTACACATGTTGACAGCCTAGTCCTGTCACATGCCTCAGAACCACTACCGAAACAGCCACTAGCACACCTAGGCTGAAACAACTGGCTTGCCGTGTGCCTAATAACTCACTTGCCAATAATTCAGCTATTTACAACTGATGAGTGAGATCAGAGGCACAGCATGTGAGCTGACACCACATGACCTAGATGGTTGAATACGTGACATTTGCTAAAATAGGGGGAAAAATGATGGTTTTGTTCCACTTCACTGAACTGCAAGTAGTTTAGCAAATTATGTTCTTTAATTTATATGCTGTGACACATATATACAAAGCCTTGACATTATGTAACCCTTTAGGAAATGCTGTACGTGTACAGATTTGTCCATTTCCAGTTAACTGTTCCTCCCTAACTCAGGGCTCAACAAGAGGAATGTCATGCTTTTCAAAAGGGGTTTTACTAGCATCAGGGTGAAGCCATGCACAGAGCCCATGGTTTCTTCATTTGGTGAAGGCCTGTGTAGCTCCATGGTAGTCAGCTGAAGATCTGACACCCCCCACCCACCCCACCATACTCTCAATCTCACCTGAGCAGCACACAAGAGAAATTTTAAAAAATAACCCAAAATCCAATAAAAATCTCCCAAGAAAGCACTTAGTGTTGGACCCAAACACCCTTTGGTTTTTGGAAGCAGTTGGTTCTTGTCTCCCAAATGGTCCAAACCAACATTCCAGCTCCAAATCTCTCTCCAAATTTTGCAGCTGTGAACCCTTTTTTAGTGCTGGTAAAGGGCAAAAAAACCGATTCAGCTCCAGAGCGGATGCCGGCTCTAAAACATCCACCTGCTGTCAAAAGCTTAACTGCTGGCAGGATATGACAACATCTGTAAAGTATGTGCGAAGGAGAACTCCCTAGTCCCAATTACTGCTAATTACTCAGTTCCATAAAAACCTTCACCCTGTACTGAAAACTCAGCAGCAAAATGGAGCCTTGCTCTTACCCGTTACAAGTCTAGATCCATATTTTACAATGATAGGGAAGAGCACTCTCTCAAGACAATAAAACAAATCAGAGCACAGTTCTACAGCTGGATTGTTACAAGGATGGAATCCAGCTGCCAAAATCCTGACCCCTCCCCGATCCTAGGATTTCAATAAAATGCATCAACAGGAAGTCCTAAAATAAAACACTTGGGGGTTTGGTTTTTTAGATTCAGCATTTGTTCAGCCACCCGCATCCCAAGGTCAGGCATGCAGCTCCTGCCTTCGCTTGCCACTGAGATCAGTGACTTTGATTGTGAGACGTAGCAGCACAGGGAAATGAATGCTCATTAAAACAAAGCAACTTGCCTGCTCAGTCACAGCAAGGCATGGCTGCCTGTGCTGGAACAGAATTTAACAGTCTTGAGAAAAGACTCAGGGTTTTGTTCCTGCCAAATCATGGAGCATGTTAAACCATGGTCTAAAAGTGCAAGAGGCTGTAACACTGCAGCTTGCTCATGCTGAAAAACGAGCATGCTGCCCAAGGCATATCACAGACTCGCCCTCTGAAGATGTGTAACCTCACCACTGTTCCAACATCTCAGGCTTTGTGGCACTCAGACACCATGGTGATGGGCAGGCTAGAAATATCAGCAGACAGATCATACTCAAGGGCATATTGTACAAGGGGAGGATGGTAGGAAGATAAGCCAAAATAATAGGAAGTTGAAGCATTCAGAACTAGGTTAGGTTTCCTCTAGGGTCTGAAGCTGAATTTTAAGATTAATCAGATCCAAGATTCTGGTTGCACAACCTTCTGCTCTTGCAAATTATTTTGCTAGAATTTCAGCCCAGGTGGCAGAAGTCTTGTGAGATCAGTTCTTCCTGTGAGATCTGTGGCTGCAATGGGCCACATCCAGACCAGACCAGCAGGAGAGGCCACTTGGATTCCACTTGGTGTGGAAATCTGACGTGGAATGAAAACTAAAGGGCAGGATTAGGGGATTTAAATCAGCATGTCTTTTCTGCCCAGTGAAACTTTGAAGTGTTGGTTTCGGCTTCTCTCTGCTGGGGTATGAAACATTTAAATCAGGGAACGATGGAGTTGCCTGAAAAATTGCGTGCATGCCTGTAGTACTGGCTCCACCCACCACCCACATGCAGCTTGCACAAGTGTATTATCTCACTGGGTGCTAACTAGCTCCTATGGGGCCAGTTATTTCCATCTGTACATGCAAAGATGTATCTCCTCTGTGCACAGTGAAAAGCGATCCTTTGTGAAGTTGGCTCTACACATCGACATCTGACTTTCATTTGTGGGTGTATTTTGGGTGCCAGAAATCCACAGCTCCTCAAACTGTTGGTAATAATCACACCAAAGCAGCATCTCTTTAGAAAATCTAAAATTAAGAAAACACTGCAGATTTTTTTCAAACTTGTTTTGTTTTCTTACAAATAAATGATGCTGAGCGTCTGGGATTTATCTTGCTCTGGGAGGAACTACAGAGCTTTCCCTATAACTAGGAGAATGTACTGACAGACTGATGTGGAAACACACTCCCCCATCTCATTAAGCCATTATTGGCTATTGAGCAATGATGTGATGCAGGACTGTGCAGTGCATTACAACCCTAAAGGAACTTGCCTGGGCACAGCTGCCTTCTGGACCCACTTCTCAAATGCATATCACTCATTTTACACCCAAAATGGGGTGGGGGGGTGTCAGATCTTCAGCTGACTACCATGGAGCTACACAGGCCTTCACCAAATGAAGAACCACATTCAGCACTGACCACACTGAATGACTGACCTCAACTGCTTGCTCCAACACCCCACTAACAGCAGCTGGAGTTTTGACTTTGTGGCATTTGCTCTCTGGGTCTCAGATTGTATTTTCATTGTGTGTGTGGGGGGGTGTGGGGCTCAGATTGTATTTTCCTTGTGAGTGTGTGTGTTGTCTTTGTGCCATTTGCTGTCTACAGCTCAGATTGTATTTTCAGTGTGTGTGTGTAAAATACAATGCAGCCCTGATCCCTGACTGGAGGTCTTTGAGCTCTATTCCTGTATAAATAACAAACTAAGAAACAATAAATGGGCTGATTGTGAAAAACTTGTTTTTCAAGAAATAGATCCTTTATCATTTCAAACTTCCTTCCTTCTCTATTCTTGGGTGTGTGTGCATGTTCATGTGTGCCCTTCACCCCGGGTCACTGAATCGCATGTAGCTGGCCCTTGGGAGGCTGAGAGCCAGTCCAGAGGAAGGCTGACAGAACAGGCAAGCAGAGCTGCAGGAGGCTTTTGCCCAGCCCAGGCTTTTGCAACATGCTCGATACTCAGGCCGGAGATGGTGGGGCTGTGCGTTTTCAGTGAACCTGAGCTGGCTTTAGAATGAGCCAGGTTCACGTTACAGATCTGAATGAAGACTGCACATGCAGCTAATTGCAAAGCTTGCCTGATTTTGCTGATAGCCACTGGTTGTCTGGGGGGATTTTTCCTCCCTCAGCATTTGAAAGAATTGGAGGGTGGATGGATACCACACAAAAGAGGTCCCCATAATGCAGAAATTGGTTATTTGTGTAGGTTCGATGTGTGAGTCACTTTGGGGAGCTTTTGGAGAACGACTTAGGGATTGGCAACGCCAACACCATCACCCTTTCTCTGCCTCCTCCTGCTCCTTCCCTGAGGTGCCCTCACCAGCCACCCACTTGCATCTCCTCAACCCCTCCCCAATGCCTCCTGCCCACCTACTTCTCTTTTGTCTCTGCCCCTTGCCCCTGAACACATCCCACCAGCTGCTTGCTGATTGGCAGCCAGTCCTGGAGTCCCACTGAACAGCTGTTAGGTGGCTAGGCCTAGAGCCAGAACCGCATGGCTTGTGGGTGCTGAGTTTCCCCTTATTTTTTCCATGGGTACTTAAGTTCTGGAGCACCCATGGAGTTGGCACCTATGGCCCCTTGCATGACAGCAGAAGAGCCAATACAATGGCAGTGCTTTCATCCTTACTGGACTGAAGAGAATCAGGACGTCAAGAGCTCCCAAGCAGTGGTGTGGCCAGGGCTGGAGTTGACCACCCAAGCCAGGACCCAGCGAACTGGGCAGGCTTGGACTTGGGTAGCTCAATGGAGCTGCTGCAGCCCATGCAGCAGACACCTGCAAAGCTTTTAGCAGACCAAGCCCCAGTATGGCCACCAGCACTGGGAATCGCACTTCCCAGATGCAGCACAGACTTACCCACAGGGTTCAGTGTCTGGGCTATGCAGGTGCTTTTTGTTCAACTGCCAGGTTACAGAGTTTCCAGCTCCCCACAAGAGTCAGATGAGGTCCCCTACACAGAGCCTTTTTATTGGATTTTGCAAGGGGAACCAGAATTACACCCTCAGCATCTGAAGCATAAGGCTAGCAGTAATCTAAACCTTCCCTGCAGCTAAGGCCTTCAAGAAACAGTGAGTTGATCTTGCCATATTTGCACACGGTACCTCTTGGAATAAAAAGTCACAACAAATCCAAATTTATCTCCAGGGTTTTTTCCCAGCATTACTCACGTGGACAAGCTGTTCCTGAGTGTCATATTCCTTTATACACCCTTCCCAGTGGCAATTTGTTTCATAAATAACATCAGGCTCCTGTTTACATTCATCCTTATCCAGATCCTCCTTCAGGTCTGTCAGATGCTCCTGTAACACACAGAGTATTATATAAAGTGAATTTGTTTCACAAAAATTCCTCAGTCCCTCCTAGATTACAGGGCAGCTGGTTGTTGACCATAAAGGAAAGGGCAACCCACTGTAACAACGTAACTTTCTTGATGATCATGAAATACTGAATTAAAACTGTCTTACAGTTATGGGTCTGTTGGAGGAAATCATTGCCAGTGACAGGCCAATCTGAAAAACACTGGGGCGTGTGTGTGTCTGAGTTAGACAAATACCCACATCTTTAGGTTCCTACTGCCTGCAAGCTCATATACACAGCATGAGGAAGGACACTAGAGCCCATCAAATGTACATACGCACAATTACCAGACAGTCATATTGTTATCCACACTTTACAGAGGCACAGAGAGACTTACTGGCACGCTACGGTAAGTCTCAGGTAGAGCACGGAATTCAGCTAAGGCCTTCTGAGTCCCAGGTGAGCAGCCTAAGCAGTGGACTATCCTTCCTTTCTTGCAAATGTTTTGTTTCTTTTGCTACCTGTCTCTATCTGGAAAGAATAAGAAAATGGAAGGGGGAAGTAACCACTGAATCTTTTCAAACCATTATAAAGTTTGGGTGAATCTTTTATCTGGACGCCTATTCTTCCTCTACAGTGACAGGTAACATAATAAAACTTAGAATTTGCACAGTAGTTTACAACCTTAGAGTACTTTATAAACACAAACTAATTACTCCTCAAAACAGTCCTGCAAGGGAGGCAAATATTTGTATACCTATTTGACCAAAGGCAAAATCAAGGCAGAGAGTTTAAGTAACATGACTAAGAACACACACTGGGTCAGTGTCAGAGAAGAACTCAGCCATGGCTGGCTCCTGCTCTGGGCTTAATCCACTTGCATGCTATAGTCAATTGAGCACATGATTGGGAATGTTCCAAGTTCTAATCCTGACTAAATGTCAAGTTGTTTAAACCTCTCTCTGCCTCATTTTGCCTGTCTGTAAACGAGGGAAAAATATTTCCCTGTCAATCTGGGTGTTATATTGATTGAATAGCTAAAGTTTGCAAAGTGATTTGAGTATTTGCAGCACTATGTAAAGGCAATTTTTTAATAATGAAGCTGTAATGATGATTTAATGCACTGGCCGTATAGAAGCCGTGTGTATATCAGTTGTTTCCAGCATGACTCAGAGTGTTGGTACATGGCCTGTTTTCATTGGAACGTGGCAATCAGAAGCAACTATTTGTTAGGCAAGGTAATGCCACAGCAGGGCTTCTCAAACTTCACTGCGCCGTGACCCCTTCTGACAACAAAAATTACTGCACGACCCCAGAAGGGGCACTGAAGCTTCAACCCCTCACCACGAGCCCTGCTGCCCACTGGGGGGCGATCAAAGCCAAAGCCTGAGCCTCGCTGTATCGGACTGAAGCCCCGGGGTAACCTTATTAAAAGGTTACCTTATTAAACCGCATTACCGTTATCCTTTACTAAGGCCCTGAAATCAGGCAAATATTCCATGCTGACTGAGCATGAAGCTCCTGCGTGGTAACCTTACTAAAAGGGGGCCAGGACCCTTAGTCTGAGAACTGCTGTGCTACAGCAAACTACGGTACCAGGTGTTGTCTCTCATGTACTTAAGTGGCGCAGGCTCTACGGCCGTGTTGTCCAATACACTCCCCGTGCGTCACGTGGTGAACAGGGCAGCGCAATGTGGCAAAATGCCACTCAGTGGCTCAGTAGAGCTGTACACGTGGGGTGCCCCTCCCCCCACCACACATGCCTGGTGGCAGTGGAGGAGGCAGCCCAGCATGGCTCCTGTGACGTTGGCCAGGAGCCACACGCCTCCTGAAGATGACGCTACCTCAGCACGGCTCCTTCCAGGCACAGCTCCTGCAGCTCTAGCTGGCAGCCACGCGCCACGTGCCTCCTTAAGCTCCTTCCCAGTGCGGCTGTAGCCAGGAGCCATGCGCTACATGCCTCCTGAAGCTCCTTCTCAGTGCAGCTGTAGCCGGGAGCCATGAGCCTGCTGCGGCCTCATGCTGCCCTGGTGGCCGTTTCCCAGTGTGGCCTTGGGGCCCGGCATGAGGTCTGTGACCTGGTGTGGGGCCTGCAACCCTGTGCACCCTGGGAGGCCCAGTGCAGTGCCTTCGACCCTGGTTCCATTGGCAGCTTCGGTGAGTCAAGTGGAATATATGGGGATGGGGTGAGCTGGGGGGTGCCTGGCTCTGGGGGTGCCCGGCTCTGGGCGGAGAGGGAGGGCATTGATTTAGAGCAGGCAGGTGAGCTGGGGATGCCTGGCTCTGGGTGGAGAGGGAGGGCATTTCCAGACGATTAGCACAGGCACAACGTGTGAGTTTCATGCTCAGTCCATGTGGAATAGCTGCCTGACTTCAGGGCCTTAGTGAAGGATAAAGATTGCAAAGAGTCACACTGATTTCTAAACAATACTAATAAATGGATCATTTGAAATGTTATTTGTATTATTTAATATAATAGTATTAGCATGTATTTCATACTATCTAATACATTTTTATAGATTTATACATTTTATACATTTTTATGTGTTGTTTCAAAATAAGATGTTGGCTGTGTCTACACTACCTCCCTACTGCGAAGGTAGGATGGTAAGTAGGGTGTTGGGAGATTATTAATGAAGTGCTGTGCTGCATATGCAGCACTTCATTAGGTTAATTCTCCCCCATGGGAGGAGAATTAATTTGAGGAGTAAAGGGACTTTAAAGTTGCTGAGGCACTTCGAAGTACTGGCGGGTTAGCCATGGCTACACGCGAGCCGGCCCTTCGAAGTTGCCGTGGGGGAGAATTAGCTTAATGAAGTGCTGCACATGCACTGTAGCACTTCATTAATAATCTCCCAACACCCTACTTACCATCCTCCCTTTGGGAGGTAGGGAGGTAGTGTAGACACAGCCATTTTGAAATAGCTGCTTTGAAATACCTCTGTAGTGTAGCCGCAGCCAATCGCAGTTTTCAAGTACCTAAAGGGTGCTACAAGGAGAGGGAGAAAAATTGTTCTCCTTAACCTCTGAGGATAGGAGGACAAGAAGCAATGGGCTTAAATTGCAGCACAGGCAGTTTAGGTTGGATATGAGGAAAAACTGCATAACTGCCAGAGTGGTTTAGCGCTGGGATAAACTGCCTATGAAGGCTATGGAATCTCCATCATTGGAGAGAGTTAAGTGAAGATTAGATAAACATCTGTCAGGGATGATCTAGATAGTGCCTAGTCCAGCCATGAGGGCAGGGGACTGGACTTGATGACCTCTCCAGGACCCTTTCAGTTCTAGCATTCTGTGATTCTATGACTGATTCCATGGTCAGTTAGTCTGACCTCCTGTACAACCCAAACCACAGAACTTCTCCAAAATAATTCCTGCAGCATTAAACCAGAGCAAGAGAAGTGCGAACTTCAAACTCACCAAGCTAGAGGTGCCTTTTACCCAGAAGGCAACTGTGGTTTAAATCAAAGATGAACCTGACTGACACAGCCTCCCTAAAACTGAATGCTCCAGTTCTTTGGCTGTGTGTTTTGGGCCACTCTCTACCTGCAGTATCTTAGCCCTGCAGAAAGATGTCACTGGACAGGAAGAAAGAAAAGAGGTGAATGCAACTGGTTCAGACTGAAAACAAAACCAGCAGCTTCTAATTACTTCAGGTCAGGTAAAAAAAAAAAAAGCCTTTTCAACACTTCTCTGCACTTTCTGTTGTAGAAAGAGTGAAGAGCTGCACAACTAATTGGAGGGGGAAAAGATGCAAATCCACAGTTAAGTTCTGTTTGAATAGAGAGGAACAAACATTCAACGACACAAGTGGGGAAGGGACTACTGATGGGCACCAAAAAGCTTGATCCTGCAACTCTCCACATGTGCCAAAGTTCAGGGAGAGTCAAACTGGCAATGGAATGAGAGGACTGGGCCCTTTGCCTTGGAGAGTTAAATCAAAAGGAGAGGCCAAATGCTGAAGTCCTTGCTGTGATCTGGGGCCAAAGAATGACAGGGCTTTGGCCTAACAATTTGGTGAAGTTGTTGGAAGTTTGCCAAAGATATTTAGCAAAGGACAAGCTTCGCTTCAGAATACATTGGAATTTAACTGCCTTGTAATGTAGGGGGTTCTTTGGTAGCAGAGCTCCATAACAAGGTAAAATTTAACCGACTCATGGAGACTTAGTCTATAGGGTCTAAGTAGCACATTGGCCTCTGCTCGGGAATGGATTTTATCCAGTGATGAATTAGAGTGCTGTGGTCCCACCAGGAAGCCAGCAATCAATTTATATGGGGAAGGAGATGACCATAGGGGGCAGCGTGCCTTTTACTGCTTGACTTCACATACGCACAAATGTTTAGTCCTGAGATATAGAAATAAACCATCTCTTTTATTACTTTAGTTCTAATGTTTAGCACAGAGTGAAGCCTCTAAGTAAGGGCCACTGCTGGCTGTTTGGGAATTTTTATAAGTGGCTGCCTGATACAGATTTAAATATGTATTTTAACTCAATCCTATTAAAAACCAGCTAAAGCAGCATTCAAACAACTAAATGTGGCAACAACCAATGTATTCTACAGACTGCTGTCATTTGCAGACATGAACTGGGAGTGGCTCACAGATCAGGCTTCATGCTGCACTCCCTGTCACTTATGATCCAATCAATAGACTGAAACTCCTGGTCACATGCGACTTGAGGCATGTTGCCCATATGCTCAAAAGCTGAACTGGGGGTTTCTAATGATTAAAGAATGGTATTACTCAGATGAGGCCTCTCATTTACAGACAGCTCTAACTCCTATTGTTGCAATGGTGAATGGAGGGCAAGCTGAGTAGTTGTCATACAATCAGAGGTGGAAGAGACCTCAGGAGGTCATCAGGTCCAACCCACTGCTAAAGTCAGGAGCAATCCCAGCTAAATCATCCCAGCCAGGGCTTTGTCAAACTGGGACTTAAAAACAACTCTAGGGATGGAAATTCCACCAGCTCCCTATTCCATTTAGATCTTAAAGAACAGTTTGGAATGTCCATGAGAGCTGGGATTTTCAACTGGATGTAAGGGAGTTAGGTGCCCATATCCCACTGAATTTCAGTGAGAGCTGAGCACCTAACTCCCTCATGCTCCACCAACTCAGATCAGGCTCTCCACTGAGGTTAGGTGCTGTACAATATAGAACCTAACCTTCCCTTGGAGGCTTTACTATCTAAGTAGATAAAACAGAGTAAGAATTAATCTATATGGGAAAAATTATACTACTAAGAGTTATTCCAGAATGAGTATCCATATGAGGAGTTATAATGCTATAACCACAGGCAGGTAGCCGTGTTAGTCCGTATCTGCAACAACAATGAGAAGCCCTGTGGCACCTTATAGATTAACAGATTTATTGCTTTATGCTCCAAAATATCTGTTAGTCTATAAATCTGTTGATCTTTGTCCACGGAAGCTTATGCTCCAGTAAATCTGTTAGTTTAAAGGTGCCACAGGACTTCTCATTGTTTTCACAAAGGGACACATATGCTTGTAAATTTCCCCATGTAAGCAAGTCCTGAAGACAGGAGAGGAGCAGAGAGATGAAATGACTTGATCATGGTCAGCCTGCAGCTCAGTGGCAGCATTGGGAACAAAACTCAGGTCTTCTGATTCTCACTAAAGCACGAAATCACAGAGCCATATTAAGGAAGGGGCATGATTTTTGTGGAGGCCATGGCACACTCGTTTGAAAAGGGACAATGTGCTGGGAAGTGCAGAAGATATAACTGCTGCTGCTGCTGCTGCCGCCAGGCACCTGTCCCCCTCTCTCCCACCCCCATCCCTGAGGCTGCATCCCTGGGGAATAGTCTCCCATGGGCTGATGGGGCTTGTGAGACAATAATGGACAGGGCTCCCCTTCCCCTCGCCCACCAATACTCCCGGGTCACATGCTCCATCCAGGGATGGCTTGCGGGCCATGTGTTTGAGACCCCTGCTTTATAATGACACACTCAATGAACTCAATGTATTGGCTCAGAAAGAGACAATTAAGGGGTGACTTGGTTAGAGTCTGTACCTATCTAGATAGGGAACAAATATTTAATAGAGGGCTCTTCAATCTGGTGGAGAAAGGTATAATGTGATCCAACAGCTGGAAATTGAAGCTAGACATATTCTGACTCAAAATAAAAGACCGACATTTTTAATGGTGACAGTAATTCAAAATGGAACAAATTTACTATGGCTTGTGCGGGCAACACTGAATTTTTAAGTCAAGAGTGGATGGCTTTCTAAGATATCCATTCTAGGAATTATATCTGGGACGTTCTAGGGCCTGTGCTACATGGCAGGTCAGTCTAGAGGATGTCAGTGGTCCCTTCTGGCCTTGGCATCTATGAACTTTTCATTCAGAAAAAAAATACTCAGTGTCTGGTTCAGATTCGATTAACAGCAAATGTCAACACATCAGCATCTCCTCCAGGATGCAAAATCCCACATTCGACAAGCTCAAGGTGTGAATGCTCAGACCTGGTGAAAAACAGGTCCCTACTGTAGCGAGCCATCTAAGTCTATTTCTTCTGCTGGGGCAGGAATGCCCTTTGCAGGCAATGTTCCCACTTTTTTTTCCACCCATGGAGGGAATACATTTTGTTATGTGCACCGAGGTATGTGCCGATGTGCACCATCAGTAGAAACATATGCTGCCAGCTATGGATGCTGTGGACACTCCTGGGCAGCATTTGAACCTCTCAAGTTCTCAGCTTACAAGCGAACACGGCTTATGGGGTATTTCCAATAATTTGTCCAATCAGCTTTTAAAAGGTGCAGGCCATGGAGCCAACACTTCTCTTGGGAGATTTAGTCACAGATCTCACCGTTAGGATCTGTTTCCAAATAACCAGCCGACAAGGTTAATTTTAGTTATTAATTTTACCCAGTTATTGCTAACTAAATCTCCATGCATCACTCAATATACTTCCTCTCTTTTTGGGGGTATTTACTGCATTCACAAGACACTGAGTCAGAGAATTAAAAAAACAATATGTATGCAATTGCATTGATATTCCCCAGGATTCTATAAATGTGATCACTGGCCGTGGGCATGCACTCCTCAAATCTGCACTTAAGTAAAGAAGGATGCTGCCAGTGAAGGTGCAGTAGTCTCTCCTTCAGCTCATCCGATACATATTTTGGAAGGCAGGAAATTTCTTTTGGATCTCTTTCATTTACTACAAGAAATACATACGCAGCCTTATTAGTCTGGGGGGCGTCCAGACTGGTTTTTTAGGTCGTGTGTTTTCTGCTGTTGTGTGTTGTTGCTCTCCTAAACTCAAAGCTCAAGAGAGATGCCTCTTTGCCCTAATCGTGCTGACTACAGCATGTTTATCTTTCCCTGATATGCTATCTTCATCAATTTTCCCAGCCCCCAGATGATTGCACAAGTTGCTGTCCCCATGCATCATGCTGAAACCTGCTTCTGAACCAGTGCAGAAAGAGGAATTTGTCATCAACTCTTCTGTTCACTTGACAATAACACAGCCTAATATTTCATGAAAATAAAGAGCTCAGAGCACTCCAGATAGCTTACAGGTGTGATAAAGGACAGTCAGATGGATACTGTCGGGCATTAAGCAGTTCGCAAGAGCAGAGCTCTGAAAAGAAAAGAAAAGTTTGTGGGCCCTTCTCTGTGTCAAATGTTGTGTCAGTGATGTGAAGAATGATGCTATGAGCAATTCCTTACTGAGGAGAGAAGACGCCTTTCCTGAGAGCTTTCCACCTACATGCAAGGACTTCCTCATAATCTATGTTTGCTCTGAGACATCAATACCGCGAGCACTGCACTGTAGAAGAGTCAAGCATAATTTTTAAAAGTTACCAGGACTGAAGTAGTTCATCCTCCACTCTTCCTGGGCAGTGGACCAGGAATCTAACTCCCAAGAATGCAAACAATGCTTCCCTCAATGAATCAATCACAGAAACCCTGCTCCTGTACCTTGTTGGGTCTCTATTTCAGATGAGCTCAGTTGCTCTCCAAACTTGGATGCCCAATTACAAACTGCAGAGAGACATGAAGTGAATATTGTTCGCAACGACAATGCAGGCCCGTGAGCTCACTGCATCAGCCTGATAAGACAATCTGTGCCAAGAATGTTACCTGTGTGGTAGGAGAAGGAGGTAGCATACCCTCAACTTCAGTCTTGACCTTGCTGCGCTTGTGAATCACTGGATTGACCGTGCTGCTCACGGCTGACTCGCTGCTCTGCTTGTTCTGGGAAAGAAAAAATGGGGCCGGGAGGGAGAATGTGGTATCAGGATTTGAAGGAAAAATGAGACTATACAGCCTCCCAACATTGTGACCAGTCTGTGGACAACTGGTGTGGAAAAAGAACTGGGCTGGTTAATGAGGCCATCTGCTCAAGGAGCAGACCCAGTGCTGGCTGTCTACACAGGTTGAATTTTACCCATCTGGAGAATGCAAGAGACAGAGACATACAGAGGGTGAAAATAAAGGAAAGAGGGCAGGTTGGGAAAAGCTGTTGTACATGTGTACCCGCACTGCTCTCCTGTCAGCTACTGCTTCAGTTTCAGAACCATGGAGCCCTGTCAAATTGTTAATTAATACCCACACTGCCACCCCTCTACTCTGCCATGGTTTATTGACCCAAAGAAGAGGAAATACCATGGTAAGAAACTAAACAGTTTCTATATTCTGGTTTCATGAGGTGTTTCCTATATACTGTGTGTGTACTTGAGAAAGGGGGGTACATACTTGGCTGTGGCCAGGAAAAAAACATGAGAGATGAGAGAGTCTACAGAGAAAAAGGGCACTATGCCGTACACACACAGCCAGTGATGTTAGAATATCAAAACTGTCACTACGGTGCTGTTAGTTACTCAAGATCCACACAGTATTTATATAAATGGACACCCCACTTCTACCACCTATGTTATTTTGGAACTCAATTGGTTAGAAATGAAATAAAGGGGAAGAAAACAAAACCATCAAATAACCCTTCGGTAACAAATCAGAGTCTGCAGTCTGGCACCCAGGAGCAAAGCTGTCCTTACCCCTACTCACAGAGGTGGTGTGTGGAAGGGGTATACAGGGGGTCACAAGCACCGCCAAGTGCTGGCCTGCCTGCATTCATGGTCATTGTGGATGGATAATTTTGAGACTTGGGTCCACAAGTTTGTAAAACTGACAATAAAAGCAATATAATTTACACCCAGACCAAGTGCCCATTTCAAAAAGTCGTCCCGGTGTCATTTGAAAAGTGGAGTGATAAAAATTCCTTTAGAATGGGATTCTAAAATGAAAAACAGCCCCTTCTTTAAGCATAGCAGGGAAACTGGGATCTGACATAGCCATCACTCCTAAAATGCTTTGCTTTCTGTGTCTTAGCCGAGAAGGAACGAGTAGGGTGGTTTAAAAACAACTGGATGAATACTCTACTTCATTCTGATTCATTGCTCTTAGATTTTGATATAGCAAAGTGCTTAAATATGTGCTTATGTCCCTTTGACTTTAATGGAACGAAGAACTTAAGGATTTCCCTAACAGGAGTGAATATATACCTGCGTTTAAATGCTTCAAGGCCAAGATTCAAGGCCCAGGAGGGTCATAGTGTGTTGTCTGCAAATGTAAACATGGCTCCTTTACCATCATAAAAATGATTTGTAGTTTCATCTGTTTGCTGTCCACTATTTGTTACATTCCTGTTGAAAAGTTTCATTCCAGTCAGGGAGTAAAAAATATAACATGACAGATCACATGAACATTCGAGTCACCATGGATATGATGGGTGAAATCCTGACCCTACTGAAATCAACAGGAACTTTGCCAAGTTCACTCTAAATAGTCTACTCATAACCCACCTGGGGATCTTTGCACTTTCTCCTCCCTGGACCACATTCACAAAAGAATGACACTGTTTGACACCTTGGATAGGACACACACCGCTTGCATTTAAAGCAAGAAATATCTTGATTTTTCTCCTCCTCATATTCTCATACATGCTAAGCTCCTGCAACGCCAATGAAAGTCAAGGAGAGCTGCAGATGCTCAGAACCTCTGAAAAAATCAGTCCCTATATGTTCAGCTATAATGGCTACACTTATTCAAGTGCAGCTAAATTTCCTTGCCTGTCCATATTAAACCCATCACATTACCTGAGCTGGGCTCCTACCTGATTTGAGTCAGAGATGCAATTGTTGTTATTACTGATTTGAGCAGGAGCTGGGTTGACAGAGATAACCGCCATGTGTTGTCGCGGCGGGAATGTGGGGGATGGCTGGATTAAAGGAGGTGTATGTCCAAATGCTGAGCTCAAGCCTCTCTGCTGGTTCAGGAGCTGCTGGTAAGCCACTGGGTTAATGGGGTGGGGGAAGCTGAATGCTGGGCTGCAATCAATACACAAATAGAAGAAGAAAAAGAAGTTATTTTTGTAAAGAGTTAAAACCCTTGGATAAAAGCAACAAGAAGTCCTGTGGTACCTTATAGACTAACAGATAACTTGGAGCATAAGCTTTCTTGGGCAAAGACCCGCTTCAACAGATGCAACTGACAAAGCGGGTCTTTGCCCATAAAAGCTTATGCTCCAAGTTATCTGTTAGTCTATGAGGTGCCACAGGACTTGTTGCTTTTGAAAAGACAGACTAACTTGGCGACCTCTCTGATACTTGTCAACCCTTGGGTAGTGATTGGAGTAACGGTAGAACTTCTGCTGATGATGGGAAAAAAGGATAAGGTCTGGAAATTTTTTTTATGGTGTTTGAGAAGAGTGGGTCACAATGATGGGGAGAAGAGACCGCATGCATCTTGCTTTGCAGCAGTGTAAGGTCTTCCCAGGTAAATCTCTTTTGCACCTTCCCAACCTTGTGATTACGCTACTCTTAATATGGAAGTGAAGTCACTGGGCTCTCAGGCACAAATTGCACTGGGAATAGTCACAAAAAAATAAAAACAAAAAAAAATTCCTTGCATTCAGGTGAGCTGGCTGATGGCTCAAGAGACTACTAAAATATGTAACTCATCTTCTGCAGATCACTAGTTCAACTTGAATTTAGATCAGTCAGAAAAGATGGCCATGTAACGGTTATGTGCTTACCAGTGTGGTTTCAGACTATGACGCATCCAGATAAAAAAAGAAAAACAAAAACATGACTGTCAGAACAGTCAGCTTTGTGAGTAGTATTCTTCTAATCCTGCTGCTGTCAATCTGGCACTTTAGGAGCTGATCCAGCAAACGTTTATGTTCATGTAACTTTACTCATGAGCAAAATTACCCACAGGCACAAGTGCTTGCAGACTTGGCCTTAATCAGCACTATGTACATGTTTTTATTGTAAATAATAAACTTGACTGTGCAATTAAAGCTGCTTCTATGCTAAATCCGCTAATGACAACATGACCAAAAAGCAAAGGGCAAAGTCACTACCCTGTTAAAAAGACTTTGTGGCTAATAAATGTTAATGGCTAATGACATAATAAGAGCTGATGACAGGTTGCTGTAGAGCAACTGTTCTATATAACTGAGCCATCAAAAACCTCACTTTATACCATACAACTATCTTTCTGTGGGAAATGCTGTCTCTCTGCTGCCACTGATGAACTTTTCACTGGTCAAAAATGAAAGCCAGTCTGCACGCAATTTATTAACAGTTAAACTGGTTTCTGCGTATGACACACACCAAACACACTTGAGATTACAACATGCCTTGTAAAATACATATTAAATGGTTCTGAATTAACTATTATTATTGTGGTAACCCCCTAAAGACCACTAGTTAACAATCACAAACCCACTGCGTTAAGCAACGGGACAGAGATATAATGAAAAGACTCTTTCTCGCTCAAACAGTAATGTAGAAGACATCATAGTTCAGGGGGATACAACAGACAGAACTCAGGAACAGTGGGACAAAATAATGAGTAACTAAAATCTTGGGCCGTATCTACACTACTGGGTTTTGTTGACAAAGCTCAAGGAATGTCTGCACCATAAAGGCATTCTGTTGAGAAACTGTTGATAGAAAGCAGCAGTTTTCTCTGGAGAGTTATGGTGCTCCCGTATGAAGCATAGCACCTCTATCGACAGATTCTCCCAGTTCACCAGGCAGCCCTCTTGCAGAGCTTCCAACTGGGTGTTCTGTCAACAGAGGGCTCAGCAGTCTGGCTGCTCTCTGTTGACAGAGGGCATTGACAGGGGGAGCCTCTATTAGGTGTGGATGTGTTCTGTTGACAGAGGTTCTGCTGGGAAATATGTCCCGACAGTAACTTCTGTTGACGAAACTCTGTGGTGTAGACCCAGCCTTGAAGTTTCCTAATACTAGATTTATATGTACTTCAAAATTTTACCAGTCAAAGCAAGTTTTCAATTAATGTCTCACATTTTACTAAAAATAAGATCAATTTTTAGGGGTGTAGAGCTTCTATGAACTCTTGCATTTTGTCGACAGATGTTTTCGTCGGAAGATACATTCTGACAAAACTTCTGTCAACTGATTATGGCCAAATTGCCAAGCGGATTGCAAGAGAAATCCACTCTGTTGGCAGAGAGCGGCTGGACTATCTGGCTGTTCTCTTGGCAAAACGGCCAACTGGAAACACAGCAGACAGGGCTGTCCAGTGTCCTGGGAGTGCTGTCTGTCTTCAGAGGGCCTACTGGAACGTCCACACCGGCTTTCTGTCAACAGATGTTATACCTCATGGGGAGCAGGATAAGACTGTTGACAAAAGTGCTGCATTCTGTCAATGTACTGTCGAATGTCTTGGGAATCCGGACACTGCCTGGTTTTTTTTTTTTCACAAAACACCAATTTTGGCAACATAGCACTCTAGTGTAGACATAGCCTAGCTTCCACAATAACATTATTATTATAACAATAGGAAAAAGTGAACCTAACCTCCCAGTAGTCAAATTAATACCACCACAATGCCGTATGTAACCACTTAGGGAGCTGACAAAAGGGATTTCTTTAAGGAAAGTGTTTTCTAATTGAGGATGGAACAGAATTTTGCTCAGGAGCCTAGATTTTTAAAAATCAGCGCTTAAGGTTGGACTCTCAACTATACAGGAATGAATTTTTCAAAACCTTGGTCAATACATTCAATCAGGGATACTTTGGGGCAGTCTTCTAAGAAATGAGACTACCTAATAAGGCCAGTCAAGCCATTCACAGCAAACATTTTAGTATATTAACTTAGCTTGTCGCCTGCTTGCAAAGAGCCATGAACATACCGTTAACAGAAATCAGGCAAGCAGTATTCCCACCCAGGAAAAATGCATACACTGTAATGTATACCTAACATAGTGGAAGAAATGGGCTAAATGTAGATTACACTTCCACATGCTTGAAATCAAAGAGAGGTTTCATTTTTAATATGTAACACAGACCTAATTTTCCTTTTTTGGAACTGGATTCCATGTAGGCAGAGCTGGATTCCATACGATCCTAGACAGGCAGAGCTTAAAAGGTTCATTTTCTACAGCTTTAGTTCTGACAATGAGATAATTAGCTAGGCATAAGATCAAAGACACTCAAGTCTAAATGCAGCTGCTTGAACTGCTTTACCTTATTGCCCCTGCAGATAAATGGCCATAGGAGCCACTGGCAGCAGAACTGCTTCTGGAGTTATTAATATAAGCCACCAGGGAGTTCGGGGAGGTCCTGATCATTGTCTGGAGATCAATGCTGGCATCAGACAGTGGAGATATGGAGAGGGCTCGCTTTCTGCTTAATCTTGGCGTAACCCTGGGGCTTGAAAATCTTGACACTGTAGGAAAGGGAAAAAAAAATGTGCCTAGTTAGACAAAAGCAGGCTTTACGGGCTTCAGTTATTAGAAGAAGAAAAAATGAAGGCAGTTAACAGTACTGTACCTCGCCACTGAACACTTCCTGTAACTTCGGGGGTGAGGATTTGACCAGGGCACACGCGGAACAGTTGTGTGCGTGCGCACACACACGCTCTCTCTCACGGTCACTCACATGCATTATAGAAAATTTATTTGTGATCCCATTACATTCAAGCAGGAGTCGGGCACAGTAACTGTAATGGGGGATTCTTCATTGAGGCAACTGAACTCAATAAGGAGAAAAGGCCCAGTGGCTCACAGGGATACCTATGCAACTACTTGTAGCCGGCACTTCCAAAATCAGATGTCCCCACATTTTACCTTAGCAGGAACTGCTTGACAGACTGAGGAGATAAAGGGACATGATGTCCCGTGTACGTTATCCCTCACAGAGCTCACGGAAATGAGGGGAGGGACAATCATGACTGCACCCCTCAGTCTCCCAACATTTTGACATTTCTGACCTGCCCTAATGACTAGTTCAGATACAGAACAGGTGAGCGTTGAGTCCCATAGGATGATGGTTAGCGACTGGTGTTAAATGGGCTGGAGACCTGAGCCTTAGCAGAGGGGCATCTTTCTTACCAAAAAACACAATAAAATGGGCAATGGATAACAAGGCAGAAGTGGGGCTTTGGGGAATGAGAAAAGCCAGAGAGATGTAGAGAGCTTCTGGCGTTCATTTGAACACTCTTGTTAGTACCTGGGTGAGTGGCAAAGTTTAAGGACCAAGAGTGACAGAAGTGCAGCATGGGGACGGAGACTGCACCAAAGTGATTCTAGCTCCCCTCCAAGCTTCAGAGTGAATGTAGGCATGTGGCTGGCCTTGCTTTCAGTCCCTGGAGGACAAATGCAGTGCTTCCACCTCTGGGGCTGTCAATCAGCACCTTGCGCTGGCACTAAATTAACTTAAAAGAAAAAGGTCCCTGAAGGTTACTCTGAAGATGGTGCTTTCAGTGACTTAAGAGGACTGGACTGGAATAGCACCGCATCAGAGCAGAAGGAGACTTAGACATTGTGTATGTGCATTTGTCTAGGGGAGGGATGAAAATGAAATGAGCAGTAACACAATGCTGAGAATCCAGTTAATGAATGAGGTAAGACTCCAGGAGCACAAAATGTAAATTAAGAGTTTTAAGACAGCCAATTTGATAGCTCAGACACAAAGTGCAGGCTTTTACCTTCCCAGGGGACCTACCAAAGTCTGCACTCTTTCAACAACGGTCAGTCGGGCAGGCATGAAGTCATTTCCGCCTTACCTGGCTTTGGTTGTGGCAATCTGAAATAAACGGAGAGCTAATACGAGACTAATTTGGATTCTCCCAGCACTTAGCTGTGCCAGTGACTGGAACATGCAACGCCAAAGGGCAAATTCTCCCTTGATTTATACTATCTGTAAATCAACGAGGCTGCTCAGGTTGTAGTCAAGGCAGTTGGTCACTCCCCAACAGGTGGGAACAGTATATTTTCTGTAGATGGTCATCTATTTTCCTAGGTTTTTACATTTAGAACATAGCAAGGCCATGTAATCCGAAATGACTACTTGCTAGGCTCCTGCTAATAGGCTCATGTGACAAAACCAAACAGCATTTAGCACAGGAGTGGGCAAGATCCAGCTCATGGGCCAAATCCAGCCTGCCAAGGTGCTGGATCCGGCCCATGGACTGCCTCAGGCACAGAGCAGGCAGCCACGCTCTCTGTGGCTCCTTTTACATGTAGGTCTCTGCTCTGGACACCGGGAAGGAGAGGGAAGTTTTGTGTGCTGCTCCCATCCCCTTGCACAGTATTTCAGAACCCACTGGCCAATTTTCGGCCAATAGGAGAAGAGCGAGTATTCCTGGAGGGAGGGGCAGAGGCAGAACATGAAGCACCCCCCTCCCCTCCAGCATCTGGACCAGAGAGCTACAGGAAGCAGGCAGCAGGTCTCAGCCGTCTGGGGCTGCAGCAGGAAGGGAACCTGCCTCAGAGGGCTGCTGGCTGGGAGCCACCCAGGTAAGCTTGCTGGCCACAGCCTGACTCTGGGATTCCAGACCCTCCACCCCAGCCTCAAGGTACTGATCTGAATCCAGGGTGGTACATGTCTAATGTTTGGGGTTGTTTTGATCCAAAGTTAGTCACTCACATGTAGAAACTGGAGGTAGCTGAGTCACATGGCTGGGGCAATGGACTGAGACTCCTGTGACCTCCAGCAAGTCATTCCATGCCTCTTTCCTCTCCCACCATTTACCTTGACCATTCAGATCATCAATATTTTGGGGCAAAGGTTGTGTAGAGCTATGTGTTTGTACAGCACCTAGCACAACTGGGGTCTGCTCTCAGCCAGGACCTCTAGATGCTACTATACTACAAACTGTATCCATCTAGATACAGATATCGTTCTCTGCATTTGCATTCCCAGAGTCTCCTATTCTTGTAGCAGAAGGAAGCAGGCCACCTTTGACAGTCATATTTATCTCTGTTACTCCCACACCTCAAGGGAGATCTGTTTATTAATGTGCCACTTCCCTTGATAAATTACTAAATAGAAAGAAAAGCCTTGTACTCATTTCTCGCTGCTCCTTCCAGTGATTTATGTCCACAGTGCCGGATCAGCCATCGGTCCCCATTAATCTATAGAGGGAAGAAGTCCTGATGGCCAACAGAAGCTCTGGGTTTATTGGTGCAACCATCCAATGCAGCCTTCACTGTACATAGGCATATTCTTTGTTTCCCGGGGCCCCCCCCATTTAAAACTGCTGGAAGCTGTCAGATTCTGCAAGCTGGACTGGGACTTTTCCAGCACAAACCAAGTAATAGACATTTTATTAGTGTCGGCTCCAATTTAGATATTCCCAGCACTATGGGATGTGCAAAGCGTTTTGACAGAGGATCTAGGAGGCTGGGTATACATTTCACACTAGCATCCCTCTGATATTACCAGTTTTCACACATAACTTTGACCTCAAATTGTGTTACACACAAGTGATTTCTCTTCCAGTGTGGATATCAACACAAAGTAACCCACTGGGAATGTGCCTAGGTTATTTGTTTTACTACACCAAAAATAAGCAGTAATGCCAGGAGGAGAAAAATCTCTCTGTGGTAACTACCCAAAGCAGGTAATTATTAGCACCATGGACACTTTTAATAGCTCTAACCTGCACTAGTTTCTGCTCCAAGTGTAAGACACATTTCTTTCATCTTGCCTTTGCTAACGGAAACACAGCAACAGGCTTGTTTAACTCCAGAACAACAGCAAAACAACACATACTCTACTGAAGCAAGCCACTTCATCCACAGGCTTCTCCTTCCGGGGAGAGGATTCAAGAATAAACAACACATGACAGATGTGTATTCACAATGTGCTAATGGCAGACACAGCTACTATGGTGATGAGCACAGTATAAAAAATGTTATAGTATAGAATAAAATAATATTATTGGCCTGATCTAATCCCCTAGGGCACCACACACTATTATTAGATGATAAACAGCAAGTCAAATAATAAAAAAGAGGCAGACACTTTGGGTAGATTACTCTGCACCAGCTGAACTTGGGGTTTCTAGATGTAAAGTACAAGCCTCAACTTTCCTGAGCGAAAGGTCCAACGTGTCCACATGATACCTTTCAATGACAATTTCAAGGAACTTTCCAGATACTAATTAAGCCTTGTGATACCTTGTGAAGCAGGTAAATATTGGATCCATTTTTCAAACACCAAAAGGCAGGGACAATTTCAGTGGGCAGGCCCCACTCCTGCAGCCACCTCTACTGATGGCCTCCTGGTCCCAGGCAAGCAGCCAGCTCTCTCATTTCCATTCTTGGTTCCTCAGTCATTCAAAATGGGCTTGTGTCTAACCACAATGACCCTTAGAATAAACTCTAAAAATAAAGTCTCCCATCCTAGGCATCCACTGTGCACAGTCCCTCCTGCTTGAGGATCTGGCTTCCTGCTCTCCCAGCATTCTCACACCCAAGTGCCAGGTTTCCCTGTACAAGTTACTTGTTCCCCGTAGCCTCTGTCTCCCTGAGAACACTCTCTCTCTCTCTCTCCAGGACTTGCAGCCTGTCATTCTCCTGCTGCTTGTCACAGGGGCCAGACGATACTTGCTCACGTAAGTCTACTTAATAATCAGAGCTGTCCAACCACAGGCCTTTGTGCGAGCCAGGCAGTTTCTATGAATTTCCCTATTGCAAAACTCTCAAAATGTCCCTTTCAAACAGAAATGCTCTTGGGAAGGGAAAAACCTTTTCCCACTCAGCTGTACTAAAGTCACATTCCTAAGGCCTTAGCGTTACCACATTTGAACTTTCAAAAAAGAACACTCCCTTCAGGGGTGTCTATCTGTGTCCGTATCCACCAACTCCCATTGTATTAATGGGTTTAGCATATATAGTATATTAATACAATGGGAGTTGGTAGATATGGATACAGATACATTCCCTCTCAGGGGTGTCCTCTTTTTTGAAAGTTCAAATATGGCAACCCTGCCAGACTGCCAGTCAGTGGCACAGTGAAACTATCGCAAGAGATACGAAGCGTCCTGTGGCACCTTATAGACTAACAGAAAAGTTTAGAGCATGAGCTTTCGTGAGTTAACTCACTTCTTCAGATGCTGCAGAACTCAGATGCTGCAGAACTCAGATGCTGCAGTTAACTCACGAAAGCTCATGCTCTAAACTTTTCTGTTAGTCTATAAGGTGCCACAGGACCCTTCGTTGCTCTACAGATCCAGACTAACACGGCTACCCCTCTGATACTATCGCAAGAGATGTGACACCCAGTTGCCTGCTCTAGTCAGTAGCTAACACTCTCACTTAGCTATGTATATAGTAGTCCTAGTGGGGGAGGTCTTGTTCATTAACAAAATAACCCAGTTCGCCCTGTGTCAGTGGCAGCTGAATTAGAGCTGCTTCTACCATTTCTACTTAAGCTTGAGCTAACACCCATTAAAGTCAACGAGAGCCTGTCCATTGACCTTGATGGATTTTGGATCAGGGACTAAATATGGATTTAAAGGCCTATCATTAACAGCTGCTCAGCTTAGGGGGAACTGAGTTTTTAACTACCAACATTTGTTAAGGAATTGTGGAGGGCGTCAATAGAAACTGGAACTCACTCCCTAACAACATGAGAATGGTCACACTAGGTCAGACCAATGCTTCATTTAGCAGAGACAGTGGCAGTGCCAGATGCTTAAAAGGAAGTGAACAAAACAGGCTATAATCAAGCGATCCATCTCCGGCCATGCAGTCCCAGCATCAGACACTGAGAGGTTTAGGGACACTCAGAGCATGGGGTTTTGTCCATGAAGGTCTAAATTACATTTCCTCATTCACTTTCTCCACATCATTAGTGACTGTATGCACCTCCTGTCATATCATCCCTTAGTCATTTCTTTTCTAAGCTGAATGGTCCCAATCTTTTTAATCTCTTCCCAAGTGGAAGCTGTACAATATTCCTACATTGCTTCTGATGTACTTAAAATACTTTTGGTGTTATTCTTCCTGTTTTTTGCTAGCTGTTCTTCGCATTCCTATTTGTCATACCTAAATATACTTCTATCCTTGACTTTCTAGAGTTTATGCTCTTTTTTGTTTATTGTGGTAGACTGCCCCCAGGCTGTCTGTATTGCATGATGTACCAAAAAAAAAAAATCTATTTTAATGTTTTAGTGTGTTTTAACAAGAACTCACTGGGTCTACTTTTCATATCCTTCCACACATCCCAGAAGCCCCAGATATCATGTGCTCACCTCTAGAGATAAACGAATAAGTGTAACACATTTTCAAGGCTTTAAGAATTACCTGAAATAGCTTTTTGGTACATACAAACTGCCTTTAAAATGACATTAAAGTCAGATGCCTCAGCATCATCAAGGGCCAAAAGTAAGTAAGTGCCTTGTATTTCACTTGAACGTTGTCACTCTCCTCTTGTCTCAAATGGTATAAAGATCCCATTTCTAGATTAGCAGGGGTTCTAAGACTCAACCTTAATACTGGTGCAGGATTAAATACTGTCCCATATTGGGCATTTGTCCAATCTAAATTGGGAAGGAAATTCAAGATTTGTGAGTAAAGAAGGAAATAGTTCTTTGGCAGTTCATTATACAGTGCTGCAATTTATCACGTCACTTTTCCTTCTTTATCCACAAATCTGGAATTTCTTCCCAAACGTAAATTATTTCAAGAAAGAAATGTCAGTGAGAAGTTTCAGGCTCAGTCTCACAACTCGGACAATTTTACATGCACGCTGCTATGGGTTATTACCTGGATAGGACAGGAAGCAGTAAGTCCTCTTTGAAGCATTGGCAATGGGAACAACACATTTCAGCTTACTGTAAACATATGGTGATCAGTTGTGAAGTGTTTTATGCATTAATATGCCTGGGAAAATGTGTCTTCCTGATTTGATCCTTGAAACAAACTCCTACAAGCGCTGTGACTGTAAGAGCATGCCAGACATCCAGTATATATCACATCCCATGCATCCTTAAAGATAACTGCACGCTGCAAGCTAAGTGATAAAGAACTTGAGCAATTTCTCCAGAGGCAGCTCACATAATGTACATGATACACAGATGTTTTCCTTTCCCTCTTTACCAAAATCACACCTGTAACTGCTGCCGCTTCAGTGTTACCTCACTGAAAACTTACAGTATAGTTTAACTTAAAGGTTCCATATGAAGGCTGGCCCAGGGAGAAAGGACTACCACAGCCCTCTCACACAGCTGCAGCTTGGAGCCAGCTCCAGCAGGCACAGGTGGGGGATGGGACACCTGTCACCTGGCTGGGGCAGGTCCAGCTTCATCTGCCTCCTACCCTTCCCAGACAGAATGAGGAATGCCACAAACTGCCCCTTCCCCTCGCTCTGGTGGGAGAAAGGCCAGGAATGTCCCCGTACAAACTGGGGGTGGGGTGGGGGGGAGGAAGCTGCAACGCCCCTGTCCTCCGCAAAGGGCATCTGCAGAGTGGGACACTTGGAGCTGGGGCAGTCCCAGTTGGGGGGGGGGGGTCACCTCCCCCAGCCAGCCCCTTGTACCTCCCGTGTGATTGTCTCTTTTCTGTATTATATATGAGAAACAATCCTGTTCTGGGCACATCCCATTTTCCTGGCACAGCCAAGCCCTGACTGTGCTTTGCATTGTGAGAAGAGGAAGCTGTATATCAAATCTGGTGCTCAAAAATAGTGAGAAGAGCCTTTTTTTTCAAATTCATTTACAAAAATCAATCCTTCAAGAGCCACGATACATGTGAATGAGAGACAGTCCTTAACAAAGGACGTCAAACCGTACTTTTTGTCACCCCTATTTTAAGAACAGCCCACACAGAATGATTTGTACCAGTTAGAAAGTTGTTACCCCCATCTCCAGGCTTTACCAGTTTCAGCCCCCAAATCCAGACCCCATCCCCAAGTTTTATCCCCATCCTGTAAACTGCCCCCCCCCAGGCTTAACCCCCATCAGCCCCCAACCAGCCCCCCAACCCAGGATTTACATGCCTTAGAGGACTGCCTATCCTGCTGCTCTTCCCCTTCCCTCCCCCCGGCTGCCTGGGTGTTTATTTTAAGGGCTGTTTGAAGGGAAGTGACTGATTTCAGCTGGGAGAAGCTGAAAGCCCAGGGTTGGGAGCAGACACCCTGCAGTGCCTCAAGGCAGGAGGGAGTCACTGTGCCGGCTACTCACTCTGGACTCGACGCAATTGTGGCAAACTGCACAGTCCAGACCCACTTGCACTGGTTTGAGTGTGGTGGGAAGCTCAAGCAGCCCTTAGAATTGGACAGCAGCTCCTGCATGACTGGGAGGCAGAGGCCTCTCGCCCTCCCTCTCCCAGCCAGCCGCTGCCCAGCCTCCTCCTCTTCCCCTGCGCAGCTCCAGCGGTACAGGCTTGGCCCCCCTGCTGCCTCCTTCTTAGCACAGCTCTGGCAGGGCAGGCTTGGCCACCCCTCCCCCCAGCTCTCCTTCCCCTGTGTGTAGCATGCAGGCGGCTCCCTGTTCTGCCAACTTCTTCTGGGGCTCCTTGCCGCTGCTGACACCACTTGTGGCTCTGGAGGCTGCCACTGCTTCAGCAGAAAAAACTAAAGTCCGTTCTAATGGCAGGCTTTAAGCAGAGGCAGTCTCCGGAGTGCACGTGGAGTCAGTGATGGCAGCGCTCAGAGCCACATGCGGCTCCAGAGCCACAGGATGCCGACCTCTGTCCTAGCTACTACCGTTTAGGAGGAGTTCTTGAACAGACAGACAGGCTCTCAAATATAAAGCAGACTGAAGTCACCACTGTGACAGTCTGACTGAGAAAGGAAAGCGTCCCATTCTATCAGCTTCCCCCCCCCGGTTATCAATTAATCTTAGGGTCTGTAAGATCATAAAAAGGGGGTTGTACTTGGCATAAAACAAACCCCTTCCCAATAAGAAGCAGCCAGCTGCAAACAGTCTCAGTATAACTGGTTCCTTATTCCTATCTTTCCTTCTACTACAGCATCACTCTTCTACCTTTTACTGCAGCAGATGCTGGGCATTTGTTCAGGTATCAGGTGCTGCCCTTGGCTGCTTACTTTGCCATTCCCTGGGGCCTTATAAGGCTTTACAGTTTGAGGAATTCTAAGATCCTTGTTGAAAGGCCACATTCTTATATTCCCAGTCCACAAGGTAACTGTTTAGGAGGCCTAACCTGCACATGTAAATTGGGTTCATTAGAAACCACAGTACAGGAGGATTCCTTCCAGATAAAGCACATATGGGCTGCTTTTGGGCTCTCTCTGCTGTGCACGTTTGTTTTCTGGGCAGAAGAATATTGCTGTCTTTTCTTAGAGCCTCACAGGAAAACGACAGTTTTAGGTCAGTGCAATTAAAAGCTATGACATGAAAGACAAGCTCTGCATCCAGCCATGACTACCGCTATCTTTATTTAGCTCTTGGATTCTGTTCTCAGCTCTGCCACTGGCCTTCTGGGTCTGAAACAGGGGGAAAGCCACACCAGTGAAAAGACAAGCTCACCAGGATGGCTGCACTCTTGCTGTGCCGCAGTGCAGGGGTATTAGGGTGCTGAACATGCTAGTGTAGACAAGCCCTTAGTTATCTAAGAATCACCCAAGTAAGAAGAAGCTCTGAGAAAAGAGTGCATGAACGAACTACCACGAGCAGCTGTCTCACCTGCAGATGTTCGGATGGTTGTGATAAAATAGGTTCCCCACACCAGCAGAGTACCTGCTCTGTGTTCTGCAGCATCCACAAGAGAAGATTTCTGCTTCCAGTGTACATTTGCAATTTTTTTTTCAGTTTACACAGCAGCTTTGTGTTACTGTACCCCACTATGCAATGTTGCCATGTGGTATTTAACTATGTTATGCTCCACACTAGAGTTGGCTGCACTTCAGGGGAAGGAGAAGTGATTCTTGTAAAGTTTTTAAGGTAACCTGGGGATTTTTTGGAAAGAAAGGCACTCTATGAATGTAAGATGTTATTCCAACTGCATGCATGTATTTAATGTGTGTTATTGATATACCTGCATCAAAAGAAAATCCTGCTTTATTACTAAACTATCTGCCTGCTACCATATGGCCACGTATTATCGAAATAATCTGTTAAAGGAAAAAGCAGCGGTGGGTTCAGCTTCTCAAATCAGGGTTTCAGAATGAGCCATTTCATTCCAGGTAACTCACAATTCCCCCATCATGTGCCACCCTTAACCAAATCTTGATTGTATTAGACGAACTACTAGGCTGAAAACAGCTTTTCAAACCAGACAGCAAAATGTAAATTATATTATATAGCCATTGCTTAACCAGTGGTCCTTCTAATTTTTTCCTTTCATGTGCGGAATAAATTTTGTTATGTGCATCAACATCAATAGAAACACATGCTGCTGGCTGCGGATGGCATTTGAGTTTCTGATGGGTAGCTGCTCAAAGGCTCAGCTTACAGGGAACACTGTGCCTAACTCTTTATATTGGACTCATGCTCCAATGTAGTAAATCCCAAAGCATGCAGTTGAGTCCCACCCTGTTTAGCAACAAAGAGGAAGCCGTGCTAGTCTATACACTATCAAAACAAAAAGCAGTCAAGTAGCACTTTAAAGACTAGCAAAATGGTTTATTAGGTGAGCTTTCGTGGGACAGACCCACTTCTTCAGACCATAGCCAGATCAGAACAGACTCAATATTTAAGGCACAGAGAACCAAAAACAGTAAGCAAGGAGGACAAATCAGAAAAAGATAATCAAGGTGAGCAAATCAGAGAGTGGAGGGGTGGAGGGGAAGGTCAAGAATTAGATTGAGCCAAGTATGCAGACAAGCCCCTATAGTGACTCATTAAGTTCTCATCACGATTTAAACCATAAAGGCTTCATATAAGAGTGTTTTTAAGACCTATTGACTTCAAGCAAGTTCTGAAGTCCTTTGCTGGATCAGAACTGTAGTACACAGTCAGACCCAACCTCACTGCTCTTGGCTTTGCTGGGGGTGTGTGCGTGGAGAGAGAAATCAGAATGTCCAAACACGATCCAAGAATAAATCCCAACCTAATGGATAAAATGCAGCGTGTGGACCAGATCTGATTTTTGGGGCCTGCTGCTTTTAACATGCTCTTTTGCTTGTGGAATTTCACTTCAATCCTTCATTTATTCCCACTACTACTTAGTCACTTTGTTTCCATGACTGGAACCCAAAAGTTTATAGATGAGTTTTCCAGTCATTGATCAAGAAAGCTTTAGGAAAGATTCAAGAATGCTTCAGAGCTTGGCAAAACTCAACACTCCTGTGTGATCCACCACATATTTCAGAGAGTGTCTGTCTGTCTGTTCAAGAACTCCTCCTAAAAGCTACGAGCTAGGATGCCCAAATTGGGTAGGCAGCTTCCTCTTGTCCTAACTTAAAGCAAAGTAAGTGTTTGGTTGCTCCAGCTAAATGCAATGGACCTAGAATGGGACTTCTTCCCATAAAGCCATACAGAAAAGAGACAATCACCAGATACATGAAAGGGGCTGGCAATGTGCCCCCCAGACCCCAGGTCTACCCCAGCCTGAGTCTCCCACCTCTGAGACACCTTTAGGAAGGGTAGCAGGAGTGGAGGACTGACACTACCTTCCCACCCCAAGTTTGAACAGGAACATTGCTGGCTGTTCCCCTTCGCCAGGGAGCCAGGGGAAAGTGTAGTTTTCTGCATTCCTCACTCTGGCTGGGGAGCACAGGAGGAAGATGTACCTGGACTTGGCCCAGCTGGGGGAACATGCACTCTTCTTCAGCTGTCTCTGATGGGGCTGCAGCGACCCTGGAGAGGCACTTTCACCTGGTCTCAAGCTGCAGTGGTGAGGTAGGGCTGGGGTAGTCCTCTCTCCACAGGCCAGCCTGCATACTGAACCCCACACTCCCTGCTCCACCCCAGAGCAACGATTTAAATGAATAAAAACAAGAATTGATGGAATTAAGGACTCCAGCAATGCCGTGATGGAATTTAGGACCCTGTCACATGATTTACTCCAAAGTTATCCTTGGAGAAGCCAGGTAGGAAGAGACCCTTCTGCTGAAGAGAAAATCCCATATGACTGACTGATGCTAAGTACCTTACAGGACGAGGCCCATGTTGCATTGAAGGCCCGGAGTATTTGTTAGTATTACAAAAGTTGTATTGTTTCTCTTGCCAGCTGTTTATCTGGCATGTCAGTGAGCTTCTGCAAATTGCTGAATTAAATTCAATTCAAGAAATGAACTGAGGCGGCAAAGTGGGTAAGGGAATAAGTGCTGACATGGAAGACTAAGAGGAAAATTCAAGAGGTACTCCTTTGCACCCATGGGGTTAACTCTTGAGAGGCAAGACCATAAGGAAATTATTACTGACCACCTGTTTTGATTTTGAACAAATCGCTTTCTGTTTTGGACCTCATGGGCCACGTCTACACTAGCCCCAAACTTTGAAATGGCCATGCAAATGGCCATTTTGAAGTTTACTATTGAAGCGCTGAAATACATATTCAGCAGCTCATTAGCATGCGGGTGGCTACAGCACTTCGAAATTGATGCAGCTCGCCGCCGCACGGCTCGTCCCAACGGGGCTCCTTTTTGAAAGGACCCCGCCTACTTCGAAGTCCCCTTATTCCCACCTGCTCACAGGAATAAGGGGACTTCGAAGTAGGTGGGGTCCTTTCGAAAAGGAGCCCCATTGGGATGAGCTGCGCAGCGGCGAGCCGCGTCAATTTCGAAGTGCCGCGGCCGCCCACATGCTAATGAGGCGCTGAATATGTATTTCAGCGCTTCATTAGTAAACGTCGAAATGGCCATTTATATGGCCATTTCGAAGTCTGGGGCTAGTGTAGACACGGCCATGGTTGTGATTGCAGGTAAGGGCAGAATAGTACCAGAAAGGAAAAAAATAATCAGAAATTTAGCTATGGGGTATATCCACACTGTCATCACAGCTGACAATTTCAACTTGCACAGCCATGCTTTAATCTAGCTAGTTTAAATACTGGCGCAGTGGAGCCATGGGAGCATGGGTTGTACAAGCCCACTCAGAACTATGGATAAATACTTGGTGGCTAGCCCATCTTTGCTGCTATTGATACCCAAGCTAGCCAGATTAAAGCTAGCTTGGATACATCTACGTGATCTGCAATTACACCTGATGGATGACTACAGCATGGACATACCCTTAGAATCCTGGTCTTTGGCAAATCTAATTGTTCATGGCAGGAAAGAGCTGTGAAGTTTTTATTTACAAATTTAGATGAGGTCTTATCACCGCAGCCATGGTGAAAAAAGAATTCTGTTACAAAGGAATGAAACCTCAAAGTCCACGTCCCAAAGCTCAAAAGTAGAATTTCTCATGCAGTAGTATACTGAAAAAAAAGGTGAGCTATTGCTGCTCGCACTCAGCAGGAACTGCAGTCACTCATAACTCGCTTTGCAGATGCATGCATGGAATTTGGCCTCACAATCAGCTTAAAGAAGACCCAGGTGATGAGCCAAAACGTGGGTAACGAGCCATCTATCAGGGTGCTAGACTACGAACTGGAAGTCGTCCATGAGTTCGTGTACCTAGGCTCGATGATCTCAGACAACTTGTCACTTGATAGCGAGATCAACAAGCGCATTGGAAAAGCCGCCAAAACATTTTCCAGGCTGACGAAGAGAGTATGGGCTAACAATAAGCTCACTGTACACACCAAGGTGTAGGTCTACACAGACTGTGTTTTGAGCACACTGCTGTACTCCAGCGAAACATGGACTTTGCGTTCAAAACAAGAGCAGCGGCTCAACACATTCCACATGCGCTGCCTTAGGCGCATACTCGGTATCTCATGGCAGGACAAGGTCCCCAGTAGCACAGTGCTTGAGAGGGCAGGCACTGCCTCCATGTTCACCCTTCTCAAACAGAGGCGTATGCGCTGGCTGGGCCATGTCTCACGCATGACGGATGGCCGAATACCGAAGGACCTCCTCTTCGGCGAACTGGCGTCTGGAAAGAGGCCAAAAGGGCGACCTAAATTGCGCTACAAGGACACTTGCAAGTGTGACCTCGGCACTCTCTCTATCAGTGCGAACACCTGGCATTCGCTCGCCTCAGACAGGCACGCCTGGAAACAGGGAGTGAAGGAAGCTCTTGCTATGCATGAAACTACCTTGGTGAAGGAAGCGGAAGACAGGAGAGCCCTCAGGAAGATCCGTGCCCGCGATACCAGAGCGACACCTGCCTACTGCTGCTTACAGTGCGGAAAGGACTGTCACTCCCGGATTGGATTGCACAGCCACAGAAGATGCTGCTCGAATCAGTCCAACTGGGGCGCAAACCCATGATCCCTCGGGATCGAAGGATGTCTACTAACTAACTACTATACTAAGACAGACTTCTAGTTCCAATGCTTGAACTAATTCATAAGCCAGTCAGAAGCATTACATAAAGAACATAAGAATGGACGGTCATACTGGGTTAGACCAAAGATCCATCCAACCCAGTGTCCTGTCTTCTGCTAGTGGCCAATGTCAAGTGCCCCAGAGGGAATGAACAGAACAGGTAATCATCAAGTGATTCATCCCGTTGACCATTCCCTGCTTCTGACAAACAGAGGCTAGGGACACCATCTCCGCCCATCCTGGCAAATTGCCATTGGTGGACATATCCTCTGTGAATTTATCTAGCTCATTTTTGACCTGTTATATAGTCTTGGACTTCACAACATTCTCCAGCAAGCAGTTCCACAGGTTGACTATGGATTGTGTGAAGTACTTTTTTTTTTGGTTCCTATTATTTTCATCTGGTGACCCCTAGTTTTTGTGTTATGCAAAGAAGTAAATAACTCTTTATTTGCTTTTTCCACACCAGTCATGATCTTATAGATCCCTGCCACATCCCCCCTTATTCTCTTTTCCAAGCTGAAAAGTCCCATTAAAAGTCTTATTAATTTCTCCTTATATGTCCACCCATTCCAAACCATCAGTCATTTCTGTTATCCTTTTCTGAACTTTTTCCCAATGCCAAAATACCTTTAATGAGATGAAGGGACTACGTCTGCAGGCAATACTCAAGATGTGGGTGTACCACGAATTTATACAGCGGCAATAAGATATTTCCTGTCTTACTCTCCATCCCATTCTTAAGGATTCCTTAATATTTTATTCTCTTTTTTTGACCACCACTGCACAATAAATGGCTATTTTCCGAGAACTATCCATAGCGACTCCAAGATCTCTTTCTTGAGTGTTAACAGCTAATTTAGTCCCCATCTTTGTATATGTATAGTTAGGATTATTCTTCCAGTATGCATGACTTTGTATATGTATAGTTAGGATTATTCTTCCAGTATGCATGACTTTGCATTTACCACCACCAACAGAATTCATCTGCCATTTTGTTGCTCAGTCACCTAGTTTTGAGAGAACCTGCTGAAGCCCTTCACCATTTGCTTTGTACTTAACTACTTTGTGCATCTTTGTGTGATCGGCAAATTTAGCCACTGCACTGTTTACTGCTTTCTTCGGACCATTTATTAATATGATGATCTGGTCTCAATACAGATGCCTGTGGGACAGCTCTCTCCATTCTGAAAACAGACCATTTATTTGTTTTCTAACCAGCTATCAGTCCATGAAAGGACCTTCCATTTTACCCAATGACAGCTTAATTTGATCACTTGGGAACTTGTCAAAGGCTTTCTGGAAATTTAATTACACTATATGCACTGGATCCCCCTTGTCCTCATGCTTGCTGACCCCCTCAGAGAATTTTAGTAATTTGGTGAGGCATGATTTCCCTTTCAAATATCATGCTGATTTTCTCCAACAAATTCTGCATCTGACAATTCTGTACTTTACTATAGTTTCAAACAAGTTGCCCGGTACTGAAGTTAGACTTGCAGCTCTGTAATTGCCAAGGTCACCTCTAAAGCCCCCTTTCAAAGTTGGCATCACATTAGCTATCCTCCAGTCATTTGGAACAGAAGATGATTTAAAGGATAGGTTACAAGCCACAGTTAGTAGTTCTGCAATCTCATATTTGGGATTTTTCAGAACTCTTGGGTGAATGCCATCTGGTCCTGGTGACTTATAACTGTGTAGTTGGTTTGTTTTTTTTTCCCACCAAACCTTCTCTAATGACACTTCAAACTGGGAAAACTCAAATTTGTCACCTAAAAAGAATGGCTCAGATTTGGGAATCTCCCTCACGTTCTCAGCCACAAAGATTGACGCAAAAAATTCATATAGTTTCTCTGCACTTACCTTATTGTCCTTGAGTGTTCCTTTAGCATTTTGAGCATTCAGTGACTCCAATGGCTATTTAGCTGGTTTTCTGCTTTTGATGTACTTTAAAAAATATTGCTATTATTTTCTGAATTTTTGGCTATCTGTTCTTCAAATTCCTATTTGGCCTTCCTCCTAACTACATTTTTATACTTCATTTGCCAGAGTTTATGGTCTTTTCCATTTTCCTCACCAGGATTTAACTTCTACTTTTTAAAACAATGCCTTTTTATAATAGAATCACAGAATTCTAGGGCTGGTAGAGACCTCAGGAAGTCATCAAGTCCAGCCCCCTGCCAAAGCAGGATCAACCCTAACTAACTCATCCCAGTCACGGCTTTGTCAAGCTGTGACTTAAAAACTTCTGTCTCTCACTCCTTCTTTACTTATTATTATTATTATTATTATTATGTAGCAATGAACATAGAATCATGCTGGGTTCTCTTCCTGTGCATCAGCACCTCTAAACACTCCATAGGCCCCATCTTGCCCTCAGTGGTGGTTTTGTGGAGCCCTCTTTAGTTTTCATGGAGTGAGACACCATGAGGAGACAAATATCTTATGTCTTTGAAACAATCAGTGCAGTCTAAGCTGAATCTACAGTATGAATTACAATTGTAAGGTTATAATATGGAAGGATTTCGGTACAGGGCAGAACTATGGGCACTCACCCTACATTTTCATACCTTAACATGATTTTATTTCTTTTCAGCTTAACCTTAATGCTGCATTTTATAGATTTATAACAACCAATATCCCTATGACAATTTTTACCATGTACTTTCAACTTTAATTTCATGTAAACATAGATTTTTTTTTTCCTGGGCATTTAGATTTCTGTGGTCTCCCGAAGCTTGAACCAAATCTCCTTGCACTAGGTGCTGTGTAACACATCATAAGATACAGCCTGTGCTCCCTAGAAGTTTACAGTCTAAACAAAAAAGACAGATAAGGTGGGAAAGGAAACAGAGGCACAAGGAGGTGAAATGGGTTGTCTGGAATTCCACTGCGGGTCACTGGAGGAGCAGTGACTAGCGCTCCAGATCAGCACACAACAGACCATGCTGCCTTCCTTGTATTTAGCAGCCAAAACACCTCTCTAAACGGTCATGATTACTTTTATGATCAGCATCTCCTGAAACAGATTCTGTTTTCGGAGCTGAAAGGAGGACAGAGGAGTTTTGGGGGCCAGAGGAAGTGATATTTTGGTGGCCGCGTGCTGAATCCACACATCAAAACGTGCAGCAGCGGTGTCAACACTCAGGAGAACCATGCCCAGGACCGTCCCCAGTGGAGAGCAGTAACCTGTGAGGGGGTGCCACAACTTGAGAGGTCCTCCCACAGCACAGATGAGGAGAGGTGGAGAAGAAGAAAAGAGCTGCAAAAACCACCCTGCACCCCTCCAACAGCTACCAACACCTGCCCCTTCTGTGATAAGACCTACGTCTCCAGAATCGGGCTGGTCAGCCACCAGCAGACTCACAAATAGGAGGGTGACATGAAGATGTCCCATTTGCTATCAAGTGACTGCTGGGAGAGAAGAAAGATTGTTTTTATAAAGAGAAACTTTTTAAACTCTGCTTTTGTAACCCAATAATTATAGTGAAGCCCTGAGGATCTTCAGCAACACAGAGTAACCACACACAGGAACATCTGCTTTCACCCACTTGGAGAACAGTTCTCCAGGCTTGAGTAAACTCCTCCCAGAGGAACACTCTCTGAGGTGCCCCCAACCAAGGGGCCAGCACAGTCCCTACTCACCATCTATAGGGCTGAGGTAATCATGAAGATGCGCCGTGCTGGCTGCTCCCCCACTCTGCATCAGGAGGTCCCCGTAAGGATTCGGATGGCTGGCCATCAGCGTCATCTGGTGATAGTAGTCAGCAGGGTTCGCTCCTGGAGGGGGAGGAGGTAAACCGAAGAGGCCTCTCTCTTTTAGATGCTCATGAGCCACTGCAGAGGCAGAGAGTGAGGAGACAAACACAGGGAAAATGTTCTCACTGTAAGTAAAACGGCAGCACTGACACGAGAGCCTGCTCCACAGCCCCCAAGCCCTCTCATTACAACTCAGTTTGGTGCTTTAATGACGTGTGTTTGGGTGTGTTTCTGTGGACAAAAGGGGCCTCTGCATTCCTCCATTTCCGCAAATTTATAAACAACCTCTCATTCCCCCTTCTAATAATCCTTCCACATGAAAACAAAATTCACTGCAGGGAGAGGGCTAGAAGGCCTGACCAGCTTACAGCAAAAACGCTGTCAGCATTAACTTCAGTGCCTATTAGCAAAGAAAAAGACAAGTAGAGTCCAGCTAATGACAGCAGCACCAGGAAGTAAAAGCTGAGATCTAATGCAGCGAGCTAGGTTTAGTGTCTGGCAGTGTAAAACCATTTTGGCTGCCAAAGCCAATTATGCTCATTTTCCTCCCACTGTAATTTTTCAACCCTGCCTCCCCACCAGCTCTCCATTAAATTATTTACCATAGCCTAAACAAAAAACAGCCCACAATGCCCCTTTTAAAATGCCATATAATGAAACTCGATATGCAATGTGGTGGGAAAAAAGTACCTGAGCCATAAAACCTCTCTGCTGTACGCTGAGAGTGTAGGTTTGGAATCTTAACGCTTACTTGCATGAGCGAAACCTAATTCACAGGAACAGAAGAGACACATTTTAAAGGTATGCGTGTGCCTGCATCTATCCAAGGTACTTACTTGCCTCCAGTTACTGCAGCATCTAAACCAGGGTTGGCCAACATGTGGTCCCTGGGCCAGAATCCAACCCAACAAGATTTTTATCTGGCTTGCAAAGCCCCATGGTAGCAGCAGCAGCAGCAGCGCCATTTTACCCAAGCCTGCCCCATGCTCACTTTAGCCTACTCAGGCTGGGGCAGGGGTCGGCAACCTGTGGTTCTGAAGCCGCATGAGGCTTTTTAAGGAGTCACTTGCGGCTCCTGGGCATGGCCACCATTGACTCCTGTTGTGGCTCCCCCTGCTGTGGCTTAAATAATGGAACTAAATTTAATTGGTTTAATGGCTGGTAAAGCAGTAGGAGGGATCTGGCCATTAAACCAATTGAATTTAGTTCCATTATTTCAGTGTAGCTGGGCAGGGAGCTGCCCATGCTGCAGGTGGGGGAAATAAGCAGGAGAACTGGAGGGACCATGACAGCAGAGTCTGCCCCTGCCAGAGCTGCACAGCCCCACTGAGAAGGAGGCAGGAGGGAGGAGGAGCAGGAGGAGGGAAACAGCAGCCATGGAGGAGCAGCAGTAGTGTGCATAGTGGGAGGAGCTTGTCGCCTGAGGAGGTTAACCCTGAGGAGCTGCGTCTACACGTGCACGCTACTTCGAAGTAGCGGCACCAACTTCGAAATAGCGCCCGTCGCGTCTACACGCGTCGGGCGCTATTTCGAAGTTAACTTCGACGTTAGGCGGCGAGACGTCGAAGTCGCTAACCTCATGAGGAGATAGGAATAGCGCCCTACTTCGACGTTCAACGTCGAAGTAGGGACTGTGTAGACGATCCGCATCCCGCAACGTCGAAATTGCCGGGTCCTCCATGGAGGCCATCAGCTGGGGGGTTGAGAGATGCTCTCTCTCCAGCCCCTGCGGGGCTCTATGGTCACCGTGGGCAGCAGCCCTTAGCCCAGGGCTTCTGGCTGCTTCTGCGGCAGCTGGGGATCTATGCTGCAGGCACAGGGTCTGCAACCAGTTGTCAGCTCTGTGTATCTTGTGTTGTTTAGTGCAACTGTGTCTGGGAGGGGCCCTTTAAGGGAGCGGCTGGCTGTTGAGTCCGCCCTGTGACCCTGTCTGCAGCTGTGCCTGGCATCCCTATTTCGATGTGTGCTACTTTGACGTGTAGACGTTCCCTCGCTGCGTCTATTTCGATGTTGGGCTGAGCAATGTCGAAGTTGAACATCGACGTTGCCGGCCCTGGAGGACGTGTAGACGTTATTCATCGAAATAGACTATTTCGATGTCGCAACATCGAAATAAGCTATTTCGATGTTGGCTGCACGTGTAGACGTAGCCAGGGTGTGGGGGCAGATGTGGGCGCTGAGGAAGGCAAAGCCTAGAGAAGGGGTGTGGGTTTGGGGTTAAGCCTAGGGATGAGTGGGGCAGGTTTGCAGATGGGGGGGGATAAAGCTTGGTGATGGGGGGGTAAATTTGGAGGTTGAGGTGGGTGAAACCTGGAGATGGTAACAACTTTCTAACTGGTACAAACAAACATGTGCTCTGTTTTTAAAATAGGGGTGACAAAATTACGGTTTGATGATATTTATTAAGGACCGTCTCAGATTCATGTGCATTGCAGTTCTTGAAGGATTGATTTTTTAACTGTATTTGAAAAAAAAAAGTCTCTTCTTGCTATTTTGGTTGCAGACCCCTACCTTAAAATAATAAAATATCAATTTATGCTGCATTTTTCTGCTTTGAATGATAATGCTATTTTGTGTTCTTCACCCTCGGAACATGTAAAAAAATTGCCACATGGCCCTCAATGCAAAAATTTGGTCACCCCAATCTAAACACTTCACAGTCTTTTGATGGATATATCTTCATCTCATTGATGTGAGGTAGTAAAGGGGTATCTTTTTTTTTTTTTTATACATACAGGGAACTGAGGCACAAAAAAACTCGGGTATGTCTACACAGCAGCCTTATTCTGCAATAAGCTATTCCACTATAGCTATTCCAAATTAGCTTACTTTGAAATAATGCTGCTACACACAAAAATGCATTGCAGAATAGCACTTAGCTCTGTCTTTCAAAATACAGCCTCTGCCCACACAGGGCCTATTTTGAAATAGAGCCACTGGATGCACTATGGCTTATTTCGAAGTAGGCGCTATACCTTAACTTAACAGCACCTATTTCAAAATACCAATTTCTAATGAGGTGCTATTCCTCATAGAATGAGGTTCACCAATTTCGAAATAAGGCTAAGTAGCGTTTGTGTTGTGGAGATGCTACGATAGCTGTTATTTCGAAATAACTGTGCTGTGTAGACCTACCCTAAATGTCTTCCCCAGGGTCACTGGCTCATCCTTCCTCTCTATGTAGATGGGTACAACAGCTAAATTTGCACACTTGGTATTGATTTCTTATGGAGATTTACTGTACTGATTTTGGAAGAAAGAGAAAGAGACAGACAGACTCTGGGCTCCATATCTATGCCTCTGTTTCAAGGTTTTCTAAAATTCTTCACTGAAGAGCCTCCAGTTCTGCATTTCCCCCTCTCTCCTACCTCATATACACAGCATTTAACATCATCAAACACTTCATAAACTTGTGTGATGCCTCAGCTCAGTAAGATGGTGAAAGTAGAAAGTATACTGAATACAGCCTGAGGCTTAGCTGGATCTGGGTTATTTGCAGTCTAGTCTCTGTATACCACATCCCATTGTTGAGGACTATTCTGATGAGATTATTTGAGGGGAGCAGAAATAATAGCGAAAGAAGGGTCAGGTGGCCTCTTCCCCTTACATTAGGAACTGGGAAGTAGCCTTTAAGTAGTTATTTTGTCTCTTAGGGAGCCCTGCCTGCTGTCTTCTGTTGTAGAAGCAACAAGAACCCAACTGAGCAGCAACATATATCTGTAGCGAGGCCTTATGTGTTTGTATATAGTTAATAAACGTGGTTATTTGGAACCCAACTGCGGCCACGATGTTTCCTTATATTCTTAGTGTTGTACAAAGAGCAAAGACACAACAAACACTTTGCACAGCTGCAGCCTGGCCACAGGGCTATGGGGGTCTCTGTGGGGACCGACTGCCAGAAAAGCTCAGAAGAGCAGAGACTGGAGTAAAAGGGTACATAATTTTAAGCAAAATATTTATAATAGAGCCCAACAGAAACAGCTATTCTCACGCTCTGGTTTGTCAATGCAATGATGCAAAACAAATGTGTCGTTACAGACGAGGGAAAAAACAACAGTTCCCCACTACAGAGAACAGCTGTAGATGCTTTGCAGCTGGAGATCCTTGGGGGATAGTGAATTTAGTGCTGGTAAAAAGTGCCAGTGCTACAAAACAGCTACAGCACAAGTAGCAGCAAAGCAAACTCCTGAAGCAAGGAATGGCCACATGCTTCAACCGTGTGACCCCTTCTAGGTAAAAGCATTGCCAGGCATGTTCAACTTCTGCCCTCTCTGTGGAGAATGCCAATACGGATGCCAGCCACACCAAAGCTGCGTCTACACGTGCACGCTACTTCGAAGTAGCGGCAGTAACTTCGAAATAGCGCCCGTCACGTCTACACGTGTTGGGCGCTATTTCGAAGTTGAAATCGACGTTAGGCGGCGAGACGTCGAAGTCGCTAACCCCATGAGGGGATGGGAATAGCGCCCTACTTCGACGTTCAACATCGAAGTAGGGACGTGTAGACGATCCGCGTCCCGCAACATCGAAATAGCGGGGTCCTCCATGGCGGCCATCAGCTGGGGGGTTGAGAGATACTCTCTCTCCAGCCCTTGCGGGGCTCTGTGGTCACCGTGGGCAGCAGCCCTTAGCCCAGGGCTTCTGGCTGCTGCTGCTGCAGCTGGGGGTCCGTGCTGCATATACAGGGTCTGCAACTAGTTGTTGGCTCTGTGTATCTTGCACTGTTTAATGAAAGTGTGTCTGGGAGGGGCCCTTTAAGGGAGCGACTTGCTGTTGAGTCCGCCCCGTGACCCTGTCTGCAGCTGTGCCTGGCTCCCTTATTTCGATGTGTGCTACTTTGGCGTGTAGACGTTCCCTCGCTGTGCCTATTTCGATGTTGGGCTGAGCAACGTCGAAGCTGAACATCGACGTTGCCAGCCCTGGAGGACGTGTAGACGTTATTCATCGAAATAGCCTATTTCGATGTCGCAACATCGAAATAAGCTATTTCGAAGTTGGGTGCACGTGTAGACGTAGCCCAACTGTGTTGTCAGTGGGGGAAGGGAAGGGAGATAAGATAGAACATATTTCAAACAGCTGATCTAAGAACTGCACAACTCATTTCATGTCAGCCACTTAACAGCTTGCTGTGCAGCTACAGCTTTAAACACTCACACCGAGTGTAAGGAGAACAACGTGCTTACCATCAGCAGGGCTAAGGGCTCTGGCAGCAGAGATCATGGAGAGAGTGGGACTGCTGTGCACAGAGCGGAGGTAATGTTCCATATGAGGGTTCATGTACGGGTGAGGGGGGTTGAAAGGCGATTCACCAGGTCCTGCTGGGTGAGGAGAAAGGCGAATAAGGGAGATGTCTGAGATAACAGGGCTGCCACTGAGGGTTGGAGGCCTGTGAAGGAAACAGAAAAACATACTGTAGATTAGCCTTCAATTTCATTAATCCCTCTTCGTGCTTTTTTTCCTTTTTCTTTAAGCCATAGCACGATTGCAGAACGGGACTTCTGGGTTCTGTTCCCAGCTCTGACTTGCTCTGTGAACTTAGGAAATTTTTCTGCTCCTCCGTTTGTCCTCCTGTTAAATAGATACTCGATGAGTGTATATGGATCACCGCCATCTGTTAGAAAAGAGCAGTTTTGATTTTCTCCATATCTAGGTTAGGAGTCAGCAACTCCAGGCATGCATACTAAGAATGGGTTTCATCAGCACATAGGGCGGGAGCTCAGCCCCGCCCCTCCTCCCCATTGCAGTTGGGAGCTTGCTCAAAGCCATCCTGCCTGTGGATTAACAAAAGACCAGCTAATGCTACTAACTACCACCTATATGGTAGAGCTCTGCATCTTAATTTACTTATCTACTGTTGTAAATAGGACTATTAGTGACTGTAAAAAGTATCACCTGCACTCACACAGTACATAGAGGTCAAAAGCTCAAATTTCAGCACTTTGCCTGAGAAAGGTTGCTGACCCATGGTCTAGGTTTTCTACTGCTAATCGCCATTGAAGAATGTTCTGTATCACAACTAGTTTTCGAGCAAAACGTTCAGGGATAAATTATTGGGAAATTCACTGGGGCCGCAGTATGTGGCACCATGACATATGTGACATCCTAGCTGGACACAAGTTTGCTATAATACTGACCTCGCATGGATATTGTGAAGATGGTTTTAAAATTTTTCATCACATGCCCTGAGATCTTCAGGGAACAGGTGTGATGAAAGTGCAAGGCAGTAGAATTATTCTTTACAAGGTTTTGTTCCTCTGACTACGAACTTCAGAGAGAAAAGATAACATGTCCATTGCTGCTTCCCTGCGTGAAGGTACCTCCTTTGTTCTCTTCTAAACCTGCTCATAGTGAGACCAGGGACTTGTCAAACATAAGAAAAGAGACAGAGACTTTGTCAGAAGGTAATCAGAAGAGGTGTATGTTTGCCATCAAGTCAGGCGGAATTTCTGTGCTCAGAGGTTGGACCAAATTGCTAAAGTCAATAGAAGTAGTGCAGCTAAGTTTCTGGAACAGGAGTGGGACAAGAAAGGGAAAGCTAAGCTACAGGCACTCTCCACTTTTATGGTTATGAAGGTGAGCCGCAGGATGAGCTGCAGTTCTTGGTCTGTTAAGGGCAGGTCTTGAACTCCTATTTGTTCTTTGAAAATTCTTTCTTCTGCCCATTTCAGACAGCAAACTGTACCTTCAAGGGGTCAGTAGCTGCTGCCGTTGCAATGTCTAGAAACAAAAGAAGTTTTGGAGGGAGGATAGTCAAGTGATTAGAGCAGGGAAGGCGGAGCCAGAATTCCTGCATTCTATCCCATGCCCTGCCACTGAATTAAATAACCCCAGGCATACCACTTAGCTGGCCCCCTGACTAATAACTTCTCCTGCAGAAGTTAACCAAAACTTTTTCAAACCACATTGGAAAGTTTAAGTTTTTCAGGAGAAACATTATCGTCAGGACAGATTTTTTTCAGGTGTATTCCAGTTCTAGAATCCTTAGTGCTAAATCCTTCAGTCCCTGATTAGACAAAGTCCCCATCCAAGTGAGAGTTTGACCTGAAAAACGATTCTGCAAATGCTGCAAGTTTAGGTATCTGGACATGCCTACACTATGGAAAAAAAAATCAGACGTGTATTTCAAACCCGCAATGGCTCCATCAATTGTAGCAAAGGGCAAAGATGGTGTGTACTGAGGACTTGGGTGTTTATTCCATTGTATCTTCTACCCTTACTAATAACCCAATGACAATAATGCATGTGCAGGCTATCATACAGCCTTTATCCTTCCTATCACTTGGGTATAAATACTGGCTCTGAATTATCCAGCCTACACTCAGCCCTTGTGTTCAGCCCCTTCATAAACCAGCAAAGGAAGTCCCACCAAAACAAGCCTCTGGCACCAGGAAAGGAAACTGGAGGTATCCGTTATTTTAGCATGTGATTACGGTACCACAGGTGTGTGTAGTGCTAGATGCAAAGAATACAAACACAATCCCTGTAGTGAATAGGGGCATATAGGGAGAGATGACAATAGACAAATAGAAAAGGGAGGTTCTACACCACATTAGATCCCTTTTAAATTAGTTAGCTCAAATCAGGGTTGGCCAGGAAAGGTGGGTCATTGTCAGGGTAGCAGAGCATGCCTAATGATGGGTTCTGATGATGTGATGTATAAGATAAAAGACTTGGCAGCATGAAAGAAGCTGCTGGTGGGTAAAGGGTACAAAGGTGTAGTGGAAGGACGCAAAATTAACAAGATAAAGCACCCAAGAACTGGCACTGGTAGCACATTGTATAAAGGATTCAACTTAAGTCTATTTCAGTGTCCCCGTTATGGTGTGTGTGCAAATACCTGTCTCTTTGCACATACATGCAACCACAGGCATGAAGCTCTCTGAGTCATGAAGACTTGTCACCTGAACCCCAAGACACAGACTTCACCCTCTAGCTGCAACAATTCAGGTGACTTTTTATTTATAAAAACAAGAAGTCCTGTGGCACCTTATGGACTAACATTTGCATCTGACAAAGTGGGTCTTTGCCCACGAAAGCTTATGCTCCAAAAAATCTGTTAGTCTATAAGGTGCCACAGGACTTCTTGTTGTTTTTGCAGATACAGACCAGCATGGCTACCCCCAATACTTTTTATTTATAATAGAGTGTCAACAAAACTGCACAAAATTGTAACACAAACTTTACAGCCTTACTCAGCAATTTAAGAGGGTACTTGCTTACTCTTTTGCATGTTTCTCTTTCTCTTTCTGATAAATTCGAAAATCTTGCAAGTTTTGAACACTTTCTGATGATGTACAAATACATTAATATGTTTTAAATAAATAAACAGATTGTTCTGAATAGTCTCCTGCAATGATAAAGTCTGCCACTCACCAGTGTAAAATGCAAGGCAGCAAAAACCTATAATTTATGAGGTATATTCAGTATCCAACACACACACACATACACGTTTATTGGAATCACTCCTGATTTTCATTGCAACAAGTGAAAACAGAGTCAAGCACATTACATTTTATAGTCCTGAAAGACAAACTTATGATCACACAGTGATTTCAATCTCACAATCTCCCCACCTGTGTTACTATGTCATTCTGTCACCAAAATTATGTAAGCAACTGAGTCACTTTCCAAAGCTGCCTTGTTCCACACTGTGTTCCCTATGTATGGTGGCTGGCTAACATCCTCTGTATTTCAGCCATGACATCATCTACAAGAGCAGCATGCCTGCAAGGCTCAGCCAAGCTTGAGCTAAGATTTGTGCAACAGTTGAGGTTGCTGCTAGTAAGTCAACTGTGTATGAAATCTACCAATTTATCTGGGGAGGAAGGAGGCAAAGGGAGGAGAAGAGAAATGAATCAAAGTCTCTGCTCCAGATTTAGTTTCACATCACTTCTACCAATCTCCACCACCTCATCTGGAAAAAATGAATGGGGTTTTTGAAAAAAGTGATGTCATTAAGAAAACATCTGACTAATTTTTCTTCTGATGAAGACTTAATACAAGCAAGGGGGAATGTAAATTAAAAGCAGCTCCAATTTACCCCAGCCCATGAAGCCTGTCTTTATATATAAGCCATGAAAGGAGTATTTTTACATATACAATAAGTTCTCTCTTTCATCAATACTCAGAGATTCTCCCAATGGGGTTGTGAACTTCTTTGATCCAGGCTTGAAACTATGTATTACCAGGTTTATGAGTCTTCTGAGGCTACGGTGATCAAACTGTGAGGCTGACATCTAAAATTCATTTAATAATATGCAGGGCTCAGGATTAATCTTCTCCATGCTAAATCATGTGGAAGATTCTGAGTCCCTCAGAAGAGGAAAAACTCAATCCTGACCAAAAGGTAAAGCTGGAGAAAAAGAATCAAGATTTCAACGAAAATGCTCGCAAATGGGAATGAAGCTGGAATCAGCTGTGAGTGCAGTGGACTGGATTCAATGGCCTCTGAAGGTCCCTTCCAGTTCTGTGAGACAGGTGGAGCATGAGGCTGGCGGATGGCTAAAGAATTGGAATCAAACTCAGAGGCTCAACTGAAATGGATTCAGTTTTTAGTTCTTCTACTAATTCCCTCGATGACCTTGGGCAAGTTACTTAGCTTCTCTATGTCTCGGTTTCTTCTTTGCAAGGCTCCAGTCGACACTGCAAGTTTCTTTTCGCAGCATGCAGAATGTGTGCTGGAAGAGGCCCCAGGCACACACGTAAGTAGCAGTGCAGACAGTGATTCCTGGCTTAGGTAAGAACATAAGAACAGCCATAAAGGGTCAGACCATAGGTCCATCAAGTCCAGTACCCTGTCTTCCAACAGTGGCCAGTGCCAGGTGCCCCAGAGAGAATGAACAGAACAGGTAATCATCAAGTGATCAATTCCCTGTCACCCATTTCCAGCCTCTGGCAAACAGAGACTAGGAACACCCTCCATGACCATCCTGGCTAATAGCCATCAACAGACCTATCCTCATGAATTTATCTAGCTGTGCTATAGTCTTGGCTTTCACAACATCTTCTGGCAAGGAGTTCCACAGGTTAACCGTGCATTGTGTGAAAAATATTGCTTGTTTGTTTTAAACCTGCTGCCTGTTGATTTTCACTTGGTGAGCCCTAGTTCTTGTGTTGTGAGGAGTAAATAACATTTCCTTATTTACTTTCTCCACACCAGTCATGATTTTATATACCTCTATCATATCCCCCTTAGTAAGTTTTTTTTCCCCCAAGCTAAAACGGGGAGTAAAGTTTAGACATCCTTGAATGGAGTGGGTAGATACCTGGGTACACACCCCACACAACTCTCTTCGTGTCCAAATGCTATAAAATATAATGGGAGTGAGGTGCCTGTTTGCCAGAGGTGCCTTTCAAAATTCCAATTTGTGCCATTAGGAGTCAATTCTTATGCAGTGATTTACCTCTTCCAAGAGGCACAGAAGAGTCCCCCAATTTACCCTCTCAATAGCTCTGTGAAGCAGAAAAGGTTACCTTCTCCCTCTTTCCCTTTTTTATTTTAACAGGCATAGAAACTGAGGTGGGGAAAGTCCACTGATTTGCCTATGGCCACACACTGAGGGTATGTCAATACTTACCAGAAGATTGACTCCTTCAGGGTCAATCTTCCAGGGTTTGATTTAGTGCACCTAGTGGGTACATGCTAAATCAAATCAACAGGGCTCTACACTTGGCCTTGATACTCCTCATTGTTGCAAGAGGTAAGGGAGGTTAATGGGAGAATTTCTTCCATCTGCATGGAGAGCCAGAAAAAAAAAATCGCTCTTTGATACATCGATTCCAGCTACGCAATTGTCATAGCTGGAATTGCATATCTGAGATTGATTTTTCAGTATAGTGTAGACCCGGCCTGAGCTGGTGGCAGAGCTGATGTTGTAGAACTTTCAAGCTACCAGACCCCTAATTCACACTTCTCTTCAAATGAGCTGTCTACAAATTATTGTTGACAGCTATGGAGGAAGCATCTTAAAAAAAATGCACGGGGCAGCATTGGGGTTACTAAATATTTTCTCCTTGCTCCAACAATCAGCTATCTATGAAAGGAAACTCTTAGGCATCTACAGACACGGATAGGAAGCAGTGAACATTTCTTGCATTCATGGACAGTGATTTTAGAGTCCCTAAGGAATATCTGCGATCAGGACTCAGGATCAAGGTGGGGAAGTTTCCTGTATGAATTGATGGCATCAGCAAAAGTGCCTCGTGGAACATTATTTGCAGCCTTAGATTACTTCCACAGCTGTCAATAGTTCTCTTCACTGGTGCATTGTTCTCACCTACTTGTCAGCACTGAAATCCACCCTGCTGCTTCAGGGTCTGAAGTATATTCCTCCACAGATGTGGGGAGGCGGAGGCAGCTCAGCAGTTGGCGTATGACAGTACCATAGGAACAGCACTAGCAGCAAGAAGATCTATTAACAGTTGACACTTGACACACAGAATCAGTGTGAAACTAGGAATTTTTGGCAGTTTCCTAGGGGCTTAGTAACTCCCCAATTGTCTTTGCATCAAGGGAAAAGAAATCTGCTTAATCTTCTTACCACCTGTGCCACCCTCGTGCAGCAAAAGAAAATCAGGATAAATAAATCTGTCAAAATCAGTGTCAACCCATCTGAAATATGCAGACAACCTAAAAGCAGAGGAATGGAATAAACAGGTTGTAGTCAGTAAGAGCCATATTTGGACAGTGGCCTCAGGCTAAGTGGCAGCACGGCGTCTCTTCTCTGGCACCACCACCAAGTGACAAGCCTCTCAGCAGGACACAAAGGCTATGTCTACACTACAGCAATCTGTCAACAGAATAGTAACAGAGGTAGCTGTGTTAGTCTGTATTCTAACAAAACAAACAAGTAGTCGTGTAGCACCTTAAAGACTAACAAAATAATTTATTAGCTGATGAGCTTTTGTGGGCCGGACCCACTTCTTCAGGAGCTATATGACTACTTGTTTGTTCTGTCAACAGAAGTTACCGTCAGAAGATATGTTGTGGCAAAACTTCAGTTGACAGATGGCAGCCAGATTGCTTAGCGGATCAAAAGAGCGATTCACTCTAATCGACAGAGTGGCCGGACTGCCCACAGCTCTCTCAACAAAACAGCCAATCGGAAGCATAGCAGACAAGGTTGCCTGGTGACCTGGAAGCCCTGTCTGTCAGAGGGCCTGCTGGAGCTTCCACACAGATTTTTGGCGACAGATTTTGTTGAGAAAGGCGTTCTGTCTCGTGGGGGAGAGGCAGAAGGCTGTCAACAAAAATGCCAAGTTATGTTGATTTGCTGTCGGTAGAAAGCATTTTTAATATGGATGCTCCCCGAGTTTGGTCAACAGAACTCTCTAGTGTAGACAGACTTGAGTTAGCTCTGGCTAAGCCAGCGTATTATAAATAATAGCGTGGCTATTGCAATTCAGGCAGCAACTCGGCTCTGTTAAGTCCAAAGCAGACTGTAAAGAATTACAAAGGGATCTCAGAAAACTGGGTGATTGGGCCACAAGAAAGGCAGAAGTTCAGTGTTGATCAATGTAAAGTAATACACCAAGCATACATACCAAATGATGGGGTGTAAAGGAGTTGCCATCACACAAGCAAAAGATCTTAGAAACATTGTGGATAAATGTCTGAAAAAAGCCAGTCAATGTTCAACAGCAGTCAAAAAGTTAACAGATTGATAGAACTATTAGAAAAGAGATAAATCATAAATCAGAAAATATAACACTATTGTATGAAGCCATGATATGTCCATACATCTTGAATATTACGTGTAGCTCCATTTGCCCCATCTCAAATGAAAAAAGTAAAGCAAAGGGCAACAAAAATTCTTAGGAGCATGGAACAGCTTCCATATGAGGAGAGATTAAAGGGACTAGGGCTGTTCATCTTAGTAATTAAGGCAGGGTATGATAGAGGCCTAGAACATCCAAAATGGTATAGAGAAACATAAACACAAGAAGCAGAATCACTCAAAATTAGCAGATAGCAGGTTTAAAACCAAACACAAAGTACTTTTTCACACAATGCATGGTGAACCTGTGGAACTTGTTGCCATGGGATGTTGTGAAAATCAAAAGTGTAACTGTTCAAAAAAGCATTAGGCAAGCTCATGGTGGATAGGACCGTCAATGGCTTTTAGACAAAATAATCAGGGACACCACCTTTTGGCCTGGGTGTCCCTAAACCTCCAACTGCCCGAAAGGGGATGGATCACATAATAACGGCCCCATTCAATTTACTTCCTCTGGAGCACTGGGCACTAGCCACTGCTGCAACACAGGATCCTGGGCTAAACGGACCATTGGTCTGATGCAGTATGGCCAGTCATGCCACCAAAATATTTCCTTCAAAATGCTCCCTAAGTCCTGTGTATTTCAATGAAGTGGACACATCCCTATTTATGTCTCTTAGAGCTTGACAAGTACATGTTCTTTACACCACTGCTCACAAAGTATATGTACAATGCTATGCACCTGGGCCTGTGACAGACAATGCCTTTTGTCCTTATGTCCTTTTGTGCTGGAATGGTATCCTCACTGATTAGCTCTGTGGGTAGCATTATTTGTTGGAAATGAATTCTCATTGGCAAGAGGGCATCTGAGGCCACCAGGAATTTGGAGGAGGACCAGCAGTTCTCAGGCATTTTACTTTGTAAACAAGGGCAGCAAAAATAGTGTGGTTTTCATTTTAATTATTTTTTAAAAAATAAATTGGCAGAACAGATGCTTGGACAGCAGCACAACTTCAATAAGAGTTGTTTATGCCATGGACTCTGAGTAGAGTCATTTCCCACCCTGCCCTTTCTTGCATGAAATCAGCTGGGTATTCCTGGAAGCTGACTCTAAGAAATCCAACACCAACAGAGCCTCTCTAAAAGGACCTCTCTGCCAGCACTGCCTTTTGTCTGCCCACACAGGAGTAGCCTGTAGTGATGAGTTAGGGTTGGACTCGGAGCTGATATGGAATACCTTCTGTGCTCCAACACGGGTCTAAGAGTATGAAAACGGGGAGAGGGATACCACTCTGAAGATATCTTGAGACCTTCTTTCCCAGCCATAGCATCATAATTTAGGAATTCCTTCAGTTTATAAGGGATATTTAGGAATATATAAGGAAACTGATCCTTCTCATTTTGAGCAGCTGATAACTCCCCCCACAAGATTGGATGCGATGGACAACGTTGTTTTCTCTCCTCACAAACACAGTCCACCTGCTTGTCCTATTCCAGATGCCAGGTAATAAGAAGAAATCTGGATTCACACTGATTTAATTAAAGAACTTGCATTTCTGTGAAATAATGGGAGCAGGTTAAATAAAAGCCACTGTCAGGTGGACAATTAACCAATGCCAAAGTCCCATGACTAGTTTAAATTAATACTTATGTGCCAAAAACATTCATTTCGATGAAGACAAAGCAGGGAATACTTTCCAGGTGCTTACAGGGATAAAGACACTTGCAAATGATTGCCTTACAAGGTAGCAGAACCTCACTTTTTCTACAGAAACATGGCTACAGATAAGCTGGTAAGAAACAAACTACGTAACTATTGCATTTTTGTTACATTAAAAAATTGTTTTCCTAAAATATTCATCTTTGGCCTGATTTTCAGAAGTCCACAGATCCACACAAAATCAGCAGACAACGAGTGTGCCTCAAACCACGTCTCAACTTGCAAATGCTGAAATGTGAGCCATAATGTTTGACAAAGACCCTAAATGAGGAATGCCAACAAATGATTCCCTCCAGAAACAAACTGCTGTGAGATTCATTCCTTCAGTGTAACTAACTCTTGATAGAATGTGAACTTTATGATTCTTTATTTCTGATGTGAAACCATTTTCAAGAGCCAAAGAGAGCAGATGCCATGTTTCTGCGGTAATTTTGGGACTGCTAGGAGAGACATCCTTCAAAATAAGGGATGCTGAGCAGTTAGATCTGGATCATGAGTAATTCATACCAAATTCAGGTGGGATTTGAACATTTATGGAGATTTATTTTATTTTTAACCTTTAAAAGCAGCTGACATGCAACTTGATATCTGCAGAGAATGAGTGAGTGATAGTTGTCTTGGGGCCTTCACCCACTCCCATTGACTTTAATAGGAGCTGAATCAGTCTGTCAATGGGGTGACTTGTAGTCCTTCAAACTTCACATGTAACGCGCTGGAAATTATCATATAGAGTGTCCTGATGTTTGAATGTATGGCTCCCAGTTTTAGAACACCTAGCACAGTTGGAGGCTAGCAACTCATAGCCTTGATGAAGCCCAGTATGAATACATGGGTTTTAATTCCCAACTCTACCACTGACCTGCTATGTGACTCTGGCAAGTCACTTTATCTATCTATGTTTCTCTTTTCCCATGTGTAAAACAGAAATAGTGATGCCTCTTTGGCAAAGTGCTTTGAAATCAACAGATGAAGACGATTATATAAGTAGCAAAGTACTATTGCTGAATGCGCAACTCATTTTACTACTTATAAGAGACAGTTGTGGGAGTTAAACAGCAGAGCTGGGTGAAAATGGTGAAAGCCTTGCTGCAAGTTTCACAGACAGAATTTCACCTTTTGGGTTTATCGCCACTCCTGCGAAATGCCGAGTTCGTGCATGGGAAAACATGCATACACGGAGGGAATGTTTGACAGTGAAGGTAATTTCCCATTGGAACAGCTTACCATGGGAAGTATAAATTCAACACTATTTGCAGTCTTTTAATCAAAATTGGAACTCTTCCTCTAAGATATGATCTATTTCAACCAAGTTGCTGATCTCAAGTCTCAAGGAAAAATAATTCCTACCACTGTAGAAATCACTGTGTGGAATTTCATAGCCATAGTCACAGATGTCAGACTAGATGATCAGAGTGGTTCTTTTTGGCCTTAAAACTTATATACCTTAGAATCTAAACCTCTCAGAGAGCATTGGGGTTATGGTATTAAATGAGGACTGAGCTGAATTTAGATCTCAGACCTTGGTCAAGTCACTTGGGAACAGATTTTTCAGAGGTATTTAGTAGCCTAGCTGCTATCAATTTCAATGAGAGAGTCAGACCTTGAGGCATTTTTGGAAAAAAAAAATCACACTAGGTGCCTATTGGCATTTTTTGGCACCTAAATAACTTTCTGGTCCTTAAAGCATAATCATGCACTGCTGGGTCAGTGGACGGTTAGTCAATAATATCAAAGGAATCAGGAGCAAGCTCTTAGTGTCTCTGCTTCAGTTTCTCATTTATAATACAGAAACGGTAATACTTCCTTTCTCCCATGTCTGTCTTGCCACTTTACACCTCTGATCCTAGATATGCTTAAATTTCCGTGCTGTGAGTATTCCCACTGAAGTCAATGCCGTCATTCGTAAAATATTTACTTCAAGACATTGTGCAGTTCTTTGTAGGATTGGAGCCTTTGTACTGTAAAGTCTTCAGAGCACACTCATTTTTGTATAGTAATTTGCACTCAGCAGAAATGATAAAAATAGCAACAATAAAATTTCACGTTTCATTGACCCCCAAACAAAGAAAAATCTAAGGTTGTTAACAAGCAAAGCTGCTCTCCATTGCACAACAGACAAATAAGACATCAAAGACAAGAACGGGAGTTGATATGGGACCTTCAAACCCAAATCAAAATTAGCATGTTAAAGAGCGATCTTGAAATCAAGCTTAATAGTGGTGATTTTTAAAAAATTTGTTTTATACTTCATCAGCCACACAGCTCACTGTGCAGTCTTATGTGATGAAAACATATCAAAGGAAGTAAACATCCTGTTTCAGCTCCACAGATTCTTTTTACCTAATTATCTTACTTAGACCTTTCAAATTAAATTCTGCACTCCCCACCTTTTCATACAAGTTTTCCCTCAATAACAAGGGGTGAAACAAAATCAGCATTATGTCTCATTTTATTGGTCAGAGGCTCAGATGGTACAGCTCTGAGTTGTGGGCAGTGTCACAGAAGCTGCCTTTCCTGAAGCCCTCAGTGACATTCAAGACGACCCTTTGGTGCTTTAATCTCTAGAAGCTGTTAGGGACCATGAACTTGAGCTAGATGAAACACTCCCGGTAATGGAAGATCTGTATACAGTGTGTCTTCAGTACTGGGTCAGAAGGTAGTCAAAATGCTTGCTGCACCATTAGAAGTCTAGATTTGATCTCACTGTTCTTTCAAGAGCTGGCCTTGAAAAATGAAAACAATCCTGTGTTGTATAAATAACACAGATACTGAGGATGCCCATCACTTACCGGCAAGAGAGACCACTCTTAAAACCCAGTGATTTTGGCATGTCCCATACCAATTCCCCTTTTGCAGAGGAAAAAACAAAACAACAGTGAAAAAACTTTATATCTTTTGTTCAGGCCACAAGGACGTGAAGGGTGCATACGTGGGCCGGACAGGCACTGCTAGCAAATATCTCCATAGGACGCACGCTTACCAGAAGTGGAACACACGTTGGGATTCTTCTTGAAGAAAAAAGGTTACACCACAGAGCCATAGCAAAATCACAGGTTGGAATATGCTATAAATGGAGGGATGCATGAAAAATGGATGCTGGTTCCGGGACAGTGACTACTAATGCTCCCTCTGCTATTGAAATGGCCCATTTCCCATAACCTGAATCCCTAAATCCCTAAACTAACAGACACCAGAGGAGAGAAAGCCTGTATCTCAGCTTGCCATGAGAAATGTGATTGTCTTATTTGTCTCTAGAATGCTAGGGCAAAACCCTTGGACTTGGACTCCCAAGAAGTGGTGATACCTCTTCTAAGCAATATCACACAGTTGCAAACACACGACGAAACCACGGAATCATGATTAATGACTGCGGGGGAGGCGAAAGAGCCAAAATGGAAATATAAAATCTTTATGTGCACACAAAAATACCCAGTGTATGTATATGTTAGTGCTATAGGCCAGTGGGTCCCAACCTTTTCACTAGTGAGGAACCCCCAATAGCTCCCCCAAAACTATTTGTGGACCCCAATCAAAGCCAATTCTAGTCACCGTGTACACTTCATTAAATAAAAAAGGTAACCAATAATTAACATTTAGACTTTCCACTTGCAGATACATCACTCTGCTCATCAGTCTCCCTTCTCTTCAGCAAGCCTTATTTCCTCTACTGATCCATATTGAATGAAGGGTTCATGTCCGGATGCCTTTAACTGTCATGATTGTTTTGTCACACAAAGTCGCCACAAGGTAGATTTTCAGGCAGCAATTAACAACATGATTGGAAGAGATTTAATTTAAAAATAATTGCAACTTTGCAATTTAAAACTAATTTTTATGATCATTTTTATTTATTTATTTATTTATTTATTTTTATGGACTCCCTGCAATACTTTCAGGGACCCCCAGTGATCTGCAGACCCATAGTTGGAAACCACTGCTATTGGCAAATATTTAAGTACACATATGCACACTTCGGTAGTTTGTGATTTTAAATATTATAGATGCATATGTCAAGACTGTAAGCTCATGTGGCCAAGGACTGTCATTTTATTATGTATATAAAATTCTGTTGCACAATGGGGCCACAACATGTGACTGGGGGCTCTAGTTCCTACTGCAAAATAGGAAACACCACAAATTGTTCCTATTTATGCGACGACCTCAGGCTGTCTCAGTAGCAGTGACTGAACCTGGGACTTTCAGCTCTGAAGCCACCATTAGACCTCAAGGACTAATCTGCTGGGAACAGCATCAATATCTGACCTTTGTGCATCATCAAGAGAGGTGGACACAAAATGCCCTGTTATAAAATTCTGTTTTTCTATGCCATTTTCATCTGAAGTGGGCTTTGCTCACAAAAGCTCACGACCTAATACATTGTTAGTTTCTAAGGTGCCACAGGATTGCTTGTTTCTGACAGAGTGTTGGTCATATACATACTTATTACTTAAACAGACACGCGATACATGCAGCATCAACGATGAACAATGAGTTCTGACAGAAGCTCATACAGTTTTCTTCAGAAATTTATTAGGCCACTACTTGACAAACTTTAAACAGCCACAGTAACCTCCAAAGGGCATATTAAATAAACGGATTCTTAATAACTAGTCTCCCCTAAGCTGTTTCACTGAAAGGTTTAGCTGGATCAAATGCCCTCCCTGCATCCACTCCATGACAGTTCCTATCACTACATAAACACTTTGAAGTGCTATAACCAGCAGGCAAAGGCTGAATGGACAACCAAACATGTCAATATTTCTTTTCCTCTTGACGGAAACGCTAATGGCCCTCAAAGGCCTACGTAAGATGCAATGTAAGACTCTATTCAGCATGTTTGCCAGTCTAACCGTCCCTCTTCTTCACTGCAAATATACTGCACCATTAACCATCCAGGGAACAGTTAAACTGGGCAAATGTTTTCCCAGTGAAAACATCTTGTGATCAAAAATGACAGTTTATTCTAATCACAAATTTTTGTTTCTACGAAATATTTTTTGGCTGGAAAACAAAAATGTTTCGCTTTTCATTTGCCCCTTAAATTTATTTCCCTCCCCTCCATTTTCCCATTCTATTTTGTCACTAGAAAGGAGTGGGAAAACAGTACAAAATGTGTTTGGGTTTAGGCTTTTGGCTTGTCATTAAAATAATTCACAGGAAATTAAAAAAAAATCACTTCCTAATAAACAAATATATTTTCCCTAAATTAAATAACGTATGAAAACAGCAAGCAGGTCTAGTACACAGTATAAAGAGTAACAGCAACGAAGGGTCCTGTGGCACCTTACAGACTAACAGAAACATGGTGATTTCCATGACCAGCATCTGATGAAATGAGTCTGTGCTCACGAAAGCTCATGCTCAAAACTTTTCTGTTAGTCTGTAAGGTGCCACAGGACCCTTCGTTGCTGTTACAGATCCAGACTCACACGGCTACCCCTCCGATACAAGTACAAAGAGTGTGAGTGAAACAGAATCAATCATAAGAAAACCTACATCTGAAACACAAAAATCTGAAATTATGGCTGTATGAAATCAACAGCAAAACTTTCACTGACTTCACTGTGGTCAGGGTCCCACCAATAACCTCAGTGCATGGGGCACTTAACTGCCTGTATACCACCCTGAAAATCTTCCCTCCTGACTCATGTTTCATTCTGCATGTTCATGTACACAGTGCTCAGACCTGTTCCAGCTTCCCAGTGACAACAAAACATCATGCATTTATTAAGAAAGAAAAATGGATCTGATATTCTGCAAGAGCACAGCACTCAGAATTTACAGTGAAGAGCCACTGCCCACTGAAGTCCGTGCAAGTTGACTAGATCAGGCTGTATTTGGATATCTTATTTGTACTGCTGCTATTGTACAAATAACCTACTCGTTTATTGTCAGCAGTACTATGCACATATTCACAAAAACCTGCATCACACCAACAGCTCACCAATGCCCAACGGGAGATCTGCAAGCCTCATCTCCCATTCTCCTATCTCATGCAGCTATTCCTTATGAAGACACATTTCTGTGTACAAATGCCATTATACTTGACCCCCGGTTCACCCTGTTTCCATTACGATGCTGTAGACTCAACCAGACTTGCTCCAGTGCCAACTCTGTGCTGTCATTCCCTGTGCAGAATGGTAATAAAGAAATCACTGTTTTAAGCTGACAAAGAGCAGATTTCTTACTAAGTAAACACTGATGTTTTGGTAGGGAAATTAAGTTATAAAATTGTGTCTACAAAGGGAGACCATACAGATGGACTTTGTTAAGACACTGCAATGCAGTCAACGTTGGCTAATTCAATTGACTGCTACTTTTTAAAAAAAGGCTTATCCAATTTTTGCAAATGCAATTGCAAAGAAAAAAAAAAACCAAAGAGTTTTCTTAGTTGCAGTGTGAGTTGTTTTTGGAAGGCGAAGACAGCCTATCAGCTTCCACAATGAGTGCTGAGCAGCGTTTCTGCTGAGTGGCACCGCTGCACTGCATCGTTCACTCTAGAAGCTGATCAAACTCTGCCACGCTTCACTCCACAGTGACCTTAAGCACCTCATAAGAACATAACAACAGCCATACTGGGTCAGACCAAAGGTCCATCTAGCCCAGTATCCTGTCTGCCGACAGCAGCCAACACCTGGTGCCCCAGAGGAGGCGAACCGAAGACAACGATCAAGCGATTTGTCTCCTGCCATCCACCTCCCGCCTTCGACGAAAGGCTAGGGGCACCATACCTTACCCCTTGCTAATAGCCATCTATGGACCTAACCTCCAAATATTTATTGAGCTCTTTTTTAAACTCTGTTAGAGTCCTGGCCTTCACAGCATCCTCTGGTAAGGAGTTCCACAGGTTGACTGTGCGCTGTGTGAAGAAAAGCTTTCTTTTATTAGTTTTGAACCTGCTACCCATTAATTTCATTTGGTGTCCTCTAGTTCTTATATTATGGGAAAAAGTAAATAACTTTTCTGTATTCACTTTCTCCACACCAGTCATGATTTTATATACCGCTATCATATCGCCCCTTAGTCTCCTCTTTTCCAGACTGAAAAGTCCCAGTCTCCCTCGCCTCTCCCCATATGGGACCCATTCCAAACCCTTAATCATTTTAGTTGCCTTTTTCTGAACCTTTTCTAATGCCAATATATCTTTTTTGAGGTGAAGAGACCACATCTGCACACAGTACTCGAGATGTGGGTGTACCATAGTTTTATATATGGGAAGTATGATATTCTTTGTCTTATTCTCTATCCCTTTTTTAATTATTCCTAACATCCTATTTGCTTTACTGACTGCCGCTGCACACTGCATGGATGTTTTCAGAGAACTATCCACTATAATTCCAAGATCCCTTTCCTGATCTGTTGTAGCTAAATTTGCCCCCATCATATTATATTATATTACTTCAATGCAGCCCACACATCTACAGGAGGTGGTTCGCATTCCCATGTAGTGGCACCTAGGCCACATACCGAGAGAAAGAATAAGTCTCCTCTAAAGCCTTCGTTGAAACAGCAGCAGCTCATTACGGAGGCCTCAGCTTTGGGTCTGCTTGTTGGCGTTACATCCACACCATGCTCTCCCTTCCTCCAGTGATGGCAATATTCTGATTTGTTTATACTGCCTCCACACACCAGTAACCAATGTTCCCAAATCTATTCTCAGTTCATCCAGTCTTTGGGAAGCAGACTACTAAGCACAGCAGATAAAGGATGCCAGATTCAATTTGTCCAATCCTCCCTCACTCTTCTATCATATTCCCAACTTGGACTATTTTTGCCCTGAATTTGTAAAGGGTTAGTTTTAATGTACTGAGAAAAGTGGCAGGACGGCACTATTAGGGATTGAAGTTTTGAGTTTCTCTCTACAACACAGCTCAGGCTGCAGCTTCTTCCTTGCATTCAGGTCAGTGGAAATGGAATTGTTTGAAGGTAGGGCTGAGGCTAGTGTAATCTCTAGGCCCTTTCAGCTCAGGGTCTCCCTTCAACTGGTGAAGTTTTCTAATCTTAGTTCTTTTTCATTAGGAGCTGGAGACAGCCCTTAGCTTATTTCAGAAAAGTCAAGTGTTATCACCACAAAGGTAATGACTTTGTGTTACTACTGACACTGAACAGGAGAACTAGAGACCTAACTCTGGATCTGTCTACGCAGCAGTGTTATTTCAAAATAAGGTAGTTCAGAAGAGATTTCCAGAACAGGTTGTTTCACAACAACACAGCTACACACAAAATGCATTTGGAAATACTCCTCAGCTATTTCAAAATAGAGCATCTACATATAGTGGAACCTATTTCAACACAAACCATTGGTTGTGGTGGCTATGTCTACGCTAGCCCCTGCCTTTCGAAAGAGGGATGCTAATGAGACACTTTGGCAGATGCTAATGAGGTGCTGCCATGCTGCCTTAGGAACCAGGGTCTTTCAAAGACTGTGGGGTTCTTTTGAAAGGCCCCCGTCTACACAGGCGGTGAGCGATTTGGAAGCAGCACTTTTGAATCGCTGCAGCTGGCATTATGCTAATGAGTCACTGCATATTCACGGCAGCGGCTCATTAGCATCTGCCAAAGTGTCTCATTAGCATCCCCCTTTCAAAAGGCAGGGGCTAGGGTAGACACAGCCACTATGGCTTATTTTGAGAGAAGTGCTATTAAGACTGGGAATAGAGCCTATTTTGAAACAGCTGTTTTGAAATAGACAATATTGCTTGGTTGTAGCCACACTACTCTCTCTCCTTTCAGAAGGGGCACGGTAATAAGCCACTTTGGCAGATGCTAATGAGGTGCTGCTATGAATATGCAGTGACTCATTAGCATAATAGCAGCCGTGCGTGCTTCGAAGTGCTGGTTTCGAAATGCGTGCTGCCCATGTAGCCAGGGCCCTTCTAAAACGACCCCCTTGATTTTGAAAGCCCCTTTTCCCCAAAACCAAATAGTGCCTCATTAGCATCTGCCAAAGTGGCTCATTACCATGCCCCCTCCAAACGGAGGGGGTAGTGTGGCCAGAGCCCTTGTAGAATAAGATTTACCTATTTTGAAATAAGCCAGTAGCTATTTCAAAATGGGGGTTGCATTGTGTAGATGCTAGCAAAGTCATTTCAAAATAACTGCTGTATAGACATATCCTCCGTGTACTATTTCCAATTCCCAGACCTAGCCTGTCACCCATCTCGTATGAAAGCTGAAGATATATTATTTTTACTAACATAAGGTAAAAATGACTGTTGAGAGAGAGCCAGAAGGAGAGATGTGCATGTGTGCACACACTGTCAAATATTTAACACATCAGTTTAAAATTACTGAGTGGGGATAGGAAACATCCTTGAGTTTTAATGAAAATCATTTGTAACTCACTTAATTTGGTGCAATTTAAAGTAAACAGGCTGTGTAGTTCTGAAAAGGCAAAACACAGCAGCACTGGGGGTTAGTGCTCAAGAATCAAAAAGCAGAACTGATGAGATACAATCAAAACAAAAAGCAGTCAAGTAGCACTTTAAAGACTAGCAAAATAGTTTGAGCTTTCGTGGGACAGACCCACTTCTTCAGACACAGTGGACACTAGCTACCAGATACTTCAGAGATTACCATGGTACAGAGGCCTAGGGATAAATAGAAACAATCCACGAACAGAAACTGTGGAACTAGCAGTTCTAGCTTTGGGGTATAACTTTTAAATATGCTTAAGTAACTTCAAAAGGTATTTTAGTTACTGCTGCATTCAGACTTGCAACACCTGAACAGGTTTGGCAGCCAACATTGCATTTTCAAAAGGGATTTAGGCACTTAGAAGCCAAAACCTGTGCCTGAATTTCTTTCAAAAATGAGTTGCAGGCTCCAGCATCAATACCTATGGATCTTTAAAAATCTTAGGACCTGATTTTAAAAGTCCCATTAAAATGAGTGGCAGGTAGGCTCCTAACATGCTTAAGTGCTTTTGAAAATCCAACTCGGTGCCTATCCACAACTTTAGGCTGCTAAATTACTGCGAAAGTCAGGCTGTTAGCTGCTCACTGCCCAACCAAATTGGCTTGCAGTGAAACCTAAGGTTCTAAACCCCCACATCACTTGAAAAGAGGCATCTGTGAGAAGTTTACCTTTGTTAAAGTTAAGGGATGTGTCCAATATAAACAAACAGCTTAAGAGGTACAAAAAATGAAATTGATTTTTAATTTATGGTTTAAATATACAAATGTATTCTGAGTAGCACAGGAAATTAAACTCAGAACACAACTTCAATATTAATAACGCCCCTTTGTGTGAATCACATTTTGCCTAACTTTTAATGTGGCGCAGAATAAAACGGCAAAATAATCACTATGATGTATTTGAAACTCACAAATGATGTAAGGACTATCACACCCATGCAAGCCTGCTGTAACATTGCTTTTAGCCAATATCTGAAAGCATGAGAACGTACAGGCACTGTACTAAGCTTGACCAAAGACGACATCTAGAGAGGAAGCTAACCAAAGGGAGAAGAGCTGAAAGGATATATGACTAGGAAACAAGTCCCCCTGGGGTTAGCAAAGTAAGCATAATAAAGGGATAACTGGCCAAGAATGAACAACAAATGTACCATAACCTACTGTAGGTACCGATTTTTACTGGCACTTTTTTTAGGAAGTCCTTGTGAAACTCCAGTAGAGTCAGATGTCTCCATCTTTCTTTTCTTTTAACTACAGCTTCAAAACAAACCAAAACCAACCCAGTTCCTGAGATTTGAGATCCTGAGGTCTCTCCCACAAAAGCTCATCACTGAATAAATCATTTTATCAGTCTTTAAAGTGCTACATTTCTGCTGCTTTGTTTTGCTGGAGTACAGACTATCAACAGCTACCTCTCTGTTCCAAATCTTGAGCATTCATCTCATGTTTCACCGTCTCTACCGTGTCAAGAGAAGTTTTACTGTGGGCTCTGGACACTTGGCTAGGCACAGAGTGCTGCCATTTGAACACCTAATGCAGCAATGGCAACCTGTGGCCCACAGACCCCCCTGCCTGGCCCTCTGCCCATGCACCTCTCACACACTGGGGCCCTGCACTTCCTACTCTTCCCCTGCCTCCAGCGCTTTTGGAGCGACATGAATCCACCGATTCATGCTCCGGCCTCGCTCCTGCCCTGCCCTCCTGGAGCTGGAATACAACGAATCGGCTCTTTTCAGCTGTTCAAGCTCTGTGAGGGGGGTGGAGACGTGGGGACAGGCTGTGAATCAGGTGGCTGCAGGTGGAATCCCAGTGAGGCTGTGGGCTGGCCTGGCCCTCAGACAGCGCCAGCGCAGCTGCGAGGGACACAAGTAGGTGAGATGGTCAGTCATTCACACAACGCAGCCCCTAGGTCCCTGCCCTGCATTGTGAGCAATGCCCAACGCCCTGGGGGCCAAGGGACGGCAATGTCCCAGGAACAGTGCCATGTGTGGCCTGCACAATGGGCCCTGCTGCACAGAGGCTTCGCATAATGTTCCCCTCTCCCCCTGGCTTGGTGGGCTAGGAGCTTCATGGATGGTGGATGAGCTGGAAGCAGCCTGGCCCTCCCTGGCAACGCCCCCCACCAACACCTGCCGCTCGACGCGCTGCCCATGGGAGCAGGTGCTGCCTCGCGCCTGCAGGCATGCCCACGTGCTGGATGCTGCAGTCCTCGGTGTGTCTGGGGTCAGGCTGGTGCCCTTGTGGCCAGTCAATTGCCAGCTGTGGCAGGTGCTGGCAGGGCGCCCCCTGGGGAATGGGGGCTCGTCTGGCCTCCCACGAGGCTGGCAGCAGGCTGGTGCCCGTGCCTGGGAGCCGTCTGCTGGATCTGGGTGGAGCACACCTTGCACATGGCTCCATGCAGCGCAAGGTCCCGGCCGTGTGATGCTCACAGCACACCCCATCTGTGGCTGCCTCCCACGCCCTGGGATGGGTGGCATGCGGGGTACTCACCGGAGGGATCCTTGCCCATCTCTGTAGACTCCCAGGAAGTGGTCTGGCTGGCAGGGACCAGCTCCAGGACAATTGAGAGGCTGCTGCTGGCCTCCGGCCCCGTGTCTAGCTCTGGCTCCAGCGGGCGCTGGGGCTTGGAGGCCTCCTCCTCCAGGGGCTTCCACTGCGGGGGTGGGGCAGGGGTCAACCCCTGTGTCCATGCTGCAACATGGCAAAGATGTGTTTCCCACCCCCAGGATACCATGCAGCTCCCTGTAATAGGGGCAGGTGGCAGGTCAAGCCCAAGAGCATCGGGCAGCATCCTGGACCCTGAAACAGCTCTGGTGAAGCTCTTTCACCTTCTCCCAAACCTGCTCCATGGTTCGGGGGTGGCCCTGCTCTGCCAGGGCGGTGGCCATCCAGGGGTAGATGGTGCGGGTTACAGCACTTTCCTTTGGGGTCGTGCAGGGTCTTCTGCTCCCTCCACAGGTCCAAAAGGGCCTAGATCTCAGCCCCAGTCCAGAAGGGGGCCTGCCTCTTTCTGCCCCAAGTGGCTGCTGGGACTCCTGAAGGCTGGTCCCTTGAGGGCCCACAGGAAATCGCCAGCTACCTGCTGCTCAGCCACAGGGAACGCTGGCTGCTCAGGAGTGGCTGCGAGGGCGTGGGACACAGCTGTATGTTGCTGTGCTGTTCACACGCTTTCAGCTTGTTCACACAGGATTTCCCAGGCTCCCTTGGCTTTAAGAGGGGCTGGAGGCAGGGACCATAGAGCACTGCTTGCTATGGACAGGGTGTCCCCCGGGGCAGCTGCGCAGCACCCTGAAGGTCTTTTCTGTTGACAGAAGGCCCTCCCAGAATGTCTAGACTGGTGTTTTGTCAACAGATCTCTGTCAACAGAGGTGTTCTTCCTTGTGGAGAACAGGGTACGGCTGCCAACAAAAGCGCTGCGTTCTGTCGGCTTACTGTCGACAGAACATGCTTCGTAACCTGAATGCTCCGTGGGTTTTGTCAACAAAATGGCTGTTTTGTTGACGAAACCCTGCAGTCTAGACATAGCCTTACCGAGTGTGCAAGCAAGGGTACGTCTATTTAGATGTTTAAATACACTGTGCTCAACTTTGCAGACTCTCCCTCCCATACACCCACCACATTATTTTTTACACTGTATGATGTAGTGGGGGATAGTGTGTGGATGTGTGTGGCTTGTGCAGGGTGTGGGGCTCCTGCTGGGGGTCGCCTGGGCGGCACCTTTGTGCTGCGGACGGGGTGGGGGAGGGATGTGGAGCCGGAGGGGTTTGAGTTTGGGCTGGGAGTTGGGAACTGGTTGGGCTGGGCTGAGAGAGAGAGACAAAGGAGGGGGCAAGGCCCCAGCTCGGGAGGTCCCCTCAGGGCCTCCTCTCCCCAACATGGATTGGGCTGGCTGTCTCTGATTGCTGTACTGAGTCTTCGGTAAGATGCTCTGCCCCGATGGCTAATAAACTGCTGTTCTCCTGCTGTGAGAGAGTCAATCCCGCCTGTGAATGGGGTGTAGAGCTTGGGGACCCCTGAACTCCATCACACACTGCTAGCTACTTTCCCCTAAGCTACATCTAGACTTCAGGTGTCTGGTCGACAAAACTTCTAAAAAAAGTTTTGTCGACAGAGCACACACCCAGACTGCAGATCTCTCGGCATAAGGGTTGGGAACATTCTGTCAACATCCCCGTACATGTTATTCCATAAGGAAGAAGGAATGTCTCAACAGAGGGGGCTTTTTCCGGCATTTGGCCCTTTGTGGACGGGTCAAATGTCAGAAAAGCCTCTCCTGTTAGAACTGTTGGCAAAAGACACGCAAATGTATTGCGCTGTTTGTGTATCTTTTGCCAGCGGTTCCCGGAAATCTAGACACAGCTTTACAGACAGAAATAGTGCAACAGGAGGCTGCAGAAGCAGCTAGGAAAAGGAGCAGTTGGCCCTTGTGCTCGGAGATTTAAGGAATGTTCTTCACTCCCTGTCTATGGAGACTCGGACATTATTCTCACTGACCTAGGCCCTAGCACACGGTAATTCACGCATTTTAATTGGCTGCACCCTGGCTCCCAGAACGATGAGCACAGATGAAAGAGGAAGAATGGAAGCAGGGTTTGGATGTTAGTCAAGGATGCAGGAATCCAAGGATCAGTTTCTTGCTCCCTCAAGGCTTCCTGTGAAATCTTGGGCCCATCACCTAGTGACTCTCTGCCTCAGTTCCCCTTCTGTAAAGTGCGATGATAGTACTTCCTTACTTCACAAGGATGTTACGAAGATAAATACATACAAGGGTGCTCAGATACTTCGGGCAATAGCGACAGTAGAAGTATCTATATTAGGGACACACAGTTTCTACTGTAACTGAGAACTAGTTCAATGCCATTCACCAGCTGCCTATTTTGTAGATGACTGGCGTCCCCACACAGGCTCCAAAACCTACTGAGGTCAACAGAAAGAAAAACTTTCACTATGTTAAGTGGACCCTGTATGAGACACTTGGTTACAATATATAGTGGGCAAGTTTATTGTATCCTAGTCTTATAGTACCATATGTAAGTGTTATATTTAAGTTTTCAGAACCATACTAAGCATTAGGTCATTCAAACTGCTAAATTACTCCAAGAGAATCTCTTCTCCCTCAACTGCATATATGACCACAGTCCTGATTCAGGACAAGAAGCCCATTTATTTCAGTGGGAGATTTCCGACATTTAGCACTGCAGGACTGGACTGAGTGTCATCAGTGTATCATCCCTGTTAATTTATATTTTAATCAAGAGCGACACTTCTGAAGCCCAATTCTTCATCGAAAGATCAGTAAAAAGCTCAACCTTGTGACAAGTCTAAACTCAGTTGGCAAGTTCAGATTGTCCTGTCAATTGAATGCAATATTAATGTTTTAACAGCAGAATTTGATAAGTATGGTTTAATTAAATCTATGTAGTGGGTGTTTTAAAGGCCTCAACTCAGGATAGTGTTTGAGCATGTAATTAAATCCCACTGATATCAGTGAGATTCAGGAACATATTTCCAATTAAGCATGTGCTTAAGTGCTTTTCTGAGTAGGGACAGATTTAAACACAGACTTTGCTGCCCTGAAAACCTTTCTATATCACTCTGCCTTATCTGCTGGCCATGTCTTTTCAAATCTCTTATTCAGGCTTTTCTTTTTTCCTCCCTTGCCTACATTTCTGAAATTAAAAATCCCTTTCATTTATTGGCTTGATGATGGACCACTAATTCTTACCTGATATCTTTATATGATGACCTTCCGTCATTTATATCACATAGACACTTCTCTCAAATTGTTTAAATACTGCCAAGCATTTTGGTAAGAAAGGTGAGATAAAACAAGAACTGTACTAAGTCACGCTGTTCTGAGAATCTGGACAAAGTATCTGGATTAAAGTAGTGCCGAAAGTAGAAATTAACTAGAAACTTTCCTATTTTATTTACGTATGAACCACAGTCCTCTAGGCCTTCCTCTAGCAGCAGTAATTGTGGATATGTGGTTACTCTGTGGGATCTTATTAGAGGTTTTCAGAGGAGGCACTCAATCAGCAGCTAACTAGTCCTTCATCTGGTTTGCAAATTGCAAGTAGCTAAAGTACCTCTCGGACCATCAGGGAAAAGATTTTTAAGAACACTCAGGACGAAACAGAATAACTTGTCTTCATCCTGTTATTACTGTGGCGCTGTGCTACCAACAGGATCTAGGGTAAATTTTTCAAAAGTCCTTGATTTAGGATCTTAAGTCCCATTTTAAAAGTGAGGTAGGCAGTTAGGAGCCTAAATGTCACTGAAAGACAATGGAAATTAAACTTCTAATCTTTTTAGGTACTTTTCAAAATCCAACTAAGTGCCTATCCACATCTTTACATCGCTAATATCATAGAATAGTGTCAGAGCGGTAGCCGTGTTAGTTGGTATCTTCATAAAACAAAGAAGGCAGTCATGTAGCACCTTACAGGCTAACAATATTATTCATTAGGTGATGAGCTTTTGTGGGAAAAACCCACTTCTTCAGACCTTTGAAAATGCCTACGTTGTTTTTGAAAATGGAATTTAGGCTCCTACCTCATTTACACACATTTGAAAATGTTACCTCACCAAAATAGATTATTTTCCTTCTCTAATTTCTCAATATCAAAGTTTAACTCTGTTGTTGGTTTATTTCATTTCAGCTAGGAAACAGAAAAGATATAAAAAGCCTACAAGGCATACAATTATAGAGGTGCTGGGACTAGGGGTGCTGGAGATGTTGCCATGCCTCCTGGTTTGAAGTGGTTTCCACCATCTAATGGGTTTAGAATTTGGTTCAGTGGTGCTTGGCACACCCCGCTACATAAATTATTCCAGTGTTCCCCTGTTATAGAACGGTACACTTTTTCAAAGAGCTCTGGCAAATGGAAGAAGAACATACAGCTGAGACTCAATGAAATCATGGATCCAGAACACCCACTTGAAAGAAATCACTCCAGCTGAAGCTTCCTGCAGATCTGCAACTTCTCAGAACAGCAGCACCCTGCTCTGCCATTTGAATTTTTGCAAATGTGTGTGCCTAGAGAGAGCTCCAGGGAAGGCACCAGATCCACAGGTCTTCCAAAGAGGTTTTTTTTAAATTATTTTTATTATTTTTGCCCTGGCCATCTGGGTGGTCTTAGCATCAATAACTAAAGTCCCTTGAAGCACGTGTTCTAATCCCCCTAGAGTTGATTCAGTCCTCATCCTTCCAAAAGAACTGGACTTCTATGCATTATTATATGTGGGGGATTTTGGACAAGAGTTTTACAGATCTGTGCTATGCATGGATATCAAAGTTCCTGAATTTTCATTCCAGTGTTGTAAGCCAAAACTCGTGTCATTCGTTTTTCTCTCTCTCAATACCTTCCACTGTTCGCTCACTTGGGCCACTGGTTAAGAATGCTGTGGAGACAGAATGTCCAGACCTGAGGAAAGGAAGTTCTTCATCCTCTATCACTAACCAGTGTCACTGATGGATCTTCTCTACAAGCTGGAAGGATTTCAGATAACAACAATGGAAAATGAGGAAATTGATTCTGGAGGAAATTTTATAGGCCACTGTGAGTCTAACTGATTACTAAGAGCAAGAAAAATATGATAATATTCTGCAAATGTCTGGAGTGCAACATTTTATTAGGATAGTGCACGACAGAGTTGCTGGAAGTATGGGGCTCATGTTAAAGATGTAGGCTGACATCAAAATAAATTAATGGAGTGCTCCATTAGATTTACAGTCTGGTAAAGGAAGTGGTGGAATTCCATCCTTTGGGACATTTAAAACTGGACACAGCATGGAGAATGTTCTGCAAGGAACAAGGATGCACTGGCACTGCAATGCACCAGATGCTGCAGCAGGTCACCATAAGATCTCATTTCCATGAATCCACAAGAAGTAGGTTGGTTGTGACATATGTCCTTACAGGGTGGATTTACAATTAAGAAAAATGGAAGGCAATGGGGGACCTCTTCACATTTAGTGTGGAAAGACAGAAAATTTTCAAAAATGAGTGGCAAGAGGTAATAGCTATTCACGTCCGTTATAGCATATGGTCAGTACAGTACATTAACTGTGATCAAGAACAGATTATTGAAGGGATCCTAGAAAGTTAAGAGCATGGGCCATACGACGGGCAGGATCTATAAGACTTTCCACAGAAGGGACATTTTGACAGTAGCCCAACCTTTATTTTTTTGCCTTTAATGATCATATGGATATTTACCTCTGGAAACGCAGCAAGGTAATGAAATTCATTTTTTCCTAAAGTGTGAGTAAGATAAGAGCAGACCATGAAGTCACTTTCAATCTACAATAGAGTGAGGTAAGCAAAGGGGTTATTAATTAAAACTTATTCATGTGAAGCTTTGAGAATCACACTCACTATATCCAATGGCGGATTATGGAGTGATGTCATCAACGAGTACGTGCTAGAGATTTAAATAAACCCACTCAGAGAGCCAACTCCTGTTATCAGTGCAGAATATCCTAACTAGTTGTACATACCCACCAGCAACTGGATCAAGCCAGAGTTACAGTTCACGTTGCAGAAAAAAAGTCTTGCAATTTAACAAGCCAGACCCTCAGCTCATGGTAACTGGCACAGCTCCCTTGAAGCCAATGGGAATCCACTAACTTCATTGTACTTAGGCCAATTTGTAACAGCTACAGGCTGGGCCAAGTACATTTATTAATTCAGTTTGCAAGGCTTGTGCCTTACTTTATGGTTTATGACACCGACACTACTCACTGTTCATGACTGAGATGGTCAAAATACTCTGGGAGACTTAGAGACATCTTCCATTAAAAGAATAGTGCAAAGTGTCTAAATACCCTAGGCTGTTTTGAAAGTCTCCACTAAGATGCTTAGCAAATAGAGATCCTAAAGAAAATGTCTCCTCAAATTAAGGAAACCCATTTATATGTAATCACTACTCTGACACAAACCTGGAACATTGTGAATAGGCCTCGGAAGAAGGGCTGATTTATGTTTTCAGGCTGGAAATTGGTTATACCAACAGAGAAGCTATACAAACTCCCCTTGCTGCCATGTGAGCAGCCAACATCTCTTGCTCCTAATTTCATATTACTTTAGTGCTGGTGAAAGGTGCCAGAAAAGCCAGCTCTGGATTCCAATGGCTAAATATGTTTACACATTCTGAGCACACAATGCTGCTACTGAACCTGGTGGGAACTGTGGGTGCTCAGTTTGTGCAGCTCCGCAGGGCAGATGGTAGAGATGAAAGGGTCATGCAGCAGTAGTCAGCACTCAGTCAGCAGCTCCTACATTTCACCTTAGCTCTCACATAACATTAGGAAGGTCCTACTCTCATCCCTTTTTAGAGAGCTAGAAACTTCATCTTTCTGCCTCAGTGTATTCCCCAAATGCACAAAGCAACACAGTCCCAATACAGTACCCTGACCATTTAATCTTTGGCCTCTCGAAAAGGCACAAGGTACCCACGCTTGTTTTACAGTCAGAGCTGCATTAACATTCCCCAGATCCCTTCACAAAAGTTGCCAAAGAGCCATCAGATGGTCATAGCTTTTAGTAATTACAGATTTGGGGTGGATTTGAACCAGCATCCTCGAGCAAAACTGGCTGTATAATCCAGTGCTGATCTCTTTGGTCAGCCAGTGAAAGAAAGGAAGTGTTGGAGAGGGAGGGAAAGGGTAGTTGGGAGAAAGAAGGTAACAGAGTAAACTCCATATAAGCAGCCAAAACTGCTTTCCAAAACGAGCAACGTATCTATTTGGTCAAAGTAATAAAATTGCAAAATACACAAAAGTGTGTCTCCGGGCAGCTGTTTGCTTTCACTCCGGAGGGAGCGTTCTCTATCTCCCAAGCAGCACAGTACCATCAATCAGAATGTGCCAAAGCTTTGCTACTCCTGTAGCTAAGCAAATATGAAAACACACACATTTTATTGGCATACACATTCTGAGGTAAATTGACTAGCGTGCTTTTTTTTAAAGGAAGTCACCTTAATGAAGGAGTCTCCCTTTTTAAATGCCTGCTGGGACGACTGCTGTCATCTCTCTCAGAGGCAGAAACCCCTCCTGGGTTTAATGGGTTGTGTGCTGCCTGTCTCCTCAAACACTCCCCATGAGCTGAAATTTTGTGTTGTGCTTCTACGATGGGACACACACAATTCACAGTTCAAGATGAGGGTGGGGATGGGCAAAGGCGTCTTTATGCCTCCCTGCACCATTCTGATCCTCGGCTGCTCCCAGCTCCTCATTCCAGTCTCCATCTCCTCATCCCTATCCATCTCCTTGCCTAGAAAGTTCCAGTTTCCTGCTCCAGGATTCTTCAGCAAATTTCAGCTTTCACCCCAGCCTCGGGCAAGTTAGAGACAGCTCCTGCCCTGGCCCCGAGTGTTCCATCAGATCTTAGTCATTCCCACCCCAGGTCCCAGTCATCCCAGAAATACCTCGTCCCAGTCTACTCTCCATTCACCAGCATCCAGTCCCATCTACACACAAGTCAAGCAGCTTCTTCCAGGCTACCTAGGTATCACCAGTACCAACTGCAGAGAAAGTCATAGAATCCTAGGGCTGGAAAAGACCACAGGAAGTCATAGAGTCCAGCCCCCTGTACAAAGCATTTATCTACATCAAAGGACCAACAAGAGGTAGTCTTGACACCAAGGTGGCCCAAGATACCTGCCACGCTTCAAGTCCCTGCTGCAAACCATGGAGCACTAGAACTTCTCAAGAACTGGCTGTAACAATTTTTGTAACAAAGCAAAACTTCCCCGAACTTGTTTTTGCAGGTAGCTGAACCATTGTGGCTGAAACTTAACAAAACAGCCTGAAGCAGATCAGACACCCACCATGGAAAAATGCTGCTCAAATGGTTGAAGTTCAGCAAAGTTATAAGCAACTGAAAAGAGGATCTTACCATAAGAAGCTAAATTATGGGCAACATTGACAGCCCTGCCCAAAAACATATCTGTATTTCAAGCATGGTTTGGACCTGATTTGGGAAAAAATGTTCTAAGTATCCAGAAAGCAGAAGAACTGTTTACCATAGTAAAAAGGATATCAAGTACAGTAAAACCTAGGAAGACCAGGGCCAGATGTATTAAAACAAAACAAAACAAAAACAACAAAACAAAAAACCACAGGTTCAACATCTGGGAAAACTTAAGCTGCCAGGGAACTTGTTGAAATGAAATCTATTGAGACTTTAAAATTAACCCAGACACAAGCACTAAGAAAGGGACAACAGGGAATACTTTTGCATTGCAAGGGATATGGAGTAAGTTTTTTCCATCTCAAGCTCTTTTGGGAGAAAGTCAGCTCTGGTACAAATCACTGAAACCAATGGGATTTCGTGTGTTTACACCACTGGTGAATTTGGTCTTGGGATTCTATGAACTTAGATTTTTTTTTTAAAAGCAACAACAGAATTTGGGTGATTAAACAACAGTTTTGTTGAAAAATAAATAAAGTCAGAGCCATATCCTGAAAAGCCACTGGTATACCAGTGAAAACAACAACACTGCTTTTGTTTGTTACTCTACATAGCATCTGACAGGGCTTTAACCTCTGCTTAGGAGCTACTATTAAAAAGTCTCTTGCCGAGTCAAGCCTATGCACGCTGCTTACAAGGTTAGCCCAGAGGGCTCTTGCTTTGGAAAAGTTTTTTTAGCTGAGTTAGGGCTTTTGTTGGACAGGTTTTTTTTTTTTTGAGAAACAGGGTAGCTAAGAAAGCCAAGACATGGGGATTGAAAGAGGCAACTAATAATCACCTGCTGGCTCTGGAACAAATTTTACTCTATTTAAGGACAAGCTCCTGCCAACTTGATATTAGTCACTTTGTTCAAATGGGGTTACTACCAAGATTAAGGCCCTAATGAAGAATCTTAACTTAAAAACACAATATCCTCTTTTTTGCAAGCTCTTATTCTAATCATAGAATCCTAAGGCTTGAAGAGAACTCAGGAGGTCATTGAGCCCAGGCCCCTGCCAAAGCAGGATCAACACCAACTAAATCATCCCAGCCAGGGCTTTGTCAAACTGGGACTTAAAAACCTCTAGGGACAGAGCTTCCATCACCTCTCTAGGTAATGCATTTCAGTGTTTCACTGCTCTCCTAGCTAAACAGTTTTTCCTAGTATCCAATCTAGACCTCGCCCACTGCAATTTGAGACCATTGTTCCTTGTCCTGTCATCCGGCACCACTGAGAACAGCTTCTCTCCATCCTCGTTAGAGCCTCCCTCAGGAAATTGAAGCCTGCTGTCAAATTGTGCCTCAATCTTCCCTTCTGTAAACTAAATAAACCTAAATCCCTCAGCCTCTCCTATTGGTCATATGCTCCAGCCCCTAATCATTTTTGCTGCCCTCTGCTGGACCCTTTCCAATGCATCCACATTTTTTCTGTACTGGAGAGCCCAGAACCAGATGCAAAACTTTAGATTTGGCCTTGCCAGTGACTAATAGAGGGAAGTAATAACATCTCTAGATCTGCAGGAAATGCTCTTCCTAACACACCCCAACATGCCATTAGCCTTCCTGGCTATAGGGGCACCCTGTTTATTCATATCCAGCCTCTCAGCCACGATAATCCCCAAGTCCTTTTCTGCTGCACTACTACTTGTGCATCAAGTGAAGTCATTTGGCAAAGTGGAATACTGGAGTCTGAAAGTTTTACTCAGCCAATCAATTGGGTCTGTGTTCTGCTTACAGCAAACTGTGATGACAAGTTGCAGAGAGAAAATCCAATCAGTCAATCAATGTTGCATATCATAATTCATCCATCCTGTTCATGGAAGAAGATAGGAATGTTGTCGAAAAGAAATTGTATGGCTGTATAATTAAGTATAATCACAGCACATATGCAACAAGGGAGCAGAATTAAGGTTGCACAAGCATGTATTTGCTATTAACTTTTGAGTCCTTGAATTTGCAACCTTTAAGATGATTCTGATGATGGTCTTAGAAGTTATATGCCATATATAATACATTTATTTTCACTAGTATAATCTCCCCCCCCCCCCCCGCCAGCTTCTCTTTTTTATGGTGAGATCTATTTTCATCATGTTCTCCACTTCATCCTCCTTACTCCCCTGCTTTCCATAGGGGCTTCCCCTTGCCTCTCTCTCCTTTATTCATATGAACATAAACAACAACTTTAGAATTCATGTGGACATCTCAATACCACTATCTTCTCACTGGTATCGAATGAGGCTCATTCAGTTCTCCTGTTGCAGCCACAGATTTTCACTGCAACAACAGAGTGAAGAAACTTATTTAAGGAAGTCGGACGTTTGCCAATCTCAGAACAGAAAGTGACCACAAGTGAGATTTTTCTGCATTACCCAAGCAGATGCTGTGATTGTGCCAATACCCCGTGGCGGCAGCTGACATTGTCTGTCTGCCCTGCTATTTCCACAGATGACACAGCTGATATACCATGCAACAAAGCAAAAATAAGGGATGGGGGATGGAAATACTGAATGTCCTAAAGACCAAGTAAATATCATTTTGGCTTGAAAGGTGCAATTTAGATCATGCTAAGCATTTTCTAGGCTGGGCTTCTGAATGCAACTGGGTCCATGCAGCTGAAGTTTAGCAAATAGGAAGAAGTCAAAGAAAAACCCCAAAACTATTTGTCATATTTCTTAAAGTGAAAGTGACTGAAATGCCAATGTACCCAACATCATATGTAAATCAGGCAACTCTCCTGGGCACTGGAATAATGGGCATCCAGGGGGAATGCAGAGCTCTTTTATTACTCAGCAGTTTTTCTAAACATCAAGTTTTTATTTAAAGTTTCAAACAAACAGCCCTGTACATAGGACTATCCTGTATGGCCCATCCTACTAGACAGAACCCTGCTGATTACTACCTGACAGCGATGATAAAATAACCGGTGTTCTCATTAGGTTATATGCAAACAATGATAAAGAGGAATGGATAGCAATGTCACTTTGAGCAATCGGGAAACAAACCTTTGACACAAACCAGAAGGCAAATAATAAGACTCCTTGGCTGACAACAAATGAGACTACATCTAATTTGCTGTGCAATGTTCATGTAATTAGATACATTTGGTACCGGCAAGAAAGCAGACAGCTAGAATATGGTCTTGATGAATTGGGGAACCTCTGTCAAGCTCTGATCACATTAATCATACAGCCAAAGCCCAGAGATTCAATTTTTCTTTCTAGCATGTACGATATTTTTCTAGAGGGAAAATGTATATATTACTGAAAAAAAACCCCAACAAATTATGTTGTCTGTCCCTAGCACTGGGCTAACTACAGGTATCTATAGTCTAAACCAGTGATTCCCAACCTGGGGTTTGCAGACTGCTGGGGGTCTAATGAGAAAATAAAAGATAAATAAAACGATCATAGAAAATAAATTTTAAATAAATTGAAAGGTTACAATCTATTATTATTTTAGTTAAATATCTTGAAATAATGTTATTAACTGTTGTCCAAAAATCTATGTTGCGGTTTTCTTTTTCACTTAATCAAGTGTATGTAGTGGCTAGAATTGGCTTTGATAGGGGTCCGCGAACAGTTTGAGTGGGATGATTGTGGGTCCAATCTCGTGAAAAGATTGGGAACTGATGGTATAAACTATGCTGGCAGAATCAAGCAAACCCAGATACAACAGCTGTGCAGTGGTCAGGGTGCTGCGTGTAACAGCCCACCCCACAAGATGGTCCTGGCTTCCAACATTTCTTCAACTGTCATGTGCTGATGAGAATAAGTGATACGTAACTGTCTCTGCAGAAGGCACAGGTCGAGAGAAGAGTCAGAAGATGATACATAAGGCCAGGTGACACTATGGGAAGAAATCAGTTTAAGATACACTACTCCAGGTTTGTGAATTGCATAGCTGGAGCCTATGTATCCTGAATTGATTTCTCCGCTGCCCCATAGTGGGAGGTTGATGGAGGAACTCTCTCATCAACTTCCTTTACACCTCGATGACCTTTCAAGGTCCCTTCCAGTTCTAGTGTTCTATGATTCCTTGCACCAGGGTCAATGGTGGAACCTGGATGACTCAACTCAGCATGGCCCCACTGTGTGTGCTAAACTGAACCCCAGAAGATCAACTCTCATCATGTTGATCTTCTGGTAAGTGTAGATGAACCTTAAGAGAAGCAAATGAAGGGAATGAAAGTGAGGAAAAGAAATTTAAGACTAGAGGTAACAAGGAGGTGAGGCTGAAGATTCAAGAAGGAAAGAAAGAGATAAAAGAAAATGTGGAATCAATTGGCAGGCAAACAGGAATTTTTCCATTGACATTGTGCAGCATAACAACAGCCTGAATAGAACTAGCGTTCTCTTGCTGCCCCTCCCCCCTCACCAGGCCTGCTTCACTCAAGTGAAAGGAAAATCTCCGTTAGTTCTTAGCAAAACAGGGGCTATCACAGATGGGTGAGCAGGTCTGAGGCTATCCATTAGCAGGTGGTGGTAAACAAATATAACACTGTCTAGAGGAGCTGAACCTGGAACCTCAGGAGCCGAGAACGTGAGCTTCTACTGCATAAGCTAAAAAGCCCACTGTCTGGTAGCTAAGGCTATTGTCTCAGTAAGTGGTCTCTGTGCCACTAGACCAGGGTTTCTTAAACATTTTGAGACAACAGAACTCCAAACGACGACATTTTTTTATGTGGAACACCTATGTCTACGTCTACACTACTGCGGAACAGCAACCTGCTCAGGATCTTCTGGGGTTCAATTTCATGTGTCTAGCATGGACACATGAAACCCAACTCTCATGGGTCACAATCAACTCATATACTCCTTGCAAAATGCAAGGAGTAAGGGAGGTCAACGGGAGAAACTCTCCTGTCGTCTGTCTATTCAGGGGAAGGTGAAGGTAGCCTAGCACAGTTACATCGATTTTAGCTACGCAGCTGGTGTAGCTAGAATGGAGTACCCGTGGTCGACCTGCTGAGTCTAGTGTAGACATAGCCTATGAAAATTTTCTTCAAAAAATTGTTGATAAACAAAAACAAATAGCAACAAAATGAAGTAATTTAATCAGGTATCATAGCAATGAAGTAGCATGATATCTGGTTGTAATAACAGAAAATATATACCATCAGTGTATGATATCAAAGAAGTGTCAGATACTCGCTTCACAACTCTGAGTTGTTCCCGGCATGTCAGTGTTCTGCGGAACATAGTTTAAAAACACCATACTCGATGGACAATACAGCACAGTCAGAAGGAGTGTGGGTTACACAAGCATGCAAATAAAACAGAGTTCCATTTGATTTTCCAGTCTAGATTATTCCCTCAGAAATGTGGTACCTGCCAGTGAACCTTTGCACAGAGAACCTTGCATAGCCACGATCTGCTGTTCACCTACAGCGCTTCCCCATTCACAGAGGCAACCTTTTAAAGCAGGCTCCAAAAGAGAGACTAACATGGCTGCAACTTTCAAAGGGAGAGTGAATGTCCTCTGTTGAGATCTATGAACAAGCTCTTTACGTTTCCAATACACTAAGCATTATTCAGGAAGAGACTCTGTGCTGGGTACTGCTGGCCTATTGATGAGCTGAATGATCCTAAATGAAAAAGGGTTTCGGCTACTGAGCATCCATTTCTGTTTACACAGTTCATTCCCCTAAATGCTAACAGGCAACTACTGGTTCTCCATGTGGGGAATGTGGCCATTACAAGTCCATCTGCACACTGGGATGGATGTAGTGAACATCTGTCTTGCTGACCACCAGACATTTTGGGATAACTTGATCAACTGGGAATTTTCTCACATACAATACTAGTAACCAACTAGCAAGAACAAGCTGGCAAGTTCTGACATACTTTTCAGGCATAGCCACTCGCCTTGAAGAAACACGTCTGGATTTAAGAAGACATGAACATAGCTGCTGTTCCCTAAAAAAGCAGGGACAAGGGAAACAGAACAACTGGATGCCCAGTAACAACCCTGAAAGAGAAATGGACAAACTAGACACACCCTAAACAATTATGACCAAGAAGACTCGTAGAGGTCAACCAGACTAGTCCCTCACAAGTAGCTCCAGATGAAGAGATGTGCTGTTATCGTCTGTTGGAGAAAGGGGAGGACCGTGGAAAAGGGAATCATTCTAATACTTGACACCAATAGCAATCCAGGTTCTGATTACCACCAGATCTTAAAAAACCCAGATATAAAATATATAACCTGAGTCAAAACACATGCTTATTTACCCAATCTTGAATAGTGAGAGTATAGCAGTAGGAATATGCTACTGACCACTTGTCAAGGCTGGTTATAGTCAACGTGAAATACTTAGGGAAATTAGAGGCACACACTACCAAAACAGAAAAACCGATATCAGTGGGGGGTGGGTTTCAACTATCCCCATTGACTAGGTATACATCACCTCAGGAGACAGTGCAGAGATAAAATTTTCAGACACGATTAATGACTGCATCTTAGAGCAGATAACTTTAGAACCCACAAGGGGAGAGGCAGTTTTTGACTTAGTCGTATGTGGTACACACAACTGGGCCCAAGAGTTGAATGTAGCTGAACTGCTTGGTGATAACAACCATAATACAATACAATTTAACATCCTTGTGGGGATGTCTACATGTATGCCCTGAACAAAAAGAAACAAAATCACTAAGACAATAAAAAAAAATTCCACCATGCCTAAACAGAGTTAAAGAGGTGGTTAGAGAAAAAAGACATCTTTAAAAATAATGAGTGAAATCCTAGTGAGAAAACAGAAAGGAGCCAATCTGACAAGCAGCACCAGTGCTTGAACCGTTATGCTGTGCTTCACGCTCAAGTCCTAGCTTCGATAAAAAGAAACAGAAGAGGTTGGACTGAAGTGTTTTAGTAGCACATGGGAGCAGAGGTGGGAGACTTACCCATGAATCGCGTGAATGGAGTGAGGTTCATAATGGTACCTTCCTTCCTGGTGACGCATGTCAATTGGCAAAGGGGCATGGAAGGCTGGAAAAATGTGCTGCGGAACTGTTGAGGGAAAGAAAAAAAATACTTCAAAAACATTCCTTCCCTTTTAAAACAATTTCAAAGGAGCTAAATCTCCATGAATTTCAGAGCATGAGCAATGCAAAGACAAGGGGTCTTCATGATATCAGCGCTATCATGCACTAGAGAAGTGAAATGAATAAATAATCAAAGTAATTCAGCGAAATCCTACATCTTCCACATAAAAGATCTCCAACAGGGTTTTTGACAAATACAAGCAGCTAAGAGCTCTTTGAACACAGGGAGATTACAGGAAGCACCCAGGAAAAATAGCCTTGTAACACAAATGAGACTCGACAGAGCTGGGCAGCATCCGGATCGATCCCACTCCCAACACTGGAAATGGCAGCAATACTTTACCTGAACGTCTGTATACACAGCCTGGGTTGGAATTATTTACCTAAAGCATGACAGCAAGAGCGGCACAAATGCAAACTGTGTATGCAGAGGCGTCTAAAAGTGTGTGTGGCTCAGGGTCTGGGAAAGGACCCAAACTGCTCTGACTTGTCCTCTTTTGCAGCCCTATTTTTTACTCACTTGAGAGACATGTTTCATCTTTGAAGGAAAGAAAGTGGCTTTGGAAGACACAGAACACCTACGCTGACTTATTAAATCCACAGACTTTACTACTCATTACTGACTGCAAAAGTTACAGCAAAAATATTTCAAAAAGTTGCTGGACAAAATGGAAGAACCTGACGAATTTTTCTTCACATCACCCTGGATTATCCAGATTTATGGCCCAGGCCTTTTGTTCTAAAATTATGGAAGCTAAGAGAAAGATAATCAGCAGGGCCTTAATAAATATACCATATAGAAGGCCTTTGGTAGGCTGTATTATCTGGTCTTACTGATTGTGCACTTCACATTGTAGCTGGGATGAGATGTAAAACTAAAACAGCCAGACTGCAGTCTCTTAGACAAAATTTTTTGATTGAAGATTTCACAGCTTGGCCCAGACCCTCAGCTTGTGTAAATCAGTGCATTTCCATTGACACCACGCTCTTTTGTAAGGATGACTGAACAGTCCCAGCTGTGACAACAATGTAGCTTTGACTTCAACAGAGCTTTGTTGATTTACAGCAGCTGAGGATCTGGTCCTTTAGGTTCAGCTGAAGAAAATCGGCATTAAAAATCTCTGTATGTTTATGTCCTGGCAAGTCAGGAAGGGGAGCTGAAGAGCTGATCTGCATTTCAATCCAGAATCCTTGAGCTCAGCATAACATGTGTATCTGGATACTACGTGAGCTGTGCTGCCAGCGGAGGCAACAAACGACATAAAAACAACTTTCCTGCCAAATACACTGACAGGAGTTAAGCTAAGCTGCTTGTGGTGGAAAATATTCAGGTTCCACAGCAGGCTTACTTTCAGTGGTAGCGTGAAGAGCTGGCGCTATACAGTGCTCAGTACAGTAGAAGCATTTTTGCAGCCTGTCTAAATGTGAGGACACAGTAAAGTAACTGTTAAACCCCCAAGAAAATAGCGTTATGAAGTGGAACAAACATGTACCCTTTAAGAATTTTCTTTTGCAAGCCAAAGATTCACGCACCCTCTTTCACAACACTGGGTAATAGAAGGCCTTTTAAATAAAGCCACTTAAAAATTACTTCTGTTAAGATACAAATGTTTTTCTAAGGGCTTGTCTACACTTGCGGGAAGTCACGGCTGATCTGCTGGGAGTTCAGTTCTGCACATCTACTAAAGATGTGCAAAATTGATCTCTCTGGGGTCTGCAAGCAACCTTCTGTACTCCTGCTCTGCAAGGAGTAAGGGAGGTTGATGGTAGAAACGCTCCCATCAACCTCCCTCAGTGAGGACAGAACTCAGTCGACTGCAGATATGTCGATTCTAGTCACAAAATTGCCGTAGCTAGTATGGCGTGTCTGCAGTTGCCTGTGAGGTCTAGTGCAGACCAAGCCTCAGTTAGAAATTGCAGCATGATGTTGCTGCTGCTGAATAGCCACATCCAAAACGCAGCTAATGGCTTGTTACGTATCTGTTATTCTCCCTTCCAAGGCATGACCCCAGCTGTCAGCTGTCAGGTGCTTGGACTGATCATTCAGAGACTGCCTTGATCTCCTGGGGAAAGACAGTTCCATCAGAACCTCCCCTTTGCCACACCTGGAAACTAGCTCCACAGTACATTTGCACATGGCATTAAACAATGTGCAAGAGTTTTTCAATGGGCCCTCAGCACCCAGTGATACCAATGAGACCTGTGAGAGAGGAAATCAGATCCCAGAGGAATGCAAGAAGTTATGCAGAGCATGGTTTATGTCTGGGTCGCAGAGCTAATGTTGTATCTGCCTGGGATGTGCAGCAGAGCAAGTATTTAGGTTGGCATACATAACAATTTATTTTGCTGCACGAGGCTGCTACTTCACATAGCCAGCCTAGGCTGGACAGGTTAAGTATTTGTGTTGCTGTGGGCTGCAGAGGGTCAGATTGTCTACAGAGCTCAGTTCCCCGAAGAACAATAATCGCTGCTGGATGCTGTTGAAAATCTGGCCCTATATGCCTTCTCTTATGACTGCCAATGACTAAAGGAGAAGGAAGTCAAGGAATCACTTATCTGCAAGAGCATTCCTTCCCTGACTCTCATGCTTTGGGGAATGCAGACATGCTTTCTGCTTTGCCTCTTTTTCTAGGGCACGGCCCACATAACACCAGTGTTTGAAAAGAACTCCTTGCTCTTGTTTCTTATCAGGCTCCAGTTTAATCATGTTGAGAGGAAATTAAACGTGCCATTTTTCTCCATTTGCTTTTTTTTTTTTATCTCAGTTAATTTAGACATTGGAGATATGAGTCAGTTTCACTTCCAGATTCTCCTTTACTAGCACTATCGCCTAATTCTTATTTGGTTTCCCTAGAGGGCAAAGAGGATGGTGGGGCAGTTGTTTTCAGTGATTTTTCTTTTCAGCGCTTCACGGCTAGGTTTCAATTCTGCCCACACACATTGTCTGGAGCAGCCACCACACTAAATGCCACAATAGCTGGAATTTTCCCTTTAATTCACTTCTGGATGCTTAGTCTGAAATAATGAATTGTTTTATAGGTGATCAATCCCTAATTCACAAATGCCAGCTCCCACCCCCATCCTCATTTCCGCCCCTCTCAAAGGGAGGAGAGGGCTGGCAGCCGTTCCTGCCATTTACAAAGATGGATGTTTTCCCACATATGATTTAAAAAGACAATTATACTCAATTACTTCAAGGGAGCTCATGGTGAAGCATTTCTAAGCAACCATTGGCGATGGAATATGATGACTGGCATAATGAATTTCCTAAGTTTTAGCTAATCAATCCAATCCTTTGTTTATACTTACCTCACTGCTGCCTTCAACTTAGCAGAGGATATACAAATAACTAGCAGATTTTGTCTATATAACTTAGAACCCTACTGATAATAAAATGACAGACTTCTAGGGGGCGGAAGGGACCTCAGGAGGTCATTAAGTCCAGCACCCTGCCCAAAGCAGGACCAACCTTAACTAAATTATCCCAGCCAGGACTTTGTCAAAGCCAGGACTTAAAAACCTCTAGGGATGGAGATCCCATCACCTTTCTAGGTAACACATTTCAGTGCTTCACCACACTCCTACTGAAATAGTTTTCCCTAATATCCAACCAACACCTCCCCCACTGTAACTTGAGACCATTGCTCCTTCTTTTGCCATCCATCACTACCGAGAAAAACCTCTTTCCATCCTCTTTAGAGCCCCCCCGGCCTCAGGAAGTTGAAGGCTGCTATCAAATCACCCCTCACTCTTCTCCTCTGCAAACTAAATAGGCCAGCATAAGTTACGGTTTTAGGGTTACATTTGAACTCAGCTGAAAGGTTTCAGAACTGAGTGATCTGCATTGGTAGGACAAAGCCCTTAACGGTGAAGAGCGGGCAGCGGCCTGTGGGAAAGTCTCTGCCATTCAAAAATAGTTTGATATGATACGGAGCATTCCAGAAGGGGAAAAACTGGGAGGGGAGTTGGCATGTAAAAGTTCTCTATCAATCTGAACCAGGATAAATCTCTGGCATGGGATACTCAGAAATAGAAGTAAGAGGATGACCTGTACTTGAGGCAATTGGGAAAAAAAATCACAGTGGTATAAAACGAGGGAGGGACAATGAGCTTATGAGCCTTTCACACAAAAAATGAGGTTGTTCTTAGATAGGTTTATAGCATCTAGGTACTAGGCTGATGGGGATGTTAGTGACACAGAATGAAAACCGCACTTACAGCTCATAAAGGAATGTATCTACTTGTGTTGCTTTGATTAGGGAAAAAAGACTCTGCTACCTGTCCTCACTTGCCTGAGCCAATCTGGCCATGAGCTGCCCACTGCTTTCTCCGCAAAGACCATCCCATGATCAGATAACGAAAAGGATGAAAAAGTAACGCAAGATTAAAAGGGGGTGTCCCTAAGCTGAAACTCCCAGAAAGGGAGCAAATATCAGAGGCAGATACATCACTAGACAGAGGCAGGCACTGATTATCTCCAAGGACAAGAATATGCTTCAAAGGAAATTTGCATTGGATACTTTTTTTTTGCATAATGAACACCAACAAAAAATTTTTTTCTAAATCACCTTCAAGTCTACCATGTTTCTCCTTCAGAACAGGTCAGCTAGAAAAAGGTGAAGTGGAATATAATTCTTTCAAATCTCACATTAACAATGGTCCTTGTGTATATAATATATATTAATGTGCTAGTAATGTGATCAGTAGGCATGTGTCACCACTTCCTCTACTGGGTGGAATCAGAACTGCATAGCTGTGTGTCAAGGACCCTATGCTGCTAATGGATACAAGCCTGGAATTTTGGGGCAGGATGCTGAGATGTCTAATCCCCATAGTGACATGAAATGTCTTTAATAATCTCCTGATGCTTATTTTTGGGATCTTGATTACCTTGCAATGGTTGATGAATTAACAAGCCCCCAAAACAGCATTTTTCTGGTTTCCTGGACCTATAGTCATAAAGTTATCAACTCTCTTGAGTTAAAATAGAATCCCCACCTCAGGACTTGACAGAGAAGGGCCCCATCTCATAACATTTTCCAAATACTGGATCATATCCTCAAACGGTATAAATTATCGCCAACACAGTGAAGTAAAAAAGTGGTGCCTGTTTACGCCAAGGGAGAATCTGGCTCACTGTTCTGAGTTCTTTACCTCTGCATACATGTTCTTTTGCTGATGAGATCCAGAATTATTCAGGTTTGTCTTGCTTGCAATTCACATTGACAATTCTAAGTTTGGAATATTTGTTTTGAAGTGGTGGAGTGAGAAACTATCTGCAAATGGACAGTGTGCTCCAGGAACAGAAACACACATAAGGGCGAAAAAACTCAGTGTGTAATGGACTAATCTGAAAATGGCAAACAAATCCCTTCAAAGAATGACTTACATTACTATTGTGCTTAATGCAGCTGGCCTCTATGATGGAGCAGTGAATGAGTCTTGGAGCCAAGAGAACACATTATATTGCACACAACAAAATGCCTTTAGAGTTTGGGCTGTGGCTTCAGATATGCTTATGGGGATCCCTCTGAAGTCGGCTGAAGGCCCATGCACTTCTGTTCATTCTGGAAGGTGGAGGAGAATAATGTGCTTTTCCATAAGAATGCTCCCTCCCACAAACGACCGTCCAAGAACAAGAAGCTCAAGGTGTGAGCCGCGGTACTTCTGTGAACGTACTGCACTCTTTTTATAATTAAAAGGAAAAGTCCTATACAAAAGGAAGGGGCAGTTGTGAAGAAAATGAAAAAAAAAAAAAAAGAGACAACACTAATAGGGCTTGTCTACAATCGTCCCCAACTTAGAAGGGGGCACGGTAATCAGGCTGATGGGAGATTACTAATGAAGTGCTGCGGTGAATATACAGGACCTCTTTAGGCTAATTCTCCCCCACGGCAATGTCAGCACTTCAAAGTTTGACACTTTCATTAACATGCCTCCTTCGAAGTTGGGAGCAAGTGTAGACAAGCCCGTAGTGTTTTATTAAACAAACATTTTTCCAAGTCTGAATTTTAGGGAGTCCATAAAACTGAGGCATCAGCAGACTCACTTTCCAGCCACTTCCACCTCTAATGAAAAAGTTTTAATACTGTCCACTAGACCCTTTTCCTTCAGTCTGTACAAATCTGTCTCTTGTCAAAGCAAGATTAGCCCTACACTTAACACTGAGGCTGCGTCTACACGTGCACGCTACTTCGAAGTAGCGGCAGTAACTTCGAAATAGCGCCCGTCACGTCTACACGTGTTGGGCGCTATTTCGAAGTTGAAATCGACGTTAGGCGGCGAGACGTCGAAGTCGCTAACCCCATGAGCGGATGGGAATAGTGCCCTACTTCGACGTTCAACATCGAAGTAGGGACGTGTAGACGATCCGCGTCCCGCAACATCGAAATAGCGGGGTCCTCCATGGCGGCCATCAGCTGGGGGGTTGAGAGATACTCTCTCTCCAGCCCTTGCGGGGCTCTGTGGTCACCGTGGGCAGCAGCCCTTAGCCCAGGGCTTCTGGCTGCTGCTGCTGCAGCTGGGGGTCCGTGCTGCATATACAGGGTCTGCAACTAGTTGTTGGCTCTGTGTATCTTTCACTGTTTAATGAAAGTGTGTCTGGGAGGGGCCCTTTAAGGGAGCGGCTTGCTGTTGAGTCCGCCCCGTGACCCTGTCTGCAGCTGTGCCTGGCTCCCTTATTTCGATGTGTGCTACTTTGCCGTGTAGACGTTCCCTCGTTGTGCCTATTTCGATGTTGGGCTGAGCAACGTCGAAGTTGAACATCGACGTTGCCAGCCCTGGAGGACGTGTAGACGTTATTCATCGAAATAGCCTATTTCGATGTCGCAACATCGAAATAAGCTATTTCGAAGTTGGGTGCACGTGTAGACGTAGCCTGAGAGTCCTTCAGTCAAATATTTTCATCTTCTCCAGGGAAAAAGAGAGGATCAAAACTACATTTAAATGGGAGAAAAGGTTGACTTTGCTTTTACACTTTTCAAAATCCCATTTTAATTCAGCCCTCATCCACATGGAGGATTTGAAAGGAATGGATTCTGGCTGTGAACTACTGACGGTCAAATTATTTTGGGGTTTTAAATGACAAATAGTGATTTTTTTTACTCTAATCCCTTGGGGTTAAAGATACACTCATGCCACGTAGTTTGTTATTTTGCAAAGAGTGCCATTGAAATCAGTGGGACTAACTGCAGAATAAATTACATTAAAGATTCTGAAATGTTCAGCTAATATGGTCCTCATTACAACTGAAGTGCCTAAAACAGACAGCCATGTCACTGGCCATATCTACACTAGCAAGTCCTGAAAAATTGGCCCTATTATTTTAAGAAGAGGGCTGCTTTTTCTGGAGGCCCTCTACCTGTCCCAAACGAGGAAGAGCACCTTTCTCCAAAAGTTCTTTTGGCAGTCCTCCTGGTGTCAGATTTTTCGATCTCTGGCCCATTATTTCGAAAGAGCGGGGGCTGTGTGGACGCTCTCTTTCAAAGGACCGGATTGCTCTTTTGATCTGCTTTTGTGTGTGTGGACGTGCACTTTCGAAAGAAGATCTTCTGGAAGATCATCTTTCCAAAGTTCACAGGTGGTATAGATGCAGCCATTGTCTCTAATGGATGGCAGAATCTAGCCCTCCAGACCTGAGTCTGAGTGCGAATGCGGATAGTTGATTCACTTTCATATTGGTTGCTTTGGAATTTAAGCATTGTGATTGGACCATTATTCCCACTGTAGCGCATCCAAGGGCTGTAGGTGTCTGAAGAAAGATTTGTGTTTCTGTAACATCCCCAGAATAACAATCTTGGGCTATGTCCACTAGCACACTATCTCGAAGTAGCTTATTTCGAAGTAAGAACACACTCGCCCTGCACAGCACAAGGTCCACAGAATCGACAACCGGTTGCAGACCCCTTGCACACAGCATGGACCCTCAGCTGCTGCTGCACGCAGTGACCACAGAGCCCTGCAGGGGCTGGACAGAGCGTCTCTCAACCCCTCAGCTGATGGCTGCCATGGAGGGTCCCCTTATTTCAACGTAGCAGGACACGGATCATCTACACATGCCCTACTTCGACGTTGAGCGTCGAAGTAGGGCACTATTCCCATCTTCGGATACGAATAACAATTTCGATGTCTCGCCGCCTAATGTCGATTTCAACATCCAAATAGCGCATGGCGTGTGTACATGCAGTGCGTGCTATTTCAACGGTGTGCCAGCTACTTCGAAGTAGCTGGCTAGTGCAGATGCACCCTTGCTGTTTAAGTGAGTTGAGCAAACGGATGGGCACAAACAAAAGATCTTTGCTGAAAGCCCAGCCAAAGTTAATGCACCATTAATAATGGTCTGAGTGAATCACTGAAGATAATGGGGGTGGGGTCAGAGAAGGTCTGGGACAAAGAGCAGGGAAAATTGGGTCACAAAAACATGACAGAGCAGATCACATAGGTTTGGCTACAGGATTCTCCTTAGATGAAGTCATGTATTACCACGCAGAATATTAACCGCCTTGCTGGGAAAGGCATTCCCAGAGCTACCAGCCAAATCAATACAGGATGAAGAGAGGGAAAAACAGCAGAAACAAACAAAACACAGTATCTGTCACTTTGCAATGCATCAGCCCCCACTTGAGAGCTTAACTTTAATATTACATCTTTGGAGCAGTTTACAAAACACACCACTCACAGAAAAGGGTGTGCTTACCTCAGAAGGATAATTATGTGGTTGCTAATCACTCTTGTCTGCACATTTTTAAACCAGAGATGAGCATGTATCCTGAAGAATAATAGTATTCCCTCCCCACATTTTACTGTAGCACTTTTGGTGCATCAGTCCTTTCTGTAAAGAGCTTCTAGAGATTAAAGAAAGGAGACAGAGTTTCCACTTCTATGACTGACTGCATGACTAAGTTACTTCCTTCTATGTGTGAGAGTTCTCCCCATCTGTAAAATGGAGATAATATCTGCCAATCTCTGAGAACTGGTGAGTGTTCACATAGCACTTTAAGTAGTAATGTGTTAATCCACAGAATGATGTTAATATTCATAATGATTCTAATATGCAGGACCATCAGCAAGGCTGCAAGAGGCATAGTTTTCTTTTGTATTTTTTTTGGATTTTATTTGGGTTTCATATTTATCGTTTGTTCATTACTTTTATATTAATTACCTGTTCAATTACCTTGAGTAGGTGATTCGAAGAAAGGAATAGCTTCACGACTAAATATATTGACCAATACCTTGGTGAACTAGCACTTCATTCTGCTGTGCTTGGGGGGCACTCAAAACTTCACAGCAATAAGATGCAGTAACTCCTGCTCCTAAAAGCTACCAGCTATGCTATGGGAGAATCTCCTTTAGCTTTTGGTCATACAGTGCATGTGACATATATGAGCAGGTCTGTTTCCATTCAGTTGAGAGCAGTGGTCAGTTTCATTTTCTCTGTCTCAAACACACCAGTTACTACAAAAAAAGGCATAATCCTGATTCTGAAAACCATTATACTTGGAATACCACACTGCAGAAAGCATCACCCTTAGCATAACTAAATGAGGGTAGCAGGTAAATGACCCCTCCAGACAATTAAGAAATTGTGATAGAAGACATGGAAAAGGAATCCGGACCAGTTTCTTCAGGCAAATGGACATCATAGAGATATTTACAGTCTTTTTAGGTGCAAAATTGGAAGTGCTAATGCTCTGATTGGCATGGGACACCTGAGAAATGAACAACCAATAATAATGAGATATTTTGTGCTTCTTTAGCTCACTGAACCAGAGAAAATCAACATTTTAACCTCTCCCCCAAAATGCAGATTAGCATCTTCATCATAACTTCATATCTCGGGAAACTGAGGCACAGAGCAATGAAATATTTGGATTTAAGTCACACGATAGATCTGGAAACAAAGGATCAAGAACATTTGCCTCCTAATCCTCCCCCTCTAATTAATGGACAATATTCCCTCAATCCCAACAAAAAAATCCCTCACCTCAGTTTCGTCAGAGTGCAGTTTAAACTCTACAGCATCTTTGCCTTTCTTCCAGAATACATTTTACTAGGTCACCCTCCTTATAAAATACAATACATTGTAAAATATGGTACATTACACACTCCACCACATTATGAAAACAATATTTGGTACCTTGCCAGAGGTCTTTCAAAGCAAAAGAGAGTTAATCAGATTCAGATCTTTGGTGAAAAATGAGATGCTTCACCTTTAAGGAATATTGGAGTAAAGTTTCCTTGGAACTGTGGCAGCACGTGGTTGGCTATGCCCATTAGTAAACTGAGCCAGCACTGAGGGGATTGGTTAAACAGCTTTATTCCATCACAGAAACATCTCTATTGTTTCAGATCAGGTGGAAGAACAAAGGAAAGAGCCTCTGGAGAGTTTGAGAGCTGCTTTTATCTGATTTACCCAGCCAAATCCCTGAAGATATGTGGAACTAGAATGCTGCAGCCTTGTAGAGTCAGGCTTCTCTGCGAATTGCAGTCATTCCGATACACACATGCAACAAGGAGTGAACATGAAGTTACTCCACAGAACACTTGGTAGCAAGGGGCAGGAGGAGCACATTCCATCTCCCTGGATGCAGAGCACTGCCAGACGTGAGCAATGCGCATGGGACCACTCCAGAGAGAGAGAACACCCCACAATGTTGTCATGAAAGAAGCACCTTCTGTAAGTCAAAGGGCACCACATCTCAATGCAGCAGGCATTGATACTCACTTGTGCTGAGGACATCCAGGCACACACAGTCACCACCTCAACACCATTTTATGGGCAAAGTTCCAGCAGCCAGCTTCACTGCTGGCAGGTGCAAGCAGTGGAGCAGACATGTTTAGTGGTTAGAGCCCAATATGTTTAGCTGAAACACACAGGGACCCCTAAATTGGCACACACCTATGAGTTGCCTAATCTTGTAGCCTACCTTCATCGGTAGCCACTACCAGGTTCTGTAAAGGAAGGTGAGGGGTGGCAGAATTCCTGGCCTTGGTGCATCGTGGTTGCCTTGGTGCACATGGGTAGCCCAACCCACAGAAAAATCTATACTTCCCTGGAGGCATTATGAAAAGCTATTTCAACTGATATGTTCTGATTTTAGTTAATATTTGGGAATTGATTATTTGGTTTCATGATGAAAAGTCAACATTTTCCATGGAAAATAGAAACTTTATGCAAAAATTTTTGTCAAAACCACAATTTTCTAAAATGGAAAACAGCCAACTAACCCTAAAAAATAATACTTTCCTTCTTCACAGGAATTGAGAGGATTAATTTATTCAGGTCCATTGCAAGCTGTAAGATCTTTGGGTGGAAGACTCTGGATAAATACGAAGTAGTATTATTCTGCTGGAGTCCTCAGGCTACCACTATATGTTAACCAAAAAGTGACTCATTTTCATTCATTCAGGATGGATACATAACGTGTGTGTGTGTGTGTGCGCGCGCGGCTCCAACATGTTACAGTAACACACAAAAAACTGAAGGAGAAACAGCAGGTAAGGAAGTGGCATAGCAAGGATCACCAGCAGGTCAGGGGCTGAACTAGGAATAGACTCTTGTCTAGTGACTAGACCAGGATACCTTCCTCTCCTTCATCCAGTGGCCAACATAGTAGCTCTCCGTAGCGTGACAACCCACCCACCAAAACAGAAGCCTCTGTTTGCTCCTGATCCTTTCGCACACAGTAGCTACTAGTTTATGAAAAAAGGAATTCCCCACTGATGCTGGCAGTGTACGAAAAACCTTAGGAAATGTAAATACTGAATCTCAGAAAACCAACGCAAACAGCCAAATGCAGCTTATTAATTCTGCAGGTCTTGAGCTGCACATGCTAAGAGTCCTGAAAAATCATTTAATTGCCAGATTGTCCTGCCAAAATGTATTTGAGGGCCTCCGACAATAAGACAGTTCAGATACAATAAGGCCCAAGTTCTGACTACAGAGAAATCCTGGTTACTTTCTGCTCATGTGCCTCATCCAACAGGAAGTACTTAAGAATAATAATATCCTGAAATGCTAACCCCACAGCAGTGTAATTAAAAAGCGTTTTTGTCTCACTTGGGGAGTGAGGGGGGCTGAGGGGGAAATGAAAATCAGACAGGAAATTCCACTAGAATAAGCTGGCTTATGTCCTAATAACACAGGTCTGTGCCAACTCCTACAGAAGGCAAGCGATGGGAGGGGGAGGTAACAAATAAGAAAAGCCCTCAAGATTGACTCAGATCTGAGACCACGTGGCTCAGCTGCAACAGTGACTCTAAAAGGAGAGAGGGAACACACTCAAAGAAAGGAGGTTTGCTTTTCTAACAGGCCACTCTTACATAATGTAGCTGTTGTAGTTAAAGAGAGGCCACTGCAGCCTTGGCCAGAAGCACACAGGCTGATAAGGCTGAAGGGACAGATGGATCTTGGGGCTTGTGTTCTCCCAACAGCTGCAGGGAGCAAATGGGGAGAAAAAGGTTCCAAGCCGCTAGCAAAACTCCTGGAGTGGAAGAGGCAGAGGAGACCAGATGGCTGATAAACTCGTGCCTAAGCGGAGGTGGGTTTTCCATGTTTTATAGTTAATGGGAGAAGGCGGCGCCCATGCGCACACACACAGTTTAAGGGGAAAGGCACATTCATTTAAAAGGAGAATGTTTCCTGTGTCTTGCTATAGGCATGATTCTGCTGCCACGCAGGTCAAGAGAGGCCTGATTCTCAGAAGCCCTGACTGGGCACTCGCAATCCCACCTGAAGTGAAGCACTGCGCTGCTGGAAAGCCAGGGCAAGGAGATTCGCCGTTGACCTCAGTGGGTCTGTGCCCCTACACCAGAGGCATGCACAGTGGGGGGCATGATATTTCATAAGGAGGGAGCAGCACAGTGAGTGCTAGGTCTTAGGCTCATCCACCTCATTAAAAACGATGGAAATCTGTTGCTCTTTTTATGTCTGTGTATTCACATTTCTATACCAATTAATAAAGTTTTTACTTTCTACAGACTTCTTTTCTTACACCTGCCAAAAGGGATTTTTTTCATATGAACATAACCAAAATGTCCATTGGTTATGCAGGGATGAAAAGTGGGGACCTATGTAAAATATTTGCTCACCCCTGCCCTAGATGTGCAATTCTTACATCAGCATCTTCCTTTGGGGATTTCACATTGAAGCCATGTGTGAAAAGCATTGTGTGGTTCAAGCTGGCAGCTAGGTGCTTGATCTTACCTAGCTCTGGATACTTATTTTAGGTATTTATATGCCCCCTCCTTTCCCATATAATCTCAGTGCCTCACAATCTTTAATCTATTTATCCCCACAGCCCATCACAAGGTACAGAACTGCTATTTTTCCCATTGCACAGTGATAAAGGGACTTCTTCATAGTTACTTGTAGGGGGTGGGGGGAGAGTGTAATGCTAACAGACCCAGGTCACCAGCACCAGGGATTAAACCTGCAAGCATAGGGGCTAAAGGCCTGTACTCTACCACAGGAGCTAAAAGCCAGCTGGTTTTCAGCTAACGCTGTAGAACAGAGACTTCACTCACCCTCGTAGGAGGTCTCAGCGCCTCTGGGTACTATAAGAGCAAGAGGGGATCTCGATTGCAGAGCTGGGAATTGAACTTAGGTCCTCTGAGTAGATGGAGTGCCACTAGGTGTTTAGCATGCATGCGGCAATGGGCCATAATACCATACCACACTTCTCTGCTATGGCCATGTTAAAAATCAATTACCTACTTATAAATCAGTTACCTGCTTACAAAGCTTGTAGAATCATTGAAATGTATGGGTGGAAGGGACCTCAAGGAATCATCAAGTCCAGACACCTGCACTGCGTCAGCACCAACTCAACCACTCCTAGAACATCCCTAATAGGCACTTGTCTGACCTGTTTTTCAAAGCCTCCACTGAGCAGATTCCCCAACCTCCCTTGGAAGCCTATTCTGGAGTTTCTCTTTCCAGCTGGAAAGTTTTCCTTAGCAGCTGACCAGCATCTGCCTTTCTGCAGATTAAGCGGATTACTTCTAGTCCTGCCTTCAGTGGGCATGGAGAAAATTGATCACAATCCTCTTGGTAAAAGCCGTTAGCATATCTGAAGACAGTTATTAGGTCCCTTTCTATCCACTTTCTCAAAACTAAGCATGCCCAGGCTTTTTTAGCCTTCCCTCCTAGGTCAAGAACTGGACCCACCATTCCAGCAGAGGTCTCACCAGTTCCCTCCCGTCTTTCACAGCTGCATCACATTGCTGACACTCATTGGCCGTGTCTACACGAGCCCCAAACTTCGAAATGGCCATTTGCGTGGCCATTCAATTTGTGATCCACTGAAATGCTCAGATCCTTTTCAACCATGCTATTGCCATAGCCAAGGCTTCCCCATTTTGCATTTGCACATTTGATTTCACATTTTCTTGTTGCTTCCTAGAGCCAACTATAAGTCCATACAGAGGGGAATGCAGAAATCTCACTTGTTGTTGGGACCAGCTCATCCACCCTGGGAGCTTGAGGAAGTCTTTCCTGGAACCAAAGGTGTCAACTTCCCTACCAACCAGGAGGTGCTTGACACCTCTCCTTGACCCCACACTCCACCCCTTTGCTGAAGCCCCTGCCCTGCCTCTTCCCACCCTTGTGACCCTGTCGAGCCTCTTACTGCCCCTGACCCACCCCATTCCACCCTTCTCCCAAGACTCAACCCTGCCTCTTCCATCCATTCCAAAACACACATCCATCCCTACTTCTCTTCCCTCCCAGAGCTTCCTGAATACCACAAATCAATGCTTGGGGGAGGAATTGGTAAGCAAGGCCGCCAGTGGGAGAAAGGTATGTGGTGGGGGCAAAGGGGGCAGAAGGAGAGAGCTTGACTGATGGTGGTTGCTGAGTACCCACTAACTTTTCCCCATGGGTGTTCTGACCCCGGAGCACCCACAGCGTTGGTACCCAGACCTGGAATCTCAGCTTTCAGAAGCAGAAACCTTGTAGGAAAACTATCTGTCACTCCACATCTCTGTGTACCCATTTACCCTTCTGTAGAATGGGGATAAGTAATACTCATCTTTGTCCTAGGGAGGCTACTGATTTCTTAAATTCATGAGCATTTATAACCAAAGTTGTTGCCAGGGATACCAGAGAAGACTCTTGGACCCTGGGTTGCACAGCAGATGGCAAGCCACCAGGGGTATAGATGGGCAAGCCACCAAGGGTGGTGAGTATCAAAAGCCGGCGGTGGCTATCCACGCCCCAGAATGTCCTGCTGATGCTCCACCTCCAGGTCACCTCCTGCTTCCTTGTGGTGTTCTGTGCTCTTCTCTTGTGGTCAGCGCCCCAGGCTCCAGGTCGGGCTCACCTGAGCCCAGGGACTCCAGGCAGCTGGTGGTGGGGAGATCATGCTGCCCAGCCACCCAGCACTCTGGGACTGGGAGTGCTCAGGCAGCCCAGGGCTGGGGAGGTGGTTGGCAGACATAGCGGGAGGAGTGAGCTCTAGGAAGGGGAGCGTAGCAGAAGGGGTGGGCTGGACTGGAGACTAGCATCCTTGATCACAGGCTTCACCCTCCACCCATGCCACCACAGTCTCTGCTGACACCACAGTCTCAGATAAAGCTATACTGAAAGGATGAGGATAGTTTAAGGGCACCTGTATTGGAGACAACCAGGACACTCAAAATGCCTGAAGACAATCTGGGTACAAAAATGAAGGCTAAGCACATTTTTATCTACTCGGAACAACTCATTCCCTGTACAGACATTACTACGGCTGCGTCTACACGTGCACGCTACTTCGAAGTAGCGGCAGTAACTTCGAAATAGCGCCCGTCACGTCTACACGTGTTGGGCGCTATTTCGAAGTTGAAATCGACGTTAGGCGGCGAGACGTCGAAGTCGCTATCCCCATGAGCGGATGGGAATAGCGCCCTACTTCGACGTTCAACATCGAAGTAGGGACGTGTAGACGATCCGCGTCCCGCAACATCGAAATAGCGGGGTCCTCCATGGCGGCCATCAGCTGGGGGGTTGAGAGATACTCTCTCTCCAGCCCGTGCGGGGCTCTGTGGTCACCGTGGGCAGCAGCCCTTAGCCCAGGGCTTCTGGCTGCTGCTGCTGCAGCTGGGGGTCCGTGCTGCATATACAGGGTCTGCAACTAGTTGTTGGCTCTGTGTATCTTGCACTGTTTAATGAAAGTGTGTCTGGGAGGGGCCCTTTAAGGGAGCGGCTTGCTGTTGAGTCCGCCCCGTGACCCTGTCTGCAGCTGTGCCTGGCTCCCTTATTTCGATGTGTGCTACTTTGCCGTGTAGACGTTCCCTCGTTGTGCCTATTTCGATGTTGGGCTGAGCAACGTCGAAGTTGAACATCGACGTTGCCAGCCCTGGAGGACGTGTAGACGTTATTCATCGAAATAGCCTATTTCGATGTCGCAACATCGAAATAAGCTATTTCGAAGTTGGGTGCACGTGTAGACGTAGCCTACATGTAACAGCCTGGTTAGCAGAGCTCCAATTCTCCACTCTTTACTCGTTTCAGTATGTTCTTACTCAAGTGTCACTGCAAGTTGTATTCTATTGTACCCCAGAAGCAGGCCTACTGATGGTGGGTTGTCCTTTACCATTCATTAGTTATTACTCAGAATGGTAGGGTGATAACAAACAGTTTGGATTTCTGAAGGACAGATCACATCAAACCAACTCAATAAACTTTCTTTTAATGGGTAACAGGCCTTATGGATAGAGCAGAAGTAGAAGATGTTGTTTGATACTGTGTTGCATAACCTTGTCTTAAGGGAAATTCAACCTAGATAGGCCAATTATAACATCAATGCATACCTGGGTGGCCAAACGAAAGTTAAACACGGCTACGTCTACACTTAGTAAAAACTTCAAAATGACCACGCTAATGGCCAGATCGAAGAAGACTAACGAGGTGCTGAAATGCATATTCAGTGCCTTATCAGCATGCCGGCGGCCACGGTGCTTCGAAATTGCCACGTTTCACTGCCACGTTGCTAATCTACACCAGGGTCCTTTTTGAAAAGACCCCGCCAACTTCTAAAAAAGGGAACCCCGGTGTAGACGAACTGAGCGGCAGTGAAACATGGCAATTTCGAAGTGCTGCAGCTGCAGGCATGCTGATGAGGCGCTGAATATGCATTTCAGCACCTCGCTAGTATTCTTCAATCTGGCCAATAGCATGGCCATTTTGAAGTTTTTACTAAGTGTAGACACACCCCACATGTTCAAGTTGCACTCTTAAAAGGAATGACTTGATCATGCGTGCAAGTTTTTCTCTAAATCAGGGCCTATACGAACAGCTCCAACTGAAAAAATTCAGGTCTACGAGTACCTCTCCAGGGCTCCCGGTCATGAGCACTGGTAAATCTCTGCCTATTACAGATTCCAAATACCTTCTCAAATCATTCACGATGCAGCTGTGCTTCAAATGTAATGCTGGCATTTCTCCCTTCTCCAAATCCAACCAAAGAAGCAAGTTTACTTTCTTTATGCATATAGCACAAGCTGGCAGGATGCACTCAAACTCATAAGAACTTTAATAGTAACAGAGAGGGACCCATGCTAGCCTATATACCATCAAAACAAAAAAGCAGTCAAGTAGCACTTTAAAGACTAACAAAATAATTTATTAGGTGAGCTTTCATGGAACAGACCCACTTCTTCAGACCATAGCCATACCAGAACAGACTCAATATTTAAGGCAGAGAGAACCAAAAACAGTAATCAAGGTTGACAAATCAGAAAAAAATTATCAAGGTGAGCAAATCAGAGAGCAGAGGGGCGGGGGGAGAGAGGGGAGTCAAGTCAAGTAATAAGAACTTTGTGCTTAATGGTATTGGCTTGAAAATTCCTGCCCATCTTTGTGGGAAATCTTTATTTTAAAGTGACCAAATCAAATTTGGAAAAACGAACATGGAATCTGCTGCTCATTTTGAACAAATAACTTTTGGGAATGGAAACTAGCATGCATGTGTTAAATCATCAGCAAGTTACAACTGGGGGCTTGGACTTTTGGCCTTGTATTCCTGCTCGGAGGTGCGGAGCATCTGAATTGCCTTCAGAGAGGAGTTAAGGGAGCTCCCAGGACTTTGAGGTCAGACCCAGGATGACCTGGCAAGTCCATAAAGACTGAGAAGATGCTAAATGTGGCAATCTTTAAATACGCCAGCGGCAGTCGCTATGGTCTGAGCAGAGGAGGGGAGAGAAGTTATCTGTTTTACCCAGCTGTGTTTTTGGTGCCTACTAATAACCCCCATGCATCATCCTGCCTTGGTATGAAATTTTCTGACTGGTGTTAAAAATGGGCCCAGTACAGTCTGCAGCACATTTGCTTGCAGCTCATGCAAACTGCTTGTTGTTAGCATGCTGCTTGTGTAATTAGGGTGCTTAAAACTGTAAGGGGTCTTTGGAAGGTCCCAAAGAGTGATTGCAGTTCAGAATAATCACCCACCTGGCTACACGCTGATTTATGGCCCGCTCAGTTAATAGCTCTGCTTAACACAGGAGTTTGTCGAGATTAAGTAATTGCCTTAAACAAAAAGTTTATTATCTTTAAGGCTTTGCTGATGAATGACCGGGGATGGAGAAATCATGAATAGATCTGCTGGGATTCCCTACCATTTAAAAAAACCAAAAAAACCCTAGCTAGACAGAATGAAGTTTGAAAGTTCAAAATTCCTTTTAAACAATCACAGAATTAGTGGACACCCCACAACAAACAATAATAATACTTTTAATTTGTGCAGCACATTTCTCCCTAGGATTTCAAAGTGGTTTACAAACATTAGTTAAGCCTCACATCACCCTTAACACATAGAGAGCCCCACTGCACAATAATAGAGAACTAAGTTGAGCTGTAATGCCTAGTTCATTTAGAGAAAACTAGAATTTTCCATTCTAGGTCTACAGAATCCTACAAATATGTTAGTGACATTAAAGTGTGCTGATTTTTTAAAGTTGCATCCACTGTAATTATTGTTGATCACTCTTCAGAGAGTTCAGAAATGTTAAGTGATTTGACTAAGGTCATACAGAGGCCAAGCAGAGAGGACAATAGAACCCAGGAGTCCTGAGTCTCAATCCCTGCTGTAACCATTAGAAAGCACTCCCTCAGACCATCCCCACAGTACAAAAGGTCAGATGTGCTAGCCTTTTCCTGATTCAATGCAACTGTTTCCTGTAATAAAATAGAGTCCATTTATTGCCATTTGTCTCTAGATTGACCTAGCACATGCTCATATTACCCGTTAATCCAAATACATATGGTTGGGGGAAACATGGTGAGTTTTGCACACAAGCATGTGTAATGGGAGATGAGCACAGCTCTGACAAGAATCAGGAAAATATGACAGGAGGCGCACATCATTCTCAGTGTATTAAAATGGGTGCTATGTATCTTTAACATTTGATATTTTTAAATAATCACCCCCACCAAAGTCTGATGGGTCTGACCCAAACTCCATCCAAGTCACAAAGGTTCTCACTGACTTCACTGGGCTTTGGATCAGGACACACGTTCATAACAAACCATAAAATATCTCTATCTGCTTCAACTTTTTTTTCCTTTCAGCATTTTTGTGCACTGAAACATTATTTGCCACTGGGGAAAACACTACAAAGGCAGCAATAAAGGCTCAAATGCTCCGAGTATCCATCCATCTCCCTCTCTCCCAATTTAATGTCTATCAAGTTGCCTCAGCCAGATACTGATTGAAAAGACTTTTAACAAATATTTATATATTTTATACAGCACTGTAGACCTGAAAATATGCTTATATATGTATTACTATCTGAAAGAGAAAGTTACTCAGGCCCTGTTTACATGAGAAAATTGCACAGAATTATTACTGTAGCATGTAGGAATTGTGGACTCAGAGTGCATTGTGCTAAGCACTCACCAAACAGAATAAAAAGATAGAACCTGCCCCACAAAACTTTAAAACCCCCTAATTTAATTAAACCAGTGTAAAGCCCTGGCAGACATTCCTGTTGTGGTTCAAGAGTAGCTTATCTTGGGTTAGGATGAATTAGGAACAAATTTAAGGTAAAAAATAAGCCTTTTCAAATGCAAATAAAAGGGTCCACAAGGATCTTGTATTTAATTTACCTAAATCACTAAATCTCCACTTTTCAGTTAATTCCCTAGTATTTTGCATAGGCAAGGCCTTGGGAAAAAAAATCAGACTTCAGTGGGGGTGGTAATTTAAAAATATCAGATCTTAAAGATACACATAAACAGCTGAAAAACATAGGCTCCATCATCGTGAATGAGTTTTTCAGTGGACTTAAATAGGCTTTGGATTAAGCTCACAGCCCCTTAGCATTTCACATAGTTGGTTGAGTTTTATTAATTTAGGACAATGACTTTTTCATGTTACAGGACCTGAGTCTAGTCTTCAAGAAAATTGTTTTTCTGTGGAAGAGTTGGTTGTGTTGCGCAATTGTCAGATCTGGCAGCATATCCTTTGGTTGCTACTTATTTTCAGTGAGGCGAATAAATAAGCAACTGGTTAAAAAAACTCTCTCGAATCTGTATCTGCCGGATGCAAATTGATAGAAACCAGATGAGGATTTTTTTAAAGCAGAAGCCTCTTGAAACTGGTCGAGTATTTTATTTATTCACTCACACCATTGGTTGAAAGCAATGTTAGCACTTTTACTGCACTTGGATATTCTATTGCAAAGATGGATGGGGCCTGGTTCCACTCTCATACCAATTTTCAAATGATGGTACTCCACTAACATCAATGTAGTTGTAAGACCAATGGACCTGGGTCATTGGCAGGAGTGAATGAACCCGCAATGTTAGGAACTAAAGCCATGTGCCTCTATAGCAGATGTGTAGAAATTGGGGGGTGGGCCTAGGACTTCTGAAGTTTAGTGCATGAACCTCTACAGTTTGAGCTAAAGGCCAGCTAAGGCAGTACAGGAGACTCATTCTCTCTCTCTGTAAGTGAGCTAAGTGGCATTACGTCGGTCTGTGGGTTACATAGGGACACCGGCATAAACTGGCAGCGAGAAGAGAACCAGTCAGACAAGCACATGCGAGAGCCTGGATGTGAGGAGCCTTTGCAATCTCTTGCAAATGGACTATAGGAACAAGACATTTCATTTCAGTGAGAAGTGGTTAAAAGCAGATGTGGTTTTTGTTTCAGAAAACCAAAATTGGGGTGTTTCAGATTCTGGTAATTTTACACAAACCTTTAAAATGTAACGATGGTGGTCTTGGGTAGGCTACATGGTTTGGAAATTGAAGAATGACACCACCAAAGTATCTTTGCTCCTTACATTTTTATCGATAACATTCTTCTCGTTTCAAATCAGATATAGAAAGCAGAACAACAGCACATGCATTTTATACACATTGTATGGGAAGGTTGCCTAGTAGTTAGAGTAAATCATTCCTGACATCTGATTCTGACTCTGCCACCTATTTACTTTGGAACATGAGTATTTCAGTCACTTTCAAGCCCCGTTGTCTCTAGCTATAAAATGAAGATGTACCTGACAAGGATAGTGTGTGGTTGAGGCACAATAACGTCCTTTGCTGAAAGTTGCTACAGAAATAGGAACTTTATTGTGAATATTAAAATTACGTCACAAAGGAGAAACATACTAAAGGATTTTAAAGCTATTGGATTGAAAAGCTGCTGACTTTGAATCACAGATTTTCCCCATTAGAAAATTGCTGAAAAGTTCTTCCGACTTCAAGTGAGTCACTACTGTTATCATGCTGAGGTTGTGTGTTCTTCTGGAGGTGTTACAACCCAGGCATTTAACCCACCTTCACATGGTAGGCATGTTGGCACTTGCAAATGAGCTTCCTTTCCTGTCACTTGGATGTGATCAGCTAAACAAATTGTTGTGTGTTGATTCCTGTTTACAGAGTGATTTTGAGATGCTGACATTCTCTTTACATAGCTCCAAGCTGTCACATTTTATAACTCATATGGCCTATGAGGGAGCTAATCTTCTGAAAAATTTAGAGCCATTTGGCAATATATTTTCCCCACAACCTCTTTATAGTGATAAAAGTATTTTTAGTGTTGGTGGATGGAACCAGTTGGAGAGCCTCTTACTCTACACGGGATACTCTGGGTCCTCATGCCACCTGACCCCTCTCCCACCTTCAAAGGTCTCCTTTCTAAAGTGAGATGATACTTCCATGACCTATTCAGTCTTGATTTTTCCTGTTGTGTCTGCCAAAGATGGAAATCAGTACCAACTGTGATAGTGATTTTTAGGATGTGGACATCTGTTGATGGAAAATTGGACTGAGACCATCAATTCCCTTCACGTGGGCTACTGAATGCTCATCAGATGGTGGAAACTTTCTCTGACTACTAAACTAGAACATGTGTTACCAATCCCTGGTGTCATTCCAGACCCCTGTTTTAGAGTATCAGGATGTGCTTGATTTACAGTTACAGACACTGGCGTACATTTAAAACAAAAAGGATCTAGATCACAAGGCAATAAGACAAAAAGGAGATTGCCTCACAAGAGCAAAATCATTGCTCATGAAATGAATGTGCCCACAACTACTAATGTCCTTAAAGATATTGAGGGCTGTCATGGGAAGAAGGAAGGGAATAAGAGCTAGATGCATTTGTACTTGTGTTATCTAAATTTTCCAAAGCCATTGTTGACCAAAATGAAGACATTTTCAATCGGTGATCACTATGGGGATGCAAAGGCCTCTGGCTTTGCTCTCCAAGAACAGGTCAACATAGAAGATGAATTATTGTGCTGACAAGTGAATGGAAGGAAAGCAAGTCTAGATAAATAAGAGAAGAGGTGAAAGGGGTCAGACATGCAAGATAACCCTGTATCTGACATCTCTCCTTGTCTCTCTTCTCTCACCAACAGAATTTGATCCAATAAAACATATTACCTCCACCTAGATTTGTGAAACTCCACAAGTGTGATCAACTAGAAATGCCCATTACATTTTTCTACCTTTTGTTTAGTGACACACACACTTGACAGAGCCAGCTGCTTATCAATTTCCCAGGGGATGACTCTGGGGACACAAGAGTTTGCTGGGTCGGTAGGTTTTATCTCATTGCTATGTACCATTCTACTCTTTGTCCTCTCTGCAGTAGAACTGTTTTTTACCTGGGCTGTACTCGACACATATCTAGGCCAGCTTGAAGTATATTCAGAACATATTTTCCAAGCACAGGTCCACCAGCACACATTAAGTTCTAATTATTATTAAAATGTTTCCACCACAGTTACCAGCCTGAGCGTGGACAGGAGGGATCTGTGTATATAAGGTCTTGGCTGGGATGGCTCAGTTGGGGTTGATCCTGCTATGGGCAGGTGGCTGGACTAGATGACCTCCTGAGGTCCCTTCCAGCTATTCACTATTCATAATCAAAAGAGTATGGCAGTCACACAAATGGGAAATACAGGTATCTCGGTTAATGCAATTCCCTCTGAGTCAGATGATTGTGTGTGATCACATAGCGGTTATCTGGTGATGCCTAAGAATATTAATTAAGTGGCCAAGCAATGTTTTATTGTCAAAACCAAAATTAATTATCTAGGATGTAGTGGGCTTTCCTATTTCTTAATCAATAGTTTTACCCAAACAAACCTGAAAAAATTAGCTATGTGTCCAATTTTTGTCATACTTACTTACGCTGTGTAGTACTTTACAAAATATTTCCATTCAATTTAATAGGATTACTCACTGAGGAGTGCAGTATTACTCAAGATGAGTGAAGGTGGTGAAATTGAGTGCAGGTTTTCAAAAAATAGTCTACTTCAAGAAGACAAGTTTCAACATTTAGAGTTTGGAATCTCAGTCTACAGCTGACTGAGGAAAAAGATTTGTTCAACCCCAATAGCCAGGAAATTAAAAAAAAATAATTTTTTCCACAAACTGACGAGTCAGAAAAATTGTTTTGGGCTAAACTAAATGTTTCACTTGAAAATAGAGGAAAGTTTGAAACAAATTTACTTAGAATGGAGAATAACATTTCACCTGAAAAATGTCAACAGTAAGCTTTTTGACTTTCATCTTTTTTAAATAGTTGCTTTTGTTTTGTATTGCATTTTAATCAAAACACTGTATCAGCACAGGCAAATCTTATTACTTGTTGCCAAACAACATTTTGGTCAACATTTTTTGCCCAACTATTTCTAAATACTTCACAACCTTTGATGAAGGAAGCCTCCCAACACTCATGGGTCAAGCAGAAACAACAAGGAGTTCTGTGGCATCTTATAGACTAACAGATTTATTCGGAATTCAGCTTTTGTGGGCAGAGACCCACATCGTTAGACCCACTATTATACCCGTGAAGGCTTATGTCCGAAAATCAGTTAGTCATTAAGGTGCCACAAGACTCCTAGTTTTCCTTGCAACAAACTCTTCCTTCCAACAAAGCCCATTGCCAGCTTTGTCCACATATGTATTCTGGAGATACCATCCCTGGACCTAACCAGGTTATTCACAGAATCATGGGCACATTCTCATGTTCCTCAGCTAACATCATATACGCCATCATGTGCCAACAATGCCCAGATGCTTTGTATATCAGACAAACTTCAAACTCTTTTAGATAAAAGATTAATGGGCATAAAATAGACATTAAAAGACTCCTGATTCACAATAGGTCAGCCAGCATTTTAATGGAGAGGACCATTCTGTTAATTACCTGAAAGTCTGTGTCTTACTGAAGAGGAATTTTCACACTACTTTGGAAAGAGAGGCTGCTGAACTCTCTTTTACATTCAAATTTGACGCATCAACGCGTGGTTTGAACCGGGTTGGGAATTTTTTAGATCATTACAGGGGCTCTTTTACATACTTGGCTTAATCTAATTCTTGACTTCCTCCCCTTCTGCCCCTCTGCTCTCTGATTTGCTCACCTTGATAATATTTTTCTGATTTGTCAACCTTGATTACTATTTTTGGTTCTCTGTGCCTTAAATATGAGTCTGTTCTGGTATGGCGATGGCCTGAAGAAGTGGGTCTGCTTCACAAAAGCTCATCACCTAATAAATTATTCTATTAGTCTTTAAAGTGCTACTGGACTGCTTTTTTGTTTTGATAGTATATAGACTATCACGGCTTTCTCTCTGTTACTAAGACTCCAAGTTGTTTTTGTGGACACAGACCAACACAGCTACCCCTCTGATACATGGGTGAAGTGCAGAATCTGAGGGACAAAAAGCTTACATTACCTGGATGAGTTCACACTGGAGCAGAAGCCAGTTTGCCTTCCCTCAAATCATGTGATTTAACCACAGTTACCCAAGTTGAATTGTAACAGAGAGGTAGCCTTGTTAGTCTGTAGCCTAACAAAACAAAAACAGCAGGAATGTAGCACTTGAAAGACTAACAAAATCATTTATTCTGTGATGAGCTGTCGTGGGATTGACACACCCCATCATATCCATAGCAGTTCCAGTACAGACTGACTTCTATAAATAGCAGTCCAAAAAAAAATACAATAAAAAGTGACAAATCAAGTACATAGAACTTTAGGAGGGGGATGAGGGGTGGGAGATATTAAGTGTCTTACCTGTTAACCAGCAATGCCCATTACAAACAGCACCTCTTCAACTGAAGTCTAAACAGATTCAGAAAGCCTGTGACCAGGAGAGCATCTAATCTATGCAACTGCAAACACAATATTAGACAATTGGGATCGTGTGCTCTGGAGATCCCAAACAGTTTCTAACACATCAAAACAAAAAGTCCTGAGGCTATCTTCCTTCTTCTGGGGAACTAAAAAAACATTGTTATAGCCCTCCATCATCCTGGGCCTTGAAGGGAGTGAAAGACTAACACAAGCAACTGCTAAGACCTCCAGACACGTTTGCTGAAACCTTTTGACACCGAGCCTATTTTTATTAGCTAAGTGCACCAGTCCTGTATCAGAATGAGAGTTTCATTGCCCACAGTTCAACCCTGCAAAAAGCCATTTCCAATTCTGTCTGGCAGCAATAAGCCTTAATGACATAGAAAAAGCGTACAGAACCTCCTTGCACAGCCTGGTACTAAAACTAGCTCACAAATATCTAACACTTAACAAAACTCCCTCATTACTTACTCCCCTGGGATTGTTGAGTTCCTCCTGTCCCAGCACTAGTCTGAAAAGCAGCTGATTGTGGTCTTAGCAAAGTGACATAACTTGCAGTCTTGCAAGGGTAACAGCAAAACAAGAATGAATCATACATTCATGCTTTAGAATTGGCTTCCAAAAGAAAGGAATAAGTAGACATTAAACATCCTGAATGGAAGATATGGCTGTCATCTATAACTATCTATCCCCAAATGATCACAAAAGTACATTGGCATGACATTACCTTGTGCCACACCATCATTGGATACTGAGGCTACTTAACTAAGCTGAGATGTTTAACTCAGGAAACTAAAGCTGAGCACAGGTTGATCTGAACAGTTGCTTTATTTTCTGGCAATGCAGCAGCATGATCTAGTGGATTAAACAAGAGGCTGGGGGCCAGGAATGAGGATTAGAATTCAGGAGTTCTCCCACTAAGTCACTGAACCACTCTGTACCTCAGATTACCCACCGGCAAACTAGGAATGACAATATTTCTCAACCTCACATGAATTTATAACTCTCAGCTCACTGATTCTTGCAAAACGCTCTGAGATACTTAGAGAAAAGGTTTTAATTAATGTAAATACATGCTTTGAATGTATAAAGAATTTTGTGGTTTTTTTATCATCAGCAAAGATAGAGAAGTTACTCACCGTAGTAACGATGGTTCTTCGAGATGTGTCCCCGTGGGTGCTCCACAATAGGTGTCGGGCTCGCCCGGCGCCGCAGATCGGATCTTCCAGCAGTTTCTCCTGGATCGCGCATGCGCCAGCGCGCGCCGCTCCCTTGTGCGTCCCCGGCCACGTGCGCGATCCGGTCCCCGCCAGTTCCCTGACCAACCGCCTCGGATGCTCCTGAAAGACACTAAACAGAGATCTGAAGCGGGGAGGATGGGCGGGTGGTGGAGCACCCATGGGGACACATCTTGAAGAACCATCGTTACTACGGTGAGTAACTTCTTTTTCTTCATCGAGTGTCCCCGTGGGTGCTCCACAATAGGTGACTACCCAGCAGTAACCCAAGAAGGAGGTGGGTGATCGGTTTATGTGCAGCTTGCCCCCGAAAGGACTGCTGTCGACAGACAGGTATCCTCTTGGAATACCCGATGTAGGGCATAATGCTTGGCGAAGGTGTCGTAGGATGACCAGGTCGCCGCTCTACAGATGTCTTTCAATGCGATGCCCTTGAAGAAGGCTGTTGACGCCGCCACCACCCTGGTGGAGGGAGCCCTAGGCGGGGCCAGCAAAGGAGTCTTTCGAAGCTCGTAGCACATTTTTATACAGGACACAATGTGCTTTGAAATTCTCTGTGAAGAGAGGCCTTCCCCTTTTGACCTGGGAGCGAGAGACACTAGAAGCCTGTCCGTTTTCCGGAAGGATTTAGTTCTGTCTATGTAGAAGGCTAACGCCCTCCTCATGTCCAGGAGGTGCAGGCGTGCCTCTTTACCGGAGCTGTGAGGCTTCGGGTAAAACGAGGGTAAAACTATTGGTTCATTAAGATGGAACTCTGAAGAAACTTTTGGGACAAAGGCTGGGTGCAGCCGTAAGGTTACCGCCTCCTTTGAGAATACTGTGCACGGCGGCGTTGCCATAACTGCTGCAAGCTCACTCACCCTGCGAGCTGACGTAATTGCAGGGAGGAAGGTTGTTTTTATCGTAAGGAGATGTAGGGGAACCATGGCTAATGGTTCAAAAGGTGAACCCGTGTGCGTGCTGAGCACCAAGTCCAGGTTCCACGATGGTGGAAGTGGTTTCCGAGGGGGGTACAGGTTTACCAACCCCTTCAAGAACCTGGTAACGATAGGATGGGCAAATACCGTGGGCCCCTCCTCTGTATGCCGAAAGGCTGATATAGCGGCGAGGTGGACTTTTAGCGAGGATAAGGAAAGTCCGCCCCTCTTGAGGTCCAATAAGTATTCAAGTATTATTGGTATAGGAACGTCAAGGGGAGCTAACTGCTTGGCGGAACACCAGGCTGTGAATCGAGTCCATTTCTGCTTACAAGTCTTCCTGGTGGAGGTCCTTCGGCTACTTTCCAGGACTTGTTGTACTCCCTCCGTGCATGTAGTTTCTAGGGAGCTGAGCCATGGATTAGCCATGCTTGTAGGCGCAGACTCTGAGGGTTTGGGTGCACTATGGACCCCTGGGCCTGCATGAGTAGGTCCGGTGCCACCGGTAGAGGGAGCGGTGGGCGGTCCAACATGCGCAGAAGCAAGGGAAACCATTGCTGCCGATCCCACGTTGGGACTACTAGTGTCATGCAAGCTCTCTCCCTTCTGGCTTTCTGCAAGACCTTGTGGATAAGCACTGTGGGGGAGAACGCGTAAAGTAGGGGGCCCTTCCATGGGATCATGAATGCGTCCCCCAGGGACCCCCGCCCCACTCCTGCCCTGGAGCAGTACTGGGGACACTTCTTATTGTGCTGGGTGGCAAACAGATCGATCTGGGGAAACCCCTATGTATGAAAGATTGGTCATAGCAGATCGGAGCGGATCTGCCATTCGTGCATGAGTGCAAAGCGCCTGCTCAGCTGATCTCCTTTCACGTTGTGAGCACCCGGCAAGTACGAGGCTTTCAACGTTATGTTGTTGGCGATGCACCAGTTCCACAGTTGGACTGCTTCCGTGTATAGGGCACGGAATCGGGCTCTTCCCTGTCGATTTATGTAAAACATAGTGGAGGTATTGTCTGTATTGATCCCGACTACTTTGCCATATATGTGGTCTCGGAAATGCTTGCAGGCATTGAACACTGCTCTGAGCTCCAGTATGTTTATGTGCAGTGACTGTTCCGCAGGGGACCATAGCCCTTGCGTCACCTTGTCGCCAATGTGCGCTCCCCCTCCTATGTGGGAGGCATCGGTAGTAAGAAAAATAGAAATTTGTGGTTGGTGAAAGGGCACCCCTGCTAGCAAGTTCTTGAGGTTTACCCACCACGCCAGGGATCTGCGTACCTCTGTTGTGGGCAACACCACCCTGTGAACAGTGTGGGATGCCGGTTTGTAGACGCTCGCCAGCCAATGCTGCAGGCTTCGCATGTGCAATCTGGCGTTCTGTACCACAAATGTTGCTGCCACCATGTGGCCCAGCAGCTGTAAGCACGTTAAGACCGGCACCGTGGGGCTGTATGTAATGACTTGCACCAGCGAACTGATGGCGCGAAAGCGGGCGTCGGGTAGGTACACCCTTGCTGTGATAGAGTTTATGCGTGCCCCTATGAACTCTATGTCCTGTGTGGGGTCGGTCTTTGACTTCGCGAGGTTGATGACTAGGCCCAGCGAAGAAAACATGTCCGCTGTGACGCGTATCATGCGTAGGACCTCTGCCTTCGAGGCCCCTTTCAATAGGCAGTCGTCCAGGTATGGAAATATGAATACCCCCTGTCTGTGCAGGTAGGCTGACACCACTGCCAAGGTTTTGGTAAAGACTCTGGGGGCCGATGAGAGGCCGAATGGAAGAACCCTGTATTAGAAGTGTTCCTTGCCGACCATGAATCGGAGGAAGCGCCTGTGTGCCGGGTGGATCGTTATATGAAAGCAAGCATCTTGTAAGTCAAGGGCTGCAAACCAATCTCCATCGTCCAGTGCCGTGAGTATGGAGGCAACCGTAATCATCTGAAAACGTTGCTTGCGCAAGTAACGGTTGAGGCCCCAAAGATCTAAGATGGGCCTCCAGCCTCCTGTTTTCTTCTCTGTGAGGAAGTAGCGTGAATAAAACCCTTTCCCCTGGAATTGTTCCGGCACTCTTTCCACCGCCCCTATGAAGATAAGGTGGTCCACCTCCTGTTTGAGCCTCGCCTTGTAGGTAGCGTCCCAGAGGTGGGGCCTGGAGGGAGGCTTCGTCAGTGGGAGCGACTGGACGGGGATCGCGTAACCCATGGCTATGATCTCCAGCACCCATTTGTCTGCGGTGATCTTTTGCCATTGGGAGTGAAACGGTCTGAGGCGATGATGGAACATGAGATGAGAGTGGCATTGCGCGATGTTAGTGATAGTGCAGCCCTCGACATGCCCGTCAAACTTGTTGCCTTTGGGCCTGTCCCGAGGACGTACGGCTTTGTTGGGAACGTCGCCTGGGAGTTCTGTACTGTTGCTGCTGTTGATGTCGCCCTTGGTCGTAGCCCCGTTGATACTGCGCACGCTGCGGTTGGTACGGGTAGCATCTTTGCTGAGGGTAATATCTTTTCTTCCTGTATGGAGGGGTATAAATACCCAGGGTTCAAAGTGTAGCTCTCGAGTCCTTACTGGAGTGGAGGACCGAGTCGGTTGAGTCTGCAAACAACTTTTGCGTGTCAAAGGGAAGATCCATGATCTTCGCCTGTAGATCTCTCGGGATGCCCGATATCTGGAGCCAGGATTCTCTACGCATGACCACTGCTGTAGCCGTTGAGCGTGCCGCCGTATCTGCCACATCCAGGGCGATCTGGACTCCCATCCTCAAAGCTGCGTAGCCCTCTTGCACAATTGCCTTTAACACCGGCTTCTTTTCTTCCAGAAGTGAATCCATGAGAGAAGTAAGCCTGGAGTAATTATCAAAGTTATGGTTCGCTAGGTGTGCCGCATAATTTGCCATTCTCAATAGCAGGGTGGAAGAGGAATATACCTTCCTACCGAACAGCTCTAGCTTCTTGGCATCTTTGTCCGATCCCCCCGATTTATACTGAGAAGTCTTTGACCTCTGCTGGGACGATTCGACCACCAATGAGTTTGGTTGTGGGTGACTGAAGAGGAACTCCATGCCCTTTGCCGGGACGAAGTACTTCTTATCCGCTCTCTTGTTCATAGGCGGAACAGAGGCCGGAGTCTGCCATATGGTAGTGGCTGACTCCATAATGGCTTCGTCCAGCAGGATAGCAATTTTGGATGAAGCCAGGGGTCTCAAATTTTTCACGAGTTTGTGATGTTTCTCCTGCACTTCTGCCGTTTGAATGCCTTGCGTGAAAGCCACCCTTTTAAACAGCTCCTGAAACTGTTTAAGGTCATCTGGGGGAACGACATCCCTGGGGGCCATGGCCTCATCTGGGGAGGATGAGGAGGAACCACTAGGGTAAACCTCCCTCGAACTCTCAGGTTCCTGTGGCCAATGGTACACCTGATCACTGGAGGATTGCGAAGGAAAGTCTCGGGGTTCTACAATTAACTCCCCCTGAGACAACTGAGTTTCCGTCCCCGAACGGGAGTGTCCACGGGGGTATTGGACGGCTGGGGGGACCTGCCCCTGGGCGTAGGCCTGGGGTGTCTGTGTCCAGCACGATAAGAACGACCATGGCAGCATGGGCACGGGTCCGGGGACGGAGACCTGGACCACTCTTGGGGTGTGTACCCCCGATGTCTGGGAGAGCGAGACCTCCGCGATGATACAGATAGCAGTGACACTGGTTTGTGATAGTACTCCAGTGGATCCACTCCCAGAGAGGGTGAAGGTGGCCCAAGCCATGGTGACATTGGTTGGAGGAATGGAGAAGGAGGTTCTGGATAGGCCGGTGGAGACCCAGGCCTTCTGGGCGGTATGTGTAGCACAGGGGGAGAGCTTGTTGTTAGCAGCAGTGCAGCCCTGTCCGGAGAAGGGCTGCGGTGCCAGGCTTTTGCTTTTGCCCTTCTCCTCCCCTGCGAGGCTGGCACCGCCCCCTCCCGTGCCGGGGATCTCAGCCCCGCTGTCGGCGCCATGCTCGGCCCACTCAGCTGCGGTGCCGCGCGGATAACATCCTCTGGTGCCTGCAGGCTCCGTGCCTGTTGGCCCTGCACCGTTGGTGCCGTGGGGGTCGGTGCTGCCGGTTCCGGCACTTGCCTGGCCGACACTCTAGGCGCCGCACATGCCGGCTGTTTCGTAATCAGAGGCTCAGCCTCTGCCACATGCGCTGCCACGGTGCCGCTTGCCTGAGTATGCGGCTGGGGGCTGTGTGCTCTGCCCATCCCGCTCGCTGAAACCGCCGGCAGGGATTGAGCTGGGGAGAGCTTCCTCCGTTTTTGCACCGAGGGGGTCAGAGAAGCTGCCTTCCTCTTGTGGAACCCCGAGGGCCCTTCTGATTGCCTCTCCAGCACATCAGGCTGGAGGGCCTTATCAAACAAGAGCATTTTAAGACGCATTTCTCTGTCTTTCCTGGCCCTGGCTGTGAGCTTAGCACAGTGGGAACGCTTCTGGGTAACGTGTGATTCCCCCAGGCATCGGATGCACTCACTATGCCCATCAGAGGCCGGCATAGCTTCGCGGCAGGACTCACACTTTTTAAAGCCTGAAGAAGCCATCGCGGTGAGTCTTTTACTGTTAATAGGGTACTTAGCACCTAATCCGTGCCTGTTTCCCCGAATCGCGGAGCCCGGCCTGCAAGGCAACGGGCGGCCTACTGGCCTTCACGTCCACTCTTCTTCTCCGCTCCTCTCTCCCTCTTTTTTTCTTTTTTTGGATATTCTCTTTATCCTCTCTTCCTTTTTTTTTTAAAAAAGAAACAAGAATTTACACTTAGAAACACTGTCTAATCTGACTCTGGCCGTAGCCTGAGTTGATTCCATCTGCAGCCAATGGCGGTTGAGAAGGAACTGGCGGGGACCGGATCGCACATGTGGCCGGGGATGCGCAAGGGAGCGGCGTGCGCCGGCGCATGTGCGATCCAGGAGAAACTGCTGGAAGATTTCCAATCTGCGGCGCTGGGTGAGCCCGACACCTATTGTGGAGCACCCACGGGGACACTCGATGAAGAAAGGGTAGTTGCTAATTGTTCTTAGATAATCAGGAAATAAAATCTGCACTGAATAGTAACAACTGCACTAATACAGTATCTTCCATCCAACAATCTTAATTACACTAACCCTGTAAGGCAATAAAGCAATGGGTATGCAAACTCTCCTCTGAAAGCTTGTGTATTTGTCATTTCAAGATCTTAAATAGGTACTTCAACCCACCACCATTCTGTAATCTCTCTCAGGATTTCAAGGACATACTATAAAAAAGAATTAAGTAATTAGTAGTTCCTTTAGGATCAGCAGCCTGCCACCACTGGTCAGATGTATGAACTAAGTGAACCTGCAATAACTTGGCTTTCACAAAAAGCATGACCCAACTAGATATATTTACCAACTGCAGTAGTTGCTTCGATTTGGTGTCAACCGTCTGCTACATAACTGACTTTCTATTATGAGTTATCACTTTTGGCTCCAGGAGCTCCCCATAGACCTTGCCCTTGAGCTGGGGTTAAGATACCTTTGACCCATGATCTTTCAAAATAAATGATATCCACCCAGTTAAGAATGTTCCCTTCAACTATACATGCATCCATTCCTCCCTTCAGGAAATGGGAAAGGAATTTTGCTGTGAAGGCAATATAAGGAAATTCCATGCAAATTTCAGGCATTTGAATAATCCATAGCCCATGACAAATTTGCTGTCCCTTTTGGGGAGCCTGCTCCAACAAACCATTGCTGCTTAAAGATGAATTTACCCATAGGTTTTTTGGTGGCAAAATGAGTTATTTTTCTTGGAGTTAGTACATGGTTTTGAATGCAGTACGTTCCCGCAGAACATCAGCTAAACTCACGGAAAATGCAGCCATCTGCTGTCTGGACACTTGATGCTAATACGCAAAGATATTTAAATTGGAATTCTTAAACAAACAACAACTGTTTGTTCAGCCTGCGTGGAGCCTCTTCACATGGAACAAGGAGAGGATCTGCTACTGCAGTTACATCATGGCACATCATGAAGGGGCAGGAAATTTCTCTTGGTTTCCAATGGGTTTCCCTCCTTTTTTAGTTGCTGTTGTTGTTATGCATCTGAAAGAATATCCTGAGTTTGTGACCACATCCATCTGCAGCCACAAGAATTTTTCCAGGGGATAGTGTGTACAGAGGATGGAGTCTCACAGCCCTTTCTCAGACAAGCAGTTCTTACCCTGGCGAGTAACCGATTTTGTGTGCTCGATGCACTCCTTTCCTATTTCAACTCCTTCGGCATAGATTGTGGTGGCTCTTCCTAGTCTGCTTTTTCCCATGAGTTTCCCACAGGGCTCCGTCCTCGGTCTCTTCTCCCTCTGCATCCTCTCTCATCTTACCTCAGAGGGCTGCAGCTACCATTTTTACAACGTTCATTCACAGATCTATCTTTCTATTCCTGACCTTTCCTCTGTGTCCATCCTGCACCTTCGCCTCTCGTTTCTGACCTTTCCTCTAGATACCTTATCAACTTACATTTCACATGGCCAAAATGGACATCTTCATTTTCCCTCCCAAATTCTCCTTGCTGAACTCTTTTTCCATCACTTTTGACAGTACCACCAGTCTGTCAATCAGGTCCATAACCTGGGAATCATCATCGACTCCTTTCTCCATCATCTCATATTTCACTGCTTCTACTTCTACACTCTTTCTAAGATTCAATCTTTGCATTTGGACACTGCAGCCTAAATGCCCATCCAGGACCAGTCATCTTGCCTCTTGATGACTGCTTAGATGTCTGAGGACCAAGTCAAACAGTCAGAAGACAACACAGTAATTCTTTGGGTTATTTTTTTTGTTTGTTTTTAAAATTTCCTTGTGGAAATGTTCAGTTAAAAGGAACACTGTCAAGAATATTAGGCAAAAATATCATACCCTTTAAAAAACATATTGATGGAAAGGAAGTTATGCAATCTAATATAAATAAAGCACCAGATACTCAGTTGTTCACTGAAGCTTTGCCAATTTACACCAATTGAGAATCAGACCCAGAACATTTTACTGAGCCTACCGAACAGTTCAAAGAAAAAAAATTAATTTTCTTAAACAAAAAGGCTTTCATGGGCAACACTGTTAACAACCCCATGGGATTTTTTTGCATGGCAACAGATTTTTTGCTTATTATTTCAGTCTTCATGCATGCTCCAGCAGAGAAAGCAAATAAAATATTTTGCCAGACTCCTGAAATGATACCATGTTAGGATAGAGTTATGCACAGCTTCTCTAGTTGGGAGAAGAAAAAAAGAGCATTAAGCAGACTGATACCATATAACATTACCGAAGATAAACTAGGTGAAAGCTACCCTTTCTGATTTTTTCTTAGTAATCAACCTAATTTATGGTATATAGATAAAGCAATCTAAAAGATGTTACTTGGTTTGGATAAATTATTCAGGACTGATCCCATTGTAAACAAAAACAGGTCTTGACAAGAGGCTTTACTGATAATGACAACTGGCAAGGTGACCAACAGCATATTAGAGGGCTAGTTCAAATCCATTCAAGCCAAGTAAGTCTCTCGACTGATTTCACTGCATGCTGGGATCAAGCCGTGGAAGAGGCAAGTAAATTATTCTACACTGGCCAGTAGTACAGAATGCTTTGTCCAGGCAATTAGATGCCAGAAGAGAGTGGTGTAATTTTAATTCACTTTTGGAGACCTACGTTCAAATCCTGATCAAGCCACGAATGAATGAGGAGTTTGATAGTCCCCTTGCAGATTCCCACTGGACACTTGTCAATATTCCAAAGCCAGTCTACCCTTGACTAGATCTTCAGAATCTGTTCAGAGAAGGAATCGGCAGTTGTTGTGAGGAGAGAAGAGCTAGAAGGTCAGGACTCAGTTATGTTAGAAAACCTAAGAGTGGAAGCATGCAGAGTACCTGTCACTGGCATTCCTTACTCAAGCTGCTATTAGTTCTGTGGGCTACCAGGTAGAGTCATAGGGCCAGAAGAGGCCTCAGGAGGCCATCAAATCCACTTCCCCACCCCCCACTCAAAGCTGGACCGATCCCAACTAAATCCTCCCAGTCAGGGTTTTGTCAAACCAGGACTTCCAAACCTTTAAGAATGTAGATTCCACCATCTCTCTAGGAAACCTATTCCAGTGCTTCACCACCCTCCTAGAGAAATAGTTTTACCCAATATCTAGCCTAGGCCTCTCCCACTGGAACTTGAGACCATTGCTCCTTATTCTGTCAGCCGTCACCACTGAAAACGGCCTCTCTTCATCCCCTTTGTAAGACCCCTTCAGGTAGCTGAAGGTTGCTATCAAATCTCCCCTCACTCTTCTCTTCTGTGGACTAAATAAGCCCCAAACCCTCAGCTTCTCCTCATAAGTCATGCACTTCAGGCCTCTAATAATTTTTGTTGCCCTCTGCTGGAACCTCTTCGAGATACTTCACAACTTCCAGGCTTTACACTTGGCTTCAGTGACGTTAACAATGCAGAGCCCGAGTTAAAACAGATGCCACCTTTTTCTTTTTAATTAAAATGAAGCTCGTTAGGGAGGTGCAGGCAAGAGGAATTAATAAAACAATGGTTTTAAGCCACAATTAAATAAAAAAAAAAAGAGGAATGCTAAAAGAGGAACAGGATTACACACTAAACCTACCCTGCTCCTCTGATCTACCTCAATAACAGCCTGAGGGGGTGAGAAGGTGAAGGCAAAAACCAAGATATTCAAAAGTGACTAGTCCTTTTACCTGCCTTGTTTTTACTTACTCACTTTGAAGCACTTTTAAGAGGACTTGAATTCAATACAGCCTCCAGCATTTTTGTTCTGAAAAATCAGACCATTTTGAGGTTTCTCAAGTTAGATACCCAAAAACCACAGCACACACAATCAACTGGTCACTTTTGAAAATCTTATCCGTGGGCTTTGCACTTTGCCGAAGTTCAGCAGTGAAAGCGAGTTGCAGCGTTCAGCGCCCTCCACTAGGGGTACTCCTGCTGCTATCTAGAGCTAACTTCAATAGCACTTGCAGAGCAAAGGAGACTGTAAAGGAGCCAGAACCAAAGCCACTCAGATCAATACACCTGCTTGCACGAGGCATGTCAAGGGAACTGCCTTGATCATTTTTTGCTTCCTCAAAGAAACACAACAGGTCAGCCCCATTAGTGCCCTTCTTCCCAGAAATACCACCCCTGGTACGAGAAAGGGGATGTGACATTCACATCCCTCACCCTCAAACTTTTTACTAGCCTATCAAATGTACCCTTCTCAGGCTGGTCGCAGGTCTTGTGACTTTTCAGAAGCATGACCCCAAAGACAACATGCAAACGATAGCCCAAGCCACAAAGGAAATAGATCAGCTACAAGTCTCAGTTTGACAGGCTGAAACTTCTACTTCTGGAGGTCCCTGCCTCGATCTGTGATGCGGTGGTCAAGATGGCAGCTGTCACACAGTAAGTGCTAGCTTAAGAGGCTCCCTTCAACTAGCACAACAATATAGCAGTGATTGTACAGCCAGTGATGTAGCTATCACCACTGGTTACAGCTCTGTCATCATTAGGACTCTGAGGCCTACAAGTAGAGTTACCCTTAACGGTCACTAGGCATTATACGTGAGGGCAGAATTTGTCAGAATAGCCCAACCCAACCTGATTATTAAACTGGAAGCCTTTGACTGCACACAGTCCAGGTCAGAATGAAAATCTCTGTGACTGCAGTAGACAGTGTGGTTCTAACAGAAAAGAAAAGTTGAGGCCTGTTTTAAGCAGAACTACGGAAGTGAACTCAGAGAGCCAAAAATGTGACCTCTCTTCCTGATGTAGCTCCTACATTACGGAGATCTGCAAAAGCTATTTGCCATTAAGAGGCTTTCTTGTAAAACACAAATGAATACCAGCTGCACGGACACGCTCACAATGCAGCCGGTCTCTTTAGACATCTTCTGGATCTTTGGGGAAAATCAGACTGCCTGGCAGGGAGTAAGAGGCTTGACTGTCTGGTGGAGACACTTGAGGAGTTGCAGAATAAAAAGACAGCAGTGTTTTCCCATGGAGGTGTCAGTTTGGAAGCACACACAGTGCATGCTGCCCTGAGGGGAAAAAAGGAGGGAAAAATACCATTTTATCATCTCTGACTTTTAATATTTTTTAAAACTATGTGTAATTTGTTTTTGGCCAAGATGAATGGATGAAGACTTACATTCAACTGGCTCCAATTCTGGTCTTCTAAGTAAAGCTGCCATTCAAGCAAACATATATTCAAGAGCAGAAATTTGGCTACAGACACCACTGCAGACTGCACATGCATATCCAAGGCTGCATTTGGCTCACTGTGTCTGTTTCTTTTTAAAATATTCAATTTACCTTGGAAACGATATTTTCTGGCACCCAATTAATGCCTTTTTAAAAAAAAATGCTGAGTGTTCAAACAGCAGCACAAATTGTACATGCCAAGTATTCCTACTGAGGAGGGACAGTCCCTACTTTTTACCTAAATATTCATAATTTTCTTACACTGTCTTTAAATTCCTATTCTTATTTTACATATATTTTCTCACTAAATACTTAGCTGGGTTTCATTGCCATACAACTGGTATCCATATGTTTTATTTTTCCTACATTGAAGTTGTGGACTCAACGAAGTATATCTAATTCATATTTTAACCTTAGTGTAAACTATTGTAGCTGGCTTTGAGTACTTTAGGGTACCATAATAATTACCATAACTAAAGCCCATGAGACTGGGGGTGGATGATTCAGTGATTAGAATGCTGAGGGTTCAAGAAACCCTGATTCAAAGCTTTGCACTGTCACAGACCTCCTGTGTGACTGTACACAAGTCTCTTTTGCCCTTCTTTACTTATTTGCCATCAGCCATGTAGGGATAGCTCCCTACCCCACAAGAATGTTTTTGTGAAATACATTAACAATTGTCAGGTGCACCGATACTATTTAATACGAGCTACCAAATTATCTACAACAGACAAGCAAGAGCTATATAAACTTCTCCATTCTGAGGAAGGGGCACCACATGTGATAAATGGTGCTAAATATCTGAAGGTTTGATTTGCACAAAGGTTCTTTTAATAACAGCCTCTTTGCTCTCTTTGTACAGCACCTCGCACAAGGCAGCGTAGGTCCAGGATAAGGGTTCTGAGGCACTATAGTAATTAAAATATTATTATTATCATTATTATTATTATTATATTCTGCTTGCAGTGTTGCTCCCTGAAATTGTCTGTGGACGGGAGTATCAAAATTTGGATGTCTAATGCTCCTGATTGTGCCAGCCAAGCATATCGTCATCTGTGTGCGCCTGCAATTTTGCAAGAAGGGCAGAAAATGAGGGCAGCCTGAGGCCTTTTTACAATGTTAAACATAACAGCCAACTAGACTCTAAACCCAGCATTCTGCTGGGCAAAGCTCAGCAGGTCTGAAGTTTGGATTTAGTTTTGGGTCCAAAAGTTTAGCTGCCTCTTAGAACTGGGGAGTCTGTAGCAATATTTCCAGTGCTTTAGGGTCTGACTCCGACTAGAATGTGTAGAATACAGAAAAAAAAAGTTTCACTCTATATACATGTAAACCTTACCATGATTACTTGCACCTATTGACAACAAAGCCCTCAATTCATTTTACTTATGCCCTAAAATCAATGTGAATTTGTGATTTCAGAATGCGAATCACTGCTCTGAATCTGCACAGTTCCGCCAATGACTCTAGGAGAACTCTAGATGACTCTAATAATGATTTAAACCACAGACTTCGCAATCATTATTAAATTCCCTTTTACCAAGTCTCACTCTGTGCTAGAAGGCTGAATAGTACATGAATATTAGGTGCCTAAGAATCAACGGTTGTAATATTACAGGCCAGTTCCCTACCAGCACATCAGAGAAGTAGCAGGTGAAGGGGAAAAAAAACAAAACTACCACACAGCAAGATTTTCCCGTAATTGGTTTCCGCTATACAATTCCCCTCCAGTGTACTGAGCTATTTTAGTGAACATTTGGAAAACGCAAGGTTCCTCATAGGACCTCACTAATAAATCTGAAAAAAAAATGCACTGGAAAAGAAGTAATGGCTTTAACTGTAACCTCTGAAACGTATTTTGAAATATATATAATAATAATTAAAGAGGATGCAAACCCCACCATAAAAGAGCTCAAGTTAATCTTCCTACTGGAAACCGGCATTTCACTGGGGGTATACAGAAGCAGTAAAGAAATTTGAGTGTCCAAAAGCCAGCATGAGGCCAGCACAAAGCAGGCAGAGACGGGCAGTTCCTTTTCAAGACTTTGCCCTCACAAACAATGGCTCTATTGCAGTCACCCTTTGCTTTTCTTCCAGTGATTAACATGCAGCCCAAGCGTAGAAGAATGGGAATTTATTCTTCAGTTAAGATTCTGAAAGGTGCTATCGGGTCAGGTGGCTAACCGTTAAGTTAAACTGCTGTCGTCCTTGTTTGGTCCCTATCAGCCAGAGCCAGGTTATTACTTGGGTTTATGCAAAATAAACAGCTTTGCTAAACAGTCCCCTAAAAAGAGGGTCAAATAAACACAAGAAAGTAAGAGACAAACTACCAGCATCAAACAAACTCTGCACTTCTCCCTTCCCCCAACCCAGTCCTATGGACTGGTCAGACCAAGGGGGTTTCGTCAAGATTTTTGGCTTTTGTTTTTGTCAGCAGGGTGAGGTTTTTTTTTTCCTTTTCTAATTCCACTCAAGGCTCCTTAGTGAGTACTGTTAACTTATTCTTGTCTGGGTCTGGCTAATTCAGTTTCTTTCTTGATCTACATAGACTTACAATTCTGTGTTTTCTATAGGTGAACTCAGCCATAAGAAATCTCTTATAACTTTCCCCATAAAGGACAAGCTCTGAGAGGCTTCCTTCAAGACACATATAGAGACTCTTAATGCAAAGTATTCAGAAAGAATGTTAATTGCGCTAAGGCGCACATGCATTCTTGGATCAACGGGTTGTTTGGAAATCCTGCAGTAGCAGCTGTAACAGGTATCTGGAAGGAGATTCTGCTGTCATTGAGAACAATTTGAGATCTTTGTACCCTAGCAGACAGGCCGGTTTGCTGATTATTTCAAAACGGAAAGTGACTGGGATGTTGCAATGAAGAAAGGAGCAACAGCTCCCTTCCCGTGCATCATTCTGCCTCTATTTCAGTTCCAGAATGTTAGTTTTCCAGATATCCAGTGGCACTCGTCCAAGGCTAGTCAGTCCATAGCTCATTCTGATCTCTTCTACCAGAGTTGTATGTTCAAGGGCTCTCTATGGACAAGAGAGAAGCCATCCTCATGGCAGCTGTTTTTTTTTTTTTTTAAAGGTAGACACAAATGCTCAACTGAAATTGTCTAAGAGGAGAAAAATTGTACTACGTATAGGGCCACTCTCTGCCTTTCCACTTTCTCCAAACAAGCAGTAGTCAAAAAACCTCCTGATTAACACTCCTGTGCTTTGAAAGGAACTTTTAAGATGTGTTTTTGTTCTTGTGGCTTATGGCTCCCAGGCAAAAAGTCAAAACTGGGATTACTGCCGAAAGTCTGAAGCCGGGAAACTCTCATTGCTGGTTTCTCTTCCCTCAAGGATTAAAAACTGACTTTTAATTAATGCTGTTTCAAGATGTCAAGAGTGGTGTTTCTACCTCAAGTGTCAGCTCTGAAGGCTTGCAAGTATTGCGAGGGCATTCTAATCATCTTCACAGCTCTGCTGCCTGTTACGAAACAGCTGTTGGATGGCTTCACAAGCTGCAGCCTAGGGAGTGGAACTTAAAAGAAAGATAGGGAGTTTAATGTCACTTTGGGCCTGTACTGCAGTTTGTAGGGTAGGATTCTCCCATAAGGCACGGCTGCATTCTGAGAGTCAGACATGTTGGCGTAGCTCTGTTGAAGACAGTGGAGCAGTTGGGAGTGCCATTTCAGAAAATGCCGTGTGAAGGAGCGAGCTGCGTCAGCACAGAGGACGTTATGTGTGATTATATTACTCCTTGCAAAGTCTGGGGGAGAGGAGGCAAAAAGTGGAAGACATAATGGACTGCAGACTGATACAGAGTCCAGGAGTGAAGAAGGGAGTGCAAACTGAGGAGGAGGCAGGAGGCAACTGCCCCCTTCCCCTTACCCTATAGCAAAAATGACACCTCTGGAAGCAATGTCTCTTTACACCAGCTGAGGTTCTGACCCTGAATAGCTTTAGAAGTAGAGGCACTGAAATAAACCTAGCCCACCTGTGAAAAGCACACATTTGGTTCTAAAGCCCGATACACCATTGGAGGTCTAGTGAAAACATGCCTTCATTCCCCAGGCTCCCTGTGGGAACATTACTAACCCCTTCCCAGGGCTGAAAGTCTGCTTTGTGTATGAAGAAATCCTTTCCCCTGCCCAAATGGCAAAGCACCTGGGTGTAGCTTGAGCCTTGCAGACTGATACTGGGGAATTTCTGAACTAAACACCAATCGGACACTAAATACACACAGGGTTGTATGAGTAACATATGTTGCTTCCTTCCTGCATGCTCTGGCAGCAAGTTCAAATGAAATGGGACTGTCTGAAAAATCTTGCCCTTAAAGGTCAGATGCAGAAAGCGTCTAGGTCTTTTTGGAGTCTTACAGAAAATCTGGTCTGAAGGAAAATTATGGCAAGTAAAAGCTGAAGCAGAAGTTTGACCGCAGCTCTGACCTCTGATTGAAAATGCCTCATTGCTAGTTTAACCAGAGGCAGACAGACATGATTTAAGCAAACTTTTTCATTCCTTTCGCCATCCAGAGGGAGGGAGAGCGGTTTCTTTTCCTGCTCCTGAGGGGTGTAAAACATTTTTTTTTTAATCCGCCCACTGTAGCCAAGGTAATATTCCACAACCACCAACTCTGAATTCAGACAAGGTGTGTTTAGAACTTGGCAGGGCTAATAAAACGTGAAACCATTTAAGATGCCCTTAAACATTTTATATCCCTTGTCCAGAGAATCAGAACCTGGCTCTCTAACCAAAGATTCAAAGACATTGACAAAACTGGGGTTTCACAGCACTTTACAAAGGCTATGGGTATCATGATCTAGACAGAAAAATTGAGGGGGCACAGCTTAACATGACTTGCCAAAGGTCACCGAGCAGGTCAGTCAAGAGTTGGAAGTAGAACCTCAGGCCTTGTGAGCCCCCATCCCATCCCCCAGCCACTGAGCCACACTGTTTCCCATTGAACAAATAATCTATTTAAGTTGTGGCCTTGACAATGGCTCTCTGTAGGAATATGCTATCTAGGGCGCACTGAGCATGCTCAGTAAGGCTCCTGAAGACAGTCCATAGGCAGCGGTAGGTAACCCAACCCCAGGGTTCCCCGTCACAAGCCCCGACTCCAGCTCTCCCATGCATACAGTCCCCCATCCTGACTCCTCCACCTCCAACCAACCCACCCCCAAGCACTTACCAGTAGTGTCATATCGCACTTCCCCTGCCCCAAGACACTCCCTCCCAAGGTGAGGGGAGGGGCACAGGTGTGTGATAGGGCAGTGCCTGTAAAAAATGTCAGTTACTTTCAGCCCTGCTGACACTCCAACGCCATATTTCAAGCCCCTATCTCATCAAAGAGAACTACTGAAACGGAGGTGGGAGAGGGAGTCAGCTATCAGGAGCCTAAATGAACAAATCTTGCAACATGTTGCGACGAACAAGAAAACAGAATAGGGGCCTAAGAGATAGAAGGGAAGAGACTCGATGTGTCTACTTGTAAAAGCTCCTCACCTGCCTTCACCTTTCAGAAACTTTAATACTATTAAAGTTATCCCTATTTTATAGGAACTGTAGCTCACAAGAGCCTCAGCTTTATAAATTCTATTTTTCACCTGATGTTTAGCAAAGATTTTCTCCAGCGGAAGAGCCATAAACATTAAGATGACAAAAAGCCATAACTTACAAATTATTGAAAATGTATAAGCATCAAGTGAATCACTACAGCCACAAAAACCAAAACAAAACCAAGAAGCACTGAATCATTCTGAAAAAGACAGCTCAGAAACTTACCTCTGTGCATAGTAAGACCATAAATTTTCACTACCTTTGGATTGCTTCACTTCACTGGACAGTAGGACAGAAGACACATGAACATGTATAAAGTTACACACATAGATCTTGTTCATCTATAGATTAGTTGAGAGCCACCAAAACAGGGCCAGGAAAGTTGACATGAGCAGCTCTTCAATGCTTTATTACTTGTAAGCAACTCGTTGAGCAGAAGAAAAAATAAGGATAAATCTTCTAGAAGGCATGTTTCACTAGCAGATACCGTCTGAACAACACGCCAAGTAAGCCAACAGAGAGACTTTGTGAATGCATGTCCAAAGCTTCTTAGCAAACTGTCATATTGATCTAGCGCAGCCTAAAGAAGTCTAAGACAACTCAAGGAGTTTGGGCAAATGCTTGAATTAGTGTTCCCTTCCTCTTAAGAGTTTGCTGAGACGGCACTTCAGTGTTTCCCAAGTAGTGCACCTCCGACCCTGGCAATCCATCAAGTGAATGCAAATTGTGGCCCAGACAAAACCAGGCAAACAGCAATGCTGCTTAAAAATAATGTACTCCCAAAGAGAAGGACTTCCCCGACAATGATTACTGTGTACACATTTAAACTAAACACCCAAACTTCTTATTAGCCTCATCGTGATTTGTGTTTTTGTTCCCTTTGAAATGCTCCAAAGTAAATGGTAGAAGTTTACTCAAGGCTAACCTCAAACAGTAGGCTTTCTGAACTGTGCAAGCAAAAAAAAGTCGGGGTATATTATATATAAAATTCAAACCAACACCCAGCACCCAGCAAAGTGAAGTTAAGGAGCATGATTTAAAAAACAAAAAAACAAAAAAACACAACCACCTTGGGAATCACTACCCTCTTCACACTGAATGGATCTAATTTAGTGGAGCTCATTCTACAAAACACCACTGGGTAAATGCCTCTAAATGTCTCTCTCTAGCGATATAATTTAGATACGGTGATTAAAAACAATAAAAGAGGTTTCCCTTCAGAGTTGCAGAAGGTGTTTCTGCTGCCACACACACATTTGGTCTCTTCTCAGATGTTATTATCCTCACTTAAGCTTGGGTGCTTATTTCTTCATTGCATTTTAAATACTGGAAGAGATCCTCAGAATGTATGATGTGCCTACCTAGAGTAGAGAGCTTAAAAATCTGAATAAATGAAGAACTTGGTGTGTCTATAATTATCTCTGAGGTCGTGTCTATGCAGCAAAGTTATTTCAGAATAATGGCCACTACTCCGAAATAACTTTGCAAGCTCAGAGATTCAAAAGGGCCTGGGGCTCCCAGCTGCCACCACCACTCCTGCCCCAGACCTCTTAAAATTGCTGCTGGAGCCTCTGGCAGTGTGCTCCTGGCAGTGCTAAGAGCTGATTGGAGGGTGGAAAGAGAGGGAACATGGTGCAGCATGGTCTGGGTGTCACTGAAGGCTGGTGGTCCCAGCCCCATCCCTTCTGCCTGAAGCTCCACCCCTTTTGGGATCACAGAGCTAGCCCTCCCCCTCACCAACCTTGCCCAGGGGCCTGGTATTTTTGTCACTCCCCCAGGAACAACAATAAAACAGCAACAACTGATCTTCTTTTGGAACAGTTTCCAGTCACTGTTTGACCTGGGTTCCCTGTGGTACGGTTGCCAGCACAAGCCTGTGTGGGTCTGAGTTTCTCCAGAAGTCACTCTAGCCCTTGAGCTGAAACTCTCTTATTTGGTCAAGCTACTCTTTTCTCTAGGGGATTGGCCCAACATTTTCCTGGCCTTGACTTGATGATGGGTGTAAATGTGTCTACATGCTTTAATGGTTCTTGCTAACGTGCCTAAATACCACAGTTCCCAAGCAGGAAGCCATTGATGACTGGGTGTGTGCAATACGTAAAATGGGCTGTGGCACACCATACTCTATTACTAGGAGTACACTGGCAAAGTTATCTGGCACTGTGACCCGCGACTTTGAGGTAAGCCACACTCCAAATTGGTACCCTCTTGAGAACAGGTTGAGCTGAGAGTACTCAAAGCATTCAAACTGGCTTTTCAAGAGCCTCTACCAATTATAGGTGTTCACCTTGAGACACCTGGTACACAGACAGGTACAAAGGGCAGATGTGAGGTGCTTCTTAAAATTAACCCCTCATTCTTCATTCCTCCTTTTAACCAAGGAGGTGCAAACCTATTAGGCCAACTAGAAGCTGGGTCTCTAATGATATAGGCACTTATTAAAGGCAGTTTATTTCATCCTTAGATCAGCTAGCACAGCAAGTTCACAGACTTTATTTTTGATTCCTTCACCTAGCACAAGAGATTCTAACACTGACGAAGACAGGAAGGGGGCATGTGAGTGTGTGTGCGCATTTATGTACATCCCTCAGAAAGCAGGACTGCAGTTCAGTTTGGGCCACACCACACACACACTCCGTTACTCTTCCTTTGATGGCTCTTGTCATGGAGATGGGGGAGGAAAGGGCTGATAAGTGAGGAATGGGAACAGAGGCCTTGGATGGGACTAACACCTAACTCCCTTACGCCCATATGAAATTCTATCTAAACTGTTAAACATGCTGGACTTCACGACTTTACAGAATAGGGAGACTTAAATGGTTTTACAAAGCTGGACATTATAGTCAACTTCTTCCCACATTTTAGCGTGTTTGCACAAATAAGAACTGACTCCTGGCTCCGTTCACAGTTACATGGATTAGATGCACAAGACAAATTACAGTGCATTCTTTAAAAGTCAGTCTTGTTCTTTTCAATTCAGACAAACTAGCTGTCCTGTAACTAAGGAGATGAGATTTCTCTCCCTCACATGCTTCATTTTAGGTCACCACTCAGAATTAACGTCTGCAGAGAAATATGAGAACCACCGTAAGATTTTCCTATACATCAGGAAAAAACAGTGTTAGAAGCTGAACTTGAAACAAGGAAACAGATGACCCACAGAGGGAAAATGAAACAAGCCTGTCCCCTCTTTTTATTTCGTATTTGTTTAAGTTAGGGCTTCAGAAGAGAGATTATAAGAATAACCTCTTGTTTTTCATGGGCTTTAAAGCCTGACAAAAGATGATTCCGGAAAGGGAACTAAGATGGGGGCTGATCTGAGCAAGACAGAAGGGGCCCTTTAAAAGGTCCAGAAAGGTTCTGGAAGTAGCCATATCCTTAATACATCAGTATAAAGTAATTAAGATTTTGCCTTCACCGAAAAAGAAAGTCCTGCGGCAGTGAGTCTCTGTGCCTAAGTGCACAGACTTGGGTTTGTGCTACGGTGCTAAAATCAGCAGTGTAGACATTCAGGCTTGGGCTTTGAAACCCAGGAAAACCTTGGGTTTCAGAGTCCAGACTCGAGCTCTAAGATTTATCTGGCTGGTGTAAGCACTGGAGTCTGTAAAGAAAGCCTCACATGCTCTTCCATGATTTTTTGTTTTGTTTTGGCCATACAGACTTCCACTATGACACCTTAGGGGAGGTCTGTGACACTACCTTGGGGGAGTGCCTTGTAACCCTCATATTCCTATTTTGTATAGAGCTGCGATAGGGCACATAAGGTGTGCCCTGTGAGGTGTCAGGGAAAGGGTATCATCTGCTGAAAGTCATTATTCTATCCAAATGTGAATATTAATGCCTAGGAAGTTTTAAGAATGTGTTGTATAGGGTCACTAAAATATGCAGTGGGTTTGGGAAGTACCCAGGTACTAGCTCTCCAAAGTCACTGACAAGGGAGGGAACTAACACCCTAGTGGATGCTGACATCATCAGCCATTGTCGAAGCCAGGGAGTTACAATTCAGTGACTCACCTACATGACGCCACACCACAGGAACGGCTCAACCTTTCTTAGGGATTCAGCAGTGCCCACCAGCTATGCTGCAGGAACCTTAGACTGCAACCAGGAAGCCTGGTAGCAGCAGGAGCCAGAAGCCATTTAATTAGCAACAATTAAAGGGCTCCAAACTTGGGCTCCCCACCTCACCATGCCACCATGCCACAACCACCTGAGGTTCCTGCAGCTATTTAAAAAACCTGCAACTCCTGGCCCCCACTGCTACCCCAGCAGGGGGATATAAATAGCACAGGGGCCAGACCCAGACCACGGCCCATATCTTGTCCACTCTGGTCCCCTACACCTTTCCAAAATTTGTGCAATGGGCCGTGGGAAAAATGATTGCCCACCCCGACTTACAGTCCCTTGCTAATCATTATTTTGTAATTGATACGCTTGTTTTACTATTTATCTTTACCAGTGAGTTTGCATCAAGAATGGAAAGAGGATCTATACCAGCCTGTGTAAAACCCTTGAGCAAATTTACCAAACACTTCAGGCAGAGAACCAATTAATAAAGTTGCACTGCTCAAGGTGGTATATTCATGAGATATAGTGCTGGGGCTGTCTGGGAGAGATCTGCCTTACTCAGAGATGTATGAGTGGCTCTGAGAGCATTCATGCAATCTAGCAGCTGGGCATGCAGGTCCACATGCTGTTATGCTAAGTTCTAACAGCACCTGGAGGATTTGCTGCTGGTCACTAGCAAGGCAATGTGAGACACAGACCAGACTTGACAGTTAAGGGGGCAAAGTGGTCCCACAGTGCTAACATGCACCCTAGAGATCCCATCACAATGTCTTCACTGCAGAGTTGACTCGTGATCAGCATCTGGGTGAGCAGCTGGGTCACCCTGGCACCACACTGCAAAATCATACCCAGTTTATTGTGTCCTCACTCTTGTTGCCCTCTGATGTGTTGCTGGGGGCATAGCCCACGGTTCTTTGTTCTTCAGTAAGTCAAGCTGCTTTGTGAGTCTTTTGTTGTGAATTGTGGGAGATCTTGTCTGACTTACTGAACACACGGGGCACTGTATGAAGGAACTGGTGATCTATTAACAGTTAACCTACCCACTGCAAATGTGTAGGTTGACAGGCTAACTGAAGGCTTCACAAGGATTTTAGCTTACAGCCCCAGATAAACCAGGAAGCCTAAAGTGAAAGCACCACCAAACTAAAGGAGGAGATTTGTGTGTGAAGGTGGAAGAGGTAATTGGCAACACCTGAGTAAGAATGAGCCGTTTATTCTTGTATGAAGACAAACCCATGTTCTTCAGCAAGGGGCACAGAGGGAAGGGGTAAGAAACCTCATTGTTTGGTTAAGAGGCTTTAGCCACTATGAGACTGATCCATAATCCACAGAAGTCAATTTTGATGATCTTTGAGGCCCTTTGCTCCTAATTCATAACGTCTCTAGAAAATAGCATCAAAGAGCAAGAAACAGGATGGGTCAAATCCTGAAATCTCTACAAATGCAGAACTCCTTCTGAATATATGAACAACAGAGCATTAGGAATTATATTTCAGTAAAGACTTCTGAATTTGGTGCAATATTATTAATCTCTGTAAAATCCCTTTAACTCCACATATGCAAAATTACCATTTATATCAATATTCCACGTAAGTCTGTACCTTTAACATATATATTCTACATATTTCTGCAGAAACCTGATCCCTTATTAAAGCCTATTCAGTTTGAAACTGAAGATGTACCATCTGATAATTGCCCTGTTGCCTGCCCATGAACAGGCAGGGGACATAAACATACTCAAATTTCTATAAGATGATCACTGAAATGCCTTTCGTTTAAAAACTGTTTATTGCGAGCGGCTGACACAGAATTGTGAAGCTCTTCAAAATAGACAAATATTCCTTTTGTTAAAAAAAAGAAAAAAACTAAGTACTTCACATCAGCAAACAGATTATATAGTAATATTCTTTGCAGCTGATTGTATTCAATTTCAGTCAATAGTGAATAGAATACAAAAACTACTTTGCAATTAAAGCATTAAGTTGTTAAATGAAAAGTAGCTGAAACAGAGATTAATTTGGCCAAATTTGTGAACATAAAGGATGCATTTATTTACATTTTATGCTTAAAAAGCATCAACTTAATAGACAAACTATCCATGGACTCCTAAAACTTTAGACAACCTAGCATTCAAATACATCTGCTAGAGTTTGTGATCGAATATGCTCCTACGTACCATATTTCATGAGTTCTGATAAAGCAACCATAAAATGGAACAAAATCACTAACAGCAGGTTTTTGCCTAAGAACACACACAATATTTTTGAATTAGAGAGCCCTTCAGTGGCAACTATGGATTCAGATGCATGTTTAGTCAAAAAACTGGCTCAATCTCCTGGCTAAATGTTATATTTAATGTAATATGATGAGTGCAGTAATTTGAAGATCAGAATCTTTTAATTACAACAGACAAATACAAACAAAATTAACAGACAACATTGGTTTCTAAAAAGCCAGTAACATGGAATGAATGTCAGACCATAATTACTGAAGATTGACATACAAAATTATAGCCATAACCTCCCCCAGGAATCAGTCTTTGAATGTGCTTTGTTGGTTTGTATTGGTAGTTTTTGCTGCCTTAAAATTAACTAGAGTAATTCTTATGGTGCATATTACTTCTCAATACAGAGTCCATAAAATAATTTGTCTTTTCCCCCCCTCACATCCATTTCAGTTTTCTGTATACAATGACGTAAAAATCTCTCCACCTATTTGGGCCACACCAGCCCATATGCAACTCCATATGCAAACTTTGCGAACGTTTATCCCCAAATTAGCACAAAAAAAAAAATGTTGGGCAAGATTGTTGGGAGGCTAGGTCAGCATGGGAGATTTCACTTGGACATTAGGAAATGCTTCCTAACTATCAGGTGGTTATATTTAAGAGCAGGTTAGACAGCCACCTATCAGGGATGGTCTAGACCAGAAGTCTACCATCAAAATAGCAAGAAGAGCCTTTTTTTCAAATTCAGTTACAAACATCAATACTTCAAGAGCTGCAATGCACATGAATATGGGACAGTCCTTAGGAAATAACATCGAACCATAATTTGTCACCATATTTTAAGAACAGCTCACACACAATTATTTGCATCGTTAGAAAGTTGTCACCCCCATTCTCCAGGCCTTATCAACCCCAGCACCCAAATCTGCTCCCCTATCTCCAAGCTTTATCCACCATCCCATAAACCACCATCCCAACCCCTGGTTAATCCCCTTCAGCCCGAACGCCATCCCCGCAATCCCGTTTAACCCCTTCAGCATCAGGATTTGCCTGCCTCAGCCGACGAGCTCTGCGCATTGCTGGCACTCCTCCGTGGCAACCGCCTTCCCTCTGCTGCACTCCTCTGCTGTCTCCTTCCCCACATGGCTGTGCAGCTCTGACAGGGCAGGTTTAGCTGCCCATCCCCTCCTGCTAGCTCTCCTGGAAGCTGACTTCCCCCCAACGTGGAGCAGCTCCCTGACCTGCCAGCTTCTTTTTCCAGGGCTTCCTGCTCTGCTGGCTTCCCCACTGCTACAGCTGACTGCTCAGTGGTTCTGGAGGCTGCTACCACTTAAACAAAAAAACTAAGCTCCATTTAAGCAGTGGCAGCCTCCAGGAGAGTCAGTGGGGGCAGCACTCAGAGCCGCAAGTGGCTCCTTAAAGAGCTGCATGAGGTTCTGGAGATGCAGGTTGCCGACCCCGATCTAGACGGTGTTTGGTTCTGCTGTAGCGGCAGAGGACTGGACTCTATCGCCTCTCGAGTTCTGGTGTTCTATGATTCTTTATTCCCACTGAATGATACAATGGCACCACTTTGTGGAGGAAGGCTTCACTGGGAGATGATTGCTGGGAAGGACCACCTTCATAAGGGAAGTAACTGACTGCACTGGGAGGTAGCCCGGTTTACACTGACACTTTACAGCCCTGTAACTTGCTACATTTGAGGTGGAGAGGGAAGAAGGCTGTCAACAGAAATACTCCCATAGTCTGGCCCTTTGAGACTTAAGATCACCTCTGCTATTCAAAGCAGCTGAATTTGAAAATACATATTTTGTCATTTCACTAGGTGACTCCAGCCTTGTACCATTAGTCTGTTACTCAGGATAGCTCTCACATGCAAGTAAATTATTCCAAACATGTATACTTGTAAGCTACTCAATTAGGGTTTCATGGTAACAATACATTTGATTTATTTTACACCTTCCATCCAATTTGCCATGGTAGTGTAAGTATGCACTATTGTCCTGTTTTTACAAATGAGAAAATGAAGGAGGGGAGGTGACCAAATTTGACCTTAAAATTTTTCCAGTTTTGCCTTAGATAACTACATAGCAGGATCTAAGCGTTCTGTGTACTTCATTTGCCTGGTACAGGGAACGCTGTAAAACAGGAGCATCAATGCCTCTTTAAGACAATGGGAAACCTTCCATTCACATCAATGAGCACTGGATCAGGTCCCGCTTGCAGTAGCATTAATTATTTTTAAGGCAATCAAGAAGTATATAAACTCAGACTCTGTAGTTGGGGGTAAGCCCAGGAACAGAATCCCCATTAGAACTGGGCAAATGGAGAAAAAATGTTTTAGGTCAGATGAAAACCAGAACATTTCAAATTTTTCAGCAAATTGAAAAAATAAAAAAGTTTCATATGGAAGGCAAACAGAATCATTTATTTTGGTTTTGAACATTTTAACATGTTTTGGATTTTTGTAAAAAATAAGAGTAAAGGAAATTCTGAAATGGATTTTTGAGCAGACAAAAACCCAAAATGCTTCATTATGAACATGTCCAGTGAAATTTTTTAGCTTTTTCAGATTTTTTTAAAGGTTTCTTCAACTATAGTGACAGTTATATGAATTTGTAAAAAGTTTGAGTTGCAGAATCTGCATTTTCTCCTGGAAACAAGACGTGTGAAAAAATTCTCCTTGCTTGGGCCATCCATAACATCAATGCCAATGAAGCAAATTAAGATACACAACAGTTTTGCATAGCCAGGAAGATGATAATTGGCCCTTCAAGTCAACAGACAACATGAGAGCTAATATCACCCCAGCTTTAAGTGACCAAACGTATGCAACATTTTTGTTATAAGCCAAATATACAAGTGATTATTGCCAGTCAAGCAGGGATCCGTGGTTCTGAAGAAAGGTTTCTTATAAATGACTAACTCTGTGTTTTGGATGTATCACAGGTAAAGAAGTACAGACCATTTGCACAGATGTCTGCCAGTACTGCAGAGCAAATACTGTTAGAGCTGCATTCCTATATTCACTCTCTCTCTCCTGGTCTAAAGAACTTTTAGCAGGGTTAGGTGAAGCAATGTACACAGTAGTGGCTTCAAATACTGTCACCACTTTCTCCTTCACTTTTCTCAGTGCCTCTCGTTGAAGTTCCTCTTACCGACATATGACTCTTGTCACTTCAACATCAGGCACTTTAGGTGGTGCTGCCTATGCATAATCTTGTGTCAGGAGAAGTGCATGACACAAGCAATATTATTTTTCTGAGCTGTTTTACCTTTTCAGACTCAGCCATGTGGACTTCGACTCCACTCCCAGCACAGGGCTATGAAGTGGGCTCTGTAGTTAAGGGAATGTGGAGACAAGCACGAGCAGTGACAATGTAATCAAAAGGTGGCTATACATGAATGGAAAAGTGAGAGAAGTTACTGCTTCACTGTGGCTTGGATTAAGCATTTTTTTTTTTTTTGCTTCTGCCAAAAAGCTAGCTGTTGACAAACTAGTTCAAGTGCAACTGAGGCATCTTTCATAAGCTGACTGCACACAACTGAACACACAGATACCTTGTTAATGTGCTATATTTCAACCCAAAAAAAACAATGCCTGTCAGGAGACGATAAACAACAAGTACAGATGATAAAGGTCATCTATGATTTATGTAAGCAGTGTTAGATGAAACATGACACATAGGTTCTCTCTCTCTCTTTTTTTTAAAAAAAAGAGGTGGGGATGGGGGACAGGAGAGATGCAGGACGGCTGTGGGCTTCTTATGCATTTGTCTTTTATAAAAGATGACAGAACCAGAGACAGTGTGGCGGAAGAGAGGACTTTCTTTGCTGTTTTACACCAAAAATCTCCCTCCACCCACTCCCCCAGATTTACTCTTCCATACTGGTAGCAGAGGGGCCAGTGTTTGTGTCCAGATTAGGCTGTGGTTCATGATTTGGGACAGAGTCTGCAAAGATTGGAGCTTGATGCTGAAACAACAGCTCCAAAATTTGGCAAGCCACTTTTGCAAGATTTCACCCCCAAAGAGGAGCTCATCTTGGACAGTTATCCCCCTTTGGAGTGAAATTGTACAGGCAGAGCTCTTCTGGAAAGAATCTGGCAGGGTTACCAACCACCAGTAAATTTATAGACAGTCTGTAAAAAATTAGCCAAAATTGGACACGTCCGTAAAGTTTTCAAAAAAAAATTTAGGTGTCCATAAATTTCATAAAAGTGCAATAAAGTTTCAAAAAACAGCAGTTATTCTGTATCAGTTAAATTTCTTCTGTGCTGCTTCAGCCATTTTAATAAGGAGCAGCGGGAATTGGATGTTTTAGATGTTTGTTTAGCTCAATGTTGAGGTGACAACTTGAATCATGTGATCCACAGGATGTTATCTACATTATCGCACCGAGTTAGCGTCAGCCCATTGGCAGCATGACTAACTAAGTGAAAGTGAGTCAAATAGCATATTGCTCTTGTGATGTATGAATGACAGCAATTACTTTTCACTTTTGGCCATGTATGTTGTCTTAATACAGTATAAAAATTATGTCTGTAAAAAAATTTGTCTGTAAATTTTTCCCATTTTGCCCATAAATGAAATTTCTGTGGGTTGGCAACCCTGGAATCTGTCCTTCCCAGAGTCAGAAGATTGACCACTACATCCTCAGGTTCTGATGTGTGAGTTTAAATGCTTCACTCTGTCACTGACAAAGACCCTTATTCAACAAGATTCTTAAGCATGTGCTTAGCTTTAAGCATGGGGGTAATCCCTGTGATTTAAAGTTAGGCATGTGCTTGAGTTCCATGCTGAAATCAGAGCTCAGGGCAGATGTCAGGTCTCTACACTTGTCTGAATAAAAGGGACAATTGATAATTACAGTACATTCAAAAGTTACTGTCATTAGCAGAAAAAGTGTAAGGGAAAAGAAACATTTGAAATATCACTATTATATTATGAATACAGAGCCACCATTATTCTCTGTATATTCATTAGTTGATGGATCCCAGAATATTTTGGAAAACGAACTCTTCAAAGAGTTTATAATGTATACCCTCCTGCTAATCAAAGTCTCTTTATACCAATCACTTTGGTGACAAAACTTTTTTTTCCCCTTTCATTTGAAGTAGGAAGAGTTATGGAACAGGCACACTACAAAAATACCTGCAAGTAGTAGCTGCTCAAAAACGGGCCAAGATATAATACGACTGCTGATTTTTGAACTGCTATGCATGCTGTGTATGCCTGGAAACATAATAAATGTGCACGGCTTGGTTTGTAGCACCTAATTTGCAATAATATTGAAGTCCCTCACAATAACTCATTTACTCTTATAATAAATATCTAAAAAAAGACAAATTGCTACATTGAACATGCATTTTCTTCACTGCAAGTAGCTGCTACCCCAGGGAGAGAGCCCTGTGCTGCTAACTAATAGTAAATCCTTTGGAAAATCATGTGTCATAATGATGGACAACCAGGGAAAGGGCATTAAATAGATTTAGAGGTTAGATACTCCAACAAGAACAAAAGAGGCCTTTTGCTAGCTAGCATGAATCAGAGCTGCCTTATTGGTTACGGTAAGCACCAAATCCAAAGAAAGTTTCCATTATGAGATATAAGAGGGAGGTTTTTTTTAGGAACCCTTCTTAGAAAATCATTTGGGGTAGATCAGGTTGCCATAAAGTTCACATAAGATGTTGATTTCCTGGAAATGTTAATGCATTCTTGGCCTCCTTCAAACTCTTCAGGTTGGGATCATTTTCTTCCTCTTTGTCCATCTATCAACCAGCACTTCAATATACCAAAGCATATCAGAGCTGGACTGTATCACCACTCTATGAGCCCAATACAGGAAATACATACGGTTTGAAAAGACACCAGACAGGAGAGAAAAAAAGCAGACTTCCTGGAGTTTGAGAAACCATAATAAAGATAAATGTAGCTCACATTCCCTAAAGGCTGCTACTCCCACCCTTAAGTTAAGCATAAGCATTGGTATCAGACCCTAAAAATACAATCTACTACAAAGGGCTTCAGGGTGAAAAGATAAGATCCACATCAGGTTTTGGCTTGGACTGTCCTACAATAGCTTTTGCTGCTATGGAGGTGGAAGCTTAGTTCATCATCCACCTCTTGATTTGTTTCATTCAGGGGCATAGAAAACTCTCATCTTGATAGTTTGTTTCTATCTTCTTACTCTGTTTTTGTAGATTCTTCCATATCTATTTCATACTTTTGGAACTCCCAACCACTCTCACACTGGCTTAAGTTTCTCCCCTCTAAAACATTTTCTGTTTAAGATCCATCACCCTGCAATGATTTATCACTATTTTGCAATCATTATCAGTTTATTATTTTAACCAATACACCATAAATCAAGAAGAAGAATGTTAGGTGGGACTTCAGAATGTAGCTTTCAAGCATTACCTGCAAAGATTATAGCCATTTCATAAAAAAACAATATCAGAGGAAAGGACCTTATTGGCAAGAGCCAGTGAAATTCATTTCATGCTTCAAAAATCTGTGATTGGTCTGGCATGAAAAAAATCCTCTGCCATTGGAAATATTTTTTGTTTTAAAAGAGTAAATACCCACGACTGAGCCACTCAAATACAGTGGAGACTATTTCATACTTGTCCTTGTAAAACCAATAGTATGCTTACTAGTCCTGAATTGATGGAGAGATAGATAGTTGTGCTAAAATCCAGGTTCCCAGCTTCCCTGTATTACAGGAGTTAGCTTAAAAGTCGCATGATTCTGAAGAGTCAGGGTGACTATCAGGCAGAGATAACATTCCTTACACTGAGATTGTGGAAGACACTCTGAAGGGGAGTGATGTAAAGCTTAACATTTAAAAGTAGTCTGGGAGAAACTCAAGATGAGACCCTGCAAGGAACAATCCTACACTGAATGGAATTGGTCAAGAGTGCTTAGTATTCATTTTCTATTTCTAGATTTGTGTGATTCTACCTGATCTCCAGTTCCTCAATGTTTGAGAATTCTCAGCTCAAATCAGTAAGAGACATATAACTCTAGACATATAAAAACCACGCAACACTATACAGCCTATACCTTCAAGCCTACCTCCTGGCTCTCCCATCAATTCTGTCTGTTTCAAAGCACATTGATTGTACTGACTCAGATTCACTTGTGTTAGAGAGTTCAAACAGTCTTGCAATGGTAACCTACTAGGTTTCATTCCGCTCTGGAGTGAAATATTTTAAACTTTAAATTTAAAATGTCCTGGTTTACCCAGTTTTTTAAAGACTGTCCTCAGATTTATTTAACCTAAAGCTCTGTTACTTCCATGACCAGCAACATGACACCTAAACATCTTGCAATCTTTATGTGCTTATCCACATATCAAAGATGGAAACTGAGACACAGAAAAGAGAGAACTTTTCCAAGATGACACAAGATGTTTGGGGCACAACTGAACTAAAGAATTGCACCAAGCCAACATTCAAACCATTGGGCCATCTTCCTCCCCTAAACAATTTGGCTTGATCACAAAATCATTTGAATTAGGCAGGGTCTAGAAGCACATCAGCTTTTGCAATCTCTTTGTGTAATGTCTAGTGCAGGGATGTCCATTTTAAAAAGGTAGCTGGGTGGTGCCGAGCTACAAGTGGCTCTTTAAGAAGCCATTTGTGGCTCCCACCTCTGCCGCCTGACTCCTCCTCCAGCTCCTGTACAGCGCAGCAGGGGCAGAGAGAAGTGGCATGGGGTTCACATGCCGCTCTTTGAGCAATAAAATGCTCAGAGCCATGGCAACACTGTGCACCGCTCTGCACAGTTTTCCCTCCCTAGCGCTTGGAGGGAGAAGTGCGTGGCAGTGGTGACAGCGGTGGCAGTTCCGGTGAGTCACCAGCATTGCATTATAGAGGGGTGGGAGGGCTGGCTGTGGAGAAGGGGGGTGGAGGGGATCGGTTAAAGCAGGAGGACTGAGTGTGCCTGGCTCTGGAGGAGGGGACAAGGGGTTGGGGATTTTGCATGTCTGAAAATTGTGGGAACTGGGGGTACCTTTTTTTTTTTTTTTGAAAAAAGGGGTACTTTATTTAAAAAAAGGGCGGGGGGATGAGAACACTGGAGTAGAACTCTGTTTAACTGGCTGAATGGCTGGCAGGAGGGATCCAGACATTAAACCAATTAAATTGAGACCTATTCTTTCACTGTGGTAGGCCACTGAAAGCTGCCCCTGCTGCAATGTTTGTGGGGGGACTAGGAGGGCTAGGGGGAGCTACGGTGAAGAGAAGACAGCCTGGCAAATGAACAGTGGCAGCATGTAGAGTTTCTGGGTAAAATAATCCTGGGTTTGGGGCTACCAGAGGTTTAAGCCTGGGGTGGGGGTGGGGTGGTTTGGGGCTATTTTGTGTTCAGCCCCAAGACCATGTAAAAAAATCACCATGTGGCCCCAATGAAAAAAAAGGTTGGACACCCCTGGTCTAACAGTAAGAGCACAAGAATAGGGAGTGAACACTACTGGGTTCTCACCTGATCTCTGTACTCTCAGGCTACCTCTATACTTACCTTGAGGGTCGATGGCTGCTATGCACTTTTTGGTAGGCCAATTGTGTACCAAAAATTGACTTTGCAGCCATCGACTTCTGTGCCTGTCTTCACAACAGAAGGCTGAGAGCAGTGCTCCTCCCATCGACCTTCCTTAATCCTCGTGACTCACGAGGAGCTCTGGGGTGACGTTGACCCCCGAGTGTGCCATTTCACACATGCATGAAATGGCACCTTGGAAGACCAACCCAGAGCAGTCATCTTTACAGTAAGTGTAGATGTAGCCTCAGTGGGACATTGAGGCAAATTACAATGTCTTGGGTCTTTACTTTACCAGTCTGTAAAATGGCTTTCTCTGGGTATTGGAAGGCCTCATTAGTGAAAGTTTGCTAAGTGCTGTGAAAACAGAAGTGCAAAACTTTTTACAGCTGACATTCTAGTATCTCCCTTTCCAAATAGGACAAACCCAGCTGTCTATTCCTTAGCCGCCTCTTATGATTCAGACTGTCAAGAGTTTGTATCAAACTTGGGTTGCACAGAAAGTACAAACAAACATTGCTAATTTACACTTTAAGAGATAGTAGAGAAACCTTTTCCTTCAGCTTACCATTTGTTACTCAAATGCCTTTCACCCTGTCACATAGTTACTGTGAGAAAACTGCTGAACTGGAGCCACATAGCTCATCCCCAAGGCTTCTTGATGTATCAGCATGGACTGAACATCAAGTGGACGGCTGTGTACAAAGGTGTGGTTATGATGAATCATTTATGGCCCCAGCTAAAGCTTAAGGAACAACATTCACTGCTGTAAAGGATAACTTGACTTTGGGAATACTGCTGTCATGCTGGCTGCATATTTTACAAGGGGAAAATATTCCTTTAGGTCTGTTTGTTGCGTTAACCCTTTCAAGCCTTCTGTTGCAAGGACATTTTGATCTTTTTTTCCCTTCCTGAAGAGAATACCAAAACAGCACCTACCATTTTCATTTTGGTTTCTACTTCACACTTCTCTGCATTCAGAGAGACTTATAGTTCTGGGGAATGTTTGAAAAGGAAGCCTAGCAGGAGAATATCTTTATTTTCAGCACAGCATTAAAAATGTGCATCTGATTCCACAGATACCTTTAAACCACATGGACAACATTGTACAATTATAGACTTGGCTACGGAAAACCAGCCCATGTTCTTTCCTCTGCAGATCAGAAGGCTCTGACCTTGGTCAGAATTTAAAATGATGACCTCAGTAGAACATAAATGCACTAGTTGAAACCTCTTTATTTAAGGCAGACATTTAAATAATACCTCTACCACCACTGCCTGCTCACTAAGGAATTCTGGAACTTTTTCTCCCCAACTATCCTCACTTTGGTAGTTCCTTATAGTCTCCTTTCAGTTTATGTCCCAAGCAGAGCACTATCCCCAAAAAGTCACATCTGATCAATCCAGTTAATCCTATATTCCTCTTTTAAGCATCTACATTATTACATAAAATAATGTAGGCAACAAACAAGCTGGAAGCAAGGAGTGTGTATTTAGAGATAAATGTTCCTTTGTATAGTCATTACATAAGAATGCTATTTTGCATTTACGTCGCTGCCAAAAAGCTGAACCATACCGCTTTATGTCCTTACATTCCCTATACTTACCTCTTTATGTTCCCCACACTCACACCTGACTAACTCATATTTTGCACAGGCCTGGACCTGAAGCAAATGGAAGTGCCTCTCTGATGCGTCTCCCACAGCTTCCTCATTTGGAAACAATGAGTTCTGAACATATTGCCAGCTCTAGTGGAATGAGTGGAGTTAGCGAACGTAAACAACACTACAGTAGTGTTATGCCTCTGAGATCTGGGAACCTAACCCTCCCATATTCCATTGTTTCCTATGGGATAACGTTCCCTGCTCTGCTTCTCATAGGCAACTTAGAGGACTTCACAGTATGCACCCCTCCACCCTATTTACATTAATTCCTAAGGCGGAAAACGCCCCGCTTTACATTGGTTCGTTATAAGTCCCAGTTTCCTGGTACTTACCTGCAATGTATAGTGGGGACCCCCTGTATTTTCACAAGGCACCACTGCCAAGGATGCAAAAGTTATGCCTTTCTATACAAGGAGCACAACAGCATAGTCTCAAACAAAGGTCATTCTGAATTAAATTAACCAGAATGAACAAGAGGAAGGACTCAGGATACAGCCCATGACTCTGACATTTTGCTTTGAGATGCACACAAAATGGCTGCCTACCCCTGCAAGCAGCCAAATCCTTGGAAATTTAAAGATGCAATACACACAAAGTAAAGGCATAACAATTGTTTTGCGAAATATACCACAGCTGATATTTGTCCTGCTTCTGACAGCAACTGGAAAGCGCCAAAGGACTGGATGAGTTGCATGTAGACATTTCAGAGGGGTAGCCACATTAGTCTGTATCTGCAAAAACAAGACCACCTGTGGCACCTCATAGACTAACAGTTTTAATGGAGCATATGCTTTTGTGGGCATCTGAAAAAGCGGGTCTTTGCCCACAAAAGCTTGTGCTCCAATAAATCTGCTAGTCTATAAAGTGCCACAGGATTTCTTATTGTTTTTATCTAGAAGTTTGGATACTTAGTTGAACTTCTTTGGCCTACAAAGATAGCCTTAAAATGTCACCACAAAAGCCTCTCTTATGGTATTTCAGTACTTTACGTTCCAGCCAGGAGTGGAAGCAAAGAGGTAGCAATAATAAGATACATGTAAATGAAGTTCTTAAGAACCTTTAAAAAGGATATGAATTTTGGGCTCATAAGTTCAGGTCAGTCCTTACCTTATAAGAGCTGATTCAGCCATTCCTAACTTTCTACTATGGTATTTAACTCAACTATGGTGGTTTAAACAAAATATTTCCTTCCCACCTTTTATGAGATTTCATTGAAGGACTGAGGACCAAATTTGTGGTAAGGGGAAGGAAATGCTGAACTGGGCAGGCAGAAGCCATGTGCACGGCTGGGATGTTTGTCTTATGCTGAGCACTGAGAGTTCTGCAAGCCACTGAGCGACTCTTAAGGGAGGGCAGCACAAGCGGCTACAGCAGCTTTACCTGTGTGTATCCTTGCCAAGTAGAAGAGGGTGGTTACTGTGGCAGGAAGGGCAAGAGCTTCCCATGGCCCCACTGGGGGACTGTACATCATAAATGTCCACTTCATGGCTTGGTTGAGTTTTTCATTCAAACAGGAGGCCCACCTGTCCCACACCACCACACCATTCTCAGAGACCTAACACACACTGTCTACAGCAAGTACAGTTCCTCTTGATTGCAAAGCCATATATGCACTTTTCTAGCCGACACTGTACAAGTAAAGCTTCTTCCACAGCAGAAATTTGTGCATTCTCTTCTGTGGTTGAGGAAGGTTTACTCCCCCAAACCCACCCACGCACCCATGTCCTTGTTCTTCCACCTCCATTCTTCCAGCCAAGCAAGATGAGATAGGACTCCCTTAGGAGTCCTCAAATCATCGAACAGACATCTGTTCTTTGAGTGATACAAAGTATTCCTTTCTCCCATTTGCAGTGCTCACAGGCCACACTGGTGCGACCAGATTAACCCAGCTGTCCCAACTGGCACTGGAGAGCAATACCACTAAGCTAATTTGTTGATATTTAAACAGAAAAAAAAATATGGGGGAAAAGAAGTCCCTTCATTGGCAGATGCAGATCCCCCAAAGCACGTCTCATAGATCTATAATGAATTATACTCTAGCTCGTTAATAAAAAACAAGAAGCCATCATGTCATTGAAATCTTTTATGCTGGGACAGCGTGCTGCTTAGCCTCCCCATTTCTTTTGCTTTCTCCCTCTCATCTGTTCCTCTGTGTTCAAGCAAACAATAAAACTACTGGATGGACAGGACAAAGTAACCATGATTTAATAGAGTTTAACTGGCAAGAGGAAGAAATAATATTTTCGTTACTGTCATACAAGTTTAATTTTCATGACTCTTTAATCTACCTTAACGAAGAGCGTGGATTGCAGGCCTTGGTGGGGCTGCAACAGGTCACAGAGCCGTAATAATGTTGTGGGATACAAAGGAGAGATCTGTGTTGTAGCAATGAGCTGTTTATTGCTTCAGATCCCAAGAAGTCCTAATAGCTAACATGATTCAGAATTGCAAAGTTTCTGAATATTACAAAAACAGAAGTACAAAATTAATCTTTTACACACTGACCTTTCCTTTAAGAGTCTGCTGGTCACTGAGTCATAGACACTTGAGTCAGTCTGGTTAATCCCTTATCTTCGCAAATGTGATCCAGAGCTACAGTACTCAGAAAGGGACTAGTCAAGCATCCTGAGTTACCAAGCATCTGAGATGGAGAAGTAATAAAGAGGGATTGACAAAAGGAACCTATAAAAACCAACTGCAGTGTCTACGCAATATTAATAACAGCACCTGGCAACATCTCATTTATTTTAATAATCTTGAGTTATATGGCAAAGGAAATACAAATTATAGATCCCAATTTCATATATACAGCACAAGCTTTATTTTTCATAGCATCCTTCATGCAAATTGTAGCCCAAAACACTTCACACAATTAGATAAATAATAGCAAAGGGGGAAAGAGTTATAGACAAGAGGGGAAAGGAAAAAGAAAGGCTGATCCAGGTGGCGAGAGATTCACTGAGGATGGTTCTTGAACCAGAATTGCAGAGATTATACAGAGAGTGAAGTGAGAGAAACCACTGGCATATAAAAGCAGAGGCTAAGAGAGGGGAGACATAAGGTAAACTGAGGCAGGAGGATGGGTGGAGTCTATAGTTTGGTTACTATATGTGTGGCACACGTGCTGTACTACAAGAGTGACTGTAACCCAGGAACGTAGGCTGCATAATGGTTTCCATTATAAATGTTCTTCCAATGGTTGTCTTTAAAAAGAGCTTAGTGCTTCCAAGCTTTGCGGAAGGAGTTTGACCTTTTGGCAGAAGAAGAGTGCTGGAGTCAAGGGGGCGCCATTTACTGGCCTCATGGAAATTGGGCCAGAGTCAGGCCAGTTGTGCTCTACCGAAAAATCCCTATTTCCCATCCGCTTCTTTCTCAGTACAGCTTGTTCACGGCTGGCTGCCAACCTGCCCCTCCCCCCCGACCCCCGTCATATGTTATCTTGGCTCTGCACGTACCAGCCCAGGATCTTGTTTCCTCTTTCCCTCCAGGGCTACTTCACTCAGGGCACACAGCAAATTAATCCTTCTCCTGATGTTGCTCCTTCTTTCCCCAGGGGAACATGCACTCAGCTGGGAACCAGGAGACCATACATTCAAGTCGCACTTCCATTAATGAGTGGCAGTGATATGCAGCACCCTCTGATGGCGGGCATTGATACTGTGGTTCAGCCGATCAGTCCCAAATAACTATCAGTGCCCCAAGGTGCAAGCCACAGTACGCATTCACAAATAATGAAGAGCTTACAACTCTGGGGGTGTGTAACAAGAGAGGAGATAACACAGTGAGATGGGGGCCACAGTCACAGCCAGGCCTACCAACAGGGGTGGAGGTGGCAAAGAGGGTATTTACCCCAGGGCTCAGGGATTCGAAAGGCTGCTGCCACTGCAGCCCTAGGAGTGGCAGCAGCCAGAGCCCTTTATATTTCTGCTGGAGGGCCACACGCCGTGCTCAAAGTGGTTAGTGGGGTAGGGAGAGCCAACACAGTGTGGGCAGATCTGATGGCTAGCTGCCCCAGCTCCGCCCCTTCTGCGAGCATGAAGCCAGCACTCTTCAGCCTCCCCTGCCCCCACCTCCAACACACACACTTTGCTCAGGGGCCCAGAAAGCCCGTCCCCCGCCTCCCCAGTAACACTGAGATCCTATGATTAGCATAAACAGCTTTGGTCCAATCACATCAGTTGTCTCATTCTGTACAAGAAACCCGATCTTACAGTATTAGTACTTGAGAACAGAACATAAACACAGATGATTCACCAGACAGCCCAGGAGCTTTCCATGCACCATGGGCCAGGCAGCCGTCTATGGTGTAACGAAACCAGCTTTATAAACTAAAGTTTTCCATTTGCCCACTGAGGATTTGTGTATGCTGCATTGTTTGCCTGGGTCAGACTCCAGCCCAGACTACCCTACTGTCCACACATTTTTTCCTGATTCAACACTGGACCCACAGGTGAACTCAAATCCCAGTGTAAAGCATGCCCACGCCTGATCATTTTGCAGTGTGGATGCAGCTTAACTCACAGATCTGAATTGGGAGGTCTCAGCAGTGCGGGAGAAATACATCAACAAGCTTGTGAAACCTGGGTCCGGCAGTTGTTAATCTAGGTTTACAATGCAGTGCAGATACTCAAGTGCAGGCTTGGAGAGACGCTGCATCTAACTAAGTGCGGTTTTTCCCATGAAGGTTTATGCCCAAACAAATCTGTTAGTCTTTAAGGTGCTGCAGGACTTCTAGTATTTTCTTGAATAGACTGAGCCCCTAAAACAGTCCCCACAAACCCACAGTCACAGTGCAGTGTGGACACACTTGGGGATTTAACATTCCAGGACCAGACCCAGACAACTGAGAAAAAGAACAGAATGTTCTGCTGGAATCAAGTATTTCTTTTTCCCTCTCCCTTGTGTATTGTACACCAAAGTTATGGTTGCCTTTTGGAAAATATTTACTTTATGCATTTTGAGAAATAAAGCCTTACATTTAAATAAAGATCAAAGAAAGCTCCCCTCTGGGTATTCGTTATGACTTGGGACACCAAGTTTTTGAGCATGTAGAAAATACTGAGTCCACATTGTAAACTGCCCATTATGTTCCCCATAGACTCCTCCACATAACTGATCTAAGGATTCTCAGTTTTCAGACAAAGCATAGAAATATCTTCAATACTGAGAGACTGCACACTTAAAATACAGACTGGACAACTCAGGTTTAATTGGATACTTAGAAAGAGTGTTCCGAAAGAGTCTCTAAGCACATGCATTTAAAGAATGGACATAAACAGGAGGTCAAAAACCCAACTAGACAACCATGCCAAAATAAAGATCACAACATTTCCCACAATTATCGGTTCCAGATCCAAGTCATGTAGATGTGTTCCAGGCCTAAGTCATACAGACATGTAAAAGGAGACAGAGGAGTAAGAAGATGCATCCCACACCATGCCTTGATGTTCAAACTCCAGCGGACCAGGAGTGAAAGAGAATTCTTGGCCCCAGGGCCTATGACTGAACACCTGTCTCCAGTCACTAGAGTCTAAGGGCTGTTATCAAAAACAAACCAATCATATATGGAGCAGAGTGGCCAGGATTCCAACCACATAGGTTGTCTAGATCTACAGCAACAGTCATAAAAAGCTGATAGATAAGTTGCGATTGAACCAAGTCACTCATCATCATAATATGAGATCACGAATGAAAGTACAGAGGAAACCTTATTCCCATTTTACAGATGAAGTAACAAGAACATTAAGGGTGGCATTTCTTACGGCACTCAGAGCTGACCTACCTCTGATCCACTGGCTTCTACCAGACTTTCACTGTTGATTCCACTGATGGAAGAGTACGGCCAGTGGTGATTGTTTTTAAAAATGTCACCCTATCTGACTTAACCAAGACAAAATAAGTTGATGCTAAAGTCACAACAGTAGCTATATTTCCAGGGAGTCCCGATTCGGTGCCTTACTGACAAAGCCATCTCTCGGCTCTATATCAGCATGCTGTATTCTATCTGGAAGCGAAGACTAGGCCAGCAGAGCATGCAAGGAGCAGATGTAACAAGATGTCCTTGGCCAACACTATTAAGTAAGCAGGCAGCCTTATCCTACAGCAGCTTCAGCCTCCAAAGCACCCTGAGCAGCACACAGCAATAGCCCAGTGTGGAAGTCAAACAGGCTGCATCGGAGAGAAATGATCACTATCTACAACCCAACATGGATTGAGGAAAGGTCCTTTAGGTAGGGTGACCAGGTGTCTGGTTTTTGACTGGAGCACCCAGTCCAAAAGGGACTCTGGCGACTCCAGTCAGTGTTGACCAAGTCATTAAAAGTCCAATTCATGGTACTGCAGAGCTGAGACAGGCTAGTTCCGACCTGTCCTTGGCACTGCGTTGTGCCCCAAAAGCAGCCAGCAGTTCCAGCTCCGAGGCATGAGGGGGACCCATGGGGCTCAGTGCACGCCCCACACCTTGAGCACTGGATCAGCACTCCAACTGGCCTCCTGAAGGGGCAGTGCTTTCAGGAGAGAGCAGAACACATGATGCATCATGGAGCTTCCCCTCCTGCCCCGCATCTAGGATTTCCACATGCTGACCACTTCCAGGACACAGTGCAGCACCCCACAACCAACAGACACCAGGCAACCCGCCTTAGCTGCTTACCTGAAGGTAAGCCCAAGCCCCTGTCTCAGACCTGCTATCCCAGCCCTGAGTCCCACCCCGCAACCCAGAGCCACCTCCTGCATCTCAAACCCCTTATGCCCAGACCTGCCCCAAAGCTCACACCCCCAGCCTAGAGCCCATTACACCTCTTCCACCCCAACTTCTCCAAAGTTTGAGCCCCCTCTTGAATCCCGAACCCCTCACCACCTTAGAGCCCTCATCTTCTCTTGCACCCCAAACCCTGCTACAAACCAAAGACCCCTCCTATATTCCAAACACCTGGGCCCCACCCCTCAGCCTTTTCCTGTACTCCAAAACCCTCATCTCCTGCCCCACTCCAAAGCCCACACCCCCAGCCAGGATCCCTCACCTCTTCCTGCCCCAGACTGGATCCCTGTTCCTGCACCCAGAGCCCCCCATTAGAGTTGAACCCCATTTAGATTCCTTGCCCTAAGCCCTGGTTACAGCCAGGTGATAATGATAATGATATCACCTTCAACTGATAATGAAGGTGAGGGGGAGTGAATCACTGAGGGAGGGTGAATGCAGTGAGTGGTCAGGGCTTCAGGAAAGGGGCAGGATTAGGGTGTTCGGTTTTGTGCCAATAGGACGTTGGCAGCCCTATGTTTACACCACTGATGGCACCTGAAAATCTCTGATGAGCTGGAGATCAGGAATCTCTCTGATTGTAAACTCAAATCTAATTATTGCTGCGCTCCACTATCAAAGTTACTGACCCCCCCGAAGGGCCACCTGAGAACTCTTAAAACTCCACAGGGACTGAAGAGCTTCAGAGTTCCCTTGGAGTGTGGAAAAGTCATTATAGCCCCTCTACCGTGGAGCAGCCTTGCACAGGCCTTCTGCCCAGCTCGGCGTGTTCCCTGTCCAGGCACACCAGGACTGGCACTCTGCTACGCTGAATGGCAGCCCTTTGTTGGGGCAGACGTCATCCAGTCTCAGGGAATCCCTACACTGCAGCTGGAACCCTACTTCTCAACAAGGGTGGGCAGCCTGGCCCTAGCTCTCCTCAGGTTAGCACACTAAAAACAGCATAGCTGGGGTAGCACAGTGAGAGTTCAGGTTAACCACCAAATGTGAATGCAGCTGACTAGCTTAAATGGTGTCCAATGCTACTCACAGCTGCTGTGTAGACATACTCTAAGTGACTTCCAGTGAGGAGTATTTCTACCATGACAATGCAAGCTATGGAGCCACAAACTGCATGAAGATTTAAGAGGCACTGGGCCCTCTTCACCATCCAATCTGACTGTATTGGGAAGAGGTTATGTAGAAAGAAAAGTTCTCTTTGTGTTTGGTCCTGCACCTCTTCAGGTTTTTGTTTTTTTTTTTTTAAATCCTGCACTCCTAACATGGGACTGAAGAGCAGCTACATCATTGTGCAGAAGACTTCCTTACAACTTTATGACCTGAGCACTTTCTTTTGCAAAGGAAGCAAGTCCAAGAAGCACAAACCAAGGAGGAAATTCTGAACGTCTTGTCTTACTCATGAAGTGCGAGCTGGACAATCATAGTAAAGATGCTGCACTACGTCATTCACGCTCCTTCATTCTCTTTTCCTCCCGCTTCTGATCGGCACACGCCATCCACCACTGTTGCAAGTTTAAGCAGAGCTCAGAGGCCTGCCCCCTCGAAATATAGGTAATAAATAAAAGATAAACAATGTGCATCGCATGGTGACATCTGCTGCCTCTCTCCCTCCTACTGCTCAGCTTTCAGTCCACCCAAAAAAATAAAGGGGAGGAGGCAGGTTTAGAAGGCTGTGCAGCTGTAAGCCACCATGCTGGGTCTTGGCTGCAGCAATATTAAATTACTTAGATCAGGGTGGGAAACACCCCAGAACTAAAAACATCTGAGCACTGAAATTCTGCTGATGAGCATCAGGAGATCAGCAGTTTATAACCCTAGCAGCATTCCTTCAGCTATTCATCATCATCATAATCATCATTATAAACACTGGCAGCCAGCAAAACACAGCCATTGTTTCGCTCCCTCAATCCCACCCCCTCATCCCCCTGAAGATCTGAAGACTTAGTGATGAGGATATCTTCATGCGGCTTAATCCTCAGCATTTTTTTCCAGGGTATAGAAGGGACCACCTCCGAAGAACACTCTTTGCTGTAATGTTACCATATGGGCAACAGTGCTTGTTGGCCAACTGAGGGAAAGAAATAAAAAAATCAGCGACCGTGATGAAAGTCGCAGTAGCCTGATTTAAAGCTATTGCCTGCTGTGCGCCAGTTCTATTCAAGCGATTGGGATTCAGAACTCCCGGGTTCTTCTCCTGACTATGTGATCTTAAACTTTCTGACCTTCAGTTTCCCCACTTGTTATTAAGGGGATGATACTGCCCTAAATTGAGGGGTCTTGTATGGTTTTGCAAATACTTGTTGAGTGCTTAGATCTCAAGATGCCAAGCTCCGTAAAAGCACTATTTCATTTTAAACATTCATTCATTCATTCATTCATTCATTCATTGTTTCCCAAAGAAATGCTGTGTGTGAGACATAAACCGATTCACACAAAAACTGCCTGCACAGGAAACACACCCCACTCAGTGAATCATTCATTGATCCGTTGAGATTTCAGACTCTTGGCAGAAGAGCAGGCCATTCTCATTAGTGCTGTCTCTTTTTCATGTATTTATTGCCACATGGAACAAACTAACTCTAACAAGGCTCTGAGTTACCTTATTGACCCCTGAGGCTGCCAAGGCAAGATGGTATTCTCATGATGCCACATTGCTACAACCCAGCACAATATGACATATCCACTACAATGCCTGGAATATATGGAGCTTCTGTTCCTAGGCTCGTTTGCAGGAGGATTATGGGAAAACTAGGGGTCACCAAATGAAATTAATAGGGAGCAGGTTTAAAACAAACAAAAGGAAGCATTTCTTCATGCAGTGCCAAGTCAACCTTTGCAACTCCTTGCCAGAGGACCTTGTGAAGACCAGATCTTTATTAGGGTTCAAAAAGGAGCTAGATACATTAATGGAGCATTGGTCCACCAAAACTTATTAGCCAGAGTGTGTAGGAATGGTGTCCCCAGCCTCTGTTTGTCAGAGGCTGGAAATGGGTCATGGGGGAGGGATCACTTGAGGACTACCTGTTCTGTTAATTCCTTCTGGAGCAACTGTTGGACAACAGGACACTGGGCTAGATGGACCTAATTAGTACTGACTCAGTATGGCCGTTCTTATGTTCTGGGTCAGGTCCACCAAAGAGTAATAAGACTGTTCCGGGAAAGTCAAGGTGAGTGGCAGGCCACCCTGTAATCTAAGGAATGATGAAAACCTCAAAAGATTCTCTCTCTCCATTAGAGAAAGGGCATTAGAGTTTTAAGCTCCTCAAATTAAGTATTTCTTACTGAATGACAGCTTGGAGAACTGGAGTGACGAGGCAGCATGCTTGGTACTATAGATGCAGTTGATAGATGGTGGCAAGTGGTGTTTCTGTTGCTCAAAGCTCCCCTCCCTCTGATATCTGGTTGCTCATTTCTCAAAGGAATGCTGGTGCACGAACTTTGGAAACAAACAGAATTGGGAGCCCTGGTGGCCAGAGGCAAATAGTTCTTTTCTAAGTGCTTTGCCCAGTCAGTGCTGTGGATGGTTTTCCCCCACTTACAGCCTCTGGATCTTTATTATGATTGGGCTGCAACATACACCCTGCTCTGTCTCTGCCAGACCAAAGCTGCTACTTTCCTGATGAGTCATGGGAGGCAGAAATGTGTATCCAGCATTCCATACCTTGCCTGGTTTAAAACCTTCTTCAGTTCAAAAGCTCCTCGGTGTGAAAGAACTAGATACAAGAATTCTGAAGCACGGGGAGGAGGTCACATTGTGTTCTTATTTGCATATTGACATCCAGAATGCTTTTTTAGCTATGCTATACTGTAGCTAGTGTGGTTTCTTTATGTTTATGTTGTTGTGTAAAGAGAAGAGACAACTGGGAGCTGATCCTCCCCACACTCCAATGCCATCAGGCCTGATGGAACAATTGCTACAGTGGGGATGCTGACAGTCATTGAACCAAACTGTAAACCTTGTATATAATGGAAACCAGTTCAAGCCAGGGGGCACTGCAGCACCTCCCGACACTTAGTTCCAGCATCTATGGCTAATATTTTCAGAAGAAAAAATTTTGCTTCTCGCGGTCAACCTAAAGTGTTAAAAGCTGGCCATTTTTTTCTTTAAACTTGTAACAAGGGAAAACCAGTTGGCAAGTCACACGTCTGTAGCTATCAGGTAAATTCACAGAACAAACCTCTGTGGAAAACCAACTGGTATTTTTAATGTAAAAGTGCAAACTAAACATCAACCAACTGAGCGGATTCAGCACAGCAAGAACCACATGCATAAACCATGTAGTCTGGATGCAAGACAACTTCTATAGAACCTTTAAATACAATCTCCCATGGAAATCAAACGCCTACAACCAAATGACTTCAGCATGTGCATAATATGGCACACAGATGCATCTTACACATGAAAAGAGTTGTCACATGGCATGCTCAGTTCTGGTACTATCATCTTGAAGGCCTGTGGTTCATGAATAAGAATGCGGATGTAACTGCACATGCGATCACTGTGCTTGTGCACATACATTGGGAATTTTCATTGTTACGTAAATACACAAAGCTCTCCATTTGCAGACATACAATCGTTCCCTCTACTTTTAAATTATTTGCCCTAAACCATTTCCGCTTCCTCACACAGGTCAACATGGGAGGACTGGGCTTTTAATACAGAAAACACAGTACATTATGCTATCAACCCATATGTAACAAGCATGTTTCGAAACTCTACATTATAAGCAATGAGAAATAGCCACTACCATTCACAGAATTTTTAAGAACTGCCAGTAAAGCTTGTAAAACCTTTTGAGATGCAAAAAACAGAATCAGCCACAATGTATGAACAGCACTATGGTGTTATGTAGACGTGGAAATCCAGGAGACTGAACCAAATTAACTAGGTATGAGTTTGAAGTATATTAGTTGAGCCACATTAAAACTCCTGTGTGAACACCCTCATTCAGAATTAAAGTTACCTTAATTTTGTTTATCTTAATTCACTCCAGAACTAAAACGGTTTAATACGTTTTAGGTTAATTCACTCTGAACAAGAGCACCCATGGAGCAATTCAAGGTTACTTAACTACTGGACTTTGAAAGTGAATTTAGATTATTTTTTCAGTCTGTGTAGACAAGCCCTACATGAGCTAATTTCTGAGCCCCAATTCAGAAGAAATGCCACTTTACTGTTCAACCCCTTTCCAAGATCATTTCTGAATAATTTGAACAGCACATGTCCCAGTACAGATACTCGGGGATCTTGCTTTTTGCCCCTCTTCACTGTGAAAACTGAACATTTAATTCCACCCTTTGTTTCCTATCTTTTAACCATTACCAATCCATGAAAGGACCTTTAGTCTTAGCTCCTCAGGCTGCTTAACATATTTAAAAGATTTTGCTGTGAGACCTTGTTAGAGGCTTTCTGAACATCCAGATATACTTCATCACCTTTGTCCGTATGCTTACTGACACTTTCAAAGAATTGCAACAGATTGGTCAGATGTTATTTCTCTTCACAAAAGCAGTGTTGCCTCTTGCCCAACATACAACGATCATCGAGGCATCTGATAATCCTGTTTATTACTGTACTAGTCAACCAATTTGCATGGTAATGAAGTTAAGTTTACCAGCCTGTAATTGCTAGGACTGTCTCCAGAGCCTTTAAAAAAATTGGCATTAAGTTAGCTACTTTCTCATTAGCTGGTACAGAGGCTGGACCAAGCATTAGGTTACAAATCAATGTTAGCAGTTCTGCAATTTCACATTTGCATTCCTTCAGAACTAGAGTAAGAACCATCTCATCCTAAGGACTTGACTGTTTATTAATTTACACCAAAAATTCCTCTTTTAGCAATGCAATCTGGGACAATTCCTCAGACTGGTTACCTTAAAAAAGGCTTGGATGTGGGAAGGGCCATCACAAGGTGTGGCCAGGGCCTGGGGCAACCCGCTCCTTCTGTCCACTGCCCCAGGTGCAGGGCCTGATGCAACTACCCCTCCCCCCTTACATCCCAGGCCCCATCCAACCTCTGCTCCATCCCCGCCCTGCTCCCTTATCCCCTCCCTCCAGGTAACAGAGCATAGGGGTTACCTGAGGCCAAGGGTCAGGCAATGGAAACAACAGGAGTGACCACCCCTCCATCTCTGCTAAACATGTGGATGGTGGGAGTGTCATGACACTCTCCTGGACCACTGCACTTGGATTCTCCACAGGGGGTAGGAACTAGACAGGCACTCTGCTTCCCGTGTGTGTGTGTGTGTGTGTGTGTGTGTGTGTGTGTGTGTGTGTGTGTGTGTGTGTGTGTGTGTGTGTGTGTGTGTGTGTGTGTGTGTGTGTGTGTGAGAGAGAGAGAGAGAGAGAGAGAGAGAGAGAGAGAGAGAGGAGGGGAGGCAACCCTTGCTGCCTCCAATTCCTGACCCTTGGCCCCAGGTAACTCCTCATCCATTCCATCCACACAACGATTGGGGTGGCTACCGCAATGCCTGCAAAAGCACAGGGTTTGCGGCAGCTACTCCAATTCATCCTACAGATGTGACAGCACCGGACATAAGCATCTCCCACACTCCCCTGTGATGAAGATTAATGCAAAGAATTAATTTAGTTTCTCCAAAACGACCTTGTCTCCTTTGAATGCTCCTTTAACACCTCAATTGTCCAGTGCCTCTACTAAATGTTTGGCGGCCTTCCTACTTCTGCTGCACTGAAGATGTTTTTGCATCTTTACTTATTCTTCACACTTGTTCTTGGCCTGCCATACTTTTATTTGACTTGCCAGAGCTTATGATTCGGTCTCTCTTGTTCACTAGGATTTGGCTTCCAATTTTCAAAGAACATGTTTTCGCCTCCAACTACCTTTTTCACTTTACTGTTTTGCCATGCTGGCATTTTTTGGAAGAATTAATTCATATTGCCCATTTAAGAAAACTACCATTTCTCTTAAGCAAGAGGATAGCATAGAATGGAGTTATAAAAGTGCAGTGATTTAATCCTGCCATAGAACCCTAAAACACTGATAAACATCATGCATGCATGTTAAAGTTATTGTATCTTAATTTTAAAAATGAAAAATAAATCTGACTCAGAATAACATGTCTTGGGAAGAACAAAACTGTAAGTATCAGAGGGGTAGCCGTGTTAGTCTGGATCTGCAACAGCAACGAAGGGTCCTGTGGCACCTTATAGACTAACAGGAAAGTTTTGAGTATGAGCTTTCGTGAGCACAGACTCACTTCACTGAAAATCTACCTTAAGCTACTGTGGTCAGGGAGCTAATGATAATCCAAATTTCACAAGTCTCTGGGTAATTAAACCTGTAAAATTAGCTGGCACTCAAATGGGAAAGTGGTTTTACCACCTACATACCAAAGTTATGAGCACAAACAATTAACACGAGGAACAGATTACACAACAAGAATTAAATGGATGTTTAGTTATGATTGTCTCCTAGTTCTTTAACAGTTTTTTTTATGAAATACACAAGCAGATAGACCACAAAATATTCTGAGGTTTCACTTGGAGAGGCATGCAAAAGCCCAAACTTTTTAAAAATAAAATCAGGCTAGAAATCTCATGAAGATAGATTTCCTTGATGGAGCAGATTCAACTATTAGAAAAGTAGATGAGGAGTCAGGAATCATGGATTATCTTCTTGACTCTGCTGATGTGAAATTCAGGAAATTGCCACCTCTCCAGACCTCAGGGGCCACAGTTTTGCAGAAATGTTGGTGGTGCCCATAATGATCAGAACACACTGCTCCTCTGCCTCAATATGCTTGGGGCAGGGAGTTCGGGTGGGAGAGGGGTGCAGGCTCTGGGCAGGTTGGTATGTGGAGCTGTGGGAGAGACCTGGTCCCAAGCTTTGATGAAGCAGTGCTCCAGGGCAATGCATATTCCTGGTGCCCGGCCACCACAGGCCCACATAAACTTGAGAATGCTAATAATTCCCAACTTCATGGTGCTTGCTTTGTAAATCACTGCAATTCTCTGCTAAAAGTTCTAATGTAATTTGTCCTCCAGGCCGAGCACTGGACAGGCCACAAGTTCTGACATATGTTCTCGCTTATGATAGTGATCCCTACAAGTCAGATTTAAGACACACTGACAGCAAAGTGCCGGAAACTTGAACCACTGTACGTGATCTATTGTTACAAAACGTTAGTTTCCAAGGCTGCTAGTTTCCAAAAGCATTACATGAACTTGATATTTTTATTTCTTTTAGAATGGACAGATAAGCGGGAAAATATCCTGTTTCCATAGTCGTCATGATCAGATTACAAACTGTCGGCAAAGACAAAAATAATATTTAAACAACAATTGCAGGGGAGAAAAAAAAACCAATTTGGGGCTTACCCATATCAGTTCCATCTGTTCTTCCAGGGGTGAAGACTGACTTGAGAAGACTGTGTCATGCAGAGTCTGATAGGTTTGTGAACTCTATCAGGAGCTGCGTAACAGTTGGTTTTAATCGTTTTCCAAGGCACAAAGCAGATCTCAAGATGAATCTGTTTCCCACATTGTTTCCTCTCCACAGGTTGGGGTTTCAGATTTGCCTGGATTAGCGCGAGCCACCGGAATTCCCCACCTGGGCATTAAGCAGGCCAGAGGCCTTTATTTCAAAGGCCAGTGGCATGCAGTGATTCCTGCGTGGCCCCATGGGACTAGAACTTTCGTTTTCAAGCCAGGAACAGTCTTTGTTTCATTCAAAACTTTTTCATTGTTACTACATTTCCGCTTTATCCTTTTTCTTTTCAGACTGAGATTTTTGACTAACTACAAATTGGACTGAAGCCAGAATTATTTCCTCAGACGTGGGGAGATGTTCAGAAATAACAATGCCTAAACAAAACTAGGAAAGATTTTTAAACACCATTCTCCTTGTATATCCTGTTCTAAATCAATCACTCCAATAGGATGTGTAGTATTCTAAATGCATTTTGTAACTACAGTAGGATATGGATGGTACTTACCTAAACTTGCAGTTATACAGAGGTCTGATATATCTTCTGTAGCTAATTGCATGTATCTGCAAGTACTGTCTTTCCCAAGGCCTGCTGGCTGAGGGGAACAGAGAAACTGTACTATGTACATAAGAGCTTCTCTGCAGAAATCTGTCTGTGACTTTCTCCCTCTCCACTCATTGGCCATCCAATTTTGGATAAGGCACAAATCTCTCCCATCCTTTCTGCTGGCTGGATCTCCTTCACAATTTTCAGACAGCTGCACGTGTCCCCAGCAGCACGTGTCCCATAATTTACGGACAATCACAATGATTCTGTATATTTCATCTGCATATGGGGCGGGCGGAGATCAATAACCGAGTTCTAACTCCTCCTCATCTCTGAGGCAGCTTTGTCTGAGAAAGCGAAAAGCTCAGTGGCTTTCCCCTGGTACAGTGTAACTGACTTTAGTTCACTGTTATTAATGAGGTGTTCAATTAAATTAGCATTTTTCCCCCCATAGGCCCCTTGCAAGAGAAGAGAGCTAGTGAGAACAACAGCACCAAAAGTCTCTCCGAAATCATTGTCCACCACCCCCACAGAAACCTGCAGGACTCCATGACTATCATGGGAAGAGTTCACATAAATGGACATGTTCTGGAATGGTCCAAGTGTTTGTTTTGGCAAGCTCTAGCACAGCTCAATATTTTATCCATTGCTCCCCAACTTTCACTAGCTCCCTGCGGGGATATACCCAGCCAAATGCTTTCCTGTTCCCTAGTCCCTAGGCTGGTTCAGCTCATTTTAATGGACTTTATAATGAAGAGGAAGCTTTGATTTTTGACCCCTGCAAGGAAATACACCTAATGAGAGAAACAGAAGCAAAATGCAAGAGGGTTCTCATCATCTGTGTGGAGAACAGAGGAGGAGGTTGGGGGCATTCAAATATTAGCAGCTGAGTCTGGAAAGACTCGTCGACTATAAAGGCCATTTCAAATGAGCGCTGATAAAAATCTTCGTACACATCGGCTCACCATGTGTTCTGTGCGTGTCATGGTGCAGAAATATTTTATCCCCACTGTTTTTCCACACAGCCCTCTTTCCTGAAACCAGGAGCTCTACTTTCCAGCAGTCCCATGGTAGAAGGCAAAGAAAGGAAAAAGTAAGAAATCCTCTAACAAAACCCTCTAACCTGCTTTTCCCACACACACAGAAACACCACAGCTGTGAGATCCTGCTTCTGAGAACTCTTAGGACAATAAGCAGTTTCTGTAGGTCTCCTTAGAAAGCTTCGGGTCTCCCTTTCTCATCTGGGATATCAAGGTCCAATTTCTAGCCAACATAGATTATGAGATGCTGGACCTTAAATTAGGTCCAGATGTGACTTTTGCTGTATCAATATTGGAACAGGAGGAAATTCCACATTTGCAGAGAAGGGAGTGTTTCTCTGGATTTTCTTGCTTTTTTTAAAATAGCAGCAATTTGAGGGTACTGAGAGATTTGTAATGGTAGACTAAACCCTGCTGAAGGTGAATTAATGGGGTGAATGCAGGTGGGACAATAAAAGGAATGTGAAAAATATGATCATAAATCGCTGCAAAGTAGAGAAGATGGAGATCTGGGAGATGGGTTGGAAATGGGACGGAGCACGGACTATAATGGCAGAGAAGAAAAAGAGGGTCAGGGCAAATCTGGGAAGCAAGATCAAATCAATATCTTAGACGCCTATATACAAATGCAAGAAGTATGGGTAATAAGCAGGATGAACTGGAAGTGCTAATAAATAAATACAACTATGACATCGTTGGCATCACGGAAACTTGGTGGGATAATACACGATTGGAATGTTGGTATGGAAGGGTACAGCTTGCTGAGGAAGGATAGACAGGGGAAAAAGGGAGGTGTTGTCTTGTATATTAAAAATGTACACACGGACTGAGATGGAGATGGACATAGGAAACAGATGTGTTGAGAGCCTCTGGATTAAGCTAAAAGGGGTAAAAAACAAGGGTGATGTCCTGCTAGGAGTCTTCTACAAGCCACCTACCCAGATGGAAGAGGTGGATGAGGCTTTTTTTAAAACAACTAACAAAATCATCCAGGGCCCAGGATTTGGTGGTGATGATGGATTTCAACTGTCCAGATATATGTTGGGAAACTAACACAGTGACACACAGACTATCCAATAAGTTCTTGGACTGCACTGAAGACAACTTTTTATCTCAGAAGACTGAAAAAACCTAACCAGGGGAAGCTGTCCTAGATTTGATTTAAAAAAATAGAGAGGAACTGATTGAGAATCTGAAAGTGGAAGGCAGCTTGGGTGAAAGTGATCATGAAATCATAGAGTTCACAATTTTAAGGAAGGGTATAAGGGAGAACAACAAAATAGAGACAATGGATTTCAGGAAGGCGGATTTTGGTAAACTTAGAGAGCTGGTAGGTAGAGTACCATGGGAAGCAAGACTGAGGGGAAAAACAACAGAGGAGAGTTGGCAGTTTTTCAAAGGGACGTTATTAAGGGCCCAAAAGCAAGCTGTTCCTCTGCGTAGGAAAGATAGAAAATATGGCAAAAGACCACCTTGGCTTAACCAGGAGATCTTGTGTGATCTCAAAATAAAAAAGGAATCGTATAAAAAAAGGAAGCTAGGACAAATTACGAAGGATGAATATAGGCAAACAACACAGGAATACAGGGGCAAGATTAGAAAGACTAAGGCACAAAATGAGCTCAAATTAGCTACAGGCATAAAGAGACACAAGAAGGCTTTTTATGAATACATTAAAAGCAAGAGGAAGACCAAGGATAGGGTAGGCCCATTGCTCAGTGAGGAGGGAGAAACAGTCACGGGAAGCTTGGAAATGGCAGAGATGCTTAATGACCTCTTTGTTTCCATCTTCACTGAGAAGTCTGAGGAAAGAATGCTTAACATAGTGAATGCTAGTGAGAAAGAGGTAGGTTTAGAAGATAAAACAATAAAAAAGAACAAGTTAAAAATCACTTGGTAAATTTAGATGTCTGCAAGTCACCAGGGCCTGATTAAATGCATCCTAGAATACTCAAGGAGCTGATAGCTAATGGCTGAGATACCTTCTTTATCATTTTTGGAAAATCATGGGAGACAGGAGAGATTCCAGAAGACTGGAAAAAGGCAAATATAGTGCCCATCTATAAAAAGGGGAATAAGAACACTGCAGGAAACTACAGACTGGTCAGTTTAACTTCTGTGCCAGGAAAGATAATGGAACAAGAAATTAAGGAAATCATCTGCAAGCACTTGGAAGGTGGTAAGCTGGTAGGGAACAGCCAGCATAGATTTGCAAAGAAGAAATCATGTCAAGCCAATCTGATAGCTTTCTTTGATAGGATAATGAACCTTGTGGATAAGGAAGAAGCAGTGGATGTGGTATACCTAGATTTTAGTAAGGCATTTGATATGGTCTTGCATGATATTCTTGTCAATAAACTAGGCAAACACAACTTAGATGGGGCTACTATAAAGGTGGGTGCAAAACTGGCTGGATAACCATACACAGAGTAGTTATTAATTGTTCTCAATCCTGCTGGAAAGGTATAACAAGTGCGGTTCTGCAAGGGTCTGTATTGGAACCGGTTCTGTTCAATATCTTCATTAACAATGTAGATATTGGCATAGAAAGCACGCTTATTACGTTTGCGGATGATACCAAGCTAGGAGGGGTTGCAACTGCTTTGGAGGATAGGGTCAAAATTCAAAATGATCTGGACAAATTGGAGAAATGATCTGAAGTAAACAGGATGAAGTTTCATAAGGACAAATGCAAAGTGCTCCACTTTGGAAGGAACAATCAGTTTCACCCATACAGAATGGGAAGCAACTGTCTCGGAAGGAGTATGACAGAAAGGGATCTAGGGGTTATAGTGGAACACATGTTAAATATGAGTCAACAGTGTGATGCTGTTGCAAAAAAAAAAAAGTAAACATGATTCTGGGATGCATTAACAGGGGTGTTGTGAACAATACGTGAGAAGTCATTCTTCCACTCTACTCTGCGCTGGTTAGGCCCCAGTTGGAGTATTGTGTCCTGGGTGCCTCCTTTCAAGAAATATGCGGAGAAATTGGAAAGGGTCCAGAAAAGAGCAACAAGAATGATCAAAGGTCTAGAGAACATGACTTATGAAGAAAGGCTGAAAGAATTGGGCTTGTTTAGTTTGGAAAAAAGAAGATTAAGGGGGGACATGATAGCAGTTTTCAGGTATCTAAAAGCGTGTCATAAGGAAGAGGGAGAAAACTTGTTCTTCTTGGCCTCTGAGGATAGAGCAAGAAGCAATGGGCTTAAACTGCAGCAAGGGAGGTTTAGGTTGGACATTAGGAAAAAGTTCCTAACTGTCAGGGTTGTCAAACGGTGGAATAAACTGCCAAGGGAGGTTGTGGAATCTTCATCTCTGGAGATATTTAAGAACAGGTGAGATAAGTGTCTATCAAGGATGGTCTAGACAGTATTTGGTCCTGCCATGAGGGCTGGAGGCTGGACATGATGACCTCTCAAGGTCACTTCCAGTCCTAGCATTCTAGGATTCTATGATAGTTGATATTTTCAGTATATCAGATTAATAGGACAATAATATTTCTAGTATATCTTAATGCAAATTTAATTTTATGCTAAATGGCTAAAGAGAGCTACAGCAGTGCTAAATTTAGAACCTAAAAAAAGAAAAATATCCATCTATTGCAAGAAAAGATGTTTACGATATTCTTGTGATGATGCATGAACACGTTGGAAACATCTGTAATAATAAATCCAGACCATCTGATAGACATTTTCACAGGCACATTTCCTCACACGGTGCTATTTTGGTACTAATATTTGCAAGATTTCTGGAAACAATGCAGCTCATGAACTTCTAAAGACTGAGGCATTTTCTCAGATCCAACTGCCACTGAAATTAACAGGAGTATCCCCAGTGACCTCAGGAAAAAATAATAGGTTGGACTTTTCTTCAGCTGGTATATACCAGCTGAGCATCTGGTCCTTAAAGAGGAAACAGTTTCCAGAAGATCAGAAGAATTACATAGGAAATTACGGCCCACAACACAGTCCTAAAAAACTTGGCTCTTGAGTCTCTAAACACTTACTCATGTCCCATATTCAATAACCGAGTAACAACTGAAATCCTTGTATTCTGGGTGGAGCACAAGTCATCTACAAGTCTCTTCCACTTCACTCTACCTTGGGACAAAACTTCTAGCTGACCCCAGGAGTACCCCAGTTTTTGTCCTTCAGTCTCAGTAGATCTCCATGTTGTCCGAGATCTTCCTTGTGGGTTCCATTCGATAGCATGAGACACTATGCTGGATGATAGCTTTCTGAGAGTGTGGCCTAGCCATCCCCCGTTTCTTCTCTTGATTTGGATGTCAAGTGGTTCTTGTCCTGCTCTGCTCCAAAGTGCCTCATTTGTGACCAAGTCTTGAGTAGTTGCACAGAAATTGATGGGCTTACTCAAACTTAAAACTAAACGTATAGAAGCATTTGTAGGATCAAGTGGCTTATTTCCATTTTGACATCGGGGTCTTTTTCGCCAATTGAACAAATCTCACACAGTTACGGGGCATTGTTTTAACAGGTGCTAATGTTATTAATATGAACTTCACTTAATTTGCTTCATTGGGCTGGAAGGAAAAAAAGCCACTTCCTGACAGAACTATTATTAGGTGGTTTGGTTTGGGTAGCCTCCTTCCTTTCATAAAACCTACACATGCTACAAGTACACAAAAGATGGAAAAAAGAATTTAATTGCCACTTCCAGAAATATCCCTGCCTAACCCATAAGGAGCTCATGCTGGATCATAATCCTTCACAAATACAAAAGACAAAGTCATTTGCTTTCAAACAACGTCCTTTCTTGGGTGCAGCACCAAAAGCTTTTCCATGGTTCAATGGAAAAATAAAACCTTGTTGATTGAAAGGTTGGGGAGTCCAGAAAAGCCAAGGTACACTTAAGCACACTTTCATTTTGTGAGATGAATACAGTGGGCCCTACCTCAGTACAGACAAAGAGAAAAGGTAAAAAAAAAAAAAAAGTCAGGAAGTGTGCTTTAGTACTTACCTCTGATTAACAGGCGTCTAACTGAACCTCTATGAATGGGTTATCTAATTGGCATTTCTCTTCCATCGCATGCCTCTGTTGAGGTCATGACCATTTTCTATTTCCCGTACATAGAAGAACTAGAACTGCATAAGGACACTGCGTTTGTGGACACAGTGCTGGCTCTAAGCTTTCTGCTACTCAAGGCATGCTAAGAAATGCACAACCTTCCTGTGCCATGGTCACAAAACATTTTACTGCCTTAGACAACCGCTTTTTCTGGCTAGATTGCTGAGTTCGCCCTGGCTGCACTCCGTAGTTCCATGAATATAATGTTCTTTACCAACACCGCTGAGAGTCACTGCAGGGCCCCAGGGCAAGGTAGGAGGGGGGCCTGGCTCTGTGCCCTGGAAGGAGCCTGTGACCAGGCTCTGTGCCCCAGGGACAACAGAAGGGGTGGGGACTCCCTCAGCCCCTCACAGCCATATACAGCACTCCCGCAGCAATTCAAAGGGATCCAGAGATACTTTGGCAGCAGTGGCAACTCAAGCTCTGAGTCCAGTGACCATCCATCCCATTTTTACTGGGACAGTCTCCTATTTCAGCTGTCTCACAGGTGTCCTGACTTCAAGAAAACAGACTAATTGTCCCGTATTTTGCAGGACTCCCGTTCCCTGAGACCCTGTGTCTTGGGGTGGCAGCCTCTCCAGCCAGGGAGCTCCTCCACTGGGTGGCTGCCCCATTCCCCAGAGCTCTGCACCTTATGGCAGCAGCTCCTGCTGCAGGGGAGTTGTCCCATTCCCTGACACCTCACAGTGGCAGACCCTGCTCCCAGCAAACTCCACAACAGGGCATCTGCCTCATTCCCTGGTGCCCTACACTTAGGGGAAGCAGTGCCCACTGCCAAGGAGCCCCTCCACAAGTCAGTGGCCTTGTTCCCTGGCCTCCTGCGCCTCAATGAGGCAGCTGTTGCTTCATCCCTGCCCCATCCCCGCAGCCAGGAGGCTATGGAACATCCTCCCCACCTCCACCAGTGGGGGTTGGAGGCCCCATCCCTAGAGCCTCACCCTGGAGCAGCAACCCCCATCACCAAGGAGACCTGACATGGCACATCAGCTCCACCCCCAACGCCAGAGGCCGGCGTCCCGTATTTGCCCTAGATCAAATGTGGTCACCCAAGCACTGGACCTCCCTGAAACACTGGGCTTGGGGGGCAACTGCCCCCTTTGCCCCTCCCTACCATCAGCAGGCCTGCCTCTGACTGACCTAGTTTTACTGCAACTGGGCACCCCAATGGTGGAACCAGAGGGACAGGGACTGCAGCACCACTGCTGACCATCCTCGGTAGAAGGAGCTGAGGTACAAAAAGTACAACGGAACAAGCCCCTCTCTGAAGTGACAATCCTTTAACCAGGCTTGACGGATTTTTCCTGGAAAATGTGTACAGCCATGGCCCGTGTCATGCCTGTTTTACACACAGGCTGTGATAGGTCCTGCCATGAGGGCAGGGGACTGGCCTCGATCACCTCTCGAGGACCCCTCCAGTTCTGAGATGTACAGATCATGTTTCAAAGGTTCACAGAGGAACAGATTTTAAGGACAGAAGGAATCATTTAATCATCTAATATTACCTCCTATATAACACAGGCCAGAGAATTTTACCAGCTGCTCCTGGATCCCTAGCTTGCATTTGGCTAAATCAGAGCTTGAAGAAAGACATCCAATTCTGAGTTGAGGACATCAAGAGATGGAAAATCCAACACTTCCCGCAACAGCTTGCTCCAGTGATTAACGATCCCCACTGTTAAAACATTTTACTGGTTGAACTTCTCTTGGTGGGCACTCTCTTGTCCAGCAACATGGTGGATTACAGATTATTTTAGTTAGCTGGATAACCACTTATGGTGTGGCCAAGTTTCCTGCAGTTCCATAAAGTTTGTTTACAGTCACCAGTCCTGGCTTTCAGTGTTCTGTGCTGCTATTTAGCTCTAACTTGCCCCTAAATGTCTTCTAAGAGACCAGTGAGCAGTGGAAGTGTTGGTAATATGCTAGACAATATTGACCTCCAGTGGCCCAGCAAATTCTCTCATCCATCACCAATCTGGCCTCGAGGGTACTGGATGAGAGAGTTTCAACCTGAAACTTTATTTCTAATTTCAATTTGTTTATCTTTAATTTCTAGTCACTGGTTCTATTTCACATTTCTCCCTGGATTTTCAATCCATGAAGGTACTTGTACATCTTAATATTCAGTGTCCAGTAATGTTCAGTTCAGTGACTGGGAATTTGCTGCTGTATTCTTTTGCACAAGCAGGCCTGAGTTTTACTTTGTACAAAAACAAGAAGTCCTGTGGCACCCTATAGACCAACAGATATTTTGGAGCATAAGCTTTCATGGGCAAAGACCCACTTCATCACATGCACGAATCATGTCTCATGCATCTGATGAAGTGAGTCTTTGCCCATGAAAGTTTATGCTCCAAAATATCTGTTAGTGTATAAGATGCCACAGGACTCCTTCTTGTTTTTGAACATACAGACTAACAGGCCTACCCCTCCATTACTTTGTACAGAAACTATTAGGCCAAACTTGCTGATTTACTAGACAGTATTTAGAAAGGAATGTCTCCATCAGCCTTTCCCCCGCTAATTTTACTGTGCAGTTCTTGGAACATCAGCTATAGAGAGACAAATTACTGATGGACTTTTTCAGCCTCCATCTCTTCCTCAATATGACTAAGTTTATAGATTTTGGATTGCTGTGAATATAATGTAATTACACAGCAGCACAAGTGGCTCCCTCATCCAGAAATTAAAAAGCAGTTTGCATAAGTGATCTTGAGCTGCCATGACACATCCCCGTAGACCTCATTAAGTCTGGGGCCTAGATGGTAAACCAAAAACCATATAGGCAAAACTACATCAAAATCCAGTCATGTCTGAAATATACAGAACTTGTTCAGGAACATAGCTGGATCATAACTGCTGTTTCCAGCAATCTTCTTGAATACACAACTTTGAAATCCTATTGCCTTACATGCCTTAAATGTCAGGCCCTACCAAATTCACAATACTTTTTGGGCAAATTCACAGCCATGGGATTTTATCTGTTTAAATCAGAAATTTCACAGTGTTGTAATTGTAAGGGTCCTGACCCCAAAAGGAGTTGTGGCGATGGGGGGGGGGGGATTTCTGGTACTGTTACCATTACTTTTGAACTATAACCGAGCTGGGCAGCTGGAGAGCAGTAGCTGCTCAACAGGCGCCTAGCCCTGAAGGCAAAGCTGCCATCAGCAGCAGCACAGAGAAAGGATGGCATGGTTTGGTGTTGCCACCCTTAGTTCTGTGCTGCTGCTTGCAGAGTAGGGCCCTCAGTTCGCAGCCATTGCTCTCCAGTTGCCCAAAGTTCTGAAGGCAGCTGCAGAGAAGTACAGGTAGCACGGTATGGTATTGCCAGCCTTCCATCTTTACTTCTCCAGAGCTGAGCAGACAGCCAACAGCCACTGCTCTCCAGCCATTCAACTCAGAAAACGGCATAGAAGTAAGCAAGCAATACCATAACCCCCACAAATAACCTAAAATAGCTTCCCTGGTGACATCTGTCTCGTATAGGCTAAAAGCGCGCACAAAACAACAACAAAAAATCATGAAGGGAAACCAGATTTCACAGTGCAAGATGTGTTTTTCATGGTGGTGAATTTGGTAGGACCTTACTCATATGGTTTTTAGGGTCCAGTCACTGGATCTTGTTTCAAACACAACCCTTTCCTTTGGGATTAAGGTGGAGACCCATTTTAAGAGACAGTATCACACCTGGAGCCATAAGAGCAGGTTCAGTAACCCCATCAGATCACAGAAGGTAAACCAGATGACCTCAGGTTACCGAAAGTATTTCACACAATGGTTAGATGCTAATTTTCCAAGTAGCATTTACAATAACTGAAGCAGGAATTCTGTCCAAGCCAATGCAGAGTTCCCCTCTCAGTTGGCATTAGGAAGTTCTATGCAGTAGGAATTAGACCAAAACACTGATTGGCAAAGATACCATGAGATCTTAAAAGGTGGATGTTTCAACTCTCTTATCCAAACATCAATGTGGCAAGTAAATTCCTTCTAACTAAGGTGTCCCAATCTGTTTGCAGCTGTGTCACATTTCATGCTTGAGGAGGCTACATATCAGTGGTTGATGAAGGTGTGCAAAGTAATTCCAGGATGAAACATGAAATGTAAAAGGAAGAGCCTGTTAGATTCCATGGTGCCATTCCCTGCATTTTAGCCCCAGTGGTTTCAGCTGAATGGTGCCTGATTCTGCTACTGATTTGGGATTCTCATTCTTTCCTTCATACCAAGAGGTTTTTTAAATTCCCCATCCCCCATTCCCTCACTGGTTACCCGCATGTGCCACACTGTGAATCTGGATGGAGCCGGTGCAGGATTCCCTCAGGCTCATAGCCAGCTGTGCATGTGCCACCTTTCAATTCACTTCCTGTTCGCTGCCAGATCCAGACTTGCCTGCCCCCCAGTGATTGCCCTAATCCAACCCTTAACTAATAACAGAGGGATGAGAAAGCAGCTACCATTTTTTGAATAGGACAATTCAGATCCCTTGATGCTAGCCAAATACTACAGAGATTTATAAACTTGTCAGCCTGGCTGGGCTATGCAGAAAAGGAGCCAAAACCATAAATTGAAAGTCTCCTAACAATCATAAATTTCAGCTTTATCTGCAAGTTCCTCTCATTATGAAAGTTCCCTCGTTATGTTGTTTTACTTAGACTAGGTATCATGTCCTAATTTGGGCATATTTGCAGTGTTTGGCTGAAGTCTGAAAATAAGGCACAGTATTCTATCCTCCTATTAAAACAATATTCTGCCTACATCTCATTTAAACGCAGATCATACCACCTGGACTCAATTTATACCCCAAAGTGCCCAGAGCGCCCTTTACCTCCTCTTTAGCAATGTATACCAAGAACGGTCAGAGTAGGTGGTGTGGCTGTTACACAAGATAACATGGCAAGAAGGAGGAATGTCATTTCAATCTTGGTCTTTTTGGAACAGGCACATACTTTTCAAATTTCCTTAAGGCAAGATCATTTGGTTTTGGCCAGGCATCTCAAACCACTTGCAGGCCACACAGAAGCTACCAAGTAAGCAAATGACATCCTCTTTTAAAATCCTTATGGTCACAGACAGAGTTTGAAACTGTATACTTTAACCACCTCAGCAAATTGTTTCTATACCCATCGGTGTTGAAAGTCCAAATCCTTTTCTGCCAGTCAGATCAGCCCTTCCCTCTCCCATTACAGCACTCTCTCATTCTTTATATGCTGAATGCTGTCTTTAAACAATGCAGTCATTGTTATTGGCTTGAATATGCTCAAATTCTTTTATATAGATTTAGATAATGTAATCTGATCATGATCACAAGGTTTTACTGTCCTGATCGTGACAAAGGTTTGGAGGGCTTGAGGGAGGCATTTTGTTTTGTGTGGTGTTTTGGGGTAAAAGCATGCATGTTTCAGAGAAGTCTTTCCTCTGGATTAGACCTGAAAAACTGTGCAAGATCAAAGGAACTCCAGTACTGTTATAGGAGAGAGGAAAGCATTAGCTGAAGCACTGCAGCCACCCTGTCATGCCTTGGCCAACAGAAAGAGAATACAATACATGTACATCACTGCACTGATGTTATCTCTGGAACTGATGGTCTCCGGCTGTCTGCATTGCTGAACTGAGTAAATCCTGCGTCTCCTCAAGCCAGCCTCATCACCGAGCTGAAGATGCCAGCTTCTGCCACCCAGTACAAGTGTTTGCACCCAAAAGGATTAGTATGGGGTGTGTTGTTAATCCATTCTATATTAATTGAGGATAAATAGCACTTCACAGAAATGGACCTCTCATCCAGAGCTTTGGAAACCCAAGTAATACTCCACCCGCATCTTCCTCTCAGATCTTCCCCAGATGTCAGAGGCAGGAATCAGTATTTCCACTGACCTTAGCTAACAATATAATTAACCTTAGTGCAGCAGCCAAGTTCACAAAGGCAGCAGACAAACAGCAACGCTGGTGGAAAAAGAATCACACTCATACTCAAACAGCAGCAAAAGTCAATGTTGCTCAACACTTCTCCCTTTTCTTCTGACTAACCCTCCTCCAACTAGGAGACACTTCTGATCGCCCCAGGTTTGAGGAGAGTTCCCTGACAAAGTCACCAACTTTCCAGCCAATTAGGACCAGATGGGAGTCCTATCAGGGCTGCTCCTCTATCAGCCACAGGGGCCGCTGCTGAGCAACATGAAGTACACAAACTACAAAAGACTAAGTATGCAATCAGCACATCAGTGGCAGACTTTGAATACTTTGAAAACTGAACGCTCGTCTGTTTTCAGATTCTCTCTCGTTTTCCCACAGGAAGGTGCCTAACGCCAAGACATTCTGCACTAGCTAGCAACAGAGACAGGCTAGGGACCTGTGTTGAAAATATCAGTCAACTTAACTTATCCTGGACATTCCTAGAAATACAAAGGAGGTACGGTGACCTCTTATTGGACCAACTCCTGTGGGTGGAAGGTACAAGCTTCCAAGTGTCACAGAATTCTTCGAGGCTAAGGAAGTAATCACAGTTCCTAAGCTAAATACAAAATGGGATAGGTTGTCAAGCAGAAGGAGCTAACACATGATATAGGAAACCATTTTAAATGAAGCGTTCAATTCAGGCTTAGCAGGCAGTGGGTTTTATTACAAATTGTTGTAATGAACCATAAACCACTGTCTCTGCTGAGTCCAGGGATCTTGGTGTCTAGCAGAGAATTTCCCAGGCTCACGTTTAGACCGTATTATGCAAGTTCCCCTTAAGGCGAGGACTGCAAAGTCAGTTTTGATATGATCGTTTTGTCAAAAATGCTCACTGACAGGTGATGGGCTGCTTTTGCCTAATTATTCTGTGAGTTCAAATGAGCATGTAATGATTGTTTTGTTTCACCCATATAGTTATTAGTGCACTCGATGCATGGGATGAGGTACACCACATGTTGTTATGCGAACCTATAGGACCCATGGATCCTGAAAGATGTGTCACGGGTGGTATTGCTCACTGTAGCAGTGGAGGTATGTCTGCAGGTTTTGCATCTGTTATTCTGGCAGAGTCTGGTGCTACTGTGACTTGCTGTGTCTTGTTCTGTTGGGAGCTGGATTCCAATGATGAGATTGACAGAGTTGGAGCCTTGGTTGAATGCCAGAAGGCAGCTTTGGAAAAGATTTTTCACAATGCAGTCCCCATCAATTATGGGTTGTAACTGTTAGATGATACTCTGTATGGGTTCCAGTATGGGGTGCTTAAACATGTGGCCTCCCTCCTCCAATATATCAAATGGTTTCCTACAGCACGTTGTGAACAAGACACAAAAAGTCATTCTTCCACTCTACCCGGCGCTGATTAGGCCTCAGCTGGAGTACCGTGTCCAGTTCTGGGCACCGCAGTTCAAGAAAGATGTGGAGACATTAGAGAGGGTCCAGAAAAGAGCAACAAGAATGATTAAAGGTCTAGAGAACATGACCTATGAAGAAAGGCTGAAAGAATTGGGCTTGTTTAGTTTGGAAAAGAGAAGACTGAGGAGGGACATGATAGTGGTTTTCAGGTATCTAAAGGGGTGTCATAAGGAAGAGGGAGAAAACTTGTTCTTCTTGGCCTCTGAGGATAGAACAAGAGGCAACGGACTTAAACTGCAGCAAGGGAGGTTTGGGTTGGACATTAGGAAAAAGTTCCTAACTGTCAGGATGGTCGAACCATGGAATAAATTGCCAAGGGAGGTTGTGGAATCTCCATCGCTGGAGATATTTAAGAACAGGTTAGACAGATGTCTCTCAGGGATGGTTTAGACAGTACTTGGTCCTGCCATGAGGGCAGTGGGCTGGATTCTAAGGCCTCTCAAGGTCCCTTCCACTCCTAGTATTCTGTGATTAACCCCTTATGCTCAGTACTTTGTCCTATATTCCTCAGGCCTGAAACTCTATTTTGCACAGCATGTACCTCCCATCAACAGAAGTTGGTCCAATAAAACGTATCACCTCACCTTCCTTGTGTTTTTCAAATGCTGGACAAACACAGCTACAACAGCACTACCAACAGCACTGTATGTTCATATTTGCTTAAAGGAATATTGTCAAGATTGGTGCCATCTTTTGGATCAACTGAGACAGGGTGTAGGGGCCTTACCCTGTCACTGACAAACAAGTGGTTTACCTACACACAGGAAAGAATGATGAAGCAGAGCAAAGGATTTGAAGAAACCATCTCTACAATCTGTTTTCACCTCTTTAACCCTACCACAAAAGTCACCTCCCACCCTCAACTTGGTAATCCTATTTTAACTACTACAGCTGTCTGGTTTCTGGCTTCCCTGCATCTCATCTTCTCCTCTCTTCTGTAGTTCCTCTCGTGCTTCTCTGACCACAACACTAAATGCAAATTCCTTCAGTAACTTACTCTCATTTTTCACATCAGGTCAGGATGCTTAGCAAGGCCATGAAAAATGCTGCTTCTAGTAAGGTCCCTGCTCTCAGTTTTGCTCCCAGGTCTCTAGCTTTCTATATTCCTCTGGCATGCTCTCTTCCTTCCTTCAATGGAACTTATAGAACCTAACCATGGAACCCTACTCCTGCTGCTGTGCCATGCCATCTTTGTCTTAATGTAAAGCTCCCTTTAAAAAAGGCATCGTTTAACAAAGCTTTTTGGACTATAGTCTGCCAAAGCTATTGTAAAGTAAAAGACTCTAAGACTCCAGAAACCTCTCTGTGATGCTTTGAGACTGGAGCCTCTGCTGGGGCTGTCTCTCTCTTAACTGTGATCAGATGATAATTTGCCTGCTTTAGGCAGGGAGCTGGACACAATTACCTCCTGAGATCCCTTCCAGCCTTAGGATTCTAAGCTAGAAATTAATGTTAGGGAACAGATCACTTGACGATTGTTCTGTTAATTCACTCTGGGGCATCTGGAATTGGTCACTGTCAAAAGACAGCAACGAAGGGTCCTGTGGCACCTTATAGACTAACAGAAAAGTTTTGAGCATGAGCTTTCGTGAGCACAGAGTGAGTCTGTGCTCACGAAAGCTCATGCTCAAAACTTTTCTGTTAGTCTATCAGGTGCCACAGGACCCTCCGTTGGTGTTACAGATCCAGACTAACACGGCTACCCCTCCAATACTTGTCAAAAGACAGGATATTAAGCTAGATTATCTGCCCCACTATGGTCATTCTTATGCTCATATTGGTTCATTTCCCCTTCTTCAACCAGGCCAATCTCTCTTTGGTTCTCATGCATTAACAGCTATCCTAGCAATTGGATCAGTGGTGCCTGCAGGAATGTGCATGTCACACACAGTGTGTACCATTAAGACACAGGCAGCCCAAGCTCATGCACAGACCCAGTTTGTGAGGGGAGGCGGAACCTCATATCCAGGTGGTCTGGTGCAGAAGCCAGACCCATGCAGTAGGACCAGTAAAGAAAAACAGCACTGGCCACCCCACTACCCACACGTTTGGCCCCATGAGCCCTCTGTCATGACAGAGAACGGCAGGCTCATGACTGGCAGTGATCTGGAGCACAGGTCTGAGTGCTACTCAGGTCTAGGAGGCAACATGGCCAAAAGAGGATATGAAGTCCTCAGTGCTACTTCTCCCTGATGCCTTGTGGCCAGCTCCTGTCCCAGCCTCACTGCCCCCAGGCCCTGGGGACTGCCCGGCTTCACCCTGTTTCTACAGGCCTCTGTCCTGTCTGGACTCACTCATTGACAGCCTTCCGACCCACTACAACTATGGGGAATTGCAGCATACGCCATGCGGGAAGAGGGCTGTACCAAATGAAACTTTTCTGGGGGACCCTTTGGTTTAGACCATCCCTTTTTCAATCTGACCAACCAGCTGCAAAAACCAAAATCAGACAAAAAAAAAGTCACATTTAGGAGAGCATCTATTGTCTCAAAAGTTTTACAGAACCTGCATCAGGAGCTTCACTACTAGAAGACTTTGTAGATCTCAAAAATCAATAATTTACCTGGATCAGAGCGAGGCAGAATATAATAAAAATCAACTTTACAAGAGACACTGTGTCTACTTACGTTGAAGCTAGGCCCTTTGGGCAAATTTCTGATACTCAAGCAGAACTCATTTCTATTGCAGCTCAAGTGATACCCAGATCATTAAGTTAATTCTCACCTGCAGCAACTTCGAAGTGTTACATTTCGAAGTTCCAGCTTGCGTGTAGCCATGGCTAACCTGCTGGTACTTCAAAGGAGTAAAGGGACTTCTAAGTAGCTTAATGAAATGCGGCATATACACCACAGCACTTCATTAATAATCTCCCGACACCCTACTTATCATGCTGCCTTCGAAGTTGGGAGCTAGTGTAGACACAGTCCTTATGTCCCAAAGTAGTAGTAATAGTAGGCATCCTTCAGTCTACGTAGACTATGGATCGCACCCTTCCTAGTTCCATTTGGGATCATCATTTGCAGCATCGACTGTGACTGTGAAGGCCCACACGAGAGTGACAGTCCTTGCTGCATCTGTTGTGATGATCTCTCCCACCGTCGAAGGCAGCCCCTGGTGCTCGTTCTATACGCCAATCTAGCAAGAGCTTATAACCGGTATCTGTTACCTCCCGTGTTGGTTCAACGCTGTTAAGCGATGCTGGAGTACCTCTCCAGGCGCGAGCCTGGGCAATTTTTTTTTGGGACCCTGCACTGCCCAGACACCAGTGTCCCCCTCTCTGCTTTACTGATATAGTCCAAAGGAATGGATAACCTCTACGTCTGGTACCAGCTCAGCTGCAGGAGTTGCCGGGTCAATGCCAGAAGTTGGCACAGAACCGCCTTAGGATTCCCCTCCGGATTTTCTGTCAGGGTTTACTCCCTTAGCCTTGCTCCTTCCCAGGATAACCCACAAGGCAGTGGGGCATGGAGAATGTGGATAACGATCCCATGTCCCAAAGGCAGCAGCTTAAGTGACCTTATAAACAGCAGTTATTTTTATTTACAGTGGGCTGCACACTTGAACTCAAGGTCTGTGATTTTCACTTTGCTCTATATATTTTTAGTGACCAGATATAAATGTGGCTGATTTCACACACCAGTGGCTATATGGCCAGTTGCTGCTCTTGGCTCTTACCTCAGATGCTAAGATACTGCAATAGCTGGTACCAAAATGAAATGAAACATGCAGATTTACATAAACTCTTCATTATAGTTTGCTCTTACAGAATGGATGCAGCATACCCTGAGCGAAGGAACAGAGATGCAAAATATTTTACCCATTTACCCAGTTCAAATCTATTTTAAATAGTCACTGTCCCCACTGCCTTTGGATTATAGGCCTTTGCAGTAAGGATATATTTAAGGGTAAATTTGTAATAAATAAGCAGTCCTGTAGTTCTTAAAGACTAACTGTTTTATTTATTAGATAACGAGCTTTTGTGGGTGAACCTGTCATAACCTAATACGATTGTGAGTCTTTTAGGTGCTACAGGACTGCTTGTTTTTTGTGAAGCAACAGTCTAACACAGCTTCCTCTCTGAGATAACTTGTAATAAATAGTGATCATTTCTCAGGTATCCTCTGAAGGAAAAAGTTTCTCTTGCCTCACTGATTCAACAAGATCTGACAACAGTAGCTTTTACACCCAGCCAGTTGATTATAGCCTTGGCATGTGGTGTCCAGTGGACTACAGGGGAAGAAAGGATGGACTGAAGTTCCTTCTCAGCCGTTCATCCCCAATCACTGATCTTCTTAATCACCTTCAGACCCCAGACTTTCACCCCTTTCTCAAAGAAGTGCCCATAGTCCATGCCTTCATGAAACGGTCAAGTGTTGCCTGGTTTGTGGTTGAAGTCATGGAGCTCTGGGTTGTTTTCACACAAAATTATACTTTTGTCCAGATTCGACGAGAACCTCAGTAAATCCTTTGATGCACCTGGTGCAATTATTCATTATTTAATTACGTCACCAACCTAACCAAATTTGGGTTATTTTCAGGTTTAAAGATGAAACTTTCTCACAAGTATTGACACATTACGCATTCTCCACCTGAGTTTCCTAGTCATGACCTACTATAAAACCTATATTCACTTTATGGAGCATTGTAAACACTCTGGGTACAACAGATGTGTATACATACTCCTAAGCATTTCCATTGCTTTAGATGTGAAAAATGTGTCATAATTACTGTGATTCAAGCTAATAATATGCTTTATAAGGCCCCTTAACCGCGGCATGTTGGCAACTCAAAATACAAATCAGGTGACCCTCTTAATACATCCCTCTGAGATAAGGAAATACTGTTTTCATTATAAAAACAAAGAACTGAAATAGAGAAATCAAATGACCTTCCCAGAATCAGAGAGGATGCTTGGGAAAGAAAGAGGAATTATAAGCAGATCTCGCAAGTTCCACAATAAGCTTCTCAAAAGCAGCTGAATATTCCTTGCATACATAATAATTCTCACTTAAACCACACACTTAAATCAATGTATGAAGTCATCACCTGTGTGCTTCTATATTATTTACATTCACCAGCTGCTGCTAACACTTCAGAAACTACATCATCAACTTTAATTACAGTTTGACACTGAAGAAATTTACTTCTGTGCCAACTTCAGGTCTAAGAACAAGGCACCTTGATGCACTGATGTGAAATGAAGGGAAGATTAATAGCACAGGTCCTTCAGTGCCAGGCATAAAACTATCCACTGAATTCACAGCACTGAAATTCAAACCTGCAAGAACACAGAAAATTACTCAATTTCACTTGTGACTGTTGCCATATTTCATAAAACAATAATAAAAGGAACAACAAAGCCAGGTCATCTGGTGAACCCTGAAGCTGCAGAGCAGCAAGCACTTTTACTTTCAGAAAGTATCTCAGGTGGATAAAAATCTAAACAGGACTTGACACTTCAAATTCAATCAGAATGGTTCTGGGTCTTTCATACATGCTACTCTGGCAACAATTAATTATCTGTAGTCTGGTTCAAACTTTAAATGAAATATTTGCTGGTCTAATCCTTGGAGTTGCACACAGAGGGTAAGGACTATCAGATCATAGAGCTCATTAGAAAATCTTCAAGAAAGTTTGGAAATCTGAGCTTCTATATTGATGCAATGAACATTATCAAAATATTGACTTTAACTGTTTACTTAGAAATGCATCTGCAGTGAGCTGTCATTCTTGGACTCTTTTCAGAGTTAGGAGCAAATCCATATGGGAGATAAGAGCAAGGCTTTCTGGAAGAAGTGTCATGGACCTCCCAACACTCAACTTCTCAATTTTATTTAAGTTTGAATGTTACAAGAAAATCTAAATATATTATTTGAAAAAGCTCTGTTTATATTTCTTCAAAGTTAACAGTATAATCCATTAGGTTCCAGATTTTTGGAAGAGGAAAGAAAAATAACACTAAAGAAAAGGGAAAAAAACATTTTGACTAGATCTGTGAGAAATGCAGAGTGTTCAGGGTGGCTTGTGGCAAACCTTTTTGGTTTGCGTTCATGTGTCCAAACCCTGTAATTTTTTAATTTTAATTTTAATTTTGGGTTCAGAGCTCAAACTACAGTCACATACACCAAGCTTTGCCTGATTTCCACCCAAACCTATTAACAGATCTGCATAAAAAAATAACCCAGGACTCTTTGAAACCTTTCCCATGCTTTCGATTTTTACATAATCTCCAATCCAGATCAGGTTTCTAATTTAAGTTTAGACCCTGCATGCTTTCCCTCCTCTAATCTAAGATGCTAAACAGCAATCTTGCTTTGAGACTCAGCCTCAGTAGTCATTGTTAAAGATGGAGAACTCATTCTGCCAAATTTAGAGCCTACACAACATTGAAGAGCTCTTATCCTGTGTTATTTGTTGAAGGTCATACAGCTGCTCGGTCTTGGGAATAACGTTCAGTGTTGGACCACACTGAATTCTGCTCTGCTACATTTTTTAATTTGGTCATCATGGGGATTGCAGCAGGAATTAATGTATTTTCAACAAGGAAACTGCTGTATTTATAGAATACAATTTTAATTTCCTGAAGATCAAAATGTATCTTTTTCTTTTCTTTTTTTTAGTAAAAAGAAAGGTAGGGAAATTTCTTGTTGCAAAAGCCACACTAAACATTTCACAGTTCCATGATAGATCAGACACCACCCACACTCACCCTATTGGTTATTCTTGTGCACATCTTTGGCTAGACTATAAGCTCTTCAGAGCAGGTATATCTGTAGATTTGTTGAAAATGCCAAATGTTCATTTCCTTTGGCCATTATTCAAGAGGAGGAGCATTCACTTGTGGAGTAAGCAAGGAAAAAGACAGTTGTTCCATAACTGATGTTCTTAGAGATGTGTTGCTCATGTCCACTACACAATAGGTGTTCATGGTCATCACATGCAGTAGTGCTGGAAGTTCTTCCCACCAGCAGTACCTGTAGGAGAGCACCCTACAGAATGGTGCCTCCCTAGTTCAGTAAAAAGGGCACCATGTGCCCCCCACACTCTCACTTCCTTCCTGCTGGGACTACAACAGCGGGGAATGAGGGAGGGATGTTGAATGGACACGAACACCATACCTCAAAGAGCACCAGTTACAGAACAGGTAACTATCATTTTTTTCTTCAAGAGCTTCTCTTGCCCATTCCACAATAGGCGACTATGAATAGTTGCCACTTGGAGGTGGGTAGGAGTCGTGAACAAGAAGGCTTCAGGATCAACCTGCCAAACCCAATATCATCCCTAATTTGGGAGGTACATGGTGAGAGCATGCACTAATGACCATATAGCCACTCAACAGATGTCCTAGATAAGGACATGACCCAAGGACACCAAAGATGAAGCATGTATCCCAGTTGAGAGCACCCGCACAATCAGGGGGAGGGGGAATGCCAGCCAGGCCATAACAGGCCCACTAAGTGATCCAGTTTGAATTTCTCTGTGTAGAGATCAGCTGACCCCTCATTCACTTACCCAGGGAGATGAACAACTGGTGCATTTCCAGAATAACTTAGTTCCCTCCAGGTAAAATGCCAGTGTTGGCCTCACATCCAACAAATGAAGGTGCCTCCCCTCACAGGAAAAGTGGAGCTTGGGAAAGACCTAGTAGGAAAATGTCCTGGCCAAAATGGAAGGCTGACACCACTTTCAGTAGCAAGGCTGAATGTGGATGGAGCTGAACCTTGTCCTTATGGAAGGCCAAATGCAGTGGCTCCAAGTTCAAGGCTCAAAGGCCAGAAGCTCATTTAACCAATGCTATCATCACAAGAAAGTCTACCTTCCAGGACAAATGTGACCAAAAGTGGTCAGTGGTTCAAATTGGGTTGGGAGGGCTGAGACTCGATAGGACCACATTCAACATCCATGGTGGGACTGAGAGTTTGACTGGGGGAAAGAGACATTCCAGATCCTTAAGAAGACCTTGCGGCCTTGCCCAGGGGATGGAAGGTAGGAATGGTCACCATGTGCACCTTGAGGGAGGAATGTGCCAACCCCTGGTTCTTCAAAGAAAGCAGGTAATCTAAGATTAACTGGATTGGGGCCTTCGCTGGGGAGAGGCTACATGCCACCACCCAACAAACAAACCATGCTCATTTAGCTGTGTAGCTTTGTCAGGTTGAACATTTCTACTCTCAAGGACGATCTGGTGAATGCCCTCTACAGAGGCCTATTCTTCTGGTTGCAGTCATTCACCATCAACACTGCAAGATGCAGGGATGCAATGCTGGGGTGAAGGAGACATCCATGGTCCTGGGACAGAGGGTCCAGGCAGAGCACCAGCAACCATGGGGGAACCACCTGGTTTGGAACCCTATCCAGCCTATGTTGATGGGTTCCTGCCAGAGTTATCACAATGACCACGGCCTTGTCCTTTTTTGATTTTCTGTAGGACCTTGCTGATGAGCAGATGTGGGGGAAAATGCATAGAGCATATCCCACCTCCAGGATAAGAGAAAGGCATATGAGAGGAATCGCATACTCCTTCCCCCTCCAAAGCAGAATGGGACAGTTGTGGTTCTGCCTGGTAGCAAACAGGTCCACCTGAGGAGTGTCCTGGATCCACAAGACCCCATGGGTGATGTCTGAATGAAACCCTTGGGACTGTCAAGAGGCCAAATGAGAGGACTGCAAACTGGTAGTGCTCTTCACCTACCACAGAGGGAATGCTGGAGGAAAGGAAACCTGTACAGAACTTCAGCTGTGCTACATACCAGTTGAGGTCTCACGGGTCAAGGATGAGCCTGAGCCCCCTTTCATCTTATGGGATAAGAAAGGGGAACCGCTAGGAGAAAAACTTCTAGCACTAGCACACATGGTGAGCATGCACACCTATCATGGAATGGACATGAACAAGCTTCTGAAGAAGAACCTAGCTTTGGCAATAACTCAAAGTGGGGCCTTCATCAAGTCACTTACCCTCTCTGACTCAGTATTCTCATCTGTAATATGAGGGTAATATCTACCCATGTCTCACAGAGGTGCCAAGATGATCGGTCACTGTTTGCAAAGCAGTTTGAACATCTGCAGGGCTATGGAATTTATTATAGTACAATAGTAGTAACACCTACAGATCCTCAACCAGGGACAGGGCCCCATTTTGCCAGGTGCCATGAAAATGCTAAAACTGTCCCGGTCTAGAAGAGCCTGCAGTCAAAAGAAGATGAAACTGCTACTATTTGATTCCTGGAAAACATTGTAATGCTTGCATACTAACAAAGAACAATATTTAGCATTTAGATAGCACTATATATTTTCCACAGTGTTGCAGATATGTACCAGTATAATGAGAGTTGTGATTTGATGAAGTCTGCATAGCACACCAGTGACTGAAGAACACATACTCTAGTAGTTCAGATTTGGACTCAGCAGAACAGTCCCACATTCCACCACCAAGTTCCCAGGCAGTTCACGCAGCAGGGAACAGAGGTAAGACAAGAGTTCAGAACCCACTAATGCACATCACTTGGGGTCTTAAAATATCAGTGCAAAACAAAGAGGAGAAATATACCATCTTTGTTCTATTCATGCAAGCCATCTACTTTCTTCCTGCACTCATCACCATAGACAATTTGAAAGCACAATCTGCTTCATTTCCAGCTCTGCAAATTGAGGAGGAGGGAGGTTATACTGTCACCCTTCCCTCCTCGGTTCATGGTTGTCTTTTCAAAGTACTGCAGCTATTCTTTAAGAAGTGCCAGGAACACAAGGCTCATTTCTCGGTGCAGGGATTGGATGCACAGCGGTTTTGAGAACATTTTTCTCTGCCACTTTCCTGACCCCAGGAGCAGTCCCACTGCTCTGCAAAGGCAGCTGTGGAATGCTTTACCAAACCCTATCAATTATTTAGCGTCAAAAGGAAGACCTAATCTGTGTGATAAAAGAATAGATTTTATCCAAGGCTTGTTCCCTTTAAAGTGATTTACACAACTAGCTTCTCCGCTTGCGTACATTAATGTAATTATTTACTTTTGCATTAATAGCCTTCCTGCACTTGGGCTATTTTAGGAGTCTTTTGTAGCCTTTAAAATTTACTAGTTTTTCACCCTCTATTTAGTGGTGCATTAAATGGCTTGACTTTTTGAAATGATTGCTGTATCACTGAACTCAGTAATGCTGGTGCAAATCTTGAGTAACAACATGACAGTAATTTCACTGATTCTGTATTTATACCACAGAGAATAATTTCACCTTTGGACTTTACCTTTGGGTGAGAGGTCAGATTTCGGTTCAAACCCAGCAAGTGCTGCTTTCGGATTGCTTTGGTTGTCTGACAAAGAGCATTACAACATTAACCTCACGGCAATAGAAAGACAAACGCTCCCAGAACAATGGATTAGCAGGGTCCCTCAGCCCTTCTAATGTAAACCAAACTGAAGGAAATTTTGGTTCTGTTCATATGAAAAAAAAAAAAAACCCTTTTGGCATGTGTAAGCAAATGAGTATTTAGAATGTAAAACTATTAATCGGTATATAAATGTGAATACACACACAAAAAAAACAGTAACATTTCAACATTTTTAATTAGATGGATGAGCCTGAGACCCAGCAGCCAATCGTGCTGTGCCCCCTTAAATCAGTTCACACTGCTCGCCCCCTCAACTTGAGAGAGACAAATACCACCAACAAACCACACCCCACAAGCAAAACACCAACCAGCAACCAATCCCTGCAACAAATCTTGTTGCCAACGCTATCCACACATCTGCCTTAGTCACATTAACACAAGATCTAACCACACATCAAAGGTTCATTCACCCGCATATCCACTAATGAGATATATGCCATCATTTGCCAGCAGCACCCCTCTCCCGGGTACATTGGACAAACTAGACCATCTCTACATCAGCATGAACACAACACACCAATCAGACACCAAGAACGGTAACTTACAAAACCCAGTAGGAGAACATTTGCAAAATTTCAAGAGCAGGCTCAAACATGTAACTGCTGAGCTGAAATTCATATGCAAATTTGACACCATCAGAAAGGGGTTTGGCTAGGGACCAGCTCTCTCATTACCATATGGAATTACCACTTTAGGTAGCCTCTCCTTTTCCGCATCCACCCTGGTAGAGCTAATTCAATGTAACACTCCCATCTCTGCAACCCTGCTGTCTGTTTCTTTCACTTCATGCATCTGATGAAGTGAGGTGCCACTCACAAAGGCTGATGTCGTAATCATTTTTTTAGTCTTTAAAGGTGCTACCAAACTCCTCATTATAGCTGGAGAAGTTTGCCACACAGCTGATACTAAGATGGCAGAACCTGCTGAAAGGAACAGTTCTGAACTGGGTCTATGGAAAATAAGATAAGAATGTTGTCTGATGCAGCCAGTACGGTTGCCAATGCTCCAGGATTAGCCTGGAGTCTCCTGGAACTGACGTAAGTCTCCCAGAGACTATTGAAAGCAATCCAGAAGATTTTAGTAAGATACTTTAAGAAAAAAAACAAACAAACTCCCAGAATAGCTTCTGTTAGAGTTGTCAATCCTGGCAGCTGGCTTCTGGTGCCCAAGAAACAATATGTACAGTGCCCAAATGCAAATACCTCTGGCAGAGCACTTAGTTATTAACAGCATCACTGGGTAACAACATAAAACATGCATGAGAAGAATGACTTTACCAATAAACCTACCAAAATAGTTTAGGTTGGCCTGAGATACTGGAATTGGGCAGGAGAGCAAAACTAAGACTCTATCCTGACATGCCTTTCCATTCAAAATTGGTCAGAAATTTCGTTTTGTGTTTCAGCCGACCATTACATTTCCGGCATACTGGAGGGATAGTTTTAGTTACTTATAATAGTGGCCTAGAGACCAGGTAAATCAGGTCTTATGATGCTAGGTGCTATACAAACTTACTGTAAAGTCAGTCTTGATAAACTTGAGGAACTTTAAGCCAGTGCATGATCTTCCTTTGAGATTTACATTTTTCCCACTCATAAGAGGTAGACTGGCGGAAGCATAAGAGCGCTTACCAGAGAATCGAGCAAGTGAGCAGGACATGACCGGCACAGTGAAGGCACCTGAAAACCTTCATTAGTGCAAGATCATGGACAGGAAAAATTCTGATTTTTCAGAATTATATGTTTTACAATTACTGCAATACTAAGTCTCTTCTCACTGAGCAGCCCCTTGATTTGCAGGGACACTTCTGTGTCCAACATTGTGTTTGTCCTCCACTGGCAATAACCTCCATCTCACAGAGAGGTTGGAAGGACTGATGCTGACTCCCTGAAAGCCTTGCTGTTGCATCATTTGAGGCAGGTCATAAGCCTTCTTTCTGCCCCACCTATCTGCAGTTTGTCAAAAAAGTAAGCTAGTCTCCATCACAGCCTAGCTGCAGGGAGAGATTTCACGGTGTTTCAAAATGATAGGCATCTGAGGCCATTCTTTTCAGAAACATACCACAAGGAAACGTGTAGGGCATCTAACATTAACGCTGGCTCTTGAAGCCACCAGTGCTGCTTGGTTTACCAGTTAAACTTCGAAATGCTGAGAACAATGGACGTAGGGGAAGAGACATTTAGCAAGATCACACGGATTCCTGCTTAGGGTGCACAGTTGCCTGGTGGACCATTTGGCTGTAAGATGCTCCTTATCTCCTTGACTTGTGTGTGATCCAACTAAAGCTCTTTGCACCTGGGTAACAGTTTCATGAGTGATAGGCATGGTTCCTCAGGGCTGGCTGGTGTACCACTCAAACTGCTGATCAAACAGTAGCTTCCAAAAAATAACATGGGTTAGTGGGGGTTGACCTCACCTACCTTAGCCAGGAAAGCTTCTACCCTCTCACTAGCAGTGCACTTCAGTAAGAAACAGCTAGTGAATGTCTGCATCTTTCACAAGCATGATATCTTAGTAACAACGCCAGTCTTGTCTAAGCATCTGAAACCCTTAGGCTACGTCTACACGTGCACCCAACTTCGAAATAGCTTATTTCGATGTTGCGACATCAAAATAGGCTATTTCGATGAATAACGTCTACACGTCCTCCAGGGCTGGCAACGTCGATGTTCAACTTCGACGTTGCTCAGCCCAACATCGAAATAGGCACAGCGAGGGAACGTCTACACGCCAAAGTAGCACACATCGAAATAAGGGAGCCAGGCACAGCTGCAGACAGGGTCACGGGGCGGACTCAACAGCAAGTCGCTCCCTTAAAGGGCCCCTCCCAGACACACTTTCATTAAACAGTGCAAGATACACAGAGCCAACAACTAGTTGCAGACCCTGTATATGCAGCACGGACCCCCAGCTGCCGCAGAAGCAGCCAGAAGCCCTGGGCTAAGGGCTGCTGCCCACGGTGACCACAGAGCCCCGCAAGGGCTGGAGAGAGAGTATCTCTCAACCCCCCAGCTGATGGCCGCCATGGAGGACCCCGCTATTTCGATGTTGCGGGACGCGGATCGTCTACACGTCCCTACTTCGATGTTGAACGTCGAAGTAGAGCGCTATTCCCATCCGCTCATGGGGTTAGCGACTTCGACGTCTCGCCGCCTAACGTCGATTTCAACTTCGAAATAGCGCCCAACACGTGTAGACGTGACGGGCGCTATTTCGAAGTTACTGCCGCTACTTCGAAGTAGCGTGCACGTGTAGACGCAGCCTTAGAGTTCCCCAGAGGCACTCCATGAGAGCACACGAGACAAGGAGGCTGGCAGCCTATATCAGCAGCAATAGGTGCAGGGACCACTGTGGTACTGGAGTCCATTCTAAAACATCAAGTGACAAGACATTTTCATTTAAAGGGCTTTACAGAACTGGCATTCTAGGAGGCAAGTAAAACTATGTATAGTACACCTGTTATTGGTATGCAAGTCCACAACCAATGACATTGTCATTGTCAGACACAACAGACAACCAAGAATCCTACTGGTATTACAGTGGTGCCTAGAGGTCCCAAACAAGGTATGGGACCCCACTATGGTAGGCAACATCTATGCACACAGCAGAAGACACTCCCTGCCATGGAGAACTTGCAGTATAAATCTCTGGTGTCCAACATGCTAGCCACATGTGCCTATGTGGTCGGCTGAGTGTGACTAGTTGGCTTGAACAATAAATATAAAATTTCTTAATTATCAGAATAATATGGTAGATCACTGTAGAACTGGTTGGACACCCTGAAAAAAAAAACAATAGGATTCTCCCATTCTTCTACTTTCATTAGCTGCCACTTTCTGCCCTGATGAGCGGAACCAGGAGATTAGAGGGAGTGCACCATTTCTAACATTTTAAAGACATTTCACACACATCAAAGGGAGCAGGATGATGAAGAACATGTGAGTGCTTCATACACATATTTCTGGAATAATCGGTAAAAGGAATGAAGAATAATCATTAGGGGAGATCCCCACCCTGGCAAGGCAGATTGAGTTGATGAGCTAACAGGGTGTTTGCTTTTAATCTCTTACATTCTCAGGAACACGTGTGCAGACGTTTATTTTGCTGAGGTCTTGCTGGGACTTTTCCACTTCCTCCTCCTCCACAAGTACATAGACTTACCATACTCCAAAACTCACCAGTACCACTCATGTTCTTGAAACAAAAGTCTTCTACAGAGCACTGGGCAGGACCTCCCGCCTCCATATTCTGTCTATTGGAAGTGCTGCTTCTGCAGTAGTCGGCATTCCTGCCAGCCCATAAATTAAGCGACCAAACCGATCCTTGGCATAGCAGCTCACCATTTTACTCTTACCGTGCATAGGAAGTGGGGAGGGGGCTGAATTTCATCAGCTGAGGCACAAATATTCAAAGGAGCGTCACCCACTAGAAAAAGGGAATGTTGTCTCCCAGTTCTCCAGGTCGGTTTTCCCATATTGACGCCAAATGACTTGTTGGACTTCACTATATACTAAGTATTTCCATAGATCAGAGGCAGACAGACCTGTGCAGCTCACATAAAATAAATTACCACCCCATGATAAATGGTTCTATTAGCAATCCAGATTGTTAAACTCAGATAGAACAGAATGGAGGGAGCACTGTTCCCATTCATTCTCCCTCCGGCAGATACCGAGTTGTAAATAGGTTATTTTGTGTGTAAATAACACATTAAAACTCAGCATTAGCCATGTCTTTTGATAGAGAGGAAATTGTTCCAAATAAATAATCCCGGACAGGAATGTAAAGTAAGCCAGATTTAATAGTGCATGCCTGCTACCACCGTGTTAAACATGACTAAAATGATAAACCCCAGAATACACTAATAGTAAACTTTGCTCTGACATCAAAGTAATGAGGCTGTATTTTTACCCAACTTTAGAAATGTTAAAATTAGCCTTGACAGAACCAGACATCAGAAAAGTGTTTCAGACATAAACACTATCAATTTAGAAACTTGGTGTGTGTCATTGGGAGAGGTGGGATGGGGGGACTTGAAAGGGAAAGATATATCCTGGGATTCATTAACAAAGGCAGTTAGCACTTTCTAGGACTGATTTAATTTTTGGTATGGGGTCAAAAGAGAAACCCTCCCCACAATATCTCAACATTTTAAAAAAGCGACGTTATTCAAACAGTCCCTACAGGTATCGGCTGAGTTTGGGCCCTGCCATGGTAGGTACTGGCCAAACACATAATAAGAGACAGCTCCTAGGCCTTTAAAAGCCAAGAGACAAATCTGCTTTTGGACACTTAAGTGGAACTCCACAAGTCAAGTGCAGAGTTTGTCCTTTGCCTTCAATACAAACAGTAGTCCATACTGCAAAAAGTTTTCTTAAGGCCTTGTCCACACTTACCTTTATCATTGATCTACCTCGGCAACGCAAACCACGTAGCTGAAGTTGACCTATTACAGTGTCTTCCATGTAGTAAGATCAACGGGGTTTGCTCTCCTATCAGTGTCAGCTACTCTTCTCATTTTGCTAAGTACTGGCATCGACAGAAGTGCATTTGGAGATTCACTTATTAGCTGTTTCTATACATAAGCGCCCTTTTGAAAGGGCAAAAATTGAAGTTTGGCTTTCGAAAAAGGGGCTATCGAAAGAGAGAACCCGCCACCATTTTTCAGATCAGCGTTCTGATCTGCTCTTTCAAAATGCCGTCGAGGTCTTTCAAAAGAGAGCGTCCACACAGCTCCAACCTCTCTTTTGAAAGAAGGGAGGCAGGAAACGCCGCAGACAGGGTCCCATGGCCAGCTATTACTTCCGGGGCCGCAGCCAGCCACCTCCTTTAAAGGGCCCCTCCCTCCGCATAAGCCGAGTGCTGCCCAGCCTGTCAGAGCCCAGTCGTGCCCACCATGGAGGCCCAGCAACAGCTCCATTATGGACGCTCTGCTAGCAGTGCTGTGCACCCTCGCTGCAGCTGCACCCGAGCTCATTGGGTGGCTGCACGGGCCCCCTGGGGCTGTGGGGCTCCCCCCCCAGGGCACCACCGGGTACCCCGACGCCTCTGGACCCACCCCAGCAGCACCAACTGGTGGGAGCGTGTGGTGCTAGGGGAGTGGGGCGAGGAAAGGTGGCTGCGGAACTTCGACGAGATCTGCCACGGGCTCGCCCCCGCACTCCAGCACCATGACACCTGCATGCGGCCAGCCCTCACCCTGGGGAAATGGGTCACAATTGCCATATGGAAGCTGGCCACGCCAGACTCCTATCGCTCCATGGGACAGCAGTTCGGGGTGGGCAAGGCCACCATTGGGGCTGTACTTATGGAGGTAAGGTGGGGCTGTTTGGGTGGGGGGGGCTGGGGCAAGGGGAACCCTCCCCTGCAAGGGTCCGGATGGAAGGGGTGGGGTTGCACGGGGCAGGAGCCAGATGGGAGGGGGGCAGAATGGGCCCGAGGGGGGGGGCAGCAGCCACCACACCCACACTAGAGCACGTGTCCCCCTTCCCCCTCTGCAGGTCGTCAGGTCCATCAACGCGATGCTGCTCCATAGCGTCGTCCCCCAGGGGGATGTGGGCAACACTGTCGCCAGCTTCCTGGACCTGGGCCTCCCAAACTGCATTGGCGCTTTTATGGGACGCACATCCCCATCCGCGCCCCGCCACACAGCACCAGCCAGTACATCAACCGGAAGGGCTGCCATTCGGTGGTGCCCCAGGCCCTGGTGGACGCGAGGGGCCGCTTCACCAATCTCTACGTGGGCTGGGCCGGCCGCACCCACAATGCCCAGATCTTCCGGAACTCCGGCCTCTGCTGCCAGATGGGGGCTGGCACTTTCGTCCCTCAGCAGCAGATCCCCGTGGCAGAGGACGTCACCATGCCGCTCTGCATGGCGGCAGATGCAGCGTACCCCCTGCAGCCATGGCTCATGAGGCCCTACCCGGGACACCTGGACCCCCACCCCAATGAGCGCCTCAACCATGCCCTCAACGTGGTGGAGCGGGACTTCGGCTGCCTAAAGGGGCGCTAGAGGTGCCTCCTCATACGCCTGGAGGCCAGGGTCTGCGACATGCCCCAGGTGGTGGGCACCTGTTGCATCCTCCACAACATAGTGGAGGGAAAGGGGGTGCCTATGTCCCTGGGGGGGGCCCCCTCTGGCTGGCGCTGTCTATAAGCAGCCGAGTGCCGCCCCCATCCGCCAGGCCCACTGGGACGGCCACCACATCCGGGAGGCCCTCAGGCAGGCTTTTGCCGACAGCCACCTCTGACCCACACACACGCCCACATCCCATGCACATCCATCACCCACCATCCCTACCACACCAATCCCCACCAGCACCGCACCCGCACATCCACCACCCACCAAGGAGCACAGCATGGGGTGGTGAACAATAAAGAAACATTTGTGTAAAACTGGGTCCTCGAATATATACAGGGGGAACCTAACTTGGAGGGGGACATCTAACTTGGTGCGGGGGGTGAGGCACTCATTCCAGGGCAGGGGTGGTGGGCCGCAAGCCCCGTCGGCCCCTGGAGCCCCTGCTCCCCCAGATGCGGGGTCCCTGGTGGGGGGAGAAGGTGCTGGTAGCACCAGCAAATATTGCCGGTGGGTGGGCCTGGTGGGGGCGCAGGGGGCAGGCTCAGTGGGGGCGCAGGGGACAGGCCAGCAGGGGGAGTTGCCGGGGGGGCCAGGAGGCGGGCCATAGTAGCTGTGTGCTCCCGCACAGCCTGGCCAATGCCCTGGAGCATGTCCAGCAGCTGGTCCCAGGCCGCCCTCCGCCACTCCATATCCACCCGGGCAGGCAGGAGGTGCTCCTCAGCCACCTTGGCCTGATGCTGGGTGGCTGTGTCTTCCTTGGCCCTCCAGCCACAGCCCCAATGGCCACTGCCTGGAGTGGCGTCCGGACAGCTGCAGTAGGTGGGCTGTCTGGCACGAGGGATGGTGCGGGGCTCTCCTGGCCCCCAGATGGTGTGGCTGTGTGGAGAGGAGGAGAGCATGTCAGTAGTGTGCCCTGGATGGAGGGGAGCCGGCTGTGGTGTACCTGCCTGAGCCCAACCCATGAGGCCCCCACCCCCACAAGGGACACTGACGCCCCAGGGAGCACCGATCTGCCCCCACCCCAGACCAGGCCTCCCAGCCTGGGTGTGATTCCAGGGGTCTCTCCCGCAGGTGGCCCTTCCCAGCCTGCGGTATGCGGGCCCCAGGCACTGTCCAGCACCGACCAGCCACCACTCCTCATGGCTTACGGCGCTGTCCACTGAGGGCAGGTGCTGGGCGTTGCTGATGCGCCACTGTGGGGTGCCACATCCCATGTGGTGGGGCTGGCCTGTGTACGGCCCGGGACCACCAGTCTCATGTAGGGGCACCTAGCCATTGCATCACCCCCACCCTTGGAGTAGGTGTGCGCCTCTCCCTGTACGTACCAGAGGGTCCTTCGGCGAGGTCTGGGAACGGCCAGCCCTCGGTCGCCCAGATGGAGGAGCAGGAGGGGATGAGGACGGTCAGCTCCCCCTCCTCGCTTGACCAGTCTGTGGTCCCCTCGCCCCCCTGGGTCCCTGATCCGGGCTGCTCCTCCACCTCCTCCCCTGCAGCTCTTCCCCGGAAGTGTCCAGGGAAGGCCACGGGGGGGGTGAACTCTCCTGGGGCCCCAGGATGCTCCGGAGCTCCCGGTAGAAGGGGCAGGCCGCTGGTCCCTGGCCTGGGCATATGCCTGCTGCAGCTCCTTCACTTTGGAGCATACCTGGTCTGGGGTATGCTCCGGGTGGCCCTTGGTGCAGAGGCCCGTTGCCAGGCGGCCGAAGGCTGCAGCATTGCGCCGCTTGACCCCCATGTGGTGGAGGACCTCCTTGTCCTGCCACAGGCCGAGGAGGTCCCACAACTCCCGCTCTGTCCAGGAGGAAGCCCTTTTTTTTTTCTCCCCCTGGGAGGCTTTTGAGGGCTCGGAGGGGGGGGGCCGTGAGTCTCGCAGGGGGTCTGGCTGCTGGCCATGTGGGCGCTAGAGGGTGCAGCTGGAGCTCGTATGCAGGCTGCTCCTAGCATGCTCTCAGCTTCCTGCCATGGGTTTCCTGTGTGCGTGTGGCTTTAAAGCAGCTGAACGCAGGGACCATAGAGCCCCACTGCTGCCGGCTGGAGCGGCCCCGCGCTCCAGCTGATTGGCGCCATGGCAGACCTGTATTTCAAAAGAGTGGGCTTTGGAGTGTCTACACGTGTACTCTTTCGATTTATTATTTCAAAAGGGAGAGATCTTCCTGATACGGGATCGGGGTTCAGAGTTCAAAGTCTGAGCCCCGTTCTTTTGATTTTCTTTCGAAAGACGGGTTTATACGTGTGGACGCTCCTCCCGCTCTTTTGAAAAAGGGCCTCTTTTTTTGAAGTTTTTTGCACGTGTAGACACGCTATTATGTCTTCAATGGCATGATAAATTGACATGGGGCAGTTCAATCCCTGCCAGGTTGATCCCCCGTATAGTGAAGACATGCTAAATGTGAGTGTTTTAAATTGTTCTCCCCAAATTTCAGGCCACTGAAAAGCATGTGGCCAGTTTTGCAAAAGTGGTGTGATTTAACTCATAAATATCATCATTATTAATCCCTGCTCCAAACACACTGTTATTGAAATTGAAACGGGATGCTAACTCCTTTGCCAGAATGATTTATGGGGAAAAACTGAACATTAAGCAAGTCTTCTCTGATGTCATTTCTGCAAGGTCAAATTTCTGAGCAGTTGATCAATTAATTACTATAAAAAGAGGCAAAGAAGATCTCTAAAGCGGGAGCTATCGGAGACTAAAAGTATGAAACACAGATTGTTAGCCTGAAAGAACTCTTCTACTCTGACAGCGTCAACACCACCAATCTTTCTTCCTGCTGCCACAACTTAACATATTTAAGGCCACAGACAACATGTGGGCCAAATATTCAGAATACACGAAGTAAAAGTGCAGACTGTACAAGTCACAAAACCACAGTGAACCAATGAGGGTACTTAAATCACTTTGTTAATATAGCTGTTCTGCTTCACTTTATTAGATCTTAAGTAAAAATAATATTTGTGATTCTATGCAGATTCTACAAGGAAAAGTTCTGATCAGAGTAACATAGTGCAGCACCACTTAATACAACAGTGACTGCAGAATCGGAAAGAACGTGAAGTGTATTTATAGACTATGCTTATTTGGTTCTGGAGAAGACATATGGGGTTGATATGCTAGCAGAGGCTTGCTGCTAGCTTATGACTTGCTCATATGAGAATATAAGCCATACAGAAAGTAGGCGCCATCAAATGAAATAATCGCTACCATCACAAGCTTATGCTGGACGACACCGAGACATGCAGTGGCCTCAACATAGACGTGAAGCAAGCCTGCCAATGGAGGAAAGGGGAGCAAGTACCTGGGAGATATTAGAAGGGCCCAGGGCCCACAGCCGTACAAGGGGGGGCTAAGGCAGGTTTCCTGCCTCCCTTTGATCTGAACCACTCCTGGCAGTAGCCAGCACCATCCCTGGGGCCACAGGGTCTTTTGGGCACTGACCCCATCCTGAATGACAATTCTGCAGCTCCAATTGGCCAGGAAGGGTAGTGCCTGCAGGCATGGATGAGGAGACCCCTGTCCACCCAGCCCTGCCCCCACATTATCTCCTTCTGCACACCAAGCCCCTGCCCAAGCCCAGAGCCCCACCCCCACCCCAAACTCCCTCCTAGAGTCCAACCCCACACCAGCTTCTGCACCCACGTGCCCTCTCATAGCCTGTAACTGTACCGCACCCCATGCCCCCACCTGGGGGAAGTAAGCACAGGCGGGGGAACAGCAAGTAACAGCTGGAGGGTAAGAGAGGAGTGAGTGGGGCGGGGACTCAGAAGGGGTGGGACTGGAGTACGGCCTCAGGAAAAGATGTCATGGGCAGGGCTGGCAGTGTTGCAGGAAGCTTGGCTCTGGCACCTTGGGTAGAAGAGTAGGGCTAGGGGGCAGCCAGCTCTCAAGTGCCACCAGACTGTGCCAGGCCTCCCTTAGCTATGTCCAGACCAGTTGCCTGGTCCTGGGACAACAGCTTCCTTTGCTCTGCCCATCAGAAGCACTGGGAAAGGGTCTTTCCAATTAGGTTGTTGGAAACCTTACCAGGCTGGCCTGTGGAAACCCTGCTGATGCTGGAACAGCACAGCCAACTGCTCAGCTCCCTGGCCACCAGCACCACTCAAATGTCAGGCAGACCACATTACATGGTCATGGCTTTTGCATGTAAGGTGTCCCACTGACTCATCTGTCCCAGGGCTCAAAGCTGCTGTCATGGGCCTACCTGGAAGCCAAGAACTCACAAATGTTAAGCTTGGCTTGAAAACTGACATACATCCTCATCCTCCTGGTCCCTCCCACAACATGGCCTCATGCAACTTATTTAACCTACCTGCCTCCATTTCCCCTCTATTGTAAAATGGAAGTATAAAATAAACACCATGTCAGTTAATTTCCATCAAGAGCTTTGAGGCTGAAAATGACTATATAATTGCTAATATCATGTAGCAATCAGAAGTCAAGGGGTACCCTTTCAGTTACGAGCTGCTAGTTCTCCATTTATACTTAGCTACTTTTGCAACATATCTGAAGCATCCTGATTCATTTCTCTCTTCCACACACACCCTCCTCCTCTTTCAAGGAGTTTTCCATTTCAGAAGCACTAATTTCATTCTAATGAAATTTCAGAGAAAGGCCTTCAAGAAAGAAAACAGTCGTATTATTCATAAAGTTCATTGGCTAGTATCAGATCCAGAGTCCACTTTACTGCTACCCACGATAGATAATTTATTAACTCTTCTTCTCACAGTAGGATATAGATTTTGCTCTTTACATCTCATTATACAATGCTTTCATCACACTTCTCCTGACATCTTCAAACAATCCTCTTCTTTCTTTTCCATTTCATTTTAATAAGATGAGAAATGGTGAGCTTGTAAATCATTCATTCCTGAGTTGACAGTACAGTGCTAATATGAAACAAGTCATATGCATAATAAGAATCAAGTCTTCAGTATGAGACCAAAAGGGTCAAGAACATCAAGTCTTGGTGCCATATTCCAGTCTCAGTATACCAGAGTAAATCTGGATTTACTCTAAATTCAGACTTTAATCTGAGACAGCATCCTTATTCAGAACAGCACCTAACCACATGCTTAAGCCTAATTTTCATCAATGGGACTTTAAAATGTGCCAAAGTTAAGAATGCATTTAGGTGTTGTTCTCAATGGTGATGGTCATAAGCAGATGCTTGAATCATAAATCATGACTTTATGTTGGTTTAACAGAGGTCAGAAGTTACCTCTTGATGGCAGATTTCCAGGAATCGTGTAACTTCTGTCCCTAATTTAATCAGTTCTGAAAATTTTCCTTCCTAAGAATGCAAAAATAGTTAAACTTAACAAGAAAACTAAATCCAAACTCACTTAAAACTTTGGATTTGTCTTCCAGAATCTAACTTCACAGCTCAGGCCCATCTCCAAAGTTAATACCTTGGTAAAAAGTTTTCTAGGGTCTTTTACCAGACACTTTCTTTATTGACAAGGTTTATCTAACAGGTGAACAGCTCCAACGTCTTACATTCCAACAGCTGTTTCCTTTTTTTAGCACCTAGGAAACCCTCAGGGAAAATACTAGTATGTTTCTTAGACCTAGTCAGAGATTTGGAAAGAGGGGATAGGTAAAACAGATCTATACTAGTTGTGCTATAAAGGACTGGAGTCACGGTTCTGGCAACTGAAAACAAGACTATATTACTGAATAGTGTAGGAAGCAGGAAAAAAAACAAATTTTACAGCCTTCTTGAGATGAGAAATTACTATGTATTTAAGGAGAGGAATTCATTTTGAGGTAGAATCTGGCTAGCAATAGGTATAGTTTTAAGAGGAAAAAAGCCCTAAACATTTAGACAGCTGGAGACACCACTTGTCACATTCTAAATTTGTCTCTGTGTAGTACTGAGAAAGGACATTCTGTCCCTGTCCTCAAAAAGACCAGTGGGGTCCACCCAGTCCATGCACAATCCCTAGCCTCCCTCTTCTGCACCAGCTAGCAGAAAATATCAGTATGCAAAGCTAGCTCTTGCTGAAGTTCAGAGCACAATACATGGGATCATTCAGGGAAAGATGCAATTCAACTGACTTGACAAAAAGGAGAGGTTTTCAAGGTTCCTGTTAGGCACTGTAACAATTTCCTTAACAGGGCTTAACTCTGAAGACCACTCCCCTGTGTTGGTTCCCACATTTAATTTTGGGTCCAAATATTGACTGTGAAAAAACACAGAATTGGCTGACAAGGGACTCTACCACAGTATTAACATGCCTCTCCAAAGAGGGGACAAATGTGCTACACCCCATGAAGGTGCCTGGATGGTCCTGCCCACCAAGACCACAAAGTTTCAGTTTTGTTAGCGTAACAAAGCTCTCTTAATATTGCCGCCACACTGAAAGGTATCCTCTTCCATAAGTGAATTCCAGGTGATGCGTTTTATAGGCCTACTGGGACTTCAGGCAGCTTGTCCCTGGGCTACAAGTGAGAGTCTCCTTGAGCTGTAGGCCCAGTCAGTGAGGTTCCACTCCTTTTACATCCACTCTTAATTGCTGACAGCTGACTGACAGCCTTCCCCTCGGGCAAGGCCTCCCTCAGATCCTCTGATTTGGGGATGAGTTGATTAACACTTTCTTCCCCTTGCTGCGGAATAGCGGTGGGAAAGGGAGCAAGGTACATACATACCTTGCCAGTCTTAACTCTCAGCTTCGATGATTAACATTGGAAGGTCTGATCCTGCGTCCACTGGCTTCCAGGAGCATTTTGCCATCAATCCCAGTGCCAACAGGATCAAACCCTTAGCATTTTCGCTAAGAGGAAAAAAGGCAATCAATTTCTCTAAGATAACAAATACTGAGAGCCTAGAAGGAGTTTCTTTAGTTGTATGACCTCTTGCACGGCATTTAGAATGGAAATGACAGCAGTGGCAATCTGGATATGTCTACACGGCAAAGTTATTTCAGAATAATGGCCGCTATTTTGAAACTATAGCTTATTCTGAAATAAGGCTGGTGTGTAGACATAGCAATACAGTGTTTCTGGGGGCACTAATCTGAAATAGGCTCTATTGTATGTGCACGCACTATTACAGAATAAGTTTTGGAGCATCCATATAATATGGACTTGTTATTTCGGAATAGTAACTCCGGAATAACCTATTCCAGAATAATTCTGTACTGTAGACGTGCCCTCAGAAATCAGTCTTTTTCCTTCATTAGGGAAAAAAAAATCAAAATTGATGCAAGAAATATGGACCTTCTGCTACAATCACAAACAACACAAAATACACTCAGCTTTGCCAACTCTAGTAAGTGACATTTTACTTTCTATGTGGCTAAGTGCTAGATAAAATGCTGCATATATCATATGAAGCCAGGCATCAGTGCAAACAGTGACTACTTGTCAAAACTGTCGAATAATTATGGTTAATTTAGATTTATTTTAAACAAGAACAGAGTTCTCCCCCTTCAGACCGCCAAGTCTGTTGCAGTCATGTGTCATACTGCGTCTTGGTACAATAACCCATTGAATGGTGCACCATGACACAGAGCCTGCAAGTTGTCTGCTTACAGCTCCCTGTGACCTTCTCGGACCGGGAGCCCCAATGAACTCAGCACGTTCACACAAGGACATATGCCACCGGTCTTATTAAATTCTAACAGTCTAATGAAAAACACTCCTCCTGGTTTCAAAGTGTGGAAAACATAAACGTACCTCCTTGTGCTGTGGCTGCTGCTAAGGAAGCTGGTTTCTTTCCTGTCTCAAGAAAGCCATTCCCCTCCAAAACTGCACCTTTCCCTTCCTTTTTCCCAGCAGCAGTTGAAGTGGAAGTTTCCATCTTAGATGCGCATATTCCAGCTCAGGACAACTGAGGAACACAAAACAAAAATACATTGCTGTCATTTCTTGAACAAAAGGAACAAAATTAGTTCCACAGGGAAGAGCCCAATGCAGTATCCCAATCCAAAAGCCAATTAAAAAAAACAAAAACAGAACTTGCAAGAGTCAGGAAACTGACCACTGCTGGTCACTTTCTTGACTCCCATAGTGGCAATGACCACGGAACCAGGCAGCAGCCTGTCTCCCAACTCCCTTCCACTGGTGGGAGCTGGGAAACTGACCAGCACATCACTCCTGTCAGCAGCTAGTCAGTTCTCCCACTCCTCTGAGTGGCAGGGAGCCGGCACCTGGCAGCTCCCCACCACTCAAAGTCACATGAACCTGAAATACGCACAAGTTGAGTGTGCGTATCTCAGGGTTCTACTGTACGGTAGATGTGGAAAAAAAAGGAAGGAGGGAAGCGATGAATGAATCAACAGCATGTAAAGTGGTAGCTACATACAGACGTTCAGTGCATATAAAAAGGAAATATTGATTATACAAGCTGAGCAACAAGAACAGACCTTGCAGTGGGGTGAGGGTCAGACATTTTTGAGAATTTGCAATTTCTGTATCGAGTATCTAATTTACTGTGAAATTCTGTGCTCATTTACTACCCATACCATTTTTCAACTAGCTTGAATGATACCAAACAATAGAGACTTTGGACCCTCTGCAACAATCAGGTAAAACTGCCCTTGATTCTTGTTTGTGCAGTTCCAGTTTTTAAGTTCATGCCCAAAGTCTTATCAGAGACTCAAATTTTTGCCTGAGTAAGAAGTGCTGAATTAAAAAAACACAGGATGTCATAGCAAAAGCGTGTCTCTGTTTATGCTCATAAGACATGAACCCCCATCATCCCAAATCACTGGGTCTGTGTGAGAAGGAAAAACTATTTCAGTACATTTGTAAATGGGGTCTTTGGCTACACTTCTAAAATTAAAATGCTGACGATGGAACACTTCAACAGGATAGCGTGATCCCAGCAAGAGCATTGGGAGAATGCTCTCCCAGCACTCTAAGTTAACCATCTCCACAAGGGAGTAGGCAACAGCACTGGGAGCCTGTTTACATTAGCACTTTACAGTGCTGTACCTTTCTAGGCTTGATGGGGTATTTTTTCACACCCCTGAGGAAGAGAGCTCCAGTACAGTGCCTTGCCAGTGTAGACAAGCACTCTGTTTCCCCTAGAGACCCCAGCACATGTTCATTTCTGATCCCCAACCATGTTCACATAGCTGAAGGCTACCTAGCTGTCCTTCAAGACGTCTGCATAGTCCCCCACACCTTTGGGAAAGGAGTGGGTGAGATACACTGAAACCATTTGGTGGCTCTGTACTACTGGCCTTTCACTCAGGTCTTGGGAGAAATCACAGCAAGATCCCTCTCCCTCTTCCACTCTTAACTGCTGTTCATGTAAATTCTCCAGCCTCAAAGAGCTGCTGGAACACACAGGTTGCTTCAATTACAGGAATTAATTGCATCAGCCAAAAAACTTCTGGGAAAGCACGAGAGAGCTTTTGGGTTGGAGTCAGTTTCCACTGTAACAACATCACTTCAAATTTTCCTCACTTTGCATTATGAGTGAAAACTCACAGGCCTGAACAGCTTTCACGAAAGGAGTTCACATGCCTTGCAAACTTTTCTCCACCCAAAACTCCTGGGAACTCCCACTTGTTTTGTACCTCTATTTCACCCTCTGCTTGCCTATAACCCAGAGAGGAGCTTTTTTTCCCTCCCTGTTACTAACTTGATGGGTTTGTTTTTTTTATTATTATTTATTTTAATGTTTCTGTACCTTTAAGAAAGAGGGAGGGGAGAAACTCTCTCTCTCCTCTTGAACCAATTTACTTTATTATGATTCTTATTATTGAAACACCTTGGAGTTTCAGTTGCAGACCTGGGCCCCAATGTGCCAGCACTTTTTTCAGTGGAGATGCTTTCCGAGGCTTTGTCTGCACTGGCATTTTTCAGTCAAGTTTTTCTTGGCCAGGGATGTGGGGGAAAAAAACCAACCAACCAACCAACCATACCCCTAACCAATGTAAGTTTTACAGACAGACTCACCAGTGAGAAACTGTGTGCTGCAGAACACATCTTGCCACTTGTTGGTAGTGGTTTAGTTATCTTGGTAGGAAAGCTCCCATTCACTGGCATAAAGCAGCTACAAGGAGACCTTACAGCGGTGCAGTTGTGGTGGTACAACTGTACCACCATAAAGGGTGTATCTGTGGTACAATGCCTGCTGCAGGTAGTACATAGCCATATCCTAGCGACCAAAAGGTGTTCTCCCCTTGCTGCAGTTAATCCACCTCCTTAAGAAGTGGAAACTCGGTAAGAATTCTTTCATCACCCTCATGGTGATACTGACATTAGGGCATGAAACTTTTCACAGCCCTGAGCAAGAGTTAGGGTGACCTAAGTGTGAGGTGTCAGCAAACAACATGATAAAGCCATTTGCTGTCCTCCCCACCCCTAAGTGCTGGTAATATTATGGGAAACCAAACAAACTGATTTACTCTGTTTTCAAAGACAGACTAGGTAGGTGAACTCATACCTTTTATTGGACCAACTTCTGTGGGTGAGACACACATGCCCTTCAGTTCTGTGTAGGATCAGAGGGTCTCTCTCTCCACAGCAAAAGTTGTCTCTCTGAAATTCTGGGACCAACATGGCTACAACAATAGTATTTGGTGAAGTCAGTGGTGTTCTGTGAAACATACCAAGACAAGGCTTTCCAATCATCCCTGCTAAATCAGGAGACATCAAACAAATTCCTAAGTGATCTACAGAACCGATGCCTCAGAACCGATTTCTAAACTATCAGCAAGACTTCAGGAAAGCCATTTCCTACACATGCCACTTTATCCAGGCATCTACCACAGGAAAAAGTCACAAGTCCTATGCTGTCTCTCAGAGCCAGAGCACAGAATCTCACGCATAGGAAAAATAAGGCACTCTTCATTTTTTCCGCATGGTTCCCTTCTCCCTGCACAATCTCCCAAGCACTAGCCCCCTCTCTGGGCCTGCTGCTGGTGCAAGAGCCTTCTCCTTCGCAGTTCCTGACTTCTGGAATAGCTGTCCTGTATTTCTCTGTCTCCTCCACTTCTCATGTATTTTAAAGTGTCAGGGAGGAAAATGCTTTTCTTCCCTCTCTCTAAATGTCTTTCCTTGTCCTCTTGCCATTTCAGGTGCCAGTTTTGCAAACACTTGTGCGCATGCCTGCATACAAGCACCTGAGTAGCTACACGAAAGAGCATTAAAACTAGTTTCGTGGGCAGCACTCTCCTTCAGCTCACCACAGCACACTGTGTGACTGCCTCAGTTTCCTCTCAGTCCAGCCAAGAAAACAGCTCAGTCTCTCTCACAGATGCAGTGCCCTACATATGGGTGTAATTTATGGTGGTCATGTGAAATAATCTGCAAAACCCTCATGGATACGAACTGTTCTCCCAAAATTCACATTAAAACTCCAGGGATGGCATTTTGGAGTCACATACCAATGAATTCACCAGCATTTGGTTCTCTGTTCCTTTCAGCCCTTATTTCACAGTCTGATGCTCCAAGCCATTCCTCTGAGTGCGACCTATCTTCACAACTCTTCCACCCAAACAGTGACTAGCAACTCAGCCCTTTTCAGCATCCCAGCACTCGCTTTCAGCTCATTAACCACATCACTGACCTAGTCCAGCCAGTTTCTCCCTCTTCCCAGGCAGGTCCCACAGAATTATCCACTCTCTGCAGACTGTTTGGCATCCCCCCCCCCAGCTTTCACCTGCCCTTTGCCTCACTCCTCCTGTCTGCACTCTCAGGTGTCTTTGACTCAGCAGGTCTCTAGCTGTCCTCTGGATCTCAGGTGCCCTCTGTTAAGCCTCAACTGGGTGGAGGGGAAGCAGCTGACCACCACAGGTGCATTGGCCTCTTCCCTCTTAAAGAGTCCATGTCACCCTGTGACAATGTGTTTGCAGTACTAAAGCATAACTTGGTGGATGCATTGTTTTAACTTAAAAGTGTTTATCTGTAAGAGTAATACATTTTTGTTGGCACAAAAATTGCACATGCTGTTAAAGTCAGTGAAACCACTAAGCAGCAGATTTTCAGGGGTCATGTGGCAGATGCAAAAATGGAAACCAGCATTTGAAATAATGTGTCATACAACTGTAAGCATGGTGATCACAGCTGAACTGCACAAGTACCTACTGAGCACTAACTAGGTCCCTTAAGTCCTGTCTATGTACACACTGGGCTCAATGGCAAACCTGGAAAGGGCTCTTTAGGGGCAGGATTTACCTAGAAATTACTTCAAATTACAGATGATGTATGAGATAATCGAAGGAGTGTTTGACCTAGGTCTGACATCCTGAGCTGCAGTTCACTAGGCAAGTAAACATTGGAGGGTAAATTATTAGTCTGCCACTTGTTTCTTGTTAGCCCTTCATTTCAAGGTTTTCCACTTTTGTTTGAGACCTGACCTCTCCCCTCCCCTCAGGGCTTACTGTGTCCACAGAGCTGCAGAGTTGCTCTGGGTTTCAGATGTGACACGCGATTCTACTTAGTAAAAAAGAATTCTTCCTGCACAGGAATTCATTTCCGCACTGGATGAGCAGATTATGGCCAACATTTTCCTAAAGTCAGCCACCTAGGTCCATATTTTAGACATCTGAATAAGGGGCCTGCTTTTCAGAAGTATTGTAGCTACAAGCCAAGTCAATAGACAGAGGCAACTTGGGCACCTTTGACCCAAGTGCCTTAAAATTGTTTCAGAGCCCTAATTTTAGGCATGTGGTACTGAAAATTCTCTCTAGAAGGGCAGGGATTATAGTAACAGAGAGAAAGCCGTGCTAATCTATATACTATGAAAACAAAAAAGCAGGCCAGTAGCGCTCCTGTTAGTCTTATAAGTGCTTCTGGACTGCTTTTTTGTTTTCTATGGATTATAGGAAAACAAATCCTGTTGGCTTTCAGTGAGACTTGTGCTCTTAAGTGCTTTTTGTACTTTTGTAATCCCAGCCAGCATCAATAAAGTAGTTAGGCCCTAATAAGAGTATTTCTGTGTCATGAAAGTGCAGTAACAGTAACAGTCAAGAACATTTCTGCTCTTAGGTTTTGTGCTTCAGCACCAATGCAATGCTAAACAGTTTAAGCTACATTTTAACAGTGACTAGTAATTTTGGCCAAGGTGGAAAAAGTAACCAAAATGTTAACTGAGTAAAAGAATAGCTGCTTTGGGAAGAATGTACCTAAGTACAAGTTCTGGCGTCCCTCTGGAAAACTACTTGAGGAAAAGTGCACGCACACACACACACACACCCCTAGCCTGTACTCAAGTATCCAGAAGTGATAGCAGCTGCACTGTTACTCAAGTAACTTTTGGGGTACTTTTTCCACCTCTGGATTTTGGATGCCTAGTGGTAGGGTGCTCAGTCGCAAACACTGGGAATCAAGCCTGCTTTTTGGAAAGCGCTAAGGCCTGAATTGTAAAGGTATTTAAGCCTCTAGCTCCCATTTAAATCAATGAGATTTGGCTATCTATGTCTTTACAAATCTAGCTCAAAGCATCTACCCTCTGCAAATAAGGCTCCATTAAAAGGTATCTAAATGTGGGCATCCCACAAATGGACGCACTCCAAAATCACTAGTTGCCTTTGAAAATACGGCCCTCATTATTGCACTGTATGTCTAAATTTCTGTTTTTTATGTTAAATCTGAATGAAAAAAAAATCACCAAGTCATCATAATAAATGGTTGCATTAGAAAAGGGAAATCCTTCTCAATCGCAAGATTAGAAAACAATAGAATGCAATGACTCTAATCTTACGGGATTTAAGGGATTTAATGGAAATAAGTCTATAATTATTTTTGCTTTATTAAGGGAACTGAGTGTCTGAGAGACTTGGAAATAGGAGATAAGGCCTTTCACCTCTAGGTCATTGGTCCTCCAGGGGGTAATTACCGTCTGATAGCCAATGTCAGGAGGTGGGTGGGTTTCAGACCTGTTCCTAACAAATAGGATCACATAAGCAACAACCGGTATTAACTCTTGCTACCTTTCACAGCGATCCAGCTGGGGAAAAAACCCTGGGGGCTGTGTCTACACTACAGTCCCCTTTCGAAAAGAGAATGCAAATGAGGCAAATCGGAAATGCAGATGAAGTGCCAATTTGCATATTTCACACTTCATTTGCATAAGTGCATTTTCAAAAGAGAGTCTTTAGAAAGAAAAACAGCAGTGTAGACAGGGCTCTTTCGAAATAAAATCCCATTTTCAAAAGTACACTTCTTCCTGAAAAAAATTAGGAAGGGTGCTTTCAAAAACAGGCTTTTATTTCCAAAGGACCCTATCTACATTGCTGTTTTTCTTTTGAAAGTCTCTCTTTCAAAAATGCAATTGTGCAAATGAAGCGAGAGATGTGTAAATCGCTGCTTCATCTGCCTTTCTGATTTGCCTCATTTGCATTCTCCTTTCGAAAGGGGACTGTAGTGTAGATGCAGCCATGATGTTTAGATGGGGGCTGAGTGGCAAGGCAATGCAAGGAAAAATCTGCTCTCACCACCAGCCATTAGGGGTTCTGGAGGCAGCAGGGCCTTATGAGTAAGGCCTGGGTATTCCAGATAGTGACATTCTCTTCTTGGGTTTGCCACAGTTTTCCTAGGTGACTTCACCTCTCTGTTCCTCAGTTTCCACATCTGCAAAATGGAGACGCTGTACTTTCCTACTTCACTGGAATTCTATGAGGCTTAATTTTGTCATGTTTACGAAGTGTAATGAGATACCCAGAATGGAGAGACTACGGAAGAAATATAATTTTGAGCATAAGGAGATATAAAGGCCGTTTTCCAAGCTCTCAATCCAACCCTACTCAGGAGCACCAGATTCATATTTTTAAAGCAATGCATCTTCAACCGTCCGCTCAGTGCTAAACTTTTTTCCACTGCTTTGTGGCAAGCAGAATTCATAAATTCGGAGACAGATTAATCCTACCTGTAAGCCATTTGGCAGGCAAAAGGGTTTAACAGGGATCCTACTTTGTATGGATAAAATGCATCCATTTATTTGTAACTATACAGAGAAATACCCCGTGCATTTATTCAAACACCAGCCTGTGCCCTCAGTCATTACTCTGAATTAGAAATCCAAAATGGATTACTCAGTCTGTTCTTTACGTTCATAGCCTTCTCTACTGGCTGAGGGTTAGGTAATTGATTCTGACACTAATACCAAGCACTGTTCATATCCCCCATAATATAATTCTCGAGTGGCATTAAAAAGGCAGGTAACTGAGGCCCAAAAGGAAAGTGCTATAAGATTTCCCCTAGATTTCCCAACTATTTTAACAGCTGCTTTGTATATTAAAAGGGAGAAATCCCAATGGAATTAAAAACAACAAAGCCACAATTGCCTTGGAGCAAAAACAGAAGCCATAAAACTTCCTAATAAACCAATCCCTCCTATTAAGTGCATGAGGAACAGTCACGCGTACTCTTCCAAAACACCCATCTTTTTCTCAGGGCAGCCTGAAGCAACCTTCCAACTACACTGCAAATAAACAGAAGCTCATCACATTCCACCTTACTTTATTAAGAAAGTTTTGTTAAGTTTGAATGTTGCTGGTTTTCCATTCAAATAACAAGAATGCAGAAAGTCTAGAAAAAGTACATTATTTCCCAAAATTTTCTAGTGGAAAATAACCACCAGTTTTGTCCAGTTTACACAGTGTTATATACCATTGTGATTTGCAGGTTTATTGTGATAAAGCAGCAGACATCACTGAAGCTCAGAGATGGGCCTGTTCTGTGAAGAACACAGTAAGGCCAGTGAATGGCATTTGAGAGTCAAAGAACCAATCCACCAGCAGGACACTGGGGGAAAGGCTTCCAAAAGAGGCCTTCAGGAACAGCTCTGACCTTTCTCCATGGATCTCAAAATATTTACAGAACTCTGTTCTCTTTCATTTAAAATCTAATTGTCTTATCTTACACAAGATTAAAATGATGAAATACAGCACCTAAATATTTAACTTAAAAATAAAACCTATTTCACCTCATTCCCTCTTCATTTGTATGAGGAGGGGGATGTTCTCTGGGGGAAGGTCTACACAGCAAAGCTATTTCAAAATAGCTATCCTAGCACCTACACAATGCAACTGCTATTTCTAAATAATGTTGAAATAGCTTTTCGCTTATTTTGAAATAGGTAAACCTCATTCTATGCAGAACAGCACCTATTTTGACTTATTTTTAAATAGCTGTTTTGAAATAGGGGCTGTGTAGGCAGGGAATAGAGCCTATTTCGAAAAAAGCCATAGCACTTTTAGCAGCTTTCTTTTGAAATAGGCTCTATGTGTGTGGACGTCCTATTTCAAAATGCATTTTGTGTGTAGTAGCATTATTTTGAAATAAGCTATTCCTGAACAACTCTTTGGGTGTGTCCACATGGGCACAAATCTTTGAAACGGCCATGCTAATGGCCGTTTCAAAGATTACTAATGAGGCACTGAACTGAATATTCAGCACCTCATTAGCATTAGGATGCTTCCAGCCACGGCGCTTCAGAAGCGCCGCTTTCGAAAGCGCGCGGCTCAGTGCGGCAACATAGGGGTCCTTTTCTAAAGGACCCGCACCTTTCAAAATCCCCTTATTCCAACTGGCTATTTCAAAGATATGTGCCCATGTAGACACAGCTTTCCAGAATAGCTTATTTCAAAATAAGGCTGCTGTGAAGAGATAACCTGAGTCTGTCTTTTGCAGTGGCCTATGTAACACTGAAAGAGCCCTTTGTACACAGCCTGCTTATGAAATACAGTTTGAGCCAAGTTTTTGAACACTGGCTCAATACACTGATACTCTTCAGCCTTCTGTTCTCAGCAATACAGCTGTGATAGGAGTTACTCGGGTGAAGCCATCAGCTTTACACCAGAGCAGAACTGGACCATCTTCCCCCATATTTTTCTTTCTATCAGCAGCAGCCTCAGCTTAATAAAGTTATTTCTGTCCACATGCCAGGAGTAAATGTATGGGCTGCTCAAACGTGCAGTTTGTCACTGAAGGATTTAAAAATGTTTAGAAAAGATTGGTCAAACATAGCACTGGCATAAATAAGAATTCAGGATTAATCGCTTGTGAAGACCTTTTGATGACAGGCGCCCAAACAAGCCAGTTCATTGTCAACCACTCTGCCTTTGGAAATGACTAAAATGTGTAATTTCTAAGTCAGGGGTCAGAAACCCCCGGCACATGAGCTGATTTAGAATGGCATGTGGCAGGGGCTCTGGCCCCATACCTCCTCCCCCAATCAGCATGGCAGGGGGTGGGAGCATGGAGACATGGCTGTAGCCTTGCTGCCGAGCCCCCAGCACAGGGCTGGGTCCGGCACCCCTACCGTACAGTCTGAGCTGCAGCTCAAGGCTGAGGTGCAGGGCCCCCATTGGAGTGCAAGGCCAGAGCTCCTGCCATGGAGTCCCAGCTACAGGGCAGAGCCAGAGCCAGGGGCCCTCACTATAGCGAGGGGACGGAGACAGAGCCCCTGACATGTGGCCCCAGCTGCAGCACATGACCCCTGCTGCAGTGCAGGGCTGGAGCCTCTGCCGAAGGCCCACGCCGGAGCCACAGCCACGAGGTCCTTGCTGGAACGCAGGCCAAGGCAGCAGCAGGAGCCAGCCTGACCATGTGCAAGCCTTGGGCCCTCCCTGGCTGACCACTTCTGCCCATCGCACTATATAGTAATGTTCTGCATCTTAATTTATTTACTAATGAAGTTGTACATAGGACTGTTAGTGACTTTTAAAAGTATCACCAGCACTTGGTCAGATTTCAGCACTCTGCCTCGGAAAGGTTGCTGACCCCTGTTTTAGGATCTTCACCATGATTTCAATGTGTATGAGAGTACATCTAAATGCATTTACCTTACAAGAGAAAGGAACCTTATATTAAAGATAGCCTGCTCTGTTCCTGCACCTCTCTGCACTATCTAAAATGTCATAGTTACTTTATTCCTGCCCCAAATCCTCAAATAGGGTTAGATCAAGCATGTTGTTGAGACTCCTCATCCCTGGTGTTCCCTGTAAACTGAGCACTTGGGCAGCTGCCCAGGAGACATTCCAGTGCTTCACAGCTGATTAGCAGAGCACCCACAGCTATCCACAGTGGGCAGCATGTGTTGATATTGGTGGTGCACATCCCCACATCTTGGTGCCTACAGTAAAATTTATTCTGCCCGTGGATGGGAAAAGTTAGCAGCAACACTGCTCATCTCCCATCAGTTTCAAAGAGAGATAAGATACTCAGTGTATTGTTAGTAGGATTATTACTTATTTGTATTACATTTGAACCTCTTTAATCTGGTAACCTTGGGAAGTAAACTATGCCAGATTACAGAATTTTCTGGACCATGGGTGTTCGCCATAATTAAAGGTAAACAAAGTCTATTACCAAAGCTTTTGTATATATAAACCATTATAAAGTACTGTACATGAATAACCTGTCATAAGATAAATCCTTAATGCACTGTACTTCAACTGCTACTTTGTTTTTATCATCACACTTGGGTAATTAAGCAGAAAACCACTAATTGTACAGTACAGTGCTCTGCCATTTCCCATGTTTACAAATTAAACTTGAGATAGACAGCACAGCAGATCTAGGCAATACGCTTTGCTTTGTTGCATGGTATTTAAACTTATTTTTGTTTTTATCCACATTATGGTGCTCCAGCCATACAGGGGTCTGAACCCAAGGCGTTCCCAGCTCACATATCCCCTGGATTAAGGAGGTTCAAGTGTACCAGCAGTCATATTTGGAGAGAACAGCACAGGCTGCAGGAGAGATGACTTTGGAGGAAACACTGGGAGGTGATTCTGCATGCACGTGGCTGGAATACTAGTTGCAGTTGCAGCATGTCAGAAAATAGTTGCACAGCAATGGGGAGGCTTGGGTGGTGTTGATAAGAGAAGAAGCAAGATGGAGGGGGAGAGGAGAACCAAGAGGGGAGGCAGTGACAGATGGAGGAAAGAATGTTGGTGTGGGCACACAGGAGGCCTGGCATGTGGCAGAGAGGGGAAAGGGACACCCACCTATAGGAGGAAAAGGTCCCTGGAAATGGAGAATGGTGACATGGGGGAAAGAGGAAGACACAAAGCCCCTGAAATGAGGGAGGAGATGTGGGGGCAATGCAGACAGTCCCTGAAATCAATGGGGATGGAAGGATGCAAGGAGCCCCTGATGTATGCAATATGCTCAGACTTCTTACACTAACAATCGTGCAACTGCCTAATACACACTGTCATCCTTTTGGAATGGACAGGGCATGGCCGGGCTCCCAGGATGCAAACTCTTTATACAGTTCCACGCACAGAAAAGGGAAAAGTACAAGGAATTAACCTAAACTGTTCTACTCTTCTCACCCAAGATACAGTATTTAATGGTCTGAGGCCAACAGTTTTAATGCAGACTGTGTTGGTGGCAGTGATCAGAAGTTATTACCAACTGGAGGCCCCTAAGTAATGAGTTGCCTGCATCACATACATCTCCGTCATAGTTAGAATTAATGGGAATACCTGTTGGCAATCTCAGCAGCTGCCATAGACTAACTGGTCCATGGGCAGGGAACTACTGTTATGATTGGTCACTGCCAGGCCATGCTTAAGACATATTGCTAGACAGGAGGCAGTATTGGAGGAACCTGTCCTGCACCCATTCAGTGGATTCAGCCTATCAAAATTCCAATTCAGTACTTTCCATGAACACAACATTCACTTTAATTTTGTGACTTCTTTACTTAGAAAACCACAATACCTTAAAATAATTTGTTTTAAACAGAGAAACTTGGATCATTTTCCCAATTTCCTGTATATTTTGGAGTCGGCTTCCTGCTGTAGCAAGACAGCAGCATAGGCTTAGAGCTTTGAACAACAGTTATCTTTCACACAGTGGGTTAGGACAAATATAATACATCATCAGAACATAAGCACAGCAATGAAAGCCCAGAGGCAGATGCAGATAAGGCACCAGTCAATGTTGAGACATGCAGACAGGGGTACACAACTTTCTCTTCTCTTTGAGAAGTTGTCTTTTTTTGGTACTTTGGAAGAGTCAAGAGGACAAGTCGTGGGGTTGGGGAAAGAGCCTATTGCAGTGGGAAAGGAAAACACAGTCACACTCAAACTTTCAAAGCCTATTCTACATGTCTAATCCTGAGAGATGTTTACCAGTGAATTCCAACAAGCGAAGAAACATCACAGTCTAATTTAAGGCAAGAAAATAAATGTAAGCCCCTTAGGATCAGGACCAAGCCTCTGTATATTTGTATATACGGCCTTGCTTACAGGGGACCTTGATCCTAATTATGGTTTTGTGTACAACTACCCTAAAATAACTAGTGAAGAGTTACTATTGCACACAGCAGCTATGTTAATTTCAATTCTCAGTTTTTTTAGCCCTCATCAAATAAATTATAGAACAAACAGCATCAGCTCCTGGACAGTTCAGCTGTACCAGAGGGGTAGCCGTGTTAGTCTGTATCCACAAAAACAAGAAGTCCTATGGCACCTTATAGAGTAACAGATTTATTGGAGTATAAGCTTTTGTGGCAAAGACCCATTTTGTCAGCTGCAACTAGCTACCAGCTAATTATAAGCTCAACTTCCATATAGCTAAAACTGAACTCTTAATTTCCCCCTACAAATGCTCCCCTGTCTCAATCACAGCAGGCAACACCACTATTCTGCCTCTCACTTGCCCCTGTCACCTGGACATCATTTTCAACTCAGACCACTCTAGGTCCTCTCATCTAGGCTACGTCTAAGCCCTAACAATTCCTCCTGCACAGCATCACTAAGATATGAACCTAAGAACATAAGAATGGCTATACTGGGTCAGACCAAAGGTCCATCCAGTGCAGTAGCCTGTCTGCTGATAGTGGCCAGTGCCAGGTCCCCCAGAGGGAGTGGACCGAAGACAATGATCAAGCAATCTGTCTCCTGCCATCCATCTCCAGCCTCTGACAATTAGAGGCCAGGGACCCCATTCCTACCCTTGGCTAATAGCCTTTTATGGGCCTAACCTCCATGAATTTATCTAGCTCTTCCTTAAATTCTGTTATAGTCCTAGCCTTCACAGTCTCCTCTGGCAAGGACTTCCACAGATTAACTATGCGCTGAGGGAAGAAGAACTTTCTTTTATTAGTTTTAAACCTGCCACCCATTAATTTCATTTGGTGTCCTCTAGTTCTCATATTATGGGCACAAGTAAATAACTTCTCCTTATTCACCCTCTCCACACCTGTCATAATTTTACATACCTCGATCATGTCTCCCATCAGTCTCTTCTTTTCTAAACTGAAAAGTCCCAACCTTTTTAGCCTCTCCTCAATGGGACCTGTTCCAAGCCCCTAATCATTCTAGTAACCTTATGGCTTTTCCTATGAACCCAAACAGCTAAAACTCTTGTCAAGGCTCCCATCATCACTCCTCTCAGTTACTGCAGATCTTTCTCTGGCCTTGCCAAAGACAAACTTGCCTGGCTGATGACCATTCAGAAAACCGCTACAAACATCACACTCCAAGCCTGTCACTTTGACTGTTAGAGCTCAGTTTGCACATCTGTACCAAACATAAGCTACCATACTTTCAAAGCTCTATGGGAGCCTAGTCCCGCCTTACCCTTTATTCAGTTCTCACCCTGACTGACCCATGCCATCAGCCTTCATCACCCACTTACTACATTTTCAAACAAGCACCTGTGCTTTCCATCATAATTGGGAGGCATACCCCACATGTATCTGCAAAATGATCTCATTATGCTCCCTCTTAAAACTCCTTATTGCCTTCTTAAAACTCCCCATTGTCATACTGCTGAATAAAAAACTTGACAGTGGTTGGACTGCAGGCGTGCTGAAACCACAGCCTATCATGTGGGCTACTCTACATTGTAACCTTGCACTTCCCCATTGCTCTGTATCGATCTGTTGTCTTGAGCTTTACACATGGATTGTAAACTTTGGGGTGACAGGTACCTTTTCAATTTGTGTTTGTACAGCACTTAGCACAGAAGGGGCCTAGTCCATGATTAGGACTTCTAATGGCTACAGAAATACAAACAAATAACAACAGCAATATTAAATCTTTGCTTAAGTCCCATTGGCTTTTATGTGACTTCAGCAAGTACCTACTTGCTTTCCTGAATCAGGGCCTAAACATTATCATCTCTGTTGCTCTCCTCGCTGGGAGACATACTGATTACAAGTCTCAGGTCTGATCCTAATCTCTGTCATGCTGGGTTCCACCAATGAAACTACTGATATCAAGGGTTACTTCTCATTTACATCACGGTAACAGTGAACACTGCGGGGCAAGAGGGATAGGGGGCAAGGGTTGTATCTACTGTCCCAGTGGTAGGAGCAATAACTGTATTTGAGCGTCTCGCTTATTGCAATGTATTTTTCTTGAATAAGAAAGACGTTATCCAACAGGTTATTCATTTATCTCAACATCAATTAGCTCATTTATATGCAGGCTTGGTATCACTGCACAGTTTTACTTTGAATTATACTATTATATGAATGTTGAATCACCTATCCAGCTATTTAAATGGCACTCATTGCTATAGTATCTGGGTATTTGGTTGAAAGAGAAGTTAAAGAAAGTCTACTTTTTCTACACAAATTGAACTCACATCATTCAAAATTTCCTCTCAAGAGTGCTTTACGTTGGTCCAATTTTTTGAAGTTGTGAGAAGCACATATAGGCACAAAAAAGGGGAACTGAGTGAACAAATATTCTCACAATTTCTGCCTCCAAGCCTCTGTTTCCTGTCAACTACAATATTTCCCTTGCATTTGGGACCATATTTTGGGTCTTGAGAATGTAGTTGACACCTTCATGCGTTGCAGCTGAGTCAACTCACTTCCCTGCCATTCTGGAGTTAAGGGTCTGTCCATATTTATATTGTAATCTCAAATTTACTGCTATCCCATGTAAAGTTACCTACCCTAGCTGGAAAGCCAGAAAAACAGAGCTGTGTCCAGTACTTTCTTTTTTAAAATTAAATATGGTTGGAATCCATTTTTGACCATTTCTAAATCATCAGAAGCACTGCAGAGAAGACATTTTCTAGATTAGGACTCTTGCTTTGGAACTCTAGTAATTCAAAACCTAGCTCTTTTAAAAATGAAACTAGCTAAGCGAACAGGCAGTACCTCAGCCGCTTCTGAGAAAAGGAACCAAGAGGAACGACTTTTCATCGGTACATCTCACTGGGATTTTTAAAGACAGTTAGTGAACTTAGACATCTTATTGATACAACAGAGTCTTTAGAGTCTGCTGTATTCACAATAAGTTAGCTTTTTTGTAGCTGTCACATGAACCCCAGCCTCCCCTGTCACAGCTCCACTGACAAAAACAGAACCATGAACACTTTACACCATGTGACTTGGATAAAGTGCTTTTTACCATCTTCCAATGTACCAGGTATATCACCAGGCTATTCCTTCAGTGAACCAATGACAGTTAAAGATGCAATTCAGTACAGTCTTGGTCAACAGTGACAAGACATGGTCATTTCCAGAGCAACACCAACTTTGTCTTTCTTCAAGATCCTACATGACCAAGCTCGAGGCAAACCTACAATACGGGGAAGGCCTGTGGTCCACCTCAGAGAAAATATGTATGGGGCAAGGGAATGTTTCAGCCAGGAAACTGTCCTTGTCAGTGATTCTCTGAAAGGCCAATATGGGCGAAATTGGGCAGAAGAACTACAGTACATATTCTTGTCCCACCTCAGGGACTTAGCACACTGTCTTCACACTGGCCCAAAAGAGTTGCATGTGAATGCACAGTGTTGTCAACAAACACCAAGACCAATTAACAATTAATGGCAACATCATCCCATAAGCAAGCTGAGAGTCAGCCTAACTCACAACAAGGAAAACAATAAAAGCAAGGACCAAAATGTTTCCATTCAACTGAAAAGCAACACATAGTTGTCCAGGGGAACCCAACATTGCAGCACTGTAACAGTGAACAAGAAGGTGAAATAATATAGAAATAAATTAAACCAATGGGTTAACTTTGTTGTTGTTCCAGCCAAGAAAAATGTAGCCAAGTGAACAGCAGAGTGCAACTTAAAAAAAAAATCTAATTTGGTTGTCCAATTTTACAATCCAAGAAGAAATTGGAGTTCTGGAGCTTTTAAATGACTATATTTACAATATGATAGGAAGCTGTTGGCCCCCTTCATTATGCCTGGGTAGTGCAAGTTCATCCATTACCGGAAGCTCACACAAGAAGTATAGAAGGCACAATGCAGAGCCAAAATATCCAGAGAAATTCTGAAATTACTGTTGAGGAAGTTTAGGTCAGACTTTTACTGTGACTTTTGAGCTATGTCTACACGTGAAGCCTACATCAAAGTAGCCTGCTATTTCGATGAATAACGTCTACACGTCCTCCAGGGCTGGCAACGTCGATGTTGAACATCGACGCTGCGCAGCACCACATCGAAATAGGCACAGCGACGGAACGTCTACACGCCAAAGTAGCACACATCGAAATACGGATGCCAGGCACAGCTGCACACAGGGTCACAGGGCGGGCTAGCGCTTCCGGGGCAACAGCTAGCCGCTCCCTTAAAGGGCCCCTCCCAGACACACTCAGCCTGCACAGCACGCGGGCTGCAGAACCATAGGCACGCAGACCTCGGGCGATGCAGTCATGGACCCCCAGCAGCAGCAGCAGCAGCAGCAGCAGCAGCCGCCAGAGGTCCACCCAGCCACCCCTGCAGAAGCAGGGCTCGCCCTGCTCCATGCCATGCAGGAGGCAGCTGAGCACCTCCTTGCCACACAGGAGGAGCGGCCTGCAGGGGAGGAGGACTCAATCTCCAACCCTGCAGCACCCCGCCCCGCCTCCCCGCCTCACACCCCACTGGCTGTGGAGCTACCCCACCAGCACCGACTGGTGGGAGCGGCTGGTGCTTGGGGAGTGGGACGACGACCGCTGGCTCAGGAACTTTAGGATGAGCTGGCAGACATTTATGGAGCTGTGCCAGTGGCTCACCCCCGCACTCAGGCACGAGGACACTGCCATGTGGCATGCCCTCCCTGTGGAGAAACGGGTCGGCATTGCTGTCTGGAAGCTGGCCACTCCCGACAGCTACCGATCCATGGGACAGCAGTTTGGATCATCCTTAGCCACTGGGAGCTATTCAGCTTGTTGCTCATATCTAGTCTGAGACTCGCATTTGCACTCCCCCCACTCCATCACATGCTGCTGCTGCTGCGGGGTGTCCCATCCCCTCCTCCCGGGTGACCCTAGAGGTTCCGCTCCCCCCAGCTCCGGGGATGGGGCATGGCACTGTCATGCTGGGGGGGGGGGCGGGGCAGGGGCTGATGCACTCCTGTGAGGGACATGGCACTGCTGTCCTTGGGGCCATGGCCATCTGGGCATGTGGAGGGCCCTGGCCACATATCTATTACCCCCGCCCCTCAACCCCGGGGGTGTACACCAGGGGGGGTACATACCTGGAGGTCCACTCCCACGGTCGGGGGACACCCGGGGGGCAGACACCCGGCTGCTGCTCCTCGATGGCAGGAGGATGTGCAGGCCGGTGTCAGTGGAGGAGGAGTCCCCCTCCTCCTCCTCCTCCTCCTGCTCCGGTGCCCCAGGGTGGGCTTCAGGGGGGCCCCCGGGGTGCGGGGCTTACCTCCGGGGCGGACTCCGGCTCCGGGGCCTGCTGGGGCTCCTCAGCCGAGGTATCAAGAGTGGCTGGAGTGGAGGAGGTGTGCCGGGGGCCCAGGATGTCCCTGAGCTTCCTGTAAAAGGGGCAAGTGACGGGGGCGGTCCCAGATTGGCCAGCCGCATCCCGGGCCCAGGTGTAACCCTGCCGCAGCTCCTTCACTTTACTCCGGACATGGTCCGGAGTGCGGGCAGGGCGACCCTGGGCGGCCAGGCCCTCGGCCAGCTGAGCGAACGCATCCGCGTTCCGCCTCTTGCTCTCCATTACCTGGAGCACCTCCTCCTCGCTCCAGAGCCCCAGCAGGTCCCGAAGCTCGGCCTCTGTCCAGGAGGGGCCCCACTACCGCTTGCCGCCCTGGCTGCCAGCCTGCGAGCCCTGGCTGCCCTGGCTCCCCTTGGGGGGGTGGTCCCCTGGGGGCGCTGGGGGGGCTGCCGGGCGGCCATCGCAGCTGGGGTGGCTGTCTGTGCTGGCTGAGGAACGTGCAGGCTGGCCGCGTGTCTGGGCTGCCGCCTGCACGTTCTCTCAGCTTCCTGCACAGGAAGGGAGGGGGCGGGGACCTTTAAGGGGCCGCTCCACGCGGCCACCATTGAGCTCCGGGGCTGGAGAGAGCGTCTCTCAACCCCTCAGCTGATGGCCGCCATGGAGGACCCCACAATTTCGATGTTGCAGGACGCACAACAACTACATGGTTCCTACTTCGACGTTGAACGTCGAAGTAGGGCGCTATTCCCATCCCCTCATGCGGTTAGCAGCTTCGACGTCTCGCCGCCTCACGTTGATGTTAACATCGAAATAGCGCCCAACACGTGTAGCCGTGACGGGCGCTATTTCAAAGTTAGTGCCGCTACTTCGAAGTAGCGTGCACGTGTAGACACGGATTTGAAGGCATGTTTCCACTTGGCCTTTTTTTAGAATCAGTTTCATATATGGAGGATTATTACACTAAGATTTGAGACACTTAAGTTTAATTCCCTGCTCTGCCATATATTTCCGTTATAACTTTAGACAAGTCACTTTGGAATCCCTGAGCCTCTATTCCCTATAGTATTCCATAGTTCCTCCTGGTTGGAGGAGCCTTTATACCACTTCCTGGTTGCACTGTGGAAACATCAGTGGTACCACGCTCCACAGCTTTGTGTTCTCGTTCCCAGATCCTTACACCTACCTGTAAAATGACCCTATCTCATAGGCATGGGGCGTATGGGGTTTACAGGGAGGGGTAGTACCTCTGTTGGAGGGACTTGTCGTACCCCTTCTGGGGTAGTCCGTCCACTTTGGTCCCCGCCTGTCACTCAGCTCTCACTTCTGGCTCCAAGTAGCCCAGGCGACAGCTTCGACAGGCCAGCCGAACCAGGTGAGTGTAACCGATGGGGCTCAAACCCCCAGTGAATTTTTGGATGTGCCTACCCAGCATGCGAAGTCAGTTCCGGCAGACTGGGTGGAAGAGATCATTTAGATCCAATGGCCAAGAAAGCGGTTCTGCAACGCTTTGTGGAAAGTGAAGAGCTTGACAAGGCACAAAAGACATCAAGGCCATCCACTGAAACCAAAGAAGTTACCAGTCGTGACGATTCTATGTACCACTGGTGCCTGGCTTCCAAGGTCAAGAGAGTGGGGTTGCTCCCATGCAACGGCTCTACCACTTAAAAAGCTTTCACACACAGGTCCTGTGCAAATCATCATATCATCACATCACCCAAGTCCTGCGGCGATGGGGGAGGGGCGAAGCGACAGGTGCAGGTTACCACTGGGAGTCGTAGTCCCAATCCCACACATAGGCGGCCTGTGGACAAGTGGTCATCCAGCTCTCTACCTGGGGCAGCAGAGTTGCCTGGCAGCATCCCAGGCATCTCAGCAGTCCTCTTTAGGACAGCACTGCTCACCTTAGTAAGGGAGGGGCCTAGAAAAGGTGGCCTAAAAATTGTCTGCCCTACAACAATAACTGGCCAGCAAGCCTTGGTTGGCAGTTCAACCCTACTTGCGGTCAAAACCAAAAGAAAAATTTGAGGAAACTTACCATTGGCGTATGGAATGTTCGTACTCTCATGGATTGAGAAGCTGCTGCAAGACCTGAGAGAAGGTCAGCTCTCGTTGCTCGTGAACTAGCCCACTATAACATCGATGTAGCAGCAGTAAGTGAAACAAGATTGGCTGGGGAAGGTTTCTCGAGTGAACCAGGAAGTGGTTATACCTTCTTCTGGAAGGGTAAGACTGAGACAGAGGATAAAATACATAGAGTCGGTCTGGCAATAAAAACCTCATTGATACGTCAACTCCCAGACCTTCCAGTGGGTATCAATGAAAGATTGCTGAAACTATGCTTCCCACTAAATGCCAAACGTCATGCCAGCATCATCAGTGCATATGCACCCACTCTAACATGCCCTGACAACTCACAGGAACAACTCTATGAAGATCTCGACAGAATGATCAAGGCCACACCTGCAACAGACAAACTACTCCTACTTGGAGATTTCAATGCCCGAGTCAGGGCTGACAACAAGAACTGGAAAGGAGTAACTGGGCCACATGGTGTAGGCAAAATGAACAACAATGGACCACTCCTTTTGAGCCTTTGTTCTGAAGACGACCTGACTATTACCAACACTCTGTTCCGACAAGTGGATAAATACAAAATGACATGGATGCACCCTCGGTCTAAACAGTGGCATCTGATAGATTATGCCATTGTCAGAAGGTGAGACATCCGAGACGTACGGATCACCAGAGTAATGAGAGGTGCAGAGTGCTGGACAGATCACAGATTAGTCAGGATGTCTCTTCAACTTTACATCACTCCATCTTGGCACAAATGCCTTAAGCATGTGTGCCCTGCTTTTAACATAGCCAAACTGAAGGATGCCCAATGTTTCAACAATTTTCAGAAGAGTCTCAATGACAAATTAACATCCCACAGTCAACTGATCGGTACTGTAACCAAAAAGTGGGATCAGTTCAAGCAGAAAGTGACTGACACAGCAATAACATCGCTTGGACCAAAGAAAAGAATACATTAGGATTGGTTCAATGAGAACCAAGAAGAAATGTGTTCAGCAGTGGAAGTAAAGAGAAAAGCCTTTACTGAATGGCAGAATGACCCCTCCTCAGCCTCCAAACGGGACCATTTCAAGCACCTTCAGAGTAAAACACAGAAAGTCCTCCGTCAGATACAAGACAGCTGGTGGGAGAGCAAAGCCAAAGAAATTGAGCACTATGCTGAGACCCACAACCCAAAGATGTTCTTTACTGCTATTAAGACTGTCTATGGACCTTCTAAACCAAGGACTACCCCATCGCTCTCATCAGAAAACACAACGCTGGTCAAAGACAAAGAGGGCATCAACGAAAGATGGCGAGAACACTTTAGCAACCTCCTTAACAGGCCATCAACTGTGAACAATAACGTCCTCAATGAAATTCCACAACAACCTGTCCTGACAGATCTTGACTTTCTGCCCACTATAGATGAGATTAAGAAAGCTGTTAGCCAGATGAGTTCAGGAAAAGCTCCTGGAAAAGATGGGATACCAGCAGAGATATATAAAGCAGCAAGTCCAGCAGCACTAACAGAATTCCATAGCGTGATCACCAGGATCTGGGAGGATGAAAACATACACAGGACCTCCGCGATGCTATTATTGTCTCCCTTTTCAAGAATAAAGGCAGCAAAGCAGAATGTGGAAACTACAGAGGCATATCCCTCCTCTCCATTGGAGGGAAGATCATCGCCTGCATCATCTTGAACCACCTAATAGCCAGCATTTCCGAGGCAAATCTACCTGAAAGTCAATGTGGTTTTTGACCTGGCCGAAGCACAGCCAATATGGGGTTTGCAGTCAGACAAATTCAAGAGAAGTGCATTGAACAGAACATGCACCTGTATGCTGTCTTCATAGAGGGGCTGACAAAGCCATTTGATACTGTCAACAGGGAAGCCCTTTGGAGCATTCTAATATGACTTGCCTGCCCAAGAAAATTTGTCCAGATTAGACGCCTTTTCCATGACGACATGACAGGTGAAGTACTGTCTGATGGAGCCACATCAGGCCCCTTCAACATCACCTTCAACATCACCAGTGGTGTGAAACAAGGATGTGTTCTCGCTCTTGTCTTATTTAACCTGTTCTTTCCATGCGTCCTTAACCATGCAATGAAAGATTAGCATGCGGGCAGCAGTGGCACTTCGAAATTGACGTGGCTTGCCGCCGCGCATCTCGTCCAGACAGGGCTCCTTTTCGAAAGTACCCCGCCTACTTCGAAGTCCCCTTATTCCCATGAGCTGATGGGAATAAGGGGACTTTGAAGTATGCGGGGTCCTTTCGAAAAGGAGACCCGTCTGGATGAGACACGCAGCGGCAAGCCGCGTCAATTTCGAAGTGCCGCGGCCGTCTGCATGCTAATGAAGTGCTGAATATCCATTTCAGCGCTTCATTAGTAAACTTCGAAATGGCCATTTGTGTGGCCATTTCGAAGTTTGGGGCACGTGTAGACACAGCCCATGAGACCAGTAACAGATGAGCTGCACAGATCTGTCATCATTGGATCAATGGACTACCATTATTATCTCAAAGGAATGGTGTTGAGACTATATATGTAAAATCTTGCAAGGTAGCCACATAAGTATCCAAAATACATAGCTCTAAATTAAACCTTTTATCACAATGGACTCTAACCTGGCCTTGAAGAAGGATGGACTATTAGCTATGTTCTACCTCTTAGGTTTGGGATCATATTTTTGAGACTGCCAGCCCCATGAATGCTTTGGAGGATTATACTTGGCTGCTATCACCACAAAGTGGCTAACACATGCTTGCTTTGCCACATCAAACTCCTCTTCTGAGCAAAAGGTCTAACAGAAAAATACTTCATTGCCCAAACTTGGTAGAACTAGACATCAAGGCTACATCTACCGTATAGCAATCTTTCAAAAGAGTTTCTTCTAGATCGCTTTTGAAAGAGTGTATCCACACACAAAAAAGGGGATCAAAAGAATGATCTGCTCTTTTGAAAGAGAGCTTCCATGCAGCCCCTGCTCTTTCAAAAGAACAGGACAGGGATAAAAAAAATCAGGCACCATGAGGACTGCTCTTTCGGAAAAAAAAGGACCTGCAGACTGTCTACATAAATTTTCTTTTAAAAGTAGCTTTCAAAAGAAGGTGCTCTTCCTGAAATGGGACTGGAAGAGCACTTTCAAAAGGAGCTCCTTGTTCTTTCAATTTCATTTTGAAGGAACATTTTTTGTGCGTAGATGTTTGGCTAGATATTTCGAAAGAATCCCTTTTTTCAAAAAATATTTTGAAAGAACTTGCTAGTATAGACATGGCCCCAAATGTCTTCTTTTAAGATGCTCATTTTTCTTTCCTGCAGAAGCTATGTTTGCAAACCTTTACAGCTGCCATTGTAAATTAATTGTTTCAATTACCCTCCGCAGCACCTTGTCACACAGTTACTCCAATCAGCCCCTTTTCACATATATTAACTTCTCTCAAACAAAGAGCTGCAGAGCCAACCAACTTAAGATTCAAAGATCTCCACAGCAAAAGCCATTACAATGCATGTGTTACCATAGGAGCCAAATCATAAAATAGAACCTCCTGTCCTGAAGTTCAATGAACATGGACAAATGTTGGGACATGTTGCCATACACTGAGCCAATGTACCCCACAGAAGACCTTCACCATAAGTCCTCTATGCAGGAATTGCCACTCTAGCATAAGTCAGTGGTTCAGCTCAGCCAGCATCTTGTTTGACTGTGGCCTGCTGTGGATGTTTCGAAGCTACCTTTGTGGAGCTAACTGTGAGATACCAGGCTAAAGTCAAGAGTGCAACAATAGTAATAAGGTAGCCATCTTTTTCTGACCCCCAGTCGGTGATCAGCTGATGCCACACAGCATGAAGCTTGAGATGAAGAGGAACACTGCAGTAGACCCCTGAGATATGTGCACGTGCATTGCCATGTATCTGGATTAACATGATTCTGAGTGGGGAAACTGACCAGTGCTGCTGCGCTGGTCAATTTCCAGGCTCCTATCAGGGGCAGAAGCTGACTCAGTATCCGCCTTTGACAGGAAAGGTTTACCCGCTCCTGTCAGGGGAGGCAGCCAGGATGCTGCCACTGATAGGAACAGCTGTTGCCCTGATGGGAGCAGAGAAATCGCTCTTGCCTGGTGGGGGCAGCCTGACTCTCGCTGCCGCTGACAGGAGCGGTTTCCCCACTCCTGTCAATGGCGGCCGCTGCTCCTGTCAGTGGCGGTAGCCAGGAGTCAGGTTCTCAGCTGCCACCGCTGACAGGTGCGGGGAAACTGACCAGGACAGTAGCCCTAGCCAGTTTCCTGGCTTCAGAAAGTGGAGGCGAGCCAGGAACCAGGCTCCCCACTCTCCTCAGCTTGCAGAGCTGGGAAATTGAACAGGGCCTGGTTCCCAGCTCCCCTCCACTTGCCAGAGCCAGGAAACTGACCAGGGCTGCTGCAATGATCAGTTTCCTGGAACCCTGAGTTGTGCAAAATTTGACTTACGCAGAATTGTGAAAGAACACAACCCCCATGTAAGACAAGGGTCTACTGTATTCTTCTGCTTCATAAGGTGCTCAGCATATTCATTCATATTGGTTTTTGAGATCCTTGGATGGAATGTGCTATAGACACGCAAAACATTATAATAAAATTGTCTCGGAATTTACATTACACAACCAGAAATATTCTTCCCTAGTCATATAAATGCCTCAGCCCTTCTTAAAAGTATAGCACTACATGCTAATTTACTAAGTGCACTAACTATATCCTATCACTTTTCAAGTTAATCACAATTGCCTTACAGGAGATTAACACAGTGAGAACTTTCACAGCTGACTTGCCTTTAAAAAAAACTCCCAGAGTTAAAACTTGTATAAATAATGTAAGTGGCAAGGAATATAATTATTAAATGTTGTCATTTTGGAAGAAAATTAATTAGCAAGAGCTGTAGCTGTCTTGTGTCTGTTTAAGCAGCGTGCATCTCAATTAAAATTTAATTGCTACAGACTCAGTCACAGCAGGGTAAAACTGATGGAAATAAAAAAGCAGCCTGTGCTTGTATTGCTGCCTGAGAGAAGAAATGCTCTAGAAATGGAGGGGGTTGAGAGGGAAAAGACCAGAATAAAGGAAGCATGCTGCTCTTCAGTCAAATAACTCGTCAGTTGCAAAGGGAGTTGTTTCATTCACAAAACATCTGAGTGATATTGGCCTGCTTAAACCATCCAAAATGCAAAGGGAAGTACAATAAAGTGCTTTCCACAGGGCAGATCACAGATGTACCTTGTCATCTACTCAATGCAGCACTTGGGTGGTGGTAGGGTGGTAATGATGTAACTCTGTCCTTTGGTTGCAAGTTTTTTCTCTTGAGTTTCTGTCAACTCGAGGAAACACCTAACACTGAATGGGTGCAGCCATGGCCTTCTTTCAAAGACAAGATGGAAACTCTTTTCCAAAGAATGCCTGACTTCCTTCCAGAGTCCCACATTACTAAAGAAATGGATTTTCAAAGGCACAAATTAAAGCTGGGTACAGTGTCTTAGTCCTGTCCATCCCCCTTCACCCACTAGAGCTGTGGCCAGGAGTGGGACTGTGGCTCTGGGTAAGTGGATGGGAAATGCAGACTGGGCTAAGGAGGGCAAGGCTGGGACCCTATGGGACCCTATTTGCCATGGAAGCAAAGCTCCTGGTGCAGGGACAGAGGTACAGGGCTGGTAGCAGCCAAGGCCAATATGCAGAGTTGGGAACAGAGCCCCAAGCAGGGGTCAGGTTGATGCCAGAGGGCCAAGTATGGGCCTGGAGCCTCACATGAAGGTCGTGCTGCTGGAACTGTAGGTGCCTGGCCATCAAGAAGCAGCACTAGGACCCTGGTCATGGAATGGCATGTGGGACCACACAAAAACTGAGGACACACACACACACACACACACACATATCTAGTTCCTGCAGCTATGGTTGGACACCCATCTTCAACTCTCTCACCAACAGAAACTGGTCCAATAAGAGATATTGCCTCACCCACCTCGTCTCTCTCCTACCAACTGACTTTCCAATGGAACCAGATCCCTCACCGTCTTTGAAAATTTCCCCCAATAGTCTGCAATAGATTGAAATGTGATAAATAATCATGGCCAGCATCAGTAGCCAGTGATTCTGGATGTCCATCCTGAGCCATCCTAGAGGAACATTTCAGGAAGTGTTGAGCACCCATCACCCGCCATTTCAGTTGTCTCAAGTTTGATACCCAATAATTACAGTTATCATACTTGAACTTTCTAAAAAACGAACACCCCTGAGATGGAGCATATCTGTATCCATATCTAACAACTTCTGTTGTATTATACTATACTATATATAGTACATCAGTACAACAGGAGTTGGTACATCCTGATACTGATACACACCCTCTTAAAGGTGTCCTCTTTTTTGAAAGTTCAAATATGGTAATCCTTCTATAATTTAGGCATGTAAAATCACTGTTTTGAAAATCGTGGCCTACATCTTTGATTAGGATTGTTTTCCAACTCTTATTCACCCACCACTCACATGTCAAGATTCAAATTAATTACTGTATACTTACTGGAACAAATAGTAAATGTCAAAAGCACACAAAACAAAATGATGCTTTGCTGTAGGTGAGTGAATCTTGCAGGGAAAACACAAAATCCTGAATTCAGATCACAGCAATTAAATAAGGGAGAAACTAGAAATCAAATGCATTGTTCTGAAGTGAGAATAGCGGAAGTGGGAATAGAAATTACAAAAGGGGCTCAGAAAAATGGCTGTATTGGACTCCATAGTTATTCTAGGAATGATTTTCAAACAAACTTTTTTTCAGTTTACAAATCAAACCATTTTTCCAAAAATTGGTGAACCAACATTCTAAATCAACCTGGGATCTGAAAAGTAAGCTGTGTGATTTCAGACTCCGGTACATCACAAATAATTAAAATGTGAACATACAATACCTAATAATTTTGTTGATGATGCAAACGGCAGAATAAAATCCAACTTGTTCTTCCGTAGCTATGCAGGTTCTGCACAGCTTCAGCAAAAAACAAAACAAAACAACAATAACAACAAAAACTCATTTTTCGTCCAGTAAAATAAAAAATACCCAGGTGGATGGGTGTGTCTGTTATTAACACGGACATAATGGAATAATAATAGTAGTAAAACCTACTTATTATATGCCACTAACAGGTATTTCATATGTGAGCTTCAATATAGGAAAAGTGATGTTTTCATAATAGTTACCTACATAAGGGATTTGAGTTTAGGGTTAGACACAGACAAAGCTGATTTCTGATCACCATGCACATTTTAGAAATTAGGAAAAAAACAAACCAAAAAACCACACACATGAAGTTTTGTAGTTCTAATTTCCCCATATGACAGACTGTTGCTCTAGAGCTTGGATCCTGAAAGGCATCTCGTCCTGGATGAAGTGAATGGGTATTGAAGCTGGTATCTGTAAGTGAATGGATATTAGGATCAGGCCCCAAACTGGTCTGCCAGCTAAGACCTTTGTGCCAGCTGTTGAAATGTGTAATGCCACCAAGTTCATACATAAATGGAACCTGCAATCGGTAATGGCTACACCAATAGCAACTGCTACCCACAACGAAAGAGACCACTTGATCTTCCACTATGGCTCCTTGCTCACCACTTAGTAAATATCAGCTCCAAATGAAACATGACAGAACCTGCGTCAAAGGTGCAGCCAATGACAAACAAGCTGAAACATGAGTTACAAATATATTACATTTTACTTCTACATTAAAGGAACTACTTAAAAAACCTCTCCTAAAACTAATCTACAAATATGTATTTCAAATTACATGCATACAATTGATATACAATTCACATTTATTTTGGTTCCATGAAGATCCTCATGATGCACACAAGGTGAATAAGAAAGTTTCATTTGTCAATGCTATTCTCACTTTTCTGACCATCTCTACCTTTTAATATGCAATTATTTCAATTTTTAATCTATATTTTTTTAGTTACTGATCCTTGAAGTTTTCTTTTTTTGTTTTTTGTTTTTTTCTGTAAAATGTTTTCCAGTTCACCTTAAAGCAAAATGCACATAAACTTCTGGTTCTGGATCAAATTGCTGAGCATATCTTTCGTCACATTGCATTATTTGGTCTTCATTTAGCTGTCATGAAAGCATTTCCTTTCGTCTACAGATTAATTACAGCATGTTGAGATTTTAGAACAAATACCCTTGCACATTTGAGTCTCTGTAAAGACAGAGTGATTCATGCAAGATCTATGCCTCGGTAAGGAAAAATAAAGCTGAGGCAGAACATGCGTGCTGTGAATGGATCAAATATCAAAAGATCTGAAACCTCCAACATACAACAGTTTCCCAATATAAATAGGTTTCTGCACGACTTGCGCAAAACCCAAAGCTAAACATGAACCTCCACTTCAGTTCAGCACTAAGCTGGTTTATCTTGGCAATTCACTGATCTAGGAATGAAGATGACAAGGCAGGAAGCATCACTCAGTAATGAATTATATGCGATACAAAGCAATTATAAATGTGTTTTTAGAGATTACACATGCAATCACTTCACCCTGGACTCTCTAAGTTTGCTGTGGGTAACCCTGGCTTAGGGATTCTGGGGGCCTGTGCAGAAGCAAGTCCGTATGTTTTCAAAGCAGCAAAATACATCATTTAATCCTGTGGCCACTGTATCTGATGATTGTGGCAGTACATTTGGTCTGGATGGTCAAATTCAAAAGGCTAGATACTCCACTATGCCAGAGCTGGTCACAAGCTTAGCCCTGGTGCAAACTTAGCTACAGCAGAAACAGTTTCAACTTACACCACTCCTTTCAGACGCAGCAGGGAAGGGCAGAAGATGTACTGAAAGCTAGGGTGGCATGGAGAACAGTAGCATCCCTTTTACTTTCATAGCGAATTCAGTAAATTCACCACCGCTTTTACAAACTGATGAATATGAAGGCTCCCAAAACTTTATGATGACCTCACCTCACAGGGCTGTCTAGATGACAAAGCAAGAGGGCAGGAGCTTTACTAGTGGATGGAATATGAGACTGAGAGCCTCTCTCAACTTCTAATTCCATTTCAGACACTGACTCGCCTCTTGTAATTTTAGGGAAGTCATTTATCCCTCTCTGAGCCCAGGTCTACAATGGGCATTAAAGTTGATTGTAGATATGCAATTCGAGCTATGGCAATTGAATAACTAGAATCGACTTATCTGCAATCAACTTACCTAGCCATCCTCACAAAAGGAGTTTGATGGGAGAAACTCTCCAGTCGACCTCCCTCATTCCTTGCAATAATGAGGAGTATAGGGGTCGACCACCAACCCCAGATAATTCAATTTCTCAGCCCCTACCAGGCATGCAAAATCAAACCCTGGAAGATCGACCCCAATAATGGAGACACACCCTAAGTCTCAATTTTCTTATGTGTAAAATAGGGCTAACTCTTACCTACCACCCAAGGCTGTTGTGCACATTAAGCTACACAGAAAATCTTTTTGAAGATGAAAATCTCTTTGAAGATGAAAAGGTGGCAGCAGACTATAAAACCTAACAAACTGTCAGGGTGCAAAATGTCTCACGTACCAACCTCTTCATTTAGGGCTATACATGGACAGTTTCAGGAGCCTGTTAAAAGCGTGCATAAGTCTGCAACTTTACCTTTTGGTACTAAAGACTGGGCAACCAATCAAAGCTACCCTCATGCTTGTCAGAAAAAACATTGGATCTCAAGCAGGTGGAACTCATGAGGTTGATCTCAGAACCATTTTTCTACTTTATATTGTAGTTTCCTTCACCATTATTGCTTCACTGGCTATAGGATGATTCTTACCCTTTGAAAATAGTCTTAGGAGGTAGCAACTTGAAGGCAAAATGTCTCCTCTAAACTTGGCACTGTGTATTATTTTCTTAACATGAGGCCTTGGACTTGGTGTATCTTTTATCCGAATTTTGTCTGGACAACTGTGTCAAACTAGCTGTTTAAGAAACACCCTAAAAGGCTCTGCATGGCTATGTACATAATTGATCTGTCATAGGTAGCCCAGGGACATCAGTTATCATGAACTCTTAGGCTGTGGCTACATTACATTTCCCTAAATTGCTTGTTTATTTTCCGAAAACAGTACCTCCAGAACAGCGAGTGGTTGTTATGCAAATGAGGTGCATAATATGTGAATTAGTACCTCATTTGCATTTCTGATCAGACAGATTTGCATTCCCCTTCCAAGAGGGGAATGTAGAGTAGCCACAGCCTTAGAGTGTGTCTCTCCAACAAGGTTATTTTGGAATAATGTCCAGTATCCCAAAATAACTTGGCAAGCCTCTAGACAACACAACAGCTGTTTCTAAATAATTTTGAAACACCAGATGGCTTATTTCCAATTTTGTAAACCTCATTCTACAAGGAATAGTGCCTATTCTGAAATAGATATTTCAGAATATGGATCGTGTAGACAGGGAATAGAGGCTATTTAGAAATAAACTATTCTGGAATAGCTTATTCCAAAAAAAAGTCTGCTGTGTAGACATAGTAGTTTGGATTAGCATCCCTGGAATCCGAAATAAGCTCTATTGTATGGCTACATCTATACAACAGAGATCTTTCAAAAGAAGATCTGGAAGATCTTCTTTCAAAAGAGTGCATCCACACACAAAAAAGCAGATCAAAAGTGGGATCTGCTCTTTCAAAAGAGAGAATCCACACAGCCCCCCACTCTTTTGAAAGAATGGGCCAAGGATCAAAAAATCAGGCCCCAGGAGGACTGCTCTTTCGAAAAAAAAGGCCTGTGGAGCGTCTACACAAACTTTCTTTCTAAAGAAGCTTTTGAAAGGGGATGCTCTTCCTGAAACAGGAAAGGAAGAGCAATTTCGAAAGGAGCACTGCATTCTTTCGATTTACTTTCGAAAGAACACTTTTTGCATGTAGATGCTCTGTGGGGTCTTTCGAAAGAGCCTTCTTCTTTCGAAAAAAACTTTGGAAAGAACTTGCTTGTGTAGATGCAGCCCATGAGGCACACTATTTCGGAATAAGTTTTGCTTATTTTGGGGCTTCCCTGTAGTGCAGATGCATTATTCCGGAATAGCTTATTTTGGAATGATAACTCTGGAATAAGCTATACTGGAATAACCCTGTAGTGTAGACGTACCCTTACTGTTTGCACACATATGGTTAATAAATTGTACTCATAATAATGAGTATTTTCCTACTTGATTCATATTATTATTATTATTATTACTATTATTATTGCTTCTACCAACCCTAGTTAATTTCTCACTTTATCCTAGCACAGTAAATTGCGAATTGGAAGATTTACCAAAGAGGGTGGGGGGGGAGTGTTAAGAATTCCAAATTTTCAGCTCTCTTTCATAACTAAGGACTCTGAGACGATAAGAGAGTATGAAAAAGAGTCCTGCTTGTCCAGTTGGTTTTTGTGGTATTTGGAAAATCTGTTAGAGCATAAGGAACAGAGCTTAAAAAGCAGGATATTGGAAGCTACATGTCTCCACGATAGCAATATACAGCAATGAAACCCTTGTAAACTAAGAGCACAAACTCCTTCAAAGTCTATGGGCGTGCATTTAAATATTTTAAAACTCAAAATTCAATCCCAGTACAGATCATCATGACATCCAAAAACAATGAAAAGAGGCAGTATATTTAAGTTCATTAAATTGTATATGGAAGGAAGCACAGCCCTGCAGGGAAACCATTACTCTCATATTGTTGCATTCCTGTAAAAAATAATACCTAGACTCCCCAATGTGAGAGGAGAGGTCAAACAATTACAGTTTTGTTAATTTCATATCCAGTTGGGAAATTAAATAATGTAATCATCAAAGATTTACACCTCATTTTCAGGAAAGTGGCAATTTAAATTAATTTTTAATGTTATAAAAAGAATTGATGCAACATAGGAGGGAGATTTCACCCAGTGGGCTTTTTTCTTTCTTTTTAAACAGTCTTGTTAATTCGTTTAAAAAGAGAGAGATTTTAATGAACTTTTGCAGAGCTACAATTTGTTCCCCTTTGCGTGCCACAAAACCCAAAATTCTGTATCTCATGAACCCTTTTTGTTCTTGTATTTGTCGTCTTTATACAACCTTCATCAGCCCACAACTCCCCAGGGTTGGGACTTTTATTCTCTAGCATGAAACCTAGCCTCTTCAACACACATTACCACGGTTAGTGCTTGACACTGGAATTCTCAGCCTGGATGAAGCTAGTGGTCCACCAAGTTTAGAACTCTGGCTAGGCAATGACCCAGCTCCCATTGAAAACAATGGGAAATGTTCTTTTGACTTCAGTAGGGAGTTGGATCAGGCCCACAGATCTCTGAGGCTATTTCAGAGGAAGGTACAAAAAGTCTCATGATGGACAACTGTGGAATAACTTGCTCTTATGGGAAATGTCTTCCTAACCTCCATGAAACAAAAAAGCAGTCCTGTAGCACCTTAAAGACTATCACTGTAATTTATTAGTTAGTCTTTAAGGTGCTACAGGACTGTTCTTTTGTTTTGTGAAGATACAGACTAACACAACTACCTCTCCAAAACTATTAACTTCCATGAGTTAGTGGACAACTTATGGCCTGAAACATAAAGGTGTTTCTCTGTCTTTAACAAATATGAAAAAGCAGCCTTGTAGCACTTTAAAGACTAACAAAATAATTTATTAGATGATGAGCTTTCATGGGACAGACCCTCTTCTTCAGATCTGGAAATAGTGCTCAAACATATGATTATTCAACCTAGTAGCACTGTGGCTGTTCTAATGATCTATACAAAGGTCAAATCCCTCTGCATCCCTTAATTTAAAAAAGAAAATCACATCCCGTTTTAGGGACACATCGTGCCAGTAATGAAGACACTTCCTCTCCAGATCCAGCTTTCAGTGCTCTCAAGATTGCTCTTCCCATTGCCCTAGTGCCATAATAGCTCTTCCTTCTAATTGATGTTCTTCTTCCCCTCACTTTATATGGGTTCCACCTGGGAGCCTGTGGACTTAGAAACTTTTCCCTATTTTTCAAGGTCTAGCTATCGGTAGGGGCTTCTCCAGTCTTGGCCCCCAGAATTTCACATTGTATATCAGCATGATGGATTAATGGATGTCAAGCTTATTCTTCTGCCGTCCTAAACTCACAACCCTACTGCTTTTGAAGAAGGAATGGAGGTGTCACTCAAAGTTCTAGACCACTTGCACCAGCTGAATGTGTCTTTTTAGGTGGTGCTTTTAGAAGGCTGGAACCTGCTTAGGGTTGGGTGCTTTGCAATAGTTTCACAATAGGTCATTGCAGCAAAACCATGAGTTCTGCACAGCTGTGCGGTAAACAGCCACTGTTATGGTTTCCTTGAAATTCTACATTGAATTCCACAGTCATCAACAAACGCAGGCTGAGTTTCAAATTTAAAAAAAGTTACAAAAGGGTTCTGCCAACCCCACACCTCAAAAAACAGGAGCCAGGTCCCCTAACAGGAATCAGACCCCCAAAATCACGAGTTTGGCTTAAAATCATGAGCTACTATAAAAATCCATTTTGGATATCTGCCTTCCGGTACAGGAGGCTTTAGACACACGGGCCACTTTTCAAGCTTTTCTCTGCAACCACAAGGCTAGAAATTTAATTTTTTTCCAGTAACTGCTCAAGTTCACATAAAATAACAGGATCTGGGAAATGAAATCTCAGTATGAAAGTCAGGATAAAAGTGTGAGAACTGGCCATACTGCATGGACAGAAAACCCCAACCCCCTCTTGGACAAAATAAGCCGAGACTAAATTCCTCATTCTCAACAACCCTTAACTCTGGAAAGATTCAAGATCTGAATATGAATCTGAATTTTTACGAATAAATCTATCTGTATAACAAGCCAAACATTATCCATAATCTGGGTAGGAAATTTGTAGTTTTTGCTGACCATTATTTCTGGGTTTTACCCATCACTACACTTAGAGGCTGGCGAAGTTCATTAATTTCACAGATTACAATGTACACCTCACTCCAATCCCCACACAGTAAATTCCAGAATATATTTTCACATGTGAACAGTTCAGTTCGACTACAGAACAAAACTATTGTCGATTGCTTTCTATATACATTAAGCTAGTTTCCTGCCTCAAATGTACAGCTATAGTTTGCATAGTAATCTGAGCTGGGAGGCAAGTGTCCTTGATCTATATCAGGGGTTGGCAACCCTTGAAATGCGTGCCACTCTTGGCATGCAAGCCAATTTTAAATGGCACATGGTGGGAGCCCAGCCATGCCCCTCCTCCCCCCAAGCAGCACAGGAAAGGGCCAGAAGACAGGACTGGGCGTGAAGCCCTACCGCAGCGGTCCCTGCCACATAGGCCACTGCCATGGGGCTGGGGCCCCCTGGAACCCTGCAGAACCTGTTGCAGGTTGGTTTCTCTCCCCTGTGGGCTGGGGGGTGGGTGTGTGGGTTCTGGACAGGAGGGCAGGTGCAGGAGTGGGCTGGGGGTGGGTGTTTGGGGTCTGGGTGGGAGGGAGGGTGCAGGAATGGGCTGAGGCTTGGGGATAGGGTGGGAGGTAAGGTGCAGCAGTAGGTGGGGGGTTCAGGAGTCGGCTGGAGGTGAGAAGTCTGAGTGGAAGGGAGGGTAAAGGAACAGACTGAGGGTGGTAGTCTGAGCAGAAGGGTAGGGTGGGAGGGTCTGGGCCTGAGGTGAAGGAACCGGGTGAAGTGGTCTAAGTAGGAGGAGGGAGCAGAAGCAGACTGCCCAGGGCCGGAGATTTAAAGACTGAAATGGTAAAGCACTGCATCTTAATGTATTTATTAATGAAGCTGTTGTAAGTAGGACTATTAGTGACTGTAAAAAGTATCACCAGCACATGGACCATACATAGAAGTCAAAAGGTCAAATTCTGGCCCTCCACCTTGGAAAAGTTGCTGACCCCTGGTCTACGCACTGACTTGATATGTGGCCTTAAGTGAAGCAGATTCTTGATACTTCAATTTCTTCACCTGTAAAATTGGGTTTTGAGGTTTACTCTGTCTTGTAACTCTGCGTGGCAAAAAGCATGAAACAGAGTTAATTCCATCTCTTTCTTGGCAAACCATTCCATGACTAACGAATCAGGGCGTTCAGAACACCTACCAATGGATTTGGAAAGTCAGAAGACAGCTGGCAGTCAAACATTTCAAGAAGAGTGATCTAAGAGGAGGAAACATACTACAGGTTCAAACTCCCTCATCCGGCACTCTCTCCTCCGATGACATCCCTCATCCAGCAAGAGAACGGATATTTCCTGGACCAGAGAGCAGCCTCCACAGCTGGCTGGGGTGTGGAGTCTGCTGGCAGCCCCACAGCCATGGGGACCCCAGCCAGGGTAATGTTAGCAGCACTCAGCTAGAAGCTGGCAGATCACTGAGCCCCACTGGCAGCCCCAGCTACAGGAACCCCAGCTGGAAAGTTGCAGGGAGGGGGGATCCCGGCAACCCCAGGTCTGGGAGCCAACCCACCCCCTGCCAGCAGCTCCACTTGTGGGAACGACAGTCAGGGGGCGGGAGGCCCCCAGCTGCCCCATGGCTGGAAGCCAAGTCCAGCCGGCAGCCCCAGCTGCAGGACACCTGCCAGATGAGGGGGCAGAGTGGGGACCCAGGCTATCTTGGCAGGGAGTCCTGTAGGAGTGGGCCCTTACCTCCAGGCAACCAGCCTGACCTCTGCTCATCCAGCAAATCCCCAACCAGGACCACTCCTGTCCCCAGGGTGCCAGATGAGGGAAGTACAATCTGTAGCTGTGGGTTCTTGAAAATTTCATGTTTTCAAATGAAATGTTATTGAACAGTGGTATTTCTTCACTCTAACATATGCAATCATTTATGACTGTCAATACAGCTTCAGGAAAATATGCAGCAGCCCCTTTTGAGTATGAAAGAAGAGTAAGTATCAAAAGAATAAAAATTCCATAGAGCTAAATTTGTAGAGTGTGGTTTCTAAAGGGCTACACATTGGAAAAAACTGGATAGAAAGAGCAATTTCCTCTGGATGGGAAAGGAGTAGATGTATTTTTACACAGACATACACATATATCATTTTGTTTGCAGGTGAACTGAAAGGGAAGGAGAGATATTCCCTCCGGACAGTAGAAGGGATGTGAGTGTGGAGTCATTAACTCATCCACGTGCCACTCCATTTCCTGGATTTAGTGACTGGTCTTTGTTGGAGCTGAAGAGCTGCAGCTGGGATGCAGGATACAAGTTCACAAGGGGTTATTCAGCTCCAGACAGTCTTAATAACAGCACAAATAAGTCAGCACAACCATTTTTTTTCCTTCCACCAAGCAATGAACTTCTGAACTCTTTCCATAGTAAGTAGAGAGCTGATGGTACAGTAGAACCTTGCTAATTTATACTTCACTGATCCAAATAAGCCATAATATTCTCTTTCTCTCTTTCTCACTCCCTCTCTCTCTCTCTCTCTCTCACACACACACACACACACACAGAGTTTTTTTTCCTACTTCTTAGCAAAGGCTTAATAGCATGCAGTGCTGATGTCTGCAATTACTTGACAGTTCTGTTTCCAAAATACACAACAGAACATTTACTACTATATAAGGAAATAACTAATAATTACAAACTACTTTACACTTGTCAAACACAGGAATAAAATAGATTAGGTGATGCAGTAGTCTGAGTTTTTGTTTCATTATGCACATGTGTGGACTTGCTAATTGACAAAACTACGTCATTTGTAACAGGTCTTTTACATTTTGGCGTGAATTAGTTAGGCCCTACTGGATAGCAGGAAAGGAAATTTTAAGTTCTAAAGGAAAAATAAACAGATGAGCTCAGGCACCTGTGGTACTTTGACAGTCTTCTGCGTTCCACTGAGGAAGAATGGCCAGCCACTTCAGTTGTTTTCTATGCTCCAGTAAAGGGCAGAAGAATGATTTGCTCCCCTACTATTGAATTCCTCCAGTGACTCTGCTAGGCCATTCACATCCATTCTAAACTGTAGGAAAAGTGCACACTGCTAATGATGAGTTAAAATCTGCCTTACCCTGACCCTCTGGAAGAGAAGAGAGAGCCTTCTACACCATCTCAAGGTGCTGCTACATATGGTCTGGTACAATGTGGCTTCCTTACAATGTGGTTGGAAGATACAAACGCAACAATATTGGTCCGAGTCATGCAGTTTCTAGATGCTTGCTACCCACACACACCAGGGCTACGTCTACACGTGAAGCCTACATCGAAGTAGCTTATTTCGATGTAGCAACATCGAAATAGGCTATTTCGATGAATAACGTCTACACGTCCTCCAGGGCTGGCAACGTCGATGTTCAACTTAGACGTTGTGCAGCACCACATCAAAATAGGTGCTGCGAGGGAACGTCTACACACCAAAGTAGCACACATCGAAATAAGGGTGCCAGGCACAGCTGCAGACAGGGTCACAGGGCGGACTCAACAGCAAGCCGCTCCCTTAAAGGGCCCCTCCCAGACACACTTGCACTAAACAACACAAGATCCACAGAGCCGACAACTGGTTGCAGACCCTGTGCATGCAGCATGGATCCCCAGCTGCAGCAGCAGCAGCCAGAAGCCTTGGGCTAAGGACTGCTGCCCACGGTGACCATAGAGCCCCGCAGAGGCTGGAGAGAGAGCATCTCTCAACCTCTCAGCTGATGGCCGCCATGGCGGATCCCGCTATTTCGAAGTTGCGGGATGCGCAATGACTACACGGTCCCTACTTTGACATTGAACGTCGAAGTAGGGCGCTATCCCCATCTCCTGATGAGGATAGCGACTTCGACGTCTCGCCGCCTAACGTCGAAGTTAACTTCGAAATAGCGCCCGACGCGTGTAGCCGTGACGGGCGCTATTTCGAAGTTAGTGCCTCTACTTCGAAGTAGCGTGCACGTGTAGACACGGCTCAGGACAGCTGCACTCTGGGCTGGACAGCTCACAAGATATCTGCTGAAGCATACTCCTTGTCATGATCACCAAAAACATCTGGAGGTTTTGCCCCAAACATACATATAAAACTGACAGCACCTCCACTTGGACTGTGAGCATCTTTCCCTTTCCAGTGTGGCACAACAAGTTCACAAGAGCCATAACTGAGCTCCATGTATGGTGTTATATATACACACACACAAACAAAACTACATTGGAGATCCACATTATCATTGAGAAGTCCCTTTAAGACTCTTCTCCTAGTCTTGGCCAAACATAAGAGCTTTCAGAGAGTGAAGAATCCTGTATGTTAACTGGCCAGAGAGTAGGTGGTGATTCAAAAAGCAGGGGAAATGTGCAATAAAGCAGAGTAGTTTATCCCAGCTGTTGAGGGGGATGTGAAGAAAAGCATGTAGAGCTAAGGTGTCAGAGATCCATTTTCTTCAGATGTTCAAAAGGAGAGATGAAATCCTCAGAGCCTGCCAAATCGCAACCCTGGTGGAATGTGCACTGTTGTTCTGGCAAACTCCAGCATATGAGAGAAAACAATTTTTTGCATCCTAAAGTTATCTTAAACCGGCTTCAGGCTTCATAGCTGCAAAACCTCAGCTAGAAAAATGCTACTCAAAATAAGACAGTTTGCAGACACAACTTGCTAAGGTATTTGCTCTGCTGCTTTGGGGCCTGGTTCTGCAATGCTTACTCATGCCAGGTGGCACTTACTCACATGAGTAGTCTCAGGCTAGGGCTAAATTGTAGCCATATCTCAAAATAACTTATTTCGAACTCAGCGCCATCCAAATGGCACTAAAGTTTCAAATAAGTACCTAATCACAGATCACAGAATGATAGGGCTGGAAGGGACCTCAGGAGGTCATCTAGTCCAGCCCCGCGCCCCCCTCCCCCCCACCCCCGCTTCAAGCAGGATCAACCCCTACTTAGTCATCCCAGCCAGGACCTTGTCCAGCTGGGACTTAAAAACCTCGAGGGATGAATAATCCACCACCTCTCTAGGCAACGCATTCCAATGCTTCACCGCCCTCCTGGGAAAGCAGTTTTTCCTAATATCTAACCTACACCTCTCCCTCTTCAACTTCAGACCATTACTTCTTGTTCTGCCATCTGACTCCACTGAGAACAGTTTTTCACCCTTCTCTAGAGCTCCCCTTCAGAAAGTTGAAGGCTGCTATTAAATCACCCCTAAGTCTTCTCTTCTGTAAACTAAACAAACCCAAATCCCTCAGCCTATCCTCACAGGTCTTGTGCTTCAGCCACAGTTTAACCGTAGCCTCAGTGAATATGCTATGCAACATGATGCTCTTAAATCATAGCAAATAGACCCTGGCTTAACACACACCAAATTTTAGATCCATGTTCAGTTTTTCTAATATTTTCTCCCAATTTACCTCTCAACCTCATTGATTCTAGGGTTTTCAAGATACAGGTCAGAATGAAGAAGTGAAAATAGGAAGGAAGCACAAGGGAAAACTAATTTGAGGAGTTTGGTTGGCTGTTTATTTCATTCCCCTTACATTTCTAAGGGTGTGTCTACACAGCAGCCTTATTTTGAAATAAGCTACTCTGGAAGAGCTATTCCGGAATATCTTATTTCAAAATAACACTGCTATCCACATAACGCATTTCAAAATAGCAGTTAGCTATTTCTAAATATAGTGTCGACACACCGAGAGCCCCTTTTGAAATAGAGCCATTGGACACACTATGGCTTATTTTGATAGAGGCTCTATTCACTCAGGCTATGTCTACACCAGCCCTTCTTATCGAAAGGGGCATGGTAATAAGTGAGGTCAGTAGATGCTAATGAGGTGTTCCATGAATATGCAGCACCTCATTAGCATAATGGCAGCCATGGCAATTAGAATGTGCCACTTTCGAATCGTGTGCCACCCATGTATACGGGGTCCTTTCAAAAGGACCCACCAGTCTTCAAAAGCCCTTTCTTCCTATTTGGTTTTAGGAATAAGGGGCTCTCGAAGACTGGTGGGTTCTTTCGAAAGGACCTTGTCTACCCAAGTGGCACACAATTCGAAAGCAGCACTTTTGAATTGCCTCGGCCGTCATTACGCTACCGAGGCACTGTGTATTCATGGCAGCGCCTCATTAACATCTTCCAACCTCGCTCATTATCATGCCCCTTTCGAAAAGAAGGGGCTATTGTAGACGTAGCCTGACTTAACAGCCCCTATTCCAACACAGTTATTTTGAAATAGGAACTTTGCTTGTGCAGCGTGGGTTACCAATTTCAAAATAAGCCAACTGCTATTTCAAAATATTTGCATTGTGTAGATGTTAGGAGAGTTATTTCGAAATAACTTTGCTGCGTAGACACACGCTAACAGAATTTTATGCTGGTGAAAGATGCTAACTGCAGGTTCATAGCTTTGAACTCTTCCGTGCACTGGTAGAACACTTAGAGTGCTGTCCCTCCCACGTTCCTGGAACCTGACATGGTGGCTCCACCTCTAAAAGATAAGTTGGTAGCTTGGATTCATGGCCACCCATTTTCCTGTTGTCTCCTGTAATAGTGACAACAGAAAAGCAATCAGTATTTAATGTAATATTGACACATGTAAGATGAATACTGGTCTACTACAGATTGGTTAGATTCAATTCACATAGTACCATAGAGAATGGTCTGTTGGTTTGAAGCTGGGGCAGGGAAAAAGACTATCTAAGCAGTATTCTCCAGTCTACCTTTGGACTGGCTCCGTGACCTCATTCTTCAGTTTCAATGTTCTGTGCCCCAGCTTCTTCCTCTGTGAAATGGGAATAATAATGCCTAGCCACTTTTCTTTTTAAATGCATTTGAGAGGTATAGGTGAAAAGTGCTGCTTAAGTATTACTCAGTCATGCAATCAACCATCAGATAGAAGCAACCTCAGTTATGACTGACCACTGGGCCAGCTACATCACCAGTCTCTCACCTTGCTTTTACTAAGGGAAGAGCAAAGCAAATTCACAATGCATCTATGCTATGTTTCTGAGAACCAGAGAGTTCTATATTCTGTTGCTGTGGAGAACAACTTGAAGGAACCCACTGAACATTCACCAAGCATGAGGACCAGAAAACACCAAGCATTTTATATTAATGGTTTTGGTTTTCCTGTGAAAACAATACATGAAAGTGATTAGGACCTTAGATGTTATCATGTGCATAACAGCGTATCTCACCTGACTAAATAGACAATGGTAGAAATAAGCTGCAGCTAGCCATAGCTGTTCCTAGTTTTACTAGTCAATAAAAGGTGCTTTTGTTAACAGACTCCATCTTACAGAATAAGAGCTGCCAAAAACCTGCTCCTAGAAATTACTTTTTAAAGCCCAGGCGTGTCTCTTTCAGATCTTTTGGAGAGATGCCTCAGTGTATATGTATGTTTTTAAAAGTTATCATCACAATTAATAAGAAAAGGCAAGCCCGAGCCAACACCCTGGAACGGCTGGGAGGTTCAATGCCTAGATACATTTCTAATCAGAAAATCTGTAGTGTAGAATTTGGAGTTCATTTGAATATTCTGTCATATAACAAGATGGCACATGCATTACTAGGGATTCATCATTTTTTCAAATGTGTTTGGACTCTAAAGGCCATCTTTAGAATACAGGGTATTTCTCCTCTGACAAGTTTGCAGATGTGCAGACAGAATAAATTAACAGGAGCTCACTTCATAAGTTTCAAGAGATTCCACAGAAAGCCAGAGAATACCCCACAATTGTTTTACACACTTATTTCCAATATAGTCATTGGAACTGATTTTGAATCATCGGGGGAGTGGCCAGGTGACTTCATAGAATCTTAGGTTGTAAGCATGGAGGACGTCTACGGAGGGAAAGGGTAATATAGTTAATCGCATTAATGAAGTCCTTCATGTGGAGCCAGTTGCATGGTGAAAGTATGGAGGACTGTAGAACCTAATGCTATTGAGTTATTGATTATTTTCGTCAACTACGTTTTCCCTGCCTTTAAAATCTGCTAAGAAAAATTAACAACAAAACAATGGTCAAAACCTGTCATCTCATCACAGCTCTTAAAAATCTTCAACAGCATCTGAACTCTACTAGATTCAGACATGGTGGCATTTAACTTGTTACTTTCAGACTGGTTGAGTTGTAGAATGACTTATTGGAACAGCAGGAAAAATCATTTCAAAAAGAGAGTGCATGAGCTGAACTGTCCTAAGTGGAAAAAAAGACCAGTGTTGCTGCAATAGCAGCAAGTGATGGTAAGAAGTATGACTGGAGCAATTAATCCCTTGGCTGCAGATAACACAAGCACTAAGGCAGAATCACTTTCCAGAAATGAGACTAGAAACTTAGGCCAGGTCTACACAAGACCTTAAAGTCAATTGCAGACATGCAATTCCAGCTATGACAGTTGTGTAGCTGGAATCAACTTATCTAAAATCAGCTTACCTGGCCATCCTCCCTGAGAGAGGTCCATGGGAGAAACTCTCCTATTGACCTCCCTTACTCTTCTTTTGATTGAGAAGTACAGGGGTTGACTGCCAACCACGGATAGTTCAATTTAATGTGTCCCCACTGGGGACATACCATTAGTCTTTCAACTCCAAAAGCACAGATCTCTGCCATGGGAACTAAGAATGACCTTCCATTAGATGTCAGCAGCAGTAGGGCTCTTATCCCCTTTAGGCCTGCCATTAGAGGAAATCACCACTACACATAAAACTACATTGTGGCCAAGAAAGATGGAACAGGATGGCAGTAGGATGCATTAAAGTATGTCAGAAGTGTGGTATTTTTCCCCACATGATGTAAAAGCGAGACATTGTGGACAAGTGTATTCTCCATTTCTCCACAAAAACTCTCATGACTCTGGCTTTGAGTGCTCATTCATTTACTATCAGAATGCATCTATTCGTCAAGGCACTGCTTTGAGAGAGAACCATGAAGGTTTACATTTAGGGCAGTAAGAGAGCAGCAAAGGCTGATGTCTACTGTTCTTTTCCTTCTGAGATCCCTTTCTATTTGCCATAGGAAAAATGGCACAAAGACCATAACTAGTAATTCATTAAATCAGCAGCCAATCTAGCTAACTGGTCAGACATGTTTTCGGTCAGTGCACAAGGCATCGCTGCCTTCACTCTCAGAAAGATCAGAAGGAAGTCCCCTCTCTACAGACACAGATCCACACATGTTCACACTTATGGTACATGTACGTGGCCGATCAACCTGGTCAGGGTTGATCTCCCAAGGTTTGATTTCACATGCCTAGTGGAGATGCACAAAATTGAACTATTAGGGGTGAGCAGTCAACCCCGTACTCATTCTTGAGAAGCATAAGGGAGGCCAGCCAGATAAGTCAATCATAGATACACTGATTCTAGCTACACAATTGCCATAGCTTGAAATGTGTAACTACAATCGACTTTAAGGTCTAGTATAGCCCTGCCCTTACATCAGCGTGTTTCTTACCTTCAGGCTTTATGAAAAACCATTTTGTCTCATGGGTTTTACAGTAATGGCTAACAGCAACCTAACCATCAGGTGCAGCAGTTTGGCCGCATTAAATCTAATCTTCATTAGCCACATCTTCTTCATCACCCATGTATGATGGATTAGAAGAGCATTTCTTCTTACTCAGAGATCAGTTCTCTCAAGAGCATTACATACATTAGAGAATCAACTAGAAGATTCTTTATTATGAGCAAAGTTCCATAATAGGAAACAGCTTTGCTGCCACCCTGATTCCCACATTTCCTTCAGTGACACACAGTTGGATAGATGTGACTTTCAACATTGGTCTCAGAAGCTAGAACAGATTATATCCTTCATCAGTTATTCGCTCAGACAAGACATGGTGGTATGTAATTTACAACTTTGGCTGAGAGATATAGACACAGTATATCACAATGATGTACACGACATATTTAAAAACAATTATTTAGGACAGTTTTAGTTCTGGTCTAATTTGTGCTCTGAGTAAGCCAATGCTTTAAAGTTTGCTGTCTTCTCTCTCTTCAGTGAAACAGCTGAATTACCAGTATAAGTTAAGTGCTACAGTCACTTTCATTTCTCTAATTGCATGAATCTCTGCCATCCGCCCTGCACTGATGATTAATTACCATTTTAGTCAAGATGCTATAACTTGATTTACATAGCTATTTTGCCTAATTTTCTAATTTAGACCTTCAGGATAAGGAAAAGCAAAGGACATTCTAGGAGAGTCCTTTAAAGAGTAAAGAAATCACCCCCTCCACAGCCAGTGCAAAGACTATTTTAAAATGACAGACAATGCAACATGTTTCACCAGTAGGAAAGTGATCCTTTGACCTTAGTTTGCATTTCAAATGAAGCGAAAAGCAGCAGAAGAAATGGGAGTTTCTAAGGAAAAAGTTAAGGTACAGTATTGTAGATGTAAAAAAGACTACAGCCCATATGCATCAATAAGGGCTTGTTTGTCCTGATTTCTTTGAAGCCAAGCGGAGGATTTTTTGGTTTGAACACAGAGCTGAAGGAGAACTTTGATGTCCCTTTGTTCCAAAGACCGTAACTGTACTAAACCCAAAATGGTAACAGTAAAATGCCGCAATAGGGGGAAGTATGAGATGTAAAAAAGAGGTCCAGGTCACTGTGTTTAGTACAGAGCCAATGTAACTTTTCATAAGAGCAACCGTGTCTTGGATAAATTCCAGCTCACTTTTGAGCATATTATACACGTCCTTTCCTCAAATGCTGCATTGCTAGGAGTTATGCATTTCACGCCAGAGATAGATACGTTCAATGAGGGGTAAAGATTTCACTGTATAGTTCTATACCAGTGTGTTACCCTTACAAAAGGTGAAATGAATACTTCAATAAAAGGTTGCGAAAAATCACTAGCTTCACTGCAAACAGGATCCAGCCCCAAGTTTAAAAGACCAAGAAATGGAGCTTCCATCAATGCTGGTGAGAAATTATTCCATAGCCTAATACATCATGCTGTCATGAAGCTTCTCCCATTACTCAGCTGAGATTTGCCCTCTCTTCAATTTCATCCCATTACTTCTATTTACACACCATTGTATCACTCTAAATTCTTCCCAGCCTTGGTGTTTACTTCCTTCAGATATTTGTAGATTTATATCCCAACCACCCCATTTGTCATCTTTTAGCTAAACTACCCATATTCAGCTCTTTCGATCCTCTCTCATAAATCAATCCCTCTGCCCCTTGTTACTTTTTTTCCCAATCTCCTTCCCATTTGTCAATCTCTTGTAATGGGATGAGGAAGAATTGAATGCAATACTGTCAGTGTGGAGCTAGTACTGTAGAGACAGGATCTCTTACCTCATCAATATACAAGGTGATACCTTTGGACAGGCAGCCCAAGACTTCATTGGTCACAGAACAATGAACTGGTGCACTCATCATTTTCAACAATGGTCCCTTGCACACCTTCTGCTTCCCTGGTTTCTCCTCCTCATTATTTCCAACTATTTTTCCCCTACATGGCCAACTCCGGATTTCTTCCATTTTGAATCCCATTTTGATTGCTTTGGCCCATGCTCAACTCTCTGTAGACCCCCTTGTCTTAGAAAAGTCATGTCTTAAAAAAAGACCTATAGGGTAGGTCTACATGGCTGCTATTTCAAAATAACTTTGCGAGCATCTACACAATGTAACTGCCGTTTTGAAATAATTTTGAAATAGCAGCCGGCTTATTTCAAAATTGGCAAACCTCATTGTATGAGGAATAGTGACTATAGGTATTTTGAAATAGGGGCTGTGTAGACAGGGAATAGAGACTATTTCAAAATAAGCAATAGTGCATCCAACGGCTCTATTTCAAAATAGGCTCTATTGTGTGTAGACGCTCTAGTTCAAAAACGCTGAGCTTTATTCTGAAACACATATTGACCATTTCTACACAGGCCACTTCCTTCAGAAGTGGCATGCTGATACACAGAGCAAAAGATGCTAATGAGGCGTGAATGCAAATTCCCCACACCTCATTAGCATAACGTCACGTGATTTGGAGTCCAGAAGACTGTTCTTCCAGACTCCAAAATGCCATGTAGAAGCACAGCCCCAGGGGGGCTTCCCAAAGGAAGTCCTTCTTCCAGAGGCTCCTTCTTCCCAAAAATTTTCAGGAAGAAGGGGCCTCCGGAAGAAGGACTTCCTTCCGGAAGCCCCCCTGGGGCTGCGCTTCTACATGGCGTTTTGGAGTCCGGAAGAACGGTCTTCCAGACTCCAAATCACGTGACATTATGCTAAGGAGGCGTGGGGAATTTCCATCTTTCGCTCTGTGTATTAGCATGCCACTTCCAAAGGAAGTGGCCTGTGTAGAAACAGCCTTTGTGTGCAGCTACGCTATTTCAAAATAAGCTATTCAGGAAAATATCTTCCGGAACAGCTTATTTCAAAATAACACTGCTATGTAGACATAGCCCTGTTGTCCTACTATACTGCTCAAAGGCCTCACGTCACTATTCAGGAAAACTAAGAAAACCTCACTTTTGAATTCCTTTGCCACACCTTCCAATCATCTAGCACAGTGCTCCTTAAACTTTTTGAGATCATGGAACACCAAATAATAATATTTTTATACAGAACACATATGAAAATTTTCTTCAAAAAAATTGTTGTCAACATATACAGCAAAAATAAAGTGAAGTAATTTAATCAAGTATCATAGCAATGAAGAAGTAACATTTTATTTGGTTTTAATTACAGAAAAAATAGACCGTCAGTGTATGATAACAAAAAAGTGTCAGACGCTCGTGGCACACCTCCAAGTAGTTCACGATACACCGCTGTTCTGTGGAACAGAGCTCAAGAAACTCTGCTCTAGCAGATGCATTGATGGGATTTTTCTTAGCTCTGCCTCTCTTAACTAAGAGTTCCACTGACTTATGGTGGAAGCGGTTGAATTCAGGATTCCATCTGCACAATACGTAGTGTTACCACCATACACTAAACAGACTACTTCACCTGTAAAAGTACCCTTGATGGTCACAGAAAGTACAGCACCCAATGTAAGCAGATGTCATTTCTCCGACGCAGTTGTTTATGAAGCCATTGCTGTCCTTTCCAACCATATAAAAATCACATTGTAGATTTCCTTTAATCCAATGAGTGGAACAAATCAGAACTGAGCAGCCGGAGATTATCTTGGGGCTCAGTGTTCCCTGTAAACTGAGCATTTGGGTGGCCACCCAGGAGAGATTCAAATGACACCCAGCTTATTAGCAGAGCTCCCACAACCGCCAGCATGCATTTCTATTGGTGGGATACATCCACACCTCCCTCGGTGCAGATAACAAAATTTATTCTGCACATCTCCAGCAGGAACCCAGATGGGACCACTAATCAGCCACCATATGTTGAAATCCTCAGTTGATTTCACACAAGTGATATAGAGATGAAAAGTGAACTATTCCATTACTCTCGCCCAAGTCTCCTGGTCTCTCAGTACTTCTTCAAATTCCACATCATGGTCACCTCCCTCCTCAACAATACCTTAACTTTTTGTATTTTCCCACCCACAGGATTGCCAAAGAGAACAGCTATTTCCCCACATCCATTTAAAAATGTGGGCATTATTTGTTTCTAACACTAACTTTCATTATGCATTCTCCATCTAAAGCTATCTATAACAGCTGGTTACAGTGAAGTGGACAGCACTCCAGTAGGAGCCAGCCAGATAAACTCATTTCTTATTGGCCATTGAAGGGCTAGTCTGGTATTAAGGGCAAAAGATGTTAAGTTTATTCATTATTACAGAGTCCAGTGTTTGAATAGAGGACAACAAAGCAGAGGTCCATGACAATCATGGTAAACACCAATCCCAGTCAGGTTCTAGGCTTCTACATGGCGACGTTATGCTAGATCATGCTGGTGATCAGACTAGCTTATGGCTCTGAAGAAAAATGAAGTCGGCAGGTGAACAGAATGGGACCCACAGGGAGTAACTCAAATAACAGCCAAGAAAGGAGCAAGATCTGGCAGTTAGTTTGTGTTCTCTGTCATTTAAATTTACAGCAAGATAATTCCCAGGAGGAAAGTAAGTCTGGCTCCTTGCCAGAATCTCTATGTGCTGTGCCAGGAATGCAGGCTGCATATGGTCATTGCATAAATTGAAGATAAACCCACAGAATATGAGGCTTACATAGGTAGCTCCACATTATGAATTCTTGAAATGAAGGGAGGGAGTGAAGGCAGATGACAGTGATTGCTGGGCCTGATCACAATGGTGGACATCTGAATAGAAGTTATTAGCATTGACGTCTAAGAGAGCACAAACTATTTGCCAGTTAGCCGTGTGACAACTTCAGTACTTGTGTGGTTTCCTTTTTCATGGTTTTTTAAAAGCATTTTTCAAAAGCATTCCAAATTTTTAAGTAAAAGAGAAAGATGAAACCATTTGTGATGGGGTATACTGGGCCTGCACTGGAGAGGAAGGGATTAACGCAACAGACCCCATACTCAGCTTTCCCTACTTTCTATTGACTCTAGCCATTTGCCTGCACTTCCCTGCAGTGAAGGGGAGTCCCACTGACTCTGGCCATTGGGTTACATGACCCCAAGGCAGGATGCAACCCTACTGGCTGCACCAAGGGGCTATCATGCCCTCACCCCATCCCCAGGGTGATGGAGGTACTGACCCCCATAACATCCTCTAACCATTTATATAATTTCAGGTGGCTCTATAACATGACACATTGCAAATCTTAATCTCTACTCCATAGTACTGATGCTGATTCATTCATGGAGCTATAAAATTAACCTCCAGAAAAAAATTAAAATGCTACTAACCCAGTACTTGTCTGGCCTATCACAGAAGGGAAGTCAGGAATACTCACGTAATATACAGATAAATGGTTTTTTATATATATATATATAGATGTGGTGAGAAAACAGGAGTAGCCTGTGGCTTCCCACCGTAAAAGAGTTCTTAGCATACAAGCAAATTAGGGGAAATTCCTTCTCGAAGACTTCTCAAAGAAAGAGGCAGTACCATTCTTGCTAGGGACGGCAGACACCTCACAATAATACACAGTGGTCTATGACATCAAAGGAAGACAACAGCATTAAAAGAATCATCATTGACACTTTATTATCATTCATTCAATAAATCAATACTGAACCAACATGAACAACACATTTTCTGGGCCTAAAACCTGACTGACTTCAATCAAGGAAGGCTGAGCAGTCCAATCTCCCTCACAGTTGTCCTGTCATAATCATCTCATCAAGCTTTTCTGAAAAAGGAAGACTGGGTATAGATATCAATCTCAAGTCATCATTTCTTGCGAAACTTCTACTGGTAGTCTACATAAATAATAGCTGCAACCCCCCCTGCTGATGGGACATGAAGACAACAAATGATTAAGTACTTCTCGTGTGGCCATAACAACCCTGGGGACACTTTAAGCCACCTGTATACCACCGGGATTCTGCCTATGCCAGGGACTGGAACAGCCCTCTAGGATGAGTTAATTTATGGAGTATGCTCTAACTCCTGGTAGCCTTCCCAAGGCAACTCATGGCTTCCACTGAAGACCAGAATATCCACAGTGCTATGCCACTATGGCCATCTTGTCACGGGGCGTTCATCCTACACCCAAAAAGAAGGTGTTAAAAGCAGCCAAGAGAGGCTGTGCAGGAAGAGAGGCTACAAGGAGCAGCCAGTCAGGGTCCAGGGGGCTGACCTAAAAGGGGGCTGCAGGACACAGCAAGGATAATTGCTACAGGGAGCCCAAGGAGAGAGGACTCTGCTCCTAATGGACTGTAGGGAGGCAGCACCTTGGACAGAGCAGTTGCTGCCAAGGTCTGAGGGAGCTCCTGGCTGGCTGCTAGGAAATGCTGGCTGGAGACCCAAAGAAGAAAGTGCTGGGGCCACAGAGAAGTGGTCCAGGGAATTGAAGCAGCTTTGGTGAAGAAGTTAAGGAGAGGCAACAGAAGGCTGTTGGCAACAGTCTCTGGGCTGGGAACCTGAGTAGCGGGTAAGTCCAGGTCCTCTCCGCTCTCCCCCAACCACCCCTCCGGAAGTGGCTGGACTATTGGTCTGAGATACTTTCCCTGTGGAATGGAGAAAATATAGATGGTGACATGGCTGAAGGGCAGAGTCATGAAAAGGACACAGTGGTTCCTGCACTGCAAGTGAAGAAGACAGAGGGAGAGGCACCACCAGGAGAGGGCACACTGGCAGAGACAGCTAATCCCCCAGACAGACAGCAGGAGGCACCACTCCAGTGAGTGAATTCTGTCCCACATCCCCTCCTCCTGTGCCTTGCTTACCCCCTACACCGCGGACCAGTCACACACAGCTCTGTGGTGCAAGAATTCGCACTTGGGCTGTCGCAGGCCCATTATGTTGCCAGAACACTACACAGAGGTCAGGGCTGGGACCAGAAATGACCTTTGATCTGTAATACCTAATGGACCCTGGCTGACAGTGAGAAGCTGTGCCTTACTGCAAGCTGTGCAAGATAGACAGGAGTTTGCTTCAAAGAATGTTTTACAGCTACACCCCTTAGAACAGTTCTCATGTCAGGAAACAGCCATGTGTTCCAGATTAATTTCTTTATATTTTTGTGTTCCCATAATAAACTGCTTAATCTCACGGAGAATAAACTAGGTATTTTCTCAAGATGCCAGCATTCTCCCTGCACCGTGCCCAAACCTAACCAGAATGGTCTGTCTATTCCTTTCCTAAACACAGGGGTAAGGGATAGTGATGCAAAGAGTATATAGAAGTAATAACAACATAATTCCAGAAACAAAACTATTCCATTGTCAAAGAGTCTCCACCTTAGACACATGGATTGTAACTAACTCAATTATAAACTCAAGCATCTTACATCCGCTGAGAAAAACTTCTAAACGTGCTTAGCCACATGTGACCTTTCGAGGGTAATGCACAACATAGGACTAAATAGCTATCAAGCAATCCTGGTTCCAAGAGCCGGTGTTACACTGGGGCTTGTTCCACTCTCTTCTGTGAGTTTAGACTATTAAGCAAGCAGATGGCTTCACCTCAGCAGACAGGTACAGAACACTGCCACTGCTGCCCCTAAACCATTATACCATGGAAGCAGAGTAAGAGAAAAGTTTATTTAATTAAAGCTAATCTGTTAGATTGGCTGAGGAAGAGATTGTATAGCTGGGGCAGGAGAGCGGCAGGGCTGAGCTAACTAAAGAATAACACATGGTATGTTTTTAAATGTATAACATGTGATGCTCGTCTCTCAGTCTGGCGCTAAGGAGCCTGTGGTCTGGCAACAGTAAGAATTTCTGCTTTTTATTTCTTAAATCATCAAAAGCATTAGAACTGAAACCCCCACATAATATTCTGAAGGGAAGGACATAAAATCTGACTTTACATACCATATACCAAATTTGTCACTGTTCTCATCAAATTTTGTGCTCCAACTCAATTTCCACATAATTAAAACAATACTGGTGCTTTCAAAAGAAAATGAAGAAAAAGAATGGTGCCATGCCAAAGCCGGCAATAAGAGCCACTGGCACCAAAACAGCCAAAGTGCAGAGCTTAATTCCCTACTTAATAAGACAATTGAAGAAGAGTATTTGGCTACGGCGCTCTGCAAGTACCAGCACAGAGTGCTGGTATCTCCAAAGGCATGAGGATCTGACAGCTTTATCGCAAAGCATCTGTCATGAGCAGATGCCAGCAACACCTGAGAAAAGTGAAAACTAAACTAGGTTAACGTAGCTTTGATACACTAGGAGATCTGCATTGTCCAGGGTGCTTAACTCTGGAGGTTTAAAGGGACAGTTTAAGTGTTGTATTCCTTTACCCAGACATTTAGGATATGTCTATACAAAAGCCTTATTCCAAAATAAGCTATTCCAGAAGAGCTGTTTCAGAATAACATCTGTCAAAATAACATTGCTATACACAAAATGCATTTCAAAATAGCACTTAGCTATTTTGAAATACATCTACACATGTAAAGTCTATTTTGAAATAGAGCCATTGAACACATTATGGCTTATTTCAAAATAGGCACTCTTCCCTGTCTTAACAGCACTTATTTCGAAATAGCTATTTCAAAATAGATGCTATTCTTGTAGTATGAGGTTTACCAATTTCAAACTAAACCAACTATTACTTAGAAATTATTTCAAAATAGCAGTTGTGCAGACCTACCCATATATGTACACTGAAGAGTCAGTATTTAAAAAATGCTCCATTAATAACTCAGCCTAAGGCACAATATCACCATTGTGTACTAAAGTGTTTTGAACCATTAGTATAACAGTTTTATAAGGATACCACTGTAGGCGCTATTTTTGCCATATTATGACTGATGCTTTGAGAGCCGCGGGTGAAATGAATTGTAAGTGCTAAGTATTTCTCATCTGGAGGTCCCAGAGCATAGTATCTCTCATTTTCAAATGAGGTAAGTCTCAAACATTTTCCCCGACCAAGCTTCACACTATTTCAGAACTGAACCAAGTGGAGAGAAAAAGACAAGATAACCACAGTGATAAGAACTAATTAGTCATTTCATTACTTGCCTCCAAGACAGGGCACTCTGCAGTTTTGTGACCTAAAAATGCCACTGGTGACCTTAAAACTCATGCTCAAGGGTGCTTAGAAATATGTAACCTCCAGGGAAAGAGGAAGGAACATCTGATGCCTAAATTCCATTAGCTCAGATTAGATGGTGAAATAGGAGAGACGGAAAGGTGTGACATTTTAAAGCAATCAGCCTATAAAACAGCACCTGCAGCACTGCACTTTGTTTGAACCTCTGCACCGACGGTTCAGCAGTCCAGCCTGCACAGTAAGTTTCACAACTGTTCTGAGGGATGGGTAGTTTAGTACACCCAGAAGGTATGCTGTTTGGCTAACAGAAAGCAGCCTTCATCTCAGCACCTAATATGTAACAAAAGAAAAAGAACGCCCTGTATTCATTACAAGGCCACTAAACTGCAGCCACCTCAAGGGTGACAGCCAATCACACACAATACACTAGGTAGGAGGGGGAACTACTGACAGACAACCAAGATAAACTGCTTTCATACAGTATCATCAACCTGAAGGTCTCGTTCTAATGATCCACACATATCGAACCACAAAGAACTAAAGTTTAACCTCCCTTCGATGGATTGAGGGCAGGCCTCTATGATGCCGCTGGGTCCATTTGGTCCAGGAGGGTGTACAAGTGAAAACAAGGAAAAGAGGAAGCCACATGGGATTTGGCCATTTTATCCTGTCCCCTGGCAGTTCTCATTCAAAGAGATTTTTGGAGAACATGCTCATTGGACTGAAATACAGATTTCACATAAGAACAGCCATACTGGGTCAGACCAAAGGTCCATCTAGCTCAATAGCCTGTCTTCCGACAGAGGCCAATGCCTGATGCCCCAGAGGGAGTGAACAGAACAGGTAATCACCAAAGCGATCCCTCTCCTGACATCCATTTCCAACCTTTGACAAACAGAAGGTAAGGACACCATTCCTACCCATCCTGGCTAATAGACATTGATGGACCTAACCTTAATTTATCTAGTTCTTTTTTGAACCTTGTTAAAATCTTGGTCTTCACAGCCACCTCTGGCCAGGAGCTCCACAGAACTACTATGTGCTATGTGACAAAAACTTCCTTTTGTTAGTTTTAAACCTGATATCCATTCATTTCATTCGGTGACCCCTACTTCTTTAGCCATTTACATTTACATCCTAAGCACACAAGTCTGAGTAAAGATGGGAGGAAAGGGATGCCTGTTGGAAAAGCCATCCAATCTTCTGTGCTTCTTCATCCATCATCTGAAAAGAGGAAGGTACAGGTAACTAATCTTGAGCAGCATGCTACTATTTCATGATGACTGTACTTGTCCCTTCTGGCTGCTAACGTTCCCTCCCTTCATTACAATCTTTCTTCCACAACCAGTCAAATCCTCCAGGAATCGGCACCCTCCATCTCCCTATCACCACAAAACGTCCACTGGCTCCAACATGGGAATTCTGGTCCTGCAATGAGAGGCACTGAATGTATCAGAATGTTGGAATCCCATATTCTAAAACTTATCTGACACTGTCACACCTCTAGGTACTAGAAGTAAATGTACAAGTGTCAAGAATTTTTCTTTGACTAGAAATTGCAATCAGAATACTCTCCATGGAAGCAAGTGGTGCCTTTAGTTGCACATGAAGGAGTGGAACCAGATGTATACAAAGGTCCTCTTTTACTCTCTTTTCTTGAAAAATCTCATTCACATATAGAAATGCAAGACTAATATATTCATTATAGCCATGGCATAACTTGGAGAGCAGGGGGGCATTGCCCCCACTCAACTTGCAAGCACAGGGCAGCCACAAAATGTGCGCCCCCTCAACACACACATACCCACCAATATAGAAGTCAAACCATGATTATGATCATGGCTCTGATTCAGCTAAGCACTTCACATGTCCAGCTTCATGCAATGTTAATGCTCAATGTACATAATACAGAAATATTCAGGAATACAGCAGAGAGGAGAACGGAAGTTCTGTTTGATGAAGGATTTTGAGATGTGGCTATGTTCCAAATCAGAAGAGAAAAAAAAAAAACCCTTTAGAAAATCCCCATAAAAGGCAGGGAGGGATGCATTTTTCTTCGATCAAAACTTCATTTTTATTTTCACTTTATCATTTGGCACTCTAGTACAAAGGGAAAACATTCAGAATGAAAACAGTCTCTTCAGAACAATATAACATTTTATTCTGTTCTGTTTTTTAAAACTTCCTGGGATTTTTTTTCCTACCCATTTTCTTTCAAAATCAAATTCTGTCAGCCTCACACAGAATTCATAAAGCGTTTTGATTTTGCTAGATGTGGAACTGCATATTGCAACATAACACGGTTCTGCCAAAATTCCTCCAGCCAGCATTAATCAAGAAATAGCAAAGCCGTGGTTCACAAAGCAAAATAATTAGCTTGACCACTGTGTACATGGGGATGGGATGGAGTCACCCCCTCAGCAAAGGGTCCTTTCCAATGCCTACATACCACTTACTTCCTATTGTGAGTGGAGAACTAGGGTGAATTTTTCCCATATACAAAAAAGAAATACATAATGGCATAAACTATCCTCCAAACTACTATACATTAGGTGAAAGCCTATTGTCCCATCAATACTCCTGAGGACTTGCCTAGGAGCAGTGACAGGGAACCGGAGCCTCCTCAGGATCTAATCACATGACTAAAAGCTCCAGGAGTACAGTAGCACAAGCACACCATGTGGTTGAACACAGCTCAGAAGAGTTTACTTTTGAACGTTAATTCAATGGAATTCGTACCATCTCGGCAGTGAAGATGAGACATTTACTCTAAACCTTGACACCTGGATCACAGACTTCAAAACCTAAACGTACTGTCACTACCTGGATGCATACAATGTATCAAACAGAAGATCCTCATGTCTATTTGAAAAAAATTGACTGATGGGCTTTCAGTCTGTCATCAGAGCAGAGTGACCTCAATTTTTTGAGAAATAAAGTCAAAATCTATTTCTATCTTCAGAGATTCAAGGTTTATTTATTGTCAGACTTCTCCCTTGTCCTTGGGAAGCATTCTAAAAATGATATCAAAGACTGAAAACCATGGGATCATATTCACATCCACCTTTGACCCAGAGCGCCTATAGCTTTCACCAACTCTTCAGATTGTTCTGAATGTCTCAGTGCAGATTTAGGAATTAAATAAAAGCTACTATTAAACCCATTGTGCAGACTTTTTTTGTTTTTAAAAGGCCATACTGACTTGATTTTTGCAGTTTTCTACTGCTTCACGGTCTTTACAGTCTCGTTTCCTCACCAGTACCTTTCTCCCCCATATACCCAAATATTACATTATTCTCTTTGAAATATCTCTGTAGCATCTAAAGGAAAAAGATGCCCAGTGCAGATACTGATTGATTCTTTCTTAGCCGTTGAGATGTGCTTATATAGCAAGTGTACACAAATCTCATATTTTGCATTATAAAGTATGTACTTTTTTAAAACTCAAACATAATGAATGTGCTTAAATATTAGACCTTGCTGTTATTTAGTAAATCAAGGTACCTGTAAAGCTTCCATTGGCATAACATTAATTCATGATGACACATAAAACAAATTCGTCACTCTCGTTATATTGTGGCCTGATTTATGTTGGAATTGGAAAAAATAAAAATCACAAGCACAAAATTATGTTGACAAGAGGGACATGCTCTTTGAGGCCTGAGATTTTTTTAAAGCACCTAAATTATGGGAAAGAAGGGTGGGAGAAAACATCTTTGAAAATGAATAACACACTGGCTTTACACATGCACCCTTTCCAGTTATTAATGTCAAGCATGATAAAGATACTAGAAAATCATTACTATTCATAGCCACTAACAGCCATTAAATTTCAATCAATTCAACTTAACATAAGTGTACTTCAGTGGCCCTTACAGTTCCTCATAGATGTGGCTCAAAAAGTCCTGTCTGACTTATTGCATTGTCCACCACACAAAGAGGCATTGCTAAGGACTGCTCTGAAAAGGACCTATCTTGGTCTTTAGAACTGATGCTCTTTTAACACTGCAGTAATCAACAGATTTTTCTTTTAATAAGGACTGATAAAAGGGGGCTCTAATAGGACCCTACAGATCAATATAAGGGAGAGAGAATAAACTAGTTTTAGCTAAAGATACTTCTTTTCATGAAATTGATAAAAAGGGACTGGGTATTTAAAGTGTTTTTCAGTTCACAGTTAAAACTTCATCAAACTACTTAAAATCATTCGATACACAATAAAGCTGGAATTGCTAGACAACTTTTGGATCATCCACTCACAATATAATTTGACAGCCTTGCTCTGCATGCTGGGGGTAAGAAATAAAGTGTTATTTAACTTTCAGTAAATGAGCATTCAAAACTGTGACGGGGATAATTATGAAGTACAAAGGTAAAATGTTACAGCATCATATTGGGAACTTCCAAACTTCCCTCCTACTGTTTGTTCAGCTGTGTGGTTCATAGCATTCTTAAAATGGAAATTATTCTGCCAACGTTCAAGAAATCAGAGTAATGAGTAATAACTGCAGCCGCCAGCTGAACAGATCTCTGAATTCATACAGGTTTTAGTCAGCTGCACAGCAACACGGTAAAGGCACGTTACTCTGGAAAGGCTTCACTGGGCTCACATTATTTATTTGTGTGTAGCACAGACTTGGAGTTTTAAAATTCCATATTCCACAGAGGAAAGAATTGTTTTTATTTTTTTCTGAGTAGGAACCCAGTATTAACCAATGGAATTCACCCTGTAGGATAGACAATTCTTTGAAAAGACCAGGGGGAAGTTTAAATCACAGGAGTGTATTCCTATAATGAATGCAATCACTGAAGTCTATAAAGCTCAGGTACAATCCCAGATACCTGGTAATTTATAATACAATTATGGTATACCTAGCGACACCTTGCCTTACAACTTTTAACCTATCCTGTACGCACAGAACTACGGCAACACTCCAAAGCATTATAACTTACACTAATACTACTGAAATGTTTCGGATCACTCTGCAGAACATTATAATTTTCCTCCCTTTAGGTTCTGCACTTTAGTATTTCACTCTGGCTATGCCTAGACTGCAGGCTTTTTTTGACAGAGTATGCATCCATACTGGAGACATCTAGGAAGAGATTTGCCGCTCGCAAGCATTAGGTCAACATCCTTGTACACCTCGTTCCATGAGGAAGAAGGGATGTCTCGACGGGGGCGGGGGGAGGGGGTTCTGACATTTGACCCAGTGTAGATGGCCCAAATGTTGGAAAGGTCTCTCCCAACAGAACTGTCAGCACATGATACTCAAATTGCACCACAGAGTTTACGTATCTTTTGCTGACAGTTCCCCACAGTCTGGACACAGCCTCGGACTAGTAAGTTACAGTGATGCCCTCTGAGAATCAAGGGATAACGAAGTATCTCTAACCCATGTGCACCATGTGCATTTATCTTTCTACACTCGCAAGCTGCAGCAACAGAATGAATGTAAGAACATGCCTTGCTAAATTCTCTCCCCTCACTACCGCCACCACTGCCCCACATGACAGGCTCAAAAAAAGCCATAGTTCAACAGATTCCACAAAGGTAAATCGCTGCATGGAACGTCAGCAAAACTTAATCATGTTGGAAGCCAGATATAATTAGAGCTTTTTCATTGAAGCTGGGAGAAAAGAAGAGCTTTAGCTATGTCACCTGAGATGGTCTAGATACTGAAACTATTTGTACGTTAACAAGAACATTTGCATCACAAAGCACTCTAGGCTAGGGCAGCACAGTAGTAAAGCAGATGTGTAATGAACAAAGATCATGGCACCAAAACAATCAAGGTTATAAATAACTACTAGTAATCTGCAATCATTTAACTTTGTGTTTAATTACCAGATAGCAAACATGTTTCCTTCTAGCAAAGGTAAATAATTTCCAGAACACACACACTAATTTATTTAACTATGCAAGCTACACAGTCAAGAATCTGAAACTCACAAAAGTAACAACAAAGAGAAAGAAGTGATCAGAGTTGGATTTACAACTAAGTCCCATGTATATAATACACTTTTCTCTGGAACAGAATTACTAATGCAGACATTTCAACTGTATCTACTGTAAGTACTACAGTTACACAATCCCACACACAAGAGACAAGGGGGTAGAGGCTAAAGAAAAAAAAAGTTCAATCTAGCGCTAATGAATAAAAAGTTCCTTTCATTTCACTGTTGTTTTTGGTTCATTAAATTTTCCACAGATTTGCAGAGAAGAAAACGTGATCAATAAACCTTGACAAAAGTGAACGTGTGAAAAAGGCAAGAGAAAGGCACAGGAAGATAAAAGTGATATCCCGATCACAGATTTCAGAGGCAGATGACCAGAGCTTTGGGCTGCTGAATAATCTGAATAGACCATCATTTCTTTACAGCCTTTCACTTTCTTTTCCCTGACTGTTGGAACTCTTCATTCAATACAATAGTAAATGCACTAAAACTTTTTTTCTTATGCTAATGGCTAAAATCGGGTACTCACAGTTAAAACACACTTCCCACCAACTTGTTTTCTTAAAAAAAAAAAAAAAATTAACCTATTCAAGTTAAACCAAAATGTCAAAGACAGCTTAAAGCTTACTCTTGCGATTGCACAAAATTGAAGTTTTTATCTCCTACAGCTACAGAAAGAAAAGTCGTGATTTAAGAGAAAGCTGTTAAGCTCCTTTCGAATGAGAAGAAATGCTTAGAAGGCAGAAGAAATAAAATAATAATAAATTGTGGAACTTAATTTTTCAATTTTATTCTTTCTGGATATTTGCAATATACCTAAAGGAAACAGTCTCAAAAAAGGCTCAAGACTCAAAAAAAATCAGTTTATTTAGTCATCTAAAGCCCATGCTTGTGGACAACAAGGCTCCCACTGATTGCCATCCAGCTTTGAATAAGACTGAGACTATGGCCCTTATTTTCAAAAACACCCACTGTCCAGTTGGACATCATCTCGGGTCTGATTTTCAGTGGTACTGAGGAACAGTAAATCCTATTGAACTTCTCGCTTCATTAGACTTCTTAAAATCTGGTCTGACATGTTTTAAACTGGACACCCAGAATTAGAGGAGACATACAAATAGCAGCTGAAACGATTTCCCTCTCCCACATCAAGCTATATTCAAAGTCTCCAAGATACAATTTTGTACTATACATATATCAGATTTCTCAGCAGATTTCAGAAAGGAACATATTCAGAGCTCTTGATCAGTTGTTTACATGACTTAGTACTATGTCTCTTATTTGATAGTTCACACATACTTTTACACATGTACTGTATGCAAGTATTGCTGCTTCCCAAAACAGCGTCTTCTTATATAGGCAATCATTCATGCTGGTTTTACTTTATTGTATATCCCTCATAATTATTAAATATCTCTTGCTAACTATTTTAAGGTGGCATTGAGAATGGAGCAGAAGTAGCTATAAGCCACTGAACACTGCTCAATGTTTGCTACAAGTTCTCCAAATGTAGAATTCTTTAAAATGAACAGGTACATAAAGCAGTTGTGCAGTTTTCAAACAATGTTTGGGATCTTCTCCCACCAGTAGAAATGCTGACTACTGAATGAGCTGCCTGAACAGTGAGTGGGAAGTACAAATATCACATTTCTGTGGAGCCCTGGAGCAATGGTTTGGAGTGGCAACTAATTAGTTTGATGCTCTAGTCCCATCCAGTGTTCCAAAGTAGCCTCTTTTCAAAACTCACTGGCTCAGAATCCTCAACCAGATTATGAAGTGGACTCTTTGTGGCAAAGCAATGGATAGGTGTTTGCTGCACAAATAAATATAGATTTTGGCGACTGTTTACTGAATCCACTGTCGGCACTAATCTGCACTTGGAAACTTCAACTTGTGAACAGAGCACTTCTCAGAGTACAAAAAGCATGGCGTATTTGTGTATCTTTCAGATTGCGGTACAAACAACTGGCTTACAGTACACCACCCAAAACAGGGGAAGGCAACTGGATTTCTACTTTAAAGAAAAGAATTGAAATAAGTCTATTGATGTTCTTTTGATGCACTTCGTTGGCCCAAGCCAATAAAGCAAGTGTTTGAAAGCTGCTTTAAAAACACTAGTCTTTATAAAATCCAAGTAAAATATTAGGATCAGAAAAAAAATTAATCATTTTGAAATCATGGAATGTATCCCACACATAATTCCGAAACCATATAGTATTTCTTTCTGCATGGTGATATTAACATGGACTGTAAGGAAAAGACCCCATGTAGGCTTCAGGTAATCAGAATAAGCAAACAACCAAACTATACCAATCTTTTATGGCAAAAGTTTAAATTGGTTTGAAAATCTCATCCAAAAATGGATCATTTATATAAAAAAACACTATTTTTTAAATTTAAGGTGACACCATGAAAATCTAGATTATGCACTGGAAAGATAGGGTCAAGTATAATCTGAAGTAGCTTCAACTTCGATTTATCAAAGAAAATTTGGACCCATTTCTCTAATTGTTTCCTTCAATTAATGAGCTAATACAAACAATATTTGCCCATCCCTTTGAAACATGGAAAAAAGATGTTGAAAGGAAGTTGGAAACAATCCACAAGAATTCTTTTTCTTTGAAGACCAGCAGTTCTGAGGTGTTCTTCAAAGTCACATACTTAAGGCAATAACAACATTCAAGATCAAGTGAATCTTACCACACCTTTTTTTAACGATTAGCTCTTTCGCAAACATGCAAGACAACGCTCAATAGACAAGGATCTATAGTTTAATAGTTTGACTTTACCTGATCTTGAATTTTCTGGTATTCTGGATAGGTCATCTGATCAAAGTGTGACAAGCTTCAAAAACTGAATTGCTCTAAAAAACACCCCATTGATTTTAATTCGTGCTTTGAAAATGTCAGATTTTGAATTACATGTATTATGCCATTTTTTAACAAACCTAAAGTTTGACAGGTGTTAAAATTTCTTAACAAAATGCAAATTACTACATCCACGTCTTAGAAAACTTGAACCAAACCAATTCAATCAGGGAATCTGCTATAGACAATAATTACCATGCACTTGAAACAGTCAAGTAGCATAAATGATAATTTATCAGGATTTCCAAGTAAACATAAAACGTAGACAAAATTCCCTGGTTTTCTCCTAGGAAAGTTATATAAATTAGTTTTATTAGCCTAAAAATATCTTTTTTTTAAAAAACAGAAGGTAGCTAGAACAAACAGATCAAATCAGTAAGTCTTATAACAAATCAGTCTAGTCCACATCTGTATATTTTGGATTTCTTGGTTTATTTACTTTACTTTTTTGGCACTAACTCCACAGGGCATGCCAATACAATATTTGTTTAAATGCTATTTCATGCAGCATGCTCGTGAAACGTTTACTTTCAAATTCTTGTACATCCCAAGAGCCTCAGTTGCAAAAAAAAAAAAAAAAGTTTTACAACTGCCCCTTTTGTCTAAAGATTTTAAGATATAACTAGACATAAACTTCCCCAGGGGCTGGGGGCTGCTGGGGAGTGGCGCAATAAAAATATTTGTTTCAATGGGTGTAAAGGTAGCTGTATGCTTAATTGTAGAAATACAGAGAAATATAAACAGATTAGACGTACGTACGTTAGAGAGAGGGCGGTGGTAGTAATTCCATCGTTAAGACTACCTTCAGTTATATACAACTGATTTTATATGTGTGCATACACATGCCCATATACCTACATCCACATGTGCACACACACATATGCAAAGAAATACGTAGATAATATCCTTTAAAAATTGACTTGCTCACTAGTCAAGGGTTAGTTTCTGTCTTAATGGACCACTAAGAGTGTATCGCCCTTCCATCACCAGTGTGGTAAAAGATGGTTGAACAGATTTGGGTGGGGTACCTGTACACTCTCCAATTATGCAATGTTAGACTGTGTGTGCACCCACGCGCTCGACGAAACAGTGCTAGCCCTCCTATAAAAAAGCCGTGGGATAGATACTTCATCTTGGCCCACAAAAACTTTCTGACTCATCCAACTTTCCAAGCTGGTGATCAGGTAGAGTGTACAACTGGAGAACCCTTGAACTGGCCTGGCACTCTAGTCCTGCCTGGACACACAGCTTATGCCTGGGGAAAGGGAAAGTCCCAGCCTTTACTGCAGGTAAACGATCGACTCTTTTATTTATTGAAAAATCACTCTCATCTCCCGGGCTGGAAAAGTCAGGTTTCCTAGGAAATGACAGCAATTACTTGAGGCAGAAAAGGAATCTAGATCAGCCGATCCCCCCACTATTGTTTTAAAGCCACCGAGTCCGGGGGGGGGGGGGGCGCTGAGCCCTCTAAACCCTTAATAGGATTGGCGCCCAGCTCTCCCCAAGCCGCTCCTCATCACACAGGGATCAAGTTGCAGCGGTGGATTTTTGAAATTCCTCAGCAAATAGACTTGTTGAAAGATTGCTCCTCCCGCGGGGGGAGAGAGAAACACGCGTGGGGGGCCGCTCAAAACACGGGATCCACTCTCGGGTCGCTTCCCGGGGAGCACGGCGCGGGGGCGGGGGGCAGGCGAGGCAGGTCCCCCCACCCGGGCGCCGCCCTGCAGAGAAGTTGCAGGCAAGTGACTCGCTCGAGCACCGCTCCCCACGGCGGCCGGCGGAGACCCCTGTGACAACTGCGCCCAGCCGGCGGCGCTGCACCCCACACCTGGGAGGGGGCACCCCCGCGTCAGACGCCTGCAGCAACGCCAGCCGCGGACGGAGGACGGGGGAGCTCCCCGCTCTCCGGCTGCAGGAGCCCATCTGGCGGAGAGGGGTGGGGAGAAGGACGGAGACATTCGCGCCCCCCCGCAGGCTGGAGAGTGCGGCGCGATCAGCCCCTGGAAAGGAGGGGTCGGGGAAAGGCCGGCCGGGCTCGCCCGCGGCACCGGCAGGGCAGGGCGGGGGTTCTCCCCGCGCAAGGCGCCACCGCTCTGCTCCGTTTCAGGCGCGGCGGCCCCTGGCGGCTCCGGCCCCCGCGTGCTCCGTCCTGCCTGCCCAGCGCGGGGGGGGCGGGGAGCGAGCCGGGAAGCGCGCCACGCTCCGCAGCCTTCCCCCCGCCACCGCCTCGGCGCCACGCTCCGGCTCCGCGGTCTCCAGCGCCCGCGGGCCCGCGCCGCTCGCTGCCGGCAAAGCGCAGCGCCGAGCACTGGGGCCCCCTCCCTCCCCCGGCGCGCGAGCCGGCGCAGCTCAGGGCCGCGTCTCCCCGCGCTTCCCAGCCGCCCCCCCCCCCGAGAAGAGTAGCGCGACCCACAAGAAACTTTACCCCCAGAGAGAAGGCGGGAAGTTTTCAGCGCGCCAGCGGCCGCTCCGGAGCAGGGCTGCGCGGTCAGCCCCCCATCCTCAGCTTGGGGGGGCCTGGGAGGGACTTTCCAGGCGTCCTTCCCTGGTGTGCCTTTCTCTAAACGCGGCTGCTGCGGCCGCCGCCACCGCCAGGCCCGGCTGCAGCTTGGCTCCTTCCCCTTCTCCCGCCGGGGAGGCTCATGGATGAGCGCTTGGAGGAGGGAGAGAGTTTAAAAAAGTCTGGGGAGCCCCGGTTGCTGCTGCTGCTGCGTTCCTGCGCTCCTGCCATCCATCATCCCGGCGCAGGACACCGCCACACACACACGTAGGCACACACTGAAGTTTGGGGGAGGAGAGAGGAGCTTTTGTCTTTCAAGCGCCGACACGAGAAGAAAGTTAGAGAAAGAAGGGGGTGGGGGGGGGACTTCTCTCCCCCCCGGTTTCCACTGAATTGGGGTTTGTTAACTCAAGTCAGATGATCTCCAGAGTCAAAATCCAGTCCCGGATCTGTTTTCACTCTAATCCGTCTCCTCCTCTCCTCCCCCAGTGAATTGAACCATTTGCTGCTCCAGATGGGCTGGGCCTTTCTCACAGACTGGAGAAGAGCAGAGCACACCAGCGGGGGTGGGGGGAGTGGAGGGGGTAGTAAGTAGCATTCTCTGCAAGAAACCTGTCAGGTTCCCTTGCGCTGGGCAGGTTGATTGCCTGGCTCCTGGCCCATCGGTGGGGTTTGTGATGAGATAGGCCGTGCCATGCATACCTGGTTTTAGCAGCCGCATGTCCATCCCAGGCAGCCGGTTAGCTGAGCTGGCACATTGTATCCAGTCTGAACTCTCTCTCATGCTCCCTGGGAGTTTTTTGCAACCACATGGAAATAATCTAAAACAAAACAAACAAAACACCCCTAATTTCTTTGGCAAAGCACCGGTGGGTTTGGGTGAAGTCACTTCTCAGCAGCTTGGATGCATGGGCTAAGTTAGACTGATGGCTAAGTGGGCTCTGGCTTTGCAATAACATTTATTTTTAACTTCGTGTATGTGGAACTCGGTTGACATGTTAAGTTTGTGTTACTTCTGAGACTCCAAACTGGGCTTTAAAACAACCCACTGGTATCTTCTATGGGAACAGTGGTGGAACACAGCAGCTGGCTTTTAAGTCTATGTCATACGAAAAAATCCTGCAGCTAAATAAGTAAAATGCTATCTCACAAATGCTCCAAACTCTCTAAGGCTCCCTGTGAGGGGAGGGGTTCTCTTTATGCAGCTCATTGCTTTTGTTTCAAATACAATAGCAAGCAAACACAGTATTACAAGTCATCTAAATGGGATCGCCCCATTCCCTCAAGGCCTGATCCGCAGCCCATTGAAGATGCTACCTGACTTTAATGGGTTTGCATGAGGCTCTACAATGCTTAACTTTTTTAAGGAACAATGATGCATCACTTTTTGTAACAGACATTTTGGATGGACACTATTTGACAAAGTTAGGAAACTGATGGGATCGGACAGTTTCCAGCCCATACAGCAAGACACAAACAATGGAGTCTCTGCTGTCCTGTTTTATACTGTATAGGGGTTTGATCCAATTGTTATTGATGTTCATGGGAAAAGCACCCACCAACTTCAATGGAAGTTGGATCACGCCTTAAGAGAGAGATTCTCTGCAGGTGTAAATTATCTGTATACAACTTGCCCCTAAGTGTCTGCAAACAGATGTAGATTTCAGAAAAGTCTTTAGCAGGTTAAGTAAAGAACTCACTATGGATTTTCCCTAGGACTTATTAACTAACCTTTCCCTTTAAGCATGCAGTTCTTTTAATCCTCATATGTTTTTGAGACTTTGATAGCAGGGGAAGTATGGGGGACAAAATGCATATTGATCTGTTTGAGAAGTATTACTATCAGTGAGAAATGCAGCTGTTTTAACTTACGATATCATCAATCTGGACTCCCTTGTGCAATAAGCTTTGATTTCTTTGGCTATGTGGTATACTGCAAGTTTATAAAACCCCCACAGCCAGATGCAGGATGGCACCACACAGAATCTGGCTACAGTCAGAGTCTATGGCTACACCAGAGAGTTTTGTAGACAGAACCTCAGTTTTGTTGACAAAATTGGTGGAGTGTCGAAACACAAAATATGTTTTGTTGACAGTATGTCGACAAAAGTCAACACTTTCACCGACAACCTTCTGCCTCTCCCACATGAGGAAGAGTTTCTTTGTCGACAGATTCTGTAGACAAAAAAAAGCCATGTAGATGCTCGGTGGTAGGGGGGCCAAGTCTTCTGTCAACAAACAGGGCTTCTGGTTCACTGGGCAGCCCTGTTTGCTAATCTTGCAGTCCAGCGTTCTGACAGAGAGGCTACGCAGTCAAGCCACTCTCTGTCGACAGAGCAGATCACTCTTTTGATCCTCTTTAGTGTGTGGCCACACTTTGTCAACAGACATTTTGTCAGAAAATCTCTTCTGACAAAAATGTCTTTCAACAGATGCTTCTAGTGTAATCATAGCCAGAGTGTCTGACCCTGAAAAGATTATGCTCAGGCCACATCTACGCTAAGGAGAAAAAAATTGATTTAAAACACACAACACCAGCTAGGAAGATTGTGTAGCTGGAATCGGCCTGTCTTAAATCAACTTTTGCCACTGTCCCCACAGCAGGTCAATGGAAAAACCTCTCCCCTACTGCTCACAACTGCGAGGAGTACTGGGGTCAACGGCAGTGCCCTGGTTATTCAATTTAGCACAGTCCCACTAAGTGCACTAAATCAAATCCCTGAAGATTCACCGCCAGCACGTCAATCTTTCAATAAGTATAGGTGTGTCTTCAGTGTTGTAAATCCTCCTCCTGTTTCATCTTTTTCTTTGCTGCTAGCATAAGGCTACGACAGGATAAAGGGGGCTTTACTGGCATGGCCCTATGCTACCGCAGCCGTCAGCTGCAGTTTCAGTCCCCTGGGCTGTTCTAATTTATGCCAGTGATTAGCTCTGCACAGCGTCTCCAGGTGCGGAAGAGTGCAACACTGAGCTTTATGTCACCTTGGCAAACCCTTCTGCCTTGTGTTGCATGCAGTCCAGCCAGACCTGCATCTCCTTCACAGTTCTAAGCACCTCTAAAAATCAAGCTACTTATCTGGATGGTCCAACTTTAGGCCTTTGAGACTGTGTCTACACTAGCACTCCCCTTTCGAAAGGGGGATCCTAATGAGATGCTTTGGGATATGCTAATGAGGCACTGCAATGAATATGCAGCGCCTCATTAGCATAATGGCAGCCGCAGCACTTCAAAAATACCATTTTTGATCACCTGCAGCTCATCTACACGTGGTCCTTTTCAAAAGACCCCACACACTTTGAAATCCCCTTATTCCTATTTGGTCATAGGAACAAGGGGATTTCAAAGGCTGCGTAGACGAGCCACGTGCAATCAAAAGCAGCACTTTTGAAGTGACTATGCAGCACCTTATTAGCACATCCTGAAGTGTCTCATTAGCATCCCCTTTTTGAAAGGGGGACGTGCTAGTGTAGACATAGCCTGAGTGTAAAAGTTTTGGCCTTAGCCTTTGGATGTTAGTAAAAGACTAAAAGTAAAAGTGACACTAGTGGAAAAACTCAGGTGGAGTCAACTTATTTGTACTCGAATAGTAACAGAGAGGTAGCTGAGTCAGTCTGTATTCTAACCAAACAAACAAGCTGTCTTGTCGCACCTTAAAGACTAATGAAGTAATATATTAGGCGATGAGCTTTTGTGGGGCAGAAGTAGGTCTTCCCCACAAAAGGTCATCACCTAATAAATTATTATTATAAGGACTGCTTGTTTGTTTTATTTGTGCCCAAGTATTTCAAATCTGACACCATGGCTGTGCATCATCACATCCCGTCATCGCATTACTGAGTTCCTAATGAGGTGAACAATTATGGGCAACAAATAGTTTGGCCAATGCTCAACTCTGCCTCCAACTGAAGAGATCTACTAAAGGTCACTTGACAGAGACTGAATTTTTTATTTCAATTGGGGCAGAGTCTATTATGTCAAGAGCAAACATTGCCTCTTCTCTCATTAGTTCCCAATGTTCCCAATTAGTTCCTTACCTTGGAATGAAATTGTTAAACTTCAAATCATATCAGAAGATACAATTTGTTTCCTAGACCATAAGAATGGCTACACTGGGTCAGACCAAAGGGCCACCTAGCTCAGAATCTTTCAACAGTGGTCAATGCAAGTGCCCCAGAAGGAATGAAAAGAACAGGGAATCATCAAGTGATCCATCCCCTGCTGCCTGTTGCCAGCTTCTGGCAAACAGAGGCTAGGGACACCATTCCTGCCAGCCCGGCTAATAGCCATGGTTGGACCTATTGTCCATTAATGTATCTAGCTCTTCCTTGAATCCTGTAGTAATCTAGGCTCCCACAACATGCTCTGACAAGAAGTTCCATGGGTTTATTGTGTGTTGGGTGAATAAATGTTTCCTTGTGTTTGTTTTTAAACCTGCTGCCTATTAATTTCATTTGGTGACTCTTAGCTCTTGTCTTATGAGGAGTAAATAACTGTTCTTTATTCACTTTCTCCACACCAGTCGTATTTTATAGCACTCAATTATATCCCCCCTTAGTCATCTCTTTTCCGAGATGAAAAGCCCCAGTCTTATTAATCTTAGACAGAGACATTTCATACCCCTAATCATTTGTGTTGCCCTTTCCTGAATTTTCCAATTTCAATTTCTTTCTGAGATGAGGTGACCACATCTGCACATAAGTATCCAAGATGTGGGTGTACAATGGATTTATATAGAGTCAATATGATATTTTCTGTCTTATTATCTACCCCTTTCTTAATGATTCCCAGCATTGTTTGCTTTTTTGACTGCTTCTGCACACTGAGTGAATGCTTTCTGAGAACTATCCATGGTGACTCCACAATCTCTTTCGTGAGTGATAACATAACTTAGACTGCTTCATTTTATATGAACAGCTGGATTATATTTTCCAATATGCAGTACTTCGCATTTATCAGCAGTGGATTGCATGTGCCATTTTGTTGCCCAGTCACCCAGTTTTGTGAGATTCTTTTATAATTCTTTGCAATCTTCTTGGGGCTTAACTATTTTGAGTAGTTCTGTATCATCTGCAAATTTTGCCCCCTCTCTATTTACCCTTTTTTCCAGATCACTTATGCATAAGATAACTAGGTGTGGTCCCAGTACAGACACGTTGGGTAAACCACTATATAGTGCTCTCCATTCTGAAAACTGACTATTTATTCCCGCCCATTGTTTCCTCTTTTAACCAGTTAACAGTCTATGAGAGCACCTTCTCTCTTATCCCATGACAGCTTACTTTGCTTAAGAGCCTTTGGAGAGGGACCTTGTCAAAGGCTTTCTGAAAATCTAAGTACACTATATTCATTGGCCCCCCCATTGTCCATGAATTTGTTGAACCCTCTCAATGAACTCTAGGGATATGTCTAGCCAGCAAAGTTATTTCAAAATAGTGAACAGCTTATTTCAAATTTGGTTGCACGAGGAGTAGCACCTATTCCGAAATAGATGTTTTGGAATAGGGGCTATTGTGAAATAAGCTATGCCAGGGTAGTTTATTTTGAAATATTTTTGTTGTGTAGAGGTGGTATTCTAGGGGCTTTAATTCGAAGTAGGCTCTATTGTGTGTAGCCATGCTGTTTGGGAATAGGTTTCGCTTATCCCAGGGCTTCCCTGTAGTACAGATGCATTATTCTGGAATAACAACTCTGGAATACTATTCCACAATAACTTTGCTATATAGACATACCCTCTTAGACTTTCCCTATTGTGGAGGAATGATGAGATGAGAGTGGGAAAGATACAGGAAGGGATGATTGGGCTGAAGGTTCAAGTAGGATCTGGGAAGGGATCACATTGTGGGACATTGGGCCTTAATTATTGATCCTTATATTGGTCATTATATTTATAAGTGTACATATGCCCAGAATTTTGGGTGCACACATTCTTAATTAAGAAAGAAAAGAAATGGCCCAGAGCAGTATTTTAGCAATATGGCACAATATTCAGCTTTTAGAGGCATATGTATAAGTCCACTGGAAAAGCATGGCCTACTGTGTCAAGGTTATACTGGAAACTTTTAAGTTGAGGGGAGATTAATGGTGATGGTTGAATCCCAAAAGATTCACCAAGTCAATCTAGATGCATACCCAAAGGTTATATCCAAAATTTTATGTAGCATCTATCACTGGGTAATGAAAATTCTCAATGTTTATCCAAATCTTTACTGAGCATCTTGTGTCAGAACCTCAGCTTATTTTATCTGATGTTTCCACTGAATTCAGTGGAACCACACGAATTTAAATCAGTTGATGATCTGGCCCCCTTGATCACTTTTTCCTTTTGGTCACACTACAAGAACAGACTTTCACATGGTATTTTAGCATCTGTTGACCAAATTCAAGTACAAACTTTTGTGAAGTGCATGCATGTTTTAATGATAAGAAAAGTTTTTCAGCTCTCAAACAAGTTAGTGTGGATTTTCCACTAAATGTTAGGATCAGTTTTTATGTTCTGTGTGCTACTTTTCTCATCCCTAATCCACACAGTTCTTCCTTTTTCTACTCTGTTCATTAGAGTGTTCCCCTTTTGTTTTCCCCAGATGTCAGATTAAAAAGATGTAAACAATGAACTGGCATTTGACAAAATATGAAATTGGGGTGAAATTCTAGGCTCCTCCATCTATTCTTATATCCTATCATTTATAGATAATCGTATTTAATAAGGTGAAATTGTTAGAGACAGTTGAGGCTGGGGTATTCCAAAAACATCAGCAGTATTTTACATTGAAATTCAAAATTTCAACAATGAAAAAATAAAAAAAACAGGAGCATTTGGAAAATTCTGACCAGCTCAATTTTGGGACCAGACAGAATATCTATTAAAGTAAATGGCTGTGTCTACACTACAGCAATCAGTCACCAGACATTAGAAGAGATTTTAAGAGAAGAGCTGTGGGTTTTGTCAACCATAAATCATTTTATTAGTCTTTAAAGTGCTACATTTCTGCTGCTTTGTTGTGTTGGAATACAGACTAACACAGCTCCCTCTCTGTTACTATATAGCATGGAGATAATCTTTTATGAAATTCTATAGGATAGCCAAAAAATATGAAAATTTATCTTTGATTTGCTACTTTAGAACTTTTCTCTACAAAAATTTCCCACCAAAAGAAGAGACCATCCTCATCATAAACCCATGACGTCCTTTCAGAATCCCCAAAGGAAAGCAGTGAAAACACTTTGGTACCCGCTACCAGTAGATTCAGGGAAGTATTTAGCATTGACTCCAAAGTTATTGATTGACACTTAACAAATTGACAAAGCACAGTAGAGCCAAAAGGCTGGGAAATTTTTGGCACAAGACACGTAAGTTGATTTTTATTTAAAAATAGTAACCCTGGTACGCAAAGGGTAATGCCATTTCTAATACCACTGCCTAGACTTTTGGCCAATATTGTCTCATTGTTTCCTTGTCCTTCCCTGCCTGTCTCCACCAGCTGTCTTCTTGCCTTACACTGTGCATTCCCCAGGGTAGGAACAATCTTTGTGTGTTCCACAGCTTGTGTAACTCTTTATGTGTTCCCTCACTAGTCCACAGCAAGTGCAGACATGTCAGCTATGAGAACGTGTCATTTCAACGCGAGCTTCCTTAAGACATTCTTTTGTCTTCTACCTGAAGCAGGGCCATCCTGACAAATTGTGGTGCCTTTTGCAGCATGTGCACCAGTTTGCCCTATAAGCTGACTGCTTGGATGACAGTTTAAAGACTCAGAGAGAGCATGAGATACACTCCACCTGCCGCTTCTGATTAGCAGAGCAGCCACAGCTGGAAGCTTGTTTCTTGTGGTGGTGCACATCCACACATACCTTGGTGCGCAAAACAACATTTATTCTGCTCATGGATGGGCAGAGAGGAAACACTGCTGAGCACCTGCAAGCAGATCCCCTTGGGCTGGGGAAGGCTGCATGGCTGGAGGCAGGAACTGGGGGCAGGGGGCGGGGGATAAATCCAGCGCTGTGAGGGACAGAAGCAAGGCATGAAGGCTGGCGGTGGAGCAAGTGGGAGGCTTGGGTGCCTATTGGTGAGCAGCGTGATTCGAGCTGCAGGCAAGAGGGGAATTAGCTGGTGAGTGGCAAATGGGCGTAGCCTGCAAGGGGGCCAGCCTGGGGGATGGGACTTGCTGCCAGAGCCCATGTTGTATAGGGCACTATGAAATTTGGGGTGATGGTGCCACTGTGTATTCTGCATATGCCTGGGAACAGCCCTAACCTGAAGGATCCATTCTTGTCATTTCCTTTGTCTGACACTACAGTAGCCACTGGTCAGGAAAGCGATGCTATCTGTAAAGTATTCCATTGGTGTCTGGTATCTGCCCTAAATGAACGAAGACCGTGTGTGTGTTCGGTTAGAATTGAGCTGAAAGCATAGCCCCCAAGTCAGCAAAGTGTTTAAGTGTATGCCGACCTTTAAGCACATACTTACGTGCCTTGCTAAATTGAGGCCTTAACTGGGTTAGAATAAGACAGCATTAGACTCCAGCTCTTTTGAGATCTTCCCATATCTGAATGAGAAAATAGGCCCTTTTCCAGCCTGGCTGGGACCCAACCCCAAAGTCATATGGGCAGATTCTGATCTAGGAATCTGAATACAAAGCTCCCAAATCCCAAAATGTAAAGGTTTTAAAGATTCAAAGCTCTGATTTGGGTCTCCCTCTCCCATACTTTCCAGGCCCGCTGACTGGAGGGAGGGGAAAGGGGGCAATTACTCTAGAGCTCAACACTGCAAAGGGGCCCAGGGCTCTGGCTGCCACCACTGCAGCAGTACCAGTGACTGGAGCCCTGGGCTCTTTAAATCAATGCTGGAGCACAGAGCCACCTGCTCCAGGCAGCACTAAATGGCCTTGGCGCTGCACCTTCTGCCTTAACTCTGCCCCCCTGGGGTCACAGTCACCACCGGCCCACACACACACACCTTGCCCAGTGGCCTGCAGAGGCTGTGGGGTCCCCAACACTATCTACATTTCCATCTGAGACATGAAAATTAGGCATCCTAGTTACACACAGCTGGAGAAATACCTAGTAGCATTTCAGAAATAAAGGCATAATGCATTGATGTAAGTGGGCGTACAATGTTGAATTATTTATGAACAATTTTTCCTTTGCTAATCAGCAAGTTTGCATAGTCATGAAATCCGTCCTTCTAATTGCACCCTCCTGAGTTTGCAATCATACTGGGGATAATGACTTATCTACCCCGGGACTGTTTGGGAATGGAAAAGAAGCAGCATGCCAATGGGTGTCCATATTTCAAACTGCTTGCACTCCTCTTGGTTCACCACTCTTTCAGAGTAAATGCTTTTAAAAGAACTGGGTCTACAGACTTCATCAGACACTTGGTGGAGTGGGAAAAAGGGAGCGGGAATGAAATATGCAAAATAGTACATGTGGGAGGTAAATAATAAACAGGCGCATAAGGCAACTCCTGGCAATCAGCAGATGGACAAGGCAGATGGAACAAACCCCTGCTTTAGATCTGTTAGAACTTGGTGCCCATTTTTAAATTGCACCAGAGAAATAGGAAATGGACTTTGAACTAACCTTGGAAATCAGAAAGAAAATTTCTATCTTGTAGCATCTTGAGGCCTTGATCAATTCCCAGCTTGCCATCCTTGGGATTGAGCAATTTATAATTTACAATACTGTGCCCCAAAATTAAACTATTGAAACAACATCAAGGGTGGCAAGTAGCAGTAGTAATACTGAGCCTTTATTTTCAGAACACTTTACACATTAATCCTTAAATACTCCTTTGAAGTAGGTGAATACAGATGAGGAAACTGAGGTACAAAGATATGATGTGCTTTGCCCAAGGCCAAAATGAGTCACTGACAGAAGCATGACCGCATGCTGCCTCAACAAGTGTACTTCAGATACATGACTGTTTTTCTTTTCCTTACCCCGTCTCTAAAGGTATATTGAAGTCTTTTGATTGTACTGTGGTCTTAGCTTCCATGAATTCCCCCTTCTAGGGATAGTCTGCTATGACAATTACAAACGAGGGGGCAGTACTTTGTAGTGACACTGCTGCAAAGCAAGTAGCTACTTGACTAACAGCAATGTTGGCAGAATTTTTGAAAAGTTTAAATGAATTGTAATTCACCAAGAATGAGTTATGGGAGCAGGAATATGACTCCATCACCACATCACATAGTTGTCACATGTTGGTGTTTTCTTTCTGGAGACATCCTCTCACAGTACTGGGAGTGGCCCATGGAAATTGAATAATAACAAGGGTTTTCAAAAATGACTGGTGATTTTGAATACTCAGCTTTTCAGAGAGCAGGTACTCTGCACTTTCTGAAAGTCAGGCCCTGCTAAAGGTCTCAAATTGGGCATCCAAAATCCCTAGACACTTTTCTAAATCATGGCCAGTTTTTCATAATGATTTTAAAAGGTGACCATCAGGACACAAAACCAAGCATTGTCAGCATGAGCTACTCCACGTAAAATGAAATCTGGAATTTCAGCAGGCGTGAATTTCCATCTTATTTGGTGAATAATGCAGTGATCATAATGTAGAAATGGAATCAGCCCTGCCCCAAGTAATAGCCATCATACACCACTGCCCATCAAAGTCCAGCCACTCTTCACTGAAGAGAAAAATATTTGCAATCATGCCCAATATATTTCAAATTGATGATGCTGTTTGTAGATTGCTTATGTCAAACTATGTGAATTCTCTGGTGGCCTTTAGGATTTATACATCCTTGTTCTTTGTAAGGGTTTGTTCATATTTGTTGCTACCTTAAAAACTATATCTCTCAGCCGCAATTCACAGTGCAACAATGTTAAGTCATTATTCCTTGAAATGTTAGGCTGTAAAGAAGCAATTTCTCACTAACCTGTGACACAGGAAATTGTGATTCTCATATCAGGTCATTTCATGAGTTTGTTTTACTATCATCTGTTTTGCTGTCAGCAAATGACATTTTTGTATTATTTCCAAAAGTAGAGTTTTAGTATTTTTGTAGGTGTGTGTTAAATATTACTCTGCCGTCTCTTATTCTCATGCACTGGCTGGAGTTATAATGTATATTTTAGCTCTCAACAGAATCATATTTTGACTGAAGGTGAAAATATCTGGTTGCTGGAACTAGCGTTATTTTAAAATGTCTTTTGGAAAACTTGGGTTTCTTACTCTTGTTTTTCCTGATATTTCTTTTATGAAGAGATCTTATGAATGATTAATGCTTAGGTAACCCTTTTTGTAAATTCTGCACTGAATCTACTTGTCATCAGATGCTATTCATGAACGGAACACAACCAAAACTGCTACATAGGAAGAATTTGTGTCATGTTAAATAGATTTTAGTTTTGTGAACTAGAATCTTATTATTTAATACCAATAGTCCTTTTTATGAGGAGGCATTTTACCAATTGGCTGTGACAAGATGCAACAAATTATTGCTTGGTTATTCTTTTGAACTGGATATACCACACAAAAAAAACGTTTGAAAGACAGGGATATAACTATGCATTACAAATATGTATGCCTATTGATTAGTGCATATTGGACAAATATTTTATAATGCTGTTTCAGGTCAGCCAAAACTGTTTGCAACTTTGTGTTTCAAAGAGTTCCAGATGAAAATGGATTATTTTTAAAAGTTAAAATGAAACAATATTTTGTTTTGAAATTTTCCTAAATCTAGGTTTTGGTTTTGGTTTTTACAAAGGGTAATAAAGGCCAAAAATAAAACTATACATTTACTTTTGGGTTGGCTGAATTACTTCAATCAGTCCAAAATTCACTTTGATTTTTTTTTTTATTTAACCTTTTTCTGCTCTCTTTCCTCCAATATTTGGTTTTTAGGCTAATGGAGACAGATAGGTAGAGAGATCTTACATTTTCTCTGTGAAAGACCCTAAGTGCTTTACGAAATAAAAACTAAATCCTCCCACCCTTACTCACCCATTCACTTCTCATGAATTAGGCCAATAGAATTATAGAGTTGCTGTATTATGCACACATATAAATACATTTTAGGTTAGATACATTCATGCACCAGTGAAATTCAGCCATCTTTGGGGGCTGAACAGGGATGCGTAAAGTGGGGGTGAGCTTCTATGGGGGGTTGAAATTTCAAAAGGGGGGCAACAGTACAGTCAGCTGCTGGGTCTCAGGCTCATCCATCTCATTAAAAACATTGAAAATTTTTTTATATATTTGTATTCCCATTCATATGTCAATTGATAGTTTTTACATTCTCCATAATTATTTTCTTACACATGCTAAAGATTTTTTTTTTCATACGAACATAAAACTGAAATTTCTGTTGGTTTGGATTATATTAGACAGGCTGGGGGTGGGGTCACTGATAATTGCAGGGATGAAATGCGCGGCCTGACGTAAAAAGTTTGCTCACCCCTGGTGTAGAAGATGGCAGCTATTTAATGGTGCTACCCCACAAGAGCTTTTACTGCTTTGAATGTACAAAAAATAATGATACAGGCTGGAACTGACACAATAACTACACTGATTTCCTTGAAAAGCCTGAAATATATTTATAAAGTAGCTGTAATCGTCATCTGATTGCAATCCATTATTTCTGACACATATTTGTAAAGATTTAAATTGTATTTGAGGAGGAGAATATTTTTCAAGTGCCAGAATAGACACAAATTTACCATATTTCTGCTCATGCTAAAGCAAAAGGTTAGAAGCCCCATCACTTGAGGCATTCAAACTAGTGTGAATAAAGCACTTCAGAAGAACAGCACAGAGAAAAATCCTGGGTGGCAAGAGAAGGGAGACTAGGAAATAGTTTAGTTCATCAGATATATAGCTCTTAATTTCCAGAAGCCCAGTAGCGGGAGAAATGTTTAGCACAAAGCTGCCTTGAAGCAAAAGACTTATTCTCATGTGGAGAGAGAGAGAGAGGGCAGGATCCTTTGGCTTGGTAGAGTCGTCACAACATTTTCAGGTCAATTAATATTTTCATGTACAATTGTGAAAATGTTGAATTCTAAATGACTGGAACAGCATCATGTGACTTTAGTAAGTTGGGAAGATAAAATCAGGCAGTAGGGTTGACCCATAGGACTTCAGCTAAAGCCCGTTTTCGTCAATGGGTATCTTTTCACTGTGTCGTTCCCATGGGAGTTGGGTCAGGCTCAGAGGCAGGAAGAGAATCACTGCATCGGTTGAGCTGTATTAGGCCTGATCCTGAAAGATTCTGAGTTAAAGAACCCGTACACAATCCTGTATTAAGATCCATCCACTTTTAGAGAAGTCACAGTTGACAAAAGGTGCTCAGAACCTAGGGGGATTGTGTCTTCCTATAGTAAGCAGACAGCACAAGTTACATCATGGAGATTTTGTTTAGTCTAAAAGTAACTCATGAGCAACTATGTAAAATGTAGCTTGTGGGCTAAAAGCGCTACTTGGATTGGGAAAAAATGTTTGCAGCCATCATATCAATATTGCTATATCTTTGTTACCTGAGGTAAATTACAACTATAGCCATCTTTTGGACAGCACACAAACCTGTGGTCCAACTCATAGAGAGTGATTAAAAAAATCTCACAAGAGTTTTAAAAGGAACGACTGCCAGACCTGCAGTTCTGGCCAAATGTTCATTGTGACAGCATCTGAATATTTTAATCCTGACCCATCCTGCTTTGCTGCAGTTTCTACTAGATACACTGTTCTTCATTTCCTGCACTAAGCTGTTGGGCAGTGTTGATGTGCATCGTTCAATGTGAAATATGCTACCTTAAAAATGATTGAAATTACAATATTGGCACGTTCATGGAGCATTCTGCGATTCCTGCAAGATGATAGACACTATTCTACAGAAGCGACAGCGTTAACGTCAAAATAGGAGTTTGTAAAGCAATTATGTTTAATGATCCCTATTAAGGAGGAGCTGGCACCATAGTCTGAAATGGCTTTCCAAAAGCCCATGTCCTATTGGTTCTCCTGCATTCAGCCTTTGTTTACATTGACATTAAATTACCTTGTAGAACTTGCTCTTATCTTAGCTCCTGGAGATTTTGCTAGTATGTACCCACTTGATTTGAGAAACCCACTGCTCTATGAATCCGAATATAGTTTCTAACCGTCAAAAAGGTGATTAATCAAATTAACCCTTGTAAAGAACAAATCATGACAGAGGCAAATATTAATTACAGTCTAACAAGGGCAGCTTTTTAATAAATTCAGTCCTTCAAGAAGATAACTCAAGGGAACCTGTCTAGCAGTGCAGGTCACTATCTCCTTTGTCTCCTTTCCCTGTTCAAGACTTGAGCATCCTGACTATTTTCTGGGGGCTAGGGACAGAGCAGGAGATCTGCTTCTGTTTCACACTTCCATTTCAGGGCAATGCTTTGCCATCAGCCATTCCCATTAAAGATTAGAGGTATCAAGATGAGCAATAACAGATGCCCTTTTGTACCCACCCCAACAGACCCTGCAGTGAGACACCAGCTGTTATGACTGGTGCATCTTTGCATGAGGCTCTGTTATATACTGTGACAATAAGTGATATTCTTGACATGAACCAAGGTTAACCTGGAAAACATTTTCTCATGCCACAACATTTTTTCCTCCTATTAATAAGAATAAACTCTGGCAACAGTGGTCAGGCTACAAATTTATATTCCCATTAGGACATTATTTGTTCAGACTGTTCCTCAGTGTTGAGAAAACGTAATAATTTACAAGCGAATTGTGCTCCTACCTCTAAACCACAAGATAACAAAACAGACATGATCAAATACAAGGACACTTTTCAACTTACTCACCTCAGGCCAATGATCACTGTGCAAACTTCTCTGATAATATAGTACACAGAGAGCCTATGTGAACCTCTGCTATGCATACATGTGTGTTTCTTTTACTGATGCCAAATTTTCCTTATGAAATTCAAAGAGATTCTTTCCTGTAGAAGAGAAAATTCATCAGTTTGCTGTTATTGATGATGCATATTATGCATGTTAAAAAAAAACAGAAAAAAACTAAAGTACAGAAAAATATAAAAGCTCTGAACATTGTATGTCTTGTAGTCAACAGTGGAAAATATAAACTGCAGCAGAAGTATAGCACAATCTGTGTGACACATTGAGAACCATCAGAAAACTCACAGTATAAACAAAATGTGCAGTTCAAAAGAAAACTTTGATTTTATATGTGTAAAATTTGAAAGGAAATGTTATCTAGTGATTAAAACACCTTGTAAGACGTCGGACGATCTGGGTTCTAGCTGGCTTTAATAATAAGGGTGCTTTGTGACCTTAGACAAGTCATAAGCAAGTTTCTGGGCCTCAGCTTTCCATCTGTAAAATTAGGATAATATTTAAACTGCAGGGAATTGTGAATATTGAAAACATTAACATTTGGTGATTTAGTTTACTTTTGGATTTGTCAGCAGAATTACCAAATATTGTGAATGGCCTTTAAAGTTCTCAATGTCAACGAGATAGAGAAGGATGTGAAACACATACAATAACTAAATCAAATGCAAGAGAGCTTAAATAATCACAGTTCATTTACCCAGACAGGAATTTGGTCAGGACATGGTGATTAATGCTCCTGGTCATATGCAAAAGTGCAGAGGACCTTCAATAAACAAAGTGGTCAGGACCACGGCTTCCTCTGAAAGATGGCACATCCAGCTAAAGAGTGCTCTTCAAGAACCGCTGTGGCACCAGGTCAGTACTGACTCAGCGGGAAGAGTGCCATCAGCTAATTCACCCAGCACTTCCTAAAGCAACTACGTGTTCCTTTGACGTATCCTATCCAAGAGTTGCACCGACCTTGCCTAGCTTGTGAGAGGCTGTGGGATCTTAGCACAAAGCACAGTGCGAGCTCTTATTACCAGGAGTTTTTTCACACATGATTTCTCTGTATTGGATGAAGGATTATAAAGGAAAGGAAACCCAAAGAGTTCCTCAGCCCAGAAGTCAAACCTACAAACTCTAATCATTGGGATTATCCAGCCAGGAATCTGATTGTCTTACAGTACCCAGCCAATTTATTGTGTCATTTTGTGAGATGACACACAGTGTTGTAATCAATGGCATTGGATGGTGCCCATTGCCACAGACTCAACAGGCATATCCACACATCTTTATTCAGACAAAACTTCCATTGATCTCAGTGGGAACTGTGTCTAACCAAGAACAGGAGAATTAGTGGTAGATACATAGGCAGCAATTGTTACATGATCTAGCATTATTTTATTTTGGTTCCATTGAATCAAAATACCTCCAACCTTTCAGCTTTTCACTGGATAAATCCTGGTTGTTTCTAGGGTCTTCTGTTTATAGGTAGTCAAAACACAATCATATGACTCACACACCAAATTACAGATGGGTGGACAGGGAAATCTTCATTGAACAGACCCTGGAATTGAAGTAATGACTACACATAAGGGAAAATAGGTGTTTCCACATGGCTAGTTTTGCTGGATTTGTAATATGTTGTGTATAGCTAAACCCAGTGTTTTTATGCTGCTGTTTCATTAGTACCTCTGCAGCCCCAGTGGTTGGATTGGCTTCTGGGGGGACGGGGTAGAGAGCCAGCTGAGGATGGGCTCCTCTTTTTTTTTTTTTTTTAAAAACAAAAATGGCACCTACTAACCTTCTTTTCTAGAGGCGGAACTGCAAATCCCCAGTTTATTTTAGCAGACTGGCAGCATCCCAGGGAAGAAAGAATACAACTAAAGACTAATAAAAGCTCTTGTCTTAGAAACCTGACATATGCCAAAGTAATGATGGGAGACGAGGCTATGGCCCTTTGCATGGGAGAGAGAACTCTTAGTGATGATAGGCAGAAGAACTGTCTTGATTAACATATAGAGTCACTGCCTGTGGATCTTTGAAGACGTGTCTAAAGTTGATACAAGCAGAAGTAAAATCACCCTCTTTCCAGGACACAGTGAGTTCTCCCAGACATGCTTCCTTTTAAGATTCTGCAGGATGACTTTGGTGTGCCCACCAATATAGCATATTAGTGGCAATGCAGATCAGTCAAGTTGTAATAGGCTCTAATTAGCACTCTGTAAGCTGTTAAATTCCTTACCCAGCCCTCAAACAGGTGGAAGATTCTTTCCTGCCTATGAAAAGACATTAGAAAATCACTGGCAATCTTGTCGTCACAGCTGAAATCTCCATGAGTTAGTATGAGTGAGAGGCAAATACTTTTTACACACGAGCGCTAGATTTTGGAAAGCAAGCCCTGACCTGCAAAAATAAATGATTTTCCCAGGTGAAAACAGCTCCAGCTTGTGAGAAGACCATAGTCCATCATGCCCCTATACATTAGTTAAAGTGTAATCCTGCCTGAAGAATCTGCACATCACAGAAAGTGTCACTTCCTATCTGCCATTGCATGCAGAGTTCACACACGACGCTCTTTTGCAAGTGAAATTTCAGGTGCCACTGGCTGCTTTACAGCTAATGGCTCTTTTATTCAGATTGCCATTTGATCCGGGTATTTGGAATCCAACACGCTGTAGTTTCATACAGAGATCTTGATTAGTTCACAGGATTTCATCCCAGACCAAAGGCAGTTGAGAAAGAGTGGAGGATGGTTGACCCACGTGGTGCTGCATAGATGCCATTCACTATGTGATCTCTGATCTCAGGCACAGGAGGCGCTACCGCACTGACAGTGGAGCACCCTTAGGGTCACTACTCATAGAAGAAATGTTAATTCTAAGTAATTTCAGCCAGTGCTTTTTAAGACACAATTTTCATGAAAAAACCAAATAGAGATGACCTATTCTGTGACTCAAGGCTATGTTTTAAGAGGTCTACCTCTTTAAAAACTAACAAAATGATTTATTCGGTGATGAACTTTGTTGGTACAGATGAAGTGGGTCTGTCCCACAAAAGCTCATCACCGAATAAATCATTTTGTTAGTCTTTAAAGTGCTACATTTCTGCTGCTTTGTTTTGTTGGAGTACAGACTAACACAGCTACCTCTCTGTTATTGTTAAGAGGTCTGTCATTATTAGTGGGTTTGAGTAGAATGCGGGGTGGTTACAGTGGAGTTTTGCTTTGAATTTTGGAGTTGCATTTGTACGCAGAGTTCAATAAGGAGAACCCAACAAAAGTAAACAATGGCTCCTGCAATTCCCCTGAGAAAAGAAAACACAGACTACTAGTTCGGACTTTATATACAGACCGGGAGCCACCTGTCCTGCAGGGATCACCTTATTGTACTTCTCTGAGTGCTTCTCTTAGGTCCCAGAGACAGAAGACAGTGGAGGGGTTAAGCAGCAGGGGAGCACTCAGGAGACCTGATTTCCATTCCCAGCCTTCTTGTGTGATCTTTGGTAATCTTTCTGTTTTTCAGTTCCTCCATTGTAAAATGAAAATAATAATACATTATTTCTTGTCTTGTCTTGCCTTGCATCTTCTTATGGGTCTATACCTTATAATGGGACTTTGATCTCAGCTGGGCAGTGGCCAATATTCTTATGTAAATAAATAATGATTAGTAATTAAATCAGAATGCTAACTGGATTGTACTGTATAAGGATTGCATATCAAATCCATTATACTTTGTTTAGGTTAGCCAGGAAACAACTAAAACACAAGACTGAACCATCCATGAAACTGTTGAAAATAAAGTAAGTTTACTATCAAACTCTGCCACCTAGTGGGAAATTGTGAAATATCAAATTAACAACTTTCACAAACCTTATCAAATCTATTCCAAAAGTTGTGACCTGTGAGTAGAGTGAGCAATGTTACAGTGATATCACATAGCTATGGCCATGCCCTTCCAGGGGCAAGACTCCTTGCAGAGAAGTCATAACCAGTTTTCACTGCTATCGCATGCGATATTGACCAAAAGGCTGAGGCATGAACATAAATGCCTGTAATTTATTGTTGCTTTAGTTGCCCAGTAGTACCCATTACCAAGAGGATGGCAGGCCCTTGTGAATGTGGGGAGGCCAAAAAAGGATAGTAAGGGGGGGGCAGAAGGATAGGAAGGTGAACCACTGAGATTTGGCAGCCAGGGGTAGGGGTCAGCTGAGTCCAGACTGTAAAAAGGCATCCTTGCTGTTTCTACTGCCCTTCCTCAGCAGCTGGGGCCACCTCCCACCCATGGCAGTTGGCATAAGGGGTGCCAATAGCACCCAGGTGCTGGTATACTGTTCCCTATGCTGCTGGAGACAGCACCTGCACCTTCCTCCGACCAAACTGAAATGAGAATAGTTGTGCAGAGAAGGGAGATGTTCAAAGCAAAGAGACACCAGCTGTGGATTGATCTTACATTTCAGACTCTGGATCACATCTCCAGCTGGTGTCAATCAGCATCTTTCCATTTACTTCAATGGAGTGATTCTGCCCAACACCAGCTGAAGCTCTGGCACACTGAGTGTGCCTCTTTCCCAAAGGAGAGCCACATACTCGGGCATTAAGCATCAGTCTGCTCAGGTTCCAGACTGATGTCCAGATCCTTGTATCATAGGGTATGACTTCACAACCCAGAAGATCTTCCAGGGTTTGATTTTGCGCACCTAGAGGGGACGCATGAAGTCGAACTATCAGAGATCAACAGTCGACCCCTGTACTCCTCAATCTCACAAGGAGTAAGGGAGGTCAATGGGAGAGGTTCTCCCATTGACCTCCCTCACTGAGCACAGCCAGGTAAGTCGATTGTAGATTAGTCAATTCCAGCTATGCAATCGCCATAGCTGGAATTGTATATCGACAATTGACTTTAAGGTCTAGTGTAAACTTGGCCATAGGCAGGAACACACTGGAGCCAGAGGCGGCTCACTTCCAAACTCCCTGGTAGTCAGCGTTTGAGGCTCAGACTGACAATAGGAAGCCTGAATCATCCAGCTCTCAGCAGTGCTCCCAAGCCAATAACAACAAAAGTAGGGGGCTGGGTGGGCACAGTTCTTCTCTTCTGTGTCTTGAATGTTACAGAAAAAGAAGTAAGTGTCCCACAGACAGGATTTGTAGCAAATCTCAGCCAGCTCTTTGTGAGGTTGTTGCCTAAAGAACTCAGAAGTCCACCTGAATCTCCTCCCATTGACTTTTGTGGGGGCATAATTGGCTCCAGCCTACATATCTCAAAGACATGTGAAAGAGTTCATCTCCCTAAAATGTCCATCCTTTAAAGCTCGGCAGCAGTCCTTTCCCATGCTTTGAGATGTAAATGTTCCTCACAAGTCAGAGCTCTGTCCCTGAAAGCCTGAACCAAGTGCAAAAGTTGTCCAAAGTCTTTACTTTTAAACAGTAAAAAGGGATTGAAAGGGAATTTTTTTGGAAGGCAATAAAATAACCATCAGAGCTCGAATGCGCTCCAAACCCTCATCTTCCTTTCATGTCAATGCCTACCTTCTACATCATATGCAGAGGTGTCATCAGATTCTTACTTGGTGATAGAACTGTGTGTAACGTGATTTACCTATTTTTAGGAGTCATGTTCTCACTCTTAACAACAGTGTATGTAATGAAACAAACCAGCAGTCATGTAGTACATTAAAGACTAACAAAATAATTTATTAGATAATGAGCTTTCGTGGGACATACCCACTTCTTCAGATCTGTAGCATTTCCAGTACAGACTAACAGTTTTACATTACAGAGATCCAAAAAATATTGAAAAAACTGAAAAAAAAATCTTTTTTTGGACCTCTGTAATATATGACTGTCAGTCTGTACTAGAAATTTTATAGATCTGAAGAAGCAGGTCTCTCCCACAAAAGCTCATCACCTAATAAATTATTTTCTTAGTCTTTAAAGTGCTACATGACTGCTGTTTTACCTTGTTAGAATATAGACTAACACAGCTACCTCTCTGCTACTGTGTGTAATGAGGTGGAGATGAGAGAAGTAACAAGATGACAAAGTTTCCTGAAACATACTACATTGCAAAAAAAATAAATAAAATTGTTTGGATTACAGTAACCCCCACAGAGTCAGTCGGAGATCAGAGCCCCATGAAACCACTGCAGACTTAGTTCTTGATAGAGATTTTACATGGAAGGTGCTCCTGCAAGAGCAGTATAAGACCCTAAAGTAGATCGGCAGAGAGTGCTTGGTGCTGTACATATAAACATACCAAAAAATTGGCTCTCTCCCAGAAAGCATACAATATCATTTACTAGTCTAAGTCTTACAACTTTGAAAGCACAGAAGAGTACCATAATCCAAGAAGTATCAGAGAAATAGCTGTGTTAGTCTGCATCTTTGAGAACAACAAGAAGTCCCGTGGCACCTTATAGACTAACAGATATTTTGGAGCATAAGCTTTCGTGGGCAAAGACCCTCTTCACTCATGCCTCTGATGAAGCGGGTCTTTGCCCACGAAAGCTTATGCTCCAAAATATCTGTTAGTCTATTAGGTGCCACAGGACTTCTTGTTCTTCTCGAATAAACCAAGAAGAAATTTCTCCACTGAATGGTAGTAGCTTTAGACACTAAAGCTGTTAAAATTTTTTAAAAGTTCTGTAATTTAAAGTTTCAGATAATTTAGCTTTTACAAATTTTGAAATATCATGGTCAGAATTATTAATTTTGTTCTGCCATCTACTGTGGATTTTAAAATACTAGTAAACAACTATTTAGATGTTAATCCTCCACAGTCAGGACAAAAGACCTCTATTAAAGGAGCAGGTCAGGTTAAAAATGCTATGGTTAAAATGTCTCTTGCTCTGCTAACACCACTTTACATCCTTAACTGGGGTTGTTTAAAACCTGAATTTTCTACATTAGCTTTGTCAGGGGCCTGCTTGGCTCTGTCCCCGGATGGAGTGAGAAGACATATTTGTGTTCACCGTTGTCCTGCTGACACCTCTGAGACCCTTGTGCCCTACTCACTGAAATCAGTCACTGTGGACCTCTCTTTTGGGGCAGTGGGCCCAAGGGTCTGAGTGAGTCCCTGCAGCCCTCACTTGTGGGGCAGAATGGCCCAAGGGCCCAAATCGATCGCAGGGGCCCTTTCTGCCCCAACCAGGCTCCACAACAGGGCCCTAGCAACAGAGGGTTAGCCCACCACCAGATCAGTGGGGAATCCAACTGCAACACTGACTCTCTTGGGTGGGAGGCACCACTCCCTCGTTCTCTCTGGGTCACTTCCTACCCTTTAAGGGCTGCTGTCCATGGCTTGTTGAGGTCACTGGGCTCCGTTGCAGAGGACCGTGCAGGTCTCCATGGACTCTGGGCTCCATGGCCAAGAAGGGCTTCCCAGCAAAGATAGTAGCGGTTTTTCAGCTAGAGCTTCCACCACAGGTCCTTCCTATCTTTCTGTCCACCCTGGCTGAGCTGGGTTACTACCTTTTATATCTAGTCCCAGTTGGACCATGACCAGCATGACTGTAGGGGCATGGCCTCTCTCATCCAAAGAGTAGGATAAACCCTCTCAGCACCAGTGTGGGACCGGTTCACCTCGTCACAAGCTTGCTCACTTTCTGATTATATTTCAACTTGAAGAATGAGAACAGTCATAATAATCATAATTATTAATTATTAATTATTGATTATTGATTATATTGATTATAGTACCACCTCCTAGCTCTTGTACAGCACTTTTCATGAGTATATCTTTAAACACTTTACAAAAGAAGGTAAGCCTCATTACCGCATTTTACAGATTAATTTCACATTTGTTTAAGTGAAATTTCTAGTCAGTTTTACTTTCTAGTTCTCTCAAAATAGTTTAAAATTGCAGTGGTTGAATTATAAATATGTCAGTGGAATATATAAATGCAAGCAAAAAATTCTATTGACATTTTTAAAAATGATAAAAAAAAATTGGTTTTCTTCACTGAGGTCTAGATTCAGTTTGAGTTCTAAAACAAGCCTGAGTTCTTTACATGCAAAAAGAATTGTGAACAAATTGAAAATTCAAAACACATCATCATTCTTAGAACGCACATTCAATTCCATATGCATTTTAACTTAAAATTTAAGTGAACGGTTGAAAGATGCCAAACTGGAACGCAGCCATTGCCATCCTAGAGGAACTCAGAGGGGTATCCCTAGTAGGGTGTTGACCTGTCTTCCCAGCTCCAGAAGGCCTAACACCACTTAAAGTATCTTTTGCGTTTTTTTCCTTAGGACATAGTTAATTAACTCAAATAAATAAAATTCACATATAAACAACACAAAAGCTACATACTTAAATAACGCTGGTTAAGGCTTAGTCTATACTAGGCAGGTAAGTCGATTGTAGATATGCAATTCTAGCTATGACAATTGCATAGCTAGAATCAACTTATCTGAAATCAACTTACCTGGCCATCTACATCGAGGGAGATTGATGGGAGTAACTCTCCAGTTGGCCTCCCTTACTCCTCACAATAGGGCCGTGTCTACACGAGCCCCAAACTTCGAAATGGCCACGCAAATGGCCATTTTGAAGTTTACTAATGAAGCGCTGAAATGCATATTCAGCGCTTCATTAGCATGTGGGCGGCCGCGGCACTTCGAAATAGACGCAGCTCGCCCCCACGGGGCTCCTTTTCAAAAGGACCCTGCCTACTTTGAAGTCCCCTTATTCCCATGAGCTGATGGGAATAAGGGGACTTCAAAATAGGCGGGGTCCTTTCAAAAAGGAGCCCCGTGGGGATGAGACGCACGGCAGTGAGCCGCGTCAATTTCGAAGTGCCACGGCCGCCCGCATGCTAATGAAGCGCTGAATATGCATTTCAGTGCTTCATTACTAAACTTCAAAATGGCCATTTGCATGGCCATTTCGAAGTTTGGGGCTCGTGTAGACATAGCCTAGGAGTACAGGGTCAACTGCTAGCTCCAGATAGTTCAATTTCACGCATCTCTTCCAGGTGCGTGAAATAGACCTCTGGAAGATGGACCCTGAATGGGGTGACCTTCGCTATAGTATAGACAAACCCTAAGTAGACCTTCCTTTGCATCTCTCTGCTCCGAGGCCAATCACAGACACCAACACCTCCCTACTGCAGCTTCCTTTCCAAAAGAGCTTCTTCAATTATTTAAAACATCATCTGATCCTGTCCCAGGAGATCTGATAATTAAGCATGGCTGGCTGTGCCTTGAGGGTCAGTTGCATCCTGTTATTAGCCATCTATGTCAGCAATTTATCACAAACAGTGGCCAATACTACATACTTCAGAAAAAGAGACAACACATTTTGCATTAGGTGGTTATGGAATAATCTGCCCTATTAAGGAACATTTCCTCCTGAATTCCAATAGTTAAAGATTGGCAGCCCTGGAGAATTAAATTGATTTTTCTATGCAGCTGCAGCAACACTGGATAATAATGCAAGCTTCCCTTTACATTCTCTCACCAATGCATCTCAGCTGACTTCTGGAGGGAACCTTCTCCAGAAGTGAGGACATTGTCGATTCTCCTGGCCCATTCAATATTTGGCTTCTGCTAGACTCAATAAGGGTGTCAATGAACCATGTTATGCTTCGAGCAACAACTGAGCTCAGAGATGAGTTAAACAAACAAATCAGTTTGATAAGGGCTTATCTGATTGTATAATTGGAGAAAACTTCTGATTTCCACAGGACTCCACCCACAAAGTTCTCCTGGAGGATATAAAGTGAGCACATGTTCCACCAAGGCAGCTTGAAGCCTGCACTATGAGAACACCACTATTCTCACAGGACTGTCTTTCCCGGAGGCATGGTTTCCAATACCATCTGGAAGCTGCTGTTTTTCAAATAAGAGTATCACATGTGTCATGTGTACTGCTTGTGATGATAATGTTCATGACGTTGAATTCTGGACTCAGATTGCTAGCTCACTTTAGAAAGGTCATTGAGTATCCATCAATTATCAATTTCAATCAAAGCAATGAAACATAGCACTGAATCTTAAATGCTCACAAATTGTGGGAGCATTTGGAATGGATTAGGAAATTTGCAGCTGATCTTATTTTGAATCAAACCAAAACTCCATATCTGAACCACACCTGAACTTTGGATCCAGATATATATCTTGTTTCATCACTACCAAATTAGCTAAATTTGAACTGAGAATTAAAACCACTGTAGCTGGTTACCACCTCTGCAGTCCCCCATGCAATTCTGGAGGCGTTTACCTTGTGGTACTGGGCAGGGCTTTTGTGCTCCAGATGAGGCACAAAGCCATAATGAGATGTTTATCCAAAGCATCCAAACCTCCTGGAGGAACAAAATTGGGCTAAAAGTCACTTGAAAACCAGCCTTTGGTCCTTCCCATCATCTACTTTTCAATTTCTCTGCCTAGAGATGAGAAGCTTTGAACATAAGTTCTAACAAGAAAAGCGCATCTGCACATGCAAATCATCACACTGCAGACAGCCAAGCACATCCTCAGCCTCCTAGCCTCCTACCTCCAGCGCTGACTTCTGCCTCCTGTGACTGCTTGTGGGTGAGATGAGTTTGGCAGCTGGAGGAGCCAGATGTCAAGGTTTGCAAAGAAAGTTCCCAGCAGCAGCAGCAGCTGCTGCTTGTCAGTTCACCTTCCCCTGTGACCTTGCCTTTGGCACTGGTCATGAATCTGCTGGTGGCCACCACTGGTCTTGCCTGAAGGTCTAGTGTGGGATCAGTTCCCTGTGGAAAACTTTGCTTTCCTCCTAAAAGTCAGTTTCCAGTGACTCATTGCTCAGGGAAGAACTTACACTTCCTTCCTTAATATATTTCAGAGAAGGGTTTATGTTCAACAGTTCCTTGTACAGAACTGTGTTATTACAAGGAAGATGGTTCCCCTCCTGTGTATACATATTCATTCATGCCAATACTTTACAAGTCCTTTTTTGAAGAAAGAGTAAAATCTCAGTACTGCTGCCACGACTAAATGTTCATCTGTGTTCTCTGCTAATGATACTTCATGAGTACTTTTTTCCCCCATCAACAGATCCTCCAAATCATCTTGTACGATATTCTAGTCTTCCACATTGGCAACACCTCTCTGCCATGGGTCATCCACAACTTTTACTAGCATGCTTCCATTTTTTGTGCCACAGTAATTAATGAAAATAATGATTGGTCACAAGCATGATTCCTTAGGAACTCCACTAGTAATCTCCTTCAAGCCCCCTTTCAGCATGACCTGTTCTGGTCTCCCCCTTACGCAAGTCTTTACCTACCTTTCAATTCTCTCTTGGAGCTGGGTATCCCATTGTTATAGTAATGTTTATTAGTGAGGATGAGACTGATGTCAACTCCAGCATATTCTCTTTGGTGACTCCGGAATGCTCCCATTATTTTTTCCAATGCACGGTGTTTTACAGCCATGATTTCTACTGCTCCTCTAAGCTTGGTCTGCTTTGCTGAGTAGGAAGTGAGACCAGTTTGCACTTCTGGGCTCTTTGAAATAGTCCTACAACAATCAGAAGAGTAAATGAATTTTGTGTTTAACATGAGCCATGTTTTTACATCAGACATGTTCAATATCAGTAGCGGCGGCTACAGAATCAGGAGACAACCAGTAGATGGCACCAGAGTATAGCAACTAAAGGACACAGACAGTAGTCAAGAGTACAGAAGCAAAAACCTGCTGTTATCACTATAACCAACTCTTCCCTGTCTGACTTCATCTCACCTCAAAAATTTCATGGGTAAAGATCAGTTGCTCATACTATAAATCAGATCCTAGCAATATCAGGTGAAAGCAAAACTTCTCTCTGTCTCAAAGCCTTCCCCCCACCAAATATTTACACAGATAAAGAATTAGTTCAGGGGGAATAGTAACAGAGAGAAAGCCGTGCTAGTCTATATACTATCAAAACAAAAAAGCATTCCAGTAGCACTTTAAAGACTAACAAAATAATTTATTAGGTGATGACCTTTCGTGGGACAGACCCACTTCTTCAGTTTCTAGCCATACCAGAACAGACTCAATATTTAAGGCACAGAGAACCAAAAAGAGTAATCAAAGTTGACAAATCAGAAAAATATTATCAAGGTGAGCAAATCAGAGAGTAGAGGGGTGGAGGGGGAGTCAAGAGTTAGATTAAGCCAAGTATGCAAAAGAGTCCCTATAATGACCAAGAAAATTCACATCCCAGTTCAAGCCATGTGTTAATGTGTCAATTTTGAGGGGGCTAGGAGACAGGACTCCTTGCTTCTCTTTCTGCTCCTGCTTTGGACTCATTGTGTGAACCTGGGTAATTAACTTCAACCTTTCCATAACTCAGTTTCGTCACCTGTAAAATGGGGGGAATGATACTTAGCTCCTTTGTGGAGTACTTTGAAATCTTCTTACAAAATGTGCTACACAAAAACTATATGTTACTATCATTGTTATAATTATTACCACCGTACTTTTAGAGAAGCATCTTAAAGGTTATATTAATAGTGAATTGAATTTTTATGAATTCTGAAATTTTGAAATCATGATAAAAAAAAGGAGAAAATTGACCATATTTCTTGATTCCTTTCCTCATCCCTACACCATTTCAATTGCCATCCTTTCTCTCACTTTTTCTATCAGACCTCCCTTGATTGATTCTATTGGTTTGAAATGTGTTTTCCTTATAATCTGGTTTATATTATTAAGCAGGGCCCTAAGCACCTTGGCAGTGGGTTCAGTATAAACACCAGCTTTATTCACTATAATATTACTACTTCAAAACAACCACCAATTTTCCTCTCCCCCACCCTTGCCCAGTGGGGTTCGCTTCCTCAGTCCAATGTATCACTCTCAGGTCAGAATAACTTTTATATTGCACAGCCTTAAGACATATTGGAGATTTGGAAATCCCATTCTAAGTGACCTAGGAACAGCAGCTCCATGGGACTTATATTCCTAAATCACTTACACATTTTTAAAAATCCCACCTCATGTGCTTATGAGGGTCAGTCTGGTCCAGCGAATAAAACACTAGACAGGGATTCAGCAAACAGGTTTTCTTTTTCTAGCTCTGCCGCTGACTTGCTAGATGATGATAGCAAAGTTACTTTACCCCTCTGTTTCTTTCCCCATCTCTTTCCCAGTTTGTTTATTTAGGGGCAGAGGCTGACTCTGTATTATAACTAGAGAATTTGCATGCTGCTTTTGTGGCATACGTAGGATCTGCTGTGCTGTGTGCAGTGGTGGTGAGTTGCAGGCAAGCCTATGAACATCACTTGAGATAACCACCTACTGAATAAACAGCTCACAGGGGGCATGAGCTGTGAGATCACAAGTGAAAAATAACAGCATGCAATAAAAAAAGTCTGCCCTTGGCTTTGTTTAACTAGCAAGCCAGGAGGAAGACTCACCCACCTCAACATGCAAACAAAATCCTGTGAGGGTGCCCTCGTTTTCTAGGCCCACTGCCAACAAAGTAAAAAATCTTGTGAAGAATTAAGCATCACCTGATTCTGTAATAGCTTAAAAAAGGTTTTCATGTTGGCATGCTGTTTTAAACCGAGAAGCACATTAGGAACACTGTGACTCGTACAACTATTTCTGTATTGGATCACTGGATTTGACGGCTTTAAAGGTAATGCAAATGGATATCACAGAGCTAGCTAAGTGCCACCAAAATGACAGGTGTGAAAGATACAGAAGTGGCACATTTTCTAGGAGCAAACCAAGTGGCCGGAGAATACTTAAGGTTTGTGTCATTCAGACTGAGAATAACTCTCAGCGGGATGGTGCTAGAGATGAATCACATCCTGTCAAAGAGCTGCTGTTAGGTTACACTTTTAACAGCCTAATATATTTTTAAAAATCCACAGAACCCTGCTGTAGTTACTTAACTGTTTAACAAAGAAGAAATACTCTATCCCATCTTATACTGATGTTGCGGAGCTCTAGGGCTGGTGCCCAGTGAAGCTGTCTTTCAAATGGAAAATTGGGCTTGCCAAGGGAAATGTAATGTTTATATTCACAAAAACTGAAATCTTTTGTGCAAACCCCAAAATACTTCAATTTGGAAATGTTGATATGGTACATCATGGAAGTTGTAGCTGCATTGTCTTGTACCTCTGTTCTTACTTATGAGCTGGACTACATCTTCCATTAAATACCATACAGGTTGAATCTCTCTAATCCAGCACCCTCGGAACCTGACTGGTGCCTGACGAGAGAATTAGCCAGACCATGGGAGGTCAATGTTGTCTAGCATATTACCAGCACTTCCACTGCTTACTGGACTCTTAGAAGACATTTAGGGGTAAATTACAACTAAATAACGGCACAGAACACTGAGAGCCAGGACTGGTGACTGGAAACAAACTTTATGGGAGCAAAGAAAAGAGAAAATATGACCACACTCATTATATGCGGTCATCCAGCTAACTAAAATCTTGCGGGATTATGGATGTTGCCAGACAAGAGAGCGCAAAATTAGAGAGGTTCAACCTGTACTAGAGGTGATGAATCGACCCCCACTGGATCAATCACTTCCCATTGATCCAGCCCATAGTGAAGATATGCCCCACAAGAGCATCATCAGAGGTGTAGTCTGACCAGAGAGACCAGTTTATAGAGCAGTGTGGGAATATAAGGCACATGAGGCTTCATGGCAGCATTTCTAAATAGCATATTGGGGGTGGGGAGACTGGTTGACATTTTTTGGTTAACGATCTTTAAATGGCTGGCACAAGTCAAGCTGCTGTGGCCAATACAGAGACAACCAAGGGCCCAATAAGGCTGCCTAAGATTTTCCACCAGCCACCAAGCACCAGCCCAGGTTTTACCCCGCTACCTGGATCGATGTCAACGGTGTCTGATCCAGAGGGGTTTACAGGGTGTGTGACAGAGCCCGTTTGTTCCCCAGAAAAGATGACAGACAAGGGGTCAACTGTCCACAACTAAGTTTCTTTTTATTCTAACAAGAGCTAGGTTTTTACAATGTAGCGTTTTCTCTTTCCTATTTATTTACTATGTTACCACACTTTATTTTACTATGTATCTATTTAATATCTCTAGAAGCTACAACTATATCCTTCCCTGTTCCCTGAGTCTCAGCACAGGATTTGGAACTAGTTGACTAATAGCCCTTTTGTTGTATTTGTGTAGTTACAACGTTTAAACTATACCCTTCTTAGACTTACTGTTGGCTCCACTGGGACGCACAACTTGGTGCTCTTCCGTGCGTGTGCTATAAGGGAAAAGAAATAAACCAGAACTGATAACAACAACTCTGCTATATATTTCCTTATGTATCTATTTGAATATGTGTATATCTTTATGTTTCTCTTTATATTATATACTAATACGTTTCTATATATTTAATTATGCCAGGTTGTTTAGTCTGGTAACGGGCTTCCAGAATTTCTATGTATACATATAATATGCCAGGTTATTTAGTCTGGTAACGGGCTTCCAGATTTATGGGATATTTTTACCCGAAAAGACCCCAGCGCAATAAAATAAGACTGCGCTGGCTTCCCCTCGCTTTAGCGTCCCAAACGCTCAATTATGGGTAGTTTTGGGCTTAAAGGGACTATAATACGACGCCTCCCGAGAGCTGCCTATGTCGGACCCCCTAATAAGGGAGCCCCTTTACTGCCCTGCCTCGGGAGGAACTATACAATATTATATTCCTCTTACTCGGGGCACCCGCCCCCTTCAGAGCACTTTTCGCCTTTTAGGAAAATGGCCGGTGATGCTCTACCCTAGGTCCCCCAGCGACCCAAGGGAACAGCTGGAATTTAAAATTGCCTAGGTGAGGTTACCCCTGCTGGCCAGGCAGATGGGGCCTCTAAAAGTGGCTATGGCTACTACCCTAGGACTTCTTATATGTATACACTTAATGAATGTTAATAGGATACCTGCCTGCTACGGCCGCCTCAGGACTTATTGGCAACGCCTGAGGTCTTATGTAACCCTACAGGGATTTATTTAATATGGGTACCCCCTTAATGGGGTGTCCCTTTAAATTACTCTTTTAGTTTAAGATTATGTGTAAAATTCTAATTGGGGTTCTCCCTTTACCGGGTTATCCCCTTATGCTTCAACCCCCGCTTGGGTGAGCTCTACCCAGCGGAGGGAGCAATCAGTTCTGGGTCCCTATGAATTAAAATTCTTATCTAGTCTTCTATTATGTATGCAAAGGGTAAAGCGGCTAGGTCAGTAGACCGCCTCCTGTGCTTTACAAATGAGAACCCTGGGAACAGGGTTCCACAATTTAAGACGATTTAAACCCTTGTAATATCAATAAGGGATCAGTATTACTACTGCTAACAATATATATAAACCCTAACTCTAGTGAAATAAGCTAATGTCCCTAATGTTTGTGGAGAGCAGTTATTAAATACCTATCCTCCTCCTGATCTGTCACTCAGCTGCCGCCGGCCAGCAGAGGCCGCCGCTTGTGCGGCTCCCCAGGCAGGGCACCTGCCGGCACGGTCTGCCTGGCGAGCCTGCCTCAGGTAAAATCTGAGGACTTTAGTGAGTTCAGCTCAGTTCTTCTTCACTGGAGCTCTTCAAAAAGGCTTCTTAGCCGGAGCTCTTCGAAAAGGCTTCTGCGTCCCACGGTGGCTGGGGTGCGTAGATTGACACGTGGGTCTGCTTCAGCGCTTCTCGTCGAATCTTCGGCCAAGGCTGAGTCCAGCTCTAAACTCAGTCCTTTTTGCTCTTCTGGGTCCATTGTCCTCTTCTCCGCTGCTCCCCGACGGACTGGCGAAGCCGGGCTGCGCTCCAGAATTTATAGAGCTGGGGCGGACCTGGTTGAACACTCGCAGGTGTCAGGTCCGCACCTGTGTTGCCCCGGCAACCAGGATGCACGTTCCGTTTACATATTCATGAGCATCATAAATGGTCCAATCCGTGCATCTGAATTCAAACCGATGCTCATGAATAGGCAATTAGCTTATGAATATGCATAGGCAACAGGCAACCCTAACGGTCACTCCCTATACCTTGCATTTACTTGGGTTATATGGTTACCTAAACAGTATTTTATAAAGTAAATTATTTTACAGTTTAAATTTATTCTTACCTAGATTAGTGGGGAAGACTGTTAAGTCCATATAAATCCTATTTTTAATTTAAAACTGCTTGACATCTCGAGGCTATCTGGTAAAGGGTAGTGGAAGGCACACACAAACCTCACAGCCCATGGCCAGGGACATGTTCTCTATAGAGGAATTTACAACATTGGTATTCAAATTTTTTCCAAAATAAAAAGATTCTGTGGAAAAACTCCATTTTTATCTACTTTATATAGCACCCTTTTCTAGCCCTGGCACACCACCAGGAACTACATGAAAATGTTATTTAAACACACTATTGTAATGTCTTTCACAACTCTGTTCTGGCCTATTTCATGAAGTCTACTCTCTGCTACTTCTATTATTCTCAGTTAATAATGGTCAAAGGACCACAACTGGTACATTAATCAGACATTTCAATCAAAGTTCACGGCTGCCCAGTGTAAACATCTTTAGCATGAGCTTCCCTAAAACCTCCTGCCCAATTCCACACCAAAGCGTGCTGCAGAGAGAAGTTCTACAAGACTCTTCTCTTGGGGCACCAAACCCCACTGAAAATTGAGAAAAAAATTCTGGGGCACTAGAAATAGCCTCCATGCCAATTACAAGCAAAATCTAAAGCTGTTTGTCATTTACAGTACTTCCAGATGAATGATCCATGTGGGATAACAGTTCCACGGTCCTTTTCTCATATTACAGTGGAGGACTCTAAAAGCTGCAGCTGGTGGACTTTGTGGAACACCCCAGCAACTACAACCAGAGGGACGTTAATTATTGTGCTTTAATAACAGCCTTATGTGGATTTAGGGTAAATTACAGTGTCCCACACAAATATTTGACCTAGAGCTGCAGTGATCAGGTCTCTCTCCCTGTGATGGCTCAATTTGGAGTGTGTTAGTGGCACTACTAACCATGGTAAATAAAATTAAACTCACCTTAGCATTTTGGAAGTAGTCATGGAGTTTATAATGCCCAATGGAAACAGCAATACCAGGTCATCTGGAAGGAGCAGTCAAGCATTTTGAGCTCTCAGCAGGGAAATTGCAAGAAACAGATGGAGAAAATATCTGTGTTCTCAGTAGTTTGCAAGACACCAACGAAGAATTTTGGGTCAATAACCCAGGTGCTGAAAGACAGAGAATCAAAGGGTCGTAAGACTATTCTGTACCTGTACTGGAAATTGCCAAGTTATGAAAGACAACAATCAGGTCCCATTGTCACTACTGAAACTGTGCTCTGGGAACTTCTGAAGCTAGACAAAATGGATTTTTGTTTACAGGAAACCTGGTGCCATTTCTATAGGGAAAAAGAAGGAAATACTAGCGATGGGGGAATCTCAAAAGGAACAGACATTTGGGTTGGGGCAGTTCTGTTAATCACGCAGCTGGGGCTGTCTCCTTGAGAAGACTAAGGAAATTGAATAAAAGAAAAATAAATCTGTCTTCACCTTTGTCTTTTAGATTGAAAGCTCTTCAGTAGATGGATGGCATAGTTTAGTTGAGTTTTGTCCAAAGTTGAGCATACAGGTGAGTGTATAAAACAATAAAGATAAAAATTTGCTCACTGGTATGTACCCAGGTACTGTGGTTAAACTATCTACATGATCTTTCAGGAGACAGTTCCAAATTGTATCGCACATACATGCATAATAGTGGGCTCCCGAACAAATGAAGAAATGAACATGCACTTTTTATTGGGAAGTAATTGGCCACTAATTTCCTATGTTGTGCAGAATCAAGTCTTTATATCTAACTTACATTTTTAGTGTGTCTTTTATTCTAAAGCCATGGTATAAGAACATAAGGATAGCCATTACTGTGTCAGACCAAAGAACCATCTAGCTCAGCATCCCGTCTGCCGACAGTGTCCAGTGCCAGGTGCCCAAGACAGGGTGGACTGAAGGCAATGATCAAGAAGCTTTTCTCCTGCCATCCGTCTCCAGCCTCTGAGAAACAGAGGCCAGAGATACCATTCCTACCCCCTGGCTAGTAGCCTTTTATGGACTTAACCTCCCTGAATTTATCTAGCTCCTCTTTGAACTCTCTTATAGTCTTAGCCTTCACAGCTTCCTCTGGCAAGGAGTACTACAGGTTGATTGTGCACTGTGTGAAAAAGAATTTTCTTTTATTAGTTTTAAACCTGCTACCCATTAATTTCATTTATTGTCCTCTATTTCTTATATTATGGGAACAAGTGAATAACTTTTCTGTATTCACTTTTCTTTATTCACCCTCTCCAGACTCATGATTTTGTATATATACCTCTATCATACCCCGCCTCAGTCTCCTCTTTCTAAACTGAAAAGTCACAGTCTCTTTAACCTCTCCTCATGTGGGACCCGTTCCAAATCCTCAGTCATTTTAGTTGCCCTTTTCTGATCCTTTTCTAATGCCAAAATATCTTTTTTGAGGGGAGGAGACCACATTTTACATGGTTGTTAAGTCATGGTGGTTCTTTTTTAGGGCTCTTACTATGTTTTTTAATTTGGGGTATACATTTAAGTTGGGCCTCTATTACGGTGTCCTTGAAAATTTTCCATGCAGCTTGCAGGGATTTTACTCGTCACTGTACCTTTTAATTTCTGTTTAACTAAGCTCCTCAGTTTTGTGTAATTCCCCTTTTTGAAATTAAATGCCAGAGTGTTGGACTGCTGAGGTGTTCTTCCCACCACAGGAATGTTAAATGTTATTATATTATGATCACTATTCCCAAGCAGTCCTGCAATAGTTACCTTCTGGACCAGATCCTGTGTTCCACTCAGTAATAAATTGAGAATTTCCCCTGCTCTGGTGGGTTCCTGTACCAGCTGCTCCAAGAAGTAGTCATTTAAGACATTGAGAAACTTTATCTCTGCATCTTGTCCTGAGGTGACATGCACCCAGTCTTTATGGGGATAACTGAATTCCCCTACTCTTATTGCGTTTTTTATTTTGGTAGCCTCTCTAATCTTGCTTAACATTTCAAAGTCACTATCACTGTCCTGGTCAGGCGGTCAATAATATATCCCTACTGGTATATTTTTATTAGAGAATGGAATTACTATCCATACTGATTCTATGGAACATTGTGATTCATTTAAGATTTTTACTTCATTTGATTCTACATTATGTTTCACATACAATGCCACTCCACCACCCGTACGACCTGTTCTGTCCTTCCAATATATTTTATATCCCGGTTGTGATTGTGTCCCACTGATTGTCCTCATTCCACCAGGTTTCTGTGATGCCTGTTATGTCAATCTCCTCCTTTAATATAAGGTGCTCTAGTTCACCCATATTATCCAAGCCACAAGCCACATGTGGCTATTTGGCTGCTTGAGTGTGCCTACGTGGCTTGAAAAATAAATATATTTTCAGAATAATGTGGCTAGTTCGCTATAGTAACTGCTTCAGAACTGGTTGGACACCATGTTAAAGGCTCCTTGTGCTCTATGAAGACAGGAAGTGCATCACCAGCATAGAAATGCTGCCTCCTTTTCTCAGGTGAAGCATCTACTACTTAACATTGCACAGCAACAAAACCCAGTACTTGTTGATAAGACATTGTTGGGTTCTACATTCTGCAATTTAAGACAGGAATAAAAAAGGAATACCATACACTATAGGTTGAGCCACCCTGGGGACCTGACTGCTGCCAGATGGAAGAATTTGCTGAACAATGGGAAGTCAATATTTTCTAGTACATTACCAATACTTCCACTGCTTACTGGGCTCATAGAAGACATTTAGGGATAAATTACAGCTAAATAACATCACAGAACACTGAGAGCCAACCCGGGTAGCTGTAAACAAACTTTATGGGACCATGGGAAACTTGGCCACACCCATGATAAGTGGTTATCCAGCTAACTAAAATCATGCTGGGTTATAGAGTTTGCCAGACGAGAGAGTTCTGGATTAGTGAGGTTTAACCTGTACTGAAATTGGATGGAGAACTGAAGTAGGAGGAAGGGAATTAGCCGTTACAGAATTTGGCCAGGAATCTGAAAATAACACACTTAAGTGCGTCTACACTAGGAACTAACTTTGAAATTAACTTCGAAGTTAGCCACTACTTGGAAGTAGCCAGCAGAAAGCCTACACACATTTCCCCTTATTTTGAAGTTAACATCAAAGGGAGCCCAACTCTGAAGTCCTCACTTCATTCCCAGGAATGGAGTAGGGTCCTACTTCAGAGTTAAACTTTGAAGCAGGGTGTGTGTAGATGCTCAGCGTCGAAGTTGCTTACTTCAAAGTAAGCAATTTCAAAGTTATTTTTGTAGTGTATACACAGCCTTAGTGCTTCAATTAAGTCCCATGGGTTCTTTAATAATAGCTTTACTGTATCAGGAATTCAATGTCATAAATACTTAATGAAAACCCAGCAACCCCCTCAAAAAACATATGAGGGGTCTGATTCAAAACATGGGAAGAAAAAGATTGAAAGTGAATATATAATAATAAATGCAGGACTAACACCAGCCACTCCAAAACTGAGCATTACTGCCATGAGTAGGGAAGTAAGTTCCATGCTATTTACTATACCTCAGTTTTACATTCCCGCTGAAAGATTATCCCAGCAGCTTCACGCTGCTTCCCAGCACCCATCTGAGCCGTTCATTCAGAAAGGACTTGCACGGACAAGGGACACAGACAGGGCTGCTTACATGACTTCCTGTAGCACGTGTACAAGACGTTCTTTTTAGGCCTCTTGTTCGAGGAGGCTCATCACATCTGAACTTGCCTGATTAATGAAAGGAGGACAGAACAACTCCCTTAGTGGTAAGGATGAAGAAGTGATGCGCTTTGTACCTATTAATCATTCATAGAGTCATAGAATACTACAACTGGAAGGGACCTCCAGAGGTCATCAAGATCAGTCAGTACCCTGCACTCATGGCAAGACCAAGCACCATCTAGCTCATCCCTGGCAGGTGTTTGTCTAATCTGCTCTTAATTTCAAATGATGGAGCCTCCGCAGCCGTGCTAGGCAATTTATTCCAATGTTTAACCACCCTGACAGGAAGTTTCCCTAATGTCTAATGTAAACCTTCCTCTTCCTTGTAACAACCTTTTAGGTACTTGAAAGCTGTTATCTAAAAGGTTGTTACAAGGAGGAGGGAGAATAGACACTAAACATTTGACTCTGCAGGGAGTATCAGTTGGTCTTTTATAGTGAGTTGTTGTCTTTCCTTTATCAAGCTGTTTGCTCGGTTCTATACTGGTATTAATGGTGGATGAGTAATAGAGCTGCATTTTGTTGCTCTCCATGTCAGAGCTGTTTCATTATGAGGTGGTTTATGACTTTCTATTAGATTACAGAGGGAGACATCTGAATCAGAATTGATATGCAAATTCAACACATTTACATTAGATCTTAATAGAGATCCCATTTATCTTACGCATTATAAGGGCAATTCCCCCATCTTTGATATTTGCAGGGACAGCACATAGCCTATTTAACTTAATTTGCTTAATCTACTGGTCCTATTAGTGACAGATAACCCCTTTCCCCTCCTTTTTCTTCCCCTCCCCCATATAAACCCTGAAGTCTAATTGTCTCCTCCAATAATCTGAAGAAGTGCATTTTCCCCATTTTACCCAAAAAGCCCATTACCTAATAAATGTGTTAGTCCTTAAGGTGCTACAGGAGTGCTCGTTATTGGTGTACATGATACAGCTCTTACTTGAGCAGGTTTTCAGATGCCTTCTGTTCAAAGTCTAATATTTCCCCTTGCACTGGAACCACCACTTGCTGTGGTATTTCTTCCTGGCATACAGCTATTTTGTAATAATTTCAGAATTAATTTTCTTTGGACCAAGAAACAGTAGCAATAGAAATTAGTGAATATTCACCCTGGTATATAACATAGATCAAGACTACAAAAGACTGTATCACTATTATATTGCAAGTGGCAAAATTCACTGACTGCAGTAGCTACTGCTACTGTTACATAGAATTTTGAATAAAAAAAAGACAAAGAGAAAGATACATTGAAAATACCTGTTTCACATTATGCTTCTTTTCCCTGTTAGATGATGAGATAATATCTTAGACACATTGAGTATCCTTCAAACAAAAAGACTTTAAACCCACTAACCCTTTAAAATAAATTAGAGGAAGAATTTTAGGTAGGCAGAACATAGGAATTGGAATTTGGCCAGGTCACCATGGATCAAATTTTCAAAGGCACATTGGTTACCTTTGAAAATCTGTGCCTGTAGCTAACACGCTTTGGTAAAAAGAACTGTGCGTACTTCAATGGCCACAAATTATCAAGACCTCAGGTTTTTAATCTTTAATGTGTTACATTCTTCGTCACCTGGAGTCTTTTCTGAATCCTGAAGCTATGTCAAGATTACAGGGTTTTGTTGACAAAATGGCCATTTGTCAACAAAACCCACAGAGCATCCAGATTGCAAAGTGTGTTGTGATGACAGTAAGTCGAGGGAACGCAAAGCTTTTATTGACAGCCGTACCTTGCACACCACAAGGAAGAACACCACTGTTGATAGAGATCTGTCGACAAAATGCTGGTCTGGCCATTCTGAGGAGCTTCTGTTGACAGAAAAGGCCTCCAGGGTGCCATGCAGGTGCCCTGGGGGACATCCTGTCCACAGCAAGCAGCACTCTATGGTTCCTGCCACTTGTCATTCTTAAAGACGCAGGGAACCCAGGAAACCCCAAGGCAGTAAAACTGAGACCTTGCGAGCAGCAGAGCTACCATTTGCTGTGCCCCACACCCTCCTAACTGCACATGCACAGTGAGCAGTGATGGCAGAGACCCCCCCAGAGACCCTCCCCAGGGCCCTCAAGGAAACAGCCTGAGGGGTCCCAAAACCCACACTGGGGCTCCAACAGGGGGGCCTCTCCTCGAGCAGACCTGAGGTCCAGGTCTCTTTGGACCTGTGGGGGGAGAAGGCGACCCTGCAGGACCCCAAGGTCAAATGGTGGAACATGCTGATTTACACTAGGATGGCCACGGCCCTGGCTGAATGCCCCACCACCACCACTACCCACACATGTGCAGAATGGAGCAGGTCCGGGCTAAAGTAAAGGAGCTGAGGCAGGGCTATGTCCGGGCCCAGGACACTGCCCAATGCTCTGGGGCAGGACCTGCCACCTGCCCCTTTTACTGGGAGCTACACAGCATCCTGGGGGTGGGGTGGGGTAGGGGCGGTGTTTGAGGCTTCCCCACCACAGCGGCAGCCCCCACAGAAGGAGGGAGGAGGAATGGTGGTAGTGGAGGAAACCCAGCCTCAACCCTTGCTAGAGCAGGACTCAGAGGCCTGCAGTCTCATCCTCATCCTGGACCCGGTCCCTGGAAGCCAGACCACATCCTGGGTGTCTTTGGAGCTGGACAAGGGTCCCTTCAGTGAGTACCCAGTGTACTGCACAAGCCAGGCTGTGGGGGTTCATGCAGATGGGGCTTGCTGCGAGTGTCACTCAGTCAGCCCATGCGAGACCTTGCACTGTGGTGCCAACAAATGGAACCAATGTGCAGAAGGTGTGAAGCCCACCTGGACCCAGCAGACAGCCCCCAGGCATGGCCAGCATCCTGCTGCCAGCCTCAAGGGAGACCAGATGAGCCTCAGGCCCTGGGAGCAGGGGGGCTCCAGCACCTGCCACAGCTGGAAGTGGACTTGGCACAAGGGCAGTGGCCTGATCCCAGACATACCAAGGAGTCTGGCACCTGTCACACGGGCATGCCCGCAGGTGTGAGGCAGCACCTGCTCCCATGGGCAGCACCATGAGTCACAGGTGTATGTGTGGGCCCCAGGGAGGGTGAGGCTGCTCCCAGCTCACCCACCACCCATTAGGAAACCCCTTCATGGCAGGACACCCCTCTTGGGAGATTAGTGAGTGGTAATAGGGCATTGGTGAATTCAGAATACAGTTCTGCTGTCCACATTTTATAGAAGATGTTGATAAATTGGTGATGGCGGAGAGAAAGGCCACAAAAATGATTTCTTGGACGGAGAAAATACCGTAGAGTGAGAAGCCTGAAAAGCTCAGTATATTTAACTTGTCAAAAAAAGCATCAGGACTGGTTTGATGAAAACAGTGTGGAAACTGAATGCCTGGTTGAAGCGAAAAGAAAGCCTTGAGGGCCTGGCAAAGTGACATCAACTGGACAATGAAGAGAGATGTGCACGCCAAGGCAGAAGTCCAACATAAAACAAGGACTCTGAAAAAACAGTGGTGGACTGAGAAGACATCAGAACTCCAGCATCTCACAGACATCTATCATACAAGAGGTTTCTTCAATGCCACCAAAGTTGTTTATGGACAGAGAAACCATTGAATGTATCCCTTGGGATCAAAAGATGGTACCTAACTCTTGAAAGACACTGAAGCAATTGCTTCTCACTAGAGGGAGCACTATACTGAGCTCTTGAATCACCTCTCCACTGTGAGGAGCTGCGGAGGGATGATCTTCAACATCTCTTACTGTGAGTGAGGTCCAAGCTGTCATTAAGGTGATGAAGTACAACTAGGCAACTGGACTAGATGGAATCCCTGCCAAAGTCTTCAAAGAAGGCAGGTCAGAGATCCACAAACAACTCCACCTCCTGATTCTCAAGATCTGGGATAGGGAGCAGATGCCACAAGAGTTCAGAGGCACGCTGATCTTCAGTCTGTTCAAGAAGGGTAACAAATCAGATGGTGGAAACTATTGTTGCATCTCCCTCCTGGCAACAACAGGGAAAAACTTAGCACGGATCTTTGCAAGCCAACTTCTGCTACTCTCAGAAGAAGTTCTCCCAGAGTCCCAGTGTAGCTTCCAAACATTCAGAGGAACAGCAGACATGATCTTCCCCACCCAGCAACTGCAAGAAAAAATGTTGTGAACAAAACCGAGCCTTGCCAAAAAAAAAAGGATTGAGAGGTTGCCTGGTTGCTGTGTAATAGTAATAATAAGGGACCTGCAACTAGGTGAGATTACCTTGCCATTCCCCTTTCCACCTGCCCTGAAGAAGTTGTGGAGGGTGCCCAGAGGTAACAGAGCTGTAATGCTTCATGACGACATTTCTCAGAAAAGAGCCAGAGAAAGAACAAGGGATGAAACCAATCTTGAAAGTAATATCTTCACTGCTACTGCTCCTAACCCTCTCTACACAGAGCCTCAAAGGAAGGTCATACATACGAAGCCGGAGAGGAAAAATAGTGCTCTATGGAGGCAGTTTTCTCTTCAAAATGGGGTTATACCTGTGCAGAGTGTTGCTTCTGCATATACATCTCCAGAAGATGACCCAGGCTAATATTTCTAGCATAGATTTACAAACCTAAGGGGAGTGGATGCATGCTTATTCTGAATAGGCAACACTCCTGTCTCTGAACAGAAAAATCAAATGCCTCCCCAGGGCACAAAATTGAAGAGGCTGCTGGTGTGTACAGGTTGGCATGGTTTCCCTGTACCAAGCCCTTATTTTCAAACATGCCTAATAAAGGAACTATACCACTCCAGAAACATAGTGCCAGGGCAGGCAAAGTGCATTTAATTCCATTCTACCATTGTGGTTGGTTGGAAGCTATTAATAGGTAGAAGGCTTGGAACTGACTTCTCTGTGAAAGGACATCCCTTTCTTATGTAACTCCCACCCCCTTAACCAGGACCTTAGCCAGTAAAGATGCAAATCACGGCCTCGAAAGAAGGGCAGAAACTGCATTGCTTCTCAATATTTCCTAAAACCCACACTTCTCTCACTTAAATCAGGCAAAAACCAAAGAGGACTGGCATAGAGTCACTGGCAGCATAAGGACTCAGATGTGTTTTTGACAGTTGGGGTTAACAGGTAATGTTTATTCTACCTTTTCTGTTTAACTGAGTTGCATTACCTCTTTCTTGGCAGCCTATCAGGTCAGCAAAAAAAAAATATTTACCAACATGATTCACTTCCACGATAAAGCACACTAGATCAAATTCCTGGAATTCAGTCACTGTGTCACCAGCGCTCAGTGATTTACTTCTCATTCGTGCTTAGGACATTGTTCTATTCTGCAAAGCAACCCTATTAAAAGGACATCACATTATCTCTTTACAACTGGGGTGTCATTTGCTCAATTTTTAGTGAAAAGATTTAGCAGATACTGTACTACCTAAAAACCCTACAAACTGAACCTGTGATCAGAGGGTTAACCTGGCTATTCTATGATCCATGAATAATCATCAGTAATAAAGATACTGCAGTTGGAATTAACCACGATATTCATAATACATGAATCAGAACAGAATCTAGCTTACGTTCCCTCAGCTGAACTGGATCTGTCTTGCTAAAATGTGATAAAATTTCCTTTTTTGTTATGAAACTGGATACGTTTGCCAAACACACAAGTTGCAGATCTGTTAAAAAAGAAGGTGCCATTTTTAGTCATTTTTCTGACCGTATCATTTTAGCAGAGACATCTTGAAGATTTCACCACAAGGGGGCAGAAAAGCTTTTTTTCTCTCCTTTTTTCCTTCTACAGGGAAACACTGGTAATACCAACTGACCATTTCCTCAAGTTTCAGTTCAGCTTTTATGGGTAGGTCTTCACAACAAAGTTATTTTGAAATAACTATCCCAGTGTCTATACAATGCAAGTGCTATTTCGAAATAATTATAAGCAGTTGGCTTACTTCAAAACTGGAAAACCTCATTGCACAAGGGATCGCGCCTAATTATTTTGAAACGGGCTGTTTAAACAGGGAACAGAGCCTATTTTGAAATAAGCAATAGTGCATCCAATGACTCTCTTTCAAAACAGGTTCTATGTGTGTAGATGCCGTGTTTCAAAATACCTCTTTTTGTATGTAGCAGCATTATTTCAAAATAAGCTCTTCAGAAGAGCTTATTTCAAAATAAGCCTAATGTGTAGACATACCATAGGTCCTGGCCACTCTCTCGTGTATATGGTGAGTGAAATATTCAGGGCTATTATAGTATATATATTTTTTTCTGGTGAAGATCCTGCATGGCTGCGTAGAAGTAGGCTTTTCAGAAGCATAACATTCACATTGGACTAACTCTGCTCCCATCTGAGTTAACAGGAATTTCCATATTTACTTCAATGGGAGAAAAGATACTGCTATTTGGAATAAGAATTGTGTCAACATCTAAAGAACACGACACATCCTGATCTAGCCCCTAGGGCACTACCACAGTATAAACAATAAATAATACTTTCATAGAGAGTAAATGGAATGGACTTTTACACAACACATGAATACTGAGATAAATATTGATAAGGCAGTGATGTGTACTCAAACAGAACCGTCTTTATTACGTTCTGTAGAATTTCCCACATCATCTTGAATGCTATTGCTAATTGTGGTTGAATCTCAAAAAGTGCACTGTGCAGGCCAGGTTTGTCTGTCTGAGGCAATGTTAGCTAATCAGTCTCAGCTTTATGAATTTGCAACATTGGGCTAAAAAATAGAGTGGAAAAACTGCTGTTTTATGAGACTTTCAGAACTTTCCATTTCTGAATGGCCTGGAACTAAACCTGGAATAACCCCTCTTATGCAATTTTGTCATCTTTGCCTCCAATCCCAGACAAAAGCTAGAAATGCGGAGCCTTGTAAAAATGAAATATACAAGGAAAAAAGTCAACCAAACTTTGCTAAACTTCCAGTCAGGTTTAGCTTATATGGGCTGCAAAGTGTGGATGAAGGTTCAATTCACTTATTTCAAAAAACAGTTTGATCATATTCAGGGTATACTAACAAAATACTGTGCTCATTTAACTTCTTCCACCTGAGGATCTTAAAGCACCATGAAGTCATGAATGGAGCACAACAACAAGCCACAACCAGTGCTCCCAGGCCCATTTTATACATGGTACATTGAACAAGGAGGGTGTTTGCGACGGAGTCAAGATTATATCTGTCAAGCTCTCAAATGGTGTACACAAGGAAACTGCAAAAAGACAACCGGACAATGTAGAGAAGGTCTAGTGAGACTGAAGAACAACAACTCTGGTACTCCCAGAGTCAGCTATAACTTTTGTCCCGAGACAGGGTGGAGTGGAGGAGGCTTGCAAATAACCTATGCTCCACTCACAGTACAAGAATTTAAGTCAAGTGAATCAATAAGCAATAGTCATTTCAAGGATTTTTGTTACAGAATTTTGCCAAGGACTTGTTAACAGGAATTTCTGTATTTATTTCAATGGGGGAAAAGGTCATCAGTCTTGTTAGTCCCATTTTACAGATGCGACAAGAGGTTAAAGTAAATTTTGTAAAGACCACCCACTATGCCAATAGCAGAGTTGAGAACAGACCCCAAGATCTCCTGGGCCCCAAGTGAGAGTTCTATCCTTTACCCAGGAGAGTTTTGCTACCCAGCTGTATTAATGTAATGACTAGAGCACACTCCTTTTCTTTTCTACTAGGTTAAAACCATTTTGCAAATATTCAAGAGAAGTCATTCTAGTATATGAAGTATTTGGGAATTAAAAGTTTTGATTCTGGGATGTTAAAATCAACTTTTATAACACAGGGGAAATTCTTAGCTGATCAGAACCCAGATCCCACTGATACACAGCTCCTGAAGCATTGCCAATGAACATGATAAAATAAGCAGGGGTCATGCCATTCTACATTAATCATGTGGTATTAACTGACCACAGACAGCATCAGCAGAAAAATTAACATCAAAGGAGCCTCTTCTAAGGTTCTTTTGATGTTGTATGCCAGAATTCTGAGAGGATGTTATAAATTCCCACAAAAGTAAAGAACCACGAACAAGAAAAGGTTTATGCTGCTGGTTTTTTTTTATAAACAGAAAAATGATGTCTTGTTCCTTTTCATAGACTTCTGCCTTCTTGCAGTAACAATGAGTTCGAGTGCCCTTCTACTCCAACAGATAAGTATAGTGTTAGCTGGAATCCAAAACAGATTCATCTAAGGCAGCAGAATTTAGACCAATACGATTGACAATATCTATTCCACAAATAGAATAATACAGACGGGCTGCACCTTCAGGCTGCATCTACACTACAGCCCCCTTTCGAAAGGATGGCTTAAGAACATAAGAATGTCCATACTGGGTCAGACCAAAGGTCCATCCAGCCCAGTAGCCTGTCTGCCGACAGTGGCCAGTGCCAGGTGCCCCAGAGGGGGTGGACCAAAGACAATGATCAAGCGATTTGTCTCCTGCCATCCATCTCCAGCCTCTGCCAATCAGAGGCCAGGGACTCCATTCCTACCCTTGGCTAACAGCCTTTTATGGACCTAACCTCCATGAATTTATCTAGCTCTTTCTTACATTCTTAAGTCCTTTCGAAAGAGAGCGCCCACACAGACAAACAGGGATCGAAGGTGCGACCCACTCTTTCGAAAGTCCCTGAGTGCAATTTCAAAAGAGAGCGTCCACACTGCGCAGGGCGCTCTTGCAAAAGTACAGGGGCAGGAAGCATCGTGGGCAGGGTCGCATGGCAGACAAGCCCTTACGGGGCCACAGCCCCATCCCCTTAAAGGGCCCCCCCCATCCCATACCTCGGCCTGCACATGCCAAGGACCAGCCCTCTGTCCCCAGGCTCGCAGACTGAGGAGATCAGAGGAGGCACCCCAGGCTCCTATGGAACCTGAGCAGCCCCCCCACCCCACCCCAATCAAGGCCGTGGCCGGCACACTGGCCGTGGTCCTGGCTGGTGTGCAGCAGCGGCTATGGGCGGCCAGCCTACTAGTTACCCTCCTGGAAGCCATCCTGAGGGTGCAACGTCCCTAGCCGGTCCCCCGGGTCATCCGCCGCCTGTGAAGCTTTCCCACAAGCAGCGACTCGTGGGACCAGCTGGTGCTGGAGGACTGGGGTGAAAACCGGTGGCTATAGAACTTCCGGATGACCAAGGGGACATACCTAGAGCTGTGCCACTGGCTTGCCCCAGCCCTCCACCACCATGACATCTGCATGAGCCCGGTGCTCCCACTCCAGAAAAGGGTGGCCATCGCCCTCTGGAACTGGCCACTGCAGACAGTCACTGATCCGCCGGCCACCAGTTTGGGGTGGGCAGGGCCACCGTCGGGGCCGTCCTCCGTGAGGTAAGCCATGTGCATGCAGGGGCTGGGGGATAGGGGGCACCCCAGCTTGGGGCACCATCGAGGACTATGGGGCAGCCCCCACTGGGGACGGGACAGGGATGGGGACGGGGACCCCAAGGAGGCCTGCCCTGCAGGGGACAGGAATGGTTGGGCACACTCCAGCCCACCCCATGCTCATGAGTTCATCCTCCTCCCACTCCCTACACGTCGTCCAGGCCATCAACAGGGTCCTCCTGCAGCAGCTGGTCTGTGTCAGGGATATGGACGATGCCATCCGAGGCTTCAAGGAGTTGGGCTTCCCATACCGCTTTGGGGCCCTGGACAGCACGCACATCGCCATCCCGGCCCCAGAGCACAGCAGCTGGGACTTCAAAAACCACAAGGGCTACCACTCTGTGGTCCTGCAGGCACTTGTCAATGCCAACAGTCCATTCCAGGATATCTGTGTAGGCTGGTCTGGCCGTGCCCAAGACACCAGGGTGTTCCGGAACTCAGGGCTGGGCTGCCGCATGGCCAAGGCGACCTTCATCCCCCAGCGGGAACTCCCCACTGGGGACATCACAGTGCCAACCTGCATCATGGCAGATGCAGCCTACCCACTGCAGGCCTGGCTCATGAGGCTGTACGCGGGACACAGAGCCAAGCCAGGACATTTTTAATGAGCAGCTGAACTGGGCCAGCAACACAGTGGAGCAGGCATTTGGCTGCTTGAAAGGGCACTTCAGATGCCTCCTCACCACGCTGGAGGTGGGCCTCCTCAGCATTCTGGCAGGGGTTGGAGCCTGCTGTGCCCTGCACAACCTCATGGAGGCAAAGCATGAGCCATTTGTGCAGGGGTGGGCCACTGAGGCGGGACATGGGTATGAGCAGCCCCCTGCTGCCCCATGCCTCCAGGCCCAGCAGGAGGGGATGCAGGTACAGGAGGCCCTGCACCAGGCCTTTGAGTGGGGACCACCCCATCCAACACACACACACACACACACACACACACACACACACCACCCCCCACCATGCACACACACCTCACCACCCCCACACATGCACAGGGGACTCAGATGGAACTACGAAATAAACACTTTAATTAACACTGCACTACTGCTTTGCCTAGGTATGCAGGGGGTGGGTATCGTAGAAAGCGGGGCTGGGGAGAACTATATACAGGGGTTATCGCAGAAAAGGGGGCTGGGGGGACAATATACAGGGGAGTTGCGGCCCCAGGAGGTCACCCTCCAGGCCCTGGGAGGGCCGAGGGTAAGGATGGGAGGACCTAATCATGTATGGGGGTCGAAGGCCGGGATCCCTGTCACCCGTGTCCGCCCCTTCCCCTGCCCCCAGGTACGGGTGGTCCATCGCGGCTGGGCTGCAGCAGGCAGCACGGGGAGGTAGGGGCGCTACTGGGGTGGGACCCTGCAGGCTCCCTGGGGTTGGCACGGGGGATGTGGGGGGGTGAGGGGGATGGCCTCACCCTAGTCAGGAACATATGGGCCAGCTGCATCGGGGCGGCTGGGGGCAGCTGGGCTGGGACCAAGGCAGAGAGGTCGGGCTCGTGGGGGGCTCGCTGCAGGGGGTGGTGTAGGGAGGGAGACCGGGGGAGGGGAGGCGGACTGGGGGGGCAGGGGAGGTTGGAGTGGGGGAGGCAAGGGGGTGGCTGGGTGACAGGGAATAAGGGATGTTGGGGGCGGTGGTGGGGCAGGAGTGGCTTGCGATGGGGTGGTGGCTGGGTCTAAGTGGCCTACCACAGCCTGGGTCAGGGCGTCCATGTTCGCTGTGACCTGGTCCCAGGCCTGCCACTCCATGGCAAGCCACTCCCACAGCACGCCAGTAAGGTCCTGCAGTGCTGTGGTATGGCAGCATCCCCCATCTCCTCATTGTAGCTCTGGTGGCGCCAGCGGATGGCCCAGTAGCAGCCCTGCACGGTCCCCCCTCGGAATCCGGGACGCTCCCCCTCGCCCTCCCTGGTGGGGCTCGTCCAGCTGCTGGCTGCAGAGCTGTGGAGACAGAAAGGGTGGGTGGAATGGGCCATTAGTTCCAGGTACAGGTCCCCATGTCCCCACCCACCCCACGCTCCCATGGTCCACGTCCCTGGGTGCCCTGCATGGGTGCCAAGGGCACGACCCCACCCCTGCTGACCGCCAGTCCCTCCACAGCTGGCTGGCCCATGATGTTGTCTCATTCGTGTGCCTGGGTTGCATAGCCAACCAGGGTCCACATACATCAGGGCTGGCGGCCGTGTGGAATTCCTGCGGCCACCCCGGGTGCAACTGGACACTCCCTCCCTGGGTACTAGGGAGGTGGGTGTGCATGCCACCTACCTGTGGGTCCCTCCAGGAAGGCAGGTGAGGCACAGTTGGACAGGGCCTGGCTGGACGGCCCAGATGGGATGTTGATGATGAGGGCCCCCTCACTTGAGCCCTCGTCATCACTGGTGGGTTTGAGTTGCTGTGCTGTCTGCGGCCACCTGGTGCTGGCTGACAGGCCCGGGTGCTCCTCACCCTTCCTCGCCATCTCTGCCTCTGTATCAGCCACGAACGAGTCAAAGATGATGACGGGGGGTCTAACCTCCTTCGGCCCTGTAGAGCTCCTTGTAGTAGGGGCAGCTTGTGGGGGCTGCCCGTGACCACCCAGCTGCATCCTGGGCCCTGCAGTACCCCTGCCACAGTTCTTTGACCTTCGACCAGACCTGGTCCAGGGTGCAGGTGGGGTGGCCACAGCCGAGCAGCCCCTCTGCCCGCTGCTTGAAGGTGTCAAAGGAACGACAGTGTTCTGGCTAACTGAGAGCCACGGAAACTTCTCTGGGGTAGAACTACAATGTGTTTATTATGCGCATAAGGTACCTCTCCAGGGAGAGGGACCCTGTATAGCAAAGTAACAGAACATTTATAGTCTTAACTTGCATACAGTTGATTGGTCAAACACAGTAACTAGGATACATTTGATACACTTGATTGCATATAGGCTACAGTAACAGGTGAACAAAAAGATAATTTTTCAACATCCTATCTTGACAGGACACAGTACTCCTAGTTCAGTTAGGTCCAGTTCCTTCCAGCTCCTTGCAGTTCGTGCTGTTCATTCCTGAGTGGGGTCATACCATGGTCAGCTTATCTGCCAGCAAGCGGAGTCAGCAAGTGAAGCCAATCACGTGGGCACTTAGCCTTACGGAAGCCATGTTAGTTATGCTAACTTTATACTGTTCACCACAAAGTATTGCAGCGACAGACCCCCATTTGTTGGAGGACCTCCTCATCCTCCCATAGGAAAAGGAGGTCCTGGATCTCGGCCTCTGTCCAGGAGGGAGCTCGGTGCGTCAGGGCCTGGCCTGCCTCCTGGGATGACTCCCTGCTGTCCTTGGAGGGCCTCTGAGATGGGTGGGGTCCGGGTGGTTGGCCATGGGTCTGGGCGGTGCCGGGGACTGGCTGGCCTTTGTGGTGGCTGGTGAGCTGGAGAGCAGCGTGGCCTCACTGCCGCCTGTATGCTCCCAGCTTCCTGTCCGAGGATTTCTGGGAGCCTGTATCCTTAAGTGCGGCCAGACACCAGAGCCATAGAGCTCCGTCTGTGCTGTGAGCGACGCTGCCGCCTGCCAGCTGATCACTGTCATGGAGGACTCCCTCTTTCGAAAGAGTGGGCTGCGGAGCATCTACACGTGATCTCTTTCAAAATTATCTGTCAAAGGAGGGCTCTCTTCCCGTCCCGGGGACAGAGGACTGACTTCAGAAGAACACGGGCGTTCCTTCAAAGTTCATTTCGAAACAGCGCCGTGTGAGTGTAGATGCTCTGCGGGTTCTTTTGAAAGAACAATCCGGATTTTGAATGTACTTGCTTTTGTAGACCCAACCTCAGAGTTTGGATCTCCATCCAAACGTTTCTCAATGTCAGTCCAAGCTTTGAGGGTTCTGTCATCACTGCCATGCAATGGCCCTGTGGTAGGGACTGGACTGCTTGTCATGCCAACTGTACCACTCTGAGCTCCCTCATACGGTTGTGAAGAGAGAGCTTGTCTTGTGAGCATCGCCCCCGTGTTTGGTGTTTCCTCAGGCGTCCCCCCCACCCCAAAGATGGTGCTTCTGTAACTAGAGTCAAGGTGGGCTGGGTGCTGTTGAAGGGAATTCCCTCCCACACTGAACTGGGGTCAAGCTGCCCCTGGACTGACTGGAGAACTTTTTGTGGCTCTGGAAGGACTGAGTTCATTGTGTCACACCATGGGTGATATATGGAAGCGAGCCACACTTAGAGTGGCCTGCGGCTGAGTCTGGCCAGCCTAACCACATAAGTGCAGGATGCCATGTGGCTGTGGAGGCCCAGGCAACTCCATGCCATGGTGGTTGGATTTTGCACTGCAGGTCTGGCTCCACCCCCACGCTGCCCCCCCCCGCCCCGTCCCTGACCAGCCTGGCCAGGATTACCTGGGGAAAGGCACAGCATAGATGACGGCAGCAGCCGGGGCTGCATCCCCTTGGCCCCTCCCACACTCACCACATAGCACAAATGGCAGCCTGCTCCTCCACTCCGCTGCCACCTGCCACAGAGATGCAGTGCTCAGGGAGCTGGGGGGATGCAGGTGACCACATGGGAGCGGGCTGCTGCTCACACTGCACAGTGAGTGCAGGGGAGGTAACTCCCTGTGGCTGCTGCCTGCTCCCGGCCCCAGGACAGATGGAGCAGCCGCTGTGGGACCCGCAAAAGCACCAGGCCCAGGGCAGCGCCCCAGCTGGTCCTATGGACGGGACAGCTCTCCTCCCACCTTCCATCTGAGGAGCTGAAAGTGCTTAGATAAAAGGGGTAAAATTATTTCCCCCATTTTAGATGATGAAACACAGGCAGTGCATTCTGCTAAAGGTCATTCAGCTCGTCAGTGGCATTTGGAAGCTTCACCAAGGTGTTCTGACTTCAAGTCCCCTTTTCCAATGATTAGCCAACATTGTCCTCACCCCCCGACCCCAGCACCTAAACCCTTTGTCCACAAACGACACACGGACCTTCTTGTCTACACTGCTGCTGGCATGTCGATTAAGTGTAGCCACAGCCCACAGCGAAAAGCTGGCTGCGTCCACATTAGCTGCATGCTGCAGAGAAAGACTCCGGCATGTGAGAGGAGGGAGGGAGAAAAGGCTCTGTCCATGAGCACACAGCGGGACGCTACACTGCTGAAGTAGCAGTACAGACAAGGGAGACACTATCTGGCATGTGGACAGCCATGGAATGGGCAATAATTTTCACAGGGGACAGGGTGTGTGTGCAAAGGTTGGTAGGTGGTCACAGGCCACACTTTTCTATTCTTGTTAATGGAGAGGGTGTGTGTGGTCTGGGATGGGGCCAGAGTACAGGAGGGTGCTCCAGGCAGGTGTTGGGATGCAGGACAAAGTGTGGGGTCGGGGAGGGAGGTCTGACCTGGGCCAGGAGTGAGGCGCGTAGGAAGGGGTCCAGGGTTTGTGAAGAAGTTTGGGTGCAGAAATAGGTTGTGAACTGGGGCAAGAGGATGAGGTGCAGTAAGGGGTGTCAGATCCATTGCTAGCCCTGGTCAGGAGGCACTTACCGTAGGCAGTTCCTGTCTGGCAGCACAGGGGGGCAGTCAGGTGCACAGGGTGCCTCCATGCCTCCTGTTGCTTAAACCTGCACTGCCGGGGCAAATGTGTGCCTGCAGGGACATGCGGCAGTATGTCCCTGTCTGCTGCCCACATGCTCAGCCAATGCGAGCTGCAAGGATGATGCTGGGGGCAGGTGCCGTATGCAAAGACACGCTGCCCTCCTCCCTCCAAGGGATGTGCAAAGACCCATTGCACCCAGCAGCCAGCCGTGGCACTTCTGGGGTGGTGTGGCTAGGGCCACAGCAGGTAGGCAGACTGCCTGAGGACTTGGCTGCTTTGTGGGACATTTTCCCCAGGTCCTGGACTGGAAGGTCATGGGAGACCCCAGGAAATGCTTTGGCCAGCAGGCCATATTTTGCCCATCCCTGTGTACACTAGGGTTCTGGCATGTCTGTGCTCTACATCCCTAAGCAGCGCCTCACTGGCTGCACTGCTGTCGATATCTGTGCGAGCTGGACATGCAGTGTCTGTACTCTACACACTTCTGTAAGTGTAGACACACCGAGAGTGAATAATACAGGGCTCAAGAAAGTTTGGAAGTAATGCAGAGCCCTTCTTTGTACAACAGGGACAGAGAAAAGACAGTTACCTGTTCTGTAACTGGTGTTCTTCAAGGTGTGTTGCTCATGTCCATTCCAGTGTGGGTGAGTGCAAGCCAATGCCTAGGAGGCGGGGTCGGAGCCCCGGAAGGAATGCAGGACAGCTCTGCCCACAGCAGCATCTGCCCCTGCATGCTGCGTAACGCACTGCAAACATGTGAATGGAGGACCAGGTGGCCACCCTGCAGACGTCCTGGGTAGGGACCCTGGTCAAGTACGCCGCAGAGGATGCCTGTGCCCTGGTGGAGTGAGCCCTGATTGAGGGAGGGGGAACCCCTGCCAGTTTGTGGAACTCTCTGATACAGGCCACTATCCAGGAGGAGACCCACTGAGAGGAGACTGGGTGCCCCTTCATCCTGGCTGCCACTGCAACAAACAACAGTTGCAACTTCTGGAAGGGTTTGGTCCTGTCCATATAGAAGGCCAGCACCCTCCGGACATCCAAAGTGTGGAAGCTCTGCTCCCTAGGGGAGGCATTAGGCTTTGGATAGAACACCAGTAAGGCGATGTCTTGGTTAATGTCAAAGGGGGAGACCACCTTAGGCAGAAATGCTGGGTGGGGTCTCAGCCTGCCCTTATCTTTGTGGAACACCCTGTCAGGTGGGTCCACTGTCCGGCCCTGAGCTCTGAAACCATTCTGGCTGAGGTAATGACCACCAGGAATGCTGTTTTGTAACTAAGGAATAACATGGAACAGGTGACGAGGGGTTCAAATCGGGGAGCCATAAGCTTAGACAATATCAAATTCAGGACCCATGTTGGCGGGGGGTCTGAACCTGTGGTTTGACCCTTTCCATTCCCTTCATGAACCTTTTCACCACTGAGTCTGAGAAAACAGATGACATCCCGGGCCCTGGGTGAAACACCAAAATAGCTGTACTTTCAGGGAGGATAGTGACAGCCCTGTTTCTGGCTTAGGGCCAGCAAGTAGTCTAGGATACAAAGTACTGGGGCCTCCCCTGGGGATAACCCCCTTTGAGTGGCCCATATGGTAAACCTCTTCCATTTGGCTACATACGTTACCCTTGTAGAGGGTTTCCTGCTGTTTAACAATACTTCCCTGACAGGTTCGGAGAAGGCCAGCTTGACCGGTCTCAGCCATGGAGCCTCCGTGCTGTGAGATGCAGTGTCTGTGTCAGCAGATCCAGGCATAGCAGAAGCATCTCCGGGTTGCGAACGGACATCTTCAAGAGGGTGGCGTACCAGTGTTGCCGAGCCCAAGCTGGGGCCATCAGTATAACTGATGCTCAGTCTGACCAAATTTTCAGCGGTGTTCAGTGGATGAGCAGCATCGGTGGGCAGGCATAAAGCAAGGGTCCCAACTAACGAATGCTGAAGGCATCTGCCCAGCACCCCAGGCTTTGGTTCTGGTAAGAGCAGAATGTCCTGCATTTTGCATTGAAATGGATGGCGAAGAGGTCTACCTGCGTATGTCCCCACCTCTGGAAAATTGAACTCAGTACTTCTGTGTGTAGTGACTACTCATGGTCCACGAAGGACCTGCTGAGATGGTCCACTAGGGAGTTGCGAGCCCCAGGCAGATAGAACGCCCTTGGGAGAATCTGGTACTGGATGCAGAAGTCCCAGAGCGCGAGGGCCTCAAGACACAGGGGCAACGAGCATGCACCGCCCCCCGTGTTTGTTTATATAGCACATTGCCGTAGTATTGTCTGTGCTGACTGCGACATGCTGCCCCTTCAGTTTTCTCTGAAATATTTCACAGGCCAGCCAAATTGCTCTGAGCTCCTGCACGTTTATGTGGAGCTGAGCGTTGGTCTTCTCCACAGGACCTGAGTCTGTCAGTCCCCCAAGTGTGCCCCCCAGCCCAGGTCCAAGTCATCTGTGCCCAGGGAGAGGGAGGGTTGTGGGGGATTGAAGGCACTCCCATGCAGACCAACTCGGCTTCTAGCCGCCAGTATAATGTCATTAACACTCTCGGGGGCGGGGGGCGGGGGGCGGGCTCTCATTAACGTCTATATTGTCCCTGACAGGCCTGTAGACTGAGGCGAACCACAGCTGGAAGGGGCGCATTCACAACCTGGCATGCTGGACTATGAATGTGCATGCCGCCATGTGGCCCAACAGTCTGAGGCATCCCCTGGCTTGGCCCCTGCTCTGGGGCAGAAAGGCCCTGGCTTGCTCTGCATTTAGTCAGGTGCCCACAAATTCCATAACCTGAGCTGAGGCTAGTACATACTTTGCTTTGTTTACTAGGAGGCCTTGTGTGTCGAATGTCTCTCGTATCAGCTGCATGTGTCGTGCCACCTGCTGCTGCGACCGACCTCGGATCAGCCAGTCGTCTAGGTAAGGGAAGAGGTACACCCCCTGTCTGTGTAGGAAGGCCTCCACTACTGACATACATTTGGTAAAGACTCTCGGGGCTGATGAGAGGCTGAACGGAAGGACTGTGACCTGGCAATGGTCCTTCCTTAGCACAAACCAGAGGAACCTCCTGTGAGGTGCATAGATTGATATGTGGAAATACGCATCCTATAAGTCAAGAGCGGCAAACCAGTCCCCTCGTTCCAGCATTGGGATGATTACGCCCAGGGATCTCATACGAAACTTTATCTTTTTCACAAATTTGTTCAGGTTTCGCAGGACCAAGATTGGCCGTAATCCCCCTTTCGCTTTCAGGATAAGGAAATAACAAGAATAAAACCCCTGCCCCAGAACTCCTAGGGAACTTCCTCAATAGCCCCCTTTTGTAGGGGGGCATTTACCTCCTGCCTGAGAACCGCCTCGTGAGAAGGGTCCCTGAAGAGGGATGGGGGTGGGGGTAGGAAGGGGGGGTAGGAAGAAAATTGGATGGCATATCCCTTTTCTACCGTGCAAAGGACCCACTGGTCTGATGTTATGTTGCACCATGCATGGTAGAATGGGGATAGGTGAGATGAAAATAAATACTGAGCTGGAACTGTGGGGGTGGCTGGTGTGTCGCTTCTGACCGCCCCACCAAAACTGGTTTTTAGACCCCAGTGGGGGCTTCTGGTGGCTCTACTCCTGTGTGTGGTGGCCCTGACATTTCCTATTGCGGCGGCCCCTTCTCCTGTTCCCATATCGTTGTTGTGGGAACTGTCTGAACTGGGGTCTCAGGGTAAAGTGTCTCCTCTGGGTCGCCAGTGTATAGAGACCCAGCGAGTGTTGGGTTGTCCGTGAGTCCTTCACACTATGAAGCCTCTTATCAGTTTTTTCTGAAAATAGGGAGGGGCCCTGAAAAGGGGAGGTCCTGTATGGACTGCTGCACTTCCCATGAGAGTCCTGAGACCTGAAGCCCTGCCCCCACCTCTCATAGCTATACCCAAGGCCATGACCCTGGTGGCTGCTTCCGCTGCATCTAGTGCGGCCTGTAGTGCCGCTCTAGATATGAGTCTGCTCCTCCACCAGGGTCATTAAGTCCCACTTGGTCTCTGGCGGGAGCAGCTCAGTGAAACAGTCCATGGAGCTGGCCATATTTTATGCATATCTGCTAACCATGGCTTGCTGGTTATCAGTTCTCAACTGGTGGCCGCCTGTACAATAAACTTTCCTACCATACGGGTCTAAGCATTTGGTTTCCTTGTTTTTAGGGGAGGGCCCCTGGATCCCCTGCCTCTCCCTGTTGTTCACAGCATCCACCACCAGGTTGTCGGGGGAGGGTGGGTGAACAGATGTTCATTGCCCTGGGCTGGGACGAAATACCAGCCCTCGTTTTTTCTGGCCAGGGGTAAGGCTGAGGCCAGGGTCTGCCACACTGTCTTTGCTGTGTTGGCAACTGTCTGTATAACAGGCAGTGCCACCCTGGTAGGTCCAGATGTGGAGAGAATGTTTGTAACAGGGTATATTTCATCCCTGACCTGTTCCGCTTGCACCCCCAGACTCTGGGCCACCCTTCTCAATAACTGCTGGTACACTCCTCCATCCTCCATTACTGGGGATGCAGAGGATCCAGCCAGTACCTCATCTGGGGAGGATGAGGACAAGGGCATTGTGCCCTCCAAGCCCACCAGTGCGGGGGGTTCAGGCACCTCCATTTGAGTCCCCGACACTGTGGTTTGCAATGCCATGCTCAGTGCCTGGGGTGAAGGGCCCCCTAGTGGCCTATGGTATGATGTCGTGATGACAGGGCCACTTGGCACGTGTGATGGCACCAGTTTTATCAGTGCCAGCACCCACTGCACCACAGGTCCCGTTGCCTGCAGGGTCAGTGCCCATGTTTGGTCGGTGCCGACTGCACTGGTGCCAGTGCCGAGGCCGACAACTCCGCCTGCTTTCTTGGAGGGGCTCCCAACGAAGCGGTCGGTGCTGATCTCGGCACCTGGAGAGTGCTGGGTGCTCTAATCAGGAGTCCCACAGACTGCCCCTATGCCTCATGGATTGCCCATGGAGTCCAGAAAGTCCATTGTGGGGCACCTTGGGGGGTCATTTGCCACTCCCCTTCTGAGGGGCATTGGGGATGGTGTCGATGCCCACTGCGTTGGGATGATCTAGTACTCCCGCTCCAAGCTGAGCTGGAGTAAAAGGAGTCCCGCTCCAACACGGACTCTGACGCCGATGACCACGGCAGTGCCGAGGGTCCCATGGTGCCTATCTGTTCCTGCGTGCCCTGCACCATCTGCTGCACTGCGCCGAGGGAGGCGACCGTTTGCAGGGGCCTCTCCAGCATTTGGAGCCATGCCGGGACCCCTAGAGACTGTTCAGATGCCTGTATCTGGGGTGATGAAGGCTCCCAGTGTGGTGTCTGCAGTGGCATCGTGATTTGCAGGAGGGCTTAAGCTGCGCTAAAGGCCTCCAGTGTCAAGGGCAGTCTGGGAGAGCACGGGCTCCTGCCTCGCGCTGAAGTCAACGCCTGCGCTTCATGACCTCGGTCACAGTGCAATCTGGCGGACTCTCCCAAGGATTGCTGTCACCTCCTCCTCTCTTGGGATCAACCCTGGTCCCACCTCCTCTTCTTGCAAGGCACCAGGGACTGTCTCTTATGGTGCCGGGAAGCGCTATGCGCCGAGTTCTGCTCTCGGGGCCAGGAGCTTTCTGATGGCACCGACGGTGCTGGAGTCCTCTGCACTGACGATGCAGCGCTCTGAGCTCCCGCCGGGGAAATGTCCAGGCACAGGGCTGATTCCATTAGTAGAACCTTCAGCTGATGAGCTCTGTCTTTCAAAGTCCTAGGCTTGAAGGCCTTGCAAATAGAGCAGCGTTCCCAGAGGTGGGCCTCACTGAGGCAACTCAGAAAAGCCCTATGCGGGTCGCTTTTGGGCATTCATTTGCAACATTTTGAGCAGGCTTTAAACCCTGGGGAGCCAAGCATCCCCTGGCACTGAGGGGCTCGGGGGGAGGGGGGGTTAAAGTCCCACCTCAGCTCACTAAGTGCTAAGTGGAACTACTTACAGATGAAAGACAACTATCTAAACTATTTGCAACTGTTTTCACTATCAACTAATTAAACAATAAAGGCTACCAACGAATACTCAACAATGAGGGAGCTCCAGCAACTGACAGCGCGTCAAGAAGTAACTGAGTGGGGGGTGGGTCAGGCGGTGCATATATGGGCGGCCATACGGGCGCCACTCCAGGGGGCGCCACACTGACCCTAGGGCTACCAGCTAGGGCAAAAAGCTTCCGGCAACTGGGCATGTGCCAGCAGACACCCTCAAATTGGAAGCACATGAGCAATCACTTGAAGAAGAATGGGAGCCTGTCTAAGTCACTGCTCACACCAAGAAGGGTGCAGCCAGCATGGGTCAAGGAGGTTGCACTCTTGCAACTACCAGCCAGAAGATTGTGGCTTTACCCCAGTGTTCCCAATGTCAATGTTACAAGGTTTACAATGAAGCTACTGCAGTGTAAATGTTCCCTCTGATGGCCAAGAGTATAAACCAAAGCCTCATTTGCCCATCTGGTAGCTGGCCAGATGGAAAGCAAACACTTCAGGCACTCTCTGAAAAGGGAGGTGCGAAAACCCCTGTTATCCTAGCCATAGCTTCTTCTTACGAAAGCAAACCCTCTTCTTCAAGGCTGCGTAGGAGCGATTGGTGAACACCCAGCTGCTGCTTCATTTGCACAGTCACTGCACCAAAAGTCCTACTGGTAACATTGCACCACACATACATCTGCTAACAATGCTGTGCGACAGACACATTGCTCATATAATGAATATGTCGTTCATCTAAAAGCTTTTATGAACATTAAAATTACATAAACAGAATGCTAAACAATTAACTGCCTCTAATAAGAGGGATATGTGCTAGGCTTCTGGCAAGCTAAGCAGGGTACACCACTAAGTCTGTGCAAAATACACCCATATTACTGTTCTCATCTTCTGTTGCCCTCCCACCTGTTTGCTTCTTTCACCTGCTGATTGTTGTCATTAATCAAGAATGTAAGGTCATGGGTGCAGATGCTGTCTCCACTATATGGGTGTTGAGTCCATTGCTCAGGAAGCTGAGCTCCTGAGTGAGATTTGTAGGAGCTGATATAGTACAATAATACCATAGCAATAACATTGACTCTGATCTATACTTGGAGCTAACATTCAGGCCTGTGACCTTCATCTGCCCATGATCCAAAGTATATACATTGGCAAATGCCACTTCTGTTAGAGCTCCACTCTAACTGGGATGGATGGTGGCTAACTGGGACCACAGTGCAAGCCTTAAATTATTTTGAGATACTTTCAGCATCAGAAGTACTTCATAAAGATACTACACGAAATTTTTATTCTATGCAAAATAAAAGTAACAGTTCTGTGTAAGCTAGAGCTAAACCAAACAGCCAGCTCCAATTCCCAGCCTCAAATTTTGGGTCTACTTGGAATCTAAATTTTTGTACAACCTGCATCTTATCATCTTATGATTGTTGGTAAAAGCAAGACCTTCTCAAATCTGATTTTGCTGTCTACTTATAAACCACAACCATAAAATAATTAACCTCTCTCTTGCTTTTTAACCTGGTTTGCTGCAGGAGAAAATGAAACTCAATAAGAGCTTTCTGCCACAGTGGACTTAACAGAATCTTTCAATATTCATGTTCTCAGCAGTGATATCCTTTCAAGTAACTACAGCATCTATTAATTTAACTCCCCCCCCCCCCCCGCAGGCCGCATCATCACCTGGAATGGTAAATTTAGGATTTTACTTGAGTATTAAAAGTTTTTAACAAATCTTTATTGTAAAGTGTTTTTAATCTAATGATGAATTGATGTTCCAGAAACCTACTGAGAGAGCATTGTTAAAAGCAACAGAATAATACGTTCTGTTTCATCCCCAATATGCATTTCACATACCTGGGGGATAATAATCGAAAGAAATAAGAAAATTTATAAGAGGAAAAGAAGGAGAAGAATACTAAAGTCAAAATTGGATTCTGAACACACAGGATTTAAAGTAAACAAGAATAAATTCAGGATTGATCTTGATTCTAATGAGATCATTAACATAGAGCTCAACCAGGGTCAGCGTTTCAATTCACTTGTTCTAAACCAAAACTGACTATGATTTATTTGGATTTTTAAAATTACTGTGAACTAAGGTATGGGGGTGGGGGTACATCAGAGGCTGATGCACCTGCTTTATAATGAAGAACTCTAGGATATTTTTATAAGGGCACCAATCCCTTTTCCATTGTATGTATTGACTTTGGCAAACATTTGGAAGAGGGGCCCTTCAAAATCTGATATAAGTACGAGACATGCCAGTACTCTGCAAAGAGGACCTCCCTGGAATTGCTTAAGATCTGTAGAAAGCATCTCACACCTGAATTCCTTGTCCATCAAGGATTTTATGCTCATCATTGTTTTGCCACTCCAAGCCTCTGAAGTTACGTTTACACCCAGAGTTTGCTTTCCAGCTTGAGTACACACAGTCACACTAGCTCTCATTGGGTCACCATGCTAAAATACTTGTGCAGCTGCTGCAACATGGACCACACTGCGTGGTGGCACAGGCTAGCCAACCTAAGTGCAAACCCCTCTGGACTCTGGACTCAGGGCAGCTACCCTGTGACATTGCTCATGCTGGGTGTGCTACTGTGGTGCTACTGTTTTTAATAGACAAACTCAGATCCTTGTGCTTTAACAGTAAAAGCCCCTGTCCCCCAGGAGGAACGTGGAGGGAAGGGCACTGAAGGAGACTTTCTGGTAGCTTGTGATGGTTGTGGGCTATGGCACACATTTGAATAGTTCTGATTTCATCCCATAGAGGACAGTGGTGCACAAGTACTAACCAGTTTTTAACAATGTCAGCTCTGCAGAACTCTGAAGCCAGCAAATTATGGCTAGTGCACAAAATCCATCCGGGCTTGCTGATGGCTCTGGAATAAGCAGAAACCACAGTGCTATAATAAACATTATACTGAAAAATGGTACAATATATAGAGTGGAGCATTGCTCAATTTCATATCCCTCTTAAGATCAAATGTCAGGTCACAGACATGGCCCACAATTTATCTATGACATCAGTGAGGTCAGGCCTGTGTTCGTGCACCTCTGTTTTCCTTTATCTGATCTGTTTTGCTCACATCCTGTGGACACAATATGAATAAAGCAGCTCCAGTTTTACCATGCCAAAAAGGTAGTCTGATGAGTTAGTATGTTAACAAAATAAATTTCTAAAATGCCTCCAGAATAGCTCAATGACAATTCTTCCTCCATTGAGTTAAATGCTATTCAGTAAAGGAAAATATAATATATAGCACAAGAGTAAGACCTTGAAAAGACAACAGCCTCCCAACGCACAAACCCAAGCAAATCAAAAGACAAATGGCTCATAGAGATAAAGGGAAATGAAAACAGAGAGGAACCTTCTAAACAACGACTTTTTTCATTCTCTCTTTTTAATCTAGTATCAGTATCGAGGGTTGAATGGGGAAGGCCCCTGAGTGGCACCTGCATGGGCCAGGAGTGAAGGTCACATACCAACCTAAAAATCTCTCCCTCCCCTTGTATAAGAGATATAATATGTTACATTCCTTCCTTTGTACTGACATGAAGTGGCTTCAAGTCCATGTCCAAGACTAAATAGTCAGGAGCTGTAACCTAATCGGAACTTGTGACTTTTGTATCTCAGCTGACAATGGAAACCTGAGAACATTGACCTTTGTAACCTCCTACATATCATTTTAGTGTCCTCCACAGACTCTGCAAACTCCCTTGCCCATTAGCAAGGTCAGCAATAAAATCCAGCCTTAACAGGTTAGTGCTGACCTGTTGGGAGACCTGTGCAATTGATTGCTGAAGGTTTGTTTATGAACAATTTTATTATGGTGCATGTTGAACCAGAGTAGCAGAACAGGTTCCTTTACCAGCATTAATCAAAACACTTGGAAAGCTTTTTGATGGATTGCTGCAGGGTTACAGCAGTTCGTGTGGGTATCTGGTTGTTGTGTTGGTTTTTGTAAATGTTAATGAAGGGTCTGCAAAAGAGCGATTTGCCACCCTATGGCTACGTCTACACGTGCACCCAAATTCGAAATAGCTTATTTCGATGTTGCGACATCGAAATAGGCTATTTCAATGAATAACGTCTACACGTCCTCCAGGGCTGGCAACGTCGATGTTCAACTTCGACGTTGCTCAGCCCAACATCGAAATAGGCACAGCGAGGGAACGTCTACACGCCAAAGTAGCACACATCGAAATAAGGGAGCCAGGCACAGCTGCAGACAGGGTCACAGGGCGGACTCAACAGCAAGCCGCTCCCTTAAAGGGCCCCTCCCAGACACACTTTCATTAAACAGTGCAAGATACACAGAGCCAACAACTAGTTGCAGACCCTGTATATGCAGCACGGACCCCCAGCTGCAGCAGCAGCAGCCAGAAGCCCTGGGCTAAGGGCTGCTGCCCACGGTGACCACAGAGCCCCGCAAGGGCTGGAGAGAGAGTATCTCTCAACCCCCCAGCTGATGGCCGCCATGGAGGACCCCGCTATTTCGATGTTGCGGGACGCGGATCGTCTACACGTCCCTACTTCGATGTTGAACGTCGAAGTAGGGCGCTATTCCCATCCGCTCATGGGGTTAGCGACTTCGACGTCTCGCCGCCTAACGTCGATTTCAACTTCGAAATAGCGCCCAACACGTGTAGACGTGACGGGCGCTATTTCGAAGTTACTGCCGCTACTTCGAAGTAGCGTGCACGTGTAGACGCAGCCTATGTGATGCATTGGCCTGTTTAGAAAATGGCCGTGCACCCAGCAATGGAGAAGAGTTCATCCTTTCTCTTGGTGCCTTAATTACAACAAGGCCATGTTTACACTAGCCAAAAACTTTGAAATTGCCATGCAAATGGCCGTTTTGAAGTTTACTAATGAAGTGCTGAAATACATATTCAGTGCCTCATTAGCATGCAGGTGGCCGCGTGGCTCTTCCAGATGGGGCTCCTTTTCAAAAGGACCCCGGCTACTTCGAAGTCCCCTTAGTCCTATGAGCAGATAGGAATAAGGGGACTTTGAAGTAGCCTGGGTCCTTTCAAAAAGGAGCCCCATCTGGATGAGCTGCGTCAATTTTGAAGTGCCGCAGCCGCCCACATGCTAATGAGGCGCTGAATATGTATTTCATTGCTTCATTAATAAACTTCAAAATGGCCACTTGCATAGCAATTTCGAAGTTTTTCGCTAGTGTAGATGTAGCCTGAAAGACCTAGTGCATATGAGTGAAGAATGATCTTTTCATTGACAAAAACCTAGGGTGAAGAAGAGCTGGGTTCAGATTCCAAGCTCTGCCAAAGACTGCACTGCACAAGCATCGGCAAATCATTTAGTGTATGTCTACGCTACAGAGTTATTATGGAGTTATTTTTTCAAAATAAGCTATTCTGGAATCACATGTCCACACTACAGGAAAGCCCCAAAATAAGCAAAACTTATTCTGAAATAGTGCGTCCACACACAATAGAGCCTATTTTGGATCAGAGTCCCTGGAAGCACTCTAATCCAAAATAGGCTATGTCTACACAGCAGCTTTATTTCAGAATAAGCTATAAGTAAATTTGCTGCTTGCCAGGAGCTAGAATCCAGGATGTTACAGAGTCTCTGCCAAAAATAGTCAAACCTGTAGTTTATTACTTCTTCCTACTTCTCCGTGTGGGAACTCATGATACAGCCAAGAGCAACCTTGATGAGATCACAGAAGATTACATAACCCTAGGAAGTAAGATCAAGGAATATGGAGCACAAGTGGTATTCTTGTCCATCCTCTCTGTGGAAGGAAGGGGTCTGGGTAGGGATCATTGAATTGCAGAGGTAAATGCGTGGCTTGATGGGCAGGCCCAATGGGTAGTGGTCAAAGGCTCAATATCTGGATGGCTGTCAGTTTCACGCAGAGTGTTCCAAGGCTCTGTTCTGGGGCCGGTGTTGTTCAACATCTTTATTCATGACCTGGATGAGGGACTGGATTGCACCCTCAGCAAGTTTGCAGGCTACACTAAGCTAGGAGGAGAGGTAGATATGTTGGAGGGTAGAGATGGAATCCAGAGTGACCTCGATAAATTGGAGGATTGGGACAAAAGAAATCTGATGCCATTCAACAAGCAAAAGTGTAGAGTCTTGCACTTGGGATGGAAGAATCCCATGCATTTTAATAGGCTGGGGAATGACTGGCTAAGCAGCAGTACAGCAGAAAGGGACCTGGAGGTTATGGTGGATAAAAGCCTGGATATGAGTAAACAGTGTACCCTTGTAGCCAAGGAGGCTAATGACATATTAGGGTGCATTAGGAGGAGCATTGCGAGCAGATCTAGAGAAGTGGTTGTTCCCTTCTATTTGGCACTGGTGAGGCCACATCTGGAATATTTTGTCCAGTTTTGCCCCCCCCCCCCAGTATAAAAAGGATATGGATGTGCTGGAGCAGATTCAGTGGAGAGCAAAAAACATGATTAAGGGGCTGGAGCGCATGACCTATGATGAGAGGCTGAGGGATTTGGGCTTATTTAGTTTACAGAAGAGAAGATTGAGGGGTGATTTAATAGCAGCCTTCAACTTCCTGAAGGGGAGCTCTAAAGAGGTTGGAGAGAAACTGTTCTCAGTGGTGACAGATGACAGAGCAAGGAGCAATGGTCAGGAGTTACAGAATAAGAGGAGTAGGTTGGACATTAGGAAAAAACTATTGCACCAGGAGGGTGGTGAAGCACTGGAATGTGTTGCCTACAGAAGTGGTGGATTCTCCATCCCTAGAGGTTTTTAAGGCCCAGCTTGACAAGGTCCTGGCTGTGATTACTTAATTAGGGCTGATCCTGCTTGAAGCAGGGGGCTGGATTAGATGACCTCCTGAGGTCCCTTCCAGCCCTATGATTCCAGAATAGTTTATTTCAAAATAGTCCCTATTCCCTGTTTCGAAATATCTATTTTGGAATAGGTGCTATTCCTTGTCGAATGATGTTTAGAGAATTCATAATAAGCTGTCCACTTTTTTTCAACATTATTTCAAAATAGTGGTTTTGCTGTGTAGATGTTCACAGAATTATTTCTGAGTAGCTGTTTTTCCAAAATAACTTTGCAGTGTAGACATACCCTTACAGAAACATTTTCAAAATGCTGAGGTGACTGATGGTGCTTCTGGAAATAAGACTGAGGTTATTAAAAATGTTACCCTTAACTTCTCCATGCATTGGGTCCCAGCTGTAGCTTGAAGGAAATAATGCTCCCTTTCTCTTCCCATTTGTCTATTTAGATTGAAAGCTCTCCAGTGCAGAGATGGACTGTTATTATGTGTATGCCTAGTGCTTTAGCACAATGAGACCATGATCGTAGCTGGAGCAACTAGTGCTACCATAATATGCAGAGTGTTTCCCATTGTCCTATAGTGGATGAAATAAGAACTCCTTGATCTCAATCAGCAGAGCTGTGTCTGGATTCAAAATTAGCATGCCTCTGCATCTACAAAAATGAGCCACAGGCATCTGCATCCACATGTGCTGACCAGAATACCCATGGATATAAAGAGGATATCTGAAAATTTGCAGTGTTCCACATCCATATCCATTAACCATATCCACAGAAGTGAGCCACAGGTATCTGCATACACATGTGAATGTGGATACCCATATATATAAAGTGGATATCTGTGGATTTGCAGGGCTGTATCAGCCTGAGCTCCCAATGTGTCAATATGTGGAAAATATAACAATGACATTCTGACCTCCACAAAACAGAATTTAAAATGATGGGACAAAGGATGTTCAGAAAGGAGTCTAAATGACTCAGACATTTAGAATTTAATAGTGAAAGATCTTTTTATGCATGTTTATTAACCACTTTAGAAATCACATTTACTGCATTATCTCCCATTGTGGATCTTTATATAGATACTATAGGGCAAAGGTGTATATGTGCAGCAAACACCCAGTTTTAATAGTGTGCTGTGTATAGTCATTGCATCCCAAACAGTACAGGTCAGTCCATGGTGATATGTTCTATGCAGATTTTTATACTGCAAACATCGGTGTGGTAGGACAGCCTATTTAGAAGTGCATTCTGGAGAAGAAATGGCACTAACCATAAAACAGCACCTGCAAACACTTTTCCCATGGTACTTATTACTTAAACCCTTGTACTCTGAATGGAGCACAGGTCATCCACAAGTCTCCTCCACCTCACTCTGTCTTGGGACAAAACTTCTAGCTGACCCCAGGAGTACCTCAGTAGGTCTTCTCCACATTGTGCCCTAGCCACCCCCATGTTCTTCTCTTGATTTGAATGTCAAGAAGTTCTTGCCCTGCTCTGTTCCAAAGCTCCTCATCTGTGAAAAAGTCTTGCCATTTGATGCGAAGGATGTACCTCAGGCATCTGTGTCTGAATGTCTGTAGCTTGTGATCTGAAGACTTTCTAGTACACTACGTCTCACATTCAGGCAAGAGAACACTTCACATTTGAGTTGAAGAGCTGCAGTTTTGTCTTCACAGATATTTGTGAACTCCACATGGGATGGAGAGTCTTGAATGCAGCTATTGCTTTCCCTATCCTGTCATTGATATCCTGATCTGTTCCTCCATCTCTGCCCATAATATTCCTTTCCCAGTGGTGGACATATGTATTTATAGCACATAACAGAAGAGCACTTATCTTCAACCCTAAGGAGAAGACTGGTTACATATATTCCATTCATTACTGTCCTTACTTCACCAAGATACCGCGTAGGACCTAAAAAACTAGGGCTGACCTGCAAGTGCTTGAAAACATCTGTCAGAGGAATAAATGTTATCTGACAACTATGGCTCTGAGAACTTTTTACCTCAAGTGAGATTGAGCAAGAGTCAAAATGTTACACTCACACAATGGAATTCTCTCTCAAATGCATTAGGAAGATGATGCCTGTAACTTTCTTGACAGTTCTATTATGCAAACACAGCCAGAGCTGCCAGCTTTTTAGGGCTAGCATTTCAGAGAGTTGCCCATGCGCTGCACGTGGTAATCCCTCTCTTGTGTGGGTGAGATGAGGCGAAAGCTCTGTGTGCCCATGACTTGAGAATGATGCTTGAGGCGTTCTAGAGGCAGAGATATCCAGTTAGATAAAATCATTAGAATGATCTAAATTGAGCAACTGCAGAGGGTTCTTCCAGCTGGCAGACTTGCAGATGGAGTGAATTTGCTTATTGATAAAGGATGTTAGATTAATCCAGAATCTGACCTCCTTTCATGCAAGTTGCAAGAAATCCTGCTATAATTGGAATGATATATAATTCAAAAAACTATCCCAAGCAGCAGATCCACCGTCTGACAATAGAAGACCATGAAATCCATTAAGGACTTCCCTAGACCAATCTTTTTACCTGGGAAGCACTTAAACACTGCAGCAAAGCAGACTGTAATAAATCCTAAAACAGATGGAAAATTTAAACCGTGAACTACGCCTGCAGCCAAATTGTCAGTTTCCTAACACTCACACAGGAAAACGTGTTTCCAAGATATCTGTTTAGCAAACAAGCTTTCCTTAAAACTCTGTGATAAAATACTACGGCAATGGGCAACTTTTAGAAATCTAGCTAGAATTAAAAGACTACCTGGCCAACCAAAAAATCATAGTGGCCATCAGAGAAACAGCACTCTTAGTGGCTACAGAGTCAATTACAACTGCAACTACGTTAGACACATGACTATATCCAATTGAATAGATTGGTTATTTAAGTTGTTCTCAGGTAGATAATATGATAATATGTTATCTTGCTGAGAAAACTATAGAACCAACCAGAGATCATGAGTGATTTCTCCTGCTGGTGCTTTTTACTACTCATTGCAGCATAAGTGACATACACATCATTCTGTGCAACAGGGCTTTTCAAATCACATTCCACACATCTGGCTGCCCTAAAACCCAAAATTCAGTGACTTTTCAGGCAATCTTCATGTTAATCTTTGTGTGACAGATGTGGTGATAAAATACCCCAAGTCATCACTATGTAATATTTTCAAATATCAAGTTATTTTAGAAAAGAGGGTTAGGAAAAATCAAGTCTTCAAATGGTGTGATTGGTGGAAATTGGCTCTTGGATAAGACAGTCAGATAAAATTCAATTTAAACCATATAAAATTAAGATTAGATGGCATTGCATGTAGTTTCTGAGATATTAACCTTTTCCCTATTGTTAAAATGGGAAATAACTTCAATACCACATGATAGATGTTGACAATTGCTTTTCAATGTCAACTACTGTTTAGAAGGGTTATGGATTTCAAAATTCTAGGAGATAGCCCTAGTCTTTCAAGTTTCATGTCCTCAAAATAACTCAGGGAAAATGAAGAGCTATAACTCACCTGTGACATCACTTAAAAGAACATTTGTCATCGTTAAAATACATTCTGGTAGCATATATTACTAGATCATCCTTCTAAAGAACTGTATGCAAGATATTCCTGGCACGCAATAGATTACACAATACTGCCACTCAACATAGTCTATCTTTCTTGGAAGAGGCAGAAAGTGATATGTCAGACCCAAAGGAACAAATGTTTGATTTGTAGTGACCCAGGGCCAGAGTCAGAAGAAGCCAGAAACACAAGGAGAGCAGAATATTTTAGATAAGGATGACTAAGAGAACAAGACATCTAACATATACATACTGTCCTGGTGGAATGTGAGATATATGTTGCAAAATAACATTTTCAAAGGTGCTTAAGGAAATCTTTACCTTATTCAACCCTTGATTTTGCAGCCTAGCTTGGATTTGCTGTGACCTTCTCCCTTGGTTGCCTGGCACTCCAATCAATTGAAATGCCAGAGATGTTGTAGTGATTCATTACCATAAGCACAAAGCTTTGTACTACTAACATTTTCCATATTTCACCCCCATCATGGTTGCATTTCCACAGTGAATAAAATGATAGCTGGGTATGGTTCATTTTTTAAGTTCCAAAACCACTTTTGAAATGAAAGGCCACGTATAGTGCTAAACTAGTATTATTAGCCACCTGAACTGCGTCTTTCAGTACTGATGCATGTTTTGGCATTCCTGCTTATATAAGGCATTCCCATTTAAAATCTAGAATATACATTTTTTCATCTACTGGAGAGAGATTTGTTTCACAGTCTAAGGTGGGTGAGAATGTTAAAAGGAAAGAGAGAGAAGCGTAGTTGCAATGGTGATTACTGAAAGCACAAAGCATGCGTGTTTTGTAGTTCTTTTAGTTATCCTCCCTTAAGTCTCTGTTTTCGCTAGGATTATTTTTTATTCCTTTCCTATAACTGTTTATTTCCTATTACCTTTTTCAGCAAAAATTAATAAAGCTCTACAAGGGCTCTTTTTCTCTTTTGCTTATTCCTTTCTGTTTCTTAATCATTTAATTCCAATGTACTCTGTAGCCACACAAGCTCCTGACCTGCCTCTAATCCATTCTAGCTCTTTTAGTCTAGTTTTGTAATATGATGTTGAAACAAAAAAATTGCAGAGTAGCCAAAGGTAATCAGCAGACTAGTGAGCCTAGTAAACCAGTAGTAGTTCCCTTGAAAGCAATGGAACTGAACCTCTGTAAAACTGCTATAAAATATGACTAGAGACCTAATATGCAGTTCATCTTTGTGAAATGCCTTCCTATAGACATAAGAAAATGTTCTCAATACACAGCTTACAAACTGATCTTTGCTAAATCAAATAAACATTTTCCAGGCCAAGCAAAGACATTAGTCTTCAGTGAAGTCCAAGCTTATGTTCACATTTCAAACCTCATGCTTCTGTACTGTCCACAGCCCTGAAACTGCTCCCACACAGTCTCTATTCTTCTTGGCTAATTCCCAAGGCAGCTATATATTCTAATCCTCCTCGATAAATTCTGACATCATCAACCAGTTCTTCCCTCTGAAAATCATGTCCTCCGTCCACTCACAGCTCTCTTCCTGCCTCTTTAATCATTTCTTTAGCATCTTACTGAGTGCCTCTGTAACCCGCACACCTAGGGGTGGTTCACTGTCCCACGTAGTGGCACCTAAACCGCTAACGCCAGGGGTCGGCAACCCAAAGAGCAAAAAGAGCCATTTTTTGGAAATTCAGTAAAAAAAGCTTAATTCAAGAGCTGCAATGCTCACCTGCAGGACAAGGACAAAGCAAGGTACATGCTATCTGAGAGTTTTGCCTCTCAAAAGTCAATTTCTGGGTTTGGCGTCTCTACAGTCAAACTGCAAATGATTTGCAGAGCAATGGCTGTTTTGGCTGTTCTCTCCCTGCCCCCCACAGGAGGTTCAGAGGTTAAAAAGCAGAGTGTGGCCCAAACACCCCATCAGTCCTTTTAACCACCAAAGTATACAGCAAGCTCAAATAACACTTGACTACCTCAAAGAAGCATTGTGCGGCTTTATTTATTAACATCTGTAAAATGCTTAGAGAGCCACTGATGAAAGATACTATACAGAGATAGAGCAACATTAAAGATCTAACGGAGGCCTTATCTGAGCACAAAAGTTGATAGAGTTATAGTTGACACCCAGACTGGTATGAATGAAGTTATGTCCATATAAATGTAAACATGTGTACATAGCTTATTTCTATATAGGAAAGGGAATAAGGTATGGCTTTGAGGCACCTTTATAATGCATCCACACTAGGCATTATACTGCTATGGTGATACTTAAAAAGAAAGAAAGAAAGAAACACCTTAACCAACATGGTTATACTGGAACAAAGGCTGTGAATGGACCAGACCTAAGAGATTCAAGAAGTTTTTGAAGCCCCATTACTTTTCATATTTAACTCCTGCATAAAAGTAGATAGAATCTTTAAAAGTAAGACCACAACTCTAACCAAGAAGCATCAAAGGTACATATATGTATCAGAAAGACAAAGCATATCAAGTTAGCCAATAGTTCAGCAAACCAGTGCTTCCCAGTTTAATTTGGCCATGAAATCCTTTTAAATGTGAAAGAATTTTGTGCAACCCCATTCCCGGGCTTAACCCCTCTGAGCTCCAAACTCATCCCCAAACTCCAGGATTAACCTGCCCCAGCCCCAAACTGACCTTCCATCCCCAGAATTGACCAGCCCCCAGGATTAACCCATCCATGGCACTGGCTATGCCAGGCAGCCACTTGCACCCAGTGAAAGGAAGGCTGGCATAGAAGCATTCCCCTGTAGGCTGTGAGCTGAGCCATGGCCACTAGAGGGGTGTGGCCACTTGGGTAGACAGGCGAATGAGGGGCTCTCTGTGGCTCCCTGCCCTGCTGCTGCTGAAATAATGGAACTAAATACAGTTGGTTTAATGGCCAGATCCCTCCCACCAACCTGCCGGCCATTAAACCAATTAAATTTAGTTTCTGCCAGCCATTAAACTAATTAAATCTATTTCTACTGTTTCAGCAGCAGCAGGGCAGGGAGCTGCAGGAGGAATCAGTTAGTGTAATTTAATTTTCTTGCAGAACCCTTATTTTCACTTCACAGAACCCCAGGGCTCTGAAGAACACCATTTGAGAAGTGCTGAAGTAATCAATAAAAACATGCAATAAATTCTCATGCAACATCACAAATAATTCTTCCTTACACTAGTCTAGCCATAAACAGCCATTCAGTCACTTCTGCCTTAAAACATAGTATGTTAAGATGCACTCCAAGATTTTCATAGCACTCTAGCAGTGTCCACATAGCAAGCTGCTGCACAGGATTTCCATCCTGGTTTGCTGTACAGACATTCCCTTAGTTAAACTGCAAGCTCTTTGAGGCAGGGATCATCTCTTACTAAGCATTTAAACAGCATCTAACGCAATCGGGGCCTAATCTTGAATGGAGCTTTTGGCTGCTGCTGTAATACAAATAAATAAATAATATTGGTTAAAAATATATACGTAGATCTCAAATTCCAATGTAGCTCAGCTGAGGATGAATCACTCAGGATTTTATCAGTATTCTCATTCTTACTTTGTATGAAGTTTACCATCTGGTCTAGATCATAAAACCAATAAATGTTTTTTATTGGGAAGGATGGGATAAAGGAGTACAAAATCTGCAGGGATATGTTTACAACTAGAAAACCCTAGGGTCTAGGATTTTCAAAGGCCTCCAAGATAAGTAGGCATCCAACTCCTCCTAACTTTTAAAAGGCTATCAAGAGGGTGAGCAAGAAAACCACATTTTGAACAGGAATATTAAATGGACATTGACAAATTAATTTTCACTGGAAGTTTCAGCCCATGTAGAGAAACCTTTTTCTTTTTTATAAGATGGTTCGAATAACATCTTAGAAGAATTCTGTGCTCCTACACTACTTGAGACAATAAAAATATCATCTTCTGATCTACACATTTTCTTCTGAGTTTCAATATCCGTTTGTTTCACTAAGGATACTGCATCTTCATAAACAGGGTAAAGATTCCAGGTACAAGAAAAAATGACTGATCAGAACCAAAACCTCTTTTAATTTAGTTTTTAAACCACAATGGCAGGTAGAAGGAGCTATGGCAGGAGTGACTAACAGGAAATTGACAAAGTATACATAGAAAATTTCATTAAAAGTAACAAAGTATCTGACTCAACAATTTCCCTAGCTAAGACTCAGCCAGCACTGAAACAAATTTGGGTCTTACTCCACTTTTTTTTTCTTTAACTCTGATATTGAACCAATTTTCACCATTTCTGTAGCCCTTCCAACTAATTCCAGACCTGTAAGACAGAGTCCATTTTACCAATCAGCAAGAGAATACAATATTAAAATCCACAGATTGTTCTACAGCTTGAATTACCTTAACTTAAAAGATACATGAAGATTTTCAATTGTACAAACGACAATTAGGCACCTAACCCCTTTGAAGATTGATAGGTGTCAGCCAGTCAATTACCATTCATGCCTTTGAAAATCTTCATCTGGCAGGCTTCTTATCTTAATTGCTCATGCTCTTAGTGCATTTTGTACATGAATATCCCCCCCGCCCAAAAAAAAACAACAACAAAAAACAAAAACAAAAAAAACCCAAACCCTCCCTTGGGGTATTCCCAATAACTACAGAACTTAAATCTAGGTGTACTAGTAATTTTACCAATTAACGTTGTTATCGCTTAAGACCAGACAGTAGTAGGCCCTTTCTTGGACATCCGTGGGTTGAAGATTCTACAGGAAGTTTCACACCATAGAACATTATATGTTTGTGCCACAGTCTCTCACACTTGCCTACTTATTCCTGATTCCATCTGACTGCTGGAAATGGGGTAGGGAGGGAAAGAATTTTGATCCTTTCCCACACTTGCCCATGTAATGGTCTTGGCACAACAATATGGGGTGAGGAGGGATAGCTCAGTGGTTTGAGCGTTGGCTAGCTAAACCCACTCATGAGCTCAATCCTTGAGAAGGCCATTTAGGGGTCAGGGCAAATAGATGTCAACTGTGGTGTTTGGTCCTGCCAAGCGGGCAGAGGACTGAACTAGATGATCTCCCAAGGTCCCTTCCAGTTCTATGAGATGTTTATCTCTGTTATATTTATAACAATCCAGTTCATGGATCACCCACCTTATGCCCCAGAAGTGGCATCTGCAGAAATTGTGCCTGCTTGAGTCAGCATAGTTCTGGCGTCTCTTCCTGGTGTACCTCTATCCCACTTCAATCTGGTGCTGATTTAGTTGATGGAGAACAAGCAACATTAAAGCATTTCACCTGTTAAAAAAATAGAGGAAAGCCCACAGATAAATTTTTAAACTCTTACTTTATTCCACCTTCTCAATTTCAGCCTCTACATCAGAATTAGCAGATTTTGACAAAAGCATCTCGAGCTTCAGAAGATGTATTGAGGTGCTTTGGAGAATAGGGAGTTAGAAGACAAAAGGAAGACACAGTAACAATATCTCAGTGTTATTCCAAAAAAGCCATTTGCTGTTCTACGGCTGTAAATCCATGTATGAGCTTGTAATGCCATGAACACAAACAGGTGAAATTAAACTACTTGAGAGTAATTCACTGATAGTTTAGTCTTTCAGTTGCCTGATGTGTAGCATAGCCACATGTCTCATTCTAGGAACTTGTATCCTTAAGTAATGGAGCTGATATATTGGCAGCATGAGGAAAACCCATACTATACCCCAGCCTTGAAAGTGACTAAGAATTAACAGACTCACTATAGGATTGTTAACATTAAGCAGCTGTCAAGCAAACAAAAATGCCCATCTTCCTGTGTATTAAAAGGAAAATACAGTCAAATAGCAAGTTTTCATTCTTTACTTCAATCTCTGGATCTGAATTTAAGATCTACGTGGGGGCAAAATGAATAGAGGAAACAGTTAGAGGCTCCCTTGGAAAGCCATCAGGTGGTTTAATGTTCAGAAGAACCACACATCATCCAGTGGAATTTGGACTTGCTGGTCAGCAAGAATAGGAATATGTGGAGGATAGAAGTTAGTTTTTGTGGGGCTTGAATGCTACTTTATTAGACATACATACACCACGATGTAACCATTCCTGCTCCGGAATGGGTTCTTGGAAATCAAGCTTCAGGCCACAGGCTAATCTAAAGTCCCTGAAATCCAATTAAAGCTGTAGTCTAGACTGAATGATCTTCCCAAATAATGCTCCCAGCATGAATTAGAAATTTTCAGGGTAGAGCAGTTAAAAATATTGATTGTTGGTTCGTGTTCTCAGTTCCGCTAATTATGTAACATGCATTCATTTAATGGAATTGAAAACTTTTTTCAATCTACTCAGCTTTTAGATTGGGATTGTAAATTGTTATGTGGCTTGCATAAACACTGGTACTTGGTTTTCTTTCTCTATGTGTGTGAGAGAGATGGTTCTTCTAACAGAGTGCATCTAGACATCTGCTGGCACTCAGCAAGATGATCTGTTGGAGAAAGGGAGACACAACATAATCAGAAGTGGGCATATTTTTGGTCTAATAGTTTATTTGCCAAAAATGAAGTTTTAGGAAATCCAAAACAATTCACAAAATTTGTCTGATTGCTTTGGCCACAATCAAACTGTATTCAATAAGTAAAGAAAGAGGGTCGATCTGCTTTATAGCTTTTAGTTTAATGGCTACAGCACCCACGTGGGATGGAAAAGACTCAGGTTCAAATCTGAACTTGGAAACAGGAATTTGAAGCAAAGGCTCCCTGCTTGTGTGCTTGCATTCTTACCGCACTTTCCTAACTTTGCTTCCTCATCAGAGCAACAGTTTCAAATGAACAGGGGTCTGGATCATACTACTGTATTCTCTGTAACTAGGTCCCCCAGCAGCTGCCCCTGCATGCCAGATGCTATTGTGGAGAAATTAACTTTGCGCGCACAATAGTGTCACCTTGTGTTTTAATCCTCTGAGATCTGCCTAACTCAACAAGCTGCCAGCTCCCAATAAACACTGAGATGCTGGAGGAAATTGTATTGGTGAAGTTCAGTAGATGGCACTCTTTCCTGTTTCAATAGAAGACCACCATCCTAGCAGGTTGTCTGGAGCACCGTCTTTAAGATGCAGTGTAAGAAACAAAGCCCTAAACACTTATGATCCATAAAGATTTGTCAGCTGTTTTTTTGCTTTCTACCAGGTGTCTGTCCAAATTCCAGCCTGAGGAGTTCTAATGAATTTTCAGATGGATCAGTTATTCTACACTCCCCTTGCTAAACAGTTGGATGGGATAGTTACCTACAACATTTCCTGCCTTTCATACCAGAGGAGACCACAGTCTGATAAAGGAGGGCTGTGTCAACAATTTCGGAGAATGATTCCCAGTTCACATAGACATATTCATGCTCACTTTCCTCTGAGCCACAATATTATTTGCTAGCAACATCAAGTGCATATCCAGGGGGTTCAGGTGGGTTTGTAGTTGTTGAGCTAGCACAGTTCCACAGCTGCTTACGGTACCATGGCTGCACTTCTATTTTCAGCATGCTGGCTCAGATGAGAGCTAGCACAAGTATGTCTGCATGAGACAGGAACCAATCACAGTCCATCTAACACTGTAGATGTAGCCAAAGTAGCAATATGTGGAATTTGGTTATTGATTTGTAAAATTATTTGGCCAAAAAGAATAATATTTTTCTCATATACATTTCATTCAAAGATCTTAAATGATTCACAGCCATTAAGTTTTTAAGCCCCACAACATCCCTGTGAAAGAGGAAGTACTATCACAACCACTATACTATACAATAGACCAATCTAGTTACGAAAATGCTAAGGGAGTCGCTAAAGATACACATTAGTATCGGTGCTGGAACTAGAATTAAAGAGCATGATCTCTCAGTTCCTTGTTGTTTTCATTAGATTGTTTGTGGAACCAGAAATGTGTAACTGTTGTTATATTTGCTTAATAATAGGCTTATGACTGATTCTATATAATAAATGCATATCAGCAGCTAACCTCTAGAATCAGTATTGTACATTACTTATTTCTCAGATGTTTAAGAAAAAATGTTATAATGGTGTGAAAGCAGGTTACTATACCCAAAAAGCAAGTAGAGGATCTTTATGATAATGGTACAGGTTGAACTCCGATCCGGCACCCTCAGGACTTAACTGGTGCCAGGTGAAAGAATTTGCTGGCTTATGGGAAGGCAATATTGTCTAGCACATTACCAACACTTCCACTGCTTACTGGGCTCTTAGAAGACATTTAGAGGTAAATTACAGCTAAATAACAGCACAGAACACTGAGAGCCAGAAGCAGTGCCTGTAAACAAATAATGGGACCATGGGAAACTGGGCCCCACCTCTGATAAATGGCTGCCTGGCTAACTAAAATCATGCTGGATTATGGATGTTGCCTGATGAGAGAGTTCTAGATGAGAGAGGTTCAACCTGTATTAGATATGTGGTACTCAAATCTTGAATTTGAAAAAGCTGAGATGCAGCATTACTTATACTGACTTACCCTCACAGTGGTTGACTAATTCAAATATAGGCATGTAAAGCAACTTATACTGTCTCCCTAATGAGCAAGAACAGAAGCAGGAACAGTCCTAACAATAACTAAACTCAGGCAGATGTTCAGTCTAAGCCTTATGTTTTGTTAATTTAAAATTCCAGAAAAGGATAAGCGTTTTAGACACTAATCCAGTAAGCATGTGCTAATGTGGAAGCTTAGAATACAGGTTTCAGCCTTTTGGCAATAAATGTATAAAATAAATCTGTCATGTGGGAGGTGAGGTTATTTTACATTGCAAGCATGTGCCTCTAAACATATGTAATGCATAAGGTTATATAGGTGATAGAATACATGATCTAGTATAAAGGACATACAGGGTAAGGGGATCAGGACTGCTATTTTTGTTGTGTTTGTAGACCATCTAGCACAGCAGATGGTCTACACAGCACTGTCACAACACAAATTATAAATGCTACTACTCATTCATTGACATTAATTTGTGGGGAAGCTGCAAAGGAGTTTGGCGATCTTTCCAAATTAGTGCCAGTAAGACATTATGCATCAACACACCATTGCATAGACTATATATGTCTACATTTCACACAAGATTATGCTAGTAAGGTTTTAGAGTATTTAAATACAATAACGATTCTATTTGCCCTCCCACACTGCATTGCCCTGTGGTTGTCTGTGCATGAGAAGTGGCTGAGCACAATTACATTATTTCTGAAGCCTCTACACACTGTTTGAAGCAGCTTTGCCAATATCATAATATTGCAATTTTAAGGTCATTATTTAAGAACTACAGACAAGTGCTGTGTTTCTCATTGGGCCCTGGGAAAACTGTTTCCTTGAGAGAAAACTATGAATTCCAGCTCCTATGGAGTTGGGGGAAACTCAGCTCATAACCCTGCCACTAGATCAGTACTGAATATCATTCACCTTAAGCCTCAACCTTGTGAAATTTGGGGGAAATGAAGGATACATCTCTCTTTCACACACTCTAACATCGGTGGTTTGGGATATTGGAAATAGTTCCAGAAGTATTTTAGCATGTGGAGTGGAGTGGAGTGAAAATGGCCAAAGGGGCATGAGAAAAGCAGTTCTTCACACAGCATTTGTAATTTGTCATATGGATCCCACCACTTTATATGGGATATAGTCAAACTGACATTTCACACACCACACACACACACGCACACGCACACACACACACACAATGTATAAGTTCATCTGTCTGCTTCATTCTTTCCCATTCATTCTCTCAGTACTGAGTTAAAGTGCAATATAATTAAAATATTAAAAATGCAAAGAAATCAAATGGTATATTTAAAAACTTACCTTCCTACAGAGGGCCTGTCAGTGATTAAGATTAAAATATCCTCTGGAAAAAAAATGGTGCTAATTTGGAAAGCAGGAAAAGATAAGCTAAGGCAAATGTTAGAGAGCTGCAAGTTCTGGAGATATTGGACCAAAATCTAATTTAATTTACACTGTGCAACTTCATTCAAGTGCAGGCTGCACAGATGTAAATAAGCACAAAATATGGCCTACCCACTATTCTTTTGTTGTCTCTGTGTAAGGTTGCTGGTGCAAGTTGATGGAGGGCTTTTATTTGTTCTGTGTTCATTTATGTGTATGTGTTCGGTGAGTTTTGATTTTGAAAAAGAAATACAGTCTGATGGACTAATTCCAGGCTCACACTTTTGCTTTGGATGGATGGATATAGTCAACCTAGCTGCCTCATTTCTATGGTAGATGACACTGCAATTAATAATATGTATACATAGAATTCAGGCATGTGTAATACTGTCTATTGGTGGTAGTCCATTCACCTTAGTTAAAGGTCAATAATGGTTTATTATGTATAAATCTAATAAAAAAGAGAACTGAAAGTGTTATTTGAAAAAAAAAACCCAAAAGATGGAAAATAAAACCCCCAGTAATCCACCTCTCTAAAGTTTCCAATCTCAAGTCAATTCAGTTGAATTAGACACATGGGCATGGTGAGGCCCAAGTTACAATAGTCTAAAAGGTAACTTCAGCCGGATTTTCACACCATTGAAAAAACGTACCAAACCATTTCCATTAACAAAAGGGAAGAATTTCTCAGCATTTGGTGAAGCTGCTCAGCAGGATTTTATTACTGAAGGAGTCACTGACACTTTAAACATTGATACAAGGATTATGTTTAGCACAGATGAATTTCTTAAAGGGCAGGAAATATTTTTCCTCCCTGCTTCCACCAGAAAAGGAAAAGTTTATGTCGATGATGGACTGTTGTGGGCAAAGAAGGAAATGTAGAACAGAGGGCTCGTACTTCCTTCTCGCTCCCTAAAGAGAGGAACTGGATGCTCTCACATTTGATGTTAGTTTAATCACACTCACAAAAGTCTATATGTCCACATACTGCAGCGTGCTGAAGCAGAATATAAAAACCAATCAGGGTCTGTTAATATTTGCTATGCCATCAAAGCTCTTTCATGAAGAAACAGGGAGCGCTAACCACAAAAAAAAAATTAATCGTTTTTCAAGAACATCCATCATGGTAAGTAGCTGGTCTCCTTGTCCTCAAACAACCCTACTCCTAAGGCTCCTGGGCCACATTCAAAATGAAGTGAAAGCTACACACTTTTGGGGCTTCACTGTATATTGTGATTTGTTTTGTCAAATCTATTCACTTTTCTTTTTTGCCTCCAAATGGGTGCAAGGAGTGTAAAAAAGAGACAATTCTGAAACCAAGGGATGCCTAAGCTGACTCATATTGCTGTTGCGACAGTACTAAGCTATATATATTAATACCACAGCATCCACCATGGTGCTAATAGGTGGATTATTAGTGGCTGAACAAGCAGACTTAGGCAGCCTTTATTAGGCTAATGAACAGATTTTTCCAGCCAATGTCCCTAATCACCATGCTGGCCTGCAGTAAAACTGCCTGAATACTGTTAAACCAGATACAATTAAGGTCCTCATTGGGATTAGAGCTACGGCGCGGCTGTTCCCAGGCACCTAGATCCCCGTTCCTTAATGCTGGCTAACAGGAGACCTTCTGCCTGCTTTCTGCCTTAACCCAGTAAAGAAGAAGGCAGGAAAAGGAAGAGGGGGAGACACCCCCTTGCAGAATATCAGATCCTCTCTTCTAACTTTTCCTGGATGAATAGAGCCAGATAGTGAATCATACAAACCTAACATCTTATAGAACAATGAGGCCCTTCAGTGATAATAATAGTACCAAACATAACAATAGGCAGCTCCAGCCCCTTTCTATCATGTGCAAACAGTTGGGGCAGAATATGAAATTGCTTTAGAAATAGATACTGACTTTTTTTTCTCCTTTTCACTTGCCTACTAAGAATAGCCTAATTTATTCATGCTTTTATTTGGCAACAGAAACTAGGCTGACCTGCCTCCCTTTTTATTCACACAGATAAAAGAGCTTTGGCAAAAAGGCAGAGGACACTCTCTGCATTTAAAGGTGTCTAGAGCCGCTGTCCAAAGCAGTGACAGAATGGTCACTGCCTCTTTCATTGGTCCTCCGCTGCTCTCCGGGTTGCATCTCTTTTTTCTCTGACTTTCTTTGGGGCTCTTCATGCCATAAAAGTAGGTTAAATATGGGGGGAGAAAAGGGGCATAAAAAAAATCAAGTGCCTTCAGCATCTTGTTGAGAATAGCGTGGCACTGTGTAGTCGGAGAGGAGCTCTATCTCTCTGCGCAATTTTTGGAGCTCAAGTTTGATAGGGGGATTTAAAGATTCTTTGGGGAAAGATGGGCTAAGATTACCTCTTCTTTTCATCTCTTTGTACTGGAGTTGTTACACAGAAAATACACGTTTTTTTTTTAAAAGATAAAGGAGAAATGTGTGCGATACATTCTCTGCACAGAACCCACTTGCCTCTCGAAATGTTTCCTCGCATCAGACCCCTGCTTCAGAAACATTGCAAAGCTAGCTCTTAAGCCAAACACATTATTAGTATTACCAACAGCTAGCAACAAAACTAATTGTCAAGTACAAACACAGGCATCTTTACAGCTGTACCAAAATAATTATATGTAAAAACCCCACACACATCTAAACACACCTCCCTTTGCTCTTAACTGGAGGAGCAAAGAACAGTTCTCACTGTTACAGAACAAAGCAAGCAGTTTAGTAGCATCGTGAAGACTAAATTTATTTATAAGGTCATGAGCTTCCAAGGGTAATACACAATTCAACAGATTTGGAGCAAAAATGAGAAATCCAGGAAATATACAGCAAGGAGTCGGGGAGAGAAGACAAGAGGGAAAGAAAATAAAGACAGGAGGGAGGAGAGGGGAGTCAATTAACATTGAGATGACCTCAGCAATGGGTAAATGAAGTTAAGTGGGATGTCTGCCATTCCTGCACATATCAGAAGTAAAGAAATGGTCCTTGTAATGCGAAAGATAATGGATATTTTTGTTGAGTCCCAGGTTAAATGTATCAAACTCGCAACAGAATTCCAATCTCACTGTTGTCATCTAGTGGGAGTAAAAGGGATTTTATCTGGGTATATAAAGTTCAGCCACATTTGTCCTGATTAGTAAAGACTCAGTCTAAATAATTATTTAAAAACCCCAAACTAACAGACAGCCTTGCTAGTGTTAGAAGGGATAACAGGAGAACGTCCGCCTTTGCTGCAGAAGCTAGTGCGCTCCTCGACTGTCTCACAGGGAGATGCTCATGCGTGAGAGAGCAAACGCCAGCTCCCACATGGAAAGTGGCGTCTTCCCAGAGCAGCACTCAGTCTCCACCTCCCACATGCTGTAATTGTTTCATGTGGTTTCTCCTGGTAATGTTTTTGCTGGGCTTGCTGCTGCATCCAAGGTTCTGTTTTGGTTTGGCTTTATGCAATAGAGTGCAGCATGTTTGCATTAGCAATGTTATATATCATTAAACAGAAATGAAGCCAAAGCAAAAACAAAAAACAAAAAAACAAAAAAACAAAACCTGAGGAATCCAAATAGCGGAGTGAGTTGCAACTCAAACCTGAATTTGAATTTTGCCATTGTTCCCCACACATCAAAACCCAGATCTGTATTTTGATGGTATTCGATATTCAGATTCTGTTCTGAAATGCATAGCATTAGTGGAGCTTTAAAATTAAATGACTGTTCTTGTTCTCTTGCCAAACTTTGAGCCATGTTTTCCTCTCAATTATACTAGAATAAATCTGCAATCAGCGGATTTACTCGGGATTATTCAAACATAAGAGAGAATAGATTTGGAAACTCATCATCTTCTCATACACATTACGAAGGGGTGCAGGTGAGAGCACAGACTTTTCGTGCTACAGTATCAAAGTCAAATGATCTGCAAAGGGAAACTTTACAGGATTTTATTTGGTAGCTTACAGTACTTTCAAACATCATGTGGTAAATAGTTTCTGCTCCATTTCAGGTACCATGAATACACAGTTCTTTTACAATCAAACCCTTCAACAGGTTACTAAATGCTGGTCCTATGCCAAGACCAGCCATTTAAAAAAAAATTGGCTTTCCCTCTGCCAAACCTTTTCTCTGCTTCGTACATTGCTTTCGAATTGCCAACATTTGATCATGGGCTTTGAAGCTGATAGCAGGAATTAGTGAGTGTATCTTAGCCCTACCAGGAGAGTGTAAAGCTCTGAGTTTTCAGAGCTATGGGGAGGTCTGAAACACTCCTTTTGGGAAGCTTTGCCTTTTGGCTATGACGCATCAGTTACTCCCTGTTTTATATTTTCTTGTATATCTTCAGGATTAGAATTCTCCTTCTATCTACAATAGAGAACAACTGAAGTTGCAAAGCTTAAATCTGGATTTAAGCCACCCAAACCTCAAGGCTCTTGAGAGCTTGAGTTTTCCTGTGGCCCATTATAGAGCTATGGAGCTAGCTACATAGTTTAGGTCTAGAGGCAACTATTCCCAAAGTTCAGGGTCCAGCTCTAGATAGAGGCTTGGGCTCTGCCCCAGTTATTAGCTGTCTTCTCACCCCCTCTTGTTCTTTCTTTCTAAACATGGTTGGCTGCATGTCAGGTCAATGCTTAAGTTCCACATTGACTGCACTGCATATTAGACACCTGTGTACATTCACCTTCCAAGCTGAGCACGAGTAACAGAAGGAAGTGCTATGCCACACCTACCAATGCACCTCAGCCCTGACCCGGAGGCACCACTTACTATAGCTACAGATAGGCAGCATGATCTAAGCGGAAGAACATTAGATAGGAATTAGAAGAGGTTGGGGTTTTGCAGCAGATCTGTTGTGTGACTGCTTAAAACCACTTCATAGATTTTAAGGCTCATTGGAGACCTCTGAGATAATCTTGTCCAACACCCTCATAAGCCATAAAACCACCCACAGTAATTGCAGCATCACGTCTATAACGCCTAGTTGAACTATTGCTTGTCTTTTAGAAAGACAGCATTAATTTAAAGTGTGTGCGATGGGAAACCCACATCATTCTTAAGTAAGTGATTCTATTGGTTAGCTATCCACATGACCAAAAATGTCCACCTTTTTTCTAATCTGAATTTGTGTGGCTTCAGTTTCCAGCCATTGGATATCATTATACCAATTTTTTTTTAAACAGAAGAAATGTCTTTCCCAGGGAGGTGCTAAGAGACTGTTACCAAATCATCTCTTAACTGTCCCTTGGATAAACAAAACATTGAAATTCTGAAGTTTCTCATTTACAGCAAATTTCCAGGCCTGGGGTCATTCTTGTTCTTTTCTGAGACCGCTCTAATTTTTCAATAACTTTTTTGAAGTATGGGTGACAAAACTGGACACAGTATTCCAATAATTGTTTCTCTAATGCAAAGGAAATATCACCTCCCTACTCTCAGATACTGCTCCACTTATACATACAAGTATTGTATTCTCCCTGTGAGTCACAGGTTTCAATGAGCACCCACATTTAGCTGGTTACCAGCCACCACCCATAAGTCCTTTTCTATGTTAACACTGGCACCTAACACTGACACCTAATACTCCTAATACTGCCACATATTCTGAGTGACCTACATTCATTTTTCTTAGATACCCTCCCTCTTGAATTTGGGTGTATTATTTCACAATTCTGCCCATTTTCCTTTCCAAGCTTTGTCCTCCTTCTTAGTTTAGACTGCATGTTCTTTGGGCAAGGACTGTCTCTTGCTATGTGCTTGTGTAGTGCCTAATACAACAGGGCCTGGAACTTGTTTGGATCCATAGGTGCTACGCCATATAAATCAAGGGGAGGTCTGTTTTCATTGTATATACAGTGCTTGACAGGTCTAGTGAAACCTCTTACAGGTTCACTGATTAGTATCAAAGTGGTTGTAGAGTGGTAGTTTTGAAATCTGAAAACTGTCCCTCAGAATGGGGTGGAGACTACAAGCAATAAATAAGCAAAAGGATTTAAGGTTTTGTCTGTATACCGCCTCCTTCGCTTCTCCCACAGTTCCCAATTGTCCTCCCAGCATACATTTGTATTTACATTTTGCTGTTGAAGTGATGCTAAAGAAGGGGCTAGAGGCTAACAACATAGAGCTGTGAGTCAAATTACTTGAATTTTGTTCCCATCTCAGCTAGAGACACTCAGTGTGATCTTGTGCTAATCACTTAACCTCTCAGTGCTTCCATCCCGGGAAAATTTCTACTTACCTAAGCCACAAGCATGTTGAGAGGCTTAATTCCTTATATAGGTTGAACCTCTTTAGTCCAGCAACATCTATGATCTAGAATGATTTTAGTTAACTGCATATCCACTTATCAGAGGTATGGCCAGTTTCCCACAAGCCCATGAAGTTTGTTTACAGTCATCAGTCCTGGCTCTCAGCCTTCTGTGCTGTTATCTAGCTGTAATTTACACCTAAATGTCTTCTAAGACCTCAACAAGTAATGCACGTGTTGGTAATGCTGCAATCCTGACCTCCTGTGCTTTGGCATATTCTCTAGTTTGGCACTAGTCAGGTCCTGAGGGTGCTGGACTAGATAGGTTCAACCTATATATTTAAAGTGCTTTCAGATCTTCAGGAGGACAGAAGTGAACAATGGCAAAGTGCTAGGAATAAATATTATATTGCCCAGTTTCTTTGTCTCTTAAAAGAATCCTTGATCATGTACCTATCTCAAGATGTCAAGCCCAACCTTATAAAACCTTCAGTATTTCCTATTCTTCAACAGAACTTTCCAGCAGACTCTAATAGAACTTTTTAATTGTCTGTTGTTGGCTTCTGCCTGTGCTGCTGTTTACTTGTCCCTGGTGATTTCTTCACTAAGACCCGTAGCCTCAGGAGCTGTTCAATCAGTGGACCCATAGTTCTGCTCCAAAACATAGTCACCAAGTAGAAATATTGAAATTTTTCAGTTGGAATTCCCAGTAGGGACATCCACAAGAAAAACAAAACATGACATTTAAATACTTTTCTTTTTAAAAGGAAAGCATTTGTATTTGCAGGAAGCCCTGAAGTGTTGCTGAAATTCTCAAAGTTTGCCCAATTAAGCCCTGATCCAAAGCCCACTGCAATCAGTGGGAGGATTTCTATTAACTTCAATAGCCTTTGGATGAAGCCCTTAAATTGAAAACAACACTGCTACTGAATTCTGTGCATCATTAAAAAGCAAATAGTTTGTTTAAAAAACAAATCCAAACCAGGAAATAACCTGGTTTCTTGGACTTCATTGTCCTATAACCATTTATTTGGCTTGTGTGATTATAATCCACAGCAGTTTGAAATCATGTTTGAAATGAAAACTAAGCTGGGCTGACGTTATTTTTCTGGGTTATTATTTGAGGACTGCAGAACAATCCCCGGTTACAGGTTTGGCTGCTCTGATTAAAAAGAAAGTTAAATGCTGTTGTGTTTGAAGTAAGAGTCTTCAGGTGAATTAGCAAAATTAGCTCTGTTTACTGAGGTTAATGTAACTACACAATTGCAAGATGGAGTCTGCAAAGCTTTCCAAGTCATTGCACCACAACAGGGCATTGAGTGAGAAAAACACTGAGCTAAGGATATACAAAACTGAAGAGTTACATCATCACACACGCTCATTGTCTGATCAACAATCTAATAACATAATACAGTATCTAGTAACTACTGAGATCTGATTAACCCTTTGGCAGTTTCAAATGTCCCACAATGACCTCAGTATTTATCATACTAAGCTCTGTCTCAGTTCTAGAGCCTCCCACAATAGCTGAAAAGCAGTACAAAATGCAAATTAGAAATAAAATTCAAAATACAAACATAAAATCAACTCACTTTAAATAAGAGTATAAGCGCTTTGGGCCAGGGTCATTATCTTTATAAACATTTATGCAGCTCCCAGCATCATGAGACACCAATCACATTTAGGAACACTGAGTACTACCATCATATAAATAGTAAATAAGATATTGTACTGTATGTCTAATGTCTATTTACAAATAGCTAATACATCAATATAATAGCCGCACCAACACGCTTAACTGTGATGCTGACAAAATGCATTAGTTACTGTATGCTATTTTGAGCATGGAAAAAGAAAGCAATTTTGTCAGTCTTCAATAACTTGTGTAACTTAAGGAAAGATGGGGTTGATTTTAGCTGTGGGCAAGGTTCTTTGCTCACAAAAATGTCTATTTGCATCTCATTTATGCTGCTCCTTTGCAAAGCATGTACAAAATTCTAAAACCCTACACTAGGACCTCTGGGAAAATCTCTCAAATGCTGAGTGAGATTCCAGTGGCTTCGCATGTGCCAGTCCCAGGCTGTTTGCATAGGTGAAAAATGCAGACCCCGTCACTTTCTGCTCTTTTTTTTTCCCTCCTGAAAGTGCTTTGTAGTGTACAGATTATGTTGGTAGCTGCCCACATTGTATATCTCTGTGGAAGTTTGGTCTTTTGTGCTACCAGAAGTATTGGAAATGCCTTAGTGAAAGACTAATATTGGTGGACAATTAATCACTGCATAGATGGACACAATCCGCTGCATGAAATACTTCAATTTTCAATTAAAAGCAAAATATCCCAAGTTTTTCTACTTCAGTAGCAAGTTTGCCTTTAATTCCAGTCTGGATCAAATATTTGGGTCAGTTCTCTAATCCAGACCAGTTCACCCACCCTTTCATGATCGCAACAGCCACAGATTAGATAACTTTACACACCACATGACTACCCATTTACAGTATTCGGATCATTTTGAGTGCATTAAGCCAGCTTGTTCTTCGCTTCCTGCTGTTTTTGGAGCAGGTCTTTTCATTTGTTTGTGTTGAATACCGCATTTGTTTTCTTTCCCTGTAGTGAAAAAACTGGACCACTGTTGACAGTAAAATTATTAGGCTCTCTACCATACAGTTGCCAACCAGCGTTTGCTGGTAACAGAGCTACAATTAGGTAATTAAATGTATGATTGACAGGCAAACAGTGAGAGAAGTCCAATCTGCAATTGCACCATTTCTGTGCAACAAATAAACCCTCTAGGCTTCTGTTGTTTTCCAGTATTCACTAGCTTCAACAAGACTAATTATCCAAGGTTGATGAGTATGTGCGCAGCATTAGAAAAGTGTAGGGTTTTCACGTTGCTCTCTTTCTACAGAATCCATCTTTGTCCTGGTCAATGTGTATAATTAGAATATGCTACTGAAATGCTGGCAGACACTGACTATTGCAAATGATGTGACATAAAATAACATGCTACCAGACATGCTCATAAAAAATAACTCACTCTTGGTTTTTGGACCCACTGGCATAACTACAACCCTCATGAATAGGCTAGTGTTCATTTCCCCACTGCCCATTAGGGGGTGCAATTGGCACTTGTCTTACTTGTGTAGCTAGCCCAATACCAATAATATCAGAAGGGCTCGTGCTCTGGCACTGCTGTAACCAGGGATTTCTGAGATGCCGCGGTGGCAGCTGTGGCACAGAATAACTGTGTGGTCCCTGGGTGGCCAATAGTTGGCACAACACCCATACAAAATATGAACCCGTGGAGTGAAGGGCAAAATATCTAATAATGGGTATTTTAAAAAGCTGGCTCTTTGAGCTTTTCTTTTTACCCCAGCCCTGGCTTCCTGCGCCATCATGCCCATTTATTTGCACGCTCTCCCTTTATAGAAAAGCTCTTTTTCTTCCCCACGTAGGAACCCAGAAATAAATCTACACCTTGTTACGTTTTGGGGTCTACATTCCACTGCTGATTATTAAGTGCATTAGATTTCCAGCAACTTAAAACAAGGTGAGTTAAGCTGGATCTGCCTCTCTGATGCAAGGCCTGATTTGCAAAGTGCTCTGCAACATGTGACCGGACAGCCAAATGATATGCCCTCACTGTCCATCCACTACCTTGCATTGGACAGGAAAGGAACTGGTGTATCATAAAACCAATGCAGCAATGGAGGAGGGGACAGGGGTGCAGGGACATCACTCAGCCAAAAAGAAATCTGAACAGCTCCAGGAGCTGGACAGAATTTTGCTGTTTCATGTAGCTACATTCACAATTGTCACTCCAGAGGCATCAGGCCACAGAGCGTCTGTTTGAATAGGAGATGCTGAAGTGGGTAGAGTCCATCATCCACATAGCCTGGACCAGGGTAGAAGTTGGAGGCAGTGTATGAAGGACCCCTGCCCTAGAAACCTGCCTTACACAAGAACTAGCTGCAGCCTTGAGACCCAACACATTCAAACAGCTGTAACCCCAGAGGCACTTAGATCACTGAAAAGGGAGTGTGAAATCTGCTCCATAGCCTTATCTCAGAGGCAAGTGGCTTTTAGCTCATGCAGTAGAGGCACATGGCTTTAACTCCTAAGGTCACAGGTTCAGTCCTTCCTGCAGAGGGTCCATTGGCCTTATACAAGTATCTATACTTGGGTAATCAAGTCAGAATACCTTACCTTGCTCCTGCCCTTTCTATTATTGTCTGCTTCCTCAGGCCCCATTTCCTTCTCTTCTCTACCCCCTTCCACATCTCCCATTCAAACCAGCACTTGAATCCCAGCTCTATTATTAGAATTAAACTCTGCTAAAACAGCTGATTTTAGAAAGGTTGTTTTCTCAGGCCAGGAGACACAGTGGAATGTCAGAAATGAGAAGTGCTGTAATCACTGCTAATGTGTTATCTGCTGTCCATTGGGTTTTGCTGTTTTGCAAGCAGCAAAAGCAACAATTTACCACACAGTCTTATTTACAGATCCATGATGTCACTGTCAATACTAGTATGCCCTCAAGGAAGTAAACAGACCAGAATTATTGAGGCAAGTAGGGAGTGAAAGTTTGCCCAGTGGAAAAGCCACAATCAATTACAAAAGAAATTTCAAGGGCGTTAATTGAAAACAGTGGCTCAAATGCTTTGTTGAACTGGATTTACATCTTTACATATAGGAATAGGAGTCAGTGCAGAATATTTGTCTTAAAAGAAGTTAAAACCACAAATTAAAGATCAAGTCCTGGATCTCTTTAAGCTTTTATAGACAGAAAAATTTCCTAAGTAACAAGCTATTTTTATACCATCTATTTTAAACATATCTATTCATGAGATGATTCTTTTATTCATGTTACTTCAATCTTCTTTATAGACCATAGTTGCTGAGCTGTTACATTTTAGGACCACACAGATTGCACATATGGGCTTGTAATGACAACTGGCCTGAGTCACTGCATTTTGCATTTACATCTGGACTCAAACTCTTCCAAAGTTCAGAGGTGCTTCGGTTCAGACCCATTTCAAGAAGCTGATTCAGCAAGATGCAACACCCACCATTCCCGGTGAAGTCAATTGTAGCTGAAAGTTGTCTGCACTCAGAAGAGCTGGGCACATAATTTAAAAATCTCTGCAAAAAGTACCTTAGCCCGTTGATGATGTATTATTTAGGGGGCATGAATTTAATTACTTACTGTAACTAAATTCAAGAAGATTTGTCTCCCGAGTTGGAAGAACACCAAACTTCCATGTCTGCATATAGGCACAATCACACATCGTGTGACCATTATAAGATTTATGGCATGGTTTATTAATTCTCTAAATTGGTTCCATAAATCTGCACTACCCATTGCCATTCAACACCATAAACTGGCTTTGATCTCTGCTGAAAGAAGAAACATACAAATAAGATTTCTTCCATAAAGTTACTGCTCTGAGTGACACCCTTGCAGCTCCATTTCAGGCAGTAGGGCTTCGGAGGTGTAAACGGGTAGATTTTCTTCCACTCCAAGCAAATTACATCCTTTGTTTAGCAGCAAAGGGCAAAAGCATTATGGATTTTTTTTCATGACGTCCAGTATGTACACACTGTATATCTGAAAGCAGTGTGTAATTCTTATTGAGGCTGCCACTTAAAATAAAAACAATACTGTAAGCATTACATGCCATGAAAAAAATTAAACGTATTTCATTTTATTTTCAACAACCAGCTATGAGATGAAGATGATTTTAATGATTTCAGCTGCACACTAAAGCACAAACATGTTTTATTTTGATCACAATATAAATGTTTAATAAGAAGAATTGTTTTTCTCAAATAGGCACAACTTTGAATTTGTACATTAAAACAATTAGCAGTCTGTTATTTTGCAAGTTCTACCAGAAGCAGCTTCCTATTTTCAGAGCTTATCTAGGGTTCTCCTGAGATACTGTACATATTATTACATATCAAGTGTTCAAGTGAATGTTTTGGCCTCAATTTATTCAAAACAACATGTGGGATTAGTTATAGCTCTGTTTTGACAGTTCTTACTGCTAACATATTTAACATTTCTTCTGCTTGCTAGCAAAGACAACTAAGTCACAGCCAGGCTTTCAGCTGGAAGCAGATTTCAACACAAAGAAGGCACTTATACTTCTGGAACATATGCATAATACAACGTAGCAGAGTGAAGGAATGATTGTTATGGCAAGCCATTTCAAGTTATTTTTTTAGAGCTGATTAGAAAATGGGGAGGGCATTAATATGTATCTTTTTCACTGAAATTTCAGATAAGCACTACAGGTTGAACCTCACTAATCTGCAACTCTATTCCCCAGCAACATCCGGCATCGTTTTATTTAGCTGTATGACCATTTATTGTAGGTCTGGCCAACTTTCCCGAAGTGCCATAAAGCTTGTTTACAGTCACCACTCCTGACTCTCAGGCCATGTCTACATGGCACTGGCTTTCTGCAGGAGACATGCTAATGTGTGAGCAAAAATGCCAATGAAGTGTGCACTTGCAAATCTCGTGCCTCATTTGCATATTCTCATGTGACCTCACTTCCAGAAGAGACTTTTCCAGAAGCAAAAACAGCTGTGTAGATGGGGTTCTCTTGGAAGAAAACCCCACTTGTGGAAGAACCCTTATTCCTCACACATTTGAGGAATAAGGGTTATTCCGGAAGGTGGGCTTTCTTCCAAGAGAACCCCATTCTACACTGCTTTTTTTGCCTCTGGAAACGAGATCATGTGAGAGGATGCAAATGAGGCACGGGAATTTCAAATGCACACTTCATGTGCATTTTTGCTCTCGCTCATTAGCGTGCCTCCTCCAGAAGGACAGTGCTGTGTAGACGTGGCTTCAGTGGTCTGTGCTGTTATTTAGCTGTAATTTACCCCTAAATGTCTTCTAAGAGCCCAATAAACAATGGAAGTATTGGTAATGCTGCTAGACAATATTGACCTCCCATAGTCCAGCAAATTCTCTTGTCCAGCACCAGTCAGGTCCCAAGGGTGCCAAATTACAGAAGTTCAACCTGTAGTAGCAAAGATGATAAACATGCTAATAAAATAAAAATAAAAATACACATGGGACTGCCATTTCTACATCAGAGGTGTAGCCGTATTAGTCTGTATCCACAAAAACAATGAGAAGTTCTGGGGCATCTTATAGACTAACAGGTTTTTTGGAGCATAAGCTTTTGTGGGCAAAGACCCACTTCATCAGTCTGCCACAATTTGTAAGACAAGCCTCACCCTGTTCTTCCTCATCCTGAGTCACTCAGCTTCTCCTCCCCATGCAAAGCTGGTATCAATCCCTAAATGTTTCTCTGCAGTCTGTTAGAGGTCGTACCCCTCTTTTTCACACAAATGTCAGGATAATCATGACAGGACTGTCCCTGCCATAACAGAATGTATGATCACACTATGCCCAAAGTCAGTCAGTCATTGAGATTGCTGCTGGAGCAGTCCATCTTGTACTGTCAACTCTTGCACAAGATTTCAATATAATGGACTAACTAAATAATATTAGCAATGAAAGGAGATCCTTTACCTTTTTATGTTTCCAACAGGCCTTTGATCACATACTGAAGTGTTTGCAAGTTAATGCATTTGGCTAGCACTTCTCTCATGGATTTTATCCAGTTGCAATGGAGAGGTCAAATGAATTCCTGGATATTATCACAATGGTAACCCTGCATCACCTCCCTTAGGCCCACAGAGCCTAGCAGGCTATGATTCATGGCCCAATGAACTGCGAAACTCTATAACTCTATTATATACTCTATTATAACTCTAGAGTCTCCAACACTAGTGATTTTCTAAATCAATGGCCACACCAAGCAGATGCATCTCTGAGTAGAACACAGAGTTTTACTCTCATGAAAATATTGTTACGGCTGCAGCCATCAATGGTGTCAAAATCCTGCCCGTTATGAACCAAAGTGACATGAACCAACTGTTAAGTAGCTTATCCTTGCCATAGATAGCCTCACCAGTGGAAAGGCTCCTGGAAAGGACTACACACCATGAGAGGTCATAAAATGCAGAAAACCTATTTTACTGCGACACCTTAGTATGTTGCTCTGCCTGTGCTGAAAAGAGGGTGAAGTGACACAAGAAATCGGAGATGGCAGCATGTTCATTCTATATCTGCCATAATAATGTCTAGATTGAACAAGAGGGTATGACAAAACAAAACAAAAAATGTATGTATTGTCCACTTTTGAATGGGAGCAAGACATGGACATATTACTCCCACCAGGAAAAGGGGCTCAACAGCTTTCAAATGCATTGCCTTTGTCTAACCTTTGGAATCTCCTGGAGGGACAGTCACCAGCACCGGAGCATGCAAACGGGCCAATGTACTGAGCATGCAAATACACCTCAACATGGGTCACCTCTGCTGGCAGGGTCATGTGTTCTGTTTGCTGAATGAATGACGGACATATCCCAAAGGACATCCTCTATGGAGAGCTGACATTTGGAAAAAGACCTGAAGGACGCCCGAAATTGCACTTCAAGGATGAGGGCAAGCAAGACCTCAGAGAAATGAACATGATTGTGGACAAATGGGGAGCTCACACTCTAGGTTACAACCTTTGGAAACAATATCTTAACAAAAGTTTCTGGAGTGACAAGAGGAAGCAGCCCAATTTAACAAATGAGAAGAGAGCTCACATAAAGCAAAGCCCAAAGGATCAAAACATCTTTTAAATGTGACAAATGCTGCTGAGATTGTGTCTGTAGAGGGGGTTTCTTCAGCCATGTTAGCAAGTGCCCTAAAACCAACAGAGTAAATTCTTTACCTCTCAGATCAAGTAGGAACCACATTCAGATGGTAATTAATGGGAACGGGACTCCTTCTTTGGGTGGGGCTTTACCTCTTTCTGAGCTTCCTGTGTGTTGCAGAGCTGCCGCACGAAAGGTGGGTAAATTGCCAGGCCACCAGACCATATGGTCTGACAGGAGCCTCAGGCAATGCATTTCCTTGCACAGAGTGCAGAGGGAGAGGAATGGGTGTGTTTAAACAGTTGAATGAGAGTGAAAACCTCGGGTGAGACTAAGATGACTAGACCCACGATGGCTGCTTTTTGGGGCAGTGTAGTGGTGCTCCATCTGGGATTTCTGCCAAAAGGAGCCTTCTTAGCACAATTCACTATCTTTCATGTGGAGGAATCTTAAGCAAAGGATCAAGGATTTCTGCCTGAAATATTAAACTAAACCGATAGGCCCTGAAACCTGCTACTGTTCAGCAAAGCAGCAACAAGGTACTTCTATTATATTCATACTTGCCATCCATTCTGAGACTCCTCCCTTCTTTAATTTACAATTTTTTGTGAGTTGTTTTTTCTACTGTCTCTCCATAATCTTTCCACCTCCCTTAGCAGGCAAATTCCTCTGCATTTGCCCACTCACTGGAATATAAATGCAGGGCAAGAACTACATGGACCATGTTTCAGAATAACATGCAACTGACTTGTGGTTTACCTCACCACCTGTTGCATCACCACAGAGTTTAGCACTTGGTGTGTCAGAACATGTCCAAATCAATATTCACAGTTCAAGGACTCTGACTACTCATTGTACCAAGCGAACCAACAGCACATGAGAGATTGTAAATAAGTTGTCTGATGCCCACACCCAGCTTTGTCCTTTTCCACCAAATGTGCAGCTGTTCCAGTAATTAAACAGTCTTCTCTTGATATTTTTATATTTGTAATTATTTCACAAATTGCTAGCTCCTTTCACTGAGCATACATCTGTGGGAGATCTGCAGGCAGAATGAGGCCTTGGGGGGTGGCAATATACAATTGTAGCCCTAGAATCTGAGATCTCCAGGCCCTTCCAGATACACATCTTAGGGTGAAGAAGGAATCTGATTCTACATTTGCACAATTGGTATCTGCTGCTCATATCTCTTGCCCAACAGTCTGAAATGTAAAGTGCAGTAGATCACAAAGATGCTATTTGCCCATGCTGTCACCACCACCTCATGTTTAATGGTATTTTCCTGAATACCTGATTAGCAAGTGAACTTGCAGCAACTATACCTGGCCAAAGGCATAACGACTATTTTTTAGCACAGCTCAAAACTCTTGGAGAAAGCAAAACAGAGCAACTATAGTATCTGAGACTGCTGGCTGCATCAAATGCTGTTGAGGATCACAAGCCACCCAGATAATGGGTGGCTGTGGTGTGAAGAAATACCTTCAATAGTAGGTCCTTTCACCACCCCACCCCGAAAAGTCATTAGTAATGACTGATAATGTAAGTAAGGAAGTGTCCTCCCTATTTATCAGCCCACTCACATTGATAGGGTCTGTTGTCTTCCTGACATTTTTTGTAAGAACAGGCTGTGTATTTGTGTTGTTTGAAGATAGTTTGGACATATCAATGTTTTTGCATTCATGGGACATGCTGAGGGTGATGAATGCCTGTTTGTGCATGCAGATCAGGGTGTGTTTTTCTGCAGGATGATTAAAAAACAAGGTATGTTGAGCAAAGAAATATTGTTTGAAGAGTGTGTGGTAATGGAAACAAGAGGTAAGATGACAATATAATGCTCTGGAGTATGTAAAAGGTTACAGGAGAATATACTACATGTGTCATTTTAGGACTTGATCTAAAGCCCATGCAAAAACTCCCATTGATTTCCATGAGCTTCAGATCAGACTTAATAAGCAGTGGTCTAAAATTATTCTTGAGGACCAATGTGTTTGAAATCTACTGAAAGAAATAGGCTATAAGGGAGGAGAAGTGTTTTTTGATTAATACAGCCTAAATTTTTGTATATAACAATTTTTGTCCTCCTTCCATTAGTGAGCAAAAGTTTTGCCATTGAACTCAATGGAAGAAGTATTAGTTCCACCACATAAAAACCAGTGATACCATTAGCCTGCCCTAGAAAAATTGAATATGATGGATGGAAAATAATAAAAAAAAAAAGTTCAGACACCAGCAATTTGATCCTAGGGCCAGTGTACTTCTAATCCATGGCAGCTTTAGCAGAATACAAGGCTGGCCCAGAAAGTAGGATGAAGCCAAATCAGATTGGTAAGAAAAAGCAAGGCCATGTAAAGCTTTACTTAAACCAACTTAAGGATATTAAAGTTGAGATTTCCACAACAGCCTAGCTGCTACGGTGGGAATTTGACACAAAGAGTGAAGAGTCGAAGCAGGGAGACCAGATGATACAGAGTTACACAATAATCCAGTCTGCTAATCACAAAAGCATGGATAAGCATCTTGGTGTACATTGCAGAGGCCAAGTGTCTAATCTTGGAGATGTGCTTTAGATAAAAACTCAGTGAGGAAGCAACAACAAGGTGAGGGAAAATAAGAGTACCCTCTGAAGTTAAACTACCGCATCTAGGATAAAAAACTGCAGAGGGGTGACCAGGCTGTGGGCATGAACTGATCACCCTCTTGGGTCTATCCTCCATCATTTACTCTCACACAGCTACAGTGTAGCAGGTGCATAAGGTGGGATCAAGATTTCTTCCAAAGCATCGTTCATTGATTATTGGAGATAGGATACAAGAACAGATGGACTAATCGGTTTTCATTGAACAGAGTGGGAAGGAAAGCAGAAAAGCTTCTGATTCTGTTCCAGGGGAAGATAATTAAGAGGGAATTTCTAAATCCTCACCTTGCTGCAGCTGTTTCCAGCTGGGAATGAAGAGGGCCAGCCAGATCTTGTTCTGACAGAGGTTGAAAGAGTAATCTCAATGGTATATGAGAATCCACAGGAGCTAATAAAATGGCTAAATCACCAGAAACTTGTTCTATGTTTTTTACAGCAGCAACAACAGAAATATACGATGCATACAACGCTGCTTGCCTTTTTCATTATGACAACATGCAAATAGACAGCTGTGCAGAAAATATTTCTCATTTAAGGATCACTGTGTCACTACAAAAATATCACCTATGAAATATGTATCAATACCTTTTGAGGAGGTTAGAGATGCAGATAAAAGAATATGTATATGGCAGCAGCAGAATTCCATTTAAAACCTTAGATGCAGAGATTTCAGGACTGTGTACATTATCATTAAATAAATAAGAAAAAAGTTTACACAAAATAGAGCAATAAGGGAGGGAACACGTGCCAAATAAGGAGCAATCCCAGCAATGTTGGAAGCTGGCTTAAATATGGAAAATAGCCCTGCATTCAGGCCAACTTTTAGGAATTTTGAGAAAGAGGAGGCATCAGGAAGGAATTCCTCCTTCCCAAAGATCCCCACAGGCCACACATCTCCACATGTATTTTGGAGCCCAGAAGAGCTTCTTCCAGACTCTGAATCACATGGCCATATGCTAATGAGGCATGGGAAATTTACATCCGTGCCTCATTAGCATCTTCTGAGCTGCTCATTACCATGCCACTTCCGGAAGAAGCGGCATGTGCAGATGCAGCCTTTAATAACTGTAGAGGGAAAAGGGGAAGCCTCACGTTTTAGGCTTCCTATATCTCAAAGAGTTGAACAAGAAGGTAATAATCTGAACATTTCCTCTTGTCCACAAGAAGCCAGATCCTCTCAAAAACAGAAGAAACCAAATTCTTCAGACATTCAGATATATTGGCAGGTTTTTGTCAGATCTGCCTAGGCACAGAAAATGCCAAGCTTTGAGGCATAATCTGGCAGATCATGCTTTATGAATTTAGCTTTCAGAATGTTTGACATTGGAAATATTTCACACTACTGCAGTGGCTCCCAATCTTTTCAGTATCGTGGCACACTTCAAGGAGACCAAACAATCCACGGCACACCCACTTTTATTCAGCTGAATCGATTGCTCATAAACATCACATTTACTTATATTTACTATGGTTACAATCTTACTAGAGAGGTTTACAATATAGCAGTGCAGGCAACTAGTTAAACAAGGCTCAAATGCATTAATGCTTCAAATCCACCACAGAATACACTGTCTTAGACGCATATTCAGAATTTGCTCAGCGTCATGCTAGGTAAACTATTAACACTGAAAGCATGCTCCCTTCCCCACCAATCCTTTGGAGCCAGGACACAGCATTTAAACCACATCCCAGCTCCAGACTCCCACCCTTTCTCCTTCCACCTTGCCACAACAGGGAGTGGGGATGGACTCCCCACTAGCTCATTCCAGCCAGGAAGCAGCTTACCAGCTGCCTCCTGGCATGAATGGGGTCCAGCAGAGTTGGCATTTCCCCTCACAGCAGGTCTGCAAAGCGCCACAGCAAGAGGAAATTGGTGAACATCCACCGCACACTTGGATAGTTCTCATGGCACACCAGTTGAAAAACACCGTTCTACAGTGTCTTAGGAACAGTAGAAAGCCATACTGAAGTTAGAAATAGACACTTATGGCATAACTATCTGGGCCACCATTTCCAGATAACTTCAGAAACGAGCATGCTGGAGAGGTAGAGATTTCAAACATCTGCATTGAATTAAAAACTTCCATCAGAAGATAACTGACTGAAAAAGGACTATGCCTGAAAAATCTAAGGTTCATCTATTATATGCTCCTCATGAACATAGTATGTGGCACCTCACAATAATATATTTATCCTTTCACCATCCCTGATAAGGTAAGGGTAGAAATGTTATTCCCATTCCACAGATGGGAACAGGGGTGGATAGAGACTAAATGGCAGAGCATGGGACTGAATGAAGACACCTCAATTTTCAGGCTAGCACATTATAAGGCTATGTCTAAACTGCAGGGTTCTGTTGGCAGAAGTTTGAGCGGCACAATATCTTTGCACAAAACTTCTGTTGACAGAGCACATCCAGACACCAAGGTGCATCAAAAGAGTGATCCGTTCTGTCAACACAGCATGGCCAGACAGCCCAGCCACTCTCTCAACAAAATCACCATGTGGAAACACATCAGCCAGAGTTCCAGGTCACCAGTTCCTTCTGGCAACCAGTGCTAGAGCCCTGTGGAGATGGGTGCCTCAAGGGACCCATCCAGACAGCCATTCCCTGCCCCTGCTAGGAGCTCGCCTACCTCTGTAAAGGACGGCAGAGCTTTCACTGTGCCCACTGTGCCTGCCCTGCATTTGCAGGTGACAGAGATAGTCCATGAGTGCCATGCCACTAGCGCTGCCCCTGGGCTTGCAATGCCCCAAAAGGACATGATGCACCTGGTGCTGAACTTTCTGGCAGCTGCCCTCCTGTTCCTCACCAAGGCAAACCCTGAGATCACCTTTAGAGCTAGCATCCTGGCTGCAGGACTTTCACACATGCACACACTCACTCCCTAATGCACAGGTGGCTCTGAAAGCACCACACCAGTTCAGACTGGTGGGAGTAGCTGGTCATGGAGCAGTGGGACAACCAGCAGTGGCTCCAAAATTTCCTGGAGCTCTGTGCCTGGCTCTTCCCTACCCTCTAGAGACACAACATCCAGCTGTGGCCCACCATCTCCATGGAGAAGTGGATCTCAATCGCCTTCTGTAAGCTTGCCACACCTGACAGCTACCAGATGGTGGGCAAGCAGTTTTGTGTGGGGAAGTCCAATGCTGAGGCCAGCCTCATGGAGGTAATGCACTCTCAGGCTGCAGTCCCTGCATGGGGAGGGCATCCTGCTAAAGGGGGTCCCTCAGCAGTCAGGGCTGGGAAGTGTGATGGGTGGAGCGAAAGTGGGGGAAAGCACCATTCCCGGGGTATTGTGCTGTTCCACCCTCACATGTTCCTGCTACTGGGACAGCAGCCTCACAGCGGGGCTCCAGGAGAGCTGGTGGGGGGGGACAGATGGAGACAAGGACCTCCAAGGACCCAGGCACTCCCTCCCTCAGACCCTGTCTAATGTGTTCTGTTGCCTACCTCTTAAGGTCAAGAGGGCCATCAACTCAATCCTGCTGCACACGGTCATCCGTCTGGGGACTCAGCCAGGTTGTGGCCATATTCACTGCCTTGGAGTTCCCAAACTGTACCAGAGCCATCAATGGGACTCACATCCTGATCCATGCACTGGAGCATTGCACAGCCAAGTTTATCAACAGGAGGAGCTACTTCCTCATGGTGCTGCAGGCCCTGGTCTGCCACCATGGACAATTCATGGATGTTTACATTGGGTGAGCAAGCAGTGTGCTTGATTCCTGTGTGTTCTGCAATTCCAACCTGTGCCAGAAGCTGGAGGTGGGAACATTCATTCACTCCCATCCATGACTTAGTAGTTGGGGATATGCAGATGCCAGTCTACGTCGTGGGGGACATGACCTATTCCCTTCATGCCATGGCTAATGAAGCAGTATATTGGACAGCTGGACCCTAGCAGGGAACAATTCAATGAACATCTAAACCATGTGAGGCTGCAGACAGTGTGCGTCTTCGGCCACCTCAAGTCACAGTTTAGGTGCCTGATGACCCACCTCGACGTGGGAGAGCACAACATCCGCCACCAGGTTGTGGGGGGCTTGTTGATGTACAATAAAGACAGACACAAAGGTAATGAATAATTAACTGGGTTATCACTAAAAAAAAGTGACATGCAATTCATTTACAAAAAATGACATGAAACATTAAACATGATCACGTGTGAAGTATTTACAGTGGGAGGGGCTTGGGACAGGGGTGGTAGGTCTCACTATGGGGGCACAAATCCAAGGGGGAGCAGGACCCTGAGTGTTGTTGGTCTTAGAATTTCCTCCCACCATGGGTTCAGGGCCCTGGCAGGGCTGGTCTGGGGCCAGAACCAGGTGGAGGTACAGACAAGGAAGGTCTGCAGCAGGGTCTGGGTAGGCTAGAGGAGTGGAGGGAGCTGGGGGAAGGGGGAGGGGGCATGGGCATCCTGCCAGGGGATCAGGCAGAGGTCCAGGGTGCCTTGCAGGAGGGTAGCTGTTTGCAGGGCATCGGGGTGGCCATGAGCAGCTGGGCCAGCATGTCCTACCAGACACTGGTGGCAGAGTCACAGCGGGACATAAGCTGTTCCCACATCCACAACTACCACTCCACATCCATCCTTATACGGTATTCCAGGGTGCAGTGGATGTCAGGAAGCACTGCTATGTGCTGGTGCATGAGCCCCTCATGCACCTTTCATTGACTCGTCCAGCTGTGGGAATGGCCTGGTGGCATTGTGGGGGGTTGCCCAGCCTTTGGTCACGCAAGTCCAGCTGTACAGAAAACAAGGAGGCAGAGACAGTCAGTCATTCATGCAATGCAGCCTGAGGCCGTGCCCCCCCACCATAAGCAGAAACCAACACCCCTTCGGCCGAGGGACAGGGCTGTCCTGGGAACAAAGCCGTGTGTGACCTGCACAGCAGGCCCTTCCCCATGGGGGCTCTACGGTGCCTCCAGGAACAAGTTGGTGCCTCTGGGACCAAGGGAGGTGTCCAGCCACAGAAGGTCCCCTCAGGGGTGGTGGATGATCTGGGAGAAGCCTAGCCTTCCCTGGAGCCCACTCGCACACCTGCAGCTCACAACACTCCCCACGTGAGTGGGTGCTGCCCTGCACTTGCGCATATGCCTGCATGCCATGAGTCACACTCCTCGGTGTGTCTGGGGTAAGGCCAGTGCCCTTTTGGCTAGCCTGCTTCCAGACATGGCAGCGGTTGGGAGGACCCCCCATCCCCTCAGTCCTGATGCCAGGGACTGAGTCCAGAGCTACGACGAGGCTGCTGCTCTCAAAGTTCAGCTTCTGTGGGGATTCATCCTCCGTTGGCTGCTCCTCCTCCTCCACAGGCACCTGCTTCAATGGGGGTCCCTCAAGCCCTGAGTCCAGGCTCAGGCCAGGGAGTAGAGGTGACAACCCCAGGATCTGGTAGTAGGGGCAGGATGGTGGTTCTGCCCCCAACTGGCCCATGGCATCCTGGGCCCGGATGTACCCCTGCCAGAGTTCTTTAACTTTGGCCCTCATTTGCATGTGAGTGTGTTGGGGGTGGCCCTGTTTGTCCAGGGCCTTGGCCATGTGGCCATACTTATCAGCATTCTGCCTCCTGGCCTGGGGATCCTTGAGGGTCTCCTCCTTGGCTCAGAGATCCAGGAGGTGGCCCTCCTCTTCAAGCCCAAGGGAGGGTCCTGGGAGCCCTGAGGTTGCTCCCATGAGGGCCCAGGGGGTGCTGGAGCTCCCTGGGGCTCACTTCTGTGCCAAGGTCTCAGGAAGTTGGGGCTGTGAGGCATCGGGCACCGCAGCCTGTAGCTCTCATGCTCCCTCACTCTCAGCTTCCTGCTAAAGGGTTTCCCAGGCTCCCTGCATCTTTAAGAAAGGCTGAAGGCAGAAACCATAGAGCACTGGTTGCTGTGGACAGAAGGCCCCACAGAATGTGCATACCCAAATTCTGTTGAAGGATCTCTCTTGACAGAGGTACTCTTCCTCATGGCGAATGGGGTATGGCTTCCAACAAAAGCATTCCATTCTGTCAACTCACTGTCAAAAAAAGGCGCTTTGCCATCTGGATGCTCTGTGGGTTTTGTCAAGAAAACAGCAACAAACTTTTTTGTTAACAAAACTATGCAGTCCAGACATAGCCTAACCATCCTTTCTCTCCTGCAACATTAGTACAAGCAAGGACCACAATATAAAAGAATGTAGATTCTGTTAGGTTTAATGAAGCATTGTGAAGTCATGAGGGACACTAAATACATCCACTAATTAAGATTTTAGTTAATTATAAAATTATACAGGAAGTTAACATATTAGTGAATAATAATGGTAGTCCACCAATCCGATGATGACAAATCTGTGCAGATCATCTGTTACTGGTCTCATGGTGTGCCCTCTGGTGACTGTATAAGCCAATTCTAGAGGTGCACTTTTTGCCACAGATGGTGCATGGGAAATTTGAAATCTGTGGGTTGTGCATTGCTGATGCTCTGTGATGTCGTTCACATGCCTCTTGTAGACACCGGCAGTGGTCTTCCTCAAAGGCAATGCAGGTATTTCTGACTGTTGCACGCCACTGTGTTCTGTCACTAGCAGTGTCCTCAAGGTCCCTAGGTTTGATACTGCTGTACTGCAGATTGGCTTTGATGGTATCCTTGTAGCGTTTCTGTGGACGACCTATATGCCGGATGCCCTGGGAGAGTTCACCATACAGAATCTGGCAAGGGATTCCGTTGGCATCCATGCGGCTGACATGACCGGCCCAACGTAGTTGTGACTTCATAATCATCATTTCGATGCTTGTCATCTGGGCTCTCTTGAGGACCTCAAGATTGGGCACTTTGTCTTGCCAGCGGATCTTCATGATGTTATGGAGGCAGCGCATGTGGAATGTTTCAAGCTGCTTGATGTGACGCCTATATAGTGCCCATGTTTCACACGCGTACAAAAGAGATGAGAGAACAACAGCTCTGTACACAAGCAGTTTTGTTGACACCCGGATGTTGTAGTGGTTTAGAACTTTGACACGCAGACAGCCAAGTGCCTGGCTCACTTTGGATATTCGCGCATTGATCTCATTTATCCAGTGATCCATCACTGGGTATGACACGACCCAGGTATTTAAAGTTCTCCACTACTTTAAGCTGAGTGCCGTCAATGGAGATACTCAGGACAGGAGTATTTGATCCAGGTGCAGGTTGATGGAGAACTTCTGTCTTTCCGAGGCTGACAGTTAGTCCAAAAAGTTGCGAGGCCTCAGCAAACTTGTTGACAACGTGCTGAAGATCGTTTTCAGTGTGAGCCATAAGGGCACAGTCATCGGCAAAGAGTGCCTCAGAAAGGAGTTTCTGCACTGCCTTAGTCTTTGCATTCAGGCGACGGAGGTCAAAAAGTGAACCATCATGCCGGTATTTCAAGTATATACCTCGGTCCAGATCTTTCATTGCATGGTTAAGGACGCATGGAAAGAACAGGTTAAATAAGACAAGAGCGAGAACACATCCTTGTTTCACGCCACTGGTGACGTTGAAGGGGCCTGATGTGGCTCCATCAGACAGTGCTTCGCCTGTCATGTCGTCATGAAAAAGGCGTATAATCTGGACAAATTTTCTTGGGCAGCCAAGTCGTATTAGAATTGTCCAAAGGGCTTCCCTGTTGATGGTATCAAATGCCTTTGTCAGATCTATGAAGACAGCATACAGGTGCATGTTCTGTTCAATGTACGTCTCTTGTATTTGTTTGACAGCAAACACCATATTGGCTGTGCTCCGGCCAGGTTGAAAACTGCATTGACTTTTAGGTAGATTTGCCTCGGAAATACTGGCTATTAGGCAGTTCAAGATGATGCAGGCGATGATCTTCCCTCCAACGGAGAGGAGGGATATGCCTCTGTAGTTTCCACATTCTGCTTTGCTGACTTTATTCTTGAAAAGGGAGACAATAATAGCATTGCAGAGGTCCTGTGGTATGTTTTCATCCTCCCAGATGCTGATGATCACGCTATGGAACTCTGCTAGTGCTGCTGGACTCGCCGCTTTCTCTCTCTCTGCTGGTATCCCATCTTTTCCAGGAGCTTTTCCTGAACTCATCCAGCTAACAGCTTTCTTAATCTCATCTATAGCGGGCAGAAAGTCAAGATCTGTCAGGACAGGTTGTTGTGGAATTTCATTGAGGACATTATTATTCACAGTCGATGGTCTGTTAAGGAGATTGCTAAAGTGTTCTCGCCATCTTTCGTTGATGCCCTCTTTGTCTTTGACCAGCATTGTGTTGTCTGATGAGAGCAATGGGGTAGTCCTTGGTTTAGAAGGTCCATAGACAGTCTTAATAGCACCAAAGAACATCTTTGAGTTATGGGTCTCAGCATAGTGCTCAATTTCTTTGGCTTTGCTCTCCCACCAGCTGTCTTGTATCTGATGGAGGTCTTTCTGTGTTTTGCTCTGAAGGTGCTTGAAATAGTCCCGTTTGGAGGCTGAGGAGGGGTCATTCTGCCATTCAATAAAGGCTTTTCTCTTTACTTCCACTGGTGAACATATTTCTTCTTGGTTCTCATTGAAACAATCCTGATGTATTCTTTTCTTTGGTCCAAGCTATGTTATTGGTGTGTCAGTCACTGTCTGCTTGAACTGATCCCACTTTTCAGTTACAGTACTGATCAGTTGATCGTGGGATGTTAATTTGTCATCAAGACTCTTCTGAAAATTGTTGAAACATTGGGCATCCTTCAGTTTGGCTATGTTAAAATCAGGGCGCACATGCTTAACACATTTGTGCCAAGAGGGAGCAATGTAAAGTTGAAGAGACATCCTGACTAATCTGTGATCTGTCCGGCACTCTGTGCCTCGCATTACTCTGGTGATCAGTACGTCTCGGATGTCTCACCTTCTGACAATGGCATAATCTATCAGATGCTACTGTTTAGACCTCGGGTGCATCCACCTCGTTTTGTATTTATCCGCTTGTTGGAACACAGTGTTGGTAATAGTCAGGTTGTTTTCAGAACAAAGGCTCAAAAGGAGTAGTGAATAATAGAATAAAATAATAATAAATAATAATAATAATAATAATAACAATATATATTAGTGAATATAGCCATGTTTCAGACAACAAGGTGGTTCAGATAATTGATGTTTGTTTAATCATCTATGTTCTGTACGCTAGTAAATAAATACTTTACCATATAGGTCAATTTACTTAAGAAAATTCCTTAAAAATACAGGAGAGTTATGTATTCTAGAGCACAATTAGAAATGAGCAGCATCTGTGTAAATGTTGCAGATTTTTTCCCCGCTGATGTAAAGAAGATCCAAAGAGGACAGCTGAGCGTGCTACTTCCATAGTGTCAAAGGACTGAGTGAATAGTGCCTCTTATTACCACAGTAAAAAATTAGGCCTATGGACCATGCTTTGAGGAACTCAAAATCTAGTAGTTAATAATCAAGGTATGAGTTGGGTGAAACCTCAATGAAGTTGGTAGGTTTAGGTCACCACCCTTCATTCAGTACAAGTGTAAAAAAAAAAATAAATAGAGTTTCTTTATAAATCCAGATAGCTGAAAAAATAGGGGCCTATGCCCAAAATAAAATCACATGCAAGGGTGGCACAAAAGCTAAACTAGGGATCCTGAGGCTGATGTGGTTTCCAGTGTGTTGGCAAACACAGAGGCAGGGGATTTATTGAAGCAACGTGTTTGTTTGCAGGAGAAAAGCATGAGAGAAGCTGAATCAAGAACATAGCCAGAACAAGCAGTGAATTAAAGCTGTGTGCCAAGTGTTGACCAAAAGGGACTTGTAAAGATATGCAATAATACGGACGCCTGCTGTGTGCAGGGAAGCAGAACTTCTTATATGGTTTATAAATTAACAGGATTGCAAAGATACATATGACTCCCATATCAATTTCCAACTGAAACAGCCTCTCAGATCTCAAATGTTGGCTAACTAAGCAGATAAAAAAAGGAACAACAATTTGAAAGTTTGTCATGGTCAAACCATGAATTTGTTAGATCTCCATACCTGAAACATCCCATCTGTTGATTTGATTTAGTCAGGTAATTTAGAAGGAACATAACAAAGATAACATGTAATATACACTGTTAAAACAACAGGAAGTTAGAAGATGCCACACTTCTGAGACCTAATGCATTTGACTGACAGAACAGTATCTTAAAGTGAGTCCCTGACAGCATGGAAGTGAATAGCAGCAATGATTTGTCTCTTTTACTTTTTTTATTTCATGCTTTTAGTAACATAAAAATGTTATTCTGAACTGCATCTCGGTCCCAAGTGAAATAGTGTACTGAACTGGTGCTTCAGCTCCAACTCTGGCTCTTCATTCTGTGCATGAAAGTCATCAGAAGCCAGGAGATTTCACTGTCGTTGGATAGAGGAGACTATGAAATACTGAAGGTGATAAAGACAAGCAGGAAATAGAAAGTAGGAGTGTCTGAGAGAGGCAAACATAAATCGCAGCCACACACCCCTACAAATAAAGACCAGTGAGTGATTAAAAGGTGCTAGCCTGAGAGGTCTGAACTTAATGTCCTCATCCGCAGCAGACTTCTGGAGTGACCTTGGGGAAGCCATTTAGTTTCTCCGTGTCTCAGTTCCCCATCTACAAAATGAAATAAGGATCCAATTCCCTCTCTACCTCATGGGTGATGTGAAGACAAACACAATGGCAATGGGTACCATTTAATTATTAGTTAGAGAGAGAGGAGTAAGGGTGTATGACTCATCCAATGCTACTTCGTATAGAAAGTCACAAAACCTAGGGCCAGCCCTGTCAAAACATCTAATATTTTGAGATGGCATCTGGTTTAAAAAAACTTTTAAACTGTAGAAATAGGAGGAGGTTAATCGGGTCATGTTTGTTGTGGGCATATGCTGATGAGTTCTCAAGGCAGAAATGAAACACAGTGCAAGGCTCTGCACGTTGGACAGGTGCTGAGAACTACTGTAGTACTAGGATTCAGTAACGATGCAGCAGCTCTGCATACTGAATGGCAAAGACCATTCTATTTCAGTGTAATTGACAACTGCATGGTACGATAACTGCAGAGAAAATAACTGCAATTTACAATAATGCTGCTACTGTACGGCTCTGAATAATTCATGCTCACACCCACCAAACCCACTGCAAGATGACCTTTAAGTGTGAAACAGTCACTCTTTGCTCATCTGTGGATTTAACTTGGTTGTAGAATGTTGGTTTACTCTCAATCAAATCAAATTTTATATTATATCCACTATCATGGTTTCTTTTTCATATTTCTGTATCATTATGATCTTAATATCTGCTACAAAGGGTATCCAAGTTTTAAAATTAGCTTATTTGGGCCGTTCCCTAATAACAATATACTAAGTAGACTTGAGTAGCTAGGCACAATAGTGAAAAGGCCACTAAGGTCACACAGACTGTGGCAGAGGGGGATTTGACAACACCCTGAGGTTTCAAAACAAACTAAAATGATCAGTCCTACAATGACCCAACTGATGTCTGCCAACCAACTTTGGTGAGCGAGTGTCAGTCAACCAATATCTGCAATAACTATAACCATTGGGACCCAGAAAGCCCACAAAATTTGTCCAGTATGTTTTTCAGACACCAAAGCCATTATATCCATGGCCAGAGGACTGGCTTTGTTAGAGCAATTGCTCTGCTTGAACTTTGACAGAGATAAAAAGGAAAAAAAACATACTCGATTTTATAGCTGCTTTCGGAGTTAATGGAACTCCAGAAAGCATGAGATTTGTTGGTATTTATTTTTAAAGAAAAGGAATGTGTGATGATGCATACTGAAAGTGTATTGCTTCCAAATGGTAAGTTTCAGTTTATTGTTCTCCTTGAAAATGATTAAAGTAAGTATTGGTGGGTGCTAGATACTAGCTAATTTATACCTAGAATACAGAAAAATAAGATTTTTAAAAGAATTTTCAAGGAGGACAGTCCACTATGGGGGTTAAAATATTTTATTTAAGCTTAATTAAAATTGTTGAGATAGTTCAAGGCCTTCCATTAAAAACAGTAAGTGTTTCATTTAATTTGAGAAAATTTTTGCTTTTACAAGCTGGATCTACATTGCATATAATAAAGCTGATTGAATCTAAAGCCAGAAAGGAGTTAAGTGAGTATATTCTGCCGTACAACTATCAGAGCAATACAAAGTACGGGGCTCTCTGATTTCTTTGTACTAAAAAAAAGAAAGATTGATTTTCTTAAATTACCTAGTTATTTCTTGTTTGCTGTTGTTTTCCAATGCACTTGTGGAACCTGACACCACACAGGCCTTTATTCAAATTTACTTTTCAGCTTAGGAAGGTTCTTCACAAAAAAATAATTTTAAGCAAATAAAGAAGCTTTTGCTATCATGGGCAAAATGTCAAGAATGAAGAAAAAACAAATGAACAGTCAGAAGTCAGAAAAAGACAGTATAGTTTTCTTCCTTTTTTCACCCCTCACCCCCCACTACCAGCAAGTGCAATCTGAATATTTTTGATTACACCCATACTTGTTAGAAGTTACCAGAGAAGAGTAATTACTTTCACACAGTCCTATGTGATCTAATAGTTTCCAATGGGGGAAAATTTGTTTCTTTTAATCTGATGTGTTTTGTCACTTCTTACGTGACGATGTAGTAATGTCTATTTACAGGCTTTCCAAAGATACATTCCTCACAATTACAACCATTTGTTCATTAACACAGCTTTTGGTAGTTTTAAAATGTTTGCAAACCTCTCCATAAGATCACAAGAGCAAATGCTGAATAAAAATTCCCCCTACATTTTTGTTCATGGATGGATTTATATTAAAGCATCCAATTCATTAGAATGCAACAAATACACAGTATGGTGGGAATAGCAAGGGCCATGTGTGGGTGGCTGGCTCCATGCCATTCCCTGCTACATATAAAGCTCAGAGAATATATAAGCTGCACAATCTTGGCCCAAAGGGATCCCCCCTATGCATAGCAATCTAGCCACTGCTAAGGAGTGTTTTTATTTAAATCCAATTTGTGACATTGGCTTGCTTAAATTTATGACACACAAACTGTCAATGTGGTAAAATATGGAGTCAAGCCTCTGCTATTAGAAATCTGTTATTGAACTATTGCATTCAGTTGCAACATTTTTTCCTACTACTTTCTGTCCCTTTGTACAGAAACTCTGAGTCTATCTACTTCTTTCACAGAAGAGTGTCATTTGGAAAATATCACAGATTACAAGAAATTCCAGTGCCATCTAGAAATTAAACTCAACAGGATCTTCTGTACTTGCTGTGCTAACAAATTAAAGTATTCAACACTGTAACAATTCTTTCCACGTTCACTTGATACAAGATTTGAATTCATTGCTTTTTAAAATAATGTCATCCAGAACAAAAGCACATTTGTAGTTCCTTCATTTCTTTTCCTGATGGAGGCCATAAGAAAACACAAAAGAGGTACCCATATCACTGTTTAGCAGAGCCATTCTAGCATTGCATTATAGCAGGAGTGAGAAGAAAACCACTGAATCGTGTAGCTTAAAAACTTTTGATATATTGTAAAACTAAATGAAGTCACCAAAGCAATGCCCTTAAAAGTAAGCAGGGGACAGAGTCATTTAAATGTTTTCGCCAAGATGGCTGGGTTAAGCTCTGTTAAAATAATCCTTTTTCATGCTGGCAGGTGTAACAATGAAAACCTTTTTGTATGTAGTGCAAAAAGGGTCCTTTCCCTTCTCCAAGAAAAGCTGCTTGATATTTCCATGGTAGACGTGATTAACAATTTAGAGTTCCCATTCTTAAGCTTTTGGTTTATTTAAAAAAAATGGGCCACTTTCTAAACCATATACGGTCCGATAAAAGGATTTTCCACATAGTTTAGTGCAAGAAACTTGGGAATGTCATAAATGAAAGGTTAAGAATACAAGCAAATTGCTTTGATAAATGCCAGTTATTGTGTCTACAAGGTTTTTGATCATGTAGATAAATTATACCAGTGTATAAATTATACCAGTGTACGAAAGATTTAAAAACTTGAAACTGAATTCGATGAAGGGCTACAAAATTATTTTCAGGAGGGTTTTCCTTTGCTTCCCTAAAATGATCTTATTGTACACAGGAAGGGATCCCCTGGCAAAGTGTACCCTTCCTCCCTTATTCAAGGAATTAGGGCCCTGATCCTGGACAGTACTTCAGGAATACACGTGCTTTCCTGAATCAGGACCTAGAATAAGGGTTTTCTTCACATTAGGTAGGAAGTACTGACAGCTGTAGAGAGGGGTGTGCACAGTGGCTACGTCTACACGTGCACCCAACTTCGAAATAGCTTATTTCGATGTTGCGACATCGAAATAGGCTATTTCGATGAATAACGTCTACACGTCCTCCAGGGCTGGCAACGTCGATGTTCAACTTCGACGTTGCTCAGCCCAACATCGAAATAGGCACAACGAGGGAACGTCTACACGGCAAAGTAGCACACATCGAAATAAGGGAGCCAGGCACAGCTGCAGACAGGGTCACGGGGCGGACTCAACAGCAAGCCGCTCCCTTAAAGGGCCCCTCCCAGACACACTTTCATTAAACAGTGCAAGATACACAGAGCCAACAACTAGTTGCAGACCCTGTATATGCAGCACGGACCCCCAGCTGCAGCAGCAGCAGCCAGAAGCCCTGGGCTAAGGGCTGCTGCCCACGGTGACCACAGAGCCCCGCAAGGGCTGGAGAGAGAGTATCTCTCAACCCCCCAGCTGATGGCCGCCATGGAGGACCCCGCTATTTCGATGTTGCGGGACGTGGATCGTCTACACGTCCCTACTTCGGTGTTGAACGTCGAAGTAGGGCGCTATTCCCATCCGCTCATGGGGTTAGCGACTTCGACGTCTCGCCGCCTAACGTCGATTTCAACTTCGAAATAGCGCCCAACACGTGTAGACGTGACGGGCGCTATTTCGAAGTTACTGCCGCTACTTCGAAGTAGCGTGCACGTGTAGACGCAGCCAGTAGGAGCAACCAGGAGCATGTGTCCCTCTTTAATTGGGGGAAGGGGAACAGAACTCCTTCAGCCCTGTGGCTGCAGTGTGGACAGCTCACTTCTCTGGCCTCGGCACGAGCTGACAGCTCCAGGGCTACTTTGGCAGACTGAAGTCATATGGCCACAAGGACATAGCTGGGACAACAAGTTCCTTCTGCCTTGGAGCCAGAGCAGATGACAGATGCTCCAGCTCTAGGGCTGTACTGGGAACAGCAATTCCCCTGGCCCTATGACCAGAGCACAGAACATGCCACTTCAAAAGCAGTCAAATTTAAAATTTCTTCATATGCCTTTTTCTGTAGGTATGAGGGGTTCTGGAGACCCAGATCACCACCCCAGGAATGGAGTAGTCCACAGCCAGATCAGCTAAATTTCTCTCCATTAGATGACAAATCTTTTCTTTATTTACAGGTGCAGAGGGTTTTGGCTACACTGAAACTGGTACTGTTCCAGTACTGTGAGCTTGGGCAGGATTGGACCTGTCTGCATATGGAATGGACATACCTAATATGCTGCTGAGCCCAACCATATGTCACCATGCAGGAAAAACCAGTGAGGGTTTTGGAGTTGATGGACGAAGAGAGTGAAGTAGGTGGATCTACTGTTTCATGTAGGAGTCAGAATGCGGGCAAAACGATAATGGTATTCTTCCAAGTTCCACGCATAAGCTATAAAATATCGAGGAACATTGAGTAGGACTATGGAGGTTACGTTATCGCTATATCTAACATTGGCGGAACCACTACTGGAACATGGTATCCGCAAAACAAAAAAAATGTTGATAAATTATAGAGGGTTCTAAGAATTATCAAGGGATGGAAAACATGCAATATTGTGATAACCTAAGGAGTCTATTCAGCATAAAGAAGAGGTTAAGGGGTACTTGGCTGGCATAGAAGTGTAGTACCCAGAGACACTGAGCTGTCATCTGGGGTGAGTGAAGTCTCTGCGCTACAGCCTTGCCTGAGAGCCAGCTGGCCTTTAGCTCATGTGGCAGAGTGCAGGGTTTCAGACCCTATGTTTGCAGGTTCTATCCCTGGTGCTGGCAACCTGGGTCTGTCAGCCTTACATAAGTATCTATATAGGGACCAGAAAATTGTCAATGAGCTCTTCAGACTAATGGCTAACATGTATACAGTTCAATGGCTGGAAGCTGAAGATAAAGAAATACATGCAGGAAATAAGGTACACGTTTTGTTACTTAACCATTGAAACAATTTACCAGTGGTTATGGTGGATTCTCCATCACTGGCAATTTTAAAATCAAGGGTAGATGGTTTTCTAAAATATCTATGTTCTATTTCAATGGGGAATTCAGGGATGTCCTACAGCCTGTGCTCTTCTGGTGATGACGAGAGGATCATAGTGGTTTCCTGTGGCCATATAATCTATGAAATTGTGAAAATAAGATCCACCTACATTTGACACTGCTCATAGAATCAAAGGCACTTTGACACAATCAAAGAAGATTATGCAGATGTTCAAAATACGATCATGCATATTCTCTGGGTGACGGTTTCCCTCAATAGGCTCTCCTGGGTTCCTTGGTTTGGCTTGTGTAATCCACTGAGCTTCTTCAGCTTGCTCCTTGAGGGGCACTGGGCTGCATCTCTTCATTGGGAGCAGAATAAAATGACAATACCCAACGGTGGTTCCATAATCAGCTTTCAGCTCTCATTCCATACTTAAAAACAGAAGGGAAAGAGTCATCCTCTGTCTGATTTGAATAAACAGCCATCCCCACAGTCTCCAGCAACTGCCCCTGCTCCTTGGTTGGCACACTGAGAACTTCCCTCCTATTTTGGTCTACTTTACCCACTAGTTCTAACCTACTTCTATGAAATATGTTTTTCTTACATGATCTACACATAGTTTAAACAGCTATTCCCTGTCTCATTTTCTGTCACAAAGGTCTGGCGCATTTCTTAGTTGCCAATAGCATCGTGACTGATACAAAGGAAGCATCTCAAAGGAAGGAGGATAGAACACACTTAGTTGAGTGAGAGGAGTCAAATTCTATTAGGTACCAGGAAAACTCATTAAAGAGGCACAATACATGCAATAGACTCAAATTCATGCATTAACCGTTCACACAATCTGTGCTGCAGGTTGTTCATAAAGGCTATTACCACGTCATGATATGCATGTCCTGGGCTACTGAGAGCTGCCTCGGTCCCTGGGGAAGATGCGGGGGGTGGAGAGGAGGGCTGGCTCCAGGCCCAGGAATGGACAGGGCCAATGGTAGAAAAGACAGGGCCTAAGGCACTGCCTCCACACACTCCCTCCCAGCTGCCAGAACTACACTGTTGCAGCAATTCAAAGGAGCCTGGAGCTCCAGCTGATACCACTGCTATTTTGGAAGCAACAGTGGTTGGAGGTTTGGGCCCCTTTGAAAGGCCAGGCCCAGGGGAAAACTGCCCCCTTTGCCTGCCCCTGTCAGCAGGCCGGTGTATGTGCATAAACAGACAAACTATGACCCCTCTCCCCACATCACAGTTCCAAAATGCTCCACTCACATCTGCTATAATGGGAGGCACGTGGCATGACCTCTAGCTGATATTCTAGATTAGGGTTAAAAAAATCCTAATCCTCCTTTCTATGTTACTCAAAAGGTTTTTCTAGCATGCCTCAGTTCTGTTCAGATTTACTGAAATCGGGACTGAAAAAAAAAAATCACAGATTTGGATGAAATTTTTAGTATTCCTTACACAAGGACTGCAAATTGATATCATTTGAACAAATAATTATTTTTTAAAACTTGGTTAGTAACCCCAAGACCACCTCACTCATGAGTACTCTGAAATACCCCATTTCTTCTTAAGTACACTCATAGCCACATCACTCCCAAAGGTACAATAGTGCATCTCCACTCGGTTACAGTCAAGTCCCATTGATCCCATTGACATTTCTATAGATACAATTCCAGGACTATTGAAACAGCATGGTATTTTTGGATGCAGGTATCTATTTAGGTTCTTATGCCTCCCTGAAATATCAGAAACACAATGTTATTTATTTACTTGTAGTAAAAATAGGTAATTTCTGTACAGTTACCTAAGCCAAGTTTTTTGAAATATATTAAACACATAAATATTATGAATGTTGCAAATATGTAGTAGTAGCTTTATATGGTATTCCATATTTAATGGACTTCAGGATCATTATAAAGCATGTACCAGCTAGTGATTTGCTTCATTTCCAACCCAGTTTTAAGTTTTAGAAACTTATCTGTAAATATCTGATCTCAGATGAAAAGGTGGCAGATGAAGATTTTACCCCCAAAGCAAATTTATTTTTTAATATATTGTACTTTCCTTGGCCTTGCTGTTTGTCAATACTGCTGTACAGAGTTTTGTTTTGTTCCTGTGGCTGGGGCTGCTGAGGTGCCAATATGTCATAGCAGCATGTACCAGCCCAAAAAAAGCACTGCTGATGTACAAACTCTTGGGTTTTGGTAGATGAAGGCTTTTGTGAACTTAAGCCACATACTTTAACTGCCCAAAGGCCCCTTTAAATAGTCACTTGGAGAGTCAACTTAGACATCCAAAAAAGCAACCTACCCTCTTTTATATAGAGACATGCCTATCTCATAGAGCTGGAAGGGACCTCAAGAGGTCATGGAGTCCAGTCCCCTACATGTACAGCAGGACCTGTCACCCTAACAGATTTTTTTAAAATCTATTTGGCCCAGATCCCTAAATGGCCCCCTCAAGGGCTGAGCTCATAACCTTGGGTTTAGCAGGCCAATGCTCAAACCACCAAGCTATCCCTCCCCTTGCCTGGCCTCAGGCACTATGTCTGTTTAAAAAAAACCAACTAACTATTGTGAGACACAATGGAATCATGGAGAGCCAATAACATTATTGCTGTTTTCATGTATTGTGCTCAGGGATGGAGGACTTAGCAGAGCAACATTGCTGTCACTACTAATGGTATTCGAGAGGATGCTGAACATTCCTACCATAACAAGGTGCAAGGACAGTGATCTTTCCATTCAAACTGCAGACTGGTTTCCACTATGGTTGTGGCTAGACTAAAGCCCTTTTCTGGGATACCGGCGGTTTCCTGGAAAAGGTCTGCCACACCCGAGAACACTTTCGGAAAAGTGGACACATTCTGTCACTATCCCTGTAAACCTCATTCTATGCGGAAGAAGGGATGGATTGAAAGAGTTTTGTTTTGTGTTTTTTTTCCTGAAATTTGGTGCCACGTAGACAGGCCAAATTTTGCAAAAGCCCCTCCTGACAGAAAAGCGGGGAAAAAGAGCACTGTGCAATTTGCATATCTTTTTCTGACATTTCTTTGTAGTCTAGAAATAGTGTGAATTCATTTTCCCTAGCAACAGATTAGGAGGAAAAGGCCCATGATTTCTAGGGCAATTTTGTTAAAGACCCTTAGAGTTTGCTAGTTACTGCACTAGGAATTGTTGGGTGCTATTAATTTCAGCTAGTTGCACGATGGTGCTCTTTGGGGATGAAATCACTTTTTGTTGAAATTTGACCAACTTTTGAGCCACACCAGGCTTCTGTAACATTAATAAATCTTTCTCTGCCTCTTTGTGGTCATTCAAAGAGCAGGATATTTTCAGATCACCCTCTTATTTGTGAATCCGTTGATGGATGATCAGCCCAATTCTGGAGCCGCATATCTAATCACCAAAGGGGAAGGTCTTGGTAGCTGTTGGAGGGCTGCAGGGAAGTTTTTGACATTCTTTTGTTCTTCTCCATCTCTCATCTCCACTGCAGCAGGACCTCTCAAAATTGAGCCGCCCCCTCATGGATTTGCATTCTTCACTGGAGACGGTCTTGGATGAGGTTCTCCCAAGTGTCGACACCAATGATGCACTTTGTTCATGTGTGACTTCAGCATGTCCTTATATCGCTTATGTCCTTATGTCCCCAACACTCCTCTGTCCTTCCTCCAATTTTGAAAGCAGAGTCTGTTTTGGAGATGCTGATCAGACATCCAAACCACATGACCAGTCCAATGAAGTTGATGAATGATAATGGCTTCACTGCTGGTCATGTTCGACTCTTCCAGGACACTAGTGTTCATGTGCCTATCCTCCCAAGAGATATTTTGCATTCTCCTGAGGCAGACTTGATATTGTTCAAGTTCCTTTAAATGATGCTTGTATGTTGTGCAGGTTTCACATGCATACAGTAGCGTTGGAATAATCACTGCATGGTGTACAAGTTCTTGAAGACCCTTTGTCTCAGGTAGGTGAAAGAAGAGCTTGGACAGCTCAGATGATGCTGGATTTCCACATCAATATTGACTTTAGCAGAAAGATGGACTTCCAAGGTATGGGAAGTGCTCCACATTTTCCAGCAGTTCTCCATGGACTTCAATAGAAGACAGATGAGATTGTCCTGTTGGTGAGGGTTGGTGGAGCACCTTGGTCTTTTTAAAGTTCAGTGTGAGCCTAAATTCTCATATGGTTCAATGAAGTCACTTAAGATGGTCAGGAGGGCTGTGGGAGAAAGAGCAGCAGCCATATTGTCATGATCGAGGTCATGGAGGTCTTGCTTTTAGCCTTCAGTCTCCTCAGGTAAAAGTTCTCTCTTCATTCTACAGACAATCTTCATACCATCCAGAAGCTTGCCATCAATGAGGTGAAGAGTCATGATGATAAAGATGCAGGACAGTAATAGGGCAAATATGTAGCCTCGTTTGATTCCCATTTTGATCTCAAAAGGGTCGCTCTGGAATCCATTGTTGCTCAGTACTACGGCAGTGTACTGTTGCAGATGCTAATGGATTTTTGGGGCAGGCAGGCTTTGACAGGATGGTCCACAGGGTGCTAAAATTGAGTGAGGTTGATGAAACTGATGTATAAGGCCTGTTTGTGTTTGGCATTTTTCTTGCATTTGCCAGGCAGTGAAGATCATGTCTGCTGTTCCTCGGAATGGTTGGAAGCTACACTGGGATTCTGGAAGAATTTCTTCTGAGAGTGACAGGATTTGGTTTGCAAGGATTCAAGCTAAAGATTTTCCCTGCCATTGCAAGTAGAAAGATGCCATGATACTTTCCACAGTTCAACTTGTCATCCTTCTTGAAAAGGCTGATGATAAGTGTGTCTCTGAAATCTCATGGCATCTGCTCACTATTTCACATCTTAAGAATCAGGAAGTGGAGTTGTTTGTGGAGCTCGGGCCCACCTTCTTTGAAGACTTCGGTGGGAATCCTTCTAGTTCAGTTGTCTTGTTATACTTCATCAGTTTGATAGCAGCTTGGACCTCACTCAGGGTAGGAAGTGCTGCAAGATCATCCCTCAGCAGCTACTGAGGAATTTGGTCAAGGGATTCTATGACCGCTGTGGATGGGCAGTTCAAGACATTGCATGTCATGACATGCATCTGACGAAGCAGGTCCTTGCCCATGAAAGCTTGTACTCCAAACTGTTAGTCTATAAGGTACCATAGGAGGTCATTGTTTTTGTGGATACAGATTAACACAGCTACCCCTCTCATACTTGTCACCACTGGATGTGGTTATCCCGTCAGAGAGGTTGAGATAGCCTGTTTAGGGCACCTTTTCTAGCCCCTTCCCCATGTGGGGTGAGCAGAGTGGGATCCTAAATAGGGTTGCTCAGTTGTGGGTGCAGCAGCTGGGCCATTCTACCACCTCAGTCCTCAAAACGGAATGACTGATACATACATCCAGTGTCTATGTGCTCGCCCATGAGTAAAACTTCCATATTTCACAATCCTCCCATTGTCATTTGCCAGTTGGCTTAGGGTTTAAGTTTAGGAGAGTAGCACACAAGGGAAGATGCCTGTGCGTGACTTCTTTTAACATGGGGAGATTTCACTGCAGCCACCACATGGTTCGCAATGTATAGAAGACTCAGGTGCAATGGCATAGGATTCACAATGACTGGGAGTCTCCTGTCAGCTGCAGCCTTCATCTACCTTCACAGCCCTTGTAGCATTACTCTTGCTATCCTCCACCTGTTCTGCCATTGAGGACTTCTAGGATCGTTCTGAATTTGGACCCTCACCCTTGATCTTGCCAGCCTGGGTGACCCTGCTGGGAGGAAGAGACTCCCTACGGCATCACTCTCGGGTTCACTGGAACACACAATCACCAAGACAAGGTGATGATCCAGACAGTGAGACATTAATAAAATTATTAAAATGTTAATAAATATTTTGCCTGGAATAACCATTTCCTTGAAACTCATAGGATGCTACCTATAGTTAGGGCCATATACTTCCCCAGTTTCATAACTACTCTACTGAACTCTTCAAGTCAACTTGGAACCCTGGGCCAAAGACTGCTGTGGAAGCTGAAAATGGGGTCAGTTAAAATAGCATTTGTAAATTAGTCATTCTTAAGGCTCTAAATAAAAGGTGAGATTCCATGGTGCAGAATGGACAATAAGATAGAAACAAATCCAGGGTACAGTGGGTGGAGTGAGACCAGAACATTATAAACATTATAGTGGAGAGCCGTACTACAGAGCTTTCAAAGATCAATAGGACAGCATGGTCCACAAAACATCTGACCAAGCCACAGAAGAATCACACAAGTGGCCATGTGGATAGCCCAGGAATCCTCCAAATACCAATACAGAAGAAATACATTTGTACAGTCAAATGTATATTGACATTATGTTGACAGTGAGCTCTGCCCCCTTTTCCCTCCTTCTCGCTGAAAGAAGTTTACTTGCTGAAATTCTTTAGGGAAAAAAAAAAGGGCTGTAGCCAGCTTCCTTCCACCCTAGCTCTGCACATCCATCAGGTCTTCAGATGGTTCACTGCTTTGGCAAATTGTTCTGCTCCTTGGGGATGACAGAAAGAGGTGCAAGTGTAGGACACAATCAGTTTATTAAGTATCAGAGGGGTAGCCGTGTTAGTCTGGATCTGTAGCAGCAACAAAGGGTCCTGTGGCACCTTATAGACTAACAGAAAAGTTTAGAGCATGAGCTTTCGTGAGTTAACTCACTTCTTCAGATGCTTCTTCAGCATCTGAAGAAGTGAGTTAACTCACGAAAGCTCATGCTCTAAACTTTTCAATCAGTTTATTAGTGAGATGTGTGTAAAATAAAGATAAATACAAAAGCTTTGTATTATATCAATTATAATTTCCTCTCATATAATACCCATCCATAATCTTTGAAATATATGTTTAAGGCAGTGAATATAGCTCATACATTTTAGTATAAAAAGTGCCTCTTTCACTTTCACTTTCCTGCCCCTCAAGCTATGGAGAAACAATAAAGCCATTCTCTTTAACTGCTACTGCAACATTGGTAACAACTTCGGGGTTCCTTTTCAGAAGATGGAATGGTATGAACAGCCTCTGCTCTTTCCCCTAATTCATCAACACTGTTGCATAGACAGAGCAGAGCCCTATACTTCATTTCCAGAGCCCTCCCACCTCTACACAGTGTAAACATAGATTATTTAGGATCATCTGTGTACCCTTTTTTTTGTGGGGCGGGGGGAGAGGGGAAGAAGGGGAGTAATAAGCAAAACTGCATGATACTGCCTAAGTTTTATGGTTTAACTTCATATAAGCTCACAGTATCCTCATCCTTTTGTTTCCTTTATTTGATGTATTAAGGATTATGGGCTTCCCCTTGCCCAACTAAACCACACCCTCTGTCCACTTTTGAAAATGAAGGGTAAACCTATCATGTTGCTGACCCAGTAGGAAAGCTGCTTTAACAGTGTAGGAAATATAATCTGTATAGCCCACAGGAAAGTGTCATAAGATGCGAGCTGCGGAGATTCTGGAAGGTTGTGTCTGAGCCTCAGCATCCTGCCTTCATTGGTAGGCTTTGTGTACTAATATCCTCTTAGCCTAATTTAGAATCATTAATTAAAAGGAGTTGAAACTAGTGTAATGTAATGAAGATAAAAAAATCCCACTCCAAAAATATGGAGACCTCACATTACTAGCTCTTACTCCATTTTTGTTATACTGCAAAGCTGACTTACTATAATATGATCCTGTTTAGCAGTGAGTATTTATATTCTCAGGACAACAACATACTAATGCATGCAGCTTACAGATATATTTTAAATGTTTGATTGCATATTTCATTTTTTAAAATCTTACTTAACTTGAAGCTTCTTTCACTCCTACATCTTGGAGCACAGGCCATTGACTACTATGAAGAATTTAGTATAAAAGGAAGAGTGGCATAGTCAATATGCAGCATTGAGGGAGCAAATTAGAAATAAAATCTTCCTCTGTCCTACCAACATTTTAGAACATACCTCATCATCAGGGTATTATAAAGAACTTCCTACTAATAGCAATAAGAAATTCCAAATCACATAATCTAAACCATTAAATGAAATTTAAGAAGTTCTTAGTCTCAGCCAATCTTCTACAATACAGTTTTAGCAAAGGGGAATTCATTTTCCCTTCTGCCTGAGAAAAAGGGACATTTTTATTAAATCTTTGCTATTTTGTAGTGGATGCACAAAATAGTTTAATTCCCTAATTAAATTATAATTCTAATCTTAAATAATAAAATGAAATCCTGTAATAATCTACCCGTAGTGCCTGACAGCTGGTCCGTCTGATCCTTGCAGTCTGCTTACAAATTGGTATTAGTGGCACTAATAAAGCTGATTAATGTTGTGACTAGAGACCCACTAACCTGACATTGCCAGCTGGGCTCACAAAGGCTGTCAATCTACACAGCAGATGTTAAACTACTAGTGCTGTAGCCTTTAATTTACATTTCAGAAACTCCCATACCATAATGCATTTTAATGGGTAGGAATAAAAAGCTCTAGTGACGTGCAGGAATGTCACAAGATACTGATGTATTATGTAGTTTTTGGACACGTGTTAGAATTATGTAGTCATTAACTAGCAAGACCAGTTATGTCTTTTCTCTATTATGTTGCTTCTAACCTGTAGCAACTCTTGTGTAGTCATTGGAGTGACTCCAGATTTATACATGCACAGATGAAAGCAGAATTTACTTCCTCTAGTCTGCCTAAAATAGTTATGGTAGTTGATTAATCTTTGACTTTTATGAAAGATAAAATGTCAAGAAGTTCAATTCATTTTAACTATTTTTTTCCACAAAGATAGCTTTTTAAGCTGAACTTGATGTGTCCGAAACAGCACCTAGGTGCCAAAAAGACCACCATATTTTACATCCTTGCTGATGGCCCCTTTGGAGAGACAAAGGAATGAATAAGCCTAACAAATTTCTAGGGCAGTCAGGGGACACTTGCATTACTCCTCTGTGTTGCCACTTTCGTGCGTGTAAAACAGGCTTGTAGCCTTTCAAGGCTGTCTATCCAGTGCCTGCCACAAACATTTAGTCCTTATGATTAGCTCACAACTCATGTGCAAAAAATCCCACCTGCATTGTAATGCAGCCTGAAGTTTGAGACATTAGAATGCAAAAAGAATCAAGAAATGCAAAATAAAGGTGCCAAATGCAGTGGCCAAACTGCCCACAGGTAATATACCCTACTACTTTGTCCCTTAAGTGGATATCTGAATATAGTGCTTTATAGGTTGTTAAAGCCATATGATAAAAAGCACTGGATATGCAGTGCATCCTAGTTAATGTTTCCTGAAGCAGCATTATTTATTTGTATAGTCGCTTGCCTTCATTAAATGCACAAGGGTGTCACTGGTAATTACTTAACGTTCTTCTACCTCTTTCATTTCTGTATCCTCTTGAAACTGTCAAGTAATGGCAGTTTTAAACACCTTTACACAGAGGAGGAAAGTGAGGGACAAAGCAATACGAAAATGGCCAAGCCCAAGGACACTGAAAAACCTAAACTGAATAGCAAATTCTTACAAGATGGCTGCAAACAAGAGTTGTCTATGTAAGTACTTATATTGCCCTCATCGTTATATTCACTGGAAGATTTGATCCTCCCAACTTCCTCATGAGGTATGTATTGTCCTTGTTTCTGAAAAACGAGGCTGATTATGTGATTTATTCGAGCTCACCCAGGAAGCTCATGGCTGAACTGGGAATTGAATGCAGGTCTAGTCCCAGTCCAGTTTCCGATCCAGTTTCCTCTGTTTCCACCCTCAACTTGACAAGCTAAAGTAGACCAGAAGCTCAATAAAAATTACAACAGATGCTAATGAGAAGAAGGTAAAGGTGTAAGAGATGATAAGAAAAAGGAATTTTATTTTAGAGCAGGGGTTCTTAAATTTCATTGCACAGCAACCTCCTTCTGACAAAATACTTTAAGACCCAGGGCCTCACAGCTCTAGATCTGGGGAGCTGGGGCTGGAGTCCTTCTACACTGGATGAGGAGGGAGAGGGCTAGAGCCCCTCTGCCCTGAAGGGAGAGGAAGTGGCTGGAGCCCAAGCCCTACTGCCTTGAGAAAAGGTGGAACTGGGGCTTTAGCTTGATCCCTGGGTCCCAGCAAGTCTCATGCTGGCCTTAGCAACCCCATTTAAATGAAGTCATGACCCACTTTGGGGCCCTAGCCCCCAGTTTGAGAACCATTGCTGTACAGGAATGTTTATAGCCAGAGAATCTACATAAGATTTGAGGAACATTACATAAGAAGGTAGGAATGGCCATAATGGGTCAGACCAAAAGTCCATCTAGCCCAGTATCCTGCCTTCTGACTGTGGCCAGTGCCAGCTGACCCACAAGGAATTAACAGAACAGGTAATCGAGTGATTCATTCCCTTTTGCTCATTCCCAGCCCTGACAAACAGAGGCTAGGGATACCATTCCTACCCGGCTTGGCTAATAACTATTGATGGACCTAACCTCTATGAATTATTCAAGTTCTATTTTGAGCCCTGTAAAAGTCCTGGCCTTTGTAACATCCTCTGGCAGAAAGTTCTACAGGTTGACTATGAACATTAGACCATGTGACACTTTGAAACCTGCAATGTCTGCAGAGTCAGTATGAAGTGATAGAAAAAAATGTTACAGGCTGGGCCTGAGATTCTTTTTTGTTCAGAAAAGTACCAGGTTGAATCACCACTAGCTTTTGTGGGCTGTTACTATCCAGTTTAAGTTCTTGAAATTTTGTCATGATTAAATCATATTTATGTAATGCATAACTACATATGGGCTGTGACCACACTAGCCCCTACTTTTGGAGGGGCTATGGTAATGTGGCACTTCAGGATATGCTAATGAGGCACTTCCATGAATATGCAGTGTCTCATTAGCATAGTGGCAGCCATGCATGCTTCGAAACTGCTGATTTCAAAACACAGCTGCCCATGTAGCTAGGGGGCTTTTCAAAACATCCCCCTCTGATTTCGAAAGCCCCTTATTCCCAAAACCAGATTGGAAATTCCTTATGAAAAACATGTTCCCCTCCCAGAAGTAGGACCTAAAATCACCCAATTTACAGGCTAGGACATAACCATCCTGTTTTTATGGGCCAATATCTTGAAAATCTACAAGCATGATTTCTTCCACTAGAGAGCTGGGATATGCCTACATTCTAGGAGTGGGGGATGAGGAAGTCACGCATAGAGCAGCAGCATCCTGGTTTAGAGAGAAGCTTTTCAAGATGGGAAACCAAATTCATGGCACAGCCTCATTAGCATATCCCAAAATGCCATATTACCATAGCCCCCCTGAAAGGAGGCGCTAGTGTGGTCACAGCCCATATGTAGTTATACATTTCATAAGTGTAGATTAATCATGACAAACTTGTAAGAGCTTAAACTGGATAGTAACAGCCCACAAAAGCTAGTGATGATTCAACCTAGTACTATTCTGAACAAAAAAGAATCTCAGGAACACATTCTTATTCCATGCCAATAGTCCTACACCATAGAATCATAGGACTGGAAAGGACCTCGAGAGGTCATCAAGTTCAGTCCTCTACACTCATGCCAGACCCAAGCACCATCTAGACCATCCCTGACAGGTGTTGGGCTAACTAGCTCCTAAAAGTCTCCTATGGAGGATTGCACAGCTTCCATCAGCAATTTATTTTAGAATTTGTTTCAGTGGGTTCCAATAAAATACACTAAAATAAGTTTGATGATTTTAAGGACTGATGAATGTTCAAAGACTGGAATTTGGATTTGATTCAATTAAGCATTTAAAATCTATAGGCTGATCAGAAACTTCTTAAACTGTTCGATCTGCAAATTTTCTTTGAATCTTGAGACAGAGGACTTTAGAGAGATTTCTGGCATTACTAATTCTAGATTACTTTTCTCCTGCCATTTTCGCATTTTCAATTTTAGATAATTTGTTCATATTTTTTCTGATTTGAAAAAAAGGTGGTGTTTTATTTTTTTGTTTTTTGAGGTGTGAAAACAATAGATATTTGAGATAGCTGGGTTAAGTTGCTGTGCCTGCACCTGATAAAAGATAAATCTGGGAATCAATTTGTCTTTTCAAAACACAAGCTAAATCCTGTGTTGTTTCAGGGATTCTATAACCTCATTATTTCTGCTCATTGAGTAAAGAGAAGGAGAGATCAGCTGGGGGAAAAAAGCCTTTGAATTGCAATGTCCACAACATTTTTGAGATGTTCAGCCTCCAGTCTTCAGATTTGCCTCATCTGTGCCAATGATAGACTGAGTTACTTCTTATTTCCACTGGTTTAAGTGACAGTAAAATCATGTCCAGAAACTAAATTAGAGGTCATATACATTTTTTTTTATTTGTGACCTGATCTAGGTCTTGTGACCATATACAGCTTTTTTTACACATACATTCAAAATGTTATGGAAAATATCATTAAACAGTTATCCAAATGTTTCAGTTACCAAAAGCTGTCTTGAAAAAAAAAATGTAAAATGAGATTTAAAAATTAAACAAGAAGTCCTGTGGCACCTTTTAGACTAACAGAATCTACTACAAGTAGATTTCAAACTATTAATTTTTTTAAATAAAAATCTTACTACAAATGTCTCCCCTCCCACAAGCAGGGCCTAAAAATCACCCAGTATACAGGCTGGGACATAACCATCCTATTTTTAAGGGCCAACATCTTGAGAATCTACAAGGATGATTTCTTCCACTAGAGAGCTACATTCTAGGAGTGGAAGATGAGAAAGTCACACAGAGCATCAGCATCCTGGCTTAGAGAGAAGCTTTTCAAGATAATTTTAGAATTTTAAAAATATGTATCAGTACTATTTTTTCTCTCCTCTTGGGCCTCTATAGTTGAAATAATTCATACATAATATCTCTACAAATTTACATTTTTTTCCTGTAAAATGTAGCATCAAAATATAGTAGACAGTAGCACTGCAGTGTGACAAAGGGCTCAACTTCACTCACTGCTTCACCATTCATGAATAATATGACCACCCCCTTCTCATGCCAATAAAATTTTATACCACTGCTCAGATTATTTAATTACTTTTCTGGCCAGTCCTATTGCCCTGGCATCTGGGTATTTTATTTTGTTAGCCAATAGTCCCTGAGATGAATGACTCAGGAAAATTATGCAACCTGTAATTTCCTTTAATGGGAATTGCGAAGCCAGAGTGAATGTTCTACCATGCCATGAAAGCATATTTTTTGTGCCTGAGCACCTAAGGCTATGTCTACTCTATAAATGACTTCAGTATAATAATCCCCCGAGTAACATAAATTATACCAGCCTAAGCACTGATGTGATCAGTGCTGTTGGTGTAAAAGCACCACCCACTCGCATAAATACTTCCTCTGTGTTGTTTAGCTAAGGGGAGAAAGTCTCTCCTGTTAGATTGGAGTGTCTTTGTCAGAAGTACTACAGTGGTGCAGCTGCATTAGTGAAGGTGCACCACTGTAGCTGGTGTTGTATAGAAGTAGCTTCAGTTAACAAGCCATACCTTTGGATGTTCATTTTTGCTGGCTTGGTTGTTAACAAGCTTTTCTACTGGAGGTTCATTTCGAAAGTTCCTTTTCAGAAGCTAGAACCAAGAGTTTTCAAAGATCGTATCCCTTAATTACTGAGGCACTAATACTATCTAGAATGTTCTAAAAAGATAATTTAATTATAAATAAAAGTAATGGGATCTCTGCTTCATGGGAACCATACCCTAAGTAATTTGTACAGTTAGCTATTAATGAAAATCATTGCAATTCTTCCACTGTTCTTTTCCTAGAAGTCTGTCTCAGTTCTGGATAGCAGCATAATTTGTCAGAGAGATCTATAAAGTCATATAGACTACACTTCCTGTGTTTGATTGTTCTCTACAGCTATTTCTCCAGTATTATTCCAGTTCATTTGTAAATGACTAATATAGTGGATATTGTTCAACTTCTCTGAGGGATTTTCCACAGTCCAATGGATCTAACAAAATATTTAAAATTCTTACAACATATGCTGGTGAAAATGATCCAATTCTTATTGCTGCAGATGGTGGTGAAGATGAAAATGTAGCATGGTCATATCTGTGGAATCTGATTTGCACTGTGACCTCTGGCACAAACTGAAGTCTTCAATTGTTATCAAAGTTCAAGATGTTGCCAGAGCCAGTTATTTTTAACTTACACAAATTCATGACTAGAAGAAGTTAGATTTAAGCTGACAAGGAATGAAAATGAACCTTCCCAACCCCACTACTACATGCTTCCACTGTAGCCTAGCCCGTATGAATCCAGTGAACTTCTGCATATCTGTCAGTTCACCATGGATTCACAGATTGATTCTTTCAGATGTACGGAGGTTTTGGATTCTACAAAGAGCTTCCAGAAGGAACTGACAATAATATTTCAGACAGACAACATTGTTTTTTAATTCTTCAAAAGAGAGCAGTAAATGTATTCATTGTATAAGAAATCTATAATTTAGCAGCAACTGCATAGAACCCTCTGTGTTTTAACACATTCTGCTCTATCAATAATGTTAAATATGTATGCTGTTATCTCACATTCATGAAAAATACTTAAATATGTACAAGGAACAGATGCCTTTTGTGCACCAACAAGAAAAACTGGTCATAAACTTCTAATGAAATATTATTTCACTAGACCCAGATCAGTTTAGGAAGTAATAAAATCTAAGACAGGAGCAGACTTACTCCAGTGGAACTGTTCCAGGGAACATGGGTATATGAACATAGGATATTTTGTTTAATAGGAAAACAGATTGCAAATGACAAGCTAAAGATCTATGTTTGCAAACCTAACTCAAGAGTAACTAAATTAAGATTTGCTGGGCACTTCTGGAAGGCTCAGCTAAACAGTTCATAGGACTTTCTAGAGGAATATCAGAGGTTATCTATTTTCAATACAGGGTCTGGCAGTTGGACATTAGGAAAAACTTCCTAATGGTCAGGGTGTTTAAACACTGGGATAAACTGACTATGAAGATTGTGAAATCTTCATCTTTAGAAATTTTTAAGAACATGTTGTTAGACAAATACCTGTCAGGGAAGGTCTAAATGGTGCTTGGTACTATCATGAGTGCAGAGGACTAGACCTGATAACCTCTTGAGGTTCCTTCCTTCCTTGATTCTATCTTTGTTACCAGGAACACTAAGAGTTGAAGAAATGTGTAGGTTCAATGGGATGTATTAATCATTTCCCATCAGTAATAAAGCCCCATGAAACATTTTATTTCCATTATTATGGCTAACAGGAACAAACAAACATACCAGAAACAGAGCAATTCACCAAGAACAACCTTATTTTGTTTAACACAATAGCCAAGGTTTTAATAGAAATTAGAATGAGATTTTTCTCCTCTTTAAAGAACTTAACCAACTGCAAAAACCACCCATGACTGCCTTGTAAAATAAATAACTATGACTACAAGTGAACCTCTTGTTTTGCTTAAGCAAATAACATTTTAAAGCCACTAAAAGCTTTATTACATTGGCTATAAAATAATTACCTTTAGTTCACTCAGGCTGCAAAATTTGATTTAAGCAGACCTTTATATGCCCCTTAGGTTATCATTTCCATAAATCAGTGTATGTGCCATACCAAAACCTAATAGGTGCTGAGATCCATTGTTAGTAAAATTTCTAGTGTGTTCAACAGCGTAGGACCTAAATGTCAATATGTCATTAAAAGCCAATGTTCAATAAATGAAGCAACTCCATTCCAAGAAGAAAAACTAAAAATCAACAAATGTCTCAGATTGGTTTAAGGATTCACTTCATCCTCATGGTAGATTTACTCTCTTCATCTTTTGAACACAGGTGGTATTAGCTAGCAGCACTATTCCAAATTCAGATTAAGAAACACTGTTCAATGGCACTCTGCCAAGCGCACAATGGCGCACAACAGCACCTTCCACTAGCAAGCCATGATCCAACACCAAGTGAAGCAAACAGATTTTTTTTTCTTTGTGGTCAAGTGCTATTGGAGAAGACCCAAACTGAGGAATGTTTCTAACACATGGAGCTCCTACTGTAGGAATTACTAAAGATTAAGTATTTGAAGCCAAATCCTCAACTCTTGTTCCATCTCCTTTCTGCTATTCACCTAACCCAAAGTAAATAGGAAACCGAACAGGAGCAGCTTTCCCACCCCACAATAGAGGTGTATGTCCAAGACAGAGAAGCAGGAAGGAGGATCTGCTGGTGACAAAGGGTAAAGCCAGCATGCACAGTACTCCAGTTGATGCTCAGCCAGTTACAGTAATCTGGGACTGCAAACAAGGTAACTGAGAACACTTTAAAGACAGCTTTAAAATGATCCAAGAACTAAAACCCACTGCCAGTATCATGGGGTTTAGGTAAAAATGGTTTAGAGTCACCTTCCTCAGGTCTCACACAGATGAGGATTTGGCTCCTAGATTTTTTTTTTTTAATTTTCTGGAATATGCTATTTCAGTAAATCACCTATTATAAACTATTTACTAATGCCATTAATAATAATTTACAGACAGTAGGCATGGAAAATTAATAGAAGTGTTTCAAGTTAAGTTTGGAGTCACTCTAGAACTCAGAAATTTTGCATTACCAAGCTTTTTGCAAATTTGCCAGCTCTGCATTTTAACACTGTAAAACACATTTTTTCTACCTGTGTTATAAAAAGTGATTTTGGGCTGAAATTTTAAAAATTCAGGGGTTTCTATTTTAGAGTAAAAGGGAAAATCAAAATGTTAAACTTTTTCATCAGATTGTACATTTGTGCAGCTATATGAGAAGTGAAAATCTTCAGTCTAAATTATTTCATACAGTTCCCTCCTAAAAAGTCCAAAGAATTTCACAGATTACATATGCATCAATGCATTACTAATTAGAATCATAGGACTGGACAGGACCTCAAGAGGTCATCTAATCCAAACCCCTGCATTCAAGGAAGGACTATGGATTACCTTCTAGATCATTCCCGACAGACGTTTATGTAACCTGTGATGAAGATTCTGCAACCTCCCACAGCAATTTATCCCAGTGTCTAACTATCCCCATTAAAAGCTTCTCTTAAGCTGTGTCTACACGTGCACGCTACTTCGAAGTAGTGGCACTAACTTCGAAATAGCGCCCGTCGCGGCTACACGCGTCGGGCGCTATTTCAAAGTTAACTTCAACGTTAGGCGGTGAGACGTCGAAGTTGCTAACCTCATGAGGGGATCGGAATAGCGCCCTACTTCGACGTTCAACGTCGAAGTAGGGACCGTGTAGACGATCTGCGTCCTGCAACGTCGAAATTGCCGGGTCCTCCATGGTGGCCATCAGCTGGGGGGTTGAGAGATGCTCTCTCTCCAGCCCCTGCGGGGCTCTATGGTCACCGTGGGCAGCAGCCCTTAGCCCAGGGCTTCTGGCTGCTGCTGCGGCAGCTGGGGATCCATGCTGCAGGCACAGGGTCTGCAACCAGTTGTCAGCTCTGTGTATCTTGTGTTGTTTAGTGCAACTGTGTCTGGGAGGGGCCCTTTAAGGGAGCGGCTTGCTGTTGAGTCCGCCCTGTGACCCTGTCTGCAGCTGTGCCTGGCACCCTTATTTCGATGTGTGCTACTTTGGCGTGTAGATGTACCCTCGCAGCGCCTATTTCGATGTGGTGCCGCGCAACGTCGAAGTTGAACATCGACGTTGCCAGCCCAGGAGGACGTGTAGACGTTATTCATCGAAATAGCCTATTTCGATGTTGGCTTCACGTGTAGACGTAGCCTTAATGTCCAAACTAAATTGCCCTTGTTTCATTTAAGCCCACTGATTCTTGTCCTACCCTAAGAGGTGAAAAAAAAATTTTTACTCCCTCCTCCTTATAAAAAACTTTTAATGTACTTGATAATTATGTCCCCTACCAGCCTTCTTTTCTCTAGACTAAACAAACCCATTTTTTTCTCTCATGGGTGAGGTTTTCTAGCTCTTTAATATTTTTATTGGTCTTCTATGGGCCTTCTCCAATTTGTCCTCATCTTTTGTAAAATGAGGAACACAGAACCGGACACAATACTGCAGCTGAGGGCTTAATAAAGTGGAATAGAGCAAAAGAATTACTGTATCTTGCTTATAATATTCATGCAAGTGATGCTGCCTGGAGTCATGCATTTCCTTAGGGTCACCCATAGCAGAATGTCCAGAACTTTCACCGTTGACTCAAGTGTGATCCAAGAATTCATCAATGGCAAAGTAAACAGAGGATAACCATACAATGGAGGAGAAACTGTTGAGTAATATTATAAGAGCTCAAGGCAGATGAAGTCTGCAGCTAATAGAGAATTTCCAAACACCATGCTATCTGTGCCATTGGTTTCAAGCCCGCTGTCAAGGACAGTGCTGTGATTGTTGTGTACCAGTCTCCCCACTTTACAAGATGTCTGTCCAGTTTTGGGAAAAACACTTGCACATGGCAAAAGTCAAGTGGTGATGGGAACAGGAGAATGAGATCTGCAAGTTCCTAGACACAGGCAGTGGGTGTGTGATTCAGTCATTTTGCTCAAGGACTGAGGCAGGTTGAGCATTTCAGCAGTTGCACCCATGACTGAGCTGCACTTTACTCATCTCACATGGAAAGGAGATTAGAAAAGATGCCTTCAAAATAGTCTTGCCTCTGTTCCTCTTGGCTGGATTGCTACATCCAGCAGAATCACCATTTCAGCAGTCGTAAATATAAGAAATTTTATGTTTGGGATACGAAAGGTATGTACCCTGGTGGACAACTCAAACAGCAACCTACCAGAGCAATGTACAGTCCTCATTGCTCATGAATTGAGCTAGTTTAACATCATATCTCTACCTTGTCTGAAACTAGAAGAGCTGATGAAGGACAAGTGACAGAGGATAAGAGAGGATACATCTTCTTTTGAAAGGGAAAAATCTTTGCATGAACTTCAGTTGCATGGAAAGAGCTTTGCTATAAAGAACAAGCTCCTAAGGTGTCTTTCAAAGGTACCAGTTGGCATCTATGAGCAGCTCATGACACTCTGAGGCTCTGACTAAAAACCAGCTGGCAACTATTGTGAGTGCCTGTGTGCCAACACTGGATGTAGATGAGGATGTAAAGGAAGATTTCTGCTGTCAGCGGGAAAACATTTTATCAGAGATTCCTACAGATAAGATCAGATCATCCTTCCGGGGGCTTTTAATGCATATGTTGGATGAGACTCAGGCCTGTGGAAAGGAACAAAATCAGGAAAGGAGTTGGCAAAAACAACAAGTGGAATTCTGCTCGACCAAGTGCGCTGAATATGAACTTACTCTTTTCCAATAAGGGGACATGTTCAAGACATTCACAGTCAAAGCACTGGCATCTTCTTCATTATGTCATAGTTTGTGTCTGAGACTGTAGTGATGTACTTCTTACAAGAGCAAAGACAAATGCCAATGATTGCTGGATTGATCATCATTTCATTCAATCCACAATGAAAATTAAGATCATCCCCAAGTGGAAGCTGCAAAAGAAACAGGTCGGGCACAATCTGAAGGTTCAAGAGCTGAGGGATCCCATTAAGCATAGCCACTTCCAAGCAGTCTCAGAAGAAAAGCTTTCCTCAGAGTTTTCAGAAGAACTCAAGCAACATTGGAGCTAGCGGAAAGCAGTAATCATCAATGCCTGTGAGGAAACCATAGGATACCAAACCATAAAATATCAAGACTGCTTTGATGAGAATAATGCTGAAACTGAGCAACTCAACAATGAGAAGGGAATGGCATTTTGCTCCTGGAAGAGTGGCATAAATTGTAATACAAAGAGAGAAGTCCATGCCAAGGTGAGGGCGGAAGTCCAATGTAAAACCAGAGATCTCAAGAACAAATGGTGGAGCGAGAAAATGCATTAACTCCAACAACTGACAGACATCCAGAACACACATGGGTTTCTTCAGTGCATTAAGGCTGTCTACAGGCCAGCTTGTTATGGCATGAATCCCCTTCGCAATAGGGATGGTACCATGCTTCTGAAGGACAATGAAGCCATCAATTTTTGCTGGAAAGAACATTTTGAAGATCTCCTTAACCATGACTCCATGGTTGCAGATGATATCCTTGAGCAAATCCTCTAACAGCCACCTAAGGACAGGCTTGGAGACCTTCCCAATTTGCATGAAGTACACAATGCCATTAAACAGAAGACGACCAAGGCAGCAGGTCCAGAAAGGGGTCCCAGCTGAAATCTTAAAGTTGATAGACCAGAGCTAACTTGGAAGCATTACTTGTTCATCCTTAAAATGCGGATAAAGGAGGAGATACCCGTTGAAATGGGGGATACCCTGATTATACCCTGTCTTGAAAAGGTTGACAAAGCGGACTGTGGAAACTATCGTGGTATCTCTCTCCTTGTCACTGCAAGCAAAGTTGTGGCACAGAGCCATGCTACTTGCCTTCTGCCCCTGTCAAAAGAAATTTTACCAGAGTCACAGAGTGGTTTCTGACCATGTCATGGAACTGAAGATATGAGCTCAGCATGTCAGTTGGAAGAAAAGTGTCAGGAACAAAATCAATCATTATATATGGCTTTCATTGATCTAACAAAAGCCTTTGATTCAGTGAATCCCCATGCCCTCTAGATTGTATTTTCCAAGACTGGACATCCTGATAAATATATCCACGTCCTAAAGTTGTTTAACAACATGAAAGTGATGGTTCTGAGTAGTACGGGCTCTCCTGCTTGACATGATACCTGCCTTACTTGACATGATACCTGCCTTTCCTAAGCTGTGGACAGTTTGCTTTTATGCCCTTATTAATGTCTCTGAAAAACTAGAAACTCTCTTGAACTGTTTTTTCTTCTTCAACATTCCCATGAGATCTTATCTACCTTTTTCCTGAGTTTGCAAAATTCTGCCTTCTTGAAATGCATTACCTTTATTCTGTGATTTTCCCTCCTGCCCTTCCTTAGAATTATGAAACTCTAGCATTTCATGATTACTTTTATTTAAGCTGCTTTCCAAATTCTCAAGCAGTTCGTCCTTATTTTGTCAAATTGAATCTAGAATAGCCTCTCTTCTGGTAGCTATCTCCACCTTCTGAAATGAAAAATTGTCTCTAATACATTGCAAGAATTTGTTGGATAATCTAACCTGCTGTATTATTTTCCCAAGAGATGGCTGGGTAGTTGAAGTCCCCCTATCATGACCACATCTGGTGCTTTGAATGATTTTGTTAATTGTTTTTAAAAAAAAAGCCTCATCCACCTCTTCTTCCTGATTAGGTGAATTGTATGTAGTAATTTCTTGGGAGAAGGTGGCAGATGGAAAGAAAACGGTGCTGTAGGATCAGGGTTAACGGAGTAGGGGGAGTTGGGTCGTAGGGGAACTTGGAAAAGTGGTGTGGGTCTGGGTTCTGGGGGATGGAAGTGACAAGGGTCGTATCCAGTACAGAGATTGAGATGGCAAGGTCCTTATGGCTGGCAGCAAAATTTTCAAACAGCTGCTACCTGCTCAGATGACATAGGTAATGTGAGGAGAAGTAACCACACATTGACTTCCTCCTCTTTCATCATCTCAATGAAGCACCTAAAGGGCCAGAGGACCACCCTTAGATCTCTAGGCTGTGTGTTAGAATACAGCTGGTATTCAAGGGAGCAGGACATTAAAAGGAAATACACTAGTGTTACATCAAAACAAAAAAAAAAACAGTCCAGCAATTATCAAGGTTGACAAATCAGAAAAACTGTAATCAAGGTGGGCAAATCAGAAGAGCAGAGAGGTGGTAGGAGGGGAAGTCAACCTTGATAATTATTTTTGGTTTTCTGTGCCTAAAATATTGAGTCTGTTCTGGTATGGCTATGATGTGAAGAAGTGGGTCTATCCCATGAAAGCTCACCACCTAATAAATTATTTTGTTAGTCTTTAAAGTGCTACTGGACTGCTTTTTTGTTTTGACAGTATATAGACTAACACGGCTCTCTCTCTGTTTCTGGTGTTACATGCAACACACAGAAGATGCAACTGTGGTTTGATTCAGAGAGGTGGCTTGATTCAGAGATTTGTTGGTCCCATTTCTAATTTAATTAAGTTCATTGTGACATCTAAAGCAGGACATAACATTATCACCTTGAAGTCTATTTCAGGAAAGATAAACTATTAATTTATGTTTTTGACACTCTTTATCACAAGAGCAAATTAAGCATGTGACATGAATGTCCATTATGTTCTCAACCCAGTCATAACACTTTTTTTTTTTTTGTATCCAGGCTTCTTATTGGAACAATGCTCGCTTTAAGATTAACTCTGGGCATTTATTGCAGAGAGACTTCATTTTTTTGTTTTAAACAAATTCAAATAGAAAATCCATCAATCTCAGTTGCAAAACAAAGAACATAAGAGTATCTCTTTCTCTGAATCTAAAGAACTTCCTATTCCTTTAAAGAACCCCAATCCAACAGATAGTACAAATATAGCAACAAGGTCTTCATTACACACGTTTATAAATATTTTATATTTATCTTGACCAGCAAGCATTACACTTCTTGATGAAGGGAAGGAGAGAAAGAGATCCTAATTTCTGGTGTTTACAGCAAAGTTATGTATGTGCTCACTGCTGCTTTTCAGAGATAATGAGTAAAACAAACACGTAATGAGAAAAAAAATAGAGTGGAATGATCCAAAATTCAGGATAGACCTAACTGTGAAGGAGAATGTTACTTCACTTTATATAAGACTACTAACCTGAACTGTCTGTCCCTAAGATGGTGTGTGCCAAGCATTTCCTGCTCCTTGCTGGAGGTTTTTCCCCTTTGGTATAATCCAGCTGAAGAAGGTGATCTTCCTTTTTGGGGAAAGGAACAGTGGGTTTAGATCTCCAAAAAGCTGCCTATGGAGGCTACTCAGAGTCAGCTGAGGCCATAACCAAGCACCAAGAAGACCTGGAGGACAGGAGCCAATCCAGGCCCAAGAAGCTCCCTCCAAAGGACAATTTTGCATAAAGCTGAGACAAAGAAGCAAAGACTTTATTTTATCCCCAAAATATCACCTGAGTCTGTGTCATAACTCCACTTCTTCTGACTGAGTAAGAAAAGGACTTGTTTATAGGTGTAACTGTGGCCATCTTTAGTCAGGGTATCAATTTCACTCCAGTAAAATTAAAATTAGCTCAATCTATAAGATATTTCATGTTTTCAATCCAACTTGGGACAGACCCATTCTGTTCTCACTTAAACATGTGAGGATCAGGAGTGGCTGTACTAAACCCAACAGAATCTTATCAATATAGCACTGATATAGGTGAGATCTGAATTGGAGTTGGTCTGAAAACGGGGTTTATTCCCAGCAGAAAATTTCAACTCTTTGTTGAAAAATTCAAGACAGATTTTTTCCTATTTTCAACTGCCAAAATCCAAACTGTTTTGGCCCCAAAATAAAGAAAGGTACTTTTTCCCTGAAAGTTTTACTTTTGGGGGAGTCACAGTGTAGGCCCACCCCGTCCGCTGAGGGCAAATGTACAGGGGCAAGAATGAATGCTGCTGTGACTGCTGCCGCTCAGTAGGTGGCTTCAACCAGTCCATCAGTCCATGACAGTGTGGCTAACAGCCAAAGCCTATAGCATATCCCTAGGGTTTAGGGCAGCATGATCTAATAGCCAGAGTCAATGGCATAGCCTTAGGATTCCTGGCAGCATGGTCTGGTAGGGAGGCACTTGCCCACCCTACTCCACCAGGACCTGACCTAGGGTGCTAGCAGTGGGGAACTGATAGGACACTTGCTCAGCAGAGAATCCTACTGCAACACGCTTAGTTTGCCACTCAATCAGCACACTATCGCCACACTAAGCTCACCCAGGTGGGAGCAACCACTCACTCACCCTCCCTGAGTCACTTCCTAGCAGTTCTGGAGTTACTGTGATCCACACCGCTGCAGAATCCTCAGGTTCTTCTGCACCATTCTTCCCCTGCAGGTCAACCAGCTCTGGAAGCTCACTGCAGTCACCTGGGTCTCCAGCTCCCACTGTCTGGGTCACCTCTGGAACTCTGGTGGCAGCTCCTTCCTAACCAGCATCCAGCCCAGACTGAACTGAGCTGAGCGGCTCCCTTTTATACTGCCCCAGCAATTGGAGCATGCCCAGTCTGGCTGGAGGGGAGGAACATCTTCCGCCAACAGGGTTTTAAACCTTTCTATCTGAGTACAGGGGTTTTTTTTCCCAGTTTTCTGATGAAAGTGTGTAGTTTTTAGAGGAAAGCAATAGTTTCTGTGAAAATTTTACTTTAGTCTGAAAAACAATTTTCCATTTAAAAAGATGTAAATGGAAATTTTTTCAAAAGAGCCCTCATAAGAATGATGAGTCTAAGTCATCAGCTAATAGAGGATTATGTAAACTACATTGTTGGACTCAGCTGATGGTTAGATTTAATAGTTATCCACATGGGCATTCTTGGACACAAGGAAATAGATTTTCTATAATTAATAGTGAATAATTTTATAACTACTAATGGAGAAAAAAAGGCCTCTGACACATTAGCGGTTACTTCACATATCACACCTGCATTATTCTTGAGTGAGAGCCAAGAATTTAGTTTCAGCATAATATCTTATTTGAGATGCATTTACTTGCTTATATTACCAGGTTTTGCCCTGCCAGGCTTTCACCATAAATATAACTTTGACAGGATGAGAGCTTCAATATAAACAGAGATTCAGTTTAGGGAATAAGTTAATCTATGTTGTGGCAAAACCAACGTCAGTGAGCAACTGATGTAAATAGACTTGACTAGAAATGCCTGTAACTCCACAAACCAGATCTCAAAGATTGCTTTGTGCCACTCTGGTGGCACAAAATAGCTGTAAAGACCACTCAAATGACAACTGAATGCATCTCCCAGGACTCAGAAAATTCTCTGGTGGCAGAGGGCCACCTAAGCCACCTTTCCCAAATGCCATCATAGGGAGTATTTTATGTTCATTCCAGGAATGCCTCACTGCAGGAGCAGCTCGATGAGGCCATAGACAGCTGAGAATAAAGTCAAGCTGCCCTGGAACTCTAAATCTGTCCTACTTTTATGCTTGGGATCAGTAGGCCAATGGTCTGAGAACTAGAAATGTATGTATGGCTCAGTGTAGTCCAGGATCTGGGCTGTGTGTAAATTCAGTGTTCAATGGAATCTAACTAAATGAAGGGAGAAATACAAATGATACAAGACTACAAATGCAGTCAATGTTCCATACTAACAGCAATTTTTAAAAGGTGTTTTACCAGCCTCTAATTGCATGGCTATACAACCTGCTATTTAGGAGTATAACTGACAAAGAAGGTAACAGTTTTGTGGCACTGGACTTGGAGGAGATTTAGGTTCAGATTTCTAGCTCTGCTACACCCTTCTTGAATTATCTTGAGCAAATCACTTAATCTCTGTGGTTCAGGGTCCCATATGTAAAATAGAGACAATAGTAAAAACAATGAGAAGTCCTGTAGCACCTTCACGCTTTCATGGGCAAAGACCCAAGTCATCCTTTTTCCTGCTTTTTGTCTGCCTTGTCCACTTAGGATAGAACCTCTGCCGGGCATGGATTCTTCCTTATACTATGTGGCTATATCCTGCCTATGAAAATGGAGTTCCAGCTTTGACTGGTACATTCTAGATGCTACATGAATACAAATAATTAAGACCAGTTACAAGATTTTTAACTAAATGAAACATTATTGAAGTTAAACGCACATTAGAGATACCTCAGCTTCACTGAAGATTTTGCTGGGAATATTTCTCAGATCTGGAGAGTTCTGGTCACTTCCAAAGAGATTTCAAACCCAGGGGGAAGAATTCCCATTTTTGCTCTTAATCTAGCAGAGCTGCAACTTGAACCTGCACCTCACACATCCAGACTCTTACCCCTTAAACTATAGTGTAAGCATCTCATCTGGCTCCCGCAACACACACATTTTGACAGACGCGTGTGAAGATTTTTGTATTCATTACAGTGCAGAATGAACACAAATTCTGAATTTCAAAAGTTTTCTCAACTGGAACTGTCATTTCTCAAATAGTCTATAAATAATCAACTAAGTAATTATCACTACTGCTCATAGATGCAAGCTAATAAATGGCCAAATGTCAGAATGTTATGACCATAAATAACTGCACCTTCCAAACTGAAACAGAACTCAAGCTCCATGCATACAGTATACACAATAATATTGGCACAGACACTGCAGCAATCTGAGTCAAGCCTGTTTAGTAAACATAAGGTAATTCTCAGATATAACTTACACACGTACACACTGAAACCTTCACTAATGAGCACCTTGAATAGGCACAGATGGTCTTAAGCAACCACTTCAAAGTTAATATGTAAAAGGTTTCCAGTACAATTTGAATCTCTAAAGACCACAGAAGAAATATTCACACACAGAGATGACAGGTAGACATCTAAGTCCCATTCACATTTAGTAGAAGTTATGTGTTTGCCATTTTTCCCCTTGAAAATTACGTCCTGCACTAAACACACACGCGCTCTCTCTCTCTCTCTCTCTCTCCCCCCCGCCAATAAGTATCAGAGGGGTAGCCGTGTTAGTCTGGATCTGTAACAGCAAAGAAGGGTCCTGTGGCACCTTACAGATTACCAAACTTTTCTGTTAGTCTATAAGGTGCCACAGGACCCTTCGTTGCTGTTACTCTTCTAATAAGTGACTGATTTGGGCTGATTGTTTTCAGGAATACTTAAAATGGCTCTTCATACATATATTATACGCATGCAGTGAAACCTACATGTAGAGAATATAGATTTATACATAGAACAATAACACAACATAGAGCACACTATACATCAGCACGAATTACAGAGACAATGGGAAGCTTAATTTATCTATTTGACAAACTAGATGTCACAGCACCAAATCCCTGGGAGAGACAGTAATTCAAATGCAGGTTTTCATTTATTTGATTTGTTTCCTATGAAGTGTTTAGACTCAGTGTGTTCCTTGATCATCTTGAGCAAAACTCCCAATTAGAAGTTTCTTACAGGCTGTGTTAGACTATCCTTAATCTAACATTTTTGTTGGGAAAAAAACCCTCTGAGCAACATAAATTACACAGACAGAAGTGCCCACGTGGTGCTTCTTGTTAAAGGTGCATTACTTATGGGAATGGGAGAACACTCTCCCATCAGCATAACATGACTACAAGAGCTATCATAGAGCAGCACAACAGCATCAATACTGCTGTGTCGCTGTAAGCTTGATAGTGTAGACGTGGCTTTATTTACCTGACAGAGCAAACCAATAAATATGGCCGGACTTTCATTCCTGATGCATAGCATGTGACACTGCTTTTGCTGAAAAAGTTCAAGAGACGCATTATGGAGAGGAGATTAGAATCTGCTCCTGCCTGATTTATCCCCCCACCATCCTCCCACTCTAGAATCAAACATACATAAAGGCATTCAAATATAGGTATATTTTTGTGGGTAAATCATTTGTTGTGCTTATGTGAATGATCTGTGAAACATTCTTCTTTTGTTTATACTATATGAAAAAATCTGAACTACCTTCAGTAAGGTCAAGAATAAAAACTAATCTTACTTTCTCTGATCTATAACATTGTCAAAATAAAAACACTAAATATGCTTGGTGCTAGCATTGTCATTGTAAATTCCAAACTACAGGTTGCAAGGCTGCACAACTGGTTCTTTAAATTATAGGGAAGATACATTTTTAAAAGGGAAGTGCAGCTGTCCATCTCTGCTGATAGGTATTTTTCATCTTATGTGGTAAATCCAATATAAAGGTTTATTGTACGGAAGGCAAAAGATCTTAATCAGGAATTAATCTCTTCTAATGGGGAGAAAAAAGTACCAAGCAAGCAAGAATTATTTCTAAGAGATAAGAATGTAATTGCCTAATGTGACTAATAATCTCGTAAGAGCCTGTTTTATCTGATTTAACGCACGGAACTGCTCCTAATGTACAGAATTTAAAGTAATCCCTAAGGAATTCTTCTTATCACAAATGAGATTGTAGAATGATAAAAAGATTCATTGGTGCAATGTTTGCCCTAGACACTTCTGTTCACAAGAAATAAAGTTACAGCACCCTGAAATCATCAATGGATGGCAACATGCTGGACACAGTCACAATATATTGCTGGTATTTGAAGACAGTAGTAAGTGTTAGAATTATATTTAATGCATATTCGGGATATATTTTAAACATTACGGGAAAGCAGAAGACGGAGTCACCAATGTTTTTGCTATATATTATTTTTGCACTGTGGGCATTAAAGTTTATTTGAAATATTCAAAGACATTAAAATTTTCCTCATCTAAAATGATGTTAGGATCGAATACTACCATATAATGAACTTAATCCTGATGGTCATAATCACACAATAGATAAAATTAGATACAAGACAGAGTTTATTGATGTAATTATACTAACTAGACTATTAGAGTGAATGATTTGTGAGATCTTGTAATACCTCATTGCCGTAACAACCAAAGACAAAATGATGATAAATTATAACACTTTAAGTTCCAGTAATTACATAATGGACAGTTTTACACTTCAGTGCCACATTTGATAATCTACAAGGTTCCTACTGTTGTATTTGCATATATTTGAATATTCAGTTTACTCTGTGTAAAGACTATTTGATATTTAGTAATGCTTGTTTAACTATGTACTGGACACTATAACATGCAGGAAAACAGAAATAATCACACCAACCCCAATGAATTTATAACCTGGTGCCTTGATCTAGCTTACACTTGCTTATATAATCTTCACACACAAGTAGTCCTTTTCAGTTTGCTGGAGCTATTCACACGTTTAAGATTGTTCACATGACTGTTTGCAAGATAAGCACATCAGTGAGAGAGACAGAGGAGAAAGACAACTGGGAAATACAAAGGTGGGACAATAGTGTTTTCTTCCAAATAAATGATCTAGAGAAAGAGGTAAAACAGTGAAGTGGCAAAATTTCCACATGATGCAAAACTACTCAAGACAGTCAAGTCCTAAATAGACTATGAAGCACTTCAAAAGGATCTCACATAACTAAGTGATTGGGCAACAAAAGGGCAGATTAATATTAATGGCAGTGCATATTGGAAAACAGAATCCCTACTATACGTGTAAAATGATGGTGACTAAAGTAGCTGTTACTACTCAAGAGAGATCCTGGAGTCATTATGGATAGTTCTCTGAAAACATCCACTCAATGTGCAGCAGCAGTTAAAAAAGCAAACAGAATCATTAAGAAAGGGATAGAGAATAAGACAGAGAATACCTTGTTGCCAAAACCTAAATCCATGGTAAATTCATATCTTGAACGCTGTAGCTACGTCAACACTTGTCCCCTTCTTCGAAGGAAGGGGGCACAGTAACCAGGCTGATGGGAGATTACTAATCAAGTGCTGCGATGCACATGCAGCCCTTCATTAGGTTAATTCCCCCCCACGGCAACTTCCAAGTGGGGAGTAAATGCACTTCGAAGTGGCCGCAACTACATGGTATGCTGGCACTTTGAAGTTTGACACTTTCAAGTTGCAGTGAGAGAAAATTAGTCTAATCAGGTGCTGCATATGCATTGCAGCACTTCATTAGTAATCTCCCATCAGCCTGGTTACCATGCCCCCTTTGAAGAAGGGGGCAAGTTTAGACATAGCCTGTGTGAAGATGAGATAGCCTCATCTAAAAAAAGTTACCTTGGGATTAGAAAAGGTTCAAAAAATTCAACAAAAATCATTAGGGCTGTGGAACAGCTGCCATCCTGAGACACTTCAGGATATGCAAATGATGCACTGCAATGAATATTCAGTGCCTCATTAGCATAATGATAGCCACAGCACATTGGAAGTGCTGCGGCCACCATTATGCTAATGAGGTGCTGTATATTCATTGCAGTGCCTCATTAGCATCCCCCTTTCGAAACGGAGAGTGCTACTGTAGACATAGCCTAGGAGGGTGGTGAAGCACTGGAATGTATTACCTGGGGAGGTGATAGACTCTCCAGCCCTAGAGGTTTTCAAGTCCTAGCTTGGCAAAGTCCTGGATGGGATGATTTAGTCAGGGTTGGTCCTGCTTTGGGCAGAGGGCTGGATTCGATGACCCCTTGAGGTCCCTTCCAGCCCTAGGATTCTATGACATCTTTCTTTTTCAGTAGAATATAGTGTGTATTCCTCATCAAACTTAGATATCTTAAACCACAAAAGCCCTCTGAATATTTTGGAATTCTGAAGGATACCTTTCCACAAAAATGTGACAGTTCAATATCTCTCACAGCAAAATGCATGAAAATAAAATAAATTGAAAGCTATCTTTAAATCAATCTGCATTATCCTTTATTGTTTGTAATACAGTAGTGCTCAGTCAGCCAGCTGAGAAGTAGCACTCCCACTGTGTGAAGTACTCTACATACACATAGGAAAAGACAGCCCCTGTCCTGAGACCTTTATAGTCTTATTTAGGATAGCATGCAAGAAAGGGCTTCTCCGGAAATCAGAGGGGAATGAGGAAGAATAAGTGATAAAAATGATACCTCTTTGGGGCAGGGACTGTCTGCGTTTGTACAACGCTTAGCACAATAGGGCCTTGACCTCAGCTGATCCTTTGGTAATAATCTATAAACATGACTAATAACTAGTTAGGTATACAATTAATTGATTTCTAGATATTTAAATTTGTGGGAGGAGGTTAATTACAAGATAAATATAAAAATATCAGGAGTAACTATTGACCTTTTTTGCCTACTGGTACAATACTGACTATAGCAATAGGGATAAAAAACAAAACAAGAGTTAATGCTTGCATACATTTTCCAAAGAGATTTGGATAAAAAGTTCATGTTTACATTTCTTTTTAAAAAGAAAATATATAATTGAATGATAACAAATATTTTAATAGTACATCTGTGAGGCCTGGAGAAGGTTTAAGTGAGAATTTACCCTAAGTAAATTGAAAGAAAACACAAAATATTATTTGGGTTGTAGCTAAGTGAAGAGGCAAATCAGATAAAATCTAATAATTTAAATCCAAGTGTAGCCATATTAGGAATGTGTTACTGCATGAAAAATAGTGAAAAACATTGAGAACATTTCACATCAAAGTATTGTTTGAAATATACAATTCAGTATGACGACTGATGCTGATTATACTTAGACCTGTGGTATATAGCCAGTATAATTCAGTTAAAGCCAATGGAGAGTCACACTGTTGTGAAACTAGTGAGAGATCAGAACCAAACGTATAATCTCCCATTTGTGAGTCCACAGAGATCAGTCATTGTGCACATAGGACTAGTAGGATGGGTGTTCTGTAACAGAGAGTAACACATGCAAGTGATGAATTCAAAATGTTTTTTTCTGTTTGTATTTCTAATAAGACAATGGATAACATGTTGGACAGACTGGCTACTTTTTTAAAGACATATTGAACGAACAGTAGTGGGACTGGAACCCAGAAGTCCTGAATCACGTAATCCCCATTGAAACTAATATGAATTGTATCTGATTATGCCAATACATTGACACTAGCTATAGATTATGCACCTTCCTACCATTTTAATCTGTGATAGGCTACCAAAAGAGTTACCTACAGCTTAGAGGTTGAAAAGTTTTTTATCCCGAAGGACACAAAGCCATTTGGTTATTCTAGGGCATCATCATGCAATCAGGCACCAAGGTAATGAGTGAGACATGAAAACCTAAACAAACACCACAATCAAATACATGGCAGAATGCTGAATTTCACTGGAAATGGGATTGTCTGTGATGTAAGATGAATATTTCTTTAACCAGCAAAGTTTCACCTACTCAGGTCTTATGAATGCTCTCCCAACAGTGTAAACACAAATAAAATTAATGTTAGCTAATAACACTATAGTTAAAAAAATTCAAGCATCCTATCATTTTCTTTCGATTTTTAGTGCTATTATGGCCTAGATTTCCAAAATGCTGAGATCTTACACCTCCCATTAAGCCAGTGGCCTCCTATGCCCCACCCTAAAGTGATGTACTCCAATATATGACAGAACAACTAACCTGAAATGATGGAATGAAATACAAGGAAAAACACAGTGAATTTGCTGGGGCAAGCTCTGATCTAGTAGTAATACGGTGATTTCATAATTACCTATGTTATTGTGGTGTTGTATATTCCTCACTCTTTGTTTAAACTTCCCAGCAGCAAACCGTACAATGAACATGACAAACTGGAGTATGGAAAAGATAATTTTTGCTTTGATGCCTTTAGCATAGCTCTTCTCTAAAATTAAAGTGCAGACAGCACTGAAATATAATAGAAAATGCAGAACTAAGAAGTTTGTCTTTCATACATTACAGAGCAATGAATTTCTGAGGTGCACAAATCTCACAAAAACTAGCTTATATGAATAAACAGTTTTTTATGTTTAACATTAAATGTGTATAAATTTCATAACAAGATTTCAAATCATATTCCATAGATGAATTAAGTCTTTTATTTTACTTAAGTTTGATTTATTAGATTGGACGAGATAAGTCAGTGCTCCATGTTAATTACACAGTAAGAAAACCCTTGGGACCATATCACATAAAGGTAGTAATAATCCAGACGGGACTGACTGGTAGATTGAATCTGGATTGCAGCATAAGACGCAGCTTTTTAATTCTATAGCAGCTTAGAAAGACATAACCCCTATGTAATGTTATTAATGTGTGAATCCAAAGACTATGGTGGGTGATTGGCATCCATAATTAAACCATGCATCAGCAGGAGATATATATGCATGTTTGCTGTTTGTATTCATTTCAGCTTTTATTTATTTTCACACACAGACATAATGTCACTTGATGACTTTCTCATGGTGATTGTACGCATTAACCAAATAAATGTTTATTTTGCACTCAGACAAAAAGGTCTTTATAGTGCTTGCCTAGAAGAAGTGGTGAAAAAACATTTTATACTCGTCAGAAAGCAGTGACAAGCCAACTCTGATCTGAAAGAGTATTGCCAAAATTAATCTGATAATAAAATAAGTTTATTTATTTCCATTGAACCTCCATGTATTTGGTTCATGAGTTTTCAAAGGAAAAACATACACGTTAAGACACTAGCTAGGCTGGAACTATTATGCGTTCATTTCATAGCTCTGACTGTGGATGTATAATCCAAAACCCCCAGATATTTCAGTTTAGAATGTATACGACTATAGTCATGGTTTTGTACACAGAAATTATTCCTTTGTGAAATAATGAAGACATACTGACTGTTGCAGCACTTAATGGGTCACAAGGGCTTTGTATTTCAGAAATGATTGAATATCAGTTAATTACAGTCATAATTTAATTAGACTGTTCAAATTAAATTTTAGCAATCATACCTGGAGAGCAATAAATTCTTAGAAAAATTCCTTGTTTTTGTTATCCTCCACGAGGGGCCTGCAACCTGCAGCTCTTTAAGGACTTTTTTTTGTGGCTTCCAATGCTATAATTGCAAAGTTTAAAAACACCCTTCTGAAAAAAACCTTCTGACACTGGCTAACTCCCCCTAGTGTCCTCCAGAGACAGAGAAGGTTATGAAGTGAAAAACAGGAAGACAGTGGTACAAACACAAGTGAAGTGTGAGGAAATAGAATATGTAAAAAGTCTGTGAATGTCCTGTAGTAATCACATATCACATTGCAAATAATTGTGTGCAGATATTAAAGCAGGGGTTACAAAAAGTTTGGTGTGACATTATTTATTAAGGACTGTGTCATATTCACATGCATTGCAGCTCTTGAATTCTTGGTTTGTTTGTTTTTTTTAAACCAAATTAGAAAAAATGTCTTCTTGCTATTTTGGTTGCCAACCCCTGTCCTATACTATATTCATCACAGTGGATTCTGAGCACCTGTGCTTGAGCCATCCGTACATGGTCTGTAATGAAAAGCTTAGAAAGCGCTCCAAGCATGTATATTTTTTCTCAGTGACACCATTTTAAGTTTGCTCACATTACAGATAAAAACTTCTGTTCGATCATTTCCAGTCTTGCAAACCCAAGCTGGAATCTGAAAGTTAAAGTCTGTTCTTCGTGGCTCATGAATTATCAATGATCAGAAAGTCAGCAGACCAAATTCTGCCTTGTTTATATCTATGCAGTTGTGACCTCTAATTACACCTCAGAACTTGATCTCACAAACCCTTATATTCATGTTTAACATTAACCATACTAGCAGCCCCTTCAAAATAAATAAGACAAGTCATAATCTTAAAGTTAAGCATATGCATACACATGTACAAGTTCAGGCCTTTCGTAACTCTTCTGTCGAAAGTATGTAAGCTTGAATCTTCCTTCTAAGATGTTGCTGGCTCTGCAGTGCTAACGTGTTAAAAAGTAAATACAGTATTATTTATATTATAATAACACCTAAAGATCACCAATCACAGGTCAGAACCAATGTTTCCTCTAACCTTTTCTATCCATGTGCAGAATCAATTTTTGTGTGTACCACTAATAGAAACAACACCTAGCTGTGGATGCTCTGTACAAACTTTCAGCAAAAACACTGTCCCTGTGCTGAAGAGCTCATAATTTAAAACTTTGATCCTGCAAGCACTGACACGTTTGACTTTTTCAATTTAATAGGACTATTTTTTTTTTTTTTTTTTTTTTTTTTTTTACAGCTAAGCACATACGTAAGTGTTCACAGGATCTGTGCCTAAATAACTAGATATGACTTGGAGCAGATCTATTTAATAAAAAAGATATTTTATGGGTTGCTTTGCAAAGCAGAACTTCAGTTTCATAATGTACTTTAATTGCATGACTCCATAAATTTACTGAACAGAGTTATAAAAATGTCTGGGTCTCTTTCCCACAGCATTTGTTCGGTATTTCTTTTCATTTCCTGCAAAGTAAACAAAGAAATTAAATATAAATCTGTGATTATCTCTCATTTTACTTTGACTGCCTAGTGCAATGGCTGTTCTAACCCTTTTATAAGGTGCTCAGCCATTCTATATCTTCTGATGCCAATGGGACAGATGAGCTAAAATGTTTTTTCTAGTTCTAATTTCTAATGTTAGTCATAGCACCTACCATTCATCTTTTCTTTGGGTTTTGATCCCTATTTTTCCGAATGTAAGTTTACCTTACCTGAGACTTACATTATGCTATACCCAGTCTCTTACAGGAAATAGCCTGTATGTAAATGTTTAAAATCTGCAAACGGAAGGCTGGGAAGGCTGGGATTTCTCAGCAAAGTGCAATAAAGTGATAAACAAACAGTCAAATGAAAGGACAACTGGATTTTTGACTGCATTTCAATCAAGTTTTATCACAGTGTAAGATGGCTTTGGTTTTTAAAATATTGCTCTCGAAAAACACAAAAGTTTGTGTTGGGAAGAGGAGTGCATGTTCTTACCTTTTAACAATGAGCAGGGTCATATGGCTAATTAAAATATCTTGGTTTAGGTGGGGTAGAAGTCCTGCTGTTAGACCATCTGCATCTGCAGTCTGTTCCATTACTACTCCTTCCATAAATTGCATGTTCCTAATAGGTATTGCAGTGCCAATGACAATTACCTAATTATTGTATGTAATGTTGTTGTAGCTATATCCGTTCCAAGATATTAGAGAGACAAGATGAATGAGGTAATATCTCTTACTGGGCCAACCTCTGCTGGTGAGAGGAGTGAGCTCTTCTTCCTGTTTGGGAAAGGTACTGGAGGAAGTGGGTTTTACCCTTGAAAGCTCATGACCTAATAAATTTCTTAGTCTCTAAGGTGTTACAAGACTTATTTGTTTAGCTTAAGTAGTTTGTCACTATTCTAATAGACCATTCAAGGTAAAGTGCCCCATTAACAGCCTTGTAGTTACAGCCTTGTAGTTACAGGACACAAAAGGGGAGGGGAGTGGGTTATAGATTGTTCTAATAAGCCATAAATTCAGCATCTTTATTTAGATTGTGATTGTTAGCATCTAGAAAAGATTTAAGCGTCCAGGCTCATCTTTTAAAAGTATCATGATGGGTCCCTTTGAGGCTGAGGACAGATGGGTCAGATAAAGAGCACTCACTCTGTAACTTTACTAGACACTAAAATCATGCCCTTAGTAAAGACACTGGATTTCTGGCTTATTAGAGCAATCTGTAAACCACTAACCTTCCCTTTTTGTCCTATGACTATGGAAGTGTTAACAGGCCACTTCACCTTGTATGGCCTCAGAATATGTGCTAACTACTTAAGTAAAACTATTGGTTTGGATTTAGCAGTGACACTCTTAGCACCTTTCTGGAACGTAAAGAACAGTTCTGTGTAGCTCAATAACCTTCCTGGCTCTTTCACCAACAGCAGTTGCTCCAATAAAAGATATTATCTCGCCCACCTTGTCTAATTATCTAATTTGACATTAGAATGTTAATAGCAATCTTACAATCCATGCTAACTATTTTACTATTTTATAGACTATTTCCCAACACATGGAGGCTTGTGGCTGATATTATGTCAGCAGGAATAATTCTGTCCCCAGTTAAAGAATTTAGGCTACATCTACACTGGCAAGGTTCTGCACAGGTTCTACATCGCCACTCCTTGGAGTAGAGTACAGACCTACTCTTCAGCAGAACAGGTGTTGAGTGTAGTTGGTACTGGGAGTCTGCAGGACTGGAATGTGATGTGTCAGGTACTTATTAGAAGCAGGATGTTGATAAGAGTCTATTGGGAGGGGCCGGGCATGCACCTGGGAAACAGCTTTGTGACAGTAGCTTCAGGGAAGGGCAGGTGCGGAACTGCTCAGTTTGCAAGTCCTATGAGTGCCTGGAGCATGTCCATTTGGTGCTCCATATTTATGGAGCTGCTCTGGGTCTTCATTCTGGCACACTATGTTTTCCCATTTCCTTGTCTCAATGTCCTGCCACAACTTCAATTCTTGGTTTCAGTATCAGAGTGAAGCATAACATTACACAGAAAGTCCTGCCTACTTTTTCGGGTCCATTTTCTAATCCCGCACAGCCATTCAGCTGGCAATACCACAGATGGAAGCTGGTCTCAAAAGGTCTTACCTGTGGATGCAAAATGCATCATTTTGAAGAAGCACTCTTGATTTGCAACACCAGATCACTAAACTGGTGTTTTAAAACACAACCTCTAGTCACATGACTACCACTGACTGGCTGGCCTAACACAAGCACACAAGCCACAAGACCCCCAAAATGGTGTGCAATTACAGGGGCAGGGGAATTCAGTGTTCCAAGACAGTACGGTGCACCAGGCACATGACTTCTGGGGAGAGCCAGCACTCTAGGTAAAGCATGAAAATCATTACCATCCTCACATTTTCCACAGGCCATGTTCATTATAGAAGATACCTTGCTGCTGGGGGTGAACAGGGAACCAAAGAGGGTCTTCTCCAATGCTACAGTTTCCACCCTTGCCCTTATGTGGTGAGCCTGTGTGCAGCAATAATCCCCCTCACATCCCCCATGATAGCCATTAGCCTGAATAGAGTAGAATCAAAGCAGCTCTGCCAAAGAACCTGCAGCAGGGTACTGCCCAGTATCTCTATGAGACTTTCATGGAGATCTCTGAGGCAGATTCCTGTGAAAAGAGGAAGTCCATCAATATCCTGTTCCGCTGCTCTGACTAGGCACGTGAGGGTATGTGCATCACACAGACAAAAGGCAACTATCTGCAAATCCCTCCATAGAAATAAGCCAGCCTTATGCAACACTCTTTCCAACAGCAACTGGCTTCAGCGATTCCCAAAATCAAAGCCACTTACCAGGAGCCTCATTCTGTATCAACTATGCCACACTCTGACTGCTGTGACTGGCTGGTCACTGCTGGGGTATAGAAGAGCTCCTGGCTGCATTCATCTCTGAACACCAAGTTGTCCTCCGTTGCTTCTGGGTCCCCCTTTCCTTCCCCATCTTCATCCTCCTTCCAGCTCAGTCAACTCTCAGCTGGGCCCAGCACCACCAAAGTATCCACAGTGGAGTCGGGTCATCCCTGAGTATCGTGTCCAGCTCTTTATAAAACTAGAGTGGCAGTTTGCCTCTCATGACTTGAGGTGGGTGTTTCGCAGTTCCTTCATGTTGGCCCTGAGCAGCAGTGTGTCCTGAGTATGGCCCCTTTCCATAATGGTGTGTGGTATTTGTCCATAGGAATCATAAGTCCTATGGCTAGAATACAGAGGAGATTGGATATTCTCCTCTCCCCAAATGCTCCTGAGGTCAAGGACCTCAACATTTCTCCAGACAAGGGCTCACCTGTTGCTTGAAAATGCCACGGTTACCTGGAAAGATGCGCTGAGATCATGCATGTGTTGCCGAGGAAACCAGAATGGGACTTTCAATATGTCCAAAGAATTTAAAGGGTAGGGCTGATTGCTGTTCACCTGAGGACTGAATGGTAGAGTTCAAACCAATGACCAGAGAAGTCAGAACAGGCGGATATCTTGAGACACTAACTGCAATGCTGGAATGAGAAATGTGTAGAGCCGCGGTGTAGCCACAGCACAGAAATTTGTATGCCTTCTCAGGTGTGTTTTTTGTTCTTGTTATTGTTTCCTAAAAACAGCAAATGTGAATCCTAGTTACAAATTTGCCTGCTGTGGTTAAACAAAGGCAACTCAGACATGAAGCGGGAAGGATGGTCCCTATTGATGCTATTGATTTCTTTTCTGAACATTATGCCAAGTTGCCCTTTGATTAAGATAGCAACACATTCTCAAATATAAGTATTCAGAAGGGGAAAAAAACGTACTGATGCATCAACAGTTGTACTGAAGTATTTCCAAACTTTTCTCAAGAAATGGATGATCAAATTACTCCAGTCATTACAGAAAAAAGTAAGGAGAAAATGACATGACATCAAAATCTGAGTAAATAATGGACTTTTAACTTGTTATAGTGTGACAACAAACTTTTGAAAGCTGATCCTGCAGGTGACGGTGATATGGCTCATTTAATATCTTTCACTTTAAAAGTGCAGGTACATCAATTCTTAATGTGCAGCACCAGTTGAAGTGATTGGTATATTTATGGTCTACATTATGGTCACAAGTAGCTGTCAGTGGTCGGGATTTTCAAAGGATCTGAAACTTGGGAACAGTCTCATGTGTCTAGAAATCTTGGCACTTAAAAAATGATTAAATTTCAGGAACAATACCCCTTGAAAGATGCACTGCAGGTGCCTGGATGTTTACTTTAAAGACCACTTTTTTCTCTGGGAGAAGGTGATCTTAGAAATTAAATGTCATCAAGGAATCTGTCTGCTGTCAAAAATCCACATAAGTTGCATAAGAAGCAAACAAGAGGAAAGGGTGGTAAGAAAATTATACTGCACAATGGCTGAACTGTTTGCAGTTCTTTCAAAATATTTTTCCTTCCATCCTCTTACCCTCACAAGGAAACAAACCCTATGAAGAACTCTATCCAGTTATAAACATGAAATAATGTAATTTAGCCTGCAACATTAAAGGCCTGCCAATGGATGGGCAAGGGGAAAAATGGGGCAGTTGCCCCAGGATCTCACTTTTCAAGGAAGTGGGGACTGTATCTCTGGGCCCACTTGAGGTGCTGGTAGTACTGCTCCGTACAACTGTGGGGTGCCTAGGGCTGCTGTCCTGGTAGCAGTAAGGGTTACTCCCTCTTGGACCTGCTCCTTCTGGGTATCTGGAGCTGAGCTCCCTCACACTTTGCCCTGAGGTCCTTGGTGGCTGTCAGCTCAGTTGGCGTCATATGAAATGAAGGAACCAAAGATACTGTTTATGTCTTTGTCCTAGAATTGACTTTTGTTAAGAGTTATGAAGAGGACAAAGATTTGTATTTTATCATTTTGCTTCACAGAGAATTCCAGACTTTTGCTAAACCAAAACAAATGTTGGGTACACCCTCAGTTGGCCTATATATTATAGATACATACATGCACAGGTAGAAATACCATATCATTATTGTATTCCAAGGTGATGTATCCAAATCAATATACTCAAGCCACTACAGGCAAACATAAGTTGCATACAACAATGTATAACATGCAGAACCACAGATATGGTTTATATGGAAGAAACAATACACGGTCAAATCATAGTAAGTACAAGAAGTTGCAGGGTTAGCTATCATTACTGGAAAGATTGATCACCCTCTAGCTAAATATTTCCTCTTTAAATCCTCCCCCTCCAACCCCTTCCCACGACCTATTTCTGCCATAAGGGCTATAAGAAAGCAAACAATTAATAATGGCTAGGTTGAGAGGTAGATGGAAACTCTCACTTTATTTATAACAAAAATACATATCAACTTTGTACTTATAGGATTGTATCCTCCCATCTTTCTTCCCTCCCTTCAGATCCTTCTTAAATTGCTTGCTTTCTCCAACTGTAAGTTGTTTTGAGTCACAGACTCTTTCTGTGGGCTTGCATAGCATCTAGGAAAAAAAAGTGGCCATGACTCTGACCAGAGCATCAAGGTATTTCTGCAATCTAAAGGCTCAAGTAGTAATAGCTTCTGGTGAATTCACTGGAAAATTATATTCACTAAGTTGTGTCAAAGTCTGAAGAGCTGATGAAATTAATTTTTTTTAGATATATTGTTTGAATATATTGTTTCCTGAATGGGTCTGCCTACATTATTTCTATTTCTGTCTCCTGAGTGACTTAAATTTGAGGATTACATTTTTCCATTCAATGCTCATTGTAGTAGTTAGAATTCTGTAGTCTTTCATGTGTAAGGAATGTGCCAGCAGGAACTCAATGCTGCTGAAGGCTGGGAGGAATGTGTCTCCCAGAGATCATTTGCATGAGAATGCAAAGGTGTGCATGTGTGATACCTTGCAAACAAAGACTGATGGGTAGCAAGGAAGAAATAAGCTTTTGCCTATTGTAAACACATTGTTGTAAAATCACAATTTATGCTAACACTAAGTATAAGAATTGTGAAATCTCATCAATGCTCCAAGTCATTGTGGGGGACAGGGCAGTCATCATAACTGCATAAGACATGGATTACACAGGGTTCCCCTGGTTTAAAGTGTTGTAAGGCAGAAGGGAAGGGGAATGGGTTGAGCTAGTGTGTGCGTGCGTGCTTTGGCTCTGCCTAAGCCTTGGCTATGGAGGTATAAGCCTGGTTTGACTAGTCCTCCCCATGTGTTAAAAAGACAGAGCTGGATATTAGTGCTTGTATTCTTTATGAGACTTGACTTTGGTAGATGCTGAGAGTTGAAATTACAGGGTGGCAACTAAGGCCAGTAAGAGCTGAAATCAGAGGGTTTTGCCTCAGGCCAAACCCACAGCAGACAGTGCAACCAGCGGCTGGCTGGTAGGAGGAGCAGCGGATGAATGGACAGCACGGCTGGTTGGTAGGAGGAGCTGCAGGCAGACGGCACGACCGGCGGACAGCTGGTAGAAGGAGTGGAAGGTGGACGGCACAACCAGCGGATGGACGGTAGGAGGAGCGCTGGGTGGATGGCATGACCGGCGGACAGCTGGTAGGAGCGGCAGGCGGACAGCAAAACCAGCGGATGGACAGTAGGAGGAGCGGCAGGCAGATGGCACGACCAGCAGCCAACCAGTAGGAGCAGCGGCAGATGGACAGCGCGACCAGTGGATGGCCGATAGGAGGAGCGGTGAGCAGATGGAGCGACCAGTGGATGGCCAGTGGGGCAGCTGGCAGGGAGCAAACAGAACACCAGACCAGCACAAAGGTGGCATTGCCTCAGGTTCAGTGAGGGAATGCATCAGTGTGAGGTGTCAGGGCCTGTACGGACTGGACCGAGTTGTAAGTGGGGCATTTGAATTGGGGTTACAGAGAAAGTTGGGTGTGTGGATTGGCTGTTTATGTTATTGGACTGGTGAGCCTGAGAGGCCAAGGACACTGCTCAATCCATTTGAGCTGGGACAGTTACTTGAGGTTTGGTTATGAACTCTGGGTGTGGTATTTTCCCAAGCTTATGCCAATTGACTTTTCTGCCTCTCATTATAAGTTTCTTTCCTACACTCAGACTGTGTGCTTGTGAGTGGGGAAGCATTGCCTCTCCAAAGCACCCAGGGGTGTATGAATTTCTCAGGCTACTGGGTGGGGGTTCAAGCCAGTTCTGTGTGAGATGGATAAAAAGGAACCCCTAGATGTTGAACCTAGCACTGGTTGCTGCCGACTCCTTTGGGCAGAAGGGTTACACATGGAATACATAGTGAACTGCTTAGCTGTGAGTTCGAAGACATTTTCAGTTCCAGCACCGTTGCAGCCATCCCTTCTGCTTGCAGAAGACGGAGTCAGAAATATATTGCATATTAGGACTGAATTATCTGGTTTACTGGCTACTATATCTTTAGAATGCAAAAACTAGCATTAATGAAATATCAAGGTTGATAAATCAAGTCCTCAGAAGTAAAGGCAGGAGATCATGACCCCCATGAAGTCAATGGCAAAACTCCCCTTCACTTCAGTGGGGCCACAGTTTTGCCCCAAGTTCCTCCGACTCTGTTAACTTGGTCTGCATTCTACATAGTTTATGATACACATTGGTAGAAAACAATCTTTGGAAGATCAAATTTAACCAAAGGAACAGAAACAAATAATTGACTTGATCGTCAGATGCAGTAAGCCAGTGTAGATCTCAGTGAAGTGTCTCTGATTTATATCAGATGAGGACCCCACACAACTTATGGAAGCAGATGACTCATAAAAAGCCTAAATTTTTGAAAATTATAATTATAAGGTCACATTTTCCATGTGTGTACCTAGAGCTAAACATCCAAATCCCTTTTTAAAGTATTTTACTACCTCTTTTAGGCACCTATGAAATGTTTTAAGAACTGAAAAAGCATTCAGTTGCTTAAATACTTATTTACACACCTAAGAAAAGACAAATGTTAGAGCCACCATAGAGAAATGTTAAATAGTTATAGAATAGTTTAATATTTGAATAGTTTATTATTTGCTGAATGTAATATTGAATCCCGAGAGATTCCATGATCAGGGATTCTTTCTGACAGCAAATATTGCAGCTAAGCATGGTGTTCCTATATTCAGTAGCAGTTGATTGAGAATCTATGCATGAGTGCTTTCTGTTGAATTTTTACTATGGAATATCAAATTCTATTTGAACAATTAATTCATTATTATTATTATTATTATTATTATAGCATCCAGAGGGCCCCAGTTAAGACTGAAGCCTCAGTCTGCTAGATATCTGGGTCTTGCCCCCAGCCAACTTACAATATATATAGAATAAAATATTAGACAAAAAATGGTTTAGGAGTAAAGACACTGAAATGGAACTCAGGAAAGCTGGTTGAATGGGAATGTCTGCTACAGACAGTCAGAGTGACCATAAAAAGTCACTTAATCTTTTTGAAACTCAGTTCCTCTTTTCTAAAAACATAAAATAAATTACTTTCTTTCTACAACATTCTATCTGTCCTGTCAACTTAAACCATAAGAACTTTGAGACAGAGCCTGATCTTTTAATATATGTTTATAAAGCACCTAGCACAGTGAGGCCATGATTTTGGTTGCATGTGGGTACTATTGTAATGCAAGTAGAGATAACTTTATGACAAGAGAGACAGGTGAATACAAAAGGGCTTATTAGGAACTGGGGAAATGTTGAGGAAAAGGAGAGTCTATACAGGAACAATGGACATTACCTGAGCCGAAGGAGGACCAGATTTCTGGAATGTAAAATTACAAAGGTCATAGAGGAGTTTTTAAACTAAGGACTGGAAGAAAGCCAACAGGTGTAGAGGAGTGCATGATTCAGACAGACACATCCCTTTGGGGAGGTTTTATTCCAGAGAAACTTTATATCTGTGACAAGAAGAGGCTAGAATTTGAACTGAAGAGAAACATTCAAACGTAAAAGACACCATTCAATTGCATCATATTAAGGCAGAGTCTTTGAACACCATTCCCTCTTCTCTATCTCCCACTGCCCCATGGTGCTACATCCATGCCCATGTTCCCCATACCAACCAGCCCCCAGTCCTTCACTAAGCTCATTTCCACATTGCCTGTGCCCAGCCAGTCCCATTTCTACTTCAGTACCCTGGTTGCTCATCAGATGTCTCCTCTCCCCTAAACTGCCATCCCTAATCAATACTTGTTCCCAGGCCCAGTTTCCTTGCCCAGCTAATGCCACTCTTCTCTGCAATCGGACAAGATGATCTTACGTTCTCTTTTTGCCTCAAATATATATGAATCCTCTGGCCACATAGGACCCAGTCCCAGTCAGTCTGCACAGGCAATCCCAGTTGCCAGCATCAGCTTCCAGACCCAGCCTCTCCAAAGCCAGCTACCAAACCCCGTTTTTCTCACAATCTTTACCCTCTGCCAGCCTCCCTTTCCTGTCCTGCCCCAGACTAATCCCACATGCTTCCAAAAGTGGCTCTTGTTTCTGCTATATTTGAATAGGACTCCCTGGGGCCCAGCAGGAGGAATATTGTCAGCACAAGAAGCAGAATGTCCCTCTCTCAGTTCCATTGCCCATCATGGACCTACCAAGTCCCACACAGCCCTGGATGGGAGCATGATCAGTAAGGACACAATCTTTGGACTTTTTTAGCTTTGATGTGCTAGAAAGACTCTGCCAAGCATGTGTGAACTGCAATTTTTTAAAAGACTGTAACTTGCACTAATTTGATCCAGTTTTCACAGAGACACCAAAAGCACATTCCAGACACTAGTTTATGTTTTGCTAAAAGGGCAGAGCTTTTTGTAGGTTTGGCCAAAAGGCTAAACTAAAACGGACATGCCAGCAAGCAGTGGCAGGCACAGTGGCTGCTGCTAGGACTGAAAGAGTGAAATGCAGTCACCAGACTAAAGACTTCTTAGCTTTGATAGTTCATCGTTACTATACAAAAGCTGTTTTGTTCCTGAAATATCTGCTCTCCAAAAATCATTCATACAAATATTTGTTACTTCCTAAGCCTGCCTCCATTAGCAGCTAATTTTTTTTATGCTGGTCACATTTCTATAGCTTCATCTAATAGCAATCTGTAGTTTCACCATTATTTAACAGGTTACTTAATTATTTAAGGTTTTTGCATGAGGATTCATATACCTTACAAATTTTGCTCTATTTAGACTAACTTGGATGTTCTCATTCTTTGTAGAAGTTTAATCCTCTGAGTCCTATTGAGCTTTTGGTCTCAAGGTATTTTATAAAAATACATCACCCTACTTCTCCATTCACTACAATAGAGTCTCAGAAAACACTGGACCAAATTCAAATTCTTGGTTGTAATTTTCAAGGCTTTTCACAGATTTGGTTCTAAGTATCAGAGATCTCCCTCAGCAACCACATTCTTCAGGAATCATGAAGCAGCAAGTCTTAAGAGGGTAACTTGAGAGAGAAGAAGAGGGTCTTCTTGCAGAGGTTTTGGCTCTGTACCTATATCTCTATTACCATGGGAGATCAGAATGTCCGTTAAAATTCCAAACCTCACAAAAGAACATAAAACTGAGTTCTGGAGCTTGGCTTTCTCACAGAAACAAGTGTGTATAGAAAGGTGGGAAAGAGGGGAGATGAGACCATTTCAAGAGGCAAAAGTGAGGAAAATTAGACCGCTGTGGCAAAAATATAAAGACAGATGGGACCACTAGAACATCTAAGGCGACATCCTACATATCACACACAACTAAACACTTCCCAGCCACACCCCATACTACACAACTGGAATGATAAAGTATTAGAACACTCAAAAGACTAAAATACTGTGTGCCTCAAGCACGAAACCAAGAGAACTAAGGTGAACCAATGCACGAGAATCCTGCCATGACATGGAATTGATGAAATAAGATATACCCAAACGTTCCTTGTAAGTAACCCACGCCTTACAGTGCAGAAGAAGGCACCCCTTCTTTTCTTTTTCCCCCTCCCCATCATACCCACCACTAGCAAATATCCACTGCTGATCTGGTTCTGGAGGAAATTCCTTCCCAATGTTGTGGCAATAAGTTCCACGAGTCTAATTACAATGCGGTGTGTAGAATAATAATTTTGTATCTGTTTTAAATGTGTTGCCTTTCAGTTTCATCAAATGCCCCCTTGTTCTTGCATTATATTAGAAAGTAAATAGGAGCACTCAGACTGAGTACTCTGTATCATTTCTTCACCATCACTGCACCAGCAGCAATTCATGAAGAGAATGTAATTGAGGAACACTGAGGTATTGTCGGCAGAATGCCTGCTTGTGTACTCAGCAAGTTAATGCAGGGTTAGCAACTGCTGCAGCTTGTAAAAAGGTTTAATGAGCAGCACTAGCCTTGAGTGCTGACTAAAGTGGAAGTGGGCTGTATCTTGCACTATTGCTAGTGCAGTGATACCTTACCCTCCTCACTGAGAGAATATAGGGCACTGGCTGTCTTCTGCACATGATAATAAGATGAGCAAAAATCTCTCTCGAGACTTCTCCCTCATACTCACATACTAATACAAGAGAAGCCAGAATACAGATTTATGGGGAGGGGGAAGGTTATACATAACAAACTAGTTACTGTGAACAGGGAGTATGATGATGCCAACATATTCTCATTGGCTTGGCTCTTCCTTAACTTGTCTTTATTCATGGCCATGGAGCCAGGCCAGAGTAAGCCACTCAGCTCGAGCCAGGCTCAAGCCTCCTTTGGCTTGTCCACCTATACTCTGGGAGCGAGGGTACAAACTGTACAATACATCATCTGTTATGTAATTATAACAAGCTAGCAGTTCCGGTTTTCTTTTCAGTGACAGAAATATATTATCAGCTCTCCTTTCATCCAGTAGAGCTTTTACTGAGGAATACTGTTACTGTAAGTAGCTTTCCTACATTCAGCAAATTTGTTCTTTCGAGTATAGTACTTTGGTTTCTTTGTATACCCAATTCTTTGGGCCAGCTTTGGTCCTTGTGCTACTCTGTTGAAGATAGAGGCATTGCACCTGCTTGCACCAGAGTTGAATTTGGCCCTTAGCTTCTATATCTCACTTTCTTTTATTCCATGTAAACAAATGTCCAATAGTAATAGTAATAACTTATATATACAGCAAGCCTGTCATCCCAAAAATTTTTATAAAGTAGGTAATGAAGAAGGCCTTGATTAAAACAGTCAGGGACACTGGAAAAGTTTGAATCTAAACAATGCAGCTGAGGTCCATTTGTCTTACCACAATAATGCAGTCACCTCTGAGGGAGGAACATGGCTGCTTTATTAACAGTGCAGAGCAAAACCAGAATATTAGGACAGGAAGGGAATAATTTCCTGTCCAGTTGAAGCAACAGCAGGAAATGCCCACAAATCTAGTTTGTGATATTAGAAAGATTTCTATCCCTAGATATTCTCAAAGAAAACCTAATTAAAATATTAGCTGTCATTGAAGAGTAAATGAATGAGAGCAGTTGGAATGAATTCCTCCACTCTCACTTCAGAAAGATTTTGACATTCATCACATGCAATTATCTGTAAATCCCCAAAGTACTAATGAGTAGATAATCTGTTCAGTGCAACTAGATTGTCTTATCATATATAAATGATTTAACAAGCAGAGTGCCCCAGAGAGGTACCATTTATAAGATGATAATTTCCTCTTACCTGAACACTGGGGAAAACTTTAATGAAACGGCAATCACATCTTTACCAAACGATACAACACAGAGTGCTAAGTCCAGACACCCATGACCTGATCTTATTACTTGAACTAACTAAAGATATAAACTAAGGCTTGCTGGAAAACAAGAATTCCATTTAGTGAAAAAACGCAGTATTTTGACATTGGGATTTGGAACACAAAATCCACAGACTTTTTGATATTTTTCAGAAAAGAGTGAGAGAGACTCAGCCCTCTGCATAGGTCACCAGCCAGTGAGGCAGAAAACCCAGGTTTAAACTCTTGCTCTAAGCAAGCACTTGAACTGGTACCTCCTCCTTCCTCTGTAAGTACTCTAGACAGGATATAAAATAAGTCTGTACAATGTGGAACAATTTCAGTGAAAACATTGAGAAAGACTGACTCTACAGGCCAGTGGTTAGGGCAGCAGTCAAAAAAGCCAACAAAGCATTATCACCAATTTAAAAAGGGATAGAACACCACTGAATGTATTACAGTGGCCTCCTTGGTCCACCCTCACCTAGAATATACTGCATCCAGTGATGGTGCTGGGATCAGCTTTGGTACAACCCTATCCCCTTCCTCCTAAGGCATCTCATCCCTCTAAGATGAGCTGCCCACCCATGGCAGAAACTCCAGGGCCCACATTCTAGCCCATGGCTTCCTTAACATTCCAACTGCCACAGAACCTCCGAGGCTGGCATTCCAGCTGGCAGCTTCCTTAGCACCCACAACTGCCACAGAACTTCTGGGGCCCAGTCTTCTAGCCAACAGTTCTCTTAACACTTCCATCTGTCATGGAACCACCAGGACCCAGCATTCCAGCAGGCAGTTCCCCTAGCATCTGCAATTGTCATGGCAACTTCAGGCCTCACCATCCAACTGACAGCTCCCCCAATACCAGCCACTCTCCTAGCAACACAGCATCTTCACTACTCCCTCCTATATTTGGACCAATTTCTTACTTGTCAGTCACTAATCACTTTCTTTCTGCTGCTCTATGCCCCTCAAAATTCACATCTTCCATGAATCCTTCCTGCTGTGAATTCACCATGAATCGCCCATTCTCATTAGCCTGAATTGCTGTCTTGGGTCCTGCTTTATCCAAATTCCATCTCAAACAGTTTGGGGCCTTATGCTTTACAAAAGGTACAAGTATTCTCTCGTGGAGCATTACAGCATGAAAGTTATTTGCCTCTTCTGCTGAAACAGCAAGTCTGGAGGAATTCCTTTCATAGAAAGAATGGGCCTTTAAGTATCTTACCTTGATCCCTTGTAGGATATGTAAACAGTCTTGGGTTTTGGTTTTTTTTTCCCTTTAATAATGGGTTTTCATACAATCCTGCATTGAAGTGTACCAATGAGAATCAAGATCCAGCAACAGTGTCCCAGATTCATAGTTCATCTGTCATTAACTTCTTTAAATCATCATATTAGCTGCCCAAAGAATCCCACAGTGTGTCTGAGCATCAAAAGCAGGCAGCAGCTATTATAGTCAAGGCAATCCCATCTGCATGGAGGACACAGGTGAAAAACAGGAGAGATAAAGTTAATCCGCCACATTAAGATCTTTTATTAAAAAACAAAGAAGGTGAAAAACATGGTATTGAACAGAACTAGCGTGAAGGAAGGAAGGATTAAAATGGTAAACAGTTTAATTGTCCAAGGCAAATGTCATGTGACAGTGTTTAGCCAGGTCCTAGCCAAAAGCCAGAGAGCTATGAGGGCAACAGCATTAAACCATTTTTAGACCCATTGCTATATTTCAGCCAATCAAAGATATGACAATTATTATTTACATCGTACTAGCACCCAGGGACCCCATTTGGCCACAAGCCCATTATGCTAGGGTCTGCAATAAAACGCAAAAAGTCTCTTTCCAAAGAAACTTACAATCTAAGTAAAACTATGCATGCAGGCCCAAGTCTGTGCCCAATCAAAAAACATTCCATTGGCCTCAGTAATTCAGCTCGGATGCATACTGTATATTACTTTAAAAAAAATCCTATTTACTAGCACATTTAGTTAATTTTTTTAATGTTTATTATGGGTATTTAACACTACTTCACAATTCAGAATATCTACCATCAGGCTCCCTAATTACATCCAGAAAGTTGGCACACAGAAATCTTGCATGTGGATGACTGCACACATTAGTTTTTGTGTGTGCAATTATCACAACACAAATGTTGTTAACACAGAAAGTTCAGCTGAAAAACATGATCCTCTTATTTCCAGTGAGAGAATGCAATAAGTTACCTAGTTCAGATAGCAAATAAAAGACATGTGAGTATTATGGCTTAGCAATTTATCCAGTCCAGTGATATTCAGTTTGCATTGGATCTGGAGCCAAATTAGTTTTCAAACACTAAAAGCCACAATACCATGAATGATAGAAAATATTTCATTTTTATGCGCATCATTTTTATGACAAGTTTAGTTATGAATTTACATTAAGTAATTGCCTGGTTAATAACAGAATAACATTCTAGGTTTTTAATTAAATTGCACAGTGTTTTAATATCATGTGCTGCAAAGAGCCAACAGAGACACACTAAAGAGATACTTGCAGCTCAAAAGCCACTGATCTAAGTCCTAAGTTCCTCGTAAGTGTGATATTGCCCAAGAAAATAATATTAAATTTCTCCCTCTTTTGTCTCCATGCCTACAGAAGAAATATTTTGATTAGTTTACAGGGGGTGTGGGGTGCTTTTGTTTGATTGGTTGGTTTTGCTGATTTTTTTCTTGGCGTGGGAGGGCAATGTAAAGTAGTAATGTAAGACAGCTAAGTTGAACAAATCAGTTTTACATTTAATGCTCAACATGGAGAGGCCAGTTCATAGTTCAATCTTTGACTGTTAATTGAATTATAATCAAAATAAAAACTAACTTTTACCAACTATTTTAATAAAAACCTTTTTTTTAGCTAAAATACAGATTTCCTGATATAGTAAACCTTACATAGTGTAGAAAATTACTTTAATTTACAATGAAATGTAAAACGTTTAATCCTGACCTATTTATGTGCATGCCAAGATTCTATCTCCACTACACTCAGGCTCTTTACCATGCTACCAACATGAAGAAGAGCAATTCCTTGTTGTTATTCTTGGGGTTTTTGTTTTTTTTTTTAAATAAAAGGGCAAATAATAGGCACTGCCAGTAGCCATTGTTGACCTGAATCTAAAGGGTCTGAAATTAATTTATCCTCTTTGGATGGTGTATAAATTTCTCATTACAAGTGTCAGTGATGGACAAGAAACTATTCCAAAAAAATGTATTGGGTATGATGCCAAACTCTGTAATCAAGGTCTCTTGCAGAGACTCTGGAGTATACAAAGGGTTTCACACAGTCAGGAGTGTTAGCTATGCATGCTTTCCCGTTGCCCAGGCTCAGTCAAATACTGTGTGAGAACAACACGTATACACACTTTGTTTTATATGCCTCACAGATGCTTTTTTGTTTTATATTTCAAGCTTTGTCAAACCCAATGTCTGTCCCTCCTTTACGCCTCCGCCAACCCAAAAAAAAAAAAATTCTGAGCAGCTTCCTAGAAAGACCCAGTATTGATTACATAAACAGACTTTCTTGGAAAGTAAGGGGGGAAAAATTGGGGTTTCTTCTACTCGAAACCGAAAATGGCAACCATTGAACAGATCTGGTCAATGACAGTAAGAGAATGAGCCCTGCAGAAAGTATAATATATTGTGCTACACTTATGCTAACTTGCCAAGTCAAGTTCTTTTTCTCAAGCGCATGTACATTTTGTTCTTGCTATCCTCAGTTAACTCTGCTCTCTGAATAGGAGAGATGGGAACCGCTCAAAGGCACAATGGCATGTTCTACTTGGGTTTCCTTTCCATGCTAGCTATTGTAGGTACCTCTCTTTTTAACTACAGTCAAGTTCTCTCGACTGAGAATGCACTTCTTTAAGGGACATGAGGCTAGATTTTCCTTATCTTCCAAAAATTCTGTATAATCTCTTGCCCTTTTATCACAATTTACTTATCATTGACAAAGTAAATATGTAGATATGTAAAAAAAAACCTAGCAGATATGTAAAAAAAACCTACAAAAATGAAGCAGCATGAAATCAGCTCCATTTCCTTAAACATGAATTAGAATGTTTATTTATTTAAACTAGCAGCAAAGTAGCAACAGAAAGATAATATTGTACAAGAAACATATGCCAGATGGATGATCAAACTGAGTTTCTCTGTGAACATATTGGATCAGACAAAGGTTTATCTCATCCAGGAGTCTTTCCCCAAGAACCATTAATACCACATGCTGTAAAGAAATGAAAAAAAGAAAAAAGAACACCTGTGAGGAAGTTCTTCTGAGCCCCTATGAACAGACAGAGTGGCTGATGTCCTGAAGCACATGGGTTGATTATCTTTTTTTATGGCTGGAGTGCAAGAAAAACTATAGTTAAGTTTGCCAACACATTTCCATGTTAATCCCTGTTGCCAACTTTGTCTACATATTTATTCTGGCAATACCATCACTGGACCTAACCATATTAATTACAAGATCAGGGGCTCATTCTCAAGTACCTCAACCAATATTATATATGCCATTAATGTGCCAGCAATGCCCCTCTACAATGTACATCGGACAAACCAGGCAAACACTTCACCAAAGAATGAATGGACACAGAGCAGACATGAGGAATCTCAATACACATAAGCCTGTCAGTGAGTGTTTCAACGGAGTGTGCCATTCTGTTAAAGACCTGAGAATATGCATCATATAATAAAGAGACTGTAAAAGCAGATTACATAGGGAGATTTGTGAACTGGGGTTCATACTCAGATTTGACACATTGACACTCAATATGAACAAAGACAGCAATTAACTTACACATTACAAAGACTGCTTCTCTTCTTTTGATGTTCGTAATTATCTCAAGCAAGACGCTTAATAACCCCCACCCCTCAACTCCCTCCTTCAGTTCTATGTATTTGATTTGTCAGTTTTAGTTGCAAGTTTTTTGGACCTCTGTGCTACATAACTGGGTCTGGACTGGAAATTCTATGGATCTGAAAAGGTAGGTCTGTCCAACGAAAGCTCATCACCTAATAAATCATTTTGTTAGTCTTTAAAGCGCTACATGACTGCTCTTTTGTTTTGTTAGAATACAGACTAACATGGTTACCTCTCTGTTAGCGCTTCTTTTTACAGTCTTTCAGCTACTGGAACTAAATTTTCCAAAATGAATTTTCTAGGAATGGTGTTTGACAAAAGGTGGATTTTTACCTTAAAGTCTGAACAAAAATGATTCAGACGTTTTTGAGAATCAGGAGGAGGGGAGGGGCACATACACAAAAAGAAATCAGAGCACTGTAGAACAGTTGTTGTCCTGGGAAAACCTGGTGTTGATTCACCTGGATTACAAGCCCTGAAAAAGCACAGAATGCTTATATCATAGAATTTACAAATAATGTTTAAATAATTTTAATAATTACCCACTAGTGCAAGGACAAATGTGGGATAACTTGAGAAGACGGTAACAGCCTAGTGAAAAATAGAGTGAATTCCATAGGAGCCCTACCTCATTTACTGCATGGTAACATTTAGATGCACTAAAATGATTAACAGTAAATTATAATAAGACCCTGGCATATTTTTGGGCACACAATATAAAATAAATAGCAGGAATAATCACATCTGCAGTAGAGTGCAAATCAATGAGACAGAGATCCTTGTGAACCTCATTCATTGCAATCTTATAAGTACAGCTGGTCACAATTCTTTTGAAAAATTTTACAGTTTTTCTAAAACGAAAGTTTTCTTTAAGTATTTCTGATTGTTCAATATTGAAAACTTTCAATTTTTGTTTGCCATTTATCACTGTTGCACTAGGGTTTGTTTTGTTCACATTCCCAGTTTTGATTGGCCAGTGCAATCGTAGTTTCTAAAATATAAAAAAAAGCTTGAAAGCTAAAATGTGAGCCAACAGTATAACACTGTTGCCAAAAAAAAAAAAAAAAAAGCAAACATTCGGGAATGTATCAGCAATAGTGTTGCAAGCAAGATGTGAGAAGTAATTCTGCCCCGTGTCTTCTTCTGAAAGACTTAGACAAATTGGATGAAGTCCAGAGAAGACAACAAAAAAGATTAAAATATCTGGTAAACATGACCTCTGAGGCAAGGGTAGTTTAGGTTGGACATTTAGGAACAAAAATTTTCTTGTTAGGGTGAGCAAGCACTGGAATAAATTGCCTAGGGAGGTCACTGAATCTCCATCAATGGAAATATTCAAGAAACAGTTAGACAGATAGCTCTCAGAGACAGTCTAGATAATACTTAACTCTGCCATGACTGTATATTGGATGAGGTGACCTCTCAAAGTCCTTTCCTGTCCTTTGATTCCATTATTTGTAATAATTAGAATTTTTCAAAGCAAATATTTTAACTAAAAATTCATTGGAATTTTTAAAGTTGAGAATTACTCATCTTACAAAAATATCAAAAATGTTATCAAGTATTTTCTTTAAATATTATGTTTCAAATCATCTCTCTAAAGTATGTTCTGGTTGTGTTGGTCTGGTGTTTTCTGATGTTCTATTTCTTTTTAAAAATCTAGAAAATAGTATACAAAAATGTTGAAGTTATACTGATCTTTCACAGATAGAAATTTAAAAATTAGGAATTGAAAATGCTAAAGCTGCAAGTGCAATGCTTATCTTTGTAGATATAGCCTTTTAATAACATCCTCAGATAATAAGGAAAGTACAAGGAAATCTGTATATAAATAACACATTACATACTAAGTAAAACATGGTGTAACAATAATGAAAACAGATTGGCACAGTTAGCCATCTACACTTGCAATTAAATTAACTTCCTAGTTAAGCTCATTCCTGGCATGGCAGTATGGTGAAATAGTCAAGACATATCCTTTAATCATGCTTTTAGTTTTCTAATATCAAACAAGAAACTGAAAGAATTAAAAGATTGTACCTGTAATTAAATGAATTTCTATGATGCTGGAAACAAACTCTTGGTGGACCAAAAGAAAAATGATAGGTCCATTAATGGATATTCACCAAGATGGTCAGGCCACAAGCCCATGCTCTTGGTCTTCCTAGTCTTTGATTTGTGGAGGCTGGGAATGAATGACTCAGTGATCACCTGTCCTCTTCATTCTCCCTGAAACACCTGGTACTGGCCATGGCCAGAATACAGGATATTGGCTTAGACTGACATTGGTCTGACCCACTATGGCTGTTCTTATGTTCTTCAAGGATTTCTGTCCATCACAAGTGAGTATTCTGGACATTCCACAAGAAGCTAACTGGGAAGATGGACATCTGATTTGAAAGCCACCAAGATCAGAAATGATAAAGGTCACTTATTCAGGACACTTGAGGACGGAAAAGTAAAAATTTAGAGTCAACAATTTCTTTGTCCTGATTTCAGATGAAGACTCACCAATCTAACTATTACAACAGTGACACTAAAAGCTGACCTCTCCTTTGAGAAGGAGATGGAGCATTCATGCAAAACCCTGTTGATCAATTGCCGCCTGACATCTCCAAAACAAGTGATATCCTGCCAATATTATATATGCCAAGTGCAGAGCGATGATGGAGGGATTAACCCAAGAGGGTCTCAAAAAAAGTGCTATTTTTGCACTACATGGTAATAGTTTTCAATGGGAAAATGTTACACCACATTCAAATCACAGCTCACATTGTGTTGCTACTCGCACAAGTTGCTCGTGCTGGCTATGTGTTCACACATCACAAGAGTCTGAGTCCTTAAACATGTGCTATGGAGTTAATAGTTGAGCAAGGAGGTTTGTTGTTAAGTGAAAATATTCAAACAAACATACTCAGTTAAAAAGCTCAAGATTACAGTAATACATAATACAGTATGATTTATTTTTGCTTAAAAATAAAAGTGTGGAAAAAATGGAGCTCACCCTGTGGCACTGTTGCAGATTATTTAGATATTCCTGTTTGTCTGTCTGTATAAGCTTTTAGGCTGTTTAAGAAAATGCATATTGTCACCTATGTCAGTCCTCTATCTAACTTTTAGAATATAAGTGGAGGTGTTCCAAATTTTTCTACTAAATATTCCACCAAAATCTTTTTGATTTTCTATTTTTAAAATGAAATAAAAGTGTTTATTTTGTTTTTTCCTCTTTCCTGCCTCTTTTAGGCTGTATCTAAACTAGCTCCCTAATTCGAAGGGAACATGGTAAGTAGGGTGTCAGGCGATTATTAATGAAGTGCTATGGTGCACATGCAGCACTTCATCAAGCTAATTCTCCCGTGTGGCAACTTTGAAGTGTTCTGAGGAGTAAAGGTACTTCAAAGTTGCCCAAGCACTTTCAAGTACCGGTGGCTTAGTCATGTCTACACGCAAGGCGGCACTTCCAAGTTTAACACTTTGAAGGTGCCGCGAGGGCAAATTAGCTTAATGAAGTGTTACATATGCAGCACTCCATTAATAATCTCCCAACACCCTACTTACCATGCTCCCTTCGAAGTAGGGAGCTAGTGTAGACACAGCCTTAGTGGCCAAGTGAAAATAAGAGGGGGAGAAGGAAGAAAAACAAAACAGAAGGGAAGAAAATGCTCAAAATTCAGAAAACCCCATATTTTCCTAAACAAAAAAAAACAGAAATTCACAAAAAATTGACTGTACAGTCTCTTTCCCCAAAAAAATTAGAAAATAAAAATTCTAAATTTTGCTTTCTTTACCTTTTTCAAAATTCATATTCTTCACCATTTTTCAACCAGATCTAATTATACAATGTTTGGGAAAGACAGGAAGGCTTGTCCAGTGATAAAAGTGATATCCTAACACTTTGTAGACATCCTGATCTGTCTATGCTTCTCAAGTATTTATATGGCCCTAGTTACTGTGGTATCAGAGCACCTCACCATTTAAACACATTTATTCTCACCAAAGTAGGAAAGAATTTATATCCCCAGTATATACTTGGGGACCTCACTGATACAGTGTAACTAAATGAGCAAAGTCCCACGGGTCATCTCTAATGGAGTAGAGAATTGAACTGGGGTTTCCTAAGTGGTGTAAACACAGGATCCAATTTCAGTTCCTTGCTTCATTACAGACTTGGGAAGTCATTTAGTACCTCTATGCCTCAGTGCACCATCTGTACAATGGGGGTATTACAGGGGACTGTCATTAAATCTGTCTGGAAATTTTCCAACAATCCCCAATGCCAATTCATTGAACTGGAACAGTCTTGTGTAAATCAGGCCACAGGCTCCTTGCCTAGCCAGTTCCATTGCCCCTCTCCACCTCCCCACCCCCATCCGTCCAATCTATCTTCTTCCATTCCCAGTCTACCTCCTCAGGCTCCTCACTCAATGTCAGTCTTCCCCTACCACATGTCCCCTGGATACTTGTCCCAGCCTCCTTGTCCATCCAATCCCAGGCTCACCACTCCAACTCGCCCTTCCAGTTCTAATCTCACCAGATTCCTTGTCCTGATTGACTTCTTTCTCTACCAACTGGTCTGGCTTTTATCCCCTCTCCATTTGAATGAGATGGACTTCTCCTCCACTCTCCCAGATGCCATCAGGGGAGTTCATAGAAAACCCAGGATAGACAGCTCCCTGCTCTCAGTCCTGGTTCCTGGCTCTACATTAGGCCAGAAAAGATGGGTCATAATTATTACAGGGAAAGTCTGGCCTTGTCCCTGCAGCCTTGGCCTGAAGGATGCAAGCATGAATCACATACAGTGCAATCATCTGTAGTAGCTGAGGGAAAATGGTGCAAGCTAAGTCACTCTGGGGGGATGGCACATGTGCATTCTGGTCACACGAAGGAGATGCTCTATCACGCTCCATAAGAATGAAATCTTTGGAGAGTTTAGCTGGTAAATTCTATTACGTCTCTACTGAGCATGTGTGAACTGCTATTTTTCAGGGTCTTATAGTTGTCTCAAATTTGGGTGTGTTTTCCAGGGGAAGGCAAAAGGTACATCCCTGCTAACAAGACTACCCTTCTGTCTGCCTCTTTTCCAATGCCAGAACATTTCAAAGAAAGGGGCTCAGGAATTTACCAGGAGCAGAACATCTGATTTTTGACTTAGAGCAAACTGTTACAAATCAAGGCACAAACTCCAACTAGTTGTGAGGTCTGCCTGCAGGTTTCCCCAAGCACCTTCACCAAATGTAAACTCCTCAAGCATTATAACATCCTTAATGAAGGCTAAGTCTACCTCCCCTTCCTCCTCTGCGCACAGCAATTTACAGCCCTCTAAAGTGCCAGCATAAACCAGGTGATAGCACTGCCAGTAGAGCGCCTCATGCAGTTAACTACTCCCCTTATGGAGGCTGCTAACCTAGAGTGCTGAGAAAGCTCCCTCCTAGCAGTCTTGCTGTGACCACACTGCCACATTAAACCACAACCACAGCACCACCTTACACTTTCAAATGTAAACAAATCCAGAATCACAGGCAGTCCTCTTGGGTACTTGAAACTATCTTGTCACTTGCCTTTGTGACAGATGGTACCTTACATCAAGAAATCACAACAATATTCAAGGTACTCTAACTTCCGAAGTACCAGTCAATTACCTTACCCCCGGTCAATTGCAATTTAGATCTCATACCAAATAGAATGCTCAGAGTCAATTCTATAATAACCTATTTAAAGATTTATTGACTAAGAAAAGAAATGTTATTTAAAATGTTAAAGCAGGTAAACATACAAACACACGAGTTGCAGTCTTAGGTTCCAAAAGGTGATTAAAGCTGCTGCATGCAAGCACTATATTTCCCTTTACGACTACCCCAGGCTAAGCCTCTGGGGAACCGTTGATGATGTTTAGACATCTTGCCCTTTCCAAGTGCACATGGCACAGAACTTTATTCCTTTTCCCCTATAAATCAAGCTGATGGCATGAGTTCACATGCAGATCTCCTCCCTACGCTCTATCTACACTATGCTGTAATAGTCCATCATGTCTGACGATGACATAAAAGTGTTGAGAATGTGCAAAGAACCTGTGCGGGAGAATGTTTAAAGTGGAAAAGCCATTGCACAGGGGCAGTTCCACTCTCTCAGCCTCAGAAGCCTGGTTCCAGTGGTATGAAAAGTTGTCATGGCTGGGACTTTTTAGGCTGCAGTGGATGGCCATGCCGTCTTTGGTGCCTTGTAGTGCCCTTCGCTCTCCACAGCGCGTTACAGAACCGCCTTCCTGGTTGTTGGATCTTGCAGTTGATCTCATCCGCCCAGTCTGCCAGGGCCGACTTTGCATGCCAGGATAGGCAATTCCCTATCTCACCGCAGGTTTCAGACCTGCCGGCTACCCTCACCTCGTTTAGCCTGCCTTTCGAAGCAATTTATCAGGGTGTGGCTGCTGCATGCTACAGCTTCTTGGAGCCACATGTGAGAGCTGAGTGCCAGGTGCGAACCAAAGGTGCACAAACTGCTCCGAAGAGACACGAAGTCCCCACACCAGAGGTGCTACCCCTCCCTGGACACCCCATACACCCTTGTCTACACTATAGCAATCTGTCAATAGAAGTTACTGTTGGAAGATATCTTCCAACAAAACTTCTATCAACAGATTGCAGCCACACATGAAAGTAGATAACTCCGTCAATCCACTCTGTCACAGAGCAGCCTGACTGCCTGGCTGCTCTCTCAACAGAACCACCAACCGGAAGCACAGCAGACAGGGCTGCCCAGTGAGCCAGAAGCCCTGTCTATTGACAGAGGGCCCCCCAGAGCATCCACCCAGCTTTTTTCTCAACAGGCTGTCAAGAAAGGCATTCTGCCTCCTGGGGGAGAGGCAAAAGGCTGTCAAAAAGAGCCCCAAGTTCTGTCGACAGTATGTTGACAGAATGCATTTTTAGTGTGGACACTCCATGGTTTTGTCGCCCAACTCCCTAGAGTAAGATGTAGCTTAGGAGCAGGAGAGTGGGAGGAATGCAATTGACAAAATTTTTGTTCTGTGATTTTTCACAGTGGCTTGTTTGGTTTCAGTGTGCCTTCTTAGTGGGCAGGACCTAACTCCTTTCTGCATGAGGCCAACAGTTTATGTTCATTAATGCTTCTTTCTTGTTTGGTGAGTTACATAGTTACAAAGGTTTACAGTGTAAGCACACAATATAACTTTATGACATGGGGTACAGATGTGATAAATGATAATGTACGCAGCATCCTACAGTATCTCATAAAGTCTAAACACCAAGCACATACAAACTCAACATCTGTTTTTACAAAGCTCACACAGCTGAGCAAGACTGGTTTGCAGCTATGTATTGCTCAGGTTTTAGTGGAGGCCTACAGGCCCTGTCATGAAGTGGTACCTAGTCTGGGAGCATCACAATCCCTATTTTACACATAGGAAAAGTTAAGCATCAAATTTTTAAAACTGACCTCTAATTTGGCTACCCAACTAGTGATGCCTTCAGCCTGTGGAGCAACGCAATTATAAATTTGTCATAGCTGGTGAAGTGAGAACTCCTCTGACACACGGAATCTCCAAGGGGCACTCAACCGGTATAGTAACTCAGTGCTTTCTGTTACGATAGCCCTCACAATATGAGCATGACCAGCAAAAGGAGTGTGGCTGTAACACTGTGTCACACTAGCAATCCCTGGCTATTAGAATAGATTCTTAGGGCTTTTTACAGCTGGAACCAATTTAGAGCCTGGAGCTGCTCTGAATTGTGCAGGAGCCTAACCCGGCATCAGGAATGCATAAAAATAACCTAACACTTTTCTTTAATGGATCCTGAACTTAGAACTTACCTGTTAGAGAGACTGAGCATCCACCACTCCCATTTACTTCAGTTGAATCTGCAAGTGTTGAGTGCCCTTGCTATTTAAGCCCCGACATTCAAAAGTTGAGTACCCAAAACCATAGGCCACTTTTTAAAGTGGGTCAGCTGCTCAAAGTCGCAGAGCCAGGAGAAGAATTCAGGAATAGAACTATGCCACTAATGCATTCTTTTGGGTCGCTAGTCAGCCATTCTCAAAGATCCAAAACCTTTTTTTGAAGTAAGAACGTTAACTCATTTTGGATCAAAGCATTTCATTTCAATGTAAATCAGAAATGTTCTGTTTCAGTTTTGACCAGTCACACATTTTTAATTCTTTCAAGTAAAATTTGAAGGAAGTTTTGAAGGACAGTGACTTGAAACTGCAAATGTTAAATATTTATTTTGAAAAAGTTTAAACTTTTTTTTTTATTTTATTTTTGGCCAAAACATGACAGTGACACTGGCATGGATTTCCCGACAAGGTTTCAGTATCACAACAATCATATTTTTTGCCCAAAAAAATACTTGGGACAAAAAAAAATTTCTCAGCTCTACTTAGGAATTTCATGACTCAGTCTTCTGTTCATGTCTTGTTGCTAATATTTATGAATTGTTTTATTGAGATAGTGCTGGACCCCAGACAGGGTTTAGGATCCCGTCATGGTCTGTCCTGTGCAAACACCACAAATGCAGTCCTTGCCTCAGAGAGCTTACAGCTTAAGATTTGGACAATACAGAAGAGATGAATACACATAGAACAAGAAGGAGAAAGGACAGGCTTTGAGGACAAAATAACAGCACTGTCACGTACATTAAATAAATTAATAGCAAAACTGGTTGCCATAGTGAGGAGATGCTCACTGCCAAATATAATCAATGTGTAGCCTTTATCACAAAACTGGATATAAAAGAGGAATTTAAGTGAGAATTAGGTGGTGTTTAGTGAATTTTGACAAGTTCTTCTCAAGCATAAGGGCAACATGGAGAAAGAATGAAGATACTTGTGTGTAAAATGGACTTTGAGGCCAATCATATTTGGTAGATCAGTGTCAGGGAAGAGTAGAGTTAACTTCTCAATTAGCTAAGTCCAACGCTCTGTACTTAGGTTAGGAGGTATTATCATCACCCTCGCCTCATGCTATAGATGAAGAAACAGAGCCATACGTAGGATGAGTGAGTTGTTCAGGGACATACAGAAAGTTAATAGAGAAGGGAATGGAACCTTAGTTTTCTGACTTCCAAACCAGTGCCATAACCACTAAGCCTCCCATGCAAATGCAATAATTTGTTAGGCACCCCTCCTTTCCTTATATAGGACTTCTAAAGCTATTAAATCTGAAAAAGAGCAAACCGATACATTGAAAGTTGACGATGAAATGGGAACATCAAGCGGATAATGTGAAATGCAATTGTGACAACCTACTTATTATACCAAGGCATTCTGCATTACAGATTGAACGTCTCTGGCCTGGCAACACAAGTATTATTGGACCAGAGAGGCCCTGGACCAAAGAGCACCAAAGGCTGGGAGTTGGACTGGTAGGGAATCCAGCAGCATGCGGGAGCCAGCAGCAGGGGCTGGGAGGGCCGGGGGGAGCTGGGGCTGCTGATGCTGCTGGCAGCAGGGGCCAAAACAAGGCATCCAGGACCCATGCCTAGGACCAGCAGTGCAGCCAGCATCCAAGGCCAGCAGCCTGGCCAGAGGCACAGTGGGGGGCCAGCAGCACAGCCAGGAATGGAGCTGGACAACTGGCACCTAGGGCCAGGAACTCGGCTGAGGCCAGCAGTGGAGCTGGTGTTGGGGCCTGCAGTGAGGCCGAGAGGAAAGTCCAGTGTCCAGGAGACTGGCTAACCCTCCAGAAAAGCCTGAAGGCTAGCAGTAGAGAGACAGCACTGACCAGCCCTGGCCCAGAAAACTCTTCTTTGGGACTGGTTAGGTTCCAAGGGTGCCAAACCTGGGAGGTCCAACCTATACATTTGAAGTTTTCCTTATAATATTTGCTGATCACGGTGGCTACACTAGATAAATGTTATAGTCACATTTAAAAAATGTAACTTTACCAGACCTCCCTACCAAAAACTAAATTACCTGGATTCTCTGTCACACCGGTACAATCATGCTGCATTTGAGGAACTCTTGTTACAGGTAGCAATGCTTATGCACTGCACAAGGAAGCTTGTGAAAATGCCTGGACTTTGTACTTCAGTCAAAAGGAGTAAAACTATGAAGGATGTGATTTAGTTAATGCAAACACTTCAGGGCTTCCAGTGAAACTGCCTGAAGTGGGGTACTCAACTGTTTTAGGGTTGGGGGAGTTGGTTTTTGTCATCATTTTTTTTCCACAAGCAAGATATATGTTTACATGGCAGACTTAATTGCTGTTTTCAGAGGACTAATGCTGTGTAAAATCATAGTCATCAATACAGCCATTTATTTCAACTATAATTAACAAATCAAGTCACAGCACGTTTTACTTATTTGCCAATCTGTTGAATATTCACATTGGCCCCTAGTAGCCTATTCATTTAGCAGTAAACATGTAGCCTAGCAACTGAATGTCAATATCAACAGTGGCTGATGAAGTTGTTAATCTCTGCAAGACTGACGGGGTTAAGCTAAATTCTCCTATGCAAAACTTTTATTGTTGAAGACTTACGTACGCCCACAAGGATATCTATGTTCAAAAGGCACCACGTCTCGTTCTACTATTAAAATTAAATGAAGTGTGTTGTAGGCAGGAAAAGGCTATGCGCTTTGCCTGCCATACACGTTTTGCATGCCCCACAGCCTCCAGCATTGTGCTTGCAGGATGTATTGACCATTGCTAATTTCCAGAGACAATTAAGGACACTTTTGCATCTGTTCATCATCCTGGAATAAGCTATCATATAAGCATTCACTGCGCACCAGAATATTGACAAGGTCAAGAAAACACAAATATCTCCTTTGCTATGCAAATCAACACTTCAGCTGCAAACATTAAAAGTGTGTAGGTATGGATGAATAGTTTTCATTTGATGCAGTGAGAGACAGGAAGACAATGGAAGGATTCAAACAGGATGGAGACAGGATTATCAGAGTAGCAAGAGGCTCTGGAATATAATTTAGTTGGCAATAAAGCTGAAGAGGTGAAGGCACACAACAATTTTCTACTCAGATGGTCATATAACAAAATTTAATTGCTATTTTATTTGGCCTGTTACGAGAACTTGTTTTTCAAAGGCCCTTAACTATCTAATTAGGCCAAGTCCTATGTTAAATATGTGTTTATCTCACTTGGATCATAATTATGTGACGCTATAGCATGAAGCCTACTGCCCTAGGACGGCAGCAAAGTATTGCTAACATGGATTTGCTCCTTTGCAGAGTATTTACATAACAGGGACATGCATCCAATATTAGCATAGTAATATTTTTATTTACTCTATGTAGCTCCCTTTATCTGTGGATTTCAAATCACTTCAGACATGGATTCTTTGTTGGAGTATTACATGGATAAAATGATAAAGCAAAGTCACGTGCAGATTTAACGAGAGTCAGGAATAAAACCTCAGATTATCTGATTCCCAGGCCTTACCTGAAGCACTAACTATGGTTTCCCAACAGATTTCTTGTGGAAGAACACACAGTTTAAAAATATCATGTATCAAAACTGAAAAGATCTTGAAAATTTAATTTGTCTTTCACCATCGATGCTATTTCTTCACTTTTTGTGTTTTATTAAGGCATTCAGTGACAGAAGGGATTATAAGCATCTACACAGACAGAGCTAAATGCTCAGATAAATTTAGATGATCAGTAAACTATAAGGATCAGTTTCAGGTGTGTGGATAAAGATATAAAAGGTGCCAATTCCAGGCTCTAGGTAACCTGGAAATGTCTTAAAAATCGCCAGTAGCAATATACAAAGATATAACCAGCAGCAAAAATACCACATATCATAGTGTATGTTAACAATACCCATTTTACTCACATGCCAAGCGAGTGAAGAGGACTGCTAATCCCTGTGCCAATCTCCTCATGCATGCACCCACACACAGAGAGAGAGAACTGGATGCCATTTTTTTCCACTGAAGGCATCACCACCATTCTTCCTCCGCTAACTTTCTAGCGCAGGGGTCTGCAGACAAAATAGCGACAAGAGTTATTTTTGCAAGTTCAGTTACAAAATCAATACTTCAAAAGCCACAATGAATGTGAAAATGAGACAGTCCTTAATAGACAACGTCAAACTGTACTTTTCGTCACCCCTACTTTAAAAACGGTGCATACACAATGATTTGTACCAGTTACAAAGGTAAGTTACCCCATTCTCCAGGCTTTACCCACCTCGGCCCCAAATCCTCCCCTTATCCCCAAGTTTTATGCCTCCCCACCCCACCCTCATTCCCAGGCTTAACCCCTATCAACACCAAATTGCCGCCCCCCCACCTCCAGGTTAACCCAACTCAGCCTCCCTACCCCAACCTGCCCACTAAATCCAGATCTTTAGCACCCTCTTCTTTCTCCCCCACCAACAGGTGCTCTATGTCCCCACCCCACCCCTGCCCTGCTCTGGGTACCCGCAAACTTCTCAGGCCAGAAAGTGCCTGCACCTTTCCCAGCCACTCCCCATCTAGCACCACCAGCACTGGACTCACCAGCTCCCAGGGCTGGGCAGGGAACTGGGCTGGATCCTGGGGAACCTGCCCTTGCATGGGCGGCTGCAGCTCCAGGCTCTGGCAGCTGCTGTGGAGTGAGGAGGAGCTGGGGGGGGCACTGTGCTGCCCAGGGGGCGGCACTGGCCCCATGGAGAGGGAAGCTGAGTTCACAGGAGGCCTCCCCGCAACCTCTTCCTCCTTAGCATAGCTGGGCAGCTCCAGCAGGGGCAGGCATGCCAGCCATTAAACCAATTCAATTTAGTTTTGTTATTTCAGCAGAGGCAGCACAAGAAGCCACAAGAGAAGTCAGCAGCAGCAGTGACCAGAGCTGCAAGTGGCTCCTTAAGGAGCTGCATGTGGCTCCGGAGCTGCAGGTTGCCGACCCTGGTCTAGCAGAACTCCTAAGATGATGCAGAAACCATGCAGGAAAAAACAGCCATTGTGTACTCCCTCAGAGGGGTTAGGAATGAAACAACTAAACAGCAGCTCCGGTCACTACCTATCAGTGGATGAGGAGAATGTGGTGACATACTGGGTCTGATCCACTCTCACAATACTGCTATTGTTTGGATTCATAACACAGCAGGGCAGAGGTGGGCAATAACTTGGAGGACCACTCCAAGATCAGGTAAGTGGTCAAGGGCCATACTGTTTTATAGAGTGGGTGAAGGGTCTGGGATGGAGGTTGCATACAGAAGGGAGCTTGGGTTTGGAGACTGGGATGCAGGAGACAGTGGAATGTCTGAGAGGGAGTTTCAATGAAGGAGGGTGTTGTCACCCAGGCCAGGGTATTGGGTTCCAAGGTCCAGGAGTGGGTATGGCCAGGAGGCTCTAGCCTAGAGGCACTTACCTATGTCGCTTCCCTGACTGCCAGCAGCCGCAGTGTGTCTCTCCATGCTGCGAGAGGAGAGAGAACTTCCTGTTTCATCCTCAGTAAAATCTCTCAGCTCCTATTGGCCAGAAACCAGCAAATGGGAGCTGAGAAACTGAGTTATGCTGTCCCTGTCTTCAGCAAGATCTCTCAGTTCCCAGTGGTCACTTTTGTACATCCAGTCAATAGGAGCAGAGAGAATTCCCTGAGGGGCTGGGTGCAGCACTTGAAGCTCTGCCCCCTCTGCAGCCCTGAGGACCTGCTGTGAGCCAGTTTAAAAGGCTTGTGGGGCCAAATCCAGCCCCTGGGGCCTATCTTGACCATCACTTTAATATCAGTAAGCTGACAATCCCTCTTTAAAAGGTTTTCTGACCAGTGAGTTGTTTTGGTGTATGTCAGTGCCTGCAGCTCCATACAATATTCATTCATTCAAGAGGTTAATACCTTTAATCAGCTATTCATTTACTCTCTCAAAAGAGATTTCATTTAAAAATAGCAACCTACAGGTATCATTGTAGTATACATAGTTCCTTTCATGTAGGTCATTCTATGACATATTCATTCAAGTGGGTGTTGTATTTAGAGTGCAAGTGTTTTATGCACATAGATGCTTTTGTATTCCTGGTATGTATGCAATATTTAAAAAGAATTCTGAGAGTTACATTTCCATTGTGCTTCAATTCCAACCCTTGTACTTCAGCAAGTTCAGCCAATAGTAGAGAACCAGGTGTTTCTTCTAGGCAAACAACTCCTTCAAAAAGAACATCTTTAAAAACACGGCTGTCCAGCCATCAGCTGCTCCTTATCACAGGTGTGTATTTTCAATACTTTCTATGAAGATCTTGCTCTTGTTTAAGTGAATCTGCTATACTATAAAATGTAAACTGTTCAGTAAACTAAAATGTGCTCATAACCATTAAATAAGTATCTGTGTATTTACCACAGGTTTACTTGAATACAATTTTGTTTTTCTTTTAGTTCTTCCCTCTATGAGGCACAAACCACACCATCAATGCACTGGCCTCTAGCTAGCAGAGCTATCCTAAGCCAAAATAAGATTTGTGTAACTTTTTAGATGCATAAGCCTTTAAATGACAAAGCAGCCTGTAAATTTATCAAGCACATGGCAGAAATAAATCAAGAGTAAAACTAGCTAGGGAAGTTAAAGGAACCAGTGGAAATAAATTAATAGTAGAACTAGCTGAGGAAGTGAAAAGAAACTTGAGCACAAAACAATTTGTCCATTAAAGAAATGATTTCTAGAGGCCTGGATTCTCTGAGCAGGGGAATGTTTCTTTTACATAATCGCTGAGAATTGACCATTAGATATAAACCTTTTGATTCAGTCATTTTTTTAAAAAACTACCATATTTTTAAACACGTCTCAGAAAACATATCCGTACAATCAGTGCCACCAAGAATAGCTGAGGCAGGGGGAGTGGGGAGGACAGCTCCGCATCCTAGAAGGGGCAGAGCCAATGGCAGAAGGGGCAGGGCCTAGGACACTCAGCCCCTCAGTGCTGTCAGAACAGTTGTGCTCCCCCCCTACACACCACCTGTCGCACTCCGTCCCAAGCACACAGCCAGAGCTGCTCTGCCACATGATTTTAAGGGGCCCAGAGCTCCAGCCACTGCTATTTCGGCAGCAGCGGCTGCTAGAGCGCTGGGCTCCTTTGAAAGGCCAGGCCCAAGAGCAACTGCCCCCTTTGCCTTCTCCACCCACTTTTAGTGGGCCTTCATGCACTGGCAAACAGAGAAACAAATACAGCCATCAAGAAAGCAAAGAAACTTAAGGAAATAGTTCTAGAACGATGGGAAACATCCTACCCGGAAACAAAAGATATCTCGATAAAGAAATTATAGAAAATGGAGATGGAAGGGAAGAGCGATGCCTGGGCTACACAATACTAGTACAAGATCATTCCCTGTAGGCAGGCTCTCCTGTGCTTTTTCCCACCCCAACGTTTAAGTGAGAGAACATCCGACGCTTTCTGGGATGATTCTGCAGCCTATCAAACGTAACTATTGAGGAAAAAATAGGTCAGTCTAAAGATATGTCCTAAGTTCAATTATATTCCATTATTCCTAGTTCGTACCATTTTGAACAACTATAGCCAAACTTATAAAATTACTACAACAAGGAAATACATAAATGAAGTAAATTTTGATCATCCAAAAAAGTACCCCATGGTTACTTCTGATCACCCTAAAGTTACAAAAGCTTCAAGACCCCACCAATAGGGTAAGAAAAAAAGTTTCAGCTTCCAAAAGAAGTAACAGAATGTCATCTCTTAGAGACAAACTGTATATGGTTAGCTGTTACCAAGAATCCTTTTACTGAGTCACATAGCCTAGTCTGCTGAAGAAACAACGCTGTAAGCCGGGTAACACCAAAGGAGAAAGGAAACAGTCCTGAGGGGTTCCACTCCACAAGAGGCTCAGGCACTGTGGTCATGACACCATATAAACAGATATTATACAACAAACACTGGCAGGTTTAAGACTAGGGAGCAATTTTTTTTGTGCCGGTACTTGCCAAAAAAAAGCACTGCTCACGAGTACGTATTGATCTAATTGGTGCAATTTCTGAGCCTTTCCAATGACTTCGGTTGGATGTGGCTCAGATCCTGAATGTTGAGACAATGTTTTGTGCTAAAAGAAGGAAATTAGACTGCATAGTGCAAACTGAGGTCAGACAGACCATGATCCTTCTTTTCTACTAGGTAAGCCCATGGTGTCCAACCAGTTCTGAAGCAGTAGCCGCTCTATTGAACTATCCATGTTGTTCTGGTGGGTAGTAAGAACTGTCTAAGTGTGCCATGAAATTTCATCAATTTCCACTCAGCCCAGTTCTTTGCAGAGCCCTTGTGGGAGGAAAATTTATGATCCCTCAATGGCTGGGGCTCAAGCAGCAAAGCTGCCCCCAAGTCCCAGCTAGCAGGACGTTGGTCAATTCCCCCCCTTCCCCCCATGGTGGCTCCTAGCACAGCCACCATGAGGGGAAATGCCAACCCTGCAGAAACCTGCTCACATTGGGAGGCAGCTAAAACGCTGCTTCCTGGCCTGAATGGGCTGGTAGGGAGCCGACCTCCTTCCCTGCTGTGGCAAGTGGGGACAGAGAGAGGACAGGGAGCCCATTGGAGGTGGGACATCATTTAAACGCCATGTCCCTGCTCCAATTTGCTGGCAGAGAGCAGAGCTTGCTCTCTGGAGCCACTTTCCCCCACCCTTGCCCACATTTTTTTTTTTTTTTTTTTTTTTAAACACAACGTCAGGCCCAGGTTTCCCACTAAGCCAGTAAGTTGCTATTGACTACACTTTGCATTTTGCTCTGATCCACTGAATTTTAGTTATTTATCAGTTCAATTATTCAATAAAAATTATACTTTAAAAATAGTTAGTACTAGTAGGCGGCATCATTCAGTCTACATAGATTATGGATCACACCCTTCGTAGTTCCATTTGGAATCATCATTTGCAGCGTCGACTGCGACTGTGAAGACCCACACGAGAGTGAGTCCTTGCTGCATCTGTTGCATGTGTAATGGGTGTCTGGCAGGTCCTTACTGTGCTTTCTGTGGGCTCGCTTCTCCTCTGCTAGCTGTCTGATCCTCATCTCACCCTTCTGAAGGCCCTTGTGTAGTTCCTGCCTCCATCTGCTGCAATCGCCTGCCAGCTCCTCCCAGCTGTCCAGCTCGATGTCTACCTCCCTGAGGTCCCTCTTGCAAACATCTTTGCAACTGGGGGCGTCCAGGAGGCCTTTTGCCAGACGCTAGCTCACCATACAGGATGTCTTTTGGGATCCTTCCATCATTCATCCTGTGGACGTGGCCAAGCCAGCGGAGCTGCCACTGCCTGAGGAGGGTGTGCATGGTTGGGATTCCAGCTTGCTCGAGGACAGCGGTGTTGGTCACTCTGTCCTTCCAAACTGTTCCAAGGGTGTGCCTGAGGCAGAGCAAGTGGAAGATGTTCAGCCTCTTTTCCTGGCCGGCGTACAGGGTCCAAGACTCACTGCCGTAAAGGAGGGTGCTGAGGATGCAGGCTCTGTAGACTTGCATTTTGGTGTGGGTGTACAACCTGATGTTATTCCACACTCACTCGCTGAGTCTGGACAGAGTTGTGACTGCTTTTCCGATCCTCCTGTTTAGCTCAGTCTCCAATGACAGGGTGTCAGTGACTGTGGACCTGAGGTAAACGAACTCGTGGACGACCTCTAACATATAGTTGTCAATGCTGATCGATGGAGGTTCAGCAATGTCCTGACCAAGTACGTTTATCTTCTTTAGGCTGATGGAAAGCCCGAAGTCCTTGCATGCTTTGGAGAACTGGTCCAGCAGTTTCTGAAGCTGGTCTTGTGTGTGACACTACAGCAGCGTCATCTGCGAACAGCATCTCTCTGATGAGGACTTCCCACACCTTAGATTTAGCTTTCAGCCTTGCAAGATTAAACAGTTTCCCATCAGATCTTGTGTGCAAAAAGATGCCCTCTGTTGAAGATCCAAAGGCATGCTTCAGGAGGAGCGCGAAGAAGATCCCGAACAATGTCGGAGCAAGCACGCATCCTTGTTTGACACCACTCCTGATGCTGAAAACATCTGATAATGTGCCATCATATTGGATGGTTCTTCTCATGTCTTCGTGGAAAGACTGGATCATCTTGAGTAACCGTGGTGGACAGCCTATCTTGTGGAGCAGTTTGAACAGTTCATCCCTGCTGACCAAGTCAAAGGCCTTGGTCAGGTCGATGAAGGCAATATAGAATGGCTTCTTCTGCTCCCTGCATTTCTCCTGCAGCTGCCTCAGAGAGAAGACCATGTCAACGGTAGATCTCTCTGTGCGAAATCAGCACTGTGATTTGGGATACACCATCTCAGCAATCTTCTGGAGTCTGCTGAGGATGACATGAGCGAACAGGTTACCAGTGATGCTTAGGAGGGAGATTCCACAGTAATTGTTGCAGTCGCTTCTGTCTCCTTTGTTCCTATACAGGGTTACGATGTTAGCATCACGCATATCCTGTAGAACCTCTCCCTCTCTCCAGCACAGGCACAGTAGCTCATGTAGGGGTTCCAGGAGGGTGTCCGTGGCACCCTTGATTACCTCTGGTGGTATACCATCCTGGCCCGGGGCCTTTCCTACTGCAATGTTGTCGATGGCTTTCTTCAGTTCGTCCACAGTTGGTTCCTGGTCCAGTTCATCCATTACTGGTAGGAGCTCGAAGGCATCAAGGGCTGTATCAACCACAATGTTCTTGCGTGAGTACAGCTCGGAGTAGTGCTTGACCCAGCGCTCCATCTGTTTGGCTTTGTCAGCAATGACTTCACCAGATTTGGATTTCAGAGGTGCCATCTTGTTCTAGGCGGGTCCTAATGCCTTCTTGATACCCTCGTATATTCCCCTGAGATTACCAGGGTCAGCACTGGTCTGGATGCTGCTGCATAGCTCGAGCCAGTAGTTGTTGGCACAGCACCTGGCTGTCTGCTGTACTGTTTTTCTGGCTGCTTTGAGCGCTTGCAGGGCACTCTGGCTTGGTGAGCGTTTGTACTCCAGGAGTGCAGCGTGCTTCTTTTCAATGGCCGGAATCATCTCATTGGAGTTAGCTTTGAACTGGTCATTTGTGTTTCTAGCTCTTCTTCCAAACACCGACAAGGCCATGTTGTAAATTGTATCCCTCAGATGCTGCCATCTGGATGTCACATAGGCACTCCCAGGGCTGCTGCGCAGATTCTCCTCGAGGCTCACTCTGAACTTTTTGGCTCTCTCTGAGTTTGCTGTCTTTCTGGCATCAATGCGGGGCCTTCCAGTTGGTTTAGAGTGCTACAGCTTCTTGGGTCTCCCCTTGAGTTTGGAGCAAACTAGCGAGTGATCTGTATCACAGTCAGCACTATGATAGCTGCGTGTCAGAAGGATGTTTTTGAGGTTTTCACGTCTAGTGATGACCACATCTAGTTGATGCCAGTGTTTCGAGCATGAGTGTCTCCATGACACTCTTTTAAATTATGCTTTAAAAATAGTTACAAATGTGAAATTCATAATGTGAAAAGGCAAAAAACAGATGCCTGAACTGAAAGCTGCTTGTGGAACATATTTTGGGATATGAATGGTTAGAAATAGTTGAGTTGAGCAGCTTTTGAAAATGCATCTGTGCTCGCTGTTGAAGATGGAGTATTCTTTAGTGGGTTTGAAACATTAATGCATTTGATCCTCGTTTAGCTTGTTGTATGCGCAGCTATGTTGCAAAACTCTCTAGTAAGACCGTAACCATAGTAAATGTGAGTAAATGTGACATTTATGAGCAATCAATTTGGCTGAAAAAAGTGGGTGTGCCATGGAAATGTTTGTCTGCTTGAAGTGTGCCGTGTTACTGCAAAGGTTGGGAACTATTGGTCTATTGTACCAAAGATCACAGCTAAATCACATTACTAAACCTCACACTGCAATGAAAAAGGTTGGTCAAATAGGCATATAATAGCATCAAAGAATTTAGAAAGCTAAATGGTTGATTAGCTCACATAGATAATTTCCTTCCCAGGACAGGATTGTTCCTTATAGTAAATGTTCTGGTATATCTCCCATCTGTTCCATTGTTCCTTAGATGATCGAGCACAGCCCAATGGATCTCACTGGTACTATGACTTATTCCCTGATACTCATCTTTAGTTTTTCCTTTTCTTAATTTCAACCCTCAAATGAAAATCTGCTCTTTCGTTTTAGACTCAGATGAGACTATGGCTTGCTCCTAAAGCCAAGAGGTTAGACTGAGCAGTAATGAGCAACTGAGGTGAGCAATTAGACTATAAGTGGCTGTTTTCCCTAGACAAGGGGAGAGAATACTCAGCCTACGAATCACATTCAGAATCTGGAAGTGCAAGACCCACAGCATGGAACTGGGACCCTCAACACAATATATAAAAATAGACTGTGAATGATTAAATGAACATTTTACAAGAACATGGCTTGAGTGGGGAAATGAACAGGGTGGAATGTTTAACGTGAATTATTGGGATAAAGAAAATGTCATGCAAAAGGACCATGACACACACACAAAAAAAATCTCATGAGAAAAAAAAAGTGTTCACTGTCTCATAGACTTTAAGGCTAGGAGGGCTCACTGTGTACATGTAGTCTGATCTCCTGAACATCACAAGCTACAGACCCACCTGCTCCTGTAATTAATCCATAATCTCTGACTGAGTTATCATTTAAAGCTTTCAAGTTACAGAAAATCCACCATTTAATCCAGTTCACACCAGAAAAAGACATGTGCCCCATTCTGCAAAGGAAGGTGAAGAAAACTCAGTCTCTGCCAATCTGACCTGGAAGAATATTTCTTCACAACCTCGCATGTGACTACAAGACCATGAGCATGTGAGCAAAATCCACCAGCCAGATGAGGGGAGGGGGGAAATCACTGTAGTAACTCAAAGCCCTCCCCATTTTTTCCCCATTACTGGGCATTGGAGATATTTGCAAGTAACAGTCACATATGGGCTGAAAGCATGCCACTGAAAGCAATCTCATCCTACCACTCCCTCCATAAATCTACCAAGCCTGTTTCAGAACTTTACTTTGATGGGTAGAAACCTCTGCCCAATTTCAATCCTAAACGTGTTAATGGCCAATTTATATCCATCTGTTCTTGTGACAGTATTGCCCCTGCACTTGAATAACTCCCTGGTGTTTATCGCTCTAATATATTTGTAGTAAGCAAATATATCTCACTTCAAACTCCATCTGAGTAAAGTAAACAAGCTGAGTTCCTTAACTCTCCTCTCATAAGGTAAATTCTCCTTTCCTCCATTTCTGCACTTGTGCCAGTTGGAATCCATTTTTGTTAAACGTGGGAGATCAGAATTGCACAGAGTATTCCAGATGAGGTCTCACCAGTGCCTTGTACAATGGCACTAACATTTCCTCATCTCTACCAGAAATAGTTTTCCTTGTGCATCCTTGGATTGTGTTAGCCTGTTTTCACAGCCACATCACACTGGTGGCTAATAGTCAACCTGTCGTTGAGCAATAGAGGAGGAGAAAGACCTGGATCTGTCACTTCTAACTGATGCATCCCCCAAAATCTTTTTGTTAGTCCCCAAGTGCATGTCCTTGCACTATTCCATTTCTATTATTCCAGTTTTCAAGTCATCCAGATCTTCTTAGAGGTGTGGGAAGTAGTGCTGGGGTAAGGGGTAGGGGGATGGTAAAGCATCTCCCAGTTTTGCACCAGGAATCCTGGCCACCAGTACCAAGCCTCTGCCATCCTGGATCCTGGCTGCCAGTCCCACACCTCTGCTGCCCGGGGACCCAGGCACTAGGCCTACTGCTGCTGAGAGACTCCACTGCGGCCCAAAATCCCACTCAGCTGCTGGCTTCAGGGGCTCTGCTGCCAGCACTAGGGGCCTGGCTGCTAGCCTAGCTGCTTCCTGAGCACTTGGCTGCAGGCCCTGGTCCCTGGCACCTTGGAACTCCACTGCTGACCGCAGATCCTGCCTGGCCACCAGCCCCATACCCAGAGCCTCCATTGTCTACCCTGGTGTCCTGGCTGCCAGGCCCTCATGTGGGGTTCCCAGCTGTCAACCCCAGCTCTGGGGGATGTTGAGTGGCATGGATGGGGAAAAAGGGGTGCAGCTCAGAACCCCCACACCAAAACCTCTCAGCGCCACTGTCTTCCTATGATATTCTAGTCCTCCTCTTCCATTCTGGCAATACTTTCCAACTTGGTGTGTCTGCACATTTTATGAGCAGACGCACCCCCCAACACACACACACTTTTTGTGCCAAGGTCATTCATAAATATGTTAAATAAGATTGTCCCCAAGAGTGATCCCACTAGTAACCTTCCTCTAACTGGGCTGATCACCTTTCAGCATGATCCACTGTAGTATAACTGTATGTATGAGTCATTCCATTTCGAAGACTTAGGCCGTAGGACAGCCCAGCTACTGCATCCAGGACTGAGCAGCCCTATTTAGGATCCACTGTGCTCACCCCACATGGGGAGGGGTCTAGAAAATGTGCCCAAAACATAGTCTGCCTCAGCCCCCCTTACTGGATAACCGCATCCAGTGGGTTCACCTCCATGCAGCCGAAATCCAACAATAAACTTTGGAACATGAAATATTCGGACTCTAATGGACAACCGAGGCAGTGAGCAACTCAAAACATGCACTGCAATTATCTGCTGTGAGCTGTGACAATTCAACATCAATATAGCTGCCCTGGGAGAAACACATAGACCAGTAGAAGGACAGCTAAGAGAAGAAAGCAGCAGGTATGCATTTTTCTGGAAAGGAACCGCAAAGGAAGTGAAACAAATTCATTGAGTAGGATATACTATCAAAATGAATGGACAAAGATCCTATCTGAAGTCTCTGTTGGCATCAATAAGCGTCTCATGACTCTCCGCTTGAAGCTTGCCAAAAACCAACAGCCAACTGTCATCGGTGCTTATGCACCAACTCTAGATGCCAAAGATGCCATGAAGGAGACCTTTACCAACAGGACAATCTCATGCACCTTCTATTTAAGTCAATGGAGAACTGCTAGAAAACATGGAGCACTTCCCATACATTGGAAGTCATCTTTCGCTAAAGTCGACATTGATGCAGAAATCCAGCATTGTCTGAGCCATGTAAGCTCTGCTTTTACCTGTCTGAGACAATGGGTCTTCGAGAATTGGGACAGCTATCCCAAGACAAAGCTCTTTGTATACCATGTGGTGGTTGTTCCAACACTACTCTATGCATGTGAAACCCGGACAACATACAAACATCATTTGAAAGCACTTGAAAAATACCATCAATGCTGCCTCAGGAGAATCCTAAATATCTCTCATGAGGATAGGCGCACAAACACTAGTGTCCTGGATGACTTGAACATGACCAGCACTGAAGCCATTATCATTCAACAACTTCATTGGACTGGCCATGTGGTTCAGATGTCTGATCAGCACCTCTCAAAACAGATTCTGTTCTGAGTTGGAAGAAGGATACAGGAGCATTGGGAGCCAGCATAAGCGATAGAAGGACATGCTCAAGGAACACCTGGAAAAGTGCAGATTGGTGTAAACACTTGGGACAACTTTGCCCAAGACTGTCCCTCATAGGAGCTGGTAATCCATGAGGGGGTGGTGCAATTTGAGAGGTCCTGCTGCAGTCCAGATGAGGAAAGGCGGAGAAGAAGAAGAAAAAGAGTATCAAAAACTGCCCCACACCCCTCCAACAGCTACCAACACCTGCCTCTTCTGCAGTAAGAGCTGAAGCTGCAAAATTGGCCTGATCCATCAATCAATGGACTCACAATTAGGAGGGTGACATGAAGATGTCCTACTCATTATTGAGTGACTGCCAAGAGGAACCCTTTAACCAAGTCCTTACACACCTTTCAATTCTCATATTAATCACCATCTTCACCAAAGTAACTAATTTCCTATGTAAAACTGCTTCTGAGGACTTTCTGTAATCTGGGTAGATTAGATTTCCTGCATTTTCTGCTTCTAGAAAATGAGTTACGTCTTCAAAGAAAGATGAGGAGTTGGTCTCGTACGAGCCACATTTCATAATATCACTTTATATTTTATCAAAATTAGCATTTGCCTCTATATCCTTAATTACTTCCTCTTCCAACATTTGTTCCAAGATCTTACATACAAATGAGGTCAAACTAATGGGACTATAGCTCCCCAGCTGCATTAGCAATTCTCTAGTCATAGAGAACAACCCCAGAGTTTATGAACTCATTAAAATGATGTCATGGTACTCCCCAGCCCATTTTGCAACCCAATGTGCAAACACAGTATGGGTAAGATTTTGGACTTAGGGGATGTTTATCTAAACTTCAGCTGGAAACTTTTAGGATGTTCCCTCACCACTAATCCTTACAGAAAGTAAACATGAGCCAAACCTTTTTATGTGAACCTCCTCAAAGTGTGTCTCAGTTCAGTCCAACAAAGAGTTGACCAAAGAGGTTTTTCAAAACTAAAAGCCTGAATCTTCAGTTGACCTTTAATGGCAATCTACAGCACTTCTGAACTTTGTTCAGGTTCTAGTCTTACTCAGTGTCTTTGCAAACCTACTCACAAACAATAACTAGGAAGGATTCATTAAGACCACTGTGGGATATGTATGAAAAAGACTTGAAGAAAAAGCTTCTTAATAATTCTGATATCAAGAAGAGAATTCAGAAGAGTGTCCCTTCTAAGTTAGGAGTAGAGAGGAAGAGGAGAGGAGTGTATCATAGTCACTTCTTCACACTATAGGCTATGTCTACACTAGAGGGTTTTGTTGACAAAGCTTGGGGCTTCTATACACAAAATGCATTTCGTCAACAGTCTCAACAGAACTCAGCACTTCTGCCGACAGCATTCTGCCTCTCCACGATGAAAAATAACGCCTTCGTCGACAGTTTCTTTTTACCTAAAAAAGCTGTGTAGACACCCTGGGGGGGCCCTCTGTCAACAGACAAGGCTTTCACTTCATCAGGCAGCTGGTCTGCTGAGCTTATGGATGGCTGTTCTGTCGAGAGAGTGGCCAGCCAGCCTGGGCACTCTTAGTCAACAGAGCAGATTGCTCTTTGGATCAACTTTTGTGAGTGGACGTGATCTGTCAACAGATGTTTTGCCAGAAGAGCTCTTCCAACAGTAACTTGTGTCGGCAGATCAGTGTAGTGTAGATGTAGCCTATGGGTAAAATGGGAAGAGAAAGAGGAAATTCTTATGCTGCCTATTTCAGTTCTCACATTCACTCTGCATCTGGACAGCACTGTCTGACTTCTTTACAGTGTTTACTGGAAATTTTTTCTTTCCTATCAAAGTCTGACACTGTTTCAAAAGTTGTAGTAGTAGCATCTCATTCAACAAGTAATTCTGCTGATTACATTGAGACTACTTACAAAATAAAGTATCATTCAATATGACCACAAGTATCAGAATCTGGCCTTTGAGTCCCTGGGCTCAGTCCTACTTCCCCTGATCTTCTCCAAGGTACCAAACTGTCATCGTGTAGTAACATTTGTAGCTCAATTATTTTCTAGAAGATACAGTTTATAGAGGATACGTGGGGAGTCAGCAACACATGAAGAGCCTCATGGAAAAATTCTTACACTTAGAATGTATTTACACTGCAGCTGGAAGTATGCATCCCAACACAGGCAGACTGATATGCTAGTGCTGCTCAAGCTAGTGTGCTAAAAATAGCCATGCAGCTAGAGTAGCTGAAACACAGTCTAGCTATTCATCTTTATACCCAACGAGTTCATATTCAGGCAGCTAGCCTCAACTGACACCTGTAATACCCTACTGCCTTCAGCAGACCTTATATGTATCTGTCTACCTGCCCTGGGAAGCATGCTCTCAGATGCATTGTACACATACCAGAGTGGCCAGACAAAGCATAAAAAGATCAGGACTGGGGGTAATAGGTGACTATATAAGAAAACATTCAAATACTAGGACCATCCCTATAAATAAAATCAGGACATCTGGTCACCCTAACACATAGCATTACACATACAACATTCAGTAGTCTCAGCTGAAGTGGTATTTTTCACTTCTTTGCCTCACTATGTATCAGTATTTAGACATATTCCTAGAAGGATTAACCAGAAAATTCTTCAGTACCCACATTTTCACTACATACATTGTCAAAATAAACACAGAGAGTCTTGTCTTTGTCTTGAAAATAGTGTACAAGCAAGTCCTCACAAACTCATATTGGTACACGTCACTAAAGCAACTGATAGAGGCAACTTTAAACAATCTGCAGGTGCAGAGGTGGGAAAAACATGTTTACATCTCAGTAAACCCTTCAAATAAAGGTCTATATTTTCAGCTGCCAACTCCAGATTTAAAAACTTACAAAACTGCCTATGAAAAAAGCACACACCTGCATGCAAACAAATGCAAAGTCTGCACATACAGCTTGGTCCCTGAAAAAAATTCCATGCATAAATTTAGATGCTAGCATGAGACCAGAAAATAATTTGACTAAGACCTTTAAATAAGCATTTTAGAACTCAACAGCTAGATATTTTCTATTAACATTCTTTGATGGTTGCTTTGTATCATAAGGTTTTTCATTACAAAAGTTTTGCAACACATGTACACAAAAAGCTGTTGTGACCTGCCCCTTCTTGGACACATACCTTGCTCAACTCCAGCATCTCTGGATCACTTTTTACCCCTCTAAGCTTCCTGTAAGGTCACTAGCTCATAAGTATTATGTTGTACTGTTTATTTTTCTAACCTCTATTTTCAGGGGCCTGGAGATATCTTCAAAAAGCCCTGACTACAGCTCTGACTTCTGGATTTGGAAAACCACTAAACTTGCATAATCAAAATAAACATAAGAAACCTAACAATAGCTTTCAGTAACCCTTCTTACTCCCTAAGGGGAAACCTAATCTATTATTTTATAAGTTCCTGGCAGTTCTTCCCTTGCTCATCACAGTCCAGCTCCTTGACTCCCTCTGTGCACCTGCTCCCTCTTACTTCAGAAGCCAATCAACAATCCTTCAAATTCACAGCCTGCAGACTAAGCTCCAAACTAACAGCCTCAGGGCAGCTTCCATACAGGATTCCAAGCTTCTGTGTCTCCATCTGCCCAGCAGCCCATGTTCTTTATAATCTGTGTACCACAAACATACATCCTCATGCAATTTCACTTAGCACTTAACTTGTAACCTCTGATATAAAAAAATTAATTAACACTCTCCCTTCTCCCCAGAAGCTTCTGCTCACATCTGAATTTTCCCTTCTTTCAAAAACTTTCAGTCAAATACCAGGTGATTTAAGGGCTCAATCAGACCATTTATCTTCAAAACAAATAACTACCATTAGAATCAAATTCTTTTCCATAAAAACATTTGATAGAGCAGTAAAACAAAAGAAGGTGAGCAGTAGGTTATACTGCATAGCGATGTACTTTGTGACATAAGATTCTATGCACATTTTCTTTGCGGATATTGTATGAATCACTATTACAATGCATGTAGCTTATAGTCTGAGAAATTCAGCCGAAGTTAAAATACTGTTAGGAGCAGACACCAAGGGAACACGCGAAGGGGAAAAAAAATTGGGTGGTTCCCCAAAGAGTACACTGAAGATTTTGAGAGGAAGGATTAATATACACCTTTCCAATCACCTACAGTGAGAGCAGCAGATAAGTCTGACGTTGAGCTTTTCAGAGTGAGAAATGAACCAGACGCCTCTTGAAAGAGCATTACTTTAAAAAAATAACCTACTGGAGACATTCAGCACTAGACTAGAACTCAGAAGACCTGGGTTTATATTTCTCTGTGCTATCTTCTCAACTGTAAAGAGGAACAGTAACACCCCCCTACTTCAGAGGCGCATCCTGAGAATAAAATCATTGTTTGAGAGATACTCAGATAACATGAAGAGTTAAATGCCTAGGTAGAAAGAACTGCAATTACTGGATGTAGTGGAATTCCACCAATTCCAATGCATTGACGCTAAGAAGAAATGTTTCTTGCTATGCTGTTGCAACAGTTGGACTCACAATTCCATGTGGCTTTTATACTGGATGCCTGCATGGTCAGACACTTTGCCAGTTGGACACCCCTCTTCAGAATGCCTGTGCTGTGATTTAGATTGATCTGTGCTGAGATTATTATGTATGTATACGCCCGTTTCAGTGAGATGGTTCACCTCCCTCCTCCAAGAGCAGATCTCCTTCAACATGTGCCATCTGCTGTGCCAGTGGGACCTAGTGTGACAGCATTGAACAAAAGAACATCACTAACCTTTAATGAATATTCATAATTTATGAATATTCATTAAACTGGCGTCTCTATGGCCAGGCCACCAGATTTGCAACTGGAGTCTCTGGAAAGAGGCTATTGTATTTTAATGAAATACCAGATGATACTAAACATTTACTAGGATTTAATGACTACGTGAAGGATAGCTATATAGCACCAAATCCTAAAGTCCAGTCTCTCTGCTGATGAGAATTGTGTGTACACACTGGAATTAAATGAATGCTCTATATTAGCAATCAAAATAGTTTAGATTTTTTTTTAGTAGGGTCGTATAGCATGGGACTCTTCAGCATTGATATATCAATCTTCAGAGATGGGCTCACACTCTTGAATGTATCTGTACAGCACCTAGCACAACAGTGCCTGGGAGCTTCCAGTCCTAATATTATATAGCAATAATAATGGTATAACCATCTATCAAATTTAAATAATGAGTGTTCTTTAGATTAGTTCTTAAGAGATATCTGATTAAAAGTCCCTTTAAAAAGCTATCAACTATTTTTACATGTTTACTGCTCTTACATGTATATTGAGCCATTAATTGCTTCTATGATGTGGGCTGAATATTTGGCCTTTGACTTGTTTTCCAAGTTGCATGACTTCACTCTTATGCAGCACTACTACATGTATTGCTTACATCCAACCTCAACATTTTTAACATTCGCTTATGAACAGTTTTATTAAATATTTTATTCACAAAATCCATTGGCTCTTCTCTCCTATTAGACATACCCAAAGTGGACTGGTTTTCAAATCCCCAACACACCCACCCCAATCTTTCATTACACTACCATACCAATATGCATTGTTTGTAATAGGAAAGTGGAATCATGCTAGAGATTCAGAATTTCACACACCTGGTTCTTTGTTTGGAGAATCTGGTGATCTATGTTTCAGACAGTGTAAGCTACCAAGTGTTGATATGCATGCTCTGGGCAATCACCGGTGGCTTGAGTGAGCATGGGACTACCTCTGTCTGTGGCACATGGTTACGAAGAAATCTGAACAGCCTGTCTGGTCCCTTCTTTGCTGGTATACACCATTTCTTTTGCTGCAGAGAAAAAGAACTTTGTGCATGCACATGCATATGCACATGCACATCGTGACATTTTCAGCTGCTCCAGAGCACAGATTTCAGCATAGCTCTGACAAAGCAATAAGATGGAAGAAGTGCTCTGGGTATTTATATGCAAATAAGTGCACTAAGCTCTTTCCCAAAGGAAACTACAGGCTGACCATTTTAAATACGAAGTTTCACCCAAAGCACTTGGGGCCCAATTCACAGCCTTAACTTGGTTAAAACGCCCATGGACCTAAATGGGAGTTGTGTGTAAGCAAGAGGTGTGTAAGAGACCCAGCCCATAGGTATAGTAGCCACTTTGGAGGAAAAAAAAGTTCTTTTCAGAGCACTCACAACAAAACAGACAAAGATTTTCCAATTTCAGCATTGTTAGGTAAACTCCACGCAGTAGATGTAAGCTTCGAGTTGCAATGAGCAAGTGTTTCCAACTCAGTGACCAGAGGTTGGTTGGTAGGAACCCACAGGCAGGGCTTAGGCTGCAGTTTCATAACTTTTGACCAGCTCAGTAAGTGGCTGGGGATGCTCCCGCAAATCACTACATTCATTCAGAGGCTTATGTACTAAATTTTGAACTGCTTTTGTTCTGGTTCCTCCTGTCTTCTGTATACCACGTTGTCATGGTGAAAGATAAACTTTACATCTGTCTGCATGTCTTAAATCCAAGTATCTTCAAACCTCCTAGTGAACGAATCATTTAAAGCAAGGATTTCCTCAACCCATCTTTATCCTGCATGCTTATTTGGACTCCTTTAAGCCATCATTTGTACAGCCTTGTGAGTTAATGCATCTGAGTATTGCACGTATTACCAAGATAGGAAGTGATTTAGAGTCTTGTTCAAGAAAAGACTTAAATGGATATTGAATGATGTTGCCAAGAGTCCATCCAAATGAAACGGAAATGTACCTAGTTAACTTGATACCATGCAACAAAAATGAAGTTCATGCACAAGCTTAGGTTTCACACAAGCACATACCTAGGCTGGAAATGAAAATACAGGCATGGAAAAGGACTTGGTATCTATAAACAAATTGTTCACAGTTGTAATTTGTACTACAAAACACACATATATAACCCAGCCTTTTAATTTGGCCCACAGCATGCCCCAGCAGGAAGAAGCAGTGTGCCTCAAAGCAGCCGGTTGCTCCCTGTAGCTATCCGCACTGTGGCGGGGGGAAAACTGGCCAATGGGGGCAGAGAGATTTTGCTGGGGACAGGGCAGCATGTGAAGCCCTCTTCCCATTGCAGAGAGCCACATAGAACAGCTAGCAGTCTGGAGCAGCTGGAAGGCCAGGAAGCATGCCTGGGAATGCTGATGGCTGGGAGCTGCTTAGGTAAGCACTTCCTGGACAGAGCCTGTCCCTGGCACCTCACTCCCTCCTGCACCCCAACTCCCTCCCAGATCCTTTCCCCCAGGCCAAAAGCCTCTCCTGCACCCATACCCTCTCCTGGACTCTGCACCCCAAGTCCCTGCTCCAGATTACAACCCCCTTCCTCCACCCATACACCCTCTTTGACCCTGAACCCTATCCTGCACTCCAGTCCTCTACCCAGAATTGCCTTCTGCACCTAACCTCCATCTCAGACCCCACGACCCCTCCATAGAAAAGTGTGCTGCCCTTGACCACTTACCAAAACCTTGGAGCAGCCCCCCACCAAAAGTTATTATCCACCCCTCTTCTAGACACACACTAGGCTCCTTCTCTTGGAGCTTGTCCACACAAATGACTTAGTGCACAGCAGGCTGTGATATAAATCCACCCCACACTAGCCTGGTGGACCCTGCCGCCATGCACTACCTCGTGTGCTTTGATCTACCCTGCTTTGAAATGGGAACAGACTAAAATGCACTAGGAAATGTTTTATGCAGGGCAGTTCAAGGCCCACACAGACACAATTTTCCAGCGGACAAATTTTACCGAATCAAAGCCCAGCTCCTAAATCCCTCATTTCTGCCTTTAGTTCCCCCTCTTTCCTTTCAGGTACCTCTCTCTTCTCCTCATTCAAAATGCTCATGCCGAAATTTTTGTCCTGGGTCTAGTCCTTTTGTACTTGCAAGCTCTTTAGGGCAGGGAATGATTTTTTTGCTGTTGGCCCAAATTCTGTAAAGACTTCAGCATATGGAATAATCCCACTGAAATGGCAGATTTTTCACCTGTGTAAAGTTCAGTGTATGTATCACGTCTTGGCGAGATCAGGCCCATGTTTATGAAGTGCCATATAAGTCTATATTGTTATTGTAGACAATTGCTCAGCAAATAAAATTTTAAATAAAATAAAATCTGCCAATCCAGGCACACACTTGTATGTAAGATTTACAAACACCCCAACAGGACAATTGCATTGAAAACATCCTAGCATTTTCCCCAAAGCAAATGAGTTTTCACACTTCTGCTATTTTATAGGAAAAAAAAAAAGTTCACCAAACTGGGGAAAAAAAGCAAAAAAAAAAAAAAATTTCTCTTCCTCCTCCTCTCCTGTACCAACAGTACCCCTTTTAACTTTTAATTGGAGTGTTTGAGGATAAAGAGATCTTCCCCACTCATCATGAAATAAATCTGACATCACATTCAAAGCTCTTCAGCACTTATCCTGATTATCCAGCTAGTAAGATGTTCTGCAGTAGGATCTGACAAGGATTAGCTGTTGTTTTCTAGTTTCTCCTGTGCTACGTGCTGAACTGTGGCATGCACTGCCTTTTATCACTCAGGGCAGTCAAGAATGAGTCCCCCTGCCCCCCGTTCCCGCCCTGAGTTCAGGCTTCTGCAATATGAAATTCTCAGTGGTGCCTTCCATTGCAAAGAACTTGGTGCCCTAGTCATAAAAAAGTAAACCTTTCATTACCATGACAATACTAAGCACTTCACAGTGTCAAATTGGATACTGTACATGCTTTAACAACTTGCTTTTTCTCAAGAGCGATAGAGAGCTACTTATTTATAAATATATCCACCTATTGCTGAAATTTCTGGTGTTACTTTCCCCATGTGCAGCCAGATCCTCGTTTCGTGTAAACTGAGCTACACTGCAACCAGCTACAGATTTGGCCCAGGAACATGTTACTCACACTACCTTCAATATCTCCCACCTCAATGCAACATGCTAAGTCACAGAAAAAACAAACACCTGAAAGTCAAATAAGAGTCAGAAGGATACACTTCAGCAAAAACTCACCCTTAACTCCCTAGTGCATGGTCAGATCTTTAACCTTATTTAAGCTTCTCTTTTGTGGATTTATTTTTTATGATCGTTAGAAGACAAAAGGGCATGCTCTGTAGTCCCAGGCTCTGGCGCATTCCCCCAAGAGGAGTTGGAGGACGGCCATGGTCTGGGTGATCAGCAGCTTGAGCAACTATAAGAGGATCCAGCGCTAGCCTGGGGGGTGCTCTGGCCCCTGGCTGTCTGGAAAGCATGAACTCTAACAGAAAGCATGTGAGCTCTGCGGTAGCTATGCTGTCCCTCAAAGTGGTGGATGCAAGGAGTCCTTTTAATGGCGCTCCTGGCCAAGGCTCCCAGAAGGGCTTGCCATCCATGTGATCCCGTCTGACAGGATTCTGGGCCCCATTTTGTCAAGAGCACAGCCAGGCAGTCTGGCCACTCTCTGTTGACAAAGTGAATTGTTTTTTTTGGATCTGCTTGCGCGTGTGGATGTGATCTGTCGAAAGAGGTTTTGTCGGAAGATCTCTTCTCACAGCAACTTCTGTCAACAAATCACTCTAGGGTAAATGTAGCCCAGTCTCAGTTTAATGGGTCCTTTAAGATTTGTCTAAGATTTGTGTGATATTTTTAAAACAAGGCAAAATACTGTTATGGAAATGCCTAGGGAGGTAGGATAGGTTTGTATGTTCAGGATGCTTCATTTTCCCCTTCAGCTTCACCCACCTTAGCTTCAGTATCCCTCATCATTTTTATTTCCCAAGTTCTACCTTGCATGATTGCCCTTCTTCCCCCCTTGTCCTCCTCTCCCCTCATCTCAAAACGGTCTTTAATACTGTTTAAATAGGCCACATCACTTTTAAATCAAATTTTTCACAGTGACGCCCTAATACAGTCCTAGAATCCTAGGGCTGGAAAAGACCTCAGGAGGTCATCAAGTCCAGCCCCCTGACTAAAGCAGAATCAACACTAACGAAATCATCCCAGACAGGATTTTGTCAAGCTAGCACTTAAAAACCTCTATGGATGGCAATTCCACCACCTTTCTAGGTGATGCATTCCAGTGCTTCATCACCATCCTAGTGATATAGTTTTTCCTAATATCCAACCTACACCTCCTGCTCTGTAACTTGAGACCATTGCTCCTTGTTCTGCCACCTGTCACTACAGAGAACAGCCTCTCTCCATCCTCTTTAAAGCCCCCTTTCAGGAAGTTGAGGACTGCTATCAAATCACCACTCACTCTTTTCTTCTGCAAACTAAATAAGCCCAAATCCCTCCTCGTAGGTTATGTGCTCCAGCCCCCTAATCATTTTGGCTGTCCTCCACTGGACCCTCTCCAATGCATCCACATCATTTCTATACTGGGGGCACAGAACTGGACACAATATTCCACATGCGGCCTCACCAGTGCTGAATAATAACTTCTCTAGATCTGCTCAAAAGGCTCCTCCTAATGCACCCTAATATGCTATTAGCCTTCTTGGCTACAGGGGCACACTGACTCTTATCCAGCTTCTCATCCACTGTAATCTCCAAGTCCTTTTCGGCTGCACTGCTACTTAACGAATCAATACCCAACCTGTAACAATGCATGGAATTCTTCCATGCCAAGTGCAGGATTCTGCACTTGTCCTTGTTGGACTGCATCAGATTTCTTTTCGCCCAATCCTGCAATTCATCTAGAGCAATCTGGACCCTATCCCCTACCTCATGATCACTTCAGCCCAGTTTGCCACCCACTTCTACTAGTTTCTTACTGTTTGTGAGCAGCAAGTCAAACTGTGCATGGCCCCGGTTGGTTCCTCCAGCACTTGTACCAGGAAGTTATCCCCAGCATTCTCCAAAAACTTAATGGGTTGTCTGTGTGCTGCTGTATTTGGACTCCCAACAGATGTCAGTGTGATTAAAGCACCCCAGGAGAACCAGGGCCTGTGATATGGAAGCTTCTCTTACTTGTCCGAAGAAAGACTCGTCTACCTATCCACCTGATCTCGCTAGGTCTGCAAGAATGCCGGCAAAGATGTTCTTTTCTCTCTTCTTTAGGTGGATCCCATCTCTTCCTAACAATCCTTATGCCTGAAACAGAGTCCCATGGTCAAAGAAACCAAAGCCCTCTCTCCAACACCACCTGCGCAATCATGCATTTACTTCAACTATCCCTACCTGAACGCACTCCTTCAACAGGGACGATGATGAGAACACCACTTGCGCTCCATATTCTTTGATCTTCCTTCCCAGCGCTACATAATGTTCATTGATCTCCTCAAGGTCTTTCTTGGCTGTATCATTAGTTTCTACATGGAGAAGGAGGAATGGGTAATAATCCAAAGGTCTGATGAGTTTTTGGAGACTCAGGTCACATCCTGGTTTCTAGCTCCTGGTAAGCAGCATACTTCCCTAGATTCCACGTCTGGACGGCAGATGGATGACTCCATCCCTCTGAGACGGGAGTCCCTGACTACCACAACCCATCTTCTTCTCTTAGAATTTGGAATTAACAGTATTCCTTGAAACTAACTAACAGCTGACATGGCTCCATTCTTCATTGCTTGGAATCTTTAAAATGTGACCATGCTTTTCTAAACCATGTGCTCAATCTCAACCACAAGTTACTGGGCTCAATGCAGGAATCACTGGGTGAAATTTCATTCCTGTTTTATACAGGACATCGGGCTAAATAACCATAATGACTCCTTCTAGCTTTAAAACCTGTAAACTCTCAAAATTAGGGCCCTTCTCTGCCATCTGATTGGACTCACAACCAATACTATTGCAGAAAATGAGAGATACGTGTGTATGTTGATCATACTTCCCTATGCTAAATATGGAACACCTTGTAAAATGACTTGTATTCTAGTGAATTTAAAGGCAATCAATCAAAAGGATGCAGTACAAACATTCAAATTCACATCAAGTTGACTAGTCCCCTGTAAGAAATACTACATGTTGGAGTCTTTTTATTTATCTTCTGATCTTTAGGACTTTTGGGTTCACATGTAGAGGTCACACACACACACACACACACACACTCATGCCACGACCCCCCCACAGGGAGAGGTCTCACATGTATAGTGTGCATTTCCAAGAGTGGGTGGGGGAGAAATGTGAATGTTTCTACAGAATCCACAGTCAACATTTAAAAAAAAAACACAACACAAGCCTGAGTGATTTTGGATGCCTCTATTTTTGGATGCCCAACCTCAGACAGTTTAAAGGCATCTGATAGTCAGAGAATCAGGTGTCTCAAATTGGACAACCAAAATCACAAGCCAATTTAGAAAATCATGGCCTAAACATTTCTAATGTGCAACCTTGCATCTGTAAATACTGACAGCTACAGAAGCTGGACTTATCAAATATACAATAGAGCCAGGTGCAAATGCATTACACCACTAACCACAAATGTAAGAAGAGAATGAATACCTTCTGAGATACTCATAAATGTGTAAGTATTATTGATACTGCTCAGTATAAATAATTATTTAGGAGGTGCAAAGATCCTTATAAAACAAGAAAATTTGGTCTTACAGGATTTCTTTGTTTGCTGGGGTGGAGGTGTTTCTGTCGACAAAATGCAGAGGACCATGGGATCTAGAGTCACAGAGTGAAAACAAGAGGGTGATTTGGAAGTAGGCCCACCAACAGAGGGGACAAAAGAAGAAAACGCTCTGGTGCCCAGCAACACAAAACGATTCAGAGCGCCCAAGCCCTTTAAACTGCTACCAGAGTGCCACATGGCACACTCTGGGCAGCGCTGAGGGCTGGTGGGGAGTGCACCGTGGCCTAGGTGGTGCTGAGGGCTGGCTGCCCCAGCCCTCCCTCTGCCAACAGAGGCCCCACCCCTTCTACAGTGAGGAATAGAGTCCCCACCCCGCCTTGCCCCTGGCCACAGTGAGGCTGTTGGCTCCACTGTTTTGAGGGCAAGTGTTAAAAAGAAAGTTTGGGAACCTCAACCTAAGTACATGTTTTCTTTCTTCTAATTACTTCAAGAGGCTCTTATCTGGCCCTGCGGATATATCCATGGGAACAATCTAATTAAACCAGGAATCTGTGAGGTCAAAGAATGTTGACTAGAAATGCTGATAAAAGTAAGAGGGCCAACCAAATGGAACACTTGGACGATTGTCACTGCTGTAAAGAGACACAACGTTTCTGAGACGTTTACTCAGTTGTCTCTAGGGACAATGAGTCTGAATAGTGCCGGGTCGATGCTTGGTCAAGTTGTAATGCTTCATGGTTCTTGACACAGCTCTGAAATAGAAGCATTTTACTCCAGGGTAAAACATATGAACAGCACAGAAAAGATAAATGGGGTTTCTTTTATTTAGATCTCAGAACAGTAAGTATTCACTATTCTCTTTTGTCCTGGCTTCTGAGTAGTCCAAATGAAGTCTGGACTTCAAGAATTCATTAATTTTGGCTGGAAGAAGGTTGTGTATGTGCAGAGATGCCTTCAGAATCTATTTATCACAACAGACATGTATTTTAGTCTCTTTATAATTTGTCCAACACAAGCTCTAGTTGCAGCGTGTGCATTCCAGAACTTAATCCTAGTACAGTAAACTTTCTCATATCTGGCAGCCCTGGGACTGGAAGGTTAACGGATGTTCAAATATTCTGGATGACAGAGAGGTATACCTAGCAATACATAACACTAAAGAAAAACAGGATTAGATATAAACAAACAAAAATGTATGCAGAGTACTTTATTTACCAAAAGGAGCATAGTACAGTGTAAATGTATACTGTATTTGCTGTATATTTGTATTTACTTTCATTACTATACAGTACTCATGGAAAATGTAACTAAAAATTACTTACGGTTAACATGCTGCTTATTTGAGAGTTCCGGATGATAAAATGCCGGATATGAAAGAGTTTACTGTACAATTATATATCCACAACACCTAACGAGGTCCCCTGACAAAAAAGTTCTCAGCCATTAACACGGAGTCTGTCTTAGGTTTCACCTTAAATACCCAAATACCACTTGAACATTCACATCAATGAGCAGGTCCTGAAAATCACCTCTGTCAGATGAGGATGGTTCAAGATGAGTTCTGGGTAAGGACCCAAGCATCCTCTGACTATTCCCACCTCATAAAGCCTTTGAGTGCTCATTCACTCCTTACTGTTGGATTCCCTAGCCAAGTTTCAGAAGAAACTGATTTGCCATGTATGAGTACTGGAAGAGGGACAAAACTAACTTTTTAGGATTTAACACCAACATGGTTGAGTCTGACTCACTAGCTGTGTGAAGTATGACACCAATTAGCGACAGCCTGGGCCAATATGCATTGACATCTATAGGATTCTTTCTACTGATTTCATGGGTTGCCAGATCATAACCTAAACTGGTTCCTAAGGAATAAAAACAGTAAAGTTGTGAACATAAAAATGGCCATTGTGGGTTCGACCAAAAGGTTCATCAAACCCTGTGTCCTGTCTTCCAACAGTGGCCAAGGCCTGGTGCCCCAGCGTGAACGAACAGAGCAGATAATCCTCAAGTGATTCATCCCATTTTACCCATTCCCAGTTTCTGGCAAACAGAGGGTAGGGCTGCCATCCCTGCGCATCCTTGTTAATAGCCATTGATGGAAAATACACATGTAATAATGCAGCGCAACAGTCTTGTTAATTACAAAAGTTATGATGTGCCATGGGTAGTCTAGTATTGCACAGAGGCCCAAACAGATGCCATACATCCACCTCAACTGTGGGACTCCTACTTTTTGAGCTTCCTTGCTTTGTGTTCATTTTGTGAGCACCTCTATAATGTTATAGTAAACACACCTTTTTATTTAATAACTACATAATACCCTCAACAGGGAAAGACTCATTAATAAGAAATGGAATAATGGTAAGTGAAATTTCATATTCTTCTCCCTTTAATCTCATAGAAAAAGTTACCATTTTCAGACCTTAATATTTGTTTAAACAGATGACATCTAGAGCTTTTCTCTCATAGTGTGGCTTACTTACGATTGCTTTCCCAACTGTGCAAACAAAAGTCCATGGCTAATTTAATGAAAGTGTGTGTAGTGACTGAAGAGACAGAATTGCCACTCTCTTTAGTAATACATAAGAAATTATTTCTCCCTTCTTTTTTCTTTTCTGCATTTTTGAATTAAAAAGGTGATGATAAAATGCTATACAAAAATAAAGATGCTAAACTTTCAATAAAAAGTAATCTATCACTGAGACATTGACCCTGTTATAAAATAATCACAAGAGAGATAGTAAACCCATACATCCCTTCTATTCCAATGCCAAATATTCACTACAATGTTTTCCAGGGCTTTTTTCTTTGCAATCACTTCAACCGACCAGAAATAGCCAAAGACCAAGTACATACTTGGATTAGTGACCTCCAGGAATGATCTAAATCAGAAACTTTCAAATGTTTTCACAGTGTGGACCACATCTCAATAGAAAACTTGTATCCTGGAACACGTTTGCTGCCATTAGCATTGCATTAAACACTACATCTTGCATCGGCAATTAAATGATACTCTTGTGCCAACTACATCAATTGCTTACAAGAAAAACTAATGTAGGAAAATATTTAGTATACAGTAATCCCTCGAAATGCACCATTTTGAGTTGCATGTAACTTGCATTAATGCGAGTTAAGTGCAACTCAAAACCCTGCTCCCCCCAGCCCTGGCTCAACCCCTGTCCAGCACACATGGCCCCAGTTCACTCACACACACACACACACACACACACACACACCCCCCGCAGCTGGCTTACCCTCCATGTCCAGCTCACCACTCCCCCATGTCTAGCTCTGGCTCATCTCCCCAAAGGGACATGAGGCCCTAGCTCAGCACCCTCCTGCTCACCCTGCAGCCCTAACCCTGCCCAGACTTAACCCCCTTGGCCCTCTCCCATGGCCCCAGCCCACCACCAGGCTTAACCCTCCCCAATTGCCCACCCCCACCCCAGGACCTACCTTTCAAAAGGAGCTCCAGGGGCTCGTGCTGCTTCCCTGGCTGTAGAATGTGTGTTCTGCCAGGAAAAAAGCTACCCCTACCCCAATTCATGCAAAATTCGAGTTATGCAAGAGTGTGTGGGAGCACAACCCTTGCATAACTCAAGGGACTACTGCATTCTTAGTTGCCTTCTAATGCAATTGTTGGTGGAAAAGAGGAGGGGCCATTCCTTCATCATCAATCACCAAGTGTTCCGTGGACCACAGGGTGAACACCAGATATCTCATCACCTTCAAGACAATATGTTGGCAAATCAATAGTTTGCACTCGTCTGCTTATACAGGTTGAACTTATCTAATCCAGAACACTCTCATGCAGCAAACTCCATAGTCTGGCATGATTTCAGTTAGCCAGACGACCACTTATGGGCATGACCAAAGTTTCCTGTAGTCCTATAAAGTTTGTTTCCAGCCACCAGTCCTGGCTCTCAGCGGTCTGCGCTGTTATTTAGCGATAATTTACCCCTAAATGTCTTCAAAGAGCCCAATAAGCTTTGGAAGTGTTGGTAATGTGCTAGACAATATTGATCTCCCATAGCCCAGAAAATTCTCTCATCTGGTACCAGTCAGGCACTGGGGGTGTTGGACGAGAGGGGTTCAACCTGTGCTGAATTATCTAAAGCTAATATATGGACACTGCAATGACAGATATGCCATTATGTGTAAGAGATGCAAGATTTGGAATCTGATGAGATAAAGTAATTAAAAATCCCATCCTACTCTTAAGCGAGAGCAGCTTTATTTGTCCTGTCAGCTTAGACAATTACATCACTCAGTCAGAAAAAATATTCATGTCTTGTCCTGACCATTTTTGTACACTTTCAAACATTTGTTGGGTTTCATCCTAGAGTTGGCTACACAGGACTAAGTGATCCCTCTGTGTATATTCAGTTTCTTTTCAAATCTCTTTAGTATGAAAAGTGCTGCATACATAGAAGATCGTTTTATTTAAGATGTATTTTATGTAATTTTTTTTTAAAAGGACAACCTTGCCCCAGAATAAATTTCTTCACTGGCATTTCTGGAAGAGCACATACTCACCTTAGCCATTCCTAGGTGGAATAACACAGAGAAAACATATTCTCTAAGCACAGAAATGCTGCCTCTTTCCACGTTCTCTTTACTGCGTTGTTCACTGATTATTAATTATGTAATAGTGACATTTTGTAAAATGTCATCCATAGAGGCTTGCAAATTAGAAATAAGAGAATGTCTTCCACAAAAATGAACACGTCAAGCCTGGTCACTAGCTGGTTTGTGAGATATAGAAGGTGGGATACTATCACGCAGTAATCACAGCACTCTTTCTTCCTTGGAAAACTAGGAACTTGGAAAAAATACTATGTAAAAAAGACACATGAATTGTAAGGGACCAGGGCACAGGCAGTCTAACCTAGTGGTCACAACTGCACTGGGGCTGCACACTGGAAATGGTAGTCACTGAGCAGAAGTCAAATTGTAAGAGTCAGGCTGGGTAAGCAAGAGTCAGGCTCAGAGACTGGAGTGCAGAGGTCACTCTGGGAACATCAGCCCATCCAGGATCTACGGACCTGAGTTCTAGTCTACATTGTCCTATACCAGTATTGAGGAAATTTTAGAGTTCTCCAAACTCAAATTAACTGCTATTAAAAGGCGATCACCTTTCTCCAAGAGCCAATAATGACACCATTGCTCTGAAATATACAGCAAGTACTCCAGTTGTACAGCACAAAAAGTAGCTCTCCAGCGAAGATGGAGCTGAAGCTGAATCCCTCCCAATATCCAGATCTCATTCACACGTTACAGCTGGTGTGCATCTTAATAACAGGCAAGGTTAAATCCCCAGCTCAGTATACTCCTGAACTTGAATGGTCAGAACTGAACTTTGAGCCCACATTTGCTCTCAGGCCTCCAAGATCCAGGTGTATAACAAAGGTGTTAAAAAAGCAAAGGTCTCCATTACCAGGCTAGCCATACCTCTGGCCCCTTTCTCTGATCTCTGCAAGTGTATCTTCTCAGGCATCAGGCCACATGCCTTTAGCGTGGCACAACTTTTCCATCCAGATCAGGTGCTGGGATACAAACCCCATGAATCAACTATTTCCCAACAAGTACAATGAGGCTTTTCTGCTTGCCTTCAAGCAATTGCAGTCAGGAGTAAACACAGTGATGAGACAGCCACTCAAACTAACATAGGCTGTGGCCGCACTTGGCCAAAACTTCAAAAATGGCCATGCAAATGGCCATTTTGAAGATTACTAATGAGCCACTGAATTGGATATTTAGCACCTCATTAGCATTAGGATCCTTCCAGCCGCTGCACTTCGAAAGCGCCGCTTTCAAATGTGCGTGGCTCAGCGCGGCTATACGGGGGTCCTCTTCGAAAGGACCTTATACATTTGGAAATCCCCTTATTCCACTCAGCTGAACGGAATAAGGGGATTTCGAAATGTGCAGGATCCTTTGGAAAAGTACCCCTATGAAGCCACAGCGAGCCAGGCACGTTCAAAAGTGGCGCTTTTGAAGCACCATGGCCGGAAGTGTCCTAATGCTAATGACATACTGAATATTCAATTCAGCACCTCATTAGTAATCTTTGAAATGGCCATTTGCATGGCCATTTCAAAGTTTTGTCTTAAACTGTATGGCTGTGTCTACACTAACACTAGGGCTATGTCTTCACTTGCATTCCTCTTTTGAAAGAGGTATGCAAATGAGGGAAATGGAAAATGCAAAAGAGGTTCAGATTTGCATATCTGGCACCTAATTTGCATATTCTTATTTCAAAATAGCTTCTTTTGAAAGAAGAAAACCAGTGTAGACACTGCTCTTTCTAAAGTAAACCCCATCTTCAAAAGAATCCTTCTTCCCATAAAAAGCTATTTTGAAATAAGAATATGCAAACGAGGTGTCCGATATGCAACTCTGCACCATGTGCATTTTTATTTCCTTCATTTGCATATCTCTTTCAAAAGAGGAACGCAAGTGTAGACACAGCCCAGCAGCACAAACAAGAGACAAAAACAAGAGTCTTGCGTGAGTCTATCTTACTTTGAGGCTTCCCAACCCTAGGCAGGCCTCCCTTTCCTCTCTCCCAAACAACTGGCCCTTGACTACACAGTCACTTTCTTCCTGTCCTTTTCTCAGTTTCCAAAGCCATCTGGCGACACTGCCTATTATCAGTCCAAGGTACTTAGCATGGTGTTTGAGGTAGACTTCAAAGTAAATGGCTTTTTCATTTTCTCTGAAGTGGTGGTGGATAGATGGCTATATGAAGCCACTGTACTCTTTCCTGCCTACATGCAGTCAACCTCTTGTTGAATTAACCTCATGTATTCACAGAATAATCTCTCTTACAACATTCACATATACAGTCCATATACTATTCATAGGCTACAGAACAGCACCATACCCTTGGGGCGAGGGGTGTGAAAAATTCCAAATGGTCACAGTTTGTTCCATGTCAGAACAAAAACAGACTTTGAAACCTTAAAGTGTTTCACAAAAAGGAATTGCTGTTTTCTGGCCAGCTCTAATACAACATGCCATAAATGCCAGACAAATTCACACTAGAAAGAAGATGTGAATTTTTAACAGTGAGGCTAATATCTATTGGACCCAGTTACCATATCTTGCCATGATTCTCTATCACTAGACATTTTAAATCAAGGTTGCACATTTTTCCAATAGATCCCCTAGCTTAACAACAGTGACCAAACATGAAGCAGAAATTCAGGGAAGTCCTTTAGAGGTCAGACTGGACAAACAGAATTTATTCTTTTACCTTCTTATCTAAAGCATATCCCCTTAGGTCTAACTGCTTTTTTAATCATGTGGATCTAGTGCAAACTACATCATCTAGCCATATCATGTACCTAATGCCAGAGCAGTCTGTAACATTAGGAATCTATTATATCATGAATATATTATATATAATTATGAAAGAATGGCAATAGTTTAACAAACATTATTCTTTAGAATAAGTTGTCACTTTCCATGACCACCTCTGTTCAAACATTTAGATGGAACTGTAAGACTTCTCCATAATACATATTTCAAGTTTTGGCCACTGCTTAATGCAAAACTCCCATCTTTTGATTAAGGTGTCTAAGATTTGGCCTACATGCAGAGTTGTGCCAAATATTAAAATTAGCCTTCCAAATCTAAAGACGACCATAAATTCAAACTGCCATCAGAATAATCTGCTGTTTCTCTTAAGCACCTTTCCACTGGACAGAGGATTGATGGCTCCCACATATATTTTTGCAGGATGGAGGCCAGTGTGACGTTCAAAAATTTTCCCATGGTCAACTGTCAAATTTATCTCAGAAACAGAACTCACATCTCCTGACTCATACTCTGGGCTTTAAACACAGGGACTACATCAGTCAGGTATACGATTACAATAAACTCTTTCATATCCAGCAGCCCCGAGACAGAGAGGTTGCCAGATATTCAATATTCTGGATAATAGAAAGGTATACCTAGCAATGCGTAACACTAAAGAAAAACAAGATCAGATACTAAGAAACAAAAAAATGCAGCAGAGTACTTTATTTACCAACAATAGTAGTATTGTACACTGTAAACTTATACGGTATTTGCTGTATTTACTTTCACTATAATGTACTTATAAAAAAGGTAACTAACATTTAATTTGGTTAAAATGCCAGTTATTTGAGAGTTCTGGATAACAGAATGACAGATGTGAAAGAAAGAGTTTACAGTATTTAGTGTATTTATATAATGAAAATGAAATCACAGTAGAACTTTTTTTGTTACTTTTAATGAATTTTACTTGGCCCCAAGATCACTTCATTTTCAGATATAGCAAAAGTGCACCAGAAGGATAAAGGCTGTGTTCCTTAAGCTGATTAAGCTTATGAGAAAGTATGTGTGCCAAGCAATTAAAGAATTTCAGCGCTCAGTTTATACAACATTAGCGCACCTCTATCATCTTTGTTAAAGATATCTACAGCTTACAACCATCTCTGTGTGTCACAACAGAAGGATCAAAGATTACTCACCTCACCTAAAGTGTTAGTTTTTTTTTTCTTGAACGAGAAATAAAGAATACACCACCTTTGAACTTTTACACTCCTGCCTGTTTTAGCTGTGAGGCCTAATGGAGTCTCCCATAAATAATTCAAGTTTCTTATTTTAGCTTGAGAAGTGTAGTAGTACATGACTTAAAGAACCCTAGCCAAGATTCTGCTAAATCCTATAAGCCAAAAGGAAAATTTAAGACATTTAATAGAGGATTGTAAAACAACATTCAATGAAAATTGTTATTTGGTACAAGTAAATGACCTTGTTTAGCTCTCTCTTCCTCTATAGTTTTATAATACAGGTTAAAACTTGCTAAACTGGAATGAAACTATAATTAGACAGATGAAGTTATGAAAAATACCATAGATGATTTTTTAACATTTCCTCTTTGGGATGATTCCCAACTCTAACAAACAGCGCAAGGGTAAAAAAAGGGGAGGTTGTAATTTGTGTTATGTGAAGACTATATTTCATCTCAGAAAACAAACATAGAACAGTTTTTTCCTTCATATTATATCATCTTAAGGACTGTGCCAATTTAGCCAGTTTATTCCAAGGAGGCAATTACTCCGATTTTATCATCACAGTCTAATCCAGCATTTGTTTTTTTGTTTGAAAGAAAATATGTCTCATGAAGTTTCTAGCCACATCTCTTGCAAGAACTTGATCCTGTAGCTGTTGGAACCCATAGGGCATTTTGCCTTGACTTTAATGGTGGCAAGATAAGGCCCTATAAGAATAGATTCTGAAACATTTTTAGATATTTTAGGGCAAATATCTGCAAAGCTGATTGGAGTAGTCCTGGGACTCTGCCTTAAGCAATCTTTCAGCTATTTCCTTGATTGGCATTTCCTGGCTCCAGAAAGACCTGCATCTAACCTTCTTCAAAAGTCAAGATGTGAGGGCTGATGGTTTCTGTGGGAAAAAATAGGTACACATCCACCATCAAAACAAACTAATGAAAATTCTCAAAGCACTGTCCCGTGGTAGTTGAAGAAGAGGAAACCTTTAAATGCTCTGCAGAAACCCACCTGGTAAATTCAGCAACTGGATTGGTGGTCTCCTTTGAGAAAGCCATGTGTAACCTTGATTGTAGAGGTGGTTGTCACCATAATGTATCATCTGCAAATACTGCCACCTCACCCCTCATCCCACTTTTCCAGATCATTAACAATATAGGCCGTAGTACAGAATGCTGAAGTCAATTTCCCTCAACTTTTTCCCTCCACAATGAAAATTATCCACACTCTTTTTGATTTCTTGGCAAGTTTTGGATCCATGACAATACTAAATCTCTAACTCATTTTATCTTCTTTAGTAGCTCCTTGTCAAATGCCTTTTTGGAAACCTAAACAGTACTTTTTTTGTCCCGGTACTCAGTACAGGCACCGTGGCAGCCCCAGCCGCAAGACTGGCTGGGAGGAGGGTCAGTAGCTGGTTGAGTACCAACTCCTCCTTTCAAAAAAACACTGCTTAAACTCATTGTGACAAGTGTTTCTTCTTCATCCACTTCTTTATTAACACACAAAGAATTCCAGGAGATTATGGTTATTTGATTTTCATTATCATTTCAATCAATTTGTCACATACAGCTGTATTGCTTACTGGTCTAAAATTCTAGCATCACCCAATTTTTAGCGTAAATATTTTCCTCCAAAACGTATTTGTTTTACATGCCAGCAGCCTGGTTCCATTTGCTTAACGTGGAGCTTTTCTCCTCTGTGTAAGCTCCCTGCTTTCCTCAAACTAGTCCCTTCTGCCTAATAAAATTAGATCCTCTTTAATATATGATCTTCTCAACCACACGCAAAGACCCTGAAGTTCCCTTGATTTAGTTTGGTCTGTGAATTAAAATGGACACACTTCAGTGAAAGCTACCACTGAGGCCTTAGACCTCGTAGTCTAAATTTTGCTTTCAGGACTCTTCTATATTATTCATACCAATACACTCCATGACCACAAGTTCCTCCTCAGAACTCAGAGGTGTGTCAGTGTCACACCAGGCTGTTCTCACAGTTACAAAACATCCAAATGTACGTTTCCGATTATGAAGTCCCCCCACCAAAATAGGCTGTCTGTCACCACAGTGTTGCTCTCTCTCCTGGAGCATTAATAGCCTCCACTATCCCATCTGGAAGACGTGTCCCATCTAAAGGGGAACATCCCTCCATTCCGTCTAACAGTCCTTCTACCATTAGTCTTGCTTCTTCAACTGAAGAACAAGGGAAATCAGTTCTGAGGTGGGTCCACTTAATGATGTCCCTACATGTCATATCTAACCACAGCTCTGTTAAGCTCTGCTCAGACTCACAGGGCTGGAAGGGACCTCAGGAGGTCATCTAGTCCAGCCCCCTGCTGCAAGCAGGATCAACCCCTACTAAGTCATCCCAGCCAGGACCTTGTCCAGCCAGGACTTGTACAGCTGCTCCTCCCGTTCAGCTTCTCTGGTCTCAGGATGATGCACCTGAGGGCTGAGAGCTGCTTGCACATGTAAGCTAGTTGGCCACAAACCAAGCAGTCATAGGTTCTGCACTCTGGATAACAATCTGGGTAGCACTCACTCTGACCAGTCTGCAGCTGTCTTCCAGTACAGTTAGCCTGGCTTTAAACTCTGAATAGAGATTAGTTGAATTTCTCTGTAGTGTGTTAATTATTCAGAAAAAAAGAGACTTCTTATACTTCAAAATCTTCAGTCAGCCAGCCTACTCAGTTTAATTTGAAGCCAACTTCCCCCCTCAGTGCCTAACATCTACTCAGTCCAAGCTCCCCTGGGCTTCCTCCATCTGTTGCCTTCCCACTCACTCTGGGGCCTTGCCTTACTAAGAAAGGCCTCTCAGTGCCTAGCTCTGTTGCTATCCAGAACAAAAGCCAAAAGCCATAGCTCCTCCCACCTGATTCAGTGATTAATTTCCTGACATCTGGCTTCCAAGAGCCTAGCTATAAAACAATTCTAACTAGGGCACCACAGTCCTTAGGGTTAAAAGCTCACTTTCACCAGGGTAGAAGCTGCATGTTGGGAGGGAGAATCATGAGGACATTTGTTCTGGGGGGCATACATAAGGGGATGAATGATTGAAGGAAAGTGAACGAAGGATACTTATTTAAACAAGAAAAAAACCACCAAACATGAGCCTATCACCATACTGACTGGTGTATCTGTCTTTTGTATCTCTTCCCACCCTGTTGGTCATCTGAGACTACATGCATCCTGGTACAAAAACTGCACCTCCCTCTGTGCTTGGAATGTACCTCCCATATGTTGGATGCTGTTGCAGTCTAACCAGTATGTAAAGAAACAACAGCAATGATAATAATGATAAACCAGCGATGCTTTCATCCACTGCATCTAAACCATAGTTTAGCAAGAGCAATTTCAGAAAGAACCAACCTGCCGCATTGGGCCTGCTGTTTCTTCAAAGCTTGTAATGGAAATCTTGCTTAGGGAGGAAATCAAGTGTTTCCCAACAAATAAGCAAGAAAAATCTTGATTATGAAGTCAATGGTATTACTCAGGGGCTTAAAGTAAATCACATGCTTAAGTGCTTTCCTGAATCAGGCTCTATCAGGTCCACATGCAACACACATTTTCTTCGAAAGCTTAGGCTGAGCACCAACTTAACATCCAATGTGCCGTACACCAGAAGTCTGACTCCTATAGACGTTAAGTAATGAAAATAATTTCTTGTGTCACCACAAAAGCTGGAATCAGCTAGAAATATACGGAGCCTTCCAATAGGTTTGACTTAAGCTGTTAATGCTAAAACACTTTTCTTTTCAGTTTGTTGACATTCAGCTGGAACAGGACAGGGCAGGATGTATATAAGCTCATATAGGAAGTTGACATCTTCTTGTTGTTGCAAGAGTTGGCCAATGTATGGTATAATTAAACATCTGTTGGTATTTGCCACAGCATTGGATGGTGGGAGCATTAGGTATCTAAACATTAACAGGTTTCAGAACATTGAAATGTAGACTGGACAAAAAACATTTACATGATCAATGAACAAGTCAAAAACCAAATCCTCCTTAATTTGCTGGGAGATTAACTGGATGATCTCATAGATCTTTCCCATCTATCACTTACACGTATCAGCTTCTAAGTACTTGCTCGATGAATCCTGGGCAAAATTAAGATTTCAACACTACGGGAAATATCAGGGCCCAGCCTTATTGGAAACATTACAAACTTGTGTTAAAAATTAATTAGAGTTAAGAGCTATTTGAAAGTCTGACACTTCCTGGTTTAGTTTCTCATATGAATCTGTGTAAGGTTAACGGATCTGGGTCATTTGCAGGAGGGAATAAACCTGCAACCCTAGGGGCGAAAGCCATATGCTCTACTGCATGAGCTAAAAGTCACCTGGCTCTCAGCCGAGGCTATAGAGCAGAGATTTCACTCTTCTTTGTCTCAGTGCCTCTGGGGTTACTTCTGTATCATATTTAGGTGCCCATAAAGAGGAAAAAAACTATGGTGCGACCATTTCTCTTTTATTTTCTTCTCACTCAAAGTGCAAGACTTACTCCATTCAATTGATTTACAGATGATACCAAGCTGAGAGGGGTTGCAACTGCTTTGGAGGATGGAGTCATAATTCAGACAGATCTGAACAAACTGCAGAAATGGTCGCAGTAAATAGGATGATATTTAGTAAGGACAAGTGCAAAGTACTCCACTTAGGAAAGAACAGTTTCACATATGCAAAATAGGAAGGAGTACTGCAGAGAGGGATCTAGCTGTGTGGACCACAAACTAACAATGAGTCAATTTGACACTATTGAAAAAAAAAAAAGGAAACATGATTCTGGGATGCATTAACGACAATGTTGCGAGCAAGACACTATGAATAATTTTTCCACTCTATTCTGTACTGATTAAGCCTCACCTGGGGTATTGTGACTAGTTCTGGGCACCAGATTTCAAAAGAAGATGTGGGGAAATTGCATAGTCCAGAGAAGAGCAACAAAAAATATTAAAATTCTAAGAAACTTGACCTATGAGGGAAGCCTGAAAGAATTTGGTTTGTTTAGTTTGGAAAAGATAATGCTGAGAGGGGACATGGTACCAGTTTCCAAGTACCTAAAAGCGTGTTAGGAGGGGGAGGAGAAGAATCAATGAACTTACATTGCAGCAAGGAAGGTTTAGATTGGACATGAGGAGAAACTTCCTGTCAGGGTGGTTGAACAATTACCCACAGAGGTTGTAAAATCTCCATGTCTGGAGATATTTAAGAGCTGGTTAGACAAACATCAAGGATAATCTACATAGTGACCGGTCCTGTTGTGAGGGCAGAGGACTGGACCTGATGATCAAGATCCCTTTCAGATCTAGTATTCTATGATAATGACACTCAGTGACTGACCAGATAACCTGCACAGTAAATAGAAAGCAGTTTAGCCGTTATGTCTTCCCTTATATATTTCCAATAGCAATAAACATGAAATATGAATAGAAAATCATTGTTCAACAGTTTACAGAAATTGTCTTATAGTTACCACTCTCTCATATCAGTAAAAGGTTGCAGTAAAAGATCTTTAATAGAATTTCATTTTTCTTGCAGTATCCACAATGATGTCCTATTAGGCACATTACATAACCAGTCACAGGGTTATGCGTCTTTAGATCATACTTAATATCTCATCAAAGTTGCATCCCAAAGGAAAGAAAATCATAATTTATTAAATATGAGTACATGATACTGAAACTGATTTTAGTGCAGTTATGAAATATTTATTGTTCTGTATCTAAGATGATACATAGGTCATATAAAGATCACGTATGACAGGTAGTGTATTTTTATTTCACTTATGTCAGATACATCCATAATAACCTATTTTAAACGTTCTCGTCTCCTTGGAGGCATTTAAATCACAATGTGCAGAAGAACGGCTAGCTTTCAAATAATTTAGAAGCCAAAAGGAAAAATAATTTAGAAGCTCCTCTTTGGAGATCTTGGTTCAGTATATGAATTCAAGTGGCAGGACTAATTACTAGGCTCCATTTCCATTTAGTTTGAGATACCATAATGGCAGCTCTTGGTGTTTCCTTCTCAATCTACTGTGTATATTCATCCCTAATAGCCTCTGGCACTGCTTCAACGCTGAAAGGATTTGGTGGCCTCAGTCTGCTTCTATGAGTACTTTAATCCACATCAAAAAGGCACTGCCCCATTCAGTGTGATTGTCAGAAACCTGATCCAGGATAGAAAGGAATGCAAGAGGGGTCAAGGCAGAGGTACATGGCTAGAGATGTGTGGGGATATTGCTTATCCTTTACTCTTCACAGTAGGTGTTTCTATTTCAAAACCACCAAATTTGTCCTACCCTTCTTTCTTCTATTGATAAGTTGATTTGGTGCTATTGATTAAAAGCAATAGAGACTGCAGTCCTATTTATCCATCAAATAGCCAGAGTACAAGCAAAGCAGTGGAGACTTCCAAGCCCTGCCCCATCAACAAGTTTCAGCTTTGACCTAGAGGTTGACAGCAAAGTTTTTCCAGGCCCATTCAACCCCTGGCTTCCGCTCAGACTACCAATGAGGGTGACCAAGTGTGACAGTTCCATATATACTGTCTTCTACTGTAACAAAAGAATCTATGGTGCCTACAGAAGGGACAAGAGTGGAGTGATTCATTTCTTGGCATATTTGATTTGCAAAACAAAAAACTCAGTCAAAACTTATAAACCCCAGAGAGGACATTCTTATTCACATTTGGCCAGAAGGTCTCTTGGTTTAGGTTTGGGTTTTTTTGGTTTGGCGGGGGGGGGAGAGCGTGTAAAACCTTCTTTGATACAAGCTTACTTTCTGATGCTGCCCATCACAAATGACTATGCATCAGTGAGGATAATGGTACTTAGCACTTACACTTGCTCTGAACACATCAGGGAGTTAAATTTTGCAATGCAGAGTAATTCCATGGACTTCAAATGAAGAACAGGTCAGGTCCAACCTCACTGAAATCAATGGCTAAATTCCAATGGCTTCAAAAGGGAGATAAGATCATGCCCTTGGTTCCAAGTGTACAATGGTGTAACAGAGCAGATTTAGTCTGTAATATAGATAAAAATCCTTTTCATTAGGTGATGGGACATGAACAAGCTTTGTTCAACTTAAACCATTCCTCTCTATCAGAGAAGACAAAGTTAGACTAAGCCAATCGATATATGTGCTAGCAATGAATGGACCTCACAGTTTAGAAATTGTGGAGTTCCGATTAATCAGACTTAATTTTTTTTTCTTACTGTGATGAATTAATTCTGAGATTGCATTGCTTGCTAAATTTTCAAGGTACTACTTGTTCCTTCCCAGTAGTAATTATTATATTGTACGGTATCAATGACCAGAAACACCGTCAAAATATTTAAATGCACTGTAAGCGTCAAGGAAAATTCTTCCATCCTAAAGAGGGTCAATATGAAAACATGGGTTATTCATTAATTTTTGCCATCCCTGATTGATATTTTGATTAATTTCCAGAAGGCATTAGAACAGGTGTTAACTATGTGCAGATTGGATGCACTGTTCTGTGAACTTCATGCTGTATTAGAGGCACAGCTATACCCAGTTGGAGCAATAACCCTTTGTTTGATTTGGCAGAACTAGCAACTCCCCATGGCCAATTCCATAAAGAAGTTTCTATTAAAAGCAGCAGTGATCAATGTAGAAAAACTGCCCCTCAAAAATTAGCATAGTACAATGAAGAATACATAATGTTAGGCAAATGACAGCTGTTTAGCTGAAACAATAGCTAGAATGTGGCTTTTGCTGAAGAGCACGTCTCATGTAAATTAACTGAATAACTGCTTTAGGATAGGAACAAATGGGGAAACCCAAACCCCTAAGACCAATTTATGGACCCATCCTGAAATTCATACATGTTCCAAACTCCCAGTTGGATCAAAGAACATAGGTTTCATCGTTTAATCTGTAGCATTCATAAACTAGGGAGTGATTGGGTGAGTGGAGATTGGCAGCAAACAGTTTAGTCTACTATAGCCAAAATAGATGCAAAGAATTCAGAACAAAGTTAGTTGTAGCACTGTAAATGCAGACTAATTCTACGGAAATCAACAGACCTACAACTGCTAACCCACAGGGATATGTTGCCATCACAATTCCCATCTGTAGGAAATAAATTCTGCATTACAACCATTCTCTGAGGTTTCTGACGTACTCTCATCTGATCTTTGCCCATTGCTTAGAGCATAAGCTGGCAGTTTTGATCTCACACTGCAGTAAGTCACACTCATTCTCTCCCACTCACACCAAATTTTAATGAAGGGAAAATCCATTGATTTGACAGGAATTACTCCCGATTTCCTCTAGTGTGAGGCCCACAGGAGTTAAAACTCTTTAGATGACTCCAAACTTAGCTTTTATATCTCTCTGCGTTCCTTCCACAGAATAGAGTATACTGGTATCGTTTAATAGACTAGAAATGCTAATCAAAATCTGTCCCCGGAATGCAAACCAAACTAAAAGGTTGAAATGCACAAAAAAAGCAAACAATGTTAGAAAAAATAATTACCAATTAGCTCTCTTTTGGTTCATCTGGTGCCAATTTTGGATCTTCAGATCCTAAATAATTATAAATGTATCTTGTTAGGCCCTCAAAGCAAAATCCAGGGGTGGACGGGGTAGGGAACTGTGTGCTTAATTTAACATCAACAAGCACAAGGGTGATTTTTTTTTTTTTTTTTTGTCACCCACCAAATGTGTTGATAGAAAAAAAAAATTTAAAGCCCCAAAGCTCAGACTGGAGAAAGCTCCAGATGACAGAGCACGAGGCAGCCAGCCAGTGAAAGGGAACAGAACCATTAGATAAGGGTTGAGCGAAGGCGAGAATGGAGCATTCATTTGCTTCACATATCCTCTACTGAAAAATAGCGAGGGGTCCAAAAGCAAACATGATGTTCTGGATTTCTCAGAGCTGGCCCCATGAGATTGCAACTGTAGATCATCACATTAGCAATGCGGGAACAGAAAAAACCTGCTATAAAAGGGGAGGGGGGACTTGACAGCAACTGAGGCAATTAAAACCTAAAATAAGAGGTGGTTGTGAAATCTTCTTTGCATTAAGGGTACAGCCAACAAAAATGTTTACTTTGAAGTGTGTCAAGTGTAATTGCTTGAATAATACATTTAAGTTAAATTAAACCAAGGAATTACTCATCACTTATTTGGGTAAGAAAAAAAAAAAAAAAAAAAAAAGAAACCTATGATGATGGGGAGACTAGGCTCAGCTCTGAGAAGTCCAGCAGCATTTAGAGAGAATGCAGGTTCCACTGCTGGAATTAATTAATTTATATTTGCATAATGCAGATGTATGCTTCCCACCCACAGCATCAAAAGGTGCCTCTTATAGGGGGAAAAATAAAAATCACATAGTTCTACCCAGTGGTCCATGAGACTCTACCTTCCTTCCCTTTCTACGCTGGGCAGATCCACTGACAGGGTTGCGGGGAAAAGGGTCCTATTGTCCTAGGCCCTAGCAATTCAAAGGGGCCTGGGCTCCAGCCACCGCTGCTGCCACTGCAGCAGTAGAGGCAGTGGCCAGAGCCTCAGACCCTTTAAATAGCCATTGGAGCACCACATGGCACTCTCCAGATGGCTGGAGGGGTGGGCACAGTGAACTCTGGATGGTACGAAAGGATGGTTACCCCACCCCTTTCAGGAGCACAGAGCCAGCTCTCTCACATGTACCGTGCTCAAGGGCCCAGTGAGCCCATCAGCCCTGATAACGGGTACCATCCATTTGGAAACTTATTACTAAAGCAGATACTATGACATCTATTTTGGATAGCACATTTTGGATTATTGACTGTTCTAAACTTGAAATTGCATACTCTAAAGTACTGCTGTTGGATGGTAGAAGTGTGACTAGGGAATCACATTTAACGGAGACTATTTAATACCAACTAAAATTCAATACATCAAAGAAAGGCTATAGATAGCACAGTTCCTGGGTAACCAGATGTTTTGAGCTCCTTGAAGACTAGATCTGCTGCAGAAATCTCCTGACCTTTGGAGATGCTGAAGTTAAGTGTTTTAGATCATTTACTGACCTAGTAGAAAGTAAAATCCCAGCATGATGGATGTGAACTTAAAGAACCCAGTCTATGTGGTCAAGTGCTAAAGAACTCTGAGAAAATCTTTGGACACGTTCAAGTCAGAACCAGTGAGTTTTGTAGTCCACTGGCTCTCGAGTTACAGAAGTTTTGATCCTCTTGCCCTGTGTTCCCTTCAGGAACCTCCATTCTTAGGCAATCCTGCTGTCCCCAGAAGCAGCTCAGTTCATAGGTTCTTTTCAGAGCCCACTTTAAAGCCCTCTTGTCTCTAGCCCTGGCAGCACTTCCTAGGGCCCACCACAGCTTTAAAACACATGCAAACCTGAAACAGCTTTCTTGGGCCTTTGTTCTTTCCAAGCTTGTACTATGTGTCTACCTCAAACAAGGGTTGAAGGAAGGAGATAGCAGCTACCTCAGGGTGAGCTCCCCTTACAACTGAAGCTCACTAGCAGTCATGGTTGTGTCCCCGTTCCTGAGAAAACCCTGCCTTCCTGTGGTCAGCCTCACCCTTCTCCAGGTGGTGCATATTCTGCAGGTGCCTCTAATTAGCACTGCTTGGATGTAAGAATTCTCATTAGCCTTTCCACCAGACACATGAGGGTGTGTTCCCTTGCAGGTTACCCTTCCAACAAGCTTAGGAAACAGGAAAATTGATGTAGACATTAAGCTACTTCAATTTACATCACATGGGAATCTGGAGTTGTATTCCAAACAAAATCTTCCTGCTTTATCTCATTCTGTTCACCTGATATCATTTAGCATAAAGGTATTTTAGTAGAGAGTGAGTTCTACATAATCCAATCCTGAAAGAGAGCTGTTCCACAACCCTGTAGATTAGTGCTTCATTGATAGGCAGTGCAACCCCACAAGCATTTCTGGTCTTAGTACTTGCTACCATGAATAGTTGAGCTCACCGGAGCCCATCTGAATTCAATGGGTCAAGTCAAAGCAGCATCTTTTGTACAAAGTGTCTAAAGGTTAAAGCTCATGAGGACATGAGAAATGAATCTCCAGAGATGTTACTACCCAAATCTTTGGGCACACACATGAAAATTATCAGCAATTTTCATTCACTGAATTTCAGCACTTTTAGGTTTGGTAAGACATATGGAAGAAAACAATTACTGTAAACAAGATGAAAACAGAAAATAATGGGAACAATATTGTTATGATCACATAGCCTTCAATATATAAACACAACATTATTGTTCTTAGCACATCTCTCTAATAATTTACTGCCTTTTTCAAATGCAGTTTCTATCTATCAAAGTTTTCCCTTCATTCTTAATATTTAACTTGAGGTCACGCTTCAACAGCATGAATCAGTTCTAGTCCTGGAAGTAGAAGTATAACTGAGCTCAGGACTGCTGTGAGCCTGCAAGAGACAAAATGATCTGGAAAAATGCAAGAGGTTATTCTGTATGAAGCTATCTCGCTTTAATACATCTTTAAGCAGGGAAATACAATGGTACAATTTATATCACTGGCTACTGGCCTGTCATTTCCCTCTTCCCCGCCCATGCCAACAATGAGCATTTAGAAAAACTAATCCTATGTTATATTGCTTGGCCAGACAAATGCCTGCATGATAGGAGACATGTGACAGGAGGATCTGCACTAACATGAGATAGCGCTATTACATAGGCCTACTGGTTCTTTTTCTTTGCTTGCAATCAGCGTAGAGCCTTTGAGGAAATACTGCATTCTTTTTCAATAGTAACAGAGAGGTAGCTGTGTTAGTCTGTACTCAAACAAAACACAACAGCAGAAATGTAGCACTTTACAAAATAAAAATGATTTATTCAGTGATGAGCTTTCATGGGACAGACCACTTGTTTGCAGAGCTTCCAGTTGGCTGTTCTATTGACAGGGGGAGCCTGTATTTGGTGTGAACATGTTCTGTAGACAGAGGTTCTGTCAGGAAATATCCATTGACAGTCGACAGAACTCTGTAGCATAGACACAGCTTTAGATATTTAGTTATTTATAAAACAGCATAATTGGTCGTCCTGCAGGACTCTCTAAGGGATTAGATTGGAATTTGGTTTTATATGGTAAGCTTCATACTTCAGGTGTACTGAAGGACTTTTCAGAATGTTAGATTGTGTCTAAAATATTAGAGCCATGTTGGGGTACTCAATTATTATAACCCAATTAAATATTTTTCTTGGTATAACATGATTTGATTTTAGCCATGATAGCATCTTATCACTTCCATAACCAAATCAAGGTGAAAATACTGTGAACATTGTATTTTCTTTCCAGGTCAGCAGCACATGTTACAAGATGGTAACAGACTTTGGTCATATCTCTACAGGTAAATCAAACTATATAATAGCAGAGTTGAAGTAGGACATTTATGTTGTAGCTTATTGCCTTAATATAAAGATGTTGCAACTAGAGGTTTTCCAGTACAGATGTATTTACAGATTACGCAAGACTTAAAATACTGGCAGCTAGCAGGAAAGTACAGCAGCCAGAGTGTGCATAAAACTTATGAGGATTTCACAACTTCTCGGAATACTCATCAGCAGGACCCATTATGAAGTGGCTTTGGGGAGAAAACCATCCCACCCCCACAGTATTTTCATGCTGTTCAACTTCATGTTCCTGTGATGCTGTAATCATGAGGAAGGCTGACACAGATCTAACATGTTCAAACTTAATGATTTCCTCTGATTCAGTGTGTTATGCACAGTGATTCAGCCAGACTGGTAGAAGTTACGATTTCCTCCATATGGTGACTTTCTGGTGCAATGACCGTTGGCCATAGCACACTGTCCTCTCCTTTTAATAGGGACTCATTGAAGCTCAGCTTGTATCTCTATTCTAGAATTCCCCAGGGCTGCCTGATGAACAGGAAGCCCGCTCTGTCAGAGAGCCCCCGGAGCATCTACACTATTTTTCTGTCAACAGAATCTGTCTATAGAGGCTGTCCGGACACGCTGGTAGTCCCAATCTCCATCGAAGAGCTCTCGGTTTGAGACGATTTCTTGCTCTTATGGAGAAGAAACTAGGAATAAAAAGATTCTAGACGCATGTGCCATTCCCATATTAATGCTTATGGTCTGCAATGCTGCCAATGGACTTTGTAAGGGAGGGATGTGAGTCTGCAGGAATATGATTGGGCCTTAGTGGTCTACATTGTCAGAATTTAAGGCAGGATGGGCTGAACCGGGGATCTTGGGGGCTAAAGCCATGTCTCTAATGCATGAGCTAAAAGCCAAGTGGCCCTGAACTAAGGCTGTAGAGCAGACTTCATTCTCCCTTGTAATGTGTCTCAGTGCCTCTGCGTTATACTTATAACATCTCTTTCCTGTCCCACGTTTTTATTAACTCATTAATTGGGTTTACATAGAGCACATAATTCTTCCCAGTACCCACTCTTAAGTCTTTTAAATTTTACTGTGTGTTTCAGGTGTAATCTGAAATGGTTTTAGAAACCATTTCCTTAAATTTTACTGTAAATCTGAGGCATCTCCAATTTGGATCTTATTAAATATAGCCAGAGCTCTGACAGCTTTGCAAGCAAAGTGAGTTTGCAATTTTTGTGGTGCCCAGAATGCCCAGAGCCCACATCCACCCTCCCCTCCCACCCACCAGCTTAAGGCTCTGGGAGGGAGGTTGAATACTGGGTGCAGGTTGTGGCGAGGGACAGAGGGCAGAGTACAGGAGGAGGTGCTGCTGGCAGACTCTCGGAGGGAGCTTGGGAGTGGAAGGGCAGGTGGAGGAAGAGGGTGTAGACTCTGTGCAGGAGTGGGGTGTGCAGGGAGTGGGGGGATTGCTGCACTTACCTGGGCACCCATTCTGGCAGCAGCTCCTAGGGTGGGGGTTTCTCTGTCCGCCAGCCCAGCTGCTGGGAACAGTGCATGGAGACACGTACTGGCAGCCACCAAGAGTGAACAGAAGGAAGCCACTCTAGCCCGGCTGCGCTGGTGGGGGAGCACAATCAGCGGCAAGCAGAGCTGGGGGATGCACCTGGAGGGCAGCAGGCAGCAGACCTGGCCAGGGAAAGACCCTGTCCCAGCCTACCAACACGCCTGGTGCTGGGGCACCACAGGCCCATATAGTTTGCCTGCTCTGTTCAAAACCCAACTACTATGGATTTATTACCTGGTCTATTTCTATAAGGGAAAGTGAACACACTAACTCAGCGGTGGCCAACCCGCGGCTCTTTGATTCATTAAATGTGGCTCCTCAGAGCCACATGCTGGGAGTGCTGCATGCCACTCTGCTCGTGTGCCCCAGCGCTTGGTGGGAGAAGCATGTGGTGGCAGCGGCAGCTTCTGAGAGTCACCAGCATCGAGTTAGAGTAGGGGGAGGACATTGAGTTATCGGGGGAGGGCATTGAGCCATGTATCTATAGATATTATGTATTCTCTCTCAGATTAGATTAGATTAAAGAAAAGAAAGAGGCTCTATGCACTCTATCCATGGCTCCTAGTCCCTAACTGGTTGGCCAACCCTCCTGTAGTGCTATCTCTGAGAGGTTTGTATTCTGCACATTTCCTGGGGTAATCCTTGTGCATTTCTTCAATAAGCCCTTCACACTGGCCTTTTTATTGTAGTAACTGAAACGTTGCTCATAGGTGTTCACAACCTTACCGTATGTTTCTGTGGCACATATATAGCCAAACTTCATAACTTCACATACAATCCAACAAGATATTAATGTCTAGCAAATTAAAACTTTTAGAATGACAAGTCACAAGGCATACTTTGTACAACACTTATAATTAGATGACACTGGCGAATATGCAGGTGTCAGGATGTTACAATATGGCCTACACCTTGAATATTTCATGAAGAAGTTCTGGTTGCCCCACCTCAAAAAGTTATATTGGAATTAGAAAAGGTATAGCGAACGTCCACAAAAATGATTTAGGAGTATGGAACAACTTCTGCATAAGAAGAGACTAAAAAGACTGGGGCTGGTTAAAAATGAGATGACTCAGGGAGAATAGGATAGACGTCTGTACAACTCTGAAAGGTGTACAGGACAGGAATATAGAAGTGTTGCTCACTCCTTCACATAACACAAGTAGTAGCGGTCAACCAATGAAATTAATAGGTGGCAGACTCAAAGCAAACAAAAGGAAGCTTCTCTACACACAACTTGCAGCCAGAAGATGTTATGAAGGTTGAAAGTATGTATGTGTTCAAAAAAAGAATTACATGCATCCTTGGAGGATGAGGCCCATCAATAGCTATTAGTCAAGAGGGATGTGGATGCAGCCCTATGCAGAGCCGTTCCATTCATAGGATGGTTTGGGGTGGGTGCCCAAGGCACTGAACTTTGGGGATCCCCACAGTGGCTGTGTCAACTGTCCTATGGACAGGACCCTCAGGACCCAGAGTGGCCTGGGAGGTTACCTCAGGACGGTGATGCAAAGCAGCAGCAGGGGATGGCCGCCTTTCCACTCATCATGGTGGCAGAAGATGGAACTACCCAGCAGCCTGCCCTGCTCCACCACCATTTCCCATTGCCTGGTGAACAGGATGACAGCCCTGTCAACAGAGGGCCTCCCGGAGCATCTACACTATTTTTCTGTCGACAAAATCTGTCTTCTGAGGCTCTGCGCCTCAAACTTTCAAGACAGATCTCTGCCAGGAAAAAGGCTACGTTCTGTCAACAGATTCTAGACAGAACGCATTTGTAGTGCGGATGCTCCCTAGTTTTGTCGATAGAAGGCCTCTACTGTTGACAAACTTTGTAAAAACACAGCTTAACAGAAGAGTTCAAGCTATAGTTACAATGTACAATCAGACTTTCCTTAAAACCTCAGATTTTCCACATACTTCATAACTGTCCTTTTGGCCTGAAACATTCCTTGCTCAGCTTCAGCCCAGAAATAATCAGTGCTGGAAAGTCTGTTCATGCTCATACCAACATCCCTTCGTTCTTTTGCCCTGACTCATTTTCCCATACAAGATCTGTTTTGTGACACTGTTGTTTCCATTCTGACAGCACCTCTAGTCTACCTATCATGTTCCCTCAGTAACATTTCCTCTATTCTCGTTGAGCTTGTTCTTTCATGTACCTTATGCTCGTCACTCTGTCCTACCAAATGCTCCTTAAATGAATAGTGGGAGCGTATGTGAAATTGCTCAAGCTGTTTAATGTGCCACCTATAAAAAGTGCATATATCATATCCATACAGGAGAGGTGTATACAAGAGTACAACGTACTGCATTGTAGATCTTCAATTTGGTGGAACTGAAATGTTGTGGAGGTTAAAGATGCTTGTTTGGAGCCAGCTGACAGCATGGCTAGCTTTACTGAATCTGGAGGCAATTTCCATAAGGGAACTTTCACTTCAGGTGGTGCTACCCAAATACATGAAGTGATTCACATTTTTCATCTGCATGTCTTGGTTGAAGATGTCTGGGGGTGGGACACTGGAATGAAGTGCAGATTGGAGCAAAATCTCTGTTTTACTGCGACTAATCGGGGATGCTTCAGAAAACCTATCAATGATGACCTGAAGATTGTCATTTCTCTGGACTATCAAGATATGGTCACTTGCAAAAATAAATAAGTAAATAAATAAAAAAGTGCCTTGATGAGAAGCCTCTCCAATGTCTTGGTCTCACCACTGAGTTTCTGAAGATCAAAGAGGGAGCCTTTGAGTTGGTAGAAGATGTATATCCTCTGATCCAAGTCTCTTGTGATACGTTTGGGGACACAAGCAAAGAACACGTCAAAGAGCACTGAAGCAAGTTTTCAGCCCTGCTTCACTCCATTCCAGTTTTTGAATGCGTCAGAAGAGTCTTCATTGGACAGCAGTTGCACTGTCACATGATCACGGACTGGACAGATGATATGCATGATCCTTCTTGGGTAGCCCAGTTTAATGCAGAGCAGCACTTAGATGACCCCCCACCCCAACCATATCAAAAACTTTGGTCAGGTCAATGAAGTCTGCATCCATTTTCTGCTCTAAACATTTTTCCTAGACTTGCCTTAGTACAGAAACCAAATCCACAGTACTATGACCAGATCTGAAACTATACTGTGCTTTTGGAAGATTCTCCTTAGATGTGTTCGCATTGACTCTGTTCAGCAGAATGTGAGCTATGTGAGCTAGCATTTTCCCTGATGTATAAGGGAGGGAAATGCCTCTGTATTTTCCACAATCAGCATTGCTAGCTTTGTTTTTGAATAGTGATACAATAATAGCATCTTTGAAGTCTTACAGCATCTCTTCTTCCTTCCAAATGTTACTCAGCATGTCACAAGACACCTCCATGCTCTCCTTTGTGCTGGTCTTTATAAGCCCTGATGACAGCAGCTCAGGGGGAATTGATTCATTCAGGCCAACAGGGAAGTCAGGAAGTTGTATCAAGAAAGATGTTCTAACTGGAAATCCAATTTCATGGATCTTGCCTTCATGGTCTGCTTTTCTTTTGCCAAAGAAAGTAGTCTCCTCCTATCTTACTGATAGAACCATCTTCAGGCAGTCTAGTTTTACTCACTGCTGCAAGGTCAATATCATCATGGATAAGTTCCCTAGAGATAAGAACTGATCTTCTCACAGACCTTCATGCATCACCTCCATCCATAAGGTCGTGGACATTCCATGATGCTAGAAAGAATCTTTTCTTTTTTGTTTTTTGACTGCTGCAGGATAATCTGCTAGCTGCGGTAGCCTGGCCAGATATTATAGGTCAGTATTGTTTTGCACACCTTTTCTAATCCCCTCCCTTAAAAAGAATGAGCAGCACTTTCCTAAAAAGGGCTGCTCGATTGCCTAGGATGCTACCACACTTCTCTATTGCCAAGGCATGAATCTGATCATCAACTAGTCCCAAAGCTACTATTGGCAGGATTGTGACTACAATTGCCTGTGGTCATCTCCACCAGTGACTTCATGATGCCATAGGATCTGGGTTAATGATAAGACTCATGATGATGAGATTTAATAAAATGTTGTTAATGAGTGAGATTTGTGAGCAAAATCTGCAAGGGAAATGCACATAGTTGCAGCACAATCATTGCTAAGGACTTCAGAATCTGATTTTAAATGAACAAAAACACTTACGATATTAAAAGAGAAGCACTGTGGAGAATAAAATAAATAAACCATGCTAAGGAGACACAATGAAACGAACATTAACTATGTATTTATTGTTAAAGAATTTGAGGTATGACGGGATAGGATAGGATAAATCAAATTATGAGACTCTGAAAACAGAGTGAAATTTCTTGAGCGCATTTTTCAAACAGTATCCCTCTGAGCCTCAGGTGTCACTATGGGCCTGATTTGCAGCTCACCGTAGTCATTCTAAAGACTTTGACTTCTGGGGACTTCAGACTAAGCCCTATTACCCCAGTTGCAATATGAACCTTACAGTGCACTGGAAGGATCTGGAACTTAACTGTACAGGAGGTGGCATAAAAATGTTTCACTATATTCTAAATAACCAGCTGTTTCCTTTGATGATTGCAGCGTTGATATTTGAAGTCATCTGAATGTTATATCCCAGTGTTAATAAAGGATAACTGCACCTGCACTTAGAGTGATATGATTTCTAAGAGCACCTTATCAGGTGTGTAACATTTGGCAAAATCTTTAAAGCTTTTGGATGTACAAATGCACTCCATCTCTCATGGCTTATCTTTTATTTACCCTACTGGGTATACAACTGAATTGCTGCTTCTTCAAAGCAAGGACTTTGCAGCTGATTAGCAGTGCTGGAGCTGGCTAAGCTTATTAAAGATGATTAATGCATTTGAGTGTGGAGGGGGTTTCCCCCCCTCATTGGTTCAATTTCTTGTTTATTATGCTACTGTCTTTTTATATTAAAAGAGATCACCTGGATAGCTGAGAGCTTAATAATCAGCATCAAACAAGATAAACATCTCCTGCATAGGTGATCCTCAATCATAATGCACTAGCTTGTGGTCAGTGTATTACCCATCTTACGGATCCTTCAAGATGCATGTAAAATTCAGCAAACTGAATCAGTAGAATGGGGCTCATATTTATTCTCTCTCTCTTTCAGTCATTCCATGCAGCATCTGAGAAATTTACAAATCAACATACATCAGTTTTCCAATGGCCAGTTGTAAGAAGTTTGCCTGGGTTCACAAAAATCCAATCATCGTTTTTCTTCTGCAGACATTTCAATCTGCATTTGAAAATCAGTGATACTCTTTGGATCTGTCAGGCACATGAAGAACTTCGAGATGCAATGCTGTTTGGGGGACTGAATGTGAGCGGGAACATGGAACTTGTCCGAGTTTTCCAGCCCTTCAACTCACTGTGTACAGTGTGGAAATGGTACTTACCAATCTGGTGAGAGAGAGAGTGAGAAATAATTTACACAAACATGCTTCCAGTAGTAAAACGTCTGATGTGCATTATTAATCCAGTACTGCAGGGCCAAAAAGAAAAGCCTTTGTCTTAAACAATAAAGCAGGCAGCTATACCTCTGAGCTGCCTGGAACCTTGAGAAAGATGTAAATTTTCTACACATAAAGTCTTATTTTAAATCTGATTTTTTTTAAGATTTAAGTAGAAAATACAATTCAACACAAAAATTCTACAAATGTAAACAAGTTAGACAGAATCCATGTAGTTTCCCAAAGAAAGAACATACTAAAAGATACATCAGCCCAATATAGCTGAAATCCTTCCAGTTTCTCATTCAGTCACATCCATCAGTGCTCTCAGGCCCTGAAATAAGAGACATGGGGCTGTGTATACCAGTCTGAGCATTTTATATGACAGGAGTGTGGGCTATTGATATGCACCATGGCCATTTATAAAAATTGGTACACAAGAAATAGTCCTGGCACTGAAGAGCAAATGCATACAAAAGGAATATGTTAAAATGCAATTGTTTATGACTTCTCCTCTGCAGGTGCTGGTTCTTATGGGATCAGAAGTGGTGTGGTTTTTATCATGATGTAGCTTTCAGTTGAGCAGGTGTAGCGGGATTCATCCAAAGATTACAGACCTCCTCTAGTGCCAACACCATACAAAATCCAAACTCCCGCCTTCATTTAAGTTCACTAATCTGTCTTGTTGAATGAGCAGCCCACACTGCCAAGTTTAACAGTGCTACCTGTAAATAAATTCAGACTTCGTCTGGCTACGTGATACTCAGTGCAGAGTAAAAAACTCACAGAACAAAAATCCCCTTCATCTCTTTGTTTGCTCATGTTTATCCCTCCCCGACCCTGCTCTACTTACTGACTTCCAAGTTCTTCATTGTTATTCTTTGTTATAATTACTTCTATTACAACATCCAGATTCTGCCACCAGGATCTTCTTTTGCCACTTTTATGTCAGTAGAAATGGACAAACATTACTAAAAGGTCACAATGTTTCTCTGAGCATCCATAGCTCTGCTTGACTCTCTTGCTTTCATTGTCTGCAAACATGTTTGTTTCAAAAAATATTAAGAAAGCAAAGGACTCATGTGGATTTAGGCATGTGTGTGTTTGCATAAGGCTGACCCAAGAAATGGCCAATGAATCATCTTCAAATTGTTTGATTTTTTTTCTCCCATTCAGATACAGAGTAGCCCTATAGTTATATCTTGGTATAAAAGGACAAACTACTTTAGGAGATGAGGCAGGCAAACCCTTTTCTTCCCTTACTGATCATCATTTAAGTTGCTCTTCACTGAACTACAGCCAGTTCATTTCCATCTTTGCCAAGCACTAAAAAAAGCAAAGAAAGCAGTAAAGAAAAGCTCAATGAAGACAAGATCTATGGCTGAGTGTTACCCACATTTGGGTGATCACTCTCAACTTCCCAGAGAGCATCAGGGGACAGAGAATGAACTAAATAACTCTACAGTCAGTTTTCAGTCTTCACATCCATTGTTTTATATGTCTGCACTAAATATATATTTCCCCACTGATGAAACTTGTGAAAGATCCAAGTGACAAATTATGTTAACACAACATTGATATGTTTGAGGACTACATTGGGCTAGACGCTCACAGTAAAGACAAAAAACAAAAAACATGCACATAGCTAACCTAAATTTATACAACAGATGTCTGGGAATCTGGACACTTCACAATGTTTACAAGTGTTTTATTAATTATCTTAGCAGAACTGTATCAAAAACCTTGAAGTGTTTAATATGCAGTTGCCATTTTTTTGTTTTAACGATTTCAGAGAAAGTTATGGCTACACCTCAAGTACTGAGCCTGCTTAGCAAAATTTACTAAGCATTCAGTATGAATTCAAATATTAAAATATAACCTTTCCTAATATACAATTTCACACATTGTTATTTGTATTTAAAGTAGACATGTACTACATACACTTTTGGTCTGGAGTCTTGACAATTCAAAAGTATATTTAAAAAAATCTTGACTCTTCAAAGCTGTATCTAGAACCTTAGACACCTGTTGGCTACTATTCTGTCTTTACCTAGGTATTCTCTCATCTATGAAATATATCCTTCTCAAAGAGCTTGCCTACAACCAGGCCACTTCAGACTGCAATCAGTGCACAAGTTAAGCACAGAGGAGCCTAGTTAATACATGGATGTGTAAACTAAAAAGAAAACTCAGTTCTGGAGAGCAGGGGTATTGGCAATTCAGTATGTGGTCCTGGATCACTACTGATTCAGTCACCAAAGTGTCATAGTTGTTGCCATTTTTTGGATGAGACTTTAAAAAAACCCACCACATACTGAATAATGCACATCGTATATTTTCAAAACCCTTCACTAACAGTATCTAATGAAATCTAGAGCTGATTTGCACAGAAATGCTATCCTGTGATTCACACAGAAATGGAAAACCTTCATTTGGGTTCCCCCACTTCCAGTGACTACTGAGAAAGGGGAAAAAGAAAGAAAAAAAATATGGGGGGAAGAGATGAAGGACAGGGAGGTATGGAAATCAGAATGTTTTATATTCCATGAGGTTACACCCTTTTAAAAAAAAAAAAAAAAGAGTTTGGGCAGGGGGGGACCTAAAATTTTCTGCCAAAAATAAAAATCATTTATGAAACAGACCATTTTCCTTCAAAAATGATTTTGAACAAAAACATTTAACTCGAGCTAATAAAACCTGAGGTACTCAGTGCTTGTAGCGCCTGGAGATCCCATTGCATTTTTGGGAGAACTACAGCTCTTACCCTTAATGTCTAGAGCAAATTCTGATATTTGTACTCATTACCTAAGCATTGTGTAAGAGTGTTGGAGAGATTTGGGCACACCTGTTTCTCAGAAGGGAACTGGCTGTGTAACCCTAGCAAACCCTGGTCATCTGCTGGCCGAATCAAACCTGGGACGGATTCTCAGCATTACCAAGTCTGACACCACATGTCCTAGCTGCGATCCCATCTAATTAGTGTCCTTGAAAGACAAGCCCTTCCCAGCTCACCAAACACTCCTGAATCCTCATCCGTTCACCTTAACCTGCAACAAGCCTCTCAGCCCTAACTACTCCTTCTTCGAGGTTTTCAGTTGATAGACGTACACATGCATTTGATTGCTGTGCTCTAATTACTCATGCCACTGGGGGCATTATAGGTCTGAGGAGGATAACAACAGGACAGGGACTATTTTACCTCAAGGGAGCTGGTCCAATCTCACCAGAATGGGGGTGTCTGGAAGTTACCAGCTACCTGATGGCTATTGGAATCTGTATGAAGTGAATCCAGTTCACCCAGCTGTCACTGTACATATTCCTAAACGTGATTCATCACACCTGGCACCATCACTGGGAAACTCATCACAGCTATCAAGGACTGAATGGGAAAGAGATTAACATAGAGATGGTCCCTCTAGGTCATAGTTAGAAGCACACTGAATCACTGGCCAAGTAGTGCCGAAAGGATTGCATTTGCGTTGTCCAAGCTGTACTGGCACAGTCGGCTGCACAGTAGAGTGAAGTCTAATGGTATCAGCTTACAAAAGAACTGTGCTCACATGTAGCAAAAATACCAAGCAGCCCTATGCCCTAGCAAGCATAACTGCCAGCTGAATGTGGCCAAATGACAAAGCAGAGGTTTTAAAAATTAGCCTCTTTTTAAATTATGTGAGCACACAAAACATGAACATTTATTTCACCTCAAGAGAAGACTTTTATGCTTGTCCGGCTAAATAATAGCTGAACACTTTGTGGTGAAAAGGAAAAGAAAACACTTGGGTGTATTAACTTGGATATGAACATGGCAGTCTAATGAGTTTTTAGACAACTTTGTCTGCTTAGAATCAACTCAAACAAACTTCTGCTTCACTCTGCAACTCCACCTTGGCCTATATGCACAGAGCATAAGGTAGAAATTGAATCTCAAAATCACTCTTAAGAACAGAAATTTCCAGATTGGCAATAACTCTTTAAAAAAAAAAAAAAAAAAAGTCCACAAAAAGCTACACTTACAAAGCTACCACTTTACAGAAGAATGGTGGTTGAATACATCTTTAATCCTTGTGGTTTAGATCAGCAACGCTGCTTACACATTACAATGCCTAACTTGCAAGTGCCTGGGGAAAAAAATCACTGGACTGCATAAAGCTTGAGGAAGGTGCATACATGCCCCACAAAACACTTGGGGAAAGAGAGGGACCTAAGAATGGGCTCCACAAAAGTCTGCATGCTAGCTGAGCAGCTGCCAAGCAGTGTGTTTGTCCTTAATCCTCTCAGCATCCCTGAGTTACATGTCAGTCTTTATTTGTGATCCACAACAGAGAATCCTTTTCCTGGCATCAGGTGGTTTAGACAACTAAGCTGTTTCTGGCAGGGATGGCTTACATACCTACCTAACTCCACATGGAGCAGCCAGAGGAGGTGAAGGTGGATATCTCATTTACAACCTTTCACCCAGTGATTAGGGTGTTCCCTGTAAAGTGAAAGTCTATGGTTCAATTCCCCTTCTCTTCATTTTGCATAAGGAGAGATCTCCCACCTCTCAGATGAGTGCCCTAATCACGGGCTTATAGAATCACTCACTTGTCTCTGGCTCAGATATTTAACTAATTGTGGCATTTTCTATATTTAGCACCTTTCATCCAAGGATCTCAATGACCTTTGCAAATATTAAGCCCATTAACTGAAGTGCTGGAATGAACAGGGTCTGCAGGTGTCCAGTACCTCCAAAAACTAGTTCTAGGAGTACCCAAAAAATCAGAGCCCATTTTTGAAAATGTCAAAACAAAAAGCAGTCAAGTAGGACTTTAAAGACTAGCAAAATAGTATATTAGGTGAGCTTTTGTGGGACAGACCCACTTCTTCAGACCATAGCCAGTGGGTCTGTCCCACGAAAGCTCACCTAATAAGCTATTTTGCTAGTCTTTAAAGTGCTACTTGTCTGCTTTTTGTTTTGATAATGTATAAACTAGCACAGCTTCCTCTCTGTTACTACTGAAAATGTCAGTGTAAGTAACTTGGACAAGATCACACAGTGATTCAACAGCAAAGCAGAATACAGGATTTTAGTGTCTGGAAAGGGGGCCAGGTAATCCAAACAAGTTTTTTTTACCATAACTTACAAATACACCGCTCGAGGCCAAAGCTTTCAGATGCATCTAGCAATTTTGAGTGCCCAACATGAGATGTTATCAGCTCACAAGTATGATTTAAATTGAGACACCTAATATGCACCTAATATGGTTTGACACATTCAGAATAGTTGACGATAATGTTCTACTACTAGATATTTATAATATTCCCAGACACTGGATTTGTGGCCCTAATAATATCATTATAACTGTGATGCTAAATAAAGGCCACCAGAGACCACTGAGGAAAAATTGAAAGAGTTTTGCAGATTCACTGAGCACTCGTTAGCTTCAGTTTAGACATTCAGCTGTGATTAATTCCCCAGCACAATACTAGCTTAATTCTTAGAGTGCAAAGATAGCTTCTATTTATTTTTAGCCATAATTTGACAACGTCAACTGCAAGATTTATCTCCCTGCCAAAATCGGTTTACGTATGAACCAAACAAGCATTTGTGCCACAGAGCACTATGAATCACTCATCTATGAAAAATGAAACTTGGCAAGTAATCTTTTATTAATTTTTAACCTCCCTGACTATCAGTCAGATCTCTCAAGCGGAGTAGGGTGAAGCTAAGTCAGTACTGGGGTAGGAGACAAATGGTATATCTATACCACAAACAGAAATATGAATGCAGTATGTGAAGGAATACCTGTGCTAGCTTGCTAAAAATAGCAGTGAAGCTGCTGCAGCATACACCAGTCACTCAAGTATGTAACCATGGTCCCAGGTTGTCTGGCACTGTGGCTCAATCAAGGCTTGCACAGCTATGACTACACATGATGCCATTACAACTCCATGAGAAAAAGCCACAGTGAGCAGTGGTGGCGACCCAGCAAAAGGGAGTGAGGGGCATTTCTTTCTCATCACTCAGCGTCAAATGCTCTAATATGGTGTTAGACATGAAGGGGCAGCTGAGGGGTAAAGATGAAATTCTAGCTACTTGTGATGATTAAGTATCTTGAGCATGGGAAAGTGAACACTGGTTGCCAAGCCAAATGCCATTCTGCTGCTATTTCCTCTGCAGTACCAAACAGAGACCACATTCTTCATTTCCTTACGGAAAGCATTACCATGTGCAGTACCTGCTGCATTATACCCTGCTGGTGGCTGTGTTTCAGTGGTGAGTGATTGGATTCCAAAATGCTAACAAGAGGTTCACTGCTCATGCTCCAGAGATGCATATTGGCAGAGCTCTATGGTTCCAAGATCCCTTGGTGAATAAGGCTGAATTTTCCATTATTGTAGCACACCATAAACATCCTCCTCCCCCATTTTTTATTTCTAGCCACTATTCCCTTCTCAACTTCATTCACATATGCCATTTAAGGAACACATACCTCCTCCAGCCTCAGGTAGAGCTGCAAGCTACACTCACTGCAAACTGTGGCATGTATGTAACGCGGTACAGGGAGGAGAAAGGAGCACCTGAAACTTGAGTGTTTTAGCGAGGTATCAAATATGTACTTCAGTCAGCTTTGTTCCTACCTGGAAACCACTGTAAATGAAGCACTTGGGGAGCTTTAAAGATGCATATTAGAAGTGTCAGGTGTTAGAAAGTTAAGGCAGGCAACACCTTTAGGTCAGTACTTCGCTCTAATGACGAGAAGTCCTGGGGCATCTTATAGACTAACAGCTTTATTGGATCATAAGCTTTCATGGACAAAGACCCACTTCATCAGACGAAGTGGGTCTTTGCCCACGAAAGCTTATGCTCCAATAAATCTGCTAGTCTATAAGGCATCACAGGACTTCTCATTGTTTTTGCAGATACAGACTAACACGGCTACCCCTCTGGTACTTTGCTCAGATTTCTGTCACAATTGCCTCATGCTGTGTTGACATAAGTCTTGGGCCCGGCTGGACTAAGCCCATTGTCATTTTAGTGATGTATTTGCTATGGGAAAGAAAAGGCACAAGTTAATTCTAACCCTTTGTATTTTATCTCTCAGCAGGTCTTGTCACAGTACAGCACTTATCAGTCACCACAGCAGATGTGAGCTACGAGCTGTACAGACACCTCTGCAGTATACAAATAAGAAGCTCCATGGCATTTCAAGCCAAATCTCTTCTGATAATACAAATGTTCATTGCAATTAGAGATGATTTGAGGATTGCCTGTGATGAAACTAAAATCCCACCAATTAACACCTGCCAAACTGTGAGAGTGGTGAATTACGATGATTGCGGAAGCTGCTGCTACTTGAAATTTGTCTTCTCTTTCATCAATATACATGATTCATTAGTCTGGGCCATTCCTTCTAGTTGCACAGTTAATAGGGATAACAATGAAAAAAACCAGAAAAAAGCTTCACATTTATTCGGTGGTTCTCTATGCCTTTCTTTATGCAGTACAGTACACTGACAGAGAGATACTATGCAACTTACCCAAGGGGCCACAGCAACTCATCTGCAAAATTCATTCAGGCCTCAGCTTTGACCACTAGACTGTACCACAGTATTACCTGCCTTTCCACTGAAATCTCACAAAGCATTTTCCATGTACAAAGATCAAAATATTCAAAAATCAGTGTCTCAGTCCACATATTTAGATATCCAAAACACTGGCCTGATTTTCTAGAGATGCAGTGCATCCAGCAGCTCCAATGAATTCATTGGAAGCTCAGCCCTTCTGTAAATTTCTCCCCTTTCCCTGGATGTTATTATAATAGTCCTAGCTAACCCCTTCAATGCTTTCCAGCTGTGCTTGTGACCTGCTTCTACAATATTTTCCCTGTGGCTGGATGGCACGGTGTATATTAACTTACAGGGCTTGAAGTGGAATTATTTCTGAGGATTTTAACCCCTTTGAAAGTCTACTCCCCTACAGTTTTTTTTAAAGGGATGGGGGAAAATAAGGCAGTCAGGGAATCCCCCAGCCCAGCTCAACAGAAACAGGCCTGTCAGTCCCATGCTAGGGCTCCAAATATAGCTGTGTACAATACAGAGCCTGAGGCTGCAGCTCAGGCTGGAGTTGGGGCCGTAAAGCTGAGGGAAGGGGTGAACTTTAGAACTCGCTGTAAAGCAGGAATAAAAGTCTCTTGAATTTCCTAGAGATACTGGTGAGGGTGAGCGCAGGGGATATGGATGTGGGGGTGCATGGAGAACAGAGGAGGCTGAAGCCCTCACCTCCTGCCCCGCCCCCACCAAGATTTGTACCTGGGCTACATGTTCTTTCACTTCCTGTCCCAGTCAGAGAGTGAAGTGTCCAGCTCACCCACTCCCACCATCCCCAGCCAGAGGGAGAGAGAGGAATACGACAAACTGTGCCCTTTCCCCTCACTCCCTGATGGGAATGGAAAAGCAAAGCAGCGCTGCGCATCCCATACAAATCTGGAGGGGGGGGAAGCTTCAGCCCTCCCTCCCACACACGCCACCACCACTCTCCCTAAAAGGGCCAGGGAGGGACTTAGGGCTGAAGCAGTCCCAGACTGGTGGGGGGAAGGGGTGTTCCCCCAGCCAGCCAGTTTCACCCACCCACTGCTTAATGGAGCAGCCTTCAGAAAACCCTAGGGACTGGGCTGGGAGCATGCCAGCTTCTCCTGCAGTCGGGTGCCCCGGCATGCCAGCTCTTTCTTCTCAGAGCATTGCACAAGGGCGCACCAGCTAACTTTCACACCTCTGCTTTGAGGTACAGTCTACACAGCTATAGTGACAGCCCGAGCACAAGCTGTGTGAGCCCAAGTTCATCACCTCCCGCTGGGAGCCTCGCTGGCACAGCAGATGCACCCTAGGTGATTCCTGGGCTGTCCTACTGTAACCCAGAGACACTAAGCGCACTGAAAAATGGAGAGTGAAGGCTACTTTACAGCATTAGCTAAGAGGCAGCTGGCATTTCGCTCATGCACTACAGGCTCAAGTTTTTAGCTCCTAATGATCAAGGTTCAGTCCTACCTCTCGCCTACCTGGGTCTGTCAGTTATACACCAGCATGTGCCATCCCCCTCTTCTGTGAGGAGGCAGCCTCTGAGCCTATGTCTAGATTGCCAAGAACTATCAGCAAAACATATGCAAATGACAACGCATTTGCTCATCTTTTGCCAACAGTTCTGTCGGGAGAGGTGTTTTGGACATGTGGGCCATCCACACAAGGCCAAATATTGGGAAAAAACCCTCTGTTGAGACATTCCTTCTTCCTTGTGGAAGGAGGTGCCCAGGAATGCTGACAGAACGCTCCCAACCGGCAGATCTCTTCTGTCCAACGTGCAGTGTGGATGCATGCTCTGTCGACAGAGCTTCTCTCAGAAGAAGTTTTGTTGACAGAAGCCTGCAGCCTAGACATAGCTTGAGTGGAAGATTTAAACACTGATTGCAGGCAGCTTTGGGAGAAGTGTTCTCATGTGAGTCAGGATCAGAGTAAGGCACAGGCATTGTAGGCCTATATCTAGGACACTGGATTCTGGCTGGAGTCACCCGATGAGATCAGAACATCAGCTTTCATTTAAAAAAAAAAAACAAAACACATTTCTAGTCTTTCCTGGCTGTGAAGAAAAGTTTGAAAAAGTGACATAAGTGTTACCAAGGTCTGCCTATCTCTGCATCCTAACAAACAGCTCCAAGAAGCGTGACTCACCCTGTATCTTAACTCTGACACTTGCTTCTCTGGGGAAGTGGGGGGGCTCCCAGCAATTCCATCCCAGCATAGGACTCTCTGTATGTGCAGGGTGATGCGGGGGCAGGTCATATTGATGGCAACCTCCCACAGCTCTGCTGAGGTGGTGTCAGCGAGTTCTTCACCCACAGAATTCTCTATACAGTCGGGCAGGAACCAAGACTTCCCTCTTTCAGAATAGGCCTGTGTCCACCCGAAGATGCGGCAGGGCCCAGGAAAAGGGGTGGGACCAGCCTTCCCAAAAATTAGCAACTGCAAGTCAACCAGCAGACAGCAGTTCTGTGGATGGCCCTTGTTACTCCCAAGCGAAGAAGCAAGCGGGGTTTGGACTGGGTTATGGCCACAGTGCTGGAGTTCCGCTTTGGAGAGAATCACATGCAATTCTGACTGGCCCTCAGTGTGCCTTGTATGCGTGCACAGTGTCATTAGAGGAATTCCAAGGAGTTACACTCTCATGAGCAATTGCAACCCCTGAGAACACTCCCTGAAGTGTGCTGATGGAGACAGCATCATGTCTCAGACCTCTGATGCACCCTGAATGTCCCCAAAGCAATAGTAACCTTTAGACTCTCTCACTTACATTTTTCTCAGAGAAAGTGAAGAAACATGCTTTCTAGGTGTGATAACTTGGTGGTGTGTTCCTGGATTTGTCAGTACTCTTATTCAAGTTTGCTAGGATTTCTTCATGTCAGAGTAGCTCACCCCCACTCTGCCAGTAATTTCAAGACAGCCATTAGTAGAGCTGAGAAAATACATTATTATATGAAGTTAATCCCCTTGTCATCTGTCCACAAATCATTTTAAACCCTATTTACTCATTGTTCAAAGTCCCTCACTGACTAATTTCTGTGAAAAATAAATGCACATCTGTAGATTGTTCATGGACGGGCTGATGTGAACACTCATTGTTCAATGCTGCTTGTTCACTTTGATTAAACATACAAGTCACGTTTCTATTCCCTGACCATAATTCTCAAAAGCAGGTTCTGGTGCATAGGTTTATGTTCACAAGGTTTCCTCTCTGTGACTGTTCTCCAAAAAATTAATCCCATGTTTGTGAGCATTCATGCCATCAACCCTATGTATCTATTTTTGAGCCAGAGAACATAAAAGTTTCAAAAATGGGTGACACTTTGAGGAAAATTAAGTCAATGTTTAAGCAAAAAGGTGGCTACGAATTAAAAACAGCCACCAGGTCATATTTCCATGTTTTCTTAAAGCGTCTAGCCTTCACCACTGTCAGATTCAAGATACAAAGCCACAGCGATCGGGTAATACTCCTTGGTCAGACATTTTGGTAAGTGTATTCTGTCTTCTTCACTCCCATTGCCTTTCAGCTTCACTTAACCGTTGTGCTACAGCTCTGCTTTTATGCTGTGGCACGCTACCCTAGAAGAAGCTGGATTTTCCCGTTGGATGATATTACTGCAGCATATAGACAAAGATATGGATACATTTTAATTAAGTTTGTAACGTTCTCAGGAATCCTTCAAGATTCCAGGATACACTATATAGTATAATTATTATTCTGTTCTAGCACAGCCACACTAAAATTATGAGGTGATAAACACATATAAACAGAGGATGTTCCACTGACCGAGGAAGGCCAGCAATAGTTGCACCTTCTATCCAAAGGCTGACCAGTATTATTTTTCAGGACCTGCTCAACTCCTCAGTTGCAAAGTATAAATGTAATTTCTATGCAAGATGATCTATGTGGCTATTTAAAAGCTGGAAAACATGCACTTAAGTGGATTACTTGCAAGGTGGCACCTGACCTAAGGGCTAGAATGCGTTCCATCAAAAATGGCTGCGTAAAGTCCCCCACCTCCACTTCCCAGAGGTCACCTTTCTGACCAATATAAATGAGCTAACTCACTCAGCTTATTGCACTGGGATTTCTATTGCATAATTGAGTTTTAAGAGAATCATTCAGCTGTTGACTGGGGATGTGCGACAGACAGTTTTCTGTGCCTGACAGCCAGAGTAGCTGTCACTTACTTCCATCTGGTAGAAAGATAACATTTCATTAATACTCATGCTTGAGGGTATAGCTCAAGGGCCTGATCCTGCAAGGGACTAAGCACACCCTAAAAGAGTCTTTGCACTCGACATCCCCAGCTAACTCAGAAGGAGCTGAGGATGCCCTGCCTTCTCAGGAGTGAGCACTAGCGTTCTTTGGGAAAGATATGATTTTCTCCCACAGCATAATTTCTGGACTCTTTCCATTTTTGAACTCTCTCACAGAACAAGCTTACTGCCCTCTGTAACTGGTCAAATTGCCTTAGATATATATGGTACAAAATAACTGCAAAAATATGACTAGCTGAGCCGACTGGACAGGAGAGGTCAGTGGATGGGAAACAAATGCTTATAGGTCTCCTGGGCTTGAAGTTACATATTTATATGGCTCCCACAAATCAAATCCTTCATCGCTGTCACCGTGATTAGTATGAATTATCTTGGAGCTTGGAAACTACTTAAGAAAAGAGAAATTGGGATTCCTGGATCCTATTTCTTGCTCTACTGCTAACTTGAGGCCTTGGTTCATCAAAGAGATCCTTGCAAGCAAGCCAGGGCATCTGTGCAGAACCAGTGAAGTCAACATAACTAGTCAATCCCTGCAGAGTTTTCCTTAAGGGATCAGTACCTTACTATGTAACCTTGGTCAAGTCACTTAAACTTTCAGTGGCATTTCTGACCCTGGGTAAAATGAAGCTAATACCAAGTATTTCATCTGGCAATACCCCCGCTAGTTAATTAATGTGTCAACATACCATGAGATATTTAGAGGAAAGCCAATATACAACTACAAAGCACTTATTTTATTAAATGGAGTACTTGTCACTATTTAAACTTCTGTCAAATGACTGCCCACCCCAAAACATATTGTGAAACTCATCCATTTCAACTTCACCCATTACACCTCCACGTTTAACAAACACGCATTTTGTCCAAACCATAGGAACAGCCATGACCCGTGTTCCCTTATAAGCTGTGTGCTTGGGTGGCTTCCCAGGAGATATTCCTGTGCTGCCCAAATAATCAGCATTGCAGCCACAATCAGCAACATGCATTTCTATGGGTAATGCACATCTTCGCATGCCTTGGTGTGCATAAAATTACCTGTATGAAAAAAAAATTAGAGGGAACATTGGCTGTGAGTACTGTCATGGCTCCCCAGTATGCCAACCTCTTCACAGTCCACCATGAGGAAGAATTTCTGGACAAACACACCACAAAAAAAATCAACGATATACCTGAGATACAATTGATGGTAATTTCGTCATCTGGATCGATGACCTAAACTGCCTCACAGAATTCCACCCCAACTTCAGCAATCTCCACTGTCCGTTAAACTCCCTCTAGACCACTCCCACACCAGAATCAACATCCTGGACACCACAATCAACTTCAGCAATGGAATCCTATGTACAACTACATAAAAGAAACTTACGGATATCCACAACTGCCTTCACTGATCCAGTAAATACCCCAAACACACAAAGAACTCTGTTATCTACAGTCAGGCATTCAGATACCACAGAATATTCTCAGAGGAAAAAAAATCCAGGATGCACACTTTAACACACTTTAAATCATCGTCAGCAAGGACATTCCAGCCAAGAAATAGACTTCACCATGAAATGGGTCACCAGAGAGAACTTCCTTCAATACAGGGGAAAAAATATCTGCCCACACTCCCCTAGTTTTCATCTACCATCCTGTATGTGATGTCACTAAACAATTACAAACCACAGTTGATGGCAACCACATCCTGTGCCCCCATTTCTGGCTTTCAGAACAACCACCTAGCCTCACCAAGCTCCATATCAAAAGGAAGCTCTTCACAGACCAGGACACACCAACTAAAAGCTGTGCCAGCTCTAGCTAGAATGACCGATACCGACATATGTAGATACATCAATACAGACTGCTGCAATGATCAATAACTCCCACAACACAACTTTCAAGATCCATGTGTCCGTAACACACCCATCACAGGGTGTGGAAGCCCTCATCCAGTGCATATGATGCAGGTGAAATGAAATAATTAGTGTTGTCTTGACCGAACCCACCCAGAAAATTACAAAAGTCAAAAGCACCATATCATCTATGCAGAACACTTTTCACGAAATAACTACTCCTTATCTGACCTCTCAGTCCTCATCCCCCAGGGATTCCTGCAGGACACATTCCGAAATGAGCCTGGGAGTTTAAATTAATCAGTTTGTGAACCAATAAAAAATTAGGGACTTGGTTAAAAAAAAACATTGGATTTATGGCTCATTACAACAATCTCTTACTCACTATCCCTCATTTGTCCTATGACTACAGAGATCTTACCCATTTTACCTAAAATGGTCTCCTACATGTTAACTATGCTAAACAGTCTGTTCCACCTTGTATTTAGCTGTAACACTCTGAGTACCTATCCATCTCCAGGTCACATTTAAACATCCTTTGATTAATTCAGTGAAATCAACCTTATTCATAGCTCAAAAAGGGGGCAAGAGTTCTCATTTCTAACCTCCCTTCCCAGCTTTGCCATCAGCTTACTCTGTGAAACTGGGTGAAGTTTAAACTTGGATGAAAATGATCGTATCTTTCAGGCAGGGATTATTTCTTTGTTATACACTGATATGGTGCCCACCACAATGGGAGCCTGGCCACCTAGACACGACTGCAATGCAAACAGTTTATATTAACAGCCACCCACAACCTCTTTTGGAAGGAAATAGTGAGAGAGGCATCAGACACCAACAGGCACTGAGCCCATGGCTATTGATGGAGATCATAACCTCTTTGTATCTCCCATTTGGCATCTGTAAGATAAAGATTTTACTATTCACACATAAGAGGGGATCTGAGGCAGTGTAAGATCCTCAGATGGTGTCACAGTAGCTTAATTATGCAAGTTGAGGATCTAGCTGTTAAAATTTTGGAGGCACTTGGATGAAAGGTGCTGGACAAACAAGCTGCTGAACGCTGATAAATGCGGGAAAGATGAAATGCAGACAAGAAACACAGAACAGACACGCTAACATTCTATGCAAACATATTCAGATAATAATTTCCAAAAAAAGCATTTCCTGTTCCCAGCTTTGTGATCATAACACAGGCTTTATTTACGACGAGGAGGAACTCTGCCGAACCCCAGAGAGTTGCAGCAACATATAGAGGCTCTGTATAAAGGTTTTCTGCTCAGACAACCTGCAGTTTCATTTTTTGTGACATGGAAACTTTTCCGCTAATTGAGATCACCAGCTCCTTTCATATAAATCACCCAGTGGCAAACGCAGGGCAAAAAATCTCTGAGACGTTACAAATCTGACCTCAATTCAAACCAGGGGTGGCCTACAGGTTAAAAGATCCTGTATACACTTTCAGCCTGAGACTACCCCTCATAAGGCCTTCCCACAGCTCTATATCCAATTATCACATGGAGAAGTACCACCACTCAGGATTTAATTAAGTAATTGGCAATGCTTTCTCTATTTTACCCCATGTTACCTACTTGCTCATATGAATCCCACTACTAATTTGCCCCACAAACATTAATCGTTTTAATCTTACAATAGCCCTGTGAGGTAGGGAAGTTCTATCCTCATTTTACAGATGGGAGGGGAAACTAAGGCACAGAAGGACTAAAGGAAAATCTACACTTCAAACACTACACTAGTGTGGCTGCACCTTGGTAGCTCATTAAATAAAATTCCCTAAGCTAACAAAGAGACAGCTCACCCCTTAGTGTAGTTATTCCAGCTCCCCAGGAGGTAATAGCTATGTTTTCGGAGAAGCTCTCCTGCTGACATAGTGCTGTCTACACAGGGGTTGGGAGATAGGGTTAGCTTGGTATAACTGTGTTGGTCAGCACTGTGCATTTATACCCCCGAGCATCGTACTTATGCTGATACACATCTGAAGGGCAGACCAGACCCTCAGGGATTTTTCCCAGGTCACACAGGAAGCTTGGATCAGAGCCAGGAATTGAGCCTAGGTCTCCTGAGTCCTGTCCAGCACTGGAACCTCAAGTTCATGCTTCCACCTAGTATGGACTTGTCCTTGTAAAAATCTGTCAAATAATACGAAAAATGATGTGCAAGTGAAAAGCAGTAAGGTTCGTTCACTGAAATCAGTGGAGTCATCATTAATTCTTCAGAAATACTTGGATAGTTGCCCAGAACAATGTGCACAAATAAAGTTTCATGAACACAAATGAGTTATTGATTTGATAATTCATGCCACAATGTGCATTATTTTACTGCTTTTCCTACTTAAAAGTTTTGAGTCACGTGGTAAGGAAGCAACAAATACACTGTGATGCAGGTGACCAGTCACGTACCACAAACAACAAATACCAGCGAGTCAGAATCAAGAGCTTTCTCCAACTATCCCTAGATGAAAGTTTGCTCACAAGCTCTTTGGCAAATATTTATAAATTAGAAACAAATAGAAACCAGGACTGGATTATAAAAGATTTGCACATGGAAAAAAGCTAGAATTGGTAACAAATCATTTGACAATCTTTAGTTGTCTGTTTTTATGACGTTTACTCAGCTACTGCTCTTAGAAAGTAGTTTACACATTGCTACTTTGTGTTCAATACGCTCAGGGAATGGCATCATTGTTCCTGGCTCCACGTGACTTTTTCAGCATGATTGTCCATTAATTGACGTAGGCAAGAGGTTGTCTAGTTCCTAAAGCTGGTTATTTTTCATTTGCCTATTTTATACCCTCTGATATTAATTCCGATAGCATAGGAGCTAGTTACCCTACCAATTCATGAGCCACAATTTCATCTACACATCACTCTGGAAACATAGATATGCTGGAAACAGCATATTTCTGATTCAATGCTTAGGCCCCTGCTGTTGCAATGACATGATAGTGGAAGGCAGCACCACTGTCTGGTGCTGGCAGATTACTGCCCAGTAGCCGGACAATCAAATCTTTCCTGAACCTCCAGTTGTGGCTTTCCAATAACTTCCCAATTTCTCCAAGCTCATGACCAGAGACTCTCCACAAACCAGGATGCACAAACCCTGTCCGATCAGCAGATGGAAAAACAGTAGCCGTATCTCCATTGCTATGATGATCAATAAATTCCCATAGCACAGCTTTCACAGTCCAGGGATCCTACACATGCTTCTCACAATGTGTGGGGTATCTCATCCAGTGCACTAAATCCCTCAACTACGTGGATGAAACCAACCAATCACTATGCTCTTGAAAGAACTCACACAGCACAACGATAAAGTACCATCTTATCTATGGGTGAACACTATTCACAAAGTGGTCACTCAATATCTGACCTGTTTGTCCTCATCCTCAATGCAGAGTTGCCCAGCCTACAGCCCGCTAGCAATACATAGCCCACCCGCGCATCTCATGAGTCCCACGGCCTGCATCAACACAATATACTCATGTTTTGTCATCATATTTGCATAATTTTAGTCTGCATTAGTGTATAAATGCACCCCGTTGTACATAGAAACAACCTATCGAAATACATACCAAACAAGGTGAACTTAAAATATAAATCAACATAGGTGACTTTAAATTATATTCATATATGTGGAATCTGTTTGGTTCACACAAGGTTTTGTGCTCAGGTTTATGTGGCCCTCCTGGCTCTCAAAGGGAACCTGAACAAGACTTTCAAAAGACAAGCCTATGATTCACTACTCTACTAGACATTAAAAGTCATGGATGGACTAAACAGAGACACTGGATTTATGGTTTATTATAAAAAGTCTGTAATCCACTAAACTCCTCATTTTGTCCGATGGCTGTAGAAAGGTTAAGGGGGCACTGTACCTTGAATGGTCCCTTATAACGTGCACTCACACTTATGCTAAGCAACCTCTTGCACTTTGCATTTTATAGAGATGCCTGAGTACCCAACCAGACCTGAAGCTCTATCTCTGTGGCTCAAAAGTCTGTCTCTCTCATCAGCAGAAGTTGGTCCAATAAAAGATATTATCTTACCCTCCACGTGTCAATATTCTGACACCAACAGGATTGCAACTATAATGCATACTGATTAGGAAATACAGCAATGAGTATGAGAGATATGTTTTTCATGGCAAGTGAAGCTCAGTTTGAGAGAAATTTCCTCTAGAGTTACCACTACATCTCTCCAAGTACCCCGCTGTCTTGTAAGAAGTTGGGTTGTTGGCAGTGTTCCCTGTAATCTGAGCACTTGGGCAGCTGCCCAGAAAAGATGCAGGTGCCACACAGTTTCTTAGCAGAGCACCCACAGCCAGCAGCATATGTTTCTACTGGTGCTGCACATCTCCATATGCCTTGGTGCACATAACAAAAAACTTATTCTGCCCATGGATGGAAAAATTAGAGGGAACCTTGGTTGTTGGTTTGATTAAATCTTGCTTCATGCACAAATTGTAAATTGGAAACTTTCCATTGGTAACTAGCTAAATGATACACACAGACACATGGGGGTATGAGGGGAGGAAATGCATGTGTTTCCAATGATGACAAATGTGAACCAACATCCAAGGCTCCAAAACTTCCAGAACTTTGGCACAGCAGTTCAGAATCTGACCTGAATGTTTCTGTTAACGTTTCAGACTGAAGACAGGCACACACGCACTCTAAGCCCCCCACACTTATCACTGTTTAGGGCAACAGATAATCTTGAAAAGACAACAGTTAGTGTTTTCCCAAGAGAAGAATGTGTTGTTGTGTTGGAGAAGATTATGCTGTTATGTCTGCAACCTAGTAACCAGGCCCTGGCTCAGAATTGCTTAACAAAGTCCCCCAGGCTTTTGCCTCTGATTCTGAGGTGCATTTTATCATATTTCTGCAAGTGATATCTGATAGGCTGCAGTCTAGGAGGATTCTAGGCAGCAACAGAATCAGCTGACCCATGTGAGAGCCTGTTCATTGCCCTGTCAGTAGGACCCATGCTGAACTTGTCTCAGCTAGAAATCTCTCCCTGGTTGTAGGATAGCCATTTATGGCTACGTCTACACGTGCACGCTACATCGAAATAGCTTATTTCGAAGTAGCGACATCGAAATAGGCTATTTCGATGAATAACGTCTACACGTCCTCCAGGGCTGGCAACGTCGATGTTCAACTTCGACGTTGCGCAGCCCAACATCGAAATAGGCGCAGCGAGGGAACGTCTACACGGCAAAGTAGCACACATCGAAATAAGGGAGCCAGGCACAGCTGCAGACAGGGTCACGGGGCGGACTCAACAGCAAGTCGCTCCCTTAAAGGGCCCCTCCCAGACACACTTTCATTAAACAGTGCAAGATACACAGAGCCAACAACTAGTTGCAGACCCTGTATATGCAGCACGGACCCCCAGCTGCAGCAGCAGCAGCCAGAAGCCCTGGGCTAAGGGCTGCTGCCCATGGTGACCACAGAGCCCCGCAAGGGCTGGAGAGAGAGTATCTCTCAACCCCCCAGCTGATGGCCGCCATGGAGGACCCCGCTATTTCGATGTTGCGGGACGCGGATCGTCTACACGTCCCTACTTCGATGTTGAACGTCAAAGTAGGGCGCTATTCCCATCCGCTCATGGGGTTAGCGACTTCGACGTCTCGCCACCTAACGTCGATTTCAACTTCGAAATAGCGCCCAACACGTGTAGACGTGATGGGCGCTATTTCGAAGTTACTGCCGCTACTTCGAAGTAGCGTGCACGTGTAGACGCAGCCTAAATGTCAATTTCTAATGTACCCTAATGCTAGAGAGAAGTGCAGACAGACAGGCAGGTCTAAATGGCATCCAGCATCTATGGCTTGCAAAGCACTTTTCAAACATTGAGTCTCACAGCCTCCCTGTGAAGTAGGCCCCAGGTTCTACTGTTGGTAGTTACATTTTTCTCATTTCTCAGACTTCTTTAATGCCTCAGAGGGCCCTTCATAGAGCTGGCATAATATGAGACCTTGTCTTCTTGAACTTCTGTCACTGAAAGGTGAAAATGCCAGAAGATGGCCCAACATCCTGTACTCTTCGGCCCCATGCAGGGTCCACAGAACACTAAAAAAAAGCACCAACCCAACTGGCTATCAAGATTCAGGCATTATATTTGTTTTCTTCGGTTTCAGCTTTGGAGTTACTCCAAGAGCCAAGAATATTGCGTTCCCGAGATAGCTTTACAAATGGGGAAACTTAAGCACAGAGTATTTAAGGAATTTGCACAAGGTCACAAAGGTGACCTGATGCACAGGCTGGCATCACATCTAGTCCTCCACTGCCATTCTGCTCTGTCATGGATATCAGCCTCTGTGCCACTTCATTCCCATGTCACGAACATCTCTATGCCATCCCCTATGACTTCCCTTATCCTTGGAATACCCTCCTCAAATCTAGCAACCAAGCATCACTCCTCACCTCAGACAAACAGCCTTCGAGAACTCCCTATGCCAGCAAACACTGAGGGCCAAATCCTTATATAGTGTAAATAGGTGCAGCTCTACTCACTTCATTTCAGCTGTGCTGTTTCACACCAGCTGAGGATCTGGTCCTCTGCATTTACAACACGGAAGACACCAAGGACATGCCCATGTACTACAGTAAGTGAGTATGTCTATAACTTTTCCAGAGACTAAGGAAAGAATATCAGTGCAAAATTCCAGGTACCAGTAGTCCCAGTGAAACTTGTATATTTTAATTCTACCCCAGCCTGTCTGACCTCTTCCTTCAATTAATCCAATTTGTCCTGAGCTGAATGCACTATAGTACTCCAGTTTGTAGAGATCAGAGGTACTCCATGGTCAAAGCTACTATCATAAGCAAGGCACTAGATTTTTAAACATACCAAGAAAAAAAGGAGGGATTCCTCATACTGGAAAAGTTAATACAATGAATAATACAAAGTACTCTTCTCAGACTTTTCACTGTCCTTGGAAGAAGCATACAGTCACATAATGTATCAGTTCACTTTCATTCCCAGCTACCAAATGGAAAGCCTCTGCACCTCTCTTTGTTTAGCACAAAGGAAACTACAGGAAATGGATCATATTCACTCCCCCTGTAACTCCACTGAACTGAGTTGCTGGAAAAGAAGTAATGCTACACAAGCAACTCACTAGGAATACAACAGGCTGGCAATAACTCTCTTACCTTCAAATACTACTTTTTCATTATTGCCTTGAGTTCCCAAGAGAGGTCAGAAGAACTTACAACCTAAAGAAACAAAGACAGACAATGGGTAGGAGATAGGAAGTATTATCATCTCCTTGTTATATACAGTAGAACCTCAGAATTATAAACACCAGAGTTACAAATTGACCAGTCAACCACACACCTCATTTGGAACTGGAAGTAGACAAATCAGGCAGGAGCAGACACACAGACATGCGCAAACAGTACAGTACTGTGTTAAATGTAAACTACTAAAAGCAAGGGAAAGATAAAAAAAATGACGAAGTAAAGAAACTGGCTTTTGGGCTTGTAAAGTTTGGAAGCTATATTAAGTTAATGTTCAGTTGCAAACTCTTGAAAGAACAACCATAACATTTTGTTAAGAGTTACAAGCAACCTCCATTCTTCAGGCATTTTTACTATATATGGAACTGAGGTAAAGGGAGACTATGGGCCTATTTACAGAGCCAGTGGCAACAAACCTCCAAATTCAGGTCAGCATACAGAGCTTCACACTACAGCACTAGAAATAGTTATTTAAACATTGTGGCTTGTGGAAGCCACAATATCTGCATGCCTTGTGGATAAGGGAGAAGCAGTGGATGTGGTTTACCTAGATTTTAGTAAGGCATTTGATATGGTCTTGCATGATATTCTTACCAATAAACTAGGCAAATACAACTTAGATGGGACTGCTGAAGGTGGGTGCAAAACTGGCTGGATAACCATACTCAGAGAGTAGTTATTAATGGTTCTCAATCCTGCTGGAAAAGTATAACAAGTGGAGTTCCACAGGGGTCTGTACTGGGACCCGTTCTCTTCAATATCTTCATCAACAATTTAGATATTGGCATAGAAAGTACGCTCATTAAGTTTGCAGATGATACCAAGCTGTGGGGGTTGCAACTGCTTTGGAGGATAGGGTCAAAATTCAAAATGATCTGGACAAATTGGAGACATGGTTTGAGGTAAACAGGATGAAGTTTAATAAAGACAAATGCAAAGTGCTCCACTTAGCAAGGAACAATCCGTTCCACGCATACAGAATGGGAAGTGACAGCCTAGGAATGACTACAGCAGAAAGGGATCTAGGGGTTATAGTGGACCACAAGCTAAATATGAGTCAACATTGTGATGCGGTTGCAAAAAAAATGCAAACATGATTCTGGGATGCATTAACAGGGGTGTTGTGAGCAAGACACGAGAAGTCATTCTTCCGCTCTACTCTGCGCTGGTTAGGCCCCAGTTGGAGTATTGTGTCCAGTTCTGGGCACCGCATTTCAAGAACGATGAGGAGAAATTGGAAAGGGTCCAGAAAAGAGCAACAAGAATAATCAAAGGACTAGAGAACATGACCTATGGAGAAAGGCTGAAAGAATCAGGCTTGTTCAATTTGGAAAAAAGAAGATTGAGGGGAGACATGATAGCGGTTTTCAGGTATCTAAAGTGGTGTCATAAGAAGGAGGGAGAAAACTTGTTCTTCTTGGCCTCTGAGGATAGAGCAAGAAGCAATGGGCTTAAATTGCAGCAAGGGAGGTTTGGGTTGGACATTGGGAAAAAGTTCCTAACTGGCAGGGTGGTCAAACAGTGGAATAAATTGCCTAGGAAGGTTGTGGAATCTCCATCACTGGAGATATTTAAGAACAGGTTAGATAAATGTCTATCAGGGACGGTCTAGACAGTACTTGGTCCTGCCATGAGGGCAGGGGGCTGGACTCCATGACCTCCCAAGGTCCTCTCCAGTCCTAGCATTCTATGATTCTATTTTTAACCCTTTAGCGCAACTGCAATGAGCCAGTGCCAGGCCAGAGGCCATGTCGACAGACCCTAAGGTTCTGTCTGCACTAGACAGTTTTTATCAACAAAGCTGTGTCTAGCCTTGTTGCTATAAGTCAGTTTGTGGGAACTCTGTTTTTTGGTACTTTTCTTAACAAAATACTTACACCCGCACTGAGGGGGTTTCACTATTGACAGCGGAGTGCTCCTGAAGAGAAAGTAGCACTCATGCTTTTATTTACCTGGACAAAACTCTGTCATTCACGTTTTTATTTTAAAGTACCTGTGAATGACAAAAGTTTTGTTGATCAAGTGCAAGTGTCCCTGGTCACACGGGAAATGTTTGAGGCAAATATTTATACAATATAAATGGACCTGAAACTGTATTTCTGTGCTGTGACTGAGTAAATCATAGAATCCTAGAGCTGGAAGGGACCTCAGGAGGTCACCAAGTTCAGTCCCCTGCCTAAAGCAGGATCAGCCCCAACTAAATCATCCCAGCCAGGATTCTGTCAGCCTGGAACTTAAAAACCTCTAGTGACAAAGATTCAACCACCTCTCTAGGTAACGCATTCCAGTGCTTCACCGCCCTACTGGTGAAATTGCTTTTCCTAATATCTAGCCTACATCTCCTGCTCTGTAACTTCAGACCATTGCTCCTTCTTTGGCCATCCATCACTACTGAAAACAGCCTCCCTTCTTTCTCTTTAGAGCCCTCCTTCAGCAAGTTGAAGGTTGCTGTTAAATTGCCCTTCACTTTTCACTTCTGAAAACTAATGCCCAAATCCCTCAGCCTCTCCTCATACATCACGTGCTTCAGCCCTCTAATCATTTTCGTTGTCCTCCAATGCATCCACATCCTTTCTATATGTGCGGGCCCAGAACTGGATGCAATACTCCAGATGTGGCCTCACCAGTGCTGAACAAAGAGGAATAACAACTGCTCTAGATCTGCTGGAAGTGCTTCTCCTAGGGCACCGTAATATGCTATTAGCCTTCTTAGCTATGAGGGCACACTTTTGACGCATATCCAGCCTCTCATCCACTGTAATCCCCAGTTCCTTTTCTGCTGCACTGCTACTAAACCAGTTGGTCCCCAGCCTGTAACAGTGCTTAGGATTCTTCTGTCCCGAGCGCAGGACTCTGCACTTGTCCTTGTTGAACCTCATTAGATTTAATTTTGGCCCAATCCTCCAATTTATCTAGATCCCTCTGGACCCCATCTTTACTCTCCAACTTATCCAAATTTGCTGAGGATGTAATCCATCCCCTCCATCCAGGTAATTAATAAAGATATTGATCAATACCAGCCCTAGAACTCCACTTGAAACAGACTACCAACCAGTCATTGAACCATTGACCACTACTTGTTGGGCCCAAACATCTAGCCAACTTCCTATTCACCTTAATGGACTGAATAATCCACCCAAACAACATTTGATTTTATCACAAACTGAATGCAAGTTTGATCAGAAAGAAACAGGTATGTGATTGGAACACTGCTAGTGACGAGAGCTTATATCTGACCACTGAAGGAAACGTAATTGTTATGCAGAACTGCATTAACTTCACCAGAGATCTTAGAAACACTGAGTCTTACCCAGAACTTGGCTAATCATTTAACCAGCACATTTATCAATGTGCTAACTTTGATCTCCAGAATGAAAAATTACACTTACAAAAAAAATTGTATGGAGAAGTTTTGGAAAGCCATGAACTCAGTGAACGCAATGCAGAGATACCTAAATGAGTCTGTAGAATCTGGAACAATAGCTCTGAAACATGTAATCTCTCTCATTTAATTCAGAGACATGTTAAATCAGATGCACAGTGGTAATTAAATTTAAATGTCAACACTTAATTATTTCATTACACATGTAGAAAAGCACAGTTGGCTTGCAGATCTGCACAACTGGCAAGTGCGTTTTGGTGGTGTTTAGGACCCACTATTATTTTTTTCCTCCAATTTAGAAGAAAATGCACCCAAGGAGTCTAGAAGACCCCGAAGGCATCTTCAAGCCAGACAGCCAAAACCAGGGAGGCCAGAGTGCACACACAACCATGCACTGTATTGCTCTTCTGATTCAAGCAATGAGCGCTTGTACTGAACATTTGTGTTAAAAGAGCACAAAACTTGTGCAACAGAAACCAGAGCCTGTGGCTTATTCTCCATCCCTGTAGTTCAGGGTCAGCCTTCCAATATGGAGGATGACCCATTTGACCTACGCCTCATACCCTTACCAATATATTGTGAGCAACAGTTCACTGTGGCAGTTCCTGTAGGTGGAGATTATTTTGCAGATGAAGTTAGAATAAGAGTAACACCCACTTTCCTCCCTTAGTTCGAGCCCTTCATTTAATAAGTAATGCACCGTTACCATCCCTATTGCAAATGATGGTTAGTTCAGTAATTTCAACCCCATCCTGCTCTCTGCTGGACAGCAGCCTTTGCTTCTGATACCTATGTTGACAAGAGACCCTTCAACACTATTTGTAAACTGTCTCCCAACACAGGTCCACAAACATTTCCACGATGACTAATGATCTTCGTCTTTTGCCTCAACTGTGGGCTCCTTGTGGCTATGTATATAAAAGACCGAGGGCTGGCCTAGGCCAGCTAACTCAGGCTCACAGAGTTTGGCCTGCAGGGCTACAAGGAATGTAGACTTTTGGGTTCAGACTCTGCATGGGGGCAAGGCCCAAGAGCCCCAACTCCACTGCAAGCCAAGACTTCTAAGCAGCAATTTTTTGCCCCTCAGCCTAAGGACCACACGAACTTAAGTCAGCAGCCCCAGGACTACTGAGGCTATGCCCAAGGCCTTTTATCACAGTGTAGATGTATGCTAAGAATGAGCAATGCAAAGCTGATGCTTGCTGACTCCTGAAAGAACATGCAAATCAAAGCAGAGCACAGCAGCCTGCAAAATGTAGTAGTGGTAGGGATGCGGCAGCTGAAAGCAGACACATGGCCTCTCTAAGCACATGCACCTAGGACCCAAAAGATGGCAGAAGGTTGTGGGGAAGGGAGGTGGGAGATCATGCAAGTTGTCAGAGCTAAAACCATAAAACAACTTCTCTCTGGAAGCATGAGATGTCCACTCTCCTGGCTAGGGACAGACTGCCATGGAAAGCAACCAAGCTGGGATGGTTATATGAGCAGTAAACTTGCAACCTTTGCGAATCCTTGTTTTGCTCATCTGGGGTATGATTTGATTGCTTCCAGAGACGGGTCTGTGTCACAAGCTTCAAATCCCGAATCAAGTCTTAGTCTGAACATCACTGGCAGTGAGAAGTGTTCTGACTCAGCCCATGACAAACAGAGGTCTGAGTCATCATGTTCAGATGTGGATGGGAACTTCCCTGAAACTCTAGCAGGAGAGTCAGAGCTGGTATTCCAGACTAAGCCCATTTCTAATTTCTTCAAGAAAAAGTAACAGCTCCAGGACAACCCAGCTAAGCATGTGCTGCCCCATGCGCTCTGCCCAATGCCAGCTTTCTGCAGCATGATTGGCAAACAATGCCTAAATCAAATGAGCCCATTTTAATGCAGGAAGCCATAGATTTGTGCAGGCCCATTGAGGATGGGCAGTGGGGAAGAGGCCTGGTGTTTCAAAGGGACATCTTTGAAATGTCATGGCAGTCCTGCTCCACCACACTGCATGGTTATGAGGGGTGGGGGAGCAGGCAGTGCAGTAGTCCCAGCAGTGCTAAGGGTTGACTGCTCTTGGCCCCACCCCTTCCAAGGGCACAGAGCCGGGCCTTCCTCCCACTTTGCTCTGGGGCCCACGGTGGCTGTCGGCCCTGCTGGACTTGTGCTGATGTGGTCAACGTGCCCAGATGAAGGACAGAATGGAGACAAGGATATTCATAAATGTTGTGAATATTATACCAGCACACCCAGGAGATATCTAAGAATCTGAAGTTAGGGCATATGTGGGTGGTTCTCCAGTACCATCAATATAAAGCACATGAGAGCCTTTAACAAAGGAATATAAAGGTCCCCCAAATAAGAGTATACACACACACACACACACACACACACGAACCACAACGCTGATAAACTCTACTTCCATTTTTTATTTTTCATTTCAAAGCACTCAAAAGTTAGGAAATGCCAGAATTGAGACTGTCTGCCTTAATTTAGCCCAGTTGTGCATAACGCCATGTGATACAGTTTTTAATGTCTCATTACTCATCACTACAGCTGGGTGAAATTTTCCAGCAAATAGTAATTGCCCTGAAAGATGCAGTTTTAGTACAATCAAAACTGGCACAAATTTGGGAGAAATTTGGGAAATTGTTTCAACCAAAACTAAAAAATAGGAACATTTTTAAAAAAATCAGAACAGTCCATTTAAAAATGATGTTTTGAAGTAGACATTTCCTTTAGAAAATGTTAGCTCAACCCAAACAAAGGCTTTCAGGTGTTTGTTTCAGCAAGGAAAAGATGAAACGTCAGTTTCAGTTCCAATCCATCCCATCCACCCACGCACCTCTCATCCTAACTGAAAAAACAAATTATTTGCTCAGGTCTATTCATAAATGAAATGCAACAACCTGTGGGTTAGAATGTGCACAGCAAAACTACATGACAGTTTACAGAGGGAAAATAAAAAAAAATGTATCTGAAAATGCAGAAGGAGTTTATAGTACAAAGAGAGAATATAACCACCCAAACAGTAATATGTATGGAAGTTGGAGAGATTGTATCCCCTCACTCCTACAAATCATAGACTCATAGAACACTCGTTATACTTACCTACTTTGTAAATCATTTTGACATCTACTGACCTATACAGAATCATAGAACACTAAACTGGAAGGGACCTCAAGAGATCATCAAGTCCGGTTCCCTGCCCTCTCAGCAGGACCAAGCACCATCTATACCATCCCCAATAGGTATCTATCTAACCTGTGTTAAAAATCTCCAGTGATGGAGATTCTACAACCTCCCTAGGTAATTTATTCCAGTGTTTAACCACCCTGACAGTTAGGAAGTTTTTCCTAATGTCTAATCTAAACCTCCCTTGCTGCAGTTTAAGCCTATTGCTCCTTGTCCATTCCCCCAAAGCCAGAGAACAATTATTCTCCCTCTTCCTTGTAACCCTCTTTAAAGTACTCGAAAGCCATTATGATGTTCCCTCTCAGTCTTCTCTTTTCTAACTAAAGAAGCCCAGTTCTTTCAGTCTTCCCTCATAGCTCATGTTCTCTAGACCTTTAATCATTCTTGTTGATCTCCTCTGGACCTTCTCCAATTTCTCCACATCTTTCTTGAAACTTGGTGCCCAGAACTGGACACTTTAATTGAGACCTAATCAGCGCAGAGCAGAATGGAAGAATGACCTCTTGTGTCTTGCTCACAACACTCCTGTTAATGCATCCCAGAATCTTGTTTGCTGTTGCAAAAAAAGCATCACACTCTTGACTCATATTTAGCTTGTGGTCCACTATGACCCCTAAATCCCTCTCTGCAGTACTCCTTCCTAGGCAGTCATTTGCCATTCTGTATGCATGAAGCTGATTGTTCCTTCCTAAATGGAGTACTTTGCATTTGTCCTTATTAAACGTATTAGGAACTTTAATTGAAAGTTTAGTTGCAAGTGATTAACAAGCACTAGAGGTAAAGATCTTAATTTTACACCTTACTGGATATTCATCTTTGCACCCTTTAATTTTCTGAATTACATGGACTGGTAACTGGTTAAAAGACAGGAAACATCAGGTAGGAATAAATGCTCATTTTTCAGAATAGAGAAAGGTAACTAGAGGTGTCCGCAGGGGTCCATACTGGAACTGATCCTATTCAGTGATTTGAAGAAAGTCGTAAATGGTGAAGTGGCAAAATCTGTAGATGATTAAAAACTGATCAAGACAGCTAAGCCCAAAGCAGACTGTGAAGAGCATCAAAAGGATCTCACAAAACTAGGTGATGGCTGCAAAATGGCAGATGAATTTTAATGTTGATAAATGCCAAGTAATGCATATTGGAAAACATAATCCCAACCATACATATAAAATGATGTAGACTAAATTAGGTGTTACCCATCAAGAGAGAGATTTTTGGAGTCACTGTGGGTAGTTCCCTGAAAACATCCACTCAGTGTGCAGAAGCAGTCCAAAAAAGCAAACAATGTTAAGAATTATTAATAAATAGATAGGGAACAAGACAGAGAATATCTTATTCCCACTATATGTATCCAAGGTATGCCCAGATCTTGAATACTGCATGCAGATGTGGTTGTCTCATCTCAAAAAAAAGATATCTTGGCATTGGAAAATGTTCAGAAAAGGGCAACAAAAATGATTAGGAGTTTGGAACAGCTGCCATGTGAGGATTAAGACGACTGGAACTTTTCAGCTTGGAAAAAAGGAGTTTAAGATAATGACTGGTGTGGAAAAAGTGAATAAAGAAGGGTTATTTACTCCTTCTCATAACACAAGAATTAGGAGGTCACCAAAGGAAATTAATTGTCAGGTGGTCTAAAACCAACAAAACCAGTGTTTTTTCATACAGTGCAATCAACCTTTTGTCTGACCCAGTATGGACATTCTTATTTACATCATTTCAAGTAGTGACTCAGATAGATGACTGCGTAGTTAAAGAAGTATCAGAAGGGTAGCCGTGTTAGTCTGTCTCTTCAAAAACAAGAAGTCCTGTGACACCTTTGTCAGATGCATGAGTGGGAAAGAGGGGTCAGAACTCTGAACCCTCCCCCCAGATCATACATCTGAGGAAGCAGGTCTTTGCCCACAAAAGCTTATGCTCCAAAATATCTATTAGTCTATACGTTGCCACAGGACTTCTTGATGTAGTTAAAGAAGAACATTCTGATTGTGCAAGAGAACATAGGTAATTATTATGTTATTACTTGTATTATTGTAATGTTCAGGAGCATAACCCTATTATGTGACACACTGTACAAACACAGAACAATGAGACAATCCCTGCCCCCAAGGAACTCACAATCTAGGTCTGTGACAAGAGACAATGGGAAAAAAAGATAACTAGACCAACGGGAGAGTACAATGAAACAGTAAGCTTGTATTGGTTTACTATGAATACCGTACTCACAACAGCCTAAACCTTGTAAAGATTCACGTAACCATTAATGAAAAGGAGAATTTTAAGGAATGGATGCAGATTTCTTGGGAAAACATTCAAACACCTCAATAGTAAAAGAACACCACTAAGTCCTTTTTAAAAGATGTAAAAAACCTACACACTCACCTGGGCAATCTTCCTGCTAGTGCATTCTGTCCCATATGCTGAACTATGGTTCAGGATACAGCAAAGTTTTCTTTGCAAGGCCAGTTTGGCCACCCTTTTAAAATCTACCCAAAAAGCATCATATTTTTCTGAAAATTGGAAGATTATATCTGCACCTGAATGAGAATTTTTCAACAAATTCAAAAGAGTTGCCCCAAAAACATATTTTTGGCTTAAATGCCCCAAAACTACAAATAGTAATCCAACAGTCCTCACACGCACACATTTTGTAGACGGGCAAATCATTGAAAGATACAGAAATTAAAAACACAGGAATAAATTGACTAGGGAGGTTGTAGAATTTCCATCACTGGAGATATTTAAGAGCTGCTTATCAGGGATGATCTAGATGGTATTTGGTCCTGCTGTAAGGGCAGAGGAATGGACTTGCTGGACTCTTGAGATCCTTTCCAGTTCTAGTGTTCTATGATAAACCTAACTTCTCTGGAATCTTTTTGCAAAGATGTAGTGTCTTTGACTATTACTTCGAATATTTACTGCTTTGCCAACCCAAATTATTCAATTGTCATAACCCTAACCCTAAACATGTCATGAGCTTAAAACCATCATACTTCAGAAAGGAACTTCTAATTTGCTTTCTGGAACATGAGCCTTTACAGTGGTCTCTGGTCCCATTTCCAAGCTTCGCACCACAGCCATGAGAGCTAGAAGCTTACTTTTTTAAAACAGAAGCTAAATTTTCTTGTGGCAACATCATTTCAAGAGCTGAGCTTTTGAGAAAAAATACAATATGTTGTGAAACTAATAATTAATATGATGGGATTTGGCAACATTGTAAAGTACCCTCACCAAATATAGTTGCTATATTTTCTAGTATGCCACCCTACCTAGTCTATATGCCTCCAGAGGAGGGACTTCTTCAACTTCCCTAAAGAGTCTATACCCAATTACTTGATTTCACTGTCAGGAAATGTTTATGCTGTTTCTGTTTTTTGCCCTATAGGACTGGTCCTAGAATTTCCAGAGCTTGAAATTAACACCCCTTTTTGTTTACTTCCTTGTTTGCGCACCAACATCATTGAGATGTCTACTCAGCTGCTGAGAAAGGGGTTCTTAATTAACTTATACTCCCTCTGCTGGCTATACAAAGGTGTAGCAAGAAACACTGAAATGTAGTCTGTAAATTGTTGTAGGTTCTTTTAAGTTGCTTAGCAAGTAAGTGTTTTTTTCCCTGAATAATAGTTTGTATGGTGGGCTTTGTTTTGTTGTGTTTCTCCCTACTTCTCTAAGCAAAAAATTAGAATCCAGATGAGCTTCTTTATCAGATTTTAACAAGTTCAAGTAAGGTCAAATTTTTAGACTGAAACAATTGGACAATGTCACTGATGTACCTCTGTGTTTAATTATGTGTCCTGAACAAACGAACAATAATTCACGGTTCTTGTAATATCAGCATAATGTATAACAGCAGACAACTGCTCTTTTTCCCCAAAGACCTTGATAGCAGCAGTAACTATGGATTGCACATATTCTAGCCTTGATGTATATCCACAGTGGTGCACATTGCCTGAGCTGGTGTTACACAGATGAGTTCACTCTGTACCTAGGAGACGTAGGGCAAAGGAGTTAAGGATGTACCTGAAACATTTGAGAAATTGTGAGGGATGAGGATTTCAGAGACTCCTAGAACTCATTAATGGAGAACACCCATTAGATCACCCGCTCTATGCCCCTTTCCATGATTCTTCTCTGCACCACATTTCCTAGCTTGTTTCTAGCTTAGCTTCAATGGTCCCACTTCTCCTTTGAGCTATTCCAGAGTCTCAGACTGATTCCACAACTCACAAGCGAACCCCAATATTCAGCTTGAATTTCTATTTCATCACATTTCCCCAAAGCACACTTTTCTGTACCTCACTGACCGGTTCCTCACCACTAGATGTCTATGTGGCAAAGTGTTTGACATTAGATAATATTCAGCTACATATTACTCAATTTTCGTCATGTCCATGCCTTCTCCTCTCCCTGTAAGCCTTCTGACTTACTGCATTCTTTAGTTCCCTTCTCTTTCTCCATTTAATTATAATCTGATATCCTACTGTGAGATGCTGTGATTCTCTAGAATTCCAATTAACAAATGAGACCTTCCTGCTCCCCTCCCCCACAAGCCTAGTACAACACAGTTGTGATTCAGTGAGTGCTTTCAGGTCACTTTGAATGCAACTAAGTGAACAGTGAAGAAAAGGGTTTCTATGGATATTTGTTTGAGTTTGAAGGTGAATTTCTGGTTCATCGTGTTCTTGACTTCTCATTCATTTTCTGTGACTGTGAGCATTCAAGCTTCATCCTTGTGAATATTCTTATGTTCAGAGCTTAAATGTAGAAATATATGACCTAAGTGAATTCCAGATTGTTTTTAAACATACAGTGAGGCTTAGTAACATAAATCACATGCTATTGTTTCTGGGCCCTGACTGGACACCATAATTAACACAAAATAAATTGCCAAATGCAAAAATTATTAATGTACAATTTGAAATTCATGTTGAAATTTACATGTGTTAGTTGATAAAAAAAGTTATGTAAGTTATCACACAGTTTGCCTGCGGTAAATGAGTTGCAGACCAAAAAAATTATTCACTGAAGAAATTAGGGAAAAATTAGAAGTGAGAATAATTTCACATGAGAATTCCACAATTTACCCTTGAAAAATTCATAAAGAGGCAAAATATTAATTTGGCCCAATTATTCATTTTGAATTAGCCAGTTGAAGCTGTGGTCTTCTCTCTCACCTGTGGGGCGGGGGGTACAATCAAACTGTGCATATCTAAAAGAAACATCTTTCCTGCCCCCAGCTAAAGTGAGTCTGTCTTAACTATCACGTTTCTATTAGTTAAGAAGGCTGCAAATGAAATTAAAGAAAAGGCTGTTAAGAGAGCAGGCTAGGGGACTTTAAACAACCCATATCTGTGGCTTGGTTGTGGAGGCTGTATAAAGGGTGTAAATATAACATAACTGAAGGCTTGTAAGAACAAAGAGTCCAAGTGTAGAAGATACACATAAAGGCTGTCAGTAACAAATTCAACTTCTCGTCTTTAACCATAGTATTTTCAGGCCCCAATCCTGCAAAGAAGTAAATATGGGTGTAACTAGATGGCACTATTTACACAGGTAAAATTACACATATGCTTAATTCTTTTCAGGACCAGGGCCAGGAACATGTCTTTGTGTAGCACTTAGAACATGGGGGCCTTGATCTGTTGTGCCTCAGTGTGACTGTAATCACTATTATTACTAAAGCCAGAGACAAAACAAATAAACAGAACTCACAAGGCTTGTGTATATCACTGCCTCCGCCACTTGTTTGTAGCAGTATTCCTTTCACCTGCATTTCAGCTGTATTTTGACTTAATAGACTGCTAGCTCATCTGCTCAGAGACCCAGGCATTCTTTTAGGAACAGTACATTTTGGGTGAGATCGAGCACTTGTAGCATATCATTCATTCTAAGAGCCATAAGGCTTTCTGCACTACACTCTGCCATTCTGAGCACTGCAACAGATATGCTTTGCATAATGTCACATATCTAATGACATGGACTCAGAAGTATGTCATGCAGCTGTATTTTTGTCAGGAAGATATGATGACATTACAAAGCACAAAGCAGTTAATACAGGGCCTTGTTTGCTCATGTCAACAGAGGCCCAAGATAAGAAGCTACGAGAGCCCAGCAACGTACACTTTGGCTGGTGTCCAGTATATGGTTGTTATACTAGGCAAAAAAAAAAAAAAAGACTAACTGCTTCCTTCTGCTGAAGTGGCATTCGTTCCCTGTTCCTCTCCAACACTAAAATTCCCCTACCACTTGACAGTATAATAACCACAATTCACTTGATAATGATACTCATTTTCTAATATTTCCAGCTGTGCCATTATTAGTAGGAAAACACACATGATCCAAAAATCTTTAAACCAGTGATATGGCAGAACATCGCCACAACACAGCGTGCTGCCATGGGTACCTGCATATGCCTGGGCTCATCAGCACCTGAAACACTGTGGTTCTCCCAGATACCAGTACCTACGTACCATGATGCTGCTAAATATCTATAGGTAGGGGCAGAAGAATATGAAAGCTTCAGTGAAGGGCAAAGAAAATGAGAGAGAAGAAAATACAAGGAGAACTTAAAACGATTCATACTGCATAACTCAACAAGAAGATGAATTAGCCAAAATGTAGATATATACAATAATCACTTGTTTAAAAAAAATATATCATTCAGGCTCTCCCTTTTGCCTTTAACCCAAGCCCGGATGTCTTTCAGAGAGATAGATAACAGCTCAAACTAACCGTGGGTTTGGTACAGAAATTGCTAGGTGAGAAAGTCAGAACAAAAGATCACGGTGGTCCCTTTTGACCTTAAAATCTCTTACTTGGTCCTGTCATGTAATTGTGAGAGCAAGACAATGGAACAGTATTTGACAGGCAGCATGTTTAAAAAGAGAAGGTTCACATGATTTTAAAAAACCCATGAAGTTAACCAGCGGAATTCACTCCCACAAGACGTTATTGAAACCAAAATCTTAGTAGGGTTCAAAAAAGGATTAGACATTTAAGAGGATAATAAAAATCTCAATGGACACATTAGCAAGGATAAAGAAAGCACTAAAGTCGTCATTCTTCAGGGCATAGGCCATTTGCTAACTGGAGTTTAAAATAAACTTCCCTGCTCCTATTATCAGATTTCTGTGACCTTCCTCAGAGGTGTGTAGTACTGGGTCCCGTTGGACATGGCATGTTGCACAGGATGGGTTCAGCTAGTTGACAATTTTGTTTTTTTTTTATGGTCTGTATTATTCCATTTAGAAAATGCCGAGTACCTTTTGTGAAAGGAAGATTAAAGAATACAATTTAGAGAGGGAACAGGAATCCAGCTCATGTGGGATTGGTACCTATAAAACATATCTGAGTAATTCTAGGTTATTATCATATACTTGCAAAGGCTGGAAATTTACTTAGATAATCAGATGGGTGCCTTCAGGCCAACCTCTTTTTTTTACACTGCATTAGCTAGGCAATGGGAGCAGCACTGTACAAGACAGTGATTTACTTTGGATAGTATCAAGTTCCCTTATCTTGTTTCCAGATTAATTTCCTGAGCAAAGCACATAAAAACAAGCTGGTTAGACAACATGTGGCAGGAGCCATGTGCCCAATTCAGATTTGAAAAGGAGAAAAGCAAACTGATATGGAGACTCGCTTGTTTGGGGTCCCCCCCCCCGTTCCAATTCTCTGACTACCCCCATCCAATTATGCCCAGATTAACGCATAGGCATAATAAATCTGTGCCTAGGGCCCCAGTTCCTGGAGTTATGTGATTACAGACTCTCAACATTTTTTTAATGCTTCTAGCCCTTGTGGGTGAATAGAATAGCTTGAAGACACAGCCAAAGCATAACTGACACCTATCTAAAACAACAGCTTGAAGATGTTTGAACTTACCTCAACTCTGAAACCTTCTTCCATCCCAAGGAGTGGCAGAGCCAAGGGATGAGGGTAAAGCCATGAAGACACCATGTAGGGTGTGCTGACAGCCCCAGGTTGCCTCCGTCTCCAGTCCCCTTCGGAATGTTCACACTGTTTTGTGTGTATAAAGGAAAAAGGATGGAAAAAAGCAAAAACTCTTTTTATTAGACAGTTGTAGAAGGTACATCAAGGAGAGACAAGAACTGAGATCTCTGAGGGAATGCAAGCAGAATGAGGAGCAACCAAACGAAAATGGCAGGTGAATGGCGCCTAATTTCTCCTAATGGCATGAAAGTTCTGATGTCTTATGCTTAAGGCCCTGGACTGGGACTCAGGAGATCTGAATTTTACTGCCACAGACTTTCTGCACAACCATGATCAAGACCTAAGTTCTCGGTGCCTTGGTTTACCTTCTGTAAAATGGGGGATCATAGTATTTAAGCCTGATTCCCTACTATCCTGCCCTTTGAATTGTCATATACACCTGTGCAAAGTAAGGACAAACTGTTACCATATCAGAAGGGTGCTAATGGTTTACACAGACTTTGCAGAGGAGTAAATGATAACACAAGATAGTGAAATATTGGGCTCAGGTTCTCACTTGGTAAGCTGTGCAAAGACAGGTCTGTTTCACCTCACTCTCTTTACTCCTCCCCTCTGCCTACTTTTTCTTCTTTGCAAATCCTGCCTCTTGCACCACACAATTCTGTTTTTCCCTTGCTAGTCTCTACATGAGGAGCAGCCTCTCCTTTTTAAGCATCCAGGAGCGTCCCCACCCCTTCCTTCCAATCCCTCCTCTGAACCCACTTTGCTTGGCTAGCCTTTGAATCCTTCTCCCTGTTCTGCTCTCTTCCAGGGCATTACTTTCCTAAAGGAAGTCCGATGCTACTATTCTATAATATGATGTTTAAAAGGCCTTTATGCCAAGATCTGGAATAAAACTAGAACAGCTACAAGTTGCTAGATTTTAGCAATAATTTTAACTAGGCATTTGGATCTCCTCAGGACATTGCTCTCTGGTGTTCTTATTGTTCCTCATTACATTTAGATTCTGAACACTTTGGAACGAGGATACTGGGCAAAATCTTGGCCCCTTTAAGGCTGATGAGAATTTTGCTATGGACTTCAGCAGGGCCAGGATGTCACTCTGTATCTTCTGGCTTGCAAATATGGTACCATGCCCTTCAGTTACACTCTTAATAACCATTCAGAACATCAATGAGCAGGGAGCTAGTAAGAAAACCAAGCTACAGCGGAGAGTTTGGCGGCAATGGCTGAGAAGGTGTGGTAGACAGACAATCACTGAGCTGAGCCACAACAGAAGCAATGCAATACATGAACTGCACTAAGCATGAAATGGAGGAAACCTGATGGCTGGAACAAAGACAGCCAGCAAGAGAGGGAAGAAAGCAAACTATAAGCCTTCCCCAGGCCTATGCAATTACATCTGACCCACCAAAGAGATCCTTACAGATTCCACGTTCACTCAGCAGTAAGTGAGGCTATGCTTGAAATAAGTTTTATCATGGCCAACACCTGCTTATTGAAGAATATGGTGATGTGTACTTTAAAAAACAGCTGCCTCTGTATGGATTCTATATGGAATCAAAATACAGTAGTTCTGATCTGCATCATAAACCTCAGGCAGTTAACAATTAAAGCTCAAATAGCAGGGTTCTGAAAACAGAGGGTCTGAGGCTGCATCTATGCTACCATGGAAGATCAACCAGCTCAGGGTCAATCTTCCTGGGTTTGATTTCATGCACATGCAAATTGATGCTCTCAGGGCTCAAAGTTGACCCCTGTGCTCCTCGCGAGAGGCAAGGAATAAGGAAGGTCAAAGGGAGAAACACTCCCGTCGACCTTCCCCTATGTAGACAGACATGAAAGTTGACCGCAGATAAATAGATTTTAGCTACACAATTGGCTACAAATGTCTAGTGTAGAGAGAGTCTGAGTTCTAAGCCTATTATGGTCATGAATGTTCTGAGATGCTAGGGTAGCACAATGACAGCAACAAAGCCCTGGGAAGCCATAAATTTGTTATGATATTTGCCAGTGCCTGAAGGCTTTCGTTGTCAACACAACATATTTAAAAGGAACCAATAATGTTTTTGTTCTTCTCAACAGGTCCTCTATCTTCAGTACTGAATCAAAAGCCACACGATGGAGGATTAGAAAAAATGCCATCTAAACTTGCTATTTGTGAAAATTCCTTTGAATTTTGCAACTATCTAATTTAGTAGATTGCGGGGGGGAGGGGGCAGGGGCAGCATTTCCTACCTCATATTTCTCCCCTCATGTATGCTGGCCAGAAAGAGTTTGCCAATGTTCCATTTTTTTTTTTAAAGTGATGAAGTCTCAAAATGTTCAGTGCAGTTCCTTCCTCATGTATCATGCTACCTTGTGATCACCTTCACTTGTAGGCTTCTCCAATTAATATCTTATCAAGCATGGCAATCCCTACTGTTTTCCATGTTGCACCATGAATGCCATAACAACCTAGAACTAATGGAAGCTTAACCTGAAAACAGTGTGTGGAAATACTGAGTCTCAAACACAGATCCAAGCGCAGCTGCAGCAGAGACATAACAAAGATAATTTTTCTGCTAGCATTCTGTCTGAGCAGGAATAACAGCAGACATGGGGCAAAAATAATATACCTAGGTGCTTGACTTTTTAAACCAGCCCCTCCATCAGACAAGACCATTGATCATGCCATGGAAAACAGTTCAAAGGAAATACTCAAAGGCAGAGAGAGAGCAGTTACACAACAGCTTTGAACTTCTCCCCCAACATTATTTACAAACCACCAGTACCTAAGACCCCCATCAAGATTGAGCTTTCATTGCACTAGGTACCATGCAAATGCAAACTGAAATGTTTAAAGCCAATAAGAATTTAGGCATATAACATATGTAATTTTTATAGGAGCTAGGCAGCTAAATCCTGTAGTCATTTTTTGAAAATTCATACTGTATTCAGGTCTGGTCTACATTTAAAAGTTAGGTCGACATAGCTATGGTGCTCAGGAATATAAACAAACCCACATCCTAGAGCACCATAACAATGCAACCTAACCTCTACCGCAGATCAACCTAGCTACTTGGGGTAGTGGAGTTCCTACAACTGTGGATGAATCTCTCCCATTACTATAGGAAGTGTCTACACTACAGGGGCCAATCCATGGCACGCCAGCTGCATGCGGCCCTTTTACAGTTAATGCGTGGCTCACAGAGACAAGCCCAACCCTGTCACCAGTCTTCATCTATTAGACTTGGGAAACTTAGGACCTCTGTCTTGTGGCTGGGTGGAGATACACATACACACACATCTCATAGAACTGGAGGGGACTTTGGGAGGTCATTGAATGCAGTCCCCTGCCCTCTTGACAGGGCCAAGCAGCATCCCAGATTTTTCTTTTTAATCTATTTGCGCCAGACCCCTAAATGGCCTCCTCAAGGATTAAAGTCACAACCCTGGGTGTTGGCCTAGGGATTTCTGCCCAGCAGAAGGAACAAGTTGGATGATGTAATAGTTTGTAGGCTATTAGAAGAGACAAATTGGGGCACATCTGCCAGGGCTCAGACAATCAGTAAGTTTGGTCACCCCTGATCTGCACTATGGCCCTACAATAGCACAGAGACAGCAGCGTAGCTGCGCCACTGTTCTACCCATAATGTAGATACAGACATAGCCTCTGCTCGACAAGCATTCGTTCTTAACAGACAAGCACTGGAAAATGTGCTCAGAGAGGTAAAAGTGACTTGCCCAAGTTTCCACAGCCGGTCTGAGTGACAGATAGCTACAAAGTCAGGTCAGATGACTCCCGATCTGTGGTCTTTCCACACGGTTTCCCTGGTGGGTTGAACTTGAAAGTCAATTTCTAAAGCCTGTTCATGAATTTAGTGAATAGAAGTATTGAAGGTAGAGTAGAATGTCATCTTAAAATGACAGATGACCTAAATACAATACCTATATCTCAGTGGTCTGTACCTTTGAAGTGCCTTAGAAAAATGGCCAATTGAAGAGAAATTATTAAATGTACCTTTTTTATTTTATGTTATCATAGTTGCTTTCTACTCCTTGGAGACTCTTTTGCTCCTACTCTTTGGAGTGTCTTGTGAATGCCCCTCAACATGACAAAGTGGGTGAGGCAATAACTTTAATAGGTCCAACTTCTGTTCGTGAGAGAGACAAGCTTTCAAACTGCACAGAGCTCATCCATGTCTGGGAAAGGGTGAGACTGAGAGCTAGAGACAATATCAGACAGATAGTTTAACACAAGTAGTTAGCACATATTCTGAAGACTTGTTCAACACGAAGCAGCCCATTAGAACCTCCCAAGTCAAAAGACAAACATGAGCGTTAGCGGGTTACAGGGTGTTGTAATAAGCTATAAATCCAGTGTATTTTACCTCATCCACCTTGTCTCTCTAATTTCCTGGGACCAATGTGGCTGCTACACCAATGCATACCCGATGGACATGTCTCTCTCACGTGGAGTAGTTGAGGCATAAGTTGATGGTGGGGTGCATATTGTTAAAGTCTCTGTGGAATTCTTCTGGAGTCTCTATACCTTGGGTCCGAATCATAAAGATTTAGTCAATGTACCTTAAGTAGAGGTGGGGTAATAGGGAACGAGAGCTGAGGAAGAGAGACTCTAGAAGAATTCCACAGAGACTTTAACAATCTGCACCCCACCATCAACTTATGCCTCGATTACTCCACGCAAGAGATACATTTCCTGGACGCTACAGTACAAATCAAGGATGGCCTGATCAGTACCACACTGTATCAGAAACCCACTGATCGCTATACTTACCTACACGTGTCTAGCTTCCATCCTGCACACATAACTAGATCCATTGTTTACAGTCAAGCCCTTAGGTACAATTGCATTTGCTCTGATCCTACTGACAGAGACGGAAAACTACAAGATCTTTACCAAATATTCATAAACCTGAATTACCCACCAGGAGAAATAAAAAAACAAAATCGATAGGGCCAGATGAATACCCAAAGACCAACTACTCCAAGATAGGCCCAAAAAAGCGAAGAACAGAACACCACTGGTCATTACCTACAGCCCCCAACTCAAGCCACTGCAACGCATTATTAAAGACCTACAACCTATCCTTAATCAGGATGCCACACTTCAGAAGGCCCTAGGTGACAGGCCTGTTCTCTCCTACAGACAACCTCCCAACCTTATGAGGATCCTCACCAAACAGCCACAATCTCTACCGCAGAAACACCAGTCCCGGAACTTTTCCTTGCAACAAAGCTTGCTGCCAGCTTTTTCCACATATATATTCTGGAGATACCATCACTGGACCTAACCATGTTATTCACAGAATCATGGGCACATTCTCATGTTCTTCAACTAGCATCATATATGCCATCATGTACCAACAATGCCCAGATGCTTTGTATAGTGGATAGACTTCAAACTCTCTTAGACAAAGAGTTAATGGACACAAAACAGACATATAAACACTCCTGATACACAAACCGGTCAGCCAACATTTTAATGGAGTGGGACATTCTGTTAATGACTTAAAAGTCATTAAAGAGGAATTTTCACAACAGTCTTGAAAGAGAGCCTGCTGAACTCTCTTTTATATTCAAATTCAACACATTAACATGTGGTTTGAACCAGGATGCAAATTTTCTGGGTCATTATGGGGCTCTTTTGCATATTTGGCTTAATCTAATTCTTGACTCCCCCCACCCCTGCCCCTCTACTCTCTGATTTGCTCACCTTGATAATTTTTTTTCTGATTTGTCTACTTTAATTACTATTTTTGTTTCTCTATGCCTTAAATATTGAGTCTCTTCTGGTATAGCTATGGTCTGAAGAAGTGGGTCTGTCTCACAAAAGCTCACCTAATAAATTATTTAGTTAGCCTTTAAAGTGCTACTTTACTGCTTTTTTGTTTCAGTTAGAGTGATGTCTCCCAGTGAATGCACAGTACTCACGTAGTACTGCCAAAAAGAAATCTGCCAGAGAGAATCCCACCTCTGCCAACTTTAGGAGCTGCACAGCTCAGAAGGGCATTTATTATTTGCATGACTACAACACGCAGAAGTCTCAACCAATATTGATGCCCCATTGTACGAGGTGTAGGGTTGCTGAAAACCAAACTCTGGCTGTGCCCCCACCCTGCCTCTTTCCCTGAGGCCCTGCCTCTGCCCCGCTCTCCCCTGAAGGCCCCATGCACCACTCAGTCCTCTCTACCCTGCGTAGCTCACTTCCCCTCTCACACGGCTCACCTGCTTTCTGAAGAGCCAAGAAGGGAGGGGCTGAGGAGAAGCCTGCCTGTCTGATCAGGGCACAGTGGAGTTGGTCCCTGGAGCAAGAGACTACAGTGGGGAGGGGGTTAGTTCCCAGAGTGAGGAGCCAGGGCCAAGGCAGTCAGTGTCCAGCAGGATAAGTACCCAGAGCAATAGGCCAGGGTGGGGAGGGACTGGTTCTCATAACAAGGGGATAGGACTAGGGAAACAGGGGCATGGCAGGGGCTGGTCCCCAAACTAAGGGGTTGGGTCAGACTGTTCTGAGGCCCAGAAGCTGCTTCCTGCCCTGAGTATCCCAGATTGATCCCTAAGGTGAAGCTCATTAACAGCACAGGTTGGTCCTTATGCCATGCTGTTGCCATGGAGACAGGCCTAGCAGCCTAACCCAATGCACAGGAGGCACCTGGAGCCACTGGCCTGGCCCTGAGCATGCCTCTGCCACCTATTACTGAGAAGGCAACTGGCAGACCTCTCACCCCTTGGCTCAGGGCCTTGTCCCTTCATCTGAGCAGGCAATACTGGAATGAAAAACAGAAGCCTGCAGGGGGGAGTTTTTAATTCCTAGATGGCTGTAGTCTATCAGCTGCATAGTGCATGCAAAGCTGGGGCTAGCCTCAGAATAGAGAGAAGGGCCTTGCAAAGAGCGAAATCATTCGCATACACACACCTGTATCTGCCCACAGGCAGACTCAAACCTGAGACTTCTAGAGCTTAGTGCAGGCTCAGTACAGCTGAACCTGAAGGCCAGCTGGCTCTCAGCTTAGGTTGTAAAGGACACTTATTCTTTCTCTGTGAACAGGTCTATGTACCACTATACGGGACAGTTAACCACACATAGGCATGTGGGTTACACACACAAAATAGTACATTACACACACATGATTTTCACTGCCATTACGTGCAAAAAGCCACACTCACAATTATGGCAGTTGTTAGTTCAAATAATCAATTCTGCATGGGTTAGCCACCTAGGCTTAGTCCTGGGGCCCAGGACTGTGATCAGACCTCACTAAGCTCAAGCCCAGGGCCCTGTCTGCAGCACAGTGGTCTGTTACTGGAGTCAGCGGGGATCCCAACCACAACACGCTGACCCAACTATCCCTGGGCCACTTCCAGACTTCTGCCTTCAGATCATACCTCAGTGGGCTGCAGGTGAGGGTCCTCCATGCCTGGGTGGAGTGGGGGGTTTCCATCCCAGCATATAGCTTCTCTTCAATGAGGCCCAGTGGTCTAGGCAAATCCTCAGCCTCCTGCAGGACTGTCCTGGTCTTGGGAGCTCAGGTCTGGCATCTGCCTCCTCCGGTGGCTGGTCTCTGACTCAAAACCTGGTCAGAGCTTTTATACAGACAGTCAGGTAAGTGACCAGGGCTAGGTTCTGCCCATCAGGACTCAGGGAGGGGTTCTTCCCTGTCTTGGTCAGTGAGCGGCCACCCCTGCTCACTACATTACACGTCGTCATGAGAATTGCAATGGAGACCATTACAGATGCTTTCTGTATGTTTGTTTTGCCTAGGAAGTTCTGCGCTTAGCCCCTGAAAAGACAGGCCCCTTGCATGTGCATGTAGGTAGGGCAAATTTGTGCGCGCTCTACCTCCTGCAAATAGAAATCCACCTTCCTTCCTGTTTAGCTCAGAGTGCTGCTAAAACATTCCCTAGACTGACGTAAGCACAGGGCTGATGACTACCTGGAGCTCGTAAGCACTGTCAACAGCTTTCTCTGCTTCCTCACACATTGCTTCTTGTGGGATGAGGTGGGAACGGGATGCCCAAAGCAACTCTAAACTGCGGGGAGAAGGTGAGGAGCAACTGCAATGCAGGGTTGGGGCCCAGGGAGAAGAAGGGTGTCTTCTGAGCAGTTTGTCCTGCCACAGAAGGTGAAGTCTCCAAGCCTGAAAGGAGCTCCTGTGTACAGGTGCTTTGATGGGCAGAGCTGGCAAATGGGCCCAGGGAGGACCAGGGTGTATCTCATTGATTCATCTAGCCGCAGAGGGAGGAGCCTTCAGGCTGGAGGGACTGCCATATGTGGGTGCTAGGATAGGATGGAGTTTTAACATCCGGTCCCATGCCTCAGTCAAAAACAAGGCCTCTGGCAATGCTAACTAGGTGCTGTACATACACAGAGTGGAAGACAGTTCCAGATAGAATTTATACAATCCAAATAGACAAGACAAGGAAAGAGAAGGAGAAAAGGCTTCAAGGCAGATGAAATGGGTGAATTAGAAGTTATTTATAATAACCATGTTTATTCCTCTAGATACCTTGGGTTCCCAGAACCATTGTATCTGAATAGCTTTAAGTACAATTTTAACTGTATTAAGACAACTGTGTGGGACAGAGGAGTGCTACTATCCTCATTTTACAGATGGGGAACTGAGGCAGAAGTTAAGTGAGCTTGACCAAGGTCTGTGGCAAATCAGGAACTAAACCTAAGTCTCCCAAACACCATGTGAGTGCCCTAGCCAATGAGCCCCCCCCCCCGCCAAAAGATGACTAATATCTTCTGGGTTGTCTTGCACTATGTGGGCATTATGGTTCAGCAAACAATAGGAGGGCCAAATTCAGACCTAGTGTCAGCAGACATAACCCATTTTGAATTCCATTCATTTACACCAACCCTGAAGTCAGGCCTGGACCAGTAGATTTTGTGGTATTATCTACCTACAGTATCCAATACATAAAGCACTTGATCACTGTGATATCTTAGTGCTAACAATGGTATAGCAAACCACAAGCTCCAAGACACTAGCTCCAGTTTCTCTTCTTTTAATCAACACATGAAAAATCCTCGGTGATTCCATTATTTTCCACAAACTGACCTTTCATCTGCAATACATAGGCACCAGTGTGTCAAAGGGAGCCCACATACATTGACGACAAAGGGCTGGATTCACCAACTTGCCAGTGCCCCAAATGAGGTTATAATCAGAGAAGCTTTTAGAGTGCTGCGTTTGAGGCTTCCCCTGGTTGATTTTCGAGTTGCAGTTTAACCTAACTATATGGGACTCTGCTGAGAAAGAGAATTGAGTGACTGTGGCATGGGATTTTCTGACTGCAAGAGACCTAAAAAACTGTGGCAATGTTTACAGTTAGATGCTGGTAAAACCCCATGACACAGCCATGTCTCATTCAAAAACAAAACCCGAACCATCAAATTTGCCTAAAGGTCATTGCCCAGATACAGAAATTACGAGGGCTTTAATTCTTAATCATCAAGATCAAAAATTCCCTTCAGTACAGCACAGTGGAAAATTAATCAGAAGCCAGTGAGCTGAATTTTGTCAGCATGGTAATACAGGCTCACTCTCACTCCCACTGAAATCAATGGCAAAAGTCCAAGCCTCCTCCAAAGATCAGACCTTGCTAAATTCACTCCTACAAGTGCCCCCTGTAAGTCAGACACATAATTAAGGAAAGCAGGATTCAGTCCTTCAGCAGCTGCCAGTGCCTAAAAGTGGTGAAAAGCCTTTGCTCATGATATGTTTTCAGGGATCTGAGTGGATTTCTTGATTTAAGACGAAGGGTATTTGTTTGAAAACAGCATTTATCTTACTTAAGAGTTCACCCGCTCCTGATTATTCCTCATCTGAGGTCACAATCAAGAGAAAAGATAATTTAGTAATTAGAGTGTAAACCTGAGAGTTGTGGGAGCTGGATACAATATCAGGTATTGTCACTGATTCCCTGGGTGATCTTGGGCAAGTCACTTAGCCTCCCTGTGCCTCAGTTCCCTTTCTATGAAGTAGGAATAACTGCACTTCCATATGTCACATGGGTGTTGTGAGGATAATTACAGCTTGTGTGGTGCTCAGATACCACACTAATGAAAACCACATAAAGCACCACAAATAGAACACAGCTCTCTGCCTGTGATATGGAATCTAAAGTGGCCCAAGACCTGCAAGATTACCTCATTCCTTGCCTTGCTTATGGAAGACTCTTCGGCACCGCAATCACTAGTGCTTTGCCCAGCCAAACAATAGGTATCCCTCCCCATTCCTTGAGGATGAAGCCAAGGAAATAATTTACAAAACTACTTACCTGATGAATGCTACCTCCTTTTCTGCTCCTGGGCATATTGGGATTCCCCTTCCTTAGTCATATTTATTTGACAAAAATCCTAGAGTATGATCAGCAAATGTTTTGCTCCCAGTATTTGGAGTACTTGGAGCTCCTAACAATGTTGGTTAGGTACATCCCATGGAATCAGTTCTGTTGCCTTGAGCAGATGAGCCCACAGGCACTTCTGACATGAGGACTCACTAACAGAAATTTTAAATTCACTAGAATCAGTGGTTCCCAGTCTGGGGTCTGTGAGGGTATTGCAGGGGGTCCATAAAAAAAAAAATAAATAAATAAATAAATAAATAAATAAAAATGATCACAGAAAATAAGTTGTAATTAAACTGCATAGTTACAATCAATTACTACTTTTAAATATCTTCCAATATGTCATCAATTGCTGTCCAAAAATCTATGTTGTGGTTTCCTTTTGCATTTAATGAAGTGTACATAATGGCTAGAATTGGCTTTGATGGGGGTCTGCAAACCATTTAGGGGTGATTAAGGGTTTACAAATGGTTTGGGAGGGTGATTGGGGGTCCACACTAGTGAATAGTTTGGGAACCTCTGCACTAGATAAACAATTCATTGCAAACTGCTGAGCTTCAACAGAAGATGCTGGTACACAGATGGCTCTCATCAATCCACTGCCCGATAGGCCAGCTGCAGCACAGAAGCAAGGGACATATTCTGACCCAAAGAACTCAGAAATGGCTCTCTGGACCTTTTCCATCTAAATCCACTCTCCTTGATGGACAGTGTTCTGCATGTTCCTGATTCAGACAAATGTCCCTTGTTCAAACAACAAGGAGAGCAAGAAAAGCAGATGATAGTCCATTCACAGAACAGATTTTAGAAGACAGCACTTCAGCATTTTCTGTGAAATGCTGGTGAGTCTTCCCTTCCCTTCCCAGCAATGTACTCTCCCTTCCTGCGGTGCACCCTGTTCTAATTCCAGTTCAAAAGCTTTTTGACTCAGAGGCAAACAGATAACAGGATTTAGAAACAGATACTAGTAGTAAAATTAGGGCTCTGTACACAGTCCCCATAGCTACAGTGGATGGGATTGTCCAAACACAGGCTCTACTAATCCACCCAAAAATGCCCTTAAGACCTGTTCAGAATCAGGCTTAAACTCATAAAATCCAAGAAATTCAGAGATAAGCTGGGATATTTTGACTGTTTTTCTGTCCTCAGTTCACCTTGTTGGGCAAACGTTGATTAGTTCATTCATTAATTCACTGTTTTGCCTGCACTGAAATATCAGCAATAAGGTTTTATAGCAAAAGATTGTTTTTCTTTTCTAGTTGTGGTAGGGTCATTCAGTATCATTCACTCCTTGTCCTGGGGATGGTTTATCACTTCCTATACAATAGGTCCTTTCAAAACTCTAAAGCTAGTGAGCATCCACCTTGTTAGTTCCTGGATAAGAGGCCTCTAGGGAAACTCCAAGCTCTCGCAGGAAGTGAGGTTGGTTATCAGCAGGTGGCAGCCCGCTCCCTGCATCAGTACTGAACCCGTGTCTCAGGCTCTGGCTACACTGACCCAAACCATGGCAGCAGTACGCAAATGGGCGGTCTTGAAAATGCAAGTAGCTGCTTATTTGCATATTCACTCACCGGCAGCTGCTACCGCCAGCAGAAAAAAAGCTGTGTAAACATGGTTCTGCCAGCAAAATGCCCCGTCCCTTTCTCAGCAGCTGCTTATGCCTGGAAAACAAATCAGCCATAAGAGGATGCCAATAAAGGGAGGGTTCGCCAGCAGAACCACATTTACACAGCCTTTCTTCTCCTGGTGGCAGCATCTGCTGGTGAGCAAATATGCAAATAAGCAACTGTTTGCATTTTCGAGACCACCCATTTGCATACTGCTGCTGGTGGTTCAGGTCAGTGTAACCATAGCCTCAGTGAAAAATAACCACCATCTTGTTTTTCCACTGTGAATTCAAGGGAGGACTTCCAGAACCAAGAATTTGAGATCAAGGGCCATTTTTCAAAAGGTATTTAGGCACCAAATTTCCATCAACATCCAAGGAGAATAAGCACACAAATACCTTTAAATAGTAACAGAGAGGAAGCCGTGCTAGTCTATACACTATCAAAACAAAAAGCAGTCAAGTAGCACTTCAAAGACTAGCAAAATAGTTTATTAGGTGAGCTTTTGTGGGACAGACCCACTTCTTCAGACCATAGCCAGACCAGAACAGACCCAATATTTAAGACACAGAGAACCAAAAACAGTAAGCAAAGAGGACAAATCAGAAAAAGATAATCAAGGTGAGCAAATCAGAGAGTGGAGGGGTGGGGGGGGGAGATCAAGAATTAGATTGAGCCAAGACTGAGCTCAATCTAATTCTTGATCTTCCCCCGACCCCTCCACTCTCTGATTTGCTCACCTTGATTATCTTTTTCTGATTTGTCCTCCTTGCTTACTGTTTTTGGTTCTCTGTGTCTTAAATATTGGGTCTGTTCTGGTCTGGCTATGGTCTGAAGAAGTGGGTCTGTCCCACAAAAGCTCACCTAATAAACTATTTTGCTAGTCTTTGAAGTGCTACTTGACTGCTTTTTGTTTTAAATACCTTTAAAGAATCTGTCCCTCAGTCCACTAGATAGAAGCTGTAGCTCAGACACACAAGATACACACAGAGCCATGAGTTGGACCAACCTGGTGTTATTAGAGAGACACTGCTACTTGAGTTACCATCTTTTGGATTACACATTAAGCCACTTTAATCTAGGTACTCATATGACACTTCCCCCGTTACCACAGTATTTGGGTGACACACTCTGAAGAGTGGTTCTCTTCCACACTTGGAGGTTACCATTATTCCTCTTTCACAGAGCATACAAAGAGGCACAGAGAAACTGTGTGAACCATGGTCCTATGGATGTCTGTCGACATAACAAGGAATCGAGTCCAGGTCTCAAGTCACAGGCTACTGCCCTAACCATCCTCCTTCTCATCCGGTAATTGAAATTTCTAGGGTAGTTTACAACTAGCACTACAGCTTCCTAACCACGGTGTCTTGGCCGAATTCCAGTTTGGATAAAAACATTCTACTTGGTGGTAGTTTCAAATGAATACAGTGATTCTTCTAAACTATTTTGCAGTGCGGCTTGTTTCATACCAGTGATGACTACACTTCCGTAAAGCAACCTAGTGGGCAAAAGAAATCAGGTCCCAGGAACATTAGAAACCACATCTCCATCTATGACCCATCAACACAATTGCTCTCTTCTTGGATGCACAAAGCCCCCATATGCAGACACACAAATGCAGATCAGGACAAAGCAGACCAAAGCTAAGCACATTTGCAGTCAAGAAGACCTGCCTCTGGAATGAGCTTCCATGAGAGATTAGATGAATCTGCAATCTGGCCATGCTTAGAAACCTGCAAATCCTTCTTATTTGATACTGCTTTTACAAAATGATGCTGCATCAACCATTCCCTTATCTCCATCCCTCAGAATAAACAAAAAAAACAATGGACCTCAAGCAAAGTTTTCTATAATATGAGAATGGAGAGGCACCAGAGACCATGCTGTTACCAATATACAGTGATGAGCTGCAGTATAAAAACCTCAAGGAAGATAAAACTCATACTTATGTTCAGATTCACCACTAGTGAAATGGGCAGTATGCCACTGAAATCGTAGAGCTGCACCTGCATACACCAGCTGTGAATTTAACCCATTGCTCTTACACAGTGTAAAGCACTTCAGAAAGGAAGGTGCTATATTTAGGTACCATAGCATTGCTGTGTAGACATTTTCATAATCTCCAATTATGCAGGGGGAGGAGGGGATATTGCAAGCCCTGTAGTATTAACTGGATTGGATACATACATAATTAGAGAATGGGGAATGTTTCAGCATGTAGACTTTTGACATTGGAGGCTTTATCAGCTCTTTCTACCTTCTTGACCTGATCTGCTTTTATTTTAAAGTGGTTTCTATCAATCATGGCAAGACTGACTCAGAGCATGTGTGACCACTGCATATACATCAGTAAAATGTGCAAGTAACATACTTGTGTTCAAACTATCACAAAGAGCACTTAAAGTGGTTATTGTTATACAGAACGCAACACATGTGAGGCGGTAAACTGATCAGACAAGACTGCCTCAAAATTCTTGTAGATTAACATTCTTCCCTCACAATGCTTCATGGGCTCATCTCAGCAAGTGGGAAGGGATTCCTCCCTCAAACTCACAGAGCACAAGTTATTCTTCTCTCTCTCTGGAAGGCACCAGTTCCTGCAGAAGTGGGATTAGCCAAAAGTGCAGAGCCAATGGCCCTTTAACAGATGACTCTTTTGTCCTGTAAATTACTAAAATGCACAAGTATCTTAAAAGATCTATGGGTTTGTGGAAGATGTTGCATGAGCTGGCAATGCCAGGATGTATCAGGCCTTAAAACAAAGTAGAGCTGGTAAATGACAAAAGTGAGGGGACTGCCTTGGGGGCAGCAAATGGAGGCTATTTCATTTTTTGTCAAAAATTCCACATATAACCAAAGTTAGAAAGCATATTCAACCAACTTTCTTAACCGCTAGTTTTTAAAAACCATGCAACTCTAGGATTTACATTTCATTTCTGTGTGTTGCGGAAGTAATTAGACCATATTTACCATCTGTAGCCTGAAAATAAAGATTTTTATGTTACTATTTTGGTGGGGAGAGAGGGCTCTCTTATTCAGAGATAACCAAATGGATTTAATTGCCAGATTCTGACTTTAAAAAGCTTTTGTGCACCCAGTCTTCTTGTGCCAGTTTCTAGCCCACTGAGAATTTTTAAAGACTGGAGTTTGGGTATAAGCACCCCAAAACTGGAGTTAACAGGGATAAGCATCATGAAACAATATGGCCACTATAATAGACTTGTAAACAAACCACTCACAATGATATTATAAACTGATTCTTAATGCTCAATGCCATGATTATAGAAGAGAACAATAGCAGCTATCACTGGATATATAGATAGGAACAAACGTCATCTAAGAAACCCTAATTTAAAATAGGGTTCTTTCTTTCAAGTCAATGGAATAGATTCACACCTGGTGTAGCTGGATGCACCTCCATTGAGGATACTGGAGTTGCAGGCTCTGTAACTGCCTGGAAATATTATAGGCCTTGTTATCCAATATCCAATGCCTCGTGCTGTATTGTACAATTGTATAACACAGTGTAGAATGCCTGCATGCCATATCAGTCTCATTTCCCTCCCAGCCACATGCACACACCAATCACTATAAGCATCAGCATGAGGGCCACTGCACATGCGCACAGCTTACAGAGGGAGCTCTGGAGTAGGCAAGGGAAAAAAATGGTACATTTTCACCAGCACCTGGCAAAATATGACAAAATCCAGCCAGGACAGTTAAAAACAAGACAGGCGCAACCTAGCAACCACCGTTGGCATCACAAGTGAAAGCAAGCAGGTGAGCCCTAGTGTGGGGCTCTGGCGAGAGCCAGCTGAGCTGCCACAAAAGCCAGCAGGGAGCTATTGAGAGCGCTGGCAGGGACCCGGGTTGCAATAGGACAGTACCTGTAAGAAATTTTAAGTCACCTTCACCCAGCTTGGTATAGGAAACATGGCTGGGTAATAGGTGGTGAGGCCACAGCACCACCGTACTCTGGCAATTTTCTGTCATTGCAATTGCCCCTTAGGATCATAGGCACCTAAACAGAATATAGGAATATGCACCTTCTGGTTGCTCTGCCCTGCACTAGAGACTGACCCATACCCTGACTTATCTCAAAAATGAGGGCTAAGCAACAGTGGTTTGCCTTCCTCTTTGGGGGCTGAGCAGCTAGGAGCTTAGCCACACCTTAAAATTCATGCTTTTGCCCTTCTCTTCAGCTATTTTATGGGCATGTGCATGTGTGCGCGCACGCACATTGCTACAGGGCAGCACTCTAGAGTCAAGAAATGTCAAAGCAAAGGTGAGGTGAACAATTTTTAACACTGCCCTATTTTGCAAAAATTATTATAATACAAGTTGAACTTCTCTAGTCCAGCACCCTTGGGACCCAACCAGTGATGAACCAGAGAATTTGCCAGCCTATGGGAGATTAATATTGTATAGCAGCATGTCCACTGCTGACTGGGCTCTTAGAAGACATTTAGGGATAAATTACAGCTAAATAACAGCACATACCCATGAGAGCCAGGACTGGTGGCTGTAAATAAACTTGATGGGATCTCAGGAAACGTGGTCACACTGCTGATAAGCAGAGACATCCAGTTAACTAAAATCATACTGGATCAAGGATGTTTTCAGACTAAAGAGTGCTGGACTAGAAAGGTTCAACTTGTATTTTCAGAGAAGAAAAAAGAATCTGACAGCTACCACAGAACATAATATACTTAATTCTTATAGCAAAATATATGCTGTTTGGTACTGTCTCTATAACAATTAACTAATTTTTATGGATGTTGCATACACAAACATGCCATCTAGAAAAGCTGAAATGAAGATCAAGCAAAACACACAAACCCACGCCCCTCTAAAATACACACATAGATATTCGTGAGTCATTAATAACCACCTCATATATTACGGAGTTTTACAAAATATATTGCTGGAGGTGATTCATTCTGGTAGCCCTGCAATGAGCACACACAACTCCCATCAGCAATGATAAGAGCTGCTGGCTTGCCTTCACATGAGACTGGAATGCCAGGGCCAGGATTTACAGAAATGCTGAGGGGCCAACAGCTCTACCCAGCTAAATTCAGGGATTCTGTGGGTGTACAGCACCACTTAAAAATATCCAAGCCAAAGATTTGGTTGCAGAGGACTGAAACCCCATTATAGTATGTAGGCAGAGGAACTGAGTGGGGCCTACTGGGGATCTCTTTGTGGTGTAACACTAACAGACCCAGGTTGTCAGCAGGTAGGAGTGAACCTGAGACTTTTAGAGCTAAAGCCACAAGCTTTTCCCACGTGAACTAAAAGCCAGCTGGCAGGAGTTAAGGTTGTAGAGCAGACTTCACTTGCCCTGAGCTCAGTGTCACAAGGTCAGAAGAGGTTCAAAAATCCATTTCTACCTCCATACCACTGGGCTGTGAGAGCCACCTTCTGGCCCCTGCTGCAAACTCTGGGCTGCAGGTAATACTTCTGATTCCTGTGTCACTGCTCCTGAAGGGAACAACTAGCTGAGCTACATAATTTAGGCTCTGCTACTCCTTTCACCATTCCTCTCATGTTGCTTCACCAGTCTCAAGACTCTCCTATCCCCCACACCTGACCTGGGTTATGGTGAACCCCTGAAGCAATTATTTTCATAGCAGGAAGAGAACTCAATCTTAGCCACCCTGATTCTGTGCTCAGTGTAACCCCCTGCTCCCAGAAATGGGGCAGGATGACCACATTCCCACAGACACCAAAATCACAAGCAATGAGCTCAAACCTGCACTCTCTCTATAGGAAAAGTGCTCAAAAGGGGCAGGATTGGGCCCTGATGTAAGTTCTTCAGCAGGTGCTGCCTTGCTCAGCCAGGTTGTAAGTTTGCTCTTCTGCAGTCTTCTTTTCCCTCTGACAAATTAGTCACCTTCATAGCACCTTATATCACATTTTGCTGCAGTATTGTATGAGAGGATTCTCCTCAATACCAGAAAATAAAACCTAGGGACAAACCTAAGAAGGGCTAAGCCTACTTACCAACTGGAAAGACGGTGCAACCAGCAGCCACTAATTACAAAATGGCCAGTTTAGGACAGCAGCTGCCTTTCCCTGGCAGATTTTAAAAGCCTATTCCTCAGAAAGGCATGCTGGGAAAAAGAGGGTGGACCTACAATAGGACCAGGCAGTGGGGAGAAGATGGTTGCTAAGAAAAGTGTTACATCAGTGTACTCACTGTGACATTACAGTATTAGAAAGCCCTCTGGTGAAGCGTGTATGAGTTTTAGAGGTATTTCTAATTACATCATTTCAATTGGGGCTTCATTGTGCAAAGCATGGAATACCGTGAACTTTCACAAAATGCTCAGCACCATGCAGGAGTAAGCCTTTAATTGGGATAAGCAGGCACGGTCCAAGCCCCATTTCTCTGTGCTCCAGACTCCTTTTTCACCTAATGTCTGTGTTTATATATTTAGATGGTAAATACGTTAAGGTAGGGATGGTCTCTTATCATGACTATATCCAGTGCCCAGCACAATGGGGCCCTGGTCTCCATTGGAACCTGTTGGCCCCACCATCCTGCAAATGCTTCTGAACAACAACTGTGCCCTAATCTGGCATGAGCAGACACCTAAAGCCCTGAAACTAAAAAGCACTCACAGACATTTTGCTTTTAAATTCTGAGTGGTGGATGAAACATAGAAAACGCCAGCAATTGGCTTAAATATAAGGCTGACGGGCTGCATACATCAGGATTTGGATGGTACCACAGATCTCTCAGCTACTGCAGCTTGTGCTTACTTCGACACAGGAAAACTTTAGCTGATCATTTTGCAGAGGGAAGTCCAGTGACAAGCAGGTACATTCGAAGCCATTTTTTCTGGAAAAAAGAGGTGAAATCAGACTAAGATAAGAAATATGTAAGACTGAGCCTGCAAGTGTTCTGTGCACAGACCTTCCAGTGAGGACAAGAGGAATTCTGCGCATGTGATCAGGTGCTAGAGTTGATATTGAGAGTATGGGGGAAAACCAGCTACAGGTCCTGTTTCACAAAGATTCCAAAATATGGCATGTTACACAGTGGTTATGTGCGGCCAGGTAATCATACCAATTATGTAATTTGATGTAATTGTGGTAATTACTGACATACACAACAACTTACTGAAAGTTACTCCAAAAGCTAAACTGGAAGACTATGAGACTAATTCTGTTTTCACCTCAGGAATAATGCCACTGAAAGGTACAAGGGGTTGTTACATTTGTGAGAGACCATGGAAATCCATCATTTGAATAGAAATCTTGACCAGTTACATAATTAAAGATCCAAAGGTACTTTGCACAAGCGGCAGCTGCTATGTCCTGGCCAAACATCAAGGCATGTAAGTAAATGGCCCTGAATATTCAGCTGACACCTCTTAGTTTTAAATTGGTACGTAACGTTGAACTCTGTTAAGCAGTTGCTGATTCCAATCCAAAAGGTGGATGCATTTAACAGTGGACAGATTGTAGATAGACAGAGAGAAAGTGAGACCCTATGCTTACCTGTACTAGAGTGCAGCAGGGAACTTTTACATTAATGAGAGCAACTGCTCTCAGAGAAAAATCTTTTGCTTGATGACAGAATCTTGAAGTATTTTGTAAAGTGTTTCACCATCCTTTGGGCAGAAAGCCACTCTCTAGTTGTGAGTTACCATTAAGCATAATAAATCTGTTATCCATGAAAGCAGGGATTTTCAAAGGATCATTAGGGTATTGGGCACCTTTCTCTCTTTATTGCCTTTGCAAAAAATCCCAGCCTAAATCCACAATGCTCAGGCACAACTGTGCTTTTATTTTTTTTTTTCCTTTTTAAACTAATATTATAGATGTTACCAGCTGCAGCAAAGTATATGGTGTTTAACCCTTGCTTTTCATGATGTCCTGATTTTCATGTTATTGCTGAGTGAACAGACTATAGAACAAATACATTGTTAATCTGCATTGCTGACTTCTCATCTCTCACACGTGACAAAACAAGGCAATTGAGTCTTGGATGATTTCTGAACAATTATCCATTACCAGCAGAAATGCACAGGTGGTCCATTGTGTGTTCTGTTGCTGTGCCACAGAATGGCAGGGCTTTAACAGAATACCCATTCCTCATGTGGAACTCCCACTAGTGTAACAGTTTTTACTTCCGTTACAATATTTTAAATGATGAAGGGGCACAGATTTCCACCTCCACGACCCCATTGCACCATGGGGACTGGATGACATTCAGCATTTGCAGAGCCTAAATCAAAGCCTATTGAAGACAATATGAAAGACTCCTATTGAGATCAGTGGGCTTTGGATCAGGTCTATGGTGCACTTTCAACACATGCTGTGGCCTGCAGCCTTGGAAACACCTGCAGCTAAGAGCTATTCCCACGTTAAGAGAGGGCCACCCGAAGCAGAAAGAGGAAGGGTGACATTTCCATAAATGGCCTCTCATTTTGGGTGTCTTTTTCTAGCTGTTCAACTTGACACACTTAGGGCCTGCTGTTGAGAAAGTGCTGAGCCCCTACAACTCCAGCTAATATGAAGTGCATAGGATGGGCCCCTCTGAAGATGAAGTCCAGTGTCTCAAATTGGCACTCAAAAAAAAATCAGCCCATTTTTGAAAATGTTGAATTAAGTGATCCCTGGTCAGTCATTGTCGAAGCCAGCATTACCCCCTCAGGATTGGTTAGCCACCAACTGTGTGCTCAGGGCAAAAGACAGATATTGGATAAAAATCTTAGAAGTGCTCACATGACTGGGGAGCCCAAATCATATTTTCAAAAGTATACACCGTATGTGCTCATCTCTCACTGATTTCCATTCAGATAAAAGGTTCGAGGATCCAGGCCCCAGTCATTTTGGTACACATTATTTACAGAATCTGCTTTCTTTGCAACTGACTGCTAACTGTCCCTTAAGTGGTACCTGCAGACAAATTTAATGGCATACAACTAAACACATGAACTGAAAATACGTCTCGGATAATGGTTCAGAAGTGCAAGTGCCTACAAAGAGGGTGAAGCAAAATATATGATTCTCATACCAGGATCAGGGCCTGACAACAAACTCTGCTGCAGTGATTGACCTCTAATACTTTGTGTATCTCACCCCATGCCCTTGCCCTTTATCTGAAGAGTTATTATATGTAACCAAGCTCCCCAGGAGATGACATGCATAAAAAGCTCATCCAGTTTTCAATCTTTTTATTTACTTAATCTGTACACAAATGCAAAATACTTCAACAGCAAATCTAAGTGAAACTTGTTTGGTTTTAAATTACTATGGAACAGAACCTAAAAGAAACTTTATTAAATAAACATAAAAAATGGATTTAAAGATGTACATATTGTAATGTATACTACAACAGTCATTTTTTTCACTCTACGTTCCATGTGCGTATGGTATAGAAAAGACATTGAATAGAACACAGAATCCATTTTGTACCCTGAAAGAATCGGTAGGCCATGTGAGGGATTGCTCGGTACATCTACACACATATGATGGCTTTGCCATCGCATAAAACTAATATGTTGGCCTCTTTGGTTCCAAAATTTATGTATAATACATTTAAATGTATTCATTTTTACTGCTATAAAAATAACATTTTTTTCAAATGGCAGTTTTTTGACTAATCATGCAACTAAATCAGTGCAAACATTAAAAGCAATCATTCGCTTTAAAAAAGAAGCAAAAGATTTAATTTCAAGTATAAAAATATAAAAAAAATCATCTCATAAGTCCAGTTTTGTCTAGTGTGGGTCAACACTTTAAATTGCATAGCTCATGCGGCACCTGTTTACCTAGATAGTGAGCAAAGATAAGCACACTATCAAGTACCACTTTTCAAGGCATTGAAATCTGCAAGTGCTATAATACGCGCATTCAAGCAGTTTGCAAGTGCTATGCTGTATCTTTATTTTCTGACCTTTAGGGCCATCCTTGACACTTCCTGGCAGAGAAATTGAGAGCACTCTCCTCCTTCCCAAGACTTGTTAAAATGTTCTTCACCTATTAACAAATGCACAGCATTTTTCAGAATGTCTCCACCATGTTACTGTTACTCCTCTTAGGGTTCATTGGTTTAGTTGTGGTAACGTGTGTTTTTGTTTGTTCGCTTTTCTCCCACTTTACACATCCTTGCGGAGTCTCCTGCTGAAACACAAGACTGCAACTTGGATATTTTTCTATTTTTTTTCCTTTGACCAATGAGATGCTAACAGTCAGCACAATCCAGATAGGATAGAAAAGCCCCTTTTCAATGGCACAATACACATAGCTGTCCGTGGCTTTCTAGCACTCAGTTAAAGCATCAAATAATGCCAACCGTACACAAGATTTAGAAGAATACAGCAACAGTCTCCAAATTACAGTAGCTTCTTATGTGTACCTCTCCCTCTCTGATGTTATCATAGGATATTCCTTACTGGAAGTGATGTTAAGAAAATTAAGGATATATGTGGGGCTAATATTAGGAGATTTTTTTTTTAAATTAAGAGGAAATGGCCATCTGCGTAAGCAGGTGGTCTGCAGCTTCCCTTTGGACCTAAAAGGTGATGGTCATTTTTAAGTTTGGTGATTTTGACACCTGTGTGCAAGAATACATTATGGTCTCTTTTTCTGCATTCTGTCATCCGTGCACATAGAGCTCATTTCACTCCGATTTCCCTGGCAGGTGGGGAAACATCTGCTTAGCCATTCACTGGTACTGACAGGCATTTCAATTATGTTATCACTGGTGACCAACTTCCTGTTACTTGTATCCCTTTTTCAAGTGTGTGTGTGTGTGTGTGTGTGGGTCCACTCAAGTGCACACGCACATGCGTGTATCTGTGAAATATTTCATAGCATTCGGTTTAAGTGGTAGAATAATTTAAATGTCCAAGATCCACAAATTGCCAAAGTCCTGACAACAACGTGGAAAAAAAAATTTTTTTGGACAGACTTTTCCACAGTGACTTAACACCAATGCCTGGATACACAGTGAACCGTCCTCCAATACCACCTAGTATGGGAATGTTCCTTTTCTATCCCCCCGACCCAAACACATTGTAAATCAAGCACAACCACATTCTTCCACAATCATATTGGGAACGTCCCTTTTCACAATGTTGTATTCGTCATCGAAGTACAGCATTGACATTGTGCTAAGTTTGGTTGGGATGCAACAGGAGTTTACAGTGCCTGGGTTCAATCCTCGCATGCGGTACTGATTCACGACTGCAGTGTGAAAAGAGGAAGCTGACCCTGGGACTCCAGCCAAGTAAGCTGGACAGCTGCCTTCACAGTAATTCCCATAGTAACCGGATGGCGCTATGATCCAGTCATTCCACCCAATGAGTCTAAAGTCAATGTAAAACTGTTGCCTGCAACACAGATTGGTCCTGCCATCACATTCCAGGCCTCTTTTCCGGATCCTGTGTTTGTTATCAGCTAACCGCGCTTGTACCACTACAAAAGGCCGGTGGGATTCCTCTGCAGGGTCCACGTAAATTGGCAGCACTGAATACTCCTCACAGCCCTCACACTGAACATCCAGGTTCAGTCTCCTTTCTCCTTTCTCAAACAGAGCCTGGATCGCCTCTGTCATGGGAAAAGTGTGCCAACCACTTCTTTTGAGGTCAACTTTCTTTTCAACCACCTTCCACTTGTCACTAGTGGCCAGGTCTTGGAAATAGATTTTGACTCTTACTTTTCGCCTGCTGCCTTTCTCTAGGACATATGGAAGCAGTTTCAAGTAAAGCCACAGGCTGGCTTGAACAACAAACAAATTCTGGTTCCCTTCATTTGAGATGAAGAAATAGAGGCGGACTTTAGAAGAGGCCAGATCATCTGCAAGACAAGGAGAGATCAGCAACATTAAGTCAAGGAGAAAAAATGTACTATTGGGGCAATTCTGAATTCAGAAACAACTGATCACAAGAACTGGGAGAACATATTAGGCAGAAGTAATGGACTGAAGTAGATATTTGGAATTTGTGTTAGAAATACATTAAAAAGTGACTCCCAGCAACAAAAGTCTAATCAGGCTGTAGCTGAATATGTCAGATCTGCATATAGCAATGCAAATTCTTCAGAGGAATGAATCTTTAGAGCTTGAGAGATTCAAGCTGGGTATGAAAATACCTCAAGAAGCAAAACATTAGCACCATGATATCTACAGATTAGTTTAAAGAAAGGTGCAACCCTCTGGTACTCTTTAGTTTTCACAGTAAAGGCTTTTTAATAATCAATCAGTGAAGCTTCAATGGCTAATAAACATTTTGCTACAATTTTTAAGTATGCTAAATAATCTTAATGGATAGAATCCAGAGTGCTGAGGAAACTGTTCTCAAAAGCATGTCCACTTATACAAATGGTTAAAATGATCCATGCCTACTCTTCTGAAGTAGCATGGTATCCGTGGATTTTAACCTCTGCTCCCCCTAAATAAAGATAAATTCTAAATGGAAGTCAAAGGAGGCATCTGTGGGCATCATAATAGCTTTTTCACTGACTATTCTTACTGTATTTCCTAATGGCAGGATTAAAAATGAGCAAAACCATCACTGATATTCCATCCACTCACAAGAAATCCTGTAGCACTTTAGAGATTAAACGAGTTCATCAGTCTCTAAGATGCCACATGACTTCTTGTTATTTGTGGAGCTACAGACTAAACCTGGCTACACCTCTGAGACAATTCTACCCAATGTCTGGTTTAATACATTATTTGCAACCAGAAGAGTTCTCCACATGAAAGGTACCAGAACTATTAGCATCTGCTGGAATGTTGTGCTACAAGCATCACACAGCTGTGCTTTAGATGACGAATGTCCCCTTGAGTCTTTGTAGCATGCCTGTAACCCAAGTGTTTTAATTACATTCTCCTGATTGCTGTTTAAAGTTACTGGATTGCCTGGTATTTCTAACCTGTTTCCTTCTATATATTGTCAAGCTCAAATTTTTATCCCCTTTGGTTTTGCCGGGACCTTTGTATCTTTCCAAGGTAATGTATAGTCCAGGACTTCAGTGTGCCACACAAAATCCCTTAAAAATTCATCTCATAGGCCCAGGCAGTGCATATAATGTTTCTGGTACCTTATGTTTGCTGTGTCTGTATGTGCTGTATATAAAACAAACTTGGAAGGTGTTGTAAAAATAAGTGATTGTCATCTGAGTACTGACTAGAACTGCAACTGCAGGCATTCCAGCTTTAGACTTAAGAAAATTGTTTAAAATAAATAAATAAATAAATAAATAAATAAATAAATAAAAAGATGCTAAAAATCTTATTACATGTCAACACACAACTTTCTATAAACTGTACTCAGAGCGAAAGGAAAATCAACATTTTAGTGTCATCAGTACATATTTGTACACATTACGTAAGAGGCACATAGTCATATGTAATATATAGACCTATAAACATTTATGTGAATATAAACAGAAGCGTGTATCCATTTTGTTTATACTCAAGCAATACTGAAAATGTATATGTTTTAGATAGAATGCTGGGTAGAAGGCTGGGCAGTAGATACGGAAAGAACTTGTAGATGGATAGATAAATAGATACACCAGACAGCTAGAAATAAATTTAGTGACACAGCAGATTGTTGGAGGGATACCGCAGGAAGACAGAGAGGCAGTACAGTTGGATGTATAAAGGACGACCTAGTGAATGAATGCAAGGATAGATGCTGTGGGTTGGACAGACCGATATAGTGACACAATCAGATGGATGAACAGATGCAATGGCTGGATAGATAGGACTGATACAACTGATGGACACGTATTATGGATAAATACAGTGAACAGGTAAGTGGAAGATGGACAGCCAGAGCAGATGTATAAACTTTGCACATAAAAGGCTGCCTACATTAGAAAGTAGAAAAAGTGGAAAGATGGACTCAGAGGGAGTAGCTGGATGCACTAGGTGGCTAGGTGAGATGGGGTGGAGGCAAAGTATGGAGAAATGAGGGGGATAGAAGATGGATGGGACAGTGGATGTGTAGAGTGGATAGATAGGTACCCTGGAAGGATGCAGCAGAGGAGGGATGCTGGAACAAACAGGATGGCAAGTTATACCAGTGGTGTGCTGATGAACCGAGGTGGCAGGGAGGTCTGTTGGGTTTATGGAAGAGGAAGGTGAATGGATACAGCAGTGCGAGTGGGGATGGGGAAGGATGAGTATAACCAAGGAGTTGTAGAATATGGGAAATGGGTAAATGAGATGTGGTAAATAGATGGGCAGGTCAACCAGGAGTTAGAAGGTACAAAGAGATGGGTAGATGGGTGAGGGTTGCCGAAATTGCTGAAGGACAGTGAAAATGAATGGGTGGCTAGACATGTCAGGCAGAGGTGCTGGATGGGTGAATGGGTATAGCAGAAGAAATTGGATGCCATTATTAGAAGGATGGCTATAAAAGAAGGTGGGGAAAATGGAGACAGCAGAGGGGTTTGATTGGTACATGAGTACAGAAGAAGAGGATGTATAGATGGATGGAACAGCTTGGCAGAGAGGTGGATGCAATGGTGCAGTAGAAGGATGGATGGCACAGGGCAGGCAGATATGATGATGTAGCAGAGTGGTGGATGCCATAAGGTGGACAGATGGAATATTTTAACATGCGAGTGGGTGGCACGGGATGGGCAGATGGTGCAGTGTAGCATAAGATGCATGGCACGGGGTGGGCAGAATGATGCAGCAGAAGAATGGGTTTCAGGGTAGGTGGATGGCTAAAGAAGAAGGGTGCATGAACAGACGGATGCCTGTATGGACTGATGGGTGAAGTGGAGTAGTGGCAGTCATGGGATGGATGAAGAATGGTGGCCGGCATAGGGTGAATGTAGGGATGGGTAGAAGCAGAGGTGTGGATGGATGGACAGACAGGTGGGGAGGGGGTGAAGCAGATGAGTGACTACCCTAGGACCGACATAGGAAGCAGAGGAGTGGATGGACAAATGGATGTTGGGGTGAAGAAAAGGTGACTGCCATGGGGAGGATGGAAAGAGTGATGAACCAGAGCAGAGTCTGATGTGAGGAAAATGGATGGTTGGAGAGATGGGTGCAGAAGAGACGTGGCTGGAATGGGACGGACACATGGACGGGTGAAATAGAGGAGAGGATGCATGATGGACGAAGCTGAGGGTGGCTGGCCTTGGATGGGTGGATAGAGGGATGAACAGATGGGTAAAACAAAGGTGTGGATGGCATGGAGGGGATGGATGGTGAAGAGGGGAAACTGGGATAGAGGGGTGAGGCAGAAGAGGTGGCTGTAGTTTGAATGGATGGGTGGAGGTGAACAGAAGCATTTACTGAACAGACAAAAAACAAATTTCTTTCAGAGCTTCACATTTTGTTTCAACTTTTGAATTCAAAACAGGCTGGGGTGGACGGATGAGAAAAGCGGAGGTGTGGCCAGGATGGGGCAGATGAATGGAAGGGTGGATAAAGCAAAGAGGTGGCGAACATGGTGTGGATGGATGGGAGAAGCAGAGACATGATGGGTGGGAGTGGGTGGCTGAAGGCCAGATTGGTGGGCAAAGCAGGGGGGTTTGCTAGCATGGGGTGAGAGGATGTAAGATTGGACAGGGGACCAGCATTTTGTGGACGGACTGGAAGGTGAAATGGAAGGGATGGATTGATGAAGCAGAGAGGTGCCAAGCACAGGGTGGGTGGATGGACAGATGGATGATGCAGAGGGGTGGCTGTCTGGAATGAACAGACAGGTGTGGAAGGTCGCTGGCAATGCAATGGATGGGTTGGACAAGAGTATTCAGCAGAGGTACCTGGAACAGAGATGTGTGAACAGTAGGATGGATGGGTGAGGAAGCAGAAGGGTGGCTGGGTGGGATTCGAAGAAGTGGCAGCAACACAGAGGGGTGGCTGGGTGGGATTCAATGAGGTGGCAGCAGCACAGAGGGGTGGCTGGCATGAGATGAATGGATGGATGGGCAACATGGAATGGTGACAACACATGGTAGGTGGACAAAGGGATAGCGGTGTAAACTGGATGGACAAACTGATGGGTGGGTGGGAGGGATGGGGAACAGGTGGGTGACAGAGGAGTAGCTGGGATGGATGAACAACTGGGTGTGTGGTACAGAGAGGTGGCAGACATAGGGTGAAGTAGAGAGGTGTCTGGGACAGATAGATGAATGAACAGATGGGTGAAGCAGAGAGGCAACTAAGATAAATAGATGGATTGGTGAGTGACGTGGTAGGATAGTGGAGATGGACGGAAAGGGGAATGGCATGGCTGAGATGGACTGACAGATGGTTGATGCAGAGGGATGGCTGGCACAGGGAGGATGGATAGAAGAGGGTGACAAGGTGGGAAGACAGACAGATGGGTGGGTGACATGGGGAGGATAGATAGAAGCAGGTGATGAAATGCATGGGTGACAGGAGGTGAATGGATGGAAGGATCTGGCATGGTCAGGTGGCTGGCACAGGGAGGACAGGTGATGGGCAGGTAATGCAGAGAGGTGGCTCTGTCAGGATGGATGTATGGAAAGGAGATGTACATAGTGGAGAATAGGGTGGGGTGGATGAATGGAAGGGGATGGATGTGGAGGGTTGCCAGGGATGAATAACCCAGAGGATGGGAAAGGGAGGTGGCTGGGGCAGATGGCCTGTTGGCTGACATATGAAAGATGAGTGGAAGCGTGATACAGAAGGGTGGCTAGACTGGAAGTGCAGGGAATGGGATGGGGTGACTGGCATGGGGCAGACAGTTGGAGGAGGTGGCCTGAAGAGGAGGCTAGCACAGTTGGCCAGTGGGATAGGGTGTCTGTTACAAGGGGTGACAGAGTGGTTGCTGGCATGGGGCAAAAGGGGGGTGCCATAGAAAGGCGGCTGGGCCAGACAGCCAGGAGATGGGGTGGCTAAGACTGACCAACAGATTGATGGGTGACACAAAGAGGTAGCTGGCATAAGACAGACAGTGAAAGGGGATGGGGTGGAAGGAAGTCTCGGACACGTGGCCGATGTTGAGCAGAGAATGGAAGGGATGGCTGGGACAGACCAAGGCGTGAAGGGCTGGGACAGATCGGTGGGTGCCACGGTACAAACGGTGGAAGCTGAAGGCTGCATTGGGTGTCCGGCATGAACTGAAGCATGGAGGGGTGGCAGGCACAGAGGCAGTGGAAGCCAGAGGCTAGGATGGTTGGCCAGCTGGGATTGAAGCACAGAGGTTTGCCCAGCATGAAACAGTGAAAGGGACTGGCACAGGGGTGGCCGCTCCGGAGGAGATAATGGAAGGGGGACGCTAAGATGGGTGGCCAGCTGGACAAAGCACAGAGCGTTGGCCCACATGAAGCAGACAGTGGACGGAGAGTGGCCAGCACGGAACAGGTGGTGGAAGAGAGAAGCTGGGACAGGCATGGAGGAGGCAGTGGAAGGGGGACGCGAGGATGGGTGGCCAGCTGGGATGGAAGCAGGGAGGGCTGGCCAGCATGAAAGACAGCGAGAGGGACTAGCACAGGGTGGCCACCACAAACGAGGCAGTGGAAGAGGGATGGTAGGATGGGTGGCTGGTCGGATAAAGCACAGAGGGCTGGCCCACATGAAGCAGACAATGGAAGGAGGGTGGCCAGCGTGGAGCAGGCGGTGGAAGGGGGAGGATGGGACAGGGGGCCGGGATGGGCAAGGTACGGAGGCTGCAGTGGAAGCGGGAGGCCGGGCCGGCCAAGGCACGGCGGGCTGTCACGGACGACGGCCAGCGCGGAGCAAGCAATGGTGGGGGGGGGGGGGGCGCAGGGGAACGCGGCGCCCACCTGTCTCGGCGAAGCTGATGATCTCGGAGACCTGCTCGTGCGGCGGGGGCCCGGCGCTCGCCTGCCCGTCCAGGCTGGGGATCTCCACCCGGCCGTCCTCCCGCACCTTGCCGGCGTGCAGCTTGCGCAGCGCCGTCACCATGGCCGCCTTGGGCACGGCGTGGGTGATGTTGGGCCGGTCCCGCATCTGCAGCCGGCTCAGGATGTGCCGCTTCACCGCCTCCAGGAAGTCCCCGTCCACCTTGCCCGGCTCCTCCGGCCGCCGGAAGCCGCAGGACGTGCAGCTGTCCTGCGGGGCGCCCCCTGCGGGGGGTGCCGGCGTCGGGGAGCTCCCGGCGCCCACCGCCAGCCAGCAGGCCACCAAGGCGGCCAGGAGCCCGCTCCACGCCGCCCCGTCCATGGCGGGCACCGGGCGCTGGAGCGGGGGCAGAGCGGGGAGCCCGGCTGGGTCCCGGCCGCCGGCAGCTCCGCTCAGGCCGCTCCCGGGCAGCAGCGCCCGGGGCAGCCGGGCGACAGCCAAAGTGGGGGCAGGGCCCGAGGGGAGCTCGGTCCAGCGGAGCAGGCGGGGGGAGGGCAGGGGTGCAGCAGCAGGCAGGGGAGATGGGGGGGCGGTTGGCAGGGGCAGCAGGTGTGGGGCAGACGGAGCAGCTCCTGCGCCTGGCTCACTCCCAAGCGGACATCCCCGAGGCGAGCCGAGGCGAGCGGGGGCCTGTCCGGTGGCGGAGGCTCGCAGTTCTCCGGGTCCCGCTGAGCCGTAGGCGAGCTCTCAGTCCGGCGTCATGGGGGCGGCGCGAGGCGCGGGACCCGCCGCGTTAGGTGCAATCCAGCTGGTCCCCGGCGGCAAAGAAAGCGGGAGGCTGCCCCGCACCCCGCCCGGGCGCTAGGTGCCGGGCTCCGGGCGGCTCCGCTCTGCTCTGCTCTGCTCGCTACCTGGCAGCTCCCTGGCGCCTGCGGGTCTCTAAGGCGCCCCGGAGCCAGCGCCGAGCTGCAGCTCCCGGGGCTGGGAACTCAGAGCCACACACATGCAGCCCCGTTCCCGCGGGCCGCCGGTGTCGCCTGGGCTCTACCGTCCCGCCAGGGCGCCCTTCCCTCGGGCTGCCCCGCCGCCGCCGCCGCCCAGGGGGCACCAAACTAGAGTCCGGCGCTCCCGGGAGCGGCCGCCCCAATCCGCGGGCTCAGGACAGCGCCGCCGCTGGCTACTCCGGCCGCCTCGCCCGCGTCTTCATGGCAAGCGCGGCTCCCTCGCCGCGTCTCCGGCCCGGCTCCCGGCCACTGGGGGACGGGCTTAGCTGGGGCTCCTCACTCCGCCGCCACCAGTCTCCGCCCGCTTGTTCCCCCCGCCCTGCAAAAATCACACGACATGGGGCCGCTGGCTACGGAAACTTTTATACCGGAGCGCAAACCACGTGGGGAGCGCCACGCGCCCCAGGGACGCCATAGGCTCCCGGCGCGCGAGGAGATTAGCCCTGGGCTGGTGCACTCGCTCCCTGGGGTGCAGCATTAACCTGGCCGGGGCTTACCCCTCCCCCCGCCGCCGCGCTGGCCGCTTGCAGCCCGCCAGCTCCGGCGCACCAGCCTGGCCCCTCGCAGGGGCGGTTCGGGGCTGGGGGCGGGAAACAGCCCCCGGGCACCGCCGCCTGGGTGCCACGCAGCGAGGGCTCCGGGGGCTGGTGGCCGGGGCGGAGGGACCCCGGGGCGGGGAAGTGTGCGCCAGGCTATGGGGATAGGGGGGATCGCGCCAGCCTCCGTCGCTAGCGCTGGGCGGGAGGGGAGAGCCGCGCTGCAGCCACCTGCTTCCGCGCCCTGGTGCGGGCTGCTCTGGGGGCGCTGGCCGGCCGCCCTAAGCCCCGACCCCAACCCGCGGCCTGCTCAGGGTTCTCTCCCCCGGCTCAGCCCAGGCCCCATCCCCTCAGCCTCCCCCGGCCCCGCCCCCGCCCGACTCGCAGCCCTGCACGGCGTCCACCCAGTGCAGCGCCGAGCGCCCCCGGGAACGGCCAGCTGCCCGCTCCCAGCCCCACCCCAGGGCACGCACAGCATCTACTCCCCCACCCAGCCAAAAGAACACAACGTACAGCGGAGCCAGGTTCCCAGCTCTCCTTTCCTGACACAGCACAGCCCCACGTCTGCGTAACACACCGCCAGCAACTAGCTTCAGCACTGGCCCCAGCGCAACTCCACACCTGGGTAACACACTCCCCATCAGTCACCCCGGAGCGACAGCACCCCCCGTGTCCGCACAGCTCCACACGTGGGTAACACACCGCCCCCCTGCACAACTCCACACCTGTCACACCAGAGCTTCAGAACACCCCCCCCCCCGCCCCATCACAGCTCCACAGCTGGGTAACACGCTACCCACCAGTCGCACCAAAGCTGCAGCACTCCACCTAACCAACCCCCCCCCCCCCACACACACACACTCCCCGCACAGCTCCACGCGTAGGTAACACACCGCCCAGCCGTCAGCTGCAGCCCTCCCCTCCAGCCCGACTCCACACCTGGGGAACACACGATGCACCCTAGCTCCAGCACTGCCCCTTCCCCCAGCACAACAGCTCAGCTCCACACCTGGGAAGGTGCGATCCTAGCGCATCCGCCAAGCACTCACTCACCGGTGGGGGGCGGGGCGGGGCGGGGCAGGGCCGGGACTGCCCCCCCACCACCCGGCAGCTGCCCGCTGGGTCTCACTCCGCTTCGGGGCAGGGGGCGGGCTTGGTGGAGCAGGTAAAAGCAGCGCTGCTGTGGGCAAGTTGCAGGCCCTTCTAAAGTACGGGTCAGGCTACAGCCTCCGGCGCAGGAACGCTGGGGAAAGGGCGCCGCCTGTCGGTCGCGGCTGAGCTTTCTTCTCAGCAGCTCTGTGACCCTGTTCAGGTTGCATCGAGGGGGCAGAAGGCGATGATGGTAAATAACAGCATAAAGTGAGTGTTACAATTCAGGTAATTGTAGCGTCTTGTTCGCAGGTCATCTTTCACGCGGCCACTTCGTGCTGCTCGTCTGAAAGGCTCAGCGTTATTCTTCCAGCTGAAGAAACTGAAATAGAGAGGAGGCAAATCTTTCTTCCCCTCCCGATTACCAGAAGTGGTTTCTCAGTGTGGGTGATCGAGTGGAGACACCTGGGGTCTGTACAGTAGGAAGCCTATTGCAAGCCTCTCCTATGGTGGGGAAGAATCCATCCCCTATTTAAAGGCTGGGAAGCAGCAGCCCTCCAGGGAGCAGATTCCCCCCACCCAAGGAGCTTTGTTGTCATTTTGCCAGTGATACAATAAATGCCAGGTATGTGTCATGAGGTAATTGGGTCAAGTGTAGCTGCCCTCAGTTACAGTCTGAGCTAAACTAATCTCTGTGCAGGACTGAGTCTGCTCAGTTGACAAAAACATTAGATCACATCCGCACACCATGCTCTGCGCCGGCAAAAGGGAGATGGATATTGGGGCTCTTGTAATACTGTTACATATTGCTGCATGGACAGCTTACCTCTGCAGCAAATTCTAATGACCCCAAGTTTGTTTTAATTCTATAGTCTGTTTCTCCAGGATTTGGGACTATTTGGTTCTTAACTTATTCTTAGGCATTAAGGTCAATAACTTGATATTCTCTTTTGCACTTCATATTACAAATGCAAATGATGCTTTTGTCTACCTTTTTAAATACTCAGTAAGGAGAGGCTATATTAACACTTTAGCCGAGTCATTAGAAGTGATTGAGTTTTTCTGCCTGTAAAACTGGTAAAATACTTACCTAGTACGTCTACTGTTTTTAGTTATAATGAAGAGTACTCTAGTGATTAAAGAAAGAGATGAGCAGGAATTTTTCAATTGTTTTTTTTTAAATGCTAGTTAATTGAAACTGAAACTTTTCAGTGAAACGTGTCCACTTTTTGACAAAATCTTCACCCAGTAAGTCTCTCACCTCTCCAGGGGAATTCCTCGTCAGAGAGACTCATCCCTGTGATTTGGGCACTCACTTGAATTGTGGGAGACTGTCATTCAAGTCTGTGCTCACTGATTGGTTGAGAGCACTTAGTTCTCCCATATTCAAAGCAAATACCTTAACTACTGGAGCTGAATGAAGCTCTGGTCAGTTTCCCAGCTCCCACAAGCTGCGGGGACTGGGAACCAGGCAGAAGGGTGAGCACTGCCAGCAGTGGAGGTTCAGCAGGGCCTATGGGGAGGGCACAGAATGTGGAGCTGAGGGAACTGTGGGATAGGTTCCCAGAATGCACTGCTGTAACAGTCATTGTTTGGCCATTGAGTGTGGCAGCAAGAAGTTGAATTTGTGGAGAGCCTGTGGGAAGGTGAAGATATTCAAGTTTGAATTTATAAAATCCAGCTTTATAAAATTGATTTTAATAAATTCTAATTTATCTCATAGCGTTGACATAGCCTGAGTCTCTCCCGCCTGTGGGAATTATACCACTTTGAACAAAATATATCATGTAAGCCAGAGAGAGATGATTCTGGAGCCTGGTGATTAAGGCCCAGATTTGGAACATGTATTTAAACCTAGGTCTCTCACATATAGCCCAGTGGTTAGGGCATTCTGCTTATTCTACATTCTTCCTTTGTTTGAAGAGCATTTGGGAATGACAACAGTTCCAATACAGAACAAAAACAAATGTCAGAACTACAATATTTTTCACAAAGTGGAATTCTTGTTTGCCAGCCAGCTTTGATTCAAGCACAGCACTGGGACACCGGGGAACTGAGTTCACAATACCACAATAGGGTGGGTGGGGGTGGGGGTGTGTGAGATCACAAACGCTTTGGCTACATCTACACTACAGCAATCTGTCAACAGAAGTTAGAGTTGGAAGAGATATTCCGGCAAAACTTCTGTCAACAGATCACATCCACTCTCTCGACAGAACGGCCAACCATAAGCTCAGCAACCAGGGCTGCCTGATGAACTGGAAGCCCTGTTTGTTGACAGAGGGCCCCCCTGCCCCCCGCCAGAGCAACCACACAACTTTTCTTGTTGACAGAAACCATTGACAAAGGTGTTGCTCCTTATCATGGAGAGATAGAATGGACAGGTAGAATGCTGTCAGAGGAAGTGCCGAGTTTTGACTGGCAACAAAACACATTTTGTGTATAGGTGCTCCGTAGATTTTTGTCAACAAAACTCTCTAGTGTAGACATAGCCTTTGTGCCACAGTTTCCTATCTGTAAAAGGGGGGTAATAAAACTTCCACTGTCTGTCTAAAGTACTCTGGGCAAGAACTATTCATGACTAGGTATCTGTACAATGCACAATAGTGACATAAGTAGGGCGGGTTGGAGGATCCACATGCAACTGTTAGATGTTAGGGGATGAATGTTTTTGTGTCTCTAAATTTATGGCATAAAACACTTGAGTCTGTCATTCAGATGCGTATTGCAACCCTGTCCCCTTTGTTCATTGGGTACCCAATGTTAACATAGTCTGATTCACCCACAGCATTAAAAATCCATTAACAGAACTGGAAGTACACCAGTGTAAAACTTGTATGAGATCTCAATCCAGTATCTCCTCGCCACCCCATCAGTTTTTAATGGAAAACCTAGAATGTAAAAAAAGAAATAATGCTAAAATCCGATCACTTTAACATCCTGTAAGCTAACAAGGGAACATGAATGCAACAAGCTTAGCCCTTCACCGTAATTAATTTGACAGCAGGAGCTAAGGAGAAAACAACAGATCCAGTATTAACGGCCAGTTCACAGAGGTCATTTTCAAATGTAAAATGTATAAGTATTTTTAGAGGTCTCCCTGTCACCTTGCAATAGTTGAAGGTTGTGACCACAACCTCTCAGTCTGAAAATGTGTTGTCTTTATTGGCCTAGTCAAAATCAAATGCAAAAAAGGAAAACAGTATTTTCAGTTGAAATAATGAAATTCAAAGGTATGATATTTAAGACAGTAATCTCTGACAGTGGTGCATGGTGGTGTGTGTTTGCTTGTTATGTCAGTCAAGGACATTGTACTTATTTTAATATTGAAAAGCTCCAACTGATATGGGAATTACTTTCTATAGATTAATAAACAATATCATTAAAATGTGTTGAACAAAAAATTAATCTTGAATATAGGACCTTGAACAATCGACACCCTCTGGGTTTCCTTCTAGGTAAGAATGTAATTGAATTGTGGATGCATTTCGACACATGACTGAAGAAACCCTGCAGGGGAAGCAATTGGGGTTACAGAAAGAAAAGTGTCATTAGACTCCTAATCCCACGCACAGAGAACTGCCTACTGATTGATTCATAAACCTCTGTTAATTTCAAGTCTTCTCAGTTTTCAGCACTTTCCCTTGGGCATAAACTTGTTGCATATGCACAGAAAGCTCAGCTAGCAGCCGGATGGCTTCTTCGCACTGCTGAGTTTTCTCTCTCCTTGTAGGCTGTTTGTTCAGAGCTAATCTGAAAAAGGATGAGTTTTCACACATACCTTCTCAAACTGGCTTGTATCCAGCTCCTTCAGAGTCATGCTTTCCCATACATTAAATGCAAGCTGAAATGCAAGAAAAGAGTAACTGAGAAGGATTAGATTTGTGCCTGAGAGGTAAATTTGTACTTAATGAGGGAAAACTAATGTGAGAGGGTAAAATGTATTAGGATACTTTTTGTGGGGATTACAAGAGTCACAGTTTGATCTTAGTTCCTGCATGTTGCTGATGATTATGGACTGGCTCCTCCCTGGGTACAAATCAACACTGATGTCAAGGAAGTCATGTTGATTTCTATCTGCTGAAAAGGTGTGTCTGTGGCAGTAAGACTTACTTTGCTAGCCTGCACATAGATCAGTTTATGGATATTTTCCTCTAGTGGTGGCAAACAAAAATACATCACCTTTACAAAGGCTGATTAAGTGTTTGGGTATCAAGAATTTCTGGTATGAGTTGGGTCAAAGGACCAATTTGATTCAGAATGCAAAGCTCCCCATTCAGTTTCACTCCTGGTAAGTGGAGGTTACCTGGTAACAAGGTGGCATGGTTCCCATGTGCAGCTTTAGCTGCTAACAGATGAATCTGGCAAAAACAGAAAAGTCAACGCCCACCAACTATTGCTGCCTGGCTTCAGTGCTCTAATGAACACCTGTCATTTCACCAAAGGGGAATCCCCAAAAAATGGAAAGCAATCTGGGCTGACTTTTTAGAGAGTTAAGATTAGGCCCTACCAACTTGTCAGGCCGTTTTGGTCATTTTCATGGTTATAGGCTTTTAAAAATCATGCATTTCATGATCCTGGTGATTTAAATCTGATATTTTGGGCCAACTTCCCCAGTCCTATGAACAGAACACATGGGGCCCAGGATGCCTGGGGGCGATGGCTTGGGGGACTTGCCATAGGGCAGCAGCAGGGGTCGGCTCCCCACACTCAGTGCAGTGGCAGGAGCCACAGTGACACAGCAACCTGCTCCACTGCCCTGCCCATCTCCCAGCCCACTATGTTCCACTTCACGATAGCAAAGGGAAACTGAGCATCCTACCCCAGCCTACTCTGCTTCCCCAAAACAATGCATGGCGTAAGGGGGAAAAGAAGGGACTAGGTGGGCTGGGTCATTCTGCTTTCCACCACTGTGGTGAAGCAGAGTGCAGCAGGCAAGGAGGTGGGTCAGGGAGTGGAGTGGGCTGCTGTGTAGCTCTGGCTTCTGCTACCGCCACATGCCAGGCTCCCCAGGTAACACCCAGCTCACAGGAGAGGGCATCAGGGAAGGGATGCAATGGAGCAGGGATGGGAGAAGGGGGTAAAGTGGAGGCAGGATAGGGGCAGAGCAGATTGCCCCAGGCCCTGCATCACCCTAGGGACAGGCCAGTTGGCAGCAGCGCTGCCTTCAAAGCTGGGCAGCTGGAGAACGGTAACTGCTGGTCAGGAACCCAGCTCTGAAGACAGATCCACCACCAGCAACAGTGCAGAAATAAGGATGGCGAGTTTGGTATTGTCTCCTTTACTTCTGCACTGCTGCCTGCAGGGCTGGGCCCTCAGTTAGCAACTACCACGCTCTGGCTCCCCAGCTGTGAAGACAGTGCAGAAGTAAGGCTGGCTGTACTGTGACACTTCCCACAAATAATCTTGATCCCTCCAACTCCCTTTTGAGACACGATCCCCAGTTTGAGAAATACTGGTCCCCACCCCCCACAAACTCTGTGTAGTATAGGGTAAAAGCACAGAAAAAAAATCAGATTTCACAACCTGTAACATGCTTTTACAGCTATGAATTTGGTAGGGCCCTTTCTATGATTAATGTACAGTAGACTGCTCCAACTTATGTGGGGGGTTGTGTTCTCACAGCCCCTGCGTAAGTCAAATTTCCCACACAACTCTGGGAAACCAGGAGACTGATGAGGGCACCAGCCCTGGTCAGTTTCCTGGCTCCAGTGAGTGGAAGAGAGCTTAGGACTCAAATGTGTGTATCTCAAGGGTCTATTGTAGTTCCTGGAGATAGATATGTTGCTTCCCCTCCCGACTCTTTATCCTAACATTTAGTTATTTTGTGTATGATGATGAATCTGTATTTAGAAAAAACAAATAAAGGCAGATTAAGGGCAATTCTTCACCTTTCTGAATCAGTAGGCGGATCAGAGAACACCTATCACCACAGGGGAAATCTTCAGGCTGTGTGAAATTGTCACAGCTAAAATTGTGGAGCTGTGACAATTTAGAGCAAGTGAGAGAATCTTTGCTCCATCTCTCTCTCTTAGCACATATTTCATGCCAATGCTTTCAAAGCACTAATATTCATTAAGGGACTCTTCTAATTCCCTTTCTGAAGTAGGTGTTTTATTCATTGTACAGGTGGGTAAACTGAGGCACAGCGTATAAGAACAGATTATGGGTCTTACTATTGCAGGCTTGCTTTACAGTGGAAGGGGTTGTCTGGAATTGCTCTACCTTCATCTATTCGTGGCAACAAGCATGTTCTTGCAGGCATCATTGTGTTCTTGGATAAAATAAACTATGCTGCCAAAAGCACCTTTGTCACAAAGAAGAAGTTATGCTCCTGACATTATTACATGGGGGAAAAGCTTCTAGTGCAGAGCAGAGCTAAAAGAATTTTACTGGGACAGGATTTACAGAACAGAATGAGACAGGGAGGGGCTGTTGGTGTTACACAGTGTCCAGGAAAGGAGGGCACCCCTTCTCTCCCCTCACACGAAATTGTATACTCAACCATTAGCCTTATGACCCCCAGCTACACACAACCTTTCAAAAAGCAGTAGGGGCAGGATTTTCTAGAGCATCTGAATGCTACAGTATACAATAGCGTGAGCTACACTGAAAATCATTGAGGCGCTTCTGAAAATGCCACCCTAAACCACCTGGGTACCTTCTGATTGGTCCGTGAGAACTGAACGATACATAGCTGAAAGAGGCCAGTGGGGCCAACAGCCACTATAGCCCCAGGGGCAAGATCTGAGGAGGGCCCTGCTGACAGCCCCCAGAAGAGACAGGGCTAAGGAGAGAAGGGGTGGGGCCTATGTAGAAGAGGCAGTTCTAGGCCCCACTTCTCTCAAAGCCACATGGAACAGCTCTGTGTGGCTCTTCAAAGGGGCCTGGAGGCTCCAGCTGCTGCTACTTTGGCACTGCTCCGGGTCCCTTGGAAAGGCCGGACTCTTGGGAAATTTCCTCCTTTGCCTCCCTGACCCTGTCGGCATGCCTGAGAAAGGCCAATGTGCCTAAACAGGCACCGCCTCCATATCACTGTGCAGCTTTCAGGGGCTGTCCGACAAACTAACAGGCATTCCTTCCTTCCAAAAGGGGGTGTCAACTCCCAAACATCTTACTTCAAAGATGAGCAACCAAAAGCTAAGAGATAAAGAGGAAAATGTCTTCCCTGTGGCTCAGAACAAGCAAGTGTAATGAGAGATTGATGTGGGGGATAAGTCAAGGGTAAACACACTTAATTCTAGGCATTACTGAGTTTTGAGGAAGTAAAAAATACCATTGCTTTTCTTTGGCAAATGCTCCCAGTTAGGCTAAAGTGAGTCATTACTCCCTCCATTTGCTTTAGACAGCATGATCCTGCTTGATGCATTTGATGAAGTGGGTCTTTGCCCGCAAAAGCTTATGCTCCAATATATCTGTTAGTTTATAAGGTGCCTCACGACTTCTCACTGTTCTTGATCCTGCTGTTACTGCCCAGTACATAGGTGCTTGGACTAAGTAAGCATGGTGACAGTGAACCCTACAATTTGCCTGAGATAGCCTGGACCCCTTTGATTTGTCAGGATCTCCAGATGACCAGGATTGTAACCCTTGTGAACACCCCTGGACAGCTGCTATGCATGGTGCTCAAAAACCAGTCATTCACACACCCTTTAATTTTGTGTTGATGGGCCATATATCACACCAGAATATGAGGGGTCCTGGAGCACCTTAAAGACAACCATTTATCTGGGCATAAACTTCTAGTGTCTGGAAGCCACTTTGTCAGATGCCTCTGGATTCTGGCTCCCCAATTAATATTAGTTTTTGGTAAGGGTAAGTTATCTGAATACACCAATGCCCAAATCTGTCCCTTTAAATGGGTACACATTAAAAGAAGTACAGGAGTCATGTCCTCTGCTGGTGCGAAGTCCAAATAAATACTAGGCGTTACAGTGCCAGAGGATTCCTCTTTGTGTTTGCTGAAACAGACTATCAGGGCTACCCCACTGAAGCTTGGAATGTGGGCGAAAGACACAATCAGTTTTCAGTCTGATTTATTCCCCTGCTTAGCTGCAACCCAAACCTGCCGTCTACAGCCAGGCAAAAATCCACTTGCACCTGGGCTGGATACAACCTGCAGCATCAGACTCCCTATAGTTCAAGGAGGGGAAATTACTCTGGGGGCATGAGAGGCTGGGCATACTGTGTGTGTTAAAAGAAGAGCTTGCTTGTGGTGGACTTTTTATATATACTGTCAAAGAACGTGGCAGTTGTATTAGTGTAGGTTCATGGGAAATGGTTCAAGGGGCAGTGAAGCGAAATGGGTGAATCTGTATTTAAGAGCTAAGCACACAAGTTAAACAAGCACTCATGTAACAACTTGCTGAGGATTATTAAAATATAACTATTATAGTTTAGCCATTGTAAAGCTGTGGTGCCGCTAACAAGTCCGGAATTTCAACAGCAGGGCTGGGTGATCAGTGGTAACATTAATTGTCCTGAACAGAAAGTGTAATTTGGGGAAGGGAGCAGAATACAGCATTTTTCTCCTCCTTCTGCCCACCTCAGAAGAAATAATTTCTACCATCTCTGTTAAGTTTTATGTGAAATGTGGACAGCTTTCAAAAACTGATACCTCATCTCAGCCAAAAGGACCGAAAGGACCATGGTGACTGAGCCATCCTCTCTTCTAAATTTCTGTCTCCAGCGATGTATTTATTATTAGAGACAGATGTACACAGAGAGAGCCTACAAGAGGACCTTTAGTTAATAGGAGTTATTTATAAACAGTAATGCCCAACTCTGTCACTTTTAATGGGTACAAATTACAGATCTATAGGAGAGGTATCCTCTGTTGTGGCAATGCAGCATAGCTCTAGTTCAGTGAATGCCAATTTACGTTAGCAAAGATCCAGTACATATGAGTTAGCAGACATTTGTCTGACCCTGTTTTGTCATCTTAAATTTCTAGCAAGTACGCTTAACCTTCCTCACCCTTCTTATTTTGTCCATTCAGATTAGCTACAAGCACATTTTTCTATTGTATCCATCAGAACGTTTCCATGCCACTATATCTTGTTAAATGTTTTATTAATGTTGTTTTGAAATGCCTTTTGCCCTGTAGTGTATGCATATGATCTATATGCCAAACTATTTGCCCCTCCAATCTTATGGAGAGTTAACTAGAATACACAGTTGGATTAAAGATCGAGTTGCAGACTATGTAAGATTTGAGTGCCGAAATCTCCCACGTGTTCCTTTCAAACTTGGGTTTTCAATGCTACCATACATGCCACACCCCTGGCTGTCCCTTTAACTGAAAAAACCTCAAAGAGATGGTTTTTAAACGTATGAATTCTGCAATCTCCATGTGACACTGGTGTTTCTTGTTCTTATTTACTGGGCTATTATCTGCTCATTGTTCTATTGGTTAATTAACCCAGGAAGAGCCCCAAAATTCCAGAATGGTACAAATCTTAAAATAGCTTTCTCAAAGTGGTTTAAATCATCATTACTATACTTAAGGGTAAACTTTAAGATTTAGGACCATTACCAGGTCTACCGATGGTAAATCTAGGCCCCAGGGCAGAACAGTCAATGGGCTTGCATGTACGCAGAAGCTGCTGCCACAGTACACCCGACATTTGATCAGTGTTGCATCTGTGCGGGCTGATGCCAAGTTGCTAGCTGCACTGTTGGGCATGGCTTTCACATGTCCACCCACCCAGCTGCCTTTGCCATCACTGGCACCACCAGAGCCACAACAGAGTGTCCCGTGGCCAGCTCCCACTCAGTATTCTTTATTATGAATACTGAAGCACTATAATGTTGTATATGAAAACAAACCAAGACTCTGGCCAACACCTACACACATGGCTAAAATGCTCATGCATAGTCCTATTAGTTAGACATATTTAAGCATTTGCAGGATGAAGGTCCCCAAAATGTGCATTACCGTAGTTTGGTTGCCTCTAATGGGAAGATGAGAGTGATTTTTTCCTTTGGGAGGGACCACATGAAAACCATAAAGTGCAAGGTTTACATTTTTTGGACTTCAGAGGGGTTTTGCTCACTTCAAACACCAAAGACCTAGAAACTTCAAAGGATTAAAGTAGCCAAGCCAGAAGAAAACTATGCTAAGACATTCTAGATCTCAGTATTTGGGTAGGAGGAGGCTGAACAGATAGCTGGCTTCCACACGTCACATTTACTACTCTGAGCATTAAATTAAATTGTTATCCCAAAAAGCAAACCACAACAATGCACATTGATTTGGGGTATCTTTCCATTTTTTCCCTTCTTTTCCATGCAAAATAGCACTTGTCTATTCTGCAATTATTGTCAAACACATTTAATGATTATTCTTAATAAAAAGCTATAATGCATCTAATCACATCAGTAAAAAAAGGTGCCAGCTCCTATGTTACAGCAGACAGTGAAGGACTGGGACCATATTTAGTTTGTTAGCTAATTTTTTTTAAATTAGCCTTATTGTTCCTCTGTTGGCTAGGTGCGTGTGCTTAATCACAGTAATGTTTTTAAATAATCACCCGGGAGGGAAGGGTGTGCAGACAAGCTGATGAAGATGATTAAAACATACTAGGGCTGTGGTGTGGGCCCATGAAATGATATAATCCCTGACTTCTCTGTGTCCCAATGTGTTAATGCATCAACTTTAGTACAGCAATACTTTCAGCCCTAGGTGGAAATTCACACATGAGAAAGACGGGGTGGAGGATTTCCAGATGGTCAGCCCTCAGGGAGGGAGGAAGAGGGGGGAAATTTGCTGGAGAAAAAGCATCCCTGGTCATGTCAGTAATTTCCAGCTGAAAATAAAAATGGCATATAAAAATAATCCCGTCCCGTAACCAGGTGCATTCAGCGTTTTGGACATTATGTATGACAAATCCTTGCCTTTTCTGGTCATTAAGAGATTCCCTGGGATATAATGCTTTGTTTATTTGTAACAATAAAGGTGTGAGCTTTGTTTTCTTGGCTGGATTTCAAAACAGGTATCCCACCTCAGATCCAATTAGTTATACATTCTGCACCCCCCACCCATCTCAAGTAGTTCAGGCAAGTACCCATTCTGCAGCGAGTGCTGCACCTATCCTATCCTAGCAGATGCTGGATTTGTGTGGCATGTGAAATGGCATGTTATGCAGAGTGCATTGTCTCCCTCACAGCACCAAAGGCACTGAGGTGAAGTAAATGCAGGATTGTGGCCAACGGTTCCCCAAAATGCCATTAGCCAGGCCCAGGTTTCCCCTGTAGGGGAACACAAGGCCAGCAGCTGCTATTACACAGCTGGACTTCTCCAAATAGGCCTCATTTATGGCAGCTTTGTGCAGGGAACTGGGATGCAGTCCATGGTCTAGAGCACGTGAAGGTCTGGTCCTTCAGGATGAGAGGTGCTATGGCTGTGTAAAAGATTAGTCCTAGCTGGCACTTTGCACAGCTATAGTGCATTCCAGCTGTGACTGTCAGAGGGGCTTTAAAGTCATGAACGATGACTTAAACAGCTCAACATTGTTTCTCAGGGAGGCACAGGTGTATTACTCTCCTCACATTAAAGGACATGAGGTGAAGAGACTTGCCCACTATCACAGCATAAAGCTGTGGCAGAATTCAGGAGCAGACCAAGTCCTGGTCTTTAAGTACTACACGCTGGTTCATTCTGCCAACTCAGGAGTGACTCGATGCTCTGACAAACCTTGACCAATGCAGAGCCTAATGCTCATTACATGGACCCACCCACTTACATCAGTGGCGTGAATAAGGCAAGCACAAATTGATTGTTACTGTTGGGAGTAAGGGCACTTTGAAGTTGCCTGGGTACTTCGAAGTGCCCACAGCTACAATACTTGTCACTGCTTTGAAGTTAGCAACTTTGAAGTTCATGCAGCGGGAATTATGCTAATGAGGTGCTGCATATGCAGAGCAGCACCTCATTGCTATTCTCCCATTGGGCTCATTTACATGCCCCCTTCAAAGCAGGGGGCTAGTGTAGAGGAGACCCCAGAGCATGGAAGTTCCAGTGTCTTGCCAATAGTTCAGTAGATCCTTTACAGGCAAGTATTAAAAATCCAGATCTCTGCGAAGGGGATTTTGACTGGAACAGAAAACAAAGTCTAAAGACTAAACGAAGAAGCGACTGAGTGTTGAGCATAGTTCTAGTTTTACTTTAGTGAGCACTTTGCGCAGAAGGCAGGGTGAGCTGTTACAGAAAGGAAGGTGTGTGGGTAGAACTGGGCCTATATGGGCTAGCGCCTTACCCCAGTTAGCTTTACAAGGGGGAGGAGAGAGCTCTGAACCCAATCCCAGTTTTATATCAAGGCAGGTGGTCTAATTCCACAGAGATTCTGGCTACAAAAGTCATACTAGGTATTTCCCCCAAGTGCTGCTTGTTGACTGGCAATTGGAACACTTCAAATCTAATTCAGTACACCTGGCTTTACTGTATTTTGGCCCAAGAAAAGCTATTTCCTCTCCCTCCCCAAAAAAATGTCACGGTAAGTTTTAACTTGGTGTTGCATCGATATTCACCACACCCAGCACAGCGTAGTCAACCTTTGAAAGCACATGTAAAAATGTAAAATGGAATTTCTCACTTGGCTCTTGCTCTGGATAATCCAGAGATAAGGAACAACAAGGCAAGGCATGTTTCAGCAGCAAGTATGAACTTGATCTTAAGCCCTAGCCTTTGTCATGCCTGTTCAGAGGTGGGTTGGCAATAGGAGGAGTATGAAGGTAGATCACAGGTGACAAGATTAAGGAAAAAACAAACAAACCAACCCCTTAAATTAGGTGCATCTTTTGAAAACTGATCACAGCAGCAGAATTTCTGCTCTGGACAATAAACATGCTTCCAGTGATCACTGGAACCCACCTAGTTATCCTGCACACATCACCTGCCAGTTCCCTGCGGCTCGGCCCAGTGCTTGTGACATTCAAACAATGTTTGAAAGGCAAATGTAAGCTTTTGTGTTCCTTCAGATGCTAATACTACCCTGCCACAAGGATCAGCCCGAAGTCCCTTTCAAGCGTGGAACCTGTTTTCAAAATAAGTCTGTCCCTCTATGTCTAGTCTCATTACTCATTAGAGTAGACTCACTGATTCCAGTAGCATGCAACTCGTGGAGTCAGGAAAACAGGAGTCTTCATCCTCATCTGCTCCTTTGGGACAAACAACCCAATTTCCCAAGTTCTTTCGTGACAGCTGACACTGGGGACTGAACCAGAGGTTTCCAAAGCTGAAAGAAAGAATTGCTTCAGGTGAAGCTAACATGCCAGGCGTTGTAGTAAGGAGCAAGAGGCTAATGCACTCTGTGGATGGGACACAAATTGACTCTCAACAGTGAGCAGTAGCTTACACACTTCCCCTGAACAGAGAAGGCTTGAGGTCCACAGTAGGTTGGATCAATTCTCTAGCGTACTGCTGCTGCTAACAGAATGAGAAGTCAAATTGAGATTTAGTATTTTACACACACTCCTAGCCCTTCAGCCTCACCACTCTATAAGGGGTCATGTAATGTAATAAATAGAAGCTTGAGGACCTTCCGTGCACTGAAGTTTCCCTCACTTCACCTTTTAATAATCTGTGTGAGAAATAAAAAGCAAAAGTTTAACTTTAGGTTTAAATACCAAGAAGTTCTGACCACATTCAGGGAACTGAGCTAGAGTCACTTTTATTATCTGTGAGATTTGTAACTAAGAAAAATAATCAAAGTTTGTGGGTATATGGGTAAATATAGCTGGGTCCTATCCAAAAACAGAGAGATCAATTCTACCATACCTTCTGCCTCTGCATTAGGGACACACACAAATACATGGAGGTTTCTGTGTATCCAGAATTTATAGGCCAATAAATACCAGTATTTACATTAATTTGTTAACTATACAGCCTTCAGTAGTCTGAGTGCTTTTATGAGCTATTAAAAGCAACCCATGAATGAAAATTGCTTACATAAAAATAGAACTCTTAACTCCTAAAGAACAGTCCATTCACTGCAGTGGTGGATTCTTGGAGTCAAACTGACTTTATCTGAACAAAAGTAAAGCTCTGAGCAGGCGCCCCCAATCTCACCCCAACACTGCCTCCAGTCCTCTAAAGTTAAAATCTTGGGGCCATTAGCTGCCATTTCCACACCATTCTTTGCTACAAGAGTGGTAGCAGATAACCTAAATGGTGGGGGTGAAGGTTTTATATGGTGAATTAAAACCAGAACCTTGAATTTCCCCTAGAAACATGTCTATGAAATATTGCAGAACTCTTCTCAGTGAAATTCTTCCTTCTTCATTCACATGCAAATCTATGTGTCCTTTAAGCAGCACCGATTTCCCCTTTGCCATACTAACTAGTTTCATGTCATAGAAATTTGACTAAAGCCCCTACCCACTCATGATGAATAGTCTCAGAGAGGTAGCCGTGTTAGTCTGTATCTTCACAAAACAAAATCAGTCATGTAACACTTTAAAGACTACTAACAAAATAATTTATTGGGTGATGAGCTTTCATGGGGCAGACCCACTTCTGAAGTGGATCTGCCCCACGAAAGCTTATCACCTAATTAATTTTTTGTTAGTGCTACATGACTGCTTTTTTGTCTTAACCCCTCATGAGAAACTGGAGTTCCCTTGCACACTGAAACACTTAAGCAGGAATTCAGCTTAGTGTTTGTACAGAAAAGGAAGCTTTTAAATTAGAACAAGGACTTTTACTGCATACGTCACCATAAAGTAGAATAAAAAGAATCCCCTATGGGCGATTCAAGTAATAGATTAAATACCTACTTGTTATGCTCACAAAAGCATTATCAAAGTCTCCCTCCATGGTAGTTTCACATTCAAGTTCTCATCTTTGAGGCCACAAGGTGGAGCCAGCTCTTTTTCAGGAACAATAGATTAGAGTGTTCCCTACATTATCACAGAAATAGACAGCAATTTGCACTCAGGAAAAATAATCACACAACTTCACAAGAGAATACCATGTTAAAGGTGAGACAGAATATAGTACAAATAGGAAGGTTGAGGCCAGGATAACATGTACAATGTGCTGATGGCAGAAGATACAAAAAGGCATATGAAGAGTTCATAAGATTTTACTCTGCTGTGTCTAGCTTACAGAAGCCATTCCTAAAGATGAGGAGGAGTAGATGTATAGTTGAGATTTCTGCCATCTACTTTATGTACAGATTAGAACTTTAAATGACTCATACCAACATATTGTGTATACAGCCGGTTAATATATGGGTGTTTCTGTTCCTACTGTCCATCCTCCCTTGTTCCCTCCAATTGTTTGGCACTCACTTAAGCAGAAATGTAAGGATGGAAGAGATCTTGAGAAGTCATCATGTTCAGCTCCCTGTGCCATGGCAGGACCAAGAAAACCTACAGTATCCCTGACAGGTGTTTGAACAGGGATTCCACCACCTCTCTTGAAAGCCTATTTGAGAGCTTAAGTCTCCTTACAGTTACAAAATTTGTCTTAACACCTAATGCATTTATCCCATCCTGCAGATTAAGCATATTACTTCTTGTCTTGCTTTCACTAGACGTAGAGAACAATTGATCACCAGCCTCCTGGTAACACATCTCAAGATGAATCAGGTTCTTGGTCTTCCTTTATTAAAGACTAAACATGCCCAGTTTCTTTAAAAACAACAAGAAATCCTGTGGCATCTCATAGACTAACAGATATTTTGGAGCATAAGCTTTTGTGGGCAATGCATGAGTGGGGGGCGGGGTTCAAGGGAGGATTTAAAGGGGGGAGATCTCAGTAAAGGGGAGTTTCTTTAAAACTTTCATCTGTCAGATTTTCTAAGCCTTTTATTATTTTTGGTGTTGTCCTCTGGATTGTTCAGTTTGCCCACACCTTTCCTAGTGCATACATCCAAACCTGGACATCACATCCTGTCTGAGATTGTAAACTCTTGAATTGCAGTATATGTCTGTATCATACCTGTAGGCCTTGATCCTAACTGAAGTTCTAGCTAGACACCATTGCAATACTAACAGCAAGTGCCCCTCTCACTCCCACCTGCAGACCTCTCATATTCTGATTTTATCCTACCTAAATGACCTGTCAATAGACTATTTCCTCCCCCCCACAATCAAGGAAGAAATGTGTTTAATCTGCTAGAAAAAAAAGCCACTTTACAGACCAGAAGGGACTCTAAGCACTGCTCAAACAAAATATATGCTAGCAAAACCCACAGGGGCTAGAATCCAACCCACGAAGAAAGCAGAGCCTGCTCCCTGGCCACTTCTGCAGCGTCCCACCTGTGGTAGTCTATCTGGCTAGTGTGCTGCCCGGCCTCTCCCCAGGGAATCTACTATCCAATCCCAGTTACATAGTTCTGTGACCTTATAGTGCAGTAAGGATGAGTGAAGGTACTACAATAATATACACTGCAATAAAAAAGCACAAAATACAGAATATTGCACCCATTTCTCTTTTTTATTAACAATAGTAATACAAATCAGTTGGATTAGCATGATAATGAATACAAAATGGATAAAATACATTTCCATGAACATTTAAATAAATGTTTGTGCAACATTTGAGAGAAAAGCTTTTCTTGATCTACAGAAGAAAAGTAGAATTTACACTGTAGCATAACATGCAATTTAAAAAGGCAATGTCATTTTAATCCTTCCTGTCACTAGCATCACTTCATTATGGTAAACACAGTCGTCGGTGTGTGAATAAAAAGGATGAACTCTTCTTTTTCACCTCAAAAGTAACTCTTGCTATTCCTGTGCAGCCTGAGGATTACAGTGGAAGTGCTATTAGAATGAACCACAGGCCCGAACCTTGATGCAAAAGCCCAAATTATGTAATAGAATGAAGTCCCACATGTCTATTGCAATTATAAAAAACCCTCACTTCCTCACCACTTTAATGAGTGACTATATTTGAAAAAAGATTAATGTTTTGTAATGTTAATGCCCCAGGTTATTTTAATTTGATTCTTTTCTAAAATGCATACCAAACAGCTTTACAAGCTACAACTGGAAGTTTGGCTGCCACTGAAGTCATACCAACATCTAATGCCCAATAAAAAAGTAGGCGTGCTTCTTCTCATTGAGTAAAAGAAAAAAATAAAACCCATATGAGTTTGTTCAGGGCTCTCAGATGTTGAATTAACATATTCAACATCCATCCATCCCCAGAACAAATATGTTATGGACAGCAACAGTAAAAGCTTCTCTCTACACTGTCTTATCCATGTATCTCAACCTAACCCATAGAGATCCTCTCTAAGGATGAGGGGATGGGTCAGTTTCCATACACACAATTTGTGACACATTTTAGAAACAGGATCCAAAGGTGCCTATTAATCACTGTGCTGGTAGGTTTCCTTTTGGATAACTGTCTACACAGACTAGAAATAAAACCTCTGATGTGGTAGACAGCAGTTAGAGTGTAACCACACTCTCTACTGAAGTGCACCACATGGGTACTGCCAGCAAAGGAAAATGATTATGTATCCCCATTCCCATGCCATCCGAATGCCCTCAACTGTAATACTGAAATCACATTTTACAATAGTAATGTACTCAAGGTCTTCCGGCCTTCTAGTCCTGCATGAGTATCAGGTACCCACTGATTTCAGAAATATTCTTCCATGCATCCATGCTGAAAAGGAAAGCAGATAATCATTTGAAACATCTGCCATGCTAATCTGAGGGGAGAGTTTTTGACTCTCTGTGATCCCAACCTTACTTAAACTTGACCTTCAGAACCTTTAGTTGTACAGCCTTCAATTCACACAGCTAGGAGATTATATATGATGTTTCCTAGCCTACCAAGTTATTTTCACTTTCTACACTTGATTTATGATTGACCAGCTAGACTAGGAACAGTTTAGAAATTGGGTTTCCTTCAGCCATATCTTAAAGCCCCCTGACAAGAAGCCATATATCTTTCCTTCATCCTTTAACTACTACCACAGTTTCAATCACCCTCTCTTGAGTTACTGTACCTCCAGACATGCAGAACTGGAAATCACCTGAGATCACTCTGGCACTCACTCTGCTTAGGAGCACAAAAATAGCTAAATATGAGGCACTTCCGAAGACATGAGGTTGAACAAATCATCTGCACACATCTTCCAGCCCAGGAGTACAGTTTACTGCCCAGGTGGTTATTAAAATCAGACTAATAGCTCTTCACACAAGTATTTCTGAAGACTAACCTTGATCATTTTTGAAATTTAGTCTGAATCAATGTAGCTGCCTTGTTCACAGGCAATGAACTGAGAAGAGACTTTCAGGAAAGTTCTCTTTTCTGCATTTGTCATAACTGAAAAGCTGCCATATCAAGTTTATAAGTTACTTTTTGGTTTTAGGAGAGAGAACACATTGAAAGCTCTAACAGAATGTGCTCTCAAGCCTTCTGCACCACTGATACAGATGCTGTGATGTTTAGAAAAGTGTTAATGGGTAATGATTAAAGAACCTACCATTGCTTAGGCATCTTGCTTGGACAAAATAATTTCTGTTGAAAGTCACCTGGAGTGCCTTGGCCTCATGCTATGTTGAGAATAAGTGCTACTCTCCCACAGTGAGTCAGATGGAAGCTGTAATACACAGGTGTGCCTTGTGCAATAAAGGTATTGGTTTTGTTTTTTAGAAGTCTTTCTTATACTGCTACAATTCTGAAAAGATTAATGGGATCTTTGGGTATTAGCTCACCATACATACTTGTTTCCACATCAGTTCTAAGTGAGCTGCTTGTCTGAGACCCTTGCCGAGTGCACTCTGATTTGAGAGCAACTTAAATCACTTTTTAATTAAATCTTACACTCCAGTGAACCTTGATTAGAAATATTTTTAATGCTTGTTTTTTGTCTCAATGGTATTCAAGAAAACCAGAGGTCAGCATGATATATTCATATAAAAAAGTGCAGCTAAAAATTTAAAGTGAGGTTAGGAAGAGAGATTTGGACCAAAAGATATACGTTACTTAAACAATTTGGCAATTCCAGTGTTCCCATCAATCTTTCTAAAATGCCACTGAGAACAGTTTCCTCCAAGAATTAAGATTTACCTGCTATATTTGCAGTAAAGAAATAAGCATTGTGCTTACCCATGAGAACCTGAAAGGGACTTGTATATCAAGACTATAAATGGAATTAAAACTGACTATCTTATTTTCATTTTTCAGATCAAGAAACACAAAAAGTAAACAGTGAAAAAGTCAGACCTATTAAAAATGAAAAGTTAAATCATTAAGACACTATGGATAACACTGTAAAGTAACGTGTTATAACCTCATTCAAATTAATCCCTTTAAGTTATATACCCTCTAACTATACACAATAGTTTTGCACAGGGCTTAAATAAAATATCTGTAAACAAGATTGTTAAGACCCAATACATTTTCATGTTTCTATGTCCTATAGTCAAGGTAGCTTTGTAGTATCATTCTGACGCTTCCTGTCCTGTTTTAAAGGCCAATATTTTCAGAATGTTATGGCTAGAAAAAATGGTCAGCCTCAAACTATAAAGGAATTTGAACTGACAATAAAACAAATTACAGCACCCTTGATTTTATACAGGATATTCCTTCTTCAATAGATCACTTGGCAAGTAGTAAAACCAAGATGTGGAAGACAATAAATTAATGGGATAAGAAACTCAAAAGTCCATGCAAGACTTCAGTCTCATAACATCCACCACATACTGAACTTTATTTTCCTTATGAAATCTAAGTGGAATACATGAGAGTAGCAATCTAAAATATGTGATAATACGCATGTCTCAATAACCCTGGAAGTTAGTTACGTTCAGACTCGAAAGAATTAGATTTCTATAGATAAATGTTGGTGATACAAGCACAAAACAGATGAAAAAATATTTTCATCAATGATAATCAAAATTTATAGAAACAAAGAAAAATGCTGCTTGAGAACTTAGAATTTGAGATGAGGATATTTATTTTCTATGTATTTTATTTTTCTGTAATTTAACATGCTTTAAAAAAAACTAACCTTTCTGAATCTCAGTGTCACTAATTGTTGCCTGACCACTCCCCATATATTCCAGAAACTGTGAAAATTTAAAATTGATAAAAATAAAAAAAACCAATTCTTAAGAACTGATATTAGTCAAAATTAAAATCAAACGCCGCCAATCTTAGATACTTTATTAAATACTGAATTAAGGCCCTCCTGCATCTGCCCTGCTCCCATGCACTTAAAGATTGAACTAACAATTGTAATTTGTTTAGTGCTGACAAACCCTTCATTATCTTGCTCCTTTCTATATCTGATTCTCTTCTCAGGTGTAGCTGATTTGAAGTAACAAATCAGGTGACAATTTGAAAAAATTATTAGTTTTCAGCTAATAGATTTTTCCACTTTTTAAAAATTCACAAAGGAGTTTTTCTATGATTCGTTGAGAAACTGTACAAAACGTATTCCAGAAGCAGGGTAAATATAAAGCTGACAATTTCTGCTATGGTAACAAATGGAAAAATACACAGTATATTTTTGGCAAAGGTACTTGATTTAAACTATTAAGTTGAAGAAAGGTATTTAAGTGAACTACACGTCATGAAGAGACTAGAATCGATAAATACTGACATTTCCCAGTTATTCCCCCCATTTCTGTTCAAACACGGTTGATTAAGACTAAATTCAGTTGCAGCTTTGATAGCAAGGCTCAGAAAAAAAGAGTCTCCAGATTTTAGATAAATACGCAGGGGAACAGTACACTAAAAATTAACAGCAAGGAACATAATAGGACAGTTGCCTAACATCATTTCAGGTTTGTTTCTGACATTTGGCAACTTACTTACTAGCCAAGTAACTGTGTCAAGTTGCGAGGTAGCACAAAAGCCTTACACTGGTTCCAAGCTATTAGTTTTGTGATCGGTGGCCCATGTCCTCTCAAAAGAAAAAAATAAAATAAAATAAAATGTGTCTCAAACAAAATGGATAGCAGACATGCAGTAATTCCACATCTCCATGACATGAATACATGTATTACAATAACACAAAAGAGATAATCTGCACTTTAAACAGTTAAAACAATGCACTGAAGAGCAGATGAAGTAGATGCTACTGTATGAGTCTATTCCCAATACAAAATACAAACTGGGGGTGGGTTATTTTTCAAAAATTAGTGCCAATTTGTTTCCTTTCTAAAAAAATAAATACAGTTTTAGGTCTCTTCCCCACCCACCAAATAATTGTTTTGCTTTGTTGTTTTGTTTTGTTTAAAAAAAAGGAAAAAAGCCAGTTAGGAATACAACTAACCAGTATCTAAATATTAAAAGTTGCATTACCAAAGTCCAATTTCAAGCAACAGGCTTGATTCATGAATACAGCATTGACGAATAACTGAACCAATACAGCTAATTTGCTTTTGAGTGACTACTCCCAAATCTTCAAGATGTTGGCAGTCAAATAGATTTCTGACCATCTGACAAAATATCAACAGCCACTTATAGATTGTGAGACACAAAAAGTCTTGCCACATACTGGTTTGTCTATATTATTAATAGAAAACCCACTTCACGCAGTGAGCGCAGACACCGAAAAATTTCGTTGACCTTAAAAGACAAATTAGATGTTTGCTGAAGTCAGTATAATTTTGGGGGGAAATGATCACATTTGAAAAGACATCAGGAAGCTATTTCTTTGAAATTGACACAGGATTATTTCCTGCAATTAGACAGAAATAACATGCCCAAAGAACCATATTTGTGGGCAAAATTCTAGCTTTGAAAGTTGCTGGCAAAATGAGCCCGTATCAGTGTACATGGCCTCAAATTTCTCTTAACTAATGGGTCACAAATTATATTTTTGCATTTTAAAAAGGAGATAAGTGATTAAAAATCTAAGGGAGGCAATACAAACTTCCTTTCATGAATCCAGCCCTATATCCTTAGTGGTAAGTCTTATTTATTCCATCTGTAGATATCTACAGTTCCTAAGGATCACAGTAAACAACATCTCTCTTTAAAACTTTTCTTGTTCTTGCCACTTTTCTTCCCATTCTTGTCTTTGTTTTCTGACATTTTCTTTGCTCTGATTTCCCTCATAAGATCAAAGAATACCTGGAAAGTTAAACATATTGGAGATTAAAACTACAGTTTTGCCAGCAAAAAAGCAATTAGGATATTGATGCATAAACTAGAATATTTGGCAAACAAAAACATAACACAAGAACAAAGCACCTCATAAAATAAAAATGAGTAGTCTAAACATATATAAATGAGGTCCCAGTGCTACAAATTCAACACCTGTGCTTATGCAGTACATGAATCAGGGGAAGGGAGAAGGACTTACCTAGCTACTAAGTCATTCGGCAGCCTGTTTCAAAATGACAAAAGCCTTTTTTAATGAGTATCACTTAATTGTAGCAAAGCAATACGTTGCGGCATGCAGGGTTTTTATAGGGATCTATGAGATTTATAGTAATCATAGGATAAATGTTTACAATTAACTCATGAAAAATGAAACCAGGAGACAATAAAAGCCTTGGCATAGCACCTTCAACACATTAAGGAATTAATACAACATTGCCTTCATATTAACCTTATTTTGTGGAAAGAAATTCTCAGATTTAGAGAATTCTTAGAAACAGATAATTTAAGTGAATAAAGGTTACAAGTCAAGTAGAATCCACTTCTACCAGTCCCGAAGTCCATGTGCTAATTGGAAAAAAACATTCTTCCTCAATTAAAAGCAGAGCACAGAAGGAAAGGAAAGAACGATATTTTAAGATTACCAGGATCAAAGTAGAGTTTTTTTTGTTTTGTTTTTTTTTTAATACTGTTAACTAAAAATTCAAGACACACAAGAAAAGTCTTTCTAAAAAATTGTAGTTTTACTCAGCTTAAATGTTTAGATGGACAATAAACAGCTGAATTGTTAAGTTAGTTTATGACCAGCCAACGGGTTGAAATAATGGAATTCTCAGGATTATAGAAGTCTACAGGAATGATTTGTTTTAATTCTTGATAATTATTTGTAAGGCAGCTAACTCTTGCAGTTCCCCAAAAAGATATTTTAGTGGATTTAGAGAAGGAAAAAAGTAACGGAGAAATTGGTAGAATGTCACTTTCAGATACTGTATCTGGAAAGCACAAGTACAAAGTGTTTCCTAAAAGGGAGAGAAAAAAAAAACTTGATTCTGCTCCAGACATGGATGTAAAATAAAACTTAGTGCTTCCAAATTTACACGTGTTACCACCGACATACTTCCAAGATGTTCTTTACGTGGCAAATCTAAAACTGCTTAGAGTGAAGCCACTGCTGAGGGTCCATAACTTGAATGGACATGAAAGGGTTACATTTGTGTGGTCTGCACAGATGACATTTTCTGTCTAGACAGACTGCAGTAAACAAGGAATATGGCAAACACATGGGGGCTGGACTTGATGACCTCCCAAGGCCTCTTCTAGCCCTATGATTCTAAGTCTATTTTCAGACTATATTGATAAGACTTAAAAATCACTCTCTTACGAGATCCAGGTGAATTTACAAAGCAAGTGCAGGGTTCTAAGCACTTTCCAAAGACTGATGAAGAATCTCTTACTCAAAATGCTTTAAATCTGCAATGTTAACTCTCGTTTTACTGATTAGAAAACTGATGCACACATGTGATACTGCAGGTCAGAACTGGACTTTATAGTCCAGATCTCTCAGCTTGCTTTCCCAAACTTGAACTGTGCTGCTGCCTTGGTAACTGGATCACTGTTAAACCAAACTAGGAATATAAGTATTATGTTATCTTACCCACCAAGAAATCTGAACACATTACCTAGTGAGTGTATATATATTTGGATGGGAAAGCTAATTTAGTCTAAAAAGCTAACGTAGAGATGCTGTCACGCATGCCTCCTGATTTAATGGCCTCTCTAAGGATGCATCTACACTACGGCAATCCTTTGAAACAAGTTCTTCTGGAACAGATCTTCCAAAAAAAAAAAAAAAAAAAAGATCGCGTCCACATCGAAAAAGTGGCTTAAAAGATCAATCCATTCTTTTGAAAGAATGGGCCAGGGATCGAAAAAGCCAAAGCCACGAGGACTGGTCTTTCAAAAGAAGGGCCTGCTGAGTGTCTACATCCGCTTTTTTTTTCCCCACAAAAATCTTTTGGAAAAAGGCACTCTTCCTCATCCGAAAGAGGATCACCAGAAACAGGGCCACATTCTTTCAATTTCAGATTGAAAGAGTGCATTTTGGTGTGTACATTCTGCATTTTTTTTTTTTTTTTTTGCAAAAGTCCAGGCTTTTCCAGAAAAAAAAACCAACAACTTGCTAATGTAGATGCAGCCAAACAGACTGAAAAGGACGCAGTTTACTGAATATAAAAGTTAAAACCAGCCCTCAGATACAGTTAAGAGTTAAACTGTTCAACCCATCCTAGAAAAAGAGTGCTAGAAGATTTGTTCTCCGACTGTAGACTGTAAGCAATTCAGCCAATAGTCAAACATTGAAGGCACACTAAATGTCCATTATATTTTTAATTCCAACATTGCAAGTTATTGTCTGTGGATGTGTGAGGGGATGCATTTTCATATTCTCCACAGAAAAAGGAAGAGGATCCCAGTATCTGACAAGCTGCAAAAAGCATATATGCACATCCACTTGCTAAAAGGGTTATCACAATCCATCTATTCAGAAATTGAAAAGCAAATTCAATCCAAAAACCCACAAGTGACATCAAGCTGGAGAATACTGAATCTTAAGAAAGGCAGGTATGGAGCGTGTGGGGACTCATGGTACAGGATAGGTAAGCACTAAAAAAAAAAAAAAATTCTCTGTTTTTCAGAAACTGAAGATTCTCTCAGTGATCAGAAAGCAAAGCCGAACTGGCTGTCAGTATTTGGCAGATATTCAACAAAATATCAGAAGTGCCATATGTGAATTGGTGATACAAAAGAAGGAAAAACCAAACTTCAGAAGTGCTGAAATTATCTTCATTTTAATTGTTTTATGATGGGCAGAACTTAGTATACACCACTATTAAGCATTTCAAGCTATAATTTAAATGACCCCGCACTTCAGTGAATTCTCAGAGCTAATAGATTTATTATGCTTTGAATTGTCATCTGAAAAATTGCCATTGCAGAAGGGCTCACTGAACTTGTATATAAAGAAAATTAATGGGATTTTAACAGGTTACATAGACAGAAACAAAACACACGTTTACTTTAATGGGCAAGATATTCATTAATTGAAACATTCAAATGTTACAAGTGCAGACTATTGTGAGGAACAAAAAAAACCAACAATGAATCATGCCTTTATCCCAGAAAGTGGTAAGAATTAGTCACTCAGTACTGAATGAGTGATTCTGTTCCAGTGAAAAATTAAGCTAGTTGCCTTACCTTATCTACATTTGCTCTAGTTTTGGCAGAAGTTTCTACATACTGCACACCCCACTCCTCTGCTTTACTTCTGGCCTCCTCTACAGGCACTTGCCTGCGCTCTTCCAGGTCAGATTTATTTCCCACCACAAGCAAAGGGATTTTGTCCTCTTCAGCCTTCACACGCAGGATCTGTTCCCTAATTCATCAGATATTAAAAACGGAACAGCTGAGTTAGCTTCCTGAGAGCAACAAAAATAAAACACTTGATACCAGGAATAAGCAAACAACCCTCATACTGTGCCAAAAAGTACTGTACCTCTAAACAGCCATTTCAGGATGGCCTCATGCATACTCACTAATGGGTAAAGGATTCCAAATTTAGAATGGTAACACGGCAAGCTCAGAGCCCATCTAAATTGTAAGCTATAGGAAATGGAGGTTAATTACTTGTAACTGGAAGTTATTTCAGATACGTGATCCCAATGTATATTCCACGTGGGAATATATGTGTACACTTTGTGTCTGAGACTGAACACTCCTACATTTATGGCCTTTTTGTCCATGCCTGTGCCCTGGATCTCCTGGATCAACCATGTCTCTATTTTCTTCTCTACCACAAATCCAATCATGAGACAACCGAGGGGAAGGAGGTCAGGTAGCAGAATTCAGAGAGGGAACCACGCATCTCAAAGAATCTCCACTTATAGGTAAATAACCTGCACTACCAAGTTCAGTGCTAGTCCCTATGTGCATTCCACACATGGGTGAATGTCAAGCACTGGTCAAAGATAGGCAGAAAGGTGAGGATGCAAGTGGCAGCTCTCTAACACTACAATTCCCAAGGCTGCATTGACAGAGAAGACTTGGAGTAAAGCCTGGTGCTTCATGAAAGTACAAATAGTGCTCCAGTTTGCTATTTTACAAGTGTCCAGCCTAGGCAATTCCTGAAGATATGCTTGTGCATGAGCAGACTGGGCGCTCACCCCATCTGGGGGAGGGAAATACATCAACTGATAGCAAAGGAGGATAGAGCCAGGAATCCACTGAGAGAATCTGAGTGCACACTGCTTGTCCCCATGCTCATGCTAATATCGTGACTAATACTCTAGGTAATTTTCCAATACCATTTTACTTTTCTACAGTGCCTTCCACTGGAGGATCGCCGAGGGCTTTACAAATAAGTAAGTCTCTCTCTAAATTGGGAAATTCACAGAAGGGAAAACTTGTGGGGGAAGGGGTAGAATTCAGGGAGTTGTGGAATGTCTCATTGCTGCAAAGCAAAACCCTGCTGCCTGGCTCAGGGCCCATGATCTAACCACACAGCTATCCTTTCCTCCAACAGCATGTGTGTTTGCTTCCACTAAAAGCCTGATTAGATCATATTAAAGCCCAATAAAATGTGAGGAAGGTTACGGTTTGATATCTGAAAGCAGCTTGTTACCACTTGATTTATTTGCGGGATGGGGGGGGGAGCTTTATCATTTTTATCAATAAAAAGAGCTTAAAACAACAAGTAGCAGCATCATAATTTTCAAAGGTACTGTGTAAACAGCCAGGAACCCAGTTAAAGTTCAGAGTTCCTGCCAAAGCTTGGAAATCTTGTGCTAGCAGCATACGCTGGTGTTGACTTGCAGTATATTCTTTCAGGAGATGAAGTATGCAGCTCTTTTTAGCTCGTTTTTCATATTTCATTATGTGATGAAGGAATATGTAATAAACACCCACAAGCATGTTTTTACATGCAATTAAATTACAATATCTAATCTATCAAGATTAGGCAGAAAAGCTAGTAAAAGTATCTATTTTCTATTAATTGCTGATTGCATTTAACAGATGCCCCAATTAGTGTCACTTCAAGTGAACAATGTTTTACAACTGAAAAATTATGCACTTGAACACAATCGCTATTAAATTCACAAGATACTAAGGGTTAGCTTCTGTGGGTCACATAGGCAGGCAAAAAGACAAAACAGAAAAGACACGTATCAACCAGCAAATTCTGAATATCAGCAGGATTTCTAGCCTGACTTGGAATAAAACTATGATAAAGGATCTGCTTATAGATAATCTAATAATTATTTACATTAATTGTGTCATGTCAGTGCTTTCCTATACAATTTTTGAACCTTCAAAAGGAAGAGAAGTCGAGTGGTTGTCAGCATAAGATTAAAAATTAGCATTTTGTCCAGTGTGATGGGTAGCTAATCCTCCCCAATCTTTCCAATAGTGAAAGATGAAAACCCCCATGTTTTCATACTGAGGGAGTTACCAGACTCTTTCCATTACCAGCCCAATTAAACACTACCGTTAACTAAATTCATAATCTGCCTGAGCCCACTCCTGCTGAAAGTAATGGGCTTTGCATTCACATTTCCTAAAAGATGTTTTCTTTGGGTCTCATCTCTTTACTCAAACCTTGTTTTTCCCCTTATTCCTAACCCACAAGATTCTACTATAAAGCAGCCCTGTCTAGCTGAAGAAATTTTACCTTTCCATGAAGACAAGCAAAGCACTACCTGTTCCCAAACTGCTAGGTCATAGGGAAAGGGCAAGAAATATCTAGGAAGAGGTTCAGCAGACAACAGGGACTGTACTGAGGCTGAGTGTGCTCCTACAGACCCAGAAAGGGAGGAAACCTTCTCTGCATCCTGGGTGGAACACTGCCCCACCCCACCATCCTCCCAGAAGTCAGGGGCAGCACAGGAAGTTCAAAAGGCTCAGGACTGCCAGGATCACTGACAGTGACAGACCCTGACCCAGAAGAACAGCAAGCCCTGATGGAGGCTCCATTCTCCAGTGACCCAGAGGACCTACTATTAAGTCAGGTATGCCCACAGGGGAAATTAGAAAGTGGTCCAGGGGCAGCTGACCTGTGTCTGGCAGTGTGAAAGAGCACTCATGAGCAAGTCAGCATGTTGCAGTCAGGATCTCCACTGATTCAGTGGAAGATCAGTCTGCCACTGCTGCAGCCCCCAACTGGGACACAGTGGAGCAGGTGGGCCTTCATTCCTCACATCCCAATCCATGGATGGCAGTCTCCCCCCATTTTGCTAGGTAAAATGCCTACCCTTGTTGGCTGTCCTGCCAGAGCTAGGAGACTTAGCTGTGTGCTAAGCCTGAGCCCCTGACCTGCTTGCCACCCCACCCTGATCCAGGGCCTGGACACACTGATTATATATGTGGGATAGGGCCTGGCCAGAGGGCCGCCCTGGCAACACTGGTCACCTATTTAATGGTTTATTTCTTTGTACTAAAATGCTGAGGAAACAAGACCAAAAAAAAAAAAATCAGAGTTGGATGGCAAGGTTTGTAAAGAGGCTACATTTGGGCCTCTTTTTTATTGTTTTATTTTTTTAGTGTTTTTATTTAGGACTTGTCTACATGCACTGCTTTTGTGAACACACCAGTATGCCAATGGGAAAGCTTCTCTAGTAAGGTCATTAATCCCCCTCTATGAGAAGCAGTAACTATGTCAACAGGACAAGATCTTCTCAACATAGAGCTGTCTAAACCAGCAGTTAGGTTGGAGCAACTCTGTTGCTCAGACGTATGGATTTTTCATCCCATGAGCAACACCGTTACATCAAAGTAAGTTGGTAGTTTACCTCAACAAATCAGAGAGCAGATTTAGTTTTTCAAGTTCTCAAGCATTTGCATTAATTGTTAAGAATCAAGAGAGTCCTGTATCATATTTCAAGTTATTGCAACTTTGTTTTTTTACATATATATGTACAGAATTCCCATTACAGATTAACATGGTTATCCACAAGGCTTTTTCATAGCACACAATATAAGTACTAGTTGTCAGCTATTTTATTTGCTGCAGAAATACCAATCTGAGCTGTAGCCAGTTATTTTTAAGCAACTATTTCAGAGAACCAAAACATAAGATTCTATTCTCTTTCCCAGCTCAGCAATCAGAGATATTGTGATTTCAAAATATGTGGTGTTACGATAAAACTGAAGATGTTCCATAAATGAGAGAAGCTCCGGAGATGATGTTCCAGTGGAAGACAAAGGTCAAATCAATATTAAAATACATCACAGGCATTTTAGAAATGAAGCAAAAACACTTACAGCAGAAGCACTCAAAGGATCATTAAAAAACTAACTGACCAATTCTCTAGCATAAAGTTACGAAGTAACACTTACGGTTTCACACCAAGAAATTTAAATTAGCACTTCCAAACTAGAAAACAGACTTTGTTTTTCTCCTCAATTGGGAATATCTAAGTGACACTCCAACATCTACAAGGCTCAAAAGAAATAATGGGTCCACATCTGTGTTCCCTGTAAGATGAATATTTGAGCAGCCACTCAATCTTTTCATCCTTTACCCATTACTGAGCTTTAGAACAAACATTCCATATTCACCTTGTAAAACTCATTCAGACATACATAAATACATGAAAGATATCAGAAAGCATCTTGAGAAACTGACTGCTTTTTTCCCCCCCTACATCCAACTACAGTGCTTACCTAAACTCTGCGGTAGCTGTAAAGGATTCATGTTCGGTTATTGAGAAGACAAGTAGAAACCCTTCCCCACTGCGGAAGTAGTTGTCTCGAATAGCTGCATAATCCTCCTGTCCTGCTGTATCCAGAATATCTATCTGGACTTCTTCCCCATCCAACACTACTTTCTTTCTATAACTGTCGGCTTTCGTAGGTTCATAGTCTTCCACAAACTGGGGAACATAAGAAAGGGGAAAAAAGAAAAAGAAAAATCTACAGTACCCCTGACTTTTTCCTTTCTTTGGACATTTGCTTCAGCACATTCCTCTTCCCTTTTTATGGCCACCATCAAGTATTTATGCCTCAAAGGGCCTTTTTATTTTAATCACTATCAACTATTTAATGCCAGCTTTTTAGCTTTAGTATTTTAACTATTACAGACAGATACAGGACTGGGAATTTTATACCACTGAGTTAATTCAGAGTCTGCCTGCCAACGATACATAGCCAACAGAAGAAGCCATTGTTACATAATAACTGAAAAACTATGAGTGTACTCCAGAATAAGCTCAAGGCTGGTCTGCTGGTATAAACTGACATAGCAAAAGAAGCTGTGACCTTGTCTCTGAGATGTAGACATTGGTATGATTATTGTTTTGTTCATCTCATAGTTAGAATCCCATCTGCATAGGAATACACATTATATCAATTCAGAAGCAAAAGCCGGCGTAGAACACAGCAGCTCTACTATTAAATGGCATAGATTGTCGCAAATACACATCAGTGCTCTATAATCTGCCCTACATGGTTAAAAAGAATTCTAAGTGGGGTTTACAATCCTGGTTCTGATTTATAAAAACATAAGTGACTCAGATATGCAGCGCCAGGCAACCATACTGTTCAACTTGAGACATTTTTGTACCAGATGTGGTCTGAGGTGCTCCAACTGGGTTTCCTATACATTAAGGAAGAGAAAGATTTGCCTCTAGGATGGTTACTAGCAGAGCATCTTGATTCTGGAACTTACTACCTCAGCTTAGTACAAATAGTCCATATCTGTTAACACTTAGGCCAGACTGTTGATTATTCATTTAGAGCAGTGGTGTCCAAAAGAAATTTCACCAACACCACAGCCCCCACTCTATTGCCCCCATGCTAAGCAAGGCACTGCCCCTCTTAGCCAGATGCCACGCCCCCCCACCAGCCAAGATTACTCACCAGAACTGCTGCCTGACCCACAGCTGAAGCCGCTGCCACATGAGCCACTCATGCCAGCCACCATCACTGCACATGCCACTTGCAGGGGCCACGCCAGGCTGTGGCTAGAGCCGCATGGTGGGCCGCGGCCGCCAAGGCTGCAGGAGCCGCCTCTGTCACTGCTGCCACACGCTTGTCCCATCAAGTGGTGGGACACATGGAGGGAGCAAGCAGAGGGAGCTCCACATGTGCAGCTCTGCTGAGCCGCATTTTGCCACACTCTGGTGTCCCATCTGCCACATGCGGAAAACAGGGAGCGTACTGGATGTAGAGCAATAATCTAAACAGATTGTGCTGACTCTTCTTACCTCATCATACATGAACTGAAGCGTAAGTGCTGACTTGCCCACACCTCCACTGCCAACCATGATTACTTTATGCAGGACCAAGGAACTCTGGTTCTTATTCTTATTGGCAGCCATCGTCTTGGTTATCTAGAGTTGTGAACTGCCAATGAACAGCTGATTGAAGAGCTGCAGAAACAAAAGGATAATAGTCACAAAAATGAAATACACAATCTTTTGTAAATCTGTACATAGCCTATAATAGCATCTGTGGTGTTATGGAGATAAGACCATTGCTAAGCAACTCTAGCAATCACACTGAACAAGTCTGCATGTGACATAACTGATGCATACCAGCCTGCATGTTTTCTTCCTATACTACACATTTCATTTAGGATAATCCATTGCCATTTAATCTAAGCATTCTTTTTAACTGTTAGCATTTCAGAAATAGGAAACAATATTACAGACCTGTTAATAAACAGTTTCAAAGTCCGAAAATTTCTTTCAAAAAACCACCACCATCTTCTGTACAGGGATTACACATGAGAACTTTTCTGTGGAGAGGAGACTTCTGCCTCTTCCCCTTCCACCTAACAGGTAGAAGAATGGTCAAGATGATGCTTATAATAAACTATGAAGATACTATTGTGACAGTATTAACACCTGCTTTAAGTATTTCTTTTTTGATATTTTGCTCTTTGAAAACCTGTAATCTGACAGTAGTGCTCTGGTTTATATCTCCTCAAAAATAATGGGATTAACTGTGCTGTTATTTTCTAAAGACAAATAAAAAGCAGTCAAAGATCAATTGCATGTTTTGGCACAGAAGACAGAAAATACATTTAAATGAATGGCTCTATTATTTATGACAGAACACTTTGCTTTATGCAAACATGCCTTCTCTTTTTGATAATCTCTTTCGTTGTTTGAGGTTGCAAGTCAAGTTCTTCTTTCCCATGTCTCTCTTGCAAGCAGCAAGAAGGAAGCACCAATCACAAATTTCCATTCCTTTTCTCAAGTGGATGACTAAAATAAACCCATAACAAACCTCCATACTTCAGCACAGAAGAAGTTACCTCCAGGCACAAAACTACAAGCAGAGTAAGTATTGTGTGTAGCTCAAACTAGATGTTTAAGACTTTCTCTTGTGACAGATGTTCTTTTGATTAGTCCTATTCTGTCACAGACTAGCTGGAAGAAGGGCAGATAATAAGCCCACCATCTGCTGATTCAGATGTTGCCCGGTTACCATCGGACAAAGAGGGAATGGGGCAAGAAGATTTAGTACCTACACTTTATCTTAAGCAGGATGTAACCAATATCATAACATTCATGAAAACTCAGGTATCTGATGACAGCGTGCAATGACAGTGCACAGATACAGCTCAGAAAAAATCTTAGATATTTTTGGCATTGGCTGTCAGCCTACAGAGGTAAGCATCTTGGATATCTGCCAGGATCATAGTTCTGACAAATTCTACTTTCAACTGTTTGGAAGAGAGGGGCATGGTGGTTTAGAGTCCAGGATGTGCAAACTGCTCACAAACTGGGAAATACTAGCTTAATTGAACAAATATTTACAGGGTCCAATAGCCATAGACAGTGCAATACAGACATGGCTGGACAACAGGGTCCTTATCACAATGACTTTAAAATTAAGGGGGTTGATCCTTGAAGTTTAAAAAAAAAAAAATCACCTCATGAGTAACGGTTACAGGCCCAGGCACTAAATTAAAAGACATTGGCACACCATGGATGAAGAGAAGGAGAAAAGAATATTAAGAGAGAATGGAGACTGCAATGCCAAGTAGCTTCAACAAAATGAGGTTAGTGTAGCCAACTTCATTCCAAGAAATTTGGAAACACCGCTTCTACAAGAAGTAAGATAAATCTCCAGTTAGATAAGTCACTAACCAAACAATTTCAGAATGGCAAATCCAAGACAGTAGAATAATGAGGGAAGACCAGCATGCAGCAAAATATTACTATCAAATTTTATGTTAATGCAATAAGAAATCTGGATTAGTTCAATTTTAAATTTTGATTGAAATCCTACAAGAAGGAATAACTTATTCCAAGCTTTTAAAGCAACTGACCTTATGTTAAGAAACTGAAGATAAGTTTTGCTCTTAAATTAAACAATTAGTTTGAATACTGGTTCCTTTAAAAAGCTGTACAGCACATAGTGTCTTGAAGACACCTCTCGATTCACTTTTAGAATAGGACAGCTTGTAGTGTCATTGTGCCGCATGTTCCACTAACACCCATTCATTGTACTGTTATGTTTGGTATAAAAGAAAGGAAGTCATGGGAACAGAAGTCTGTACCAGGAGAAGCACCTCAGATTCCATTTATCAGCTGTAGACCCCCAACAGTAATTTTTGTGGACAGAAGGGGATCACAGTGCAATGAAGTTTTAAAGATGCTGAATTATAAGTTTAACATATCATCATTAACATGAGAGACTGCTAAATGCCAGTGTACCCTGTGGTATTTCTGCAGGAAGGTACCACACACAATGTCCTTTGAGATACAATTTTTAAGTTGATCTGCATTAGAAAAAAAGAGTTTTCCTCTGCACAAAACTAAATAGCAGACCCTGCGTCAGTATTAAATGGCAATTTTAAAGTATTAAATGCTCAAATGTAAGAAAAGGATTCATTAAAATGCTTGCTTATTTAATTTAGCAATTTATGTTAAGTGTCAAATAAGGTTCTGGATTTCTCCCTAACCTCTGATAAGACAAGCAGCAATGGAAGTTTAGGATGGACATTAGGAAAAAATTCCTGTCACAGTGGTTAACTGCTGGGAAACATTGCTTTGGGAGGTTGTAGAATCTCCATCATTATAGATTTTTAAGAGTAGGTGAGATAAATACTCGTTACTGATGGTCTAGACAAGGGGTGGAAACCCTACAGCCCATGGGCTAGATTCGGCCTGTAGTGCATGTTCCAGCTCTATAACAAGTTTCTTAACCTCGGGGTCCACTCCTCCCTCACAGGCTTAGAGCGCTTGTTGGGAGCCATGTCAGTGAGTTTTGGTTAGTTGTTGTTTCTTTTTAAGTTTTGCTTCTTTTGTGTGTGGTCTTCAATGGATTTTTCTATGGGTCAGTGGCCCCCAACCAAAAAAAGGCCCCTACCCCTGGTCCAGATGGTACATCATCCTTCCATGATTGCAGGGACATGACCTGATTGCCTCTCGAGGTCCCTTCCAGTCCTATGACTTTATGATTCTTTAATAGTTGGAACACCTGATCTGCAAGCTAGAGAACAAGCCTTCCCACCCTTTCCGTAAAATGGTTATACGGCTTCAGAGTAGATCTCCGAGACTGTGAGGCACTGCATCCAGTTCGGCCCCTTTAGATACATCTGCAGAGACCATTTTGTTAGAACCCATATTAACTTGCCATATCCCTTTCAGTTTGTCTTTATTGTAAGACTTGCATTTATATTTCTGGGAGTTTTTGTGTGTTTGTGGAACTGAATGCATCTCTTTTCAACATAAGTATTCATTATACAATGCCAGAATATTTTCTCCCCAATACATAGCAGAAAATAAGGCGAGTATAAAAAAGATGTTGCAAACACCAGCAAATGATACAGGAATTTATATCACACAGACCATTTTAAACACCTTCATATCCTCACTAAATCAAATTTAAGACTTTGGTCATTTTAACTTTTCTTTTGTGACTCACAATTCCATCCATTCATATTTATTTAAAAAAAAAAAAAAGAAGCCATCCATACAGTTTGAATAGACAAGGAAAAAAACCAAAATTTTGCAAGAACAAAAACTTAGGTATAGCTCTAACATTCTACTTCCTCTCTGTTACTCTTCTACTTTTAGTTTCTGAATGCAGTGGGAGAAACTGTCAAGATTAATCTTGTTCTTGTTTTCTTCCTGGGCAACTGATATCCTTGAATGTTGACGTTTTTGCTACCCTGCCACTGAAAACAGCTATTCTGTGGGTTTTTTAAAAAATGGGAATCCAGAATTGCATGGCCCATTGGCTGAACAGAAGCGCTTTGTAAAATCTTCCAATACCTGCATCTCCTATTTGGAGGGACAGAAGGTTTAACCCATTAACTCCAAGAATAAAGATTTCATGACATGCAAAACGAGCAGCAAGAAGTTCCCACTTTCCATTAGTTCCCACCACAATGTTTCAGTGATCAGACCTTTGCAGCAATTATAATACATTATAGTTACATTAGAATATTCAGGCTTCATAGTACCTCAAGCTGGTGGGTCATTCACAGATTAAATATGCCAAAAGCTATAACTCAATGCATGCTCTGAATGAGAAATGCCTAAGTCTTGCCTCGCATGAAACACAAGGCCAAAGTGAAATGCCTTTATCATAGAAGAATTATCTATAAGCCATGCAAACACAATGTGCAGTGTATTCTAAAAATTTTAGAACATGATGGAAGTTAACTTTATATGATAGGTAGTAACTTTTATATAATGAGATGTTTATAGGAAAAGGCCAGAACATAAAGCAAGAAAGCTATATTGTAACACTCATTCAGTAATCAACTTGGTTCACTTGAGCAAGTATGGTTCAGGGGGAAGAAGGATGTTTAAAATGTTACTATTAAAAAAAGTTAAAAGTATTCACTCATGAAAAAAAAGAAAAAAATCAAAAGCTAGAATACATTAGCATTTTAAAATATTTTATATAAATGTATGCTCTTATCACTACAGAAGTCTCACTATTATCACATTGGATTACCTTTATCTTGCTGTCCTGAGGACTGCATTTCACAGATTTCTATTTTTGAAATTTATAAACATAAGTGATTTGGACTCTGAAGCAGATATACAAAAATTCAGTATACCTGTAAGGGTGAACTCAATCTTCTATGTCAGACCCTAGAACTAATGTCTTTGTAGGAAGTGAAGATGCATTCTATGACCTAACAGTTGGATGGCATCCAGTTCCTCTTTCAATAATAGCATTGATACTAAATCAGCTGGGAATTCCTCAGTGATAGTATCTATCAGAAGACTCCCCATTTACTCAATATATATCCAACTCTACAGCAAATATCCAAGTTAAACCAACTGCCTTCAGGGCCTGCCTCCCCACACATATAATTTAATAACAGTGTAAGTATAGTGTAGGAAACAGGAAGTTCCATTTTTTATAGGCATATAACAACTGTGACAGTCCCAGATGATTCATGGATTCAAAGAAGCTGCAATTCTTATATCTTATTCTATATCAGATTGTTACATTAGGAGCTACCTCTTGATAATTAGGATATCTGAAAGACTTAACGAAGTTACAGTCATCTACTCTTTCCAGAAAGAGCTTCATTAAGTGTATACTATAGATACTGTTAATTGATGTAGCTCCTGAAAACTGGGCCATGAAAGAAAACCTACTGTAAAGCACAGGCATTAAAATGATGGAGTATGTAAGTTACACCTAGCCTTGAAAGACTGAAAGTAAATTTTCCTTATCTAGATAAGAAATTTACAACACAGTTAAAGAATTGACTGCACTGCTTTACTTTTAACCCAGCAGTACTCTTGAATTTTGCTGGAACAATTTAAATCCAACTGCTTAACATTCCATGATTGCACCCTAAATACATCACTTAGCTATTTTATACTTTTTGCATTAAACTGTAGCATTAAAAAGCACACAGTATATATTCAGTCAGCATTTTCCCACCCTGAATGCAAGCCAGATTTCTTTAGAAATCATGTGCTGAAATAGAGATAACAATCTCTCTCTATGCAGGAGGGCCATTAAAATTCAACCAAGTATAGAACTGATAGCAGCAGGCATTCACTTATGGAAACAGATTCATAAGAAATCAAAACATCAGAAGAATTGCCCATTTCCTCTGTTACAGTTAATCATCCACAACATCAAAAACAGATGTCATTAAGTTCTGAGCAGCAATTTCAGCATATACTCAAGAAAGTAAATTAAAATAGCCTATGAAAACTGAAGTCATACAAAGCATTCAAAAGAAAATTGGTGCAGATCTAAACCAGAGATCCAGTATTTAAGTATCAATAGAGACTTTTTTATCATAGTCACCAGAGGTAGTCATAGGAGCTCTTTATCAGTTCATCCAGTCTTAAATATGAGCAATTCTAGTCACTGTTCTTTGAATAGCTTTCTTGAACCTGGAAGTGAATCATTATGTTTACTTACATAAAAGGTGCATATAGCTTCTTTTGCAATCTTCAAGATTCACACATGAGGAATGTTTGAACTGAATACAGTAGGGTCTCACAATTTGTGAACTTAATGTTCACAAATTCAATTATTCGTGAGCCACTGCTTCTCCCAGCGACCCCTGGCACCTTCCCTCCCCGCCTCCCGCCCCCGTATTTGCAAAAAAACAATATTTGTGAGGGTTCTGAACACGGAACCCTCACAAATGTTGAGCCCCTACGGTACTAGTAAACTTTCATAGATCCTCTCAAAGACAGATTTCAAAATAATTTACAAAAGGAGGGCAACATGATCAGCCCTATTTTACAGATGGAGAAGCTCAGTCTCCTGAGCCCTTCCCAAAAGTTTTTCCTAAATTATTTTCCCTCCAGACCCTTCTATCAGTAGAGGTGATAGATTTGATGTTGCACCCCTCCCTTTTGGAATAGCATGGAAGCCAGATTTTCAGTACCAAGTACTCCAGGATGATCTGCTACAGCTGCAGCATCCACCAGGCTAGCCAATGGCCACATGTGGCTGTTTGGCCAGTTGAGTGTGCCTAGTTGGCTTGAAAAATAATATGTTCAGAATAAGTTGGCGAGCTTGCTATAGAATTGGGGTAGGGCACAGGCATGGTGATGATCCCAGTGTGACCATTCAAAGAGGGGGGCAGACGGGGAGGCTGTTCCAGCCGTTTCCCCGCTGTGGACAGGGGTTGCTATGAATAGGCTGGAGTGCCCCTGGAGGGAGCTCCTGGGTCACTGCAGATAGGAGCTGCTCCACCCAGGCTAGAGCACCCCTCCACCCTCAGGGCTGCTGTGGGCAGGGATGCTCCAGATGGGCCAGAGCAGCTCCAGTCCATGGCATGCTGTAGGCAGGGGCACGCCATCCCAGCCTTAGCAGTCCCCTCTCCATGGCAGCGGGGCTACTCCAGCCCAGCTAGGCTGGCACAGAGTCTCCAGCCACTCCCCTCTTTAATCAGTTAATCAGCTGAACCTACCATTTAACTGGTTAACTAATTAAATGGGATGTTACATCCCTAGAGGGGACCTAAGAGTTTTCAAGTACGTAAAAAGTTGTTAATAAGGAGGAAGAGAGAAAAATTCTCCTCGAACCTTTTAGGCTAAATTAAAGAGCAATGGGCTTAAATTGCAGCAAAAGTGGTCCATATTGGACATGAGGAAAAACTTCCTGTCGGGATGATTCAGCACTGGGATGAATTGCTCAGGAAGGGGAATCTCCATCATTAGAGATGTTTAAGAGCAGGTTACACAAATTCCTCTAAGAGATGATCTAGTGTGGCATTTCTTAAAACTATATTCCACAGAACACTGGTACTCCAGGAACAACTTGCAGGTGTGCCGTGAGCATCTGACACTTTGTTAATATGATACACTGATGGTATATATTTTCCATTATTAAAACCAGAAACAATGCTACTGCTTCATTGCTATGATACCTAATTGAATTACTTCATTTTATTTTGCTCTATATGTTGCTGGGTTTTGTTTTTTTTCTTTGACTGACGACAATTTTTTGAAGAAAATTTTCAAAGGATTCCACATTAAAAAAATATCATTCGGTGTTCCATAATTTCAAAAAGTTTAAGAAATACTGGTCTTGACAATAATGTTTAGCCCTGCGCCATGCATGAAGGGACCAGGGCTCAATGATCTTTTAAGGTCCCTTCCAGTCTCAGAATTCTGTGATTCTAATGATAGTTTTGTACCTCAGCTTATCCCTAAAGGTATTAGGTTCATACACATTAGCTCTCTTTCAAATTCCATGATATTTAGCAACATGATACAAATGGGCTAAGCTTCACTCACTCCGCTACTGTGGGACTTGAGACAAACCACTATTTCTATCTCCAGCAACCTGGCCCACCTCTCTCCCCAGCTCATCCCACAGCTGGGCCCAGAGCCATGGCCCACACTTCCCTCCCCTGACACCAGACCCAAAGCTGCGTCCCAGAATCCCCTCTCTCCCACCCTCCACCCTGTCTCACCCCAGAGCTCAGGCCAAGGCTGGATCTTGTGCTGTGGGCTTGGCCCCCACGAGCTCCCTATATCCCCATCCTGGAGCTCACACTGGGGTGACTACAGCCGAGCCCAGCCCCCACCCCCAGATCACACCAGTGTTGTTGTGGCCTGGCCACACTTCTCCCAAGATTTCTCATGTAACCAAGGTCAAAATGAGGGACAACAAAAATGAAGCAATATTTACTAACCTGCATTTTTTCTACTATAATTCACATTTGATCTGTGCCTTAAACCACTGCAAAATGAAAGATTATCAAGATGCCATGAGAAGAGCACAAAACATTATGATTGTCCAAAAATAATCAATGGGATTATTCACGCAAGTAAAGTGAGCAGCATCAGGCCTAAATTGTGCTCCCATCAGCATGAGCCTTCTAGTTGATAGTTTCCACACTACTTAATCTTCTGAAACTTCCCACCGATCCATATAAGTTGAAAGTTGTATATTTCGTTAGATGATCCAATTCTGTCAAAAGGCAGTCTGAAGCAAACAGGAGAAATCAGATTGAGTGTAGTGCCTTGGCATGAAAGACAGAAAGAAAGTAAAGCCCCACCAATATTTTGCAAATTTTTGAATATGTTCAGGAAGATACACGTCTGCCAATCAATAAAGATGTATGTACAGCAGAAGTATTTGGCTATGTAACACCCAAGAGTGAAGCTTTTGGGAAAGTCAACTAGCCACCAAAAAGTCTGTTGTTGAGGTAACTGGATAAGTGAGGCACTCTCATTAACCTAGAGTGACCTCTTGTAATAAGCTACAAATTAGCAGCAGCAAACTAGGATAGTGGGAAAGAATCTCTTGACAGTTTTAAAAGACATGGGGTGATGGACATCTTTCCAAGGTGTTTCACTACAAAATATTTATTAACAGGTAACCAGAAAGCAATTTACCTGTGATCATCACACTCTAGTGATATTATTAAAATCTTGATTTTTTCATATCAGACCACGCTGCCATCCCACGTAATGCTCCTGAATCCTGAACTTTACAGAGCATTCCTTTAGGGTAGCAGATTCCACCTGTTTATACTTTCTAATCCCATCCCTAAAAATGTATTCCAAATTTCAGTTTGGTATGAAATAGCAGATTAGACAGAATCAAAAATAAAAGAGTATAATTTTTGTGATTCTCCCCCAAATCCGCATCTTTGGGGAATACTGAACCCAATTCCTTCTTTGCCTCTACCCTTCCTTAAATTCTTGGGGTTGACACCCCCCTCTTCAGATCATTGGAAGTATGTGTTTAAAGTCACAAAAGTACAATCAGTTGCACTGTATTTTGACAAATAAGTTGTTTTCAGACTGGCAGTCTTATTCTGATTTACATCAGAGAGGCATTTAGCAACATGTTTTTCAACCTGAGCATCAACTATGCAGTAATTTCACCAATGGAGACTGAAAAGATATGGTGCACTCTAAATACGTTCATTTTAGAAAATTACTGAAAGTCCAACCTGGCACTTTAAATCTGTAACAAATAATTCTTGCATTTTTGTCCCCCCCCTTACCCTACGGTATCTCATAATCTGAATCTTGAAACTGCACAGGGGCTGTGACTTCCATTGTACAATACCCTGGTTTACTGTAATGCATGAATATTAATCTTGATTTAAACTCAAGGTGGTGTGGTTATACCAGATTGCTGCTATACTTTAATTTTTTTTGGAAATCAGTTGTATTTTTAATTAATAAATATCAAAGGCACTTAAAGGCTGCCTGTCCCTGTGCTCTTGATAGTTAAATCCAAAAAAGAATACTTAATACTGCTTCAATATCAGAATAATTTGTCACTTATATACTTCTCTTGTTCTGATTTTCGAATCACTAGCTTTCATGTGTAAAGGTTCAGATACAACATTCTCAGTCACGCACCAGAGAGATATTTTTTGGTTTGTTTCGGAGCTTTTGGTAGTATTCCCTCATGTAGACCTTCCTCCTAGAGAGGAAGGAGCCTTCCTTTGTTTGCAAGACAGACAGTTTTCAATGTAGTGCTGTTTTACAAGTATATCGTTCACTGCCACTCCATTCACCCCAAGCCCCCAATATTCCAGCTGTTTAACCTTACAGTACTCAAAGGCATACAACAAATATTTGAGAAAGATCACAAGTTTGTCACCAAAACTGGTTTAATGAAAGTTAGTTATTAGGCAGGTCATTTATTAATTTCAAAAACATCTCTCTCTCTGGCCTCGGTTAGTACAAGTCTTGGTCTGGTTACTCTACATACATAGACTACATCCTATTTCTGGTGCCTAACTATTCAAATACATCAGGAAAGTACCTAAACGCAGCTGGTTTATGTCAAGTTTTGTTCCAAGTGCTCGTATCAGAGACTTTTACATGTATTTAATGGGAATTTAGTGTAGCTCTTATGAGTTATCACCTACAAGCAGATATTTGGAACTAATTGTGCTCATATAGCAACAGATGAGTGTATACAAAAACCTCTCTGGACACACACTTAGTGACTTGCAAGTTATCATTCTTAGGCCAAAAATCTTCAAAATCAGACTGCAATGTGAAACTGTTGAGTTGGAATTCTTATGCAAATTTGACAAAATCAGAAGAGGTCTATACAGAGATATGTAATGGCTCTCATGTTACAGTAAGTAATTTCCCCTTCAAGTTCTCTCATCTTCTCATCACTGTTGAAGGTGAGCCACCTCCACTATGATATAATTAGCACAGATGTTACATTTTCTTCTCTGTATCCCTCCCTTACTTTCTCTTTGAGCATCTGAAGAAGTGAGTCGTATATTAAGAAAGCTTGTGCCCTAATAAATCTGTTAGTTTTTAACTTGCCATGAGACTCCTTGTTGTTATATTTAAGAATCAAAAAAGTCTCTAATGAAACCCAAATATTTAAGAGACTATTATTCTGCAACACTAAGTCTAATATTCAGCAGAGTCACCACAAGAACTGTCTGAAATAGTACAGTACAGTAAAGTTACCACCTGGAACTTCCTTTAATTCAGAGATAAAATGGTACAGTTTCAGCACACTTACCAGTGGATAGAGATTTCCATTCAAAAGCCATCTCAACTGATACCCTTGATAACAGATTCAGATGTGCCAAGATATGAACAGACATGGAAGATCAACTACTCTGTCACCCTAGGAGGCTGTTCTTACTCAGTAAGGATGAGGCACAATAACAAAATTATAATACTTAGCATTTAGAGCTCAAAAACGTTTACAAGCCCATTCTAGATCAGCTCACAACTCCACTATAAAATAGATGTTTTCCCATTTTCTGGTAGTGAGAGATCATATGGTTCACCAAAAGCCATAGAGGATATTAAACCCAGGAATAGAATTTTACATTTGTTATTCCCAGTCTGTTTTTCCAATTACAGGACACCCAATGAGATATTTATGTAGCATCTCCTCCACAGTTATTGGCTAGAGTGAAAGTCCCACAAGGAAGGGACATTTTTTATGCAGCATTTCACACAGCAACAAGCCCATGGACAGCAGCATACTTCTTTCAGTTGAAGGACTGACTGTTCTCTTCAAAAAGCTAAAAGATAATGTAGGAGACAGAATCAACATTTCAACCATAAACTGCTACTTACATGTATGTAAGTAATCATCCCTTGAGGATTATCAGTTTATTACTGCCTGGAACAGAAATGAAATGCCTGTAGCTGACTATATGCAGGCATCTAGTACATCTGAACTGATGTTAAGAATTTGACATATGTCAATTAGCAAGTGAAACACTCAGAAAGGGTACTGACAGATCAAACTATGTCCAAAATTGAGGTTTTGTAAAAATAAGCTTTTCCAAAACCCAAGACCAGTAGAAATGCAAAATTCTTATTCTCCTAGAATACATTTTTAAAATTTCCCCTGCAATCTACAGGAAACAAACATATTATTGTATGAGAAACTCCTATTGAAGTTGATGAGATAATACCTAGAGGGGACAGTACGAAACTGACCTGTTTTCATTGTGTGACAACAGAAATATAAAAAACACAAAAAACTAATAAGTGCAAATTAGATTTTGCTTAAATAATCCAATGTATTATTTGTAATATAAGTAAATATTCAGTCAACTTCAAGAAATTAAATACTCAAGAAAGGAAGAGAAGCTAAGCAACTCTCTCTACAGCAATTTATGTTATAAATGCCTTGCTAGTGCCAAAGATTCCCCTTAGCATCATGAGAAAATCGTCATGATTCACGATTACAAAGTTTTGTCTACATCAATGTTGTTCTTGACCAATCCAGTTCAGATAAATCAAGATGAACATAACTATGTCAATACCATATAGACCACAATAAGACAACAGATTTGGAATTGCTGCACTTCAGTCTTCTAACACCATTACTTAAGGCTGGTCCATACTAACACTGTAAGTCGACCTAAGTTACACTCGTTCAGTTATGTAAAATATATAACTGAGTTCCCAACCTTTTCAGTAACATGGCACACTTGAATGAGACAAACAATTCCATGGCACACCCACGTTTTTCAACTGAATCATTGCTCAAATGTCACATTTACTTATATTTACTATGGTAACAGTCTTACTAGAACGGTTTGCAACATAGCTGTGCATACAGCAACCTAAACAAGGATCAAATGCATTAACGTTTCAAATCTACCACAGGATACATCGTTGTCAATAGCGAGCACAGACATTTTCAAAATCTGCTCAACTCAACTATTTCTAACTATTCATAGTCCTAAATTTACTCCACATGCAGCATTCAGTTCAGGTATCTGAATTTCACCTTTTTGCATTATTTCATATTCATAACAATATTTTTAATAAATAATTGAATCAATAAATAATTGAAATCTAATGGATCAGAGCAAAAAGCAAAGTAGAATAAACAGCAACTCACTGGGTTAGTGGGCAACCAGGCCCTCCTGGTATACAAAGAGGTGGGCAAGTCCAGGTTGTGTGGGGAGGGTGAGGGGGTACAGCTCCAGAGAGCAGACTCCCCTCCCCTGCTGCCCAGTGGAGTTGGGTTGTGGTATTTAAACCACATCCCAGCTTCAACAGACCCCCCCCTACCTGCCATCCTCCCCCATTGCCACAGCAGTGGGGGCAGGCTCCCTGCCAGCTTTTTGTGGGTGGAACTAGCATTTTAGCTGCCTCTCAACATGAATGGGCTCCTGCAGAGATGACATTTTTCCTTGTGTTGGCTATGCAAAGAGCTACCATGGGGGAAAACTGACCAATCCTGTGCCATCAGGAATGCAGGCAGCCTTTCTGCTTGGGCCCCAGCTGGTGAGGGGTCATCAATTTCCTTCCAAGATGGCTCTGCAAAAAGCCATGGCAAGGGGAAATTGACAAAATTTCAGGCACACTTGGGCAGTTTTCATGGCTATGGTATAGCCAACCCTGTAAGTCAACCCAAGTCAATGGAAGACACTCTCCCTTTGATGTAGCTTGGGGAGGTGGAGTACAGACATCAAAAGGAGAGCACTCTACCGTTGACTCAGCATGTCTTCACCAAATGGGCTAAATCAACACCGTTACATTGACTGCTGCAACAGCAATTTAGATGGTAGTAGAGACATGGCCTGATTTATCAGCCAAACATGACACCCAGTCCATCTACAGAAATACCTACAATTGCAATCCAATCTGGATCTCTTAATCACTCCTACACCTTTAATTACTGATACACTGAAAAATCAAGAGAACTAATGCTTTCTGAACACAGCAGAGCTCCAAAATGTCAGAATGCTAGTCATCTAACTTCCTACTCTTCAGGTAAAGGGGGGGGGAAATCAGGAAGATGATTCAGAGCAGGAAATATTTAATATTTTTGTAAAATTACTAAACAAACCACTTAAATACTATATTTGTGCATATTTGCAGTAAGATCTTAAATCTGGGCTTTGAATGAGAAAAAACAGTATAGTTCTAAATATCTATTGAATCTGTATGCCTCACATCCACCATCCAAACATACCTACCCAAAAACGAAGCAGAACTTGCCTATATCTCTTTGAAATCTTTCAAGTTGCCCTGTAGGACTTCAGGTCCCACTCTTTGGGGAAAAAAAGTAAAATCTAGCTTAACCTCCCCTTCAAATTGCATAATTTCCCTGGTAAGTTTCCCCACACGTTGCCCTACCCTTCTATAGTAACACTACATTTTGACTCTACCGTTTCCTCTTACAACACCTATACCAGTAAGGTTTCAGGAAGAAAGCATCTGATGAAGTGGGTCTTTGCCCATGAAAGCTTATGCTATAAAATATCTTAGTCTATAAGGTGCCACAAGACTTCTTGTTCTCGAAGATACAGACTAACAGGGCTACCTCTGTGATAGGAAGAAAGCAAGCATCTTTGCAGATTTTTTGCCACAGGTAAAGAAAACCCCGCTATGTAAGATAAGAGACATCATGCCGTGTCCAGTTCTGGTAAGTGCAATATCACTTCAAACTCCCTGTTCATCTTGCCCAGTTTTCTGAACTGTTTTCGCTCGCTTTCCCATAATAGTTTAGGAAAAATAAAGATCTTTGCACGCATAAGGGTGGAAGTGACAGTCTAAGACTCAACCCACAACTCCCTGGGGTACTCAAAGTAAACACCACTTATTATAGCCAGTCCCAGTATTCATAAACATTGCACGAAGACAACCACATCCCAAATGCTGAACTTCATACAGGTCTAAGGAACACAGGTTCTCTGAATTAAGCTGAAAGGGCCCCTTCCCCGAAACACTAGATTCCAGTCAGGTATGGTATCAAAGGGCAACACCATGCCACAATCCAAAGCACAGGGGTGCCCCCCAAACACAGAGGGCAGGGCATGCTTCTAGCCAACGACTTCACCAAACAAGCCACACTAAATCCAATACCCGGGTGCTGGATGGGAGGGAGAGGTGTGATGTTGGAGATACTACAACTGTAAGCTAGAACAACTTACCAAGGGTGGTGGCGGCGGATTCTTGTTCCCTGACTCGTTTTATACCAGGGCTAGATTTGTTTTTCTTACCAGCTCTACTGCAGGAATCGGTTCAGGGGCCTGAGTGGGAAAGGAACTCAAAGTAGAGGATAACAATGGTCCTTGCTGGCACTGGAGTCCGTGAAGCAACGAGGCTCAGGAAGCACAGCCTTACTTACAGCGGCCCCCCCCGGCTGCGCAGGGCGCAACCCCTCGCTGCCACGCACACAAGGGTGCCCCCAGGCAGCTTCCAACCAGGCATCGCCGGAGGCTGAGGAGGGACAGCCGTACGGTCGGACCCCAGAGCCCCCTCCCGCCAGTGCTCGGCGCGGACGGGGGAAGCCGGTCTCCCCGGAGAAGAGAGGGGACCCGCTGCTGAGGGCAGCGCTGAGAGGCGGGGGCGAGCCCAGGATTTCTGTAGGGGAGGGACCCGGCTATCCCCTCGCAGTCACAGGGCCCAGGCCCCAGGGACGCCCCGGTTTCCCTGGGCGGGGAGACAGCCCTGACCCACCGCTCACCTGGGGCTGAGACCCGGCTCCTTCCTCCCTCCGGCTCCTGCCCCCGCTCCGCCGCGGCTCTGATCGCCTCCCACCCAATTCCCGGGCATTGGGGTTCGGCCGCGCGCTCCCGCAGGGCACTTCCGGCCGCGCGCAGCCCCCTCCCCGCTCTCCTCAGAGCGCCTCGCCCCCGCACCACCGCCCCGGAGCCTCTTCCGGGTCACGTGGCGCTCTCCGGCCAATCGCAGCGCGGCACAGCGGCAAGAAAAGGGCGGGGGCGGCCCCAGGGAAGGGAGGAAAGATGAGAGGTAGGTGAGGAGGAGAAGGCAGGATGGGGGAAGGGACGGGCAAGGCGAGGTGTGGTTTGAGGGTGGGGTGGGAGGGGTTGAGGAAAGGCTGGTGGCGTGGGTGGGAGACGTATTGGTGCTGGGGACGGGGGAAGCATGGGGAGGTGCTGGGATGGAAGGCTTATACATGGAGCTGGCTGAGGGAGGGCTGCCTGGGGAGTGGAAGGAGTTGGCAAAGAGGTGGCGAAGGTAGAGAACTATGGCAGCAGTACCATGCCATGCGCAGCAGCCAGCTTCCCAGCAGGAATGGATGTGGGGATCCAACCCTCAACAAGCTGTGAAGCCTTGTCTTGGGCCAATGCTGGATGCTGCTCAAACGCACCCAGAACTTCACTCAGACACATTTTAAGCAGCCAATAAACTATATTTTATTTGTATCGAGGTAGTAAGATGGATGGGTGATGAGTTGGGAAGAGGTTTGTTGTGAGGGGACAAGGATGCTAAAGGTCCAAAGTTCTCTCCCTCTGTCTTTTTAGGAGTCCCATCCTCACCTAAAGAATTAGATAAGCAGCAAAATAGCAGCTTGCAACATTTTTTTTTCAATGAAGTGTGCAGCTGCCTGCATATTCCAATCCAAAGAAGTAGCCTAAGGGGACAGCTTGCAATATGTCACACTCTGACTTAACCTGAGCAGCCTGCCTTGTGGAGACTTCACTGAGTGTCGAGACTTCAGCTGGTATCAAGTCTCCCAGCCCAGAAAGACTCATGCCAGCTGCTAAAAACAACAGTGTGAAGGTTGTAACTTGGGCAGCAGCTTTCAGCAACCACCCCATGCCTGGTGGCTGAGTGCTGGTGGCTATCCCAACTCTCCACTGGAGTTTCACCATCCACATGGCTATTGTCACATACTAGCTCAAGCCAAACTGACCCAACTCTGTTAACTCAGGCTGGAAAGCTTGCTTCTAGCTGCAGCCATATTCTATGTTTACCAGCAATTATTGCTTCCTCAGATGGCCATAGCCTTTCTAGGTCCATAATGAAGTGCTTTGTTTTCAACCAAGCAGCTGGCTAACACTTCTCTGTTACAGATGAAGTGTTCTACTTTATGCAGATCCATGAGAAGTAGCCAAGGGAGCCAAAATTTAAGCAATCGTGAAGTCAGAAGAAAACAATGGAAAGGGATATATCTAGAGCCTTATGATTTTGTCCCATGTTACAGAATGCTTAGATATCCCAAGTTTTATTAGTACTGCAACCACAATACCACATGGTGCTAAAGGCACAGAAACATTGTTTTTAATTGCATGGAAAAAACATTTAAATGGAAATTGGCAGGCTTACCATAAATCCTTCAAATTTTTGTTAACCAACAGGTTTAAATTCTGCACTCCAGAAAAGGTTATGCAATTCCAGAGAAATGATTTGCATGAATGCTGACTTAACAAAAATAAAATACTCTATTTCATATTCATCTGAAGTCAATGGAATTTAATACATTTAGATGATAGGAAATAGGTCAAATCTTCCCAAGTATAACCACTGGGTTAGTGATCTCATTGAGTGAAAGCCTGACCCCACTGATGTCAGCTGGAGTTTGGGTGACCATGTCTAGCTTGGGAGATAAGCATAATACGTCTGCCTTTAAACTTAATAGCAAACAATCCATTTCATTGTTTGAGTTTCTCTAGAGGATTGTCAAAGGATTGGCTATTATATTCACTAATTTCCACTTTCAAATTATGCCTCTGTGCAATGCCATGAAGGACAAAGAAAAGAGAGTTGGTAATGTTGCCTCTGACTTATATCCTTCGTATTATCTCAGCAGGATGAAGAAAAACATGTTAATTGCAGTATGTTCTTGCTGTTCTCAGCCTTATCAAACTGATGCTCCTTACTGCAGGTATTAGTCCTGCATTAAAAGATGGCAGTCGAAGGTATTGTAGGTATTAGTCCTGCGTTAAAAGATGGCAGCCGAAGACCTCTTAACCATTTGAGGCCATGCATGCACCCTACATGTGCTTTTTAAGCAGGCAAATAAACATTAGTGTATATGAGAACTGAGTAGTAGTATTAGTTATATAAAAGCAGTTGCTAAATTCTATTAGCAAATATTTTAGGAATGAGACTGAGTGCATTTCTGGCTTGTGTTTGTGAAATGTCTTTGTGCATGCACGAATGTGTATGTAACCTTAAAAGGAACTTAATACAGTAAATGTCAATTTGGACAGTTTCATCTTAATTTTTGAAGCTACTTGTTTTCCTGATTTATTATTCAGACTTTACCAGTGGCATGGCAAGATGCAGTGGCTCTTGTGACTGACAGTTGTTCCTCATTTACAGAAATACAACATTTAGAGCCAAACCAAGTTAGGGAATTCGAGTAAAGATGTCAGGATTTGGCTCTTTTCAAACAGAACACTAAAAACGTGTATAATGTCTATGACATAGTGCTGCCACTTCCTCTTCCTCCCTTGAGTAACTGATGGGTGTGAGAGTTAACCACATCTATCCTCTACCTATTGGACATAAGTGAAGGGGAAATCTACCCTTGTAAAATAATTAACATATGTCAGAGAATACAGTTTGATTTGAATCAGGATGTGCTGTGACCAGTATAATCTGCCTATGGTAACCATGCATTACAGAGCATATTTTTGAGACTTGGTACTTTGGGAAGGAATGTTACACAGGTCAATTTGGAGACAAAAAAGTATCTTTGTATTATTATTTGCTTTGGTCTATGGTAACCCACATACTTATTACAAATAATAAGAAGAAAAAATCCCTGCTTCAGAGGGGTTAAAATCACAAATAACATTCAAACAGTTTATTTCCAACTCTTTTTTCTTATTGTATATGTATGTTGTAAGTCCCTCGTGGCAAGGATTGCATTTCTAATAGGTGGATACAATATCTAGCACAGTGGGTTCTTTTTGTGCTCAAGAAATAATAATCAAAAATATCCTGTGTAAAACTTGTACTTTTTTTTTTTTTTTTTTTTTTTTTTACAGTGGAGGAATAAGATATATAGGCATCTGAAAGCAACAACATTTTATAAGTGTAAACAAACTGAAATCTGGAAGAATGGCAAGTGGGATGAAGGATCTTAGCTATCATAGAAATTAATATGATAGGGCAATTAGATTTGCTAGTGATGAAATGAGATGATCAAAAGAAGTAGGTTTTAGGGAAAGATCTGAAGGAGGATGAGCTAGTCTGGCACATGGGTTCAGGGAGTATGTACCAGGTAAAGGACGCACTATGAAAAGATACATTATATTGAATCATAGGACTAAAAAGGACCTAAAGAGATCATCCAGTCCAGTCCCTCGCCCTGCATTGGAGTTGGGGGGTGCTAGAGGGTGGGGAGCTGATGGGTATTAGCTAACCTGCATGGAGATTCCCCCTGCCCACCACTCACTTAATGTATTCACAGTTGGCTATATATGGTCAATGTTTTACCATGCCTGAGTGGCAAAAAGGGGTGGCTCAGGGAAGATAATGAAGTCCCTCCCTTATTTTTTAGTATGGCAAAAATCAAAGCCTGATTCTGATCCCACATACAATCAATGGTAATAAAATTATCAGGTATGTCAAGGGAGTTACACTATGATAGAACTGGTAAGATCAGAATGAGGCTGAAGGAAAAAGAACACAGTTAAGATGCCATTTATTTTTAAGCAGAATCTCTCTTCAGAATATTGTGCTGCATGTGGTTATGAAACTTTGATGCACTTTGTTTTCTGAATATTTAGCACACTTCCCCTATACAGAGTTTGTCAGTTTATTCTCAGATATGCTGATGGAAGAGATATAGACATATAGGCTATGTCTACACTAGCCCCCTCCTTTCGGAAGGGGTATGGTAATGAGTGAGGTGGGAAGATGCTACTGAGGCACTTCTGTGAATATGCAGCATCTCATTAGCATAATGGCAGCCACACACTGCCCCTGTAGCCAGGAGCCTTTTGAAAAGACCCCCCCGGACTTTGAAAGCCATTTCTTCCTGTTTGGTTTTAGGAAGAAGGGGCTTTCGAAGTCCAGGAGATCCTTTCAAAAGGTCCCCATCTACATGGGCGGTGCACAGTTCGAAAGCAATTCGATTCATGCACAGATTCCATTATGCTAATGAGGCAATGCATATTCATGGCAGCGCCTCATTAGCATCTTCCCAACTCATGCATTACTATGCCCCTTCCAAAAGGAGGGGGCTGGTGTAGACACAGCCAGAGTGTTCACTCGCACAGACTTTTGTTCTTTCTTATCTTGCTCTCTACATGTAAAACAACACAAAGGCTATGTCTACACTAGCCAAAAACTTCGAAATGGCCATGCAAATGACCATTTTGAAGTTTACTAATGAAGCTCTGAAATACATATTCAGCAGCTCATTAGCATGCGGGCAGCTGCGGCACTTCAAAGTTGCTGGGGTCCTTTAGAAAAGGAGTCCCGTCTGGACAAGCGGCAAGCCGCGTCAATTTCGAAGTCCCCTTATTTCTATGAGCAGATGGGAATAAGTGGACTTTGAAGTTGCCGGGGTCCTTTCGAAAAGGAGCCCCATCTGGACAGACCGTAAGCCACGTTAATTTCGAAGTGCCACGGCCGCCCGCATGCTAATAAGGCGCTGAATATGTATTTCAGTGCTTCATTAGTAAACTCGAAGTTTTTGGCTAGTGTAGAGACAGCCAAAGATCCATTTGGTCGTTTTGCAGGGAGAAGCCTCATACTAACCATACTCTAAAGATGATTTTGGCCCCTTAAATGGATGGGACTGGCTCTGTCAAGCACTGCAAACTTTAGGATTCAAAAAGCTGAGGCAGAGTATAGTGAAATAGTGTCCATGTGTGGAAGACAATTCATAGTATAAGATCTTACTTTTTTTTTTTGTACTCTGAGGAGTTAATGGCAGTTTGATTTCCTCAGCCATTTCCTCTTTGCCACAGACAGCAGAAGTCCTCACAGTGAAACAGACTTCCATTGGAAAATCATCTTGCAGCTTCAGCTAAAGCAGAGATTTGTGACAGGATAAAACCTCAAGGTAATTTTCTAAGATTCTTAGTGACCTCTTCCAGCTTGTGAGGTAAGGGATTTCACATTCCAAGTGCTTTAAGAGTCTTGCACCTGCAGGTCAGCAAATTAATCATTAGTGTGACAAACTTAGGGCTGTATCTGGGAACATCACATGAGCTATCTTTACTCATATTACAGTCCCACTGAACCTTTTTCTACCCCCTTAATTAGGGCCTTATCCCATTGAAGCCAAATAGTATCTTGCTGTCAAATTCCATAAAAATAGAACTTGCTTCGATAAAATTCACATAGAAGGCATCAGAAGTTTTTCCTAAGTAATAAGAGAGTGGACACCACAGAAAATGTGGCTTATTGAATTAATTGGTATGACTCAGTTGAGTAAAGGATATAGGTTAGGGATTTGAACCAGTATAGAAAATACTGCATGGTAAGAGAAAATCAGATCTCAATTGTTACTTATAAGTTTCCATAATAAGGAACTCACATTAAATTGTCTAGATTATATTATTGATGTATCAGTTAATAATATAAGTAACTAGATGTGATAGCAACCAGACTTCTAATAGGACATGATGGATACTTCAAAATGAAGTCTTGTCAATGCAAACTACATTAAGAAATCTCAAAATATCTTTTTCTGTATATGGTATCTAATTAAACTGATTTATTCTCTTAAAGAGAGACTAGGTCAATAACCTCTTCTAGAAATAATTAAAAACAAAACCTAGCTTTTTATGCATTTTAAAAAAACCAAGTATTTGATTCTAATGTCATTATTAATGTTTAATGTAGGCTTTTCTTTTTAATTTTATAAATTGGTTTTTCAAATGTTGCAGGACATGAAGGTCTTTTTTCCAGTTTAACCGAGTAGGATCCCCCCGCCCCCACCCCCGAACACTATGTTTTATAAAAGATTGAATGTTTATCTAAATTCATTTTGTTAGCTATAGGGGGTTATCAGTGAGAATTTTCTTATATTATTCATGTCACAGTAAAATGCCTCACAGGGTTACTCTGTCGGTGTGTGAAAGTATGTATGTGAAGAACACAACTCTTGTTATGGCTATGTCTACACTAGCCCAAATCTATGAAATGGCCATGCAAATGGCCATTTAGAAGATTACTAATGAGGCACTGAAATGCATATTCAGCGACTTATGAGCGTGCCGCCGACTGCAGCTCTTCGAAATTGCCACATTTCGCTGCCGTGTGACTCATACAGATGGCGGTCCTATTCGAAAGGACCCTGGGAACTTTGAAATCCCTTTATTCCTATCTTCGAAGTACCGGCAGATGAGCTGCCCAAAGCTAGCAGCATTTATTTCTACTGATGGTGCGCACAACTCATACTGTGGTGTACAAGAAAAATTTATCCCACACATGTATGGGGAAAAAATGAGAGAACATTGGCTGTGACTCCAAGCACCAGTATGCTGTATTACTTTAAAAAAAAAAAACAAACCCTGACACTTTTACCAAGCGTAAAAGCATTAACCCATGTTTATGGGGCAAATTCAAGTTTCTTTAGTTGTACTCTGCAGACTTAAATTCTTCCTGTAAGTTTGCTTTGGTGTAGATTCTTCCCCACATAAGCTTGTGTCATGTGTTGTATACTGTTAATCAGCTGTTGCATTTTACCCCCTTTAGCAGTGAATAAAGTTATTCCTTTCTGTAGTTTGTTCAGTTAGTAAAGCTGATAAGAGATCCAAGTAGATGAGAGATGCTACATAAATGAAGTATCATTATGACATGATTTTTATTCATCTTAAATCATTCACTTGTTCAGAATAGTAATGGAGAAACATCCTACATGGTACTCTGTGCTTCAGAATATCTTTACTGCCAAGTGGAGACTTACCAGTACAGGTTGAACCACTCTAATCCAGAACTCTCTCATCTGGCAAACTCTGTAATCTGGCATGATTTTAGTTAGCTTGATGACCACTTATCATGGGTGTTGCCAATTTTCCTATGGTCCCGTAAAGTTTATTTACAGCCAGCACTCCTGGCTCTCTGTGTTGGTATTTAGCTGTAATTTGCCCCTAAATGTCTTCTAAGTTACAGTAAGCAGTGGAAGTTTTGATAATGTGCTAGAAAATATTGACCTCCCATCGTCCAGCAAATTCTCTTATCTGGCACCAGGCAGGTCCCAGGGGTGCCAGATGAGAGTAGTTCAACCTGTAATGCTGTTCACATGTTTGTTTACACAAGATTATTCTATAGAAACATTTCTTGCGGGAGGACTGGGGGGAGCAGAGCTACCTACAGACAGCTTTATTTCCCTTTAAAATTTAAAGGATGAAGAAGTATGATTTAGTTTGTTTGATTAAGGAAAGTGATTTAAAAAGTAATGAACCTTATGCTGCAATAATGTTGTTCAACAGCTTCTCTAGTGTCTATCTTCTCAACCAGAGACTGCAGTTAAGGACCTGCCAAAAGGGATTGGAAATAATTTTCATTGCTACCCTTCTAGAAGCTAATTATGTCAATATAAATAACTAGTGCTCCTCCTACTTATACTAGTTTATCTCATCCTGTTAATTCAGTCAAATAATGAATGACTACTTAAGTGCCCATGGACACTATATATATTTCCTTTATTCCTCTGATGTACATCCTGCCATTATACTGAAATGCTATTAATACTCAAGGATGACATTCCTTTAAAAAAACATGAAATGGATTATTGCACTTGTATGTGACAGTTTTCAGCTTTTAAGTAGCATGGAAATAAATGATTTGAGTACAACAAGGTTCTTTTTGCATAGACGTAAAAATGCAGTTCTACATTTAAAATATTACTGAAGTAGGAACAATTAACAAGAGCCAGGAAATTCGTAGTGATAACTGACTAAATTATAAATGCTTTATAGCCATGGGCTAACGTGGAGTGTTGTGCAGAACATACACACTGATTATAGGTTCCAGAGAAGGTGACAAGATGACAGTTTGTCTGAATTTTGCATTTAATTGGGTTCTATATTTGACTGATGGGAATAAATGTTATTAGGAAACAGATTAATACCCAAGGTAACTGGAACAGAAATATGCAGACAGGTTATTTCACAGGATTTTAAATTCAAGTTGAGGTGCCCTTTGCAAAACTGGGGACTACTTATGGGATTTGCCTAACTTGTATATAAAGTACTATGAAGGGCTGTTCTTCAGCTGGTGTAATTCAGCATAGTACCATTGACACCAGTGGAGCTGCATTGATTTACAGACAATCCAGCATCCTTTGACAACTTTGACTATTCTTTGATCAACCGAAGTTTAAAGTCGTGATAGTGAGCTGGAGCAGAATCCAATCTCAGTTTTAGTCCATAAACATTGCTCCAGGTTTATATCCTTGTAACTGAGGCTAGACTCTGGACCAATGTATCTGTATTGAAGACTGCCAACAAATTACTTTAAGGAAGTACTGTCTGTTTGCTTAAATGGGGAAAAAAATGTGCCCAATTCATATATGCTACTTGTTACAGTGCTTGAACTATGATTTTACTTTACCTTAATCATACAATCACCTTTGTACAACTTTGGGAACATGTTTATGAGGTAGCTTTACAAAAGCTTTTACAGGATAATCAAAATCTGACCTTTCCAACTGTAAATTGCTCAAATCTATGTGACCTGAAATTCATCCTTAACCCAGATTTTGCGAAGAACAACACTGGAAACATTGAATTTATTTTTCTGTTTAGAATGTTAATACCAGAAATCTAATGCATCTGAACTGTTACATACAGCTACTTTCCTTTCATAACCCATACAAGAGCTTTACTCTTTAATTGTTTTAATAGGATGAAAGTCAAGCATCTGCACACAAAAAACCTGCCTTTCTGCTACCTTGCATCTTTTGTACTCCTTCTTGTGTGTGTCAGATAATACCAGATCAAAATGGTACTGGTGAAAATGGCACAAAGTGCAAGAGAGGGGGGGAATCAGTGGCACAATATACACATAAAGCTCAACAGACGGAACTAAAGTTCATTAAAGTAATGTCAGAAAATTCCAGGTTATCCCAGAAGTGGTAAAATAATACAGAAATCATATGCTTCCATATTAGTTGAGAGTTCCATAATCTGTGTTTACGCCTCATTCTCATGTGCTGGTATCTTCTGACAATCAAATTGGCATTACTTTTGTGATTAAAAATGGGTGAAAGTAGAATAACTTGGAGAACAAGATGACTCAGGAAGGCAAACGTAAAGGTCTTCAACACTAGCTGATAAATCTGAACCCAGCACATTGCCAACCAAAAATCATTATCAATAGGTGCTTGGTGGCATGTTGCAAATGTTGGTCTTAGGCTATTTCCCATTGGGATAGAAGTCCACCTCACAGAAACCACCAGAGTTGTGATTATGTGGGAACCTCATAAAGATTTGGAGGGGTAGCTGTGTTAGTCTGGATCTGTAACAGCAACGAAGGGTCCTGTGGCACCTTATAGACTAACAGAAAAGTTTTGAGCATGAGCTTTCGTGAGCACAGACTCACTGATGAAGTGACGCATCTGATGAAGTGAGTCTGTGCTCACAAAAGCTCATGCTCAAAACTTTTCTGTTAGTCTATAAGGTGCCACAGGACCCTTCGTTGCTATAAAAAAGATTGTCACTTGATAAAGCTTCGAAAAAACATGGACTTATAGTTCGTCATTTACAGTATACTGAAAAAGTTATATATGACTCTCTGAAGACACAAGTGACAAAGATACATAGGTTAAATCAACATCATAATTTGAATCCTTTGTAAACTGTAGATTTCTCAAAGTTCTCAATGGGAAGGGAGGGAGGGATGGCTAGGGAATTGGTACCTGGTTGGGAATGGATAAAAGAAGCACATACATAGAACCACATGTTCAAAGATGAGTTTTTTCTATAGAAGTGTGTTAACTCATCAAGTTATGCCCTTGTAAATTCAAAAGGGGCTTTAAATAAAACAAGCCTGACAGCTTATTCCAGAGTGGAGGCAGATGCCACTTCTCCCTGTAAAGTGCATCCTCACAGGCACTTTAAAAATCAAATTGCTGCATGAGACATGCAGGCAGATGCCAAATGCAATAACCACATCACATCCAGATGCAGTCCCATCTTTTTCAGTTTCTCTTTGCAGAGCCTAAGCCAGGAGTGGGGAACATATGGCCCATGGTCCAGTCCAGCCTGCGACTTGCCTGGATCTGGCCCTCAAGGCTCAGGGTTCCCCCTGGCATCCCCGAGAGCATGCATTCTGCTGTGGGGCAGGGGATGTGGAGCCTGAGCCTCGTGGGCTGGAGTTAGGCAAGCCGGGGCTGGCTCCAGCTTTGCCTGGCAGGAGAAAAAATGGCTCTACATGCCTCCACCCCTTTCCCTTCCCCGCTGTCCCCCTCCCCTCACCCACCTGGGGGAACAGCAGTGCAGGAAGCAGTGCCTGGAGGCTTTTCCCCTGACGCTCTGATTGGTTGGAATTGCGGCCAGCAGGAGCAGTGGTAGACAGGGGAGTGACTGGGAGTGGCAGTAGACATGAAGCCATCCTTGCCCTGGGAAGCTGTGCAGGTATGTGTCATGCCAGTGCGCCAGACCACTGAGCTCCAGCCTGCTCCTGCACCCTCCTTCCCGCTCAGACCCCAAGTGCACTTCCTCCTAGCCCACTCTGCTACGGAGCCCCTCATTTTGGCTCCACACCAGAACCTAGGAGGGGTATCACAAAATCTATTAGTCCTGCCCCCGCCCTGCCCCCAGGCTCAGCAGCTGGTGTTTGAGCAGAATGAAGGGAGTGTCTTCTGTTTTTCAGTCAGGGACTGCACCATTGAGGGGTGGGATGGGGGTGGGGGCAGGTTGATTTAGTTTTTTTATTTCTCTCTCACTTGTGTGGCCCCCGAGTGATTTTTCTTGGGGCAGTGAGCCCTCCCCAACCCTAAAAATGTTCCCAAGCCCCGCCTAAGCAGTATAGCCACCTATTGCTATATCTATCTTTCAATTAGCGTCTGAAGAATGGTTTCCTTAAATCAATGGGGTGGGGGGTCTTGAGAGTCCTCCAGACAAGAAGCTCAGCAATGACTGTGGTGTCGGTTTTCTTAAAACTTCCCAAGGGATTTTTGCAAAGGTTTCAGTTCAGCAGGAAAGGGATATAAATTCAGTTGAATTTCTTTTAAAGATGAGTTTCTTTTATTTGTCTTTTGCTGATCTTAGCAGAGATGGGCCTGAGATATCATAACCTAATATAATCTTTCTTGTATTGTCATGGGAAAGGAGGCAGGCCTGTTTTTGGTTCAGCCTCTTATGAAAATGACAGATCATCTGTGAAATTTAAATTTCCTTAGGACTGTTCAGGTTTGGAAATAGGCCTCACACTCATCTCTGAGCGGATACTTTTTTCCAGAGTGCTTCGATCAGGGAGACTCCTAATTCTTACTAATTTCACTATATTAATGAATCATACTCCCACTCTGTGCTTTCAAACATTATCTTGCTGCAAACTTTGATTTAAGAAAAAAAGGCAAATGTTATCTTGCATGAATGTTAAAATAAAACTAGGTAAATATCACATTTTGTAAGAAACAGAAGAATCTGAAGATTTGAAAACAAACATGGGGACTGTTCTTGCAATGGAAAAAAGTTTGCTCCCCTTGTCTGTAGCTGGGACTCTTCTGCACTGCAGAAATCATCTTGACTGTTTATTGTAAAGGATTTTGATCAAGTGGTGTGTTGGTTATGCATTCTAATTACAATTCTAGCATATGTATCCTGACACAATTTCATGCTACTATGTTTTGGTTAATACAATGGAAAATAAACTCACTTCCACCTCCAGAGCTTTAGCTTAAAGCTGTTTGCATCCTCATTCCACATGCAACAAGTTTACTGTACTTCATGCCTTAATTGCTGATACTTGTCACAACTATCATAGGGCACAGTTGAACTATCTTGTAATTACTGGGTCTTGTTTAGCTGTAGCAGGTATAAATTGAAAGGAACGTGTCCTGTCAGTTCACAGAAACTCCAAGTATAAAGACAAGTGGATATGATTGATATGTTTTTGCCCTTAATTGCTGCACTTACAGCATCAGTTTCACCAATTTCTTTTGTCTCCCTCCAGTAGAGCAATCCCTAGACTGCAGAGTAAGCCCTTTCCTTTACCTCCTCACTTCACCTTGCTAGATCTGATAACAATAGGGCCAAGCCAAGGTAGTTGTATGAATCTAGTTGTGTGAATCTATTCTGTAAACACTTCCATCATAAAAAGGTACTAAATGACCTCATGGGCATCATGTTCACAAGTTGGGGTATGGGGGTGGGCTGGGCAATATGTGGTGCTAAAATCTATGCCTCTCTTGGCTGCAGGGGTAATAGTAAGTCTTATTATGTACAGACCAGCCATTAGAGAATGACACAATTCATGCAGTACAGGCAGTGCTTAGAGTGGGGATGGCAGGGGGTGGAGATTAAAAGGTGCTGCGGAAGGTCACAGATCCAGCAAAATAATTTTACTGGGAGCCAGATTGCTAAGGTGCACACTTTAAGCACTGTCGTACGATAGCTACTGTTACCAGATTATGACAGACCCTCATTTTTTTCAGACCACTTTAAACACTGTGGCCGTGCTGCACAGATACACCAACCTGAACATTACAGGTTAAGTCATAGTTGTCCCTTCTCTTCTATCTGTATAATCCTACTTCCCCTTGCAAAATTCCAAAAGCCATGCTTGCTGCTCTTCACTGCATATTTGTAGGGGTAGCTCCCAGATCACAATGATGCTTTTCAGGAACTACTACAGATGATTTGAAAAATGCATTCTCCATGGTCCATGAGGTGCTCCCCGCTGGACAGCAAGACACATCTGGCTTCTACTACACAATATGGACCAGTCCATTAGTGAAATTGTTAAGGGATGGGGTTTGGTTCAAACCTAGCCTGGGGTAGTAGTAAGTGGCTGTTGTTGCCCTCACAATAACTACAAATGCAACTGACACCTTAGCAGTCTAAGTAGAAGCAAAGGATTTGTTGGGCTCTGGAAACTGAAAACCACTGCCCTCAGGTCAGAATTAAAATATATTGGCATGGAATTGTGGGATAGATGGTAGCAGCTGTTTAACATTGTGCAAAAACACTTTGCTACACCGTTCCCGAAAAGGAATTAAGGACTAACTTCTTCAGTTGCAGCATTTTGTGGGGGCAGGACATAATTATGCAAGTTGGATTTTGCCCAGTTTGCCATGGCTAACAACCATGTGCCTACACAAAGCACTGTGGGATCTCTGATTAACAGAAGTGGTCAAAACCTCAGTTTGCATTTCCTCTGAATAGATGAGTAATTCCCAGTGAATTAGACTGAAACCAAAAGAGTACATTGCTCATCTTTTTGTAAAAGCGCTCTGCTTCCATTTCCTGGCAGGTGCTGGCCACACGCCTTCCTCAGTGAGGAAGGTTCAAGTATTTTTTCCACAATCAATACTACCCTCACCTTGCTGATTAAGTGGGCAGGATGCCCAGTCTTTCCTGTTGGATAGCTATGAAGCAACAGGAAGCATTTTTTCCTTTCATGGCTTCATTTTGCTGCCTCCATACCAACCCCTGCCTTTGCTGGCAAGATATCCCAATCAAATTCCAGTACAAGTAGTTACACTCTGAAAATTTCCCTGCAGTTTCAGATGGAGAGCATCATCTGATAACTTCCCTGTGATAAGCTGTTCTATGATGCTGCTAAACAACGGCCATGTTTCATCGGTGGTGGATGCATTTCATTTGTGGGAGGAGTGATCACTGTATAAATTTATGTTGTTGAAGATTATTACATCTGAAAACCACTGTACACCTATTTTGATTTGGAAAGTGGTTTGGCACCTTTTGGCTTGGAAGGAATTACATTAATGTACGATATTTTCTTAATTTTTGTTTTGTGTGGTTTTTTTAATCCCAATCGTGATTTTTTACATGTCTGGCCTCTATAGCTATGCATATTTTCCCCTACTGACAAAGAGAAAATGGTATCTTCAGCCGCCCTCTTACAGAGTCTAAACATTGCCATTAGGTGAGAAATATGCATGTTCCTTACACATGACAGTTCTTAGCCCCATATTTCAGAAAGCAGTATAAAGGCAGCATAGTCAAATGGTTAACTCAGTTAACGCAGCTTCCCAATCTGTAAAATGACAATAGAGTTTACTTTTCTATTTCACAAGATGCAGTCCAAATTATTTAATATTTGTACAGCACTTCTAAGATATAAAATGCTAAATGTTACCATAGTAGGCATGTACATATGGCAGAGAGGGGAGTAGTTTGCTCACTGTTAACATCCTCTCTATATGGATACTCAAAGTCACATTCTACTCTTGATGACACCAGGACATAATCTGAATTTACCCTTGTATATCCAAGAGCAGAATTTGCAAGGTGTTCCTGCTAAGGCTCGCTTGCACTATAAGGGAGGCTTTTGGTTTCCTGTTTCATTTTTATTGATATTCATCCAGTCATGGACATACATGGTGCCTAGAAGTGCATAAAAACACACCTCCCTTTCCTGCAAAGATTACAAATAAAAAATGAATGAATGCATAGTTGTTTTTGTTTGTTTTTTAAAAAACACCAGTAGATGGCAATGAGCCAGGGAACCCAGCCCAGAAAATATGCTTTTCCAAAGACCTGACTGAACTTGTATTTGGTAACTTATCATCTGTAACTGAACAAAGTTATTTTTTTTTAAGAAGTAGATAGCAACGCCTGGTGGTTAAATGCAGAAATGCTTTATAGGAGAAATGCATTTGTAGGGGGGATTTGAATGAAGACAGCAGGGTGGATTTGTTCAGAAAGACTTCTCTGTAAAGGTTTACACCAAAAGTTATTCCCTGAGGATGAGAGTATGAGAAATAAATCATCTTTTCATATAGTATATTTTTTATTATTAGCAAAGAGTACTCAGACAAAGTGCCTGAATCTGGTTGTGATTTCATTACAGGATTGCCAGTAGCAAATCCCCTGCCATGATTAGGCACACTGACAAAAACAGAAATGTGTGCTTCATCCAAACAGGAAAAATGTAATTAGTTTCCATCTATCAAAATATGCAGATGAACTTCATAACTGAGCGCTAATGTAGTTTTTCAGTGTGTGTTAACTGGCTGCCTGCACTGAAACTGAGCCAGGGATGGTTCCTGTATCAGTTGTGCATACGCAAGAGTTTCAGTTGAAACTTACATCTATCTCAATCAAGTAACGAAAGAGTTTCCCTGAAGATAAAATAAATGTTTCAACTTGTATTTCTGTGGTTATGTTCACTTTGATAATTTATACCCAAATCATAATAAGATTTACACTGCTATTTACATCAATTAAGATTCTTCTCAACAACTTTTAATTTTTGGACTGTCTTAGGATGTGCAGTAATAAATACTTGATCCTGGTCCAAGTTGCATCATGGGGAGCCTTGCCATAAACTTATATGGGGACAAACTTTGCTCACCTTCTCTCCCCATAGCTCAACTTCTATTATCGACAGCATACAGGGCCCAAACTATAAAACCCATTGAAGCTGATGAGATTATTCATACAAATAAAAGATTTGCAGGATCAACCCCTAGTCTGATCTTGCAGATCTTTGCACTCATAATTACTTCAGTTTGTGTGGAAATCAGGTAGGTGCACATGCAAATGGCCAAAGAAAGGGAACACCACTTACTATTCTGAAAGCGTCCTGCATGTTTTGTTTTCTCACAGAGGTCAGATCTACACTACAGAGTAATGTTGAACTAAGGCACACAACTCCCGCTACATGAACAGTGTAGTTAGGGTCGACGTGCCTTAGACTGATTTACGCGGCATTCCCACTGTGAGTGGTCAATGGAAGACACTCTCCTGTCAACTCCCCTTATGCGTCTCGCCTGAGTGGAGTATCGGAACCAACAAGAGTTCAATCACCAGTCAATTTAGCATTTCTTTACTAGACCCACTAAACGAACCCCTGGGGGACCAATCTCCACCGCATTGGTCTTCCCCTAAGAGAGGGGTCTGCAACTGAAATAGTGAGAAGAGCCGGGTTGTTTTTTTTTTCAAATTCAGTTATGAAATCAATACCTCAAGAGCCACAATGTATGTGAACAGGACAATCCTTAATAGTCAAACCATATTTTTGTCACCCGTGTTTTAAGAATAGTGTATGCACAATGATTTGTGCCAGTTAGAAAGTTAAGTTACTCCCATCTCCAGGCTTTATGCATCTCAACACCCAAATCCACCCCCCCCCACATCCCCAAGCTCTGCTCCCTATCCCACAAACAGGCCTCCCATCCCCAGGTTTAACCCCTTCAGCCCCAAACTGCACCCGCATCCCCAGGATTTACCCGCCTCAGATGCTCTGCTTGCTGCCCACCTCCCCCAGCTGCTGAAGTACGAGGAGGTGGCCCAGACCCGGTGCCCACCCCACCCTCCTTGCAGCACAGACAGATGGTGCAGTCTGGGCAGTGCTAGAGCTGGAAGCTGCAGGTACTTCTGAGCTGGCAGTGGCAGCAGCAGCAGGGAAGGAGGGAACAAACAGCGGGTGAAAGAACGGCTGTCTTTCTCCCCCTCTTGGCTGAGGCTGGATCATAGCCACTCGCTCTCTCCCTGGCTTCTGCCTCTGAGCACAACACCTGGAGTGGGCTGCAGCAGCTGGGCAGCGCTAGCTGGGTGGGCGAGAGCAGGGCAGCAGCCAGAGGAGGACAAGCCCCAAGCCCCCACCCCCCTCAAACTGGGATGGAGGAAGCGGCACTGGCCATGGCGAGGGGTAAGCCGGCTGCTTTCTTTCCCCGTCTCTTTGGCATGGTCATGTGGTGCCCGCCCACAGCCCCTGGTGCTGGCTGGTGGGCAGTGCACTGCTGGGGGAGCCGGGTTCCTGCTCTCCACTGCCACCTCCCCGCCACCTCCTGCTTCTCATCATGTCTCCAGCAGGGGAGCCCTGCTGATTTCTTTTTTTGGGGCTCCTTTGCCCCAGCCAGCTTCTTCCAGGGCTTCCACTTGCTGCTCCAGAGGCTGCTGCCACTTAAACAATGTCCACAGTTAAAACAGAATTTAGTTTTTTTGTTTAAGCAGTGGCAGCTCTCAGAGCTGGAAGTGGCTCCTAAAAGAGTCACATGCGACTACGGAGCTGCAGGTTGCCTACCCCACCTTAAGAGTAAGGCCTCAGTGATACTGAATGGAACAGTAATTTTATTAACTAGAAATCTAGGGATTTTCAAAAGCAGTTTGAGTTCAAAAGCGGTTGGCTTTGGCCTAACTTTCTGTTGACTGCAGTGGGAACAGGTTTAGGACAGCATTTGAAAGTCCCATCCTAAATCGTGATATAAGGATCTTAGCCAAACCTTAGTCTTTCATAGTAATAGAGAGGTCTCCACGTTAGTCTGTATCATAATAAAACAAACCAGAAGTGGGTCTGCCCCATGAAAGCTCATCTCCTTATAATTTATTCTGTTAGTCTTTAAAGTGCTACATGACTCCTGGTTTCTCTGAGTCTTTATGTAAGCCTCCCATCAGTGGGAAATCCATGGTTGGTAGGGGAGCCTACATGAGTCTAGCCTAGGAAATTTTAGATCTATCTGCAATACTAACACTGTTATTGCCTCTTGCCCAAAATGGGTTGATGCGATGCTGCAGCCAACAAGTATTAGTCAGAGCCATTTGAAGATTTGTAATACAAACTCTTAATCCAACAATTAAGTTTAATCTGTTATTTTATTCTTCTCTTATCAAAAGAAATCTAATTTGTTAGTAGCACTCTATATAGTAAAACATAGGTCAAGCAGCCAGAGCACACAACTAGAAGCCAGGAAATGAATTCCAGTGTTAGCACTGCTGATTATTTATACTGTGGACATGTCTACAATTGAAATACTACAGCAGTACAACTACAGTGCTGCTGCTGTGGCACTTTTGTATAGACACACTGTTCTAATGGGAGGGCGTCAGATAGGAAACGCACCTCCCTGAGATTGTGCACCTGAGATTGTTCTTCTGTTGATCTAGCATTGTTTACACCAGTTTTAGAATGAAACAAAAAGCAGTCAAGTAGCACTTTAAAGACTAGCAAAATAATTTATTAGGTGAGCTTTTGTGGGACAGACCCACTTCTTCAGACTATCAAAGGTATGAAGAAGTGGGTCTGTCCCACAAAAGCTGACCTAATAAATTATTTTGCTAGTCTTTAAAGTGCTACTTGACTGCTTTTTGTTTTGATAGGATATAGACTAGCACAGCTCCCTCTCTGTTACAGTTTTAGAATGGTGTAACTACCTAGCTAGGGACTGTAGATTTTTCATGCGCCTGAGAATGTAGCTAGGTTGACCCAACTTTTTTGAGTAGCCCAGGCTTATCACTTAACTTCTTAGTTTATCTATCGGTAGAATAGGGATAGTATTTTCTCACTAATCTTTAAGGATCTTGTGAGATTCATGAATTAATATTGTAGAGCACCATGGAGAAATAAATCTTTTATATTAAAATATTGAGGATTATTACTAATAGTAGAATTACAGTTTTTCTAATGCTGCTGATGAGACCCTTGGGGCCCTGTTCCTGCTCTGCCTCTTTCTGAAAGGCCCTACCCCTGCACCATCTTCTCTCTTGTGATTCCACCCCTTTCTCCATCTCTGCTCATGAGGACTCACCCCCATCATGTGGACTTCTCCCTTTCTCCCATCTTTGCTTGCTGAATCATCTCAAGGAGCCTACCTGCAGGTAGAAATCAGCCTCAGCTAAGCAATGGCTGGTGCTAGTTAATAAACCAGCACCTCCTCCTGCCTTGTTGAAACCTGACCTTTGGTTCAGGTACCATAAAGTAGGGTTGCCAGGTCTCATTTTTGATCAGACTTTTCAGTTGAAAACCAGGAAGAGGCATCAGGAAACAGAAGCCAAAAACCATATTGTCTGGGTAAAACTCAGGGGTTTGGCAACCCTAACTAATAGATAGATCTCCAGGGAACTGCCATGGGTAAACATAGGCAATATATTAACATGCTAATAGTGTTACTGGGTGTATGGAATGTATCTAGGTTCATTGCTATGACAACTGTCTTCCTTTAACTTTCCTCGATACTCCCAAAATGTCTGCTACTTCAGAAATAAAAGTTAATTAAACACATGCACCCATTGAAGCAAGGTACAAACACTGCTCCACGGCCCAAAGCTAGTCTTCTAAACTGTCATTGTTGAAACCCAGCCACGGTTGGAAACAGAAGCTACCCCTCAAGCAAAATAGCTTCCGTTGAAACTCATTTGCTGCAAAAGAACCACAAAGGACTTCTCCCCAAGACTGAATAGTTTCATCTTATATTTATGTAACTGTACTGAGTTTCTGCAAGAAATATGCCAATTGGTATTTATATATTGTAAGATCCAAGATACTTTAAATCTTTCCTTATGATGCTATGATTAGCATGTGATGATGGAATGCTGGTGGAGAATTGTACCTTGCAAACACCATGTTAGATAATTCATATAATTTAACACAGTGAGAATTCATTTTTTCACATCTGTTTGTTTACTTTGTGCCTTTCACGCCATTTGCACAATAAAAAGCATTCAATTCACTTTTATTCTCAGTTTCACTTTCCGGTTCTAATATACTAACAACACAGTGGTGCAGTTGCAGATGGAGGCCTTTCAAAAAGAACCTCTTGGACTTCGAAAGTCCCTTCTTCCTAAAACCAAATAGGTTTATATTGGTGTCCAGTAGGTTAAGGGTCAGCAGCCAAATAGCAAGAACCACCATTTTTTTTTCTAATTCGGTAATAATTCAAGAGCCGCAATGCATGTGAACATGAGACCGTCCTTAATAAATAACATCAAACCATACTTTTTGTAACCCATTTTAAGAACAGTGCACACACAACGACTTGTAATGTTATACATGTTTACTGTACAGTGTTCACAAACGTTTACATATTCGTATCTAAATAGCAAACAATATGGAATTGTTCATTGTTGGGCTTTTAGACATTCACTGTTTATCAAAAATAATCAGGGGGGTTTTTTTCACTTTGCAATTATAGCGTTGGGAGCTACAAATAAGTCATTAAAGAGCCACATGTGGCTCTGGAGCTGCAGGTTGCAGACCCCTGCTGTGCGCTGACATAGCTATTGTTGATTACAGCCTTGGTGCCATCTGCCTTGCACTTAATTCGACATCACAGGCACACTTCATGATACTCAATGCTATGCATGGCCATTGACTTCCACCAGTGTAGCTAAAAGCAGAGTCTTATACCTACTAAAACATGTACTTGACACTTAATACTAATTGAGCAACCAAAGGATTCAAATTAGTTCTGATTTGGGCATGTGTGTTCAGTGTAAGAGCTACCATAGTTTCTGGGACTTGGGAGCATGCCAGTGGAACACTCTTCCCTCCCTGCACCCCAACCTACACATATTTTTGGCCTATTTATTCTTCCTACTGCAAAATGAAGTATGTAATCCCTTGCTAGCAGTGCAATAAGAAAGTCCATGATCACATGAACCCAGACAAATATGTAGAGTATGCTCAGTACATCTATAAAGCTTGTTATGACTTGCCATAAGCCAGTACCTAGGCAGTATTAATTTAAATCTATTTTCAAACATAGTATCTCTTTGTGCACTGTTTTATTCAGAGAGGGTACCAAACAATACAGAATTGTACATTCAAGCAGATACTTCCTAAAGATGCAATTATTCTCACAAGCCAAAGCCTACATTTCATTTAGAAAGGAGAGCATAGCCAGCAACAAGCTCTTTTAGGTTCCAGGGGGCAATAACATGGTTATGCTCTGTTTGTTGAAGTTCTGTGCATTACTATGTGAAACTGCTGCAGAGCATGAAAAGGGGCATTGCCACATTGTCAGTAAAGAGACCAAAATATGTTTTAAGTGTGTCCCTTGTTTTTCAGCAGAGATCTTTTTGAGAATAGTTATCTGGCAATGGTCAGCATTACTATGAGCAAAATACGGCAAACTGGTAAGTAGAAACAGAAAACAAAAACAAATCCAACCAAACATGTTGCTAATTATTTTTCATACTTAGGAGACATTTAAGTATAATAATTAAGTATGCAATTTAACACCAATTGTTTTAGGAGGGCTATGTAGGAGGTAAGTGAGCTCTGTTGAGAATATAGAATACAGGACAAGGAGATGTGACTGGATTTCAGTTGCAGCTCTGGCACTGACTCATTTTTGTGATGTTAGGCAAATCTTAATTGCCTCTGTTTTCCCATGCCATTCTGTAAAATGGGGGGGAGGGATAATACTGACATACCTCACAAGTTTTCTGTGAGACTTAATTAATTAACATCGGAGACACACTTAAAGGTACTTGGATGGAAGGCACTGCAGAAGCTATTAAACACAGATGAACATGATATGCTAGGGTCACACTAACATGGCTTCTGTAGAGGAAAGTCATGTCTCTCTAATCTATTAGACAATAAATTCGGTTCTCCTGTTGTGAACTGTCAACAAAGGTTCTCGGAAAGGGCTATTTAAAGAAACTTGGTAGCCATGTCTAGGCTATAGCAAATAGAGTAAGGATGAAGTAAGGATGAAGGGACGATCTTCTATACAGCAAAATTTTGTAAGAAGGTAAAATGAGTAATCCTCTAGTTATTCAAAAACAAGGTGATATCTAGTGCAATTGAAAGCATCCAGTTTGAATCTGGTAATATGAAATTGTTTTTAATCAAAATATATAATCTGTGAAATTCATAGCACAGTGTTACTGGGCTAGTAGACAGGGGAGCAGCAGTAAATGTAATATATCTTGATTTTAGTAAGACTTCTCACATAGCGCCATATGATATTCTGATAAGCACACTAGGGAAATGCTGTCTACATGAATTTACACATTCAAAAAGCATACTCAGAGTTATCAATGGTTTGCTGTCAAATTGAGAGTGCAGGTCTAAAGGTGTCCTGCAGGTGTTAGTCCTAGGTCCACTAGGGGCCAGTATTTTCTTTAATGCCTTGAATAATGGCATTAAACTAGGAGAGGATGAAGCACTTTATAGGACAGTTTTAAACTTCTAAAGCACCATGACAAATTAGACTACTGGTCTGAATTCAGTAAGATGAAATTCAATAGAGATAAGAGCCAAGCACTTAGCGAGAAAAATCAAATGTACAACTGCAAAATGGGGAATAAATTGTGAGGTGGTAGTGCTGTTGAAAAGAATTTGGGGACAATAGTGAATCATAAAACTATGAGGCATTGTGAAAAAAGCTAAATATTCTCAGAAGTATTCTCAGGAGTGTTGTACATAAGACATGGGGAAAAAACTGTCCTGCTGCGCTCAGCAATGCTGGAGGCCTTAGCAGGAGTACTGTGTCCAGTTCTGCATACCACACTTCAGACATGTATTTTCTTTGCTGGTCTTTTCACACTCTCCAGTTTGTCTAACTCTTTCCTAAAGTGTGGTATGTATATATAAAAGGTTTAGAACATCTGACCTGTGAGGAAAGGCCAAAAATCTTGGGCATGGTTAGATTTGAGGAAAGAAAATAGATGGACTGCAATAAAGACAACTGAGACCAGCTGTTCTCTATGTCCACTGAAGGCAGAACAAGAAGTAATGGACTTCATCTGAAGCAAGGCAGATTTAAGTTAGATATGAACAAAAAGGCTGTCTATGAGGTTAGTTAAGTACTGCTTATCAAGGGATGTTGTGGAATCCCTGTCATTGGAGGTTGTGAAGATTAGGTTGGACTGACATGTCAGGGATGGTCTAGGTTAAGGATTGGTTCTGCCTCAGTGCAGAGCACTGGAAATGATGACTATTTAAGGTCCTTTCTGTTCGTCCATTTCTGTAATTCCATGTTAAGATATCACTTTATACCCAGAGCTCAGTAGGATTAAAAAATGTTTGAACATTTATATGGAAATGAGAATATCCACAGTTAACATCAGATGAGTTAAAAGGGATATAAACGCACACACTTAGCCAACCTCTAACACATGGTTAATATAGAGATGATACCTCTATGAACAATTTATTCCATATATTTTCCACTACAGCATTTCTTGCATCTTGTTCTGAAGCCTTAGATGCAAGATTCAGCACTAGGTCGACCATTGATTTGATCTGATATGACTCCAACATTCCTAAGTCTAGATCCGAGTGTTAGACAGACATAATGGAACTGGATGTGCCTGGTTCCCACATCTATCAAATCAAACCACAGAGGATTGACTCTGGGCAAGTCCATCGTCCACAGTAGTGTAGATTAAGCCTTAGAGGTATCCCTGACTCTGTAGCACTGAGTGGAGCTGTTTAAGTGAAGGAGGAACCAAAGAAATTACTGCAGTGGAAGAGTGTCCAGTAGTCAACTGCCTTCAGACCTGCCAACAGCAATTCCGAGCCCTAGGGCAGAAAAATCAATGGGCTCTTGTCTCCTTCCTTTGGCCGGAGTCGTCTGCTCCCCTCCCTCCCCCTGCCCCCAAGAAACCCAGAGTGCCACTCCTTGACCAGAGGACCACCTGGTTGGTTGCGTCCCCATTCCTCACTGGCCTGAAGGAGCCCCTCCCTCACCTTGCCCAGAGGACCCCTTGGCTGATGGCAATCCTGACCCTCATCTGCCCAGAGCAACCTCCGGCCAGCAGCAGGTGTACCTCTTCTCCCTTCTTCAGGCCCCGTTCAGCGTTATTTGTTATTCAGCCACTTGAAAACCTGCATGGGGTATATCAAAATCATCTTTGAAGAGACGTTTTCCTCAGAGTAGGTTAGGTCTGAGGAAGGGAGGGGAGGCATGGCTGCGACTGTTCAGGGGCTCCTCTGGCAGGTGGGGAGAAGATGCAGCAGGGGCCAGGGACCCTGTACCCTTTCCTTAGGCAATTAGCCTCTCCCTCTGTTGGCAGACCTGGCTGCCTGTAAGACAATTCTAGGCTCTTTACCTTCTGATTCTTCAGGGAAAACTGAAGATAGATGAGATGGCCACAGATAAAGATGATCCTCATTACTATTTTGCTCAGGTGCCCCTATAAATGAGCTGACAGAACTGCAGTAAGCAGAGAAATGATGGATAAGAAGTGCAACAGGAGGAAGTTGGCGGATGTACTCAGGCACCACGTAATGAAAGATGGCAGTTCCTGCTAAACTCTGACACTGAACAGATTAATACAAGGATGTATTTACTAGTGGGCATTTGCTGTGCAGTTGTCACGCATCACCGAAGAATCTTTGGGGAATTTAGAATACCTTAGGTCTATGTCGTTAGAAAGTCAAGCCACACTTATTCCTTCCCTTTCATTCACAAAAATATAACCATGCTTTCTGTAGGATCAACCCCAAATTAAATGCATGTGCGTAAATCACAGACACAGCATACCACCAGCTTTGTGAGAGTCTTAAAGAAAGTATAACAATTTTGTTTTCAAGGAACACTGCAGAATCACACAGGCATTTGATACTGTAACAGAACATCTTTTGCAAGCAGTAAAGAAAGGGGTTGCTTCATGAAGTAAATACGTGGGCTTTGCTCTAAATTACAGAGCTAGAAACATAGATAAATGCAGAAGGAGCAATAACATGATTGTTATGCAAAGGTGTGTCAATGACTGACTCTTGGTAAGTTTGCTCAGGCTGTGTGCTTTAGGGAGGAACCAAGATTAGCAGTGGAAAATGGCCTTTTGATTCCCTGTATAGTATGTTTACTATGATCTAGTACTGTGAGATTTATTAAGTCGGAGGTACTTGGCATACAACATTGTTTCAACGTCAGGTTTTAATTCACTGTTACATGTAAACAAACAATAATTATGCCTTGTTTCTCCTCCACCACCACCACCCACCAGTAATCTGTTTTCTGTGCACTAGACCAGTGTTTCTTAAACTATGTTCCTTGGAACACTGGTTTTGTGTGAACAACTTGGATGTGCGCTGCGAGCATCTGACGCTTTGATAGCATACGCCAATGGTCTATATTATCTGTTATTAAAACCAGATACAATGTTACTGTTTCATTGCTCTGATACCTGATTAAATTACCCCATTTTGTGTTTGCGGTATAGTTGCTGTTGGTTTTTTTCTTTTTTTGTCTGACTTTTTTTTTTGAAGAAAATTTTCATGGGTGTTCAGCATTAAAAATATGATTGTTTGGCATTTTGTGGTCTCAAAAAGTTTAAGAAACTCTGCACTAGACAGCCATCCACTGCCACCTTCACTCCAGCTATGTCAGGAAACTCAGTTGTTCCATGTTTGCTTCACTGGTGGAAACTGAAAGTGAGGTGTTGTCTTGCGGCTTTCATTAACTTTCTCAGGGTGCACACACATTTGTCTTGATACAGCTTTTTGATTTAAAGAAAATTAGCGGATACTCACTGTGCTCAGCAGGGCTGTTTGTTTTCTGGCTGCTCGCGAACACTCATGAAGCAGGCAGGCTGTGGCAAAAGCAACCCCACACAATCAGCTACAGTGTTTCAGGCCAGTTCATACAGTGACTGCAACTGTACTCCTCCTAGTGCTTCACAGGGCAAGGAGAAAAGGGAAGGGCTCAGGATGTGATCTCATACACTCATTATAAATACCAGGAAACAGAGAGAACTGAAACGTCAACTCTTCAGAGCCCCACGATGGACATATCTCTGGCCCCCACCCCGTCTCTCTCAATAAAAGATACAATAAAAAGACATGACTGTTTAGAAGAGGCTATTCAAGGTATCACCAGGCTCAGTCTGAAAAGCGCATAACTGCCCAGCAACCCCAGGCACTTTCTACGAAGGTCTTTGTCCTTTCCTGGTTCCTTTGTTTGTTGTCCTTACTCATTTTGTGAGTAGTAGGCCCTGATCTTGTGGATGGATCCAGGCAGAGAGATCATTGTATCTGCACAGGGCTTCATTGACTCTAGCAGAGCTCATACAGGCATGACTCCACTTGCATAGATCCAATGGCAGGAGCTGGACCTTGTCTTTTAAATTCTTCAATAAAGCAATCATGGATACAATTTTTATAAGCAACTTAGTTACTGGGGAGCCTAGGCCCATTTTCAGAGCGATTTAAGCCCTAAGGCTCCTAAATTTCATTGAAAATCAATCTGCAAGTTCAGATCCGCATTTTGTGGAGGTTTAAATCCAGCTCCAGATGGTGTCTCAAGCCAATCTGTAACTGTAACCCCTTGTAAAAATAATGCAGGACATGTCATTATAATCTGTTTCTCAGATTGCCATTTATATTCTTTAAAATGAGAATGAGTAAGTCTTTGGAGGAAAGCAGATGTTCTAAATTAACTGACACCCATTTTGATCCGTCATTGTCAAGATGCTGCTGTTTCTACAATGATCTTAAATAGGAAAATCAAGAAAAAGCAATATAATTTCATTACACAATCTCTGAGCACATAAAAATGCTTTCCACGTTGTTTGCTATGGCCAACTATTGCTTCACTGTATCACAGATGCCTTCCAAATCTCCTCTGCAAGTTTCCAGTTCCCCATTTGCTGTGCGTCCTCCGTAGTTGATCTCCTGGCTTCAGCTCATCCAGGATTCAGAATCCAGGTTATTCACTCTGGGTGCGTCTACGCTTGTATTCCTCTTCGAAAGAGGCGTGCAAATGAGGGAAATCGAAAAAGCAAATGAGGTGCAGATTTACATATCTGGCACCTCATTTGCATATTCCTCTTTCAAAAGAAGAAAAGCAGTGTAGACACTGCTCTTTTGAAAGTAAACCCCATCTTCGAAAGAATCTCTCCCACAAAAAAAGGAAGAAGGATTCTTTTGAAGATGGGGTTTACTTTTGAAAGAACAGTGTCTACACTGCTTTTCTTCTTTCGAAAGAAGCTCTTTTGAAAGAGGAATATGCAAATGAGGTGTCATATGTAAATCTGCACCTCATTTGCATTTTCAATTTCCCTCATTTGCATGCCTCTTTCGAAAGAGGAATGCAAGTGTAGATGCACCCTGTGAGTAGGCCTCCACAGCATGGCTGTGGCCACACTTGGCCAAAACTTCAAAATGGTCATGCTAATGGTCAAACCAAAGAATAGTAATGAATTGAATATTCAGCACCTCATTAGCATTCGCATGCTGCTGGCTGCAACGTTTCAGAAGTGCTGATTTTGAACGTGCGGCTCAGGGTGGCTACACAGAGGTCCTGTCCGAAAGGACCCACCCATTTCAAAATCCCCTTATTCCTCTCAGCTGAGGGGAGTAAGGGAATTTTGAAATGTGCAGCGTCCTTTTGAAAAGGACCCCTGCGTAGCCAGGCTGAACCATGCGCATTTGAAAGCGAAAGCACCGCATCTGGAAGCGTGCTAATGCTAATGAGGCACTGAATATTCAATTCAGCGCCTCATTAGTGTTCTTGGATTTGGCCATTAGCATGGCCATTTCAAAGTTTTGGCCAAGTGTGGCCACAGCCCAGGGGATTTGATACCTCCTATTTCTGTACTCTTGTATTAGTCTTCGGTACCTCCTTATGTTGATTTTTAGAAACTTGCTTTTGATTTTCAAGGCATTAGGAGCTAGGTCTTGGGATATTTCAGATCTGATCCATTCTGATCTTCACAGCAGGATGTTGCTTTTTCAGTGCCAGTGTCCAAACAAGTTCTTAGGTGCCATTGTTTTTATTCTGCTTGCACTCTTTGCCCATGGGAGTCACAGTTGTTAAGGACTAGTCTGTTTTATTTTAAGAAGAGAATGAAGAACAATAGTTTGCAGCCTAATAGCAGAAGCATCTGGTAAAATGTTTACTTTTCAAAATGCTTTTAGGTTTCCCAAAGAAATCTCCTCAAAAAGCAAATAACTAACAAAATAAATTTAGACACACCAACATTTTGGCAGTAAAACTTTTATGGTCACATTTTTGGCTTTTCTAATTGATTCCTCTTGAGAGTGTATGATTAAACATCTCCAGTTACTATGTGGGCTTTGACTGCTGATGTCATCTGAAACTCAGCACACAAATCTGATGAGCTAAGGCCTACCGTACTAGGGTGGAACTTACATCAACAGACACAAGCATCACCTCTTGGAGTGTATGAATCCTCAGCCCCGCCCTCCAAAAATGGCAAATTTTTGTTTCTCTTCGTCCACCTTGATTTGTAATGGTATGGTGAAACCTGTAAAAGATATCACCTTTACTAAGCAACTTCCTCTCTTAAGAAGCTGTCCCAGAGTAGCTCCAAACACATTGCACACAATTCTGTTTTTAGTTACACACTGATTTTTCACCTGTGTATGTTTGACCTGTTGACGCTGTAAAATTCTGTTCTACTTTTACGAAACCATCTTTGTTATGCTACCAATTTGTGCTGGTCCTTAGCATAGATTTCTTGGGAGTTCACTTACTCTCTTTCCTGTTGTGGGCTTTTTTCTCCTAAATGATTGCAATTTTCTTGGATTTTCAAAGGCTTTATCCCTGGAGCTCTTCCTATCCAGGGCCTTGATCTTAGAGCTGACATATGCCTTAATTTAGGCGTTAACTTTCACTTAATCTTCCAACTCCTTCATTGCAACGCACTGAGGCATCTCATGGATTTGACACGTTGTATTATTTATATGGCACTGCTGGTGTGTGAGGTGTTTCCTATATATTAATTCAAGAGAATTTGATGCCATTTCATACAAAAAGGGCCTCCCTTCTCTGGATTGAGAGTCTTCTCTCATTATCAGACAGTGAACATGGACCTGAATATTCAGGAGGTGATGAGGTCCTACATCAGGCGTGTCCAACCCGTGGCCCGCGGGCCGCATGCGGCCCTGGACAGCTAGTAATGCGGCCCCACACGATCGTAAACTTTTAACATTATTATGTGATTTATATACATTAACTATATTATATATTTTATATGCGGCCCAAGGCAATTCCTCTTCACTCAATGCGGCCCAGGCAAGCCAAGAGATTGGACACCCATGTCCTACATGCTGAAAAAGGCCATAGGTGGAAACCACAGCTGTTGAGGGTGGAGGAAAGGAGACTTTAGTACTGGGGGTGGCAGCAGGAGAGAGCAATGGAGACTAGGCAGTAAAGGAAAATGATCATGGGAGGGAGGAAGCCACTATGGATGCAAGAGGGAAGGAGATTCTCAGGAGGTGGGGACAGACAGCGAGTTGTAGCAGGAAATCACCTCGAGGCAGCAGCACTACTCTTAAAATGTTACCATGTAAAAATTAGCTATAGTTTAGGGACCTCGCACATTCCTAGATAAAATCTCAAGAGTTTCTTGACAATGAGTGGCACAGACATTTATTTTCAAGGATCTACTTCTTAGGTTTCCAGATAATTTCAAGTGTATGCTGCATTTTTTGCTCCTAAATTACTGCAAAGTGTTGCTGGGAACTATTGAATAGCTACTGTCTTGTGCCCGGAAAGTGGTGACGTTCCAATACCTGAGGTGAGATTCCTAAAACACATACAGGGGATCTGATTCTCCCTTCATTCCTTTGTAAATCAGGAGTAACTCTTTGGAAGTGCTTGGAGCTGACCCATGCTTTTCAAATGTACATTGGCATTGTTATTCTATCACAGCGGTGTCTGCTAGGAATTCAAAGATTGCCACATTTGTGGTTGTTGTTTCCATATTCACCACATTATTTGCATTACCAGCCCCCTCCCCCCCGCACTCTAAATAAATGCCCTCCCCCACCCTTAGATCCAGGCACCCACCCCAACTGAATGCCCTCCCCCAAAGACAGGCATCCCCCAGCCCTTCCATTTTAATTCAATGCCAGTGACTCACCGGAGCTGCGGCCAGGGCCACCATGTGCTTCTCCCACCAAGTGGTGGAGCATGTGTGTGGAGTGGGTGGGCAGCACTCCCATGTGCAGCTCTCAGGAGGAGCCACGTTTGCCACAATGCAGTGTCCTATTCACCACATGTGGCGAGTGGTGACTGTATTGGACACAGCAGTTCTATCATATCATGACTTACTGCAGTAACTAACAATTCTAAATATTTAATTGTGAGCAATGGGAGGTGTTAATTTTCCCAACACTGAAAACAGCAAACAAAAAAGAATAAATTGGAAAAGGAATCCTTTGCCTTTACTTGCTATTTCTGTGCTCAGGAGTATTCATTGTGGTGGTGTAACAATTACTTTCAGGCACCTCGAGGCAGCAAATTCAGAACAAAATGTTAAGTGGAATGCAGGTACCTGAAAATAGCATAGAGCACTGAGCTGTATGGCCTGCAGCGAGTTCTTGCTCTCTTGGATCTAAATCTCAAAAGGTTTAGAGAAGGAGGGGGAAAAGCTATGATTAAGAATATTTGAATAATAAATCATACTTAGCACTGTAAACATGTTAACTAATTAATCCTCACTATATTCTTGTGAAGTAGGAAAGGACTGAGTATTTGACAGATGGAGGAAAACTGCTAGAAGGGGCTTCATGCCTGTCCCTCTCCATGCCAACTTCTCTTGTGTAGTTGCTGATGGAAGAAAGAGTGCCGCTGGATATAGCACTGAACTTTTCCCTCTGTTACCATCGGGAGGGAGGGAAGATCAGATCTGTTGCAGATCTGGGCCATGCTGGCATTACCATTGTGAAACCCTCAGTGAATTTTAAAGATGCCCCCATACTTTATAATCCCAGGGTGGGCAGCAGCAACCTAACCTGTCCCCCTCTTTGGGATAAATATCTTGCCCTTTCCCTAATCAGACAGGAGAGTCAGCCAGAAGGTGCATCTTACACCTTCCTGGGCTAGGATCAGTGCATCTGTAAAAGGTTAGGGCTCCCAATTTTCTACTGTGTCCAAACTGCCTCAAAGGGTTGGTTGTAGCCACCTGACCCTTGCTGTCCCAGCCCCGTTGGAAGTTACAGCAGTAGAAATTGGACTAGCCCCTCTGCTCTAATGGTGCTTATGCCTGCAGAGAATGAGGTGTAGTGGAGCTCTGCACAGCTGCTCCCATCCGCGTGCCATCTCAAATGTGTTTCCAACACGCACCCTCTTGGTCCTTACCACCGGGGTAGAGGAAGCAGTTGGTAAAGCGTGTCAAATATTCTTTGCTCCTAGTTTTGTGGTCAGCTTGCCCACAGTGGATATTCCCTTTACACAGGAAAATTCTCTGCTCCAAATCTGCAGCAGCCTTACATCAACTTTGGTTACTTAGGGCAACACAGTCACCTGTCTCTTAAGTAGCCAGAGCCATGCTGGAGTCATGCCAGGTATAGATTTCAGATGTTCCTTAGCTCCTAAACCTGTGGTCAGTTATAAGACCATGTTGCCTTTCCAACTGTACCTGTATGGCACACATCAACTGTCTAACATGGTCATTGCTGCCCTGGTTTTCTCAGATGACATTCTCCAAGTCAGTTTAGTTGAAATAACTTAATTACTTCACAGTTAAAACAAACCCAATCCAATGTCTGCCTGTGCTAGAAGTCACATAGTGTAAGTGTTCTTCTAGTCAGAAAGAGGATTTGGAAGTATCTGTGAAGACGCTAAAGATACATCAAGTGAGACTCCACAGAAGAAAAAAGTCCCTCTGGAAACTCCCTTCACTATAAATTTCCCCTTTTCTTCTTTTCTTCTTTTTTTTTCTTTTTGGCCATGATATTGTTGTGTCAAATTCATGGACACCTAGGATGTCACTGTACCACACACCATGGCTCCTCAGAACTCGCAATGAGACTATACAACTTATAGTTTCCTGTTCCAAAAGCCCTTTTTATAAAGGAGAATCTCCATTAACTTCCAACAGTCTATACACTATGATATACAGCAGTTCAGTTCTGAACTCATCCACGACCATTTACACAGATCTTTCTCCTAATACACCTGAAACCCTAGACCACAACACCTGTCGTGCTCGGTGCTGAGCAGGAGGGAGTTTGAACCCCCAGATATTTTGGGGCACCAGTCTTGGGCCCCAGACAAAGTTAGCAGGTGAGGTTCACTCCCAGACAACAAACTACAATCAGAGACCATTCTGACTCTGTGCCAGTAGTTAAGGTGCACCTCAGCATTTAACACAAAGGCTGGTGGGCACCACAAAGATACTAACCAGCTCAGGAAAGAAGGAGGCAGAGGAAAACAAAACTTTGGGTGCATTTCTGTACTGTTTGACCACAACACCAGTGTAATCAAAGCATGAGCAAGGCAACATTCAAGGCAATGTACTGCAGGTGAAGGCAACATTCATCAAAAAAACTCACAAACCCTCCGTAGCTGAACTAACCCATTCCAAACCACTCATCGATAATAATACTCTGCATGGATACAGTATCTGACTTCAGAGGCTCTTAAAGTGCTGTGCACCATTCACCAGATAATGCTCACACAGCCCTGTGAGGCAGAGCAGGTCTTGCTTAATTAAAGCTCTACTGTGCCTGGTCTAGACTGGGGCAGCGCATTGGCAATACCGATACAAAGCTGAAATAGTCCTATCTTACAGGCCAAGAATGAAGGGCTCTGACCACTCACGCTGGAGGATGATCAGAACACCACTATTGAAGTCAGGGGAGTTACACATATGACTGAGAGGAGAATCTGGCCCAAAAACATTAGATAACCAATAATAACCAATAATCAATCCAACCCTTCTGTGTCCTGGGGAAATGGCTGTACAGGGATTTCATTCTAAAGGGATCAAACTCTTCAGCAAGTAAACAAGCAGGGTTGACTCAGGAAACTCTTTACAGCTGCCAACAAGCAGCCTGACTCCCTTTTCCTTTCCAGCACTATCTGCCTTCAGCAAGCTTCCTCTACACATGCAGACCTGACCTTCCTTAGGTAATTTATGGCTAGCCCCATCAGCATTTTCCAGGGCCCTGCTACGTAAAATGCTGCATCTTGACTTCCATTTCAGAAATTCTGTCCTAGATTAGGACCCACTTCCTCCGTGCTTTGACATGAATGGACTGGGAAGGAAAAGATTACAGTTAAAAAAAATCAGACAAATGCTACCCCCAATCATATTGGCTTTTCAGTAACAGTGCAATCTGTTCAAGCTCAGAGCCTGATCCTGCAAGTACATGTGAACAAGGGATCACTGCTTTCATGGAATCAATATGATTGCACATGTGTAAAGGGGTCTGCTTGAGGAACTCCTGTTGTAGAATCAAAGCATCAACTATTTGACTAAAATATTTAGAAGACGACAAATAAGTATTCTCTTGCCCCATTTCCCCCCCGATTGTTACTGGGAGTCTGGGTATGTCCTCATTCTTCATAGGAGAAACAGGGGTTTCTGCACCTTCAACACAGCTGATTCCCCAGAGCTACATACCTAATAGGGAACTGACAACTAAAGAAACTGAGTGACATAGTGCCAATCACTTAAACAGTCTGTGGTAGAGCTAGGAATTGACCCAAGATCTCAAGTTCCACTCTAGCACCACAACTTCATGACTACTTAATCTAACATGGCCATACTATAGTATTTAGTTACTAATGCATGCGCCTTTGGTATACAAACAGCAATGGATAAATGAATCAGTTGCAGATGTGTTAAAGTTATAGAGGCTCCATGTGGAAAAAAAAAAACCTAAAGAGTGAAATGTATAGCACTGCTGAACCCTGGAGCACTACAGCAAGAAATTTCCACTTTCCCATTCCTAGAATACTTTGGAAATGCATAAACTCCTGGGATCCACATTTTGTAATTTTCAGTGCAAACTGGAACAACACCTGTAACATGTAGCCAAGGAGCATCTGTTTTTCCATTCCCAAAACACTGAGCTAAAACAGCCTGCCAGCACTGGTGCAGTTAGGGCAGTTCAATAGGTCATTCTGCTCTCTCCCTTGGTTAGCTTCCTATTAAAAAGATGGTGAATGAACAATAAGAATAAGATGAAGTGGAGTGAAGCTGCTATGTGATGTGAACATATTTCCAAGGGAAACAAAACAGTTAACTGTAGGCCTCAGAGCCTAATAACTCATCTCAGCTGGATTATTAAGCACTAAGAAGTATACCGATGTATGTGTGAACTGGACAATCTGTTATGGAGGGGGGAGGAATGAGGCCCTTTCCAGCAGTTTTTCTCCATCTGTGCCACACACACACACAGAGTCATTGTCACATATATACTTCAGCCCACACAATCTGTATCACAAAGTCTGTCTCACACAGTGTTTCTCTTTCGCACGTACCCTCTTTGTCTCTCTCTGTTGCCTGCAGCCCCACTCCTTCTGTCTGAGGTCCTGCCCCTTCCAGGGGGCCCAAAGCTGGCCTGCAACCATTACAAAAATTCCTGGGAGTGACCCCTCTGCGAAAATTATTGCCCATCCCTGGGTTAGGTAGGTAGATCATGAGAACAGCCTCTCAGTGCTCGGGCTCTTCTACTGCTAACCCTTGCTGGAACCCAGAAGTAAAAAAGTAGCCCTAAAATGGAAAGAGACAGGTTTTCTTTGGCGAAAGAATTCTTGGACTCATTCAGGCTTCTTTGATGTTCAGGATGCCATACGAACTATTTGGCAGGGGAGTGGTGGGTGTTCATGTTCGTAAGATAGAAAGGAATTCCACCAGTCTGCCCACCAATACCACAAGAAAAGGAGAAGAATAACAACATGACAAAGTTACTTCCCTGTTCTTCAAATATATCTACAGACCATCGCTGGCACTCTTCCATATCTCAAACTGATAGAGTACATGCACAGCATGTATCAATCAGAATAGTTTCATATGAACAGTAAATTGTTATGTACATGATTCTGCTGCAAACATGAAACTGCGGGTCTTCAACACAAATGCGAAGAGTGTGCTATTGTATGGATGCGAGACCTGGCATACTAAAAAGTCTTCAAATCACAAGCTGCAGACATTCATGATAAGGTAGAGAACATTGAGTCACATGGTGTCTGAGGTACATCGTTTGTATCAAATGGTAAGACTTGGTCACATATTTTTGACTAGTAACCAGATACCATAGCATGGTTGAGTAGTCATGCTTTGGAACAGAGCAGAGCAAGACTTCTTGACATTGAAAGAGAGAAGGGGATGGCTAGGCCACACTCTCAGAAAAACATCATCCAGCACAGTCTGTCAAACTTGCAAATGGAACCCACAAGGAAAATGCAAAAGAGGAGGACCTTGGATAATGTGGAGAAGGTCCGCTGAGACTGAAGGACAACATGTGGGGTACTCCTGAGGTCAGCTAGAAGTTTTATCCTGAGACAGAGTGAAGCGGAGGAGAATTGTAGATGACCTATGCTCATCCCAGAGCACAAGGGCTTAAGTCAAGTTGAGTCGAGTCAGAGGTCAGATCTGGTCAACGATTTTTGAATGAAAAGTTTCATCAGAAATTGGCCTCTCATTTGACAATGAAATCTTATTTTGAAGAAAACGAAACAACAACATTTTGGGTGGAAAATGTCATGCCATTTTTTAATTTATCAAAAACATTATCAACGTTTTACTGGTAAATTTAAAACTTCATTAATGTTTTCCATAAAAAAATCAGATCGTGCATAAACAGCTTCAAAAACTGGATTTTTTAATGAGTGAAAATAGGTTTTTGCTTTCCAACCAGCTGTAGAGGAGACACTTTTGTGTAACTTGGCAGAAGGCTTTCTGTAACTGATTTCTTAGCTTCAGTAGTCTAAACTATAAACCACGAGCCACATAAAAAAGGTTTGAGAGTTCCAGCTCCATCTTGATAAAATTATTAGATGCAGTGTAACTATAGGCATTTATCAACAGGATTCAATGTTCTCTGTCTTTTGTGCCTCTAATTTCTATGTATATATTTGTATATATCTAAGGTGCACATCTTTTGTTTCAATATAAAATTACTGGTAAAAATACTGCTTTCTAACATGTGGTTCAAATTTTGCTCTTAGTACACCAGTGCAAATCTAAAATAACACCACTGCCTTCAGTCAAGTTACTTCAAATGTATGATGCATACAAAAGATGAAGTTGGTCCTTTGACCTTAAAGGACCTTTATACTTACTGCCAAATATCACATACCGTTGTATGCTCTATGGCAAAGTTGTGCCGTCCAGCAACTATTCCAAAATGTGCATTACAGAAGTCTTCCCAGGGGAGTTCTCAGTAGCAATAGGGTGATGTAGAAAATGCTGTTCTGAGAATAATCTGAATTTATTTGGTCCACAAAACTGGGCTGGAAGTCATAGAATCATAGACTCCTAGGGCAGGAAGGGACCTTAGGAGGTCATCTAGTCCAGCTCCCTGCCTAAAGTCCCACAAGAAAAGCTTGGGTAGGAGATTCCTGATCGTTCTGATTCTGGCTCCGGCCACAAATCAACCCTGTAGAAATATTTATGTAAAAATGTGGGCATCCCAAAAAAGTTAGTGCAAGTTTCCTTCTAAACAGCTGACAGTTTAGGAGGGCAAGAGAAGAGCTTGAGTTTGTTTTAACTACCCAGTCTTCCCTGTTAAAAACATTGACCTAGATTTTGAAAATAATCTAGGACCGCAGGTGCAAATTTTTCTTCTGCACCTGTGTGTGAATGCTTAGTTCTGACAAAGAATGGCACTCAGCACCAATTTAGATGCCCAGCTTCACAATTTGCAAACTTATATTGAGTACCAATAACACCCATCAGTTCTATTTCCTCCCTGGTGGAACTCCATTGGAGTCAGTGTAGTTTCCCCATGGATGTGAATTTGGTCCATTAAAGTAAGTTTGCTTAGCTTCAGACCAATTTTGGTCATAGCCACTTATTTGCTGTGGAAAGTAATGATCCACTTGAATTTTTCTCACCACTTTGGAATGCTTTCCATTGTAGTTATCGGCATCTCTTGCAGTACAGGAGTATTAAAATGATTCATGGATTTGTTTGACTGGTTTGCACCCTGATTAAATTATTTTGTGCAGTGTTCCTCGTAGTGTTCCACATTCATCTTACTTCTGAACTGAAATTCAATTACCTGAGGTTCTGAGGTCAGAGCTGCAGATAATCCGTGTAGGACAGAGAGTTGCCTCCCAGAGACAAGCAGCTTCTGCAGTAGAGCCTCAGTAGCTAGAAAAAGCTGGTGAGGGGAGTTTTTATATCAATGCAAAACCCATTTTATTTTCTGCACTAATACTAAATCAGTTTAGAACCCAGGGGAAAAAAGGATCCCACCCTGCTGCTACTGGCTTCAGAATGACTGAATTTTTGCCAGACTTCAGTGGGAGCAGGATCATAACCTTACAGAGGAATTTAAGCCACTTGTGTTTGAGTCGTCGTATGTTTGTCATGACTTGCAGGGCCCCAGATTTCTCAGCATCATATTTTCCTGTATTCTAGAGGATGCCAAGTTATGCACCAAGTTACAGTAGGGTTTCAACATTTGCGAGGATTCTGTGTTCAAATCCCTCGCCAATGTTGATTTTTGTGAATGTGGGGGGTTGGGCAGGCTCAAAGACCTGGGAAGCGGCAGCGCGGGCACTCCTGCCACAGGGCCTCGGGGAAGCAAGGCCACTTGCAAATAATTGAATTTGCGAATGTGGCACTCGTGAATGTCGAGACCCTACTGTCCACTAAAATTGTTTCATGGTATTTTAACTAGAATTGGATCCAAACCAAACTCCCTCATCCAAACATCTCTAAAATGTTGGGGAAGGTTTGTTTGTTTGTTTTTTTAATGAAAGAATGTCCTTTCAACATTGAAAAATGGTTTTAATTTTTCTGGCCTAAAACTAGTGCATTCTGACCAAAGTATTGTACTGTATAATCACTTTGATATACCAGTATAATGTGGTCAGTACAATAGATTGCTGATTTCCTGTGACGAGGCATATTACAGTAAGAAAAAAAAACATTATAAATCTTTTAAATCAACACAGACATTACTAATGGGGGTGGGGGTCAGGTACAAGTTATGCTCATGCAACCCAAAGACAGTGGCAATTTATGCTTGATCAGAAGAATTATAATAAACTACATTACAGTAAACTCTTGCATATCTAGCAACCCCGGGACTGGGAGGCTGCCGGATGTTCAAATAGTCCAGGTAATCAAGATCAGCTGTGGGATCCCCTGTGGGGAGCAGGGCACCCCGCCAACCAGCCCTGCAGCTGGGAGCAAGCTGGCGTGTGGAGCTCTGGCAGCAGCTCTTGCCCTGGGGAGATTGCTGGGGCCAGGGGAACTCCAGCAGCTCCGGGGCTAGGGGAATTCCAGTGGGGCACAGAGCTCTGCCGGGATGCGGGGCAGCTCTGGGTCTGAGAGCTGGCCAGGATGCGGAGCTCCACTGGTAGTTCCTGCCCCTGGGGCCCGACTAGGGCTAGAGGAATCCTGGCAACCCCGAGGCGGGGACAACCCTGGAAGCCAGCAGGGCATTGACTCCTGCCAGCAGCTCCTGCCCCAGAGCCAGGAGAATCTCAGCAGCCCTGTGGCTGGGATCCAGCTGGGGGTGGACCTCTGCCCTGGGGACCTGGCCAGGGGAACCCCAGAAGCTACAAGTCTGGGAGCCCCACTGGAAGCTTGGAGAAAGGCAGGGTAAGCTCTGAGATAGCTGTCCCCCTCCCCCGAGGGGCAGCGTTGCTCGAAAGCTCTCATGTTTGTGCAAGTTATTTGAGAGTTCCAGTTATATAAATAGCGGATAAAACAGAGTTTACTGTACATCTGCCTAAGAAAACCCCAGTGCTGCAAATCCGTACTTGGGTGAGCTGTTGTAGATACAGAGTTGGTTGGATTAAGCCCTTAAGTAGTACTTGGGTAGAATGCTGCCCCACGTGACATGCACATGTTCTCCTGTAGCTCAGGGGCTTTTGTGGGAAGCAGTAGTAAAGAGTTAATATTTTTTCAGGAGCTGCTTTGGAGCAGAGATGATTGACTAAATGTGCCAGTTATCCAAAAGACAGATAACCAGGCTTTTCTATATTATATTGACAAATAACATTTAACTGTGTTGCATAACAGATTGTTTCAGCAGCTATGTAATTGAGACTGTACAGAACTTCAAAGAAAAAAGAAAAGAAAACCTTTACATTGGCTAGCTGTTAGGCTCACACACTGTTTCTGATTCAGTGAGGTAGTAGTACACTTGCTGAAGACATTTGGCCTTCAGTTTATAACTGCTTCTTTACGCTGTTTTCCTTGTCTCTGTTCCATTGACTTCTGTAAAATTACGGAAAACTGCTGGGATTCAAGATGGCAGATAAGTCTGGATTACGCTATATTTTCCCTGCAGGAATGGGCTAAACCTGGCTGGAACTCTGTTAGTCAGAGCAAAGGGCCATAGGTTGCATCTCAATAAAAGAGAATCACACAAAGGCACTGCCCTACTTAATTCTAAGGTGCATTTTAGAATAACAAGCATAAGGTAGCAGCCTTTTAGGCAAGCAGCAAGTTTCCCTATTGCTTTAGCTGTAATCCACACCTATTAAACATTCCTTATTTTTCTTCTCGGTGTGAAGGACGGTGCAGATCCCTAACATAGCACTGCCCCTGCAATTCCCACACTTACTGCTGTGTCCGGCAAACCCTTCCAGCGGGGAGTGAGTGGTGCCTGGAGCAGCGGGTGCACAATGCCCCTGAGTCAGGGGTTCCAGAACTGTTAGAGGGGTTGGAAGTCACCTTGTGTGAGAGAAGAGGGGTCTGTCCCCTCTGCTGGGTATGTGGGGGAATTTTGGCCCCCTCTTTCCGCAGCTATGGGTGGAGGAGGCGGCGGCGGCTTTGTCCTGCCCTTTCTTTGCCCCCATTGGATGGGTTGGGCAGGTACTTTGCTTCCCCCACCCACTACCATTCTGTGGAGTTTGTTCCTAACCTAGTCCCCAACTGGCCTCCAAGTGTTTTTGAGAAGAGGCTCTGTCCATGGCCATCCCTGCTTCAGTAGGTCTGCTCAGGGCCAGGTCTTTCCCGGCCCTTGGGTGGATGTGCAGATTGAAAGGGGGATTTTCTCTGTGCCTCATCCGTCCAGCGTGCTTTTGTGGGCACACCAAGGTCTTGTGCTGTGTAAGATGGTCAGAGATTGAGACTCCAGTTTGTGTGCTGGGGGGGAGAGCTCCACCACCAACCATTGGGGTGGAGAGAGCAGGGCCCCTTTAAATCTTTGGCCTGAGGGGGGAAATGCTGATTTTTTTTCCACGAGCAGGAAGTGTGTGTGTCTGAAGCTCCAGAGAGCAAGGCTGCTGCAAGCAGGCCCTGCCCAGCGCCTGGAGGCAGGGAGTAGCACTGGGCCAGGGGGAAATCGCTTCAAAAGGACAGACCAGAGCTCGACCCAGGATCCCTGCGGCCTAGAGCTGTGAGTCCGGGGCCTTGTGGTCTTGCACTGGGGATAAGGAGGGAGGCTGAAGCGTGTTTGAGTAGCGAGCTGCTTGCTGTGTGTGACGTTCAGAGAGCCGCAGGAGAGGGCACCCGAGGGGTTTGCGGTTTACTGGTGTGGAAGACAACCAGGAGCACCCAAAGCCCTTTCTGACTGCGGTAGCGCTGGGCCTCTGTGGCCTTGTTTTGAACTTAACTGTTTTACTGCTCCTGCCGTATTACCCCTCCCCACTTTTCTCCCTTCATCCCTCTTTATAAACGTTTCCCTGTCCTGTATTCCGTGTACGAGTCAGGGGAGGGGCGCTCACTCTGGGGCAGGGCTGGTGTCCATGGGGTGGAATTGACCTGCAGTGTTCCTGCCTGCACCTTCACTTGGCCAGAACTGCCTGTGGGATGCAAAAAGTTACTCATGGGTAACTGGGTCTTTGACTTGGGAGTATGGAACTAGATCCCCTGCCTTCAGGATATGTTTTGGGGGAGAGCATGAGAGAGCCAGTTTGTAGGGGGGGGCACCAGAGCCCTTCCTTGTTGCACAGAGATCTGAACTGCTTGGTTAGTGTGGGGTTGGTGGGGCCCAGTTATTATGCTTGTGAAAATGTGATGTAATAAAGGGATGACTGATGCAGATTGCAATAACTTATTCCATGTATTAATGCTCTAAAAACATGAGTCCCCCATCTTTTCAATTTGCCAGACCACATGTGAACCAACTGACTGCCCTGTCGTGGTCTGAGATTGCTTAGCAGGCCCTATGACTCTGTTTCACTTGTCTTAACTCACAGCCCCTTAACTCAGATTATCACCACAAACTTATGTCTGATTCATCAGCACCCCATCCGAGATCTGGCTGTAATAAGATAAAATAGTTCTCAAAAGAAAGTTCCCAGAATCCCTCTCAAAACCACATGCATATGCAGTATTCCTGCAAGCTGTGTGCTTGGGGAGCCACCCAGGGGAGAGTCAAATACTGCCAGCAGATTAGCAGAGCACCCAAAACCAGCAGCATGTGTTTCTACTGGTGGTGCACATTTGCACATACCCCATTGGACATAACAAAATTCAGTCTGCACATGGATGGGAAAAAATAGAGGGAGCATTGCTCTTTTCGGCCTTACCTGGCTGAAAACATTTTCCTGAAGAGTCAGATTTTGCTATTGTGTTCTTGTTCATGCGTGGCAATTTTTACAGTATTTCACTCCCACTCCTTAGGGGTGGTTAGATGCCTTGAGTATTTCCCACTTTGTAGCTTTCTTTCTGTTGCTCTTCAGTGGGAAATAAGCTCCTAAGTACTCAGCTGGTTCTACCAATTAAACCCCTCCCTTCATCACAGGTGTGACAGGCAAGTGTAATTGGCAACAGCTGGCTGATTCTAGACCTGCAGTCTTTTAAAGGTAACAGAGAGGTAAGAGTCTTTAGTCTGTATGCCAACAAAACAAAACAGCAGACATGTACCACTTAAAGACTGACAAAATGTTTTGTTCCCTGATGAACTTTCATGGGACAGACCCACTTCCTCAGTCTTTTAAAGGGGCAAGCCACCCAGTCCTACACTGTGGAAAATCAGTGGTTACAGCATTTCCATTCGTAATGCAAGAAAAGTTTAGTATTTCCCTGCTAGAAAACAGTCAACATGAGCTTTCCAGATGTCAAGCTACCTAATCTGTGTAAACCAAAGTAGCTTCTTAAGGTTTTCTTACAGTAGAAAGTACGTTTGTCATCACAAGGGTCAAAACCAGCTGAGATTATCAGAATTGGCAGTAATGGCAAGAAGCTCCAACTGAGAAAGGGGCAGAGTGTATTAAGAACATAAGAATGGTCATACTGGGTCAGACCAAAGGTCCATCGAGCCCAGCATCCCATCTGCCGACGGTGGCCAATGCCAGGTGCCCCAGAGAAGGAGAACAGAAGACAATGATCAAGTGATTTATCTCCTGCCATCCATCTCCTGCCCTTGTTATGAAGGCTGGGGCACCATACTTTATCCCTGGCTAATAGCCATTTATGGACCTAACCTGCAAAAATTTATCAAGCTCTTTTTTAAACCCTAATAGAGTCCTGGCCTTCACAGCCTCCTCGGGCAAGGAGTTCCACAGGTTGACTGTGCGCTGTGTGAAGAAAAATTTCCTTTTATTAGTTTTGAACCTACTACCCATCAATTTCATTTGGTGTCCCCTAGTTCTTGTATTATGGGAAAAGGTAAATAATTTTTCTATATTCACTTTCTCCACACCATTCATGATTTTATATACCTCTATCATATCGCCCCTCAATCGCCTTTTTTCCAAACTGAAAAGTCCCAGTCTCTCTAGCCTCTCCCCATATGGGACCCTTTCCAAGCCCCTAATCATCTTAGTCGCCCTTTTCTGAACCTTTTCTAATGCCAATATATCTTTTTTGAGGTGAGGAGACCACATCTGCACGCAGTACTCGAGATGTGGGCGTACCATAGTTTTATATAGGGGAAGTATGATCTCTTTTGTCTTATTATCGATCCCTTTTTTAATAATTCCTAACATCCTATTTGCCTTACTAACTGCCGCTGCACACTGCATGGATGTCTTCAGAGAACTATCCACTATAACTCCAAGATCCCTTTCCTGATCTGTCGTAGCTAAATTTGACCCCATCATGTAGTACGTGTAATTTGGGTTATTTTTTCCAACATGCATTACCTTACACTTACCCACATTAAATTTCATTTGCCATTTTGCTGCCCAATCACTCAGTTTGCTGAGATCTTTTTGTAGTTCTTCACAATCCCTTTTGCTTTTGACTGTCCTGAACAACTTGGTGTCATCTGCAAACTTTGCCACCTCACTGCTTACACCATTTTCTAGATCATTGATGAACAAGTTGAACAGGATCGGTCCCAGGACTGACCCCTGGGGAACACCACTAGTTACCCTCCTCCATTGTGAAAATTTACCATTTATTCCCACCCTTTGTTTTCTGTCTTTTAACCAATTCCCGATCCATGAAAGGACCTTTCCTCCTATCCCATGACCACCTAATTTACATAAAAGCCTTTGGTGTGGGACCATGTCAAAGGCCTTCTGGAAATCTAGGTATATTATGTCCACTGGGTGCCCCTTGTCCGCATGTTTATTAACCCCTTCAAAGAATTCTAGTAGATTAGTTAGACACGACTTCCCTCTGCAGAAACCATGCTGACTTTTGCCCAACAATTTGTGCTCTTCTATGTGCCTTGCAATTTTACTCTTTACTAGTGTTTCTACTAATTTGCCTGGTACTGATGTTAAACTTATCGGTCTATAATTGCCAGGATCTCCTCTAGAGCCTTTTTTAAATATTGGTGTTATATTGGCCGTCTTCCAGTCATTTGGTACCAAAGTGGATTTAAAGGATAGGTTACAAGCCACTGTTAATAACTCCGCAATTTCACATTTGAGTTCTTTCAGAACCCTTGGGTGAATGCCGTCCGGTCCTGGAGACTTGTTACTATTTAGCTTATCAATTAATTCCAAAACCTCCTCTAATGTCACTTCAATCTGAGTGAGTTCCTCAGATTTGTCACCTAAAAGGGCTGGCTCAGATTTAGGAACCTCTGTAACATCCTCAGCCGTGAAGACTGAAGCAAAGAAATCATTTAATTGCTCCGCAATGGCACTGTCTTCCCTGATCGCTCCTTTTATATCTTTATCATCCAAGGGCCCCATATACATTAGCTAATAGTTTTTCCCCCTTTAAGCTTACAAAAGACAGAGGAGAGAAGGGAAATGTTATTGCCATTTTACAGGTGAGGAACTGAAGGAAATCAAGTGACATAACCCAAAATACACAGGACGACTGTGACAAAGCCTGCGATTGAACCCGTGTTCTGAGTCTGTTTAGTGTCTTCATTACAAGACTATCCTTTCTTTCACTTTGCTTACGTCTGGTAGTTTGTCAGATCCTATAAACACATGCACATCACCAACTTTATGCTGGTTGAACCTCTTTAGTGTGGAACCCTTGAGATCTCACCGGTGCCAAATGAGAACTTGTTGGACAATGGGAGGTCAGTATTGTCTAGCACATTACCAACATCTCCACCCCTTACTGGGCTCTTAGAAGACATTTGGGAGTAAATTACAGCTAAATAGCAGCACAGAGCACTGAGAGGCAGGGCTAGTAGCTGTAAACAAACTTTATGGGACTACAGAGAATTTGGCCACACCCATGATAAGCTGTCATCCAGGTAACTAAATTCATGCTGGATTGTGGGTGGTGCCAGCCAAGAAAGTTCCTGATTAGAGAGATTCAACTTGTAAGAGATGTCCACTGAAGTTGTTGGGATTATTTGTATGAGTAAATGTCATTCACATCCATACATAAGTGACTGCAGCTGTAGACACTATTGCAGGGATACACATAATGCAGCTTTAGGGTCAAAGGAAACAAGGACCACTTTTAAATACAGCCCTTGTCTGTCAGGGTAAGATTTTTTTTTTTAATTGCTGGTTTACTAAAATAATAGCCCTTGGCATTTTAAGGAATAAGTGCAAAAAACTTCAGCAGAAATTTTCTTGTGTCTGCCAATGAAGCATACATGTTGGGATGAGAAATTGATACCATTCTAAAGTTCTTGGTTCTCTTACAATTGAAACTTTTCTAAACAGCATATTCAAAGCAGAGGAAAATGAATCAAAAGACCAGTGCTGGGAAAACAGGTTGTACATTTCAATTAATACTTTATTACAGGAAATCTGAGCCTCTCATCTGCTTGAAAAGTCATCTTCTAGTAAATATACAAATAGCTATTTAATGATCATATAATATGTTTCCTGAAATTATTTTCCCCCTGTATTTCCTGAAATTGTTTCTTAATTTTTCTATTATGAAATACCGGTGGGGCACCATTATTTTGTGTGTGTATTTAGTTCTGTGGTGAACACTTTGTATTGTCTAGGTAAAAGTTCCTCATTGCACACATTCTCTGCTGTCTAACTTGCAGTTAGATCCAGGCTTGACAATAATTTCTGATGTGGGGGGCATTCCAAGAACTTGGAAAATAGTCAAGCTGCACTCTCCCAGGATATTAATGGAGGAAGTGTGGGGTCGGGGACGGACGTTGGGTGCGGATGGGAGCTTGGGATGAGATGAGTAAGATGATTCCAAGACAGTCAGAATTCCATAACAGTGTTAGCAAATCTCTAAACAAGTCTTCACCTGTAGTTTTCCCATTTAATGTTTAGCATAACGCAAAGCCCCTCAGTGATCTGAAATTCCTCATTTATTCCACAAATGAAAATTAGCAGTTAAGCATTGTCAGTAATGTCATTGCTTCCATCCAAAGTCACTGTTTTTTGGGGGGAAAAAATCAAAATCATAGTTCTTTGTCTGCCATGACATCTTCTGTTCGTTGAGTGTTAGTCTGGCGAGACAAGCTTACTGCTTCAGTAAGGTTTCTTTTGTCCAGTGAAGACAACAGGACTCAAGGCGAGAAGGATTTGATCCATAATTCACATAGGTCCAGGGACATTTTTCTTTCTGAATGTTTGCACTAATATGTGGAAGAAATACAGCTCTTTTATAAAGATTCCAGAAAAGTGGAAGAGGGCAAACATAGTGCCTGTCTATAAAAAGGGACAAAAGAACAATCCAAGAAACTACAGACCAGCTGGGAAAGATAATGGAGGATATAATTAAGGAATTCATCTGCAAACTTCTGGATGAAAATAAGGTGATAGGTAACAGCCAGCATGGATTTGAACGAACAAATCATGCGAGACCAATCTGTTTGTTTTTTTTTTTTTGGACAGGATAACAGGTCTTGTGGATAAGGGAGAGGCAGTGGATGTGGCATACCTAGACTTCAGTGAGGCATTTGGCATTACCTCGCATTATCTTCTTATCAATAAACTAAACAAATACAACTTAGATGGGGCCACTATAAGGTGGGTGCATAACTGGCTGGATAGCTGTTCTCAGAGAGTAGTTATTAATGATGCACAGTCATGCTGGAAGGGCATTAACAAGTGGGATTTTGCAGAAATCTGTTTTGATACTAGTTCTATTCAATATCTTCATCAACAATTCAGATATTGGAATAGAGAGTATGGTTATTAAGTTCGCAGATGATACCAAGCGGGGAGGGGTTGCAAGTGCTTTGAAGGATAGGCTCATAATTCAGAATGATCTGGACAAACTGGATACATGGTCTGAGGTAAACAGGATGCAGTTTAATAGGACAAATTCAAAGTACTCCACTTAGGAAGAAACTATCAGCTTCGTACATATAGAATGGAAAGTGACTGTCTAGGAAGGAGTACTGCGGAAAGGGACTTGGAGGTCATAGAGGACAACAAGCTAAATGTGAGTCAACAGTGTGATGCTGTTGTCCAAAAATTCAAACATGATTCTGGGATGTATTAACAGGAGTGTTGTGAGCAAGATGAGAGAAGTCATTATTCCACGCTGCTCAGCACTCATTAGGCCTTAATTGGAGTATTGGGGCCAGTTCTGGGCACTGCATTTCAAGAAGGATGTGGAGAAATTGGAAAAGGTCCAGAGAAAAGCAACAAGAATGATTAAAGGTCTAGAGAACATGAGTATGAGGGAGGACTGAAAGAACTGGGCTTGCTTAGTTTAGAAAAGAGAAGATTTAGAGGGGACATGATAGCACTTTTGAAGTACCTCAAAGTGGGTTACAAGGATGGGGGAGAAAACTTGTTCTCCTTGGCCTTTGAGGGTAGGACAAGGAGCAATGGGCTTAAACTGCAGCAAGGGAGGTTTAGATTAGACATGAAGAAAAACTTCCTAACTATCAGGGTGGTTAAACACTGGAATAAGTTACTGAAGGAGGTTGTAGAATCTCCATCAGTGGAGATATTTAAGTGCAGGTTACACAGACACCTATCGGGGATGATCTAGATGGTGTTTGGTCCTGCCAAGAGAATAGGGAACTGGACTCAATGACCTCTTGAGGTCCCTTCCAATTCTAGTGTTCTGTGATTCTTTGAAGGTCCGTAGATGTCAAAATTGCGAACCCCTGCAGTAAGCACACTAGTACCAGACTTCAGGCCATTAAACTACACTGCAGTTACTTTTGTTTCGGTTGCAAATAGAATATTTTTTAAAAAAAAAGCTGAAATTAATTTTTTATTCCAAACAGTGCCTATGTTATAACCTGATCATGACCCGTGGTAATCCACAGAACTAGATCACACTTCATGTGGTGCAATATAGCTTCATTTTATGCACCAGATTTCTTACATCCATAAAATAGTTCAGGATATAGTTTGTAACTGATGAAGCTATGAAGAGAGATCAGTCATAAGGTGGGGGAGAGAGGGAGCCTGAGTATGACTAAAGGAGGAAGGACTTTTTTTTTTTTTTTTTTTACTTGAAATGTACAGATGGACAGTGGATCTCAGCTGCAGACACACAGGAAGGTGATTACAGGTAACAGGAGCTTCAGGGAAGAAGGCTATTGTACCAACACCAGAGTGAGCATTTGAAGGGGGCAAAGAGAAAGATAGTGCTTAATAAATAGAGGGAAGGAGCAGAAAGTTGTAGACCACAAGTAAAGGCTATGAGGTTGCTTGGAATAAAGCCATGGAAGCTATTTTTAAAAGCAGGACAGTCATTTTTAATTGGGTTTGGCAGTGAACAGGGAACCTAATGCTTGAAAAAAATGATGAATTGCTATGTGTGTGAGACCCTCCGAACGAGGGATAGTGGCATAAAGAGGGTAGATTTATTATAGGAGGCTCTAAGAAAACACATGGGAGTATGAAACTACATCATTCTGGACCTCTATTATACAGTCAGCATGTTTATGAACATAGTAAATTTTACAGAATCCTTCTGTGATTAGGATTTTTCTGTGTGTTAAAGAACTTATTAAACACTGAATGTAGTGCAGCACTAGTTTTCTTCCCTAACAACATAAGAGCACAAATGGCAAGTTCATGGCTGTCCAAGTTACTTTGTAGTTTTTGGAATGGCAGCTCTCCAATCCTGTAATCTAAACTATGGGAACACACCTTTGTGCCTGTGCAGAACCTCATTGAGTTAAAATGGTTTTAGATCCTGAACTTCAGGCGAATGCATTTACACTGTGTAACTAAGCATGGTGGAAATACCAAAGCACAGGTCTGAAAAAATGGACCCTTTAGAATCTAAGACTAGCAGCAAGTATTGTGCTTGCCAAATGCCAGCTTGGCCCAGAGCAAACTCAGTTGGCTTTTCTTCAGGGATCAAATCCTTTTTCTGGAGTGGAGATTCTAATCAAAGAAAATTGTGTAGCAGTGTTTTGCTGTTTATATTGTGTCCTTGTGACCTGCTTGTTGCATGGATGAAATTCAATTCTGTGTATGATAATAGTGGGACATAAGGGCTGATATTAACAGAAGATGCCTTGGTGCGAAGATTTTTTTTTTTTTAAAGCAGATCCTCAAAAGCCTTATTCCAGTTAAAGAGATGACTCACCCTGATTTTAGAGAACAGTGAAATCTGAAGAAGAAATTCTTGCAATGTGAGGTCATTTAGATAAATATCTTGCCAGGTTGATCCCTACGCTGACTGAAAGGAGCATTTAACGTAGATTGCCTTTTGCCATTTTATAAATATTTCCGATTTTATGTTTTCACGTTGCTTGTTATGGAGATTTCTCTGCAGCTTCTAGCATGATTGTGGCTGATAACATGCCTACCTGTTTGGTTACACTGTCTGAGAAGCAAAACTGGTTGCCTCAGTTAGTTCTGCAGCCAGGAAGATACAAAGGATAAATCCTATTGCTAAAATGACCCTGAATGATACTACTACACCTGAATAGTTTGAGGCTATGGTGGGCGGGCTCAAAAAATTAACCATGCATTGATTCACTAAAGCAGCATTTGTCAAATGCAGACACCAGTGGATTTTCTTGTGGGCGCAGCCACCTGGGAAGTGATTTTGAGGGGGCAAATCAGCAGCTCTGTCCCCCTTTGGAGACAAATGCTGAAGGAAGAGGCAGCCAGTGAGTTCCCTACTTTCTAAGGGCACATGGGGTCAGGGTTCAGGTCGAGGGTGAGGAGTGACAGGCTGCTGGGCAGTGGATTCCAGCCATGGGACTTCAGGTTCTGTCCCCAATCTCACCACTCGTCCCCCTTGCCTTGGCTCCCACTACCTCCTCCAGCCTTGAGCTTCTGCCATGCTGGCTTCAGTCCTGGACTCACCATCTACCCCACTTCTCATTACCCCGCTGCCTTTTCTGCTGTGCAGTGCTGAACTGCATCCCCCAGGTGCAAGGTATTGGGCTCCAGGATCGAGCTTCAAAGCCTTTTGGCTTGAGATGCAAGACTTTGGCCCCCACCCTCAGCTATGTGGTGGTGGATGCCTCCTCTGACCTCTCCCCCAGCATGCCTGGAATGAAAAGTCCAAAAATTATCCACATAAGAGTTTTACCATGCCCCTACGTGCCTTCTCCCATGCATTCTACTGTCTTAATTCTCAACCAAGCAGATGTCTCCTTCCTACAACTACTTAACAAGGAGACAATTCTGTATTTAAAGGGGCCTTGACTACCCATTCTTAACATCCTTTGTCATCAGACCTTTTCTTCCTCCACTGATAACAATGGAAGTCTTGGAACATGTCTACCAAGAGGATAAAACTTTCCAAAAGCTGCTTTCTATTTCATTGAGTCATCCTTAACTTGAACCATTCTAGTCTTCAAGTCCTGAAGATGACAGGTAGCTCTGAGCACCTCTTCTCAAGTGTCCAAGTCAGTGTACAAATGTTTAACTGAAGTCCAAATCTGTTATAACCAATGTGTTGCACCAGTTCATCAAGTAAGCAGTGTTGCTGTGAAGTTCATTCATGTAATGTAAATGATAGGTGTGGTAGGACAGGAAGAAAAACAGGAATATTTTATATCATTGATCTTCATTAAAGTTCAGACGCTATTTTAAATTCTCCTTCACTCTCATTGACAGACTATCTAAGATGAAATTGAATCCCTGACGTTTTGGGGGAGATCGCCTTAGTACAGCAGCCCAGTCGAGAAGACCATGGATTTGGCAAGAACTCAGATGTAGGAATGAAACGGAGAACTGCAGCATGCCTGTGGAAGCCTGTACCACAGAGCAAGCCTGCTCCCTGCAATCGGTTCAAACATGCATGCAGCGTCTGTCGAGGGTTTGTGTACCTTTATGGGGGTCGGTGCAATAGCAGCCTACGTGACTTCTGGCGATACAGTATAGGTAAGCTTGTCCCTCCCCTGTGCAGCTGGGTACAGAATCACTGTGAAATTGGAACCTCTCCGTAGCATAAGTTGTCTGTACACCACTGGCTCCCAAACTTGAATGATTCACATGCCACCATCTTAAATACTGTGAAGTGAATTGATGGAATTTCAAGTTTACATACCACAGTTTGGGAATGGTAGAATTTGTCATATCGAGCCATTGAAGTTGGTATTCTGTCTCTCGCAAGTGCCAGCACTGAAGGGTTGTAACATAGGTGAAAGGCCCATAATACACCTAGCTAATTATGCAATGGTGTGCAAATGTCATTAACAGCAACCAAGGGTCCTGGGGCACCTTATAGACTAGCAGAAAAGTTTTGAGCATGAGCACAGACTCACTTCATCAGATGCTGGTCTTGGAAATCTTGGATTCGTTGCTGTCACAGATCCAGACTAACACGGCTACCCCTCTGATACTTGCTGTCATTAGACATTGAAGCATGGAATTTCTTTTCCCTTAGTTATTTTAACCCAAGAATAATTCTCTCCTTAAAATACTCTAATTCATGTTACATATTAAACATATGGATAATTACTGCAATGTTTCAGTACAGACACATACTGGATTTTTTCAAAGGGCTGATTCAAAGCTGCAATTTCCATTACTAAGAAACTCAATGAACTTCACAAAAAAGTTGCTTTTAACATCCCACAGTTTTGTGTCCCCATTCTGGCCCTGTAAGCATCAGTTAACTAGCATGAATCCCTACTCCTGATTTCTATGTGGTTTGTGTGTATCCATTTAAATTCTCCTTTTGTTTGCTAGCAAACAATGAATGGGAAAAACTGAATTGTTCAGAACATGGCCCAGAAGAACTTGAAGAACATTCAATGGTGGCTTATCAGGTAACTTTAAATTAGTCCTGCTCCAAATAGGTGTTTTTCTTTGGCACAAACTGTTGAGCATTGAGGAGTAATTGTGCTGTCCTGTGAAACAGTAACCAGATGACTATATGCATCTGACAAAGAGGGACTCTGCCCACTAAAGCTTATGCTCCAATATATCTGTTAGTCTATAAGGTGCCACAGGACTCCTCGTTGTTGTGAAACAGTAGTCACCTTCCCACACTAGACGAGGCTGCATTCCTGTGGTGATTTCTGTATGTGGTTTGTAAAGTATTTTGGAAAAGGTGCTAAATAATTAGTATAGTCTCACTGGATGACTTTTTGCTGTCCTTGTACAGCACTTAAATAACTTAGTGGCACTTCTGTTGACCAATTAAGATGGGCTGTGTATTTTGGGGTTTTTTTAAATTGGGGATAGAGGCTTTGTCCCTTTAAAATTATTTTTAGATTTTGGTACTACAGTTGGCTGCCTGTGGCTGATAAATGATCATTGTACTTGCAGGGCACCCTCTATATTTTTGGTGGGATGGTGGATTCTGCTTTTACACAGATGAAGATCCCACTCTGGATGTACGACATTGGTATGGAATAAGATAACCAGTTTCTTCCAAGCAGCAGCTAAATAGGCTCTTTCAAATACGCAGTAATTTCACAGATGATGATAAATAGTAGGGGCCCATTTGTATTCCCTGATGTATGTGTACATACACACCTTCACATTTCCACCATTTGTTTTCATTGTGGGTTTTACGTGCAAAACCACAGATAGAATTTTATCCTAAGAATAAAACTGTTAAACTTCGTCAATATTCCTTTCCCCTGGGGAACATTTTGTAGCAATATTTCTGTATTCAGAGTTTTCAGCATGTTCATTTGACTCCTAATTTTTAGAGCTTGGTACATTGTTGTTAAAATTCTTTAACAATGAAATAGCAGGGTTAGAGATGAAGGGATTTTTTTTTCCTAAACTATGTCCAATAGTAAAGAAAACTCACAAATGTTTGTCTATTATGGGAGCATGTAACATTTTGCCCTGAGAGCAATATATACAAAGACTGGCACTAACGAGGTCAAAGTAGGAAACTACTTGAGGTGAAGAAAAAGGAAAAATTAAAACAGCATTTCTTAAATTTTTCCTGTTACCTGTAATCACCTTTATGTATCAATGATTTAATTCTAGTAAAGCTAATGGCACATTAATATAGAACCGATAATATTTTATACATTTTTCATGGGGAAATTACAGTATTTTATTTAATAGAATATACAGTTATTTACTCTTAGTAGTTCTATGCAACATTACGTAAGTATGTAATATATTTTTCCCACAAGAGGTAGCGTGGCTAGTGGCTACTGCAGAAAACTGGCAGTAAAGCCTCTTTACTACATTTCTCCCCTTATTTAACTGTGGGATCTTAGGCAAGTTCTTGCCTCTCCCTGCCTCGGTTTCCCATCACATAAACGTGGAAATATTCACTCACCTGCCTGAATTAATGAATGTTGAGATCGCTAGAAGAAAATACCTATAGAAGTGTAAAGCATCATATGAGATAAGCTTCTCTAAGTCATAGCGCTAAATTGCCCGTTAGCAAAAATAGGAATCTGGAGAGTACCAGTTTAAGATTGACTTTTCTTTGCAAACAAACACACACACACCCGCCTTATTAAAATATTCACCACCAAATCTCAAGGTAAACGGAACTTTTGCACATTTAGTCTACATTCTAATGTCAAGAAGCTCATTCCTTAGCATAAAAAACAAGATTTGCATATAATACACGGTAGCCCATGGTGACACAGACATACACACAAACCTTGGTGTAGGAAGTTTATAATACAATACAGTATTTTCTTGGAATCTGAAAAGACAAATTAAATGTAGGCCATTAAAATATACCTTTTGGTAGATCATTATCCTGCCATGTTAGCGTTATGATTTATCCTTGCAATATGGCAAACACACCAGTATGACAAAAATATCAATTTTAAAAGGAACAGTGCCCTCTTGTGGTCAAATATAAACTACACTTTGTTAAAACAATCCCTTTAGATTCAGCAAGATGGACTGAGTGGCAGCACACAGCAGTGGAGATTAAGGTAAGGAAACAGGAAATGTGTTAACCACATGCATCTTGATTAAAACAGATTGCTTTAAAATGTGTTCCCAAAACTGTTCCAGTCTAGACCCCTCAGGGACATGTTGTTATAAAGTACAATGCTGTATTTCCCTGAAATGTCAATAAGTGGGGTTATCCATGTGTGAAAAATGGGGACACTACCTATCTTTTTGCAAAACAAAAATGTAATGTTATTACCTCTACTGTTCTTTAAAACACTTCAACCCTAGGTTCCCACTCTATGAGAGGCTTATGCTCTTAAAACAGATTATTTAGAAATATTGCCAGTCATAAACAAAGCTTGTGCTTTGTTTCCACAAAAAATGACAAGTTTTTAATTTCTTCACTCTAAATCAGAGATTCATTTGAATGAAAGTGAATAAGTGCGCAAACAAAACCCACTTCTGTGTTTGAATGAAAACCTCAAAATGTAAACATTGACTTTCTGTTTGGATTTGGGAAGAGTTTTCACATCTGAAGCTTTGAATTTCCATGTTTCAGTATAAAAATTGCTATGATTTTTCCGCAGATATCACTGTTTTCTTGAGTGAGGTTAAAAAGTGGTGCTGAGATAAACCTACATAAAAATTCAGGATCTCTGCATTAACATTTAAGTGATTTTTCTTTTCATTACTAAAATGTTTTCAGAGCATTGCTCCAGTTAACAGAAAGGGTCACAGCGCAGTAGTGTACCGTTCCAGCATGTACATCTATGGTGGTTATTTCGACATCAGAGGGATTACACAAGAGTTTTGGGCTTTACGTTTTGGTAAGTTAAAGCTTCTCTGAGGGTCTGATCTAGGGACGTAAAATCCTGTATAACTCGTTAACTGGCTAAACATTACGTTTAAGCGGTTAACAGATGCATAGGGGGCTGGGGCTGCTGTGAAAGAGAATTGCCGTGGCCGGGCTGGAGTGCGGCCCCCCCCCCCCCCCCGTGGCAGACATTATCAGCCCCCTGCTACAATGAGTAAGGGCTGCAATAGGCCCCCACCAGTTAATTGTAACTGGTAAACCTCATCCATTTAGGCTGAGACTTACCAGTTAACAGTCCTAGTCTGATCCAATGCCTAGTAAACTTCATAGACAGCCTCCATCCAAACTACAGTGGGATGCGGATAGTCCTCTTAAACTACTGTTCATTGGGGGTGGTGCAGAATCCTGTTTGAATCCTCAGATTTTGCCACAGGGGGCAGAATTTCATCTTACCTTTAAAAGAAATCTCCCTCCCTTACATTGTAGAGAGAACCTGTTTTAGGCTGGAATTAATCCTAGTAGGGCAACAGAGTTCTGGAGAGGCCTGCCTGTTCTGCAATAATCCTTTGGGCTGAGGACTAACACAATTTCAGACTTTGCTGTACAGAAATCAGCTGCCTTTTTCTCTGTCATGTTTTTCAGGTATTCAAACAGAATTCCTGAAAACCTTAAACCTCAGCTGCACTGGAGGTCTTCCCTGGTGTCACCTATCAGTGTTAGCTACCACTGTAACTGCACTCATTCAGACCTGTCATGTAGACTGGGTAAATTGCTATAAATGGCGATTCGCTTTGGTGCATATTAGCCCGCTTTTCAGTGGTTTTGCAGGTATACATTAGGAGGTTGTAGAAGTGCAGCTGTACCAATGGTTTATCACCACTGTTCCTTGTAGTTGGGTTCATGAGAGCTACTCAGGAGAGATTCATATGCTGCCCAGATGGTTAGCAGAGCACCCACAACTAGCTTTGTTGTTTGTGATGGTGATACACATTCACTAATGCCTGCATGCACATAAAAGTTTATTCCACACATGGAGGGAGAAGATCAGAGGTGTTAATATTCAGGACAAGGCTTCAGTGCTTGCTAGAAGTGAGTCCACATTTTGGGGGCCTTATCCAAATCCCCATAAACATCCACTTTATAAAGAGAGTTCAGTTGCTGATCGAGGAGCTTACTTTTATCACATCTGCTCCCATTCACTGTAAATTTGTGCTTTTGCAGCTGCAAAAGGCAGGCAATTGTTCTCAGTCATGGTGTATCAAAGATCTTCAACAGATAGGGTCTCCTCTGGCAAAGTAGTATACTGCAGAATTGTAAGCATCTCTAATTTCCGAGACTTAATGTAAAATACTAGAGACACCAAAATCTTTCAGTGGCAGAGGATGCTTTCCTCTCCAAAGTCCATCACCGGCTTCTGTGATCCTGGTATGCAACCAGAAAATCCCAGGTTTGAAGTGACAGAAAGTGTTTGTCATCTAATGGCTGTGGCCTGTTTCGAATGAACTGATGTATCTGTCATCCTTGGTTCCTCCTGACCAGTGCCAGCAGAGGTACTGATGAGCAAGAGTGCATGGCGATTGATGGATCTTCCCATCCCTAGGGCACAGCAGGGCAATGTTAGGGAGGCTGCAGTACCTGCTCTGTAAACAAATGGCTCCAGCCTCCGGGGAGGCACCCTATGGGACTGTCATTTACACATACACTTTGAAATAGGTTTGGGGTTTGCTTTTTACCATCATACTTTAGCTTTCGTGTCTTGCCATGGCATTTCATGCTCGATTAACTTTAGGAAATGAAGAAGAAATAAAACTATCCTCATAGCTACATGTTACTTTGTTCTTTAAATCTGGTTGGTTTTGGTATCACATGGTGGTATATCTCTGTAATGTTATCTTTTGCTCTCAGATACCCGGGAGTGGTCACAGGTATCTCCACTGTCTTGTGACCCTGGCCCAGGACCTCGACATGGTCACTCAGCTGTGGTTTATGGCACGGGCATGTACCTGTTCGGAGGACTGATGGGGCTGAGTGAACAAAGGGACTTATGGAAGTGGGACTTTACAAGCTGCAACTGGTCCACTATCAAAACAAGGTAAACCTCATTCATTGCCATACTAAATAAGTTAGTAAGAGAACTGAGAGTCCCAGCCTATGGCACTGTATTCAGACAAATAGTACTGGAAATATCTGAAAATTAGACAGAGGACTAAGGAATAGAACACCTGGAACAATTTTTCACTCAGGTACAGCCCAGGAGTAGCTTTGCAATTGCAATGATTTCTTAGGCATTTAAGCTTACCGAATTGGATCAGGTTTCACGGTACCTTGAGTTTGAGACAGAGGGAAATAGAGCAAGGACGTAAAATACGTGGTTTCTGGCTGCCCTTATCTTTAATAGGAGACAGGCTGCAGCATCCAGGGTCAGAGGATCCCATTTTAATCCATGTAAAACCTGTCCAAATTTGAGAGGGAGCCTCGTATCCTGGCTTTGTGGGTCACTCCTCCATACTGGAGATGATGGTGGCTGAAGTCTGATACAGTTTACGTCTGGAAAGTATCCTTGAGCTACGTCTGCACTTAAGGGAAGATAAACCTGTTGGCATTCAATCTTCCGGGGTTTGGACTGAGCGCACCTAAAGGGAACATGCTAAATTGAACGGTCATGGTACTGCTGTCAGCCCCAGTACCACCTCTGGCAGTCGTGAGGAGTAAAGGAAGTTGATACGAAAGTTTCTCCTGTTACCCTCCTGCTGGTTGGACAGAAGCAAAAATTAATTTTTAGATATGTCAACTCCAGCTTTGCCATTCTCATAGCTGGATTTGCATATCTAAAATAGATTTTACCTTCTAGTGCAGACCTGGCACTGGTCTTTGGGCAAGTTGCCAAGGCAGCTCTTATCTGGGCAAAGGTTTGATACCTCAGGACCAGGAAGAGTGTTATGGTCATTTTCTTTTCCAACCAAAATAGTGAATATTAGCTTCTAGTTCTTCATACTAGCACTAAGTGTTGCCTGTCCTTTTGTTTAGCCAAGGGCCTCCAAAAGCGGTGGGACACTCTTCTGTGGTGTTTCAAGACTCCATGCTGACTTTTGGTGGAGGAATTTCAAACTCCAGGCCTAACAGTAGCTTGTGGAAGTACCATTTCAGTTCCCAGACATGGGAAAAACTGGCTAGTACAACAGAGGTAAATCTTTCTTCTAAAAGGTATCACTGCATCCTGGGAATTGGCATTGGTTTCCAACTGACGCCAGGTTTCTCTAGTACATCTCCTATCAACCACTGGTCTCCAAAGGGGAAAGATCCTCAAAAGTTGCTGGCAGTCTCAAAGCCGTGGGCCCAGTTGCATGCCTACTTTCACCAGCAGCCTGTTTATGCAGGCAATGGCAATGAGATAGAAATGAAAACCTTTAGTCAGCCTATGGAGCCACTGGGCTTTTGCTCATTCCAAACATCTTCAGAGGCAGACCTGTGTGCAGACAGAGCACAGAGCATATTGTCCAAGAACCAGCATGTCTCCCATCTCATCTCTTCCAAAGAACAAGCTCTCCCTGAAGTTACAACAAACAGGAGAGGAACTGAGCGTCAGCTTGCAAAACCTACAAACATGGCAGTTACCAACCACCATGCTATGCTACTCCTGATCGGTGGCAAGCCACTGTCCGGTCACTGTGAAATCTCACTATGGCAAATGGAGCTGAGCAGCCTTTAAATGACTCCACACATAGTGAGGAAGACGAGAATCATTCCCAGCTGTTTCGCAGCAGAATTAACCAGGACGTATTCTATCCAGTGACCTACTGCACATTCTGGGTGAAAACAAACAAACAGTCTTCCTAATACTTTGTAAGAACTTTAAACAGTCTCTGTTCGTGTCCTTGGTTTTGTGCTGTGGACAGATTCCTGCCCAGGTCCTCGTGGGAGGCTCTTGCAAACCAAAGTTATTGTGGATTGTCTGGTAACACCCTTCATAAGAAGAACCCACTGAACTTCTGTTTCCACTCCTCTCTACTAGTTGCCTTGTCTGCTGGCCACTTCAAGTCTATTTTTAAGTTGGCCGCCAATACTGTGTGCAGCTCATGGGACCCTTCAGGTGAGAAGGGTCCTCTAGGTGGGTCCTTTTAGACCTTACACCTGCTATTTGTAGAGCAAATGTGTCAGTTCTTCCTACCCTTACATCCAGGCAACCCCATCAAAAGCAACACAATGCCAATTGGGACAAAGGTTGATCCTTTTGATAAATTAAGATAATGGTAATACATCCAAACAGTGTTAAAAATTATTCATTTAAAGTCTACCACCACAATACACATGACCATTTCAGAGGATAGATAACAGTTGGCAAACACAGGTCAGTGTAGACACATGTCCAATAGTCAGACTGGAAGTAAAAAGTTATAGAAATGCAAGTGCAGTGTTATGTTGGAAGGGATGTTAATGGCTATCATCAGCAGGTCTGTGATTAGTACACAATCACAGACCACATTAAAGCTCATGCAAGTTATTTTCAGGCTAAATGGAAGGAGCAATAAAAGATGCCTTTATGTAGTGACAGCTGCATGCAAAAGCAGAATAGTGCAGAAGGCACTTAGTCATTTGTTAAAGTTTGAGGAGTTTTCGTGAGGGGATTTCTTACAAGCTGAGAGGCTAGGAAATTATCTGGTAAGCTGTGTACATGTTCAAAAAGAAAGGGAGGAAAAGTACAAGGGAAGCAATTGTGAGGATGGCCCAGAGAGGAAGCGGAGATAAAGCTTGCTGGAGAGGAAGACTTGGAAATAGTTAATAAACTGCCTCTTCGTTTCTCCTGCGTTTAGAAGAACAGGACTTTATGTTCAGTCTCTGTAATGAAACACCAAAACAGAGTTACACCAAAAATACATCTCTCATCATCAGTTCGTCCTTCTACCTGAAACACACCTGCACGATCCTTAACATTACTTAATTGTCTAGTCAAAGCAGGTAGCAGTTTTACACTGTTTAAATGCAAACAATCTAAACGGATCCACGAAAGGATTTGGGGCTTTGGAAGCAAATAGCCCAAAAAAGCTCAGTCTTAAAATCAGCACACGAGATCTTGTTTTGTCAACACAGGGCCCACAGATAATAGCAAAGGAGTTTTACTGCTAGGCCTAGGTGGTACTAGACCCCAGGGAAAGCTTTGTGCTGTGTGGATCACCAGGCTGCAGGAGGCACATGTGGCCATGGAAAAGGTATAATATAGTGTTACAAGATAGATCCTCGGGCCAACAACATGTTAAAGGCATGGACATTTTCTCACTGGAAAAGGAGAGAGAGCTTTTAACTGAGATTTTTGGTTGAATGAAACTGACAAATTGTTCATGCTGACACCTCAAAATCTGGGGCCAGAGTTAAAGGGAAATGCCAGTTCCTGTCCAATTTCTGCCTTAGTCTTTCAGCTGTCATTTAAAAAAAAGTACAAAATTGTTTTCACATGCCTTAAAATAGCAAACTGCATAGCACACGCTTCTCTTCTACAGTAAGCACAAAGGGGAAAAGAAAGCACCACCGTAGAATTCAGTGGTGGCTCTCCACCAAACGCTGGGTAGAGCTGAAAGGTAAATACTGAATTTACATACCCATACTAGTGCACAAATTTGTTGCTGGATGCTGCTGTCCCATGGCCTTAGACTGAAGAATTTGTTACACCCTCAATTGCCATTGATGTCAAAAGGAAATAGGAATATTCAGCACTTTTCAGGCATTTCCGTACCTTAGAAGTTTATGCTGTTTCTCTCAATTTCATGATGTATTTTTATTGACCATTGGATGTGTAACTTGTAAACAAAGTTTAAATGTAGCATGAATGAAGGGGGTGCAGATATGGCAAAAGTCTGTGCCCTGATTTTATTTAGGATTCAATTTAATGTGTATTTAAAAATTGCTCTCCAATACTGTCAAAGCATCTGTATTTATTACATTTTGCAATACCATCATAGCCTCTAGAGCTATTTATTTGATATTTCCATATAAATTAACTATGGAGTGAACCTAATGGTTATTTTTTAGTGTATAATTACTGAAATAAAAATTTTTAATGATATCAGTAGCAGTGTTATCTTAAGACCAGGTACTTAACCTAAGTAATTTGAGAACCCCTGGAATTTATTTCAAACTGCTGTAAAGATAGCTCGGAGGTACCTCAATTCCTACATCTGGAAAAAGTACAGTCATAACTAAACCAGAGTACAGTAGAGCTTCAGAGTTAGCAGCACCTCAGGAATGGAGGTAGGTAGTAACTGAATAATATGTTAGAGCTCTGGCAAAAATTTACAGCTGAACAACTTTGAAACTTGACTATGCAAAAGACAAATGCTCCTTTCCCTTTATGTTTTACTAGTTTATGTTTCTCACAGAAGTGTACTTGCTTTTTTGCTTTGTTTTTGTCTGGTATTACCTGGCTATGTACTTTCGGTTACAAATTACACATGTAGTTGACTGGTCCATTCATAATTCTGAGGTGGTACTGTACTAAGCTTACATTACTTGTCAACACTAACTCATTTTTCTACAAAGTATTTTCTAGTTTCAAACACAGACTTACTTTTACACTTTACAAACATCAAACAAGAAACTTACCTCTTTTAATATGCTGGGCACAGGCACACTTCCAACCACTGATTAGACTGTGAAACTTCCTGGGGCCTCTGATTGCTTAGCCTCACAAAGCATTCTCATGTCATCAGTGGAAACAGAGGTGCTGTCTTTTGGATTGATATAAAGTGACTGGTTACAATCCAGGCTCTGCCCAAACCCAACTCCCTGATGTCATTGGGCTCAGTGACATCAGAGCTAAGCATAGGCAGAGCACAGTAATCTTAAATCAGATGCACATTTTCCCCTTACTGACTGACTGGTCTGTTTCTGTGTCCACCAAATGGAGAGGTACGTACCATATTGACTTATCTTTTTTATTATTGGTTTGGGGGAGGTGAGCATGTAGAAGCAAAGGACTCTTCCTCGATGCCAGCTGAGACTGTTCTTTCACTGGCTGACTTGTTCTTTTAAAGAGGCAGAAGCAAATGTGATTTGAGATTGGAAGGGGAAGTTTTGAAATCTAAAGGGATCGACCTTGTCTGTAGTAGACCCTTCCACACATAGGAGCCCTCCCTCTGCAAGGGCATCTGTGTGCCCTTTTTGCCATCAATGTTTGTATTTTTATGCTGCTGCCATAGCAAGCTTGAACTGCTTTCAGTGCTGCATTACTATCACTGCAGCAGCTTCATTTAGTGCTTTAACACTGATTACTGTAGGTGATGGCTGTAGTAGTGTTTTCCAGAAACCTTGACTATGTCACCCTTGCCTCTCTCATTCTCTAGCAAGATTTTTAAACTTTCCATTATTTTGGAAAGGTGGGAAACAGCTGGCATGAAGAAAACACTCCATCACCCTGTTGCAGACGCTTACCCTGTTGCTATGTGAGCTTGAAAAGGATTCAGGGATTGACTGTAGTTTAAAGTCCAGCCCATGTTAGGGTTGACCAAAAGTCATTACCATCTGGTGGCACTGCAGTGGTCTGTGTGAAATAATTAGTGGAGTAGCTCCAGTTAGTAGGTGTCACCACCCATACCATCTTTGTTGGCAAGAGGGATTGAAGGGACTCATTTCTCCATTAGAACTGCTCACTTAATTCACAAGGAGCAGGACAGCATGGGGGAAGCTTGCATTGCTGCCATCTGTCCTGTATCTATTCACTGGCTAAGTAAACCATTTTCCAAGGCTTGAAACGTTTTGTAAGTATGCTCGCTTTAAAAAGTTAAAGGGTTGTTCTGGAGCTGCTAGTGTATTGCTATACCTTGAAGAGTGTGACTATTTTAAAGTCTAATATGTTTATAGAATTAAGATAGATGACCAGCTCTATCCTTATTGATACACAATTTTTTGTAAGATCCAGTAAATATACATTAGATCAAAACAGGCTGATTCTTTGTTTACATTTGCTACTCCTGAACAACCAAAGAGAGTATTTATCAAGAGTTGGGTGGAGGTTAGCAGCAAAATAGACATTTTACTGTGAATAAGAGACAAAAGGTAAATGTTTCATTTTCTAATTCAATAAAAGTATGTTAAGTCAACTTGTTTCTTCATTTTATTACCAACTTTAGATGCAGATTTGAATACAGTTGAGGTAGAAGTTGTGGAAACTTCTGGGAGAGCTCTTCACTTCCTTCTGTTTTAACCCACTCTTCCCATTAGGTTACATGGCTAGAAGACATAAGCTCCTTCTTGAGAGTCATGTTCTTAAATGGCTCTAGGGACATCTAATCCAGGCAGAGGACAACAGACTGCCTCATACACTACGGAAAAATTTTAACACCCCCTCCCTCCCCTGGAAGAGGAGACCAGTTACCTGACTGGAGGGGTGAGTCACACACAGGAGGTGTGTCAGGCAAGGGGATACCAGGAGGATCACTGCCAGAAGAGGCACACCACCTGACCAGGAGGAAGAACCCAAGCAGCAAGTCCACCCTGTGACAAAGCCAGACCTTCAAATATGTTCAGCACCCACTAGCCCTCATTTAAAAATCTGGCACGTAATGCACTGAATTACCTACATTTTAATGTGTCTTTCTTAAATTGCATTTTAGTTTTAGTCACACAAGTTTGTGATGGAGGTCAAAGTCTTAACTGTTTAGCAGAGGATAGATTAAAAAAGCCTTTCCATGAACAGAGTATTTTCAGGAACACCGTCTCAAGGAAGGGACTGCCAGTAATCTTGACCCTGCGGGAGAAAAATGTGGCTTGCATGGGCTGGGGCTAAAACTTTGCTACAGATGACACAAGAACTTTACAAAAAGAGTGTGTGTTTTGACAGTTACACAGTTGCTTTGGTTTCACTGGGAGCAGTCTTTTGACCCCAAATGGATAGTTTCCTACACAAACTCTTGGCTAATCTGACCTGCTAAAACAATGAGGAGTCCTGTGGTGCTGTAAAGGCTAAAAAAAGATTGTTTTGATCCACAAGCTTTTGTGAGCAAGTCCCACTTCATCAGATGTCACTTTCGCTACCTCACAATTCTGGGCAAGTGATGTTTGAAGGAAAGACAACTCTGGGAAACCATGTTGCACAGAAGTGATATATTTAAGAAAAAAACTACAATAAAAATTCACGATTGAGTGGATAACAGATCACAGTTCTTGTTTCCATGTACAGACTCAGTACAAAGCTCAGTGCAGTGCCTCTAACACAGTTTATACATTGGCTATAATTGTGAAGCAGGAGGGTGAGGGTGCACTTTATAAAAAAAACAAATAAATTATACAGTTAGCTACTGTCAAGCTTTACATATAAAATGTAAAAATACAGTAGTTAGTGTGATTTTTAACAAAGCTGCCTAGCTAAAATTATTCTTACACTTTGAAATAAGTTTGTCCAGTTACAGGTAGTTAGTGGGGAGTGTAGGAGGAAACCAAAGAAGCAAAGTGCTCAGCCAGAAAGTAAAATGTCTGGGAATGTCACAGAAGACTCCTACCTTCCTCCCTTGTCGTGCAATACCAATTTCCTGCCTCAGCTTCATAGTGCTTCAGCACTTAAGCTGGAGGGGAACATCCTGATACACAGTGTCAAATGCAGACTCTTCAGACTCCTTGGGATTTTGCTCTCTAAACATAAAACACCTAAGTGTGCTTAAGAAAGTCATTTAATTTTAACTCATTTTAGTGAGGGGGGGCCGCAATCTAGCATCCTAAGATAGATTTAGGCAGAATGAGGACAGCTCTGCGCCAGAAAACCACTCCCACAGCTTAGCAGACTCATGTATTTCTGCATGTTTCACATCTTCAAATAGCTGTACTGCCACAGAAAGTTTTAAACATGCATCTGATGATCTTCTTGTGCAGCCCATGCACTTTGCTACTTTCAGGGATGCAAGTGCAGCCCAGTTTAATGCAAAGGCCATTAGCCCCAAGGATTTTTTTTGGTACAAATTAGTATTGTCCAGCTATTTCTGGAAAGCCTTGGGTGCGATAACATGCTGCCAATCCAAGAAGTTCTGATAAAACATGAGCTAGCACCGTGACCTAAGCTATAAGAAGTTGGGCTTCTAGCTGAACAGGTTTACTACCTTCAGTACAACTCTATGCTGTTTGCAAAGGGAAGGAATGATTGTGCAAGTGGCACAAATGTGCTAAAGACAAAAAAGGGTGGGGGTGGCAGGGGAGAGATTGAAATGGAAAAATAGACTGAGGAGGAGTTTTGTGGAAAGAAACACAAATTTAAACTGGATTTTTATCCAAATTTTCTTTCCTGGAACAGCAAGATTTTCCCTCCCAAAGTTATTTGTTCAGAAACTGTCCAAAATGAAGTCCTACCATATTACATGGGCTAATGCTCAAAGTTGTAGAAATTCATACACATATGTACTGTAACCAACTAATGGGTAAGTGCTGCTTTAAAGCTGCCTTTCATATAGAAGAACCCTATTCCTTTAGTAAAATTGCTAAAGAGGCCTGTCTTTTTGGTCGCCAAGATCCTGCATTCTAATTTCAATGCTGCTTGTATATGGTATAACAACAGATGATGGTAAGTAACTGTGGAATTCATTATGTAAGCATTTCAATGGAAATTATTATTCAAAGATTTTAGGATCTCCAACCTGCTACTGTCATGTTCTTCAAAAGTGATGGGTGCTAGAGCTTTAAGAGCCATGAGGTCCAGGAGGGTAATTAATTTACATTTCCATGATCAAGGTGGTCACATTGCCCAGCCATCCTTCTGCAATGTGTTTACAATAGCCTCTTTTTAATTGCAGACAGAAGAAACTAATTTTGCTAATCTTTGCTTGATATCTTGAAACTAAACCATCAACGAAGTATAAGAGGAAGAGGCAAAATGCAACATTTAATGAATACAAACTGGAATAAGCATCAGTAAAAAGCATGATGATTTCATAATTCAAATGGATATTTACTCCTTGTTTCTTGGAGTTGGGATTTTCTTGACTAGAGTACCACATCTCACTCTTAAATGTTTAAAGGGCTGGTTTACTGTAGTTGTAACTGTTTGACAAGATCATCAAGTGTCTCAATAACAAATTCAAAACCTGTACCTGGAAGGCAGAATTGCATATACAGTATGAAGCACTCAGAATAACTAAATGTCAATTTGCAACATTTTACAGCTAGCTGGGCCTTCTATGCAACCAGTAAGTAGCAGGAAATAAGAAATGCCCCCTTGTGAGTGGCAGAAAGGCAGTAATAGCTGTGAAGTGTCACAGTTCCTGCATTTCTCTCTGTTTTGGTAAACACTGGTCCTCTGTAAAAGTTACCACGTGGATTCAACAGCCAGTCAGCTGACAGCACTTACACCTGCCATTTTCTAAGTCACATTCTAGTGAAACAAAATTATAGAAAAGTGTCAGATCATCACAAACAGGGCAGAATTTATGGGCCAAAATTTCCAGAGTGACTAGTGGTTGTGCGTGCCCAATTTGATATTTAAAAGACCTTCATTTTCTGCAAGTGAGGAGCAGTCACCCTCTGAAAATGAGTGGTAAAATCACTGCCCCCCTTTAAATTGTTAGGAATTGTGCCACTGACTTCAATGGGGCCAAAATTCATCCACATAGCTGAAGCCAGGCCTGCAAAAATCCACGCATCTAAAAATCACTACTTTGGCCATAGTTCCGAGGGCATGAAAAGATCATACGGATTGAGACTTTGAATTTTAGGGGCACAATACTTTCACTACTATGTATACTTTACTGGTCACAGAAGATCACTAAGAAGAGAAATGGGGAGGGACTGCACAAGCTAAGCATAGGGCTCTACCAAATTCCCTGCCAGGGACCATAAATTTGGTCTTTCCCTGTGAGATCTGGTCTTGTGTGTGCTTTTACCCTGTACAATACAGGGGAGACCAGTATTTCTCAAGCAAGTCTACTGACCCAAAAATGGTTGCATGGGGGGAGGAGGAAGATGCATCATTTATGTTAGGTGAGGATTGTGGTATTGACACCTTTACTTCTGCATGGTTTTCTGAGCTGGGTGGCCTGAGGGCAGTGGTTGTTGATTGGGGGCCCAATGAAAGGAGCCCCATTCCAGCAGCAGCACAGCAGTAAGGGTGGCAATTCCATATATGCTGCACTGCAGATGGCGGCAGCTCCACCTTCAGAGCTGGACTCCCAGCAAACAAGCTTGCTCTCTGGCAGCCCAGCTCTGAAGGCAGCACTGCCACCAACAGAAGCAGCAGCAGCGCAGAAATAAGGGTAGCAATACCAAAACCCACGTACAATAATTTTCTGACACGCCACCCGACTACTTTTTTGGGTCAGGGCCCGTTTAACTGTAACATGGTAAAACTTCAGATTTGAATAACTGAAATAATAAAATTTACAATTTTAAAATCCATTAAATTCACCACAATAGACTGTGGATTGATAGGGTCCGAGCTATGCGCTATGCTTGCTTACTTTGTTCTGGTAAGAAGCTCCTGAGACGTGTACAAGTTAACTCAACCAGCTGTGTCAACTAATGAACTCACATTAAAAATCTGCTATTTTCTAATCCATGCCTTACACACCACCACGGTGGTTAATCCAGGATTTATTTTTGACATTTAAATGTGTGAAAATTTTAGGTGAGCAAGAGTGAAATTATGCAAAAATTTAAGGGTTTTCTTTAAAAGTGTTTCCATCAACACGAACTATCTGCATGTAAATATTTATAAAATACAGCACTGTGCATAGACCAGCCTCTGGCCCCAGACACAGAGAAACCTGATACCCCTGCTATTTCAATCATGCACTCCTGTTAGGACACAGTTCTGATAATAAAGGACATTAATTTATTGGTCATTTGGGCTCCCATTTTGCTCCTTCCTTTGACCTTTTGTTAAGTTTTCTAAATCACTCATCACCATGTCTAAATGCTCAGCTGTGTGGTTTGTGCTGGGGACCCTATTGCCTGCTAATAGTCTCTTCCGGCTGATCTGCGGTCTGTATCTTACTTTTTCTTGGTACATGCTATCAAATATTTTCACCATCAGTACAGGAAGGCCAGCACTTTGCAATGTGTAGTCTGTTCACCCGTCTCGCTCAAACTGATCATACCTTCCATCTCCCCAAATGGGTGAATTGCCACGAGGCAACATTTGATTTTTAATCCTCTCTCAGTCCTCATCTCATCTCTTTCCACTCACATTTGAGACTGAAGTTTGGAATGTAATGAGGGGAAATATTAACTGTTCTATCTATACATCTATGACATTAACCAGCCAATCAAGTGTTCTTAAATAATAGCAGCTGGAAACACCAGAAAACCAAGATGAACAGTGAAAAGTCCCTCCTAGCCCTAAAAAAACATAAGAAATTACAGAGACCAGCCTTGGAAGTGTCCCTCTGTTCGTGCCCTTCACCCTTAGGGCTCACTTTCTCATCCAAACCAGGATGGCCTGTCTAAGGTTTAAAATACATATAAAAAAAGCATTTGTTAAGTCTTCTAGGAAATTAATGCATCTGGGGCAAAATATGGGACTTTCCAACCTCTCTCTGGGAATGCTAAGCTGTTTGGCAGAATAATTCTTTTCACTAGCTATGAAGAGCAGCTCAGATCCAGTTACGGAGGTAAATGGGCACCCATGGACTGGATGGTCAGTTTTTTCCAGGAGCTGTATAGAGAAGGTGCAAAGACTATAAGCAGGTTAAAGTCAAGGAGGCTTGTCTGTGTTGGTACAAAGAAAAACAGAGGGGACACTGACACAGAAAAGAATGGCCTTGACTGTATAAAATTGCCATTGTCACTATTAGCCACAATTTGTATTAACAACCAGCAGTTGCCCTAGAAGTTCTTCTGATTTCTCCAAGTGTCAAGGTATAGAGCCCTGAGACAAGACTTTTCACAAAGCTAAAGGGCTGGTATCACAGTCAACACTTTCTATCTATGAAGCAGTAAAAGATAAAGAGACTAAGTCAATTATGGATGGAACCCTCTTGATTGTGTTATGCATGCCCAGAGCTAGTTCCAGTGTACGTTTCACCTCTCCGGAGAGAAGCTTGTGTTTCCTTGGAGCCTTACATCATAGTTTATACTATAATTCTAGCTCAACAGCAACAAAGGTGAAAGATTCCCTCCAGCTTCTCAGTGAAGCAGCTGGTCATTTGTGGCACCATCCAGCAAGAGCTTAGTCCCAGGTAGGTCCTTTAAAAAGGTTCCTTGAAGAGGCTAGGTTTGAAATTTCAGCAGATTGGAAGCACTGAAGCTCCCTCCTCTCAGAGTTCAGTGGTGAGTAAACATTTCGGCCTTATCGCAGGATCCTCCATGTTGGGGCTAAAAGGGGAAGCAAAGTGAAGAACCTGTAAATATGCTCGTCCATGAAACAATCTACCAGGAGGCATGCAGGATGCTTCTACTGGGGCAAAGAGCAGGAGTTTAGTCAGTGCCTTTTGGGAGGGGGGGGGAGGGGGAGGAGCTCCCCACCCCCTGCCCAGGGTTCCCACAGCTGAGGCTGCCTGTGAAGCTCAGCACCCCTGCCAACTCCCAGGGCTGCCAGGGTTCCTCCAGCTCTGGCCAGGTCCCCAAGGCTGGAACTGCCAGAAGGGCTCCCAGCCCCAGTCTGCTGGGGTTCTCTGCAGCTGATGAGGTGCTGGCCTGTACCGGCACAAGAAAGGCCACTGAGTTTAGCCCTGCCCCAACAACTCTCTGAATGCTGGATGGTCAGAGCTCACAGCTGCAAAGGAGAAAAGGATGTAGTCTGCTGTCTGGAGTACACGTGGGAGCCCCCCTTCATTCTTAGCTGCTCTAGAGGAAGGTTCAGAAGAACAAGTCACACAGCAGATAGATCTATCTTGCCCATGTTGGAGCACTGGCTATCCAGCACTATGACGGGCAGTGTAGTCCCTATCACTGGCCCTTTTCAGTGCTAAAAATTTTATTGTTCACAGGTTGTTTTGTCACAACTGAAAGACTAAAAGTTTTAATACTGAAAGTAGCAGTGGAGAATTAAAATCCTACTGGAATGTGCTGCAGAGCTGCAGGTGCCAGGCAGCAGGTGTGCGTGCGCACAGTCCGGATTTGACTGAGATTTGGCTGCCCCAGCCATGCCACTTCTGGGGGTGGAGAGCTGCCCCTCACATTTTGCCCAGGGGCGCAGCGAGTTGTCAGCTCCCCTGTTCCTATCCCTGAGCCAATTAATGCGTAATAGCACTCCTACAGGGAATGCAAAGGTTTTTGATTTGGATGCTCCTATGAATGCTGTTAAAACGTCAAGCAGTTAGCATATTTCTATAATAGTAACAGAGTGCTTAGCCCTTGTATTGAGTTTTTCATCTGTAGCTCTCAAAGTTCTTAGAGGTTAAGTTTAATTCTTAAACACCACAAACTGTTAATCTGCAACAGAGAGGAAGCCGTGCTAGTCTATACACTATCAAAACAAAAAGCAGTCAAGTAGCACTTTAAAGACTAGCAAAACAGTTTATCAGGTGAGCTTTCGTGGGACAGACCCACTTCTTCAGACCATAGCCAGACCACAACAGGTCTGGTCTGCTTTTTGTTTTGATACTGTTAATCTGGATATTGATTTGATACTGTTAATCTGGATGTAGATTCAAAAATCATTTAAATAGGAATTTTTTTTCGCATTCTGAAACTGATTCATCTATACCTGTCCTAGGATTCATACACACAGGTTCATGTGTTCCTGCTCACAAGGGGGAGATGTTTGTAAATCTCATAACAAATGTACAAAACACAGACTGCAACTGTCTGGTGTACGGGTATAGAGATATATCCACACGAAGAGCTGGCAGAATTGGGTCCATACTAGTTCTTCCTTTAAGTTGGACATAGACTTTAGATCCTTTCATGAGGAAGGGGTCTCACCTGGACTCTAAACAAACTTTCTTTGTGTATTAATCCTCTCCTTTTTCTTCACTGAGGGGAAGACAAAAACATGGAAGGATGTTAATTTCAAACTGAAGGAGTGTTATTTGGCCTAAGGAAATAAAATACATTTCCTCATTTATCAGCATTCCCTACATTACAGAACATTTGAAGCAGTGGGTGGACGGACACTATCAGGAGCAGAATGGCAAAAAAGATTTTTTTTTTTTTTAAACATCAAGAGCATGGGATTTTCACAACTCTGATGACAGCAGATTTTACTGGCTTGCAGTATGGAACCGGAAAAAAATGAAGGCAAGGGCTGGAGATAGCATAACCTCAGCAGAAGAATTTCTGGTAACAGTTCTGACTAGATAGTTATGAGATTATTTGGTATTTCATCTCTCTTTTAATAGCATCAGTTTCAACGTAGTACATGTAAATGATGAGGTGCCTTTTCCTGATGCCTCTGAGGTTTTTAAGCTGCTGGCTGGGTATGTTGTTTTATATTATTTTACTGGGGCATGGCAGAGATTTCCAGAAACTCACAACTTCTGTTTCCTTCCCGATTTTCATACACAGCTGACTAAATTGCTCTATCAGCAGCAGACTTTATGGGGACAGATTTACCTCTCAAGTCTCCTCTGCGTTTCTTCTTCCTTGTCTGTGAAATTTTTTTTTTTTTTTTTAAAAAGCAGATTTGTGTTTTGTATAGTGCTTTTATCACTTGCTCTATAGATATGCATATTATACACAGCAATTACTTAAGCACAGCCAGGTAAAATGAAACCACCCTACAGCCACAGTACACGAAATCTTAGGAGAGGGTGTGAAACATACCATACCCAAGCTGCAGGAAGGGACAGAATGCAATCACGCAATCTGGAATTTAAACCGGACACCACTCTTCCAACCTCCACCTAATGCAGCCAGAGACAGCTGGGAAAGAGCCCTTACCTTGCAAGAGTTTCACTTGACTGCTGTGATGATTGAGATCCAGCTGCAAGCAACAATGCTTCGGAGCTGCCTTTCACTGCCTTTAGAGCTAAAACATCATTCCCCAGAGGCCCGTTGGAAACCAGCCCACTCTGAATTAGGGAGAATGGAACAGGAAAGTGGGGTCAAAACCACTGATCTGAGGGAACAAGCACATTTATCAGTAGTGCCTAACTGGCTGAAAGTTACAATGACAGAGGAAACTAAGAGGCTCCTAGAGTTCAAGTGGAAGGAGGTGTTAACGAAATGGAAATCCATTAAGAAACTTTATAAAAAAATAGCTTAAATAGACGCCTGTGAAAAGTGAAATTAGTTTCTTAAATAGAAAGAATCCCACATCTGAACATTATTAGTCATAGTCAGTAACACAGAAGGAGCTTTAAATGGGTCAGTGATGTTGCTGCCCTGTGTTCGAGTCACTCCTGTCAGACTGGGCTACAATCAGAGTCAGTTTTGTTTCTTGTCAGTTTCATTGCCTGGATCTAAACAGCACAGTACTGTTGTATGTGGCTTTTGAAAAGCAAAGAGGTATGATTAAATCTAAAAATCCACTGGCAAGGATTTTTTTCAAATCTCAAACTAGCTACCTGAATAAAATTTCACACACTAAACTATTTGCAGACATCCCATTAAATTTTTTCTCTGAATTATAAATAAAAAAGGATTGAATAACTCACTGGCACAATCCACCTGGGTGTAATTGTGGGCTGGGAAGACACCTACAAAAGGAAAACAAACATGCTGGAAAAGTTTCAATGAATGCAAAATACTTGAGAAACATTGTTTCCACAAAACAATTTGACTCAAAAGTTGCTTGATTGCTAGCAGCACTGTCATTCTTTTATATCTTGTCAGCCTGCACCAGTGCTCAGGGCCTGCCTGAAACCAGAACTTTGAATCAAGATTCTTGTAAGAATGACTGAGGGTATGCCTACACTACAGGGAAGATCGACCCTGCTGCAGTCGATCTTATCGAGTTCGATTTAGCATGCCTAGTGGGGATGCACTAAATCAAATCTACAGAGGGCCCCATCAACCACAGTACTCCTGCCCCCGCCATTAGGAAAAAGGGAAGTCAGTGAGAGTGCAGACTACCATCAACCTCACTTACTGGAGACAGTGCAGAAACCTGAACAGGTATATTGACTTTAGCCACTTAATTATCTGAAATTGAGCAACCTAAATCAAACTCTCCTGTTGCGTAGAACCTGCCCTGACTCTATATATGATTTGTCTCTGCATGCTACATGGCTAATAATTAATTAGTAAAATGGTCAGCAATGTTTCAGCACATAGCAGCCTTCCAGTACCCAGTTCAGCCCACTGATTTCTGAGGTGGTTTTTAATGGGTGGCTCTGACCCCTTTTCCACAACTGGTCTGGTAGCTCCTTCTCTTCATCCACCGGCCCTTTGTGCAGTAAAGACACTCCAGAGTGCAGTCATGGGTGCTCTTTTGGATGCGTGCCTTCAAAGTATCTCTCTCCCTGATGAGGTGCTTGAGAGAGCAGTACAGATTTTTCTCGAATCACCGATACACAGTGCAGTGGTTGTGTGCAAAGGGGAGGGTAGAAAGCTGCTAAAAACTAAACCACGATACTTGTAACCAAGTTATGTGAAGTCGCTTGTGGTTCAGAGCAGTAGCTTAAGGCACACATGGATTGTTACCAGACTATGATGCTACTTCTACACATCAGACACAGATCCAATGGACAGATGCCAAATGACAAGCTATATAAACACATAACATTCTCCTTTATAAATAGTCAGTAGTTAAATCAAATCTGTGTGCATGAAGGAAGCTCCTTTCAGAAAGCTGCTTCTAAAACTTATTTACCCGAGGAATGGCTTCTGTAAAGTCAATTAGATTCTCTGTCAGTGATGTTAATGAAACATCAAGGTCATCTGGACAGCTCTGTAAAATAAACCAGTTATTAATTAAATCTCCATTAGTCACCGGATGAATCTATTCTAGTTTCTTGATTTCTGAGCACACTCTTCAATTTACTGTTCCGCTGCCAGGCTTGTTTTTTGTTAATCTTTTAAACAAAAACAGTAACATCATCAGATGATCTTTCCTAACAAACCCTACTGTTCTCATCTTCCCAGTTTAGGCACTGCGTTCATAGATTTTACACCAACATTTCTGTGTAGGTGTAAAAATCATCCACTGCATTTTAGCATGTGGATGATACAATTACTTAAGTGGGGTGTCTGGATTAAGCAGCTAAACTTGGGAAGAATGGAGATAACAGTGCACTGGCTGAGATCCAGAGTCAGACACAGAACCCCTTAGCCTAACGAAATATCACAGGAATACCATGTCACTGTCATGTGGAGATGGAAATAGAAGTGCTGACCATATCACATGCACATAGAACATCTCGTTGTGCTCACTGGTGCCCTCATGGAGAACATACTGTCTTTAAAGTAGAATCAAAATTTAAGCAACACAATAAAAACTTCAGGCTCAAACCCTGCCCTTGCTGTTGACTTCAGTGGGAGTAGTACACGTGCATTCAAGTGGAAGAATTTCATGTTTAGTATGTTCTCCAAGGCACCAGAACCATGGGACAAAACAAATTCATCCACATGATGAGCTAGCCAGCTAGTTTAGAGAATACATGCTAGATAATATGCAGTGATATAACCCAGAGCCGGGTTTAAAATGGAGTCATATAGTATTTGTAATTACAGCACAAGTCACAATTTGGTAAATGTGTGGCTACAAGCATGCTGCTGCAAAGCTTAACATTTGCGCAGAGCCATTCCTCTGGCATTAAATTGACAGGTGTCAGTGTCCCAGTGTGAAATGAAGGGTCTTACACATGAACAGGTGGCTTGTACCTTTAAAACGACACTCTCTTCTGCTGGAACCAGAAGAGCTGGACTCAGTGACTCTTTAGGGCCAGAGATGGCATTATCCTCTTCTAATGCGTTCCTGAAATAAGAAAACATTCTCAGCCCACTGCAGAGGCTGTGTGAAATAACCAGAGCTGCTTTCATAACAGCTTCTCCTAGAAACACAACAAATCAATATAGGGCATGGAGGAAGTTCATGACTAAGAAGATGCTGATGTGTTTGCCAAGCAACCTGTAGCCACTTCTGCACCTGCCACTGTGGGCACATAGGAGAGCTCCATAAAGCCACCGTTCTGCAGACATCCCAGGCAGTGAAAAATGTCAACATCTTTACTTCAGAGGTTTTTTTTTTAGCACTCATCTCAAATTTGTGTACAGAGCAGTAGTAAACTCACTTTGTACAGTCATCATGGTCTGCCATCATATTTGACATCATCAGTCCACCATTAAGACTTGACAGTTTGCCATACAGAACTGTAAAGTGGCTGAGGAGGCAGTCTTCTCTCACAGAGATTGAGATGCTTCCAAGTCCTGGTCATGGGGGTGAATTTCATGTGATGTCAGCCTGTAGAGGGTTCCATGTCCTCAATGATCGAATTCAGGGGTGAGTGGGAGAAGAGAAATTGTCTCTCACTGGTACACAGTATTTCTTATTGGTCCACTTCCATGTTGGCAGGACTGACACAGGAGTCCCACCAATCCTAGAGAACCACATTGATAGGGACACCAACTACAGATGAGGCAGAGGCGTGTAAAATGTCCTATAGTTTATGGCATGACTCAGCCACCTCCTGTCATGGCAATGATGAGCCTTTTTTAAAAAAAAGACTAGAAGGGACCTTGAGAGGCCATCGAGTCAGGTCCTGCCATGAAGGGAGGGGACTGATCACCATCTGGGTGAGATTTTCTTTTAATTTAAGCTGCCCCAGGCCCTTGAAAGGACCCCTCAAAGACTGAACTAACAACCCTGGATTTACAAGTCCAATGCTCTAACCACTGAACTAGCTCCTGAAATAATTTAGTCATCTGCCAACAATGGTGGAGGGGACATCACTATTTCATCCGGTGTTGAAGATGAGATGTTAGTCTGGTGGTAGCTTCATCCTCGATGTCAGCCTCTTGTTCCTCCCTTGTCTGTTCAGCCGGCTGAAGGAACGCACCTCATTGGCTCCTGATAAGCTAAGCTAGAGCCATGGGAGGTGCAATGTCTATTTGCCTGCCAAGGGCTCCAGTAAATCCACTGAGATGGTGGGAAGGGCCCCTGTGGTTGGCACCATGGCTGCCCATAAGAAGAAGGCTGAGGGTCAGAGATACAGTATTGTTGAGGCCTGTATTTGTAATCATTACCAGACAGTAGATGAAAGAAGTGATGAGAAACCATATCCTCCTGCTTGCTATCTGAATCCCCACTTGAAAATGGGGGTGCATGGCATGATGTCAAAGGCAAATCTGGAGCTCTAGATGGACCTGGTACAAGTACTGAGTAATGGGATGCATTAACAAGAGTGTCAGGAGCAAGACACAAGAAGTCATTCTTCCACTCAACTCTGTGCTGATTAGGCCTCAATTAGAATATTGTGTCTGATTCTGGGCACCACATTTCAAGAAAGAAGTGGAGAAATTGGAGAAGGTCCAGAGAAGAGCAACAAAATGATTAAAGGTCTAGAGAACATGAGCTATGATTGTATGGTGAATCTGATGCATCAGATACAAAAAGTTCCACTGAGTATTGGAAATCTGGCAGTGCAACAGGCCTCAGTACCAACATTGATTGATAATGCTGAATGATTGGTGACGCCAAGGTGCCTACATCAAAAGGAGGCGTGATGAAGTTCTGCTTGAGCATTCCAACAGTGTCTGGCATGCTGAAGATGGTACCAATGTCAATGTCTGCACAAAAGGCCTTGCCCAGGATGAATTCTCTTTTTCTTACTCCACCAGTACTCTTGTTTTGTTGCCTGTGCCCACTGGGTCCTTAGACAACTCAACATGTCCTGCTGGGTGATGTGATATGCAAGTTCTGTGTACCAGACCTAGATGGCTTCCACGCCATGGATACAGACAATACCAAACAAGCTGGCAATTGCTTTCAGCTTGATCAGGACTCACTGTGGGGACTTTACAGTACTCTTCTTCGAAGCTGTGTGCGAGTGGATGTCTCCTTAGGCTGAGCTCCCTTAGATGTAAAGGGCTGCAATGTGGACTCCCACTGCCTGAAGTCTAGGCACGGGTTTGAGGGTGGTTGGAGAACTGCTTCTATTAGAAGTTTAAGTATTAGCTTTCTATTGATTTTGGATCTGGGTTTCAACTGCTGACAAATCACAATTCTGGGAAACTGGTTTTCTCCCAGACAATGGGCACACTATGAATGTCCATCTCTCACTGGGATAGATTTTTGCACCTGAGATATTTCTTGAATGTTCAGGGGAATCCCCGAATGGGACGTGTGGGAGGAGAGAAGGTGGTCAAACAAAAAGAAAACGTAAAATGCTTTTTTTGACAGTGAAAGACCAAAAGAATGTAAAGGAAACTCTAAAAAGCACCTAAAATATTAAATATATAGAAGTTACCAATCTGCGCTTGTCTACAGTTAAGTGGAGAGCAATGCTCTGGTGATCAATTTATCAGGTCTAGTAAGGACACACTAAATCAACTGTTTGTCAGTCTCCTCTTGACCCAGTACTCCATGTGGTCACAAGGAGTAAGAGAAGTGAATGGGAGAGTTTCTCCAGCCTCCCACTGTGGGGACACCATAGAAATTCGGCTTAAGGACTCCAGCTACGCTAGTCATGTAGCTAGTGTTGTGTCTTAAGCAAACTTTCCCCAAAATGTAGACCTGCCTTTTGTTATGAGATAGCTAAAAGTCATCTCTAGTCAGTGGCACTTGACAAAGAAATTAGGAGGGTTCAATCTTTCTCATCAGTTTGAGGGACTGCTACTGCGTTTAGGTTCACATGGGGACGATTACATTAAAAATACCCTGCTCTCACAGCAATCTAAAAACCACATACACACCAGTATTTCTAGTCCCTTTTGGCACGCTTTTGATGGTATGTTCTTGATTAAGTTCCTTTTAGCTATTTATTTGATTTTAAATGTTTTAGTGGGCATTTACACAGGATAAAGGCTAATACTAAGAACAATTACCTGTTGGTATTAACTTTCATGCACTCTGAAGAGCCTACTGAGCACGCATTACAGAAAAGTCAGCATATGAGGCCAGCCGTGTTTTTTTCCCTCCTCCTTTTCCTGGGAAGGAAGTGTTTGACTGCCTGTCCTGCCAGCTAACAGCTGTTTCTCATCTTCCCCAGGCTAATCTCTGAGCTGTTTCCTTACCCTGGTAACATTCCTTCTCAGAGCACTTACGGAAGGAAGGCATCTGAGGCAGAGATTTCTTTCAGCACCTCTCTTGACTCCTGAAATACTGGGTTGGTTGCCAGCAGGCTGCTCTGTGCTTTCCCTGAGATCAGCATGCTCCTACAAAAAGGAACAGGTACAAATCCTCATTGCCAGGTCTTTATCATCTATTACGATGAAGAAATTTTCTTCCCTGGTAAACCAAACTCTTGTCAGTAACTTGACTATGCAGGTATTCGGGGGCCTGTCACATAAATATCTTAGATAATTTGTCACCAAGTTACAACTTTACCCCCTCTGCCTACCCAGTTCAAATCTAGCCAATTCAGGCAATGACCTGTGTGAATGAGCTGTCAGTGCCAGTTTCTTGCACCCAGGTGTTCACTTTATACCTCTGCTGGTACTCCGAGTAGCAGGGCCAAAAGGTAAGCCATGGAGAGACAATTACCCCCTGTACCCTAGAAGAGAGTTGAAATACTCTAGTTGGGTAATGTGGAACACTCTTCAAAGTCACTGCACACACTGTGCTTATTCTAGCAAAACAAAAAATCAGTCCAGTAGCACTTTAAAGACTAACAAAATAATTTGTTAAGTGCTACTAGACTGCTTCATTGTTTTGATAGTATATAGACTAGCACAGCTTTCTCTCTGTGCTTATTTTATGTATCTGGATATCACTTTGGTGTCCCAGACTGCCCATGTAAGAACTTCCACCACACTAAATTACCTAAAAATAGTAATGACATTAATGGGTAACAAGAAAAAGATGGAAAGCTCAGATTATTAGTATCTGAATTATCTCGTACACTACCTAACACCACTTAGCAAGTACAGTTCATAGCGATGTTTATCCGTGAAGTGCTTTACATATGCTAAAGAATTAAACCTTACAAGATGCTAAATTAACAGATGTGGAAACTTACATTGTCCTCTTTTCACCACAGGACTGAAATGACTTGCTCTAAAGCACTAGTAAAACATGATATCAGGAGTATGCCTGCCGCATTTCAGACTCCGAGTCCTGTGCTCAGGTCATGTGAACATCCTGCTTCTTTCCCCAGCCCTACGCAGTACCTGGCAGTGGCATCCTGAATATTGGAGTTCTTGTTGTCTGACATGCCATCCTCTTTTGTGCTCTAAAAGAAAATGAACACAAAAGTAAGTTTCTAAACGTTCCAAATTTGTGTCACTTTTGAGATTCATCAAGAAACCTCAAGTTTCCCTTCCCAAGAAGGGAGTGCACCATGTGTCTGCTATTCAAACAAAGCCGAGTAAATAATTTCTCTCTCATGAGACCTCAGTGCTAATGCAACACAACCCAACCAAGTCCTCAAACAAACTATTATTTCTTAGTATCTCTGCTACCAGTGCAAGCACCAAGCAGATCTTCATCTCTGTTGAAAGAAAAAGCTAGAATATGCTGAGAAGGACCCTATTAAGGCTCAAGACTGCACAGTGGTCAATGCATCTCTCTCTGAAAGCCAAAAGGCAGTTCAACTCTGCGCACTTAAGCAGAGTCTTCATATCTAAAGAGTAGACTGCAAAGCAGCCTGTCCGACAGCGGTGTATCAAGAGAGTCACACTCAGTGCAGAAAGGGTTATGCTTTGAGCTTGATGATGGTGCCCCTTCTACTCAGTCTTCAGAGGAACACCTGAGAATGGTATAATCCTCATTAGCAAAGTACCTACCTTGTGCACTGCCTCCGCCTGGGCCTTCAGGATGTTGCTCTTTATATCTGCAGGAAGGCGACGCTCTGATGTTGTTACTGGGCTTTCAATTGCATTAATAAGACACTTATTTGTCAACTTCACAACATCATCCTAGGAATGGAAAACATTCATTAGGCATACCCCGCTCCTTGACAAAGCCCAGACAGGGCTGAGTCCACAAACATCAAACACGCAATATCATACAGAAAGGCCTCAGCGGGTAAAAATATCAGACAAGGCAAATATTCAAAGAACAGGAAGACATCTTCTGACTGTGTTTTGGAACTTGATTGTAAAATAGTAGTTAGATGGCTAATCAGCAAGACTCTGGTCCTATGCAAGTGCAGGGGCTGAGTGCTGCATTTAAAGCAGGACAAGATGCAGTGTGACAGAGGTGCAGCGCATGGCACTCCGATCCTGCAGTTAAGGGAACACTGCTGCAAGGTACACCTCCTGACTAATAACAGCAGTGAGGCTTTGGGGGAGCACTGAGCGAAGGTCTTCATTTCCATTTTGAGGAACACATTTCAGCCCATGTTTCCTGGGGCACATCCACACCTGGCCCCTCTCCACCTTGCACACATGTGAAGAAGGCAGTAGGTGCACAATGCAAGGGTTAGCCAGTGCTTAGGGCAGATGATGTTCCTGGTGATTAATCTTATTTGTGGTATGTGCAGCGCACATTTGTCTTGTTGCGAGCAGAACCCCTGTGCACAATACTGGACAGTACACAAGGACAGGCATGGTCAAGGCCGGGGTGCTTACAAAATGCTCAAGATGAAATGCGCTAACTATTCTAAATCAAATCACTAGGAAATTGCGTTTTACAAATAGCATGTGGGCACAAAGCTGCTTCTACACTTGTGCATATAAAAAGGCTTTCAAAAAAGGAGCAGAAAAATTTACATAAGCAACGCACATCTCTCCAGATTATGACACTCTGGTGAGCATAACTATATGAATTACTCACCTAGCAACCCAATGGAGGTTTTAATACAGTTGGCTTTAAATCCTATTTATTTTAACAATAAAGAATCGTTCATCTTAAATCAATTCATCCTAAGTAGCCAGCTGATCATTTGCTCTCAAAGGCAAGTTTTGAGAGAGTTTTTTCTGAAATCCCAGTAGCATATTAGACTAAACAGTCAGATGCATAATGCTACCAAGATACTTTTTCACTAAATTACTTCAGAGTAAAGTACTAGTCGAACACACACTGAGATCAGTCAAAAGCTGCAACAGCTATTCTACAATGGTTTGTGGAGATTGGCTATAAATTGTTAAGTGTTAACCAAGATTTCAATCTGCTAATTGCTATTTGATTAGTGACAGATACTAATTAATTGAGTGGAAACTAAACCTTATGACCCTTCTTTTCAGGGTGCAACTTGGCAGGGGAAGTTCCAGAGCCTTACTTCTCCTGACCATATACTTAGTCACTTGATAAGCAAGACTGATCCCTCTTCAGGCAAATTGTCTCCCCCACTCTTACAGCACTCAAACATATTGCCTAAATCCTACTAGTCTTAAAACAGGAGAAATGCCAGTCAAGTCAGAGGAGTTGTAGATTTGCATAAGAGCTGCTGTATTTGGCCCAGAAGCTTGTAAGCAGAAATCACTTTTAAACAAGCTGTGTTCAACACGAAAGACAACAAGGGAAGGGCAACCCCTTTTGCTCTTAACCCTTTCCATTAAGTGGAATTATAAATGAAGATTTTTTAGTGAGAGCTGCTAAACGATTAGCTCTTTTGAAAAATCAGGCCACTTATTTAGGTTTCTGAATATGGACTCATTAACCTAACTTAAGTACACAGCTTTGAAAACATTGGGCTAAGTCTGCCATACCTAAAGGCAAAGTCTGAGCCAAACTTAAAGGCCACTGCCAGTGTAAAATAGGTTATTTTTAGCCAAACCAGTGCTGCCAGTAATTATGGACAACAGAAATATTAGGGGTGGGAGGACATATTCACTCTAAATATATGAAATGCTGATAAAATACAGCTTGGGGTATCTGGGGTGCTGATTAATCAAAAATTCACGTTAACAGTTATACCTGAGTTATACCAAAGGCTTACCAATGTTCAAAGAGTTGGAGTAAAATGAGTAAAGTATAAAACAGTATGCAACTGTTCACCCACTCAGTATAGTGCTGCACTGCAGAGTGGTTGGTTTCTTGGAAGCACTTTGGTTTATACAGGTAAAGTTTTCTATACAGTAGGTTACGACACCACATGTATCTCTGGCCAGTGTATGGTGCAAAGCCAGATCACAAAAAACACACTTAACAGTAAAGGTATATTCAACATAATTTAATCTTTTTTAATGATTCCAAAGGCTCTTCAGGGTTTTGCAGTGCCTCAGGGTCATCATTATCAACATCAGTTGTAGATTGGGCTCAATCTGTAATGATCCTATGATGTGGAGGAAGTGTTTTTGTTTGTTTGGTTTTTTTTAAAGAAATCTTGTCTTCTGCCTCTTTTTGCATATAAGTAGAATGTGCAACTGCATAATGTGCTGTGCAGTAGACTAGTCCTGGTTACAAGATTGAATATTTGTGTTGGGAGATACCAGAAATGCTGGTCAATTGAGTTTTCCAGTTAATAAAGTGCCAGATAACTTTTAGTATATTTAGGAGATGGTTTGTACCTGCATTGAATTGTTTAGTAAAAAAATAAAATAAAAAAGGCTTTTCACTGTATCAAGTCACTAACCCCTCCCGTATCCTTGAGTTCTTTCCTTCCCATCTCTCTAGATCCTTCCTTATGGCTGCTCTTCCTGAGAACTATGCAGAGGACCAAGGGGAAAAAATTAGAATATTCAGATATTTACTACATCTTTACATGATTTCCTGCTCCAGTTGAAGTGTTTTGTGGATACAATCTTCAATATTTGACAGGGAAGTTGTGTAAAAGAATCACATATACAGTATTGTCATCATTCTGACTTCCTCACTGCTTTGATTTCAACAGAATAACTTCTCTAATAAATGTCACTAACCTTATTTCTGTGGAATATCCTTACAAATTAATCCAACCACACTGAGTTCCTGAGTTTACACACCACTGAAAGAACAGGAGACATTTCTGCCTCTCTGAGGTAACAATTAAGGACCACATTTTCTGACATGCTCAGGATCTAGCAGCTCCTATTGTTTTTAGTGGGAGCTGCTTCATGTTGAGCACACATGAAAAATCTAGCCACCTCATTTAAATGCTTAAATCAGAGCTGAGCATTTTTCAATATCTGGCCCCTCATCTGTCTGCAGACTCTCAATATCATCTCTTCACTGGTTCACATTTAAAAGATTATTTCTATAACCAGATTAATTTATAAATGAAAGATAGATTTGGCAGAAAACACTGGAATTATTAAAAAGCTAGAGAGATTCTCAATCTATACTGTAGTATGGAATTTCTGAAATTAATATTTTCAGTGGTACTACCAATAACTGACTAACAAAACTAAAAATATATACCTATTTACTTTTCACTATTCTGTGGTTTATTTTGCTTGTAGTTTCTGCAGCATGGACAGTGAATCCAGTCACTTTTGCTTTTCATCACCAGTTTCAATTTCTGGTTCTCATGGAACAGCAGATGTGTAGGAAAATGTTTAAATAAAAATGCATTGTTGCTCTTCTTTCAATGCCAAAAAAACATTTCCATTCAGATCATCATACTCCTCCCTGCTCCAGTTTTATTTTATATTTAAGCAAAAGCAAGTACAGAAAGTAGAAATGGTGGGGAATAAAAGTATTTGGCACATGATACCAATTCACAGTATCTAAGTTACATGACACTTAAATTTGGTAGTAGGCGAAGACATTTAACTATAGGTCAGTAAATATCCCTGGTCTGTGGCAGTTCTCCTACTTATTGCTTACAAGAATACAAGGATAAGCTTAGACAGTTCACTATCAGTGTCTATTCCACAAAGTATATCCTTAATACACCACATTACATCTGAAGACTATACAAACAAACAGTGTAATGATAGGGGGAGATTTTCAAAAGCACAAATGAGAATACACCTTACTATCTGACTGAGTTTGGTACGTCCACATTGTCAAGTAACTTTTTCACTTTTCTTCATGATAGTTTAAAGAGCACAAGACTAATAAAACCAAAGAACCACCTTGGGAGTAAAATCAATAGGGAGCTAGGGCTATGGTTCATCGCTCATTTCATTCTTGAAGTGGATGAAAGTGTATTTGAGAACTAATTGCTCTCTTTGTTAGGCACTGAGATTTAGCCAATATGCAAGTCAAAAGCCTGGGAATGAAAGAGTTACATGCTTCTAGTCAAACAAATTTTGGCAGCAAGCAACTAGGAAATGTCAGCAACCAGCTTGTAAGAGAATAAAGCCATTCACGCTACCTTTTCAAAGTCTCATTCCAGAGAGATTCTTTCCTTCCTAAGGGAATGCATGAATAGGTAACTATTTATCAACCAAAGAACCTATCAAGAGTGGATATAATTCTAAAACTACATAACAATGATTCTGAGAAACAAGCTCTGATCTTTTAAGATGTTCAAGTTTTTCAACTAATGGGGTGGATGAACAATTCACTGGCATTTGGTGAAGTTCTTCTGCTCACTGGCATAAGACACAGCTTTGCTTTCACAAGCAGAGAGCAGGCAATGCAATTTGTCATGCTTCTGACAAATCACTTGCCTTGAACATGTCAGCATGCTAATACAACAACAACAACAACAAAAAAACTCCAGTTTTGTTGTACTACAGAAAGAAAAGCCTAGCATGCTGAAATCAACCAGCAGACATGTAGAAAGAGAAATAGCTGACATAATAAAATTATCAAAAATAATGTTTCAGTAAGGGTTTTAATGTAATCATCTTGTTATAAATAGCAGTCTATTCTAACAGGAACAGGTACTGCAAGTGTTTCTCACATGAGCAAACTAGACAATAACAATGGGACAGCTTGCAGGATTAGGTCCACAATTGGTACGCATGCACTTTTATGGATGGGAGATACACAGGACTTTTTGAAGCTGCTTTCAAAATAATTAGGTTTAAAACAAAGAAAGAGGGCAACTCCCAAGCTGATTTTTACTATTTTCTTAGGTCACCATTTTGAGGATCATTTCATGAGAAACATTTGATCAATGAGCTGTGAACCTCTAAATGACATTGCAATTTCTGACCAGCTCAAAACTGACCTCAACTAATAATCTCTACCTTTTTTTTGTTTTTACCAATCATTGCCAAATTACCACTTGCTTAGAATCAGCATAACTTGAAATACTTTACACAAAACAATCTTCTTTTCTACCAGAAGAAAATACTGATTCAAATAGAGTTTACACAATACATTTTCACATTAATCATATTTGAATGATATCCACAGGGCCTTACTGAAAAAATGTCTTTGCTTGCAAAACTAAGCAGTTGTAGTGGGATAGCTCAGTGGTTTGAGTATTGGCCTGGTAAACCCAGGGTTGTTAAATTCAATCCTTGCAAAGCCCATTTAGGGATTGGGGCAAATAAATGTCAGGGATGGTGCGTGATCCTGCCAAGAGGGCAGGGGACTGGATTAGATGACCTCCCAAGGTACCTTTGAGTTTTAGGAGGTGTGTGTGTGACAACTCATCATTAAATTATACAGACTTCAGCATTATGGTACCCAAAATCTATTAAAATTCTGTTCATTATCCAGAACTTCTATTATCCAAAGTTATTCAGTGTCCTGTGGGACATCTGTGCAATCGTGACTGTACTGTACAGGCACCTGTTTGTTAGCTCATTATGAGTGTCACAAGTTTAGTTTATCTTAGTCATAACTGAACATTACAAACAGAAGATTTCACACTATACTTTTTTTGCTTTAATCTACAGAATTGATTTCCTCTTTGCATAAAGCCAACGGAGAGATGAACAAGTCAAGATATTCTGATATAAATTGTGTTTATTTGCCTTTGTTTATATTTCGCATAAGACCCATAGGCTACCCACTGCTCTTCTTAGAGACTTGGTAATCTTTGTAATGCAGTTGCCGTACAGAAAGGTATGCCAGGCATCCCAGTTTCCAGCCCTTAAAGACGACTGGAACACAATTCCCAGTAGCTATGAGCACGTAGCAACAGTTTTCTCAAAGTAAGGAGGAAACATAGGAAAGGGCTCAGTAGTCACAGGCGTCAACCTATGTATGCACTTTTCCAAACCTTTAATAAGCTCTGATGTAACTTAACCGAAAGAGAAAACCCCAGTAACTTCAGTGGGAGACAGAACAAGCCCTTAGCCCCTCCTCTACTTAAGATACATTGATGACATCTTTATGATTTGGACCCATGGTATAGATGCTCTAGAAGAGTTCCACAGAGACTTTAACAATCTGCACCCCACCATCAACTTATGCCTCGATTACTCCACGCAAGAGATACATTTCCTGGACACTACAGTACAAATCAAGGATGGCCTGATCGGTACCACACTGTACCGAAACCTACTGATTGCTATACTTACCTACACCCTTCTAGCTTCCATCCTGCACACATAACCAGATCCACTGTTTACAGTCAAGCCCTTACGTACAATCACATTTGCTCTGATCCAACTGACAGAGACCAAAAACTACAAGATCTCTACCAAATATTCATAAACTTGAATTACCCACCAGGAGAAATAAAAAACACAAATCGACAGGGCCACACAAATACCCAGAGACCAGCTACTCCAAGATAGGCCCAAAAAAGCCAAGAACAGAACACCACTGTCATCACCTACAGCCCCCAACTCAAACCACTGCAATGAATTATTAAAGACCTACAACCTATCCTTAATCAGAATCAGGACGCCACACTCTAGAAGGCCCTAGGTGATACGCCTGTTCTCTCCTACAGACAACCTCCCAACCTTATGAGGATTCTAACCAATAGCCACAGTCTATACCGCAGGAATACCAGTCCTGGGACTTTTCCTTTCAACAAAGCCCGCTACCAGCTTTGTCCACATATCTATTCTGGTGATACCATGACTGGACCTAACCAGGTTATTCACAGAATCACGGGCACATTCTCATGCTCCTCAACTAACATCATATATGCCATCATGTGCCAACAATGCCCAGATGCTTTGTATTGGACAGACTTCAAACTCTCTCAGAGAGTTAATAGGCACAAAACACACATCAAAACATTCCTGATCCACAAACCAGTTAGTCTACATTTTAATGGAGTGGGCCATTCTGTTAACGACTTAAGAGTTTGCATCTTACTGAAGAAGAATTTTCAGTCTACTTTAGAAAGAGAAGCTGCTGCACTCTCTTTCATATTCAAATTTAACCCATTAACACATGTTTTGAACTCGGATGCAAATTTTCTAGGACATTATAGGGGCTCTTTGGCATACTTGGCTTAACCTAATTCTTGACTTCCCCCCTTTTTGCCCCTCTGCTCTCTAATTTGCTCACCTTGATCATTTTTTTCTGATTTGTCAACTTTGATTACTATCTTTGGTTCTCAATGCCTAAAATATTGAGTCTGTTCTGATATGGCGATGGTTGAAGAAGTGGGTCTGTCCTACGAAAGCTCACCCAATAAATTATTTTGTTAGTCTTTAAAGTGCTACTTGACTGCTTTTTTGTTTTGATAATATTATTATTACATGAGAATAATAACTTTATGCCATCTTTGTCAGATCACTTACTGAAATCAATGAACATTTTGCCAGAGAATTTAAGTTGCCTGTGTAGGTTTTTCTGTGTTCTGGATTGAGAAATATACTGGAAACAATGAAACGGACTAAGATATTTTTAAAAAAACAAAAAAACAAAAGACCTGCCTTCTTTCTCCAACCCCACACTGTTAAAATTTATTATTTAGTGCACCTGATTGTGCATAATTTGCCTACAGGGAAGCTGGGTGTCTAGGCACTTTTGAAAACCTCTCTAGGCACCTACTTGCATATCTAGGCATTTACAAAACCTGTGTGAATCTGGCCCTTCGCTAATTTCCAGCACACTTTATTCACTCATCATACAAAAAGGATCTGTAAAACAAAGCATGTGCATTTGATTTGCTTGTGTCTCCAAAACTGTGCATAGACATTTTTTAAAAGCGTGCAGGTGGGACAAGTTAACCACAAAGGAGGATTCTTAAAATTGCCACCACATGCTCAGTAACTTGCAGGAATGCAAGCTGAGTACCTGTTTGTTGATATTGATGTTTATGTTGGACTGGGGCACTGACATCGGGCTGGATTCCATTTCCAGATGTTTCACTTTCACCAACGTGTCTTCCAATGCTGAAAGAAAAGTAGAAACCACCCAAGGCCCCGTTAATGCAGTGGTTAGCTAGCATTTCACCTTTCCCATTCCTGGTCGCTAACTATCAGAAGATCAAGCTATCTGGCTGGTAGGAAGTAAAGCTGCTAGTTCACACTTAGGCAATTTATCTCCATGGATTGGTCTGTACATGCTGAATCCAAAGAAGAGAAGGCTTGTACTTCTACAAGTGTAGGAAGGTACATTACTCTCTCTCAGGAATTATCCGGTTCCTCCAAGTATCAAAGTAACTGTTCAAAAGAGTGTGCATTTATACTATGTATGGATTCTTCTATGTCCTGTAGAGCAGTTTCCCAATTTTATTTGGCCATGGAACCCTTTTAAACTAGAAAGAATTTTGAGAAACCCCATTCCCAGGCTCTAACCCTCTTGGCCCCCAAACCCAACCCACCATCCACAGGCTTAATGCTCTCAGCCCCAAACCCACCCCTCAGGACTAACCCAAAGGGTACTGGTTAGGGAGGTTATATGCCAGGTGTCCACGTGCACCCAGGAGAAGGAAGGCTGATGTGGAGGTGTTCCACTGGCTGGGGTGAGATGAGCCACACCCACAGAGGGGTTTGGCTGCTCAGGTAGTGGGGCAAGTGAAGGGCTCAAGGCAGCTCCCCGCCCTGCAGCCACTGAAATAACAGAACTAAGTTCAGTTGGTTTAACAGCAGGATCTCTCTTGCTGCCCTGCTGGCCATTAATCAATTAAATTTAGTTCTACCGTTTCAGTGGTGGCAGTGCAGGGATCAGCAGAGGAATTTTCTTGCTGAACCCTTATTTTCACTTTGCAGAGTGGAACACTATTTGGGAAACACTGCTATAGAGAACCATCATCCTTTATCTTGGATTTGTGCTCCCAGTCAAGCCCTGCCTTGCTCTGTTGTCCTGAACACTTAGTCTTAAAATGTCACAGTGATGTTGATATGCAGCCAGAGTTATTAATGGCAAAAGACCACTTAAAGTCTGATTTCCTCTATTTAAAGTGACAGTCTACCACCTGGCTAGCTCACTGGAACTAGTCAGCATGCTGCAGCAGGCTGGATTACTGGAGGAGCAGAGACGATCCATGAAGTTGAGCTAGATTTTCAGCAACTGTGCTGGTGCTGTATCTTCAACTTCACATTCTCTCTGCTCTGCAGCGGAGAATTCAATCCCTTCCTGGGCAAAATCACTGTGTTTGCAAAAGCCTGTTAGCATCTAGTTTGTGGGTTCTTCTATTACAACCTCAGAAAGTGCTTGACACCCCACTGAGTGGCGCATAAATGGTGGTCCCGACAACTAAAAAGCAGCACACCTGAGGACAGTAATAGAAGATGCCCACATCTGCACCAGGCATAGAGTGGGAAACTAGCGTATATGTTCATGTAGAAAATTTACTTTTTAGCAGAAGGAAATGGTGGGTGGGGCTAAAGACAGCCAATAGGCAGCAGTTAGGGTGCTACCCTGGGACTTGGCAGATCAAGGTTCAAATTCATGGTAAATCCTTGAACCAGTAATTTCATGGGTTTGTGCCTCAGTTTCCTATCTGTAAAACAGGGATAACCCATTCTCCACCCTCAGAGGGTTTTGAGAAGTTAAATACATTGAAGATGTGAGACAACTGACGTAATGGACGCTATTTAAGTATCTAAGTAAGATAGTTATTTGCAACACTAGCTACCAAGACCTTACTTAATTTTCCCTTATAGTACAGTATTGCTGTGTGCTATTAAGAACAGATTCTGTATTAAGCTCAGGAGGTAGTTGTATCATATATCATAGAAATCGAAGGGGCCTTAAGTAGTCATTGAGATCAGTCCCCTGCACTCACAGCAAGACCTATCACCACCCCCGACAAGTTTTATTTATTTTTAAATTTAACCTACCGAACCCTTGAAAGGCCCATTCAAGGATTGAACTCACAACCCTGGGTTTACAAGGCCAATGCTCAAACCACTGAGGTATCCTGTTGTATTTCAGTGGGTGGTGAAATGATCATAATGTTATGTCTGTAGTTTTTTGGACTCTTTGGAGGAAAAGTAGTCAGGCATCATCATAATTCCATTATCACATACCACTGACCCTGTATGGAATGATAACCACAATGATTTTGGGAAGTTTCTCACCCGTAGAATCAGTTTTTTCAGCAGTTCTCTCATTTGCGTCAGGAGAAATGAAACTAGGAGCCATCTCTTCTGGAACTCCTGTGGTCAAACTAGCAACAGGCAGGTCTGTTGCTTCGTCAATGGAAGCCTCCAGCAAGTCCTTGCTGTCTAGTAAATCAACAATCAGAGGCATGCTGCAAAAGCAAGGAGATGGACTGAGATAGGTAGAGTCATTTCAGAAAAGTGACAACACGAGGCAAGGATTTAAAATATTCAGCCTCGGGTAAAAAAGCTGGTCATTTTTCTTTTCCTGTCAAGCGCAATCAAAAGCACGGCGTAACCAGACTGGAGGCAAAGAGAGTCTTGCAACCAATCTCACACAAACGTAGGAAATGGGAATGGCTGCACTGTGCAACACTTTTACTTCTTATAACTTCCAAAGAGCTAATCCAAATGTTTCCTAGTTATGGGAAAGTTGAGACCCAAAAAAAGATTTGGATCCAAGATTTGTAAGGCAGATTTATGCATTGTTTTAAAGGTGGCCATGCAACTCTTTAAATTTGTCAATTTCTTTCTTGGATGCTGCTGAGATCAGGACATATACTTTTACAACTGTAACTGCATCAGAATGGACTCTGAATCTCGCCTTCAACATACAAGGAACACAGGAATGAATGCAACTGTCTCGCCTTCCCATCTTGTTTCTCATGGGCAAGCAAGGCTACTGAGTGGAGCCCCATAGGTGGCTCTCCTTTATCTCAGTAAGCCGCATGATTGTCATAACCAAGACAGTCTAAGGACAGGGTCGTTTTGCTAACTGCGCTTGCGTACCTAGAATTTGTAGGGTGTGCAGACTGAAATGTAGCAGCACTTCGATTTGAAGTCAATGTAGAAGGGGTGCACAGATTTCACGCAACGTTGTGCACAATCAGCTCACTTCATGTGCCTTTGCTCTCTGTGTGTGTGTGTGTGTGTGTGTGTGTGTGTGTGTGTGTCTAATAATGGTACGGGAAAAAAACATATGCAACTGGAAACCCGAGGAATCTGGCAACTCTGCCTGTGCACCATGGAAAACAAAATGCCATACACAAAACCCTAGTGGGCCACAGGTTGTCCACCACTGTCAAATACTGATGGTTTTCCACTCCTATATCATTACCACAAACACTGAAGTGAGCTATAATGTTCTTACTTTCCACGTTCCAATAAATGGCTTACACTTCCCTTGTCAATGTTTGCATTTGCTCCAAATACATTCCCCGCCCCCACACACAGAGCCTTGGCTTCTAAGAAGTGAATACAGTCATTGTTATTGAAGGGACACATCCTTTTCTTTACAGCCCTCATTTGGTTTCTATTGTCCAATATTTATCAATTATGTGACAATGACGCCTTCATTCTGAGACTAACCAGTTTATCAAAACCCCTCTGAAACAGAGCACTAAACTATCAATCAGCTTCAACATTATTTCTGCTAGTATTAGACTTGGAAAAATGTGCAAATGAAAAAAATCTGCACTCATAAAACAGGATCTCCATTCCTGCGATCATCATAGCCTGTTCTATTCTACACATTTGTGTTGGTATAATTATGTCACTCGGGCGCATGGAAAATCTACAACGCTGACCAACGTAATTATACTGACCCAATTCCCAGTGTAGACCGTATGTGTTGGTGGGAGACCTTCTACCAAGGAAGCTACTGCTTCTGAGAGAGGCAGAGTACCTATGCCAGTGGGAGAAGCTCTCCCAGCAAGCTGGCATGCCACCTGGCACAGGATTTTACATTTTCCATGCAGCAACTTTGAGGCCCTAATGCCTTGATATTTTGGAGAGAATGAGATGAACAGGCACAGGTACCCCATATGCTTGAAATGTAGGGATGCTTATTTATGCCACAACCATCCAAAGGCATGCCAACAAAATGAGGGGAGAATTATTTTGCAGAATTTATTTATAGAGGAACTTACCTAGAACAAAAAAATTTATCAGAGCGATAATCAGCACCCTTTCCTCATAACTGTGTGGGTCTTGTATAGGTAAGCAAACTAATTCTAAAACCTACCTTTCAGGTGTACAGGTTGAACCTCTCGTCTGGCACCCTCAAGACCTGACTGGTGCCAGACAAGAGAATTTGCCGAATGACAGGTCAGTACTTTCCAGCACACTACCAACACTTCCACTGCTTACTGTGCTCTCAGAAGACAGTTAGAAGTAATTTACAGATAAACAACAGCACAGAGCACTGAGAGCCAATACTATTGGCCATAAGCAAACTTTATGGGACAACAGAAATCTTCACCACACCTGTAAGTGGTCATCCAGCTAATGAAATGATGCCGGATTATGGATGTTGCCAGACAAGAGTTCCAGATTAGAGAAGTTTGACCTGTAATAGTAACTAGGAAGACCAGCCACTGGTCTGTCATTCTGATTAATTTTGGTACCTGATGAAAACTGAAAAGTCCAGTGGGAAGCCACTAGGTCTGTTAGGCATAGTGCCGTGGTAGACTACAATCAACCATTCTGGAAATATTTCTAATTAAGATGACCTCCAGAACTGTTTGATTTCTATTATAGTTCTATTAAAGTAGCACTTAGAGTTCACACATGAACAAGATGCAGTGCCTGGCCCAAAGAGCTATTTTCCCTTTGTAGCACAACAGGAAATTTGGCCAGAGTAATGAATGCAGGTCCCAGTTTTCTGTTTGAATACCAAAACATATCAAACTAACAGGGAATCCACAATAACTACTCCTCTTCTGATGTCCAGTCAGTTAACTATAGGCAACACTGATCCAGAGGAAGGATCCCTGAGAGGTCTGATTTTTTCCCACAGGTGGAACTTGACCTCTAAATGCCTTCAGGGCTAGTATAGGAGTAGGACTTCAACCCTCACAGATCCTCTCTTCTGGAACTTTGGATATACATATTCAGGCCTCAATCACAAGCCAGCCTCTAAGAGGTAGCAGAGCACAACTTCCCCTGAGTATGATGATTGTCAATGATGTCATTACTTGCACCTTCTTCTGACTCTGCTGGTACTGGTCAAGGACCAGCACCTCAGACAGAAGGGAAGGGACTGGACTGGAGGCTACAGAGAAAGAGGGTATGTGAATGTAAAAGAGAAACACTGTGTGTGTTAGACTGTGACAGACTGAGTGTGTGCTACAATGTACCTGTGGCAATGACTGTGTGTAGCACAAACTGGGTATGTGTGACAATGACAGCCTATGTGTGCTGGCTGCTGCTGGGTAAGTTTCTGAGGGAAGCCAACCACCAACTCTTCAAAGGAAATCTGCCCTGCTTTGTTGTTGCTCCCCTTGCCCTGCTCCACACTCCTGAGTGAGTCATTTACCATCTGTGCTTCTGACTGGAACAGCTCAGCTGTGTCTCTCCCTCTCCAATCCCAACTCTGCAGAGATGGGGCACAGGGCCAGGGGAACTACCGGACTTCAGCACTATTCTCTCCCCTCCATTCTTTACCCCTCTGCACAGCTAACAGGAGAATCCTAGGAGCAGCTTGGCTGAGGATGGAAAAAGGTGAGCAGGCAGCTGAACACATGCTGCTGGCTGTAAGTATGAATGCTCAACTAGCCAGATGGGTGGCCAGATCCAGCCCCCAAGCATGATTTTGCCCACCCCAATCTAGAAAATAAGGTGATAAGTAACAGTCAGTATCGATTTGAAAAGACCAAGTCACATCAAACCAATCTGATCGTTTTCTTTGCCAGCATAACAACCTTTACGGATAAGGGGAAGCAATAGCTGTAGTTTACCAAGTCTTTAGTAAAGCATTTGATAGTCTTGCATCACCTTCTCATTCATAAAATAGGGAAATACAACCAAGACTGAGCTACTGTAAGGTTGGTGCATAACTGTATGGATAACTGTGAACCACTGACTACTACTCTCTGGGAACACTCATGCTGAAAGGGCGTAACAAGTAGGATTCTGCAAGGATCAGTTTGGAGACCAGTTCTGTTCAATATCATCAACAGTTCAGACAACGGCACAGGGAATATGCTTATAAAGTTTGCAGATGATACCATGGTGGGAGGGCTAGCTTTAGAGGGTAGGACTACAATTCAAAATGACCTGGACAACCTGGAGAAAAAAAGTCTGAAATAAATAGAATGAAATTCAACAAGGACAATGCAAAGTACTCCACTTAGGAAGAAATAATCAGTTTCACACAGAAAAAACGGGAAATTACTTTGCAAGCATGAGTACTGCAGAAAGGGACTGAGGGGTCATAGTGAACTACAAGCTAAGTATGAGTCAACAGGGTGACACTTGCAAAAAAACTTCTGGAAGGTATTTACAGGTATGAGAAGTAAGATATGAGAAGTAATTCTGCTCTACTCTGTGGTGATTAGGCCTCAACTGGAATACTGAGTCCATTTCTGGGCCCTACGTTTCAAAAAATAGGTGGACAAACTGCAGATGCTCCAGAGAAGAGCAAGCAAATGATTAAATATCTAGAAAACATGACCTATGAGGGAAGATTGAAATAACTGGGTTTTAGTCTGGAAAAGAGAAGACAGAGGGGACATGATAATAGCTTTAAAGTACCTAGAATGTTCTATAATGCTAATAAAAGAACTTCTGTTTATCAATCAACTCAGTGCAAATAATGGTTATGTGGGAGGGACAACAGCTGGGTATCTTTCATTGATAAAGGGAGTGAACTTCTGAGCTTGCTCCCTATAAAACTTTTATGTAAAGAAAGATGGATTTATCTGTGGGTTCTTGTCCCATTTGGGCTGTGCACATGGGTGCTGGTGTTAAGTCCCTTTATCTGAGTCTTCCCAGAGCTGACTGAATCACAGCATCTCTGTTGCTCGCTGGGGTGGTGACTAGAGGTTCCGACTCAGCAGGGGCAGGATGGTAGGTACACCACAGGGCAGGCAGGTGGTCTCTGGTACATTCAGCACATCAAGTGAGTCTCCCCAGGCTCTCTGTGATCCAACCTGTCACAAAACACTTCATCAAAAAAATTCTGAATTAGCTCCACTTGAGCATGTAGCCAGCTGGTGGAACAGGGAGACAAACTCTTTCCTCACACCATTCAGATTCTTCTGTGCCTTTTTGCTGGTAGAGTAAGCACTTACAGCTGACAATCAGAATACACAACTCATCTTCTACTGCTGTGTGAACCTGAGCCTCTTTTCCAGGCAGAGCGAGGCATCGTTGTACTGAAAATGAGACATTTCCATAAACACTGCAACATGAGTGTGCACTTCATAGAATCGGAGGGGTAGCCATGTTAGTCTGGATCTGTAACAGCAACGAAGGGTCCTGTGGCACCTTATAGGCTAACAGAAAAGTTTTGGGCATGAGCTTTCGTGAGCACAGACACATCTGAAGAAGTGAGTCTGTGCTCACGAAAGCTCATGCCCAAAACTTTTCTGTTAGCCTATAAGGTGCCACAGGACCCTTCGTTGCTGTTACACTTCATAGAAGTGACACTTTTCTGCATGCCCATGCAGCAGGCTGGGCTGGAGAGGTACAGGGAGGTTTAACCCAACACTTGAGGCAGTTCAAGTGTAAGAGAAAAGCCCCAGCAAGCACTCTCTCATGGGAATGAGGGAAGGCAAAGCGGTTTAAAATCTTGATTTTCACCCCACTTTCTCATCAACCATATCAATTGCTGCCTTGTAAAACTCCTTTTTTGAGACCCATAATCTCTGGGGTTTCCCAAGTTTAATGTAAATCTTCCCACTGCGAATTGGGGAAGGGGAGCTGTGCAAGAAGGGTGTTGCTTTGCCTGGGAGCTCAGGACTGACTGCATTATCTGGAAGGGGAGTAGGGTACTTTAGTTCCTTCCCAAAGTTCCCTGCCACAATCTGGCCTGGTTCTGCTGCAGCACTAACTTTCTGAGAAGCGGCACTGCAGTATGGGATTGAAGCAGTTGAAACTATCATGCTGCCAAATACCCAGTTACCGGGGGAAGGAAGAAAGGTAAATCAGTGCTGCACAAAACCAAATAAAAATTACAATTCTAATCCAAAATGGTCAGAAACTGAGGGACCAAATTGCTCTTCACTGGAGGCAGAAATTCTGGTGGCTTGAGCACAAGGGCAGGGCTCAATTCTGGTGCCTCCACCACCAAGTCACCCTCTGCAAATTCTATAGTGGCATTATCCCATTAGTGGTGAATGAGAAGCTGTTCACCAAATACTTAAAACTTGGACACTGCTCTTTAATCAATACGTCTCAGTAAGCACCTCCACAGCTTCTTAACTGAGTGGCATAGTACAGCACTCTCCTTTGGGGCCCCATTGTCTGAAGACAGCCAATATCATTTATTTAAATTTTATATGCACACAATACACATTTCTGAATTACCAGTGAGCATGAAATAAGATTATTTAAAAGTGAAAGACCATCAAGCTAAGTAAAAACACTCCTGTTCTAGCCTATTTGAGTTGAATAAAATGTTTCATTGCCAAAAGCCTGAGCTGTCTTCCTCCATATACTTGAAGTATTTAAATAGCAGCATAATCCAAAACCAAACTCTGGACACCCTAGAGAGATTTAGAGCCCTACATTTAGAGCCAAACAATTCTTACCAACTTCAATGAAAGCTGCACTTGCAGACTGAGGGTACTACAATTCATAAAAACATGAAGCCAAAAAAATCTTCCCTAGCCCTGAAAATCATTTTAAAGCCGTTCAGAGTATGAGACTGAACAAGCTGCCTGTCTCCCTTGAAGACTGAAATAAACTAGATGGCATTAGAGGAGAGAGTCTGGTGAAGATTACCATCCAGCCTACTGGAGAAATTCATTTGGTCCAGGAATTCCTTTAGGAATAAAATATGGATTTAAAATACGTGAAGGCAGTCTAACTTATAAAAAGCAAGTTCTGATTTGATCATACATGAGATTATCTAGTTTGTTAAAATGCGTAAACTTGAACAAAACATCCAAAGAACAAAAACACTAAACAATAATTCCACCTTCCAAACGCAAGGTTTTAGTACATGGGAAGTCTTCCCCAATGCTGTGAAAAATCAGAGAAGGCAATGCAGGCTAAAGAAACTCCCAAATTTAAGGTATTTCCCTTGGACTTTATTCCTGTGGGAATTCTGCACCACTGTCTGGGCACAGAGTTACTGTCATCTGCATATTTCTTTGTCTCCCTCCAGAAAAAAATTACTTGAGGAGAAGCAAAAGGAAGCCACAAATGTTCACCCATTCCTCCCCAACAGCAGACAGAGAGTGGAGACAAATCAGCATGGGAAGTGGAGTGTGTGAGAAGAAAATGGGCATGAATGGGAAGATAATCTCTACTCAAGGCAAGGAGAGGTGGGGAGAGCAGTAGAGCTTTACTTTTTGCTTTACTTCTTTCATTTTTGGTTATTAAAAGGTGATCTGCAAAATGAAGGAGAGAAGAAGGTGGTTTGTGACTTTTTTGAAGTTTTTGCAAAAAACTGAAGGACTTCAGAAAAACTCTCAGTATTCCTACATTTCTAAAAGGAAAACAGAAAACAGGCTTGTGAACATGCAGTTTCAAAAATGGTTTGCAAGCTCTCTGTTAAACAACACGTAAAGACCAGAATCATTAAGACTTCTTTTCTCCCATGTGTGTGTAGAATGGCTGACAAATTCTAGACTTATTGGAAAGCAAGTCCCATAACATTTTAATAATACTATTGTTTCATTATTTCCAATGCTGACAGTGCATTACAGATTAGCATCTGTTACAAGGGGAGAGAAGGAAGTACTGTTTGCAGTGGAGAGATGAACATTGTGTGGTCAGTCAGCATTAAATCATATGGAAGAACTTGCAAAAAGCAGGGGTAGTGCAGAGAAGGGCATTTGCTAATGAAGATTTAATTGCAAACGCACGTCCCAGATTTGTTCAGCCACTTGAAGAGATTGGGCATGACTAGTGGAAGAGTCGGTGATTATGTTGCATACATTCAAGTCTAAAAGATTTTTCTGGAAGTGAAATACGAGCCATGGGACCCTAAATAAGATAGAGGACCTTTATTGTAACTCACCAGTTCAAATTGAGACAGGCTGATAGTCACAAAGGATGATCTTCCAAAGGGCTGAACATTTGCACCTCCCATTGCAGATGACAGGAACATTGCATTTGCCAACTGAATCACTCCTGCAGGACTGTCTAAGCCCTTTAACCAGTCTGACAATGGCCAGCACCCTCCTCTGAATCACCTTCAAGAATCTTCACAGTGGGTTGTAAACCCAGAGGGGTGCAATATTTTGTAGAGGGGATGCAGCACGATCAGCTTCTCTCCCTATCCCCAGCAGCTTCCACAGTCTCCCCAGCCCTCTGATTTCTCCCATGTGGCCGCTGCATCACCAGTGGATGCCCCCAACAGGCCAATCAGCAAGCGCAGAGGCTGAGTCAAGCGGTGGGGCAGCTGACAAGTTCCTGACTTGAAAAGGTACCCTGCGGGGGGGGGGGGTCCTCCCCCGCGCATCCTTCCCCCTTTGGTGCACCCCTGCAGCCTCCCAGCACCACCCCCCACATCCCTTCTTCTTGTCCTCCCAGAGGTTGAGGGGGGTCCACAAATTGCAGGGCCAAAAATGGGAGCACAGCCTAAAAAGATTGCTCCTCCCTGATCTAGGGCATCACAGCAGGGAGCAGACAAAAAGCTCAGCGGAAACATCATCACAGCTTTGCACTGAGATATGTTTTAGACAAGTTACAGCTTAACTTGGAGAAAGATACAGGTTTGATACAGTTCTTAAATACCTGAGTGGCCTCTGACTCTGAAAAGTGTTAATAAAGACTATTCACACCCTTGAATCATTATCTGGAAGGGTCAAGTGTGACTTGAGACTCCAAACTGCAGCAGCACCTGGCTATAAAACCAAGGAAGCTAGGGCAGACTCAAGAGTCTGATAAGCAAGTGAGCTGGGTTACTTGTTCAAACATCAGTGATTTTTTTAAGAAGTGCATTTCCTAATTGCAAGACCAGAAACAATAGAAGGCCCAATGCAATTTTTAGGGGGGAAAATACCCATTTTTGGCAGAATGGAGATATAGAAGCATCTACGGAGCCTACAGCCGGGCAAACTTCCTTTATACCACAGATGTCTGTATATCATAATCTTCAGAGCCCAGATCTACTCCTGAATCAGAGGTGTAGTAAGCAATGGGTAGAGACAATGGCCAGATAAGGAAAGAAAATCTGTGATTCAACATAATATACTGTATTGACAATTATTAGCGTGGAGCATGTTTTTTTACACACACACACACACACACACACACACACACACACACACACACACACACACACACACACACACACACACACACAGAGCTGCGGAGCTTAGTGAGGACAACCTACACCAGGGTAGGATCTCCCATTGCCAGAGGCATGCCACTTTCTCAATAGACAATATCTTTGTCACCAGGAGAAGCCTTTCTAGTGAAACACTGCAGTCGACACTAGGATTTTAGTCGGTACATCTGCCTTGTTCAAGGCTGTGGATTTTTCACACCTGAATGACTCATTTGTACCAATGTAAGTCTCTGCACAGAACAGGTCTAAGCTACCCAGAGTTTGTTCTCATGCACACACATGCTCATCCCTTACTTCAGATGGTTCAAAATGTTTCCATTTATGGGATAAGTCACCCTGACAATTGCAGAGAATAAAAAGGTGTTTTCCCAAAATTAGAACATTTTCCAAACTATTGCTTTTAGTAACAATATGCAAAATATTACAAAGGTTAAAAAAAACTCATTGCAAACTGTTTTCTGGAGGAGCAGTGTGTATCCAAACCAACTGAGGCACAGTGCTGTTAGGAGCACCCTAACAAAAGGCACAGGATCGAGCCTTTGGTTCATTGTATTAAAAATTGAGCTGTTTTTACATGTCTATGCAGATATGGAATGAGCAGTTCTGTTAATAGCAAAAGCCTTGAAACCTGTCCATTGAAACGGGGGAGGAAACATGGTTTTATACCCCTGAATTTCTATTTTGTACCTCCTTCTGGGGTTCTTATTTAAAAGAAAAAAAAAAAAATCAAATAATTGCATTTAAATTCCAAGAAACATTTTTAAATAAAATAATTACAAAACCTGTTGCCCAGAGTGGCTGAATTGTAAGTCACCCATTTCTCCCATGCTTTTTAAACAATTAACTATGGCACAAGATGAAGGGTAGTTCCACACAACTGATGATCCTCTGATTTAGTTAGATTCCTGAAAACACACTTAATACGATGTGTATAATACCCAGCTGTGTTACAAATGTAAACTCTTGCAGGGGTCCTCAGAGTTACAACAAACTAAAATCCTTTAATTGTTAAGAAAAATCTTAACACAATTAAAAAGATAAACATACTCTTCAGTACAAGAATACCTGGATTAACAGGCTAGTAGCATATATGCTTTTTTTCTTTGAAAGAGTCAATACAACAGCACCATATACAGGTGCCTTGGCACAAGGTCCGAGTCCTCCTAATCAGATCTGGGTCCATTGTCCTTATGTCAGAGACAACTCAGAAAATTTAACATTCAGACCGTTACAGAGCAGCCTCAAGCTCCAAAAAGGACCACGTCTCATAGATCAGTCACGGTAGTTTGGACAGCATAACCAACGGCATCACTACGAATTCCTGCATTCTTCACATTGCGCTCATGAACAAAATCAGTGTAGTGTCTAGCCGTAGACTGGGTCGAGGATAGGACCCATGTGTTCGATACACTTCCACCACGTTGACAGCAGTCGGCAGCATCAAGGGGCCTGGATCATTGGGGATTGGGAGGGGGTACAGTTAGTAATTAGCAATGGAAGGGGAAGGGAGTGAAAGACAGTAGGAAGTGAAAGGAAGGAAGGAAGGAAGAATGATGGGAAAAATGTAATAAGGAAGAACTAAATTGTCAAATGGCAAATACATAATAAAGCAGGGATATATACACAATAAGATAACTAGAATGTCAAATTAACCCCTTCATTGCTGCTGCCAGATTGTATATGTAGTTCTGCAAACTTCAAAATGGAAAGTCAAGATATGCCATGTAACACTTGTAGCTTACATCCATAGATTCTGAAACATTTTACAAACATCTGTGTCATCCCCATTTTACAGATGGGAAAACAGGTAGACATGAAGAAATATGCCTCCTTGACATACAGTGCTTTGCATATTCAGCAGCATTAAAGGATTTGAATGACATTACTCAATGCACAGTGGAAAAAAACTACTGCATGCAACAGCAACATTCTTAGCTACCAAAGAAGACAGATTCTCAAGGCAAATAAAAAGAGGGGAAAAGAAGAGAAGTGTATATAATAAAAACAAGCATTATAATGAAAAGGGGAACTACATCACATCTCACATTTCATTAGCAGAATTTACTAAATAACTAGACATTACTGAAGAACCTGAACGCAGCTCTATTTGACTACCTTGAATATGATAATATAATTAGGGAGGTGGTATTTCAAGGAAAAGGCCATGACCTTGTCTTCCAATTTGTTTGCAAAATACACAACATAATTTTGGCATTATATAAAAATGCAGTAATAGCTATGTATGGCCAGCACCAATGCATTCCACACTGGGAATAAAGTCTACAGGAGGTTGGGAAGAGAAAGCTAACAGGATGCCAAGAGTCCTGTATAAAGCACTGTCCTGACATTAATATATTTATGCCAGTGTCAAGCAATTAGGCCTTGGGGTAAGTAACTTGCTCCCCTGAAACAGACAGACACCTGCATGATTTGATTTTAGAATTAAGCATTTTCTTATAATAATCCTCAAGATGGAAAAAAATGAACAGAGAGACTACTCCAGAATTGTTTTCTCTATTGGATTAGGAATCCTGTGTTATGATGATTTGAGAGAGACTGAAGTAAACTTCTGTAAGACATGCTCACAAAAAAGCTCTCTAAGTTATTCAAGGGAGCAAATTCCTAAAATATCCTCCTTTAAATATGGCAGTTTTACAGTAATTTAGTTTACCCATGAACAAGAAAGTGGATCATCTGATACAATGGCAAAATGTTCAGATTTCATCAGTTCTCATGTCCCAGTAAATTTAGTTTAATTCTTGTAAGCATACCAAAACACTGCAACAGGCAGGGCATTAACAAGAAGCCACGTGAGCCAGGGAAGCAGAAAAGACATGCAGGATTCACAATAGGGAGAAATCATTAGACAGTCCTCCTTTAGAAAGGAGAGAAGATTTGCATGATGTTCACCAGCAGGTGCTCAGAATTTTGAGGCATACATGAGGACCAAGGGATAAAACAGCCATCAGATGGCTTGGTTTTAAGTCACTCCCTAATTTTCATAATTTAAGAACCCAAAAGTCCCAGAGCTGTTATATAGCCAATAGAGGTAACAGCAAGAAAAACTACCCAGAAATTTACAAGTTAGATCCTTAACCCTAAAATCCTTTTACCCAAACACAAAAAAAAAAAATGACCTGAAATATTTCTGTGTTTTCAGCTATCCATGGACTTTTTCAGAAAGGAGGACTGTTTTTCTGTGATAGAAGCCAAAGGCAATTCATGCAGAAACAGGCCAATTAAAGGCAGAAGGCAGTTTAGAAAAATTAACCATTAGCGGCAACAAGACACTAAGATAAGTCACAGCCCTCTAACCAGACACACATGTTCCAGCAATGCATCCGCCTAACCCCATTTACAACTCATGAAACCTGAATGCAGCACAAATGGTTGACAACACAGCTCCAAACTGTTCTTTATTTCCCAGTATTAAGGCTGGATTAATCCCTTAACACAGCAAGCAGACTGACTGCTAGAAAACCATTTTACAACCACGATGCCAGAAATAAAACTGCCTACAATATTTTGTACAAAGTGTCATTTTCTTCAAAAGGGAAATATTAAAACTGTGTCAAGTAGGAATGGACATTTTCTTGGGGTATATTACATCAGGTGACAGGCAGATATATTTTATATTCAGCCAATCTCTTCTACAGATGAACCTACTTCCACAGCTGAATCTAGCAAAGAAGCCTAGATTTCCTGACAAGGACTGCCAGCAACACAGGCTAAGGCTCTTACCCTGACACAGGCACACTGGGATCAAAACTGCCACAGATGGGCCTGTAAATTCTCTCAGTTTCTGAAGCAGTGGAACTTTAATGTATAGCAGAAGCTTTAAAACTGCTATTAAAAGTGTTGCTACTAACAATCTACACAGAGCCGTTTGGAGCTGCAGTCAAACGTTCCGAGAAAAAGAAGTTACAGGTTTCTAGCCAGCATCTTGCAGTTAGACTGAGTAAAAACAAAACAAAATCACTTTGAGAAGTCTGAAAGAATAAAGGTACAACCACCTTTCACCCACCACCAGGGAAGGAATCGACCGATCAATGACACCACCACAGACAACCCAGAGATTTCAGATACTAGGCAAATCAAGGGCAAAAGAAAAAGAGAAAGCACTATTTCATCAAATGTCGTACAGCAGAGATACAGTGCCTCAGATGCAGAGCAGAATTACCCTCTTTCTTTAAATGCAAGATCCAATATATTTTTTCAAAAACAATCTGTATTTAGATTTGTAGAATATCTTTCTTTGCACCATTATTGACAAATATTTAAGGCAAAACTATGCCAATACAGTTAAGACAGAAGACAAATAGAATAAAATTCTAGCCAAATGGAGAACCTGTTCTTTTGAGGACTGAAACCCCTTAGGATAAGAGCTTTAAATCCATTGCATCCCACCACAGCTGCTCCTCAAAGTCTAACAAATCAGAGCTCCCCTTCTGAGATTACTGCATCCCCTTTGAAATTATAATCCAGGGTACAAAACAGCTCTACTCCCAATCTTGCTACACATCCAATTCTAGAGTACCAAGAGCAGACATTTTAATTAAATGAGATAAAGCTCTTATCTTCAACCATTTCAGTCTCCTCAAACCAGTTCCTCCTCTTTCTGCACTGCAGTCACACAGTTGAGCCAGACTGCACATTGCACAAGATTTCTGGGAGACATCCAGAAAGAACTTGATATATGATTTTCTGCTTTTCCCAGGATCTAGACAGCCATTCACAATTCTCTGCTCCTGGCCCTTCAGGCACTGGGTTACAGAGACTATGGCGGCTGAAGAGGGTGGAACAACTCACACCAGAGCTAGAAAACACTGCAGCATTTTCCCAGAGGAAGAGCTGCAAGAGGTGCCCTCAGAAGCTGATTAGGTAGCTTCTGCAGCACTCCCAGATTGGTCTCAAAGCACTGAGCCAGCTTTACCACCACCAACCTGGCCCACAATTTATTCTAATCAAAAACATACTATAGTTAAGCTGCTGTTAAACTACTTATAAAAAGCATCTGAACTGTACTTAAGCAAAGAAGAAAAACTAGCAAAGGTCTGAAGAACGCACCATTTCATGTCTTGCTGGCTGGCTCCAGGACTCCGAGGAAGGTTTTCTACTTCCACTAAGACTGGGCCTGATGCAGCTGTCATGACAGCAAGAGTCGGCTTTGCATTCCAGCTCTTGGGAAACAAAACAAAAACAAGCAAGTCACCCTGAACACTTTACTACATGACAATACAACGACTCCTCCCCCTCATGGTCAAACATGAGGTTTGACAAGATGTCCTGCAGACACTTTTGCCCACTGGGGATGCATATCCCACTATTCAATTGCCAGTAACATGCAGGTTACGCTGGATACAGTGCTGATCTTGGATTTGTGGGCAATAGCTACAGCTGTAGTTCCCTTTTTCATTCTTGGTTTGACCTGGGTGCAGCACCTGTTCCCCTCTGTGATCTAAAAATCTAACACTGTAGTTCATCTACCCTTGAGTACCATGTAAAGCAGCAGATGGCGCTGAATTAAACAACTCAGCTTGCTAGTAGAGCAAGTGTTTATAATCACAGAGCACCAACACACCTGTTTGCTTCCAGATGAGCCTGAAGGGATAATATTTTTAACAGCCTAGATCATCACCCCCAGTGGTGTCATATCGGTGGTGATCCGTTCTGTTGCACTTACTGGCTGAGCCTTCAGCCGAATGGGTGGTAAAGTATTCCCACTGCAGACGCAACGTATCTGGAACCAGACCACTCTGGCATATCATTCTAGTGACAGGAGGTTGAGTTTCTGTATACATTTATCTAAAACACTCTACATCTTATCTTTTGTAATTTACCCTTGATATGGCAGAAATTCACAGCCCTTTAAAAATACCAGAGCAATAGCACAGCACCCTAGTAAGAGATGGAAGCAAAACTGCCAAAAGGTGCTGCCCCTTCTTTGTGTGCAGTTTATCATCCAGAGCATTAACTCAGTTTTGCAGATTACTACAATATTCAAGAATCATACACAGCTAATCATGCTATGTATAATTTGTTCAGATGTTGCAGGAGTAGAGAAATCTCACACTCGAGCTTTCTAGCAAAAATCCTCCAAGCCAGTTAACCAATGATCCCACATGTGACTTAGCTGAAACCAAGAGGCTAGTTTAATGTGTGTCTCTAAAAAACAGTCAATAGTCAAAACCAGGGTGGCTTTCCCTATGCTGAACACAGGACAGTTGGTAAAATTACTCATTCAAGTCAATCCAAATCAGAACCAGGCAGTAAAAATGTTTACATTAAAATCAGCCTTGACTGAGGACTCCTTAAGAGGAAATACTAACAAGAAATAAAAATAATTCAACTATGCAGTACGTGTTAAGAGTTTGTTCAGGGAAGGGTGACACGCACACACCTCCCTTCTCCCCCACACGCACAGCCACACACAAATAAACACACCTTTCTCGAATGGGGTTGGAGGAGATGACCAACTGACCAAACCCTCCCTGTCTGGCTCTATCCTCTTCCATGTCTAGCTGGGCCCTCAGGATAGACCTGTCTCTCCTGGTACCTGGAGTCATGTTTTCCTGAGGCAATATTGTGGATGGAAGACACCCAGGGTCACATTCCTCCCCTCTCAGACTTCTGCCAGTGTTCATACCAGTATGCGGCCAACAGAATCCCTTGGCACTGTGTAGGCAAGTCAGGGATGGGAGCAGTTACCAGGCAAAGGGAACACAAGAGGAGGGATGGCCTGGCCCGGCCCATCTCTACTTTCTTTCCCCTCTCCTCACCCTCCACCCTGTAGCTGAAAGCAGCTTGTTCTTTTCCTGCCCACAGTGTTGAAAGGCATTAGAAGCTCCAGGTTGCTGCTGGCCATGATATAACCCAACCCCTTTGCCCCCATTTTAACTCTACAGTGCAGACAGGAGAGGGTTAAGATCTAAGGATGCAGTATGCAACAGACCCCAGGGAATCCGACTACAGTGGCTTCAGCAAACCCAGCCAGACAGGTGGCTCAGAAGTGGAGCGTGTCTAGGGAACAGAAAAGCCCAGGGCAGGGCATGGGGTGAAGAGGCTGCTAAGCTCCTGCTCCAGGGGCTGCAGCGGAGCCTGCAGGGTTGAAGCAGGAACAGACTGGAACTTGCTTCCCTCCTGCCGCATTAGAGCTTAGATGAGGGGCTTCCCCATGCCAGTGTTGTGGAAGGCTTTGGCACACCCAGTGCTCAGCTCCTCCTGGCTAGCATCTGGGGCCAGAATATCTTGGGCATTCTCAGGGCAGTGGAAGAAGGAAGCAATCTACTGGCCAAGCTATTATTGTGCTGAATACAGTAGACCCCAATTTGCATTTGAATTACATTCCTGGGGAACCACGTATAATTCGAATTTTGCATTAAGTTGAGGTGGGGGCAGGCCAGAGCACAACACTCCAGCAGCATCTCTAGCCCCCAGCTCCCTGCAGCTGTGGGAAGCCGGGCAGCAGCTGCATTGCCACACTGCTCCAGCTCCCGGCTCCCCCAGCGGTGGGAAGCCGGGCAGCAGCTGCATATCTCTGGCTCCTGTTTCCCTCCCAGCTGGGGGAAGCGGGCAGGGAGCAGCTGCACCAGTCCAGCCCCCAAGGAATTGCTGGGGCTGGGGGAATCCCCGGCAACAAAGAGGCTGAGAACCAGCCGGTGGTGGCTCCCTGGAACTGGAGCTGCCACTGGGGTCCCCTTCAACTCACGTTAAAATGAGAAATGTGCAAGTTAAGTTGGCATAGCCTGGGGATCTACTCTACTCCAACGAGTCACCTAGTCAAAGAAAGCCATTGCGTTTAAACGAGGTTAGCATAAGGGCTCAATTCTTGAAACTTGTGAAGACTTATGACACTTTAGAGTTTTGGGAAAGTCTCAGAAATGAATGCCCAAGATTGCCTTACTTGTTGTGATCCATTATTTTGATTTAAAATGTTGTTTGGAATGCTGAAAAGCAAGGAAAAATTAAATCAGAATCTTTCAGACATCAAGGCATGTTTATAAATGTTGTGGACCAAAATCAGACAGATCAGAAGTACAATACCCATTTGAGGTCTCTGTACCCCATTTAATCTAAAAAAATCAGTATCCAAACAAAGTGGAAGCCTTTACACTTGTGGTCAGCTACTTTCTCATCAAGCCCAGAAACTCTGAATATTCTAGCTCATTGGTCATGGAGCAATACATAAGGTCTACTGGAACCCAATCAGAGCCCATGCCCTCAACCCCTCTTGCACCACAACTGCTTGTCACAGCCCCGAGCCCCTCCAGCATCCAAACTGCCACCGAGAGCCTGAAGTTCAACCTGTCTCACCCAGGTGAAAGTGAGTGAGAAGGTGGGAGGGTGGAGAGATTGAGTGAGCCCAGTAGGTCCCTGCGGAAGGTGGAGGAGGAGTCAGGGCAAGGGAATTTGGGTTGAGGCAGATCCTGGATGGACATTCAAAAGGTGATCTTGGGTTTTAAAAGTTTGGAGACCACTGTTCTAGCCCCAGTGAGACATTCAAAAATAATGAGTAAGGCCACCAATTATTCATGAATTAAAAAAAATTACATTTGGGATTATTTTTATTTGTCTTCTGATTCTACAGGGTGCACAAATTTCACATGTTAAGGTCCTCGCCATAATTTATATTAATTATATTTAAATGAAAGCTGAGAGTTGCATGTATTCGCATGATTCCAAGAGCACGGGCTTTAAGGAAAAGACCAAATAACCAGGGAGATATTGACTCCTGTCCATTTAGAAGCAGATATCCAAATGTCTTCCTCTCCACTAGATGGACGGCAGCTATAACAAACGGTCAAAGGGTAGGTGTTGCTGTACAGTATCGGATTTGCAAATGAGCTCCAATTCAGGTATTTCCTTTTGTAATAGAATTTTGAAATTTGTTTGTAGCAGGATAGCTACTTTTAAACAATTTACTCAATGTCCAGGGAAGTTAACATGTCCTCCTACCAGTTTATGTATGTTCCCTTTCTTGATGTCTGATTTGTGCCTATTTATCCTTTGGCACAGAGACTGTCCAATACAAAAGCTTATGCCCAACCAAACCTGTTAGGTCTCTAAGGTGGCACAGGACTCCTCATTGTTTTTACAGATGCAGACCAACGGTCCTATCCCTCAGACCTTTAACCAGATTCTATTAATTCATTTAATGCCCCAGTTGCTTCTGGCCTGGGACAATGGGTATCAATTGCACAGAGCAGCCATCTTGTCAGCTTGTCGAGTAAACTGCTTTCAATATTTCTGAAGTCCTTTTACTTGAATAAGCCTACAGATATAATACCAAGATTAAAGAAGCTGTACTCTGGCTATTCTCTTACTATCCTCTGAATGAGGGGAAGTGCAGATAAGTGTTACAAGCACAGAGTAGTGCACCTTTAAAAAAAATCCTGAGGAACGCTTGTACAAGCACCACATTCCTCACCAATGAGTTAATACAAAAGAAAAAAACAACATGCATCTTTCATGATGAATTTTAATTAGTGATGCTTGAGTATGCAGTTTCAGGAACAGTGCCGATTGCTCTGGGGGTGAATGTGCCATGACAACACCAAGATAATATCGTGGAAACTAAAGCCTGCAACACTGTCAGGCAGGGAAATTTTAGTGAGCTCCTCTTCCAGAAACCAGGCTGGTTTGTGCACATGGTTCAAGTAAAACAGCATACTTACAGAATGTGAAAAGCAGTTATTAGTACTAATAAAGAAGCTACAGATCTATTGCCCCATCAGAGAATTTCAAAGCACTTTACAAACTTTAATTAAGCTTTTCAATACCCTGTATCACTGCAAGATAGATCCACATTTAACCCCAGGGGCTCATTTAAAAGTAGCAGTCCTACAACAATAAAAATTAAAAAATAAACTGCAAAGAGAAATTTCAGAGCTGCAATTCATTTGTAAATCTGACTATCAACAGAGAACTGAGACTGGGAGTGGCTGGCCCATTATAAAAGCAGTTTCTCTACTCTTGATATTCACACCTCCACATTAGCTACTGATAATGGGCCACATCGGTGCCCCCCCCCCCCCAACTGAACTGGCTTGACTTCTCCTCTCTTTATGTTCACAACTCCACATTAACTGCCGATAATAGGCCATACCCACCCTGACTGAATAGACCTTGTCAACTTTGGCCCTTTCCCTGACTGAGACTGCCTCTTTAAATCCTCCTCTGAAGTGCCCCCACACATGCATCTGATGAAGCAGGTCTTTGCCCACAAAAGCTTATGCTCCAAAGTATCTGCTAGTCCGTATCTTCAAAAAACAACAAGAAGTCCTGTGGCACCTTCCAGACTAACTCTGCTACCTCTCTGATACTTGTCAACCAAATGGTATGTATATGTGTGTACACGTTCTCTCTCTCTCTCTCTCTCTCTCTCTCTCTCTGAGCACAAAGGAAATTAAGTAGTAGAATGTCTCCTACCTCATTTCTTCACGTTTAGCAACATTTGCTGCAAAAAATTCCAGACAAGACCAATTAAAAATTTAATTTGCATTTACTGTTGGTACCTATAAACCACCAGAAGTACCCCGACGCACAAAGAAAATGTCTTCCCCCCACCAGAACTTAAAACCTAAATTAAACCAACACAGGAGAACATTAGAGTAATGACAAGTGACTGCAAAGCAACTACATACATATGAAACGTTTACACCCCTTTTCTAAACTGGAGATTAGGATTTATGAAGGATATGAAAGCAGACATAAAAGTAATTCCAGGCCTCAGCAAGAGAGAGAGAAGGAGACAAAGGGAATATCAAGGCAAGGAAAACTGGAACATTCATGTAAGAGGTGGGACAATGGCAGAGATGAAAGCAGGGAAAGAGTTCAGTATCCTTCAAGAATGAAGAGTTTTAAGCGTATACAGAAAGAACACTGAAAGCAAAGGTAGTCAATGAGGAATTATTCTCATACAATGGTTCTTTGCTTATTAGACTCATCATTTTTCTATGTAAACATGTTACAGTATGCAGACGACTAAACTGTTAAGCAATCTCACAGAATATCAAAGACAATTTGAAGTCACCCTGTGTATTAAGCACTCTGTGTTGCAAATATGTCCCAAGAGCAACGGCTCAAAGGCAAGGTAGATCATTGTAAAACCGTCCTCCAAGATGAGGAAAAACACCTTCACAAAACTCCTGTCTAGAATTAGCACAGAATGGTACTCAGACTCAGTGTGGCCTGTGCTATCTACAATACGTGGTCTCAGTCTACCTTTCATTTGTAGTGTTCTCCTTGAATATCGCTTGCTGGGCCTCCTTTCAAAGGACGCTGATCTTCTGGCTTTGTTGGTCTTGGTTGTCTGGTATTCGGTTTTCCCACTAAAAATACATAGTTAAGATACACATGGACACAGCACTTGTTTATAAAGGCAAAATATAGGCATAGCTGAGACAAAATAAACTTGTCTGCTTTACTTCTACGTGTTTTCTTTATGGCTCAGCAATCCTATCTTGCATAGGAATGGATGCACTCATACAGTGCCCTTCATCAGAAGCACTCTACTTTTTAGTCTCATCCTCCAGTGAGGGAGGTATTATCCCCATTTGCAGAAGGGGAAACTGAAGCATTAACTCCTTGGCTGTGTCTACACTAGCCAAAAACTTTGAAATTGCCATGCAAATGGCCCTTTCGAAGTTTACTAATGAAACACTGAAATACACATTCAGCAGCTCATTAGCACGCGGGAGGCCGCGGCACTTTGAAATTGATGCGGCTCGCCACCACGTGGCTCATCCAGACAGGGCTCCTTTTCGAAAGGACCCCAGCTACTTCGAAGTCCCCTTATTCCCATCTGCTCATAGGAATAAGGGGACTTCGAAGTAGCTGGGGTCCTTTCGAAAAGGAGCCCTGTCTGGATGAGCCACGTGGTGGCGAGCCGCATCAATTTCGAAGTGCCGCGGCCTCCCGCGTGCTAAAGAGCTGCTGAATATGTATTTCAGCGCTTCATTAGTAAACTTCGAAAGGGCCATTTGCATGGCAATTTCGAAGTTTGTGGCTAGTGTAGACGTAGCCCTTGAGGGTTAGATTCCTCAAAATGTATGCCTTGCCATTTTGGATATACAATCACAGTAACTCAGACTCTGCTGATGACATATAGGAAGACTATAATGAAGAGAAATTAGAACTTTGATGCTCTCTTACTCCCAATCCTGTGTGGTTTTTTCAAGACTGCTCTTCCTACGTGAAAAGGAACCAAATGGCTCATGGGCTTAGAATACACATCCTCCACCTCTAGGTTCCTTGCTTAAATCCAGCCCACTTCAAAAGTGACTGAAGTCGCTACCAGCTAACTATACTTTACTGAACTATAAATAGGAGTGAGTGTGTGTAGATTCTGTACAGCTTCTAATAGACAGGGATGCACACAAAACATATCTATACACACTTCACTGGCACCTTTGCTGTAGGTCATGGCAGATAGGCTAAATATTGCTGAGCATCTGACCCAGCTGCCTGCTCTAGCAAGGTAACACATGGTGAGCTTGCACTACCACTGCTTGAACTCTGCTTGTCTGTGGATGCTAGTCACTTCATTCTCTGGAACTGATATATGCCCTTCTTTTTCACATACTCTACATTCGTTTCCTTAATAGTCTTATTACATTTTCCAGGGGTTCTGTCCAAACTGTAGATTACACTCTCCAGAAACATGCAAGTAAATTACTTACTTCTATTTGATATTGTCCTTGAAGTGATGCTCACACCTTCTAAAAATGGTAATAGTGTATGTTTGTTGTATTTTTCAATTTATAGAATGCACTTACGCATTTTGTGTATGCAGAGGGACTTCAAATTATCAATAAAACAAAACGGTAACAGCCTAAGTGTCTCCAGTCTCAATAAAAAGAACTACAATCCCAAACAGATGGCACCAAGCCTTATTTGTCTAGCAAAATCAATCCCATAGGTAAAACACCATGGCTGTGTCTCCACGGCTACGTCTACACGTATTGACGTTGCCAGCCCTGGAGGACGTGTAGACATTATTCACATCTTCACATCGAAATAGGCTACTTCGAAGTAGGCTTCACGTGTAGACGTAGCCGTGGAGACACAGCCATGGTGTTTTACCTGTGGGATTGATTTTGCTAGACAAATAAGGCTTGGTGCCATCTGTTTGGGATTGTAGTTCTTTTTATTGAGACTGGAGACACTTAGGCTGTGTCTCCACGGCTACGTCTACACGTGAAGCCTACTTCGAAGTAGCCTATTTCGATGTGAAGACATCGAAATAGGCTATTTCGATGAATAATGTCTACACGTCCTCCAGGGCTGGCAACGTCAATGTTCAACATCGACATTGCACAGCACCACATCGAAATAGGCGCAGAGAGGGAACGTCTACACGCCAAAGTAACACACATTGAAATAGGGGTGCCAGGCACAGCTGCAGACAGGGTCACAGGGCGGACTCAACAGCCAGCCGCTCCCTTAAAGGGCCCCTCCCAGACACACTTGCACTAAACAGCACAAGAAACACAGAGCCGACAACGAGTTGCAGACCCTGTGCATGCAGCATGAATCCCCCACTGCAGCAGCAGCAGCCAGAAGCCCTGGGCTAAGGGCTGCTGCACACGGTGACCATAGAGCCCCTCAGGGGCTGGAGAGACAGCGTGTCTCAACCCCCCCAGCTGATGGCCGCCATGGAGGACCCCACAATTTCGATGTTGCAGGATGCACAACGACTACACGGTCCCTACTTCGACGTTGAACGTCGAAGTAGGGCGCTATTCCTATCCCCTCATGCGGTTAGCGGCTTCGACGTCTCGCCGCCTAACGTCGATGTTAACATCGAAATAGCACCCAACACGTGTAGCCGTGACGGGCGCTATTTCGAAGTTACTGCTGCTACTTCGAAGTAGCGTGCACATGTAGACATGGCTCACGTGTCACTTCTTCCGGAAGCAGCACGCTAATGAGCTAATAAGGCACATATGCAAATTTTCCATACCTCATTAGCATATCACATGATTCGGCATCCAGAAGAAGCTCTTCCGGACTCCGAAGTATATGTGGAGACATGAGGCCTGCGGGGATCTTCTGGAAGGAAGCCCTCCTTCCGGAAGCCCCTTCTTCCCCAAAATTTTGCCGTGCCGATGTGCTAATGAGGCATGGAAAATTTCCATCCACACCTCATTAACATCTTCCAGTTAGCTCATTAGCTTGCCACTTCCGGAAGAAGTGGCACATGGAGACACAGCCACATCTCTGACAGAAAGCTCTCTTGGATAAAAATGAGTCCTTTTTATGTGCTTATGCAGTGCCTGAAACAGCAGAGCCTTAGATCCTAACTTGGCTTTAAGACAAATAGTGTGAATTCCAAAGTCCAAAGCCTTGCTCTGCCATCAGATATGTAAGACTACAGCAGGTCACTTTTATGCACTATATGGGACATGATGTAGTCTCACAACCAGAATCAAAACCACAGAGCTTCGTGAACCAAAATCAAACATGAATTATATGTAGATGTAAATGGGAAGCTAGGGTAGTCCACACAGCCCCTATGCATAAATATACTGTATCAAAAAAACAGGGCAACATGTTGACTTAAGGAAACTGCTCCTAGTACATTTTACTGCAGAGATCAGAAAAAGCCAAAGTTCAGATAACTAATTTGGAAAGATGCTCTGAAAGACTGTGCATTATATTTTGACCTGTTTAACAGCTTTGTTTAAATAATTTATCCGACTGCAATCTATTACATTCTCTTTTCTACACACTATGGAAACTGGATACCACTTTGCTCTTCTGTGCATTACCCAAGGGACCGGAAATGGGGAGGGAAGAATGTGAAATGACTCTGACCTGTATCTGAACCGCGATCCCAGCCGAATGAAGCTTGATCGGCTCGAGCCTTTTTGGACAGGTCCCCTGAGGCGGAAGAAAGCATGATGTTCCACTGCACACTTCCACAAGTGTTTGCAGGCTTTGGGATGATCCAGCCTAAACACAAAAGTGTGCTCCTGCTCCTTCCCCTTAAAGCACACAAAACACACCATGAATTTAGTTCCATTGTTTCAGTGGTGGCAGGACAGGGAGCTGCAGAGAGCCCCTCACTCATCCTGCTACCTGAGTAGCCACAGCTCAGCTCACCCCTGGCCAGCAGAACACCTCCATAACAGCCTCTCTTCTGCTGGGCATATGTGGCTGCTCAGAGTAAGCTCTCCAGCCAGCACCACGGATGGGCTAATCCCAGGGGCCAGTTTGGGCCTGGGGCTGGCGTGGGTTAAGCCTGGGGATGTGGAGGTGAATTCAAGGCTGAGAGGGGTTAGGCCTGTGGATTGGGTGGGGATGGGGGTGTTGAGGGATGGAGGTCAGACTTGGGGGTGGAGGACTGAGGCTGGTAAAGCGTGGAGATGGGGGTGGGGTTTGGGGGCTGAGGGGGATAAAGCCTGAGATTTGGGTTCCGTAAAATTCTTTAGAGTTGAAAAGGTTTCTGTGCCCAAATAAAATTTGGAAACTCTGCATTACAACATGAGATTGTAGGGCAGCAACATTGAAACTGTTTATTAAAATGCATGTTACCAACTCCACACTCAAAGACCCTAAATAAACTGACTCGCATATAAGCTGGGTGAAAAACGTTAGTCAGGGATAAAAGATCCACAGCACAGCTAGCACCTAGCTCAGCTCCTGGTTTGGGCTTCAGGGCTAAAACGTTATGCAGAATTTTGGGCTCAAGCTGGAGCCTCAGCTCCGGGACCCTCCACCCTCATAGGATCCCAGAGTTGAAGGTCATTCTGGAAGAGATCTTTTAAAATAGCTTATTTCAAAAGCATGTCCGCCCACAAAATGCATATTGAAATAGCGCTCACCTATATTTTAAAATAAAATTTTAACACTGATTGGCTGGTAGAACACTCTGGATGGAGCTAGAGGCCCCCTATTTTGAAATACCCCCTACTGCCTTTCTATACAGCCCTATTCTAAAATATCCATTTCAGAATAGGCACTATTCCTCATAGAATGAGGTTTACAGAATTTGAAATAAGCCATCTACTACTACAAAATTATTTTGAAATAGTTTCGCTGTGTATATGCTTACACAGTTATTTCAGAATAGCAGCCATAATTCTGAAATAACTTTGTTATGTAGACACACCCAAAGAAGCCAAGCTCAAAAAACAACTGTGGACTGATGAGCAAAGATATTTCTCAGTGTGGCTGACTGTCTGGCCCTTCTTCCATATCGGATTCACCTCCATGTGTTACCAACCCTTGCTTTTTTCTAATCTGCTCAACACAGAGTTATTTTGTTTCCTGGGGGCATTTCTGGCATCTGTTCAGGGAATGAGTTCAAACTGCATGTCATTTACACTACCCACCTTTATTAGCTTTCTTAACAATGCACCAAAGTATACCTGCTCTTTCCACATTCTCTGGCCCATACTAGTTAAACAAGGCATTGCCCTTTTTAAAAGGTTTACAAAGCAAATCAGACACACTGCTAAATTTATTTTGCATATAAACTATTTACAGCCCCCAAGAAGTCACAACTAAAACATTCCAATACTGCCATGTTACTCCTGGAAATAAGACCAGTGAAAACTAACTAGTAGCCATGAAACTTGCTAAAAGAGCTAACATCAAATTGTAACTACCTGCTCATCATCTTCAACAACAACTAGTGTTAATTTGTTCTTCTTGAAGTCCAACCTGGTTATTTTTGGCCTGTTACATGAACAAAAAAGAAACGTGAAAACAAATTTTTGTTGGTTCATAGATAAGAGTTACACTCAATGCTCTACACTAGCACACAGTCATTTTAAAAACCGATACAAGCAGACTGAGCCAAACTGGATGCCTCTCAGTGAGATGTGTTTAGCCAATAAATTAGGACCTTATCATTAAGTAGTTATGGGATGAAGAGATTTCAAAAACTATAGCAACTTTTTAAAAGATTAAGCTTCTGTAGTGAGTCTTAAAATAGATTTTAGGTGACATCAGTACACTCTATTGTTTCTGGGCACAGAGATGGTAGTTAAAGCAAACTACATTTTGTACATTTAGATTGGACCCAGTCAAACAAACTTCCCGATTCACAGGACCTTGCTACGTGCTCATCCTCCTATCCTTACCCAACCAGCTTGGGAATAAGTATGAAAAATAGGAACTAGGAACCATGGAAAATAACTTTGGACCTTTAACTTTTGATTAAGCCTACACCCAACTCTGAAAGCAGTTCATAAGTTCCATCTTTTTGCTTGTTTTTCAACCATATGCAACTGTATGAATCCTAGGGAACGGCTCCAAATACCCTCAACAAACTGGAGTTACTCCACAACAGCCTCCAGAATGGAACTGGAGGTGTTAATAAGCATTTTCACACTCTACCACACAATATGGTTATGTATTTTTATCTAAATTTGATCCCATTTCTCTGGTATGCATGAGGAGAAAAGGATCATTAAAAAAAACGTAGAAACCAACTTGGATTTTTGCACTCAAAAGCATTCCAATACTCATGACTCCCCAAAAGGAAAACCATTACATTTGTCCTACCTGCCAACGTGACTGGCTGAAAGCCTTCCACTCTCCCACATATCCAGTACTAAATATACATACAACAAATTCAGTAAAGCAGAGCAGCAACATGTGAAACCATTCTTGATACAGTAAACACGTGGCTTCAAGTTGCTCGTTACTCGCTTTAACGCGAGTTAAGCGCAACTTGAAGCTGCTCTCTCTGCCCTGCACTGGTGGAACTGGGAAAACGATCAGTCATGAGCTGGTTAGACTCCTGGATCCCACAAGTGGTGGGGAGATGGGCACCAGGCTGCCCCGCCCCTTGGTTCCTGGCTCCCTGCTACTCTGGGAGCCAGAAAACTGACCAGCCCTAGCGGACTGTTCTGTTTCCCAGCTCCTGTAAGCCCAGGGGAGCAGGGATCCAGGGGGAAGCTTGGTTCCGCCTCCCACCCATTTGACTTGTGCGAAAATTCAAGTTATGCGGGGGTTGCAAGAACACAACCCCCACGTAACTCAACGGTTTACTGTATTATTAATGGTGCTGTACTGTCTTTATTGTGTATGTATTTAACGCTGATATGGGAAAGAGGTGAAAGCACACAAAACCCATTCACATTTGTCAAGGAAGATCACATTCTGCATGTTGAACAAACCAAGAATTTTTTGAGCTATGAGGTAATTTGCAGCTTACACTGTCCATATCAGTAAGGTTCAAGAATTCTTGGCTAGCGTAGAAGAGGTAAGATTGTGTGCTGTAGAATACCTAAGGCTTTCAATTAGCCATCTCACCAGAAAAACAGACCAATCTTGGTGTCACCTTCAAAGACCAGAACTCCCGTTGGGGTCAGTCCCAGACTGTAGTCATTGCCGTCCCTCGCCTAAGTATCAGAGACCAAAAGAGGCTGTGTTCAGTTCCCCATGTAGGATCCCATACGTGTGTAAATCATTCCCGTGTCCAAAATATCCTCTCCTTCATTGTTAAGATTAAATACAATTTGTTATTTTATTACCATAATAAAACTTCCACATGATATAACTGTACAATAAAAGCCTCCTAGATAGCTTATTCTATTCCCCACCTCTTTAGAGAGGTCAGGAAGAAGAAGGGATTTCTTTATGTATGTATGGGCTGAAGACCCTCCTTCTGTAATTCTCAATCCTTCTTCCTTTACAGTGTATTTAATCTTTCTAGGTAACTGTGAATTGATACCAGGTTAAATCCCAGTCCAATTTTGATTTCATTTACTGTATTTTTCACCCAGATTTCAAGCTGATTGAAATCTTAAGCACCTATAACGTATTTAACACAAATATAAATGGAAATAGATGAAAATTACAGCCTTCAAAGCACAGACAACTAGTTCATGCGAAGTGAATGCACACGACCACCGTAAGTGTTACACAGTTTAAAGGTAACACTACGGTGTTTTTCTAATTTTATTTTTTTTCCCCTATATGGCACTTCCAGATTTGCACACCATTTGGAACTGTGCAAGAATAACCATTTCCAAAGAGTCTCAGAGGGGTAGCCATGTTATTCTGCATCTACAAAAACAAGGAAGCTTGTTGCACCTTAAAGATCAACATATATTTGGATAGTAGCTTTCACAAATTGCTCACAAAACCTTATGCCCAAATAAATCTAGATAAAGAGCATCACCCTGTGGACAAACTTACCTTGACTATGTGCATGTCCACCCCATACATTTCCAGCCACTTAGCTTTATTCAAATAGTTAGTTTCAGCTTGTGCTGGCGTTTGGCCCCTGAAATAATATTTTTTTAAAGTTAAACAGGATCATGTAAAAACCCATGAATAATGAAAAGACAGAATAAACATACGGCGAATAAGGGAAAAAATGTTTGCGGGTCTACAAAGAGCAAACATTGTGGGCTCTTTCACCACATTTACATGAGCACCGAGGGCACCTTCACAAATTTTAACCTGCAACGTTGATTGTTGCAATAAGCATTGCCCTGCAAGGTTAGATAAATTATTGATTTCACTGAAACTGTGGAATTTTACCCTTCATGTACAGGAGTAGAATTTCCCTCTGGAATTAAGGGGCAGACATGTAAAAATACCAGTTTTCCCATTCTATTATCAACCAAAAACTGTTAGGTTTAGTTTCTTATGTTCTGTGATGGAATTACATTAACATGACATCTGGGTGAAAGACCACTTAGAATCATCAGCCTCACCCCCCGTTGTACCATTTGTGCATGCTTTACCCCAGGAGAATCAGAGAGCAGATTTGGTTTGCCTGGATCAGGAGCTACAGTACCTGTATTCCTTCCACTTCTCAAAAATAGACAGTTCCATCTCTTCAGTTTGAGTGGGCACAAACCTGAACTCAGACACCAGGTCAGGAACATGTTCAGCAGGATCATAGTCTCCAAGTTCAGCTACAAAGAAAAAAACTCCATCAAGTAACATTCCTTTCAAAGGCAACAGCATTAACAAGAACTGGCTTGAACTGAAGTGTCTACCATGACTTGTTTACTTTGTTAAGTGTTTGAGACTTAAAACTTCTCCCACTCCCTATGCCCCATATTTATTGTTTCCACCTGTTTCGATGCATTAGTTGAAGGCACTGACAAATGGCTTTACATACTAAGTGTTGTACAGCAGAATTTCTGCATCTGATGATGAAATACTGTTCATGGAGCTACACAAAAATGTTCCCTACAAAAATGTGTTCCAGCAAAACTTTTTTTTTAATAAACTCATGTCTTGGAACATCAAGATCTTTGACTCTCTGGTAACATTTTCATCAAAATATTTTTAAATAGCTATCACAGTATTTCAGCAACAAAAAAGTTGATTTAAAAAAATAAAAAAAGCTCTCAAGCAAATGGACCCATTCTGAATCCCATAGAAGAAAGTTTCAAAGTCTGTCCAAAACCAGTTTCTCCAGTTTTCAACCATCTCTAATTTTTCCTGAGTACAAAGCTCTCAGCAAAAAGTAACATGGGAGCAAAGGCCAGAGCAGGGGAGAGAAACTATTTTTCTTTCTTTCACAACGTAAGCCTGCGAGTATCACAATGGCTATGAAACAGCAGAGAACTGCCTCCTTTTTCCACAGTTGCTAACACTTAAGACCAACATTTTCCAAGAGTGCTTATATCTGTAATGAGACACCTAATTAACAAGGTCTCATTTTCAGAGGGGCTAAGCAGTCACCACGTCCAGTAACTTCAGGGGAGTAGCTGAAGCTCTGTCCACTTCAGAGAATCAGAAATCTTATTTTGTGGTCCTCCAAGTTCCAGTCAAAAGTGCAAACAAGAAACTGACCTTCCTGAAAAGTGTAAATCTTTTGCAGAAACCAAACTTTTTTATTTTGGGTGGGGGGGTGGGGAGGGACGACAAACATTCAATTAAATATCTGAAATATAAAATATCCAGAAGTGGCAAAAATAGAGTTCATTAAATAATTTTGTTGTATTTACTACACACAAATCTATTTCTGGTAGCTTTAGCCTTTTCATACTCTAAAAAAATTGACAGAGGAAGTCTGTAGATCTACAGTAATTTACTCCCACTGTGCCACCTGCCTCTGTTGAAAGGAATGTTGTCAAAGCCTGCTTAAGTTCCAGCTGATTTATATAAAAATCTGCTCAGCTGTCACCCAGACAGTAAGATTAAGGCACTGTGATAGACCTCACTGGGGAATTTAAAAATATCTGAAAGTATAAAGGAAATGCCAATATTAAATGCTTGATCTACTGTATTATTAGATTAAAGGCATTTATCAATTCCAATATATTTCAGAATGTGATGCATTCTATTTAATTTAAAGGCAAAAGCTACAGGTTTCTCTGCAACACACTCCACGCCCTAACTACTGATAGATACCTAACCTGTAGAGATTCATATTTAAGATGTTTTATAAAATACCCAGGAATATAAACATTTTCATGATGGACTTAGTCTTGTTAATGAATCACAGCAAGAATAAACACAATACCAAACAGGTTTTTATAAGGTATATGGAAGATACAGGGCAGGGTAGTTTACCAGAGTCGTATACAGTACGTTAAATGCACAACACAGTTGAAAACCAAAAAGCAGCGAAGTAGCACTTTAAAGACTAGCAAGAATCTCCCTGCACAATTCTCTTTGCACCAGTAAAACAAGAATGATAACTTTCCATTTCTGTGTGGATCCCATCTTCCCTCGAACTGTCAATTCAAACACAAGTGGAAAGAGAAAGGGGAAAAAAAAACAGCCTGCTGCACACAGAAGTTGCACAAATGTAGCTGGGCAACATTTAGCATGAGCTAACCCAAATGATTGAAGTGTAAATCAATGTGGAGTGGCCACACACGAAACAGCAGTGGCTTAACTAGGCTGGTGCAATACAGAAGCATTAAACTGGTGCAACGTATAAGTGAACAAACCTCATCTGAAACCACTGTAAGTTTGGTAAGCAATTCCATCAGACCCAGAATGGACCCTCAGACATTGACTACACTGAAATGCTACAGGGACACAGCCATGTTCCTGCATAAGGTCAGTGCAAGCAGAGTGCACAGCGAACTACTAGTCTGAAAGCAGACACTTACAAGTCTGAGAACATAAGAACGGCCATACTGGGTCACACCAAAGGTCCATCCAGCCCAGTAGCCTGTCTGCCGACAGTGGCCAGTGTCAGATGCCCCAGAAGGGGTGGACGGAAGACAGCGATCAAGTGATTTTTCTCCTGCCATCATCTCCAGCCTCTGACAATCAGAGACCAGGGACACCATTCGTACCCTTGGCTATCAGCTTTTTATGGACCTAACCTCCATGAATTTATCTAGGTCTTTCTTAAATTCTGTTATAGACCTAGCCTTCACAGTCTCCTCTGGCAAGGAGTTCCACAGGTTAACTATGAGCTGAGTGAAGAACAACTTTCTTTTATTAATTTTAAACCTGCTACCCATTAATTTCATTTGGCGTCTTCTAGTTCTTGTATTATGGGCACAAGTAAATAACCTCTCCTTACTCACCCTCTCCATACCTGTCATAATTTTATATTCCTCTATCATGTCTCCCATCATTCTCCTCTTTTCTAAACTGAAAAGTCCCAATTTTTTTAGCCTCTCCTCACATGGGACATGTTCCAAGCCCCTAATCATTTTAGTTGCCCTTTTCTGAACCTTTTCCAGTGCCAGGATATCCTTTTTTTAAGGGAAGGAGACCACATCTGTACACAGCATTCAATATGTGGGAGTACCATAGATTTACATAGGGGCAGTAAGATACCCCTTGTCTTATTTTCTATCCCTTTTTCAATAATACCTAACGTCCTATTTGCCTTTTTGACAGCCTCTGCATGCTGCGTGGATGTTTTCAAGGAACTATCCACAATAACTTCAAGATCTCTTTTCTGATTAGTTATAGCTAAATTAGCCCCCATTATATTTTAAGTATAGTTGGGTTATTTTTTCCCCATGTGCATTACCTTACACTTATCCACATCAAATTTAATTTGCCATTTTGTTGCCCAATCACTCAGTTTGATGAGATCTTTTTCCAAGTTCTTCACAGTCTGCCTTTGTTTTGACTATCTTGAACAGTTTAGTGTCACCTGCAACCTTTGCCACCTCACTGCTCACCCCCTTCTCCAGATCATTTATGAATAAAATTAAACAGGATTGGTCCTAGGACTGACCCTTGGGGGACACCACTAGTTACCCCTCTCCATTTGGAAAATTTACCATTTATACCTACACTTTGGGTCCTGTCTTTTAACCAGTTCTCAATCCATGAAAGGACCTTCCCTCTTATCCCATGACAACTTGATTTACATAAGAGCCTTTGATGAGGTACCTTGTCAAAGGCTCTCTGGAAATCTAAGTATACTATATCCACTGGAGCTCTCCTGTCTGCATGTTTGTTAACCCCTTCAAAGAAGTCTAACAGATCAGAAAGACATGATTTCCCTCTGCAGAAACCACGTTGACTTTTGCCCATCAAATTACGTTCTTCTATGTGCCTGACAATTTTATTCTCTACTATTATTTCAACTAATTTGCTTGGAACTGATGTGACCCTGGCAATTACAGACCAGTAAGTCTAACCTCTAGAGCCCTTTTTAAATATTGGTGTCACATTAGCTATCTTCAGTCATTAGGTATGGAAGCTGATCCAAAGGACAGGTTACAAACTAATGTTAATAGTTCTGCAATTTCCCATGAGTTTTTTCAGAACCCTTGGATGAATGCCATCTGGTCCCGGTGACTTGTTAACATTAAGTTTATCTATTTGTTCCAAAAAACTTCTCTAATGACACTTCAATCTGGGACAGTTCCTCAGTTTCATTTCCCACAAAACACGGTGCAGGTTTGGGAATCTCCCCAACATCCTCAGTCATGAAGACTGAAGCAAAGAAATCATTTAGCCTCTCCACAATGGCTTTATCGTCCTTGATTGCTCCTTTTGTATATATATCATCTAGGAGACCCACTGGTTTTTTTTAGCAGGCTTCACGTTTCTAATGTATTTAAAAACATTTTGTTATTACTTTTTTGAACTTTTGGCTAGCTGTTCCTCAAAATCTTTTTTGGCTTTCTTTATTACAGTTTTACACTTAATTTGGTATTGTTTACCTTCCTTTCTATTTACCGCACTAGGATTTGCCTTCCACTTTTCAAAAGGTGCTTTTTTATCCCTCACTGCTTTACATGGGTGTTAACCCATGGTGGCTCTTTTTTTGGTCTCTTAGTTTATTTTTTAATTTGGGGTACACATTTAAGTTGGGCCTCTATTATAGCATCTTTGAGAAGGTTCCATGCAGCTTGCAGGGTTTTTGTTCTAGTCACTCTGGCTTTTAATTTCTGTTTAACTAATCTCCTCATTTTTGCATAATTCCCTTTTTTGAAATTAAAGGCCAGAGTGTTGGACTGCTGAGGTGTTCTTCCCACCTCAGGCATATTAAATGTTATTACATTATGATCATTATTCCCACACAGTCCTGTAATAGTGACCTCGTGGACCAGATCCTGCACTCCATTCAGTACTAAATCGAGAATTGCCCCTCCCCTTGAGGGCTCCCATACCAGCTGCTTCAAGAAGCAGTCATTAACAGCATCAAGAAAACTTATTTCTGTATCTCATCCTGATGTGACATGTACCCAGTTAATATGGGGATAATGGAAATCCCCCATTACTATTGGGTGTTTTACTTTGGTAGCCTCTCTAATCTCCTTCAGCATTTCAACATCACTATCACTGTCCTGATCAGGCAGTCGATAATATATTGCTGCTGCTATATTCTTAGTATAGCTTGGAATTACTAGGGAACATTTTGACCCATTTAAAATTCTTATTTCATGTGATTCTATGTTATCTTTCACATACAGTGCCACTCCACAACCCACAAGGCCCATTCTATCCTTCCGATATATTTTATATCCCGGTACGATTGTGTTCCATGCGTTGTTTTCCTTCCACCAAGTTTCCGTGATGCCTATTATGTCAATTTCCTCCTCTAATACAAGGTACTCTAGTTCACCCATCTTATTAGTCAGACTTCTAGCATTTGTGTAGAAGCATTTTAAAGATTTGCCTTTGCTTATTTGTCTTCCCATCCCAGATGTATTAGATTCTTTTATATGTGATTGATTGTCTGATCTAGCCCATTGTTTGATATCTCCCCTCCTCTCTTTTTCACTACAGCCTAGAGTATCTCTATTGATGGATTCTCCTCTAAGAGGAGTTTCTATCCAATCCACGTGCTCCTCCACACCAATTGGCTTTCCCCCATCTCCTAGCTTAAAAACCACTCTGTGACCCTTTTAATGTTTAATGCCAGCAGTCTGGATCCCCTTTGATTTAGGTGGAGCCCCTTGGTCCTGTATAGGCTCCCCTCTCCCAAAAGTGTCCCCAGTTCTGAACAAATCCAAACCCCTCCTCCCTACACCATTGTCTCATCCACGCATTGAGACTCTAAAGTTCTGCTTGCCTACCTGGCCCTGTGCGTGGAACAGGAAGCATTTCTAAGAATGCCACCTCAGAGGTCCTGGATGTCAGTCTCTTTCCTAGCAACCTAAATTTAGCCTCCAGGATGTCTCTCCTACCCTTTCCTATGTTGCTGGTACCAACATGAACCACAACCACCGGCTCCTCCCCAGCACTACACATCTTATCTAGATGCCTCGAGAGAGCCACAACCTTCACACCAGGCAGGCAAGTCACCATACGGTTCTCCCAGTCATCACAAACCCAGCTATCTGTTTCTAACTATTGAATCAACCACTGCTAACACCTGCCTTTTCCTAACAACTGGCATTCCCTCCTCCAGAGAGGTATCCTCAGTGTGAGAGGATACCGTAACATCCTTTGGAAGGAGGGTCCCAACTATGGGATGGTTTCCCTGAGCTTCCAATGGATGCTCTCTTCCCCTGAGCCTTTCATCCTCCTTAAGAGCACTGGGGCTCTCAGACTGGAGGTGGGACAGTACTACAGTGTCCCAGAGAGCCTCGTCCACATGCCTCTCTGCCTCCCTGAGCTCCTCTAGTTAAGCCACCTTGGCCTCCAAAGCCCGAACTCAGTCTCTGAGGGTCAGGAGCTCCTTGCAACAAGCGCACACATATGCCATCCACCCACAGGGCAGGTAGTTGTACATGTTACACTCTATGCAATAAACAGGATACCTCCCACTCTGCTGCTGGACTTCTGCCTGCATTTTCTCTATTGAATAATCTGAATATAAATGGGGTTTTTACTTAAAGGCTTGGGATACATGGTGCATGTCAGAAGGAAATGACACCCTCTAACCACCCTTCTCAAAACTCCCTCCTGTTTGCAATCACCCTGGTCGCTATCTAACAAGATTTATAAAGCCCTGGCCTTCCTGTTAGCCCCACCCTCTGGCTACAGCTCAACCAATGAGAAGAGAGTTTTAGATTTCAATCCCAATTATGAATCTCAGCTTCCAACTGCTGCTCTGAGCAGACGGCCTTTCAAACAAACAAACAAACAGACAGACAGCTCAGCACTCAAAACCCTCCAAACGGACAAACACAAGCTGAGAACCCCCAAGCACAAATCACCCACACTCCAGATAGCTACTTACCTCAAGGTGCCGGAATTTACCCTACCTTCACCAGGAGAGCCCCTCTCAAAACTCCCTCCCTCAAGTTCGCAAGTTTGAAAGAACGCTTTAATGAAAATGAAAACTAACTTGTACAGTTCATATTGCATTCAGCAACATGCCTGTGGCCAATTACATTTTAGCCAAAGGAATCTTTTCTTCAGAAGCTGCTTGCACCCTTCCCTGATGTGGCCACGCATTCTCTAGTATCTGCTGACAAATTAACAGACAAGGAAAATAGTTTTTTTCACTTTAGGATTACTGAGCCCTGGGCAAGATGCTTACCCTTGCGCCACAGCAGTGGAGAGAGAAGAGAGTAAGACCACAAGGAAGCATCTATAGTCATTTCCCCCACCCACTCACCTTGTAATGTATAAGCTGCCAACTGGACTGCTGTGTCAAATGGGCATTCCAACCTGCCACAGGAAAACAGTTCATTAGACAAAACTGTGTGACCATGTTTACAAAGATGACATGGCACTTGAGCATCTGAGAGCTGAGGAGATGCAAAGGGCTACAGTGAATGTCAGACCTTTTGTAAAATGATGCATGAGCTAATCACTGTAATAGCCAAGCTGCACTAATTTGGCTCTTTGAACTAGGGCACCACAAATATACATTTGCATATGTACAGAAAGTAGCAAGGGTAAAAGGCATTGTTATCAAACAGGAAGAGTTTCCTGATTCTGCTAAACACTGTATTGTTTACCCTCACGTTAAACACATTGCAAGAAAGAGACTGAGTGTAGCACACATACCAGTAAGTACTTACTTTCCACTGAGAATATCTTGTTTTAGCTGAAGTACAAATAAATATCTATAAAGGTAAAAAAGGCCAAAAGGTAGCAGTTAGAGTTCACAGTTCTAATGCCACTGAACAGGTGAGCAAGGGGAGCTATAATCTGACATTTAAAAAAAAGATTTAAGATGCTGCATACTGGTCTTTCAAAGCCTCTCAGTCTGGGCTTGTATAGACTGAGCACTATTCAAATGCAGAAAAACCCAAATGATGTCTTGTAAGAATTCGGATCAAGGACCTAAAGGAGCAAGAGGAGGATGTTACAGGATCAGTCAGCTCACACAGAGATGACTCATGGTGGCAGATACAGAAGACTGAGTAATTCTGAAGATTTTTCTTCCCAAAAGATTTGTATATTTAGCCTGAGCCAAGAACAAGCAGGTAGGACAGTTTTCAGGTACCGTGTTGCTGCCATGGGAAGTATGTGTAGCTTGTGGCCACACTCTTTTATGCTCTTGTATAGGAGCACAGAGCAGCACAATGTGCAGAGCTGCTCCAGATGCTGCTATTAAAAAGAGCTCTAGCCTCCCATGTGAAAGGCAAACATGCCTTTAAACTGAAATCCACACTGACTTCTTCAGCTAACAATGCACCTCTGCCTTGTTATGAGCAACAGAGAATCTGCAATGCTCATGATCAACAGAAACAGATGAACTGGAGTAAGAACTGACTACTCTTGCCAAGACAGTTTCTCCCCTACAGGACTGATTCAATCTGCAGAAGAAGAATTGCCTTCTCCAAATAATCCCTGTCGTTCAAAGCTGGTAGGTTTTGCCCTTTTTCTGGGCTCAGTGGCGGGGGGGAGGAGAGAACATCAGTAATATTTCTGGTGGGTGTATGTATCTATAAAAACCAATTTTGTGATGTTTCTATATACATATACTGGTTAATCCCACAAGAAAAACCAGACTAGAGGGATTTCAAAAACTCTTTTCTGACAGAAACTCAGAGTTAGCCAGGATTTAAATCCTGCATACAAACTATTGTGGACTCACTTCTCAATGATGATGATGAAATCTTTACTTTGCATAGAATCGGCAAATGATGAGGCCTAGTTAAGTTCACTTGTACCAGAAAGAAATCTTTGATTACAAATGTATTTGCATGTTTTTCTTTCCAAAAGCAAATAGCTATGACATGGCTTTAAATTAACCATTACTCTTAAGAGACTGAAGACAGGAGTGGGACAAAAGACAGCTTCTCACTGGCTCAGAGCTAATGGTCATCCAATTGGCAGAACTTATTAATAATGGGGCAAAAATGTTAAATAAAAGCATGTCAAATAACGTATGAAATGAATACATCAGGAGAAAAAGGCAATGGACACATTATCCAACAAATCCCAACAGCAATCAAACACCTCTGTTTATAGAACTGCTGGCTTCAAAGGAATCTCAAAAGGTCATCTAGTACAGAAGGTCCCAAACTATGGGAAAGCGAAGAACTGATAGGGCCTTGGTGACAAGCTATGGTCAGAAGGGGCTCTTTCAGGAAAGGAAAGCAAATGGGCACTATTTGGCCAGTCTCAGCTGCCAGGACCAGGCTCCCCTTGCCTGTCCCCCTCATTGCCATAGCTATAGCAGATGTTAAACAGCAGCTACCATCCTGTGCTGGAGAGGCCAGAAGGGATTCTGGAAGAGGGGAACGGAAGGATGCATTTCAGAAGTATTGACCCTCCCGCACCTCCAGCCACACAAAACCTCTTCTAATCTGCTTCCTCTACTGGAAAACACTTGTACAGGGAAGTGGAAAGGGCCTTACTGAAGTGGGTTCTACCCACCAGGAGACCGGGGGGCGGGAGGGAGGAAACGACGACACAACACAACATTCAAGGGTTGTAATCTTCCACTCCCTTCCTGTCTTGCCCTGTAGCACATCCCTATTCATTTCCCCCTGCATAGCTCTCCTTCTATAATAAACCTCCAACTTATATTTGCATTTTTCACACCGCCACCACCACATGGCTGATTCCTATCCTGTTGCCTATACAAGATTAAGTAAGCAACCTCTGCTAATTGAAACAACATATGCCTTGCAATTGTGTAGATCACACTCCATTTACCTTGTTAACTCTTCACGGAGATTGTTAGGCTCAGAGGAGTAAAACTTTACACGAAGATGCAGACAGTATGGTGGGCCAACTACAAAGTAAATGAATTTAAGACACTGATAACGTCCAAATGTGTTACTGAATAGAAGCATATACAACAAAAGTCTAGGTATCAATGATTTTCTCTGACCACAAGGTGTTTGAGAAAAGAATTTCCTTATGTCATGAATTTTAATTTTTTTTAAATCACATTAACTAAATAATTTGTTTTAAATATTGCAAGTCAGCGCAACTGTCATATACCGTGAAGTTGATTTGTCTTGCCAAAACAGACAAATCTAGGTTAATCCTAATATTTAAGCACTCTACCCAAACTTTATATAGTTGGGACCTGTTTTTATTTCAGTACCTTTTGTTGCAGCACAAAAATGTAAATGCATATTTAAAAAAAATGAAAAATTTTCACTATTATTTATTCACAATAATAATAGTACATCGTGATAATCTGTATATTTTCTAAGGCCCGATACTGGGCCATGGACCACACTTTGGGAAATGCTGACAGAGAGCCATACTTTTGGCTCTACTCAGCCAAATTCTTCTTTGTTCTGCTAGCCTGCATAAAATGTGCAGAGTTCTGGGGAATACCTGCTGTTGACAGGTTATGCCACCATACTCCACAAAGTTTTAGACCCAGCTTGGTATGCTTTAACAGTTCTTCCGTGGGAACAGAAGGCAGAGTAAATCCACACAAAGAGTGGATTAACAGTTCTTTGAAACTGCAGAGCTCTAGACAGATTTGTGTATTGAAACAAGGATCCTTTTCTTGGACATTTCTTCCAAGGTTTATATTTTATTAAAGTAGTATTGCAAGACTCTAAAAATTGTACATTTGGAACCAAAGAAGCTGAAAAATATCAGCCATAATTGATATACAAACAGATCCAAAGTTATCAGCATGTGCATCCCACATTGTATGCAACAAGCAGCTGCCAAACTTTATATCAAATGTGATTTGATAGGCAGATTAAGGCATTCTACAACCCATCAAGAAGAGGGGCCTGTGCAAAAATTTTTCATTTGGTGAAGACTCTACAGCTACCAAAGACTCTGCAATGGCTCTTATGCTACATAAATCATTTAATAATTAATGATCTGTCAACATTAAGTATGTTGTATTAAAAACACTCTATGCTTTGTTACTTAAGTTACCATTAGACACGTGCCAAGATTTTGTCACAGTATCGTCCCTTTCAGAACATTGCCAAGGTAACTTCTAGTGGACGAAATATACTAGACCACCATATACTTACTTTTAACTTGTTTTTTAATGCTCTTTGTGTTGTCCAACCAATGCTGAAAGACACAGAACACTTGAATTGAAATTGCTTTTCATAAGGTAAGGAGAAAGCTTTATAAAAATACACAAAGATGTAAAACAAGTCAAAGGTTCAGCATACATTAAGAAAGACAATCTTAAAAAGGCAAGTACCCACACTAAAATAAAGCCCAATCTCAATTCTTTAAGGTAACACAAGTCTGCTTACCAACTCATTTTAAATTAAGTAGCATAACCCATACAAAAAGTATGTCACAGAACAGACTCTAAGGGGATGAATGAGCACAGAAGGACCACATCTTTGTGCATTAGAACAGATAATTTTCACCTGAAGTAAACTGGAGAGAGAGAGTTAGCATAAAGTGACCACAGAAGACAGCATCCATGCAACAATAAAACATATGAAATACATCCATCCACAGGGCATTAGCTGTCTGGAGTACTGATAAACCATCTGTGTCCCTGGTGTCCAACACACTAGCCCCACGTGGCTATTTGGCCAGTTGAGCGTGGCTAGCTGCCTTGATCAATAAACATATTTTCAGACTAATGTGGTTAGTTCGCTACACTGGCTACTGCTTCAAAACTGGCTGGAAGCCATGGATCTACATTAGTGACCACACATTCTTTCAGGAGAACAAATCAATTGCTGCACGAGCACAGACAGTGTGAGTTATAGTCACATCACATTAAAGGAGGGTTTCAAGTGTGTCATACCAGCCTGAGTTTGTGATCTACCCCTTAGAAAAGGGGGAAATAATGAAGGAATTATTTTTGTCTCTTGCAAACGCTTCCTCTAGGCATAGATGGTTAGCAAAGCCTTGTCATTCTTTATTAATGAATATGCCTGAGGCTTTTTCCATAAGAGGAAATTCTGGTTTTACTGAAAAGTATTCATAAATAATTTTTCAAAATGCTAAACATACAATATTAAATTTTTAGAGGTGGGAAAAAAGTGGGCTAGGAGACCACTTCATTTCAATAATGCTTGTTATACAGAAGATACCATGCTTAATTCTCAGAGGGAAAAATCATTACTTACGTTAGTACATTAAACCACAGGAGAGAAAGCTGAACATTCATGGGTAAAAAAGCAACCTGGGCACAGGCACACATGCAACACATCCACAGGTGAAAGTAACTTAAAATTACGTATAGGGACTGTCCTATTGCAAACCAGTTCCCTGCCAGCTCTTTCAATAACTCCCTGCTGGTTTTTTTTGCAGCAGCTCAACTCTTGCTAGAGCTGCGCACTAAGGAATACCTGCTTAATTTCACTTTTGACCCTATCCAGAAGGGATCACAGACCTACTTCCTGTACTGCAGAGGTTGCTACCATTGGCCAGTGGCAGATATGGGCCCAACACACGACAACACATGTCCATCTCAGAGGGATGGGATGTGTCCAAAGCATGTGATGTGGGTAGGTAACAGATGCTGAATTGTCTTACAAGTTAACTACATTGGCTGAATAGTTGGAAGGAGGCACCACACACAACGTGTTTTGGCTGGTATACGAAGCTCAAAGAGGCAGCTCAGTCAGCTGATCTCAGATGTTTCCTCGTTCCCAATACAGTTATGTGTCATAAGTCAGCAGTGCTCCCCTGGTTAAACTAGTGGACACACGGTTCACACAGGGGCCTGGTCATTCAGATAATTCACAGAAGGTAGCATGAAGAGGAAAGAAAAAGCAGTCAAGTAACACTTTAAAGACTAGCAAAATGGTTTATTAGGTGAGCTTTCGTGGGACAGACCCACTTCTTCAGACCATAGCCAGACCAGAACAGACTCAATATTCTGGTCTGGCTATGGTCTGAAGAAGTGAGTCTGTCCCACGAAAGCTCACCTAATAAACCATTTTGCTAGTCTTTAAAGTGCTACTTGACTGCTTTTTGTTTTGATAGTGTATAGACTAGCATGGCTTCCTCTTTGTTACTATTCAACACGAAGAGGAAGGGAGGGTCATTTTCAACCCTCAGGACTGTGTGCACATCTGTTTAATCTCCAATCTGTTTTCTTTCATCTCCTCCACATTCCAATGGCAGGCAGTTAAGAGGCCCGAGACAGGCACTGATAACACTTTACTTGACTCAGCTCCTATCACCAATGCCTCAGGAGTTCAGCTTGAATTGTAAGCGGGGGAGGGGATAACATAGGAAGGGGGAAACAGAACCACTTTTATGCACAGGAAACCTTGAAAAGACAGAAAAACAAAAAAGGCTACATTTATTCCAAGTGATTCAGATGACATCCAAATGGGGCTGTTCAAAAAGTTTACACTTTGATGAAAGTTTGTTCTACACACTTTAGTGCCTTTATCCAAACCTGATAGTCAAGACAGGAGAATGAATCACTAGTGAACAATACAAACAGCATACTGGACAAACACAAATGACTAGAAGTTATTCTAAAACAATTTGGAACTGATCACTTCAGAACTGGAAAGCAAATAAATATGAACAGCAGCTTTTTAAACAAAGTGGTAAGAATAAACCTTGTCTGATGGGAAGTAATAGCTTGTGTCTTGCTATCTGGAATTAACTGTTCTGTAATTTAGAAAATGGTGTTTAAGTCATATTCAAGTATTAACAACTATTGTAACTGAAGTATTTGTTAGAGCAGGGGTGAGCAAACTTTTCATGTTGGGCACCACTTTTCATCCCTAAAATTAGCAGCCCCCGCCCCCATTCTAATATAATCCAAAATTTCAGTTATGTTCAAATGAAAAAAATGCCCTTTTGGCGTGTATAAGAAAATAAGTATGTCGAATATAAAAACTTGATCAATAGGTATGTAAATGTGAATGCATACACACAAAAACAGTAATATTTCAACGTTTGGGATGGATGAGCCTGAGACCCAGCAACCAATAGCGCTGCATCCTCTTTATGAAATTTAATGGCCCTTTGCTCACCCCTGTGCTAGAGTATAACAAAAATAGCATATTCCATACCACAGGAGCATTTGACTCTAAGATGTGCTCTGTACATTAAACTGTGAACAACTTATAACCTCACACTAAAGTTCAGTACTTTCTTGTTACAGGCTGTATTAAAAGGATAAACTAATTAACTCAACAAGTCTCATGTCATCTTTAATTTTCCACACCTCTAGGCTGGGTTAAACTGTTTGAGACTGACCTGATCTAAAGCTGCTTGAATGCCAACGGCAGCCTTCCATCTGACTTCAATGAGCTTTGGGCTCAGCCTTCATCTGTTCTAGACCAGGGGTGGGGAACCAACCTGCCTGCAATCTGGATCTTGACTGCGAGTTGCTTGGATCCATCCCCCAAGGCTTGGGGCTCCCCTCTCCAGCATCTGGCCCCCAGAGGGTGGGGTGTGTGTGAAGCCCCAAGACTCATGGGGCCAGAGTAAGGCAAGTCAGGGATGGATCCAACCCATGGATTCTGCCTGGTGTGGGCAGGAAGCAGCTTGGGGCTCCACTCCTGCCACCACTCTTCCTTCCCTTCACCAGCTGGCATAGCACTGCCTGGAGGGAGGCACAGACCTCGCCTGAGACAAGGAGTTAGGTAGAGAATAGATCCACATGAAACGTCATAAGTGTTTTTTAAATAAATTAGGGGTCAGCGTGAAGTGTTGCTTTTTGCCTCCAAAGGAGAAGAAAAATGGAAGTAAAATGGAGAATGCATAGATCTTTGCCCACAAAAGGTAGCTAAGCAGCTAGTCCAAAAGCCATGTTGCCTGGTTCTCACTATGGGCCTGATCTTCTGAACTCTGGATCAAGCACAACTCCAAACGCCATCAGCAAAAATTGTGGGTGCTCAGAACTTTTGCGAGCTGCTCTCTTAGTGCCTTTCTGTGGTTTCAAAAGAAAAGATGTTTAAAAAAATACTTGCTTTTTTATCTTTTAAGTCACACTTGTATGACTGCTCTAAGCTCTCAAAAGATTTAAGTAACAAAGCAGCTAACTGATGCAATCACCTCTCCCATTACCTCTAGCCAAGGAACAGTTGTTCTTGGTGCAAATTAGTTGCAGGACAGGGCCTCAGTATAGCATTAAAGAAACCAGCTGTCTGCCTTCCTGCCCTTCACCCAACGGTGGATGTGCACAAGGATATTCACTGCAGACAAGAAGGCCAATTGCAAGAGACACTGTGACAGAAGGCCTTGCCCTACATCACTTCCCACATAAGTAAAACCAGGTAACATAATCCCAGCCAGCTCTCTCTGCAGTCATTAGCAGCAAACATTATTCGACAAAAGTCCTGTGGTACCAAAGTCCTTTTGCAGCAATTGGCTTGACTTTAAAATCAGAAAGGGGAGACAGGAATGGATCAAAAGTGAATAATAATATGCAAAGGACTGTGGTGGTTAGCATAGGGTTGATTAAACTTGGGCATGTTCCACAGTTATTGCATTCAGATTATTTGAAGCACAAATGTTTGCTTTTTCGTAATGTGTGCATGTCACAATAAGGTTTAAACTTAATGACTTTAGCTAGAAAAAAAATTAGCCTCTTTTACTCACCGCCACTTGTGCGGAATCCATGAACCTCAGTCCAAAGTAGTCATTTTCAACCAGGTCCAGATGGTACATAATCTGTTCAAACAGATGTTGGCCTTTGGCTTTTTTCTGAAATTGTAAAATGAATTAGCATGTAACAGGTAGGTTTGTAACCACATCAAACTATTCCAGGCGAAGAACAGACTAAAAATGGATATGCCAAAATGTTTCTAAACACAAAGTTGGCACAGCTCTATAACTGTAAAGTTGCCAGGATCTGACAACCACCTGTCAGGGATTTTTACCATCCCCTGGGCATAATTGTCTCCGTGGGCCAGGGAATACAAGCCTTTGGCTATATAAAATCAGTGCAGACACATGAGAAGTCTAAAGTGTCACAGGCTGCCATTTGGCTGCAGCACCAATGGTCACTTTAGGTCAGTTGGTTTTCCCGGTAGCCTGAATCCATAAATAATTCATAAGCTTGCATTTGAATAGAGGCTCCGGATTGGGTGAAGCTCCAGGCTTCTGGAAACTTCTGAACCCAATCGGACTTAATTGAGAACTTTACCTGTAGATCATGAATATTTAAATTACCTCATGCATTATGCATGAGGTTTCTCTACATAAGGACAGCTTGCTCACCATTCTGTGGCCCTGGGAGCTCGCTGTCATAACAGCGGCAACCGTATAGGGGAGCGTGGCTGTCTTAGCAGAGTCTGCTGGACCCTTAGGCCAGCCTAATTGGGCAAAGCCTTTTTGAAGAGCTCCTGGGAACCCGCTAGTGGTGCCACCGTTCGTCGCAGCACAGGCCTGGTCATCGCTTTGCGGGGCGGCAAGCGGACCCTGTGGCCAAGCAGCCAGGTGGCGAACTGGCCCTGCCTTCGGGCAGGGTACTGTGTACCTGGCTGCATAACCCAGCTTCCGCCATCTTGCGGCACCAACGCTCACGCTGCCCCCACGCCTGCGGCGCCATCAAGCGTGCCGCCATCTCAGCTTACCTGATTGGACAACGCAACTGACTTCAACTCAGTTTACTGGACGTGACTACCATACAATACCAATCTTCTGGACACGTAAAACTTATGTTACTCCAAGCACAGACGCTCCAGTGGTGGAGCAGGGGGTTGCGCCCCTTGCACTGCGAGCACCCTGATGAGGCTCCGCAAGCCCTGAGGGCCTGACCCTTGGAGGCCGGGCCTTCTGCCCAGGCAGTCGGCACATTTAATTGTATTTAGTCATTACTTAATTGTATTTAGTTAGTAGTAGTTTCTTGTTAGTAGTTAGTCATCAGTATTAGTGCCCATCATAAATTGATAATACCCATAGACAGTATTAATCAATGTGCCAATGGCAAGGTGAAGGCTAATGCCTCCCTGCTCCCTGTAACACCTTCACCCTCCGTCCCTTATCCCTTTATTACGAGGGAGCCTCTATTGGGCCCCTCGCCTCCACTAGATGCGCCGGGAGCGGGCAGTGGATCTCAGTTCCCATTATGAGGTCTCCTCGCTGCTATCAGCTTGCGCACGGAACGCAGTGAATATTTTCCTCATCCGGTAGTACTGGTAAAAGGGTCCGGGCACCGGCTGTCTCCTTTTTCCCCTATAGCTTTAGATTCCTTACCTACCCACGTTTAACTAACTAAACCGACTTTGCCTTGCGGTACAAAAAAAATATATCTACTCACGAGGAATTCATATTCAAGCACCATGGGTGCGGGATACATAGTTGTAAGTTAAGCATATATCGCTACATATTGCATAAGTTTTCTTTGTTTCTACTACTATTACTTGTTTGTTTAACCCTGTTTTTATGTTCAATAAATTCACTAGTTAGTTTGTAACTTATTTTGGGTCTCATTCTTCTCTGCTGGCTCCTTCCTGCCAGGCAGTCTCTAGCGGGGTCATAGCTCCAAGGGGGTTTCCTGGGGTAAGCGCACTCCCGGTCTGGTGGGTTTGTTGTGGTGTCTGCGTGGGTCTGGGATAGGAAGGTGCTCGGCCCCCTCCCTGACGCGACAGACCTTTGTGTTGGTGCGGGTAACCTGTCTTGTCGTCTCTATACAACTACTTGTCGTGGCACCACCAAATAAATGAAAAGACTTGTAATTCATTAAATGTATATTTTAAACCTATCCTTCATAAGTAGTCAGTGCCCAATTTGTGTCCCCCAACATGCCAATTAAGGCACTTTATGACATCAAATTGGAAACGCACACAGTGTCCGAGACACACTAACGCATCGGGCCATTTTCAAGTATAGGTACAGTAAAATGGTTAAAAAATAGCCAATATTCTTCACCTTTGAAGTAGATAGATGAAAAAGATATGAAGACTACATAATAGTTCATCGAATAATTTCAAGTGATGAAATTAAAGCTATGCAAGCTATATTTCTCCTTCACATTGTGCATTCTCATCAACAAGTGATTTCACAACCCTTACAAACACAGTGGACAGATGTATTGCTTATGAACAGAAATGTGCAGCATTCATTCCTTTAGCTTATTTGTCTGATGAGCCCCCAGCAGGTGGGAGGAGTGTGAAGCCTTTTATCTTCATTTACATTCATACATGAAAACCGCCAGCAAAAATACAAAAAGCCAGTCTTTTTTTTCAAACAAACAAAAACAAACAGCTAAGGTTCTTAAGGGACACTAGTGAATATTACTCACACAAATGCATCATTTATAAAATCCATATACTTAAAATGTCAACATATACATAAATTATAGAATAGCAACCTTCACTCTGATCCCAAATAAATACCATGTGTGTTATAAATACCAATTATGTATACTAAAATTCTGTATATTGGTGTTAGCTTGAGAGCTAGCTAGAATTCTTATTCTCAGAAGTTTCTCTCTCTCTGCATCAACCACAATATCTAATTCTAAAAAGAGAAACTGTGATATACTGATCTTTAAGTACTTCACTTATTTAAAACTGTGATCATGGTCCTAAGTTAAACTTCTCTTTCGATATGAGTCAAACTTACATTTTACACTGAAAGCTGCAAGTCAAACGTGACAAAAGCCTGGCCCAGTGACCCCCAAACTTTCAAGCGTCATGCCCTGCTTTATCCCTCTCCATGCCCTCCCCCGGGGCTGGGAGTGGGACTATGGTGGGATGCAGATCTAAGAGGCCAGAGGCTGGGGCCGCAGCTGGAGGCCTATCTGGGTGTGAACAGAGTCATGGTCAGAAGCTGAGGCTACGCCAGACATGGGCCATGTGACATTCCCTCAAACACTGTTCATGCCCTCTAGAGGTCACGGCCCACAGTGTGAGGACCTCAGGTCTAGACACTAATTTCAGGATGTCATGGCCTGCTGTAACTCCCTTATCACCAAGTATCAGGAGCACCTGGAACAAGCAGCAACCTCGCAAATACGAACAATAATCAAGTTTCTTCTGTTCCAATTAATAGCTTTGTTACCACTAAAAATGTATTAAACTTTAATCTCCAAACAACTTTGTTACACTTCTTGAACCAACAGGCGTTCATCTATTTAAAATTAAAATTTCATCCAAATTTAATGCACGAGAGCCAAGGTCTTCTTTCCTCCAAAACACACTGAGTTACTAATAATTGATACGAAACAAGGGAGTTACAGAAGGGAATGACAACTTGAAATCAGAGTCAAGGCCAGAGGTCCTCAAACTGTGGGGCATGAACAACGTTTCAGGGAGTGCTGCCCAGGTCCACTTCCATCCAGGCTCTTAACAAGTGAACGTTTTCTGCAGCATAAACAATAAGACAAACAGGCTGATCAAAGTGAAATAAATTCGGGTTTTGGGAAAGGTGAAGTTACAAAAAGCATCGACTTACACTAAGGACCTGGCGCTTGCTCGAAGGGTAAGGGAAAGCCTCCACACACCACTTTGTTTTCATATTATTTATACACACACACACACACACACACACACACACACACACACACACACACACACACACACACACACACACACACACACACACACACACACACACACACACACACACACAGAGTAGTCTGGCAGACTTAAAGATGTGGTGTCCTCACAGGTCTTTAGCCTCGTTCATGATAACCAGAAGGTTGCTTGGGCATGCGTGTGTAGTCGATAACGGGGGCCCAATTACTGCAGCAGAGGTTCTCCAAAGACCACAGACCAGGTAAGGATTAAAGGCACCGAGCCAGGATTTATTGTCAAGAAAGGTACAAATAACAGTTGTCAAGTATAGTACACTGTACTGACACACAGCGCATATATACTTGCCGCAATGGACTGACACAACTAGGGGGAATTCCACTGCCCCCTAAGTCAGACAAAGATGGTTTCCCACAAGACACCACATTATACACAGGTACAAACAAAGCACACCTCACTGCTGACGTATCAGGTTGCCACCTTCTGACATTGTCAAGTTACCACCAATCATGCTGTACCTTGTCGTTTGCTTAGATCATCTCTTATTCATCATGCTGTCATTTTAGACCCTTTCCTGAACCTTGGTCTGTATCTGTGCAGAGTAGGTACCAAGGTCCTTTTTAATGAGCTGGTGGTACTTGGTGATTTCAACTAACGAACTGTACAATCACTGTTCTGCACCTGGACTGAATACCAATTAGTGTTGTGTACTCTCGGCCCTATCTAAGCCAAGTTCTGTTAGCAGAGGCCTGCCTTCTGCTCATAGTTTAGCCATGTTTTACCCATTGTTGATAGGCCTTAGGTCTCAGAACAGGCTGGCCCTGTATGGGCTTAGGCCAGGGCCAGCAACCTGCAGCTCTATAACCTACTGACTCCACTTGCAGCTCCAGAGGCTGCTGCCACTTTTTTTTTTTTAAAAGTAGCAGCAGCCTCTGGAGCTGCTGAGCAGTCAGCTATGATGGGGGTGGCGGGGGAGAGGGAGAGCTGGCAGGGCAGGGAGCCCCGGAAGAGGAAGTCAGGCTGCAGAAGAGCTGGGGGGAGGGGCAGACAAGTCTGCCCTTCTAGAGCTGTGCAGCTGCACTGAGAAGGAGACGATTGGGGGGGAATAGTGCCAGCATACCTGCTGAGGCAGGTAAGTCCTGGGGTTGCAGGCGGGGGGGTGCGGTTTAGGGCTGAAGGGTTTAAACCCGGGGTTGTGCGGGCAGGTTTGCAGGATGGGGTAAACCTTGAGAATAGGAGGGCAGATTTGTGGACTGAGGCAGATAAAGCCTGGAGACGGGGATAACAAACACTGTGTGCGCACTCTTCTTCAAATGAGGGCGACAAAAAGTATGGTTAGACATAACTTATTAAGGACTGTCTCGTATTCACATGCGTCGTGGCTCTTGAACTGAGCTGAAGGGATAGCTCAATGGTTTAAGCATTGGCCTGCTAAACCCAGGATTGTGAGCTCAATCCTTGAGGGGGCCACTCAGGGATCTGGGACAAATAGATTTTTTTAAAAAAGTTTGTCAAGGGTGGTGATAGGTCCTGCGGTGACTGGACTCGGCCTCTGAAGGTCTCTTCCAGTTTTATGAGGATTCTGTAACTGAATTTGAAAAAATGGCTCTTCTCACTATTGCAGTTGCACACTCCTGGCTTAAGCCATCATCTTACTATGTATTATATATACACACATGGAACTCTACACAGCCATTCAAGCTCTGTTTCAAGTTTTATCACCCTTACAGCTGAACGAAAAGGTAACAAGAGCCCTTTACCTCCGTATAGCGTGTCTGTTTGGCTCTGGTTCAGATTGTCAAAGCTTTTATTGTCCAAAAGCTACCCAGAGACCTATTTCCCAGTGTATGGATGTCCACATCACAAATTAGCATCTTGTGTACCAGTTTAAGCAGAGGGACAAAGAACTGAACGGACACGCAGACTTACCTACACAGGAGACAGACCCTTAAGAATGGGATTTTTCCACTGGTTGCAAAGCCTGTATTATCCCCTGTACAGTTCATCTGACTTCGTCACTAGGGCTGTCAACACACCATTCCTCACACACAGTTTTACGTCCACAACTTATACCAAATACACAAATGGATATTTTTACTTTTATAAGCATTTAATTTTAAAGTTTTCATCTAAATCCCAAAGGTTTGTTAGGTCTCCTCTTGTCCATGCTTAACTAATGAAACCCAATGGATAGTAAAGTAGTTTATGTGAGCCCATAAAAAGTAACTTGTATTCAATAAAACTGCCATTCCCAGCATGCTCCAACGAAATCACAAAGATACATTTCTATTCAAGAGACTATAAAGAAACAACTCAGTTATATAAAAACACAATTTCCTTTAAGTGGGATTTTGATCCCAGACTTACCTTATGTGTTTTGGCAGAGCTGAGGTTACCTCAAACGACAAGTAGTTAAGCATTTCCAAGTTGCTTGATGATTTCCAGTAAAGTATTAACTACTTCACCTACATAAAGACCAAAATTTGCGACTGGTTCTGCCTTCAGGAACCAAATTAACCTCCTCATGCATATGTAAATCTCTGTAATCCCAACACTGGATTAACATAGGGTATTAAACTATGCAGGACGTAATGGGGAAAAACCCTTAACAGCAGGGAAGTCATCATATGGGCTGGGTTATTTAAATAAATCTTTAAATGTAGAGACCACATAAGGGCTTGTCTATATTTCAAAATTTACAAAAATTGCTTTTTTGGAATAATGCCCTGTACAGACACACTTGTTCCAGAATAAGAGTGCCTTTTACTGGTTTAGGTTAATCCACATAGGGTCTTACACCAACATAATTATTTCAGGGTAATTATTTTAGAATAGCTATTTTGGTAAATTTCCAAGCATAGACAAACTCCAGCCAACTCTCATCTTACAGCTTAAGCATGAGAAAACACTTTTTAGGAGGAAACAATCAGGAAATACCATATACTAGATGCCCAAACTGTTGTACTGAACATTCCCATGAATCATCCCTTACTAGTCCAGGTCCATTGTTTTCTTTGTTAAAAGTCAACAACTGGACTAGCAGGTAGTTGTTTGGTGACAGAGGGCCTGAAGTTAAAATCAAACTCATCTTAATGGCAAATGAAGTCAAGATTCACATCTAGGTTGCCAGTGATGAAAGCCAAGGGTGTGCATAATGTGGGGTGGACTTCCTCAGGGAGCATGAAATTTAATAAGCGGGACACAGCACAATCGGTTCCTGGGTCTCAGGCTCCTGCATCTCATTAAAAGTGTTGAAACGTGTTACTGTTTATATATATATATATATGTATTTACATTTATCTACTGATTAATAAAGTTTTTACATACGATATAATTTATTACACATGCCATCTTTTTTTCTTCCATATGAACATAACCAAAATGTGTCAGTTCAGAGTACATTAAACAGGTAGGGGTTGGGGGGAGGGGGATAGTGTGTCACACTACGAGCTGCAGGGATGAAAAGTGGGGAGTGATATTAAAAGTCTGCTCATCCCTGGTGAAGGCTATCCTTATGGACAAATCAGCTATGACCACATGCATAACTGTTTTGTATTTATAATATAAGCCAGCACCAGGCTCAGGACAGAAAATGGAAGTACTTTACAACCAGCACTTTTTCAAAGAAAAGTTGCTCCCAGTAATTGGGTCAGATCATCAATTGGTGTAAGAGCTTTAATGGTTCTACACTAATTTACATCAGGGGAAGATATTACCTTCACACTCTATGGGCAAGTGCATTTTCCACGGCAAGGTGGGGCACCTCTCACTTTTATTAATTACAATGCCCTACGCTATCCTCCCTCCCTTGTGAATAACCCAAAATATAGATTAAAAGAAAAAAAATACTATGTACGCACACACACCAGTTTTACTACCTAAGAGCATTAGCAAGAGCTAATTTCTTTCCAGCACTCCCATCACCACTGGGGAGAAGGAATTCTGTATGCCTGAAAAAATCCAGGATCTCTGCTTCACCTCCGTTACATCAGTGCTACACCCTCTATCTCCCAAACAAACTCCTTGCTGCAGTCACAATACTTACAGTAGAAATGAACTGCAGAAGATTTCTTTCAGAGCATGCCAACACTGTTTAAATAATAAGAGGCTGTTAAAGGGGAAAAATCTCTCCCTACTGCTCTTATCAGCACTCTGTTCTGTGTCTGTCATCTGTTATATCTTGTTCTTTTTTCAGTAATTTCCTTGGTGCAGAGATTATCGTATATTTCTACCACTCTTTTCTTCTAGGCTCTTCTACAATACATGATTCCTCACCTCAAGGGTGAAGCCAACAAGCTACTTTGCTCACTTCATCTGTATCACCACAGAAAGCCACATCTATAGTAATGGTATTAACCATCAACATGAAAACTCTGTAGCTGACATAGGAAGTTGAAGTATGTGGTAGCTTGACGTAGTTCTTCAAATTTTCAAGACTACCACTTCTAGTCACTAAACGTGTTTTTGCAAATAAGTATTCATTTGCTCAGAGTACGTGATGAAAATTTAAAATGTCTCCATACTTATTAGAACAGTGAAACATGAAGATACACATATCTCACAGAACTGGAAGGGACCTCCAGAGGTCTTCAAGTCCAGTCCCCTGCACTCATAGCAGGACCTATCACCATCCCTGACAGATTTCTTTAAAAGAAGAAGGAAACCAATCACTATTTACAACATGATTTTTTTCCTACTACAAATGGTCTCGTGTAATTTATATTATGGCAGAAATGAATACACTGGTGGTTTTTTTTTAAATATGAAAAATATACAGAGCATTGCATGTTTTAGTATGGAGTAAAATATGTGATCACAATACGCATTTCAAGAATAGAGAGTTAACACAAAATTTCAGGTAATCTCCTCTGCCACAGCCAAATGACATTGTAGGAAGTCCCATGCTGGAATTTTAATTAGATTAGAAGCAATGAGCACTTATGTAGCACTCTTCATCTTCAATGTGTTTTATAAAAATATTCTCTCTACATTTTCAATTTAACTAATTAACATTAAACCAAGGTCCAGTCTGAATTTCATTTACATCATTTCTAGTTTTAATGACAGTCAATTGTGACAAAAAGACAGGAAAAACTTCAGGTCTGGGTGGGAGGAAGAGCGCGGGAGCAGGTGATCTGCGTAGGATGGTGTACAGGAGCAGGCTGGAGGTGCAGGATCTGAGTGATAGGGGGGCACTTATGTTGTGCTGCTCTCCAGGGGCACACGTGGCACTGTATTCCCCACAGCTCCCAGGCATTGCCCCTCTTGCTAACTGGCTACAATCAGTGGCAGGGGAAAGCCTCCAGGCAGCGCTGCTCGGGGAGGGGGAGCAGAAGCAATGGCAGCAGAAGCACACAGAGCGGCTTCTTCCCTCTGCCAGGTAGGGCCCATGAGCCAGATCCAGCCCCAGCTTATCTGCCTCCATCCTGCGAGGCTCAGGGCTCCACACTCCTCACCCTGCAGTGGCCAGATGCTGGGGGGTAGCCCCGAGACTGAGAAGACAGATCCAAACAAGCCGCAGGTCAGATCCAGCACGGGGGACCATAGGTTCCCCACCCCAGTCTATAATGTCAACTGCAGCCAGATGACCTTCTGTCTGTCCTTCTGCTTACCTCTCTGTGAACTTGCTCAGGAACAGCATGCTGGACAATGAGCTGTAGCTGTCTGTGCCTGAAGTATTCAGAGTACGTTCCTTCAGTGTTGGTTGGGTTAATATGTGTTTGAATGAGAAAAGGGTGAACTCTAGTAGATTAGTAACAGAGGGAGCCATGCTAGCCTATATACTATCAAAATGCTACTTGACTGCTTTCTAGTAGATTAGTAAGACATGATTTCTCTTTACATAAACCATCTTGACTTTTCCCCCACAAAAATATTTTCATCTATGTGTCTGACAATTTTTATTCTTTACTGTAGCCTTTGCCAAAGAATAAATGGACACAAAGCAGACATCAAGAAACTCAATACACATAAGCCTGTCAGTGAACACTTCAATGTAGAGGGCCATTCTGTTAAAGACCTGAGAATCTGTGTCCTGCATCACAGAGAATTTATTAAATTAGAGCGTGAGACTTCTGAGTTAGAGTACATATTCAAATTCGACACTCTAATACGTGCTATGAATAGAGACATCAACTACCTCACACATTACAAACACTGCTTCCTTTTCTTTGATGCTCGTAATTATCTCAGACAGGACAATGAACATCCCCCCACCTCTCACTCCTTTCCTTCTATCCTATTTGATTTGCCAGTTTTTATTGCAGTTTTTTTCTTTTTCATCTTCTGTACTTATATATATGTCAGTCCGTATTATAAATGAAAATGATCTGAAGATGTCAGTCTGTCTCACGAAAGCTCATCACCAAATAAATCATTTTGTTAGTCTGTAAAGTGCTACATTTCTGCTGCTGTGTTTTGCTGGTATTGATGTTAGGTTTACCAATCTGTAATTGACATGATCACCCCATCATATTAGCTATGTTCTAGTCATTAGGTACAGAAGCTGATTTAAAGCACAGGTTTCAACCACCAGTTAATAGTTCTGCACCATTAAATTTAGTCACCTAGATGGTAAGTCATGACACTTAAGATCAATTTATGTTCCTCACCGAATTAAATATATAATTACAGGCATTTGCTTATAGAGCTAGCTCCACAAAGACTATTGTTTTAGTTGTGTGCAGACACTACTTTATAATTTCCAATGCGAGCTATGATTTTAGGGTTTGTGTGCATTTATGGCCCAACGTCAAATATTTTACACACAGAACAGTACTGGACATGTTAATTAGTTCAACAAAATACACAGGAGTGCATTATTTTACTACTTGCCTCATCATTTTAGACAGCATCTCTATAAATGCTTTTTTTTTTAAATTCAGAAACTGTTTCAAATATTAGGGAAGGGATTATTTTCCAGACACTCCACCATGCCACTCCTACTACTATTATATAGTCAAGCAATCCAGAGCATTGAGCAGTGTAAGGAAAGCTATTCTGACACATTCTTGAACAGCTACCTATAAGCAAAAGTCCATTTGTTTTACGACAAACTCTGACAAGTGTTTCCAATCTGAGAAGTCCTGTGCAACTCCCACTACAGACAACGTCTAGCAGGACCTAGCCATATGTTGAGAGCTTCAGTGAGCCACACCTTCTCAACACTGGGCTGCTCAAACTCAAACTAGCCATCCCTGACGTCGTTACCTATAAACTAAAGAGGTGAGCAGCCGTCACCACTCTCCACCATCACCTGTTGGACCACTTTGTTACCATGTAAAGCAAACAAGCACCCACAAATGATCAGCTCTTTAGGTTGCCTTATATTTTCAAATAGACCCATCACACAAACAAATACACATTTAGTTCTTTATGCAGATGTATCAGAGAAGTCAGCATTCAGATTTCTCAGCATGTGAACTTGCAAAGTCTACTGCAGGGGTCTGCAACCAATACAGTGAGAAGAGCCATTATTTTTCAAGTTCACTTACAAAATCAATACTTCAAAAGCCACAATACATGTGAATACGAGACTGACCTTAATCAATAACGTTAGACCATACTTTTTGTCACTCCTGTTTTAAGAACAGTGCACACACAGTGATTTGTACCAGTTAGAAAGGTAAGTTACCCCTTCTCAAGGCTTAACCCTCCTCAGCTCCCAAATCCACTCCCATCCCCAAGTTTTACACCCCCCATCCTGCAAATCTGCCCCCCCCAACCCCAGGTTTAACCTCTCTCAGCTCCAAACCACCCCGCATCCCCAGGCTTCTTCCACCTCAGTCACCCTGCCCCAACCTGCCCACTGAGCCTGGATCTTACTTGCCCACCTGCTGCTCTCCCCCTGCACTTGCTCTGTGTCTCCCTGCCCTCCCCAAACCTCTCAGGCCAGGAAATTCCTGCACCTTTCCCAGTCACTCCCCACCCAACCCAGCAGGGCTGGCACTAGACTCACCAGGTGCTGGGACTGGGTGGGGAGCTGAGCTTACGATGGGACATGGTTCCAGGCTCTGGCACCTACCAGTGGACATGGTGAGGGGCTGCAGCTAAGGAGCAAGAAAGTGCTAGGGAGCACTGCACTGACCAGGAAGAGGTGCCAGCGCCAGAGGGAGGGAAGCTGTGGTTGGCTCCCAGAAGCCACCCCCGCGCCCCTCTTCTTCCTTTGTAGCACAGCTCTGGCAGGATAGATTCAGCTGCGGAGCTCCGGCAGGGCAGACTCAGCCAGCCCTTCTGCCATGTGACATGCAGGTGGCTCCCTGCCCTGCCATGCTAAAGTAATGGAACTCAATGGAATCAGTTTAATGTCCAGATCCCTCCCACCGCCCTGCCAACTGTGAAACTAGTACCATTACTTCAGCAGGGGCAGGGCAGAGGCACACAAGAGAAGTCAGAGGTGGCAGCGCCCAGAACCACAAGGAACTCCTTAAAGAGCCGCATGCGGCTCTGGTGCTGCAGGTTGCTGACCCCTTGTGCAGTACAAACCAAGAGTGATCTATTTACATATGTACGTATCAGGTAGAAAGCTGCTCGATGAAAAGGTAGCCAACCATCAGAAACTATTCTCATGTCCTTGCACATCACTCCCATTAACTAAGTTACACAAATGGGTCTAGCTTCTCCCTCAGTTTGCATGCGAATCATTTCAAATGCTACTAAGCATCGCTCCAGCTAAGCTAGACCTCACAATGTCACAACACACTGGCGCAGAGAAAACACATTCAATATTTACAGCACAGGGATACATCTATGAACATGTTAAAGAGTACCAACCACTTCCTTACCTTTGTCAGCACCTATTTATAATCAGGTCCTAATAGATCTGAGTTAGCTGCTATAACCAAAAGGAATAACTGCTTCGAGCTTACACAATTAAACCTGAGTGATGCAAAATAATAGTATTTAATAAGGAACTCTCTCTCTCATACCGGTAAGTCCACACTGACATCAGTTCCATCCAGCAACGATACTCGACAAGTGATGATGGATTTTGCATCTCCAGCTGCAGGGATGTGTGTGGCAGCTCTTTGGGCCTCTCTCAGCCTCTCCTTCTCCACATGCTTGCGCATAGACCGACGTCCCAGAGTTCGCCGAAAGAAACGCAACATCTTTGCTACAGCCCCCAATGGCAAAGAATGAAAAGACAGATATTACCATTTCAAGAAAGTGAAAAAAATCTTAGACTGCACTGAAAGAAGCCTAAAATATTTCAAGGGGCATAAGAGAATTAGGGACGCAAATTCAATTGAATTGCTAGGAAACTGGATGCTTAACTCCATTCTGCTCCTTAGAAAATCCCAATTAAAAACCTTAGTGAAACACTGACTACATGTCAGATTGGCTCCTAACACCCTACTAAGATGGTGCTTAAAGTAAAACACAAAAGCAATCATGTAGCACTTCAAAGACTAACAAAAATAGCTACATAAGAAAAAGCTGCATGATTGCCTTTTTGTTTTGTTAGGATACAGACTAACATAGCCACCTCTCTATTGCTTAAAGTAAAGTATTTCAGGAAAACTCTTTACTCATATCTCACCTAGTTAACAGTGAGCTTGTGCCCATAGCAATCAAACTACTCTATGTCCTTAAATTAGTTACACTTTCTTCCAGGCTACTTAAACACTCTTTGGCTATAGTGCAAAACCTAATTCACAAACACATAGGGGGATGTGCACACATTTACTCCTTTTCACTCACAGAAACACTGGTTTAGGCAGATAAGCGCCCAAACCTTTTGAGCTGCAAAAACCCCAACCAGGCTGCAAGTTCCTATCTAAACTATAAATACAATTGTCTCAGAGACTTTGGTCACACCAGAGAAGCCCCTTAAGTTAATTACAAACTTGGGTTTCCAGGCTGTAAACTGATCTACATAAGCAAAAGCCTGCACTTAGCACAACCTAGGTGATTTCAGTTATGCTCTGTGCTGGGATTCAGTTGTTTGGAACAAAGAAAATTAAAAGTTGATCCATTGTGCAGGATGATCTGGACCACCTAAAAGGTTCAGACAATACATTGATAAGAACTGAGTTTAATTTAGCAAATGTGTACAACCAATTAAACAAATTGCACAAGATGAGAAATAAAACACAATTCATCTGCGGCGCAGAGGGGGGTTACCACAGTAATCAGCACTGAACGTGGTTAATTACATATCATAGCCCACCTTGCCCCAGATACATGTACTGAGTAAATTATACTTAAGCCAATATGTAACCCCTGGGCAAACATCCATAAAGCAGAACTGTGTCTTAGTCTGTCAATAAAAGTAAATATACTAATGGAGGAATTTACCCCTCTTGGCGTTAAATCCTAAAATTTAAAAAAAAAAAAACTCAATCCAAGTTAGCTCAATTCATCAGGCCATGAAAGCCAATAATTCCCCTGACATGGTCCCTTGTCGTCCTCAGTCATGTCCCTCAGGAGTCATCTCATGCCCCTCTATCCAGCTGCAGACAGTCCTGGCTCTGGTCTCCTCTTTCACCTGAGAGGGAAGAAGGGCTGGGGGCAGGGAGGGGGTTGTAGTCCTGTCCGTGTCCCTCCTCAGTGGGAGTCCAAGTAAAGCTCCATAAAAGCAGAGTCTATAGTCCGTCAGCGAAAGCGATGAGAGCATTCCCTGACTGCGTCCCTCTCTCTCATGGTTGCAGTAGGTCATGGCCTGGTGATGGTCTCCTCCATCACGTCAGAGGAAAGCAAGGCCGCGGGGCGGGGCAGGGTAAGAGATCGCTGAAACTACACTTGATCTTTGCCACTAAGGCCAAGAACAACATAGATAACTGCCGGACTACACCACAAAGTGAAAGCATATTTGTAATCAGTTCACGTTATGCCTTCTCTGCAGCCAGGTTCCATAGTGTTTGTGCTGCATGAAGTAAACTCCCGATAGACACGATTTCAACTTGAGCTTAAGTCACACTATCGCAAGTTAAGCACAAGTCAAAATCCTGGGGTTCCCAGGGGTGGGGGGGCTGGCAGGAGCGCAGCTCCTCCACCAGCTCCCTACTCTAGCTCCCAGCTCCTCCTGCTGGGGGAAGCTGGAGGAACAGACAGCTGCACCTTCTCCCCAGCTTGGAAAGGCGGAGGACAGACAGCCACGCCACCATAGCTCCTCCCAGCTGGGAAAAGTTGCACAGCTGTGGCTGTCTGCCCACCTGGCTACCCTGCTAAGTTTCCCGGCTCCTGCAAGCCCAAGTTCCTGCTTAGTTCCTGGCTCCTCCCAGCTTGCACAAAATTTGAGTTACATGCGGGTGCGTGGGACTGCAACCCTTGCATAACTTGGCAGGTCTACTGTACAAAGCCTCAGACTTTGCTACTGGGAAGGTCAGTCACCCTGGAATGAGATTCAAACAGTTGTACGACAAGCACCTGGAAATTTGCACCTTGCATGAATCATAGTTGAATCAAACAAGCTGGTTCCCTGTAAGTTTCAACCTTAATCACAACCCAAAAGAGCAAATACTTGTACCTTCTGTCTGGACTTGCCTGCCACATGCTTTCATAGTGCAAAACAGAAATTCCTATGAAGTTAACTAAGAACAACAGCAAGAAAAAAAATTTTATAACTATGAGTATGACTTGCATCATAAACCCACAATAATATCCACTTCCATTCATAACATAATCCAGTAACATTTGCTGCCATTCATAACGTCAGCTTTACTGAAACTAATAGACTAGAAGGATGAGATCTGTCTCTCACTGAATTACAGTAAAAATATGTGGTTGAAAGGCAGAGAGACAGAAAACCTAATTAAGAAGCTATACCGAAAACAGCAAGCTTAAATTCACTTTTGACCATCTTCTGTCACAGCCCTTTTCCCCTCTCTCTCTTTCACCACACTATCCCCCAAGAATAAGAGCGGAGTTTACAAGATACTCAATGCAATTCAGTATTTAAACAGGACAGTGGGAAGCCACATGGTTTTGGACACAACTGTTCCTGGAAATACTCAACAAGCGGCTTGAAAGGAGCAGCTGAACAGCTCAGGTTTTCCCTAACCCTCCCCCACAATGGTTCGTGCTTGGCAAATCCTCCCAGAAAAGAGCAACTGAAGAGGAAGATGCACACGAAAAGAATAGACAAAATAATTTTGGGTTCCAAAACTGGGATTCTTCCAGCCATTGGTAGATTTAATGTTCTAAATTCAACACACTCCTCTGTATGGCAGATGCCTACAAGAGACAGCTTTGTTGCTTGGCAAACAGATACCTACAGCATCTTACCCTCTGTGGTGCCCACCAAAGTGCAACCCAAGCCCCTTTAGATAACATTTCATAGACTGAACACTAAAGAAGGAATCATCAGTATGTTAAACATGTAGTAAAACTGCAAAAAGCCTAGGCGGCCTGCTCAGATTTTCAGAGGAGAAAGCTGATGCACTGAGGTCCCTTATACAACTGACAGTCACAGACTTCTTTCCATGTCCACCAAGAATTTCATCGCATATGCGGGGGGGGGGGGGGGGGCGGGGGGGAAGAGAGCCAGCAGTCCTGGAGCCCCTCAAAAACTAACAATTGTATTTATTAGGCAATTAACGAGTATCCTAGGGAAGGCCTAGTTCATCAGATGAAGTGGGTCTGGCCCAGGAAATAACAGAGAAGTAGCCATGTTAGTCTGTATTCTAACAAGACACAAAAGCAGCCCTGTAGCGCTTTCAAGATGCACAAAATAATTTAAGAGGTGATGAGCCTCTTTAAAGTGCTACAGGACTGCGTTGTTTTGCCCAGGAACGCTCATTACCTACTAATGATTTTTTTTCGCCTTTAAAGTGCTCCAGGACGGCTGATTTGTTGTGTTATGTGGTGTTGTGTTGCATGGTGCGGTGCGCAGTGTTGTGCGGTACTTGTGCTGTGGTGCGGAGTTATTCTGTTGCGTGGTGCGGTGTTGTGGTGTAGGGTGTTCTGTTGTGTGGTGGTGTGAATACCGGCTAACAAGGCTTCCCCCCAGGGCCATTACAACAGCCGCACGGAAGAACTCCGCTCCCAGTCTCAGGTCAGCCACCCGGGGCCGCGTTGCGGGGCTGGAAGGAGCCACTCGGAACGAGGCTGGACCCGGACCCGGACCCGGACCCGCGCCCCACCAGCGGCTGCTCTCGCGGGGCCGGGCCGACGTGCTCCGGGGGAGACGGCGGGCGGCCGAGCGAGGCGCTGGGGAGCCCCAGAGGATTAGTTCCGAACCTTCCCGCTGCCGCCCCCGCCGCTGCTCTGCGCGGACCGGACCAGACCGGACCCGACCGGACCCGCTTCTCTGGGGGCGGGGAGGGGGGGTGGACCCCTCCCGGCGCCGCCAGCAGCGCCCGAAATGCAGAGCGGCGGCGGGAGCGGCTAGACCAGAACCGGGCGAGGGAGGGGCACAGCTTTGCGCGCGGGGGCCCTGAGGAGAAACCGCCGCCGCCCCCCGCCCCACTCACCTGCGGCCCGGTCCGGCTGTGCTAATGCGAGCGAGCCCCGACGGCGGCTCCTCAGCACCGGAGGGCGGTGACGGGGCGGGCCCAACAGCTCCCTCCAAGCCAAAAATGGCCGCTCGGCGCCGGAAGGCCCCTCCTTCTTCTCCTGTAAAGGGACAGTGCCCTCCCGCCAGCGGGCGTCAGTGCCCCTTAAAGGGGCAATAGCAGCTACTCAGGACCCACAGAAAGCCAGCAGCCCCTTCGGGCTCCAGTGCTAGCCGCGGGCAGCCCACCATGCACCTCCTCTCTTAAAGGGGTGAGCCACCAGCCAGAGGCCCACAGAGAACAGCTTTTCTTACAGGAGTCATGGTTATGCCTGGCTGTAGTCACCTCCCCCTTAAAGTGGCCGTACACCTGTCGAGCAGGCCCCCAACGAAAAGCCTTCCTTAAATGAACTAGGCCACCCACTTACTTCCCCATCGCCCCTTTAAGGACAATGCTCTTTACGGTAGGCGAGGAGTAGCGGCTACAGGTTCCTGCTCATCTTAAAAGGGCACTGACTTAGGGGCGCTCCCAGCCCAAGTCACAAAGAGCGAGCCAGGAGCAGTGCCAGGGGACGAGGAGCAGAGGGGCTCCCCCTTCTGGCCACGCCCCACGCTGGGAGGAGGCAGCGCTCTGATGTCTGAAGTCCAAGTAGGACACTTACAGCTGGCGGGTCATAGAACCACCCCACTGCACCTATCACTTCTGTGCCCCGCTCCCCACCGCCCTGGCGCCACTGACAAACTCCCTGCTGTTCCTCCCTCCTCCGTTCCCATCCGCCCGAACCCTGTCGTGATAAAGCCCGTGAGGGTTTAAACCTTTATTTCCCCAGGTAGCTGATGGCTGACCTGTAGGACAATAGCTGTTCTGCTGCCCCCGCTGGAGGCGGCAGAAGAGGGCTGACAGAGTCAGGAATCAATTTTCCAGCTGCTAGGATGGGACACTAGCAGCAGGTAACGAAAGGGTCCAATCTACATCTTACCTGGATTTGGGAGGATGGGAAAGCACCAGGACTGCAGAAGATCTATGCAGGGGGAGGAAGGGAGTAACAGAGGCTTGCCCTATGGGAACAAAGGAAAGCTGTAAAATATACTGGTTGCTACTCTCCAATACCAGGTAGCATTGCTGCTGTGAACAGGAGCATGAGAAGTTTGGAAATAATTTGTTATGAGTAGACCAGAAAAAGAAACACCTCTGAAAGTTCACATGGCCTTTACTACCATCTAGCAGCCAATTCCTGATCCTGGGGCTGCACTGTTCAGCGTTTTCTTTTATTGATCATTCATTGTAACTCCCTGAGTTTGGCTCTGGCATCTACAGGTTTAAGTTCAACAGTTGTGTTTGTCAGTTCTAAATCTAGAGCCCATTAGAACAAAAGAATCTGCAGGCAAAAAACCAGTTACAATTATAAGAGCAGCTATCTTTCCCACTGGAGCTGTTGGGTCTGTGTGGAGAACAGATGGTGCAGTCACAGCTCTGCTCCAATCGCAGTAATTCTGATACCTACAGGCAGCTTATTCCTGACATGGAGGAGAGGGGACAAGGAAGGGACACACATCAGTGCTATACTAAGACCAAAGAGTGAGGCATACCTGTTACCCACCAGGTCTTTGTTCTGGGGGAACTAGGCCACAGTACTCATAGAAGACCTCCCCTAACCCTCCACCCCCTCACACACCCTGATCCCTGCTTGAACCAAAGCCAATACAAAACGATGAAAAACCTTCTCTGATAAGGGGGATAGGATTAAGAAACCCTCCCTACCCTTCAAAGGTGGGACAGGAAGACATCCCTATTAGCATTCAGAATGGAGAACAGAGATTCCAAAGCAAGAATAGCATTGAACTCTGGGACACAGGAGAAAAGCATTGCCTGATGGAATCTCTCTGCTTGAGTTGCTAATAAACCCACTGCTGTCCCCACACAGATCAGTAATGATCAGGTCAATTTTACTAGTAAAATCTTCTGCTCCTGAGCTTGCCTAATTGCATTATGAACTCTCTGGAAGGAACACCACCCGTAGCTCGGAATGATCAGTTTCTATTCTCTAGCCTAAACAAAACAATACTTCAGAATACTCCTTTCAACGACCTGTTTACCCATAAACAAACCTCCTTCAATCATTGTTTCCCTGCAAAAACTCCTCAAAAGTGTTCTGATACCTGGGTCTAAACTCTTCATTAGTTCCTCTGGGACTTGATCTTCTCCATACTGATCATGCTGGGGGTGGGGTGGATCTGCTGTCAGTCTGCAACACTCTGCACTTCCAGCTACTGCCACCATCTGGGAACCCTGATCAATTCAAACTACACAGACTGGAGAGATCACATGCGCGCTCTCTCTCTCTCTCTCTCCCCCCCGCCCCTCCCACCCGTAGCCTCCTGACCCTGCTTTAATGTCATCATTTAAAACTTGCTAGCCCTGACATTTGTGGTCAGATTTCAGTTAGATTTAATATTCTGTTTTGTTTGACTCCTCTTGTATGTCCACTACCTGGAAATAAATAACTTTTGTGCTTAAGCTGGTTGCTCTCCCCCCCCCCCGCCCCAATTCACATTTCAACAACACTCCTTGTAGTAAGCTAAACATCCCTGGAGCACCCCAAAATCCTGTGGGGTTTGCTCATCAAGTGGGATATTAGCAGAGTGGGTTGTGTTGAATCTGGGGGCATAAGGGTGGCAGCTTAAAGTGCTGTTAAAATCCAGCCCACTGAGTCCAAGGGTGCATGAGGGTCACAGCTTGGCACTGCTGTGCAACCCAGCCAGCTGAGACCAGGGACATCTAAAGGGTCAGCTTGTGAGTGCTGATTAACTTGTCCTCTCTGACCTGCCCTGGTAGTGGGTGTCAGAAGATCTATGTGCATCTGATTCTAGAGATGGAGGAACCCAGCCCCGAAGACCCTAAATCAGCTGTTCCGAACCTTTTCCAGATGGGGACCCCTTTTGACAATTCAGGAAGACTTGGTGACCCAAAGCAATTCAAAAACAGGGGTGGGGCTGGGGAGAGAACAGTGCCCTAACTAGTTAATTGTGCCTGAGGCAATAATATAAAATTGCTCCCCCTCCTGTTTATATATTCATTGTCGCTATTTCACAGAAAAAGGGAAAATACGTTAATAATAAAATAACATTGTTATTATAGTTATTTATTTTATTATTACAGTTGATCTGAGTTGCGGTGGGGAAAGACCCTCATCCCAAACTGCTTCCTCCTGGTCCCATAGCTTAAACCTCACACTGGAGGGCCTGGGGTGCGGGGTGGGGAATCACACTCAGGGGCTGGAGGGGTGAGACAAAAAATCTTGAAAACTGACAAAGAAGAGATGGGTGGGGAGTCACTTACTGCATGAGTCTATTAAGTGGCTTGCCTGGGATGGCCATGAATATCAAAGGTGGAGAAGCTGTCTTTGTAAAGCGTAATTGCTTCTCTATTGATAGAGATAGGTGCCGGATGTGGCAGCGTTAAAGAGCTGCAAATGACTCCTTTAAGAGCCACATGCAGCTCCGAGCTGCTGGAACCCTTAAATATTATGACGACCCATGTTTGGGTCCTGACCCATAGATTGGGCATCCCTGTCCTAGATCCTGCAGAGTAGCTCCATTGGGAGGGAACTGTCATAAGGGAGAAATAAAGCTCCATATCAGAACACAAGCAGCACACAGATAGAATTATCAAACTCTCCCCACACACGCCCTCCAAAGTAGCTCTAATAAATGAGCACACCCCAAAGTAAAGTGCAAGTCTCATAACATACCAGAAGGCAAGGAAAGCCAATCATTCGTGGGGTGAGATACCGAAAACATGCTGCTTTGACAAGGACCTTCACACCATCCACCATGGTGACACCCATTGCCAAGAGCTCTCTGTAACCTTCAGGGGGAGGGATGGGCTAGAGGCAGTGGCCAATGGAATGAACCCTGAGAATGAAGTGGTGGATGAGGAAGTGGAGTTGGATGAGGATGGAGGGGATAGGATCATCCAAGGACATGGTGAGCTAGAACACCCTCTTTAAAAAAACCAAAAACTTCTGGAGGGGGTTAGCCAAATGCAGAGAGAGGAGCTCTGGTAAGTACTCACTGTGGTTTTGTACTGCAGGGAGTCATGAGGTAGATCTCTGCCTTTTTAAAAACAAGGTAGGAGAGGACCAAGGTATAAAGATAATTAACACCCACTGTATTTGCATCTGCTTCTCATTCCACTGTGCAGCTAGATAGAGCGGGTCCTGTGGGAAAGTTTGTTAACGCACATCAGAAATTTCAGGAATCCTCCATAAAAAGCACGACAAAATTTTCCTGTAGGTATTCTGCAAAACTATGCCAAAGGTTCCTTGGGAGGGCTGTCTTGTTTCTTTGCCCTATGGGAACCTTCTGCTGGCACCAAAGCTGCACAACATATGCACCTGGTCTGAAGTCCTGTGGCTGCAGGAGCTGCTCCGTTACCTTCAGGAGTGAGAGATCAGATTCTATTACTCCTGAAAAAAGGTGTCATTCAGAATACTGTCCCTAGGCACTTCTTGCCTCCTTTGCTGATAAGGCACTAAGTCTAGGAGGGCGCCTAAAAGCCTTGGTTCCATCTAAGCAGACAAGAGCCCTTCTGACATCTAAGTGTGTGCAGCCAACTCTGTACAAGTCAGGGAATGGTGGCTCTACCCCAAGTGTACAGAATTCACTCATTTGTCTAAGCCAGAGTGACAGCTGTAAGAAATGAGACCTTGAGGGAGAGGTGGAGGAGAACACAGAATCAAAGGGAGAGTTCCTAAATTATGGTCCCATGAGGGATCATACAGGAAAAACGAGTAGCGTAAGCCTTTCCGAGATACAGCCATGATCAGAGTTCACAGGAGGTGAGGTTGGAACCGACTCACCTGACACATCCCAGAATCACAACTGCCTTTTTCCACAGCTACTTCACATTGTTGACTCACAGTCATCTTGTGAACAACCCACACTTCAAGTCTCTCTTCTGTCGCTTCCAGCTGACGAGTTCCCAGTTTGTAGCTCGCATTCTTACTATTACACCCTTGAAAATAAGCCAGTTCCCATACTCGAGCGCACTGAGCTTTCATCTACTCTTGCACTTCAGATGTGGCAATTTCTATACCTAAGCTTTTATTTCCATCACCCCTTTTGCTTTCATGCACTTATTCTATATGTTCATTCTTAATGAACTCAGAGCCAAAGTACTCATATAGTTTTGGACCATACCTAGTTTCTTTCATTTCTTTCTGATCCACAATGCACAACAATCCAATCTCATCCTTCCTTCTTTTCTCTATTAAATAAAACCTGTATTTATTATAATTTCATTGGCAAAAGCTAGTTTCAGCTTGACTTTTAGGAATTCTCATTTTAGTCTGACCTTTTCTAATCTCCACAGTGCAGCTTTCTTTGACAGTCTCTCTTTTTCCATTTCCTGTAGGCTTTTTGATTACTCCTAATAACCACTTTATAGTTACTCACTCAGCTGGGCCTGGACCCTTTTCCTATGAGTTTTCTTTCCCTCTTGCTTGTGATACAACCTATACAAAAACTGCCTTTAAAAAAAACTGATTAAAAAAAATTCCAAACATCTTATGCATTTGAGTCCTTGAGTTCTTCAGTCCAGCTGACTTCTTTAATGTATTTCCTTATTTTCCCCCCAACCTGCCTGCCCTTTTGAAATACAAAAGTTAAAACCACATTTGATGACCCCAGTTTGGATCGTCTTTCCACTTGAACAGAATCAATTTTGATCACTGAATTCAAGGTAGTTTCCTACAACTAGTTATTCCATGACTTCTTTGCTACTTACCAAACCTGAAGTCTAAAATTACTACTTATCAAACCCAAGTCTCTACATAAAAGAATAAATAGACATAAATCAGACATCAGGAATGGTAACTTACAAAAGCCTGTAGAACACTTCAGTCTCCCCGGGCACTCAGTAACAGGTTTAAAAGTAGCAGTCCTACAACAAAAAAAATGTTAAAAATAAAATGGAGAGCGAAATTTCTGAGCTGCAATTCATTTGCAAATTTGACTCCATCATCCAAGGATTGAACAGAGAGGGAGTAGATGGCTCACTACAAAAGCAGTTTCTCTGCTCTTGATGTTTACACCTCCACATTAGAATCTGACAATGGGCCACATCCCCCAACTAATGACTTGTTTTCTCCTCTCTTGACGTCCATTACTCCACATCAACTACTGATAATGGGCCACATCCACCCTGACTGAATAGACCTTGTCAGCTCTGGCCCTCCCCTTTACTGAGACACCCCTCTTTGAATCCTCTTCTGTACCCTCCCTCCAACTCATGCATGTGACGGAATAGGTCCTTGCCCATGAAAGCTTATGCTCCAAAATATGTATTAGTCTATAAGGTGCCACAGGACTTCTTGTTTTTTAAGTCTAAAATTGTAATTGATTTCAGTTATGATCTGCTGTGGTCTACTCACCAGTTCCCCCCCACCCCACAGCCTTTGAGCTGAGGGAATGGGATTTCACTTCTGCTTGTTGATTTCATGCATTGCAGGCTCTACTGTGTCTCCTTATACAGACTACTGAACAATCATGAAGTCATGGCAAATTTATCTTAACGGCTCTGCACTCTGAGACTGTTATGAAGGGTAGAATCCCGGGTGAACCATCTGCCCTGGATAAATGTTATCCTGTAAATGGGCTCCCCATCTCATGTGGGATGCATCCAAAACTATTGGAACAGTGAGGGTAGAGGATTAAAGAGAACCCCTAAGCACATCTTGTCTTTCACTTGTTGAGGGAGAGTAGTATGTGAATGAATACAGGGCAACTGGTTCAGTGTCACCCCTAGGGGCATAAACGGTCCCTGATCCAGTTTTGGAACCAGAGCAAAGGTAATTGAGCATACAGAGTGACAAAGTACACATGGTCAGGGGGTTGGGAATCTGCAGACAGGATCTGGCAGCAACATATGGGACTTGTGTGACCATCTCAGAGCAAAAAAACTGTCCTCTGGTAGATAGGCTTTTGACAATATAGTGCTGCGTGGCTACTATGGATACTATCAGCTGTAGAGGGAAGAGGAAAGACTTTGCAGTACTGAGCTGAAAAGTGGAAGGGAGATGTAGCTTTCCTTCAAGCATTTCAAACTTCATAGGAATGCTTCTCGAGAAACTTTTAGTTGACGCAGGAGATGATTACACCCGTTGGCAAAGCTGTGAGTCAGCTACTGCCAAAACTTTTGTAAATATTCTGAAGGCAGAAGCAGGTCTGAAAAGGAGAACTGGATACTGATCGTGGCCCTGACGTATAACAAAGCACCATAATCTCTAATGAAAAGGATATATTGTGACATCAAAACATGTCTTGAAGATCAAGTAATCTTCCACATTCATGGATGGAATAATAGATAGAATGTTGCCTTCTTAAATCTCTGTACACTGACAAACGTATTCAGCATTGTGAAATCTAGTACTGGCCTCAATCCACCCTTCTTCTTGGGAATCAAAGTACTTGGAATAAAATCTCTTTTCTGATTAGGGATTAAATGCCAGAGCTCCAATGTGAAAGGAGAAAACTCTTGACTCTGGAGCAATTTGAAAGATGGATACTTGAAAAGGGATGGGGGACTATGGAGTGAAAATGAATGGGAATAGCCCAATGTTGTAACCTCAAAGACCCATCTACCAGAGATTATCTGCTCCTATGTATTGCAGACATGGGAAAAATGATCCCCAAAAGGTAACTGGATGGGGATGGATGGGGAAGCAGCAGATCAAGATCATGGGGATATTCAAGGACCTCAATTAATGCATCAAAATGAATGCGTTGTGGATGATATCTGCTGTGTTAATCCTCCTGCAATAGTTTTCCCTCTCCACTATGAATTTATGAGCTGGCTGAGATTGATTAAACCTCGTTTGCAGGCCTATAGGCACCTAATGGATGGTCACCCCTGGAAGCCTTCAGAGAATGCAGAGACTCATCCATAAACTTTGTTGAATAACTTAAGCCCCCCAAAGAGGTGTTTCTCTGCAGTGTTTTGGATTTCATCAATGTCCTGCAACCATGAGATCCTATGCATGACCACAGCTGTGGAGACGGAGAGGCCACAGCATTGAGAGAAACTTGTAAAGCTGTCCTCTGTAGTAGCTGTCCCTCTCTCATGAGGGCCTAAAATTGCTTCCTGTGCTTTGAGGGAGATGTAAAATAAATTTTGTGTAGTTAATGCAATTATTTTTTGCAGCAACTGTGTGGTAATCAGCAATCCTGAGTTGCAGTATGGCAGGCAAGTAACCTTTATGATCAAAAAGATCAAAGGACCAACAGTCAAACTGGGAAGCCTTGGAATGCTATTATTGCTTGTTGCACCTGTTCACTGAATCCATGACCAATGAGTTAGGGGCTGAGTGGGAATATAAACATTTTGAACCCTTCACCTCAACAAGTGAAAAACAAAATGTGCTTGGGGGTTCCCTTTTTCCTGTGCTCTCTTAGCTGTTGTATGTGTGCTGGAGGGACAGAAAAAAGCTTGTAAAGTTGTCTCCTCTAGCAGCTGTACCTCTGCACTGAGGGCCTAAATTGTTTGGCTGGTTTTAACACTACCTCATTTATAGAAAGGGCCACCTATGCTGAAGATGGGGAGTCTCTTGGACTTCTATCAGTATGTCACGAGTATCTCCTGCCCTTGACATCAACTTCTCCAATTATCTGGATAATCTAACAGTAGAAGAGGATATAACCACTTCATTTAGAGGGTGATATTCACTTGAGTATTCACCTTGTCATCATCAGCCCTTATTTTTCGCTCCTCTTGCAGTGGAAATTGCTGGGGGTGAGGGTAGCAGAGGGGATCTGGGAGTCTTGCACCTGGTGTTTCCTGAAGGCGATGGGTACCTTAGAAAAGTGTTGGCAGTTTAATGCCCAGCGGTCCCAGGAGGATGTCCACAAAGGTGAGAGAGCAGAATTAAGGATTGGTCGATACCAAAGAGGTTGCTGAGGAAGACAGGGTCACAGAAACCTTGACATATCCATTGATGGAGTAGGTGCAGGTTCTGATCTACAGCAGGATTGCAAATGCTGCACTTCAGTGTGATGTGAGTAGAGGCACTTGAGATGGGTATAATTGACTAGGAAGGCCAGAGATCAGGAAATGCAGTTCTTGAAACCTGGGACCTTGGACATACTAATCACTTGATACAGAAGGGGACAGATCCTACCTCTAACCTCAGGACCTGACTTCTATAAACTCACACTTAACCGTAAACACTCATCTAAAAATTGTTTTACAAATAACTATAGTTAGACACAGAAGAAGCTATGCCAGCGCTGTCCACTGTTGAAGTTCCATCTTAGATTGTGCACGGTAAAAAAAGAGGTGGTTAGTCCACATGCCCAGTATGGCTTTGAGGTAGAGCATGAAGAGGAAAAGGCAGTGGCACAGGCTAGCAGATACCACTAGCAAGAATCTTCTGGTCTCAGGTGCATGGAACACATGTGCCTCCCCAATGGGATACACTTAAGAACTGTCATCTGAAGCAAAGCTCTTCTGTTGAGTTGATGTCAGTTGCTAGAAAAATGTACAAAGTTACAAAATAATTTCTGATGAGAAATGGTCTTGTTTATACCAACTAGGACAGGTTTTTGGCCATGTCTCTAGAGAAAGGGAGCCAGAGGCTAGGAGAGAAGGGTTCTTCAGGCAGAAATCCTAGGAACAAAGGAAATCTAGGGGAAATCTTAGGCTGATATTTATGTTTTGTTATTTAAGCAATGAAGCAAATCCCAGAAATGAGATGCAATCTGGATAATTTAGTATATGCAGTCTGTACTGAGTGAAAAGGATATCCGCTTGCTCACCATCAAGAAATACATGCAAATTTTGAAAACTTGTATAGGATGAAAAAGGGAAATCCAATACATTTAAGCAGGATGAGAAACTAAATCAACTTCACTTTGCTTTGCAGTTCCCGGATCATAAATAAGTGCAGGCAGATGATCCATCACCTTTACAAAAAGGCAATTCTCAACTCATTTCCTAATGGACAGGTGTCCACAACTACCACTATATGTGCACTCACTGGTATACCTTTTGACATGCCACATCTCACAGAAGACAATGACCTTCTAATACAAGCCCCCATTCAATCTCTCCCAAGCATTTCTACCTAATCCATCTCACTGTCTCCACTCTTCATTTATCCCCACTGACGAATGCAACTCTTCTCATTTTCCCATTTTGTAACATCAGCGACATCGAAAGTCTCCCCTCCCACATCCAGCCTCTTGCTAAGCCGTAACACTTATTACTGGTCAAATCAAATTAAAACCTGCTTTCCTATGTTCATTGCTCTAACACTTAGACAATGAATTGAAATTATTATTTTTCCTCCTATCCAGCCTTCTCACTCTTCTATTCCTATTCCAGTTTAAACAATACTTAAAATGATCTCTTCATACTCTCCCCCTCATTGAATGCATTCAGCAGTGTTTCATTATACCATATCCAACTTTGATTCCCCTACATCAATCTCACTGTGCTACAGTGCTGTTCTCATCTTCCCAGTCACCACCCTGATCAGAAGGCTTCTCCCAGTCCTCTCCTGCTATAGATCCTTTCATCTGTTTCACCTGCTGTTTGCTTTGCACCTTCTTTCACACTGACCAATTTGCCTGGAACATTCATTCTCCCACTTTTTGTCTGCTTCATCACAAACTTCTCTCAGGAACTTGTCATTCTTCCTACCAATAATCTCTATAGCTGCCCAAACTTTATCAACTAGGCTGTAAGCTCCAAAAACCAACTGAGTCTGAAAAACACAATCCTTTATATAACTCTATATAAAGAATGAAAAGTGACAGAAGTCTGGTTCTCTCTAGTTGAAAGCTGAGCCACATTGTCAGGAAAGCATGGAGGAAATGTGTGCTTCCACTACTAATTTCCTACTTGGCCTACAGACAAAACTTCACTTGTTAATTTAGCATTTTTTATGCGTACCCAGTACACACACACACACACACACACACTCTAACAATCTCCAATTACAGGCACAAGGGCGCAGATACACCTACCGTGGAGCTCCCCAAGGGATGGGACACTACATAATATTAAACACACAGAGTTTATGTGGGAGTGACATCACAAAAATGTGTACACTGCGTAGAAAGTCTCCAAAAATGAATACTAAAGCACATCTTTATTTTGTAATTAAACAATTAAAATTCACAAGTAAACTATATTTTTTTCAAATTTATACCTAGACAACTATTTGTCAATTGAAATTAAATATATCCACAAAATATGTATAACAGCATTTATTTCACATGATAGAATGAAATTTTTCTTAAGACTAAAACAAGACTTCTTAAAGGATAACTAGCATATTTATAATGGGAGATGCTGGTATTCTGTCAAATGTTAGCATATCATATTAATGGTAAGAGCTTTCATTTTACCAAAATGAGGACACGTAAGACTCTTTAAAGCATACAGTAGTTGCAGTGACAAACTCAATTTTTCACATTGTCCAGTGTTGATCAAATTCAAGTTTATGTTTCAAATAAACATCCTGGGTGTTCAACCTAGACAACAGGTTTTTGGATTAGGTTTAGCTCAGGAGCATTTGTACAAATTCATAGGCAAAAACGTACTTACGGGAAGAGTATTTTTTAACACATTTTAATGGAAAGATTTTAATAGAATTGGGCAAAAAATAAAGGAGCTATTCAACTCTGGGAGATGATCTACGTACACATTCATAGTCAATCACTGAGCAGTATGAAACCCAACTGAAATCGGATACATGTAAAGCTGCAGCAGAAAATACAAACTTATTACCATAAGTGATTTGTGATTAAATACTGCCACCAATGATTGTGAATATGATCCAGATAAGATTTTCCCCCTTTGTATTTACATATATAGTATAGCACCTGTTACAGAAAAACACGTTAGAATAGTTTTGCCAAATTTTCTAGTTAAAACTAGACCACTGATAAGTGAGTTACCTGAAATAAAGTTACAGCTACATAATAGGAAAGTAAAGCCTAGTTCTTCTTACTTTTAAAGATGTTATGGATTGTTATTATGGAGCATTAATATATTAGATAATTGCACTGGGCTATTTGTGGATATATTCTAATTAATAAACAGAACAAAACAGCTTAATGTAAACTGTATTAATCCCTTCACAGATGTTTTCAGACTGCCTAGGAGTAAATGGGTTACAACTTTAAAAAAATTATTGTGCATTATCTACTTATGTTATTTATCAAAACTCAAAATAATTTATAACAGGTACAAAAAAGAAATATTTGATTTCCACGTTATTTACTGTTAAAATAATGCTAAGCAGAAATACTTACAGTAAACATAGCTTATTTGTACCTAGCTCAGAGAGAACACAGATTAATTCAAAAGTACCCTGTAGTTTGTTTGCACCTTATTTGAGTGCCAGACTTTAATTATAACACAGTAAACCAGATTAAGACTTATTTGATAGTGTTGGAAACATTAAGTTAGCCGAAAACTGAAGTGTTTGTACCAGGATGCGATCCAAATCAACTCCGTACATAAATCAGTTAAGCATCTCTCTCCAAGCCCACAATAATTTATTTTGTCCAATAATTCAGTCAGTAGTAAGCATGAGATAAAGTGCTACTATTTGAAATTCAAGAAACTTAGAAAAAATGAACTTTAAAATACTAAATCTTGCTAAATATGAAATAATGAAAGAAGCAAAAGTTATCAGCCAAAGTCTGTGAAGCAAAAGCTAATGAGGAGGAATACATAAAATGATGTATTTTGGTTATTTTATTCTCTTTCAACACTTACCATGCCCCCCCCTTAAAAAAAATAGCCAGAACATTTTATTTTGAGGGGATAAAGCATCAACATATCCATGAAGTCATGCGTTAAAAGAAGACCATGATTCATTCCTCTCCAACTTCTCTCAACTCAAATCATGGGTGAAATTCACCATCCTGCAAAGACTCATCTTAAGGCCTATGCACCAGTTAAACCCCGATGTTGGAAAAATCCTCTCAAGTGTCGCATAGGCCTGTACAAGCTCTGTGTAGGGGTGAATTTAACACATTTCATCTCGCTAGCCACCTCTTCTGTGTAAGCAATTACCCAAAAATTTCAGCTTTGGTTTTTAACTATAGTACGATAATATAGGTAATAAGTTTATTAAAGCAAATAAGTCACTTTCCTCTCCTAGCACCTTCCCTATAGCCATTAATATTCTTCTCTTTGAAATTTCAACAAATGAAATGAGACCCTCCCTCACACAATGGATATATTTATTGTATTTTGGCACTGAACCCCAGCTATGATCTCACACTTACTATTTTTCTATTTTAAAATAAAGGCTTTACTTGCTTTAAAGGAAAGATAGTTATTGAAATTAGCAAGTTACAGGTAAGTGGACATCACTGTTCTGATGCAATATAATGCATATAAAACCAGTGACCTGAAATTTATGTTGCATGAGAGATTATATTTGGTCACAGGTGACTGTACGGGATAAAATTCCTGTCACTTATACAGTTTTCAGTAAGCAACATTTTAATGTGAGACCAGAATACTAAACTCCCTCCCCAGAACCAAGCCATTGGGCACCTACTGAGCAGGTCCGCTGGCTCTCTGACAACACATGCTAAAGATGAAGCACAGGGAAATACATATCTCAGAACTGGAAGGGACCTCACAGTAGGACCTACCACCATCCCTGACTTTTTTCCCCTCATGAAAGCTTATGCTCCAAAAAATCTGTTAGTCTATAAGGTGCCAGAGGACTTCTAATTGGAGGTTTGTGTATGTTGGGTACATATACTTCACTGACCTACAGGCCACAGCCTTGCAAAGTTCCTTTACTATTGAACACCACCTATACTTCGTACATACGATGATAGCTGCAATACCAGGAAATTCTGCTCAACCGGATGCAGGGGGGTTCAGCATTTTCCTGCATCACCTTCTCTACTTTCTGTTTCCCTGCATGGGGAAGCCGAGCAGTTCAGCTGCCTTTTGGCTTTCCTTTGAGATTTGCAAAGTTACTGCTGATTCTCAATGGGAAGGTGACAACCGCATGGTTCCATAGCAGATCTTTCTCTCGGTTTCTAAACTGATTTTTGAATGTTTTTATGATCAAGCATGGAAGAATGACTAAGAGGCTATCGCTTCCCCCCACCCCCCCAAAAAATGCTGTTGCAGAAGGAGACAAATTACAATAATTTCACATTGTAATTTGGGGATACCTTGAAGAAATATGACCTAATGCTGAGTGCAGTTGGATGAATAATCAAGAATTTTGTTACTAGTGACTGGGGCAGAATATTTTGGAATATAAGGAGCATAAAGGTTGTACATTTTATTGCTTAAGAATAACATATTTAAACACTGAATACCCTGAAACGCAATAATAACCGAAAGCTAATAAACCACATTTAGTTGGCTTACCTAAAGTGGCTTCTCAGTGATTGGCTGACACCTGTGTAATACTTCATAAATTTACCTATATATTACTTCATATTTAGCAAAAGCAAAAAGTCATGCCCTTTCCCTCCGAACACTCAAAAAATTAAAGATCCCAAAATCTTCATGTAAAGAAAACCCTTCAGCAAAGACACTCGAAATAAAAAAATGGCAACTGCAGTTTTGAATCATGAAGCCAACTCCCCACCCACCCCCAATTTGTAGCATTATACATTGGCACAAACTGTCATCATATTGCTGTTATTTACAACAAAAGCCACTTGATTTAAAACAAAACAAAACAAAACAGAAAAAAACCCTGCATTAGAATCATGGAAGTGTTGCAATTTTTTTTTTTACATTTTTTCCTTTTCTTCCTTTCCCCACCTCTACTTTAAACAAAACTGTATGAAAATAATTATCCATAAAATCCAGTCATAACACAAACCTCTTATAGGTTATTATGTCAAAGATACATTCATGTTTTGTACAGCATGAAACAAGTTATTCTTCTTTTTAATTTTGAAGCGAATGAGACAGACCATCATAACCCAAAGTAAAGCATTTAGCAGTTTGCAGACATAGAAAAATATTTTAAGGCCATTCATACCACAACAGGCAGAAACTACTACTTTTTTTTTTCCCCCAAACTAATGTTCCGTGGTGCAATAAGGCTTTGATGCTTTCGAGCGCTGCCCAACAAAGTCTTAATTAACACCATATACGTGCCTTCAGGGATGCCAAAAACTCCCAACACTTGTCTGTAAACTGGTTGCCCTAATTTCAGCGAATACATGGATACTTTGGATTTTTTTCCCCATCCATAACTGGTTAGTACACTAAAGCAGTAAGTCAATGCAGTTGAAGACTTCTAAGAAGCCTTATGTACTTGTCTCTATATGAAATCCATACAAAAAACAGGCAATAATATATTCCATCAATTGTGGTATAAATGGATCTTGCAAACTCAAACTGCTTTGGCACTATTATATAAGAATATTTAAATATGTAAAATACCATTATTACACTATGTTGCTATAAATTCTCTATTCCTGCTTTCCCTCCATAAAAGTATGAAAAACAGCAACGTCTCTATTTTCACGTACAACTTGGCTATGAACATAAAATGTTAATATAATAAAATGTATATTTTAAAATTAAATTTTTAAATGTTAAGTGCTTTGTTAAATTAGCCTTCGAGCTAGCCAATATTATGGCTCAAAGTGCTGTCATATGGAAGTCAGCGCTTGAAAATTTTCTTAAGTACTACAGGATAGGGTAACAATTTTGATGCAGAGAGTTTAAAACAAAACTAAGATTATAGCCAGTATATTATTTTTATAACTCTCTAATTCAAATAAAAAATGTTTCTTTTGGACAGCCATCAAAACAGGAACAGCTACTTTTGGCTTACTATCCAAACGTGTTTTATCACTTACATGCGGGCATCTAAATATGAGATAACGTCATGTAATTTCATATTCTGTTGATTAGAAACAGACTATCGAGCAGAGAGGTTTTTTTTTTTTGTTTTTTTTTTTAAAAGTACTTCCATGTAAAATGTCTACATATAACCCCAGGTGTCAAAACAACAGCCTATACCTCTAATCTCTGTTACCTGAGTGATGCAACAGTAAAATCTCTGAAACTGCATCAAAAGGCTCCAATCCGACAATGCGCTGAGCGCCTTGCCCTGAGGTACTGAGCACAAAACAGGATTACACCAGATATAGCAGATACAGATGGTGAGCCTACCGACTGGAAGATATAAACTGGAGGAGAATGGTTCTTGTCAGTCCATTTCAATTAATAAATCCTCACTTTAAATTTGGGTAAAATTACAATGTTTCCCCCATCAACTTCTCTAGGAAACAAGGTATGTTGTCAGTTCCTTGGCATTAGCAGTCAGATTATGCTTAACTTTAAAATAAAATTAATCTGTTCACAGAGGGATAATATTGAACTAAATATCAATTCTAGAAACAGACATAGCAGAATTTCTTTGTAAATAAGGGCTACAGCCCAGCTAATATTATGTTCTTTTAATTTCTAAAAATATTTAAAACTGTATGTCTCTTCTATTTGGTATCATGGTTCTTGGTGTTTACAAAATTCATAAACCAGGACCTCAACTAACCTGAATTCATTTTTTTTTTTAAATATTTTATAACCGTGGTCTCTTCTACATGGCCATAGAAGATACTGTATTAAATATAAGAATTTTACAATATTTAAACTTTCTCAGTCTAGAACTTTATATCTTTAATTCTACATTTCATATAGCTAATTAATAAAACCGAACAGATAATTTTCAGGAAACCAATAAAACAAACTTCTTAAATATTGGGCATGTAAAGTTATGTTTCTGGAGGATAGTCAAAAAAGTGACTGAACCTCTACTTGCTATATATCAAGCTTGACACCTTGTGTAGCAACTGGCTTCTCCCAAACTGGAAAAGATACCGAAAAGGGACAAAATATACATATGCTTACAATGAGCTCAGATACTGTATCAAACAGACAAACTGCTCATTACAAAATACATTAATGACTTAAATAAAAAACAACACACACAAAATGGAACAATTTAATTTTATACAAGGATAACAGAAAAAATTACTGGGGTCATAAAGAGATTAAAATAAAATTTTGGGACATTTTGACTGTATTTTATTACTTACTTTAATAGTAATAATAATAATTAAAAAGTCCAGTACGAACATGGCTTGAAATCAACCAATGAGGCCTTAGAAAAATAACTGGTTATCAGCTAACAGAAAGAAATTAATCAGACTTGGTGGTAAGTTTAAGTTTATGTATCAATGCCATTAAAACCTTATAATCTAATTAAATGAGACAGATTTTCTCAATGATAGGGTAAAATGAGTTCTAACAACCTACCAGATGTTCATTACCAATTACTAGCAGTTTACAAATGGGAAGGAATGTGTTTGGCTTTCCATAGAATTTCACAGCAGCAAATAATGCTCACACATTAAGTAGGCAGAGGTGCATTTGTTACCCACAGTAGCATGCAGGTATTTGCATAAGGAAAAAGGGGAATGGTATTTTCTGACCCCTTGAAGTACCATTTTCTAAGCACCAAGGGCCATGTTTTAAAATATGAACCCATTAAAATAAACATGACAGGATAATATCTGCCCCACAGGGTCATCATGAGTGCCTTTTCATTAGACATACACTTTAAGTCTCAAGGCACTTAAGGGGTTAACACGCAAAGCATGCACTAGTTTCCATTACATAATGTTAAGTCACATGATTTGGAATACTACAGTGTTATGACACAGAAAGAAGTTGTGCCATTAATTCAGAGAAATGCTGTTGATATTTTACAAGATGCTGGTAAGCAGACATTATGCAGCTACTGCTGGGTTAACACAGATTCCAGCTTTCCTCTAATAACCAACTGGTCTCTAAGGCCACGTCTACACGTGCACGCTACTTCGAAGTAGCGGCGCCAACTTTGAAATAGCGCCCGTCACGGCTACACGTGTTGGACGCTATTTCGAAGTTGAAATCGACGTTAGGCGGCGAGACATCGAAGTTGCTAACCCCATGAGGGAATGGGAATAGCGCCCTACTTCGAAGTTGAACGTCGAAGTAGGGCACATGTAGACGATCCGCGTCCCGCAACATCGAAATAGTGGGGTCCGCCATGGTGGCCATCAGCTGAGGGGTTGAGAGACACTCTCTCTCCAGCCCCTGCGGGGCTCTATGGTCACCGTGTGCAGCAGCCCTTAGCCCAGGGCTTCTGGCTGCTGCTGCTGCAGCGGGGGATCCATGCTGCATGCACAGGGTCTGCAACCAGCTGTCGGCTCTGTGGATCTTGTGTTGTTTAGTGCAACTGTCTGGCAGGGGCCCTTTAAGGGAGCGGCTTGCTGTTGAGTCCGCCCTGTGACCCTGTCTGCAGCTGTGCCTGGCACCCTTATTTCGATGTGTGCTACTTTGGCGTGTAGACGTTCCCTCGCAGCACCTATTTCAATGTGGTGCTGCCCAACGTCGAAGTTGAACGTCGACATTGCCAGCCCTGGAGGACGAGTAGACGTTATTCATCGAAATAGACTATTTCGATGTCACTACATTGAAATAAGCTATTTCGATGTGCATGTAGCGTGCACGTGTAGACGTAGCCTAAGAGGGGTGAGGAGCAAAGTGTGCTGCATCAGTAGGCAGTGTCTCCCTATCTAATATTGGCAATATTGCTGATGTTTTAAGAAATAAAAAATGAAGATCCATACACAGTACATAAAATCTAGCACTGGGAGAGACGATGGCTTAGTCTAGGTTTTTGTTTTGTTTTTATAAGATGCAGTTGTATACCAGAGTGAAATAATTCCAAGCCTTGTTTGTAGTAGTTCAACCAGAAGGGGAGTATATGGCACTACAAAGAGATCTCAAAAGTTACCCTGAACACACACAGTTCATTCAATTTATGGTTCGTCCAGAGCAAAGCATGAAAATAATAAAGTCTTCAAACACATGTAAGTAATAGAGTTTTAGAAATTGATTTTTGTTTGAACATAAAGTGCAACAGTGCTGAAGTTATCCAAGTCCTTTGTCACTTCTCCATTGTTCTCTGATGCCATTTCCTGCAAGCAGAGTTATGGCACAATGAATGGTGCCAGTTTATTACAGAGCACAGGATACTTCAATATGAATCCTAGCCCTTTTGCTCTTATTTATGCAGCGATGTCTTTAAAGGTTTAACAAATCCTCCTTCGTATACCTTCAAAATAGCTTCACAAACAAATCTGTATTGACTCTGAAAAGAAAGTTGACTAAGTTAATTGAAAAACAAAAAAGTTATTCATGTAGAGTGTGCTCAGACAAACAAAACTATAGGAAAGTTATCCTAAGGCCTTGTTCAGTAGCAAAGCAAAAGATGGAATACATGGTATTTAATCAAAGAAAAAAAATGATATTCACAAACTTTACAATAATTCATATAACTTATAACTGATTCAGGGACTCACTCCAACACTATGGTTTAAGCAATTAAGGTCTATCTACCTCTAGAAGCTTAAGAAACAGTGTACCAAAACCACGTGTGTTTTGTCCCCTTCACATTAATTTTGACATCAGTTACTCACATCTCAAAACTTCTAAAATGACAAACCAACACTATATAACATTTATGTTTGAATGTTGACTTCGTAATTTTTAAAGCATTTGGTTTTCAACTAAAGCAGTTCTTGAGATATGAGTTAGTAAAACTAGATCTCAACAATAAAGCACAACAATGCTCCAGCAAAGTGCCACAGATACAAATGGATTGCTGTACAACAATATATACTACTGAAAAGGCAGTATTTCTAACTTTGCAATGAGTTAAATCACTTTTATCTAGTCCTGATTGTCAAATGAATGACAGATCTTAAACGTGAGTCACCTGGATTTTGAAATTAATTATTATATCATTACATGTGCATCGGCACAGTTACATTTAACTATATCAGTATAAATATTTTTCCATTTTTTGTTTCAAGGTTTTGCTACAAAATTGACTCCTCAGTTCATTTCACTTATGATGTGAAAGGCATGCATACAGCATGGTTCCACCTTGCAGAAAGTGTGTGTATCAATCTGGAATTGCAAAGTTAGGAGAGAAATAGTCCAAGGAAACACGATGACTTGAGTTTATGCTTTCCCAGAGGAAAACACTGAGGCTATTTCTACACTTGTCCTGAACACTGAAGGTGGCATGGTAATCAGGCTGCTGGGAGACTACTAATGAAATGCTGTGATGAATATGCAGCACTTCATTAGGCTAATTCTCCCCACAGCACTATCCAAGTGTCAAACTTCAAAGTGCCGGCATACTGTGCAGCTGCAGGGATGTCAAAGTGCCTTTACTACCTAATTTTGGCAGGTAAAGGCACTTCAAGTGCCCGCAGCTACACGGCATGCCAGCACTTCAAAGTCTGACACTTTGAAGTTGCCCAGGGGAGGCGGGGGAATTAGCCTAATGAAGTGCTGCTTATTGATTCCAGCACTAAATTAGTAATCTCCCAGCAGCCTGATTACCATACCCCTTCGAAGTTCAGGGCACATGTAGACATAGCCTGAATCTTGTTTAGTCTGTTACACTGCTGACATAATAGTTAAAATACGCATTTCACTGAAATTTTGCTTTATGTCTATTAAGGTCAACTACAAGTAACTTCCAGACAGAGCTTACATCTGACTCCAAGACAAATCAAAGCTCTCAGATTCTCAACCTACTCCAAACAAAACTACCTTGAAATAGAATTAAGGTGGAGAATACAGATCAGTAATTTAGGCTAGAATACATTACCGTATGTTGCAATTATCCCCAAACTAAGCATTATAAATCTAGGAAAAACAAACACGCTAAGATATGAAGAGAGACAATTAAGGCATCAAAACAACCTTATGACAGATGTCCTCTCAAGGTACTACAAAGTACCTTATGATCCCAGATTAGATTAAAGTGCTTTTTAAAAAACAGCTTAGATTTCCTATTGCATCAGTGAATGGCAGAGTTAAAGCTGTTTTTCGTATTGCTAGAGCAGAACTGCACAGCTGGATTCTCTCTTCCAGCTTCCCTGTAATTCACAAACTCTCTCATTGTTTTCACTCTCCCTTCCCACACCTCTAGTTCACCTTCTTACTCTCTTTTTTTTTTTTTTTGAGTAGTTCTGGTGTAGAAGATAACTTCTGCCAAGAAATATTTAGAATTTGTGATTTGACATTTATTTTCATTACTGAAAGGCTGTTTCTTTCAGCAGCAGCTGTTGCAGAGAAACTCATGAAGAATCTCACACCTTCAAAGTGCCAGAAATACCTTATTGTTCTCAACAGACCAAAGGCACAGATAAATTAGTTAAGTAATTTTAAATTAAGCTGCCCTCTTTCAAAACATCCAGCACTTACCTTACTGTTTTCAGAAAGAGTGAAGCCACTGTGTATTGTGAAACTACTTTTCTACAATTATGATACTTACTGGTGTTTGAATCATCATGGCCCTTTGATCTCTCATTATTCTCACAATATCTAATGGATAAACAGGCTGATTGCACTCAATGAGACACATCGCTGTTTCCATAGTAATAAGAACACCGGTCCGTCCAATCCCAGCACTGGAAGAGAAAAATGTGGCATTTCATTATCCACCTTCAAACTCTCTCTTTTTAAAAATCAATATGTTCCTAAAATATAAAAAGAATACATTTTAATATTAAAATCTTCAATACCTAAATCGTACCCAAGAGAGATTTATGATTATTTCAACTGAGAAAGGTTACTGATGATATTATAAGAGCACTGTTTGTGAGTAACACTGTCTCTGTCCTTCCTAGAATATAGCAACCCAGTGGAAATTTTTTAAAGCATCTGATGGTTTACTTGCCCTTTTGAGTAAGTTTGCATTTTTCATTCTCCACACATTTCTTTGTTCTCCTATAATATGAACTCCGAAGAATTTCATTATACTTTGCTGCAATGCAACTGAACAATCTGTGTTTAGGGGTTCCCAAGTCCCCAACTGCTGGACGCTGCTCAGCTCACCACAAGAGCTCAAAAACCCTGCACTGTACAGAGGATGTTCTCTCCAAATTATTTATTTTGAAAGGATTTTCAGCCTAATGAGATCCTTCTTTCTTCACCCCCAGTAAATGGCCTATTTCAGAATAGTCAAGCAGAGAGGAGTGCTTCAGTGTACAATACCCCATTAGAAGTTTTTACTGAATGACTTCTGTCCCATCTTCCACATTAGGGAAAAACCAACCCCAACTAGCTTTACTGTTATATATGATAACTGAACAGGTGCATTCCATGATTAAGCCTGTGAAATTGGCATGCTTGGGTAACTGTGATGCTAAAATTAACACCACACTGCTGTTTCTACAGACAAAAATTTGGAACAGAGGCAAGAGCAGCTCCTGCTGCTGGATAACCTGCAGTCTTGAAAACCAGCAGCTGCAGAGGACAAATTTCGGCTGGTCAGAGCAGATGTCTAAAAATCTATGACTACACTGTACAGTATAATAGTAACAGAGAGGAAGCCGTGCTAGTCTATACACTATCAAAACAAAAAGCAGTCAAGTAGCACTTTAAAGACTAGCAAAATGGTTTATTAGGTGAGCTTTCGTGGGACAGACCCACCTCTTCAGACCATAGCCAGACCAGAACAGACTCAATATTTAAGGCACAGAGAACCAAAAACAGTAAGCAAGGAGGACAAATCAGAAAAACAATCAAGGTGAGCAAATCAGAGCGTGGAGGGCTGTGGGGGGGAAGGTCAAGAATTAGATTGAGCACTTGGCTCAATCTAATTCTTGACCTCCCCCCCAGCCCTCCACTCTCTGATTTGCTCACCTTGATTATCTTTTTCTGATTTGTCCTCCTTGCTTACTGTTTTTGGTTCTCTGTGCCTTAAATATTGAGTCTGTTCTGGTCTGGCTATGGTCTGAAGAGGTGGGTCTGTCCCACGAAAGCTCACCTAATAAACCATTTTGCTAGTCTTTAAAGCGCTACTTGACAGCTTTTTGTACAGAAGAAGCAGCCCTGTGGCACCTTATAGATTAAGTTATTTTGGAGCATAAGCTTTCGTGGGCAAAGACCCACTTCATCACATATGTGAGTGGAGGTGGGGGGAAGGAGTTTTCAGAGGAGTATTTAAAGAGGAGAGTCCCAGTAAAAGGGAGGGCCAGAGCTGAGAAGGTCTATTCAGTCAGGGTGGAAATGGCCCATTATCAGTAGTAGACATCAAGAGAGGAGAAAAAATAAGTCAGATCAGTCAGGGGGGACGTGGCCCATTGTCAGATTCTAATGTGGAGGTGTGAACTTCCAGAGAAGAGAAACTGCTTTTGTAAGGGGCCAGCCACTCCCAGTTTCTGTTTAATCCTTGGTTGATGCAGTCAAATTTGCAGATGAATTGCAGCTCAGAGATTTCTCTCTCCATTTCATTTTTAAAATTTTTTTGTTGTAGGACTGTTACTTTTAAATCTGTAACTGAGTGTCCAGGCAGACTGAAGTGTTCTCCTACAGGTTTAAGTATGTTGCCGTTCTTGATGTCCGATTTATGTCCATTCATTCTTTTACGCAGAGACTGTCCAGTTTGGTCAAGGTAAATTGCAGTGGGGGACGCTGCTGGCACATGATGGCATGTATTATATCAGTAGATGACAAACATTTACAAGACCTTTACCAAGCTTTCCTCAAACTACAATATCCACCTAAGCAAGAGAAGAAACAGACTGACAGAGTCAGACGTGCACCCAGAAGCCACCTGCTACAAGACAGGCCTCACAAGGAAAACAAGAGAACACCACTGGCCATCACATACAGCCCCCAGCTAATGCCTCTCCAAGGTATCACCAGTTATCTGCAGCCCATCCTGGACAATGATCCTCCACTCTCACAGATCTTGGGAGGGAGGCCTGTCCTTGCCTACAGACAGCCTGCCAACCTTAAACAAATTCTCACCAGGAACTATAGACCACAACACAGTAACTCTAAACCTGGAACCAATCCCTGCAACAAAACCTCACTGCCAGCTCTGCTCACATATCTACACCAGCGATATCATCACAGGACCTAATATCAACGATACCATCAGGGGCTCCTTTACCTGCACGTTTACTAACATATGCCATCATGTGCCAGCAATGCCCCACTGCAATTTACATTGTCCAAACTGGACAGTCTCTACGTAAAAGTATAAATGGACATAAATCAGACATCAGGAACGGCAACATACTTAAACTTGTAGGAGAACACTTCAATCTGCCTGGACACTCAGTTACAGATTTAAAATTAGCTGTCCTACAAAAAAATTTCAAAAATAAAATGGAGAGAGAAATCTCTGAGCTGCAATTCATCTGCACAGTTGACTGCATCAACCAAGGATTAAACAGAGACTGGGAGTGGCTGGCCCCTTACAGAAGCAATTTCTCTTCTCTGGAAGTTCATACCTCCACATTAGAATCTGACAATGGGCCACACCCCCCTGACTGATCTGACTTATTTTTTCTCCTCTCTTGATGTATACTACTGATAATGGGCCATTTCCACCCTGACTGAACAGATCTCAGCTCTGGCCCTCCCCTTTACTGAGATGTTAGCGCCCGGTGGCTTCCCCCCCGCGACGTGGTAGCCAATTGACGTGCGGGCGAGCCGGGGCCAGAACCCAGGGTCCTTGAGCAAGGGGGAATCCCACCACCCACTGGCAGGAGGAGTAATGCAGTCACCAAAGGGCAATGGAACTCCACCTAAAGTCCGCCCACCCCCTAGCAGGGAGGCACCCAGTCAGAGAGAGAAGACGACAACACTGGTTTAAAGTATAACTAACAAGAAATTTATTAGCACAAAGAACAACAGGCAAAAACACAACAGCAACAGTAAAACAAGCACATAAACTAGTTCATACTATCATTAACTCTATGCCTAACTATACTTTAACTTACAAATATAACTGTGTAGTCCATCCTGGGTATTTGTGATACTGTATTTATTGTTCCGCAAAGGAAGATATATTCGTTAAAAAGAGGGAAGTGGAAGGAGGGAAGGGGAATCTGGACCGGGGCGCTACTCCCGGTCCAAGCAGCTGGTGGCGGAGGTCGCTGGGTTCTTTGCCCTTTGACGACCTCCCAAGCCCAACCTTCTCCCAGGACCGTTAGCCCACTCGGGAGAATTAATAAGGAAGGGTAAAGGAAAGAAGGAGAAGTTATAGGTAGCTTCTTATCATTAAACTAATTGCTATTATTATTATTATTATTATTCATCTGTATTGATTGTTTAACATTGAAAACTGGTAAAACTATGAACGGTATTTAACTATACTTAAATAATATTTAACTATAACTAACACTAGCTGTACCGCTTTTAATCAAGTGTGGCAGGCTTAATAGGTCTGGCCTTGCAGGGTCGGACCCCCAGGCGTTACCCTCCCCCCGTCAAGAGACGGCACAGTAGGGGCCGCGTTTCCCCTACTCCCCTATGAGGGGCTCTCGTGCCCACCAAGTGTCTATAAGTTCTTAGTGTAGTGTTTAAGGCCCGGCTGAGCCCTAGGCCTAATCAATTTACGTGTCCGGCGAATGCAATGTCCAGTCTGTTATACGGGTCACAATAGGTAAGATGTCCAGTCCGGTAGAACAGTCAGTTGACCCCAGCACGCACGCAGCTTGTGGGCGATGAAGGGGCCTGGAGGAGCGGTGATGACGGTGGGCCTCCAGTTTCCTTACCGGGCACGCAGTACCCGTGGCCTGAGCCACGGGCCAGTTTGCCACCCGGTGAGTATGCCTGGAGACCCACTTGCCGCGCCTTGATGCAAGCGCGGTGCTGGGGTTCATAGTGGCGCTGCTTCACAGCTGATTGCCTCCCTTTAGAAGAGACTGCAGCTGCTGTGATTGGCCCGTGAGCAGCGTCTCCAAAGGTGAGGGCTGCAGTGATTCGCTCTGCTTGGATCCACACCCTCTTTTAGCTCTCAGGCAGAGCTCCAGCAATTCCCTCAAGCTCCGGAACAGAGCCACCTAGAGGGCAATTGCTGAAGTGATTTCAGCTCAAGGGAAAGCCACCAGAGTGGCTGCCCAGTGATTTCAGCTCAGGGCAGAGCCACTAGAGTGGTTGCCCAGTGATTTTAGCTTAGGGCAGACCCCTGCCCAGCTCCCAGGCTGATCCACCCAGAGGGCGGCTGCCACTGTGATTTCACAGCTCAGCTCTGAGGCAGAGCCACCCAGAGGGCGGCTGCCACAGTGATTTCACAGCTCTGGCTCTGGCCTCCAAAACTGAGGACACCTACTGGTCAACGCTGCTCTGCATGGGGTTTGCAGAGTTCTTGCTTGCAGTCCCTCAAGGCTCCTTCTCTCGTCCCACTGTCCAATGTCCTCCAATGAGCTGAGGGCTCCAGATTCATAGGCAGTTTTCATGATTATTTATGAGATAATTACCATATTCATGATTTGTGTCACAGTCTTCAATCAGGTCCCCCTCTCGGCCAAAGGTTCTGGAAGCTTGCTGAAGCCTGCTCCCTTTGGCCAATCAGAGGACTCCGTTTGAATCCTAGCTTCATGGATTCAGTTACCAGGGAAGCTAACTGTCTCAAAATGGCCGTTGATGGGGCCACAAAATGGCGGCCTATAGGATTTTTAGATTCTCCATGTCCCTGTATTGATTTTACCTCAGCCAGAGGCTTGTTTCCCCTGACACACGGGGGCGATTATGTCCTAGAGATAAAAATCCCCGACATGAGACACCCCTCTTTAAATTCTCTTCTGGACAACCCCACCCCCACTCCGGCACCTCATGCATCTGGTGAAGTGGGTCTTTGGCCATGAAAGCTTATGCTCCAAAATATCTGTTAGTCTATAAGGAGCCACAGGACTTCTTGTTGTTCTTGAAGATACAGACTAACACAGCTACATCTCTGATACTATTCAGTATGTTGCTTACACAATCACTGAGACTTTTTTAATGACCTGGTCATATAGCAGGGCATCAGAAGTGAATTTCTGGCCAAGATAACAATTCATAGTGTTGGAAAACAGAAGATGAAGAGCCAGATTCTGTGTTCTAACTTTCTACTGCTCAGGTGACATAACATGTTCCTATATTGTTGGAGCTGACTTGCAGGCAGCATCAGGGATGGCACGCCACTCTTGGTCTTGGCAATCCATTCCTGCACTGAACTGTGCTCTTAAAGGAGCTGAGAAGTACCACGGAGTGTTGATTTGTAAAAACAATGTTATATTAATCTAGCACATTGAAGCATGAGTCTTCCTGCTTCTGTGAAGAAATAGCATATTTTGTCAGCCCTAGTGCAACGAATATCACAAGAAGGATATTATTAACATCCTTGAACATGCTGAAAACTGTTTTATTAATGAAACATATTTGGCAGAGATTATAAATGGGAAATGTGATAACCAAAATTTGGTGACAAAATGTCTGAAGCCTCCAACTAGGAATCTCTACTCTAAAAGGTAAGCATTAGCAATATTCTGCTTGAGCACACCCAAGGGCTCTAGGAACGCATATACATAAAAAACTTAGCATCAATAAATTTTAATAAAAGGGAATCTAAAACGTGGTAGAACAGTGAGAGGTCTTACAAAAAGGGTATTTAAATTAAAAACAAAGAGGCCTGTGTGTGTGCGCATGCGCGCACATGTACAGTTTTCCAGAGTTAGGAAACCTCAGAGAACATCTAAAATCAATGGAATTTAGTTTTGAGCACAATAAACATGTTAAATTGAAATGTTTCATGTTAAAAAAAATTACAAGGAAATACACAGTTTGTACAGTAGGGAAATCAGTGTTTTCCATTTGTCAGCATTATCAGAAAACCATATTTCTATCATCATGTGCATCTTAACTGACAAAATTTGAAGGTGTTTCAGTCTAAAGTGAAAACGTTCACTTTTAAGCAAACGGAATTTTATAAATACACACGAATAAAGAAATCATAGTTTACCTTACAACAGTTTTATGTTTAAATATTTTTTTTTATTAAAATGGTCTACAAAACATTGGTAGGTTCCTTTATAATTCAGTCCTGAAGATGGCGTCAAAGGTTATCATATAATGTAGCGAATAGACCTTTATCACTGGGGTAAATGTGTTTAAAAAAACTGCTCAACAAAGAGAAGCTAGAGATACTCAGCATTAGTATGCCTAATGTTCCAAATATCAAGATAGATATAAACTGTACCAAGATTTACTGCATCCTTCATTAGAAAGAATAAAATTATTTTAGAAAATTAGAAAGAAATGTATCCAACCCTAATGCAGAATGATGAACCATTATAATTCAGGTTAAAATTCACTTTCAATTCCCCCTATGTTAATTCTGTTTGATTAAACAGAGAAAGAGGATGTTAGTTACTTTGTGCAATATGGATGGTTCTTCACGATGTATGTTCCTATGGACACTTCGCTGCAGTTGTGCTTGCATCCCTGTACTGCTGTTAACTTGGGAGGCAGTGGCTGTCTGGCCTGCATATGCATTGCCCCCTTTAATCTTCTTCCACAATGGCTAATGAGCAATGCACAGATAAACACCCTCAGCTGCTTCCCTACCAGAGAGTCTCTGACAAGAACCGCTAAGTAGAAGGGAGAAGGGTGTGACATGCAGCACTCTCAGTAACAGAGATGTCAATGAACCAGTTATTGCAAAAGGTGACCATCTTTTTCTTTTTCAAGTACTCTCCCTGTGGGTGCTCCACTGCGACTCCAAGCAATATCCCTAATGGGAGGTTGGGGCTTCAGAATCAAGGTGTGTTACGAAGGATAATACCATGGAGCTAAAAACAGTGCTGGAAGCAGAGTCCCCCCAGTAACCATAAGGCGTTCTACGAAGGTGTGTGCAGATGTGCAGGCTGCTTCCCTACAGATTTCCAAGATAGACATTCTTAAGGAACATGATAGAAAAGGAAATGAACTTGTTGAGTGCTTGTGGTTTCAGAGGCAGTTACTATGTTGCAAATCTGGTGGCAGTGTCTGATACAGCTGGAGACCCTGGAAGTCTCTGGAAGCCCCACTATTAGACTTTTCCACAATGGAAAGTAAAAGCATAGGAAATTACCAAAAGGTCTTTGTCCTGTCCAGGTAAAAGGCCAGGGCTCTCCTAATGTATAGCCTCCCTTTTATCATGGTGAGGCTTTGGCTGCATCCACACTATAAATTTTTTGGGAAAATCCACCCCTTTTTTGAAAAAACATGCAGAACCTCTACACACAAAATGCGCTCTTTCGATCCGAAAGGTCAGATACTTCTGGAAGCCCTCTTCTGATCCCAGAACAGGAAGAGCATCTTTTTTCAAAAGCTTCTTTCAAAAAAAAAAGTGGGGAGACACCTCAAAAGAGCAGTCCTCATGGTGCTGGATTTTTCAATCCCTGCCCCGTTCTTTCGAAAGAGCAGAGACTGTGTTGCAATAGTGGATTGATTTTTTTTACCTGTTTTTCTGTATATGAACGTGCCCTTTTGAAACAAGTTTTTTCAGACGAGATCTTCCAGAAAAACTTCTTTTGAAAGAACACTGTAGAGTAGATGTAGCCTTTGGGTAAAAAACGTTTCGAGGTTTATGTCAGGGAGGCTCCAACTGGAGGTCATGAGCTGTCAGCTTCCACTTCCACACCCCACTTTGCCACCAACATTTACAATGGTGTTAAATACAAAAAATGTGTTGCATTCAGAAGCTTGCTGTGTGAAAGGGATCACCGAAGTTTGAGAACCATGGATTTAAGTGGAAAAGATGAGGTCGTCTTGGGGACGAACTTCAAGTGTAATCTGACGCCATTTCTACACAGCCCAAAATATGCTAATAAAGCGCAGGTGCAAAATCCCTGTGCCTCATTAGCATAGGGTCACATGATTTGGAGTCCAAAAGATGCTCTTCTGGACTCCAAAACAATGTGTGGAAGCACGGCCCTGGGGGCGGGGGTGTCTTCGAGGCCCCTTCTTTCCTGGATCAGTCTGTTTGCTGTCTATGAGGAGAAAGCTGGCTCTGTGGATATGGAAAAAGCAGTGGACATGATAAACCTTGACTTTAATAAAGCTTTTGATATGGTCTCCTACAGTGTTCTTGCCAGCAAGTTAAAAGTAGAATGGCTTGTATGAATGGACTATAAGGTGGCTAAATCACTGGGCTCAACAAGCAGTGATCAATGGCTCAATTTCTAGTTTACAGTTGGTATCAAGCAGAATGCCCCAGGGATCAGTCCTTCAGCCAGTTTTATTCAAAAATCTCCATTAATGACCTTGACGATGGGCTGGTTTCCACCGTGAGCAAGCTTGTGTATGACAGTAAGCTGAGAAAGGTAGATATGCTGAAGAACAGGGACAGGGTCCAGAACAACAGAAAAATTGGAGGACTGATTAAAAAAAATCCAGTGAGGTTCAAGAAGGAAAAGTGCAAAGTCCTGAACTTAGAACAGAAGAATCCCATGCACTGCTACAGACTAGGGACCAAATAAGTAAGCATCAGTTTTGCAAAAAAAGGACCTGGGGAATGTAGTGGACAAGAAGTTGGATAAGGGTCAGTGTGCCCTTGTTTCCAAGAAGGCTAATGGCATATTGTGTTACATTAGTAGGAGTACTGCGCGATGATCAACGGAAATGATTATTCCCCTCTATTTGGTACTGGTGAAGCCACATCTGGGCTAGCGAGTTTAGTTTTGTGTTCCCCACTACAGAAAAAATGGGGACAAAATGGAGAGAGACTAGTGAAAATTAGCTGGGAGGGTGGGGCACATGACTTAGAAGATGATGCTCAGGGAACTGGGTTTATTTAGTCCACAGAAGAGTGAGGGGGGATCTGATTGTGGTTTTCAACTACCTGAAGCAAGAAGGTCCAAAGCGCATGGAGCTAGTTTGTTCTGACTGATTACAGATGATGAAACAAGGAGCAGTAATCTCAAGTTGCAGTGGGAGAGGTGTAGGTTGGACATTAGAAAATATTATTTCACTAGGAGGGTACTGAAATACTGGACTGGTTTACTTAGGAAGGTGGTGGAATCTCCATACTCAGAGTTTTTTTTTTTAAGTCCCAGCCTGACAAACCCTTGGCTGATCAAGTTGCCTTATCTTCCTACCCAAATCTATGATTCTATGACTGTCCATCCACTGAAGTGATGGCCTGTTGACAGTAGAAGCACTTAAGTCCCAGTGAATCAGGCATACTACACAGATGGGCAGTCCCCATGAAAAGGGGAATTAGTAAATCAAGGTGTTCTGTTTTCTTTTGTTTTAAAGAACAAACTCACAAAAGACAGATTAGTAACTAATTAAGTTTGAATAATAGGGTTAATAATCCAATCAACTGACAGATAAGAACTCTGTCTCTAGTGGGGACGGATAGCACCTAGGTTAGAGCATTGGTCCTGTAAACCCAGGGTTATGAGTTCAATCCTTGAGGAGGCCTTTCAAGGTTAGGGGAAGGCTACCTCAGTGGTTTGAGCATTAGCCTGCTAAACCCAGGGCTATGAGCTCACCTCAAGGGGGCTATTCAGGGATACTTGGGCAAACAGGTTTTAAAAAAATCTGTCTGGGATGAGGGGGCAGGGGACTGGATTTGGTGACCTCTGAAGGTCCCTTCCAGCTCTATGAGATAAGTTAAGGTATGTATAGCCAGAGGCTACTTAAAAAAAAGGGAGGGGTTCACCAATGCAAGGCTGGTTAGCCTCAATGAAAAGCAGAAGGGAAGACATGTGCAGACCAAAAGGATACTGCTACCAAAGTTCTCTAATCAGCTTTACAATTGCTTTTGCCAATTTATTACTTCAAGGAAGGCACATTGCTCTCTAATGGAGCCACAGGTCTTCCCCTCCTTCCCCAGCTTTTTCCAGGTATTAAACTGGAAACATAAAAAAGGTGACGGTATTCTTCCATGATCTTCTGAGAAAAATTCCAGCCAAATGGGACATCAAAATGAGAAGCCACCACTGTATATTTGGCAGGTATTCAAAATGCATTTATCACAGGAGATCCCTAGAATCCTTGAGCTTGAGTCTCCAGGGTAAGGCTTGACTATGCCTATACAGTCATAGGCCACTTGCATGTGGATTCTTTTTTGAAGAGTAAGAAAAGTGGCGATATATCTAAATCAACCTGAGTTACCCTACTGAGACATCATACAAAGTAAATTGTTCAGACCTGTGATTCTCCCTCTCTTTCCTTACATGAACCAGGACATTTAGTCAGTGCAGACATTTAGATTATCACTGGGCAGCCAAATTAACACCCCCCTGAGATGCATGAGGCATTTTGCACCTCCCAGAGCTATTATTCTGCGCTAACTAGCACTTATGTTCAGAAAACTTTTGTTTTTTGTTGCTCAGTGGTGTGAAAAAACCCCACACCCCTTAGCAGCGTTCCCCCTATTTTCTTCTACACACGGATAGAATAAATTGCGTTACATGCATGAAGTAACGTGCAGATGTGCAGCATCAATAGAAACAAATGCTGCCCACTGCGGGTGGGCAAAACACTGTGCTTATCAGCTGGGCGGTCCACAATCTCTCATAGGTGGCTACCCAAGAGCTCAACTTAAAGGGAACACTGTCCCTAAGTGACAAGTTTTGGCTGCACAAATGTTCATGTGCACAGTGCTACGTCAGCAGCCAAGCTACTGCCGCTTGTTAAGTTGATTTTGTGTCAACAGGAAAGCTGTATCCCGCTGGAACAAAGCAGCTACAGGAGTGTTCTTGATGCAGCACAGCTATATCAGTAAACTTATGTGGCTGTACGCTTACAAGTGTAGACATGGCTTCAGTTTCACTTCTTTAGCCCCAGCAGAGAGCTGCTGTATGGGGCTTATTAGGCAGCTGAGGGACTGTGCAGTTTACCAGGAATCCTGGCTGTGGCCTGGGAAGATCACATCTTGGAAGTATGCATTCTTCAGTTCAAGGGCATTATACCAGTCTCCCAGATTCAGGGAGGGAATAATGGAGGCCAAGACAACCATGTTGAATTTTAGGAACCTTTTGTGGTCTCACAGGTCCATAATGGGAAGCAGATTGTCTTTGGGATTAAAAAATACAGAACCACCTGTTCAGTATTTGAGTGGAACCTCCTCCACTGCCACTAACAAGAGAAGCCCCTGAACCTCCTACACAAAGAGCAACTTCTGAGAATGGCCCATGAAGGGGAACATGAAAGGAACTGGGGAGGACAGCCTTGAGATATGGTATTAGAACCCAGCAGTCTGTTATAGTGGACCAGGCCCAGAGGAAGCTGGCAGTTGCCAAACTGAGTGGAAAGTCTGCTCTGTAGCCCTGGGACATACCCGCAAAACTATTTCTTAGCTTCCTTTTTCAAAAAGGTAGACCCCAACTGAGCCAAGTGCAGGCGTCACTGACACAGTTGGTGGTTGTAGCCTCTGCTTTCTTTGGCAGCCACCTCCTGGTGGTGCTGGCTCCCTTGATCAGAAGGTGCTGTGGCAGGAATACTTTACAGGCAGGCTGGGCATATACAGCCCCAAGGTCTTTAGGCCATTGCAGGAGTCCTTAGGCCCATGTAGTTTTGTATCTGTTTATTTTGCAAGGAGGGTGTGACCAGCAAAAGGAAGGTCTGCATTGACTACTGAGCCTCTGCTGACAGCCTGGAGAGGAGCTGCCATGAGACACAATGCATGGATACAGTTGATGCCCTGGAGTCTGCCAGATGCCTCATCACTAGCCTGAGTCTCATCCAAGACCGTTACAAAAGTGCAACTAAATTACTAAACTAAGGGAATTAAGAAATTATGTACACTAAAAAAGAAACACATTCAGAGTAGGCAACAAAACTGGCTGAAGTCACAGCCATTCTGTGCATCGTCACTGGCAGCAAAGAAGAATGTACTGAAGGTGGCACCCCTTATAGTGTGCCATGAGGACCAGAATCTCCTCCAGGCACTAAATGCAGCAAGCACAAACATCTAATGTGGAATAGACAGAAGCAAGCACGCAAAGAAAATTAAATTAATGGTGTCCCTTTAGCCTCCGCCTAAGTATTCTCATCTATAAAATGAGTGTACTACTTGACAAGCTGGATTGTGTTTGTCCACCATTTTGAAGATTGGGAGAGGGATAGCTCAGTGGTTTGAGTACTGGCCTGCTAACCCCAGGGTTGTGAATTCAATCCTTGAAGAGACCACTGAGAGGTCTGGGGCAAAACAGATATTTAAAACTGTCAGGGATGGTGTTTGGTCCTGCCAAGAGGGCAGGGGACTGGACTCAATGATGTCCCAAGGTCCCTTCCAGTTCTATGAGATGCATGTATTTCCTAAAATGAAAAGACCAACACCCATTCACATATGCAGAAAGCAATGGGTGATTTGCATATTGATATGAACACAAAATTTGGCATTAAGTATAATTCTTGTCTTCTACTTACATTAAGTGCTGCAGAAATTATATTAAGCAGATTCTAAATGTGAATAATGAAACATCAAATGTCACTAAAACTATTTAATATGATCAGCAAGTGAATGTGTATTTCAGATTTACATAGACTATTGCATGAATACAGTTTTCATTCATGACAAAGTACTCAAATATTAAGAAATATTTGAATCTGACAAGAATGGACACAGATATATAGTACTGGAGAGAAGACAGAATTCAGTGTAAAAGTAATGTATGTCATTATTGTACATGCTTGAGAAAGATGTATCTTGCCCTTATGGATACAAATTTATCTAATTCTTTTTTAAATCTGAGGTTCAACTACACTGTATGTATGGCAGCTTCCAAAATGGAAAGTGGTTTCTTCTGCCTCTTGGAGTACTGTGATCATTAATATCCACACGCATTTTACTTACATGAAACATGACTGTGCATTTGACTTTGAAAACTGCTACCTCAAGTGTGATGCTAATATCTAAAGTTATAGAGAATTATGGGTAACTGTTCAATTCAAATTTTAAATCCTCTCATTTTTCCTTTACCACCACCACAAAGGAAACTTATAAATTAATATTATCTGAAATGGTGAACAGCGAAAGATGAAATAAAATACAGAAAAGCTAGATGAGAAGCAGCGTTCACTTAGACTACTTAGGAAAGTTAGAAAAAACAAATACCTGCAATGAACAACTACAGGTTCTTCTCTGCCAGCTCTCTTTTTTCGTACAAGACGCACAAAATCCAGGAAGTCACTGGAATCATCAGGAACTCCATGGTCAGGCCATGCTACATACTGGATCTGGGTGAGCTGACGGGTTTCATTTTTCTAATCAGAAACACAAAATGTGTTCAAATACAATTCAAATTTCATAATAAAAGCCAGCGATAATCAACAATATTCCTATAATTACTTCTCATTTAGGCATCCCATAGCACTTTATGAATATAAATTACTGGCCTACATTTTAGAACGTTATCTCTATCCTTATAAACAATAAAAATAAACTAATGTGTCCTGGCAAGCCACCTAAAATAGTACATCGCTAAAACAAGCACACAATGACCGACTTTTCTGCTGATGTCTTTTTGTTTTAGTATTAACTACATCTTTTCAACTCGCTCCATCTGTCTGGGGAACTCACAGAAAACTGTCTTGCTTTGTTATTTGTCTATACTAATGCCGAGTATAAAAAGACCTTGATCACTGACTAGTGTTCCTAGCTATTATCATAATATTAATACGATGCATTAGAAATAGGCTGGAATATAGTTCTAAAATTCACTAACAAAGTGCACTGTACAAGAAACACCAATGTGCAATTTGTACAGAAATATATCATTTCCACCAAGAAGAAAGGAAACATGATTATAATAATGTATAAGAGAGGATCATATCACTATTTTAAAATGCAGTTATAGTCTGAAAAGTGATTTTCTAAAAATAGCACTATAGGGTCTATTTTTTGCTAGACCTTAATGGCAGATCACATTTTCCCAGTTATAAAGTGAAAAGATTTCTACCCATTGATGCCCAGTACCTGAAAAATCAAACCTCTGGGGGGGCTCACGCATCATTAGCAATAAAAGGTTATTCAACAGAAATTTTCACACTCTCAGCTGTGCTGTTACTGTATGACTAACAAGAAGCACATCTCATTGAATACACTCAGGCTGCCTCTAGAATGCATCCTCTTTTGGAGGAGGAATGTAAATGAGGGAGATCAAAAATGCAAATGGAAGCGCTGATTTACAAATCTCATGCTATCTTTGCATAATCTTGCACGACTGTGTTTCTGGAAGAGGCTTTTCCAAAAACAAAAACCGCCACGTAAACAGGGTTCCTTTGAAACAAAACCCTATTTTCGAAAGAACCCTTTCCTTCCATTTTTGTTTCAGTAAGATGGGTTCTTTCAAAAAGTGTTCTGTTTTTGGGTTTTTCCCTGAAGGAACCCAATCTACATGGCTGTTTTGCTTTCGGAAAAGCCTGTTCCGGAAATGCGATTGTGAGATTATGCAAATGAAACACAAGATTTGTAAATCATCACTTTATTTGCATTTTTGATCACCCTCATTTGCATTCCTCTTCCAAAAGAGGAACGAAATGTAGATCCACCCTCAGGGATCAAACCTATTGAAAAAGGAGCTATTACTTTTGTTCTCTCTTTTCTAATAATCTCAACAGAATATATAACAGGTAGCCTAAAATCATAATTTTTACACTTAAGTTTAAAAAAAATCATGAAATTGGAGGATTCAAGAGTGAGGAAAATAAACATGACCTAAGGAAGTGGGCCTGAGGTGGGTGGTGGCAACTGTCTATATGAGACAAAAACGAATTAGTGGGAGGAAGAGAGGTGTCTGGGAAAGGCAAACAGGGAAGGAAAAGGCCTATGCAAGCAGAAGTGTGATGGAAACAGAAAAACAGGAACAACGAGGTGGCGACACCCTGAGTGCATCTGACCATAAACATCTGCAACTATACTGCAATGCATACTGGGTGTCTGCAAGAATACTGAAATGCAGAGACTGGCCAGGAAGTAGAATAGGAGAGACAGCTATATAGTAGGAACATGTCAGCTTTCTGAAATAAAAATAGCTCCTGATACAATTACATGCTCAGGATTATGGAGCTGAATTTTAATTTATAAACATAGTTACGCATTTACTACGTAAAAAGTACTATAAAGCATACAGTAACCAATACTTCCTCCAAAGTCTGGAAGCCTTACCACAACTCTGATTTCTACCCCTACTTATTTGGTTTACTGAAGGCATTTCCCACCCAAACACATCCATTTATCTGTGAGGCCAAATTAACAGTAAAAATATTGCCAGATTTCTCCTGCTTTTGTTGGATCTCAAACTAGGTCTCAAACATTCAAATTTTGGAACATACCCCATATTACATCTTCAGATTCTTGTAAACACCTCACCCACGGACTTCTCAAAATTGAACAAGAAAAATATAACACTTCCCTTTTTGTGACATTACACTGTAATCATCATTTGACTAACAGTCTTAATTAACTATGATATAATTTCTCTTAGGAGAAACTTACTCCTTCTGATATTATTGTGTGACATTTACTTTTAGGTATTACGTACTGTACAATATCAGACATGCAATATAACACTTGAAGAACAAGCCTGTTCTATGAGAAATTTTACATATAAACTGATTATCCTAGACTATTCCACCAGAGGAACCAACGAGTGCCTCCCAAATGAACTTAAGTACTAAAAAGGGGTACAACAGCAGAAAATTTTGGTAACTGGGGAGTCACACCATTCAGTGCTTTAAAGATGATGATCTGCATTCTGAATTGCACCTGGAAATGAAAAATCCCCCAGTGCAGAGCTCTGAAAACAAGTGTGGCAATGCTTACTGGGATAAACTGTCATCTTACTTATGGGATCAGAAATGGTATTTTAACTGTTCTGCCATTGGTGGTATTTTTGACTAACTTTGGAAGAATTGTAATCATTTCACCTCAAACAGAGCCATATCCTTTGAAAACATCTGTCACCTCAATGTCCAAGGTCTCTTTATAACTAGGAATTAGTTGTATCTGGGAAAACCTTTTGCTCAAGTAAATACATGAAGAATTCTTTGAGATACATAGTCCAATAAATTATGATTGCTATCATAAATTTTGCCATAATATATCAAAAACACAGGCTTTCATTTAAAGATAACAAAGCTTAAAGGCATTATTTTAGGAATCTGCCAAATGTTCATTAACCCATTAGGAAATATTTACAGAAAACTCTTCAGAGGCACAAAATGTGTTTCTATGAAGCAACAATGAAAAGTTTTGAATGTTTAATGGATATTTTGAAAAGATCCAGGAATATACTAAAATAAATTTATAATTATTTTTAATTTAATAATCGTAATAGCTTTAGAATGATCCTGACCAAACAGTTCTTAGATTATTAATGTTCATCTCACATGACTAATATATTGCACTGTACCCATTAAAAGGAACACAGATTAAATCTCTGTTCAATTCCCTGAAAGGGTATCATTAAAACTTTTCTTTGCGAACAAAAGGCATTTATTCATAACAAAAAAGAGAATAATTCACACAAAATTAGAGACTTGTTTTATATGGCATTTTAGAATGATCAATTAATTGACTACACAATCAACATGTGGACATGCTATAAAACTGGAATATATGTCTGTCATTAGGTAATTTCACTTTGGAGGATTCCACAGAATTCGAACAACTATAATATTACAGCTTTACCTCAAGGTTAGTCAGTGTCATCTCTCTGAAGACATAAGCAGGATTTCCTTCCTCTGAATGGCAGGTAATCTGGAAATTACCATATGATAAACTTCCTGTAGGCTCTGGCCAGTACTGATGACACTTAACCTAAAGTCAAGAGGTTTTCAAAAGAGAGTCTTTAGAGTCACAGAATGTTATTTTTCCGCCTTTCTAGATATAGCATACCTCCCTTCTGAGCAGTTTTGTAATTACTGCTGACTTACTTACTGAACACACTGTAAGGGTTGATAATTGAAAATGAGCTACTAGCTTTATAACTGAAAAAAATTCCAGTTAGTGTCACTGATATGAGCCCTGAGCAGATGAATACCTTTAATCATTTGCAACTGTTTTTGCTCATATAACATAATCAAAGCATCAAATTTTTCATACAAATGAATGAAACTCCATGAACGTTCCATATATATATTTGAAGGTAAAAACATGGTTTAAGTTAACATTGCAGGACGCACAGTTGTCATTCACCTTGAAGGTTAACAAGCATTCTGTCAGATCTAGCTGTTATTATTTAATAACTGCACTTCTTGCATGATTTTAATTACTTGATTACTATACATATGAAAGCCCTGCTTCACTTCTCCACTTTGTTTCATTCTCACAGGCACTAACTCTTGAGTTTAGTGTAACTGAATGGTGAGGTCGTAAATTCTGATGTCACATTCTTTTAAAATATCTACTAAATATTCCATTTTTACACTACAGTGATAGGTGCAGCCTTAGATCCACACCTAACTTTTAAAACCCTAAAATATCTCTTCACTAAGACAGCCTTATATCCAGAATTAAATGTGTTGCTATAAAATGAAAGGAGAAGTTGGCCAGTAAGCAATAACTAACATTGCTTCATAACAGGACAAACGTTAAGGCATGTTACGTGGAAGCTCACCAGAAGCTTTCAGTTAAACAAGAACTTTAAAGATGACCAGCTTTGACAAACTGCTTAAATGCCTAAATATAAACAGGTCATTTCAGTTCATGATTACTTTTTAATCTCTCTAATCACCTGGCAGGGCCTGTCAGAGCATCAGTACCTGCAGACTTTCTGCGCTACTGACACACTTGGCATGCAGTGGGACAGTGATATCAATAGCTCCATACTTCACAATGGAGCAGGGAATCTGTTGATGGGTATAAGATAGCTTTTTTTTATCTCAGTATTAAGCTGCTCTCAAAGAATTCTATAGATATCAGTATTCAAAAACCTTAGAGAACTGCTATTGTGGGTCTCTTCTTAATAGAGCTGCACAGAAAATTTAACTAAGAGTGCATTTGGAACTAAAATTCCTTCTAATGGCATTTATTTGGGAGCATACAGAATCATAATAAAACCAAGTCATTGAATAGTTTAAAAAAGTTTCAACACACCTACAGTTATTTTCATGTAAATTAGTAAGTCTGACAAATACAGCAAATACAATTATCTTAAGAATTCGTACACAGCTGAATTCTGAATTAGTAATTCTCTTCAACACAAACCAAGTTTTGCTAGCCAGAATGATACAGCTCTACCCTAAAACCCACCATATAAAACTCAATCACGATTATAAAGTATACCAGCTATTTTATGAAACATACCAGGTATGTACTAATATTTAAAGTTTACTTCAGTGGACAGAAGCAACAGAATGGGCAAAATTATTAATGAAACCATATCAACCAGAAAGTTTCAGGAAACTGTTTCTCCTTTTTGAAATTAGGCAACACCATTATGGCAACGTACAAAATAACTACTTTCTCCTTTATAATTTGTATATATGCGGCTAACTACACCTTTTTTGTATTAAAAGAAGCATCTATAAATGGAGTTAAGAATTAACATAACTGGCTAGTCAAAAACAAATATTTTTAAATAAAAAATTGGCCAATGCACAGGCAATCACTAATCTTTCATTTGATTAAGCAAATATCCAGAAGCTTTACTCCATGCCATAGAGTTACAGCTTGAAAGTAATGGTAGATTTAAGGCTGACCTATGGATCTTGATCCAGTTCCCCAAAGTACAACTGGTGATTGCTGTGATATCATGACTTCAACGCAAATTTATTACACTGAAAAGCAAACAATACAACACTGGTCTAGGCCTCCCTGCAGGATTAATTCATCCCTGTTCAGAAACTTTAATTTAGAAAAAATGACACTTTTTGAGCTGTTAGAGCTTCAACAGAGAGAGAACACTCCAAACAGGCAAACACTGTCTACCATTTCACTGGGAAAAACAAGCAGATTAAGTCATGAAAAATTCATACATGAAATATAAGACAAGAATTAAACGTGCTTCAACATCCACTCTGGCTGCGTCTAGATTCAGTCCGACTGCCAGCAGCATGATGCAAATAAGGGCTCACGAAATTGCAAATGAGTGCTCATTTGCATATCCACACAAGTCTTTTGCATATTCACAGCAGAAAACAAGCAGTGTAGACAGTTTTACAGGCAACAACGTCCTCTGTCGCCATCCTCTTATTCTTGATTTTTTTCAGGGCTAAGGGGCTGCCAACAAATGGCTGGGGGTGGGGGGGTGTCTGCTCGCAGAACCACATCTACACAGCTTGTTTTCTGCAATGAATATGCAAATGCCCATGTAAAATATGCACACGAGCATCCATTTGCATTTTGTGACCCCTCATTCACATAGAATCATAGAGTAGGACTGGAAGGGACCTTGAGAGGCCATTGAGTCCAGCCCCCTGCCCTCATGGCAGGACCAAGCACTTTCTAGACCATCCCTGAAAGCCATCTATCTAACCTCTTCTTAAATATCTCCAGTGATGGAGATTCTACCACCTTCCTTGGCAATTCATTCCAGTGTTTGATCACCCTGACAGTTAGGAACTTTTTCCTAATGTCCAACCTGAACCATCATACTTCCATCTGAACATCATACTTCCATACTTCCAACATCATACAACATCATACTTCCATACTGAACATCATACTTCCAGAAGCTGGACTGATGCAGCTTAAGCATTAAGACTCGCTGAATAATCCTGAAAGAAAGGTTTTAAAATGGCAACACAGGAGGGCCGTAACTGTAGCAATGCCTGTGAACACTTCCAGAAAAGGCTTCATGATGACCCTGTTCTATCCTAATATTATGTGGTAGAATCAAAACAGAATTTTTAAAATAGAAGATTAAAGTTCAAATCAAAACTTTGACTTACTCTGCCCCGTTCAACTTGAGTGGTCAACATTACAACCATAGACGAACCTTGTTCCCAAGTCATCTGCCAAAAATCAGGACAAGTGTTCGGTAATGGACCCTGACAAGCAATGTACTGGTTTATTATGCTGGAAGAAGGGATTTCCATCTAAAACAAAACCAGAATTATTTTAGTTGTTAAACGACGCTGATCTCTTTGAAACTTTAATTTAATGAACCACAAATTTACTCTTTACTATTTAAATTAGACTTACAAAAATATGGGAAGAGTTAAATCAATAAAAGTGATCCAATTAAAATGTTTATCACCAGGCCACAGATAAAAGATCACACGAAACAATAAGAGACTATCAACACTGAGAAAAAAGTCACGTTATTTAAAATCATAACAAAATCCAAAGTATGTAAATAACTGACAGACTGCAGTTGATAAATACCTGAGCTGTCGAGAACACCGGTAACAAAGAAGATACAGTAAGGTCTCAGAGTACATGAATCCAGAGTATGTGACTCCACTCTTACACAGCTGACCCGATTCCCACTTACGCTCATGACTCGTACTTACACATTTATGCATGGGGTGAGAAGCGAGTATACAGTAATCCCTTGCTTTATGCAGCTTCACAGTGCGCAATACCCGCTTTAACGCAAGTTTTGCGCAATGTGAAGCTGCTGGGCTGTCAGCCTGCCTAGCTTCCAGCAGCTGTGGGTAGCTAGGCAGGTTAAGAGGCCCTTTACCCTGCCTTCCCAGAGCAGCGCCGCTTGACAGCCATGCTGGTTCACCCATTGAAGCCCCAGCCGGCTCAACCCCCCACAACTTCCCAGCCCCATGGCCCAGATCCTCCCCCTTCTGGCACGCCCCAGCTCACCCCTTCCTCAGCCCCATGTTCTAGCTGTCAGCCACTGCAGGTGCATGAGGCTCTACCCTCCCACAAACCCAATTCACCCCACTGAACCCCCCCCACAGCCCCAGCTCACATCCCCCCGCCCAGCATGCAGGGCTCCTGCTTCAACCTGCACTTGGGGCTCCCAACTCCCAGTGTGTGAGCATGCAGGGCTCCAGCTCCAACACCCTTACCCATCACTGCCGTGGCCCAGGCTCCAACCCCCTGGCTGGGCTCAACTCCCATCCAACCTCCTGCACACCCCAGATCAACTGCACCCTACCATCCCAGGCTTAATCCCCCTGCCTCCTCCCAGGGCCCCAGCCCATTCCCCTCAGCCCTCCCCAACTTACGCAAAATTCAAGGTACCTCGAGGGATTACTGTATGTGAAAAACCATGACAGTGAAGCATCAAATTAATTTGGATAGACACATGAATTAAATCTTCTGTTTATAGTATGTGATTGTTTAAATACTAATCCTGGGATCAAATACCTACCCTCTGTATTCCTGAAGAGAAAAGTTAGCTGTGCTTTTTTTTGTTATGGGCTACAAGACAAAGACTATCCAGCTAAAATTTGCTAGTTTTGGACACTGCTACAACGTGCACTGGTTTACTATGTGTTAGTTTTATCTCTAGCTAGCTACTGTCTCCCAACAATGACCACATCTGAAATAAAATTCAGGCTCTTACTGCTGCACATAAAATCTCATAGTAACAGAGAGGTAGCCATGTTAGTTTGTAGTCTGACAAAAAGCAGAAGAAATGTAGCACTTTGAAGACTAACATATTTATTTATTCCATGATGACCGTTCGTGGGATAGACCCACTTCTTCAGATCAATTTCATTTCCAACACAGGTTGACATTTCCAAGTACAGAGAACCAAAAAAGAAAAAAAAATTGCAATAAAAACTGAGAAATCAAATAGAATAGAAGGAAGGGGGTGAGAATGGGGTGGGGGGGATGTTACCTCATGCATTACAAGCAGTGCTTCCCTTCCTTTGATGCTTGTAATTCTCTCAGACAGGACAATTAACATCCCGCCCCAACTCTCACCCCCTCCCTTCTATCCTGTTTGATCTGTCAGTTTTTATTGCAATTTTTTTTTCTTTTTCATCCTGTGCACTTATGTCAGTCTGTATTGGAAAAGAAATTGATCTGAAGAAGTGGGTCTGTCCCACGAAAGCTCATCACCAAATAAATCATTTTGTTAGTCTTTAAAGTGCTACATTTATTTGATAAAATATCTCAGTCACTGATGGCCTGATCAGTTTCACACTCTACCAGAAACCCACTGACCACTACACTTACCTACATGCTTCTAGCTTCCCTCCTGAACACACAACACGATCCGTCGTTTACAGTCAAGCCCTGACATACAATCACATCTGCTCTGATCCTACTGATAGAGACTGAAAACTACAAGAACTCTACCAAACATTCATAAATCTGAATTACCCACCGGGAGAAGTAAAAAAAAATTGACAGGGCCAGACGAATACCCAGAAACCAACTACTCCAAGATAGGCCCAAAAAAGCCAACAACAGAACACCACTTGTCATTACCTACAGCCCCCAACTCAAACCACTGCAATGCATCACTAAAGACCTACTACCTATCTTAAACCATGATGCCACACTCCAGAAGACCCTAAGTGACAGGTCTGTTCTATTTTTAGACAACATCCCAGCCTTATGAGGATTCTTACTAGCAACCAAAGGCTATACTATAATAATAGTAATCCTGGAACTTTTCCTTGCAACAAGCCCCGTTGCCAACTTCGTTCACGTATCTATTCTGGAGATACCACCACTGGACCCAGCCACGTTAATTACAGAATCACGGGCATATTCCCCTATTCCTCAACTAACATCATATATGCCAGCATGTGCCAACAATATCCACATACCACATATATAGGACAGACTGCAAACACTCTTCAACAAAGAATGAATGGACATAAAACAGACATTAAAAAAAAAAATTCCAAATACACAAACCTTTCAGCCAGCATTTTAATGGAGTGTGACATTCTGTTAAAGACCTGAGAGTTTGTGTTCTACTGAAAAGGGACTTTAACAACCGTCTACAGAAGGAATGCTCAGAACTAATATTCATATTCAAATTTGACACAAACACATGGTTTCAACAGGGACGGCAATTACCTGATCCATTACAAAGGCTCTTTTACACACTTGGATGTTTTATTTAACCCCCCTCCCTCCGCCCACTCTTCCGATTTGTCAACCTTGATAACAATTGTTGAACCTCTGTGCTTTATATGTTGAGTCAATTGTTCTGGTAAGGCTATGATCTGAAGAACTGGGTCTGTCCCACAAAAGCTCATCACTTAATAAATTATTTTGTTAGTCTTTAAAGTGCTACTTGACTGCTTTTTTGGTTTGATAGAATACAGACCAACAAGGCTCTCTCTGTCACCATAAAGTATCTCAGTTTGATTGAGAGTCATTAGGAAGTTAACCACAGTCTTTCAGACAAACTTACTAACATTTAAGCCAAATGATGAAAGCACTTCCCATCCAAGCTAGATGCGTTAGATTTGAGAAACATATTCAAAGAGTAAATTCTTATTTTTACATTGTCTGCCGAAAAGCTGCAGTTGCAACTTATCAATTTTTCTTCTCCAGAATACAGCCACACTGTATGTATAGTATGAATGGCATAAAATTTAACTCACATTAATGTAATTTGCATTGATGTAGTCATCATTACTCTTCAAAATGACCCGTGTAGCATCATCTGGAAAAAAAATTTTAAACGCGTTATTTCTCAACCAAGTACAATTAAATATTTTAAACTTACACACACACACACACACACACACACACTTACAAGGCGAAATGTCTCTGTATCTATTTTTGGAAATGTTTTGAGGTAATTTGGCACAAGACATTGTCATCCCAGGCTTCTTCCTATACAGTTGCTAAAAGAGAATAAAGATGGTCAGATTGTAACAAGCACAACATAGGGCTTGATAGCTTTAAATTTACAACATACAAACATGAAAACATTGTTTTGTATTCATAAGCAAGACATAAAATTTTATTCTTCTATACAAATAGCTAGAGTACATGCTCTATAAATTTCAAAAGGCATATGCTGAAAAACTGATTCTGAAGCAGCAGGCATTTATCTGTACAAAGGCCAATGATACTGGTACAGTGGAAAAAGCAAACAAGAGTTCACTGCACCTTAACACAGGCTGCATCAACACTAGCAAGTTCTTTCAGAAAATCCAGCCCTTTTTTGAAAGAACACACAGACACTGTGTCTACACTTGCATTCCTCTTGTGTAAGAGGCTTGCAAGTGAAGGAAATCGAAAACACAAATGAGGCACTGATTTACATATCCGGTATCACTTGCATATTCTCCTTTCAAAAGGAAAAAAACCAGTGTAGATGGGGCTCTTTCGAAAATAAACCCCATCTTTGAAAGAACCCTTCTTCCTGAAACGTCCTGTGCAGGAGTTCTTCTGTATTCTAGTCATACATAAACAAGAAGCAGTCCTGTGGCCCCTTAAAGATTAAGCACATTTTTAATTAGGTAATGAGCTTTTGTCGTAAGACCCACTTCCTCCGATCTGACTAACGTAATAAAAAAAACTGCAAGTCTTTAAGGTGCTACAGGACTGCCTGCTACATGTGAAGCTATAAACTAACATGACTACCCCGCTGAGTTTAGTAAGGATGTAGTTAGTTATGTGACGAGGCCAGGAGTTGCCACCCCTAACTGAACAAGCACATTTCTCAATTCAAAGAAATATAGCAAAAAAACCACACGCTACATGGTTTTAGTCAGTTTGCATTCACGGACAAATAATTTAAGAGAAACTTTGAAATGATACGTTCTGCATTTTTCTATAACTAATGTATTTTCAACCAAAACGCAAGCACGGAAACAGGATTTTTCTTTTAACTGTTCATTTGGTTCCTGTTTTTCAATCCTTGCTTGGTTTGATTCCTCAGTTCCCGGCATCAAATCTGTGATACAGCTACAAAAAAAAAATTTAGCAAGGCTATTTATTTTTATGACTGATCATACCATAATGATCACTACTTTAAATCATTAAGAGTTTTGTCCTCTGCATCACTAAATTTCACACAGTTATTTCAGAGGAACAGACTGACACATTATACAGTAGACGGTCGAGTTAAGCACAGGTTGTGTCACTGGGCAACCACGCATAACTCAAATTTTGTGCAAGTCGGGAGGAGCAAGAAACCAGGTAGAAGCCTAATTCCCAGCTCCCCTCCGCTTCGAGATATGGGAAACAGACTAGGGCAGCAGTGATAGATAGTTTTCCAGCTACAGCGAGTGGCGGGGAGCTGGGAACCAGCAGCTCCCCTCTGCTTGCAGAGCCAGGAAACTGACCAGCAGTGCTGGTCACTTTTGCAGTCCCTGGGAGTGGTGCTGGCTGGGAATCAGGCTGCCGCTTGGTTCCCAGCTTCCTGCCACTCCTGGGGACCAGAAAACTGCTCCTGTCAGGGGCGGCAGCTTGATTCTCATCTGCCGCCTTTGACAGCTGTGGTAGCCTGACTTTAGCCTGATGCCATGACAGGAGCAGGGAAACTGACCAGAACAGCAGCTGGTCAGTTTACCCACTCCTCTGAGTAGCAGGGAGCTGGTGCCTGGAAGCCCAGAGCCAGATGCCAGCTCCCCACCACTCAGCATCGCATTAACCTGAGATACGCACAAGTTGAATGAATAGTTAGTCTTTAAAGTACTACTTGACTGCTTTTTTGTTTTGACAAGTTGAATGAGTGTATCTCGGGGTCCTACTTTGTTAGGAACTCCTATTATTTCTTAACCATATTTTACTTACACTTAATATTTTGCTGACACTGGACTGCATGAGCCATATTCATCCACCCATTAGTATATTTAAACATAAAATTTACAATTTCATTATTCTGAGCTAACTGATACATACTGTGAATAGGCCTTACCAGCTATGCTACTGCTACTCCCTGAGCCTGCCACAATCGTGCTCCTACACAGTTCACTGTTGGGGTTAAGCAAGCACAATTCCTCCAAAATCAATGGAGCGACATACATTTACTACAGGAATAAGTTTGGTGTCAGTAGAACAAGAAAAGTTCTCAGTCCACCTTTGTTTATTAATGAACAAGAAAAGTAGCTGAAAAGTAAGCTTGGATATAATCACAATGGCATTTAAAGCTATTTTATTTAAGTTCCTGCATGAAACTAAAAAAAATTACTATATATCATGTAAAACACGATTTGAAATGGAAAAATACTCCTTAAAGCATTAGTTTTAATAGCTCCATATAAAATGAGTGAGTAACGTGAACAAGTTTTCAGAAACCTTAGTTTTAATTCAATAAGCTTAATAAGGGATTGTTTTAGTATTCAACTGAATTTAGTATTCAACTGAAAGAAACAAGGTCTGTAAGCCAAAAGTCTGGTTTACTTTTTTCCTCTTTAAAATTGTTTGCAAAATGAATTTTTGTATCATTTAGTAGAAACCAAATGCTTACTTTTTCAGAAAGCAAGTAGTCTACATGATAGCCAAACAAGTAGCCCCGAGATAACTAACCACTATATTAACACGTGATGAAGAAAAGAGTTTGGCAAGTAAAAAGATGTCAAGCTTCCAGGGAACTACTATATATAACAAGTTGTACAAAATGTCAACAGCTATGAAAGTGCTCTATATAATTTATTAAGCACAAACCTGTAATGTTTTAACACAGAAGTTATCTGATGACTGACTTTTTCTTTATAGCAGATGAGTCAATTGTCCCGCTGACAGATTCTAAACTCATTTTAATACCATTCAAATTTGTTCTGCTGAAGCTCAGTATTATCGAGAAAGAGAGGGGTGTGTGCATATAGTTACAGGTGGCACATTACTTACATCAAACTGCGCCAATATAGTTCCAGTGATAAGCCCCTCTGCTAGCTGAATCATAGATTCCCTCAGAGCATTATCATCCTGATGGACAGCATCCAGTGGGGATTTCTCAGGGATGTACTGGAAGTCAGGCTCACTCTCCAGCTTCTCTTCCACCACATCATAGACAGCTACAATTAATAAAGGTAGAAAGGACGTGGGAGGCTCTAACCTGACATGTTTTGTTATAACAGTGAATGCTTATATTTTAAAATTAAGAAAAATAGCAAGTCAGTATTTCTTCTACAGGAAAAATTGTGTTAGAGTAACATCAATCAACCATAAGCAACAAAAAATTCAGTATTGAAACCATTATGGTCCACCTAAAAGTAAGTTTAGTATACTGTCAAGTAAAATGAATTTTTACTTAATCAAGACTGCTAAAAATCTGCTGCCTAACCTTCATCATATCTTGCCTTGTTTACTGTAACCTTGTCCTCTCTGGTCTCCCAAATTGCAACATCACATTCTTCAAGTCACAGTAGTACCTAAGCTTGTATTCTTTGTTTAGTTTTTCTCTTTGCATGAAATTAGGCAGACCATTAGTTAGAATGGCTCTCGGAATATGACAGATGAATATACAAAGAACAATGAAAAATCTTAAAATGTATATAATGTAAAGTAACAAAATCAAGTAAAGGAAGCCAGGATAATTTGTCTGGTGGAGTGATTTCAACTATTCCAATTAGTGTCTGTGATTAGGTAGTGGAGCAGAATTAAAACAGCTTGCCCCTGATGCTTAGCAATATTCTAAAAGTATATATTGTGTGAATACACTGTACAATCTTGTTTTCTTTAAGCATTTTCTTTTGTAAGGATATATTTTAAGTCCTTGATTACTGTCACATATATATGAAAATTTCCAACAAACACCCAACAACATTGCCATTTTCAGATAAACTATCCTCTACACTACAATGAATTTGTACAGTCATCTGGCCAGTTTGTACTGAACAAGACGCAGGAATAAATTTTAAGTTGACCCCTCTTGCTAAGAATAGCTGATTTTTCATATCCCAATTTTTGGCCTTTAAAATTTGTTTTGAAAACTTAACTATTACAGGCATGTAGGCTTAGAGTACAAATTCTTCTTCTGTATTCATATGTTATTGAAATGCTGACTTCTTGTTGTACTTTTATATACATTTTTCCAATGAGGAGCTCCTTTTTGTAAAGGCTATTACCATCCTTGTCCCAGGTCACACCATAAATGTTACAGAGAGGAGGGAAGATTTGTTGCATTACATATAAATCACTCACCATTGGGTCGAACTAGGAGCACAAGTTCCCCTGAGTGCTTCTCACAGCTCTCTTTAATAAACGTAACAACTTGATCATGGGTATGTTCCGCTATATCCCTGCCATTTATCAGTACAACCTGGTCCCCTTCATTCAAACGAGGGACACAGAAGTCAGCCTGCAATATTAAACAAATTAAGTTTAACCAACCCAGAGCACTATAAACAAAGCTTTTGTGTTTTGCTACTGTAAAACAGCAACATAAGAAACAGGAATATGCATTTTGGCAGACTCACTGAAAAGGCTGCAACATTGGATCAAATGATATATTAAGTGTTACACAACACAGCAGACAGTGCCATTACGTGAACATTTCAAGTCTGGGGTGGGAGGGGAATCTGTCACTTCAACATGCCTTCCTGTTGCTGTTATTTCCTGGTCCTTTTAAGTATGCTAAAGCTGAATGGTGGGATAAGGTCTTCAGTGTTTGAATTATATTCTGCATTAACACTGGAGGTGCAGGACAAACACACATATTTCAGAAGGGAGGGCAGCAGCTTGGCAAAAACCTTGTCCAATTCAATTTCACAAACCTAAGGGTGCAAGCTTCTAATGTCACATTTGTGGCAACAAAAAGATCTGGCTCAAAGGAAATGCACCAAATCCAGGTATTGTGTGAAAAGAACCAGCAAGTGAAAGGTATTATTGAAGTTACAATTTAAGCACAATTTTAGAGAGGAAAGGGCAATGCAGTCACCATTTATAATCTTGACAGCACTGCTAGATATTTAATCCATCCATACAAAATTAACTGCACTACAAACCAACTTGTAGTATAGAAAGTAAATTAGGAAAAAATTAAGGATATCAACATATACATTTTAATTATTTTATTTAGATCAAAGCTATTTCTTAAATGTAAGCAAATGTGTGTCTTATTCTATTTATTTCTGACAGGCACAGAACACAAAATGATACCACAAAGGTTGATTACCAGGTTATTATTACTGGCAATTACCTACCAAAATATTGTGCCTAGTTTGAAGACATTAGTGGTACTCACTGGACAACAGAAACAACAGAATCAGAAGTGACAAATGATTCATTATGTCTGATTTAATCTAAATGTTGGCATTGCCCACAACTGCACATCAGTAAAAACAAAAGGATTTTGCAATTTAACATAAATTTCTCAGTACAGATTGTTACAAAAATCCCATGAATGTTCTAAATTAAAAAAGTATGCTGAATGAGTTTTAGAATCAGTGTGATATTATATATCAGAGTCAAGAAACAGCAATTGTAACTTCTTGTAATCACTTTCAGCGATTGTTACCTTGAGCATTTTTAGTAGTAGTAGTGGTAGTGGTAGTAGTAGTATATGCACCAAACTAAAAATATGAACTTTAACTTTCCTTAAACAAAAAAAAAAAGACAACTCAAAGACAGCAAATGTATCAAAATAAAAACCACAGTCAAGTAGTGCTTTAAAGACTAACAAAATAATTTATTAGGTGATGAGCTTGCGTGGGACAGACCCACTTCTTCAGGTCTGTCCCACAAAAGCTCATCACCTAATAAATTATTTTGTTCGTCTTTAAAGTGCTATTTGACTGATTTTTTGTTTCGATAGAATATAGACTAACATGGCTCTCTCTCTGTTACTATACAGAAAATGTAAGCATTTTACTTTTATTTATTACAGGAAATCATAGGAGAATATGTACGTGATATTGGGGAGAATATCCTACCTGTACTTTATTTTCGTTCCATTGTTCTCCTTTAATTAGCCAAAAGTATTTTTAACATTATGTTTTAAATATGTTTAATTCTGACAATTTAGTGGCCATTTGTCAAGTCAGGCAATTAAAGAACAAGCTGTCAAAAAGATATGGGATACACTACCCTAAAGGTAGTATGTTAGAACAATTTCATTCCTAGCAAGCATGGTCAGAATGTTCCCCAACAAGGCAAAAACACGCAAAAGAAAAGACTTAGAATAATTATGATCACACACATCTAATTAGAGAGCCAAGATGCGTGATGTAGTATCTTTTATTGGACCAATATCAGTTGGAGAGAAAGCAGCTCTCAAGCCTGTCTCTCTCACCAACCGAGAAGTTGGTCCAATAAAAGGTAGTACTCAACCATCTAGTCTCTCTAATATCCTGGGATCTACACGGCCACAACACTGCACACTTCTAATTAAAGCACTGCCATTTCCAAATTTCTCTGACAACTTACTGGTGTTCCTGGAGCTACCCTGGACACTATCACAGGCATCTTCTGGTCACAGCCTCCCTTTAAAGAAAATTCAACAAGTCACAAATCATGAGCATGGCTGAACACCCTTCAAAATAAAGAAACATCTATTTTTCCATTACCTTTACATTGAAGCCAAATCTTCCATTTTCATCTGGTTTCATTCTGATCAAAACAAGATTGTCATGGGGAACACCACCATTAGGCTAAACAAACAGGAAATATATAGCATTACACGTAATTTGTTCCAGGTAACAAAGGTTTTAAAGAAAAATTACTCTAGTACAACAGTTCTTCCAAATATCCTCACAAAACATCAAATAATTGCTATTGGGCCCTGAGAAAACTGCAGTAACCATGCAAATTGTTTATCTCACTTTGGTTTGATTTGGGGGACCATGCACAGTCAGTGGCAGGGAGTTCCTGGCCCTTTACTCCTCCTTCCCAGGAAGAGCTTTGAAATATTTATGTGAGGTTTACTACTCATGCTCCCAGGCTATGTTGGGAGGAATATGAAGCACCCTAAGCTGGCGGCCCATTATGATTAGCATCCCCTCTCCACCTTACCAGGTAATTTATTTGATTAAGGCAACATCACAAATGTCTCCCTATATCCCATAAACTTATCTCCTCCCACATACAAATGTAATTATACACAATTTCTATGCCTCATTCAGCATTTTCAGAACAGGACTGACTGACCCATGTGGTATGACACAGATATTTGTGGAAGCTAACAGACCTGAACTGTGTGCCTGTCAACAAAGTGCTATTTCAATGGCTTTGAATTTGGTTGAACTAGCATACTTATCCTACCTCACAGGGACCAAAGTGGATTAGTCATTGTACAGCATTTAGTGGAGGATGTAAAGTGTTAAATATTAAACAGTGTTACTTCAAAGTTAAAAGGATTTGTATTCAATGTTTTAAGAACTCAACTGGCCTATACCACATGGGATTATTTTAACCCTGCACAGTTCAAATTGCAAAAGAACTCTATGGTGTGTAGTTGCAGGGGCTGGAAAGTTCACCTGGAGGATTACCAGAGAAACTTGAACCTTCAAAAGACACCTCCTGCCCACAAACCAGTCAACCTACCACCTGATACACCTACATAGTAGAAAGCCCTTGATTCCAGAAAACAGTTAACCAACACACATTTGAAGAGTGGGCAAATTTATAGTGATACTTCTGGTTATAGAACACTAAAAGGATTGCTTTCAAATTGGTTTTAGGCATTTATGGGCATAACCACCTCCAAAGGCTCAAAAAAGGAAGTGGTTGTCAGAGGGGTGTTTAAAATCTCACAAATGAAGTAAAAGCCCTTGCTTCAATATTTGCTCCAAAGACCCCATAACTGGGTTCATTAGACATGAGGAAGCAAATGAATTAAAGAGGGGAAAATGTGGATTTTTCCTTCAAATAATATTCTATAGTGCAGCAGGTTGAAAGAATAAATTTTATTTGTTCAAAAACTTTTTAAAGCAACTCTTAAAAAAGGCAACATGGAGTCCTGGGTTTATGGTGTCTCCTGAATTTTTAGATCAAATACTTTTGGGGTTTCAAATAAAAAGATGCTTTGCGTAACTGAAACCACTGCAACTTTTACTTTAAGCTGAGCTTTTTCCTTTATCATGACTTTCAAATTTAAGGACTCAGTACACCAAGTTAGACCTGCAATTATACCTGTGTGGTTCCATTATCGTTAGGGGTTGAGTGCTGATTTATCTCATTGTAGCCTAATAAGTATCTTTTATGGGTCCAGCCTCTGTTGGTGAGAAAGAAAAGCTCCTCATCTTACACACAGTTCTTCTACAGATCAGCTCAAGGCTGAGCCCAGTTCATGCAGAAATGAAACAGCCCTATAGCCAGAGCCAAAGTCAGCTGCTAAGGGGCAGTCATGGGTTTAATCTTTGCTGTTTAGAAATGCCCTAATATCCTGGGACTGACAGTTACAAGACCACTGCATACACACTGGAAAATGATACTTTACTTTGCCATCATTCAGAGCAGACCCACATTTTAACATGACTCCAAAGAGCATAAATATAGGAACAAATGGCTAGAACTTCTATTTTACGGTTTAATTTAAACAAAACGTATGCAGTTTTTCCAACTTTCACAATTTTATTGTAAGTGCACAGTATCTGGAACAGGTTGAACCTCTCTAGTCCAGCACTCTCTTGCCTGGCAACGTGTAATCTGGCATGATTTCAGTTTAACGTGCGACCTAACTGAACCTCTGAAAAGCTCAAAAAAACAGAGAGAAGAAAATAACCCAAATTTACTCTTCTTAAAACCTTAATTTTAGGAGTTCTGAATCATGATTTTTGCAAGTGTGACACTGGCAATCTCAGTAATTACGCATCTGCCACTTTTTAAACCCATGGAAAAATTCACTACCAAAATGGGAGCTTAGTTAGAAACATCTAAGTATGGGGAAACCAAGCATAATAGCATTAAATGATGCCCCTACAATGTCTTTGAATGACAATTTACTTTAGTGAAACTGACAGAGGACGATTGGAAAAAAGATGGAAAGATTAGTGGGAGGCCAGTGAACAAATTTGCTTTTACTATAATTTATATTTTTACACACACACACAGGCTGCAATGTAATGAATGCACCTGAATCCCACCAAGATGTATCAATAAGTTATTTCTACACATGCAGAACCATCATCCAGAGGAAAAACACGAGGATCAAACTTGACCATCAGCTTACTGTGGATTTTTCAGGCGACGAGGGAATATCAAATGTTTCATTAATATGGTTATCCAGTTCTTGCTGGGAGTGTGAATAATGAATTTGGTTCCAACTGTTCTTTTTAGATTGTTTGGGTGGTAATGCAGGAGGCTGTCCATCTATAGGAGTCTCTTGGGATCTAGATACAAAAATAAAATGTCAGAGGGGGGGAAAAATAACCAGAAAAGTCTTAGAACTCTAAGTAAATTGAAACAGTGGCTGAAAGTACCTCAGAGTTCAAGGGTTCCAACAAAATCTGATGTGTTATCTGAAGGGTTTAATTTTGTGGATATGATTGCTACAGCTTATATGCAAATGCATATGTTATGTAGAGTGTATTTTAAAAAGAATTCCGAACACAAAAATTAATTCAGCTGGAGTACTCTTGTTCAATGTACTTTTTTTTAAACAGTTTACTCACTGTTTTAATCCACTTGATCAATATGCTGGAGATTGCTTCATAAATCACATACATACCTAGTAATATAGTTTATTTGTAAAACAAATGAACATATATTTTATTTTTTCCCCCCAAGGAGAAAGGCAATTTTTCACATCTTAGCCCCTTTAAAAATAAAATTTCAGTTTTGAGCAAATCAGCACTTAAACCTGACAATCCTCATTTGTACTTTTAGCAGCAAGATGATTTCAAATCCAAAGCAGCATGGAAAAACTTCATACACTTTGCATACTAGCTTCACATTTGTCTCCCAAGTACTAAACATATGATTGCATATTCAATTCACAATTTCCCCCTGTCTAATTTGCAATTAACTACATATTATTTAGCAGGATATTTTAAAAAAATATTGCCTTGCATACCAAATTTAGCTGAAGAGAAAATACATAAGACAATTTTTAAAAAGGCATTTTTTAATCAGGATTTACCCAGTGCTTTTTTTTTTTTTTTTGGTGGGTGGGGGCAGGGTGGAGTAAAAAACTACGAGTCAGTACTCAGCCCCCACCATGCCCCCTGCTAGGGTTCCTGCAGCTGGGGTTGCTGCTGCCTGGTAGAAATACCACAACTGGGGCTGTTGATGTGCCAGTATTAAGTACCAGTACAAAAAAAGCACTGGATTTACCTAACTGAATAGTACAATCACAAGTTCATATTTTTAGACTAGCATGCACACTTGTTAGGTTTCAAACTGTAGTGCTGTAGCTTGAAAATACACAGCATAATCTTTTATGTTTATTACAGTGTGACCACATTTCCCCTATGCTGAATATGGGAAACCTGGTATTCAAGAGTTCAACAGCAATCAGAACTTTGCAGTACAAATGTTCAACTTAGCATTGAGTTGAAAGCCCCCATTAAAAATAAATACTTTATAGTTGGATTTTTTATTTACCTTCTTATCTTTAAGGCTTAACGTTTCACACAGGGAGAAGTGACATCCCACATTCCCATACAGCTCTCTCAAATTGGGGGTGAGGTGAGGGAGACAACTGATTGACCTAAGCCTCCCTTGCCTGGCCCTTTCTGCTTTCCATGCATGACTGGGTCCCTGGGATGAACTCTCCTCACCTGATAACTGATCTTTTCAACACATGGGTGAAGGACACACACACTCATCCCCCACGACACACCCTCAGCGCCCTGATTTCTGCCACTGGTCACACTGGAATGTGGCGAGCTGTAGCCTTTTGGCACTGTACAGGAATGGGATGGGAGCTGCTTCCTGGGAAGGGGCGTGGGAGAGATGGCCTGGTCCCTGTCTCTGCAAAGCTCATTTTTTATTCTCTCTCCCCCCTATCCTGTGTTGCCGGAAGCAGCTTTTCCCTTCCTGCCCACAGCATCAAAAGGCAGCTAACACCCCAGGCAGTTGCTGGCCACCAACATAACTCAGCCGCCTCCTCATCCCCTACCACACTACGGGACATGTAGAAAGAGGTTAAGCTCTAAGGATGAAGAGTGCAAGAGGGACCAAGTAACCCGAATATAGGGACTTCAGCAAACATGGCCAGATAGGTGACTCAGCAGGGGAGAGGGCCAATGGTACAGAACAGCCCCACATTCCCAGGGGGCAGAAACAGGCTGGAAATGTCTTCTCCCCAGCACTCTAAAGCAGAGGTGTGCAATGTTTGGCCCCTTGGAGGGGTGCAAAATTTCAAAAGGGGTGCAGAGCAATTGACTGCTGCATATCAGGCTCATTCATATAATTAAAAATGTTGAAATATGTTACTGGTTTTCTGTAGGTGTATTCACATTTATATATCAATTAAAAGATTTTACATCTGACATTTTCTTACACATGCCAAAAGGTTCTCTCTCTTTTTTTTTTTAATATGAGCATAACTGAAATTTAATTAGACAGTTTACTCACCCCTGCTCTAAAGCATAGCTGAGGGGCAGAAATACTTCCTAAAGCCAGTGCTGAGCAACACCTTGCTCTGCCAGTGCTCTGCCAGACTAATGTCCTGGTCCCGATAATCTTGAGTTTTCTGGAGCACCAGCCTGGCCAGAAGCATGGCTGGGGGGGAGGAGGAGAGGAGCACCAGTCAAACTGTTGTTGAGCTGAATGGCTCCCAACAGCGGCTGGTTCTCTGCATAGTGCTGGGAGTAAGCTGCACTCCCTTTCTGGGGATATAGAAGAGCAGGGGAGCTGGAGGGGGGAAGGGGCAAACAGAGAGAGAACAGTGAGAGGAGGAGAATATAAATGTGTGATGGGTGGCCAGCAAAAGACAAGTAACTGGCCACTGCCTGACACCTGAATGCACTTACCAACTATGGCAACACACAGCATACAGCGATTAATGGCCAGGAAGGGGGTGGGGGGGAAGGGCCCTGGTGGCCACAAGCCTGCCTGTAGCAGGGGGAGTGAGCGTGGCTAGCCCACACACTGTAACTTTGCTCTGCCACCAGCCTTGCATGTCTAGCCCCCCTTCATTAGTCGTTGGATCCCCTCTGTTTACCACTGCTGGGTGGGCAGCTGGTGAGCAGGGGTTCAGCCATCAGCAGGATCTACCAGTACTTAGAGGGTGTGGAGGGCAGAGAAGACAGAAAATGCAGGACAAGAAATGCACGAAAAAAGTTGCAACACCTCTGGGGGGCAAATTGGGTGTGTGTGTGGGGGAAATGGGCTTAAATAAGGAACTGTCCCTTTAAAAATGAAAGACCTGGTCACCCTACTATTCTCATGACCATTTTCTATGGCATAAGAATGTAACTATAATTTTCTCAAGACAAAAGCAGGACTCATCTTTCATTTCAAGCATTTATACTCATAAGTGAAGGGGAAGATTTTTCAGAAGCACAAAGTAGTAGTTAGATGCTTAACTCCCACGGGTTTGAAAATCAGCCCCTAAATACCAACCATAGTAGAAACCTTCCCATCCACCAATTGCATTAAAGCTATTTTTATTAAGTTCCTAACACATTATGACTCAGATGGAGTGCTACAATACAGGTAGGATCTAACCCTGAAAATACTTAGACACATAAACAACTTTACCCACATGAATAGCCCCACTCAGCTGATCTGACCACATATAAGCCTTATTTTGCTAACAGTTAATTATGAGACATTTTAACATTGCAACTCAATTTACTGCAAGATTTAAAGTGTCTTGGACAGCCACATGTGAAAGTCAATACTGTATAATTTATTCCACTGTATTTAAAGCAAAACACAAATCACAGGGCTATGGTCATTAGATAAAAATGAAAGATGATGGCTGTTATCCCAGTAACAAAGAAGTGAACATATGTATTTTCTGACAAGATACCGGATATCACACAGGAATGATTCAAATGGGACAGGGGTGTACAAGTTAACCTACAGGTAAAGACATGCATAGCCCACATGTAGTGATGACAGAACCATGTACTCCCCCACTCTTGAGGCCAGGTCAGCACAGATTCCAGTTATGAGCCTAGGGATTTGTGGGACCATGCAGACCCTCCTCCTGCCTGGGGTGCAAGGGGAAGGGAACACTTCCTTTGGCCCATGTTGCCACAGAAATACCCTTTGCAGGGGAAGCAAATGGGGACTGATTGAATAGCTGAAATCAGTAAGGTGGTATTTTACAAGATACAACAGTCACGGGGTGCAGCCTTTGCTGCCCTTCTGACCCCAGTTTTTCAGCTTTGTTTGCTTCCTCTGCATTGACACCCATCTTGGCAAACTTAACCATTCAATTTAAATATAGCAATAATTAATATCTATCAATTTTGAAAGATATCTACACTAAATTTCCAATTTTATTAAATTAAAAATTTTGTACTAGCAGGACAGTTGAACCCCCCCCCCCACCCCATACTATTTGTTCAAACTATAATTACTGAAGAAGCAGAGATTCGGAGATGCAGGAAACGAAACATACTGAATAAGCAAATTTCCTGATGTAATTTCCATAAAGTACTCAGTAACTTATCAGAAAGGGCTTCATGTTTTACTTTTCCCTTTCTGCAAAGTTCCAACAACAGCAGTGGAATCAGTTTTTCATCAGTTTTTGTGGCAAGAGAGAGAGAAACTAATTACTAATTAACTTTCAGATCTGCTATACATTATTTAGGCGCTGGCCCATTATAAGTACTTCAGAGTTTTTTTTTAAATTGTCTGCATATTTACACAGTCAACAGTTTGGCTTGGCACAGTTTACTCGTCCTTTAAAATGATGGGTAAGAAGTTGTTTTCCTGTAAAATGTTAACTGCTGGAAGTCTGCGATATTAAAAAGTTCAAAAATCACAAATAACTCCAAAAACAAAGTAAAATCGTGATCTTTGTGGCTGCCAATCTGCATATATGAGTTAATGAAAACTGCAAATTTCCTAGAGAAGATACAAATTAACAGCACACATTTGGAAAAAAAAAAAAAGATAATTAAATGAGCACTTTGGTAGTAAAGTGTAAAGGACTATAACATATTAGCATAATGAATTGTGAGAACTAAGAATCAACCCTTGAGCAAAACCTTCATTGCTTTATATTTGCTCAGTCAGCTCTGAATTTCCTCATGAATGCTTAGACAATGAAATGAAAGCAGCCTATTTTACAGTCAAAGCAGCTGTTACTACATTCAGCAATTTGCATAATAAAAACATAACCCCCCTTACCGTCCCCTACAATGACAAACTTTCCATGTATGTGTTATAAATATCTAGTCTGCCTTTTAATTTACCAATAGAAATTTTCATATTTGTAGCATGAATTTATTAAATTTAATGCCCATCATGTATTTTTAAAATTACCATAGGAGTTAGTTATCTCAGGAAATGGCAATTAGAAACATCAACATAACGTGAAATAGCAAGAGGAATAAGACCTGTAATATCTTAAGAAATGTCAGTTATTCAGAGTACTTCAATATGAATATATTTCTACCCTGTTTTACAAGAGAAGCTTTCCTCTTTTTGGTGTGGAGGATCACGCATAAAAAAGAAAAGTTGCCAGAATGTTAAATGTAGGATTTGAAAGTTTATTACACCAATTACAAGAAATACCTGTAATTTGTGCTGATAGCACAATTGTGTCTGCAATAAACTAGGCTTCATTGACCCTAAACATTACAGGTAGAGGATATACGGTCTCTAGCTTTAAATTTATTTAAAACCCATTCACCACAAATATGCACTGAGACATTTTATTTACAGACCTTTCCATTCTTGTAGAAGAGTCAATCTAAATGAATTCAGTAATTTCAGCATGTTATTACAAGTATTCCATGATAAAAGTAATCAGAACACAATTCAGTAAACCCACTAGATTATTTGCTTAAAACAACACAATAAAGAATAAATTTTTCCAGCGGTATAAAGTGTATTCTGAAAATTAAAATGAATTCAATCTGTAATGCAGGGTTTCTCCTCTAGGATATTCCAGATACGAACAAACAAAGCCACAAGAGTCCCAACAGCTATAGCTTTCTTAGACTGCATCTACACTAGGAGATACAATAGATATTAATAAATTCGATTGTAACTCTCTAACTTATAAATTCAATTTTGACTATCCTCACCTCCTCCTCAAAGTTGACTTACGGCTGCCATACTTGATTGGCAAACATTGACTGTTGCAGTAGTGCATTGTGGGAACCTATCCCACAGTTCCCTCATCCGTATAGCATGCTGGGTATGCTCGCTGGTCTTTGACATCTTCCCACATTGCATTTTCCTCATTTCCACTCCCTCGTTAAGCAAACATTCATTTTTTCCCCATCAGAAGGAAGGAAAAGTAGGGCATCCCCAGAGATGGCAAACAGAAATCTCTTCTGTAACTGAATTCTCAACTGGCGATCCACTGACTGTCCCCCCCTTCCATGATTGCATCCAATCCCCAAAAATAACCCAGGGACCCTGAGAAGTTTGAAGAAAGATGATAGTAAAGTTTTTGAAAAAAAGAAGAGTTACTGAGGGGAGTGTATTCGGCTTTTCAGTGCACTATAAGGCTTCTTGTCACAGGTTGTGTCCTCAACGGGTCATCTACCGACTTTCCCCCCCTCCCCCGATTGCTTCCAGTCCTTGAAAATGACACAGGGATAGACTATTTTCACCTGGCCCTCTACCCGCTCTTTTCTAACTTTGTACCCTTTCACACAGGGAAAAGAGGATAGGAAAGTCTAGGAAAAAAGATTTTTATCTTCCCTCTTCACTACACAGACACTGTCAACGCAGGGTATGGCAATGAAATCTCATACACTGAACTGATAACGGAAACAGGAATCTCAACCAGCCCTCTAGCTGCTGTTTTTCAGGTCCAAAGCATGAAGAAAGATAGGAAATGGTAGAAAAAAGATTTTATAACAAAAATATCAAAGCAACAGATGTCTTCAATGGGCAGCAAGCCTCCGAAAATATTTTTGGTGGGGGAGGGGCTGTTGTCTGCAGCTGCAGGGCTGGATGAAGTACCTGCTGAGGGAGACTTCTCCCCTGGCCGCAGCAAGCCCCTAAATATCTTAGCCACCAGGGCAGACTTCCCCTCAGCAGCAGCAGCAAGCCTCATGGGCCCTTTGCTAGAGGCGTGGGGTGGATTCAGTGCAGGGGGGATGGCAGGGCAGCTAAAGTAGTCCCACCCAAATATCTTAGCCACTAGAAGAGACTCTGAAAATCTTTCCCTCCCTTGGAGCCCTGACTGTGCACAAGCCAGGACAAAATGCTGGCTAGAAGCATGGTCAGAAACCAAATGGCAGGCACATCCTTTTATTGAGTTGGGGGCTATCCACACAATGTGGCTGAGCATGGGAAAGACCCCAAGAGTTTGGCACCTGTGGTGGAGGTAGGGGAGTTCACACATAAATGTAAACTGCAGATAAGAAGTTTCTCAGTGTCTTACGCAAGCACGACCCCCACAACAGCCTTGCTGCCATGTATTGTGGTGGGTCAGTCGCTGGGACCATGCAGCACAGAAGAAAATACCAAATGTAGAGACAGAACCACAAACTCTGTGCAGGGGCTATCTGTAATGGTAGATGTCCTCACAGCACTAATACCAAAAGAAAGACATTTCTCATGCTCTCATCCAAACATGATTCCACAGCCACAGGCTTCCTGGTCCTGATCTGAAATTCACAATCTTCCTGTTACCTAATTCCTGTGCACCTAAAGAGCAGTGGCCAGAGTGAAGCACTAAGGGCATTGTGGGTTACATATGGGACACCTCGGGAGGCTAATAAATTTGATTTTAAGACGTGGTGCTGCCATGCTGGCCTTTAATCAAACTTTTGAATTTGAGCGTGATGCTATATTCATCAGGTACTGACAATATTGTGATACTGATATTAGTGCTCCCTAAATCGAGCTAATGGTATTTACTGTGAAGACAGTTGCATGGTAATATCAAGCTAACTGCCTTAAATTCGAATTTATCTCATAGTATAGACGCAGTCTTAGTTTCTTAACTCTAAGACCTGAAATTTACAGTGCAAAGAAGTTTTTATTTTAAACATAAAAAGCGCATTTCTAGTATGTATTTTAATGCATAAAAGTGGTATGCAACGTTACCCAGACTTAGCTTGGTGCAAGGTGATGTAAAGCTAGCTACCTGCCCACAGATTTTTTTTTTTTTTAAATTATGATCAATGAACATTTATCATTACCTAATCCTGAATCGATAACATGTTGGCATATCGAAGAACCAATGAGGTAAATTTTTCAAGAGTGCATAAATGACTTAGGAGCCTTTCAAGACTCACTTGTGTTGACTTACAAGAAATTTCCAAACTCATGCTACTAAAGACCTTTACATCACACTACAAAATAAAGTATTCCGCTTCCTGCAAAAATTTCCTGCATACATGCAGTGATACTCACATAACCCCACTAGACGTACATGAATAATTTTAATATGTGAGTGTAGTCTTAGACCACTAACAGTTGAAATAGAGGCTCTTGCTCTGACAACTGTCTTTATGACAACTCTATTAATGTTCCTTAAAATATTTATTTGTAAATTGTGCTTTCTGGTCCTGGTTTTATTGATAAAGATTAAATGGAACTAAAACTTACGTAGGTAGGGATCATCTCTATCTAGGCCTCAATGTGGCTACCGTAATAAAATAATAAATGGTTGAACTCACGGTGACGATTCCAGAATGATGCTATTAGCTTGGGTGGAGGATGGAGATCTGTGATTTGCAAAAACTTCACTTGGTGAGGTGTGAACTACATGGTCCACTAAATGTCCAACAGAAGATGGCCGTAACCGGGCTCCCTCTTGAGTAAATGTAGAGTTGCGACTAAATGGAAAAAGAATAATTACACTGATGGAAAGTTCTCCAAGACTGATGATTTTCATCTGGCCTAAAACTATAAATGTACACTTTAAGAAGGAAAGTAATTTGTTTAATGTAAGCATATATTCATACACAGTTTTACTGAATAACTTTAAACAATGAATTGTAATTCCATTAATTCAATTTCACTCAATTTCTTTCAATTTCAGTATTTCAAATGCCCAAACTCTTTATTATTTAAAAAAAATACTGAAACAATAACCAAAACAGACACAATGAAGAATGGCTTATTGATCACTTCATACAATGCATAAAAACCCTCACTTGCCACAATTACGAAACATGTAAATATGCCTAGAGCACTTTAAAGAAAAGTTCTGCTTATAATAGTATCTCTGTGGATAGACTGGCAGACTATCCTGGTTCTACTTAAGTTAATGGCCAAACTATCATTAACTTTAACATGGCCAAGATTTAAGCCCTGCATTCTATTCCAGCCATCAATCTTATTATGTCCCCCCATTATATTCACACTTCTTGCATTCAATTTTAAATGCCTTGAGATCTATGAGTGAAAAATGATTTATAATCTATTATTAATATTAAGCAAATACTTTAACTATAAAACATTTCAGATATCAGCATAATACTCTTTGGAATAAATGCTTGCTTTGTTTTATTCTGAAGATGAGACACATTCAGTTAAATTCTAAAATGATTCTTGAATAACAATTATACAGATGAGGGCTTTATTAATGTCATCTCTTCAACCATATGTATCATCTCCATGCCCTGTCTGCACTGTCAAATACATTAGATATATTGTAATTATAGTCCAGATTTTAGCTGTCATTCAAGAAAGCTTCCAGAGAAATTCTTCAAACTATTACAGTATTTAGTGCCAAATATTACAATTTTTATAGGTTTGAAGCCTCAGATTGTCTAGAATTAGTATACTAAAGACAGTGAGCAAAAGCAAAATTTCACTGTATTCCACAGAGATGTTAACACCTTGTTCGTAAAAACTTCCTTGTGGGGGAAAAACACATTTATTTTGTTAATGAACTAATGTTTTGTTTTAACACAGGGATAATTGACAAATAAGATGTCAACTGACAACCGTGACTGGAGACAGGATGCTCCATTCTACTTACTGATTTGGGGTTCCAGGTGGAGATCGTGATGGTAGGCTCTGTGTTTCTAACCTGTCATCAGACAATGAATTCCTACTCACTACCTCCCAGTCCATCCCACTCATCAATTTTCGTGCCAAGGGTTTACTTGGAGATCTACAAAAATGAAGTAAATAACTAATCTGAAATTGCATCAGGTAATTACAAAATTACACAAGAAAATTCTGAAAGTTCTCTCATGAAAATCCAAAGACCATTTGAGGTAGAAAGATAAAGATAACATTACATAGTTAAAATATAGTACTTTCAATATGAATTTACCATGCTGTATTTCCTGTTTTTGCCACAAGAGAATCGACATTTCCCTATAAAATATAACAGCTATATTTGAATATTACTTAGCATTTGAGTTAGTACAACAATTTGGATGTTACACTAACTGGTTTTAAAAGGATTTTGTTGAGATGCTTTCTACAGAATTAAACAACGTATTTAGTCTAGATGTAATTAACAGCAACACACCTTCCTTTCAAGCTAGTGCAGTAAAGAGACTTCAAATTTGGCATATAAATTAACAGTAAGAGGTAAAAACTATTTTTGTGCAAAAATAAAAATGAAATTAATTATCATGCTCTGAAGAAAGCCACAGAAAACTAAAGGTAGAAATCACAGAAACAGAGATTTTATAAACAAACACAAAAATATATCAAATTTTGGATTAGAAAAATCTGATACTTCACTGCAGCTAAGAATGTGAACATCCACCACAGAGTTACAAGCACAAATTTTCATATTCACTACTATGCTTAAACCATTCATTTTAAAAGGGAAACTGTGCATTCTAGTATTAATGACATCTGTAATTCTTTCACAGCTTTAAAGCAATTTTGCACTAAACAACCTACTTTGTAGATACTAAACTCTGAAAGCCTTCCTCCAGGCTTTATTCACCTGCAACAGATGAGTAAAGATGAAAACAACTTTCTCGTAGATAAAGAAAGGTCATGTTTTGTTTTTTTTTTTAAAGTACAATCAGTATGAGTCTGGAGAAAAAAAAATCACCTTGTTGAATGTACTCATGTTCTGATGTCTTGGAATACTACTCTCTGTTACAACTGTAGACAACTGCAGTGTTTATCAGCAAAGTTTTGTTTCAAATATTCGATTAACAGTTCTAACCTCACAGACCCACCCACTTATGCTTGCTGCCTCCGTTTCCTGTTCGTTGGGGAAATTTCAAAGAAAATGTTACCACACTGAAGCCTGAGCTTTTGAATGCTGCGGCATTTTGGTTTCTGATCCCAGTGCTGATTTTTAGTATCTCTGTCTGGCTCCTCAGTCTCTCTCTGGATAATTTTTAGGTAAAATCTGAAATATATTAGCTATTTATTATATTTTTCTTCTACATTACTTTTATTGATGAGATTATGCAAAATAAATTTCTAATGATGGAAGAATGTAAGCCACCAAATGAATGTTTATAAAACCTCTGAAAGTTCAGTAAAAGCCTACATCTGCATGCCTCAGAGGGTGAGTTATCATCTCCGTTAAAAGGAACAGTCATCTGTAATGAGGCAGAGTGGCCTCATTCTGTACTTGAGAGAGAGAAACCACTATCCTGGTCCCTGGTGGGTAGAGCCAGACCTGCCCTCACGCCCCTCACCAGATGTACTGGGGTGAGACAGGAAGTACAGAGAGAGGGCCCTGAAGCTCATTTGGGCAGAAAACATTAGGTGTCAGGGAATCAATGTATTTCAGCAGAATTGGTGATACCAGCCCAGAGACACAGGGATGCATGAGGTGCCTGAATTAGATTTAGGACAATGGAGACTGTACTCTCACAGACAGATGCCAGGTAAAACAGGTCTGTGTTTGGGGCTCCTAGATGTTGCTCACAATACAAATATTACCTTTCCTTTTGGGGCAAGCACTACAGTTTGATGATCCACCAAAGAGTAATCCAAGTATTTTCCTAAGTGCCGTAAGGAAGAACATACAACCCACCAACAGATCACTTTATTAATATTTTGGGAAAATTTTCACATAATTTTGTTTTTATCTATGGATAGTGTGGCACACAAACCCTGTTCTGTTGCTTTGTTCTTACACGTCACTGTGGTTTATGGATGTCCTGTGACATACATTTGAGAGAAAGATGGTTCTAATGTGAGTGGAAAATTAACAGTATCCACACAATATCTGTTACAGGTGGTAGATGGTCTGATTAATACAGTTGTGTCCTCTTGGGAGCAGAATAAGTTGCTATTAAAGGCAAGGTTTACATTTTTAGCAAGAGGATTTTTCCTTGTTGTTCTGACTCAGATGTATTCATCTGTAAGGCAGAAAAGTACATTCTGGAAATAAATGCCTACATCTCCCATTTTAATACTAGAAGTACTGGGAAAGCTTCACTCTATAACCTGTATTTGGGAACCATGTCCTGCTTGGCAGGTGAACTCTAATGGGAAAGTCCATTGCTGACTGAGATGATCAACTCCTTATTTAAGGAGAAGCGAGTTTGCTGGTTAGTACTGGTTCTGCTCAAGAAACAACTCAAAACAGATAATTTAACCAATTCTTTACTTCCTTTTACAAGTGAGACAACACTCCTGCTACTGAAACATATCTAGTTAGGTGGGGAGAAAAGAGTGAGTGAGTGAATTTGGACATCAGGATCTGTGAGCAAAAATAAAAATAAATGGCAAGCTAATACATGATTCCTTTTCCTTATCAAACTAGCTACATAAGCAGATAAATACGTCTCTCGACAGCTCCTACTATTTAAGGAGCTATATTTCAAAACTACTAAAATTTAGGACCCAATATACTGTATTTTTTGGTTTGTTCAACCAGGTAAGATGTTCACTAGAATTGCAGTTACAAATCTGAGGCATGATCCCCAAGTCAAGAGAGGTAAATGAGAATCTTCCCACAGACCTTAATGGAATTTGGATGAAGAAATAATCTTGAAGCACAATTATGCAGAAACAATAGCAATTACTACAGGTTTTTTGTAGTTCGGTATTGTTTTATTTATTCATGTATGTGGCAGCTATTACTCTTCAGGACAGTTGCTCACAAGAGTAATGAAACAACCGCATCTGCTCCAATCCTACTGACAGAGACCAAAAACTTCACGATCTCTGCCAGGCGTTCGTAAAACAATCATCCACTGGGATAAGTTTAAAAAAAAACAGATTGGCAGGGACCAATGGATACCCAGAAACCAGCTACTTCTAGACAGGCCCAAGAATGTCCACAACAGAACAACACTTCTCATCACCTATAGCCCCCAACTCAAACCCCTCCAGGGCATTATAGACAAATCTACAACCTGTATTGGAACACGATGTTGCACTCTCAAGCTCTGGGTGAGAGACCTGCTCTTTCCCACAAACAACTGTTTAACCTCAGGAAAATTCTCAGTAGCAACCACACAGCACACCAAAGAAATACTAATCTTGGAACTTTTCCTTGCAACAAACCCCCTTGACAACTATGTCCACATATTTACACTGGAGACCCCATCACTGGACATAATTGTCAGTTACACCATCAGGGGCTCATATTCCTGCACTTTCCCCAATGGGATATATGACATCTTGTGCCAGCAATGTGTCTCTGCTATGTATATTGGACAATCACTTTGCCAAAGAATGAATGGACATAAATCAGACATTAGGAATCTGAATACACACAAACCTGTCAGTGAGCATTTCAATCTAGCAGGTCACAGCATCCAAAACTTAAAAGTCTGTATTCTAAAACAAAGTGACTAACACCAGATTGAAAAAGGGAGATACTGAATTGGAGTTCACTCTAAAGTTTGTTACTTTTCACTTTGGACTCAAAGATACAAATTATCTTTCACATTACACGGACTGTTTCCCCATTTTTGATATTCATAGTGATCCCAGCCAGTCCACTTAACTTAATAGACGCTTGCAGAAACTATTTTTCTTCCCTCCTTCCCCTCCCAACTCCTTCTGCCCTATCTAGCTGATTCTTCAGTTTTTATTTCATATTTTTCTACCCGTCTGTTAAATTCTCTTCATGTCAGTTATCATTTATCAGGATTTTTCTGATTTGAAGAAGTAGGTCTGTCCCACAAAAGCCCACCAGTGCGGCGTTTGAGCTCTGGAGCTGCATGTGGCTCTTGGAGCCTTTAGGTGCAGCTCTTCATAATCGCACATGTGGCCTGGCTCTGGAGAGTGAGTAAAACTGAGGGAGGAGGGGGGGCTCTATGGTGAATACAGAAGGACCACAACCACACGTGTGGCAATCTCTGAATTACAATTGGACACCACTGCTTTAAAGTGCTACAGAACTGCTTTTTTTGTTTTGTGAGGATACCGATTAACACCGCTACCTCTGAGACTATTCCCTCACACAGGCTGTTAGGAAAACAACAAATTCTGCTAGACTCCAGACTGAGCCCTGTGCGACACGAGATAGCTATTAGCTTGCTGTCAAACAGACTATTATGAGAACTGTTTTCCAATCAGTTATGCAACACACCTGATAGTAATTTAATCTAAACCATATTTCCCTGATTTGCTTATGAAACTGTCATGTGGTATTTTCTCCAAAGCCTTACTAAAATAAAGCTCACCACATCTACTGCTTCTCTCCCATTTGCTATGCCATAATCCTGTCACAGAAGAAAATTTGGCTATTTGGCATGATTTGTTTTTGATAATTCCATGTTGGCTATTACTTATTACTAAGGCTGCAAGTTAGTCTTGAAGAGCACAGATTTTGTGACTTCTGCAGCAGTCAGTGCAGCTTGGCTGGGGGTCACTGGATGAGCTCAGGCAGCCCCTGAAGCAGCCTGCACCTACTGCTGATGGGGCACTTTCCTGCCATTGTGTCCAACCTCCCGCAGCAGAGGGATCTGGGTGTGTGAGGCAGCTCAGGCTGGGATATAGCATGTGAGGTGCTTATCTCACGGGGCTCCCTGCAAGTAGCAACATCCCTCTCCCTTAGCTCCTTGGCAGATGCAGCTCTGCACACTGCCTCTACCTGCACGCACTACCCCTACATCTCCCACTGCCCACGGTTTTTAGGTAATGGAACTGCGAGAGCTGGCAGCCTTAAGCCACTCTGAAAATTTTGATCAGGGTATGTAGTAAAAGTTAAGTACAGATCATAGGCCATAAATTTTTGTTTACCACCCATGACCTGTCCATGCTTTTACTAAAAAATACCCATGACAAACATTTATCATCTAGCTGCTTACAAATTAATAATTTTTATATTAAATACTACATATTCGACTAAATAGTCATCATCCCATACTCCTAGAGCATTTGTCCCAACATTCTTGGTTTCAGAGAGTAAGCTGTGCTAGTCTATACACTATCAAAACAAAAAGCAGTCAAGTAGCACTTTAAAGACTAGCAAAATAGTTTATTCGGTGAGCTTTCGTGGGACAGACCCACTTCTTCAGACCATAGCCAGACCAGAACAGACTCAATATTTAAGACACAGAGAACCAAAAACAGTAAGCAAGGAGGACAAATCAGAAAAAGATAATTTTTCTCATTTGTCCTCCTTGCTTACTGTTTTTGGTTCTCTGTGTCTTAAATATTGAGTCTGTTCTGGTCTGGCTATGGTCTGAAGAAGTGGGTCTGTCCCACGAAAGCTCACCGAATAAACTATTTTGCTAGTCTTTAAAGTGCTACTTGACTGCTTTTTGTTTTGATTCTTGGTTTCGTAACACACAGCAACATAGATTATCTACAACGCGAACTTGCTCAACCAGTATCAACTGTAATAGCTACAGAAACACTAACTGCCACCATCTGAAAAAGAATCCACACAAAACAAAACAATAAGCTATGTCTGGTGAGGCAGAGAATTCAGAAGTGACAAATGTCACAAAACAACAGTGAAAGCTGGGGAACAAGAATTAGCCTCTATATTAATGTGAAGGAACTAACATAACTCAATATTCAAGTTTGGAATTTAAACTAAGCAAAGATACAGTTCCCAGAGAAATTGTTCTTCAGTTCACTTTTCCAAATGTAGTGTGTTTTACAAATATCTTATATCATGATTTTTTATTCTGAGGAATCCCAAAACACCTTACAAATTAATATGCCAAAAATACACAGACTGATTCATTCAATGAAGTCAATCAACTCTGGGATATAGGCATCAGATGTTTATTACTTAACAACAAATTGAAACAGCTTAGATTAATTGTGAGGAAAAATGCTGCATTCAGGTGAAACTGCAGGAGGGATTTTACATTGATGCTTGAATTTAACAAATCTGCTCTTACAAACAGATATTCAGTGGAATGTTGGAGCAGTCACACTCAACTTTACCGTTCTTCAAGAAGATAGGTTCCCAAGCTGCAGAGCCCAAGGCACCGTGAGGCATTAGTTTAGCACTGACTCAAAGAGAAAGGTCCTACCTACTGAATTTCAAACATTTCCTGAGGCATCCGTGTATTCCTGGAGGAAAAATATGGGCTCTGCCCAACCATGCTGAGCTTGAGATCTGACACAATGACAGTAAAACACGAACAGCATTTTCAACTAGTCAGAAATTTTTTAAAAGCTGTAACTGTAGAGAAGTTCTTATTCACAGTTTTGCTCAGTCTAGGGCGACCATATCTCCCTCTCCTAAACACAGGGCAGGGAGTTATGAGGGTGGCTCCTCCAACCCCCAGGGACCCGGAAGGATGCTGCAGCCACCAGCAATACCTGGGAGCCCCAGGAAAGTGGCAGACGCTGGCGATCCCCTGGAGAAGCGGCAACTGTAGGCGATCCCTGGGAACCCAGGGAAGTGGCAGGTGCCCAAGCTCCCTCAGCTTCCCCAAGGATTTGGGGGGGGGGGGAGGGGGAGAAAATACAGGACAATTAGTCCCTTTTTAAAAAAAAAAAAAAGAGTCAGGATGCCTTTCTGGCATCCCAAATACAGGACGGATGGTCACCCTCACTGAGTCACTATTATAGCATTCTTCAACATAAAAAATAAAAAGGCTAACAGACAAATGAAAAAGCCTCAAAAATTCAAAGTAAATCACTCATATAAAGTTAAGCACTTGAACACACAGATTGTAGTACTAGTCCTGCCCCCAAAAACCAACCCACTATAGTGATGGGCATTCATGAAGAGCTCAGCAAAAAGCACAGCGAAAGCGACACACACAATGAGAAAAGGAATAAATAAATAAAAAAATATGGAAAGAATGCAGCCATGGGAAAAATATCAGCATTGCACAAAATATACAACAAAGATCAAAATAAAAAGAGTGAGAATCAAATTATTCACTTAAATCAAAACTTACAGCAGTGAAATTCATACAAAACATTTCATTTTTTGGACAAATTTATTAGCCTTGTTAAACTAATATTTAACTATTTTTATAAAACAAATTAAGCAGACAACTAAAAATCTAAACTATTATGAGCAGAGCTTGTACAGGTTGAAGCCCTCTAGTCCTGCAACATCCATGGTCTGGCATGATTTTAATTAGCTGGATGTCCATTTGTCATGGGTGTGGCCAAGTTACCAGCTGCCTCATAAAGCTGGTTACAGTTACCAGTCCTAGCACTCAGTACTCTTTGCTGTTTAGCTCTAATTTACCCCTAAATATCTTCTAATAGCCCAGGAAACAGTGGAAGTGTTGGTAATGCTGCTACACAGTATTGACCTCCCATGGTTTGGCAAATTCTCAAGTTCAGTACTTGAGTGCAGAGGAGGGATCACTCAGTGGTTTGAGCATTGGTCTGTTAAACCCCTGCTTGTGAGGTTCAATCCTTGAAGGGAGGCCATTTAGGGAGCAGGGGCAAATAGAGGAAAAAATAAAAGGGAATTTGTGTTTGGTCCTGTCAAGAGGGCAGGGGACTGGACTTGATGACCTCCCAAGGTCTCTTCCAAATCTATGACGGGTATCTACATATATTCTCAGGTCCCTAGGGTGCCAGAGTAGAGATGCTCAACTTGTAGCAACAACTATAGTTAAGGCTACTTAATGTAAGACATTTTTTGGTTGTTCATACCTTCCCAGGATGATTTTTTTTAAATATATCAAGGAAGTTGCTAACAAAACCATTTCAGTCATTGCAGATTATAACACCAGCGAAAAATAGATTGTTAGCAAAAAAAACCCAGTAGTTCTGCCAATGCTATTATTTTTCACTTGTCTGTGTTTTAAAAGAATTCTATTACTTCACAAGTTCTGGAGGAGGGACTTGAAATTGGGCAGAGGGATGATCCCTGGATCAGGATGGTATCTCTTGCTGATCTGTGAAAATCTACCCACATTTGGCAGTTACAAGCTTCTGAAATTGTTACTTGCACATAATCAGTAGAGTTTATCAAAGGCTGGCTGCTAAAATCTCTCCTGCTGCAGGCCCCTCTTGTACCGAGGAGGCTCTCAGACCAATAAAAATTTCATACATGCCAACTGCACTCGATGCTTCTAACTCATGATCTCTTCATGTTCTAGGCATCTGTGCCTAGATGTTCTGGCAAGGACATGCAGTAGTAGTAGTAGTCATCTCTTTAGCCTAACTTAAGTTGCACTCTTTTGTACATTCAGAATGAAAATGCCGAATTTATGCCCTTAGCCTTAATCTCCAACCACTAAAACCACAATCTCCTCTCCCTTCCCCTGCCCCCAAAGCCTGGAGTGGAATCCACAATTCTTAAATCACATCACTATGCTGTCTTGCCAACAATTCGGGCAGGATCCTTCTCTTGTAGGGGCTGATGTAAATAGTAATAGTAGGCTGTTATCCTCCAGCAACTTTATTCTTTTGTCCTAAGAGATAGGCATCTGTGCTTTGGATTTAAAGGCCTTGGGTTCCATGCTCATATCCACATGGTTTCACTTGATGAAATATGGAAACGATACACAAAGACCCACATTAAAACATGTTTAAGGTTGTGAATTCAAGCACTTTAATTTTAAATTGGGCCAGAATAGAGGTTACCAGTGAAACACCCAACACACGTGCATATGCAGCCACATGGCTGGGAAGAGCTGCTGCTGTGTGGCGCTGACTCCTACGAATGGTGGTATCACACTCGTCTCCTTTGGCTGTAGTGGCTCTTGGAAGCAGAGCCCTGCAGATCAGTGGATACCAATGTCTAACTGCAGGCAGGCATTTGGATCTGTGTAGGCCTCTAGTTTGGGGCCAGGACAGGCAGGGAGTCTGCTTTGGCCTCACTATGCCAGCAACCTGGAGCCGCTGGTAACAAGTGCCACTCTGTGGGAGTCTGCACCACAAGCCTCAGCTCCCTCCAAGAACTAGTACTCCCTGTAGCATCTCTGTCCAAGTCCTGACACCCCTCCCAGTGCCTGTACCTCACACCATCTCCTGCACCCCAAGCTCTAGACCTGAGCCAGCACCCTGTCTTCCAGCCCTGACTTCCTCCCAGAGCCATTATCCATACCACTTCCTGCACCTCAGCCCCTGCCCCAATCCTGACATCCCTCCCAGAGACAATGCGCATACCCCCTCCTACATCCTAAGCCACCTCCACTACCCCACGTGCCACAGGACCCCTCGTTGCCTCCACTACCCCAAGTGCCTACCTCATGCCTAAGCATCCTCTCACTGACAGCACACATACCTCCACCTGAATCCTAATCCACCTCCAAAATCCCAACTCTCTGCCCCAGTCCAATAAAAGTTGGAAGGTGAGGGTGTGGAAGAGCGAGTGACAGTGGGGGGATGGAGTGAGTGGGGTGAGGCTTTGGAGAAGAGTACATCTTGGGTTGCCCTGAAATTCTGAAAGTGATCCTGGGCATAAAAAAAGTTGGGGATACCTGGCTTAGCATATTGTGGGCACTATGGAATTCAGCAGAAAAATAATTAGAATTATACAGCATCACAAAGGTTTTTACACTTAGCTAATTATATTAAAACCAGCAAATATAACTGAGCATTGCTTGGGACCTTAACCTAATTAAGGCTTTTTTTTTTTTTTTTAAAAAAAAGATAAGTAAAAAGAAAACATACATGCTTTATTTAAGTGAAGGTATTTTTTCAAAATGAGTGTTATTTTTATTAAGCTGATTTTTAAGATATCAGAAATAAAAAAGGGACTAAAAATTTGTTTCATTTTCAGTACCTTTTTAAAAAAGGGAATTCCATCAACTGTATTTTTTCCTTCATCCCTATAAACTCTTTTCACTACGTTTTAACAAAAAAGAGCTCCAGTAAATTGGGTTCCAATAACATTTTCTCCTCGTTTTCAAAACTTTAAGCATTGATTTACATATGCCAAAACAGAGCACTAGTCCACATTTCTCAGTTCTCTCTTCTTTAAGGTTTATTGAGAAGCAAACCTATTCCAGGCTCAGCCTGTTTGCCAGCTCATCTTGGTTTGGTATCTTTTAATAGCCGCTCGGTTATGTAATTTCTGAGGAGTATACTTGACTTGGTGATTGTCTTTCTGTTTTTATCCCATTTCTGGCACAGCCAAACCCTTATGCTGCTTTCAATTATGATGAGAAGAAACGACATTGAATTTGGTGGTCCTGACTCTTACCATTTAGGAGTTCTTGATCAAAGGGGTAAACTCCCTAATATGGATAGTGGATTTTTGAAGGCATTCTCAAGAGAATCCACAGTGAAGTTATGATAGTGCAGTTTACAGCCTGGCATTTAGTGCAAATATTTTAAAGAATATAATAACTTTACACTTATCACTGAACAAACATATCAAAAAACCCATAAGCGCACAAAAGAATGACTGAAGCTAAGAAGCTTGCTTTTGCAGCAAATTTTATTATTTGTATTGAGCTCCCCACACCTCCTGCCCCTTTGTGCCAGGTACTAGACAGAAAGGAAGTCAGCCCCTACCCTGAAGAGTCTGCAATCTTTTCTTTGCAAGCATACAAAAAGGAAGACAGAGTATCCATTTTTTTTCCTGTTATGAGATTCCCTACCACTTCTGTGTGACTCAGATAAAAAAAGATTTGCTGCAGTATTCAAATGATGACTTCTTGGTATGGGTTAAATGCCACACAAAGAGCAGCTCACAAGAGATAAAGCTTACATGTGCTTTAATTTTTTTTTTAAATGGAAAAAAGTAGTTTATCACAACATCTTCTTCCAAATATACCATTGTTGGAAGGAAGCTTACTGAAGCACACTAGTAGTACAAGTAGTAGTAGCATCCTTCAGTCTACGTAGACTATGGATTGCGCCCTTCGTAGTTCCATTTGGCATCCTCATTTGCAGCATCAACTGTGACTGTAAAGACCCACATGAGAGAGACAGTCCTTGCTGCATCTGTTGCATATGTAATGGGTGTCTGGCAGGTCCTTGCTGTGCTTTCTGTGGGCTCGCTTCTCCTTTGCTAGCTGTCTGATCCTCAACTCACCCTTCTGAAGGCCCTTGTATAGTTCCTGCGTCCATCTGCTGAGATCATCTGCCAGCTCCTCCCAGCTGTCTGGCTTGATGTCTACTTCCCTGAGGTCTCTCTTGCAAACATCTTTGTAGCACAGCTGGGGGCGTCTGGGAGGTCTTTTGCCAGAGGCTAGCTTGCCATACAGAATGTCTTTTGGGATCCTTCCATCATTCATCCTGTGGATGTGGCCAAGCCAGCGGAGCCGCCGCTGCCTGAGGAGGGTGTGCATAGTTGGGATTCCAGCTTGCTTGAGGACGGTAGTGTTGGACACTCTGTCCTTCCACAATATTCCAAGGATGCGCCTGAGGCAGCGTAAAGTGGAAGACGTTCAGCCTCTTTTCCTGGCGGGCATACAGGGTCCAAGTCTCGCTGCTGTAAAGGAGGGTGCTGAGGACGCAGGCTCTGTAGACTTGCATTTTGGTGTGAGTGTACAGCTTGTTTTTATTCCACACTCTCTCGCCGAGTCTGGACAGAGTTGTGGCTGCTTTACCAATCCTCCTATTTAGCTCAGTGTCCAATGACAGGGTGTCAGTGAGGGTGAACCTGAGGTAAACGAACTCGTGGACGACCTCCAGCGTATAGTTGTCAATGCTGATTGATGGAGAAACAGCAACGTCCTGAGCAAGTACATTTGTCTTCTTGAGGCTGATGGAGAGGCCAAAGTCTTTGCATGCTTTGGAGAACCAATCCAGCAGCTTCTGAAGCTGGTCTTCTGTGTGTGACACGACAGCAGCGTCATCCGCGAACAGCATGTCTCTGATGAGGACTTCCCGCACCTTAGATTTAGCTTTCAGCCTTGCAAGATTAAAGTTTCCCATCAGATCTTGTGTGCAAAAAGATGTCCTCTGTTGAAGATCCAAAGGCGTGCTTAAGGAGTGCAAAGAAGATCCCAAACAATGTCGAAGCAAGGACGCATCCTTGTTTGACGCCACTCCTGATGCTGAAAGCATCCGATAATGTGCCATCGTATTGGATGGTTCTTCTCATGTCTTCGTGGAAAGACTGGATCATCTTGCGTAACCATGGTAGACAGCCTATCTTGTGGAGCAGTTCGAACAGTCCATCCCTGCTGACCAAGTCGAAGGCCTTGGTTAGGTCGATGAAGGCAATATAGAGTGGCTTCCTCTGCTCCCTGCATTTCTCCTGGAGCTGCTTCAGAGAGAAGACCATGTCGACAGTAGCTCTCTCCGCACGGAATCCGCACTGTGATTCAGGATACACCCTATCAGCAATCTTCTGGAGTCTGCCGAGGATGACGCGAGCGAACAGTTTACCAGTGATGCTTAGGAGGGAGATTCCACGGTAATTGTTGCAGTCACTTCTGTCTCCTTTGTTCTTATACAAGGTTACGATGTTAGCGTCGCGCATGTCCTGTGGAACCTCTCCCTCTCTCCAGCACAGGCACAGTAGCTCATGTAGGGGTTCCAGGAGAGTGTCTGTGGCACACTTGATAACCTCTGGTGGTATACCATCCTGGCCCGGGCCTTTCCTACTGCAATGTTGTCAATGGCTCTCTTTAGCTCATCCACCATTGGTTCCTGATCCAGTTTGTCCATTACTGGTAGGAGTTCGACGGCATTGAGGCCTGAGTTGACCACAATGTTCTTGTGTGAGTACAGCTCGGAGTAGTGCTCGACCCAGTGCTCCATCTGTTTGGCTTTGTCAGGGATGACTACACCAGATTTGGATTTCAGAGGTGCCATCTTGTTCTGGGTGGGTCCTAATGCCTTCTTGATGCTTGCGTACATTCCCCTGAGGTTATCAAAGTCAGCACTGGTCTGGATGCTGCTGCATAGCTTGAGCCAGCAGTTGTTGGCGCAGCGCCTGGCCGTCTGCTGTACTGTTTTTCTGGCTGCTCTGAGCACTTGCAGAGTACTCTCGCTCGGTGAGCGTTTGTACTTCAGGAGCGCAGCGCGCTTTTTTCGATGGCTGGAATCATCTCATCGGAGTTAGCTTCGAACCAGTCATTTGTGTTTCTAGCTCTTCTTCCACACACCGACAAGGCTGCGTTGTAAACTGTATCCCTCAGATGCTGCCATCTGGATGTCACATCGGCACCCCCAGGGTTGCTGCGCAGATTCTCCTCAAGGGTCACTCTGAACTTTTCAGCTCTCTCTGAGTTAGCCGTCTTCCTGGCATTGATGCGGGGCCTTCCAGCTGGTTTAGAGCGGTGCACCTTCTTGGGAATCACCTTGAGTTTGGAGCAATCTAACGAGTGATCTGTATCGCAGTCAGCACTATGATAGCTGCGTGTCAGAAGGATGTTTGAGCTTATCACGTCTAGCGATGACCACGTCTAGTTGATGCCAGTGTTTTGCGTGTGGGTGTCTCCATGACACTCTGTGCTGTGGCTTGGTTTGGAAAAATGTGTTTGTGATGCACAGATTGTGGTACGTGCAAAGTTCGAGAAGACACTGACAATTTTCATTCATTTTTCCCACACCAAAGTGGCCTAAGCAGGAAAGCCACGAGTCACGATCGGCTCCAACTCTCGCATTGAAGTCACCCAGAATGTACAGTTGTTCGTGAGCAGGTATTTGCACTATGGCAGCACTAAGCACATCACAAAAAACTTGTCTTTTACTTCCGGTGCGGCGTACAGGGTTGGGGCGTAAGTGCTGATCAGGTGGACAGGACTGGCACGAGTTTGAAGTATGACCTGAAGGAGTCTCTGATCCACCCATGCCTAATTCCACCATCTGTAGAAGGGTGTTTCTGATGGCGAAGCCAACACCATGCTCCCTGGGTTCTTCTCGGGCTTTACCCTGCCAGAAAAAGGTGTAGTCCTTTTCCTTTAGAGATCCCGACTCTGCGAGACGTGTCTCTTGCAGAGCAGCAATGTCAACTTGGAGCCTCTTCAGTTCCTCATCGAGGACAGTGGTCTTTTGGGTATCGCTGAGGTCCTGAAGATCCTCAGTCAGACCTGTCAGCATAGTCCGCACATTCCAGCAAGCAAGCTTAAAACTTTGATGGTTTCCTTTTCTTGTTGATTTTCTTATTGGTTTGCCTGGTGCTCAGCTTTCAGGTCACTTGTCAGGTTTGGGAACCTTAAGCCACACGCACCCAGTGAGGCAGGTGAACTGTGGTGGGACAGTACCCTATTGGCTGGAGGCTGCCCAGCTTGAGGCGGGCGGTGACTGTCCAGTGAGATCCGACGATCTCTCCCACCGTTGGAGGCAACCCCTGGTGCTCATTCTCTACGCCAATCGAGCAAGAGCTTATAACCAGTATCTGTTACCTCCCGTGTTGGTTCAACGCTGTTAGCGACGCTGGAGTACCTCTCCAGGCGCGAGCTTGGGCGATTATTGGGACCCTGGGCTGCCCAGACGCCAGTGTTCCCCCTCTCGGATTTACTGATATAGTCCAAAAGAGGATAACCTCTATGTCTGGTACCAGCTCAGCTGCAGGAGTTGCTGGGTCAATGCCAGAAGTTGGCACAGAACCGCCTGAGGATTCCCCTCCGGATATTCTGTCAGGGTTTACTCCCTTAGCCTCGCTCCTTTCCAGGATAACCCACAAGGCAGCAGGGCATGGAGAATGTGGGTACGGTCCCACTACCTCTTGCACCTCCCTGGTGCCACATGTCCCCAAAACTACCCATGACAACCACCTCGCCTCCCCAGGACCCTCCTCCCCAACCCTCTGCCTCTCATTGGCTACCATCACCCCCCCAGATCCTCCCTCCCTGTCCCCTTTCCCCCCATACACTCTCATGACTCCCGACTGCACCACACTGCCCCCTATCAGTTCTCATTGTCCCCAGGTCCACCTTCCCCTGGCCTCTCTGCACCTGGCCACACGCTGCTGCAGCCCCACGTCCTCCAGGAAGGCGCCGATCTCGCAGCCCAGCCGCACCCTGGGTACCACCCAAAGCTACCAACTCTTCATCTGGCTACGGCTATCCCTGGAGCCTCACAGATCTGGTGCGGTGCATGCATGCAGGGAGCACAGGACTGGGTCTGGAAGCCATGCAATCTGGGCCAGCACGCCGTAAGCAGACTCTGTGGGCGCTGCCATCCTCACAGCCATACCAGACGCCCCCAAACCACTTGCCCACCACTGACATCCCTCGATCTCACCCCCCCTGCTCCTCATGCTGCAGTGGGTCCCTCAGCTCCAGCCAGCAGTTGGGGATGATGCTGCCTCTTACACCTGAAGTAGTAACTAGCTCCCTCTAAGCTCCCCCTCTAAACTCCCTTCTCAAAACTCCCTCCTATTAGCACACCAGTATCAAAAATACCACAAAGCTACCTACTAAAATGCTTAAGATGAAAGAAATATTAATTACTACAGAATTAAATTCCATACAAATGCAAATGGCTTACCTTGCAAATACCCTGTCTTTGTTTGCTTTTTCTTTACCATACTGCACAGACTGGACCTCTGTCCTCCCACTGAAAGAAAATTACAACATTGGAAAAGTAGAAGAAACATTTCTACTTAATAAATAAAAGCAACCCATACCTCTTTAGCCTAAATGCTAAATTTCACTCTGTTACATGCAAACCATACTACTTACTTCAGCAGGTTTTAACTAAGGGGGAAATTTGGATTTAAGTATTCAATATGAAGTCTCTTTTTTCACCTTAAAATGGTTTTGTAACAGAGGTTCAGTAATATTTATTCCACTTTCAGAATAAAGCCCTATCTCCTTTTCCATTTTAATGCAGCAAGGAGTCATTCATATTTTCACTCTTCACAGACACTTAAACACACTAAATTCTCCCTGCCACCAACACTATTTAAACAAAAAACATCTGATGAGGTGGATCTTACCCATGAAAGCTCATTACCTAATAAATAAAATTGTTAGTCTTTAAGGTACTACAGGGCTGCTTGGTTTCTGCGGGAAGCTACAGACCAACATGGCTACCCCTCTGAAACTACTTAAAGAGCATGCTCTCTGTACTGCTCCCTACTTCCTCTACAGACCCAGTTTTGAGTTTGCTCTTCAATTTCAGTGTGCCTATACCAGGACTTTGAGGCAAGTACTTTCAACGTGACCATCTGTCCTGTTTTAGCCAGGACTGTTCCTTTTTTTAAGATCTCCCTGGAAAGCATCCTGAATATTTTTTTTTTTTTTAAACAAGCTAACTTGTCCCGTATGTTGCAAAGCAGGGGCCTGAATTTTTCAGAGACAGCTCCTTAAGCAGCAGGGGCTGTCTGTAGGAGGTATGTAGGCTCTGTACGCAGATTGTTTAAACAGACTGTTAGCAGCAGCCCTGGGGTGATGTATGGTGGGAGGAGGGGCAGAGCCAGACTGTGTGGCAGCCGTGTATTCAGCTCATATTGCCTGAGAAAGGCAGAGGAGGTTCTCTCAGATAGCCCTCTTCCTGCCCACCTCCCCAAACATTGCTGGAAGGTAACCTGACTGGGACAGGGAAGGCAGCCGCAGGGCCCTATGGGAGGGAACAGGGCAGGGGCAGCCATTTTGTGGAAAGGGAAGATAGCTGCTAGGGGGTTGCACTTAGTTTGGTAGCCCACAGGCAGTGCAAACACTTGCACCCCCCTCCCAACCCAGACTCCCCTGCAATTCCCAACCTGCTCCTGCACCCTCCCCTCCTGCCCATATCCCATACCCCAAGTGTATTTCCTGGCAGCCCCCTCCCACACTGAACTCTTCATTTTTAGGCCCACCCCAGGGCATAGAGGGGCCCACAAAATATACTCTGGAGTAAAGGGCAGCTGGGCCCAGGCCAGGGAATCGTTGGTTTGGAGGAGTCCCATGAAGATGGGGTACAGGACTCAGGAGGGGCAGAGACAGAAGAAGGGGACAAGGTGTATCATAGAGGCATACTGGTAGGGGTTGATTAACTGTTCTAGAGGCCAGGGCTACTATATTTTGTGGGGCCCTGTACGATCTGGGGTGAGAACAAAAATCATGGGTTCACAATATGGGCAGGGGTGCTTCAAGCTGGGTCAGAAGGTTGGGATGTGAGATAGGGAAAGGGTGCTCTAGCTAGGAGTGCATGCTCTTGAGTTAAAGCCTCCTGTAAAGGGTTTTGAGTGAGAGAGCAGACTCAACCTGAACCACTGACAGATGGAGACAAAAAGGCGTAAGTGCTCAGGAGCCCAGGAAATTTAAAATAGCTTGGGAGCCGCTGACCCTTTTAAATTGCTCAGGCAGGAGTGGGAGGTGGAATGCTCCCTCCCCCTTTGGGAAGGCCAACATGCACCCTTGCTCCATTCTTTCTATCTGTGCCTTCTCTCAGAAGACCAGAGCCACAACCCCCCTGTGAGGAGGTGGAAAAAGATGAGGTGATGGGAGAAACAGGAACCCCCCACTCATGCATCTAATGAAGCAGGTCTTTGCCCACAAAAGCTTATGCTCCAAAATATCTGTTAGGTCCATAAGGTGCCACAAGACTTCTCGGTGTTTTGGGAGGGGTAGGGAGTTTGGCTGCTCCACTTTGCATAGGTGTGAATAGTTTAGAAGGGAAAGAATTCTTTTTACAACAATTATTTAGGAATTTTGTAGCTATCTGAGACCGAGCACTAATTTAAAAAAAAAAAAGAGTCCTGGTTTACTTTACTATTTGGTACATAGTAAATTAAAAACTGGAAGAACTTTACCATTGATCCTGTTTGACTTTTCAATTAGAGTTGGATTTTCAGATAAAACCAACAAGAAGTCCCATCGCACCTTACAGACAAACAGATACTTTGTGCATAAACTTTTGTGGGCAAAGACCCGCTTCACCTGATGCATGAGTGGGGCAGTTCCAGAGGAGGGTTTGAAGAGGGAATCTCAGTCAAGGGGAGGGCCAGAGTTGACAAGTGCTGTTCATTCATTTTTTTTTTAATTGTTCTCTGGCCTTTTTCCAACTTGTCCACATCTCTGTGGAAATGTGGCACTCAGAGCTCAACACAGTGCTCCAGAAGAGGGCTAATTAGCATAGAATAGAGTGGAAGAATTCATCCTTGTGTCAAAAAATTTCTCAAGTTTGTACAGATCATTTTGCATTTTAATCCCACCCTTCAAAGCACATTCAACCTTTCACAGCTCAAGCTCTCTCACACTTCTGCTATCCACTGACTTTACAAATGTACTCTCTATACCAATGTCAAAATCATTGATGAAGATACTGAACAAAACCAGACAGAACTGATCCCCAGGGGCCCCACTAGAAATTCCTGATTGAGTGAACAACTAATGATTAATGTTTGGGAATGGTTTTCCAATCAATGATGTACCCACCTTCCATTTAAGCTGTATTTTCCTAGTTTGCCTATGAGAAAGTCAAGCAAGACAATATCAAATGCCCTTAAAGTCGAGCTATATCAGATCTACTGTTTCTGTCCCACCCCCAACCACAAAGCTTGTTACCCTGAAAAGAAAGTTATTAGGTTTGTTTGACATGACTTGTTCTCAACAAATCTATGCTACTACTTATTCCCTGATTAGCTTCTAGGTATTTCAGAAGATATTACTTATTTACTTGCTCCATTGTCTTTTCAGGTACTGAAGTTATTCCTCAAGTTGTCTGTCCTTTTTTTTTTTTTTTAATAAATGGATGCTCCATTTGCCCTTTTCCAGACTTCTAGATTAGAATCAATCCCATCTTCCATGACTATTCAAAGATAATATAGATAATGGCTCAGATATCAACTCAGGTCAGCTCTGAGCATTCTACAGTGTATTTCATCAGGCCCTGGTGACTCAGACATCTAACTTTGTCTTAGTGATTTCAACCCTTCCTTTCCCCTTTTAGGCTCTGATCCTACCTCATTTTCAGTGACATGTTTGACACTGAACTGCTAGTAACATTTTTGTGAAAAATGACAAAAATTATTTAAAAAACTTCTGTCATTTCAACATTTTCAGATATTGTCCCCACTCTCCACTCACTGAACAACATGCCTGAAATGTAGAAATGTGGAGCTAAAAAGGACCTTGAGAAGTCACCAAGTTTATCTTCCTGGGCTGTGGCACAACCAGGTAAACTTAGATTATCCATGACAGACATTTGTAAAAAACTTCCAATGATGGGGATTCCATAACATCCTTTGGAAGCTACTTCAGAGCTTAATTACCCTCATAATTATAAAGCTTTCCTAATATCTCACCTGTATCTTCCTTTCTGCCAAGCCCATTACTTCTTGTCCTAATGGTATATCCCAGAAGGAAAACAGACTTTTTCACAGAAAACAGTTACTTACCAGTACCGGAACTTTGAACCCAAAGTAAAATAATGTGCAAAAAAGTTCTTCTGAGGTGGCAGTGGTCTGTCCAGTCGGAAAAATGTGTGATGCTCAACACAAGCTTTCCACAAATTCTTACATGCTCTGTAATTCACCATATTGAATCCCAGTAACATTTCTCTGGAATCATGCTAAAAAAAGAAAAGCATAATCTCATCTTAGAAAAATTATCATTCACTACTATGTTTAAGAAATGTGTGTAAGGTTATTATTGTTTACTGATTACAGTGACGTTTTCCAGAATAGTACAAAGCATTCTATCCAAGACTATGTTTGAAGTATTTTAAGGTAAATTTACTAGTTAATTTTATATCCTTTTTTTCCTTTTAATGATCTTATTTTCAATTCTGTGACAGGGTCTCCTCAGGCATCTAGTAAGCCTGAAGGAGCTCTCAAGCTGGGGAGAGGATGTTGATGCCAATTGACACTTCACCGTTATTACGTTTGGGTGCTCTGACAGAGAAGAGAGAGATCACAAAAACCTTACCTCCCTAAGTTTCTGTGGTGCCAGACCTTCAGCTTATTAAAGGGTAAATACTGGCAAACACAGGAAATACATACTGCTGTCACACATGCAATTTTTTTTCAGTGAACAAGAAGGGTCTCTACCTACTATGTTTAAAAACAATCTTTACTGTTTAATTATTTAAAGTAAAATGTACACAGTAATTTAGGGCACTGAGCATGATGTATTTCAAACACATAATCATTAGTAACTAATAGAGCTTTTCAACACTGTTTACCAAAAGTCAAAAGTCAACTGCATAAAAAATTTAAATAAAATAAAATGGGACCACAAAGGGCTTCTTTAAATTCTTACCTTCCAAAGCTGAAATCTTTACAGTAGAAGCTTGATTATCCAGCACTCCTGTAAGAACAGGCACTGCTGGATAACAACATTTTCCAGTTAGTCAAGCAAGGCCAATGGCCACTCTCAGCTAATTTTGGCAAGGAGGCTCACCCTTATTCCTGAGGCCCGGGGAAGCCATCCCACCGCTGCTGCCTTCAACAGCGCAGATGGCCCAACTCTGCAGGTTCTGGCCGGGGAGGTGGCCCCGCTCTGCTGGCCTTGGCCAGGTGGGGCCAACCTGCAGCAGCTGACCCAGCATGCCAGTTAATAGAATGTGCCGGTTATCCTGCTGCTGGGTAACAGTTTTTACTGTACTTTTTTTTTCTTAAAAATATTTAAACAAATTACACAGTCCAAAAAGGGCTGGCATAACCATATGGGTTAATATTTTCAAGAGCATTAAAGATTGTATTATAGATCAACATACAGTCTGCCTTTTTATAAACTGTATACATGATATTTTAGAAAGATTGTCTGTTTGATCAAGAACTCTTCCTAAAAAGTTAAGAGCTAGGTCTACCTAATTTGGTATACAGCTTCCCCTCATCATAACAAAGCATCTTAGGAGTTTGGTTGTGTCAGCAAAACAGGACGTGCCAGCAATGGGACTGCTTCTCATAAAAATCATACAGAAGAGAAAGAGAACCACAAATCAAAATCCTCAAACTGACATAACTGAGTAAATGTTGAAAGAAAGTAAACCCAGGTAAGCAAGAAAAACAGAACAAACCTGGAATAGGGTTACTTCTCAATAAACCTTATACAAAAAAGAAAATTTGGAGAACTGTTCTGTTTTGGCATCCTAACTCACTAAATCAATGATTAAGATTCGAAAACTAGAAGAAAATATTGGAAACCAAATTGACCACAGCCCTTTTTTATTGAAGTGCAACTAATGGTCAGAGTTTGTAACAGGGATTGGAAAACCAGGAATAGTGGACCACATTAGTGGCCTTCTTTCACCTTAATGGATTGCAGCAGCTCGCAGCCCACTGGGCTTCCACCTGAGGCCCTGCAGCCCCATCTGCCTCTCCTCCCATACACCAGGGAACCAGAGCTCTAGACCTGGAATGCCAGTTAGCAGAAAGGAGGAGGGGGAGAAGTGTGACTGGACTGTGAAGTAGGCAACTGACACTTCCTCCCAAACTGCTGAGAGGGAGGGAGGAGGCATAGGAAGTATAAAGCTCTGGTGCTCTGGTGTGTGAGGGGGAGGGAGGGTAGTCAAGGGCCTAGAGGCTACAGGTGAGGCTTCACAGGCCACATGAGGCCTGCAGGTTTATACTGGTTTATAGGGATGAAGAAAAATACATCTGATGTAAATTCCATTTTCAAAAATTTGCTAAAAGAAAATTATACAAATTTTGTTAATCCCTTTAAATCTGAAATAAATATTAACTTCAAAGTAACACTGTGTTTTTGAAAAACACAAGCATTTAAACAAAGCATATACATTTTCCTGTTACTTTCCACAAAAAACAGAACAAAACAAAAACAAGAACAAGAACAACAAAAACCCACTCCCAAACTTAACTGACTTAAAGACACAAGCAACACTAGGTAAATCAGGTAGATTACCATACATAATATATCGAAGTAGTGTGATATTTCCCAAGCTCACAATCTTGTTATCCTTAACTGCTCTTTTATGCCTGAATTCTGTCTGTTGCTTAATCCTGCCACTTCTTCCTTCATGCAACATCCAAAATTGTTGCCTTTGCCTTAATAGCCTTCTTCCTGGACTACTGTATTCACTCATCTGACCTTAGGGATACTCGCAATATTCCAAAATGCAGCTGTCAAACCTGGTTTGCCAGTCTGCCCAGATCAATCTCCTTATAACCCTGACTGCTCCTTTGGTGCCAGATTCCATTCTTCAGCCTCACTTTTGTAATTCTGCACAGCTCTGTTCCTGACTTCAGCCATATTACTGCTCACCAACAACTCTCCAGTTTAGATCCAGCAGTAAACTTATTCCCTAGATAAGCTGCTGCCCCCAGAGAAAACTTTTGTAATGACTCATGAGGCAGTGGTAAGCTCAAAATAAGTTCATATTGGAAAATCCTGTACCAGAAGTATTCATAGACTACTTTGAATCCCAAGAGCCTTCTGTATGTTGATATTGATATAATCATCTTGCCTGCTGAAAACCATAAACCTATGTCTATTCCTAGTGTGGGAATGATGGTAGCAAGCATGACCATACAGAATTTTGGCTTATGAATAGAGTGCTTGATGTGTCGGAGGTCCAAGATCAGTCTCCATCCCTTTTCTTCTTGGGTACCAGGAAATAGCTGGAATAGACCTCCATGCCCAAAAAAGGCTTCAGGGGCTCACTCCATTGCTCCTCTCTGCACAAGCGAATCTACCTCTAGGGGAAGAATACTGTCAACAAGCAGGACTGTGGTAAGGAGTGTCAGGGTGGGAGATGTGAGGGAAGCATAACCATAAATTCGATGGCGTGGCCATCTTGAACAATGGCCAAGACCCACCCGCCCATTGTTATAGCTCTCAGAAAGCGTGGAGGGTGGGAGTGTTGGTTTATAGATTGACTGATGGCTCTCTGGGTACACTTCGAAATACCATTTTCATAACAAAAGTGCATTGTGCAGATGTTTGCATTGCCAGAACAGGTGAATAAGTAATTTGTACCTTAGGGTGCTTCTGAGGACATTAGTAGAAGACATGAGGAGTTCTACAGCATTGGGCTGGTGGTAGACAGTAAAATTTTCTTTGGTGCTGGTATATATAAGCTCTAGGATCATACGGTGGCTTTAGAATCCTTTCAAGGTGTAAGGAACCATCAGTTTTCTAGTTTAAGAGGTCTGATTTGTCAGAAAATATGTCCTGGACTGTGTTCTGCACCTCCCAAGAGAAGCCTGAGGAGTGTAAACAGGATTCATGACAATTCCCGTCACTGAGACTCAAGACAATACGTCTGCTGAATCAACTGTAGCCTCAAGAATGGACCTGGCAACCACCTTGCATTCCTGTAAAATCACTTGGAACAGAGTGTGATCCTCCTGAGACAGCTTATCTGGAAACTCCTCAATCAGACCATAAAGTCACCAGTACAACACAGTAGAAGTTCTGGGACTGTAATCACACCAAGGAGTGTGGGAGGGATAGCTCATTGGTTTGAGCACTGGCCCACTAAACCCAGGGTTTTGTGTTCAGTCTTTGAGGGGACCATTTAGTGAAACAGATTAAAAAAAAACAAATCTGTTCGGAATGGTGATCGGTCCTGCTCTGAGAGAGCAGGAGAGTGGACTTGATGATCACAAGGTTCCTTCCAGTTCTATGAGATGAGAGAGAGAGAGAGAGAGTTTCTTTTTTTTAAGTTCAGTATCTTACCTTACCTGTGGGCTGGGGCGGAGCATGGATGGTGTTTGGTCTACTCTGATGCATTCTCTTTTATTAGAGTTGGGTAGAGTGCAAAACCAAAAATTCTGACATTTCGTGGAGGTTGGGGGAGCATACCTTTCCTTAAGCCTCTTTTAGGGTCAGTGCGCCCATGACTGGGATATACCACATGCTACATACAAGTTGAAAAATGGCATTACTGATAGATAAGACAAACCTTGTCAGTGACAGTGAGTGCAGAATGTCTAGTATCTGACACTGACTGTCCTGCACCTCTTCAAATAACTCAAAAACACTGGCTATTCTCCACACAAGTTCTTGAAACCGACGGTAGTCAGCTATTGTTAATACAGGTGCATCTGGAGACCACAAAGGGAATACCTGCAGATCTACTGGTATAGTCGGAACCAGGCTCATCCAGCCCCACTTCTCAATGTCTGTCAGATGAAGGGTTGGGTAAAGAGCGCATAAACAAAAATTCTGACCCTTTGCAGAGGTGGGGAAGGCATAATACCTTTCCTCAGCCTCCTTTAAGGTCAGTTCCCCTGTGGCTGTGATATACCACATGGTGCATGCAAGGGCTGTGTTGCCAGAACAGATATATAGGCTACACGTAAGTCTACAGATTTCTCCCAAACTGAGCAAGACTTGTCCAAAGGAACATAGAGGTCGCAAGCTCCAATATGTCTACTTCAGTCGATCCTGCCATGATTGTATTTGCACCCAAGATGACAGATACCAGCTGCCTGGATTACACAAAGGAGCAAACCAATACTGAGTCATCAAGCCACTCAGGTAATCCTGTTTCCAGAATAAAAGCAGCAGATTGTGCCAGATATCCTGTCCTTGGGAATTCTGCCTAAATGGTGGTGCTGATGGAGCTACCAGAAGAAAATGCATTAAAAAGGTGTGGCCAGCAAGAGGCAAATATACTGCATAAGATAAAAACCCTCTGCAGAGATGAGTACCTTGGAACACATGGAGACTTCACTCCTTCCAAGGCTAACTGTTTGTGAGGCCAGAAGCATTTCCAACTCTCCCCAGATCAATGGTATCAAGTTTGCTGATGGAAATGGAACTGAAATTGGCCTGGCCTCAGGACTGGCATTTCACTCAATGTTGGTGGAGCTGAGGCAGGAGGGTTACATTGACACAGCATGGGGGATCCAGTAAGCAACGTAGCCTCTTATGTTTGTGCGTCTTGGAGGGTACCACTTACCCTCCATAGGTGGAACTTGTGAAAGATGCAATATCTATTTTGCATTTGAAGGAAGACTTACTGCCATACTTCTGCATATGCTTCCAGAGGGAGGCTCCTACATGGGGTCTGTAGCTTTGGTAGCAGCAGATCTGCACAGAGGCTCTGCAGTAGTACTCAAGGATTGCTCAAACCATGGTATATGTGGAGAGTTCTATGGCCAAGATCAGACTTCAAGACTATAGCTGCAAGTTGAACTTCTCTAGTCCAGCACCCTTGGGACCTAACAGGTTCTGAGCAAGAGAATTTGCCAAATCACGGAAGGTCAGTACTGTCTAGCAGCATTACCAACACTTCCATTGCTTACTGGGCTCTTAGAAGAAACTTAGGAATAAATTACAAGTAAATAATAGCATAGAACACTGAAAGCCAGGACTCGTGGCTGTAAACAAACTTAGGGGATCACGAGAAACTTGGACACACCCATGATAAGCGGTAGTCCAGCGAACTAAAATCATGACAGGTTGCGAACGTTACTGGACAAGAGAGTGCCAGACTAGAGAGGTTCAACAAGTATTTTCGTGAGATATTTCTTGAGGCAGAGAGACTGGTCTTCAGATGTACAGGCAGGGAAGGGGATGTGAAGATGTTGCACTCGGAGGCAACATGAACGTCGCTCAATCAGTACAAACAGCGTTGGGCTCCACTGCTGATGGAAAATGAGCTAGTGCAGGAAGCAGACATCTTTGGTGTAATCCAGTGCCAGGAGTATAGTGGGGGAGGGGAAGAAAAGGATCTGTTTAGTGGGAAAAACCAAAGTAGTATCTAAAGTCCTTCATTATTTAAAAAACTGCTCAGAATTACCAAAGTCAGTGAAAAATAAAATATTAAATATAAACCAAAATATGACTGCTTTGGAAAATATTTTGAAAATGCTTGACTAAGAATGAGAGGTGAGCAGAAGATCTGACTCAAATCATGCAATAGTGAGAAGAAACTGAAGATGTGGACAGTCTGCCCCTCCCTTTACTGTCTCAGTTAAAACCAGAAGGCAATCAAAGGCATGGGTGTGGATAGTCAAACCATACTACTTTGTAAAGCTCTGGCTCTTGGGACATTGTGCATCTTTTTAACTTTGAGTGGAATACTTGAAAAATGTCTTACCGTTTCCCATGCCTGTTCTCTTCCTCAGCGACCTGGACAGGGTCACTACTCACTCAATTCAGTACTATGCAGTCCAATTGCATTACATGCACAGGCATGTATAATCAGCAAAAGTTATTCTTCATAGAAAAGTCTAACTTTTTCAAATATTTAGAAAACAGAAGTATCTAAAAGTAGCACTTTTTCTACAGTATGCTGGCCAGAATTACGTAAGAGACTAATTTGTCATTTAAATGGGACAAAGCCTGTCTATGTTAAAGTCTCATGATGATCCAGTCTTTCCACGAAGACATGAGAGGAGCCGTCCAATACGATGGTACATTATCGAATGCTTTCAGCACCAGGAGCAGCGTTAAACAAGGATGTGTCCTTGCTCTGACACCGTTCGGGATCTTCTTCGCATGCCTCCTTAAACACACCTTTGGATCTTCAACAGGACATCTTTTTGCACACAAGATCTGATGGGAAACTGTTTAATCTTGCAAGGCTGAAAGCTAAATCTAAGGTGCGGGAAGTCCTCAGAGACATGCTGTTCGCGGATGACGCTGCTGTCGTGTCACACACAGAAGACCAGCTTCAGAAGCTGCTGGATCGGTTCTCCAAAGCATGCAAGGACTTTGGCTTCTCCATCGGCCTAAAGAAGACAAATGTACTTTCTCAGGACGTTGCTGTTTCTCCATCAATCAGCATTGACAACTATACGTTAGAGGTCGTCCACAAGTTCATTTACCTTGGGTCCACCATCACTGACACCCTGTCGTTGGACACTGAGCTAAATAGGAGGATCGGTAAAGCGGCCACAACTCTGTCCAGACTCGGTGAGAGTGTGTGGAATAACAACAAGCTGTACACCTCACACCAAAATGCAAGTCTACAGAGCCTGCATCCTCAGCACCCTCCTTTACGGCAGCGAGACTTGGGCTCTGTACACCGGCCAGGAAAAGAGGCTGAACGTCTTCCACTTACGCTGCCTCAGGCGCATCCTTGGAACATTGTGGAAGGACAGAGTGTCCAACACTACCGTCCTCAAGCAAGCTGGAATCCCAACTATACACACCCTTCTCAGGCAGCGGCGGCTCCGCTGGCTTGGCCACGTCCACAGGATGAATGATGGAAGGATCCCAAAAGACATCCTGAATAGTAACAGAGAGGAAGCCGTGCTAGTCTATACACTATCAAAACAAAAAGCAGTCAAGTAGCACTTTAAAGACTAACAAAAGTCCTCCTTGCTCACTGTTTTTGGTTCTCTGTGTCTTAAATATTGAGTCTGTTCTGGTCTGAAGAAGTGGGTCTGTCCCATGAAAGCTCACCTAATAAACTATTTTGCTAGATTTTAAAGCACTACTTGACTGCTTTTTGTTTTGAAAAGACATTCTGTATGGCAAGCTAGCCTCTGGCAAAAGACCTCCCGGACGCCCCCAGCTGTGCTACAAAGATGTTTGCAAGAGAGACCTCAGGGAAGTAGACATCAAGCCAGACAGCTGGGAGGAGCTGGCAGATGATCGCAGCAGATGGACGCAGGAACTATACAAGGGCCTTCAGAAGGGTGAGTTGAGGATCAGACAGCTAGCAAAGGAGAAGCGAGCCTACAGAAAGCACAGAAAGGACCTGCCAGACACCCATTACATATGCAACAGATGCAGCAAGGACTGTCACTCTCGTGTGGGTCTTCAGTCACAGCCGATGCTGCAAATGAGAATGCCAAACGGAACTATGAAGGGCACGATCCATAGGCTACGTAGACTGAAGGATGCTACTATAACTAAAATCTTACAAACTAAAAACCTTTAAATAATTGTCAACTTTGATTTAACTTAATGTCTGCTGAAATTAAAACTAAGACCCTACTTTATTGCCGATTTAAGAGCAACTGATTTTAGCGAGTCTACAAACAGAACTAAAAACATTCTAATATTTAAGCCAACTCAAAACAAATTACAATCAGAAGTGTTTTAAAAGAGACAAGTTGCTCCTCGGACAATTACTGAATTCTATAGCAAGCTGGTGCAAATGAATGTTGTATTGCAGGCAAATACACAGAAGTAATATAATAGGGAAAATGTAATGCAGCCTTTTCTTTATGGAGAAATTTCCTTGCTGTTATTTTTCAGGAGACCAAATTTTAAGGCAAGTACTCACCAAGTCTTTCCTAAGTTGAATAAAAAACTGTTTGCACTTAAAAGAAATTTTTACAATCTTCAACCTAAATGAAAAGTAAAATAAAATCAGAATATTTATATACTTTTAGCACTATTAAAGAATTATAATCATGGTACATTTACTGAAATGTATATTTTATACAGAGAACTAATTTAATTCCTATGAGATTTTTCATTTGGCAGGAAATAGCTGAAAAGAATAATGTCCATATTATTAGTTTATAAAATTTATGTTTTGTAAATAAAGGTTCCCTTCCCACGTATATTTCATTGGTATATTGGTAATTTTTACTAGTGTTCCATGTTTCTGTCTATTACTGTACATATTTAATGAATTCTCTATTTTTAAGAGCGTCTGTTACTTACTCAAAAATCACCATCTCTGCAGGGGGTTATAATGTATTATAAGCATAACTACTACAATCTGAAAGCAGTAACAACTTACATAAAACTTCTAGGATTAATATGTCATTTAAAAATAGTTAGAGGCTAGACGTAGGGTAGGATGGGTAAGACACCAGTGATAGAATGATCTTCAGGCAGAAGCAATACAGAAACTAATTAAAACCCAAAACAGATTACATCTAATAGTTATAAACAAGTTGCAATTCATATTGTAAAATTATATTTTTAAAATGTAATATACTCTTAGATGAACAAAATATTTCGATATATTTTTAAAAATAAGTCCCCTTGTACAGTAACTATTAAAGATCACTTACTAGTTCCTGTACTCGATCTCATGCCATATCAGCTTAATGAACTAAGAGCAACATCTCGAAGTTGGAGTTCTTGTTACAATATATTGTGCTGTATTTCACGAGACTACTTTTAAGAGATGTTCTGTTAGACCAGGGGTGTGGGACTACGGAAGTGAGAGGAAAAAACCCTTCTTCACTGTTGTGGCCTCTAACTGAGAAGCAGAAGGAAAAAAGAAAGATACCCCACCCCCCCACTTAGCTAGTAGATTTTGTGGGGCCAAAAATGAGAGGTTCTATGTGCACGAGGGGACTGCCTGGAACAGGGCTAGGGTTTCGGTCTGTCTGGGCAAGGGGTGTCCAGGCAGGAGGTTGCAGGAGCAAGCTAGGAGTGTGGGGTTTGGGTGGGAGGGACGTTGCACGAGCAGCCTCCGGGTTGCATGGTACGGATGGGAGGCTGGTGCAGAAGCAAGCTGGGGACATAGGGTCTGAGCAGGAAGAGCCGTTTAGGAGCAGGCTGTAGTGCAGTCTGAGCAGGAGGCCACTTGCAGGGTCAGGCTAGGGGTGCAGAGTCTAGGAGGAAGTGCAGGAGCTCTCCTTCCACTTACACTCCAGGAGGCTCCCCTTACCTTAACAACCAGCTGCCAGGGTCCCTGCTGCAGCCACCACAAGTGAGGAAGGACTGCTGCCTTCTCCCTGCTGCCCATGGCCACATTAACTGGCTTTGTATTTAAATTCAGTAGCACAATTTAGTAAAGAACAGACAAAAGGAGGAGACAAAGAGTTACTCTGGGAATCCTGGCCAATGGGAGTGAAGCCTGCAAGCCAGCTCATGGGACAGAGCTACCTGGTGCAAAGCTGCTTCCTTCTTCCACCAGTAAGAGCCTGTGGGCTCAAGGCAGCCAGTGGCTTGCCTTGATCTGGCCCACAAGGCCTCAGGCTCCCTGTCAGCAGCAGGGAGCCAACCCTGGCACTTCAGCTACACATGCAGGCACTGAGGTTCACAGCTGCATCACCAGTGCCCTCCTGTTATAATCCGCATTTGTTACATTCAGCAGGAATGCAAACCTACAGGCCTGTAAACCATAAGACTTTAGCTTGGTTAGTTAGAATGAGGCTTGAGAACTATGAACTTTGGCACAAATAAATGGCTCAGTGGGAACACCTATGTTTTGGGAAACTGGAAGTAAGAGTTCAAGGGAGAATTCTATCCTTACAGCCATGTGCAGAAACATATGTTAGCATCAACTTTTGGAAAGATCATCCAACTGCAAGAATGCCATGGCAATGAACTGATAAATACATAAAATGTCAAAATCATTAATCTACAAATATATAGAAGAACATGTTTGCATTAGTAGGATGATCAAACAAATAAGGTAGAGGGTAAAAAGTCCTACACATTAGACATAGGGGCATCAGCATAATGCATTACAGTTAACCCTCAATTTAATAGACTAATGGGGTGGAAGGTGTGTCTGTTAATGCTGAAAGTCTGTTATATCTGAATGGTTACACTGTATGATGCACTGACTTTCCAGCCCTCCACTCATTGCTGTCCTCTGCCCCCACTTCCCTTCCCTCCCCTCCTCCTGTCCCATTCTTCCCCTCACACCTCTAACTCCCTCTCCCAATTACCAGGAGAGGAGCCAAATGCCAGCCTGGCTCCTTCTATCTCCTGGGGCTCTCAGCACTGTGGCTACTCCAGCCCTCAGTACCGAGACACCTGCACAAAGGTAGAATGTGGCCACCCCCAGCCTGCCAGCAGGCAGCAGCCTCCAACACCATGGCTGCCACTCAGCACCACTGCAGACAGCAGTGACCAGGCACCGACACGCTCCATACACAGAGGGCTGGTGGAGCAGAGCTCCTGTACCCTGCCATAGCCCCTACTCAACTCCTCTGACCCCAGCAGGTTCTCCTGCCCTGGCAGCGGCTCTGGTGAGTCTCTGGCATTCATCTGGGGGGCAGGCAGACAGCGTTTGTTATTCCAAAGTCCTTTATATCGGAGTCCATCAAATTGAGGGTTTACTGTATAAAAATTACTTCCTGGCCACTGGGTAGCAAAAGACAAATGTGGCCCTTGGAAGATGCCAGAATAATGGCCACTGAAGATGACGACAATGGCTAATATTTCAGGTCATTCTGCAAGAGATGGTGTGAATATGGATATTATGAGGTACTGTTTAATATTATTTCTATTTACCTAAATGAGTTGGCAGGTTTGTGATTGATAAATTATTGCAATTACAAAAAAGAGTTCTTATGTGTGTGTTCCAATCATGCACATTAGGGTTCCTAATCACATAATTTTAATACTGGGCCTGATCTTGGGACAAAAATCTATCAACCCTCAAAGCAACAATTGGGAATTTACTCAATTCCTATAGCTCAGGCTACAGTTCCCATCCTGTCACAACATTTATGAATCCTCATGAAATAAAGTTACCAATTATGTGACCTAGCTTCTATGCTAACATCACATACTTAAATTACCATTGCGGTGTTGTGGCTTTAGGCACAAACCTATACTTGGTATTGAGTACTTGACAACAGAGGACAGTTCTGTGAGGATGCTTGATATTACAACTAGACTTCAGTGAAAAAGAACTCAGTCCAGCCTTGCAAAATTTTATTAGGTCAACAAGGACAAACAAACCAATGGGCAGGCAAAATATGGATTTAATTTTCATTGTTTTGTGGTAACTAGATTTGCTGTCTGATAAGTAGGGCTAGTAAATTTCCATGACAATTTTGTAAGGCTGATTTATGCCAGTTACAATTCTTAGGCTGACACAGCCCACTCAACTCTTTACTGATACATTCAATGAGATGTGTGATATAAGAAATAATCCAAACAGATTCTACTCAAACAATAGCTCAATGGCTATTTATAAGAAGAATTCAAACAGCTTTGAAAAAGTTATAAAAGTTTGATAGTTACTTCACTCAGTATGCCTTGTTTTATTAGAGATTACTGAAAGTAAAAAGCTGCTGTCAGCAGGGTCATGTAAATGAGGGCACTGTCAAAAATGAGGGATAAGGGGCTGTTGACATAGGGGTTTTGGTTGACACACCGCTATCCACACAGCTTGTTTTGTGGTGACTGAAGCCTCTGCCAGGACAGCGATCACAAGAGAGTATGCCAATGAGGCATGCAATTTGTAAATGAGCACGTCGTAAGCCTATGTAAGGGAAAAACAGAAATACACAGACAACTGTTGTTGAGCTAAAAAGCTTCTGTAATAAAGTTAATATTAAAGTAATGTCACGTGTTTTCAATTTAGTTTTAGGTCTAGTCTTCACTTCCAGTAAGCCTCTACATGCAAGCTTGCTATGCTGATGAAACTACAAGGATTTTCTCCCTCTTCCTCTGAAGATTCAGCTATGTGTCAGAGTCAAGATACCACACTTGGTAGGGAAAGGTATGGATGCAATAGAGCACGAGTTCTCAACTTTGAGTTCATTACTACTCCCTTTCCCCTAGTGCTAAGCGGGACAGGCATTCCATAAGGGACAATATTGAAAAAAAACTAAATTATGGAGTTCAACAGGAATGAAAATATTAAAAATGCAATATATTTAAGGTAAATAACTGCCTCTTCCTCAACAAATGCACTTTACTTTATCACGTACTTAAGGTGAACATGGCTATACCACTTCTGGATGGAGAGAAAAAACACACTAATAAACACTCTTCCTTGACTGTTCTCAAATGCTGCATCAAACTAACAATTTACCTTTCTAATACTCAGGACAGCTTACTCACATTTGTAGTAACAGACAAATCAGTCATGATCATTATCATTGATCATGACCGTAGTTTTAAGAATCCAAAATAATCATATAATTTCTGAGTGGGAACAGATTTGTTTAATCTACCACTGACCCTGGCTATAGTGTCTTACTGAACACAATATAAGTTTCCAAATTCCTGCATAAAAACTGCAGTGAAACTATATTATGCGCTGCAAACAATGAACAGTATAGCCTAAAGAGTTTTTAGAAGGAAAAATTTATAAAAAAACCAGTATCCTGTACACAGTACATGAAGTGATTCATGCATACCTGAGGTACTAATATTGAATAATTTTAGGTCTTTATCATCATGAAACTGCTTGTATTAATTTGAAGAAAGTATTGCAAAATAATAAACACAAAAGCATTCATTTAAAAGTTTCTTACCACAGAAAGGTGTTAATTCGTACCCTGTTCTTGTAAATTAGTATTCCTCCTGACATCACTCCAATCATAATTTCATTGTTACCTTGATCCTCCAAAAGAAAAACAATGGATTGAACACATTATATATTACACATATATCAGAGCTGGGAGGGACACCTTGAGAGGGTACTGAGTCCACTTCCCTGCACTCAGAGCAGAACCTAACAGTTTTTTTTTGTTTTTTTTTTTTAAAAACTAACCTACCCCATACCTTTGAAAGGTGCCCTCTGGTACCGAACTCACAATCCTACGTTTACAAGACCGATGCTCTAACCACTGAGCTATTTAATATATGACCATGCATGGCCCCCCCAAATTCATATCTTAATTAACCTAATGAGGCAAGATTTTAATGCAACATACATTTAATAGTACAGTTCCTATTAAACTGAGTTGAAAACTTACCCATTTTTTCCCCTCTTTCAACATAAGGAAGTAGTGTCCTCACAAATACAGTTCACGTCTTTCCTTTTTCATCCAACTTTCTGTTCACTGCTAAATGTCTACTCTGTGCCTTTTTCACTCATCTGGATTACAGCCTTCATCACAAACTCTACATGCAGTGCCCTGCAGCTGAAATTACCTTCTCTGCATGCCACTTGAATCCTGTGAACCACTTTCTTAAATTCCTTCCTTAGTCAATGTGAGGTTCCAACTTACCACTTGCAAGACCACACAACGCCATCATTTTATGTCATAGCCTTTATCTCTTCTTCCTCCTCCTATAATTCCAATGTTCATTGCAAATGACAAACTAAAGAGTGCTCAAGTGCTATAGTGATTAATAATCATTAGTGGCACTTCTAAAAATAAAAATCTAAGATTCTTAGCTTTGGCAGACTGTAGTGAGAGGAGTGGCTTCTCACTGAGCAAGAAGGAGAATAACCCCTCCCTGAACCCTGGTGGGCAAGACTAGCCACACTCCCCCACCTGACCAGAAGGCAGGGGGAGTGACGACCTATATTAAAGCCTCACCTAGAAGCCCAGTTGGGCCCCAGCCACCAGAGGTGAAAGATACTGATCTTGAGCTCCCAGGCTGGGAGGATGATCCAGCCAGCCCTTCAAGAAGCTGAAGACTGGCCTAGACTGCCTGGACCACAGCTAGACCTCATTAAGGGAGCTACCAACTGGACAGAGACTCCACTATACCCAAGCCCAGAGGAACCTGACCAACTACTCAGCAAGATATGGTCAGAGAGGGAGTTTTGAAAATGGCCCAGGGATAGCTGGGTCAGCATGTTACAGTCTGGATCGCCACTGACACCAGTGGCCTACTGTTCTGTCACTAATAGGGCTCTGGGCTAGGATGAAGTGGAGTAGGCATATTTGTGCTCCCTATCCCCAGCACTCTGGGGAGTAGCAGTCTCCCCCCTTCACCATTACAGGCACATGCCTGGGCCTGCCAGCCCTCCACCTTGTGAGGACCTTACCCTGAACTACTGTTTATTTGCTGTCCCACCCTGAACCAGGACCTAGGCCCAGTGATCCTCCACTGAACTGGTGTTTGTTGCCCTGCTCAGAAACAGTGCATGGACCTAGAGAGGCCCCAGCACAGTCCCAGGCCTCAGGACTAAGCCTTTGCTGGCTGATGGCCCCAAGCACTGTCCTGAGTCCCAGGACTAAGCTTTGGTGGCTGACACAGACTCTAAAAGGAAGGTGAATGTTCCTTCAGTATGTATCACAGGCCTACTATCCCTTTCAGGTGATGGTACTTCATGATGATTTATTAATGTAAAACTGAGGTAACCCATTCTCTGGAAGAATGCATCTTTTTCACTTTCACAGATACTCCTGTTCTTATGTTCTAATGGAAATATCTACTGAAATAGACTTGAAACAGAAAGTAACTTACTGGGAGTAATATCAGTAGTGAAAATTACCTAAAAGAAATGTTACACAAACTGACCTACTTGACTTAAACCCTTGTACTTTGAATGAAGCATAGGTCATAGGAAGCCAACAAAAAACTCAGCAACTTATACTCTTATGTGAACGCAAGTTACAGTTAAGATCAGAAATCTGAACGTGACTTGTTTTGAATAAAAGAACCCATGCTGTCCGAAGATTACATTTCACTTAAAAGTCTAATCTATGGGAAGGGGGAATGGGCCTTAAATAATCAGATAGGAAACTTTTCCTATGAATGACCTACTTACTTATAATGTTTCAACACAATGACAAGGACTGAAATAACCTTTTAAACCGCACACTTGGATATTAGCTATAATCTGCAATGTCCATTTACAAAGTTTATTATTGCCATGGTTGTAATGATGTAATTGTCATAAAATTAAACTATACAAAGCTTTGCAAAACTTGCAACTTAACTGAGATGGTACACATGAGAACTTCCCATTCATTTAAATAGGATATTAACTGAAAGCAAATTACAACTATTTTCAGCTCAGCAAGGCTCGGACTGAACAAGGCACTTGATCATTTGTGTAACTTTGAGCACAAGCAGACCCAATGAAGTCAAATAAGGACTACTCAAATTGATGAAAGTTAGTTCCACGACTGGAGTACCTCACTCTACCGGGGCCTTGAGCATTATACTCAAAATACTTAAATTGTTCCGGAAAATAAAAAACTACCTTTTATATCATAGTATGAATTCATTCAAACTTACTCTTGCATAGTGCAATTCAACTCCGTAGAGTTCTAAGGTACGTGCTGTATTGAGATAACTGAACTCTGCTTCTGCAGGAGACAAGCCTCTGTAATGACAAAGATGCAGTTGAAGAAGAAGTAGCCCATAAGTACATAAAATATCCAGATCTCTGACTTAGCTCAAGCAGATTAAAAAAAAAATCCATCAGTTTAACCCCATTTTTCTGGTCATCCCAATTCTCCCTTAACTCCACTGTCTACACTGATCATCATGCAGTAATTTTGGTAGCGAGAGATTCAACCACTTTCCTTAGACACTTCTTAATAAACTGATTTGTTTTGACGTGTGTACTTTCACAATTCTGCAACTTCTGATCCCACACAATAAAAATATCATTAACTGAAGTCTGTAATACATAATCAACACACATGCATGTTGTATTTCAAATGGCACAGTTACAGGTTCCTTAAAGAGCCTAAAAACCTTTGGGTTAGCAATAAAATCTCCAGAAACTACTCTTGAAATTAGTACTACATTTTGATTTAAAAGAATATCTTCTCTGCGGGATCCACACTAGATTGTAATATTTGGGCCATCACCAGTTCAAATTGTTTGATTCTCCTTCTCTCCCACCTTTAAATTTGCTACATGTTTGACAGAAATTGCTTCAACCACTAATTGGCAATTTTGGTAATCACCAACTACCCCTATTGGTATTAAGTAAATCTGTTACCAGAAAACCTGTTGACCATTTTAGTGCCCATTTGCTGACATACTAATAGACTCACTTAAAACACACTTTATCAACTGTACATGTTACACAAGTTAGTGTATGTACTTAATTATTTTTTGTGTTTGTTGTCCTTTTGGCTCTGTAGTACAGAGGTATATAACTGGATATAAATGACAATTTTATGTTTTTAAAAACTCTTTTACACCTACTTCTGAGACACAAGACAGGGAGATAATGTCTCTTGTAGGACCCACTTCTGCTGATATTAGATTAAGGGTCTGAGCCTTTTCTGTTCTGGATAAGGGAACAAGAGTGTCTGAGCTAGCTACAAATTGGGACAAAATATTAAGCATAAGTAATTAACATGCTGTAGGACACCACTTAAAATGAAGTGGTTGATTAAGGATTAGCAGGAAGCAAGATGTGTTAAAAACTGTAATAAGCCCTAAAATTAGTCTCTGTTCACTGCATGGTTTTTAATACCTTGCAAGATTATGAATTTAAGTTCCCAAGCTTGCCCTTTGAGGACAAGCACTAAATGCAGTGATCATTTTGTGAAAAATTTTCAACCCTGGGTGTTAGGGTGTTTTTATTTTATCGTCTTTCTGATTCACAACAATAGGGATTGTCTGGTTTCACCTATATTGTTATTGGGGCTTTGTGACCCAATGGATTAGGTATATCACACAATGATGGGCATGTGCAAGACTCAAGAATCTTGAAAGGTGTGTTGTGGAGAAAGTGATGATCATAGCACAGAAGATACTGCTGCAGCTTGGCATCTGTTGTTCTGGCAGTGTGTGGTGCTGCTTTGAGTTGGTGCATGTCACAGGGAGCTTGCTTCTGAAAAGCTCAGCTAGGTTGGAGGGCTCTAGGAAAGCCAGAATAGGGGGTTGGGAAGGATTTCTTTCAGGATGCACTCAAATGAGTTGTAATTGTTTGATACTGCACATGGGATTCAATGTGGGAAGATAAATGACAGCTGGAGTGGGCAGTTAGCAGGGTTTTTATTTCAACATTGAAGCAGATTCTCCTGCAGTATTTGTGTGGTCCATTCAATGATGTAAATCACATCTCTGGTGGAGTTCCCTTATTTTGTGAAGGCAATTTTACATGTACTTAGCTGTGCATCCCAGACTATTTCTATAGCATCTAAATGCCTGACTGCAGATAATGGACTCCTTTGCAGGTCTGGGATGGCTGCTGGATTTGTGTAATGTGTAAGAGTGGTGAGCCATATGTTGCTCGTATATATAGTTGTTTGGAGGATTCCGCTGTTGAAACTTATTGCTAGTATGGTGGTTTTTGAGAGAGAGTTTAAATGAACGGGTGGTGGTGGTTGAAGTTATGAAGGAAATCTATCAAGGAATTTAGGTCATCTATCCAGAGGCAAGAAATATAATTGATATATCGCAGGCATATCACTGGTTTTGTGGAGCTTTTTTCTTCAAATTCTTCCTTGAGATGGCTCACAAAGAGGATGGCATGTTGGGGAGTTATCCATGGTTTGGAAAGTCTTCATTAAACATACTTTGGCACTGATGCTGTCATGGTGAAAGGAGTTGGTGTATTGGAAGGTGACATCTGTGGTAGCAAGGATGGCATTCTGAGGGAAGCTGTTTGTTCTGTAGAGGTTTTGGAGGAAGTTGGCAGTGTCTTGGAAAAGCTGGTCTTTTACATGGTGAACGGTTTGAGTATGGCTTCTACTGAGTCCCAATATTCCTTTCAGGAAAATGGCATGGACAGGTATAACAGCATCCCTTTGGGTTTTCTTTTTTGCGTATTCTGGGAAGCACATGGAAGGCTACTGGGGCAATGAGGTTGTACAATTTTTCTTTGAGCTGTCTGGGGAAGGACTTGATATCTTAGAATCCTGTTGTAAATTGTAATGTGGGGCCTTCTCTGAGTCTCTTCTTGTAGGTAGTATTAGAGTCACATGCTGCCACATTGACATAGCCATCATGAAGCAGACTATGATGGCATCTCCTTTGTCTACTAGTTTGTTTGCTATTTGATGTTCGGAGTTCATTGATTGAATGGCAGTCCTCTGGGTGGTAGAGAGAGTGTAGTGGTATGATATTTGTTGAATTCAGGCAATTTTTCTCCTAAAGAGATTTATGTAATGATTATGTGCGTGGTTTCTTCTTCTGGATGTGTCTGTGTGCAGTGAGATGATTACTTTTTCTGAAGACCAGAAACAGAAGTTTGATAGCTATAGGTGTCATCACCTTTGTTCTCAAAGAATTCCTTGAGACGGAGTCATCATAAGAACTCTTCCTGTTCTCCATACATCAGAATGGCATTAGGTTCTGTGGTGAGAGAGAAGTTCAGTCTGATGGAGAGTAAATATAATTATAGAAGATTAGATGAGACGTCTTCATAGGGTGATGATGTTTAGTGTCCTTGTGATGGATTGCTTTGGTTTCTTCCAAAGGTGGTGGCATCAGCTGTGAAATTGTTATAGCTGGTGTCACTTTCAGGTTTTGTGATATTGGCTGTCAGATACTTTTGACTGCTTGGCATTTCCTATTTTTTCACTCCAAGTGTGTGGACCATGTGATGATTTCTTGCTTGAAGTGGTCCCTTCAGTCATATCTGAATTTCAGAAGATGATTCCTCAGGTTTTTTTTTGTAGAGCGGTTCAGCAAATTTGGAGTTCTGTGCTATTCTCTCAAGATTATGCATGGTGAATCCTCTGGGAATTATGCTTTATATAGTACATCTGCTTGGGAAGTTAATATTGCTGTTCTCCATGGTTTCCTCCTCCATGTTGCGAAGGTTCCATTTTAAATAGCCAAATTGGTCTCTTCCTTAGTTATTTGTAGTGTTATTGTAGCTATCTTAGTCTCAGGATACAAGTGAGACAAGCTAACTTACATATATCTTTTATTGGACCAACTTCAGTTGGTAGAGGTACAAGCTTTTGAAGTTCAGAGAGGCCCTCCTTTAATATACCTCTAAATGTACACACACACACACAAACACTCTCTCTTTACAGTAATTTTCCTGATGCTGGTAACATACACACACACTCCCCCTCTCTTCCCCCTTTATGGTAATTCTCCTGCTGCTGGTGAAGACAACATATAAAAATACCTTATGTAAACAGATTATAAAATGACTGAAGACATTTCTTAAACAAACCGAAATTTCCTATAAAAATTAACACTATTGTAGAAATAAGGTCTTCAAAATAATTGATAAGTTCGCGCACTCATTCTGAATCTTCTCTCACCTCCAAACTGTGGCAATACTTAATAGACATAAAAATACTGCATCAAAAATTCACTCAAATTTTAAAAAAACCACATAAATCTGTAGACAATGATAAGAAAAAAAATGAGTAATTTTTTCTGCAAATTCTTACATATGCTGATGATGTAATTTTGCTATTTCCTTTTCAAAGTCTTGAGGCTGGTTAGGGATGAAAACGTAGTCTGAGAGGTAGCCTGGAAAGTTTTCTGAATGGTTGTAGTCTCCCAATTCGGCTAAGAGATTGAAGGGAAAAATTACTACTTATTTAGGACAAACAACATATTTAGCATTGTACAATATCCAAAGCTGAACACAAGCCTGGCCCCAAACACCTTGCGATCGAGAACAGACAGAGGACAGAACTTCGGAATTCACCTTTTTCCTTTCCCATGACGTACAAACTTAGTGGGTATCAAAGAACAAATTTATAAAAAAAATACTTGAATGACAAAGTATTGTCTTGGCACAATGGTTTATGAAATGTTCATGTGATAATTTAACCTATTTATAGAACGAACAACCATAAACAGAGTTGTATTGTTCCATTATAATTTCTGGAATCAAATACTACTTGGCTGTATCTACACTAGAGGGTTTTGTCGACAAAACACAGGGAACATCCAGATTCCCAACACGTTTTGTCGACAGTAAATCAAAATAACAGCACATCTGTCGATAGTCTTATCCCACTCCGACAAGGCATAACGCCTCCATCGACAAGTCTGTCAACAGAGACAGGTCTGTCGACAGGTCAGGATGTTCCAGGTGGCCCTCTGTCAACAGACAGGGCTTCCGGGGCACCAGGCAGCCCTGTCTGCTATGCTTCCAGTTAACCAAGAGTGTAGCCGGGTAGCATAGCTGCTCTCTGTCGACAGAGACTCACTCTTGCTTGGTAATTTGGCTGCAATCTGTCAATACAAGTTTTGTCAGATGATACCCTCCAACAAAAACTTCTGTTGATAAATCGCTGTAATCTGGACAGAGTTCCGTGTGTATGTATGTTTTGATTTTATTAAAAAGACTCACTTTTTCAATGTAACACCTGTTATAATTTTACCTTCTAGAACATAAGATTTTCAAAAATAACCTATCCATTCTCACCAAGGTTCTTCCAAAAGCACAAAAAATTGGTTCTCTTTATGCCAGCTCTTATATCAGTTTATTCAAAACTAAAGACTAGAAATTTCAGTTTTTGAAACCATATTTTATAACTATACATTTACAGCACAGCCACTGTACTACTAAATCTAAAATACATAACCAATTTTAACAAAGCAAATGGGTAGAACTCCTAAAAAGTTAGGTTTTCAGTACTACACTCAAACCCTATTTTAAAAAATTAACTTCAGATCTTGTAACCAATTTATTCTTTTGGAGGAGAAGCACATTTAATGATTGTCCCAATACTGTCTCCTTATAGCTATTGTGTATACTTAAGTTACTCCATCCTGCAGCTTGTTCTGCTTGTTGTGCAAGGTCTTCCACAAAAATTCTTGTCCTGTTTACAGCATTTTTAACCTCTCGGTTAGCTTCTGAATATAGTCTCCGAGCTTCAGCCTTGGCGGCTCATTTTGCTGTTACTGATTGCTGATTTTCTGTCTCTTTGTTCCCTCAGAGTTTCTGTTGTGATCCATTCTTTGTGATGCCTTGCCCTGTTTCCTAAAGTTTTACCGCAAGTCTCTTTCCAGCCTGTTTTGCTGTGTTCCCAAATTTGTTCCACGATAGCATCTTCCTTGATAATATCTGTCAGAAGTCTATAGCTGTTGGACAGCTCCACTTTTGAAAACCAATTTGTCAATAAATCCTTCAGCTGCGCTGTGTTCAATCTCAATCCCAGCTTAGTCACTTCAGTGCTGTACCTCGAGCTTGAACTTGAGGTTTATCATGGCCAGAGGCTGATCTGAACCTACATCTGCTCCTCTTCTAGCGCAGATGTCCTGCATCCATCATCTGAAAAAACTGCTGATACAGATGTGATCATTCTGGTTTTCTGACCGATGGTCCGGTGAAACCCAAGTGACCTTATGGATCCTTTTGTGTAGAAAAACCACTATCACCAGTCTGTTGAAGGAACAAAAGTCACTGAAGCGCTCTTCATTTTCATTCATGACACCTATGCCTTCTTTTCCCATGGTCTGTTCAATGCCAGCGTTTATGCTTCCAATTTCTGCACTGAAGTCGCCCATCAAAATCAAGATATCTTTGTTTGCTTTCTGGTTCACAATACTTTGTAGTTTCTAACAGAAGTCTGCTTTACATTCCTCAGCTGATTTGTTCATTGATACATAACATTGCAGAATTAGTACCTTCTGCACTTTGGCGTAGAATCTGGCTGTGATGATGCACGATACTGCCGTCCACTCCCTTAAAGCACCTGTTGTCTCTCTTGATAACATCAAGCCCATGCCTTCTGTGTGAGGTCCACCCTCTTCATGCCCTGAGTAGATGAGGGTTTTACCTGTCGCCAGGAGTAGCTGCCCATCTCTCCTCACACAAGCCCAAAAATGCAAGCTTGTACAGTTTCATCCTCTGCTGCAATCTGTGCTGTCCTCCCTGCTTGATATATGTCCCAAATGTTCCATGTACCAAACTGGGTGGTTGTCCTGGAGGAGAGAAGGGTCATCTGTGGGGCAGGTGAAAGACCTGTATGACATCACACGTAAGCTAGCTGAGTCACGGCATCAGCCAGGACAGGATAAGGAGGGGTGTGTGCTAACAAACCCAAGTTAGCAGCTCAGTAGATGGAAGAAACACTTTGAAGAGCTACTGAACCTTCCTGCCCACATGGAAATTTCCAAGTTACTACGTGCAAATATACCTCTATAAATTATCAGCAGCAGACCTAGAAAATAAATAAGAAAATCCATTCCTCATCTGAAGAGCAGAAAAGCACCTGGTCCAGACAATATCCCCACAGAAGCAATCAAGGCAGTCAACATGACATCAGTCAACATGATGTGTAATTTATTTTGGAAAATTTGGGACACTGAGGAGATCCTGCAAGACTGGAAACATGGCTACCTTACCAAGCTTCCAAAGAAAGGCAACTGAAAGAATGCAAGAATTGAAGGGGCACCAAGTTACTGTCCATTCCAGGAAAAGTGTTCAGTAGGATTCTGTTAGAGAGAATGAAAATGGATATAGATAGCTAGCTCAGGGAAGAACAGGCCAGCTTCTGAAGAGAAAGATCTTGCACTGACCAAATAGCAACTCAGAGCGATCATGCAACAGTGGCTTGAGTGGAATTCCCTCCCGTACATAACCTTCATAGACTCTGAAAAGCCTTCAACAGCGTTGATAGAAACACTTTGTGGAAACTGCTGCAACACCATGGCATACCATCCAAAATTATTAATCTGATTTGTTCAGTGTACGAACCCTTGACATGCGAAGGGGTTCACAATGGTGTCTTGACGGAAACCTCCAGTCTACTCTCAGGAGTGTGACAGGGATGCCTACTGTCACCTTTCCTGTTCTTGATCACAATGGTCTGGATTATGAGCAGGACAACAGATTGCCATCAACAGGGCACTCAGCGGACACTTCAAACAGTTAAGGGACACCAATTTTGCTGAAAATGTCACCCTCCTTTCACATCAACATGACTGCATGGAAGAAAAGGCCACGACAATAGACAAAACTGCCTCAATGACTGGACATTAACAAGGGAAAGACAATGAGGTTAACCAGTCCAACACCACCACCACCACCACCACTCTGGGTGGGGATGACCTGAAAAATGTGGAGCAGTTCACCTCTTTGGGGAGTATTATGGGCAGAGACAGAGGAACAGACAAGGATATCAGTGCCAGAGTAGGGAAAGCAACAGATGCATTCAAGACAATGCATCCCATATGAAGTTCACAAATAACATCTGTGAAGATGAAACTGTGAATCTTCAACACAAATGTGAAGAATGTTCTCTAACATGGATGCAAGACCTAGAGTACTAGAAAGTCTCCAAATCACAAGCTACAGATGCTCATAAAAAGATACTGAGGTAAATCATTTGCATCAAATGGCAAGACTGTCACAAATGAGGAGCTTTGGAACAGAGCAGGACAAGAACCAATTGAGGTTCAAATCAAGAGAAGAAAGTGGGTATGGTTAGGCCACACAATCAGAAAACCATCATCCAGCATAGTCCATCAAGCTCTCACATGGAACCTGCAAGGAAAATGAAAAAGAGGAAGACATCAGACAACGTGGAGATGATCTACTGAGACTGAAGGACAACAACTGGGGTACTCCTGAAGTCAGCTAGAAGTTTTGCCTTGAGACAGAGTGAAGTGAAGGAAACTTGTAGATGACCTATGCTCCACTTGGAGTGCAAGAGTTTAAGTCAAGTAAACATAAATATGAAACATCCCATATGCTAAAGTCTCTAGGAGTGCCATAAAATCTCACAAACATAGTTGAGTACCTTAAGGCAGTACTTTTAAGCATTCAAACATCAGGCAATGCAAACCAGATTGTACATGCAAATCTAACATAGCCTGAACCTGGAAGAAGGCCTTCTGAGACTACATGGGATATAAATAACCACCCCTCTCTGAATCTCTCTCATACTCTTCCGGTGAGCAGGAAATATAAAATAGTGTCCTTCTCCAGACGTGCAAAAACTGCTTTATACCCTTCCTATTCATCCCTGTAAATTTGGCCCTGTCTCCTCACCTGCTGTAAGGGAGCCCTTAAAATGGGAAATAGCCATTTTCTTTTAGATCAACAAAGACTCACTTGCATGCAGTGGGCACACGCATTGCAACAGTCAGATTACATGATAATTTCAGACAGACTTTCACACCGTGCAATATACATACAACTTTCTATTTCTTTTTCAAATTTTAACTTGAGGTATGTACCATGCTTCCACGCGCGCGCGTGCACACACACACAGAGTAAGATCTATTCTACAGTATGCATTTGAATAATTTTGACAGCATTCTTGTACTACATATATTTATTTTCCAACAGAAGCTCAATCTTTCTTAAGTGCAATGCATATGAGAAGGCATTTAACTAAAAAGCTAACTTGGCTGGAAATATAAGTGACCCAAATATTCCTTCAAGTTTGGTTACTAGTATAAGCTATATACTTTATATGTAGTATATGTCATATTAATTGGCTTAGCAAGGTAGTTTCACAAACACTTTAATGGAATGTTTTCCTGGTGATGAGAAAAATAAAAATACATGTATCTAACCTAGAAAAAGAGCACAAAGGTCAGAATTAAGGTAATTTTGAAATCTCAATTTTTGTCACTTCCTGATTTTCAAATGCCCAACTACACGTTGTGTTAGTGTTCTCCATCTAATTGCCCAAGTTTTACAAGAGGAAGCGGGGGTGGGGGGCGACAAAAAGTTTTGCTATTCAAGATTTTACGTCTCACTATCTTGTTTTAAATAAGCAATTGTGTATAAATTATGTAAACGAACTATTTAGCTACACACTATCAAAACACTATCTTGTCCCATACAGTACTGGATATACGCACAGTTAAATATCTAAATCTAAAAGAAGTTTCAGTGTTATTACTGAGGAAGTAACATATTGAAATCACAGATTTACGAAAAGTATTACTACGCTTTTAGATCTATAAAGAGGAAATGGAGAGTTGGGAACTTACTAGAAAAAACTTCATGTCCACTTCAGTGAAAATACCATGAAATGAAAGAAGGTTTACCTTTCCTCACTGATGGAAAAAACTGTTTTGTATAGATTTAGAAATATCTGTCACACAAATTTGTATATGCGTATTACTATTCATTAATTTAAAATAACTTAGCTGATCACTGAAAAGTCAGAAAAATAGACAACAATTTGAAATATATGAAATCATACATTGAGAGTAATTATACTTACACTGAACAGCGTAGGAAGCCAAAAGAGCAGCAGTATTATAAGGACAGGGCAATCTACATGTTTTTTAAAAAAGAAACATTTTTCACCCGATGAGAATTATGACCATCATGAAAATCATCTGTTTTGATTAATTTACGACATAGATATAAACAGTAAAGCACAGGTTCTTCCAGACATTTTTATTATAAATATTTCCATTTGCAACTACTTAGAGAAAAATACTGATTTTAATTAAGTATCTACAAATATTATATAGCTCATAAACTTTGTGCAAAAGATTAATTGCTAAAACATAATGTATCTTTTAATCTCAGCAAGCTGGTAACAAATTGTGTAATTGGTCAACGTAATAAAAGAGGCATACCTTCCAGTAAGAATGTCTTGCTTAATTTGCAAAAAATATTGGTACCTTAAAAAAAAAGAATACTAAAATGAGTTGATGAAATGTGATTGTATTTTCAGAGAGAACTGTCTTTCTATATATAACACAAAGCTGAAATATCTGATGTCATGTTTGGGTCCACTGCATTACAATCATTTCACCAGATGTAAGTATTTCTTAGAGTTTTGAAAGGTAGAAATTTGCATGAATTGACAGAGTCATGTATATATCCACAAATTTAAATTATTTGCTTTTGTAGAAGATCCAATTTTATGTTACATTTCATGAAGGAATCACAATTGATACTGAAATTTCACCTAAATATATAAACAATGGAGAAAACAAGTAATTAGCTACCTTGTGAAAAACAAAATAAAGAGAACAAAAACTATCAAACTTTAGTGCCTTAAATTAACCCACACGAAACTGTATTCAGGCACAGAAATAAGTGCTGCCTATTTTTCTGAACTATTCAAGTATTTGTAAGCTTCATATAAGTGTACAGATTTTAAGGCTTTTACCTTTAGGCACACAATTTTGAAGATTTTAGCCTGATTTAGCTCATATTACAAATTCTAAAATATTTTTATTCCAGGCACACAAAAGCAGAAATTAGTTTAGCACCTGAGGATATATGACACCAACTTATTGTTTCAATTTCATAGCAGTGGTGAGCAGCTTGTCTTCCTCCCTCAATCTAGTAAATTCTGGATGCAGAATCATATTCAACCGTGTTAAAAACTTCCTGTAATTTTTCCCACCTTCCATAATTTTTGTTCCACAAACTGCATATTACAATATTACCTTTTTATTTTACATGAGTTTTAAATGACAACAACCTGTCTAAAATAGCCCATCTGTTCCTCCGACTGTTTACACTTTAGGTGGGAAATGAGCAGTAGAAGCCTTCAAAACAAGGAGGCTGTTTTCAAATACATTTAGTGACAGAACGGATGACAGCAAACAAAAAAATGATACACAGAATGCAGTTTTGTTTCTAAATACTTATTTCCCACATATTCACAATGGGTGTGTCTATACAAGGAACTAACTTTGAAGTTAACTTTGAAATTAGGCACTACTTCGAAGTAGCCAGCAGAGAGTCTACACACATTTTTCCCTTACTTCAAAGTTAACTTTTAAGTACAGAACCCAACTTCCAAGTCCTTACTCCATTCCCGGGAATGGAGCAGTGCCCTACTTCGAAGTTTAACTTTGAAGTAGGGTGTGTGTAGATGCTCAACTTCAAAGTTACTTTTGTAGTGTAGACAGCCCATGAGATGTAAGTTTATTAATTTCTTGGTATTAAATTAAGCCCTTCCTCACTTACTGTTGCAATTTATCACAAAAAATTAAGGCAACTTCAGTATATTTCTCTTTAAATCTGTATTTTTTTTCCTACAAGTATTTGTTAGAGTTCACATTTTCAGATGCATCTATTGATTTTTGGTACCTCCTATTCTGAGTGTACAAACTAGGAAAAACTCAGCTGCTAAAAACCCAGAGCCTCTTAGTTGTCTGAACGTGGTCACTCCAAAACGAAAGCACCCAAAATGAATAGTCACATTTAAAAATACAAGCTTTCCTGAAAACTGAAAGATTTTACACAGGATAAGTTGTAAAAGGTACCTATAATATATTCACCCAAAGGTTTTTTTTATATATAAAGTTTTCTCCAACCCCCAATGAAGTTCAGAGATTTTTAAAGTGACCATTTATATCTAAATTTGAAAGGCAGCGAAGTTCACACCTACAAGAGAGAACCACACCCATAATAGTGGCTAATGTGGCAACAGCTTAATCTCATGCCCTCTAATACCCTCCGATTTCTACTGAGATTGCATTCTTCTGTTCTATCACAAGGCACTATTTCTACTGGGAAAACCTATTACCCTAACTATTATTCTTTGAGATGTGTTGCTCATGTCCACTCCAATTACGTGTGCATGCTACATGCACAATAGTTGGAAGGATTTTCCTTTAGCAGTACCTGTTATGTTAGCTGTGGAGTCCCCGTGAAGTGGCTCCTTTATGGCTGTGTTTACAAGTCCCTGCCAACTTGCCATTTGTTTGGTTCCTTCTTGGTGGAATACTCCAACAGAAGGAAGGTGGGCAGGATTTGGAATGGATCTAAGCAACACACCGCAAAAAATATTACAAGAGGAAAGCAAACCATTTTGGTTTTGAGTGCTTGCTGTGTTCATTCCAACTAGGTTACTTCCCAAGCTGTATCCTTAGAGGAGGTCAGAGATCATCTGGTTACAGACTGCAGCACTACTCTGACAAAGTCTACATCATCTCTAGACCGTTGCAAGATTGCACAATGCAAGGTGAAGATACGGAGTGAAGACCACATGGTTGTTCTGAGTATGTCTCGAATGGGCACTTGTGCAAGGACAGTGGTCGACAATGCTTGAGCTCTTTGCCAGAGCCAGAGCTTTGGCCAATACACAGTAAGACTTGATGCACTACTTGATCCAGGGTTAGATGTGCTGGAGATAGGAAGCCCCTTGATCCTCTCGGTAGCAACACTGAAGAGCTGTGTGGGCTTCCAAAATAGTTGTGCACCTGAATCAAAAAGACAGGACATGTCTGATGCCCAGGGAATGGACCATGCATTCTCCTTCATCGGCATTCAATTTGGAGACCACCACCAGAAGGAAAATGTCCTGATTTGTGAAATTAAGAGACTATTGTAGGGAGAAATGCTGGACGTGGACATAGCTGCACCTTGTCTTTATAAGGGGCAGTGTAAGGAGGTTCAGATATCAGTGCATTGAGTTCTGAAAATCTTTTGGTTGAGATGATGTCCACAAAGAAGGCTACCTTCAAGAGAGGTACAGCAGGGGAAAATGTTGCTATAGCTGAAAGGGGGTGGGGCAATAAGGACTAAATGGAGGTTTCATGGAAGAACAGGCTGTCTTACCTGTGGATTCAGTCTGTCTAGCCCCTTGAGGAAAAGTGACCTAACATTGGATTTCCAAAGACCATCCTATTGTCCACGACCGGGTGAAAGGCAGAAATGACAGCCAAGTGAATCCTGATCAAAGAGGTTGCCAACCCCTGCTGTTTCAAGTCAAGCAGGTAGTCCAAAATAAGTAGTACAGAGGCATTCATAGTAGGACTACTCATCCGTATAAAGCAAATTGAGAACTGTTTCTACTTGGGCAGCTAACTGGTTTGAGTAGAGGGCTTCCTGCTTCCAAGAAGGATTGTCTGAACTAAGACAGAGCACTGAAGTTCAGACTAGTTTAACCATGGAGCTTCCATGTCTTGCAGGGACTCCATATTAGGGTACCTTAACGGGCTGTTGTCCTGTGTGATGTGGTCTTGAAAAAAGGTGTGTCCATGGGATAGTCCAACAGCCTGGTGAATCTGTGCTAGTGGGGCCACATCCACACTATGAGGATCATCAAAGCCCTGTCCTGATGGACTTTGAGGAAGATGTTGTATAAGAGAGGGAAGGTTGGGAATGTACAGACAAGGTAATTAGCCCATGACAGATGAAATGTGTCCTTGATGGAACCAGGGCTGTGGTTCAGGAAGAAGCAGAACCACTCATGCTTCCTGTTGCTCCATGTGCTGAATAAGTCCAAGTGGGGAGAACCCAAAGTCTAGAAGATGTCCATGGCAATATCCACTCTGAAGGACAATATGTGCCTGTTGAATGAGCAGCTGACCCAGTCTACTAGCTCGTTCTGTGCTCCAAACAGGTATGACAACTCGAGATGGAAGGTATGGGTGACAAGTCATACATTTCAAGGGATTCCAGGCACAGGGGAGAGGAGTGAGCACCACCATTTGTTTATATAAAATACCTCTGTGTTGTCTGTCAGTACCAACACATGCTTGCTGTGCAGATGGGCTTGGAATATCTGGCATGTCAGACAGACTGTCATCAACACTGGTACAAACTGAGTATCTCTTTAACCAATTTAGGCCCAGATTAAGTAAAGCTATTCAAGAGCTGCTGCATTTAACAGTGCAAGGCCTGACTGATTTAACAGCTTAAATGTCATTTTCAAAAAGTCTGACAGTTTCCCAAATCCCTTTTTGGGGAAAAAAAAAAAAAGATTTAAACTCCTGGAATCATATAAGTACTGCAACACTGCTTGCAAAAATATCTGAACACTTGTAAAAAAAAAAAAAAAAAAAACCCACTGAGTCTTACGAACATTGCTATATAGGCTCACCTAAATTACCACTTTTGCACCGCTAAGACTGCTGCTGTATCACCATAAGTTCCTATATTATACTAATGAAACTGAAGTTAAGACCGACATACATGAGTGAAAAAAAATTAAGGAATTAAGATATGAAATGAATTGTGAGTTTGAATAACTCCAGAGATATTATGAAGCTTTCAAAAATAAAATATATTTATAACCACTGATAAATGGAATAAAGAAATTTTCCTTTTTTTCTACTCTTCCCTTTCTTTTTCTGTTCCCACTTGGACAACATTTTCTCTGAGATTATTTCCTCTGTATATATTCAACAGCTTCAGTGTAAAGGTTTTGGTGTAGCCTGTGAGTTTACAGCATGCGAATCTGAGTTGTCAGTTAGGTAAAATTTTAAACATTACAAAAAAAAAAATCACAAATAAATCAAGTTTTTACAAGAGACAATTCCATTAACTAATGCCTTCAAAAATTATGATTTCTGCTAGTACTTAGTTCTACTTCTAGAAGAGTTTTGCTATGGTAAACGACTTAAACCTACCTTGTATATTCTTCCTGGAGCTTGTTAGGGTCACTTACAAAAAATTTGACTCTGAAGTTCAAACTGTAAGGAGATCCTCCTGGAATTAACAAAACACTTAAATTAGTCAGGTTAAATTTTAAATCCTGAATCAATAAAAATATGTTTGAAATAGACAAAGTAAACAAATATGCTCACGTTTTAACTGTTTCCTAATAGGTTTGTTTGGATCCAGCCACCTCTGGAGGGGGAAAAAAAGGGCATCTTTTTGGTTTTTGTTTTTAAGAAAGCAACACTTAGTGCACAAATTACATCTCAAAATGATCATGTTAAGAAACATTTATTTTCTTATTTAAAATTTATGCTTCTTATGCAAAATGGCCTTTTGGCATACAAAGCACAGTGAGTAGTTTTGTGAAAGATTACAGGTTATCACAAACATACCCAATTACTTCCCCTCTGGCATCTGTCCCTGTTATTTCTGTATAGAGCTAAGATTATACCCCAGCAACCTTCACATGCAGTTGCCCACAGCTGAGCTGATTACTTCGGTAAGCACCCATCATAGCTGCTGGTTATAAGGATTAAAATTTAACAGTGTGAGAACACAACTGGACAAAACAGGGACAGACAACACAGGACAGCAATATTTTAATTCTGGCTCAATTACTTAAGTATTCTGGCTTTTTTCCACTCTCTCACAGGGATGTGTAACAATTACTTAAACATTAGTAGACCACTCAAGGTAAAAGATGGTAAAGTGCATAAAAAGCCTTGCAGAGCTAGTAGATTATGTTTACAAGGAAGATTGTTCCGTGAAATACTGTGAGCCGTTAGCAACTGAAAATTAACGAGGTGCCACCTCTCTTGCTGCAAGCTACTAAGGAACCCTTCAAAACAACTTTACTTCATTCAAAAGTCAGCTGTGCAATAGCACCCTACAAAAACGTAAATGAGAAAAGCTACTTTCTCTACTATAAAGTAATACTGGCTTTTCAACATGACTGTCCAAGTGTATTGCCTTTCTAGTGTGCATGCATGCTACACACAAGAAATCAGATTTTTCTTTTATGAGCAAAATCCATTGGGGCTGCATGTGCACCCGAGGCAGAGGGAGCATAAATGGAAGAGTAGGCCCAACTGTACCTCAGGTTCTTTGTAAGGTGGGAATCCATGGTAATAGAGAGGGAGGGCAGATCCTGGAATACACGTGGACAACATATCTTGAAGAATCCCATTTACTGGTAGATGAAGTACCTGTTTTCTTCAAGTGACTGTTCTAATGTATTCCACATCAGGTGACTCACAAGCAGTGACCTCCTAAGCAGGAAGCTGAGTGATTGGAGTCTATTTGAGTAACAACTGGAAGATGGTTCTGCCAAAGAGCACATCTGATACTAATGTCCCTAGTAGTGAATTATACTGTATCAAATGTGGACTGATTCCCCCATGGCTTCTCAGGGAATTGACTGAAAAACTGAGCTATCATGGAATATGTTCTAAACCGTGTGGCTATGTCTAGACTAAAGGGTTTTGTCAGCAAAAATGCCCGTTTTCTTGACAAAACCTGGTGAGCGTCCAGATTCCCAAGAGCATTCTGTCACCAGTAAGTCAACAGAATGCAGCACTTTTGTCGACAACTGTACCCCCTTCATCATGAGGAAGAACACCTCTGTGACAGATGCTGACAAAAAGCCAGTCTGGACATTATGGGGGTGGGGAGGGGGAGTGGCCTTACGTCAACAGAAAGGGCTTCCAGGACACTGGGCAACCTCTTTTGCCAATAGAGTGGCTGGGCAGTCTAGGTTCTCTCTCGACAGAGTGCATCACTTTTTTGACCTGCACTGCTGTCTGGCCGTAATCTGTCAACAAAAGGTTTGCTGGAAGATATTTTCTGACAAAAACTTCTGCCAATAAATCCCTCTAGTCTAGACATAGCCTGTGAGTGAATCTAATCTAGCTAACTTGTTGCATGATTTAACATAATTAGAAACTAAATTATTTTGGGGTAGTTACTGCCTGATTCATCATTCTATTTGCAAATGTTATTAGCTGACGGGAATTTCTGAACGGTTGTCCTGCCGAAGAAAAGGAAAGAGCATTAACTACATCAAAAGTAGGTTTGGAGAAGGAAATAGCAGGTTAACTATCTGAATTGAGTGGAAACCTAAAACACTCTTTGTTAAAAATCACACGTAGGCCTAAGGTATGGAAAGGTACATCACAAATCCCTGAAACATTCCTATGCCTTCCACTGCTCCTCCCTGTCTGACACCTTTGTATTGTCTGTCATTACCTGACCTAGTACAGAGAAACACACCCGGCAGGCTAGTAAAACCGCTCAGAGCTTAAAGAGATCACAGGCTTTGGGTCTGAAGGTGGTACAAATGAGCTCTGCAAATGAGCACAGAAACATCTATTAGCAGTGCTCTGGTCACAAGTGAAGAAAAAGTATCCCCCTTTGCATACCTGTACAGAAACTTTCTACCATTTTAACTGTTAAGAGGCCTTCTCAGGAGATCAGAATGCCCATGTTCATGTGATCTGTTCGGTATGCACATCATTTTAAACTATCAAAACAAAAAAGCAGTGAAGTAGCACTTTAAAGACTAACAAAATAATTTATTAGGTGATGAGTTTTCATGGGATAGACCCACTTCTTCAAAAGCTCATCGCTAAATAAATTATTATTTTTTTAAAGTGCTACTTGACTGCTTTTTTGTTTTGATAGAATACAGACTAACACACCTACCTCTCTGTCATTTTAAACTATGTTTGTAAGTTGAATAGTAACGGAGACGTACTGTATTAGTCTGTACTTCAACAAAACAAAGCAGCAGAAATGTAGCACTTTGAAGAAGTGGGTCTGTCCTATGAAAGCTCATCACCAAATAAATCATTGTTAGTCTTTAAAGTACTACATTTCTGCTGCTTTATGTTTGTAAGGCGGGTGTAATTTGGCATGTCACGTGATGTAAATACAGGAAACAATGTGATCAAGAAAACAGACACTGACATTTAATGGTGAGACCTACAGCTGGTTGATGAAACCTACTATAGTACATAATCTATTCTGTGGCAGATAAATTCTTGCTATTGAGCCACCATGACTGCCAAACACTTGGGCTAAGTCTACACTATGAGATAAATGTGAACTTATTAAAAATGGATTATATAATGCTGTTTTTTTTAATTTGATTTTGCATATCCTCACTTCCCACAGGCTCCCAACAAATTTGTTTCCACACTGAAATCACCAAACATCGACTGTGGCAGCAGTGTATTGCAGGAACCTACCCCACAGTTCCCTCAGCCCCACATTTTGAGCTGGGAACCAGGTACAGCAGCGCTGTCAGTTTACTGCATCCCCACAGCTTGGGGGCCCAGGAAACTGACAGCCCAGCAGCCCTGGTCAGTTTCCCAGCTCCCCTTATCAGCTCCTAAGAGGAGCTGGGAGCCAGGTGCATCAGTGCTGTCAATTTCCTGGATTTCTGCAGCTTAGGGGACCTGGGAAACTGACAGCACAGCAGCCCTGATCAATTTCCTGGCTCCTCCAAACTGCGGGACCTGGGAAACTGACAGTGCAGCAGTCCTGGTCAATTTCCTGGCTTCCCCAAGTTGAGACACCCAAGAAACTGACAGCACAGCAGCCTTGTCAGTTTCCTGGTTCCCAGTAGTAGTGGGGAGCTGGGAGCCAGGTGTAGCACGTAGCTTTGAGGGACACACATGGGACACTTGTGGAGGCTAATAAATTCAAACGAAAGACATGGCACTTCCACACGCCTTTATTTGACACTTTAAACTTGAGATTGATGCTATACCCATTCGTTAATATTGACATTTTGTTATCGATATTAGAGCAGGCTAAACTGAGCTAATGACGTTTACAGTGAAGACAATTATGTTTTAATATTGAGCTAACTCCCTTAAATTTGATTTTATCTCATACTGTAGATGCAACCTTGGTGACTACTTTTGGTGCTTCTGGAAGAGCTAACGGCAGCACCCTATTAATTGGGGTAATTTCCCAATGTAATCTCAAGTATTTTCTGTGTAGACTGACATGTGAAAGCATAAGTCCTGTAGGTTACCAGCATTAACCAGTTTTAGAGATCTAAGGGTGGTGTTAAAGAGGGAAGGGCTACAACTCTGAATTTGAAGTGGCAAATTGCAGTGCTGAGACAGCTCAAATCCAGACCTAGGCAGCATCTCCCTTCTTCGGGATTTGAAAATGCGAGAAACTCTTTGAACGTGAGATGCACTTCTATTGTTCTAATATTTACACGTAAGCTCATTTTTCATCATCTCTCACAAAGGGACCCTAAAGAGGGAGGAGGAAGAGGGCTGGGTGTTAGAAAGGTTCCAAAACTGAATGGAGCACCCACATTCTGATGATTTCTGCAACTCCAACATGGTGTGACTCCAAGTTTCTGGAAGGAAATGAAGAAAAAAAATACAAGGAAAGAAGCAAAGAGAAGGAAAGAAGATAACTGCTAGGGGAAGGGGAAGGGAGAAAAAGTAAATGAATCCTCCAAATACTTTATGTGGTTTTTGACCAACATGTCAGATTTGCTATTTTGAGAGAGAGACACAGCATGACTATGGAAAGGTTCACTTCCACTGAAAATCATTTTTTTTTTTGTTGACAATTATCAGAGAGGTAGCCATGTTAGTCTGTATCTTCAAAAACAACAAGTAGCCCTGTGGCTCCTTATAGACTAACATATTTTGGAGCATAAGCTTTCATGGGCACTCATGCACCTGATGAAGCAGGTCTTTGCCCATGAAAGCTTATGCTCCAAAATATCTGATAGTCTATCATGTGCCACAGGACTTTGTGTTTTCTTGTTGGTGGTACTGAGGATCGTTGCTGGCTGTAGGGGCAAGCAGAAGGCTCCTATCTAGAATAATTCAGCAACCTGATTTGTTCCTTTCCAAGGTCTGCTGTATAAAGCCTCCAAAAGATAGAAGAGCATATGAATCTTCCACGAAGTGCACATCTTCCTTTTTCGTGATGCGAAAGGAGTTCTCAGAGCTGTCTGGACCTATTTAGTAGTCTGCTCTGCTGTTATGGGGAAGTTTTTCAATAAGATGAGGAATTTTGTCCCAATTTCAGAAGTCATATTTCATTGGAGAGTCTAATAATAAGCATGATGCATCTATAAATCTGAACAGCTCTTCCCTGACAAATAGTGGTCAATTTTCCAGGCACTGTCTTCTACAAAATGTCAAGCAGTATGAATCATTCTTTTCTTGCTCGATTTGATCTGGAATCTCAAGGGCGTCCACCATTCAGCTCAGCAGTTCTCGAAAAGTCTTACAGACCAGGAAAAGTTGGAAATGGCTTCTGGATTAGCTATTCCTCAGTCTGACAGGGCAGTGGGGTTTCTGTTTGTTTTGTTTTGGGGCCGGGGGAGCATTGAGCATGTAAGTGCCACCTCAGACTGAATGATATTTGTGGGGCAGGGAAATGTGACCTTTCTGGAAGCAGTAGAGGTTAGTTTCTGGGATGGGGCATGCCCCAAGACCCCCACATAGGTCAAAGAGTGGGAATGCAAAAAGTAAACTTACATAAATGTTAAATGTAATTGTAACAATATTCCACAAATGTATACAGTAAGTAATACTGGTAAAATGTATGGTTTACTCTAGTTCTGGCATTCACCTTCTATGGCATATATCTACTCAAAGTTCAAAAGGTTTCAGATGTTTAAAAAACCCCCAACACTAACCTTTTGATCATATGCTCGCTAGAGAACTCTAAGGCTCTTCCTCAGCTCCGCAGGGTGGGTTCTTGATCACAGCTGCCCCATCACATAAAATTACACACACAACACTAGAGGGAGTTTGGATATGAGAGTCAAGAAGGAAGTATCAGAGAGAGGCAGCCGTGTTAGTCTGTATCTTCGAGAACAACAAGAAGGCCTGTGGCACCTTATAGACTAACAGATATTTTGGGGCATAAGCTTTCGTGGGCAAATACCCGCTTCATCAGATGCATGGGGAGGCGGGGGTTCAGACCTCTGAACTGCCCCCCCCCATGCATCTGATGAAGCGGGTCTTTGCCCACACAAGTTTATTCTCCAAAACATCTGTTAATCCGAGGAAGGAAGTAGAAAATGGGAAATAAGATGATCACAGCTGTTGAAATTTTGTGAGTATGAATAAAGAATCCTATTGAAATCTACTGGCTTCTTATTTAAAATCTGAAGACAGCTCATAGCTCTCCCACTCCACATGTATTTCCCCATTTTAACAGTGTTTTTCTCCTCATGTTAATTCCTTGAAGGAATACTCTGAAATGAAATGGTTAAATATGATAATCATACTGCTAGTGTCCTTAGTAATACTGCCTATAAGCAATAATCATGGACAAAACCCCTGATTTAAAAATATCTAAAATGTGATGAACAACTTTACTAATAAACATTGTGTTCTACTGGGTTAGTCACAGACTGTGAGGACAAGGGTAAATAAGTTTAGAAAAATCACTAATTATCACTGAAAATATTAGATCCCTTCTGAATTCTCGCTTTCCAGGGAGAAAAGTACCATACAGGTAGTCCTCGTTAATAAAACAAATCAAGAATCACTGGTCACTACAGAGCTACAGCAACCTCTTACATACACCAGATAGTCAGTAAAACAGGAGGTAGGGTAGAAGCAAGCACAAAAAGCCAGTATTCCTCCTATTTAAAGTGCTGATTTCCTTTGTGAAACCATGGAAGTCCAATTCTCTCTGTCCATCCAAGGAACAAAGAGCATTCAGTGTCCACTGAGAGCCAAGGGGATAGATTACTGGATTGTACATGCAACATTCAAGAGTTGTTTTCTAGGTCATTGATCAATATTGTTCATCTTGTGCACATGTTGAAAACAAAAATCTTAACAAAAAAGGGTGGAATCTTTAAGTCTGGACACAAACGTGGCATGCTCATAACCACAACAGAAAATAAGAAGGGAATAGTAATACTGTATGCACTAAAGACTAGTTTTAAAATTATTAAATACATCAAGGGAAGAAATGAGAAACCTGCAAGAAACAAACCACGTTTGTGCAATACAAAAATACCAGTTTATATAAAATGCAGAACATTTTATAAAATGTATTTGCTACAAAAGCTTGAATGATGATGATTAATGTACACTTGCTTATTGAAAGTTTGATACATTAAGTATATTTTAATAAAAATCTGATTGAACCTCCCATTAAATTTATATCACTGCTTTTTCCACATTGTTACTGACAATTGCTTTCTGATTTTTACCATATAATTAATTTGAATATATTTTACTTACATTTCAGTATATAGTGTATACAGACTAACAGAAACTTGTCATTTTATAATATTTAAGTTTGCACTGACTTTATCGTGCTTTTTATGTAGCCTGTTAAATACAGGTAACTATCTAGATGCATTGACATACCCCTTGGAAGACCTCTGCATACTACCAGGGGTATGTGCACCCTGGTAGAAAACCACCGATATGGCACCTTACCAAATTTTAGAAAGGAAATCTCACACTCTGCCAAGTTCAAATTAGCACTACAGTACAGTTAAGAAGAATCTGTCTTGTCCTTACAGGCTGCCTTGGCAATACATAAAAAATCCTTCCAAGGGAAGAAAAAAAAAAAAAAAAGAAAAGCAAGTGGTCTTTTAAACCAAGATTGGCCAACTCATTCCAGACATGTTTATATTAGGCTTATGATGTTCTGTTATCTAAAACATGCTAACACATTTCTGAAACCCACTGTAAACAAAACAGACAATTGCCATTAACAGGTGCCAAAACTGATTAAGTGCTTTGTCCATAACAAATTTTAAGTGCTATAAGCACACTAACATGTAGCATCACATCTCTAGTTAGTTACAAACAATTAAAATCTTCTCTTTAAAACAAAGGTATTTTTAAATCTTCTCTCTCTCCCCCCATCAACTTGGCCTTTTTTGCATTCCATACTGACCAATCAATCTTTAGTCTTCCACCTTCTACTTCTGAGTTGTTTCCCTATCTGCTGTTGCCCTTTTGTGTATTAGTGCCAGCTCTCCCTGACACCTACCACAATACTTAGGAATTTCATACTCCTGGAGAAGTACTTCCTTGCCCACATTTGCTTTTGGAGAGTCTCTCCTCTTCCCCTTCTCATTGGGAATGTCTTGCTCTTCTTCAACAAGTAGTAGTCCTGTGGTACCTTATGGACCAACAGATATTTTGGAGCATAAGGTTTTGTGGGCAAAATCCAAACCCACCACAGGACTTCTTGTTTTTGCAGATGCAGACTAACATGGCTACCCCTCTGATACTTGTCCTACTTCATATCCCAAGGGAGCCCCCCTGCAGGGGTGTCAAAGAAGTAGGTGTTTCCATGAATCAGCAGCTGTGACAGTAGCACATGCTGTGAATGAAGGAGGTTGGAAAGAAGCCTCACCATTGCTCTAGTGCTGCATGGCTCAGTGACAGAGAGTGGAACATGGAGGTTTAGAGAAAAGGAATTCACTCTTGCATAGCTTTGGCAGCGCTAGGAGGGACAAAGGATGTGGTAGGCTCCCAAAGAGCCTCAACTGAGTCTCTTCTGAGCAAAATTTCAGTGCTGTTGGCTTTACAGGTTGAGGAGAGGAAAGGGGAAGTATTCAGTACTTGTGCCCTGTCAGATATAATGTTCCTTAGTTCTTGCCACTCCCTGCTTCCTTCCAGATGTTCTGAGCAGCAGGGGGTGGGCTAAACGCCTTTTATAACCCATAGAAAGAATTGTTAGAAGAAAAAGTTGGAAATGGCCTGCAGGCCATATTCTTGACATCCTTGCCTTAAACTGTGGCAAATAAAGGAAAAGTTATTGTTTCCATAACTGGTGGGTTTTTTTTTTAAAATGAACTGCTTGTATCCATTCAATGTAGGTGTGTATGTGCGCACCACGTGCACTGGTGCTGGAAGATTTTCCCTTAGCATCACCCACAGGGGAGGCAGCTCAGGCATCCCCTTGGAGTGGTGAGCACATGCTTTGCTATACAGTAGGGTCTCAACACTGACGAACCTAAGGTTCACAAATTCAAGTATTCACAAGTGGCCACTTCCCTGGGGCTCCAGGCAGGGAGCGCTGGCAACCGCCGCTTCCCCGGGCAGGGAACCCTTGCATTCACAAAATTCAACATTCGCGAGGGATCAGTCTATAGTTCAAATATATATAGTCCAAATCAGTCTATATTTAAAAGAAAAAAAGTGAAGTGTCTTCAGGACCGTAGCTGCTACCATGTACAAGTTCCTTCTCAGACTGAGCAGAAGGAGTAACACTCCCAGTGCAGACAGGCTGACTATAAAGAAAAAAGCATTTTGATATTAAGGGTATGAACAAGCAACACCAGAGATCTTAAGGGTCAGCTCCTACCCTAAATCATTTGATAAGGGTAGGGAGCCATGAGCTGAATGTAACAAGAACTCCTGTGGCACCTTATAGACTAACAGACATTTTGGAGCATAAGCTTTCGTGGACAAAGACCCGCTTCATCAGATGCATCCAATGAAGCGGGTCTTTGTCCACGAAAGCTTATGCTCCAAAATGTCTGTTAGTCTATAAGGTGCCACAGGATTTCTTGTTGTTCTCGAAGATACAGACTAACATGGCTACCTCTCTGATGAGCTGAATTTGTTCACCTTGCACTTCTCCTTGTAAGGGTTAAGGCATCTCCTGCTATTGAAAGAAAAGTGAAGGAAAGGGGAAGTATGGACTACTTCAAATGGACTACTCCCTTATGAAAAAAAAAGCATCAGGGCAAATGTTCAAGAATTGGACAAGACGGGGGGGAAAAAATCAATGAGGATTCTTTCTAATCCACCTTCTCCTATGCCCAACAGCTGGGCTACCTTCTGAGGCTTGACAAAATACCCAAGCCCCGTACTTTGTGTTATCTCAGAGTTTGTCTGACTCTAGAATAAAGTTTTTGGTCTCATTCTAACCTGAGTTAGCCACAAAAACTAGCTTAGTCATATACTTAGAGGGAGCGCCATAGTGTTCCCTCAGAACCTCAATAGGCCTCAAAGACCCACAAAAATTGAATCCAATTTTCACAACTTTTATTGTTTGAAACACTGAGAAGGGGAGAAAAAAGTACAACCCTAATTTAATTGTGTGGGAAAAAATAGTTTCCCAGTGTGAGATGACAACCTGCACCTGCAAGAATAACTTAGGAGACAGCTTTACCTAAACAGACTAGAGGCATTCATTTTTGAAGCATATCAAAAAACATGCCATATTTCAGATTGGTTTTAAAAAAGTCTGTTTAAATTAAAACATCAGCTGTCATAGATGCAAGAAATAGATAAGTCCAAAACAATTAATCAGATTCACTGAATACTGAAACAAAATCCCAAAACAATCTGAACACACATGCAAAAAATACTTTAGAAATCAGATGCAACTTACTGGGTTATCAGTGGAATCGTCAGCCAGCTGTAAACCAAAGTAATCCCTCTCTGTCAAATCGAGATGCCTGAACACTATATCCAATAAAATTTGTCCTTGATCGTGCTTCTAGAAGGAGAAAAAGTTGCATTTTTTTAAAATCGAGGAGAATTTTAAAGGGACAAACTGCTTTAAGCGTGTACAACATCATGTATAGGTTATTTCAGATGTGCTTATAAAATTTAAAACCTGAAACCCACAAACTTTCTCACAGCAGAATATCATTTTTAAATGAGATCCATTTTTCCCTGTTCTTTGAAATGTGTTACTTATGTCTATTTCATATTAGGTGAGTGTGCTCACCACATGCACCGATACCAGAAGCTTCTCTTCATAGTATCTGTAGGGGAGCGGCTCTGTGACACTTGAAATGGCGCCTCCATGGCATGGTATGAGGAGTGCCACACGCTCCCCCTACCCTCAATTCCTATTTGTAGGAAAACTCCAGAAACGGGGGAAAGGGTAATCGTGAAGTGGACATGAGCAACACATCTCGAAGAACACCATTTATGAAATTTTCTTTGTCCGTTCTACATTAGGTGACTCTAGGGAGTAGCCAAGGAGCAGGATAGGAGTTCACAGTTTTATTGATGGCAGCACCACTCCATCAAACTCAGCATCACCTCTGGCCTCTTGGGTGATGGCGTGCTCAGACAAATGGGTGGGCCAAGGACCACGTCATAGTGTTACAGATATCCTTGTTTGTCCCGTAAGCCAAGAAAGCCACCAAAGATACCTGAGCTCTGGTAGAATGGGCCAAACTACTTCTTGCAGAGAGACCTTTGCCAATTTTTTAATAGATCTGTATGTACAAGGTGGCTCAGCTGGAAAGCTGCTGCATGGAGACTCAACAGGCCTTTTACCCTATCAGACACTGACAAAGAGCTGTGGCAATTTACAGCAGGACTTAGCACATTCCAGGTAAACAGCTACATTCCTTCAAATGAACAGAGCACATGGGCACCTCTCTTCTGCCACCTTGAGAGGCTTGAGATGGAACATAAGGGCTACGTCTACACTAGCCAAAGACTTCAAAATGGTCATTCAAATGGCCATTTCGAAGTTTACTAATGAAGCGATGAAATACACATTCAGCGCTTCATTTGCATGTGGGTGGCCGCGGCACTTCAAAATTGACGCAGCTCACCCAGATAGGGCTCCTTTTCGAAAGGACCGCAGCTACTTCGAAGTCCCCTTATTCCTATGAGCAGATGGGAATAAGGGGACTTCGAAGTAGGCGGGGTCCTTTCGAAAAGGAGCCCCATCTGGACAAGCCGCGCGGTGGTGAGCCGCGTCAATTTTGAAGTGCTGCAGCTGCCAGCATGCTAATGAGGTGCTGAATATGTATTTCAGCACTTCATTGGTAAACTTCGAAATGGCCATTTCTAAGTTTTTGGCTAGTGTAGACACAGTCAAGGAGGAATGTGTCTGGGTTCACATGGAAAGAGGAAATAGCCTTTGGCAGAAAGGCTGAATAGGGCCCCTGCTGGCTCCAGTCCTTGAAGAAAACCATATACAGAGGCTCCAAGGTCAGAGCCCTGATCTCTGAAGTATGCCTTGCTGACATCACCACCACCAGAAACACAAATTTCCAGGGCATACAGGAAAGACAGCAGTATCCAAACAGCTCAAAGAATGACTCAATGAGTTGTGAGAGAACCAAGCTGATGATCACTGTAAGACAGTGTCTTGCACCTGCAGATGGAGTTGCTCGAGGCCCCACAGGAATCTCGTGTCATATCATGGGAGAACACTATCTTTCCCTGAATAGGGTCATGAAAGACAGATAACTGCATTGTGATGGAGAAACATTCCAGACCCTGGCTCCTGAGCTGCAGCTGGTGGTTCAGATCACTGGAGCATGCTTCGGAGAAATAACTCCCTCCAGTGCATACTTGGAAAGCTGTGTCCACTTCGCTTGATAGGTCAGCTTTATGGATGACTGTTTCCTAGTAGGACCTCCTCCAAGATCAACCATGAAGCATCCACAGCAAGAGGTGCAAGAATGGAAGGTTGGATACAGGAGCCTGCCCTGGTGCTAGGTCAACAGGTCAGGACAGCAGGGAGGGGGCCAGAGGGGTACAATGCCCAATTCATGCATGTGCTGAACCAGTACTGATGAAACTACATCAGGTCCATCACGGTTAATCCAGCTTTGTCCTGTTTGAATTAGGATCCAAATGATAAGCAAGATTGGTGGTAATGAAGACCCTCTGACCTCAACAGGAGGAAGGCATCAGAGAGGGAACCTCTGCCCAGATGCTAGTAGGCGCAAAACCAATGGTACTTTCTATTCCTGTCAGTGCTGATGAGCATACCCCTCCTCACTTATTGATGTGCAACAATGAGGCAGTGTTGTCCATGAGGACGTGCACCATATACAGCAGAAAGACCCTGCAGGCCATACACACCACTCTGAGCGCCTTGATATTTAAATGCAACATTGCTTCCTCTGGGGTACACAGCCTTTAGGGAATGTTCCCTTTTTTTTTCCCCCCATTCATGTGCAGAAAACATTGTTATGTGCACCAAAGCATACATCACCTGTAGGAACACAAGCTGCTGGCTCTGAGGACTCTGCAAATTAGCTGGATGGCATCTGAATCTCTCCTGGGGTGCCAACAAAGTGCAAAGCTTACAGGGAACATTGCATTTGGGTCCAGATTCACCAATATGGTAACACAGATGCTGTTTTGGCCAATACAAAAACTGAAATCACCACCAGCTTTGGGGATTGTTTGTCCCATTCTTTGCACTCCATCCTCATCGAATGACCTCAATTAACTCCCCTGTCATCCCTCCACATATTACAGGGGCTCCCTCCACAACAGTCTTCAAAGTGCTCCATCGGTGAAAGGTGATAAGTACTGACACGGAAATAGTGACAACTTTGTCCAGATGACCCTGAGACAGCCAACAATTGCAGGAGACCCCAAATGTGGAATATAGAGCATTGAAAGCTGATCCTGGCCATGGTCAGGAGAATGCAGATACCTCTGCAATGAGGCTTGTGTGTGCTTGGAATCCATTTAGGAGCAGTAACGTTTTCTCATATGTCAAGTCATGCACTTTTCACAAGGTTTGAAGCTTGGGAATAGAAGCATGCCCTGTCCCGTGGCTAAGTCCCGTCTGGGACAACAGCAAGTCTATGAACTATAACTACTAAGAAAGCTACTACAGGTTGCACCTCTGAAAATCTGCACTCTCTTCTCTGGCAACATCCCTCATCCAGTAGGACAAGGGCTGCTCCTGGACCAGAGGGCTGGGGCAGGAGGGGATGCCAAGCTGGCCTCCCAGCATCCCTGCAGGAGGGCAGTGGGTCCAGTCTGGAGGCAGTGTCCCCTGGCAGCCCAGCACGGAGCCTGGGTCAGGAAGCCAGCATCCCTGGTGCGCCCACTGCCACATGCCAGCAGGATGGACAGGCACCAGTACACATTCACCTCCTCTAGTCTGGCAAAATCCCTTGTCTGGCGCCACTGAGGTCCCGAGGGTTCCAGACCAGGGAGGTGAAACCTGTATAACAATTTACAAAGAAAAAAGACTATCAGAGGACAAGCAATAAAGAAGAAAAATTGAAACCACAGCAGTTATATTGCACCATCACTGGCGGCAAGAAGGGACTAAGACTGGGGGAAGTACATGGTACCCCTTATGCCGTACCACAGAGATGCCACTCCAGGAGTCACCAGAGCCACCTCCCTATGAATTCTGCTGAGGGAAAAGCTTCTGGCAGTGGAGTATTTGGCGAGCACTGAAACCTAACATGGACTAGATATGAGAAACCACTCAAAGTTATCCTCAATTAAAATGGCTACATAGAAATTTCTTGTTGCCCTCAAACGGAAAATACAGTACCTATGAATTGTTCCAGGCAGCTATTTGTTTACCAACTTGTTTTATGGACAGCAAACCTATTAAAAAAAGTGACATAATAAATTAAATTTGGATTTTTAGGACTTCCCCAGGGCAGCAGCAGGCTGCCAAAGAAGTTAGCCACCAGGGCAGACTTCCTCCCAACAGCAGCAACCCCCCCACAAGTATTTTAGCTGCTGGGGAAGACTTCCCCACAGCATCTGCAAGCCCCTGAATAGCTTTCCTGCCCTTGGAGACCTAAATGTATGCAATCCATGAAATGGTACTGCCGGGAAGCATAGTCAGCACCGAACAGACATCCTTTTATTGGGTTCGAGGCTACCCAAGTGATGTGGCAGAGTACAGGAAAGACCCAGACTGAGTTGTGCCTGTGGGGGAGGAAAGGGAGTTCGCACACAAATGTAAGCCACTGAGAAAAAGTTTCTCGGTGTCTTATGCAACCACAACCCCTCCACTACAGCCTTGTTGCCACGTGGTGCCAGCGCAGAAAAAAAAAAAATTAGTGTAGAGACAGAGCCACAAGCTTCCTGCAGGAGTTACTTGTAATGGGTAGATGAACCCACAGCGCTAATAGCAAGCAGAGACATTTTCAGGCTCTCATACAAACTTGAGCCCACAGCCGAAGGCTTGTTGCACCCGCTTTGAAATTCATGGTCTTCCTTTTACTGGACAGCAGCAGCCAGAGTGGAGCAGTGAGGGGCATTGTGGGTTACATACAGGACACCTCTGAAGGCTAATAAATTCAATTTTACGACATGGTGCTTCCACACTGGCCTTTAATCGAACTTAAGAATTCGAGTTTGACGCTATACCCATCAGGTAACTGCGATTTTGTAATCTCAGTATTAGTGCTCCCTCAGTTGAGCTAATGGTATATACAGTGAAGACAGTTATGTGGTAATATTGAGCTAACTGCCTGAAATTCAAATTTCTCTCTTAGCATAGACACAGCTTTACTGCCCTATTAAATAACAGTAGACAAAGAGGGAGGGAAAGACAAGACAGACCGAATATGCAGAAGTACAGCAACGTAAGTACAAGTTGAAACTCTCTAGTTCAGAACCCTTGGGACCTGACCAGTGCTGAACAAGAGAATTTGCTGGATCATGGGAGGTCAATGTTGTCTAGCAGCGTTACCAACACTTCCACTACATACTGGGCTCTTAGAAGACATTTAGAGGTAAACTACAGCTAAATAACCGCACATAACACAGATCCAGGACTGGTGGCTGTCAACAAACTTAACAGGACCAGTAGAAAATTCACCACACCCATGATAAATTGACACGGAGCTTACTAAAACCATGCTGGATTACAGATGCTGCTAGACAAGAGAGTTCCGAACGAGAGAGAGGTTCCGCCTGTACTGATGGAGCTATATTTATGTACCTGAGAAAGTAAAGATCTTGCAAAACATTTCCAGGAGAAAAAAAGTTGTCCAAGCTAATTTCTTGAACAAGCTCTGTAGCATCAATAATTAAGCAACAGTCTTTTACTGAAATCCAATACACTTTAGATATTTACATGAAAATAAAATCTTATGAAGTTATCTGTTGACACTGTACCAAATCCTCAACTAATTAAGATGTAATTTTCAAATTAGGGGCCTACTTGAATCATGGGATGATTATCAAAAAAATATGACTCAGTTGTGGATAAAATGTGGAAAAAAAATCAAGGAAAGGTAATAGATTTTATTTGCACCAATATTATTATTACTTTTCCACTATCAGCAGCTCAGGGCTGAGAGCAGCAGAGCCCATCCTTGGCAGCCCAGGGTTGAGCACAGCAATCTGTAGCGGGGGCTGGGGGGCAGGGACTCAAGCTGTTGGCAGCTAAAGGCTGATAGCAGCAGCTCTGGACTGTGAGCAAGCCCTCCTGCTTTAATTTGGGATTGAGAGCACAGGCTCCCTTTGTTGACAGCTCAGAACTGAAATTCAGCGCTTTGTCAACAGCATGGGACTGAGAGCAACGGCTCCTGCTGGGGTGGTTTGGGCCCATACTGTCAAAACTGTGTAATATTGTATATTTAAGTAAGTAATGCCTTAATATTTTAATGTTACATACATACTCACCTCACAGAACTGGAAGAAACCCTGAGAGATCATCAAGTCCAGTCCCCTGCCTTCTTGGCAGGACCAAGCACCATCCCAAACAGAATTTTTTTTTTTTTTGTTTAAAATCTATTTGCCTCAGGCCACTAAATGGCCTCCTCAAGGACCAAACTCACAACCCTGGATTTACAAGGCCATTGTTCAAACCACTGTTCTTCACGTTTCTCAAAACAGCTGTAGGTTAGAATTCACTTGGAAAGCTAATGAGAGCAACTGTCATAAAAGGTAAGTGTGGCCCCAGAGTTCATAGGTATGCTTCCTAAAGGTGCCAAATTAGCCTTGCTGTATGACTGAAGATAGATTCTATTAATTGATAGGGTAATACGGAAAATACAAACCTACGAATTGGCATTGTTCCTTAACAAAGAGGAAACAAAAAATGATTTGTGAACATATCACTTACACAGTGAATATTAAAAGTTCAGAACTTGGTAAGGTTAAAACGACTAGCACAAAGTGATGAGCTGCTCTACGATGAATAGAGGATTTGAGTCTGTATTGCACTCTGAAAGGTAGAGCAACAGGAGTAAAAATAGGGTTGTTCTGTATTAGAAACAGTAAATTGATAGAATAAAGGAAAAGTTGTAAGCAGTGAACTTCTGGAGAGCAAGTGCTGTGAACAAAACGTCTTGAATGTAGTAAGAGATAAAGATAAATTTCTGGCAGAACTAGACCTGTATTAAAACACCTCAACAATTTTGTATAGTAATCTTGAAAGTTTGCCATCCCAGATGAAGCTGAAGACCTTTCAGTAAAAGTTCTGAACTGGAATTTTTAAAAATATCACACAGAGCAAAATTCTTGTTTTGGGATTCTGAGGTGACCCTAACCAATCAGACATTCATAAGATGGGAGACCCAAAGAATCATTTTAAATGGACTGAGTTCACATTGATGGAAGAGAGTTTCATGTCAGAAACAAGTTGCATCCTGAGGTATGCTATTTGTATTGAATAGTAATATACTTGAAAACAAGGAATATTTTAGTCTTTTATATTCTGAACCCTCAAATGCCGTGACTTTGAACACTTGAACCACAAGATTATATCAGCAGTGGCAGGACAAATCTGTTATTCTAGTGAACAGGCGACTCACTGCAACCCAGTGCTTGGTGTACATGAGAGAAGAGACATGTCTGGTCTGACTAGCTCTCTTGTCCCCTCCTAGTGTGGAAACTGAGAAAGCTCCTAACCCAAAAAGCTGCAAGACAGGAGTCCAGCCTGCTACATCTGCGCCAGTTCTCCATACATTCTCAATACAGCATGCTGCTTTTGCTGTGGACACAGCATCAGATTTTCCTTCGAATGTTTAATTATTTTGGCATCCCACCTAAATTTTCCAGAGAAACCCCAGACACACAGAAATTGTAAATCATTTCTACCTCAGAAAAAGCTCAGCAGAATTTCATGGATCAAAGAAAAGGCATTTTGGTAGCCAGAGGCTGTTTCCACTACAGAATACCAGAAGCCTGCTGCAAATAATTTTGTTTTATTTTCCATTACACTTTTTGCTTGTTGGGTCATTCATTCTAAATGTATTTTGTCAGTGATATATAGGGGAAACTAAGGAGGAGTAGTACCTCTGATGGAGGGACACAGCGTTCCTTTGGAAATAGTTCATACCCTTTGGTCCCCATCTACACTGTGCTTGCACTGTGGCTCCAAATAGTGGTTTGTATGTGAGAGGCCACAGCATGGTAAATTGCTTCCACAAGCGGGCTAAACCAGGTGAGGGTAGCCGATGGGTGTTTTACCCTTGGCAAGGCACAGAAACTGCCTCTCTCTAGTATGCAAAGACTGTTCTGGTGAACTGGGAAGATTTAAAAAAAAAGATTAAAAAAAAAAAAATCGAGCTGTGATTCAATGGCCATGAATGTGGCTCAGCAACGTGCTGTGGGATGCAGAGAGCAAGACAAGGCACTGACATTGTCATGGTCACCCACTGCAGCTTAAGGAAATCCCCAGCTGTAATGATTCTTCCTACCGCTGGACTCAGATTTCTGCAGTTGAGGGACTGGGACTGTCCCTGTACAACATCTTTCTCACTCAAAGTTCCCACACAGGATGCCTTGCAACTTTCATCCCATTACCATTTTAATCAGACATATATCATCATTAACATTACTCCATTAGTCCCAGTCCTGTGTTGAGGGGGGGCACAGATGGCTATTGGCAGTCAACCACAATCCTGCATGTATGAAGTGTGATTTCTCAATACGGAGCCACATCAGTGAGGGTTCTTTTGTTTTGTTTTTGGGTGGGGCGGTTTTAGGGTTTTTTCTTCTCACTTTTGTTTGGCTCAACTGACTTTTCTGTGGATCACTGGCCTCCAACTCAAGGAAGGTTCCCTGCCCTGCCCCAGGGCTTATATATCAACCATCACTCTAACACTGCGCCCTGTATCACCAAGCAAAAATACTTTAGCCAAGAATTGTGGTTAAATCACGTTTTTTTACTTCTGCTTTCCTGATACATTCTGTTCCTTTCATTGTTGGTTACTCCACTGAAACTCCAAACTCTGCCATTGTTTCATCCAAGTTACATCCTGTCCTATACAAACTGTGAGCTCTTTGGGAAGGAACTATCTTCTTTATTATTGTCAGTGCAGCACAATGGGGCCCTGACCCTTGACTGAGAAACCATAATAAAAGCTTTGTCTTTGATTAACCATGTCAACCTATATACGTCAGTAATATGCCTCTTTTTGTGGATTGAAGATTGTACATTAAACAGAAGAGTTACTGCTCACTCCGACAGGTACAGAATCAACATTACCACCAGATTTATCCCATAATGACTTTTTATACAAGTATGGGGGTTTTATTATTCAGAATTAGGTAAGCATACTGCATTTTATTACACCCTTAAATGTCTGCACTTGCTTCTTCTCATCTTGCACCACACTGCACCAAATCTTTTTTTATTGATAAATCTTCCCTCACCTCTCTTAGCATCTCTTCCTTCCATCTCCTCCTACTTCTCTCCCAAGGTTTTGAGAGAGGCCTGGTCTACACTTAATTTAGCTCGATATAGCTACAACACTCACAAAGGTAAAAATTCATACCTCCAAGTGCCAGAATCATGTTCACCTAACACTCTGTATAGGCAGAGTTAAGTCAGTGAAGGAATGCTTGTCAACCTGGCTACTATCGCTTGGCACCGCGGATCATTTTATACCAGTGTTTCCCAAAATGAAAAAACATTCACATACCCCTTTTGGGACCCGCTCTCCCATTGCAGTCCCAGTGCTTACCTCCTGGTTTTTAGTAATTTATCTTCTGCCATGTACCCCTTGAAATTCATTTGCATACCACCGGTGGTACATGTACAATACTTTGGGAAACACTGCAATGGAAAAACCATTTCCAATCACTGCAAGAAGCATCTGCAATACAGATCTCCATATCTGCACCACTGTAGTACTTGTAGCATAGACTAGCCCTCAGTCACTCCCTTAAACTCTTTCCCACAGTCTCAAATTTTTGCCTACTTTCATACCATCCTGTACTATTTGGATTCCACATATTTTATACAAAGCTTCCTCAACTTATCTGGAAAAATAAAAGTTCAAGACCTAAAAGCCCATGAAACAGTCAAACTATAGTTCTCACAAAATATTTTTCTGCACTGATTCTATATTTTATGATTTGTAAAGTACATTTTGAATTAGATCCCCTCGCAACTTCTTAGTTTCTTTTCCACATCTCCCCTGTAGTAAGACAGTATTCACACATATCACACTACATAATTAACAGTGAAATACATCCCTTTAGTAACTTAGCATTACAGCCTAATAAATGTCATGACCATATCCAGAAAGTATTAACTGCTAATATCAGGCATACATATGCAAACAAAACCACCACCACTTAAGGACAGAGGAAGCTCTTTTTGGCATCTTACAATCAAGGTAGACAGGCAATGTTATAATTAGATTTATTTGGCCACCTGGGGACCAGCTCTCACCTGTGGCTCCAAGAAGCTGTAGCATGCAGCTGTCACACCCTGATAAACTGCTTTGACAGGCAGGCTAAGCCAGGTGAGGGTAGCCAGCAGGTCTGAAACCTGAGGTGAGATAGTAAATTACCTATCCCAGCATGCAAAGTCAGCCCCGGCAGATTGGACAGATGAGACCAACAGCAACATCCAACGACCAGGAAGGCGGTTCTGCAATGCTCTGTGGAGGGTGAAGGGCATGACAAGGCATCAAAGACGGCATGGCCATCCACTGCAGCCCATGAAGTCTCAGCCGTGACGACTTTTTGTACCACTGGAACCAGGCTTCTGAGGTTGAGAGAGTGGAACTGCCCCTGTGCAATGGCTTTTCCACTTTAAACATTCTCCCGCACAGGTTCTTTGCACATTCTCAACACTTCTGTCTACCTCAAAGTCCTGCAGTGATGGCGGGGGACGAAGCGACAGGTGGAGGCGACCACTGGGAGTCATAGCTCCAAACCTGCACGTAGGCAGCCTGTGGACTTCAATTGCTTGACTCTGACCCCAGGATGACAGAGGAGTTCAGCAGCATTCCAGGTGACTGAGCAGGCCTCTTTTAGGAACAGCACTGCTCACTTTCAAAGTGAGGGGGGGACTCGAAAAGGTGTCCCAAAAATTGCTTGTCCCAACCAAAACGGCCGGTATGCGGCAGCTGGCAGTTTTACCCTTACAGCGGTCGAAAAGCAGTGAAAAGAAAAATGATATTTGCAGCATGGAACGTTCGCACCCTCTTGGACAGGGAGAATGCCATGAGGCCTGAGGGAAGAATGTCTCTCATAGCAAGAGAACTGGCACGTTATAACATTGACATAGCCACGCTGAGCGAGACCAGACTGGCAGAGGACGGATCCATCTGTGATTCAAGAGGAGGTTACACCTTCTTCTAGAAAGGCAGGCCAGAAAATGAAGACAGAATCCATGGAGTGGGACTTGCCATCAAGACATCACTTCTGCACCAGCTTCCTGACCTACCAACTTGCATCAGTGAGCATCTGATCAAGCCCCACTTCCCCCTCAACACCTCTCGCCACATTATAGTTATCAGCGCTTACGCCCCCACACTGACTAGCAGCAATGAAGCAAAAGACAGTTTCTATGAGAACCTTGACCATCTTGTGAACAACTCCTCCTCGTGACAAGCTTCTCTTGTTGGGTGACTTCAACCCCAGGAATGGCAAGGACTGTAGGACCTGAAAAGGGGTGCTGGGGTGTCATGGTGTTGGTAACATGAATGCCAATGGCTGCCTTCTGCTCAGCTTGTGTGCAGAAAACGACCTGACAATTACAAACACTCTCTTCAGGCAAGCCGACAAATACAAGACGACATGGATGCACCCAAGATCAAAACAGTGGCTCCTGACTGACTGTAACAGCAACGAAGGGTCCTGTGGCACCCTACAGACTAACAGAAAAGTTTTGAGCATGAGCTTTTGTGAGCACAGACTCACTTCATCAGATGCACATAGAATGGGAAGAAGGATTCTTTCGAAGATGGGTTTACTTTCAAAAAAGTAGTGTCTACACTGGCTTTCTTCTTTCAAAACAAGCTCTTTTGAAATTTGAATATGCAAATGATGTTGAAAATGCAAATCAGGTGTAAATTTGCATATTTGGCACCTCATTTGCATGCCTCTTTCAAAAGAGGAATGCAAGTGCAGATACACCCTGAGAGGGATTAAGCCAGGGAGGGGCAGTTTGAGGCTATTCTGTGTTTGGCTCCCAGAACATGTAAAAAGTTGACATGTGGCCCTCCGATGAAAAAAGGTTGGTCACCCTGGTCTAAAATGATAAATTTGATGGTCTCTTTCTAACTACTGGCTAAGTCTAGGGCAACCATATCTCCCTGTCCCAAATACAGGTGAGGGAGATATGGGGGTGGGGCAGCTCCTCCCAGCTCCACTGAGCCTCAGGGAGCAGGGGAGGTGGTGACAGCCCTGGGGAAATCGGCAGCCACTGGCACTCCTCCTCCCCCCGAGCCCTGGGGAAGCAGCTGCCACCAGCGCTCCCCCCCACCCCGAACCTCAGGGAAGCATCATGCACACGACAGCCCAGTGCTTTCCACCCAGCAGCTTCTGGTGGTGGTAGAAAAGGTCAGCTGGTGAGGGGAGCCCCAAACACAGGACAATTAAGCCCTTTTAAAAAAAATACATAGGGACACCGTTTTGGCATCCCCAATACAGGACCGTCCCACCAAACATGGGACATATGGTCACCCCCGATAAATCATCTTACTCACAAAGTTGAGCAATTCTGTATGATTGAGGACTCCTCCACATGTCACTGCAAAGTGAACAAGACATGAGTGATTTGTAAAGCATATTAACATGCTGCACTCTAAACACCCTGTGTGCTCCAGCAGGGTCTATTCTGAAAAGTTTCAGATCAGACTACATCAGTGCAAGTCGGGTGTAGTGCACGCAAGAAGGTCAATATGGGGCAATTAGAGTGATGCATATTAATGCACTTTACAAATCACACCCCTCTACTGCATTTTGCTGGCACTTTGTAGACAAGCTCTGCCATTTTGGGGTTAACAGATGACCTAAACTGAAAGGACAAAGAGCTACAGATCAGGATTTTGGTTATGGGCAAAGTTGCACACAAAAACTTGCTGGCACTATGCATGGACTCTGACCATTACTGATTACTCAAGATGTAATTTGGTTAGGAAGGTTACAGATTCCATGACTTTAACAGAGCTCTGTGACTTTTTTGGCTCCAGCTGCCAGCCCTCGGTGGTGGAGCAATCGCTTTGGCTTCAGCCCCACCATAATCAGACCCCGATTGTCTTTTTTCCCCCCCAGGACTGTTTCAGGAATTTTGCTTAACTTTACCATATCAAAGTCATAACCATAGTACATTACTAAATTACTTCCAATAATTCAAAGAGGAAGGAAAACACATCTTATGTGTAAACTGAGGTTGGTCCTGGGCACATATTCCCATTGCCTTCCAATCTTGAAAGCTCTCATTTGCCTGTACATAATACTGAACTTTTATAACTCTTCTTTGCTATGACTAACAGCAGAGAATGTATTGGTGATTTATTGTTATACCAGACATTTATAATGAAATTCCTTTTGTACGGAAATGCTATTCCAATAATTTTAAACTGCAATACAAACTTTTTTTCTAATCTTTTCAAAAATATTTATGCATAAAAGAATTTGCAAAAAGACTGGAGATGATTTATTGCCACTTAGTTTGTGAAAGAAGAGAAAACTTCCATCTTTATTATATACTTTAAATGAAGTAATCACACTCAGCTACATGATTCTCTTATATCCTAAATAACTTCCAACATGCTAAGTTGAACAGCTGTTCATATTTTTAAAATAAAAATGTCTCTGCTTACAACTTCCTACAAATGTCATTCTGACAGAAAAAAATATTCAAGTACATCCACGATTCACCAGTAATAAACTCCTTGTCAACTTCATTTCACCTTTATTCCTCACTTGAAGTTCTGCTTCCCAGTCGGCCATCACGCTGTTCATATATCTAACCAACTGAAATCTTCAATCTTTTCTAGTGTTAAGTTAACTAATCACGCCACCTGCAAATACTGCCACCATACAGTTCACCTTTTTTCAGATCACTGATAAATACAAACTGAACATCTACAGAGAATATTTTTTCTCTAAGTTTTTAACTCATGATAGCACTTTACCTTTTACTCCATGACAACTTTTATTTACTTGAACAGCCTTTTCTAAGGGTCTCTGTCATATTTTTGAATATCCAAACAGATATATATGTGCACAACAATTTATGTTTTCATTTTCTTTTCTATAAGAAATTACAGTTTGGAAGGTCACTAGATTTAATCCAGACCAGATTTTTTTTTTTTTGTTTTTTAAGAGCAAACTCTTTTCCAGATATTTACATGCTGATTCGATTATTTTTGTGATTATTTCGTCACTAATTGTCACCAATTCATTAGCAATTTGTTTCTCTCTTATCCTTCAAGATATATGCTGTTTGTCTTTTTAAGGAAAATACATGGTGAACAAAATATTGTCTGAGAAAAGCAGAGTGGCTATTTGGCTGGTTGAGTGTGACTAGTTGACTTGAAGAATAAATGTTTCTGGAAATAATTTTCAGAATAATGTGGTCAGTTCACTAGAGTAGTGACTATAGCAGCTATTGCTTCAGAAATAGTTGGACACCATGGTACTAATACACAATTCGCTAATGCAAATGTTTGTACTATGTCTGTAGAGGACACCAAAACTGATCAAGTAATACAAGATACCTAATCATATGCATATGCATATGCAAGCATGTTTGTTGAAAGGTAGTATGTACTTTTCAAGTACTTTTTTATTTAATATTTTTCATGTCTTGTTTGGGTGTCAATCTTATGACAGTTCAGTGAAGAAAAGTATTTGGTATACACAAATTAAGGGAGGCACACATTGAAATTGTTACTAAATTAAATAATACATAACACTGTACTTACATTAACTCTGAAACCTTGTACAGTGTTATCCAGGAGAAGAATATTGCAGACCACCTCTGTATGTTGTCTGTCTCGTGCCAGCTCAGATGCTCGTACATTGTAGGTTCTGCCAGCAGGCAATCGGAAACGTGCGGTCATTACTGTCCACACAAGGTCTTTAGAAAAAAAACAAAAAAAAAATCCTGTAACTGATACAATTTTAAGAAAGCTAAAGTGCATGACTCAGAAGATTACTGGAAGCCAAGCTGTTGGCAGACAAACATTTCTGATTTCTTAATAAAATGAAAATCAGTATTAAAACCCTGGAATCTAATAGTGAAATATAGTATTTTCTTCTTTTCAAATCTGAAATGGAAGTTAATTATCTGCACAGTAACTGGAGAGCTTTGAGATGTTTTGTCTTGTACCTATATTCCACCAAGGGCGCAAATATGTCCATGTGCCAAAGGCTGCAGAATTTTTGCTCATATTTTCTATCAGGTCTATACACAACTACTTTTGTCCCTGTTATTGAAGGTACAAAAAGTGGTGTAAGATCAATCACCATACCAGTTCCTTCTCTGTCATGGTTTCCATAATATTAGAGAGGAATTCTGAAGCAAAGGAGAAAGGTGGCAAGTCATGAAGTAACATTTGAACAACTCAGAATTCCAGTTATTTTATAAGGGCCTGCAAACTTCTGAGGGTCATGCCCTGCCCCAACTCCATTCTGGGAGCCAGGGCCAGGAGCAGAGCCAAGACTTTGGGAGATGGGGAGGTGGGGATGCTGGCAAAGGTAGGAGGGCCAAGACTGGGACTGCAGTTGGTTGTGGGTCTGGGGATTAGAGCCATAGGCTGAAGATGGGAGCATGGCTGAAACAGAACCACAGCCAGACCACAGTAGCGGTTGGCAGCTGGGCCCCTGGCTGGGTATGTAGCTGTGCCAAGGCTACGGACAGGGTCAGATGTGCAGCTGGGAACTAGGGATAGGTGTCAGACACAGCTAAAAGATGGCCAAAGCACAGCTGGGGAGGAGGCTGTGTGATACTCCCTTCCTGCCCCCTATTGGTTTTGGTTTTGATCACAGCACTGGCCTGGAACTTTTCTCCACACTCCTTCCCGCAAAACAAAAGGAGTCAAGTAGCACTTTAAAAGACTAGCGAAATAAATTATTAGGTGATGACCTTTCATAGGACAGACCCACTTCACATGGCAGCTTTACTGATACCACCAATGTGACCATTCTTCAAGGCAAGTACCAATATCACCCAGGACGTGTTCCCTCTAATTTTTTCCATCTGTGCGTGAAATGAATTTTGATATGTGCACCAATATAGAGGCAATGTCTGACACATCACTTCCCTGTCAGTGCACATAAAATTCATGTCGTGGAGGTAGAGTTGGGGCAGGTTGGAAGTGTGGGGACTCAGGACTGGGGCAGAGTATTTTGGCATGGGGAGGGTGGGCAGGCTGAGACCTGCGGGTGGGGCTGCAGACTACCCAGCAGCTACCACAGAGAGTGTGGACTCACCCAGCTCTCTACTACCATAGCAGCACCTGGGCTTGGGGATAGGGGGTAAGCTAGTCTGGGGCAGGTTCCTGCTAGGGCATGGTGAGGGAAGCCAGTCCCCAGAGCAGCAGTTCTGTGTCAGAAGTGCTGGAGCTGGAAAGGGGAGAGGCAACGCAGCCTTGAGTGCCTGAACAGTGCTCAATAGGCTGCTGCACAGTCATGCAGCTTAGGGGAAACAGTGTTTAACCAGGCCCTGAGCTAAGAGTTGGTGAAACGATCTTTGTCAACTTATAACATAGTTTAATGTAGGCCAACATCCACTTTAATAAACCTTTGGGGAGGAATAAAAGTGCTCGTCTTCAAAATGAGGAAGGACATGACTCTTGGAGAAGACCAACAGAGCTTCTGTTTTTGATGATAAAAGGCAAGGATTCGTTGATCATCTGGGATACGTAATCTAGCTTCATAATGTTTGTTGTTTTTTTTTTTTAAATATGGTTTAGATAAAAACTGGCAAATGAGTAAGTACTCTGAGGCAAATTAAACTTAGACCAATCTTAGGTACAAATTTTGGGTGAGGTCTGAGCTATCCCTTTTTTAATGGTAAAGGCTGTAAGGAACAGTTCACCATGAGAGCCCCACTCTTCCAGCCAATGTGGTCACAAAGACTAAGGAGGGTCTTCACAGACAAGTGAAAGACAGACCACAAACTCCAGGCTTTAAATGGGCCTCTAAGAGCAGTCAAAACCAATGTCCCTCTTCCTCGGTAGCATAAGGAAATACCTGGAACAGAAACCTTTCCCTCTAACATGAAAGCACCTCTTCTATTTGTAACACTGACTGACCCGGGTTGCCGGCAGAAGGACTGAACCTGTGACCACAGGCGCTAAAGGTCAGCTGGCTCTCAGCCAAGAGTGTAGAGCACAGACTTCACTCTCCTTACTTACACTGTCTCGGTGCCTCTGGAGTTACATACTCCTGGGGGGCTGAAGAAACGCGTCCCAAGCTTCTGAGACCTTCCAAGCAGGTTATCCCAGACAAGCCACCACTTGTAATGCCAACTGACCCAGGTTATCAGCGAAAGGGATTGAACCTGCAACCTAAGAGACCAAAGTTCTGTACTCTACCACATGAGCTAACAACCAGCTGGCTCTCATCCAAGGCTGTAGAGCAGAGACTTCACCCTCCCTGGTATATGGTCTCAGTGACTCTGGGGTTACATATTACTTCAGAGATGAGAAGCCTATCATAGGAGGAGTTCCTGAACAGAAACAGAGGTGTGCATCTGGATAAAGAGGAAACAGGTATTGTATGGAACTCAATTGCATAAACAGATGATACAAACTAAGACCCATTTGCCTATTTTGTTATTCCATAACCCCTGAAATAGGACAAAGTGGTTTTCAAATGGTGGAGAAAAGGAAAAGGCAGATCCAGAAGATCAGATGTTGGGTGGAAACTTATCACTAGTTGTGGCAGGCTCTGAAGAAAATGCAGGAGCAGAAACCTGCTCTTTTGACACCTTAGCTGCTTCCTGGAAGGTGTAGTAGAAACCAGGTGGCATAGTCTTTTAGTAGAAGGTGTAGTAGAAATCGGGTGGCATAGTCTCAAACGTCATCGCACGATGACCCCTTTCTAACAAAAATTACTACAGTACACCAGAAAGGGGAAGCTAAGTGGGAGCCTTCTCAAGCCTTGCCACACGAAAGGAAGCAGGGGAGAAGGGACGGTAAAGCCAAAGCTCCACTACCCCAGGCCAGGAAAGCCAAAGACTTTAACCCCAGGAAGTGAGGCTATAACCTTAGTTGTGGTGCCCAGGGCTGAGGCCCTCAGATTTGCGCTCTGGCTTTGGTCCAAGTCAACACTGCTGTCTCCAACCGTCTGGGAACCACTGATCTAGGGAAAAGATGAGGTTTATTCAATTTCCTCTTTGTTGCAGGAACACATGTGCCAAGGAATCAAAGTGTTGCACAGAATCACTGGACATTCGTTTTCCCACTGAAGATATTTCATCCTTTAAACGGAAGAACTTCCGCATGGCTTGGACCTCTTTCGGGGTCTAAACAAGCGAAGGCACAATGATGCCTCACTATGCGTGTCAATGAGCAAGGTGGTTACTTTAAACTGCTGGCTTGCAAAACAATTTTTTCAGTCAGTCTAAATGTTTCATATCCTTTTCTCAGAGGACCACATCAAAATTCTTAGTCCACTCATTAACAGCCAACTCCAAAACAGAAGCAGGACACAGACAAGTGTACAGATATTACATCCATCAGTTTCGATGGCACACATTTAATTCCTCAGCTACTCTTTTCAAGAGGTTTTGAATGCTCTGATAATCAGTGGGGCACGACAGTCCTGAAGGGATTACTCTCATCCAAACGAAAGCAGATGACTGGCGTGCCCCACTGATTATCAGAGCATTCAAAACCTCTTGAAAAGAATAAAAAATAAAAAAAGAATAAAGTATATTCGTCTGTGTGGACTGTTCGTCTCTGAGTGGAGTTTGATGAGTTTGCACAGGTGGATCCTGCAGCTGGGTGAACTTTTACTTGAGTCAGTCTCTCCATGTGACAATGTATGACAGTAGTGGACCCAGTACTGCTCCATATGCGCGCGCGTGCACACACGCACGCACTAGAGAGGACTCAAGTTCATTAGAGACCTGAAGGTCCTTCAGTACCATATTGCTAACCATTATCAGTGCTAATGAAGTCTGCTCAGTTTCCCAAAATCAAATATGTATCAGGTACCAAATGTTTACTTGGTGCCTATGAAGTAGAAGCAACTGAAGCTGTCTTCAGTGGTACCAAAGAGGACTGCATACCAAGGGACTTAGCATTTAGAGCAGGCATACAGCCCTACTGCCACTCTACTGAAAATTTGGTACCATGATCCTTCAAAGCCACAGCTGTATCCATACTGGCCTATATGACCAACCTGGACACAAACAAGGAGAAACTGATCTCTTCCTTCTCCTTCTCTTCTCAAAGATTTTATGGGGATACATGCTCCTCATCTCTCTGCATAGGTGCTTCTCACTACCCACTTGGACTTCCTACACATCTCCTTCGAGGACAAGGCCCTCTTCAATCACACAGTGTGTTATATTGGGGGGGGGGGAGTGCAGGGGTGAAGATATCCAGATGGGCCTGGGTCTAAAGCTGCCCTTATGAGGCAGACTAACAAATACACCTATAACTCTTGCTTCCTTAGACTTTTTGTACTTCCACAGAACAATCTGCATATCCTGCATTTGGCAGGGACATATGACTCCCCTAAACAGAAAAGGGGATAAATTTGATCATTTTTGAAAGGTAAGACTCCTTCACAAAAGACACGCAAAATATAAAAGCTGAGATTGGAAACATTACAAAAAAAGAAGCCACCTTTTACTAGAAAGCAGAAGTGGGAAGGGAAGACAACTCCCTCTAAAACATGGTTTTCCAAACTGGTGGGCGGCATTAAGAAATTGTGGGGATGGTGGGGACACAAGGCAACCCAGCCCTGTCATTCCCTACCCCAAGAAAGGGCTGACATTTGCTTCCAGCTCTCAGCCCCCCCATTTTACATGGGTGACACAATGCAGCCACTATAAAAAGAAGGCAGCTGACAGAGACCCATGTGGAGCTAGCGGCCCCCCGCAAATGTGAGTGAATGTGGGTCGGGGAAGGAGGAGTAGGATGGGGTTAGAGGAGGGGCTGGGGGTGCCTGGCTTTAGGGGAGGAAAGGGTCTTGGACGGGCAGCTTGCGGACGGCTGGCCCTGGTAGCAAGTGGCTTGGGCAGCTGGCCGGCAAGCAGATGGCTGGCCCTGGCAGCTTGGAGCTCGGGCAGCTGGCAGGCAAGCAGATGGCTGGCCCTGGCAGCTTGGAGCTCGGGCAGCTGGCAGGCAAGCAGATGGCTGGCCCTGGCAGCTTAGAGCTCAGGCAGCTGGCAGAAGGGTGGCTGGCCCCAATAGCACAGGGCCCGGGCAGTTGGCCAGTGGGCAGGCAGCTGGCCCTGGCGGTCAGGCAAGAGGCTGGCCCCAGCACCTGGCCACAGCAGAGTGGGGCTCAGTCAGCCCGGGCGGGTGGGTGGCTGTCATGGGATCTCTGGTGATTGGAACAGGACTCAGGCAGTTGGCCAGCTGGGGCTGCACCTAGTACCTGCAAGAGGCCAAGAAAAACTATTTGTGTTTATTTTAAAGTTTAAATAACATTTTTATGTCAAGTTTGTATTTATTTTAAAGCACAAACTGGATTTTTGGTTTAAAGGGGGTTGGATGATGGTAAAGAAGAGGTGGGAGGGTTTTTCAAAAATCAAAAGGGGGCCATGATGCTGAAAAGTTTGGGAACCACTACTCTACAACATAATTAAATTTAAATGCCAACAGGCAATTACACACTACCCTACACTATGAGAACAGACTAAAAAAGTATTTAAATGTTTTACAAAATGCTAAAAGGTAATCTAATGAAGCAAGGCTCAGAAATGCTTCATCCCAGGCCAAGGAACAAGAGTGGCATTCAGTCCTTTACTACTCTTTACATCCTAGTGCGCATGTGTGGGCAGAACACACAATGCTAGCAAAGTATGTGCTATCTCTGCCATGCACACACCTAAAGTGGAATATATATATGTCAAGCACTCGAAGTTATCAGTATTCAAAACTGCATTTTCATTTTGAAATTTTTTGCAAACAGACATTATACAGCTAACAGCTTCACAATTATCAATTTTGCAGGAACTCAACATCCCAGCTAATTAAAAATGTGCTGCAAAATAGCAAAAAAGTAACTTCTTTTATCAAATACTTTTTAGAGAAAATTCATGTGGAAAAAAGGCAAAGAACAGGCATATGAAAAATTAGACACCCACAATCTCAGAGCTTTTTATGTATTAGTTTACAATATAAATATTAATCAAAAACATTACATCAAAAAGAAGAACTGTCAAGTACTGTGATGAAACTCTTAATTTCTCACTGTGCACCCTGTGCTTCTGGACAGCAACAGTTTGAGTACTCTCCCGCAACACCTCAGGAAAACAGCTATTACTGGTCAAATTGCTCTCCTCCAAGACTCACCAGAGAGGTAGCTGTGTTAGTCTGAATTCTAACAAAAAACAAAACAGCAGTCATGTAGCACTTTAAAGAATAACAATGATTTATTAGGTGATGAGTTTTCATGGGACAGACCCACTTCTTCAGATCTATGGAATTTACAGTCCAGACCAGCAGAGGTCCCAAAAAATTTCAAAGGCAAGGCTCTTTAGTCTGATTTAGCCATACCAGAACAGACTCAATATTTAAGGCACAGAAAACCAAAAATAGTAATCAAGGTTGACAAATCAGAAAAAAAATTATCAACCTTGATTACTATTTTTGCTTCTCTGTGCCTTAAATACTGAGTCTGTTCTGGTATGGCTATGGTCTGAAGAAGTGGGTCTGTCCCACGAAAGCTCACCTAATAAATTATTTTGTTAGTCTGATTTAGCCACTCTCTTAATTGGTATAGCTCAGGGGAAGGGAGCGGGAGGAGAATCTTAGTCTCTAGTGGCCCCTTTAGACATCAAGACCACAAACAGAAAGAGTTTACCTCCCCTCAGGCTTCTGGGGCCCAAAGGTTCTGGGTTCCTTGGCAGGGCTTATCCCACACCTCCCCACTGTACCCACAAGGTTCCCTCCTTGCACCTGACAGCATCTCTACAGTTCCTGCTCTCCAGAAGTGCACCCTCCGCTCCCACTACTCATAGCATGTCACAGAACTAACTAAAGGAGAAGCTTTTAATCAATTCCAGCCAGTTCTTGATTGGCTACAGTGTCCCAAACAATCTGTCTCAACTGGTTCTAGAATATTCTTGATTGTCTCCAGGTGTCTGAACAAAACTACTCCAAGACATTCTACAACAGGCGTGTCCAACCCGCGACCCACAGGCCGCATGCGGCCCTGGACAGCTAGTAATGCAGCCCCACAAGATCGTAAACTTTTAATATTATTATGTGATTTATATACATTTGCTATATTATATGAGGCCCAAGACAATTCCTCTTCACTCAATGTGGCCCAGGCAAGCCAAAAGGTTGGACACCCATGTTCTACAAGGCTCTTAATTTACCTCAGCTGCCTTAATTAAACTGGAATAACTGCAATTTGGTTGCCCTGGCAAAGGGGATTGGTTTGACCTACAGCTAATATATCTGTCTCTCTTTTCTGGTAGTCATCTGGATTTTCCCTGTTTATACTTGAATTTTCTAGGATATTTTAAAAATTGAAATCCTATCAGAAACTAATCACCTTCAGTTTGTACAATCTACTCTCACACTTTCCTCTGTTTTTGCTTTGCATTTTAAGACTTCTGATTATTCAAGACAGTTTTTTAGCTTGTGCTGTATTTCTACCAATTTGGTTAAGTGCTAATACATGGAATACACAACTTTAAGTCTTACTTTGGATTTATCAAAATCAAATTCTTACAGATTACACTTTTTCAGCAAAGTACGTACATATGTGATTTAAATAAGCAATCAGTCCTTTTTAACTTCATCAGAACAACCTGCATGATTACAGTTAGCCACATGCTTAAGTACTTTAATGGATGAGGGCCTGTGTGAACTCCATAATTATACAGTGACTTCATAAAGTATTTCTACATTGTTGGATGAGGGTACTATGCCAGTGGAAAGTATTATAATTGAAGTGGACCAAGAAAACAGTCAGTGAAAATTTAGTAGCTGAAAATTTGAAACAGCTAATATATTTAGAAACTTGCTGATATTATGGTAGCACATAATTATTTAAGTCTTTTTTACCTACTGTAAGCAATCTCCATAATGAAAAAAAGGGTTACTCACCATCGTAACTCTTCTTTGAGATGTGTTGCTCAGACCTATTCGAGTTAGGAGCGTGCATGTGCATGCACATGCACGGCTGTCAAAGATTTCCTCCAGCAACTACCAGTCGGGTCAGCTTTAAAGCACTCTAGAGAGGTGCCACTGGGGAGCCTATGTATGATCTTGCTGACCCAACTTTCTTGCTGACAGTGAGAAAGGAGGGCAGATTCCAAACAGATATGAGCGATATCTCGAATAATTATAAAGGTAGCCATTTTTGATTCAAGTAATATGGCTTGCGGCTATCAAGGACTTGCTACACTGGCGCTGAGCATGCCTGATTGATAGGGTTCAACCATGAAGCCACCATGAAGCGAAAGGATCGAGGTCTGGGCAATGGACGTGACCACAGTTGTGTGTGATGAGGTCCAGAAGCAGGGGAAGTTGAATGGGTGGAAGCACACAGAGCTCCATTAAGATGGGGTACAAGTGCTGACAAGACCACGCTGGGACTATGAGGATCATATCTGCCCAGCTCCTGCAAACCTTAAGTAGCACCCTGTGTACAAGGGGAAATGGCAGGAAGGCATAGAGTAGCTCCGGGGTCCATGGAATGAGGAATGTGTATAAGGAGCCCAAACTAGGGCCCAAAAGGAACAGAACTCAGGACACTTGTGGTTGTTCCAGGATGCCAAGTCATCCAGCCAGGGAAAGCTCCACTTTTGGAAGACAGAGTGAAGGCCATCCACGCATATTGACTACTTGTAACCATCAACTGAGGTGGTCTACCAGCTGGCTCTGGATCCCCAGGAGATAGCCCAGTCTAGACACCTGGAGGCGTCCTATGCAGAGCGCCCACAGGCACAGAACTTCAGAGCAGAGGAGGAAGGATCATCCACTCTTACCAAGCCTCCATGGCCATGGTGCTGTCTGTTAGAACCACAACATAGCAGCTGCAGAGATGAGGTGGAAAGGCGAGATAATTAAGATGAATGGCCCGGAGCTTGCACATGATGTGGAGAAAATGCCTTCGCTGACCACGTCAGCTGAGTAGCGAGATGCCCCAGGTGGGTCCCCCCCGCCCCGCAGCCCAAAGAGGGCACACTTCAATGACCAGGGATGCAATAGGTTGAGTGGTATGAAAAAGAATGCTGAAAAGAACATTCTCTGGACTCAGCCACTAGCAGAGGGCACTGGAGATGCATTGCAGCACCATGAAAACTATGTCTATGCCATCCCATCCAGGATGATACACCACAGCCAATCACCCCTGAAGAAGGCGAAGTTGGAGCCAGGAGAAGAGAAAACCACAGGTGCACACTGCCACGTGTCCCAACTGCTATGTGCCCCAGCAGATGGAGACATGTGGTGATTGGGAACTTTGACAGGGACAGTTGAAGCTGGGCGAGAACCAGGAAGCGATGACCAGGGAAGAACACCCTGGCCTGGACAGGGTCAAGGACCGCCCTGATGAACTCTGTGCACTGAGTCAGGATTAAGGATGATTTTGCCAGATTGAGCAAGAGACCCAGCTTGTCCAGTTTCCCTGGTGAAAGCCACCTGAGCCTGCACCTGGTAGAATGAATGACCCTTGTAACAGGGAGGCCAGCAGACCCTGCTGGGATGGGTGGAAAAAGCACCTCACGCTGGCAGCCTGAGCAAGGGAAACAGCTACTGCAGCAACACAGATGAGCACAACTGCAATCAAGTAACAAGAGCCAGCTGAGCCAACTGCAGGAGGCTAAAAATGAGGCCTGTCAAGCAGGGACAAGGGGAAAGAGAGAGAGGAGGTGGAGGAGTTCCGAGAGCAATTGAGAAGGAGATAAGGAGCAGGCAAGACAGATAAGGAGTTGAGTGAGTGCTTGTAAAGACAGCCGGAGAGAGAAGAGTGCCTGGGCTCCCCTCCCCCAGGAAGGCTGACAGCCCTCGTTGTGACTAAGGGAGGGAAAGAGATTGACAAACCAGCCAGAGAAACAAAGGTGGGCACAGCCTGAACCCTAAAGCCAGGACAGAGGTGTAAGACCTGAGCTGAAAAAGGGGGCATCTTGCCACATCCCACAGGAGCCAGTCACCTACATAAAAAAAGAGTAACACCTAGATGCCATTACAGTGGAAGAGGCAGACACCACTACCAGGCATTTGGTAAAACGCTCTGGGGGCAGTGGACAGCCTGAAAGGAAAGGCCATAAACTGAAGGTGCACGTTGTCCATTGTAAACTGCAGGTAATGCCAATGGAGATATGGGAGTAAGTGTTTGTCCAGTCAAGACCAGCGTACTAGTCCCCCAGGTCCAGAGAGGGAAAAAATGATGCCCAGAGATACCATACAAAACTTTCAGAAACAACAAACTTTAGTTCCCTGAGATCCAGAATGGGCCACAGATCCCCCATCCCTTTGGGATTAGGAAGTAGTGTGAGTAAAACTCCCGCATCCCCTGTATCAAGTGGGCACCTCTTCTACCATTGGCCTGCTAAACTCAGCGTTGTGAGTTCAACCCTTGAGGAGGCCATTTAGGGATTGGGGCAAATAGATGTGAGGGATGGTGCTTGGTCCTGCCAAGAGGGCAGGGGACTGGACTCGATGACCTCCCAAGGTTCCTTCCAGTTCTAGGAGATATGTATCACCAATTACCCTCAAGTCCAGGAGCAACTGCACCTCCTGAAGGAGAAGCTGCTCATGATAAGGGACCCTCAAGAGGGACAGGCAGGGATGCGGTAAGGAATAGAAAGGGATGGCATATTCCAAGCCTAAAGTCCTGAGGACCCACTGATCCGATGTAACATCTGACCAGCCATTTCAATTTCTTAGATCAGATATGGAATAGACAGACACTTGATTTAGAATCTAAACTATATGCTGCCAGAGGAGCAGGAAGAGGAGAGAACTTTTGCAACAAATCAATGGTTTCTCGCCCTGTGTTGTAACTGTGGTTTTTAAGACGTCAATCTCCGAGTAATCCACTTCAGGAGTGGATGTGTCTCCTGGGCCTTCGGTCAGAATTTTCTCATGGTTGTGTCCATTCAGCCCAGGTATATATGTTAAACAGTTTCTTGCCCCAAGCCACTGTTATATAGCACTACACAGGCTAGTGTCCTTTTGCTCCGTATCTACTAGGTTGCTCCACAACAGAGAACTCCGAAGGAAATGCAGGCAAATAGGGACATCTCAAAAAACCATGATTACTTCATAGGGCGAGTATTAATTTCTTCTTCAAAGAACATCCCGATGGGTGTTCCACAATAGGTGACAATTGAAAATTTTCCTCTTAGGAGCAGCAGGCTTCTGAGTAGAGTCTATGGAGATACACATCTCACAGAACTGGAAGGGACCTCAGGAGGTCATTGAGTTCAGTCCCCTGCCCTCTTAGCAGGACCAAGCATCATCCCTTGCAGATATTTTTGTTAATGTATTTGCCCCAGACCCCTAAATGGCCTCCTCAAGGTTTGACCTCTCAACCCTGGGTTTACCAGGCCAGTGCTCAAACCACTGAGCTATCCCTCCCCAATATTGAAAAATATATAGACAAACCAAAAGGAGTATCAGATGCAGTCACGAGCAGATGTGGAACACTGATCAAACGTTTTCAAAGATGTCCACGTTGCGGCTCTACATATTTCAGTGATGGGGCCATTTTTGAGAAGAGGCAAGAAACAGACCATACAGAATGAGTTCATATGTCCAAGTGTGCTTGAATGTTACAAAATTGATCACAAAAACAAATGCAGTCAACTAGCCAATTGGTAAGTCTTTGTTTAGAGATTATAGCAGATAAAAAATGGGGAAGTCCTTCTGAAAATGTCGGTCTGGTCAAAAGAATGGTCGCCTGATAAAGTATGTAACATTACCTCTGTCACCTTCAGAAGGTGAATGAGTTCATCAATATGAAACTCAGAAGTAATGTGATGTAGTCCTTGAAAAATATTGTGAAAGGGGTATTCCACAAGGAAACTTATTTTACACCTGGGAGAATTCTGCATCAAAAAAATTAGAAGTTCTGCACACAATAGTGTCACTTGGTCTTGACAGAAGTGCTTGCTGAGTGCTTCCACAGGTCACATTCTGAACTCCTGGAAGGAAAGGTGCTATGAGGATGCTTTGACGGGGTATGCACCAATTTCAAATCTTTATTGCTCAGTGCAGAGAGAAAGGCCCCACTCCCTTCGTCACTTGATAGGAACATGCACGATGATGTTCATGACCTGTGTGCGTGTACACACCCCTAATTAGTGGTAGAAATCAGAGACTAGCATATCTGACTGCCTTGAGTTCCAGGAACTTGATGTGCTAAGTGGTTTACAGAGGCCTCTTCCTGCCCTGGGCCATGTGAGTGTTCACATGCGCTCCCCACATCCACAAAAACAAATACAAATTTATAGCCATTGGGGAAAGACAGGGAAAATGGATTCCTGCACAAACATTGAGAGATTCCTTTAGAAAGTGGGTATGTAAAGTAGGGCAGTCAGACTGTTAGTTCAATGAATAAGCAGTTTTAACCCACCTCTCAAGGCAATGGATATGGAGTCTTCCATCATCTATAACAAAAATGTTAGCTGCCATTTGTCCCAGAAGCTAAAAACAGATTTTGGTCAGGTTTTGAGTGTTTATCTGCACTGCACTGATTGTGCAAGACAGGGCCATGAATTTGTACACTAAAAAGCAGGGCCTTACTTCTAGTAAACAGATGTGCTGTGAATAACTTTTGAACGGGGTCAATGTACATTTTTGAATGTTCAATTGTAGACCCATTTCGAGGAAGATGTCTGTAAAGTAACATCCAGGCAGCAACCTTTCAGAAGCCTATCATCTAGGTAACAGAACACCAGAATTCTTTTTCAGCAGGAATGTGCCACTATGACAGATAACCTTTGAAAAAAACTCTTGGGAGAACATGTTAGGCAAAGGAAGAACTCTGTACTGAAAATAATCCTGATCAATCAGTAAAGCATGGGTATTAGAGATATGTGGATCACTGTCTGAACACATGCATCCTGAAGCTGAAGCGCTGAGAAACAACTTAGTTGGTCCAGGGTCAGAATTACTTCTGCAAGTGTCACCATTCTGAACTGTTGTGCCTTCACAGAAGTATTACATAGCCTGAAATTGAGCCTGGATCTCAAACTACCATTGTTTTCTCGAATGAGGAAGTTTCTGAAATAACCCTTCTTCCACTTATGTTGCTGCCTGAGAACTGGTTCTGTAGCTCACAAGAGTAGGACTTTGCATTTTGCTGCAGCAGGTTCTCATGGGAGGGGTCCCTGAAAGGTGACAAGAAAAGAGGGTGATAAGGGGAAGAGAAGTAAAGTTCAAGTATTCTGTGGAAATTACCTTCCAAGTGCAGTTTTTGTCCACAGTGATTCACTCTCAATCCCACCAGAACAGCTGTTCTGTCAAGAGAGGGCAGGGCAGCATGGCTGCTCTCTGGTAACAGAGCAGATTGCTCTTTTAATCTGCTTTTGTGTGTAGGCGTAAGTCTGGCGACAGAAGCACTGTCAAGGTTTCTCTGTCAGTGACTTCTGTCGACAGAGCTTCCCTGTGTAAACATAGCCACACTGATCAGGTTTACGACCCTAGCGAGATGGTACAGTTTTGGGGTGCAAGGCTGGGGTTTTGTGAGATTTGCTGGTGCCTCCCATCCCATACAATGCATGAATGAGTGAAGGTGCATTCATGCAGTCTGTCTGGATATGGGGTTCCACAGGCTGTGGTACTGAGCAATATCGGCACCTGGAGGGGTTTGCTGCTTGTCACTCATCCCAGGCTGGAAATGTAAAGCAGCACAGCAGTACTCCAGTTACAGGTTATACCCCAAGAGTCCTGTTTACACTTCTATAATAACTACCTCAAATTCTTCTTCCAGTTCAGCTATTAGATATTCAATACAAGTTCTGCTTCACGTGAATTTCTGCGCTCTCCCCCCACACTACTAATACCTGACATACCAGGAAAAAGGCCCAAGAAACCACAGAATCCAGGCGTGCTCTGATAAAGTAGATTGTCTGTACTGGAACAAACATGGATTTCTCCTCCAATACATATGCCGAGAGTGATGAGGACAAACAGCCTATGCTGTATCAGCAATGGATGGCACAACAACAACATCTGAATTCAGAAGAACCAGTCATATATCGGTAAAGTAAAACACTGAGGAGGGGAAAATCTCTCTCAAGGGACCTGAAGGTCATAGTTTAACCATGAGCTAAGGGATCTGTGGGTCATAGTTGATTACAGCTAAATGAGTCTACAGTGTAACCCGAATGGGAAAAAATAGCTAACATTTTGCGGTGTATCAAGAGGACACCAAAAAGTAATTCTTGCACTCTATATTCATGCTGATTAGGCCTCAACTGGAATATCATGTCCAGCTCTGGGTGCCATATTTAAAAAAGATTTGAAAAGAGATTTGGACAAGCTGGATAAGGTCCAGACAAGACCAACACAAAATCAATCAACATCTGGAAACACAACCTATGACACAATATGGAGAAGAAGCTCCGATGTTTAAAAAACAAAACAAAAAGAAACACAAATAGCCACCTTTTAAAAATAAAAATCAGACATCTACACCAGGAGAACTAATAAATGACAGGGTACACAGACAGCAATACTATTATAACTCAGGGTATGGTTCTTTGGTAGTCAAAGGGAGAATATTCCAACTAGCTGAAGAGTGCTGATCCAGGCAATGCATGTTACTATTGGTTATCTTATTTTTATGAAACTATCTTAGTCACCAACACTATAGGTGTATCACCCACACACCTGGGAGCAGCCGCAGGTGTAAGGTACTGGCTCCATCCTACCCTGTTGGCCACAGTGTCTCTTTGGAGTAGAGCACCACGAATCAGCAAATACTGACGTCTATCCATGGATATCGGTATCCACAGGCAGCCATTTGTATCTGTACAAGGCTCTGAAATTTCCTCTGTTCCTAACACTTGTAAATTCTTCATCCTCAGCTTGGTCAGCCACGGATTTCTTCTTAATGCTTTTCACTTTTCTTATTAATTTTCTATAGGTCACAGCAATCAATATAGGTTAGGAACAATATACTTCCACCCTTTCCCCTTTTGTAATTTTCTTCCCCCTCCTAATTACTGCCTTCACTTTGCCATTGAACAGCCGGCAGGGCAGCAACATGGATCCAACCAACTGAATTTAGTTCTTTACATGGTGACAAGTATCAGAGAGGTGGCACTGTTAGTCTGTAGCTTCCAGAACAACAACAAGTCTTGGGGCACCTTACAGACTAACAGACATCAGGAATGGTAATGTACAGAAGCCTGAGGGAGAGCACTTCAATCTCCCTGGACGCTCAGTAGCAGATTTAAGGGTGGCAGTCCTGAAACGAAGAAATTTCAAAACTCAAACGGAGAGAGAGAAATCTCTGAACTGCAATTTATTTGCAAATTTGACTCAATTAACCAAGGATTAAACAGATACTGGGAGTGGCTCGCAGCTTACAAAAACAGCTTGCCTGCCCTGGGTGTTAATATCTCCCCATTAGACTCGGACAATGGATCATATTCCCTGTCTGATCTGACTTGTTTTTTCCTCTTTTGATACGTACTGTTGATAACGGGCCATTTCCACCTTGCTGAATAGACCTTGGCAGCTCTGGCCCTCTCTTTTACTGAGACCCCATTCTTTAAATACCCCTCTGAAACCACCACCCCCACTCACACATCTGATGAAGCAGGTCTTTGCCCACGAAAGCTTATGCTCCAAAATATCTGTTAGCCTGTAAGGTGCCACAAGACTTCTTGTTGTTCTGAATTTAGTTCTATTGTTTCAGCGGCAGCAGGGCAGGGAACTGCATAGGAGTCAGTGTCCAGAGCTGTAAGTTACTGATTGAGCAGGATGCACTCCAGAGCTGCAGGTTGCTGACTCCTGGCCTAAATGAAGGACAGCAGTGGGTCACTGGGGGTAAATGCTGGACTGAGTCTCCTGGGAGTAGAGGGACTTGGTCATGGGCACCATCCAGAGGGTAGTATCCAGAGGAAAGGGATGCTGTGGTCAAGGAAGGACGCAGATCCCAAGTGCTTAAGAACTTCAAAGCCATAGGTAGCAAAAGATGAGACACCACTGAAAATTTGCGCTGGTGCTGAAGTGAGCTAATTTCCAGAATGACATCAGGTCAGTAAAACCTGTTACAACTACCAAATTTTCATGCACATTTTTATTTAAGTTTTTCCTCCCTATCAATTTAGTTCAGAATTTTCCTCAACTTTGGAGAGTTAGCCCAACATGTGCATGCATTACAGTAAACACTCGATTTAACAGACTCCGATTTAACAGACTTGAGAAATAACGGATGTTGTCTGTGAGCCTCTGCCTCCCCAAAACGACAGCGACTCACCAGAGGTGCCACTGAGGCCAAACGAGGCACCAGGGCCACCAAGGCCAGAGAAGCTGTGCATGGGGAAAGGGGGGTGCCTGTGGCCAGGCACAGGAGCTTTCTTCCCCTGGTCTTACGTGCGCAGAGCATGTCAGCGCCCAGCCGCTGCTGCCTGCAATGGTTCTGAGCAGCAGGCACGGCTTCATGGGTTGCTGCCTGCTGGTAAGCTGGAGGCAGCAACCACGCTCTGCCTTCAGACAGCCAACTTGGAGCCGGGGGGGCGGGGCTGGAGGAGCCTCAGCACTGACTGCACCAACAGCCACAGGAGGTGGAAGGCGCCGGGCCAGAATACAGCTCCTCTCCCAGTAATTGGGAAAGGGAGATGGAGATGCGATGGTAAGAATGGCGCAGGAGCAGGGAAGAGAAGAGGTGCAGCGGAAAAAAGTAGCGAGTGATAGCCTGGGAAGGTCAATGCATCATCATACAGTATAACCATTTGGATTTAAACACAGACTTTTTGCATTAACAGACACTCTTCCCTCCCCCCCATCAGTCTGTTTAATCAAGGGTTTACTGTATTGCAGATTGGAACTGTGCTCTGCCCCATTAAATGTAATTATGTCATGAACACTTATCCCTTAAGCAACCCCCAAATTTCCAGTGATTAAAAATCTTCCTAAGTTATTAGTGCCAAAATGGAGTAATCGCGTGTTGGTTAAAGTACCTTGTGTGTTAGAAAGTAATACTAGAAACTCTAATGTTTCAATATGTGGCCAGATGGAACTTCTAGTATATGCTTCTCTAATGGGCATGCTCAACAGATGACAATTTTTCTTTCCACAGGTTCCCCAACCCTTGCTCTAAGCCAAAGGGAAGAGCTTTTCCTGACACCTTAGTTAATTCTTTTCTACAAGAAATGCTGGCAGGAGACGCTCTTCTGTCCAAAAAGCACCGTCTATGATGGCACTTTGGTTGGTATAACAACATTGTTCTGGGGTATGGATTACTTACAACTTTCAATAATCAGTTTTTTAAAAAGACTGCATCTTGTATTCGATAAAACTTTTAGCCCAAGGGTAGGGAACCTCCTGCTTAATTTCACCTGACCTGTGGCAAAATTTCCATACTTTAGGCCATAAGCCCTAAGACTAGTTCCCTTCCACAAAGTTGGAACTATGAGAGCAGCTTGCCCTGCTGCTGGGGGAAGTTAGGGTACCAGAGTGATTGGTTGTGCCCTGGGGAGCTTGTAGGAAAGCTCCAAGTCTGCATGCAGCTCACATTGGCTGCTGCTGTCAAAGAATGGGAACTGCAAGGGTGGCACCTCCAGGCAGCACTCAATTCAGTCTCACCTGGTCACATTGTGGCATTTTCCAAGAGTGGCCAAGGGCTAGAATGAGCAATTAAAGTCTGCCTTTGCCCCAAGGCACCACTGAATTGGAGCAAGCTGAGGTAAGAGACACTTAGCCACAACCTGCAATCCACACCCTCTTCCTCTCATACTCCAACTCCTGGCCTGCACCCTGAGCCCCAGATAGGAAAACAAATGTTCCACACCTTTTTCTAACTGTAAGCAATATTGCAAAAACCTGGCTTTTGCAATTTTTTAAACAAACATATGGTGTGTTGTGCTATGTTTTGATAGACAATATTCTGCCCATAGTGTATAAACTGTCCAACACAGAGAGGAAGGAAAGAGCAGCAATAACGGCATAAAGGATACAGAAAAGCAACTCAAAAGGTAACAGTTTTAGAAGATAAAAGAAGTTAGCCTATGTAACTTATTTACAAATTAAGGCAAATCTCATTCATGTACTATCAGGCATCCACCAGGATTCCATATGGGATTTTGTTTTGTTTGTTTGCTTGTTTTTAAAACTACTTGAACCACTACATTCTAGGATGAAATACAATCACCATGTAACACTCAGCCATTACTAAAACTAAGGAGCTCATGAAAGGTAAAATCCAATGGGAATGACCTTAGCAGACCCACTCTTTACACAAGAATCTACACTTTCATATCAACTTTTCCATTATAAGTGGCAAAAAACATGCTTCTCCATCTTGTAGCCTGCTTGGTATTAACTTTTGCTTCAGTTTCTTTGTTTTGTTATCTGTTTTACAATTACCCAGACTTAAGTTTCTAAGTTCTTTACGTTTGAAAATGAAACTTAAGCGTCTAAATCTAGGTACTCCTGAAAATTTTATATGATGATTTTCCTATACTACTTACCTGCTCAAGAGAGAAATGTTTAATGACCTGCATTGATACTTTGGTCTGCAAGGTGTGGTGCATGCTTGGCACCGCAGCCAGCAGTGTCAGGATCAGCTAGCTCTTCCCACTGTGGAGAGTGAAAAGCGAAAAGTTGTAGCCTGCTGATGACCCATGTCCACACAAGTCAACCCCACCTCCTAGTGGTGCAGACTGGCAACCGCCTCCATAAGGAGGCAGGCTAACGGGGCTCTGGGCACCTGGAGAGGGATGGGCTCCGCCGGGTTTGAAATCTGCCCAAGACATGCCTTGTGACAACTAACATAACTAACTCCATACCAGATTGGTCATCGCCCGGGTTAACAAGGACCGCGCATTCCGTTGTCCACCAGGACGGTTGTGTTAAGTCAGCTATTCGTGAACCAAAAACCTTGCGCACAAGAAAATACCTAACTGTAGGCATATGGAACATAAGATCACTAAATCAGACAGGTAAATTTAAAGAACTGACCTACGAAATGAAAAACTACACCTGGCATATCCTTGGACTCTACGAAGTAACATGGAAAAATTTTGGGGAGCTCAGAACAGACGAAAGCCATTTGTTCTATTACAATGGAGAAGAAGATACACACCTTAGTGGAGTAGGTTTCCTAATACATAAAGACATCAAGAACTCAGTTCTAGCTTGCTGCCCAATATCTAGCAGGATCATGTCCATACGCTTGAAAGCTTCACCATTCAATGTTACGTGCCGACTACTGACCATGACGATGATTACATGGAAAGTTTCTACAGTCAACTTCAGAATATCATAGATGCAATCCCGAAAAAAGATACTGTAATTGTACAAGGTGACTGGAATGCCAAAATAGGCATGGACGCCATAAACTGGCAGAATCTCATTGGGCCCTCCTGTACTGAAGTGACTAATGACCGAGGCTTCCGATCATTGGAATTTGCCGGCTACAATAACTTAGTAGTAGCAAATACGCTGGCGGCCCATAAACCATCAAGATGTTGGACCTGGCACAGCCCCAGTGGACAACATCATAATCAGATAGATTACATCCTAATTAAAAAGCGTTTCCGGTCTGGTGGGAACATACACAAGACACGTAGCTTCCTGGGAGCAGACATCAGGAGCGATCATAACCTGGTCCTAATGAGTTTTAAGATACGACTGAAAAAGATTTCTAAGCCAAAGAACAGACTCATTAAATTTCATCTGGACCAGCTTAAAGACCCAAATACTGTCAATGAGTTCCAAACTATGATAGGAGGGAAATTTGCTCCCCTGCTCACACTTGAGCAAGACCTAGAAACACTCACTAAAAGCTTCAAAAACAGTCATAGAAACAGCTACAGAGATACAAGGAACATATCGTCCCAAAAAGAACCAATAGATTACAAATGAGATTTTGAACCTTTGTGACCAAAGAAGAGAATTTAAGAAAAAAAATCAGCTGAAAGAGCAACACAATATAGGATAAATTAACAAAATAAAAACCAGTATGAAAGCAGCAAAAGAAAATTGGATCAAAACTGCTGTTTAGAGATTGAAGAGAGCCTAAATGCAAACAGTAAGAAAGCTTTTAAAACTATTAAAGGTTTAACAGACTATAGAACACAGAATAAGTACCATACAAGACAAAACCGATGACTGCCTCACTTAAGAGAAAGACATTATAAATAGATGGACGGAATACTGCTGAGCTCTACAACTATAACTCCAATGGAGATCCCAATGTTCTGAAAGTTAACAACCCAACAGAAGAAACAAACTTTTCCATCCTACATAAGGAAATTGAAGCAGCCATTAAATTGCTAAAGTCAGGCAAATCACCTGGCATAGATAACATCCCATCTGAACTTGTAAAAAATGGAGGCAGCAGTATGGTTGACATACTCATGATGATTTGCAACAAAATATGGCAGAGTGGAGAATGGCCAACAACTTGGACTAAATCACTAATTATAAAGCTTCCTAAAAAAGGAAACCTACAGTTACGTGGACATTACAGGACCATCAGCTTAATTAGCCACCCTAGTAAGGTGATGCTGAAAATCATACTGAACAGACTAACACCCCGGGGTCAAGAAGATTATTTCTGAAGAACAAGCTGGTTTTCGATCAGGCAGGAGTACCACTGAACAGATTTTCAACCTATCTGTACTCTGTCAGAAATACAATTCACATCAGCAAGACCTGTATCTTGTTTTTACTGATTTTAAACAGGCCTTCGACAGAGTCTGGCACACAGCACTGTGGGCAACAATGAAGCAATTTAACATCAACAGTAAACTCACTGACATAATTAAAAATTTATACAAAAAGGCCAGTAGTGCAGTATTATTCAATGGTGCCGTTGGTGCCTGGTTCCGTACCACTGTAGGAGTACGACAAGGCTGCATACTCTCTCCTACGCTTTTTAACATCTTTCTGGAACGTATCATGGTAGATGCTCTAGATGACCACTCTGGAACCATAAGTATTGGCGGTCAATATATAACCAACTTACGTTTCGCAGATGACACTGTTGGACTGGCAGGGAGTGAAAAAGAACTAGGTAACCTTGTTAAATGCCTAGATAAAACTTCAATAAAATATGGCATGGAAATAAACGCAGAAAAGTCATGACCAACAATCCTAGGGGTATATCCGCACAAATATCCATAAAACAACAGAAATTGGAAGTAGTAAAACAATTTGAATACTTTGGGTCAATCACCTCTGATGCAGGTACAAAACCAGAACAGCAACAACTGCAGCAATGGCAAAATTAAAACGAATCTGGAAAGACAAAAACACTAAAGTCACAAGTAAGGCTCATGCAAGCTCTTGTACACTCCATCTTTTCATACGCTTGCGAGACCTGGACTCTGACAGCAGAACTAGAGCGCAAGATCAAGGCCCTTCAAATGAGGCTATACCTCAAGCTTCTTAACATCCCCTATACAGCATGTATTAGTAATGAAGAGGTCAGAAACATCATCAACTCAGCAATAGGACCTCACCACGACCTACTATCCAAAGTAAAAAAGAGAAAACTAAGATGGTATGGACACGCAATGAGATCATCAGGCCTGTCCACAACCATACTGCAAGGCACAGTCAATGGCAAAAGGAGATGTGACAGACAGAAAAAGCAATGGATAGACAACAGTAAAGAATGGACAGGGATGAGCTTTGCCCCAACTCAAGAATTGGCACATGACGGCCAAAGATGGAGAGACACTATAAAGAACGTTGTCATGAAGGCGTTCCAACAACCTCCGTCAAGGGACTGATGATGATTGACACTTTGGTGTTTGTGATTTTGATATTTTAAGGATCTAATGTTATAAATGGCTCCTAACCAAATATAAACACAAGCTTCCTAAGGTTCCTAGGAGTTCATGCCAGATATTTTCGATCAAGTCAATCTTTAACCAAACACAATTCAATGTAAAACTAAATTAACTGCATTGCTTGTTATCAAGTGATTTCATACCAGACAATCACTAGAAAGAGCATACACAAAAGAAGAGTGGAATAAATCAATATTTAGCTCGGAACAATCATACAATGCAAGCATTCCAAACCTTTCCGAAGTCTGAAATTAGGTATGATCACAACCTACTGACCACCTTTTTGCTCTCAAAAATTCAATCCAGGATCAAGAACATAAGCTAGAATTTCTGAAGAATAGAATATATTTCTCCTACGAGAAACACCAAGAAAAAGTTTAAACACCATCAAGTTGATTTATGCATGAAAAAATTTAAAATGTGCATGCTCTTGCTATTTTGTAAAAAGCATATTAAAATATTATTTGCAATGAATACAACTACAAAACGCATTCATATGCAAATCCAATATTCTCAAATTGTTTCTCAACATCTTAAACAGGCATGATGGGCAGGGGCCAATATTTTTTATTCATGGAAACATGTTTTATAAAGCAGAATTGGAAAGTCCAGGTGGTGACAATATTGAGGCTGGATAAATTAACATGTGATTATACCATTCTAATAGCTCCACACATTCCTGCTGATCAGCTTATTGCTATGTCTTTACACAATACTTATTAACCATGTTCTTGGAGTGAAAATGGAATACAACTAGAATAATTCACTTTGCTTACGATCTCAGCCTGATTTCAACATAAAAGTCTCCATAAGTGAAAAGTCATTACACTAACCCACTCACCATCCCCAGCCATTATCAATGAATATTACTGAGTGAAGAGTTCTGATTTGAGTTACTAATATGTATACTTTGCATAAGAAATAGGATCCTACCAAATTCACAGCCATGCAAAACAGACTATGAAATTTAGTGTTCTCCCATGAAATAATGGCTTTTGTGCATATTTACCTATACCACACACATTTCATGGGAGAGACCAGTGTTTCTCAAATTGAGGATCCTGACCCAATTTGCAGGAAGATCACAAGGGTATTTTAGGAAGGTCACAGTACTGCTACCCTTACTTCTACATTGCCTTCAGAGCTGGACAGCTGCAGAGCAATGGCTGTACTGTTGGTCATGTGCCAAGCTCTGAAGGCCAGGAGCAATGCAGATGTAAGGGTGGCAATACCATACACCTATGTCATCCTAACTTCTGTTCTGCTGTTTACAGAACTCGGTGGCTTCTGACTAAGGCCCCAACTCTGCACGTAAATAAGGATGGCAACACCAAACCATACTATCCACTTACTTCTGCTGGAGGCAGCTTTGTCTTCAGAGCTGGGTTCCTAGCCAGCAGCTGCCACTCTCCAGCTGCCCAGCTCTGAAGGCAACACTGCTACCAGCAGCTGCACAAAAGGGAAGTAATACCGCTATACAATAATCTTGCAACTCCCCCCACCCCCACACAACTCCTTTTTGTTTCAGGATGCCTAAAATTAAATCTGAAATTTCACATTGTTGTAAATAGTTGAAATCATCAAGTCTGCCATTTTTAAAATCCTATGACAGTGAAACGAACCAAAATGGTCTATGAATTTGGTAGGGCCCTCTTAAGACAGAAGCAAAACGTTCTGTTATAAATTGCCCAACAGGGCAAATAGCGTGCTTTCAAAATGAGGACATATTCAAAGCTCCTGAGGAATTAAAGGTTTGTTTTAACTTTAAAGAGATTAAATGTAGTTTTGAGCTTAAAAACTTAGAAAAAATATGAATCCAGAAAACAGAAAAAGTTTGTCAGAACTCCATTTCCAAATCCCATTCCAGAATGAAACCAAGCAAGATTTTAAAAACTGAAATCCTCATTTCATGTCCTGCCAATACAAATAACTTTTTCAAAAATAATATTTTCTGAATTTGAAGAAATATTCCAGAAATCAGTCAGCCCCCATCAAAACCAACTGCCCGCTTGCTCACTCACTCACCCCCCCCCCAAGGCAAAGATACAAGACAAACAACACAAATGGATAACTACTGTTCTTAAAACAGAATTTCTCCCTTTGAAGCACACACTGGTGAAAAGAGGACAGACACAAAGAGAGACAAGAGCCAGCAATGCTTAAAATTAACATCTGACAATCTGTCTGCACAACTAACAGCAAATTCCTACAGGAGAATTTCATGCTAAAGATTAATTAAAGATTAGAAACTCTCAAGACCGTTGTAAGCTATTTAATGGAACTGCAGTAAGCAATTAAAATATTCACTGTTACTTACCAGCATAAGCACAGCTTTTTTCCACAACCTATAATTACAGTCCTTTTCCTAATTGGAGTAGGAAGATATACATAGCTTATTAAAACCATGCAACTTCTCTGAAAGGCTTTTCACAAAAATCCATGATTTTTGAAAATTACAAAAAAGGTGCAGTACAAACTTTGTTATCCAGCATGCATGAGGAATGAGGGTTGCTGGCTAATCAAATGTGCCAGTTACACAAGCTTTTCCTAAACTCAAAAAATGTTTAAGAAATGAAATAATCTTATTGAACGCTGCACCTTTTAACATTATTACAGGAGGGTCTCGCCATTCATGAATTCAATTATTCATGAGTAGCTTCACTTCACCCAGGGCTCTGAGCAGGGACTGCCCACGCTGCTGCTTCCAGGGGCTCCGAGCTCCCCCGCCCCCCACATTCACAAAAATCAATGTTTGTGAGGGTTCCGAACACAAAACCCTCACAAATGTAGTGATGGATGAGTCTACTGTATACAGTACAGGAGAGTCTCAACATGAGCACAAATGGTTCCCAACTTTCTGCTCATAGGCAAACACTCTTAAGAGGGACACGAAATTCCTATTAAAATACAAGAAAAAGTCTCTAATTGGTTCCTAAGGGCTCCTAACTCAGGGAAAAAGAGTGGCAGCAGGTGGTGCTGCTTTTGACGCATAAGTTAACCTTGGGTTGGGGAGGGTTATGCTGCCATGCTACGGGGCTGTGGGGCCGGTTAAGCTGCCGTGGTACAGGGCTGCGGGCTGGAAGGGGGGCTGGGCTGCGGGGGATGGTTATGCTGCTGCTGTAGTACAAGGCCACCGGGCCAGTTACGTTGTCGTGGTACAGGGCTGCAGGGACAACGGGAGGTCAGGCTGCGGCGCGGGGCTTGTTTCCAGTGGGTTGGGAGCTGCGGGGCGGAGCAGGGGGACAGGGAACGCCAGACTACCAGGGACTGGAGTGCCCTGCAGTAAGACTCATTAGTGGGGGAGAGTTCACTTGCTGAGTATACTAGGTGAGGCATGTGTCCGTCGTTTAAGCCAGTACTCGTTAAAGTACTCATTTAATGAGGGATGAGTATACTGCAATTTACTGCTCCTCTACTGCTTTAGGGTCATCAAAAAAAAAACCCCCATGACTTCTGCAAACACTGTAAAATGATACTGGATAGATATTAGAATTTTTCTAGTTAAGGGAAAGGGGAATAGTATTGCCATCTATGGCAGATGCTGGTTAACCAAGTTTTCCGGATATTAAAGTGCCAGATAAAGCTTTCACTGTATAAACCATGGGTGTCCAACCTTTTGGCTTGCCTGGGCCGCATTGAGTGAAGATAGTCTTGGGCTGCATACAAAATATATAATATAGTTAATGTATATAAACCATATAATAATGTTAAAAGTTTATGATCTTGTGGGTCCGCATTACTAGCTCTCCAGGACCGCAGGTTGGACACACCTGGTATAAGCAATACACTTCAGGGTGTCAGAAACCAAAGTACAATCTTCATATTATAGAAAGACTTATAGAAATCAAAGTGCTCCATAAGACTCACTGAAAATTGTACTTGCAAGAGATTAAACTGAAAAAGAAACCAGCTCCCTATTAAAACATGCAACTTTGCGATCATGAATTTGAGACAAACATTTTCAGTGCTGACAGCTGCAGTATTACTTTATAGAAGAGACAGTTTCTACCGCTATATGACTAAATTAGGAACTTGTATCAAGCCAATTACAACATTTTTTCTTGCAATTTGAAGATCAGCTTATTCATGGGTAAGTGTTATTATGGAAAATGGTTATAACTAGTACAGTACCTGCAAAGGCAATTTCCATTTAAAAAAACCTGAATATTCATTTCATTCAGAACAGTTTGATTTCTCCAGCACTAAGTCCACCATTGCAACTGTGTGGAATACAAGAGAAAGTACTGTCTTTTTTCTATAGTAAGTACGCATTAAACCAACAACATTCCACATCTAATCTGAGGGGAGTACAGGACAGTGAATTGTCACAGTCAATGGATATCTGAATATTGAGAAAAATAACCTATGACCAGATTGTTGCTGTGTTCCACAAAACTGAAGCAGTAGATGGCTCAGAAAAATCATGACAGAATAGCTATTTAAAAATGAACATGCTGAGGCATAATTTGCAGGTAACTGTTTTATTAAGTTGTGCAAGGGAAGAGCCCTACAAGTTTTAGGGAGGGATTTTCAAAAGCATTCAGAACTGTGTTAGGTCAATGATGACTGCTTCTGAAAACATGCAGACTTCAAGGTAAAATCTATCAATAGAGCAACCTTCCTTCTGTCTAAACTGTGGAAACTACAGTATATTTTTCACCTCAGATATTAAGTTTATTTCATAAAATCATGCAATGAGAAAAACTGGTGACTCATTCTCAGAAAAACAAATGTAAGAACATCGTTAAGTAATAATACTTAATTGTTACTAGAAATGATTTTTTTCCAAACTGATTTGACTTTCACCACTTATCACAAAATGTTTAACTACCTGTTTACAGTCCATGTTCCAAAAGCATGTTTTAATTCTCTGAAAGGCTACAGTAATATTAAGTTTATATTAAATTCCATAAAAGACTTGCTAGTGTTAATATTAAGACAGATCAGAAAATAAGCTAAACACAAAGGCTATGTCTACACTAGCCCAAAACTTCGAAATGGCCATGCAAATGGCCATTTTGAAGTTTACTAATGAAGTGCTGAAATACACAGTCAGCGCCTCATTAGAATGCTGGCAGCCGCAGCACTTGAAAATTGACGTGGCTTGCTGCCGTGCGGCTCATGCAGACGGGGCTCCTTTTCGAAAGGACCCCGGGAATTTTGAAATCCCCTTATTCCTACCTGCTGATAGGAATAAGGGAATTTCGAAGTTGGTGGGGTCCTTTCGAAAATGAGCCCTGTCTGGACAAGCCGCAAGACAGCGAGCCGCGTCAATTTTGAAGTGCTGCGGCTGCTGGCATTCTAATGAGGCGCTGACCGTGTATTTCAGTGCTTCATTAGTAAACTTCAAAATGGCCATTTGCACAGCCATTTCGAAGTTTTGGGCTAGTGTAGACACGGCCAAATATTTTCCCCCTCTTGCTCCTATATTTACACAGAAATACATTAAAAACCATAGGTTAATATGGTAGCATTGAACTATTTTTTTGTTTACTTATAAGTTTCTAACATATACAAATGAACAAAAAACAAACAAACATTCTATATAGGCACCAAAAACAGAATAAAGAAAAGTATGTCACACAAGAGGACTGCATTTATCCCTTCATTGATTTCACTGTGGTTTTTTTTGTTTTTTTTTTTTAAATCCTCTGTGGAAATCAAGAGCAATTCTGCCTGAAAAACAAAGTCATAGGTTGTTCCATATAAGACAAAGGTTCATTTTGACCACTGAAGATAAGGACATTAGAAAAGTAGGGACCACAGAAAGAAATACCCAATCATGAAATCTGGCTTCCCAATCACAGTACCCTCATCTCAAGTCCTGCTACTTCAGTAACAGCAACTCTGCTGATCTCGGTCATTTAGGTGGGTTACAAGAAATGGGAATGGTTTTGAGAGATTTAAATTTCAGATCATTTAAGGCCTTGAAAAGTCAGGATTTTTTTTTTTTTTTTAAAACATAGGTCTACAAGTGGATGAGAAGAGAATACAATGTACCAGCATAAGGGTACCCAGAAGCATGCATTACCCTACCAGTGGTCTAGTATATGCTAAATTAGATGGTTTCAGTGTAGATTTAACAAAGTGTTAAAAGGCAATAGCGCAACATGGATGAAAGGCAAAGACACAGATAATCCTATTTGAGCCTATACACAGCAGGAATAGTTTCAATAGTAACTTTCTGATCATTGCTGTTATTCTGGTGTCTAGGATCAGACGTGTGTCCAGACAATTTAGAAACGTATCTTAAAGATCAGAGAGCACTGGTTTTCAGCGGAAAAAGGCAGAGCTTCAGCTGGTTCCTCAAAGTGCTTCCTTCATCCTATCATAATTTCTGTTTTATACAGGTTGAACTTGAGCCAGCTGTTTTTCTTCCAGGTGGTTAATCTATTAAGGCATTCAATCAGCTAAACGATGGTAACGTCTGCACTACAGCCAAACATTAATATACTGTTGCCATTGCAACCTGAGGCACCTCAAAATTTCACACCATCTTCAGCATTGGTGGGAAGAAGAACAGAGCATTACAGATATAAACAAGGAGCCTAGTACCATAATGGACAAGGTGCACTGAAAGTCTTAGTGAAAGATGCTTTTGGCCTCCCAATCATCCATTAGCAGAGGCTGAATCTTCAGTTCATGACATTTTAGTAATTCCCCTGGTGCCAAGTACAATTGACAAAAACAACAAACAGCATGAAAACAAGATCAGATGCCTCCTTTTTGAATGGCTTTTTTAAGGGAACTCAGTTTCATAGAAGACAGATGAAGTTACTAAATTTGTCATTTCATTCCAATACTCTTGAGGTTCATGGAACTCATTCACATACGGTCTCTGAACTACATATGACTGTGAGGGGGTACAAGAGAAGCAAAGAATTGTTTATTTCTCTGTTTACTTGTAACTTCAGAGTAGTGTTTCATTATATATTTCTAATTATGATGGCATGGAAGTAAGAGCAGATGGTTAGTGATAGAAGGAAAAGATTGTGTTGAACTGTAGCTTCCTTATTTTCTGACTCTTGGCACAGTTAGGGCTCTATTCAGTCTTCCCTAGCGCCAAAGAACAGAGGGGAAAAAAAAAAAGTATTCCAAAAATTGTTACTAGGAAACAATGCTCATATATGAGCAACTCACTAATGGCTCAGATACTCTGCAACTTAAGAACAATTGCTTATAAAAATGACAATGAAAATAAATCTTCAAGCGAAGTCACAAGAAACCCTCTTATAAAGACCTTTTTTAGAGCTGGAGTGTCCAAGTGGAATATCTGGGCTAAACACCCTATCTTTCAAAAGCATAGCCAAATTAATATTTCACAAAATACCCTAAAAACTCAACAACTTCTGCGTCTGGGGGACACAAGAGACAACGTCCCCAAAATAATGACACGCATTGAAAAATCCCTTTTGTCAGCCCCAGAGAATCTTACTCAAGCACACAAGAGTAAGCAACCCAACAAGCACTCAATTTTCAAATGCACATGAGGCAGGAGCTCAGCCCCATCCTTCCGCTCCCGTGCAGCTGGGAGCTTGCTCCAAGTCATGCTGCGGATCTATGTTGTGCAGTGTGTCAGAGCAGCTTGGCAGTAGTTGCAGGGAGCTGCAATTGCTGCCTGAGTTTCAGGGGCATAAAGGAACCCGGGGAGCATCTGCTGCAGGCAGAGAGAAACCTGCAGTGGTTCCAGACTGGGGTGCTAACAGCCAGCCTTAATCCTGGGCAGAGGGAAGTTTTTTGCCAGCCAGCTCCTGAGCTACTCTGCACCTGTCAGACAGTAAGTTCCCCGGGCTCACTGCAGTATATTGGGTGCTCTGATGGCTCGCCACTCATGGAGAGGTGAGCAGACAGATTCCCCTTGACTAACTCCCATTCACTGGGGCCATTCACTTCCTGGCTCTAGGTGCTCGGCCTGCCATATTTCCAGCTGCCTTTGTACTCAGAGGCAGACTCACCAACAGGAAGGTGGCCTCTTCTCCTTGGTGATATCTGAATCCACCCACCTTCAATCCTTTGTGATCTGTAATGATTACTTCCTATTAAAATATTTGCCACACACCCCCAATCTCAGAACAGAGGCCCGATTCCACAGAACACTTAAACCATGTGCTCAACTTCCACCAGCTGTTTAGGTGACCTTTACTTCAGGGATATCGACTGAAAGTTCAGCACGTTTAAGTGATTTGCTACACTTGGTCCTGACCAGTAACCCATCATTCATCATAGCTCCCTAGCAAGGAATGTGAGAACACCAACTACCCTCTTCTACTGACAGGGAAACTGAGGCAGAGAGGGGGCAAGTCTGAGATTCTCAAAAGCGCCTACAGAAGCTCTAAGCCCAGCTCTCATTAAGTCTCAAAGGACATTAGATGCCTAAATATGTCTCAAGATGGGGGCCCTAGCGCCACAAGGCTTGTTTGAACCTCTGCCCCCACCCTCACCACTCCCCGATGACTGGCCAGTGGATGCAGGGAGTCAGTGGTAGGGACAGGATGCTGTCGTAGGTCAGATTTTAGGAGCTCTCTCCTCTTGACCTTGCTGCCTCCTTTAATCTTTTACCGTCTTCTAGCACCAAACATCAAGCAACCGTTTTGGAGCTGTTCCAAAAATGTCAGAGCTGTAATTCATCTGCAAATCTGACTCCATCAACCAAGGACTGAACAGAGACTGGGAGGTGGTTGGCCATTACAAAAGGAGCTTCTCCACTCTTGATGTTCACACCTCCACATTAGCAGCTGACCATGGGCCACACGCCCCCTGCAGAAGACCTTGTTAGCTCTGGCTCTCCACTTTACTGAGACCTCCTCTTTAAATCCTCCTCTGAAACCCCCCACTCACGCATCTGACGAAGCAGGTCTTTGCCCTTGAAAGCTTATGCTCCAAAATATCTGTTAATCTATAAGGTACCACAGGACTTCTTGCTGTTTTTAAAAATTAGGGGGCTAAAGCACATGACTTATGAGGACAGGCTGAAGAAAAAAAAAAAAACTGTATGACTGGCCAAGAAAATGGCAGATGAAATTCTACATTGATAAACGCAAAGTAAAGCATATTGGAAAATACAATCCCAATCCCATCTCTACCTCCCTCCCCAACACCCACAAAAGACAGGATCTAAATTAGTTAACTCTAAACAAATATCTTGGAGTCACTGTGGAAAGTTCTCTGCACCAGTAGGTCAAAAGAGCAAGAGGATACTGTGAGAAGTTATTACAGGAGATTTTATTGTACTACAGTACAGACTACTTTCAAAATCCCATCCAGTCCTACACTTCTATAATTCTCTTGTGGTCAGGAGAATGAGTCACAAATGTATTTTAAGAAAAAAGCTTTTTTTTAAAGATCATCAAGTCCAGGCCCCCTGTACTGAGGCAGGACCAAGTCTAACTAGATCATTTTTGACAGATATTTATCTAACATGTTTTCAAAAGCCGCTAATGATGAAGATAGCACAACCTCTCTTGGAAATCCATGCCAGTGCTAAACTATTATTATTAGAAAGTTCCGCCTCCCCCCCCCCCAACACTTTACTATTAGATCTCCTTTGCTGCACATTAATCTGATTCATGTGGAACAACTTATAACATGACCTTTATAACAGCCTTTAACATATGCTAACATATGTTATGAGAACAAAATCTGCCAGAATTTTAAGTTCTTTGCAGTTCAGGTACAATTAAACAAATGTTAAACAATTCCATCAAATAGGCTCTGAGTGGCACATAACACATACATTTGTTTCTCTCTAAAAAGGGGGGAGCACTAAGCTCTGAATTCCTACTGGGGCACTGTATAGTTTGCTGAAGATGTCCTCTCAATATGTCATCACAGAATGACAGATGTTGAGATCAATGGGTTAAAACTTTAGAGTCTTAAAAAAAAAAAAAAAAAAGCTAAATTAAAACTACTGCTGTGCTACAACTTTAGTCTGGTAAACATGGTCACTAAAAAGAAAGACAAAATATAGCTCCCGTTCCCGAAGGAATATTTCATCCACAGTGGGCTCACAGAGAAACAAATGAGATATTACTGGTAGACCAGTGGTTGCCAAACTTTTTATAAAATTGATACACCAACTTCATTTTATCTTTTTTAAATGACTTACCATTACATATAAGTCCTCTCTGCCCCAGCAATGCAACCCTGATCCAGGCACAAAGCAAACAGAAAGTGATCCTACTCCTTGCTCGTCATCCTGTGGCAACTCCTGTCCTGTGGGACTGGCTCTACACTCTGGGTGTTGAGAGGTTCCTGCTCCACGAGTTGGGGGAAATTAGAGTGGCAACAAGACCTGAACCATGGGGCCACTGCATCAATTGGAACTGACCATGCCAAACTTAAGAGATGCTGTCCCACTGGTCACAACAGAGCAGAGAGACCAGCTTAGTCCTCTGGAAGAGGAGCTGCTGTTGCAGGGCAGGCTTGCTCTCCAGTTCTCCAGCTGCCCCAGACTTTGCACCCACAGTAGGCCAGGTGTAGCATATCCTTGCACACCCTAGTGGCAGGTTACTCCAACCCTGGATGTGGCAACCAGTGTTTCCTGTAAGCTGTGAACTTGTGTGGCTGCTCCCGAGAAATTCTAATGCCACCTTGGTGATGAACAAAGCTCCAACAACTAGACCTTGTTTTTCTATTGGAGGTACACATTTGCACATACATCTGCGTACCTAAAATTTATTCCTTGCATAGATGCAAAAAAGTCTATACACGGATACAAAAGATTGGGCAAACAGTGGTGGCAACTCATCCAGAATCTTCCTGTGACCCACAGGGGGTTCAAGATCCACCACTTGAGAAATACTGCATTAAGCCACTGGTGTTCCCGTTTGGTTTTGACCTCTCCCACCATTTCACCCAAATAACGTTACACTCTTCTCTCCACCTTCTGCTTCCTTCACCACTACTAACAACCACATTGTACTATTACCATACATAACACTTTCTCAGCACTGTGAAAAAGAAACAGTTTAAAAAAACCTCATGAGACCTGCAAGGCCTTCCATCAGCCTCTGAGCAATGGTAGCATGAAAGTAAAAACAGTACAAGTTGAACCCCTCTACTCTGGCCACCCCGGGACATAACTTGTGCCGAACAAGAGAATTTGCCAGACCACAGAAGGTCATACCGTCTAGCAAACAAAATAGCAAGAACCACCATTTTTTCCCAATTCGGTAAAAATCTCAATTCAAGAGCCGCAATGCTTGTGAATGTGAGATGGTCCTTAATAAATATCAAACCATACTTTTTGTAACCCTATTTTAGGAACAGCGCGCACACACAATGATTTGTAGTGCAATACATATTTACTGCAGAACGTTCACAAACTTTATACTTATTCTATTTCCTCACACTTTACATGTGTTTGTATCACTGCCTTCCTGACTTTCACTCCAGAACATTCTCTTTCCCCAGACGACACTAGGAGTAGTTATCCAATGTTTTGAGATCACGCGTTGTTTGCTATTTAGCTAGGAGTTGTTCATTTACGGGCTTTTAGAAGTTCACCATTTAATGCAAATAATCAGGAGAAGTTTTTGTTTGTTTGTTTTAAACACTTCTCAATCACAGCACTGGGACTCATTAAAGAGATGCTTGCAGGTCCAAGCCACAGGTTGCAGACCACTGGTCTAGCAGCATTACCAAAACTTCCACTGCTTACTGGGCTCTTAAAAGACATTTAGGGGAAAATTATAATGAAATATCAGCATAGAACACTGAAAGCCAGGACAAGTGGCTGGAAACGAACTTTATGGGGCCACAGGAAACATGGCCACATCCGTAAGTGGTCATCCAGCCAACTAAAATCATGCAGGATTATGGCATTGGCCAGATGAGAATATTCTGTATTTCAATCAATCTTTATATGAGGAAAGCACAGGCAAGGGAACATGATGAACGAGTCTCCTCTTCAATAATTTTTTTATGATTGGTATGGGTGCAAATAAGATGGCAAAGAAGCAGAAAGTCAAGGCATGGAATACATACAACCTTGCATCAAACCTAAACAGATTGGAGTAGGAAGAAGAATAAAGATAAAACGTAGCATGGAAGCCACCTGGTTAGCAGTATGCTAAATCACAGAAAGTAAACCAAAGTAATGGCCTATTTTACTATGAAGTATTAAGCAGCTCTCTACTAAGTCTTTACAAAGTTGCTTTTGACCACTACTAAAAACCAGGTTTTTAACCCAAACTAAACATTCACTTTATTCAGTCATGCCAACTTTCAAAAATAATTTAAGACCTCCATTAGCCTTGGTCTACCACAATCATTGGTTTAAAATACCATCCCACTTTACAGTACTTCTCACCTGTTCGGTTCACAGCACACGTCAAGGAAAATGCCTTTTTACAATCCGGTGTCATCCTCATGCTGAACATCACCTGACTAATGAGGCAGTGACATAAATGGCTTTGATTTTTGTTTTAAAATCCTCTAGTCCAATATATTTAGCTTACTGTAATAACTTCTAGACGAAAAAAATGCTCAACTACCTAGACATATAATTTTAATATAATTAAGCCTATTTTGATATTCAGACCCTCCAAACTACAGAAGTATTCAATACAACTATGTTTATAATCTAATTAGATATTGGTTCTATGCGATTTTAATTAACATGCTTCCAAGACAACCCACCAACACTATCAGGATCTAGTAATAGGCTGTCCAAACTGACTTTTGAGCACAATTTAAAATCAGTGACTCTCAACCTTTCCAGACTACTAGGAGTTTTTCAGGAGTCTGACATGTCTTTTCATATCCCCAGGTTTACCCAAACTTAAAAACTACTGGCTTACAAAATCAAGCATAAGAATCCAAGAGTATCACAGAACACTACTACTTACTTTCTCATCTTCACTACATAATTATAAAATAAATCAACTGGAATATAAATACATAGTTTACATTTCAGTGTACAGTAAGTCATTTTCCATATCAAATTTTATTTTCCACTAGTGCTTCTTACCACGTTTGTTGTAAAAATTGGCAAATATCTAGATGAGTTGCTGTGCCCCCTGGAAGACCTCTACATACCCCTGGTTGAGAACCATTCATTTAAGCAAGAAAAATAAATCAATAATTACAATACTACTTTTTTTAAAAACTACACCATCAGTGCACTTTAACACACCTCAAGTTTTTGTTTGTAGCTCCAGCTCTAGGCACATAAGAATGGAAGTCAATAAGACTCCAAGCAGACAAGTGTGAACCATGACCTTTTGCAAGTGTCCACAATAAGTAATGGGCCAGTACTTTTAGAATGAATATTAAAGCCCTAAATGATGCAATGCTACTTCCATGTAGGTGGAGCCCTCTCCTGCACAGAGGTCATTGCATAATCAGAACAAAAATACAGTACTTGGGGAGGCGTACACTTGCCACATATTCACCACCACCATGCTAATTAAAGTGACATTTTAACAGTTATTAAAGCCTCTGTCCCACATTAGAGAGCTCATTCATTGAAAACAGTAATTAACACATTACTTTTAACATGCTAGGGTTTTTTCTTCTCCTCTTTTTCATTTGTTTTACAAATGCAGCCTCTAACAATAATAAATTGTATACTGTATACTTGTTACAGAGGGGCAGTTGATACTAACTTTAGTGTGGGAACATTTTAAGTACACACAACCCTTAAAATATTTTTAGTAAGGGAGTTCATTAAGTTACTTTCAGCCTGATTTAGGAGGTTACCAAAACTTTAAAGCAATGCATGCATTTTGTAGTGTTAGCTACCTGGTAAGAGTTGTAAGATTAATTCTAAATTTATTCTGAACCTAAACCACTTACAAACCAGAAACTAAGCACATACAAAACAAGCCACAAAAAAGCCATACACCATCTCATTCATGCTTTTTAAGATGCTTCACAGATGTTTCAATTTGCAGCATCTGGTAGGATAAATAGATGACAAAAGACAAGTATTCTGAAAAAATCCAAGGGAACTGGAAAATTAAATAAAGTACAACAAGGTAATTTTTAAACACATTCTACCTTACTGCTATGTTTTTTTCAAAAGTTCAAGTTAAATGTTTAAAATGTATCTTCAAAATTACATCTGTCTATGTAAACAGTTTCATTTCCAAAGAACCTATAAACCACAAACATTTCTGAGACCGTGTGCATACATTTATGTGTTCCAAACTCAAACACTAACCTCTCAATTTGATGATGAAACATAGCAAATCTCAAATTTGTTATGAAAAAACAGAGTAAAAAAATAACTTTTGAGTTCAAAGCAGCAAGACACATAGTCCAAAAAAAAAAGTACCCACAAAATGTTTAAGTAGAAAAATGGAAGAAGCTTTGGCAAAATACAAATGTCTTACAAGAAAAAAAACTGTTCATAAAATTGAATTTAAATTACATTCATGAATGTACAAAACATTTAAAATGAAATGAGCTCATAGATACCCCATCCATCAGTGACTCCTTCCATTACAAAACATTTCTTTACCAGCTTAAATAGTTAAAACACCTACAATCCCTCACTATCACTCATAACAGAGTTTAGTTCAGGAAAGAGAAATACCCAAAATGACAAAATGTATGGCCACTGTGGCTTTGCCATCAGTGTCTACCTTAAAATCATCCCCTCTTGAATTTTTAAAATGAATTAAAAATCATCAGGGATATAAGCATTTAGATACTGTTTTGATATGTGCATGCTGTTCTAGGTTCTTTCAATCGTCCTAGCATTCCTACTGTAGAAACAGTGGCCTAAAAAACTGCAGTCTCAGTATATAGATATCACAGTTTTGCTTAAGCAACTGGAACCATTTATATAAACCAACTAGCTACTTTTAACAAAAGCCTTATTTTGGGGGAAAAAAAAACAAAACAGCGGCATTCTTCCTATTGCAAATGGTACTGCAATGAGTTCACGAATTTCTCATCACCAGGCACGGCAAAAGCCTCCCTTGCTTATGAGATGTCCATGATTACACCAGCTTTCTGCTTGACACACTTTAAAAAAAGACAAGTTGGGATAAAAAGACTGCATCCGAATCTAGTTTTTCCTGTCCAAAGAAACCCACTCACCCATGCACCTACGAATCATGACAAGCTTATGCCTCATGATGAAATCCTTTCCAAAGATAAGAATTCCTCGTTAGAGAAACATGAGGAGTTTCCTACACTGTTGCATCGCTGGAAAACATCCTCCTCACCCTCTTGCCAGTCCCTTTTTCTGAATGGTGTTTTTGAACCATGGTGGTTGGTGGGTTTTTTTTAAAGCCTTCTTCCGAAATCTTTTGGCCAGGCGGGGGCTAGGGAGGGGAGCGGAAAGGAACCACATTGGCGGGGGCTCTCCAGGGAGCTGCGTATATGGGATGTTGCTGGGAGCTGCAGAAGGTGGGCTACAGAAGGAAAACATCTGCCCCCTCCCCCTTCCCGCTCTGCTGGGTTCGCGGCCGCGTCCAGCGCACACGGCCACCGCCTCGAGTTCCGCCCCGCAGGACGGGGTTTCTCTCACCTTCACATAACAGCCGCGTCCTTCCAGATGAGGCGAGAGGGGCGTCGAGGAGGGACCCGCGGGGCTCGGCTCGCTGCTGCTGCCTCCCCACGACCCCCTCCCCCCTCGCTCGCTCCCTCACACACAGGCGCGCTCGCTGCCTTCAGTGGTTCCCCCGCAGCTGCCACCGCACGGGCAGCCGCAGCAGCGGCCCCGCTCCCAGCTGCAGCGGCGAGGACATCGTACTGCTGCGCCTGGGCCGAGGGAGGCGGGGAAGGGGCCAGAAAGGAGGCGGCGGCGACACCCCCCAGGTACAACTACCACCGGGGGGCGGTAGTAAGGCGGGGGAAAGGGCACAGGTTCCCCGTGCACCCTCAGGGAGGGGGGTCTCGTCCTGAGAAGGAAGGGCTGAACAGAGAAGAGGGCGTGCGAGCGAGCTCCCTAGCCGTGTGGATGGTTGGGGAAGTAGGGAGAACAGGAGCCACCTCCCCTCAGGGCCAGGCTCCCTCCCTCCTCCTCATAGGCAGCATAGCAACCAACATGGCGACTGCGCAGTCAGACCCCGACAGGAGGGAGGATCTCGCGAGAAGTGAAAGTAGACCGAGCGGGAGCGATGCCCCGCCCCCACGCCTCCCGCTCACTGGCCAGTGTCAGCTACGGGATTGGTTGGGCCGCCTCCGACCGCTTCTCTGGGGCGGGACCCGTTCTTTAATTGTGATTGGTTGAATTTACGTTCAATCAAAGCCCAGCCCCTTGGGACTTGTCAAAGAATTGGCTCCCTGATCTGTCAATCCTGGTAAGAAGCCCGCCTTAAGCTCAGTGCCTGGGAGCGTCAATGGAGCAAGTGGAGAGCTTCTCGTAGAGGGGTGTCGGTAGGCTGCGTGTCAGTCTCAGAGAGCTGGGTGACACCTGCTGGCAGATACGTTTACATCGTTCCAGATTTTCCGCGTGCTTCTGAGGGCGGCGCCTTCATGTTCTATTTAATTGTAAATTGTTAACCTAGTGTATGAATCGGGGCCCCAGAAATCAGGATATCTTTAACCATAGATTTTAAAATGTGGATACACCCCTGGTTTTTTGTCCTCCCCTTTCTAAGCCTGAGGTGCACTTTGGCCATTTTTTCCAAACTTTTGTTTGCCTCATAAGACCTAAAAACGTCCTTCAAAAGGGGGTGAAGACCTAAAAATTCTCACGTAATCACAGGACTCCAAGATCCAGGGGCTTTATAAAAATCAGTTAAGCCTATGATGATAATTTACAGTAAATTACTCTGTCATCATAGCCTTAGGGTTGTGTGTTTACAAGAACACTTGGCATTTGAGCAGAAGGTAGAATACTTTGCAACTTATTACATGTGTTATTACACTTCTCTAGTTACATTGCCATAGTACCCAAACACCCCTGAAAGATTGGAGTCCCATTATTTGGGGCACTGTATAAACCCCACTTAGACACCATCTCTGTCCCAAAGAGTTTCCAATTTGAGAACTGCTACTTTTTCCTTTACGCTGCTTTTCCTGCTGAGGGTTGTGGTGATAGAATGGGGATAAAACCAAACCTCCTTTTCGTTTGCAACAAGTTCCAGTTTCTTCTGGTGGATTTCCTAGCATTCCCAGGCCAGCTGGGCAATATAATCCATTCAGCGTGCCGTGGGGTGTCTACAGGGCCTCCGTCCAGTGCAACATGCCCAGTAGAGTTCCAATGGAAGCTTCCATTGAATCATCCTTATCAGGTACCTGAACAACATCAACTGGCTCCTTTCAATCGGGAGACCAGAGCAGTATTGGCTCTTCTATAGGACGCCCTCTCAAATGAGCAAGATCCTCATTCTGTCTTGGAGAGTAAGCTCACCACCCCTCAGGTGAAGACGCGAGGTCTGCAGCATGCCAGCCTGGCAGCAGGGTCGGGAACAAATCACAATGGGCTGGTCCTCCACAATGGAAAAAAATAAGAATTTTATCTTGCAAACGCACACTTAAGTATCAGAGTGCTGTAGTGCTATTTAGGTTAATCAGCATACTCATGCATGAAATTAAGGATGTGTAGAGGTGTTTGTGAGATCAGGAGCTAATTAAAGACAAAACACAACAGACGAATGTAATAAAAACAGTGGCACCACATGGGATATGAGTAGATTCCAGGAAATCCACAGATATCCATTTTATATCCATGGGTATTCTCATCTGTGGATGTAGATATTTATTTCTGAGGATATGTTAAGAGGTCCATTTTTGAGGATAAGAATCCAGATATAAATGCAAATTTTGTGTCTGGAATCCTGCAAATATGAGGATATCACTGTATATATCCTCATTTGCAAACTATTTTTGCAGCTGTGAATGTGGATACCAAATTTGTATCTATGCAGGACTTCAGACATGAGTGTGTCATATCATTACATTGAGTTTTAAAAATGTTTGGGGGGAGGTTGTTACGTGGGTTTTGAATTATAAAAATTCTCTGTTGAGCCATAACCAATTGTCTAACATTCATCACCACCATCCAATCAAAAAAAGTAACCCTCAGGTTGAACCTCTTTGATCCAGCACCCTCAGGACATGACCAGTGCTGAACGAGAGAATTTGCAAGACTGTGGAAGGTCAATATCATCTAGCACATTACTAACTCTTCCACTGTTTATTGGGCTCTTAGAAGACAGTTAGAGGTAAATTACAGATAAATAGCAGTACAGAACACTGAGAGCCAGGACTTGTGTCTGCAAACAAACTTTATGAGGCCACGGGAAACTTGGCCACCACCCATGCTAATTAGTCGTCTGGCTAACTAAAATCATGTTGGATTATGTATGTTGCTCAATGAGAGAGTTCCGGATTAGAGAGGGTCCATGTGCAGAAAATACTATCTTCACAGCTATATCAGGTACTAACACCCTTCCTTTACAAGTACTTTTCTCCCTCTGGGGTACAAGCCCACATGGAACTGTTAGGATTTCAGGGCCCAGAGAATTTGCTTGCTGTCTGCACTGTTCTTCTGGGAGCAGAGTTGCACTGTTTGAGTGTTTGTGAGATTGACTTTTTAAAAGTTTTGGCTATGAAAAAGGGCAACAACAGTAAGGAGTCAGATAACGATTAGTCCCCAGAGGTACCTTCATAACCCTTGTCAGCAGAGATTTCAAAGGGCATGTCCTGTAACTTATCAATTTACTTATTTGTGTAATACAAAGAAATAAGTAAATTGATGTGTAAATTTTGTGTAACAAAAACAAAAAAACATTCACAATTCTGTAGCAGAAACTTTAATTTTAATAACTGAAATATACAAATCAATTAAGGTTAAAAAGTTTCAGATCACAAACCAGGTCTTTTCCCATAACTGCCTATGTTAACACAAGTCCCAGAAAAATGATTATCTCAAAACCCTGTAACCCAACTTAGGACATAGCACAGCCTGCTGTGGTATCCCCAGCATGCCAGACTCTCTAAACAGGACGGCATCTCTAGCTTGCTTTCTCTTTGGAAGATACACACATCTGTGACTGCCAGCAGTCTCAAGTCACCACACAACTTTTTAAAAGCAAACATTTATTTTTAAGATGAATGCATTAGACAGAAAATCTATTTAAAATGGTAAAAGAACCTGCATGAATGCAAAGATTATTAGAGGTCACCCCAAGGCTAGTGGAGGTCCCTGAAAGGTGTCAGTCCTTGCAGCTCTTCCCAAGGATTGGCGCACACCCTTGGACAGAAGGTCCTCTCTCCATTTGCTGGATCAGAAATAAGGGCTTGAGTCAGCTGAAACTCAATCTATTTATACAAAAGTCCTTTCTTTTGTAAGAGATTTCTTTCCTTTGGTCTGTGGAGATTCAGTTTTGAACTAGCATATCAGAGCAACTTCAGATATTGGTATTTCTCTGAAGGTCTTACGATCTCAGTGCCTAATTGTGCCCGCTGTTCTTAGCTCTTGGAGGAGCTATTGTCACTTTCCCCAATGGAATGACATACAATTACTGTCCCACAATGTAAATGTAATACAATAAGTACTCCAAAAGATATTGCAAGAAATTGCCATATCTGTCACGCTAAACTTACAGGTTTTGTTTAACTCTAAAAATATATGAAAGACCCTTTTTGACTTACTAGACTTATTTGCAGGTGTTTATTTCAATAATTATATTATTCATGTAACATCTGACACACCAGCTTTTACCATTGAAACTAGTGAATAAAAAAATTGGGAATGAGACTTTAAATATCTCATTGAGATATCTTGCAAGTTCTTACACTGTCTATCCTAAAAGATAATGGAACAAATAGTCAATTTGTAAACACCTCAATGGTAGTAAGGCGACACGTATTCAATACAAATTTGTCAAGATGGAATGTCAAGCTAACCTAATGTCCTTCTTTGACAGCATAACAAGGCTAATGGACAGGGAGGAAGCAGTAGACATGATAGATCCCAACTTTAGCAAAGCTTTTGATATTGTCTCACATGACTACTCATAAACAAAATAGGAAAAAAAATCAGGACAAACCTACTGTGGATGCACAACTGATCTGGAAACCAGCAGTTATCAATGGTTCATAGTCAGTCTGAACTGCATATCACGGGGGTCCCTCAGGTTTGGTTTTATTCAATATCTTCACAGATGCTTTGGGTAAAATCATAGAGAGTACACTTACAAATTTTGCAGATGATACTCACACGGGACGAGTTGTAAGCACTTTGGAGGACAGGATTAGAATTTAAAATAATCTTGACAATCCAGAGAAATGGTCTGAAATTAAATTAAATAGAATTAAATTCAATAAGGATAAATGCAGACTATTACACTTAGGAGAGAATAATCAATTGCACAAATACAGAATGGAAGAGGATGGTCTTGGAATGAGTACTACAGAAAAGGATCTCTGGGTTCTAGTAGATCACAAATGCAATATAAGTCAGCAGTATAATACTGTTGTAAACAAAGTGAGTATCATTCTGAGATATATTAGCAGGAGTGCTGTAAGCAAGACATGACAAGTAATGTTTCCATTTTACTCAGCATTGATCAGGTCTCACCTGGATTACTTTGTCTAGTTCTGCAAGCCACACTTCAGAAAAGATGCAGACAAATTAGAGAAGGTCCAGAGAAGATCAACAAAAACAATTAAAGACCTGATGAGGACATACTTAAAAAATTGGGTTTGTTAAACCTGGAGAAGAGAAGACTGACAGAGGACATGATAATGATCTTCAAGTATGTGATAGGTTGTTATGAAGAGGTGGGTGATAAATTGTTCTCATACACTAACAACAAGACAAGAAGTAAAGGGCTTAAACTGCAGTTAGGGAAAGGACTTAAACTTCAACAAGGTTAGACATAGGAAAAAATCCTAGGGAAGCTGTGGAATCTCTATCACAGGGGATTTGTAAGAATAGCTTAGATTTACCATCAGGAATGGTCTGAATGATATTTAGTTCTTCATCAATGCAGGAGACTGGACCAGATGACCTATCAAGGTCCCTTCTGGTCCCACATTTCATAATTCTGTGTGCTTAAAACTCTTTCAAATCAATAAGATGCACATACATATTTTAGTGCTAAACAGAAATGGACTTAGGTACGTGCTTAAGGTTAAGCACACAGGTAAATGTTCTATTGTAACAAAACTCATATATTGCCTTAGCAGGAGGATGAATTTCAAGATCTAATAATTCTTTCCATTTACTCTTCTGTGATCTTACTGTGGATTAAAAATGTGATACATTTAAAAACCCAAGCCACCTACATCCATTACCCAGTGTCATGTTCCATTCAATACCACACTAAAACCACAATGTCAAATATATATAGATATAATTTGAACTCAAATATCTAAATGTGCTTTACAAATGTAAGCTATTAGTAGCCCCATTTTACTTTATGGGGACACTGAGGTACACGTATATATTGAATAGCCAATATATCAAACAATGAGCTTTTTTATGTGTAAAATATAGCTGGCAATCTCATGAAGATATTGCTGTCTTGTGGGATATTTGTTACTTTATATTTTTGACTGCTACAGAAAAACTGTGAGAATAACCTTTCTGATTTTGATCACAATCAGAATCTGTAGAAAACAAAAATGAGAAACTCAGGTAAAAAGTTAACTAAAGTACTTTGAACCTTAAAGAAAGAGCTTTAGTTTAAGGTTTGGATCAAAATCCATAATGTTCTTATTTTAGCTAAACAGCTGTCATAGATTAATGTATTTTAAGGCCAGAAGGGACTATTGTAATACCTAGTCTGACCTGCATACAACAGGCCAAAGAACCTCACCCAGTAATTTGTGCATCAAGCCCATAACTTTGGTTTTGACCATAGTACACCCTTTATAAAGACATTCAGTCTTTCCCTTGTCTAGTTCCTGCATTAAACAGCCCAGTGAAGAATCACCATTGGAGGCTTCTGATTGTTGCCACACATTTCTTGAACTTTGGGAAGAGGAAAAAATAAAGAGTTTAATAAAAAATAGTCCATGGGGCCCAATTTTCAAGGCATTAGTTTTATTCTGTTTCTTTATATTCTGCCATCGCCATTCACAGACACAAAAGTTGGGTCTCTGCCCACAAAATCTTATGCTCCAAAATATCTGTTCATCTATTAGGTGCCACAGGACTTCTTGTTGTGAATGAGCATATTGAAATTAATAGCTCATAGAGGAAGCTTCTATATTCTTAGGGATTTTTCTGTATAAAAATGCACATAGCCAAAAAAAAAAGTGTCTATACTTTACATGTACATCAGTGTTGATTGGATAAATTCCAAACATCACTTTGGAAAATAAGAGAGAGATTTTGTGTTAAATGTTATCATTATACGCTAATAATTACATACCAGTAATTCTCGTAAAGTTTATATGGTATATGTCTGCACTGGTAGCACAGCAGGGCTAGTAGGGCCATTTGGTCCAGGACTCAGGAGACAAAGGGGTCTCAAATCTTTACATTCTTTTTACCATGTCATTTCTGTTAATTATAAACCTTGCAGTTACAACAGAGACAACTAAAGAAGCTATATATATATATGCAAAAATGTGTTTAAATCTCTGTGGGACCTCATGTCTTCACCAATTTTTTAGTCACATCAAAGATTTCAGATGGGGGATACCACCTGGGGGATACCACCACTGTACCCCTCTGCATTGTGGGGGATGCGGCTTACCCCCTCCAGCCCTGGCTTATGAGGCCCTATACAGGCCACCTCAATGCTAGCCAGGAGTGCTACAATGCCTGACTCAACCGTGCCCACCAAGTGGTCGAGCGAGCCTGAAGGGCTGCTGGTGTTGCCTCCTGGCACACCTAGACCTGGGCCTCCAAAACATCCCCCAGGTTGTGGGTGCCTGCTGCACGCTCCACAACGTGGTGGAAAGCAAGGGGGAGGCCTTCGTGCAGGGCTGGGCACTGGAGGCTGGAACAGCCTACCCCCAGCCAGCCGCTGCCCCGAGCCACCAGGCTCACCAGGACGGGGTCTGGGTCAGGGAGGCCCTGAGGGAATACTTTGACCAGGGGGCCTAGTGAGTGACACCCAGGCCATCCCTGCACCTCGCCTCAGTACCCACACCCCACCCTCACCAAAAGCACATGGGACACAGGTTTTTTGAAAAATAAAACTGTCATTATTTAAATAACCAAAAATTTTGCCTCTTTTCGGCATATATAAACCAAATAAAACAGAATAATTGAAAATAACTATATACAGGTGGGGACATCTATAATAAACTATGTAGGGGGGGGTCAACTATAAATAACTGTCTACAAGGGTGGGGACAACTATATACAGGGGGAAGACGTGGGCAGGCCACACATCGGCCCATCATTCCGGGGTGGAGGTGGAAGGGTGCGACCCCCGGCGCGTTCGGGTGGCTAGTCCCCCCGAAGCCGGGGTCCCCAGCGAGGCCGGCTGGGGGCCAGGAGGATGGGGAGGTATGGCCGAGGCGGGTCCTTGGCCCAGTCATCGGCCCCAGGTGGCTCCTGCCCTGCGGAGCTGGTGGGTGGGGTGGCAGGTGGGACAGCAGGTGGGACAGCAGGCGGGACATCAGGCGGGGCAGCAGGCAGGGCAGCAGGGAGGGCAGCACAGAGGACATCGGGGGGACAGATGGGCCACCAGCTCCTCAAAGGTGTTGGCCACCCGGTTGAAGGTGGCCATAAACTCCTGCCAGGCCTCCCAGCGCCAGGCGGCCTCCCGCTCCTCAAATTGGAGTCTCTGCTCCATGATGTCCGCCTGGCAATGGAGGGCAGCAGCCACTTCCGGGTCATGTGTGCTGCAGCGGTGGCCCCGGTGGGGGTGGGCCCATCCTGGTGCAGGTGGTGACCCCGGGGTTGGTGGTCCGGTGGTCTCAGGGGGCTGTCTGGGACCATGGATGGTGCAGCTGCAGAAATAGGGGGAAAGGGGGAAGGGAGGCCGTGAGTACCCAGCCCTGACCCATGGCCCACCCCCCCAACCCCCCAAGGGCCTGTGGTGCCCCCCCCATCCCCCATTGGTGCATGCAGTGATCCTGTGGGTGGCCCCTTCTCGTGGTCCTCCCCTCTCACTTCCCACAGGGGGTGGGGCATAGCACTGTCCATGGGTGGAGGTGCTGCTGGGCACTGGTGGCTGTGGCACTGTCCCTGGGCCATGGTCTGCCTGGGCCATGGCAGGCTGGGGTCTTGTGGGGATGTGGGGGTCCCTGATCAAGTGGTGCCCCCGCTCCATGCTCAGGGGGTCTGTGCCGTGTGGGGTACGTACCTGATGGTGCACTGCCAGGATCTGGAGAGCCCATCTAGCGGACACCTGGCTGGAGCTGCGGGATGGGATGTCCAGCACGAGCTCCCCCTCCTCGCTGGACCACTCGGTGGCTGGGGTGGAGGGTCCCGGCTCTAGCCCTGGGGAGGGGCAGGGCTGGCCTCCGGACCCCACCCTGGCTCTGAGGCTGGCTGGGGCTTGTCGGCCGTGGTGTCAATGTGGCTGGGGGGGAGGAGGTGCCCCGAGGGCCCAGGATAGCCCTGAGCTCCCGGTAATGGGGGCAAGCGGCGGGGGCAGCCCCAGACCGGCTGGCTGAGTCCCGGGCCTGGGCGTGACCCTGCCGCAGCTCCTTGACCTTACTCCTGACATGGTCAGGAGTGGGGGCAGGGTGACCCCTGGCAGCCAGGCCCTCGGCCAGCTGGGTGAACGCCTCCATGTTCTGCCGCTTGCTCCCCATGATATGCAGCACCTCCTCCTCACCCCAGAGCCCCAGCAGGTCACGGAGCTCAGTGTCAGTCCAGGAGGGGCCCCCCTTCCTAACCCACCGGCTGGAGGCCTGGGAGCCCTGGGATGGCCCAGAGGGGGAGCTCTGGGGGCACTCAGGAAGCTGGCTCGCTGCCATGATGGTGTCCATCTAGCCTGTGCAGGGGCACCTCGTGGCATGGCTGGTGCTTGCACAGTGTCAGCTTCCTGCTACAGGGCTTCCGGGTCCGTGCAGCTTTAACAACCGCTGGGTGCAGAGATCATAGAGCCCCGGAGGGGCTGGACAGCATATCTCCACCTAACAGCTGATTGCCGCCATGGCGAACCCCACTATTTCCAAGTAGCGGGACATGGATCATCTACACATACCCTACTTTGATGTTGAACATCGAAGTAGGGCGCTATTCCCATCTTCAGATGGGAATAGCGATTTCGACGTCTCGCCGCTTAACGTCGATTTGAACGTCGAAATAGCACACAGCGCATGTAGACACGACGTGTGCTATTTCGACGTTGTGCTGGCTACCTCAAAGTAGCCGGCTAGTGTAGATGCACCCAGTGAGTTTTACCTATTTCAAAATAAGCCATCCACTATTCTGAAATTATTTCGGAATAGTGGTTGCGTTGTGTAGACACTAGCAAAGCTATTTTGAAGTAGCAGTCATTATTTCAAAAAAATGTTGCTGTGTAGACATACTCAGAATGAAAAGATGACCTGACTTGTTCAATATCTTAAAACTGCTGGAAGTTCATAGGTTTCAATGGAAGAACAATTCATTTTGTTCAATATTTTCATGAAAAAAAGATGGAAAAGAAATCGCCCCTTGTGTATTGGAAATTTTGGAAGGCTTCATATTAAATTTTCAAGTCTACATTGGCCATTCCTATGACAATAGACCCAGTATGGCTGGGAAGTGCAACAGAGCACAAGCAGTCCTTCTTTAGCAAAATCCAAACTGTATTTTCTTCAAATGTGGCAACCGCAAGCTGAATCTTGTCAGCGTTGATTGCACTGAATCACGGAAGGAAGATATCCCATACTTTGGAACAATCCAGCAATTGTGCAAACTCTTCAGTTGCAGTCCTCGGAAGTGGGAAATTCTGAAACAGCATCTGCCTGTTTCCATTCATGGCTTGTTGACAATGAGATGGTCAGCGTGAATTGATGGTGTTAAATCAGTTGCACAGCATTTGGACTCTGAGAAAGGCCTTAAGTGAGCATGAATCTCTCACTCTCGCAGCACAGGCTCACACTGAGCTTAAGTGAATTCAGAAGTATATATCCATATTGGAATGCGTTTGAATGTAATCCATGTGGATGAAGCTGCTAAAAATGATCCACAAAACTACTCTAAACCCTCAAGATATGTGCATTCAACATGCACGTATCTCACATTAGCATGATTGGAGGGGGACCACTGCACAGGAAAGGGGGGAGGAGAGCTGCCTGTCAAAAGTGCCATCACCGGGGGGTGCTGTTGGGGGGGCGGGGGGAAAGCCAGCAGCTTTTTAACAGGAGGATCTCTGTTAACGGGGGGGTCCCCCACCTCTGGCCCCTGGCAACGGCATTCAGGGGAAGAACTTTTTGGGGGGGAAGAAGGGTGCTTTCAAAATTGGGGCTTCGTTTTGAAGGACCCCATTTACACAGCTAGTTTTCAATTCAAAAGCAGCACTTTTGACATTCTGTGTGGCTGGCATTATGCAAATAAGGTGCTGATATTCATATCAGCACCTCATTAGCATTTCCAATCCACAGTATTTACATGCTGAAAGGGAGGGGTAGTGTAAACATGGCCTTGATGAGCACCTGATCTGTTCACTCTCTCTGGGCAATCTGGCATAGTAGGTTGATAGACTTTTGATCTGACCCAGTATGTCTGTTCTTAGGTTCTTATGTGAAAAATTGAGAAACCTAATCAAAACACCAAATGTATAAAATAACAGACGTGACATGTGGCTCCCCTCCCATGTTGTTGTTTGGGATTTTAGAAATTTGTAGTTCTTGTCTTCTTTGGCCTCTCTGCAAGCATTTTGTAAAAGTTTGCACAGAAGCCAATACTCATTCATTTGAAACATAGAACAGACCAGATGTCACCTCCCACCAGCTCTGTAGTTTCACAGCTGAGGCTTTGTAGTCTACATTGTTTGCCGACAGCTCGCACCAACTATAAGTGTTTTTATCCCCACCAGCAAAACACACTCAAGCTACATCTACACTAGAGCATTTTGTTGGCAAAACCCCAGTTTTGTTGGGAAAACTCAAGGAGCGTCCACACTAAAAATGCATTTGGTCGACTTAGTAGGCATCCTTCAGTCTACGTAGACTGTAGATCAAAAAAAAAAAAGCAGACTTTCGGGTATCGCTGATGTCCGGAAGATCTTCAGTCAAACTGGTCAACATGGTCCGCACATTCCAGCAAGCAAGCTTAAAACTTTGATGGTTTCCTTCTCTTGTTGATTTTCTTATTGGTTTGCCTGGTACTCAAATATCAGTCACTTGTCAGGTTTGGGAACCTTAAGCCTCATGCACCCAGTGAGGCAGGTGAACTGTGGTGGGACAGTACCCTACTGGCTGGGGGCTGCCCAGCTTGAGGCGGGCGGTGACTGTCCAGTGAGATGCGATGCTCTCTCCCACTGTCGAAGGCAACCCCTGGTGCTCATTCTCTATGCCAGTCGAGCAAGAGCTTATAACCGGTATCTGTTACCTCCCGTGTTGGTTCAACACTGTTAAGTGATGCTGGAGCACCTCTCCAGGCGTGAGCCTGGGCGATTTTTTTTTTTTTTTTTTTGTAAACTGGCTGCCCAGATGCCAGTGTCCCCCTCTCGGCTTTACTGATATAGTCCAAAGGAGAGGATAACCTCTACGTCTGGTACTAGCTCAGCTGCAGGAGTTGCCAGGTCAATGCCAGAGGTTGGCACAGAACCGCCTTCGGACTCCCCTCCGGACTTTCTGTCAGGGTTTACTCCCTTAGCCTTGCTCCTTCCCAGGATAACACACAAGGCAGTGGGGCTGACATACTGTCAACAGAACTCAGCACTTTTGTCAACAGTCTTCTGCTTCTTCCCCTCCATGAGGCAGAACGCCTGTCTTGACAGAATCTTTCGACAAAAAAGCTGTGTAGAGGCTCCCGGGGGCCCACTGTTGACAGACAGGGCTTCCGGGTCACCGGGCAGCCCTGTCTGCTGTTCTTCCGGTTGGCCGTTCTGTCAAGAAAGTGACTGAGCAGTCCGTCTGCTCTCTGCTGACAAAGTGGATCGACAGAGTGATCCACTTTTGTGTGTGTCTGCGATCTGTTGACAGTTTTGTTGGAAGATACCTTCCGACAGTAACTTCTGTCAAAAGATTGCTCTAGTGTAGAAAGTGCCTCAGAAATGTAACTTTACTCGTAGGATGTTCTTCTCCCTTGCACTGTTATGTATCTTCCCAAAATAAAATGTTTTTTGTAAGACAATAGTTATATGCCGTGGGGAAGAACAGTTACTATAGAGACTGGTAGCTTTGTTTTACCTTGCATTAAATTGAGCATACAAGAAAAATCCAGCCAAAAATTATTTTGATTAAGAAAAAGACAAAAATTTGCCCAGCAGCAACTTAGCTAAACAAAATATGTTTGCAAGCTACTTTCTTAACCGCCTACATTCAGTTTTCACCACAAGGTAATTAAATCTGCAGAAGGAATTTTGGCCAGCTAAGTTCTTCCAGGAACAGTACAAATTATTTTAAATTCTTAAGTCGTAGAATACTCATTTCATGGCTTATTTCATTTTTATGGTTTTTATTTTTCATCCAGTAACATTTCTAGAACATCCATATTGTAAAGAAATGATCCAAGTCAGAAGAAATTAAGACGTCAGGATTTATAGCATATTCAGTCCTCTGCATTCTACTTTTGAGTGAACGATGTTAGCAGCAGTTAGCCTACAAAAAGAGTTGTTTGGTTTTAGTTTACAATATATAATCTGAACATTTAGTACTTGTGAAAGGTACTAGACAAGTATTGTGGAAGGTCTGGGGCCTCATTACAGAAACAGCAATTGCCATTATCTCATGGGACAGGGGAATCATAGAGGCAGAAACAAATAAAAATGTCTATTTGACCTCTACGCTATGAGTCAAACCCTGAAGAGAAACTCCATCCAAGAACAATAGTGACTTCCCCCTTAGAAGAGAAGGGAAGGCAAGACACAGAATCCAATGAAAGATAACAGACAGACCTGGAGATTGAAGTCCATTCTTTTGCTACAGAACTGATAACAATATGAGTTGCTTCCAGCTGCACTGACTAGGTATTTCAGCATGCCCCCAGAGGGTCCACCTGTCAAGGTCAGAGGGTCAAATGGTAGTTCATTTTCCAAGGTCATTCAGTCCTTCATCTCTCATATGATACCAGCAACAAGGTTGCCTATTCATGCCAATTCTAGTGGTGTTTGTCTCCAATATGGACACATATCCTCTTATAACCAGACTGCAGTGGTTCCAGTTCCCACTGTTTTATTGCAAGTCTCCTGATACTTCATCATTTTTAAAGACCCAGCTTCCGGAATTATTTTATTATATGAATCTCAGCTTTCATTTTTTGAAAAAAGTTAGTTTCTAATTCTTATGGCCGCAGACAAAAGCTTGAAAATGTGGTCTTTAAGCCTTCAAAAACCAAAGGGTAAATAAAAATGAAATTTATTTCCAGATTATAAATCCTCTCATCTTTAATTTCTAATCTCATGATTTTGGGACACTTGGGTCTTTGCTTTTGTTGTTGTTGTTTTTAGTTCTTGGCGTGGACCGTAATGAAACCAGTAAACTATGTTTAGGTTAATTAAGAACATTCACAAACAAAATCCCCTCTAGATAAGAAGGCAAACAACTAGAGCTTTGCTTCTATGTTTACTTAGGTTTTGCAAAGATGAAAAGGTGAGGTTCATGCATCAGCACTATACCTTCAACACACTGGTATGGTGTAATTACTTGGTGATATTTGCAGCCATTTCTTAAGAGCTTAGAATATAGAGAAGGTTTTCATGATTTCTGCTGGTTCATATTGCAGAATCATTACATGGTGCCAACAGTTATTTGCTAGCTGACAATTAGATAGGAAAAATAACTAAAACAAGTAAATCACAATGGGGTATATTGTCACAAACTGGCTACATCTACACTACAGCAATCTTTCCAAAGAAGCCCTTCCAGAAGATCTCTTCTGAAAGAACTTCTTTCCAAAGTGTGTCCACACACAAAAAAGCAGATCAAAAGACTGATCTGCTCTTTCAAAACAGAGCATCCACACAGCCCCTGCTCTTTTGAAAGAACGAGCCAGGAACTGAAAAATCAGTTCCCATGAGGACTGCTCTTTTGTCAAAAAAGGGCCTGTGGAGGATCTACACATTTTCTTTTGAAAGAAGCTTTCCTGAAACGGGAAAGGAAGGGCGGTTTCAAAAGGAGTGCCCCATTCTTTCGAATTACTTTTGAAAGAACACTTTTTGTGTGTAAACACTCCACTGGACCTTTTGAAAGAGCCCCCTTCTTGCAAAAGAATTTGCCAGTGTAGACACAGCCCTACATATCCACATAAAGAGGTAAGAATACCTGGCCTCACACTCCTGCATTACACTACGGGTTACTTGGATATAGGGTCTTGGGGTACAGAAGTAGATGCTGTACTGCTCAGGGCAGGTGTGCACGGAGTGAGCAAAGATGCATAAGCAAAGAATAGACTCTTGGCTTTGCACCATCAATATATCAGCCAATTCAGTTAGCCTATCTGGTCAGCATCATAATTTGCTGATGTTATAGATTGATGGCAAAATAAAAATCTTCCTTGAACAAGGGAAGGAATTATGCCTCAGAGTATTGCCACTGAGTCACACTGCTTTTCTTTGCTACTTCTGGTATTAAGTATCATATTCAGGACTCCTTGCTGAGCTCTGTACCTAAAGACAAAATCTAGTCTTATGTACATGATAGGATCTGGGGATGATGCTTTTCCATCAGACCTTAACCACGGCAGGGATATTATGTATTAAAAAATACCCAATCAAAGTTAAAAACAATATTTTTTGCGAAAAAGCACTGTATACTTTAAACTACTTCATTAGTTTCTTAATTAAAAATGAATTGATTTCCTCCTGCTTTTTGCCACATACTTTTATTCTCTAATTTATGTCCACTACATATTAATGCCGTTCAGAAAAAAAGGAGAGATGGCATAAAATATGATTTTTAACTCACCAGTTAGTATGGTCCCAGGCTTTATGTCACTTTAAAGTAACTGTAGCTTTAGAGTAACAATTTGTTGATTTACAGTAACTGCACTGAAGAGTAATTTTTTTCAGGACCTGTTGGGGCTTAATAGGACTCAAAACTAAGATTTCAGTTCTGGATTAGAGCCACAAGGGGAGCAGTAAAAGTCCACTCATGCATTTATTGCACATCCAAAATTTCTATTAACTCTTAGTTGGGAGGTTTGGATGGCCAAGGAAATCAAGATTAGTCTTTAGCCAGACATATGAACCAAATCCTGTCTAGGTATTTTCAATGCACTCATCAAAGAGATTAACAGGACACACATCAAAGAGTTAGTGTAGGACAGAAGTCAGGCAGAATTTTGCATCTCAGTTCTGCAGATAGAATGAAAACCGCATTCATCAGAAAAGGGATGAAAAGCAAAGCTGACTATAAGCCAAGATGGAAACACTTGTGCAACTGCAGGAGGGAGATCAGAATTAAAACAAGGAGGACAGAGTTTTCAAGGGAAAATTTGCTTCCAGCCTATTTATATGCACCAGACATGGAGCCACACTTCAGCTGGATCTAAGCCAGATTTATCCTCCTACTCTCCCAGGATTACAAGCTCCTCTTTTAACGCGAAGTCCTGTGGCACGTTATAGACTAAAGGATTTATTGGAATATAAGCTTTCATGGGCAAACACCCACTTTGTCAGTTGCATCTGATGAAGTGGGTCTTTGCCCATGAAAGCTTATCCTCCAATAAATCTGTTAGTCTATCAGGTGCCACAGGACTTCTCATTGTTTCTTTGGATACAGGCTAACACAGTTACACAGATACCTCCGATACTTAAGCTCCTCATTGTACACAACTGCAGCCACTTCTGAGCAACCCTCTGTATTTTTGCTGACATATTTGGGGAAGTGAATATTCTGCCCACTGCAGCATTTTACGTTCTTGTTCCCATAATCTGTAATACTAAAGTTACCCACCTATGTGTTATTTGTGCTCATAGCGATTCGGCTGTGTGATTTATCTTCTTTCCACTAGATGCTACACTGACACCATAAAACATTTATTGAGACAAATAACATGTTTGAAAAATTAGAGCAGAATAAAGTGTTCAAAGTGAATAGTGATTATGAACTTAGTTTCTTTATATCACTGTATAGTGAGCATCTGATTCTGGTATCTCTTACACTAACTTAACTCCACCATCTTAATCCGTTACCTCTGATTTACAGCAGTGTGAGTGAGTGAAAAGCTAGGCACCGAGATTTCATCTTTTATAATCTCCCAAACATGTGAAATAGTTAATAGAAAACATTTTGCACTATCTGAAACTTACAGACCAGAATATTCCTCAGTGGACTGGGCTGCTCTTTCATTTTTTCCTGTACCTTTCATATTAGGAAGGAAAAAGCATGCATGACTAACTGGAGAAGCTGTACATTAAATGATAACATTCCATGAAGCTTACCATGCATAGTTACCATTAAAATAATATTATAGCCCAGCATTATTTTCTCTGGTGTTGTACGAGCCTTTGACACCACCAGTTCAGGAAGTGCTACACAGAACACCTCTCAGGAAGTCTGCCAGAGCTTTTTCACTTGTACATATTTTGTATTGTGCAATACACTCTAGCAAAATAGAATACAGGGTCATATTACCTCTCAGCTTCTGCAGGCTAGACCAAGCATTTCTGCACAGGCTTTCTTGTACGACAAGTTATACAATAAATGAATTAGTCCTGTATTGGGTTCCTTACTGAAGCAAAACAAATGAAAACCCGGGTGGTGTTTTGCCTGATTATAGGCTTCAGGGTCTTTTCTTACCCAACATTCATAGAGGTCAGATGTTTCTTATGTGCCATTCGTAATGCTACGAGAGAGTGCAGTCCGCACACAGTATATTGCACCACAGTTATTTTTAATGTCATAAGAAACAACAACCAATGTAATTTGGAGAAAATTAAATGTTTTTTGGCTAAAATATAATATCTTCGACATGCCATCTCTCCTACAATAGAATACAATAGAAGGGGATGCACTCCATCAGAAAAGACCCTCGCTCCTCGCTGATCTGCTGTAACATTTGTTAATATGCCTATGTGGACACAAATTTAGGGCAAAAGATTGAATAGAAAGCAACTTTTTGTTAAAGTTAAATGATGCTTCAGATGAGAGAAAAGTCATCGGTCTACTGGTGAGGGTCCACATCCTCAGTCAGTGTAAACTGGCCCAGCTTTGTTGATTTCTGTGGAAACTATGATTTACATCAGCTGCAGATTTGGCCCCATGGTGTTAACACCTTGACTGCCCCTGACCTATATAAGAAACAGCTGACCTCTATGAATGTTGGGTAAGAAAAGACCCTGAAGCCTACTGAGCAGTCTCATTCTGTCCATCCTCACATTAGCTTGGCAAAGACATCGGCTGGGGTACAGGAGAAAAAATCGTTTCTTTCCTCTTAAGAGCTGTGCTAAAGTTCAGCCAGCTTAGCCAGTGATGAGCTACAGCATTGCCCTGAGCCATGGCCTTTCCCAATACAGTGTTCCAGGACAGAGTGTTCATTTTGGCAGACAGCCACAGGCAGCAGGCGCAAGAGAGTTTTGCACAGTCAGGAGAAAAAGCAGCAGGCTCAGAACTATGAGTAGCTTAATTTAAAAAGAAAGTCCAGCCAACTAGTCTATGGTTGATTACACATTCAAAAGATAGGCTTTTTTTAAATAATCCAGGCTCTGATTATTTATTTGCTCAATAACTTCTTTACATGCAAAACCAGGAAAAAGCAGTGAGTCTGAGTAAGTCATAATCAGTGTTCCCACTAATATTTTCCATCCATGGGTAGAATAAATTCTGTTATGTGCACCAAGGCATGTGTGGATGTGCACAGCCAAAATACACACGTGCTGCCAGCTGCGGGCAGCTGTGGGTGCTCAGCCAATCAGCCGGGTGGCACCTGAATCTCTCCTGGGTAGCCACCCAAGTGCTCAGTTTATAGGGAACACTGGTCGTAATTCTCTGTGCAGGCTAACAAAAGGGAATGTCTTAAATGGTAGTTGCTTCATTACAGTCCTCTGAAAATTGCTATTTGTAGGGGGACTGGATGCCTCAGGGGATTGGTAAATGGGACACAGAACACTTAGTCACTAGCTGACTGGTTAAACCTCATCCAAAACAATATTGACTAAAAGATACTTCGGGACCATGGCTGTCCAGTGCCCCATGTGAATGAATTTGTGGGATTAGCCTTACCCCAGTGGACAGGTATTCGTGTCATTTAAAAATAACAGAACTGGCACTAATTAGCACCTTTTTTGACATTTGCAGTGGAGGCCCAGGACCGTCTGGACCCTAGATGGGGGAACTTCTGTGAGGCAGGACTAATGTAGGTTGAGGACAGAGAACCTGGAGGACAATGCTGCTCTCCATGATGTCTATAGTTTGTGGCCAAACTGAAGACTCCTCAGTCTCCAGGACTTTCAGTACAGCATTTGTATCAAGTGTAAGCCTACGGCCAGGAACTCAGAGGACCAAGAACATTGTTAGAGATGGCCCAGAGGACTCATTGGTGAGAGATGTTGCAGGCTGATGCCTTTGTTGTGTTATAGGGCAGAAGGGACTTCTTGGCAAGAGAGAAAGCAGAAGATAACAGCAGAGCTCAGCCGAATTTGATGAGGTCTCATCTATCCATCAGCTTAATAACATTATATCACTCGGCTGTGGGTATGTGGTGGGAGCACCCGATGAGCTAGTACGTTGGAAATGGAAACAGACCCCCAAAGAAACACTTGAAAGACTGTTCCTTAATAATTCACTGGTGAGTGGAGTTTGGTGGATGGGTGAGGTGGTATGGCCACAGGACTTTCTCGCTGATGGATGAGGAAGTTATATAGACTCCTGCCAAATTATGGGAAAGGAGCACTCTTTCTTGGCATAGCTATTCTGTTGCTGTCTTCTCCAAAGTTTGTGTGTGCTCACTTTCCTCTTACAGATTTCCTTATTTATACACAGCCTTAGAATACCTGGAAGTAGGGAAATTCTGCTATTAAGGGCATATTTAGTTTCCCCAGCTTTTTTGGGGGGTGGAGAGGGGACTCAAGCCATTTTTGGTATTTGTTAAGAAGGACCTAGACATTTTGCTTCTATTAAATTCATGACAAAAAGGTTACAAAAGCAAAAAATTAACATCATCATCATCATCAACAACAACAACAGAAAGCATTGCCAGTTATAAAAAGTAACAAAGTGTCTTCCCGGACTTGAAAGGAATATCCATGTGATGAACTTAACACGGGCGGGTGGGTGGGAGGGAGGGAGAGAAAGAAAGAAAGTTCTTTTTTGGCGTGATTTCTTTAGCCCTTTATAGAATGTCATGAGGTTTTTGCATTAGCTAATCTTCTTGCATGTGATAATCACACGGTATCATAACAACATACCATGATGTTGCAGTGGACCAGTAGAGTGTAGCATTGGTCTGTGAAGACTTTTTATTAGTACCTAAGGATATTTCAAACCTCTTTAGCAACCATCAGATCACGATTGGAGGGTGCCCAACTCATAAAATAAGGAGCATCCCAGAAAAATCTGGATGAGTGACACCCTTATTAGATAATAGGTATGGGGGAAAGGGAGGGTCATCTGGACCCCACCAAGCTTCATACTGTGGAATCAAATCTGAGCAAATTTTTCCTATTTTTATTTTGTACATGAAAAGTACACCCCTTTCCCTGTGGCAACCATGTCACAATCTCCTTTCACTTTGCCCAGACTTCTCTCCTCATTGTTCGTATTGTATTCTCCTACTCCTCACTTCACCCTTTTTTCATGCCACTTTGTATTTGAAAGGATGCCTCTGTCAGGATTTCTAGCAAACGAGTGTGTGTGACAGAGCTTGGCTACCCGACAAGAAATCTACTAGCAATCCACTGTGGTTGGGAAAGGAAAAAAGGGCTCTGTAATGGTGGCTGAAGGCTGTAGGGGGTTGTCAGTCCATATAGAAGAAGCCATTTTACTAAATATCTGGACCCAGTTTGCATTTTGAAATCTTATTTGTACAAGGATGAATCCAGCAATATGACCAGGTTTGTGTATAAATCTATTGTGGTTTGGGAATCTGTCATATATCCCTAACAAGCAGTCGGAATGGTGGTAGGTCTCACCCATGAGAGTTCATTCCAAGATTTTTCAGACAAATGCTGCAGACTCAAGAAATCTGGATAGGTTCTGGATACAAATAATGAGAGCAGGTTTCCAGGTTGTGACAGTGGGGAACTTTAGAAGTTCTGGGCACATAATCACAGCAGAAAGATTTGACATACGCAGATACCAGCTTTCCGGTGAAGTGCATTTTTTTTTTTTTCTATTGTGAGAACCAAAAGAAAGCTTCACCCTTAACACTCTCCAACAGAATCTCAGAAAATTAGTAGCAGGACTGGAGAATATGGTCCAAACAAACTAGCAGGAACAAAGAAATTTTAATTTCCTAGCCCAAGGCCTTACCAAAGCAGTATATCAGGTTATACTCTTAATAGATATTTTTACTTCATTTCCATCCTCTAACATTAACCTTCTTCCTCTGCCTATTTCCCATGTAGGTGGAATCGGCTTCAATACTTGACAAGGACTATTGCCTGTTTCCCTATTTCAGATCTAGGATTACTTTTCTAGGCTGCTGAAAAACTCTGCTAGCTTTCAAAAGCTTTGCTGGAAAATGCAGTATTTCTTTTTCAGAATCTTTTTTTTTTCCCAAGCACACATGCGCCCTCTGTTGGAATCAGTGAAAAATGTACATGCTCAATATGAACCCTAGAAAACTCTGTCCCTTAAATATTGAGTCTGTTCTGGTCTGGCTATGGTCTGAAGAAGTGGATCTGTCCCACGAAAGCTCACCTAATAAATTATTTTGCTAGTCTTTAAAGTGCTACTTGACTGCTTTTTTTCCCTAGAAAACTGGTGTTTGATCCAAGGCAACTGTTCTCATCAGTGTCTCCTGCGGCAGTGGTAGGCGGAGTACCAATCTCTCTCCTCTCTCAGTCATGAGCTGATGTTTAGGCCAATATCAAAAGCATCTGGTGACTGCATGTGTTTCTCTTAGACTACGGCTACAATAGGGAGCTTACAGTGGCCCAGTTGTACGACTGTAGCTGTGTCACTTTAAGCTCCATTCTGTAAGCCTATGACATTCTAAGCCACTGGCAGAGGGCTGTTCTGTTAACTTCATTACTACACCCACAGTGAATGGCAATAGTGATTGTTGTCCACGCTGGCACTTAGCTGCGAGTGGCTTATTTTAATAAGCATGGCTTATTAGATGTGGCTAATATGCATTTCTGAGTGACCTAAGTTATACTGAAATAAGTAGTAGTGTAACCATAGCCTTAGTAAACACGCCATTTATCATACATGTACAGTGTGTATTTGCAGTATAAATCTGGACCTTAGGTAGCACAAAACTAGGAAGAAGTGGATGTCAGTTTCCCCCCATTGTATGCTGCATGGGTTGTAGGTAGAGGGGAACCAACTTTCTCCCAGTATCTTGTGGCCAGGTAAAAATTCTGATACTCAGAAAGCAGAGGAATAGTTGTAGCAGCATGACTGAACTGCTGCCACTAATATGCAGCTGTTCCTTTGTTGTCTCTCTTTTCCATCAAGTCATCGTTGATAATGCCAATTGGCATTACTAGCATGGGGAGGGTTCCTTATGTGGCTGCCACAGATCAGTGGTTCTGAACATGGAACATGAATGTTGGATTTTAAAACGAACCAGAAACTGATTATGGGATCCACAGATGAACCAGAGCAGCAGGAAAGGCCTTGAAATTCTGTGCAAAACAGAGTTGGTAGCTGTGCATAGCTCTGTCACTATAAGGCTACGTCTACACATGAAGCCAACATCGAAATAGGCTATTTCGATGAATAACGTCTACACGTCCTCCAGGGCTGGCAACGTCGATGTTCAACTTCGACGTTGCGCGGCACCACATCGAAATAGGCGCTGCGAGGGTACGTCTACACGCCAAAGTAGCACACATCGAAATAAGGGTGCCAGGCACAGCTGCAGACAGGGTCACAGGGCGGACTCAACAGCAAGCCGCTCCCTTAAAGGGCCCCTCCCAGACACAGTTGCACTAAACAACACAAGATACACAGAGCCGACAACTGGTTGCAGACCCTGTGCCTGCAGCATGGATCCCCAGCTGCCGCAGCAGCAGCCAGAAGCCCTGGGCTAAGGGCTGCTGCCCACGGTGACCATAGAGCCCCGCAGGGGCTGGAGAGAGAGCATCTCTCAACCCCCCAGCTGATGGCCGCCATGGAGGACCCGGCAATTTCGACGTTGCGGGACGTGGATCGTCTACATGGTCCCTACTTCGACGTTGAACGTTGAACTTAAGCTGTCGCTTCGCGTCGAAGTAGGGCGCTATTCCGATCCCCTCATGAGGTTAGCGACTTCGACGTCTCGCCGCCTAACGTCGAAGTTAACTTCGAAATAGCGCCCGACGCGTGTAGCCGCGACGGGCGCTATTTCGAAGTTAGTGCCGCTACTTTGAAGTAGCGTGCACGTGTAGACACAGCTTAAGTGTCCTAATCACTTTACAATTTTGCAGGAGTATTAAATCAGAGACAGGCTGGCTGGGGCAGGGAGGAGAATAAGGGTGGGATTTAAAATGACAGGCCTATCAAGATCTGTGCTTTTATCTCGGAGCTAAAAGGGTTTCTCAGTTTTTCAGGTTGTAGGACACGGAGAAAGAGCAGCCAGGCTTGTAATAAAGAGCATTATAGATTTTCAGATTCATCTAGTGCGAGATCATTACTAATTCATATATGTGGTCTAATAGAAGTAATAGAAAAATCAATAGAAGAATAAAGCCTTGCCTGAGAAACATAATTAGGGTGACCATCTATCCTGTATTGGGCAGGACAGCCCCATATTTCCGGTGCCAGAAAGGCATCCCGACTTATTTTTAAAAAGGGGCTCATTGCCCTGTATTTGGCTGCCCCCCTGCTGGTTGACCTTTTCCCTCACCAGCGTGCACATCCGCAGCTGCTGGCCAGAGAGCACATACTCCCCTGCTCTCTTGCATACAGGAAGAGGGAGACAGCAGGGGACCCTGCAAAGATAAGGGTAGGTTCGGGCTGGGGGAGGAGGGGTGGCTGCTGCCCGCTTCCTGAGGCTTGGGGAACCCGGGAGGAGACCCAGCACCTCCTTCCTAGCTCCCCAAGGCTCCAGGAAGATGGGCGAACATTGGCACCTGCTGCCTGCTTCCCAGCTTTCTAATGCTTGGGGAAGCCAGGAGGAGCACCAGTGGCTGCCGTCTGCTTCCCAAGGCTCAGGGAAGCCAGGAGGAGCACCGGCGACTTGCTACCTCCTTCTCGGCTCCCAGAGGCATAGGGAAGCAGGAGCCCACCCATGGCTGCTGCTGGGTTTCTGGCTCCCCGTGCCTTGGTGGAGCCAGGAGAAGCCACTTCTCCCCCACATATCTCCCTGTCCCGTATTTGGGATAGAGAGATATAGTCACCTTAAACATAACAGCCATTCCATGGTGCTGTTTTTTAAAAATGAGAAATGTCAGGTTTTTGGATTAGTCAAGTAAAGAGTTAAAAAGCTCAAGGGTTGCCTAAATGGGATTGCTGAATGGAAATGGCTTTAATAATTAAAATAGGCCCTGTCTATAGAAAGTGATATGAGTAATTCTGCTATAAGATTTTCTTCTTCTACTATACAAGAAAGAGTGGCTAAATTCCCACCTTTCAACAACCTCCTCTTGCCCATGTAAACTGAGTATTTCTTACCACTCCCTTCCTAGGACAAAATGCTCAAAGGACAGGGAAATGTAAAAATGAGAGTCCCAAGGTCCAGGGCCTTTAGTTGAATAAGAACTTGCTCACGCATTAAAGTAAATACATTTACTCAAAAATCATGATATTAGATTGATACTCACATGTTCAACCCATCTCATATTGAAGTGTTAACAGTAACATTGCACATTGATTACGATTTCACAATCAGTGTGCACCTTTGCTGTTAACATTTCCTGTTTATAACACTGCACCCATTACTATTACCTCAGATAGACCTTGGGACTCCTGGAATGCACAGAAGTAGATGGCTACTGCCCTATTTTCTCTTCCTCTTTCCCTACCCTTAACTGCAAATGATAGTGGATTGTCAGGGCTTGGACAGAGACTTCCCCATGACACACACAGGATGGGGAGTATAATAATTTGCTTCAGGAAAACACCAACAGCAAATCACTGCATCTTGGAGACAGGGGAACCAGGACTCACAAAGATGTATCTGAGGCACAACACTTCTTGAGACAAGGCCATAGGAAAGTATGAGTAGTGAAGAGCCGGAAATAAAAATGCTTTATTCCTGGAGGACTAAAGACAGAAACATTGTGAGTGGATGTGGCACTCTATAGCCCCTTCATACTTGAATAAGATGTTTTAAATTAAGTTTGACAATATAAAGGAGCAGTAGAAAGAGAGAGCCTGAGATCTGAGGCCTTGTATCAAAGGCCCGGCCTGAGGCCCGAACTAAAGTAGTGGTCAAGCCAAGTATGCTGCACAGGAGATTGCGTATTACTCAGAAAAAGGACTGCCCTGGGAGATATTTTTGTAACGAAGCCCATTGTACTGTGTAAGACCAAATAAACTTTGGGTCCTCATAAAATAAAGGGAGGCTAAAGATGGATAATGACTAAAAGGTCTATTCTAAGCCACAGTAAAGAATGGAAGGTTGAATCTCGGCCTAAGAATGGGCCTGTTCTGCTTTTGGAGGCAAAGACTTTGGCTATAGCTAAGGAGAGCACAGCACAGCTCAGGAAGCATAATGTATAAATGGCCTTGTGTTCTCCCACTGTGTGCTGGTTTGGTTCCAGAGTGCTTGAAGTAAAGTTGCTGTCAATACCGCTAAGGGGACTATGCAAGTTGGGTGGAAAGAAACACTTTGAATACAATTTTCCCGTAGCCAAATCCCCAATGTCTCCATCAGGGAGAGTGTGGTATAGGATCCATTATGCCACCTGTAAGTCACTCCCCCTTGATGGAGATTGTCAGGGCTGCCTCTCCACTCTGACACTCTGAGTGCAGAAAGTGGGGGCCCACAAATACCTTAGAAATACCTTGCCTCTATAGGCTCTGGTTAAAAAAACTCTCCAAGGTCACAGATTTCCTGACCCTGGGAGGTAGTCTGCTGCCACCACTAAGTGGGAAAGCCCCCCTTAAAACCAAGGAAGACACACTTGGGCTACGTCTACACATGCAGCCAACATCGAAATAGCTTATTTCGATGTTGTGACATCGAAATAGTCTATTTCGATGAATAACGTCTACACGTCCTCCAGGGCCGGCAACGTCGATGTTCAACTTCGACGTTGCTCAGCCCAACATCGAAATAGGCGCAGCAAGGGAACGTCTACACGTCAAAGTAGCACACATCGAAATAGGGATGCCAGGCACAGCTGCAGACAGGGTCACAGGGCGGACTCAACAGCCAGCCGCTCCCTTAAAGGGCCCCTCCCAGACACAGTTGCACTAAACAACACAAGATACACAGAGCTGACAACTGGTTGCAGACCCTGTGCCTGCAGTATAGATCCCCAGCTGCCGCAGAAGCAGCCAGAAGCCCTGGGCTAAGGGCTGCTGCCCACGGTGACCATAGAGCCCCGCAGGGGCTGGAGAGAGAGCATCTCTCAACCCCCCCAGCTGATGGCCGCCATGGAGGACCCAGCAATTTCGACGTTGCGGGATGCGGATCATCTACACGGTCCCTACTTCGACGTTGAACGTCGAAGTAGGGCGCTATTCCTATCTCCTCATGAGGTTAGCGACTTCGACGTCTCGCCGCCTAACGTCGAAGTTAACTTCGAAATAGCGCCCGACGCATGTAGACGCGACGGGCGCTATTTCGAAGTTGGTGCCGCTACTTCGAAGTAGCGTGCACGTGTAGATGCAGCTTTGGATATCTCCGTGTGGGGAAACCTCTAAGCTTCACCCTTTCCTTAGGCGATTGCTTTGAAGCAAAGAGCTGTACTCTGATTGCCGGGCAAAGCACAGTTGGCTTTCACATGGATACTCCTGTAGGACACAGAAATCAAATCATTGCCTTTAAAAAAGTCATTTATTCACAAAACAAAAGGTGGAAAAATACCAAGAAAGTAAATAAATGTACTTGGGTGCTGGATATAATAAAACAACTCAAAACATTCTGGTTGAAGCACAAAGAATTACTTTCCTAGGATTCAACTTAGAATTTAGAGAGTACAGGGGGAAAAGTCGTGGAAAATCTCACACCAAATCCAAAATAGAAATAACCTGATTGCGTCTAACTGAACATTTAATTTCTACTTACATATCTATGCTCTGATTATGATCCAGGCAGGATCTTTACTGGATTCATTTAAGCTGCTTAAGATCAATCCTTTTTGTCTGTCTTAGTTAGGGATTGATCCTGCTTGAAACAGGGGGCTGAGGTCTCTTCCAGCCCTACCAGTCTATGATTCTCTGCATCAGTCACACGGACAAAGACTCCTCAGGCTGCAATTGTTTTCAGTTCAAAATAATTTGTTTTTCTCTCATTGGCTTACTTGGCTGCCCCTCACAGAGACCCCTCTAGGGATCTCCCTTTACAGGCATTCATTTATAACACAGATGATCCTTCCTAGGATGGCTGTTTCTCAATTGAGAGCTGTTCTGTGCAGAAGATTTCAGCCCCAGAGTCCAGTCTTATGAATGACAGTCATAACTATTCATATTTAGCCCAGATTTAAGCAGGGCTACAATTTCCAAAGTTGACAGGATGGTACGATCCGTTTACAGACACCTTTGTTTTAATCAACATCATTTATAGTACAAAGGGCTCTGGCTCCCCTCCCAGAGCACCAGGAACTTCTTCAGATTACATCTCCCTGCAGTGGAGGTGGTTCCTCTGCCTGTACTCAAACGTGACTTCATCATAAAAGATTGCTGTAATATTACAGGGGGCTCTGGGCCAAGCTGAGAGAACCAATTCTGGGCAAATTGCTTAAAATTGGGCCACTTACAGCCCAGCCTGGAATTTCCTTCTCATAAGGTAAACTACACCAGCCACAAAATTACCTCTGCCAGCCCCACTGGGCAGCCAGAAGCTACACAAGCAAACCCACCGATTCTCCAGCTGCTCATAATGCCAAAACCAGCAACCCTCCTTACTCAGGTGAGTGGCTATGAAAGCCTATTTCACCAAATCCACACAGATTCTTTCAGCCCCCAGAGGGTCCAGCCACATCCCGGCTGTGTCTACACATGCACGCTACTTCGAAGTAGCGGCACTAACTTCGAAATAGCACCCGTCGTGGCTACACGCGTCGGGCGCTATTTCAAAGTTAACTTCGACGTTAGGCGGCGAGACGTCGAAGTCGCTAACCTCATGAGGGGATCGGAATAGCGCCCTACTTCGACGTTCAACGTCGAAGTAGGGACCATGTAGACAATCCGCATCCCGCAATGTCGAAATTGTGGGGTCCTCCATGGCAGCCATCAGCTGGTGGGTTGAGAGACGCTGTCTCTCCAGCCCGTGCGGGGCTCTATGGTCACCATGGGCAGCAGCCTTTAGCCCAGGGCTTCTGGCTGCTGCTGCTGCAGCGGGGGATTCATGCTGCATGCACAGGGTCTGCAACTCGTTGTCGGCTCTGTGGATCTTGTGCTGTTTAGTGCAAGTGTGTCTGGGAGGGGCCCTTTAAGGGAGCGGCTGGCTGTTGAGTCCGCCCTCTGACCCTGTCTGCAGCTGTGCCTGGCACCCTTATTTCGATGTGTGCTACTGTGGCGTGTAGACGTTCTCTCGCAGCGCCTATTTCGATGTGGTGCTGCGCAACGTCGATGTTGAACATCGACGTTGCCAGCCCTGGAGGACGTGTACACGTTATTCATCGAAATAGCCTATTTCGATATCGCCACATCGAAATAGGCTACTTCGATGTAGGCTTCACGTGTAGACGTAGCCCCCGTGATCAATATATACTTAGATTTTACCCAAAACAGCACACTGTGCCAATCCTTTAGAATCTAAAAGTTTAGTAACCAAGCAAGAAAGAACAGGGTGTGAGGGAAAAATTGTAAAAGCGGCACATTACGTGCATCAATTAAAGTTATCGATGCAGGCCAGCAGTGTTACATGCTGATTGCTTACAAGTCTCTAAAAATACACCCCAGGAGGGATGGGACCCCAGTTTACACAGGCTTAGTTCATGAAGACTGAAGACAAAAGATTGCCATATGGAGGAAAAAATTCCCTCTTCTTCCATAGGCGATGGGGGCAATCACCTACCTAGGTTGTCTGTTGTGGCATTCTGTCATTGGCTGCTGGGCTAGCCAGCATGTCCCAGTCCATATCCATAAAATATGGAATCAACGTCTGGGTATCTGGTCTCTGTGCCTTTGTTCAGCTCACGTCACCTGATTGGGGAGGTGATCACACCTTCCAGGGTGCATCTGACAAAGTGGGTCTTTGCCCATGAAAACCTATGCTCCAATAAATCTGTTAATCTACAGGGTGCCACAGGACTTCTTGTTGTTGTGGATATAGACTAACAAGGCTACCCCTCTGATACCTGCCACCATACAAGGCACAAAATTTAACCATATGGAGTGGAAATCCACCAAACTCATGAAAAACTTACACAGATACAGACAGACATCATCTTCCTTTCCAAGTGCAAATGGATGGACATCATACCAAATTTTCATGTGACAAAGTGGGTCTTTGCCCACAAGAGATTATGTTCCAATAAATCTGTTAGTCTATAAGGTGCCACAGGACTTTTTGTTGTTTTTGCAGATACAAACTAATAGGGCTACCTCTCTGATACTTGACACCTTCCATTGTGAATCTCAGCATTAAAATATTTCCAATGCAGGCACAAAGTCAATATCTATAACTTTACAAACAAACATGGCCTGAATATACAAGGTAACCAGATTCAGGGCATAATCAGCCTTCATTGGACACATCACATTGCCCTCCTGGCACAAGATTTGGTGCAGATTTAATTCAATGATCACAGAAATGGCTTTATACTTGTAAAAATCCAGTAATGTCACAATTCTTTTGTGCAAACACAATTAATCATTTGGTTTGTCAGACTACCAGGTATAAAATAATAAATGATAAGCTAAACAAAACTCATTTGCCTTATCTTCAGCTTTAAGATCACATAGTCTTTTTTCTATGAAGACAGCAGGAGTGAAGTAAGTTCTAACTCATTTTCTTTCTAAATAGATCTTCTTCCTAACCGCTTTCCTGGAGATTTACTGTGATAGATTATGCTGGAACTGGGGGATGTGTGAAAGTTACCAACTGCTTCATGCACAGTGAAATAAAAATGATGACAAAAAAATCAGACCTATTGCTGATGCTTCTATTCCAAATGAAAGAAAACAAGTCTGTATGGTAGAATATATCAGCTACATGCAGAGTACTGAATATGCATTGCTTTGGTTCAAAATGCTGTTTAATACTGAATCTCAGCTATCAAAACAATCTTAATTATGAATTTCTTGTACAAGACACTTGCCACAAACTGTTTTCAGTCAGTCCATTAACTTGCATAATATTTCCTACTGCTTTGCAAATAACCAAACTTGTGTACCAATTTGTAACTACACAAGGCAAGAATCTTTTCTTGTTTTGTATTCTGTTTGTTGATTTGCACTGCCTTCCTAAATATCTCTGACGTTTGAATAGAATAGCAACACTGCAGAGATATTTTTGCTGGTATGGAGTTTCTAGACTTTGTTGTGAAATATGTCTGAATCTTTAAGTCTTGTCATACTTTACCACTAGATCCAGTAATCTGTATGTTTTGTCAGTATTTGCTGTGCAAAATGAGCTTGTAATCAGCATATATATGCAAAATAGTATTAATTCTTAAAAAAAAAAAGATTTGGATTGTATGGAAAGAGGAAGATATAAGCACAAATTCATCCTTGGCCTCATTCCACTGAAATCAATTATCCAAGAGTTCAGTTTATTATATTACCTTTTCTCGTATTTAGGAAAGTGTGAATTAAGTAAGAACAGGTTAGACCAGTGGTTCCCAACCTTTTCACTCATGCAGACCCCTTGATCAACCCCACCCTCAAAAACCACTCATGGGCCTCCATCAAAGCTAATTCTAACTACTATGTATACTTCATTAAATGCAAAAGGAAGCCACAACATAGATTTTCGCACAGGAATTAATGACGTTATTGGAAGATATTTCATTTAAAACTGATAATTGATTGTAACTTTCCAATTCAGCTAAAACTTATTTTCTATGAACATTTTTATTTATCTTTTATTTTTTTCATGGACCCCCTGCCATACCCCCACAGACCCCCCAGGGATCCGCACACTGCAGGTTGGGAACCACCGGGTTAGACAAACACCTTTGAGGGATGGTATAGCTATACTTGGTTCTGCCTCAGTGCAGGGGGCTGGACTGGATAGGCTCTCAGGGTCTCTCCTCCATTCACTTGATATTTCTTTGATTCTGTGAATTAAGCCCCAGTGGCTCCTATGGCCTGATTTAAAGGATAGCTGAGCACCTGCAGTACTCACTGATGTCCTATGGACTTATGGATGCTCAGCACTTCTGCAAGGCCTTGATAGCAGTCTGCATAACAAAGGCCAGAAATTTCTATTAGCTAATAGCTATTCATTCTACCATAACATAATGAAATGAATAATTTACACTGTCATGCACACACTTTACTAAACTAGGTCATGTAATTCATTATACATCTGGGTGATTTTTTAACCAAATACTTCTTATGGTTAAATGTTTTCTTTATTCATAGATAGCTGAATAATAGTATGCAGCTAATATTTCATGCCAGGGTTGGCATCTCCCACTTTTGAATAATTATTTCCAAATCAATTTCTTAATTGTTAATTATCACTGATTCATTGAGATGGATGCTCTACTGACTAATAGATAAGAAAGATCCCAGCCCCAGATAGCTTACGATCTTAGATGCTGACCCCATAAGCCGCTTTAAACAGGCGTGTCCCCCTATGCATATATGAACGATTTACAGGATTGGTTCCCAAGCAGAGAGGGAACAAGATGAGGGAAGACGAAACAGAAGGAGGAAGTAGGAAAAGCATGAGCTACAAATGTAATACTGTGAGCTGATTTCGTAGAACTGAGTAACTCGGGGGCTGGGGTGGGGGTTTTCTGTTCACCGCCATTGTGATTTGTTGTCCCATCTTTGCCGATTATTTTTTCTCTTCTTGTAATTCTTACCATCTCCAACATTCATTTTTAATTACACTCTTCCCTCGCTATACGAGCACAATTGGTTCCCAACTTTCTCCTCCTAGGCGAAAACTCGTAAGAGGGATATTAAATTACCATTAAAATACATGTAAAAGTCTCTGATTGGTTCCTAGTGCTCCAAACTCAGGGAAGGAGTTGCAGCATGTGGCGCTGTTTTGGAATGTAAGTGAACCTTGGGTTGGTGGTGGGGAGTTGGGGAGGGTTAAAGGCTGGGGGCAGTTTGGGGCCATGAGTGGGAGGGAAGGTTAAAACCTGGTGGCGGTGCCAGTGGAGGAGGTGGAGGCTTGTTCCTCTGGGCTGCAACAGCAGTATTTGGGGTAGGGGAGAGGGTGCAGTGGGCCAGGGGGGTTCTGGACAGGGTGGGTGTTGGGACCGGGTGGGGTTGGGGGGGATGCACAGGGAGTTGCCACAGGGGGAGTGCTGGGAGCAGGCTGGGTGGGGCTGCAGGTCTTCCCACCCCATCCCCCCCCAGCCAGGGACACGATGGCTGGGTCATATAAGCAGGGGAAGTTCACTCGCATAGTGAACAATGGTAAGTATATGTGTCCCTCGTTTAAGCGAATACTCATAAGTAAAGTACTTGTTAAATGAAGGATGAATGTATTTTCAATCCTTGTCTGTTTAACTCATGACAACTTTCTACTCTTTTATAACAACTCAGGCAACTTTACTGCCAGTTGTCCAATAAGGGGCTAATGCTCCTGAGTAACTGTAAGCACAATTTCACTGACTTGTAAATAGGTGTGTTCAAGGCCCAAGCCCAAGGCATTAGCTCTGGTTGGAAAGTGGAGGGAGTTTCTGAGTGGTGATCCTTTATTTCCCAGCACTTTGCAGTATTTCCTTTTCTGTTCAGTTGATGACATAACTGCCAGTTCCTCCACATGGATGAAATTCCCTGCTGCACGGAAGCCTATTGCTATTTAAATCTCACTTTAGACTCTCCAGAGTGTAACATGGGTATTAAATGACACAGCCACACAGTGCTGGTGTTGGTCTTCTGCACAGGGATGGATCTCTTCCCATGGAATTACCCTACCTTGCACTAGGTAATGGCAGAGGGCTTTGCTGCATTCCAAGGTGTTAACATTAGTTAGAATAAAATACCATTTCAAAAAAGAGGGCCTGGCAGAAAATGGATATTTATGGTGCTGGGGGTCTGCTGGGGGTATTGTGTTTACTATGTTATCATATATTAATCCTTATCGCCTTATTTTTTTTTCTTTTTAGCTTTCAGTGATGAAACTTTACCTATCTCTGTGCTTGTATTTTTTGGCATCTTTATTGAAGTGGAAGAAGCTTTAATGAAGGATCAGCTCCTTTCAAAAATTGCCAAAAAGCATGTTGACTGGCCAGGAAAACTGTCTGTTAAATATACCAAAAAGCTTTGTTTATGAAGATAGCTTCTCCCTTTCCCCACGAAGGGAATGGAATCAGGATACTCAGGTTTTATTTCCCACTTTGCCAGTCACTTAACACCTCTGTGCCTCAGCTTTGCACTCAAAGCCAGAGTTAAACCAACCATCTGCTGATACAATCAGGCATTTTTGGCACTGGGCAGCCATTTAATCATGCATGGTATCAGTAAAATACCTGTCTTTCATAGCTATTTTGAAGAGAGAAATCTCATGCATAAAAAAAGGAAAGATAAAAAGAACATG